>NC_064629.1:751347416-756347416 GCF_023864275.1 Schistocerca cancellata | reverse complement strand
TCCGTTAGTGAGGATACATGCATCCACCCTCCGTCGCATGGAATCCCTGATGCGCTGATGCAGCCCTGGAGAATACATTTGGTACCGGGGTTGCGTAGACAAGAGCTTTCAAATGCCCCCATAAATGAAATTCAAGAGGGTTGAGGTCAGGAGAGCGTGGAGGCCACGGAATTGGTCCGCCTCTACCAATCCATCGGTCACCGAATCTGTTGTCGAGAAGCGTACGAACACTTCGACTGAAATGTGCAGGAGCTCCATCGTGCATGAACCATATGTTGTGTCGTACTTGTAAAGGCACATATTCTAGCAGCACAGGTAGAGTATCCCGTATGAAATCGTGATAACGTGCTCCATTGAGCGTAGGTGGAAGAACGTGGGGCCCAATCAAGACATCACCAACAATGCCTGCCCAAACGTTCACAGAAAATCTGTGTTGATGACGTGATTGCACAATTGCGTGCGGATTCTCGTCAGCTCACACATGTTGATTGTGAAAATTTACAATTTGATCACGTTGGAATGAAACCTCATCCGTAAAGAGAACATTTGCACTGAAATGAGGATTGACACATTGTTGGATGAACCATACGCAGAAGTGCACCCGTGGAGGCCAATCAGCTGCTGATAGTGCCTGCACACGCTGTACATGGCACGGAAACAACTGGTTCTCCCGTAGCACTCTCCATACAGTGACGTGGTCAACGTTGCCTTTTACAGCAGCAACTTCTCTGACGCTGACATTAAGGTTATCGTCAACTGCACGAAGAATTGCCTCGTCCATTGCAGGTGTCCTCGTCGTTCTAGGTCTTCCCCAGTCGCGAGTCATAGGCTGGAATGTTCCGTGCTCCCTAAGACGCCGATCAATTGCTTCGAATGTCTTCCTGTCGGGACACCTTCGTTCTGGAAATCTGTCTCGATACAAACGTATCGCGCCACGGCTATTGCCCCGCGCTAATCCATACATCAAATGAGCATCTGCCAACTCCGCATTTGTAAGCACTGCACTGACTGCAAAACCACTTTCGTGATGAACACTAACCTGTTGATGCTACGTACTGATGTGCTTGATGCTAGAGCAATGAGTTGCATGTCAACACAAGCACCGAAGTCAACATTACCTTCCTTCAATTGGGCCAACTGGCGGTGAATTGAGGAAGTACAGTACATACTGACGAAACTAAAATGAGCTCTAACATGGAAATTAAGCGTTTCCGGACACATGTCCACATAACATATTTTCCTTATTTGTGTGTGAGGAATGTTTCCTGAAAGTTTGGCCGTACCTTTTTGTAACACTATATATATATATATATATATATATATATATATATATATATATATATATATATATACTCCTGGAAATGGAAAAAAGAACACATTGACACCGGTGTGTCAGACCCACCATACTTGCTCCGGACACTGCGAGAGGGCTGTACAAGCAATGATCACACGCACGGCACAGCGTACACACCAGGAACCGCGGTGTTGGCCGTCGAAAGGCGCTAGCTGCGCAGCATTTGTGCACCGCCGCCGTCAGTGTCAGCCAGTTTGCCGTGGCATACGGAGCTCCATCGCAGTCTTTAACACTGGTAGCATGCCGCGACAGCGTGGACGTGAACCGTATGTGCAGTTGACGGACTTTGAGCGAGGGCGTATAGTGGGCATGCGGGAGGCCGGGTGGACGTACCGCCGAATTGCTCAACACGTGAGGCGTGAGGTCTCCACAGTACATCGATGTTGTCGCCAGTGGTCGGCGGAAGGTGCACGTGCCCGTCGACCTGGGACCGGACCGCAGCGACGCACGGATGCACGCCAAGACCGTAGGATCCTACGCAGTGCCGTAGGGGACCGCACCGCCACTTCCCAGTAAATTAGGGACACTGTTGCTCCTGGGGTATCGGCGAGGACCATTCGCAACCGTCTCCATGAAGCTGGGCTACGGTCCCGCACACCGTTAGGCCGTCTTCCGCTCACGCCCCAACATCGTGCAGCCCGCCTCCAGTGGTGTCGCGACAGGCGTGAATGGAGGGACGAATGGAGACGTGTCGTCTTCAGCGATGAGAGTCGCTTCTGCCTTGGTGCCAATGATGGTCGTATGCGTGTTTGGCGCCGTGCAGGTGAGCGCCACAATCAGGACTGCATACGACCGAGGCACACAGGGCCAACACCCGGCATCATGGTGTGGGGAGCGATCTCCTACACTGGCCGTACACCACTGGTGATCGTCGAGGGGACACTGAATAGTGCACGGTACATCCAAACCGTCATCGAATCCATCGTTCTACCATTCCTAGACCGGCAAGGGAACTTGCTGTTCCAACAGGACAATGCACGTCCGCATGTATCCCGCGCCACCCAACGTGCTCTAGAAGGTGTAAGTCAACTACCCTGGCCAGCAAGATCTCCGGATCTGTCCCCCATTGAGCATGTTTGGGACTGGATGAAGCGTCGTCTCACGCGGTCTGCACGTCCAGCACGAACGCTGGTCCAACTGAGGCGCCAGGTGGAAATGGCATGGCAAGCCGTTCCACAGGACTACATCCAGCATCTCTACGATCGTCTCCATGGGAGAATAGCAGCCTGCATTGCTGCGAAAGGTGGATATACACTGTACTAGTGCCGACATTGTGCATGCTCTGTTGCCTGTGTCTATGTGCCTGTGGTTCTGTCAGTGTGATCATGTGATGTATCTGACCCCAGGAATGTGTCAATAAAGTTTCCCCTTCCTGGGACAATGAATTCACGGTGTTCTTATTTCAATTTCCAGGAGTATATACACTCCTGGAAATTGAAATAAGAACACCGTGAATTCATTGTCCCAGGAAGGGGAAACTTTATTGACACATTCCTGGGGTCAGATACATCACATGATCACACTGACAGAACCACAGGCACATAGACACAGGCAACAGAGCATGCACAATGTCGGCACTAGTACAGTGTATATCCACCTTTCGCAGCAATGCAGGCTGCTATTCTCCCATGGAGACGATCGTAGAGATGCTGGATGTAGTCCTGTGGAACGGCTTGCCATGCCATTTCCACCTGGCGCCTCAGTTGGACCAGCGTTCGTGCTGGACGTGCAGACCGCGTGAGACGACGCTTCATCCAGTCCCAAACATGCTCAATGGGGGACAGATCCGGAGATCTTGCTCGCCTGGTAGCATGCACAATGTCGGCACTAGTACAGTGTATATCCACCTTTCGCAGCAATGCAGGCTGCTATTCTCCCATGGAGACGATCGTAGAGATGCTGGATGTAGTCCTGTGGAACGGCTTGCCATGCCATTTCCACCTGGCGCCTCAGTTGGACCAGCGTTCGTGCTGGACGTGCAGACCGCGTGAGACGACGCTTCATCCAGTCCCAAACATGCTCAATGGGGGACAGATCCGGAGATCTTGCTCGCCAGGGTAGTTGACTTACACCTTCTAGAGCACGTTGGGTGGCACGGGATACATGCGGACGTGCATTGTCCTGTTGGAACAGCAAGTTGCCTTACCGGTCTAGGAATGGTAGAACGATGGGTTCGATGACGGTTTGGATGTACCGTGCACTATTCAGTGTCCCCTCGACGATCACCAGTGGTGTACGGCCAGTGTAGGAGATCGCTCCCCACACCATGATGCCGGGTGTTGGCCCTGTGTGCCTCGGTCGTATGCAGTCCTGATTGTGGCGCTCACCTGCACGGCGCCAAACACGCATACTACCATCAATGGCACCAAGGCAGAAGCTACTCTCATCGCTGAAGACGACACGTCTCCATTCGTCCCTCCATTCACGCCTGTCGCGACACCACTGGAGGCAGGCTGCACGATGTTGGGGCGTGAGCGGAAGACGGCCTAACGGTGTGCGGGACCGTAGCCCAGCTTCATGGAGACGGTTGCGAATGGTCCTCGCCGATACCCCAGGAGCAACAGTGTCCCTAATTTGCTGGGAAGTGGCGGTGCGGTCCCCTACGGCACTGCGTAGGATCCTACGGTCTTGGCGTGCATCCGTGCGTCGCTGCGGTCCGGTCCCAGGTCGACGGGCACGTGCACCTTCCGCCGACCACTGGCGACAACATCGATGTACTGTGGAGACCTCACGCCCCACGTGTTGAGCAATTCGGCGGTACGTCCACCCGGCCTCCCGCATGCCCACTATACGCCCTCGCTCAACGTCCGTCAACTGTACATACGGTTCACGTCCACGCTGTCGCTGCATGCTACCAGTGTTAAAGACTGCGATGGAGCTCCGTATGCCACGGCAAACTGGCTGACACTGGCGGCGGCGGTGCACAAATGCTGCGCAGCTAGCGCCATTCGACGGCCAACACCGCGGTTCCTGGTGTGTCCGCTGTGCCGTGCGTGTGATCATTGCTTGTACAGCCCTCTCGCAGTGTCCGGAGCAAGTATGGTGGGTCTGACACACCGGTGTCAATGTGTTCTTTTTTCCATTTCCAGGAGTATATATATATATATATATATATATATATATATATATATATATAATTGGATCCTACTACCATCACCAGAAGCTTCCGAGTCTTCGCGTAATGAATGGAGGGGGGACTCCCTCTGTGCCGTTTCCTCAGAGGATCGATCATGTGCTGTGAATCATCTACAAGTGTGCTCCTTGGCTATCCGGACACGGTCCTGAGCAACCCAAATTTCCGACTTCCCGACACACGACTGACTTAGTGCCCCGCCCATTGCCATTACTACTCGAAGCGATCGCTGATTCACGTAGGAGTTCGGGATTGTTCGTGCATCTGCGCTGAAAGGATCATTGGCCAAGGAAGTGGCAATCATAAAAACAGTCAGCAACAGAAATAGAGGGTGATTACAACTAAACTTTCTTTATTTGATCTAGTGTAAACGAAAAATTCTTTCCCGTGTGGGTACCCAGTTTCATAGAAATTATGTTCAGACTATACGCTGCAGCATTTGCGTTGTTGGTAGTATTAGTGTCATGACTTGCCTTTAGGCGCCGACGCTGGTACAGAGACGAAGGGTTGAAAAACAAGCATCAGTGTTCATTACAGTTGCAGTCAGTCAACATGGGTAGGAACAAGGAGGACAGTGTTTTACTCGTAAGGATGTTTTATCAAAACAGTGCCAATGAAGCTGCCCGTCTTCGCGAGTATCGAAGCATTAAAGGAATACGGAGAGGCCCTTTTCCCACACCGAGGTTGAAGGACGTGATTCGGAAGCTCGAATTAACTGGCGATTTGGGAATTGCTCCTGGGAGATACCGACGGCCAGCTGTGGCACAAGTTCTTGAAGAGGGTAATGCTGCCGTGGGTGAGTACATTGGCCGCAAAGTGCAATCTTCAAGCAGTGTACGAGCCGTGAAACGGCAGCTGAACATTCCTTGATCCACCATTCGAAAAATGCTGCGAACAATTGTGATCCCTAGTGTGCTTGCAGGCTGTCGTGACTGCAGGTAGTTGTTACAGTGAGCAACGTTTGTGACCTGGAACGTAGAAATGGTACGCAATTAACGAATATTACCGTCTCATGTGGAAATTAAAATTTGCTTCTTACAACGGTTGCTTAGTTATTTCCCTTGCGGATATACTTACAAATGTTTGCACAAAGTTTCATTGTCCTGCGATCACTCGTTTTTCATGGGGGCTCTCTTAAGTAGCGAAAGTTTAATTGTGACCACCCTGTATATGTTTCTTGTGGATGAAATACTGTTTTGATATTCTCTTGTTTTTAGTAGGGGTAAGCTGCAGTTATGTGTAATTGTGGGCGTATTTCTTCCTCAAGATATTGTAACTTTTATCATTTCATTAGTTTTAGTTCTGTCTACGTTTATTTTACGATTTCTTGCTATTTTGCTAACACTTTGGATGCAAAAATGTAACAGCTGTTTCATAAATTAAAGATAAAATGATTTTAAAAAATATTAACCTTACTGCATATCCATCTTTAGGTGTCGAATTGCTTTCTTGCCGCTAGGAGTGCAAGGATGTCTTCAGCTGTCAGACGGTAAAAACTTTTAAGCAGTGAGAGTCGCGATTGTGATATTCCCTCGCTCCCAAATAAATCGCGCAGAATGTTCGTGGCGTTCAAATAAGAGGAATTCGAGTTCACGTGGAGACTCGCCCACAGTTGTTCTTTCCTCGTACCATTCGATGACGGAACAGGAAAGCAGAGAAATGATAGGGCTAGTGAAAGTATTCAGACCCACACATCCTAGCTTGGTCTGCTGAATATAAGTACAGACACAGATTTCTGATTCATCTACATATACATGGTTACTCTGCAATTCACAGTTAAGTGCCTGACAGAGGGTTCATCGAACCATTTTCATACTACTTCTCTACCATTCCACTCTCGAATGGCGCGTGGGAAAAAGGAACACCTAAATCTTTCCGTTCGAGCTCTGATTTTTCTGATTTTATTATGATGATCATCTCTCCCTACGTTTGTGGGTATCAACAAAATATTTCAGCATTGGGAAGGGAAAGGTTGTGATTGAAATTTCGTAAATAGATCTCGCCGCAAAGAAGACCGCCTTTGTTTCAGTGACTGCCACCCCAAATCGCGTATGATATCAGTGACACTCACATTCCTATTTCGCGATAACCCGAAACGAACTGCCCTTCTTTGAACTTTTTCGATGTCCTCCGTCAATCGTACCTGGTAAGGATCCCACACCGAGTGGCCATATTCCAGCAGAGAATGGACAAGTGTAATGTAGGCTGTCTCTTTCGTGGATGTGTCGCATCTTCTAACTGTTCTGCCAACAAAGCGCAGTCTTTGTTTCGCCTTCCTCACAATATTATCTATGTGGTCTTTATAATTTAAGTTGCTCGTAACTGTAATTCCTAGGTATTTAGTCGAATTGACAGCCCTTATATTCGTGTGATTTATCGTATATCTCAAATTTATCGGATTTCTTTTAATACCCATGTGGATGACCTCGCACTTTTCTTTGTTTAGTGCCAATTGCCACTTTTCGCACCATACAGAAATTCTCTCTATATTATTTTGTAATTGGAATTGAACGTCTGATGATTTTACTAGACGATAAATTATAGCGTCATCTGCAAACAATCTAAGGGAGTGCTCAGATTATCACCTAGATCATTTATATAAATCAGGAACAGCAAAGGGCCTATGACACTACCTTGCGGAGCGCCAAATATCACTTCTGTTTTACTCGATGATTTACAGTCTATCACTACGTACTGTGATCTCTCTAAGAGGAAACCACAAATCCAGTCACACAACCGAGACGATAGTCCATATGCACGCAATCTGATTAATAGTCACTTGTGAGGAACGGTATCAAAAGCCTTCTGGAAATCTTGGAATATGGAATCGATCTGAGATCCCTTGTCGACAGCACTCATTACTTCATGGGAATAAAGAGCTAGCTGCGTTGCACAAGAACAACATTTTCTGAATCCGTGTTGGTTATGTATCAATAAGTAATTTTCTTCAAGGTGATTCATAATGTTAGACTACATTATATGCTCCTAAATCCTACTGCAAATTGAGGTCAGTGACATGTGTCTGTAATTCAATGGATTACTCCTATTTTCTTTCTTGAATATTGTTGTGACCTGTGCTACTTTCCAGTCTTTAGGAACAGACCTTTCGTCAAGTGAGCGGTTGTATATGATTGCTAAGAAAGGCCCTATTGTGTCTGCATACTCTGAAAGGAACCTGATTGGTACACCATCTGGACCGGAAGACTCGCCTTTCTTAAGTGATTTAAGTTGTTTCGCAACACCTAAGATATCTACTTTTATGTCACTCATGCTAAAAGCTGTTCTGGTTTAGAATTCTGGAATATTTACTTCGTCTTCTTTCGTGAAGGAATTACGGAAAACTGTATTGAGTAACTACGCTTTATTGGAACCATCATCGGTAACATTTCCTGCTCGCATTGAGGATATTGTGTTGGAAGCAGTACAGCGCTCTCCAGGAACCTCGATGAGAAGAATTGCCACACAAGTGCCTGTATTATGCCACAGTAGGCTATGGAGAATTTTACATCGCAATCTACTATACCCTTACCACCTCCAACGAGTTCAGTGTCTCAAGATTGGCAAAGTTTTACAGAAGTTCGAAATATGGCGCGTACTTCAATGCGAGATGCTTTTAATAATTTCCACAACGAAATTCTGTCTCGAAATCTGGCGGAAAACCCAAAGAGATTCTGGTCATACATAAAGCACACCAGTGGCAAGACACAATCAATACCTTCATTGCGAAATAACAACGGTGAAGTCACTGATGACAGTGCCACTAAAGCAGAGTTATTAAACACCGTTTTCCGAAACTCCTTCACCAAAGAAGACGAAGTAAATATTCCTGAATTCCAATCAAGAGCAACTGCCAATATGAGAAACATAGAAGTGGATATCCTAGGTGTAACAAAGCAGCTTAAATCACTTAATAAAAGCAAGGCCTCCGGTCCAGATTGTATACCAATCAGGTTCCTCTCAGAGTATTCTGATAAAATAGCTCCATATTTAGAAATTATTTACAACCACTGGCTCACAGAAAGATACGTACCTAAAGACTCGAAAATTGCCCAAGTCACACCAATACCCAAAAAGGAAGTAGAAGTAATCCGCTGAATCACAGGCCTATAACACTAACGTCGATTTGCATTAGGGTTTCAGAACATATACTGTATTCGAACATTATGAAGTACCTCGAAAAAAACGATTTATGGACATATAGTCAGCACGGATTCAGAAAATATCGTTCTTGTGAAACACAACTAGCTCTTTATACTCATGAAGTAATAAGTGCTATCAACAGGGGATGTCAAATTGATTCCATATTTTTAGATTTTCAGAAGGCTTTCGACACCGTTCCTCACAAGCGTCTTCTAATCAAACTGCGTGCCTACGGAGTATCGCCTCAGTTATGCGAATGGATTCGTCATTTCCTGTCAGAAAGGTCACAGTTCGTAGTAATAGACGGAAAGTCATCGAGTAAAAGAGAAGTAACATCCCGCGTTCCCCAAGGAAGTGTTATAGGCCCTCTATTGTTCCTGATCTATGTTAATGACATAGGAGACAATCTGAGTAGCCGTCTTAGATTGTTTGCAGATGATGCTGTCATTTACCATCTTGTAAAGCCATCAGATGATCAAAACGACTTGCAAAATGATTTGGATAAGATATCTGTATGGTGCCAAAAGTGGCAATTGACCCTGAATAAAGAAAAGTGCGAAGTTATTCACATGAGTAGTAAAAGAAATCACCTAAATTTCTATTACGCGATAAGTCACACAAATATGAGGGCTGTAAATTCAACTAAATACTTACGGATTACAATTGCAAATAACCTAAAGTGGAACGATCACATAGATAATATTGTGGGTAGAGCAAACCAAAGACTGCAATTCACTGACAGAACACTTAGATGGTGCAACAGGTCTACCAAAGAGACTGCTTACACTACGCTTGTCCGCCCTATTCTGGAGTACCGCTGTGCGGTGTGGGATCCGCATCAGGTGGGACTAACGGATGACTTCGAAAAAGTACAAAGAAGGGCAGCTCGATTTTTACTATCGCAAATTAGGGGGGATAGAGTCACAGACATGATACGTGAATTGGAGTGGCACTCATTAAAACAAAGGCGTTTTTCGTTGCGACGGGATCTTCTCATGAAATTTCAATCACCAGTTTTCTCCTCCGATTGCGAAAACTTTCTGTTGGCACCCACCTACATAGGGAGAAATGATCATCATGATAAAATAAGAGAAATCAGGACTCGCACGGAAAAATTTAAGTGCTCGTTTTTCCCGCGTGGCGTTCGAGAGTGGAACGGTAGAGAGACAGCATGAAGGTGGTTCATTGAACCCTCTGCAAGGCACTTTATTGTGAATAGCAGAGTAATTACGTAGATGTAGATGTAGACTTTGTTCCTTGAGTGATGTCTTGTCAGTGGCTGCAACAGCAGGCTGTAGTCGACCCTCTTTTCACATGTAACATTTCATTTACAGACGAAGCATTATCCACACGCCATGGTGTGTTTAACTATCACACACATTTGTGGTGTGAAATAAACCCACATGATGTTCATGAGTCACCACATCAGCAACGTTTCTCACTGAATGTGTGGTTAGGGGTACTAGGCGATCAACTCACTGGGCCACACATTCTTCCACCACAACTTAATGGACGGTGGTACCTTAGCTTTCTGCTACGTCATCTTCCAGGACTGCTTGAGGATGTTCACCATCAGCAACGTCAGAGTATATGGTACATGCATGATGAAGCTCCGGCACATTTTGCTGCTGGTGTGAGACGGCATCTAACGCGCAGATACGGCCAAAGATGGGTAGGTCGAGGCGGACCTGTACCTTGGCATCCAAGATCACCTGATCTAAATCGTTTGGATTTTTGTGCCTGGGGTCATCTCAAAAGCAAAGTGAACAGCACACCCATTCACACGGTTGAAGAACTGGAGCAGAGAACTGTACATGCTTGTCAAGAACTCTGGAATGATCCAGGGGTTTTCGGAAGGATTCGAAATTCATTGCAGAGACGAGTACAATATTGCATCCAGATGCAAGGAAAACACTTCTAACATCTTTAACACATACGTGAAATGTGAACTAATTGCGATGAACAAACTAATAGTAATGACTAAATTTCAAACTAATGTGTACTAACTAGGAAGATGTTTGCAATGACGTCACTGGCTGCTTGGAAACATACAGTCGTGATTATCTCGTAAGCGGTTCGTTTTCGGACCCGTGTTTACTGGGACATTTGTGCTTCTATTATCGTGTACTTTCAGCAGTGTAAGTTTGCACCATCCTTTTTGATACACCCTGTATATGTGGTGTCATCACGTCTATAATTCAATAGATACGCCTCGATTGGCATACGGCTATTTCAGTACGAATGCATACCATCGTTCGTCTCCTTGCAGGAATACAGGTAGGCTGCGAGAAACTGGGGAAATGAACGGGGTCGCAACATCAGTGGTGAGCAGCACTTTGGAATTTGGGTAGGACGTGAAACTCATCCGGATGGCTAAGGCTATCAAGGCATTAATTCAGGAGAAGCGGAGCATGCGGATTCGAGACCCCGTACGGAGCAAATTTTCAAAGTCAGCTCTTAAGCTTCCTATGGAGCTCTCTCTGTCGCAGAAAATTATTATTATTATTTCTTTCCTTTCTCAGACGTTATGTCTGGTTAAAAATGGAAAGTGACTTGGACCTTGATGAAGCGTGACTTCCTTTTAACTGTACGGTATATGTTACATTGCATTTAGGAACTTTCGGTTAATTTAACATGTATCAATAATTACAGATTTCTGTAGTTGTATGTAAACGTTTGGATGTAGCTGTATTGCGTTGATGTACTGGTGGATATTGTGTGGTATGACTCCTGTAGTTGATAGTATAATTGGTATAATGTCAACTTTATCCTGGTGCCACATGTCCTTGACTTCCTCAGCCAGTTGGATGTATTTTTCAATTTTTTTCTCCTGTTATCTTCTGTATATTTGTTGTATTGGGTATGGATATTTCAATTAGTTGTGTTAATTTCTTCTTTTTATTGGTGAGTATGATGTCAGGTTTGTTATGTGGTGGTGTTTTATCTGTTATAATGGTTCTGTTCAAGTATAATTTGTATTCATCATTCTCCAGTACATTTTGTGGTGCATACTTGTATGTGGGAACGTGTTTTATTAGTTTATGTTGTATAGCAGGTTGTTGATGTATTATTTTTGCTACATTGTCATGTCTTCTTTGTTAGCATTGTACATCCGCTTGTGATGTGATCTACTGTTTCTATTTGTTGTTTGCAAAGTATTATTATTATTATTATTAGTGAAAGTCCCCAATGGAGAACGATAAGCAGGTGATTTTCAATCTTTCTTAGGGTTCTTCTTATTTTGTCAATATTTCATCATTTTCTCCCCGAAAGCCTTCTTTCTTTCTTCGGCCCACATTGGTCGGTATGGTTTTGGTTCCATCTCTGCAATAAACTTCCACCTATCAATTTTGCTTCTGAATGTGTTCCTGCCTGATGTGTCTGTTACGTCAATTTTTGGTTTTGTCAAATCCTTCTTAACTTCAGTTACCCATGGTATTGATGCATTAAGAGATGTCACAGTCTAATAGACGTTTAGTAGTCTCTTTCCCGGCAATCTGTCTAGTTGTTCATAGAACTTCATTCGTCTCTTTCTGATGTCAGTTTCGACGTTTGATACTTTTCCTATTGTCTCGATGGTTTGGAGTCTGTACCCATCTTATGTGTATCGTGGGTCCAGAATATTTCTAAGGATCTTTCTCTCTACTTTCTTAATTTCTTGTAAATCTAGTTTTCGATTCAATGAGAGTGTTTCACTTTCATATGTGACTGTCGGTTTGATTATTGTGTTATAGTATCTGATTTTAGTGCCTTTTGACAGACATTTTTTGTTATACAAATTTGAAGTAAGTCGAGACGCTTGATTTTCTGCCATCTGTTTTTTGTGCTATTTTTTCAAGTCCTTGTGGTTCAATAACTTCACCGAGGTAGGCCCTACTTAAAGCGATTGATTCCGTTGATTTCACCATAATTTGTTTGAAGTTTCGGCATATCTAACTTGGAACACATGAATTCAGTCTTCTTAAAGGAGAATTGCAGGTCAGCCTTCTCTGCACAGTCTCTGAGGGTCTCGATTTGTTTTACTGGTGTTTCTTCACTGTCGCTTAGAATCTGCAAACGCCAAGTATGGAAAGTTCAATTTTCCTTGACATCTTCATAGTTCGATTGGCTTGCAAAAGTTTTGTTTTGTTAGTTCCGTTTCCCATTCTTTTATTACTTTGTCTAAAACTATGTTGAATAATAGTGGCGAGATCCCATCTCCTTGTCTCACTCCTGTTTTAACTTATTATGGTTCTGAAACTTCATCTATGAATTTAATTTTTGATCTGATTTCTGATAGTGTTTGTTCGATCAGTTTTCGTGCTTTGGCGTCTAGTTCGCATTCTCTAGAATGTTGCATAGACATTGCAGATCTATAGTATCATACGCTTCTTTAAAATCAACAAATGTGCAGACTATTGGTTTCGACGTGATTGCTTTAATTTTTAGAATAGTTTTAAGATTAGAGACTGTTGTCGATCTATTAGGTCGGAAGCCTTCTTGGTAATCTGAAATTTTATGTTCTAGTTATTCTTGTGACCTCTTTAGAAGATAATCGGATAAAATTTTGTAAGTGAGCGGCAAATTGAAATGCCCTCTGTAGTTGTTTACGTCTGATCTCTCTCCCTTTTTGTGCAGTGGATGAATTTGTGCACATTTCCAATCCTCTGGAATTTTTCCTTCTTGCCAAATTACTTGGATGATTTGAGTAATCTCTTTTAAAGAATTTGGACGGCCGGCTGGCGTGGCCGAGTGGTTCTAGGCGCTACAGTCTGGAACCGCGTGACCGCTACGGTCGCAGGTTCGAATCCTGCCTCGGGCATGGATGTGTGTGCTGTACTTAGGTTAGTTAGGTTTAAGTAGTTCTTAGTTCTAGGGCACTGATGACCTTAGACGTTAAGTCCCATAATTCTCAGAGCCATTTGAACCATTTTGAATTTTGACGAAGGTTCTTCAGTAGTTCAGCTAAAGTTCCATCTTCTCATGGTAACTTATTATTTTTGAGCCTTTTAATGTGACTACTAATTTCTTCTCGAGTGGCGGTAGTGAATTTTCATTCATGTGTTTTGGTTGTAATCTGTAGAATCCCGTACTTCATTGTGAGTAATTTAGAAGTTGTGAGAAGTATTTGGCCAATTCTTGACAATTTTCTTTGTTGGTTAGTGCCAATTTTCCATTTTGTTTCCTGAAACTGAGGTTTCGTGGAGTGTATCCTTTGATTTGATTTGCAAACGTTTTGTAAAAGTCCTGTGTTCTGTGATTGCTAAAGTCTTCTTTAGTTGAGTTTGGTTGCTCATTAAGATATTTTCTTTTCGTTTGTCTAATTATTTTAACTGTTTGTTTTCTGACTTCGAAAAGTTTCTGTTGTGTGGTTTCTGATTTGTTGCAATTATAGTTTAAGAAGGCTCGTTGTCTCTCTTCTATTGCATTATCGCAATTTTGGTTTTTTCTTTAATGGGACCAGTTCTCTTGCTTTCTGTATAATTTTCGTTTCGAAATCTCTCCAGTTGTTTGTAGGTTGTTTTCCCCATAATTCTGTAATTCTCTTGCTTTCTGTATAATTTTCGTTTCGAAAGCTCTCCAGTAGTTTGAAGGTTGTTATCCCCATAATTCTGTAATTCTCTTGCTTTCTGTATAATTTTCGTTTCGAAATCGCTCCAGTTCTTTGTAGGTTGTTTTTCCCATAATTCTGTAATTTTTGATTCTTGTATTTTTTAATCAAATTTGGGAATTAGTGGTGTTTTACTTCTGCATTTCCTTTTTGATGTGTATTTAATTTTGACTCTGGCAAGATGGTGGGTATAATAATAAGCGTTCTCGCTTCCCGCGCACGGGGTCCCGGGTTCGATTCCCGGCGGGGTCAGCCATTTCTTCTGTCTAGAGATGACTGGGTGTTGTTGTGTCCTCTTCATCATCACCATTCATCCCCATTACGGTCGGAGGAAGACAATGGCAAACCACCTCCACTAAGACCTTGCGTAGTAGTACGTCGGTGCGGGTTCCCGCATCGTCCCCTACACTCCTCGGAGTATGGGACCTCATCATCATCATCATCATCATCATTATTCTTTCTTTCTTTCTTTTCTCAGACGTTATGTCTGGACAAAAATGGAAAGTGACGCGGACCTTGATCAAGCGTGACTTCCTTTTAACTGTACGGTATATGTTATATTGCATTTAGGAACTTTCGGGTGATTCAACATGTATCAATAATTACGGATTTCTGTAGTTGTATATATAAGTTTGGATGTAGCTGCATTGCATTGATGTACTGGTGGATATTGTGTGGTATGACTCCTGTAGTTGATAGTATAATTGGTATAATGTCAACTTTATCCTGTTGCCAATGTCCTTGACTTCCTCAGCCAGTTGGATGTATTTTTTTATTTTTCTCCTGTTTTCTGACCATATGTTGCTCCAGAAGTGTTCCATATCTGTTATGCTTGGTGGATTGTCTATTTTAATGTGTGTGTTATCTATTGCCTCGTAAAATTTCTTTTGGTTTGTGTTGAATGTTTGGTTTTGTTTCCTTCTATTTTCACTTTTTTTTGTATCTTCTAAGTCGTTTGGCCAATGCTTGTAATTTCTCCTTCTTTTCATCTAATTGCTCTATTGCTTCTTGTTTGAGATTTTACCTAACCTTTTTCTTTTTTTCTGACACTTCATTTCTTATAAATTGTGTTAGCTGTCCGATGTCTTTTCTCAGTTTTTCTATTCTAATCTGTAGCCTGTGTTGCCATGCTGGTTTTGTGGGTTTCTTCTGTGTGTTGGTTGGTTCTGATCTCTGCCTAGTGTACTATTTAGTGTAGTGAGTGCTCCTATATAAACCAGTAGTTGTAACTCTTCCATAGTTGTGTTTCATTTATTTTGTTGTGTATGATTGTGTTGATAGTTTTTATTGTTGTTTCGACTTATGGGTTATTTGGCGGTCTATGCAAGAATGGTCTAATGTCTGTATTTGTGTCTTTGTATTCTATATATGTCAGCTGAAATTTCTCTTCTATATCTAACATGTGTGTCACTTCGTGTTCTATTTGTGCTTGTTCTGGTGGCTGTCTTAAGATTTCGTTTTCCTCTGATTGTTTAATTGATGCGTGTTGGTCTTTGTTTGTTTGCTCTGGGATGTTTGAGTCCATTACTGTATTTTCTTCTTCTTCTGATTGCACTTTATTTTGTTCCAGTATTTGTTGCACTACTTGTTTGATGTTTTCTAATTCTGACTGGGGTATCCTGTTATTTTTTATTATTACACGGATCTGATCAGCTAGTCGTTCTGACAAAAATTTTAATTCTGGGTACCTGATAATAAATGTTGTGTATACTTGTCATCTGTATCCAGTTGTGTTGGTTCCTAGGTTTGTTGCTTGGTAATAACAGAACATGAGGTGTCGATTAGCTTCATCTGACCATCTCATCCTCTGTCTTTGTTTTCCTTCTAGGGTGGTTGCAGGAAGCATGTCCTGCAAAACACCTCTATTTGGATTTAAATCATTTTCCAGTTGGCTAGCAGTGTCGTTACCATTGTGGGCGGGCATAGGGTTCAAACGTCGTCCCCGACCATGACGGCGCTTGTCCGAGGCTTCTTTAGTTCTGTCCTGAACCAACTAGTCACACTAAAAGGGGGGTTAGCCCTATCAGTGGTTTGTTCTTTTCGTCGCCTTTTACGACTGGCAGAACATATCGGAGGCCAATTCTTTTCCCGGGCCTCCACGGGAATTATTATTATTATTATTATTGAACCCTAGTGCATCCTTTCCATGCCTCATTATTTTACATGGCACAAACTCATCAAGCACAAGAGTTTCGATAACCTCGAATCTATGCCAGACACCATCCACATTCGCTTCACACGACTGAATGTTTGCTGCTATACGCTTACGTACATTTGAATCATTTTTGACGCACCTGTTAATGAGGAATATTGTTCAGTATTATAAGAGGCGTCCAAAAGTCTCTGATCGAAGGCCGCACAGTCCAGAATTAGCATGTCAATCAAGCAAAATCGCCGTGAGCATTGAGGAAATCATCTCACCAACGCACCAGGTCGAAGTTATCCATTTTGTAGCATACCGTGCACTGCTGCGTGAGGAAGTGCGTAAATGCCTGCTGCACAACCTCATCCGACAGGAATAGCCGACCCTTCAGAGCCTTCTTTTAAGGGCCGGAGGCGCGCAATCGCATGGGGAGAGACTAGGACAATCGGGCGGCTGATCGAGTGTCTCCCTCTTGTGTGGCGTAACTTCCGTGGTACGACATTTGCGATATGGGGACGTGCGTTATCATGAAGCTGCAGCACTCCTTGCCGAGCATCGTTCCAAAACGGTGATTTTCGACAGACATGCTACCCCCAAACACATTCTTCATTCTCCCTTGGATGTCTACCGGTGTTGGTGCTTCGGAAGCCAAGAAAAGAACAGCAGTACGTTGGTCCTGTCTGGATGCATTTGGTAACAACGCCGCGTGGTTCACGTTTCCGCATTTACAGCACCCACGTCGGAAAGACACGAATGCCACACTAATCCTGTGCCTACATGTTGGAGCTTGTATACCCGCATCGAAGTCACTCTACCTTGCACATACGCTACAGCAACGCCCTCAAACGCAAACTTTTTGATCGCCCCTTATATTTAGCTTTTCGCTCAACTCCAATTACCACTGATGCTATAGCAGATTACTCGTCCGTAATGCCTGTCTCTGCGTTCATTGCATCAAAATGTTACGACTATTTTGTTGCCACCACATCTAATACGTTAGTCTCGCGGAATGATAGACTCATCAACTGCTCAAAATAATTTTCAGGAAATATGTTTATGCCACATTACAAGATGTAGTCCCCGTATTTCTCCTCCTAAACGGGTGCGTCTCCTATTGTATAGATGACGCAGTGAAAGAAATCTCTCCTCCCTGGATCATGAACGGAGAATTTATGTCTCTTTCCCCATCTTTTTCTGAAGCGTTCCACTTCTTACATATTTTATCTGGGTGGACGACACAAACACTCGAGTACTATTTTAGACCAAACTTTGACGTTTAGCTTCATCCAGATAAACACGCAACCTAACTCAGTAGTTCCTTGTTCTTTTTCTTAACCTTAATCTATCTAATACGTGGTCCGCTGTCTCTAAATTTGGCAAATTTATTTTGTTTAAATTTGGGGCCAGATGTCCTTTCTGCCGCAGTCAGTTACCTAAGGCAGGCAAGTAACGTGCGTCACAAGACTGAATTGTCTTAATTTTGGTTCAAATGGCTCTGTTGACTTTGGAACTTAACAGTTGAGGTCATCAGTCCCCTAGACTTAGAACTACTTAAACCCAACTAACCTAAGGACATCACATACATCCATGCCCGAGGCAGGATTCGAACCTGCGACCGTAGCAGCAGCGCGGTTCCGGACTGAAGCGCCTAGAACCGCTCGGCCACACGGGCCGGCTCTTAATGTTGTTCCGTGTGTGATCTTACATTAACTGTTGTTTATAGCATTTTCTGAGGCGGAAATTAGGAACCAACTCAGCGTTTGCTGAAACGAGCGCTGGAAACCACACGCACGCTAGCCGGTGCGAGGGCCACGTTCGTAGTTTCCTGTCTCGCGATGTAGGGCGCTGCGTTTTACACTATACGGGAAGGTCACATCACAGACCTTTTTATGGATAAAAATACGCTTCCACCGTCAGCGCCCACTCTATCCCCTCAGTGTACATGTCATTCCTAATTGAATACTCCACTGCTGTTTATTTTTAATTTCAGGAAATCTTCTGCTCAAATATTACTTGCGCGTTGTTTTCTTAAATGAGAGCCAGTAATTTTGGGGCCTTACGTTGAATACTTACGCACTCAACTAATACTGTGATTGTGTATTTTTGCTGTCCTTTACTAGTGTGTATTCCCGTTCATAACTACTGATGGTCCATTCATAGCTTCTCTCAGTGAACATGTCATTCCTAATTGAATACTTCACTGCTGTTTATTTTTAATTTCAGGAAATCTTCTGCTGAAATATTACGTGCGCGTTGCTTTCTTTAATGAGAGCCAGTAATTTTGGGGCCTTACGCTGAACACTTACGCAGTCTATATTAAAAAACTAAAAACCCGCCTCGATTGCGAAAAAAGCACCTAGTGTTAACCTAGGTTTCGGCATAGATAACTACACCTTCTTCAGAACAATAAAACCCATAAGTGACTAAGAAGACCTTTGTCAATGATTAAAAGAACACGATAGCTGAACATTTATAAACAAAAAGAAAAGGAAAACACAAACAGTACATATGTACAAAGTCAAATTACAACTTAACTTAATAGTGTGCGATGTTGAAGGTTCTTACTGACGCAATCAACTAATACCGTGATTATATATTTTTTTGTCCTTTACTAATGTGTATTCCCGTCCATAATTACTGATGGTCAGTTCATAGCTCTGACGCGTACATCAAGTGACCATTCACCCGGTATACAGTCAGATTTTGTCTCACTACACATTTACTTTTCCGAGGCTCACATATCTACCGTATATTGCTAAACAGCTAAAAATACCCGCTTGCAGTTGTGGGTTGACTAGCTAACGGCTTCCAAGGACAAAAAAATCTGATTTTCAGTAGTTCATACAATTATTGACGCAATTAAAAAATGTAAAATTCTGTCACATTCTACTCATTAGGAGGCACAATCTTAAATTATAGGTTTTATCCAGTAAGCCAATAATTGAAGTTATATATAGTTTTAAGACAGCGTAACTCATGGCGCGCAAATTACCCAGATTATATCCATCCAGATTTTGAGAATGAGAGTACTTAGCGACTTGCAACAAAATTTTCACACGATTTCAAACCTTTTCGAAATTTTTCTTGGTGCTGCCCTCCACAAAATAACGAAGGGAAAAAGTTGATCACTTGCTAAATTTTCGCTGTTTGTGCAGAAAAACTTAAGCATCTAGCATGAAGTTTCAATCTATTACATCTTTATCACTAACTCTACCCGCAACACATTTTGCAGACATTATCCACATATACCACTGAATGTACATGATCTGATTAAAACTATCACGACATCCATTAGTTGACATTGATAAGTGTTCCGTCCACACTTCTACGTTACTCGAACATGAGTAATGTAGAAGTAGATGTCCTCGGAGTAGTGAAGCAAGCCGGCCGGTGTGGACGAGCGCTTCTAGGCGCTTTAGTCTGGAACCGCGCGACCGCTACGGTCGCAGGTTCGAATTCTGCCTCGGGCATGGGTGTGTGTGATGTTCTTAGGTTAGATAGGTTTAAGTAGTTCTAAGTTCTAGGGGACTGATGACCTCAGATGTTAAGTCCCATAGTGCTCAGAGCCATTTAGTGAAGCAACTTAAATTACTTAATAAAAGCAAGTCTTCTGGTACAGAATGTATACCAGTTAGGTTCCTTTCAGAGTATTCTGATGCAATAGCTCCATACTTAACAGTCATATAGAAGCGTTCGCTCGACGAAAGATCCGTACCCAAAGACTGGAAAGCTACACAGGTCGCACCAATACTCAAGAAAAGTAGTAGGAGTAATCCACTAAATTACAGGCCCATATCATTAACGTCGATATGCAGCAGGATTTTGTGTTCGAACATCATGAATTACCTCGAAGAAAAGAATCCTCAGGAAATGTAGTCTACTTACGAAAGAGATGGTTTACAAAACCTGTGTGCGACCAATTGTTGAAGCCGCGCGGGATTAGCCGAGCGGTCACAGGCGCTGCAGTCATGGACTGTGCGGCTGATCCCGACAGAGGTTCGAGTCCTCCCTCGGGCATGGGTGTATGTGTTTGTCCTTAGGATAATTTAGGTTAAGTAGTGTGTAAGCTTAGGGACTGATGACCTTAGCAGTCAAGTCCCATAAGATTTCACACACATTTGAACAATTCTTGAATACTGCTCGTCAGTCGGGAAATTTTACCAGAAACAATTTTTAGAGGAAATAGAGAAATTCCAAAGAGGAGCGGCGCTGTTCGTCCCAGGTTCGTTTCGTAATCGCGAAAGTATCACAGAGACATTGTACACGACGGTGTGGTTTACTGTTAAAATTTCCTGAGTAACCTTTCCTAAAAGAGTCAACTCCCCAATACACCATGAAGGTAAAATTAAAGTGATTCGATCTTACACGGATGCTTACCAACAACGGTTTTTCCTTCGCACCATTCGTAACTGGAACAGAAAAGGGGTAAAATGGCAGTGGTACACGAAGTATCAAAAATGGTTCCAATGGCTCTGAGCACTATGGGACTTAACATCTGAGGTCATCAGTCCCCTAGAACTTCGAACTACTTAAACGTAACTAGCCGAAGGACGACACACACATCAATGCCCGAGGCAGGATTCGAACCTGCGACCGTAGCTGTCGCGCGGTTCGAGACTGAAGCGCCTAGAACCACTCGGCCACTTCGGCCGGCACACGAAGTATCCTCCGCTAAAAATCATCACGTGTTTTGCAGAGTATGGATGTAGGTGTAGATAGGAAGGTACGGCGGCCAGTTGATTGAGAGGTGCCAGAGGCCCCATCACCGCCGCCAGCCCAAGGTCACAGCATCAGGCTCGTCGACCAGTGCCTGCGCGGCCTGTAGCTGTTTGCAGACTGTGGTATATTCCTCTTGCAACCTCCCATCAGCAAGCACATACCCTACGCATCACTCTTTGTTGGGCAGAACGAATTACGCACTTCGAAGAATCAAAAATGGATCAAAAGCTGTCTGATCAGTTACTATAAAGCACTATGACACAACAACTATCCCTAACTCTGGCTTAAATACTACACCACTGGCCATTAAAATTGCTACACCACGAAGATGACGTGCTACAGACGCGAAATTTAACCGACAGCAGGAAGAAGCTCTGATATGCAAATTATTAGCGTTTCAGAGCATTCACACAAGGTTGGCGCTGGTGGCGACACCTACAACGTGCTGACATGAAGAAAGTTTCCAACCGATTTCTCATACACAAACAGCAGTTACCCGGCGTTGCCTGGTGAAATGCTGTTGTGATGTCTCGTGTAAGGAGGAGAAATGCGTACCATCACGTTTCCGACTTGCTCGGATTGTAGCCTGTCGTGATTGCGGTTTATCGTATCGCGACATTGCTGCTGGCGTTCGTCGAAATCCAATGACTGTTAGCAGAATATGGACTCGGTGGGTTCAGGAGGGTAATACGGAACGCCGTGCTGGATCCCAACGGCATCGTATCACTAGCAGTCGAGATGACAGGCAACTTATCCGCATGGCTCTAACGGATCGTGCAGCCACGTCTCGATTTCTGAGTCAACAAAAAAAAAAGGTTCAAATTTCTCTGAACTATGGGACTCAACATCTATGGTCATCAGTCCCCTAGAACTTAGAACTACTTAAACCTAACTAACCTAAGGACACCACACAACACCCAGTCATCACGAGGCAGAGAAAATCCCTGACCCCGCCGGGAATCGAACCCGGGAACCCGGGCGAGGAAAGCGAGAACGCTACCGCACGACCACGAGTTGCGGACTCTGAGTCAACAGATGGGGACGTTTGCAAGACGACAACCATCTGCACGAACAGTTCGACGACGTTTGCAGCAGCATGGACTATCAGCTCGGAGACCATGGCTGCAGTTACCATTAACTCTGCATCACAGACAGGAGCGCCTGCGATGGTGTACTCAACGACGAACCTGAGTGCACGAATGGCAAAACGTCATTTTTTCTGATGAATCCAGGTTCTGTTTACAGCATTATGATGGTCGCATCCGTGTTTGGCGACATCGCGGTGAACATACATTGGAAGCGTGTATTCATCATCGCCATACTGGCGTATCACCCGGCGTGATGGTATGGGGTGCCATTGGATACACGTCTCTGTCACCTCTTGTTCGCATTGACGGCACTTTGAACAATAGACGTTACATTTCAGATGTGTTATGACCCGTGGCTCTACACTTCATTCGATCCCTGCGAAACCCTACATTTCAGCAGGATAATGCACGACCGCATGTTGCAGGTCCTGTACGGGTCTTCCTGGATACAGAAAATGTTCTACTGCTGCCCTGGCCAGCACATTCTCCAGATCTCTCTCCAATTGTAAACGTCTGGTCTCAAGTGGCCGAGCAACTGGCTCCTCACAATACGCCAGTCCCTACTCTTGATGAACTGTGGTATCGTGTTGAAGCTGCATTGGCAGCTGTACCTGTAAACGCCATCCAAGCTCTGTTTGACTCAATGCCCAGGCGTATCAAGGCCGTTATTACGGCCAGAGGTGGTTGTTCTGGGTGGTCATTTCTCACGATCTATGCACCCAAATTGCGTGAAAATGTAATCACATGTCAGTTCTAGTATAATATATTTGTCCAATGAATACCCGTTTATCACCTGCATTTCTTCTTGGTGTAGCAATTTTAATGGCCAGTAGTGTATACCATATAAAGATCAGACTCTCATATAAACAAGGAAAGAACTTAAAAGTAACCACTAATAACAGACAAAAAAATAGTTTCTGTTAGCTTTCACACAGAAGCACATAATACAACGACTAAACTAAACGCTATGTACAAATTAAGTTCTAGAACAGTTGGCTGCTGTTCATTACTCGAGAGCTGGGACATTACTAGCTGATTAACGTGGTGAAGTGAGAGGAACGTTTTTTTTTACATTTCTGAAGTAACACTGAAGAGTACTAGTATACGCTGACCGCACATTCGCCATTAGCTGTATATTGTCTGTTGAGTTAATTGTATTGAGTAGAGTGGACACATTTGTAGAGCTCTTTTCACTAATTACAGGCTTCTAAAATTTACGTTTCGACCCATAAATGTGTTTTAGCAATACTATTAAAAGGTTTTCTTGAAGAATGCAAATCGGGACTCGGTTCCTGTGAGACGTTAATCACAACTGTACCCCGTGTATCAGCTAGGCTGTTAATCGGGGGATACTTTTGCGTGTCTGTCAAACTAATAACACCGCGGAGGACTGCCAAGTATTCGTAGACAGGAAAGTTGCCGTCACTGCGTATCTTGACGGAATTTTCTCATGTGCTGCAGGCATGTGCCGCGTGCCGTGGCCGCCTGTAACAGCCGAGGAATCCGTGCAGTGGTTATCGGAAATCGGTCAGGACATATTAAACACAGCCAGCGATAATCAGTCGCGTCCGGTACTAGCTCTCAACATCCAGTGCAACAGCCTTCTATTGTGGGACCTACAGAACGATACAATTGCTTATGAACAAGTGTCTACACACAATGTACCATCATTGTGGTTTTCCCTTTTATTCCATTCCTTTATTGAACGAGGATAAAATGACTGATTCTATCCCTCTGTATGGCTCTGGACATGATATATTAATATGAAAAATACCAAGTAGCACGACGGTTCATGGTCATGCTATTCTAAAGGTCCTCCTATAACAGGCGTGGTAAATCAGTTCAAACTTCGGAGGAACGCAAGAACATATCACCTCCATTAAGATTCCTTCTAGTAAACCACTGTCGTGTTTGTTTGAGGACAACCTTAATATATGCCCTCCAGCCCTATGATCCTTGCGTGAGAGATGCGATGGTGGCAACAGAACTGACGCGTAGACTTACTCAGATACTTGTTTCGCTAAATTTGTCCAACAATGTTTCGCGATAACAGTGCTGCCTTTCTTCCAAAGTCTTCCACTGAAGTTCCCCGAATACGTCTGTCACACTTTCGTAGTGACCGTACCGACGTAGCAGCGCGTCTGAATTGGTTTGATGTCTACCTGACAAGAAGTCTAAGCACTACAGAGGAAAAGGTATGCAAAATTTCTCGTGATGGACACTCCTTTGAAGTTAATCTAAAAAGAAATTTAAAATGTAATCATGTGTGTCAAATAATTTATTCGTATTTTTTGTCTGTAATACGACTGTAAGAAGTTGTACATGTCACAATACGTACTGACTAAGATAAGGTAAAAAAGGATTATCTTTGAAGCCCCATTGACGACGAGGTAGACGGATTACACACCATACAAGTCTTACCATAAGCCGGCCGCGGTGGCCGTGCTGTTCTAGGCGCGTCAGTCCGGAACCGCGTGACTGCTATGGTCGCAGATTCGAATCCTGCCTCTGGCATGGATATGTGTGATGTGCTTAGGTTTAGTTAGGTTTAAGTAGTTCTAAGTTCTAGGGGACTGATGACCTCAGATGTTAAGTCCCATAGTGCTCTGAGCCATTTGAACCAATCTTACCATAACATCACAATGTGTGTACGCTGGCTACATTGATATTGTGAGCGGCTAAGTACAAGATACTATTTTCATGAGACAGTACAATGCCGCATGCAGCAAAACAATGTTACGTGACTATTGAACATCGTTAGGTAAACTCAGGTAACGGGGCCTGACGGGAGTTCGACATGGAGAGGTTTTTTGCTTTGCTTTGCAAAATTACAAAATAACGGTTATATGTGACTATAAATAATATCCATTGTTGCTTGATGTTGAAATAGTCGCAATAAAAAAATGCAAGTACAAAGAGAAATTTTGCGAAACATATGCGTCATGCCTCGTAGCGCCGCCAGAGGCTAATCTGTGTAAGACTAAAATGACTAACGTACAAATTGATTAATAATTCAGTTTTTTTGTTAAAAAAAAACAAAATATCCGAGTCAAAAAATAAAAGGTAGCATGTATCAAAAGGAATTTTACGAACCCTTTCACGTCATACTTCGTAGCGCCATCAGGGGCCAATCAGTGTAACAATAAATGAATGTAAGGCACGCGATGATGTACAGTCCAACTTATTCAATCATATTATCTGAAGTGTCCAAGACTGCTTAAGCAAAACATAACAGAACTACATTATATTGTTTATTGACAACAAAACATACTGCAATGCATACACTACCATACGAATTCAAATTAACAAACAGAATAGAACGTATTTATTGCATTACAGCAAGGAAACGTTTAACATCATGCCTACGAAGTCCATTCATACTGACCAGAACCGCCCCGCTACTAGTACCCTTCTAATAATCTTACAACCATTGTCAAAAACAGATAGGTCAGATCACGTGTTAAAAACGTACAAAGAATGCCTTGGGGTCCGTTCACAACGAACAGAACCCTCTCACTTGTAACACAACCTGATGTGGAACATAAACTGTGAAATGGCTCAAACCAGTTACCGCCTTCTAAAGGCATACCAAAATTTTCACGTGTAAAAATTAAAACAATATCCTGGGCAAGGGGAGAGGGGAACGGAATAAGGGTGGGTGTATGGAAAGAGAAGGAGGGCGGGCTGCGGAAGTGCTGTTGGAATAGAAGGGGTCTTGGGCAGGGAGTGGAGGGGGAAGAGGGAAGAGAAGATATGAATAATACATAAAGCAACCTAATCTATATGCAATTTAAGCAACAGATACCAAATAAGGATTAGCCTAATTCTAGTAAACACAAGTTTCTCAGAATAAGACAAAATCTGGCTGAACGGTCTCCTTAGGTAGGCTATGAACATATAAAGACACATTCCATTATGTCCGCTTGAACGTAAATAAAACATTGATGCTTTATTAACGAGATAGAGGCCTCGGAGGGTCTTTGGGCGCACATTCATCTTTCCCTTTACGTATAATAACTGAAGTGTCTTTGTACGTTTTCAATACGTGGTCTGTCCTGTTCTGTTTTGGACAATAATTCTAAGAGTATTAGTAGCGTACTAGTAGCGGGACGGTTCTGGTCCGTATGAATGGACGTCGTAAGCGTAATGTTAAATGTTTTATAACTATACACATAATACAATAACTGTGCTCTATTATGTGTTTGTTTATTTTGATTCGTATAGTAGTGTACGCATTCCAATATGATTTATTGTGAATAAACAATATAATGTAGCTCTGTTAAGTTCTTGGAAATAATGTGGACTGTATATCACCATGTACGTTACATTCATTTATTGTTATACTGACTGGGCATTGGTGGCGCTACGAAGTATGACGTGGAAGCGTTCGTAAAATTCCTTTTGGTACGTGCTACCTTGTATATTGTGACTTGGGTATTTTAGCTTCTTGCACAAAAAAACTGAATTGTTTACCATTAGGTACGTTACAGTCATTTTAGTGTTATAGAGGCTGCTCTCTGGCGGCGCTACGAGGTATGACGAGTATGTTTTGCAAGATTTCTTTTTTTACATGCACCTTTTATATAGTCACTATGTTTTAACATTAAGCTAAAATGGATATTTTTTATAGTGATATATAACTGTTATACTGTAATTTTGTAAAACAAAGCTAAAAACCTCTCCATGGCGAGCTCCCTTCAGCGCCCCTTACTGAGTTTACCTAACGATGCTCAAAGATCGCGTAACATTGTTTTGCTGCCCGCAGCACTGGACGGTCGCATGCAAATAATATATTGCACTTAGCCACTCTTACAATCAATGTGGCCAGCGTACACACATTACGGTGTTATG
This sequence comes from Schistocerca cancellata, assembly GCF_023864275.1. NCBI lineage: Eukaryota > Metazoa > Arthropoda > Insecta > Orthoptera > Acrididae > Schistocerca > Schistocerca cancellata. The sequence continues at coordinate 756,320,398 of NC_064629.1, read as the reverse complement.
GTAAGACTTGTGTGGCATGTAAACAACTTGACAAACGCATTTGTACTTTGATTGACCTTATGTACTATACATGTTAATTGTAACACGGTATACTCTGTTCCACAGGATGGCTTGACTTAAATTCGAAACTCGTCGCCATTTGAATAAAAACAAAGTTGTGCTCAACTTTGACGGTTTTATAATTTCATTGAATCATAGAAAAAAGCTATCTATTGCCCTCAACCTTACTGGAAGTGAGTAAAACAAATCATTTTTGGTGCGGTTCGAGGGAGGCATGACTGATTTTTGTTAGCATAGTTTCCAGGCTCCGGTTGGCACAGCGGAAATAGTACGGCACTGTAATCGAAGGGTAATTGGGATTGAGTCCCTGAGCAGAAACTATTTTTTCTTCCCTCTGTTTTTAATTTTTAAGTTACTCACACTTCAAATGAGAAGACATATTCATTAATATTTTCATTGAAGGCATTAAGAGGAAATGCAAAGCGAAATTTGGAATTGACGTACACGAGAATTTCATGTACAAAATTAGATACATTTATTGTTTTGCTGTTGATGATTTACAAGTCCTGTTTTCTGTTGATGAATTACGAGTCTTGTGGTGATACTCATAGTAAAAAATTAGAAGCAGTAATTTTCTCGCCATCTTGCACACACTGTAGACAACACGTTCTTATAATTACACCGATGAGCCAGAACATTATGACCATCTTCCTAATAGCCGGTATGTCCACCTGTGGCACAGACAACAGCAGCATGGAAGCAGTGATGCCTTGGTAGGTCGCTGGTGACAGTTGGCATCGCATCTCCACAAACAAATCACCTAATTCCCCTAAATTCCGTAGGGATGAGGGGAGGGGTGTTTATAGCCCTGACAACACGTTGAATCAGACCCAGCAGGTGCTCAATCGGAGTAGTATCTGGCAAGCTGGGGGGCCAGAACATCAACTGAAACTCGTCACTGTGTTCCTCGAACCACTCCATCTAACTCCTGGCCAAGTGACACGATGCACTATCTTCCGGAAAAATGCCACTGCCATCAGGAAACATGATCATCATCGAGGGGTGTACGTGGTCTGCAACCAGTGTACAATACTCCTTGGCCGTCTTGGTGCCTGCATGATCTCCACTGAACCTTTGGACGCCAACGTGAACGTTAGCCACAGCATAATGGAGCCTCACCAGCTTCTCTCCATCCCGTAGTACAGGTATCGAGGTGCTGTTCTCCTGGAAGACGACGGATTCGCGCCCTCCCATTAGCACGATTCAGCAGTCCATGCAACGCTCTACCACTTCGCCAATGTCCAGTGCCAATGGTCAAGAGCCCATTTCAGTCGTAATTGCCAATGTCGTGGTGTTAACATTGGTACAAGCTTCAGTCATCGGCTACGGAGGCCCATCCTTAATACACTTGTACTCTGCCCAGCATTAAAGTCTGATGTTAGTTCCGCTACAGTTCGCCGCCTGTTCTGTTTTACCAGTCTGCCCAGCCTCCAACGTCCGACATCTGTAATGAAGCGTGGCCGCTTAACCTCACGACGACTGAACGTGGTTTCACCTTGGTTTCGCTACGTGTTTAAGACACCACAGCACTCCTCGAACACCTCACAACTCGTGTAGTTTCCGAAATGCTCGTGCCGAGCCTCAGGGCCAGCACACTCTGCCCTCGGTCACAGTCACATAGATAGCGTGCCGTCCCCATTCTACACACGGACAGCACGCTCACTGATACTACATGCACCGTGCGTGTGTCCGACTAGCAGTCATTCCTCGCCAGGTGACGCTGCTATCTCCTGGAAGTGCTTATCTCGACAGTAGGTCGGTGGTGATAGTGCTCAGACTGATCGGTGTACATAGTTCTTCTAAAGTCTCTACAGGGTGTTACAAAAAGGTACTGCCAAACTTTCAGGAAACATTCCTCACACACAAATAAAGAAAAGATGTTATGTGGACATGTGTCCGGAAACGCTTAATTTCCATGTCAGAGCTCATTTTAGTTTCGTGAGTATGTACTGTACTTCCTCAATTCACCGCCAGTTGGCCCAATTGAAGGAAGGTAATGTTGACTTCGGTGCTTGTGTTGACATGCGACTCATTGCTCTACAGTACTAGCATCAAGCACATAAGTACGTAGCATCGTAAAGAACGTGGTTTTGCAGTCAGTGCAATGTTTACAAATGCAGAGTTGGCAGATCCCCATTTGATGTATGGATTAGCACGGGGCAATAGCCGTGGCGCGGTACATTTGTATCGAGACAGATTTCCAGAACGAAGGTGTCCCGACAGGAAGACGTTCGAAGCAATTGATCGGCGTCTTAGGGAGCACGGATCACTCCAGCCTATGACTCGCGACTGGGGAAGACCTAGAACGAAGAGGACACCTGCAATGGACGAGGCAATTCTTCGTGCAGTTGACGTCAGAGACGTTGCTGCTGTAGAAGGTAACGTAGACCACGTCACTGAATGGAGAGTGCTACGGGAAAACCAGTTGTTTCTGTACCGTGTACAGCGTGTGCAGGCACTATCAGCAGCTGATTGGCCTCCACGAGTGCACTTCTGCGAATGGTTCATCCAACAATGTGTCAATCCTCATTTCAGTGCAAATTTTCTCTTTACGGATGAGGCTTCATTCCAACGTGATCAAATTGTAAATTTTACAATCAACATGTGTGGGCTGACGTGAATCCGCACGCAGTTCCGCAATCACGTCATCAACACAGATTTTCTGTGAACGTTTGGGCAGGCATTGTTGGTGATGTCTTGATTGGGCCCCTTGTTCTTCCACCTACGCTCAATGGAGCACGTTATCATGATTTCATACAGCCTACTCTACCTGTGCTGCTAGAACATGTGCCTTTACAAGTACGACACAACATGTGGTTCATGCACGATGGAGCTCCTGCACATTTCAGTCGAAGTGTTCGTACGCTTCTCAACAACAGATTCGCTGACCGATGGATTGGTAGAGGCGGACCAATTCCATGGCCTCCACGCTCTCCTGACCTCAACCCTCTTGACTTTCATTTATGGGGGCATTTGAAAGCTCTTGTCTACGCAACCCCGGTACCAAATGTAGAGACTCTTCGTGCTCGTATTGTGGACGGCTGTGATACAATACGTCATTCTCCAGGGCTGCATCAGCGCATCAGGGATTCCATGCGACGGAGGGTGGATGCATGTATCCTCGCTAACGGAGGACATTTTGAACATTTCCTGTAACAACGTGTTTGAAGTCACGCTGGTACGTTCTGTTGCTGTGTGTTTCCATTCCATGATTAATATGATTTGAAGAGAAGTAATAAAATCAGCTCTAACGTGTAAAGTAAGCGATTCCGGACACCTGTCCACATAACATATTTTCTTTCTTTGTGTGTGAGGGACGTTTCCTGAAAGTTTGGCCGTACCTTTTTGTAACACCCTGTATAGAAATGCACATTGGTTGACATTCACAAAAGATTCTGCCTCATCGGACAGTTTAGCAGCAATCCACGGGTAACGCGTCTTATCCCCAAATATTGGCGAGGATAGCTGGTGATGTACGGTGAAAGGTATTCTGATGTCTTCTCGGGCTGTAAGTTTTTTATCTCTTAACGAGGTAAGAGCAGTTTTGAAGCTTTTTGATAAAATTCGCAGCGTAAGTAATGTAAAAACATAAAAGAAAGAAAAAATTTCTCCGCCTAAGGACTGGATCCCGCCCCCCTCCATTTACCGTGCTATACTCCTTCCGCTACGCCAACGGCTGCCTGGAAAATACGCTAACATAAAAGGCTCATGTGTTGCCTGATTCGCATCAAAAATGCTATTTTATCTAAACGCTTGGCCATCTGGAGGTGCCTCTTATGCCACTTTCATTTCTGCCCAAGCCATCCTTGTTGCACAAATTTGGACGAAATCTGTGACGACGGGTAGGCACAGCTCCTTGTTAGGTCTCTGAGTGCCCAGAAGCCCGGCGGCATACCTGCAACGCATTCTATTGTTGACTAAAACAAAACTATCTAGAACGACTGTGGCACCTAACGTTTTCAGCCATGCATTGAGCTTTGCTTCTACCTTCTTTTGGTAGAGATCGTATATTTGCTTGAAACGACGCTTGGCTCTTCCACATTTTCTCAGCTACCAAATTCCACTAATCAAGAACAGCTAATTGGGATGTAGAGCAAAACTAAATCATAAATTCTTTGAAAAGTGATAAAGCTGACGTAACTTTCTCGATAGATGATATTACGGAAACACTAAGTCATTCTGTTGTTACCTATAATTAGTTCATTGACTGTTCGGCTTCTATGGGATGCAGTCAACGTTACGTGCCGCTGTCAGCTTATAAATATGAGAACGTTAGTCGGTATGAAGAATCTCAGTAGTGCCTTACTTTCCATTTTTTTTTTTGAGGAAATTCTTTCATCTCCTTTTAAGTGGTGGCTAAGGACAGTATCGCAATGGACACAAGTGTTTAATGAAGTAGATTATAACAGGGCAGCGCCCTTCTTTTGGTCAGCAGCTGACATTCATCGAACTGGGAATACAAGAGTCTCCTTATAGGGAGCTACCAGAAAAGCTGATCCTTTGTTAGCTTGGCGTCTGCCACGCTTTTGTTCAGGACACGCAAAGCAGAGCATCGAAGCTGAAACAAGGCCTATCAAAGCGACGCCGTGGAGAAGTAAGGAAAAGCAGGTTTTACACCCCGTCAGCGCGAGGTCATTAGAGATTGAGGAATGATGGGGAAGGAAATCGGCCGTCCCCTCTCAAAGGAAGGTAGAATCTAAGGATCCGTCGACGTCGATGTCATTAGCGGTGTGTGTCAGGCTCAGCTATACAAAGTCTGTCAGCTATACGTCAGCACAACAAGGATTTCCTTGTTGAGCTCTACTGTTTCCCAAACCTTGGTAATACAGACCACTTCATATAGACATTTGCGTTTTCACTTCTCCACATCACGGTTGTAAACAGAGATACTTGTATGAGTGTCAGCGCTTACTAAAGTAATCATTATGGAATTTGACCGAAGTAGTTTAGGGAGTCCATTGGATGCTTAAATCAGATATGTCGAAGCCCACTCTTACCTGATAGGAATGTAGAGTCTTCACGATCGCGCCACCTCACAGGGTGATACTTTCGTAAGTCCCGACAAAACCACAGTAATGGAGTTTCCTACACCTGACGATATTTCTCGACGGAAGACCAGCCCAAACTAGTTTACAAACCGGAGGAAAACTGAAGATACAGCTATCGTCAAAAAAGGAAACCATTAGGCGCCGAAATTTACCGTCTGAAACGACTTTCAAACATTCCGGGGAAATACGTAGGAAAAGCTTCTCTGCGGTCGTCTGAACGACTAGGGAATCCTAACCGGTCTAAACGAAAATCAGTCCGACTTCTGAAATACAAGATCAAACGATGGCTGTACAGCGTGCATTTTGCCGTTTCTCTGCGCATTCATAGTCATGACAGTCATCTTACGATATTTCCCCCTCTTTCCAACATTCATGGAACTTAAAGTTCGTGGAGATCTATTTTATTTCACAAGGCTCTTCCATAAACTGACAGGACCTCTATCCCGTTCACAAACCCTCACCCAAACTGACGTACAAAATGAAGTTTCAGCATGTTATGATGTTACTTTCATGATAGTTACAAAACATTTCAGTGATAAATAGGAATAAAACATTAGGATACGTTAAGAAGAGCGGACAAGAGAAGCGCGCTAGATACGTATATGAGTGGAACCAACGTACATTATTTGCCTAAATCTGACCCACAGCACATTTCTACCCTTTAAAATAACACTTATTTTAATTTAACATAATCACAAGTTCGTTTACTGTTGTTGTTTCTGTTCCCATACAAATCAGCATCTGGGCAGCGACTAAAGATATTTTGTATTACGTTATCGTAGTCATATTACAACGCAATTTCCTATAACTGTTACCCGTAAAGACTTAACTTTATCACAGTACGTGAGGAAACTGCGCCTGGAGTTGTATGGACCCATTTCTGACTGCTTCATACGTCAGCACAACAAGAATTTCCATGTTGAGCTCTACTGTTTCCCAAACCTTGGTAAAACAGACCACTTCATATAGACATTTGCGTTTTCACTTCTTCACATCACGGTTCTAAACAGAGATACGTGTATGAGTGTCAGCTTGAAGATGCGACGATTTGGCACAGTGAATTCTCTTCTTCATTTCATGATCTATTGTAAACATGCAAACATAAGAGAAAATGCACAGGACTACATTTAATTATCACTGACGTATCAATATGTTCAAAAACATATATGGTACAATCAAAAGTGGCGCAGTTATAATATCAAATCTATATGAAATAGGACACGAGAAGATATATGGCAGCACGAATCGCGTAGTGCAATATGTATATAAAATAAAAACACGTAAACGAAAATTTATGTAACAACTTACGGCCAAAAAAACTGGCACACATGCTTAGTATCGCGTACGACCACGCGAGCCTGCAGAAGTTCAGCACCACGACGTGGCATGGACTCGACTAATGTCTGAAGTAATGCCGGAGGGAATTGACACCATGAGTCCTGCAGGGCTATTCATAAATCCGTAAGAGTACGAGGGGGTGGAGATCTCTTCTGAACAGTACGTTGTAAGGCATCCCACATATGCTCAATAATGTTCACGTCTGGGGAGTTTGGTGGTAAGGGGAAATGTTTAAACTCAGAAGAGTGTTCCTAGAGACACTCTGTAGCAATTCTGGACGTGTGGGGTTGTCGCATTGTCTTGCTGGAATTCCCCACCTTTCAGAGCCGTATCTAGACGTATCAGGGACCCCATATCACTTTAACTGCACACGCCCCACACCATTACACAGCTTCCAGTGGCTTGAACAGTCCCCTGCTGACATGCAGAGACCATGGATTCATGAGGTTGTCTCCATACTCGTACACGTCCATCCGCTCGATACAATTTGAAACGAGACTCGTCCGACCAGGCAACATGTTTGCAGCCATCAACAGTCCAATGTCGATGTTGACGGGCCCAGGCGAGGCGTGAAGCTTTGTGTCGTGCAGTCGTCAATGGTACACGAGTCGGCATTGGGCTGCGAAAGCCCCTTTCGATGATGTTTCGTGGAATGGTTCGCACGCTGACACTTCTTGATGGCCCAGCATTGAAATCTTCAGCAATCTGCAGAAAGGTTGCACTTCTGTCACGTTGAGCGATTCTCTTCAGTCGTTGGTGCCGTACTTGCAGGATCTTTTTCCGGTCTCAGCGATATCGGAGATTTGATGTTTTACCGGATTCCTAATATTCACGGTACATTCGTCAAATGGTTGTACGGGAAAATCCCCACTTCATCGCTAACTAGGAGATGCTGTGTCCCTCCGCTCGTGTGCCGACTAAAACACCACGTTCAAACTCACTTCAATCTTGATAACCTGCTGTTGTAGCAGCAGTAACGGATCTAACAACTGCGTCACACTCTTGTTGTCTTACATCGGTGTTGCTGACCGCAGCGCCGTATTCTGCCTATTTACGTATCTCTGTATTTGAATACTCATGCCTATACCAGTTTCTTTGAAGCTTCAGTGTATGATCAGAAGTACCTGGATACCTATTAGTGAACGTTAATATGGGGTGTGTCCACTCTTCGCCTTTATGACGACCTAAAGTCTGCTGGCGGCACTTTCAGTGAAGTGCCTCAATGTCTGAGGAGGAATGGCAGTCCATTCTTCGTCAAGAGCCGAAACCAGAGAAGGCAGTGATGCTGAACGCTGGGTCTAGAACTAAATCGATTTTCTCACTCATCCCAAAGATGTTAATTGGGTTCACGTCAGTTCTCTGGGCAGGGGAGTCCATTTCGGGAATGTTATTCTCCACAAACCATTGCGTCACATATACTGCTTTATGACAGGATGTATTCTCATGCTGATACAATGTTCATATCCTTCTGCGTTTAGTGTTTCTTAAGCGCAATAAGGGGACCACACCCTAACCACGATAAACACCCACAAAGCGTAACATCACTTCTCCGAACATCACTGTTGACACTACGAACGATTGCAGGTAATGTTCCCCAGGAATTCACCAAACCCAGACCTTTCCCTCGGGTTGACAGGGAGAATAGCGTGATTCGTCAACCCTAATTAGTCGTTTCCAGTCGTCCACTGTCCAGTGCGGTTGCTCTTTACACCACCTTAAGCGTGACGTAGCACTGAGTACACAAAATGGGTGACTTACGACAACCTGCAGGACCATTGTGCCTCCGTTTTACCTGCCTGCCCACAGTCATTGTGCTAGCAGGACTACTGGTAGAATTTTGAGATTCACAACTGATTCCTTTACGTGATTACGTGCGATTTTGTACAACCACCCTCCACAATGCTCAACGGTCCCTGTCTGGAAATACGTGAAGCCTGCCTGGTCTCCGCTCAGCTGTGGTTGTCCCTTCGCGTTTCCACTCCACAATCACATCACCAACGATCGACTTGGACGGCTTTAGAATGGTTGAAATATCCCGGATGGACTTGTTACTCAGGTCACGTTCGAAGTCACTATGCTCACCTGCCCGACTCATTCTGTTGTTTCTGCTTCCCTGTTGGCAACACTGTACTCCCCACCTTCCTTTATACCGGCTGGTTCGTCTCTCCTGACATCTAGTGGCCAATTCCGCATTACACAGGTGACAGGGGCGTCCGGTCACGATTGATCAGATTGTGTACAGAGTGCTTCAGACCTACCGTACAGGGTTTTTTATTTCTCTGAAACTGTATGTACGAACTTTTTCTAGTAAAATGCATATTTGTCACATCGATAAGGGCGAAGAGACTGCTGAACTTGAACACCCTCAGGGGAACAACAATGTTAGGAAATTACTGCGAAAGCAAAGAGAGCTTCACTCCAAATTTAAACGCAGCCAAAACCTCTCAGACAAACAGAAGCTAAACGATGTCAAAGTTAGCGTAAGGAGGGCTATGCGTGAAGCGTTTAGTGAATTCGAAAGTAAAATACTAGGTACCGACTTGACAGAAAATCCTAGGAAGTTCTGGTCTTACGTTAAATCAGTAAGTGGCTCGAAACAGCATGTCCAGACACTCCGGGATGATGATGGCATTGAAACAGAGGATGACAAGCGTAAAGCTGAAATACTAAACACCTTTTTCCAAAGCTGTTTCACAGAGGAAGACCGCACTGCAGTTCCTTCTCTAAATCCTCGCACAAACGAAAAAATGGCTGACATCGAAATAAGTGTCCAAGGAATAGAAAAGCAACTGGAATCACTCAACAGAGGAAAGTCCACTGGACCTGACGGGATACCAATTCGATTCTACACAGAGTACGCGAAAGAACTTGCCCCCCTTCTAACAGCCGTGTACCGCAAGTCTCTAGAGGAACGGAAGGTTCCAAATGATTGGAAAAGAGCACAGGTAGTCCCAGTCTTCAAGAAGGGTCGTCGAGCAGATGCGCAAAACTATATACCTATATCTCTGACGTCGATCTGTTGTAGAATTTTAGAACATGTTTTTTGCTCGAGTATCATGTCGTTTTTGGAAACTCAGAATCTACTATGTAGGAATCAACATGGATTCCGGAAACAGCGATCGTGTGAGACCCAACTCGCTCTATTTGTTCATGAGACCCAGAAAATATTAGATACAGGCTCCCAGGTAGATGTTATTTTTCTTGACTTCCGGAAGGCGTTCGATACAGTTCCGCACTGTCGCCTGATAAACAAAGTAAGATCCTACGGAATATCAGACCAGCTGTGTGGCTGGATTGAAGAGTTTTTAGCAAACAGAACACAGCATGTTGTTATCAACGGAGAGACGTCTACAGACGTTAAAGTAACCTCTGGCGTGCCACAGGGGAGTGTTATGGGACCATTGCTTTTCACAATATATATAAATGACCTAGTAGATAGTGTCGGAAGTTCCATGCGGCTTTTCGCGGATGATGCTGTAGTATACAGAGAAGTTGCAGCTTTAGAAAATTGTAGCGAAATGCAGGAAGATCTGCAGCGGATAGGCACTTGGTGCAGGGAGTGGCAACTGACCCTTAACATAGACAAATGTAATGTATTGAGAATACATAGAAAGAAGGATCCTTTATTGTATGATTATATGATAGCGGAACAAACACTGGTAGCAGTTACTTCTGTAAAATATCTGGGAGTATTCGTGCGGAACGATTTGAAGTGGAATGATCATATAAAATTAATTGTTGGTAAGGCGGGTACCAGGTTGAGATTCATTGGGAGAGTCCTTAGAAAATGTAGTCCATCAACAAAGGAGGTGGCTTACAAAACACTCGTTCGACCTATACTTGATTATTGCTCATCAGTGTGGGATCCGTACCAGATCGGGTTGACGGAGGAGATAGAGAAGATTCAAAGAAGAGCGGCGCGTTTCGTCACAGGGTTATTTGGTAACCGTGATAGCGTTACGGAGATGGTTAACAAACTCAAGTGGCAGACTCTGCAAGAGAGGCGCTCTGCATCGCGGTGTAGCTTGCTCGCCAGGTTTCGAGAGGGTGCGTTTCTGGATGAGGTATATATTGCTTCCCCCTACTTATACCTCCCGAGGAGATCACGAATGTAAAATTAGAGAGATTAGAGCGCGCACAGAGGCTTTCAGACAGTCGTTCTTCCCGCGAACCATACGCGACTGGAACAGGAAAGGGAGGTAATGACAGTGGCACGTAAAGTGTCCTCTGCCACACACCGTTGGGTGGCTTGCGGAGTATAAATGTAGATGTAGATGTAGATGAAAACGAACTCAATTTCATAATATTAAATGGGACCATGGAAAAGGAAACAGAGGCTCCCTCTTCCCCCCCTGTTTTCTCCCCACCTAACCTCTCTCTGCCTCCCCTCTCCCCCCCCCCCACCGAGTTCTTTTGTATACCCCTCCTCTGCCTTTCCCCACTCCCTGTCGCGTCTGCCCATCACCCGCCCCCCTCTTATGAGTCCTCGTCCTCCATCGGCTCCTTTCCTCCCTCCCCACTTCGTTTTTTCCTCTGCTTCCCCCCCTCGCTTTCCTTTCCCGTCATCTGTCCAGGTTCCCCCCATCTGCCCTCGGCTACGGTATATTTGTGCCAACTTTTTAGTGCAGTGTTCAAGTGAATGTTCAGTGTTGTTCGTCTTTCCAAAGTGTTGCGAACAGAAACCATGCTGTCGCTGGGTGTACATTTTATATCTCTTGCAAACAGAAACCAGACTGTCGCCGTGTTTTTTTTTAATTGTCTGTCTATTCTTTTATCTGTCTGTTTCATATGTATTTTATTAACATCATCAGCCCTTTGTTCTATGTTTTAAGTTGCACGATTTTCCGCCATTTTACCATTTAAGCCACCGATTTTATAGCCTGCTTTTATTAATTATCTTCATCTGGCTGCTGCCAGCCCGTCCCCTTCGGAAAAAAAAGGAAACAGCATCCTGTGAAAGGAATCTGAAGTAAAGTTGTATGTACTAAGCCGCACACTTTGCATCTAAAGAGATACATTCACTTCAGTTACCACTGTATGACACTTAACACTCCTGCAGAAGGCAGTAATATCGTCCATGGAAGAAGTAGGTGAGCTTCAGCTCTCTATTTATAGCTTGTCTTCCGACATTATAAGGACGAAACTGATTATAAAACGGAAGAACATGTTAATTCGGAAAAATATTGCCTAAACGCAACACTTACTACACAGAAAACGTAGAAACACAGAATTACGTACGAATTGCACCTGAAAATGATTTTCTAAATTCGCGACTACTGACGAACAAATTTCCCATCGCACAGCAGAATTGGTGGCACTTTCACCAAATACAGATAAGAAGAGATAAGGTGTATTGCCGAATTGTTATGGAATACTTTTCAATTCTCTCTCTTTTCTTCGCGTTTCCACAGATTACGAAATAAAGAGTGCGTTGCATGGGAGAAAACTCTGAAATTAAATTTTCTGTGAAGCTCTCAGAAATGGCTATGTAATTTGCTGTTTGGTATGCTAGACAGCTGTCCTGTCAGGAAACAAACTGTCAGGGAACGTAAAGTTCAGATCTAGATACATGCATTTACACAAAGTTGGTTAATTAAGTTGCGGAAACAGACGCTACGCACAGCGCGCCACAAGTTGCGTGCGGCTCCCACAAAGCGCCCTGCCGTCCCCGAGTTGACGCTCGCGTCTTTCTGCCACATTAAACACCCCTTTACGGTTCCCCATAAATACATTAGCACTTGTCTTTCTTTTGACTTATATCCAAAAGAGTCACTGTTCGTCAAAAGGCAACATTTCTACCAGCGGCTGTAATTATTGTTTATTCTCCAATATTGGCCAATTTCGGTAATTATGCCATTTTCAAGCGGTAGTTCACGTACACGAGGACGAGCCACCGAAGTGTCCAGCAAGTAGCATACGACGGGCAAACATAAAACTTGTGAAAATCGCTCATGCGTAAAACTGATACTGGAAACAGTTTAAATGTAGTAGCTGAAACGAAGGCGCTAGCCATTGCGAATGTTCTCGTTTCTGGTACTACTTTTAATTTTAAAAAAATAAAAGGAACAAAAGAATCACGAAATTAAAGAACAGAATACAATCACACCAAAAAGTATTGACACAGTTACATTTTGGTGGTTGTAGGTTAAACGAAACATGTATTTCAGAGCAGAACCGAGACACGTGCCACCTTACATCACATAGGTTACAAATATGTCCAAATCACCTGTCCGTAAAGTAACATACAGTGTTATGAAAATAAACATCGCTCTTCTGCATCCAAAAAAGTATTGGCACACGCGTATGAATCGGACAGTGTGTTCGTTTTCTTCATTGATGTTCACCTTCTAATAGCTAGTGTGCATCCCTTCAGCATTTGTAACAGCACGTAAACGCCCAGGAATGCTTTGTGTTAAATTCCGGGTGATATCAGGGGTAATTCTCGACCATTCCTCCAGGACCACTTTCTCCAAGTCGTTTTTACTGGACGGGCGCCTTTTTCTGACTTGTGTGTCAAGATGAGCCCACAGGTTCTCAATGGGGTTCAAATCAGGGCTCTGAGGTGGTGTTAGAACCCTTCTGGGGGCATTGTACAGTACCTACTCCCGGGTTTCATGGCGGTATGTTTTGGGTCGTTGTCTTGCTGGAAATGAAACACCCCAGTAAGGCCCAATGTCTGTGCACTAACGTGTAAATTTCCTCGCAACACGTAGATGTATCTCATATGATCCATTGTACCGTGGATTACAGCTAGATTTCCAACGCCGGACGCCGCCATACAGCCCCAGACCATGATACCGCCCCCACCGTGTTTGACTGTGAGGTGCACGTGTGTGTGTCAAGATGCGTATTCGGCTTGCGGCAAACTTTCTTTCTTGCATCAAATCCGAACACATTGAAGTTCGATTCGTCGCTAAATATCACAGTGTTCCAAAACTCCATCGGCTTGCTGATGTAGTCCTTGGCAAACTGAAGGCGTTTCTGCCGGTTAATTTCCGATATGTATGGCTTTTTCCTGGGAGAATGTCCATGCATGTCAGCCTCATTCAACAAATTTCTTATAGTTTGAACACTAACCGTCTTGTCGGACGTTGTCTGAACAACCTCAGCAATAGTTGCTGCAATTGTAGCAGGTTCCTTCCGAGCAAGTGCAATGATACAATGACGCTCTCGGGTTGTAAGCACTTTTGAACGTCCAGACGACACTTATTCGCTGTTGTTCCAGTCTCTTTATATTTATTAATTATGGCTCGTACCGTGGTGTAGCTAACAGAGACCTGTGGCCCGATTTGTCGATAGCTTCTCCCTTGTGAATGGAGCAATACCACTCTCTCACGCAACGCCACTGAATGTTCCTTCTTCGGCCCCATGCTGACCACTATCGCGCAATACAGCAACATACTAGCGACTGGGCTGTCAACAACACGCAGTGTCTATTGCGTCAGCAGATGGCGTTCCGGTACCTGAAAACCCAGCAGTATACCGAGAAGCCACTCTCTGTGCCAATACTTTTTGTGTGCAAAGGAGATACATGTTTGCCCTTAACACTACATTTCTTTGTTAATGGTAGGCACTGTGGGCAGAATTGTAATGTCTGGTATGTGAGGTAGCAAGTGCATGTGCTGTGTACCAGAAGATGAGGCGTTTGTAACCAGCAACGATAAATACGCGCGTGTGCCAATACTTTTTGGTGCGATTGTATCTGTTGCGTAAACAAAGCAAATTAGCCTGCTATTCCACAGAGAACTGGGGCAAGCAACCTATGAATCGTTACTGGCAGCTTCGTTGCTATGCTCTTTCGAGAAGAGTGGAAATGCCAAACGTTCTGAGTCCCAGACCTCACATTTGCCAGGAGAACCAGAAAGCAAAGTACTTCTTTTTGTACTAAACTTACTTGTAGCTAATAAACTGTAAAGATAGGCCTATTCTATTTCCACAGAATTATGCTGCTCACCTCATCACTGTAGTAAATGAGACAAATTAGATTATAAATAATTTATTAAGAAAGTTATTGGGGCCCTACCAGTAAACTGTTTCTAAGTGCAAATAAAAAACTTTTGTTTTCAAGCGCCGTTAATAGTGACGCACTACGTTTCGTTTGTGATAATACAACAGTAATATTTCAACTAGTATAACTTTAATCAACAAAACTATTTCTCATATAACTTAAATTTTTAGAAGGGAAAAAAACAGATACAAGAATAAATCTCGCAGTTTTTTGGATTCCGTTTCTTACGCAACTCCGGTCTTGTTGCAAACTTTACTTCAGAACTCCTTGTACTGTTGCGGGAGAAATCGCAACATCATCAACAAGCTTTCTGTTTTGTAGCTGATAAACATTGCCGGTCTTTCAGACGAAGTACGGCATGACATACTGAGCCGTGGCCTTTCTTCTTTCTAATACACTTGTTCCTTATACTGTTTCAGAGGGAGAAGTTTTAGTAGTTATCTAAAATGTATTAGTACGAGACACTTTGATCATCCTACATTTGGACATCCTGCACGCCTGCATTGAGAACAGAGCTTCAACTGCATCTTTAATATCAATTAGGTGAAATACCCACAATCTATCTCCCAACAAACCTGGTCCTCACTCTACGGTGCACAGAACAAGACTGACTTTGCCCACTCAGGTATTCTTCTTATAAAGGATGAGGAGGGGGAGCGGTGCCTGAATATTGTTAGTCCAGAGGGAATGGCTGGGCTGGCCGCTGTGGCCGAGCGGTTCTAAGCGTTTCAGTCTGGAACCGCGCGAGCGCTACAGTCGCAGGTTCGAATCCTGCCTCGGGCATGGATGTGTGTGATGTCTTTAGGTTAATTAGGTTTAAGTAGTTCTAAGTTCTAGTCGACTCATGACCTCTGAAGTTAAGTCCCATAGTGCTCAGAGCCATTTGAACCATCACGTTTCCGACTTTGTTAAAGGTCGGATTGTAGCCTATCGCGATTGCAGTTTATCGTATCACGACAATGCTGCTCGCGTTGGTCGAGATCCAATGACTATTAGCAGAATATGGAATCTGTGGGTTCAGGAGGGTAATACGGTACGCCGTGCTGGATCCCAACGGCCTCGTATCACTAGCAGTCGAGATGACAGGCATATCCGCATGGCTGTAACGGATCGCGCAGCCACGTCTCGATCCCTGAGTCAACAGATAGGGACGTTTGCAAGAGAACAACCATCGGCACGAACAGTTCGACGACGTTTGCAGCAGCATGGGCTATCAGCTCGGAGACCGTGGCTGCGGTTACCGTTGACGCTGCATCACAGACAGGAGCACCTGCGGTGGTGTACTCAACGACGAACCTGGGTGCACGAAGGCAAAACGTCATTTTTTCGAATGAATCCAGGTTGTCAAAATATGCAGATGCATAGTGCCCGTTGGA
Source organism: Schistocerca cancellata (assembly GCF_023864275.1). Taxonomy (NCBI): domain Eukaryota; kingdom Metazoa; phylum Arthropoda; class Insecta; order Orthoptera; family Acrididae; genus Schistocerca; species Schistocerca cancellata. Next base: position 756,304,568 of record NC_064629.1, on the reverse strand, counting down.
CACTATAGACCGGCAGCACACCCGTGGATATTTTGATTATCAAATACGCTGGGAGAAACTCAAGAATCACAATCCAGGTTCTGTTTACAGCATCGTGATGGTCGCATCCGTGTTTGGCGATATCGGGGTGAACGCACATTGGAAGCGTGATGGTATGGGGTGCCATTGGTTACACGTCTCGGTCACCTCTTGTTCGCATTGACGGCACTTTCAACAGTGGACGTTAAATTGCAGAAGTGTTACGACCCTTGGCTCTAAACTTCATTCGATCCTTGTGAAATCCTACATTTCAGCAGGGTAATGCACGACCGCATGTTGCAGGTCCTGTACGGGTCTTTCTGGATACAGAAATTGTTCGACTGCTGCCCTGGCCAGCACATTCTCCAGATCTCTCATCAATTGAAAACGTCTGGTCAATGGTGGCCGAGCAACTGGGTCCTCACAATACGCCAGTCACTACTCTTGATGAACTATGGTATCGTGTTGAAGCTGCATGGGCAGCTGTACCTGTACACGCCATCCAAGCTTTGTTTGACTCCATGCCCAGACGTATCAAGGCCGTTATTACGGCCAGAGGTGGTTGTTCTGGGTACTGATTTCTCAGGATCTGTGCACGCAAATTGCGTGAAAATGTAATCACATGTCAGTTCTAGTATAATATATTTGCCCAATGAATACCCGTTTATCATCTGCATTTCTTCTTGGTGTAGCAATTTTAATGGCCAGTAGTGAGGATGCTGGTGTATACGTATGTTGTATGATGACATGAGAGGATTGCAGATATCTGGCAGGGCGCTCTGTCTATAGACCGTCGACCTAGGAGACGTACAATGGAGCAGTTTGTGCGGGCTCGCGACATGTTACGCCGCTGGACGTCCCGACAGCCAGCCATTCATGGCTGAGCGGCCTCGAACCGGCGTCCCCAGCGTCAAAGACAGCACCTGTTGCTGTGCCCGCAATTAGTGAGGAAAAGCGCTTCAAAGCAGCTGCTCGCATTGATCGGCCCTCCTATATCGCAGCTCAAGCGATCTAATTACGGCAGAATGACGTACACACCACCTCATCAGCCGCAGCTGCCTCGGCTACAAGCACTGCCGCTCGGTGTGCGTGCTCACGCGGCCACTAACGCCGACAAAAACAGTACACGCAAGTACGAGCAACTAAAACGATCATCCGATTCAAGCTGCAGGTGCCTACCTAACGGCTTCCATGGGCAACATACATTTGGTTTGCAGTATTCCGCATAATTATTGACCGAATTTAAACATTTAAAATTGTGTCATAATCCACTCATTATGAGGCATAATTTTACGTTAAAGATATACAAGTCAGTCATGTACTGAAGGCAGCAGTTGTGTATGTGTTTTGAGGTAGCATAACTCGTGGCGCGAAAATTACTCAGACTGTATTCGTCCAGTGTTTGAGAATGAGAGCACTTCGCGAATTCAAAACTATACACGTAATTTGAAGTCTTTTTCGCACAGTTTCTCGTTTATGCCCCTTACCAAATTATGAAAGGAGAAAAATATATCGCTTACTAATTTTTCGTTGTTCATGCAGTAAAACTTCAGCGTCAGGTACGACCTTTTAATTAATTACTGCTTTACTACCATTTTCGCTACAAATTTTTTAGACAGTATGCAAATATACCACAGAATGTACGTCGAAAATTATACCACTGTACGACGCGTTCTTTAGGAGATATGACGTAGTAACCACTGATGTGCGTGACAAACTAGTTCTTAAAACAGACCGCAAATTACCCTAATCATACTCGTCCAGTTTTGAGTCTGACTTCTTCATTAGTATGTGGCTGAATAACTCGACACTAATACAAACGCCGGCCGGGGTGGCCAAGCGGTTAAAGGCGCTAGTCTGGAACCGCGCGACCGCTGCGGTCGCAGGTTCGAATCCTGCCTCGGGCATGGATGTGTGTGATGTCCTTAGGTTTGTTAGGTTTAAGTAGTTCTAAGTTCTAGGGGACTGATGACCATAGAAGTTAAGTCCCATAGTGCTCAGAGCCATTTGAACTAATACAAACGATACAATTAGTTTCACCAACTGCGACATAGTCGCGTATACAAACAGTGATCCAATACTGTCAAATGTTTTTTTATTCCAGTCTTTGATCACAGTATCAATTCTTTAGACGATGACCGGTTTCAATCCGTAATGACCATCCTCAGATCTACAATGTACACCTAGTGAGCAGTGTGTCTTTCAACATAATACAACAATACGTATCACAACATGCTATCATGCAACCAGGGAAATGTACAGATAAAATACAGTGAAACTTTTTTACACCATGTCCTAAAGTGATAAGGCCATAATGGCATCGTCAAAACATATAAATATAATCAGCACAGCATCGTCACATAGATCTGAAATAAGGTGTAGAATAGGCCACATCGTCCACACAGTCATTATTGCAACTGGTTACTGAAGTACAGTAGCTACCAGAAATCTGTTTGCCTACATTCTCCCTAGATGTCGCTATTGTGGGCTTAGATGTAGTTATCATTTACGCAAAAAAACATAATCTGATAAAAACACATTAGGTAAAATACATGTAGCAGACTTTTAAAATTGATAACTATCATAGAACCCAATCGGTTCTCAGGAACCGCGCGACCGCTACGGTTGCAGGTTCGAATCCCGCCTCGGGCATGGATGTGTGTGATGTCCTTAGGTTAGTTAGGTTTAATTAGTTCTAAGTTCTAGGGGACTGATGACATCAGATGTTAAGTCCCATAGTGCTCAGAGCCATTTGAACCAACATCTATGTGACGATGCTGTGCTGATTATATTTATATCTTTTGACGATGCCATTATGGCCTTATCACTTTAGGACACGGTGTACAAAAGGTACGTGTAAAACGTACCTTTTTTTATCTGTATATTTCCCTGGCTGCATGATAGTATATTGTGATACGTATTGCTGTATTATGTTGAAAGACACACTGCTCACTAGATGTATATATTTGTATATTGTAGATCTGAGGATGGTCATTACAGACGGAAACCGGTCATTGTGTAAAGAATTGATATTGTGATCAAAGACTGGAATAAAAAGCATTTGACAATACAATTAGGGTTTTGTGTACTTAACCATGACGTTTTTATATCCTGAACTTCAAATATGTTCCACAGTAACTCATTCGTAAAGTAATCAGACGTTGCAAGCTGTTTCATACATGGGAGTGGACGGTTTATTGATTTCTGTCTATCTTCCGTATTCTTCTGAGCGTTTACCCCACACTGGCAGGATCCACTTGTTGACACGTCTGCCTACATTTGGGTCTGTCAAGAGCATCTACATAGGTGGCATTGATGAATTCTACATCGTTCGTGATACGGTCCAGCCATCGTGTCTTGGGTCTGACACGAGGTGCAGGTGCATAGCTGTTCTTGCCACCGAGTCCGCTCCACTGCGCATGACGTGTCGGTACCATCTCAACCTGCTTACCCGTAGTTTATCTGAGATTGTGTAGTTCCAAGTCCCCGTCAAACGTCGACGTTTGTTGCATGATCAAATCGGGTAAGCCCAAGGGACTATCTGAGCATTCGCATTTCCATCACTTGGAGAGCCTGCTCATGGTTCGTTGTCGTTGGCCAACACTCCGACTTATAATTGCTGGATTGGATGAAAATTGAAATTTTGAGTTACATATTACAAATTTTTATATCTCTGTAGAATTTGATATGCCTTATTCTATCTTCGTTGTTTTCCAGACTAAAAGGAAAAATAATCAGTTAGTTAACTCTTCCTTATTCGATCGTGTTAAATTACGGAATAAATATATTAAAAATGGAAGAAACGAAGATTTTCCTCAAGAAATGTGGAATCTAGATCCACCAAATAACTATCTAAAAGCTTATGATGCTTTCCTGGATTTTGAGAGAACTTCGCAACAGAATCGTGATTTTAATGTAGGTCCATTCGACTTTATTGAAAATTATCCTATCTATGTCATAAATGGCCGGCCGATGTGGCCGAGCGGTTCTAGGCGCTTCAGTGCGGAACCGCGCTACTGCTGCGGTCGCTGGTTCGAAGGGGACTGATGACCTCAGATGTTAAGTCCCATAGTGCTTAGAGCCATTTGATCCCTTTTTTATGTCAAATATGTCTAGAAAAATGAATGTGTTGACTACACAGAAAACTAAAATGAAGCTGTATGCTACTTTTAATGATAAAATTCCGAATGATACGCTTATGTATGTGGTAATGTAAAAAATATTTGACTTATGATTCGCAGCACAGAGTTTTGACTGAAAATTTTTAACGAAGTATCAGCCGCCGCTGACCGCCGCGTGCGCGATAAATTTTGGAATGAGATCGCTAAATCCATGTGGGTGTGTTGAGTTTGCACGCAGGGAATGTTTTTTTTTTAAGTAGCTTTTGGGAGTAGCTTTATTAAGTGGCTTTTGGGATGAAGTAGTAAGTGGGCGTGTTGGGCTTGCTCGCAGATAATCTTCCTTCGCAAGTTGACCTACGAGTGCACACATTCCGCCCACCTACAACTAAAAACCTTTGACTTTAGGCGTAAAGGCATATGGCGATCACACAGGACGCCGGTCACCTGGCGCCATTTCATCCAGGCTGTGTTAACACGGGGACGGACATCCGGTAGACTTTCACCATCACTGCTTATGAGTGAGCCAAGGTATTTGAATTGCTTCACTTTCTTCAGATCTTCTCCACCGACTTTGATGGTCCCATCGATTTGGATACCACACACCATGTATTCTGTGTGTGTGTGTGTGTGTGTGTGTGTGTGTGTGTGTGTGTGTGTGTGTGTGTGTTGTCCATAGCGTAAGTTAGATTAAGTAGCCTGTAGGCTTAGGGACAGATGACCTCAGCAGTTTTGTCCCATAAGACCTGACCACAAATTTAAGAAAAAAAGTATTCTTGATCGGAGGCCGAATTTGCCAAGTCGTTGATTCCACTGCTGCGTCTGTTCCTGGAGGTCTTCACAGTGTTCGCTTTCCAATAGAACATCGTCAGCATATGTGAGTGACCGGGGGTGTGGTGACTGTAGGCCGTTTGTCACAGTGACAATACAGAGGATATCTATGTAAACTTCTCAAAAAATGTATTTCTACGGACATGTGGGGGCTTGGAAAAAACATGAGCTCTATCGAACTAAAGCATAACTTTACTGCGAAATAAAAACGAAATAAAGGTAATTTGTTAGAAAGTTCACTTCTTTGCAGGGCCAGAAAAAACATTTTTTCGCCTCAGCTGTATATAATTAAATTCTTTCTTGACCGATTTCGATTATGTCAACCATCGTCAGTGGACAACTGAACAAACAGAAAATATATGTAGTATACACCGACGAAAATATCGGAAATATACGAATTGTACCTCTATACGTCATCGGCCGGCCGGAGTGGCCGAGCGGTTCTAGGCGCTACAGTCTGGAAACGCGCGACCGCTACGGTCGCAGGTTCGAATCCTGCCTCGGGCATGGATGTGTGTGATGTCCTTAGGTTAGTTAGGTTTAAGTGGTTCTAAGTTGTAGGGGACTCATGACCTCAGAAGTTAAGTCCCACAGTGCTCAGAGCCATTTGAACCATCTATACTTCATCATCATAAACAACACTTACAAAAATTGTACATCTATCGGACCATAACTGCGTAGTTGTCATAGAAGACATGCTAGGTTTTCTGTTTGTATCATTAGGTGAAATGTAAATAGCGTGATTTTAATTTATAAACAGACAAGAAAACGGCTCTAAGCACTATGGGACATAACATCTGAGGTTATCAGTCCCCTAGACTTAGAAGTACTTAAACCTAACTAACTAAAGACATCACTCACATCCATGCCCGAGGCAGGATTCGAACCTGTGACCGTAGTAGCCGTGTGATTCCGGACTAAAGCGCCTAGAACCGCTCGGCCACCGCGGCCGGCTTATAAACAGACACCCCTAGTTAATATTTTGGTCGTAGCCCTAGGTCTAGGTTTTATCTTTTTGGTAGCCTGAGGTCTTAGCTTCATGGCATCTGTAGCCCGAGGTCTACGTTAAGCTACATGCATGTACTGTAATGTAGGTTTATATCTAATATAATTCCCTCACATCCTATGTTTCGATAAATGTATATTCACTTTTTGTATTACGTAACTGTAGTTTGACCTCACTGTTTCTGAGCAAACGATGTCTAAGGTAAAACAAAAACCTTTTTTTTATTTCATGACTGTCACATAAAGGTTCATTTACGGATGTAATATGTGACTTGACAGAAGTGCATTGTCACGCTCTACTATGTTTGTTGACTTGCGTTTTATTAGTGATAAGGATGGCACTTTATATTGTAGTGTAAAATATGTTATCATGACATTACCTTTATTAGATGACACGCTCAATCATCGTAATCCCTGTTTGCAACTGTCTATTATTGCAGTGTTATTATTATACCATTATAGATGGTGTTTCAAAATTATACCGATAAACTTCGAGGGAATGTGGAAAGTGTCTTGAGGAAGAAAATGAGGAACCCCTTGTCTGCAAACGTCATCCAACGACGCTATAGAGCGTTGAAGTTCCAGACGCCGGCGCCAGCCGCTATGCCCCGCATCAGTCTGGACATAGAAGGCGGTGAACGCGGCCACGCCTGTCACATCAACTCTGTAGAGACCGCTAGCAGCGGTAGCGGCAGAGGGAAAGACAAACATAAGCAGTAGCAACACAGCGCTCATTCGTAGTTTGTCGCGTGCTTGTGTGCCGCTTCGTGGAGACGTTCACCTGGGCCGAGCAACACGACGTGTCTTTCGCATAAGGTGAGGCGAAAGGCAATGGGCGCGCAGTGTTGGCGCCTATGAGCAACGGCATCCCGATAGGCGTCAGCCGCACCGATCCACGTTTGCTGCCATCCATCGGCGTCTGGGTGAAACGGGTGTTTTCACAGGGCCTCGACACGACAGAGGTCGCGCGCGACGCGTACGCGCGCTACGCTTTGCGGAGGTCGTATTACAGAGGTTCGACGCAGACTCATTCAGAAGCATCCGCGCTGTAGCACAAGCAATGCAAAGCTCCCATTCAGCAGTTTGGTGGATACTGCATGGCCAGCGAAGGCATCCATTCCATTTTTAGAAACGACAGGGGCTGTTGGTCCCGCGTGTGGAACGAAGTCATCAGGAAAAGTTAACCATCAATGTATGGGCTGGCATGGTCCACGATTACTTGATTGGCCCCTATATGCTTCGCCCTCGACTCACAGCCGCTATCTATAAAGCCTGTATTACACGACACACCTAACATACGTCTGCACCATCATCCCAAGCGACAGGTGTGAAACTATAGACTGGTTCACGCCGACCGATTGCACGATATACCTACCGAGTATGTCTACCCTAGCGCACCAAGAGAACATATTAGAAACTAAAGTCTTGAAAATTTATCTTTTCGTAGATTTGATAGCCGGCGGCTGTGGTCGAGCGGTTCTAGGCGCTTCAGTCCGCAACCACGCGGCTGCTGCGGTCGCAGGTTCGAATCCTCCCTCGGACGTGGATGTTGTTGATGTCCTTAGGTTAGCTAGGTTTAAGTAGTTCTAAGTGTAGGGGACTAAATAAATTTAAATGTGTGACTAGAGCCTTCCGTCGGGTAAACAGTTCGCCGGGTGCAAGTCATTCGATTTGACGCCACTTCGGCGACTTGCGCGTCGATGGGGATGAAATGATGAAGATTAGAACAACACAACACCCATTCCATGAGCGGAGAAAATCTCCGACCCAGCCGGGAATCGAACCCGGGCCTGGAGGATTGATATTCTGTCTCACTGACCACTCGGTTAGTGGGGTGGAGGGGGGGGGGGGACTCTAGGGGACTGATGACCTCAGATGTCAAGTCCCATAGTGCTTATAGCCATTTGAATCATTAGAATTGATACTCATTAAATCTCCTGAGAAATCTAGATTCGTATTTATTAAGCAGCACTAGAATGAAATTCCATTACGGTTATACAGATTGTAGCTAAAGTGTTCTATTGGTAGTGCAAGAAAATTATTATTGTCGATGTTTACTTTCGCTTTCGTTTCACAGCGTTATGGATAACGCTATTATTTATGGTTCAAATGGCTCTGAGCACTATGGGACTTAACATCTGAGGTCATCAATCCCCTTAGAACTACTTAAACCTAACTAACCTTAGGACATCACACACATCCATGCCCGAGGCAGGATTCGAACCTGCGACCGTAGCGGTCGCGCGGTTCCAGACTGAAACGCCTAGAACCGCTCGGCCACAACGACCGGCTATTATTTATTCCGCATTAGCAGTGACAGTAGCCTCTTCAGTAGTTACGAGGATCTGTAGGGTCATATAGGCACATTTCTTTGCTGTATTCTTCAATTAGCACTTGAACGCTATCTCTATTCCATTCCTTTGTTACAAAAAGAAGCTGTCGTTAGATATAGAGCTTTCTTTCAACAGCAATACAAAAACGAGAAATTTCGTTTGTTTCATTAATGTATTTATAACCTATTACTTGATGAAAAATGCCCAGAATACTATGTGGAATCTTCTAATCAGTCCTCAGCTGTCCACGTGTTTAGTCTGCTGCCGAAAATAATAACTAGCAGAGAGCCCGCACGAAATGTTGCGTTCTGCGCATGCGCGGACGCACCGCCTCTACTCCGCAAGCGCGCACACACGACGGAATAGAACCGCTCCTGCTTCTGCCTGGCGGATGAACAGTCTGCTAAAATCGTAACTTCGCCCGTTTTGCCGCTTTATGGCAGGCCAGCTACATCTGACCTGTGCACCTTCGGTTTGTCGTGTAATACGGGCTTAAGACTTTCATCCGGGAAGTGCTGCCGGAATTACTGGAGGAGATGCCACTTTTAGTCCGTCGTCCCACCCACCCACACAGTTCAGTCGAACTGCCAGAGCCCAGATTGTACGAATGTTTGTGGATCACAGGATTGATCGAGGTGGCCTCGCTTCGATCCCTGACCTCAACCCACTTGCTTTCTTCTTATGCGGTCACCTTAAAAATGTAGTGCACGAAACCCCGGTGGAGTTAGCGGAAGACCTGCTGGCGACGCTAATGCAGCATGTGGGGTTGTTCTCACCAGGTGAGCTATCTTTGAGCGAGTGTGGCAGTCAATGTCACGCAGATGTCAGGCATGCTACAACGCTGTGGGCAGACACTTTGAGCACCTACTACAATTGCATTAAATAGTAATTGGTGAAAGCATTTTGCGGGGCGAGGGGGGGGGGGGTTTACCAGCGATCCGATAAACTTATTTAAGCAAGTGCAGAAAACAATCTCGATTGCAATGGGACACATGTTGCTTATTTTGTACAAGATATTTAAGCTATTGTACCAACAGATTAAATGGTAATGTAAATTCTTTGAATCCTGTTGTCTGATGCCTGCCACAGTTTCTACGCGTATGGCTCCTCTCCGTTTGCTTGCATTCGTGGTTCCCGTCCTTTAAATTCAATAAGGGCGCCGACGTCCCGGAATGTCTGCCGTTATTCATGTAATGCGGCCGATTGCCTCACACTAGCGGAGTAGGCGGCAATGGCTGTCGCGTAGGCCTCCATTCGCCCCCGCAATTTCGACGGTGTCGTTGTCAGACTGTTATAATCTGTATACTACACCGCAAAACATCGGGGGTTGTATAAGGCAGGGGGTCTCACACACGGAAAATCACGCGTGCAAAGCGAGGTGCAGAGAGTGTTTGCACAGTGCATCGGTCCAACTCGGCTTAATTCTCCTCAGCTCGGCTTGGGTGGGTGAAGCCGTCGTGGTGTGCTGCCCAACAGATAGCTTACTCAACTCTGAAATAGATAAGCGCAAGATATTTACTAGAATTATCGAACAACCTGCTCCGAAAAAAGCAAAGATTTCCGGAAGTCCATTTAAAGCGGAGTGGGAACGTCCCAATGTTTTTGTTAGTTGTGATTATGAAACCACATGTCTAAGCTGCAGTAAAGTAATTACGTGAGTAAGAAAATCGTCTGTTGAAGGATACTAAAGCAAACAGCATTCATAAAAGTGTAGTGAAGTCATAGGGGACGACAGAGATGAAGAATTAAGGAAGTTGCAAATTCTTGCAGAAGAGAATTCTGTATCCAAAAATGAGGTTCGTTCCAGTACCGTAGCATTTTTCAAATGGCTCCAAGCATTATGGGACTTAACATCGGAGGTCATCAGTGCCCTAGAACTTAGAACTACTTAAACCTAACTAACCTAAGGACACCACACACATCCATGCCCGAGGCAGGATTCGAACCTGCGACCGCAGCGGTCGCGCGGTTCCAGACTTTAGCGCCTAGAGCCGCTCGGCCACACAGGCCGGCCGTAGCATGTTTATTTTGGTTATAGGTCCTGTGAAACGAATTGAAGTTTGTTTACATTCCTCTTAAATGTGCATTCGATTTCATTTCGCTTGTATTATTCCCAACACAATCTTTTTTTCTCTAATTTGGCCGAAGAAGGTGAAGCGTTTCGCGAAAGTACAACTAGAGCTAGTCACAAAGCTGCAGTGCGTTTAGAAAGAGCTGGTGTGCTGTTTATGGAAGTGCCATTAATAAAGAATAGTTTGTTGGACGTATTGGAGACAATGAATCCCGCATTAGCTCCCACATACACCAGAATGACACTTTCCAGTATGACAATATCTCGGCGAATCAGCGACACTGGCGCGAGTTTGCATGAACAATTGACAGCCAAACTTGAAAACCCCCCTACCGTACTTCATCGAGCTTAAGTCCAACGTCGACCTACATGTAACGGAAGAGCTGAGAAAGACTGAGTTTAACGTCCCGTCGACATCGAGGTCATTAGAGTCGGAGCACAAGCTCAGATTGTGTCAGGGGCGGGGAAGGAAATCGGCCGTGCCCTTTTCAAAGGAACCATCCCGGCATTCGCCTGGAGCGATTTAAGGAAATCACAGAAAAGATAAATCTGGATGGCCGGATGCGGGTTCGAGTCAGTGTGCTAACCATTGCGGAAGAGGTCCCGGATATGAATTCCGTGAAGGATACTGCTGCAGGGGTGGATGTTTTAGCAGCGGTCGAAGCTGCAGCTGAAGGAATAGGTCTCACTTAGGAAAAGCTGTTTTCAGTAACCACAGACGGGCCGCCAGCAATGCGCGGTAAAGTCAAAGGGTTTATTGGTCCACTGTGGAAAAAGCTTAACATCCCAGATTTATCTGCCGTTCATTGTTTTGCATACCAAGAGGCTTTCAGTGCAAAAATTATCGGTTTTCAAGAAATGATGAACGTAGTGGCGTATATCGTGAACTGCATTCGTTCTCACAGACGCATTCATCATCAGTTCAATGGATTTTTTATTTCCTTTGAAGAGGAGTATCCAGATATTCTTTAACGTGCTGTATGCTGGTTGAGGGAGGGAAAAGTGATTTCTCAAGATTTTAAATAAAGCCACGCCGTGGCTCAATTTTTGGAGAACAAAGGACGTCCGAAGTCACTTTTTATGACCTCGAATGGGTAGCTGACTTACTTTTAGCAGACGTTATAGCTCTCCTAAATTATTTAAATCTGAAATTCCAAAAATAAAATAATCTGATCACGTTATGATCGCAAAACAAAAGCTTTCCAATGTAAACTTCAGCTCCTCAAAAACAGCCTCTCAGAGAAAAGTACGAAACACTTTCCTGAGGAAGAGCAGCACTATATAAATTTTGCTTTTAATAACGCATCCGGATTTTTAAAAGTGTTTTATTCAAAACGCTACTAAGGCTTTGTTTGACAGCATAGGCGCGGGAAGTAGTGCGCTTTGGAAAATACGTCGAGGTGTTACATTCCCTTGAAAATGAGTTTAGAAACCGATCCCATGTAATGTACCGGCATATCACTAAAAGGAAAATAAAATCGGTTCTTTTAAATGTACGAGTGTAACATTACATTAAAAACAGTAATCCATTGTAACCGTTTGCCGCGCGGGATTAGCGGAGCGGTCTTGGGCGCTGCAGTCATGGACTGTGCGGCTGGTCCCGTCGGAGGTTCGAGTCCTCCCTCGGACATGGGTGTGTGTGTGTGTGTGTCTGTCCTTAGGATAATTTAGGTTAAGTAGTGTGTAAGCTTAGGGACTGATGACATTAGCAGTTCCGTAAGATTTCACACACACACACATAGTAACCGTTTAATAAAACATATCGCCTTTTAGTACTTGAAAGCAACTTTATACATTACTTTCGTTTGTTAACTTTTGGTTTTGTTCTTGTTCCAGGAAATTGCTAACATGTGGTCAATACCTGATGTGTTTGTAAAGTCCCGGCAGTTGAAAGTGGGTCTCCCGATTTACACTTTGCACTAATCGATTTGCAAACCGATGATCACCGAAAGGATTTATTTACAGTACCAAAAGTTTGCGTCCAAGGAAGAATTACCTAAGCTGCACACAGAAGCTGCGAAGATTATTTCTTTGTTTGGTACCACATGTTTTTGTGAAAGGTTGCTTTCTGTTTTGTCTGGCACGAAAACTAGATTGGGTGCAGTTATCTCTAACTGTAATTTTAAAAAAATGCTCTAAAAATTTGTCAGGCGATCCCTTGTGCCAGACTTTAGTAGCATAACTGCAAATAAAAAAAAGAGGAAAAGAAAGAGACAGTTTTCTGTTGAAACCAAATTTAAAATTATTATTATTATTATTATTACTTAAATCTCTGCACATGAACAATTGGTAATGACGAAGAAAAGAAGTGGAAAAGATAGACACGGACGGACCGAGAGTGACAAGCGTAAGGAAAGAGAAAGACATTGCTACTGTGCAAAGTCGAGGAATGGAGGTTTGCGCCTCCGTCAACACAGTGAAGCCGCTTTTGCACTCTGCACTGGGCGATGCGCAGGGTGTCTGCAAGGCCCTCGAATGAGGGAGTCCAGCAGACAATACACTGCGAATAGAAGCCCGTGTCCAACACGATTAACCACCACAGGAACACAGCATCGCATTCACCGCAGACAAGGCCTCTCTATGCGACAGCTGGTTCCATCTGCTCCAGTGGCGATCGTGGCAGTCAGTCGCGATCACGGAATGTCGGAAACCATAGGCCTCGGTCTGCCGCGGACTCTTCGAGTACAAAGTTACGCCTGCCGCTGGAGGCGAAGCCTAGCGGCAGGCGTCGGCACTAAAACTTCAACGCTCTGTAGCGTCTTTGATGACATTTCCAGACACGGACTCCTATCTTCATTGTGTTCCTCATGACATCTTATACATCCCGTCGGAAACACTCTTTATACGTACATTTTACTTGTCATGTCTGGCGAGTCTCTCGTTGTTTTCCCTTATGTTACACTTGTAGAGAATTTACAGTTCGTGGTCTCACGGTAGCGTTCTCGCTCCCCAAGCATGGGGTCCCGGGTTCGATTTCCGGTAAGGTCGAAGATTTTTACCTGCCATGAGATGGCTGGGTGTTGTGTTGTCTTCTTCATCACCATCATTCATCCCCATTACTGTCGGAGGAAGTCAACGGCAAAACACCTCCACTAGGACAAAACATTAAATATTGTTAACTATGCTGCTTTGTCACATTATTTGTCAATATTCAGAACTTAATTAGCAGGTCGAAAAAAAATGGATTTTGCACTTTCATTTAAACTATTAATCAGTTCGACATTGCAGCATTTTGACAAGCGTGAACAGTCGCAAAGGCACTGACTCGCGCTCATTATCAAAACACAATGATCGCCTCAAAAAATTTCAGTCATGGACAAAAGCAAACTTGCAAATACTTCATGAAATTAATTACTCGTTCTTTCCACTAGCAGCTAGAAGAAAACTAAACTGCGTTTCTCACTGTAATGCTAACTGCTACTAAACTGTTTTGCAAAGGTAAACTTTTCGAAAACAATAACTTTAGTATTGAAATTGACCGTTCTACGATAATAACTGGTTTTTAAAATGATTACGGAGTTCGCTATTCAAAATGGTTCAAATGGCTCTGAGCATTATGGGACTTAACTGCTGAGGTCATCAGTTTCCTAGAACTTAGAACTACTTAAACCTAACTAACCTAAGGAATTCACACACATCCATGCCCGAGGCAGGATTTGAACCTGCGACCGTAGCGGTCACGCGGTTCCAGACTGAACTGCCTAGAACCGCACGACCACACCGGCCGGCAGTTCGCTATTCTGACTTATTATTGCGTAAATTACTTCTCATACAAAACTGTCTGAACATAGAGTATTGTTAAATATACTGCTTTGTCAAATTTCTTGTCCATAATCAGCACTTAATTAGCAATCCCAAAAAACTAACTTTTTATTACATAAATTACTTCTCGCACAAAATGATCTAAACATGAAATTTTGTTAACTATGCTGCTTTGTCAAATTTTTGTCAATAATGGGCACTTGATTAGCAAGTCAGAAGAAACAAACTTGTTTGTTCACTTCCATTTAAACAATTAATGGCTCTGAGCACTATGGGACTTAACTACTGAGGTCATCAGTCCCCAAAACAATTAATCAGTTCGATAAACTTCACTCTTCTTATCATTTACTTTCAGCTCATTAATGACTCACTAGGTTAATTATGGATGCATAGAGGATCCTGTTACACACCTCAACGCAAATAAGTTGCTGAAGTATTTGTTATCGAACGATTCGCAACAAACATTGGCAAGCCTTTTACGATTCTAAATGATAAACTGGTCAGGTCTTACTTCACAGCGGTGCTAACGATGCGGCGAGCTCCATTATACCACGACAATGTACGGCCACAGGCTCTTCACCGCAGTTAACTTTGGGCGCCCAGCGCTCTTCTTAAACACTGGTTAACCCTGACGCTTTGCGCTGTGCCCAATTACCTCTCCACATTATGCCTGGCCATACCGTAAGTGGGATCTTGCAGTGAAGCAAGTCTTGCGTCCTCTCTAGCAGAATTCCTCCTTCGCGTCCGACCCGCTCACTAGCTACTACCGACTCTCGTTACCACCAGACAGACAGACACTGCCCGAGCGCGCCGCGCTCTTGAGCCCAGCGACAGTACTGCAATAACAATAACCTCTTTGGTTTACATAACGATATTCCCTCACTTGGCCAGTGTGTCTACAACAGTTCTTTACAATATTTTTCACTGGTTATTTTTCATCCAGGAAATTATTAAAACCTATATACACCGCAATAATATACACGACATATTTATATACTTCATTTAAATGTACATACTTAATAAAGCAGGAAAAAATTTATATGCGGGAACTATGTTGTTGCGTCACAGAGTGTTCCGTCTCACTTCTCCAACGACGGTATTGCAGATATTCTTGTGCTTTTACTCTTTGATATTAGACTTTTTGGTGATCTGTCACCACATAGGCCTGAGACGTCATTCACCTGCTTCACTGTCAGTAGTGTGCATGGAACCTCCCTTTGTGTTACATGAAATTGTTAAATTATGCTTATTTTACAATAAGTCGTCATTATATTTGGTATGCTAACGCGTCTTCTATGAGAAACATGCATTTTTTATCCAACAGATTTTTGTAAGTATTATCTATAATGTTGATAGAGGTTCAATTCTTATATTTTCCATCTTTTTGTCTGTGTATACGGCATATATTTTTACTGTTGGTTCACTCTTCCAGAATGATGGTTGAAATAATCGAAACGGATCAAGAATACATTTAAATATATGCAGCTGGCGTCGAAAAAATATTTTTCCTAAAAATCTAATCATTTACATACCCGCCGATGGTGTTTAGGTGTACGAACTTCTATTGATATCCATTGACGTTTTCCGGGTACATCACGTCTTTGTCAGGCGTTGTGTTACATAGGTGTAATTCAGCGCACAATACGAAGTTTTCTAATCGTATTGTCAGCTCGATTCCCCATCGAGACGAGACATTGTTCATGCTGCACATTACTCGAAGTAGCATACGATGTATGAAATTTTTAAACAAATTGCGTAAAATTGTTGTCAATAAATTGATTTATTTTTTATGTATGTGCCAGGCAAACCCTATCAACATATCTGTGTACATCATGAGGGAGAGTCGCAAGAAACCGTAGTAACACACTGCAAATGGCGTGATGTGTGCCCCGTCATGCTCAGTGTTGTTGTATGATCGTCGTATGTGCTTCGAAGTGGAACTGTTCGACCAGCTCTTGTGAGATTGTACCAGGAATGGCATTAGCGGACATAGTTTTCGGGTATCGTGAAGCGAATGGAAGCTTTAACGAAGCTGACAGCGAAACTTTGTCTCGAAGCATGGCAAAAAATCCAAAGAGATTCTGGTCGTATGTGAAGTATGTTAGTGTTAAGAAACAATAAGTGCCTTCCTGCGTGAAAGCAATGGAGATACTATCGAACAGAATGCTGCCAAAGCAGAGTTACTAAACACAGCCTTTCGAAATTCCTTCACAAAAGAAGACGAAGTAAATATTCCAGAATTCCAATCGAGAACAGCTGCCAACATGAGTAACGTAGAAGTAAATATCCACGGAGTAGTGAAGCAACTTAAATCACTTAATAAAAGCAAGTCTTCTGGTCCAGACCGTATACCAATTAGGTTCCTTTCGGAGTATGCTGATGCATTAGCTCCATACCTAACAATCATCTACAACCGTCCGCTCGACGAAAGATCCGTCCCCAAAGACGGGAAAGTTCCACAGGTCACACCAATATTCAAGTAAGGTAGTAGGAGTAATTCACTTAATTACAGGCCCATATCGTTAACGTCGATATGCAGCAGGATTTTGGAACATATATTGTGTTCGGACATTATGAATTACCTCGAAGAAAACTGTGTCGGCCGGAGTGGACGAGCGGTTCTAGGCGCTACAGTCGGGAACCACGCGCCCGCTACTGTCGCAGGTTCGAATCCTGCCTCGGGCATGGATGTGTGTGATGTCCTTAGGTTAGTTAGGTTTAAGTAGTTCTAAGTCCTAGGGATCTGATGACCTCAGAAGTTAAGTCCCAAAGTGCTCAGAGCCATTTGCACCATTTTTTTTTTAACTAATGAACCACCTCGCTCGGTTGGTGGGAACGGTGCAGATGAGCAATATTCCCTCTCGTAAACTGGTGAGTTCACTGACCTCCAGAGGTAAGAAAAGTTAATATTTGTATACAGCCTCCTTTGAAACTGCTTTATAGCCTAAGAGCAGCGCACAGCTGGTGTACACAGCTATATCGTAACAGTCTCTGTTCACAAAAATAGCGAATTAAATATAAAAATAACACTTGTTAAGCAAAGGCTGGCTGTTCTGATACAGTACGCAGTATGCCCCAGATTATACCGACTTCTACCGGCTGTGGACTAGGGAGACGAGCTGTCGAAAAGAACACGCACTCTGCACGAATATAGGGTTGCGATATGTTTCCCCATTCCTTTTTGTTTTAGACAAATTTCACTCATAAGAAATCTATAACAGGTACACATTTGTTTATACTGGAATGTGATAGTATTTCAGTTTGAAAAGAATTTTACTTCTGTTTAGTTTTCCAAGTAAAATCCCATTCTCATTCACCCTGATGAGTACCTTTTTTAATTTAATGCATTAGCATTTCAGTATGAGGTCCCTGGTTGTGTGTTCGACGCAAGAAAATGGGGCGAGCTCTAAAATATAAAAAAATGAGCTGTAAATATAAATGAAGAATTTCTGGAATTACCTTTGAATGCGTACTATAGAACTACATTTGAATCAGTTTATTCTTTACACGCCAGAAAACGAGAAAGGTGCCGAAGTCAAAACGAATGGATTATAAAACTGACTAAACTACTTTAGCAACAAAGAGGAGAAATGAACCATTGTTCGAAATTTATGAAGTACATTAACTCATTTCTAAGGTAATGGTGCATTGTACATTACAGTCATTCTTTACGTTCGCTTTGGGAGGGATATATAGGGAGATTTACACTGATCAGCCAGAACATTATGACCACCGACGTACTATAGATATAAACCCGTCCAGGCGATAGCAGCGAGGAATGGCTGCTTGTCAGACACACGCACGTTGCATAGGGGCATGTTGCCCGTTTGTAGAATGGGGAAGGAGGGCGGTCTGTCTGCGTTTGGCCGAAGGCAGATTGTAATGACCCGGAGACTCGGCACGAGTATTTCGGAAACTGCACTTCATGTCGGGTGTCCGAGAAGTGCTGTGGTGACGTTACGAAACCAAGGTGAAACCACGTCCAGACGTCGTGTGGTTGGGCGGCCACCTCTCATTACAGATGTCGGACGTCGTAGGCCGGGCAGACTGGTAGAACAGGACAGGCGGCAAACTGTGGCGGAACTAACATCAGACTTTAATGCTGTGCAGGTGTCTGAACACACACTGCACCGAACACTCCTACAGCCGGGCCTCCGCAGACGACAACTCGTGTTTGTGCACATGTTAACACCACGATTCGGCAACTACAACTGAAATGGACACTTGACCGTCGGCACTAGACGTTTGCGCAGTGGCAGAGCGTTGCCTGGTCTGATGAATCCCGATGGCTTCTTCGGCATACAGGCGAATCTGTCGCCTTCAAGGGGAACAGCTTCCTGACACCTGTACTGCGGGACGGAGACAAGCTGGCGGCGGCTCCGTTATGCTCTGGGGAACATTCACATGGACACCCATTGGTCTTGTGTAGCTCGTGCAAGGCATCATGACGGCCAGGCAGTATCGTACACTGGTTGCAGACCACGTACACCCCTTCATAACGATCATGTTTCCCGATGGCAGAGGCATTTTTCAGCAAGGTAATGCATCATATCACAAGGTCAGGAGTGTCATGGAGTGGTTCGAGGAACACAGTGGCGAGTTCCAATTGATATGCTGGCCTCCCAACTCAGCAGATCTGAGCCCGATGGAACACATCTGGGATGTGATTGAACGTGGCGTCAGAACTCACTGCTTCCATGCCACGACGCGTCGCCGCTGTTATCGGTGTCAAATGTGGATGCAACGGTATTAGATTGGTGGTCATAATGTTCTGGATGACCAGTGTATGTAGTACGGCGTAAGCTCAGGTGCCGTAAAAATATCCTAACTGACAAACATCAGAAATAAGTGTTACTCCTTGTCAATGACAATCGGTTTCAAATACGACAGGTATTACTGATGACAGTGAATACTGGTCCATCTCAGCCAGTCTCCGAGCGAAAGGGAGTGCACGCAATGGAACAGGTGCGTTGCTCTAGAATTGGAGAGGGCAAAATATCGGTGGTCACCGAATACGAGAAATACAGCGGCAAGGAAACAGGAGACAGCGAAATTTGGGTATTTGTGAAACAGTCAGATATGGTGAGTAGCAAGATCAAAGAGGCCAGTGAAATACTGACAGACAAAAAAAAGTGAAGTACCTACAACGGGAGGAGGAAACAAAATGAAACTTCACGGGTTGATTGGGTATGTGGTGTTATTTGAGTGACTATCCAGTCGATTCAGATTTACGAAGAACTTGGCAGTATGAAGCAACATATCAGCATGACTGGATGCATGCACTGATTCGGTTGGGAAGGTCATAAAGCTTTCGTATCCTCTCGTGAGGCAAGGTGGCCTACAGTTGTTGTAATTAGTCCTTAATATAGCGGATGCTGGCACTAGGACGAAGTTGACGTCCGAGACGGTCGCATACATGTTGTATCGCCGTCTCGCAGGTCTCGGTAGTACCTCAGCATCACGAAGACACTTCATAGTGACACGTGTCACGTGTAGATGAGAACTGTCATGAGACGCAAATCCCCTCTATTATGCTCTGGGAAGCATTTATGTGGGCATCCTTGGGTCCAGTGGAGCTCGTACACGGCACCACAACGGTCAAGGAGTATCGTACACCGGTTGCAGACCTCGTACACCCCTTCATGCTTCCCGAGAGCAGTGACATTTTTCAGCAAGATAATGCGCCTTGTCACTAGGCCAGAAATGTGATGGAGTGGTTCGAGGAGCACAGTGGCGAGTTCCAATTGATGTTTTTCCCTCCAACTCGCCAGATCTGAACCTGGTCGAACACATCTGAGAAATGATTGAACGTGGCATCAGAGCTCATTGCACCCCTCCTAGAAATTTACGGGAATTAGGTGGCGTGTGTGCAGATGCGGTACGAACTCTCTCCAGCGACCAGATTCATCCATGCCACGATGCGTCGCCGCTGTTATCTGTGCTAAATGTGGGCATACGGGCTATTAGGTATGTGGTCATAATGTTTTGGCCGATCAATATAATGTTTCATGGTTTTTCTTCATCGTTTCTGTTTTCACCTGATAACGTCGTTACGGTACGTGCAATAAAGGCTATTACTATTTCCGTTGCTGTAGCTTTTAAGTCAGCGAGTTTTGTTGTGCGCAGATGTAGTGGATGCTGGTAGAAATGATTCTAGCCGAAACTGGCTCTAAAAATTCGCTTTAGCTGAGAGTTCATGAGCTAAAAAAGCCTTGTAAAGTACTACTGAATGATCTCCTCTCATCGGTGGTTTGTAAAATGTTACGGGTTGTCGAATTTTCGAGAAAACGAGAAATGCACTAATCTCGTGTTCCGAATAACATATTTATAACGATCAGTGAAAGCTTTACTTGTCTGATATGTCTTGTACGTTTGGTGCGGCAACTTTGACAAAACTTACATGGTAGTGCCTGAACGAAATTTCTAAACATATGAACCTGAAGGGCACGATTTTGTCTTCATTTAGCACACAATGAAAAGAACAAAACCACATAGCCAGTGGCATGGCACAGTCCTTATGAGTCTTACATATTGCAGAAAAAAGGAAATACATTATGAGACATCCTAACATTACTTTGAACGAACAGACCGATCTAAAAACAAACAATTCTTAGAAAATTTCACATGCATTCTTTGACGTACAACACATTACTTTGTTCTTTTAACACAGACAATACAAAATAGAAGTAAATTTATATATGTAGTCTACGATATATTACAAATAAAGATCTTTGCATGTGTAGCAATTGACACTGACAACTTCTTGTCCTCGTAAAAATTTCTTATGCTGACCACATTATTACATGATTATTACGAAACACTATATTTTGCATACGTAAAAAAGCATTACATGTAAGACAAGGCGCCGGCCGGTGTGGCCGAGCGGTTCTAGGCGCTTCAGTCTGTAGCCGCACGACCGCTACGGTCGC
This sequence comes from Schistocerca cancellata, assembly GCF_023864275.1. Taxonomy (NCBI): domain Eukaryota; kingdom Metazoa; phylum Arthropoda; class Insecta; order Orthoptera; family Acrididae; genus Schistocerca; species Schistocerca cancellata. The sequence continues at coordinate 756,283,501 of NC_064629.1, read as the reverse complement.
AGGTTCTAATCCTGCCTCGGGCATGGATGTGTGTGATGGCCTTAGGTTAGTTAGGTTTACGTAGTTCTAAAAAAAAAAAAGGTCGCAGGTTCTAATCCTGCCTCGGGCATGGATGTGTGTGATGGCCTTAGGTTAGTTAGGTTTACGTAGTTCTTAAAAAAAAAAAAAAAAAAAAAGCACATTAAGGAAATATGTAAAACCACTTACTCATAAAACACTAACATACATACTACAAATAACACTAAAAAATATACACATTTAAGAATGAAATCCGCCAAACAGCATTGCAAATGAGATGTTATTTTGTTTCATTTTTGCTACCAGTTTCCGCAATTCATTGTGCCATCTCCATGCCCCATATGCACCTCTAAAAAATAGCCGATATTGGCAAGAAAAAAAATGTTCAAATGTGTGTGAAATCTTATGGGACTTAACTGCTAAGGTCATCAGTCCCTAAGCTTACACACTACTTAAACTAAATTATCCTAAGGACAAACACACACCCACGCCAGAGGGAGGACTCGAACCTCCGCCGGGACCAGCCGCACAGTCCATGATTGTAGCGCCCTAGACCGCTCAGCTAATCCCGCGCGGCCGATATTGGCATACTGGGGCCATATGTTTCTAGATGTTGTAAATTCTCAAGTGCTTTCTTCGAAAACTTGAGTTGCAGTCAAGTCTTAGAAGGAACCACTTGAGAATTCACGACATCCAGAAACATATGGCCCCAGTATGCCAATATCGATTATTTTGAGAGATGCATGTGGGGTCTCAAGATGGCACAATGAATTGCTGAAACTGGTAGCGAAAATAAAATAACATTTCAATTGCAGGACTGTTTGGAGAATTTTATTGTTAAATATTTGACCAGCCGCTGTCCCATGTCCACAATGGATCGACAGAGATGATGCATACATGTGGATTCAGCCGTGGAAAAAAAATATCTGTAAATCATCAGATTTCAGTTTCTAGTACTAATAAAATTTTACAATCCGTACGTTTCGAGATAAAATTTAATAGCTGGATCATATAGCCATTCATTAGAATTCATTTTGGTAGATAATGTAGTCAGTTTGTTCCTGCACTCGTTTTATGCAATGTGCAATGTAATTGTAGATGACTATCTGGTAGGTCCATGCTTTTCATGATTTTTTTTCGAGAAGAGTACTCTCAGTTCTCTGAAAACAACACGAGACTCTTCTGCTAATGAGGAGGAGGAGGAGATTAGTGTTTAACGTGCCGTCGACAACGAGATCATGAGAGACGGAGCGCAAGCTCGGATTAGGGAAGGACGGGGAAGGAAATCGGCCGTGCCCTTTCAAAGGAACCATCCCTGCATTTGCCTGAAGCGATTTAGGGAAATCACGGAACACCTAAATCAGGATGGCCGGAGACGGGATTGAACCGTCGTCCTCCCGAATGCGAATCCAGTGTGCTAACCACTGCGCCACCTCGCTCGGTTTCTGCTAATGAGGAAATTGAAAGTACAGATCCGCAGTACTGTAGGCCTATCAACCTAGCATAGACCTGCCAACTGAAAACACTTTTTCCGTAACATAAACTAGTTCTTCAGTGGCTTTGAATATTCATCTATTTGAAACTTGCAGACCCGTATCTTTTAGAGATAAGTTCATTGTCTTTTACAAGTTTAAATGAAATGTAAAACTGTTTTTCAAATAGCACGTGCCACATGGTACGTGTCATAAGATTAAGAGCTATGGAACACGTAGTTAATTAACTGAAATTTATACAATTAAGGTTTTTAGTGACAGCATAATAGTGGACAGCCAATACACAGTTAACCAATTATTCGTACGGTCTTTATTACTATGGAGAAACAACGATGTTTCAAACAATTCGCGTACCATTAGGCAGGAACTGTGTAGTATGTGACGATCAGCGTATCAAGGGCAGCTGCTATTACGTAATTGGTTTACACTGCTTTTGACATCCATCGGAACTCTGTTATGTAACAGTAGCGGTAAAGCTCCCCTAATCTAACAGCTCCCCTTCTCTTTGTTAGGACACTTCTCAGATATTACTTCGAAGATATTCCTTAAAAGCACGGGTAAGGATGTTATCGCTTTTCTCCTCGTTAATAAATATCTTGAAATCAGCTTAAAGCATTATGCAATTTTACACAAAAAAGGAAAAATAAGCCATGGTTTTTCCGTGCCTTCGTAGATAAAACTTTACGAATGTAATGCAAACTTTTAGTTACAAAAAACCGAAATTTGTTAACTTCAACTATTTATGCTCAATTGAAGATGCCTGCGCAAGCTGGTCAACCAATTTCAGTCTCATTAATTACAAATAGTTGCATTTGTCATATCAGATAGGAGAAAGAAAACCTGAATATACTCTTGGTTAACGCAGGTACATCCAAGAATAGGTTCCAGAAATGGTCTCTCTTATTAATGGTGGCAGCGCGGGGTAGCCGCTTGGTCCAGGGCGTCTTGTCACGGTCCGCACTGCTCCCCCCGTCGGGAAGTTCGAGTCCTCCCTCGGGCATGGTTGTGTGTGTGTGTCGTCTTTAGAGTAAGTTAGTTTAAGTTAGATTAAATAGTGTGTAAGCTTAGGGACCTATGACCTGAGCATGAAACTTACTGGCAGATTAAAACTGTGTGCCCGACCGAGCTGTGAGTACCGGGCGTGAGTCGTGCTTCGGTAGCTCAGATGGTAGCCGGCACGGTAGCTCAGCGTGTTCGGTCAGAGGGTTAGCTGCCCTCTGTAATAAAAAACTGAGTGCACCGATCAACAACGAACTGAAACGGATGTCTTACGGCGTCCGCCCTGAGCCAATGCAACGAACGAAAGCGAACAAAATGAGATTTAAAAAAAAAAAAAAAATCGTAGAGCGCTTGCCCGCGAAAGGCAAAGGTCCCGAGTTCGAGTCTCGGTCGGGCACACAGTTTTAATCTGCCAGGAAGTTTCATATCAGCGCACACTCCGCTGCAGAGTGAAAATCTCATTATGACCTGAGCAGTTTGGTCCCATAAGACATTACTACAAATTTCCAAATTATTAATGGTAGTTGTGCCACTAGGGAAAGAAAGCTGGTTGAAACCAGATGTTTACAGCAATTACATCCTAAATTCCATTCCAAATAACTCTGATAAAGCAATTATTCGAAGAACATTTTTGGAGTATTATGTGACGAAGAAGGAAATTTCAAACTTGAGAAATCTGCTTATATTTTCAAAACTGAGATAAATATTCAGGGGGAGTGAAAATTTCGTAAAATTTTGAACGAGATATGACTTCGTTCTAAGAATTGTGAGAAATAAAAGAAGCATCCTTACAGAATTTTCCGACATTGCTGCAAAGCGTGCAGAATACTGCCTCGGGTATGGATGTGTGTGATGTCCTTAGGTTAGTTAGGTTTAAGTAGTTCTAAGTTCTAGGGGACTGATGACCTAAGATGTTAAGTCCCATAGTGCTCAGAGCCATTTGAACCATTTCATCAGTCCCCTAGAACTTAGAACTACTTAAACCTAACTAACCTAAGGCCATCACACACATCCATGCCCGAGACAGGATTCGAACCTGCGACAGGACATAACTGAATGGCTCACTCAGAAAAAAATCTTTTTTTCACTGAGTTTAACAAAAAAAAAAGATTCTACAAATTGTGCGTTATAGTGAGCCAAAGCGACTGAAGCGCCTAGAACCGCTCGGCCACTCCGGCCGGCAATAAAACCTTTCTTCCATTAATGCAACCAATGAGTCAAGTCTTTATCTAATTAAAACCTTAAGAACATGTAAAAAGAAGTGAAAATAAATATTGGCACTGAGATGAGTTAACGGAACAGGCAATAGAGGATATAATAATCAACAATGGTCTGAAGAGTGAAGATGTACACGCAGCCCATGACGACGACAGTGATATGTAAACTGACACGACGAATGAAATTAGAATGGATTCCGGTGAAACAGATATAAGAGATGAAGAATTGGCGTCAGTCTCTTGTGTGATGGACCATCGACTTCTTAACTCTAATCACAGAGGTTAGCTTAGTTTTCATTGCATAACAGTAGTTTTACCGTCCTTTCTCCCCTCCTCGATCCCGACTGCGCGCTGACTCACGAGAAGTCGACGTAAGCACCTCAATAATATTGTGGTCGGCTAACATTTGTAGGCGGTACGGCCTGTTATTGTGTGATTACACTATTTCCGAATACGCGAGTATAAGCACGCAGCGATTTTAAGTAGAACGTCCACATAAAACTACTCGTGTGAAACGTAGATGCTCGACTCAGATCCACTGAAATAACCAAGAAATGTAGCCCACAGACAAAGGAGGGAGCTCAGAAAACTCTCCTTCGACCAGTACCTGAGCATTGATCGCCACTCTGATATCATTACCAGATAGAACTGATAAGTTCCAAAGAGGTGTGGCGCGTTTCATCACAGGTTCGCGACACGGGGATACTGCAGGAGAGGCATTGTGCATCACGATGTGATTTACACTTAAATTTTCGAGAGGAAGATAGAAAATTCAACCAATTTATTACTTCCTCCTACTTATATCTCGCGAAAAGGCTATGAAGGTAAAATTAGTGTGTTTCGAACTCGCACGGCTTCTTAGGAACAATCGTTCTATCAGCGCACAATTCGCGGTTGGGACAGGAAAAGGGGGAACTGGCATCTACATCTGCATCTACATGGATACTCTGAAAATCACACTGAAGTGTCTGGCAGAAGGGTCATCGAAAAGCCTTCACAATAATTCTCTATTATTCCACTCTCAAACAGCGCGCGCAAAAAAGCGAACACCTATACCTTTCCGTGCGGGCTCTCTTTTCCCGTATTTTATTATGATGATCGTTTCTCCGTACATAAGTCAGCGTCAGTGAAATATTTTCGCGTTCGTAGGAGAAAGGTGGTGACTGAAATTTCGTGAGAAGATCCCGGCGCAGCGAGAAACGCTTTTGTTCTAATGATGTCCACCCCAAATCCATTATCATGTCCGTAACACTCATTTCCCTACTTCTCGATAATACATGTGCTGCCCTTCTTTGAACTTTCTCGATGTATTCCGTTAATCATGTCTGGTAAGAATCTCATAACGCGCAGCATTACTCCAAAAGAGGATGGACAAGCATAGTGTAGGCAGTCTCTTTAGTAGATCTATTGCATCGTCTAAGTGTTCTGCCAATAAAACGCAGCCTTTGGTTCGTGTTAGTATTTTCCCAACAAAATTTCCTATGTGTTCTTTCCAATTTAAGTTGTCCTTTAATGCAAAATGTAAATCTCTTGCGACTAGGGCCTCTGATCGGGTAGACCTTTCGCCTGTTGCAAATCTTTCTATTTGATACCATACAACTGGTGTTACCCTGCTGGGAAAAAATTTCGCAATACCACTCGAAACCAGTGACAGAAACATTTAAACTCTACCCTACAGCCGGCCGCGGTGGTCTAGCGGTTCTGGCGCTGCAATCCGGAGCCGCGGGACTGCTACGGTCGCAGGTTCGAATCCTGCCTCGGGCGTTGGTGTGTGTGATGTTAGGTTTAAGTAGTTCTAAGTTCTAGGGGACTTATGACCTAAGATGTTGAGTCCCATAGTGCTCAGAGCCATTTGAACCAATCTACCCTACACCTACAAGCTGGCGAGAAAAAGGCTGGGGTGTAAGGTGCTATCTTTATTCTTATTTGGTGGGAAATATGTTCAACTGACGAGATGCTAGTGTTGGACAGAGAGCAGTTTAAAAAGTGTATTACTTCTAAGCACACAGCATCTATCGCTGTTTGACATCAGAGTTCGCTACAGACGCCTACTAAAAATCACCCTACGGCCCAGCTAACCGAAGCCGATACACGCTATCACAGCTGATAGAAAAAATGCGTCACAGCTATAATTACACTTCGAAATTGTCGTGAAAAAACCGGCACTCGTATTGAACGGGTCATAATGCAGCACATGTACTGGGGAAAATCGTCGTCCTAAAAGACTGCAGAGGAGGCTCTAGTTGAACGTGTGTTTTCCTCGATGTACAATCACAAACTGCCGAAAATCGAGGCCCTTTTCCCTCCCTCCCTCCAACCACCTATGGGGTGGATGGAGGGAGGGAGCTACTCCGCCAACAGCCAACGGTGCGTGCTGGTCGCTGTCCACCTTAAGGTGATGGTTCTTCGCCAACACAAAAGCAGGTATAATTAACTAAACAATAGGAGATAAAAGAACAGCTGTCCCAAATGTATCTTACTCGTCTAAAGTATGGTGACACAGCCGCCCCTAATGATTAGGGGACACACCCGCAGCGACCAGATGTCACAGACTAGGTAGGTCCCCAATGCCTCCAATACGCATCTCGTTCTGCGATGGAAAACACTTTTGTTTAATGTCAAGTAGGACGCTCCAGATGGGACTGAGGGAGAGCAACAGTCTCATAGGGAAGACACCCGCCATTCTGCGCTGGACTATTTAACATCAACTCAATTCCTATAATAAAGCAGCTATTTAAAAAAGGAAAAAAAATCGTGACGATAATAAAAGTCCTGTTTCCATGACAATAGACGAAGTCCATTTTCATTTAGTTTTATGAGCAAAATCGGTGTAGTTTTTTTACGTTTGTCTGCACTAGCATCTCATTATTTTGTGACGTCCAGGGAAGTCTACCACCACCAATCACAAATCATCAGCAGAGACATACACACCCTGTGTAAAATGAGGGGAAAAAAATTTCACTATTTTATGCGAAAATTACCGATCACCGCAGAATGTCCTCGTTATTTCGAAATTAAATTGATCATGAGAGTCACTTTTCATGGCGAGTAATTTTTGTTGTTTTTTTTTCTGTCGTCGGATTACACTCACCAGGTAGGTCAAATGGGAACAGCTGGTCCCGGCGGATGTTCGAGTCCTCCCTAGGGCATGGGTGTGTGTGTTTGTCCTTAGGATAATTTAGGTTAAGTAGTGTGTAAGCTTAGGGACTGATGACCTTAGGAGTTAAGTCCCATAAGATTTCACACACGTTTTTTTTTTTTTTTTTTTTTCAAATGGGAATCTGTGGAGGGAACACGATGTTCTTTTCGAGGAACACAACATACATTTCACGTAAGGACCGTGCTATTAAAAACACGATCGTCGCGACTATGTTACCATCACCCTGCATAAAAAGCTGTCTTGAGCATACAGGTACACACACAAGCCGCTGATAGTGTTATACTTTCTGGTAGAAATGCTGTCCACGATTTTGAAACAAGTCTATCCATTCAATCACTTACTTGCGTTGGATCCTGTACCGACATCTTTTAATGATTACAGCCAGTGGTGAACCATATTCGTGGCACTCTCATATCTCGAAATGAGTCACCTTTTTCGAACTTATCTGCTAATGATCCCAAACGGCAGAAATTCCAGCGTTGTTTTTTAGACAGTCCGTCTGCATCTTGTAACTGCACCTATGTCTATGCCCCCGCCATCCATGCAGCTTAGTCTATGTGATCGTCCCAATTTAAGTCTGACCTGTACGGAAGTCAGAGAGTGCTATATCTAAGACCTTCTGCATCCTGTAGGGAAAGAGGGCAAGCTGAGTTAATGCGATAGCAGCGCGTGTTGGCCACTCGGTAGAAATGGTAACATGATGTCATATCTCCGTCAACCATGTACAGTGTGTAAGACCAGCGCCAAACGAAGCTTTCCTATGCAACACGGAGTAGTAGGAGAGATAGTACGAGCAGTTATGGTGGTGTTTCTTGTTGGTAAAATTAGGAAGACTACACATCATACATTGTTTTTTCTACCATGACTTAGAGATCCGTGTCAGCTGCTGCTAAACCAACATTAACACGCTTCGATTCTCTGGCTCTCACAGAAAACTGAACATCACATGGCATAAACTGTACAGCTACCACACCACAGGCTGGTAGAAATAAAACACAGACGCGACGTTTCCCATTGACAAAAATGTAGAAGACATTGCAACATATGGAAACTGGAATAGTCTACGGTATTGTAAAGCGCTTCCTACAACTATTCGAAGGTGGTGAACCTGTACAGTTCATCTCATCTTCCCATCGAAAGGGTGGTGGATGTCTCGGTGCTCCGTTTCTAAAAGCATTGTTCTTTTTGTTTTTTTTTTCATTTTTTTAATAGCTGCTTTATTATAGGAGTTGAGTTGATGTTAAATAGTCCAGCGCAGAACGGCAGGTTCCTTCCCTACGAGACTGTTGCTCTCCCTCGGTCCCATCTGGAGCGTCCTACATGACGTTACACAAAAGGGTTTTCCATCGCAGAACGAGACGCGTATTGGAGGCATTGGGGACTTGTCTAGTCTGTGACAGCTGGTTGCCGCAGATGCGTCCCCTAACCATTATGGGCGGCTGTGTCACTATACTTTAGACGACCAAGATGCATTCGGGGCAGCCGTTCTTTTATCTCCTATTGTTTAGTTAACTTTACCTGCTTTGTGTTGGCGGAAGACCATCCCCTCAAGGTGGACAGCGACCAGCACCTGCTGCGGGGCTGTTGGTGGAGTAGCTCCCTCCCTCCATCCACCCCGGAGGTGGTTGAAGGGAGGTAGCGCAGAGGGCTTCGATTTTCGGCAGTTTGTGATTGTACATCGAGGAGAACACAAGTTCAACTACAGCCTCCTCTGCAGTCTTTTAGGACGACATATTTCCCAGTACATGTGTTGCATTATGACCTGTTCAATACGAGTGCTGGTTTTTTCACGACAATTTCGAAGTGTAATTACAACTGTGACGCATTTTTTCCATCCGCTGTGATATCGTGTATTGCCTTCGGTTTACTGGGCTGTAGAGTGATTTTTAGTAGGCGTCTGTAGCGAACTCTGATGTCAAACAGCGATAGATGCTGTGTGCTTAGAAGTAATACACTTTTTAAACTGCTCTCTGTCCAACACCAGCAGCTCATCGGTTGAACATATTTCCCACCAAATAAGAATAAAGATAGTACCTTACACGCCAGCCTTTTTCTCGCCAGCTTGTAGATGTAGGGTAGAGATTAAGAGTCTGTCGCTGGTTTCGAGTGGTATTGTGTAATTTTTTCCCAGCATGGTAACTCCAGTTGTATGGTATCGTCAGTTTTTGTGGCGTATTGCGCATTTTTGCCGTCCTTGTGCAGCGCTTTGCATATAGTTGTGTAATTAGGCCCGATCTTTGTGATTAATTATGTAATTAGGATCGACATTTGCGTCAGTTTACCGACTAAAATAACCGCATCTGGACAGTTCCCATGTATTAGGGGGTGCACCTGGGATTTACATCCAGTAGAATCAGGGTTTGAGTCCCGGAAAGGGCACCGCTATTTATAATTTCCCATCATTTCCAAGCGCCTCTCGTGTTTAATTGCGTAAGTTGAGTACACTTGGTCTTTCCGCTCAGGAGGTCCAGGGTTCGAGTCTCGAAAAGGGTACTGCCAATTTTTTATTTCCCGCCAATTCCCTGGTAGGGTGGGGTGGGATGTCAGCACAACCCTGGGACAGAGAAATTCCCACCAAAATTCGAAATTCCCGCCAATAGGATAGGATTTAGGAAGGGTTGGGTGTGGCGATGGGGGGTGGGGGGAGGGGGGAGGGGAATGATTAGGCTGTGGAACACGTACAGCTGGGAAAAACACGTGACGTCATCTGGGGATGGATGTGGGCAGGTCGGGGGCAGGGGGTGGGCTGGGGTGGGGGTAATTAATTGATCAGTTTAATTAATTAGCATATCAATTTGATATCAAAAGTGTCCTGACGCCGCCACTACCCAACTACTATAGTTGTTGTAGATACTGTGTTTTCATTCTCGTGAGGCAGCTCCTACTCTGACTGCAGCACATAATTTTTAAATCATCTTTGCCTGATGTAGATACGGTGCTCAACATTCCCTCTTCTGCAGCTTTCATTATTTACCAGCGCAGCTGTCTTTAGTATATGACGACGTCCCTTACGGGTACGTGAGAATTTTGCAATGGGTATAGTGATGCATCGCTCTTCAAACGACTTTTTGCTGGCCGGGTTAAACAGATATATTCAAACGTTTGTTTTGTACTCATGCCAGGTAACGATCAGTGTAGCTTTTAATACTTGATGGAGAAAATGTGTTTTACATGCCCTTGTCACCCTGTTGCTGGTTTGTTTGCTGTTTGTGTCCATAGTCCGGCGAAGAGGACTCGCCAAACAAAAGGTCAGCATTTACTTCAGTTGACTCCACATCACTCGTTACCATCCTTTAAAGCTCTCGAAACTACGATAACACAAAAAAAAACTAAGAGGAACGTTAAACGAAGAAATACAGACCGTAAATTTTACTAAAAGTTCGACTATAAATACGGTACTATTTGAGTAGCTCTGCGAATGGAAAGCGACATGAATGATAATAAATGCGAAGGTCTTTCTCTACCACATGGCAAAGTGTTCAACATTTTTGCTAAAACATGAATTGAAAACGTTTGTGTGAAAAAAAGATCCAACTGAATGCCCGCGTCTATGACTTTAACTGGCTCCTACTTTTCTACATATAAGACCTCCATTTTAAACGTATTAATCCTAAAACTGCAAGGAAAATTTTTCCAGTATTTTAAATGTGAGACAAAAAGAAATTCATATAATGGGAACAATAATTCTTAATCCTAAACGTAAGGGGAATGTCAGTCTTCTGTATTTACTAGTACCTGAATCTACATGTTATACAACATCAATTCACATTACTAGGCATTTCACTCACAATTTAGCTGAAATTTTTCGTGAATTATTTCCTGATTTTATAATGAGCTTAGCCTCGAAACTAGTCATCAAGTAGTAAAGGAAATCAATATTGCAACTTTGACGGTTCTCTGCAATTCATCGTATATATGTAATTGCTAGTCAAGTCAGAGACAGCAAAGGACTTGGAAGGGCAGTTGAACGGAATGGATAGTGTCTTGAAAGGAGGATATAAGATGAACATAAACAAAAGCAAAACGAGGATAATGGAATGTAGTCGAATTAAGTCGGGTGATGCTGATGGAATTAGATTAGGAAATGAGACACTTAAAGTAGTAAAGGAGTTTTGCTATTTGGGGAGCAAAATAACTGATGATGGTCGAAGTAGAGAAGATATAAAATGTAGACTGGCAATGGCAAGGAAAGCATTTCTGAAGAAGAAAAAATTTGTTAACATCGAGTATAGATTTAAGTGTCAGGAAGTCGTTTCTGAAAGTATTTGTATGGAGTGTAGCCATGTATGGAAGTGAAACATGGACGATAAATAGTTTGGACAAGAAGAAATGTGGTGCTACAGAAGAATGCTGAAGATTAGATGGGTAGATCACACAACTAATGATGAAGTATTGAATAGAATTGGGGAGAAGAGGAGTTTGTGGCACAACTTAACAAAAAGAAGGGACCGGTTGGTGGGACATGTTCTGAGGCATCAAGGGATCACAAATTTAGCATTGGAGGGCAAAAATCGTAGAGGGAGACCAAGAGATGAATACACTAAGCAGATTCAGAAGGATGTAGGTTGCAGTAAGTACTGGGAGATGAAGAGGCTTGCACAGGATAGGGTAGCATGGAGAGCTGCATCAAACCAGTCTCATGACTGAAGACAACAACAACAATATTCCCGTCAACTACTATTTTTATGCTACTACTATTCCTCTACCGTTGGTGCAGAGCTAGGGGATGCAGAGGAAGAGGTAAGATACTAGACAAGCTGTCCGGAGTCCAGCTCACCGTCCCGTCACTCCAGATATAGGATTTTCATGTTTTTTTCTAAATTACGTAAGAGTAATTCCGGGATGGTTCCTGTCCTATTGTCTTCCCTGTCGTGGTCCATTTCAAGCTTGTGCTTCGTCTCCGATCAGCTAGTTGTTAACGGAACACTAAACCTTAATCTTCTTTTTTTTAAACCTTTCCTTCAGGCTACTAATTACACGCAAAACGTTACACCACCGCCAGGAAACAGCTTTTTTGGGAAATGTTTCCTTCCACACACCACAGAACGGTTTCACGCGTAAATGTTTTTATAAATTGCTGAAACGTGAGTCAACGGACGAGACCCAACCCACAATGCAATTTCACTGTTTTATTCTGAACGAAGCGTGGCAAATAATTTACATAATGTTCCATCAGTCTCCGGCGGTTCAATCCATTAACGTGACCACTTTCGTGACCTGGCTGGAAATTCGTGTACGTGCTTCGGCAGCATAACTCTGTGATAGAATTCCCCACTACAGCTATGCAGCCTGTATGAGTAGTAGTGGGTATAGCTTTCCCCTACTCTGCTAACAAGTCGTTCCGTTCGATAAAATCCTTCTACGCCGTGGACGCATATTTAATTAAGCACTGGCAGCATAGTAGAAAAATGCGTGTAGTAGTTGCTTGAACAGTGACAAAGAGTAGTAGGGTCAGTTTCATTTTATTTAAGCAATTGTGCTATTTATTATTCTGAAAATGGCTAGCATGATCCATACTCATAAATAAATCATGTGCACATAGCCTGTAGACAGATTCGTTCCATTACACATCGTCCCGAAAGAGATCGTGAAAATGTTCTGTGGAACATATAATTAACGTCTCCTCCACACTGTAACGGAACATATTAAAGGCTTTACTGTACCGAAGTATGCGATACCCTCCAAATTCAACCAGTTTAACGAGTACTTATGATTACAGAAAAGTTATTGTGTATGTTAACAATGATTGCACAACATGTCTGCATAAACAGTCAACCCATTAAATTATACTGAGTAACTGACCCACACAAAAGTTTATATCACTTGATCACTGATACAGCAAATGTCATCATGTAAAAACACTAAGTTCATCTTAAATAATTAATATGAAGTACGAAAAATAGTGGCCAACTTAGGTATTTTGGATCTCCTTAAATAAAAATCACCCAGTGAAACCTATTTGTTCACTAGGAGCGTTTTCACTCAGTATTCACGTAAGCAATCCTATTTTAGAAGAAAACCAATGTAATTCTTAATAATTCATGTTATTTACTTATTTATGCAAATTAGAGAAGTCAATTGACAAACTTCTAAAAAACGGCCTTTTTGTCACAGAAAATTATTCTGTCAAGTCAACAAATCTGTCTGTCATTTTAATAACATGTTAAATTATGTCACTCGATGCAAATTAATAACTTTTCTGCACAAATTATGATAACAGATGTACATGTAACTTATAAACTATATCTCTTTGTAGTAGTTCTTTGACAATGTTATAAATACAAGCTCCCAGAAGGGTCGGGAGGCAGTCGAAATGTCACTTTGGTAAAGTGTGTTTGTGTGTTATTGTTTGAGGTGGATAAACAATGCAAAGAACATGTAAAGGAAATACTACTTTGTGTTGAGTCATGGTCTTTGGTGGACAGTGGAATTAAGATGGCCACCAGAGTAATAAATATTTGAAGTTTACATATTTGTTGGTTTCGCTCGTTCTTTATCGTCAAAAGCATATAGAAAACACGGGACCTCATGTTTTTAACCCTAGACAACCAGATTTAGAGCCAGCATCAACATCGAGACACAGCAGCGATCCAGCAAGCAGCAGTGATTACTACAATGCATTTTAATGGCGCCAACCTAACATCAAGTGCTAACAAGCTCCGTAAATGGGAGTGAAATAGTGCGATTATAACAATTAGCAATATCTACGACCAGGCGACCATTACAACACCAAACATCTAAACATGCTTTAATACCGTAAAAGTGAAAGATGATCAGACTTCTCTTAAAGTGATAGTAACATCCTAAGATCCTTCCAGTCCTTCCTAATTCGTTAATTAATGCGAAAAAACAGGAATATGAGCAATAAACTGATTAATACAGTTCAGTGGCATTGAAAGGCAACCAATGAAAGTTGAAGTGGAAATTAACCCGTACGACGTCTAAAGTAGAATACACAGTCATGTAAAATCATTGTCCTGTAAATAAAACATTTGCTGGATGTCTGGAAATAATAGAGTCTTTAATCGCTATGATGCTTCCATTCCACTGATAAGGATAAGGCTGATTTCTTTTCCCATCCTTTCGTAATCCGAGCTTATGCTCTAGTTCTAATGAGTCCATCTCCGCTAGGACGTTAAACCCTACTACTATCTCTTCATACCTTTCGTCAATCGAATTGGCCTTTTTTCATGATTCGAGCATCCATTGGCCCATGCATATCTATGTGCACTGTGGCTCACGGTAAGCATAAATACATGTGTGAGCGGTGGCTTTTGCACACCATAGCCAGAAGGCGGCTCTGGATAGAATGGCTCAGCGAATATTTGAAATAATTCCATACGAAAAGCTCAATGTTAACACGACCTCGGAAATGGAGTGTCCCTTGAAATGGGCATTACGATGTGGACGCCATCAAACGTGCGGGTATCGCGCGACTTGGCTCTCCCGTGCTCGAAAGTCTCGTCAGTAGCGACCGGGAAGTCTGGCTATATCCAAGTCACGTGACACCATTCATTTCGTCATGGACACAAGCGTTCTCTCTCTTGCATACATAGGAGCTGTTCCCAATTCCGTTCCCGTGAGTGCAAATGTACTTATTTAACTATCTCGCAGCCAAAAGAAAGCTTAAACCTGGCCGAGGCTCAAATGGCTCTGAGCGCTATGGGACTTAACAGCTGTGGTCATCAGTCCCCTAGAACTTAGAACTACTTAAACCTAACTAACCTAAGGACATCACACACATCCATGCCCGAGGCAGGATTCGAACCTGCGACCGTAGCAGTCGCGCGGTTCCGGACTGCGCGCCTAGAACCGCGAGACCACCGACAACCTGGCCGACATGTAGTAGGAAGCTATTATGGTAAACTGTGGTGACTGCACTGAACTGACTGTACAATATGTTGCAAAGCAACTTACTGTTACAGCATGATCTGTATATAACAGCCGAAGTCGCCTGAAACGTTCAGATGACTCCCAAACTTCTATTTTTACAGATGTTGATGTGCAGTATTTGTATGACGTCGAAGCAATACTTTGTGAAATTCTTGCGCTTGTCCAGATACGAAACTTGATCCTTGAGGACAGTTAGTAAGATAGACTACCTTGGGACATATTGTTTGCTTCTCAATATGTAATTTCTCAGTGTGCTCTCTTACATCCGGTTTCAGCAGTGGGCATGATTTATGAAATCTATCGTCTCATATTTGTGACGGATATCTCTTGACAATTATAATATGATGCCTTGCATTAATCTGCATGAGTATGTGAAAAATGTATGGGTAATTTGCTATATACAGAATATAAAAGAAACTAAGTATATAAAATTTTAGAGTATTTAGAGAAGATAAAAAGAAACATTTTTTGTCACGAACACGTCACAGGCGAAACATTCCTACCCTAGTGGAACGTGAAGGTTTTGACGCTGGTGACGCTCAGAGACAGTGTTCAAATTGTCTTGTGATTAATAGTGTTTTAGAGATGTTGCTGAAAATGCCATCCGTCCACATTAATGCTCAGCTGTCATCAGGGTACTAATGATGGTGAAAAACGCTCTAAACAACCATTTGTTTCAAAAATAATAGCTGCAGAATCAGCCAAACGGTAACCAGTTTTCTGGAGTATGTATCTGTGAGTGGTACACCGAATCCTTCATCTCCACCAACAGAAAGAGATCCATATGACTGCCATTGGGAGAACGTTGTGGACACAATACAGTGTGTAAACTTTTAGATGGCAGACCTCTCCCTAGTCTTGAATCGGTAGAAGTCGGTAAACGTCGGGAGGCTTCGGTAGGCACGCAGTTTCGACTGCTGCCAACATTACGTAGCTGACTGTGTTGTACAAGGTAGCCATTGTCGTCTGCTTCGTTAATGTTTTGCGCTGTACTGTTCTGCGTGTTTTTATTGTGCAGTTGTGCTTAACATTATCAAAATGAGTGAAGAGGCAGTTGCTGGCCCATCTCAGGAGTCGCCAACAACCCCTACCGGTAGGCCTACGGTTAGAAGGAAACCAGTATTACGTAGCGATGCTCGCACAATTATATTGCGTGTGATTGAATGCTGCGAAAGGGAAATGGAGCAGAAAAAATTGTTTCACCCCATTTACAAATCTTCAGTGAGAGCTGCTACATACACAGGACAAAGCATGCGTAGCAGTGGAAGATTCAAACAGTTTTCCAAGAATCATCCTGGCGTATCACCACAAACGCCTGGCAAGAAAAGGTGAGTTTCCATTTCAGATAGTTTGTTCGCGACCACTTTGAAGGAGCCCCCTATTTCGTGCGAATTACCTTATATTTCATTTTTCCTTGCTACCGTATTCCTTTGTATGGAAACACCACTGGTTGCTGTATCATTTCGAAACACATTCATATTACAGTACATTTCCAAATTAAAAAAAATACATGCAGTGCAGAAGGCATTTTCTTATAAATCTTTCTCTCTCTTTTAACTTAGGAAAAGAAGTGGAGAAATCGAAGTAATGATCGATGATTTCAACCAGCGTGTCATTCGCGACACGATAGTGGAATTTTATTCAGTGCGGAAGATTGTGCCGAGCCTGTGAACACTGCTTCCAGTTCGGAGAACAACTCACCAAAGTTTCATTGCAATCGGATGAATGGTTTGTGAGCGCATAGTAGACAAACATACATACATTCATTTATATATATATATATATATAGATTTTAATGTACATGACGAGTTTTACTTCCAAGCCTTTTGTCTGCTTTCGTGTAAGCATGACGCGCAATTTGTAGTGCCAGCACTGCAACTGGTAGGCGTGCCTTGTCGTCGTCC
This sequence comes from Schistocerca cancellata, assembly GCF_023864275.1. Lineage (NCBI taxonomy): Eukaryota > Metazoa > Arthropoda > Insecta > Orthoptera > Acrididae > Schistocerca > Schistocerca cancellata. The sequence continues at coordinate 756,266,817 of NC_064629.1, read as the reverse complement.
TCCCCCCCCCCCCCCCAAGGGCTCCTCACCCCTCGCCGGCCAATGCTTGCTTCCTCCTCTCCCCGCACTCCCCTCACAACTCTGCCGTCTTACAGTTAACACACTAATACTGGTAAACGCATCCCAATCTAACAACTGTAGAAAAAATTGTTTACACATTCTTTGGTATCAACATCGAAGATTGGTGCTGAGGTTATACTGTGACAAATTCCTCACGTTAGAAAGTTCGCATACTATGAGATCCACCAGCTTCTCTTCTCTCTACTCTTATTTCAACATAAGTGAAGCAATGCATTACAGCATTATTGCAGATCACTGTTCTAGAATTGAACATGGTAAGTCTCATTCCATCACACACATTAACAACCATGGAAAGATATACTGTGGATATGTGATATGTGGCTCAGGTCTACAAGAAACAGTAACTCCTGAATGGAAGCGATTTATGCAGTGTACCAGTAACACAATTAATGGTGAGATATGTACAGTAGCTTTATGGTCATACATTAATTCACCACCAAGAACTACAACACATTTACACAGCTTTGCAACACACAGTAAACGATAGAGAGGAGCAAAGTGCCACATTGACCAGTCCAATCCCTATCCCACCAACACTACACAGATCATTGACAACATCATATTTACAAATTGAACACTTTTTAGCCATTGGAACGCATTACACATTATTGTAAAGTACTGCCACGTGTATCGACACATATATCATACAGGCTTTTGTTTATTTCTGCTGATTAGAAAATTTCAGTGTCAATTAGACCGTCAGTGGGACAGCTCCTTGCATTCCCGCAGCTGAACAGGCGAGTAAAGCGTTAGTTTCTGAATTATTTTTACGAACTTCAAGCAAGAGTAACTTATTTCCTGTTACCTGTGTGGTTACTAGTTTGTGTGCTTTCTAGGCATGGTCTAGCGTTCGAATAACTGGGTAGTTTAGAGTTTTGCAGTCTTTGGCATGGACAGGGCCTGTGATTGCTGTGTTTGCATGCAGGCTGAGTTGGTGATCCTTCGGTCACAGCTCCAGGCGGCGCTGGCTTCAGTTGTACAGCTTCAGGCTCTTGCCAGTAGGCCTCACTGGAAAGGGGGGGGGGGGACGGATGTGGGGATCTGAGGGACATCCTGCACGTCTCACATGTCTCCCAGTTACTGACCACCCTTGGGCTGATCCCTCAGCCCTTCCAATGCCATTAATCAGGATATTAAGGACCATTTACGACCCAGCTTGCCTCAGGAAAGGATAAAACGACTTTATAACACTCTTTCCAACCGAGAATCAGTGCAGGCAACCAGACCAGACATTTTCATACTGATGAATGGGCTCATATTGCCAAGTTCGATGTAAATTTGACTCGATTTTGTAATCACTGCAATAACATCAGACACCATCTCAACCTGTGAAGTTTCAGTTAGTTTCTCCTTCGCTTTCGGTGTTTCACATATTCATTCAGGCAGTGTAGTTGATGTTTGTCATTGGCCGCAAGGTGGTAATGGCAAACCAAATCCATCTGAGCAGTATGCACTAGGCAAGTGGGTATTACGACTTGTTACCAGCGCTTCGTTACGAGAGTGATTTGCGCACACCGCAGCTATAGTTCCCGGAGGGCGGGTTTCAGAGTTTATTAGCAGATAAATGAAATGAAACTACAAGGGCGCAGACAGCTAATCCCGGTGTGAATACGATGAGAATGGAATTGCAGGAACGGCAGCAGCTGCGTCGCCGTCTGCTAATGAGAAGCGTAACCGCTGCTCAAATGTAAATAATGTTGCACCGAGGCAGACGAGAACCGTCCACTGCGTGAAAATCTGTCGGAGTTCTACGTCTAGCGGAACACGCGACTAATGCCGGCCTAGCTCTGCTGAGTGCGTGCTCCACATGTCACAAGCTGTTACTCGTTGCGGCTAATCCATTTCCGAGTCAGGTGGTGCTGTGATAACGACAACGGACTGGCATTTGGAAGTAATCACATTCAAACCCTGGGCGACCCACATGATTACAATTTTATAAATCACTTCAGGATGATTTCACAATGGTGCTTTAATCAGTGCTAACATCTATTACCTTCCGAGTCCTCGTCTGGTTGCTTTTGTGTTCCGCTTCTGACATCTAATTATCTTTGCTCCGGATATCATCCCCCAAAATGTTAAGCATACTAAGAGCGTACGTTTCCTTTGATTTACATTTTAACATAGCATCATAAGGTGCATCACCTATCTGTAAAATATTTAAATATTGTTGAACGACCTGCCAAACACATTATTATGCAGTGACAAATGAAAATATGTCTAAGACTGAGACACTAACTTGAATCTCCCGCCCCTCGCGAGTAGACACTTCAACTAAATAGGCCACCGGAACACTCCTCCAGGTCAGTTAGTCCCATATAAGGAAATGAGCGTTGGGGGCAGATCGGAGAATTCAACACTCCCGTCCCGGCCAAGGTCCTCCTGGATGTGGCCTGCCGTTGTCTTCACCAAACTTGTTATTAAGTGTCTAGAATGTATATGTGAGGTGTGAATGACCGATTGCCGTGCTTATAAAATGTAGTGCTGAGCGTGTGTTACGGATGAATGGATGCGAGATGATGAAACCCTGTAACAACATATAACCTAATCCTGTCAAATAGCATCAAAGGGACCTTTGAAATGATCATTTGCATCCAACTGATGGATCATCAACAGTGTCACATGCCCTCATGCCATAAGACATTGCAAATATATTTGCAGTTTCCGTTACGCAATTACGCAATTAATTCCATGGTACTAGAGGGAGCTGTAGACGGTAAAGTTGTTGGGTTGTTTGGGGAAAGAGACCAAACAGCGAGGTCATCGGTCTCATCGGATTAGGGAAGGACGGGGAAGGAAGTCGGCCGTGCCCTTTCAAAGGAACCATCCCTGCATTTACCTGGATCGATTTAGGAAAATTACGGAAAACCTAAATCAGGATGGCCAGACGGAGGATTGAACCGTCGTCCTCCCGAATGCGTATTTGCAGTTTCACCTAGGACAATACGCCTCCAGGACTAACTCAGATTCTCTATGCCATCGATGTTTACCTTACGTTTTTCCGAACAAATAGCCAGAAGCTAACCCTCCGAATTTATGGCAATAGCATCACCATAGGAATGGTTATTATGCAGGCCTGTGGCTAATCCACAGTTAGGAATACACATTAACTCAAATTCATTAAAAAATGAATGAAGGGAATCACTTGATATGAAATCAGTGATTTGCACTAACACGAATCAGTGAAACTGTAATGTAATGATTATGATTATAGCGGAGAGACTGAAAAATTTTGTCACGCCGATTTCGGTCTCCAGGTCTCCTGCTTTCCGCAAGTCGTAACCTTAACCATTTACGTCATCCCCCACCAAACATGTTCATCCCGTGTGTGAACCTCTGGTTACAGTGGTGGGAAGTACTGTGAGGAACTATCAGGGCCTCTGATACTTAACCCGGGACTGGAGACGTTAAGGAGACTGTTCGCTGTAAACAAGAGAGCCGATTTCGAATCCAGGTGTGGCACAAATTTAAATCGTAACAGAAAGGTGCGGTTAAACTTTCACGACACTTGCCTTGCACATTGAACAAGGCCGCGCGGAGTGTCCGGGTGGTTTGAGGCGCCATGTCACGGATTGCGCGGCCACTGCCGCCGGAGGTTCGAGTTCTCCCACACTGGACTCGCATTCGGGAGGATGACGGTTCAAACCCGCGTCTGGCCATCCAAATTTAGGTTTTGTGTGATTTCCCTAAAGCGCATCAGGCAAATGCCGGGATGGTTCCTTTCAAAGGGCACGGCCGATTTCCTTCCCCATCCTTACCTAATCCGAGCTGGTGCTCCGTCTCTAATGACTTCGTTGTCGACGGGACGTAAAACGGTAATCTTCTCCTCCTCGAGTTCTCCCTCGGGTTCTAGGCACTACAGTCTGGAACCGCGCGACCGCTACGGTCGCAGGTTCGAATCCTGCCTCGGGCATGGATGTGTGTGATGTCCTTAGGTTAGTTAGGTTTAAGTAGTTCTAAGTTCTAGGGGACTGATGACCTCAGAAGTTAAGTCTCATAGTGCTCAGAGGCATTTGAACCATCTCCCTCGGGCATGGACGAGTGTGTTGTCCTTAGCCTAAGTTAGTTAAGTAGTTTGTAAGTCTCGGGACCGATGACCTTAGCAGTTTGGTACCTTAGGAATTCGCCCACATTTGAACATTTTGAACTTAGAAAAAAAAATATCTTACATGGAATGTGCCAAGTATGGTTTATTTCCATGTTACAGCTCATTTTGTAAACTCTTCATAGTACAGTAATCACGAGACATTGTCCTACCCATTCTTCTACAATATTTTCCTTTATCAGTGCAACGAAATACGTGCTTCATGCACGAAGGAGATCCTTCTCATTTCAGTTTCAAGGCTCATCAACTTCTACACGGTCCAGTCATATTAATGCGAACACTTGTCAGAAGTCTGAATATCTACCTTTTGCAGCGCGGGCCGCTGTGAGACGAGCGGGAAGAGAGGCAGTCAAGTTCTGGAAGCAATATGCATGCTACGTTGTGAAACAGTTACTGCAAACTTTATTAACATTCGACATTTCTGTTCTTCATGTCTACATATTTATTTTTCAACATAGTCACATTGTCGACAAACACATTTTCCCAAAAGGCATATCAGTTTGCTGATACCTTCATTGCAGAATGTTATCATTTGTTGACGGAGCCACAACCTCATCTCTGCTTGCACCACTTCATCATTATCAAAGTGAAGTCCTTTAAGCTGTTCTTTAAGTTTTGGAAACAGATAAACAAACGTTACTATAAAAAACCTTTAGAGTTTTCACATAAAAAAAACTCGGAGGCATTAAGTTTCATCACGCTCTCGTACTGTATATGCTATATATGCTGCCAAACGTTTTTGTACAATCACTGACTCCAGATTTTTCCAAAACTAGACAATATGTCAGTTTTTGCCTTATCTTTTTTCCTGTCTATTTTGTGAGTTTTCTTGCATAAAGAACCGGAAAAGCACAGGCAAACTGCCTTCAGCGACAACTGCAAATAAATTTTTCGCCACGTTAAGAGAAAATACGAAAATTAAATGTTCAGACGCATCCTGTCCGACTGACAGCGTTTCTGAGTTCTGGTCTAGAAGCAAACAACGCTACTCTAGCGAGCATTACGCCAGCGTTTTGACAAGGGTATAATTTTCGCCTGTTGACTGATAGCGGCCTTGCTGAGCAAGCGCTGAGCCCTCTGCTGTCACAGCTGAAATTCAGTGTGTAGTAGAGCACAGCCAAGCATTAAGCTCCGTCAGTGCGTGCCTCTCGCCTCTGAGCCAGACATACGGATGACTATCCCGCGCTTCCGCCGTCGACTAGTAATGACTGTCAGCTCCTGTTCGTAGTCACCACAGAGGACATCGACGAGTATTTCGGTTACAAATAAGACCGGAAATAGACTCTCGTCACCGACAGTCTACGTTTACCAAGTTGAACTAACAAGAGAGTACTATACATTACATTAATACTTGTCCGTCTACGTTTACCAAGTTGAACTAACAAGAGAGTACTATACATTACATTAATACTTGTCCCATAGATCATGAATACGACGTTTCATAATGATGTGGAAAGCGCCAGTTTAACATCACTGGTTTCATCCCGGGGGGGGGGGGGGGGGATGGGGGTAAGGGATGGCGGCAGGAAGGGTATTGGGCCACCCCTTAAACTAACATTGCCAAATCCGTTGTAACTACGCCGACCCTGCTATTGCTGTGGGACTTAGGTGTAAGAGAAAGAAGAAGAAGAAGAAGAAATTCATCTATTGAGTATAAGGAGTTGTAATTCAGAAATTCTTTTAATTTGTTTTTAAATGCTCGTTGGCTATCTATCAGATTTTTAATGCTATTTGGCAAATGACCAACCATTTTTGTGGCACTATAATTCACCCCTTTATGTGTCAAAGTCCGATTTAACACGGAATAGTGAAGCTCATCCTTTCTTTAGTTTTGTAGCTATCCACTTCGCTATTATTTATGCATTAGGATGGGTTATTAATAACAAATTTTCTAAGTGAATATATGTATTGCCAGGGTACTGTGAATACCCCCAGTTCCTTAAATAAATGTCTGCAAGGTGATCTTGGGTGAGCTCCAACTATTATTCTGACTACATGCTTTTGTGCAATGAATAGTTTTTCTCTTAATGATGAATTACCACAAAATATGATGCCATATGAAAGAAGAGACTGAAAATAGGCACAGTAGGCTAATTTATTGATAGGTTTATCACCAAAATTTGCTAAAACCCTAAGAGCATAAGTAGCTGAGCCTAACAATTTCAGCAGATCATCAATGTGCTCCCTCCAATTCAATTTCTCATCAATGAACACTCCCAGAAATTTTGAATATTATGCCTTAGCAACAGACTTCTGTTCAAAATCTATATTCATCTATAGTCTTATGCGATTTACTTTACAGAATTGTATATACTGTGTTTTCTCAACATTCTGTGAGAGTCCATTTGTAGAGAACCACATAATTACTTTCTAAAAGACATTATTTACAATTTCCACAGCTAATTGTTGTTTGTTAGATGTAATTACTATACTTCAGTCATCAGCAAAAATAAACTAACTTTGCATCTCCATGAATATAGAGTGGCAATTCATTAATATACATTAAAAACAATAAGGAGACACCATTCTTAACACCTCCCCAGTTATAGGACTTTGTCGATTTTCACAGACTATCTGTACCATTAATTTCACCCTTCTGTATTCTTCCAATTAAATATGAATTAAACCATCTGTACACTGTCCCACTCATACCACAATACTTAAGCTTATCTAGAAGAGTCTCATGATTCACACAGCCAAAAGCCTTTGAGAGATCACAAAATATCCCAATGGGTGATGTTCGGTTATTCAAAGAATTTAATATTTGATATGTGAAAGCATATATAGCATTTTCCTTTGAAAAGCCTTTCTAAAAACCAAACTGACATTTTTGTTAGTTCTTCATTTTTACAAATATGTGACGCTACTCTTGAATATATTACTTTTTCAGGATTTTTGGATAAAGTTGGATATTTTTTCCAATTTCAGATTACTTCAATGAGACGCTGATGGATTTATTTCTTCAGCATACCTTCTATCTGTTAGCTCTTTGCGTCAGTGACATTCTTTCTAACTGTAGCCATTATTGAATTTTGTAAAGTCATAGAATTGCGGAAAATATGATACCTAAACAGGTTAATTTGTCCAGAAATGGATGCAGTAGCAATAATGCCCACAATCTTCAGAACGAAATGAAACCAAACACTACACAGATCGTCACCTACAAAATTATAAGTACTTATGATTTCATCTTTTACCTATTCATGTACTTTTGGCGTATGCCCCATTTTCTATGGTAGTCAACTGAGAAAAGAGCAACACGCAATTTAGTCGTACCGGAAATTTCCTTGTTTTGCAATGTCACTTTTCAGCCCGTTTATCGCTACAATTAGAGCAGGATACTACTAATGACCGTGAATATGTTTATCATTAAGGTCTGATTCAAACAAATTGCAAGTGTTAACCATTTCATTAGCATGTGCATATCGTTCACTAGTTTCCATTTAGCACAGTTTTTTTATGTCTGTACCGGCTAAAAAGTGCACTGAACATAGTGTAATTTATTTTAGCTTTGTAACATATATTTATGATTTTAAGCTAAATTAAATAACATATCACTTTTCTTCGCTATGTTGATTGTCTTCGTGCCAAAATTAACCAAACTTCTGACCAATTACAGCTCCAGTAATATTAAAAGCAGGCACAATGTCCTATGTTACTACTGACTTCAGACTTGCAGTATGTAATTCTAATTTGAGATGAAGATTTTCAATATATAACTCTAGTTCTAAAACTCATTATACTTCTTAAATTAAAACACATTATGCCAAGTTAATCATTTAATTTACTTGTTGGTCACATAGGAGAAAAACAAACCTCGAAACATGAGGTGAACCTGGTGCACGTGCACCTCTAGATGAGCCATCGAGACGAAACCTTGATAGATAAATGTGCTGTTGACAAAAGTCATTCATTTGTCGAGCTCCCTATTTATAGTTATGAGGCTCGAAAATCCTTAAAGGCCTGAACAGATAACCAATACTCATAATGTAGATTGCTAGCTGAATTCTGCCACTGATACATTTGATGATCCGTTTGAATAAGTGCGTGAATTGATAAAGCAGTCTCCATTTTTATCTACTTACACTGACGTGGGGCTATGCTCACTTCACGGAGATCACTTTCCACAGTCCCTTGAAGTCAGTATCTGCCACAGACAGCATTAAAAATCTGAAATGGGAAAAGGAAATCGCTGTTGCCAAAAATCTGAATGATAATAAACTCTATACCTTCTTCGAAAGGCAAAAATTAAGATTAATGTTGAACGAGAATATCATTAAAGACGGAGCGCAGACTCGGTTTTGGGAAATAAACCGACCATGTCCCCGCCAAAGGATTCTGCCCGCTTTTGCCTTAAGCAATTTAGTGAACCCACAGAAAACCTTAGTCCGGTTGGCCTCACAGAGATCTGAGCCAATGTCCTCCCGGATGAGAATCCATTGTCAACCATGATGTCATCTCGACCAGAATTTTTTAATTATAAATATTCACAAATACATCTTATGAAATCTCAGGTTTCAATTAAACTGAATAAAATTAATCTAATCAGTGGGAAGGAAATAAGTAAAACGCTATGATGTCAGTGAAATCTTGTGAAAAATGATGAACCTGCAACGTAATAAATATGCGATGACAGTTATTCCCGAGGAGACAAACTCATGTTGTTTTTCCAAATATCAGGTCATGTCATTGCATTTCATTGGCTTCATTCCCAATGATTCAATTTGTTTCAGTTCAGTGATTTCATTAAATTGATTTATAGGCATATGATAAGCTAGCCCACAGTTTTCCGTTATATCCTTTCCTTTTCTGATGCAGTCCTGAAGGAAAATCCTGCAGTTTCTTGCTGGAAAAAATAGAAGACAAACGTAAAATAATACCGAATGTTTGAGTCAGATCCAGAACCTAATTAGTTGTCCAAGATTCTACTCCAGGCGGGTGTAAAAATGAATGTGCGCAACGAAAATACTGAACGCGAAAATGAAGATTTGGCCCTGTTTTACTACCCCCTGAAGCAGATCTTAGGATCTCTTAATGGTGATTATCTCCTCCTTCTTGCACTTTAACATATAAATTACGACATAAACATAAATGATAGATTAAGGGAACTAGTAACTACCAGATGATAAATACTGCTTCCACTTAAACATTTATTGTAAGTTAAAAGCCCCTTTATATTACAAATGTATATACATCAATGTCTAATAGACATTAAGGGATACAAATGAATTTCCTAACTAATATGATTGATCAATTGCCCAAAGCTGCCCCTTTTATGCCCATGCGGTCTAATATAAATAACGCGAGACGACTGACACCATCTATGTACCAAACACTAGAAGACTCTACTTTGAAAGATGATCTACAGTGGTGTGCAACTTCAGTGGAAATAAAATTTACGTGATCACAGCTATTTAGCTTTATAGTCCTAATAAGCCGAAGCAATTAACAATATCACCGTGTGTACTGCGTCCGATGCGTTGGGGTGATGGTTCTCGTACACGTCTGCGACGACAGAAGAACTTCAGCCACAAACTATATAAAAGAAAACAATAGGACGGCACAAGACAGTCCTCTGACTTGTATAATCTAAAACTGTCTTCTCCTCTCTGTGTTCTACAGACGAGAAACGCGAACTCCCAGCCACAAGGACGGAGTTGAGATAACGTCTCAACGTGAGCATAGGCAGAAGAAGTGCTCTCAATCACTGAATGCTGCGTACTCAACGACGACTGCCAACCCAGAGGCGAAGTCCAGAATCGTATAAGTTCGCAACAGTACAGTGCCTAACCATTCTGACTATAAAATCTCCTGAGAGCAAAGACAGAAAGTCCGTCTGTACCAACAAAATCTGATACTGAGTGACTGTTCAACATGGGCGCTCAAAATGGAAGACCTCTTCTCTCCACCGCTGGCTTCCCAGTAAACCTCGACTCCCATCTCTTGTAACTCAGAAGGCGAATCATATTCTCGAAACCGCGGAATATTTTCCCTCTCTACAGATTCTTCCGAACGCCGACCAACCATATTTTAGTCTTTTGTCGTCCAGCGCGGAAAGTTTGTGAGGAAATACCTGTACTCATACAATGGTACACTACTCAGAGTAAAAATCCTCGGAAATAACCCAGCCAGCCGGCCGAAGTGGCCGTGCGGTTAAAGGCGCTGCAGTCTGGAACCGCAAGGCCGCTACGGTCGCAGGTTCGAATCCTGCCTCGGGCATGGATGTTTGTGATGTCCTTAGGTTAGTTAGGTTTAACTAGTTCTAAGTTCTAGGGGACTAATGACCTCAGCAGTTGAGTCCCATAGTGCTCAGAGCCATTTGAACCATTAGCCAATAACCCAGCCTGCGATTTCCTCTCTGCTGCGTCAAAGATTTTCAGAGTTTCCAAAGTATATCCACTTATCCTTCCGTTCGTACTATAACATCGGCCGGCCGCCGCTGTATTGTGCTTCTGTGCTCAGATGACCAGACTGTCTTGGCACTTCCAGTGTGAAGCAGGACCAACACACCTGTGTGAGTTTTTCCACCCAGGGCTTGAGTTATACCTGCCATTTCATTTCCACTGGCGTTCCAACCTCTACTATAATAGGCAATCATTCATTACGCAGTTTTGATAAAAAAGACACTCCGTCACCTTTCATGCAATAAGCGTTAACAACTGTTTACAAGATGTACGTGACAATGTCAATCTTCTTTAAATATTCATATATACGACATGCAACCTATCAAATGATAACTAATTGCGGTTGTAAATCACGGCAAAGTATGTAAATGAGTGCTTGTAAAGTGCGAAATTATACCCACCTTACAGTTGATCGCGAGATAATTGGGAGATATGTGTTCGAATGCCTGTCCGGCGCAAATGTTCATTAAGCATGAATTGCCTCATCTTATTTCATTTCTCCAACGCCATCATTCACAATAACAAAAGAAAAGATAATATTAGGTGTCTTTTGCGTCCACAGTACTCGCCTTTCAGACGTGTCATGTAAGGAACAAATTTCGACGTGTTTCGACTTCGCAGAATAGTCGATTACAAATGAACGTAATGTTTCTTTAAGTCACCATCACGATCTATTGGGAAAGTTTCTACGATGACTCTTTTCTAGAAGGCAGAGGACAGCGTAGCAGAACTGTTAAATGCCATGAGGTTGACATTAACTGCAGAACTAACGCAGCTCTTTGCATTGACAAAGTCACCTACGTCAGTGGGTCATTTCGTATGAGAGTAATGACTGTTTGGCACCGCTCAGGTTATAGAAGCTGAGCAACAGCTCCTGGCAGCTGATGGACTACGTGGGTAACAATAGTTGGCTCCAGGGCACCCGAAAGCTATTACAAAATTAATTGGTGTGGTGAACGGCCTGAATAGCTGACTTTGGCGTAGATTTGTAGCCCCCTGGTGGAGGCTTTATGTGGATTAACTGCATGGACGTAGTTAGTATGGGCCTCAAATAGCTTCGGTATCCCTATACGCTGTACATTATACTGAAAATCTTCTGTATTGATTCTCCAGTTTAATATCAATAGCAACACGTCTTTCCGTAAGCTTGATTTTTCATCTGTTTACAGTTACGAGCACACTTTTGCAGCCCAACACCCATACAACAGGAAAAACAATACTTTACTCGAAGTAGCGAAACGGTCTTGGAGCATATTAGAATATTGATAGGTTAGGCTCTGTTGCCTCTCGGGAGTTGTTTCTTGAACTTTACCACTTTTGAATCTTACGCTATTAGACAGAAAACTCTCTCGCCTAACACATTTAAATGACAGAAAAAGATAGTAAAGTTGGCAATGACTGTGATTCTACACGTACAAATCAGTTAGTTACATGCTCCATACATCATTTATACGATTCCCATAGACGGTTAACGGGCTACGTATAAAGGATTTTTCTGTGTGTATTTTGTATGCTAACCATTTACAGATTAATGCTTATCTATCGTAAAACACTAAATTTAATTTAATTGATCATATTACTATTTGTCACTGTTCATGCTATAAGTGAAACACAAATTTAACAAAAATCTATAATCAAATATTGTTCCAGAGAAGAGAAAGAGTCGTGCAGAATAAATTATTTCAGTCTGGATTTAAAATTTGATTTTCTAGATGTCACGCATTTTGTGTTATAGCGCAAATAATTTGATGACTGCACATGAATTCCTTTCTGAGCCACTGAAAACTTTAATAATAAGTAAATACGGACATTTTTCTTTTAAAATATTGCTATTCCTCTCAAACTGCGAGGGATTATTTATCAAGAATTTCGTTAGCGAGTATACATAATGAGAAAGTACAGTTACATTGTCTAGCTTCTTTAAGAGATTCCTATAAGGTGACTGGGTGAACATTAGAAGTTATTTTCAGTGCTTGCTTTTATGCCATCAATATTTTCAACCTAAGTGGTGAGCTACTGTCCTGCTGTAGTTGTCCAAGTCCGTCGTAATGCACAATGCACATGAATGGATGCAGGCGATCAGACTGGATGCTTACGTATGTGTCATCTGTCGGAGTCGTATCTAGGCGTGTCAGGTTACCATCTATAACATTCGCAATAGTGAACTAACGAAAATGAAGTAACTGGAAGAGTATTTAAATTAGTCCTGAGATAAATGTCAGCAAGTAAGTTAGCAGTGCGACCAGTAAACTTTAGATAAATACAAATAGAATTTTAGCGGTTTTTTTCAGCAAAATATTAGTTCAGATTACACTAATGTTCCATTGTCGTGATTCTGGGAAATTAATACGACTTTCCGACCGTTTGTTTTTAAATAATTACGTGTAAAGAGAGTGACTGGAAAATGGGATACTGTTTATGATTTTAGGATAATGAATTTAAGAAAGAATTTTAAGTAAGGTACTCTATCCCATAATGGCGTCTGAAGTTTGGACTGTAATTATCGATACATTTTTATTCACTTAGATCTAATAAAAGTTTTTGCCTAGTTTTCGTAGCTGTTGTGGTTCTGTAGTTGAAGACAGCATAGTGATGATTGGCTAGGCTCTTCACGTCTCCTTTGAGATGAAATTTGTTTATTACCACCACGTTGCTTGCCGTACCCATTTTTCTTGAGGTAGCGTAGCCTCCAAATTCCATCACAGATCAGTATTGAACAATCTTGCTTTCCAAAACCTGCAATTTCGAGCCACAACTTTGTAATACGGATGCCACTGCCACACCAATTTTCATCCTAATTTTCACAGTTTCAACGCTCACTAAATTTTAACATCACCAGACGTGGCACAGTCACGTCCGCACAGCAGGCTACCGCCTCTGTGACTGTCATCTTTTCTTTCTTTCCATGCAACTCTGCGCCAAGGTCATCCACACGAGTGGATCTCCGCCTTTCTTATTAGCTTTCTCAAAAGTTTAATACATTTCCAAATAACCTGCGAATGTTACGGTTGTTATAACTGTTATAAACATTCATTATAATGCTCTTACTTTCTTTAACAAATACTTCTTACTTCACTAGCGACCCGGCTCGGCTTCGCTTGGATACCAGTATGTATCTACTGCCAGATGACGTAAGTGGTCTAGCGTGTGTTTTTTTTTCTTTTATATATAAAGAACAACACTGAGTAAATGAGTGTCATCGCTTTCATATATACGGTCCAGTCACATTGACGTCACCACTTGTCGAAAGCATGAGTAACCATCTATTGCAGTGCGGACCGCTGCGAGACGTACAGATAGAGTCAACGAGGTTCTGGAAGGTACCGACAGAGATGTGAAGTCACGCCAGCTGCAGAGCCATAGCCATCTGCGCTAGATTTCCCGGCTGAGGATGCATGGCGCGAACAGCTCGATAAAAGTGGTCTCGTAGTAAATAATAATAAATGTCGTGTGACTAGGGCCTCCTGTCGGGCAGACCGTTCGCCGGGTGCAAGTCTTTCGACTTGACGCCACTTCGGCGACTTGCGCGTCGATGGGGATGAAATGATGATGATGATCAGGACAACACAACACCCAGTCCTTGAGCGGAGAAAAATCTCAGACCCAGCCGGGAATCGAACCGGGGCCCTTAGGATTGACATTCTGTCGCGCAGACCATTCAGCTACCGGGGACAGACGTGTCGTAGTTTGTCGATTGGGTTTAAGTCCGTGGGCTTTGGTGGCCAGTGGATTACGATAAACTCATCCTGAAGATCTTCGAACCACTAATGTACACCACGAACTGTGTGACACGTTGCATTGTCCTACTGGTAGATGCCATCGACCCGAGGAAAAACAAATTCCATTTAGGGGTGGACATGGTCACCAAGGATCGATGCCCGCCGGCCGGGGTGGCCGAGCGGTTCTAGGCGTTACAGTCTGGAACCGCGTGACCGCTACGGTCGCAGGTTCGAATCCTACCTCGGGCATGGATGTGTGTGATGTCCTTAGGTTTGTTAGGTTTAAGTAGTTCTAAGTTCTAGGGGACTGATGACCTCAGAAGTTAAGTCCCATAGCGCTCAGAGCCATTTGAACCATTTGATAGATGCGCACTTGTGATTATCCATTGTGCCTTCCAGAATGACAAGATCATCCAGGCAATGCCACGAAAACATTCCACAGATCAGGGGTTGTTGCAAGGCCGAACACGCCAAAGGCTATTTGTCCGATGGAGCTCAAAGCGTGATTCGTCTGAAAAGGCCACCTGCCGCCAGTCGGTGTACGTCCAGTTGAGGTGCTATCACGTAAATTCCAGCCTTCGTCGCCGATGAACAGCAGACAGTATGGCCCATACGCAGCAACGTTCGCTGAACGATCGTTGAGGAAACAATATTGGTAGCCCCTTGGTTCTTCTGGGCAGACAGTTGTTCAACAGTTGTACATCTGTTCTCCTGTACTCATCTCTGCAGCTGTCGTTCACACCTGCTATGGCCCGTGGTGTACCACAGTTGTTTCGGCACCGGTTTTGGTTAGCAGCATTTTGCCATGAACATTATACTTTAATCACAGCGGTACGCGTTTCCGAGATGCTTCCACCTTCGGCCGGAAAGCCAATGATCGTGCCCTTTTTGGGCGTCATATAAATCGCTCCGTTTCCGCATTACGACGACGACGGCACTGTTTCCCGCATCCCCCCAACACACTTTATACAGGGTGAACATTAATAAAACCGACAAACTGCAGGGACTGGTTCCTAACTGGTACAAATGGTTCAGATGGCTCTAAGCACTATGGGACCTAACATCTGAGGACATCACATACATCCATGCACAGAGGCAGGATTCGAACCTACGACCGTAGCTGCAGCGCGGTTCCAGACTGAAGCGCCTAGAACGGCTCGGTCACAGCGGCCGGCTTCCTAACTGGAAAAGGAAGAAAAATGTCCTATGAACATGCGTCCAGAAATGCATCGTTGTCACGGTACATGGCTCTGACGAATTAAAGTCTCTTTGAACATGTGCCGTGTGTTCCTTGTGTGTTGAAGACTGTGTGATTGACGCATCGTACTGTAAGCAGCAGAATGGTTCTGTATTCATGTCGGGAAAAAGCCGAGATGGTGGTTGTGCACGGCCAGGCAGATGGAAACGGTAGAGAGGCAGCGCGGCTACACCAAAATATAGACTCCAACCACATCACATAACATTTCAAACTTTTTTTTTAGGCGTTTGTGTGGCTGTTGGGTCCTTTCAGACAGACGAACGTGCAGGGAGGTGGCTGACTGTGCGTACACCAGATTTGGAAGACCGTGTTGCCTCTCGACTGTTTCCAACCGCTTGGCCGTACATGAACAGCATCTCAGCTTGTTTCCGACATAAATATCGGACCATTCTGCTGCTTACAGCACGCTGTGTCAGTCACACAGCCTTTAACATACAAGGAACACACAGCACGTGGTCAGAGCAACTGTCATTCGTCAGCGCCATCTACCCTAGCAACGATGCATTTCCAGACACATGTTCGTAGGAGCTTTTTCCTCCTTTTCCAGCTAGGAATCCGTCCCTGCAGTTTGTCGGTTTTATTAATGATCGCCTTGTATACCCTCCGATGCTAGTCCTGCCACCTGACGTCTATGAGTGATTATTGCAGGTTGATGTCGATCATATGCGGTGATTACATTAATGTGAATAGACTGTGTAACTGATGCGATGTAAGCAGCACACGCCAGAACACTTGTCTGGAGGCATGAATGTTGTGTTTTCCTTACTTAATTGCCGACCGGAGTGGCCGAGTGGTTCTAGGCGCTTCAGTCTGGAACCGCGCGACCGCTACGGTCGCAGGTTCGATTCCTGCCTCGGGCATGGATATGTGTGATGTCCTTAGGTTAGTTAGGTTTAAGTAGTTCTAAGTACTAGGGGACTGATGACCTCAGATGTTACGTCCCATGGTGCTCAGAGCCATTTGAACCATTTGAACCTTATTGAATTATCGCTTGGAGTGATATCTCACGACAATGATGGGGGAACACATCGTGACGTAACTAACATGCTTACAAGCAATGTAAATATTGTATGAGAATCATGAGAATCATGGGTGTACGCGCGTGTGCGTGCGTGTGTGTGTATGCGTGTGTGTGTGTGTGTGTGTGAGAGAGAGAGAGAGAGAGAGAGAGAGAGAGAGAGATTCAATATATATCGGAGGCCGGATGAGGTGGTACAAACAGAACAAAAAAAAAAAAAAAACACGCATGATCCACATGCTGAGCTCCTGTTAAGCACTCCTCTTGTGAAGTTTAGTGCGCACTGTGATGCATTGTTGAGACTCTTACGCGTGTTTCTTTGTCGTGGACTCTTTACGGCAGACTCTTCGCTGTGCCACGAAAGAATAGTTTAAACATCTAGGTTTCATTCAAGGAAAGCAGAAAGCTGAAATTTGAGACATCTGTTGTGTTACTGAAAGAACATACTGTATGTAAAGGAAACAAAGTTGCTGAAGTGGTTTTCGGAAAACCTTTTACTTGAAGGTTTAAAAACACACCACATATTTTGGGTTCGCATGATTTTTGTCATGCAATTCTCCTAATTGGGCTAACTGGGCTAAAAATATTTGATTATTTTCATATTCTAAGTCTCACATTACAGCCTCAAATGGTTCAAATGGCTCTGAGCACTATGGGACTTAACATCTGAGGTCATCAGTCCCCTAGAACTTAGAACTACTTAAACCTAACTAACTTAAGGACATCACACACATCCATGCCCGAGGCAGGATTCGAACCTGCGACCGTGGCGGTCGCGCGGTTCCAGACGGAAGCGCCTAGAACCGCTCGGCCACTTCGGCCGGCACAGCCTCATCATGAGGTGGTTATCTGTTCGTTATTGGTCACATTTATTACGATACGTCAAAGTTTAGTAACTCACTACGTGTTGTTCGAAGAATTTACTGTGAATTAAGAGTGTGAATTGCGACTGGTAATATGAGGGAAGCAGAAAATGGCTCTGAGCACTATGGGTCTTAACATCTGAGGACATCATTCCCCTAGAACGTAGAACTACTTAAACCTAACTAACCTAAGGACATCGCCCGCATCTCGTGGTCGTGCGGTAGCGTTCTCGCTTCCCACGCCCGGGTTCCCGGGTTCGATTCCCGGCGGGGTCAGGGATTTTCTCTGCCTCGTGATGGCTGGGTGTTGTGTGCTGTCCTTAGGTTAGTTAGGTTTAAGTAGTTTTAAGTTCTAGGGGACTGATGACCATAGATGTTAAGTCCCATAGTGCTCAGAGCCATTTGAACCATTTTGAACCTAAGGACATCACACACACCCATGCCCGAGGCAGGATTCGAACCTGCGACCGTAGCAGTCGCGCGGTTCCGGACTGAAGCACCTAGAACCGCTCGGTCACACCGGTCGGCGAGGGAAGCAGAAATTGGCAGTCTGAAATTATGGTCATATTTCGAAATGCACTCCTGAACCATCTGTAGGAATATTTCGAAATCTTGTGTATTCATCCGCAAGAAATTTCTGAATTCCAATCAAGAATATCGTACCCATGTCTTTGCGATCTTCAAAAGGCCTAAATCTCTTTATCGCCTGCCGAGATAGTTTGAAAGTGTCCAAACTAATAATATCTTTCGCCCCACCACGCAGGGAATAGTGTTCGCATGTGTGATTTACTCAAGGGAAGCAGGGAGCCTAAAGTTGAGTCATTTTCTGCGCTGCTGCAAGACTTTCTATGCAGGGTGTCCCAAAGAACACCGACAAACTTTAGGGACAGGTTCCTTCCTCCAAAACAAGAAAGAAATGTCTATCTAGTAAACATGGGCTCTAAAATGCATACCTTAAGAGCGATGAGCATTTGTTCAGTAGAAAAGATCTTTCACACTACCAAAGATGATCAAGAGCTCATAGCTCTTAAAATATGCAGTTTAGACTCTATATTTCCTGGACTTTTTTTCTTGGTTTGGTCCACAAAACCTTTTTCCAAAATATGGGAAGCAAATTTCTTACAGTAGAAGAGACTTGTTTCATGGTATCGAAGATGAGCAAGTTTTCATAGCTCTTTTTCGTGTAAGGAACATGTCCCTAAGGCTTGTCGGTGTTTTTTGGGACACCCTGTATATAACGAAGTAAAGTTGAAAGTTGTATCTCATGCTGAGTTTTACCCTGTGCATAAATAATTAAAAAGCACATGTTGCGGACTTTCATGTTTTTTCGCTAGGTTGTTGTTCCGAAACGACAGCAAACAAATAGATGTCACTTTGGCAACTTGCATTTCCCTAACCAGTAATCAAACAGGGAAAAGGGGGTCTGCAGTATATCGTGGAATACGAGCCACGTTTCGTTTCTGGCTGCTCTGCACATCATTGAGAGCTGAACGCTATGTTAAAAGGCAGAGTGAAAAAAATTGCAGTGGCAGACATTAGATCCTGTAAACTTTCTGTTCTTTGCCAAGTATTCTACGATTTTTTTTCTTCATTTTGTTCGTCATTGTTCTTATCATTTGGTCTGGGTGGACGTCACGTGACACCCCTTCAAGTTCATCACTGAATACGCCACGAAGTTTTTTTATTACAAAAGAGGGCAGCCAGCCCTCTGACTGAACACGCTGAGCTAGAGTGCAGGTTTCATACCAAGGAAGATTAGAATTTAAAGTCCCGTCGACAGCGAGGTCATTAGAGACGGCGCACAAGCTCTAAGAAGGAAAGGATGGGGAAGAAATTCGGTTGTGCCCTTTGAAAGGAACCATCCCGGCATTTGGCTTGAGTGATTTAGGGAAATCGCGGAAAACATAAATCTGCATGGCGCCTTTAGACCTTCAAACCAGATACGAGTCTAGAGACGTTTTCTGCTGACTCAAGGCACTGCTTGACTCTCGAGTTATGGTGGTGTTCGGTAGGAGGCAGTGGCATCATTTTCACAACTCAACTTTAATTCATTGTAATTCAGACAACTTGTACGAAACGTATGTAAATTATATACAGAAGTCTTCCTCTTTGATAATTGCATCTATGACTGAAAATCGGATTTAAATGCCTATAGCATTTCCTGAGATTAGACTGCACATACAGACAGACGCTACAACGCGACTTAAGTTTTTACATAAAGAGCCAGACATTTAACGTAGTTCGTAAAGTCGATATCTCATGCATCAATTTTTATGGTTACAGTTTAATCTAAAAATTTTAATAAATTTTAGTCACATTTAAGCTGTTTCGTTACGAGCGAGAGGTCGCAGCCATATGCAATTATGTACCAACGAGAATGTGGTTTGTGAGGCATGAGCCAGCGCTTAATGATATCCCGTAGGGTTGATATTCGGCAAATTTGGGGCAGGAACGTGGACTGGAATCCAACGTGGGCTTTTCCAACCACAGCATTGTGGCAGGGACAGAAGCTGCCCAGACCGCTGCATTACGCGATACGCTGCCCGGGTGCAACCTGATCGATCGTTCATTCATTCATTCCTCGTCTAACACGGGCATTAGTCGTCACAGAGGCAGGAGCTCCAGTGAGCCATTGTGCAAAGGAAACGCCCGGCGGTATGAATAATAACTACCGTATGTGGTTCCAGTAGTAAAAGAAGAAATAGTGTACTGTAGGAAAAAAATGTAAAACCTTAAATGAGCTCCGCCTATATCAGCTGGAGTTTCGACTGTGTTGTCATCATAACAAACAAGGATTATACCATTCTTAATCTGTTCTGGTTTTAAAAGTCTTAGCTCAAACATCCCTTCCGTGTTCGGTCATCCAATGTTCCTTTTTCCGTGTTCCAGCTTGTGTTTTAACAATACCTATGGAATTCTGACACCATTCATTCTTGTCACATGTTCTTACCATTTTTCTCTGTATTTTGTTATTACTGCATTAAAATCAACTGTCTTTAGTCCCACAGTTATGTATTCTCTTGTGTTACTATCCAGTAAAGGACTGCTAACCACGCTTCAAAGAAAGCTCTTTTGTGTACTCCATACTCTTCTGGCCTGTTGTTCGTTAGCGTCCAACAGGGACTTTCATAAAGCAATGTTGGCACCGTGATTCGTTTGTATGACTATAGAAGTGTCTTTCAAGGTGGGCGGATTTGCTTGGTGGTTGCGACAGGAATTCTCCTCCAAGTGGGAGCTCCATTTTTATCTTAGCATCTTTATTTCGTTTCCACGTTAACACACAACTTGTGCATATGAATGTTTAACCAGGGCCCTTTTGCAAGGCAACTGTTAACTTTGTAGTATTTTAAGTTAATTACGTATTGAATGACACAAGCTCGTGGTCTCGCGGTAGTGTTCTCACTTCCCGTGCACGGGGTCCGGGGTTAGATTCCCGGCGGGGTCAGGGATTTTTTTCACATGCCTCGAGATGACGGGGTGTTGTTTTGTCGTCTTCATCATCATCATTCATCCCCATTACGGTCGGAGGAAGGCAATGGCAAACCACCTCCGCTAGGACCTTGCCTAGTACAGCGGTGCGGGTCTCTCGCATCGTCCCCTATGCTCTGTCAAGGAGTATGGGACTTCATCATCATGTATTGAATAACACAGTTGCCACTAGGTTTTAATAACAAGAAAGAAGTAAGTTATGCTGCTCTTCATGTCCATGTGAGAGCAGCGAATCAATTTTCCAGATCATATACACTGATGAGCCAGAAAATTATGACCACCGACGAACTATCGATATAAATCTGGCCAGGCGATAGCAGCGCCATCTGGCGAGGAATGACTGTGTAAGTAGGCTGTTTAGATTTTTATATGGGTAATGCCACGTAGCGCTCTGTATGAAAATCACTGGCTGTGCTGTGTGCAGTATGTGGCTAGTTTGAATTGTTGTCTGCCATTGTTGTCATGAACTGCTATAGCTGGATGCGAACAGCGCGTAGCGCTGGGCAGTTGGAGGTGAGCCGCCAGCAGTGGTGGACGTGGGGAGAGAGATGGCGGAGTTTTGATAATCTGTAAGACTGAATGTCAATTATGAATATTAAGGTAAATACATTGTTTGTTCTCTATTAATATCTTTCATTTGCTAACTATCCCTATCAGTAGTTAGTACCTTCAGTAGTTTGAATCTTTTATTTAGCTGGCAGTAGTGGCGCTCGCTGTTTTGCAGTAGCTTGAGTAGCGAAGATTTTTGTGAGGTAAGTGATTTGTAAAAGGTATAGGTTAAAGTTAGTCAGGGCCATTGTTTTGTAGGGGTTATTGAAAGTCAGATTGCGTTGCGCTAAATAATATTGTGTGTCAGGTTAAGCACAGGCTTGTACAATTGTTCTAAGGGGACGTTTCAACTGCAAGTCAGGCACACGCACAGTGCGTATTGTATCACTGAGAGTGCTGTCCGCGTGTAGAATAGGGAAGGCGTGCGATCTATCTGAGTTTGACCGAAGGCAGATTTTGATGGCCCGGAGGCTCGGAACGAGCATTACGGAAACTGCACGACTTGTCGGGTGTTCGAAGAGTGCTGTAGTGAGTGTCTTCAACACGTGGCAAAACCAAGGTGAAACCACGTCCAGTCGGCCGGAGTGGCCGAGAGTTTCTAGGCGCTACAGTCTGGAACCGCGCAACCGCTACGGTCGCAGGTTCGAATCCTGCCTCGGGCATGGATGTGTGTGATGTCCTTAGGTTAGTTAGGTTTAAGTAGTTCTTAGTTCTAGGGAACTGATGACCTCAGAAGTTAAGTCCCATAGTGCTCAGAGCCAAACAACGTCCAGGCGTCGTAGGGTTGGGCAGCCACCCCTCATTACCGATGTCAAGACGCCCAAGGCTAGTGGGCCCAAGCTACCAAGTATCTCGGGGTCTGGTTGGATAAGAAACTTTTCTTCCACCGCCACGCAGGATACGTCACCCATAAACGGTTAAAGTTGACAAAGGCCTCGTACCCGCTCTTCTCCAGCCGAGAGCTGAATTTAGATACCAAGCTCCGGCTGTATCACTCCGTTGTCCTACCCTCACTAATGTATGGTTCCTCTGCGTGGGCCGCGATTAGTAAGTCCCGGATGCTTACGCTCCAGCGCCTACAGAATAAACTTCTCAGGTGGAGTCTTCACGCCCCTCCGCTCACTAGGATTGTCACTCTGCACGAGGAGACAAATACGGCCCTTCTCAAGACGACCATTCGCTGTAAGGCTCGCCAACTGTACCGAAAACGGACGTCCTCCGTGAAACAATCGCTGGACTCCAAATCACCGGCACTACAGTTCCACGGCGCTGGCACCGACAACCCGTTCCGCTCACCATCCTGGAGGACTCGGATTCGGGCTAGGACTGACGATCGGACCAATACGACGACGTTTTTCTGCCCGTTTCGTACAGTCACTAGCAGTGGCCTGTTCACGTCCACCCACTTTTCTCCTTGACCATAGAGTTGGCGCATTACTGCACCCCACCTCTGTCCTTCCACCGTCGGAGGGTGGCACAGAACTTAAAGTTCCGCCGCCACACCTTCAAAGTGCTATGATCGGCTGTTATTCAGCCGTTGCTTTGAGTCTCCTCTTACTTGTCCACCGAGACAGATGGACCGCATCTGAACCGGAGACAGACTGGTAAAACAGGACAGGCAGCGAACTGCAGTGGAACTAACATCAGACTTTAATGCTGGGCAGAGTAGAAGTGTGTCTGAACACACAGTGCACCGAACTCCGCAGCCGACGACCAATGCATGTGTCAATTTTAGCATCAAGACTAAAATGGGCCCGCGACGTCGGCACTGGACGTTGACGCAGTGTCAGAGAGTTGCACGGTCTGGTGAACCCCGATACCTTCTTCATTTTGCCGATGGGAGGGCACGCATCCGTCGTCTTCTAGCGGAACAGCTCCTTGACACCTGTACTCCGGGACAGAGACGAGATAGCGGCCCCTCCATTATGCTCTGGGGAACATTCACGTGGGCATCCACGGGTCCAGTGGAGCTCGTAAGCGGCACCATGACGGCCAAGGAGTATCGTACACTGGCTGCAGACCACGTACACCGCTTCATGAGGATCATGTTTCCCCACGGCAATGGCATCTTCAAGAAGACAATTCCCCATGTCACAAGGACAGGAGTGTGATGGAGTGGTTCGAGGAACATAGTGGAGAGTTCTAATTGATGTTCTGGTCCCCCAAGTCGCCAGATATGAACGCGATCGAACCCATCTGGGATGTGATTGAACGTGGCTTCAGAACTGATCGCCCCTTCCCCGAAATATACGGGAATCAAGTTCAAATGTTCAAATGTGTGTGAAATCTTATGGGACTTAACTGCTAAGGTCATCATCACTACTTAACCTAAATTATCCTGAGGACAAACACACACACCCATGCCCGAGGGAGGACTCGAAACTCCGCGGGGACCAGCTGCACAGTCCACGACGGGAATCAGGTGACTTGTGTGTTTAGATGTGGTGCCAACTCCCTCCAGCCGCTGTTATATGTGCCAAAAGTCGACATACCGGCTGTTAAGTAGGTGGGCACAATGTTCTGGCTGATCAGTGTATTATTAACTGTCGGAACTTAAAATTTATGAAGACACGCGTTTCATGAGGCACAGTAAACATTCATCGACATATAATTGAAATAAATTTATTGCCACGAATTGACACGGCACACATTTCTTAGAATAAATACGACACACAAACACATAAATAGTAACCTATATGTGTGGTTAATTCTAAAGACACATATACGTATGTTACCGCCCTTCCATGGAACTTACACTCGGTTAGTCCCCTGGTGCACCTAGGAGACATCCTTCTTCTCTCAGATCGCAGTTGCTCCTAGCCGTTTTTTATGGGGATGGCGGTCGCTTGAAACTTAACTGCTCGATTTTGAAACGAGACACATTCCCTACCATATAACTCAGGCCGCCTTTCCTTGCTGCAGATACTGACTTATTATTTAATATCTATAAAATATGGGTCTCCCTTTAATAGGACTCATTTTACACTTCACCGAGCGAGGTGACGTAGTGGTTAGACACTAGACTCGCATTCGGGAGGACGACGGTTCAATCCCGTGTCCGGCCATCCTAATTTAGGTTTTCCGTGATTTCTCTAAATCACTCCAGGCAAATGCAGCGATGGTTCCTTTGAAAGGGCACGGCCGACTTCCTTCCCCGTCCTTTCCTAATCCGATGAGACCGATGACCTTGCTGTCTGGTCTCCTTTGCCAAACAACCCAACCAATAATTTTACACTTCGGAACCGGCAGTTTTCTAAGAACAGGGTAAATAAAACAGCTATTTTAAAGAAAGAAATTTCTATATAACCAAAATTTGATATTTTCTGTAGCGTTTCAGTATTCAGAAGTAATTTTCATGAACTTACTTATCTCGGCCTTGCAGGCATTAATCTACAGGGTTTCCGAAAAGTCTTTCCCTGACTACATAAATTGATAACTCAGGCTAGAAGTAAGATACAAATATGCAACTGGTGTCTAATTGTTTACAAACTATCAAAGTTTTTCTTACACATCAGTAAACTTCCACATGAGCACACTTGGTAGCACGTAACACATCTAGGCGATATTCAATTTCCGTCCACACATTAGCCAACATCACTGGAGGGATCGATTCAACGACTGTGGTTATCCGTTGCCGCAGGGTTTCAAGATCTGGTACACGTGTTCGGTAGACCTCGTCCTTGACATAACCCCATAAAAAGAAGTCTAATGGGGTTATGACAGGAGAGCGTGGAGGCCAAACCGTTGGCCCATCACGACCAATCCATCGCCCAGGAAAGGTCATATCGAGATAGGCATGGACGTCCAAACCCCAATGAGGCAGTGCACCGTCTTGCTGACACAAGTCATCGGGGTGATACTGAAGCAGCTGAGAAACAACATACAGTTGCAACATGTCCAGATACACTGCAGATGTGATGGTAGCCTCAGCGAAGAAGAATGGCTCGATAATTCGATCGTGCAATAGCGCGCACCAAATATTCACCTTTGGACTGCCTCTGGTGCACTCCATGACCTCGCCAGGGGGTTGTGAACCCCAAATGCGCACATTATGGCGATTCACTACACCACTGACAATAAAGGCCACTTTGTCGGAAAAGGCAATTCGCCTGAGATTACCATCGTCGTCCTCAATACGTGATAGCATTTCGACGGCAAAGTCATATCGACGTGTACTGTCATTGGGCAACAAGGCCTGAACGATTTGCACTTTGTATGCACGAAACAATAAACGTTTGTGTAAAATGTCATGGAGAGAGCTTTTTGGCATCTGTAATTCACGTGAGGCCCTGGGCACAGATTTCTTCGGACTTCACAGAAAAGACTGCCTTACAGCTTTCACCCTGTTTGCTGAAGTTCTTGGTCGACCAGACCTCGGAAGGTCAGCAACCGATCCTGTGTTCTTGAACGTCTCATACCAGGCTTTAATGCTCTTGACATCAAGTGGATTCCTTCCAAATGTTGTCTGGAAGTGTCTCTGCACTATGGTTGGTGATCGCGTCTCATGATACCACCGGACACACTGTGCCTTCTCCTGGTTGGTTAACATGGTTTCTTGGGCACTGCACCTCATCCACTACTTACGTACTGCGAACCTAAAATAGAAAAAAAACTTTGCTAGTTGTAAACAATTCGGCACAAGTTTCATATTTGTATCTTATTTCTAGCCTGAGTTATCAATTTATGTAATCAGGGAAAGTCTTTTCAGACACCCTGTATTTCCTTATTAAAGATTTAGTACGGAATGTTACACAAAACTTCACTTGCAAGTGGCTGGTGAAGTACGCGTTTCTCGAACTGTAGTTAAAACTAAAGCTGTCCTCCACCCCGAGGTTGGTTAGAACTCTTGAGGGCTTTATTAGGCATCGTTGTGTTGGATGTGGTATGCCCTCTGTTTCCCCAATGTCTGAACTGACATAACCATCCAGTAGTAGAGGGACCTACTGTTTAAAGTGGATTACGAGCCACTTTGCACCTGAAGTTTTTTGCCTATACGAATCATTGCCAGAGGAAAGAAACATTAAGTGATAAAAAGTCATAGGACCGGTCTGGGATCTAATGCTGCACCGTTGGATTTGCAGTCTTAGTATATTCATCAAGAATTATTGGAGTCAGCGGAATTGTGTGCCGCGATTCCAGCAGCCTCATTGTTAATCGCTGTGTGCCGTACTCCATGTCTGCTTGCATCCGTATCCTATGAAGGAAATCATTGTGTGGTTTTGTGGACTGCGAAGTGTCGTAAACGACCCATAAATACCAAACGCGCAGACTCGATGAGGGCTATGCTGGGGCGGTCATAAGGGGTTCTGCCTATTCCACCACCTAGACTGCCCGTAAAATAATAAATAGTATGCCTGTGTTACTGAAGTCGTGCAGACGTACTTGTAATTTGAAAAAATAGACGTCGGTAGCAGGTAAGGTATTACATGGACGCAGATAATTAGTGTGGTTCATTAGAACGTACGTGACAAATTTGTCGCATCAAAAAAAGTAACTTGTGGTCAGTTCAAGCTCAGAATAAGTACGGAGGATTTAACTACTGCATGACGCACATATCCTGATTAGTTAGCACTTGTGATCAAACAGTTACCGTGGGAAGACGCACGAGTATGTCACGTGATGTGATATGAAAGGTACACAGAGTATGCGTTACTTCTTACAACAGAAAGAGAAATGAATATTAGAATATAGCGTCCCATCGACGCTGAATTCATTAGAGACGGATCGCGAACTCGGATTCAACAAAGCTACGGAAGGAAATGGGTTTGGTCTCCACAAAGAAACCATACAGCCATTTGCTCCGAGCATTTTAGTGAAAGCACGGGATTTGAGCCGCTGTATTCCTTCTCACGCGCTGCTTAAAACGGAAGTGAGCGTACTGAATCTTTTGTCCCGTGTGTAGAAGCAGAGGTACCTGTTATTTTCTTGTCGTTATTACGTCAGACAAAGAAAGGCTTTAATATGACTGAAGGACTAAATTTCCTCTCTTCTGAGCTGTTCACTTCCTGCGGTATTGTTTTTGAACTTACAATGAAAAAGCAATCATCAACTGTTCATAGACCGTAAATATCACGCAGGTACATCTCCACTTCGCGAGACACAGTTATTTCTTCTTATTTCACCCACACATGTTTCAGTACATTCTGTTCCATTCATGAGCCTGTAATTATTGACTGCCTGAATAATTCCAACGGACTGTTTCTGAAATTTTCATATTATTAGACGAAACAGCCATTTTCCTTACAAAACATGCTGCAAACTTCTGCATGAAGGAGTAACACAAATATATTTCTGAGAACTGAAAAAGTAATATGCACGGAGTAAGCGGGAAATTTCATGGTAGTACTTCGTTGGTAGCATTGAAGCGCAGAAGAGCTGTAATATTCACAGGATGATAACTAAAAATAGCTTTGATTTTCTATGGTATATAAAATGTAAAGATAGAAGAAGCTTCTCTTTCGCAAAAGATAATTTGAGCAGAAACGGTAACCGGAGTAGTAGATAGTAATGAGTTCCGAGGAAGTAACTTGGGCAGAAAAAACTGCATGTAATAGCAGTGCTTTCAAAGGATTCTTTTGTGTAAGAAACTTTGAATTAAATGTACTTTAACCTGTTTAGTGTCTTAGTTTACGAAATTGTATACAGTGAGCGATTATATGTTTCTTTGGTGGGATGTTTTCTAACAAGGCACCATCATTACACCCTCTGCGCGAATGACAAGTCTAGTAAACATAAAAAATCTTGTGATCTGAGACTTTCCCGGCGAATGTGCTGCACCCAAGGTTCTCGGGTGTCCAGCCGGATCCGATCGTCGAAGTTCAAATGGTTCAAATGGCTCTGAGCACTATGGGACTCAACATCTGAGGTCATCAGACCCCTAGAACTTAGAACTACTTAAATCTAACTAACCTAAGGACATCACACACATCCATGCCGGAGGCAGGATTCGAACCTGCGACCGTAGCAGTCACGCGGTTCCGGACTGAAGTGCCTAGAACCGCACGGCCACCGCGGCCGGCCGTCGAAGTTCCACGATATTTCGGCGAATAACTGTTCCGCCATCATCAGGTGGTGCTGATGGAATGATCTGTCTGCGCTGTGTCCGTGGTGTTTATGTCCGCGGGGTCGCGAATCGTACCCCCCTCCCCCCACGCGGCGCTCCGCCGGCCGTCCGCGCCGGGGTACGATTCGGGACCCCTCGGACATAAACACCACGGACACAGCGCAGACAGATCATTCCATCAGCACCACCTGATGATGGCGGAACAGTTATTCGCCGAAATATAGTGGAAGTTCGACGATCGGATCCGGCTGGACACCCGAGAACCTCGGATGCATAAAAAAAATCTTCCTTAGCTAAAAGTCGAAGCCGTTCCATACATTTACATGCATTGTCATACTATTACTTCAAGAAATTTCAAAAACTGAAGGAAACTGTCACTTGTTATCTTCTTATATAATTTCAGGAAATGAGTGATGTATTGTGACTTCTTTATCATTCTGAGCTAACGGACTTCTGGACGCCCTGTCACCGAAGAAGATGACGGGACAGTGTACTGACGAGGAAGCATCTCATTCCCGCCCGACCCACTTGGAATGGTTTTACGGAGTTTCCCACAATTATTTCAACACTCCTTCGACAATGGTAAGACACTGATTTTTACGAGGGTTGCCCAGAAAGTAATGCACCGCATTTTTTTCTCAGCCGAAAACAATGGTACGAATGCGAAACGTTACGTACGTATTATTTGAAGTCTCCTGAGTGAGCGCGCCAAGTTTCCGACACTTCCAATAGGTAGCGTAGCTGCAAGACAGTTTCAAAATGGCGTCTGTAGGTGATGTAAGTGCCGTCATTGAATTTCTCACTGCAGAGAAAGAAACTGGGGGGAATATTCACAAACGTTTGTGCAAAGTCTATAGAGCTTCTGCTGTTGGCAGAAGTGCAGTTAGTCGCTGGGCACGGTCATCAGAAGGCGGTCAGGTAGACCATCCACTGCTGTCACACCTGACATGTTGCAGCGAGATGATGTTGCCATTTGCGAGGAAAGACGCATTACGACTCGGCAGTTGGCACTGCACCTGTCAATCAGCAAGGGAAGTGTGGATGCAATTATCCGTACTTTTGGATATTCAAAACTGTGTGCGAGATGGTTCCCGCCGTGTCTAACGGTGGATCACAAATCACACAGAAAAAAAACATTTGTCTTGATTTGTTGCAATTTTTTGAATCTGAGGGGGAGACCTTCTTGTCCCAGATTGTGATAGGTCATGAAACCTGGGTTCATCGTTTTGAGCCCGAAACAAAACGACAGTCGATGGACTGGCGCCATTCCCACTCCCCAAAGAAGAAAAATTCAAAGCAACTGCTTCCGCCGGTAAGGTAAAATGCAAATGTGTGTGAAACCTAAGGTCGTCAGTCCGTAAGCTTACACACTACTTGACGTAAATTATCGGTAAGGTCATGATCACCGTGTTATGGGACTGTGAAGGTGTGATTCTCATTGATGTGATGCCAAGATGCGGTACCATTAATTCAGAAGCATATGTCAACACAGTAACAAAACTCAAGACGCATTTCTGGCGACTTCGACGCCACAGCAACCCAGGAGTTGTTTTGCTGCAGCACGATAACGCTCGGCCCCACACAAGTCTGAGAACTGCCGAACACATCGCAAAACAGGATTGGACCGTGTTACCCCATCCACCTTACAGCCCTCACCTAACCCCCTCAGACTTCCACTTGTTTGGGCCATTAAAGGGTGCCATTCGTGGAAGACATTTTGAGGACGACGATCAGATGATTCACACAGTGAAGCACTGGCTCCGCCACCAGGACAAGGATGGTACCGACAGGGCATACACGCCCTCGTTTCGCGCTGGAGGAAGGGCATAGAACAGGATGGTGATTGCGTGGAAAAATAGGAAGTGTAGATAAAACACCATTCTTTCGTGTGTGTAATTCTCCTTATGTTCAATAAAGAACTGTTGGAGAAAAAAATGTGGTGCATTACTTTCTGGGCAACC
This sequence comes from Schistocerca cancellata, assembly GCF_023864275.1. Lineage (NCBI taxonomy): Eukaryota > Metazoa > Arthropoda > Insecta > Orthoptera > Acrididae > Schistocerca > Schistocerca cancellata. The sequence continues at coordinate 756,236,310 of NC_064629.1, read as the reverse complement.
CTCGTAGTTTGGTAGACAACGCTTCAAATTCCCGTCGAGCCATGAAGATTTAGGTCTTCCATTATATCCCTAAATGGCTTCAGGATAATGGTGGGATGGTTCCTTTGAAGTGGCACAGCCGATCTCCAAAGATCTCGTCGTCGACAGGACGTTAAATCCAAATCCTCCTTCTCTTCCTTTGATTACATCTCTACCTTTTTCGTTTGTGGTAGCATTCCGATTCTGTAGGAATCAGAATGGGTTTCGAAAAAGACGATCGTGTGAAACCCAGCTCGCGCTATTCGTCCAGGAGTCTCAGAGGGCCATAGACACGGGTTCCCAGGTAGATGCTGTGTTTCTAGACTTCCGCAAGACGTTTGATACAGTTCCCCACAGTCGTTTAATGAACAAAGTAAGAGCATATGGACTATCAGACCAATTGTGTGATTGGATTGAAAAGTTCCTAGATAACAGAACGCAGCATGTGATTCTCAGCGGAGAGAAGTCTTCCGAAGTAAGAGTGATTTCAGGTGTTCAAATGGTTCAAATGGCTCTGAGCACTATGGGACTTAACTTCTGAGGTCATCAGTCCTCTGGAACTTAGAACTACTTAAACCTAACTTACCTAAGGACATCACACACATCCATGCCCGAGGCAGGATTCGAACCTGCGACCGTAGCGGTCGCACGGTTCCAGACTGAAGCGCCTAGAACCGCTCGGTCACTCCGGACGACTGATTTCAGGTGTGCTGCAGGGGAGTGTCGTAGGACCGTTGCTTTCACAATATATATAAATGACCTTGTAGATAACATCGGAAGTTCACTGAGGCTTTTTGTAGTACATCGAGAGGTTGTAACAATGGAAAGTTGTACTGAAGTGCAGGAAGATCTGCAACAAATTGACGCATGGTGCAGGGAATGGCAATTGAATCTCAATGTAGACAAGGGTAATGTGCTGCAAATACACAGAAAGACAGATCCTTTATCATTTAGCTGCAATATAGCAGGTCAGCAACTGGAAGCAGTTAATTCCATAAATTATCTGGGAGTAGGCATTAGGAATGATTTAAAATGGAATGAGCATATAAAAATAATCGTCGGTAAAGCAGATGCCAGACTGAGATTCATTGGAAGCATCCTAAGGAAATGCAGACCGAAAACAAAGGAAGTAGGTTACAGTACACTTGTTCGCCCACTGCTTGAATACTGCTCACCGGTGTGGGATCCGTGCCAGATAGGGTTGATAGAAGAGATAGAGAAGATCCAACGGAGAGCAGCGGGCTTCGTTACAGGATCATTTAGTAATCGCGAAAGCGTTACGGAGATGATAGATAAACTCCAGTGGAAGACTCTGCAAGAGAGACGCTCAGCAGCTCGGTACGGGCTTTTGTTGAAGTTACGAGAACATACCTTCACCGAGGAGTCAAGCAGTATATTGCTCCCTCCTACGTATATCTCCCGAAGAGACCATGAGGATAAAATCAGAGAGATTAGAGCCCACACAGAGGCATACCGATAATCTTTTTTCCACGAACAATACGAGACTGGAATAGAAGGGAGAATCGATAGAGGTACTTAAGGTACCTTCCGCCACACACCGTCAGGTGGCCTGCGGAGTATGGATGTAGATGTAGATATTGACCTCGATGCGGACGTTATACGTTATGTTGAACATCACCGTCGTTGAAACTTACACTGATGATTCGTCAGGAAGGCCACAAAAATTAAAGTTCCTCGCCGAGCGCGAATTTAAGAAGAGATACGGCCGGCAGTATATATTCTTCTTGTGTTACGATAAAAGCTGCAGTGACAGGTTCCCTGGATTTATTGGCAAAGCGGAGCAGCCCGCTGTCAGAGACCTGTGTCCCGCTGTGGACCGGTTACAAAAACATGCCTCCCGTCAGCTGCACAATTTTACCCCAGCACCCGACCAGCTCCCGACCTGTCATTCTCACGCACGAGCTGAACCGCTGCGGCCTTCCCCCTTTACCCACATGCTTCGACAGATCCCTCGCACCCAGACCAGTGACTAACACGCGGACGCTTCCCGAGGGCGAACAAATAGAATAATTTTCAGGTTAGTACCAAACACAAAGCAAAATAATGTTCAGTATTCCAGAATGAATTTGAGATTTCGGAAGTGTGTGCCTGCTGGTAAAAAGCTTCCAGACAGCTTATGTTCTGGACTGGGATTCGAACGCGCACCCTTGCCTTGTAAGGCAAATATTCTCACCGACCCACTTTACAGTGGTTTGCGGACTGTGCCTGTAGGTATACAGGGGGCTTAAAAATTCATGTTACACACTTCTAGATGTTGTAAAAGGGACTTAATAGATCAAATTTTACATAGAATCCCATGTCCGGGAACATCATCCATTGATGGTACAGAGCATCGAAGTTATAGGCGACGATGCCTGTAAATGTATACAGGGTGTTACAAAAAGGCACGGCCAAACTTTCAGGAAACATTCCTCACACACAAATAAAGAAAAGATGTTATGTGGACATGTGTCCGGAAACGCTTAATTTCCATGTTACAGCGTACTAGCATCAAGCACATCAGTACGTACCATCAACAGGTTAGTGTTCATCACGAACGTGGTTTTGCAGTCAGTTCAATGTTTACAAATGCGGAGTTGGCAGATGCCCATTTGATGTATGAATTAGCACGGGGCAATAGCCGTGGCGCGGTACGTTTGTATCGAGGCAGGTTTCCAGAACGAAGGTGTCCCGACAGGAAGACGTTCGAAGCAATTGATCGGCGTCTTTGGGAGCACGGAACATTCCAGCCTATGACTCGCGACTGGGGAAGACCTAGAACGACGAGGACACCTGCAATGGACGAGGCAATTCTTCGTGCAGTTGACGATAACCCTAATGTCAGCGTCAGAGAAGTTGCTGCTGCACAAGGTAACGCTGACCACGTCACTGTATGGAGAGTGCTACGGGAGAACCAGTTGTTTCCGTACCATGTACAGCGTGTGCAGGCACTATCAGCAGCTGATTGGCCTCCACGGGTACACTTCTGCGAATGGTTCATCCAACAATGTGTCAATCCTCATTTCAGTGCAAATGTTCTCTTTACGGATGAGGCTTCATTCCAACGTGATCAAATTGTAAATTTTCACAATCAACATGTGTGGGCTGACGAGAATCCGCACGCAATTGTGCAATCACGTCATCAACACAGATTTTCTGTGAACGTTTGGGAAGGCATTGTTGGTGATGTCTTGATTGGGCCCCATGTTCTTCCACCTACGCTCAATGGAGCACGTTATCATGATTTCACACGGGATACTCTACCTGTGCTGCTAGAACATGTGCCTTTACAAGTACGACACAACATGAGGTTCATGCAAGATGGAGCTACTGCACATTTCAGTCGAAGTGTTCGTACGCTTCTCGACAACAGATTCGGTGACCGATGGATTGGTAGCGGCGGACCAATTCCATGGCCTCCACGCTCTCCTGACCTCAACCCTCTTGACTTTCATTTATGGGGGCATTTGAAAGCTCTTGTCTACGCAACCCCGGTACCAAATGAAGAGACTCTTCGTGCTCGTATTGTGGACGGCTGTGATACAATACGTCATTCTCCATGGCTGCATCAGCGCATCAGGGATTCCATGCGACGGAGGGTGGATGCATGTATCCTCGCTAACGGAGGACATTTTGAACATTTACTGTAACAAAGTGTTTGAAGTCACGCTGGTACGTTCTGTTGCTGTGTGTTTCCATTCCATGATTAATGTGATTTGAAGAGAAGTAATAAAATGAGCTCTAACATGGAAAGTAAGCGTTTCCGGACACATTTCCGCATAACATATTTTCTTTCTTTGTGTGTGAGGAATGTTTCCCGAAAGTTTGGCCGTACCTTTTTGTAACACCCTGTATATATGGTGACAGTCATTGAACTACATGAAAAGAAAACGTAAATTAGTTACAAACTACGGCGTGTACACTCTTTATTCAACACGTAAACCTCACAACAGCTATTCGGATTTAGGTTATGATATGTTCGATATGCGTCCCATCAGTGGCGATGATGTGGCGCAGACGAATAGCGAAATTCTGCATGACCCGTGAAGTGTCGGAACATCGATGCTGTCGATGACCTCATGAATGGCTGTTTCCAGCTCAGCAGTGGTTTTGGGATTATTGCTGTATACCTAGTCTTTAATATAGCCCCACAATAAGGAGTCGCATGGGTTCAGATCCGGAGAATATGGCGGCCAATCGAGGCCCATGCCAGTGGCCTCTGGGTACCTCAGAGCCAGAATGCGGTCCACGAAGTGCTCCTCCAGGACATCAAACACTCTCGTGCATCGATGAGGTCGAGCTCCGTCTTTTCGAAATCGGGGTCGCTTTCGATAATGAGGTTGAAATCATCTTCCGAAACCTTCACATACTGCTCGGTAGTCACCGTGCCATCGAGGAATATAGCATCGATTTATCCATGATTGGACATTGCACACCTCACAGTCACCCGTTCAGGGTGAAGAGACACCTCGATCGCGAAATGCGTATTCTCAGTCCACCAAATGCGCCAATTTTGCTTATTGATGAACCCATCAAATGAAAGTGGTCTTCGTAGCTAAACCAAAGCAAATCCACATAAAACTATTGTTCGTCAATTCTGTGGACAACAGAAAAAAAAATTGGCGAAACAAAACTGCTGTTCGCCCGCATCTCGTGGTCGTGCGGTAGCGTTCTCGCTTCCCACGCCCGGGTTCCCGGGTTCGATTCCCGGCGGGGTCAGGGATTTTCTCTGCCTCGTGATGGCTGGGTGTTGTGTGCTGTCCTTAGGTTAGTTAGGTTTAAGTAGTTCTAAGTTCTAGGGGACTCATGACCATAGCTGTTAAGTCCCATAGTGCTCAGAGCCAAAACTGCTGTTCCATGGCTCTGGGGCTTAATGGCTGATGGGTTTGAATTTTGTATGGGAAGAGATGCAGGTCTTCAACAACAATTTGTCACAGTGTCTCCCAGTTGATTTCCACCTGTTGTGCAGCCTATGTAGTCGTTTTCCTGGTGGATGTTTGAAAGACAGCGTGTGTGTTCTTGGTGTTTTCAGACGTTTTCATCCTTTTTGGACGACCGACATTGATATAGCATCGATTTATCCATGATTGGACATTGCACACCTCACAGTCACCCGTTCAGGGTGAAGAGACACCTCGATCGCGAAATGCGTATTCTCAGTCCACCAAATGCGCCAGTTTTGCTTATTGATGAACCCATCAAATGAAAGTGGTCTTCGTAGCTAAACCAAACCAAATCCACATAAAACTATTGTTCGTCAATTCTGTGGACTACAGAAAAAAATTGGCGAAACAGAACTGCTGTTCCATGGCTCTGGGGCTTAATGGCTGATGGGTTTGAATTTTGTATGGGAAGAGATGCAGGTCTTCAACAACAATTTGTCACAGTGTCTCCCAGTTGATTCCCACCTGTTGTGCAGCCTATGTAGTCGATTTCCTGGTGGAGGTTTGAAAGACAGCGTGTGTGTTCTTGGTGTTTTCAGACGTTTTCATCCTTTTTGGACGATCGACATTGCCAACACTGTCATCACAACCACTACACGTTCTCTCAAACTTTCGAATCAAATTCTTGATTTTTAGCACACTTGGACCGGTTGTCTTCAGCTTGAACGCGATCACAAACTTCCTTTGAGCCGCAGCTGGGTTATTGTTGCTTGCATAGTGGACCTTTACAAGCGCTATACGGTCATGCACATATTCTCGTGCAAATGGCCGACAACAACAAGACGCGTGCACATGCGCAATTCAATTCCCATCGTGCCCCGTGGCCAATAGTGCAGTTTCAACGTTCTAACGCGAACCGTTCAAAAGTTATGACCATATTACTTCATATAGTTCAATAATTGTCACCCAGTATATGCAGGGTGTTTCCGTGACGATCTTAGAAACTTTCAAAAATGATGTAGATGGATAAATGTATCAGTTTGACGTAAGGATCCCTGTACCGGAAACGAACGAGTCGAAAGTTATAAGCGAAAATCATTCTACATCTTTGACAGCGAAATAACGTACCGGTACTGTTGTTGCTAAGAATTTAAGGTATGCTACTTTCAGAGGTTGTAGTATGGACCAAGAAAAGAAAAAAAATGTCCAGTAAACATGGGATCTAGAATGCGTAACCGAGGAGCTATGAACTCTTGTTCATCTTTGCTAGTGTGAAACACATCTCCTCTATTGAACAAGTGCTCGTAGCTCTTAAGGTAGGTATTTTATATCCCATGTTTACTAGGCATTCTTTCTTGTTTTGGTCCCTACTACCTCCTCTGAAAGTTGCCTACCCTACAATGTTAGCAACAACAGTCCTGGTACATGTATTCCACTGTCAGAGGAATCAGAACGGTTTTCGCTTGTAACTTTCGTCTCGTTCCGTTTCCGGTACACGGACCCTTACCTTACATTGATACATTTAGCCTTCTGCATCATCCTTGAAAGTCTGTAACATAATCACGGAATCATCCTGTATACACATACATTTACATGCGCCGGCGCCCATAGCACTGACGCGTTGGATGACGGTTCCGGACAAGGGTTCCTATATAAAACTTGATCTACTGGCAAGGGAACCTCCCCATCGCATCCCCCTCAGATTTAGTTATAAGTTAGGCCTTGAAAAACTGAACACAGATCAATCGAGAAAACAGGAAGAAGTTGTGTGAGACTATGAAAAAATAAGCAAAACATAAAAACTGAGTAGTCCATGCGCAAGATAGGCAACATCAAGGACAGTGTGTGCTCAGGAGCGCCGTGGTCCCGTGGTTAGCGTGAGCGGCTGCGGACCGAGAGGTTTTTGGTTCAAGTCTTCCCTCGAGTGAAAAAGTTTAATTTTTTATTTTCAGACAATTATTATCTGTCAGTCCGTCCGTCCGATGCGAGGTAACTGCGCCGTAGTATGGGGACGCTACACCTAAACACTTCTTTGGGAGTGATTATCACATCCACACGAAAACCGAAATCGGGAAAGGTAGAAGAACCTTTTTACTCATTCGCCAAGTGTACAAGTTAGGTGGGTCGACAACATATTCCTGTCGTGTGACGCACATGCCGTCACCGGTGTCGTATAGAATATATCACACGTGTTTTCCTGTGGAGGAATCGGTTGACCTATGATCTTGCGATCAAATGTTTTCGATTCCCATTGGAGAGGCACGTCCTTTCGTCTACTAATCGCACGGTTTTATGGTGCGGTCGCAAAACACAGACACTAAACTTACTACAGTGAACAGAGACGTCAATGAACGAACGGACAGATGATAAATTTCCGAAAATAATGAAAGTAAACTTTTCACTCCACGGAAGACTTAAACCAAGGACCTTTCGTTCCGCAGCTACTCACGCTAACCTCGGGACCACGGCGCTCCTGAGCTCGCACTGCCCTGGATGTTGCCTATCTTGCGCATGGATTACACAGTTTGTATATTTTGCTTATTTTTTTCATAGTTCCACACAACTTCTTCCCGTTTTCTTGACTGATCTGTGTTCAGTTTTTCAAGGCCTATCCACTGTGCCAACTTATAACTAAATCTGAGGGGCGTGCGATGGGGAGGTTCCCTTTTGAGTTCCCTCCACAACCTCTAAGAGCGTGTAACACGAATTGCGAAACACGCTGTAGACGTGATTTTCGATCACGTTTCACGACCAGTCTCACAGGTCCCATCTTCTAGTGCATCTAATACTATGCCTGGATAGTTCAGTCGGTATTTTCTCGTTACTTAACCCTTTTTCACCTTTACCAATGATCTGTAGCAGTTGCTCCGGCGGTACCTATACTAAAACTGAAACGGTGCAGAGAAGATTAGCCGAATGTTCTTTATAAAATATAGCTTTATGCGTGAAGCCATAACCCGAAACGTCACAAGTAAATCATTGTACAATGGAAAACGACAGATAGCATAAAATGCATCACATACACAAAAGCAGAAACTGTAAACAAATCTGAAGCAATATGTACAACCCACCGATCAGGTGGGATGCTCTGTCAGTATGGTACAGAGTGGCCAATAGAAATATCGCAATAAATAATAAACTCTTTGAAATATGACTTATACTCCGTTCATCATAAGAATATACCTGATGTAGACAAACACAAACGCGATGTTTGATTGGCCAGTAGCCGTAGCTCTCGTACACTGGTATTGTTCCGCTCTTGGAAGTAGGACCAACTTATGTATTAAATATCTTATTACTATACCACTGTAAATGAAACTTTAAGACATTCTGATGCTTTAACAGCCATCAATGTATTCCTTAACCATACTTTCGCTGCGTAATTTTCATTTCAAAAATCGTCTACACTCACAGTCTCCGTAAACGCTATTTGTACTCTAATTATCTCGCTGTTCATATGTACCGCGAAAATGGATGACTCTGCTGCTTGCTTTGTATTGAAACTGTGATGTCACCGCCAGACACCACACTTGCTAGGTGGTAGCCTTTAAATCGGCCGCGGTCCGTTAGTATACGTCGGACCCGCGTGTCGCCACTATCAGTGATTGCAGGCCGAGCGCCGCCACACGGCAGGTCTAGTCTAGAGAGACTCTCTAGCACTCGCCCCAGTTGTACAGCTAACTTGGCTAGCGATGGTTCACTGATGATGTTTGGTTTGTGGGGCGCTCAACTGCGTGGTTATCAGCGCCCGTACAATTACCCAATCTTTTGCTCAGTCCAATTTCGCCACTTTCCTGGATGATGATGAAATGATGAGGACAACACAAACACCCAGTCATCTCGAGGCAGGTGAAAATCCCTGACCCCGCTGGGAATCGAACCCGGGACCCCGTGCTCGGGAAGCGAGAACGCTACCGCGAGACCACGAGCGGCGGACACGATGGTTCACTGTCTACATACGCTCTCATTTGCAGAGACGACAGTTTAGCATAGCCTTCAGCTACGTCATTTGCTACGACCTAGCAAGGCGCCAATTCAGTTACTATAATTACTATCTTCAAGAATGTATTCTGAATAGATAATATTGTCAATCATGTACCGTCAAGAGCGACATTCATCATTAATTGATTAAAGTTAAGTATCAAACTAATTACGTCCACTTTCTGAATTCTCATTCCTTGTCATGTTCCAGACCTCACGTCAGTATATTTCTTCCCTCCTCACGCCAGCCTGCGTGAGCTAAAACGCATGCATTTCGGCCTCCACTCGTAACATGGTGTTGACTCTTCTGCTAACACAAAAGAAACATTCGCGCGGAACACCATTAATGACTAGAAAGAAGTTGTTCTTAATGTTTTTCACAATATTACAGATAAAAACCAGTTTTCACGTTTTTCGGGAAAGAATATCAATCAAATATATAGGTGAGCCTGCCGATTGCATTTCTGGTGTAATCGGCAGCGTCTCAGATCAATAACCGACAGCGCTAGTGGGCGACATTTCGTATCCCGAAATAGTCTACTTTTTTCGGTTTGAATACTTAAATGATTTGAATATGAAATTTATCATACGTATCGTAGTTAACTCATACTTCACCATCATTTTTTCAAGAATAATGCACGTCTTCTAGATTCTAATTACATATCGCAACAAAATTCTGGTATTCAATGCAAATACACATTTTCAATTATCGATATTTTATAAAAGATTGTTAAAGATTTTAAATTTGATAAAACATTACACAATTAAATTTTTTGGAGAAAAATGAAAAATCAAATACTCTTTGTCTGGATATGTCCATTATTTTATAGGACAGATATGATCTCACTCGAGCCAGAGTTATAAGCGTCATAGAAACATGGAGAACAATACTTTTCACGGCGTTGAGCAAACTATACAAATGATGCATTTTTATAGTTGTCAGAGAATTTAAGGTACCTGTAGCGAGAAATAACAAGACATTTAAGCTGCCAAACTTACTGGAACTAATGCACAGAACTTTGTGACACGTAACTGCCGAACGCTGGCGAAATGCAGAACAGGACGTCATAAACTTGGAGGAGGAAATGCGGACTTTTTGGGGGCTTCGGATTCTGTTGCTGATGGCCTCGTTATCAACGTAGCAGTAATGAAATGTACTGTATTCCTCTCAGTCCGAAGCGGAAGAAGTTCGGAGATTACCAGACGACTGACTGTAATACCTTCCGTGGGTTCAATATTTGACTACATGGTGAAATCCCAGCAGTGCGCTTTTGCTCTGCGCATAGCTCATGCAGGAAAATTACCTTTGTTAAAGTCAGGAATTTTCATCTCTCGTTTTTAATTACAGTCCTACGTTAGCTAAGATAGAGAGCATGTAATGTTTTCCATCAGATTACCTAAGAAGCGTAACGCCTGAGTATTTACATTTATTTCCTTCTGTTCAAAAATTAAATGACATTCAAGTCTATATTTTTCTCTGCTCGTCACTTTTACCTCTTTACTACAACTGTTCACAACACTGTAGGTTAACTGGACCAGGTGGCTGGCCAGTGCTGCCCAAGTTAAATGCGCCAGTAAAGCTATTGTTCCGAATTATCGGTGAGTCGATGTACGCGTAACGCAGTGCATAAAACGCTATGAGTGTCTTACTTGACTGTACTCGAGACAGCTTCGCTTCTGCTCCACGTGAAACGAAATCCAATGAGGTTCCAGGAAACGCGGAAGAATACATAGTGTAATGTTTACATGAGGTTTATTCGTATATGAACGGAGTATATCCCTTGACCCGTCGTACGACATGCAACCTGCAAGTCAGAAGAGAACACAGACTGATAAGCTGCGAAACACCATCTGTATGAATATGAGGGGAGAAGAATTTGGTAGTATAATGAGGACATCGCCTCACGCATTAACTACAAAAGAAACTTGCTTCTGGACAAGATAGCGTATCCGGAAATGAAAGTGAATGATTATTCTTGGTTAAGTCCAATATTACGTGATATCGAAAAAAAAAACGAGACAAGCCTAATGGATCACCGGTACTACTTTACCATGAACATAAAGTATAGAGAAATCAGAAATGTAACGAACACATGCCAAGATACTCGATTATAATTATACTGTACTAAGTTGCCAAATTGTAAACAAATGCAACACAAAAAGCGTCGGCCACAGCTGACAAGATGCCGATGTAACAAAAAAAAATCTACAGATATTGGAAACCAACTGTATTTGTAAAACATAAACAAGTACAAGACGTTCTTGCATAATTTCCACATTGAAGACTTACGTGTGAATTTGTTATAATGGCCGGCCGTAGTGACCGAACGGTTCTAGGCGCTTCAGTTCGGAACCGCGCTACTGCTATGGTCGCAGGTTCGAATCCTGCCTTGGGCATGGATGTGTGTGATGCCCTTAGGTTAGTTAGGTTTAAGTAGTTCTACACTCCTGGAAATTGAAATAAGAACACCGTGAATTCATTGTCCCAGGAAGGGGAAACTTTATTGACACATTCCTGGGGTCAGATACATCACATGATCACACTGACACAACCACAGGCACATAGACACAGGCAACAGAGCATGCACAATGTCGGCACTAGTACAGTGTATATCCACCTTTCGCAGCAATGCAGGCTGCTATTCTCCCATGGAGACGATCGTAGAGATGCTGGATGTAATCCTGTGGAACGGCTTGCCATGCCATTTCCACCTGGCGCCTCAGATGGACCAGCGTTCGTGCTGGACGTGCAGACCGCGTGAGACGACGCTTCATCCAGTCCCAAACATGCTCAATGGGGGACAGATCCGGAGATCATGCTGGCCAGGGTAGTTGACTTACACCTTCTAGAGCACGTTGGGTGGCACGGGATACATGCGGACGTGCATTGTCCTGTTGGAACAGCATGTTCCCTTGCCGGTCTAGGAATGGTAGAACGATGGGTTCGATGACGGTTTGGATGTACCGTGCACTACTCAGTGTCCCCTCGACGATCACCAGTGGTGTACGGCCAGTGTAGGAGATCGCTCCCCACACCATGATGCCGGGTGTTGGCCCTGTGTGCCTCGGTCGTATGCAGTCCTGATTGTGGCGCTCACCTGCACGGGGCCAAACACGCATACGACCATCATTGGCACCAAGGCAGAAGCGACTCTCATCGCTGAAGACGACAAGTCTCCATTCGTCCCTCCATTCACGCCTGTCGCGACACCACTGGAGACGGGCTGCACGATGTTGGGGCGTGAGCGGAAGACGGCCTAACGGTGTGCGGGACCGTAGCCCAGCTTCATGGAGACGGTTGCGAATGGTCCTCGCCGATACCCCAGGAGCAACAGTGTCCCTAATTTGCTGGGAAGTGGCGGTGCGGTCCCCTACGGCACTGCGTAGGATCCTACGGTCTTGGCGTGCATCCGTACGTCGCTGCGGTCCGGTCCCAGGTCGACGGGCACGTGCACCTTCCGCCGACCACTGGCGACAACATCGATGTACTGTGGAGACCTCACGCCCCACGTGTTGAGCAATTCGGCGGTACGTCCACCCGGCCTCCCGCATGCCCACTATACGCCCTCGCTCAAAGTCCGTCAACTGCACATACGGTTCACGTCCACGCTGTCGCGGCATGCTACCAGTGTTAAAGACTGCGATGGAGCTCCGTATGCCACGGCAAACTGGCTGACACTGACGGCGGCGGTGCACAAATGCTGCGCAGCTAGCGCCATTCGACGGCCAACACCGCGGTTCCTGGTGTGTCCGCTGTGCCGTGCGTGTGATCATTGCTTGTACAGCCCTCTCGCAGTGTCCGGAGCAAGTATGGTGGGTCTGACACACCGGTGTCAATGTGTTCTTTTTTCCATTTCCAGGAGTGTAGTAATTAATTGTTGGAGACACAACAGCGTTGTTACAGATAGTCTTAAAAAACCAGTTCATAGATGTTGGCCACTGATGAATTGTATATACGATTGCAGTTAACCCCCTCAGCGTCAGTTAAGGCCCGAAGCACCGAAACTGGTAGCCATACTATAAATAACATCATAAGGACAGCTGTAGGTGTTCCATTTATTACACTGTTCTAATTGGTCGTTGATATCCCACTGAGACGAAACTAAGGTCCGAGCTGGTCCCAAACCTGTTCTATCAGAGACTGATCTGGGTCTGTTGCTGGCCATGGGAGTACCTCAGCATGACGCAGGCACTTCGTAGTGACCAGAAACATGTGTGGATCAGCATTTTACTGTTGAAAATGGCAGTCCGATACTGCCGCAAAGTGGTAACACAAGAGGATGCAGGATGTCCGTGAGGTCCCTTTGTGCCTTCAAGAGTTCCTTCAGTCACTACCAGCCGTGACCTAAAGCTATATCAGGAGGCTCCCCCTCCGCACACCCCGACGCCAGGAGGAAGAACGTTTTGCATCTCCAAAACATGGGAAGGCTTGGATCTCTTCCCAGGTCGCTGTGTTATGCTCCGACGTTGGTCTCCCGGGTCATACACAACAGCGATTCATCTCAGAGCCCAATGCTACACATTCGTCAGCAGTCCATGCTTCCTGATCACGGCACCATTCCAGATGCAGCCGTTTGTGTTGTTGTGTTAACGGCAGCCTGCGCGTGGGACAGTCATTCTATAGCCTGGCTTCTGTTAGCCTCCTACCAATGTTGCAGGGAGGCCATTCTTGTTCTTAGAAGGCAGGCATCGGTATGAAGAATTTATGATGTGCTTGGTGCACAATAAGGCGATCCTCCTCTGTGGTGGTCAGGCGTGGTCTATGGGAACCTTGACGACGAGTACGCCTGGTCCCATGCCACCTAACACAAGGCGACTGTCACATTCTAGTGTCCCAAAAATCTGCGTATTGCACGATTATACCAGCTGGCCAAATAGAAACCCAGAATGAGTTCCCTTTCAAACACTGTCAGGTGCTGATAACGCTGTCTGGTACGACCACGCGGCATCTCCGTATCCTTCGCGATGATCACCAGTAACACTTAACACGAACGACGCCAATGCACTCTGGTGGTCATTCTGCTGCCACAGAGCATTGCGTCATTTACATACTGGCTACGTTGTGTACGAAGTTATGTCTTCTGAGTGCTTCACTTTTTTTGTTTGACAATATATTTGCAAATTGGTGCAGCTGATGTGTTACATGCTGCGAGTACAAGATTTCCAATCTGCGACTGTAAAAATAACAATAATCTCTGTTACAACGATTATATGAATAATTTTGGACATGCTTTGCTTCCTGGTGAACTAGTCTTCCGATTTGGTAACATTTTGAAGAACCACATTCAACATTTATGGTATTTATGTCCGAGTGGCATCTGCATCTACCACCAGTACTGTGATCTCTTGCGTGATTAAACTACCGAAAGGAAAGGAGAGGTGAAGAGGGAAATGATAGGCGAAGAGGAAAATGATAGGCAAAGAGGGAAAGGAAAGGCAAAGAGGAAAAGGAAAGGTGGAGAGGGAAAGGAAAGGCGAAGAGGGAAAGGAAAGGCGAAGGAGGAAAGGACAGACGATGGTTCAAAATGGTTCAAATGGCTCTGAGCACTATGAGACTTAACATCTGAGGTCATCATTCCCCTAGACTTAGAACTACTTAAACCTAACTAACCTAAAGACAGCACACACATCCATGCCCGAGGCAGGATTGGAACCTGCGACCGTAGCAGCAGCGCGGTTCGGGACTGAAGCGCCTAGAACCGCTCGGCCACAACGGCCGGCTATGGACGAAGGGGGAAGGGATAGACGAAGAGGGAAGGGAAAGACGAAGGGGTATAGGAAAGAGGAAAGGTGAGGAAGAATAGGGTATAACTTCCTGTCCGCGACAAGGTCACTGGAGACGGAATACAAGCTAGGCTTGGACATAAATAAGCAAGGAGATAGGCCGTATCCTTTTCAAAGGAACCATCCTGGCAATCGACTTAAGAGACCTAGGGAAACTACAGAAAACGTAAATCTCGGCGGCTGGATGAGTGAGTAAACCTCACTCATTGCGAATTTCGGTCCAATATCTTACCACTGCGCCACTTAACTCGTGTAACTGCCAAAGCAAATTTCGGTGCCAGTTACGATGTTACACCTACTTTAGCAGTGTTTTATTTGAAATTCGGTTTTTCCACAATAGGATTTAAGCTCAGAACCTCAACACCGCCCGTCTTTAAAGAGGTTACTCCTTGCAGCGAATGACTCTAAGCTAATACGAACGAAGTGAATTTTTGACCTATTTTGAACTAACATTTCTTAGGAACTAAACCGTGTGAGTAGCCAATAATGCGGGAGGGAAAAGTGGCGTATCAGTCTCGCCTGCAGACTGCTTCGCTCGCATTCCTGTTAAAGTAAAAAATGAGTCACTCAGCGCTAAAGCGGATTTGAAAGCTGCGAGCCAATATCTGCAGTGAGGGCCGCGCGCCGGTATCAGGTGCGCAAACTCTCTGGATCCTTCAGCGCTCCCATTTGTTAACTCGAGCCTCGACAGCAAACCTTAGTCCTAACAAATATTTATCGTCCCCGAAGATTTTGCCCGTAAGTTATTACGACGCGGAGAATATTACTGAATATTAAGTATCGACGGAGGTCTATAATACGATAAATAATTTATACGCTGACGTAATAAAAATGACGTGCAATTAAATAAGACTTCTACTTTAAAATTAAGCTAAAAATTCGTTCGTACTAAGCGGCCGTCCGCCACGCAGTTGAAACTCGCTTTTTGTTCTCAGAAGCATCGTTACTGTCCTAACATTTCACTACGCCAGTAACACTGTTTCCGTGGTTTTATGTAGTCTGTTTAGCGTCTCTGATAACGTTATTTAGCTTTAAAACAGTTAATTAAACGCATTAATTTTCGTAGAACTTCCCAAATACGTGAAAAAATAAAACTACCGGTGAAAACGCCAGAGGTGTAATTAGTAACATAAACCGCCGGTACCAAAGGCATTGAGTTAATTATTAGTTATTTGCGTGTTCCATACATCATAATTGCGATTTCTCGCTATGACATGGGATCTGTCAGGTTATAAATGTGATGCCCATTTTCGATGAAAAATACAGCAACGTACTGACGGTTTACGTGACACACACACACACACATGTGCACAGGCACACACACGAGCGCGCGCGTATATTTAGTTCTACTGTAATCTTACACGGATGCGTTTTGTAGATGAAAAAATGTAAAAATAATACGGATATTTTAATAGAAGTGCTTTGATAACTATTCTGCAGGATATCATTAACGGGAAAATTATGGAGAAAGTGACTGCTGCCCAAGATAATATCAGAACAAATAATTTGAATCTTTTTTTGCCGTTCACTTCCTTGAGTCTCGTAGGAAAGCAAAATAACAATTCTCCACTCCTCAGTCAATTGATTTTCTTCAGAAACAGGAATACTTCTTAAATTAGTTGAAATACTTACATTATTTCAAAATTATAATATTATGACTACGAAGACTGGTTTGAGGCAACTCTCCACGCTGGTGTGTGACTACTCCGTGCATGACTATTGCAACCTGCGTTCATTTGAAATTTGAACCGGCTTGCTGTAGTCACGCCTTGATGACTCTACAATGTTTACACTTCCCCCCTCCTTCTCACATTTCCTTCCATTACTAAACTTACGAATCCCTGATGTCTCAGGATGTGTCTTATCAATCGATGCCTTCTTTTACTCAAAACTGTGTCACAAATTTCTCTTCTCCCCAATTCGATTCAGTACATTACTATATGACCTACCCATCTACTCATCTTCTGAAGCGTCTCATTTCAAGAACTTCTGCTCTCTTCTTTCCTGGACTGTTAACATTCAGCTTCCGGACAAGGCTACACTCCAGACTAGTTCTTCAGAAGAAACTACGTAACTATTAAATTCAGGAGTATATTCAATGTTAAATTTCTCTCCGCAGTGACGTTTCCCTTGCTGTTGCCTTCTACTTCGGCCATCGTCAATTACTTGAAAAGATAAAGCAAAAGCATTTTAGTCCACAGCCACGGAGATGCTCCATCGTCAATATGGATAAGTTAACATCGTCTGTTACTTTGCTGCGCAAATAGCAAAACTAATCGATTACTTTTAATGTCTCAGTTCATAATCTAATTCCCTCAGAATCGCCTGATTTAATTGGCCTACACTTCATTACCATAGTTTCAGTTTTGTTAATGTTCATCCTACAATCTCTTTTCCACATATTATCCATTCCGTTCAAATGCTCTTCCAAGTGCTTTACCGTCTCTGACAAAATTCCAATGTCTTTAGCAAACCTCAACGTTTCTATTTCTTCTCTCTGAATTTTAATTCCTTTTCCAAAATTCTTTCACAGCTTGGTCAATGCACAGCCTGAATAACATCAGGGAAAGGCTTCAAACTAGACTCACTCCTTTCTCAAATGCTGCTTTCCTTTTATGACCTTGGATATCGGGAAAAAAGTCAAGCAATATATGGGAAGGTAGTGCAGAGTGTATAGAAGAATGAGTTAAATTTGACAGAAAAGATAAAGGCAGAGTGAATTTCATTACTTGGGAGTAATTGTTGGATTGGAGAAGATATGGGGGTTGTAGAACTGAGAACTGAAGAATCGTGTTGATATTGACATGGAACTGTACTAGGATTGGAAATTTGATGGATACGATAAGGTTCCTGGATTTAGGTTTTACCTGACACATATGATATACGAAGTTTATGCAGAGAAGTGAAGAAATCTGATGATCTCTTGCAGAATGGGTGTAGGGAAAAACAGGTGAATTTGTAACAGGACTGTGATTGCGTGGGTATCCAGGTGACATTCGTATAAGATAGTGTGTTAGGTCAAGGGTTTGTTCCTGGAAATGATGGTGTTTGGAAAGTTGGTACTCTTATTCTACCGTTGGTGTTCTGTTAGAGGATTAGTATTTGGGGTTTGCATTTTAGTCTATGGTCGAGAGTTAGACAAGGGTATTGTAGTGAAATCAGTGCTTGCTTGATCCTATAATTATTGCCCCGGTTTTGGAAGGCTTTATCCTAAGGATAGTAGGTAAATTGTTTGAATTTAGTCTCTGTTATATTCCCCAAATAAAAAAAACCTGGTAACATGGGGTGAGGCCGTGGTTCCTGTATATTCATTGAGTTAAAGGAGGAGGGAGTAATCTAAATGAGGGTTATCACGAACTGTGAACGTATTATGCAGACAGCATCCAAAGTTACTAGCTTTGCTCAGGCTATCATGCAGTGAGTGGAGATGGCGAATAAATTAGTAGTAGGGTGCATCGAAGGCCTTAAATGATTTTATAGTAAGCGTAGCATTACGTTTGGTGTACGTTTGAAACCAGTCTCATTGACCAAGCACGTTGGTGCTGTATAAATCCCCGCCGAACCATCCAGAATTAAGTTAACCGAGACTCCGCTAACTCACGTAAAGGAAATTGGGGGGGGGGGGCGGCGGGGGGCGGCGGAGGGCGGCGGGGGGCGTCGTCATGGTTCCTTTTTCCTTTGAAAAGTTTTTTGCCCCATCGTCCCCCGGCCTGAGTCTTTTGTAACGTAAAAGAAACTAGAGTGAACAGGTACTTGTGCGAGGTACAGGCGTCGACAAATGTGTTACACACGGCTAGCCGTAATTTACCCTCAGATTTGGAGGCTGAATTTATACATTCGTACTATGGGTTTCTTATCAGATAAATGATTAATGGAAATAATCTCGGTCAATGTTCTTCCATCAGCTCATAGTTAGTGTGACTGTTCAACTAGATTATGCAAGCTGACTTGTACTGGAAATTATATTAATGTTAAGTGAATCATTTGGAGTATGATGATTTCTTTTTCTTAAAGCCATATTCTGTACAAAGTAAACAGTCGATTGCTTCCAGCAGCAAAGACTTCCTTCCCTCCAGCTGTGTCGTCTGCAACGACAACATTACAGCCTGGCCCCCTTCCACTTTTGACATACTAAAGGTATCCAATCAGTCAGAAATCGGCGTTGACCTATGAAAAAAAGTAATGCTTTCTTTTGGCCATATTAAATCTGGTGGTACAGCTTGTCTGATACAACTTTGCCGTAGGCCTGTCAGTGAATTTGTGTTTGCTGACAGATACCGCGACATCACAGTAGATCTTGTAAGGTGACCATAGCCTTGGAGACTTCAGATATCACCTCAAATTTTTATTACTGTACACATCATTAAAATTCTTTATATTTAAATGAATATCAAAATTCTCTCTGGAATTCAGTGACCCTTTGATGTAACTGTTTGATTACAGAAGTACTGTAAAGAAAAGGAGATTTCTAGAAGAATATTGCGCTTCTCTGGAGATGATGTGAAAGCCGTATGTTTTGTTGACAACCTCTGAGTTCTGTCGAGTGATCACAACGTGCAACGCTAGTACCCGTCAGCGGCAAGGACGTTACGTGAGTGCGAGTCGGACGTTAGAAGGGAAGGAAGAGACAACGGATGACGCGAAGAACGTGCAAAGTATGAACTTTTCAACATTTGGGATAGAATGTAATGGGTGCAAGAAAGACGCGAGTATTCAAAGTGAAATTAAGAAACAAAAGTGATGTCACCATTGGACAAAATGTCGAAGATGATTAGTCAAGTTTGTGCAATCAGTACCGGCTTCGTATTAATGACAGCTGGTGCCGCAAAAAGCAAAGTAGACGATAATAATTTAGAATTCAGAACGACTAATCGTGTGTTTCTTCAACTTAATAATTTTCCGACAAAACGTTACCATGAAAGGAACGACGCACTCAACAAGGTTTCACCATCAGGTTGGAGGTAAAACAGAGCACATTATTGTCGTGTTCCAGAAGCCAGAAGTCATCTCTTCAAGAGTAGAAGTCGGATCAGCAGAAAGACCGTTGGATTCAGTGCTTAAGAATAAATGTTGCACGTCGCAGATTCTCTCACTAACAATTCAATTTGCATTCATATTAGAGTATATACAAATAAGAACTGCTGAGCAGAAAGAGAGGAAAAAGTTGACAATTACAAGGCATTAACATTAAAAGACAGTTCTTATAATTCAGAATTGGTATTGTGGTCTTCAGTCCAAAGGCTTGTTTGATGCAGCTCTCCACGCTACTCTACCCCGTGCAAGCCTCTTCATCTCTGAGTAACTACTGCAACCTACATAGCTCTGAATCCGTTTATTGTATTCATCTCTTGGTCTCCCTCTACAGTTTTTACCACTCACGCTTCCCTCCTGTACTAAACTGGTGATCGCTGGATGCCTCAGAGTGTGTCCTACCAAGCGATCCCTTCTTCTAGTCAAGTTGTGCCACAAATTTCTCTTCTCCCCGATTCTATTCAATACCTCCTAATTAGTTACGTGATGTATCCATCTAATGATCAGCATTCTTCTATAGCACCACATTTCAAAGGTTTCTATTCTCTTCATTTGTAAACTGTTTATTCTCCGTGTTTCACTTCCATACATTGTTATACTCCATACAAATACTTTCAGAAAGGACTTCTTGACACTTAAATCTATACTCGACGTTAACAAATTTCTCTTCTTCAGAAATTTGTTTCTTTCCATTGCCAGTCTGCGCTTTATATCCTCCCTACCTCGACCATCGTCAGTTAATTTGCTCCGCAAATAGTGAAACTCATCTACTACTTTAAGTGTCTCGTTTCGTAATCTAATTCCCTCAGCCTCAGAGTAAACTTCCAAAATTAATGCAATTAAAGATATACGAATTGCAGTAACAATTTCACAGGGTCGCGGAGTGGCCGCCTGGTTTGAGGCGCCATGTCACGGATTGCGCGGCCACTCCCGCCGGAGGTTCGAGTCCTCCGTCGGGCATGGGTGTGTGTTGTTCTTGGCATAATTTAGTTTAAGTTGTGTGTAAGTCTAGGGACCGATGTCCTCAGCAGTTTGGTCCCTTAGGAATTCACACACATTTGAACATTTTTTGAACAATTTCACATCGCAAAACTGCAATCGTGGTATAATCTCAAGTTTCTAAATTGCAATTTCATATGCGGTCCGAGTAAATTCTGTTGTCATATCAGTTGAGGTTCCTTTCGATCAGCTGGATGGTACAACGTCGTCGTCCCGAGCACTCTGGGTTGGATTGGGTTGTTTTGGGGGAGGAGACCAGATAGCGAGGTCATCGGTCTCATCGGATTAGGGAAGGACGGGGAAGGAGTCGGCCGTGCACTTTAAAAGGCACCATCCCGGCATTTTCCAGGAGCGATTTAGGGAAATCACGGAAAACCTAAATCAGGATGGCCTGACGCGGGATTGAACCGTCGTCCTCCCGAATGCGAGTCCAATGTGCTAGTCACTGCGCCATCTCGCTTGGTCTGAGCACTTTCTTCGACACAGTTTTCACGTTCTTTTCCAAGTTCTGCTAAATTACAGCAGCACGTCGGCAGTACTCTTTTTAGATATTTTTAGGTGTGCACATTCTTTCACGCAGCTGTATGTCAGGCAAATCTGTAGATGTTTCTTGTGACATATTTTATGTAATTACGTCCCAGACCTTTCCAAGTCCAGGTCGCAGACGTAGGGGAGGGGGGAGGGAAACGGGGGGGGAGGGGGAGAGGACCTTTTTTTGCTTCTGAAGTCTATGGAAATGAGCGTTTGGCGTCATTGGCTGGGAGGCCCCTTACGGGGCAGGTCCGGCCGTCTTGGTGCAGGTCTTATTACATTCGACGCCACATTGGGCGACCTGCGCGCCGGATGGGGATGAAATGATGATGAAGACAACACAACACCAAGTTCCTGAGCGGAGAAAATCCCCGACCCAGCCTGGAATCGAACACGGGCTCCTTAGGACGGCAATCCGTCACGCTGACCATTCACCTATCGGGGCGGACTCTAAAGTCTATATAAGATGTGCACATGCTTAAGTTTATTTGCTGTAACAATTTCTAACAATTCTCGCTTGGTCATGTCTTCTGTCACACATGTTTTTCTTAACCACGACTGAGTATTTTCTTTTGGGAAGCAACAGTGGGTACTTTTCTTGAGCTGTGCAATATGAAGCACTGACAAGTACAAAAATGCATTTATTTGAGAGATATGAGGTATGTTGATTCTACAACCAATTTACATACGAGGGCTGTTCGGAAAATAAGGTCCGATCAGTCACAAAACGGAAACCACTGTGAAAATCGAAAAAGTTTTATTTGTAACAGTCAGCTACAGCTTCCAGCTACTTCTCTACATGGTCGCCGCTCCGTTTCAGGTATTTGTGGAAGCGTTGTACTAACTTTCCCAAGTCCTCGTCGCAGAAGGTAGCCGTCTGTGCTTTCCACCAATTCTCTACATTAGTCTGCAGCTCGTAGTCCATGCCAAAATATCGTCTTCAAGGCCAACGGTTCATGTGAGCAGAGATGGTACTCAAGGGGAGCCAATTACGGGCTGTATCGCGGGTAATCAAACACTTACCACCGGAAACGCCGCAGGAGTATCTTCATTGCCCCTGTGCCCAGTGTGGCGGAGAATTGTCCCGAGGAAGGAAGCACATGACAGTTATGTTATGTGGGCTGCATCACATCAGGCGAAATATCTCACCAGGCACTCATACTTGACGAGAGACACTATTTTCTAGGAATCTTTAAGTGTTCACTGTGCGCTCGAAACTGAAAAGAGCGACGTGACGCGATCGATGGGAATGCTAGAGACATTGCCCAATACATCTGTACAAAGCTTCATCGAATTTGCACTCTGGTTTCCCATTTCGCGCCCGATCGTACCTTACTTTCCGAGTAGCCCTCGTAATTAACACAACTAATCACATACGATTTCTCTAAGTGGCTAGAGAGGCCTTCTATTTTTATGCTTCACACATGTTTTCTGCTCTGACATACACTCCTGGAAATGGAAAAGAGAACACATTGACACCGGTGTGTCAGACCCACCATACTAGCTCCGGACACTGCGAGAGGGCTGTACAAGCAATGATCACACGCACGGCACAGCGGACACACCAGGAACCGCGGTGTTGGCCGTCGAATGGCGCTAGCTGCGCAGCATTTGTGCACCGCCGCCGTCAGTGTCAGCCAGTTTGCCGTGGCATACGGAGCTCCATCGCAGTCTTTAACACTGGTAGCATGCCGCGACAGCGTGGACGTGAACCGTATGTGCAGTTGACGGACTTTGACCGAGGGCGTATAGTGGGCATGCGGGAGGCCGGGTGGACGTACCGCCGAATTGCTCAACACGTGGGGCGTGATGTCTCCACAGTACATCGATGTTGTCGCCAGTGGTCGGCGGAAGGTGCACGTGCCCGTCGACCTGGGACCGGACCGCAGCGACGCACGGATGCACGCCAAGACCGTAGGATCCTACGCAGTGCCGTAGGGGACCGCACCGCCACTTCCCAGCAAATTAGGGACACTGTTGCTCCTGGGGTATCGGCGAGGACCATTCGCAACCGTCTCCATGAAGCTGGGCTACGGTCCCGCACACCGTTAGGCCGTCTTCCGCTCACGCCCCAACATCGTGCAGCCCGCCTCCAGTGGTGTCGCGACAGGCGTGAATAGAGGGACGAATGGAGACGTGTCGTCTTCAGCGATGAGAGTCGCTTCTACCTTGGTGCCAATGATGGTCGTATGCGTGTTTGGCGCCGTGCAGGTGAGCGCCACAATCAGGACTGCATACGACCGAGGCACACAGGGCCAACACCCGGCATCATGGTGTGGGGAGCGATCTCCTACACTGGCCGTACACCACTGGTGATCGTCGAGGGGACACTGAATAGTGCACGGTACATCCAAACCGTCATCGAACCCATCGTTCTACCATTCCTAGACCGGCAAGGGAACTTGCTGTTCCAACAGGACAATGCACGTCCGCATGTATCCCGTGCCACCCAACTTGCTCTAGAAGGTGTAAGTCAACTACCCTGGCCAGCAAGATCTCCGGATCTGTCCCCCATTGAGCATGTTTGGGACTGGATGAAGCGTCGTCTCACGCGGTCTGCACGTCCAGCACGAACGCTGGTCCAACTGAGGCGCCAGGTGGAAATGGCATGGCAAGCCGTTCCACAGGACTACATTCAGCATCTCTACGATCGTCTCCATGGGAGAATAGCAGCCTGCATTGCTGCGAAAGGTGGATATACACTGTACTAGTGCCGACATTGTGCATGCTCTGTTGACTGTGTCTATGTGCCTGTGGTTCTGTCAGTGTGATCATGTGATGTATCTGACCCCAGGAATGTGTCAATAAAGTTTCCCCTTCCTGGGACAATGAATTCACGGTGTTCTTATTTCAATTTCCAGGAGTGTAGTACTACTTGCGGTAATTTCATCGGAGGTGATACTATTACTTGCAGCGATTTCGTCTGAGATGGGTTCAGTCTACTTGCTTAACGGATAAATATGGTATAAATTCTTTTGTGTAGGTGAACAACAGGTGCACTAACCAAATAGAAACTATACCTACGGCTCAAGGAGGGCGCAGCCTAAGCCTACTCGTCAGCTCTCAGCTACTCTTGTAGCTCGTTGTAGTATTTGCCGCCAGTGAAGATATTTCAAAAGGATTATATGCATCTTGGTATTAAACTAATCGCTTCCCGTGATACGAGTACCTCGCAAAAACTGTGGAGAAACAACAAAAGAGATTATAAATCGGCCTTCTCCCTTTGCGCGGGATTAAACATCCACAAAAAGCCCAACATTCTGAAATTTTAACCATCAAGAATGGTTTAATACACAACGAAGACTCCTATAAATAACTCCAACATTGAGAGATATTTAAAAATAGACGTGCAAAGCTGCGCGCTTTTCTAGACATATTGTCACTCAGTGACCAATTAACATGGTGGTAAATGATTGTGATAAGGACGATGCAGCAGCTCCAGCTATGAGTAATGCCACACTCATTGCCAAAGAAGACATTGTCCTCAGGAAAGATCCACGTTCTTTTAATCGTGGACAGGGAGATGTGGCGTAAACGGATAGCCACTGTACTTGCGTTCGGGATGACCAGTGTTCGAAGCCCCGTTCGTCATCCAGTTCAAGCTTTCCTTATATCGCTCAAGGCAACTTCCGCGATGGTTCTTTTGAAAGGAACACGACCGATACCCTTCCCCGAACCAAGAACAAGCGGAGGAAGTGCACTAGTCTGAAACTCCTGCTTACTCGCCAGTCTCCAACACTACAGCAGGTGACGAGAAAATCCAAGTCGGCAGCCGGTGGCAGGAAAAGTCTTACCGGCGAGCGGATGCGGTGTCAGCGACTGGTGCGCTCCTAACGGCTGTTTCCGATACTTCCGCAGGAGGCTGCGAGAAAACAGTGGCGGCCCTGAATCGATGAAAAATGGCGAATTGACTGTCGCACTATCCAGTTTTCGTGCCAGAAAAGCATTTTCCCCGTGAATAGTATTACGTTTCGAATTGGAAGTTATACAGGGCGTATCATAATTAACAGCGAAAACCTATGGAACTGTACGATAACGAAGCAAAAACATTCTAGTAAACATGGGGCCGCAAACGACCGGCTTACAAGTCAAATGAGAATGAAATATTGTTCCAGTTAGTACAATACTTCTGAAATAGAAACGGTTCTATTAAGTCCTTGTCTAACTGAGTTCAAATTTCACTCGTAGCCTATGGTTGAGAAATATGGTACGAGGCTGTGCTAAAAAGTAATTCCTCGAAGTTCTTATCCAAAAACTCTTAAAGCTTTTAAAATAAAACGAGCATTATTAACATTCTGCGTCTTTATTCTTGCGAACGCGATCCTCCCATCGAGAGACCAGTTTGTTGATACCGTCACTTCAGAATGTTTGACTCTGTTGACACAACCACTACCTCACCTCTGGTTGCACCGCTTCATCACTATCAAAGTTAAGTCCTAGAAGGTGTTCTTTAAATTCTGGAAACAAATAAAAATCAGATGGGGCCAAGTCAGAACTGTAAAGAGGATAATCGATGGCAATCAACTCAAGACGTCGGATTGTTGCAGACGTAGCAGCGCACGTGTGTGGTCTTGAATTGTCATACTGATAGAGAAGCTGCTCCATGTGTGGACGAAGTCTTCGAATTCGAAACTCGATTACAGCACGCTTTTTCTCACGCACCGACATACACTGAAGAGCCAAAGAAACTGGTACACCTGCCTAATATCGTGTAGGGCCCCCGCGAGCACGTAGAATTGCCGCAATACGACGCGGCATGCACTCGACTAATGTCTGAAGTAGTGCTGGAGGGAATTGACACCATCAATCTTGCAGGGCTGTCCATAAAACCGTACGAGTACGAGGTGGTGGAGATCTCTTCTGAACAGCACGTTACAAGGAATCCGTCATATGTTCAATAATGTTCATGTCTGGGAAGTCTGGTGGCCAGCGGAAGTGTTTAAACTCAGAAGAGAGTTCCTGGAGGCACTCTGTAGCAATTTTGGACTGGTGGGGTGTCGCATTGTCCTGCTGGAACTTCCCAAGTCCGTCGGAATGCACAATGGACGGTCTGCTGACACACAGTCAACATAGGTTTAGGAAACATCGTTCTTGTGAAACACAACTAGCTCTTTATTCACATGAAGTGTTGAGTGCTATTGACATGGGATTTCAGATCGATTCCGTATTTTTGGATTTCCAGAAGGCTTTTGACACTGTACCACAAAACCCGCTTATAGTGAAATTGCGTGCTTATGGAATATCGTCTCAGTTGAGTAACTGGATTGGTGAATTCATGTCAGAGAGGCCATAGTTCGTAGTAACTGACGGAAAGTCATCGAGTAAAACAGAAGTCGTTTCTGGCGTTCCCCAAGGTAGTTTTATAGATCCTTTGCTGTTCCTTATCTATATAAGCGATTTGGGAGGCAATATGAGCAGCCGTCGTAGGCTGTTTGCACATGATGCTGTCGTTTATCGGCTAATAAAGTCATCAGAAAAAAAACAAATTGCAAAACGATTTATAAAAGATATCTGAATGGTGCAAAAATTGGCAGTTGACCCTAAATAACGAAAAATGTGAGGTCATCCACATGAGTGCTAAAAGGAATCCGTTAAACTTCGGTTACACGATAAACCATTCAAATATTAAGGCCGTAAGTTCAACTAAATACCTAGGAATTACAATTACGAACAACTTAAATTTGAAGTAACATATAGAAAATGTTGTGGGGAAGGCTAACCAAAGACTGTGTTTTTTTGGCAGGATACTTAGAAAATGTAACAGATCCACTAAGGAGACTGCCTATACTATACCTGTCCGTCCTCTTTTAAAATACTGCTGCGCGGTGTGGGATCCTTACCAGATAGGACTGACGTAGTACATCTAAAAAGTTCAAAGAAGGTCAGCACGTTTTGTATTATCATCAAATATGGGAGAGAGTGTCACAGAAATGATACAGGATTTGGGCTGGACTGCATTAAAAGAAACGCTTTTTTCGTTGCGACGGAATCTTCTCACGAAATTCCAATCACCAACTTTCTCCTCCGAATGCGAAAATATTTTGTTGACACCGACCTACACGTGGAGGAAATATCGCCACCATAAAATAAGGGAAATCAGAGCTCATACGGAAAGATATAGGTGCGCGCTATACGACAATGGAATAATAGAAAATTGTGGAGGTGGTCCTCTGTAAGGGACTTAAATGTGATTTGCAGAGTATCCATGCAGATGTAGATTTAGAATGGATGCAGGTGATCAGACAGGATGCTTACGTACATGTCACCTCTCAGAGTCGTATCTAGACGAATCAGCTGTCCCATATCACTCCAAATGCACACGCCTCACACCATTATAGATCCTCCATCGGCTTGAACAGTCCCCTACTGACATACAGGGTCCATGGATTCATGAGGTTGTCTACATACCCGTATACGTCCATCCGCTAGATACAACATGAAACTAAACTCGTCCTACCCAAGCGACATGTTTCCAGTCGTCAACAATCCAATGTTGTTGACGGGCCCAGGCGAGGCGTAAAGCTTTATCTCGTGCAGTCATCAAGGGTTCATGAGAGGTCCTTCGGTTCCAAAAGCCCATATCGATGATGTTTCGTTGAACGTTTCGCACGCTGACACTTCTTGATTGCCCAGCACTGAAATCTGTAGCAATTTCGCGGAAGGTTTGCAGTTCTGTCACGCTCAACGATTCTCTTCAGTCGTTGTTGGTCTCGTTTTTGCAGGATCTTCTTCCGGCCGCAACGATGTCGGAGATTTGTTTTACCTTATTCCTGATATTCGCGGTATAGTCGTGGAATGGCCTTACGGGACAATACCCACTTCACTGCTACCTCATAAATGCTGTGTCCCACCTTTCGTGCGCCGACTATAACACCACGTTCAAACTGACTTAAATCTTGATAACCTGCCATTGTAGCAGCAGTAACCGCTCTAAAAATTGCGCCAGACACTTGTTGCGTTATATAGTCGTTGCCGACCGCAGCGCGGTATTCTGCCTGTTTACATATCTCTGTATTTGAATGCGCATGCCTATACCAGTTTCTTTGGCGCTTCAGTTAAGATGACTCGCCTGGTGTTCTTTCGCGAATTTCTCCTTGCAGTTTCTTATCATCGGTCGTTCATCGATTTGTAGAGCAGCTGTAGTTTGCTCCACCAGTTTATCCAAAGAAAGTAGCGGCGCTCCTACATCTCTCTCTCTCTCTCTCTCTCTCTCTCTCTCTCTCTCTCTCAAACTTCTCCCTCGTGGAAGACGCGAATTCACGCGACTGACTGCGTATAATCAAGTAATGTGTGGCCCTTTTTGAAGTTTCCTGGAAGTGTGCAGCCACGGTCTGCCCCTCTTTCGACTACTTTCATCACACTTCGTAAAGTAAGTGAAGCTGAAAGTCACTCAAATCTCTCACTACAACGGCTCGCCGAGGCCTGGCTGGCACAATGCTTTAGGCAGCGCAACGGAAGTGGCAACGCAGTGGGACCCAGCATTGCCAGGCTCCATTTGGTGTATTGGTAGAGGGAGCCATACAGCCGGATACCTGTCAAGTGAAAACTAATCTAATCAGTCTTATATACCGTACTAAGTTTTCAAAGTTTAAACCAGATACAACCAAACAGAAAAATCGCAATAATAGCCACAGCCAAAAGGAGACGATACAAATAAACATACAGAAGCTATAAAGGAACCTTATTTGACTATAAGGAAGATAAACAGAAAGCGTAACAAATAGAAGTCGTATTCTTATAGTTTACAAACTGGAGACTGAAGTATGAATGTCTTACAACTTACATAACTCTTTATAAATTTAGTTTGTTTTCTCTTATTGTGGTGCAACTCAGTAAGACGTTAGAATCAATGGAATTTAAATCTGTAAAGAAAGTTACTAAGTGCGAATCTACAGATCCAAAGGTATGGTTTTTGACCTGTAGTCACTCCATGGATTTAGCTTCTGTTATTTATCACTTCTTTCACTTTTGGCAATAATTTATGGGTGAAGACAATTACACCTTTTTATGCCAAAACTCAGATCGTAAGTGTAGCAACTGTTTTAAAGGGCAACGAACTAAAAAGTTCTTTTCTAATCGAAAATGAGCTTGGCAGTAAAAAGTTTTCCTTTAGGATAATTTTTTCTTGTTATATATTACAATATTTATTTTATTGTTCTTATTACATTCTCTTTCTACATCTGAAGTAATAATATTCCTGTTACTTCAAATTTAGTCGTTATCTTCAAAGCTTTGCATCCGCAAATAACAGTTACATCTCCTCAGAAAACAAACTCCTACTGAACACAAAGCTAGTTTCACATAAATTCACTATTATGAATTTGGCATATTATTTCCACGCATTCAAAAGATAGCAGTAGATTTGAGGTAATTTTCTTCTTACACGGACTTCTCTGAAGATTTTTCTATCCAGATGTATCAGTATTTTCTCATGAAAATAGAAGACAGGCAACTTCCCACACTTCCTATTCCACCTGAGGAAGTAGGAGGCTCCGACTAAAATACACCCTAGAGCGAAACTTCCTAACTTTCGCATACGAAAGACATGTTCTGTGATCACTACTAGACCCGTCTCGAATGACCGCGACGTCGACGGGATGTTTTATCCAAATCTTCGTTCTTGTTAAGTACGATTCACTGAAAGCCCGTAACTGCATAAAGAAGTTAAGTTGGGCACTGCAAATATCTGGATCTTTCATATTTCCACCGTCCTATTCTGTATTTCATAAAAGTTCTGGGAAAACGTAATGAGTCACTGCCTGGTACACTGACTGACACATTTATATTTTCAAAAGTATTCCGTCTCCAATGAAGTCGTTTTTCATCTCTCCTCTTTATTACGTCCTGTTGGTGCTCAGTCTTCGTCTGGGTTGTATAATAGGCTGTCTTCCTAACTTTCAAAAGTTTCACTAATGACGCGATGTTTTTTTTTTTTTTTTTTTTTTTGTAGGACGTCCATCTGCATTCAGTCCATTTCAGTAACCAAGCTAGCGGCTGCCGTGCCAAGAAAAGGACCCACTGTGAGGCTGCAGGCCGCGGGATGCAAATCGGATCAGCTGGGTAATACGGCGGTGGCCGACCCATTCGAGCGCACAGCCATCGGCCAAGGCCGGCGTGTAAAAAGTGCTGCTGGCTTAAGCGTCCAGACGCTGCGCCGCATTGTCCCACTAAATCACTGCGTTAAGCCCACCGCCGCTCTTTAATAACGGCTTTACCTAGTTCCTTCCCGTTCCCCATGGAAGATCACCAAAGATGAAGTTGAATCGATTTCCGCGTCTGGCGCACCGACCGATCCCAGTTTGAAATCGTTTCATTTATTTTGAAGAGTGAATGAACGCTCTATAAGAGGATTCAGCTCCTGCGCGATACTCGGTTTTATTGTTCCTGGTATTAGTACAATCGCGATTTATTTCCACGCTTCAATAGCATCTGTTCGTTGACGGAGTGTTGGTTGTGTGTGTGAGAGGGGGGGGCGGGAGGAGGAGGAGGAGGAGGAGAGGGGGAGAGAGAGAGAGAGAGAGAGAAAGAAAGAAAGAGAGAGAGAGCAACTGCTAATTAATATCAGAGATCAAAAGAGTCATTTGGAACATCTTATCTCAAAATGATGTATTCTTGCATGTGTATTTAGGTTCGGTAAGAAATTAAGAATACCTCTTACTTCGTTGAAATTTTGATCCATTTCTGTTCCTATTGACAGCTTGGATTCGTTAATAAAAGCTTTCTTTCCTCCCTGCTTCGCAAAATACGAGGTCGCTCTTTTTAATAAAATACGCCATTCATAATGTCCTGCTGCACTGTATTTATTATAAAACGGATTTCCGCTATTTTTGCACAATACAGATTATCTTTTGGCAGCACATCTATGCCATCGTC
The DNA here is from genome assembly GCF_023864275.1 of Schistocerca cancellata. NCBI lineage: Eukaryota > Metazoa > Arthropoda > Insecta > Orthoptera > Acrididae > Schistocerca > Schistocerca cancellata. Next base: position 756,205,210 of record NC_064629.1, on the reverse strand, counting down.
ATCATCAACAGAACAGGTTCTGCTAACAGTATACTACGACTTCCACATAGCTGGCAACGGGTTCTACACAACGCTGGTGACTACTTAGAAGGACAGTAACAGGTGCAAACCTGTAACCCTTTTGTATCGGTTGTAAATAAATAGTTGCTACTATTTAAGTTTCAGCCTTCGTATTAGACGATACTTACCAAATGCGGTAGTTATTACAGAGAAGGTACTCAGTAAATGACCAAGGACTTGAAATGGAGAAGAATATTCAAGTTACACGTCACATAACTGATTCAAAAATCAAGTGAACAGAATAATGCATGACATCTTAGTAACACAAAGACACGCTGTAAGTAGGCCAGTTATTCGATCATCGTTTGAAGCAAGTTCTCTACACAACAAAAAACATTTAAAAAGCTACAGTGAATGGAAGAGTGACTCAGCTGACTATACTACTTTTCGGATTAAATGTCTAAATTCTGATTCTGTACAAGCCTCTGATCTCATAAGACAATGAATTAGCTATGGCGCACAAACATAATTACAGCCACGGCGTTAATAGCAACTTCGCTACGTAAATCAGCGAGAATTTAACCATGAATTGCAAATACTTTGCAAATGCTTAACAAAATAACTTTGGAATCAGGCAATTTCTACGTATAACCGTAAGAGCATCAACTACCTCACCAAGCAGCAAACACAGCGATCGCATGCATTCAACCCAGCACATCTTATTACTACACACCGACCAGCTCACGTTGAACTATTCAGTGACTGTCTCCTGAATCGGAAACATGATATGCGACTTGCCTAAGCTTCAAAGACTGCACGAGTTAACCAAACTGTTTGTAGTCTGTTCTTGGTACATTGCTTCAGCAATAAATGGTTCACGAAATAAAGGAATAACATAATGGAATATTGAAAGTGTCTACTTAATAGGCATCTTTCAAATTCCATTGTAATTTGTCGCCCGAAAACTTTTTGTGAACACTTACGCCTTCTTACCGAAATTCTTATTTTCGTGTACATGTTCCTCATTTACTTCTGTCATACCAAATCGTTTCACTGTGTGTGATGGAAGGTACTTCGTGAAACACTATCAGAAATAGACCACTCTTCTTTGGAGCTTCTCTGTATCCTTTACTAATCTTGCGATGCAAAGGTCCCAGACTGAGAAGCAGTACTCAAGAATCGCTCAAACAAGGGTTTTGTAAGCCACCTCATTTGTGATTGAGTTACACTTCCTTAAGGGGAGCCGGAGGTGGTCAAATCCAAAAAATTGCGATTTTTTTTTTTTGCTACCGAAAATTAATTGGAACATTCCTCTTTAATGTAAACTTCGAATTATTGTTCTACTCGCCCTAGAAGTGGAGTTATTATCATTTTCCCCACGCCTGCAGAGGAAAAGGGCGGCCGCTGAATGCATCTAACACCCTCTCGTGACTTCCTGGCGAACTGCTTGGGATTTTCTAGGCCTTTTACGCATACAGCGCCTTATGTTACGCATACAGCGAGTGTGCAAGGATTGGCTACATTGTTTTCTGTGACAAATGAAGCGCTAAGAGCGCGGAACATCGTCTCTTTGCTGTTTACCGTTTCGGCTTCGAAAGCTCAAACAAACTTTGGGCTCAAGTAAGCTCAGTGATGGAAAGACAATAGGAGGGAGAGGCATGCTTACTGATGAGGTGATTGAACGTCTACAGAGAAACTATGGGTATGCTATAAGCCAAAATACTAGTAATGTTAGTGACATGCGAAAAGCAGTGTGGGCATTGTTCCTTCATACTGCCTCTTCCAATGAATACCCTCAACACAGCCTGTGCCCAAAAGATTCCTGGTGCAAATATAATGCAAAAAAGGACTATGATCACAAACATGGTTTGCCAGCAGCTGTGATAAATGCAATAAAACCAATTTTTCATGACTTAGCACAGCCAGAATTGTTACACAAATGTCTACACGGAAAGACGCAGAATCCTAATGAGAGCGTAAACAATTTGATTTGGAAAGTGATTCCTAAAAGGGTGTTTGTAAGCATAAAAACACTGCACTTTGGCATTTATGATGCAATAGCAACCTACAACCAAGGGAACAGTGTGAAGTGTGAAGTTCTGAAGGCATTAGGATTTACGGCTGGGGTGAACACTGTACGATCACTAAGAAATATTGACAGAAAAAGGATAAGAGGAGCAGAAAGAAGAGAAAGGCATATGAAGTATGATGGAACAACAGGCCAGAAAAGAAGACAGAAGCTTTTGGAGGATGAAGAAGAAGACCGTGATAATCCATCCTATAGTGCAGGAATGTATTGAGAAACTTTGATAGCCATTTCCCGTAAATTAGAATTTTTCGAATATAAGGAACATTTTCTCAAAATCCACTCAAGCTAGAGAGATGAAATTTTTATACAGCACTCCTAGTGGTCAAACTTACATTGTAACACAGCCATTCGGCAATATGTTCAGTAGTTTCATTTCAGTTTAATTATAAAGCAATTATTTGTAAAAAAATTTGGGTCATTAATAAAAAAAAATAATTGGAAGGAAACTAGAAAAGATACTCCAAAATCCCTCTGTCATAACTGCAATACTAAACCACTCTATATGTAAAAAAAATTCAAATTTTTCTATTTGGTAGTTTATTCATAAATGTTCCTCAAACTTAGTGATTTTAACATGGGCAGCATAGGCACCTCCGGCTCCCTTTAATATTCTTCCGATGAATGTCAATCTACCATCCGCTTGTCCTACAAATAGTTCTATATAGTCTTTCCACTTAAGATTCATTTGTACGGATGCTCTTGCATATTTCACCGGTTTTCCTATTTCCAATGACCTATCGCCAATAACGTAATAGAACAATAATGTGTATTTTCGCCTGTTTTATTTATGTTTGGGGTCATCTAGCAGTCCGTGCACCATGTATCTATCTTTTGTACGTTCTCATACATTTCCCTACATTCCTCTGGCGAAGTAATATTCCTATATGCGAGGGCGTCATCCGCCAACAGCCGCGTGAAACTTCCGACGTTATCCCCAGATCACTTACCCGTATATTGTAAATGGTAACGGCTGCACAACTTCCCCTTTGCGTATGCCTGAAGTTATTTTTATATTGGACTATGTCGCCCCATTCAGTATGGGTTGAATTCTATCTACTATGAATTCCTGAGAGCAGTCACAAAGTTAGTCCAGTACTCCGTGAAAACTCTTTAAATTTCAGTTTTACTAAAGATTTGTAATTCGTTAAGCATTACCTTCAAACACAGAGCAGAATTAGTGTTTTTCAGAAACAGGTGGAAGCCAGTTCTCCAGTCTTTCTGGGAACAAGTCTAGATTTAGGACATCACTAACTAATGATTATCCTTTTCCTCATCACCATCGTCATCAACACAAGCAGCAGCAGGAGCAGCGGCAGTAGTAAAAACATGACAACACACTATACACCCTCTCCTGACAGTCACCATTCATTTATGAATGACGTTAGAAAAATTTAGGTAAGACCGTGACTCTCAGGAAATCATCTTCACCACATGACTGCACCCTCAGTTGGACCTCATTTCCTCCGATCTGAGAAGTTCGTATACGTTGCTTTGTCGTAAGAAGTTTTAATGTCAATTAAGCAGTAAAATATCACTATATAGTGTGCTTTGCTGTTTACCATGTCTCTTGTGCCCACGCAGATACCTAAACCCATAATGAACTCGAGAACGAAGTCTTTCGCGCCGGTACTGATATGTAAAACAGTCTCGGTTTTCTTGCCGGATCAGTTCGAGATAAAAGCTCGACCTGCGACGATAGCCATCGTCAATTGCTCCTGACGATGACGATGGGGGCTATCGTCGACAGCTCGAGGTTTTAGCCAGAATTGACGCGGCAAGAAACCCGAGAATGTTTTAGGTACCATAATGAGCTCGTTTCTAGATACGTCTGCGACTCGAACTGTGTCTGGAAATTTTGTTTGAAGTAGTTGATGTACCCACACATTGACTCTTGAAGGTGGAGCACTGAAAGACGACGGTCCAGTCGTCCTGACACAGGTCTCCTGTGTTTTCCCTAAATCGGTTAAAGGGAATGCCGTGATGGCTTCTTTGAAAGGACATCACTGATTTCCTTCCCCCAGCCGAGCTTTGTCTCGTCACTGAGGGGACGTGAAACACTAATCTTCCTTCCTTTCTTCAAGTAGCCTCCTGACAGACGACTGCTTTGCATGGCTTTCTTCCCTTACTTTTCCTTATACTACGCTATCGCAGTTTTTAGAGAAAGCTGAGAAGGCTGTGAAAAGGTTGCTAATAGACTTCATGCTCCCATAAAAGGTAGCACATTTAACGTTACTGTAACTGAGTGGAAGCTTTGACAATTACTTCTCGTAACTCAATTGGTAATCAGTGTTTAGTTACTTAGAACTATACAGGACTTTACTGATTGTTGTTGTTGTTGTTGTGGTTTGATGCAGCTCTCCATGCTACTCTATCCTGTGCAAGCTTCTTCATCTCCCAGTACCTACTGCAACCTACATCCTACTGAATCTGCTTAGTGTATTCATCTCTTGGTCTCCCTCTACGAGTTTTACCCTCCACGCTGCCATCCAATACTAAATTGGTGATCCCTTGATGCCTCAGAACATGTCCTACCAACCGATCCCTTCTTCTGGTCAAGTTGTGCCACAAACTTCTCTTCTCCCCAATCCTATTCAATACTTCCTCATTAGTTATGTGATCTACCCATCTAATCTTCAGCATTCTTCTGTAGCACCACATTTCAAAAGCTTCTATTCTCTTCTTGTCCAAACTATTTACCGTCCATGTTTCACTTCCATACATGGCTACACTCCATACAAATACTTTCAGAAATGACTTCCTGACAGTTAAATCTATACTCGATGTTAACAAATTTCTCTTTTTCAGAAACGCTTTCCTTGCCATTGCCAGTCTACATTTTATATCCTCTCTACTTCGACCATCATCAGTTATTTTGCTCCCCAAATAGCAACATTCCTTTACTACTTGAAGTGTCTCATTTCCGAATCTAATTCCCTCAGCATCACCCTACTTAATTCGACTACATTCCATTGTCCTCGTTTTGCTTTTGTTGATGTTCATCTTATATCTTCCTTTCAAGACACTATCCATTGCGTTCAACTGCTCTTCCAAGTCCTTTGCTGTCTCTGACAGAATTACAATGTCGTCGGCGAACCTCAATGTTTTTATTTCTTCTCCATGGATTTTAATACCTACTCCTAATTTTTATTTTGTTTCCTTCACTGCTTGCTCAATATACAGATTGAATAACATCGGGGAGAGACTACAACTCTGTTTCATTCCCTTCCCAACCACTGCCTCCCTTTCATGTCCCTCGACTTTTATAACTGCCATCTGGTTTCTGTACAAATTGTAAATAGCCTTTCGCTCCCAGTATTTTACCCCTGCCACCTTCATAATTTGAAAGAGAGTATTCCAGTCAACATTGTCAAAAGCTTTCTCTAAGTCTAAGAATGCTAGAAGCGTAGGTTTGCCCTTCCTTAATCTAGCTTCTAAGATAAGTCGTAGAGTCAGTATTGCCTCACGTGTTCCAACATTTCTACGGAATCCAAACTGATCTTCCCCGAGGTCAGCTTCTACCAGTTTTTCCATTCGTCCGTAAAGAATTCGCGTTAGTATTTTGCAACTGTGACTATTAAACTGATAGTTCGGTAATTTTCACATCTGTCAACACCTGCTTTCTTTGGGATTGGAATTATTATATTCTTCTTGAAGTCTGAGGGCATTTCGCCTGTTTCATACATCTTGCTCACCAGATGGTAGAGTTTTGTCAGGACTGGCTCTCCCAAGGCTGTCAGTAGTTCCAATGGAATGTTGTCTACTCCGGGGGCCTTGTTTTGACTCAGGTCTTTCAGTGCTCTGTCAAACTCTTCACGCAGTACCATATCTCCCATTTCATCTTCATCTACATCCTCTTCCATTTCCATAATATTGTCCTCAAGTACATCGCCCTTGTATAGACCCTCTATATACTCCTTCCACCTTTCTGCTTTCCCTTCTTTGCTTAGAACTGGGTTTCCATCTGAGCCCTTGATGTTCATACAAGTGGTTCTCTTATCTCCAAAGGTCTCTTTAATTTTCCTGTAGGCAGTATCTATCTTACCCGTAGTGAGACAAGCCTCTACATCCCTACATTTGTCCTCTAGCCATCCCTGCTTAGCCATTTTGCACTTCCTGTCAATCTCATTCCTTTTTGCCTGCTTCATTTACTGCATTTTTATATTTTCTCCTTTCATCAATTAAATTCAATATTTCTTCTGTTACCCAAGGATTTCTACTAGCCCTCGTCTTCTTACCTACTTGATCCTCTGCTGCCTTCACTACTTCATCTACTGTATTTCTTTCTCCCATTCCTGTCAATTGTTCCCTTATGCTCTCCCTGAAACTCTGTACAACCTCTGGTTTGACTTTACTGATAGGACCCGGAAAAATGGGAAGTTTTCTTAGCAAGAAAGGAGCGAGAAAGGAAGCGACCCGAACAATAAGATGGACCAGAAGATGAAGCAGGAACTGGACGAGATTGCCGGCCGATGTGGCCGAGCGGTTCTAGGCGCTTCAGTCTGGAACCGCGCGACCGCTATGGTCGCAGGTTCGAATCCTGCCTCGGGCATGGATGTGTGTGATGTCCTTAGGTTAGTTAGGTTTAAGTAGTTCTAAGTTCTAGGGGACTGATGACCTCAGATGTTATGTCCCATAGTGCTCAGAGCCATTTGAACCATTTTTTGGACGAGATTGAGACCAACTTTAGGAAAAACAACAGCAGACACTTTTTCGGGAAATTCAAAAAGAGTCTGATTGGATATAAGGGTAGAGAACTGTTTGAAGAGAGAGATCCACGTCCTCCAACCAGGGATGAAGTCGCACATGCCATAAGCGATCTAAAGAATAATAAGGCAACAGGAGAAGGTGGTATAGCAACCGAGATGATAAAGTGGGGAGGCAACAAAATGGTTCAAATGGCTCTGAGCACTATGGGACTCAACATCTGAGGTCATCAGTCCCCTAAAACTTAGAACTACTTAAACCTAACTAACCTAAGGACATCACACACATCCATGCCCGAGGCAGGATTCGAACCTGCGGCCGTAGCGGGCGCGCGGTTCCAGACTGTAGCGCCTAGAACCGCTCGGCCACACCGGCTGGCATGGGGAGGCAACAAAGCAATAGACAACATGACCAACATAATGCACCAGATTTGGAGAACAAAGAAGTTTCCAGCAGGAGGGAAGAATGCAATTGTAGTACCAATACATAAGAAGGGGGAGAAGAGAGATGCAAACAACTACAGAGGAATATCGCTACTAGAGGTCGGATACAAGGTGCTGTCAAAACTCTGTCTCAAGAGAGTAGAAGAATTGGTAGAAAGTACAGTTGGCGACTACCAAGCGGGAGTCAGGAACGGACGAGGGTGGATAGAACAGATATTTATCCTGAAGCAACTGATAGAACACAGGACCTTAAAAAACAAAAAGACAGTAACAACCTTCGTGGACTTCACAAAGGCATATGACTCCATCGACAGACAGACACTTGTTAGGATCCTGAAGAACAGTGGACTTGGTGCAACTACACAAGAACTAATAAAAGAAATTCTGAGAGACACAAAAGCAAGGGTGAGATTCAGAGGAACACTGTCAGAAGAATTTGAGATCAAGGCTAGTGTTAAACAGGGACATGGATTGTCACCATTGTTGTTCAGTATAGCACTGGACGAAGTGATCAGGCAGTGGAGAGCAACAAACGAGGAAAAGGGAATATCAAAGACCCATGTGGAGGACAAGAAGGACAACAGTGTTCAAGTGGACTGCCTAGCCTTTGCAGACGACATAGTAATAGTAAGTGAGATAGAAGAAGACGCAAAGACACAACTCGACAATTTAAGAAAGGCAGCCAGAAAGGTGGGACTGAGGATCACCTATAACAAGACAAAGACATTAAATACCGCTGCAGACTGGGAAACACTGGAAGGCACTGTGCAAATGATGGACTAATTTAAATACCTGGGAGAATTTATAACAGGAAGGAACAGGAGCGGGGAGGGAATAACAGAGAGGACAAAGAAGACGAGGTCAGCCTTCTGTATAACCAGAGAGATATACAATAAAAAGAATATATTCACAGAGTCAAAGATAAACCAATACAAGGCAACGGTGAGGAATGCAGTATTATATGCTGCTGAGACAATGACACTAGGAAAAAATGGGGTAGAACAATTAGAGAAAGAAGAGAAAAAAATGCTGAGAAAAATACTAGGTCCCAAAAAAGGTGGAGAGAGATGGATGCGAAGACCTAGGGAAGACCTGTACCGGAACATGAGAACAATATCCGTGGAAATCAGGCTCAAAAGGGCAAGGTTTGCTGGACATGTAATTAGGATGAGTATGGACAGAATGACGAAGAGAGTGTGGGAAACAACAGGGAGGACAAGGGGAAAGACAAGAACCAAGTGGGTTGCTGAACTTCGGAAAGACTGTTTGGAATTGGGGATCAAGGTCGACGGAAAGGAAAACTGGAGAAACAAATATACACCGACCAATATACCGGAGATCAACGACAGAGAAGAATACAGGAAAAGATTAAAGTGTCGCCAGTGGAGCCGACAGGAGAAAAGGACACTGAAGATCTTGGAAGAAGAGTGGGGGAGAAGAAGAGAAAGAATGAAGAGGTTCTGGGAGAGGAAGAGGAAAATGCAGTCCACGAAGGGGCTACCCGTGGTCCTACAGAGGCCGTAACGCAAGAAGAGAGAGAGAGAGAGAGAGAGAGAGAGAGAGAGACAGGCAGACAGACAGACTTTACTGATCCCACTTATTACTTAACACTTTAACATGACCTTCTATCTTTTTGAATGTGTCAACACTATCATCATCAGCATCTTTATCATCATCATCATCATCAACAACAACAACAACAACAACAAAACAACCATATTAGATATTTACACATCAGAAAGCTCGACTATCATAAAAACAATTCAGTGCCATAATAATAATTAAATAAACTTCTGCACCTGTAATTTATTGACAGAATTTCTTGTTTGGGGCTCGTCTTTCGCGAATGAAACTCTTACCGTAAACTGTTTCCGCCCGCAACTCTGGGATACTCTCGGCTTTAACCTACTATATCTGAACTTTTCCAATACGTTCTTGATTGTCCAACATTAAGAAACTAAAAGTACAGTTCGCATGCACTATACTTACTTGAATAGGAGTCATCGATAACTGCTTAAAGTTATAAAGAAGGAGTCTGGTTTGTTTTACTATCTAGCACAAATCTTAGAATTACTCGACACACCAGTATGAGATACCCAGAACTTCGTTACTACCTAACTGAAGGAAACTTAAACTAAAGCAAAACAAGCACTAGATCAGAAGTTACATTGTATACATCCTTAAATCAATTCATTTGCTACACACATAATAAAAATTACTTAACAAGATATTAATGTGGTAAACTATCTGTGTGGTTGACTACGGCGAATGTGATGACAGAGCACATGTGCGAGTTAACGTAGAACACTCATTTCAGAGAAACTAGAAAGAGTGGTTGGCTTCCAACTGAACTTGCCATACAGCAGTGCAGAGGCGCACTGTTTGGAATCCAGTGGCGATGACTGTGTTGTCACAAATAGAATTAGGAACGCCCAACAGTTACTTGGCGGTAGTGGAGCCTCATTTCCTCTTGGGATGATTGGACATGCTTCTGCGTCACAATCGATGAGTGTTCGCCCTGTTAACTGAGTCATATTGCCACATCGACCGCCAGTTACACCGTTCAGACTACGCTACGGGGAAGTGTGGATGAGCAATGAACGAAGATAGCGTTTAACTGCCTGCCGTCCAGGCAGAAATGGCTGCATTGTTGTACAAGATGATTCCAAATTATTCTTACAAACTCATGGGGTCCCTAGAGAGCACACCAAGAACTGAATAGGTCATCTCCGGAGACGAATGTTTTGTTCTACAGGAGCAAACATTTAAATCCTAAAACAATGTTTTATTTACCCTCCAGCAACAGCAGTTTACTAAGACTTTGATGATCACGACACATACAGAATTTACATATTACATTGCACACACACGTCTCGTGATCCGTTGATGGTCCACTCCTGTTCCACTAAAACAATAGTGATTAACATTCGGCATTATTATCCTATCACTTAGTTGGTTACAGATGTACAAGTGTTTTTCACCCTTAAAATGTAAGCATTGGCAAAGACTCTAAACATAATTGTCGCTGACAATACTATTGTATACAGAATTGGTGGTGGATTATCACAAAAGGAAATGCGGAACGTAGAACCACTGCGACAGAATTTCCGCTCTGATCGATGATACCCATAACAAAGAGAAAGACCCAAATAGTATGTGATTACTAACCTCTGTGGACCGTTACTTTATTGAGATATTTAGTAATAATACTAAAAAGTGATATGAAATGGGTTGAACTGTGAAAATGTAGCACGTTTCTAGGAACGTGCTGTGCGTATGTAAAGGAAACTGATTACGAGACACTAGGGCATGGAGTACTTACCAAGCAGTGGAGTACTTGCCAAGCAGACATGACAGCACCTGTCGAATGAATACAGACAGGCGCAGCTAGGTCTACAACAGATCGGTGTAGACCATACAAAATAGCACACACCCGCTCAGAGAAGAAATGCAACGTTGTCCTCGACAAACTCTACTGGGTACATTTGCAGATCCAGTATTAGAAGCAGATTGTGCAACTGTTGTACTGTCTGCATCACATATCTCAGTGTGGGTATCGTCAGAATAAGATAAGGTACATTAGGTGATGAAGCATATACACAAATGTTATTCCTTCGCTCCATACCAGATTGGAATAGGAAAAAGTCGCTAATATTAGTATGAAACATCTGCTGTCAAGCACGGTGCTGTGGTTTGTTGAGTATGTACGAATAGGATAACAAAGAAAACTCAAAGTGAGATAACGAACTTATCACATCAAGTGTCACGTTACACATCCGGTATCAGGTTGCATATTCATATATACTTGGGATCCTTATATTCAAGGCCAGCAACATTTCCCTGCCACTAGTGAACCACTGGGAGTTGATCTCTGTCAACCAGAAGAACCCCAATGACATCACAGCAAATTCTATAAGAACTGAAGTTTTACCAATTTCCAGCCAAAGATACTGAATCTGTAAGAAATACCGTACTACAGTAGATGAATCACCTTATAAGCCACTAGCACATTACTAGACCGTGTGACGTCATTGTAAGATTCTGAAGGTTAAGCTACTGTGTGTATGTGTGTGTGTGTGTGTGTGTGTGTGTGTGTGTGTGTGTGTGTGTGTGTGCGTGTAGCACAGTGCTACAAAAATACCTAGAGAGACAGCTCACCAACATTTCTAAATTTTATTCTAGCGGTTTATTACATGTTCTGCAGAATGTTAATTCGCTCACGCATTTAAGTGAAGCCGGCCGGAGTGGCCGTGCGGTTCTAGGCGCTACAGTCTGGAGCCGCGAGACCGCTACGGTCGCAGGTTCGAATCCTGCCTCGGGCATGGATGTGTGTGATGTCCTTAGGTTAGTTCGGTTTAAGTAGTTCTAAGTTCTAGGGGACTGATGACCTCAGAAGTTGAGTGCCATAGTGCTCAGAGCCATTTGAACCCATTTAAGTGAATTGTATGTGTCCCTCACATCAGTGAGGCTATCTTGGTGGGAACACCTAGCAGAAATGCCGCAGCTCGATATACACTGAAGCGCCAAAGAAACTGGTATAGGCATGCGTATTCAAATACAGAGATATGTAAACAGGCAGAATACGGCGCTGCGGTCAGCAACGCCTATATAAGACAAGTGTCTGGCGCAGTTGTTAGATCGGTTACCGATGCTATAATGGCAAGTTATCAATATCTAAGTGAGTTATGTTATAGTCGGCGAAGGAGCAATGGGACGCAGCAAAATGGTTCATATGGCTCTGAGCACTATGGGACTTAACTTCTAAGGTCATCAGTCCCCTAGAATTTAGAACTACTTAAACCTAACTATCTTAAGGACATCACACACATCCATGCCCGGGGCAGGATTCGAACCTGCGACCGTAGCTGTCGCGCGGTTCCAGACTGTAGCGCCTAGAACCGCTCGGCCACTACGGCCGGCGGGAAGCAGCATCTCCGAGGAAGCGCTGAAGTGGGGATTTTCCCGTACGACCTTTTCACGAGTGTACCGTGAACATCAGGAATCCTGTAAACGTCAAACCTCCGACATTGCTGCGGCGGAAAAAGATCATGCAAGAACGAGACTAACAACGACTGAAGAGAATCGATCGTTCAGCGTGACAGAAGTGCAACCCTTCCGCAAATTGCTGCAGATTTCAGTTCTGGGCCATCAACAAATGTCCGCGTGCGAAGCATTCAACGGATCATTATCGATATGGGCTTTCGGAGCCGAAAGCCCACTCGTGTACCCTTGATGACTGCACTATAGAAAGCTTTACGCATCGCCTGGGTCCGTCAATACCGACATTGGACTGTTGATGACTGGAAACATGATGCCTGGTCGGACGAGTCTCATTTCAAATTGTATCGAGCGGGTGGACGTGTACGAATATGTAGACAGCCTCATGAAATCATTAACCCTGCATATCAGCAGCGGACTGTTCAACCTGGTGGACTCAATATAGCATAAAGAGCCAACAACACAATACAAAGCAGACTTGGAAGAAATACCACCAACACTGACAAATACAGCCAGTCCAGTATATACCAACTTACTTCCAACTGCTGTCAATCTGTATATGTGGGTCAAACATGCAGGAATTTCAGAACCAAGTACACAGAACACCTCAGAGCACTGAAAAGCAATAGCTCACACTCAACGTTTGCAGACCACCTGATAGCACACAATCACCACCCAACAAACATTGAAACTGACCTACACATCCTTCAAACTAGTAGCAGCTTATACCAAAAAGTAACTATATAAGAAAACTATCACATCCAAAAATCAACAGTCCAAGGAAAGAAATTACTCAATGAACACACATCACTGTGCAAATAAACCCTCTTCGCCACAATAGAAGAACTATACAAATAACACCCACACCGAAACCACTCATGAGAGAACAAATAAATCCTTTCTCCCTCCCTCTCCCTCCCCCCCCCTCTCTCTCTCTCGCTCTCTCTCTCTCTCTCTCTCAGGTCCAGTCCTGAACATACACACACACACACACACACACACGCACGCACGCACACTGAAACAAACCAAACACCACAGACCCCAAATACACTTCAAACTCGCGGGCCTCACCCACTCAAACGCGCTACGAAATAAATGAACACTGCACAGCCACAACAACACGTAATGGCGGCGAAAACTCTGGCTATGTTTTGAAAAATCGGAGAAAGTGCAGTGTCAAGCGACCATAGATCACGAAATCTGCCTATTCACTTCGCCAACAACATATGGGAAAACACCACAATATCAAAACCGCAAGTTACACACGAAAAACGTGATATATACTCATTCCCGTTTGTAAATGCATAATAAACAGAAAAATTAAAGAAATTATGTTTTAGTGTTTGCAGATGAGAAGTTGTAGATTGTGTAGCAGAATAGCTACCAAAATAAATGTCCAATAGTATCATCTAAGGTATGTAAACTAATGCATACATCCACTCTTTTTGCCAATTAAGCTATAATTAGAACTTTGACATAATGTTATAAACAACAGATAGAGCATCAGGTCGTTAACACATATCTCAACTGTGAACTATGAACAAATGATGTATAATATTTTACAACAATTATTCATTCACAATTGTAAATATTATGTACCAAAATTTTCGCTAAATGTTAATATGTAAAAATAATTTTACGGCTAGAAAATAAAAAAAATAATCCACTGAAGATAGCACGAAAAGTGCTGAAACATGTCTGGGTGAAACAAAACAGAAAAAGAGGTGTCTTGCATAAGGCCGAATTCCTCTTCCTATTTCTCATACATCGTTAGACCTCTGACTTATCAACAGGATAAGTCTGTAGATAGGATATTACTAAATCTTTTCGTTCCTTTGCAAGATCGTAAATGCGATAATTCATTTGGAAAATATCCATAATCCTTACACGTGATATTTTCCTCTCATAGCACTCTGCTAGGGAATTCGATTAGGAACCACATGTTTAAGATACGGCACGTAATAATTATGTCCCACATCTATTGAAATAGAAATGAGCGTTTGACGTCATTGGCCGGGAGGCTCTTTGCGGGGCAGGTCCGGCCGCCTTGGTGCAAGTCTTATTACATTCGACGCCACATTGGGCGACCTGCGAGCCGGATGGGGATGAAATGATGATGAAGACAACACAGCACCCAGTCCCTGAGCAGAGGAAATCCCCGACCCAGCCGGGAATCGAACCCGGGCCCGTAGGACGGAAATCCGTCACGCTGACCACTCAGCTATCGTGCCGGACTCCCACATCTCTTAATCGAACCTGTTATGGGTCTCAGACTGACGTAGTTTTATAGGGTTGCTCTTCGCTCTCCATAACAATGAATCCCTTATTATTGCTTGGCTCTCTCTCTCTCTCTCTCTCTCTCTCCCCCTCTAGCTCTGTTTTTATAAGTGGCACATGGTACCCTACGGAATGTGTGTGTGTGTGTGTGTGTGTGTGTGTGTGTGTGTGTGTGTGTGTGGTGTTCTAAATTGTTTTTAGGCGCCATGATCGTGTGATCCACTAATAAGGAACCCAAACATTAAAAAAAATGGTTCCTGCGAAAAGGTAATTGCCAATTTCCTGCCACATCGTTGCCCAATTCCGTCTCTAACAACCAGGTCGTCGACGGAACTTAACTCTGCATTTTCTTGTTTTATTTTACAATAAATAACACGCTTCATCGAAACAGCGAAAGAAACAAAAAAACTCTTGGTACAACAAATTTGTTTACGTGGCCATCCTCCGCAGCAAGCACAGAAATACTTGTTTTGTAAATAAAACAGCCTTTTTCTGCTGCCACAGCAGGAGAAGGCGGTTTTATTTACAAAGCAAGTACTCTTGGTGGAACGCGGACTGTTAAACAACAGTTAAGTCTTGCCACGAGGCATCCAGAAACTGGAACAGTAACAAACCCGAAAATAGGTACATCTTTCTAACTGTAAGAAAACGAACATCTAAATTATTCCGACAGACTAAAAGAAACTACGAAAATGCCCAACTTCAGAAATCGAAAAATACTTCCAAAAGCAGAATACAAGAAACGTTTATAAAACACTCAAAACAAAACTAACCGTTTACCAATCTCATAGCCCTTGCTTCAAACACGGAAATGACAGTTTGGCTCTTAAAAACCAGGAAAATTGTAAAGTACTTGCAATTATTTTGAAAAATTATTAAACTGTCCAAAACCAGAGAATAAATTCCAACCACAGCAAACTAATAACACGAACCCTAACTCTGTAAAGAACTTGACGACATCGAAAAAAATGGCTCTGAGCACTATGGGACTTAACATCTATGGTCATCAGTCCCCTAGAACTTAGAACTACTTAAACCTAACTAACCTAAGGACAGCACACAACACCCAGCCATCACGAGGCAGAGAAAGACATCGAAATATCTAAACAAATTAAGAGACTTAAAAACAATAAAGTATCCGGAGAAGGCGGTATAATTGCAGAACTATTCAAATCAGGTAGCCTTAACACTATAAAAGATATCACTCAACTTATAGGACATACCTGGCAAACTGAGAAAATACCTGAGGACTGGAAGACTGCCATAATTCATCCATTGCGTTAAAAAGGGGACAGAACAGATGTTAATCTGGAATCTCTTTTCACCCTGTCGCATACAAAATTCTCTCGCAATGTTTACTTGATCGAGCACAAGTACAGTTAGAACCTAAAATTGATGAATACCAAGCCTTTAGACCAAACAGATCCTATCCGGAACAAATTCTTCATTAAAAACTAATCCTTAGGCACCAAAGGATTACTAGTAACAATATTGTATGTACATTTGTGGATTTTAAAAAGGCCTACGACTCAGTTGATGATGAATCTCTTTTCCATATTTTAGAGGAACAAGGGCTAGATACTAAAACTCTAACACTGGTTAAGGAAACGTTAACCGACACTAGCTCTAAAGTTACATTGGGAGAAATTTCTGAACCATTTGATATAAAGAGTGGCGCTAGGCAGTAAGATGGATTCTCCCCATTACTGTTTAGCTGTTTGGGAAAGTAATTACAGAATGGCGAGAGCAAAAGTCGAGTCAATATGTACATCAATCAATCAAGTTAGTAGAAGTAATATTAGGCCCCAAAAGTACTGATGGAGATACTTATAGGCTGAGAAGTAATAGGGAAATAGAAGAATACACAGATATTAGTGTATGAATACACAGACAATTAGAAAACGGACTGGAACACCGTGGTCTGATGAAAGAAAGAGACTTCATTCTGAAAGGATGAAACAAATTTGGACACAAAGGAAGGCCGACCATTGAAAGAGACATTGATTAATTGTACCTCGCGTGGTACTATTGCGCCCATACGTGAATAATAACAAATAAGACGCTTTTCGTATAATAATTACAATACAAAATCTAAACTTACAAGTAGATTGGAAGAAGATAGAAAGGAAAAAAGACGAAAGAC
The DNA here is from genome assembly GCF_023864275.1 of Schistocerca cancellata. Classification (NCBI taxonomy): domain Eukaryota; kingdom Metazoa; phylum Arthropoda; class Insecta; order Orthoptera; family Acrididae; genus Schistocerca; species Schistocerca cancellata. Next base: position 756,188,556 of record NC_064629.1, on the reverse strand, counting down.
AGAAAGGAGCCAACGAGTTGAAAGATGTAAGACCTGAGATTAATAATCGAATAAGTGTTCACACGCTTAAAGGCAGCCTTTGTGGTTGGAAGCGGCCGGGTACGGATGTGCAGCGCTGCAGTGGCTAGCTGGTACAAATACAGCGCGCAGGTGCTGCAGTGTGTCCGTTCAGGTCGGGAACGAGCGACCGACGGGAAGGCAGACGTGCAACCGCCTCTAAGTAAGGAGCTTGCGCAAGTACGGAATCAGCAGTTAGGAAGAACAGTTTGTGTTTCGGCTTCTCCTAAGAACAGGAAATAACAAAGATTACACAAACTGAACAGCGGTTAGTGCAAAATATAAAATTGTCAGGCGCTAGGTCCTCAGACCAAAATCCGATAAACTATGCCCAAAAGTGATAACCTAATTCAATGGAATAGTTGAATTTAAAACAACGTCTGGTGAGACAAGTAAGTTTCCATCACACATGCGGGGTTTGGACTTCGTTCTATTATATCTTGCACAATACCATTTGAAACTCCTAGTGTAGCATTTCAACAACCTTCTCGATGTACGGCATGATCCTGCAGATGCGCCAGAAGAAATGAAAAAAGAAGTGCGCTTGCGCTTTAATGTTTTAACAGGATTCGAGTGAATAAATAGGTCTCAAAATGCATATCCCCTCGAACGTAGCCGTACAAGAATGCAAAGCACTCATTACACAGGCCAGTGAAAGTGGCTTATTGGGTTCAAATGGCTCTGAGCACTATGAGACTTAACCTCTTAAGGCCCGCATCTCGTGGTCGTGCGGTAGCGTTCTCGCTTCCCACGCCCGGGTTCCCGGGTTCGATTCCCGGCGGGGTCAGGGATTTTCTCTGCCTCGTGATGGCTGGGTGTTGTGTGCTGTCCTTAAGTTAGTTAGGTTTAAGTAGTTCTAAGTTCTAGGGGACTGATGACCATAGATGTTAAGTCCCATAGTGCTCAGAGCCATTTGAACCATTTAACCTCTTAGGTCATCAGTCCCCTAGAACTCAGAACTACTTAAACCTAACTAACCTAAGGACATCACACACATCCATGCCCGAGGCAGGATTCGAACCTGTGACCGTAGCAGTCCCGCGGTTCCGGACTGCAGCGCCTAGAACCGCACGGCCACCGGCAATGTGGCTTATTCGTGTAGTTTTTGTGTACCAAATCCCAACATACTAACAAAACAGTCGTATTACCCACCTTTATTTTTACAGTTAAGACTCAGCATGTTTAAAAAAATGCATTTTTGTGATTTTAGTTATGTGTATTGCATACATTATTTCAATAAGAACAACTAGAAATTTCGGTGGCAGTGGTTGCACTGAAAAGTACACATCGTAAGAAGTACAGGTTCTTTGGCTCTTCTTATTTACTTGCGGAGGTTCGTTTAAAATCAATGTGTTTAACATATCCATTACGGACGGAACATTCTATATGAGAGTGTTGCTGTACTTCTCAGTGAACTGACAGTGTACGCTCTGGACCAAAGATAGCCTACTTTTCATAAGCTATTTTCTACTCTATTCTGCATATATAGCAAAAAGCTCAGTATCACTCAAAACATAGTGACGCAGTGACCGATGGATCAAATGGAAGTTCCTAATGTTCAGTGACGACTAAATTACGTAATGAACGGTTGGCTAGAAACAGAGTACAAAATACTGCAAATTCGTCGTAAGTGCGCAAAATTCATAACGATTACCGAAAGAGAGAAAACCGTAACACGAGCATTAGCTGAATACTGTATCAATTGGCGCGGTTTGAAGGCTTCAAGTGACAGGATGTAAACGCACGCGTGTATTTAAGCGCAGAACTCCGCCCAATGAAGCGACAAGCTGTGACTGCTTTTTATCCGCAGTATCTCTGATTCGATATCGATACTGCAGTTTGGTTGGAAATGCGAACCCCCTTTGATTCGTTTACATGAAACACAACTTCCGGAACACGAAAATTGAATTTCGGAAATAGTTTTTCGCTGTCGCATTTAAATGTTACGGTCTGAAGCGGTTTAGCTCGATCGGCCAAATATCGATTTACCGATCGTAAGTTGTTTCTCACAGCTGGTCTCTGGAAATAAGCTGTTCCAGTTTCCTAATAATGTGTGTCAAATCCTATGGGACTCAACTGCTAAGGTCATCAGTCCCTAAGCTTGCACACTATTTAACCTAAATTATCCTAAGGACAACAACACACACCCATGCCCGAGGGCGAACTCGAACCTCCGCCGGGACCAGCCGCACAGTCCATGGCTGCAGCGCCTGAGACCGCTCGGCTAATCCCGCGCGCCTCAAGTTTCCTATTTAGCAGCATAAAGGTTGTTTCTCTTCAGTTAAATATCGGAGGAAGACAGCTTAACTTTCAGTATGATATTCCTGCTTCTTCACTGCACAAATGATTACTTCGTCCAGATTAGCAGTAAACTTTTAAAAACAAGACGTAACCTGACAACCCAAGCACTTACTCAGAAATGGCTGTGCGTTTACACGGGAGTCAAAATAGACTGTGGAAGAGGAAGTGCGGCAACCAGAACCGCATTTCCAGAATCGATATTGGAGTGTTTACATGGCTAAATAGAAACGGTACTGGGAAATCTTTCAACGAAATCCGGTTTTGAAAGCCTCGCGTAAACTTATTGACTGTCGGAGATAAGAAACAGTTTGATGAAATTAGCGAACAATTATTTGAGGTATATTTCATATAATACCATTGCTCCAAGATGTAATTTCGTGTAAAATTGACTTGAAGTGCCTTAGATTTTCTCTAACCAATTAAATTAGCTGAAAGTTTTCGCTCCTGTTTATAGATCGGAATTGAACTGCACTCTTATGCAGATGAATAAGAAATTGCTGCCGTGTTCGAGAGAAAGTAACGTTGTCGCAATGGCTAATGAAATAGTTCTCTTGACTGGGATGTAATCATACCACATACTGGGGATACAAACTGAAACACACTAAGGCTGGCCACAATGAGGCGTTGCGCCACTTCCTGCAGAGTATTCATGGTAATTCTTTTTGTTAACAATGAGGCGCAAATTTTAGTAATTTTACTAAAATCAGCACTCTGATACATAAGTGAGCTTTTACTCCTTATAACAAGACATCCATGATTTGTCATATATTGTAAACTCTGTACTTGTTATAATGTGAAACTCGGTTTTGTTCTGGGAAGTAATTTCACTATTTTCTGAGTGTAATATTTGTTTATATTAGTTCCATGTTTTATAATGGATCTGAAATCGTTTTCTTTCGGTAAGGCCCAATCACACACTGAAGAGCCAAAGAAACTGTTAAAAATGCCCAATATCGTGTAGGTCCCCGCGAGCACGCAGGAGTGTCGCAACACGACATGTCATGGACTCGACAAATGGCTGAAGTAGTGCTGGAGGCAACTGACACCATGCATCCTGCAGAGCTGTCCATAAATCCGTTAGAATACAAGGGTGTGAATATCTCTTCCGAACAGCACCTTGCAAGGCATCCCAGATATATTCAACAATGTTCATGTTTGGGGAGTTTGGTGGCCGGCGGAAGTGTTTAAACTCAGAAGGGTGTTCTTAGAGCCGCTCTGTAGCAATTCTGAACGTGTGGGGTGTCGTATTGTCCTGTTCAAATTGCCCAAGTCAGTCGGCATGCGCAATGGACGCGAAGGGATGCAGGTGATCAGACAGGATTCTTACGTTCATGTCAGCTGTCAAAGTCGTATCTAGACATATCGGAGGTCCCATATCACTCCAAATGCTCACGTCCCACACCATTACAGAGCCTTCAAAAGCTTGAGTAGTCCCCTGCTGACATGCAGGGTCCATGGATTCATGAGGTTGTTTCTATACCAGTTCACATCCCTCCGCTCGATACAATTTGAAACGAGACTCGTCCGAACAGGTAACATGTTTCCAGTCATCAACAGTCCAATGTTGGTGTTGACGGGCCCAGGCAAGGCGTAAAGGTTTCTGTCGTGCAGTCATCAAGGGTACACGAGTGGGCCTTCGGCTCCAAAAGCCCATATCGATGATGTTTCGTTGAATGTTTCGCACGCTAACACTTGATGATGGCTCGGCATTGAAATCTGCAGCAATTTGCGGAAGTGTTGCACTTCCGTAAAGTTGAACCATCTCTTCAGTGGTCGTTGGTCTCGTTCTTACAGGATCTTTCTTCCGGCCGCGACGATGTCGGAGATTTGATGTTTTACCCGATTCCTGATATTCACGGTACATTCGTGAAATGGTCGTACGGGGAAATTCCCGCTTGATCGCTACCTCGAAGCCTCGGAGATGCTGTGTCCCATCGTTCGTGCACCGACTGTAACAGCATGTTCCAACTCATTTAAATCTTGATAACCTGCCATTGTAACAGCGGTAACCGATCTAACAACTGCGCCAGGCACTTGTTGTCTTATATAGGCGTTGCCGACCGCAGCGCCGTATTGTGCCTGTTTACATATCTCTGTATTTGAATACGCATGCCTATACCAGTTTCTCTAGAGCTTCATTGCACCTTGGAAAGCACTGTTAGTAGCGAAAATAAAAAATTACAAAGAGGCGAGTATTCAACCAACCAACTGACAGAAATTGCAGATATTTGCCATAATAATGAGTTACATTTCTATCATTTACATCCGTGTGGCTAAAAGAAACAATCGTTAATAAAGAGAAAATCCACATTGTCACAGGATGAGCAAGATCCGCAATATCAGCTCATCAGCGTCCCTGATCGCTTAGACATTGGGCTTTCCAGCTGCTACCGCTAAAAGGCGCGCCATTACTGTCTACTGTTAAGGACAACAACGTGTGGAAGAAGGGGGTCACCCAGGATATCGCGGATCGTCACAGAGCAGCCAGTTCGTCGCTGGGCGACCAGTGAGCAACCATGTCATCCCCCTCGCTTTGGGGTACAGAAATCACCGCCCTACTCGTGTACCTCTGGTCACCGACCGTCACAGGGCACAGAAATTAGCAATGAAGTAGGAAAACCAACCTCAGGAGCTCGAAACATACTAAAACGTCAACTTTACTGATGAGTTGCGCTGTAGATAAGTACACACTGCGCCCTACTCGTTTCCTCTGGTCGCCGAACGTCACAGGGCACAGAAATTAGCAGTGGAGTACGAACACCAACATTAGGAGCTCGAACCATGCTAAAACGTCACTATCATTCACTAATAATAAATGTCGTGTGACTAGGGCCTCCCGTAGGGTAGACCTTTCGCCGGGTGCAAGTCTTTCGATCTGACGCCACTTCGACGACTTGCGCGTCGATGGGGATGAAATGATGATGATTAGCACAACACAACACCCAGTCCCTGAGCGGAGAAAATCTCCGACCCAGCCGGGAATCGAGCCCGGGCCCTTACGATTGACAGTCTGTCGCGCTGACCACTCAGCTACCGGGGGCGGACACTATCATCCACTCACTCATGAAGACGAACGTAAATGTTTGTCTGAACAAGTAACACACACTGCAATAAATAAATGAAACTAATGCAACTCCCTACGTGGCAGAGCTAATGTGCAATGCCGATGTGTGCCGCCATTGATATCTCGGGTACAGTGCGGTCTCTCAGTGTAAGTGATACGTCTAGCCCGGGGAAGAACCGTCACAGCCTCAGAACGTATTCAGTGGTTGCCAGTGACTGCCGGAAAAAGTCCTACGCAGAACTGTTAAATGGGGAATCATCGATCGGTGTCTCTATCGTTAACGGTCAAAACTTCCTTTCGCCGGTGGCTCGGAAATCGCACACTCCTACCTGCCTCCTCCAGATAATACTCACACAGCCTGTTAAAAGATGGTCGACCAGCAGCGGCGCCCACAGTTGCAATTACCGCCCGCCAGTGGAGGGAGAGTCCGTGATAGGACTATATCTGCCTACGTGTCGAACAGCCAGCGGGCACAGAAACCAGGCAGCCGTAAAAACTAGAGATGGGCAAAACTGTTCTTTTCAGAGATTGGATCAGAACTGTTCACTCCCTGAAATGAATTAGCTCTTTTTCATGACTCACCACTCATTTACAATAGAAAATAAATGGAAGGCACATTGCCCTTTAAACTTGGTTTATTCCAGTAATATACCTGTATTTTGATCTTATTTGATCCTATTTTGAAGTAACACAGATAATGAGTAAGAATTTTGTATTGTTTATTGAAATTTCCACGATATGACAAAGTTTTTGATTATTGATTTATTTTGCACTATCGTGGTTTTTTGGGTGATCGGAAAATGTTGTAACTTGAGATTTACATTAACAATATATTTGGCTATAATGTATTAAAATTTCATTAACCTCATACAAATACATCGCAAGCCATATATTTTTAAAGTGAACGTTTCCTTCCGAAGACGCCTAAAATAGCAAAATCCGTACCAGAAAAAAAAAGATATAAATTTGACTGTAAAACGAAAGTGCTGCATATAGCCTTACGCAGAATAAAACAAGGAAAATATTGGTGTATCACATTTTGCGATACATTTATCGGTTCGCTCGTAATTAAAGCGTAAATTCGAGTGTCCATAATAAAAATCCTATAGTAAGAGGAGTCATCAGGAACCTAATCTAATCAGTTTAAATAAATAAAAATAAAATAAAAACAATTGATGTATACATAACATAATAATGTAATATACATAGCGGTATTACTACGAAGAACAATATCCAGTAGTGACGAACTCCGATGCAGAGGCGCTGAGTCGAAGAGGTCGAGCTGCCAGCTGTATTACTGCGTGAGCTGAGACCGCAGAGACCAGAGTGACACCTGAGTCGCTTTGCTCAATGCTCTGGCTAGAGTCGAGACGATGGGGTGAGCGTTGAGCGGGCGAGTTCCGAGGGTGGGGGGAGCGGTGAACTCACCCGCTCCGAGACAAATCGTCCGTTCCCTTGCGAGCAAGTTGTTGCAAGTAGTTCCTATGTTATCCGCTAGGTGGCTCTCTGTCCTGTTGCTCGCATCAACTGCCCAGAGGGCAGAACGTGCGACTGAAATGATCGCCGACAGAGTGCGATGCGAAGTTAAGCTGCGCCAGACACTGCACGCGGCAGACGACGCACAGAGACGGCACGGCATATGTGAAACACAAAATCCAATGGGGCACTGCACAATGCAGGCAGCCAAGGTAGAAGCAGGGCAGAGGCTGGCGCTGGCTGTGTTGTGTGGCGTGCACTGTGCTCTGACCAGCAGAGGTGCTGCTGATATGCTCCGTCTATCTCTCTCTCTCTCTGCCGTGGGAAACGTTTGGAGCTACCGTTCTTTTTTTCTGAATCACTGATTGTTCACTCCTTTGAAAGATTCAACTCTATGAATTAGTTCAAGAGCGGATCCCCCATCTCTAGTAAAAACATTCTCAAAATCCTGTCTTTGAGCTGCTGGATTTGTCCGTACAGTCTTTTTAACCAAATACGTTGATGGCCTGCAAGATTTCTCACGAATCCCCCTCTCCTCTTTCTCATGTGTCATCAGAGCAGAAAGAGCTTTGACAAAGACCTGCCTACGATAGTTTCATTGAAGACAACGCACATATCAGCTAACGTCAGAGTCAAGTTCAGTGCCTGATGATGTCGAGAGAAGTAGTCTGTAGATAGGATATTACCTATGTATCTCTGTTTAAGTTTTGTTGCTTTTTTTAGTCTCTTGTAAGGTGGTAAATGCAATACATTATTTGGAATGAGCCGTAATCCTTGCATGTATGTTTTTCTCTTGTAGATCACACTCTGCTGAATAATGTTGAGGGAACATACGTTAAAGACAAGTTGCATGATAACATAATAGCATCCATTAATCGAACCTGGTAAGATTCTCAGGAAGATGAGCAAATCCAGTAAACTGGTGTAGTTTTACTGATTAGAGGTAATCGTAGGTAATTTACATCATATAGACATTAGCGGTGCTAGGTGAAACTGTAAAAACTACATATAATGTTGTCTGTTGTAGCGGTTGGTTAGTTAGTTTCATATTCTATGGATCATTTTGCACTATAAATCGTAATGATGTGGAACGAATCATTGTACATCCGCATCGCAAATTAATTTGTAAATATGGTTACAGTGCTGAACATTTCTATGTCATTTTTTTTGTTTTTTTTTTTTTTGTTTTTGTTTTTATCCATAGTATCAATACGTATTCTAATCTTTTAGGAGCCACAACCTGATGTTAGTTCAGACTCACATGATCAATTTGTAATACATAACTAGCGGTATGTAAAGCGAGGGTTGTAGTTGCAGGCATCAGTCCGAAACCTTGCAACCCACTCTCTATCCAATCTATAAACTTCTTAAACTTTGCTCCCTGTCTGGATTTTTCCACTATACGATGATAATCACAAAATGCTCTACATCCCCTCTTGCGAATAATTACATTTTTATCAATGGTTATATGTTGTACACCATGTCCAAAGCACTTGAGAATTCGAATCATTCCTCGAAGCCGGCCGGTGTGGCCGTGCGGTTCTAAGCGCGTCAGTCGCTCCGGTCGCAGGTTCGAATCCTGCCTCGGGCATGGATGTGTGTGATGTCCTTAGGTTAGTTAGGTTTAAGTAGTTCTAAGTTCTAGGGGACTTATGACCTCAGTAGTTAAGTCCCATAGTGCTCAGAGCCATTTTGAATCATTCCTCGAAACGTGGCATGCAGGTCTTGTTTTTCTTCTTGTTCTTGTTCTTCTTCTTCTTCTTCTTTCGCTTCTGCCAGTCCACGGTTAGGCCTATGGCCTGTTCCGGTATTATCATCTCGTCCCTGGTCTTCGCACACGATTTTATTGTATTAGAGGAAAAGCACGTGAAATGTGAGAACGCCGTGCGCGATTATCCGAGCGGACTCAGGCGCTGCAGTCACGGACTGTGCGGCTGGTGCCGGCGGAGGTTCGAGTCCTCCCTCGGGCATGGGTGTGTGTGTTTGTCCTTAGGATAATTTAGGTTAAGTGGTGTGTAAGCTTAGGGACAGATGACCTTAGCAGTTAAGTCCCATAAGATTTCACACACACAATGTGAAAATGCGCATGATTACATATCAAGACGCTTGAACAATGATTCTTGAAATTTTCCCGGCGTAAAGACTATTCCATGAAGTTTCGGGATTGCAGCCGGATGACGTCGACTTCTTGCCAAGCTGTTTCGGCTGACAACCATTCAGCCATCTTCAGGTGAGTTTTTTGCACTGGAGATTGTTAATTCACATCGGTAACTTTATACCAGAGATGCATGTGCAACGTCAACCGCTACATGAGCGACCTCTGTTGAGTTGCGAGCTCTCTTCGAATAATGTTCCATCTATGACGCGCAGGAGCATCCGTAATGGTGATATTACAGGGTGTTTCAAAAATGACCGGTATATTTGAAACGGCAATAAAAACTAAACGAGCAGCGATAGAAATACACCGTTTGTTGCAATATGCTTGGGACAACAGTACATTTTCAGGCAGACAAACTTTCGAAATTACAGTAGTTACAATTTTCAACAACAGATGGCGCTGCGGTCTGGGAAACTCTATAGTACGATATTTTCCACATATCCACCATGTGTAGCAATAATATGGCGTAGTCTCTGAATGAAATTACCCGAAACCTTTGACAACGTGTCTGGCGGAATGGCTTCACATGCAGATGAGATGTACTGCTTCAGCTGTTCAATTGTTTCTGGATTCTGACGGTACACCTGGTCTTTCAAGTGTCCCCACAGAAAGAAGTCACAGGGGTTCGTGTCTGGCGAATAGGGAGGCCAATCCACGCCGCCTCCTGTATGTTTCGGATAGCCCAAAGCAATCACACGATCATCGAAATATTCATTCAGGAAATTAAAGACGTCGGCCGTGCGATGTGGCCGGGCACCATTTTGCATAAACCACGAGGTGTTCGCAGTGTCGTCTAAGGCAGTTTGTACCCCCACAAATTCACGAAGAATGTCCAGATAGCGTGATGCAGTAATCGTTTCGGATCTGAAAAATGGGCCAATGATTCCTTTGGAAGAAATGGCGGCCTAGACCAGTACTTTTTGAGGATGCAGGGACGATGGGACTGCAACATGGGGCTTTTCGGTTCCCCATATGCTCCAGTTCTGTTTATTGACGAAGCCGTCCAGGTAAAAATAAGCTTCGTCAGTAAACCAAATGCTGCCCACATGCATATCGCCGTCATCAATCCTGTGCATATATCGTTAGCGAATGTCTCTCGTGCAGCAATGGTAGCGGCGCTAAGGGGTTGCCGCGTTTGAATTTTGTATGGATAGAGGTGTAAACTCTGGCGCATGAGACGATACATGGACGTTGGCGTCATTTGGACCGCAGCTGCAACACGGCGAACGGAAACCCGAGGCCGCTGTTGGATCACCTGCTGCACTAGCTGCGCGTTGCCCTCTGTGGTTGCCGTACGCGGTCGCCCTACCTTTCCAGCACGTTCATCCTTCACGTTCCCAGTCCGTTGAAATTTTTCAAACAGATCCTTTATTGTATCGCTTTTCGGTCCTTTGGTTACATTAAACCTCCGTTGAAAACTTCGTCTTGTTGCAACAACACTGTGTTCTAGGCAGTGGAATTCCAACACCAGAAAAATCCTCTGTTCTAAGGAATAAACCATGTTGTCTACAGCACACTTGCACATTGTGAACAGCACACGCTTACAGCAGAAAAACGACGTACAGAATGGCGCACCCACAGACTGCGTTGTCTTCTATATCTTTCACATCACTTTCAGCGCCATCTGTTGTTGAAAATTGTAACTACTGCAATTTCGAAAGTTTGTCCGCCTGAAAATGTACTGTTGTTCCAAGCATATTGCAACAAACGGTGTATTTCTATCGCTGCTCGTTTAGTTTTTATTGCCGTTTCAAATATACCGGCCATTTTTGAAACACCCTGTACATTCCCGTTCTCTGTCGAAACGTAGGCCCGCGGAGCTAGATTCAGATATCAAATTAATAAGATTCTCTATGGTTAGATGTGACATTTGTCATAAAAAGTTTTCTTTCTGAAGATATTAAAGAGATCACCGGGTCCCGCGCCTCATCCAGTTGAAAGCTGCCATCACGATTAATCAGATCTTCCGCCAAACGTATTTCCATTGATTTCTTGACAATTGAATCCTAGAAGTATCTCGTCGAGACCAAGATTTTCGTGACAGAATCATCCATGGAATGTCCCGTGGAGATACAATGCTCGGCTATGCCTGACTTACTGGGCTGCGAAAGGCGGTTGTGGCGATCATGTTGAGCGCACCTTTCATGCACTGTGCGCATTTTCTGACCATACTATGCTTTGTCACAGTGGCAAGATATTTTATAGATTCTAGCACTCCACAGTCCCAGATCGTCTTTTACCGAACTGAGAACAGAACAAGTGTTTGTAGGTCGGCGGAAGATTACCGCTCGCGTAAAGCGGGAAATACGGGTTCGAGTCCTGGTCCGGCACAAATTTTCATTGTCACAAATACAGTTTACAGTTCTAGTCTGATCATATTCGCAATTGCGACTACATTTCTTCTAACAGTATGTTAGTCCCACGGTGCTACGTTATTGTCAATGAGCCACCATAAGCATATGTTTACCCATTTGTGTCGATCTAATCTAAAATTCTTTACCACTTGCATGCCACGTTTCACGAAACGATTCGGATTTCCAAGTGTATGGCTAACCAAAAACGATGTTGCCCACTCATAACCTTTAGTATTAACAGCAGGATGATTTGGAGATGAGGGGGTGCTTGTTTCTTATTGGTCTAGAGAGGAAGAGGAAAGAGTGGACTCCTGTAGGCGGGAGAGAGCTGACATTATTTCATTTCATGGCAGTTTCTCGTCAGCCACCCAAGAAATAAAAGGATTTGATCATTCGTCAATGAGCTTGCAGAAGGTACAATCAGGGATGTATTTGTATTTAATTTTTTCCTATATGCCAATTGCTGATAAGGTATGGCCTACGTGTAGGGCAACATGGTAGTTTCGTTTCTAGAATCGCATTGTCACAGAAGTCCACGTTTGAATGAAACTGCTGGGTATTGCTTCCAGGTTAAACTTACCGAATTGATGGCCACACACAATTCGCCTAAAGGAGTGGAGAGACCAACATTTTCCGTCATTGTTGCAGAAAACATGCGATAACTTGCAAGAATCAGATTTAGAATATATCGTGACATCATTAATTTAAACACACACACTCCATAGTCTTACATCATAAATTACGTCAATATTTGCAGTCATTTTGCATAATACGTCATGACATCATTAATTTATCATGTCGTTTATGTGACATGACACAACGCAATGTTGACGTGACGTCAAGAGCAGTGGGACGAAACTAAAGGCGGCGCGGGGTAGCCGAGCGGCTTATGGTGCATTGCCACGGGTCGAGCGGCTCCCCCCGTCGGAGTTTCGAGTCCTCCCTCGGGCATGGGTGTGTGTTGTCCTTAGCGTAAGTTAGTTTAAATTTGATTAATTAATGTGTAAGCCTAGGGACCAATGACCTCAGCAGTTTGGTCCCATAGAACCTTACCACTAATTTCCAACGAAACTAAGGTAATTGGAATAATAATAAATTTAATTTTATTATTTATAACAAATACCCACAACCTGATACTCTCACTATCTCACAATGGAGCACAGACCTAAAATGACGAAACTTGCGTATATGGAATCACAATAAAATTCGTTTATTATTATGTATAACAAATACCCACACCCTGACTCCAAACAAACCAGATCCTCTAAGGTGCACAGAACAAGACAGATGTTGCCTTTTTTTTCTGGATTTCCTAAGCGTTGATGGTAAACGTCTAAAATTCTCCTTATGCGCGCGAAAGAAGGATTCTGGGCACTTGTTCCTTCAATCCCTCTGATATGTTGGTTACTTTACTTCATTTAGTTGGATATAAACAACACAACAGTTTACAATGTAGCATCAATTACGCCTCTAGGCATACGAACACGGTGCCATCTTGCGGGAGCGACCGATCCCACATTATCCAGGTGGCGAGTCGTGGGGCGTAGTGTTCCAACAGAGGTTAGAAGTTGGTACGTCAAGGAGCGTACAGCATCCCAGGTGGTTTCCACATCCAGCTCGTGATGCAGGTCCCGCACTCTCGCCCATAGTGGGGCGCCCAGTGTCAAATGTAAGCACTGATTTTTAAGTTTTTGTAATTGCCGTAAGCTGGCGTCGCAAGTGGTCCCCCAAGAGGAACATCTGTAGAGCATCGCAGGCAGGACTGCTGCTCTGTAAAATCGGAGCTTCGTGCGAACTTTAAGTTGCTGGCTTGAAAATAATGGATGTAGTTAATGAGATTTTGGTCCACTACGACTCCCAAGGAGATTCTGAGTAGTCCAGGTAAGTCCTACATTCTACAACGTCAGTCGACCCCTGAGGTTTGCTCGGCGGTAGGTGAACGTGATAACTTTTGTTTTGGCTACCTTCAGAGTTATGTGATTGGACGTTGTCCAACGTTAAGCAAGTTCCAGTTGTCACTGAAGGCGCGTGGTAAGTGCGTTGAATCTGTGGCTGCTGGTGAGAATCGTTGTCATCTGTGAATTGGACGAGGACTACTTGTGGAAGGATGGGCATGTCATACACATAGAGGATGAATAGTATAGGGGAAAGAACAGATTCTCGGGGCATGCTCTCCGGTAGCTGTTGGATACTGGAGCGGTGGCCTTCCATCTTCACAAAGCATCGCCAGTCCTGGAGAAAGCTGCCGATAATCTAGGTGCAGTAATCTGGCATGGCATCTTGCCGGTCATACGCCTTTTCGATGTCAACAGCGGCTGCATCAATATAGTTAGCTCTGTTCATGTTGTGCACTACGTATTCTGTGACTTTAACGTGTTGCAATTCGGCTGATAGGCGAGGCTGGAAAGCGAACTGATCTGGCTTGATGGCGTTCTCTTCTGTGATGGCTTGATGTAGTCTGTAGAGAATTATACCCTCGAGAGTTTTTGAAGGTGTGGACAGGAGGCTGATGGGCCTGTGGTTCTGTGGTATCCTGTGACCCTTTCCCGGACTAGCCAATGGTATCATCTGGGCGGTCCTCCAAGCTGATGGAAAACAGCGCCCATTCGTCACACTATCGGGGACAGGGGTTGAGTGAATACCCAAGCGGTGGATAATAAAGCGAACTTACGTTGGGGTGGTTAGCACGGGATCAATCCTCGTCCCAACGCGACGCAGGACTTCTGTCTGGCTGTGAAATGTTTCATCTTCTCTCTCATCTGCATCTCCGTATGGGAAAGTGTTCTGCGCTGTGTAGGTAGTGGTGAACAATTCGACTTTTCCCAGTGGATCATATAGTGATCCCATTGAACCTTATAGTGCAATCTTGGCAGAGCGTGGGTGGCGCAGAGCCGCGCCAGACCCCAATCATCCTTGGAGTAGAGTGTAAGCAGCTCCATTTTTCCCACCAATTTTTCTTAACAATGTTCTACCACTCAGTATTGCAGCTCTCGGGACAGGCGATTCATCTCTTGGTGATCGTCCGGGATTCTGAATTGTTGTCATAATCAACGTGCTCTTTTTTTAAGGGACTTTAATTCCTGAAAACTGATGTTGCTCACTCAGTACATAATTTGATACCCCTGACCTCGATATGAGATCGTTATCTTCGCTTGAAGGCCCAGTACATAATTACTCCCGTTTCATATCTTTCCACAACAGAAGAAAAACTGAGAGGCACTCACTATGAATAGAACTCAAGTCAGCAACGCTAATCTCTAGACCATGGAGGCGGCCATAGCCTCGCACCAGCTAACAGAACAGGAATATTCTATCCCATCACGTGCACCACTTACTTTGCATACAGAAGCCGAAGGCTATTGGTACCATCAGCAAGATAATGCACCACGCCATATCGTCCGAACTGTATAAGAATCGTTTAACGAACACTGCATAAACATTGGGATGCTTGTTTGGTTCATCAGGTCACCGGTCATAATTCGTACTGAGCACATCTGAGACGTCATTGATCGAGATGTATGCTCCTTCGATCCAGCGCCGAGCAATCTCCCTGAGCAGTGGACGGCCGTTGAGTGACTGTAGTTCAGGACGGCTTCCCATATTTTGGTATCAGAGTGTAAGGCTTTCCACAACCAGAAGATTGGCTTGAACGCCACACTACTTTACGATGAGTGGTCCTGTTGAAAGCGGTATGTCTTACCTTCCTCCGACCATTGAACCGATGTACGCAGGCAATTATAGAGGGATCTAAAGTTTAACTTGGATTGCAAACCATAATTGTGATGCATATATGGCACAATACTACTCAGATCAAACCTGTCATTTCTCCGTGTGTGTGTGTGTTTGAGGTTTACGGGCGCTAAACAGATTTCTCCGTTCTAGTCTTTCCAAGTAAACGGAACGACACTTTTTCCCTCCGCTGTGTGGTAGCCGCGTATCTCATGATCCAGCTTTAACAATGAATCAGATTAAAAAATAGCTGAAACTGCAAGACCTGGACATTCTCTCTCGTCTACAGGCTTCGTGCTTCACAGTCGAAGACCTTTTTTTTTAACTGGTGCTAGCGTGGCACAACAATGTTTCAGGCAGCAAATGAAAGGCTTCATTACGTATTATACTGTTGGTATTGTACTTGAATGGGAAAAGTGAGTCTTAAATAGCCAAAGAAGTCAGTTTCCACCTATCGGTGCAGGAAAAAAGCAGACGCAGACTCAGCCTGCTCCTCGGTAGGCACCTCCTACAAATGTTCTCCAAATACCAGACTGAGTAGCAGTCACGTAAGCCTCGCAAGTGCACTGTATCAGTACTGGAAGCCTTGTGTTAATTTCCTCGAGCGCACAATTACCGGTTGGTTTTCATCACAAAAGCCTTTCACGTCCGTACTGAGACGGTCACAAATTGATTCTCGTTGCGATGTCGCAGAGTACCAAGGTCTTTTTCGGAATAAAAACAGAGATTTGCAAGCTCTAAGTGTGAGGAATAAAGTAATTTCAGTAATGAAATATTGTTGAACATCGCGCGAAGTGCCACACTGCTGGTGTTAAATAGTGTGAGCCAGCCTACTTTGATGGAGCGCCACCGTTCCGTGCCGCAGCCGTAACATCACGTCAATGTGAATTCATTGTTAAGTTCCTGTCTTGGCCAGCCGTGTCACAGTTATTTGTTAGTCTCATATTTCAGTTCTTATCATTGATGATGAACTACTGCAATGGATGGAGGTCTTAAGGTTTATTCCTTACGGTTAGGATTCAACACGAACACTGATACTGCTTTGGCATTTTCATCCACTCTTCTGTACATATTTTATTTTACTTCTTCTTTCAGTAGCGGTACCCACCTTAGAAAGTTTTAGGAATTTAGCGGACCAAATGACCATGAAATTAAATACATAGTAGGAAACAAAGAAACGTGTTACGATTGTTAAAAGGGGAGAAACTGTAGAAATAACATAATTTGAAACTGTAAAAGAGATAACTGTTCCGAACCTGTAAATACAGTGATTCGTACTACGAAGGAAAGACAGTAAGATCAACTTAGAGCAAAAAAAGATAAATCCCCGATGCTTAATACGCCATCTGACTCTTATGAGCAGGAGAAACACTCACTGGAACATCATTACAACACCAGCCACAAAGATGATATGATGCACTTGTCTTCTGCCGAACGATAGTGAACTTTGGCTGAACTCAAGACGACCATTAGAGAAAAACTCACTTAAGAGCAAACAAAGCAGTTATAAAATCTTTCATGGTAAACATCACCATTCATTTGATTTCATTAAGTTTTTTTAATGCAAGATGAGAACCATTTGGTAACAGATATGGCGGACATTTGATTCTATCAGGCTAGAATCAATCCTTCCTAAAAATCAGTTTCAAGTTCGTGACACGCGACATTTCCCGGCACTCAACGCAATCATTAGTGGACTGACTACGTTTCAACAACTGAAACATTTCATCATGAGTTCTCAGAGAGATTAAAGATTTTGCATGTCTGAAGACTGATTTCGATTCATTTGTCCGGCTGTTCTCGCCTTAAGCCACTGATGTATTCCATTACTTCCAACTTGAGCTGATACACATACAGGGCAGCACCCATCTCAGCGACGAATTTATCCAATCCAGGTATTTACAAGGCTGTTATAAAATGTTGCCCTGATAGCAATATCCTCAACTACACAACTCGCTACAGTTATTTCAGTGTTTGGTTCAACGAATGTGTGCGAACGCGCTCTTTTTTTTTAGTTCGGATTTAACAGATTTTAATCCGTTTATCATTGTGTGTTTGTATCACGAAACATAGTTCCTGATGTATTACATATTCTAAAATCGAAATGTCTTACATTTATAAACACCACAACCTAATGTTAAATTTGAAAACTTATTTGTGCCATCAGCTCATTCAACTGTACAATTGTATGTTTATTCTCTACCGGTTTCAGTTATTACAATGATCTTTACAGGAGAAAAACTGTGTACATCAACGGACGGATCAAACACACACACATATATACACTCCTGGAAATGGAAAAAAGAACACATTGACACCGGTGTGTCAGACCCACCATACTTGCTCCGGACACTGCGAGAGGGCTGTACAAGCAATGATCACACGCACGGCACAGCGGACACACCAGGAACCGCGGTGTTGGCCGTCGAATGGCGCTAGCTGCGCAGCATTTGTGCACCGCCGCCGTCAGTGTCAGCCAGTTTGCCGTGGCATACGGAGCTCCATCGCAGTCTTTAACACTGGTAGCATGCCGCGACAGTGTGGACGTGAACCGTATGTGCAGTTGACGGACTTTGAGCGAGGGCGTATAGTGGGCATGCGGGAGGCCGGGTGGACGTACCGCCGAATTGCTCAACACGTGGGGCGTGAGGTCTCCACAGTACATCGATGTTGTCGCCAGTGGTCGGCGGAAGGTGCACGTGCCCGTCGACCTGGGACCGGACCGCAGCGACGCACGGATGCACGCCAAGACCGTAGGATCCTACGCAGTGCCGTACGGGACCGCACCGCCACTTCCCAGCAAATTAGGGACACTGTTGCTCCTGGGGTATCGGCGAGGACCATTCGCAACCGTCTCCATGAAGCTGGGCTACGGTCCCGCACACCGTTAGGCCGTCTTCCGCTCACGCCCCAACATCGTGCAGCCCGCCTCCAGTGGTGTCGCGACAGGCGTGAATGGAGGGACGAATGGAGACGTGTCGTCTTCAGCGATGAGAGTCGCTTCTGCCTTGGTGCCAATGATGGTCGTATGCGTGTTTGGCGCCGTGCAGGTGAGCGCCACAATCAGGACTGCATACGACCGAGGCACACAGGGCCAACACCCGGCATCATGGTGTGGGGAGCGATCTCCTACACTGGCCGTACACCACTGGTGATCGTCGAGGGGACACTGAATAGTGCACGGTACATCCAAACCGTCATCGAACCCATCGTTCTACCATTCCTAGACCGGCAAGGGAACTTGCTGTTCCAACAGGACAATGCACGTCCGCATGCCACCCAACGTGCTCTAGAAGGTGTAAGTCAACTACCCTGGCCAGCAAGATCTCCGGATCTGTCCCCCATTGAGCATGTTTGGGACTGGATGAAGCGTCGTCTCACGCGGTCTGCACGTCCAGCACGAACGCTGGTCCAACTGAGGCGCCAGGTGGAAATGGCATGGCAAGCCGTTCCACAGGACTACATCCAGCATCTCTACGATCGTCTCCATGGGAGAATAGCAGCCTGCATTGCTGCGAAAGGTGGATATACACTGTACTAGTGCCGACATTGTGCATGCTCTGTTGCCTGTGTCTATGTGCCTGTGGTTCTGTCAGTGTGATCATGTGATGTATCTGACCCCAGGAATGTGTCAATAAAGTTTCCCCTTCCTGGGACAATGAATTCACGGTGTTCTTATTTCAGTTTCCAGGAGTGTATATAGTTGGCTCATATATGATGAAAATGTATGTTTGATCCGTTGATGTACACAGTTTTTCTCCTGTGAAGATGATTGTAATAACACAAAAAAGGGCTTGGATACTAAGAGAGAAGTACTAGCGGAAATGGGGGTGTGGGTGAAGGCCGCAGGGAAGAGTGTCGTGAGTCGCTCTCTCTCTCTCTGTAATGATGTATGGTTTGTAGGCCGCTTAATTGCGCGATTATAAGCGCTCGTACAAATTCCCAATCTTTACTCAGTCCAATCTCACCACTTTAATGAACTATGATGAGGGCGACACAAACACCCAATCCCCGAGTGGAGAAAATCCCCAACCCGTCCGGGAATCGAACCCGGGACCCCGTGATCCAGAGGCAGAAACGCTAGCCACCTTTTTTTCTTTTCATTTCGTTCGGCATTGTTCGTTGCTTTTGGTGTGGGTGGACGTCACAAGACATCCTTTCAAGTTGATCGTTGATTCCTTTACTCAGTTTTTTTATCACAGAGGGCGAGCAGCACTCTGATTGAACACGCTGAGCTACAGTGTCGGCGCCGCTAGACCACGAGCTGCGGACTCGCTCACTCTCTAGTGCAATGATGTTTGAAATCAACAAACGCTCCATTGCTGAGTGAAAATTCATTTTGAAAATTTTTTTGATTTATAGCAAAGCACTGCGATGTATCACCTGATTTCTTTTATGAACTCAAAAACATATTGTCGAGAGCAAATAATTTTAATTATCCGCTAAAAAGTGTCTCTTTATACTATCCAAAAATTTTAACTTAGAAGAAAATTTTAACCGTGTTCGTTCTGTCAAAATGGAGTTTTATCACATAGAGTGCAGTCCGTTTAGCAATCTGATACTTTTGTTTAATTTTATTTTGTTCACGCTGCATCTCGTGAACTCCGTGGTCGGTAAGGATTGTTGTTGCTGAAAGCTGATTGCAAATGAGCAACTGGAGCTAGCTAACAAACAAGTTTTACAAATTTTCCTGCAGCTGTTCATACAAATTAAGCACAACATGGGCCCCCACAATTAGAACACCGAACAGGAATATCTCTACTGCAATAAAAAAAAAAAAACACCTCCACTTAATATCCTAGCAACTGCTATAGAAGAAAATTAACAGAGACCAGTATCACACACTAGACAGACATTGAGAGTAGCCTAATAACAAATACTTTTAATTTTTCCTATAACATGTTACAATTGTAACTCGCATAAATTTATTATGAAATAATCTGTTTCTGATGTCAGTTTACTTTGGCAATTCCTATATCATTGTAAAATGATCGTCCGCAGCTCGTGGTCTGGCGGTAGCGTTCTCACGTTCCACGCGCGGGGTCCCGGGTTCGATTCCCGGCGGGGTCAGGGATTTTTCTCTGCCTGGGGATGACTGGGTGTTGTGTGTTCATCATCATTGACTCGCAAGTCACCGAAGTGGCGTCAACTAAAAAGTACTTGCAATACGGCGTCCGAACTTCTCCGCATGGGGCCTCCCGGCCAGCAATGCCATACGATCATTTCATTTTCATTTTGTGAAATGATCATTGGAAGTTCAATAAAAAAATAAATAAGTGTAAGACTGTACAATAGTTTCACTTAGCGTCTAGACAAATGCAGGAAAATTAGCATAATTTTGCTTTTCAGAAAACTTATAAAATGGCGCTAAATACTAAAATAATCGTGTTCGGTGCGAGAGCGGACGACATGCTACTGACAAATACACGAATGTAATTGAAAAAATTAGCGATCTCAAGATCGGCATGGTAACACGAAATTTTTGTGTATTAAAATAAAGCTTTTCAAAAGTGTTTGTGGTTGGTTGCGTTCAACACCAACAATTTTTGTCGAAATATGTCGCCTTGTTCCGACTGCAGTGAGAGAGGAAATTACGGGAAGCGTGGCGGATTAGCTCCCGGTCTGCGCGCGGGGCGAGTATCGATGCGGATTTGAGTAACAGGTCCCAGGCTCCCGGCTCGTTTATCGCCCATGTGACTGGCCGGCTTCTGTATACAGCATAGCTTCCAACGGCCCAGTAAACTGCTGTTAAAACACCTTCCACACCGCTGAGCGTTTCGCATTTCTGACTACCAACACACAGATCTTTCAGTAGAATGTTGGATCCCTGAAGCACATACAAAATGCTGTCGATCTCGGTAAGTAAGAATAACTGTTACTATTTCGCGACACAATTTCATTTCATCCGTTGTACAAACATTTTCACCTAACTGCTTCAGAAACTTAAATCGACATCTATACTCCACAAGCCACATGACGGTATGTACCACATCTCCAAGATGCAATATGCCTCTCTTGCAGCTTCTACCACGAGTGTTTCATGATCATCCTGGTAAAGCTCTCGTTCTTAGTAGTACAACATGTTAACTAACTGTGTCACTCTATTTTGGATCATCTCTATTAGCTCTACCTGTAAAGGATCCTAGTAAAAAAAAAAAAGAAAAAAAAGTGAGTGAAATACAACAGCTATCTCTACAATTGCGTTTATCGAGTTATTTTCCACTTTGTCATCCTGGAGGCGTGCTCTTTGGTATTTCACAGATTTTTTTTGTGTGTCTCAATGGTATATTGCCAAAGATTACAGGTCGGATTCTGTCACTCCTAGTATTTTAAACCGTCACGTATCACTTCTTTCACCTCCGCCAATGTTTTTAATGCGATAAATGCCGATTTGCACCTTGGATCGAAATCCAGGTTAAACTATTATAGGTCCCCCTGTAATTGGCTGGCTATGTCAGTTCGAAGGTCGGAGGAAGGCAACAGTATATCACGTCCAATAGGACCATGCATAGTAAAGCACTGTGGTGATCAAACCAATCTTTGGATTGATAACAGTTTGCTATTATTTTTTGTGACTGATTGATAATCGTACACAGCTCCGCAAAAGGATGAGATAGATGAAGTAACATAACATATTAACTAATCGGTGGAAATGAATGAAAATGCAGTAGTATGTTCGGGCAGAGGTCTTGCATTCGTGGTCAGTTTATAAACTCGGTCACCAACACACATGAATCTAGTCGCATTACAAAACAGGGGAGTGCGTTAAATGAATCTGATTTAATTCAGGGGGTCTGTTAATGATCATACTTTACAACATCGTTGCTTAGTATAGGGTCTCTATTCCTGTGCATTAACCAACTTGCATTAGAATAGCTAACACATTACAAATTTCTTTCTTAAGCTCGGTTTGAAGCAATTACACAGAGTGCAAATCCAACTACACCGGCTCTAAAGGAGCCTTGCTTTGCTTCCTTATTAATTATGTAAAGCACAACAAACTATAACTCTTTAAATAACAAATATGGTTTGATAAGCAGTTTTTTAACCTACTCAAAATATAGTTGCCTGTGCAAATGCCAAAACGACATTGAATTCAAGTTCAAACACTTTCTCATGAAATGAACACTGATAAAACTTGGTAATTCTGATGAAAATGCATAAATGCAACACTTAATAACCTTTTTCACTTCAGATTAACTTCATTATTTTCAGGCAGCTTTTCAAGTAAGGCAAATTATTTAAGATAATGACTGCAGCTTGATTTAAAAATACACTAGAATTGGAGTATTCCTCAAATTATAGCACTTAACTTTAAACATTAGAACTCCACACATCAAAAACAATCACAACTATTTTTACAACTGCCAAATGACTTTCCATAATAAACTAGGACACTCGGGATTAAATTCACTAGGATAGGATTCCTTTACAGGTCTTTGATTTTGGATAATCACGGGTGTAAGATAGAGTTTTTAGCAACACCACGATTATTATTAAAATCAACCAGATTTCACGAATATCTGGTCTTTTTACAGAGTGCCAAATATAAAAAATTTAGTGGAAGGCTGTTGGTACTGGTGGCGTTATTTGCAGCCGCTGTTAACATTCCGGCGATGCACTCATGGCAGTAATGTTGGCCTCGCCCTGTTACAGATCTTCTTGACGTCGGAATTATATTTTTATAGGGCCAAAAACCATGCCATGATAATAGTATCACCAATGACAGCATCCGAGACCCATAAATAATGCTCCTAAGCCCTTCTGGCCTCAAAACTCCAAGAATATGAGCCACAATGATACGCTATTGCTAGCGAGATGTTAACCACAGCACTGCTCAGCCCAGACTCCTTACCCGTCACAAAGGACGAGCTGCCACTTGCGCGCCGACCACACCTTTTCCACTCCGCCAGGCTACTTCCGTAACTGCGGGACTTCCCCACATCTTTTACATTCAACCTTACATTCCCTAACTGTGGACAAAGTCATTTACAGTACATTATATAACAATCATTCCAGTAGTTATTTAAATCCACAACCACATTTTAAATAACATAACTGAAATATGTATACGTGGTCAAAGAGCTTCCATGTGTTACAACTACGCTGGAGAACTGTATAATAATAACAAACACAAAAACGTTCGGCAAAACTTTCACATATGAGGAGGGCATGGCCATATTATAACCCATTTTTCACTACTCTTCGTAATATAAGGAGCAGTCATACGAAAACGAGAGACACGGAATGTTTGCTGCTGTCCACGAAACCATGATTGTAACCACGCTCACACCTTTTCGTCCTAAGCAAATCGACGGACACGAATATATTTCTCCGGAGCTCCAAAAATATGGAAGTCCCAGTGGAGAGATCGGGACTGTATAAGGGATATGTAAGGGCTTGCCAGAGAAACTTCTGCAGCCTAGTCCAAGCAACAGACACGAGAGGTGCGGGAAAATCATGATGAGCCTTATCTTTGACTGCAAGGGCCCGCTTCTGAATGACTTTCTGGAACATGGCGCCACAAAGGTAAGTGCAATAAGCGAAGCGTGCCATCAAGTCCAGACGCCCAGGAATGGTGACTGACGGCATCATTCTGTTGCAGGAAATGCCCGCTCACATTTTCCCAAGAATGTTTCGACTAGGCCTGCAGAAGTTTCGCTGGGAAGCCCTTACACATCCTCCTTACAGTCCCGATATCTCCCCATGTCATTTCCATATTTTTGAGCCCTGACAAAAGACATTCGTAAATGCCGATTTGCTTCGGACGAACAGGTGCACTCCTGGGCACAATGGTACTATATGCAACCGCAAACATTTTTCCAGTAAGTCATTCACCGCCTTCTCTCACAGTGGCTCAAAATGGCTCTGAGCACTATGCGACTTAACTTCCGAGGTCATCAGTCGCCTAGAACTTAAAACTAATTAAACGTAACTAACCTAAGGACATCACACACATCCACGCCCGAGGCAGGATTCGAACCTGCGACCGGAGCTCTCTCAGAGTGGAATAAATGTATTAACCGAAGGCTATTACTTTTGAAATAATAAACAGTTTACTTTTTTCATTTGTCTCGTTTTCATTCGATTGTGTGGTGTCACCGCCAGACACCGCACTTGCCTTTAAATCGGCCGCGGTCAATTAGTATACGTCGGACCCGCGTGTTGCCACTATCAGTGATTGCAGACCGAGCGCCGCCACACGGCAGGTCTAGAGAGACTTCCTAGCACTCGCCCCAGTTGTACAGCCGACTTTGCTAGCGATGGTTCACTGACAAATTACGCTCTCATTTGCCGAGACGATAGTTAGCATAGCCTTCAGCTACGTCCTTTGCTACGACCTAGCAAGGCGCCATTACCAGTTACTATTGATGCTGTAAAACATGTACTGTCAAGAGCGATGTTCACCAATTATGGATTAAAGTTAAGTATTCCAGAAGCTACGTACGTTTTTTGCTAGTCTCAATTCCTTGTCCTGTTCCAGACCTCACGCCAGCCTGCGTGAGCTTAAACGCGTGCCTTTCGGCTTCCTCATAGTGGGTTGGCTGTCTTGCCAATCCACAACAGATTGCCCCCGTATGCATGAATCATGGAAGTAAAACAGAAACAGGACGTACCAAGATAACAAAGTTTTTCTCAGTGAAACGTTCAAAATGCGCTCTCGGTTGCATCTGGTTATATTGTACTTCTTACGTTCATCGTCAGTGTTATGTGTTCCATTTCAACAAAGGTAATGTTGACTCCTATATTTGTCATTGCTTTTCCTGACATACGATACAGTTCAATATCTCACTTTGACTCGCTATAAACTTTTTAAGCGATCATCAAGAACTTGCTACGTAACAGATAACGTACAGACACACAGAAAGAACAAACTTCGTCCGAAAAGGCCTTGAAAGCCCAATGGCACCGACCGGCCGCAGTGTCATGCTCAGTCCTGAGGCGTCACAGGATGTGGATACGGAGGGGTATGTGGTCAGCACACCACTCTCCGACTGTTGTCAGTTTTCGTGACCAATGTCGCTACTTCTCAACCAAGCAGCTCCTAAATTGGCCTCACAAGGGCTGACTGCAGCCCGCTTGCCAACAGCACACAGAAGACCCGGCCGGTGAGCCATCCACCTGCTAGCCAAGCCCGACAGCGTTTAACTTCGGTGATCTGACGGGAACCGTTGCTGCGGCAAGGTCGTTGGCTGATACATAGAAACAGGTGGACCTTATCCCTGGCCTCCAAGCTCTGAGAGTCGTATTTGTACACTCCTGGAAATTGAAATAAGAACACCGTGAATTCATTGTCCCAGGAAGGGGAAACTTTATTGACACATTCCTGGGGTCAGATACATCACATGATCACACTGACAGAACCACAGGCACATAGACACAGGCAACAGAGCATGCACAATGTCGGCACTAGTACAGTGTATATCCACCTTTCGCAGCAATGCAGGCTGCTATTCTCCCATGGAGACGATCGTAGAGATGCTGGATGTAGTCCTGTGGAACGGCTTGCCATGCCATTTCCACCTGGCGCCACAGTTGGACCAGCGTTCGTGCTGGACGTGCAGACCGCGTGAGACGACGCTTCATCCAGTCCCAAACATGCTCAATGGGGGACAGATCCGGAGATCTTGCTGGCCAGGGTAGTTGACTTACACCTTCTAGAGCACGTTGGGTGGCACGGGATACATGCGGACGTGCATTGTCCTGTTGGAACAGCAAGTTCCCTTGCCGGTCTAGGAATGGTAGAACGATGGGTTCGATGACGGTTTGGATGTACCGTGCACTATTCAGTGTCCCCTCGACGATCACCAGTGGTGTACGGCCAGTGTAGGAGATCGCTCCCCACACCATGATGCCGGGTGTTGGCCCTGTGTGCCTCGGTCGTATGCAGTCCTGATTGTGGCGCTCACCTGCACGGCGCCAAACACGCATACGACCATCATTGGCACCAAGGCAGAAGCGACTCTCATCGCTGAAGACGACACGTCTCCATTCGTCCCTCCATTCACGCCTGTCGCGACACCACTGGAGGCGGGCTGCACGATGTTGGGGCGTGAGCGGAAGACGGCCTAACGGTGTGCGGGACCGTAGCCCAGCTTCATGGAGACGGTTGCGAATGGTCCTCGCCGATACCCCAGGAGCAACAGTGTACCTAATTTGCTGGGAAGTGGCGGTGCGGTCCCCTACTGCACTGCGTAGGATCCTACGGTCTTGGCGTGCATCCGTGCGTCGCTGCGGTCCGGTCCCAGGTCGACGGGCACGTGCACCTTCCGCCGACCACTGGCGACAACATCGATGTACTGTGGAGACCTCACGCCCCACGTGTTGAGCAATTCGGCGGTACGTCCACCCGGCCTCCCGCATGCCCACTATACGCCCTCGCTCAAAGTCCGTCAACTGCACATACGGTTCACGTCCACGCTGTCGCGGCATGCTACCAGTGTTTAAGACTGCGATGGAGCTCCGTATGCCACGGCAAACTGGCTGACACTGACGGCGGCGGTGCACAAATGCTGCGCAGCTAGCGCCATTCGACGGCCAACACCGCGGTTCCTGGTGTGTCCGCTGTGCCGTGCGTGTGATCATTGCTTGTACAGCCCTCTCGCAGTGTCCGGAGCAAGTATGGTGGGTCTGACACACCGGTGTCAATGTGTTCTTTTTTCCATTTCCAGGAGTGTAGATGCATCTGAAAATTTTTCTGTGTACAGCTACGGTATAACACACCGAGTGTCTTCGTGTTCATATTATGGAAGGCAGCGAAACCGTACGCAACGGTTCAGGGATACAGCGAAGCGCATCCGGGATTCATTACGACGACAGGTTCATGCTTATATCAGTTACAACGCAGAGCATTTTCAACATTTATTGGAAAAGGGCGTTTCATATGGTATCTTCTGCC
Source organism: Schistocerca cancellata (assembly GCF_023864275.1). Lineage (NCBI taxonomy): Eukaryota > Metazoa > Arthropoda > Insecta > Orthoptera > Acrididae > Schistocerca > Schistocerca cancellata. The sequence goes on along the minus strand of NC_064629.1, from coordinate 756,161,518 downwards.
CGTGTCAGAACCACATGGTTAATTTACTATGAAGAGTCGTCGGTAATGCACTCTAACATGACAATCAGCGTTTTCGGACCAATGTTCGTACAACATACACACATAAAAAAAGGGTGGCATCACCTCTGTTCCGAGAGTTTCGGAACCTGTACAGAAAATTGGAATAGAGATCAACATAAACATCATTTCCGCCATTTTATTGCTTATGAGAACCATAAATTGCATGTTGTACCACTATACAGCGAAATCTTCAGAGGTGGTGATCAAGATTGCTGTAAACACTGGTACCTCTAATACCCAGTAGCACATCCTCTTGCGTTGATGCATCCCTGTATTCGTCGTGGCATACTATCCACAAGTTCATCAAGCCACTGTTGGTCCAGATTGTCCCACACCTCAACGGCGATTCGGCGTAGATCCCTCAGAGTAGTTTGGTGGGTCACGTCAGCCATAAACAGCCCTTTTAAATCTATCTCAGGCATGTTCGATAGGGTTCATGTCTGGAGAACATGGTGACCACTCTAGTCGAGCGATGTCGTTATCCTGAAGGAAGTCATTCACAAGATGTGCACGATGGGGGTGCGTATTGTCGTCCATGAAGACGAATGCCTCGCCACTATGCTGCCGATATGGCTGCTCTGTCGATCGGAGGATGGCATTCACGTATCGTACAGCCGTTACGGCGTCTTCCCTGACCACCAGCGGCGTACGTCGACGCCACATAATGCGTCCTCAAAACAGCAGGGAACCTCCACTCGCTGGACAGTGTGTCTAAGGTGTTCAGCCTGAGCGGGTTACCTCCAAACACGTCTCCGATGATTGTCTGGTTGAAGGCATATGCGACACTCATCGGTGAAGAGAACGTGATGCCAATCAAATGGTTCAAATGGCTCTGAGCACTATGCGACTTAACTTCTGAGGTCATCAGTCGCCTAGAACTTAGAACTAATTAAACCTAACTAACCTAAGGACATCACACACATCCATGCCCGAGGCAGGATTCGAACCTGCGACCGTAGCGGTCACGCGGTTCCAGACTGAAGCGCCTAGAACCGCACGGCCACACCGGCCGGCTATAGGCGCTGCTCATGCATTGTTGTTTACATCTATGGACATGTTTAGTGACATATCTGAACATTTAAAGGGACTGTGTCTGTGATACAATATCCACAGTTAACGTCTATCTTCAGGAGTTCTGGGAACTTTTTTTGATGTGTGTATTTTCTCCATTCATGTGTGATAAATGTGTGGTGAAAGTTTGTCCGATTATTTTTGTTACGTCCTTTATGTACAAAACACGAGAGTGAATCAGGGAGACAGGAAACATGGTCAAATTATCGGAATCTCAACCCTTCATGCGGTTTGCGACGTGACACAGACCGTGGAGATGGACTAGAAAATCCTCCGCTGTCAGGTGTTTCATTTTCGTTCATAAATCACTTCATTAAAACTGTGCTCAGTCTAGCAGATAGCTTATTCCAGCGCTGACTCTGCCGCTACCACGCAACAGTCACTACGTAGTGTTTTGGCTGGCTTCCCGCACCACTTGCCTTAATGTCTTTCTCTCTCTTTCCTCTTTCTCTCCCACTTCCCCCCCCCCCCCTCTCTCTTTCTCCCACTCCCTCCCCCAGTGTCTTTTTTTCCCTCTCAATGGAAATTCGTTTTTCTCTTGGAACTGATTTGTCAAACTTTCTTTCCTTTAACGTCTCGTCACCAAACACAAATTAAATTGACTCGCATTTAAATTAATTTAACCTATCTTTAAAAGGAAAATAGCCAAGGCGGTCTCTTTTATAGGAGCGAGAAAGCTCCACTGAAATATAATTTGTGATGTCTGTTTTCATCGTCCGCGCGGAAGAGATCAGTATTCGCCAAGTTCATGATGAGAGTTCGCCGAACTTGCTTTCTCTCGAAAGCTCAGATTTTAAACGGGCTTCAAGTACGCGTATAGCAAACTGAGAAATGTTCCACTTTTTACCCAAATGCATGAAGTTGGTCTTACGATATTATAATTATAACAAAACTTAACGCGTTGGTAGGAGTGATATCTTTTACAGTCCTTTTCGATTTCGATACGGCAGTAAATTTGTTACTTCCCAAATCACAATATATCCGTCGAGGTAGCACAGACCATACGCTCCAATCTCTCTCTCTCTCTGTCTGTGTGTGTGTGTGTGTGTGTGTGTGTGTGTGTGTGTTTTATAACAACACATCAACACTGAGGTAAGTAAATTTCATAGCGTAAATAGTGGTGTTGGCCAAAATTTAAATTGCCTGCCATATAACGCAGGAGCCTATCATACAAACTTGGATGTACTCAAGGATGGAGAAGGAAATGGCAGTTGCTTTCGAAGGAATGTCCCACCATTTGCCTGGAGCGATTTAGGGAAAATCACGGTAAACTTAAATCGTGATGGTCGGACCCGGATTTGACCCATCGTTCACCCGAATGCAAGTCCAGTGTGGCAATCAATGCACCACCTCGCTCGGAATATCACATTACAGAGTTTACGGTATTGAATAGCTCATAGAAATGAAAGACACTTGAGACTGGTAGTGTAATTGAGTGCATTACGCCTTTTTGACTCTCACCGCCTCCTAAAAACACACAAGAAAAATCTGCTCAGATCCATTCCTAGGACTTCAGACGCGGAAAAGGCACTTTACATCGTAAGGTCGGGTGAAGGCAGAACAAAAGAAAGTAATACCTGAATACCATAACACTTCAGCGATTTCATAGTTCTGTGGGGTATTAACAGACTGATAAATAAATGCACACCATCAAATCCCATGTTCGGAAATTATTTTCTATTTTATTGCGTTAATTTGTTAAACGTATAAAAGAAAACAGTTCACCATTCTTAATAAGACTTTTTTAGCCCACAAATGAACACATCATTTACACTGACGGGAAAAGTCGCAGCACCAAAAAATAACTCTTCTAGAGCAATAAAATTTCGGGAATACGTTTGTCTAGGTAAAACATCTACGTGATTAACATTGCAATATAACAGATTAATATAAGTGCGAGATAAGCCACTGAAAACGTGAAATTCTGGTACATTAATAACCGGTGTTTAGCGCAAGCGTACAAACATGCATGCATTGTGTCGTACTGGTGGCAGATGTTAGTTTGTGGGATGGAGTTCCTTGCCTGTTGCAAAAATGTCCAAATGTGTGTGAAATCTTATGGGACTTAACTGCTAGGGTCATCAGTCCCTAAGCTTGCACACTACTTAACCTAAATTATCCTAAGGACAAACACACACACCCATGCCCGAGGGAGGACTCGAACCTCCACCGGGACCAGCCGCACAGTCCATGACTGCAGCGCCTTTGACCGCTCGGCTAATCCCACACGGCCTTGCCTGTTGCATTTGGCCGGTCAATACAGGGATGGTTAATGCTGTTTCTGTATAATGCTGGAATTTCAGTCTGATGATGTCCCATATGTGCTCGATTGGAATGGTGATCGAGCTGGCCAAGACTGAATGTCGACACTCTGTAGAGCATGTTGTATTACAACAGCAGGATGTGGACGAGCGCTATCCTGTTGGAAAACACCCCCTGGAATACTGTTCATGGATGACAGCACAACAGATCCAGTCACCAGACTTAAGTACAAATTTGCAGTAAGGGTGTGTGGGATAGCCTGGACAGTGCTCCTCCTGTCATACGAAATCTCACCACAGACCCTCAGGTGTAGGTCCATTGTTTCTAGCACACTGACAGGTTGGTTGCAGGCCTTCGACTGGCCTCCTGATCAACAAAAAAAAATGGCTCTGAGCACTATGGTACTTAACATCTATGGTCATCAGTCCCCTAGAACTTAGAACTACTTACACCTAACTAACCTAAGGACAGCACACAACACCCAGCCATCACGAGGCAGAGAAAATCCCTGACCCCGCCGGGAATCGAACCCGGGAACCCGGGCGTGGGAAGCGAGAACGCTACCGCACGACCACGAGATGCGGGCCCCTAATCAACACCCGGCCATAATTGGCACCAAGGCAGAACCAGTCTTCATCATAAAATACAATGAGCTCTCGACTGACACCACTAAAGTCACATATGGCGATGGTTTGGGTCAATGGAATGCACGCTATAGGGGATCTGGCTCAGAACTGTCCTTGAAGTAACCGATTTATAACAGTTCGTTGTGTCCCTATGGTGCCAACTGCTGCTCACATTGCTGCTGCAGATGAAGTATGGTGTGCCAGAACCATACGCCGAACACGATGATCTTCCATCTCGGTAGTGCCACGTGACCGTCCGGAGTCCCGTTTCCTTGTGACTGTATTGTCGTGGCCACCACTGGTAGCAATCATGTTCAGTAGCTACTTTCCTGCCAAGTCTTTCTGTAATATTGCAGAAGGAACATACAGCTTTCCGTAGTCCTACTACACGACCTCGTTAAAACTCGGTAGGATGTTGATAATGGTGTCTTTGTAGCCTTAAAGACATTCTTGACTAACATCAGTTCACCATGTCCAATCTCAAAGCTATCGCTCACTATCGTTACAGCGTCAATTTAAAACAAACCTGATTTGCATCTTCATAGCAACGCTACTAGTGCCATAATATGTGACTGGAGCGAAACTTGAACAGACATCGTCTTTCAGATGCAGAAACACGCCTACGAACATTCGTTTATGTCGCGCAACTCCTCTTTGGTGTTGTGATATTTTTTTCCGACAATGTGGTTTCTCTACTTCTTAATATTCCGTCCAAAGGCCTTCCACTTCAATGACTATCTGCATCTGGCGAGTAAGGGAGTCTACGAGGTGAATAATAAACGTCTCACTTTTTGCCAGCTACTCCTAGGCATCTAGGCGACGTTCCGAAGGTCATCGCGCTTTCTTGACGCGGGGTCGGGCCCAGTTTCCCGAATGGCCCGTTTCCCCTCCACCCATAGGTTTTCATTGGGGCGGAGGTCTAGTGCAGAAAGAGGGTGCGTAGTCGACAAGAGAAATCTCATTCTGTTCTGCAAACTACACCTACATCGTAGCTGACATGCAAATTTGAGGCTGATCAAGCTGGAAACAGACGAATACCACAGGACACAATTGTACTGATGGGGACCACAATATTACCCTTAATATCAGTATACTGGGATACATTTAGGGTCGAGAACGGACACCATGCTGCTTATATGCCCATACTGGACCATCATTCGCTGTGCATGAAACTGATTCGTCGAAAAATATTGCATTTCACCCGTCACTACAGACATTTTCCCCAAGAAACGATAACTGGTAGAGTCAGTGAGCATCGTCAGTGAGCTCCATCACGGAGCTTCCCTATGAAGGCCACAAGTCTGCTTCCTATTCGAGACCCGAAGCCGTCACCGAACCGTATCAACCGACCTGCGAAACGCAGTACTATGGTTCAATTGCACAGCGCCTAAAGAAAGTATTCTGCAGCAATGTGTTTCGAATTGCTTTACGATGGGATGGTTTTGTTGCATGCCAACTTTCAGTGCCCACACTTTGGAATCTCCGGTATCTCGATATCGTCTTCCTTGAACCTACAGGTGGAGAGGAAAATGGCCAGAAAATTCGAATATAAAAACTTAGGACAACTTGCGATAAAAGCTACAACAGAAAGCGCATATCCATACACACAAATCATGCACTGCACCACAGTTATAACGACTGAAGTCTTATACGCCAGCGCAACGCTTATACTTCACAGAAAACATGGTCTGGAAGATATCCTAAAATAAATACAAAATTCTAAGAAAGATACTAGTCCCCAAAAAGCCATCGAATCTCGCGGCAGACATAAGAAAAAGAAGGCTGAAATTTTATGGCATATCAATAGACTCCCAACAACGAGACCCACTCACAAAACTGCGACGTACTTAGAACAACTCAAAACCATATCCTGGATCCAGCAGGTCAAAAAGGATTTAGAAAAGTCTGATGCAAGCCCATCAGAAATTTTCAACACAAACTTATACAGACACAAAATTAGCAAATGGTAAGTATTGCCAAAGAATGAAGTCACCACCAGATCAGGGACAAAATGGACTGAGGAAAGAAAAAGAATCTACGGAGAAAAACTGAGAGCTGTTTAAAAACTCTGAAGACTGAAACATAATACACTCCTGGAAATGGAAAAAAGAACACATTGACACCGGTGTGTCAGACCCACCATACTTGCTCCGGACACTGCGAGAGGGCTGTACAAGCAATGATCACACGCACGGCACAGCGGACACACCAGGAACCGCGGTGTTGGCCGTCGAATGGCGCTAGCTGCGCAGCATTTGTGCACCGCCGCCGTCAGTGTCAGCCAGTTTGCCGTGGCATACGGAGCTCCATCGCAGTCTTTAACATTGGTAGCTTGCCGCGACAGCGTGGACGTGAACCGTATGTGCAGTTGACGGACTTTGAGCGAGGGCATATAGTGGGCATGCGGGAGGCCGGGTGGACGTACCGCCGAATTGCTCAACACGTGGGGCGTGAGGTCTCCACAGTACATCGATGATGTCGCCAGTGGTCGGCGGAAGGTGCACGTGCCCGTCGACCTGGGATCGGACCGCAGCGACGCACGGATGCACGCCAAGACCGTAGGATCCTACGCAGTGCCGTAGGGGACCGCACCGCCACTTCCCAGCAAATTAGGGACACTGTTGCTCCTGGGGTATCGGCGAGGACCATTCGTAACCGTCTCCATGAAGCTGGGCTACGGTCCCGCACACCGTTAGGCCGTCTTCCGCTCACGCCCCAACATCGTGCAGCCCGCCTCCAGTGGTGTCGCGACAGGCGTGAATGGAGGGACGAATGGAGACGTGTCGTCTTCAGCGATGAGAGTCGCTTCTGCCTTGGTGCCAATGATGGTCGTATGCATGTTTGGCGCCGTGCAGGTGAGCGCCACAATCAGGACTGCATACGACCGAGGCACACAGGGCAACACCCGGCATCATGGTGTGGGGAGCGATCTCCTACACTGGCCGTACACCACTGGTGATCGTCGAGGAGACACTGAGTAGTGCACGGTACATCCAAACCGTCATCGAATCCATCGTTCTACCATTCCTAGACCGGCAAGGGAACTTGCTGTTCCAACAGGACAATGCACGTCCGCATGTATCCCGTGCCACCCAACGTGCTCTAGAAGGTGTAAGTCAACTACCCTGGCCAGCAAGATCTCCGGATCTGTCCCCCATTGAGCATGTTTGGGACTGGATGAAGCGTCGTCTCACGCGGTCTGCACGTCCAGCACGAACGCTGGTCCAACTGATGCGCCAGGTGGAAATGGCATGGCAAGCCGTTCCACAGGACTACATCCAGCATCTCTACGATCGTCTCCATGGGAGAATAGCAGCCTGCATTGCTGCGAAAGGTGGATATACACTGTACTAGTGCCGACATTGTGCATGCTCTGTTGCCTGTGTCTATGTTCCTGTGGTTCTGTCAGAGTGATCATGTGATGTATCTGACCCCAGGAATGTGTCAATAAAGTTTCCCCTTCCTGGGACAATGAATTCACGGTGTTCTTATTTCAATTTCCAGGAGTGTAGCATTGTGTGATCCGATAAGATCCAGTTGCATCTAATAAATATAATAATAATAATAATAATAATAATGAAGGTAAGAATAGTACATCTGCATCTAAATCTACATGGATACTCTGCAAATCACATTTAAGTGCCCGACAGAGGGTTCATCTAACCACATTCACAGTTCTATGTTATTCCAATTTCGTATAGCGCGCGGAAAGAACGAACACCTATATCTTTTCGTACGAGCTCTGATTTCCCTTATTTTATCGTGGTGATCGTTTCTCCCTATGTAAGTCGGTGACAACAAAATATTTTCGCATTCGGAGGAGACAGTTGGTGAGAACATTCCTCCGCAACGAAAAACGCCTTTGTTCTAATGATGTCCATTCCAAATCCTGTACCATTTCACTGACACTCTCTCACCAATTTCGCGATAATACAAAACGTGCTGCCGTGCTTTGAACTTTTTCGCTGTACTCCGTTAATGCTACCTGTTAAGGATCCCATACCGCGCAGCAGTATTCTAAAAGAGGACGGACAGGCGTAGCGTAGGCAGTATGGTCACAGACAATCATGACGTGCATCGTTTCGTTTTACCATTCAGGCAATCTGCTACAATTAACTAACTACGCACCGACCAATTTCCATAAATATAATCCAAGTTTCTTTCCCAGCGACTATCAGGCAAAAGGAATGTGCACGCGCCCATCTGTCTTTTATTCGAAATGCATGCTGCAGAAGATTTATTACGTTTTGAATGCTTTTATGACATTGTCAAGGAGAATTTCAGGAAGAGAGTGCTTGAACGAGAATACGAAACGATATACGTTACGGTTATCTACTGATTCGAAAACTAAGGACTAGTGACTTGAACCCGTTTGCAAGAGATGAGCTTCAATCAATGTGATAAGGGCACTGAAAGGGATGGCTGATCAAATGTAGCCTTCCCTTGCCAGAATTCAGTAATATAATCGAAAGATAATCTCAGTGTTGGTACTACTGTTGTTGTGTAGACTGTATAATCCACTTTTCGTAATCTTCGCTCTTCAGCTAGACTGTGTTTAATTTATTATTGTTACTATTATTGTTATTATTATTATTATTATGTTTTGCGGAAGTCGAAGCCATTCCACGTGGGTGGGCTAAACAGCAAATGTTTCCGTCAGTTTTACCATGATTTCCAAGCGTCACGATTTAAAGCATAAACTCCTACCCTGGAAAAGTAACTACACATCAGCGGAATAGAGAGATGTTTTCTGTTTGGTACACCCCTCTTGCGATAAAGAAAAAAAAGAAAAAAACTTTCTAACTTAACACGGACTCGAAACCCTATCCCTTTATACAGAGAGCCTACGAGTAGACCTTTTTTTTATTTTATTTGCAAGCCTCCCTCTTCTTCGTCAGCCCTTCCTTGCACTCACCAATCTTTCTCTTCTCGATGTGGCTTCAGACGCCGTTAAACTAGATTTTCTCATCTCCAAGTAAATGAATTTGTGTTTGGTCGATTATCAACCAGAAAATTTCAATAAAGCTAAATACTTGCTTCTACATAAAAACGTAATTACTTCTCGATAAAATAATGAATGGCTTCTTCAGTTAAATAAATGCCTTAATTGAAATAAATTCTTCTTCATAAAATAATTAGATCTTCATAAAAGGAACTCTTTTTTTGTTCGTGTTCTTTAAAAAAAGAAAAGAAAATAAATAATGTAATATACTTGATCCTGCATTAACTTATCAAGTTTCCCAGAGAAAAAATAAAGAAAATGTACATAAATAAACTGCTTCTTCTTTGAACGTTTTTTATGTCGTCCGGTGCGGACCTCGCTAGGAGACTTGCACAGTTTTCTGTGTTTACTGAAGGTCCCACTTTCCATTGACTATAATCGGTAGTTTCTGACTCGAAGTTCATTACCAAGTTTTCAATCTATGAGACAGTCTCGTTTTCCGTTTAAAGGAGTCCGCATCTCGTGGTCGTGCGGTAGCGTTCTCGCTTCCCACGCCCGGGTTCCCGGGTTCGATTCCCGGCGTGGTCAGGGATTTTCTCTGCCTTGTGATGGCTGGGTGCTGTGTGCTGTCCTTAGGTTAGTTAGGTTTAAGTAGTTCTAAGTTCTAGGGGACTTATAACCTAAGATGTTGAGTCCCATAGTGCTCAGAGCCATTTGAACCATTTGAACCGTTTAAAGGATATCCGTTGGCGGCACAGATGGGAGCAGGAAGTCCGCGCCGTGTGAAGAGGAATGGACGCTTTGAGTCGACAGGGACACAGAATTTAAATACGCTGCGCATTTCTGTTTTCCCTGGAAATGAAACCGCCAGCGCATTAACTGTACAGTGCGAAAGTCGAATCGAAGTGTATTTACTTCAACCAATGTGTTAATATACCGTACAATACTGATGGATCGCGTTGGGAGAAAAGACACGGAACTCTTTGAGTTTCTGGTGCTTAACATGTAATGGACTTTGAAGAAGAGGATTATTTGCGCCACACCAATACGAAGAGCAGAAAAACAGTCAGCAATATCTTCTTGGCACCACGTCATTTTATAGTTTATCTTCCTCGGCTCCGCAACGCACCTGCAATTTTTTAACTACCTTTGTAGCCATTTTGCACACGAACCTTACCTGACTTGTAGCCATGACTTCACTAGACGCAGCAGACAATGCATTAGACTCGTCCATAACAAGTTACCTGTCAAGCCTGACATAAGGCGCTCGCGCAAAATGCATTGCGCGCTGCTGGAAAACACCTTTACTATTTTGTCACTGTTCACGGGACGAAGCACTACGTGCGGCGCATTACATACCACGCAGCGCAAAATTCCCGCTCCTAATAAAACCCCCCTTTTGTCATTCCTTTTCATTTTTTACATGTGCAAAATTCAAAACAAGATATGTATCCCATTTCTGTTTGATTTCATAATACACGTAAGTATGAGCTTTCGTGTTTACAAGAACATGTTACACTGAATTGCCAAAGACACTGGTATAGGCATGCGTATTCAAATGCAGAGATATGTAAACAGGCACAATACGGTGCTGCGATCGGAACGTCTATATAAGGCAACAAGTGTCTGGCGCCGTTGTTAGATCGGTTACTGCTACTACAGCGGCAAGTTATCAAGATATAAGTAAGTTTGAACGTGGTGTTATAGCCGGCGCACGAGCGATGGAACACAGCATCTCCGAGGTAGCAATGAAGCGGGGATTTTAACGTACGACCATTTCACGAGTGTACCATGAATATCAGGAATCCGGTAAAGCACCAAACCTCCGACATCACTGCAGACGGAAAAAGATCATGCAAGAACGGTACTAACGACGACTGAAGAGAATAGTTCAACGTGACAGAAGTGCAACCATTTTGCAAATTGCTGCAGATTTCAATCCTCAGCCATCAACAAGTATCAACGTGCGAATCATTCAACGAAACATCATCGATATGGGCTTTCGAAGCCGAAGGCACACTCGTATACCCTTGATGACTGCACGCCACAAAGCTTTACCCCTCGCCCGGGCCCGTCAATACCGACATTGGACAGTTGATGACTGGAAACATATTGCCTAGTCAGACGAGTCTCGTTTCAAACTGTGTCGAGCAGATGGACGTGTACGGGTATGGAGACAAACTCACTAATCCATGAACCCTGCATGTTCAAGTTGGTGGAGGCTCTGTAACGTGTGGGGCGTGTGCAGTTGGAGTTATATGGGACTTACCCCTCGCCCGGGCCCGTCAATACCGACATTGGACAGTTGATGACTGGAAACATATTACCTAGTCAGACGAGTCTCGTTTCAAACTGTGTCCAGCAGATGGACGTGTACGGGTATGGAGACAAACTCGCTAATCCATGAACCCTGCATGTTGGTGGAGGCTCTGTAACGTGTGGGGCGTGTGCAGTTGGAGTTATATGGGACCCCGGATACGCCTAGACACGGCTCTGACAGGTGACACGCAGGAAGCATCCTGTCTCATCACCTGCACCCATTCATGTCCATTGTGCATTCCGACGGACTTTGGCAATTCCATCAAGACAATGCGACACCCCACACGTCCAGAATTTTACCGAGTGGCTCCAGGAACACTCTTTGGAGTTTAAACACTTCGGCTGCGCACGAAACTCCCCTGAAATGAGCATATCTGGAATACATTGCAACGTGCTGTCCAGAAGAGATCTCCACGCCCTCGTACTCTTACGGATTTATGGACAGCCTTGCACACTACTATCGGCTCTGACCACGTCTGTTTAAATTTTCTCTATACCTAGGTCAATCGATCGCTATGTAGAAGCCTGACGAAGCAAGTCACGGAGTTCAGCTGTGTCTGTTGGTAAGTTCTCTGTAATCATTCGAGCTGTCTGCTCTGTCGATGGGAAACAGATTGAATTTTCCCTTGCCTGGGACTGACGTATCAAAAGCCGGTGCGCGGTCTGAAACATGTCTATTCTCCAACATACTTAATTTGAGGCTGGCTTCCAAAGTTCAACCTCTTCTGTTGGTTCTTGTGAGTGTGAGTTAACGAGCACTGCGGTCCCATTTAAATATATGGCCGAAAGAGTCAGCCTACAGAAATTGTGAAACGAATCCTATCGTCCAAGACCACCTGCCACAAAGAGCGCAGATTCACCACGAGAAGGGGAAACTCACGGGCGTCTATTGTCTATTGAGGCCTAAGCGCTGTAGTGGGCAAGTGAGACAGACGAGAACCTACATTATAGGGAAACCCAGTAGAAGGCTTTTGTGGCCAAGGAGACGTAGCAGTGTTAAATATGGCGGACGTAAGATCGGCCATAAAAGGAAACATTTATGAAAACTATTTAATTCCTTAGTAATACAGGGAACCAAGACACAGTAATTTTAATCTGCCATCCTCCATAAATTTTCATGGTGATCCCAATAAAACTTGAATATTGATCATATCTATAATAGTTTAGGATTTACTGTTAAAGTGGGATTAACAAGTTTTGTAACAAAGACCTGAATGCTAAAATCTGAACACTTTGGTCGAGCTTAACGATCGACATTTCATATAGAAGCGCATTATTAAAATGACAAATGTTGTAAATATCAACTTTGTAACTTTATTCGTTAAAAAGATATAGTAAATTTAAATTATCTGTATTTTCAGTTAAACATCAGATCATCATTCCCTCGACACAAAACACATTGAACGCTAACAGCATGACACCTTATTGAACCATTAGGTAACAGAATATTTGTTGTAAAGTTCAGTGCATAATAGTTACTTTTGTTCTTTATTTATTTATCAGAAAGCTCATTGGTGCAAGGCTACTAGCCATGGCAATCAAAGCTAAGAAGGAAATTGTATTGTTTTTAATAAACATTTCTTGGAACAGCGAGCAAAATATTTTTAAAAAGTTTTTCTTTTTAAAATTCAGTCTTGATCGCACCACGTATGCTACAAGAACATAGGTGACTGGTTTCGGTCATATCACATGACCGCCATCAGACCTGTAATTTAATTTAGGAAGTAATAGAAACCTTACTAGATTAACAATAAAATATGACAAAATGCTTATAAGAATAAAATACAATAAGACTTGCTATACCCATGGCATCCTTCGAAGATGGTAGATGGAGCACTCTTCTCAGCTGCTGTGATGTCAACTGGTGCCAGCAAGTGACGTGCATACATTTAAATAGAAGATGCTCCGCCTACCTCTTCTCCCTCTACCTCACATCAACCAATCAGTGTAAAACGGGTTCACATAATCGTCAAAACTTTAAAAAATTATTAAGGGACACCAGAGAAAAATTGACTCGCTCATGAGCCAACAACAAAATCAGCCTTCAGAAAAAGTTAACCATGTGCATCAGTTTTTTGAAAGGACAATGAATCTTACAGACATGCAGTTTACGACAGCCGAAATGTCTCTATTATAAAAAGGCCTGAAATATAATTTAATACCACCATTTAATAATACTAATGTTAAGCATATAAGTGCTGATGTCATAGCTACGAGTAAAATATCAAACACAAATAAATCTGACACATGCAAGATAGCCCTAAAAAGTAAGGATCTGATTATCAAAGAGAAGAATAAATTACAGGGAAAAATCGAAAATAAAATACTTAGAAAAATTAACAATAAATTACTAGTCGGAAATACTATTGTGGTGAAAGCCAATAAAGGAAATACACTTGTTGTCATTAAAGAAGAAGACTATATTTCTACAACACTTTCGTTCTTTAGCAAAAATGAAATCTCGGAAATAACTAAAGATCCCACGCCTAAGTTCCAGATGAAGATTAAGAAATTAGTAGATAACAATGACCTTCTATTGACCCCTGGGGAAAAAAATTCTATAAAAATAATGAATCCCCAACTACCAAAATTAAGGTCCCAGATCAAGTTGAACAAAGAAGAGAAGTCGATACGACCCATAGTTAATTATAAGAGTTGCCTATCATGTAAATTAAATATGAAACTTAATGAAATCTTGAAAGCATTTTATGTATATGGAGATAACTATAGCATAAAAAATAGTTATGAACTAGCCCAACAAATCCATAATATAGAAATTCCAGCTAATGCTAATTTTGCATCATTGGACATTAAAAATCTATACACAAATATACCTATTAATGAGATGATCAATATAATTAAAGACAGTTTATTACAACATAAGGTTATGACTAACGGCGAAATAATTGAATTTATAGAATTACTTAAATGTACTCTTAATTACAATTATTTCTACTTTAATACTAAAATCTACTATCAAAAAGATGGCTTAGCGATGGGTAATTCTTTAGCCGGCACAGTCGCAGATATTTTTGTAAACCACATCGAAATAATTTTTTTTAAATAATCCAGACATTGCAAACAAAATTTTGTATTATAAACGGTATGTAGATGATACTTTAATAATTTATAATGGTCCAAAAGATGAAATCGATAGGTTTATTACAAAATTGAACTCTGTACATCCAAAACTTCAATTTACAGTTGAACATGAAAATCAAAAACGTATTAACTACCTGGATCTCGTTATATCCAATAACAATGGCAAACATTACTTCGCCATATACAGAAAATTTTCAGATACTGATATCATTATTAATGCTAGGTCATGTCATCCAGACAAATATAAAAAAGCATTTTTTAAGTCAGTGATACACCGGATGCTAAAAGTACCTCTTGAAGAAAATGCGATCAAAAAAGAAACAACTGTTCTAAAACAGATTGCAAAGACAAATTCTTCTGATATGTGTCAAGTTGACATTATGTTTAATAAAATTCAACAATCACCAAGTAAACCACTAATAGGTGCTGATAAATACACAAAAATGACGTACCTGGGGAACATATCAGATAGGATCAGTAATTTATTCAAGAATTCCGAAATAACAATAGCATTTGAAACTAACAATACTTTGAAAAATAAATTAAGACATACTGTAGGTAATGATAATGATAGATTTCTCAGATCAGGGGTTTACAAGATCCAATGTGGTGATTGTAGAAAAATATACATTGGCCAAACAGGCCGGAGCTTTACGATATGATACAAAGAAGATACATCAGGTACCATAAGAGTAAAATCAGTCTTCGGCCATCACATAACTTTTAATAAGCATGCCGAAGGGATGGTACAACAGAATTTGCAAGTCTTTCATTACACTAATAAAGGCTTATTATTAAATATTTTGGAGGAGATCGAGATATATGCCCATTATAGAGATGAACCGTCAGTGCTTCTCAATGGACAATTGGATTTTCGTGAAAAGCATTTTTATGATCTCTTTGACGATATTCTATGAATACGTATGTACTCTTCTGTTCAGAAAATCATGGGACCCTGTTGTATCCATGGCATAAATGTAAAATGTACCTTATAACAGTATGTAAATATTTATATGACAGTCTTAAACTTCCAACTAGAAATATTACGAAATATGACTCCATTTTTAATAAATAAGTTTTATGACATTTTAAAAAGTGTATGTAATATCATAGCAGTCTGCAGCTGATCATTCCATTTATCACCAGTGGCAAATAAAGTTAATATAAGACAGACAGACTGAATCTAGCATAGGTGTATACTTGCAGTCGAGTCACAACTAACATATCGATATGATGCCGCAATGCCAAAGATCTTCACAACATCGTTGACTTTGAAACCATTGTGGTAGTACCACCTTAGCCCATAGAGGGTACGCTGAGTATACATCGTCTGTACAGTTATTTTAAAGCTTTTAATTGATATTTTATGCGATATTTAAGTAGTTCCATGGTTGTAAAGAGATATTTTATACATAACTATTTTTATGTTATTATTGGACTTTGTATTTTTACGTTTTGAGGATGATGTGAACCCGTTTTACACTGACTGGTTGATGTGAGGTAGAGGGAGAAGAGGTAGGCGGAGCATCTTCTATTAAAGCGTATGCCCGTCACTTGCTGGCACCAGTCGACATCACAGCAGCTGAGAAGAGTTCTCCATCTACCATCTTCGAAGGATGCCATGAGTATAACTAGTCATATTGTATTTTATCCTTATAAGCATTTTGTCATATTTTATCTAATAAGGTTCTATTACTTTTGAAACGTCCCCTTAGAAAAATTATACATGACTGTCCTTAAACTGACACACAATATTTTTTAGCGCAATGCAATCTGACTTTCAAAAATCTCTATAAAAGAATGGCCCTGACTAACATTAACCTATACCTTTCACAAATCACTTACCTCACCAAAAAATCTTCGTTACTCGAACTACTGCAATACAGCGAGCGCCACTACTGCCAGCTAAATAAAAGATTCAAACTACTGAAGGCGCTAACTACTGATAGGCATAGTTAGCAAATGAAAGATTTTGATAGAGAACAAACAATGTATTTACCTTCATAGTGTTGTAAAATCATAATATACGTAGCAGTTCATGACATCCAGTCTTACAAATTTCAAAACTCCGCCATTTCTCTCCCCACATCCACCACTGCTGGCGACTCACCTCCAACTGCGCAACACTACGCGCTGTTCACATCCAGCTGCCCAACACTACAATGGCAGACAACAATGCAAACTAGCCACAGACTGCACACAGCACAGCCAGTGATTTTCATACACAGCGCTACGTAACATTGCCAATAAGAAAACATAAACAGCCTACTTACATAGCCCCCAAGCTCCCCACAAAAAATTTTACAAATTGTTTTGGGCAGTGGCCAATAATGATTTGATAAATTTTTTCATAATTACAATAACAAAGATATCAAATGCACACACTTATTGATACAATGCTGGTCAAAAGCTAAAATTTTCTCACAGTCCATAAAGACAGTCCTGATCATTCATCACAGTAAAATTGCAGTGTTTTTCTCAAAGTCTGAGCAGTAAAAGAAAATGCACACGGAAGTAGTGGATTTCCATGCAGTCTTGAAGAAGTAGTGTTGTCCTTCCAACGGAAAGACAGTGCTGACTCTCGACATGCAGACAGGTAATGGGCCACAACAGAGCAAACCCACAGCAGAGTCATTCGAAGTTTTGAAGAATATTGGTAGGTAGGTCATAACAGAGTAGACCCACTGTAGTCCTGGTAGAGATTACGGTATTGGTGGGCCACCAGAGGTACAGACCCACTGCAGTCGTTGTAGAAATAATGGTATTGGTGGGTCATCAAAGGAGCCGACCCACTGTAGACCTTGTAGTGACGGCCAACAGCTATCTGTTGCGACTGTGCAAGTGCACAATCACCATCGAAGAGTCTTGCGGAGAATATAGCAAGTCCAAAAACCACCACTTGTGCACTCACAAAGTTTTGGTGCTGTTAACCAGTCCCTTGCTGAATTATCAACACATGTCCAGACACTAACAGGCCCCTTTTTTTTCACATATTGTGCATATACTATGACCAACAGAAATGTGTGCAGTGAAATGAATGCTTACAAGTTACTTAATTTGATGAACTGGTGACAATCACAATTTTATAACATGAGAATACAATAACAAAGGTACAAAATATATCATTAAAGAACATAACAATACAGATAACATTTGTAGTAAAACAGGCTTTACAAAAGAATAGAAATAAACATTTACATCAGTGTTACAAGAATTATGACATAAGTACATACATAAAGGATCAGAATAACTTTTGAAACATCAACTTCACACATGAGCATTAAAACAAAACAGAATAAATAATGTCTAAACATCTTTACGAAGTAAATAACATATTATTAATGCAAATTATATTTGAGGATAACAGTATTCCTCATCATAGTGAATGTAGCTTAGTATTAGAAGAGAAAAAAATTATATGAAACAGTACACAGAGACAGGAAGAAAACAAATACACAAGGGTACACAAACAGATAGTGGGATAACACAAAAGGAAAGGACAGGGTTTGTTTTCAGTGTAACATTTGGTACTGCAGTCCAACCCAAAACTTTATTCCATAGATCATCCCTCTTATTTCAACATTTGCTCCAGCCAAAAAAAAAAATCGTATCCAAGCATGCTTTCTGTATTCTGTTCACATTCTCTTTCAAAAATAGTTTTTCTCCACTCTACACTACTTTGTTGGCCAAACCATTTTCTTATAGCTTCGCAATGCATTTCTTCCAATGCATCACAGTTAGTTTCTTATATAGTCTAACACCTCTTAAGCTAACTTAAATCTACTGAGCTCAGATGCTAAACTAAGGGACGACGCAATGCAGCAGCACAAAACAGTTAACACAAACAGCAATGACAAAAAAATGCAAATTGGCAAAGCAAGCAGCAATATATATAAGTTATATATAAGTTAGCAAAGCAAATGCAACATTATCACTAATATGAGCCAATGTGCAGCAAAAAGAAAAATAAAGCAGTAGTAAAGCTGGTTTAACAGAGTAATACAAAGTGAAATTCAGTAGCACTATGCCTGGCACACAGCAGCAGCAAATGCAATAACTTATACCTAAACACTACAAAGCTCAAGCAGAAAAAATATTACAGCAAAAATGGCCATGTTTAATACTTATGTCACATCTTAACACTAGGGTGATGCATCACCTTAACTTACACTACTAAAAAGTTACCAGTCATTGACAAAAATTATGTATGCAATTCCTGTGAAGGGAAATGTCTTTTTGTGCTCCCTCGTTTTTTTTTTTTTTTTGTTTTTTTTTTGGAAGTAGATCATAAAATTACTGTTTATTGGATCTGTAGGCATAAAATATCTATATTAATACATCTATTAAATTTTATTTTAACCAATGCTGCAGTGCAGCTAGAAACTAGATCTTAAACAAAATGAGCAATCTCTCAACTAGAAAGACAATAGATGTAAAATGCTTCTCATCATTTCATTAGGCATTTTAGTAAATATCATTAATTAAGAGCTCCACAGTATAATCATATGTTTTCAAGTTTGAGCGTGTTGTATTTGCGATGCTTTCCACAAAGGAATGTCAATAGCGAGGATAATAGCCTCCTTTTTTTCTCCACCTGTGCCTCTGAAAGGCACACACTAATGCTTTTTTCCAAGCGACTGTCACGCAGCTGGGTGCCCACGACGCATTACGTGCAGGTGGTCACTTAACTTTCATACCGAAATATTTACGACACCAGTTTGCACTGCAGTGACAGTCTCATATAAAAATTTCACAGGTTGAGAATTTGCGTTGCAAATCTGTAGAGACAAAATCCTATAAATATAACAGTGTCCAAAAAATTTTCGCCAGCATTGTGATACATTCACGCATTTACACACATTTCATAACTCTTAAAGTACGATTCTCGGTTTCCAACATCCTTTTTCACAAACCAGAGTCCCTAACCACTACTCATTATTCCTTGCTTTATTACACATATACATATTTGTAGACACTTCTTCAATATTTCATTGTAATGAATACGTAGCATAATCAAATTCCCCATATGGCATCAGATTATTGATCATAAACATACCGCAACAGCGTAATACACATCAAAAAAATGGTTCAAATGGCTCTGAGCACTATGGGACTCAACTGCTGAGGTCATAAGTCCCCTAGAACTTAGAACTAGTTAAACCTAACTAACCTAAGGACATCACAAACATCCATGCCCGAGGCAGGATTCGAACCTGCGACCGTAGCGGTCTTGCGGTTCCAGACTGCAGCGCCTTTAACCGCACGGCCACTTCGGCCGGCTAATACACATCGTCATCATAACATCATAAAACCTCAGCCAAATCTGAAAATCGTCATAGCTTCCTCCAGTAATTTCAAAACTTAAAAAAAATTCTCTGCTCATGTCAAAAGTTTCATCTACCTCAAACATACTTTAAAAATCATGATCCCATACCAAATACATCATTCAAAGCTCTCATAGTATCACAATGGTTCCAAAAAAATATGAAAATTTCACAAACTACAGACAAAATACAGTTTCATAAGTGTGAAGTTATCCAAATGTGTAATTGTGTAAACATGTGTCACTGATATAGTAAAAAAAATGTTTCTCTCTCAGTTAAATGATCAGATAGCTGTGTAATTTATGTGTTAGAGAAATATGGTACCGATGTGTAAAGTTGTATAAGCCAATACCATAATAGCTGGGGCTCTTTGTGCTTGCCAAACACATGGTACACAAAGTAAGCGTGTAGCCCCTGAGGATTAATGTAATTATACCCTCAGGTGTTACAGATTACAGCAATGGAATGAAATGTATCACAGAAAACCTTTGTATCATTGTACTTCAAATATCTTTAAAAATAAATGATTTAAGCACAAAATTAATCACTCAAATACGTGTACTGTAGCGCTAAACTGTGCGTCTTGTTGTAAGATAATCTCTGTGGAAGTGTTGTAGTTATCGTCCTCCGAAAGCTAAGTTCTGCAGAAGCCAATGTACTTGCCTCATGATAAACAAAAGTGAAATGCTTTGAGTATAGATATTTTAGTTATTACGCTTATTGCCATGATGAAGAAAGTACTGTGCTGTAACGTATTGTTGTGCTACGGAAAAGGCAGTCTCATTGTAGCTATACCACAAAAGTTACTACTAAAACATGTTTTACTTTCCAAAATAATACAGAAAAACTGTGCAGATATAAAACAGAAACACCGCAAAAGCAACAATGTAAATTGTCACTCATTAGTAGCATCGTGATAAAATTGTGTAGCTGTCACATAAACTAACCACTGTATCTCACAGAAAGCACTTTAAATCCAGAATTTATTTTCAAGTAAACCAAAATGTTGCATTAAAATCTCATTACAGTACTGGTAAATGTTCTAAGTATGTGAGCCTTATAGTTGTTACGTAATCGTGCAACTAACAAGCAAGCGTGTACACACACAATAACACTGTGTCGTCTGTTCACAATAACAATGCATTCGTAATTTCTGTTTAAATAAGTTCTCTTGATTCTTGATTAGATATTTAACTTCAAACATTGTTGCATGTTAACAGATTCTAAGTCTGACAAAGCATACTAGTAATGTAAAGTGAAAAGTTATATGGCAAAGACAAAGTTAAAAAGCAGATTATCTTTCAGCAAACGGTTTTACATGTGAAATGTGGTGTAAACCTTTACTCTTCCTAGTACGCAATTATTATGTGGTATATGTCGGATTCTGTAAAGTCCATTGTAAACTAGAAAGAATTTGTGACTCAAGTGTTTCTTCTTATGTGACAATGAATGAGCTTTAATGAGAACTTTCTGACCAATATATAATTTCTTTGCATTTGCTTTACCGTGTAGTTTTCTCCTTTTGTCTGCTGCAGATTTTATATTTTTAAGAGCCAAATAAATTATGTCTTTGTGTCGAAGTTTACGTGTATTCGGGAAAGGTACAAGCTCTCTGATTCTGTTCGGCGGTTCTTCATTATTCAGTACAAGAGTAGGTGGTAAAGCAGTGGAATCATGAGGCATTTCATTCAGCACATTTTGAAATAAGTGTAAATATCTGTCCCAGTGCTGATGCTTTCTGTGACAATAAAGTCTGCAAAGCTTATTGATTTCTTTCATAATCCGTTCAGACGGGTTACAATGTGGTGAGTACAATGAAATAAAAACAGGTTTGATTTTATGATTCCGAAGCATGTGTGACCAAACACCAGATCTGAATTGCGGTCCGTTATCTGAAATGACTTTAGCAATGTGGCCAACTTCACGTAAGAAATTTTTAGCAAAGGCGTTGAATACAGACCGTCCAGTGGCTTTACGTAACGGAGTGAAAGAAACAAATTTTGAAGTAAGTTCAACAGCGACTAGAACGTACGAAAATCCATTCGATGTTCTGACAAGGGGTGCCAAGAGAACAACAGCAGCAAATTCTTTTAATTTCGAAGGAATTATAAGAAATAATGGAGCACAATGTGAGATAGTAGATGGTTTCGCCTTTTGACAAAGTTTACAAACAGACAAGGCTCTTCGAATTATCTTTTCCATATTGTTAAAACGAAGAATATGATAACATTTTCGTGGACCAAAATGTGCGTAGCTGAAATGAATGTACCAAATGAGCTTATTAACAAAATCGTCTGGAATGCAAAGTAGCCATAGCTTGTCATCAACAGTGCAGCGTTTTAAGAGTATATTGTTTCTAACCAGGTAATAATGCCGAATCTGAGTGTGTGTCTTTTCATGCCATTTACTTTTGATGCCATTCCAAATCGGATCTTTATCTTGTTCATGAGCAATGTCCTTTAAAGATGTGGTGATGAAGTTTTCAAAGGCGACTTTCTGAATGTAAAGAATACTGAAATTTTTCTCGAGGTTGCCTTCTGTGTTACTTTTCTCAAACCCAGCCGGTGCGTGTGACAGTGCGTCCGCAACAATGTTCTCCTTGCCGGGAATGTAGACTATTGTGAAGTGGAATTCTTGCAGAAACAATGCCCAACGTTTTAACCTGTCATGATTTAATTTTGAAGACATAAGAAATTGTAATGCAAGATGATCACTGTATACTTTTACGTGCTTACCAGAAAGAAAGAAACGGAATTTGTTAAATGCCCAAACGATAGCTAACGCTTCTAATTCAGTAACGGAATAATTTTTTTCAGATTTTGTTAGCACTCAGCTAGCAAAAGCAATGGTTTTCTGAACAGTAGTGTCATTTTCTGTGGCTTCTTGAAATAAATGGGCACCAAGACCGACTTTAGAAGAATCCGTGCTAAGGCAGAGAAATCTTGTGACAGATCTGGATGAGCTAGTATTGGCACGTTAAGTAGTGATTCTTTCAAAGAATTGAATTCCAACTGTGCTTGTTCGTCCCAATTCCAAATAGTATTTTTCCAGTGAGAGAACAAAGTTTTGGTGTAACAAATTCTGTAATTCCAGATTCTGCAAAAATACGCAACAAACAGTTGATGATGCGATTATGTTGTTCCCATGAGGCTTCTGCTATTAGAATATCATCCACATATACTGTGTATTTTCTACATTCTGGATGAAGTTCGATCTGATAAAAGCTGGATCTGAGATCAATAGAAGACAACACTTTTACACCATTAAAATTTTTAAGAAGTTCTTCCAACGTTTGCGGCCTGTCTGTTTCAGGAATGATGATACTATTGATTTGTCTCGAATCTAAGACAAGCCTGATTGATCCATTTTTCTTCTCAACAACATGTAATGGATTGTTGTATGAGCTTACTACAGGCTCAATAATGCCCTCGTCAAGCATAGATTGTATTTCTGTTCTAACACTGTCCCTATAATGCGCCGGAATTACGTATGGTCTAACACAAAATTTAGTATGCTCACGAACACGAAATTGGTTTTGAAATCCCTTGATTGTTCCTGTTTTGTCAGTAAAAACTGTGGAATGTGCTTGTAAAATCTCAAAAAGGGCCTGCCTATCAGTGTCATTACAATTCTCAGTTGTTTGAATTTTATTCTGAATTAACTCATTAGCATCAAATATGCCGTCGATATCATCCCTGTCAGTACTTGCAGAGTGATTGTTAGTGTCTAGTTCCGTAGAAAATTCCGAACTGTTGTCTAACAGAAGGTAAAGCCGATTAATTTCCTCGTCATGGTTTGAGAGCCAATCTTGAAATTTCAAAGCTATTGACTTAGCTTCTATCTCTAAACTTATTTCAGCATCGTGAAAGTTTAAGATTGCTTTGTATTCATCGAAAAAGTCTACTCCCAATATAATTTCCGTCGACAAAAAGTTCTTTTATGGCTGCTTCGTGATTCTGTTATGCATTTTCATGCCGCGAAAAAATAGGTTGAAAATGCTCACAAATTTGTGTTTTTACGTCATTACAGACTTTTTGACATTTAGATTCAATGTTATGTAACTCAGTAGTTAAATCTTCACGTGTTTGTTCAAGCGTGGTGTCTAACTTCCGAAGATTTTGTTCCACTGTGTCTAACTTTTGAAGCTTTTGCTGTGTTTGTCCCATTTGTTGTATTAATTGTAATAACAATGCACTGGTGTCTGAAACATGTTCCTCAGTGCTTTTCGGCAGCGAATTTGCACCGGCAACATTCACATTTTGACAAGTAGAAAATGTGTCTTGACTTATTTGAGAAAACGGTGAGGACCCAAAACCTGAAACTACAGTATTTGAGAGATTGTGTCCTGTCATTTCGGATTCCTGAGGCGAGCTATTGCCGACCAATCGATCGATAATGCTTCCCTGTTCACTAATTGTTTCACTGTCTACGCCATTATTTGCAGCCCACTCCATTTCCCTATGCACAATTACCAAATTACTACATTGAACATTAGTTAATTCATTACACGGTGGCGCTAACACACTGCTTTCGTCTTCACTGTCATTTCTCAGTTTACTTTGGAGCCTAGTATTACGTTTTTCACACGCCATTATTGTCACAATATTTCACATGACAACACAGAAAAGCACAATTTGAAGAGCAAAATAAGAAAACACATTAACATAGCACTGAAAAAAATATCTAGTTAATTGCAAGCGCAGCTCCGAAATACTTGGTGCAAATCTACATGCATGCCACAACTGTTTTACAGTACAAGAATGAAAACTACAACTACAAAGCAAATTCTCTCTACAATTACGCGCTAGCAATAAACAATAGCTACACTAATTACACAAACTGCAAGAAAAAAATTACAAGATTCCAGTGAGGTATCCTCGGCTAAGGGTCGAAATATGAAACGTCCGCTTAGAAAAATTATACATGACTGTCCTTAAACTGACAAACAATATTTTTTAGCGCAACGCAATCTGACTTTCAAAAATCTCTACAAAAGAATGGCCCTGACTAACATTAACCTATACCTTTCACAAATCACTTACCTCACCAAAAATCTTCGTTACTCGAACTACTGCAATACAGCGAGCGCCACTACTGCCAGCTAAATAAAAGATTCAAACTACTGAAGGCACTAGCTACTGATAGGCATAGTTTGCAAATGAAAGATTTTGATAGAGAGCAAACAATGTATTTACCTTAACAGTGTTGAAAAATCATAATATACATAGCAGTTCATGACATCCAGTCTTACAAATTTCAAAACTCCGCCATTTCTCTCCCCACATCCACCACTGCTGGCGGCTCACCTCCAACTGCGCAACGCTACGCGCTGTTCACATCCAGCTGCCCAACACTACAATGGCAGACAACAATGCAAACTAGCCACAGACTGCACACAGCACAGCCAGTGATTTTCATACAGAGCGCTACGTAACGTTGCCAATAAGAAAACATAAACAGCCTACTTACACTTTCTAAATTAAATTACAGGTCTGATGATGGTCATGCGATATGACCGAAACTGGTCACTTATGTTCTTGTAGCATACGTGGTGCGATCAATACTGAATTTTAAAAAGAAATTTTTTTTATAAATTGTATTGGTTTTATGTAAAAGAATTTAACGTTTATTACGGAATGGATATTATTGTTATTTTATTTAGAACGTGAAAGTGGTCAAGCTTTGATTATTTCAATATATTAAAATGTAAAATAATGTAGAATAAGCTGTAGCCAATGAGATTGACGGCTTCAGGAAAGGGAACTGCCCTATTCAGTTGAGCGACGATGCTCGGCACGCCGGAAACACGTCCGGAGACGGGCAGAGACAGTGTTGGAGCAAACGCGAAAGCGCACAGTTCTGATCTAGACACCAAAGGGTACAGTTCGGCTGGAGACACCAAAGGGTACAGTTCGGATTGAGACGCGAAAGCGGGCCGTCGGTATTTAAGCAGCTAGGAAGTGAAACAACTTAGAAAATTTCGCGTTGTGTGTTATCGCGGGACTTAGTCTCTGAGCGGTGAGCAGCCGCGCGCCTGGTGTGAATTTTAACATTTCGCGTAGTTAACGAGGTGGACTTGTAATTCACGATGAGATTGTGAATGATCGAATTGTGTCAAATGGATATGCGCTCGAGTGGAACAGTAACTCTAAATACGACCACTTTCACTATTAGTTTGCTTTCGAAATAAACATCATTCTAACCAAAAGGCAACTGTGTGGCCTACATCATTTATGGGTCGTTAATTTAGCTCCCGATATTATTATTACTGTTATTATGTTATGTTAATGTCGTATTTCGCAAATTTGCCAACAGCCAGACAATTTAATCAAAGGGTCAGAAGTGTCTAATTTATGGCGTGTAATGTGACACGTGCGGTTGAACCACTAGACGAGTTTGAGCCAAGACATTTCGACGAAGAGGAACCGCATGTGAGCCCGAACATCTTTGGGGGTGTTAGCTCGCATGAGTCGTGCGTGTTTACATCATTGTTATTTATATCTTGCATCCTGTTGATACCCACATTGTGTTTATCTTCATCGCATCGCGTTGTATATCGCTACAGTGCTCTACGAGTTTCTTGGCAATCATGGGAACTATTTTCTTTGTCCTAGTTACAATGAGCAATGGCGAATAGATTTGGAATTTAATCCAGGACATTGGCGCCAAGTCTGGTGATCAGAAACTTTACGCCATCAGCTATCCCACGCTTGCCGGCCGGGCGGAGGGTATTTAAATCGGCCGCCGCCGCGACCAAACCCTGGACGTAGCCAAAGCCTTTGATTCAGTATGGCATAGAGGGCTACTCTACAAGTTGTACACACAAGGGTTTCCCGGGAGCATAGTTCAGCTGATCAAGAGCTACCTCACGAATAGGACTTTCTCCGTCAAAGTGGAAACTGCCACCTCCACCAGAAGGCGTATACGTGCTGGGGTGCCGCAGGGATCGGTCCTGGGGCCCGTATTGTACAGTTTGTACACTGCGGACACACCGACGGCCCCCCTGGTGCACACCGCACAGTACGCTGACGATACAGCCTTCTACACGAGAAACGCGAACAAGGACCTGGTCATCCGTAGGTTACAAAGGGTTTTAGATAACACAGAAACTTGGGCCCGTCGCTGGCGCATCACCATTAACTCTGAGAAGACGCAGGCAATGCTGATTACCCGCAGGCTCGGAAGGCGCGATCCTCCTCAACGTCCCCCCCTACACCTTCACCTAAATGGAACCCAACTCCCCTGGCGCAGAACCGCCAAGTACCTTGGCGTAACCTTGGACTCTCGTCTTACGTGGAAACCCCACATAGACGAAGTCCATAGGAAGGTCTGCGCCAGAATGTCCATCCTATATCCTATCCTGAACTCAACAAGCTCCCTTCCCTGCCCACTAGCATTAAACGTGTATCAGGCCCTGATCCGGCCAGTAATGGAGTATGCGTGCCCTGTCTGGGGATACGCGGCGAAGCAGCACCTGGACAAACTCCAGAGGCTGCAGAACCGCGCCCTCAGAAGGGCACTGCGCTTACCTCTTGGATTCCCCACAGACGACTTGCACGCCGCAGCCGAAATCCCACTCCTGAGAGAGCGTTTCCAGGATCTGGCAAGGGCCTTCTATGAGGGTTCTTCCAGATCCAGAAACGCACTCATCCACTCCCTAGGTCGGTATGACATGTCCCGCGATAAGCACAAGCGCCCTATGACGATCTTCGACGACTAAGTCGAAGAGAAAATCCCTACACCAAATCCATCATCCCGTTCCTCCCCATATAACAACAAACTTCTCGCCCACCTCAGGCAAGTACCAGACACACTCACAACAATCATCACAAATCACAGACACCAAAAATTACAGAAAAAATCACACACACACTTTCATAGGGGAGTAAAAGCCTAAAGGCTACAGACTCCCCCTCACACTTCCCCAAAGAGGGGAAAGCAAAAGATGAGAGAGAGAGAGAGCGACCAAACCCAGTTCCCTCTGAGCAGCCATAGCGTACGGATCTCCGTGCCGGCACGTTCACAGGAGCTCAGTCCGTCAGTTCACCTGATGATGGCGACATGTTTGATCGCCGAAATATTGTGCCCGTTGGACACTATAGACCGGCAGCATACCCGTGGATATTTTGATTATCAAATACGCCGGGAGAAACTCAAGAATCACATCATACACCTTTACGGGGAGGAGATGTATCGCAGCATGAAGAAATTTGAAAAGTTGCGCCACCGTAGATGTCGTTTGCTAAGTACTCTTGCCTTTCTAAAGAGATGTCGTTCCGAGAATGTTGTTCCAAATTTTGCTAGGGTTATGCATCACATCGATTCTGCAGCAGCTAAATGAATCAAGAAACGAGCCAGCCTCGCATTGGTACGTGAGAGAGTGCAATTCACCCGCCGGAGCCTTGAGTTTATCTCACAGGAATTACTCAAACTACATTTGCAACTAGCTAGTAAGTTCACTTCTTGTTCCTGGGATTGGATTGATGGTGTCACCTGGGTGTCTGCTGATTCCGCCCATAAGAAGGCTACAGGACGTCAAACAGCTAAGTTCTCACGTCTCCTTGACAAACCATCCCTGCAAGTTCCGTGCAAGACTGTCATCAATTTGAGTGGCATGGTGTTGAGTGATGATGCGGTCTCGGTTTTGCAGAGAGGTCTCAACTTCGCTCCCACCCCCAAGTTCACTCCGGTCGCAGAAATTGTTAGTGCTGTTGAACAGGTTGCAGCTCGACTTCCGCCAGAATCAGCCGAGGAAATACGTCGTGAAACTTGTCGTGCGTTGACGAAATCCAAGCCGATGAAGTCAAATATCAGCAGTAAAGAGAGGGCGGCCATTCGTGATCTGAGGGAGCGCTCTGAAATTGTTGTCTTACCAGCTGACAAAGGCAATGCTACAGTTGTTGTCTCCCATAAGGACTACACTGATAAGATGCAGAGCCTGCTAAATGACGATTCCTACCGGAAGATCAGCGTTGACCCTACAAAGAAGGTGGAGAACAAGACGAGGGCGCTTCTCAAAGACGCAGATTTACCGGAGGGTGACGCTAAGAAATTGTTACCCCAAGGTCCGGTACCGCCTAGACTATATGGACTCCCGAAGGTTCACAAAGAGGGGGTACCATTACGCCCCATTGTCAGCAACATCAGGGCACCTACATATTTGTTGGCCAAATACCTGACGGGAATATTAAGTCCTTATGTGGGTAAATGCCCTCATCACATCCGTAATTCCGTGGATTTTGTTAAACGCCTTGATAGCTTCAGGTTGGATGAGTCAGATATCATGGTGAGTTTTGATGTCGTTTCCTTGTTTACGAGGGTACCCCTGCGAGAGTCACTAGAATTGATTAGTCAGAAGTTTGATGAGAAGACCACTGAACTTTTTAGGCATGTCTTGACTTCCACGTATTTTCTTTTTAATGGAGAATACTACGAACAAACGGAGGGAGTCGCCATGGGTAGCCCACTCTCACCGGTGGTAGCGAATTTGTACATGGAGAACTTCGAGGAGGAAGCCCTGTCGTCATCCGTATGGAAACCTACTTGCTTTTTCCGTTACGTGGACGACACGTTCGTCATCTGGCCACATGGTATGGATAAACTCCTTGACTTCCTTACACATCTAAACTCCATACACCCCAACATCAAATTCACTATGGAGACTGAAACGGAGGGTAAATTACCTTTCCTTGACGTCTTGGTCAAGAGAAGGGCGGACGGCACCCTATGTCATGGGGTGTATCGGAAGGCTACGCACACTGATCTGTATTTGCACGCAGACAGCTGCCACCACCCTTCACAGAGGAACGGGGTACTTAAAACTCTAGTACATAGGGCGCGCACTATCTCTGACGCAGAGAGTCTACCCCAGGAATTGGAACATCTGAGAACTGTATTTCGAAAAAATGGGTACTCAGAGTGGCAGATTCAACGTGCTCTCCGCCCACCCACTGCAGCACAACCTGTTGAGATGGATGAAGTCACGAGGGAGGAGGTAGGCATTGCATTTATTCCATACACAGGCGCACTCTCGAGGAAAATCGCCCGCATTCTGAAGAAACACCGGGTCGGAACTGTGTTTTGTCCTCCAAATAAAACTCGTGCACTGGTGGGGAGCGCCAAAGATGACCTCGGTTTGAGGAAGGCCGGCGTGTACCAGATTCCGTGTCAATGTGGCAAGTCGTATATTGGTCAGACGATGCGTACCGTCGAGGATCGATGCCGTGAACACCAGAGGCACACTCGACTGATGTATCCGAGCAAGTCGGCGGTCGCTGAACGTTGTTTGTCGGAAAATCACGCCATGGAGTATGGCCGCACGAGGATTCTGGTACAGACGTCGAGATACTGGGACAGCGTTGTTAGAGAGGCCATCGAAATTCGCACCAATGACGACCTCATAAACCGGGACTGTGGCTATAATCTTAGCAAGGCTTGGGAACCAGCGATCGGGTTAATCAAGAGTAAATCGAGCAGACGTATAGTTGTGACGACCACGGCGGACAGAGCCATCACACCGACGTCATCTCAGTCGCCGTCGCAATCTGTTCCACCGCACGACCGTGGCGCTGGGCGCGGACGGCGGAGGGAGCGCGCCGCGGGCGGAGGGTATTTAAATCGGCCGCCGCCGCGACCAAACCCAGTTCCCTCTGAGCAGCCATAGCGTACGGATCTCCGTGCCGGCACGTTCACAGGAGCTCAGTCCGTCAGTTCACCTGATGATGGCGACATGTTTGATCGCCGAAATATTGTGCCCGTTGGACACTATAGACCGGCAGCATACCCGTGGATATTTTGATTATCAAATATGCCGGGAGAAACTCAAGAATCATAGTAGTGGATTACTATTCCACCGATAGGCTGGGAAAGTTTTTAAGGTTAGGGAAGGAAATCAACGGTGCCCTTTGAAAGGAACCATCTCGGCATTTTGTCTCGAAATATTTAGATATCACGGAAAACCTTAATCTGGATGGCCGGACGCGGATTTGAACCGTCGATATTTTGAATGCGAGTCCAGTGTGATAGCCACGTTACTTCGCTCGGCAAATGGATTCGGAGCGACTACCTCCGGAATGAGCGCCAGCGCGCAGGCGTGCGTTAGCGACCTCGGACCTCGGCTACGGTGACGAGTATGTTCTGGATTTATGTGTATGGAGAAACATTGACCAAGATGGGTCTCGATTTGCTTGAAAAGCCGGAGTTTAATCTTCGCAGGCTCCCATCATTAAATAAACGATCGAGAGTAGTTCTACAGTGAAGCGAGGTCGCTGTAATTGCAATATCTACATATACATTTATACTCCGCAAGCCACCCAACGGTGTGTGGCAGAGGACACTTTACGTGCCACTGTCATTACCTCCCTTTCCTGTTCCAGTCGCGTATGGTTCGCGGAAAGAACGACTGCCGGAAACACTCCGTGCGCGCTCGAATCTCTCTAATTTTACATTCGTGATCTCCTCGGGAGGTATAAGTAGGGGGAATCAATATATTCGATACATCATCCAGAAACGCAACCTCTCGAAACATGGACAGCAAGCTACACCGCAATGCAGAGCGCCTCTCTTGCAGAGTTTGCCACTTGAGTTTGCTAAACATCTCCGTAACGCTATCACGCTTACCAAATAACCCTGTGACGAAACGCGCCGCTCTTCTTTGGATCTTCTCTATCTCCTCCGTCAACCCGATCTGGTACGGATCCCACACTGATGAGCAATAAGTATAGGTCGAACGAGTCTTTTGTAAGCCTCCTTCTTTGTTGATGGACTCCATTTTCTAAGGACTCTCCCAATGAATCTCAACCTGGCACCCGCCTTACCAACAATTAATTTTATATAATCATTCCACTTCAAATCGTTCCGTACGCATACTCCCACATATTTTACAGAAGTACCTGCTACCAGTGTTTGTTCCGCTATCACATAATCATACAATAAAGGATCCTTCTTTCTATGTATTCGCAATACATTACATTTGTCTATGTTAAGTGCCTATCCGCTGCAGATCTTCCTGCATTTCGCTGCAATTTTCTAATGCTGCAACTTCTCTGTATATTACAGCACCATCCGCGAAAAGCCGCATGGAACTTCCGACACTATCTACTAGGTCATTTATATATATTGTGAAATGCAATGGTCCCATAACACTCCCCTGTGGCACGCCAGAGGTTACTTTAACGTCCTTTGCCGACGGCTGTATCTGTTGTCCGTTTGAGAATATCCACGTGGTACAGGACTCGTATAAATTTCAGATGCCTAGTATATCATTTCATAATTCATTTCATTTGTAATAAGGTGAAATGGCTTGTCTTAATTTCATATCACAATAAGTGTAACTCGTGGTGGCCTCGAGCGTGAGGCAAGTGAAGCATCACGAGCGCAGAACATGTAATCTTCTGCCATCACCTATATAAGCGCATAAGCTCAAGATCCCTACACTTTTTCCTGCTTAACTGTAAATCCTAATTGTCACCTAATCTTTGCATACCAAGAATCATTTACTTTCTTCCTATATCACTTAGCATCCTCTCCAACAATTTCCACATACAAATTCCTTACCTACAGCTACCTTGAACCCCTCCACGATCATCATCGTCAATGCACAGTAACACGCACTGCACCAACTTTTCATTATACAGGGTGTTACAAAAAGGTACGGCCAAACTTTCAGGAAACATTCCTCACACACAAATAAAGAAAAGATGTTATGTGGACATGTGTCCGGAAACGCTTAATTTCCATGTTAGAGCTCATTTTAGTTTCGTCCACCTACGCTCAATGGAGCACGTTATCATGATTTCATACGGGATACTCTACCTGTGCTGCTAGAACATGTGCCTTTACAAGTACGACACAACATGTGGTTCACGATGGAGCTCCTGCACATTTCAGTCTAAGTGTTCGTCCGCTTCTCAACAACAGATTCGGTGACCGACGGATTGGTAGAGGCGGACCAATTCCATGGCCTCCAGGCTCTCCTGACCTCAATCCTCTTGACTTTCATTTATGGGGGCATTTGAAAGCTCTTGTCTACGCAACCCCGGTACCAAATGTAGAGACTCTTCGTGCTCGTATTGTGGACAGCTGTGATACAATACGCCATTCTCCAGGGCTGCATCAGCACATCAGGGATTTCATGCGACGGAGGGTGGATGCATGTATCCTCGCTAACGGAGGACATTTTGAACATTTCCCGTAACAAAGTGTTTGAAGTCACACTGGTACGTTCTTTTGCTGTGTGTTTCCATTCCATGATTAATGTGATTTGAAGAGAAGTAATAAAATGAGCTCTAACATGGAATGTAAGCGTTTCCGGACACATGTCCACATAACATATTTTGTTTCTTTGTGTAATAGGAATGTTTCCTGGAAGTTTGGCGGTACCTTTTTATAACACCTTGTGTATACACTGCCCAATTACATTAATGTGACCACTGTCAAAACCCTGAATAGCCAGCTTTTACAGCGCAAAACGTGCAGAAAAAGTCACTGAGGTTCAGGAAGGTACCGAAGAGATGTTGAACCATGCCGACTCCAGTGCCAGGCCAGTTCGCTATGTTTCTCAGTTGAGGATTCATGGCGCAAACAGCCATATCGATTGAGTTCAAATACGGAGAGTTTGGTCACCACGAGAGTATGGTGAACTCATACTAGTGTTCTTCGAACCACGCACGTACATTGCGAGCTGTGTGATATGTCGAACTGTCCTGCTGGTAGATGCTACCGTTCCGAGGGAAAACAAACTGCAAGCCGAGGTGAACATGATCCCCAAAGATAGATTCATAATTGTTGATCCACTGTGGCTTTTGCAAGCAATTAAAGGTCTTTACATGGATAGTCAGGCAGCAGTTAGAGTTGACGGTAAATTAAGTTCATGGTTCAGAGTAGTTTCAGGGGTAAGACAAGGCTGCAATCTGTCTCCACTGTTGTTCATATTATTCATGGATCATATGTTGAAAACAATAGACTGGCTGGGTGAGATTAAGATATGTGAACACAAAATAAGCAGTCTTGCATATGCGGATGACTTAGTTGTGATGGCAGATTCGATTGAAAGTTTGCAAAGTAATATTTCAGAGCTAGATCAGAAATGTAAGGACTATGGTATGAAGATTAGCATCTCCAAAACGAAAGTAATGACAGTGGGAAAGAAATATAAACGGATTGAGTGCCAAATAGGAGGAACAAAGTTAGAACAGGTGGACGGTTTCAAGTACTTAGGATGCATATTCTCACAGGATGGCAATATAGTGAAAGAACTGGAAGCGAGGTGTAGCAAAGCTAATGTAGTGAGCGCTCAGCTACGATCTACTCTCTTCTGCAAGAAGGAAGTCAGTACCAAGACTAAGTTGTCTGTGCACCGTTCAATCTTTCGACCAACTTTGTTGTATGGGAGCGAAAGCTGGGTGGATTCAGGTTACCTTATCAACAAGGTTGAGGTTACGGATATGAAAGTAGCTAGGATGATTGCAGGTACTAGTAGATGGGAACAATGGCAGGAGGGTGTCCACAATGAGGAAATCAAAGAAAAACTGGGAATGAACTCTATAGATGTAGCAGTCAGGGCGAACAGGCTTAGATGGTGGAGTCATGTTACACGCATGGGAGAAGCAAGGTTACCCAAGAGACTCATGGATTCAGCAGTAGAGGGTAGGAGGAGTCGGGGCAGACCGAGGAGAAGGTACCTGGATTCGGTTAAGAATGATTTTGAAGTAATAGGTTTAACATCAGAAGAGGCATCAATGTTAGCACTGAATAGGGGATCATGGAGGAACTGTATAAGGGGGGCTATGCTCCAGACTGAACGCTGAAAGGCATAATCAGTCTTCTTCTAATAATTTCCGGGTATGCAGCCGGATCCCGGCGACATTCTGCCACGATATTTCGGCCCAGAGACGTCCGGCCATCATCAGGTGAGTACACAACTACTGAAGAGCCCAGGTGCAGTCGCGGTATTTGTTGTGTACTCACCTGATGATGGCCGGACGTCTCTGGGCCGAAATATCGTGGCAGAATGTCGCCGGGATCCGGCTGCATACCCGGAAATTATTAGAAGAAGAAATACGCCGGGAAAATTTCAGAAGTCACATAATCAGTCTTAAATGATGATGATGATGATGATGACTGTGGCTTCCAGAATGACGAGATCACTCAGGGAATGCCACGAAAACATTCTCCACACCACAGCACTCCCTCCCTGTTGCAGCGTGTTAACTTTCAAAGGCTACCTATCGGCACTCAGTGAACGTCCTGTTGCGATATAGGCGAGCAAAATCCAGTCTTCGTCGCCGACGAACAGCAGTCAGTGTAGGGGCATGAATCAGGCGCTTACTGCAGTGGCCCAACGTTCGCTGCACGGTCGTTGAAGAAACACTGTTGGTAGCCCCTAGGTCCATCTGGCCGCTCAATTGGTCAACAGTTGCACGTCTATTCGCCCGTACACATCTCTGCAACCGTCGTCCGCCCTATTATCTATGGTCGTGGTGCACCAGAGTTGCCTCGGCGCCGGTTTTACACAGGGCCATTTTTCCATGTACGTAATACTTTAACGACGATGGCACGCGAACTGTTTACAACTTTTGCCGTTTCGGAAATGCTTCAATCCTTGGGCCGAAAGCCAATGATCGTGCCCTTCACGACGTCAGATGGTCCCGTTGAAACGTCCCCTTCGAAAAATTTATGAATGATTGTGCTGATAAACCTCCTACGTCATTTGATTTTCAAACAGCTGAGCAAAACTGAACGTACTCAGACATTTCGCTCTTTACCTATTCTAATCAACACTAAACTGCCCCACAATATTTTTTAGCGCAACGCAATCTGACTTTCAATAATCCCTACAAAAGAATGGCCCTGACTACCATTAACCTATACCTTTCACAAATCACTTACCTCACAAAAATCTTCGTTACTCGAACTACTGCAATACAGCGAGCGCCACTACTGCCAGCTAAATAAAAGATTCAAACTACTGAAGGCACTAACTACTGACAGGCATTGTTCGCAAATGAAAGATTGTGATAGAGAACAATGTATTTACCTTAATAGTGTTAAAAAGTCATATCAGTTGGTGACATCCAGTCTTACAAATTTCCTTTGGTGTGCGTACTGTAAGACCTTCGGTACACACACCATCAGATTATTTCACTTGTCGCTCTAACGAAGCAGGCGAGTGTCAGCAATATGTCTCGTGGTCTTGTCGTGGGGTGTTTATCTTCTGCCGTTAGGTCAGACGATAGAAATGCCACTTGTGCGCTTAGAGTAGCAGATTGACGGTGACCAACTTTAAACAGAACTTGATTAATTTTCACACACATTTATTAAAATAATAAATAACATAGACATTACGTAACTTGATTCTGGATGCTGTTTACAGTTGACAATCTGAAGTTCCTTTGGTCTTGGTACGTTAATCTTATTCTCACATATCTCTGATACTTGACAAAGTGTCTATACATTTATCTTTATGGCTATGAACAGGAATATGATAATCTTCTTAGGTGCAGACTGAAACTTGACGATAGACTGGTACAGTCTAATGCAGACTGGCTAATCGGAGGTCTGTACACTCGTTATAATACCTCGAGCGTTCAGGTATCACTGCGCGAGTGTGATCCACGAGGAGAAAAGGTTCTACGTTAGCAGCAATCTCATTGGCTGCGTTACATATTAATACGCGGATCGGTGGAAGCAGAATTTGGTCCGTCTTTATGGCAGCGCCATCTCGTAGTGCGGAGACGGACGAGCGCTGCGCCTGCGCTGTTGTGCTTAGCGGGGCGCGCTCTAGTGGGAAAGTTGTGTACGCGCTGACTACGCGGGACTATGTACACATTTCCCTTTTCTGACGGACACACGTCCAGATCGTCCACTCATAGTAACCTCTCAAAACTCTGGCAGGATCTTTTTCCGGCTACAGCGAAGTAGGAGATTTGATGTCTTTCCAGATACCTGATATTCACAGTACATTCGTGAAATGGTTGTAGGGGAAAATCCCCACTTCATCGCTACCTCGGAGATGCTATGTCCCATCGACTATAACACCACGTTCAAACTCACTCCATTCCGCATTACTTCAAGAACTACACTGCTTTTCCGTATCTCCCGACATCCTTTATTCACTGAAGCGCCAAGGAAACTGGTATCGGCATGCGTATTGAAATACAGAGTTATGTAAACAGGCAGAATACGGCGCTGCGGTCGGCAATGCCTATATAAGACAAGTGTCTGGCGCAGTTGTTAGATCGGTTGCTGCTGCTACAATGGCAGGTTGTGAAGATTTTGACTGAGTTAGAACGTGGTGTTGTAGTCGGCACACGAGCGATGAGACACAGCATCTCCGAGGTAGCGAAGAAGTGGGGATTTTCCCGTACGACCATTTCACGAGTTGTAAGTAGACTGTTTAGGTTTTTATGTTGGTAACGCCACGTATTGCTCTGTATGAAAATCGCTGACTGCGCTGTGTGCAGTCTGTGATGTGACTGGTTGGACTCATTGTTGGAATATTCACTAGTGTAGCGTTGGACAGTTGGATGTGAACAGCGCGTAGCGTTGGACAGCTGGAGGTGAGCAGCCAGCAGTGGTGGATGTGGGGAGAGAGATACCAGAGTTTTGAGAGGTTACTATGAGTGGACGATCTGCACGTGTGTCCGTCAGAAAAGGGAAATTTGTAAGACTGGATGTCATGAACAGAGATATATATATATATGAATATATATTATGACTTTTGAACACTATTAAGGTACACACATTGTTTGTTCTCTGTCAAAATCTTTCATTTGCTAACAATGCCTGTCAGTAGTTAGTGCCTTCAGTAGTTAGAATCTTTTATTTAGCTGACAGTAATGGCGCTCGCTGTATTGCAGTAGGTCGAGTAATGAAGATTTTTGTGAGGTAAGTGATTCATGAAAGGTATAGGTTATTGTTAGTCACGGCCATTCTTTTGTAGAGATTATTGAAAGCCAGATTTCGTTGCGCTAAAAATATTGTGGGTCTGTTTACTGATGATCAGAATAAGTAAAGAGAGAACTGTCTGAGTACGTTCAGTCTTGCTCAGCTGTTTGAAAATCAAATAACGTAAGAGATTTTCCAGCACCGTCGTTCTTTACATACAGAGGGGAAGTTTCAGAGTGTACAATGAATATCAAGAATCCGGTAAAACATGGAATCTCCGACATCACTGTGGCCGAGAAAAGATCCTGCAAGAACGGGACTAACGACGACTGAAGGAATCGTTCAGTGTGACAGAAGAGCAGCCCTTCCGCAAACAGAGCACTATGGGACTTAACTTCTGATGTCATCAGTCCCCTAGAACTTAGAACTACTTAAACCTAACTAACCTAAGGACATCACACACATCCATGCCCGAGGCAGGTTTCGAACCTGCGACCGTAGCGGTCGCGCGGTTACAGACTGTAGCACCTAGAGCCGCTCGGCCACCCCGGCCGGAACCTTTGCAGAAAGACTTGGTTAATGCATGATGGGGCACCATCCTGTTTTCTATTCCTGACATGTAAATCGAACACAGACGATGAAAGAGTGATGAACTGGTTAGTCCAGAAGTTTCTGGCGACCTTTTTTCATCTGGACTTGACCCTTATATTTCCGGTTATGGGTACATTTAATGCAGTGATGTACCGCTGCGGTCGCAGGTTCCAATCCTGCCTCGGGCATGGATGTGTGTGATGTCCTTAGGTTAGTTAGGTTTAAGTAGTTCTAAGTTCTGGGGGACTGATGACCTGAGATGTTAAGTCCCATAGTGCTCAGAGCCATTTGAACCATTTTTTGTGACAGTTTGTGCAGGGCTGCTAGAATGACTAGTGAGCACCTTCTGCACTATCAACAACTACCGAGCGGACTAGGGCGCTTCAGTCATGGACTGTGCGGCTGGTCCCGGCGGAGGTTCGAGTCCTCCCTCGGGCATGGGTGTGTGTGTTTGTCCTTAGGATAATTTAGGTTAAGTAGTGTGTAAGCTTAGGGACTGATGACCTTAGCAGTTAAGTCCCATAAGATTTCACACACATTTTGAACATCAACAACTAGGTGGCATTCCTCAAACAAAAGACGCGTATTTCAATGAGTATTTGTTTCCGGACATACGTTTATAGGATTTTTCGGCATTTCTACTTTTGATTAGTACTCTCTCCTCTAATAATACGGGACACTTTTTTAAGGCACTTTGCAAGAAGGTGTGCTGAAACGTAACGCCTCCGAATTCTTCATGTGAAGACTTTTAAAATTTTTTAAATAAAACAAACATTAATATTCTGCGTTTTATTCACCGTGTCTACATATTTATTTCTCAACATAGTACTCTATGAGAGGATGCTCCATGTGTGGACGAACTCTTTGAATTCGACACTGTATTACAGCACGCCGTTTCTCACGCACGCTACACACCGCCATGTTTCACGCTACAAATCGGAGCCCACTAGTGGCAAAGGGCTGTAGCCATGTATACAGGAAGAATAAAAATATAGAATGTAAATAACTTTTGTTTTATTTAAAAAGCTTGAAGAGTTTTCAGATAAAAAATTCGGAGGCATTACTTTTCAGTAAGCCCTCGTATAAGTAGGCTTTCCACTGTGCGCTTCAAACATGCAGAACATTTTATCTGCCGAATGTTTCTGTTTTAGTTTTTCCGGTTTTTAGTTGAGCCTGTGAAGGCAGATACTGTAATATGGAATATCCACAATATTTTGTCTGCTTGTGAAGCCAGAATAACATCAGTTGGGCGTAGCCTGATAGCGATGGTAATGTTACCAATGACAGTGCCGCTGATGTGGAGTCACTATATATGGTTTCCCTAAGTTCCTTCACCTAAGAGGACGATGTAAACATTCCAGAATTAGAATCAAGAACTGCTACCAACAGGAGTAACTTAGTAGATATCCTCGGTGTAGCCAAGAAACTCAAATCACTTAATAAAGCCAAATCTTCCGGTTCACACTGTAAACCAGTTAGATTCCTTTCATAGTATGCTGATATAACAGCCTCATACCTAGCAATCATATGCAATAGTTCGCTCTTCGGAAGTTCCGTACCTAAAGGCTGGGAAATTAATAGGTGCACAAGTTACACCAATATTCATGAAAGGAGATAGGAGACATAGACTGTTTCTCTCTGTGTCATTCTCAGTCTTGCAGCATTTTTAAGTTCTATTACTAACCTGCATTCATCATCAAATCACTCACTTCTCGCAATTCTGCTCATCCCGACTATGTCTTCTGCTGCCTCTTTCACCGGTTTCTGGATCTTAGTCCATCTCTCTTGGATTCCCATTGTTTCCACGCTGGGAGTAAGTGCATCTCTAATTTTTGCTTGATATGTTTTCACAACTTCTGGGTCACTCAGTTTTTCTGTGTCCCAGTTTGTATTTTTCTCCATTCCAGGTTTAGGTGTTACAGGTAGTTTCTCTCTCACTACAGTTTTTACAAAAATGGCTCTGAGCACTATGTGACTTAACATCTGAGGTCATCAGTCCCCTAGAACTTAGAACTACTTAAACCTAACTAACCTAAGGACATCACACACATCCATGCCCGAGGCAGGATTCGAACCTGCGACCGTAGCAGTCGCGCGGTTCCGGACTGAAGCGCCTAGAACCGCTCGGCCACCGTGGCCGGCTACAGTTTTTACAGCATACAGGTATGAGTCACAGTTAGTGCCCCTGCAGCTCCTCACATCGATAACTTACGTGGCATGTCGTGCCTTTACTAACACATGGTCTATTTGATTGACTACTCCACTTACATTTGATGTTCCGAGATGTATTCTTTTATGTGGGAAACATGTGCTCCTGATGATTAGTTTATTTCTAGCGGCAAACTGACATAACATTTCTCAATTCTCGTTACTTTCTTCATATAATGTGTATCTCTCAGATACTCTTCCATTACCGCTTCGCCCAAGCCGTGCATTAAAATCTCTGACGGTTAAGAACACATCATACTTTTGTAGTTTACTGCATACCCTTTCTAGATCTTCATAAAACTTTTTCTTTGTTTCTTCCTCTGCTTCTTCTATTGGTGCGTATTGGTTGGTTGTTTCGGGGAAGGAGACCAGACAGCGAGGTCATCGGTCTCATCGGATTAGGGAAGGACGGAGAAGGAAGTCGGCCGTGCCCTTTGAAAGGAACCATCCCGGCATTTGCCTGGAGCGATTTAGGGAAATCACGGAAAACCTCAATCAGGATGGCCGGACGCGGGATTGAACCGTCGTCCTCCCGAATACGAGTCCAGTGTCTAACCACTGCGCCACCTCGCTCGGTGGTGCGTATTCTGGTATTACCGTTATATTTCTCAATTTCCCTTTCATTCTGTCCGCTAAGTCTTTCATTTGCGGGTTCAAATTCCTATACGCTTTTACCAACCCCCTTTGTTATTATGAATCCCGTTCCGGCTTGTCCTGTTCTTCTGTCTGTCCACTATACAGCAGAGAATACTGGGGCATATTTATCTGTCCTTGGCCTTGCCATCTTATTTCTTGCAGCGCTACAATGTTGTACTCGGTCTTCATGATCTCGTCAACTATTTCTTTAATTTTTGCAGGTTTTAACATTGCTCGTACATTACATGTTACTATTGCCAAATCTTTTGTCCTTTTTCTTTGCCGGGGTCGTATTTTTTGTGTCTCATCCATCAACCGAGGCTCTTATTGAAGTTCCGTAATTTGTCACTTTTACAGTGTGGGCTTATCGGCCACACGTCAAACCCCCATCTTGGAGTTCCTAGATTTCTTTAGGGTTTACTCCCCTAGGGAGGTCGGCTTCCCTACGCCTACTGAGCCCCCCCCCCTCCCCTCCCCTCCCCCTGCGCTATGTTGCGGGACACACTTGGTCTGCCTCCTCAGTCAAGACTTGTCCGGCTTGGGTGACCCTGCCAGTAGCTTCGCTGCCGCCGGCATAGCTGTCGACTTCATCGAGGCAGGCAAAGCCTCCCGCCCGGCACTGGAAGTGCCTACGATAAGGCGGTGTCCCCTGGGAGGGGAAAGACACGCTGTACTTTATCCTCAGCAGCAACAGAAGGCACTCTCTCTCGCTGACAGCAAACCGACACTTTAGTTTTAAAATGAAGGGAAAAAAAACCGAGCAGCCGCCACAGTGGGACCATGGAACGGTTCCATCAAAAGTAATCACCGCACGCATCAAGACATTCATCCCACTGGGAGACGAGACAGTGAATTCCTGTTTCGTAGAACGCAACGGCCGCCGACGGATCCACAGCCGCACCGACCCTTGCACTTCCTCGTCCGACTGAAAACGACGTCCACAAATGACTTTTTTCAAGTCGCTAAAGATGTAAGAATCACACGGTCAAAGATCCCGGCTGTACTGGAGATGCTGCTGTGTTTCCCAACCAAATCGCTGAAGCACACTCGGTCCCATTGGCAGTGAGGGTTGCGGACATTATCGTGGAACAGTATAATCCCGTCCGACAGCCCGACGGCAAACGGTAAAGCCAACTGTGTCAACATCTCGCATCTACCCCGGCAATGAACTCCAAAGCTGTTCACACAAGTTCCGGTAATCATGATGACCTTTTTTAACTGCAGGAATCCTATGGTAGTGGAGTTCCTCGAGCGCGGAACCACAATCAATGAACTGCGCTATGAAGACACTTCGCAGAAACTACTACGCACAATAATGTCAAAACGCCGAGGAATGCTGTCGGACGGAATGATCCTGTTGCACGATAACGCTCCGCCCCGCCCCTTCCCCCCCCCCCCTCCCCACCGCCACCACCGCTCCCGCACATAGCCGATCGGCCCCGAAGGCCGGAAGCTACACTTCAGCTATTTACTTGGGAAACACTGCAACACTCTACGTACAACCCAGATCTTTCAAATCTTTGGCGATCTGAAGAAAGACGTGCGTAAACGTCAGTAGGACGAGAAAGTGCAAGAGTGGGTGCGGTTTTGGATGCCTCGGCGGCCGACCGCGTTCTACGAAACTGCCTCTGATAGTCAAGGTTGTACGGTAGCACGCGTTGCTGAGGAGTCAGGGATTATAAAGCAATGAAGGAATGAAGCTTATAAATCTAAGTCAAGACAATGTCGGGGTCGTTAAAGTATGCCGGGATGGAGAAGCCGTCACTCATCTATGTGACTCATACTATCGTCGCCAACTAACAAGGCACTTGACAGTTGCTTTCCCCACCTCCCAGTTCACATGCGAATGTTATAGTTCATTTGCCATTTCAGCTACACGCCCTATTACATAACGAATTTTTGCCGTTTAAATAAAGTAGTAAAATTGCATGGTCAGTGTTGACTTCATATTAGACGACACTGGAAGAGCAGCCGAATGATCACAGGGTTGTTTAACTAGAGACATTCGAAGAAAGACACACAAATACCTGCCTAGACAGAATTCGAAGCGCAAGTTTCCCGCGTGAAATTTACGAATATCCCTCAATGATACCACAAAGATACTTGCAAAACCGAACTAATGATACCTCGCACGGAGACACGTAAGCAATTGTCTTCCCGCACTATCTTCGAATGGTTCGGAAAGAAAAGATAATATAGCGTGTATTGAAGATTACTCTCTGCCGCACACTTCATAATTTTTCGCAACGTTTAAGCTATTTTGACGTAGCTCAGGTATTTAAACTTAAACCCTTAACAGTACTGAATCAATTCTGACTTTAGAAAGAATCTTCGTTTTGTTCGC
Source organism: Schistocerca cancellata (assembly GCF_023864275.1). NCBI lineage: Eukaryota > Metazoa > Arthropoda > Insecta > Orthoptera > Acrididae > Schistocerca > Schistocerca cancellata. The sequence goes on along the minus strand of NC_064629.1, from coordinate 756,118,147 downwards.
GTAGGAAGCGTTTCAACATTTGTCGTATTACAGGATAATTAATATGGTATGAGAAATTTATGGTTTAACTCTGCAGGCAGTCGAATCCAAGTGCAACGATACTATGCGAATTCCACTTTTTTCATGAGTGCCACCTCTCATATTTATTATTCTATGATGAAAAAAATCAGCTACAGTTGAAAAATTTATACGATAAATGATTTGCATATATCGTCATAGTTTAATAATTAATCTCATCTGACAGTACATTTTATACCCAAGTGCGCAGGAAAATTGAAACGTGCAAATAAATATTTAGCGGGTTAAGAACCACTGTAGAAGATTAGATCCACTACTTCTTTAATCTTTCCCGTACACTTGTTTTATCACCTAAACAATATTCATTAATAGAAACTTGGCATTATGAACAACAATGAAAATTCCATTGACAAGTAGTCTGTTTTTAAAGAATGACGACTAACTAAGCTAATTACAATTAATTTACACATGATACGATTAAAATTTTTTATCATGCGTTTCAAGTTTACGTTATTCACCCTAGAAGCGCTTCATTATGATTACTGTTAATCTACACAATGCGTTACTCTAGCGCAGTATTAACAGTGCAAATAATTAAAATTGTTTCAGCATTTCTATAGCGGAACAAAAGAAGCAGAGACGGATACAGGGATATAGGGCATACATTAAAGTGTTCAACCTTTTAAGCCGAAAGTACATCATCTGCAGACAGCAGTAATCATTCGTTTCCCTGTAGGCTTTTTGTTCTCTGCATCAGCCGAACCCACATTTTGTTTTTTATTGTTTCTGCTCCTGAAGAGCGTCGACCTGCGTATGTTTCTCTGAGCAGCCGCTAGATGGCAGAGGCGGCGCTTCCCCCAGCAATGTCGCCCTGAGAGAGCGGGCGTACAGCTGTCTCGTATTTACTGTGTGAATGGCGTCGGTTGTTGTGGTATTAATGCGGATGTGTGACAGATGTCGCACTTTCGGGTACTTTTAGGAACAGATCATAAATTACGATGTCTTGTAAGTGTTCGGAAAGCGTAAAGATGTTTTACCGATGTTATGGACAGTGTTTCCACTAGTGAAGGCAAGTGCCGAGACATGAAATGACAACTTGGGAGTGTTCGGAGACACAGCTATGAATCTCAGCGGGGCCGTGCTCTTCTGTCTTTTCCTGGCAGCGAATTCGGACGAGGAAACTTCAGGAGGTAAGCCTGCTTTTTAACACGTCTGAAAGCGATCAATACCACGCGGCATGTCCACTGACTGCATGAGCAACTTTAACTAACAAAGGAACCAGTTTATTCGTAGCCACTTTAGCCTGTGCACATAAAACTGCAAAACATTTATTTTTTGAATGAATCATGCGGAGTTTCTGTCATGAAAGTAATCGTCGAGCATCCTTTCTCAGTTACATTGACACACATGCCCCGCATCTCGCATGTGCAACCTCGTTAATTTTTCATAATGCACGCGGGGCGTTTGCCGTCACTTGCTGACAACTCCTCACTTTTCTGCAGAAATCCACTGCACTTTACTTTTTATCCTCGTTTTAGTGACTGTATACGTAAACTTTAAGCTGTTTTGTTTCTGTACTTATATTTTGGTTTCATTCATTCCATAGCAATTCACTTTTAAGACAATCGTACTTAATAATAAATAATTTGGCTTTTTTAACGGTATTGTCTGCAGCATTTGTGCGAAATATATTTAACAAATATTTTACTGACAATAATATAGTTAGTTGTATTCTCGATTTCCAAACTAATATACATGATTGCTGGTACATACTTTGACAAATAGAGACGTTTGTGCAAGATTTTGGCTCGATTCTTTAGTAAATTGTGTAGTTTTTGTTTTATTACTGTCTACTATAAGTGAAGCGTACATATACACTTAGAGTATAGTGGGCTGCAACACCACCTGATAAGTGACTGTTAAAGACTTGACGAAAATATTCACTCTATAATTGGTGTTGTCTTGGTTGTCAACTTATAATATGATTTTCTTTTCACGAATCCGTAAGCGAAATTAATTGCTGCTAATACAGCTGACCATTCATAATTTCGCGGTTAAGCTACTCTAGGTGACGCACGAGAGCAAAGACAGCAGAGTAGGAGAACTAAGCCCGTTTCCAATTCTCCGGCGTGCTGCAATGAGATGCACAGTGTTGCAGTAGCGAGAATATCTTGCGTTGTAAGAAAACGCCCACGTTGTTCTGCATTCCTACAAGTTAATTTTTTCTGTGTTTGATATTCGTTAATCATCGGTAACAGCTGATTTTTTTTTTTTTTTCTGACAAGGGAATATTAGTTTCTACCCACACTACAAGTATGCCACAGCTAAGCAAGCGGGAAAAATGATAGCTTGTTTAGGCCGCACTTCAAGGCAGTGTTCTCCTCTTCAGATATGGTATTGAAGTGAGCTACTGAGAAACTGTAGCCAAGAAAATGTTCCATATCTGGGTACGCTGTCCGGGCGAAACATTAACTTCGGGTCATTACACAGAAGCAATTACGAGTATAACAACACAGTTCTCGTATAATTGGAAATGTGTGAAGTAGTTCTTTAAGCATGTATACAGACTGTGATTTGTGCGTGTTATCGTTCATATGTCATTACGCGTATCAAACTTTCTCTGTACATCATCGTGCAATCATTCCAATGACATTAATACATGGCTATAAGTTGAGTGATGTGTAGGACTTGTATGTATAGTGTTCCGCATTGTTGTCGCTGCTGTTTGTTGGTCCCTCTAAGCGACGTGCTTTCAGAATATAACTTTCCTTATAGTACCGAACTGATCCACGTCTTCAACTGAAAAATATGATCAGTTATCCATACTGGCTAAAGAATAATAAACCTGACGCACAATTTAATTTTCGTTGTACAGTAAAAGGCATAGTATCGTCTAACATGGAAGCAGAGTATGGGATGCAAAACAGAGTAAATATCTGAGCTGGTCTTGTTTTGCTTTCTTCAAAAAGGTCAAGGTTCAATTCCCACTTCACGGTAGAACATTTTTTAATTAGATCATTTTTCTATTTCATTTAACTCCTTCAAATACTAACTGGGCCCTTGAATAATGAAAATAGCAATAAGGCATTACGTCATGAGCGTTACTCCGACGTGTTGAATTAGCAAAATTTTGTAAAGTTACTAATTCCTAATGCTTGTATACTGTTCAGTCATATTAATGTGATCACCGACTAAGTTCGACATTCGTTGTCGTAATGCGGAAACAGAGCGATTCGTCTGAAAGCACACACACTGCAACAATCGCCGAAAGGCATCACGCCGGAGGAAGGAGTATTACGGTCTGGGGAATGTTTCTGTGGCATTCTCTGGGTCGTTTCGTCATAGTGGAAGGCGTAGTGGAGCAACGGAAGTATGCATCTATCATTGGGAAACATGTCCACTCCTACATACTGTTTGTTTTTCCTCGGCACGAGCGCGGGGTAGCCGCGCGGTCTTAGGCGCCTTGTCACGATCCGTGCGGCTCCACCCTTCGGAGGTTCGAATCCTCCCTCGGACATATATATATATATATATATGTGTGTGTGTGTGTGTGTGTGTGTGTGTGTGTGTGTGTGTGTCGTCTTTAGCGTAAGCTAGTTTAAGTTAAATTAAATAGTGTCTAAGCTTAGGGACCGATGACCACAGCAGTCTGGTCCCATTAGACCTTACCGCAAATTTCCAAAATTGCCTCGGCACGATGGCATCTACCAGCAGGACAATGCAGCTCGCAGTGCACGTGTGTGGTTCGGAGATCGCCAGGAAGAGTTTACCGTACTCCCCTGGCTACCAAACTCCCGACATTTAAACCCAGTCGAGATTCTAGGGGACCATCTTGAGTGGGCTGTACGAGCTGTGGATGCTCAACCGTGAAACCCAGAGCAGCAGATCCCGGCACTGGAACCGGAATGGCTCCACATCCCTGTCAGGACCATTCAGAACCTCCTCGATTCCTTTCCTGGACGTCTCGCAGCAGTTAGCACTGCGAAAGGTGGTTATTAAGGCATCTGACAGGTTGGCGTATTAATGTGGTTGGTCAGTGTAGCTACGTGGGTTCTTTGCTGTGCGCTTCGACTTTCCTATCTACCTGGATATGGCGTTTACATATTTCTCTGGACTTTGTCAAATTCCAAACAGATCCAGTTTGTTTCATGATTAACTCCTTTAGTAGTTATGAACAACATAATATGCTTATTTAAGTCTACGGTCTGGTAATGATCCTGTCCTCCACGTTGATTCATCTCGACTGAATCATGAAGACAAAAAAACCAAAAGCTGCAACACTGGATTAGAATCTAGAACAACCTACTTTATTTCATAAAGAATAACGCTGAAATGTCATACTTCAGTATTCAGCGGATGTGTGTTCTAAACCACAACAATGTTTCTAGTTTGTAGTAGTTGTGCGAACAACTACTCGCCAGCATCACATGGAACACACACCTATGCACCCAAAGATGAGATACCAAAACGCAGTGGCGAGGAATCCGTTACTATATGCAAATATGCGACTGAGACGATAAACTGAAGAAGGTATGATGTGGACCAGCTAGAGAAAGGAGAGGGAAAAATGCCGAGGAAAATACTGGAGCCTAAAAGAGGTGGTGAAAGCGAAGGTCTAGGGAAGAACTGTACTGGACCATGAAAACAACATAAGGAGGAATCAGACTATAAAAGACAGTAGGCCTATGGGGGACATGCTATCAGGATGATTATGGATAGAGCTGACCAGAATAGAATGTGAGATAATGAGTAGCACAAGAGGAAAGCCAGAGAAAGGTACAGGAAATGGACAGTGAGCCACCAGTGCTGCAGCCAAGAGATGATGATACTGAGCAGCTCATATGAAGAACGAGAGAGAAGCCAGGAGAGGATAACAATGTTCTGGAAAGATAAGGGGGAAAGCCAGTACACGAAGCTGTTATGATTCTACAGAGGCCGTAACTGAAAGAAGGAAAATGCCAGACGACTAGGAGGGAGAGCGGCCAGCATTTAGGTGTCCCCATTTTTGTAGAGTGCACATCAAATCATTCAGACAATTGCAGAGCAGTCCAGTTCGTCTGGCTGTGTTGTAGGCAAATTGGTCCATATGATAGGACAGTAGGTTCTTTTGCCGAAAAAAACTCTGGTAAGAGACTTCGCAAGTCGTATCAGAGAACTTGTCTTATCCCGTCAAATACTCTCTGCTTGAAAATACCCCTATCAACTGCCTGACCGGTGTCCCATTTGACAAGCAGGATGCATCGCCTTTCCCTCTCTGATCAGCGTGTGCCGCGACTGATCAATCTAAGCTCAGTCCTTTCTTGGCCAGAGCGTTCAATGTGCCCATGCTAATCTGTGACCTGTATGTCTGAGTACAAGTGTTGGGTCGTGGCCTCTGTACCCCATAACGAGGAGATGGTGAGTGATTTGCAGTGTATCCCGTCTATGGTCTGTTACAATGCGCGATACTCGCTAGCAACATGTGAAATCAACACTTTGTTGCCCGTGGCAGTTGTGTCTTGCTGCTGTTATTTTTCCTGAATCGAGTTACCAGGGGTGCAGCTTTAACACCGTGGCACTTGAACAGCTCAATCCCAACACGAATTAGGATACTGAGTGGCTCATATGTCGGGTACCCACGATCTACCTGCCATCATCTTGTCAATCCTGCGCTCGACCGGCAAACCGACGAACGGCGCTACAGCTGAAGATGCCGCAAGTATTTAACACACCAAACTACCCTACTCGTGGCGACAGAAACGTTGTCTCTAACACATCGGCTGTGTCAAATTCACTTCCTTGTGAATCTGTAAGGCGATTTCAGTTTCAATTACACGAAACATTTAGGTCCTCGTTAGGTCTGTGTCATTTTAACCTTCATCAATGACCGGTATGAAGCACTAAGCATAAGACCTGTTTACGATGAGCCCGCTCTAGGTTGAGCTTACGCTCTCCGCACCGATGTTTTTCACACGGTAGTATGGGTTAGTGACAGAACTTCCTTCGCGCAGACCATCGAAAAGCGTCTAATAGGGCTCTAAGAAAATTGCATTAAACGTACGCGCATCCACCTGATCTTCACAGTGCCTCGATGTTGGCAAACACTTAAAATATATCAAAAGAAAAGGTGGGAAACTGTGATAGATACACCCAGTGGCTGTTTACCTCCTACATGCTGCACGATTATTGGTTGACAAATACGTGCTTCACTTGGAATGTCACGGTGTTGTACAATGACACGAACAAAGATCGCCCGGCCAGAATAATTTAAGAGTCCAAGAGCAGAGCATTGCGCATGCCCAAGTACAGAAGTGCCAGTGTTCACAACTCTAGCGATCTGTGGAGCTTCAGCAAGATTTTTACGTCCTCAAATATAAGTGATACAATAGTGTATACCTCGAGATTCATTGCAGTTTCACATCTGTTTCAATGGCGGAGTGGATAGCCTGGCGGTTTACGAAACGACGAGCGTTCGAATCTAACTGGAGTCCACTGTCATTCTTTTTATTTAGACCTGTGCAGGTAATATTTTAAATCTTAATTCGCTACAAATTCTGCAGTTGTAGGCTTTTCTAGGTTCCACATTCTGTCAAAATATTTCATTTTATAATAGTCTAATCTTTAAGCAAAGAGTCAAATGTTCATAATAAAAATATTGAAAATGGATGTATTTATTTGTAGTTGCTTCGACCGCCACCTGGTATCTGTATAGTTTTCAGCTACGAGAAACGTATCAGATGATTGGCATACGTCATAGGTCTGCTTCAAAAGGGCTGGTGTATATGTCCGCGAGTGAAAGATTGCTCTCTTTGAAAACGGTGTTAGCGCATTTGAAGCAGGACGTCATTACGGTGTTGATGCTTCCACAGCAAGGAGATGGATTTGACAATTTAGGGACAATGGTGAGGTAACGAGACGTCCAACATCTGGAAGATAGCGATTCTCTTCAAGGAGACAAGATGAAGAATTGGTCAGGGCGGCCCAGAATGTTCCTTTGTCACTCATCCGGGAACTAAGGACAGCTTCACATTTACCAGACTCGTGGAGAACTTGTCTTAGAAGATTAAAGGACCATGAAATCAGGTGCTCTTATCAAAGAACCGTTGTCTGACGAAGAAGCCGTGGATACACTTCCAATTGTGAGTTCCTGGAAAGATGTTGATTGAAGGAAAGTCCTTTCCTCCGACGAGTGCACAATTGAGTCCCCGAGCAGAGGTTGCTCATGTTTACCGCACAGATAAGCAACGATATGAATCGCGCTTCGTGGCCACACACGCTAGAAGCTGACGCATAAGCGTGAAATGTAGGTGCTGAATGTCTTACGTGGATGCAGGAACTTTAGAACGCGTGCAAGGCAAGTTCAGTTCAGCATTCTATGAACATTTCCTTGAAAATGTAATCACCCATGGAAGTCGACTGTGGTACCCCGAAGCACGTCTCACTTACCAACATGATAATCATCCATCACACACTAGCATTAGGATTCAGAGCTGGTTTCAAAGGAGGGAGAATATTATTCATTGCCTTCCGTGGCCGCCAAAGTCACCTGATCTCAATCCGATAGAGCACGTATAGGCTCATCTTAAGAAGACTCTGCGGGACAATTTGCCAGACCTTCCTCCGAGCCGGTCGGAGTGGCCGAGCGGTTCTAGGCGCTACAGTCTGGAACCGCGCGACCGCTACGTCGCAGGTTCGAATCCTGCCTCGGGCATGGATGCGTGTGATGTCCTTAGGTTAGTTAGGTTTAAGTAGTTCTAATTTCTAGGGGACTGATGACCTCAGCAGTTAAGTCCCATAGTGCTCAGAGCCATTTGAAACTTTTTTTTTAACACATTCAAAGAATGCCAGGAGAACGAATACCTAAAAGAATATACAAATATAAGCCTCAAGGGAAAAGGAATATTGGGCGTCCTAAGAAGAGACGGAAAGATCAGCTGGAATCTGCTTGAAATTGGAACAGGCCAGGATGCCTAAACCAAAACTGGATACGATGATGATAATGTGAGAAAACGGTGACTTTAACATTATAAGCAGCATTTAAATAAATGTGTATGTAGGTACGAAGTACGATAATGAATGCACATACATGCGTCACAAATTCTTACGCTCGCGCGCGCTCACACGCACATATATGCGTCTCTTTCCACAGTTCTGGCTCGAGTTTTCTGTCTCTTACCGCTTCTTTGACTTCCGGTAGTGATATGAAAAACGCCATATTGCACGTCGGTTCAGAGTACCAGTTAACCGTAGATCCCATCTACAATCGTCTCCGTGAGTTACTTTCGAGGTTGAAGAAAGGCAAGAGTATACCAACTCCATTAAAAACACGCCTAGTAAAACAGAGCTACGTTCATACGAACCCTTGGGTTCAGGACATCTGTGACTTACGGATCCCCTTCTTATTTTCACAACTGTAATACGTGGAGCTTGCTGCTTCTTTCATTGCCATATCGTCTGCCAGTTCTAGATATCACATGACAGCTAGAGTTGCATGTGTAGGAAGGATGTGCTCTACTATGAAAGTCATCACAGATGCCATCCAAATGAATCATTTCTGTAACGACGCAACAGAAAGCTGGTTCACGGACATTACGTTTCCGGAAGCGTGCGAGACAACTCCCTCTTGTCTGTGAGACGGGAAGGAGAGCTGCCGCTAACGAACCGTCTATATCAGTAATTTGTTATTTCCTTCTGACACCGACCAGTGACATTTGGTATCAACAGTGATGTAACACACGGATAATTCTGTCGCAGCGAGTTGTCTGCAGCTAGTTTCCCCCCAGAGGCTATATGACTCACTACCCAGCAGCGTAATACATCCTTCCCTGCCTTTGCACGAGAAACCTTGTCGCGGCGGGCCTCGACTGCTTTATATACGGAGGAAATGAGCGTAGTTCACTTCGTACGGACCCAACGGTGTAAAGATTTGTGAAAAATAGGTGCCCACATCCAACAGGCGTTTGTTCGGAGGTCGTTGCATCGAATTCGTAGGACTGTGCAAAGTTTTTGCAACAAAAGGCAGATAAACTATTCGACGCCTTATAAGGATTTAACTTTTCAGCAGCCTATCTCTTACTCGGACTAAAAGTAACGCGATACTATGGCTCTAAGTAGTCGCTTTGCAAGTAATAGTGAAAATCTTCCGGCGCTGATAGCACACTCTTTGGAAAATTAAAACGAAGACATTGTTACGACTACAGGTGCTGCGAAATGCATTCTTTCCTCAAACTTTGCCACATACATCACCGCAGTCGCAACTTGACGCTTCGCAGACCATAAATATAAAAACGTCGGAGGCAGCAAGGGAGTCATGATTTCATCTGTCCCATGAGGGGAAAAAAAATGTGAAGATCGTAAACAAGTAGCAAAATTACGCGTAACACAGCAGCCTATAAATTTGAAATTAGTTTAACATCAAATCAATTTTCAGTAATCCGCCTCGGCGATGACAGAGTACAGAACGATTTGTAAAATAAATCTTTGGGGTAATCCTGCCACAGATTAACCTACCCATGCCACTGCCACACTCTCAGTGTTCTCTGCAGTCAGTGGAAACGTATTCTCACAATATTTTTATTAGAATAGGCCAGTAAAGAGAGCCGTATACCGTCAAAATGGAAATATATTTCAGTCGGCGCCATTATTAAAATTTGATCGATGTACCACTTAAACGTCGCGCCAACGCCTGCGGGGAACGTACACCCGCGTATATATTTCATAAGCCATGGCATAGTACTTGGTAGAGAGCACTTCAGCTACCCTGTGAGCTATATCATTTGCATGAGAACAATGTTCCTCTGCATGCGTCATAATCTCTCTCATCTTGTTCTCATCAACTGTATGCAAGGTACGCGACGGAGCCAGCATAATTGTTATTCGAAGAACTTTCGGGCTTGCAGACGGTCGTCCTTCGTTTCACTTCACTGCACGGTATTTCGGCTGAGCACAGGCTAGTCATCCTCAGGTGAAGCAAAATTGTTGCTCAGTCTATATCATATACTAGGTCACCAAATTTATCCAGCAAGACTTTATGTTTGTGTGTTTGTCCTTAGGATAATTTAGGTTAAGTAGTGTGTAAGCTTAGGGACTGATGACCTTAGCAGTTGAGTCCCATAAGAAAAAAAAAAAAAAAAAAAAAAAAAAAAAAAGACTTCATGAGAACCGTGAATTACAACGTGTCCTGCATCCCCCCCTACCGCCCTCCTCCTCTAATAGCTTTTAAATTGTATGTCCATATTTGTTACTGCCCGAATGGAATCTACAGACTTTTTCACAATCTTGGCAGCGCTTCTCTAAATTTACTCCACGTCATCCATCAGCACTGCGTAATAAGACTCAGAAATAATATTCTATGTCGCACTAGAGGTGTGGTTTCCATAATTGTCATTAAAATTAGCCATATTCCTTCCAAAATACACTACTGGCCATTAAAATTTCTACACCAAGAAGAAATGCAGATGATAAACGGGTATTCATTGGACAAATATATTATACTAGAACTGACATGTGATTACATTTTCACGCTATTTGGGTGCATAGATCCTGATAAATCAGTACCCAGAACAAGCACCTCTGGCCGTAATAACGGCCTTGATACACCTGGGCATTGAGTCAAACAGAGCTTGGATGGCTTGTATAGGTACAGCTGCCCATGCACCTTCAACACGATACCACAGTTCATCAACAGTAGTGACTGACGTATTGTGACGAGCCAGTTGCTCGGCCGCCATTGACCAGACGTTTGCAATTGGTGAGTGATATGGAGAATGTGCTGGCCAGGGCAGAAGGCGAACATTTTCTGTATCCAGGAAGGAAGGCCCGTACAGGACCTGCAACATGCGGTCGTGCATTATCCTGCTGAAATGTAGGGTTTCGCAGGGATCGAATGAAGGTTAGATCCACGCGTCGCAACACATCTGAAATGTAAGGTCCACTGTTCAAAGTGCCGTCAGTGATAACAAGAGGTGACCGAGACGTGTAACCAATGGCATCCCGTACCATCACGCCGGGTGATACGCCAGTATGGCGATGACGAATACACGCTTCCAATGTGCGTTCACCGCCATGTCGCCAAACATGAATGCGACCATCATGATGCTGTAAACTGAACCTGGATTCATCCGAAAAAATTACGTTTTGCCATTCGTGCACCTAGGTTCGTCGTTGAGTACACCATCGCAGGCGCTCCTGTCTGTGATGCAGCGCCAAGGGTAACAGCAGCCATGGTCTCCGAGCTGATAGTCCATGCTGCTGCAAACGTCGTCGAACTGTTCACGCAGATGGTTGTTGTCTTGCAAACGCCCTCATCTGTTGACTCAGGGATCGAGACGTGGCTGCACGATCCGTTACAGCCATGCGGATAAGATGCCTGTCATCTCGACTGCTGGTGATACGAGGCCTTTGGGATCCAGCACGGTGTTCCGTATTACCCCCCTGAACCGATTCCATATTCTGATAACCGTCATTGGATCTCGACCAACGTGAGCAGCAATGTTGCGATACGATAAACCGCAATCGCGATAGGCTACAATCCGATCTTTATCAAAGTCGGAAACGTGATGGTACGCATTTCTCCTCCTTACACGAGGCATCACAACAACGTTTCACCATGCAACGCATGTCAAGTGCTGTTTATGTATGAGAAGTCGCTTAGAATCTTTCCTCGTGTCAGCACGTTGTAGGTGTCGCCACCGGCGCCAACCTTGTGTGAATGCTGTGAAAAGCTAATAATTTGCATATCACAACATCTTCTTCCTGTCGGTTAAATTTCGCGTCTGTAACACGTCATCTTCGTGGTGTAGCAATTTTAATGGCCAGTAGTGTATTATTGACTCTTCGGAGGGAATGGTGTGTGTTCGCTGTCCACCTCCATCATAGTTCCTGAAACTGCCTTTGGAGGAAGAATGGTATAAAATCACACATGACCTCTCCGTATCCATTCTGAGAGGACTGGAAGCTGTTCTGAATGGCAAGTGTTTTTCTAAACCGTATTAGACGTGGTAATGGGGCGAGTTTTTGGTGCTTAGACAATTTTGTCCATCCCTGTATCTAGCGGCGTCTGGAGCTCCAACCGCCTAAATGACGAGAATCTAGCATCGCGAACTTGAATCCACGAAAAATTGAAAACGTTGTAGAATTAAAGTCTGGTGACATAATGGGCTTCTCGTATGCGTGGAGTGTTTCACAAATCATTCTGTCACACTTCGGGAGCGACGGAATTGTGCATTGTCGTACTGCATGTACAGCCCACCCGAGAATACTGCTGACAAATAAAAGGATTCATATGTTCAGAAAGTACGATCCTGTCTGTATTAACTGGAGAGACGATGGAAGACAAGAAGCTGACTACACTCCTGGAAATTGAAATAAGAACACCGTGAATTCATTGTCCCAGGAAGGGGAAACTTTATTGACACATTCCTGGGGTCAGATACATTACATGATCACACTGACAGAACCACAGGCACATAGACACAGGCAACAGAGCATGCACAATGTCGGCACTAGTACAGTGTATATCCACCTTTCGCAGCAATGCAGGCTGCTAGTCTCCCATGGAGACGATCGTAGAGATGCTGGATGTAGTCCTGTGGAACGGCTTGCCATGCCATTTCCCCCTGGCGCCTCAGTTGGACCAGCGTTCGTGCTGGACGTGCAGACCGCGTGAGACGACGCTTCATCCAGTCCCAAACATGCTCAATCGGGGACAGATCCGGAGATCTTGCTGGCCAGGGTAGTTGACTTACACCTTCTAGAGCACGTTGGGTAGCACGGGATACATGCGGACGTGCATTGTCCTGTTGGAACAGCAAGTTCCCTTGCCGGTCTATGAATGGTAGAACGATGGGTTCGATGACGGTTTGGATGTACCGTGCACTATTCAGTGTCCCCTCGACGATCACCAGTGGTGTACGGCCAGTGTAGGAGATCGCTCCCCACACCATGATGCCGGGTGTTGGTCCTGTGCGCCTCGGTCGTATGCAGTCCTGATTGTGGCGCTCACCTGCACGGCGCCAAACACGCATACGACCATCATTGGCACCAAGGCAGAAGCGACTCTCATCGCTGAAGACGACACGTCTCCATTCGTCCCTCCACTCACGCCTGTCGCGACACCACTGGAGGCGGGCTGCACGATGTTGGGGCGTGAGCGGAAGACGGCCTAACGGTGTGCGGGACCGTAGCCCAGCTTCATGGAGACGGTTGCGAATGGTCCTCGCCGATACCCCAGGAGCAACAGTGTCCCTAATTTGCTGGGAAGTGGCGGTGCGGTCCCCTACGGCACTGCGTAGGATCCTACGGTCTTGGCGTGCATCCGTGCGTCGCTGCGGTCCGGTCCCAGGTCGACGGGCACGTGCACCTTCCGCCGACCACTGGCGACAACATCGATGTACTGTGGAGACCTCACGCCCCACGTGTTGAGCAATTCGGCGGTACGTCCACCCGGCCTCCCGCATGCCCACTATACGCCCTCGCTCAAAGTCCGTCAACTGCACATACGGTTCACGTCCACGCTGTCGCGGCATGCTACCAGTGTTAAAGACTGCGATGGAGCTCCGTATGCCACGGCGGTGCACAAATGCTGCGCAGCTAGCGCCATTCGACGGCCAACACCGCGGTTCCTGGTGTGTCCGCTGTGCCGTGCGTGTGATCATTGCTTGTACAGCCCTCTCGCAGTGTCCGGAGCAAGTATGGTGGGTCTGACACACCGGTGTCAATGTGTTCTTTTTTCCATTTCCAGGAGTGTATTTCATTTAACGTAGCCGCACTGCGTCGGGTGGCTTTTTGGGCGTACTTGTACCCTGCCATAAACGTGTCTTTGACTTAGCAGGCCAGGTGATCTTTTTCCAGGCTTCGAACGTGCTGTGGAAGCGTTGTAGCGGCCATGCTTCTCTGTGTTTTAATCGGTTTTAGTTGCGGTCGGCCGCTTTTTTTCCCTGCTCTCTGTTTTTCTCTTTAGGGATAGCACTCCGATGAATAGTAGGTACTGTTTCTTTCTTTAACACCCTGAATACGACGGATGAGGTGTGAGAAGGACGACCCAGTCACATGCAGTAGTCGGAGGGCCCCCGCCCAGTCCTACCAACCTACCTTTTCTCACCTTATTTTATTAACGTCGAGCAATTGATATCCATTTGGTTTTTAGCCTTCTCAGTTTACTATTCCGAGTCTCCCGGCTAGAAGGCATTCTTCACGCTTTTACTGTCTTTTCCCGTAATCGGGCTGTCGGCTGGTCGAATACGGGTGGAGTTTCTCTCGCCACAGATGAGCCCTCGTCTGCTCTGACCTGCGCACCGGCTCGATCCATGTTGTGGTACTTCTCTTAAGATTATTTCTCACCTCTTGTTTTCGAAGCTTCGATTTTACCATTCCTACATAATTTCATAATTCTATCATACAGGGTGATTCAAAAAGAATATCACAACTTTAGGAATTTAAAACTCTGCAACGACAAAAGGCAGAGCTAAGCACTATCTGTCGGCGAATTAAGGGAGCTATAAAGTTTCATTTAGTTGTACATTTGTTCGCTTGAGGCGCTGTTGACTAGGCGTCAGCGTCAGTTGATGCTAAGATGGCGACCGCTCAACAGAAAGCTTTTTGTGTTATTGAGTACGGCAGAAGTGAATCGACGACAGTTGTTCAGCGTGCATTTCGAACGAAGTATGGTGTTAAACCTCCTGATAGGTGGTGTATTAAACGTTGGTATAAACAGTTTACTGAGAATGGGCCAATAAAGTTTTTGGTCCCTTTTTCTTCGAAGGTGCTACTGTAACTGGACTACAGTATCTGGAGATGTTAGAGAATTGGCTGCTCCCTCAGCTCGAACAAGAAGCACAACAATTCATATTTCAGCAGGATGGAGCGCCACCACATTGGCACTTATCTGTCCGTAACTACCTGAACGTCAACTACCCGAGGCGATGGATCGACCGCCAGGCAGCCCGTGACAGAGCACTTCATCACTGGCCTCCAAGAAGCCCTGATCTTACCCCCTGCGATTTTTTCTTATGGGGGTATGTTAAGGATATGGTGTTTCGGCCACCTCTCCCAGCCACCATTGATGATTTGAAACGAGAAATAACAGCAGCTATCCAAACTGTTACGCCTGATATGCTACAGAGAGTGTGGAACGAGTTGGAGTATCGGGTTGATATAGCTCGAGTGTCTGGAGGGGGCCATATTGAACATCTCTGAACTTGTTTTTGAGTGAAAAAAAACCTTTTTAAATACTCTTTGTAATGATGTATAACAGAAGGTTATATTATGTTTCTTTCATTAAATACACATTTTTAAAGTTGTGGTATTCTTTTTGAATCACCCTGTATTTCCGGCTGACGTCAGTAACTCCATATGAAATATCGCTTGACCGAGGGACTGATGAATTCGCCGTTTAGTCCCTTAACCCCCACCAACCAAACATTGTAGCCGGCTGCGACCCTCGTGAAAAAATACGTCGGCCGTTGCCCTGGCGGAAGTACTCACTGTACACCGCTGACACGGCGGCACGTCAAAAGACCCGTCGTGTCTGCACGACCTCGGAGTCACACTAACGCGTAGGGCGCTAACTATTTCAAGTCGATTTAATGATCTGGTGCACCCTGTACCGGACAGTCATACCAACAGTACATGATTCGGCGTTGCCTGATTAACTATTCCTCATGGCGATAGGAACTCGCCCCTACGCCCCCCCCCCCCCCCCTTCTCTCTCTTTCTCTCTCTCTGTGTCGTCCACATGGCATTTTGTCAACCCAGAACGGTGTCCTCGCCGGCGAGTGTTCACCAGACAGAAGGGTGTCATCAGGACCGCCCCAGTGAAGTTCGATAAGACTGCTATTATTTTCTGTATACGTAAATGATCTGATGGACAGAGTGGTTAGCAGTCTGTTTGCTAATGATGATATGGTGTACGGAAAGGTGTCGTCATTGAGTGACTGTAGAAGGGTACGAGATGACTTTGACAAAATTTCTAGTTCGTGTTATGAATGAATGGCAGCTTGCCCTAAATGTATGAAAAGGTAAGTCAATGCAGTTGAGTAAGAGAAACAAATCCGTAATGTTCGAATACAGCATTAATAGTGTGCTGCTTCACACAAACAATGCGTTTAAATACCTGGGCGTATCGTTGCAAAGCTACACTCCTGGAAATTGAAATAAGAACACCGTGAATTCATTGTCCCAGGAAGGGGAAACTTTATTGACACATTCCTGGGGTCAGATACATCACATGATCACACTGACAGAACCACAGGCACATAGACACAGGCAACAGAGCATGCACAATGTCGGCACTAGTACAGTGTATATCCACCTTTCGCAGCAATGCAGGCTGCTATTCTCCCATGGAGACGATCGCTGGCGCCTCAGTTGGACCAGCGTTCGTGCTGGACGTGCAGACCGCGTGAGACGACGCTTCATCCAGTCCCAAACATGCCCAATGGGGGACAGATCCGAGGATCTTACTGGCCAGGGTAGTTGACTTACACCTGCTAGAGCACGTTGGGTGGCACGGGATACATGCGGACGTGCATTGTCCTGTTGGAACAGCAAGTTCCCTTGCCGGTCTAGGAATGGTAGAACGATGGGTTCGATGACGGTTTGGATGTACCGTGCACTATTCAGTGTCCCCTCGACGATCACCAGTGGTGTACGGCCAGTGTAGGAGATCGCTCCCCACACCATGATGCCGGGTGTTGGCCCTGTGTGCCTCGGTCGTATGCAGTCCTGATTGTGGCGCTCACCTGCACGGCGCCAAACACGCATACGACCATCATTGGCACCAAGGCAGAAGCGACTCTCATCGCTGAAGACGACACGTCTCCATTCGTCCCTCCATTCACGCCTGTCGCGACACCACTGGAGGCGGGCTGCACGATGTAGGGGCGTGAGCGGAAGACGGCCTAACGGTGTGAGGGACCGTAGCCCAGCTTCATGGAGACGGTTGCGAATGGTCCTCGCCGATACCCCAGGAGCAACAGTGTCCCTAATTTGCTGGGAAGTGGCGGTGCGGTCCCCTACGGCACTGCGTAGGATCCTACGGTCTTGGCGTGCATCCGTGCGTCGCTGCGGTCCGGTCCCAGGTCGACGGGCACGTGCACCTTCCGCCGACCACTGGCGACAACATCGATGTACTGTGGAGACCTCACGCCCCACGTGTTGAGCAATTCGGCGGTACGTCCACCCGGCCTCCCGCATGCCCACTATACGCCCTCGCTCAAAGTCCGTCAACTGCACATACGGTTCACGTCCACGCTGTCGCGGCATGCTACCAGTGTTAAAGACTGCGATGGAGCTCCGTATGCCACGGCAAACTGGCTGACACTGACGGCGGCGGTGCACAAATGCTGCGCAGCTAGCGCCATTCGACGGCCAACACCGCGGTTCCTGGTGTGTCCGCTGTGCCGTGCGTGTGATCATTGCTTGTACAGCCCTCACGCAGTGTCCGGAGCAAGTATGGTGGGTCTGACACACCAGTGTCAATGTGTTTTTTTTTCCATTTCCAGGAGTGTATATGAAATGGAACAGGCATGTGAGGACTGCGGTACGGAAGGCGGATGGTCTACTTCGGTTTATTGGGAGCATCTTAGCAAAGTGTTGTTCATCTGCAAAGGAGGCCCCATATAGAATGCTAATGCCACCTATTCTTGAATACTGGTCGAGTGTTTGGTATTCAGAGGCGGGATACTAGATTTGTCGCCAGTAGGTTTCAACACCACGCAATTATTACGGACATGTTTCGTGAACTCAAATGGGAATCCCTGGAGAGAAAGCGACGTTCTTTTCGAGGAACACTATTGAGCAAAATGTAGAGAACCGGCATTTGAAGCTGACTGCAGAGCAATTCTAGTGCCGCCAACGTACATTTCGCGTAAGAACCACGGAGGAAGGGGAAATTAGAGCTCATACGTATGCATATAGATAGTCGTTTGTCGCTCGCTGAATTAACGAATGGAACAGGAAAGGAAATAACTAGTAGTGGTACAGGATACCCTAAGCCACGCGTCATACGGTGGCTTGCAGAGTATGTATGTAGAGGTAGGTGTAGAAAACTGAGATGGTGCATTAGAGAAACAAAGAAAAATCAGATGCTTCGTCGTTGAAAAGAAATGATGATTTCATTTTATAGTTGCCGCAAGAGATGTCCTGAAATCAAAACGATAAACCATGTGCAAAATGCACTAGAAGTACTCCATTAAATTTCGGGCATGCAGCCGCGCAAATAAAATTTCTTCTACTGATATTTCGGCCGCGTATCGTCCGGCCATCTTCAGAGCGAGTCACAAGACTGATGACAAGGTGCCAAGCGCGGCCTTATATGCTCCACCGCGGCGGTACTGCGCATGCGGGTCACAGATGCTGCGCCGCCTGTGGCGAAAGCGTACGGACGTTCGATGTGCTTATCGATGTTTGATCGGCGGCGATGACACGGTGACGACTTCTCTGCAATTTAATTAGTCCAAGAGCCGGATTCCATGCTTTGTCCAAATTGAAACCTTTATCTCTGTTTATTAAATTGTTGGCTAATCGAGTAAAGCCGCAATCTTCGTGGGGGTCCGGAAGATCACCTTAACACAGTGTTTCTCTCTTTACTCGGCTCTGTAAAGGACGATTTATTGCTTCGTAAGGCGGGTGTGTACCAGATTCCTTGCGGAAATTGTGAGCAGTCATACATAGGTCAAACAACACGCACCGTTCATGAAAGGTGCGTGGAGCACCGAAGATACACACGCCTATTACAACCAGACAAGTCAGCTGTGGCCGAACACTGTATTGATACGGGTCATTCCATGAATTACAGTGATGTGAAGATTTTAACATCCACCTCTTCTTTTTGGGATTCTGTATTCAAGGAAGCCATAGAAATTCGATTAGCCAACAATTTAATAAACAGAGATAAAGGTTTCAATTTGGACAAAGCATGGAATCCGGCTCTTGGACTAATTAAATTGCAGAGAAGTCGTCACCGTGTCATCGCCGCCGATCAAACATCGATAAGCACATCGAACGTCCGTACGCTTTCGCCACAGGCGGCGCAGCATCTGTGACCCGCATGCGCAGTACCGCCGCGGTGGAGCATATAAGGCCGCGCTTGGCACCTTGTCATAAGTCTTGTGACTCGCTCTGAAGATGGCCGGACGATACGCGGCCGAAATATCAGTAGAAGAAATTTTATTTGCGCGGCTGCATGCCCGAAATTTAATGGAGTATTCATTACGCCGCGAGAAGTTGAAAATGCATGCACTAGAAGTATTTTATTTAGATACAGTGAAGATGAGAATGCTCGAGCAGATTGAGGGCGATGGGTATGACAAAAGTTGGACCAGTGACCGCTGAGAACGGGGTCAGAGAGAAACCAGCCATTGAAACGTAGAAGTGTGGAGAAAGTCGAGAGCTCTCTCGGACAACATTCGCAGACATATTATCACACAATGTACCTGCAGAGGTTATAATAAAGCAAGGACTGTGTGAAACTGACAAACAAGGCCGCGCACTGGTTTCTTAATACGGCACCAGTTATGCTCTAAGAGTAATGTGATCTTACGAAACGTCCTCGTTAGCGCATTTGTGGATCCGTATGTGAGAGGAAGCGGCACGACGGCAGATTAAGATAATGCGGCACAGTCACACACCACGGGACAAAGACCGCTTTGACGACTAATGCTCTCAAACATGAAAGAAACAACTTTATCAACAGATTCCGTCCACTGAAGGCGTTAAAAGAAAAAAAAAAGCTTGTTACCCTATGTTATATTTACAAATGACTCTGTTCACTCATCTGGCGCTGCAGTCCGGAACCGCGGGACTGCTACGGTCGCAGGTTCGAATCCTGCCTCGGGCATGGATGTGTGTGATGTCCTTAGGTTAGTTAGGTTTAAGTAGTTCTAAGTTCTAGGGCACTGATGACCTCCGATGTTAAGTCCCATAGTGCTCAGAGCCATTTGAACCATTTGAATCTGTTCACTCAGACCACCATGGCTCTGTTTTGGCTGTGAAGGTGCAATAATTTGGCAGACGTGAGGTCTTTTTTGTCACAAATCCCAATAGTGTTTTACATGAGTTAAGCACACACTTATATTGACAGGGACCTATGTTACGAACGGTGCTGGCAGCACTTCTATTGGCTCCACGGCATCGCTCTCATCCACGGGAGCAAGTGAGGTGTCCATTAAAACTGCAGCACCATGAAAATGGCATACAACAGTCAAACTGGAACGAGTTGTATTACAGACTTGGATGTCCAAATGACTTGACATCTTAACGCAACCACACAACATTGGTAGGAATAACACTAGCTACATTCTGTCCGTTCCCGGTAGCTGAGTGGTTGGCTGCCCTCTGTAATAAAAAAACTGAGTTAACCGATCAACGACGAACTTAAACGGCTGTCTCAAGACGTCCGCCCCGAGCAGATGCAACGAACGAAAGCAACAAAATGAGATTTAAAAGAAAGAAAATGGTCAGCGCGACAGAATGGCAATCCTAAGGGCCCCGGGTTCGATTCCAGGCTGGGTCGGAGACTTTCTCCCTCAGGGACTGGGTGTTGTGTTGTCCTAATCATCATCATCTCATCACCATCGACGCGGAAGTCGCCGAAGTGGCGTCAGATAGAAAGACTTGCACGGCGAACGGTCTACCCGACGGGAGGCTCTAGTCACACGACATTTACAAAAAAATGGCTCTGAGCACTATGGGACTCAACATCTTAGGTCATAAGTCCCCTAGAACTTAGAACTACTTAAACCTAACTAACCTAAGGACATCACACACACCCGTGTCCGAGGCAGGATTCGAACCTGCGACCGTAGCAGTCCCGCGGTTCCGGACTGCAGCGCCAGAACCGCACGGCCACCGCGACCGGCCGACATTTACAGTTTACCTACATTCTGTATATATGCAAAGATTACGCAGCGGGTTTCTCATTTAGAAATCGCATTTGGATGTTGACTGTTTGTGGAAAAGTCGTGTTACGGCTCGTATAAGAACGACAAGCGTGTATCGGCTGATATCTGATTTTGCCAGCGGCAGAATCGTTGCGTGTCGAGACTGCGGTTTATCCTACTTCGATATTCCTGCTCGTATTGCTCGGGGTCATTCGATTGTCTTACGAATATGGAATCGATGGGTTCAGCAGGGCTATACCCAAGCCCGTGCAGGATCTTAGCAGCCCCAAGCGACTAGCGCCCAAGAGGACAAATATACGCTATTGTTAGCACGGTCGAGTAAGAATAATACAGCCACGCCACGTACGTTGAGTCATAAAATGGGAATGCCTGCAGCAAGACAGGTACCCACGCAGTCATATGGTGAATCGTGTACTGTCAGCACGGACTTCTCTTTACGCGATGAACAATCATATGGGCCGAGCACCTGGCGTCGTGGTGCACAACACGATCACCGCCGGTTGGCATAGTCGCTAATTTGGACAGCAGCCATTACATTCGTGACTTGTTAAGGCTGTGCCCTATTTACGAGATTTATCTTTCAATAAGATAACGCAAGATCGCAGGTTTGGTTCGCTGTAGTGACCAACCTCGACACAGAACGTTGGACTGTTGTCCTTGAAAGCACGTTTCCATATCTATCAGCCATTGGAAACATATGGTCATTAGTTACCGACATACTGGCTTGCCACCTATCGCCAGCCACTACGGTTGGCTTCAAATGGCTCTGAGCACTATGGGACTTAACAGCTATGGTCATCAGTCCCCTAGAACTTAGAACTATTTAAACCTAACTAACCTAAGGACACCACACAACACCCAGTCATCACGAGGCAGAGAAAATCCCTGACCCCGCGGGGAATCGAACCCGGGAACCTGGGCGTGGGAAGCGAGAACGCTACCGCACGACCACGAGCTGCGGACAAAAGCACTACGGTTGATTTAGAGTTGAAGCAGCGTGGAATGACTTACCAGTATATGTAATCAAAGTTTCGTTCTATTCGATGCCCAGCCGGGTTAGAGTATTGGCGTTATCAGAGCTGGCAGCTGTGCGTACGCTGTATACCTCTAAATCACCTACAAATCCATTCGTGCGTTCTTATTATTGTACTACACACTCATAATGAGTAAAATTTCGTTATTTGTATCCTCTCCGTTGTTGCCATTTTAATGGCCGTCTGTGTACTTCGCTGGACACTGTAGAGCACACAGAGCGAGGTGGCACATTGGTTAGCACACTGGATTCTCATTCGAGAGGACAACGGATTAAATACGCGTCCGGCCATCCCGATTTAGGTTTTCCATGATTTCCGTAATCGCTTCAGGCAAATGTCGGGATAGTTCCCTTGAAAGCGCACTGCCGATTTCCCTCTCCACCCTTCCTTCATCCCATGGCACCGATGACCTCACTGGTTGGTCGCCTCCCCCAAATCAACCAAGCAACTGTAAAGAACATGTCGGAAAGCGTTTTGCATCATTTCTAGACATTTTATTTTGTGTTCCACTCACAAACGCACCAAGGGAAAACGATTTCTTGTATGACTCTGTACGGGCCCTATCTCACGCGAGCTAAAAATGGAAGGCAGTAGAATCGTCATCGTCAACAGCAGCGGCCCCCACCATTACAGTCCCTATGGGATAGAAGCCTTCCCCAGGTTTCTCCATGCATTACCATCTTCAGTTCTGTGCATCCATATCGCTCCTGCAGGCTTTCAAGTGTCACCTTCTCGTCTCCGTCTTTTCTTGCCTCTTGGAACCTGGCAAGGAACTTGGTTTCTCCATTCTCCTTGCTACATTTTCCATCCACCTCCATCTCATTTTACATCGCAGCTGTAATTAAGATTAAACCGTTCCCTGATCCATTTGCTGGTTTTTCTGACTCTCCGAGTAATTGTCAGCACACGTTGCTTGCTACCGAGCGAGGTGGCGCAGTGGTTATCACTCTGGTCTCCCATTCGGGAGGACGGCAGTTTAAATCACCACCCGATCTTCCAGATTTGGAGTAGTTTTCCTAAATCACTTAAGACAAATGCCAGTGTGGTTGCTTTCAAGAGGACACGGCTGACTTCCTCCCCAATCTAAGTGTGTGTCCCGTCTCCTATAACCTTGTTGTTGACGTAACGTTAAACCTTTATTCTCCCTCCTTCCTTTTCTATTTCTTGGTAAGCAATGCTCTGTTTTTAATGTGTTTTCAGATTAAAGCAAGCCGAACAAATGATGAAGTGACCATCGGCCTTCCACTCTTAGTAGTCGAACTAAATTTTGAGTTGCTGCTTGGGTGAGCGTCCCTTATCTTTTCTTTCCGCGTCGTACCGAACTACATGCGTTGTATGCCGCAAGTGGATAATTCAGCATAATTCAAGATTTTTGTCGGTTCGCTGCGACGAGGTCATTAGAGACGAAACACAACAACATGGATGGGAAATAAATCGGCGGTGTCCCCGTCGAAGTAATCATACTGGCCTTCTACTGAAGCAATTTAGGTAAACCGCGGAAGCCTAGGTTCGTACTTGGGGCTTTTAGTGACCTGCACACATCCCCTATGCGGGACCAGTGTCACCTCGCGCCGTCTTCATCGGTCTCTAACCTCTTTGCTCAAAACTGTTGAACTGACGCTGCTCGAATATCTTTCGTCAAATGGTCTTCAGCCTAAAGCCGTCGACACATGCACCGTGCATCAGAACGTTGAGCGTGCCGAGTTTCTGATGTATTGGCATTCATTTCAAGCCTATACGTATATATACCGTTTCTGAGCACCAGTAAATTGAGACCCACTGAACAACCTGTCTGTACTGTGTGATTTGTTGCAATAAAATAATGAGAAACATCATATTCGTGGCAAAAGAATTATTGTAACTTTCATGTTATGAGAGTATGCTATTTGAAGGCAGCGACACACTGAAGATCTACCCAAAACCCATTGTTCTTGGTACAATTTGTTATAATTAAATTTCAATTTGTAACATATCTACGATAAAAGTTTTAACAAGTGGTAATATCTTTGGTTGGTTGAATAAATACCGTTACTTTGCTGGTTTTCCGTAGTGAGTAGCGTCACTGATCCGTATCCATGAGAGAGTGGTTCGCGTCTCGGAGCATTCAAATTTTTTTTTCATAACACTTGCGTTTTTATTAGGTTCTGATACTTCATTATTAGTTTAATATAAGTTCACCTTTTTGCGACGGGTGTTCCATTAGCTTAATCTACAGGACAGCATGCGCTACTTGTATAAAGATATTTTGCTCCTTTCTCTTTTACGCTTCGTAATTCACATGTTTCATAGATTCTACCACTAGGTAGGAACAGTGATCAAGGAAGATTGACCTTAGGGTTTTACTAAAATGTGGGAATGATGAAATAATATTTATCTTATGTGGAGAAGTATTGCACATTTGTATCGCACTGTTTGTAATGGAACTTTTCTAATCCTGTGTCCTTATTGATTGGATATGTTACTCTCTTTTTCGTGGACGATGGAGAAAATGTGTGTTTTAATAGAGCAAACATGGGAATTTTACGCGCGCCCGTTTAGTAAACAGTTTGATTTACGAACTAGAAACATCCCGCAACTGCCGCTGGAGTACGTTGTGATCGCGTATACCACGTTGGGGCCCACGTACCGTATGCACAAGTCGCATCCTTTCTGAGCGTTCAGCAGCACGTAAAACTTAGCACGCTCAACTTTGACGTTCGACAGCACGGTCCGTGTGCCGACGGTTTAAGCTGTTATTATGTGTGCCTCAGCCCTACATCTTCATTCAAACAGCGCCCTTAGTTTGGAAATCGTCTTTTTATAGACTAACATTCTATACACTAAGACCGCTTCACGATGCAAAATGCGAGAATGGTGCTTTTCTGAAACACGGGACAAATGTGCACAGTACCTCTGTTGTGTGGGTAAGGAACGCGTGACGGGACGCAGACCGGCCGTTCTGGTTCTGCTGTCCCGTTGCTTACGTGAATAAAACAGCGCCAATTCTGAGACGCTGGCGACAAGAAGTCTGTCGGCTTAATTCGGCGAAACTCGTCATATTGACGAGAATGGAACGTTTCCGACCAGCAAGACCGCAACAAGTCAAACAGGTCTTATCCTATTTTTCTCGAAAACGTGTATCTGTGAAGAGAGTCCTAGTCTAACGCAAACACATCGATATAAAAAGTGTTAACGCTCCAGTAAAGTTTAAACAACCTAAATGGTTTCGGTGAAATAAAATTAATTTCATACAGACTTAGAAAACGGCGGAACATCGAATGCTAACTTAAATGCCGAGATAAAATGTGTAACATTATATCGTTACGTAGTTTATTTATTTACGTAGTGTATGTATTTCGAAGAGCTTTCGGTCACTTAAGACAATTTTTTTTCGTGTTTCTAGGAGTTGTATTCAGGTAGATAGTGACCAACTGTGACGACCAAACACCGCTACCACCACGTCACTTGACACCCACTGCTGGACAAAGACGCCATCTGGATTCTTCTGTGCATCAAAGATCTTTAGCTTTACACATGCCCGTTGCACCTGGTTTTTCTCTAACGCCCTGTACCCACATTCGAGTAGGTCGTTGTCTTCGCCATACAACCTCATCTGTCTGACATTCATTCGCTTTCCTGCATTTACACCAATCTCCATTTCAGTTACGTTACAGTCATATTTACGCGTTCCACTCCACACTTTTTCCCTGAGCCGTTTGCTTGTTTTACTGCCTCTCCACATAATTCCCAACGTCAACTTGCTCGCTAAGTAACCCTAAACCTTTAAAATAATTTTCGCCTTAAACATCCACGTCTCACTATTGAAGGCTTCAGGAAAGGGAACTGCTGGAGATTTCACTACCATGCCACTATAGGCCTATATCTCTGACATCGATCTGTTGTTGAATTTTAGAACATGGTTTTTGCTCGCGTATCATGTCATTTCTGGAAACCCAGAATCTACTCTGTAGGAATCAACATGGATTCCGGAAACAGCGATCGTGTGAGACCCAACTCCCTTTATTTGTTCATGAGACACAGAAAATATTAGATACAGGCTCCCAGGTAGATGCTATTTTCGTTGACTTCCGGAAGGCGTTCGATACAGTCCCGCACTGTCGCCTGATAAACAAAGTAAGAGACTACAGAATATCAGACCAGCTGTGTGGCTGTATTGAAGAGTTTGTAGCAAACAGAACACAGCATGTTGTTCTCAATGGAGAGACGTCTACAGACGTTAAAGTAACCTCTGGAGTGCCACAGGGGAGTGTTATGGGACCATTGCTTTTCACAATATATGTAAATGACCTAGTAGATAGTGTCGGAAGTTCGATGCGGCTTTTCGCGGATGATGCTCTAGTATACAGAGAAGTTTCAGCATTAGAAAATTGCAGCGAAATGCAGGAAGGTCTGCAGCGGATAGGCACTTGGTGCAGGGGGTGGCAACTGACCCTTAACATAGACAAATGAAATGTATTGCAAATACATAGAAAGAAGGATCCTTTACTGTATGATTATATGATAGCGGAACAAACACTGGTAGCAGTTACTTCTGTAAAATATCTGGGAGTATGCATGCGGAACGATTTGAAGTGGAATGATCATATAAAATTAATTGTTGGTAAGGCGGGATCCAGGTTGAGATTCATTGGGAGAGTCCTTAGAAAATGTAGTCCATCAACAATGGAGGTGGCTTACAAAACACTCGTTCGACCTATACTTGAGTATTGCTCATCAGTGTGGGATCCGTGCCAGGTCAGGTTGACAGAGGAGATAGAGAAGATCCAAAGAAGAGCGGCGCGTTTCGTCACAGGGTTATTTGGTAAGCGCGATAGCGTTACGGAGGTGTTTAGCAAATTCAAGTGGTAGACTCTGCAAGAGAGGCGCTCTGCATCGCGGTGTAGCTTGCTGTCCAAGATTCGAGAGGGTACGTTTCCGGATGAGTTATCGAATATATTGCTTCCCCCTACTTATACCTCCCGAGGAGATCACGAATGTAAAATTAGAGATATTCGAGCGCGCACGGAGGCTTTCCGGCAGTCGTTCTTCCCACGAACCATACGCTACTGGAACAGAAAAGGGAGGTAATGACAGTGGCATGTAATGTGCCCTCCGCCAAACACCGTTGGGTGGTTTGCGGAGTATAAATGTAGATGTAGATGCGTCTCTGAAATCCTCTTCTGCAAAACATTTCATGGGGAATGAGCAGTGGTGCTAGCTGTTCCATCCGGAGCAGAGCCAGACTACCATTACGGTCACAGTGCGCAATTGTGTGTGCAGCATTCCGACGTACTTTTACAAACTGTCAACATAAAATCTTCAGTGAACTATAAAATAATGCTCCGCTGATGGTTGCTGCAGCTTTTTACACGTTTCCGGAAGTATGATTTGGCGACAGGAGTTTAATTTGGAGTCGATAAAGGTAGTTTTTGTATGTCTTCTGCGTTCTTTGTTTTGTGATGATAATCACCACGCACCTTGTGTACAACATACTCGTGATACTTCCGCAGGACACACTCAGAATGCCTTTAATATTTATGATGACACTCCATCCAAATGAACGAGCCTGTTAGTAATTACTGCATTATCCATGGAGTGGAGATACTTCATTCATAAGACTTTGTAAAAGGCAGATATGAGGATACAGCAAGAGGTATGGTCGTTGGTGTTTTTTGGGGGCAGGCGGAAATCCTGTGAAATTTACTAGCACGTGGAAGATTCATAATCAACATATTCAAACTAGGGGGCCCGTTCTGACGCCTGAGAGGCTGCATGTTGAACGTGAATAGAGACGGTATACGTTTTCTGGGTGATTCTAATTAACCTTAAATGCGAAGTGTTAGCTTCTGAAAGTAAACACGGCGTGGAGTTACGCCACCTGCGTAGGAGCAGTCTGAATGGAGAGCAGAATTTGACCTTTTCCATCGAGCCTCTTCGATATGCCACCAACGACTGCGACTTTCGTTTCTCCAAACTACTCTGAACTGACTGCATCGTGAAATTTTTTGGTAACTCTTGCGCTGTCGTTGCGGGCGACGACGGGAAGGTTCACTCGTTCAGCTGGTACTATTTGGTGTTCAGCCAAGAATATAGTACTTAGCGTGGTTGTCGGCAAAACTTTTTGCATCAAATCCGCTCGCTTGTACTCGAAGTGTTGTTGAAATTTATTGCATTTTTAAAGACTGCGTGGGTTAATACAGCCGGACTTGTAATCGGAGCCGTATCATCTTACGGAATAAAAGGCGCACTTCAGAATACCTGGGGCGTGTCGAAATGTTAGTTTCTCCGTGACTTGCTCCGAAATGGCGTGATCGTACCTCAGCGGAATGGTTGATATCGGGCGCGAAGGTCACTGCGCAACGATCTCACGATGATTCGTGTGTTTATATCATGAGCAGCCTCCAGTCTGCTGACCACTTATTATGGCATGTGCGGTAGTGTGTCTGCAAATTCAGTAATTGTACCTTGCCTGTTGGTGTACCAAAGGCATCATCACGAGATTCACGTCAATACTACTTTACAAAAAGGAAACTGTTACACACCAGTTCTCATGGGTATGAAATGATTTGTATCAAGAAGGGGAAGCTCGAAAAATCGTTTGAGATCGATCACTCCGACCATACCATATGATGATAAAGTGCTTGCGACCATATTTGATGGAACGAGAAAGTATACTACTGGCCAATAAAATTGCTACATCACGAAGATGACGTGCTACAGACGCGAAATTTAACCGACAGGAAAAAGATGTTGTGATATGCAAATGATTAGCTTTTCACAGCATTCACACAAGGTTGGCGCCGGTGGCGACACCTACAACGTGCTGACACGAGGAAAGATTCCAAGCGACTTCTCATACATAAACAGCACTTGACATGCGTTGCATGGTGAAACGTTGTTGTGATGCCTCGTGTAAGGAGGAGAAATGCGTACCATCACGTTTCCGACTTTGATAAAGATCGGATTGTAGCCTGTCGCGATTGCGGTTTATCGTATCGCAACATTGCTGCTCACGTTGGTCGAGATCCAATGACGGTTAGCAGAATATGGAATCGGTTCAGGGGGGTAATACGGAACGCCGTGCTGGATTCCAAAGGCCTCGTATCACCAGCAGTCGAGATGACAGGCATCTTATCCGCATGGCTGTAACGGATCGTGCAGCCACGTCTCGATCCCTGAGTCAACAGATGGGGACGTTTGCAAGACAACCACCATCTGCACGAACAGTTCGACGACGTTTGCAGCAGAATATGGAATCGGTTCAGGGGGGTAATACGGAACGCCGTGCTGGATCCCAAAGGCCTCGTATCACCAGCAGTCGAGATGACAGGCATCTTATCCGCATGGCTGTAACGGATCGTGCAGCCACGTCTCGATCCCTGAGTCAACAGATGGGGACGTTTGCAAGACAACCACCATCTGCACGAACGGTTCGACGACGTTTGCAGCAGCATGGACTATCAGCTCGGAGACCGTGGCTGCGGTTACCCTTGACGCTGCATCACAGACAGGAGCGCCTGCGATGGTGTACTCAACGACGAACATGGGTGCACGAATGGCGGTGAACGCACATTGGAAGCGTGTATTTGTTATCGCCCTACTGGCGCATTACACGGCGTGATGGTATGGGGTGCCATTGGTTACACTTCTCGGTCACCTCTTGTTCGCATTGACTGCACTTCGAACAGTGGACGTTACATTTCAGATGTGTTACGACCCGTGGCTCTACCTTTCATTCGATCCCTGCGAAACCGTACGTTTTAGCAGGATAATGCACGACCGCATGTTTCAGGTCCTGTACGGGCCTTTCTGGATACAGAAAATGTTCGAATGCTGCCCTGGCCAGCACATTCTCCAGATCTCTCACCAATTGAAAACGTCTGGTCAATGGTGGCCGAGGAACTGGCTGTCACAATACGGCAGTCACTACTGTTGATGAACTGTGGTATCGTGTTGAAGTTGCATGGGCAGCTGTACCTGTACACGCCATCCAAGCTCTGTTTGACTCAATGCCCAGGCGTATCAAGGCCGTTATTACGGCCAGAGGTGGTTGTTCTGGATACTGATTTCTCAGGATCTATGCAACCAATTGCGTGAAAATGTAATCACATGTCAGTTCTAGTATAATATATTTGTCCAATGAATACCCGTTTATCATCTGCATTTATTTTTGGTGTAGCAATTTTAATAGACAGTAGTGTATTTGAGTCCGATCATTGTATATTGTTGGTTAGGGTTTCAAGTAGCGAATAACCGCGTGCATAACCTAGGCAAACACTTTGGCTCGAAAGTTGGAAGCCAGTTTCTATTGCACCTCAGTCGAAACCAATTAAGATCTGAAAACGTTAGTAAGATGACCCGATGATGACACCTGTAAAGAGAAATTTCGCACCGTGTGAAGCTACGAACGAGTGTGTTTCCGCAACGATCGGAGAAGTACATTAATTTATTGACTGTGCTTGTTGTAGCTTAGCAATGTGATTTGCGCGGGGCTTCCGATGGATTAACTTATTCGAGCTAAGAAAAAGTGCTCTGTAAACATTGTACACGCTTTCAAGAACAGCTAGACTCCTGGACAGTGTTTCCCGTGATCGTTCTAAACTACTGCAAGTAAAACATGGAATGGTTCTTTCATCAAAACCACAGCCGAGAATACGTTCAGTATTAAATTGATCATAATTCCTACAATGGAAATTGAAATCAGGTAAAATAGAATTACGGTCAGTAAAGACCAGTCAGTTTCTAACATTCCTTGTTTTATCCACATATTTGTAAAGCCGTTCATGTGTGTCTACACTGCCCACCAGCGGCTTTTGAGGTAATCTCTAGTAGACTTGCGTCTCCAAATGGTGTCATTCTAGCAAAACTTCGTCGTACATAACGCCCCAGCATCACGGCTGCATGATGCCGATTCCTGACTTCAATCTGATCAGTTTGTAGCGAAGCAACATAATCGAAAAAAAAACACAGGAATAAAAGTTAATTAATCCACATGCTAGTGCGAATTAGACATCCATGCAGAACCAAAATTGAAATTCTATAGCTCCTAAACGTCTTTGGAAAGATGATAGTAGTATAAAAACGTCCTGAATTACTGTATCTAAATCTGAATATTGCATTACACTGAAGAGCCAAAGAAACTGATATACCTGCCGATTATAGTCTACGGGCCCCCAAGAGCGCGTACAAGTGACGCAACACGATGTGGTATGGCTCTGAGCACTATGCGACTTAACTTCTGAGGTCATCAGTCGCCTAGAACTTAGAACTAATTAAACCTAACTAACCTAAGGACATCACACACATCCATGCCCGAGGCAGGATTCGAACCTGCGACCGTAGCAGTCCCGCGGTTCCGAACTGAGCGCCTAGAACCGCTAGACCACCGCGGCCGGCACGATGTGGTATGGACTCGACTAATGTCTGAAGTTGTGCTGGAGGGAACTGACACCATAAATCCTGCAGGGCTATCTACAAATCCGCAAGAGTACGAGGGGGTGGAGATCTCTTCTGAACAGAACATTGCAAGGCATCCCAGATATGCCCACTAATGTTCATGTCTAGGGAGTTTGGTAGCCAGCGGAAGTGTTTAAACTCAGAAGAGTGTTCCTGGAGCCACACTGTAGCAATTGTGGACCGGTGGGGTGTCGCTTTGTCCTGCTGGAATTGCCCAAGTCCATCGGAAAGCACAATGGACATAAATGGATGTAGGTGATCAGACAGGATGCTTACGTACGTGTACAGGTCAGAGTCGTATCTAGACGTATCATGGGCCCAATATCACTCCATTCGTCCGACCAGACAACATGTTCCCAGTTATCAACAGTCCAATGTCGGTGTTGACGGACCCAGGCCAGGAGGAAAGCTTTGTCTCGTGCAGTCATAAAAGGTACACGAATGGGCTTCAGCTCCGAAAGCCCCTATAGATGATATTTTGTTGAATGGTTCGCGTGCTGACACTTGTTGATGGCCCACTATTGATATCTCCAGCAATTTTAGGAAGGATTGCCCTTCTGTCACGTTGAACGATTCTCTTCAGTCGTCGTTGGTCCCTTTCCTGCAGGATCTTTTTACGGCCACAGCGATGTCGAAGATTTGATGTTTTACCGGATTCCTGATATTGACGCAAACTGCACCACGTTCAGTTCACGTAAGTCTGTATAACTTGCCAATGTAGCAGCAGTAGCCGATCTAACAACTGCGCCAGACACTTGTCTTATATAGGCGTTGCCGTCCGCATCGCCGTATTCTGCCTGTTTACACAAGTCTATATTTGAACTGAGCCGAAGGCCCGCTCGTATATCCTTGTTAACTGCGCGACACAAAGCTTTACGCCTGGGCCTGTCAACACCGACATTGGACTGGTCGGACGAGTCTCGTTTCAAATTGTATCGAGCGGATGGACGTGTAGGGTATGAAGATAACCTTATGAATCCATGGAGCCTGCATGTCGACAGGGTACTGTTCAAGCTGGTGGAGGCTCTGTAAAGGTGTGGGGCGTGTGCAGTTGGAGTGATATAGGACGCCTGATACGTCTAGATACGACTCTGACACGTGACAAGTACGTAAGCATCCTGTCTCATCACCCCCATCCATTTATGTCTATTGTGCATTCCGACGGACTTAGGCAATTCCAGAGGACAATGCGACACCTCACACTTCCAGAATTGCTACAGTGTGGCTCCAGAAACACTCTTCTGAGTTTAACCACTGCTGCTGGCTACCAAACTCCACAGACGTGAACATTATTGAGCATATCTGGGATGCCTTGCAACATGCTGTTCAGAAGAGATCCCTAACCCTTCGTACCCTTTCGGATTTATGGACAGCCTCCTAGAATTCATGATGACAGTTCCCTCCAGCACTACTTCAGACATTAATCGAGTCCATGCCACTTCGTGTTGTGGCACTGCTACGTGCTTACGGAGGCCCTACACGATATTAAGCAGGTGTATCAGTTTCTGTGGCTCTTCAGTGTATGACTGGGAATCTGGCGTATCTAGTAATGGTCGTCTTAATTACAGTAGAATGCAGTGGCCTGAACCGTTAAAAACACAATAAATTCCTAGATATTATGCCATGGTCGCATGTATTCTGTTAAAAGCCCAATGTTTTGTCCCCATGTGAGAATTTGTTCAGTAAGGAAATCGTCGTCGTCGTCGTTCCAGGAAGTATTCGTCAGAATCATCTCTGAGCTACAGAAGCCAATAACGCTTCTTACCAAGCATCACAAAGAACAAGAGATAAGCTTTGAGCACTTACATGTACCATTCCCTGGGCGGTAAATATACCCGTTGTCGCTTGTAATTCTAAAAGACCATATTATAGGCCCCTGCTGAAAACAAAATATAGTTGAAGCCGTGGTGATCTCATCGTATCGGGATGTTTACACGAAATGAAATCGGGCTTCGGTTCGTATATCTTCATCTGTTACTTGCGATCGATTCAGGAAAGACCCAGAAGACTGTGCGTCATTTTATCGTCCTGCATCATGACTCTGTAGAGTTGTACGTTCGGTACGACAACGCCATTTTTCAGTTTAGTTCGCTAATCTGGCATAG
Organism: Schistocerca cancellata; assembly: GCF_023864275.1. Classification (NCBI taxonomy): domain Eukaryota; kingdom Metazoa; phylum Arthropoda; class Insecta; order Orthoptera; family Acrididae; genus Schistocerca; species Schistocerca cancellata. The sequence continues at coordinate 756,084,676 of NC_064629.1, read as the reverse complement.
GGAGGGATGTTTGTGAGATCTCGGTTAATTTCAGCCACACTACAGTAATCTGGGAGTGGGTTCCTAAGTGGGAGTATTTTGGAGGGGATTTCCCGTTATGGCATTGACTGTACAAATAAGTAAAACCTCCCGAAAACCACCATCAGAATCGCATGATTGGACGTACAGGGTGAGCATAAAGATCTTCCTGACTACAACAATTTATTTCTAGTGAACTATTCTAAATAGAGCTATACGAGTTGTCCCAGATTGTAGCTTGACTCACAGTTTTGTATGGATACCCTTCCACATGTCTATGTGCTTCTTTTTAACTGAGCGTACGATTACGGCAACAATTTACCTAGACATATTGGAACTCTACGTCGTCCCTCTGTTACAGGAATTTCCACCATGGGAAGGTAGTGCACCGCCACATTGGGTGTGCCAGTCTTGGATGAAACCTTTCTGAATAGGTGGATCGGTAATGACGGTCAAACATTATGGCCACCACGTTCACCAGACATGGCCTTTTTTTTGTGGTGTTACATTTAGGATAAAGTGTTCAGTTCGCCCGTTCTTCATGTGCAGATTCTTACGGCACGAATACGAGATGCAGGAGAGGCGATGACGGAAGAGATGATGCCAAAGACATAAACAGAAATTGACTATCCCCTAGACATTGTACGGACAACAAACGGAGCACAAGTGTAAGACCATCCATAAAAAAAAACCTTAGAGTTCAGCTACTATTTGCTACAAATTGCAGAGCCGTATCTAGCATAGTTCCTTAAAAATACATTTTCTTAATCCCTGGTCAACTCAGCCGTGAGTTGTCTAGCCCGTGGTTGTGCTCCATTCCTATTGATGTTAAACGCTAATTTCGCTTTCTTTTTTTCCGTCTTGGAAATTTAATTAGAGCCTTCAAAATGTTCAAATGTGTGTGAAATTTTATGGGACTTAACTGCTGAGGTCATCAGTCCTTAAGCTTACACACTACTCAACCTAAATTATCCTAAGGACAAACACACACACACCCATGCCCGAGGGAGGACTCGAACCTCCGCCGGGACCAGCTGCACAGTCCATGATGCAGCGCCCGAGACCGCTCGGCCAATCCCGCGCGGCAGAGCCTTCACTTCCGTGATTTATAACTTATTTGTTTTACCGTCACACACTTGAGTTTGTTGAGCGTATCCGCGTTACTCTGTCTACCCAAACAAATTCGTGAAGAACTGCGCAGCTCCTTCTTGAACCGCCTATATCTTTTCGCTTAATATTGCTTTCTGAAAGTCCGTGGCAGATATTTCGTGCTTAAGAATGGGTCGAAGATGAGTTTTTTTAAACAGCCTTCTTCATAGCTGACTCGTATTTTCTTACAGTTCTTCTAGTGGACCTCAGCCTGGCAGCTGATTTTTCCCGCAACTATGTTTCTATTTTGTGTCCCCGTAACATGTGATTTTGAGTTATTTTCCAACATTATTAAGAAGCGCTAATTATCTGCACGTCTTTGTAAGTGATGGTCCACCGATGTCCTCTTTCTGTACATATAAGCATCTTCCGCAGAAAGTCACTAACTTCTACCGAACTCTATCTCCATTCCTTTGCGTTGCTTTCACTTCTGATGATAACTGTCCACTGGGGATAACATGTTGACTTCTCTCTACTAAGAAGTCCTCGGTCAAATTGTACATCTGCCCCTATACTCAATAAATATGTGCATTGTTTACTAAGTGATAAAGTGAAAAATCATAATCAAGAAACGCACCAGCTATCTACAGCTTTCTAATTTTCGTTAAGGAGTCCAGGAGGAGACTGCATGCAAAGCCGAAAGGGAGCCCGTATTTTGTAATTGTCTGCTTTGTTATAATAGCATTGGAGGCTTTTTCCCTGAGTGTGAGCCTGTCATAATCACCTCTTCAAGCAAAAGTAGAACATAAACCTTTAAGGAAGAAAAAAACTAGAAGCTCTTAAAGAACATTTTCATCTGAAACAAGTGTTCAAACGGCCCACCGTGTAAGGAAAGCTGCCCTGATTCTTCTGAATACTACAAGAATGCGGCTTAGGAACAATTCGTTTTTATTTTTTATTTATTTTTTGTGCGGGCTTCTCGTGGCTTACCACTTTCAATATTTACAAGACGACGGAAGAAACGTTTGTCTTTCGCAAATTTACGCTGTCCTGCTTGCATACACTATTTGTTTTTAACTGTGTGTTTTTAGAGATTTAACCTTTATTTCTCCTCTTCGCGAGCTGCAATGTTAGTACGTTGTTCCATTTCTTCAGACGCAACAAGAGTAAGACAGGGACAGGTAGAGTGTAAATATTGAGACAAACAAACGACCGTGACTCACGGAGCGTGCCTGTCTGGTACCAAGGTCACGCTAAGCGTATCTTCTTACTGCTCGAGTTACACGGCTCTGGACGTGGAGCGTAACGCCACAACTGACCAGCCAACGTCATACATCGAGCAGCTGAAATTTTTGTTTACCCTCAACTGTTAAATAAACGACATTATTATTGTGTATAGTGAAGGGCTCAATAATGAGCCAATGACCTAGAAACCAACGTACAAAAATAAATATACAAATTGATGTGTTGAAGAACACAAAATAAAAATGAAAGTCCCCGGAAACATTCGTGGTAATTTTTGAAGTCATATCACTTATAGAATGTTTACGCCTTGTAGAGAATGTCAACTACGTTTCACTTGTTGGTATGTTATTGGATGAGATTTTGGAAGTGGACGGTTTAACGGGGGCGATATGGGATAGTGTTCAAGACACTGGACTTGCATTCGGTACAAGTGGGATTGAAATTTCCACCCCGCCATCCAAATTTAGGTTTCTCTAAATCGGTCAACACGAATGCTGGGGATATTTTATCTGAAAATGACAGTATCGAATGGCTTCGTAATTCTTGTCCACTCCGAGTTAGTGCACCATCTCCAATGCTCGCGTCGTTGACGGAACGTCAAAATCTAAAGTTCCTTCCTTTCTAAACTGTGTTTCAAACATCCTGTCCACAAACTCCTAGAAAGTGGAGAGCACGCACCGAACGAGGTGATACAGTGCTAAGACTCTGGAGTCGAATTTGGAAAGACTGTACGTCAGATTTACATTTTTCGTGGTTTCCCTAAAATGCCTATAACAAATGCGGGGATGGTTCATTTGATTAGCACACGGCTGACTCCCTTCCCTAATACGAGTATGTGCTCCGTCTGAAATGTTCTCGTCGTCGATGGACTTTAAGTCCAAACTTCCTTCCCCTGACGGAGTCTATCGCTTAATATTAGGACAAAACAGTGCTTAACGTTCGTTTTCACCGTAGCCGGCTCCAGATTTATGCCCCTCTACCCCCGCCCCTCAAAACAAATCCATTGTTGATACATAACCCCCCCCCCCCCAAAACACACACACACACACACACACACACACACACACACACACACACACACCGCCAAAAATCTCAAAGTTGTAGAACGTGGAATGGTAGTTGTAGCTAGACGGATAGGACATTCCGTTTCGGAAATCGTTAGGAAATTCATTATTCCGAGATCCACAGTGCCAAGAGTGTGCCGAGAATACCAATTTTCAGGCATTACCTCTTAGCACAAGACAACGCCGTGGCTGCCTGCTGTCGCCAAACGACCAAGAGCAGCGGTGTTTGCGTAGAGTTGTCAGTGCTAACAGACAACAAATATTGAGCGACATAACAGCAGAAATCATGTGGGACGTACGACGAATGTACCCGTTAAGACAGTGCGTTTTGGAACTGGAACTTTGTCATCACCCTGTACATATTCTTTGATGACAGAATCGCTGTAGGCAGATGCATGGGATACCATTCCCGTTTCACGAAACATTATTTGCATACAAAAATTTACAGCGGTATCATCCACTTTAAAAAATCTCTGCCCCTTCAACGTGAGTTTTTTTAAACAAAATCATAACCGGTGTTGTACTAGACAAATGCAGAACATCAACTCCTTACAAATCCGCCAAACTTTACTTGTTCAGACGTGTTACTGTTCTGACGATATTTTTATTTGGGAAGAAACAGAAAATTTTTAAAGCTGTCTTCTCGGAATGTTAAGTGTCTGAGTCCACTGATGCCTCCGCTGTGTTCTCAGGACTTTATCAGCGAATCTTCGATAATCACTTACGAATTTAACGCAGTTATTTTACGCTTATCCAATTTTGGTAGCAAAATCTTTTTGGTTGGTGCCCCAGATGTAGCCGACAGCTGTTACTGGAGAACGCTGTAGTCGTATATCACGCTGTCAAGCACTTCTCGTGTGACCTCCTTACAAGCTCCTAGGATCTGTAGCGAGCGTTAGGTAGATAATGGTTTGAATAGCAGTTCATATCCGGAGGCCTAGCGTTCTAGTGCTAAATCAACGATGGCGTGTAACAATGCATTCCACACTCACACGGCAACTGGGTAAAATAGCTGTAGTCGTCTTCTGTCTCACTGATAATTATTACATTTATATGACAACGTGGCGACATTCTTGAATAAATACATCACAGAGTTCTTGCCGCGTCAGATTTGTATTCAGCTTTCGACGTCTTACTCCATCGCCAAAGTCAGGAGATATCACTAGCCCGTTAGTACTTTATTTAGTCGGCGAAATAAGCATATTATGCTATCAAGAGATTACGTGGTGTCTATGATGGAAGAACATTGGTAGCGATGTTGATTTCGTTAGATGCCACCAGTCTGTTTCTCTTTTACCTTTCAGCATCAAGTGCCCGTTTCTGTGCACCACAATAATCGTAACATGTTAACAATGGTGCTCTAGATATGCCTTGTGCCATTGATAACGTAATCGTACTGTGTCTAAAATGGTTGGTTCTGAGCACTATGGGACTTAACATCTATGGTCATCAGTCCCCTAGAACTTAGAACTACTTAAACCTAACTAACCTAAGGACATCACACAACACCCAGTCATCACGAGTACTGTGTCTAAACCACTGTATGTTGTCATCGTATTTTGATGAGGTTCACTATGTTACTATGTATTTCCCTTAAGTTATTGGAACCTATATTTATTGCGTTTCATATTGTATCGAGCAGGCGACATTCCATACTTCAAATTTACTTACCTGATGCCCACATAATTTCGGCTGAAGTATGGTTTGACAATGTTGACTGGAATACTCTCTTTCAAATTCTAAAGGTGGCAGGGGTAAAATACAGGAAGCGAAAGGCTATTTACAATTTGTACAGAAACCAGATGGCAGTTATAAGAGTCGAGGGACATGAAAGGGAAGCAGTGATTAAGAAGGGAGTAAGACAGGGTTGTAGCCTCTCCCCGATGTTATTCAATCTGTATATTGAGCAAGCCGTAAAGGAAACAAAAGAAAAATTCGGAGTAGGTATTAAAATCCATGGAGAAGAAATAAAAACGTTGAGGTTCGCCGATGACATTGTAATTCTGTCAGAGGCAGCAAAGGACTTGGAAGAGCAGTTGAATGGAATGGATGGTGTCTTGAAGGGAGGATATAAGATGAACATCAACAAAAGCAAAACGAGGATAATGGAATGTAGTCGAATTAAGTCGGGTGATGTTGAGGGTATTAGATTCGGAAATGAGACAAAGTAGTAAAGGAGTTTTGCTATTTGGGGAGCAAAATAACTGATGATGGTCGAAGTAGAGAGGATATAAAATGTAGACTGGCAATGGCAAGGAAAGCGTTTCTGAAGAAGAGAAATTTGTTAACATCGAGTATAGATTTAAGTGTCAGGAAGTCATTTCTGAAAGTATTTGTATGGAGTGTAGCCATGTATGGAAGTGAAACATGGACGGTAAATAGTTTGGACAAGAAGAGAATAGCTTTCGAAATGTGGTGCTACAGAAGAATGCTGAAGATTAGATGGGTAGATCACATAACTAATGAGGAAGTATTGAATAGGATTGGGGAGAAGAGAAGTTTGTGGCACAACTTGACCAGAAGAAGGGATCGGTTGGTAGGACATGTTCTGAGGCATCAAGGGATCACCAATTTAGTATTGGAGGGCAGCGTGGAGGGTAAAAATCGTAGGGGGAGACCAAGAGATGAATACACTAAGCAGATTCAGAAGGATGTAGGTTGCAGTAGGTACTGGGAGATGAAGAAGCTTGCACAGGATAGAGTAGCATGGAGAGCTGCATCAAACCAGTCTCAGGACTGAAGACCATAACAACAACATGGTTTGTCTCTCAAAGATCACTGTTGGACTGAAGGAGAGTACACGCTGAGTGCGGCTGTAGTTTGTATTTGTGTATATGTAAGTCGTTCCTTTTATGCATTTTGTTTCTGTCACGGGAACTGTTCTTGTAAATCACACCAGTTTCTGATGGATGCAACGTACAGACTGTTAAAATGTTAGGACTGTCACATATACTCATTGGAACGGATGACACGCAACACATCATCGGAAGTTACCAGCAACTACTGAGGTGACAGAAATTATGGGATACCTTCTGATATCGTGTCGGACCTCTTTTGCCGTGCGTAGTGCAACAACTCGACGTGGCATGGACTCAACAAGTCGTTGGGAGTCCCCTGTAGAAATATTGAGCCAAGCTGCCTCTATAGAGCCGTCCATAATTACGAAAGTGTTGCCATTACAGAATTTTGTGCACGAACTTATCTCTCGATTGTTGTTGTTGTTGTTGTTGTGGTCTTCAGTCCTGAGACTGGTTTGATGCAGCTCTCCATGCTACTCTATCCTGTGCAAGCTTCTTCATCTCCCAGTACCTACTGCAACCTACATCCTTCTGAATCTGCTTAGTGTATTCATCTCTTGGTCTCCCCCTACGATTTTTACCCTCCACGCTGCCCTCCAATACTAAATTGGTGATCCCTTGATGCCTCAGAACATGTCCTACCAACCGATCCCTTCTTCTGGTCAAGTTGTGCCACAAACTTCTCTTCTCCCCAATCCTATTCAATACTTCCTCATTAGTTATGTGATCTACCCATCTAATCTTCAGCATTCTTCTGTAGCACCACATTTCAAAAGCTTCTATTCTCTTCTTGTCCAAACTATTTATCGTCCATGTTTCACTTCCATACATGGCTACACTCCATACAAATACTTTCAGAAATGACTTCCTGACACTTAAATCTATACTCGATGTTAACAAATTTCTCTTCTTCAGAAACGCTTTCCTTGCCATTGCCAGTCTACACTTTATATCCTCCCTACTTCGACCATCATTAGTTATTTTGCTCCCCAAAAAGCAAAACTCCTTTATTACTTTAAGTGTCTCATTTCCTAATCTAATACCCTCAGCATCACCAGACTTAATTCGACTACATTCCATTATTCTCGTTTTGTTTTTGTTGATGTTCATCTTATATCCTCCCTTCAAGACACCATCCATTCCATTCAACTGCTCTTCCAAGTCCTTTGCTGTCTCTGACAGAATTACAATGTCATCGGCGAACCTCAACGTTTTTATTTCTTCTCCATGGATTTTAATACCTACCCCGAATTTTTCTTTTGTTTCCTTTACTGCTTGCTCAATATACAGATTGAATAACATCGGGGAGAGGCTACAACCCTGTCTCACTCCCTTCCCAACCACTGTTTCCCTTTCATGTCCCTCGACTCTTATAACTGCCTTCTGGTTTCTGTACAAATTGTAAATAGCCTTTCGCTCCCTGTATTTTACCCCTGCCACCTTTAGAATTTGAAAGAGAGTATTCCAGTCAACATTGTCAAAAGCTTTCCCTAAGTCTACAAATGCTAGAAACGTAGGTTTGCCTTTCCTTAATCTTTCTTCTAAGATAAGTCGTAAGGTCAGTATTGCCTCACGTGTTCCAGTATTTCTACGGAATCCAAACTGATCTTCCCCGAGGTCGGCTTCTACTAGTTTTTCCATTCGTCTGTAAAGAATTCGTGTTAGTATTTTGCAGCTGTGACTTATTAAACTGATAGTTCGGTAATTTTCACATCTGTCAACACCTGCTTTCTTTGGGATTGGAATTATTATATTCTTCTTGAAGTCTGAGGGTATTTCGCCTGTTTCATACATCTTGCTCACAAGATGGTAGAGTTTTGTCAGGACTGGCTCTCCCAAGGCCGTCAGTAGTTCCAATGGAATGTTGTCTACTCCGGGGGCCTTGTTTCGACTCAGGGCTTTCAGTGCTCTGTCAAACTCTTCACGCAGTATCGTATCTCCCATTTCATCTTCATCTACATCCTCTTCCATTTCCATAATATTGTCCTCAAGTGCATCGCCCTTGTATAGACCCTCTATATACTCCTTCCACCTTTCTGCTTTCCCTTCTTTGCTTAGAACTGGGTTTCCATCTGAGCTCTTGATGTTCATACAAGTGGTTCTCTTATCTCCAAAAGTCTCTTTAATTTTCCTGTAGGCAGTATCTATCTTACCCCTAGTGAGATACGCCTCTACATCCTTACATTTGTCCTCTAGCCATCCCTGCTTAGCCATTTTGCACTTCCTGTCGATCTCATTTTTGAGACGTTTGTATTCCTTTTTGCCTGCTTCATTTACTGCATTTTTATATTTTCTCCTTTCATCAATTAAATTCAATATTTCTTCTGTTACCCAAGGATTTCTACTAGCCCTCGTCTTTTTACCTACTTGATCCTCTGCTGCCTTCACTACTTCATCCCTCAAAGCTACCCATTCTTCTTCTACTGTATTTCTTTCCCCCATTCCTGTCAATTGTTCCCTTATGCTCTCCCTGAAACTCTGTACAACCTCTGGTTCTTTCAGTTTATCCAGGTCCCATATCCTTAAATTCCCACCTTTTTGCAGTTTCTTCAGTTTTAATCTACAGGTCATAACCAATAGATCGTAGTCAGAGTCCACATCTGCCCCTGGAAATGTCTTACAATTTAAAACATGGTTCCTAAATCTCTGTCTTACCATTATATAATCTATCTGATACCTTTTAGTATCTCCAGGGTTCTTCCATGTATACAACATGGATTGTGTCACATAAATGTCCGATGGGATCCATGTCGGGCGATCTGGTGCCCAAATCATTCGCTCTAATTGTCCAGAATGTTCTTCAAACCAATCGCGAATAGTTGTGGTTCCGTGACATGGCGCACCGTCTTCCATAAATATTCCGTCGTTGTTTGGCTTCAAATGACCACCAGGTAGGCGAACGTAACCATTTCCGGTCAACGATCGGTTCAGTTGTACCAGAGAACTCAGTCCATTCCATGTAAACACAGCCCACACCATTATGGAGCCACCACCAGCTTGCACAGTGCCTTTTTGACAATTTGGATCCATGGCTTCGTGGGGTCTGCACCACACTCAGACCCTACGATCAGATCTTACCAACTGAAATAGATTCATCCGATCAGGGCTCTGTTCTCCAGTCATCTTGGGTACAACCGATATGGTCACGAAGCTAGGAGAGACGCTGCGGGTGATGTCGTGCTGTTAGCAAAGGCACTCGCTTCGGTCGTCTGCTGCCGTAACTCATAATGCCAAATTCCGCCTCCCTGTCCTAACGGATACGTTCGTCGTACGCCCCTGTTTGATTTCTGCGGTTATTTCGCACAATGTTTCTTGTTTGTGAAACGGGAATAGTATTCCATGCATCTGCCTACTGAGATCCTGTCATCAAAGAAGTCGTGTATGTACAGAGTCATGACAACGTTCCAGTTCCAAAGCGCAAAAAAAAAAAAAAAAAACCTGCTCAGAATGACATCAGATTTGAACGGAATGTTATCGAAAAACGGCGAAACGTTACGGAAAAGAAGAAAATTTAACGAAAATTTTCCCACTAAATCGCACTGCTTTGCGTCATCACGTAAAAGGGTTCGGCTAAAAGTGACAGATGAATCGCAATACGACGGCTGTGGTGCGAGTTCCACATTAAACCAAACGTACTGTGCAATGTGAACGAACGCACAAATTTGGTATTCAACAGTTGTTGCACAGTTAGTTACGTAAGCCCATCCACATCGGATGGAAAACATCGGTTTTTAATTGTCCTGAGGCCGAAACCCACATAAAAAGCAACAATCAAATCGGCCTTTAACTGTCGTCAGACTGGCGCAAGACACGTTCAATATGTTGTACACAGTTTTGTGCCACATGTTGAAATCGAGAAACACCGTGCTCCACATCAGATCGGAGTGGGCAGGGGCACTACAAATGTAGCGTGTGGACAGTACGTTGGAAGTGTGGGTCTCACGGGGACCGTGCCAGAGATAAGTCCCTGCAGTCGCACTATCCTCTGTGTCCTCGGTGGCTCAGTCGGATAGTGTGGTGTCACCGCCAGACACCACACTTGCTAGGTGGTAGCTTAAATCGGCCGCGGTCCATTAGTACATGTCGGACCCGCGTGTCGCCACTGTCGGTACTTGCAGACCTAGCGCCACCACATGGCAGGTCTAAAAAGGCGTACTAGCACTCGCCCCAGTTGTACTACGACATTGCTAGCGACTACACTGACGAAGCCTTGCTCTCATTTGCCGAGAGACCGTTAGAATAGCCTTCAGCTAAGTCCATGGCTACGACCTAGCAAGGCGCCATTAGCCTTACATAGCAATTGATAATTATCGTCCAAAGCATGTCTCAACAAGAACGATGTATACCACAAGGATAATAAAGTTAAGTAAACCGACATTACGTTCTTTTCTTATTAGCATTCATTGAGCGTCCTGTTTCAGACTTCACGATATTCTGGGTGAGCTTATAGCGTGCCTATTCGGCCCCCTCAAAATAACACTGTGTCGGCCCCTCTGTCGACACATCAGATAGTGTGTCTGCCATGTAAGTACAGGGTGTTTCAAAAATGACCGGTATATTTGAAACGGCAATAAAAACTAAACGAGCAGCGATAGAAATACACCGTTTGTTGCAATATGCTTGGGACAACAGTACATTTTCAGGCGGACAAACTTTCGAAATTACAGTAGTTACAATTTCCAACAACATATGGCGCTGCGGTCTGGGAAACTCTATAGTAAGATATTTTCCACATATCCTGAATGAATATTTCGATGATCGTGTGATTGCTTTGGGCTATCCGAAACATACAGGAGGCGGCGTGGATTGGCCTCCCTATTCGCCAGACATGAACGCCTGTGACTTCTTTCTGTGGGGACACTTGAAAGATCAGGTGTACCGCCAGAATCCAGAAACAATTGAACAGCTGAAGCGGTACATCTCATCTGCATGTGAAGCCATTCCGCCAGACACGTTGTCAAAGGTTTCGGGTAATTTCATTCAGAGACTACGCCATATTATTGCTACGCATGGTGGATATGTGGAAAATATCGTACTATAGAGTTTCCCAGACCGCAGCGCCATCTGTTGTTGAAAATTGTAACTACTGTAATTTCGAAAGTTTGTCTGTCTGAAAATGTACTGTTGTCCCAAGCATATTGCAACAAACGGTGTATTTCTATCGCTGCTCGTTTAGTTTTTATTGCCGTTTCAAATATACCGGTCATTTTTTAAACACCCTGTAGGAGATCCCGGGTTCGAGTCCTGGTCGGGGCACACATTTTCAGCTGTCCCCGTTGATATTTTTCAACGGCTGTAAGCAGCTAAAGGTCTGGAATTTTTTCATGCACCCATTCATGCTCATTGTGCATTCTGACGGACTTGGGCAATTCCAGCAGGACAATGCGACACCCCACACATCCAGAATTGCTACAGAATGGCTCCAGGAACATTCATCTGAGTTTAAACACTTCCGCTGGCCACCAATTTCCCCAGACATGAACGTTATTGGGATGCCTTGCAACGTGCTGTTCAGAAGAGATCTCCACCCCCTCGTACTATTAAGGATTTGTGGACAGACCTGCAGGATTCATGGTGTCACTTCCTTCCAGCACTACTTCAGACAGTAGTCGAGTCCATGTCACGTCATACTGTGCCTCTTCTGCGTGCTCGCGGGGGCCCTACACGATATTAGGCAGGTGTACCAGTTTCTTTGGCTCATCAGTGTAAATACAGTCAGAAATGTCTCTCCTAGACGTTGCCTAGAATGCGCCTACACTATGAAGTCCACGACTCGTAAGCTTCGAAACTGGAGGGGCCGAGGATGACGGACAGTAGGATTCAACCTGGCACTCAGAGTATGTCCTCGCGACGACGGGCTCCAGGGACGTCGGCTGCCGGCGCTTGTCGGAGGCCATAGCTCGACGCGTAGAATCGGAGACAGGTGCTCAGGGCGAGGGGGATGCTGGGATGGGTAGACTGCAGGTGCGGCCGGCGTGAAGCCCGGGGTGGTAATTGGCCGCAGCACGCTCGGGCAGTAGCCTTAATAATCTTCTGCGGAGGTATACTCGCGTGGCGTCGGTAGGCACGTGACGTGGCGTGAGGAAGTCGTGCCCTGCGTACAGCGCTCTGGGCCGTGATAGCCAGGCTGCCTGTCGGCGAGGTTGGCGCCACCGGACGCCGTGTGAAGCTACCAGGAAAACACCCCGAGTCGTGCGAGAGTAGGCTAGTACCACTCAGCCCCGGTATTATTGCTCTTGGCCGTTATCGGAAACACAGGGTGACACTACAGTAAATAACAACAGCGGCGGCTGTGGAAAACACGTCGCAATTCGGTCAGTTTATGCATATACTACCAACCTCGATAACGCGCTCACTCGCGATAAGCCGACTGAAGCGCCTTCATCCCTAGATGCAATAACGTTGGTTAATAAAGAGCTCGGTGACTTGTGTTAATGTGAACTCTTTAGTCGCGTCCTGCTGGAGGGGCAACAGCTACACTGCCTGCCCTGTATGCCTAGGAGAATAAAATACACTCATGCTCATAAATTAAGGAAATGCTGATACATGGTGAAACAACGCTCTGGTGGGCGGTTTGCCATTTAAATCACCTCGGGGTTTGACCATGCGGTGCATTTGACCTGCAGTCGTCGCACGTTGGCGCTGGCAGCAGTCCACCTATTCGCAGACGTGTGTTGGTGCATGTCAGAGTACGGTGCAGCGAGTAAGTGTGCAGACGTTTTCAGACGTGCTAATGGTGACTGTGTGTTGAAAATGGCTCAAAGAACACATATTGATGACGTTATGAGGGGTAGAATAATAGGGCGACTGGAGGCTTGTCAAACACAGCAGGTCGTAGCACGGGCCCTCCGTGTGCCACAAAATGTGATCTCAAGATGATGGCAACGATTACAGTAGACAGAAAACATGTCCAGGCAATGCAGTACGGGACGTCCACAGTGTACACCATAAGAAGACCGATATCTCACCATCAGTGCCCGCAGACGGCCACAGAATACTGCAGGTAGCCTTGCTCGGGACCTTACCGCAGCCACTGAAACAGTTTTCTCCAGACACACAGTCTACAGACGACTGAACAGACACGGTTTATTCGCCCAGAATCCTGCAAGGTGCATTCCACTGACCCCTGGTCACATGAGATCCCGTAAAGCATGGTGTCAAGAACACAATACATGGTCACTGGAACAGTGGTCCCAGGTTATGTTCACGGACGAGTCCAGGTATAGTTTGAACAGTGACTCTCGCCGGGTTTTCATCTGGCGTGAACCAGGAACCATATACCAACCCCTTAATGTTCTCGAAAGGGACCTGTATGGAGGTCGTGGTTTGATGATGTGTGGCGGGATTGTGATTGGTCCACGTACATCCTTGCCTGTCTTCGACAGAGGAACTGTAACAGGTCAGGTGGATCGGGACGTCATTTTGCACCAGCCTTTTCAGGGGTGCAGTGGGTCCCGCCTTCCTCCTGATGGATGATAACGCACGGCCCCACCGAGCTGCGATCGCAGAGGAGTACCATAAAACAGAAGATATCAGGCGAATGGAGTGGTCTGCCTGTACTCCAGACCTAAACACCAAAAAGCACGTCTGGGATGCACTCGGTTGATGTATCGTTGCACGTCTTCAAACCCCTATGACACTTCAAGAACTCCGACAACCGCTGGTGCAAGAATGGGAGGCTATACCCAGCAGCTGCTCAACCACCTGATCCAGAATATGCCAACCCATTGTGCGGCCTGTGTACGTGTGCATGGTGGTCATATCTCATATTGATGTCGGGGTACATGCGCAGGAAACAGTGGCGTTATGCAGCACATGTGTTTCGGGACGGTTTTCTCAACTTATCACCAATACGGTGGACTTACAGATCTGCGTCGTGTGTGTTCCCTATGTGCCTATGCTATTAGCGCCAGTTTTGTATAGCGGCACGTTGTATGGCACCACATTCTGCAATTATCCTTAATTTATGAGCATGAGTATACATGTACGAGAGGTCTTTAATAAGCAAGCGAACAATGTTTTTTTCTCGGACAATTTCAGTTGAAAAAATGCGGAATTCGTAGCGGGTCATCGTGGAATATTCCCGCTTGAGCCCCTACAAAAATGGTTCAAATGGCTCTGAGCACTATGGGACTTAACATCGGAGCTCATCAGTCCCCTAGAACGTAGAACTACTTAAACCTAACTAACCTAAGGACATCACACACATCCATGCCCGAGGCAGGATTCGAACCTGCGACCGTAACGGTTGCGCGGTTCCAGACTGAAGCGCCTAGAACTGAGCCCCTACAGTTTCATGAAGTTCCAATAGGCGGCGGCGCTACACGTACCATTCGAAATGGCGTCTGTAACGGAGGTGCGTTCCAAGCAGAGAGCTGGTATTGAGTCTCTATTGGAGGAAGCCCAGAGCATCGCAGATATTCATAGACGCTTGTAGAATGTTTACGGAGGCCTGGCAGGGAACAAAAGCAAGGTGAGTCGTTGGGCGAGGCGTCTGTCACCATCGCAGATAGCTCGCGCAAACCTGTCCAGTCTCCCGCGTGTCCTCCGGCCGCACCCAGATTGGAACGTGCAGATGTTCTCATTCGACATGATCGACGGATCACATACCTCGCTGGTGAAGTGGACTTCTCTGTTGGTATTGATGACTCACTCGTCCACCAGTTGGGCTACTCAAAGGAGTGTGCTCGCTGAGTTCCTCGCCTCCCAACGGAAGACCATGAAGAGCAACGAAGTACAGTCTGTGCGGAATTGCTTGTGCGTTACGAGTCTTATCGAGCCAATTTTTTGTAGAACATCATCACAGGCAATGAAACATGGGTTCATCACTCTGAATCGGAAAATAACGGAAGTCTGTGGAATGGCGCCACACCGTCTCGCCTCTGAAGAAAAAAGTTCAAAGCAGCACCCTCAGCCGGTAAAGTCATGGCGACAGTCTTTTGGGACTCTGAAGCGTTATTCTGTTTGATGTCCTTCCTCATGGTGCAAAGATGAACTCTGAAGTACACTGTTGGCGATTAAAATTGCTACACCACGAAATGACGTGCTACAGACGCAAAATTTACCTGACAGGAAGAAGATGCTGTGATACGCAAATTATTAGCTTTTCAGAGCATTCACACAAGGTTGGCGCCGGTGGCGACACCTACAACGTGCTATCATCAGGAAAGTTTCCAACCGATTTCTCATACACAAACTGCAGTTGACCGGCGTTGCCTGGTGAAACGTTATTGTGATGCCTCGTATAAGGAGGAGATATGCTTACCATCACGTTTCCGACTTTTATGAAGGTTGGATTGTAGCCTATCGCAATTGCAGTTTAACGTATCGCGACATTGCTGCTCCGTTGGTCGAGATCCAATGACTGTTAGCAGAATATGGAATCGGTGGGTTCAGGAGGGTAATACGGAACGCCGTGCTGGATCCCAACGGCCTCGTATCACTAGCAGTCGAGATGACAGGCATATTATCCGCATAACTGTAACGGATCGTGCAGCCACGTCTCGATCCCTGAGTCAACAGATGGGGACTTTTGCAAGACAACAACCATCTGCACGAACAGTTCGTCGACGTTTGCAGCAGCATGGACTATCAGCTCGGAGACCATGGCTGCGGTTACCCTTGACGCTGCATCACAGACAGGAGCGCCTGGGTGCACGAATGGCAAAACGTCATTTTTTCGGATGAATCCAGGTTCTGTTTACAGCATCTTAATGGTCCCATCCGTGTTTGGCGACATCGCGGTGAACGCACATTGGAAGGGTGTATTCGTCATCGCCATACTAGCGTATCACCCGGCGTAATGGTATTGGGTGCCACTGGTTACACGTCTCGGTCACTTCTTGCTCGCACTGACGCCACTTTGAACAGTGGACGTTACATTTCAGATGTGTTACGACCCGTGGCTTTACCCTTCATTCGATCCCTGCGAAACCCTACATTTCAGCAGGTTGCAGGTCCTGTACGGACCTTTCTGGATGCAGAAAATGTTCGACTGCTGCCCTGGCCAGCACATTGTCCAGATCTCTCACTAATTGAAAATGTCTGGTCAATGGTGGCCGAGCAACTGGCTCGTCACAATACGCCAGTCATTACTCTTGATGAACTGTGGTATCGTGTTGAAGCTGCATGGGCAGCTGTAGCTGTACCCGCCATCCAAGCTCTGTTTGACTCAATTCCCAGGGGTATCAAGGCCGTTATTACGGGCAGAGGTGATTGTTCTGGGTACTGATTTGTCAGGATCTATGCACCCAAATAGCGTGAAAATGTAATCACATGTCAGTTCTAATATACCTGTCCAATGAATACCCGTTTATCATCTGCATTTCTTCTTGGTGTAGCAATTTTAATGGCCAGTTGTGTACTGCCGTCAGTAAACTGAAGAAACGAATTCTGCGTAATTGTTGCCACAAAAATGCAAACGAACTTCTCCTCCGTGAAGACCTCATTCTGCGCGTACGAGAGGAGCTCACAAATTGGACTGTTCTTCCTAATCCATTTTACCGTCTGGGTCTGACACCTTCAGACTTCCATCTGTTGGCCCAGTAAAGGATGCCCCCTGCGGGAAGAAGTGCGCGGACGATGGGGAGGTTATTGATGTAGTAAGACGTTGGCTCGGACGTCGACCAGTAGGGTGGTACCATACGGGCATACGTGCCCTCCTAGTGAGATGGTGTAAGGCTGTCACACTGAACGGAGGTTATGTTAAAAATAGGGTTTTGTAGCCATAAGAGTGAGGAATAATATGGTGTATTGGCTCAAATGGCTCTGAGCACTATGGGACTCAACTTCTGAGGTCATCAGTCCCCTAGAACTTAGAACTACTGAAACCTAACTAACCTAAGGACATCATACACATCCATGCCCGAGGCAGGATTCGAACCTGCAACCGTAGCGGTCGCGCGGTTCCAGACTGTAGCACCTAGAACCGCTCGGCCACTCCGGCCGGCTGGGTGTATTGGATTCCTGGATAAAACAAACCTGATCCCAGAAAAAAAGTGTTGCATTATTTATTGAGCGCACCTCGTATTTTAAAATTGTTTGTCTCCACACTGTCATTTCGAACAGTATGTTCAATTTCATGTGATCAGTGGAGGCGTGTACAAACACCGGTTCACATGTCGAGAGATTTGTTGCCATCCATACTTTTTCAGCCAAGGTATGTGACATGTGTAACCACCGGCGTCCTGTTTGTCGACATTTTACGACAGCAAATCGTACCCATAACAACGCTTTTTATGTGCGAGTATTTGTATTGCGTCTGTGCCTTGAAATATATCGCCACAGCATGTGGGTTCTCGTACAAAAACCACCAAATACGGCACTAAAGCTTTAGTAATCTGTATTGCAATATGGCGAGTGCTTTGGTTTTGCCTGAGGCGAAGGAAGTAATTTTTCGTCGTATTGGTTCATGTATCGAAGATTTGACGTGAGCTATTCTGTTGTTCATTCTTGGGAATCCTCCGAAACGTTACACTCCACATTATGACGACACAAATATTTTCCCGCTCCAGCTCCATCCTGATGTTCTCTTACCCTGTGAGAACGGATTCATCGTCATTCTCTACAGTTCAGTCTATCTGTGGTTCCAGTTACCTAGGAACTATGCAGTACTCTACGGATCCTTGACTGTTCTTCCCTCCTTTGATATTTCCATCTCTCTCTCTGTATCTATCTATATATCTATTTCTATCTATCTCTCTATCTAAAAAAGTGACAATCCAGAACTTAAGTCTCACGTGTGTGTCACAGAAAAGGTAGGATGGAGTGCCCATTTCATGCCTCGTCTTCATCTCAAGGAGGCAACGATTCTCCCCAATCCGTGTGTTCTTTTTATAGCCGGATTCCTGCAGCGCGGGAGACAGGCTTTGAGAAGCGCCGCCTTGCAGCACTCCAGGGGTGAACGGAAAAGACGGAGAGAGGACGAGAGCGGGACTCTACATCAACGCCGTTTGATCCCGACTCCTATACGTAAATCAGCGTTTCCCGGCGGTACTCACCACCTTGCCAGCAAGCTTCTCAGAACCGAAGCAGTCCCTCAGAATTGCGAATTTCTGAAAACATCAGACCAATTCGACCGTTGCTGAAGAACCTCTCAATGGGTCACAAGGAAAGGGTTAAGCATAAGGTACAGATCATAAGCAAATAGCCGGATCGGCATTCGAATTCAGATCTAATTATAGATGTATGAGGTGTTTTGACGACGCTCAGCACAACAAATTGCTTAACCCTTTCAGTACCAACGTATTTTTCATAACGCGCAATGCGAGGGGGAAAGGGGATACTTTGTGTCCACCACAAAAATTTTTATAATTAAGATTTCTTTAATTTTTATTGACCTTTACTAACAAAACATCGTATAAAGGACTATTGATGTTTGATAAATGTCTAGAAACAGTAAATTTCTTTTAGCACTCACTCAAAAACGCTTTTGGTATTTTTCACTTTTTCCATCATTTAAGTTTATTTAGTCTTATTTTCTTCAGCAGTATCTCCTTACGTTAGTAGGAAAAGTCATTACAGAGTTATTAAGAACAATTCATTGGAATACAAAATATTGCAGATATTTTAAGTTAAATACAGCAGTTTACATAACATAGTTTCTGGGATCACTTATTCGTCACTTTCTTCGGAAACGTCGTCACACTTGGAACATACAATAGTTTCCTTGGTGTGTTTACTGCATCTGTATCTCTTACTGTATCTGTTACAGTTCATTGTTGTTTTGTTCACTGTATTGTACTTCACTGCTTTTGACTGCCTTTCTTGAAGCAATGTCCTGCCCGAGAATACCTCCAGTTGCAGAAACCACATACTTCTGGAGTCCTCTAATATTCGTAGCCCGTTCTTCAGTGTAACGTTTCGTGATCTGTAGTCCCAATTCTTGAAGAAAAAGCCTTCGATTATTAGATTTTGTCTTAATCCACTCTATGAAGTTGAGCAGAAACAATGTATGACCATTTAACGCTGCTATGTCTACAATAACATCACCATTTGATCGATTGTATCAACGCCACCTTTCGTCTCATTATAGTATCAGTTTATGACTGTTTTGTTCTTAGTGTTAATAGGTGAACCAATCGTAGCGTCATTACGTTGAGTCGATAGCTACAGAAGGTTTTCTGTTGTTTTTTCCGCAGGGGATATACGAAACAGATGTGATTGGAATATTTCCAGTACTAGAATCACTGAAAGCAAATTTTATGGAATATAATTGTCTTTTTGAGATCTCTTTCAGTTCTTGAGGTTAGCTTGTGATTCCTCCATAAATCTTGGGCCAAATCAATTGAAGTGTAATATCTGTCTGTGGTGACATTGCGTCCTAAATTATGTACAGGAACAACCAGGCGCTTCGTTAAAGATGCAGCTGAATCTGACTGATGTGCACTATTATTTTACTTGAGAACATATCTGGATTTAGAGTCTGTTTTGTTACGGTCACTCACTTTTCTCATCTTGTGTGGCAATCTTGTAGAGACGCGGTGGGGTGCCTCCATTTCCGTGCCTCTCCTGGTCACTGCTCACAAATTCTCACTGACATTGCAATAACTTGGAAAGTTATGTGACCGTTACAAAACATTTTCGTGCAAACATAAAAAAAAGGTTCAAATGGCTCTGAGCACTATGGGACTCAACATCTTAGGTCTTAAGTCCCCTAGAACTTAGAACTACTTAAACCTAACTAACCTAAGGACATCACACACACCCATGCCCGAGGCAGGATTCGAACCTGCGACCGTATCAGTCCCGCGGTTCCGGACTGCAGCGCCAGAACCGCACGGCCACCGCGGCCGGCTGCAAACATAAGTCCAGCTTCCAAAGTGGCATCACCCCTTACTAAGTATTCCCTTCTTCCACAGGATGACCACACCATTCACGAAAAGTCTATGTAAAATCTGTATGGCCTTATTTTAAAGTTGTTTTAGTAATGCCATTTAGCCTGAAGATGAGAGTTACCTCGAAACGTGTCGCTAAATAAACAAGTAATACGATAGTTGCCGAAGTTTGTCTGTGGTAGCGGTAATTAAAAAAAAACCTGTACATACTTCTTGAGACAGACACGGTCGAGAAATAGTCAAAATGACTTCAAATTCCTAGAAACTTCTTTCGAAGCACAAATTACAAATATTCCTCAGCCGCATAAATACACTACTGGCCATTAAAATTGCAACGCCAAGAAGAAATGCAGATGATAAACGGGTATTCATTGGACAAATATATTATCCTAGAACTGACATGCGATTACATTTTCACACAATTTGGGTGCATAGATCCTGACAAATCAGTACCCAGAACAACCACCTCTGGCCGTAATAACAGCCTTGATAGGCCTGGGCATTGAGTCAAACAGAGCTTGGATGGCGTGTACAGCTACAGCTGCCCATGCAGCTTCAACACCATACCACAGTTCATCAAGAGTAGTGACTGACGTATTGTGATGAGCCAGGTGCTCAGACACCATTGACCAGACGTTTTCAGTTGGTGAGAGATCTGGAGAATGTGCTGGCCAGGGCAGCAGTCGAACATTTTCTGTATCCAGAAAGGCCCTTACAGGACCTGCAACATGCGGTCGTGCATTATTCTGCTGAAATGTAGGGTTTCGCAGGGATCGAATGAAAGCAAGAGCCACGCGTCGTAACACATCTGAAATGTAACGTCCACTGCTCAAAGTGCCGTCAATGCGAACAAGAGGTGACCGAGACGTGTAACCAATGGCACCCCGTACCATCACGCCGGGTGATAGGCCAGTATGGCGATGACGAATACACGCTTCTGATGTGCGTTCACCGTGATGTCGCCAAACACGGATGCGCCCATCATGATGCTGTAAACAGAACTTGGATTCATCCGAAAAAATGACGTTTTGCCATTCGTGCACCCAGGTTCGTTGTTGAGTACACCATCGCAGGCGCTCCTGTCAGTTCAAAAAAAATGGCTCTGAGCACTATGGGACTCAACTGCTGTGGTCATAAGTCCCCTAGAACTTAGAACTACTTAAACCTAACTAACCTAAGGACATCACACACATCCATGCCCGAGGCAGGATTCGAACCTGCGACCGTAGCGGTCGTGCGGTTCCAGACTGTAGCGCCTTTAACCGCTCGGCCACTCCGGCCGGCGCTCCTGTCAGTGATGGAGCGTCAAGGGTAACCGCAGCCACGGTCTCCGAGCTGATAGTCCATGCTGCTGCAAACGTCGTCGAACTGTTCCTGCAGATGGTTGTCGTCTTGCAAACGTCCATATCTGTTGACTCAGGGATCGAGACGTGGTTGCACGATCTGTTACAGCCGTGCGGATAAGATGTCTGTCATCTCGACTGCTAGTGATACGAGGCCTTGGGATCCAGCACGGCGTTCCGTATTACCCTCCTGAACCCAGCGATTCCATATTCTTCAAACAGTCATTAGATCTCGACGAACGCGAGCAGCAATTTCGCAATACGATAAACCGCAATCGCGATAGGCTACAAGCCGACCTTTATCAAAGTCGGAAACGTGATGGTACGCATTTCTCCTCCTTACACGAGGCATCACAACAACGTTTCACCAGGCAACGCCGGTCAACTGCTGTTTTTGTATGAGAAATCGGTTGGAAACTTTCCTCATGTCAGCACGTTGTAGGTGTCGCCACCGGCGCCAATCTTGTGTGAATGCTCTGAAAAGCTAATCATTTGCATATCACAACATCTTCTTCTTGTGGGTTAAATTTAGTGGTGTAGCAATTTTAATGGCCAGTAGTGTATTTATCGAGTATAGGTAAAATGGAGCAAATAACACTGTACACACACACACACACACACACACACACACACACACACACATCCACACTCCAGCCGTGGTAAGAAACTTTAATGTAAGGTACAGTAATTAAAAAAGTACCGTCTGCCTCACTACTCGGTGATTCGCCGAGTATAGATGTAGATGTGCAGTCTATCCATTCTTCCGGACTTCTCTGTTAGTTGCTCGTGAACAAGACCGCAGCCCTTCCGAAAGCTGCCCCGTTGCGAGAGGTAGCGAGCGCGCGCCGCGCCGGCAACGAGGAAGTAGCAATTGGTGCTCACCGAGCGCCCCCCGCGTCCTGCTTTCACTGTGTAATTTCCCAAAACACCGACTTTTAAACCCGCGCTGAATTATTCATTCTACGAACGCTTTCCTGGAATTATGTATACATAAAAATGCAGGAGACGTAGGATGTACACAATCTTCCTCAAAATATGCTCTTTCATTAACACGTAGAACAGAAATAACTGACAGACGACGGTAAGTAAAGGGGGGAAGTACAGAGAAAACTTTACAGGGACGGCGAAGGTTGGGAATTGCGAAAACTCGAGCACGACGCTAGCCCAGGTTTTATGTAACCTACCGGGTGATCAAAAACGCGAAGGCCGAAGACAGCTAAACCAAGACCAGGTAGACCTCATGTACTCACTGATAGGAGACGTCGAGAATTGCAGAGGTTGATTGTAAAAAGTCGCACGGCGTCAGTCGAAAGAAGCACTCGTATGTTCCAAAGTGCTACCCGCAGTCCAGGTGGCACAATGACTATGAGTAGGGAGTTGAAAAGGATGGGGTACAATGGTCGGGCAGCTTCTTAGTAGCCAAATATTTCTGTGCTAAGCAACGTTTGAGGTTGTGTAAAGAGCGACCCCACTGGGTAGTGGAAGACTGGAAATGAATGATTTCGAGTGATAAATACCTTCTGGAAGCCCGATGGAAGTGTTGCGTTTGGCGAATGGTTAGAGACCGTTACTTGCCTACGTCCATGCCCGAGGCAGGATTCGAACCTGCGACCGTAGTGGTCGCGCGGTTCCAGACTGAAGCGCCTAGAACCGCTCGGCCACATCGGCCGGCCCCCATCACCTCATGATGTACCCTACAGCGTAAGCCAAACGATGATTCGTAGGCTCTCGCATGTCACTGGCAAGATGTTTGCTTCTTAACTTTCGGCTTCATCTTTCCCACAGCTGAGCTATTTACTTCAGATTGGCACATTTGCCAGTTTTCATCATCAATGAAAGACTGTAATGTGCACACCGCCACTGCGCCACACGCAGTTATTATTATTATGGTAACACAGTGTATGTTACTCTTTAGTCATATTTAGCGAATTTTACTTGTATTGGCAGTCATCCCACAGAATCATTGTGTCATTAATTGGCGATTTCCGCAAATTACCGTTAAACATGTTTAATCTTCCTACATCCAAGGTTGAAATGGAGGACAGTGGGACGTCGGCTGGTATAAATTTACATTAAAAATGATGAAATTCCTCCAGCTGTATTTAAGGTGTCGATTTTAATTTGGCAACTAGTTAGTACTAGTTACTAACCACCTTCCACACGGAGCACGTCCATACCTCACCACTGACTTCTAGTATCAGCCGCACGCAGCTGACGTCAACAGGTGTGTGGGCCTGAATATGACGTTGTTACAACGTTGAAACTAGTTGCCAAAATAAAATCGACATCTTAAATAGAGCTGGAGGAATTTCTTCATTTTTAATATAAAGTTATAACATGTGGCTTGAAGACAGTATTTGTACCACTGCGGGAACTTTGAAGCATCCAATGAAGCGATGAAAAATTTTTGAGAATTTATGAACTGTTCTACAGTTGAAAACTGTGGTGAAAACTATCGGGCGCATAATATATAGAATCTATGCAAGTAGTTGCAGAGGCAGAAGTGATTAATTTTATTCACCACAGTGTCTTTTGGACTGAGTTGTCGGTCCTGCAAGTGAGTGACATACACAGTTGTAGACCCTCCTCATCGTGATGGAGCAGAACGACCGAATACCTAACCTCCAAAGCCTTATTCTGATTTAGCCATGGACAAGTAGTTTTTGCTAGAGACTACTTCATCAGAAAGAAATACTTTTTTGTCCGTCACGTGTTGACTACAGAGGATCAAAAAATGGTTCAAATGGCTCTGAGCACTATGGGACTTAACATCTGAGGTCACCAGTCCCCTAGAATTTAGAACTACTTAAAGCTAACTAACCTAAGGACATTACACACATCCATGCCCGAGGCAGGATTTGAACCTGCGACCGTGGCGGTCGCGCGGTTCCAGACTGTAGCACCTAGAACCGCTTGGCCACTCCGGCCGGCTACAGAGGATCGACGAAATGTTTGGCAGAAAGTTACTGGCAGATATTTGCAGTAAATGGCGTGATTTAAGGAAAGTGCTGGAAACGTAACTCTGTATTGCCCGACGGGTATTTGAAGCGGGGCCCTTCCAAATGCGAGTGGAGATCCTGCATAGCTAGTGTGTGGCGGCGACTGCTAGCCGGGCCACTGGAAGCAGCTGTCTGTCACTTCACTTCTGAGCTCTTTTTTACTTGGCGCCTATCCAGATTTCCCTGTCAAGATACGTCAAGGTTTTGTCTGAGAGAGACGCCAGCTTTAGCAGTCCACTATCTCTCTCAGCACCATCACCTTCCACATTATAATGGCCGAGAGAATATGTAAAAACCTGTTCGCCGTTCTTCATTTAGCGGTGAAGTTAACCGGAGTTACCGAAACGCGGAACGTATAGTATGTAGATTATCATTTTGTTTCCAGCTGAGAAGCGACACTTTTGTTAGATATGTTAGTGTTACAAAGTGGGATGAAATCCATGGACCGTGTAAAAACAATGTGACAACAATTTGTCTAGCTTATGACGAGTATAAAGCTTTCGTCATAAGCTTCTTGGCGTATCTTAAACAAGCCATGAAATTAGGGTATATTTACGCATCAGAAGTCTTCACGAGCAGTTACAGTACCGTCATTCATTATTTGTTGCATTTAGTATAATCTACTTGTCATGATGTTACTGTCAGCAAGAGAAAATCAATCTCTCTCTCTCTCTCTCTCTCTCTCTCTCTCTCTCTCTCTCTCTCTCACACACACACACACACACACACACACACGGACACGCGCGCTTGGACGCATCCATAGTACTCAGTGATACGTGAGTAGAGTAACATACATTTTCAAATTTTAACGAGCACTACATGCATCGTGACTGACAGACTGGCTCGTATGCTTTTCCCTTCGCTTTCCGTGCGGTGCCTTTCAGCTACCAACGACCTATCAGCTGGCTTAGAGGGAACTGCATTACGGATCTTCTCAAATAAGGAACCTTGCAATCTGCTGTTAGCCTTACTTAGTATGCTAGCTTCAGTTGAACGACTGCATTGTTTCTCAAGAGTTTATCGTACAATTTTACTGATACTGAGATAAAAGTTGTCTCAAAATTTATTAATCTTACGTAAAATGGTGATTCATACGATTTGTACTCATTGCTACGTTCTTGTATCTCGTTCACGTCTTGCAAATATTATCTTGTTCCATATACACGTTTAAAGCAACTTGTTTCTTTTCTTTGATGAATTTTGTTTCCCTTTTTGCGATTGACGATCATTTTAATGAACATCTTGTACATTAATTGTAGGAGCCAGTTGCTGAAGTTTCTAGAATTACGCTGCACTTATTTATTACGCTCGCTAATTATTATTATCGCTCGTGGAGATTACAATCTTTGACGCCTAACATATCTTCAGTTCCAGCCCTAGCATCCGTTAAACTAGTTTATTTCACATGAGAAGACGCTGAAACTGCTTCTCACTTGCAACTAACACTGTTCACTTAATCTTGTTACTTTCTCAGCGTCTTTGCCAAAACTTCAGCAACATGTTTCGCCGCTGAGCTCGCCACAAGACATCGCGAATCGCTTCAGACCTTTGAATCACCTTCGTTTTCATTGATGATGACGTACTATTTGCGTATCGTTAGTCGGTTAGCTCGTTGCTGAGTGTCGTGACCTAATTTCTCCACTCCTTTCTGAAATAATCAAATTTTCAACCAGACGTCCCCATCCACATCGATCACCTCTTCTTGTTATTGTGGTCGTCACTCCCATCCTGTTCAAGTATTGTCATATCCAGTAACTGCTCCAACCTACATCCTTTTGAACCTGTGTATTGTATGCATCTCTTTGTCTCCCTCTACAAGTTGTGCCCCTCACACTTCCCTCCAACACTAAATTGATGATCCCTTATTGTCTCAGGATGTGTCCTATCAACAGATTCCTGTTTCCTGTCAAGTTACGCCACAAATTCATTTTCTCCCAATTCTGTTCAGTCCCTCCTGATTGGTTACATGATGTACCCGGCTAATCGTCAGCATTCTTATGTAACAGCACATTTCAAAAACTTCTATTCTCTTCTTGTCTAAACCGCTTATCGTCCACAATTCACTTTCATTCACGGCTACACTCCAGACAAATACTTTCAAAAAAGACTCCCTAACACTTAAATATATATTCGATGTTAACAGATTTCTCTTCCTGAGAAACGCTTTTCTTGCCATTGCCAGTCTACATTTTATATCCTCTCTAATTCGCTCATCATCAATTATTTTGGTAATCGAATAACAGGACTCATCTAGTACATTTAGGGGCTTGTCTCCCAGTCTAATTACCTCGGCACCGCCTTATTTAACTCAACTAATTTTCATCTCATATCCTCCTTCCCAGACGCTGTCCATTCCGATCAACTGCTCTTCCAAGTCCTTTGCTGTCTCTGACAGAGTTACAATGTCATCGGCAAAGTTCTTTATTTTCTGCCTGGACTTCATTTCTCTCTCCAAATTTTTCTTTCCTTTATTGCTTGCACAGTGTGTAGATTGAATAACATCGGGACTTGGCTACAACTCTGTCTCACTCCCTTCTCAACCACTGCTTCCCTTTCATGCCCTTTGATTCATAAACACCGTCTGGTTTCTGTACAAGTTGTAAATAGCCTTTCGCTCCGTGTATTTTACTCTTGCTATCTTCATAATTTCAAAGAGTGTATTCCAGTCGACATTGTCATAAGCTTTCTCCAACTCTACAAAAGCTATATGTTTAGGTTTGTCTTTCCTTAAACTGTCTTCTGATATACGTCGTAAGGTCAGTATCGCCTCTCGTGTTCTTATATTTCTCCAAAGTCCAAATTGATTTTCCCCGAACTTAGCGTCTAATAATTTTTCCATTCTCCTGTAAATACTTCGTGTTAGTATTTTGCAATCATGACTTACTAAACTAGTAGTTCGGTAAAGTTCACACCTGTCGACACCTGCTTTCCTTGGAACTGGAATTATTACATCTTTCTTGAAGTATTAGGCTATTGCTCTGTCTCACATATCTTTTGCAGCAGCGGAATAGTTTAGTCATAGCTGCATCTGCCAAGGATATCAGCAGTTCTGGTGGAATGTCGTGTACTCCATGGGCCTTGTTTCGACGTTGGTCCAGTGTTCTGTCAAATTCGCAATGTCTCTTTCTATATTATTGCCTTCAAGTTCTTTTCCCTTGTATAGCCCATCTGTATGTTCTTTCCACTTTTCAGCTTTCCCTATCGTCCAGACGTATGGCACAAGTGACACCCACGTTCGAACGCCGTAAGTTCATCACTTAGTGTAAATAGGCTTTGTTGCTGCCTGTCATTCGCTGTTTTTGCTTCCAAATTACCGGTTTCGGGCAATGCAGATCGGGCGACATTGCCCGAAACCGGCCATTTTGAAACAAAAACAGCGATCGACAGGCAGAAAATAAGTCTGTTTTGTATAAATAAGACTCGCGAATAGTTCCCTGAGACAAGTATGTCCAGTTTTGGCAAACAACAGAACTTTAGTGTGACTTGTGT
This sequence comes from Schistocerca cancellata, assembly GCF_023864275.1. Taxonomy (NCBI): domain Eukaryota; kingdom Metazoa; phylum Arthropoda; class Insecta; order Orthoptera; family Acrididae; genus Schistocerca; species Schistocerca cancellata. Next base: position 756,056,796 of record NC_064629.1, on the reverse strand, counting down.
GGAAACTTAACAGTGTTCGACAGTTGTAAATGATTCTTTAAATAAATTAAGAACGTGAGTCTTTTGTAGCTGCGTAGAATACGCATAGTGTTCGTTATGGCATTCGTGCTGGTAAACTGGTTTTTTTCCAGTGCACCTGGAAAAGCAAAGTATTAACACCGTTCTAGAGTCTACATTTCTTTCTTTCTTTGGATTCCGTCTGAGGTTTTGCTATTTACCAACGAGACTAGGGCACACTCAGCAGTTGTAAATGAGGGAGTCTGTATAATACATAGCCAAATGAGGAGTCTACCGACGTTTACCTCCGTTTTCCTGCTGCATTTTTAAAGCCAAGTGAAAGAGAGAGGAAAAAGTAACACGAAGACGGGGACCGGTTCTGTTTAATCTCATGGTTTCCACGATGTCTTTGTAGAGCTAAATACTCAAATAACAGGCTTTATTTCTCTACGAAGAAGAAGGTTCTTTTATGCCCAAACCTTAAGCCTTTTCAGGAATGATCCACGAACTGAGTAGGGCTGTTAAGTGCTACATTAACGTCTATAAAAATATACAACACGCTTAAAAAGGTAAATGTTACTGATGTGGACATTTAGTACATGAAAGTTCACTATGTAATGTTGCAGAACTGCCAGTGAGCATGGAGCATGGACTTGAAGAATTCAGTGCAATCAGAGCCTATAAAAGCCATGGCGTGGAATCGGTCACGATGTCTGTACTAAGGCGTTTTTCCTCCGTGCGAGTCTTAGCAAAGCTTTCAGTAGTTCGGAGACAGATGTGAAAAGCACCATGATTTAGTAGGCACGGTTCTGCCGATGTCTACCTGGCCACTTAGTGGGGGCCCTACAATTCAACGTGGATCACGAACCATTTTGCGCCTTTGGCGTTTTTCACAGTAATACTTCAATGCAATTGTTGAAAGAGGTGATAAGCGACATCAGTAATCCTTGGACCAACTTGAAATCGAACTCTAGACTTCAGAATTTGTGGTGCGGCATTTTACCAGATTTGTAACATGATTTTGTTATCCAAAACTGTACATGAAAATAACGTTTTTAAACCTTCGGTTCGTGCTCTTCAGCTATAAGTAACATTGTATGTGACAAGCGAGACAGATAACTGCAACTGCTTCCAGATTTTCTGGAATAATCAGTCGTTATGAAAATCATAAATCTGCAGTGATTCCCTGGTAAATAAATTACATTCCATTTACAGTTTGGATTACAGTTTAGTTTTAATTGTTTGGCGAATGTTACCAACAATTTCAAAATTTAAACTGCAGATGTTTGACAATAAAGGATGAATATAAAGATAGGAACATAAGTAAGCATATTGCATGTTACTCTTTGAAAAACAACAATAAGACAATATTTATTAAATACTCGGTGGGTACTTAGAGCAACAGGGACATATTAAAAACTGAAATGCACAGACATCGGCCGGCACTTGCAGCCGGTCTTTGGTCCACTGAAACGCGACGTGTGATTAAAATGTGAAGTGTGTGGAGTAAACCCTTGGCGTGGCTGTAGAGACCTGCCCGGCGCTAGAAGCGGCGGGTGGCGGGCTCACCTTCCCTGCCGGGAAGGAACGCCGGCACTCATTTAATAGCAGGCTGAGTGGGCGTCGGCCATCCTGGAGGAGCGAGGAAACCCCCATCCCTCTCCAGGAGTGAACCCGTGACCTTCAGGGCTGGAGTCTACTGCTACCCGCTAGACCCACACGGCCACATGAAGTGTGGAGCTGACTGCAACACTGTGTTTTTCACTTTTGAAAAGTAAGACGTTTAACGTTATCAGCTATGCTCACAATTTTGTCAGATAGTAGAAAGAAACTTCCATGATATACATTGATTTCAAATTAAAACATCACCAAAAACCCTCTACAGATAGGTTCTCGCAATTTGTTGCATAATATAGCGTCCGAGCGACTATTTTTGTGCCAAATATTAGTCAATAAAAGCCCGTAAGCCTCTAGAAAGCCTCTTATGGCTCATTCTCTTCGGTCGGAGAATGTACAAAGATAAAAACAAAGAGAAAACTGAAGTAAATTAATCGGCCCTGATTAAATACACTGAAGAGCCAAAGAACTGGTACACCTGCCTAACATCGTGTAGGGCCCCCGCGAGCTCGCAGAAGTGTCGAAACACAACGTGGCATGGACTCGACTAATGTCTGAAGAACTGCTGGAGGGAATTTACACCATGAATCCTGCACGGCTGTCTATAAATCCGTTAGAATGCGAGGGGGGTGGAAACATCTTCTGAACAGCACCTTGCAAGGCATCCCGTATGTGCTCAATAATGTTCATGTCTGGGGAGTTTGGTGGCCAGCGGAAGGATTTAAACGCAGAAGAGCTATCCTGGAGCCTCTCTATAGCAATTCTGGACGTGTTGGGGTGTCGCATTGTCCTGCTGGAATTGCACAAGTCGTTCGGAATGCACAATAGACATAACCTGCATCCATTTATCAGACAGGATGCTTACGTACGTGTCAGAGTCGTATGTAGACGTATCAGGCGTCCCACATCACTCCAACTGCACACGCCTTACACCATTACAGAGACTCCGCCAGCTTGAACAGTCCCCTGCCGACATGCAGGGCCATGGATTCATGAGGTTATCTCCATACCCGTACACGTCCATTCGCTCGATATAATTTGAAACGAGACTCGTCCAACCAGTCAACATGTTTCTAGTCATCAGCAGTCTAATGTCGGTGTTGACGGGCCCAGGCAAGGCGAAAGCTTCGTGTCGTGCAGTCATCAAGGGTACACGAGTGGGCCTTCGGCTCCGAAAGTCCATATTGATGATGTTTCGTTGAATAGTTCTCACACTGATACCTGTTGATGGCCCAGCATTGAAATCTGCAGCAATTTGCGGAAGAGTTGCACTTCTGTCACTTTAAACGATTCACTTCAGTCGTCGTTGGTCCTGTTCTTGCAGGATCTGTTTCCGGCTGCAACGATGTCGGAGATTTGATGTTTTACCGGATTCCTGATATTCACGGTACACTCGTGAAATGGTTCAAATGGCTCTGAGCACTATGGAACTTAACATCTTAGGTTATCAGTCCCCTAGAACTTAGAACTACTTAAAGCTAACTCTACATCTACATCTACATCTACATCCATACTCCGCAAGCCACCTGACGGTGTGTGGCGGAGGGTACCTTCAGTACCTCTATCGGTTCTCCCTTCTATTCCAGTCTCGTATTGTTCGTGGAAAGAAGGATTGTCTGTATGCCTCTGTGTGGGCTCTAATCTCTCTGATTTTATCCTCATGGTCTCTTCGCGAGATATACGTAGGAGGGAGCAATATACTGCTTGACTCTTCGGTGAAGGTACGTTCTCGAAACTTTGACAAAAGCCCGTACCGAGCTACTGAGCGTCTCTCCTGCAGAGTCTTCCACTGGAGTTTATCTATCATCTCCGTAACGCTTTCGCGATTACTAAATGATCCTGTAACGAAGCGCGCTGCTCTCCGTTGGATCTTCTCTATGTCTTGTATCAACCCTATCTGGTACGGATCCCACACTGCTGAGCAGTATTCAAGCAGTGGGCGAACAAGCGTACTGTAACCTACTTCTTTTGTTTTCGGATTGCATTTCCTTAGGATTCTTCCAATGAATCTCAGTCTGGCATCTGCTTTACCGACAATCAACATTATATGATCATTCCATTTTAAATCACTCCTAATGCGTACTCCCAGATAATTTATGGTATTAACTGCTTCCAGTTGCTGACCTGCTATTTTGTAGCTAAATGATAAAGGATCTATCTTTCTGTGTATTCGCAGCACATTACACTTGTCTACATTGAGATTCAGTTGCCATTCCCTGCACCATACGTCAATTCGCTGCAGATCCTCCTGCATTTCTGTACAATTTTCCATTGTTACAACCTCTCGATACACCACAGCATCATCTGCAAAAAGCCTCAGTGAACTTCCGATGTCATCCACCAGGTCATTTATGTATATTGTGAATAGCAACGGTCCTATGACACTCCCCTGCGGCACACCTGAAATTACTCTTACTTCGGAAGACTTCTCTCCATTGAGAATAACATGCTGCGTCCTGTTATCTAGGAACTCCTCAATCCAATCACACAATTGGTATGATAGTCCATATGCTCTTACTTTGTTCAATAAACGACTGTGGGGAACTGTATCGAACGCCTTGCGGAAGTCAAGAAACACGGCATCTACCTGTGAACCCGTGTCTATGGCCCTCTGAGTCTCGTGGACGAATAGCGCGAGCTGGGTTTCACATGACCGTCTTTTTCGAAACCCATGCTGATTCCTACAGAGTAGATTTCTAGTCTCCAGAAAAGTCATTATACTCGAACACAATACGTGTTCCAAAATTCTACAACTGATCGACGTTAGAGATATAGGTCTATAGTTCTGCACATCTGTTCGACGTCCCTTCTTGAAAACGGGGATGACCTGTGCCCTTTTCCAATCCTTTGGAACGCTACGCTCTTCTAGAGACCTACGGTACACCGCTGCAAGAAGGGGGGCAAGTTCCTTCGCGTACTCTGTGTAAAATTGAACTGGTATCCCATCAGGTCCAGAGGCCTTTCCTCTTTTGAGCGATTTTAATTGTTTCTCTATCCCTCTGTCGTCTATTTCGATATCTACCATTTTGTCATCTGTGCGACAATCTAGAGAAGGAACTACAGTGCAATCTTCCTCTGTGAAACAACTTTGGAAAAAGACATTTAGTATTTCGGCCTTTATTCTGTCATCCTCTGTTTCAGTACCATTTTGGTCACAGAGTGTCTGGACATTTTGTTTTGATCCACCTACCGCTTTGACATAAGACCAAAATTTCTTAGGATTTTCTGCCAAGTCAGTACATAGAACTTTACTTTCGAATTCATTGAACGCCTCTCGCATAGCTCTCTTCACACTACATTTCGCTTCGCGTAATTTTTGTTTGTCTGCAAGGCTTTGGCTATGTTTATGTTTGCTGTGAAGTTCCCTTTGCTTCCGCAGCAGTTTTCTAACTCGGTTGTTGAACCACGGTGGCTCTTTTCCATCTCTTACGATCTTGCTTGGCACATACTCATCTAACGCATATTGTACGATGGTTTTGAACTTTGTCCACTGATCCTCAACACTATCAGTACTTGAGACAAAACTTTTGTGTTGAGCCAACAGGTACTCTGAAATCTGTTTTTTGTCACTTTTTCTAAACAGAAAAATCTTCCTACCCTTTTTAATATTCCTATTTACGGCTGAAATCATCGATGCCGTAACCGCTTTATGATCACTGATTCCCTGTTCTGCGTTAACTTTTTCAAATAGTTCGGGTCTGTTTGTCACCAGAAGGTCTAATATGTTATCGCCACGAGTCGGTTCTCTGTTTAACTGCTCAAGGTAGTTTTCAGATAAAGCACTTAAAAAAATTTCACTGGATTCTTTGTCCCTGCCACCCGTTATGAACGTCTGAGTCTCCCAGTCTATATCCGGCAAATTAAAATCTCCACCCAGAACTATAACATGGTGGGGAAATCTACTCGAAATATTTTCCAAATTATCCTTCAGGTGCTCAGCTACAACAGCTGCTGAGCCAGGGGGCCTATAGAAACATCCAATTACCATGTCTGAGCCTGCTTTAACCGCGACCTTCACCCAAATCATTTCACATTTCGGATCTCCGTCAATTTCCTTCGATACTATTGCACTTCTTACCGCTATAAACACGCCTCCCCCTTCACTGTTCAGCCTGTCTCTGCGGTATACATTCCAATCTGAGTTTAGGATTTCGTTACTGTTTACGTCTGGTTTCAGCCAACTTTCTGTCCCTAGTACTATATGGGCGTTGTGATCGTTTATTAATGAGAGCAGTTCTGGGACCTTTCTATAGACGCTCCTGCAGTTTACTATTAGCTAACCTAAGGACATCACACACATCCATGCCCGAGGCAGGAGTCGAACCTGCGACCGTAGCAGTCCCGCGGTTCCGGACTGCAGCGCCTAGAACCGCACGGCCACCACGGCCGGCCTCGTGAAATGGTCATACGGGAACATCCGCTCTTCACCGCTATCTCGGAAATGCTGTATCCCATCGCTCGTGCGCCGACAATAGCACCACGACCAAGTTGACTTAAATTTTGATAACCTGCTGCTGTAGCAGCAGTAACCGTCCAACTACTTCGCCGTATACTCTCTGTTTACATATCTTAGTATTTGAATACCCATGTCTGTACCAGTTTGGCGCTTCAGTGTGGAAGACAATAAAAACTAGAAGCAGCGGTCCAAAGCAAATGAATGGGTTGTTATCAAAGAAGCAGACTCTCACCCTATGACCGAGTGGCAACGGGGGTAACATAACATTTAAAAAATTGCGTAGTTGTAATTGACATTGGAAAGTTTCTGAAGATGATGCCCCACCGTAAGATACAGTAGACCCTCCTATAAGTCAGGGAATTTCGCGGAGATTGTATATACTCACTGAGCAACCGAGCATAAATGCTGACAGACAAGTTGCCGATTAATCACATTAGAGACATGTTCTGTGGACAACAATTGAATCGAACATGTTGGTCAGGAAAGCTGTGGTATCCGTCACTCTCGGAAGAAGGCTTGCATATCGGCTCGGAGTATGCGGTCGGACTGTTCTGCGCTGAGTTTGACGTGTAAATTTGCGGAAAGGAGGGACAATACCTTGGGCTCTAATCCCTCCGTGATGTGACGGTTGTTGTCCAGACTTCCCTCAGTGCAGGAGGAGACAGGATCACGTGTTTTGTGCAGTGATGTCACAAATCTTTACACTTTTGTTGGTCCGCTCAGTAACGCAAGGTGCCAGACTGTGGCCACCACGGCAGCTTCTAACATGCGGCTATGACTGTCGGACAGGTTGAACCGAAAATCGCCCGAGAAACAGTACATTTTCTCTCTCAGCTTCCAGCGGCAGCCTTCATGAGGGGTTGCCTTAGTTTGTGTTTCTTATTTTTTAGGAAACTTCTTTTGACCACAGGAAATCGCCACGTACGTGGAATAGGCGGAAAAGTAAACGTGCATTATAATTGTAGTTCAGTAGAGCGCACCGTTTTTCCAATCTCGTACGCACTTGTTTTCACATATCCACTTCGGCGACGTTAGACTGACATTTACGGTCGCTATTGGTTATCATCTTCAATCTTTATTCACTGCTAATTAGCCGGCCGCGGTGGCCGAGCTGTTCTAGGCGCTTCAGTCCGGAACCGCGCGACTGCTACGGTCGCAGGTTCGAATCCTGCCTCGGGCATGGATGTGTGTGATGTCCTTAGGTTAGTTAGGTTTAAGTAGTTCTAAGTTATAGGGGACTGATGACCTCAGATGTTAACTCCCATAGTGCTCAGAGCCATTTGAACCATTGTTAATTATACATTGGTACTGAACTATTGTACCCGTACTTAGAGTTTCGATTTATTTGGCACATTATTTCAGGTGTAGTAAATTTCACTAGCGTTGGTGTATACCCATTGTTATTCCGTCAGGAAGGAGTAAAGTAAAAAGGGAGAAGAAATAAAAACTTTGAGGTTCGCCAATGACATCGTAATCCTGTCAGAGACAGCTAAAGACTTGGAAGAGCAGATGAACAGAATGAATAGTATCTTAAAAAGAGATTATAAGTTGAACACCAAGAAAAATAAAAGAAAGGTAATGGAATGCAGTCGAATTAAATGAGACGATATTGAGGGAATTATATTAGATTACGAACACCAGAAGCAGTAGATGAGTTTTGCTGTTTGGGAAGCAAAATAACTGTTGATGGGCGAAGTAGAGAGAATATTAAATGCAGGCTGGAAATAGCAAGAAAAGCATATCCAAGAAAAAGAATTATTTGTCTGGAATGTAACCTTGCACGGAAGCGAAACGTGCACGATAATCAGATCTGAAGAGAAGAGAATAGCTTTTGAAATGTGGTCCTATAGAAGAATGCTGAAGATTTTATGTGTAGGCAGTGGTCGGAAATGCGCGCACTTGTGTGTGTGTGTGTGTGTGTGTGTGTGTGTGTGTGTGTGTGTGTGTGTAGATGTAAGTTGTGATAGTTATACAGAAATGAAGGTTCTTACACAGCTCGTTCAGGGTATAGCCGATTTCATCATTTACTGTCGCCAGCAGATAATGCTCAAGCCGTTGCCGGTCGGTTTGACTCCCACGTTGTGCATCGCTTTGAAGCATCAGTTTGTCCTTGTAATATGTAATGCCCGGACGATGACGCCATCGCTGCCTCTGCCCTTGTGATGCGAGGGAAAAAAAGATAGAGGAAAGAAACTTGGCACGTAATATTAATATTGGTTAATGAGAGACATTAATTTACTCCGTAAATTGAAGATATATCCACGCGAGAGAGTTCATATGAAAGAGGAAACTCTTTTGAATTTTGTCACTCGTAAGTACCTCGATTAAAAATCAAGAGTCAATCACGAGTGAAGTTGTAAACGTACACGAAGCACTGTTAGCACCGTTTCCAATGTGTGGCAAATGGAACTAGTTATGAAGTCATGAAATACGCATCAATCGCAGGCACTAAGTTTCACTGTTCCTGAAACCAGCTGGTATATATTCTCCACCTCTTGTAGCCCCAGATTTTTAACTACATTCTTCTATACCTATGTTCAGAAAGTCACGATAGGATGTATGGTAAAATGAACTCCCGTTGCCCCAACCATTTGCCCACTTTCCCTCTCCATTTGCGAATATTGTGTTGAAGAACGGTTGTCTGTCAGCTTTGGTATGAGCTCCAATGTCTCTGATATCCCGTCGTGATCATTTCGCTCTATGTGTGTATGGGAGGAATTAATGTGTTGCCTCACTCTTCTTGACACGAGATTTTAACAGCAGTCCTCTCCGTGACAATGCCTCTTCGTAGTCGGTCTTTGGTGAATTTAACTTTTCATTAACTACATCTGAGACAGAGTTACTTATTTTTAATTTCGTTACAAGCAGTTTGTATGTCGCAGATGATATTGCCTCCTCCTGATACGCTTTCGATTTAACTTCCCCAAGCACAAGGACGGCATTCGTAGATGCTGGAACAAATTCTTCCGCCATGTCGCATCTAGTTGGCCTCAAGACTTTTCAAATCTGCCGCTACAAAGACTGGCTCACAAGCTTGCTCATAATTGGTACACTGTCTCATCAAAAGTATCCGGAATACACTACTGACCATTAAAACTGCTAAACCACGAAGATGACGTGCTACAGACGCGAAATTTAACCGACAGGAAGAAGATGCTATGATATGCAAATGATTAACTTTTCAGAGCAGTCACACAAGGTTGGCGTCGTTGGCGACACCTACAATGTGCTGACATGAGGAAAGTTCCCAACCGATTTCTCATACACAAACAGCAGTTGACCGGCGTTGCCTGGTGAAACGTTGTTGTGATGCCTCGTGTAAGGATGAGGAATGCGTACCATCACGTTTCCGACTTTGATAAAGGTCGGATTGTAGCCTATCGCGATTGCGGTTTATCGTATCGTGAGACTGCTGCTCGCGTTGGTCGAGATCCAATGACTGTTAGCAGAATATGGAATCGCTGTGTTCAGGAGGGTAATACGGAACGCCGTGCTGGATCCCAACGGCTTCGTATCACTAGCAGTCGAGATGACAGACATCTTATCCGCATGGCTGTAACGGATCGTGCAACAACGTCTCGGTCCCTGAGTCAACAGATGGGGACGTTTGCAAGACAACAACCATCTGCACGAACAGTTCGACGACGTTTGCAGCAGCATGGACCATCAGCTCGGAGACCATGGCTACGGTTATCCTTCACGCTGCATCACAGACAGAAGCGCCTACGATGGTGTTCTCAACGACGAACCTGGGTGCAAGAATGGCAAAACGTCATTTTTTCGGATGAATCCAGGTTCTGTTTACAGTATCATGATGGTCGCATTCGTGTTTGGCGACATTGCGGTGAACGCACATTGGAAGCGTGTATTCGTCATCGCCATACTGGCGTATCACCCGACGTGATGGTATCTGGTGCCATTGGTTACATATCTCGGTCACCTCTTGTTCCCATTGACGGCATTTTGAACAGTGGACGTTACATTTCAGATGTGTTACGACCCGTGGCTCTAACCTTCATTCGATCCCTGCGAAACCCTACATTTCAGCAGGATAATGCACGACTGCATGTTGCAGGTCCTGTACGGGCCTTTCTGGATACAGAAAATGTTCGACTGCTGCCCTGGCCAGCACATTCTCCAGATCTCTCACCAATTGAAAACGTCTGGTCAATGATGGCCGAGCAACTGGCTCGTCACAATACGCCAGTCACTACTCTTGATGAACTGTGGTATCGTGTTGAAGCTGCATGGGCAGCTGTACCTGTACACGCCATCCAAGCTCTGTTTGACTCAATGCCCAGGCGTATCAAGGCCGTTATTACGGCCAGAGGTGGTTGTTCTGGGTACTGATTTCTCAGGATCTATGCACCCAAACTGCGTGAAAATGTAATCACATGTCAGTTCTAGTATAATATATTTGTCCAATGAATCCCCGTTTATCATCTGCATTTCTTCTTGGTGTAGCAATTTTAATGGCCAGTAGTGTTTAACGGAAAATTGACCATTACATGTCCCGAGTGGCAGACCCTCGACTATAAAAGAGGCGAGAAGTATTGTGTTGTTCGTAGGGAAGCAGTAACAGGAGAGCTCAGTGACTTCGAACGTCGAGTAGTCATTATACGTCACCCGAGTAATAAATCCATCAGGGACATTTCAATCCTCCAAAAGCTGCCCAAGTCCAGCGTTGGCGAGGTGACTATTAAGTTGAAACGTGAAGGAACGACTGTAGCTAAACCGGGACCAGGCAGCCCCCATGTACTGACGGACACGGCCCGTCGATCATTACGGAGGGCAGCTGTACGAAATTGCATGAAACTAGCGGCAGGAATTATTCGTTAGTTTCGAAGTGATACCAGCAGTCAAACTGGTACAATGACTGAGCGTGGGGAGTTAAAAAAAATGGTTCAAATGGCTCTGAGCACTATGGGACTTAACATCTATGGTCATCAGTCCCCTAGAACTTAGAACTACTTAAACCTAACTAACCTAGAGACAGCACACAACACCCAGCCATCACGAGGCAGAGAAAATCCCTGACCCCGCCGGGAATCGAACCCGGGAACCCGGGCGTGGGAAGCGAGAACGCTACCGCACGACCACGAGATGCGGGCAGGGAGTTAAAAAGAATGGAGTATAGTGATCGAGCAGCTCTTCATAAACAACACATTTCTGGTGCTAATCGACGCCTGAGGTAGTGTAAACAGCGACGCCACTGAACGGTGAATGAGTGGAAACGAATGATTTGGAATGATGAATCACGGCTCATCTTCTGACAGACCGAGAGGCATTAGGGCTTGACGAATGGCTGGAAAACGTCCCCTGCCATCATTTGTACCAGGTGTAGAAGTATGAAACCGTAATTTGGTTCCAATAATTACGTCTGTTGTTTGAAACTGATAAACAATATTTTATTCAAAATAATCTCTATTGCTATTTATACATTTTCCCACCTCTCCGGCAGGCTATGAATGCCACCGCCAACAAAACAGTTCTTCTTTTGAAGCGAACCAGTCAGCCAGGCACTTTCGTACATTTTCATAAAATTGAAGCTTTGTTCAGTGAGAGCGTGTCCCAGTGATGGAAATAGATGGAGCCAAATCTGGAGAATATGCGGCATGCCCTACTATTTCTCAACTGAACGCCTCGGTCGTTTCCCTGACCCGTTTTGCTGTGTGTGATGGGGTGTTATCACGGACCAATATGACTTTGTGTTGCCTTTTTCCATATCCTGGTCGTTTTCGACGTAATGCCCGATTTAAATCGATCATTTGCTGTTGGTAGCGATCAGTGTTAACTGTTTCACTGGGTTTTGGCAGCTCGTAATTCTGATCCCACCAAACACGGAGCATTGTCTTCTTTCCAAAGCGATTTCGTTCTTGCAGTGGATGTCGACGGTTTACCTGGATTCACCCATGATTTACGACGCTTAGGATTCCCAAAATATGTCCATTTTTCATCAACTGTCACTATGCGATGGAGAAACGACTTTCTTTTGTATCTGGCGAGCAGCATTTCACAAATGGTTCAGATGGCTCTGAGCACTATGGGACTTAACATCTGAGGTCATCAGCCCCCTAGAACTTAGCACTACTTAAACCTAACTAACCTACGGACATCACACACATCCATGCCCGAGGCAGGATTCGAACTTGCAACCGTAGCGGTCGCGCGGTTCCAGACTGAAGCGCCTAGAACCGCTCGGTCACTGCGGCCGGCCAAGTGGTCTTTAGATTTGCTTGCTGTCTTTCATTTATTTTATGCGGAACCCATTTCCCCACTTTCTACACCTTTCCCATAGCTTTCAACCGAAGAGAAACGACTTTCTGCGTCACATTCAGTTGTTCCGCGAGTTCCTGTTGAGTTTGAGTATCATCTTCATCCAGTAAGGCCTGCAATTCGTTGTCTTCGAACTTTCGAGGTTGTTTCCTGAGCTGTCGTTTCTCACTTCAAAATCACAGCATTTGAATGTTTTAAACTATTCGATGCACTAGTTTTTCCCAAGAGCATGTTCGCCGAAAGCTTCGGCAAGCATTCGACGCGATTCTGCAGTAGTTTTCTTCAAATGAAAACAGAAATGCAATGCTGTCCGCAAATCGTAGTTCGTTGGCACGAAACTCGACATGTTTACGGGCTTGAAGCGGATACCGATGTATGGAACTTGGGTTGCTGTGTGTTGTCATTCGTCGTCAGCCGTTACAGAAAGCATATGGCGCTGCAGACGCGGTATCACGGTCTCTACACTGAAGGCTAGCACCATCTATAGGCAAATTCCGGTTTCATACTTCTACACCAGGTAGTGCCAGCAGTGAAATACAGTGGAGGAGGAGGAGGAGGAAGAGGAGGAGAAGGTGGTGGTGGTGGTGGTGGTGGTGGTGGTGATCGTGGTGGTGTTACAGTATGGCGGCGTTTGTCGCGATTTGGGTGTGGCCCTCTTACTGCGCTTAAGAAAACGCTAAATGCTGAACGATATGAACACTATTCACGGCATTGTATACAGCGTACGGTAAAGTAAGAGTTCGGAGAGTGTGACTGATTGTATCATCATGATAATGCACCCTGTCTTATCGCTACATTTGTGAGGCAGTGGTTTGTGGAAAATAGTATTCTTGAAATGGACTGGCGTCTACAATCTCCCGACCTGAACTCAGTTAGTTAGGAAGTCAACTTCGCTCCAGACACCATCGTCCATTATCTCTACCGCCTCCGGTTTCAGCTCTTTAAGAAGAGTGGGCTACCATTCCTCCACAGACATTCAGAAAACTCATTGAAAGTGTCTTCAGCAGACTTGAAGCCTTTATATCGGCTAAGGATGGACACGCTCTCCAGTTTCTCCACTAACAGGAGTCCAAATACTTCTGATCAGATAGTGTATACAAGTACGTGTTTATAAGTTCGAATAAACGAAAATCGATCGACCATCAAGAAGCTTATATTGTTAAAAAAATCTGCATAGAAGTACCCTACGGGTGGTCGACCGTGCCAGAACCAAGTGATTCAGGATATCTGCTTGTTATAGTTGCAGTTACAAGTGTAGCCACGTCTATGTCACCTGTGCCAAAGGACTGAGAAGAGACCTATGAACCCAATATTTCTTCGTAGGATTTCACACCGTTGCTGACGTAGCGTGTAAAGCACTGAGCTCGTTATATGGCCCAGCTTAATTTTCAGTCTTCCTCAGTCCCTCGTTATGTTGCCTCCAATTATTCTAGCTCTCGTCTCAAGTCCCCAGGCAAGAGCAACGTGTAAACGCATGCCGCTGAAATACAGACACACTAGCTCATTGTGCAAACACGGCCTCTAAAAGTGTAAGCAGTAGCGCGCGGCTGTTGTCGCGAATTACCAAATCATGAGACTGTAATTCGCAAACGCAACGAAGCTTTGGTTGCGCTCTGTTCATAATGAAAGCTGCAAGTCCTGCAAAGAATTGATTCACAGTTCTTCTTTCATTTCTTTGCACTATATCCACTTGTTGTAAGATGTCTTCAGAGAAAATTCGGCATCACTTTTTGTACAACAGATTCTAATTTCTGTCTAGACTGGTTTCATTGCGGTAATTTTAAAAATGAAAGCAATCTAAACAGGTAGCAATAACCAAAGTAAGATGGTAGGATTGTCTCAACTCTTCCAACAAGGCTGCCCTGTATTTTCAAGGCTGGAGGCAACAGACCATTGACGATTGTAAACATTTATCTAACAATGGTTTAGAAAAAAGGAAACTCTTTTTCTCCGTTCTTCGCTTCTGTTCCAAGTAGGAATTCCCTTCGTCTTTGTACCATACAACTGCAAGAAATCGGCAAATTACATTCCGGGAACTCACTGGAATGCGACCGTGGAAATAATTTTTTAAATTTATTTGGTCGCCACCCATCTTGTACTCTATTTAGTAGGAATAATTAGGCGACAGTAGGCTAGGCTAAGCTATGGCGAGTGGCTTGGTACTTGTTTCCCGTATCTTGAGCAAAACTCGACCCATCAATAGGCAGTGGGCTCATGTTTCACTCTATCCAGCTTGTCTCGTAGTGAAAATGGTGTAAAAAATATAAACACATGCTGTGAAATACTTTGCAATCCCTACAAATTCCGATTTGATGGTTTTACTCGTAACTGACTTTGTAATTACGAAAATGTGTATATCAAGAATGAGTGTACAGTTATCTTAATAAAACGAGAATGAGTGTACTGGTGACCTGTTCGTATAGCGCGCTAGCTTTTGAGACTTGGACGAGCGCCTGATCCGAATCGAATCCACACTGTACATAGAGCAACCTTTCGCCTTTCGTCCTGTACGCCGACCAGCCTGGGAGTGAAATTTTGCCGGCTTTCCACGCTTCTTTAGGCAAATGCTGGAATGGCAGCCAATCTCTACCGCAGGAAATACGATACACAAACAGTTAAAGTAGGATAACATATAGAACAAAGTTTAGACGATACACGGAAAGATTTCCCTCCCTTAAAGCTCCATACAGAGCTGTACCCTCCCTTAGGTAAACTGATGACCGTGGAGACAGAAGGGCATACGGCCATAAAGCTAAAATAAAATAGATTTAATTTGCAAAATCATGAAAACAGCGGGCCACCCGTAAGACGAGGCAACGTTATGGAAGGGGGAAGGAGTAGGGAGAGAGAGAGAGAGAGAGAGAGAGAGAGAGAGAGAGAGAGAGAGAGAGAGAGGTGTTATATAGTATCACACTGGAATCCATGTCAGTCACAATGCTCAAGAATTTACCACTTAAAAATCACCGGATCTTACAAGCTGTCTAAGAAACAGACCCCACATTCTTACAGCAAATAAAGACTTATATGCCTATGGCCGAAAAACACTAGCCGTCTATCTGTTTTATTCCATGCGCTTAACGCATAATATTATAGATACCTCAACCCTTCTTCTCAGAAAAGTCGGGAACCGTTGCGAATAGACCCGGCTTCCCTAGTATCTGCAAACATGTTTGCTACATTCATGTCAGACTCTTAAGTCCATAGTTTGAAGTTAAATCCGTGGCCACTCCTATTAATTTGTTTTCTGTCTCCTCTGGTAATGATTTGTGGGTTTGTGATCGTGAAGAAAGTTGCACCGGTAAACTGTAGGTCTCCTAGCCTGGATGGGTGACTCACAGTAGAGGTCGGAGGAAGTTAAGAGACTTCAAATGGCTCTGAGCACTATGCGACTTAACTTCTGAGGTCGTCATTCGCCTAGAACTTAGAACAAATTAAACCTAACTAACCTAAGGACATCACACACATCCATGCGCGAGGCAGGATTCGAACCTGCGACCGTAGCGGTCGCTCGGTTCCAGACTGTAGCGCCTAGAACCGCACGGCCACTCCGGCCGGATAAGAGACTGTTGCCTCCAATACGATCGTGCCAAGCAAAGAAAGCACTAGTGGCTAAGGACAAAGTTTCGTGGGGAAGGGAGACACTCGTATGCAACGTGTGGACGTTGTCGACGGTTGTAGCACAGGCTAATGCTTTTGAATGTTCCCATTCCCAGAAATTAAGACGATCGAGTTCGGATAAACGGGCAGACCATGATACTCTACCTTCTCTAGCAATTCGTTGCCCATTAAACCCTTGGGCTGGGTGCCGTCGTACGAGGCACAAAAAAAAAAAAAGGTTCAAATGGCTCTGAGCACTATGGGACTTAACATCTATGGTCATCAGTCCCCTAGAACTTAGAACTAATTAAACCAAACTAACCTAAGGACAGCACACAACACCCAGTCATCACGAGGCAGAGAAAATCCCTGACCCCGCCGGGAATCAAACCCGGGAACTCGGGCGCGGGAAGCGAGAACGCAACCGCACGAGTACAGGGCGCAGAAATTTGGTTGGGGCCAGTCATGCGATAACCACACCTCTTATCATCCTTGAAGGACGAACTTCGTTAGTGCCTGAAATACACTCCTGGAAATTGAAATAAGAACACCGTGAATTCATTGTCCCAGGAAGGGGAAACTTTATTGACACATTCCTGGGGTCAGATACATCACATGATCACACTGACAGAACCACAGGCACATAGACACAGGCAACAGAGCATGTACAATGTCGGCACTAGTACAGTGTATATCCACCTTTCGCAGCAATGCAGGCTGCTATTCTCCCATGGAGACGATCGTAGAGATGCTGGATGTAGTCCTGTGGAACGGCTTGCCATGCCATTTCCACCTGGCGCCTCAGTTGGACCAGCGTTCGTGCTGGACGTGCAGACCGCGTGAGACGACGCTTCATCCAGTCCCAAACATGCTCAATGGGGAACAGATCCGGAGATCTTGCTGGCCAGGGTAGTTGACTTACACCTTCTAGAGCACGTTGGGTGGCACGGGATACATACGGACGTGCATTGTCCTGTTGGAACAGCAAGTTCCCTTGCCGGTCTAGGAATGGTAGAACGATGGGTTCGATGACGGTTTGGATGTACCGTGCACTATTCAGTGTCCCCTCGACGATCACCAGTGGTGTACGGCCAGTGTAGGAGATCGCTCCCCACACCATGATGCCGGGTGTTGGCCCTGTGTGCCTCGGTCGTATGCAGTCCTGATTGTGGCGCTCACCTGCACGGCGCCAAACACGCATACGCCCATCATTGGCACCAAGGCAGAAGCGACTCTCATCGCTGAAGACGACACGTCTCCATTCGTCCCTCCATTCACGCCTGTCGCGACACCACTGGAGGCGGGCTGCACGATGTTGGGGCGTGAGCGGAAGACGGCCTAACGGTGTGCGGGACCGTAGCCCAGCTTCATGGAGACGGTTGCGAATGGTCCTCGCCGATACCCCAGGAGCAACAGTGTCCCTAATTTGCTGGGAAGTGGCGGTGCGGTCCCCTACGGCACTGCGTAGGATCCTACGGTCTTGGCGTGCATCCGTGCGTCGCTGCGGTCCGGTCCCAGGTCGACGGGCACGTGCACCTTCCGCCGACCACTGGCGACAACATCGATGTACTGTGGAGACCTCACGCCCCACGTGTTGAGCAATTCGGCGGTACGTCCACCCGGCCTCCCGCATGCCCACTATACGCCCTCGCTCAAAGTCCGTCAACTGCACATACGGTTCACGTCCACGCTGTCGCGGCATGCTACCAGTGTTAAAGACTGCGATGGAGCTCCGTATGCCACGGCAAACTGGCTGACACTGACGGCGGCGGTGCACAAATGCTGCGCAGCTAGCGCCATTCGACGGCCAACACCGCGGTTCCTGGTGTGTCCGCTGTGCCGTGCGTGTGATCATTGCTTGTACAGCCCTCTCGCAGTGTCCGGAGCAAGTATGGTGGGTCTGACACACCGGTGTCAATGTGTTCTTTTTTCCATTTCCAGGAGTGTATGAGGCGTAGAAATTGTCGATACAAAGCACGTGTTATTGTGTGTGGTAAAGTCGTCGGTCCCACGAGTTTGTCGCCCACAATTCGCGAACACCCATTGATACCCAAGCAAGATCATGCTCCAGTGATGTCTTGGGGATTAACGTCATCTCAGATGTGCGTAAATTCCGATTTCGTGTTTTTACTCATAAATAGCTAAATGACTAAAATACATATTTCAAGAATGGTTGTATAGTTCTCTTAAAAGATTGGTATTTTATATTGGTATATGGATGATAGGTATTTATATTGCAGTTTTTGTGAATCGCACCTGGTCCCTAAATAACTTTCATCAGTCAGTGGTATAATTACAGAGATAAACATAATTAATAAGAAATCAGCAATAAACTTCATCAATATGGCATATTCTCGACGAAAGTGACCTGGCGCATACTGAAAATATATTTGTTTTTGTACGTATGTTCACCGGAATTTTTTCTCTGGTTTTGTCCGTTACCTGTAAGAATATGGAACACCCTGTCTAGCTTAACGTATCTAGTGCCTGATTTTACGGCTGACACTTTTCGGGGAAAACGCAGGACTCATTTCCTGCCTCTGTCTCAGAAACACAGTACACAATCTATCACAAAATTTCCACTCTTCGCAGACAGATGAAGTACACAGACTTTGCCACACGTCTTAGTGGGAATGGCAATGCGGAGACACGAAGGACATCTGGTGGCAGAAAGAAAACAATTAACAAATCCAGAAAGGAAGGAATACCCGTCGTGTGCAAGCCCAGGAAACGCGGTTAATGTCGGGAAGAAGAAGAAAAAAAAATGAAAGGGAGAAAGCGAGGGATGGTGGGTGGGTGGATGGATTATTTGTACGTCGCGTGTTGAAGCGTTCTATTAGATACATATAAGAAAAATTAAAGTCGATGAATTTATTCTTTCTCTTAAAAGTAGATAGGTTGTAATGCCCACGATTATGCTTAATAGTGGCCGTTATAGATAACAAAGCCAGGCAGATCTTTTCAGTAAGGAAGAATGATGCTGTAAATAAACCAGATGTTTGGGAGAAAATTTACATCCTCGGCATAGAACAGGTTTCTACTTTATCAAATGACGCTGTAGGTGAACATTGACTGTTAAATATTAAAGTACGCGTGATACCAGACACAGACGCTGAACCTTCATACCGCATATTCTTTGTGCTCTTGTAGCTGATTAGAACAACATACTTTCCACAAAAGAAAAAAAATTCATTTCGTTCCGAGTCAGCAGTCTTCTCTTGTTCCTTTTTTCTGATATTTATTTAAGCCGTGTCCTTTCATTTTGTGAAGCCCAATTTACACATGAAACGTGCTGCGTCTTCTACGATGTAAATGAAGCAGGATAATTCCAGTGTGCAAATTCTCCAATAGAATGCAAACTTGTAGGATGAAGATGAGCTCCCCGCTGCTGTCCCGGCCGCTTCGCATGCATGCAGGCCCGGATTCCATTCTCTTACGAGACCCGCATTCTGCGGCGCTCGCGAGCACAATCAGGGAGTTATTCGACCGATTAGTCGGGAAACCTGATACTGGAAAGCTCCACCATGCTGGCCTCCTTACATTTAATACAGGCTAGCGTCTGCAGGGACCTAAGGTGGTGGATACAGCTGAGACCCCAAGATTACCAACACTCCAGGTTGCCACGACCGGGGTTGGAATCTCGCCTAAAGAACATTTTACTGTTAGAGTTGTCATCATTACACACATTATTTTTCAAATTTCTCTACTACCTTATGGAGAATAAAGTAGCTTGAGAATTAAGTGTCTCGAAAATGGCAAGAACTTCGGGGAATTGCAAGCTGTGTTTAAGACAGAATATGTTTCGGTTGTTTGTCTGATTGCTAGTGCATGTGGATGGGCTTGCAGAAAACATTCCAGACAAGTTCAAATGGCTTTGAGCACTATGGGACTTTAACATCTGAGGTCATCAGTCCCCTACAACTTAGAACTACTTAAACCTAACTAACCTAAGGACATCACACACATCCATGCCCGAGGCAGGATTCGAACCTGCGACCGTAGCGGCCGCGCGGTTCCAGACTGTAGCGCCTACAACCGCTCGGCCACTTCGGCCGGAATTTCAGACAGGAAAATCTGCCATTCATATACTGATTACATCTGCTGTCAACAACAAGCCGAGCACGCTTCATGACTCTGTATGCAGAACCAGCAAACTACAGAAAGTCGAGCGAGATACAAAGGGAAAAAAAACACCTCCAAGAAAAAAAATAACAGACTGACTTTCACTGAATGTTACAGGAGTGCGCACATTCTGATTTGATTTTTGTGTAAATTGTGACGTTGTCGGAGGTTTTCGAGTGAAGGGCAAACTGTTAATCCCCACCCCACCCCACTCCTCTCCGAACCAGGCCCTGCATCCGAGCCTGATCATTACCCCACTGTGGTCTACATCAATAAGTTTCTATCCTCTGTGTAGGTGCGAGGGGTGTTCAATTATAAAAGCAAAATATTTTCGTCCAATTTCGGTTTAAAAAAATTCGGAATTTTGTTGTGGGACATAGTGGAATATTCCCGCTTGAGCCCCAATAGTTTAAGTTCCGACATGTGGTGGTACCATGCGTATCGTTCAAGATGGTGTCTGTAGCGGGGGTGCGTTCCAGGCAGATAACTATCATTGAGTTTGTTTTGGTGGAAACCAGAGCATCGTACCGAGCGAGGTGGCGCAATGGTTAGCACACTGGACTCGCATTCGGGAGGACGACGGCTCAATCCAGCGTCCGGCCATCCTGATTTAGATTTTCCGTGATTTCCCTTAATCACTCCAGGCAAATGCCGGGATGGTTCCTTTGAAAGGGCACGGCCAACTTCCTTCCCCGTCCTTCCCTAATCCGATGAGGCCGATGACCTCGCTGTCTGGTCTCCCCCCTCACAACAACCCAACCCCCCCCCCCCCCAGAGTATCGTAGATATTCATACGCGCTTCCACAATTTGTACGATGGCCAGGCAGTGAACAAAAAGCACGGTGAGTAGTTGGGCGTGGCGTGTGTCATCATTGCAACACGGTCGCACAAACCTGTCCGATCTCGCGCATTCCGGCCGCCCACTCACAGCTGTGACTCATTCAGTGCTGGACGCTTCTGTTGGTAGTGCTGAAACGCCCCTCTAACAGTTGGGTCACTCAAAGGTGTTTTCTCTCTGGGTTCCTTGCGACATAACAGAAGACCATAAAGAGCAACGAAGGATCTTTGGTGCGGAATTGCTTGCGCGTTTCGAGGCAGATCGTGGTATTTTTTGTGAAACACCGTCAAAGGCCATGAAACATGGCTTCATCACTTCGAACCGGAAACACGACGGCAGTCTATGGGAGTGGCACTACACCACTTCTCCGAATAAAAAGTCCAAACCCGCAGCCTGAGCCGCTAAAGTCATGGCGACGGACTGGTGCAAAGATCAACTCTGAAGTGTATTCTACCACCGTAGGGAAACTGAACAAACGGCTTCAGCGTGTTCGTCGCCACAAAAATGAAAACGAACTTCTCCTTCTCCATGACAGCGCAAGGCCTCACACAAGTCTACGCACCCAAGAGGAGACCACAAAACTTTATTGGACTGTTCCTCCTCACCCACCCTATAGCCCGGATTTCGCACCTTCCGACTTCCATCTGTTTAGGCCAGTGAAGGTTACACACCACGGGAAGTGGTACGTGGATGATGGGTTGGTTATTGATGCATCAAAATGTTGGCTCCGACGTCGCCCAGTTGAGTGGTGCCGTGCAGACATATGGGCCCTCCCAGTAAGGTGTGGGAAGGCCGTCGCATTGAACGGAGATTTTGTTGAAAAATAAGGTACTGTCAGCATAAGCGGAAGTGCTGCCTGCACCTCAATGCCCTCAACCGCCTGAGCAACACCAACTGGGGTGCAGATCGCTCTATGCTGCTGCAGCTCTACAGATCCCTTGTTCAATCCCACCTTGACTATGGGAGTCTGGTTTACAGTTCGGCGGCGCCCTCTGCGTTGCGTTTACTCGACCCTGTGCACCACTGTGGCATTCGCCTAGCGACAGGAGCTTTTGGAGCGAGTCCGGTGACCAGTATCCTGTTGGAGGCCAGAGTCCCTCCAGTGAAGGTTAGGCGTGCACAACTGCTCGTCAGTTACGTTGCACACTTACGTAGTTCTCCTGCGCATCCGAATTACCGTCTCCTTTTCCCAACCACGGCGGTTCATCTCCCGCATCGGCGGTCCAGGTCAGGGCTTACGACTGCAGTACGCGTCCGGCCCCTTCTGTCTGAATTGGAGTTTTTCCCGTTACCACCAATCCTCGAGGTCCATTTACATACACCTCCATGGTGTACACCTAGGCCGTAAATTCTTCTGGGCCTTTCACGTAGCCCTAAGCACTCTGCTAATCCTGTGACTCTCCGCTATCAGTTCCTCTAGATTCTCGATCTGTACTGGGGCCATGAAGTGGTTTACACCGACGGCTCGATGGCTGATGTTCACATAGGCTTTGCGTATGTTCATAGAGGACATATTGAACAACACTCCTTGCCAGATGGCTGCAGTGTTTTCACTGCAGAGCTGGCAGCCATATCTCGTGCTCTTGAACACGTCCGCTCATTCCCTGGCGACTCATTTTTCCTGTGTACTGACTCCTTGAGCAGCCTACAAGTTATCGACCAGTGCTACCCTCGCCATCCTTTGGTAGCGTCCATTCAGGAGTCCATCTATGCCCTGGAACGGTCCCGTCGTTCAGTGGTGTTTGTGTGGACCCCAGGACCGTCGGAATCCCAGGCAACGAACTTGGCGACAGGCTGGCGAAACAGTCTACGCGGAAACCGCTTCTGGAGATGGCATCTCCGAAACTGAACTGCGTTCTGTCTTACGCCGCAGGGTTTTCCGGCTGTGGGAGACGGAACGGCATAACAGTGCGCACAACAAACTGCGTGTCATTAAGGGGACTACGAATGTGTGGAAGTCTTCCATGCGGTCACCTCGCAGGGAATCAATTGTCCTCTGCCGGCGCCGCATTGGCCATACCTGGCTAACGCATAGTTACCTCCTCCGTCGCGAGGACCCACCTCGGTGTCGCTGTGGCTCACAAATCACGGCCGGCCGCGGTGGCCGAACGGTTCTAGGCGCTTCAGTCTGGAACCGCGCGACCGCTACGGTCGCAGGTTCGAATCCTGCCTCGGGCATGGATGTGTGTGATGTCCTTAGGTTAGTTATGTTTAAGTAGTTCTAAGTTCTAGAGGACTGATGACCTCAGATGTTAAGTCCCATAGTGCTCAGAGCCATTTTTGAATAGCCGCTTACATACCATTCACTATTGCTGTGTAGGAAGAATGAATGCCGTTAAATCTCTGTATTAGCTCTAATTTCCCTGATGTTACACCCGTGGCCATTTCACGAGACGTGTGTGGGAGGTAGTACATGTTGCCCGACTTCTCGTGGAGTTTGATGAGCATCTCTTTGCATCTTTTTGCAGTTGTTACTGTTTCCAGGTTTATCACCAATAGTGTATTCGAACGGTAATGGATCTTTCCGCATATTTAGGCGCAATATCTTACATTTATTTACGTTGAGTGCCAACTGTCAGCCCTTGAACGATACGTCGAGCCTTTGTACGTCTTTTAGTATTTCGCTACAGTTTTATGGCGTTACGTCTTCCCTACGAGCGTCATTATCCGTGAACAGCCTCACGAAATTTCTAATGATGTCCACGAGATAATTTGTTGTTGCGATCTTGAGTCCGAAGACTAGTTCGATGCAGCTCTCCACTCCAGTTCTTGGTGAGCAGGCCTCATCATCTATGAACAGCAACTGCAATCTACATCCATTTGGACCTGCCTAGGTCTCCCTCATCAGTCGATCCCTCCATCAGCAAATTGATTATTCTTTGATGCTTCAGGAAGTGTCCTACCAAGTTGTGCCATAAATAATTTTCTCTCCGTCCACTTCGATTTAGTACCTCATTTATTATTCGATCCACCCGTCAAATGTTCAACATTCTTCTGTAGCAGCACATATCTGAAGCTTCTGTTCCTTGCTTGGCCTAATGATATGGCTGACAAGCTAGCCAAATAAGCGACTGGAATGGAAAGCTTCCAACTAGATAATCCAAGTGCTGACTTGCAGATACACATTCTAAAAATCGGGCGCTGATAACCGCGCAGTTGAGCGCCCCGCAAACCAAACATCATCATCATCACAGTCTAAAAAAATGACAAGATAATAAACAGTCCAATAAACTGCAGACCATCAGAAACGCCACTAAAGCCTGGCAGACTTCGCTACGAAGTTCAAGGGGGGAGATATTGCCTTATGCAGTCTCAAAATTGGACATACCAAACTAACTCATTAATTTCTTCTACGACATCAAACGGACGTATGAGACGACCTATCAGCGGTTCTATCGGATGATCAAAAGGCCGTGTGCTACACTTAATACAGAGTAGTGGATATTACAAGATTGAAAGACAGCATTGTTATATATCGGCTAAATAACTTCATACAATGTGCTTCGTTTTATGGCTGACTGTTGAATTTTAGTAGGGTATTAATCCCTTTATGTCCCTAGTAATTTATTACTGTTGAACATTCAACAGGTAAACGAAAAAGAACAATAATGGGGGTAATAACCACGTAGTTGATTTCGTTTATACTTATTTTCATCATCTTTTTTTTCTCGGCTGAACTGCTTATCGACCACGTTTCACTTCTGTCCAAGGCTGCACTCCAGACAAATACCTTCAGAAGACGTTTCTTAACACTTATATTTATCGTAGATCGTCGTGTACGTGGCCTGACACAAATGAAACGAGACAATGTTGACGATCTGTTTACTTATTAGTCAGAGTCCCTACAATGTACCATTCGTTTGGAAAGTCACATCATTTTATTTGTAATGGGGAACAAACCAACGTTTTCCGTCGACACTGGGTGTCGCATGGATGTCTTTGTGAACAGTATTTGTTTGGGCCGTCTTCAGCTACACATTGCAAAAACCTAATTTGAAAAATATCTTCCGAAACACGAGAGCAAATGCGCCTGACAACTCTTGGGAGAGACACTCTGTATTTATCGGTGGACTAAAAATGATCTTGTGATGGGAACTAGTCTCGACAATAAAGAATAAATATATCAATGCAGCAGCTTTTTGGTGGTTAATAACAACGTTCTTCATTTAAACTGAGACATTTTATATCATTGTAAAATGGTCCTTGGACAAATAAGTAACTGAAACTGATTCGTAGTTACACGATATTATTTTTCTGCAGCTGGTTGTTATCGGAGCCAGACCCGGTTGAGTTGTTAGCGTATCGGCCTCTGGCATTCAGGTTCACGAAATCATACTCATGTAATTGTTGTGTTTTGTTTTTATTCTTTCTGTTCAGATTCAAAACTCCATCGCACGCCATGTAGTTCAGAAACGCAGTTTCTATAATGAAAGTAGGTTCATCTTCACTGCACTCCTAGTATAATTTAAACCTCAGATTTCGTGCCCATATTGTTACTAGTGCCGCAATGCGGAAATAACTCTCTGGAAACTGACCACTGAACTTTCAGAAGATATCAGAGGACCAGTCAACATTTGCCTTATTGTTTCTTGACTACCCATAATTCTTAGGCGTTGCTAATTTGTTATTATTCTGCTCTTCTTTTCTATAATTACTCGTAAAACTCACAAATTGAAACTAAAGCAACTTCTGACACATTATAATCATTACGCTGTGTATCTAAATAATTTATTAGGATTTAGAGTTTTGTTTCATTTTTTCGGTAGTAGAACGCCTACTGTCGATGAAATTCCACACGTAAATCATACGCAGTATGTCGTCAACAAATGTTAAAGTGAACTTGAGAAATAAATTAAAACAGTTTAATGAACTGTAATCCTGCGTGTAGTATAAAGGATAGCCATGTTTTAGACAGCAGCTGCTATCGCTGCCGTTTGCTCTTTGCTCCGGCAGACTTGGAGCGTACATAAGCATACCTTAATAGAAACCATTGTCCGTGACCTCTTGGTCTCGCCTAAGGTTCGGAGGTCGTTCCGCTGTTGGCTGTTCAGCTCATAGCCTACACGCAGCCGGCATTGCTCATGTTCAGAGCCCTATTCTGACCAATCATTCGATGAAGCTATCAGTAGCTTTAAGACGACTGCAATTCACTTTGTGAGAGCCATTTAACTTGATGACTCTTCTAATATTGCCTATCGTAAGGACTGGAGGTGTGGTTCTGGAGGTAACTGTTATAAATATTTTAGCCTACAACCACTAATATTAGGGATATAATCGACAACAATGCGTTTCGGGTGTCAAGCTCTCATCATCTGGCTATTTAAGTTAATCCTACATAAAATGCATCTCAGAGGCACTCAAGGTGAAAATAGGAAACAAAATTGTCCGAACATGAAGTCGTTGTCTCACTTTAGATATGGCAACACCAGATTCCCATTTCCGCTTATCCATGTTGCCGCACATCCTCTAGTGCGCTGCTTGCGTAAGACGGTATGCACTGGTCACATCAGCTGCCTCTCAGTACACCACTAGTTGTTAAGAATGTGTACGAATCCTACGCACTGTACTGGCCATCAACCATTCTGTAACATTCCAAAGATGTTAAAGAGGACATGGTGAGAGACCATACTAATGGTTATCGGTGCCAGATTGTTCACATTTATCGTACAAACGCAAACCTTAAAAAAGATCTAAAACGCCTTCTCGCCAATTTTTATATTAAGTACATTATCAAACTTAAGCCGGTGGGTTGCTGTTTCAAAACCCTCAAGCAAGTAGAGTTTCTTCCCTTTCTCATCCACATGTCACTCAAGTCCTCCTCTGTGTTTTTTCAGATCACTAGTCCCAAGTATATGTTTGGCAGCTATCGATCTGTCGTAGTTGCCCAGATTAAAAGGGTCAGCATGCTTTCTGTACCTTGTTGAAAATTTCCTATCTGTTTTTCCTGTATATTTCGCTTCAAGCGATGTACATTGTATTTTATAAACGATAAACGCCTGCGTGTTCGAATTTACTTGTCCTGTTGCCAACTTCATGCTTTAAATTGTAGCTCTTTAAGATTTTCGCTGTAAACGCCAACTGTACGCTGTACGCCCGAAAAAGTGTTTGGCAATTTTTGTGAAATAGAGTAGTACCACGCAGGATGCGATTTGTGCTTCTACCAGTGGGGGGAATGTCTTAGGGGGTTATTAGAATTATATATGTTACTAGCTTGGACCGTGATATTACGCATGGTTAAACAGCTATTTATAAATAGATGCTAAAGCCGAAACTCACTATTGACGCGTATGCACTATCAGAAAAGCCATCCCTTGTTATATCTTTAAAAGTACATAATAGGTAAAGCTTATTTACAAAATCATCTACTTACAGGTACAGATATACGAGGGGAATTCAAAACGTAGAGGCACATTTGTGAAAAGTTGTACTTATTCTGATGATAGAAAACTGAAACATATTAATAGTAATACTTATTAAAAACTTTGTGTTCGGCTCCACAAATTTACATTATATGTCAAGTTTTTTTCCAGTGCGTGGGAAATAAACTAAAACCAGAGGAGGGGATGGTCTGATGCAGGGGGGGGGGGGGGAAAATCCCCCCCATCCCCCCCTGCAAATCGCACACTGGTACCATGCACCACCAGAGGATGGGATAACCTAGTGATTAAGACGAGTATTCGCAATCAGCGGGAGCTCACTTTCCGGATCCTGGTATGAGATGCATTTTTGATTGTCACGTCACGTTCATTACACTATAGGTTCAGCATTCCCGAAGGGATTTCACCTAGTCTTTTCGTTTCATTGCATTTCAGTGAATTTAATTTGGTCAGGTAAGCAACGAGCTCTCCATCAAATCCGTGGGGAGAGCCGCGGTTGTAGTGTTCGGAAGTAATGGTTCAAATGGCTCTGAGCACTATGGGACTTAACATCTGAGGTCATCAGTCCCCTAGAACTTAGAACTACTTAAACCTAACTAACCTAAGGACATCCCACACATCCATGCCCGCGGCAGGATTCGAACCTGCGACCGTAGCAGTAGCGCGGTTCTGGACTTCGGAAGTAATAGGGGAGAAACATACTGATAAACTAGAACCGTATGACCACCTACCTAATAGCCGGTATGTCCACCTCTGGCACGGGTAACAGCGGGGAGTGGCGACACGTCGTGGCATAAAAGCAGTGAGGCCCTGCTAGGTCTGTGGAGGTTGTTGGCACCACACCTGCACACATAATTCACCTAATTCACGTAAATTCCGGGGAGGCTGCTGATGAGCTCTGACGCCACTTCCAATCAGATCCCAGATGTGTCCGATCCGGTTCAGATCTGGCGAGTTAGGGGCCAGTACATCAATTGGAACTCGCCACTGTATTGCTCGAACCACTCCATCTCACTCCTGGCCTTGTGACATGGCGCATTATCTTGTTGAAAAATGCCACTGCCTTGTAGAAACATGATCTTATATAGGGATGTTCGTGGTCTGAAACCAGTGTACGATACTCCTTGGTCCTTTGCACGAGCTCCCCCTGACCCACGGATGCCCACGCGAATGTTCCCCAAAGCATAATGGAGCCCCCGCCAGCGTGTCCCCGTGCCACAGTACAGGTGTCAAGGAGCTGTTCCCCGGAAGATTACGGATCCGCACCTTCCCATCGGCATGATGAAGAAGGTATCGGGATTTCGGTTGTAATTGCCGATCTCGGGGTGTTAACATTGACTCGTGCATGGGTCGTCGGCTGTGGAGGCCCATTGCTGGGAGTGTTCGGTGCACTGTGCGTTCAGACACACTTGTGGTCTCCCCAGCTGACATTAGTTCCCCCACAGTTCACCGCCTGTCCTGTTTTACCAGTTTGCCCAGCTTACGACGTCCGACATCTGCAATGAGGGATGGCCGCCCATCCGCACGACGTGTGGACGTCATTTCCCTTGGTTTCGCCACGTGTTGAAAAAACTCACCACAGCACTCCTCGAAGACCCGACAAGTCGTGCAGTTTCCGAAATGCTCGTGTCGAGCCTCGGGGCCATCACAATCTGCCCTCGCTCAAACTCAGATAGATAGCACATCTTCCGCATTCTACAAACGGACAGCATGCACACTGATACTACATGCACTGTGCGAGTGTCTGACTAGCAGTCATTCCTCGCCAGGTGACGCTGCCATCGCCTGTATGGGTTTAGATCGATAGTAGGTCGGTGTTCATAATGTTCTGGCAGATCAGTGTGTATGTGCCACACGATATGCACCGTCACCACAAGCAAGTGTCTCTCAATAGATATAGACGAACGAGATGAATTTTCGGCGTACATTAACAGCATCGTTCAAATTTCGTCACACTGCATTGCTATTTATACAGAAAATTAAAATTGAACGATGTTTCTAGTGTCAGTACGGATTAAGGAAAAACCACTCTCGTGAAATACTGCATGCTTTACTCATATAATTTACAAGCAGTGAATGCAGGTGTTAAAGTGGATTCCATCTTCGTAGATTTCCGAAAGGCATTCGACTCTGAACCACATTTGTCGACTTCTTACCAAGATACGATCATACAGAGTATCTTCGCCAATATATGACGAGCCCGAGGACTATTTAGCTAACAGAACCAAGTGTGCTATACTGGAGGGCGAATGTTCCACAGAAATGAAGGTGAGATTGGACATCCTCTGACAAAGCGTATGTTCCCCCCATTCACAAACGATTTACCAGCTAAGAATAGCCGCAATCTGTTCAAATGTTCAAATGTGTGTGAAATATTATGGGACTTAACTGCTAAGGTCATCAATTCCTAAGCTTACACACTAAGGGGACACACACACACACACACACACACACACACACACACACACACACACACACGCCCGAGGGAGGACTCGAACCTCCGCCGGGACCAGCCGCACAGTCCATGACTTCAGCGTCTTAGACCGCGCGGCATAGCCGCCATCTAAGATTATTCCCTGACGATACAACTGCATACAGGAAAGTATCATCTTTGGGCGATCGAAACGATTACAAAAAGTGGCTCTAAGCACTATGGGACTGAACATCTGAGGTCATCAGTCCCCTACTCTTAGAACTACTTAAACCTAACTAACCTAAGGACATCACACACATCCATGCCCCAGGCAGGATTCGAACCTGCGACCGTAGCAGCAGCGGGGTTCCGGACTGAAGTGCTTAGAACCGCTCGGCCGGCGAATAGATTACAGAAAGATTTGAACGAGATTTCTTGGCGTAATAACTGGCCGCTCTAAATGTGGAGAAATACGGGATAATTGATAAATGAAAAAAGGACACTGTAGTATGTGATTGGAAAATTAGTTGCAAACATTTTGAGCCCGCCGCATCAGGTAAGTCTTTCGGGATAATTCTAAGAAATTATGTAAAATTGGACGTTCGCGTAAAATCAGTATTATGGAACGCGAATGGACTATTTAGGTCTGTTTGTAGGGTTCTGGGGAGGTGGTTTGTATCTGTAAAGTTATTTTCGTACACGACGCTAGTGCGACCAGTTCACCCGTATTGTTACCGTGTTTGGAAGGAAGAAAGGAAGAAAGATTAGAGTATAATAGAGTATAACGCCCCGTCGGCAGCGTGGTCATTAGAGACAGAACACATGCTCGGATTACGAGATGTGGTTAAGACACTGGGCTCCTAATGGGGAAGACGACGGTTCAAATCCATGTCCAGCCATCCAGATTTAGGTCTTCAGTGCTGTCCCTAAATCGCTCCCGGCAAATGCCGAAACGTTCCTTTATACGATCCGGGCTTACGCTCCGTCTCTAATGACCTGTTTGTGGACGGGACGTTAAACATGATCGAGCGCATCCTTTTCAAAAGAACACTCACGGCATTTGGCTGGAGGGATGTAGAGAAATCGCGGAAAACCTAAATCTGGATGACCGGACGCGGATTTGACCATCGTCCTGTCGAATGCGCGTCCAGTGTGGTAACCAATTCGCCGCCTCGCTCGGTTAGTCTTTGGAGTCGTTAGCTGGTAGGCATGACAACAGGTGTCGAACGAATTCAGAAACGCGCTTCTAAGACCGTAAAAGGTGAGTATAGCGCGTGCGAAAGTCTAACAGAAATGCTCGGGGAACATAAATGGGAATGCTAGGAAGAAAAACGACGTAGTTCTCACGAAACGCTGTTCGGTAAATGTAGAGAACTTGTATTGGACAAAGACTGTGCGACAGTTCTGCTCCCACCCTCGCATATCTCGCATAGGGCTCGCGAGAATAAGATAAGAGAGATTACGGAACGTACAGAGGCAGATAAATACTCATTTTTTCCTCGCTTAATATGCAAATGTAATACGACGGAAATTCGAGAATATTGTTACGATGTTCCCTGTGCCGTGCACTGGTTGGGGGTTCGAGGGGTTGTAGAAGGTGTCCTGAGCAACAAAATGAGGATAGGAACCCGTATCCGGAAACTTCATCCTAAGACGCTACAGAGCGTCGAAGTTATAGGCACCAGCGCCTGCATAATATGTACATATGGATGTTCAGGGTGATTCCGTGATGATGCTACAAACTTTCGGAGATCGAAAGTTATAAGCGAAAATCGCTCTGATGCCCTTGACAGTGGAATAGACGTACCGATGCTGTTGTTGCAAAGACCATAGGGACCAAAACAAAAACAAAAAAGTCATGCATACATGGGCTCTAAAATGTAGACTTGAGGAACTATGAGCACGTTTTCTGTCTTCACTACTGTGAAACACATCTTCTCTGCTGAACAAGTGATCATAGGTCTTAAGATTTGCGTTTTAGAGCCATGGTTACCAGACATCTGTTTCTTGTTCTGATGCATACCACCACTTCTAAAAGTGGTCTAACTACAATCTTAGCAACAACAGCACCGGTACACATATTCCACTGTCAAGGGTATCAGAACGACTCATTAGTTTCCGGACCAGTGTCCCGTACCTCAAATTGATGCATTTATCCTTCGCTATTATCCCTGAAAGTTTGTATATACGAGGTGATCCCGTTAGGACGTTGCAAAGGACATACAGATACAGGCGCTGGCGTCTGTAACTTCTACGCTCTGTAGCGTCGTCCGATGATTTTTCGGACAGTTGTTCCTGTACTCATTTTGTTCCTCAAGACACCTTCTGTATCCTACCGAAGAGTGTTGGCGTAATTCTAAAACGTTCTAAAAATGTAGACGTTAATACATATGTCTTGTGGTTGAGGATGTGTTCCACAGAAATGATAACCAGTAAAAGATATGGCGATTATGGGAAACGTTGATTTAGTTTCGTGAGACAGATACTCAAGTGTGCCGCATAAGAACACCTGCTACAGACATCTGTACTGCGGGTGTTTGAGCACGGCAGAGGTGGTATCTGGTGGTGTACCCGCAGGTGGGGCTTTATCTGGGCTCTTCCGGCCGCTGCTAATGCGTTTCGTTTGTGTTGCGCATCGCGGCGTCTCCTTATCCTCGCCTTTACGACTGCGTCGTTTTTTTCCACGCCGGCTTCACCTCTGACTTCCAAACTGCGTAGTCATTTTCTCTTGTCTTTCCGTTTGCGATACGCGTTAATCACTTCAGGTGGTTTTAAATCTTTGTCAGTCTCCTTCACATTCATAACTTATTAAATCTGTGTAACGAGTGCCGCTCTGAGGAACCTGACGCTGCGGTGTTCATTGTCTTATTAATTAGAACTCCCTTTAACAAAAGAGTGTTGAAAGAAGACCGTATGATATTCATAGTGAAAGCCACGCGGTACTTGCTTTCGTTAAGCAGTGCTCTCAAGGAGAAGGTAAAGCAATCCACCAATCCGTGTGAATTTACGTGGTTAGTTATTGACGACACTGTAATTGATGAGTCAATTTCTCTGCAACTCAGGCGGTGTTACCACAATTACTTTCAAGCTGAGACAGTATGTGCTGCCAGCGAAATGCCGTTTCCTAGCGCCGGCGTGCCGCCGATTCAGTGAGGTAATCTACGAGTGAGCACTATCGAACTTTCTTTACAAGTGTAGTTAAGACCGACATCTTCATCGTATCTTGGAATCAAGCTCTGGAATCTATTACTAAGCATCAAGCCAGCGGGCGCAGCGGTAACACAGTGGACTCGCATGCGGGCGTGCGGTGGTTGAAATCATTTTCTGATCATCAAGTTTTAACTTTACCGTGATTTCTTAAATCACGAAAGGAAAATTCTGGTTTGATTCCTTTGAAAATAACACAGCCGACCTCCTTCGCCAACCTTCTCCAATCTAAGCTTGTGCTCTGTCTCTAATAAGCCCGTCGTCAACGGGAAGTTAAAAGTTAAGCTTTGCTTGTTTGCTTCTTCCTTTCTTCCTTCCTTCCTCCCTCCCTCCCTCCCTCCCTCCCTCCCATTACTCCGTCCGGGCTAGGAGGAACAACATGGTGTTGCGAAGCAACTCAAATCGCTTGATACGGGCAAGTCTTCAGGTCCAGATTGTATACCGATTAGGTTCCTTTCAGATTACGCTGATACAATAGCTCCCTACTTAGCAATCATATACAACCGCTCGCTCGCCGATAGATCTGTACCTACAGATTGGAAAATTGCACAGGTCGCACCAGTGTTTAAGAAGGTTAGTAGGAGTAATCCATCGAACTACAGACCTATATCATTGACGTCGGTTTGCAGTAGGGTTTTGGAGCATATACTGTATTCAAACATTATGAATCACCTCGAAGGGAACGATCTATTGATACGTAATCAGCATAGTTTCAGAAAACATCGTTCTTGTGCAACGCAGCTAGCTGTTTATTCGCACGAAGTAATGCCCGCTATCGACAGGTGATCTCAAGTTGATTCCGTATTTCTAGATTTCCGGAAAGCTTTTGACACCGTTCCTCACAAGCGACTTCTAATCAAGCTGCGGGCCTTTGGGGTATCGTCTCAGTTGTGCGACTGGATTCGTGATTTCCTGCCAGGAAGGTTGCAGTTCGTAGTAATAGACGGTAAATCATCGAGTAAAATTGAAGTGATATCTGGTGTTCCCCAGGGAAGCGTCCTGGGACCTCTGCTGTTCGTGATCTATATAAATAACCTGGGTGACAATCTGATCAGTTCTCTTAGGTTTTTCGCAGATGATGCTGTAATTTACCGTCTAGTAAGGTCATCCGAAGACCAGTATCAGTTGCAAAGCGATTTAGAAAAGATTGCTGTATGGTGTGGCAGGTGGCAGTTGACACTAAATAACGAAAAGTGTGAGGTGATCCACACGAGTTCCAAAAGAAATCCGTTGGAATTCGATTATTCGATAAATAGTAAAATTCTCAAGGCTGTCAATTCAACTAAGTACCTGGATGTTAAAATTACGAACAACTTCAGTTGGAAAGACCACATAGATAATATTGTGGGGAAGGCGAGCCAAAGGTTGCGTTTCATTGGCAGGACACTTAGAAGATGCAACAAGTCCACTAAAGAGACAGCTTACACTACACTCGTTCGTCCTCTGTTAGAATATTGCTGCGCGGTGTGGGATCCTCACCAGGTGGGATTGACGGAGGACATCGAAAGGGTGCAAAAAAGGCCAGCTCGTTTCGTATTATCACGTAATAGGGGAGAGAGTGTGGCAGATATGATACGCGAGTGGAGATGGAAGTCATTAAAACAAAGACGTTTTTCGTCGCGGCGAGATCTATTTACGAAATTTCAGTCACCAACTTTCTCTTCCGAATGCGAAAATATATTGTGGAGCCCAACCTACATAGGTAGGAATGATCACCAAAATGAAATAAGAGAAATCAGAGCTCGAACAGAAAGGTTTAGGTGTTCGTTTTTCCCGCGCGCTGTTCGGGAGTGGAATGGTAGAGAGATAGTATGATTGTGGTTCGATGAACCCTCTGCCAAGCACTTAAATGTGAATTGCAGAGTAATCATGTAGATGTAGATGCGTCAATAGCCAGAGTGATATGAACGCCAAAGGAAATCAGGTCCCTACCATTTCAGTGACGAAACTAACTACGCAAATGCGACGAGATGAGTAGCTGAAATACGTTGTCTTGCCTCATTGACGCCTGGTAATACATTATTCAGCAATATTTTCTTTGGTGTGTCTAAACGGAGACAACATTTAGACTGACTACGTTTCTGTAAATATGAAATCAGTTTATAAGAAAACTAACAATAGACCCAAATAATAAGTGTAGCTAAGCGGCTGCTGCAGTCAATTGAGATGGACAGTTATAGCTGAGTGCGAGACGACAAGTCTCATAGGAACAAAACTAAAACTGTTCCTTTTAGTATTTACCGTGATTCTGTGATGATGTTAGAAACTTTCAGGGATGATGGGCAAGGGTAAATGTATCACTTTCAGCTAAGGGAACCTGCTACTGACAGGACCGAGATGAAAGTTATAAGGTAAAATCGTTCTGAAACCTCTGACTGGAGTACATGTACACATACTGTGTTGATAAGATTGTAAGGTAGAAAACTTTCAGAGGTGGTAGTATGGACCAAAACTAGAAAAAAATGTACAGTAAATATGGACTGTAAAATGCTTACCTTAAGAGCTATGAGCACTTGTTCAGTAGAAGAGATGTTTCGCAGTAATCAAGATGAACAAGAGCTCGTACCTCTTAAGGTATGCAGTTTAGAGCCCACGTTTGTTAGACTTCCATTATTGTTTTTGTCTATACTACCACCTCT
Source organism: Schistocerca cancellata (assembly GCF_023864275.1). Lineage (NCBI taxonomy): Eukaryota > Metazoa > Arthropoda > Insecta > Orthoptera > Acrididae > Schistocerca > Schistocerca cancellata. The sequence goes on along the minus strand of NC_064629.1, from coordinate 756,021,257 downwards.
GAAATTGGCCTACCCTACAGTTTTTTGAAGTCACAGTACCTGTAGGCGTATTCAACTGTCAGTGGTATCAGTAAAACTAAAAGAAATTGTTTCATTCTTGTTGAAGTAGAGGTAATTTTTTTTTTTTTTCGTACGACTTACAGTATGTGAGCACTGCGTCAAACGAGCACGATGGCGCACTGGTGAAGCACTGGGCTTGCTTTCGGGAAGAAGACAATTCTGATCCTCGACCTTCCAGATTTAGGTCTTCCGTAGGTTCTCCAAATTGCTTCTAGCGTATGCCAGGATAGTTCCTTTGAGAATGACACGGGCGACTTCCTTCACCTATCCACCCCAATCCTAGCTTATGTTGTCCCTAACGACATCGTCGTCGACGGGACTTTAAGCCGTAATTTTTTTTCCGTAGCATTACCCGGCCCTAAGGGGGACAAATAAAATGGTGCCAAAAGTTGAGCTGATATGAATGCCAAAGGAAATGAGCCGACTGGAGCTTCATCCGTGAACATCTTCTGTCAATGTACTGGGATAAATTGTGATAGCAATTTGTTGCTCATTGATATGCGGTTCAGTAAGAAGCTTCACTGTTGTGCCATTCGGTTACTCTAACTTCAATTGTCCTGAATGATTCCTTCGCGAAGGTCGCAGTCCATTTCCTTTATCAAACATCCGTAGCCGAGCATGTGACCCGTCTCTTAACGTCGTTGTCAATGAGACGTTATCTCGTAATCCTCCTCATTTGCTAATACTGCGTAACTACTGATTTAAAACGAAGCCTGCGGATGGTCTGGTACAACTTCCTCGCGGAACAGCCTGTTAGTGTCACTCGTGGCGTAGTTGGGTAACGAAAATGGGGCGTCGGGTTCTCACTCTCCAGTTTGCTGACAGTCTGTTGCCACGTGTTGCAGGCGGGATGCGGAGTATAAATGTAAATTTGGTGTAGATGCAGGGGGAGGCTAAACAGGACACCAGTGGAGAGTCGCGCCAGAGCCGCAGCGACGCGAGGCGAGCGCACAGTAATGTGGACATCCGTTGGCCTCCCACCAGCGGCCCACTGACGCACGGACGCCGCCGTTTGCTGGCGCTGCCTCATTCTGCCCTCCACTCACACCACTTCACGTGCACGTGTCGTTGTACTGCGAAACAACCACCCCAGCGCACGTCACTCTAATACTGGCTTTAGCTTTGATAATGCCTCGGTTCGATCAAGTAGAGTGTCCACAAATTTCTTTAGATAGACCACATCCAGCTGAAGCCACTCACTGATGATTAGATCCTGTACAGCTACCAGTTTGCGGGGAAGTTCGTTGCTACTTTTCGCACTCTGTTCCAAATACACTGTCCAGTCACATTAATGTGACCACCTGCCAAAAGCCTGAATAACTACCTTTTGCAGCACGAAACGCGCAGGAAGAGAGTCAGTGAAGTTCTGGAAGGTGCCGAGAAGGGTGTGGAGCCACGCCCATTCCCGTGCGGTGGTGAGCTGCTCTAGGTTTCTCGGATGAGGACCCGTAGCGCGATCAGCGCGATTGAGGTGGTCCCATAGATTCTCGATTAGGTTAACATCCGGCGAGTTTGTTTTGCATTCGGGATTGCGTCTCACGGTATATTGTCCTGCTGGTAGATGCCATTGTGCCGAGGAAAAACAAACTGCATGTAGGGGTGGACACGGTCCTCAAAGATAGATTCGTACTTGGGTCCATCCATTGTGCCTACCAGAGTGAAGAGATCACCCAGGAAATGCCACGAAAACGTTCCCCAGACCGTAACGCTTCCCTCCTCGTTGCAGGGTGTTTGCTTTCAGACGTTTCACGCCGTACACTCCAACGGCCATCTGTCCGATGGAGCATTGTACTGCTGGTAGATGCCACTGTGCCGAGGAAAAACAAGCTGCATGTATGGGTGGACACGGTGCTCAAAGATAGATTCGTACTTGGGTCCATCCATTGTGCCTACCAGAGTGAAGAGATCACACAGGAAATGCCACGAAAACGTTCCCCAGACCGTAACGCTTCCCTCCTCGTTGCACGGTGTTTGCTTTCAGACGTTTAACGCCGTACACTCCAACGGCCATCTGTCCGATGGAGCATAAAACGTCATTCATCTGAAAAGGCCACCAGTCGCCACTTACGGCAAGAAAAAAAGGAATAAAAGTGAGATAGTATTAATACTTTCATCCTTCTTTACCTCCTCTGCATTACTGCAGATGACGTGACACTGAGCACATTTGTACTGTGCATGCAGTACACGTGAGGTGCCTATTGTTTCCATTGCCCTGTGTGGAATACGTAAACAGCACGCAGGTCGTGGATTCTTTTTCCTGAGACTGAAATTAACTTCGCAAGGAACTGCTGCTACGAATAAACTATAACTCATTTGGGATGCCACTAGCGTTTTTATTGATATAGACACGAGAAACTATTCTTGATCACAACGTATTGAACATATCTTTCCACAGTCATTATATCTGGCTAAAATAACATGAAATACATCCTGCCACAGACAGCATGTCTGTCTACTGGGACCGTCAGAACTGGAGAACAAAATTACATGAATCAAATACTACTATTATAGACAACATGTCTGTACCTAGCGACGGTCGGAACTGTAGCAAATAAAATTGCATGAAACAAATACTGCTACAACAGACAACATGTCTGTATACTGGAACGGTCAGAACTGGAGAGCCGGACTGCCCGAGACACTTCGCGCGCCAAGCCAGCAAGGCGTGACCCGAACGCCACCGAAGTGCATCGGCAGTAATATCGTCAGTCTTTTGTTTTAGTAATACTTTGATTTTAATAATTTTGAAATGACTGATTGATAGCTGGCTTTTGAGAGATGTTTATTTAAAAAAATGAAGTAATTTGGATGAGAGGTTTAATTAATAATAGCAACTAAAGTTTAACGTTTTGGCGCCCTACCGCCGAACACAGCAACCAATCACAGAGCAGCAGCATCATGCAGGCGGTCTTTCTTACGGGAATGGTACCGAATCTAACATTTGTCACCGGTAGCTCATCCCGCATTGCGTCATCTCTATGCTTCTTGCATCTCCACTGCCCCGGGAATAGCTTCCTGGAGCCTAATATGATGGCTGAATAAGCCAGAAATATTACAGACTCAGTGAATGTGCAGTTGCAGTACTGGCTGGTGAACAGCAGTCAGCATGGGTGCATGAACCAGACGCCTGCTGCAGTGGCCCATACGCAGCAACTTTTGCTGAATGGTCGTTGAGAAAGCACTCTTCGTAGCTCCTTGGTTTATCTGGGCTCTCAGTTGCTCAACGGTTGCGCGTCTATTCGCCCGTGCACATATCTGCAGCCGTTGTTCAACGCTCTCATCAATGGCCTGTGGTGGACCACAGTTGCCTTGGCGCTGAGTTTTGGATAGGGCCATTTTGCCATGCACAGTGTACTTTAACCGTGGCCGCACGTGAACAGTTTGCAGACTTTAGCCGTTTCGCAAACGCGTCCACCCTTGGACCGAAAGCCAATCATCGCACCCTTTTGGACGTCGAATGAATCGCTCCGTTTCCGCACTACGACAACGATTGGATTGTTACCAGCGTCCCCCTGGCACACTCTGTATACACTCTTCACAACTAGTGCTGCCACGTGCCGTCTGTTAATGGTTATTGCACGCCGACTTCAAACATAGATGGTGGTCTCATTAATGTGCCTGGACCGTGTACTACCAGGTATTTTCTGTGGGCTTGCGACAGTGTGATTTAGCGAGTCAGTCAATGTGCAGTAGGGTGCTAGAGTGTTCGTCAAGCCAGGAAGGTATGTGTGACGACTTCTGAAAACCGCTGTTGTCATATTTGAAGGTAGGAGTGTCCACAGTATACTTATCATCAAAATATACAAGAAAGGTCAACAGTTGGTTACCAAGAATTTTGAAGTAAACATCCTGGTTCATGCCTATTGTAAAATGAACGAATGGGCCCAACCCAAGGTACGAGAAACACCCCCTAAAAATCACAGAACCACCTTCGGCCTGAACCCTGAATTACACCCTTCACACAAAGCGGGTTAAATGTCTCATTGGGGTGTCCGTGCACCCATCTGACGTATTGCATGTCCTTCATATACCTTATGAGACCTGATAGACTGGTCACGTGGCGGCAACACTTTTGCACTGTGATGCTGTTCTATGTGTTTAACCCTTTATTTGGCAAATGCTGAAAATAAAAACAAAATAATTTTTTCAGTGCTTATATTTATTTATTTATTTATTATGCTTAAAGAAATATACATATTATAAAAAAAAGTGTTTGCCAAAAACCTCAAGCGAAAGGTTTCCTGTACGTTAATAATTTAATTTATAAACACATTTATGCATTCCTGCTGTGTAATAGAACTGTTTCATTTTCCCTTCTAGTTCTTCTTGTAATGGAATTTTTGGAAACCGTTCCTCTTTGGAACGAAGCACAATACTAGATTGCATTTTGAACACATGACTGTAGAAAATCCAGATGGACAATAATGACAACGACCTTTGGGACCGTATACAGGCCAGTGCTCCATATTATCAAATAGGACATCTTGTGTAACAGTCGGAGCTGTTGGCTTCCTCCTCTTCTTTTGTGGTGGTGTTATGTCTATTGAGGGCCTTCCTACTTTCCTTTTCCCTGAAAACATCAAACCATTGGCAATATCTGCCCTGAATGACTTCAGTGAGGTCTTCTTGTCCAGAGATTCTCTTCGAAATACCAGCCAGGCATTTACAGCACTCAGATCTAGCATAAATCCAAACAATCTCATGTACCAACACCTAGTTTTCATTGGTAGTCTGTAGAGCTCTGTCAGCATACCAGCAAGATCAACTCCTCCCATTTGCATGTTGTACTGACGTTCAATACTGGGACAGGGCACATTAATTCTTCTTTTTTCATTGCTGTGCCATCATTTTACTGTTGAGAGTGGTTGGACATCACAAAATGAGCTTGCAAGTGTCACGATTTTATTGTTTTGAATATCCGCCGTAACCATATGTCATATACTAATGGCACATGTCCCAACTATGGGCAATGTTGCTCACAGGCAACATAAAAGTTTTATACTATTTGCGTAATTCAAAACAATATTAGAGTGAAATATTTCTGCTGTAAACTCACCTCTGGGTATTTCTTGAAGAAAATCTGCTAAGATTACTGCCAATTTATTGAAATTCACTCTTTCAGAACCAAACACCCCTGTTGCTCACAGGAGGAGATCTCTGTAACACCACTGCACAAACTGTTTACTCGGGTGGAAAACCTTGAACTATTACAACAACTGGCATTCGCAGTGTGTAAAGGAACGTTGCCTGGAGGCAACAATGTTAGTAAAATGCAATGGGGAGTGTTTGTTGTCCCATAAGCCCAACGTAAATTTGATGTTGCTTGAGAGCAACACTGCCAAATAAAGGGTTAAGGTGAAGGCAAATGTAATCGTTCACATATCTGCTGATGGTATTCACAGTAAGTATACTGAATTTCGTCGACATTAGGACATTCCTTGCAGTGCTAACGTTTCTGTTATTGAGTGGGAGTTTATTCCTCGTTAAGAGTGCGCTGGCTAATCGGAGAACAGTGAGAGGCTATCGTTTGACGGCCATAGTGGAGGCCAGCGGATATTCGCATTACGTACTCGTACTGCAATGCTGCACAGCCTAGCGCTGCGCGTCCCTCACTACTCTAACACTGCCATACGTCTCACTGGCCCTTTCCCAGTACACGGTATTAAACCGCCAAATGAGAAGTCTTTCATGTTGTGTAGTTGTCGGCAGTTCAAGAATGCTTATGCAGAGCTGTTGTATGCAGTTTCATTTGCCCTCTCACATTATCGCCAAATACCACTGTTGCTGCTGCTGCAGTATATTGGTTAGCATCTTCAGTTGCTGACTCGGTACTAGTTTCGATTATTAACGACTAGTCGTTCTTTTGCGGGTAGTCCACACTAGCTGCTACTATTATTCTGTCACTAATCAACAGGTCTGGTATGGAAATAGAAAACAACAAACACACAAAGTATTACATTTGGCATTTAACGTAAGTCACACAGAAAGATCTCGCAGAAATGCCATCGGTAGAGCGCTGCGCAAACTCTAAAATGGATAAGCAGGCACTCACGATGATGGCAAGCAACAGATCCACCTAAGAAATAGAAAAGAAAGGCGCCAGGTCCTGATGGAATTCAATTCCGTTTTACAGAAGTACACTGCAGCATTGGTCCTTTTTCTAGCCTGCAAATCTCAAGCACTGTAAACAATCCCAAACGGTTGGGGTGGAATGCAGGGTACCTTAATATGTATACAAGAATGGAGGCAGAACGCATGTGCGATATTGTAGATCAATATGCTTCAAGTCGGTTTGCTGCAGCATTCTTGAGAATGTTCTGAGTTCGCAAATAAAGACAGAAAAGCTTCTGGCTCTAAGAATGCATTTAGAAAGCATCGCTCGTATGAGGCACAGCGCATACTGTTTTACACAATATTAATTGCGAATCCTGGGAACAGGCGCAATCCAATTTCCCAGGTTTCAGGAAAGTGTGTGCAATTTAACACACTGCGGACTTGTTAACAAACGACAGAGCAACGGAATGTCTTCTCAGATTTGTGACTGGCCCGATGACGTTGTCCTGGATCGAGAGGATCCATCACAGAAAAATGGCAGCATTAATAATGTTATAGGGAAATGTGATGGAACCCCTCCTGTTCTGCATGTAAATAAACGATTTGTGTGGTAAGGTGGGCGCCAGTTAGTCTGTCTGCTGATCTGTACTGGGAGGTGTCGTCGTGAAGTGACTGTAGGGTGCTAAAGGATGATTTTGACAGTGTTTCTACGGCAGGTTCCTTTAAATGTGGGTAAAAATCTAACGAGAATGGGTAGAAGACACATTCCTTTAAAATTACAATATACACTGAAGAGCCAAAGAAACTGGTACACCTACCTAACATCGTGTAGGGCCCCCGAGCACGCAGAAGTGCCGCAACACGACGTGGCATGGACTCGACTAATATATGAAGTAGTGCTGGAGGGAACTCACACCATGAATCCATGAAAGTACGAGGGGATGGAGCTCAATAATGTTCATGTCTGGAGAGTTTTATGGCCAGCGGAAGTGTTTAAACTCAGAAAACCTTTCCTGGGGCCACTCTGTAGCAATGTTGGGTGTCGCATTGTCCTGCTGGAATTATCCAAGTCCGTAGGAATGCATGATGGACATGAATGGCTGCAGGTGATCAGACAGGTTGCTTACGTACGTGTCACCTGTCAGAGTCGTATCTAGACGTATCAAGGATCACATATAACTCCAACTGCACACGCCCCACAACATTACAGAGCCTCCACGAGCTTCAACAGTCCCCTTCTGGCATGCAGGGTCCATGAATTCATGAGGTTGTCTCCATACCCGTACACGTCCACCCGCTCGATACAATCTGTAACGAAACTCGTCCGAACAGGCAGCATGTTTCCAGTCATCAACAGTCCAATGTCAGTGCTGACGGGGCCCAGGTGAGGCGTAGAGCTTTGTATCGTGCAGTCATCAAGGGTACACGAGTGGGCCTTCTGCTCCGAAAGCCCATATCGATGATGTTTCGTTGAATGGTTCGCACGCTAACATTTGCTGATCGCCCAGCTGCAACAAATTGCGGAAGGGTTGCACTTCTGTCACAGTGAACGATTCTTTTCAGTCGTCATTGGTCCCGTTCTTGCAGGATCTTTTTCCGGCCGCAGCGATGTCGGGGATTTGATGTTTTACCGGATTCCTGATATTTACGGTACACTCGAGAAATGGTCGTACGGGAAAATCCCCACTTCATCGCTACCTCGGAGATGCTTTGTGCCATGGCTCGTGCGCCGACACCACGTTCAAACTCACTTAAATCCCGATAACCTGCCATTGTAGCAGCAGTAACCGATCTAACAACTGCGCCAGAGTCGGCCTATTTACATATCTCTGTATTTGAATACGCATGCCTGTACCAGTTTCTTTGGCGCTTCGATGTAGAATTAGTGGTATGCTGCTTGATTCAGTCATGTCTGTTGCATAACCTAATTGCAAGATTGTGGAACGAGATGAAATAGAACGAACAATTTTAGGGGAGGTGAATGACCGTCTAAGGTTTATTAGGGCAGTTGTGGGAAAGTAGACAGAACGCTTCTGCGGATTGTTCTTGAGTACTTGGACTCCGAATCAAATCGGATTAAAGCAAGACAAGGCAGCAATTCAGATTTGCGCTGCTGGATTTGTTACTAAGAGCACCTAGATTCCAAGCTAAAAAAAAAAAAAAAGATTAATTCAGTCGATAGAATTTTGTTAACATAAATTGCACTTAAGAATTCAGCTTCTCGAAACGCTTGAACATTTGTAGATGAAGCATCGCCATAAAAACGTGCGTTAAAGCCGCAGCCATGGAGGCAGCGTATTTGTCGCTATCACAGCGATAAATGTAACATAAACTCTTAGCTAATCCGCGATAATTAAACGGCGTCAGGAGTGTCAACGTAATTTTAAAAAATTAGGAATGTGTTCTTTCTCAAAAGTTTCGTGCATCACGAACGAGATTCCAAACGAACACTGTAAATATTTCAGTGTTTAAGCATTGACATAAGTTGAAAGTGAAAAAAAAAATTGTGCACCGACGGTACAACTTTTTCGTGTTTGCAAATCGTGGATGAAATTCCCATTATTCGTCAGATGCGAATATCCTCTAACTCAACCCAGCCAGGTAAAATTAATGGAAAACAATAAATATTTTCGAATCTGTTGAGACAGTGTATTTTAATAAAATCATTTCGCCTAGCCTCTTCTGTAATATTGCTTTTTGAGGACTGTCTTCTAGTAACGTTATAAAGTTACCGTTCTTTATGTTCTGAGGCGTCTTTTACCTCTCGACACAGAATTCTGCAGGAGATTAGATGTTCATTCTACAATAAACTTTGCAGTTTATCCCGTTTTTCAGCTGTCTGCTTCCCGAGGCGTGCACTGGCAGTACTAGACAGGAGAATGAACTTGTAAATTTAAACAGCTATAGCGCTAAGAAAACTGAGCAATAAGATAACACCGGAAAACATTTTTCCAGCTTGGCTAGTTTGCCGAGGAAGTTTGCTTGTTCAAGTTCCGTTTGCAAGCTGGGGTGACGACCTGTAGTAATGGATTATTACGCCGCGATATTGGAGTAGCAAGATGCAACTCCCGCAGATTTGAAACGCGTTCCTGGCATTTTTTAACCTATAAATTTTCCACGCACGTTACACCGACCAATAATGCAAGTTCCTCGCATTGCGTAATACTTTACTGAAGCAAGCGGTGTGCAGTGTCTGAAGTTCGTAAGCAAACTTGTACGCTCTAACGTTCCTCGCTACTTCGTGGCTTTAAAGCGCAGACTTGTACTTGCAATTCGGCTTTTCAGTGTATATCAACGAATACAATGCATTTAAGTAAAATATAGCTAGAAGCTACTTATCTCTCTCTAATATTTAAAAAATAGACTACTAGAAAATATGTAACTTTGTAGGTAGTATATAGTTATTCAATTATGCTGCTTCTCGACAGGTATTAGTATTTTCTTTCACTATCAAAATTAACTAGTGTGATACATTTCTGTATAGCTGATTAAGGTTTCAGTGTAACCAAGTACGTCTACTATAGCAAATGATAATGACGTTACTGTAAACTTATCCTATGCCGCACTCGGCAGCTTTAAAGCAATGGTTAATTTAATGTACGTAGAAGGTAAGAGATGTTGCTTACATTCGCGATATTTACGACTTAAAGGTCATTGATCTGAATATGCTATTCGATGTACAAGCGTGGACGGTCTTTAAACTGTATCGATTGCGATGTTGTACTTGTACACGTGTATAACCGATACGCATTCGTGGTTCTTTGCCGACGAACGAGGAGTTGAGGATTTCGAAGGGAAACTTATGAGGACGATATGGTACCTATTAACACACTTTACGATGTAGGACTTTTCACTTCTCGAGGCTGCAGAACTACTTCCATCCTAATGACGCTGTAAAAGAAGCGGACGACGGCTACAATTAACGTCACATTCATTGTTTTACAGTGAAGAGCCAAAGAAACTGGTACACCTGCCTAATACCGTGTAGGCCCCCCCCCAAATTCAAATTCAAATGGCTCTGAGCACTATGGGACTTAACATCTGTGGTCATCAGTCCCCTAGAACTTAGAACTACTTAAACCTAACTAACCTAAGGACATCACACACATCCATGCCCGAGGCAGGATTCGAAACTGCGACCGTAGCAGTCGCGCGGTTCCGGACTGCGCGCCTAGAACCGCTAGACCACCGCTAGGCCCCCCGTGAGCACGCAGAAGTGCCGCAACACGACGTGGCATGGACTCGACTAATGTCTCAAGTAGTGTTCGAGGGAATTGACACCACGAATCCTGCAGAGCTGTCCATAAATCTGTAAGCATTCGAGAGGGTGCAGATCTCTTCTTAACGGCACCTTGCCAGGCATCTCAGATATGCTCAATAACGTTCATGTCTGGGGAGTGTTTAAGCTCATCGAAAGTGTTTAAGCTCAGAAGAGTGTTTCTGGAGCCACTCCGTAGCAGTTCTGGACCTGTGGGGTGTCTCATTGTCCTGCTGGAATTGTCCAAGTCCGTAGGAATGCATGATGGGCATGAATGTCTGCAGGTGATCAGACAGGATGCTTACGTACGTGTCACCTGCCAGAGTCGTATATAGACGTATCGGGGGTCCCGTATAACTCCAACTGCACAAGCCCCACACCATTAAGGAGCTTCCACCAGCTTGAAATCTCCCCTGCTGACATGCAGGGTCTATGGATTCGTGAGGTTGTCTCCATACCCGTAAACTTCCGTCTGCTCGATACAATTTGAAACGAGAGTAGGCAACATGTTTCCAGTCATCAACAATCCAAAGTCGTTGTTGACGGGCCCAGGCGAGGCGAAAAGCCATGCGTCGTGCGGTCATCAAGGGTACACGAGTGGGTCTTCAGCTCCGAAAGTCCATATTTATGATGTTCCGTTGAATGATTCGTACGCTGACACTTGTTGATGGCCCAGCATTGAAAGCTGCAATAATTGGAGGAAGGGTTGCACTTCTGCCACGATGAACGATTCTCTTCAGTCATTGTTGGTTCCGTTCTTGCAGGATTTTTTTCCGGCCGCAGCGATGTCGGAGATTTGATCCTTACCGGTTTCCTGATATTTACGGCACACTCGTGAAATGGTCTTACGGGAAAATCGCCACTTCATCGCTATCACGGACATGCTGTGTCCCATCGCCCGTGCGCCCACTATAACACCACGTTCAAACTCACTCAAATCTTGATAAGCTGCTATTGTACCGGCGGTAACTGATCTAACAACTGTGCCAGACACTTATTGTCTTATAGAGGCGTTACCGACCGCAGCGCCGTATTCTGCCTGTTTAACTACACTCCTGGAAATGGAAAAAAGAACACATTGACACCGGTGTGTCAGACCCACCATACTTGCTCCGGACACTGCGAGAGGGCTGTACAAGCAATGATCACACGCACGGCACAGCGGACACACCAGGAACCGCGGTGTTGGCCGTCGAATGGCGCTAGCTGCGCAGCATTTGTGCACCGCCGCCGTCAGTGTCAGCCAGTTTGCCGTGGCATACAAAGCTCCATCGCAGTCTTTAACACTGGTAGCATGCCGCGACAGCGTGGACGTGAACCGTATGTGCAGTTGACGGACTTTGAGCGAGGGCGTATAGTGGGCATGCGGGAGGCCGGGTGGACGTACCGCCGAATTGCTCAACACGTGGGGCGTGAGGTCTCCACAGTACATCGATGTTGTCGCCAGTGGTCGGCGGAAGGTGCACGTGCCCGTCGACCTGGGACCGGACCGCAGCGACGCACGGATGCACGCCAAGACCGTAGGATCCTACGCAGTGCCGTAGGGGACCGCACCGCCACTTCCCAGCAAATTAGGGACACTGTTGCTCCTGGGGTATCGGCGAGGACCATTCGCAACCGTCTCCATGAAGCTGGGCTACGGTCCCGCACACCGTTAGGCCATCTTCCGCTCATGCCCCAACATCGTGCAGCCCGCCTCCAGTGGTGTCGCGACAGGCGTGAATGGAGGGACGAATGGAGACGTGTCGTCTTCAGCGATGAGAGTCGCTTCTGCCTTGGTGCCAATGATGGTCATATGCGTGTTTGGCGCCGAGCAGGTGAGCGCCACAATCAGGACTGCATACGACCGAGGCACACAGGGCCAACACTCGGCATCATGGTGTGGGGAGCGATCTCCTACACTGGCCGTACACCACTGGTGATCGTCGAGGGGACACTGAATTGTGCACGGTACACCCAAACCGTCATCGAACCCATCGTTCTACCATTCCTAGACCGGCAAGGGAACTTGCTGTTCCAACAGGACAATGCACGTCCGCATGTATCCCGTGCCACCCAACGTGCTCTAGAAGGTGTAAGTCAACTACCCTGGCCAGCAAGATCTCCGGATCTGTCCCCCATTGAGCATGTTTGGGACTGGATGAAGCGTCGTCTCACGCGGTCTGCACGTCCAGCACGAACGCTGGTCCAACTGAGGCGCCAGGTGGAAATGGCATGGCAAGCCGTTCCACAGGACTACATCCAGCATCTCTACGATCGTCTCCATGGGAGAATAGCAGCCTGCATTGCTGCGAAAGGTGGATATACACTGTACTAGTGCCGACATTGTGCATGCTCTGTTGCCTGTGTCTATGTGCCTGTGGTTCTGTCAGTGTGATCATGTGATGTATCTGACCCCAGGAATGTGTCAATAAAGTTTCCCCTTCCTGGGACAATGAATTCACGGTGTTCTTATTTCAATTTCCAGGAGTGTATTTCTGTATTTGAATACGCATGCAAAAAGCAGGTTCCTTGGCGCTCCAGTGTATATCCACATATACTGTATGATCACAAGTATCCGGACACCTATTAGTCAACTTTAGTATGGGGTGTGTCATCGGTTCGCCATTATGGTGGATTGAACTCAGCTGAGGACAACCGAATACAGAAGGTAGTGATGTCGCACGATGCGGTCTGGAGCGAAGTCGTCGTTCTGACAGTTCACAGATGTGTTCCACTGGATACAGTTTGGGCTTCTGTGCAGGCCAGTCCATTTCACGAATTTCATTCTCGACAGACCATTGCCATAGAGCTTCTGCTTTATGGCAGGGTGCACTTTCAAGCTGATACAAGCAATCGTCTCCGAGCTGTTCCTCCACTGTACGCTGTACAGAATGCTATAAAATGTGTTCATATCCTTCCGAATATATCGTTTTCTTGAGCGCAATAGGGAACCACACTCTAAACACGTAAAACAGCACCTCCCCCCCCCCCCTTCCTCACTGTAACAACACCTCCTCCGTATTTTTGTTGCCACTACACGTCATGGCAGGCATCAATCTCCAGGCATACATCAGATTTACCGTTCCATAGGACTGCTATAGCGTATAGTGTGATTCGCCACTCCAAATCAGCCATTTCCAGTCGCCCACTGTCAGTAACGTCCCTATTTACACCATCTCAAGCGTCGCTTATCATTGGATATAGAAATACGAGTATGTGGCTTATGACGAGCTGCTCCACCATTGTAGCCCATTCTTTTTTAAACTCCTTATGAACAGTTATTTTGCTAGCTACATTTTTGGTGCATTTTGAAACTCATTAGTGATTCCTTTCGCTGCTTTGATGCCACCCTCTGCAGTGCTCGGCGAGGTCCCTGTCCGTCAGTACATAAGGACTGCTTGGTCTTGGTTTACTTGTGGTTGTTCCTTCACATTTCCACTTCAGTCATATCACGAACAGCCGATGTGGGCAGGTTTGCAAGGGTTGAAATGTCTCTGACGGATTTGTTATTCATGTGACGTCCAATGCCTTGTCACTGAGCTCTCATAATTGACCTGTTCTATTGGTACTGCTTGTTTACTAGCAGCACAGTACTTTTCACGTCCGTCAATACAAGCGGACCCGCCTCTTGTGACATCCAGAGTTCAGTTCTGCATCAGATAGAGGTGTGCTGATAGGTTTGATCAGATAGTGTAGGGGAAGGTGTTGTGCCTCAGGCCAAATAATTTTTGTTTTCTATAGCATAATTACTCTGAAGCACCAAAGGAACTGGTATAGACATGTGTATTCAAATAATGAGATACGAAAACAGGCAGAATACGGCGCTGCGGTCGGCAGCGCCTATATAGTCCAACAAGTGTCTGGCGCAGTTAGATCGTTTATAGCCGCTACAATGGCAGGTTATCAAGATTCGAGTGAGTTTGAACGTGGTGCTGTAGTCGGCGCACGAGCGATGGGACACAGCATCTCCGAGGTAGCGATGAAGTGGGGATCGTCCCGTACGACCATTCACGAGTGCACCGTGAATGTCAAGAATCCGATAAAACATCAAATCTCCAACATCGCTGCGGTCGGAAAAAGGTCCTGCAACAACGGGACCAACGACGACTGAAGAGAATCGTTCAACGTGACAGAAGTGCGACCCTTCCGCAAATTTCTGAAGATTTCAATGCTGGGCCATCAACAAGTGTCAGCGTGCGAACCATTCAACAAAACATCATCGATATGGGCTTTCGGAGCCGAAAGTCCACTCGTGTACCCTTGATGACTGCACGACACAAAGCTTTACGCCTCGCCTTGGCCCATCAACACCAACATTGGACTGTTGATGGCTGGAAACCTGTTGCCTGGTCGGACGAGTCTCATTTCAAATTCTATCGAGGGAATGGACGTTTACAGGTATGGAGACAACCTCATGAATCCATGAACCCTGCATGTCAGCAGGGAACTGTTCAAACTGGTGGAGGCTGTGTAATAGTGTGGGACGTTTGCAGTTGGAGTGATATAGGATCCTAGATAAGTGTAGATACGACTTTGACAGGTGACACGTACCTACGTAAGCATCCTGTCTGAGCACCTCTATCCATTCACGTCCACTGTGCATTCCGACGGACTTGGGCTATTTCAGCAGGAAAATGCGACACCCCACACGTCCAGAATTGCTACAGAGTGACTCCAGGAACACTCTTCTGAATTTAAACACTTCAGCCGCCCACCAAACTCCCCAGATACGAATATTATTGAGTATATCCAAGATGCCTTGCAACATGGTGTTCAGAAGAGATCTCCACCGCCTCCTGCACTTAGGATTTATGGACAGCCCTGCAGGATTCATGCTGTCCATTCCCTCCAACATTGTTTCATACATTAGTCATGTCCGTGCCACGTCGTGTTGCGGTATTTCTGCGTGCTCGCGGGGGGCCCTATACGCTATTAGGCAGGTGTACCTGTTTCTTTGGCTCTTCAGTGTAGTATGAAATGTTCATTTTCCAGCTAGACAGGTCACAGTATAATCTCCTCCTTTCATTTCTGTTCCATTTTCAAAATCATCCTAATCTGTTTCTTCTTCGAGGGACTGTGCTGAGGAGCCGCGTGAACTGAGGCAAGGCGCCCCAGACCGCGCGCCTACCCCGCGCGACTTCTTGAAACTCCGTAGTTCTTTACCGTAGATGTAACCTTAGTTTTATTGGATAAAACATCCATTGCAGCTTCAGAGAGCCCATCACTGTCCACTTTTTCCCTGGGTTTTCCTATTTTACTTCTTGGCATTTTCCTACAAGTAAAATAAGCAAATAGGATATCAAAACAAAAATATTCAAAACCATTTTGTACCTTGGGCCATGGACCAACGTACATCAAGAGGTGTGGCCCGAGGTACAACAACGAGCAGTGCATCAATAAATAACAAAAAAAATGGTTCAAATGGCTCTGAACACTCTGGGACTTACCTTCTGAGGTCATCAGTCCCCTAGAACTTAGAACTACTTAAACCTAACTAACCTAAGGACATCACACACATCCATGCCCGTGGCAGGATTCGAACCTGCGACCGTAGCGGTCACGCGGTTCCAGACTGTAGCACCTAGAACCGCTCGGCCACCCCGGCCGGCAATAAATAACAGTCCACATTTCGAGAATGTAGCTAAGAGGAATGTCAAACAGCTCATTGAGAATATGATGATATTCACGGCTTACCTCGATAATAATCGTCTCGAAAGGTCTTCTTTTGTTCCCTCAGTACACTAAATATGACGAGGTAGAAAAATAATGTCACACAAAGAAAATTGACAATTAAGATAAACACGTGTAGTTTGCTTTTCAAAGAATACAAATGAACTGGTGAGGAAAGTGTATACGTAATATTTAACTCCATGACAGTAGTTCATTTACGTCACACTAGATGGCAGAACGACACCGAATCTACCGAAGTGGACCTAACCCAAGGTACAACACACTGCCCTATATTCTTTCCAAGTCACTGTACGTGGGTAGGAGGAAGTTTTAAGATTTTTGTAATAAGTTTCTGTAACGCTGAGCACTACCGGAAAGGAAGGCTTCACAACTTTTCTTTACACTGAAGTGGCTGGAGCAGTAATTTTGTATTGTGGTTTCTGTCACCGTGTATACGCTATAAAAACCGTAGCAAGTTGGCGGTGAGCCATTGATAGACTTAAAATAATTCATAGTAAA
Source organism: Schistocerca cancellata (assembly GCF_023864275.1). Classification (NCBI taxonomy): domain Eukaryota; kingdom Metazoa; phylum Arthropoda; class Insecta; order Orthoptera; family Acrididae; genus Schistocerca; species Schistocerca cancellata. The sequence continues at coordinate 756,004,714 of NC_064629.1, read as the reverse complement.
ATTTTCTTGATCACGGGCGACAATTCGCCACTTATCCCAATTGACGCACCCAGCAAAAAAATTGGTTAAAATGGCTCTGAGCACTATGGGACTTAACATTTGAGGTCATCAGTCCCCTAGAACTTAGAACTACTTAAACCTGACTAACCTAAGGACATCACTCACATCCATGCCCGAGGCAGGATTCGAACCTACGACCGTAGCAGTCGCGCGGTTCCGGACAGAAGCGCCTAGAACCGCTCGGCCACCGTGGCCGGCCGCTCCCAGCAGATCCACCGCATATGAAAGGAGTGTGATGATGATGATGTTTGGTTTGTGGGGCGCTCAACTGCGTGGTTATCAGCGCCCGTACAACTACCCAATCTTTGCTCAGTCCAATTTCGCCACTTTCCTGGATGATGATGAAATGATGAGGACAACACAAACACCCAGTCATCTCGAGGCAGGTGAAAATCCCTGACCCCGCCGGGAATCGAACCCGGGACCCCGTGCTCGGGAAGCGAGAACGCTACCGCGAGACCACGAGCGGCGGACATGAAAGGAGTGTGTGCTACATATAATAATATATAACATAACATCCCCGAACATGGCAGAGCGTGCTGTCGAAATGCGTTCTGACGTATTATTAGTGGGAATTAAAAATGATCAAAGCAGAAAACACGTGAAATTTCGTTTCTCAGGCACAGGCTACAAACAGTTACATCCTAATATGACTAAATTTTGGTTACACTTTTGTATTTCATCTGTATAATGTTCTTTCACTCGTATAGCAACATCGTCTAAGTGTTCAGTTATCATGTCATGCTGCACTTAACTTCAAATAGATCGCCGACCGTCGGAAACGTTTGATGCTTCAAAAGCATTACGACAACACGCCATTGCAGACAAAAGCCGTGGCCAAACCTCAGCAGCTGCAGCCTGCAGAAGGTGGCATATTTTCTCCGTTTAAAACTCTTCTACATGACAAATGGCGCACGATTTAGCGTCGTAGCCATTGTCAATAGGAAAGTCGCGGAGAGGTACTACTTTCCCGCGGCACTAAGTCTAGTGACCTTGGGAGTGGTGGCCGGTGCGTCATGAGCCGACACGGGGAGAACAGGAAACAGGTGGCTGCCGCAGCGGAGCTTGTGAGTGCCTGGTAGTGATGGGCAAAGGTTATCGGTATATCAATTCATTTTCATAATAGTATCGATACATGACCTGATATCTAAGTTCTCGACGCGTCGAGTAATCGATATTAAAAACCGTGTATCGGAAGTGATATTTTTTGTTCTCTGTCTTTTCGTGTCCGCGCGGCTCCCCCCGTTGGAGGGCATGGGTGCGTGTGTTGTCCTTAGCGTAAGTTAGTTTAAGTTAGATTACGTAGTGTGTAAGCTTAGGGACCGATGACCTCAGCAGTTTGGTCCCCTAAGACCTTACCACAAATTTCCAAATTTTGTCTTTTCGTGACTCATAGGCACTATACTCCTCATCGGCAGATTTCATACCCATTCAGCTACCACCAATCTTTGCAATCTAGCAGTAAACGTCTTACAGTGGGCTTGCTTTAGTTTCATATTCAGTATTTCAAATGAGCAATAGATTTGAACATGAATGTTACGGCAAGAAAGGAAGAATGAATTGATTGTTGGTGTTAATAACGATCATCCTCCTTTACCTCCTCTGCATTACTGCAGATGACGTGTCACTGAGCACATTTGTTCTGTGCGTGCAGTACACGTGAGGCGCCTAGTTGTTTCCACTGCACTGTGTGGAATACGAAGGTTCTGTTATAGTTCACTAACCTGCTGTCTTGAAGTTGATGTCCCCAGCGCAGAAAACAGCGAGCAGGTCGTAGGTTCTGTATCTTGAGGCTGAAACTGACTTCTAGCGAGGTTCTGTTCTGAAATAAAGTTTCACTTCTTTGGGATGCCACTCGCGTATTTTAATATAGCCACACGAGAAGACTACATGATCTTAACACAACACCTTCTGATACAGCAAAGTACATGATCAAACACAATGTTTACGACAATGTATCTTTACACTATTTGCGGCACGTGTCTGTGCCTCATGACTACCGGAGTGAATCTTTTAATACTGAATACTGGCAAACACATCCTGCCACAGACAACATGACTCTACATCTCTACTGCCTAATCCAGAGTGACGAACAGGAATTTAAATAAAAATTGGAAACACATCCTACGACAGACAGCATGTTTGTTCTTCTCGACTGCCTAATTGAGAGTGACGAACACTTCGCGCGCCATATCAGAAAAGGCGTGACCCGAACGCTTCCGAAGTGCTTCGTCTGCAGTTTCGTCAGTCTTTTGTATGTTATTTAAATTGTTTTTAATAATTCTAAAATGACTGATGGATAGTCAGCTGTTGAGAGATATTTATATTAGAAAGTGAAATCATTCCAATGAGTAGTTTAACTAATAATAATAACTGTACTTTAACGTTTTGGCGCCCTTGCTCCGAACACAGCAACCAATCACAGAGCAGTAGCATTATGCAGGCGGTCTTTCTCACGGGAATGGTACCGAATCTGACATCTGTCACAGGTACCTCACACCACATTTCGTCATCTATATACTTCTTGCATCTCCGCTGCTCTGGGAACAGCTTCTTGGCATTTTCGTGAATGCTTGTTACTTCCATGCGTCATTTCTACCATTGCAAACGATAGGTACGAGGTGCAAACCGAACACATTTAGCAACAGCACTGTATGAGAATGGTGGAAACAGCACTCTCAGCTTCCAACTATAAGGTAGAATGTACGCTTCCCTTACCCCCTGAGTACCTGGATCAAGAACAGATGGACGCAACAGAAAAGTAATGTAGACTCGCCACGAAAGTCACACACATTACTGCAGTGGCATTTAATGGAAAATAGACTCTTGTTATCTGAAACTTTTACGGTGAGTACGATATATCATGCGCAGAACACATATTAGAAGTGTTTCATTCCCGAGACTTCTCACGCCTAGGAATGGGCCAAAACTGTCGATATTTGGGAATATTGATATATTTGTCTCGGTAATAGCGAAGTCTTTTTTAAATATCGATATTATATACATCGATCTTTTTAAAAATTTGCCCATCCCTAGTGTCAGGACCCGCTGGTAGCCACCGCCCTTATCGGCCAAGCCTAAAGTGGGTCCCGTGCAAACGAAAGCCAGTCTTCAAACACAAGAAGATGGACGGTGGACGCAAACGTGTCTCATTATGAGAAGTAAAAATGTGTGTGTGTGTGTGTGTGTGTGTGTGTGTGTGTGTGTGTGTGTGAGAGAGAGAGAGAGAGAGAGAGAGAGAGAGAGAGAGAGACTCAGGCCGGGGGAGGGAATAGATTATATGCAAAATAAACTTGAGAATCACAGGGATGGACAAAAATACGGGAACACCAACCACACAACACGTTACCATGCCTGATACGGTGCAGGAAACCCTTTGGTTCAAAATGTTTCAAATGGCTCTGAGCACTATGGGACTTAGAAGCTGAGGTCATCATTACCCTAGAATTTCGAAGTACTTAAACCTAACTAACCTAAAGACATCACACGCATCCATGCCTGAGGCAGGATTCGAACCTGCGACCGTAGCAGTCGCACGGTTCCGGACTGACTAAACCGAACTGTACATTTGATAACAAATTATGTGGTACTAAATGATCAATTACCCTTACATACACAGCCTTTTCAATAACTTTAGCAAACACTGACTGTATAGAAATAGGTCTAAAATTGTCCACATTATCCCTTTGTCCCTTTTTATTAAGCGCCGTTACTACTGACTACTTTAATCGTTCAGGAAACTGGCCAATCCTAAAGGAAAAAACTACAAATATGGCTAAATACAGGGCTAACATGTGCAGCACACATTCGGGAGGACGACGGTTCAATCCCGCGTCCGGCCATCCTGATTTAGGTTTTCCGTGATTTCCCTAAATCGCTCCAGGCAAATGCCGCGATGGTTCCTTTCAGAGGGCACGGCCGACTTCCTTCCCCCTCCTTCCCTAATCCGATGAGACCGATGACCTCGCTGTCTGGTCTCCTTCCCCAAAACAACCAACCATCTCTTACTAGGATCTGTGCAGCACAGTTACGGAAGCACGCACTATACGAGCACCAAGATTTCGCCCAAATTCGAATTCACTTAGCTCGGACATAATGCACTCAAAACTACATAGTACACTGTTGTGTCCGCGACTGACACTTGCAACGTATCGAAGACACTTCACAGCTGCTGTTCGTGTCCAAATACAACAGGACATGCACACTTGGCAACCTCTGCATTTATGATCAGCTATCCATTTCTCGCCCAGTTTCCAGATTTTTGCACAAACCCTGTGCATAACTAGTACCTTCAAAACAAAATAATTACCCAGAACTCGAATAGTGATGTAATTGATATGATTCACGAGAAACTCAGCAAGAATCGTATTCCATGGAACCCATGAAGCAGTGGGGCCTCTGACGTGTGGAAAGAAATCATCGATGTACATTTTATTTTTGTGTAGTGATTAAACTTTATAAAATGTTGTAATTTTACAGTTCTAATATCAGTTATATCATAAATCACACACAAGTGCACACGGTAGTGTCGTGGCGTGGACATCTGAAGTTCTGGTTGGTTCAAATGGCTCTGAGCACTATGGGACTCAACTTCTGAGGTCATCAGTCCCCTAGAACTTAGAGCTACTTAAACGTAACTAAACTAAGGACATCACACACATCAATGCCCGAGGCAGGAATCGAACCTGCGACCGTAGCGGTCGCGCGGTTCCAGACTGTAGTGCCTAGAACCGCTCGGCCACCAAGGGCCGGCCTGAAGTTCTGGAAAACTACTGCAGATACACGTCTGGGACATGTTTTCTTAGAATCACCAGATCAATAACAACAAAATAAGTGGAAAGCGTGCTTCACTTTAACCTCGTACAGTTTTGCGATGGCTTCATATTAGCGAAGTTGCTAAATTTTAGGCAAAATCTTTTATTAGCCGTAACTCCGTAACTAAACAATTGCAGATATATGTTTATATGAACTTTTTTCTTTAGTTTCACTTGTAAAATAACATAAAAGATTTGCATATCGTCCTAAATCACCGTGTGTTGCTGGGAGTATAGTGTTGCCAGATCCAGAAATTGAAAAGCCGGACATTTTACCACAAAAGCCAGACTAGCAATTTTAAATGGAAATAATCAGTCGGGTATTTTCAATCATTTATTAATAATTAATTACAGCCAGTTTTTTTGCGAGATCGACTTGAACCTTAAACAAACAAGCAGTAAACGGCCGTATAATTTGACCGTTATGGTAGTAAGTAAATACTCAGCCTTTTTAATTGGCCAGTCTTCTTTCTTAGGTAATATTATGCCGAAATATACTAAATATTCTTCATTAAAAAATAATCAATTACCTATTTTCAATAGATTTGCTCATTTCAATTTGACTCTTAAGGAAATAACAATCTTTAGTTAAATTTTAATATTTCTCATACGAACTTACTTGAGCTCTTGATAGTATAATATCTCAACACGGATACGACGGACGCGCGAGTGGCGGAGTGGGATTGGCATCGGCAGATCGGCACATCGGCACATTCTACTTTGTCTCGTTCGTTATAGGCGTAGCGTGGTTGTGACATTGTGTGTTACTCATTCGCCCTACTAAGAAAAACGTAGGACACGGGAATAAGAATAGCATTGGTTAGTAGATCTACGTATCCTCATGTATCCTCATGTTATAGCTCCTTTATCCGCCACATACTTATTCCTCGCACTTACGTCGTTAACCTGAAACATTGTCTACTTAATTGCTAAAAAGCCTAACAAAAACCGAATAGGCCCGACACCTGGCAACCCTTGGTGTGTGGGCTCTCAGTGGCACTGCCAAAGGATATCTGACATACACAAAGACGAAAAACGGTAAATTAAAGCTGATATTTATGTACAAATTATTTTAAAATTTGTAAGGATGGCTTTAATGAAGATTTTATAGTAAAGAATCTTGATTTTTCCCGCTTTTTTAATTTAATGCAGAAGAGATAAAACGAAAACAATAGGAATTCATTTAAATCACGATGGATGAGCTGTGATGTGTAGCACTGCATTATCAGTAAAAGTTGGAGGACCCGCCGACGGCTGCGAAGAAGACGGGAACGGGCCGTGGCGGAGTAGTAGGCGATGAGCAAGCAGAAGGCGACGAAGTGTGTCCGAGGTGGCAGGGGATGTCGGGGGCGACGGGGCGCTGACAGAGCCCACGGGAAATGCAGCCCTACAGCCAACTTGTGACGTCACGAGAGTTGCCTGCCCGACACTGCTCGGCGACATCTGGGGCCACGCGGCAAATGAGTACCTCAATGGAAAGACACCCCAATAAAGTCCGTAACTTCGCCATACTTTATAGAGGGTGAGAGTCTATTTAAAGACGCATCTACTAAACATTGAAGTGGCCAGAAAGATAACTCGCTCCCTTCTGGATGCGTTCGCAGCAACTCGTAAGACCTGTAGTCGGCAGGCATGCACAAGAGGGCGAAACAACGTGACGCGGACGAACTATAAGGCAGCTATCAATCAAGCGCTAGGGACTGCCTCTAGCCATTTTACACGGATGTGAATCCGCATATCTGATTCCTTTCTCTGATAAGCGATTAATAGAACCTTAATCGAATACACATGAAAATATGTCATTTATAAAATAAGCACAGCAAGAGAAGAAGCCATGATCAAAAACCACTTTTTAAAATAATTGTAAAGCCACGATCGCTTCAATCGTTTATTAGATGACCGGTTTCAGCACTCTGAAGGTGCCATCATCAGATCTGTGAAGGTATAACGTAACAGGTTTGAGGGAGGGCTTACATGAGTTAACTATATACATTACAATTATTACAGAGCCACATACCTGAAACGTGGATTAACATATATAAAAACATATGGACGTCATGGTATATGAGGCAGACCATCTGATAAAATCATTGTCACAACCAATAAAAAATAGTAAAAAAATGCTCTCATGGTCGTTCTTTCCATAAAATATAAAACTGAAGTCACCAGATGAAACTACCACTGCTCGCCTAACACCGGTCGGCATCATCACTGCCCTATTTCTCGCAGGCTCACCTGCTGTGATTCTAGCGGTTCACAACCGGGCACCAGATAGCGCTGTCCAAGCAGCGCATACACAGTCCCACGGTATAACCATTCATTACTTCAAATGGTTCAAATAGCTCTGAGCACTATGGGACTCAACTGCTGAGGTCATTAGTCCCCTAGAACTTAGAACTAGTTAAACCTAACTAACCTAAGGACATCACACACATCCATGCCCGAGGCAGGATTCGAACCTGCGACCGTAGCGGTCTCGCGGTTCCAGACTGCAGCGCCAGAACCGCGCGGCCACTTCGGCTGGCCCATTCATTACTACTAAAACACAACTTTACTATAACTGCATGTCACATACCTATGCAAAACCCACATTTTCGCATACATTTCCTGTACATACGTCAATCACTATAAAGTACGTCAATTACCAAGTAAAAGCATCTGAGGCACAGCCATTATCCATTAGCGCCTTACAAAACTACATATCATAATTTACCTTTATTCATATAAGGACGTCAGGAAGAAAGCTGTTCATAACACGACTTAGGTTCAATGTGACGAGCGATTAAAACCTGTATGCTTTACCTGTCTAGGCACTATGGTCTTGGGTATTGTAAGCGCTAAAAAAGAACATATTCACTTGCTATAAAGTCTCTCACCATCTATACATTCGTTATGAGCAAGGTACGAATCAACTACGAAAACCTGCACAGGCACATGGAATTAAGGAATTCCAGGTCAGAAGCAAACCGAAGGGCACATGAACAAGGGGAAAATGACATGCGGACCAAGATGCACAGTGACCGCACGTACGCTCCCATCGGCATGGCACTCGTTTCGTCCATGGGCCTCACCGAATGGGGAATAATGATAAACTATATTACTATGATACCAAAACCACAAGCGTTCTAGCTTCATACACAAATATACCTGTAAAATGTAAAAATAAATAAAATAATAACGTAACGAAGACACGCTTGGCGGGCAATGGTAAACATCGAGTAAAGTTTTACTGGCGAACGACCATGAGAGCAGTTTATTATTTTTTATTGGTTGTGACAATGGTTTTATTAGATGGTCTGCCTCATATGCCATGATGTCCATATGGTTTTATAAATGTTAATCCACGTTTCAGGTATGTGGTTCTGTAATAATTGTAATGTATATGTTAACTCATGTAAGTCCTCCCTCAAACCTGTTATGTTATACCTTCACAGATCTGATGATGGCACCTTCAGAGTGCTGAAACCAGTCATCTAATAAACGATTGAAGCGATCGTGGCTTTTCAGTTATTTTTAAAAACAGAGTGATCGCCCCTCGACACACCATGTGTTCACTGCCAAAACCACTTTTTAAAGTTACATCTATTATGAAATGAGAGCAAGTAATTGTTATTATAACTGTTAAAATGAAGTTGCAATAAAGCTGGTTCGCATTAGGATAACAGGTTTCTATACTGGGCTATGCGGCAACTGTTTACTTTCGCAGCGCACGATAGGCCCGGCGTGGCACGCTATTGCAACATGAACATTTCTCACCCTTCATCCTTTCTTCACGACAACGTATCTGAATGCGACCCTTCTATCTCCAGCCTGGTTGAGAATGTCTGTTCCGTTGTTGCATTTGGAGAATTTCTGCTGTACCGAAACTAGGGAGTGTTAAAAGAAACGGAAAATGTTTTCGAGTACAGTTAAACAGGAGGCAAGCTTGTAGTATTACGGGAGGAATTGGGGTACTTAGCCGAGCGGTCTAGGGCGCTGCAGTCATGGACTGTGCGGCTGGTCCTGCCGGAGGTTAAAGTCCTCCCTGGGGCATGGGTGTGTGTGTTTGGCCATAGGATAATTTAGGTTAACTAGTGTGTAAGCTTAGGGACTGATGGCCTTAGCATAAGATTTCACACACATTTGAACGTTTTTGAGGTACTTATATAATACTGCAATGTACAAATGCAGCATACTGCTCGTTTCTTGGGCATCGATGAAAGGTAGAGAAATTAATGTTGTTTCTTGCTAAAATGCTGGAGGCAAGGTTCACTATTTCCTCATATGTTGGGTCGTAAAATTTACGACCCGGTATATGGCGATCTCGTAAACAGTCTTCGAAAGCGTGTGTTTCAACTGTCTTCCTGCACACAGCAAATAAAAGGCGCTAGGAGCAGATACTGTCTAAAATTTCACTGTGCGCTGTTATTCTTGTTAATGATGCAGCCACAGTGGGCTATATATACACACGTTGACAAAGAACCACAAAAGAAAGTAAGTATCATAATGCAGAAAAAAACCTTTTAAGAAATAGCGTAAAAGTTTCGAAAATAATTTGCCCGGCATAATCACACTAATTCGTTCTTTTTGAAATTAGTGTGATTGTGCCGGACAGTAAGTAAAACAATAAATCACTGTGTGCGTGTTTGTGTGTCCAGTTTGGCCGAATTTTTCCTTCTTTCCGAAAAGAGTGAAATGTAACACATTACATTTAGAACCTGCACCGATTGTTCTGCTGTGAAATGTAAAGTTAGAAATGGCAGCCTGTATTTTTTTAACTTTCTGGCTTTGTTTGTGTAGCTTTGTGATATAAATTAAGACACTAAAGAAATAAAAGGCTCCACAACAATGAGAAAATCGAGGATTATGCCATAGTAAGTGCTAGTCTAACAAAAACAATTCAACTGCTGCTGCTGCTGCTACTACTACTACTACTACTACTACTACTAATACTAATACTACCTCGACTACGACTACTACGTCACCTCCACCACGATAGGTGTGTGCGCTACATGAAGTACAAGACGAGGGCGCTGAGTCAGCCTGCCACTGAATAAACGTAGCGCCTTAGATAAGAATGACCCTCCTTTCCAGCACTCGTAGCAGGGCACGGAAAGCGAGACTATCGGTAGAGACCTTGACAGCGACGGAAAAACCAAATGCACCACAAGCCAAGCTTGCTGACTTACTGTCTAGTCGCTCGCTCACAGCTTGGAACGTCGATGGGGACGGCGTACGTTACAGTCAGTTATCAGACCGACGTACATTCTTAACACGAAGCCAAGCGCTCAAAGTAGATAGCGAGTCCGTGTATCGAGGAAACCAGCAGAAGTTTTCTTATTTGTGTTTTGCTACAGTAGAACATTTTGTAACAAAAAAGATCTGTCGAGACAGTATATTACCTTGGTTGGAAAAAATATCTCCCCATGAAACAAACTGTTCCTAAATACAATATCGGTGTCAGAAGGCTACTGGCTTTGCTTTACTACGGTTAGTAGGCTGCGGGTGGTCCTTCCGCAAACTTCGTCGAAGGTGACACCAACAAAGGGTATAATGATTATCAAGCAGCAGCGGGTTAGTGTTAGCATTCCTATTTCGCATACGGGAAAAACTAGTTCATAAAATCAACGGTAAATCTTTTCTTTGTTCTTCTTTTGCTAAAAATTTACACCTAACTCTTTTCGTCCATGAGGTCGAAAAAGCTCGTGGAGGAAGTAACGTGTTTCTTATATTCCATTATCTTCCTGGCGTGCATCCGGGACGTAATTAATACTTTTTCGATATTTCGACTGAAACTATTGTGTAAAGTGATTTAAAGTGTATAAAGTGACTCACCTTGAGAATAGCTGAAAGGCTGTCAACCGAAATATTAACAGCAACATCCTTGTCGCACCCTGGAAAATCAAGGAACACTTGGTTGTCTCACTTTTGAACGTGGGCTCTGTGATGCACAACGCCTTTATTTGTAACGCCTTCCTCTGCAATTAGTTGAGCATGCCTCTGATACTCTCATGCTGACCATACCAATCAGTGACGCATTGTGCAGCTCGTCTTAAACATGTACTCTCCTCCTTCCATTCAGCTCATAAGATCGACTAACAACACGAAATTGGTACAACAGGGGTTTGGCAACACATTTTGATGCGTGAATTACTCTTCCTAAAGACTTTCCCAACACATTTGAGTGTGCGTCTGCCTTCCTCACTACAGGATTTATATGGCCATTCCATCTGTAATCGTTTCGGACATAAGTTCTCCCACATACTTGAAGGTAGTGACTGGTTCCAGTGATTGGATCGCTTGTCGTGTATTCAGGTGATACCGGAACTTTTTTCGTATTTAGGCTCATTTAATTATGTTTAGCTTCAGATTCCATTCGTCGCATCGGGCACTGATCATCTGCAAGTCGACATTGCGGTCAACAGGTATGGCATACTAGTTCATTGGTTAAGGGATCTGTCGTGCTCTTTTTGAAGAACTCACCACACTCCCGTATTGATCTTCGTGATTTAAACTAAGAGGTCATGTCTGGAGCAGAAATACGAAACCACCTCTCTCGAATTGATGTCACGCTTCAAAAAGTCAACGTTGTTGTTAACGAAGTACTTCCTCACAAAATATCTGATAGTATGTGCCATTGGATTTAAAGTCGTTAGTATGTATGTATTGAACTGGGGACCTAGAAACGACGGAGAGGCTCCGTTCCCACTGTAGCCCTCAGTGGTACACAACCCCACAACAGGCTACAGCAGTCCACTCATCCCACCGCTGCCCCACACCGAAACCAGGGTTATTGTGCGGTTCGGCCCCCAGTGGACCCCCCCGAGAACGTCTCATTCCAGACGAGTGTAACACCAATATTTGCGTGGTAGAGTAATTATGGTGTACACGTAGATGGAGACAGTGTTTGCGCAGCAATCGCCGACGTAGTGTAACTGAGGCGGAATAAGGGAAACCAGCCCGCATTCTCCGAGGCAGATGGAAAGCCGCCTTAAAAACCATCCACAGGCTGGCCGGCACACCGGATCTCGACACTAATCCGCTGGGCGGATTCATGCCGGGGAAGCACTGTATAGTTCGGGAAGTACTGTATAGTTGTCTTCCGTCTGAAACCAGCGCACCATCAGTCGCGGCCCTTGGCAAGTGTGATGAGTCCATTATTATTCCCGGTCTAATTAAATGACGTTGCGTCACTCACTGCAACTGTTTGCGGGCGATGTTGTGTAGCAGGTAACTCATATTATAACAAGTATATTGGTAAACCGGGAAACAATGAAAGAGGGTCGTCTAGGCAGCCCCCCCCCTCCCCAACCCACTATTTCGCAAGAAAAAAGAAGTCCACGGGATAACGTTGCTGCATCGTAAATAGACGGTCGTGTGGTCGATTTCCCGGCCTGGGACTGGGCCTGGATTTTAAATGTGCTGTTGCTGTATGTATCCATTAGATTTGCGTAAAGGAACTGAAATATCATTGTCAGTAGCAGCAGCAGCTATTTGACACCATCAGTTGGGTGAATAACCGGTGTAGATTGAGATTAGGAATAAATTTACCTCTGACTGTAAGTATGATCTACAGTTTCTTGTTATTGTGTATGGTCGATTTTGGGGTAGGAGCCACATCCTCAGACACACCTGGGAACACTTCCTACCTCTGGTGGGCAATTTTATTCATAAGCTCGCCTTATCATACGACTGCGCTCCCATCGTTCCACGCGAGTGAAAATTTGAATATGATTGTTCTAGACATTTCAGTTCTAAAAGCCTTTGTTACGGTCTATTATTGAAACTATTTGATCATTTTCGTCACTCTTAAGACACTGAACACTCACATACAGAAGGAGTGGAGTTGACATTACCGCCCGGCTACTCAGATTCAGACTTTCCGTGGTTTGCGAATATCACGTTAGCCAAATACCGAGTGGTGCCATTGAAAAGGCCACCGCCTATTTCTTTCTTCATCCTTTACCAATCGAAACTTCTGCTTCGTCTCCAACGAACGCATCGTCGACGTGATTTTAAGCCCTAATCGTCATTTTTATAGTAAAATAGTTGCGATAATCAGATCTGTTAGCCAAATGCTACTGAAGTAAAAAAAATCTGAAGAGAACGGACTGCGCGATGCACCCCAGCAGCACCAGGTTCTTTTGGCTGTGTCACTATAGAACATGCACAGCGTCAAATTCATTACAGCAATTATTTGAGATGGAAATGGTAGGAAGACGTCGCGGACGGAGGCGGAGAGGCAAATAATAGCATTTCGTCAGAGGATTTCTGAGGGGGATATAGCTTGCAGGCAAAAGACTTGTCTTGCAGGGTACCGTTTTGTCTAATTAATGAGTACTGTTGACCTGTGGTATCGCTGCCAGGACTGAGTGATTTTTGACAATTCTCAGATGAGCGACGTTGTGCGAATCTTGTGAAGTATCATTATCCTGTTGAATAAAACAGTCAAACGTGAGTCACCTTGCAGCTAAGATATAACCGTGTCAAGAACGAATTTTTTATGAATATGAACTTACAGCCTGTCTTTCCGTTCGTTGCCGTTTTTCGGCATACAGCATGGTGTCTGCAACTGTATGAGCGTCTGTTACTAACAAAAGTGAAAATGTGAACTTATATATTGGGAATTGAGGTAGTATTGTGGATACAGTTTTTGTGTGCACTAGGCTGTACGTAACTGTTATGTACTCAAGTTCGTTGGTCGGCTTGCAGTTGCTTTAAAACACAGTAAAAGTTCTGTTTCAGTTCTCTTAAAGCCGTGATTGTGTTGTGGCAAGGTGTTGTGTTTTAATGATTACGTTTTCGCCTTCCACTGTATGTATGTATTAAAACGGGGACCTAGAAACGACGGAGAGGCTTGGTCCCGTTCTAACCCTCAGTAGTTCACAACCCCATAACAGGCCACAGCAGTCTAACCACCCCACCGCACACAGGGTTATAGTGCGGTTCGGCCCCCAGCTAACCCCTCCGGGAACGTCTCATACCAGACGAGTATAACCCCAAATGTTTGCGTGGTAGAATATTATGGTGTACGCGTACGTGTAAACGGTGTTTGCGCAGCAATCGCCGACACAGTGTAACTGAGGCGGAATAAGGGGAACCGGCCCGCATTTGCCGAGGCAGATGGAAAACCGCCTTAAAAACCATCCACAGACTGGCCAGCACACCGGACTTCGATACTAATCGACCGGGCGGATTCGTGCCAGAGACCGGCACGCCTTCCCGCCCGGAGGTTTCTATATTAGAGGAGTGGTGGTTTTTATTCACTAAGTGTTCTGCAAAAGTATGTGCTCTGTATACCTTGTTCGGGAATTCTTGCTTGTTTGTCGTATGTATTGGGCTTGACAGAAGTTTCATGTGAGTTAGTATATACCTGCATGCTGAATTTGGGTTCAAATGGTTCAAATGGCTCTGAGCACTGTGGGACTTCTGAGGTCATCAGTCCCCTAGAACTTAGAACTACTTAAACCTAACTAACCTAAGGACATCACACACATCCATGCCCGAGGCAGGATTCGAACCTGCGACCGTAGCGCGAATTTGGGGGTTGGGGTTGTTTGGGGGAGGAGACCAGACAGCGAGGTCATCGGTCTCATCGGATTAGGGAAGGACGGGGAAGGAAGTCGGCCGTGCCCTTTCAAAGGAACCATCACGGCATTTGCCTGGAGCGATTTAGGGAAATCACGGAAAACCTAAATCAGGATGGCCCGACGCGGGATTGAACCGTCGTCCTCCCGAATGCGAGTCCAGTGTGCTAACCACCACACTATACCATACACTCAACGTGAGCAACATCTCTTGCTCGGGAAACATCGAAACGATAGTTGATTTCATTCCACACTCGGATTAACAGGTTCCTGTTCATTGAATCGACAGCTTCAACAGTTTGATTTCTCAGCTGTTGAATAGTAATTGTCGTACGTGGGACCAAGACTGTCTTTTATGTACCCACACAGAAAAAAATCGCAGGGCGCGAAGTCTCGTGACCTGAAAGGCCAAAAGCAATCAAGAAGATCATGCCCGCCTATTCCATTCCATTGTAGTGGGATTGTGCTGTTGAGATAACGCCCCACCTCAAGGTGAATATAAGGCGAGGCGCCGTCATGCATAAAAATGAAATCATTGGAATCTTCCTGTAGCTGAGGAAGCAACCAGTTTTGCAGCGTGTCCACGTATGACATACCTATCAGTTTCCTTCTCAAAAAAGAAAGGTCCATAAACTTCGTGAACAGAAGCGGCACGAAACACGTTCAGTTTCGGTGAGTCTCTTTCATGTTTGACGACGACGCCAGGATTTTTCTTTACCCTATAAGTGCAACGTCGATCCGTGTGAAAAGATCAATCGTTCAGAAAAAAGTATCCTCTGCCATATCCCTGAGAATTGAAATGCAATATTCGTAGCTGCTGCTACGGTCACGGGGACGCCGGCCGATGTGGCCGAGAAGTTCTAGGCGTTTCAGTCCGGAACCGCGCTGCTGCTACGGTCGCAGGTTCGAATCCTGCCTCGGGCATGGATGTGTGTGGTGTCCTTAGGTTAGTTAGGTTTAAGTAACTCTTAAGTAATTCTAAGTCTAGGGGACTGATGACCTCAGATGTTAAGTCCTATAGTGCTCAGAGCCATTTGAACCACCACCGGGACGCATCTGCTGCAGTAACTGCAACTTGTAAGTCTTCATATGCAGGCGTCGTCGTAGAAAACGCCACCCCGTTCTTTGAGGAAGTTGAATTTCCTGACCTGTCCATCTTGGGGACTTCTGAGAGCCCCGTGTAAACGCATCTCGGATACGCTCGACATTTTCATCAGACGTGGGTTGCCGACCAGTGCTCTTCCCTTTGCAATTGCAACAAGCTCCCAAGAATTTTGTATGCCGGTCATATAAATCTGCTTGTGCAGAGGCCGCTTCTTGTTGAATCGACGACGGAATGCATGTTGCAGTTGAACAATGTTCTGACTTCTGCAAATTCCAGCACACAAAAGGATTTCTTTAGTGGCGTGGTCACCGTATTGCTAAAACAGACAATAGCGCAGCTGTGTCAAAACTTTGAACCTTCCCCTATCCAGTGACGTTTCTATATTCTCTTTTTGAATCGCCCTGTATAACTTAATATAATATAATACAGGATGTATAAAAAAGAACCACTCGATTTTAAAAAGTCGTAACTGTTATGTTATTTGAGATGTGTGCGTGAACAACGTACGGTTGGAAAGAATAAACTCTCCAGTTTTACGTGGTTCCCGCTAGGTAGCAGCAGTGAGCGTCCACTTCAGTTCTAGGAAAAATGGTTTCGGGACAACAAAAAGCGTTTTGTGTACCACGTTTTGCTCAGTGTGGGTTAGTAATAACTTTTCAGCGTGACTTTCGGACTATGTACGATGTGGATCCTCCTACAGTACAGAGCATTAGACGATGGCATGAGCAATTCCCAGAAGCAGGTTTTTTGTGTACAGGTAAACTGCCGGGCCGTCCCCGAGTATCTGACTCAGACGTCGAACACATCCTCCATAGTTTCACAAGGAGTCAGCAGAAATCCGTTTGCCGTGCAGTTCGACAGCTCAACACGCCCCCGATGTCCGTCTAGCGTGTGCTGCGTCGACGTTTACACATGAAATAACGTGTGGAGTTCTGTAATTTAGTCCGTGGCAAGATGGACCCTCCAAAATTTAATGTGTGTTGTACAGTTTCACGGAAAAAGGTGTATTGTCCAGTTTTCTTTGCCGAGAACACCGATACAGGAAGCACAAACCTCAATATGCTTGAGAACTTTCTTTTCGCACAGTTGGAGACTGATTTGAACGATTTCAATTACCAACAGTGTCGGGCACTGCCACATTGGCTCAAAAATGGCTCGGAGCACTATGGGACTTAACTTCTGAGGTCATCAGTCCCCTAGAACTTAGAACTACTTAAACTTAACTAACCTAAAGACATCACACACACCCATGTGCGAGGCAGGATTCGAACCTGCGACCGTAGCGGTCGCGCGGTTCCAAACTGTAGCGCCTAGAACCGCTCGGCCACCCCGGCCGGCGCCACATTGGCATCTGGAAGTGCGGGATTTTTAAATCAAAGGATTACTGAACGATGGATCGGTTGCACTGGACCAAATGATTCAGCCTTACATTACTGGCGTCCAGAGTCCCCAGATATGACTGTATGTGATTATTTCTTGTGAGTGTTTGTAAAAGACTCTGTTTATGTTCCTCCGTTACAAACAACAACGAATGAACTGAGACATTGCATAACATCAGCTGTTGAAGCTGTAATTCAAGATATGCTTGCTGCAGTATGGGAACAATTTGAACACCGCATTGACGTATGCCGTGCATCTCAAGGGGGGTGTATTGAACACGTGTGAAAAGGATGAAAAAAAACTCTGAGTTTCCCGTTCATCAAAAAACAAAATAAGTTATATATATTTATTAGTTTCAGAAATATAGTGTGCCAAATCGAATGATACTTTTTGATACACCTGTATAATATAAACATAACATTCTGTACAAAGTTCAACAGTGGCTAAGATGAGACAGAACCCCAGATGAATTCAGCATGCAGGTATATACCAACTCACTTGCAACTCTTGTCAAGCCCAATACACAGGACAAAAAATCAAAAATTTTCGAACAAGGTACACAGAGCACATGAGAGCTCTGAAAGTGACAGCATAAACTCCACTTTTGCATAACACTTAATCAATAAAAACCACCACTCCACTAATATCGAAACTGATCTATTGAAAACAACACTGACGGTGAAAGTTTATGTGAGGCCTGGAACACTGATCAGGTATCCTATTGGTTAAGGCGATTGTTTGCGAAAAGCAGGAGATCCGCGTCAGAACGCCATTTTGGCACAAACTTCCAGCTATCACGACATATTCATTACATTGCAGGTTCAGCGTTTGTAAATGGTTCTCACTGCTACCATTTTATGTCATTACATCATAGATTTCATCCGCTTTGGTCAATTCGTGCAACTTCTGCGCATTTGCTTCAGTTGAGAATGGTTTTGGTGACCCAGAGAGAGAGAGAGAGAGAGAGAGAGAGAGAGAGAGAGAGAGCGCCGTGAGGTGTGACGTACGGATCACGCCTGGGTTCCCACGCGCGGCCCCAGATACAGGAAATGGCGCGGCAGCACTCGCCGCTTATTTATCAGACAGCGGCGTCTGCACAGCGGTGTCACCAGCCTGTGTTCATTTTCTCCTCGTACGAACGTAACAGACTGCTTTAGCTTTTGCTACGAGCGTCCTTCAGCACTATACAACAATCGAGAACAGTTTGCTCGACGGACAAAACGTTAGTAGCACCGTTCAAAGGGCACATCAGGCGCTACCGAGAACTGTAGATGGCGTAGAGCTGCCGCCGGGCATTCGTGTCGCCATTCACGGGTAAAGGCCCCCGTAAACGAGCAAACTTGTTTGTCAACTGCACCTTTGTCTTGCTGCGGATTCGACAAACTAGCCCGTACACGTACAAATAAACTTCGTCAGTTTAACCTCACTTTCAAGCGGACGCTGCTCGTTTTCGTGAGCGTTTTGGCAGTAGTGAGAATGGCAACAAATGCAAATAAAGCATTTCTGATACGGACTCTTCTACTTGGCCTTCTAATGACAGCTCATTAAAATAGCACGACGTAACAACAGCCCACATTCGTGGAAGAAACGGAGAACTTCGATTTATTATTATTATTATTATTATTTTAATTTCATTGCAAACCCGCTTTTATGTTATGCGTACAGTATAGATTTTGTTCCTAACTTCTTCCTGCGTAATACACTACTGGCCATTAAAATTGCTACACCACGAAGATGACGTGCTACAGACGCGAAATTTAACCGACAAGAAGAAGATGCTGTGATATGCAAATGATTAGCTTTTCAGAGAATTTACACAAGGTTGGGGCCGGTGGCGACACCTACAACGTGCTTACATGAAGAAAGTTTCCAACCGATTTCTCATACACAAACAGCAGTTGACTGGCGTTGCCTAGTGAAACGTTGTTGTGATGTCTCGTGTAAGGAGGAGAAATGCCTACCATCACGTTTCGGACTTTGATAAAGGTCGGTTTGTAACCTATCACTATTGCGGTATTTAATATCGCGACATTGCTGCTCGCTTTGGTCGAGATCCAATAACTGTTAGCAGAATATGGAATCGCTGGGTTCAGGAGGGTAATACGGAACGCCGTGCTCGATCCCAACGGCCTCGTATCACTAGCAGTCGGGACGACAGGCATCTTATCCGCATGGCTGTAACGGATCGTGCAGCCACGTCTCGATCCCTGAGTCAACAGATGGAGACAATTGCAAGACAACAACCATCTGCACGAACAGTTCGACGACGTTTGCAGCAGCATGGACTATCAGCTCGGAGACCATGGCTGCGGTTACCCTTGACGCTGCATCACAGACAGGAGCGCCTGCGATGGTGTACTCAACGACGAATCTGGGTGCACGAATGGCAAAACGTCATTTTTTCGGATGAATCCAGATTCTGTTTACAGCATCATGATGGTCGCATTCGTGTTTGGCGACATCGCGGTGAACGCACATTGGAAGCGTGTATTCGTCATTGCCATACTGGCGTATCACTCGGCGTGATGGTATGAGGTGCCATTGGTTACATGTCTCGGTCACCTCTTGTTCGCATTGACATCACTTTGAACAGTGGACGTTACATTTCAGATGGGTTACGACCCGTGGCTCTACTCTTCTTTCGATCCCTGCGAAACCATACATTTCAGCATGACAGTGCACGACCGCATGTTGCAGGTCCTGTACGGGCCTTTCTGGATACAGAAAATGTTCGACTGTTGCCCTGGCCAGCACATTCTCCAGATCTGTCACCAATTGAAAACGTCTGGTCAATGGTGGCCGAGCAACTGGTTCGTCTCAATACGCCAGTCACTACTCTTGAGGAAGCTGCATGGGCAGCTGTACCTGTACACGCATCCAAGCGCTGTTTGATTCAATGCCCAGGCGTATGAAGGTCGTTATTACGGCCAGAGGTGGTTGTTCTGGGTACTGATGTCTCAGGATCTATGCAACCAAATTGCGTGAAAATGTAATCACATGTCAGTTCTAGTAAAATACATTTGTCCAATGAATACCCGTTTATCATCTGCATTTCTTCTTGGTGTAGCAATTTTAATGGCCCGTAGTGTATGACTGGAAAAGATGTCACACCCCTACCATTTGGTGACTGTCAGTGCCGTTTTGTTTTTATACTCGATCGCAGTTTCCGTAATTGTGGAAACTAACGATACAATGACACTGTATTGAATCAGCGCAGTAAAATACACTCCTGGAAATGGAAAAAAACACATTGACACCGGTGTGTCAGACCCACCATACTTGCTCCGGACACTGCGAGAGGGCTGTACAAGCAATGATCACACGCACGGCACAGCGGACACACCAGGAACCGCGGTGTTGGCCGTCGAACGGCGCTAGCTGCGCAGCATTTGTGCACCGCCGCCGTCAGTGTCAGCCAGTTTGCCGTGGCATACGGAGCTCCATCGCAGTCTTTAACACTGGTAGCATGCCGCGACAGCGTGGACGTGAACCGTATGTGCAGTTGACGGACTTTGAGCGAGGGCGTATAGTGGGCATGCGGGAGGCCGGGTGGACGTACCGCCGAATTGCTCAACACGTGGGGCGTGAGGTCTCCACAGTACATCGATGTTGTCGCCAGTGGTCGGCGGAAGGTGCACGTGCCCGTCGACCTGGGACCGGACCGCAGCGACGCACGGATGCACGCCAAGACCGTAGGATCCTACACAGTGCCGTAGGGGACCGCACCGCCACTTCCCAGCAAATTAGGGACACTGTTGCTCCTGGGGTATCGGCGAGGACCATTCGCAACCGTCTCCATGAAGCTGGGCTACGGTCCCGCACACCGTTAGGCCGTCTTCCGCTCACGCCCCAACATCGTGCAGCCCGCCTCCAGTGGTGTCGCGACAGGCGTGAATGGAGGGACGAATGGAGACGTGTCGTCTTCAGCGATGAGAGTCGCTTCTGCCTTGGTGCCAATGATGGTCGTATGCGTGTTTGGCGCCGTGCACGTGAGCGCCACAATCAGGACTGCATACGACCGAGGCACACAGGGCCAACACCCGGCATCATGGTGTGGGGAGCGATCTCCTACACTGGCCGTACACCACTGGTGATCGTCGAGGGGACACTCAATAGTGCACGGTACATCCAAACCGTCATCGAACCCATCGTTCTACCATTCCTAGACTGGCAAGGGAACTTGCTGTTCCAACAGGACAATGCACGTCCGCATGTATCCCGTGCCACCCAACGTGCTCTAGAATGTGTAAGTCAACTACCCTGGCCAGCAAGATCTCCGGATCTGTCCCCCATTGAGCATGTTTGGGACTGGATGAAGCGTCGTCTCACGCGGTCTGCACGTCCAGCACGAACGCTGGTCCAACTGAGGCGCCAGGTGGAAATGGCATGGCAAGCCGTTCCACAGGACTACATCCAGCATCTCTACGATCGTCTCCATGGGAGAATAGCAGCCTGCATTGCTGCGAAAGGTGGATATACACTGTACTAGTGCCGACATTGTGCATGCTCTGTTGCCTGTGTCTATGTGCCTGTGGTTCTGTCAGTGTGATCATGTGATGTATCTGACCCCAGGAATGTGTCAATAAAGTTTCCCCTTCCTGGGACAATAAATTCACGGTGTTCTTATTTCAATTTCCAGGAGTGTAGATCGACGTGTCTGAATTAGAGATGGGGGATCCGCTCTTGAACTAATTCATAGAGTTCAATCTTTCAAAGGAGTGAACAATCAGTGATTCAGAAAAAAAGAACGGTAGCTCCAAACGTTTCCCACGGCAGAGAGAGAGAGAGAGAGAGAGAGAGAGAGAGAGAGACGGAGCATAGCAGCAGCGCCTCTGCTGGTCAGAGCACAGTGCACGCCACACAACACAGCCAGCGCCGGCCTCTGCCCTGCTTCTACCTTGGCTGCCTGCATTGTGCAGTGCCCCATTGGATTTTGTGTTTCACATATGCCGTGCCGTCTCTGTGCGTCGTCTGCCGTGTGCACTGTGCAGTGTCTGGCGCAGCTTAACTTCGCATCGCACTCTGTCGGCGATCGTTTCAGTCGCACGTCCTGCCCTCTGGGCAGTTGATGCGAGCAACAGGACAGAGAGCCAGCTAGCAGATAACATAGGAACTACTTGCAAAAACCTGCTCGCAAGGGAACGGACGATTTGTCTCGGAGCGGATGAGTTCACCGCTCCCCCCCACCCTCGGAACTCGCCCGCTCAACGCTCACCCCAACGTCTCGACTCTAGCCAGAGCGTCGAGCAAAGCGACTCAGGTGTCACTCTGGTCTCTGCGGTCTCAGCTCACGCAGTAATACAGCTCGCGGCTCGACCTGCTCGACTCAGCGCCTCTGCATCGGAGTTCGTCCCCACTGGATATTGTTCTTCGTAGTAATACCGCTTTGTATATAACATTATTATGTTATGTATACATCAATTGTTTTTATTTTATTTTTATTTG
Organism: Schistocerca cancellata; assembly: GCF_023864275.1. Taxonomy (NCBI): domain Eukaryota; kingdom Metazoa; phylum Arthropoda; class Insecta; order Orthoptera; family Acrididae; genus Schistocerca; species Schistocerca cancellata. The sequence continues at coordinate 755,982,344 of NC_064629.1, read as the reverse complement.
TTTAAACTGATTAGATTAGGTTCCTGATGACTCCTCTTACTATAGGATTTTTATTATGGACACTCGAATTTACGCTTTAATTACGAGCGAACCGATAAACGTATCGCAAAATGTGATATACCAATATTTTCCTTGTTTTATTCTGCGTGAGGCTATATGCAGCACTTTCGTTTTACAGTCAAATTTATATTTTTTTTTCTTATTCTGGTACGGATTTTGCGATTTTAGGCGTCTTCGAAAGGAAACGTTCACTTTAAAAATACATGGCTTGCGATGTATTTGTATGAGGTTAATGAAATTTTAATACATTATAGCCAAATATATTGTTAATGTAAATCTCAAGTTACAACATTTTCTGATCACCCAAAAAACCACGATAGTGCAAAATAAATCAATAATCAAAAACTTTGTCATATCGTGGAAATTTCAATAAACAATACAAAATTCTTGCTCATTATCTGTGTTACTTCAAAATAGGATCAAATAAGATCAAAATACGGGTATAGTACTGGAATAAACCAAGTTTAAAGGGCAATGTGCCTTCCATTTATTTTCTATTGTAAATGAGTGGTGAGTCATGAAAAAGAGCTAATTCATTTGAGGGAGTGAACAGTTCTGATCCAATCTCTGAAAAGAACAGTTTTGCCCATCTCTAGTCTGAATGGCAGAAGCAAGCAATCGTTTTTGGCCGTTCTCATAAACACACCGTGAATAAAACTGCCCGATGTTATGGTGTATCGTCGCCAACACTCCTACGGTTCTGCAAGGAATGCTGGATCATTCGCATCCTTGTGACCTTTTTACGGCCGCTATTCTTACATCGTGTTACGAGGGGATGAGGTCGGAGATGGATGTCACTCTTTGTCAGTGACAAATCAGGTTCAAACCCGACCGTTGTTGCTTCTGTATCACTAGGTCCCGGGTTCGATTCCCGGCCGGGTCGGGGATTTTCTCCGCTCGGGGACTGGGCGTTTTTGTTGTCCGCATCATTTCATCATCATTCGTGAAAGTGGCGCGTCTGGACTGTGTGAAGATTGTGAATTTGTACGGACGCTGATAACCGCGCAGTTGAGCGTCCTACAAACCAAATATCATCATCATCATCATCATCAAACCCGACAGGAATTGCTGTTTTCAGAGAATGTAGGTTCATCTCGACTAGTTTCCGAGCCAACATTATGCAGGAATCTACACGCCATGGATATTTTGAGTCAGGTACCTCGTGAAACGCCACTGCTCTCAGCAGCACATAAACCTGCGCATTCTCAGTGGGCCAAACAACACACAAACTGAACAGTGTAGTGTAGTCGAAGGAGTCGCTATTTCGCATCTTTTCAAATGATGCAAGGCGCGAGTGCGCCGACGGCAAACTGAGGTGTTTAACATGCAGTGTGTATAGAACATAGTTTAAGCCAGATGCGTCTCTGTGATACTTTTGAGAGCGTTTCTTCTACCGTGACGTGGTCTTGCTCATTCAGGCTACTGCGAATATCAATCAGGATTTTATATCGACACACTTAGTAACGAAGTAATACACTCTCTAGAGCGCCCGGCTAGCCGCGCGGTCTAACGCGCTGCCTCCCGAGCGCGAAGGCGTGCCAGTCTCCGGCACGAATCTGCCCGGCGCATTAGTGTCGAGGTCCAGTGTGCCGGACAACCTCTGGATGGATTTTAAGGCGGTTTTCCATCTGCCTCGGCGAATGCGGGCTGGTTCCCCTTGTTCCGCCTCAGTTACACTACGTCGGCGATCGCAGCGCAAACAATGTCTCCACGTACGCGTACACCATAATTACTCTACCACGCAAACAATGGGGTTACACTCGTCTGGTATGAGACGTTCCCGGAGGGGGGAGGTTGTCCACTGGGGGCCGAACCGCACAATAACACTGGGTTCGGGGTGGGGGCGGCGGTGAGGTGGATGGACTGCTTTGGCCTGTTGTGGGGTTGTCAAACACTGAGGGCTACGGCGAGACGAAGCCTCTCCGTCGTTTCTAGGTCCCCGCTTCAATATAAAACAATACAATACAGTACAGTACTCTCTCTTGTACATATTCGTGATCAATATGCTATGGACACTCCCGTCTTCCAAGACAACAGCCCCGCGCCCAGGGTTGCACGCGTACATGCCATCAGGCACCCTAGCGTTCATCGACTGGCCCTGAAATCGCTGATTTAAGCATTTCCAGTAAAATCAACGACCTATACTTAATATCCTTCCCCCACAAATACTTTTTTAATCTTCATAAAACATTCAGAAAAAGCATATGTTACTACCCCGAGGAAACTTCTTTGGAAAGCATTACATTTGGCAAACATAAAGGATCCTTTAATTAAAATAATACAGGAAATCTGTAAAGATAACATATGTAACGCGAAAATTGGTAGTACACTTTCACAGAAATTCAGAACAAACAAGGGTCTTTCATTGTAAAAATACAGCAACCAGCCACTTTTTAATGCGTTTTATTTATGCCAATATGCATTTCGGGTTTGCACCCATCTTCAGCTGGCAAATTACATGGATCTTCAGTTACTACAGTAGTACAATCTCGACAGCAGTTTGGATGCCGCAGCAGGCCTGTGCAAAAGCAACGATTCCAATCATTTACTTCAATTTCGCGAGTTTAAAGTTACGCACTATCAGTTGTTCATTTTACTTACATTCTCCTCTCCTTGTTTTTTCTTGGCTTTTCTTCTTTCTTGCAACAACACAAACACTTTTTACCACGTATTTTACACAGGCGCACTGCGTTATCCGCCATGTTGTCGACTGACAGTTTTGTTTACATACAAACGGTTTATCTATGGACAGAGTTATATTTTTCGAAAGTTTTGAGGTTATAAGATAAGCTACTGTTTTCTAAACATTGACTTGGGTGACAGAAGTATTCTAAGTACAATGTATACTTTTTTTTGTAGTATTGAAGATAATAAACTAACATAACACATTTATACAACGCAGTAATTCATACATTTACAATATAACAAAGATAGAATTAAGATTTTTATGTTTTATACTATTACATGCATTTGGTTAGGTTTATATTAGATTATGTTATTTCTTGATTGTGCTTAGTGAGTGGTTTGATAAGTAGAGTGTGGAAGTTTTTCAGAAATATTCGGTTTGGTAGCTCTGTTTGGTCGTTAAGTATGTCAGAAGGGGATGCATGTTTATGTGAATAAATTTCGATTTCTTCTAGGAGGTTCATTCTTTTTCCTTTGTTGGCTAGGTGGAGAACTTGTAGGTTATGGGATATGTCTGTTACTTGATGTTCTTCTTCTGCTACATGTTGGGCGAATGTGGATTTATTTAAGTTTTTTAAACGAAGAGCATCCATGTGTTCTCGAAACCAACTATTTTTCTTTTAATAACAAAATGTACCAGCAGAAAGAGGGCCTGGCTATGGGTAGCTGCCTTGCCAGTTTGCTTGCAGATATTTTCATCAATAACTTAGAATGTAAATTTTTTAAAGAAAACCCCCAGATAGTAAACAAGATAATTTATTACAAAAGGTATGTTGATGATATAATAATCTTATTTGATGGCACAGCAGAAGAAATTGATAACCTTGCAAAAGAAATGAATAAAATGCATCAGAACATCATCTTCACTGTAGAACACCAGACAGAAGTAGGTTTAAATTTTCTGGATCTCTGCATAAGTAGCTCCAACAACAAACACATATTTCAAGTATACAGGAAACCAACATACACAGATAACACAATTAATAAATCATCCTGCCACCCGGATAAACATAAGACGGCTTCATACAGAGCAATGCTAAACAGAATACACAAAATACCACTAGAACCAGCTGACCAAATAGAAGAACTAGACACCATCAAAGCAATTGCTTACAATAATGGTTACAATCCAAAACTAATAGATGAACTAAACTCTGAGATAAATCCCCACATAAACAAATACAATAACAAAACAACATTAAAGAATGCCACAACACAGCCAAAAGAAAAATATGTAAGGTTGCCATTTGTAGGAAAGCTGTCATATAAAATAGCAAAGCTGTTCCGAGGAACAGATATCAAAATCAGCTACTATACAAATAACAAAATAAAGGACAAAGCTATCCATAACATTAAAAATAATACCAAACCGTACAATCAATCAGGAATATACAAACTTAACTGCAATTCATGTCCAAAAACATACATAGGCCAAACAGGGAGAAACTTCAGCATACGGTTTCGAGAACACATGGATGCTCTTCGTTTAAAAAACTTAAATAAATCCACATTCGCCCAACATGTAGCAGAAGAAGAACATCAAGTAACAGACATATCCCATAACCTACAAGTTCTCCACCTAGCCAACAAAGGAAAAAGAATGAACCTCCTAGAAGAAATCGAAATTTATTCACATAAACATGCATCCCCTTCTGACATACTTAACGACCAAACAGAGCTACCAAACCGAATATTTCTGAAAAACTTCCACACTCTACTTATCAAACCACTCACTAAGCACAATCAAGAAATAACATAATCTAATATAAACCTAACCAAATGCATGTAATAGTATAAAACATAAAAATCTTAATTCTATCTTTGTTATATTGTAAATGTATGAATTACTGCGTTGTATAAATGTGTTATGTTAGTTTATTATCTTCAATACTACAAAAAAAAGTATACATTGTACTTAGAATACTTCTGTCACCCAAGTCAATGTTTAGAAAACAGTAGCTTATCTTATAACCTCAAAACTTTCGAAAAATATAACTCTGTCCATAGATAAACCGTTTGTATGTAAACAAAACTGTCAGTCGACAACATGGCGGATAACGCAGTGCGCCTGTGTAAAATACGTGGTAAAAAGTGTTTGTGTTGTTGCAAGAAAGAAGAAAAGCCAAGAAAAAACAAGGAGAGGAGAATGTAAGTAAAATGAACAACTGATAGTGCGTAACTTTAAACTCGCGAAATTGAAGTAAATGATTGGAATCGTTGCTTTTGCACAGGCCTGCTGCGGCATCCAAACTGCTGTCGAGATTGTACTACTGTAGTAACTGAAGATCCATGTAATTTGCCAGCTGAAGATGGGTGCAAACCCGAAATGCATATTGGCATAAATAAAACGCATTAAAAAGTGGCTGGTTGCTGTATTTTTACAATGAAATATCATTATCCACGGCCACGGAGCTCAACAGTCCAAATATAATGGACAAATTGCTATAAACAAGGGTCTGTTACACGGCTGCCCCATGTCACCAACATTATTTAAATCTATATAGATATGTCTTAAGACATGGTCTCGTAAATGCAATGGGATGAGGTTACAAATTAAAGAGGGAATTTATTTACATCACCTACTATTTGCTGATGATCAAATAGTTATAGCACAAGACGGAGAGGATGCAAACTGTGTGTGTAACCAATTATCAATGGAATACAGAAACCGGGGATTGAAGATCAATTACCAGAAAACAGAATACCTCACTAATGTTCCAGATGACTTATACACAGGGGAAAGGAAATTAAGAAGGTCAATACCTTCTGTTGTTTGGAATCCATTTTGGGGTTGGAGGGAAAATCAGAGGTAGAAATTAATAAAAGAATTAGGAAGCTCAACTCACTCTCATGGAGCAGAAATGTAATAAACAAAACCAAAAAAATCATATATGAATTGATACTAGGAAGCGTAGTTATGTATGGAGTGGAGACTTGGACTACTAATCTGAAACACCTGAAACAACTGCAAGCAATATAAATGGACTTCTGGAGAATATCAGCAAGAAATTCTAGAAAAGAGAAAGTAGGAAACGACGAAATAATACAAAGAATAAAAGTAAGAGAAAGAATACATGACGTGATGGATAAAATGAAGTTACAATGGTACGGGCATGTAAGAACAATGGAGGAAGCCAGAACTGAGAAAATGATTCTGGGATGGGAACAAAAAAAAAAAAAAAAAAAAAAAGAAAAGGTTGAAATGGCTCTAAGCACTATGGGACTTAACATCTGAGGTCATCAGTCCCCTAGAACTTAGAACTACTTAAACTTAACTAACCTAAGGACATCACACACATCAATGCCCGAGGCAGGATTCGAACCTGCGACCACAGCAGCCGCATGGTTCCGGACTGAAGCCCCTAGAATCGCTCGACCACCGCGGCCGGCTGGGATGGGAACCAGAGGGAAAGAAGAGAAGAGGATGCCCTATGATCACCTGGCTCCAAAATGTATACTGTGGAACAGATGTAATAATTTTCGGGTATTTGTTATGTTGGAAATTTGTGGTTATCGGCCCCTAATTAATCTAACTTAAACTAACTTACGCGAAGGACAACACCCACTCCCGAGGGAGGACTCGAACCTCCGACGACGACGGGGGGGGGGGGGGGGGAGGGGGGGAGGGGGGGTTACGTGTTACGTGCTGGAGAAAAATATTTCTATAGAGGAAAATCTCAATAAATAAATAAATAATAAAATATGTAGGACATTCTAAACGCTACCTACTCAGATTTTCAGTTTTGCGTGTTCGGGAAACCTCAGTCATGTTTTTAGCTAATGATTGAGCCCACTTGTGCAAGTGTATTCAATTATGATATCTGTAAAAAGAAATCTCAGCCACGGGGAGCACAGTTAAATTGTCATTTTATTTACAACGTACTACTCCAGTAGTTAGTCTCACATAATGTTTATTTCACTTTCACTAATTTGCTAAGCAACACAGTTTATCATAAAGTTGTGTTACTGACCTTGGAACATAATTAGTATGGTATATTTGAAAGTAATTCTGTTTTTGTGGGCAAAGTCATTTTGTATTCTTACTGTATGGGCCATTCAACATTGTAAGAATCGTTTTGCAACGGCTTTTAAAAGTAACCCCGTGTGATTGTGCAGTGGCAATAGTTCTTTCATGAGTGCACTCAAAAAATAAAGGCTTGGTTGTTGATTTCATGCTAAATTAAGTTTGGGATGTGTGCACAGAGTTCTGCGGATTTGCGATCTCTATTGCTATAACCAAACATTTGCTCTGCACATAAGCAAACATAAAAAAATGACCCGCAGGCGTAATAAGAGCACCACGACTCTTTCTCTGTGGCAAAGAGATGGGTGATTACCGGCACACCTCAGAGCAGTAACACAGATTTCACACCCTATTTTCTTCTCCAGACAGCTGATAACAAAGCCAGCTATGTATGCAGCAACACTCGTAGAAACATCAGGCAGACTGTCACAGCTATTTATATTGTTATGATCATGACACTACAGGTGTGAAGGTGCTTAGGACTGCAAGGATTGGTTCATATTCAAGTTCGGTACAGTTATGCTATTTTCTCGAAAACTGACGTTTTGAGACGGTGCTGTGAACAAAATACAAGTTGATTCTTGCAGAGAAGAAAACAGCAACCATCCACATTTAATAATGCTATTTCAAGAAACGCCGTTACTGGTTTCGAACCAACAGGTTCATCAGCAGACGTATGTTCGTGTTAAGAGAAACATTTGTTACCTTTACGTTGGTTTTCGCTTTTTACTTATCGTTATGGTGAAAATTTCTTGGGGTGGTAGCGCCGCCGTATATATACTAGGTATTAACAAATTAATAATAAATGGATTTCAACATGTGATAACATAACTCTTACAATTTTTTGTTCCTCATTCATACAAATCAGTGTGTGAACCGTTATTGGCACGTATAATGTCTAGTCGGAATTCCATTTCTATCCACGCGTTAGTCTTGCCGAGCATATCCACTGCAAACCGCTCGCGCTCAGTTTTGTCCATAGGCTTTAATGCCTGAACTGCAATTTGTAGGGATATAGTCGTAACGTCTTAGTGATAGTCACATTTCCAACTCACTGGCCGCCGTACGCACCTATTTTGTGGGACTCCTTGCAAGCACATTTTTTTTCATAAATGATGTACACCAAGCACCAATACATCTACATCTACACTCTGAAAATCACATTTAAGTGCCTGGCACAGAATTCTTCGAACCATCTTCACAATCCCGTGTTATTCCAATCACGTGTAGCGTGCGAAAAAAACGAACACCTATATCTTTCCGTGCGAGCTCTGATTTCCCGTATTATATTATGGTGATCGTTTCTCCCTATATAGGTCGGCGTCTGCAAAATGTTTTTGCATTCCGAGGAGAAAGTTGGTGACTGAAATTTCATGAGAAGATCCCGCCGCAACTAAAAACGGCTTTGTTTTAATGATGTCCAGCCCAAATTCTGCACCATTTCAGCGACACTCTCTCGCCTATTTCGCGATAATAAAAAATGTGCTGCCCTTCTTTGAACTTTTTCGATGTATTCCGTCAATCCTATCTAGTAAGCACCCCACACCGCGCAGCAGTATTCTAAAAGAGGACGGACTAGCGTAGTATAGGCAGTTTCCTTAGTAGATCTGTTAAATTTTCTAAGTGTCCTGCCAATAAAATGCAGTCTTTGGTTAGCCTTCCCCACAACATTTTCTGTGTTTTTTACAATTTAAATTGTTCGTAATTGTGATTTCTAGGTATTTAGTTGAATTTACGGCGTTTAAATTTGACTGATTTTTGTGTAACCGAAGTTTAACGGATTTTTTTTAGCACTCATGTGGATGGCCTCACACTTTTCGTTATGTAGCGTCGACTGCTAATTTTCGCACCATATAGGTATCTTTCTAATTGTTCTGCAATTTGTTTTGCTATTCTCATGATTTTATTAGTCGATAAACGACAGCATCATCTCCAAACAGCCTAAGACGGATGCTCAGATTGTCTCCCAGATCGTTTATATAGATAAAAAAACAGCAAAGGCCCTAAAACACTACTTTGGGGAACGGCAGAACTCACTTCTGTTTTAATCGATGACTTTCCGTCAGTTACTACGAACTGTGACCTCTCTGACAGGAAATCACGAATCCAGTGACATAACTGAGTAGATATTCCACTAGCACGTAATTTCACTACAAGCCGTTTGTGTGGTACAGTGTCAAAAGCTTTCCGGAAATCCAGAAATACGGAATTAATTTGAAATCTCTTGTCAATAGCAGTCATCGCTTCGTGCGAGTAAAGAGCTAGTTGTGTTTCACAAGAACGATGCTTTCTAAATGCGTGTTGACTGTCTGTCAGTAGACCGTTTCCTTCGAGGTAATTCATAATGTTCGAACACAATATATCTTCCAAACTCCTGCTGCATGTCGACGTTAATGATATGGGCCTGTAATTAAGTGAATTACTCCTACTACCTTCCTTCAATATTTGTGTGACCTGTGCGACTTTCCAGTCTATCGGTACGGATCTTTCGTCGAGCGAATAGTTGTATATGATTGTTAAGTATGGAGCTATTGTATCGTCATACTCTGAAAGGAATCTAACTAGTATACAATCTGGACCTGAAGACTTGCTTTTGTTAAGTGATTAAAATTGCTTAAATATTCCTGGGATATCTATTTCTACGTTACTGTTGGCAGCTGTTCTTGATTCGACTTCTGGAATACTTACTTCGTCTTCTTTGGTGAAGGAATTTGGGAAGGCTGTGTTTAGTAACTCTGCTTTGGCAGCACTGAAAAATGTTCAAATGTGTGTGAAATCTTATGGGACTTAACTGCTAAGGTCATCCGTCCCTAAGCTTACACACTACTTAACCTAAATTATCCTAAGGACAAACACAAACACTCATGCCCGAGGGAGGACTCGAACCTCCGCCAGGACCAGCCGCACAGTGCATGACTACAGCGCCTCAGACCGCTCGGCTAATCACGCACGGCTGGCAGCACTGTCTTCGATAGTTGGTCGGGGCGGTTTTGCCTTGAAAGTTGCAGGGTGTGCTCCTGTCGTCACCCGGCTGAGTTCCAGCTAGTTATTTAACAACTTCAACATTGACACCTAACGCTGAACGTGACCTATAAAGGAGACAGGTGTTCGAGCAGAGTAACTACGCTTGCGCAATAGGAGCAGTTAGTAAACCATCAGACGGAGGGAGAACGCTGTTCAAAGAATCCCACTAGTCACTGCAGTTGTGATAACTGCGCCAACAACGATGACATTGCTCTTCGCAAGGATACCCTCTGTGTCGCCACTGTCGTAAAAATTGTCACCACGTGCTTCCTCGTTCTTTACTGCGTTGTTGTTGTCTTCGTTTGTCCGTTAGATTAGCTGGAAGACTCTCTCCCGCCCTCCTGGATACATGTCAGTGGCTATCTGACGACAGCTGGCGGAAGTGAGCTCAGATTGCACGGAAGGAAACTCGTCACATCCTAGACGTTGTTGGCAGTATCACAAATCTCTCTGCAACGCTCAGTGCCCAGGCTGCGTAACATTGCCATTTTGCAATGTTTCTCACTATCTTTGGTGCGTTGAGGCCGTGGAGTCCATACGATTCGGAAAAACGTGAACTGAACATCTTCACCATCATCGTAGTTCTTGCACACGATGTGAGCTAATTAAGCGGAGTACTGAATGGATAAACCTGTATATGTTTTCGTTTCAGAGCGTTAAATTGACACGAAAAATTGTCTGTCAGAAATAAAACGACTGCTGAAGAGATGCAGATCAGTAAACAGAGAATTATTTCCATTACGTCGAGAACGATAGCTTTAAAGCTGCAGATGACTGTGTTTACGTGTCTGTCTGCAGTGGTGATATGGCCGGATGTACTGGATTCATGGGTTACAGTCTCCAACAGACAGAACTGGCTACGAAAGGAAGAGTTAGAAGGTGCTGCTAACGCGTTTCATATGCGTAGGTGATCCAGAACGACAGGTGGCAATGAGTAAGTGGCACATCGTCTCGTCTAGTGACATGGGAAGCGAGGAAGCAAGGCTACAGTCGCGGGGGGCGGAGGGGAGGGGGACCATAGACCACTAGCGAGAAAGGCGATACAAAAGGCGCGAAATAGGCACCGCCGTGAAAGATGCACAGAAAAATTTGTTTACCTTTATGCAGCAGTTAATCTGCCGGTAATTCTAGAAGCGTGTAAATGTGATTATAACTTAGCTTCGAACAGACATGAAGCAGTACAAGGTTTTGAGTCTTCTGTACACTGGTAACGTCAGTCGAGCATACTTAAATATGATCCGTAGGAGGGAGTGGACTTCTCTGTGAAAAACACAATTTTCATGAAATTGTAGATTATTTCGATTAAGTTCTCGACTTACATTTATAACGTTACAGAGGGATCTTTCTCTGTGCAACGGAATAACTACACCACTGGTCATTAAAATTGCTACACCACGAAGATGACGTGCTACAGACGCGAAATTTAACAGACAGGAAGAAGATGCTGTGATATGCAAATGATTAGCTTTTCACAGCATTCACACAAGGTTGGCGCCGGTGGCGACACCTACAACGTGCTGACATGAGGAAAGTTTCCAATCGATTTCTCATACACAAACAGCAGTTGAATGGCGTTGTGAAACTTTGTTGTGATGCCTCGTGTAAGGAGGAGAAATGCGTACCATCACGTTTCCGACTTTGATAAAGGTCGGATTGTAGCCTATTGCGATTGCGGTTTATCGTATCGCGACATTGCTGCTCGCGTTGGTCGAGATCCAATGACTGTTAGCAGAATATGGAATCGGTGGGGGTCAGGAGGATTATACGGAATGCCGTGCTGGATCCTAAAGGCCTCGTATCACTAGCAGTCGAGATGACAGGCATCTTATCCGCATGGCTGTAACGGATCGTGCACCCACGTCTCGTTCCCTGAGTCAACAGATGGGGACGTTTGCAAGACAACAACCATCTGCACGAACAGTTCGACGAAGTTTGTAGGAGCATGGACTATCAGCTCGGAGACCATGGCTGCGGTTACCCTTGACGCTGCATCACAGACAGGAGCGCATGCGATGGTGTATTCTACGACGAACCTGGGTGCACGAATGGCAAAACGTCATTTTTTCGGATGAATCCAGGTTCTGTTTACAGCATCATGATGGTCGCATCCGCGTTTGGCGACATGGCGGTGAACGCACATTGGAAGCGTGTATTCGTCATCGCCATACTGGCGTATCACCCGGCGTGATGGTATGGGGTGCCATTGGTTACACGTCTCGATCACCTCTTGTTCGCATTGACATCACTTTGAACAGTGGACGTTACATTTCAGATGGGTTACGACCCGTGGCTCTACTCTTCTTTCGATCCCTGCGAAACCATACATTTCAGCATGACAGTGCACGACCGCATGTTGCAGGTCCTGTACGGGCCTTTCTGGATACAGAAAATGTTCGACTGTTGCCCTGGCCAGCACATTCTCCAGATCTCTCACCAATTGAAAACGTCTGGTCAATGGTGGCCGAGCAACTGGCTCGTCACAATACGCCAGTCACTACTGTTGATGAACTGTGCTATCGTTTTGAAGCTGCATGGGGAGCTGTACCTGTACATGACGGCAGGCCATTGCCGATCCTCCGGTAATTGTTGAAATTCTCTGGCAATTGATGAGTAGTCGTAAGTGACTCCCACAGCAATCTACATTGTTGTTGCAACCTGCAGTTACCCGTCGTTCGGTGAAACGGTTTTAAATTAAATGAATGTCACACACTTTTAGGTGTTTAGCGTTTCCGGACAATCGACGTCGCCGTACTGGCGTTCGCACCACCAATCTAGCCGCGGCAGACGCCGACGACTCTTTTCGACGCAGACAGATGCACTGCTGTAGCAGTGCTTCATTATGGAGTCAGTACTGATACAGCTGGTCTACCCGCCAGGGTAACCGATTCGGGTAGGCGCGCCGGCCCCGGATCGATTCCGCTCGTCGGATTAACGACGAGGGCCGGTGTGCCGGCCAGCCTGAATGTGGTTTTTAGGCGGTTTTCCACATCCCGCGAGGTGAATACCGGGCTAGTCCCCACGTTCCGCCTCAGTTATACGGCTCGCAAACATCTGAAGACATTCGCACTCTTCCATGGCTTCCACTAGATGCAGACAATGGGGTACACTAATTCCGGCCCTGGGGGCGGGGTGGGGGGGGGGGATGGGCACGGGGTGGCGACAGGAAGGGCATCCGGACACCCCTTGCATTAACTGCATTAAGATGCCACATGCGATTAACCATAGCCGACCCTGCATAACTGTGGGACAAGACTCAAGAAAGAGACAGAGAGAGACTGATACACCTGGTCTGTTACGAAAATGCAGAGCTCTTTGGTTCTACACACTAATCGCTTTCGGTCCAGTATGCCCTGTACGAGTCAAAATGTCCTTGCCCCTCCCTCCACCCTCCCCAGAAATAATAGGTCCACAACGACTCTTTTTTATTGTTCAAATGTGTGTGAAATCTTGTGGGACTGAACTGCTATGGTCATCACTCCCTAAGCTTACACACTACGAGTGTAAATTATCCTAATGGAAAACACACACACCCATGCCCAAGGGAGGACTCGAACCTCCGCTGGGACCAGCCCGCACAGTCCATGACTGCAGCGCCTCAGGTTCCTCACTGAAATTTGACACTAATGCTTTTTTTTCTGGATATATGTACCTTTCACCTTGTTTTAGTTGCCCCCCCCCCCCTTGGTACTTTGGTAATCACTACTACCACAACCGCCAAATGGTCACCGATACCAGTTCTGATATGGACATCCACAAAGACATCATTTCTATTCATTGCATTAGATTTAATATATTTCCATCATTAGTGGGGTTCCGAACTATCTGTTCTAAGCAGTTTTCAGAGAAGCCATTTAGTAATTTTTCACAGCATAATATGTCACACCCACAACTAACAAATCTGTAATTATCACAATTGATTTTTGGATGATTTAAGTCTCCTCTGATGATTACAGTAGGATTAGGGATCTTAAGTACAAGCGAATCGAGGTTTTCTTTAAAGTTTTGGGTTGCATCAAGAGCTGAGTCTGGTGGTCGATAGAAGTTATTAATTTACGTTATGTAGTATTATTATGTAAAATTACAGTCGAAAATATACATGTCTTTCAAACGAAATTCAGATAACACGAGAGTTCACTGCTACTTTTACGCGCTCTGCCATCAGTCACTCAAGTGTAGTGGTTCAAAAATGGCTCTGAGCACTATGGGACTTAACATCTGAGGTCATCAGTCCCCTAGAACTTAGAACTACTTAAACCTAACCAACCTAAGGAAATCACACACATCCATGCCCGAGGCGGGATTCGAACCTGCGACCGTAGCGGTCGCGCGGTTCCAGGCTGAAGCGCCTAGAACCGCTCGGCCACAACGGCCGGCAGTATAGTGGTTAATTTTTGTATATACCGAGATATAAAACACTGAAATGTGTACTGACGTACCAATCAGCGATTCTTCTGAGTTTGCGCTGTGATTTTTCATAGTTTATGCTAGCTGCTTGGAAATAAATCACCCGCCTGAAACACTGCTGCAGTTAGAAGTCTATGGAAGCAGACTCATGACGATTGTTATGTCATGCTTCAACCGTTTACTTCGAAAACTTCCTACACAGTGTAAACAAATCCAGTATCTGGACACATCTTGTTCCATACAGGAACGATTCATTCACTGCCAGAAAAAGAAACACGAAATTGCCATGGAGAGATGGTTTTTTTTATTAAGGTGCCATCTTTAAATGCAAAAAATGAAATTATATGAATAGTGGATTAAACATTTGTTCCAGTCTGCCAAATGATTGGAAGACGTGTCTTTTATTACTGGCACGTCTAGACAAGAGCTTACAAAATGGCCGCTTGGTTAAGCGGCGGTGCAGGAAGTTGCATCTCACCTGCTCTGCCGACAACATGCCAGTCTTCCGCTTGTTCTTCCTCCTGGAGAAGTTGCTTACGTAAATGCATCTTTTAGTGATTACTGTAAGGACAGCGGTACCAACTCAAATCAATACTTCTCCTCTTTGAAAAAAAAAAAAAAAAAAAACGGTTGACGCCTAGTTTTTACTACGGAGGATAACTTTCAAAGCGTGCTGTGCTGTTAGAGACACGACACACCCTATAATTGGAGTTATAAATCACCATTTATTACTTAGTTCTTAAAAAAGCATCTGATTTGTGTACGGAAGTTGCAACGCCATAAAACGGTAGCGCATAAAGTTGTTGCGCGCTAATAAGCGGGAAAACTTTTTGTTTGGTAGAAATATTTGCGTTAAATCACTGCAAACAGTAACAACCATAAAACATCTAGGAGTGTTGTGCGAAACGGTTTAAAATGGAATGAGCGCATAAACTTGTTATAAAAGGTGCTTGGATGAGATTCATTGGGAAAATCCTGCGGAAATGCAGCTTATCCAAGAAAGAAGTGGCATACCAAGGACTCGTTCGACTGTTTCTTAAGTATATCTTCACCATTTGGGAAACTTAACATGTAGGATTAATAAACAAGGTTGAGAATATTGACAGAAAAGCACCACGGTTTTTTTTTTTTAGTAAGCATGAAATTGTAACTGAAATGTTCATCCAACTTCAATGTCAGACGCTATGAGATAGGTGCAATGTATCACACAGGAGAAGACAAGCTCCAGGGCGATTCGATAAGTAAGGTAATTCGGTCTAAGATGCTAGAAGGTGGAGGACGCACAATGTTGATATTTCCGCCAAAACCCTATGGGTGGCAACTCTATCCAAATAGGAAGATGATGCAACAACACTGATATTTCCGGCAACGCCCAACAGAAAGTTGTAGGCATGTATCCATTAAAGACGTAGTAGTCGGCTAATTTATTGAGTGAAATAGCCGTAATTATGCAGTTGTAAGTCCGTTCTTTTAATGGTAACCATTTTCCTCGTGGGTGTTTGTATTATGATCACGATTTTAATGGAGATTATGTTGAAGAAAAAATAGTTTTGCATCTTCCCAATATAGAATGGGTAAGATGCCACTTCATTAAAGGGTTCTTCTCTGTGTGTCGGACAAGTTCAAAAGAGTCGTGTGGTGTAAAGTTTAGGCATTAATTTTAATTATTTGTGATCGATATTAAAATATGTAAATAGTCCATTTAAAATTTAGAAGTACGAATTGGTTTTACTTGAGGGATACAGATAAAGTACGTACATGTAAACATTTAATTTAGCTTTAGAGTAACCTAACTGCCTCGTCAGTACGAAGGAAAAACAAATAGAGCTAATGGCTGCAGAATATGTCACTGTTGGGAAGATGTCATTGTGGGATGCTTCGAAACTGTACCAAATACCATACAGAACTCTGAAACAGAGGACGGAAAACAAAAATTTAACCCAAGGTTGATCAAGCCCTGCAGGTAAGAATATTGTCATAAATTCAACAGTGGCGCCAACTTTGTCATTACTATAGACGTTGGAATGTTAGTGACAACAAAATATTTTCGGCAGTCCGTGAATTAATTTGCGGAGAAAAATGGAATACCTTACCGATTCAACAAAGAAAGTAAGGTGGCAGCCTATGACTGGTCGAATGTTTTTTGCAGAGGAATTCCTCTGTTCTAAGGAATGCCTTGACTATATCAATTGCAAGGGAGTTGGGAATGTGTCGAGAAAACGTTGAGAACTATTGTTACCCCTGTTACTCACTTGCCAGGAGAACAAACTGTTTCAAGAGTGAGGGAAAATTTATCGTCAGTAGAAAAAGCGAAACCACATCCGTAATTGCTTGCTGCATTACCGAACAGGTTCCTTCCATCCTACTGCATATTTAAAGGAGAAAGGAAGGAACCTGATTTTGAATACGATATTTCTCCAGGTTCCCACGTCGAAATGAAAGATGTGTCTGTATATGTGAATACAGATCTGTGTATGAATTGCATGAACCATCCGTACCATTTCTAGGAACGAATCTGGCAAAGTATTGTTAATTTTACCTGATCACGGTTCTGATATCAGCCTTCATGATTTTTCAGCTGAGAATCAGATTATTTTCCTCTGCCTGCTCAACCGTGCTACTCAATACTTGCAACCCCTAGATCGGATTTTCTTCAAACACTTAAAAATTTTTGTCAACAGACTGTCAGTAGTTGGGTTCACAACCATCCTGGCCGCAAAGTTACTCTTCTGCAGTTTGCACAGGTTTTAAGTTCTGCATGGAATCATGCTGCAACTCTGGATTTTCGGGGTGTAAGATTTATCCACACGATCCATCCAAAATCCTAGACCCAGCGCATTTGCAATATCCGACACAGCAAGTGGTGATACACAATTGAAAATAGCAGCTAATGTAACACCAACATGCAATGTGGAGCAATCTAGTAATCTGCTCCACACAAAAACTTTGTAGTGGTACCTTTCAGAACGTGATATGGGACTAAGTATCGGAAAGATGTAATAGCCAAAAGTCAAATACCAAACTGTCATTCTTGGTTTACTTGAGCCAGAACTGCATTTTTAATGTGAGTATCGAGTTCTTTTAATAGAGCTCGACTCACACCTCTACAAGTACTCGAAATTAGCTTTCGCTATCCAAAAGTGATTCATGTATAGGTCTTCGACTGTACATACAGTACCCGAGATGATTCGTGGCGACCTTGAAGAGCAAGATGAGACACTGTTTTCCTGAATTTATTTAAAACTGTGCAGACATTTGAATAACTGGCACTCAGTATTCATGTAAAAGACAAATATAAACATTAGAATAAGATAATCTGAACACCTTAAGCACTGAAAAGTGGAAACACACCACATTTGCATACCATTTCATGTAACAGAATCACCACCCTACCGGCATAAAAACGCCAGTATAAGCAGTAATAATAATTTGTAGACAGCAGATGCCCAACAGCCACAACCCAAAAAAGACAGACTAAAGTAACTTTAAGCATAAGATGCGCCATCCATTTCACTTGAACAAGTTATTTTTTGAGGTTATAATTCACACCTAAAATTTCCGACGAAGATTTTGCTTACTTGCGGTGTTCAATAAACCTGCGATTTCAGAACTATATCCTCGTGATGCCAAAAACCCCTCCTTTGACTAAACTTATCAGTTTCTCACTGTCCATGTTTCATGTCGTGTCGGCCGATATGACCGAAGAAAACAAACTGATTTGAATTTCACCGCGCACGTAGTGGCGTACTGACATGGAATGATCGGCAGTCTTCGGCCGTTATCGGTCGTCGTCGGAATCCACAGATATACCCACTGTGACCTCAGCGTTAGCTGATGCCGCCTTAGTCCCCTACATTTGCGCATGCGCATCGTGCAGCGTATTCGGAAATTTAAAACACTACACTCGGCACAATCTGTAGACGTCGTAGACACACTCGCCATGTGGCTGGATACTGGTTTACACGCTGGCACGAAAGGAGCACGCACTTCGAATAGTCGATTTTGACTAGAAAGTTGTTCCTGTGTAAAGAGTTTAAGAATAGGAAAGATCATTACGCTAGTGTCGAATTACTTCGGGACTTGAGGTATAAGATGTCTCTGATGACAGTGGTGTCTCATACTACTGCACAAATTGAAATGGCGTGCCCTTCTTGGGATTTTCTCACGGAGAAGGTATTTAAACTTCCCAAAGATACGAACGCTGAGACACCTGGCCACATTATGTTGACATATATGCTTTCAGTGTTACAATGCGTAAACATTTCAGTCCCTCGGACCGTTGACCGAGGGGTCGCGATATGAGTGGCACGCGGTACGGCGGACTTGGAACGATTGCCATTCAGGCTGTGGTGGCCGTGCCACATCGGGTATTTCCGCTTCGGCTTGGCGTCGTTGTTATGTAGGAGGCGGCTGGTCTGGAACCCGGGCGCGCCCACGATCGGCCGGACCAGCCGCCCCTGACGTCACGCAAGGTGCATCGCGACCGCACGTGCTGGCGCACCTGTCAGGGGCCGAGCCGTGGCTGCGCAGGGGCCATTCCGAAGTGTTCACGTCGCGAAGCTTCCGCTTCGAAAACATCGACGTCAAAGGTCATGTCATAGGACCCATTTCGCACCAAGCAGAATCAGTGCCCACAACCCAGTACATTTCGATCCGTTGCGGATAAAATTGAGGCGAAGAGCCCTTACTAAAGCTGGGTTCACACACAAAACGAAAGTATCGCCACAAGTCATTCTGGAGTGGCGCTGTGAGCTACCGTTCACACAGGACGCCACAAATTCTTCGTCACTGCGCAGTTTGCAAAATGGCGTCACCTGTCTCAGCTGATTAAACGGCTGTACATATTACTAAATAAGATGTTTCGGAAACATAATAAATGTAACATATTACTTACCAAAGTGTTTCTCGTCTCTCTTGTCTCGACTACATGTTTTAAGAACCGGTCTGCAGCTTCAAACCAAGCAAGGCTGGGTTTATAAATACCGTCTGTAGACACACCACTCTTAAATGATTTCAGTACTTTTTATGTTCATTCATGTAAGCATTGCGAATGCTTCGAATTTTTAATTTCGATATAGCTACATCAATTCCAGGTACATATTCACGCATACTGTTTACTATTTCAATTAATGCAGCATCTCTCAAATTTCTGTCTTTGTATGATTCGCTTTTGTGGTTCCAAAGGCATTCTCGTTCTTGATACACCTCTAAGAATCTCATAATTTTCGCTGTTGACCACTCTTTCGACATATTAATAGCAAAAGCACAAACAAAAGCAGTAACTGCGAACGAATACGCACTAGAAAGGTTTGAATTCAGCCGCGAGGTAGCAATCGAGTGACGTTATTCGATTATGGAGAAGGCAAAATGGCGCAACAAAGTAGAACCAAGTTCAACTTTTTGTGGCGTGACAAAAGTTGCGCTTCTTAAATGGCGCCACCGAAAACTAGGAGTTCACACATGCAACTACAAAGCAACTGCAGTTCGCCATTAGCAGTGGCGATACTTTTGTTGCCTGTGTGAACCCGGCTTAATTGGGGCAAAGTGATACGGCTCCTTCATTATCAGAGGTCAACATCCAGTGCGCGACGATCTGAATCGTACTCTGTACAGTACTTTTTGCTCTTGGGCTAGAGAATGGAAACTGTTACGAAATTATTTTAAATTAAAAAGTTTATTGCGAACAAGAAACTATAATCAGCTAACGTGTGTGTGTGTGTGTGTGTGTGTGTGTGTGTGTGTGTGTGTGTGTGTGTGTACTTTGACGATACTCAATGCGTATGTCATGGTTTTTTTTTTCACAAAGTAATTCTTTTTGTTTAGGGCACACACAACTGCTGACGCCACCAAAAGTTCCTGAACTCATTCGAAGGAGCTACTTGTCATAGCGAACTGTGGGCCTTCGCCCAACATCAGAAGCATAAGGGCAGTAACATTGTTATTCATTTTAGTTGTGCCGGCTTCCTCAGCCACTGAGAATTTACTTTGATCTGTCTTCAGAACAAAGACTAAAATGTTTCTGAAATGGAAACCCGACGATTATTACGTATTACAATTTGTCTTGTAGCATAGGCACGGACTTGATAGTTTCCTTCTTCCATTAAAATACTGAGCGTTGCTGAACGACAGATATAGAGATGCATTTTGGAATTAATAGAAGACAGCAGAACAGTCAATGGAACTGGGAACAGACTAGTGTAGAGGACGTAATTAAGATTGTGAGTATAATTGAACAAGACGTTGTCAGTGGGAAGATACGCAAACTGTTGACTTAAAACATGTATGGATAAAAATCCTACATTAGGATTACAAATTTTCTTTATTGATTAACGGCTTCAGCTCATTGATAAGCCGTACTCAGATCAATATAAAATATTCTCCAGTGTGTGACATTCATTGCATGCCGTCGTATTCTTAGAACTAAGCCGTCCTAAAACGAAAATTCGTCGTTGATTATGTAAATTGACAACGTTAATCACTATCAACTATTGGGCACAGTGACAGTACTTGATTAGTGATTAATGTTGTCACTTAACATAACCAACAACTATCTTTCCATTTTAGGGTGACGTAGATCTTAGAATGCGACGACGTGTATGATTGTCACACTCTGGACAACATTTTAGACTGATCTCTGAGGATGGCTCATCAATGAGCTGAAAATGGTAATCAATAAAGAAAAGTTGCGATCTTGACGTAGGGTTTTTATCCACACGTGATGGTAGATTCAATAAGGAAGCTCTTTGCTGAATTTAAAGAGGAAAAAATAGACAATGGCAATGCCCTCATGAAAAGGGGGGGGGGGGAGTAGACGACATTAGGAAAAAAATGGAGTAACAGTTTAAAAATGTAGTAACAGTTTGGCTGTATAAAGAAGAAGGGAGGGCTGCATAATTTCTGTTCATCCGATAATGCGGTTGTTCTATGGTATGATGAAAGCTGTAATCTTCGTACTGTACGAGGTGCATTCAAGTTCTAAGGCCTCCGATTTTTTTTTTCTAATTAACTACTCACCCGAAATCGATGAAACTGGCGTTACTTCTCGACATAATCGCCCTGCAGACGTACACATTTTTCACAACGCTGACGCCATGATTCCATGGCAGCGGCGAAGGCTTCTTTAGGAGTCTGTTTTGACCACTGGAAAATCGCTGAGGCAATAGCAGCACGGCTGGTGAATGTGCGGCCACGGAGAGTGTCTTTCATGTCTTGGAAAAAGCCAAAAGTCACTAGGAGCCAGGTCAGGTGAGTAGGGAGCATGAGGAATCACTTCAAAGTTGTTATCACGAAGAAACTGTTGCGTAACGTTAGCTCGATGTGCGGGTGCGTTGTCGGTGAAACAGCACACGCGCAGCCCTTCCCGGACATTTTTGTTGCAGTGCAGGAAGGAATTTGTTTTTCAAAACATTTTCGTAGGATGCACCTGTTACCGTAGTGCCCTTTGGAACGCAATGGGTAAGGATTACGCCCTCGCTGTCCCAGAACATGGACACCATCATTTTTTCAGCACTGGCGGTTACCCGAAATTTTTTTGGTGGCGGTGAATCTGTGTGCTTCCATTGAGCTGACTGGCGCTTTGTTTCTGGATTGAGAAATTGGCATCCACGTCTCATCCATTGTCACAACCGACGAAAAGAAAGTCCCATTCATGCTGTCGTTGCGCGTTAACATTGCTCGGCAACATGCCACACAGGCAGCCATGTGGTCGTCCGTCAGCTTTCGTGGCACCCACCTGGATGACACTTTTCGCATTTTCAGGTCGTCATACAGGATTGTGTGCACATAACCCACAGAAATGCCAACTCTGGAGGCGATCTGTTCAACAGTCATTCGGCGATCCCCCAAAACAATTCTCTCCACTTTCTAGGTCATGTCGTCAGACCGGCTTGTGCGAGCCCGAGGTTGTTTCGGTTTGTTGTCACACGATGTTCTGCCTTCATTAACCTGTCGCACCCACGAACGCACTTTCGACACATCCATAACTTCATCACCACATGTCTCCTTCAACTGTTGATGAATTTCAATTGGTTTCACACCACGCAAATTCAGAAAACGAATGATTGCACGCTGTTCAAGTAAGGAAAACGTAGCCATTTTAAGTATTTAAAACAGTTCTCATTCTCGCCGCTGGCGGTAAAATTCCATCTGCCGTACGGTGCTGCCATCTCTGGGACGTATTGACAATGAACGGGGCCTCATTTTAAAACAATGCGCATGTTTCTATCTCTTTCCAGTCCGGAGGAAAAAAATCGGAGGCCTTAGAACTTGAATGCACCTCGTATTTGACTAGAGGTGTACTGTTTTCTAATGTAATTGTCGTGAGATTAGGTACCCTCTGTCACGTGACCCACGAGAAGCTGATGCAGCGATGACTGCCAAGTATCTGCAAGGATATAAAGAAGGCTTGATTTTTTTACTTTTTTTCATCTCTTGTCGACTCGCTCGCAGTATCTTAGTAACTACTTTCTGTGGCAAACTTTAACACCTGTGAACTCTGATCTGTTCTATACCGATTGAATCGGGTGTGATATTCGCATCTTACACGTTCCAGTCTGTATTTCTAGTTTCCGTCATCCACGGAGAAATTGGCGTCAGTATTCAGCACACTTAACTTATGCAGACTCTGCTGTTGATCGATGGAGAGATCGCGTTGTTAAAAAGAAGCCTACGTATACCAGTGACTGCTGGCCCTTATTTTGACTGTACAAGAGGTGGGATTCTTCCTGCAATGTCGGTCAGGAATTACTGAAGATGACGTAGTGTAACGCCGAAACTGGCAGCAAAAATAAAATAAAATTAGAAATATAGACGGCTGAAGGTGTTTCCGATTTTACAAAAAAATGTCAAATGTGTGTGAAATCTTATGGGACTTAACTGCTAAGGTCATCAGTCCCTAAGCTTACACACTACTTAACCTAAATTATCCTAAGAACAAACACACACACACCCATGCTCGAGGGAGGTCTGGAACCTCCGATTTTACATTGTATTACGGAAATGCTCTGTAAACTCAGATAGGGATTCCAGGAGAGAAGACATTTTTTTCTCGAAAAGCTACTGGAAAAATTTAGAGAACATGCATTTGCGCAGACCGTAGAACTGCCACCAAAGTACATATCTAGTAGGGATCGCAAAACGAAATAAAGGAAATTAGAGATCGTACGGAGACATAGACATTCGCTTCTCCCTCTCTCCAATTGGGAGTTTCAACTTCCGTTACCAGGCACCTTCGGTGTGTTGCAATTTTAACGGCCAGCAGTTTAATGATAGTAATAGACGGACATAATCATCGGCTGATTGAGTACGGTATGGCGCACGTTCTAGCCACTCCGAAAACAGACCTCTTTTTTTTACTAAGCGTGGCTATCATTCTCTCAATGGCCAAGTACTTACAGATATTACAAAAGCAGAATGAGAGTGTACTATCACGTTATAATTTTGTTCTAGCTTATCAGGAACCGACATTTCTTCTCATACTTGACCACACAATACTTAACGTCGAATCTCTGTCAGACACAGATATTTTCAATAATCGGAAGGGCGGCCACAGAAATATGGGGTAAAATCCCCTTATTTGTGATGGTTGCACAAAGCCGGGTAGCTGAACATTTCCCTTGCTTGGTGTTGCACTCCGTAGCTCGCTCAACCATTAGCAAAGATAATTCTGATATGCCTTTGTGAGTTTGGAACCGGTGCTGTTAACGTTTCGTTCTCCGCAGATATTTTTGCATTGCAGTTAAGATAAACATTTCCCACTAAGTTCACTTGGAAGTCCTTTCTCAAGCCAGGTAACAAGTACTTTCAAGGCATTTCGTGTGAGACTGTAGTTTGTGGATGCTCTTTTTACCCAACTGATTAACTGTGCCGTCCAAAGTTCACTGAAGTATTAGGCTGTGCATAAATACGAGGGGCGTTTGAAAACTCCGTGCAAAAATAAAAACTACTTATGTGTTTGGGGTAAACCCTTTTTTTATTTTTTACATAGTCTCCTTTTAGACTTCTACACTTCGTCCAACACTGTTCTAATTTGTTGAACTCCACCGAATAATAGGAATTGACCAAGTCTGCAAAATAGCTATTAGCTGCTGCAATCACCTCGTTTGAATAAAATATTTGTCAAACCACCCATTTCTTCAAATTGGGGAACAAATAGTAATCCGAGGGAGCCAAGTTTGGAGAATAGGGGGGATGTGAAACGGATTGTGACATCCTGGTGTCTTCATCTATGGATTTCCTCCTCAGCAATCAGCACCAAACGCGGATTATTGAAAACTTCTCGCTTTCCAAAACTCCAATTGCATATTTGAGTGGCTCTAAAAATGTTTTTCACGATATTGTTGTCGTAACTAGTAAGTTTTTCAGAGCCACCTCTCTCCAGAAGTATTTCCACTATTTTATCGTATTGCCCAACTATTGCTTCAAGCTTGTCTGTATCGAGTTCACGTCACCAGTTTTCTTCATGAAACGAACAGTATCTTCGGCAGCATTAGTCGCGGAATAAACAACTGCAACTGCATCTTCGAATGTGTGTCTCAGCACTCTGTTCAAAACAGTGTAATGCATGAGTAATGCTGAAAGGAATCAGTGCCTTGCATATATTATCACCTCAGTTAGTGACATAAAATCTTAAGAATGCTGGGGATTTACTCCAATTTGAATGATGTTTCCTCATTCTAGTTCTTAATAAATTCGTAACTGCAACTGCATCTTCGAATGTGTGTCTCAGCACTCTGTTCAAAACAGTGTAATGCATGAGTAATGCTGAAAGGAATCAGTGCCTTGCATATATTATCACCTCAGTTAGTGACATAAAATCTTAAGAATGCTGGGGATTTACTCCAATTTGAATGATGTTTCCTCATTCTAGTTCTTAATAAATTCGTAAGATTTTCTCTTCTCAGAAAACAGACTTATCACCAATATCATATCTCGCAAGATATGTAAGACATGATGCTATATGCATAGGTCCATATATCCGCTGTACATCATGTGCATTCATGCATATGCCCTAATGCTGGGCCTCATACTCGCCCATATTTCATCGGCTTGTCTTTGTTCACTGTTTCTTGATACTGTCGTAGGATGAGGCAAAATGTTGAAGACATCTATTTGCCCCAATTCTGAACCGGCGTTTACAAGCTTCTGATATAAAGCGCGAAATCCTGCACCTAATATTAATGTTAGTGCACGAAGATCCCTGGTAGACATTTCTACGCACCTTTTTAATTACCACAGCTTTCAGTGAAACTGGTAAGGCTTCAGAACTTACACTATGTAATGTTCTGCAGACGTGTGCTTTAAGATGTGTTGTGCCGAATCCTTAAGGAGAGCAGAGCACTTGCTACAGTACCTGTAATAGCCAACATCTTCATAAGTCACTAACGTAAATCTGTCCCAAACATTGTTACGACCATCGTCTTTCGCACTCGTGATATATTCTTTCGAATTATGTTCCACATTTGCGCTCTCATTCATGCGAATTTCTCGCGTCGTGGTCCTAGAGCGGGCGACCGAGCGGCAACTGTAGCAGAGGGCCGGGCAATTCGAGCGTGAAATCCCAGAATTGTGAAACACTCGAACGAACGTTAAGGGAGTCGAGTGCAGCTGCCGTCTCTCCCTGTCCGCAACATGGTCCAAACCGGCTGTATCGACATCTGCCGGACTGACGCGGTACTACATGCACCAAGCAGTTCGAGCGAGCATAAGCGTCAGACGTAGACTTCTAGTGAGACACACGCCGCGATGTGCGTACGGAGGCAAAGCCACGGGTAAAAAGCTCCTACGCCAATGAATCGATTTCAACTAAACTTGGTACACGTGAACTACTAGAAAATGGTTCAAATGGCTCTGAGCACTATGGGACTCAACTGCTGAGGTCATTAGTCCCCTAGAACTTAGAACTAGTTAAACCTAACTAACCTAAGGACATCACAAACATCCATGCCCGAGGCAGGATTCGAACCTGCGACCGTAGCGGTCTTGCGGTTCCAGACTGCAGCGCCTTTAACCGCACGGCCACTTCGGCCGGCAACTACTAGAAGACTGAAATAAATACGTATCCGCGAACGCCATGCAATCAGGCAGTAGCTTATGAAAGAGACGAGCGTGTAATGGGTTTAGCTGATGTATCGCAGAAGTGACACGGAAATTAATGGCGAGTAGTTACAAGGGCCAGCTGCACCTCTTAGCTCATATTTGTAAATAATGTTAACAATCACTACACACAACACCGCCCACGGATCAACACTATGTTCTCGATAGCTACTAATTGTTATAGTGCGCAATACTTTCACCAGCTAAGATTGGAAACGAGCGTAAGCATTCCGGATCACGACACTTTCAGCCGACTTCCACCGTTCACAGATGGGCCAGAATAAAGTGTGTGAC
Source organism: Schistocerca cancellata (assembly GCF_023864275.1). Classification (NCBI taxonomy): domain Eukaryota; kingdom Metazoa; phylum Arthropoda; class Insecta; order Orthoptera; family Acrididae; genus Schistocerca; species Schistocerca cancellata. The sequence goes on along the minus strand of NC_064629.1, from coordinate 755,955,760 downwards.
TAGTACGTGAATTTGAGGTAGCCTACCAAACACCACGAACTGTCTATAACAACAACAAAAAATCATTTCCTAGAACATCAGGGACCGTCATAATGCAACAGTTTTGAAACCAATAGTTTTGAATGCATAAGATATCCTGATCTTGAGCGGCAAAAAAGGACTCCTCTCACAGCTGGAGAAGAAAAGGTGCAAAATTATTAAAATAATGCAATGATCTAACTAGAAGAACGGTATTTGCCCAAAAAATCCGTTAAAGAAGTAAACTTCAGGGAAACAACCACAACAGGTGGTCACGATTCTCTGGTCGCCGCAAACCAATTGACGGAAACAGGATGACTAAAAATATATTAGACTTTTTCGACACGAAACCCAAAACCGCGACGTCCTGGTTTACGAGCACCAACGATGATCACCCAACATTTGAAAACAATGCAGAAAAATCTTCAACAGTGATCTCTTCAGCGGAAAAATAGTGACGGACGGGACCAACAACCAAAGACAAGATATAGTGCTCCTTGAACAGGATGATGGTGGTGGTGGTGGTGACGATGACACTAATAAAAGTTTTGGATGCAGAAAATCTGCAGCTCACTGTCAGATGCAACTAGGCATAACTTGCCCTACTTCTGCCCAACGAATAAACAAAATCTACGAGGCTCATTCAGTAATTAAAGAGACAAATTGGTCTGGGGAAAAAACTGTTAGTAGAGAAAGTTTGGTACTTTTATGGCTTTAAGTTGGCATCACTGGGATGAGCCCTGATCAGCTGATGTATCAACATTGTTTTGTTTATAACATCAAAAATACATTTCAAGATGCTGAGTCCGCTTGAAACGTCCACATTAGTTGAACGTTCTGTTATTCGTTTTTTACTTTCTGAAGGCAAGAAACCAGTGAATACATACTGTAGAATGTCTAAAGTTTATCGTGGGGGTTGTATGAATCGTCCAAATTTTTACAACTGGGTAGAGCAGTTCAAAAATGGGCGCGATTCAGTGACTGACGAACACAGTTCTGACCGACCAGTTGCACTTTCAACTCCCTCACTTGAAAGTCGAATTGATGACATTATTCGTGCCGACCGCCTTGTGACTGTGGAAATGATAGTTCATAAGATTCAAATTAGAGTACTAGTGCAGTTCATAACATTATCTGTAACAAGCTGAAGTACCGCAAAATATGAGCCGGCCGCTGTGGTCGAGCGGTTCAAGGCGCTTCAGTCAGGAACCGCGCTGCTGCTACGCTCGCAGGTTCGAATCCTGCTTCGGGCATGGATGTGTGTGATGTTCTTAGGTTAGTTAGGTTTAAGTAGTTCTAAGTTCTAGGGGACTGATGACCTGAGATGTAAGTCCCATAGTGCTCAGAGCCTTTTGAACCATTTGAAGTACACGTGAGATAAACACACGTATGTCTGAGAGAAAGAGAGAGAGAGAGAGAGAGAGAGAGAGAGAGAGAGAGAGAGAGAGAGAGAGAGAGAGAGGGGGGGGGGGGAGGGGGAGGGGACGAGGAAGAATGAATAGAGATAATCACAGCAGAGTGTGCAGCGTGATTCTTAATCGCATCTACCTCCTTTTGCATCCTGACTCACTTACCCGGTGCATTTCCTGTCTTCTCTTCGCCGTGAATCTTATAAGCTGTTCGCGATCATTGTCATTTTACCTGTGGTTTATTTTCCGTTCCAGTTGTTATTCCTAAGTTCAGGCTACACACTAACTCCTAGAATTTTGCCTGCTTGTTTCGTCACTAGCGTCTTCGTACGTACACTAGTATGTTGCGTCTTCAGGTATATCTACAGTAAGACGCTGCACTTACTATCTTGTTTCGCTTTAACTATATGCCGGTATGCGGAATTTCAGAATGAATCATTCCTCGTGCCGGCTTTAGTTGCTTTCTCTTCTTCCGTTGCTTGACATCTTTATGAAGCTAATGTTCCACCTTGTTAACTTCCAGTAGTTCGCAGATCTGCTGCCGTTCGTTGTCAGTCCGTTTATTTAGTTCGATGTTCCTCATTCCGTGTTCTGTGTCCTCCTGTAGATTATCCATGTCTATTTTGCGTTATCAGTATGCGGCACCACATCTTCCTGCATTGAGAGTAGTGTATAAGAGCGTAGATTACTCCAGGTTGTTTTTTTCATAAGTCTCACAATTAGTATTTCTCGTATAATACACAGGGCTTCGACGTGTAAAATTTGTCGAAGTTATTGTTCACACATTTCTTCTAAAGCTTATTACAGCTGTTAAAATTGTGTGCAAACTGGAGGTAGCCTAAACATGAGTGCGATGCTGTTGATTCCGTTGATTAGTCTGGCCGCTTTTTAACAAACGTTCTTAATGTGTAAATAACAAGATGATGGAGAAATTATTATTATTTGTTTATAAATTAAACACTTTTTTCTTGCTTCTGTAGTGCAAGAAGAAAAAGACATCTAATTTATAAACTAATATTTACATATTTGCTGCAGTCGGACCTGGTGGCATAATGGTGCAGCGTGTTCCTGGAAACGGAGAGGCCGCGGGCGCGAATCCCGGGCAAACCATGGATTTTTCAGTCTGCATTTAATTTGACCTTCGTCTTTCAACGATATGTGTAATCGTCAGAAAAGGCACATGGTTTCTCTTTCCCGGTAGGATGACTGTTGTAGGTTAGTGACACCCAAGCTGCCGAAGTGGGGTCCGATCGAAAGACTTCCACTCGACCATTGAGCCCCATGCATTTATTATTATGTACTTGCTGCAAAACATTGACACATCAGCAACCATTTCAGAGAAACTGTTGTTTCTTACTGGTAATTTCTGAATTTACTAAGCTGATAGAATAAAATTAACGACGGAATTGTAATTACAGCGGAAGATAATGCAAAGAAGCATAATGGTGCTGTATTATTCAATTAGCTGAGTTCTGAGTCACGGTGATCAACCATCACCATAGTTGTAGATAAAATAATGAAGTATCTATCTCTGTTTCTTGTCTCTTCAACGCCGTTCTTCAAAGGACGTCAAAGGCAGCTACATCACGTCTGTCTGTAACAGTTATAGGTTTCTTAGATTTTAAATACAACAAAAATTTCATATCAATACAACTAAATATTGTTGGAATAGTTATTTTGGTTTTTCATTTGCGTAATGACGAGTGAGGTGACGGAGTGGTTAAGCCACCAGATTGCGATGAAACTAGTTTTAGACCCTCTTCTGGCCATCGATATGCAGCTTTACCGTAGTTTGCTAAAATTACGGCGAATTTCTTGATGGTTACTTTGAGAAGGCCTCCGCACATGCTGGATAAGGGCGAGGAGGGAAATCCCATAAGTTCAGTCAGTAATGACCTCGCTGTCGACTGAGTGCTAACAGCTATCTCCCTTCCATTCCTTAAGTTGCGCCATGCCCATAACTTTACATAATAAAGCGTGAAGAACAGTGGTCGGGGGACATGGTGGGGAGAGAGAGAGAGAGAGAGAGAGAGAGAGAGAGATAGAATGAAGTGAAGCGATGCAGCAATCTTATTACTCAGGAAACAAAAACAAGCGTGGAAAGAACTTCATGTTCTGGCGAAAGACAGGAAAAGTCTAATGGCGTTGTTGGCTGTGGAATTCCGAGGAATTTTTCCGCTTGTTCATTCGCGCCACTTGCCACTTCTCTTTAATGATATGTTAGTGTTGTGTATTTCGTTTGTATTTGTGCCGAGTTCTTATAGAGAGAGAACTTTGTATGTGCAGGAGATAGCGAAGGGAAGGGTGGAACTTGATGCGGGCTTGTAGGTCGCTCCTTCCGAATAGCGCCGCGAGTGTGGTAGGGGTTCCTGAGAGTAAGTGGGAGGAGGGGTGGGAGGGGGGGAAGGGGTGTGCCAAATGTCCCCATGAAGCGGACGGCTCACCTTCCACCCCTTCACCAGAACAAGTTCATGACACACTGGGGAGATATTTGGCATTTAACAAATGACGTTGGGGCACAGTTCAGACATCAGGAACTTGACCGCACTGCACATCTACGACCTAGCAGGGGCTGTAGTATATCATTGGATTCGTATTCGAGAGGAACAGGGGTCAGATCCTACTCCTGCCATCCTGAGTTAGGGTCTCCTCAGTATCCGAAAAAAAAAAAAAAAAAAAAGCTCCGGCCAGTTGCCTTCCACATCCTTCACCAACTGCATTTATGCTCTGTGTCCAATACTCCTATGTACATGAGACGTTATACATTATCTTTCTTTCCTTTTGTCACTGCCTATACTCCTCTCAGGTTCCAAACTCCAGTGATGAAAGTTATTACAGTATCAGTTTTCAAACGAGCTACCTTTAAGTCAGCGCCACGATACTATTGTTCAAAATCAAACTTAACCATGCAAAAAGGTGCTGTGTTTACTTGAGTCGACCCATTGAAGCGGTGGGTTTTTCATCGATAAAAAAAACTAAAAAAAATTCTTATTGGGATCTTGACTATTACTTGGAAGAAATGAATGATTGCAGTGACCTATTACCGCATTCAGTTAAGGCCTGTTTGTCACCACAAATATTTAAAAAAAAATAGTTCAAATGGCTCTGAGCACTATGGGACTTAACATCAGAGGTCATCAGTCCCCTAGAACTTAGAACTAGTTAAACCTAACTAGCCTAAGGACATCACACACATCCATGCCCGAGGCAGGATTCGAACCTGCGACCGTAGCGGTCGCGCGGTTCCAGACTGAAGCGCCTAGAACCTCTCGGCCACAGCGGCCGGCCCACAAATACTTCTTTCCTTAAATTGCTCGCAGTAATTGAAGGTTTCGCTTCTAATCTTGTAGGGTTCAGACGTCTACACATAGTGTATTCGATACGTGGACTGGCAGTAAGGATCAGCTGAGCTGTTGTGTAGCATTGACGCGAGACCGATGTCCGCAGTGGAGCTGGTCATTCTGGCGGCACAAGGGCACCTTTCCCGCTGCCAGTTAAGTGGGCCTAATGAGAAGCGCTGAGCTGACTAGGCTGTGGGATTCCTGCGCCGCTCTGCTACTATTGTCAGCGCCTCTCTCTTACTACGCTACCTATCACCGATTTTTCGTAATCTCCACTAAAAGAAGCCACTTGTAAACGTTACGTTTAAATGCGACCGCGTGCTAATGCTGTCTTTTTGAATATTCTACGCGAAGGTATTGAAGTGGGTTTCGCAATTTTTGTATTCTTCGCACGTGCGTATAAAAATACCGTTAGATACCTGGCAACGTAACGCGGTGTGTCATTGCTCCTTCAAGTCCATAAGTTTCGTCCGTGAGCGTGAATTACTATTTTACGTATCTCTTCGTGGTGCAAGTGATAGAAAACAATTCTATGAAAACGCCAGCTCCTCGTGCTGCCTACATATCAGATTATGGAATAGCCTTTGACCGAAGAACTCGAAACAGACTTCAGACTACTTGTCAAAAAGTAGCTACGAAAGTCTCAATGATTGACAATTACTGCTTTGTTCAAATGGCTCTAAGCACTATGGGACTTAACATCTGAGGTCATCAGTCCCCTAGACTTAGAAACTACTTAAGCCTATCTAACCTACGGACATCGCACACATCCATGCCCGAGGGAGGATTCGAAACTGCGACCGTAGCAGCAGTGCAGTTCCGGACTGAAGCGCCTAGAACCGCTCGGCCACAACGGCCGGCCTACTGCTTTGTCTAGGATACATAGATATTGAGAACACTTTCTAATCAGTTTCAACAAAATCTGTTCTCATAGCTGTTAAGAAACAAGGCACTGATTCAAATTAGGTTAGCCACTGAAGAATCCTACAGCTTCTGTACGTCTTCGTCAGACTTGTGTGAATTCGGAATTGAAGGAGGAGTCAGGCAAAGAGTTTCTGTACCATCAAAACTACTCCCAGCATCCGTACAGGAAGTTCACAGAATCATATAGTGGAAAGCCGCAGAAAGAATAAGTGTCAATTGAAGAGCCCTATTGAGCCTTAATTTTGCTGATGGCATTACAGTTCGCCGCTACTGGAAATGAACTTCAACAACTAATTGAAGAAATTAATAGAGCACATTTGAAAGTAAACTTGAAAATCAATTCTTATGACTAAAATAACGAATAATAAATGAAATAGTACAAATTAACAGTGAAGTCATGAAAGCACTGTTGTTAGGGCAGATGAACACAGCTGCTGGATGAACAGCTAAAGAAATAAACAGAATGGTAAAAAATTGCCAAGACACTTGTTGTTATAAACGGCTAGGTCTCAAAACAAATATTCATCTGTGTCTGAAAGGAAAAGCGGACAATCATCCACATGAGTTCTAAAAGCAGTCCGTTAAATTTCGGTTACACAATAAATCATATAAATCTAAGGACTGCCAATTCAACTAAATACCTAGGAATAACAATTACAAACAACTTAAATTGGAACGCTCACGCAGATAATGTTGTGGGGAAGGCGAACCAAAGACTGCGTTTTAATGGCAGAATAGTTAGAATGTGGATCAGGTCTACTAAAGAGACTGCCTACACTACGCTTGTCCGTCCTCTGCTAGAGTATTGCTGCCTGGTATGGGAATCTTACCGGATAGGATTAACGGAGAACAGCGAAAAAGTTACAAGAATGGCAGCTCTTTTGTACATATACAAGACTAATCTCTAAACACACGTAAGTGCGTGGCAGAGGGTTCTTCGAACTGATTTTACAATAATTCTCTGTTATACCACTCTCGAACAGCCCAAGAAAAACCGAACACCTATCTCTTTGCGTGCGTGTTCTGATTTCCCTTATTTTATTATGGTGATCGTTTCTCCATATGAAAGTCGGCCTCAGCAAAATATTTTCGCATTCCAAGGAGAAAGTTGGTGATTCAAATGTCATGAGAAGATCCCGTCGCAACGAGAAATGCCTTAATTTTAGTGATGTCCACACCAAATCCTGTATCATGTCCGTGACACTCTCTCTCCTCTTCCTCGATGATGTAAAACTTTCAGCCCTGCCTTTCACTTTCTCGATGTACTCTGTTAATCCTATCTCGTGAGGATCCCACACCGCACAACAGTACTCCAAAAGAGGACGGACAGTTGTAGTGTAGGCAATTTCTTTAGTAGATCTGTTGCATCTTCTAAGTGTTCTTCCAATAAAACGCAGTCTTTGGATCGCCTTCCCCACAACATTTTGTACGTGTTCTTTCCAATGAAAGTTGTTCGTAATTGTAATTCGTAGGTATTTAGTTGAATTTGATTGATTTATCGTGTAACAGAAGTTTAATGGATTATTTTTAGCACTCATGTGGATGACCTCACACTGTAATTATTTGGGGTCAATTTCCAATTTTCGCACCATACAGATATGTTACCTAAACCGTTTTCCAATTGGTTCTGATCTTCTGATGACATTATTAGACGATAAACTGCAGCATCACCTGCAAACAACCTAAGACGACTGTTCAGATTGTTTCCTAAGCCATTTATATAGATAAGGAACAACAGAGGGCCTAAACACTAGACCGAGCGAGGTGGCGCAGTGGTTAGACACTGGACTCGCATTCGGGAGGACGAAGGTTCAATCCCGCGTCCGGCCATCCTGATTTAGGTTTTCCGTGATTTCCCTAAATCGCTCCAGGCGAATGCCGGGATGGTTCCTTTCAAAGGGCACGGCCGACTTCCTACCCCGTCCTTCCCCAATCCGATGAGACCGATGACCTCGCTGTCTGGTCTCCTTCCCCAAACAACCAACCAACCAACCTAAACACTACCTGGGGGAACGCGAAATGTGGGAGAGAATGTCACGGATATGATACGCTAGGTGGGGCGGAAATCATTAAAACAAAGACGTGATCTTCCCACGAAATTTCGATCACCAACTTTGTCCTTCCAATGCGAAAATATTATGTCTTGGTAATTGTAGCAGTCAAAATAAAATTGAAATCAGGGTCACTAAAATTTTGCCACTCCACAGTCCAGCGCTACAGTTTATTCTGAGACGGACAGGATCAACTTTTATTAGTTTTTCTTTTTTTACCCGTTTTCTGTTTGCGGAAATACCTGGAAACGTAGCCGAGGTCGCTACCGCAGATTGCGGCCTCCGATCTAGAAACAGACCGTACAAACCCTGCTGGTGGCAGAAATTTTTATTGTCAGTTCTTAGCCGCCGTGGAGACGATGGTGTAAAAATTCTTATCACAGGGCCGGGCGCTAATGTCTTGGATAATTGCAAAGCTTTCCACAATGACATGTGACACTTTTGCTGGAGATCCACACATCGTACGGGAACGCTAAGATCGGCGTCCTTATTTGTGCAATTGGAGAAGTGCAATATATTTCCCACCGCCATTTGTATAATCATCCGTAGCAGCACACAAAAGTCCACATAACATTCATATACAAGATATTCGTCCGACATAGCGGCAATGGTTCAAAGTAAGGCTCAGGTTAACTACTCCTGTAGGACCTTCTCAAGAAGAGAATTTGCCATTCCCACACTGAAAAATTACTACAAAAATCCAGTCGATCATACCCGCCAAATATTTAATTTTTTTCGTTTGATGCGGCGAAGCCAGATTTCCAGAGAGGACACAGAAGATTTATTTGGTAAATTGTCGATAAAGGGGTGCAGAAATCGAATAGAATTTACGTAACTAAATAATATAATAAAAAAATTGTGTAGGATAACTTCCAATGATTGATTTGTAACGGTATGTATCGGTACCCCGTGCCGGTAGCTCTGACGAAAATAATCAGAACCGCAAGATTTGAGGTATGGTACTTCGTCGTCCTCTATCGAAAGCGTCAAAGAAGGTGATAAAAAGTGGACAGACTGTTGGACTTTTGCACAAAACAGCGAGTTTAAAAAAATATACAATTCGCTTATTGTACACAGCATAAGGTTTGGCTGTGAGGTTTGCTTGAATGCTGGATCCCTGAGTGTTGGAAAAAATGGTATTAAAATGTCTCTGATGATGTCACTAGTTCTAGGGAAGCTCGAACCCAGCAACAAACAGCGTTGAGAAAAAATATATTTGACCACAAAGAGAATCCTGCGCCGGGACAGCAGTACACTTTTTAGGAGAGTCCCAAAAAGAAACATTGGAAAATATCTGCTTGAGAACCATATCAAAAGGGAAAGAAGACACGACGAGAATCTTTCGCACTGCTTTATAACGTTGGAAAAGGGAACCGATCATTCAACTCAACAACTTTGAATCAGAAATCGATGTTCGAGAGCTCAACGGATGAAATATATGCCGAATATTCTACATGCGAATAAGGCGTGTGTGAATATCATGAACCATATCAGCGCAGAAACGAGAACACATGTGCAGGAAATAGCGCTAGCGGACGATAAGTTTGCAATCTTCAACGACGAATCAACTGCTTTAAGAAAAAAAAACAACTGTAATTATGTACATTACAGTTTGGCTTACAAAACTGGGTATCGTAAATTTATCAAGGCAATTTCAGTGTCATGTATTGGATGTGAAAGAGGGTTTCCCCAAATGAATCAGATCTTCACTGACGGTAGAGCCTCTCCGTTAACAAAAACTGCTTCTTCATTACTCTCTATGATACTGGATGGCCGACCTCTGACTCATTTAGAACTTCAAAGCACGTGGAATCTCGGCTACTTCGTTGACAGCTCTCCGCTATCGACGTCAACAGCAAGGAAGGGGAGAGAAGAGAGACGTACAACGAAAACCTTTTAACGATTTGGACAGTTTTATAAACTGTAAGTTTTCGCTTTTTCAGTGTCTTATGGTTTAAGTATGTTTACGTTACTGTAATTTCTTTTCTTTCTTTTTTTTTTGTAACAAATCGTAAATTGAGAAATAATATTTTACTTAATTAATAAAATATGTACTAAAAGATTGATGGTGCAAATGGGAGTTCCTTTTACCGGCGTATGTTGTATTCCCACCTTTAAAGTGCACAGAAAAGCGTTAAAATAACGTTTTAAGAAGTCTAAATTTAGACAGCCCGTCCCTCCCAGAAAGTCACAATACCGGAGCCCACCCTCCTCTCTCCCCCTCCCCCCCCCCTCTCTCTCTCTCTCTCTCTCTCTCTCTCTCTCTCTCTCTCTCTCTCTCCCCCCCCCCCCCCCCCTCCACCGAGCGAGGTTGCGCAGTGGTTAGCACACTGGACTCGCATTCGGGAGGACGACGGTTCAGTCCCGCGTCCGGCCATCCTGATTTTGTGATTTCCCCAAATCGCTCCAGGCAAATGCCGGGATGGTTCCTTTGAAAGGGCACGGCCGACTTCCTTCCCCATTCTCCCCTAATCCGATGAGACCGATGACCTCGCTGTTTGGTCTCTTCCCCCAAACAACTCAACTCTCTCCCTCTCCTTTTATTTCGCTCCGTTTTTAAAAAAGTCCAATGTCGTTGACAGTTGTAGTTAGCATGTGATTTCGTAACATAATTATGTAACTTGACAAAGCTATCCAAAGATTAATGCTATCATCGTTTCTCAAACTTTTACGTAGATAAGTCAATAAAAATCGAGATTGAAGAGTTCTGTAGCTGAATCCCATATTTCCTATACTTAAGTCGTATCGCAACTTCGTTGTACTCTTCTTAACCTACGATAATCGGAAGAATGTTTGCAAACACAGAACACCCAGCAGTTAAATACGAAAGTTTCTTACTTTTAACCGGAAGGATCAAGTCACCTTCAAATATAAATATATTTGGATATAAGTGTCACCATTTCCCTTGTGGAGCACGGGTAGTTCTACCGATCTGCAAATAATCGGCGTACAGTCATATGTGTGTATAAAGTACGTCAAAAACACTGTAGCCGCGCGGCCTGAGGCGCTTTGCCACAGCTCGCGCGGCTCCGCCCCCCCTCCCCCCAATCGGAGGTTGGAATCCTCCCTCGGGCATGGGTGTGTGTGTGTGTGTTGTCCTTAGGATAATTTAGGTTAAGTAGTCTGTAAGCTTAGGGACTGATGACCTTAGCCGTTAAGTCCCATAAGATTTCACACACACACACACACACACACACACACACACACACACACACACACACAGTAACGTCACACGCAACAGTGTAATGGAGCCTGCTGACAGAGTACTGACGCGTACCAAGACAGGTGGTGGGGCTATGCGCAGTAGTAATAACCAGTATCGTCACACCAGATCACGTACTTTCTTGCGTGATTTGGGCTGTCAAGCTGCACCATCTGCCTGTAGCGTGCACTGGTATAAGTGCATTGAACATTGGGCGATGCATTTTGGATTAGCGAACGACGTACGGCGATGGCTTTTTTGTTATCGCAGTGTTATTTATGTCGAACGTGAAGTAAACGTAACAAATGTTACGCTAAAAACCGATAGCGGAAGCATTCCGAGTATACAAAGTTTCCAAAAGAGTCATAATGAGGCCCACACTCTAGCGAGATCGGTATTGACGGTTTGCGCAACAAATTGAAGAAAGACTACAGAGCTTTAAAATATTCACACTTGCTCAATATATTGTGCAATATTGTACCGTGTAAGGGTGAGCATGTGAAATACATGGAATTTCCTGTAGATACCGAGAGAAATTGAGTTTACTCCGAACGAATTTCCGCGAAGAACTGAAAAAGTAAATGATAAAAGATCAGAAAGGAGGTTGAACTACATGTATGAAAACACCATGCTGTAAATAAAATTACTTATTGATCAGGAAACGCCAGATACTACGTTGTCCACAACAGCGGAGGAAACTGAGTAGCATGATGGTATGACAGTGAGCAGAAAGGTTTATTTTACTTGTTGCGGTTGTCAGCCATGACAAATGAGATCAACCCAGTTATCCGGTGAGCGTACATATTTATTTTTCTTGTAACTGCTATCTCAACACGAACGTAGGGTCAAGTGGTTCAAATGGCTCTGAGCGCTATGGGACTTAACATCTATGGTCATCAGTCCCCTAGAACTTAGAACTACTTAAACCTAACTAACCTAAGGACATCACACAACACCCAGTCATCACGAGGCAGAGAAAATCCCTGACCCCGCGGGGAATGAACGTAGAGTCAAGTACGCTTTCAATCAGTAATCAGTAAATAATTGTTTTATTTCGATTGTACAGTTTTTACAGTAGTGAAATACATTAGAAAACAGCGTATGTGCGCTATAAGTTATACAGTTCACTTATTTAATTATTGTTGTTGCAGTTTACGAATCTGTGCTGCCGTGAATGAGACCCCGGTCCATTGAAATGTTCACTGGCATCCTTTCAGGCTTTCTTCGTAGTTCTGCAAAATTCCCGCTTGTGTTTTGCAAGGCAGGCAAATCACTCGGAATACATGCGAGTTCCACATTGTCTAGCGCCGACATATTCGCTATGAAGACAAGAGTTGTAACTGACGCATGCCGGACATATACATTGCGCAGTGTATTGACATAGTATAATTTTTTCAATAATATTAAGAGTGTGAGTGCTGTTTAAGCAGAAACCTTGCCCTCCATTGGCGCTTACAGCAGTGTTGTGGCAACTGCCGGAGTGTGTGGCCTACGACCGTTATAAGGAACATAATAGAGACCCTGCAATATATCTTCTCCCTGCACAGAACACATCACGCACCTGCATTCCTAGGTGCGCACCATGTTACGACCATGATGATCAGCTAAGGATTCGTAAGTCTTTTTGCCGGCGTGCATCATTCCACAAGTCACCGACAGTTTTTTTTAGTGCGGATTCATGTGACGACAGAAGCGGAAGTAAGGTCGAAGTTTTAATGTCGTGGTCGATAGCGACGACACTTTAAGTAGTGAACAGAGCAGTGGAAAGCCCTGTGGTGGAGTAAAAATTAACGGCAGACTTGCGTCTACGAATGAATGGTTATAAGTGTGTAGGTTGTCATTTGCCGACCCGGTAGTGTCTACACGAAGGTGTATGTTGTCACACTTCTCCATATGGCCATTCAAACAGTGCACGCGAACAATCTTACTCACTGCCTAGTGCTTACATCGAGGATCTGTCCACGGCTGAGCATCTGCATCGTGTGTGATGGTGTGGTCTCCCTCCAGCTAATATGAACTGGGCTGCTTGCTGTCCTAGTTTACACCATACTTGTAATCCATGTACATTTTGAGACCGCCGCTTAACATTAGACGTCAAAGGTACACATTCAAACAAGTCTGATACTCCAGAATGAAATTTTCACTTTGCAGCGGGGAGTGTGCGCTGACAGGAAACGTCTTGCCAGATTAAAACTGTGTGCCGGGCCGAGACTCGAACTTGGGACCTTTGCCTTTCGCGGGCAAGTGCTTTGCCAACTGAGCTACCCAAGCACGACTTACGACTCATTCTCACAGCTTTATTTCCTCCAGTAGGTAGGAGACGGGGTATTGGTGGAAGTAAAGCTGTGAGGACGAGTTGTGAGTGGTGCTTGGGTAGCTCAGTTGGTAGAGCATTTGTCCGCGAAAGGCAAAGGTCCCGAGTTCGAGTCTCGGTCCGGCACACACTTTTAATCAGCCAGGAAGTTTCAACTCTGATATTGACTCCCCTCTCTCTCTCCCCCTCCCCCTCCCTCCCTCCCTTCCTCCCTCCCCTACTAGGTGAGCCGCCACAGTGGAGAAAACTTCGTGATTTGTGCGCAGGTATACGGAAGCTGACATGGAAAGTTGTATGAGTGTAGCTTCTGACAAGCTCCAAGCTATTTTTGCCCACTTTCAGTCCTGATTAACAGTTGGGTACTTAGCTTCATGTCAAATCGGAGCCTCCAGTTCGTCTTTGCCTAAATTGCTGACATCAACAGTTTACGCGCTCTACCCACAGACGACTCACTAGCCGTCCGCTACTACCGTTAATGTGTGTCCTCAGTCGAGAAAACAGGACAATCCCGCGCCGCAGGGGAGACAGAAGGCGCGCAACGGCGAGTTCTCTGCTCTGTGATATAATCTGTGCGTTGGGAGATAGGGTCGTGCATTTGTGGACTTGTGCCGAGTTAAATTAGCAGTAAAAGTATTATGGCAGGCCGCTGTGAGCTGCTTAACTGTGGCCACCGCATTGTCATGCTGCCAACTCGGGAGACCTCATACAACTCCTGCTGCTCGATGTTCAGCGACAATTAATCTTTGTGTCGGCAGCAGGACCATGCCGCCACACGCCCACGCACACTGAGAAAGTCCTCTACAGTGCAGGACAGGCAACATAAATGTGCGAAATCAAGAATTTGAAAATTATTGCAAGAAGCGCGCTTCACAGAAACGCGTACACTGGTCCAAAATTAAAGCAACAAACCGCTGTTTTCCCGTCCTGTGTCTAATTCACAATATAATCATACAAACTGTCAACAGATGTCCGTACAATCGTGTTCGGGAAGGAAGCTGGCATTTCGGTCAACGGACAACCACGCCAACGATGACCTCAGGGCACCTATCAAACTGGGTAGTCTTTGCCATGTAGTCCCACATCTACACTCGCTCTGTACACTGTCACAGACGGTGCAGTATGGCACAGAGAAAACACCTACCAGACTCTCTACGGTGGAGGACAATAGGAAGAATGGAAGCAGGACAGTTGCGCAAACTGAACTGGCCAGATGGCTTAATGCGAAACGATCTGTTGTTTCTCGGATGTGGAGACAGTTTATAGAGACCGAAACTGTATCCTGAAGACCAGAAGGCTTCGGCAGAGCGGCCTTTATTATCGGAGACCTGCTGTATATACAGGGTGTTTCAAAAATGACCGGTATATTTGAAACGGTAATAAAAACTAAACGAGCAGCGATAGAAATACACCGTTTGTTGCAATATGCTTGGGACAACAGTACATTTTCAGGCAGACAAACTTTCGAAATAACAGTAGTTACAATTGTCAACAACAGATGGCGCTGCGGTCTGGGAAACTCTATAGTACGATATTTTCCACGTATCCACCATGCGTAGCAATAATATGGCGTAGTCTCTGAATGAAATTACCCGAAACCTTTGACAACGTGTCTGGCGGAATGGCTTCACATGCAGATGAGATGTACTGCTTCAGCTGTTCAATTGTTTCTGGATTCTGGCGGTACACCTGGTCTTTCAAGTGTCCCCACAGAAAGAAGTCACAGGGGTTCATGTCTGGCGAATAGGGAGGCCAATCCACGCCGCCTCCTGTATGTTTCGGATAGCCCAAAGCAATCACACGATCATCGAAATATTCATTCAGGAAATTAAAGACGTCGGCCGTGCGATGTGGCCGGGCACCATCTTGCATAAACCACGAGGTGTTCGCAGTGTCGTCTAAGGCAGTTTGTACCGCCACAAATTCACGAAGAATGTCCAGATAGCGTGATGCGGTAATCGTTTCGGATCTGAAAAATGGGCCAATGATTCCTTTGGAAGAAATGGCGGCCCAGACCAGTACTTTTTGAGGATGCAGGGACGACGGGACTGCAACATGGGGCTTTTCGGTTCCCCATATGCGCCAGTTCTGTTTATTGACGAAGCCGTCCAGGTAAAAAATAAGCTTCGTCAGTAAACCAAATGCTGCCCACATGCATATCGCCGTCATCAATCCTCTGCACTATATCGTTAGCGAATGTCTCTCGTGCAGCAATGGTAGCGGCGCTGAGGGGTTGCCGCGTTTGAATTTTGTATGGATAGAGGTGTAAACTCTGTCGCATGAGACGATACGTGGACGTTGGCGTCATTTGGACCGCAGCTGCAACACGGCGAACGGAAACCCGAGGCCGCTGTTGGATCACCTGCTGCACTAGCTGCGCGTTGCCCTCTGTGGTTGCTGTACGCGGTCGCCCTACCTTTCCAGCACGTTCATCCGTCACGTTCCCAGTCCGTTGAAATTTTTCAAACAGATCCTTTATTGTATCGCTTTTCGGTCCTTTGGTTACATTAAACCTCCGTTGAAAACTTCGTCTTGTTGCAACAACACTGTGTTCTAGGCGGTGGAATTCCAACACCAGAAAAATCCTCTGTTCTAAGGAATAAACCATGTTGTCCACAGCACACTTGCACGTTGTGAACAGCACACGCTTACAGCAGAAAGACGACGTACAGAATGGCGCACCCACAGACTGCGTTGTCTTCTATATCTTTCACATCACTTGCAGCGCCATCTGTTGTTGAAAATTGCAACTACTGTAATTTCGAAAGTTTGTCCGCCTGAAAATGTACTGTTGTCCCAAGCATATTGCAACAAACGGTGTATTTCTATCGCTGCTCGTTTGGTTTTTATTGTCGTTTCAAATATATCGGTCATTTTTGAAACACCCTGTATATCTCTGATACGTCTAGAGCGGAGCTGTCAACATGCCACCTGGACGGTCGAACAGTGGGCCAATGTTCATTCCACAGATGAGTTCTGATATGATCTAGAGAATGATTCTCGACGGATATGCACCTGGAAGGAACATGGAACACAATTTCGGGATCCAAACATTGAGGAAAGATACCGGTATCGAGGAGGATACCTAATAGTATGGAGAGGGATTATGTTGACCGCTCGAACATTTCTTCATCAAATTGTACGGGTGAACTGGCAAGGTTTAACTGCTGTCAGGTATCGTGACGAAAGCTTGGGACCTCAGGCGCGGTCGTTGCGAGGTGCTCTGGATCCAGACTTCGTATCGACGGACAATAATGATCGACCTCACAGAGTACGGGTAGTCGATGTTTTCTTGGAAATGGAAGATACTGCACACACAGGTCTTTAGGAGAGGAAATGAATAAACGAATAAAAAATACAGGGTGCCATTTAAAAAAAGTCATTCCGCTGTTCATATCCTTGTAAAAAACAACGCTACAACGAAGGCAGTCATGCTCATTGATGTCCCCCTGACGGCTAAAGAATATTTGCTTGAAACATTTTGTAATTTGCATCTGGACAAACAGTTATTTAGGGTGGTCAAGATAAATGGAACACCCTGTACATTATTGATTTTATAACGTACGTTTTACCTCTTCACTATGGGACGAAAAGTATATTTAATCTAACTTAACAAGCAGTTAGAACATAGCAGTTTCTCCCGTTGCTGCACGCACGAGCGACGTCGTGTAAAACCATAGGGAAAAATCCATGGGAGCGAGATCCGGCGATGTGACAGGACTTCCAATCCACGACGAGGGTATGTATCGTTCATGTGCTCACGGACAGTAATATTGAAGTGGTAAGTTGCAACTTCGTGTTGAAAACGGACAAGATTAGTGCTAGTTTCTCCACGTCTGGATGACAATGGTTCTGATTCCGCAACTGATGCTCATTTAGTGAAAAGCAGCTCCAATTGGTTTTTTAGATCTTTATTTACTTCTGAAAAGAAGTGATTAAGTTGTATTAATAAAGTTCTAACAAACGTCACTGGAGCGACTTTTCATTAATCGAGCAATAAGACTTGCTGTCGAAAAGTACATTTGAGTTAATAAATAAATTGATTTCATTATGTGACAAGGAGATTTTGACAGTGTTGGCGGGAATACACACTTTGAAATTCCGAGGATAGCAAGAGGAAAACACAGGGGGAGAAAGGTTATCAACAGGTAGTGCAGAAACCAGAGTCGAAAGACGTGGAAGAGAAGCAGTTGTTGAGGAGGGAGTAAAAAGTGATTGTAACCTGCTAAGAAGTGTTTCACGACGGAGTCCTTGGATAAAAACTTCTCGGTAAACTTGCCGCGTCAAATTTGGATAAAATCCCTAGCTTTCAATAACTGCCTCCATCATCGTCGTCAGGGGCTATATGTGATTGAATCAGTCTGAAAGAGCCCCTGACGACTATTATGGAGGCGGTTATCAAAAGCTTGGGATTTCATCCAAATTTGACGCAGCAAGTTTACCGAGAACTTTTTATCCACGGTTGTAGCCTATCTCCGATGTTATTCAGCCCTACATTGTGCAGCGGTGAAGAAAAGTTACGAGAAATTTGTAAAGGCAATGGAAGTTCAGAGAGAAGAAATAAAAAGTTTGATGAAGTTTTCCGAATATATTGTAATTTTGCCAGGGACGGAAAAGGACTTGAAAGATCACAAGAACGAAGAAAAAAATGGCTCTGAGCACTATGGGTCTTAACATCTGAGGTCATCAGTCCCCTAAAACTGAGAACTACTTACACCTACCTAACCTAAGGACATCACACACATCCATGCCCGAGGCAGGATCCGAACCTGCGGCCGTAGCGGTCGCGCGGTTCCAGACTGAAGCGCCAAGAACGAAGAGGCTAGTGTCTTGAGAAAATGTTTTAAGATGAACATCAACAAAAGTAAGACAATAATAATGGACTGTTGTTAATTAAAACAAATGTGCTGAGGGAATTAGTTTAGGACATGAGACACTAAAATTAATCGATGGATTTTGGTATTTGGGCGGCAAAAGAATTGAAAAGGCCAAAGTAGACAGGATACAAAATGTACAATTGAAATAGCGAGTAAATATTTCCTGAAAAAGGATATTGTACAGCGAATATAAATTTAAGTTCTAGGAAGTGTGTGCTGAAAGTATTTGTCAGGCGTAATGAACGATAACATAAATGCAGAAAGAAAAGAATATAAGAATTTTAAATATGGTGACAGTGACGACAACTGAGCACGGATAACTAATGAACAGACACTCAATCGAATAAAAAAACATGTATGGCGTAATTTCCCTAAAGGAAGGGACAGCTAAATAGGATGCATCGGGAGGCGACGAGGATACGTTGGGTGTGGTGTGTTTGTGTGGGAGGGGGGTGTTAAGAACAGAGACACCAGGGCTTGTCTACAGTAAGCAGGCCCATGTAGAAATAGGCTGCAGTAGTTATATATAGATGAAGATAGACTAGCAAGGAGAGCTACATGAAACTAGTCATCGTACGGAAGACTAAAACGTATGACCAGTATTGTTAAAAACTGATCAGTTATCTCATATTACGGTGACACGACGTTCCCCGGGCAACTGCATATGTAACTGACGATGTAGTTGACCTAACAACGGAGTGTGTGTGTGTATGCAGGTCCCTTTCCCCGAGCCCAATTTTTTTGGTGGACGGCTTGGGAGTCGCAGCCACCGGATGTTTCCACTTGATGCCCCCTCGGAATGTTGGTTTGGACTCTTAATCTGGGCAAAGGACCGCATCCTCACGGTTTTTAAAAACATGAAAACGTGACCAGGATACCGCGAGAGAAAACGACGGACTTTCACTCAAAGGGGAGTTTTGAAGGAACCAGGTTTCACACCCGACAAGCGAACTGATACAGTGTCCTTATTCGGCTGATGATCGGTGAACGACGGTTATATGACACTGGTAAAGGACTTGCTGAAGTAAGAAGAAAAGGTGTCTCAGAGTGAATCTGTAGGGCGTAAAGAGCAAAACAGATGGAGGATAATGTGTCGAAGAAATTCACTTGTGATGTGATGTTCGAATGAGTTGAGCGCTCGTAACGTTCTGAGAGCTGTAGTGTTTAGGTCGTTAAACTCTAGCAGGTGCCGCTTGAGGGTTAACTGCGCATTCCAAATGTAAGGGGGGCAGTGGAGTCGTGGACTCCACAAAAGCAGGATCAGGAAATTTGTTGTTATGCGTCAGCAGGCTTGAATTATGCTATTCGAGCCGCAAACTGAGTTTTGTGTGATATCAGTTCTGGGTGTCTCTTTCTGTGGCCAGAGAATTTGCAAGCGGTTAATTTCGTAATGACCCTTTATCTGGATATTGTAAAGAATTTATAAATCTTCTTTTGGCGGCTTAATTGAGAAGAATATCGCGACAGAAATTAGAAGAGAACGACAGATACGCGATATTAATAACAGTTGAAGGAGATGGAATTGCGTGCCCGGAAACACACCTTGCACCGTTGGCCGCAGATGAAGCATTCTAGGAGGAAGGGCAAGATTTGATAAACGAGGTGTTTCTAGTGACCAGGTAACATTTTAAAATTCGCTCTGTTGAGGAAGATAGTTTTATCGTTATCGGCGAAACAGGAGGCATGCATTATGAGGTCTTCCAAAAAAAGTAAATCCCCATACCTCAAACCTAAGTTTAAATCTAAAGGCCCCCCCCTCCCACACACACACACACACACACACACACACACACACACACACTCGTCGATGGGCGAATTTCAAAACATGACTCTACCTGCCAATACAGCGATCCCCTCTAGTTCCTCCAGAACATACGCCAGTTCATTATCACTGTCAGGCTTAGTCATCTATACGTTGATACAACAGCGTCGTGTGTACCAGCGTGTGATGAAAACATGTAATTCTTCTTTTTTTTTTTTAGTGACCTTGTGAATGACCATTGAGCTGAATTCTGTACTCATTTAACAGTCACTAATAATCATATGGTACATTGTAAATTTAATATAATGAAATACATAGTTTTCACTTTGGACTAAAATTGTTTAAATGAAGTGTTATCGTTGTTCAATGTAGTTAGTCGGCCATTTAGTGACGATGGCGAAACACATTTTTTTTCTTATTTACTGTATTTTCTTTTGAGTCAGGCGTTTTTTATTAATTCTCTGTCCAATGAGACGCTCACCCGTCCACGTGGCGTCAGTTCTCCGTTTACCATCACAGAAAGTCAAATGTTTTATTTTTGCCCCTCTGGTGGTATATTTATTATCTCTAGATCTTTCTTAACGTCTAGCCGGCCGGAGTGGCCGTGCGGTTTTGGGCGCTACAGTCTGGAACCGAGCGACCGCTACGGCCGCAGGTTCGAATCCAGCTTGGGGCATGGATGTGTGTGATGTCCTTAGGTTAGTTAGGTTTAAGTAGTTCTAAGTTCTAGGGACTGATGACCTCAGAAGTTAAGTCGCATAGTGCTCAGAGCCATTTGAACCATTTTCTTAACGTATTTGTAGCGCGGTATTGTTGTTTTTGGTTTCAAGTCAAAGTTGTTGTTGATCATTTCCTCTATCTGGAATAGGTCATTCTTCGTATGTGACCATAAAACAGGACACTGAGTTTGCGCTTTGTGTCTTTTTCTGTTTTGTAGAGTGTATGGTTCAAATGGCTCTAAGCACTATGGGACTTAACATCTGAGGTCATCAGTCCCCTAGACTTAGAACTACTTAAAGCTGACTAACCTAAGGACATCACACACATCCATGCCCGAGGCAGGATTCGAACCTGCGACTGTAGCAGCAGCGCAGTTCCTAACTGAAGCGCCTAGAACTGCTCGGCCACCCCGGCCGGCCAAGAACAGGAGCCAACCAACCTAAGACTTGTTGACAGAAATAAAATCAACCATTAGTGACCAGAAACAACAGCCGCGTTGTTTCGAACTGAAGCGCCTAGAACTACTCGACCACAGCGGCCGGCTGTAGAGTGTATCTTTCGGCTCGATTTTTTTTATGAATATCTCGCTTTTGTAGTTGAGGTCTTCAGTCTAAAGACTGGTTTGATACAGCTCTCCATGCTTCTATATCCTGTGCAAGTGTCTTCATCTCCGAGTAACTACTGCAACCTACATCCCTCTGAATCTGCTTACTGTATTCATCCCTTGGTCTACCTATACGTTTTTTACCCCCCCCCCCCCCCCTCGCTTCCCATCAGTACTACACTGGTGATCCCTTGATTACTCAGAATGTGTCCTACAAACCGATCCCTTTTTTTAGCCCCTTTGTACCACAAATCACAAATTTCTCCCCAGTTCTATTCAGTACCATTACTTATGAGATCTACCCATCTAATCTTCAGCATTCTTCTGTAGCACCACATTTCAAAAGCTTCTATTCTCTTCTTGTCCAAATTATTTATCGTCCATGTTTCACTTCCATACATGGCTACACTCGATACAAATACTTTCAGAAACGACTTCCTGACACATCTATACTCGATGTTAACAAATTTCTCTTCTTCAGAAACGCTTTCCTTGCCATTGCCAGTCTACATTTTATATCCTCCCTACGTCGACCATCACCAAATAGCAAAATTCCTTTACTACTTCAAGTGTCTCATTTCCTAGTCTAATTCCCTCAGCATCACCAGATTTAATTAGAGTATGTTCCATGTCCCTTGTTTTGCTTTTGATAATGTTCATCGTATATCCTCCTTTCAAGATACCGTCCATTCCGTTCAACTGCTCTTCTAAGTACTTTGCTGTTTCTCTCAGAATTACAGTGTCATCAGTAAACATCGAAATTTTTATTTCTTCTGCCTGGACCTTAATTCCTATTCCAAATTTTTCGTTTGTTTCCTTTACTGCTTGATCAATATACAGATTGAATACCATCAGGGATAGGCTACAACACTCTTGTCACTCCCTTCTCATCCTCTGCTTCCCTTTCGTGTCCCTCCAACATTATAACTGCCATCTGGTTTCTGTACAAATTGTAAATAGCCTTTCGCTCCCTGTATTTTACCCCTGCCACCTTTAGAATTTGAAAGAGAGTGTTCCAGTCAACATCGTCAAAAACTTTCTGTAGGTCTACAAATGCTATAAACGTACGTTTACATTTCTTTAACCTATTTTCTATGAGAAGTCGTAGGGTCAGTATTGCCTCGCGTATTCCTACATTTCTCCGGACTCGAAACTGATCTTCGTCGAGGTCGGCTTCTACCAGTTTTTCCATTTTTCTGTAAAGGATTCGCGTTAGTATTTTACCGCCGTGACTTATTAAACTGATAGTTCTGTAATTTTCACACCTTTCTTCACCTGCCTACTTTGGAATTGGTATTATTATATTGTTCTTGAAATCTGATGGTATTTCGCCCGTCTCATACATCTTGTTCACCAGATGGGAGAGTTTTGTCATGCCTGGCTCTCGCAAGGCTATCAGTAGCTCTAACGGAATGTTGTCTACTCCCGAAGCCTTGTTTTGACTTAAGTCTATCAGTGCTTTGTCACATTCTTCACGCAGTATTATGTCTCGCTTCTCATCCTCCTCTACGTCCACTTCCATTTCCATAACATTGCCCTCAAATACATCTCCCTTGTATAGACCCTGTGTATATTCCTTCCACCTTTTTGCTTTCCCTTCTTTGCTTAGGACTGGTTTCCCATCTGAGCTCTTGATATTCGTACAGGTGGTTGTCTTTTCTCCGAGGGTCTCTTTAATTTTCCTATAGGCAGTATCTATCTTACCCCTAGTGATATATGCTTCTACATCATTACATTTCTCCTCCAGCCATTCGTGCTTAGCCATGTCGCACTTTCAGTCGATTTCATTTTTTTAGACGTTTGTATTCCCTTCGCCCGCTTCATTTATTGCATTTTTATATTTTTCCCTTTCATCGATTAAATTCAATAACTCTTGTTTTACCCAATGATTTCTACTAGCACCCATCTTTTTACCTACTTGATCCTCTGCTGCCTTCACTATTACATCTCGTAAAGCTACCCATTCTTTTACTACTGTATTCCTTTCCCCTCCGCTTGTCAGTTGTTCCCTAATGCTTCCTGTGAAATCCTCTACAACCGCTGGTTCTTTCAGTTTGTCCAGGTATCATCTCCTTAAATTACCGCCTTTTTGCGGTTTCTTCAGTTTTAATCTACAGTTCATAATCAATAAATTTTGGTCAGAGTCCACATCTGCCCCTGGAAATGTCTTATAATTTAAAATCTGGTTCCTAAATCTCTGTGTAATCATTAAATATTCAATCTGAAACCTTCCGGCGTCTCCAGGTCTCTTTCACGTGTAGTAGCTAGGGCCTAGTATATTAAGGAAGACCTTTCTCAGTTCGCGTTATAATTCAGTTAAACATTTTTGAGACTATAAGACACACATGTGTTACACATGCATTGTGACCCAGTAGTAATGATGATTTTTGATATTTATGGAAAAGCTTCTTTGCGTGAAGTTTAGAAATCTGTTTTCATATTGCTGAGGTACGGCATTTACCGCTTCTTTCACTAACCCACATCATTATAAAGTGTTTCATCAGTAGCGTGCAGCGTTTATGGTATCATTTAAATGAATGTTCGACGTGAAAAACCGTTCAAAATTTAAGCACTTCACAGCTTCTTCTGGAAACCAAAACCGTGTCCTTCACCATCAGTGAGTCACTGTAGAGAAATAGCCGTCCACGTAATCGATCGACTTTTGTAGTAAAAGAGTGAGCAATGGTATTCGACAAAAATATCTTTTTCCGCCCCCAAATAATTATGATAATCTTGTGGAAATATTTCAGTCCAAGAAGAATAGAACTGCGTTGCATCATACATTACGCAATCTCTTTTCCTCGCGAGTTTAAGCGCACGTCTTGAGCAAGGACGCGGCAACGCCAAAAATGTCTCATGGGAAGCGTGCATCTGTGTCCTCAGATGGATAGAGCGTCTGCCATGTAAGCAGGAGGCCTGGGTTCGAGTCCTGGTCGGGGCACACATTTTCAGCTGTCCTCATTGAGGTATATCAACACCACCTGTCGGCAACTGAGGGTTTCAATTAGTTATCATTTATTCTAGAGAAGCTGCACTCTCATCCATGGTATCTGTTCTTTCGAGAACAGTTACTATCTTCATATAAAAATGTGATCATCCGACTTGGCCACCCCACTGCAGCTCGCAAACTGAAGCACTGTGCGAAGAAATCCTGCGCCTCATAAGAGAGAGAATCCGCTTGAGGTGATCCTCAAGGTCAGGCCTGCGCGCTTTTATCTTAGAAGATTGCTCGTACTCATATAGCGGCATTAAGTCTGACAGGAGTTTGTAAGCAGTGGAGTCGTTACAATTAGACAAAGACTGGCGGCAAATGATTCGATAGCTGTGATTTCTTTACTGGCTTACAGTTCAGCGAAGTGGAGCTATTAAGAAACCTCTTAACGAACTGTTGTGACCTATTTTTCACCCGGTTACTACGGCATTGTTTTCTTTGTTGCCTGCTTTAAAAATTCTAGCAGGCTTCCGCACGTTATAATACTCGGCAGTGAAAGACGCACTCGGTCTGATGAAAGTCGACATTTTTACGGGCACTCGCACAAATCGAATGACGTTCCGCAGCTGAGACACTGAGCTCGCATTCGGGAGAGCGACGGTTCACATGCACGCCCGGCCATCCAGATCTAGCTTATTCTAAATCTCTTAAGGTGAGCGCCACGATGGTTCCTTTGCGAGGGCAGCACCTATTATCTTTCCCAACTTTGGCCAACCCGACGTTGTGCCGTGTTTCTAATGACGCTGTCTTCGACGGGAAGCTAAAGCCCAATCTTCCTTCTTCATCATCTCAACACGAGATGTACAGTGTAGGCAGTAGAATTACTGCTCTCTGTTCCTGGAATACCGCTTCCCTAACAGATGCTCCTGGTGACCTAATGACGCCGGCACGGTAGCTCGGCCTGTTCGATCAGAGGGCTGACTGCCGTCTGTAATTAAAAAACTGAGTAAAGGAATCAACGATGAACTTGAAAGAGTGTCATGTGTCGCTCGCACGGACCAAATGGAAGAAAAACATAGAGCTCGTACCTGAAAACCGTCGGACCACCGACATTTCAGTCTGCTTTTACTATAACCATCACTTCTCCACGATGTGAGGAGTAGCCAGGAATGACACGCTAAACTGTAGGTCCTCTTTCTTCGGTTGGATAACTGGTGTAGATTAGAGGCACGCAAGTTGCCGAAATGGCGTCCAATCAGATGGGCTATACTGATCTGTTGCAATCGCAACAGTGTGTCTATGGATTTGGTCGATGGCTGCTGTAATGTCTGCTTGATTTTCAGAAACTTGCAGAAACATATTTCGATTAAGATATTTTTTTTAAAAGTGTTGGAAATACATGCGGAAACTCTCATATGTTAGATGACTTGACAGAGTGGCACAAAATTTGATGACGAGTAGTAACAGATACAGACGACAGAAGAACGTAGATTGAAATGGTAACCTCGTTTCCGTACGTCGCTTCTCGAAGGGAAATCGGTAAACGTTACTCCCGCTAGCATTTAGGATGTTTCTTCAGTGGTACTCTTATCTTATATCACTCAGCACTCTGAGAGAACTTGAATTTTTCAAATATGAGGGGCGTTCCGTAAGTGACGGAACACATTTCCTTTTCACGACCAAATTCGGTAATAAAAATGCTGAATTTGTTGTGGGACATCGTGGAATATTTCCGATTCAGCCACTATAGTTTCATGAAAATCTGCTGGGTGGCAGCATTATACGTTGCC
This sequence comes from Schistocerca cancellata, assembly GCF_023864275.1. Taxonomy (NCBI): domain Eukaryota; kingdom Metazoa; phylum Arthropoda; class Insecta; order Orthoptera; family Acrididae; genus Schistocerca; species Schistocerca cancellata. Next base: position 755,929,819 of record NC_064629.1, on the reverse strand, counting down.
TTGAAAATAGCGTCTGTAGTGGAGGTGCGTTCCAAGCAGAAAATTGTCATGGAGTACCTTTTGTCGGAAAGCCAGAGCAAAGCAGATATTCACAGGCGCCTGCAGAACGCCTCCAGAGACCTGGCAGTAAACAAAAGCACGGTGAGTCGTTGGGCGAGGCATCTGTCGGCATCGCAACACGATCACGCAAAACTGTCCGATCTCCCGCGTGCCGGCTTTCCTCGCACACGTATGACTCCTGCAATTTTGGAACGTGCGGACACACTCATTCGAGGTGATCGACGGATCACAAACACCTCGCTGGGCAACTGGACGTCTCTGGTGGTAGTGCTGACTCAGTTGTCCACCACCAGTTGGGGTATTCAATAAGTTTGCGCGCCGGATGCATCGCCGCCAAACAGAAGACTATAAAGAGCAACGAAGGACACGGTACCAATTTTTTGACAAACTTCATCAGAGACGATGCAAAATGGGTTCATCACTTCGAACCGGAAGCTAGTTCGCCATAGAGTGGCGCCACACCACCTCTCCTCCCGAAGCCCATCTTCAAAGACGCACCCTTACCCGGTAAATTCATTAAACCAGTCTTCAGACCGAAGACCAAAGCAACAGCAACAACCTATAAATTTAATGACTCCGTCTCGAAAAATGCGTTTGCATTTTTTTTTATTTTTATAACATCTTTTTTCACATATCTTTCGGTGCAACCAAGCGCTGCACAATATTTCACCATTGTAATGATGACACATTACTAACAATACTGCTATTAATATGGAGATAAATTGAACAGTATTCCAGAAGTTTCCTGCAAAAGGAATATAAAGTCATGTGCGATCCGTCATCTATGGTCTTGGGTCAAGTGAAGTTCACTGAAATGAAATGACAGAGAAAAAAATCAGTTAACATGCCATGCCAAGAAATGATACCAGTGAAAATCGTTCAGGCTGCAGAGCAGTCAAGATATCGCGAAAAATGAAACATTTTATTAGATCAAGACTCGAACCCGGATTTCATGTCTTTCAGGAGCGATGATATTACCCATAAGTCAATCTGAGCACTTTATCAGATCTGCCACAAATTTTGTCTCGATATTTCAGTATATTATAATTTAGCATTTCCAAGCGTTACCTCAATTTCATATCATTGTTTCTTCATTTATTTCATCTACAACGATCCATTAATTTTATTTCGGCGACTTTAATTCAGCTGATGTATTATGACAGAGCAAGCCGCGGTTCAAGAGGAAAGCATTAGTCACAAAACTCAGACGTGGAAGCGCGCTGGGATAGCCTAATGGCTAAGTCGACTGCTCATGAAAAGTAGGAAATCCACTGACTGCCTTTCTGGCACAAATTTTCTGTCATCGCGACGTATTCATGAAGAGCAGAACGGGCAAGCGCCACGACTCAAGAACAGCAGCCAACCAACCTAAGAGCTGTTGACAGAAATAAAAACAACCGTTAGTGACCAGAAACAACACAAAGCTCCCGGCTCTTTGAAATCCCCGTCGAATGATGTATGGAATTTACCGCGGAACTATTACTCAATCATGGGCACAATTTATAGCAGATCCCTTTCAAGTCCTCCCCACCTCCCGTCCCCCCCCCCCCCCCCCCCCCCCCAGTGACTGGAATACAACACTTACCACACATTGTACAAGAAATATTGCAGTTCTGAGTCACGAAACACACATGCAAAGTTATTGAATCTGTAGATTTTAGATACTACTCAGTTTTGAAGCCTGTGATTAGCCTTTGAATAAATGGCATCCTTCATGGGGCGCACGTTTATCCTGAAATACCGAATGTGCTCACGTTTTCAGATATATCTTCACGTCGTGGATAGAGGTAAACAAGTGGATTTTGTATCTCTAAGCTTTCGAAAATGGCTTCGATTTAGTCGACATCTAGCGAAAATACATTGTCAGGGACCCGTAGTTAATTTTGCGGTTGGATTGTACAGGTTTCTTTGTCCTCGTTTTAGGTTTCGGTTTATTTAACAAGAATCGTCTTCTGATCTCCCATTACATTAACTCCGCCCGAACAAGCCACGAAGGCCCACCGTTACCGACCGGCCGCCGTGTCATCCCCAGGCTACAGGCGTCATTGGATGCGGATATGGAGGGGCATGTGGTCAACACACCGCTCTCCCGGCCGTATGTCAGTTTACGAGACCGGAGCCGCTACTTCTCAATCAAGTAGTTTCTCAGTTTGCCTCACAAGGGCTGAGTGCACCCCGTTTGCCAACAGCGCTCGGCAGACCGGATGGTCACCCATCCACGTGCAAGCACAGCTCGCCAGCGCTGAACTTCGGTGATCTGGCGGGAACCGGTGTTACCACTGCGGCAAGGCCGTTGGCTCATTACGACATCCGTAGGTCTAATTAATTAGCATATCGTTAAATTGTGTGTGTGATCCAGACGGCTAATACACACGGTGGTTGTAATTAAACTTTCCCTGCTAAACGACTGATCGTAGGACAATGAAACTTTGTGGAAGGAAATACAGAAGAGGAATAACGAGTAAACCATTCAAAGAAACACATTTTAATTTCCATATGAACGGTAACATCGGTTAATTGCCTACCACCTTTACGTCCCGGGCTACAAACGTTGCTCATTTTGACGACCATCTGCATCCACGAGAGCTTGGAACTACACTAGACATGTCATTCCACAGTTGTTTTCAGCACTTTTCGAAGGGTGGACCATGGAATGTTCAGCTGCCGTGCACTGCTTGAAGATCACAGATTGCATTCAGATTTCTCTGCCACGGCAACAGTAATTTCTTCAAAATTTGTGGCGCAAATGGCCGACGACCACTCCCAGGAGTAGTTCGCAAATCGCCAGTTAATTCAAACATCCGACTCGTGTTTTTTCAACCCCCTGCGGAAAGAGGACGTCTCCGTCTTACTTTAATGCGTCCCTCTACGCGAGGAACAGCAGCGCTGTTGCTGTTGTTTTAATAAAACAGCCCTAGGAGTGCAGCCCTGCTCACTCCTTTAGCGCACGGTCTGAACGTTATTCCTGTAAAGTTGGGTATCCATACGGTAAATAGCTTTTCGTTTAGACTGGCTCGGGCGGCGAAAGGTTAATTATAACCACCCTGTAAGTACAAAAGAAGGGGCGAGTAGAGGACAATGAACAAGTAGAAAATGCTAATCAACATAGATCCGGAATACGACATATGCACATGTCATTCTTACAAAACTGTTCGTATCTAAGACTAGTTTAGTTCGAAACATCACCAAGTGAGGCGCAGATTTTAAAGTGATAAACTGTGCAACGGCGTGATTGATTTAGTTATTCAAAAGTCACAATTTACACGTAAAAATCAGAATTCCACGAGTTCGTCTTTCTCACTCGTTCGCGATTACTTTGCAGCACTCCACGGTCAAGTTAAATCATTATTACCCAAAATTATCTAGGGCCGGCCGAAGTGGCCGTGCGGTTAAAGGCGCTGCAGTCTGGAACCGCAAGACCGCTACGGTCGCAGGTTCGAATCCTCCCTCGGGCATGGATATTTGTGATGTCCTTAGGTTAGTTAGGTTTAACTAGTTCTGAGTTCTAGGGGACCCATGACCTCAGCAGTTGAGTCCCATAGTGCTCGGAGCCATTTGAACCATTTGAACCCAAAATTATCATATATATGTACGCGTCTGAACTTAATGAAGGTGGACTCGAAACTTAATTTGGACTTCATAAAGCAATTCTTTTGCCCACATAGTACGCGCGAACGTACTGTTCTCTTACTGGGTGATACGTACATACCCGATCCAATATCAGATTAAACCGCGCAATCCTGCGTCTTTTACATTTGACCTAACATAACATAGTAGCTTTTATGAGTAATTTATTAAAAGAACAAATTTATAAAATCCACAAATTTCAAAATAACACCTTCTTCAAATAACTGAATTATCGTAAAATGTTTCTTGTTTTTTCGAGTACCATAAACTGGCCAGCTGCAATTCACAAATTTTCTCTGAGCGTACGATTCCCTCACTTTGTATTCCCAATTCCCGCGCTAACATTTACAGGTTGATACACATAACAATATTAATTTATCGTATTTCTTCGCATTCACACTCATAACTAAACCTATTGAATTAGCGGTAATTAATAGAAGTTGTAATATTCACAGAAAGTACAGTTTTGTGTGCAAAATATGCTATTTTGACAAAGTATGATTCATAGTGCTTAAGATGCTGACACCTTTCAGCCACAGTCGCAACTATTAGGGACTGCTGTATCGTAAGAGCACATCTGGCCTGCTAGAACCATACATGACTCATGTATGAAGCTATCTCCTCGGCCTCATGTATGAAGCTGTCTGCTCGCTTCCGTCCGGCTTAACGCAGGCCTCAACTGCCCTCTTTTGATTTTATCATGGCCCCCCAGATCCATAACCCAAACCAGTTGGATTTTTGTGTGTGGGGATATCTAAAAGCTTTGGTGTATTCCAGCCCTGTAGATAGTGTCATTGAACTCTGGGAATGCATTGTGGATGGTTGTCAATGCATTCGGAACATGCTTGGGAGTTTTGAACGTGTGCGCGCGCCGATGAGTAAAAATATATTCTGAACACAGTCTCAGTCGTAATACAACCACAGAGAAACTGTTGGTTTCCAGACTTATGTTTATTTGAAATATTTGCTTGTTTTATTGTCCTCGACTTGCCCCGTTCGTTTGGACTTATAATATTCAAACACAGTTTTTTGTAGACAGGGTACACCAAAATTTCACGGTCAAAGTTACACAGACAGTACAGGGTGCTAAACTGAGTATTACGAGACAATGATCTGAAATAGATATTTCAGGCATTAAGTTATAACGAAAGGGCAATGCGAATGGTAGGCTTGTTCGCGAACTGATTATTATATCCAATCGCCCGGTTTGAACGGTGTACGTCGGAGAGTGCTGCCACAGTTTGCACCTGTTGTTTTAATCGAAATGATACGCCTTTTATTCGGCGATACGCCATCCGACGTCGGTATTAATGCCCGCTGGCATCTAAACAACAACACGTCCTTCATCGTTGGGTTGGAAAGGGAGAACCTGTCCCCTGGCGAGCGCGGCCACTGGATCTCACTACTATGTTTTTGCCCTTATAGTTCCACATGAAGTCGTTGGCGTAAGAAACGTAAGTCCAAACTGAGGAAGAAATGGTGTGTAGGATTGTAGCTTCCACTCCCATTGTACAACAGACGACTGGGGCGTTTTATACACTACAGCAGATTTTATGTGCCGCTGTAAAGCATGAATTTACTCTGTGGTCGTTACTTTGGGCAGTTTCAATGAGATTAAATTTTTACTGTGATTGAAAATTGTTGCTGTAAGGGGTAAGTTATGTCAATAAAAAATAAATAATCCATATGTGACCATTAGTTCCTTATGTATAAGCAATCAGGTTAGGATCCTCTGCCATCAGCACGATTTTTGAGTGCTTGGAACTGTCCTGTATTACGGATTTAACTGTTTCACTACCATTGGGACGTAGGTGTCCCACGATTCGTTATCAGAGAACCAGTGGGAATACATTGCATGTTATTTCTATGTACAGGGTGACAATTATTGAACTACATGAAATAACGTAAATTAGTTACAAACTACAGCGTGCACACACTTTATTCAACATGTAAACGCCACTACCGGTATTCGGATTTAGATTATGACATGTTCGATGTGCCTGCCATCATTGGCGATGATGTGGCGCAGACGAATAGCGAAATTCAGCTTGACCCGATGATGGGTCGAAACATGGATGCAGTCGACCTCATGAATGGCTGTTTCAGCTCAGCAATGGTTTTGGGGTTATTGTTGCACACCTTGTCTTTAATATATCCCCACAAAAAGGAGTCGCATGTTTCAGATTCGGAGAATATGGCGGCCAATCGAGGCCCAAGCTAGTGGCCTCTGGGTACAGAAGAGCCAGAATGTGGTCCCCAAAGTGCTACTCCAGGACATCAAACACTCTCCTGCTTCGATGGGGTCGAGCTCCGTCTTGCACGAACCACATCTTGTCGAAATCAGAGTCACTTTGAATAATGGGGATGAAATCGTCTTCCGAAACCTTAAAATACCGTTTTTTAGTCGCCGTGCCGTCAAGGAATATCGCACTGATTATTCCGTGACTGGACATTGCATACCACACGGTCACCCGTTGAAGCTGAAGAGACTTTTCGATCGCGAAATGCGGATTCTCAGTCTCCCAAATGCTCCAGCATTGCTTTTTGACGAACCCATCCAAATAAAAGAGGGCTTCGTCGCTAAACCAAAAGATAACGCGCATACCAATTCCCATCATGCCCCGCGGTCAACTATGCAGTTTGAATGTCCTCATCCAAACCGTTCAGAAGTTACGACGATTTTATTTCATATAGTTCAATAACTGTCACTTTATTAGTGCCCCGTGGTAAAAATTGTAAATTTGTGATAAGATCTTATTCGACCAAACTGCTTAGGTCATCGGTCCCTAAGCTTACACACTACTTAATCTAACGTACACTATGGACAACACCCGCATCTATGCCCGAGGGAGGACTTCAACCTCCGACGGGGGAAGCCGCGCGGACCGTGACAAGGCGCTCTTAGACCGCGCGGCTACCCCGCGCGGCCCCATGGTAATGTCTGGAACCGTGCGACCGCTACGGTCGCAGGTTCGAACCCTGCCTCGGGCATGGATGTGTGTGATGTCCTTAGGTTAGTTAGGTTTAAGTAGTTCTAAGTTCTAGGGGACTGATGACCTCGGAAGTTAAGTCGCACAGTGCTCAGAGCCATTTGAACCAGCCCATGGTAAAGAGAAGCCTGCTAATGGTTTGCAGAATTCTTCTAATTACGGATTCTACCTGTATGTTGTGCTTTCTTGAAGTTCCATTGTTAACCATCTGGTTGCTAGAAGTCTCACTCTGTCTTGCGTTATATTTTCTTAATTTTTAGTGTTATCATTTGAGTTCATTGACACTACGTTTTACCTAAATCGTGTACTGACGAGGGACATAATAGTCAGGAACCATCACTCAACTGAAGGTGAAAGAAGGAAGCTAGAAAAAAGATCTTACATACCATGTGTTAAATTGCAATTGTTTTGTGTAAATTCACACCGCACCACGCGTATGAGGATCGATGTGACTACTACATGAGACACTCGTATTTGCATTTAATGACGAGGAGATTGTCATTTGAAATAATTTACTGAAATGTCAAATATTTGTAGTCATAAATACGAGCCAAGTGCCTTTATTGAAAAATGTCATAAATGAAAGTACTGGATGATCACTGATTTCATCACCGCTAGGTTCAAATGGCTCTAAGCACTATGGGACTTAACATCTGAGGTCATCAGTCCCCTAGACTTAGAACTACTTAAACCTAACTAAGGACATCACACACATCCATGCCCGAGGCAGGACGCGAACCTGCGACCGTAGCAGCAGCGCGGTTTCGGACTGAAGCGCCTAGAACCGCTCGTCCACAACGGCCGGCTCACCACTGGGATATGCAAGCCTCACGTCAAAATGCCAGTGGGACGTGTATATTCCACCGATGGCGGGATATATATATAATTCATATTGCTACCTGTGACTTCGACATTAATTTAAGTACCCATACGTTGTCTTTCATTCCGAAAAAAATTTTGTTAAAAGAGTCGTCAACAGATAGTACTAGTTGCAAAGTCAGACTTGCCGGAGATTACGTAGTTACTTATGTGGATAATGGTATCTTCTCATCCGATCTTTTCAATATATCGGAGACTGGCAAGTGCTCCTAAATACAGTAGAATGTATAACTCTGCCACGATATTGCCGGCCGGGGTGGCCGAACGGTTCTAGGCGCTACAGTATGGAACCGCGCGACCGCTACGGTCGCAGGTTCGAATCCTGCCTCGTGCATGGATGTGTGTGATGTCCTTAGGTTAGTTAGGTTTAAGTAGTTCTAAGTTCTAGGGGACTGATGACCTCAGAAGTTCGGTCTCATAGTGCTCAGAGCTATTTGAACCATTCTCTCTTTTTTTTTTTTTTTTTTTTTTTTTGCCACGATATTATTGCAGTTGGCTGTTATCGGAAAGATGCGGTGGCGTTACAGTAAACAAGTACAGTGGCGGCTAAGGAAAATGCATCCCATTGTCAATGCTTGCAAGTCAGTTGCGCAAGTATTGTCAACCCCATTACGCGCTCCCTCACGATAATCCGATCCAATGGTCCTCACTCTCACGAGCAATAATATTGTGGTTGATCAGTGCATTGCGAAACATAAACCATTTATTTTCTTGGCTAGAGGATTGTCACAACCGTCGTCTCTCAGTTCCTACCAGTATCGGGGAGTATCAGGCCGTGTGGATAGGAATTCACGAACAATGAAATCTGTATGCTGGAGAGGGAGCGTGTCACGTGACTGGGGCTGTCACGACGGCAGCCAGTGCACGGTGTGACATCCCGAGTGCACGATGCGTGGTAGAAGCGTGAAGTTATCGTATCGCCGGTCCTGACACATGGGATACTCCAGCGCGAGTCACTGGTCTTTTCACCTACCACCGTGCCAAAGGTGTAGCTTGAATGTGTCCAACTGGGGAAAAGCATCGTAGCTAACCTAACCTAACCTAACCGAATCAGCTGTCGTGGGCAAAAACGTGTTGAACATAGAGGTCGCCGTAGGCTATCTCGGATTGTAACAGCACATCGATTGTGTAAGTGAAGTTCTATTGAGCACGCCGGAGCGCCATCATGGCTGAGGTTGGCTTCCTAATGCGTCCTGTATGTGGTACATTGAAGGTGTATGGGAATCTTATCAGATACGAGTAACAGGGCTCACTCAATTTATACAACATGAGAAGCACAAATGTGCAGTCGCCCGTTTAGTGCAGGCAAGTGTAACAATTCGTAAATTCCATCCATCGATATAACAGCAGCATCACTTAATTAGCACTGTGCAACAGAATGTACTCCAGAATGCTTTGCTGAGTGTTATTGCATATGTGATGTGCCGAGATGGAGTGAGTGAATGAGTTTGTTTCCATTAAGTGCACAGGGACTGCAGTGCCTCTTGCGTCACGCGAGAAACCTTGAAAGGCAGCCAACAGAACATTAGGTTTCTAGGAACGATAGGCGCTTTGGCATACTTGTATCTATGTAGGCGTGTTTCCACATGACTAATGGGACAACATATTCATAAACACACCAAGCAGTTGTTCCCCCTTTTTGACATTTATTTTTTAACCCTGATTTGAATTCAACTCTTTTTTTTTTCTTCACCTCCACAAAGTCGTCTCTCAAACTTCTGCTTCACTTATCAGAAGTTGCTCAACGCTAGTTCAGAAACTTTTCTATTACAATAGCTTCCTTTCAGTTACAGCCGGTAATCACAATATACCCATAAAATGAAACTCCTTTGCATAATGTTTTTGATTTGTTTGTAATATTTATGACTTCTTAAGCATAGAACACGTCAGTGTACAGCCCACACATCTTTGCTTCCTTCGTTGCCGCGAGGAATTTCCTCATGTCTTGTGCGTAAGACAGTAGTCTACAATTCCAAAACATTTTACTAACAAATCTGGCGAATCTTAGGAAATTTTCTAGTTGCCTACATCCTAACTATTAATGTTTTCGTCCGCAGCTCGTGGTCTTGCGGTAGCGTTCTTGCTTCCCGCGCACGGGGTCCCGGGTTCGATTCCCAGCGGGGTAAGGGATCCCTGCCTAGAGATGACTGGGAGTAGTTGTGTCGTCTTCAGCATCATCATTCATCCCCATTACGGTCGGAGGAAGGCAATGGCAAACCACCTCATGTAGGACCTTGCCTAGTACGGCGGTGCGGGTCTCCCGCGTCGTCCCCTACGCTCCTCGGAATATGGGACATCATCATCATCATCATCATCATCATCATCATTGATGTTTTGAAGGTCTTCCTTCGATAAGCGATAGCACCTGTATATGTGTACTGAACATCAGTTCCTAACCGCAGAAAAAGTATTCTAGTTATGTACGAGCACATATTACGCTGTTGATTTTGTCTCTGGAAAAACTGAAATTTTCAAGTGCGTCTATCTCATCTTGGTACGAGCCCTAAAGTAACATTGTATTTTTCACTTTTCGACATTGAGCGTCTTTTCCAGAGAAGAGCCAGAGCAGTGACTACAAATAATAATTCCTCATTTCCTCAGTTATTTTCTCACGTAATATGTAGGAAAAAGTGTATGGGCGTACCGCACATTCCCTACCTTTTGCAAGACACATTTTCCATTTTTCAGTACTTTTTGTGCTCTCTTCAGCAGTTTTTATATAGACCTTGTATAACGTAGCTTTTCGTGGTTTCACTACTGTTTCAAGCAAATAGTTAGATTTTTTCCTAAATAGTGCCTCATTCACGACTTTTTTGAATCTGTTGGTCACTATTTTCTTTTACACAGAACTGTTAGTCAACGACTTGTACTTCTGTAGTCCTTATATTTGTTAACCTTCAAACGTGGATTGTACACACATGCACAATTTTATAGATATGACATCTCCGTATTTTAAAATCATTTTAATTCGGTTTTAGCTGTTCGAGCTGGTGTGGTACTTCCCTTGCGAGACGTCCGTTGCATCTGCTGCACGAACCACCAGAGACGCCATTCCCACATTGCGACAATGCGTTTCTAGTTAACTCACGTCCCTAAGGCACGCTTAGAAAAGAACTCCTTCCTGTTTCTCATCTCTTTTTCTTAATATAGCTGTTGTCGCAGCTGGTGGGTAATATTTGAGGAAGTTTCTGGCTGTGATGCCGGAAGTGGTGAGCGCGCGAATCTCGCGTCTGTTGACTAGTCACAGCTGGATGAGTGGCTGCCCTTTCCGGCGATTTGTCACACCAGGGCACATTTGAATACGACTGTATTAAATGGGACTCCCGTGATTTATCCGAAATTTCGTGACATTTCCCTTTTATTGCAGTTTTTGACAAGTTACCTCCTTGTGAGAATAATATTTTCGTAAGAACTTGAAGGAAGAAAACTTGTTTAACCTCCCGTCGAAGTCGAGCCCATTAAAGAAGGAGCAGAAACTCTGATTCGAGGACAGGGAAGGAGATTGGCCGCGCTCTTTCAAAGGAGCCATCCCAGGATTTGCCTGCAGCGACTTTGAGAAGTCATGGAAAACCTAAATCTGGATGGCCATACGCTGATTTGAATCGCTGTCTTCCGGAATGCGAGTCAACGTGCTGACCACTGCGTCATCACGATAACTTGAAATGCCGCGTACCGTCTCCTGTTCGACATCCCTATTACTGATTTCGGATATTCATTCCACTCCACATAGCTTAGTATCATCGCCCGTAATTATTAACAGTGCGAAAGACTTCTGCGGTTTAACACTAGCGCTATAACCTGATGCTGTCGGAATTTTTTTACAATTTAGCCTCCTTATTATACAGTTATACACTTTTAGAGTGAGTGCGCTACCTTTCAGTACACTAATAGGAAATACTGCCCAAATCGTTTAGCTCTTCCTTACAGCCAGTCAGCGACTTTTAGTTTCCTGTAGACTACAGCATCATCAGCGAAAAACTTTTTGATGAGTTGTTTACGTATGCTGAGGACATTAACGCTGCTATTATGTTTCCTGGGGTACGCCCGATACTTCGTTCCTGTTATAACACACCGGGTTCTATCAGGCGTAAATGTACAGGGTTTCCATAAAGTCATTCTATATCGTAACTTGCAAACTATTGGAGACAGAGCACCGTGGTTTGTTTAAAATGTATAACAGCTGTGAAAGTTGTTTTTCTGTGCCAGAATTTCAAAGTGTGTCCCACATATTGTTCGTAGAACATCAATGCGATGTTAGAGTTTTGCCCATGTACGAGTCAACATTGCAGCATCAACAGTCGTCATTGCTTCACTGATTCGTGCACGGAGGGTAGCAATGTCACTGGCTGGTGTTGTGTTGACGTAGCCTCGTCTAATAGCGTGACACTGGGAGAGGGGGGGTAACCATGCTATGGGACCTTCACGACTCATCTACCTCTCAGGAAATGTGTCATTCAGCACATCCCGTACGTTCAAACTTCAATTTGGAGGTGCATCATGATGCTGGAAGACGCTAGACAGTTGTAGCTCTTCAGTCTGTGGTACCAGGAACTGTTCCAGCAAGTCCAGGTAAATATTTCACGTTATAATTGCTTTCTGCGAAGAAAAATGTGCTTATCAGCCTGTCGTGCATTACACCACGTCCAACATTAAGCTTCGGGCTATCACGGATGTGTTAACATGTGTTGTGTGGCTTTTAGAAGCCCCAAACACTAATCTTGTGACAATTCACATGTTCAGAAATGTGCAGCGTCTCTTCATATGAAAACATGCACTTTTTCTGGTAGTCATTGTCAGCATCTATGGAGGTCACTATGGAACATGCGAATGCATACAGCAGGGGATGATCTTTTGGCTGCAATGCTTAGAGGACGATTTGAACATTGTACACGCGGAGTCTTAATCGCTTATATAACATTTTATGGATCATGCTTCCTTGCGGATTCACGGCGAATTGACTTCTGGGGCTTCGTTGAAATGCAGCTGGCGCGTTCTTGGGACGGGGCGGGGACACAGGTCCACTTCGAAGAGGGTCTTTGACCCAATCTACCTCTTTAAACTTCGTTAATCACCTCATTATGCTCGTTTTTGCCGATGGTGCCCTCCCATTCTGGCGTTGATAATTCCTCAGTGCCGTTGTCGCAGATTTGGATTCTACATACCAAACAACACATTGCGACTTCTCCAGGTACGTCGGCATTTTGATCCACTGTAAGTGAAGTCTGCAACAAGGGACGAAGAAAAATGACTTTGACATCTTCTAAATGTTCTACAACAAACCATGGTTCTCTATCTAATAGTACTCAAGTTATGATTTTTTGAAATGAATGTAGGGTGAAAATCCTGTATATCGAGATATCGAGGCGCGTGGTTCTCTAATGTTCCACATTCCACCTCTAATGTAGTTTAAAATATTGACAGCAGAAATGTTAGTATTTGCGATTTAGTGTCCATAAATTGGAAGAGAAATCTGTACAGAATATTTTTGGAATTTTTAGGTACGGACAAATGTCTGCAACCTGCCAGTTACCAACTACGCTCATTTCATGAAACAGAGTGCACGAAAACGGCAGGTTTACAGAGTGAGACTTAGAGCGTGCTGAAGCGGCGTTGCAAAGTTGCATGGCGGCGCTTCTGCTGTAAACCGGTTGGGCGTATCTTCCAGCAGGTACAGAAAGGCCGCTGGGCGCAGAGTTGGGTGGAGATGGACACTGGCCGTCCAGTCTCTCAATGTGCCTTACGTACGGGTCGCCTCCCAAACTCTCACGATCGACCTTTGCTGTGTACAAAGTTGGACTATGCGGAATTATGACTGTGCCCCTGCACTACAAATTGTCCCGTTAACCATTGGAATTATCGAACCATTTGAGGGAGGGGGAGTGTCAAGTGGTAATTATTCAAGTTAGTGCGTAGAATTTATGAGACCGGAGACATATCGTCGGATTTTCAAGACTGTCATCAAAACAATCCCGAAGATAGTAGGGGCAGATAAATGCGAGGACTATGACACAATGAACGCGACAACTTACGAATCGAAGTTGTTGACAGGAGAATAAAAATAAAATGAAGGATCTGTTACATGATGACCAGTTATCCTGTAAGAAAGTAAAAGCCACCAGAGAAAGAAATCTGACGTTGTGCTTGATAATGGAAGCAAGACTTAAAAAAAAAAAAATCTCTCCAATTGGATTTGCAGTCCTAGGAAGAGCGTTCGACAACATAAAGTAGTGAAAGTTGTTTGAAATTCTCGAGAAAACAAGTGTAGGCTATAGCCAAAGTAGGGTAATTTCCCATATGTACAAAACCGAGTAGGGCAATAACAACAGAAGACCAAGAGAGAAGTGCTCGGAGTAAAATTCCATACGAAAGTGACGCAGTCTTCCTCCTCTACTGCTCAACCTGTATAAGGAAAAACAAATCAAAGAAATACAGCTTCTGAAGTGCTATTAAAATTCAGGGAGATTCGATAGCGACATCGCTGTCATCTGGGAGAATTAGGAAGCATTACAGAACATATTGAATTGAATGAATTGACTACTAAACGTAGAATATGATTCAGAGTAAACCAAAGAAAGCAGCAGGAATTAGATTAGCGACACACTTAACGTCGAAATTAGAGAACTGGTAGTAGACGAACTAGAGGATTCAACTACTTTGCAAGCAGAATAAGGCGTGGTGGATGAAGCAAGTAGTACACCATCATAGGCAAGATACCATTTCTCCCTTAAAGAAGACAACTCGTATTAGACGTAGGTCTTAATTAAACAAATTCAGAGAATGGAGCCCAACGTTATAACGAAATGCAAATCATAGACCGTGGGAAAACCAGAAAAGAAGAAAGAAATGATGAAGTTCTCCGCAGAATCGGCGAGGAAATGAGTTTGTGGAAAGCACTAATTAGAAAAAGAGACAGGGTGATAAGACATCTGTTAACATATCATGAAGCTGCAGAGAGGAATTATACAACAAATAACTGAGGTCGTTGGATGTGTTATTCCGAGATAAAGAGATTACCAACCGGGGGAGGAATCATGGAGTGGCTGCATTATACTAGTCGTAAGACTTATGACTAACGACTTGTAGTACCACTGTCATTTACATTAGCATATGGAGCGAGTGAAAAATGACTGGCTCATTCCTTGAGTCCTCTTATTCGCACGATCCCTACGCGAGATACACAATGGAGGTAGTAGTTACTGTTGTCTTCCTCGAATACCGGTTTACTAAATTTACCCTGCAGGGTTTCGCAACAGCGAAGTTTCCTTTCTTCCAAAGATTCCCAACTACACTCTCCGAGCATCTCTTTTGCATGGCCTATATCGAAATGTTACGATTGTAGCAATGTGTCACTGAATTCGTTGGACATCTGCTGTAATGCCTACTTGATAAAGACTCTAAGCGCCGTTTCTTTTTATTATGGGCATTGTCTTGCATTTGTCAACATTTAAATAAAGCAGCCACTTATTACACAAAGTGGAAATTCTGTCCATTTCTTTCTGAATTTGCATTCGAGCTTGCAGCGCCGATACTGTCCTACAGACACAGCATCATCAGCAAACAATCTGATAGTGCTATAGACCCTACTAATAGATCGGTTATATGTACACCGCCGGAAAAAATTGCAACACCAAAGAAAAAAGTTGTGCTGAGTAATGATATTTAGCGAATATATTTGTCTAGGTAACATATTTAAGTGATTAACACTACAAGATCACAGATCGACGTAAGCGCGATATAAGCCATTGTAAATGTGAAATAGTGGTTCATAAGTAACCAGTGTAACCGCCAGAATGTGAAATGCAAGCATGCAAACATGCATGCATTGTGTTGTACAGGTGCCGCATGTCAGTTTGTGGGATGGAGTTCAATGCCGGTTGCACGTCCGCAGCTCGTGGTCGTGCGGTAGCGTTCTCGCTTCCCGCGCCCGGATTACCGGGTTCGTTTCCCGGCGGGGTCAGGGATTTTCTCTACATCGTGATGACTGGGTGTTGTGTGATGTCCTTAGGTTAGTTAGGTTTTTGTAGTTCTAAGTTCTGGGGGACTGATGACTATAGATGTTAAGTCCCATAGTGCTCAGAGCCATTTTTTGAAGCCGGTTGCACCTGGTCTGTCAATAAAGGGACAACCGCGCGGCCTTAGGCGTCTTGTCGCGGTCCGCGCGGCTCCCTCCATCGGAGGTTCGAGTTCTCACTCGGGCATGGGTGTGTGTGTTGTCTTTAATGTAAGTTACATTAAGTAGTGTGTAAGCTTAGGGACCGATGACTTCTGCAGTTTGGTGACATAAGACCTTATCACAAATTTCCAAACAATAAAGGGGCAGTTAACGTTGGTTATGCATGACGCAGGAGTTTTCGTCCGATCATGTCCCACATGTGCTCGATTGGAGACAGATATGGTGATCGAGCAGGCCTAGGCACGATGTCGACACTCTGTGGAGCACGTTGGGTTACAACAGCGGCATGTGGTCGAGCGTTATTTTGCTGGAAAACACTCCCTAGAATGCTGTCCACGAGTGGCACATCCGGTCGTGTCACTGGATTGACGTAAAATGTTGCAGTCATTGTGCTTAGGATAACCACGAGAGTATTCCTGATGTCATACGAAATCGCACCCTAGAGCATAACTCCAGGTGTAGGGCCAGTGTGTCTAGCATCTAAACAACACACAGCCATCACTGGCACCGAGGCAGAATCAGCTTTCATCAGAAAACACACTAGACCTCCACCGTGCCCTCTAGTGAACTGTCACTTGACACCACTGAAGTCACAAAGGCTGGTAGTTTGGAATCAGTAAAATGCACGCTACTGACTCGGCGCTGTTCCTGTAATAACCGATTTATAACAGTTCGTTGTGTCACTGTGATGCCAACTGCTGCTCACATTGCTGCTCCAGGTGCGGTACGATGAGACAGAGCCACGCCGAACACCGTGATCTTCCCTTTCGGTAGCGCCATTCGACTGTCAGGAACCCGGTCTTTTGCGACCTTAGATTCTGGTATCCACCGGTGCCAGCAATCTCGTACAGTGGCTACATTCATTCCCTCCAATATCGCACAATAACCCTGAAAGAGTGATTCGGTGTGGGGCGGCGGAGGGTGAAGTGGACTGCGGTAGTCGTCGTGGGGTTGTGGACCATTGCGGCTGCGGCGGGGACGGAGCCCCTCCGTCGTTTCTAGGCCCCCGGTTAACATAACATACAATACAATACAATACAATACATACAATACAGGACCGCACAGACGTTGGAAGGCAGTCCAGCGGCCTCTACCACAGACGTCAATGTTTAGGCAATCGAGGAACTGATTTGCAGAAACTGCAAGATTGTCCGACGATGAGGACGTTCTCTCAGCGGTTCTCGAATGGTTCCGTGGCAAAGGAGCGAATTTATGTCTTCCAGAAACAGAACGATTGACAGAAAGTTCCGACCGATATTTATAGATACTTTGCGACTATGAAAAATAATGCTATGTATCTGTGTCACTTTGAAGTGTAGTGCAGCATTCAGTGCTCGAGCGTTATTTTGCTGGAAAACACTCCCTAGAATGCTGTCCATGAGTGGCACAGCCGGTCGTGTCACTGGATTGACGTAAAAGTTTGCAGTCATTGTGCTTAGGATATCCACGAGAGTATTCCTGATGTCATACGAAATCGCATCCTAGGGCATAACTCCAGGTGTAGTTTCTGGGCTGTCCGGGACGCCTCCAGACACGCCTTCGCCCTGGAACCTCATTAACTGGAGCAGAACTGGCTTCAGTAATGACTCACGCTTCGACATGAGCCCCGATGATCAGTAAAGACGTGTCTGGAGACGCCATGGACAGTGGTTGGATAGAATTTAGGAAGACGTATTATGTTCGAGTATAATGACTTTTACTGGAGACTAGAAATCTGCTTTGTAGGAATCAGCATGGGTTTCGAAAAAGACGATCGTGTGAAACCCAGCTCGCGCTATTCGTCCACGAGACTCAGAGGGCCGTAGACACGGGTTCCCAGGTAGATGCCGTGTTTCTTGACTTCCCCAAGGCGTTCGATACAGTTCCCCACAGTCGTTTAATGAGCAAAGTAAGAGCATACGGACTATCAAATCAATTGTGTGATTGGATTGAAGAGTTACTAGATAACAGAACGCAGCATGTCATTCTCAATGGAGAGAAGTCTTCTAAGTAAGAGTGATTTCAGGTGTACCGCAGGGGAGTGTCGTAGGACCGTTGCTATTCACAATATATATAAATGACCTTGTGGATAACATCGGAAGTTCACTGAGGCTTTTTGCGGATGATGCTGTAGTATATCGAGAGGTTGTAACAATGGAAAATTGCACTGGAATGCAGGAGAATCTGCAACGAATTGACGCATGGTGCAGGAAATGGCAATTGAATCTCAATGTAGACAAGTGTAATGTGCTGCGAATACATAGAAAGAAAGATCCTTTATCATTTAGCTACAATATATCAGGTCAGCAACTGGAAGCTGTATATTCCATAAATTATCTGGGAGTACGCATTAGGAGTGATTTAAAATGGAATGATCATATAAAGTTGATCGTCGGTAAAACAGATGCCAGACTGAGATTCATTGGAAGAATCCTAAGAAAGTGCAATCGGAAAACAAAGTAAGTAGGTTACAGTACACTTGTTCGCCCACTGCTTGAATATTGCTCACCAGTGTGGGATCCGTACCAGATACGGTTAATAGAAGAGATAGAGAAGCTCCAACGGAGACCAGTGCGCTTCGTTACAGGATCATTTAGTAAACACGAAAACGTTACGGAGATGATAGATAAACTCCAGTGGAAGACTCTGCATGAGAGACGCTCAGTAGCTCGGTACGGGCTTTTGGTGAAGTTTCGAGAACATACCTTCACCGAGGAGTCAAGCAGTATATTGCTCCCTCCTACGTATATCTCGCGAAGAGACCATGAGGATAAAATCAGAGAGATTAGAGGCCACGCAGAGGCATACCGACAATCTTTCTTTCCACGAACAATACGAGACTGGAATAGAAGGGAGAACCTATAGAGGTACTCAAGGTACCCTCCGCCACACACCGTCAGGTGGCTTGCAGATTATGGATGCGGATGGATGTAGATGTAGAACCTGCCTGTCGCCCGCCATACGGCCCCACAGCCAGGAGTGATGGTCTGCGGTTCCATTTCTTTTCATAGCAGGACCCCTTTGGTTGTCGTCCGCGGCGCCCGTACAGCACAACGGTGCATCGACGATTCCTACACTTGGTCTTGTTGATGTTCATGGCAAGCCATCCTGGGCTTACATTTCAGCAAGATAATGCCCTCCTGCAAACGGCAAGAGTTTCGTCGTTGGTAAACACTACCTTGGCCAGCAAGGTCACCGGATCTCTCCATAACTGAGAACATTAGGAGCATTAAGGCCAGGGCCTTCGAACCATCTTGGAGTCTAATGCACCAGTTTTACAGAATTCTGCACGGCATCGCTCACGAGGACATCCAACTACTCTGTCAATCAATGCCAATCCGAATAACTGCTTGCTTAAGGGCCAGAGGTGGACCAGTGCGTTTTTGACTTGCGAAATTTGTGAAGCTCTATCTCTTGAATAAATCATCCAATTTTTATGAGTATCTAATTATTTGCTTTTCTGCACATACACATTACATATACCGATTTGAGTCCCATACTCTGCAAACCACCATACGGTGCATGGCGGAAGGTACCTTGTACCACTGCTCCTCATTTTGTTTCCTGTTCCACTCGCAAATGGGGCGAAGGTAAAACGACTGTCTCTGTTCGTCCTTACTGGTCCTGATTTCTCTATCTTGTCTTCCAGTCATGTGTTAGGATATTGTCATGTGACAAAATGATGTCCTACTTATATAGGACGAGAACTAGGAGACGGACGCCTTAAAATTAAAAAAAAAAAGTACTTGACGAGGATTCGAACCATAAGTCCCTGGTGGACCTGGGTTTGATGTGATAGCGGTCTACTCAGTGTACCACTGCGGGTACGGTGGTGCGGGGTGATGCACTTCTCTCTGTACGTTCCGATGCGATAAATGATATGACAGTGTTGCCAGCTCCTCGTTTTCATACACGTGTTTCCAAAATGCACTCGATCTGATTTTGCTAGGTAAAATTTTGTCTTTAATCTGGATGAGAAATCACATGCTGACATCAAAGTGCAGCCCTTTTTCGTCACCATATATGTAACAAAACGTGCGATCTAAGTAATAAAGTGAAACTTCCAGGCGGGTTAAAACTGTGTGCCGGACCGAGACTCGAACTCGGGACCTTTGCCTTTCGCGGGTAAGTGCTCTAGCAGGAAGTTTCATATCAGCGCACACTCCGCTGCAGAGTGAAAATCTCATTCTAGGTAATAAAGTGTCCTAAAAGGATACTAGACTCTTATATATAAAAGATCGTCTCCTTCTTCCAGTGACAATATCAGATAATCATATCAAATACTAAGGTCTACGGTTCCTTCGCGGTGTAAAAAATTAATCTTTGAAGTCAATGCAATCAAAAGATACTGCAATCAATGTCACATACTTCGACATTCGCAAACTCATTCATGGAAACCTATAGATAAACTATCTGTATATATAATCAAATTTGTGAGGAACCCTCAGAGAGAGAGAGAGAGAGAGAGTCTTACTCGCATTTGACCGTTTTTCCTTTTTTTTATTATTTTTTTTTATTCCTAAACTTGCCTCTGTTTGAGCATCGTAATATAATCTTCTTCTCAACTAAAAGGACTTGCACCAGGCGACACGTCTACCCGACGAGGGCCCTACCACATTTTATTTTTATCTTCTTCTTCTTCTTCTTCTTCTTGTGCCTTTGTTCCGCACGGGCACAGGTCCGGCATGGTCACGAAGGGTTTTGGCACGGGTAATTTAAGGGGTGGCGGGGTAACATTCCTGTCGAAAATCATCATTTAATAATAATAATAATAAATGTATGTCACCTGCCCTTTCATTGTTATTGTGGCAAGTGTATAAAGTTGGTAGTTCAGACTAGCGTCGAGGCCTGCTAACATGCGTGCTAGCTGCTGCGACTTTTGGGGCGGATAGTGTACTCTGTGAGCCACCTAATAATATGTGGCAGAGGGTACAATGTGTACTACACCTTCCATACGTTTTTAACGAGATACGTGAGCTGTAAAACAAGCACGTATAAAAATTTGTTGAGTTACGAGAGGAGATAAAAAGAAACACTTTTGTTCTGTTTCACAGTTTCGCCATTTCCCCACTAGGCGTCCTCGAACGGTTTTACGCTGTATTTCCCCATAGGCTAACAGTCACAGTTTTTTTTTCACTGCTAGCTGTGCAACACGTTGACGTTGGAATCTGATTTGCAACACAGTTACATGTTACTGCTAGGAACGGTAAGTTTTCATTACTGCTAGGATAAAGTTATATTATTACTCTGAAACCCGGCAATGCTTCGTAATTACTAAATATTTATCAAAATTGGGTATATGTTCTAATTTCTTTCCCCAGCCTGTCTTCGTCCATCTCCTCATCCTCCTCCCTTCCTCCATATCTCTGTCCATCTCCTCCTCCCCCACTCTCTCTCCATCCCCTCCTCCCCCACTCTCTTTCCATCTCCTTCTCATCACTTTCTCCTCGGTTCCTCCTCGGTCTTCTCTCTCTTTCCCCCTCCCTCCCTCCCTCTGTCTCTCTCTCTCTCTCTCTCTCTCTCTCTCTCTCTCTCTCTATCTCTCTGGCCGGCCGGGGTGGCTCTCTCCCCCTCTCCCCCTCTCCCCCTCCGCCGCTGTCTTCTCTTGAGCCCTGTTTATTGTTACTGCAAATTCAGATTCTGTAGTAATATTCCAATAATAAGCTGATGATCGAAAAAATGCAACTTCACTGTTTTCTCTCAGAACAGACTGCGAGAAAGGAAACGAAACTGGGTATTTTCAGAACAAATCACTTTCTTCCAGTCAAATTAAAACAGATAACCTGTACATTGTAGTATAAAAATTTTACAACCAACGTCCGTCTGAGTGTTAGTGTATCGTGTGAAAAATTTTAAGCAATTCGGTCAAGTACTTTACGAGATTTTTGGTAATAATATTATTAACTACTTGTCTTTATACAGTAGTAGTATACAGTACGGTGCCCAAGTAGGTATGTAAAAATACGCGTGTATTCGAATGCAACGTTGTGTCAAGATTCAAAATAATAGGTTAAGAACTTCCGGAGATTTAATGGGTCTGAGCAAAAATGGTTCAAATGGCTGTGAGCACTATGTGACTTAACATCTGAGGTCATCAGTCCCCTAGACTTAGAACTACTTAAACCTAACTAATCTAAGGACATCACACACATCCATGCCCGAGGCAGGATTTAAACCTGCGACCGTAGCGGTCGCGCGGTTCCAGACTGTAGCGCCGGAGATTTAAGATTTTGAACAAACGCACATTTACATTTTTGTTTATATATATTGTCCATGCTATGTTGCGTTTACATGAAAGTTCGTACTGATGATTTACAGGTTCTTGGTGGCTGATGAGTGACGACACTCCAACAGAGTTAGCTGACGTATACCTTTTTTATGGGGAGGCACGATGCAACAATCGAGCAGCAAGAAACGTGCACGCAGAATTATTTCCAGCGCACGCAGAATTATTTCCAGCAAGAGGACTACCATTTTATTTCGCATTTAAAAAACTTGATGGCTGTCTAAACGAAACACGATATCTTAGACCAGGTTGATGGGAAACTGATAGACCTCGCACAGTGCGAACCGTTCTGTTTGGGGAAGCTGTGTTACAACGAACTGAGGACAAGCACAGCATCAGCACTCAGTCAGAAGCCAAGTAACTAAATACCTCCACCGTCAGTGTCTGGAACGTTCTGCACGAGAC
Organism: Schistocerca cancellata; assembly: GCF_023864275.1. Taxonomy (NCBI): domain Eukaryota; kingdom Metazoa; phylum Arthropoda; class Insecta; order Orthoptera; family Acrididae; genus Schistocerca; species Schistocerca cancellata. Next base: position 755,907,420 of record NC_064629.1, on the reverse strand, counting down.
GAGCATGCCTCCATTGAAGTATCGAAGGTACAGCCGCACACAACCGATAACTTCCCCAGCGCGTGGAATTCTGCCGCTCGTGCCAACATAGATTTACGATAAATGTGTTGGTTGACACTGTTTTCTACCTTCTGACTGCGCCATATTCTTGCCTAACAGTCTCGGAGGAGGAAATTACCGTATATCTCTGCGTCAAGTACAACGGGAAATGTTGGAAAATGTCTGGCTAGCAGTCGGGCATTGGTTCCAGCATGAAGGGGCCCCACCGCACTTTGTCGTTGATGTCAGGGAATATCTAGGCAGTGTTTTCCCCAATAGCTGGTTTGGGAGGAATGTCCAGTACCGTGGCCACGACGCTCTCCCGACCTCTCTTATGGTTCAAATTGCTCTGAGCACTATGGGACTTAACTGCTGAGGTCATCAGTCCCCTAGAACTTAGAACTACTTAAACCTGACTAACCTAAGAACATCACACACCTCCATGCCCGAGGCAGTATTCGAACCTGCGACCGTAGCGGTCGCGCGGTTCCAAACTGTAGAGCCTAGAACCGCTCGGCCACACCGGCCGGCGACCTCTCTTACGGATTTAGTTTCCTGTGAGGATATGAAGTGTTTGGTATACGAGACACAGATAGATATTCCAGAACAGTCGGTTGCGCGTTTGGCTGAAGTTGCAGCCATCATTAGTGAAACATCTGATTTTTTTATATTTTTTTTCAGCCGGCCGAAGTGGCCGTGCGGTTAAAGGCGCTGCAGTCTGGAACCGCAAGACCGCTACGGTCGCAGGTTCGAATCCTGCCTCGGGCATGGATGTTTGTGATGTCCTTAGGTTAGTTAGGTTTAACTAGTTCTAAGTTCTAGGGGACTAATGACCTCAGCAGTTGAGTCCCATAGTGCTCAGAGCCATTTGAACCATTTATTTTTTTCATGTTAGACAATAATTACCTCGCAGATCCCTGTGTCTACTGATGTAAACGGACAACATTTGCAACGTGTAATAAGCAATATTCATCGCACGGCAGTTTGAACACCGTCTCTGAACATCACTAGCATCGAACCTTCCTAGCGGAGAAACGGTGCACCTGTGGTACTTACGTCACGTAAAGAGTTTTCCTTTTCATTTCTTCTAAACATTAGAAATTTGTATACGAAGTTTTTTTACACTTTGTATGTTGAAGTAAGCAGTGCATTGGTTGACTCTGCTGGAAACGACGCACTCAGAATTTTGGGAGTAAGCTACTCCGTAATGCTTAACACTTCTCTTGTAGCGTCTCACAGTGGAACTGTATGCGTATGTCCGGCACGTTTTCGCGCTTACTAAACAAATCAATGAGAAAAAATCTTTGGATTTTGCATATATCCTCCGGCCGCTGTGGCGTAGCTGTTCTAGGCGCTTCAGTCCGGAACCGCGCTGCTGCTACGGTCGCAGGTTCGAATCCTGTCTCGGGTATGGGTGTATGTGATGTCCTTAGGTTAAGTTAGGTTTACGTAGTTCTAAGTCTAGGGGACTGATGACTCAGATGTTAAGCCCATAGTGCTTAGAGCCATTTGAACCATTCATATTTCCTCAGTCGGTCCTCTCGGGTAAGGGTCCCAAAATGACGAGAAATGGCAATATTGCGCTGTTGGAGTAAAATATGCAGTCGCCAACTGAATGTATGCTCCTTTGTGGATGGTCACTAAAAGAGTGGTTCTGGAAGTGGCGATACTTAATGTTTACACAGTTATTATCCCCTATCCAGTCAAATTAATGTGATCACCTGTCAGAAGCCTGAATAACCACATTTTTGCAGTGTGGCGTGCTGTGAGACGTGCAGGAAGTGTGTCATTGAGGTTCTGGAGGGTACTGACAGGGATGTGGAACCAAGCCGACTCCAGTATCGTGGCGATCTGGGCTAGGTATCTCGGTTCAGGATCCATGACTCGAACGACCCGATCGAGGTGGTTCTACAGTTTCTCGATTCGGTTTGAATTCGGGGACTTTTGTGGTGGTAAGTTTCTGTGGGACCAAACTGCTAAGGTCATCGGTCCCTAGGCTTACACACTACTTAGTCTGACTTAAACTACACTACTGGCCATTAAAATTGCTACGCCACGAAGATGAAGTGCTACAGACGCGAAATTTAACCGACAGGAAGAACATGCTGTGATATGCAAATGATTAGCTTTTCAGAGCGTTCACACAAGGTTGGCGCCGGTGGCGACACCTACAACGTGCTGACATGAGGAAAGTTTCCAACCGATTTCTCATACACAAACAGCAGTTGACCGGCATTGCCTGGTGAAACGTTGTTGTGATGCCCCGTGTAAGGAGGAGAAATGCGTACCATCACGTTTCCGACGTTGATAAAGGTCGGATTGTAGCCGATCGCGATTGCGGTTTATCGTATCGCGACATTGCTGCTCGCGTTGGTCGAAATCCAATGACTGTTAGCAGAATATGGAATCGGTGGGTTCAGGAGGGTAATACGGAACGCCGTCCTGGATCCCAACGGCCTCGTATCACTAGCAGTCGAGATGACAGGCATCTTATCCGCATGGCTGTAACGGCTCGCGCAGCCACATGTCGATCCCTGAGTCAACAGATGGGGACGTTTGCAAGACAACAACCATCTGCACGAACAGTTCGACGACGTTTGCAGCAGCATGGACTATAAGCTCGGAGACCATGGCTGCGCTTACCCTTGACGCTGCATCACAGATAGGATCGCCTGCGATGGTGTACTCAACGACGAACCTGGGTGCACGAATGGCAAAACGTCATTTTTCGGATGAATCAAGGTTCTGTTTACAGCGTCATGATGGTCGCATCCGTGTTTGGCGACATCGCGGTGAACGTATTTTGGAAGCGTGTATTCGTTATCGCCATACTGGCGTATCACCCGGCGTGATTGTATGGGGTCCCATTTGTTACGCGCCTCGGTCACCTCTTGTTCGCATTGACGGTACTTTGAACAGTGGATCTTACATTTCAGATGTGTTACGACCCATGGCTCTACCCTTCATTCGATCCCTGCGAAACCCTACATTTCAGCAGGATATTGCACGGCCGCGTGTTGCAGTTCCTGTACGGGCCTTCCTGGATACAGAAAATGTTCGACTGCTGCCCTGGCCAGATCTCTCACCAATTGAAAACGTCTGGTCAATGGTGGCCGAGCAATTGGCTCGTCACAATAGGCCAGTCACTACTCTTGATGAACTGTGGTATTGTGTTGAAGTTGCATGGGCAGCTGTACCTGTTCACGCCATCCAAGCTCTGTTTGACTCAATGCCCAGGCGTATCAAGGCCGTTATTACGGCCAGAGGTAGTTGCTCTGGGCACTGATTGCTCAGGATCCATGCACCCAAATTGCGTGAAAATGTAATCACATGTCAGTTCTAGTACAATATATTTGTCCAATGAATACCCGTTTATCATCTGCATTTGTTCTTGGTGTAGCAGTTTTAATGGCCAGTAGTGTAGTTTTAAAGTACGCCCAAAAACATCTCGATTAAACTGTGACGTGTGAAGTGCAGTTGTTTATACTTAGGGGAGAAGTGGGCTTATGATTTTTGAACTGAAATAACACGATGCTGTATGACATATGTGTTGGGAAAACTTAAACAGCTGTTTAAATGGTGACGCCAGAGGGGGAAAACGCTGCAGTTCTATAAGCGACCTGACAGCTATAAATAACCGTCCACACCAGAGTGAAAAATAGCATGGGGAAAACATGCTAAATAGGCCTTCAGGCTGGTTACTTCCCTTTGTTCTTGGATTCTGATGTCAAAGAGGCTGTCTCAGTATCCCTGGTCTGAATTCCAGCATGACAATGCACCATCATGGATTATTTATTTTTATTTCCCAGCCGGCCGCTGTGGCCGAGCGGTTCTAGGCGCTTCAGTCTGGAACCGCGCGACCGCTACAGTCGCAAGTTCGAATCCTGCCTCGGGCATGGATGTGTGTGATGTCCATCGATTAGTTAGGTTTAAGTAGTTCTAAGTTCTAGGGGACTGATGACCTCAGATGTTACGTCCCATAGTGCTCAGAGCCATTTGAACCATTTAATTTTTCCGCCAGTTATATTTAGGACAATAGCCCTACTTCGACAACGACATCATATTAGTGGGGGAAAAGCTACTAGCACAATTGAGCTTTTTCAATTTCCCGCCATAATTACACAAGAAAATTGGCCTATGTCAGAGGAGGGTAGAGGGAGGGGAAAATCTGGAAACAGCACATCACATCAAAATTATGATCTCGGAAATCTGGGAACAACGCACTCTGTTCTCGAACGCACTTAGTCTATTTTCTTAGCTCTGCTTTTTACTGTACTTTACCCTCACATCCCTCGGCAAATCACATCTTATACTAAGCTGGCAACAGCACTGACGACCTTTATCAGTGACTCATGTCTCCTTTTCTGCTCCAGTCTCAATATTCGTACAGCCTCCATCACTTTATTAGCCTGTCAGTACATCAGTAAAGTATTTATTGACCCTCAAATGGAGTGATTTTCGGCGAATACTGGCAGTTTAACTTCATCAAAACTAAATGTATAAAGATGAGAAAGAACCGAAATAATTTGAATACATGATTGACGACCAGTGACCAGTCCCTGGCGTCATTCGCAACCACTAATTATGCGGAGCGATTCAAAATGGAACGACGACATAAAATTTGCTGCATGTAAGGCAGAAAAAAGAACGGGATTTATCCGAAGTATCGTAAGAAAGCGTAATGCACCCAAGAAGTAGTTCGCTAAGACTCGTCATTCGATAGCTTCTTGTGTATGGTTTGACAGCCACGGAATCGTACAGATTTGGATTAACGGTTAAGAGTGATGATTCAAAGAGGTACTGCGCTCTTCGTCACGAGTTTGAATAGTCAGTGAGAGACAATCGCAGAAAAAAAAGAAAAAAAAACCTTAAATGGTATGCTCAATAAGAACGGCGTTCTGCATCATGTACAGCCTAATTCAAAATTCCGAAAACTCGTGTTTCATTTCGGATCAGTAAGCTTCCTCCAGTATAGATTTTTCTTAGATTTTCTGGTCAATTAAAAAAAAAAAAAGGAATACATCCTTGATGCATTCCATTCGCCAGTGGACCATAAGAGAGAGAGAGAGAGAGAGAGAGAGAGAGACAGAGAGAGAGAGAGACAGAGAGAGGGAGAGAATGTGTCCTACGCAACTTACGGTAGAAATTAATGCACACAAATTACATCGTTGACCTCTCTTTTGTAGTCACATGTCTTTCAACTGGTTTATGCTCTTGTCCAGATTTTCATTTACTGCCTAATCTTTTTTTTTTTTCATTCCTATAGAACCATTACACCGAGCATCTTCTATAGTCTGATATGATCCTGGTTTGACACTATTATTTTCTCTGTCTGCTGCTCCTCCCGGGCCCAGATTACTTATTCGTAAATGCCCTGTCACACGTCCTGTCCTTTCTTCTCGTAAGGTTCTTCCGTAGAACACTTTATTCATATACTCGGTATAGTATTCCTTCCTTTAGAATATTATAAGTCAACTTAATTTTTAACAGTCTTCGATATGTAAAATGTTCCCAGTTTCTTTTTCTCCTTACTTGCGATAGACCACGTTTCATTTCCACACTGCTGTGTTCCAGACGTTCACTTGGAGGGACTTCTTCCTTCGTTACACGTCGATAACTGATTTTTATCGAAGAAATATCTCGTAGCTTGAGTCATTCTTTTCGTCATTTGTGCTAGGAACGTTGTGATATGAAAGGAGGAATGAAGAGGAGAAGAGACGGGCAGCACTAGAACTCGACGCCCGGACCTCCAGCCCCAGCACGAGCGGCCGGGGCATCTCTTCCGGAGGCTTCAGATGGTGCACCCGTGGGCCCTATGCGGTCCAGCAGCTATTAAAGTGCGACCTAGACGTGAACCCCACTCTTCAGAGATAACGAGTAGGGAACTCGTCGAAATGTCGCGACAACACTACACCACGACTCGGAAGATCATCGATGAAATTCGCCGAGAAAGCCAGCATTCCCGTATACTTCCGATATTTTCCATGATCGATCGTCTTGTCTAATGTACACTATGTGATCAAAAGTATCCGGACACCCCCAAAAACATACCCTTTTTTCATATTAGGTGCATTGTGCTGCCACCTACTACCAGGTACCCCATATCAGCGACCTCAGTAGCCATTAGACATAGTGAGAGAGCAGAATGGGGGGCTCCGCGAAACTCACGGACTTCGAACGCGGTCAGGTGACTGGGTGTCACTTGTGTCATACGTCTGTACGCGACATTTCCACACTCCTAAACATCCCTAGGTCCACTGTTTCCGATGTGATGGTGAAGTAGAAACTTGAAGGGACACGTACAACACAAAAGCGTACAGGCCGACCTCGTCTGTTCACTGACAGAGACTGCCGACAGTTGAAGAGGGTCGTAATGTGTAACAGGCAGACATATATCCAGACCATCACACAGTAATTCCAAACTTCATCAGGATACACATCAAGTACTATGACAGTTAGGCTGCAGGTGAGAAAAATCGGATTTCATGGTCGAGCGGCTGCTCATAAGCCACACATCACGACGGTAAATGCCAAACGACGTCTCGTTTAGTGTAAGGAGCGTAAACACTGGGCGATTGAACAGTAGAAAAACGTTGTGTGCTGTGACGCATTCCGGTACACAATTTGGCGAATGCCCGGTGAAAATTATCTGCCAGCGTGTGTGGTGCCAACAGTAAAATTCGGAGGCGGTGGTGTTATGATGTGGTCGTGTTTTTCATGGAGGGGCTTGCACCCTTTGTTGTTTTGCGTGGCACTATCAGAGCACAATCCTACATTGATGTTTTGAGCACCTTCTTGCTTCCCACTGTTGAAGAGCAATTCGGGGATGGCTATTGCATCTTTGAACACGATCGAGCACCTTTTCATAGTGCACGGCCTCTGGCGGAGTGGTTACACGACAGTAACATCCCTGTAACAGACTGGCCTGCACAGAGTCCTGACCTGGATCCTATAGAACACCTTTGGGATATTTTGGAACGCCGACTTCGTGCCAGGCCCTACCGACCGACATCGATACCTCTCCTCAGTGCAGCACTCCGTGAAGAATCGGCCGCCATTCCCCAAGAACTCTTCCAGCACCTGATTGAACGTATGAATGCGAGAGTGGAAGCTGTCATCAAAGCTAAGGGTGGGCCAACACCATATTGAATTCCAGCATTACCAGTCGAGGGCGCCACGAACTCTCCCCGTTGTATTTAATAACACATCGAAGGATAATGAGTCTTTTCAGTCAGGTGTCCGGATACTTTTGATCACATAGTGTATCTTCCTAGATTGAAAAACTCTGTCATTTCTTGCACTACTATGTCGTTCGCAATTTTGATGTAACGTAGGTAGTTATTCTTCTTTCTACTTCTCTTTATCACTCTCAAAGAAATCGAATTATAGGAGTACGTTGCGATCCAAAAGGAAGCGTTGGAGCGTTTTAAGTATATATCTTCGTAGAAGGCCAGCAGTCTTGCTTGTACTAAGCTAGAAATGTTGCATTTTGTGTAGCAGACACAGACGATTGAAGAGCTATAGCCGCGACGTTCACATGGTTACCCGGACTGCTCAGTCTACGCCACGGCCAGAATTTATTTCACCCTTCTGCTCGGCGTATACATTAACATAATCTCCATCTAAATTACGTCCTGACTGGCGTGCAGATCGGCAGTGTGCCGATTTCCGATGCGAATGTCTCAATTGAGGTCAGCTGCCGTGATTTAGCAGACCATTTCAGATGAGTCCAAGAATTCCCCATACATCACAAAAAGAACTCTCTCTCTCTCTCTCTCTCTCTCTCTCTCTCTCTCTCTGTGTGTGTGTGTGTGTGTGTGTGTGTGTGTGTGTGTGTGTGTGTGTGTGTCGAAAATTATGCGACATCGTGCGCCACGGTCGCAAAGTTTTATCTCCCGGTGCTCAAGACGAGATTTATGGAAAGGCATTTTAATTTTATTCTCTGCTTGCCTGTTACGCAGACACTTAGTGAATAACTGCTTAATCCTTTTAAATGAAGATGCTGTGTTCTCATCCTGATAGGTCTGTCTTCTTAAGGTTCTCAAGCAGAGAAGTTAGTATTCCCGCTGTCACCTCCGTCTTGTAGGAAGCCTCTATCAAGGTCAACTTGACTAGGTTGTACATTGTATATTTCCAATATCATATGATATAATCACTTTTATTATACATTGGGCGTCGACCCCGTGTTCTATTCAGCAGCTTTGTGTTTCTTCTAATGAGCTCACAGCTGTGCTTTTCGCGTTCCTGCGCAGCTGAATAAACCTAGCTAGGAAATAACACCTCTGTGGATCTCGCTGGAGCATTTACAACTTTACCGCAACTGTTGAGTGAGACGGTCAGAATCGAACTTTGGAAAATGGAACCTGCAAAAGTGTAAATCTTCAGTTAGTGTGAAGCATAACTGTTACGTATAAACGTTCACTGACTGCATTTCCAACTTAGTTCTTCTTGTTTTAAGAATTAACTCTACAAAATGACAATAAAAACCTCTCCCCGCAATATTTAATAACACCGCTAAGGTTAATGAGAAAAATGGCAGTAGTGGTCATTAATTAGTAGCACTGCTATATTTTTCATGCGTCACTGCATGCTGCAAATTCACGACAAATTAAAACTGTATTCCGGACCTGGAACGTTGTCAGTTATCTTAGCAGCTGAGATATCAAGGAACACTTCACGATCTAGTTTCACAGATTTAATTTTTTAGCACCTCTCCTCTGGTTTCGTTCTTCACATAAGCTCTGTTACATATCTTACTGGACTAACACTCTTGCAAAGAGGGAGATCACGGAGAAATGGATTAGCCATGGCCTTGGGGAGAAAAAGAAACTTTGTTTGCTTTTTGTTACTATGCCAAAGCAGTTGTATTTGTAGTTCCCCATTACAACCCATTTCAAAATCAAAAGGATTCAGATTATAAAAATCAGATTCTTGCTCACAAAATATTTTATAAATATTATTACCGGCCGGCCGTAGTGGCCGTGCGGTTCTAGGCGCTACAGTCTGGAGCCGAGCGACAGCTACGGTCGCAGGTTCGAATCCTGCCTCGGGCATGGATGTGTGTGATGTCCTTAGGTTAGTTAGGTTTGATTAGTTCTAAGTTCTAGGCGACTGATGACCTCAGAAGTTAGGTCGCATAGTGCTCAGAGCCATTTTCATTATTATTACCGGTTTTGGCTTTTTTCTGATGTCCACGTGACGCTCCTAAATTTTTAAATCTCGTAATGACTGCAAAGCCAAAACCGGTAATCAGTTTTACTAATATATTACCTTCTCAGGAGGTACAAACGGCCTCGTTTCCCCAAAAGCCTTCATCCTCAGGTACGTAGTGCGGTAATCGATGAATTACAAAGTCGCAACTGGATCATGTACCCATGAGGCATCACCGAGTGCGCCTAAACCGCAGCTCCTCTTTCGGATGGTCACTAACAGTGTAAAAGTAGTCGCAGGGGAAGTGTCGCAGCTCGAACGGCTAAAATCGATTAAGAATGATTTTAAAATACGGAGATGCGTCTGTTCTACCACCTAGTAAGATCACTTACCTTCATTAAGCTGTGTATTGGGGACAATCGTTGTTTGAAGGTTAACAATCGTTAAAACTACAAGAGGGCACGTCACTTTACCGTGGAACAGACAGCTATGCTCAATAGACTCTCAAGTGTCACCAATGAGGTATTGCTTAGCAAAAGCTAAACATTTGCTTGAAACTATATATGCAAATACATGCAGTACATTGTTGTTGTTCTTGTTGTGGTCTTCAGTCCAGAGACTGGTTTGATGCAGCTCTCCATGCTACTCTAACCTGTGCAAGCTTCTTCATCTCCCAGTACCTACTGCAACCTACATCCTTCTGAATCTGTTTAGTGTATTTATCTCTTGGTCTCTCTCAACGATATTTACCCTCCACGCTGCCCTCCAATACTAAATTGGTGATCCCTTGATGCCTCAGAACATGTCCTACCAACCGATCTCTTCTTCTAGTCGTGTTGTGCCACAAATTTCTCTGCTCCCCAATTCTATTCAGTACCTCCTCATTAGTTACATGATCTACCCATCTGATCTTCAGCATCCTTCTGTAGCACCGAAAGCTTCCATTCTCTTCTTGTCTAAACTAGTTATCGTCCATGTTTCACTTCCATACATGGCTACACTCCATACAAATGTTTTCGAAAAGACTATCTGACACTTAAATCGATACTCAATGTTAACAAATTTCTCTTCTTCAGAAATGCTTTTCTTGCCATAGCCAGTCTACATTTTATATCTTCTCTACTTTGACCATCATCAGTTATTTTGCTCCCCAAATAGCAAAAATTATCTACAACTTTAAATGTCTCATTTCCTAATTTAATTCCCTCAGCATCACCTGATTTAATTCGACTACATTCCATTATCCTCGTTTTACTTTTGTTGATGTTCATCTTATATCCTCCTTTCAAGACACTGTCCATTCCGTTCAACTGCTCTTCTAGGTCCTTTGCTGTCTCTGACAGAATTACAATGTCATCGGCGACGTCAAAGTTTTTATTTCTTTCAAAAAATGGTTGAAATGGCTCTGAGCACTATGGGACTTAATTTCTGAGGTCATCAGTCCCCTAGAACTTAGAACTACTTAAACCTAACTAACCAAAGGGCATCACACACATCCATGCCCGAGGCAGGATTCGAACCTGCGAACGTAGCGGTCGCGCGGTTCCAGACTGTAGCGCCTAGAACCGCTCGGCCACTACGGCCGGCTTTTATTTCTTTTCCATGGATTTTAATTCCTACTCCGAATTTTTCTTTTGTTTCCTTTACTGCTTGCTCAATATACAGATTGACTAACATCGAGGATAGACTACAACCCTGTCTCACTCCCTTCCCAACCTCCGCGTCCCTTTCATGCCCCACCACTCTTATAACTGCCATCTGGATTCTGTACAAATTGTAAATAGCCTTTCGCTCCCTGTATTTTACCCCTGCCACCTTCAGAATTTGAAAGAGAGTATTCCAATCAACATTGTCAAAAGCTTTCTATAAGTCTACAAATGCCAAAAACGTAGGTTTGCCTTTCCTTAATCTATCTTCTAAGATAAGCCGTAGGTTCAGTATCGCCTCACGTGTTCCAATATTTCTACGGAATCCAAACTGGTCTTCCCCGAGGTCGGCTTCTACCAGTTTTTCCATTCGTCTGTAAAGCATTCACGTTAGTATTTTTGCAGCCGTGACTTATTAACTGATAGTTCGGTAATTTTCACATCTGCCAACACCTGCTTTCTTTGGAATCGGAATTATTATATTCTTCTTGAAGTCTGAGGGTATTTCGCCTGTCTCATACATCTTGCTCACCAGATGGTAGAGATCCGTCAGGGCTGGCTCTCCCAAGGCTATCAGTAGTTCTAATGGAATGTTGTCTACTCCCGGGGCCTTGTTTCGACTTAGGTCTTTCAGTGCTTTGTCAAACTCTTCACGCAGTATCATATCTCCCATTTCATCTTCATCTACATCCTCTTCCATTTCCATAACATTGGCCTCAAGTACATCGCCCTTGTATTGACCCTCTATATGCTCCTTCCACTTTTCTGCTTTCCCTTCTTTGGTTAGAACTGGGTTTCCATCTGATCTGTTGATATTCATACAAGTGGCTCTCTTTTCTCCGAAGGTCTCTTTAATTTTCCTGTAGGCGTATCTATCTTACCCCTAGTGAGATATGCCTCTACATCAAAAATGTTCAAATGTGTGTGAAATCGTATGGGACTTAACTGAAAAGGTTATCAGTCCCTAAGCTTACACACTACTTAACCTAAATTATCCTAAGGACAAACACACACACACCCATACCCGAGGGAGGACTCGAACCTCCGCTGGGACCAGCCGCACAGCCCATGACTGCAGCGCCTTAGACCACTCGGCTAATCCCGCGCGGTTGCCTGTACATCCTTACATGCAGTACGTACAGAATTATAATTTCCAGAATAGAAGTTTTGGAGTTTGCGCACATTCTTCCATTATTCGTCAAAAAAGAGCAAGTGCGGAGTTTGAAATGAAGCGATTAAAGCGCAGCGGAATGGAACAGTGTGCACACTTGACTAGAGCAATATGCGGACGTGATCCCCATTTTCGGTGGATCCGCTCTGCAGTAGTGTAATATCAATGTGATAACATTTACAGAACTTTGCTATTCCACAGTGTTTTAATCACATTACTGAAAACTATGACAACACAGCAAATTGTATTTAGGGAAATATGACTCGATGAACACAGAACATGATAACGTATATTGTTTCAAGCTAATGTTTAACTTTTGGACAGATAAAACCTCATTTCTGGCCCTTGTGAATCTGCTTGCTGGTCATAATTGTCTGATACTTGGACTGCTATAGTCTCACGAGTCGTTAACCTTCAGAAATTGATTTAAATGCCAGTTTTGTACAATAATTACCTTAATGGGTCGTAGAACAGCTAAATCGCTGTATTTTAAAGTCATTTTTATTCGGCGTTAACCTTCCGAGATGGGGTATTTACCATGTCAGTGTTGCGGCGAATTCCGTGCATGTATATATATGCTTAGCTTACTAGCATCAGAAGAAGTAAATGATTTTGCAGGTACAATCAGTGGCATATTTGGATACTGTGTGCAAAATTCATTGCGAATACAGTTAGCGGTAAAGAAGCAGTAAATTAATACGTCATGCCTGACGCGGCAGTTTTACCAGAGGAACAGCGAAATCGTCGTCAGAGATAAACTTCTTTCCTTTATCATTTTGTAGGGGCTATCAGCGACAAAAAGTTTCTCACAGATTTGAAATTACGTGTGAAGGTTGTTGCAGTTAGGCAAGTGCTCCCATTCTCAAATGCTGGATGAATATAGCCTGCATAATTAGTAATATAGATTACCAACGCAACTCCATGGGTGCTCCTGACTGTAGTACATAAAAATCGGGACTACACCTTCAGGTGTAGAGGAGGCTGCCAAGTTAAGGAAAGATACTTGCGGATAAAAGACTATGTCCATTTCGAAAGCCTCGGACAGGAGGGGCCATGCAATCAGTGACATGGCGCCTCTAACCGCGCGGTCACTCCGCTCAGCTGATAAGTAGTAAAATAGCAGTGTGTGCTCTGGGACAGATAACCATCTTACATGGCAGGCGCTCTGTCCATCTGAGCCACCGAGGGGACAGAGTATAGTGCGACTGCAGGGACTATTTCGCGCACGCCTCCCGCGAGACCCACATTCTCACCTTATATGCGCACACACTACATCCGTAGTGTCCCTACACAACACACTCATTACTCGTGGAAGTTCGGGTAATATGTTTGCATCCGCACAGAAGAAGAAGGTCATGGCTGGTATTACCAGAACTATATACTTGAATGGATATGGTGTCTGTTCTTTCGGACATGTCCGAAAGAACAGACACCATATCCATAAAACTAGATAACCATCTTATCTCAAGGCCTAGGTCTTCCGAGGTCAGGTTCCACTTGTGCTAGTTATAGTCAATGTCACCCCCCACTCCCCACCTCCTGGGGGTCTCCGGCAATTGATCAAGGTTACCCAGGGGGACCCTCATCTCCTCCCCTCCCCTTGGACGAATAAGATTTGAGCTACCCCTCTATCATCCTTTATAACAAATGCAATCGCGTAGGCTTCTTCATTCGAGATCTTTTCATCATGGGGACAGGTTTAGGTTTGCTACAAATAAATTATTATTGACAATAATTCTGTAGTGACAGTGTCTGGAAATAATAATGATCGTATAGCAGATTAATTAACGGTTTATTAATAAAAAAAATTCCAGTACAACCTTTAAAGTAATTTTTCGTTTTTTATTAAGAGTTTTCAACGGTTTTGTTCACAAATGTAATGAACGATAAAGATTTTCTTCTGGTCACTCTCACACATATGTTTGCGTATGATAATAATAAACCTGTAAAACCATCATGTGTGTAAGTTTACCTGTACTAATAACAAAACTGTAAAACTGTCGTCTGTTTCTGTTTGAACACGCTAATTTCTAAAACAACGAGACAAACTTTCATGGCGTTTTCACATGTAACTTGAATGTAGCTTACGGCAACATAGATGCTTTATTTCATCAAAACTGGACACGGAAAAAATATTTCTTCATTTTAAACTTCATTTAAAATCCTCTGCAGTGACAGAAGTCTTTTTGGAAGAGCACATCAGTGACAGAATTAAACTCACGAAATCTTATCCTTATGAATAAAAACTAAAACTGACAGGGGTACATAGATTTACTGATTTCTATTTATGTATTAAAAACTTTAGGACATTGCTGTGCTTCTTTCGATAGGTTTTATTTATATTAAATTAGGAAAAACGAATGTATTAACTTTGTTTTGTGATTTGGGTGCCTATTCATCACATTTTCTCCTTCCAAACGTGAAGCACGACGTAAATCTGATCGAAAGCATCATGCATTATTTCGCTCTTAAGAAATCTCCACTCACAGACGTTTAACTTTACTTCTCTCCAAAGTAACATCACAGAAGTGAAAATTTTGACGGGAAGTGTCACAGGTACGCGAGTTTTGATACCCCGAATCCAGCTTATTCCTAACGTTTTAGCATTTCGCTTTGAACGTGATAATCCCTATTGAGCTCATACTATGACCACGAAAACAGAACAAGGCCAGACGCTGATGTTGTGGGTATAGACGTTAGTGTCAATTGTTTTCGCAACATCAGCGCTACATGGTTCTCTTCTGCGTTAGTGAAGCAGACAAGCTCTTCGTTGATGTCTTCAGTCATAATGTTTCAAACGTTGTATACATAGAAACCTTATAATTCAAAAAATAAATCCCACGTGTGTGAAGTCGCAGGCACAGCAGTAAATAAATACCCGGGTAACGCCGAGATTCTAGTTCACAGTAATTTGCAAAGCTACACTCCTGGAAATTGAAATAAGAACACCGTGAATTCATTGTCCCAGGAAGGGGAAACTTTATTGACACATTCCTGGGGTCAGATACATCACATTATCACACTCACAGAACCACAGGCACATAGACACAGGCAACAGAGCATGCACAATGTCGGCACTAGTACATTGTATATCCACCTTTCGCAGCAATGCAGACTGCTATTCTCCCATGGAGACGATCGTAGAGATGCTGGATGTAGTCCTGTGGAACGGCTTGCCATGCCACTTCCACCTGGCGCCTCAGTTGGACCAGCGTTCGTGCTGGACGTGCAGACCGCGTGAGACGACGCTTCATCCAGTCCCAAACATGCTCAATGGGGGACGGATCCGGAGATCTTGCTGGCCAGGGTAGTTGACTTACACCTTCTAGAGCACGTTGGGTGGCACGGGATACATGCGGACGTGCATTGTCCTGTTGGAACAGCAAGTTCCCTTGCCGGTCTAGGAATGGTAGAACGATGGGTTCGATGACGGTTTGGATGTACCGTGCAATATTCAGTGCCCCTCGACGATCACCAGTGGTGTACGGCCAGTGTAGGAGATCGCTCCCCACACCATGATGCCGGGTGTTGGCCCTGTGTGCCTCGGTCGTATGCAGTCCTGATTGTGGCGCTCACCTGCACGGCGCCAAACACGCATACGACCATCATTGGCACCAAGGCAGAAGCGACTCTCATCGCTGAAGACGACACGTCTCCATTCGTCCCTCCATTCACGCCTGTCGCGACACCACTGGAGGCGGGCTGCACGATGTTGGGGCGTGAGCGGAAGACGCCTAACGGTGTGCGGGACCGTAGCCCAGCTTCATGGAGACGGTTGCGAATGGTCCTCGCCGATACCCCAGGAGCAACAGTGTCCCTAATTTGCTGGGAAGTGGCGGTGCGGTCCCCTACGGCACTGCGTAGGATCCTACGGTCTTGGCGTGCATCCGTGCGTCGCTGCGGTCCGGTCCCAGGTCGACGGGCACGTGCACCTTCCGCCGACCACTGGCGACAACATCGATGTACTGTGGAGACCTCACGCCCCACGTGTTGAGCAATTCGGCGGTACGTCCACCCGGCCTCCCGCATGCCCACTATACGCCCTCGCTCAAAGTCCGTCAACTGCACATACGGTTCACGTCCACGCTGTTGCGGCATGCTACCAGTGTTAAAGACTGCGATGGAGCTCCGTATGCCACGGCAAACTGGCTGACACTGACGGCGGCGGTGCACAAATGCTGCGCAGCTAGCGCCATTCGACGGCCAACAGCGCGGTTCCTGGTGTGTCCGCTGTGCCGTGCGTGTGATCATTGCTTGTACAGCCCTCTCGCAGTGTCCGGAGCAAGTATGGTGGGTCTGACACACCGGTGTCAATGTGTTCTTTTTTCCATTTCCAGGAGTGTATTTTTTTACATTATTTTATGATGATATTCCTAGCTCTAGCAATCAATGAGGTGCCTTTCAAGAAACTCACCCCTTGTAAAACAGTTGAGGTATCTACGGCAAAAATACCTTGTACATTTTGTGTACTCAGATGGGAGGAAAGTAAGTGGTGCATACTTTTCATCCACATGTAGTGTTGCTTCTCTCCCTCGGAGATTAGCAGTGCTTTACTTCTTTGTTCCGCACAGTGTGCTCCTAGTCATCTTCTCCTGCTGGCGTGCTGTTATCAGCATCGAGGATGTATACGTGAATTGAATAATCAGAGTTCTGGCTCTCGAATTTTGGTAGACGCAGGAGTTAGATGGGGAATGTTAATGACAGACAAGAATTCTTCTCTATATATAAAAATGATCTGACAGACAGAGTGATCAGGAATCTGCGGCTGTTTGCTGATGTTTCTGTGGCCTCAGGAAGATATCGTCGTTGAGTGACTGTAGTGGGATACAGGATGACTTAGACTAAATTCCTTGTTGGTGTGAAGAATGGCAGCTGACTCTAAATGTAGAAAAATGTAAGTTAATGCAAATTAGTAGGAAACAATATCTTGCAGTGTTCGAATACAACATTAGCGATATGCAGCTTTGACACTCAGGTCGATTAAATATCCATGTGTAACGTTGCAAAGCGATATGAAATGTAACTAAAATGGTTCAAACGGTTCTAAGCACTATGGGACAAACATCTGACGTCATCAGTCCCCTAAACTTAGAACTAGTTAAACCTAACTAACCTAAGGACATCACACACATCCATGCCCGAGGCAGGATTCGAACCTGCGACCGCAGCAGCAGCGCGGTTCCGGACTGAAGCGCGTAGAACCGCACGGTCACAGCGGCCGGCAAATGTAACGAGCATGTAAGGATTGTAGTAGGGTTTATTGGGATAATTTTAGGAAGGTGTTGTTCATATGTAAATGAGACCATGTATAGGAGACTATTGCGTCCTATTCTTGAGTACTACTCGAGTTTTTGGGATTCCCAACAGGTCGGATGAAAGGAAGACATCGAAGCAATTCAGAGGCAGGGTGCTAGATTTGTTACCGGTAGGTTTGATCAACATGCAGGTATTACAGGGATGTTTCGGGTTCTCAAAACCGAGCGAGGTGGCGCAGTGGTTAGACACTGGACTCGCGTTCGGGAGGACGACGGTTCAATCCCGCGTCCGGCCATCCTGATTTAGGTTTTCCGTGATTTCCCTAAATCGCTCCAGGCAAATGCCGGGGTGGTTTCTTTGAAAGGGCACGGCCGACTTCCTTCCCCGTCCTTCCCTAACCCGATGAGACCGATGACCGCGCTGTCTGGTCTCCTTCCCTAAACAACCCAACCCCAACCCCGGGTTCTCAAATAGGAGTCGCTAGAGTGAAAGTGCCGTTCTTTTCGAGGAACATTATCGTAAAAATTTAGAGAACCGGCATTTGAAGCTGACTGCAGAACGATTGAAGTGTCACCATTGTATATTTCCGGTAAGAACCGTGAGGGTAAGAGAAACTGGGACTCGTACGGACGCATGTAAATAGTCATTTTCGCCTCGATCAGTTTGCAAGTGGACCAGACCAGTAGTTGTACAACGTACCCTCCGTCACGCATCGTACACTGGCTTGAGTAGTAGATTAGGCATGGTAATGTGTCGTGTTTTTGTTGTTTCCAAATGTTCGTCCACCCCCTGTAGAATACTACTTTCCGGAATTTTGTGAAGTACAGTAGAACCCCTCTCATCCGACCTTGGATGGTCCGTCACTTCGGTTAGTCCGACCATGCTGAGGCTCGCGAGCCTGTGCCGTCTTGTCACTGACTGGACGCCTGTCGGGCCATTGTTACGGTGTCTATCGCTGTGCATATTGTTATACTGTACATTATTGTGCAGTTTTATCCTTTGTTGGGATTAAAAAACGTCGTTGTTTGCTTTATTCCGAGTTATCTACAGTATTTATTACTGTAGATTCATTGTGTGTACATATGTCTGTTTTTCAACATGTCTGGATTTAAACGTAAACACGTAACTCTTTCACTGAATGAAAAATTAGCAGTGCTACAAAGACTGGACGAAGGAGAATCGCTCCAAAAAATTGCAAAGGAACTGATTGTAGGTGTTACGACAGTTAAGGATTGGACGAAGAATCGGAAACACATTGAATCCTATACAGATCCGATTGATGGTGAAAACACTCTGAAGAATTGCAAAACATTAAAAAAGCCTAAACATGAACTGCTTGGTAACGCATTGTGGATGTGGTTTTGTCAAGAAAGAAGGAAAGGAGCTCCAGTATCCGGGCCAATTCTCAATGAAAAAGCGATAGTTTCGCACAAAAAACTGGAAGCCGAAGTAAATTTGCTGGCATTGAAGGTTGAATTGATCGTTAGAAAACTCGTCATGGTGTCCGATATGTTTCTATTTCCGGTGAAAAACTATCTGCCGATGCCGCAACTGATAAGGAGTTTTCTGTTAAGTTTCAAGAAATTGCAGAAGAAAATGAACTGTTACCCTGCCAAGTGTATAACATCGACGAGACAGGGCTGAACTTTAAAATGTTGCCAACAAAAACGCCCGCAGCATCAAATGAATCCGTGGTAGGAACGAAACTTATAAAAGTTAGAATAACAGTCATTCCTTGTAGCAACGCAGATGGTACCAACAAGCTCCCCTTGTTCGTTATTGGCAAATCTAAGAAGCCAAGGGCATTCAAAAATATAAACTTATCTTCCTTGCCGGTTTATTACCGCAATGAAAAATCTGATTGGATGGACTGCAACCTTTTTAAATCCTGGTTTTTCGACGAGTTTGTGCCATTGGTCGAAAAAGACTTGAAGCAAAAAAATCTGCCTGTTCGTTTTCTACTGCTGTTGGATAACGCACCATCACATCCATCTGAGGAAGATTTGGTGAAAGGGGACATAAAAGCTCTCTTTCTGCCTCCTAATGTAACGTCACTCATCCAACCAATGGATCAGGGCGTTATTGCATGGTTAAAAAGGCGATATCGCAGAAAGTATATCAGCTCAATCTTGGAAAAATCTGAAGGAGGTCATAACTTATTTGAGGCAATGAAATCCCTGAACATCAAAGATGCTATCTACACAATAGCTGCAGCATGGGATGTACTGAAACCTGACACACTGCGGAAATCGTGGCGTAAGCTTTGGCCACAAGTTATGACTTAAAATGAGCATACCGAAGATGAGCAAAACAGCGACGCACTGGAAATCGTTAAAGATCTACAAACTCTGGAGCCAAACGTCCCTGCCAATGAAGTTGAAGAGTGGATCAACGAATGTGACAGACTGTGACACTTTTGAAGAGCTCAATGACGACCAGATTGTTGCACCCCCCCCCCCCCCGGATTCCACACAACGATGCAAAAAACGCTTTTGACATCGCCCTTCAAAACATCGAGCAGAATTCAACTTCAACTCCAATGGACGTTTTGTGAATAAAAAAATGGAGGAACACTGCAGCTAGAATAACATCTGCTAAACAAAAATATATCACTGACTTTTTTCCAAGTAATTTTTTTTTCGTTTTTGCTGTAAAAACAATGCATACAGTATAATCATTACTTACTTTATACATACAGCAGTTTATTTCTTTGTAAAAAAATTTTTTTATATACAGTGCTATAAACATTTTTTAGTTTACAGTATAATTATATCGTTTATACGTTATTAAGTACTGTACAGTACTGTCATTTGTTTGTCGTTTTTCCTTTTAAAATCAATAATATTACAGTGTGTGTAGACTTTTTTAGTTAATATATTGATTAACACTGTGTAAAACCAACTTTTTATATTACTGTAGACGTCTTTTAGTTCTTAAATCGTTTAATTTTTTGTACTAAATGTCTTTTTATACTTTTTGCAATAAATATTAGATTTTTCGGATAATCCGACCTTATTTTCGTTCCGACCATGGTCCCAGTCCCGAAGGTGACGGATTAGAGGGGTTCTACTGTACACAGTTTCACATTTCTGCACAGTTAAAGCACGTTGCCAATCTTTGTACCACTTTGAAATCTTATCAGGACTTTAAACCTGGTTATTTGAGCAGACATTTTCCGGTAGTAGTTCACTATTAGGTACCTGCATTTTCTGAAGAAGCTCTGAGTTTGCTAATAAGCGTGGGCTGTATAGTTTTGTTTTGTTTCGTTTCGTTTCGTTTTTCCATTGTTTAGTAAGAAATTTACGTTATAAAATAGAGGATATAAAGGATATAAGTGCAGATATTTTTGTTGGAGACTGAAAACAGTGTACTGAACAACATTACATCAGTGTTTACTTAATTTGCAGACTAATAGTAATGGATATCAGGAGTGATATGTTTTTAGGTTGGTTAATACCTCCAAGCACATGTGGCAAGAGCAAGCCATTAATGCCTGCCTTCCCCTGAGCCGTAGGTGGAGTGTGAACGCAAAACTATTAGCCTGTACTGACAGGCGTAATCCACTGAGTGGTGCAGTTACGACCGTGCAGAAAACATCGGGTAGTAAATTACGTGACGAGTCTGAGGGAAGACCGACGCAGAGAAGTAACAACGAACATACTGATGTGCGTACATATTAATGTACCATATATAAAAGATCTGCACTTATACCCGTTGCAACTTTTATAGTTGTTCAAGGACCACGAACCACTCTGAGAAGTTGAGGCCGGGGATGTCATTTATATCAAGACATAGTACAAAACAACCCTCCGATTTTCCAGTGATTGCCACGTGAAGCTTTGTGGCGTTGAAGTAGAATCGTTGGGAATTCGATAGTAATAGTCAAACTGCATTGGGATCAATGT
This sequence comes from Schistocerca cancellata, assembly GCF_023864275.1. Taxonomy (NCBI): domain Eukaryota; kingdom Metazoa; phylum Arthropoda; class Insecta; order Orthoptera; family Acrididae; genus Schistocerca; species Schistocerca cancellata. The sequence continues at coordinate 755,886,253 of NC_064629.1, read as the reverse complement.
TGATTTATGCTTATTTATGAAACAATTACACACAATATTTAAGTTTTTAACTTTTAAACAGAACGACGTATAACATAAAGTGGACATTTCAGTTCAAACATCCACGACAGTTGTCATATAGGTACACTGACATCCCTTGTCACTTAACATAATTTAACTCTCCCTCGTACAATAACAGGTATGGCAACCAACAGTGCTTCTTTTGACATCTTTTGTAAGATGGCTCAAATGGCTCTGAGCACTATGGGCTTAACAATTGAGGTCATCAGTCCCCTAGAACTTAGAACTACTTAAACCTAACTAACCTAAGTACATCACACACGTCCATGCCCGAGGCAGGATTCGAGCCTGCGACCGCAGCAGTCGCGCGGTTCCGGACTGAAGCGCCTAGAACCGATCGGCCACCGCAGCCGGCAATTTGCAAGACAAATTGTGTAAATATAAGGGGCAATCAAAACATCTGCGTTCGAAGGCCGTACAGTCGAGAATCGGTATGACGGGTATGCCAATCAGACAAAATCGCCGTGGGCATTGAGGCAATCATCGCACCGTCACACAAGGCTGAAGTTAACCGTTTGATAAAACACCGTGTCCTGCAGCGTGTAACTGCCTGCTGCCCATCTTCGTCCGACAGGAGTCGTCGACCATTCAGGACATTTTTTAAGGGGAGAGATCAGGACTGTAGGGTGGATGTTCGAGAGACACCCACTTGAGTTGGCGCAACATCTGCCGTACGACATGGTATTATGAAGCAACAGTACCCGTTGTCGCAGTTTTCCTGGGCCATTCCACTAAGGTGGTTTTCGACAGACATGCTGCCCCATACACATACGACCGTGCAGAAAACATCAGGTAATAAATTATGTGACTTGTTTGTAGGAAGACTACGACGCAAAGAAAAATAACCAACGCAGTGATGTATATTCATATCAAGGTACCACATATAAAAATATCTGCACTTACAGGCCTACATGTCACATCCTGTATAGTTGTTCAAGGACCCGAACCGCTCTGACAAGCTGAGACCAGTGTGTTCTCAGGTGGATGTCTGCTCGTGTTTGCCCTTCGGCAATCAAGAAACGAACAGCTGCACATTGGTCCTGCTTGTGCGCATTTGGTAGTAATGTCTCCAAAGTTCACGTTTCACACATGCACGGCGGAAAGACACGGAAGTCCCACTAATCCCTTGCGTACATGTCGATGCTTACACACCCGCATCAAAGCCGCGCTACGTTGCATATACGCTGCTGCAACGCCCTTGAACAAAAAGTTTTGATCGTCCCTTATACTTCCAGTTATACAATAAGATTAAGGAATGAAATAGGAATTGAGGACTATTAATCGGAAAACGAATTGTATTAACACTCTGGAATGCTGTACAACCTACTTACCGTCAGTGAAAAATGTAATATATTCTATAAAAGAACGGACTGTTCGCAAGCAAAGCGTTGCAAAATGAGATTAATAAATTAAAATTGCCGTTTTTTAATTTTTTGTGAGTATTCGTGGGAATACGGAGATCAACTGCAACTGCTGCTAGACATAGCAGTTAGCAGTTCATTTTCCATAGCATATCTTTTCAATTTAGTCGCGTTAGTACTGGTTGAAATTCCGTGGCAAATCGCTCGTGTGGTGTGGCGAGCGACCGAATGCAGCAGAACCACCGCGATCTCTCGCTCGTATGTTGGGACTCTCAAGTAATAGTGTGAGGGTCACCGCTTTTCTTTTCACCTTGAAGATTAATGAGAAAAATATGCTGGTATTTGGTGTGTATAGAGCGAAGACGTACTGAAAACCGAAAATTTAGTGGTGGGGAGGGAAACAAAGAAGGGCAGTGTAGGTGACAGAATGGAGCTTCAGCTGCAGCTGCAGCCACCTGAGAAGTTTTGTCCCGAGGCCCGCAGGCGGTTGACCTTGGGCGGCGCATCTGCGGCCAGACCGCCTTTGTTACCGCTCAGAGCCCGTGCAGACCAGTCAAATGGGACGCGCTCTCACACTTCGGAACGATGATCTGGGATACTCGCTGATCCAGGCCCAAGTTCTAGCTCAGTGGGATATCCTTCTGGTGACAGAGGCGTACTCATCATACGATAATACCATTTAGTATTCGGTGCTTTTGAGAAAGTTACGAGAGAATGTAGGACTGCAGGGTGTGAGAGATGGCTGTTACAGACTAGGCTAAACCCGCTATAGGAAATCGTGTTCGCCAAGGGAGGAGACATGTCTCCTCTGTGGATTTGAGTGTGAGATAAGAAACAGGACGGCGCAATATGGTTACCATTCCAAAGGGTCGCGGCACTGTTAGTCCGCCAGCTCAAATCTTCTAAGGGGACGAGGAATTCCTTTTCACATATTTCCGTTTTTTAATAATCTTGCCCACAACACAGCATATATAAATTGCATTTTTTGCTCACTTACAGAACTACTCTTAAAAATTACAAAACTGACTACGTATTTGTGTATTTGCGTGATTGCGTATTTCTGAGTTATTAAATCTCGTTTCCCAGATACTGACGTTTGGGGCCGATCAGCGGATCCAGTTTATTGGCAAGTAAACCAGAGTTGCCGACTGGTGCATTCCCGCAGATTATCTGAAGTATTATTGTAGGAGACAATGAGGAAAGTAATGAGGCAGTCATTTGACGAAAGATGGCAGACGTAAATCGGAGCTGTGCCCTCCGATATACTCAACGAGTGATACAGACTAGCAGATACGTTGAAGTTTATGGAGGCTTGAGAATTCTTCTTGAAAACGTGCTTTTTCCGAGAAGAATATTTTCTATTTGGGTAAAATACAGTTTCACACACTTCCAACCATTTCATCCTCTTACACAAAAAAATCCATTCATTTCTTACGAAGTGCGAAATAATTTTTCATGCAGAGCTCAGAAAACTGAATTAGGAGTTCTATCCTCACAGATTAAAAAAATATATGAATAGATTTTATATACTTTCATACTTATTTGGATTTCTAATCAGTCTGAAGCACACTTGCACATGAAATTAATGAAGATCGCTTTAGCCAAACATATCAAAATCTCTGCAGAAACGGAGGGAAATACAGCCTACACACACACACACACACACACACACACACACACATATATATATATATATATATATATATATATATATATATATATATATGCGCGGATAAAGTAGGTTTACAAATTTCGTTTCAAAAAACAGAATTTTTCTGTACGAAATTCCATATACACAGTTTGAACACAAAATATGGAAAAATAAATAGAGTAAAACATTTTAAATACCTAGGTGAAATTTTGGAGCCAACCGGAGGAGAGAAAGTTGCACAGAAGATCAGACAACAGAAAATGAAGAGAGCATATGGTATGACACATGAAATATACAATAAAAAATGCATCTCCTCGAACACAAAAATCAGACACTACTGCGCAGTAATTAAGCCAGCAGCACTATATGCTAGTGAAACGCTCACACTCCACACAAAATGTGACTTAGAAAAAATACTAAAAGAAGAACGCAAAATTATGAGAAAGATTTTAGGTCCAAAATTAACAGAAGAAGGATACCGGATACAATCAAGAAGAACCACAGAAACTATATCAAACCTGGCAGCAGACATAAGAAGGCGAAGATTAAAATTTTATGGACATGTCACTAAACTTCCCCCCACACGACTCACCAACAGAATTCTCACTTACATAGAAAAAGTCAAATCAACAACACCATGGATTAGCCAAGTAAAATTAGATTTACAAAAAGCAAATATTGAACTTAAAGATGTCAAAGATAGAAAAACTTTTAGAAATAAGGTGGAAAAGTGGATTGTATTGTCGGAGAAGGAAGCACTAAAGATACCAGGAACAAAATGGACAGAAGAAAGAAAAAGAAAACATGGAGAACGAATGAAAGAAGTATGGAAGAAACGACGTCAGAAAGCTTTGCGTGATCCTTCTGGGTCCATTCGCGATAAGTAAGTAAGTATATATATATATATATTCTTCAGTTTCAGAGATTACAACAATTAACTCAATTAATTGCGATTGCCGTTGCGAAGTTTTGAATGAAGTGCGGTTATATAAGCGTTGATCAAGTGTTTTCGACGATATACTGAAGATCATTTTATGTATGCAGCTCGTAAAATATTTACTCTGTCGAATCATTATTAATTCTCAAATATATATGTAGCTCTACAAAAAATTTTAGAAACAAAAAATTGTGTAACTCGAGATTAACCTATGTACAGTGTCACAAAATGCATTGAGAGCAGCAGAATTCACGAAGTATTACTGCTGTGGAACCAAAAATCAGCGAGAGTTCCAGTTCAAAAAGGAATCTGATACCTACATCTCGGCGCTTGCTAATGTTAGCGTTATTGATGTTCTTTTTAATAGTTATTGTATTAAAAGCTAGCTCTCCGAATATACGTTCTACTTTCCACTAATATTTTTTTTTTCCTTTTATGACACAAAGTAGCAAAGTCCGAGTATCAGTAATAGAGATTCATCAGGTGTCCTCTAGAGCACATGTGCTCACTCACTGGTCATACCGGAGTCTTAAGAGTCCATTACAGCAGCAACGTATTTTCGCCATCTGTCCCTGTCTTGGGCTATTTCCTTCCATTCACCTTAGAGCGCATGTGCTACAGAACATAATTCGTCTCTGTGCGCCTTTGTTGACTCCACCACACATTTCGTCAGTGAGATCCATATAACCTGATCAAATTGGACGTAAGATAAAATTTTCGACCTGTAGTGACTGCTTAGCGTAAAACTTTTAATGCATGCGCGCTTTCCTTCCGCGAAGCGCCATCGTTCGTCGGAATGTATGGCCAAATGCCGTTCTTGGTAAATCTGTACCTTTTGCTGAATAAATAATTATTTTTATTTATATGTTTGTTGGGCTCAGTCAGTGAAACTATAAAGCCTGTCTCTTTAACAATTATTGAAGCAGGAACGTGAAATACCGGGAATATTGAACACTAGACACTTTCAAAGTATAAGCATATAGTAAGATAGTACAGCTTGGTGTTACACGAGCGTTGAGGAGCAGTGCAGTTGCTTTACGCTCATTTCACATAGTTTGATATTTAAATCGTATTGAATCAGTTATATGACTCAAGAGGATTGAACCATGATAACTTCCAATTTGTATTCTGACGCTTTCTCACTGAGCTACGAAAGTACCTGCCTTATGTAGCCTCATTAACTTTGCATTGCTACTTTGTTCGTGTGCATCACCTTTGCTTTGATGGGCCTCATAGATCCAACTTGTTTTTTTCTATTATTCCTTAATGATTGGGAATAGAGAAGCGCTTGGCATTGAATTATATATGGTTATTATCTCTTGTAATGGTGCACAGTACTCAACAGAATTACGCACGTGCTCTTCTTTGCCATGTAACAATCAGTTTGGCAATATTTCTGAAAGCGAAAAATGCTTCTAAAAGTAATTCTCGTATTCACAAATTCGGGGGAATACTTTCTTATTCTTTCTAACTGTTCCCAGAATCGTTAGTTGGTCTTTTAGAAATAACAGGGCCAGTTCGTAGCTCGTAAACCAGTTATCCTCGGTTACTTTTCTAGATACGACTACACAACCTTTCCACGATATCAGCTGCACGGTTAATCAGCGTTCTAAGGTCCATGTGGTTGCTCTCCTACATAAACTTCCAAATTTGAGGTGTAAGCTGTTCTTGCATCAGCTAGATCGAACACTTTCATACCACATTTGAAGGTTTGGAAGGAATATACATTCGGAAACTACATCACTTTTACAAGCATTTCATGAACATTCACATATTCTCCAAGACTACAGTGCGCCTTGCAGTTTTTAGTGGACGAAACAAAGCTATTCCGTATAGGAGAAAGTTTATCTGCTTTCCGTGTCTCACACCTAGACTACTTATCAAATTTTAGACGAGACATAAACCTGAACCTATGTAGTCGTTGTATAGTAGAATATTTTTATCCTGTACCATCTCTGTCCCATAGTTGTTCTAAATTTACCCAATCAACCTTTTAATTTTCCCAAATACACCAGACCAATAAAGGCTTCAATTTCAACTCAATCTATCTCACGAATGAAGGACTGAGAAGCAGAGTACCTAGAATCACCAGACTTGATTCATAGGTTAGTGTATATTATTACTTCATCCATTATTTCATCAGTGAAGAACAACCGCCGTATTTCCATTTTTGTCTTTTTATTCATTGCAGTTCCCCTCACACATAGAATATGAAAGTCAGAAATATCTCTCATACATTTAGTATGACTGCCACGCCCGCGCGGTTGCCCGTGCGGTCTTAAACGCACTGCTTTCCGGGCGGGAAGGAGCGCCTGGTCCCCGGCACGAATCCGCCCGGCGGACTTGTGTCGAGGTCCGGTGAGCCGGCCAGTCTGTGGATGGTTTTTAGGCGGTTTTCCGTCTGCCACGGCGAATGCAGGCTGGTTCCCCTTATTCCGCGCAACCCGGTGTGGCCGATCGGTTCTAGGCGCTTCAGTCTGGAACCGCGTGACCGCTATTGTCGCAGGTTCAAATCCTGCCTCGGGCATGGATGTGTGTGATGTCCTTAGGTTAGTTCGGTGTAAGTAGTTTTAAGTTCTAGGGGACTGATGACCTCAGATGTTAAGTCCATAGTGCTCAGAGCCATTTCATTTGAACCTTATTCCGCCTTAGCTACACGATGTCGGCGATTGCTGCGCAAACAAGTTTTCCACATACGCGTACACCACTATTACTCTACCACGCAAACATAGGGGTTACACTCGTCTGGTGTGAGACGTTCCCTGGTGGGGTCTACCGGGGGCCGAACCGCACAATAATCCTGGGTTCGGTGTGGGGCGGCGGAGGGGTAAAGTGGACTGCAGTAGTCGATGTAGAGATGTGGACCACTGCGGCTGCGGCGGGGACGGAGCCTCTCCGTCGTTTCTAGGCCCCCGGTTAACATACAATACAACATACAATGACTGCCCTTAGCAAAAAAATATTTATTAGTGTTCTGATTCGTATCACTTTCATTCTCACTATCTTCTGCTTCATCGATTTTAGCCTTCTCCCGAAATAAATTAGCTGATTCAGTGTTTGGAATGTGTATCAAAACCGTAACTGTGTTATGAGAAATAATGCCACCGTTGCTACTCGGTGTTCTGTGGAACCAAACAGTACTTACCTACATGCTACTGTCGTTTCTGACAGGCCCAAACATACTAACATCACTCTTAGGCAATGGACTTTTACCGACAATCAATAATCAGGTTTCACTACTGTGAAAGATAAGAAGCTACACAAAAAAGTTAAGATTTCAGTGTTGTAGACCTACGAAAAACTGATCACCTACATAGCTCTGAGTACAGGAGACCAGTAGCAAAGTAATGTTAACAGCCGTTTGTAATACTCTTCATCACTAAGGCACCGACCGTTTTGTTATGACGGGTCCCAGCTTGAGCCTTAATTCGTATTAAATAATGACGTGACAAGTAATGCTTCATTCGAAGTATACAGGGTGGTCCATTGATAGCGAGCGAGCCAAATATCTCACGAAATAACCATCAAACGAAAAAACTGCAAAGAACGAACCTCGTCTAGCTTTAAGGGGGAAACCAGATGGCGCTATAGTTGGCCCGCTAGATGCCGCTGCCATAGGTCAAACGGATATCAACTGCATTTTTTAAAAATAGGACTCCCCATTTTTTATTACATATTCGTGTAGTACGTAAAGAAACATGAATGTTTTAGTTGGACCACTTTTTTCGCTTTGTGATAGATGGCGCTGTAGTAGTGAGAAACGTATGAGTACGTGGTATCACGTAACATTTCGCCAATGCAGACGGTATTTGCTTCGTGATATATTACCCGTGTTAAAACGGACCGTTTACCAATTGCGGAAAAGGTCGATATCGTGTTGATGTATGGCTATTGTGATCAAAATGCCCAACGGGCGTGTGCTATGTATGCTGCTCGGTATCCTGGACGACATCATCCAAGTGTCCGGACCGTTCGCCAGATAGTTACGTTATTTAAGGAAACAGGAAGTGTTCAGTCACATGTGAAACGTCAACCTCGACCTGCAACAAATGATGATGCCCAAGTAAGTGTTTTAGCTGCTGTCGCCGCTAATCCGCACATCAGTAGCAGACAAATTGCGCGAGAATCGGGAATCTCAAAAACGTCGGTGTTGAGAATGCTACATCAACATCGATTGCACCCGTACCATATTTCTATGCAACAGGAATTGCATGGCGACGACTTTGAACGTCGTGTACAGTTCTTCCACTGGGGACAAGAGAAATTACGGGACGATGACAGATTTTTTGCACGCGTTTTATTTAGCGACGAAGTGTCATTCACCAACAGCGGTAACGTAAACCGGCATGATATGCACTATTGGACAACGGAAAATCCACGCTGGCTGCGACAAGTGGAACATCAGCGACCTTGGCGGGTTAATGTATTTTGCGGCATTATGGGAGGAAGGATAACTGGCCCCATTTTATGGATGGCAATCTACGTGGTGCAATGTATGCTGATTTCCTACGTAATGTTCTACCGATGTTACTACAAGATGTTTCACTGCATGACAGAATGGCGATGTACTTCCAACATGATGGATGTCCGGCACATAGCTTGTGTGCGGTTGAAACGGTATTGAATAGCATATTTCATGACAGGTGAATTGGTCGTCGAAACACCATACCATGGCCCGCACTTTCACCGGATCTGAAGTCCCTGGATTTCTTTCTGTGATGAAAGTTGAAGGATATTTGCCCTCGTGATCCACCGACAACGCCTGACAACATGCGTCAGCGCATTGTCAATCCATGTGCGAACATTACGGAAGGCGAACTACTCGCTGTTGAGAGGAATGCCGTTACATGTATTGCCAAATGCATTGTGGTTGACGGACATCATTTTGAGCATTTATTGCATTAATGTGGTATTTACAGGTAATCACGCTATAACAACATGCGTTCTCAGAAATGATAAGTTCACAAAGGTACATGTATCACATTGGAACAACCGAAATAAAATGTTCAAACGTACCTACGTTCTGTATTTTAATTTAGAAAACCTACCTGTTACCAACTGTTCGTATAAAATTGTGAGCCATATGTTTGTGACCATTACAGCGCCATCTATCACAAAGCGAAAAAAGTGGTCCAACTAAAACATTCATGTTTCTTTACGTACTACACGAATATGTAATAAAAATGGGGATTCCTATTTAAAAAAACGTAGTTGATACCAGTTTGACCTATGGCAGCGCCATCTAGCAGTCCAACCATAGCGCCATCTGGTTTCCCCCTTCAAGCTAGACGAGTTTCGTTCTTTGTAGTTTTATCGTTTGACGCTTATTTCGTGAGATATTTGGCCCGGTCACGATCAATGGACCACCCTGTATATTACATATTTATTTGCTTGGCTACAACTGTTGCGATATTCCAGTTTTTGATAGTGGTGATCGTATGTTATAACTGCCAGGATCTTAGCTGTACCTACTGAGGCTTGCTGAAGAAGAACGTGTGTGAACGTAACCGTGTGCCTGCCCGCCTTACGGAGTGATGTTTCCTTAGAGGGAGAAATAGAGCAAGGCCTACTCGGCCTCGCTTGGACAAAATATAAGCTTCGCGGAGATGTGAAGCCTCGGTTCGACGGTCACCTACAGCCTTTCCGCCCACTCAAGATTTAAGCACGTGACGAACCTAGCCAGAGCCCAACAGAGTTTAATTTGGACAATGGAAGCCGAAAGGACGCGCGGCTATTTGAAGTGCATTAATACATCTAAAGCGTTTTAACACTGTAGGGAGACCACTCTGAGGAATTGCGGCACGTTTCAAAAGCATTCGCTCGTAAACTCAAGATATATTTAAAGTAACTCAATACTCAGACATTTTGTCCACCAAGGGAGTGTGTCACAGAAGCCAAGAGGACGTAGTGTGTGTCAAAAAGCAGTTCTTACGTTCCTGATGGCCGCAAAGCACACGTCGGAATCATCTACAAAAAGGAAGTGAACTAACCCAAATAACTACCGTTCTACACCACTCTCTGTTTTTACCAGAATACAAGATCGCAACAGAATTGGGTTTGGAAATTTTGGAAATTTGTGTTAAGCTTCTGTGGGACCAAACTGCTGAGGTATCGGTCCCTATACTTACACACTATTTAATCTAACTTAAATTAACTTACGCTAAGGACAACACACACGCATCCCCGAGGGAGGACTCGAACCTCCGACGGGGGAAGCCACGCGAACCGTGACAGGCCGCCTAGACCGTGCGGCTACCCCACGCGGCAGAATTGAGTTTAAACATAGCGACCTACCCGGAATAAAATAACCTTCAGAACGGAAATCCGAACGGATTCAGAAAACACCGATCAAGCGAAGCTAAACTTGCACTATTCACACATGGTATTCTCAGTGTTATGGGTAGAGGAAACCTGATTGATTCGGTACTTTCAGACTTTCTTTCTTTGTTTCACTGGTGCCATCTCCCGCACTGACGCAGGGTCGGCATTGTTACGAAAGGATTTGGAAGGTTAGTGTGAAGGGGTGGCCAGATGCCCTTCCTGCCGCCACCCCGTACCCCCCGGGACGGAATTAGTGTACCCCAGCTGACGCTGACGATGATCAACTGGGGAAGGGCAGAACTGCGATTTATCGATAAACACAACGCGACGCCATTCGTCAGCAATGCGTGCCGTTTCTGCTGTACGAGGTGCATTCAAGTTCTAAGGCCTCCAATTTTTTTCTCCGGAAAGAGATAGAAACATGAGCATTGTTTTAAAATGAGGACGCCTTCATTGTTAATACGTCCCAGAGATGGCAGCACCGTACGGCAGATGGTGTTTTAGCGCCAGCGGCGAGAATGAGAGCTGTTTTAAATACTTAAAATGGCGACGTTTTCCTTACTTGAACAGCGTGCAGTCATTCGTTTTCTGAATTTGCGTGGTGTGAAACCAATTGAAATTCATCAACAGTTGAAGGAGACATGTGGTGATGGAGTTATGGATGTGTCGAAAGTGCGTTCGTGGGTGCGACAGTTTAATGAAGGCAGAACATCGTGTGACAACAAACCGAAACAACCTCGGGCTCGCACAAGCCGGTCTGACGACATGACCGAGAAAGTGGAGAGAATTGTTTTGGGGGATCGCCGAATGACTGTTGAACAGATCGCCTCCAGAGTTGGCATTTCTGTGGGTTCTGTGCACACAGTCCTGCATGACGACCTGAAAATGCGAAAAGTGTCATCCAGGTGGGTGCCACGAATGCTGACGGACGACCACACGGCTGCCCGTGTGGCATGTTGCCGAGCAATGTTGACGCGCAGCGACAGCACGAATGGGACTTTCTTTTCGTCGGTTGTGACAATGGATGAGACGTGGATGTCATTTTTCAATCCAGAAACAAAGCGCCAGTCAGCTCAATGGAAGCACACAGATTCACCGCCACCAAAAAAATTTCGGGTAACCGGCAGTGCTGAAAAAATGATGGTGTCCATGTTCTGGGACAGCGAGGGCGTAATCCTTACCCATTGCGTTCCAAAGGGCACTACGGTAACAGGTGCATCCTACGAAAATGTTTTGAAGAACAAATTCCTTCCTGCACTGCAACAAAAACGTCCGGGAAGAGCTGCGCCTGTGCTGTTTCACCAAGACAACGCACCCGCACATCGAGCTAACGTTACGCAACAGTTTCTTCGTGATAACAACTTTGAAGTGATTCCTCATGCTCCCTACTCATCTGACCTGGCTCCTAGTGACTTTTGGCTTTTTCCAACAATGAAAGACACTCTCAGTGGCCGCACATTCACCAGCCGTGCTGCTATTGCCTCAGCGATTTTCCAGTGGTCAAAACAGACTCCTGAAGAAGCCTTCGCTGCTGCCATGGAATCATGGCGTCAGCGTTGTGAAAAATGTGTACGTCTGCAGGGCGATTACGTCGAGAAGTAACGCCAGTTTCATCGATTTCGGGTGAGTAGTTAACTAGAAAAAAAATCGGAGGCCTTAGAACTTGAATGCACCTCGCATTAACGGCAGCCCATGCATGGGCAGAATTCCATAATGTGGCTGATGCTGCGAGATGACACAGAATGTTGCAGGAAGTTCATTACTTGGTCTCGGATGGCAGGCGCAAATGTGAATGGGTTACCGTGTGCTTGCTGCGCAACACAGCGATCGTCCCTTGTGTTGGTCAGACGTGTTCGACCGGAACCTTGGCGATGAGTATGCTTGTCCTCACGTTCCCATGCAGTCTAACATCGGGCCATTGTAATGGCCTACAAAACTGGATACTGCAGCATTCTATCAGCCGGCCAAATGGAGATCTACGAGGAGCCCGCTTTCAAACTCTGTCAGGTGCTGATAACGCTGTCACATACAAGTCGCCATCTCCGTTTTCTCCACAATGATTACTCAACATCCGATGGTGTTGACGCCCCATATACACCCTACCAGTTTTGGTAACAACACTAAACACGAACAGCTCTGGCGCACTCTGGTGGCCGTTCAACCTTTCACAGAGAATAGTAACTCTGTAATCATTTACATACCCGCCGAGGGTGTGTACGTGTACGAAATTACGTCGACAACTGACCGTGTCTTCTGGATGCTAGACTTTTTTCCGTGAGGTGATGTACGTTCGTACGGGATATCTAACCAGGTTTTCGACTGGATCGGAAATTTCCTGCCAGGCAGCACTCTGTCCTGGATCGAGAGTTACCGACAGACATTGAAGTGTATCTGGGGTGCCCCAGGGGAGTGTAATAGTGCAATTGCTGTTCATATTATACATAATAATTTAGCGGATAGTATTGGTTGCATAATGTATTTGATAAAGCTGTTGCGCACGTCGCTGAATTTAAAAGCGCTATACCCTTTGACTACCGTATTAATGAGTCACAACTAGAGTCAATAAAGTCACGCTAATATTTAAAGAGTCATATTGCCTAGAGATATGAAGTGCATCTTTATCGTAGGCTTAGGTGTATGTAAAACAAATGGCAGGCTACGATTCGTTGCTAGAATACTGGGAACCTGCAGTTTGTCTTCTAAAGAGATTGCGTATAAACACGTCTTGGCACTTACTTTAATATTGCTCAAGGGGATGGGACTCACATTATGTCCGACTAATAGAAAATACCGCGTGGGTGAACAAAAATATAGTAGTGCGAATGTCAATATGCTTGTTTGAGTAGCAAGAGAGTGTAACAGAAATGTTGGAAAACCTAAACTGGTACATACTGGAAGAAAGACGCCTTATACCTCACGAGAACCCGCGTAGAAATCTTCAAGAACCGTCTTTCAGGACAGAAACGGGGAATATCATTCAGCCCCTTACCTGTCTGTCCTATTGAGGTAGTGCAGATAAAATGAGGCTAACACCATGGGGAAGCAGTCATTTTTCCCACGTTTCATCCGCAAATGGGACAGGAAGAAACTTTAATATATTGTACAATATAAAATACGCTCGGCCATGCACTTCGCAGAGATCTGAAGAGTGTAAATTTAGGTGTTGGAGAAACGTAGCTCGAGACTGCAGCAGCGCCACGATCGGCGCGAAGTGATATGCCAAGAGATGACCTCTCAGCTGTGCACTCTTACGTGCGGGCGTAATGTACTTTTCTAACAGACTTCTTTCTACTGACGACTGTTTCCCGACTGAAATTAAAATTTGCTTTTTACTTTGCAAAACGCCCCAACAAAATCTTCATTGAGGTTGAGCAAATTAATTCATGAACTCTGCAATGTGTGATTATTGTCCTGTTGAAAAGTAACAGGGGCAGTAGCCTGTGGCCCCATACTTGATAAATTCTGACTTTTAATGTTTTATTAAGTCAAATAAATGTTATTTTTTTGATAAATGTTTTCTTATCGAAATATAGCAGTCTAGAGTTGTTAGGGTGTGTCACACCTTCGAAATTTTATCAAAGACCATGTAGATTTTTGTTCCAAAGTATTCGTCTACTTCCTCTACATTCAGTTGAAACTGCTTGCTAAGCTGTTGCGTAGAGGTAAGACTGATTTGATCACTGATGCGCTACAACAGTTTTCTGTTAAATCATTCATAGAATTGTTCTCTAAGGCCTCTTATTGATTACTGATCTGACGAGCAGTCCTAGTCATTGTGGAAACTGAAGACCACTGTATTCTCCAGGCAAGTTGCTCCGTTAAATTCTGGAATAGATGTTAGCTTACTCAGTTGTTTCTCCATCTGATTATCATCTTCGTCAGAGACCATAGGATTGTCCTCTCTTTCATAATCTGTGGATTTAAAAAGATAAGGCGTCAAGACATTATCAAAAATGTTACTTGTAGGTTAAAACTGTGTACCGGACCGAGATTCGAACTTTCGCGGGCAAGTACTCTACCGACTGAGGTACCCAAGCACGACTCACGACTGTCCCCGCAGCTTTAATTCCACCTCGTCTCCTACTCTCCAAACTTCACAGAAGCTCTCCTGTAAACCTTAGCTACAGCCAGGGCATGTTGATGATGATGATGTTTGGTTTTGCGGGGCGCTCAACTGCGTGGTTATCAGCGCCCGTACAATTTCCCAACCTTTGCTCAGTCCAATTTCGCCACTTTCCTGGATGATGATGAAATGATGAGGACAACACAAACACCCAGTCATCTCGAGGCAGGTGAAAATCCCTGACCCCGCCGGGAATCGAACCCGGGACCCCGTGCTCGGGAAGCGAGAACGCTACCGCGAGACCACGAGCGGCGGACGCCAGGGCATGTTTCCAGAATGAAATTTTCAGAGCACTTGCCCGCGAAAGGCAAAGGTCCCGATTTCGAGTCTCAGTCCGGCACACAGTTTTAATCCGCCAGGAAGTTTCATATCAGCGCACATTCCGCTACAGAGTGAAAATTTCATCCTTGTTACTTGTACATGGTATATCCTGTCATCTTGTTCTTAGAACTTTTAAGAGGAATATATTCTTTGTTTTGTCACAATACTATTTTGTTTTAAAAAAGAAAATTACTGTAACAGATGTAATTAAAATGAAAATAACTTAATTTCCGAGTATGAAAAATGGTTTTCTTCAATTAAAAACGTTTTATTGAATTAAAAACGTTTTCTTGAATTAAAAACGTTGAAACACTTTTTATTACGTAGGAATGAAGTGCCCAGTGACTTACAAACCCCCCCCCCCTCTCTCTCTCTCTCTCTCTCTCTCTCTCTCTCTCTCTCTCTCTCTCTCCCCCTCCCCCTCTTCCCCCTCCTAATATCTTCTTTGAACTGCCTGTTGTGCATCTAGGTAAAGTGACCAACAGTAGTATACCATCGTATTTGTATTCCATTGTTACTGATACCATCTTTCCATCATTTCGATTTCTTGATGTTCTGACCAATGTTTCTCACTGACATAAAAAAAATGGTTCAAATGGCTCTGAGCATTATGGGACTTAACTGCTGAGGTCATCAGTCCCCTAGAACTTAGAACTACTTAAACCTAACTAACCTAAGAACATCACACACAACCATGCCCGAGGCAGGATTCGAACCTGCGACCGTAGCGGGCGCGCGGTTCCAGACTGTAGCGCCTAGAACCGTTCGGCCACTCCGGCCAGCTCACTGACATAACCCAAATTTTACAGGGAAAGAAATTAAGGGAAGTGACTGTTCCAAGAAATCACGCAGTTTGATGAGCCTCAAATTTCACTTTTTAAATTTTTCCAGTGTGTTGGCTACAACGGAAATATAAAAATGTTCGTCTGATGTTTTGTCCAAGGATTTAGTAACAATCTGTTTGATGTCCAAGCCTCCCTGTGCATCGCAAGGGGACCGTACCTACTCGTCATCACCGATTTCGCCCAGATTTCTGGTATATGCGGGGCCCGGCCAGAAATGAAAGTGACAGGAATCGGAGGTCCAGATGGCCGAGCATTTACAAAAGATAGCATCTTCGGCGAGGACCGGGGGCAGCATGAGCCATTTACGTAAATGTAGTTTGCAGGGAGCTGCTGGCGTAGCGGAAACAGTACTGAAACGGTAATCTGGAGGTCGTGGGGTCGAGTCCCTATGTCGAAACATTCTTTTTCTTATTTTCATTTTCTACCTTACTTACGAATTGTGTTCAAAAAGAAACCCAACTTTTGCTGTATCAGTTTTATTGACTATTGTACAACATTTTAAGCACTGCCCCTTCAGAATAGCCCCCTCTACTGGCAATGCACCGTTCCCACAGTTTCTTCCAGTTTTGGAACGCCTCTTGGAACACATTTTGTGGGATGGCGGGCAGGTTTCTCGTCGCATTGTCCTGTATCTCCTCTATGGTTTGGAAACGACGTCCTTTCAGCGTGTTTTTCTGTTTGGGACCGAGCGAGGTGGTGCAGTGTTTAGCACACTGGGCTCGCATTCGGGCGGACGGCGGTTCAATCCTGCGTCCGGCCATCCTGATTTAGGTTTTCCGTGATTTCCCTAAATCGCTTCAGGCAAATGCCGGGATGGTTCATTTGAAAGGGCACGGCCGACTTCCTTCCCTAATCCGATGAGACCGATGACCTCGCAGTTTGGTCTCTTCCCCCAAATCAACCCCAACCCCCTCAGTTTGGGAAACAGGAAAACGTTTTCTGGGGCTAGGTCCAGAGAATACGGCGGATGGGGCACAACGGGAATGTGGTGTTTTGCTAGACAGCTGCAGACAAGGAGTGACGCGTGAGCTGGCGTATTGTCATGATGCAACATCCTACTCTGGTTTTCGCACAATTCAGGCCTCTTCATGCGCACAGCATCCCTCAAACCCACTGGGATTCCCTGGTAGACTTCCATGTTTACCACGTGGCACAATTTCGTGATTGATAATGCCTTTGAAATAAAAAAACAAAACCATCACCACTTTGATCGACTCATGCGTGGTTTTTTTGGACGAGGTGACCCTTTGCTCACGCACTGCAACGACTGCATGTTCGTTTCAGTATCATAGCCGTGCACCCACGTCTCATAGCCTGTTATGATGTTCTTAAGAACGTTTTCATTGTCATCAACAGCGGCAAGCAGTTCCTCATACCTTTCAACACAGGTCTGTTTCTGAACTTCAGTCAACAAACACGGTACGAATTTTGCACTGACACGGCGCATCTCAAGTTTTTGACTCAAAATTTGATGGTATGATGCTACGCTGCAACTTCCCGAACAGTTAAACGACGATTTCCGCGAATCACAGCACGAACGCTATCCACATGTCCATCATCTGTTGACGTGGAAGGACGCCCATACTTGGAATCGTCACAGACCAACATTCTGCCCTTTTGAAAACGTTTAAACCACTCGTAGCACTACGTGCGACTCGCACAGTCCTCCCAGTATGCTTGGCTAAGCATTTTAAATGTGCCTATGAAATTTTTGCCAAGTTTGTAGCAGAATTTCACACACACACATGTTATTCTTACAGCTAGGTGCGTTCAGCAGCCGCAGCGCTCTCTCTCTCTGCTGGTTGGCACGCTATTTCAAACGTTCGGTTTATTCTGAACACACCTGACGCTCATAGAAACCGAAAAAATGCTAAAATATAGTGTTTATTAACATTTTCATGAAATGCATGAAAAGGGAAGGCAAAGAAAAATTTGGGATTGCAAATAACTATCCAGGAAGGGACTGTACAGCGTGCAAGAAAACTTCGGATATAAAATTAGATACGTTTACAATCTTACAGTTCATGATCACGTGGTGGTGTGATATTCATCGTAAAAACAGGAGAAGCACTAATTTTCTCTGCATCGTGCACACATTATAAACGCCGCATTTTTATAATTTGTTGCGTTTGCGTGAGTGTGTCTGCTGCCTGTCGCCTATTTTTGACAACGGCCTTGTTGGCAGAAAGCTTATTTTGTGACAGTCTTTTTGTTGTGCCTATCTGCGACTCAGCATCTCCGCTATATGGTGAGTAGCAACCGCCCATCTCATAAAAACAAGAAAAAAAATCGAGATGGAAAAATTTCACAGTTAGCAGTCTTAGAAATTGAACAAAGAAACGTTATTACAGGTGTAAATCAAGCTGCTAAAGCTAAGTTGGAGAAAGTGAGGCGGAAGTAGTGGTGACGCGGACATGGGCGTAAGGGATGCGCCGGCGGCCCCCTAAAGTCTGTCCACAATGAGGCCATTAGTGAGGCAACGGAGTTTATTAAGAGCGAGCAAGTGGCCGCTGCGTTATTAAAGAACTTCCAGCGCGTCGGGCTGGAAAAGCGCGCCAAACTTTAATAGCGGCTGGGAATCGACACAGCGAGCCGTCGAAACACACAGCTCACACACACTCCCTATCTTTACTTTTTCTTGCCGCCGGTTTTCAAATTGACTTCCGTAGAGGCGAAGTTTGATGGTAGCATTTGCGGCAACTTGGGCTCATACAATTTTTATAACAGGGCCGTTCTGCCGAAATGACTCACAAGCTTCGCAAAATGACTCGCTGTCAGCGGAATGTGAGTAAGGTAAGTGTCTTCGAAAATACGAGTACTTGTCCAATTTCGCAGATTTTATTTATTTTTGTCTCGGTAGCTGCGTCACTCATATCCTGCAAAAAACGCAATGACAGCGGTTCCTGGACTGCTCCCTATCTCACTAATGAAAGACACAGGACTCTCATGCTGGAGGCGCAGGGCTCTCATCTTAATTTAACCTTCCCACGTGTCTCCTAAATCGTTTCACGTCAGTGCCAGGCCGATACCTCCGACATGGTGCAAGATCCCTCTGTGGTATTAAACTCCCATAACTGTTTCTCAGTCTAGCCACGAGTCGGAGATGCCCAGCAGGCTGTCTGTGTGGCGACAACTGGAAGTGCAGGTAGTTTATATTCTCTAAATAAATTCCACCATGCTATTCGGCGCATTTACTGACAAACACTGTAAAATAATTGCCGGCCGCGGTGGTCTAGCGGTTCTAGGCGCTCAGTCCGGAACCGCGCGACTGCTACGGTCGCAGGTTCGAATCCTGCCTCGGGCATGGATGTGTGTGATGTCCTTAGGTTAGTTAGGTTTAAGCAGTTCTAAGTTCTAGGGGACTGATGACCACAGATGTTAAGTCCCATAGTGCTCAGAGCCATTTGAACCATTTTGTAAAATAATTAAGTCACACCGATACACACAAATAATTTCAAAAACACCCAAATTTGAGGGTAAGGCTTGCACAGAAATTACGTCTCGATTCCATCCTTACACCGACCGAAGAGCTTCGCGCGCAACAACAGAAATCTTTAAGTACACTTCGTATAATTTCGGAGTTATTGCTGTGATGTCAGCAGATCAATAATTTTCATTTGTTTTCTGAAATAAATAGTTTACCACATATTGGCACGGTAGTACGAGGCCCATTTGTAACGACCGATAGCCGTGTTTTCCTCTGCCAATGGCGTCATTTGCACGGAGGAGCGTGGTGTCCGCACATCGTTGTCTCGGCCATTGTCAGTTTTAGTGACCTGGAGCCGCTACTACAGGATCCAATAGCTCCTCAATGGGAATCACAAGGCTTAGTGCAGCCCGTTGCAGTTCGCCCATGAAGGAAAAATTCCCTGGAAGTACCGGGAATCGAACCCGGATCCTCAGCATGGCAGTCAGCTACGCTGACAACTCGCTACTGAAGCGGACACGGTTTCAGAGTTAGCAGTTAAGAGATTTCGTTGAGACGTGGAAATCCTTCCTTCATTCATTCCTTTTTTTTTTTTTTTTTTGTCCTCTCTCTCTTCTCTCTGTCCATATTCCCTCCGTCCCTCCCTACCACTCTCCTTCCCTCCCCTACCCCCCCTCCCTCCCTCCCTATTTCATAGGAAACGCTTTTCTTAGCCTCTGAAATATCGACCTACGCCTCACAGGTTGTCCCTAAGCTTGTATCTGCCCGTTCACTTTTCCTACATTTCCATGCTCGACAGTGGTTTTTAAGCAAACCCTGCTGGATTCGTACCCCGAAAAGGAGGAGAAAGGTAACGTCATAGCACAGTCTAGATGTTCGTTATAGACTGAATGTAGCCATATTAATTGAGGATGCCATGATAGGAGGTTGGGGTTTATAATCCAACTAACACAGAGGTCATTAGCGGTGGCATCCTAGGTCAGTTCACAATGATTGGCGAAGACATCAGAACCAGTTTGTGACCTTTCAAGAAAGGAAACATCACGAAATTCACCTGAATGGATGTACAGAACACGAGAAAACTTAAATCAGGGGACAGAACGAAGATCTGAACAGTACTCTTTCCAAATATGTCTCCATTTATTTAGCTACTCTGTCATCTTCCTTCTTCATTATGTTTTTTAACGGGACTAAATCTGCAGATGAGGTCACCAGACAAATTATTAATCACCCTCCCTCCCCCCTTTAAAAGAACAAACTGATCACTTTAGAGCGCTATAGAAAGTGTAGAACTGGCAGCAGACGGTCATGTGACCCTTCACCTCTTACGTTAGTCATTACAGTGAAGTAGCCAATCGGTTGTATGGAATCAAATGGTTCAAATGGCTCTGACAAGGGAACCTCCCCATCGCACCCCCCTCAGATTTAGTTATAAATTGAAACAGTGGATAGGCTTGAAAAACTGAACACAGATCAATCGAGAAAACAGGAAGAAGTTGTGGGGAACTAAGAAAAAATAAGCAAAATATACATACTGAGTAGTCCATGCGCAGCATAAGCAACATTATGGACAGCATGAACTGAGAGGCGCCGTGGTCCTGTGGTTAGAGTGAGCAGCTGCAGAGCCAGAGGTTCTTGGTTCGAGTCTTCCCTGGAGTGAAAATTTTACTTTCTTTATTTTCGCAAAGTTACGATCTGTCCGTTCATTCATTGACGTCTCTGTTCACTGTAATAAGTTTACTGTCTGTGTTTTGCGACCTCACCGCAAAACCATGCGATTAGTAGACGAAAGGACGTGCCTCTTGCAATGGTCGCCTGGTCGTAGATATTGCTAATTGCTATAATCGCACTATTTCACTCCCATTTACGGAGCTTGTTAGCACTTGATGTTAGGTTGGCGCCATTAAAATGCATTGTGTTGTGGTAATCGTTGCTACTTGCTGGATCGCTGCCGTGTCTCGATGCTGATGCTGGCTCTAAATCTGGTTGTCTAGGGTTAAAAACATGAGGTCCCGTGTTTTTTATGTGCTTTTGATGATAAAGAACGAGCGAAACCAACAAATATGTAAACTTCAAATATTTATTATTCTGGTGGCCATCTTAATTCCACTTTCCACCAAAGACCACGACTCAACACCAAGTAGTACTTCCGTTACGTGTTCTTTGCATTGTTTATCCACCTCAAACAATAACACACAAACACACTTTACCAAAGTGACATTCCGACTGCCTCCCGACCGTTCTTGCTGCTTGTATTTATAACATTGTCAAAGAACTACTAAAAAGAGATATAGTTTACAAGTCACATGTACATCTGTTATCATAATTTGTGCAGAAAAGTTATTAATTTGCATTGAGTGACATAATTTAACATGTTATTAAAATGACAGACAGATTTGTTGACTTGACAGAATAATTCTTTGTTACAAAAAGGCCGTTTTTTAGAAGTTTGTCAATTGACTTCTCTAATTTGCATAAATAAGTAAATAACATGAATTATTAAGAATTACATTGGTTTTCGTCTAAAATAGGATTGATTTCGTGAATACTGAGTGAAAACGCTCCTAGTGAATAAATAGGTTTCACTGGGTGATTTTTATTTAAGGAGATCCAAAATACCTAAGTTGGTCACTATTTTTCGTACTTCATATTAATTATTTAAGATGAACTTAAGTGTTTTTACATTATGACATTTGCTGTATCAGTGATCAAGTGATATAAACTTTTGTGTGGGTCAGTTACTCAGTATAATTTAATGGGTTGACTGTTTATGCAGACATGTTATGCAATCATTGTTAACATACACAATAACTTTTCTATAATCATAAATACTCGTTAAACTGGTTGAATTTGGAGGGTATCGCATACTTCGGTACAGTAAAGCCTTTAATATGTTCCGTTACACTCTCCAATAGGAACCGAAAACATTTGATCGCAATGTCATAGGTCAACCGATTCCTCCACAGAAAAACACGTCTGATATATTCTATACGCCACTGGTGATGGCATGTGCGTCACATGACAGGAATATGTTGTCGACCCACCTAACTTGCACACTTGGCGAATGGGTAAAAAGATTCTTCTACCTTGCCCGATTTAGGTTTTCTTGTGGATGTGATAAACACTCCCAAAAAGTGATGAAAACATAAGAGTTTGTCACATAAACTGCAACAAATAAATGCAACAGTTTCACAGTCGCACAGTTTTCCCTGTGCTCTGTCAAAACACGTTTTTTTACGTTTTCAAATGTTTCCGTGTGTAGACTGTCAAATCCTGCATATGTCCAAGCAAATCTGAACATGTCCTGGAATTTTGGAGAGCGAAGTTGAATATGTGTGAGTGCCTGAACTTTGATAATTGTCTGAAAATAAAAAATTAAACTTTTCACTCGAGAGAAGGCTTGAACCAAGGACCTCTCGTTCCGCAGCTGTTCATGCTAACCACTTTTTTTTTTTTTTTTTTTTTCCGAACCGAAAATAGAAATTAAAATTTTTCGGTTTAAGTAAGCTTTTAACTCACGACCCTCCAGGCAACAATCTGGTATCATAACCATTTTTTTTTTTTTTTTCTGGAACAGGAATCAACAGTAGTGGAAGGCGTTGTTATTTATTTATTTGCATGTGTTTTTGTAAGATTCACTAATAGCATGAAATTATGCGAACACATATGTGAAAGAAAATGAAATATAAATTCTGGGTAAAGAAAAAGAAAGGAAAAAGGAAAAGCAAAAAGAAATACCACGGGACCACGGCGCTCGTATGCTTACACTCTCCTTGATGTTGCATATCTTGCACATGGGCTACTCAGTGTGTATATTTTGCTTATTTTTTTAATGGTACCATACAACTTCTTCCTATTTTCTCGATTGATCTGTGTTCAGTTTTTCAAGGCCTATCCCTGGGCCAACTTATAACTAAATCTGAGGGGGGTGCGATGGGGAGGTTCCCTTGTGAGCACTATGGGACTTAACAGCTATGGTCATCAGTCCCCTAGAACTTAGAACTACTTAAACCTAACTAACCTAAGGACATTACACAACACCCAGTCATCACGAGGCAGAGAAAATCCCTGACCCCGCCGGGAATCGAACCCGGGCGCGGGAAGCGAGAACACTACCACACGACCACGAGCTGCGGACATGTATGGAATCAGCACAGCAAAGTGGAGGAGTTAATGAGTTCAGCCGAGCCCGTGACCACGCCGTGAATCAAGTTGCCCAACTGGTTGGTGCATCAACGCGGGCTGTCCAACGTGGGTACAAGGAATAGTGAGCCACTCCAAGCGATGCAACACGGCAGAAGAAGAGTGATCGTGAAAAGATCTTAACCGGCTAGGACCTGAAACGAGTAACACACCTTGTCAATGAAAATCGGTTTCAAACCTGACAGAAATTGGTGCTGTCCATCTCAACTAGTTTCCGAGCGAAAATTGCATGCAGTGAGCAGTACCTAGCAAAAAGCCATTGCTCCAACGGCACAGAAAGCTGCACGTCTTTAGTGAGCCAAACAAAGCCGAAAATGGGCAGCAGATACCCACTAATACCTGTATTTACTTTGCGGTTAACAACCTGCGCCGATTCGGATATCCGGGGGTTTATGTTCGGATATCCGCAGTAACAATTACCTTGTGGTGAAAAGTTTGGGTACAATGTCAATATTACGATTTTCGTTTATTTCCATTACAAGCGTTCTACAATTAATTAGTGTTGAAGTTACTATTACTACCCATTCCGGCAGGAGTGCCACTATATTGCTTTGAACACGATGTGACCTAGAGGTTTTTGAAGCATTGTTGATATTCTCTAGGTCTAAAGATGGCGACATGCCGTTCTTCCTGGTTCTGCGCATAGTTACACATACACCCTTGTTCCTTCGTGCCAGCAGGCACCTTACATCTGAGACATTCCTGTTTCTCGTGCGTTAACAGATGTCACGTAATTAACGAAAGGTGCCCCAAACCTATGTGAAGGATGTTGTAAGACGCTCCATCCATTGAAATCTTCGCTTCATTTTCTGACTCTTGTTTGCGTATAACGTGTGACATATATAATGTTTGGTAGACGCCAGTGAATTAATCGTTTCTCCTAAATATAATGGAAATGCACACAATGCCAGGCTTATTACATTGAGAATTGTAGCATATTAAAATACCGCGGTTGGACAAAAATGTGGAAACACGGCGAGAAACGCACGCCTGAGCATAAATGCAGATGCTGCATGTTGTGCTGTTGTAGCTGAACACTGTTACCATGTCCTCAATGGGTTGTAAGTGTCATTCTCGGTCAGAACAGTGTTCTGTGTAGTAGTGAGTGCATCGTCGGAGCTTATTACACTACTGGCCATTAAAATTGCTACACCACGAAGACGACGTGCTACAGACTCGAAATTGAACCGACAGAAAGAAGATGCTGTGATATGCAAATGATTAGCTTTTCAGAGCATTCACACAAGGTTGGCACTGGTGGCGACACCTACAACGTGCTGATATGAGGAAAGCTTCCTACCGATTTCTCATACACAAACAGCAGTTGACCGGCGTTGCCTGGTGAAACGTAGTTGTGATGCCTCGTGTAAGGAGGAGAAATGCGTATCATCATGTTTCCGACTTTGATAAAGGTCGGATTGTAGCCTATCGCGATTGCGGTTTACCGTATCGCGACAGTGCTGCTCGCGATGGTCGAGATTCAATGACTGTTAGCAGAATATGGAATCTGTATGTTCAGGAGGGTAATACGGAACGCCGTGCTGGATCCCAATGGCCTCATATCACTAGCAGTCGAGATGACAGGCATCTTATCCGCATGGCTGTAACTGATCGCGCAGCCACATGTCGATCCCTGAGTCAACAGATGGGGACGTTTGCAAGACAACAACCATCTGCACGAACAGTTCGACGACGTTTGCAGCAGCATGGACTATCAGCTCGGAGACCATGGCTGCGCTTACCCTTGACGCTGCATCACAGACAGGAGCGCCTGCGATGGTATACTCAACGACGAACCTGGGTGCACGAATGGCAAAACGTCATTTTTTTCGGATGAATCCAGGTTCTGTTTACAGCATCATGATGGTCACATCCGTGTTTGGCGACATCGCGGTGAACGCACATTGGAAGCGTGTATTCGTCATCGCCATTCTCGCGTATCACCCGGCGTGATGGTATGGGGTGCCATTGGTTACACGTCTCGGTCACCTCTTGTTCACACTGACGGCACTTTGAACAGTGGACGTTACATTTCAGATGTGTTACGACCCGTGACTCCACCCTTCATTCGATCCCTGCGAAACCCTACATTTCAGCAGGATAATGCATGACCGCATATTGCAGGTCCTGTACGGGCCTTTCTGGATGCAGAAAATGTTCGACTGCTACCCTGGCCAGCACATTCTCCAGATCTCTCACCAATTGAAAACGTCTGGTCAATGGTGGCCGAACAACTGGTTCGTCACAATACGCCAGTCACTACTCGTCATGAACTGTGGTATTGTGTTGAAGCTGCATGGGCAGCTGTACCTGTACACGCCATCCAAGCTCTGTTTGACTCAATGCCCAGGCGTATCAAGGCCGTTATTACTGGCAGAGGTGGTTGTTCTGGGTACTGATGCACCCAAATTGCGTGAAAATGTAATCACATGTCAGTTCTAGTATAATATATTTGTCAAAAGAATACCCGTTTATCATCTGCATTTCTTCTTGGTGTAGCAATTTTAATGGCCAGTACTGTATTTGTGCTCGTATGGTGGGTGCTTCTGTAGCCGTGGCTGCTGAAGTGTTCAGTGTTTAAAAAGGCACCGTTTCAAAGATTTATCCCGCATACGAGGAAAACGGAAAAACAACATCCGGTAAGTCAGAGCGCGGACAAAAGTGAGTGTTGAGTGATCGTGGCAGTCAGTCATGGAGAGGATTATGATGAGAATTAAGAGGACGACAGTTGCAGTTGCAAACATCACTATAGAACTAAATGTCGTTCTCGCGAACCCTGCCGGCACCTAAACAACAAAAAGCGAGCTCCAGAAACAGGGAATTGCAGGGCGAGCTTGAAAATCCAAACGACTCGTCAGTAATGCACGTGACCGTAACAGGAAAACGTGGTGCCGAAAGCATAAAACGTGGATTACGGAGCTGTTGAAGAATGTCATTTGGTCGGATGAGCCTTGTTTCACACTGTTAAAACTTTTGACAGAGATTACGTCCCAAAAGTGAATGATTCGCTTATGATTTTGCCAGTCATATTGTGGTATTCCATTGGCCCCGTGGTTACTCTACAAGAATGATCAAATCCATCCCACGGTACAATGTTTGTTCCCCGATGGTGATGCTGCATTCCCTGTTCACATGCTTGTCATCGTCCATGACCGACTTTGGAATCACCAGGATGAATGGTCTCATCTCGTCAGGCCACCAGACAGCAGATGTTCAAATGTGTGTGAAATCTTATGGGACTTAACTGCTAAGGTCATCAGTCCCTAAGCTTACACACTATTTAACCTAAATTATCCTAACGACAAACACACACACCCATGCCCGAGGGAGGACTCGAACCTCCGCCGGGACCCAGACAGCAGACCTCAGTATTATTGGACCTTTGTGGTCTACTTTGGAGAGAAGTTTGCGTGATGGCTGTCCACCTCTGTCGTCATTACCTGAACCTGCCACTATTTTGCGGGAAGGAATGGAATGAGATTCCCTTGAAAATTATACAGGAACTGTATTTATCCATTCCGAGACGACTGGAAGTTGCTTTGAATGCCTACGGTTTTCTCACAGCCTATTAGACGTGGAACGTGTTGTGCTTTTGTAGTGTCCCTGTTTTTTCCCCAACCCCTCTAGTATGACATATGGTGAATTAACGTAATTTGATAAACAAACAAATGACTAACATTTAACAATATGTGACATGTGGCGACAGCTTTTAAAAAGACTAATCAGAATTCCCAATGCTGAGGAAATATTTCGCAAAGAATTTCATAAAATCCATTTCAGTAATTAACGACAGAAACTTATAATCCAGGGAACGAGTCAAAAGTATGACAGACTACGTTGTAATAAAATGTGACCATGATCGGCCTCTACTTTCTTAGTGTGTGGAATGGAAATTGCGTGGCAGACGAAAGTTCAGCCCAGCACGCCGAGCGGGCGAAAATGGTTTACGACGTGGTATTTTGATGTATGTGGCTGCAGATAAGAGTTGAAGATGTGTATAAGGGACTTACAGATGAGGCGCGGCTCCGGATATAATGTCTGTAATCCTCACAGAGCTCTCTACAGGGCACAGAGATAGGCATGGGCGCAAAAACGCTGCCATTGGACCCTGAAGGCATGAAACATGGTAGCATGGGTTCATTACATGTGTACATGGTTTGGGAAGTGGCCGCCCTCAGCAGGGACAGGTATTTTAGTAAGAGTGCCTTTTGAATCGTTCTTGAGTGTGTGTACTGGGTCCATCTACATCTACAGGGTGCACCAGAACTCCAGCCACAAACTTTCAGAGGTTGTTCAGGTATCCTTCTGAGTATTTACGTATAAATGACTGAGGCTCCTCACCGCCTCGTCACAGAGTTATAGCGTAATTATGATTTATTCAGCTTGTTACCGCAGTCACCATTTTGTCTGTGAAAATATCATCACAACAATGAAGAAACCTGTCACATGACATAACCAAAACGTACAACACCCAACACAGAGTAATGCAACAATCCTCTACAGATGCAAAGCACTGTGATGTCGACACCGTCATTGCGCGAACAGCTCAGCAGAGCGTTATTGTGCAACTCTTCCATATCTTCCACTGCATTCAGTGAACCCATACACGAGGGGCATATACACTGAAGAGCCAAAGAAACTGGTACATCTGCCTAATATCGTGTCGCTACGGTCGCAGGTTCGAATCCTGCCTCGAGCATAGATGTGTGTGATGTCCTTAGGTTAGTTAGGTTTAAGTAGTTCTAAGTTCTAGGGGACTGATGACCTCAGCAGTTGAGTCCCATAGTGCTCAGAGCCATTTGAACCTAATATCGTGTAGGGTCCCCGCGAACCCGCAACTCAACGTGGCATGGACTTGACTAATGGTTCAAATGGCTCTGAGCACTATGGGACTTAACATCTGAGGTCATCAGTCCCCTAGAACTTAGAACTACTTAAACCTAACCAACCTAAGGACATCACACACATCCATGCCCGAGGCAGGATTCGAACCTGCGACCGCAGCGGCCACACCGGCCGGCGACTTGACTAATGCCTGCAAATAGTGCAGGAGGGAATTGACACCATGAATACTGCATGGCAGTCCATAAATCCGTGAGACCTCTTCTGAACAGCACGTGGCAAGACGTCCCACATATGCTCAATAATGTTCATGTCTGGGGAGTTTGGTGGCCAGTGCAAGTGTTTAAATCAGAGGTACGTTCCTGGAACCACTCTGTAGCAATTCTGGGCGTGTGTCGCATTGTCCTGCGGAATTGCCCAAGTCCGTCGGAATGCACTGTGGACATAAATGCATGCAGGTGATCAGACAAGATCCTTACGTACGTGACACCTGTCACAGTCAAATCTAGACGTACCAGGGGTCCCATGTCACTCGACTGCACACGCCCGATACTATTACAGAGCCCCCACCAGCTTCAACAGTCCCCTGCTGACATGCAGGGTCCATGGTTCATGACGGTATCTCCATACCCGTACACGTCTATCCGCTCGATACAATTTGAAACGAGACTCGTCCGATGAGACAACATGTTTCCATTCATCAACAGTCCGATGTCGGTGTTGACGGACCCAGGCGAGGCTCGAAGCTTTGTGTGGTGCAGTCATCAAAGGTACACGAGTGGGCCTTCGGCTCCGAAAGCCCATATCGATGATGTTTCATTGAATAGTTCGCACGCTGACACTTGTTGATATCCCATCATAGAAATTTTCAGTAATTTGCGGGAGGGTTGCAGGATCTTTTCCGACCGCAGCGATGTCGGAGATTTGATGTTTACCGGATTCCTCATGTTCACGGTATACTCGTGAAATGGTCGTACGGGAAAATCCCCACTTCATAGCTACGTGGGAGATGCTGTGTCCCATCGCTCATGCACCGACTATAACATCACTTTCAGACTCGCTTAAAAAACTTGATAATCAGCCGTTGTAGCAGCAGTAACCGATGTAACACCTGCGTCAGACACTTGTTGTCTTATATAGGTTTTGCCGACCGCAGCACCGTATTCTGCCAGTTCACATATCTCTGTGTCTGAATCGTGACTGTCAGTCTATGCCTGAAAGTAACCAAAAGTTACATACTGAAAATATGAAACTTTCTGTAAAACATATATACCTCTCTCTGGATTAATGGACTGGGTCATGTTTGTATCTTGCCAGCAAATATCCTTTTCAGTGATGGTGAACAGCTTCGAAATAAATGTTCTCTTCCATTCGAATGAAGTTCCGAAACGAATCTCGATCTTTAAATCTGTGTGATCAAGTACCTTAGTTTAGAGTGTTGGTAATAAATGCAACTCGAGAATATCGATACTATGCACACGCAAACTGACTTACGCGCTATATCTTGACTATATTCAAATTGAGAGTAAAAATTGGATGAAAGTCCAAGTGCGTTAACGAACATCTTATACTAGTGTGTATCTTGGATCCTTGTACAGCATTGAATAGTGTTCGTCTACCAGCAATTTGGTATTCAAGCCATCGACGAATCAAGAATCTTCTTCGCGTTTTTCTCCAGTCCTCTTCAACAATTGCTAACAGAGTCAACGCAGCTATTTTACGCGCGTCCGCTTTCGTAGAGAAATTGTGTGGTCTGCGATCCCGATAAAGGCGGAAAAGGCCGCTGGAGAGCGCAGACCACGTTAACCAACTCGTCCCGCGTGCCGACGGCTCTGGCCCTCGTGCCGGCCGCTGTGGTCGGGCGGTTCTAGGCGCTAGAGTCTGGAACCGCGTGGCCGCTACGGTCGCAGGTTCGAATCCTGCCTCGGGCATGGATGTGTGCGATGTCCTTAGGTTAGTTAGGTTTAAGTAGTTCTAAGTTCTAGGGGACTGATGACCTCAGATGTTAAGTCCCATAGTGCTCTTAGCCGTTTGAACCATTTGACCTCAGAAGTTAAGTCCCATAGTGCTCAGAGCCATTTGATTTTTTTGGCCCTCGTAGATCGGATGTCCCTTCCGTGTCAACGTCTGTGTTAGCTTTATCTTCCCACGAAAGGACGGCTTAATCCATTTTTTTCTGTATTGGATGTATTACATTTCCTTAAGATTCTTTCACTGACTCTCAGCTTGACTACGCGCAGTTAGTCATAGGTATTTTACATTTGTTACTGAGCTTTCACCAGTTGCGTGATCGAACAATAATGAATTTACTTCCGGTAAACTGCCTGTCCCCGCACCAACAGCATATCCTCGGCAGGTCTTCCGTCATTTCACTACAGTCTCCTGGCAGTACTACCTTCCAGTAGACAACGGCAGATCGTCTGAAGGATTATCGAACTTCCGACGTTGTTCAGTAGACCATTTATTCGAAATTAATTCGCTGACAGGGAATACCTGTATTAGGTATACACTGAGGTGACAAAAGTCATGAGATACCTCCTAATATCGTGTTAGATCTTTTTCCCGGCGCAGTGCAGCAGCACGATGTGGCATGGACTCAACAAATCGTTGGAAGTCCCCTGCTGAAATATTGAGCCATGCCGCTTCTATATCCTCCACAATTACGAAAGTTTTGCTGGCGCATAATTTTGTGCACGAACTGACATCTCGATTAAGCCTTGTAAATGTTCGATGAGATCCATGTCGGGAGATCTGGGCGGCCAAGTCTTTCTTCCAAATTGTCCATAATGTACTTCAAACCAATCGCGAACGGTTGAGGCTCGGAGACATGCCGCATTGTCATCTGTAAAAAGTCATTCGTTGTCTGGCTGCAAATGATCTCCAAGTAGCCGTGCAGTCAATGATCGGTTAAGTTGGTCCAGAGGACTCAGTCCATTCCATGTAAACACAGCCCACACCATTATGGAGCCACCACCAGCTTGCACAGTGCCTTTTTGACAATTTGAATGCAAGGCTTCGTGGGCTCTGCACCACTCAAAACTAGCCATCAGATCTTACTAACTGAAATTGGGACTCATCTGACCAGGCTAAGGTTTTCCAGTCGTCTAGGGTACAACCGATATGGACACGAGTCCAGGAGAAGCGCTGTAAGCGATGACGTGCTGTAAGCGAAGACACTCGCGTCTGTCGTCTGCTGCCATAGTCCATTAACGCCAGATTTCGCCGCACTGTCCTAACGGATACGTTCGTCATACCTCCTACACAGATTTCTGCAGTTATTTCTTGCAGTGTTGCTTGTCTGTAAGCAGCGACAACTGTACGCAAATGCCCCTGCCCTCGGTCGTTCAGTGAAGACCGTCGGTCGCTACGTTGTCCGCGATGAATGTGGTATTCTCGGCACATTCTTGGCACTGTGGGTTTCGTAAGATTGAATTCCCTAACGATTTCAGAAGTGGAGTGTCCCAAGTGTCTAGCTCCAACTACCACCACTCGTTGAAAGTCCACTCCAGTTGTGCGGCCATAATCACGCTGGAAACCTTCTTACATGAATCCCCTCAGTACAAATGACAGCTCCGCCAATGCACTGTCCTTTTGTACCTTGTGTACACGATACTACCGCCATCTGTATACGTGCATATTGGCACCTCATGACTTTTTTCACCTCAGCGTAGCTCTCTACGCAATAACGATACGTGAAAATTTGTGCTAGACCGGAACTCGAATCTTTCCATATGTCAGTATTGGATAGAAGATCTGTACCTAACACAGCTGACGTCAAGGAATTCGCGGTCAGCGAATTAATTTCGAACGTATTTCGTGCAGCTGTGGATCGTCAATAGTGTCTGTTCTTTCAGACATGCATGTAAGTAGATCAGTTGCATATATTGTAAACAGTAACGGCCTAGTAACACTTCCTTGGAGAACTCCAGAAATTTACAATTGTCGATTTCGTCCCGTTGTGAATAACATCTATCTTGTCCATTACTGCATATGCTCCTATTTTGCTCATTAAAAGGTAGTGCGGAACTGTATCGATTGCCTTCCGAAAGTCAAGGAAAACGCTCCCCAACATCCAGCCGGCCGGAGTGGCCGAGCGGTTCTAGGCGCTACAGTCAGGAACCGCGCGTCCGCTACGGTCGCAGGTTCGAATCCTGCCTCGGGCATGGATGTGTGTGATGTCCTTAGGTTAGTTAGGTTTAAGTAGTTCTAAGTTCTAGGGGCTGATGACCTCAGAAGTTAAGTCCCATAGTTCAAATGGTTCAAATGGCTCTGAGCACTATGGGACTTAATATCTGTGGTCATCAGTCCCCTAGAACTTAGAACTACTTAAACCTAACTAACCTAAGGACATCACACACATCCATGCCCGAGGCAGGATTCGAACCTGCGACCGTAGCAGTCGCGCGGTTCCGGACTGCGCGCCTAGAACCGCTAGACCAAGTTAAGTCCCATAGTGCTCAGAGCCATTTGAACCATTTTTGAACCCAACATCCACAGCAGCAAAAAAATATTTCCTTGCTACACGTCCTTAAAGGTGGTTCCTGGCATGCTCGCTTATTAACACTTGTCTGATAGGGCGGCACTATAACAGAAATGTAACAGAGCAAATAATAACAAATGACATTTATTGAGATTATGTTACAATATGGTACTTAACTTTGATACAATTTGATACGTGGCACTTGATGTCCTATACTTAAAACAATGAAATCAAAATAACTTTTCTGTGTCTTGGCAGTTTATAGTATTGTCACTATAACTGGAGATAACTGTGCAAACGTTCTGTTTATAGTTCTATTTCTCCGAGAATAGCAACAGCTAAGTTGGTAGGTAATCTTGAGAATACTGTACTAAATAGGCTGCAGGAACTGAACTGACTAATTGCTGGATCGTGACTGTCTAAGTGTCTTCGGCGCGTCGTGTTTCGGTGCCTATCGATGGAAGGATTCCCGTGTCTGCCAATACAAGGCGGAAGCAATGTAGTCCGCGGTTGACAGTGCTCCTAGTGGCAGCTGTCCACACTATCCGTTGTACACGACACGCGCACGGAAGCAGCAGCGCCATCTGGAGACTGCTGCACGGAACTAAGAGGCGAGAGGCATTGTTGTGCCTGCGTGGTGGCGCCATCTCGCGGTATTTGTTCTGTACCTTTTGCTTGGTACGCAACAAACATGTTTCATAATTCTACAACAAACTGACGTCAGCAATATAAGAGTACAGTTATGCGCATCAGTTCGAGGAGCTACCCTAAAAACAGGAATTACCTGTTACTTTTTTTTCAACTGTTTGGCACTCTTCGTTGTTCCAACGATAAACTGCTACTAGAAGGGGGCAAGTTACTTGGCATTATCTGTTTAAAATCTCAAAGATATTTATCCAACAATCCATCTATTACAATTGCCTGTCCACTATTAAGAGATTTTATCTGATTTTCAGCGATCATTTATCTCAACATCTGTAATTTTGGCATTTGTGTGATGAGTGAACGGAGGGCCCACATTAGGACTTCCGGTGGTGAAGCAGTTTTGTATGCCGAATTGTGTATTTCGACCCTCTGTCTGTCATCTTCTGTTTTGGTCCCATTATGGTCACTGAGCAACCGAATAGATGGTTCTTGTTACTGATTTCAAGTAATACCATAACTACTTAGGCCTTTTGATCACATCGGTAGACAAATTTGTACTTTCGAATTTCGTGATCGCTTCTCGCATTGCGCTTCTTACGCTCATTTTGGCTTCGTTCAGCTTTTATTTATCAACTAGACTTCCACTTCGTTTAAATCCGTGATGAAGCTCTCTTTGCTTTCGTAGTAACTTTGTAATACTGCTATTGTACCACAGTTGTCTTTACCGTCCGCCACAACCTTGCCCGGCACGTATTGCTACAGGGTGTTTCAAAAATGACCGGTATATTTGAAACGGCAATAAAAACTAAACGAGCAGCGATAGAAATACACCGTTTGTTGCAATATGCTTGGGACAACAGTACATTTTCAGGCGGACAAACTTTCGAAATTACAGTAGTTACAATTTTCAACAACAGATGGCGCTGCAAGTGATGTGAAAGATATAGAAGACAACGCAGTCTGTGGGTGCGCCATTCTGTACCTCGTCTTTCTGCTGTAAGCGTGTGCTGTTCACAACGTGCAAGTGTGCTGTAGACAACATGGTTTATTCCTTAGAACAGAGGATTTTTCTGGTGTTGGAATTCCACCGCCTAGAACACAGTGTTGTTGCAACAAGACGAAGTTTTCAACGGAGGTTTAATGTAACCAAAGGACCGAAAAGCGATACAATAAAGGATCTGTTTGAAAAATTTCAACGGACTGGGAACGTGACGGATGAACTTGCTGGAAAGGTAGGGCGACCGCGTACGGCAACCACAGAGGGCAACGCGCAGCTAGTGCAGCAGGTGATCCAACAGCGGCCTCGGGTTTCCGTTCGCCGTGTTGCAGCTGCGGTCCAAATGACGCCAACGTCCACGTATCGTCTCATGCGCCAGAGTTTACATCTCTATCCATACAAAATTCAAATGCGGAAACCCCTCAGCGCCGCTACCATTGCTGCACGAGAGACATTCGCTAACGATATAGTGCACAGGATTGATGACGGCGATATGCATGTGGGCAGCATTTGGTTTACTGACGAAGCTTATTTTTACCTGGACGGCTTCGTCAGTAAACAGAACTGGCGCATATGGGGAACCGAAAAGCCCCATGTTGCAGTCCCATCGTCCCTGCATCCTCAGAAAGTACTGGTCTGGGCCGCCATTTCTTCCAAAGGAATCATTGGCCCATTTTTCAGATCCGAAACGATTACTGCATCACGCTATCTGGACATTCTTCGTGAATTTGTGGCGGTACAAACTGCCTTAGACGACACTGCGAACACCTCGTGGTTTATGCAAGATGGTGCCCGGCCACATCGCATGGCCGACGTCTTTAATTTCCTGAATGAATATTTCGATGATCGTGTGATTGCTTTGGGCTATCCGAAACATACAGGAGGCGGCGTGGATTGGCCTCCCTATTCGCCAGACATGAACCCCTGTGACTTCTTTCTGTGGGGACACTTGAAAGACCAGGTGTACCGCCAGAATCCAGAAACAATTGAACAGCTGAAGCAGTACATCTCATCTGCATGTGAAGCCATTCCGCCAGACACGTTATCAAAGGTTTCGGGTGATTTCATTCAGAGACTACGCCATATTATTGCTACGCATTGTGGATATGAGGAAAATATCGTACTATAGAGTTTCCCAGACCGCAGCGCCATCTGTTGTTGAAAATTGTAACTTCTGTAAATTTCGAAAGTTTGTCTGCCTGAAAATGTACTGTTGTCCCAAGCATATTGCAACAAACGGTGTATTTCTATCGCTGCTCGTTTAGTTTTTATTGCCGTTTCAAATATACCGGTCATTTTTGAAACACCCTGTATAAGGCGTATTGCACAATGTTTCAAAATTTCGTCATTTTTACTCTACATCTTCGTACTCAGAACTTAATATTTTATGCTGCTAATCAAAAACATTTTCCCATCATTCTTAATATCCCTTGTAACACCTGTTATTAACCACTTCGTCTTGTGGCCACAAGTGGCCCATCGGGACCATCCTCAGCTGAGGATGCGGATAGGAGGGACATGTGGTCAGCATACCGCTCTCCTGGTCGTTATGATGGTTTTCTGTGACCGGAGACGCTACTATTCGGTCGAGTAGCTCCTCAATTGGCATCACGGGGCTGAGTGCAGCCTGAAAAATGGCAACAGCGCATGGCGGCCCGGATGGTCACCCATCCAAGTGCCGGCCACGCCCCACAGCGCTTGACTACGGTGATCTGACGGGAACCGGTGTATCCACTGCGGCAAGGCCGTTGCCTTGTAACATTTGTCGTCAATGGGTAACTAATGCCCTTCTCTACATTAACTGATTCAAAATGCGTGGGTCTGTTCTTTACTGGGAGGTCCAAGACATTATCGTCACGAGTCTGTTTTGTAAGGATGACGAGACATTCAAATCAGTCTCACACGAATCCCAGTCTCTGGCATCAGTTTTAATCGCCTATCCGTCAATATATTGTGTAACTATGGACTTCACGGGTCAAGAGAATATAGTTGATTCTTTTGGTCAAGTATTCGTCTTTCCAGGCACATCGACGGGAAATGCTCGCTGTAATGGGATCTTTTTTATGCTTCGATTGTATGGTATGGTGTAGCACACTTTTCGAAAATCTTATCTGTCCACGATGGTCAGAAAGTCTGAAAAATTTGTGTGTGTGTTGCAGTGTAGGATGTGCCAATCAGGCCGTTGCACGCTCAAATTCAAACATCCAGCCAGAGACGGTGTCCCTAAAGGTGTTTTTCGTTTTGTTTCCTAAAACCTAACAAGAGTGTCATAGAAAAATTGCACGTGGGACGGTAGTAAGGATCGAACCCGAGCCACAGTCTTGTGCGCTATCATTTACGCTAGGAGAGCAACTGATGCAAATTGTATTTGGCGGTCTGCTTGAATTTGTGCGCGAAACGGCGTGATCGGCTAACTTCAATGCTAATTAAGTCGGAAACGGCGCAACGCGTTTAATTTTTTTCTTAACAATTATTTTTCAGCACAGTCTACCCTGCAACACCCTTACAACCTTTTCAGACTGTTTCTGACCGCCCTGTATATCCTTGGAGTCTGTAAAGAAACTGAAGAAAAGCCTGTAAAAATTAAAGCTAGATCGTATAGCTCTATTTCTCGTAACATACGGTGAAGTGATAAGCAGTATAGTTTTTACTGCCACGTAAAATTTACTGCCACGTAAAATTTACGCTGGTGTCCAAAATTAAAGCAACAAACGGAAATTTTGCAAGGTTGCGTTTGTTTTTGTACAAAACAGTATAAAAGAGTGATAGTAAAGTGGAAACAATGTAAAGAATACAGAACATAAACAAATGCAGCATGATAACAGCAGACAAATATGTCCTTCGTTTTTTCCGGCATAAGGGATTTGTACACCAACATTTGGTTAATGTGCTCACATGGGGAGTGACAACCTCTCGCAGCATTACAGGCCTGGCAACGACGGGGCATGCTATGAATGATGTCGTCAATCTCTTGTTGAGACAATAACGCCCCTTCTTTCTGGAGAGCTGCTCGGAAGTCTTGGAGAGTGGTTGGTGGTTGCTGATGTGACGCAACACATCTCCTTAGTGCATCCCAGATATGTTCTATGGGATTCATATCGGAAGAACGTGCAGGCTACGCCATGTGTGCAATATCTACCGTTTCCAGGAAAACATCGACCACCCTTGCTCCTTGCGGTCGAGCATTATCATCCGCCATTACGATGTCTTGGTCCACAGCACCTCGCAACAACCGCACATGAGGTCCAAAGATCTCGTTACGATACCTGACAGCAGTTTCACCTTGCCAACTCACCCATACAATTTCATGAAGAGATGTTCGACTGGTCAACGTAATCTCTCCCCACACCATTAGGGACCGATCTCGATACCGGTTTCTTTCTGCAATGTTCGAGTCCCGAAATCGTGTTCCATGTTCCCTCCAGATGCAAATCTGTTGAGAATTACTTTCTAGACCAAATTAGGACTCATCTGTAAAAAGAACTTTGGCCCACTGCTCGACCGTCCAGGTGGCATGTTGACAACTCCACTCTGGGCGCTCCTTTCTGTGAATACGTATCAGAGGTAAACATACAGCTGGTCTCCGATAGTAAAGGCCGCTCTGTCAAAGCCTTTTGTACACCCTTTGCCTCGATACAACGTGTCCAGTGGATGCTGCAAGGTCAGATGCCACTTGCCGTGCAGTACTAAGGTAGTACTGTCGTGCCCTTACGGCGAATTAACGGTCTTCTCTTTCTGATGTCACACGTGGTCGTCCGTGCCCTGGTCTTCCGGATTTTGGTTTCTGTAAACTGTCGCAACATCCGAGAAACAACAGAACGATTCACATTAAGCCATCGGGCCACATCAGTTTCCGACCGTTCTGCTTCCATTCCTCCTATGGCCCACCACCACAGAGATTGTGAGACCAGCCGGCAAACACTACGCCTTTTGATATGTGCCCTGACGTCAGCGTTGGCGTGGTTGTCCGTGGACCGGAATGCCATCTTCTGTGCAGAACACTACATACGGGCATCTGGTTGGCAGGTTGTGTGATAATATCGTGAATTAGACACAGGACGTGGAAATAGCGGTTTGTTGCTTTAATTCTGGACTCTACTGTATTTAACGATGAACTTTAACCTTTAATGAAATAAGCAAATCTGATGTCTAGTGTGTTGATTTTGCGTGTTGTGTGTTGCAGTGCCGAGCCAGCCGAGGAACGTGACTGTCCTCCGAGTCTCTTCTAACTCTCTCAAGCTGAGCTGGCTGCAGCCCGAGAAGCCCAACGGCCTGATCACGGGCTACCGTGTTTACTACATGCACGCCAACTACACCGAAGTGCAGTCCATGCGCAACGTCAGCTCCAACAAGAAGGTCGAGTTCGAGCTCACCAACCTCAGTAAGTTCACACAAACTCCAATTACTATCTTTTGTCTGCCGTTTGACTCTCATCTGGATTCTCGAACTAGTTCTTTCACTCCTTTCTGGTATATTCGTCTTAATGCTACAGTGCGGAAACCCTGATGTAGCTTCTTTCTAGGAATGTTACAGAGGGACATAAAACAGCATTTCCACCGATAGATTCGTATCAACTTTTTATTCAATATCATTTGCTACGAGTTTTTACCATTGAACGTTGTAACGTTAGAAGTAATTCCCTCTTTAATTTCTATAAATATTAGATTTCTGTTCTAACAAATCCCCTTAGTGCTGTGGTAAGCTAAGAAGGCGGCTGACTGATGTATGTTGGAGGAAGGGAGGGGTGAGAGAGAGAGAGAGAGAGAGAGAGAGAGAGAGAGAGAGAGAGAGAGAGAGAGAGTGAGGAGTAGGTGACTTACACTGAAACTCCCCCTCTCCCCCCCCCTCTCTCTCTCTCTCTCTCTCTCACTTTCCTCCCCTCCCTCCTTCGCACTCACCCCCTCCCTCCCTCGCGCTCCCCCCTCCCTCCCTCACGCTCGCCTCTCCCTCCCTCGCGCTCCACCCTTCCTCCCTCCCGCTCCCCCCTCCACCCTCGCGCTCCCCCCTCCCTCCTTCGCGCTCCCCCTCCCTCCTTCGCGCTCCCCCTCCCTCCTTCGCGCTCCCCCTCCCTCCCTCACGCTCCCCCCTTCCTCCCTCGCGCCCCCTTTCTCACACGCGCCCCCCTCCCACCCTCACTCACGCCTCCCTCCCTCCCTCTGTCACTCACGCCCCTCTTCCCTCAATCTCTCACTCACGGCCCCCTCCCTCTCTCACTCGCGCTCCCCATCCCTCCCTCCCTTGCAATCCCTCCTCCTTCCATCCCTCCCACCCACCCACCCTCCCTCCATCCCTTTCACGCGCCCCTCACCCTCCCTTTCTCGCACACGCCCCCCTCCCTCCCTCTGTCACTCACGCCCCCTCCCTCCCTCACTCACGCCCCTCCTCCCTCCCTCACTCACGCCCCTCCTCCCTCCCTCTCTCAAATGCTTCCCCCTCCCCCTACCTCTACCTCTCACTCTCTCCCCTCTCCTTCCCCCTCTCCATGCCCATCCCCCTTCCGCTCACTCTTTCCCCTCCCCCTATGCCGCCCCCCTCCTGTCGTTGTTTTTCAAGCACGAGAGTAATGTTTAACTCGCTCGCCCATGCCGTAATGTCGGACAGCTTCGGTAGAATGACACAACTGGTTGGCCTCTCACGCGGTACACTCACATCCTGCTGCGCATGTCCCTGCCACCTGCCTTCTTAGCTACACACTACTGTATGGAAACTTTAAATACTTTAGTGCTTTAGTGTGAACAGTATTGTGTTCCCTGAAATCACTATCCATACTGTAAAACAGTTCTTATTCTTTTCTTTATCGGACCCAACACTGATAATGAACTTCCTCAGAAAGTTTTTCGTGGTCTATCACATTTGTAACAGACAAAAATTTATATTTATATGTTGTTGTTTACATTAAGCTCACTGGACAAAAAAGTACCACCATAGCACCAATAACGTGTGAAATCCACACGAGTCTTGCAAGCTGCATTGCGGTGTAGCGTAGATCAGATAAGACTGTGGCGCAGGAGGTATTGATGTCTTAACTGCTACCATTACTACCACCACCACAATTAACTCAGCGGGTCAAAATGCGTGAATATTATCTACGAAATGTGGCATATTATTTGAGGCACTGTCAAATGTTTTCAGTTGCGTTCGATTCTGGCGACTTCGCTGTTATCTTCAGATCTGGTGTTGCTTCATGCCAATTACAGTTTTAACGTGATGAACGTGACAATTGCCATCTCTGAGGATTGTGCTGCTAGTGTATTACAGTCTTATAAAGTCGGCACTCTGTAGCCATTGCATTTCGGAAAAATTACAGAATTTGTAATGGAGTATCGATAAAGGGTGCCGTATTCAACAGTTTTTGCTAGCTCGGTATCAGGCTAACGCCCACCACCAGCAGCCGTGCACACAAGACTAACATACTCTAGGAATAGTTAAAAGTTTTGTAGTGTATTGCCATTGTCGCGGATAAAGAATGTAACATGAAAAACATAAAATTAATTACAAACCAGTGCCCTGCATTGTCATATCGATAAACATATCCAACCTCTGGTATACACACAAAACTGTACGTGCCATCCAAGAGGATGAAGTTGGTGGTGACGCATCACACTCCCTTTATCGATTTGTGTCACAATATCTCCGAACACAAAATAGGAATTAACGTACATGTTAGAAGAGCGCAAGTGCAACATAACACGAAGAAGATGTTAATACGAGTAAAACAGCGTGGAAGCTTTAGTGGTTACATCATATAACTAGTGCCTGCTTTATAGGAAATCAAGGAAACAAACCGCCCTCTGTCACATCGTGATTTCAGTACACGATGTATTTCGAGACGTGGGGGCTGCTGAGGTCATCGGTCCCTATGCTTAGACACAATTTAATCTAACTTCGTCCGCAGCTCGTGGTCTTGCGGTAGCGTTCTCGCTTCCCGCGCACGGGGTGCCGGGTTCGATTCCCGGCGGGGTCAGGGATTTTCTCTGCCTCGAGATAACTGGGTGTTGTGTGTCTTTTCATCATCATTTCATCATCATTGACTCGCAAGTCGCCGAGTGGCTCAGCTAAAAAGGACTTGCAATTTCGGCGGCCGAACACCCCGCATGGGGTCTCCCGGCCAACGATGCCGTACGATCATTTCATTTCAATCTAATTTAAACTAACTTACGCTAAGGACAACACACATACTCGAACCTCCGACGGAGGGAGCGGACCGTGACAAGCAACAGAATGCTGTTCGTGAATCGTAGCACAACTGGTCGAATCACCAGACTGACGTACAAATTTGCAGTCAGGGCGCGTGGGATAACCACAAGACTGCACCTGCTGTCATTCGAAATCGCACCGCAGCCCGTAACCCCAGGGTTGGGTCCAGTGTGTCTAGCACGCAGACAGGTTGGTAGCAGAACTAGCCACCTTCTAACCAGCACACGGCCATTAGTGGCACCGAGGCAGAACAGCGTTATCAGAAAACACAACATATCTCCACCCGACCCTCTTAATGAGCTCTCGCTTGACATCATTGAAGTCGCAAATGACGGAGGTGTGGGGTCAGTGAAATGCACGCTACAAGGCGTCTGGCTCGGAGCTGTTCTTAAAGTGCACGATTTATAACAATTCGTTGTGTCACCGTGGAGCCAACTGTTTCTCACTTCGCTGCTGCAGATACAGTACGATCCGCCAGACCCATACGCTGAACTCAGTGGCCTTCACTCTCGGTAGTGCCACGTGGCCGTTCAGAGCCCGGTCTTCTCGCGACTGACCATTTTCTTGACCACCGCTGCCAGCAATCATCTACAGTGACTATGTTCCTGCCAAGTCGTACTGCAATATCCAGCTATTACACTACCTCGTTCAAACTCATTGAAGTGTTGTTAATGGCGTCTTTGTCGCCTTGAAGGCATTCTTGACTAACATCAGCCAGCCGCGGTGGCCGATCGGTTCTAGGCACTACAGTCTAGAACCGCGCGACCGCTACGGTCGCATGTTCGAATCCTGCCTCGGGCATGGATGTGTGTGACGTCCTTAGGTTAGTTAGGTTTAAGTAGTTCTAAGTTCTAGGGGACTGATGACCTCAGAAGTTAAGTCCCATAGTGCTCAGAGGCATTTGAACATTTTTTAATTTTTTTACTAACATCAACTCACCGCCCAATCAGAAAGGAAACTAACGCTCACGGCCGTTACAGCGTGTACTTAAAGCAAACCTGATTTGCATCCTCATAGTGGCGCTACTAGCGCCACTCTTATACGACTGGCGCGAAATTTTAATAGGTATTATCTTTGAGATGTAGAAACAGGCCTACCAACTTCCGTTTATGTCATACAACTCCTTCCTGGTGTTGCGATTTTTTTCCGTCAGTGTATTGTATTGTATTGTATGTTAACCGGAGACCTAGAAACGACGGAGAGGCTCCGTCCCCGCCGCAGACGCAGTGGTCCACAACCCCACGACGACTACCGCAGTCCACTTCACCCCTACGCCGCCCCACACCGAACCCAGGGTTATTGTGCGGTTCGGCCCCCGGTGGACTGCCAGGGAACGTCTCACACAAGACGAGTGTATCCCCTATGTTTGCATGGTAGAGTAATGGTGGTGTACGCGTACGTGGAGAACTAGTCTACGCAGCAATCGCCGACATAGTGTAACTGAGGCGGAATAAGGGGAACCATCCCGCATTCGCCGAGGCAGATGGAAAACCGCCTAAAAACCATCCACAGACTGGCCGGTTCACCGGACCTCGACACGAATCCGCCGGGCGGATTGGTGCCGGGGACCAGGCGCTCCTTTCCGCCCGGAATTCCGTCAGTGTACTTTCATTGACTTCGCTGTGGGGCATTGGAGCCCACCCAGTTCTCAGAGTAGAATTCCGCGAGAGGGAGAGGCTGCCTTTGAGCAGCAGGTAGGTAGTCTTATTTGCTGCGATTTCCAATCTATCTCCTGATCATCACTTTTAGATCTGAGCAAGTACATCACATGCTTTTGTTTCCAGTCTGGTTGTAGTCCTCTGCCACCACAATCAGTATGTCAACCGCGTAGGCTATGACTCCTGACACCTGAGCGTTTTCATTCAGAGCTGTTAGCAACGAATAAGTAAGGCCACAGGATATTGTTCCACATATTTAAATCCCTCTGGACAATTTATAGTGATTCGCCTCACTGCATTACTGGATGTTGTGCCCCATTCCACAGT
Source organism: Schistocerca cancellata (assembly GCF_023864275.1). Classification (NCBI taxonomy): domain Eukaryota; kingdom Metazoa; phylum Arthropoda; class Insecta; order Orthoptera; family Acrididae; genus Schistocerca; species Schistocerca cancellata. The sequence goes on along the minus strand of NC_064629.1, from coordinate 755,842,858 downwards.
GCTCCCTTCACAATAATGTAGGAAGCTCTGATACAAACATTTTGGGACTTGTAGTTGTTTCTCCATGGGTTGGGAATGCAGCGCGAGAGCGCTTCGCAAATGGTCACCGAACTTCAGTGGAAGGCTGTACAAGAAAGGCGAGTGCTTAACGGAGAGCCTTACTCACAAAACTGCAATACTCTGCTTTCCAGTATGAGTCACTAAACGTATCACTTCGTCGCGCAGTGACCAAGAGAGTAAAACTATTGAATATTGAAGTTGAAGCTTACACGCACGAGCATCGCCAACAGGTGGGCGGTGAGGGGGGGTGCGGGGGCAGGGTCGGTTTACCCTCCGCCAAATGTGCAGATGTTGGATGTTGATGTTGGAATAACGTTGACTCCCAACGCCAGTATTTACCTCATGGCGAAGCGATTTTTGTTCAAAATGTTCAAATGTGTGCGAAATCTTATGGGACTTACCTGCTAAGGTCATCAGTCCCTAAGCTTACACACTACTTAACCTAAATTATCCTAAGGACAAACACACACACCCATGCCCGAGGGAGGACTCGAACCTCCGCCGGGACCAGCCGCACAGTCCATTTACAGGGACACTGGATCACAGTTTCGGTTTGCCATGATGTTTCGCCGCGAGTGTGACGTAAATGCGTTGCAGACTCGGCTGTATTTTTCTGCTAAGCCAGTGGACCGTGTGCGAGGCTACGATTGGGAAATCTTCCACGCAACCTGATTACTTTTCCGTTAGAGTCCGCACACCCCTGTGTGACGCAGGACTAATGAGGCCTCGATTGACGTCGTGAACAGGAGTAGCTCACAGTCCCCAAACAGTTCCCCCCACCCCCGTTCCACCTCGTTCAACGAAGTTTCCAAGCGCGTGAAGCTACTATTAACTGTGACACGCCAGGTGAGTAAATTTTTGTCCAGTGAGCTTAACTAAATTTTTAATCTTTTTCTGCTTGGTTCTTACGTTAAGTGCTGCCCACGCACGCAGGTTGCAGTATTCATCCTAAAGGTAACAGATTTTGAACATTTTGCATGCTTATTACTTAACTGACTTGTTATTATGAATTTCAAATGTGTAACTCATAATAGTTCGTAACTTTTACTATGTTCTCAAGTGCACATATGAACGCTAAGAATTCATCATGTATTACATACTTTATATCACATAAATCTGAATAAATAAAATCTATGAACATTCTGTACGTAGACTCCAAAATTGATATTTGATCCAGTATTAAAACATTTGAAATACTTGCATCCATTCAGAAGCTCTTGTGTCTTGAACAGTAGAAACGATTATGTAATGTAACATAAAAGTTGCAGCTGCCACAGAACAACTCGTGGTAAAGAAACCAGCGTCATAAATAAACATGAAAAGGAACAAAAAAAAATAGACATTGCGTACTGCTACGATTAGTGTATTCCTCAAAAGAACCTCTCTGACGAAGCACAATTTAGTCCTTCGGAAGAAATTAGATTTTAGATCAATGCTCCTTCCAACTTTCGGGATGTCTTCGTAGAAAAGAACGAAATTCACACCTTTACACAGGCATCGTCTTTTTCAGTATTAACAGAAATGCAGCTGTGGGGAAAACATATTTTTCACGTGTTTGAAACACATTACAGCAGATTCTGGTTGTTGCGTGATCCCGTGCAGCTCTGTTAATAGAAAACTAAATATCAGAAACTACACTGCCGACAGTAAGGCGCCCAGAAGAGACGAGGAAACGAAATGTAGCTTCATGTATTGAGAGGGTATTTGATGTTACACTACTGGCCATTGAAATTGCTACAACATGAAGATGAAGTGCTACAGACGCGAAATTTAACCGACAGGAAGAAGATGCTGTGATATGCAAATGATTAGCTTTTCAGAGCATTCACACAAGGTTGGCACTGGTGGCGACACCTACAACGTGCTGACACGAGGAAAGTGTCCAACCGATTTCTCACACACTGACCTGTGCTGCCTGGTGAAACGTTGTTGTGATGCTTCGTGTAAGGAGGAGGAATGCGTACCATCACGTTTCCGACTTTGATAATGCTCATATTGTAGCCTATCGCGATTGCGGTTTATCGCACTGTGACATTGCTGCTCACGTTGGTCGAGATGCAATGACTGTTAGCAGAACATGGAATCGGTGGGTTCAGGAGGGTAATACGGAACGCCGTGCTGGATCCCAACGGCCTCATATCACTAACAGTCGAGATGACAGGCATCTTGTCCGCATGACTGTAACGGATCGTGCAGCCATGTCCCCATCCATGAGTCAACAGATGGGGACGTTTGCAAGACAACAACCATCTGCACGAACAGTTCGATGACATTTGCAGCAGCATGGACTATCAGCTCAGAGACCATGGCTGCGGTTACCCTTGACGCTGCATCACAGATAAGATCGCCTGCGATGGTTTAATCAACGACGAACCTGGGTGCACGAATGGCAAAACGTCATCTTTTCGGATGAATCCAGGTTCTGTTTACAGCATCATGATGGTCGCATCCATGTTTGGCGACATCGCGGTGAACGCACATTGGAAGCGTGTATTCATCATCGCCATACTGGCGTATCACCCGGCGTGATGGTATCTGGTGCCATTGGTTACATGTCTCGGTCACCTCTTGTTCGCATTGAGGGCACTTTGAACAGTGGACGTTACATTTCAGATGTGTTACGACTTGTGGCTCTACCCTTCATTCGATCCCTGTGAAACCCTACATTTCAGCAGGATAATGCACGACCGCATGTTGCAGGTCCTGTACGGGCCTTTCTGGATACAGAAAATGTTCGACTGCTGTCCTGGCCAGGACATTCTCCATATCTCTCACCAATTGAAAACGTCTGGTCAGTGGTGGCTGAGGAACTGGCTCGTCACAATATGCCAGTCACTATTCTTGATGAACTGTGGTATCGTGTTGAAGCTGCATGGGCAGCTGTATCTGTACACGCCATCCAAGCTCTGTTTGACTCAATGCCCAGGCGTATCAAGGCCGTTATTACGGGCAGAGGTGGTTGTTCTGGGTAGTGATTTCTCAGGATCTATGCACCAAAATTGCGTGAAAATGTAATCACATGTCAGTTCTACTATAATATATTTGTCCAATGAATACCCGTTTATAATCTGCATTTCTTCTTGGTGTAGCAATTTTAATGGCCAGTAGTGTATTTCAGTGATTGAAAAATCGAGTCACATTTATAATGAAATTGGCAGTATGAGCCAACTTCTGATTACGAAGTTGTACTCCATCTGAACTGGATGCATGCACCGTTTCAAATGTGGAGAGTGTCACAAAACTGTTGTATCTTCTTTCTAAGGCCAGATGATTCAGAACTGTTGTAACTGTTTCTTGATATTCTGGATATTGGCACCGACATCTGAGGTGGTCCCGCACATGTTCTATCGGGGAAGGGATCTGGGGACCTCAACAGTACTCATACGGACCATAGAGACACATGTCAAGTGTGTTGGAGCATTGTCCTGTTGGAAAATGGCACCAAGATGCAGTCGCAACAAACAAGGTCACAGGATATCCGTGATGTACCGTTGTGTCGTCTAAGTTCCCACATTCACTACTAGATGGGACCTGAGGTCGTAGCCGATGGCTCCCCGCACCACGACGTCGGGCAGTAAAACCGTTGTGCCTGTCGAAAACATTGAAAGAATGGTACCTATCCCCAGGTCCCCCCATACTCGTCGACAATTGTCATCCGAGATAGTGCAGAACAGCGATTCATCGCTGAACAAACTGCGCCGACATTCGTCAGCAACCCATGCTTCCCGGTCACGACACCCCCCCAAACGCAACCGTTTGTGTTGTGGTGTTAACGGTAGCATACACATGGGATGGTAATCACCTACTGCACCTGTTGCGAGTTTCCGACCAATGCTGCGGGATGACACAAAATATTGCAGGGAGTCCATTGTTTGTTCCATGATGGCAGGTGCAGATTTGAAAGAGTTACGATGTGCTTGGTGCATCATATGGCGATCGTCTCTTGTGGTGGTCAGACGTGGTCGAGCGGAAACTTTACGGCGAGTATGTCTGCCCTCATGTTCCCATGCAATCCAGTTTCGCGCCACTGTCATATCCGGATGCTTCAAAAATCTGATTACTGCACGGTTCGACCAGACGGCCAAACGAGACCAACAGTAGGGACCATTTCAAATGTCAGGTGGTGATGACATTGTGTCAAAAGCGTACACGGAATGCCCGTATCCTTCATAGTGCTCACTCAACATCTTATATCCCTACCAGACCTGGTAACAAATCTAAACACCAACAGAACTAATGCATTCTGGTAGCCATTCTACCTGACTCAGAGACCTGAAACTATAGTTGTTTACACCCCTCATGAACCATGGACCTTGCCGTTGGTGGTGAGGCTTGCGTGCCTTAGCGATACAGATAGCCGTACCGTCGGTGCAACCACAACGGAGGGGTGTCTGTTGAGATTCCAAGCAAACGTGTGGCTCTTGAAGAGGAGCATCAGCCTTTTCAGTAGTTGCAGGGGCAATAGTCTGGATGATAGACTGATGTAGCCAACAGCAACCAAAACGACCTTGCTGTGCTGCTAATGCGAACGGCTGAAAGGGGAAACTACAGCTGTAATTTTTCCCGAGAGCATGCAGCTTTACTGCAACATGGAGAGCTGCAGCAAACTATCTCTGGAGTGAAGACCGCAACAGCAACAACAACAACAGTTGTTTACATACCCGCCGATGGTGTGTACGTGTACGAAATGACATTTACGTCCGACCTTGTCTTCTGGGTGCTTCACTTTTTTGTCAGGTAGTGTAGTTAAAAGCGCAAGTATTGTTTTTTGTGTCAAGGCACTATTGGTAGAATGTATTCTTCGTTCGCTGTTAGGATGGCAATTGTTCAGTTGAATTACATTCATTTAAATTAAGATATCGTTGCCAAACAGAGAAAACCGGTTTGTAAAGCAGATCGTGTAATGTAACGCATGTGTCGTGGCTAACGAAAATTCGTGTCATCAGTCGCTTTACCATTTAGACCATCCTTCATAAAATCCGTTCCCTTAGTGGTGCTACTCACGCACACCCCGTGGGACACTTCTGGTTGTAGTCATCGGAAACCATACGAAGAAACATCTATGTCAGCGAAACTTTGAGTGAGGTCTGGAGGTTTGCTCGATACACTCTTGGCTTAGATGAGTGCTCGAGAAAAACAGGGAATACGTTCTTGAGTGCCAGTCAGGCACAAGTTTTCACTAAAGACGATATAATCATTACAAATACTGTTATGCCTCTGGGAATCGTTAATGTCAGTAAGGGGTCACATAAAAGAGTGAAAGACAGGTATTCCTGACAGATTATAGCTGCTGGTCCGGTTGCAATTCCCAGAGCACTGCCTTGTACGGTCATTGCTGTTTAAGTCCTGGCCCAGCGCACAGTTGTAATCTGTCAGTTACAGTGCATATACCGCTGCAGTATCAATGTTCTTCGATATCTGACAATTTGAAAAACAGAACAGGTCGCCACCTCTAAAGCCCGTTTCAACGAAGTAGTGATGTCAGGGGGTTCGGTCAGTTAGTCTGTCATATTTGAAAGCTCGTGGGATGTGCTGTAGTGATTACAGTTGCTACTTTTCTTTCGGACTGCCACATCATCCTTGATGTAACTGGTAATCATATCTGGGTGTGAGCCTTTCATCAATTCGCCCGTGGTACTAAAATCTTTGATCTCCGGCTATTCCAAATTCAAGCCGCCTGTGTTGATAACTGGCATTCAGTTCTCGTATCTACGAAAGGCGCGGAGACGTCCTAGCGGTGTGGTGCTCTCGTTCTGTCACATCTTACGTCGTGTGTTTGTACAGCGAGATAAGCCCAAATAGCTCGTTCCTGTGCACAACATCTAAGTAACTGTCAGGTCCTGAAGCTTGACATGTGATGTCAAGCCGTTTCTTATTCGTTAACCTCATTTCGAAACGTGGGTAAATATTATTCGGGACCTGCACAAACACTAAAAATATTGCGTGAGCAATTGCAAGACAGCTAACTGAATACACTAGAAGAAATGACTGCAGGCCTTACACTCATGCTGAGCTCTTTGTTTACAGAATTTAAACTAGACTTTGTAACACAAGCTATCGGCCTGCGAATTGTTAATATTTCTCTGTAAGTCATGCTCCACATCTTTAACAAAAAACATTTTTATCTATAACCATCAAAAAGGTGCTAAAATCTTCATAGTTCTGCAACGAGTTTCGACGGTCTGCTAGCATCTGGCAGACTTCAGAATTTTGAAATGGTGTCTACCACACGTCCATAGTTTGAAAATACGTTGTAAAGCTATTTAGTGCTACGAACCTAAAAGGGTGTGGAACATGAGGTGACATCATGTAGCCCAGAGCTTATGCCATACTCCGGGCCCATTTACGTCCACAACACTAAATACACACATTTTTTTAAAGTTAAACGTCTGTGGCATACACCATTTTAAAACTGTGAAGACTGCCAGATGACAACATACTGTCAAAACTAGTTTCAACACAATAAATATTTTAGCAGCTCTCTGGAGGTAACACGTAAGAAATGTTAATATACTTTCAAATTATAAAAGTACGTGAAGCGTTCTTCTGTTTAGAAGAGTCTTGCACTTTTGTGAATTGAAAACAGTTTTACTTTCCGTTGGGAACGAAAACTTATGTAAGACCATAAGGAAGTTTCACGGCAAATGCGTAGTCTCGTGAATATTTTTCTTTATTAGTAGCTGTTGGTTTCATGACCACAAAGCCATGCGTAATTTGTATATATATGTAAACGTTTATTAGTTTAGAGTTTTATTTATGTAGAATGATATTCGCATATTAATAACAGTATTACTGTCATTACAGAACGAAAATATTAAATTCATTTACAAAATAGTAATATAGTTACCATTAATTTGTGGTAAAATTCGCTGTGCTTATGCACTACAACGTGTGTGTCCAGTTTGTGTTCTGTTATCTTCGGTAGCTGGAGTCATTGTTGCAGACGATTCTTTTCTTTCTCTCAGGTGGTCTCCCTCCGATGCAAACTAAGAGTGGCATTATTCGCATTTGGTCTCGTAGTCCAGATCTTCTTCGGATCGTTCCTGGATCAAAATGTCTTTCTAGCTACAATAAAGTAACTCCTTTTGTCTTACAAGCAGGATCCAAATTTTTCACTGTACGATAATATGCACACTCAAACTCCTTTAGAACTATGTACAGTTCATAAATTATGGTGTCTTGTTATGCCCAGAAGAATGGTAATGTTGTGGAGTAGCAGACCATTGTCATCAGTTGTTAGTATAATCATCGACTTCCTTATCAATTACCGTAACATAGCCATACCACTGATATGTGTAGAAGTTGGATAAAATACTATGAACACTTGCCCAAAACAGACAACCTTTATTAATAGGATGTAGGCTTTCCTTTTGCATGAGTTACAGCTCCTATCTGACACGTGATGGACGAACACTAGTCATGCACAGCAGTCAGAGGACTGTGTACCCATTCCTTCTGCAAAACTGTCGCTAATTCAGAAAAGTTCTCGGAGGGTAAATTCGATTGGTTGCACACGAGTTCTTGCATTTGATCAATGTGTTAATTAAACAAGGCTCTGACAATTACAGAACTGTGACTGTGAGCATTATTGTCTTGGCGCACTGGCCATTCACCAGGGAACACAGTTTGCTCTGCTGGATGAAGGTGTTCGTCAAGAATACTGGTATACACTGAAGGGCCAAAGAAACTGGTATAGGCATGCGTATTCAAATACAGTGATATGTATAAAGGCAGAATACGTTGCTGCGGTTGGCAACGCCCATATAAGACAACAAGTGTCTGGCACAGTTGTTAGATCGGTTACTCCTGCTACAATGGCTTGCTATCAAGATTTAAGTGAATTCGAACATGGTGTTACTGTCGGCGCACTAGCGAATAGACGCGGCATCCCCGGGGTAGCGGTGAGGTGCGAATTTTCCCTACGACCATTTCACGAATGTACCGGAAATATGAGGAATCCGGTAAAACATCAAATCTTCGACATCGCTGCGGCCGAAAAAAGATCCTGCAAGAACGGGACCAACGACGACTGAAGAGAACCGTTCAACGCGACAGAAACGCAACCCTTCCGCAAATTGTTTCAGATTCCAATGTTGGGCCATCAACGAGTGTCAGCGTGCGAACCATTCAACGAAACATCATTTATGTGGGCTTTAGGAGCCGAAGGCCCACTCGTGTACCCTTGACGACTGCACGACACAAAGCTTTACGCCTCTCCTGGGCCCGTCAACACCGACATTGGACTGTTGATGACTGGAAGCTTGTTGCCTGGTCGGAACGAGTCTCGTTTCAAATTATATCGAGTGTGTGGACGTGTACGGGTATGGAGACGACGTCATCAGTCCACTGACTCTGCATGTCAGCAGGGGACTGTTCAAGGTGGTGGAGGCTATGTAATGGTGTGGGGCGTGTACCGTTGGAGTGATATAGGACCCGTGATACGTCTATGTACGACTATGACAGGTGACACGTACGTAAGCATCCTATCTCATCAGCTGCATCAATTCATGTTCATTGGGCATTCCGACAAACTTGGGCATTCCAGCGGGACAGTGCGACACCCCACACGTCCAGAATTGCTACAGAGTGGCTCCAGGAAGACTTCTGAGTTTAAACACTTCCGCTGGCCACCAAATTCGCCAGACATGAACGTTATTGAGCATATCTAGGATGCCTTGCAACGTGATGTTGAGAAGAGATCGCCACCCCCTCATACTCTTACGGATAGCCCTGCAGCATTCATGGTGTCAGTTCCCTCCAGCACAACTTCAGACATTAGTCGAGTCCATGCCACTTAGTTTTGCGGCACTTCCCCGTGCTCGCAGAGGCCCTATACGATATTAGGCAGGTGTACCAGTTTCTTTGACTCTTCAGTGTATAATCCCATCCTGTAACACGGCCATACCGGAAAACAAATGGGGCAAGACCACAATGCGACATCAGCATCACAGAACCCCTTCCATGCTGTACGCTACGACTGCGTCACTCAACGCCATAGGCTTCTGCTGGCATTCTCCATACTCAAATGCGTCCATACTATAGGAATGATGTGAATGAAGATTCATCACAGCAGATGACATTCATTCTCCCATTATTGATGGTCCACTTTGTATTTTAGTGACACAAATTTCTACTATTCATGCTGTCCGCGTCGAATAGTTTTTGATGATACAGCTTCCTGTAGATATGTATTCATCTCACATATTATCTGGAATGCTGTTGCCTAGAGCTTTGCGGCCACAATCCGCTTCCAAGCCGCTCTGTCAGCCAGCTTCGATTCTCGGCCAATATTGTGCATCGCAGATGATGTTCTTCCCCGTTTGACGTAGATTGTCAATAAGAGTGTCTCTTCAAGTGTGGGAGGTCAGCCACAATGAAGCTGCCTTCCGCTATCTCACGTAATAAGAGACTGGGGTGTGCACATTTTCTCTCCTCAGGCGGCAAGCTTCAACACTAGAAAATGTGGTAGTATACGATAAGTTCTCTTTTGTTATACGTGTGTTCAATTTTTTTGTCCAGCCATGTATGTTTGCAGATTTCACAATGTGCTTGATAATGCTCACGTGGATAGTTATTTGGTCATTTGTTTCTTTTTGGCAGCAAAGATTTTTCCGGAACACTCTATACAAAAGTGTTTGCAGAGCTGTGTACAGAATGGTTCAGTAGATCGAGAACAGAGGTATTTAGGATGCTCACATGTGTTCACCTATGTCGTATTGTACAGGTGCTAGATGGCATCCAAGATTTAGTGTGCTGGTGTAAATAAAGAAGAATCGTCAGGCACGCATCTAATGTCCGGTTCTGCGAGTCATTACTTGGTCTACGTTTGCGTGTCTACTGCACGTGTTTCAGTTTTTCCATCAGTTACTCCAGTGGCGACAGCTTCACGTTTCATGACTGCTTCGCACGACCTAGACTGCCTAGGGAGCTGCATGCAGCAGTTGCGTACCACCAAACATTCGCTCGTCTGCATCGGAAACTATGACAAACTGTAACTCTCTGTGCCAACAAATATTTCAATATTTTGTCTGCAGTCAGAGAAGTGGTACACACTACGTGTGACGTCTTCTGCCGCCAAACACTGAGTTAGGTGAACCAAAGTCTGCATCTATAACAAATTTGCATCACTGTTCTCTCTTGTATAAATTTAGTCACACAATTCTTCAGTATTCTATATATATTGGCGAGCCGTCTACCTTACGAAGTGGTGTATTTCTAAGAGTTTCTTCTTATTACCTAAAATAATTAGTTGCTACAAATACCACACGCTTATGAAAACTCAGGAAAGCTTTTACCGTTTCCCCCTGGCGTTGCGTCAAAATTTTTATACATATCTTGCTGTTTATACTACTACTTAGTAGTAGTCTCCACTCGATATGTGCATTCTGGTCCCCGAACCGACCTACTCCCGTATTCCTTAACATTTTCTAAAACACTACAGGTCAAGGCAAAGCTTTAATGAAACAAGCAATATGTCGTTTATCGAACGGCGTTAGACATTGTAGGACATATTTTGTTGAAAATAATTCGCAAAATGTAAATTTATGTGTAATTTTTTAAGTTTTCTGCTTTAAGGTATACGCAAAAATGTAAATGGTCAGCATGTAGCCATTATAATTATAGATATTAAGCACATTTAATTATTTAAAGTGCCGTAGGTAATATAATCCATATCACGAAACAATATAAATTCTTTAAATGTTTATTAGGTTGTGTCACCCGCAACAAACAACTCCCACGCTGTGACGTCGCAGAGTGTAAATTAAGAAAGACTGAAACCTGCAAAGCAATAGATAACTTGTTACACACGAGACTGAGAATGAAAAGAAAGTTAAGTAGCAACAAAGTATCTACTGAACTGGGGCAAGTACATACAACGTTCATTCCGAACTCAATGCTCGAAATGTATTCACTGAGATATAAACTTGCACCGTAGGGTACAGATGAATAAATTAGCAGAAAAGAAATATAAATCAACGATACATTCAAGACGTGGACTAAGATACGTTACAAACGAGATCAAGAAAAGAATGAAGGAAAGTGCTATAAAGTCTAGAACATTAACGAGGTTTCATACCGTAGAGCATTATTAAAAATTCTGTGACAAGGTTCTCCAGAAGAAATTTTTAGAAGTTACCGACGAGGAACTGGACTGGTAGTATTGCACAAAAATGAGATTATACGTATGTAATAATGGATGACGAAGAAAACAAAATTCATAAAAGGAATAAGACGAGGACGTTCTAAAATCATGCTTCTGTAACTACTGATCGGAAACGCAGATAAATTTTTTTCGAACTTGAAATAAAAAAATGGAAATAAGATTTTTGTACCGTATGTGGAGTTTGCTAACGATGCTGCACCTAGTGTAGACAGCTGATAAGACGTGAAACAGATTAGAGATAAACAAGAATATCGGTAAAATGTTCCGACTGGAAGTACACAAAAAAGAGAATTGAGCGTCCTAAATTAAAATTTGGGAAAATTAGGATTTGAAAAGCTAAGCTCTCTTTATGAAGCCCCAGAGCCGCAAAAGACACCATATGTGTACGAAAACCAGGATACAAACCGAAGCAGTAAAAAAGTAGAAAGCTGGACCATTACAGTGGACGACAAAAAGGTGATGGGCAACGGAAGTGCAGACGTGGAGACGATTTACGAAAAATAAGTAAACATAACAGCTTGTGAACAACTCTTGCAACTCCGAACAGGTATGTGAGAGAAATAATATCCACAAAATAGACTGTAATAGTATTTGGAAACGCGAAAAAGGACGACGAAGTTTGCACTAAAGAATAGTTTGAAAATTATTTAGTACTGGAAAGGACGCCACATCTAGTGCATTTAAGAAAATAATGAGTAATTATTTGAGAGAAAATTTGCTAATGGCGATTAGGGTGCAGTCGCCAAAGAAGGCATATCTGTCTAAAGGAGTGCGAAATGTAGGTGCAGGTTATCGATGAAATAGATCAATTACTATCTCAACCTTTTTGTAGATTCGGTATATTAAGCAAACACTTGTAGAACCTAATCAAGACAACTCAAGTTTCTTAGCTGAGGGTTCACTTTGGATCAATAAAAAAGATCTATAAAGGTAACAGAATGGTTAAAATAATCAAACATTAGGCCTGCTTCACAATGTAAAGCTGAATTTGGTACTCATCACGGAGTAGTAATTCAACCTGATACGGAATATGTCAGATAACATATGACAGATGAAGCAAGCAGGACACAATAGGCAAACCAGCACAGGAAAAGGGAGCATTCCTGGCAAAGAGGAGTCTGCTAGTATCAAATATAGGCCTTTATTTGGGGAATAAATTTCTCAGAAAGATCGTTTGGAACATAGCGTTGTATGATAGCGAATCATGGACTGTGGGAAAACAAGAACGGAAAAGAATCGAAGCGTTTGAGATGTGGTGGCATAGAAGCATGGCTGATAAGGAATGAGATGGTTCTCTGCAGAATTTGCGAAGAAGGACCGTATGGAAAACAATGACAAGAGGAAGGAACAGAGTAATAGGAAATGTGTCAAAGACATCAGGGAATAACTTCCTTGGTACTAAAGGTACCTGGAAAGCGTAAAATCTGTAGAGAGAAAACAGAGATTGGAATATATCCAACAAATAATAGGACGTAGAGTGTTACTGCTGCTCTGAGATTAGAAGAATCCGTGTCAGGAGGTTTTAACGCATTTAGAAGGCCGATGAATCAAAAAAAGGAAAGAAATATGCAACGAAGCAAAGTCTGTAACAGGAAGTATGAAATTATAAATTAATTTCAGCGTCAACGGAGTATATAGGAGTATGACATCAGCAACAAATCGAAAGTTTGTTACAGAAATTTATAGCTAATCGTGCTAATGTACACAATTAATAATATACGCAAATAAGACTTGAATTTGGAGCAATACGGGTAGATAAGAGCAAGAAACAATGCAGAATAAATCATAAGAAGTGTGTAGGAGACAGACTTGTTACAGCATTTCGCAAATACATATCGGCATAATGACATAGACTTGCATAACCGCAGAAGAATGAAGATATAGTATATTAATCTCTCTAAGCGAATGCGAAGAAGAACAGGAATAAGGACAAAAGTGTGATGATATAACAGTTTGGTTCCAGCTACCCAGTGAAACAATAGTCTGTCGTAACAGGTCTGGGGAAACAACGGCTTGGAATGGATTTTTGAACCCATGAGAGGGAGACAAAAAGTTGGCAGGAAGCGATGTGAAGCAACAGAGAAGATCTATGGGTACAGCAAGATGTTACGGCCCAAGCGAGCAGTCCATCGAAGATCCTGTGGGATTTAAAATAACCGTTCAACGAGTACCTACGATTGCCTTACGAGCCATCAGTGAAACAGAGCTCGACAAAATAGCGGCATGCGATAAATTTAGAAAAATGAATCTTGTAGCCATGCACAAGGTTGATGATAAATTGAGAAAAATGTACTTAAAAGATAGTGCCGTGGTGTTCTCTCAACAGCGAAAAGTGCAGACGGCCAAATCAGTGTCCAGAACGCTCGTAAGACCTTACCTTACCTCACCTGACCTGAGCTGTGTGTGCTGTTTGGCAGAGCACGTACTTATCCACATGACCCACGATTATCAACGCCGCTCCTTTTTCTTTCGGCAGTCGTATTATGCCATAGGTTCACCATGAACTTAACTGGGCTCTTGCTCCGAGTAAGAGAAATGAATGGTGGTCGTATTATGCCATAGGTTCACCAGGAATGTAACTGGGCTGTTGCTCCGAGTAAAAGAAATGAACGGTGAATTAGCAACGAAGTTCAGCAAGAGATTCTGAAATTTCGAAACGAATCACGCCGGAAAAAGTACGGGGAAACAGGGTAGCACTGTGAACGGCGAACAAGCTGTCAGCATTAACACCTCAAACATGAGACGAAATTGAATGAATATAAGTGTACAGGAAGATGGGTCATAAACTGGTAAGCAATAACGGAGGTTTACTGTAAAAATGGCAATAGAACACATCATATATTAAATAACGGCATGGAGGTTCGTCGGGTTATTGATCGATCTGAGAAACAGTGTCTATGGAAAACAGGCTTGGCCGAGAAGCTAACCATGAGCGCTAAGGTCGACGGTTATAACGTCACCATAGCCGTGGATGTGTACTGAAATGTTCGCGTTCTTCGTCGAAATGTTCCTTAATGTCATCTCCTTGTGGCTGCGTACAATGCAGAATATGTTGCCATGAAGGGCTAGTGTGTAGATTTCGTATATTTCTACTGTGATCTACAGAACAAATCCTAGACGCCGCAAGCTCCAAGGGCAAACAACAAAGCAGAGAGAGAGAGAGAGAGAGAGAGAGAGAGAGAGAGAGAGATAAGAAATTAAATGTTGCAATATTTACTACAAATGACCACGCGATGGCGATGTTACAATTTATAGATATCAAACGTTTGCTCACTGAAGTCTGCTAACAGCGTTTAAAAGTTAATATTCAGAGATAAAGAGAATTGCATCGATACAGTTTAACCAGAACAAACAAAAAGTGATGCGGTGTGTGTGAATATACACAGGACATGTCTTTGTGTCTACTTCTATAAAAATTATTTAGACAAACGCACATAGTAAAAGCCTAATTATCGCGAGAAAAAGATCTCCAAGGAGTCGAGAGAGAAGAGCAGACATTAGTGACAGTAAAATATCTGCATAAAAATGAAATGAAGACTGTCTGCCCAGAAACAGAGCTTAATACATAAACTTCTATCGAATTTTATGATGTACGCGATACCATAGAAGAATATCCAAAATTTGAATCAACGAAAAATTAAAGATACTACGAAGAACAGAAGCCGGACCCTTCATCCGAACTGCATATATCAATAAACGGAGTACGGTATGACAAATGTATAGAAACTAGTATAAGAGCTAAAGGGACATTAGACAAAGAGCACCATTCAGATACCACACGGTGTGCGCAGACAACACAAAGAGGGTAGTTAACGTGTGCGTTCGTCTTTTGGTTTCAGTGTGGAAGAAAATAGATCCTCTCAACATCGTTTTATGACTGTTCTAAGCACAGAAGATTTGCATTAGATACACTTTAAAAAATAACTCTTCGAAAAAAAGCCCTCGAAAGGCCATTAGATGGTCTGAAGTAGATGATGTTCCAGCAAGTCAAAACCTGAATTACTTTCTCTTGCAACCCACAACTGGCAACTAGGTTGCAAAAGACATTACTTTATTGTTGCGTATTTATCTGAAAGTTAATGCATAGCAAGTATGAGAAACTTGTTTGGATAGCCTTTACGCACGAAAGCTGATCGTTGAAATGACTAGAAGAGGTGACCATTTTACCGCCAAAAGTTGGAGGTAGCGGTTGGGAGCATTGATAACCAGTTGCTATGAGTATCATCTAACGGTGAAACAATTGCCTTTTCTTACCGTGAATGACACTAATGATAACTTATATCGTTGAACATAGTTGCTTGTTTGTTAATATAACCGTTATAAGCTTCATCTAAGAAAAGTACAGAAACGAATTTCTTGACGATCAAAATAAACATCAAGCTATGAAGCGAATTAAAATATCAAAGCAACATAGCCAGCTTGTTACTTGCTACCCACAATCTGCAACATTCATTTGAAGTCAACCAAAGCTCAGTGTGTAAGCGGAGCTCAATGTCCAGAACAGTTGATTCTTATGTGAACGATTGTTGATCATGCAAAACAGGTGAAAGGGAACAAATACCAGCGTTTGAGAAAGTAGTTAGCCCGAAAATTAAAAGTGTGCAAAATACAACTGTTATTGTTCGTTCCATTTTACGACAGAAAAAATTCTCTTACCGAAATTCTCTTCAGAAGGATCTCAAGAGTGTTTCCACTGCTTTGCACCACTAAGGAAAGTACGGAGATATAACTGAATACCGAGGACGAAACTGACTGTGCTGTTTTACCTTCACGTGTCTCAATTTCGAGCCAATGTTCTATGGCCATAGCGAACGGAGAACGATTGTCGATAAAATATTCAATTGATTGCCGACAGCTAAGTGAACAAAGCTTGGCGCCATTAGTGTTAAGGTCAGTCTGTAGGAATTAGGCGACTTGCCCAAGGAAAGATCCCAACTGTTTGTTTCTAGAGTATGTATGTACTCCTGTACTTACCATGTCCGTAAATATCGAAAGTTTAAGTTGTGAGATGCTGCCCCAATTCATTTGATGGACTGAGCGTCATTAGCTGTGACATTAATGCTTTGCGAACTTACCTCCAATAATTTGTCTGTCGAGTACCGTCGGCATCCCACAACAAGGATTAATGCTTAAGACCGGTACATATTTGAATGTCATTCATCCCAATGTAGCATATTTCTCTAGATTTTACAATGGTCGTGTTCAAACATTTGTCTAGTCGATGTGCGTCAGTCGAGCTTGTTCATGTTTTTGAATAAATGCTTCACGGAGTTCTTGTCGCATCAGATTCGACGATATCCTCCATCGTCATGGTGAGAAGATTTCAGTACGCCTTTACAGGTAGTGGTGCAGTGCGAGTTCAATTAGTGTGTCACAGCATGCCTAGATCTGCTTCTGGAGGAGGTCGAGCGGAGGCTACATCACACACAAAATATTAGATCACTTTATTAAAATATGAACAATATAAATTCTTACCTTGGAAACAATCCATATCCACTGGAATGTCACTGTGTATTTGCTGCTGTCCCTGAACACTGTGTAGTCTCATTTCAATGTACATTTGACTATAAACTTCGATATAGTGTTCAGACTGATAGTTCTTTTAGGTCAAAGCCAGATCTGATGAGCTAAGACAATGCTGTCTTCGCAGGCGATGATTACACAGTGGACTGAGCAGCGCTCTGCTCTGATGTAAGTAATCTGGCAGCAGCGGCATGTGAAACTTCTTTAGGGTAAAATGGAAATGAGCGTTTGGCGTCATTGGCCGGGAGGCCCCATGCGGGGCAGGTCCGGCCGCCTTGGTGCAGGTCTTATTACATTCGACGTCACATTGGGCGACCTGCGCGCCGGATGGGGATGAAATGATGACGAATACAGCACATCACCCAGTCCCTGAGCGGAGAAAATCCCCGACCCAGTCGGGAATCGAACCCGGGCCCGTAGGAGGGCAATCCGTCACGCTGACCACCCAGCTTTTTTCTTTCTTTCTTTTTTTTTAATATCTCATTTTTTGTTCTGTACTGTTCTATACTGTTCGTTGAATTTGTTCGTGGCGGACGTTCGATGACACCCGTTCAGGTTATTCGTTGATCCGTTCACTCAGTTTTTTTGTTTTTATTACAGACAGTAGCTAAACCCTCTGACCGAACACGCTGAGGTACCGTGCCGGCTGTTATCGGGGCGTACTTCTTTAGGGTGTGTCTGCACCAGTGTCTCTCGTACATTGCTACATCAGGCAGTACTGTCCTTACTTATGCTCCCGTCGTGAAGTACCAACTTTGACATGGAACCTCATCTTTCAGAGGACACCATAGGTTCCAAGACAGATAAGCATCAGGTGACGCATCACTCAAGGGATAAGGTAACGGTGTAATTTGATACCCTGCCCACGCCTGTCAAGCAGTTGCCTGAGGTACTTGGACGCTGGGGTTAAATTAAAGGTGAGATCAACCAATCATCATGAGATGCGATATGGAGGGGCATGGGGTCAACACACCACACTCCCGTCCATTGTCGACATTTAAACAGAGGTCAGCGTATAATGTGAAAGTCTCACAGGACCTTGTCCCACTCCGCAGCTGTAGGACATTGATGTGTGGTACATTCAAGGCCAGGATGTAACCCGATGTCCTGCCCACCATTCTTGGGCAGTAACAAGACATAAAAAAATCACCCATCCACTGTATCCCCCCTCCCCACCCCAATTTTTATTATTATTCCAGTTATGTGAGCCTCATGTTTGTGCAGTTTGCACCCTAGTGAAAGGATCATCAGCAGCAGAATTGTCCTACTTAAAATGGCAGTAAATATAACCATAAGTTATTAGGTAAGACACTTTGACATTACAGTATGACAAAGATGATGCTGAATTACTGTAATTTAATGACATCATGCCATACTTTGTAAGCGCATTTAATGTATAAGCACCTACCACTGCTATTTATAATTTTGGGGTAATTGACTATAATTTTGCCGATTTTCTACAAATGCCCACTTTTCCATTCTAAGATATATGTAAATACCTGATTTTAAATGTTTAACAATTACCACAGAGCAATACCTAAACAAATACACCAGTATTTGACGTTAAATAATTAGCACAGTGTGATACTTTTTAACAAATATCACGATATCCTTTGTGAAACAAATAGCACGCTGTAACAAACACATAACAAGTTTACAAGGAACTTGCCGTGCATTACTACTGTGTTAAAAAGCAATGCCATCACTATAAGTATGCCTTAGAGGAGCATAGGATTATAGTAGATTTGTAAATAATAACAGAAGAAATGCGCTTACAACACATAGCTAAATTTACACTGTAAAACAATTACCCCCAGTGGCATGGGATGGGAATAGGATAAACAAGCACTGTATTTAAAACAAACTAAAGCAAGCGAGATGGAGTCCTGCGCTTAATCGTCTCGCCATAGCATCTCACTGTGCTAGCTGCCACCGACAGATGCAGACCACTGCTTTGCCACAGCGTCCGGCCGAGATGGAGTACTATCGTGAGTGGCCAATGTCCGCAAGAGCAGCTCCTACCTGAGAAGGCGAACGCCTCTGTATCTCGTAAATATATAACTCCCATTGGGGAATCACACCTAGAATAGGCGTAGTCGCTGTCTTTGTAACACCTGAGAGCTAACACCTCCAGCCGCAATAAGACCAATAGGCAGTATCATGTCATTCGTAAAGCAGCCAGCGGACACAGAATGCCATATCGTAAAAAAAACGTAAATTTCTTAGTTTTTATTTTCTTATTACTCATTGATTTAAACTTAATCCAGTTTCACAGGCTTGTAAATTTGCAGTAACCTACTATTTGGTGTGTGGGTGTGTCAGCCATATCGCAGTGCTGGCAATATGGATGAATTTTCAGTTTAATTACGTGGCTATGCGATGTTGTCGAGATTAAATCATTTATAAACATACACACCTATGAGTGTTTCTGCAAGCTGCTGGATTCACCCATACCGTCTTCCAGTGCAAGTCTTTGTGTTTAATCTGGCGTGAAATTTCGTTCCGAATGTTTTCCAGTTTTGTCTTTACCGTATAATACCTTTCGTTAGGAATCTTCTCTAATACCTAAGTTGTGGTTTTTAAGACCTGAGACATAGTTGCTGACACCTGTCCGTAACATTTTCTTCTGCCACGATATCCAATGCAGTCTTTAGTAAATACGATCGACTTGCAGGTTGTTTCAGTGTATTTATTAGATTTTCACGACGAGGACTAAACAATTTGTCTCACAATCTGTTACTTTTCCAAATTAACCATCTTATATATACTTGTGCGACACATTTGCTATCAATGGGTATGACTCGATCAACATTCAATATTTCGGACAAAGCCAGTAAGAGAGATGACAAACAATGTCATTCATTAAGGGCAGCCCCGTCTGACAGAACGTTGGATTGGGAATCCTTCCATAATGATGATGATGAAGTCCCATACTCCTTGACAGATCGTAGGGGAAACGATGCGGGAGGCCCGCACCGCCGTACGAAGCAAGGTCCTAGTGGAGGTGCTTTGCCATTGCCTTCCTCCGACCGTGATGGGGATGAATGATGATGATGATGAAGACCACACGACAACACCCGAGGCAGGTGAAAATCCCTGTCCCCGCCGGTAATCGAACTCGGGACCCTGTGCTCGGGAAGCGAGAACGCGACCGCGAGACCACGAGCTGCGGACTCTTTCCATAAGATGTTTGTTTATTTGCGCTGTGAAAACTATATCGTATTCATTAGGTAGCATTAAATCTGTTGTTACTTGTATAAATTAGAAATGCTATGACGCATTCCTTAGGTACTGATGGCTGATTTTATCGAAGGCTTTTTTCTAAATTGTTGTCCAGTAGCCCTAATATTTGCGCCTGATGCTGTCATGAGAAGAATAATGTATCTCGTAAGTAAAAAGTTCCATCTATGGTGCGTTTTCTGGGTACACTGCATGTCTGTTCTGGCTCGGGAAAGTTTGGAATGGCTTGCTTTAAACATGTCCCAATGACACGAGATACGATTTTCGAGTCTGTCCATAACAATATTATCGGTCTGAAATAAGTTATCCTTTGTTGTTTCTGTTTCGTGGAAATGAGCGCAATTATTCTGGGTTCTTTTTCAGAGCATAACTGTACGCACCACTGTTTCTCCCTCGCTATTCCTTGAAATCTTTCGTGATCATCTATCAGAAAGTCTTATAAAATTCGTAGGGGATATCACCTAATCTGCGGTTCATGTATTTTTGCATGATTTTGATGTTATGTATACTATTTCTGATTCGGATTTTGGTTGTGACAAAGTAACAGTACTTCTGTGTGATGGATATAAGTACAATCTTATAACCGAGTGAGGTGGCGCAGTGGTTAGCACACTGGACTCGCATTCGGGAGGACGACGGTTCAATCCCGTCTCCGGCCATCCTGATTTAGGTTTTCCGTGATTTCCCTAAAATCGCTTCAGGCAAATGCCGGGATGGTTCCTTTGAAAGGGCACGGCCGATTTCCTTCAGTTTGCGCTCCGTCTCTAATGACCTCGTTGTCGACGGGACGTTAAACACTAATCTCCTCCTCCTCCTACAATCTTATAAAAGCTATGCCATTTTTGTATCATCAGATGGTTGTACTCCACCAGCCTCTTGAAATGATCTTTATCCCATCTCGTTTAACACACTCGTTCCCATCTGAAGACAGGATATTACCTATACAGGGTGGTCCATTGATAGTGACTGAGCCAAATATCTCAGGAAATAAGCATCAAACGAAAAAACTACAAAGAACGAAACTCGTCTAGCTTGTAGGGGGAAAACAATATGGCGCTATGGTTGGCCCGCTAGATGGCGCTGCCATAGGTCAAACAGATATCAACTGCGTTTTTTTTAAATAGGAACCCGCATTTTTCAATTAGATATTCGTGTAGTACGTAAAGAAATATGAATGTTTTACTTGGACCACTTTTTTCGCTTTGTGATAGATGGCGCCGTAATAGTCACAAACGTATAAGTACGTGGAATCACGTAACATTCCGCCAGTGCGGACGGTATTTGCTTCATGATACATTACGCATGATAAAATGGACCGTTTACCAATTGCGGAAAAGGTCGATATCGTGTTGATGTATGGCTATTGTGATCAAAATGCCCAATGGGCGTGTGCTATGTCTGCTGCTCGGTATCCTGGACGACATCATCCGAGTGTCCGGACCGTTCGCCGGATAGTTACGTTATTTGAGGAAACAGGAAGTGTTCAGCCACGTGTGACACGTCAGCCACGACCTGCAACAAATGATGATGCCCAAGTAAGTGTTTTAGCTGCTGTCGCGGCTAATCCGCACATCAGTAGCAGACAAATTGCGCGAGAATCGGGAATCTCAAAAACGTCGGTGTTGGGAATGCTACATCAACATCGATTGCACCCGTATCATATTACTATGCACCAGGAATTGCATGGCGACGACTTTGAACGTCGTGTACAGTTCTGCCACTGGGCACAAGAGAAATTGTGGGACTATGACAGATTTTTTGCACGCGTTCTATTTAGCGACGAAGCGTCGTTCACCAACAGCGGTAACGTAAACCGGCATAATATGCACTATTGGGCAACGGAAAATCCACGATGGCTGCGACAAGTGGAACATCAGCGACCTTGACGGATTAATGTATGGTGCGGGATTATGGGAGGAAGGATAATTGCCCCCCAGTTTATCGATGGCAATCTACATGGTGCAATGTATGCTGATTTCCTACGTAATGCTCTGCTGATGTTACTACAAGATGTTTCACTGCATGTCAAAATGGCGATGTACTTCCAACATGATGGATGTCCGGCACATAGCTCGCGAGCGGTTGAAGCGGTATTGAATAGCATATTTCATGGCAAATGGATTGGTCGTCGAAACACCGTACCATGGCCCGCACGTTCACCGGATCTGACGTCCCCAGATTTCTTTCTGTGGGGAAAGTTGAAAGATATTTGCTATCGTGATCCACCGACAACGCCTGACAACATGCGTCACGCATTGTCAATGCATGTGCGAACATTACGGAAGGCGAACTATTCGCTCTTCAGAGGAATGTTGTTACACGTATACCAAATGCATTGAGGTTGACGGACATCATTTTGAGCATTTATTGCATTCATGTGGTATTGACAGGTAATCAAGCTGTAACAGCATGCGTTCTCAGAAATGATAAGTTCACAAAGGTACATGTATCACATTGGAACAACCTAAATAAAATGTTCAAACGTACCTACGTTCTTTATTTTAATTTAAAAAACCGCGAAAAAAGTGGTCCAACCAAAACATTTATATTTTTTACGTACAACACGAGTATGTAATAAAAAATGGGGGTTCCTACTTTAAAAAACGCAGTTGACATCCGTTTGACCTATGGCAGCGCCATCTAGCGGGCCAACCATAGCGCCATCTGGTGAGGCTTATTTCGTGAGATATTTGGCCCGGACACGATCAATTGACCACCTTGTATATCAGTGAATACATCTTTTTCGTTCTCTTTTAAGGTGTTAAATGCTCCATTTATTTGACAGGTGCCCGTAATCCTTGCAGTTAATGATTTTTCTCTTCTAGTTTGCTTTGTTGCAGCTCTAAAATTTTCTTTTGTATTTTTTTTTTAAGTCACTCCCTCGATCTTTCCCATACCTACTTTTGCTTGTGGTTCACGAGCTACAAGGTAGTAGTATTTGATATTCTTTCTCTGGTTGTCAGTTAGCCCGAAGGTTACATTTTTATTTAGTTCCTTTATACCAGGTTTCACTAGGTTTTCCCACCAATCAACTACATCACGAAAGAAACCTTTTCGATTGACCCACAACTGTTAATGAGCACCAAATTTTAACTTTACCTGTGCTTTTTAGAGCATACCACAATTTAATTTCCAATATCCTCTACCTATTATTTTTGCGTGATGTATACACATTACTTTAATCACTGTGGCCTGGTGGTTGGAGGGTTGTTTTGGGGGAGGAGACCAGACAGCAAGGTCATCGGTCTCATTGGATTAGAGAAGGATGTCGGCCGTGCTCTTTGAAAGGAACCATCCCGGCATTTGCCTGGAGCGATTTAGGGAAATCACGGAAAACCTAAATCAGGATGTCCGGACGTGGGATTGAACCTTCGTCCTCCCGAATGCGAATCCAGTGTGCTAAGGGTGGTTGGAAAAGATGATTGGGATAACATTGTAACCTTGCACACTGAGCCTACTGCCAAAACATGCATGAACTTAGTATCTCCAGTAGCAAGTTGTTCAACCACATCTTCCATAATCAGATCTCCAGTTATGTTTTCCAGTGGACCACAGGCAGATCTTGCGCATTTTGAGCGTTTCCCCCATATTATCTGTCTTGATGTAGAATTCCAATGCATTTTATGCTACTTGGACAAAATGCTGGATTGAGAAAAAATATGTTTCCCCAGCTTTAATAGAGCGCTTATGTTATAGTATCAGTATTGTCTGTGATGGAGTCTACACGAGGTTCCTAAGTACCCTCTGTAGAGGAGTGTCCTACAAGTTGCGTTGCGTGTAGCTGTCAGTCCTCATTTTTGAGGAGAGTAACGCTCTTTTGTACTGCCTCCTGCCGTTAACAACTGTTCAATCTTAAAAAAAAAATCTTCTATGGAATTCTGAATGTGAAATGCACTCTGCTTATGAAGAATAGCCAATACAGTAGTAGAGCAATGGAGTCGGATGCCTTGGTTGGTTGGTTTGTTGGGGGAAGAAGACCAGACAGTGAGGTCATCGGTCTCATCAGATTAGGGAAGGATGGGGAAGAAAGTCGGGCGTGCCCTTTGAAAGGAACCATCCCGGCATTTGCCTGGAGCGATTTAGGGAAATCACGGAAAACCTAAATCAGGATGGCCGGATGCGGGATTGAACCGTCGTCCTCCCGAATGCGAGTCCAGTGTCTAACCACTGCGCCACCTCGCTCGGTCGGATGCCTTACATAGATTTCCACATAGCTGACGTTCAAATAACTGAAACTACAGGCAGACAGAGCATAGCTTATAACGTTCCCTAGATTGTGATTGTGTGGAAGGCAAACGTCTACGCCAGACAACTTTCGTGTGTTCTTATTGCTGCGGAATGACAGTAGCGCTACAGACAGATTTTGTACTCGAAAGGAGATGATCCTCAGTCAGTTCCACTTTGTAGCTAGAGAATATTTGTTGCAGTGTGCTAACTGTTAAACGTCAAAACCATAGGACACCGCAGGGCACTCACTGCCTGTGTAATAGATAGTGTGGCTGAGCGGCTGACGATTCGGTGGTGGCAGCCTTGACCTACCTGCAGAGTGGTGTGGTATGGGCAGTATTTGCGCACACCTCACCTTTCGTAGTCTCTGACGAACTGCTAATGTGTATCTCGAATGCAATGTAATCTATGCAGACTATCCGAAACACCAACTTATATTCTATGTCCTCCACATCCAAAGTATCATGTAAACTAACATGCATATAGTAAAACCGAAAAACAGCTAAAATTATGATAAATGACTTAAAATTAGTCAAACGCTTAGCAGTACTATTAGTTGCTAATCTAAGTCATGGAGAAGATAAAATGTGTGAGGTTATTACAATCCAACCAGTTAGGGTGATGGTAATCTATCTTTTGTATGAATCAGTTTTAACCTATTACTGTCAGTTGTGATTTTGTAATATAGGTAACCTATTTTTTGATTTTTTGCATATATAATCCAGCATCTTAGCAGCTGAATTATAACTTCCGCACATCATTATAGCTCTTATGGATGTGTTTTATCCCTCCACAGGTTGGTAGTAGCCAAAGAGGAACGTAACTACAATGCACTCATCAACGACATTTTTCATTTTTTTAAAAAAATCCCCCGACTGGGAGTTATATATGAGGTACAGATGCCCTTATCAGATAGGAGCAGCTCTTGAGAACACCGGACAATGACCTCTTGTACCTGTACTTCCCTCAGCCAGATGCTGTGTTGAGGCAGTGGTGAGCATGTGGCGACTGCAGCAGCAACCACAGCACAATGTTGTGCTGTGACCAAGTTCACGAGACCATGTACAAGATTACCTGTGGGAGTCCACGTCAAGTCCGGACCTTGAATGTACGACACACACGTGCCACAGATGTGCGGGCAGAGTGTCAGATTGCGCCATGACATCAGATGTAAGCTGTGTAGTGGGGCAGGTACTAAATTTAATGTGTGGCTTATCTCAAGATATTATAAAAGGGTGCATCCCAGTATCAGGTTACACTTGAGGCAATCTCAGGCCACCCCAACCTTCCCCCAACACCACCCCTCTTGGGAAGCCAACCATCGTGGGCAATTCTGTGTGATTCATTCACGATCACCAAACTGATGTGGCCATTCTGGTGCAGATAAGGATTTGGGCCAATTGCGTGTGTGAAAAAAGGCGGGAACCCCCTCCCGTTTCCTCCTTTTCCTCCCTAGGCCACTAGGAATCAAGCTAACCCCTCTCCCTTCCCCTTTTAATACTACAGCAATTGTGTGACCCTTCTCATTCGAGGTGTACGCACTACAGTGAGAGGATCATTAGCTGCAGAGTTCTACTGCTTAAAAAATGACAGCAAATGTTACCATAATTTATAAGGTAAGCATTTTCAGCATTACAGTATGTTGCTTAATTACTATAATTTAATAACGTCTGACGTATTGTGCAGAAATGGCGGATAATAACAGCCCGTTCACTTCTGTAGGCGAATTGTGTGAGGAGGAATTATCTTACTTAAAAATTGTAGCCAATGTTACCATAATTAATGGTCGAAAATGGCCACCTTCAAGTTTTGTGTCTTAGTTAACAGAATTAGCAACAAATTATTGGACATTTTTCTGTACGCACTCCATCTCCCACTGCTATTTAAAATTTTAGCAGATTTTTTCATGAATATGTACTTGTACAAGACAGAGCAAATACAATACTGTTTCTACCTTCTGCAAGAACGCTGACATATGACCACATCAGTCTATTGCTATTTACAGTTTTGTCGATTCTCCCTCAGTATTTAAAAGACACAGAGGTAAATATGAGACTGACTAATTACCAGAGTGCGATATATAAACAAATTACGTCATATCATGTGTCAAACAACTGGCACAGTGCATTATTTTAACAAATAGACCAGTATCCCACTTTAAAAAAATGTATACCAAGTCCACGAGGAACTTGTCCATTTTTATTACTGTGTTAAAAAACAATGACGTCACTATAAGGATACCATAGAGACAACTGCCACTATAGGATCATAAGGCATCTGTAAATAATAATGAAAGAAAAATGCACGTGTGTACATACACAACACATCGCTATATTCACACTGTAAACAGATTCCCCGTAAGCATAGAATGAGAAAAGAAAAGCAACCAGTATATTTGAAACAAACTAAAAAACTATGTGAGGTGGAGTTCCACATTTAATCGCCTCCGCAGTGCCCGTCAATCTCACCACACACCGTTGGGTGGCTTGCGGAGTGTAAATGGAGATGTAGATGTAGATAACATGGCGCTGAGCGGTGACACAGAGCCTAGTGGAGTCACCGGTGGCTCCCAGGGATGCTACAGCAACCCACCACTCTCCGCAGAACTGCTCGCGTATACAGGGTGTTACAGAAAGGTACGGCCAAACTTTCAGGAATCATTCCTCACACACAGATAAAGAAAATATCTTATGTGGACATGTGTCCAGAACGCTTAATTTCCATGTTAGAGCTCATTTTAGTTTCGTCAGTATGTACTGTACTTCCTCGATTCACCGCCAATTGGCGCAATTGAAGGAAGGTAATGTTGACTTCGGTGCTTGTGTTGACATGTGACTCATTGCCCTACAGTACTAGCATCAAGCACATCAGAACGTAGCATCAACAGGTTAGTGTTCATCACGAACGTGGTTTTGCAGTCAGTGCTATGTTTACAAATGCGGAGTTGGCAGATGCCCATTTGATGTATGGATTAGCACGGGGCAATAGCCGTGGCGAGGTACGTTTGTATCGAGACAGATTTCCAGAACGAAGGTGTCCCGACATGAAGACGTTCGAAGCAATTGATCGGCGTCTTAGGGAGCACGGAACATTCCAGCCTATCACTCGCGACTGGGGAAGACCTAGAACGACGAGGACACCTGCAATGGACGAGGCAATTTAAATAGCAATGAGAGGTGGAGTGGATACAGAGAATGTCCAGCATTTCGTTGCTAATTGTATTAATTAAGATGTCAAACCTGAAAGCGACCATTTTGGACCGTTAATTACGGTAATATTAGCTACAGTTTTTAATTATGGCAGCACCCCATCCCAAAATTCGCCTAGAGGAGTGGATGGACTAATAGTTTTCGCCATTTTTGCAAAGTATGCAACGACGCCAGTAAATTATAGTAATTGAGCCACACACTGCAATTTCAAAGTGTCTTACCTCATAAACTATGGTAATACTTGCCACCATTTTTAAGTAGGACAACTCTGCAGCTGATGATCCTCTCAGTGTGGTGCACAGACCTCGAATGACCAGACCAAGCGAGTGGTTAACACGCTGGACTCCCATTCGGGAGAACGACAATTCAAATTCGCGTCCAACCATATAGATTTAGTTTTTCCGTGATTTCCCTAAATCACTCCAGGAAAATGCTGGGATGGCACCTTTGAAATGGCACGGCCGATTTCCTTCCTCGTCCTGGACAAAATCCGATATTGTGCTCCATCTCTAATGAACTCCATATCGACGGTATGTTAAACCCAACCTTCCTTTCTTTCTTCCTTCCTTCCTTCCTTCCTTCCTTCCTTTCTTTCTTTTCGAATGACAAGGGTCACGCAGTTGCTCTAGCAATAAAACGGGAAGAGGGAAGGAGGGAGCGGAGATCTTGATTCTTATTGGCCTAAGGGGGAAAAGGGGGGAGGAGAGGTGTTTCCCGCGTTTTTTAACTCACGCAGTTGGCTCGAAGCTCATCTGCGCCAGAACTGGTGTAATGGTTTGGTGACCTTGAATGTACCATATAAAATTGGCCAAGATGCGGGGGTTCCTCAGATGGAGGGGGTTGAGTGTGGCCTTGAAGTTAGTAAGCTCAATTGCACTGGCGTAATGTGACACCAGGATGTGTCCCTTTAAATCGGGTCGTGTTATCTTCAGACAAGCGTCATTTAAATCTAGAACCGGCCCTGCTACCCCACTGACATTGAAGGAAGTTTCTATAGTGACGGAAAATAGGTTTTAACTTTTCGAAAACACAAGGAAGATGAATAGACAGAGGTGAAGCTATTATGTTCGATCTCAAACCACCTGCGGCTATTTTAGTACGTACCTGTTACCAGCACGCTGCAGTCTGGAACCGCAAGACCGCTACGGTCGCAGGTTCGAATCGTGCCTCGGGCATGGATGTTTGTGATGTCCTTAGATTAGTTAGGTTTAACTAGTTCTAAGTTCTAGGGGACTAATGACCTCAGCAGTTGAGTCCCATAGTGCTCAGAGCCATTTGAACCATTTTGTTACCAGCACCCCCATCTCCCCACCGCCCACCCTACCCTAGTTTACTGAACTGATGTCCGTGAGCTCTATTCGACATGTAATTTAACACCATTTTCTGTAAATATCGGGGCCCCGCTCCGTCCTCACAAGGAGAGGCCAGACGGTGCTACCCACTGATCTCAATGATTTTAGTAATATTGTTTCCTTATGTACAGGATGAGTTTGCTAAATGGGCGTAAATTGCAGGAAACGACCCCTCACAGGGTAAGAAGCAAAAAAGGAAAATACACACACTTGAAGGTGAAGATAAAATATCTTTGACAGAGTAGGTTTCAGTGATTGAAAGCACATCTGGATTCGTGATTTCCTGTCAGGAAGGTCGCATTTCGTAGTAATAGACAGCAAATCATCGAGTAAAACTGAAGTGATATCAGGTGTTCCCCAGGGAAGCGTTCTGGGACCTCTGCTGTTCCTGATCTATATAAATGACCTGGGTGACAATCTGAGCAGTTCTCTTAGGTTGTTCGCAGATGATGCTGTAATTTACCATCTAGTAAGGTCATCCGAAGACCAGTATCAGTTGCAAAGCGATTTAGAAAAGATTGCTGTATGGTGTGGCAGGTGGCAGTTGACGCTAAATAACGATAAGTGTGAGGTGATCCACATGAGTTCCAAAAGAAATCCGTTGGAATTCGATTACTCGATAAATAGTACAATTCTCAAGGCTGTCGATTCAACTAAGTACCTGGGTGTAAAAATTACGAACAGCTTCAGTTGGAAAGACCACATAGATAATATTGTGGGGAAGGCGAGCCAAAGGTTGCGTTTCATTGGCAGTACACTTAGAAGATGCAACAAGTCCACTAAAGAGACAGCTTACACTACACTCGTTCGTCCTCTGTTAGAATATTGCTGCGCGGTGTGGGATCCATACCAGGTGGGACTGACCGAACACATCGAAAGGGTGCAAAAAAGGGCAGTTCGTTTTGTATTATCGTGTAATAGGGGAGAGAGTGTGGCAGATATGATACGCGAGTTGGGATGGAAGTCATTAAAGCAAAGACGTTTTTCGTCGCGGCGAGATCTATTTACGAAATTTCAGTCACCAACTTTCTCTTCCGAATGCGAAAATATATTGTTGAGCCCACCTTACATAGGTAGGAATGATCATCAAAATAAAATAAGAGAAATCAGAGCTCGAACAGAGAGGTTTAGGTGTTCGTTTTTCCCGCGCGCTGTTCGGGTGTGGAATGGTAGGGAGATAGTATGATTGTGGTTCGATGAACCCTCTGCCAAGCACTTAAATGTGAATTGCAGAGTAATCATGTAGATGTAGATGTAAGTGGGAATGGTGCTGTCTATTCCACTGTTTTATCCCCATAGTCAAGAGCGCAGTAATGTTGTCAATTATGGGGCTGTGCTCACAAGCCTGTACTAGGGGACATACTTTTTACTGCTGCTGTCAACGCACTTTGTTGTGAACATGTGCCTAGCTTGGAAATGATGGGCCGTTATACATCAGGAACATGGCTACGTAGTCTTTACATACAGACAGGCAAACGGCAGTGAACGGGCAGCAGCACGACTGTACCGGAAAAAGTATCCTCGCCGACAGCAACCGCACCACAATAATCTGTTGGTAATAGGGTTTCGTGGTTCGTATGAAACAGTCTCGTTAACGGGAATTGGTAACCATGCGAGGCGATTGCGTCCAGTGCGTGAACATTGCAGAATATGGCCCCAGGTAAGAGATCCGCCAGCATGGGGTAAGCCAGACGGCCGTGTGGATCATTCTCCACAACTGCCACTATTCGTACCACTTGCAACGTGTGCAAGCCTTATTACCTACGGACTGCTAACGGCCTTGCCGCGTCGGCTACACCGCCCGATCACTGAAGTTAAGAAACGTCGGACCCATCTAGAGCTTGCTAGGGTGGGTGACCGCCTGCGAATACCGGCTGCCGTTGGCCCAGGGATATGAAAGTCGCCCAAGTGGCATGCAATTCAAATACGCCACGCCGTTGGGCAATACGAAATCATTATTTTTAGGATTCCGTACCTCAGTCGGTAAAAACGGAACCCTTAAAGGATCACTTTGTTGTCCATCTGTCTATCCGACTGTAAAAAACACTTTTTCTTAGGAACAGGTAGACGTATCAAACTGAAATTTGTGTCACATACAAACTCACTCATCAAAGGGACATAGGGTACTTCCAGCTGGCCAAGATTCACGAAATTTGGCAGAAAGGAAGGTTTCACATTACGACCAAAGGAAAAAAAACCCGAAAACTGTAAATTTGTAATTATATAACAGGGGAAAAAAATTGTCGTTCCCTATCCGACTCTCCGTAGGTTCGTCCGCCTCTTAAGACCCCGTTTTCTCAGGAATGAGTAGATGTATCAATTTGAAACTTCGTCGCATACTAAGGTCTATAGGCCCTTGACGATGTAATAAATAAAACTAGCCTGCGAATGTTTGTTTCACATACGACGTAAAACACCATACCTACGTGCGACAATCGCTCCTGGATATCTGATGGTGGATAAATTCCGAAACGCGTCATGTTCAAATGGCTCTGAGCACTGTGGGACTTAACATCTGCGGTCATCAGTCCCCTAGAACTTAGAACTACTTAAACCTAACTAACCTAAGGACATCACACACATACATGCCTGAGGCAGGATTC
The DNA here is from genome assembly GCF_023864275.1 of Schistocerca cancellata. Taxonomy (NCBI): domain Eukaryota; kingdom Metazoa; phylum Arthropoda; class Insecta; order Orthoptera; family Acrididae; genus Schistocerca; species Schistocerca cancellata. Next base: position 755,811,480 of record NC_064629.1, on the reverse strand, counting down.
GAACCTGCGACCGGAGCGGTCACGCGGTTCCAGACTGAAGCGCCCAGACCGCACGGCCACACCGGCCGGCTAAACGCGTCATGTGAGCAATAGTCATTCCTTGCCTGATGTTTGGCTTTTACCATTGCGACTCAGTCAGCCTGAACGCAGAACTACTGATTATTATACTAATGGCGGCCTGTCTGCAGAATGATTTTATGCCACATCTATATTAGACGACCGACATTCTCGGAAACCTTGGAATCCATCGGAGCGATAGCTTGCAGGTATCAGTGTCGATAACAGGCAAGATTGGTCGAGATTCTCGATTTCTGGAATGGATGAACTGTCTGTATACGTAACTGAGTTTGTACGGAATACTCGCATCTAGCCAGTTTTTTACCAATGGATTTGCATCCACGGCAACAGTTTTGTCCGTGGTTCGTCTCACACGCCACGACGGAGCTAGGACTTCAGTCATCCCTCAGCCTCGGTGTGTGGACTGGTATTACTGATGACCGCATTGTGGGACGAGTCATTCTATCGTCTCAGTTGTGTGACTGAATTCGTGATTTCCTGCCAGAGAGGTCACAGTTCGCAGTAATTGGCGGAAAGTCATACGAGTAAAACAGAAGTGATTTCTGGCGTTCCCCAGTGTAGTGTTATAGGCTCTTTGCTGTTCCTTATCTATATAAACGCTTCGGGAGACAATCTGAGCAGCCGTCCTAGGTTGTTTGGAGATGACGCTGTCGTTTATCGATTAATAAAGTCATAAGGAGATCAAAACAAATTGCAAAATGATTTAGAAAAGATTTCTGTGTGGTGCGAAAATTGGCAATCGACCCTAAATAACGAAAAGTGTGAGGTCATCCACATGAGTGCTAAAAGGAGTCCGTTAAACTTAGGTTACGTGATAAATCAGTCAAATCTAAAGGCCGTAAATTCAACTAAATACCTAGGAATTACAATTACGAACAACTTAAATTGGAAAGAACACACAAAAATGTTGTGAAGGAGGCTAACCAAAGACTACCTACACTACGCTTGTCCGTCCTCTTTTAGAATACTGCTGCGCAGTGTAGGATTCTTACCAGATAGGATTAACGGAGTACATCGAAAAAGTTCAAAGAAGGGCAGCACGTTTTGTATTGTCGCAAAATAGGGCAGAGAGTGTCACTGAACAGATACAGGATTTGTGGTGGACATCATTAAAACAAAAGCGTTTTTCGTTGCGGCGGAATCTTCTCACGAAACCTCAATCACCAACTTTCTCCTCTGAATACGAAAATGTTTTGTTGACGCCGACTTACACAGGGAGGAACGATCACCATAGTAAAATAAGGGAAATCAGAGTTCGCACAGAAAGATACAGGTGTTCGTTTTTGCGCGCGCTGTATGAGATTGGAATAATAGAGAATTGTGAAGGTGGTTCGATGAACCCTCTGCCAGGCACTTCAATGTGTTTTGCAGAGCATCCATGTAGATGTAGAACAACACACAGGCGAGGCATATTTGCACTTCCTTCGGGTACCCCTGCCTTCCCTGCTGGAAGATCTGCTTTTGTTGGTACGAAGAGTAATGTGGCCACTACTCCAGCTCACTTCCGCATTTCCGTGCGGAGACATCTCCACATCATCTACCCCAGCCGGTGTAAGCGGAGCCCATCCCAGACGTGCAGACACTGGAACAATGTATCTGTGCTACCTCTGAAGCCATTCGTTTGCAGGATGGCACGTTTGAACGTGCGCGTCAGTAGCTGCTGCGTTGTGTTTGCGCAAGCGTAAAGGCCCTTGGAGACCACTTCTAACGCCTTATCTAACTAGGCTCTTATCATAGCATGCCGCGCACTACATTGTGCTGTACAAGTATGATGAATTAATAAATACCCTGTAGCATAGACAGCATGCATTTCGGGCCATTAGGACATATGACCTATATGTCCCCAGGTAGCAAAATCGCCATACCAGGCTAGCGATCTAACACTTTGCGAGCAATCAAAACATTAATCATTTCAATCAGTTGTTGGAGCTACTTATCATTATTTTAAATAAAGTAATAACGAAACTTCATGGTCTGAGAGGGTGTGTGATGTTACTGCAAAGATTACGGATTCGAGTCGGATGTATAAATAACTAGGCAATATGACCCCACTTATCAGTATGATTTTGCATCCTCTCTGACCTGAATGCATGCACTGACCCATTTGGGAAGGGTGTCACGAAGCAGTTGTAAACTCTTCTGAGGATAGCTGGCCCACAGCTGTTGTACCTGCTCGTTAATATCCTAGATACTGACCGAACGAGGTGGCGCAGTCGTTAGCACACTGGACTCGCATTCTGGAGGACGACGGCTCAAGCCCGCGTCCGGCCATCCTGCTTTTAGGTTTTCCTAAGTCACTTCAGGCAAATGTCGGGATGGTTCCTTTGAAAGGGCACGGCCGACTTCCTTCCACATTCTTCCCTAATCCGATGGGACCGATGACCTGGCTGTTTGATCTTCTTCCTCAAATCAACCAGATACTGGTATTGGACGTCTGAGCTGGCTCCCCGCACGTGTCGTAATAGGGACAGACTTGGTGATCTTGCTGGCCACGGGAGTATCTTAACATTAGTCAGACAGTTCAGAGACTCGTGCCATAAGTGGAGTAGCGTTATCCTGATGAAAAATGCCGTCACGATACAATTGCATGAGAAGTAACACGTGAGGACACGTCGTGTCCGAGACATCCAGATTCCCACAATCGCTACCAGCTGTGACCCGAAGCCATAGCCATTGGCTCCCCACACCATAACGCCAGGCAGTAACACCGCTGTGCCTCTCCAAAACATTGGAAGAATGGGGCCTACTCCCAGGTCGCCGCCATACTCCCTGAAAATGGGAGTAGTGCAGAACCGCGATTCGTCGCTGAATGCACTACGACGCCATTCATCAGCAGTCCATGCTTTCCAGGCACCTCTCCAGACGCAGCCATTTTTGTTAAGGTGTTAACGGCAGTCTCCGCGTGGGACGGTAATTCCCTGGTGTGGCTGCTACTACTCTCCAGTCCATGGTGCGGGGTGACACACAATGCTGCAGGGCCAATACTTGTTCCCGGGTGGCAGGTGCAGATGTGAAAGGGTGCTCGGTGCACAATACGGCAAGCCTCGTGTGTGGTGGTCAGACATGGTAGATTGGAGCCTTGTGGAGTGTGCCCGCCCTCAGGTTCTCATGCAGTTTAACATCGGACCACTGTCACATCAGACTACCCAGCAATTTTGGATATTACAGTGTTCGACCAGCTGGCCAAATGCAGACCCACAGTGGGGCCCGTTTCAAACTCTGTCAGGTGCTAATAACGCTGTCTACACGAGTACACGGCGAGCGAGGTGGCGCAGTGGTTAGCGCACTGGACTCGCATTCGGGAGGACGACGGCTCAAACCCGCGTCTGGCCATCCTTATTTAGGTTTCCCGTGATTTCCCTGAATCGCCTCAGGCAAACGCCAGGATGGTTCCTTTGAAAGGGCACGGCCGACTTCCTTCCCTAATCAAATGGGACCGATGACCTCGCTGTTTGTTTTGGCCCGCATCTCGTGGTCGTGCGGTAGCGTTCTCGCTTCCCACGCCCGGGTTCCCGGGTTCGATTCCCGGCGGGGTCAGGGATTTTCTCTGCCTCGTGATGGCTGGGTGTTGTGTGCTGTCCTTAGGTTAGTTAGGTTTAAATAGTTCTAAGTTATAGGGGACTGATGACCATAGATGTTAAGTCCCATAGTGCTCAGAGCCACCTCGCTGTTTGGTCTCTTCCCCCAAATAAATCAACCAACCAACCATCTCGTGTTCTTCAAAGTAATCACTCGACGTCTGACGCTCTTAGGGCCCCTTATATATATATATATATATATATATATATATATATATATATATATATATACTCACCGGTGTATCACTTCTGATACAACCATGAAATTTATATTTAATTTCTTCCTGTCTCGGTAAGCCTTCACGGTACATTGGATATGACACCGACCATACAAATAAATTGCATGGTTGTTTTAGAGGTGATACACCGGTGAGAATTTTGGTGGAGAGAGAGAGAGAGAGAGAGAGAGAGAGAGAGAGAGCGGGGCTTTGGGGGGAGGGCGGGGGGATGCACAACATCTAGACTGTAATTTATTTCCATGGCGACATTGCGAGTGACGACCAATATCACAACCGTTCGTCTGTTGCAGAATCATAGAGTATATTTTGACGTTCATGAAGGAATATCTTGCGAACATTAGACGAAACTGAAGAGGCAGATTCCATCCTCTTAAATTTTCGAAAGGCGTTAGACAGTACTACTACGTCGACTGATAACCAAGATTACGATCAAATGTAGTATGTTCACTGATACGTGATTGGCTCGACGAATTTTTGACTAACAGAACCCCGTAGGGTGTGTTGGATGGCGAATGTGCAGCAGAAATGAATGTAACATCGGTTATGCCCCAAGGAAGCCTGATATTCTAAATATACATACACGATTTATCAGATAGCATCAGCAGCACTATGAAATTGTTCGCTAACGAGACTTGTCTATCGATAATTATCGTGGATGGATGATCCTAAAACGCTGCAGTCAACTTGGACAAAATAAACATCATAAAAAGTTTCCACGTTTTATGATTAATAACAGTTTTCTTCAGATTTGTATAAACGCAATGTACATCTACATCTACATGGATATTCTGAAAATCACATTTAAGTGCGTGGCAGAGGGTTCATCGAACCACCTTCACATTTCTCTATTATTCCAATCTCGTATAGCGCGCGGAAAGAACGAACACCTATATCTTTCCGTACAAGCTCTGATTTCTCTTATTTTACAGTGGTGATTGTTTCTCCCTATGTAGGTTGGTGTCAACAAAAATATTTTCACATTCAGAGAAGAAAGTTGGTGATTGGAATTTTTTTAGAAGATTCTGTCGCAACACAAAACGCCTTTCTTTTAATGATGTCCAGCCGAAATCCTGTATCATTTCTGTGACTCTCTCTCTCATATTTCACGATAATACAAAACGTGCTGCCCTTCTTTGAACTTTTTCGATGTATTCTGTCAGTCCTATCTGGTATGGATCTCACACCGTGCAGCAGTATTCTAAAAGAGGATGGACAAGCGTAATGCAGGCAGCCTCCCTAGTAGATCTGTCCTGCCAATAAAACGCAGTCTTTGGTTAGCCTTCCCCACAACGTTTTCCATGTGTTCCTTCCAATTTAAGTTGTTCATAATTGTAACACCTAGGTATTTAGTTAAATTTACGGCTTTTAGATTAGAATGATTTATTGTGTAACCAAAGTTTAACGAATTCCTTTTAGCACTCATGTGCACCAACTCACACTTTTCGTTATTTATGGTCAACTGCCAATTTTTTCACCATTCAGATATCTTTTCTAAATCGTTTTGCAATTTTTTTTATCTTCTGATGACTTTATTAGTCGATAAATGACAGCATCAGCTGCAAACAACCTAAGACGGCTGCTCAGATTGTCTCCCAAATCATTTATATTGATACGGAACAGCAAAGGGCCTATAACACTACCTTGGGGAACGTCAGAAATCACTTCTGTTTTACTCAATGACTTTCCGTCAATTACTACGAACTATGACCTCTCTGACAGGAAATCACAAATCCAGTCACATAACTGAGACGATATTCCATAAGCACGCAATTTCACTACAAGCCGCTTGTGTGGTACAGTGTCAAAACCATTCCGGAAATCCAGAAATACGGAATCGATCTGAAATCCCTTGTCAACAGTACTCAACACTTCATGTCCATAACAAAAAGAAGAGATCTGATAGTATCTGGTTACAAGATTAGTGGCGACCAACTGGAACACGTCACATCGTTACTTATTTAGGAGTAATGACAAGAAGCTGCACTGCGCAACGTAATTGAAGGGTCACTTTTTTGAAACAGCGTAACTGCCTCCCATTGCGACGCGGAAGTTTGAAATTTCAAAGCTGCCTGCAGCCTTTGTCCGTAATAGTGCAAACGCGTGGCGCAGTGTACGTCAGCCTCGGGCTGACACAGCAAGGTGTCGAGACATACGGAGAAAAGGTCAGAGCTCAGAAGTTCATGTATGGTGAAGGATGAGTTAATGGTGTCACATGGGCAACTAATTTCACCTCAATTCTGCTCAACGCCATCTTGGACGTCCCACACGATGGGAAGGTCGTCAACCTCCTGTTATCACGGATCACCCTTTTTTCTGAAACCTTTGCGATGGAGGTCGCGATTGTGACGCCCAGCGTTGAAATCGCGCAGTTTCCTATTCGCTGGCCGAGCCAAACATTTCAGACACACCACACCTCAGAATCGTCAGGAAAAAATCCGAGAAAGTGGCATAAAGGGCATAAATGAAGCAATCTCCTTCCGTTGAGAAACTGATTCCCATAATTTTCGCGGTCGAAAACGACGGTTCACAGTGCGATGAGCAACACGATGACACTCTTGACAACACTGCTGACCCCCCCCCTCCCCCCCCCCCTCTCCCCCGACGATTCAGCCCTTCTCTAAGGACATCGTGAGGCTATAGCCCCATTGTATGTAGTCTGATCCCTGTGGAGTTTAGTACGACCGCAATGTTCGCTCTTACGTGCAGGGTGGATCCACTAAGGGCCCTTCAAAATCATTTGACGAAATTTGAACAAGATTCGAAGCAGTAAAAGGTGTTTATGCTTTTTCAGGCCTTCTCTTCTGCGCACTCCTCTGGTATCATCAGGGAGTGGGGGGGGGGGGGGGGGGGGGGGCAGGGGGACGTTCAACATTGACACGTGCGTGTATAAAATGGATCGCATTCAAATTTCATCGAAAGGTTTTGAATGCTCCCTAGTGGTTCCACTCTGTACACCAGAGCACTGCTCTCCAAAGGGGTGTTTTCACCTTCAGTGGAGTGGAGGTTGCAGCTCCCTCATGTGCTGCAGTTGCATCAAAAGAAGGGATGAAATGTAGGTATAACCCAGCAGAGATAGCACTTTGGTTTGCAGAAGGTGGAGTCATTTTGATTTTCAGGTATGTTGTATGTATTACCCCTCTCGTGAAAAATTCAACTTATCGACGTTCTGCCCCGTGTGTACCGCCATCTTGAAAAAACCGCTACGAAATGTCACTTTTACAGTTTTCCGCAGTAATTCGCTTCCAGTGCATTTTAAGTAAAAATATGCCATTATCAATTTTACGAGGCTGTAAAAATGTGCAATAATATCAAGAAATCACAAAAAGTTTGATGTGTCGGTAGTTTCGCCTTAATAATTTGTAGTGCAGGTTTGTGCACAACGCATAACAACCACTGTTCTAGAGGATTTAATTTCCTTCAAGATTCATGTTACTTTGATAACTGTGGTAATTCTAGAGCTAATACACGCGAACTGAGTCCCGACCGGAGATGAGCGGGACAAAATATTTGTAATTACTGCCTGTACACGCCGACGCATTAACAGTTATAGTGAAAGTGGACCCTAAACTGAAAATATCATCCTCAGTCCAAAGTAGTACTCCTAAATGTAAAATCGTCTTTAAGTGATATGTAATACATACATGTAGTTCATGAAATTCATATAATTTCTGGATAATAGGTACTTTTGAATAGGAAAAACAAATTTTCAACACTTTTACATATCTGTACATTTGAACAAAATACAATTTAGAAATAGATCTTAAATTTTATGTTAGTGGTATATACAAAATTTTAAGTTAAATTTCAAGGACTTCTGTTGTTTTGGCTCAGATGTAGTGCAATTGTACATTTCTTCACTTCGACCATTCAGCAGTAGATTATCTAATTCGTCTTCTTCCATGTAGAATTCAACCCTTGGAGCATTCCCGCATGATTCGAATCCACGCTGAACAAATACAGTGGATTTTTTTTTTTTTTTTGCCACAAGTCTTTTTGTATTGGCTTGAAATCGTGTTCAGCAATGCCAGTGGAGCTGGTTCTTTATTCATTAGACCACCAATATCATTCTTCAGCCCCACTGCCCTCAACTGGGTCTTTTTCATACCCCATCCACGTTTGAAGTTGCAGATAAGTTCTATAGTCATGATACTGAACTGCATCCCTTGTTGGAGGTGGGAGTGCCAAATTGAATTTGGTGTTTCTAGCAGCTTCAGAAAAGCAAAGATATTACAACTCATCTATAGAAGTGTTAGGCAACCCCCTACAAATTGCCACGAGAAAGTTACAATTACTTTCACGGTCTTCCTCTTTTCTGCAGCTGGTTCTTTGAAAATGGAAACACTTTTATTGTGCGAAGCATCAGTCCCAAGTGTGTTGCAAAATTTAGTTCTTCCCTATCCATACAGAGTGGAGGTTGTATCGCAACCACTTATTGCATGCAGAAATATAATGTTTTCCAATATCTTTATATTTGGAGGGTGTTTTGCAGTACAGCGCATGTCCTGTGTTACCCCTTCCAGATTTGCAAAAGAACACATTGTCTGGCGTTCAGGCCGTCACCAATACCAAAAGATCAACATTTCCTCGAATATCAACAACAGAATCGTGTTCAGAAGACAACGAAATTGATGTTTTCACAATTAACATATCCTTATCTTCTGTTGCCTGCTTGGTGACCATTTCTACTCGCTGAAATTCCTTCTGAAGCAATGAGATGATACGGGATTTTTTTTTTCTTTTTTCATTCGGTAAAAAAATATCCATTGGCATCTGCGGAAACATGGTTCTATCAAAGAACGACAAGCTCTTTCGGCGCTTTTTGTGCTCCTTTTATTTTCTTCTGTGGGGTACCCACCGAAGGCTGCCACAGCATTTTGGCCATGATATCGCTGTACGTAGGTCACAATTTTTTTAAAAAGTAGCGGAAAAACATTCGCTTTGTTTCCAGTGAACTCTGTGGAGGAGGTAGCCACCATCCGCTACATAAACTTCACTTTTTACCTTTTCTATGTCACATGTAAAGTGCGCGAAGACAGAGTAAAATATAGATTTTGTCCCTGTGTGAATGCATTCCCTAGAAATTACATGAATCGCATGAACCACATCTACATATCGCATACATAATAGATTAAAGATGGCCTTACATTCGGGAATACTATTTTAACTGAGGATGTTATTTTCAACTTAGAGTCCATTTTCACTAAAATCGCTAACGCAGTATTTCTCGGCTGTGTAGGCTGTAACTACAAATATTTTTTTTATGAACCATGAAGGAAATTAAACATTCTACAACACTGGTTGTAATGTATTGTGCACAAAACTGCACTAAAATAAGTTATTAAGGCAAAACCACTTACATAAACTTTCTGCGATTTCTTGGTATTTGCCGGCAGATGTGGTCGAGCGTTTCTAGGCGCTTCAGTCCGGAACCACGCGGCAGTTACGGTCGCAGGTTCGAATCCTGCCTCGGGCATGGATGTGTGTGACGTCCTTAGATTAATTAGGTTTAAGTAGTTCTAAGTCTAGGGGACTCATGACCTCAGATGTTAAGTCCCATAGTGCTTAGAGCCATCTGAACCATTTTTCTTGATATTTTTGCAGATTTCACAGCCGCTTATCTCAGTAGCTGTTCCTAATTTCCCAACATGTTGTGTATGAAACTTGCAGGAAATTTAACGTCCTTTAAAATTGATAATGGGGTATTTTTGCCCAAAATGCATTGGAAGCGGGTTACTGAAGAGAAACCGAAGAAGCGGTTTTTTCAAAATGGCGGAAACGCACAAAGGGGAGAAGATAACTTGGATTTTTCACGAGAGGAGTAATACATGAAACATAAGGGAAGATCAAAATTACTCCACCTTTCGCAACCCAACCTCCTTTTCAGAGTTCTCTTCTACTGGGCCAGTAAGAGCAGTTGTGGTGACCGCCACACCGTGTGACAAGCCCACAGTAGCGTTGGACAGAACTGTGGTGAAGTTTGGTACCAATGTGACATCATTAACCCACGTTACATCCCACATGAACTTCTGAGCCTCTGCTTCTTTTTTTGCTGTTTGAAGCTTCGGCGAGCCCAAGGATGGTGTCGCAGGGTATCACGCCCTGGCAGCGTTGCACAGGTATGTTGTAGACACCTCTGAGCCAAACTGCAAACTTTTGCAACGCAGTGGGAGACAATTGCGAGGTTCTTTAAAAAAGTGACCCATTAATTATGTTGCGCAGTATATATAAAATGAAACTAACACAGAAAATATTTTTCAGGTAAGGCGAGTGAAAGCCTTAGATTCATTGCAGAATTAGTTTGCAGACTTCGATTTGTTGAAATGATTCTGGAAAATTGCAATGAATCTGTAGAAGTGGAACAGATGGGCCAGAGGGCTGTATAGGACGAACATAATGGGAGCAGCCATACTACTCACAACCATCTCTTCGCCGTTATAGAAGACACCATCACACTGTCGAAACGTTGTTTCGCTTAAGAGTTTTTGAAAGAGCTTTTTCGCTCTCCGAGTTTTAATATCTTAGGTGGTAACGTTCTCTCCAGTGCTTACAGATTTCCGCATGCAAATTTGAATTAATAAAACAAACTATGTTATAACAAAAAGCAGTGTGATGTTTCACTCCCAGTTCGATCAGCATTACAAAAGTTTGTAATTCCTTAATTTTGTGTAAAGCTTTTAGCTGTTTCCAGAGTTTCGTTGCTCTTTAAACAAACTTTCTTTTTTCTTATGGGTCACGATGTTGTCACGATTAGGTTCTATCATGCAGGAATATATGTTTGCAGCATACCTAAACTGGTTTGGGCGTAGTTTCTGGTGAGAATATCAGAAGCAACACCAGGCTACGGACCCAGAGATGCTATGGTCACGGACTAACGATCGCGAACCTTACGCCACCATCTCCTCTCATCTCCCCCCCCCTCCCCCCCCCCCCCGCCCTCTCCATCCCGCCAATTACTGGTGATAAATGTTTCTTTCACCACCAGATTCGAACCGGGTTCCTCCGAGTCGAGCGGTACCGCACGTTGGCCCCTTAATAAGCTTGCATTTATGGCGAATCTCACGCCCAGCGAAAGTCCGAAGCGACTGGAAACGTGTCCTGGTGACTCCTGTATATAAGAAGGTTAGAAGAACAGATCTGCAAAATTGCAGGCCAATATCCCTAACATCAGTTTGCTGCGGAATCCTTGAACATATTCTCAGTTCAAACATAATAAATTTTCTTGAGACCGACAAGCTTATGCTCACGATCCAGCACGATTTTAGAAAGCATCGCTCGTGCAAAACTCAGCTTGCCCTTTTCTCACATGATAAACTGCGAACTATAGATGAGGGGCAACAGGCAAGTAATATATTTCTAGATTTCCGGAAGGCATTTGACATGGTGCCCCACTGCAGACTGTTAACGAAGGTACGAGCATATGGAATAGTTTCCCACATACACTCCTGGAAATTGAAATAAGAACACCGTGAATTCATTGTCCCAGGAAGGGGAAACTTTATTGACACATTCCTGGGGTCAGATACATCACATGATCACACTGACAGAACCACAGCCACATAGACACAGGCAACAGAGCATGCACAATGTCGGCACTAGTACAGTGTATATCCACCTTTCGCAGCAATGCAGGCTGCTATTCTCCCATGGAGACGATCGTAGAGATGCTGGATGTAGTCATGTGGAACGGCTTGCCATGTCATTTCCACCTGGCGCCTCAGTTGGACCAGCGTTCGTGCTGGACGTGCAGACCGCGTGAGACGACGCTTCATCCAGTCCCAAACATGCTCAATGGGGGACAGATCCGGAGATCTTGCTGGCCAGGGTAGTTGACTTACACCTTCTAGAGCACGTTGGGTGGCACGGGATACATGCGGACGTGCATTGTCCTGTTGGAACAGCAAGTTCCCTTGCCGGTCTAGGAATGGTAGAACGATGGGTTCGATGACGGTTTGGATGTACCGTGCACTATTCAGTGTCCCCTCGACGATCACCAGTGGTGTATGGCCAGTGTAGGAGATCGCTCCCCACACCATGATGCCGGGTGTTGGCCCTGTGTGCCTCGGTCGTATGCAGTCCTGATTGTGGCGCTCACCTGCACGGCGCCAAACACGCATACGACCATCATTGGCACCAAGGCAGAAGCGACTCTCATCGCTGAAGACGACACGTCTCCATTCGTCCCTCCATTCACGCCTGTCGCGACACCACTGGAGGCGGGCTGCACGATGTTGGGGCGTGAGCGGAAGACGGCCTAACGGTGCGCGGGACCGTAGCCCAGCTTCATGGAGACGGTTGGGAATGGTCCTCGCCGATACCCCAGGAGCAACAGTGTCCCTAATTTGCTGGGAAGTGGCGGTGCGGTCCCCTACGGCACTGCGTAGGATCCTACGGTCTTGGCGTGCATCCGTGCGTCGCTGCGGTCCGGTCCCAGGTCGACGGGCACGTGCACCTTCCGCCGACCACTGGCGACAACATTGATGTACTGTGGAGACCTCACGCCCCACGTGTTGAGCAATTCGGCGGTACGTCCACCCGGCCTCCCGCATGCCCACTATACGCCCTCGCTCAAAGTCCGTCAACTGCACATACGGTTCACGTCCACGCTGTCGCGACATGCTACCAGTGTTAAAGACTGCGATGGAGCTCCGTATGCCACGGCAAACTGGCTGACACTGACGGCGGCGGTGCACAAATGCTGCGCAGCTAGCGCCATTCGACGGCCAACACCGCGGTTCCTGGTGTGGCCGCTGTGCCGCGCGTGTGATCATTGCTTGTACAGCCCTCTCGCAGTGTCCGGAGCAAGTATGGTGGGTCTGACACACCGGTGTCAATGTGCTCTTCTTTCCATTTCCAGGAGTGTATATGAGTGGCTCTAAGACTTCTTAAATTATGCTCGACGGCGAGTGTTCACCAGAGACAAAGGTATCGTCAGGAGTGCCGCAGGCAAGTGTGACAGAACCTCTGTTATTCTCTATACGCATAAATCTTCTGACGGCCAGGGTGAGCACCAGGCTGCGACTGTTTGCTGGTGATGCTGTGATGTGTTGGAAGGTGTCAAAGTTGAGTGACTTTAGGAGGATACTAGACGATTTAGACTAAATTTCTAGTTGGTGTGGCGGTTTGACAGCTAGCTATAAATTGAAAAAAATGTAAGTTAATGCGGATGAGTAATCTTGAGATACAACGTTAGTATTATCGTGCTTGACACAGCCACCTCGTTTAAATATTTGGGGTTAATGTTGCAAAGCGATATGAAATAAAACGGACATATGAGGACTGTGGTAGGAAAGGCGAATGGTCGACTTTGGTCTATTGGAAGAATTTTGGGAAACTGTGGTTCATTTGTAAAGAAGACCACATATAGGACGCTAGTGCGATATATTTGTAAGTACTGCTCGAGCATTTGGGATCCGTACCAGGTCGGATTAAAGGAAGACAGCGAAGCCATTCAGAGGTGGGCTGTTAGATTTGTTACCGGAAAGTTCGAACAATACGCAAATCTTACGGACATCCTTCGGGAACTCAAATGGGTATCCCTGGAGGAAAGGTGGCGTTATTTTCGAGGAACACTATTGAGAAAATTTAGAGACTCGATTTTTCAAGCTGACTGCAGAGCAATTCTACTGCCGCCGACATACATTTCGCGTAAGTACCACGAAGATACGAGAAACTAGGGAGGCGTATAGATTCTCATTTTTCCCTCGCTCAGTTTTAGCTTGGAACAGGAAAGGAAATGACTTTTAGTGGTATAGGGTACCCTCAGCCACGCACCGCACGGAGGCTGGTGGAATATGTATGCAGCTGTAGATGTAGAAGCTTGCGTTGGCGACGTCTGTTACAGAGGCGAGCATGAGTGACTGTCTCGGAAAGGGCATCATATTACGCATTTCTGTTGTCATTTGGTTCAAAATGGTTCAAATGGCTCTGAGCACTGTGGGACTTAACATCAGAGGTCATCGGTCCCCTAGACCTTAGAACTACTTAAACCTAACTAACCTAAGGACATCACACACATCCATGCCCGAGGTAGGATTCGAACCTGCGACCGTAGCGGTCGCGCGGTTCCAGACTGAAGCGCCTAGAACTGCTCGGCCACACTGGCCGGCTTGTCATTTGGGACGGCTCAGTTCGGTGGCGATTTCATTATATGGGAAACGGTTATTTCGGATAAAAAGGTCTTATTTCGTTCCTCAGACGCAAACGAAGCGTGCAGCTGCTGCAAAATCACTTGCCTCTGTCACTCCCGAATTTTGTTAGAGGGCATGGATAAACCGATTACCTACATGGTGCCAGAAGCCACTTGATCTCAAATTTTGTGAACCCTACGAGATTATGGAATCTGGGGTCATTCACGCAGTAGACGATAGTACAGCGGACATCTAAGCTGCTGAGAAGATGGATGTATGCGTCTTGGACTCCGCTCTGATCTATCTCAGCGAGTGTTGAGAGCCTGTTGAGCGGTAATAGATCAGTATGGCTCTCCAGTACCATATGGCTTCGTATGGTGTTGATACTAAGACGAGCCATAGGCCATCGTCATCATCAGGGCTTAAAGTTACGCTACACTGTACAAGAATTCTTCTCTGACTCGATTACTCATTAGTGGATACTAATCTTGTTGAAGTAAGACCGCTGTACACCCTCAGTTAGGCACACTGAGAAATTGCATGCTGAGCCAAGCAGTACGCGTGCTTTTTCTTGGTCTATTTTAGAAGGGGTTGTGAGAAGCGAAGGAAGGAAACTTCGTTTCGGACAGCAACATTCACGGGAACACGAAGCATGCTGTCCCGCGGAGGACTCACGTTCTGTGCCTTTCACCGATTTGTCACAGGGATGGAAGTGACATCCAGAGTTAACGAGTGCTTAAATGTTTTGCCAGATGAAAACTGATACCACTGAATACGAGAGGACACACAAAGTTTTGGTTCTACTTTCTTAATTGGCACGCTCATGAAGTGTCAGGAACTAATGAAAAGTAGTGGTTAAAAATGTATGTATAAAAAAGTGGATAGGCCCTGAACTAGAAATCCAAAAGCTAATTCGAAACCAGTCGTTTCTAGAATAGGATTTTTCTCTCACTTACTGCTTCTTTCACTTATGGCAATGATTTGTTATGCTCGAGGTTATGCTGTAGGTCCCCATAGAAATGCCTGGGTAAGTCATTTCAGTGGCTGAAGGACTGCAACTGCATATCAATTAGGACCATGCTTGGTACACTGAGGTGACAAAAGTCATGGGATAGCGATATGCACATACAGAGATGGCGGTAGTACGGCGTACACAAGGTATAATACAGCAGTGCATTGGCAGAGCTGTCGTTTGTACTCAGATGATTCAAGTAAAAAGGTTTCCGACGTGATTATTATGCCCGCACGACGGGAATTAACAGACTCTGAACGCGGCATGGTAGTTTGAGCTAGAGACATGTGACATTTCATTTCGGAAATCGTTAAAAAGCACTCCGTCTTCAGGCCACGAGTGGCCTACCGGGACCATCCGACCGCCATGTCATCCTCAGATGAGGATGCGGACAGGAGGGGCGTGGGGTCAGCACACCGCTCTCCCGGTCGTTATGATGGTATCCTTGACCGAAGCCGCTACTATTCGGTCGAGTAGTTCCTCAATTGGCATCACGAGGCTGAGTGCACCCCGAAAAATGGCAACAGCGCATGGCGGTCTGGATGGGCACCCATCCAAGTGCCGACCACGCCGGACAGCGCTTAACTTCGGTGATCTCACGGGAACCGGTGTATCCACTGCGGAAAGGCCGTTGCCAGGAAATCGTTAGGAAACTCAATATTCCGAGATTCACAGTGTCAAGAATGTGCCGAGAATACCAAATTTTAGGCATTGTCTCTCACGAAGGACAACGTAGTGGCCGACAGTCTTCACTTAACGACCGAGAACAGCGGCGTTTGCGTAGAATTGTCAGTGCTAACAGACAAACAACACTGCCTGAACTAATCGCAGAAATTAATATGGGACGTACGATGAACGTATCCGTTAGGAGAATGCGGCGAAATTTGGCGTTAATAGGTCATGACAGCAAACGACCGACGCGAGTGCCTGTGCCAACAGCACGCCATCGCCTGCAGCGCCTCTCCTGGGCTCGTGACCATATCGGTTGGACCCCAGACGACTGAAAAACCGTGGCCTGGCCAGATGAGTCCCAGTTTCAGTTGGTAAGAGCTGATGGCGGGGTTCGAGTGTAAGAGCTGATGGCAGGGTTCGAGTGTGGTGCAGACACAACTAAGGCATGGATTCAAGTTGTAAACAAGGTACTGTGCAAGCTGGTGTTCGCTCCATAATGGTGTGGACAGTGTTTACCTGCAATGGACTGGGTCCTCTGGCCCAACTGAACCTATCATTGACTGGAAATGGTTATGTTCGGCTACTTGGAGACCATTTGCAGCCAGTCAGCGATGGAATTTTTACGGATGACAATGCGTGGTGTCACCGGGCCACAACTGTTCACGATTGGTTTGAAGAACATGCTGGACAATTCGAGCGAAAGATTTGACCACCCAGATCGCCCGATATGAATCCCATCAAACATTTGTGGACATAATCGGGATGTCAGTTCGTGCACCGGCAACTCTTTCGCAGTTATGCACGGCTATAGAGGCAGCATGGCTCAGTATTTCAAATGGTTCAAATGGCTCTGAGCACTGTGGGACTCAACTTCTGAGGTCATTAGTCCCCTAGAACTTAGAACTAGTTAAACCTAACTAACCTAAGGACATCACACACATCCATGCCCGAGGCAGGATTCGAACCTGCGACCGTAGCGGTCTCGCGGTTCCAGACTGCAGCGCCTAGAACCGCACGGCCACTTCGGCCGGCGGCTCAGTATTTCTGCAGGGGACGTCCAACGGCTTGTTGATTCCATGCCAAGTCGAGTTCCTGCAGTATGTCGGGCACAAGGATGTCCGACATCGTATTGGGAAGTATCTCATGACTTTTATCACCTCACTGTAAAGCACTATGGTGTTCAAACAACCTTCAGGTTGAAGACGGCTTTATTTTTTAGCTTAATTATCATTTTTAGAAACTTAACACTTTCATAATTTCGAAGTACTCTCCATAACCTATGCATTTTGCAGTTACTCGGAACGGAGGTAAATGCTTCACACACACTGCAGACACTAGCGCCAGCACACAACCAAAGATGACCAACGTCAGAAGTTATCGATAGCGAAAATTAATAACCAGCTGATGACGTAGCATTAACTCTGTCCTTTTGTTATTGGACGAGGGGGAGAGCAGGCTTTCACGCAGAATTTAAACAAATATCGCCAGATCTATTTATAAGGTTACTTGGTAATTTAATTTCAACTGTTTCCTTAGTAACGTTATCTCATTAGCTGGAAGTGCTTGCCAGAATCTCCGTATTGTCATATTGCATACGATGACCGGTGTCAAAATGATAATATTCAATCGCAGATTTGCTCGGCTGTTGTAAGCATGTGTGACGCATGATAATCTGATCAGTATATGACATGCCACAACTGCAAGAAATACGATAGCTACCCGCCTTACACAAACCAAGATTCCTTTACGGAATCTAAAAGAATTCTAATCTTAGATGGTGGTCGGAAGACACATTTTGCATAATATTTCCGCAAAATACAACCAATCCTGTTGGAAATGCTCCCAGCGTAGGGACTTTGGTGCCGCCTCGGTATTACCATCACTCACCTGATGCACGGTTGGTCTATAGGGTAATGCACGTCTTCCGGTGTAGGGTTACCTCACGGAAGTAGCACCGTTTCAGGCCCAAATTGGTACAGTTATCTTTCATCACCAATTGTGATGATAAATACTGCTTTTAATAGTCTAGAATCTAATTGTTCTGTCATTTACTGGCGGCATTCAACGCGCGGAGTTTGCCTGCTTAGGCGCCAGACTGCGCCATATCCAACGACTGCAGAGTTTTTTAAACCGGAAATTATCATGCAAGATCTTACATACTGCTGCTGATTGGATCTCAAGAGTCACCAAGAGCCTGCTGAAGTCATTCCAAATAGTGTTGCATTCAATCCTAAACATCGTCGCACGGAAGTAGTCCCATTCAAGTTGTAACTCCATTTCTCCTTCAGCCTGTAGCGTTTAACGAAACAACAGAACACTAGCAGTCCATCCCGTCTGTCGATATAACTGAAATTTGCGCGACTCAATAACAATGCGTGTCTCTGCGTGCTACATTTCGTGGAAATAAAACAATCAACCAGCACCCCAGGAAGACCCAGTTCTCCTGAACACCTCTTTAACACTGCGTGACCACACTTGAGCTCGTGATTGAACGAGATTAAATGATAACTTCTTACAGTGTGAGTCACACGCTTCTGGTGGTTTTAAAGCTGTCAAATATTTGCATCTACTACCATAGCAACACAATCGAAATAAAGGAAAGCTGCAGACTGTGGCTCACTGGTAGAGTGTTAGGAAAGTATACCTTTTCTGTAGAGGTCGCCAACAAAACTTTTGGTCTGTGATTCATTTATCGATAAGAAGGTGGACTGTGCTGCTGTTATGTGCCATTTGTTATGGATGTTGCTGTGGCTTTACAAGTACAAATCTAATTTTAAATACTGATACGTAAAGATTTACAAAGCTACGATGTATCAAAGTCAATCTGAATTTGTTTATGTCGGGGATTGTGTCTTAACTCAGATATTCCAACATTTGTACTTGTCACCAGTAATAATACACATCACTATTATCCAATACTGGTAACAGAACAACAGGAAACTTTAAATATATTCCTGATTCAAATGTATGCCTTGAAACTTTCTCATAAAAGTCCATAAAACATAGTTTTGTGAAGAATAAATGTGAGAAGATCTGAAGCATTGAGGCAGGCATGGAGTAGTAGCACAGAAGTAACCTAAATGTAGGCCAAAGTATGTTAATTGCAGTGGAAACATCCACAGAAGTACGTACAGCAAATTGTTTTTTTCCATAAATGTGGCAGCAGAAGACAAATTTTTGACTCAAAGTTCACGAGTGCCACAATGAAAGACAGTTGCCATATGTTTAGTAGTAACTGCAACATCAACAGACACATTTGAAACCTAGAAAGCATACACAGAATAAAGCACTTCTGGAAGCTACAATTGTACAAATTGTCAATAAAATGGTAGTAACATCATGCTGAAGATCAGTAATCACTCTCTTACAGTATTTCCACCTTAAAAACATCGGTGCAGTGGAAAACATGTAATGTGATTTTCCTTAGCTAGTGGTGTACTCGGGTGACACTTTTTTTTTTGTTGCAGAGCCGTTCACAGATTACAAGATATGGCTGAAAGCGTTTACTGGGAAATACGAAGGAGAACCATCTGCAGCAATATACCACAAAACAGATGTGAAAGGGCCAAGTGCTCCTCAAATTTTGAATGTAACCTGCCATTCACATGACACAATATACCTACAGTGGGAAAGGCCTACAGAATTCTACAACACCATTGACTATTATTATATTTTGTACCGTGACGAGTTCTCAAGTGACTACAAAGAAATAATGACGCAGACATCAAAGGAGCATCTAGAAACTATGGTACGTTTCTACCTTAGTTAAATTCTTGCTCAGTGTTGAATTGTGTCCACAATGAAACATTCATAACATAATTCATTGTTTCTCATTAGTGAATTAGTCAATTTTGAAACTGACCTGTTGGTAACGTGGAAGAAAAAAATGTCGACATGATTTTACAGATGTGTAATAAAACAAGTATTTTCTTAAATTTAGTTGATCTGCAACATTTGAACTGAATTAATTTTATGTAGGATGGAAAATTTTGGTCCAATCAGACTGTTTTTACAGTCTTGTGGCAATTAAACAATGTTAATATGTGAGACATTAAAAAGTTTCTGTTTATAAATTACGTGTACAGATGTAAGAGAGATATTTTTGAGTGAGGGCATTCTATCCTAGATGCCACATCTTATGAACCTTTGCTAGGCCTATTTGGTTGAGAAGTGCAGTTCAAGAAATGTCACCAATGTTTTTGTGTCATGAATGTGGCTTCTTAATGGACTTCCAGTGTTACGTAATGGAAGTAATCATGGCTATTGTTATTATGTTTGTAAATGCTCTACCAGGACTAAGCAGACTATAAACATGGATGCCATTATACTCAAAAAATTCTAAATAAGACCATAGATGCCAAAACAATTTGGATATTATGTTCTCCCTTCATCTGCTCAGTGTTACTAAAGGCACATTAACTGAAACATCTATAAACATGACAGACCATTGGGAAGTAAGGCAGGAGCAGTTTAATCTTAACTGTAAAGTATATGATGTGGATACTAAGTTCTACAAACTATAATGAAAATCTACTCATGAACTACTATATGGTCATTACACTGAAGTGCCCACACTTTTTGTTAGTACTCTCTCAGTGAGATAGTTTGATGAAGTTAATATGATTTTTTTTTTTTTTTCCTTTATTGAATTTCAATTCACCCCGAAGGGGGCGGGCTGGCAGCAGCTTAGTATGCCGCTCTTCAGCCTACAGATTTTGTGACAAAGATCAGGAGAACAAATAATAATAAAAAACAGGCGATAAAATTGTTAATATGACTCATTGAATCAACTGAATATTTTCTGAAGTTAACTTATAAATTTTAAAAATACAAACAACTATTTCCTCAAGTATGTGCTTTGGTTACAGCATAATTTAGTACAAATAAAATTGATGAACAGTTGTTTTTTCACATCATAAGAAGGTCTGATGCCTGTTCATAATTTATCCTTGCCTTGATAGCAAAAATTTTGAAGACTTTACAATTTTTCTTCAGCATTTGTTGAGATATTTATTTGTGTTGTACAGTTATTTAGCTGTGCCCAAACCTTGGACTTAATCTGATGGACAACGCTGTCTAGTTGAAACTGTAAATAATATATAGCAGCACAGTACATGACGACATACTTCGACCTGCAATTTCATGCAGTCTCATTTGCAACTGATAATGACTCAGCATCAATAAGAAGAAGAATATAGCTTCAAACTTACAGTGATTGTGCATACTCCCTTTTTCTCCCCATCACCAGCAGAAGTGGATGTACATTTCCTCATGGTGTTTAATAGCCCATGTTACGAGAAAGATTTGTATGGGCTTGAACTACTTGCAGTTTCTTCTACTGTATTTCTACTAATCTTGTTAATAATTTCTTGAATTACATGTAGAATGTGATACAGAAATTTTCTGTGGGCTGACACATAATGATGAGACGATAACATAACTATACCATGTTTAAAACAAACAGGAATGTTTAAGTAGACATAAGTGTTGTTGACTTCATGAGACTATCCTATAAAAACTGTCATTAGTTTCCTACACATATAGTTTTACTGTGTAGCAGAAACCTTCAGTGATCTAGCTTTGCAACAGGCTCTGTGTCTACCCTGTACATGCATGTAGATTAAATTTATTTTTAACAGAAATAGATTAAAATGTTTTGCATATAAATATAAAGTATTTTTATACATTAAATTTTTACTGATATTCATTTTTTACAGTAACAAAATTGACAATCATTGATATTACAAGATGTTCAGATATACTGAAACTTGAGCTGGTAGTTACTGTTTTATATGTTGATTAATTCATAACATTAAGGTAATGAAAGCATTACCTTAATATTATGAATTAATTTGTTGGACAAATTAGTTTTATTTCCTTCACAAATGTTTTAGTAGCAATAGAACATGTAACTCCATTTGTCAGGGTAAATGCTCATTTTCGCATAGACATGACATTACTTTTAAATAAAACAATTGTTATAGGAGTACATCAATCAAAAATGTTTCTTCTTTGATTATGAATTCTATGTGTGCTTCCTGTTCCTTGCAGAAGCTAAAATGTAACCATAATTAAAACAATGGCAACAATAATTTTCTGTAGATAATCACTAGTACATCTTCACAAGTATAACATCAAAACAGAATTCAGTTGATCAAATGTTTCAATTATCTGTCCTCACATCTTTACATTATAAGAAGTTAGAAATACGTTATCACCAGTCAGATGCACAGCAGACCAGCTTATGATTGAATCGTTTAACTAAGAATAAAGATTGTGTATTATTATTAATCCTCTTTTTTCTGTTGCTGTTAGGTTTTCTTAGTACCAGAATTTTAATGAGTCACCTAACTGTGATAAATCTTGTTCAGTTATGATGATGTGCGGCATAACTGGAAAGAAGACATGTATCAACATTCCTTTCCATCTGAATCTAACCCTGGTATGACTTATGAGGTGGCATATCCATCTCCTTCTAAATTACTTGTTGAGATTATAATTACTTGAATACTGCCATTCAATTCCAGATCCAGATTCAAACACTGAGTCAAATTTCATAAACTACTTCATAGTTTTGAATTACCCATCCAGTGATTGCAGTCACTAATCTCTGAACTGAAAAATATCAACACCAACTTTACAGAGTAAAGACACAAACCCACACAAAAGCAAATGAATAAGAGTCCATTATTGATAACAATTTAAGACACATTAAAAGTCCTGGCAAGTTAATTTGATTAGACAAATACTATCTCAATAAAATCTCCACCACCCTAGCCAATATTTCAGCTTCCTCTAGAAGGAACAATATGAAGTAGGGTTACCGACAAAAAGTATCTGACTTTTTTGTCAGTTTTGCTCTATGCTTCTTCTGAATTTCCTGTCCATATTCAAAATGACACAAACTTCACAGCAAGCTGTAATTGAATGTTGGTCCTTGTCAGCCCACAACAAGATCCACAAGGGGTACTCTAAAACTTGATATACAGTTTCAGATGCAAAACTTTGTCTTTGGAGTCACTTCAGCAATTATTTCTCTTCAGTTATTTATCAAATGACTGACTACTCCATCATGTACCTCACAACATTACAGTACATGCCCTTCTGAACCATTCCCAACTCTTGCCCTGTATTCAGTATACTAATTAAGTAAATAATGAATCAAAATAGACCAAATAAATGAAAAGAAAATGAAATTATTCTAACTTCAGACTCCTTTCTTCACTAAGTGCCAGTGTCTCGTAAAGCTCACCCATATCTCAAAATTAATCTTCAATAATGTGTCTCATAATATCATAACCAAATTATTTGCTTATATGTTAGTAACCTATGCAGTTATTGGTGAAATGACTTGACCCCCCCCCCCCTCCACATGCCACCAACAACACCACCACCACCACCACCACCACCACCACCACCACCTCCTCCTCCTCCTCCTCCTCCTCCTCCTCCTCCTCTTACATAGCATGCCTCTGCCTTGTGCTAAGAACGTTGGGTACTGGTGTACTGTATCCTCAAATCCTGCAACGTTCCATTGACATTGTGGAGAGAGATTCTTATGTTAGGATAAATGATGACGTTGGGCAGTCATTCCTATGACAGATTTACGCTGGGTAACCATTTTGTTAAAAACACACATATCCTAATCTACACTCCTGGAAATTGAAATAAGAACACCGTGAATTCATTGTCCCAGAAAGGGGAAACTTTATTGACACATTCCTGGGGTCAGATACATCACATGATCACACTGACAGAACCACAGGCACATAGACACAGGCAACAGAGCATGCACAATGTCGGCACTAGTACAGTGTATATCCACCTTTCGCAGCAATGCAGGCTGCTATTCTCCCATGGAGACGATCGTAGAGATGCTGGATGTAGTCCTGTGGAACGGCTTGCCATGCCATTTCCACCTGGCGCCTCAGTTGGACCAGCGTTCGTGCTGGACGTGCAGACCACGTGAGACGACGCTTCATCCAGTCCCAAACATGCTCAATGGGGCACAGATCCGGAGATCTTGCTGGCCAGGGTAGTTGACTTACACCTTCTAGAGCACGTTGGGTGGCACGGGATACATGCGGACGAGCATTGTCCTGTTGGAACAGCAAGTTCCCTCGCCGGTCTAGGAATGGTAGAACGATGGGTTCGATGACGGTTTGGATGTACCGTGCACTATTCAGTGTCCCCTCGACGATCGCCAGTGGTGTACGGCCAGTGTAGGAGATCGCTCCCCACACCATGATGCCGGGTGTTGGCCCTGTGTGCCTCGGTCGTATGCAGTCCTGATTGTGGCGCTCACCTGCACGGCACCAAACACGCATACGACCATCATTGGCACCAAGGCAGAAGCGACTCTCATCGCTGAAGACGACACGTCTCCATTCGTCCCTCCATTCACGCCTGTCGCGACACCACTGGAGGCGGGCTGCACGATGTTGGGGCGTGAGCGGAAGACGGCCTAACGGTGTGCGGGACCGTAGCCCAGCTTCATGGAGACGGTTGCGAATGGTCCTCGCCGATACCCCAGGAGCAACAGTGTCCCTAATTTGCTGGGAAGTGGCGGTGCGGTCCCCTACGGCACTGCGTAGGATCCTACGGTCTTGGCGTGCATCCGTGCGTCGCTGCGGTCCGGTCCCAGGTCGACGGGCACGTGCACCTTCCGCCGACCACTGGCGACAACATCGATGTACTGTGGAGACCTCACGCCCCACGTGTTGAGCAATTCGGCGGTACGTCCACCCGGCCTCCCGCATGCCCACTATACGCCCTCGCTCAAAGTCCGTCAACTGCACATACGGTTCACGTCCACGCTGTCGCGGCATGCTACCAGTGTTAAAGACTGCGATGGAGCTCCGTATGCCACGGCAAACTGGCTGACACTGACGGCGGCGGTGCACAAATGCTGCGCAGCTAGCGCCATTCGACGGCCAACACCGCGGTTCCTGGTGTGTCCGCTGTGCCGTGCGTGTGATCATTGCTTGTACAGCCCTCTCGCAGTGTCCGGAGCAAGTATGGTGGGTCTGACACACCGGTGTCAATGTGTTCTTTTTTCCATTTCCAGGAGTGTATAAACAATGTGTTACACAACTCCTTTGTTCTATAGAAAAACTGAAATAGCTCTCCTGCAGAAAAAATTAGAAGTTCAGTATTTTCAAAATAAACTCAATATACACAAAAGATAGACAACTAGCCTTTCAATAGATCACATAAATGGCTAATGCTCATTGACTAATCATAGAGCAATGAAAAGTAGAAAATAAAATGTGTCAAATGTGAACAAAAGTGATGTAATATCAAATGGGTGGATTACAGGCATGGATCATCGCTAAAATTAATTGTTTTTATGCATACTGTACAAAGGAGACAAAAAAATACATGTGAACTATAATTTTATTACCAAAACAGACTTTCTAAGTGTGTTAAGACAGTACCCCCCCCCCCCCCTCCTTTCCCATTATCCATGGGAAATGTGCAGCAGAGAATGACTTAGACATCATCATAAACTATGGCTCTCATATAGCTATGAGATACACATAAGCAAGAACCTTCCATGGCCACTTAAATTTACATTCCAAATGAGCATGAACAATGGAATATTCACATTTGGAACTCATGTTTTACTGCTAAATCCTGCAAGTGTTTCCTACAGTTCACATTCTACCTTTGGCATTTGCATTTCTGCCACATTTCTATTCTCCAGAGAGGCTGTTCTTTGTGCCATTCCTTCCCTTGTTAAATCACTAATCTTCATGATCCAGACATCAGAATTTAAATAGGGATCAGAAAGGAAGTAGAATATCTTGCTTGTTGACAGAGGGTTCTCTTGATTGGTGTCTCTGTTACAGTGTTACATTGTTACATTGTTACATTGTTTTGAATCAGCTTCTCATCTGTCATATTGAAGCATCAGTTTGGGGAGAGTGCTTGTTTATGCAAGTACTGTTTGATATGTTCAGCAGTTTTTGCTCCACGCCCTCTATGTTCTGAAAATCCTCCCTTTTCAGGTCCTTTTCTATTGTAGGCACAGGAAAAAGTCATGGGGGTGGGGGCTAGACAGAAAGAGTAGGGTGTATGGGCAAACCATTGTCAACCTTGTTTTTGGGAGATAACTGTCTAACACTCAATACTGTGTGGGTGATAGGGCCAATCTTTCAAACTCCACATTGTAAGTCATTTTTTCTGCTGTGGCTCACACAGTCATTTCAATCTTAGAAGACAGTAATGATGGTTATTTTATTATAATTTTTAACAAATTTGTGGTGGGCTATCTCACTGCATTGAAGAAACAAAGCAGCATTGTTTTTAGTTGGTTCTCACCTGTTTTGCTTTCCTTGGTCACGATGATGAAGCATTTCAGCTATTGCAGAGTCAGAGAAAGAAGAGCACTGCAGTGGGTTTGGCACTGCTGCTTTGTACATGTACCTCAACCGATCACATAACGCAATTTCGTATATGTCTCTATGGTGATAACTTGAAGTTGTTGCACCTCTATAGACAACTATTGCTTTAGTCTACAGCCATTTACATTTCGAAGTTGAAAGCTGGTAACAGCACTGCCAGCTGTCTGTGATCTTTCATTGACTCTACTATAGCTCAGTTGATATTATGTTCTGGGTTAAACCTGTAACACCATATCTCACAATATGTAGTGATTGCTGACAAAAACATAATGTGAGTGTGTTGTTCTGTCACGTCTGCAACAGCTACATCACCGAAACCATGAAACAGTGCTTACATAAAGAAGCACTAGGATGGACCTGGCCCTTTTTACACGGATGATAGTTGTTCATCTGATTCAGAACAGTATTTAAGTATGGAACCTTACAGAACACATCACTTTCACCCCTTCACCCACAGGAAAGGACTTACAATTATCCTCAAATATGAAGTTTTTAGGCAAACGGGGGGAAAGGAAATGGAGAAAGAGGAGATTGAGCTGAGTTCTGAGGATTCCTAGGTAGAAATGCAGCAGTCTTGTCTGTTCACTTTTTGTGTGTCTTTTCTTACAGTGTGCAGGAGCCTCTGTAGAGCTTCAAACTGTGACATACAGGCGTTCTGTATCATTACAAACTAAGACAATATGTCAATTTCTATAGATTGTTTGTATAAATATCATTCTAATTTTGAAGGTGTATCCATGTTACTTAATGTCACACATTTTTTGAACAATATACAACTGAAAATCAATTTTGAGCTACTTACAGCAAAGTACATTTATACCTGGTATAAGATAATGGGCCATCTCTAAAAAATTAATTTTAGGTGTAAAGCTAGCAAATTGCTGAATAGTTGAGGCACAAGTTATCAGTAGGCAGATAAACAAAACTGAGATTATTACTAGCTCTCAAACCAGTTCTGCTTCAGTGATACAGAGAACACATACAGTATGCACTGTTACACCTGCACAGCTACAGTGACCCTGTGAGGCTGAAATAAAGTGATCTCATTCATTGGTAGGATACTGGAAAAATGCAGTCAGTCTACAAAGGAGATTATTATGAAACACTCGTGAGACCTGTCAAGAATACTGCTAGAGTGTACGGGACTCATGCTAAATAGGGCAAATGGGAGATACTGAATGCATACCAATAAGCGCATCTTGTATGGTCACCAGTTTGTTTGACTCACAGTGGAGTGTCACGGAAATGCTCAAAAACCTCAACTGTTAGACATTTGAAGATAGGTGCCAACTACCTTGCGAAAACCAACTTACAAAGTTGCAGGAGCCAGTATTAACTGGGGATTGTGGAAATATACTTTTGCTCCCTATGTATTGCTCTCAAAGGGACCACAAAGACGTTTAGATTAATTTCAGTATGAACACAGGCATTTAGGCTGTCATTTTTTTTCTATGTGTACATAAAGGGATGGGTAGAAATACCAAGTTCCTTCAGTCCTGCACATCACATTGGTTGGTTCAAAATGTAGGACAGCATCTGCTTAAGAGTTTAGTTTCTGTATAAGCGTAAAATGTAAAATAATTTTCTTTGAAGCAATATTGTATGATTCCAGCATGTGACATACATGAAGTAATGGTAAGTGTTGTATTGAAACAATCTTACACTGTTCGTATAACATCTTTATAGCCATTTTATTAATTAAATACACTCCTGGAAATTGAAATAAGAACACCGTGAATTCATTGTCCCAGGAAGGGGAAACTTTATTGACACATTCCTGGGGTCAGATACATCACATGATCACACTGACAGAACCACAGGCACATAGACACAGGCAACAGAGCATGCACAATGTCGGCACTAGTACAGTGTATATCCACCTTTCGCAGCAATGCAGGCTGCTATTCTCCCATGGAGACGATCGTAGAGATGCTGGATGTAGTCCTGTGGAACGGCTTGCCATGCAATTTCCACCTGGCGCCTCAGTTGGACCAACGTTCGTGCTGGACGTGCAGACCGTGTGAGACGACGCTTCATCCAGTCCCAAACATGCTCAATGGGGGACAGATCCGGAGATCTTGCTGGCCAGGGTAGTTGACTCACACCTTCTAGAGCACGTTGGGTGGCACGGGATACATGCGGACGTGCATTGTCCTGTTGGAACAGCAAGTTCCCTTGCCAGTCTAGGAATGGTAGAACGATGGGTTCGATGACGGTTTGGATGTACCGTGCACTATTTAGTGTCCCCTCGACGATCACCAGTGGTGTACGGCCAGAGTAGGAGATCGCTCCCCACACCATGATGCCGGGTGTTGGCCCTGTGTGCCTCAGTCGTATGCAGTCCTGATTGTGGCGCTCACCTGCACGGCGCCAAACACGCATACGACCATCATTGGCACCAAGGCAGAAGCGACTCTCATCGCTGAAGACGACACGTCTCCATTCGTCCCTCCATTCACGCCTGTCGCGACACCACTGGAGGCGGGCTGCACGATGTTGGGGCGTGAGCGGAAGACGGCCTAACGGTGTGCGGGACCGTAGCCCAGCTTCATGGAGACGGTTGCGAATGGTCCTCGCCGATACCCCAGGAGCAACAGTGCCCCTAATTTGCTGGGAAGTGGCGGTGCGGTCCCCTACGGCACTGCGTAGGATCCTACGGTCTTGGCGTGAATCCGTGCGTCGCTGCGGTCCGGTCCCAGGTCGACGGGCACGTGCACCTTCCGCCGACCACTGGCGACAACATCGATGTACTGTGGAGACCTCACGCCCCATGTGTTGAGCAATTCGGCGGTACGTCCACCCGGCCTCCCGCATGCCCACTATACGCCCTCGCTCAAAGTCCTTCAACTGCACATACGGTTCACGTCCACGCTGTCGTGGCATGCTACCAGTGTTAAAGACTGCGATGGAGCTCCGTATGCCACGGCAAACTGGCTGACACTGACGGCGGCGGTGCACAAATGCTGCGCAGCTAGCGCCATTCGACGGCCAACACCGCGGTTCCTGGTGTGTCCGCTGTGCCGTGCGTGTGATCATTGCTTGTACAGCCCTCTCGCAGTGTCCGGAGCAAGTATGGTGGGTCTGACACACCGGTGTCAATGTGTTCTTTTTTCCATTTCCAGGAGTGTATATCCTTAAGTTAATTTTGATTGATGTGAAAGGTTTTCCAAACACTATTTGTAGTCACATAAGGTACACACTCAGTTTTTTGCCTTTCATTGTTTTTTGAAACAGAAATATATTATTCAGTTGTTGAATTTGTTCTTAAAGTTCACCACTACTCAGTGTTTCAAAAATAAAGGGTAACTTTATGAGGAAGTGAAGACGACGTGGTGGCACCGACCTGGGAATTCAACCTTCTTGACATGCTTTCATTAGATACAAATTACATGTCACATAATAGTAACTCATTAAAGTTTAGCACCATGATTGTTATTCAGATAGTGAACTGTTAAACTCATAATATGCTTTAGTTGAGAAAATGCTGCTGACTGTTGCCAGGCAGATAGTCACAGGAAAACAGAGATTTCATGTGCCAGTTATAGCACACATACAAGTTCTTTGTGACCACCACAACTGTATGCTAGTTGTGTCTAATATGCTAATGACTGTGATGAGCTAGTTTGCAAATGGATATATATACCCCAAGAGGATGTCAGACAATGCTGTAAGTTAACAAAACTGTAGATATCTCAGCACTGAAAAAGTAATCATTGGAGCATTACTCTACTGATCTGTTCTGATTTTTGTGAAAGAGACTGCATTTGAAGTATCATTATTCTGATGAGTTACTAAATAGGATATAAAATGTAGGAATATAGGAAAATTTAAAGGAAACTAAGGAGTTCAGACAAAAAGTCTGAAATGATGATGAAAGAATAATGTTCAAGAGAATGAGGAAAATGAAACTACATGTTCAAACAATGGAAACCTGAGGTTGGAATATCGACAGTATTATGAAAAGGATCAGTTGCTCCTCACCATAAAAATGACATGTTGAGTTGCAGACAAGCGCAACGAAAAGAGTGTTACACATTGAGCTTTTGGCCAAAGCCTTCTTCAAAAAAGAAAATGCACACACATTCACATAAGCGAGCACACCTCATCCATACTTCATAGCATAACTGTTACCTGTACAAATATACTCTTGGTAGCTGCACCTCCATCAAATATGGCTGAAAAGTTGGTGTTTGAACGTAGGCAATTTTAAATGGTATGGTCCATACCAAGTTTCGAGTTCAAATACTTTACTTACACTTTGATCACCAAATGATCGAGTATTTATGTCCAAATTGAGTATCGTTTACTTAAATTATGCACAGATAATCAGCTAGCCACATACTATACTCAATTGATGATCTGTAATGAGATTATTAGAATGCATTAGCCTAACACTGAAGTAACTATTGAGAAAAGTACACAGGTGACAAGCAAATTATTAAGAGTGTCACAGATTTGTACTCTTAATACGCTGTCTTTCAGATCTAACAGTCAAATGAAAATAAATGCTATGTGCACAGTTATTATCATGTGGAAATATCACAGTTCACTGTCTGACCCTATTGGAACAGTGTGTGTTACTGAAGTTTGACATAGTCCATGATATCAATTATACATTCACTGCCCAAGTAATCATTTAAAACAGTTGCTAAATCATGAAGCAAACTTCCAGACACAAAATTTAGATAAAACGTGTTACATTTTCTGACTTATAAAATAAATTACATTATCTGCAGTACATTTCCTGGTATCATTGAACTTAGATCTTGGTCTATTCAAACTCACTACAAACTGACTTAAAATGGCTTCCAACATACTTCTTCAATAGGTTTACAATAATGAGACCTGACTTTAGCTATTGTTGTGTACTAGACTTTAACAAATTACAATTAAAGATTTACATTTCTGTGCAAATTAATAGTAGAGGGAGATCTGTTTTAAAAAGGATTTTTAGATACAACAGTAATTTCTATTTAATTATTCTGGCTAGTATGTCTAAATATGGGATTCACTTGCAATAGAAATGTTTTTACTAAAGAAGCTAATAACTCGAAACTAAATCAGTGGAAATGTTGCTAACATATTTTTGTCATTAGCTGTATGGGTGGATGTTTCCTTGATTTATATATATTTTTCATCTACCTTATCAGGAAGCCAGTAATCGGGTATGTTTACTAATGAAGAAAGACAACAAAATCTGAAATTACTAATGTTTTGTGATTAGCATAGTTTTTAGGCAAACTAAAACAACTATACTAATGGATTCTAGATAACCAAAGGAAGATAACAGATAGTAAAGTTAAGTTGTAAAAGTTCTGGCTCAGTATCTGGAATTTTAGGTACTATGTGCATGTCAGAAAAATAGCGTTATTGAAGATATCACAAAATTTGAAATAATTGCACAATGTTGCCTGTACTCTGTAGCAACACCCTCAAACGGAAAGTTTCTGGTCACTCCTTATATTAAAAAAATAAATAAATAAATAAATAAAAATTTAAAAAAATCAAATGCATGATGTAACTCAGTAATGTGAAGGAGATGTTGAATATAGGATTATCCATTTTTGTATTATGTGTTTACCATGTTTCTTAAAGAAAAGGGAGAAAAATACATTGTGTATGTACTACCAAAGAAAAAGGACAATATAATATGTGATAGATTGAAAAAATTATTTCCTAGTACTAAAAAACTAATTTATGCCATAAATAGATATTGAACATTGTGAACTAATAGTTTTCATTCTGAAAGATAGTTCTTTTGTTGCACCTATGTAGAAGACAATGCACAATAGAAGTATAATTGGTTTGGGGGCCTTGTGTGCACAAACTAACTGGCAAAACATGGTTTTGTTGATATATGGAATTACTGATATCTTCAAAAGAAGCAATTCATTTGTATCTTAACTTCCCAATTTGCTTGCCTATTTTGCTGAACTCACCATCAGAAAAAAGAAATTAACATCACTCAGTAATGAAGTGCTACATTTGTTGCAAAAGCATTTACAGAGACGAAAAAGTAATTCTGACAGTGCAGTGAAATGTTCTAAAAGTATTTGAATAATGCTGCTGCATTAACTATGCTATTGCAACTTTTTGAGACTAATGCTTGTTTCCATTTTTCATCACCACCATATTGGCACATTGATACAAACTCCAGAGAATCAGTTTCACTTCCTAAAAATATCACCTTGTGAATTAAAGGTGCTGGTAGATGATGCAAATTTTAAAAACAAATGGAAAACATTTATGCTTGGCAATTACTTCTACTCCCTAGATGAATTTCTGAATAGGTAGTTTGTATGTGGTTGGGCTATATTAAATTTTGCTGTGCATGAAGGTAGACAAATTCTAGTAATATATACAGCCAGCATGTAGCCATATTTTTGTAAAGTAAATTCATCTTCCTTGTAAAGCTACTGACATGTTCCATGTTATAGTGAGTTATCATGAATATGATCCATGGGATACGCAAAAAACTAAATGAAACTAAACTCACCGCCTTATAGCAAAAGATATTTAAGCCTGAAGGAGGCTCCTTAAGAGACTGTATTTAATTATAGGTATCTTTTCATGATTCCTTTATAGAGTGAAATGTTTTCAGATCAACATACTCAGCTCATTTTTTGGAGTACCAGTTAACAATTTCATAGTACTTCATAATCTTTAAATGTGTCTCCTTAAAATTAATACATTTTGAGTTGTGACACAGTTATTACACATAAATGACACATATGCTTGCATGACTTGTGAAAGAAAATATCTGTAAATCTGTGCTGTCTTTTATCACTTCCAACAATGAACTAACTTTCAATGGACAACATAATCCTGGTATGAAGTCATTTTAATATAAGGCACAATGTCACTTAATTTCTTGCAGGTGTAAAAATATGTCAACAATCTCCATAATTAATTAGCAATTTTTAATAAGGAATGTCTCTGTTGCCCCTTGAGATGATATGTGTGTGACTCAACTCATTAATTGCTGTTTAGTTTTGTTCCTTAAACCTTTGCTGTCATGTACCTGAAGAAGAGCCCCTGGTTCCAAAAGCTAGCAGTTATGTGGATTTCTGTGTAGATGTAGATACTGCTTGGTAACTCAAGTTTTAATATAGCTGTATTTACTTGTAGCAGAGAGTTCTTTAATTTTCAGCACTATAGAATTATGATCATTTAATTGTGGATATTCCATTACATATATCATTAAAATTGTAATCAGCAACAAGAAAAATTGTATCACTATTTAAACAGGGACATAAACACATGTTACTGAAAATATTTCAGTTATTTTCAGGGCAAATCTGATTTATGAATACCAATGAACAGTGGCTTGCCTCTTTCATGTGTGTCTAAATTAGCACTTCCTGTACTGATAATATTAATTCTGCTGTCTGATATTATCTTAATTTAATACTCTTGACAACAGCAGTTGTGTGTATGTGTGTTTTGCACCTTCTCCCAAGAACCATACAGAAATTCTGTTTGGGAGAAAACCATGAGAGTAAACATTACTGCCTTGATGTTAGCACATGCCAATATTTTTTATACAGTTTAAAATTTGAGGAATGTTGCAGTACCGTTTTTCATTAGATCAATACCAGATTACATTACTGATGTTCTCATTCTCAATTTTTGAAACAGATGTTCCTACCCAATTTAACAACGAATACTGTTTACGAAATAAAAATCAAAGGAGCATCACATAGCATCTTCAACAAGGATCAGATTCTGGGAGGGGAAGAGTCTGTATTGAAAAAAGTGGAAATACGACCTAATTGTGACAAAGAGCAGACATTCCTAGAGGAAACAGAAGAAGAATTGAGTCCTGGTGTTATTGCTGGCCTAGTGTGTGTGGGATGCTCTCTTGTATTTACTGCAGTTGGTTTCTTAATTTGGAGGTAATGTGGTTATAAAATAAATGAAATTAAATGTGTAAATTTAGTTCTAGATGAGGAAATTATTTCCAAATGTTACAAAAGTATGGAAACCAATATAGCAGTAAGTAGTGCCATGCATGCTACATAAAGTTTACTGTTTTTTTATTTATTTGTACAGCTCCAAATTTACAGCATACATGTGAGTATTCAGGAACTTAAAGATAAACACATCAGTTCTTCTGCATGAGTTTTCAAGATTTTTAAGTTTAGTTTCTGTCATGTGAACAACACTCTTTATGAGCCTGATTCACTAAATATTTTCCAGCTATCAGAAATTATATCAGTTTTTATTTGCTCCAAATTGAAAAGGCCTCAATGTATTGTTATACAAGATGAAACAGTTTTTACCTATCATTTATAAAATATTTTCAGATACTGTAATGTGCTTGTATTTTTGCCAGGTTATGTGTTATTAATGTATTTGTAAGCTTCCCCACTCCTTTTCTTTTCCTTTTACTCTGAGAGATAAATGGAGTTCTCTAGTAATTGTGTATGGTGTTCTTTATTGTGTATTGATTAAATCAGAGACCTGATTAAGCAAAAATCCACAGTGACTGTTTTGCTAGAGATTTCAAACTAGTAGTGTTGGTAGTGGTAGTAGCAGTAGTAGTAGTAGTAGTAGTAGTAGTAGTAGCAGTAGTAGTATTTATCCATAGATCTCTTTTAGAAGTATACTGGACATGTCTTGGTACAATTTACATACAAAAATAAAATAACTCACATATACAGACATTTACAGACTTATGGGTCTAGAATGACAAGAATGGGACAGGTAGTCACTCAGGGCCTTGTGGTAGGAATTATTCAGGCATTTGCCTGAAATAGTTTAAGGAGACCACAGAAAACCTAAATCAGGATGACCGGGTGAAGAATGGAGTCCCCACACTTATGAATAAAAGGCCACTCTGTTTGAAACAGTGCTATCTCATTTGCGTCACCCCTAGCATACAATACTGCTTTAAAAAGAAGTGATTTAGTAATTAGAAAAAGCTAGTGCTTATTTTTCAGTCTGTCACTGCACACACTACACACACAATGTTTCATAACACTATGCACACTATGAGATTATGTCAACCATTTTGTGCACTACAACTTTTGATTTGCTAGCCTGAAAAACTGAGTAGGCATCCCTCTATAGTGAGAGAGATGTTTAATTCAGAAAGAGTCTAAGGTGTTAGTATGATAAATTGCATAGCTTTGGGAGTAAGTTTTTCCAGATAAGGAGAAAAAAATAAGTATAGTGTGAAAGTGTAATGTGGAATGTTAGATGTTCTGTTATAATTATTATTATTATTTGTGTTACATTTTACACCAAACCTCTACTCTGTGTGATCTAAGTAATCCTTCAGTGCACAGAATGTTAGGGTTAAAAGGTTTTTTTAACTACCTTTTTAAATTAGTTTGTTTTAGCAATTTTTTTAACATCCTTGGGAATTTATTGTACAGTTTCATTCTTTGGTGGAAAATTCTGTTTAAAGCGTTATGTTTATACTTTCTTGCTAAATGTAAATTCAGTCTAAATCTTGTTCCATGGTCACAGACAGAGCTGTTTTTTCTGTAATTATTTATGTTATTTTTGATGTGTAGAACTATTTGGTAGATGTATTCACATGGTGCACTTAAAATCTCCAGTGTTTTCGAACAGATCTTTACAATGAGCTGAACTACTATTTTTATTGTTATTCTTATGGCCCTTTCTTGCTGTCTCACAGCTGTGGCCGATCATGACACTGGAACAGCTCAAGGAAGTGCATATTGGTGCCACAGGTCAGGGAAGCTACCTTGTCCAGGTCACCACCAATGTCACGTGTACCATCCCTGTCCAGACTGTTTCCTGCTCCACTCACTATCACTACATGGTCTTTTTAAAAACACTTACATAAAAAGTCCACTATCTTAGCCGTGCATTTGTTTTGAAATGCTGGTGGCATCGTACATTGCAGCTAAACTTCCGTGTAACTCAGGGTCTATACATCACCCATGGCCACTGTCTTGCAGCAGCACTTCCTTCTTCCTAACACTTTGCACGTTCCTACACTTCTTAACATCGGATGAAGTGTGGTGCACATTTTTTAGTCCTGCCTGAGGCTCTTCTCTTCTTAATTCTCTAGTGGTAGATACCTGTTTTTAGGGTTGATAATAAAACTATCAGATTGCATTCTCTTTCTATCTTCTTACCAAAAGCCAGTTTCCAGTCAGCTTTCTCCCCTCTGTCTCCCTTGATCCTGATGAATTCCTTCCTTGCTTTCTCCAACCATGCCTGAAGAGCACAGATTTTGTTTTCCTTTTCCTCAATCAAACTATTCCTACAGCATACTCTGCAATTCCAGGAGAGAGCCTCTTTTGTTTTCCCAACATTCTCCCTACTTCATTCCCCACTCCCAAGTGAAAATATTTCATGTAAGACTGGCAACAAAACTAACCTCTGTAAACATTTATGTTAATATTATAAGACAATTCTCTTGGGGTAGAGCCCAATCAATCTTTAGCAAATTAGTAAGAAATTGAAATATTAGAGAAAAAAGAAATAATTATGTAACACAATACTAATGCAGGCAGTAGCTAAATAGGGCAATGTAGCATTGCATGTTACTGTAGATATCAGCCAGCATTTGCACACAGTTTCATCTGGTACACATGTTCTTTCAGCATACTCCACAGGAAAAAACTTCAGAGACAGATTTGGGAAATAGTCCTAACCTCCTTCAAATAATAAATTTACCCTGACTTTGAAGAAGGATGTTATGTGTGCCATGTTGTGAGCAGACATGTGACAAGTTTCCGCACCTTGTTGCAAGTAGCCCTCCATCTGATTGATGAGTGCATCAGAAATTTGCATGTACACATCTGTCCACAATGTTCTTCATGGGACTAGTGGAGTAAGAATGTATGACCATCATACTGTACAACTTTTGCCAAGTGTTATTGCCTGAATTTAATTCTCACAACAGAAAGGAGTGATATAGATATTAGAGTTAATAGTGTTCAGAAACAGTTGAAATTGCTAAAATTGAATAAAGCTCTAGGGCCTGATGGAGTTCAACAGCCTGATGGAATCCCTACAGGTTCTGTCTAAAATCTGTGACTGAGTTAGGCCCTCTTGTAACCATAGTCTACTGCAGATTCCCTGAACAAAAAGCTACACCCAGTAGTTGGAAGGACACACACACTTCAAACATGTTTACAAGAAGATCAGCAGAAGTGATGCATAAGACATGCTTCCATTATCCTTGACATCCATTTTTGTAGAATTGTAGAACATATCCTCAGCTCAAACATAATGAGACATCTCAAACAGAATGACCTCTTCCTTACCAACCAGAATGAATTTTGAAATCATTGATCATGTGAAACCCAACTTGCACTTTTGTCAAGTGAAACCCTGAAAGCCATGGATCAAGGCAGTCAAATAGATGCAGTATTTCTCAGTTTCTAGAAAGCATTTGACACTGTACCACATTTATACTTATTGTCAATAATACACTTGTATTGGGTATCCAGCAAAATTAGTGACTGGAATGAACCAATGAGCCTTTTTTGGTAGGAAGGACACAACATGTTATCTCACTCAGAGAATGAACAACAGATGTAGAAGTAAATTCAGGTGTGCCCCAGGGAAGTGTGTTGGTACTTTGCTGTTGATGTAGTATATTAATGACCTTGTGGACAATATAAATAGTAACCCTCAAATTGTATGCAGATGGTGCAGTATCTGTAATCAAGTACTGTCTGAAAGAAGCTTCATAAGCATTCAGTCAACTCTTGATAAGATTCAAAAGTGGTGCAAAGATTGCCAACCCACTTTCAATTTTCAGAAATGTAAAAATGTGCACTTGGAAGAGTGTCACAGAGACACTGAGGAAAGTGAACTGGCACTTTTTTCACATGAAACCCTGAAGCCGTGGATCAAAGCAGTAAAATAGATGCAGTATTTCTCAGTTTCTAAAAAGCATTTGACTCAGTACCATATTTGCACTTATCGTCGGTAGTACAATTGTATTGAAGATAGATGCAAACAATCCAGAGAAATTCTATGGACAGTTTCAAGGAACACCTTTAAATGATGAATCTAGGAATATGCTACAATCCCCTATGTGTAGTTCCCCTAGGAATCATGAAAGCAAGATTAGATTAATTGCAGCAAACACAAAGGCATTTAAACAGCCAATCCTCCTGCACTCCAACACAAATAGAATGGGAAGTGGTCCCAATAACTGGTGCAATGAAAAGCACCCTTTACCATGCACTTCATAGTGTTTTGCAGACTATGGTTGTAGATGTAGATGTAGATAAGATTTTTCATAACGGTTGTTTGAGCTGTTAACTTTATTTGGTTGTCTCAATGTCTATGCTGTTTAATCACTGACAGCTGAAAAACTATTTAAGCACTGCACTTGTCATTGTAACCAGAAAATGGAAACCTTATGCATCATCATATGACTAGGAAACTCACCATTTTAAATTTTTGCCTAGAAATAAACAATGAAGTAATAGTTGCCAAGACACAACAGATTTGTGGAAGTTACAACCCACTGGCAAGTAAAACATAAACCATTAAAAGGGGCCCTACAGTAGAATGATTGACGGATGGTAGTATTTTTAATGCATGCTAGAAGATGATACTGTTTTTAATGCATGATAGGGTTAAATTTTATTTTACAGGTCCGTCTTGATCACATAATTTTTTTTACATTTCACTATGACCGGTTTCAGCTACTGCTATCTTCAGAGCATAAAATATTCAGATGTAGAATATTTTATGATCTGAATGTTTTATGATCTGAAGATGGCAGCAGCCAAAACCGGTCATAGTGAAATGTAAAAATTTATGTTATCAAGACGAACCTGTAAAATAAAGTGCCAAAAATATGACCATGGACTCATTTTCAGACTTTATGTCTTTAATTGATAAATAGGATTAAATACAATAGTCTGTGCAGAGTAACATCACAAAAAAGTTCATCTAGCTAATCATTTGTACATTTTGTTTCCCATCTAAAGTCATCAGACTTATGACAGATTTAAAAAAGAAAGATGTTTTTCCTTTCTGCAGATATTGTGCTAATCTTTTCTTCTCTACATCGCTACTATATGTAACACCGTCTGCAATTATGTTTAGCATATTCTGATACTTGCAGTCCCCCTACAATATTTCCTCTCAACTCGTCTTTCCAGCCACAAATCCCTCTTATCCCACTAATCTACTTCTTCTTATGGAAATGGTTTTCAGAAGTCTGTTTTCCTCAATTCTCCTGCCCAAATGCTCTTCATTTTGTACTTTATGTACCTACTTAATTTTTAGTACCCTACTGTATTTAAAAGACTTGCAAATTCTTCTTCTCTTCTATTTTCGCAGTCTGAATGTCACTTCCATACAATGCTATGCTTATGTGAAAACTGAATATCAACAGAGCTCTTTTTTTTTTTTTTAAGAAAGCATTCTTTGCCAGAATCATTCTACTTCTGATATCTTTCTTGCTACAGCAGTATAGTGTAATCTCAGAGTACAGATAAGATAAACTCTGTCTTACATTTGTTATCCATCAATACTTGTCATCATATCGTACTACTTCATATCACAAAGATTTCACTGTGTTCCTTGATTGGTCGAGTTTCTTACCACCATTTTCAAGAAGAGCTGCTAATACTGATCACCACTACTGAGTGCTCCGTAACAGTTTTTGCTTTGGAAAAAGTTTAATATTGTTCAGACAGAATTGTTTTTGTGATTTCTGGGTGTTTCTGATAAGTAAATACATGTTTTGCCAGACTCCAAAAACAATCATTATATGCAGGACATCAGGGAGATTTTACTTCTAACAGTTGTGGATGTAGAGCTTTGTGTTCATGGCAATACCAACATTATACAAAGTTGGACATACATTTAGGTACCACAAGCTACTTCCTGTTGTATAATGAATCGATGTTCCCCCCTAAAGTAGAAACACTGACTTAACAAAAAAATATATAGTTCAGTTATTTTTCATTGTATGTAAATTTTGTTTGTCTGTTTACATTTTCTTGCCTTGATTCACATGCCAGTAAGAAACTGAAATACTTAGTACATATTTTGCCATAGCTTTTTTATCACAAGATGCCTTTTTATTGTAACTAATAATTATTTTTAGTGTTTCATCCTAGTGTCCATGCCATAATAATGACACAGAGCTGTAATAAGGTTTAATATTACTTTAAATGTAACACCATTATATCAGTTTCACAGATCACATTAACTAGTAGTACACCAAAGGTACCAGACATACACTGCAATGATAATACATTAAATGGTGTACAATTTATTGAGGCCCAGCTGTTAAAATGGTGTCAACACATTGACAAATTAATTGAAAAGGCCAGTTCAGCATGTCTTCCACTTGGAAGTTTCTCCCTAGTCAGAGAAAATAATGTTACCTTGTTTTGCCTACTTTCTCTCCCTGTTGTCTTACAGAATTAGCTTTTGAAGCAAGTCAGCTGGTGTAAAGAAACAGTGAGCACTAAGAATATTGTGTAAAGTAGATAACTGCACTTTTTTCAAGGACCTCTTCAGAGAGCTTCAAATTTTTTCATTCAGTTTCCAGCACATTTACTGCTTAATGGTATCAGGGATTAATAGTGCAAATCAGTTTCAGATTAACTCTAACGTTCAAATTAATACACGAAACAAAAATAGTTTTCAGGTAGACAATGCCTCCTTGTGTAAGTCTCCAGTGGGATTTCTGTATTCAGCGAGTTGTCATCAGATATAAAGCAAATAACTGAGAATCCCTGCAGAACAAATAAAAAGAAAGGAATAACAAATTAAAATAATATTTAGTAGTCACTCTTTGTAAAAGTTATATTATTAACTGCAGTGACTGAAAATTCCCATTAGTTGTGAGACAAGTGACAATGTTCATTGTAAATAGGCCTCTATTGTAACAGCATGCAGATAAGTGCTGCTATCAAGTAGTAGTAGTAGTAGTAGTAGTAGTAGTAGTAATACTAGTAGTTGTAGAAGAAGGGAAAGATCAGCTACTCATTGCATCTGAAGAACAGTAGCATCTTCAAACTAGTAGCTCACTTGCTCCTTTATTAGATTTATTTACATTGTGCATAATTACAATTAGGATCATAGTTAATTGTTAACACAGCCTATACAATTAGTTGCTAACAGACCTATTAAAGTACATTTTGACTCCAGCTACATGCTTGAAGGTTTTCCCTCATGGTAGACCACAGAACAATGAATGACAGTTGCTTATTGTCAAAGGAAACCTTAATGCATTTCACATCATGACATGGTTACACACACAGAAAATTTTTACTGAATATGTCTCCAGGCATGAAAGTTGGCAGTCATATTATTTATTTTACTATGAACAATGTAGGAAAAGATTGATTGCAACCTATTGTAAAGAAGATGCGTCAAGTTGCAGACAGATATGATTAAAAAATGCTCACATGTAGTTTTCAGCCACAGCCTTCATCAGTAAACACACACACACACACACACACACACACACACACACACACACACACACACACACACGTCTCATACACACAGGACCGTCAACTCTAGCATCTCGGGCCGAAATGCTGGAGTTGGCATTTGTGTGTGTGTGTGTGTGTGTGTGTGTGTGTGTGTGTGTGTGTGTGTGTGTTAACTGATGATGGTTGTGTCCGAAAGCTGCATGTGAGTGTCTTTTAATCATGCCTATGTCAACTTGACGTGTCTCCTTTACGGTAAGTAGCAATCTGTCTTTTCCTGCATTGTTGATATTCATAACTGAAGTTTCCATTGTTTTATTTTACTATGAGTTCTGTTTGTTGCAGTTAGCAATAGAGTTACTTACTGTTATTTTGATTTTGTAGAATAAGCCTCTGCTTGCATTATGACACATTAGAAATATTGGCCTATGGCACACTATACTAACAAAATTGTCTTACTATCTGTGCTATCTCGATAGTTGTGCATTGTAAGCAATGGACCTCATTTATAATGTTCTCTCTCTCTCTCTCTCTCTCTCTCTCTCTCTCTCTCTCTCTCTGTCACAATGTAATGACCATTTAAAAGTTGAAAAATATTTATATAGTACAGAAACTGAAACTTTTTTCCTGCCTGACCTTGCAGTTCATGGTGTTTAATGATAAGGAGGCATAAGATTATTGGCTTCAAATCCAAATATTAGTGTGCTCAGTATTCTTCTTCACAGAAAACAGCACTGTCAATCCCACAGTGTATTGTACCCCTTCATTCATTGCCTTTACTCATATTCTTTCCAATTTCTCTCGGTCAGTGCTTTGTAGTACCCTTTGTACTTTTACTTTTGTTGATTTTACATCAAAATACATCATTGCAGCAGATTTTGTCATAGTGAAACTGATACAAATATGACACAAGTTAGTACAAAAGGCCTGGATTTCTTCTATAAATGACTCAGAATAGATTCTTCATCAGTCACACTAATATCATTTTCTCAGGATTGGGTAAACTTACTCATGCTGACGAATGATACAGTCGTGTACCATTTCAAACCCAAAGAAACATATTGCATAGAGCAGAAAGAATTCAAAATTTATGTACCATATGTAAATTTGTAGAAACTGAATACTGCAAAACACACTCTGAGACTTCACTGCAGGCAAAATAGTTATAGTTTTGTGATTAAAATAACTCGTCATTTGTATGCAGTTCCATCTGTCATATCTAAGGTGTTCTTGAAATCTGGTAGACTTGAGCTTTCTATTATCAAACTCCATTAATATTCAGCACTATTGTGTCTGATTGATTCATGTATAAGTTAACATGTCCAAATGTATTGTGTAAACAATATTTTATGTTGTATACCAATCTAGTTTTACTTTGCATATTAACTTTTTGAGACAATAAAACACTATTCAGCAATATCATGGTATTCAAATTATTATTGCCAAAAATACTTTTCAGTTTTACTTGGAAGAATATTCATACAATTAATT
Source organism: Schistocerca cancellata (assembly GCF_023864275.1). Taxonomy (NCBI): domain Eukaryota; kingdom Metazoa; phylum Arthropoda; class Insecta; order Orthoptera; family Acrididae; genus Schistocerca; species Schistocerca cancellata. The sequence goes on along the minus strand of NC_064629.1, from coordinate 755,768,476 downwards.
CAATAACTTGATAAATGTGTTTCTTGTGTTTTTATTTTTATATTAGATGCATTATGGAGTAAAATGTGATGGCATGCTCAGGTAGCTACATGCTAATCCATAATGGTCATTTGCTTTCTTTGTGTTCTAAAACTTCTTTAAGTAATATTAAAATATGGAACATCTCATATTATTTGATAGCAATGTAAATAAAGAAACTAGTAGTGTAAATTTAATTTTTATTGGTGAGGTAAATAAGACTTCAGTATGTCATACTAAACAATTTCTTTCTTTACAGAAAATGTTTCCATGTCAATTATTATTATCTTGATGATCCTCCTCGAATAAATGCTCCCACACTCGTGGACTGGGATTCCCAGACAGAGCAGAAAACTGCCGTGCCCATTGAATTATTTGCCAAACATGTTATAAGTCTGCATGCTGATGGTGACATCGGGTTCAGCAAAGAGTATGAAGCTATACAGGCATCGTCAACCCAGGAAGAATATACATCAGAACATTCTCTTCATCCTGACAACAAGCAAAAGAACAGATATCTCAACATATTGGCATGTGAGTCAAACAAGTACAATCTCTAGAGTAGCATGTCTTATGTTGTAATGTATTTAAGTATTCTTCACAAAAAAGTGTGTGTGTGTGTGTGTGTGTGTGTGTGTGTGTGTGTGTGTGTGTGTGTGTGTGTGTGTGTGTGTGTTTTAAAGAGATCAGGCACATTTTCTCTACAGTTTCTGCAGATATTTGCAATTAAATCTGTTATTCATTATGGATGAGGAACACTGTGACTGTGATGAATAAAGGTTACTTGAAATTACTGCAACCAGTTACCTTTTGTTTTGTTCTTCAGTTTTTCTATTATTCCAATACTGGTTTTGAACACCTACCGATTCATCATCAGATGGTCCATACATACATTTTTTGCAGCAGTGTGGGAGTCATGCAGAGTGATTACGAGGGTCGTTTGAAAAGTTCTCGGAGCAGAATAGAAAAAAGCACTTACATCACTGAAACTTTTTTTAAATTTTTCAATGTAGTCTCCTTGTAGATTAATGAACTTAGTCCAACAATGTTCCAGTGCCTTGATCTCATCTCAAAAATGAGTTTACTCCAGGCCTGCAAAATAGTTGTCAGCTCCGGATATCAATTCTTCGTTTGAAGTGAATCCTCATCCACCAAGAAATATTTTCAGTTTCGGGAAGAGATGGAAGTCTGAGGGAGCCACATCAGGTGAATAAGGCAGGTGTGGCAACTATACATAGTGTGTAATTTTGCAATGGCTATGGCTTATGTATGCGGGTGTGCATTGTCTTGATGGAAGATGACTTTCTTCCTTGCTAAACCTGGCCGTTTTTCATGCATCTTTTGTTGCAATTTGTCTGTGAGGTTAGCATAGCATTCTCCAGTAATTGTTTGCCCAGTGGGGAGATAATCTACAAACAGATCCCCTTCACATCTCAGAACACTGACGCCATGCCCTTTCCCGCCAAAGGAATTGTCTTTGCCTTCTGTGATGGCAAAGAATCGGAATGTTTCCACTGCTTTGACTTTTGTTTTGTCTCTGGGGTAGAGTAGTGCACCCAAGTTTCATCTGTGGCTACAGATCAGCACAAAAAATCTTGTTTGTTCCTCCTAAAACGGGCCAAACAGTATTCCGATATGTCCATTCTCATGCATTTTTGATCCAGCGTCAAGAACCGTGACACCCATCTTGTCCTAATTCATCAGCTAAAATGTTATATAACCTTTCAGATGACATCTGGCAAGTGTGAGCAATTTCGCACACTTTCAACCGGTGATTCTCCATGACCATTTTGTGCACTTTTGCAATGATTTGTGGAGTAGTGACACATCTTGGCTGACCACTGCATGGATCATCACCTAAGCTCTCCCAGCCAAATTTAAATTCATGTGTCCACTTGGCAACAGTTGAATACGAAGGAGCAGTGTCGCCCAGTGTATTCTGGAAATCGGCATGAATGTCCTTTGGTTTCATACCTTTCTTTACAAAGTACTTAACCACTGCTCGAATCTTGATTTTTTTTTTTTTTCCATGTTCGCAAGTCACTACGTGGGAACAACAACAGAGCAACTTCACCACCACAGCTCTCTTCCAAGAGCACTGACATGGCATGTGTTTACAAGCAACAGTCCAATGAATATCACTTGAACAACTAGTTGTGCTAGCGCTGATCTCTTGTGTCAATTCCGAGAACTTTTCAAACCACCCTCATAGTATCCATTGGTTGGATGTAGGTGTACACAATATTCTGAAAAACATACTGAGATTTTTCCAGTGAGGTTAACAGGTAATGCATTCCACATTTTTACTGTCCCTGTTAATTCATATTGACAAAACGAATATTGCACTAGACTAGTTTGGGGCCATTCTATTGAATGGGCACCTAAAATTCGATTTTGAAAACCATTTTGTCCATAATAGGAAACAAACTGTTGCCTTACATCAGCAATGGGCATCACATGAAAGATCTGATGAGAACTATTTTTTTTGGACTGACTACAGCTACACACTGCAAAAAAGAAATTGCAGATATCTGCCAAAACACCAGAGAAAATTTGCCTGGTGACTCTAAGGTGCAAATGGCTCTGAGCACTATGGGACTTAACATCTATGGTCATCAGTCCCCTAGAACTTAGAACTACTTAAACCTAACTAACCTAAGCACAGCACACAACACCCAGCCATCACGAGGCAGAGAAAATCCCTGACCCCGCTGGGAATCGAACCCGGGAACCCGGGTGCGGGAAGCGAGAACGCTACCGCACGACCACGAGATGCGGGCGGTGACTCTAAGGAGAGACATTGTGTATACAGGGTGTTACAAAAAGGTATGGCCAAACTTTGAGGAAACATTCCTCACACACAAATAAAGAAAAGATGTTATGTGGACATGTGTCCGGAAACGCTTAATTTCCATGTTAGAGCTCATTTTAGTTTCGTCCACCTACGCTCAATGGAGCACGTTATCATGATTTCATACGGGATACTCTACCTGTGCTGCTAGAACGTGTGCCTTTACAAGTACGACACAACATGTGGTTCATGCACGATGGAGCTCCTGCACATTACAGTCGATGTGTTCATACGCTTCTCAACAACAGATTCGGTGACCGATGGATTGGTAGAGGCGGACCAATTCCATGGCCTCCACGCTCTCCTGACCTCAACCCTCTTGACTTTCATTTGTGGGGGCATTTGAAAGCTCTTGTCCACACAACCCCAGTACCAAATGTAGAGACTCTTTGTCTCGTATTGTGGACAGCTGTGATACAAGGCTATTTTCTGAGACCAGTGGTGTGCAGTGAACAAACGGACACATGTAGGGCAGTGGCTCCTGTAATTCATGACGTGTTTATGGTTTCGGATGGTGAGGTTGTTGTCCAGCAGTGAACTGGCCAGTGCCTGTCTGCATTGTCGTAAATGTATTTGCTCATACAGTAAGTGATATTCAACAATAGTATTTGCCATCAACTCAGTGATGCTGACAGCATCTGATGCTGGTAGCAATGATTTTTACAAATTCAATGTTCTTGCACATGAAGAACACAGTGCTTAATTGATCTTGAAGATTGAAAATCATGTGACAGAGTATCACATGACATGCATGAGGCACCCATGAACTGGTCATCAACAGATGCTCTTGTGTTGTGCATCTTGCCTGTCATATGCTCAATAGTGGTTCCGTAGGAGTGATGATATTCCAGTCTGGGGATATACCTAACTATTCTATTCATGAAAGTGCTCTCTCTCCAATACATCTCTCTCTAATTCAGTTGTTCATGTGTGTATGTTTGGGGTCCATTAACCATAATTTCAAAGGTTGTTAGGCTACATCCGTCTCTTGCCACATTACAATCTCAGTATCCTTTTTTGGGTGGTGTTGAATCATATAATTTTTTCAGGAGGACATTATTGCCAACCTCAATAGTTAAAATTATTTATTAATGAAGTCTGTGATTGCAGTTTTGGCCTGTGGCCATTTTCAAGGGGAGCATTGCAAGAATTTTGTACTTTAGAATGTATGTCAATATAAAAATATCAGTGAATTAACACACATTGTCATCACAAGACTCATTTCCATGTCCATGCCATGTATTCATTGTCTGATATTTTGAAATTTTTGCATGTGCTAAATCATAAAATTTTTGCAATGTTACACTTGAAAATGGCCAAAGTCCAAAACTGTCATTGTGGACTGGATTAATAGATTATTTTAACAATTGAGAGTGTTAGTGATGTTTCTTCAAAAATTACTGTCTGACTTTTCCTTACTGTGTAGCTATTTAGATCGAAACTGCTTTCTGTGAACCACTTACATGTCAGGTTCATTATTGTTAAAAAAAATCTTATGTTTCAGTGTCTTGGGCAATGACTAAAGTCATTAGAGTCATACCACAAGCCAGTTCGTGACATGGGGAGATGATTAATGAAAGCTGTTTGAAGCAGAGCCTAAAAATGAAGCCTTGAGGAACTGCATTTTTAATTTTTCCCAATTTTGAATTGAGTGTCACATTTCTGCCTGTTGGGGCACCTTTTTTGGTTTTGTACAACAGCCAAACTAAGAGAAGAGCATGTTCTTTATACCCAATTGCTATTGTTTCTTTTCAAGATTGTGAGTCGTAGTAAAAGTCCTGTGTCTATGACCAACCAGAGATTGAATTCCAATCATTTGGATTATTAAACTTAATCAAATGAACATATTCAGAGAATTATGTACATTATCTTCCACAAGGTGAATCCTGTTTATTGCACTGAAAGATACTACATGGATGTAACAGCCTGTGCTTCTGTGAATGATGGACATTAAAATGTTATTTCTGAATACATTGTATGCTATGCCAAGTGAAAACTTGTTGATTACATGAGCCCCATAGCAACCGTCCCATAGAAAATTTCTAAAATATTCCTCTAGACTAGCATATTCATTTGGTTGTCATACTGAGAAGATCCATCTGTTAGCATAATAAACACACTTTCATGCTGATCTGCATGATCATGTTCTTTAGCAGGTTTCCTTGCACAGTTTAGAAATTATAAAATTTCCTTTCATTTCTGCCTTGAATACAGATTGAAAAAATAACATAAAACATTTAAAACACACACTATGTTTCATTCTCAAGTTACCTTTCACATACAGATAGTAATGTAAATGTAGGATCTTAATAAACAGTACACTTCACACAAGGATAAGACACTTTATAGGTGTTCGCAACAGGATAAATAAGTATTCTCTCATAATATACCATTATTATCCCGTGAATTCTTGCACTGTGGCAGATAGGAAGGGACTGTCTGCTGGAGTATGTGGTCTTTCCAGTGTTGGTCATTCATGATGTTGTCAATGGATAGCTGTGAAGTGACCTGTGATCTGTCACTACACCACACCCCAACAAAGAAAAGAAACTAAAGAGAACTTGTGGTGTCACCACCAGACACCACACTTGCTAGGTGGTAGCCTTTAAATCGGCCGCAGTCCGTTAGTATACGTCGGACCCGCGTGTCGCCACTATCGGTGATTGCAGACCGTGCGCCGCCACACGGCAGGTCTAGAGAGACTTCCTAGCACTCATCCCCAGTTGTACAGCCAACTTTGCTAGCAATGGTTCACTGACAAAATACGCTCTCATTTGCCGAGACGGTAGTTAGCATAGCCTTCAGCTACGTCATTTGCTACGACCTAGCAAGGCGCCATTACCAGTTACTATTGATGCTGTAAAACATGTACCGTCCAGAGCGATGTTCACCATTTACGGATTAAAGTTAAGTATTCCACCACCTACGTCCTTTTTTGCTAAAGTCTAACTTCCTTGTCCTGTTCCAGACCTCACGCCAGCCTGCGTGAGCTAAAACGCGCGCCTTTCGGCTTCCTCTCATAGTGGATTGGCTCTCTGGCCAATCCACAACAGAACTAACTTGAACTATGAAATGACTGCTGGCTCAAAACAGAAACGCACTTTCCATCCGTAACAAGTTTCTGTTGTGGTTGGATGCTGGTGGATCGGCTGGTGCTGCGAGGTGACTGCTGCCTCTGGGTTGGCACTGGCCAGTCAGTTTACGGTTGGACAGCACTGCTCTGTTTGATATTACAGTGCTGATGATTGTGGAATGGCAGATACTATGCATTCAGTGGTAGCCTGCATTACAGTGCCTTTTTCTGCATGAAGGTAGACTGGCTTGTCCCAGTTGATGGACACTACTGTGTTTAGCCCTTTAATATATGGACTGAATGTCATATCATTTCATTCTGTAACTTTTTGGACATTGGCAATGGCCTTGCCACAGTGGATACACCAGTTCCTGTGAGATCACCGAAGTTAAGCGTTGTTCGGTGTGGCCAGCACTTGGATGGGTGACCATCCAGCCACCATGCGCTGTTGCACTCAGCCTTGTGATGCCAATTGAGGAGCTACTCAACCAAATAGTAGCGGCTTCGGTCAAGAATATCATCATACCAATCGGGAGAGCAGTGCGCTGACCCCACGCCCCTCCAAATCCTCCTCTGAGGATGACATGGTGGTCGGATGGTCCCATTGGTAGGGTGGTTCCAGTGATATGCACAGTGGGCCATATCAGTCGAAAACACTTTTTTGTTGCCATATTATTGAAGATAAAAGTAACGTGTTTTTTGTGCCATGATGCAAAGATATGTCATACACCAGTTTCACTGGGGAGGCCTGCAGGTCTTCGTTTAATGTACTACACAATCCCAGCAGCAGTACTTAGAGGGTGTTGATCCGTGAATCCAACAGTAGCACATTGTAGTAGCCTTCAAGGAATGGTGTAGGTGCTCCTCAATTCCACTTGCAACTGCATGGTGTGGTGAAGTCCTTGTCACATGTATTCCATAAAGTTGGGGCACAGCATGAAATATTTCTGCCTGCCACTGCTGACCCTGGTCGGAAGTCACAGCCAAAACATGAAATCCGCCCGCGGGTGAACCCACATGCCTTATTCTCAGCAGTTTGTGTTTTCACTGGGAATACCTCTGACTACCTGCTGTATCTTTTGATCAGGCAGTACAGTTAGTTACACATGGCTGGTTGTGGTCCTACCAATCCACGTGGACATGTGAGAATTATGCCTCTGGATGTAAAAACTTGAGAGTGGAGCTCATACGTGATGTGTTACTTTGCAGTTCAGCAGGGAATGCAGGCCTGAGTCCATGTATGGCAGTCCTGTATACCAGACCATGGATAATGCTGTATTACTAATACCCCTGTATTTCAGATTCCTGGTTCGCTGAGCCTGTGTAATGTGCTGAAAACATGTGATCATAAAAGAGCAGGCATTTACAGCTGCTGTTGGCCTGCTGACTTGTCACAGTATATCATTTCCTCTATGCCTGGCACTGACATGTGGCACAAGTTCAGGGCAGTCTTGCCTGTCAGCATGTCATTTAACTCCTCATTGTCATTTTGTGCTGCTGCGAAATCCACAAGTGTGGAAATGCTGTTCGCTGTAGACAAAGCATCAGCACTTCTATTTTTTGAACTGCTAACATGCTGAATGTTGTGACCAGATGAAACTACTTTCATTCAGCCACAACTGTGGGTTCTTTTATCTCTCTGGGAGAAGGCACATCAAACTAGAACACATGAAATATTACTTCACTTTACTATATAAATCAGTAAAAAATTTACTAAACTTTGAACACTTCCTTGCCACAGGAGTGCTGAATAATTTAGAACTGTCATTGACTTGCAAAGCAACACTTGATGCATTAATTAACAAACTGTTTTCTGGCAGTACAATGGTCAACATTAACAACACTACAAGTTCATCTGAAACTTTAACTACTCATTGGTCCTAGATGATGATGGTGTCTACTGTTGCTGAGATCTCAAACTGGCTTGAGCTCTTGTATTCTCAATACTGTATTGACCTCAACATGAGAGAACTTCAGTTGCTGAGAGGGATGCATTGTCTTCTGGAGCACCTCTCAAGCATCATTGTGGACTGCATTGAGCCCTCAATAGCTTCTGTGGTATCAGTTCACATTGGCAGTGAGGGATAAGGAGGCCAAGAAAATCACTAGTGGGGAATCGGCAATCAAATGCACATGGATAGTGTGGCTTGCATGAGGCTTCTAATGCTGCCTGTAATTACAACAGGTGTGCAACCAGACACTTTGGGGCTCTCAAGGATGGCAAGGACAGCCCAGAGTGGCGTCTGCACATTAGCAGCTCAGGATAAAAACCAATGGTAAAAGTTTATCACCACCAGGTACCGATGCGTTTGGCACACCTTTTTTGGGAACAGATAAGATGTAAATGCAGTTATACACTCTGCTAGTGGATACATACCAGTCAAGGAAAACCTAAAATCCCAGGACTGGCACTTTGTTAGCACCAATGACACATTTAGCCAGATTTATGAGGAATCTGTAGAACCCTTGGAAAACTATGCCTAGATGTCTTCCGTGTTATTCTGAGGATGGTAATGCCACCAACACATCATCTGTGTATGCGAAGCAGAAGTCTAATCACTGCAAAACTTCGTCAACATGGCACTGAAAAGTCAGTGCCTTGTTCTGTAGGCCATACAACATGTATGGGAAATCAGATGCTTTGAATGTATATTTAAAACAAGCCGTACCAGTTGTCGAGATATGTGCAAATGCCAATATGCTTAAAGCAGAAATAAGAATGACAAAGGCGGTAATAGACTTTACAGGGAAAAATTCAATAGAACCAGAATAAATTTAAAGAATCGGCTCCATCAGTCAGTGGATTACTACCGACTAGCAATATTCATGTAGAGTGCAATATTGCAGTTTTTTTTATGTCCTCTTTTGCTGCTAGTATATGATATAGGCTTTTACTAGGTTTAACATCAGGAAAATTGTGCGCCTAGTGAGTCTACATGGAAAATCTCTGCTGCAGTGCACAGGGAACCAGTCTGAACTTGTCCGCACGTTGAGTCCTCTGTAGTCATCCCAGAGGAGCCAGCCATCTGGTTTCTTTGGTACCAGATGAAGGGGAGAAGCCCAGAGGCTTTCTGATGATAGTGCTGTGTCTGCTTGTATCATTTCATCGAATTCTGCTTTTACAATACAGGGATACAGGGGTTGTTGAGGGCCGGCTGTCTGAGCTGTAAGAAATAATGAGGACCAGGCAGGGTCCTGATGTGATGCGGTGACGATGGATAACTGCACTGTCTGGTCTGGCATGCAACCTTCAATGTCATGACCTAATCTAAAGTGGTAACATTCCTTACATCGAGGATGATGTCACAGAAGGATAGGAAATATAGCCTGATAATAGTGTGTGTCATGTCTGCAACTATAATTTGCAGTCCACTGATCTCCATAAACCTATGTTCACATTTAGAGTCCTGTGTCTGTATGTAACTACAAGTGAACCATTTGCAGCTGCTAAGCCGTAATTACATATGGTCACGGTTGTCACAGCAGGTGCCTGGGAAACGCACACATATCTGACTGGGTACCCATCAGAAACTCAGCTTAGTATTTCTGTGTGTTACCACTAAATGTCTCGATAGCTGCCTGAGCTGTTGCGGCTGGCAGAATTTCCCAGGGGGTGTGAGAGGCTGCCGTTCATGTTCCCCATCCAAGAAAACAGTGATCTGCACCTAAGCACTCTGTCACCAAAACTACACTGGTAAAAACACTGATTCCTATCAGGCAAGTGTTAGGAGCACTCACTACATCATCCATGTAATGGCATGTGGTCTTGTTATTTGTATACTGAGGGCTGCAATTTGCTCTGTCAACTCTTTGAGATGAGAGATGATGTCATCCTCCATGTCTCTGGTGGTCATTAAACACCCATGGATCAGCGTCCTCAGATACTGTGTCTGTGACGTCTGCAGCTTGCTTGAGTTTGCCTCTTACATTACCAATAGCATGGTGTGATGCCTTTCCAGCAAGTGATCCATCCATATGGACCCTAGGAGAGGATTCAGTGAGTTTGGTCCAGTCTAAGTGCAGAGGTCTCACAGGAACTGCATAGGAAAGTCTTGTAATGTTCCCTTGTGGACTGGTTTTAGAAAATTCTCTATTGATCTTCTCTAGCACAAGGTTAAATAAAATAGGTGAAAAAGCATCCCCTTGTCTCAGTCCAGTGTACACCTTAAAATCTTCAGTTTCTCCTACTGGTGTCTTTATGAGACATAAAGTTTCATCTATACACATTTTAACTAATCTGATTAATTTTGAAGGTATTTTCAATTCCTTCATTATATTTAGGAGTGTCTGTCAGTGTATGCTATCATAGGCCTTTTTTAAAATCTAAGAATAATATGTGGACATCTACATTGAATGCATTGTCTTAGAATCTTAAATTTTTTACACCATCAAGGGATCGTAGATCTTAACATTTGACAAATTTCAGCATGATACCTCTACCTATTCCTGAAAGAAAGGGATCAAAACAGACAGACAGACAGCAAAGTGATCCTATAAGGGTTCCATTTTTACTGACTGAGGTACAGAACCATCAAAATGAAGATCAGTTTTCAATAACTAGATAACAATGCAACAGCCTGAAAATATTGTCTCCCTCATTGAAGAGGAGCATTTCCTTCTTACTTAAACCTCTGATTTTTTTTAACAGGTCACAATGTATGTTTTTTCAATGGAAAATAAAAGTTTATTGAATTGATGTTTATTTCAGATGATCACAGCCGAGTACAACTGCTTCCCGTACCAGGCCAGAAGAAATCGGTTGACTATGTAAATGCGAATTACATTGATGGATTTCAGCAGTCCCGAGCATACATTGGCACCCAAGGCCCATTGCCTTCTACTTTTGATTGTTTTTGGCGTATGGTGTGGGAACAGAGAGTTGTAATTATTGTGATGATCACCAATCTTGTGGAGAGAGGACGGGTAAGTTTTATAATTCATTTCATTAGTGGTAGTAGAAGTAGTTGTTGTATTGAATTACTTACTTGATTTTAGATCTTTGCTACCTTATTTCTCATAGCCTTTATTGTAAAATATTGTAGGTTTGAACAGTTATAGTATTTTCCTATGATAATCCTACAAACTGAGAAAAAAATGGAAGAAGGAGGAAGCATAAATTTGAAATGCAAAATGATGATCCATAAACACACAAATATTCATTCTGCTAACACTCTGTAGACAAGTCACAGTGTTACAATTGTGATGAACAGTTAAGTCAAAAATCTTGAGTGAAAATGTGATTAAGTTTATGTTGGTGATCACGTAATCATCCTCTCTCTTATTAGCTTCCCTTTAAGTGCAATGATGTTTGCACAATTGTTTTAAGATAGCACTCAAACATTTCACTTAATGACTGTTATAGATTATCGTTTCAGTGTGATGGAGTCACAGAAAATAACTGTGCAGTTCTTGTAGAGCTCATTTGCCAAGTTAATTGTTTTCTATGTGTCATCATTTGTAAAATATTTTTTTCTGGGCCATCTTTAGAAAAAGAAGCAAGCATCAATGTAAGAATCCTTGTTGTATACACACAGCTAGAATGGGAAGAAGACATTGTATCTTGGAGAACCTGTGATGACGCCTTACTTGAACAGAGTATTTGTTAACTATCATAATACAAATTTTCACTGCTTTTTTTATATCAATGTTTCTAGCAAACTGAAATCAGTAGTCTGCAAGATCACTTTCCAAATTTTTCTCATTACTGATTTAAATTTTTTTTAAACCCACAATCGGTACAAAATTAGTAATGTGATGGTGGCAGTTAATAAGTACCTACTAGAATAACGCCAATGGTGATTTCTCTAACAAAGCTAATTTAAATTCTTCTATGCTTCCATGAAATCTGGAGTCTACTATTTTCAATAAGAGCTGCAAGTTTAGTCTTTGTAACTCAAATGTAATTAAATGATCAAATTTACAAACAGGGTTCTTTATTTTTTTGTTTCAGTTTACTAGCTGCCCAAAAATATTAAATAAAGTTTTTGACTGATACATCCGTAGACCACAGTTCCTTATCAGGAATTAACTCATCTTACATTCCCATTTAATCACTAAAGTTTAATATATTACAAAAATACCTTTCATGCACAGCATTGTTTTGTAGATTCATGAACAGTTAATGCTGCATAAGTTGAGTATCACAATGCACCAGAATGTAAAATTGCTATATGCTTAACAATGAATAGATTTTCACACTTGGTTTTGAAGAAAAAGTAAAGTGTAGAATGTGATAAACATAACTTCGAGAACTCTATATCGTGCTTCACCTTTTACATTAAGCTTTTAGTGTGAAAAAGACCAGACTGAACAGTGTGACAGTTTTCTGTATTCCATGTTTCACAATATTATAATCAGTGGGTACAATGATAATATGCTATTTCTTTTACTGCTAAGTTTATATCTTTTTACAGAGTCCCATGTAGCTTACTTTCTCTCTTACACATGCATCATCTATGTTATTTAAGCTAGAGAAACTAGTGAATCACACTATATTAATAACAGATTGTATTGCTTTCATTGTTTCATTACATTCAGGATTAATAATCACCAATGGACAACTAGTGTTTACAGTTAGGGCTCCCAGTTTACTGAATTTGCTTCTTCAGTGAATCATCAAAAGATTAAACAGTTGATTTAGAATGAGAATGATTTAGATTACACCCTCAGATCAAGTTCTCTGGACAGTGAATTGTCTTTATGGAAGCCCCCCTTCCCCCCCCCCCCCACCCCCACCCCCACCCCCAAAGCTGTAATAATATTTTATCTTGCTTTCTTTCTAATTTTTATAAATAACTTTATAAAGTTTGAATTATTTAGGAATAAAGGAGATGACTCATGTAAAGGCAGAAGTGCTACATGGTCGACAGATACACACATAAAAGGTAAAGACCTCTACTTTGCTAGCTTTTGAAATGAAATTCCTTTCTCAAGCTGTAGGAGAAACATGCGCGTGGACACACACACACACACACACACACACACACACACACACACACACACACGCCTGTCTCCCTACATTTTGCTTATTCGACTGCCAACTCTTTCTTGGCCCACGGTGAGTGTGCTGGAGTGAGGTGAGTGTGCAGTGTGTGGTGGGGTGAGGGATGGAGAGAGGCAGGAGGCAGAGAGGGGGTTGGGGGGGGGGCAGCATCACTAGGGCATGAGATGGCAGCACACAACTAGTTGACAGTAAGGATCCAGATGGCATGGATTGTGAAGCAGCCACTGAAATCTCGCATGTGCTCTGCTGCATGTCGTGCCACTGGGTGGTCCACCTTGTTTTTGGCAACTGTTTGACAGTGGCTATTGATTCTGCTTGATAGCTGGTTGGTTGTCATACCAACTCAAAACACAGTGCAGTGGTTGCAGCAGAACTGGTACATAACATGGCTGCTTTCACAGGTGGCTCGACCTCTGATGGGGTAGGATAAGCCCATGACCGGGCCGGAGTAGGAGGTGCTGGGTGGGTGGATAGGGCAGGTCTTCCATGACAGAATGATCTCTGTGGCAGGGGACTGAGGGTGGGAGTGGCATAGGCATGGACTAGGATGTTGGGGAGGTTGGGTGGGCAGCAGAACACCACTTTGGGAGGGGATGGAAGTATCTTGGGTGATGTCCCTCATTTCAGGGCTTGATGATAGATAATCAAAGCCCTGTTGAAGGATGTGGTTCAGTAATTCCAGTCCCTGGTGGTACTGGGTGCCAAGGGCAGTGCTTCTTTGTGTTTGGTTCTTGGTATGAATGTGAGGTTAAGGTGTGTGTGGAGATATGGCATGGGAGATCTGTTTGTGTATTAGGTCTGGAGGGTACTGTGTGTCTGCAAAGGCCTTTGTGAGGCCTTCAGCATATTTGGTGAGCAGAGTTCTCATCACTGCAGATGTGTCTGTCATGGGTGGCCAGGCTGTAAAGGTGGGAGATTTTGGTGTGGAAGTGGTGTCAGCTGTCAAAGTGCTGGTGCGGGGTGGGTGGGTTACTCCTACAGCTTCAGAAAGGAATTCCATTCTGTAAGCTAGCAAAGTAAAATTCTGTATTTTCCCCATGCTCACAACTTTTGTTTCACCAGTACCTTGTCTTCTACGTTTCTACCTTTATGAGGCGTGCTTGGGTAGCTCAGTTGGTAGAGCACTTGCCCGCGAAAGGCAAAGGTCCTGAGTTCGAGTCTCAGTACGGCACACAGCTTTAATCTGCCAGGAAGTTTCATATCAGCACACAGTCCACTACAGAGTGGAAGTTTCATTCTGGAAACTTGAAAAGAGCTTAATCAGGAATATGGTTTTTCAGTTTGATGTTATCTATTTTAATTTATGAGCAGTAACAGTTTTAGTGGATGTGTTTGTTCATGAAGTAGTGTTTCAGTGTGCATAACCTCAGTGAATAGTGATATAGGAAGTTGTCCTTTATTATACTGGATAAGACCACTACAGAGGCTTATAAAATGTGAAAATGGGATTATATTGTCCTTCTCTTAAATTGTGAAAGAAGTTTTTGATTGTGTTTGTATTTCAAAAGTGGGCATAAGTATTTGGAAGATGGCTCATAGCATGGAAAACATTCAGTGTTGGATATTTCTTAGTTGCTTTACTCTTTCATTATCCTAATTTTATTGACGACCTCTTGCTTCTCATTCTTTAACCTGTAATTAATACAGAAAATGTGACAGAAACCAAAAAAAGAAAAGGCTCAACACAACAGTAAGCCTGGATTTATAAAGAGTGAGGCTGTTGTGTGGATATATTAATTGCAGTTGGTTGTGTGTATTTGCAAATGACTCAGACTGTAGACCACCATATGGAGAGGAATGGTGTTACCAGCCTCCACCCATGTTTTGTGCTTCTGTGAGGGTGACAGTAACTGCCAAAACATTTTGTATAACCAAAACTAAAGCTGTTGCATTAATCAACGTATCCAATGAAGATACCTATTGCAACTACTTGTTTATCAGTTATGAGAAACAGTATGAAAATCTAGGCAAACTGAACCAAAAGTTATGATACAAGGCCAAGTGTGGATATTTGTCACATAATTTGTTATAGACAACATTTAATGTATACAGATGTTTCATTAAAAGTTTGACCACTTCTTTTAATCATTTCACATCCAATCTAAGCCATGCCTTTATGTGGTAGTTTGTTCTTGTTCTTGTTCATGTCCGAATGAAAGGAAACTTCATATTCTGTCTTCTCTTAAAAGATGACTCATCACTAGAATCATTTGTGCGCAGATCATATTACAAAAATGGATGTACATAAGTATGTATGTTCCACATCTCCTCCTAAACTATTTGACTGACTTCAACCAAACTTGGTACACATATCACTTACTGTTTGGAAAGAATTTCTGTTTGATACGAACCACCTCTCTATCAAAGGGGTGGGTGTGAAAAACAGTTAGCCCATGACGCGTGAATATCCGTATTTCATTCACACAGTATTTGAAGATGAGAGCATTTAGTGACCTGTAACAAACTTTACATATAATTTCAAACTTTTATGAAACTTTTTCTTGCTGACAACCCCCACAAAATGATGGAAGGAAGAAATTTTTTATCACTTACTACATTCATGTAGTAAAAGTGCCATATGTGGCATATGTTAAATTATTATTTCTTTACTACTGTTTGTATTCATGACACAGTTTGCAGAGAGTATTCACACAAAGCACTGAATGTACCATCAAAATTATATCATTGTATAACATATAGTTCAGGAGATACGATGTCATAAACACTGAGATGCATGAAAAACTGCCGCATCATGTATGACTTTCAAATTTATTGCTTCTTTGCTACTAACTCTCTTTGATAATACGAGACTGGAATAGAAGGGAGAACCGATAGAGGTACTCAAGGTACCCTCCGCCACACACCATCAGGTGGCTTGCGGAGTATGGATGTAGATGTAGATGTAGATGATACACATTTTTCTGACAGTACCATATATGCTACTGAATGTACCTAAAAAATAAAGCATTGTACAATGCTTAGGTCAGGAGATATAGTGTCATTTAAAAACATTGAACTGAATGAAAATGAAAGTGCAGGGCGAAATTCACTAAAGATGTGTGCAAACACTTGTGAACTATGTGAAATATATTTGACATGTGCATATTCTCACAAAGTCATGGGTAGACAGCCCATCCTAAACCCCTGGAATGATTTCAACGAAACGTGGCACACTCATTAATTATGACCTGGAAAGAAATACTGTTGGGGTAAGAACTACCAGCCTCCTATTGGTATGGGGTAACAACATTGAGAGAGAAGGGGGAAGGACAAGAGGGGCCGAGAGAGGGGGAAGTAGAAGGGACAGAGAGAGGGTAGATCAGGAGATGGACAGATGCAGGGTAGAGGAGGAGATGGATAAAGACGGGGGAGGAAGAGATGGGCGTAGTGGAGGAAGAGGAGACAGACAGAGAGTGGGTGTGGAGGAGATAGACAGAGGGAGGGGGGAGGAGGAGATGGGCTGAGAGGGGGGAATGAGGGGATGTACTAATAGAGGATTACAATAAACACATAAGCAGACAATGCCAGGTACTCACCTAGTTTATAATAAAGTCATGAACTGCTATCTCCATGACACCCTTGTGCCTTCTATAACCATCTTCCACTTCTTGCACTTTTCTGCAAGAGCCTTCCCAGTTGTTTACAGTAACAGACTGAAAGACAGCATCCACAGTTTTCTGAAGGTCTGCTCAAGACATATCTCCAGAGATATTGTACTCCCTCGTATGACAAATAATAGTGTCCTATGTCAGTTCAGTTGCATTCAGCTTGCAGTTGTATGGTGGTATGTGATGCTTTTAGCCAATTTGTGAACTTTGTAGGGCTTTTCATACGGTTTGTTTGCCTACACTAGGGGATAAAGTTTGCCCTTCCTCATGCTGTCATTGCATTTTACCCTACTTCTTTTGCAGCCATTCATTCATTGACATTTGAGTAATGTATTGTGAGTGTATTTTAAATCTGCTTACAATGGAAAGATCCATTATTCATATTGGTGATAGAATAGGGTGGAAAATTTATAGCATTATCTCTGAAAAACTATTTCTTGAAATTTGCAGAGTTCATGTATCCATGATAGTTTTGTCATGCTAATTTTGCCCAGAATATCAACTGTGATTGGGTGGCAAACTTCCCCTTTAGAAATAAAAATAGATTCTGAAAACAGTGATCTTGTAAAACTCAACTTTCTCCATTCATCCATAGGATACAGAAGGTAGTAAATAATGGTACATATAGTTGAACTATATGAATAACAGTGCAACATTTTCAGCAGAGCATTTTCAATCTATAAGTAATTCCCTTTGTTGCTTCTAACAACGTATCAATGTAATTTACACATTGGATTGCTTACACTGAAAATATATCAAACAATATAATTACCGATTTTTACAGCCATTTCCTATTATAAAACACTTGTTGTTTATGCACAGCTAGTGAGATGTGATGCAAATTTTCTCATATTTTTCTGTAGTCAATAAAACACCAGTAATAATTTACTTTTGCAACTACACTCACATTTTCCTTTAGTTTTTAACAGATATATATACGCTATCGGAGGTTGAAAAAAAAGAAAAAAAAAACAACCCTCATACTTTGGTAAAGAATGTTGAAGAATGAATAATTTTGTGTTATCCCAATGCTGTATACTGTCTTCAGTATTATTATAATGGTGGTTCTAATTTCACAGTAGTGAGAAACTCATTGACTATCCAAACTATCATGAAGCTACTGCATATTTTGTTTTAACTGCAACCTTCCATGTGAATGTGAGCTGACAGTTAAATTTTTTCAAAGTTAATATCCCCATTTTTATATGTCTTTTGTTTACTTCTATTATTTTTTAATTGCATCTAGTGGGGGCAATACTACCCAGAGGATGAGTACCAAAATGTGCTCTTAAAAAGGTTGTCATTATTTAGTGTGCAAAAACTACACTTGTATTTGTCCTTTTTTCCCATGGTATAGAGATAGCAGCCTTGACTAGCAATCAAAAAATGCTGAATTCCTAGGCTTGAATCCAGCCACTTCTTAAATTTTAAATAAAAATCATCGGCAATGACAGCAGAAGACTCTAGTACAAGGAGTCACCCTCATTCTGCCAGTGTATCTGTCAAAGAGCTTGGTGTGAGAAGCTGTCTCTAAAAGATGGAAGAATCAGCACTGGTCAATGGCATGAGGATGTAGAAGGCAATGGAAACCAGTGCAATGAAGATGCATAATGTGTATCCACACTACATGTGGCCTGTAATTAAAAAAGTGTTATGAAGATCTTTCCATTGATGAAAGATTCTAGATTAGGTTCTGATGCTGATCCCTGGAATGGGATTGCCAAGGTGTGTGTGTGGGGGGGGGGGGGGGGGTAAATCATGAGAAAAAAGTTGAACAACCAGTGAAAGGGTCAGGCTCCATCTCTCAGCTGATATACATCTACAGGGTGGCAAGTTAACTGTTTATCTTTTTCTGTTGTTTCCTCTTACTATATTTATTAAATTTCATGTGTGTCTTTTCTTTTTAAGAGGTTTAATTCATGTTTTTGTAAGTGTAAGGTCATTCAGTCTGTAGCACAGTAGTTGATCACTGAACAACCAGCTACATAGTTAATTAACACATCAGTGTCCATTGGTGACACATCAGGAGGGAAGCATGTTGCATATCTAGGATTCTGTCCGCTTTTATAGATTACTTCTTCAGTTAGTCTTGCTAGGATGATTAGGATGTGTGCATGCTGTGTGTGGATGCAGGAGGAGCTGTTCACAGTTTGTGAACACCTGAATGCACTTTTGGCTTTGGCCAGTCATTTTCAGGCTGCTGCCCGGGCTGTAGTGGTGGTGGAGTATCTGGCATGTTGCATGGGACACCTCAGGTGTTGCTTGTTTTGCCCATGGGCTCTGCTTCCGAGGCACTTTCATTGAACCCAACATGGTGGACACGCCCTCATAGCAGGCTGAGTGTCAGGTGGTAACGTGTTTGCGTCGCTTGAGACAGAGGGGACTGGCTGCCTGGTCTTGCCCATTCACTCTGTGGGCAGGTGGAACAGACACACGGGTGTGGGGAGTTTACTAGATATTAGGAGCTCCAGTGTTAGGTACGTTATGGAACCTCTGAAGTAGACAGCATTCAGAGCTTGAACAAAAGCCAATGTGCACTTGGTATGTCTGCTGGGGCCTCATCTGAGATGTAGAGGCAGCCTTACCTGTGGCTTCATGCAGGTTGCAGTCATCTGCAAGGTGTGGCTCACATCATCACCGACACTGCCTGTCGAACAGGTTCTGAGGCCATCCTCAGTAGCTGGCAGAGCTGATGAAGACTGCTGGCCTCATGTGCAGGCTGCAAGCAGAGCTTGAAATTTGCAGCATTGTTCCCAGAGTTAATCAGGGTACTATGGTTTGGAGATAAATGGAAGGTCTCAACTGAAGGCTTCGTCAACTCTGTGATGGTCTTGGCTACAGATTTCTAGACCTGGGTTATTGTGTGGGGATTTGTAGGGCTCCTCTTCATAGGTCAGGGGTGCACAACACAAAGGAAGCAGCTACTCGGGAAGCAGAGTACTTGTGGAGTGCACATGAGGATTTATTAGGCTAGGTGATAAGTTGAGGTGCTCTGATGAACAATCACTGGCTGATAGGCAGCAAGGGATATCGTTCAGCATTCAGAATAATTCTTGGGACCGAGAGCTGGCTGAAATCTGAAGTCAGAAGCTCTGAGATATTTAGTGAGTCATGGAACATCCATCAGGAAGACAGATAGAGGCCATAGGAGGGGAAGTGTTCATTGCAGTTTACCAAAATATTGTCTCTATTGAGGTCGAAGTTGAGTGTGACATTGAAATTACCTGATCACATATAACAGGTGTAGGTGAGACAAAGTTAGTTGTTGGATGTTTTTACCAGCCACCCACTTCCACTGACAGTTCTAGAATCATTCAAATAAAGTCTATCATCAGTAGCATTAAAATACCCAGATGATGCAGTTCTAGTTGAAGGTAATTTCAACCTACCGAGTTTAGACTGCAGTGTCTATGGATTCATTGTGGGGTATACAGACAGACAGTCATGCAAAATACTTTTGAACACATTTTCTGAAAACTGTCTTGAGCAACTAACTCAGCAGCCCACACACAATGGAAATATCTTAGACCTGGTACCTACAAATAGGCTAGATCTTATTCACAGTGTCAATACATTTGAATATAATAAACTTTATTGAGACTGAGTAGCTTATGTCCACAGATCAGCATGATTTTAGAAAGCATCACTCATGTGAAACTCGGGTTGCCATTTTCTCACACCATATTGTGAACTATGGATAAAGGACAACAGGCAGATTCCACATTTCTAGATTTTCAGAAAGCATTTGACACTGTGACTCATTGCTGGCCACCCCTGCAGGTCTGGGGGTTAGACTAGGCCCAAGGTATTCCGGCAGATGACATGCCATGAAGCATAGTACATCATCTCTTGCTGGTGGTCAAACACTAGCAGTCTCTAAGCAGTCAAAGAAATAAGACCCCAAATCGCCCCCCCCCCCCCCCACCCCTCCCCCTACACTCCAATGGGAGGAACACCAGGCTTAAGGCAGTTAGATAGTTAGGCAGCAGTAGCCAACCGAGATGGACAGGCAGCAGGGAAGTAACTTCTTTTGTGACATTTACGAGTTCCTAACCAGGAGTGAATTTTATATCATCTGTGTGCTTTAATAGTTTAGTTTCTTGTGTTTCTGCATGTAAATTTAATATCTGTAGCCACAGTTCTCGCATTTTCGTTTGTGACGGAAAGTAAACCAATTTCGTGACATATTAAAAGTTCCTAATCAGGGGCAAATAATTTAGTTTCACCTGAGTGCTTCGGTAGTTAGGTTTTTTAATCTCTATGTATTATTACACACAGTTCCTTTGTTTTTGTCGGGGTTTACAGTATAGTTGCACAGCACGTGCCGATGGTCCATTTATCTGCATAGGTTAGTTTTCCATGGTCTTTAGTATGGACAGGAACTGCGATTGCTGTGTGCAAATGCAAGCCAAGTTGGTGACACTTCACTCTCAGCTTCAGGCTGTGATGGCTTCGGTTACACAGCTTGAGGCTGCAGTGGATGGGCACCACTGTTGTGGGCCGGCCGTGGGGATCCAGTGGACATCCAGCATGTCCGAGTCCTCTGATTGGTTCTCACCAGTGGCCAACCCAGTTACTGCTCGCACTGAGGTTGACCCCTCACCTGTGGTTGAGTGGCAGGTTGCCCCGGGGTGAAGCAGGTGGCGAAAGACTTCCCAGGTGGCTGCACATAATACCTCCCCAGTTTGTCTGACAAACAGGTTATAGGTGCTGTCTGTGGCTGGTTCAAATGGCTCTGAGCACTATGGGACTTAACTACTATGGTCATCAGTCCCCTAGAACTTAGAACTACTTAAACCTAACTAACCGAAGGACATCACACACATCCATGCCCGAGGCAGGATTCGAACCTGCGACCGTAGTGTCTGTGGCTGACACTGTTGCTGAGCCAGATGCTGTTGCCCGTCCTGTTTCAGAGGAAACCACTCAGCCAGCAAGATCTGGGCAATCACAGAGGGTGGGATTATTAGTAGTTGGGCACTCCAACGTTAAGCGCGTTAAGGGCCCCCTTATGGACTTGACTGACAAGAAGGGAAAGAAAACCAACGTGCACTCCGTGTGCGTACCAGGTGTAGTCATTCCAGATGTGGAAAGGGTCCTCCTGGATGCCATTAAGAGCACAGGCTGTAGCCAACTGCAGGTGGTTACACATGTCGGTACCAATGATGTGTGTCACTTTGGATCAGAAGAGCTTCTCTCTGGTTTCGAGCAACTAACAGAAGAGTTAAAGGCAGGCAGTCTTGCTTGCAAGATGAAAGTAGAGCTGAGCATAGTCGACAGGACCGATTGCGGACCTCTGGTACAGAGCCGAGTGGGGGGTCTGAATCAGAGGCTCAGACGGTTCTGTGACCGTATAGGCTGCGGATTCCTCAACTTGCACCAAAGGGTGGTTGGGTTTCGGGTTCTGCTGAATAGGTCAGGTGTCCACTATATGCAGGATGTGGCTACATGGGTAGCCGGGGCTGTGTGGTGAAGACTGGGTGGTATTTTAGGTTAGAGGGTCTTGGGAAAACACAAGAAGGGCTTCAGTCACAAAGGGTACAGGCCAAACACAGGAAGAACGTAGATACAGGAACCATTGGTATAACAGTTGTAAATTGTCGTAGCTGTGTTGGGAAAGTAACAGAGCTCCAATCACCAATAGAAAGCACTGATGCTCAAATTGTTATAGGCACTGAAAGCTGGCTGAAGCCAGATGTAAGCTCAGCCAAAATTTTTGCGAAGAACCTAATGGTGTTCCAAAAGGATAGGCTAAACACAGTTGGCGGTGGCGTGTTTGTTGCTTTCAGAAGTAGTTTAACTTGTTGCGAAATTGAAGTAGTAGATACTTCCTGTGAGTTAGTATGGGCAGAGGTCATTGTTGGCAACAGGAATAAAATAATAATAGGATGCTTTTACCGACCTCTGAATTCAGATGATACAGTTGCTGATAGGTTCAAAGAAAACTTGAGTTTGATTTCAAACACGTACTCGACTCAAACGATAATAGTTGGTGGTGACTTTAATTTACCCTTGATATGTTGGCAAAAATACATGTTTAATTCCAAAGGTACGCATAAAATATCACACAAAATCGTGCTAAATGCATTCTCTGAAAATTATTTCGAGCAGTTAGTTCATGAGCCCACGCAAATAGTAAACGGTTGTAAAAACACACTTGACATCTTAGCAACAACTATTCAAAAAATCAGATAAAAATTCACTTGACGCCTTCCTGAGAGACAATCTTCACTCATTCCAAATTAGTAATATAAGTGTAGACCAGATGTGGCTTGAATTCAAAGAAATCTTATCGGCAGCAGTTGAGAGATTTCTACCAAAGAAATTAACAAACGACAGAGCTGATCCTCCTTGGAACACAAAACGGGTTAGAACACTGTTGCAGAAACAATGAAACAAACATGCCAAATTTAAACAGATGCAAAATCCCCAAGATTGGCAGAAGTGACCATCTAAATCTGAATAAATACAAGATAATGCACAAACTAAAGAAATAACCCAGTAGTATCATAGTGCAGCATTAGTAACGAGGTTGTAGAACCTGTCACATCGTCTAAATACTTTAGTGGTTATGCTATAAACTGATACAAGGCTGAATGAGCACTTGAAATCAGTAATATGTGTGATGCATGGAAGACTTAGTTTTGATGAGTGAATTCTGGGAAAGTGTGGTCCCTTGGTTAAGAAAAGCATGAGACTAGCAATACTGTATCTGAAAATTACAGCTGTGTTCTTCCTACCCATCACACCAACTGGAAATTTTGTCTAAGTCACCTTGTATCTTCCTACAGTCACTCCACTTTGACACCTTAGATTACAACACAGAATGATTTAGATGGTCACAGTCAAGTCATTTAAATATCTGGGCATAATATTGCAAAGTGATATGAAATGGAGTGAGCATGTGAGAACGGTGGTGGGGAAGGCAAACTGTCAACTTTGGTTTATTGGGAGAGTTTTAGGAAATATTAGTTCACCTGTAAAGGAGACCACATATAGGATGATGGTGCAACCTATTATTGAGTATTACTCAAATGTTTGGGATCCACATCAGGTCAGATTGAAGGAAGACATCAAAGCAATTCAGAACCCGACTGCTAGATTTGTTACCGGTAGGTTCGGCCAACACATAAGTGTTATGGAGGTGCTTCGGGAACTCGAGTGGGGATCCTTGGAGGGAAAGTAATGTTCTTTTTGAGAAACACTATAGAGACA
Organism: Schistocerca cancellata; assembly: GCF_023864275.1. NCBI lineage: Eukaryota > Metazoa > Arthropoda > Insecta > Orthoptera > Acrididae > Schistocerca > Schistocerca cancellata. Next base: position 755,744,708 of record NC_064629.1, on the reverse strand, counting down.
ATTTAGAGAACCGCTATTTGCAGCTGAATGTCAAGTGATTATACTACTGCCAACATACATTGCATGTAAGGACCATAAAGACAATCTACAAGAAATTTGGGCTCAATGGATACATATAGGCAGTCATTTTTCCATTGATCTGTTTGCAAGTGGAACAGGAAAGGAAATAACTAGTAGTGGTACGTGGTACCTTCTGCCACAGACTGTATGGTGGCTTCTGGAGTATGTGTGTAGATGCAGAAATAGAGCATACTAAGTGCAAACAGTTCAGTGAGAATGCTGTTTTCATGTGAACTGGCAGCAAACAAATGCCAACAACAATAGTTCTGGTATACATGTCAAAGTCACAAGGAGAAGATAATGGATAAAAAAAGAGTGTGAGGCTGCCAAATAGATAATTGACTATGTAAAAGGAGATGATAATGTAATAATCATAGGGGATTGGAACATCATAGTTGGGAAAGGAATAAGACTTACTGAATTCTGTAATAAATTTTAACTGTTAATAGCAACTATGCTGTTCAAAAATCACAAGAAGAGGAGGTATACTTGGAAAAGGCCAGGAGATATGGAAGATTCCAGCTGAATTACATCATGGTCAGACAGACATTCTGAAATCAGATATTGGGTTGTAAGGTGTACCCCAGAGCACATATAGACTCAGATCACAATTTAGTAATGATGAAGAGTAGACTGATGTTTAAAGAGATTGGTTCATTAAAATCAGTGTGCAGAGAAGTGGAATACTCAAGTACTGAGGAATCGTGAGATGGGTTTGAAGTTCTCTGAGACTATAGATACCATGATATTCATTATCACAGTAGCCAGTTCAGTTGACGAGGCATAAACATCTCTAAAAAGGGCAGTTGTATAAGTTGGACAGACAAACATAGCTACAAGAAAGGAAACTGTAAAGAAGCCTTGGGTAACAGAAAAAAATACTTCACCTGCTCAACAAAATACTAGAGAAATTCAGAAATACACAAATATAAGTGACTTAGGAGTGAAACAAATAGTAACTGCATGGAAACTAAGGTGAAATGGCTATGGGAAAAATGTGAAGTAATTGAAAAAGAAATGGTCCTCAGAAGGAAGATTCAGTATATAGAAAAGTCAAAACAACATTTGGTGCAATGAAAAGCAAGGATATTTACATCAAAGAAGCTAATGTGAATTCCTCTGTTACATGCAGAGGAGAGAGCGAATAGATGGAAAAGGTACACTGAAGGTCTCTATGAGGGGGAGGACTTGTCCGAACTGATTGAGGAAGAAATGGGAGTTGATATGGAAGCCATAGGGGGTCCAGTATTAGAGTCAGAATTTAATAAAGCTTTGGAAGACTTGTGGTCACATAAGGCAAAAGTGGTAGATAACATTTCTTTGAAATTTCTGAAATCATTGGGGCAAGTGGCAAAAAAGTGACTATTCAAGTTTTTCTTTAGGCACTCTACCTCTGAAGACCTATCATTTGACTTGGAAAAAATATTACCCACAAAGTCCTGGATGTAGCAAGGGCAGATAAATGCGAGACTATTGTGCAGTTAGCTTAACAGCTCATACATCCAAGCTGGTGATAGAAGAATTGTAAAGAAAATTGAAGATCTCTTAGATGATGATCAGTTTGGTTTTCAGAAAGGCAGAGACACCAGAGAGGCAGTTCTGATATTGTAACTGATAATGGAACCAATACTTAAGAAAAATCAAGACTTGTCTGTAGGGTTTCTCCATGTGGAAAAAGTGTTCAACAGTGTTAAATGGTGTAAGATATTTGAAATTCAGACCAAAATAGTAGTAAGCTATAGGAAAAACCAGGTATAACACAATATAGACAAGCATTATTTCTTTGAAAGCATCAGTTTATGTAAATATAATGACTATGTCAGCTGGACATTTCAGTGGTATTTTTATTTAACTTTACCATCACATTTTTTAACACAGATTAAATGGTAGCTTAGTTGAATAGATGTTATTTCTGGTTCTATCTTTATACTTTACATGCCACACTACCAGTTTAGTCTGATTTAATTTAGTTTACATTTTTGCCTGTTTGGTGAATTGTATTCTCAACAACCCACTATGATGTGGAATGTGTCAATATGTTTAGAAATAAGATGCACTTTATCTGTAAAAACATGGCTATATACTGGACATTTACACTACAATCTTAAACTACAAGAAAATTGGTTAAATGTAGCCCAACTACATGTGCACTGTCTACTCAGAAATTCATCTGCAGATTTGAAAAAATTGTCGAGTAGAAATGATTTAAATTTGTTTTCCAAAGTTACATTATCTGCCAGCATCTTTAATTCACAAGTAAGGTGTTCAAAGATTTTTGTGGCTGCCTGCTTTGCTCCTTTCTGTGCACAACTTTTGTTCATGGTGTTATATTTATGAATGCTACTTTTATTATCAAACTGTGGAGTGTTAGCCACTTTGTCTCCTGTTTCATTTGCACATGAAACAAATGAAAAATGACTGTCTGTTTGCCTGTGTACACAACAATCTTATCTCTGTCATCTTACTATCATGGGTAACACACAAATATATAATAGAGGTAGCAGTACTGATTTACAGTCTATCTCGAATACTGGTTCTTTATCCACAGGGTTCAATAAAACTTTATTAACATTCTTCCAATGATTTTCATTGAAGTTCTCTGAGTATATCTGTTCCACTTTAGTATATGCCATATTGACTTTGTACCATCTTAGCTGTATGTGTCTGAATTCTGCGATAGTCCTCACTCTACACTAATTTGCAGTATGAACTGGTGTGTGCTTTTCTTAACCAAGGGGCCACACTTTCCCAGAATTCACTCATCAAATCTAAGTCTTCCATGCATCACACATATTACTGATTTCAAGTGCTCATTCAGCCTTGTATCAGTTTATAGCATAACCACTAAAGTATTTAGATGATGTGACAGGTTCTACAACCTTGTTACTAATGCTGCACTAAGATACTACTGGGTTATTTCTTTAGTTTGCGCATACACCGTCTGAACCCAAAATGTAAGAGTTTGTGTTATTGATGAAAATATTTCCTTTGTGTTGTGAGACTAAAAGTATTTATGTAAACAATGTTGGAGAATTTTCAGAGTTTATGTCTTTGCAGCAGTAAGACTTTTACAGATGAAATACATACTTAAAATGTACAGGAAGTGGGAAATTAAGAAGTGATGGAGAAATAAAAAGTAAAGGCCTTGCATAGTGAACCATTCTGATATTCATATGTTGTTGTTTTGGAAAACTGTAAAAATCTAACATGGGTAAATCAGGTCAAGGTACTTACTACCTTTCCCCTTCATTAATGAGTGTTGTTATCAATTTGAATTCATGGTGTTCATTGTATAAAAAGTAAAATTGAACTCAAAATACCATTAAAATCACTGAAAGCTAAAAAGGCAAATACAGAAAATTTTGTTGTGTTAAAATTTATTTTAATTGTGTGCTTTTTAATAAACATTGGTGATTATGATAGCAATAAACCATTGCTTTAGATCCTAATATGGACCATTGTTTGTTTCATTTCTTCAATTTTTTTTATGTCAGCCAATGCAAAAAAATGTTATTTGATTTGATTTTTACTTATGAGTTTTTGAGTTAGCTATCATGTGAATGATGGGAACATTATAAGTTCACAAAGATTGAGGAGGATTAGATTTCAATAAGGAAAATACTAACTGAAACAAGTTTTCAAAAAATACTGTTTCTGTAGCAAATATTGTACCACACTCTGTTGTTTTCTGTAAATTTTCATTGATTATCTTCACTTCATAACATAAATGTAGTGCAATAAAGAACATATACTTGTTTAAACAAGATACTGTGTCAAATGACTTTAGCACATGTAGGATGCATCATTAGCATGTTAGGCAGCATTTTATAGTGCAATTAGAACTTTAGCAGTCTAAGGTTATATACAGAGAAATAATGAGATGCCATTGGTAGTATTGGCATCTGCTGTGACTGAAACAATGATCAAAATATTCATGTTCAGAAACTGTGTAATATCAGTGCTACATAATGCTGTGACTATAATTAATGTATGTATGTATGTATGTATTTGTGCATATGTATGTTTCTGGATCTTATGCCATTACAATGATTTTCTCTCTTAACATATTTACTTTCTCATAGGGTACATATACATTAAATATATCTCATGTTATGTAAGAACAAATGTTTGAAAATAGATCTGTAGTGATCCAAAATTCAAAGAGTAATCACCTTTCTGCTTTTTGTGTTTGGTTTAAATTGTTTGTGGACTTTAGAAAACTTTTTTTCACTTAAAAGAAATCCTGAAACTGTGATCTGTTGAACAATAGCCTTTTGTGATTGTCATGTGATGTTTCACAAGTGCATGAATGATGAATTAAGAGTACTGAAATAGCAATATGACACTTTTTTCCCCTCAGTATTTCTTAGGACCTCATTTCTACACCACTTTAAAATTTGACAAGTTCAGGATTTATTACAATACAACTACACTGAAGTTTTTCTGCATTTTGTCCCATAAATAGCTGTACAAATTGTCACTGGCAGACTTCTGTTCACAAAAATTACAGCAATGCAAATTGTTGATGTCCTTTTCCAGCAAAGGGAACTAATAGTAGTATTCATAAATACCGGGTGATCAAAAAGTCAGTATAAATTTGAAAACTTAATAGACCACGGAATAATGTAGATAGAGAGGTAAAAATTGACACACATACTTGGAATGACATGGGGTTTTATTAGAACCAAACAAGTTTGCTAGATGCACGGAAGATCTCTTGCGAGCGTCGTTTGTTAATGATCGTGTGCTCAGCCGCCACTTTCATCATGCTTGGCCTCCCAGGTCCCCAGACCTCAGTCCGTGCGATTATTGGCTTTGGGGTTACCTGAAGTCACAAGTGTATCGTGATCGACCAACATCTCTAGGGATACTGAAAGACAACATCCAATGCCAATGCCTCACCATAACTCCAGACATGCTTTACAGTGCTATTCACAACATTATTCCTCGACTACAGCTATTGTTGAGGAATGATGGTGGACATATTGAGCATTTCCTGTAAAGAACATCATCTTTGCTTTGTCTTACTTTGTTTTGCTAATTATTGCTATTCTGATCAGATGAAGTGCCATCTTTGGACATTTTGTGAACTTTTGTATTTTTTTGGTTCTAATAAAACCTCATGTCATTCCAAGCATGTGTGTCAATTTGTACCTCTCTATCTACATTATTCTGTTATTTATTCTGCGCTAAATGTGTTATTTTGAGAATATGTTTCTGTATTTGCTTTTATTTTGCTGTAGTTTGACACATGCATGCTTCTATATATTGTATGAGTAAGAAATTGCACACACACACACACACACACTCTCTCTCTCTCTCTCTCTCTCTCTCTCTCTCTCTCTCTCTCTTCTAGTATACAGGATGGTGCAAAAAGAACACGTGTTTTGATGTGAGTAATACATGGAAAGAGCTTGGTGATTCACTTCCTCAACCTGAGTTCTCACCGGTTTAATTTTGTACAACATGGGGCAATCCCCGATTATAAAACCATACTGCATTAGCGTGAATCAGTTCACACTACTGGATCTTGTATGAAGAGGAAGTCACTGACCAGTGTCATAACGTTTGAACTCAAGAAAATATTGACAATTTGAGTATACTAGTTCCTGAGAGTTTTTGGTGTTCCACCAGGCATTGTGCCCTGCTTGTGGGTCTCACAACAAATCAGAGTTCTGTTCATACAAGTGATTATCATTAAACAGCTGCATGAAGGGATTTAGTCCAGTGTAGGCTTGTCTGGGAAAGAATGCTTGAATATTTGCTTCTCGTAACATTATGTTGTTGATACCCAGTGAGGCACATTTCCATTTGCATGTTTATGTTATTGTGGAAGACAGTCAGATTTTGGCTACAGAGAAACCACAAAAATTAAATCAGTGATCTCTCTGCAGTGCTGGGTTTACAGCACACATTAACTATTCCTGGTGAGCACTGCGTTGAAATGCTATAAAATTTCTTTCCACAGACAACTTCAGACACTACCAATCAACATAAAAAAACTGTTACAATAACATGGAGCCATGTCCCACACTGCAAGATTGCAGTGTCAGTTGTTTGATATGTTTCCACAAAATTTAGTCTTGTGCTTGGTCCCCATTCCTCATCAGATCTATCTGACAGATTTGTTGTTGTGGTACTAGCTGAAATATGTATACAGGTGTTACTTTGCCACATATGAAGAAACTGCAGCTGTCCCAGAATATATGTTAGCAGGATAATGCAGAATTTTGAGTGGAGGCCTCAGATGTGTGTACAGCAATAAGAACATGACAGAATTTTATAATCTAAAATTGAAAGCCAAAATTTTGTTTATTGCAGCTTGTATTGATGTGATCTCTTGTTTGAATTCTGAAAATCAATGAATTTATATTTGCATCTAAAATTAAAACTGTTTGAGAAACATGCACTTTTTTGTGCCACCCTGTATAACAATGTTGTCTTTTAAATATTTATTTATTCAAGCTGTTTCTGCATATTATAGCTTCACAGTAAGTTAAAATATGAGTTTCAGGGGTTAATTATGACATAAAGAATTTTTGTGTAAAGGTTGTTGCTTGGCCTGAGAATATGTTCACTTGGATCATGGTTAAGCATGCCGTAGGATTTTTCTTTATTACTAATTTAGTGTGCCAAGTCCATTTCAGAACACTGTGAAGTTGCTTGGTTATCTGTCATTTAGTGTATATGCCAGACTTCCTATTTTGATTATTTTTGTGTTTATTTTGAACATTCTACTTTTTCTCAGTACAAGCCTATGACTGAGTTTTCTTCTATTCCTCTTTTGAGATTAAACAGATAAAAGTAAGAGCTGTTGATAATATTTCTATAAGATATGAGCATCATTTAAAACAAAACTTTGTAGTTTATCACTCCATTCTCCACAGAAAATAAATGGTATCCTCCCAGTCAGGCATTAACTAAATGACAGGATCCCATCAGTGAATCCTTTTAGTAAAGAATGTGAAATGTTTCTGTTTTCATTAAACTATGTCCCATAGAACCCATTGTAAGAGAGAGAACCCTCAGAGACACGGAATGAATCCAAATATAAATTTTCATCAAGTTAACCCTCAGTGCCAGTATAATGCACAAGCGACACAAGCCACCACTTGGGGTACCAAGTTGAGAGGTGTGTTAGATGCACCACAACCATAAGATTTCTGTAAAGGACATGGTACATGTGGCAGTGCCTGGGGCACTAAGGAGAGTGGAGCACCCAGGTACAAGATTTGTATACATTGTATTTCACAATTAGCAGCCAAAAGTGACAGGAGTGAAAGTGTAAAATAGACAAGGAGGGAGGAAGAGGGCACCAAATGATAAGTTGCTTGTTTAGAAAAACGTTCTTAAACTGGTTTTGATAACACTACAATGAACAGCTTGTGTGGATAAGATTACTACAAAATCAGCTGCTTTTCTAATTATATTGTTTACCAGTGTTTCATCTACTGCAATGTACTTAACAAATGAGTGCATCTTTGTGTGTATAGTGATTGCTGTTGAAGGATAGCATATAATACTTAGTGTATGAATGGAAGGTTATTTACAAGAGACATAATTTTTCACATTGTTGACAGGGATTTGCATACACAGAATTAAAAGATTACAATAGTTAAAAAAATTAATGGTTAACAATTCAGTTATCAGTTTTTGGAAAGTTACTGTGCCATATGCAAGGTCAAAATTAGATTCACACTCTTCATGAAATAATATGCTAAAATAAATGGTATTGTTAATTTACTTATTGCCATGCACTTGCCAATTTAGCTAGGTGTTCCATAGATCATATACATGATAAATGTTATGGTGTGGAACATGTCAGCTGAATAAGACATACAGTTAAAAAACAGAAAAAGATAAAAAAGTATTTATATTGCTACATACTGGCCATTTATGGGGTTTTTCTGTATAAAGAATAATTATTTCTATTCAAGAAATCCTCTTTGGCATAGGAGTTCTTAAGGAGAAGTATCTTTAATCCACAACTGAAAACACCTCTCCTATTATCATGAGCTTGCCCCTCTGTTACTAATAAAAATCATTTGTTGTTCATGTGTACAGTTTTGGGTATAGTAATTCTAAGTGTGTGGAATGATTTTAAGCAAGGAAGGATGCTCATAATAATAATCAGATTTAAAGTGTACTCATCTGGTTCTCATTGATTTTCATCAAAATACGGCTGATTGAAATATTCGTTGTCATCTAGGAATATGATCAGATCGGTATGTGACAAATGACATGACTGCATAATAAAATTTTATCCTTCCTTTTGTTTGCTTCACCTCACATTTAAGTAAAATGTCACAAATTGGTTTCTATACTTTAAAATGTCAGTTTCATATCAACTTCATGACAGTCACTTTACATCCCAAGAGTTTCATGTATAAGCAAAAACTTCTCGTCAAAAGTTTTCAGAATAAATTACACAAATAGGAATAATGACAATTGTAAGTTATAATTACAATTTTAAATTAAATTGAAAATAAATCTTGCATCAATTTTATATATTAGTTCAATTTATGAAAAGTATAAAAATAAATTAAATTTTTTATTTACAATTTTGATTCTGTTGGAGCATGTCATGAATTTAGTGGGGGTATCATATTCTGCAATGTTTAAAAGAGATGTAGCACTGACCATTTCCATTACAATGTGTTGCGCATTAGCAGAGTAGATCACTGTCACCTTCTTGAACACACGTGAAACAGCTTTTTGAAACAAAAATGAATGTTAAGCACTACGATAAAATACATATGTACAGAAAATTTGCATTTATAGTGTATCAAGGATCTGAAGAAGAAATAAATGAATTGGTTAGTGGCTTTAACAAAAGGCGTAAGAATATAGTATTTACAGTAGAGCATGAGCAATTGGGAGTTTTAAATTATCTTAATTAGGATCAAGAATAAGAATAATAAGCTTGAGGTATAACATTTAAGAACCCTAAATTCACAGGTGCAGGAACTTTAAGACCTCATGCCACTCTCTCGCTCACCATGCCTCTCACAAACATATATTAACATTCTTCAAAAAGTACTGTGCACAGGGCTAATTCCACCTCACTGCGTTCTCAGAACAAGGATGAAGAAATAAAAACACTTAGGTAAATAGCAGTAGAAAATGGTTTTGATGCAGGTTTAATAGAGAGTATTAATGCAACTATAGGGCTCAGAAATGAACAAAATGACAAAAATCGATAGAAATATAGAGTACTGCCTTAGGGGGGAATTATCTCGTATAAATTGACAAATTTATTTAACACCAAAGGGGTGAAAATTGTATTTGGGATGGGCAACAAACTGGAGCAGAGGCTGAAGCACAAGACTGGCACAGGAGCAAACTGGACATGAAAAGGAGACGTTTATAAAATAAAGTGTAATAACTGTGAAATAAATTAAGTGGGACAAATAAGAAGAAACTTTATTTTAAAATTTAAAGAGCATAATAATAAAGAGAATGGCTCTTTGGTGGCAGTGAAGCACGTCAAGATTGAGCAGCATTCATTTGGTTATATCACAGACAACACAGGTGTATTGCACTTTGAGGATAAGGGATGGTTGTCAAATTCAGAGGAAGTGGAGATTTTTTGTGCTTTAAGAAAGGGATGTTGTTGGGGGGTTGTTTTTGGGGAAGGAGACCAGACAGCGAGGTCATCGGTCTCATCAGATTTAGGGAAGGACAGGGAAGGAAGTCGGCCGTGCCCTTTGAAAGGAACATCCCGGCATTTGCCTGTAGCGATTTAGGGAAATCACGGAAAACCTAAATCAGGATGGCCGGACGCGGGATAAGAAAGGGATGTGTCAGCATGTTAAATGAGAATACAGAAGTCTCCACAGTGCATTTCTGGGCCCACTTTAGCAATGTACTCCTTGGGAAGCAGCCACCAACTAATTCAGATTAGCAGTGTTATGTTTTTTATTGGCTATTCTATAGGACTTGACATATCTGTTCATGAATTTTAAGAATGACTGTAGCATCATTGGGGGCTGTGACCTGTATTGCAGGAAAGCGTTATCTTTGGTGAAAGCAGCTGCCTTTAGTTTACACCTGTGCCTTGAGAGTATAACATGCCATTATGAAATGTTCTAAAAAGAGTTTTATGTTTGATAATGTGTGTTTGCTGCTTGGTTTTTACCTCTTGATGCTGCCTAATGGCATAGAAGCTTAAAGGTATGTTATATTACAGGATGATATAAACACTTTTATATAGTTGCCAGTATTGTAGTATTGCAATTTATCGATTGACTTCCTTGTTTTATAGCTTTTGATAATGGGACAATGTAGTCCCAAAACATGTTGTGCTAAAAACTGGTGCCATAACATTCTCAGTACCAATTCATGAGACAATACAATGTAGTCCCAAAACATGTTGTGCTAAAAACTGGTGCCATAACATTCTCAGTACCAATTCATGAGACAATTATATGATGGCTTCACAACAGACATATGTTACTGTTTCTAAACTGATGAAAAATTCATTTTGATACAACAACCACCAGTCAAGCTGTAGTTTTTCAGAAAAAGATTTGTTTGAAAATGACAGACATTTCTCACCACATAGATCATTTGCAGGTTACAGTTTCTGATCAATCTTTAAAAACTAAGTTCAAAAGTATCTTTTCATTGTACACTTTAGGTAAAGTTTTGCTGTTTCCATCAGGTACAGATTCATTGTCATCATCAATACAATCAACAACAGCTAAGCTCTGTTCAATACCCCCAATTAGAAAGTCATCTTTCAAAGCTCAAAAACAATTATGTTCAGCATTATCACTACCCATTTAACTTAAGTTGTGAACACCTTCCACTTCATTAACTGCAAGACTGGGTGCTGCTATTGAAATAGGTTTTGGTTCCCTCAGGTGTTTGATTTTGGCTGAAAAATTTTCAGAATACACTTTTACTTTATTACTGTCTACTGTTAGCATTTCTATTCCAAGGAGCTCACTTTTGTCTTTTTGCTCAATACTGTTGTTTAAAGTTAACAAGTTTGCTAGATTGTCCTAAACGCTAATTTCAATTTTTACTGGATTCTACAGTTAAGGCTGTTGGTGCTACAATTCCAGTTTTATTCACAATTTCATGAATTTCATTGAGTACTGCCTTTACTTCTTTATTCAAATCTGCAGAATATTTTGTAGTTTGGTCCTGAGAGATTTTACATCATCTCCCAAATTTGAAATTTTTTGTCAAGGTGTTGTTTAGTTTGTTCAACATTCTATTGTTTTTATAATATTCCTCATTTCTTCGTGATTATCTGTTTCTTGGTTATCCCATTCTTTAAAATGTTGTTCCAAATCTTTTAAGTGTGTATACATCCCAAATATTCCCTTTATCATCTTTGAAAGGTTTTAATTATGTGCAAAGTAAAATAAAGAAAAAATCACTTTTTACTCTCACATGTCAGTCTGTTGTATTGTTTACAAAGTCAAAAACTGGTTATGGTTCATCATAATTATCATCCATCACTTCTGATTGTTCAGTGTCTGTCCATCCATAATTTCATTTGTGCTACTTTCTCACAGATTGGCATATAATTCTCCTTCATAATTTGTTTCTCATTCATTATTGATCTGTAAAACATCGATGAACAGCAGTATCCAAAGTCTGTTTTAAAATATCCCAAACCTGAGACTCCAAGTTGAGTCACCCTCTTCTCTAATGCTTTTATATCTTCAAATTTAACACATATTTCGGACAACACAACAACACATATAAGTCACTGAGTAAGTTGACCTGTGTACAAGTCGGCATTCGATTAAACACTGCGTCTCAGTCTAGTGGCCGCTGCTCGGCTGGCCGCTTAGGTGGCGCAGCTGCTGCCTGGCGGGTAGACAGCGGCGCACGTAGAGGACGTGCGTAATTGGGCGGCGGCACTTTGAATAATCGGCGAGTCACAACAAATGCTGAATAAACAGTTGAGAAAATAAAGTTCAAAACAAGTGCAGCTCTTTGGCCTACAGTGCTAAGTTTGTGCAGCTAATAATAAGATAAGGAAAGTCACTCAATACCTGACACTTGCTGTGCCTAAGTAACTATCTTGTATGCAAAGTATTAAGGCTCATTTGAAAATAACAATGCTCCTGTCTGGTAGGTATGATCAGGATAAGTAATACAATTTTCTTCTTTTCAAGTATATTTCCACAAGTCTGAACAAATAAAACTTCCGTTGTAATACAAAGGTTAATAAAAACTTTTTCAGCCAAAACGCAATGAGTTCACAGTCTTAACAACTCACACCATAACACACCAACTTCTAACTTATGCCATTTCAGACTTTTGACTTCTTATACAAATCAATAAGTACAAGGATACACAAAGCTGCAGTTCACTGATATTAAAAAGAAATATCAATTTTACATTCAAAGAGTTTAAATGTGGAATACTTCATATTGAATGTTTTCAGAATACATTGTACAAATAATTTTAAATTTCAATTACTCTTTTAAATTAAACTGGAAGTAAGTCTTGTCATTTTTCTGTTTTAGTACTGTCTGAAAAATTATAAGAACAAACTATGCTTTTAGATTTACAGTTTTGATTCCATTAGATTGTGTCATTAATTTAATGTATCATATTCTATGATGTGTGAGAGAGGTAGAAACACTGACCAGTTCCATTACTTTGTCTACCAGACATTTTATTTCCGTGAGTAGACTGTCAAAGAGTTTTATAGCTGCATATTTTACACCTTTTAGTAACAAAGTTAGATGCATTAAAGAGTAGTGCAGGTCATTTTTCCTTCTATTGTTGTATTTCTGAATATCTCTGTTACTCTCAAACTCAAATATTTTTAAAATGCAAATTTTTTCTGAACTTAGAATCTGTCTTGAATATGTTTATGTAGAGTTTCAGTAGCAAAGACACCTCCACCTGTTATTCCTGCAAGTAGAGACTGCCTTTGATGTACAAAACAGCTGCAGTGTGTCATGGCATGGGATATGCAGTTTCTTGATAAACAGTTGTAAATAGATAGCACCAAATGTCTTTGCACAGGTCATATCACTCCTAATGGTGGTGGTGGTGGTGGTGGTGGTGGTGGTGATTGGGAGGGTGGAGGAGGAGAAGGATAGTAATTTCTTTGTAAAATGTAACCTAGAGTGTCACAGACATCTCTAAATGATCAGGTGTGGCTTATGGTTTCTATACAGGGGAAGGTGTGTCATTTACTGATCAGAACTATGGTGCTGGGGCTCTCTAAAAAGTTAATAGACTGTACCTCCTTTCCTTTTCATAAAGAATTGCTCCAAGACAAGATACCATAACAAACTGGACTAAAAATGACGAGTTTTGGAGAAATCTTTAATGCAGTGTATGTTAGCTTTACTGCATGCTAAATGTTTTTCTCTTTGTATGTTCTGAACTTGATATGTTAAATGTTTTTTGTGTGTGTTCAATATGTGGCATCAATGAGTTTACGCAATTAAATAGTGATGTTTCATGACATTGCAGGTCCTGTGCTGTCATGGGACAATATTTCTCCTTTTCCACTGTGGAAAGCTTACTTACCACGAACTTAATTGTTTTAGTATAATCAGGGGAATATGTTTTACCACTTCTGGATGTGAGTGGCATCTTACGGTAGAACTCTGTACTAGGTATATAAACACTGTTACAATAATAAGTTTCTGATTGTCATTTATGAAGTCAGAGCACAGTGCTTCATTTCTACAGTATATACTATTTTGACTTGCTGCATGTTGATACGTGGGTGGGAACAAACAGAAATTACCAAATTTTAAAATCTGATACATAGTGAGGGGCTACTACAGGTGGCAGAATCATCAAGGGATTTTCAAAGATTTGTGATGGCAACTCATAACAGCTCACAAAATGACAGTTGGATGAATATTTGCCACCATAGTTTTTGCTCCTGAATTACAAAAATTATATTATCAATAAATTAAATGTTGTCAATTCATCACAGTTCTAATAGGATACAAAAAAATTAATGTTACTGAGTCGCTACAAAAAAATGAGCCTGTGAATGCTGTCGTTATTCATAAGAAAATATAACTCACAAGAACTCGAGTACATTATACTCACAAAAATAAACTTGTTAGCAACACAGTTTATCTTGCAAACGCCATTAGCTATTAAAGAAATGCTTAGCAACTACACATAACAGGACATGTTTTTTTGCACTTACTTCATCTAATCATTCATGGAACACTGGCTAAGTGGTGTCAATTTCATTACCATACTCTACTGCACTGTAATGAGACAGACCTTTCATACAGCAGACAGAATTGCGTATACCAGAATCATAAAACGTTCTTTAACACAATGAAAACATTAATATTATACATTGATTAGTGGTGTATTAACACAGAATAAACATTTACAAAGATAGGGATTCAGTGGTGCAGTATCAACCACTCCATTGATTCCCTTTTGTTATAAGCAGTGAAATATGAAAATCATATTGAGGTTGGTAGGACATGCTTAGACTGAATGAACAAAGCCTTCAAAGAGCCCATAAAAGCTGTATTCCATAGAAGCCATGCCCCAAACCTCTGCTACTTGGAGCTAACCGGCATGCCAAGGCATCTACATCTACATCTACATCTACATGGGTACTCAGCAAATCACATTTAAGTGCCTGGCAGAGGGTTCATCGAACTACCTTCACAATTCTCTATTATTCCAATCTCGTATAGTGTGTGGAAAGAACAGACACCTATATCTTTCCATACAAGCTCCGATTCCCCTTATTTTATCATGGTGATCATTACTCCCTATGTAGGTCAATGTCAAAAAAATATTTTCGCATTCAGAGGAGAATGTTAGTGATTAGAATTATTCGCAATAATACAAAATGTACTGCCCTTCTTTGAACTTTTTCGATGTACTCCGTCAGTCCTATCTGCTACTGATCCCACACCATGCAGCAGTATTCTAAAAGAGGATGGACAAGCATAGTGTAGGCAGTCTCCTTAGCAGATCTGTTACATTTTCTAAGTGTTCCGCCAATAAAACACAGTCTTTGGTTAGCCCTCCCCACAACATTTTCTGTGTGTTCCTTCCAATTTAAGTTGTTCGTAATTGTAATTCCTAGGTATTTAGTTGAATTTACAGCCTTTATATTTGACTGATTTATTGTGTAACTGAAGTTTAATGGAGTCCTTTTAGCACTCGTGTGGATGCCCCACACTATTTGTTATTTAGGGTTAACTGCCAATTTTCGCATCATTCAGATATCTTTTCTAAATCATTTTGCAGTTTGTTTTGATCTTATGATGACTTTATTAGTCAATAAACAACAGCGTCATCTACAAACAACCTAAGACAACTGCTCACATTGTCTCCCAAATCATTTCTATAGATAAGGAACAGCAAAGGGCCTATAACACTACCTTGGGGAATGCCAGAAATCACTTCTGTTTTATTCTATGACTTTCCATCAATTGCTACAAATTGTGACCTCTCTGACAGGAAGTTACAAATCCAGTCACCTAACTGAGATGATATTCCAGAAGCATGCAATTTCACTATAAGCTGCTTGTGTGGTACAGTGTCAAAAGCCTTCTGGAAATCCAGAAATACGGAATCGATTTGAAATCCCTTGTCAATAGCACTCAAAACTTCATGCAAATAAAGAGCTAGTTGTGTTTCACAGGAACGATGTTTTCTGAACCCATGTTGACTGTGTGTCAATAGACTGTTTTCTTCGAGGTAATTCATAATGTTCGAACACAATATATGTTCCTGAATCCTGCTGCATATTGACGTTAATGATTTCAGCCTATAATTAAGTGGATTACTCCTACTACCTTTCTTGAATGTTGGTGTGACCTATGCAACTTTCCAGCTTTTGGGTTTGGACCTTTTGTCGAGTGAACAGTTGTATATGATTGTCAAGTACGGTGCTAATGCATCAGCATACTCCGAAAGGAACCTAACTGGTATACAGTCTGGACCAGAAGACTTGCTTTTATTAGGTGATGTAAGTTGCTTCTCTACTCCAAGGATATTTACTTTTACGTTACTCATGTTGGCAGTTGTTCTTGATTTGAATTCTGGAATATTTACTTTGTCTTCTTTTGTGAAGGCATTTCGGAAGACCGTACTTAGTAACTCTGCTTTGGCAGCACTGTCTTCAATAGTATCTCCGTTGCTACCACGCAGAGAAGGCATTGATTGTTTCTTGGCACTAACATACTTCACATATGACCAGAATCTCTTTGGATTTTCTGCTAGGTTTCGGGACAAAGTTTCATTGTGGAAACTGTCATAAGCATCTCGCATTGAAGTCCACACTAAATTTTGAGTTTCTGTAAAATATCGCCAATCTTGGGGATTTTGCATCTGTTTGAATTTGGCATGTTTGTTTCATTATTTCTGCAACAGTGTTCTGACCCATTTTGTGTACCAAGCTAGAACCAGGCTAGCTAGTACCTGTTCAAAAAACATCACTTGCTATCAACACATCCATACATGTTGACTGTTATTAAAATCCATGTCAGAAATATTCAAAATGCATACTGATACTTTAAATTCTGTAATCCATTACTGAGAAATGTATTTTAACATATCTCTTGGGATGTAGCTCTGCATCAGAGTCAGAGCCTTTAACTACAAGGCACAGCTCTCCATGGTGGTATGTAATTAGTTGGCAATGATACTGATGTTTCCTTCTGTAGAGGGCAGAGATTCCTGGAGGATTCAAATGAATATCCTCAGCCACTGGTAATCTATCCTCATCCTATAGTGTTTGTACTGTGCAAGTGTTTCTCTGAGAGATGGTGTACCCTGATCCTAACATCAACATCCTGTAAGAGAAAGTACAGTTCATCTGACCAAGCAAATTATTTCCATTGTTCCATCTTCCGATCATAACATTCTCATGCCTGCTGGAATTGTCACTGTTCTATGATGTGTTTCATTCCCAGTTACACAGCAGATTGTCATATATACTCCCTTATTGAAAAGTAAATTTACAAAGGACTATATTCTTTGTTTGGGCAATGGACACCAACATGCCCTTTTATCTTGTTGTTGTTTCATGATTATTCATATGCTTTCTATAGCTAACAGTGGTGCCAATATCTGAATATCCATTTACCATAATCTTTTTTAGGATGTCTTATGCCCTGTCACTGGTCTGTCACAAACTTTGTTATCTCCAAGTTGCTTAAGTCATCTGTGTGCCTAGTTCTCTGAAAATGGAATTGGCTGAGTTAATTATGTGTTATATGCCTTTCACTTCCCTTCATACCGTCTCCCCCCCCCATGATTTAAGGCTTGACCATTCCCACAGTAGAGGGATGGTCATAATGTTCCATATGTTTAATGGAAGTTCCTTGTAAGGAAAGAAGGTGCCATAATAAGTATTACAAGACATAATGGTAATATTAAAATACTTGAAATTCCTGGATGGGCTTTAGATGGTGACTGGCAAGGCATATCACTACACACATTTAAAGCAAACTGTTATGTGATAGATGGGCACATAAAAAAGTTTTTGACTACAATTGGGCTTTCAAATTATTTCTTCTTCTTCTTCTTCTTCTTGGTATTATTATTGTTATTATTATTATTATTATTATTATTATTATTATTCAAGCAACATTTCTCATGTAGATATAATACAGTTCTGCTAAATCAGAAGCTTTTAACAGTACATTGTGTTCTGGAATTGGTGTATGCTGGGTCATTCTGTTAAGTCCCTACATGCATATACCATTTCTGAGTTAAGCTTTAACAATGCTGTTAAAGTGTTTTGAACTTAACTGTGTTGTAGACATTGGTCATGATATGCTAATAATATCAGTACCACCCTACATGATAAATGAACAATTTTTTCATATAGCTCCACACTAGAAAAATTATAGAACTGTACGCAGATTTATTATCCCACTTGCAATAAACAAAAAGCAGTCTATCATAATCACGATACCAACTTTATTACTAGAATAAGCCACTTTGATCAAGATGGCAATTCAACCCAAGTGACACTTTAGTTATCCAGATCAAATTTATGTGACAAAATTTGCCCAGTGATTACTGTTGACATTGATAGAAGCTCATTCCTGTCTTCAGTGGTTCCAAGTACATCATCCCTTGTGTACACTAGAAGTCAGTTGCAGCTTGTTCTGGCACAATCCCAACAATTGATATCCATAAAAAAATAGCAAAATAAAATTCTACATTTTCTAAAATAAGCAATTCACTTAAATAAATGTAAGAAAAGTAGTTTCACCAAAAACAGCTAAGCAATGCAAAATAAACACCCACAGATAACCTCAAATTGGTAAACACAACTCCTATTTCTGTAGAAATTTCTTATTCTACAAACAGGGTGGCTGGACATTTGTTCACTAGACTGTACTATCTTACGCTACCTGCCAAGAAAAGTGATGCACCCACAAGGGGAGGAGGAAATGAAATGAAACTTCACAGGTGGAAAGGGTATTTTATGTTCAGCAACTACAAAATCAAGTCAGATTTACAAAGAACTCGACAGGATGAGCTAACTTATCATTATGAATTTGTACACCCTCTGGCATGGACACACACACCGATTCATTTCAGAAGAGTGTCATAAAGTCTGATGAGGCAGGCTGACCCACAACTATTGCAACTGGTTCTCAATATCCTGGGTACTGGCACTGGGATGGGTTTTATGTCTGAGCTGGTCCAACATTTTCTATTGGGGGCAGATATTGGGATGTAACTGGCCATGGGATTTTGAGCATCGCACAGGCAGTTCATAGACACACATGCCATGTGTGGACAAGCATTGTTATCTAGAAAAATGGCACCACGATGCTGTCACAAGAGAAGTAACACGTGGGGATACAGGATCTCTGTGACTTACAGTTGTGTCCTCTGATTCCCTCATCACTACCAGCTGTGAACTGAAATTGCACCCGATGGCTCCCCACACCATGATGCCATGAATAACACCACTATGCCTCTCCAAAACACTGGAAAAATGTGGCCTCTCTTTAGGTCACCAACATGTTTGCAAGTGACAGTCATCCAGGGCTAATCCAGAACCATGATTCATTACTGAACACAGTGTGATGCCATTCATCAGCAGTCCATGCTACACTTTCACAACAGCAATCCAAATGTTGCCATTTGTGTTGTGGTATTAATGCCAGCTTTTGAGTGAGATGGTAATTCTCTAGTATGGCTGCTGACAGTTTCTGACAAGTGGTGCAGAATTACTCAGAATCTTACAGGCAGTTCATTACATGTTCTGGTTTAGAAGGTAAAGATGTGAAGGAGTTCCAATGTGCTCAGTGCACAGTACAGTGAACCTTCATTGTGGTGGTCACAGGTGGTCAACCAATAACTGCAGCCCAAAATCAGGCCACTGTCGCATCCAAATGTCCCATTTGGATATTGCACTATTCGACCAGACAGCCAAACAGAGTACCACAACGGGGATCTCTGCAGACACTGTCAGGCACTGGTAATGCTCTCTCACATGAGTATGTGGCATCTATGTGTCCTTCACAGAACACACGCAACATCTGATGCTGTTAACTCCCATTATACACCCTACCAGACCAAGGAACAACACTAAACACAGCCCGCCCAGCTAGCCGTGTGGTCTAATGTGCTGCTTCATCAGTGGGAAGACATGCTGGTCCCTGGCACAAATCCACCCAGTGGGTTAGTGTCAAGGTCTGGTGTGACAGCCAGTCTGTGGATGGTTTTTAAGTCAGTTTTCCATGTACCTCAGTAAATGTGGGCTGATTCCCCATATTCCGACTCAGCTACACTATGTCGGTGATTGCTACACAGACACAGTTTCCCCATATGCGTACACCATAATTACTGTACCACGTAAACATCTGGGGTTACACTTGTTCGCTATGAGACATGCCAGGGTAGGGGCCGCTGGGGGCCAAACTGCACAATAACTCTGGGTTCAGTGTAGGGCGGCAGTGGGGTAGGTGGACTGCTGTGGCCCATAGTGGAGTTCGGAAGCACTGAGGACTATAGCGGGATGAAGCCTCTCCGTCATTTCTAGGTGCCTAGTTTAATAAAATACCCTACAATACAATACACTAAACATGGACAACAGTAATGCACTCTGGTGGATGTTGTACCTGTCACAGAGAACTTCAACTCTAATAATTTACATACCTGCTGATTGTGTGTGTGTGTGTGTGTGTGTGTGTGTGTGTGTGAGTGAGAGAGAGAGAGCGCGGGGGGGGGGGGGGGGGGGTTTACATCGGGCAGTGTATTATATTTTTGTCTGAGAGTGGCAGAACATAGTGATGTATCAATAGTTAAACTTTCTATCTTTACTTCCAAACTAACTGGTTACTACTCTTTCTCATCAGTTTCAACTTTGGTCACCAACTTCTGTTGCACAGGATTCTGGTCAACAATCACTCAAAAAAGAATGGAAACTTAAAGGCATTTGGAAAAAATCATTTAATTAGTTAGAGTGCACCCTCCACACGCACATGCACACGCGTGCGCGCGCACACACATACACATACACACACACACACACACACACACACACACACACACACACACACGCACGCACGCGCATGTGCAGCTACATTTACCTGGTGCAAAGAGGTGGGAAGCAGGAGGAAGGGTTGGGGAAGACTAGGCAGTGGCTCAGAGGGAGGCAGCCTGTGTGCATGATAATAATGTGGGAAGCAGGGGGCAGCAGGTGTACAGGAAAAGGATTTGACAGACAGGCACGAGAGATTGAGTTTGTGTCTGGCACATTGACTATATTTGAATGTGTGGAATGGGATGGGGTGACAGGACAGAGAAATGGAACACTGCTGCGTAGATGGTGCAAGTTCAGTGGGTTAGCAGAGATTGAGGCCAGCAGGATTATGGGAGTGAAGAATGATTGCCTTTCTGCTATTGAACAGTATCTCTCTCAATGTCCTTCTGAATCCGAACCCACTACCTCATTCCTTATACACCTTACGAATTATATTGTCACACACAATTATGTCTCCTTTGGAGGGAAGATATACAAACAAATCCATGCCACAGAGATGGGCACCTACCTGACACCCTCTTCTGTCACAGCTATGTGGACGAAACCTTCCCAAACACCCAAGATCCCAAACCCCTTCTTTGGTTCAGGTTCATTGGTGGTATCTTCATGACCAGGACCTGGGGCCAAGACACCCTATCCTCATTTGTCCTCAATCTCAAAACCTTCTGCCTCATGCACTTCAGCTGGTCTTCCTCTGCCCAATGTGCCCATTTCATGAATGGCAACCACCACCTCTGTGATCACTCCATCCACACCTCTGTCCATACCCAGCCCACTAACCACCAATGGTAACTGCATTTGACAAATATCACCACTTTGACACCAAAAAATTGTTCCCATTTAGTGTAGCCACTCATAGGTGGCATATCTACAGTGACAAGAATTCCCTTGCCCTGTGTGCTGAAGGTCTCATGAAGGCCATCACAGGTGGGCACAATCCCCCCAAACATAATCTGCAAACAGATTTCCTGTGCCATATCTTCACATACCTCTAATTCTTGCACCACCCTTGAGAACCAACTGCAGAGGAGTGCCTCCCCTCATCACCCCAGACTGGAGCAACTGAACCATGTCTTTTGAAAGGCCACTGACTATCTATCCTCATGCACGGAAATGGGAGACATCCTGCCCATGATCATTCTGCCTTCTTAGAGAGGCATTCCACTGCCCACCCAACCTACACAATATCTTGATCCATTCCTATGATACTCCCACTCCCAACCCCCTGTCACAGATGTTGTATCCCTGTGGAAGACTTGGGTGCAACACCTTTCTGATTCACCCACCCAGCACATCCTACTCCAGTCATGTGACAAGTTTATCCTATCCCATTGAGGCAAGGCAACCTCTGGAGGCATCCATTTCATATACCAGCTCTGCCCCAATCTCTGCACAGAATTTTATGTGGCCTGCTACTTCACAACTTGTGCCATCCGCATATCCACATTCTACCCCCCCACCCCCCCCCCCCCCACCCCCTCCCAGCGCCAGCTTTTCTAAACTATACATGGATGGGAGTAGTTAGCCTTGCAAAACACAACTGCTCCCATGTCACCCCGTCTCATCCCAAGCCTTCACATCATTATCATAGTGCTCTGCATGAACTTGCCATCTCCTTTGCCTGTGTATCACATTCTTTTCATATACCACCACTGTCCCTATGCCACATTCCTATCCTGCACTTCAGCTGCCTCTCTCCTGTGAGAACTATCCTTACCATGTACACTGTCCAGTCACATTCATGTGACCACCTGTCAAGTGCGTGAATAACCACCTTTTGCAGCATGGACCACTATGAGACATCCAGGAAGAGAGTCAGTGAGGTTGTGAAAGGTACCAACAAGGATTTGGAACTGTGTTAATTCAAGTGCCGTGACCAGGTCTTACAACTGAGTGTCTGTTGTGCGAATGGACTAGTCGAGGTGGTCCACAAAGTCTTGACTGGGTTTAAATCCAGGGAGTTTAGCAGTCAGGGGGGTACAGTAAACTCACCCTGGTGCTCTTTGAACCACACATGTGCACTATGAGCTGTGTGACACATTGAATTGTCTTGCTGGTAGATGCTATTGTGCTGAGGAAAAACAAACTGCGTGTAGGGATGGACATGGTCACCAAGGATAAATGCTTACTTGTGTTGATCTGTTGTGCCTTCCAAAATGAAGAGATTACCCAGGGTATGCCATGAAAACATTCCCCGGACCATAATGCTGGCTCCTCTGGCCCGGACCCTTCTGATGTTTGTAGCAGGGTGTTTTCTTTCAGATGTTTCATGCCATACACAGCAACAGTTATTTGTCCCTCGAGCACAAACCATGATTCGTATTAAAAGGCCACCTGTGGCCACTCAGTAGATGACCAGTTGCAGTATTGGTGTGCAAATTCCAGTCTTTGTCACCAATATACAGCAGCCAGCACGGGTCTGTGAACCAGGCACCTGCTGCAGAGCCCCATTTAGCAATGTTCACTGAACGATCATCGAGGAGACACTGTTGGTAGCCCCTTGGTTCATCTGGGTGTTCTGTTGCTCAACAGTTGCACATACATTCACCCATACATATGTCTGGAGCCATTGTTCATCTCTTTGTCTATGGCTTGTGGTGCACCAAACTTAGCTGTTTCAAAAATGCTTCCATCCTTGTCCCAGAAGTGAATGTTCATGCCATTGTGGACATCAGATAAATCACTCCATTTCCACATTACAACAACAACTGCAGTGTTTTCCATGTCCATCGGACACACTTTGTATACCCTCCACTGGTAGTGCTGTCACCTGCCATCTGTGAATGGTTATTGCCTATGTCTAACATAGGCGGTGGTCACACTAATGTGACTGGATTGTGCATATTTTGAATAGCCATGTCATGTCCACTGCATGAGCTATTTTGGTCTTACCTCATTCTTGGTCACTACAATAATCTTTGTTTTCTGTGGTCTGACTTTGGATAAACATGGATTTCTAAAATGTCACAATCTAATCATTTCAAGATCCTATTTATACTCTATTTATTGTGTTTCTGGATAATTTCTGTTTCTCTGATCACATTATTTTGTGCAAAGGTGGAGAAATGGGAAACAGATAGGTTGATGCTAGATATAATGGAAATTGGTAACATCCAGCCCAGGAAAAACAAGACTTCGGGTCAAGTGAATACAGGGTTATCAACATGACATTCTAGGTCCAATAAAATAAAATAGGAAAGTGTATGACATGCTATGAACAGCATAGTGAATATATTGTCATAGCCGAGATAGACACAAAGCCACCTCCCACCACAGTATTAAAATTTATGTGCTAGCAAGCTTTGCTGATGACAAAGAAATTGAAGAAATGTATGATGAGATAAAAGTAATTTTTCAGATTGTTAAGGGAGATGAAAATTTAATTGTGATGGGGAGCTGGAATGTGATGGTTAGAAAAAGAGGAAGAGAAGCTAAAATAGTAGTACACTGTTTGGGGGAAAGAAATTAAAGGGGAAGCAGCATAGTAGAATTTTGCACAGATCATAATTTTTGCACAGATCATAATTTTTGCACAGATTAATCATTACCAACATTTGGTTTAAGAATCACAAAATTTGTGGTGTATGTGGAACAGATCTGGAGGTATCAGAGGATTTCAGATAGATTATAGAATCATAAAGTTGTAATGGAACTGGTCAGTGTGCTTATCTCTCTCACATATCATAGAATATGATACATTAAATTCGTGATACACTCCTGTGGAATCAAAATCATAAATCTTAAAACATTCTTATCTTTATGCATAGTTGGAACTAATATATTAAATTGACATTAGATTTATTTTCAGTTTAATTTGAAGTAGTTATTGTAATTTAAAATTGTTGTCTCTATTCCTGTTTGTATAATGTGTTATGAAAACATTTGACAAGAAGTATGTAATCATGTAAGAAACTCTTTGCATTTATAATCAATAATTTTTTAACATAACTGAACTGTAACATCTTGTATCTTCGTACTTGTTGATCTGTGTAAGTTAGTAGAAGTTAGCCTCAAATGGCATAAATCAGAAGCTGGAATTTAGTGTATTATGGCATGGGATGCTGTGAAGTGTCTATGATGAAACTGTGATGTTAAAGAATGAAAACCAGATTTTAACAAGTTACTGAAATTTGAGATGAAGAAAATAAAAAGAAGGATAAAATTGCATCATGCAGCAATGTCCTTATTTGTCAAGTACTGACCCCATCGTATTCCTAGAGGACAGTAATTATCACAGTTAGCTAGATTTTGAAGAAGATCAATGAGAACCAGATCAGTACATTTTAAACTTATTATTTGGAGGATATTGGTCTGTAATTTAGCAGGTCAGTTCCTTCTCTCTTCTTATATATGGAAGCCACCTGCTCTTCTTCCCAGTAGCTTGGAACTTTATGCTGGGTGAGGGACTCAGGATAAATAAGTAAGGGGCCAATGCCATAGAGTACTCTTTGTAAAGCCAGAATTGGGGTTCCATCTCAACTCTTTCAGTTGCTTCCCTATGCCTGGGATGCCTGTTAGTACATCCTCCATACGGGAGCCTGTGAGATTGTCAATTGATGGTATGGTATGTTTGTACAATCCTCCTGTGTGAATGATTTCTTAAACATGAAATGTATAACTTCAGCTTTCCTTTTGCTGTTTTATATTGCCACACCAGATTAGTTAAGAGTGACTGTATAGAATCCTTCAGACGACTTAGCAATTTTACGTAGGACCAGAATTTTCTCTCCTTCTCAGCTAGGCCCTTTCCTAAGGTATGTCGGTGGTACTTGTATGCTTCACACATTGATCTTTTTACAGACACATGAATCCCTACTAACTTTTGTCTATTGTAATTTCCTCATTCTCTTTTGAACTGAGAGTGTAACCGTCTGTGTTTCCTCAAACTGAAGTTCTCTGGTATTCTGCTGCCAAGAATATTTGTGAATGTCATTGTGTTCTAAAAATGTTTTGGTTAAGTTTAGATGAAATACTCCAAAAATTTCAATCAGTTGTTCATCATTGTTATTTTATACTGCTTCTACATGTTTTCCCACTATCCTGCATGAGCCTCTAATTCATACTCTTGCATTCATGTCATCCATAATGATCTGTTCTTATTGGGATCTTTTTCCTATTGTCTCAGAGAGTTGACCAGAAAGCTTCTTTCTCCAGGTCTTTTGTGTCATTCATAGGTGCCTATACTCCATTAATCACAACTTCCCTGTAAAAAATTTCATTTCAACTATAACAATACATTTGCTTATAAATTCAAAAATTGTGATTCTTTTCTTCCATATTTTATTTATCGTAATAGAAATTCTTGCTTTGGTACTTACAACTTTGCATACCAGACTCCAAATGTGTATATAGTTACCAGACTCTTATTCTCCTCCTTTACTTTTACACTTGGCTTCAGAAAGTACAATAACATCAATTCTGAGTGTGTTAAATTTTGTAGGTAATGCAATTATTTTTGTAGAAATGCCTTGCATCTTACAACATCTGAATGTCATTTTACTTTTTTCATTGCCAATCCATCATCCAAAGTTCCAATTTTTTGGGCAGATTATTAGCTTTTTTAGCACTTAATGTTTGTTCTCGGAGTAAGGAGTTGGCTCACTGTTCAACCTCCAACCTAGAGGAACAGGCGTTTTACTGTTATAATTTTCTTCCTTTAGATTTTGATAAGCCAGTGTCATAACATATGGCAGCAGCTGCTAGTTTTGGTCTGCCCTAGGTATTTTATTTCACCGGTACCCATCATATCTGATGAGCATCCCCATATTTACTACCTGGAGAAGTGCCTAATGGGAGATCTGCAACTCTGCATGGGACATGTGATTTCTACCATACCAAAATTATATATACTGAAACAATTTTTTCCATGATATTCTGGGGTAACTCATATTTAACGAAGTTTTCATTCCTGAAAAATGTGCTGAAAGAATAATATGCAGCGCTCCCCTATACAATCTTGTAGACATCCATTGAAGGAGTTGGGTATTCTCACTATTGCTTCACAGTATATTTATTCCCTCATGAAGTTTGTTGTAATTAATCAATTGCAGTTCAAAAGGAACAATTATGTACATAATTACAATACCAGAAGGAAAAATTATATACATTACTCCACATTAAATTTGTATTTAGCACAAAATGGGGCACACAGTGCTGCAACAAAAACTTTTGATCACTTGTCCAGTGATATAAAATGTCAAACAGACAGCAAAGTAAAATTTGAAAACAAAGTGAACAAGTTCCTCTGTGACATATCCTTCTGTTCTGTAGAAGAATTTCTAGTACTGTAATGCTAAAATGGGGTGGGTAGGAATTACTTACTCACATCTGTTAATTTAATAATAATAATAATAATAATAAATAAAAAATTAAATTTTTAGCATGTAGCCATATTTACAAATTAATTTATGATGTGAAGGTAAAATGACTCGTTCCACATCATTACGATTTATCGTGCAAATGGTCCATGGAACATGAAAGTAACTAACTAGCTCACTAAATTACTTACTCTTTGGCAGTGCTGCCTCTTTTTAAGTATTCAGTTAGTTTTCAACAAAACATAATTAATTATCTTCAGTCATTTCTTAATATGATGTCAGAATTTGTCAGATGATGGGATGCTTGAAATTATGCTTGTTGCGCCAACTCCCTCCACGCTGCTTAAATACCTGTCCAAACTGGTTTGTCTGTATCAGCTTCCCATGTAACTGCTACAATTGTTAGTATTCTTTCTTGACAAGGGTTTCTCTGTGTTAATTTGTTTTCAGAGCACTTTATGAAACCTTTATCCAAGTACTGAAGATCATTGCAAACATAATGACTTCTGTAAGTTTCACTTCCTAATAATCCACTCTGAACATTACAGCATTTATTGTTTCATGTGGAACTTAACTGCAGTCTCAGGCCATTGAAAATGCATATAAATGATACCCCAATTTATCATTAAACTCATGACGAACATTAACATTCTTTAGAGTCAAGTATAGATTCTCCTCAGCATGGTGATTGAACCCAAATGTTGCCTGTGGTATCCAGATCAGACTTTTGTTACCAAATCAGTCTTCCAATCACTATTCATGTTTATTGAGATTCATTCCCAAGTATGTTTCAATTTGTGATGACTTTCTACGTGTTAGTCCATCCTTACACAAGAAGATTGCTGGTTCCAACCTGGACACAATTATTGTGAAGATGATCATTACAATTGATACTCCAAATGCAAAATAAATGCCACAACCTCTAAATAATCCTCCCACATATTGAGAAGTAATTAAGGGCAATTTAATGAAAAATCTCCAAGAGATGCAAAATGAGTATCTGTGGGTAGCTAGAATTAACTCTGTTATGTTTTCTGTCTGACTCTAAACATTATATGACACACTGATGGCAAAGCAAAAGCAAATCTGTTTCAGTGATATTAATTTGTGGTATGTAAAATGGACTTAACAAAAATAAAGATAGACTGTGATGTTAACTCTTAGCCAAACTTCTGTACATGTTTAATTTAACTAATTAGACAAGAGATGAAATTTTAAGATACTATGCAGTGTTAATGTCACCAATAAATTATTGTGAGTGGAATGCATGTTATTTAAATATTTGCATGCAGCACACACCCTGTGGCTGTAGTGTGATGAAATATTCCACTTAAATAGTATTATAAACGTAGTTCTGGGTGGGAAGGTTTACTAGCTAGAAAACCAGCAGAACTCTGACAGAATATTTTGAATCATTAAATATGTTTCTCAAAGAAGTACACAAATCAGTTTTACGTGATGATATGAAGCAGTTTAAACTTGAATTAGTCCTTTGACCCATTGCATTAATAACCTTCATCATAATTTTAAGGAAGCCAGTGTTCCAAATATTTGTTGTACACCTTCCTATCAGGTTTGAATAGAACAAAACATAAATTCACAACTAAATATGTATCCTAATTTACCATTCATGAAAATGACACTGTATGATGTACTCCTGCATGCACAGTGAAGGTTTACTTAATTCATAATGATATACACAGTCACAGTTCTTTCACCCCACTATGGCCAAATTGGCACTCACATTTCATATTTGGTACAGGGTATATTAAGTTTGAATATGACAATCCTGGTATGAAGCATACATCTCATTATGTCATAAAATTTTTGTTTGTATGTTATTGTAACTAACATGTGCAAATAATATAAATTCCAACCAAAATTACTGATAAGTTGAAGCTATGTCATACCAGAATACATACATAAGTTACTACATGACACAATTAAATAAAGCACACTTGAGCTATTTCACTTAGAAAAAGATGTGGGTAATGTTTGTCTCTTTCAATAAAGATATAACACTTTGTCATCCATTTGCCAGTATCATCACTGTCCATAAAAACAGGATAAAAGTAATTCACTGGTGGTTTGAATGTGAACCACACAATGTGAAACATGAATGTGTAATAAAACTGAGATATATTGGTTACCTGTTTACATGGATCTTTTGACTTTGTATACTCAATACAGTACTTTATTATGTCAGATACAAACACTTCAGCTTTCATCTGAAGTATAGTGTCATTTAATTAAATAATTAGCAATGAAAAAACATTGTTCTGTCTTATAAGTTAATTTGATTACAAATTGTAGCCCCCCCCCCCCCCCCCCCCGAAACCCCCTACTGCCCCCCCCCCCCCCCCACACACACACACACATACAGTTGTGTGAAATTTAACTTTTTACAAATTGTACATATTATTGCACTGCAATTCATTTGGAGTCACGGAGCTCATAATTTTAAAGTAAAACTGATATGAGGATTTGTCTAATCATCTCCTATGAAAGATGCAATACTTCAATTGCTGTGTGTCATTCAACTAGTATGACAAGCAGATTGAATGTTCCACATGTCAGACAATTGTGAATATTGACCAAAACTATTTCCCTTTTTTTATATAAATTTGGCACGTGTAGTTCCATCTTTAATGTTTTGTTAGCATTCCACTGTCCAGGCTGTATGGGCTCTGTGTCCCTTATTATTATTATATTGCATTTCCATGAATCACATGATTAAACATTTCATTTTGTCATTACTGGATCTGAATTTATGTTAAGCGAACTACAGAGTGGGGCACCATTTAGGTAAAGAAAATTTTATTAGTTAATTCGTGCTCATGACATTCATAAACACAGTTATTTTTCCAGCCAATTCACAGTGTGTGCCTGTGATCTCTGTTCTGTTCATTATGAATCTCAGGTGCTGCTGCTGATGCCAACAGTCATATTAATAAGGAATCCTGGCCCCACACCTTAATACTCCATAAAAACTAAATTTACGTACAGTAACTTATAAATTCAAATAACAATGCAACATTTATATAAGAAAATAAATTTATTATTTGAATTTTACATCAATAAATGATGAAATAACTGGCACTGGAAGCTCAATTCCCACTACAAGCCAATGTCCCCAATTATATTTAGCATGTGATTACACATGTAATTTTAGTTCACTAATTGACTGTAGAAGTTCACCACAAAGCCACCCAATGATTCAAGCTTTAGATACAGTCTCAGTTTCTTAAAAAAGTATGTCACATCACTAAATGGTGGCACAAATGTGCCGTATTCAGCATGCAAACTCAGAACTGATGTTAATCAAAATGAGAAAGAGAGTAAATTCTTCTGCCAAATGTTCACAGTCATGTAAAATTTCGTAAAAGAGGTCATTGTCACATTTGAATGTAAAATTCCTTATTAGAACAATCCACTATCGAAGTGTTGACCATATGGTCATTATTAAGTGGAAACAATTGTATGTCAAATGATTTTTAGGTTTTGACATTGCTAAAGCTTTATTTCCTCTTGGTAATGGCCATATGGCCAAAATTGTAATAGTGGGTTGTTCAGTTAAAGAGTATTACAGTCAACAGCAACCATGATGTGTTTTACAAAAAGAGAGAGTAATTTAATTCCATAGTAACAGTATGGTAACTACCACTACTACTACTACTACTACTACTACTACTACTGCCGCCGCCGCCACCACCACCACCACCACCACCACCACCACCACCACCACAACCACAACTTACTGTTACTTATTCTTCTTTTTCATTTATTACTATCTCAGCAACTATGACTACATTTACATACACTGCCACAACTAATACAGAAATAATTTTTATTTTGTGAATAACTTCTTACATTGTATTGGAATTCTTTCCATCACACGTGTATGAAATCCTATGGAGCTATATAAAAAATGTTATAGACACTGGGCATGTTCTAATATATGGATTCAAAGTTTGATACTGTGTGCTACTGCAGAAATTTCCTTAAATGCATTCTAGATCTTCCTCTAAATTATAGATTTCTCAAACACTATGACAGATGGTCAACTTTATTTCATTTTCTTTGCAGGATTCCATATTTCAATTGGCAATGTGAGTTTCAGACTACAGATATAATGGTTCAGGGTTTTACCAAGGCCAGTTTGTGGCTATTTTCAGTGCACTAAATGTAATTTCAGACATTAAAACCAATTACGTCCCAACTAAACTGTGTGCATATATAAGTGGTTTTAAGGTTTTAACCTACATTTACTGTATTGAAGATGGCCACACTCTGACTGAAATCTGGGTATGGAGTAAACATTATTTGTGTCTTACTGCTTTACCCTTTACTATTTGAACAACCTCATCTCATACTGAATATACCCCCCCCCCCCCCCCCCCACCTCCACACCATCCTTTATACAGTACACACTGCATGAGGAAGTATTACCAATTGGAATATATTTTCTCTGGGGTTCACTGTTCCACTGAACGTGGCTTCTTCTGTGGCAGATAACTTTCTCAGACTTGCCAAGAACTATTTAACCAGTCGGTTTGAAATTTACTTTCACAGTGTTGAGAAACTCTGGAAATCACACAGCAGAACACCTGCATAGTGATCGAAGTTTATTGTTCTCTTGATTAATTTAATGCTAGAATTCTCTTGTCGTCTATGCAGCAGAGTGATGAACAAACTGTTATCTCTCGCAGCTCACCAGGCATAAACTCAGTAGAAGATCTGAATAAAAGTAGTCTTCACCCCGAAAGTGGTTTGAACACCAAGCATTTTACTGTGCGTGGTTGTGTCTTATCTGATCTGAAAATCGTATCAAGTGTTGTGTTCATCCTTCGCATTATTTAATGTGCAAATGTTTTAATGTGCAACCACATCTATTAACTATTATATTTTTTCAGTATTTCTCGTGTTCGAGATGTAGTTGGTAGATGTTGATTTGCCTTCTAAGATTGTCAAATCTGTAGGGTTAATATTTTTAAGTGTCCCATTTTCACAAAATAGCTAAGTATGGATAGAAAGAAAGATGGAAAACACTCAAGATAAGTTTAAGATGTATGATTATGGTAATGTAGTTTCTTGACTTGTTGCATAAATGTGTATTTCACTGAACTAATGCAGGGTATTGATTTACCACATAGAGACCTAAAATATGATTTTTGTGATTGCCTGTTGTAGTTAATTTGTATTGTCATTGCATTGGAATCACTACAAACATTCAGTAGGTGGGATTTACCATGCATGGCTCAAACTCAATTCTGACCAGAAAGAGAAGTTTGCTGCAAATAATAAATTGCATTATAAGTGATTGACCTTGACTTACCAAATCAGTGAACTTGCCAACAGGAGCAGTATCTGTAAAATAGATACTGTTTTAATTAATATGTCATTAGCTGACAGGTTCATTTTGGAAGGATTTAATGTCAAGGTATCAAATTATGAGACATACACTTAACACTGACAAGCTTTAAAATGCAAAACAGGGCTGTACAAACAAGTAGAAAATTTTTTATTAGCCGTGAAGGTTTTGTTTAAATGACTCTGGGTAAATGAAGCTACTTTACTGCAGCACAAGGGCATCATATAATGCTCATAAACCTCAGTGTAACACACAGAGAGAAATGTTTTGTGTGTCATTGAAATGTTTCTTACTTTTCTTTAAAGTTGATTCTATCAGAATTTTCAAAGAGTTTATTACTATCCTACACATGTAAATACACATGTACATACATACATACATAACAGCCACATAAGGACTACCTGTGAAATTACTTTATAATCATTTCATCTGAATGACAATCATGAATGGAATAAAAAGAGGGGCAAATGATGCAGCTACATCATATGGAAATGTACAAGAATGAGCAACAATTATGGAAACAAAAGAAACAGAACACATTACCATGCCTAATATGGTGTAGGGAAGCTACTGGCATTAAAAACAGCTTCTGGTCATCTCAGAACGCATACATACAGTACCTCTATGATTTTCAGGACATCCTATACCACTCTTCCTGCAAAACTGTGGCACATTCAGGTAACGATGGTGAAAGTGTATAGCAAACATGCACCAGTCTCCCCTAATTAGACCACAAAGGCTTAATAATATTGTGATCTTGTAACTATGGTGGTCAGGGGAGGTGCAACAATTCATCCTCATGCTCACAAAACCAATCCTGAATTGTACAAGCTGTCTGAACAGGGTGCTGTAATCTTGGAACACAGCGCCACAAACATTTGTACCATGGTATGGACCTCATCAGCCAAAATGGTCACATAATCCTTGGCTGTAATGAGACCTTGCAGAGTAACCATGGGGCTCATGGAATACCATGATCCAGCTGCCTATATCATCACCGAACCTCCACCATGTTTCACTCTAGAGACATAAGCTCAGCCCTAAGTTGGAAACAGTGTGAAAAAAGACTCATCTACCAAATGACTTTCTTCCATTACTCCATAGTCCAGGTTTTATGGCTTCAGCACATTTGGGCATGTGGATCACTGATGTGTGGTTTTGACATTCCAGCTCACCCTGCAATTCCCTGCTTCTGAATCTTACTTCATGTTACGTTGCTGCAGACACAACTTACAAGTGTGACATTCAGTTCTGCAATGACATTTTCAGTGGTTGTTCTATTATTTTTATCACAATCCTCTTCAGTGACCATACACGATGATCCCTCAAAACACACTTTTGTCTGTGTTGTGACTTAACAGTTGGTGTTTTTCCAATTACCCTGTATGCAGTATAAATTGCTGAAATGGTGCCTCTTTGAACTCCCAACACTTCAGCTGCCTTGGTTACAAAAGCACCCTCCATACGACCAAAAACAAGTTGCCCGCTTTCAATTCAAATTAACTTAGCTCAGACATACCTGTACTCACAACTACACAGAACACTTTTCTGGTCACAACTGATGCTTACAATGTATTCAAAATATTGAACAGGTGCCATTCATAGTCAGTTACTAAAGTGTAAACTGCATGCTTGGCTAGCACCTGCATTTATGTTCAACCAGGCGTATCTTACAGTGTTTCCACATTCAGGTCCAAACCGTGTAGGTGTGAGTATATAATGGCAGAAAGTTCACAGAGCAGATTATGTAATTAATAAATCAAATACATTTCTATTGATATTTTACTTTATTCAAAAGCTACTTTCAGCTACAGAACACAGTTCTCTGATGTGATGCTAAGTCACTTCATGAATATTCTGTTGGTTCTCTAACTACAGTCATGCCTTGCAATTATCCGTGTGTTCCACAGCACTAACTGGCTCTGTAGCATATCACCCAACTTTGCTGACATGATTTTCTAACATCACAAATTGTCACCCTTTCTGTCTGCTGTTTTTACCATGCTACCCATAGTGCAGCTTGAGCAACCTGTTGACTGTAAACTATAATTCTCCTCCCATTCTGTTTTATTATAGTGATCAGTTATTCTAGCACCTTGTGTCTTCTCTTTTGCTACCCTGTGCACCATCTGAACCACACCACCTACAGCACCCCCACAGCCGTATTTCTAATCAGACCCTCTTCGAGAGAGAGAGAGAGAGAGAGAGAGAGAGAGAGAGAGAGAGAGAGAGTACCAGTTGATGTGGCCATTAGTGCTCAGTTTTTGGAACAACCACTAAGCTGTCAGTAAGAATAAATGAACAGAAATGAATTTCTGCACTGCCAATGCTCAATACCCTAACATATCAAAGGATTGTTGACCTCAGCACAAATAGCTTATAATTTTGGACATGGGTATTTGCAACATTTTATGTAGTTGGCCTGGTCTGGCCATTACTTATACTAATTTATCATGGTATTTATTTTTAATTTTTGTAGAAAAATAATATGCTAGCTTGAAAAGACAAGGGAGGAGGAGAGAAATTGGCATTCAGATTGTCAAGGGAACCATCCAAACAATTACCTGAGGAGAGTTGAACTGTTGAATGAATTCAAGATAAAGACCTTAGTGGAAGAAGAAATTTTATGGGTACAATAAAATGAAATTATATAGTTGCAATTTTTACATGTGTTGTAACATATGAGAGTTAGTGAAGACCCTTTATAATTGTCAGGTACAAGTGAAACCTTCGTCTGTTGAGAGTTTAAGCATGGTAAGGTCAGCAGAGTGCAGGTGAACAAAGTTGAGTGGAATGCTTGAACTGATAAATAAGGTACCTTGTATGTGGAAAATTCTTTCTGTGCCAGTGGTACATTTTTCTGAGAGACTGCAAATGGGTTATCTTGGGACAGTAGAATGTTATTCCAATTAGTATCCATGATGATCATGATTTCACTGTAATTTTTTGTCTTCAATAATGTTACAAAACCTAAACAGAATTATTTGCACTGTTATGTTTGTGAACAGTGTAACAGTCAGTGAATATTCTGTATTATTAAAAATAATTATTCCCTTGATCAAACCAATATGATTATGATTATTTACTTCACCACTATTATTTGGAAAAATAAGAATAATTTGTGTGTTTCTTCATTACCTGTGAATTGCATTTTGTGTGTGACTGTTAATATTTCCTCTTACATCAAAACCATTCTGTAATAAATGAAAAATGTATATTGACATATATTAGTCCATGAAAACTCAAATTGTCATTAACGACTGATAGAAAATCTGTACTTATTTGAAGCAGGAGAAGAAATATCAACCTTCATGAGCTATTTCTCAAATCAAGATAAACATAGGGAATCTCTCAAACCATCTTCATGTTCCATCTATCTCTCATGAACAACTACATCCTGATTTGTTTTGCTGAATGCAGCCATTGTGTAAACTGCTAGACCTTCTTCTTCTTCTTCTTCTTCTTCTTCTGCTACTGCATCATCCACTACTCCTTTCTCTACTAAGCTTGGATTTTTCATCTATTTGTACTATGGCAAAGAAGATATACTGTTAGCTGTCATAAATTTCAAAAGCAAGCAGGTTGTGTATTGTGAAAGATATGTTGAACAGAAGCTCAGTGCCTCTTGTTCCCATATCCAAGGAGCCTGCTCCAGCTATACAAAACCATGATGTTACTGCCTTGCCTGTAATCCTGTTACAGGTTCAGAGATGTTGTCAGTGAAGCTCAACATCTGAAGTTAGCTTGATCTCCTCATGAGTTTGTGTGTGCGTGTGTGTGTGTGTGTGTGTGTGTGTGTGTGTGTGTGAGTCAGTGAAATTTACTGTTGATATTTCTTGCATGTTTGTATCACACTCTGCAAATAATGACTTTCTACTGTTTATTTCTTCACATAGATTATATTTGTATCAATTTGCATATTGTTATGTTGCTTCTCATTATATCAGCTGTAGAACAGAATTGTGTTGTGAGCTGCTCTATTTTTTTCTACTTGCCTGTAATTCAAATTCTTTCACATTTAAAAAAAATTATAGCACAGACTGATGAAATGAGAAGCTCAGAGTATTTCTAAGCAAGACCCCATACTTTAGAGAATCAATGCACATTAGCTTTGTAATAATTTATATATTTATTTGTTGAATGTTTACATGCATATACAAGTGACACAAGAGAATAAAATCCTCTGACACTGATAGGTGTATTTTCTTTCTTTTCTCACTCATGCTCTCCGTAGGAAACTCTAAAAAGACAGCCTAAGCTTGCATCTCAGTGTCTCGAGGTACTGTACTTTAGTTACAGCTATCATCACACTTTAAGTACATTGATGTTCCATGTTCACCTCACTTTCCTAAAATTGTTTGCTATTAGTAACTGTAGAACTAATTATGAACACTGCTTTGTTTTGTGATTGTTGTTTCATGCTGACACATCCTGTGTCATTTACCAGATTGGCTCAGTGTTCTTTTCTCATAAACTGGAAAAGTGAAACATTGCATGATAATAGAAGAAAGGCAATTGAATAATTTATTTAAATAATTTTAGCATGAAAATGACACATAATTTTCTACATTTTAATGCTGCGCTAACTGTAAATATGTTACTAGTGCTAATATAGTTGTCAAGGGAATTTACAGAATTGTAAGGTTGTGTTTCAGCATAATATAATACTTTCATCTTCTGTTAGATACATCACACACCATCTTGTAGGAAACAAATATTTAGAAATAACCTCGTATAAGCAGTTTTTAAACTAACCCGGTATGCTTATGCAACGATAAAAGTTATCATAACTTATTAGTTCATATTCTTTTGGTGGAAATGATGTGATAACTTGTAGTTCTACTAAGACTGCATGCTAAAGATTCAAGTGTGTGTGAAACTGTTCAGTTTTATGTAAACTGGAGGTGGATTGGGGAAAAGGAAAGGAAAGGGAAGGAACTGATGATATCAGCTGCATCGGGGCTGTATGCGAAATCAACGGCAATGACTGAAAATATATACCAGACCAAGTTTTGAACCTGGGATCTCCTGCGTACTAGATAGTTGTGTTAACCACTGCCCATCCAGACACAATGTTAATCACAAATACATGGAATATCTTGGCATGCTCATCAGCTGACCTACATACCCACCTAGTGCCACCACTTATCTACACTCCCTGTCCATGTTGTCCGTGCTTTCTAATTCTAGATTCCGGCTGAAGGTCGAACATAAATGTGCATCTGCAGACACCAAGCATTCATATAAGTGATGCACCTTGATGGGCTATGAATCCACAACCATCAATGCAGATGCACATTTATGTTTGACCTCCAGTGGGAATCTAAAATTAGCGAGCATGGAGGACACGTATTGGGCCTGCGAATAAGTGGTGGCACTATGTGAGAATGTAGGTCTGGTCAAATGGCCCTAAGCACTATGGGACTTAACATCTGAGGTCATCAGTCCCCTAGATTTAGAACTACTTAAACCTAACTAACCTAAGGACAACACACACATTCATGCCAGAGACAGGATTCGAACCTGCAATCGTAGCAGCAGTGCGGTTCCAGACTGAAGCGCATAGAACCACTCGGCCACAGTGGCCAGTGCTCAGATAGTACACACATTTGTGACTAACACTGTGTCTAGGTACTGCAGAGGTTAATGCAACTGCCTAATATGCAGGAGATCCCAATTTTGAGTCCCAGTCTGGCATACACTGCTGATTCCTCATAAAGTCCTGATGCAGCTGATATAATCAATTCCTTCCCTTCCCTTTCCTTTCTCCCCCGTTTACCTCAATTTACATAGTATGTATCACAGATGCGATTTCCACATTATGTCTTTTCTTTCAGACATGTTTGAAAGAACAGAACCATGCAGTCATATAACTGTTCATTTTGTTACATAATATAGATTTTGTTAGAATCAAAAGTAAGAAATACACTACCCTCTAGTAATGGGAGTATTTAAATGCAATAAATATGTCATTGTTTAATATTTCTTGTGCACCGCACATGGATATACAAAAGTATTTTACACTGATGTGTATGGAGAAAAAGATTTACAGAAAGGAGACATAGTACTGAGCAAAACCAAAGGAATCCTCAGCATATGTGAAAACTTGTCATAAAATTGACAAATGAAGCCGACAGATGTTGGTTAGTTCAACAACTGTACTATTCAAAGAATTCCCAGTGAAACAGGGTAAGATATATTATGAGGCAATATCTCTCTATAAAAGATATTCAGGTGAACAACCTCAAAAAACTGAAATTTAATTCTGATTTATTAATTGTTAGTCTGATGATGTAGCAGCTCATGTACTGAGATTGTATGCATTATGCCACAGCACACTTCAGTTATTAGCAATTTGGAAGTCTCTCTCAACTCTTTAACACCAGTGCAGTACCAATAAACTAGAAATTGTTCATTCTTTACAACAATTAACAACAATATCCCAATTAAAATCAGGGAGTATAATTTTGATGTGTTCCATTCTTATCATTTCTACTTACTACATTTATCAGGATGTCTGTGCATAACTGTTGCTTTTAATTGCCCTTTGGGAATTATCTTTGAGGAAAGAATAATAAAACTGAAATTTCAGAATAAAAGTGCCAAATATGATATCTATGTGCTGAATATTATTAATCTAAATGAGACAAATACAACTCTTGGGCAATTCTGCTGTTTCCTTTTCAAAACTGTGAATATTCTCTGATCTCAAAATAAATCTTGAAGTGCAAGAGACTAACACTGAACTTCGATGAATCCTTTGAACAACTAGTGTATTATTGGCTATTTTACATCAATGGTTCCATTGGGACTGGTTATCTTCTCATGGCATATCTACAAATTTACTACTTATAAAGTATTTGAATATGCAATCAGATGATTTCATTGAAAATTTGCCTTTCAGTAAAGAATATGTAACTTGGTGAAATGATGATCAAAAGCAGTATGTCAAAAGATTCATGGTTTGCACATAGTTTTAATTAGTTGGGGAGTTTCACAGCAACACATACTGACTTCAGTGAGAGATATTTGTTCTCCCATCAAAACGCATATTTTTGTTAAAATATGGGGCATATTGCATAGACCTGCTAATATATTTCCAGCTTTTCTTGGTTTTCCACTTTCATAGAAATTTTCAAAATGTCCCTTATCCCCTTTACTCTATGCAAAAACTAAGGACTACTCAGCAAGCAGAGAACTGAGTGAAGCATATTGGAAACCAGTGGATGAGTCAAGGAAACAAAGAAATAGACCAGCTGACAGACTAGAGCAGAAGACATAATTGTAACTGTAATGCAAATGAAGTTGAGGTTGGCTGAACATGCATCCAGATGAATAGACAGTAGATGGCCCAAGGAAGTCCTCTGGTAAATTCAAAGTGATAAGTAAATGTAGAGGCTGTAACCTAATAGACTGCAGATAGATGACATTAGGAAACGTGCAGGAGCATCACAAATGCATATTGCAGAAAATCACAACAAATTGAAAAAGTCCATATGGAGGTATTTCTCCATCACGGGAACTAAAATGGATAGATGGATAGATAGATAGATAGATAGATAGATGATGTAATATACTTGTATAAGAATGTTATTCTTCCATTGTCTGTACTTATTAATAATCACTCAAGTAACTCTCCAGTGTCAATGCCTTGGTCATTATCAGGTATATGCAGTCAATTAGATCCTGTATCATGCACCACAAAATAAAAGCGTATTGGTTCCATGGCAATATTACAAACCACACAAATCAGCATATTTAGTGACTGACATGCATTGTCAGTCATGTGAAACCATCAAATGACCATTTGATGGCGTTTAAATAATTGAAGGAGTAAATGTAAGAACACAGCTTGTAGTTGGGGTGCTTAGCAGTTGATTGGCACATAAACAAGAGTGAAAACATTGCTAAGCTTTTGGATGACATCCTCCTTCAGAACTAGTTTCTATACCTATACATAGCTACATTTACCTGGGATTCAGTTTTTTTATATTCCATCCAGGACTTTCCATTTGATAATCTAATTGATTATGTGTGCTTGATACTTATAGCATCAAAAGTAGGCAATCACTAGAGCTGTTATTAATAAATACAGCTAATGCTGGGAGGCCCATCTCCTTAGTCACACCTGTGTGGCAGTGCTTGACTCAGAGGTTACTCATTTGAATCCTGGTAGTGGAAGAAATTTTCACTACCAGCATTTAGCCAGCAAACGGAGGGAAGGTTGTGACAAAGTTCATAATCACCAACTTTGCAGTCCTGTATTAAATTCCAAAGCTATCTACAGTGTCTCAACGAGTGAAAGAATGTAACATTGTTGATAGTGATCCCTCTGTTGAATGTGGATGTTTAGCTTGGTGGACCTGTTATTACTTCTCAGAAGGTGTAGGCTATGTGACAGCAGCAGGTATCACCCTTTCTCTGTAAAAGCTCTTATCACAGTCATCTACACAGCACAGATATACACTTGGCACTCAGTTACAGTTCAGAGGAAGGTAATGGTAAACCGCCTCCTCTAGGATATTTGCCAGAACAGCAGTGCACGATTCCCACATCTGCCCCATTTCCTGAATATGGGACTGACTTTAACTTTTTGTTGGAAAAATGTACTCATACAAGTAATTTGTTTCAGATGTAGACCCAAATATGCCAAAGATAATTTATGTATAATCCCTTCATTATTTTTTCCTTTTCTTTCTGTGCTCCTGCAAACTCTTTGAAATCAAATAGTGGTAAGTATTATGAGCCATTTTGCACAGAATACTTTGGTATGCGATTGCATTTCATTGTGCCATAGTAAAAGAAACTAGGCATTGAGAATTTTCGAATTTGAGAATTCCGTTTAATATATATACAAAGAACTGTTTGAAAATGTGAAAGGCTTTGAGAAATTCAATACTAGGCATATTTCAAAACACAGTACACTTTTAGATCAGATTTGTTGAAAAGAATTATGGGGTGACTCTGGTAGTATTTAATATGCTTGGTTAAAGAAAAGAACCCATATATGTGCTGAACATTGATGCAATAATCAAATAACTCACAAGAATGCTACCAGATAATGACCTTAGCAGCTGCACTCTAGAAACAAAATCCAGCTGTCACCAAGTATAATCAAGGCTCTCACAAATGAGAGCTTGTTGTAATTAGCAACAGGAGAATTACTTTGGCAAACACTGAAATGACATTATGGTCTTGATGCTGCAACAAAAATAAAAGTGCACATTGAAATCTCACTCTTCTACTGCAGAGTTTGTCTAACTTTCATCAGACAATATCACCCTGCTGCATTCCTGCAAGTTATTTCAACATTCGATATGGCTAGAGAAGTTGATGTTTTACGTTGGAAAAAATATGTAAGAATGAATAATTTTGGGCATAATATAAAGAGGATTTGTGACTGAGCGGTCTGAAATGGAGAAAAATACATCTAATCCTGCAATTGGTGTAGTGTTTGCAGTACAATTACCAACTTTTAACAGTGGTGATATTGTTTCGTGTGGCAAAAATTATTGGTGATTACAATTAATTTGGTAACATTGCAAAGCAATATGAAATGGAATGAGCACAAGGGTAATGGTAAAGAAGGCAAATTGTTGACATAGGTTTATTGGAAGACTTTTGGGAAAATGTGGTTAATCTGGATAGGAGACTGCACATAGAATGCTGTGTGACATACTCTTGAGTACTGCTCGAGTGTCTGGGATACATACTGGGTTGGATTAAATGAAGACACTGAAGCAATTCAGAAGTGGGCTGTTAGATTTCATAATGGTAGGTTTGAACAATTCACAAGATGCTTCAGGAACTCAAATGGGAATCTCTGGAGGGAAGGTGATGTTCTTTTTGAGGAAAACTATTGAGAAAATTTAGAGAACAGGCTTTTGAAGCTGACTGCAGAACAATTCTACTGTGATCCACATACATTTCATGTAAGGACCTTGAAGATAAGATACAAAAAATTATGACAACATAGCTGGATCTTCCTAGTAACACCATGTTGTGAGACCATTGGTTGATAATTCACATGAAATAGTATATGTCACACACACACAAATTTAGATTTTTGTAGTTACAAATAAAGCTTTTTGCCATGAAATGATTTTGTCAGAAGTTGACATTTGCTCTTAGCCAGATAAAGTAAAATTCAATAAATTCAAACTGTATGTTGCTTCTGAGAGACCCGAAGGGAGACCCACAGTGTAGAATCTCATTGTCAATGATAATATGAGAGGAAAGCAGAAAAAGGAACACAAGCCGTAAGCAAATGCTTGCCACCAGAACCAATGATAGAAATAAATAGATGATTATTGTCATTTTGAGCCAGGTTTGTCAACAAAACACAGGTTGCACAGCCTTGTTGCAAAAACATTCTATGCAATACAGTGGAATCAGCCAAAACCAAAGTTCTCAATTGGTGAATTATTCTGTTCCAGACAGACATGGCAACAGAATTTGTGCATTATGATTCATTCCTGAGCACAGACAAAGGAACTGATTCATTTTTATACTAGGCTTGAAACAGAAGGACCGAAAGTATGCATGCAAGTAACCACTGCTCTATTGGATTTTCTCAGAAACCTGAAGGCATCCTAGCCAGAAAACAGTCTGAATGAAATTAATTTACTTTCTGCCTCCTGTACTAGTCAAAATAAAAATACAGTAGTGATGGGCACCATCATGCAGGAAAGCAGAAAATTTAATAAGCTGGTATCTTATTTCCCTGTTTGTTGTCACAGCTATAATCCTGACAGAGTCTTTGGTAGATTGGGTAAAGGCTACTGGAAAAGGAAAGATGTTCTTCCACACACTGTACACTTTAAGGTGCTGGGACAACATGGCAGCATCAAGATACTAAATATGGGTTGGGGATCATAGGATCTCAAGTCCAGTTCACTAAAAGCCCTTTCAAAATAACTGCTCAGCAAGTGATGGCTTATGAAGTGTCTAAGGAGGAGGTATTGTTGTCAGTATCAGACACTTATAATGGAAGTCCTGTAGAGGTCGAGGTATGGAAAATTCAGGAACTGCAGCAAGAAAGTGAAGAAGCAGTCACCTTGGAGAAGAACATGGTTCGCCTAGGAAAAGAAAAAGTATGTCTTAAAACTTATGAGGCATTTTAACATACCAGAAGGAACAGAAGAGTTTTATAATAACTGTGTTGAAAGTGATTAATAGATTTTCAGTTCAGTATCTTTGTAGCCAGTATTTTGTGTTATATTTCATTGACATTTGTTGCTATTTTGTATTTCTGATTATCAAACATTTACGAAAAAGTATAATACTTAAGTATTGTTTTGTAGTACAGTATGGTATTTCTATGTAAAATGAACACATTTCTTTGCAGTTAAAAGTTAAAGATAAAAAAGAAATGGAAAAAATCACTTTTAATGTGTTTATCAACAGAACTTTCAACTTCCATCTTTGTACTCATCAACTTTTGAAAAAACTTGGAAACTATGTGCCTCTATTCTTAAATAAAAAATTAAAATTTTAGAAAAATCAACACAGTTTGGGGTTCTGTTATTGTTTGAGTGTGTTTTGTAGGAGATAAAATTGGTGTCATTGTTAAGATGTAAGGGTTTATTGATCTGAAGCATTACCACCATATACTTCAATATTATACAATACCATGTGGATTGTGCTTAATAGGGAAAGGGTTCACATTACGATAGGATAATGACTCAAAAAATCTGTTAGTGTTCTTTAAGAACAGGCTAAGAGTTATTCCACCCGTTGTGAGCAGAGAGGAAGCCAAATGTGGAAAAAAGGGGCCACAATTAGTAGGAGGTCAAAAAAAGTAAATTAGTAAGCATGTCATAAGCTCCAGTTCAGAGATGATGAAAAGGACTGAACATGCTAAGCAACTAGATATCTGACATTTTGGGACTGATGGTTCTTCTGTTTGCACTCAAGTGTTCTATCAGTTTGGCGTACACGCACCCCTGCCTTTAATGCTGTACGATGTTCCAGTGGTGGACCTAGAGTAGAAGGAAGTTGACGGGTGCATGGGACATGTTTTGCAGTACAAATGTTTTGGGTCCAGCTGATGTCTTGAAATATTGTGCAGTATCATAAGGATGTTGTGAAGGCTGGAAGGGTGACTGGAGACAGCAGTAGACGATATAGAGAGAATATCAAGGAGAGATAATCTTGTATCAGGACTTGACTTGAGAAGTCCTTTTTTCGACTGAAGTTATTTATATGGGCCAAGCACATCTCAAATGATAAAACACTAGTTCCCAAAGTCAAATCATGACCTCTGTACCAACTTGCAGATTTCTGCAAATAAGGACTCCGTGGGTGGGTTAAGTAAAGGCCTAACCATGTGTATTTTTATCATACTTAAGTAGATAATGAAGAATAACCAAGACAAATTTAGTTCCCAATAGCTGATGTGAATTTGTACAGGGAATATCTGTAATGAGGGAATATGACTTGAGCAATAAAAATGTCAATTTTTCATAAATAGCTAAATCATATCTTCAAAATACACATTTTCCATATCAGGATATGACATACATAGTTCATTTTAACTAGAGA
This sequence comes from Schistocerca cancellata, assembly GCF_023864275.1. Classification (NCBI taxonomy): domain Eukaryota; kingdom Metazoa; phylum Arthropoda; class Insecta; order Orthoptera; family Acrididae; genus Schistocerca; species Schistocerca cancellata. The sequence continues at coordinate 755,699,923 of NC_064629.1, read as the reverse complement.
CTGTACGTAAGAAGTGTAATAACTTGTTTCTGGTCTTTTATATGCTCGTATTTGTTGTATGATGTTAAATTTCCCCTGTTTTTTTATTCCACTGGTTTCAGTACTTAGTTTAACACACAATCAGTATTTCACATTCATTTCTTTTGCTTAACTTAAGAGTCTGAATCAATTACTGTATGTTTACTGATCTGCCTTTACCCGCAATTGACATTTTTGTTTACTTGCCCAGCTCCCAGTGAAATTCATTGTTGGTATTTAGATTTTTTAGCTCATGCATTTATAGCTAACTTACTTGAGTGGCACTGGAAAGAAATCCAAGTTGACATACAAAAGGCTGAAGTGGTGCCAGTACTATGGTCTGTGGTGCCTGTTTTCTTACTTTGTCACAAAAGTCACTTAATATGTGATATATTTTGGTGTTAAAGATCTATAAAATGTAATCAGTTTGCAAGCTCTGTACTGACCTAAGAATCTGGAGAGTGTCCAGAGAATAATGACATCATGGTTGTGTTGTATAGTACCCTTTGATTTTGTCATAAAAATACTAATATCGTGTATGCAAGTACTTTGTTGTAGGTCAATAACCCAAATAAAGGTAAGATATGCATGATTACTCAGAAACCAGTTGTCAAAACACCAAACTCTAAATGTTTTCAACTTAATACCATGTATGCAGGTACTTTTTTTGTAGGTCAGTAAACTCAAATAAAGGTAAGATGTGCATGATTACTCGTGAACCAATTGTTAAAACACCAAAATGTGTTTTCAGCTTTTTCTGTCTGCATTTTGTGTTAGATATTTGCTACTGCATTAATAATAACAGGTGTAGTATGTTTATCACAAATTTTTCATGTAGATATTTTTGTAGCAACTCGCCAGACTTGATGGAATTATTTGGTTGTATTTTTTATAGATATGTTGCAAATAAGTGCAACACATTATAATTCTGATGATTTTTTCTGATTTACATCTTACTGTTTGTCTTATATGAGCCACTGATAATTCTTGCTAATAAGAGGCAGTGAGCTTGTACAATATATCTTCCTATTATTAATGCCATTAACATGTTCAGTATTTGTTTAGTGAACACTCTTGTCCAGAATTTCATGTCTATTTCTGAGTTTACAATAGAGAATTTTCAATACAGCAAAACATTATCAAATATTTTATATCCCATTGAAGAGTTCACTACTAATGCATCATCAGAGTGCATTGATTGATCTGATGGAACTATTTTTGGGGGAATTGGTATTTCCTCAGTGTTATTTTGAAACCTCTTATTGTTAAATTGTTAATTAGAAATACATTATATTTAAACTTCTAATTGTAGTGCAACTCATCCATCAGTAGGACAGTAGGAGAAGACTTTTCCCCTGGGAAGGGAGGGAGGGGGGGGGGGGGGAGGCGGAGAGTGGTGGTGGTGGTGGTGGTGGTGATGTTGGTGGTGTATACCTGTTCTCCGTGCAAACTTATTATCCTGGTGTTTGCCTTAAATTAATAATGCCAGAGTTACCCAAAGATAAGTAAACAAAATTACATAAAATCCAAATTGAGATCATCAGAATGTAATTTCTCCCTAAAAGTGAGTGCACTGTTGTACCTTGGAAAAAGTGTTTAGTGTAATGTAATTTTTTGTCTCAGGCTAGACAAATGGCTCATTATGCTCAAACTAGACAATAATTGTGCTTCTATTGGAATTTTAATCATATTAAAACTCACTTTTGAACAGAAAATTGACTTTTAATAAGTTCTGTCTTCTGTAACTCATTACTGAGCCATGCATATCATTTTACACATCAATTAGGGCAGTTTAATGCCAAGTGTTCTTTAGATATACTAAAACATAAAGAAGTCTAATGCAATTGGATACATAAAAAATCCATTCACCAAGTGGCTGCAGGAGGACACACATATAAAAGATATTATGTATGCAAGCTTTTGATAGGGTAATATGATAGACAGAGATTGCCACTAAAACATCGTGCATGAGTTAATAAGAATGAAAGGTAAGTGCATTGTATGTGATAATGGTGGGGGGGGGGGGGGGGGGACAGCAAAAAATTGACAGGTCAGAAAATGAAAGATATAGAAAACTAAAACTAGATGGAGAAACGAATAGATACAATGAAGAAGTACTGAGACCAAAGAAATTAATGTAAATTAAGGCCAGGTGGGTGATGGGAACCAAGGACATGTGGTAGCACCATTTCCCACCTGTCGAGTTCTGAGAAACTAGTGTCTAGAGGAAGAATCTGGATGGCATGTGTGGTGAAACATGCACCATGGTGGTAGTCATGGTGATATAAAAGGTCGAACAGTGTTTACATAACAATTGGTATATGATGTGTTGTTTCACAGTTGGCTGTCCCTTTGATAGTATTTGATTTGCCAGTTACATGGCTGGTGTGGGTGGTGGTAAGAGGATGCATAGGTCAAGTCTTTCAGCAGGAATGATCACAGGTGTAGGAGCCATAGAACAGGGTGATGGATGCAGAAGGAGCATAAAGAAAGATAAGTAAATTTTGTAGCATAAAGAAATATTGCCACGGCTGAAGTAAAGCTGTGAGGGCTGGTTGTGAGTGCTGCCTGGTTAGCTTAGTTGGTAAGAGTTTTCCCTGTGAAAAGTAAGGTTCTTTGTTCGAATCCTGATGTGCCACATAGTTTTAATTTGCCAGGAGGTTTTACATCAGTGCACACACTGTTGCAGCATGGAATATTAATTCTAGATTAATAATAATATAACTTGACGGGCATCACTGAAAATTGCAAGTTTTTGAGGGGAGGGGATTATCAGAGAGAACAAGAAAGGAGAATGAATAGGCATATGACAGAGGCATATGACCACTGTCTACATCTCTCTCTCTCTCTCTCTCTCTCTCTCTCTCTCTCTCACTCTCTCACTTCAAAACAAAAACTCGGTAAACATCCACCAAGCAGTTAAGCATATAGTGTTAAAAGAAAAGGAAATGTCTTTCATGTGTACAAGTGATATAATAAAATAACCAAATGAATTATTAAATTTAATTCACACTATATGATTTTTTTTTCAAGTGTTTGTGTTTTAGAGTGCTCCACTTAAAACATTAATATTAATATCTTTGTAAACATTGAGTACAAACTCAAGAGATACATCAGTGAGGAATTAAAAAAATTCCTGTAAATGGTATAAAATACATTTTCTTTCACAGCATAAAAAATATTTTATCTTGAACTTTGTAAATACTTTAGGATTAAAGGAGACCAGTCACTGAAGAGCAGAAGCACTGAGTTGTTGATAGGCACACACAAAAGAGAGAAAACTTCCTAGCTTTTGGAGTTACCTTTGATGAACTGAAGTAAAAAAAAAAAAAAAAAAAACCACACACACACACACACACACACACACACCACACACACACACACACACACGCATTGTGCTGGGTAGGCTAACAGTGCGAATGCTATTTTGTTGCAGGTGGGCTGGTCCATCAGTCCACCTACTGCAAAACAGCATTTGCACTGATAGTAGGTGCATAGGTGTGTGTGTGTGTGTGTGTGTGTGTGTGTGTGTGTGTGTGTGTGTGTGTGTTGTTCTAGCTCATCAAGGGATAACTTGGAAAGCTAGCAAGTTTTCTTCTCTTTGTGTGTGCCTGTCGACTACTCAACGCTTCTGCTCTTCAGTGAGTGGTATCCTTTAATCCTCAAGTATTTCCATTCTCCAGGAACTTTCCTACAACATTTATCTTTAACTTTCATTTTTTTTAGATAAGTCATGGATGTCTCTGATTGGCAGTCTTAATTTCATATGGTTGATGTTAATTCATTTCTGTCAAATGAAATCAACAAAATGAGTTTCAGTTGTGGGAATGTGTGCAGATATGTGTATTCTTTAATACATGTTTATTTGTTCAGTGTTTGTTAATATTTCATTTGGCTTGTGTGTCATTGATAGCATACAACCTCTGTAGTTAAGTAAACTGTTTTTCCTTCTTATTACTGCTATCTCATATTGTTGTGAGTGTGAATGTGTGTGTCTGTTTGTGTGTGTGTGCGTGCATGCATGCTTGACTTGCTAATGAAGTCTTGATTAATGAGTTTAGTTGCAACTCATTGCTTTGTCTCTGTCATGCCATTGATGGTACCAGGATGGATATCTACCAGAATGTGCTACAACATATATTTTTCATTAATGACCAAATGAGTTCATGTAAACTGCAAAAAAATATGTACAATCATCAAACATGAGATTTCAAATTCTGGAGATTTGTTCCACTAAAACAATTTCTCCAGATTCTGTTACTGTTGTTCTGATTTAGAAGAAAAGTATTATTTATGTAGTAGATTCAGCTATGTAAAAAATGATTGAACATGTTATTTGAAGCAAATAAAAACCACAGGGTAGTTTTCTGAATCTTGTTCCAGTGCATTGTATCACTGACATAGTTACCCAGGTTATCCTAACATATTTTATTTATTGATGTCAATGTAATTTGGATTGTTAATGTTTGGTTTAATGACTGAAAATTATTGTTGAACTGTGCTGCATGCAGTGTTTCCCCAAAATATTACAGATATGCGGTGGTGGTATGTGGCTTTATGTTAACAGAATGTTTTGTGCACTATTATTGCATGTAAATGTGTATAGACAGAGATTATGTTGTTAGATATTTAACACTAGCAATCTGATTTCAGCTGTACAATGCTATTTTTTTGTGGTTTACAGAGAAAATGTGACATGTACTGGCCAAAAGAGGGAACAGAAACCTATGGTGTAATACAAGTGAAGCTAGTCAAAGAAGATGTAATGGCAACGTACACAATTCGGACACTGCAAATTCGCCATTTGCGAGTAAGTCATGATTTTAATTTAATAATCCCTATATTTACAGGTAAATAAAAAAAATTGATATAAACTTCCATGTTTAAACATACTCTGTCGTAATAGTGTATAACTGTTTTTAATAAATAAAGTTCATACATGTTTTTCCCAATATTGTGGCATTACTTAAAGTGACAGTAAGATATTTGTGAAAAAGAAAATTAGGAAGTATTTTCCTATTTAATAGTATTATCACGTTCTGCCAGCAAAAAGGGAAAATTCAGTTAATGGAAAAAAAGAATAAAAAATAGTTTCCAGTTGAGTAGCACTGTACTAGGGTCCTGAGAGATTGGATAGTTATCAATGAATTAATTAGAAGATCATGTCACCCTTCAATGAAAACAAAGTCTTTATCATTTTCTCAAGGATTGCTACAAGACACAAGGACATTCTTCAACTGTAGGTGTATATAACAATTAATTGGTAGCTACAGTTTCATGATGATTTGTTGCCTCATTTGGTTTCGACTAATGAGTACTCGACATCAGGTTGTGTAAATTGTACTTTCTTCATTGCAAATGCAATAATCATAACTTGGATTCGAAGTTCATAAGAATTCAATGAAAGGCAAGAAGCAAGTACACACAAACCAGGAGAGGTCCCCAGCAGTAGGGCTGACTTTTTGAAACCATCTATATGGTTATGTAGGTTAAGATCCCAGGTACCAAACAATGCAGCTGTTCACCCTGGCCAGCCGGTGTGGCCGTGCAGTTCTAGGCGCTTCAGTTTGGAACCGCGTGACCGCTACGGTCGCAGGTTCGAATCCTGCCTCAGGCATGGATGTGTGTGATGTCCTTAGGTTAGTTTGGTTTAAGTAGTTCTAAGTTCTAGGGGACTGATGACCACAGATGTTAAGTCCCATAGTGCTCAGAGCCATTCAAATCATTTGTTCACCCTGGTGGGCCCTCATTTGTGAGTAATTGATGGAAAAAAATTCGGAATCTTGTGTCGCACTGAGTACCATTTTTATTTATTTAATCGTATGGCTAGGACCTCACGTCGGGCAGACCGTTCACCGGGTGCCGGTCTTCCAATTTGACATCACTTCGGCAACTTGCAATCAATGGGGATGATAGGATGATGATGAGGAGGAGGACAGCACAACACCCAGTCCCTGGGTGGAGAAAATTCCCAGGAATCGAACCTGAGCCCAGAGGATTGACAATCCATCATGCTGATCATTCAGATACCGGTGGCGGACACTCAATACCATTAAAAAAGTTACATAAAATAGTCTGGTTATGTGGTGTAATGGATAGGATAGTAGCTTCACATACAGGAGCTTGTGGGTCCGAATCTTTTTTTTTATTATTATTTAAAATTTATCTTTTGATAATTTTTTATTTCTAAATTATTATATTTATCTTTCAATAAAGATTTAAAAATAAAGGAAATGACTGCCTCATCATTTTTATTCATTTAGTTGATTTAAATGCAATTTTTTATTTCCATTCCTTTGTTACATCATTTTAATCATAAATCAACTTCTTCATTTGCTCCTATTTTTCTTCCTGTCATTCATTTTCCACCCAAAATCTTTATTTATGTGTTTTTAATTAATTTTATGTATTAATTTGTATTTAATTTCTTTTGTTTTATCACCCAGTTTTCTTGTCCACATTATTGCGTTCATTGTATCTATTTCTCTTAAAATATTCATTGAACTTATAAATCCTTCTTTCATTTAAATCTTCATCTGTGCTATTTTTGACCATAGTGCAGTAGCTATTTAGATTAGGTTTTTAATGTTTGTATGAAATTACCATGCAAAAAAATGCACATCTGATAACGAAAAACACATTTTTCACACCACTCCACAGTCAATATAAGTAGGTTATTTGGTCTTTTGTTTTTTAAGTGATAGAGCAGAATTTTCAAATAATTGAATATCATAATAGATAAATATAATAAAATTCATATTCACAAAAATTCTGACTGGAAAAAGGTTAGTGTAAAGAAAAAGATAAACAAATGAAAAAAGTTCATATGGTGATTAAAATAATGTGACAATGGAGTAGAAATAAAAACTTACATTTAAACCGATTAGTTGAATAAAAATAATAATCACAGTCATTTTGATGAGATTCAAACACACAGCCTCTTGAATGTGAAGCTAATATACTATCCATTACACCATACAACCACATTATATAATACACATTTTTAAGGGTATTGAGCATCACACAAAATTCTAAAATTTTTTTGTTAATTACTCACAAACAAGGGCCCAACAGGGTGAATGGCTGCAGTGTGTGATACCTCAAATCTTAACCTACATCACCATATATTTTGTTTCAAAAGGTCAATCCTACCTCTGGTCGACCTCTCCATGTAAGTACAAAGCTCACATATAATTGCTATAACTATGTTGTAAACAAATTGAACTGCTTGAAGGATTAGTCTGCTTACATAGCTCTGAAACAACTTATGATTTTGTACTGCAGAGTTTGGTATGGGCAATAGCTATTCATGTACAAATCCCAAAGTAGAAAAGGCACACACACACACACACACACACACACACACACACACACACAGAGAGAGAGAGAGAGAGAGAGAGAGAGAGAGAGAGAGAGAGAGAGTGTTCCTGTTGCCATGGGGAATGGAATAGTTTAGTGTGTACTGCAACTGGGATTTCGTTAGACAATTGCACTGACAATTGGTCTAACAGTAGAGCACAGGATTTAGAAGATGCTTGACATTGTAGCAAATAATCATGTAACTTGCTTGCTGATACAAGATGGTGCGGATATCAGCTGAAAATAATTCCACAAAGGAAAATAAAAACTGTTTATTCAGTTCTTTTTATTTATTTTTCTTCATCTGTTCAACTGTATTTACTGTTTTCTAGTTTACATCCTATCAACTTCAAAGCCAAATGGCTCCTTATTCAGGCACACAGGGTCAGAAATTGATGTACATCCACAGCATATACAGGGTGTTTCTTTTTCCACCTTGTACAAATTCTAGGGATTGATCGATGAGAGGATATGGAACAAAAAAGGTCTGATGAACTTATCTGGAAATGCATGATTCCCCTGCCAGAGACCATTTCTTCAATTATGCTCTGTTACAGAGACTGTGGTCTAATATGTGCTGTACAATGTAGCCACAGTTACAGTATGCATGGTTTCCTCCTAGAGGGTGGTACTGTTTTTCATGTCATGCCCTAGCACCCTCTGCTGCCATAGTCAATGGTAATGTTGTGTCAGATTTGCTTCCCATGCTGGCTCACCTTGTAGTGGATGTGATACAGCATTGTACACAATGCTTCTGTATTCGAGTCGAGAGCTTTCCAACATGGTATTAACTTACAGAAAGGCAAATGGCAATGTGCGGTGGTGAGCAAGGTTGTATCAGGAGACCTATCCCTGCCGACAACGACCATACGATTCAATGTTTGGAACTATGTTTTGCTGTTTGACTGAGGTAGGGTCATTTCAGGAAGCAGGAAATCATTAAGGGTGTACCCGAAATGTTCGGACACCAGACTTGAAGGAAAATGTGATTAACACTATGGAAGGTGACCACCGTGTCAGTACCAGGCAGTTGGCCTGCCAGTACAGGGTAAGCCAGGCGACAGTGATGTACATTCTCCATGACTATTGTTACTACCCGTCTCACTTACAATGTGTGCAGGGCTTACTAGTGACAGACTTTCCACATCGGGAGCAGTTTTGTCACTGGTTTCTTCACAAGACAACCATGATTCTGGGATTTATGTCATCCATCCTATTCACAGTTGAGGCCACCTTTATGTGACATGGTATTTTCAACTTTCATAACGGTCATCTGTGGGATAGTATGTAGAACTCCCATGGTATGGTGACAGCAAATCATTAGCATCAGTGCAGCTGGAATGTGTGGGTCAGGATAATTGGTGACCGTGTTTTGGGACCAGTCTTCCTTCCACATTGCCTAACAGGCTGGAACTATTGGCGTTTCTAGTGGGCGACTTTACCTCCCCTGCTGGAAGAAGTGCCATTGATGATTTGAAGGATTATGTGACTGTCTCATGGTGGTGCTCCAGCCCACTTTGCCGTTAATGTCCAGATGCATCTCAGTCGTGGCTTCCCTGGTCAATGGATCAGATGAGGAGGTCCAGCTGCATGGCCTGCTTGTTCACTGGTTCTCAACCTGTGCGATTCTGGTTATGGGGCCATCTCAAAAGTACCATGTGTGCAGAGCCATTCCAGATGTGGAGACACAGGAGTAGTGTATTAATGCTGCCTTTGACATTGTTCAGATGCAGTCTGACTGATGTGAACATCTGAGACAGAACATACTGCGGCATGTACACACATGCGTTGAGTCACATAGAAACCATTTTCACCACATACTGTAATTGTGGCTGCATGGCAGCTTACATATTGGACTGCAGTCTCTGTAATGATGTATGATTGAATAAATTGTCTCTAGCATGGAAACCATACATTTCCAGACATAAGTTCATTAGACCTTTTTTGTTCTGTATCCTCTGATCAGTCAGTTCCTAGAGTTTGTACACTGCGGAAAAAATTACTCTCTATAACATGATGGCTGGCATGAGGCAACGGCTATCAACTGAATGGCGCAACCAAACTGCCAGTTCAACCAGTGCTGCATAGTGAGCATTATAACAGCTTACAACATATCAGAACTTTTTTCTCCCACTGCATCAAATAGAGCTCATATGTTGTTCTTAGTGAGGATAAATCATCAGACCTGAATGTTGTAACTATGTATAGCTGGTAAAACTAACAGCATCTTTATAGCAACTAATGGTGTCTCCAGCATTAGGAGATGAAATTTTAGACACACAAATGTGCTTTAGACCAAGGAACTCTAGCAAAAATTAGCAAGGATGTATGTACTAGCCATGAAGACCTGTAATGTATCATTGGCATATATGGCCATTAACTTGTTATTGTCATCAAAAAATTCTGAAAGAGCTATAACCACTACTTGTGCCTACCGATACAATGACAACTTCATTATGAGTACTTTTTCATTTCTCAAACAATGATTGGACCATGTTACTGGAATAAATGAAAAGAGAAAAAAAAAGATTGTTGTGATGACTTTCTATAGTATGAAAATTATCTCAGCAGTTATACACTTGAAAGTCAACATTTTTGAAAGCCACAATGCTGGGGGAGAGATTTCAGTAACTTCTCAAATTCCTCCAATTTAAAAAAATCATCGCAAGCTGAATGCCTGCCAGCCAATAAGAGCTTTCATGTTTCTGAATTTTGGAAGAATTTAATTGAAAATTTTGTTTGTTTGCTGTTATCATCAACGAAATACAACCAAAAATTCACAGTTACTTCAAAGTAAAACACAGCACAGTTCACTCAGTTCATGGCCAACAAATTAGATAAATAGTCTCAAAGTCTGAATTGCTGCTCATGTGCAGACAAAATACATGTGTGACACATTTGTTTATGTTAGTAAGGAGAATGCATATCCAGGAAAACAAATGTTTGGAGACTATCTTTTAATGTGCCTCATGGAACCATTTCTAAACCAAAAAATAAATGAGATGGCAGATAATATGTTTATTTCTCTAGCTTGCTAAGAAATTTAAGAGAGAAGAGCCAGATTAGTGGCAACAATAAGGAAGTTTCAATTCAAAATCCTTGATAATGGGAAGAAGATTACTAGTGAAGTATGCTTCACCACCATCTATGACTAATTGCCAAGAGAGACAGCACATTTATTTATTTATTGAATGTACATCAATGAATGTACAAGGGTTGGAACTTTAATAGCGGCAACTATTTATTTACAGCTCGTACAAAATAGATACATGTTTCTAAGTTTTACTGACCTTCAAAGTAGTCACCAGCATTGTATATAACCCATTGTCAGCAATGTGGAAGTCGTAGGATACTCTTATTAGTGCCAGTTGTGTTGACAGTTTGAGTAGCGTGGTCTATAGCCCACCGAATCTGTAGCAGTTCTGAAGCGAATGCCATGAAGAGTTTCCTTCAGTTTAGAAATCAAGTTGAACTTACGAGGGCTTAGGTCAGGGGAGTGGAGTAGATGGTATAGCACTTAGCAGCCCCATCAGCCAAACAAATCAGTAACAACTTGCACTGTACGTGCTTGAGCATTGTCCTGCAAAATGATGGTCATATCCTGCAGAAAGTGTCATCACTTCTGTCTCTATGCTGTTCAGTTTTGGAAGAGACAGAAGTGATGACACTGTCTGCAGGACCTGACCATTATTTTGCAGGACACTGCTCAAGCACGTACAGAGCAAGCTGTTACTGATTAGTTTCACTGATGGAGCTACTAAACGCTATACCACCTACTGCACTCCCCTGACTTAGGCCCTTGTGAGTTCAACTCGATTTCTAAACTGAAGGAAACACTTTACAACATTCACTTCAGAACTGCTACAAATTTGTCAGGTAATAGACTGCTCCGCTCGAATTGTCAACACAACTGGCACTGCTAAGAGTATCCTACGACTTCCACATCACTGGCAACGGGTTATACACAAATAGAAACCACTAACAACCCCTTTGAGAAGTACCACAAAACTGTGTGCAAAAAATGTGCATATAATTAGCAATTTTATATGCAAAATATGTGTAGAGCTTACAGTGACTTGTTATGAGCAATACACTAAAGCCAAGTGCTGAAATATAAACTATATGTTCCAATTGCACATAGACTGAACTAATAACAATAAAATTATGTCTGAATCACTATAAATTTGAGCAATTTTTAGGGTAGTGTAGTTAATCTGTTCCTCAGCACATTCTGTGTATTTTGTTGATGACAGACAAAAATAATCACAGTCTGGGATAATATTGATGACTTTATAAGAAGGCTTGCTCAAAAGAAATTCCTCTGAATTTTTTTTGTGTGAGTACTCTTAATGCTTTTTAAATAAAACAGACATTATTAACATTCTAAATCTTTATTATTCATTTCTACGTATTAATATATATCAACATAGTTACTCTGGTGATTAACACATTTCTTCCAACAAGAAACAAGTTTGTTGACACCATGAGTGTAGAATGTGTGACTTTGTTGACAGAGCCACAAACTCATATCTATTTGCACCACTTCAGCACTATCAAAGTGAAGTCTTGAAGATGTACTTTAAGTTTTGGAAACAGATTAAAACCAGATGAGGCGAAGTCGGGACTATATGGAGGATGATCATTGACAGTGAACCTAAGGCGTCAGATTGTTGCAGGTGTCACAGCGCTAGTGTGTGGTCTGGCATTGAAATGCTGAATGGGAGGGTGCTCCATGTGTGGATGAACTCTTCTGCAGTTAGAAACTTGATTATCGCACACTGTTTTTCATACACCAACATAGTTACTTTACACACTACCATGTTACATACCACAATTTTGAGCCCTCTAGTGGTAGAGGGCTGCAAATATGTAGACGTGAAGAACAATGATTCAGAATGTTAATAACATTTGTTTTATTTAAAAAGCCTTAAGAGTTATCATATAAAAAATTCAAAGGTTCAACTTTTCAGAAAACCCTCATATATAAATTAGAAACTGATAAATTGAAATGACTACTTCCCTCTATTATAAGAGCATTACTTTCTCTGATAATGTAGTCTTAAATAGTTTAAGAGCAGCCACTGAAATATGTGGTGTATGTATACAAGTTATTTGCAATGTATCAATATGTTCCACATGGTAATGAACTACATGCATATGGTTTATGGAACAGGCAACAAACTAAATTATGTGAGTAACTGATAACATCACATTACATTAATACTTGTTCCATAAATCATGAATATGGTATTTTGTAATGATGTGGAACATGTCAGTTTAAAATAAGGTTTCTTTACATCAATTACTCCTTCTATATAAAAATTCATCTTTTGAATAGAAGGAGTAGTCAATCAGAAATTCTACTTTTAATGCTATTTGGTAAATGACCAAAGACTATGAAGCAGCATAATTTATCCCTTTGTGTGCCAAAATCAAATTTAAACCAGCAGTAACTCTTATATTGCTTGTACAATGATTATATTAACATGTTTTCTCTTGTTTTCATGTATTTGCAGCTAAAGAAGAAGAAGCACAGCCTGTGTGAGAGGCTTGTGTATCAGTATCACTACACAAACTGGCCTGATCATGGTACACCAGATCACCCTCTACCTGTGCTTAGCTTTGTTAAAAAATCATCAGCTGCCAATCCACCAGAGGCTGGCCCTATCATAGTTCATTGCAGGTGTGTATAAAAACACTATCTATCATGTGTAGCAAAATCTGTTGACTATACTGATGATTTCTATACAAATTAAATTATTGTAGAGGTAAAAAGTGTAGAAAAAATAGAAGAAAACAGGTATTTTATGATGCCATTGTTAACTGCAATCAAGCCACTTCTATGTGAGTTTATCAGATCAGACACACATGTATGTGTGTTCCTGACCTATTACTCAGTATAATGTTTTAATAAAAATCAATAATTCACTGCTACTGACTCCTGAAGAACAATAATCAAACCAATATACAAAAATCAAGGATTTACTGATTCAGTTACATTTATTTTAAACACTCTCTGTTCCAATGGTCATGCCATCGTGAGGTGTATCGAGAAGATTTTATGTTGTGGAATGTATCTGTGACACATGCACGTGTCATCTATTTGGTAGACAGTGATACAGAAAGAACATTATATCACAAGTAAAAAGTGACTGAAGCAGTATATAAATGATGAATTTGTGTATTATCTAATTAGTTTATGTCCATTACAAATAGTCCTTTATACACAAGATATTTCTTAAATGATAGCATGATAATTTGATAATTAAAAACGTACCCTATAAGAATATTTGGCACTGGATCCAGATTAGGGAATAAGTGGAATATGCCACACTATGAGTGGCAACTGACCCTTAACATAGACAAATGTAATGTATTGAGAATGCATAGAAAGAAGGATCCTTTATTGTATGATTATATGATAGCGGAACAAACACTGGTAGCAGTTACTTCTGTAAAATATCTGGGAGTATGCGTGCGGAACGATTTGAAGTGGAATGATCATATAAAATTAATTGTTGGTAAGGCGGGTACCAGATTGAGATTCATTGGGAGAGTCCTTAGAAAATGTAGTCCATCAACAAAAGAGGTGGCTTACAAAACACTCGTTCGACCTATACTTGAGTATTGCTCATCAGTGTGGGATCCGCACCAGATCGGGTTGACAGAGGAGATAGAGAAGATCCAAAGAAGAGCGGCGCGTTTCGTCACAGGGTTATTTGGTAACCGTGATAGCGTTACGGAGATGTTTAACAAACTCAAGTGGCAGACTCTGCAAGAGAGGCGCTCTGCATTGCGGTGTAGCTTGCTCGCCAGGTTTCGAGAGGGTGCGTTTCTGGATGAGGTATCGAATATATTGCTTCCCCCTACTTATACCTCCCGAGGAGATCACGAATGTAAAATTAGAGAGATTAGAGCGCGCACAGAGGCTTTCAGACAGTCATTCTTCCCGCGAACCATACGCGACTGGAACAGGAAAGGGAGGTAATGACAGTGGCACGTAAAGTGCCCTCCGCCACACACCGTTGGGTGGCTTGCGGAGTATAAATGTAGATGTAGATGTAGATGAACATTTTCCCCCATACATAGCCAATGTATGATAGTGTAGTCATGATGATGCAACACAGTCCCAGACATGTTTAAAATAAATGCACAACATCTCTCTCTACAACTTCCTAGACTTAGCAGCTGCTTGTTATGGTGTATGTTAAAAATGATATCAAATATCAGCATGCCTGTCATTTGTCAAATGTGACACTCCAAAATGTGTGCAAGACATAGTGGCCTCTGACAGTGTATTCGGGCATCATTTCAAAATGGGAAGTATGTGACAAGCCTGGTAACCTGTTTACAGCACACATGCCTTTGGATATATTCACTTTCTCATTGTAACCCAAGACATAAGCAATTCAGTACCATTTTCCAAAAGTAATTTCAGAACACTGCGCAGGATGAACTGCAAATGTGATGTGATGGGTTACTGTTGTTACCATTAACAGCCAAGACTGCTACAAATTGAAAATAATTCCAGAAGAAATTTGTACTTTGAGGAAGTCATAAAGAACAAGAGTGATATTCATTTGGAACACGACTTTCATTAAATTCAATCATTACAAATCCCATCTACATTGTACTTAATATTTCAAAATACAACAGGCAAATATTCTTCTCTGAGCAATATTTTGATCAGATGTTCTAGGTTTTTGGTGTAAAATTCGAACTTTATACTCACGTCACCAGTCAGGTGTGTGCCAGATCCCAAAGCTTCAGCACTAGCCGGCAGTGTCACTTTCAGCAACTGTTCTATATAGTTTATGCATTGCTGTTAATTTAATTTTTTAAGGTGGTTCTGTTTCAAAGTAAGCAACAACTAATTTTTGGCTTAATTCTTTACTTCTCATTAGCTAGGTTTAAAAACAGATATGACCAGGGATGTTCTCTGTGGGACCATGATGTAGAGCCGATCTTGATGATGAAGGTGAATTGGCAGTTGTCAGCTGGCTTCATATGCCCATTGAAAATTATGCAGGTAATGTACTGGCAATCACAAATCTGATGTGGAAATTCCCAACTGAAGTTGGTGTCAGCATGGTCCTCAGAGAATCACAATATAGCGCCAGATGGTCACTCGATGGTGTCTAACAGGTTATGACCACATATAGAGTTAGTTTTATGTGGCAAATGGCTTATAACTAACAGATTAGTGCCTGGAATCTGCCACTATTCTCAGTTTTTCCTGTGAAGACTGACAGAAATGATGAGGCCAGCCAACCTAAATTGGACAGTGTCATTATAGATGTCTATTTGCAGCATTGTTCTGAGGACTGATCTGGATTTTCTCATCTGCACTTGATTGAAAAGCTTAAAACAAAAACTGTCAATTCTCTGATGAGGTTGACTGGAGATTCTTTGATCTGAACTATAGGTTGGAGACTTGCAGAGTCACTCTGCATGGCCCAAGGTGTGCAATACACACCCAACTGCATGTGGAATGCACTTTTTTAAGGCAAAACATTGATACCCCAGTATAAAAACAAATGTTAGATAAACCAATTATTAATAATAATCCCCTTTTACTCAATGGCCTGGTGCAAGTATTTCAATTAGATGCTGCTTCAGCAACGTGCGTGTCCCTTACCTGTCCCAGTAATCCTACCATGGAAAGAGGACCGACAGTTTAATGTTGAATACAAACCACGTGCTGTTCATGGTGAATCTTGGTGTCATCAAGAGATGGGTGCTAGATAAAGCCAGACTGAAATATTCTGTGGTCCAACCAGGATCCAGTCCTTCAGTTTGCAGGGACATGCTTTACCAGTATACCATCGGTCTTGACAAACAGACCAGGTATAAAATGCGTAGGACAAGAAAAGTAATAGTTGTCAACATCTAGAACATTCAGGTCCCATGACATGCTAGGAACTAAGTTAGGTAAACCTGAAGTATAATATAAAGAAAGTTTCAACAAAACATGAAATGTGTATTGGAAAGATAGATTAGGGTCCTCACAATGTGGAGTATTTATTCTAACAGGCGGAAACATTAGGCCTAGTGAGATCCAAAACAAATTCAGCTGGATACTTAATGGACAAGAGCTACCAGGTTCTGTGGGTATGTATTAATAATCATATGTTTCTACCAGTTGCCATTCAAAGATTGCCTAAACTTAGTAGCATGGAAATATCTTGTGCATGTAGCAATAATAGGCAGTGAATATAATTTTCTTCTATCAATGGGAAAAACTGCTTGGTAATAAGAAACAGCTGTTTGAAGTAATACTGAACATGTCCTTAGACAATTTTCTCAAACAACTAGTTCAACAGCCTATAGGTGAAATAAATGTTTTAAACTTCTTAGCTACAAATAGACCATCTCCCAACTGCTTCACACAGCTCTCTGACATTGCTGTGCTTCTCTCTGAAACTTGCTTTAAGTTTGTCGGCTTCTGTATCCTCATCCACAATGTTTTCTCAGCAGGCTCTGTAGGTCCTAGCTGTCAACTCTACCTGGGCAACATTTGTCTGCCCTTGTATTCGTGTCATATTCTCCTGTTGTCTTCTGTTCCCCTACCATTCACACCCATTCATTTATTTGCACACCAAACTCCATAAATCTCATAATCAAGGAGAGCCTTTATTCCCTCTTTCAACCCTCTGCTCTGTTCCGGACACTCACCCACTGCAGTCAGGTTGCAGGAGTGGGTGAATGTAGCTCTGTTTGTGTGTTTGCTTATGGTCTTGTTTATATACCTGCCATCTGCTCAGCTCACTTTTTTACTCATTGTGTTGTTTATGTTCCATTCAGAATTCTGTACATTACAGAGCACTAGTTTGTAGATGCACTTTGTACTGCACTCTGAAAGTCCTTGTTAAACTTACTCATATAGAGCTGTAGAAGAGAAATAGAAGCTGTATATCATTGTTTACTAGCAGCATTCTTTTGTACCTTTCCAGAAGCAAAAGAAGTTTGTGTGACCACATGTGAGATTTAATGATTCAGAATTAATTTTGTGACACTTGTTCAGTATTAAATACAGCCAGACTTTGGCCTTGGGTAGTTCCATTTTTGGATGACTTTGCTCAGGACCACATTGAAAGTGTGCTTGGTTGAATACCAAGACTTCTACAGTTCTTATTACAGTGTTAGGAACCTTCACCAAGTACTGTGTTTCATTTGATCTGTGTATTTCATTGTTTCTTTGTCCATTGTAGGTAATACGTGGACTTTTGAGATTTTCTGCAAACACACATGTAGAGACACTGTGAAATGCTATCACTTAAGTGTTATACTGAAATTATTAATAAGATGATTAACATGACTTCTGAATTGTGAGTGAATCAAATGTAAAAATTTATTTATTTCATAGTGTTGTTACACACTTTCAGAGCAGAGAACAAAGTAAAATAAATATATGAGGATACTTTAGTACTGTAAGTTCCCTAACTTGCTGCCTCTCTTAAGGATGGGTATAATTTCCTTCATTATATCCCACCAACACATATTCATCTGCAACTCGTGCAAGGAAGTATTTTTGATTTGGTGTAAACAAAACTTTGGTCCATTGATGGGAAGGTAAATAAAAAAATGCTCCATTCAGTTCTTGATGTACTTAAAGAAAGCTATGCTACAGCTGCAATCCACACTGGGTTCAAATCATCAATGGAATGTTTTAATGGAGCTATATATTGAATACGGGATAAAATGAAGCTGTTAATCACTGCAAGGGAGAAAGGTTCACAAAAGCTGACTAAATAAAAGTTTAGAATGCATGACAGTGTGGCCAAACCACTAAAATAATGACAGAAATTACGTATTTTTATGCTGAAACTGGCAGTTCAGTTTGTTTCATTGGTAATAAAAAAATTTTCTACTTGAGAACTTTTGAAATCCTTGAAATCCAAAAGCTTTCCATCTGTAAACCTAATTTTAGTGTTTTTAGTGTTAGTGACAATGGTGGAGTTTCTTTTGTTTTATTAATGTCAAATATTTCAGTCAATTTCTTGTCATTTCAGTTAAATACAGTAAAATAACCTAATAATAAATGTTTCTTCTTTCCAGTGCTGGAGTTGGTAGAACTGGTACATACATAGTTCTCGATGCCATGCTGAAACAGATACAAGCAAAGGGAGAAGTTAACATATTCGGCTTTTTACGTCATATCCGTACTCAGAGGAACTTCTTGGTTCAGACAGAAGAACAATATATATTTATTCATGATGCTCTTCTTGAAGCTATTGAAAGTGGAGAGACTAACATCAGTCAGACTTCTCTGCCTCAGTATGTACAACAACTTCAATTCTGTGATACTGAAGACGAGCAGAAACCGGATCAAATAGAGATGTTGGAGTTACAGTTTCGGGTATGAGTATAGACTGCAATTTCTTAGTTGTTAGAAAAAAATAAATAAATATTACTTCTGTGCCATTAAAGTTGCCTGTTAGAAAATAATTTTCATCGAAAGTAGATAATTTGTTAGTACATGAACAAAATTAAGCTCTTCAAAAAAAGTTTGTTAGAAGCCTCATGACTTGCACAATTTTTGCTATTTTGAACAGAAAGCTCATTGTCAGGACTGTTTTGACCACAGGTAATAATTAGGTGGAGCCGCTTGTGTAATGGAGCTAAAAACATCAGTGCACATCAGTAGAGCATACAGTGCCATTTTTATACACTGTTCAGTCTTCATCATGCTTCAGAAAGTCATTTCAAGCTCAGACCATCCACACATTCTCACTTTATGGCAAGAAGGTTTGTCACAATGGTAAATTGCCCACTGTATTTGTGTACACCACGGGAACATGATACAGATATACAAACATTGCCACAAGACATAAATCATAGAATGTACAACTTTTGTTGGACGTCCTCATTCAAAATCACCAGCTGATGTCAGCTACCCATAAATTATGGCTTGTACAGACCGAGTAATTTGGAGGGCTGTGTTGAGTCATACAATAAGCAACTGACTCCATGCAGTCAATTTAGCCTCTGAACATCCATTACAAACTAGAGTACAAAATCCCCATCATGATGGAGTGTAAAGAAGACAGGTAATGAAACATTAGGCATAGAACCTGGATCTATGTCAGTGGGTTCTCTTCACTGATGAGGGCAGGAATTGTCTAACTCCTGATGATCATTGTAGGATTGTGTGCAGGTTTCTAGGTACTTATGCACATCTCAGGCATGCAGTCTCATGGTTTCAGCAACATTACGTTTTGGCTCAGTATCCTATATGTCTGTCAGAGGCCTCTAATCTCTATCAAGGATAATTTGAAGGCTGTGCCCTATGGGGATGATATCCCCCAGCTTATTATATAGCCCTCCAGTCAACATTTCAGTGGTGGGTTCAGCTTTTGAGATGCTGATGATGTGTGAACACACTTTGGCCACTTGGTGAACACCACCCTCCTGGAGGTAGGAATTGTGGTGCATGCAGGACTACACCCCTGCATATTCAGCCACTGCAGTAATGGATATTGTGGACCAGGTGTGGCCCCTGCATCACATCAGAGGATATTTGTTGATAGAAGAGCCACTGAGTTGTTTGCTGTGAAGCCTCCTGTAGCTGCCATGGCGTTTGGGGGCACATACTATGCCACTGCAGGGTGTGCAGGTTGCGGTACATGGCACTGCAGTTGCAGGCGCGTATTTGCATCATCAAGGACGTATGTCCACATGATATCGTGTGTGTAGTCTGCTGCAGGTGCCTACTTAAGTCAGCTCTCCATCCTCTGAGAGCCAGTTATACTCTGGGCTCTGACTGACTGACAGCCACTTCGTGTCCCCAATACAGACCTGATGCCTGACACTGCCACTGCCTGCCGAGATGTAGTCTTGCCCTCACTGTGAGCCCCGTGTGATGCTGAACTTCAGTCAGCTGCTCCCAAGGGAACCACCCCACAGGATCTGCATGTGACTTTCCCATGAGCTCATCACCTCAAAGGACTGTGTTGTTATTGGACCTTGCTGCTCATCAATGGACTGCCTATGAGCACCCAGCCTGCCCACGAGCTGCCAGACTCATGGGACTGTAGTATTGTATTATTACTTATCCTCCCTGATCCTTGCCACACTGAAATTTATGGACGACATCCTAGTGTGCACCTGTTAGGCTTTGTTGGCGATCAACGTTTCTATAATCACATTGTGTGGGTATTGGTTCTCAGAAGCTGCACATAACTTATTCATGTTAACAAGCAGCTGTTATTGCAAAGTGTGTATGTTAGCATTTGCTTGTCAACAACTCAGCTAAAGGGTAATAAAGGAATTTACTGAAAGAAATGCTTCGTGGTATTTGTTACAATGAACCCGATTGAGCATGCTTGGGATCAGTTGAAATGTGCAGTACATTGGTGATTTTTTTTGTTTGTTTGTTTGTTTGTTAGTAAAGTTATTTTTGTAATTTCATGAGCCGTATTATTCATTCCTTGTATCCTATGAATCCAAGCAATGCATGTTTATATATTGGCAGGTGGTGTAATACTTTTTTTTTACTGGTTTATGAAAAACACTGTTATCTATCTTACAATTAATAGCATATGTAGAATTTAAAAGAAGTTGATTATATTGTCATGTCATAACAAGTATCACATCCAAATCCAAAAGCAAGGTTGTCAGTGAATTAGAACACTTAGCACTGAAAGTACATTTATTACAAACACCAACATACAGATAGAAGAGAACACAACTCCCGTATGGAGAATGCTACTGTTTAGACAGACATCAAAATTTTAGAATGTACAAACATAAGAAATTTTGAGAAAATTTCAGAAATTGTCAATACAAAATTACAAATGGCTGGTGCTTGAGTTTCAACTGGTGACCCATAGTGCGCTAGCCAGCAATGCTAACCACTGCACTGCACTGTATGCCATACAGCTCATGCCTTTGTTCCCTCTCCTGGAGCAATGACGAGTCACTGTTTCAGAAGTTCTTATTAGAGCTGACTACACTGCCCTGGATCTAGATCTTGTCAAAGGTCATGTGTATGACAGTGCTGGTGGAACCTCACCTTCTGGTAGTGTTGCCACCTCCTTTTCACTATAATGAGCATTGAAAATAGCCCCTCGCATCAAACCTTTGCAGTCGTTGAGCAAGTCTTTAAGTATCTTGGAATGCAAATCCCCCATGATAGATCAGCACCTCAAGACTATTGTAGGGTTTTGTACAGAGGATGTGGGTGACATATCTGTGCTTTTGTCATCTCGATGGGATGGGAGTTTGTATTGGTCAACTTTGTATGTGCCATCAAAGAAGCAATGAAAGATATTATACAGCCCCAAAGTAGCATTTCAGTAAATTTTCCGACAAATTCACTTTCCACATAATCATAAAAATCGATACCAAGTCTCCCAGACCATATCTCACTGGCCAGTGCTTGGCATTACAGTATTCGTGGCCCTTCTCCTTGGTTTCTTGGGTTTGTACGTGAGCCAGCTTTCTTGCTTGTTTGGTCCTACTGATAAGGTGTTTCACGTACTCATTCTAAATATCATCTGGTTGAAATGGGAACATGTATCCATTATCATTGCAGCCTCTGGAGCAGAAAGAATGTTGTGAAGCCTGTGATATCTTACTTCACTGTGGTACATGTTAATGTCACAGTGGGCAGCATTGATTTGTTTGGTGCCCCTGACCTGCCAGGCATGGTTGCTTGGGGAACAGCAGGTGGCCCACACCACACCTAGCACGTTCCGACTATCAGCACTCTCTAGTCTACAGTATGCTTTGTTTAATGTGTGGATCAGATTTTGCCTCAGTCCAAGCCTGGCCACTCTGCAGTGAATGTTAGTTGCAGTTTAGCTGTTAGTCTATCTTTCTACCATTCTGTGGTGAAATTTGTGCAGGTAAGTGCATTTGTTTTCAATTTATCATTCCTTATCTATAAAAAATTATTGTCACCATAATTACACACAAATTTTATTTTTATAGAAATGCCTCAAAACAGGTGAGGACGTAAGAGGAAATTATTTTGTGTTGAAGATGAATTTTGTGTATAATTATGCTGGAAATAATTGTTTTATAGGTAAAGAATGATAAATTGAAAACAGATGCACATACCTGCACAAGTTTCACCACATAATGGTAGAAAAACAAACCAACAGTAGAATCACAACTGATGTTCACTGTATAGTGCCCAGACATGGACTTATGCAAATCTGACCACACAGTGAACAGAACATAGACTAGATGATGCTGATAGAACACGCTAGGCTTGGTGTCGGCCACCTGCCATTCTGTGAGCTACCATGCCTGGTGGTTTGGGTACACCAAATATGTTACAGTAGTAACAATAAATAAAATAGACCCAGGCTGCAGTTATGGTGTTACAAGTTTCAGTACATGATCAAAATAAATATGATGGGTAATGACGATACATATATTCTATGCCACGAAATGAGAACTGGAGATCGGGCATAAAGTCTTGAAATCAATCATGCAATAAAACGTATAACATCTTAACTGCAGCCTGAGGCTATTTTATGTATTGCTATTACTATATGCAACTGCATCCCCACCATTCACAATTATGCATAATGAAGATATCATATTAAAGCATTTGGTGAGGCCATTAATCTGTGGGTAGTAGGCAGTTATCATCTTGTAAGTGATGTTGCAACATGAAATAAACTCTGATACTAGTCTTGACTGGAAAAGTTTTTCACGGTCAGCGATTATCACTCAGGATGTTCCATGTTTCAAAATGATGTTTTCTATAAGTAATCTTGCAATTTGTGGAACTTCAGCTGTCTACACAGTTTTTGTGACAGCTGAGAGGGATGAAGCAGTCAGAGCAGACTATTATTCCTGTTTGTTGACTTTGGGAACCTCCCCAAGAAGTCAATTTCAGTTTGGTGGAAGGGACTGCTGCTGGTAGATTTGGTACCAGGTACCTCAGAGGTAATTGCAGCATGTGCTTCCATTGCTGGAATTCCTCACTGTTGCAGACAGTGTGTCTTACAAACTGATGGGCACTTGGCCAGTGGTACCTGCACCTGATATATCTAGAGTCTTCTCAAATCCCAGGTGACCAGAAGTTTTGAAGCATCATGGAAAAACTTCAGGATAACTGGCCATAGATGAGCAGTCATTTCTCTGCCCCTCCCAATTGGATCATAGTTCCTCTAGTACAATGTTCCGTTTATTGACTTTAATTCACCTTTGGCCAATTCCTCCTTCAAGTCTTGTAGGGTTTTCAGCAGTGCTGGATCTTGCCTCTGTTCTGCAGCAGTGTCATGATTGAGATTTCATCCATGCTGCTGTGTTCTGCCTCAGTCTCAAAAAGGTAGTTGGTGTCATTGCATGTGCATCCATTTTTGTACACCACTGTGATATTGCACTCCTGAAGCATCAGTGCCCATCTCACCAGTCCATCTGACAGATCCTTCAGACTAGTCAGCCAACATAATGAATGGTGGTTAGTTACAGAGGTAAATGGTTTGGCAAATAAATATGGCTGGAATCTATTGTGGCCCAAATAACTGCAGAGAACTCTTTCTCAATTGTAGAGTAGTTCATCTTGAACTTAGACAGTACTCTGAAGCATAAACCTTTTCAGCACCTTCCTGAATCTGTACTGTAATTGCTAGCATCATTGTGACATTGTCACTTTGTACAGTTTTTGTACAATGGTATAACTGCAAAAGATGTTTAAGCCTCCTTAAGGATAGTGAAAGATCTTTTGTGTGCCTGGAATATTTGCCATTTTCCTGTAGTAGTTCTTGCAAGGGATGTGGCTTGGTACAGAAGCCCTTTACGAATTGCTGGGTAATATGAGCACATTCCAAGCAAACATCTCTCATCACTAATGTACTGAGGAGTTGGAAAATCTGTGACTACTCCAATTTTCTCTGGATCAGAAGAGGCTCCCATCACCATTAACTAGTTGTCCCAAGATTTTCATTTCTTGGGCAACTGTTTTGGAGTCAGGAAGAGGTCTGCAGTTGGAACGGACTTTAACAGAGTTGTCAGGCAGCTTGGATGTTCTTCATATGACTTTGAAAAGATGACAATGTCATTCAGATAGCAAATACACATCATCCATTTAATGTGTTGAAGCAAGTTGTCTACCAACACTCAAGGTGGCTTAAGTGTCACATAGTCCAAACAGCATAACTTTGAACTCATAATCACTGCCAGAAATTATGAAGGCAGAATTTTCCTGGTCAGAGTTGTCAACCTTGATTTGCCAGTAGCCTTACTGCATGTCCATAATTGAGATGTACTTTGAGGGTGTAATCAATGTGTGAGAGTCTGTTAACAGTTGACGTAGAAACACTGTGTGCTTCCTTCTTCTTGATAAGAACCACAGGACAAAAGGAAGATTAGTGTTTAATGTTCCATTGACAATGAGGTCATTAGAGATGAAACAAAAACTCAGATTAGAAAGGAGTGAGTGGAGAATCAGCTGTGGATAACCTAAAACTAGATGATCAGATGTGGATTTGAACCATTGTGCTCCGAAATGTGAGTCCATTGTGCTAGCCACTGCACCACCTTGCTTGGTAGGACCACAGGAAAGGAGCAACGACACTCTCAAGATTCAGTAATGTCGTTCTGCAGCAACTTCATTTCCTCCTGTATTATCTCTTATTCAGCCAGCTTCATCATATTCGAGTGCTGGCTAATCGGTGGATGAACCCTAATGGTGGTGCAGTGTTTTCTCATTGGCCTTTTAAAACTGTTGTTTTGCCACTCCAGATCTGGGTGGGCCAGTTCCTATTGGCATTTTGATAGTTGCTTCCTCCATTGTGTTGTCTGTGGTGGGAGTAAAGAATGATTCTTCATTGATGGTACTTAGCTGGCCATCCTGGACTGTTTCAGTGCACATACCTTTACGGATGAATTGTGGCTGCTTGTGATAATTAGTGATCCAAAGTCCTTGCCCACATGTAATGTTTATTATTGTTGCAGGTATGTAGATGTGTTTTGTGAGCCCCAGTAGCTTTTGACAACTGATAAAAGATTTACAGATTAACTGAGCATCCACATTGATGACTGGAACTTGTCTCATTGATGATGGTGGTATAACATCATCTCCAAAAGCAAACCACCATTCAGAACAATTTTTGATGTGTGTGCTTGTTAGAATGGCTTTGTCAATCTAGAGCTCTTATCTTCCACTCTTTGTGACTACTTGTGATGCCTGTAAGAAGTTCCATCTGGGAATTAAATTATAACTGCATTAGGCTAAGATGAAAATTTGAAGGTCTGTGTTCTACTATCAACAATTATTCTTGCGATACATGTTCCTGTCAGCTGGACATATTTCCCAGTTGTGTCCTCCATTATGATCACTTTCATATCATGGAACATAGTCTGCTTCAACTGACATGATAAGCTTTCAGTATTACACAAAAAGAAACCTGAGTCAGCTAGCAGCCAGACAGATTGGTCATTGATGATGACATTGGAGAGTTTTCCTGACATTTTGATAACCGCCATCCGTGGAGGATTTTCATCTGTTGTGGACTCACCTCCATAGATGACCGCCTCAGGTAGTTTTCCTGAGTTTGTGTGCTAGGCATGTGGCTGGTACCTCAGTATGGTGCAACAAGATAGGTACACTATATTGGTGAGTGACCTTGTCCAGGGTACTGCAATGAGCTTTGCACCACAGGCTGACTTCAGTCACCTGAAGTTGACTGGTGTGAATATGACTGGTGTCATGATTGGTGTCTTGTGGCATAATAGCCGTCAAAAGTAGTCATCTATCTCTGCAGGTGCATATAGTGTGTCCAGGGCATTCACTTTAGAAACGTACTTGTGTGTTGTTCTCTGAATGTTTGTCCTTTTTTGAGGTGAATACTTGGCAGAGGAGTTGGTTGTACCTCCATTGGTCAGATGCTACATTATTGTTTGATGGCTGCAGCATAAGTCTGAGTTGGCAAAGTCTCCTCTTCCTGGGCCATTCAATTGGTAAAAGATATTGGTATTAAAGATTGATACATCTCTTCTTTAACATCTTCTTATTACCTCCTGATGTATAGGGTCAGCCACTATCTCTGGCTTACTCTGTCCAAGCATTCTGGCTGCCATAAACTGCTGTATCTCTCGTCTTACTACCTGGTGTATGAGAGAGGCAGAGTCATGGTGATCTTCCAAAACTACCATAGATCCATTTTCTGGAGTTGGTCATATTTCTTGATGAAAGAATTCACAGAAGAGATGTACAAAGGTCTTCTGGTAAAGGATGCAAGAACACTTGAGGAATTCATTCATGTGTGAGATTTTTGCTGGCTTCTGTTGTATTCAGATTCAAAATGTGGCACAGGGCAAAAACATTTTGTACGTATGACACTGTCATTTCCCCATGACTATGGGCCCCATTTTTCAGTTGTTCTTCTGTTAAGGTGACTTGCTTCCAATTGTCACCTAATGTCTTCTCCAAGTCAGTCTGCATTTGGTCCCAGCTAATGAGCTTCTCTTTGATGTACTTAAATTATTGCTGGGCTGTGCCATCCAAGTAAAATTACATCTTTGTCGAACACATCATATAGCTCCACCTGTTTTATTTGGTGACTTGTCAAATCCTTTGTCAGGTCATCGGATTCTGACCAGCAACTTCTGAAAACACTGATGGATGCCTAATGTGCAGCTGTACTGTTGCTGTTTTTACCCTTTGGTTTCCTGAACATGTGGATCTTGAGAATGATTTATGCACATTTGGATTTTATGTTTCCTAAGTGGAGCTGCAGTGGTATACATCTTTTGAAGTACACGGTGTCTCCACCAAACGTCGTCATATCATAATTGGAATCAAGTCCAAATCTGAAAGCTAAGTTGTCAGTGAAGTACAACACTTAGGCCTGAAAGCACATTTTTACAAACACCAACATATGGATAGAAGAGAACTCAACTCTTGGATGGAGAGTGATACTGTTCAAACAAACATTGAGTATTGCAGAATATACAAACATTACAAACAAAAAATAATAAATAATGGCTGGTGGTTACGGGTCATCTGGTAGCAATGCTAAGCACTAAACCACATTGTATATGCTTCAAATGGCAAAGTTTCTCTATAAATTTATTTATTTATTTATATAATAGAGGGAAACATTCCACGTGGGAAAAATATATCTAAAATATATCTAAAAACAGAGATGATGTGACTTACCAAATGAAAGCGCTGGCAGGTCGATAGACACACAAACAAACACAAACATACACACAAAATTCAAGCTTTCGCAACCAACAGTTGCTTCATCAGGAAAGAGGGAAGGAGAGGGAAAGACGAAAGGATGTGGGTTTTAAGGGAGAGGGTAAGGAGTCATTCCAATCCCGGGAGCGGAAAGACTTACCTTAGGGGCCTTTACAAATGTCTGCTTCTGTCTGTGTATGTGCGGATGGATATGTGTCTGTGTGCGAGTGATACCTGTCCTTTTTCCCCCCCTAAGGTAAGTCATTCCACTCCCGGGATTGGAATGACTCCTTACCCTCTCCCTTAAAACCCACACCCTTTCGTCTTTCCCTCTCCTTCCCTCTTTCCCGATGAAGCAACCGTTGGTTGCGAAAGCTTGAATTTTGTGTGTATGTTTGTGTTTGTTTGTGTGCCTATCGACCTGCCAGCACTTTCGTTTGGCAAGTCACATCATCTCTGTTTTTAGCTATATTTATTTATTTACTTACTCATTTATTCTCCAGAGAAAAATACATGATTTTTTTCAGATTGTGGACATATTTTACATTCCTGTAATAACATTGTGGAATGAATAACCAAAAAAACTGTGTACCTTGATTACTGGTACTTATAAATACTGTTATGCTTATAAATAATGTTGGTACAAATGAAAGTATTCCACTTCCCTGAAATAAATTCTTTAATACTATAAAAACATTTACTGTTAAGAAACTCCTTCAAGTCAATTTCACAGCAGCTTCCACTCAAACTTTTTTAGGTTGGAAGTTTGTTATAAAATTTAATCCAAAACTACTCCCTACTGCATGGTATCAAATTTTATAACATACTTGCAAAGAATTCAAAAATTTCCAGCCGTTTTGAAATGGTTTTGAAGGAGTTATCCACTTATTACCATTACACATAGCCACACCTTTTCAACATTTTATGAAAGATCTTTATCCAGATCTGACTGTGGAATTTTTCAAGGTTTCATGTATAATCTACTCATAGATCTGCATCTACAAGTATACTTACACTGATGAGCCAAAATGCAATGACCACTGCCCACTGTGAGGTTGTATGCTGCCTGGTGGCACTGAGGGCACATTACATGGTAAGCGAAGTATACGAGTGGAGCGAGATAAATGGGCAACCATTCTAGCAACAATAAGTGGCAAAATGCAGAAATCTGTCAACTTAAGCAATTTTGACAAAAGCCAGATTGTTGTGGCCCAGTGCTTGGGAGTGAGCATCTCAGAAACAGTGAAACTGGTCAGCTGTTTGCATGCTACTGTTGTGAGCATCTATGGAAAGCAGTTGGAGCATGCTGAAATCACAAGTAGGTGGCAAGAAGTTGGACGTCCATACCTCATCACAGAACATAGGGTTTTGAGGCTTGCCTGCTCTCTGAAGCTGGATAGATGGTGATCTGTGGCAGATCTGATGACAGAGTATGGTGCTGACACAAGCACAAGTGTTTTCTAGTGCACCATTCACAGCACAGCATTGAACATGGTGTTCTGCAGCAGAGAATCCCTATGTGTTCCCATGTTGACCCGACAACATCATAAATTATGATTATAGTGGGCACAGTCTCATTGAGATCGGACCACGGATCAATGGAATCATGTCAGCTGGTCAGATGACTCCCATTTATTGTTAAACCAGTGGGAGCAGTATTATGTTATGGGGGACATTCACCTGGGCCTCCATGGGACCTGCAATAGTAATTGAAAGCTCCATGACAGCTGTGGGCTATGTGAATATTATTAGGGAACACCTGTAACCCCTTATGCTTGATGCCTTCCTCAACAGCGATGGCATCTCCCAGTAGGATAACTGTCCTTGTCACAAGGCCAGAATTGTGCTGCAATGGTTTGAGGAGTATGTTAGTTAACTCACATTGATGTCTTGGCCATCAAATTTGGCTTAACTGAATCTGATGAAACTCAACTGGGATGATACCGGGTGCTAATTCAGCACCCATAAACCAATCATCTGTAAATTATGGGAAGTGTATGACCTGTGCATAGGCACCTGCTGCCAAAAACCTCTGGAAACCTATCAAATACTTGTAAAATCCATGGCATTCAGAATCACTGCTGAATTACATTCTAGAAGTAGATCAACATGCTTTTAAGTAAGTTGCCATAATGTTTTGGCTCATCAGTGTATATTCTGCAGCTCACCTTATGGTTAGTGGCTGAAGGCACATTATATATCATTTTATTTTCATCTCTCTTCTTCCATTCACAAACTGTATGTGAGAAGAACAACAATTCACAAACTGTGAATTACCTTGAATGTCTGATTTTACCATAATGGCTACTTAGTGAGAGACTCATAGGAAAAATTAACATGTTTGGTAACTTCACTACCACAGGTGATGATTGAATGGATCTGTGATGCCCTTACCCTGACTAAATGAACTTCTGATTAAATACAGAGTTGTTGTTTGAATTTTCAGTTTTTCTACATTAATTTCTTCATGGGAAGGGTCACAAGCTGAAATACGACACTGAAGAACTCGTCAAACAAAGTTTTGTTAGCTATCTACTTCGTGATAGCACTTCATTTCTGTTTAATTCTTCTTCTTGCAACAAGTTTTATGTTGTTTTCCTGCCATAAATTACTCTGAATTTGTACCCTTGGTACTTTATTCCGCTGCTCCCATTAATTGACTGCAAATGGTGTACTCAAACAGTGGTAGCTTGTTTCTCCTAACCAGAAGTTAGCACTAATTTCACAAATAATAATGTATGTCCCATTGCAGAGACATGTATGTTTATTAACTTTTGTGTATCCATTTCTCTGTATTCTTTATTGAACCAGGGGTGCTTACCCTGTAGAAGAGAGCTTACCCTGAAGCTGCTGTAAAGTAATTATTTTTATGTACTCCTGTAAGTGTTTTTACTTAAATTCCTTCCTTATTTTTTTCTATGCTACCAACTGGCATGGCTTTCAGTCATAATATTAAAAAAATTTATGATAATGGTTATTGTAACTATAGCACATTGACTTTGCCATCATACACTGTTTATTTTTTACAGCTTATCACATCCTTTCAACCCAAAGATTTCAACTTAGTTTCTGCAAATAAACCATGCAACCATTTTAAAAACAGAAGCTGTATTTTACCAATTGAAAGTTCAAGAGTACACCTGACACCAAAACCAGGCGTCGATGGCAGTGATTACGTTAATGCTACATGGATTCAGGGTAAGACTGTAGAAGTTGCATAATGTTTTCCCCACTTTTTTCCATTTCGAAAATTTATGAATGAATTAACATCATTATCATCATCATCATCATCCTATCCTTTCCTATTGACTTATTGAGTTGAATTTCTCTGTATCTATCTTCAAGCCTTTCTTATCTTTCAGTTTTCATCCCATTGATGCTTGATGTATTTGATCACTGTGTAACTGTGTTGTAATCAATAATGCCATGAAACTTTTGTTCAGCTATGGTATAAAGTTGTTTGTTTGGAAGCTGCAACAGGAATGAGATGTAACCTACAATGAAAGTTACTCCACAGATGTTGAATATTTCTTACTGCACTGAAAGTATTAATTTATTTTCCAACAATGTTATAATTATTTGCTATTATTTTTTAGTATACTTTAAAAAACTGTAAGAGATTGTTCATGGAAAATCTATAATTATCTGAACATGCAATTTCTTTCCAGGTTTTCATAAACTGCATGAATTTATCATTACTCAGCATCCAATGCCACATACAGTTCACGACTTCTGGCAGATGGTTTGGGATCACAATGCACAAACTATTGTAATGTTGTCTTATATAGATGGACAGGTAAAAATTAAAAAAAATAAATAAACTGAACTTTGTTTAAGAGTAATCCAGTAAAGTACATTCATAATATTAGAGGCAGATTTGCATGTATTGTGAGGTTCATGAATGTTTTCTCTTATTATACTTCTTCTGCAGAGCAATGCAACTTAGTAAGCTTCCAGTAAACAATTATTTAGTATATATTTGTGTGTGAGATGTGCTCAAATGAAACCAAACTTTTGTAACAGTACACTGATGAATGCAGTGAATATCTTCAAAGAGTAACTGGCTTGTGGTGAAACCATGTCATGTGACATGTAACACTGTAATTACTGACCTCCAAGTTGTAAATGTGTATCAGAATTTTGCAAAGTTTTTAGCAATGTGGAAATAAAAGTAACTGATTAGGGATCATTTTTTTAAAAAATGTCACTTATATATTAACATCCAGCTAAGTCATCTTACAATCTTCAGGCTGATTACATTAAATTGTAACTGTTTTTCCTTTTCTTCATCCCTTATTCCTTCCTTTGTCCCTTCCCAGGCTTATTCAAATACAAGGAATATAAGAGGTAATGTTAGCCATACAGAGAGTCTGCAATACCAGAAGCAGAAATAAGCTCACTGTATGCACAAAATTGATTTGAAATTTAACTCCTTTTCACCTTCACTTATATGGAATACAAAGCTATCTTCCCTTTGTCACATGTCAAATGAACAGGTCTGGACAATTTAATGCTTGTTGGAAGTATGATAGTTTCTAGCTTTGATATATATGTCATATGATAATATAACAGGAATCATTTCTTTACTGCACAGTATTAATCAATTCTCTACTGTTAATAGCCATACAAACAGGTATTTAGATTCTGAAGAAACTGGGCAGATGCCAATCTGAGTGAATCCAAAAACTTTGACAATTTTCACACAAAAGTGTAATAATTGATAGACCTTGAAAAATACTTAAAGAGAAACCATCTGAAATTCCACCAAACTGCATCAAATGGCTAGTTTATTCAGCAAGGAAAAAACAGACAACTAGCAACAGTGCAAAGTAAAATTACTCAAAAACATTTCTCCAAGTAGAAACAAAGGGAACATTGATGTATAATGAGGGGTGCAGATAAGTGATGAAATCATGACATTGTGAACACAGAAGAAAATGTCATTTCTGTGGTGTTAAGGACACTGAGATTGGAGGAGTGAATGACAAAATCTGATGGCAGCCTACTCCTCTGGAATAGTACCAAAGATCATCAGAGTTTCGTTCTCAATCATACAAATAAATTAGCATTTTAAGAGGCATACTCCATTTCTTGCAAAACTGCAGAGAGATTTGAGATTTGACATAGGG
Organism: Schistocerca cancellata; assembly: GCF_023864275.1. Lineage (NCBI taxonomy): Eukaryota > Metazoa > Arthropoda > Insecta > Orthoptera > Acrididae > Schistocerca > Schistocerca cancellata. Next base: position 755,667,271 of record NC_064629.1, on the reverse strand, counting down.
GATTTGGTACATAGTATGGTGGTCAGGAACTATGTGGCACAACTCTCTTTACTTCTCAGTTGCATTTGCACAGCATGCCATATGGAATTTTAATTGTTTGAAATGAAGTCAAAGCTCACACTGAAAAATTCCGGAATTGCTATAATTGTCTTTTACAGGTATGAAACGCTATCTAGAACTCCATAATCTTTCAAATCTCACAATTATTCAAAATTAAAAGATTTTTACCTCCTGCCCAGTAAGTCTCGCCTGACTTTGAATTCTCGGCGACTTTTTTGAACTCTCCCTCTTTGCTAAACCTTCCCAGTCCATGCGGTTCTAGGCACTACAGTCTGGAACCGAGCGACTGCTACGGTCGCAGGTTCGAATCCTGCCTCAGGCATGGATGTGTGTGATGTCCTTAGGTTAGTTAGGTTTAAGTAGTTCTAAGTTCTAGGTGACTGATGACCTCAGAAGTTAAGTCGCATAGTGCTCAGAGCCATTTGAACCTTGCCAGTCCTTTTCCTTCATCCCTCTTCCTTCTCCTTCAACCTTTCTGCCAGAAGAAGGAGCCACTGGCTCCAAAAGCTTGCACATTTCTTTAACCTTTATATGTGTTTTCTCCTGCCACCACTTTTTTTATAGATCTATCCAGTTACTTCTATAATCTGCAAGCCACTTAACAGTGTGTAGTAGGGAGTGCTTTGTGGTGTATCAGTCTCACTCCCCCCCTTTTCCCGTTCCGCTCATGAATGGTTCACAAGAAGAATGATTGTTGGAATCTCTCTAATTTTATTCTCATGGTCTTTTTGTGAGAGTTACACATTATGAAACAATACAGGGTGAACATTAATAAAACTGACAAACTGCAGGGATGGATTCCTGACAGGAAATGGAGGGAAAAAGGTCCAATGAACACGTGTCCAGAAATGCATCATTGCTAGAGTAGAAGGCACTGTCAATTGAAAGTTTCTCTGATCATGTGCTGTGTCTGTAGCCCACAGATCACAATTATGCACATTTATGATGCCAGTTCTGGTAAAGGTTGCTTTGTTGGTAAAGAGGACTGATGACACAAAGCCCATAATTGTGATGGTCTGGTGAACAAACTATCGAAAAAGTCCTTCCTGTAGAGGGAAATCCGCTCCTGATAATCCTTGCACTCTTTGCAGATGATAGGGATAGTAGCAGTTGTCATGCAGGATATATGTAATTGTAATTTGGCTGACACTATGTTGGCAGGCCACTTGCGTGGAGCATGTACTAGCATTCTTCTGAATATCCTGTAGAACCCAGTCCTCCAAATCTGGTGTACACACACAGTCTGCCACTTCCCTGCACATTCATCCATCTGGAAGGACTCATGATGACACATATTCCCAAAAAGGGCTTGAAATGTTGTGTAACATGGTTGATATCTGTGAGTGTACTTGCTGTGGTACAGCCGTGCTGCCTCTTGACCATTTCCATCTGCACGGCCATGCACAATCACCATCTTAGCTTGTTACTGACATGAATACCGTACCATTTTGCTGCTTATAGTGCAATGTGTCAATCAAACAGTCTGCAACACACAAGGAACATGCGGCATGTGGTCAGAGGAGCTTCCATTTGTCAGTACCATCTACTGTGGCAATGATGCATTTCTGGACACGTGTTCATAGGATCTTTTTTCCTCCATTTTCAATCATAAGTCTGTCCCTGCAGTTTATTCATTTTATTAATGTTCACCCTGTATACTGGATGACTCTTCTAGGAATGTGCGCTCTGGAAACTTTAGCAGTAATCCACACCATGACACAGAACACCTCCCTCGCAATGTCTGCTGTTGGAGTTGGCTGAGAATTTGTGTGTCACTTTAGTGGTTACTAAATGAACCTTTAATGAAACATGCTGCTCTTCTTTGCATCTTCTCTATTTCCTCCGTAAATCGTATCTGGTACAGATCCCAGACTACTGAGCAATATTCAAGTATTGATCAAATGAGGGCTTTGTAAGTTAATTCCTTTGTTGATGGACTACATCACCTGAGCATTCTTCTAATGGATCTCATTTTAGTATCTGCCTTACCTACAATTAATTTTATATGGCTGCTCCACTTTAAATCATTCCATAACATACTTCTAGATATTTTATGGGAGTAACTGCTTCTACGACAATGCTCTGAGCCACACTGTTCTCGTCATGCAAGATTTTCATGCCAGGAATGTCATACAGCCCTGACCTGGCATCACCAGACTTCTTTCTGTTTCTAAGGATAAAGAGAAGCTTGAATGGACAGCATTATGGGTCATTGGAGGGGAGAAAACAGAGTTCAGTGCACCACCTTAAGGTACTTCCCAATGATGATTTACCGGAGTCCTAGGTAAACTAGGTGAAGTATCAGTGATCTGCAGATGCAGAAGAAATAAACTTTAAAGATTTTAAGTTTTTTTGTTAAAAGGCAATAAATCTCTTTAAGAAAATTATTCCTGAAACTTTTGGAACAGACCCTGTAGATACCTCTGCTTAAAAAGAATGCAAATGGAGAGAACTGTCTACTCAGCAGCCAGAGTTAATGCCAACTCTCAATTTCATACATAAGTGACTTGTCAAGATACTTAGAGATAATACTACAGGGTGACAGTTACTGAACTATATGAAATAAACGTAAATTAGTTACAAACAAAGGCATTCACACACTTTATTCAACATGTTTACATCACTACAGATATTCGGATTTAGGTTATGAAATGTTTGATATATCTGCCATCACTGGCGATGATGTGGTGCAGACAAATAGCGAAATTCTGCGTGACCCGCTGAAGTGTCAGAACATCAATACTGTCAATGACCTCTTGAATGGCTGGTTTCAGCTCAGCAATGGTTTTGGGAATATTTTTGTACACCTTGTCTTTGATACAGCCCCAAAAAAAGTAGTCACATGTTTTCAGATCCGGAGAAAAAGGTGTCTAATCAAGGCCCATGCTAGTGGCCTCTGGGTACCCCGGAGCCAGAATGCAGATCTCAAAGTGCTCCTCCAGCACATCAAATATTCTTCTGAACTGATGGGGTCAAGCTACATCTTGCATGAACCACAGATTGTCAAAATCAGGGTCACTTTGGATAAAGAAGATGAAGTCATATTTTAAAACCTTCACATACCGTTTGGTAGTCGCTGTGTTGTCAAGAAATATCGCACTGATTTTTCCATGACTGGACATTGCACACTACACAGTTTCCCATTTAGGGTGAAGAGACTTTTTGATCATGAAATGTGGATTATCAGTCCCCCAGATGTACCAGCTGTTCCAATTTTTGTATTTGACAAACCCATCCAAATGAAAGTGGGCTTTGTCACTAAATCAAACCATACTAATTCCCATCATGCCCTGCAGCCAACCGTGCAGTTTGAACATCCTATTGCAAACTGTTCAGGTCCGCAGCTCGTGGTCTCACAGTCACATTCTTGCTTCCCGAGCAGGGGGTCCCAGGTTTGATTCCTGGCAGGGTCAGGGAGTTTCACCTGCCTCAAGATGACCGGGTGTTTGTGTTGTCCTCATCATTTCATCATCATTCATGAAAGTGGCGAGATTGGGCTGTGCAAAGGTTGGGAATATCTATGAGCACTGGTAACAGTGCAGTTGAGTGCCCCACACACCAAATATCATCATCATCATCATCATCATCAAAATCAAACTGTTCAAAAGTTATGATGATTTTATTGCCTATAGTTCAGTAAGTGTATCTTCTCAGATTGCTTCACCCAAGAGCATCATACCACAGCTTGTACCTCCCTTAATCAAAGGAATGCAAAAATAATAGAGAAATAAGTGCTGAATGCAACTGAAAAATGATGGAAGATAACCAATAGAGGAAAGACCACTAGACCTGATGGGATACCAGTTAGATTCCATATCAAATTTGTGGAAGATGAAGAACCTCTTTCAGAAATAGTTTGTCCTAGGTATTTCCAAAACTTATCTATACTATAACAATACATTTAAAAAAATTGTTTTGTACCAAAGCATACTGACAATCATTTACTCATACTATCTGTAAATGAGAAGAAAGGTATGAAAATAATTTTGCTGTGTTATTTGTCCTCCTCCAACCACTGGAACATAGTTTTTGAAGAGCAAATGTAAGTGTGGGTGAAAAATAATGAAGATGAAAGATGATTTAGTTGGAAAAGCTATCAAAAAAGAGATGAAACTATTCCAAAGTAGGATGTTGATAAACATTTTATGGTGTGTATTTCTATCAGAAAAAACTTGTTCTAGTGTCAATGCATTTCAGTAATTTCACAATATTTAATCTGCTCAAGCACTGTGACTAAAAGTAAATGCAACATTTTAAAAACTGTATCTTTTTTCCCTGCAGTAGTGAGAATGAGTGTTATTAACTGTTTCTTCCTCCATCTGTGTTGGTTCTAGGACTTTGGAATTTTCTGGCCTATAGAAAATGAAGAAATTGATTGTGAAAATTTCAAAGTGAAGTATGTGGACACTGCAGAAAATGAGACCTGTATGACAATGAATGTTGTACTACAGTCACTCCAAGATGACTATGAACTTACAACACGAATTATTCAGTGTCCAAATTGGCCTCATAACTGCAGTCCAGTCAGTACAGTTTTTCAACTTATCATGCTGGTACAGGAACTGCATTTGCGATTTCAGAATGGACCTGTTGTTATTGTAGACAGGTATGCAACCATTGTAACACTGTGCTTTATTACTCAAGACTTTCTGTGGTGTAATAGATAAATCTGCTTTTATGTTGTAATATAACCAGTTTTTTTTTTGAGGCAGTGTCTCTCTGTCACTTGTTTTCTTTAATGTAATAGAATACTGTAATTTCACCTTTTCTGCAGTTCTATAGCTTACTTTGTCTCTGTGGTGTCTCAAAACTGACATAAAAATTAAATGCCATTTGAAATTCCAAATGAGAAAAAAGGGAATTAAACAATTAAAAATTGATGAAGATAGGCAAAATATTTTAGTAGTCAACAATACAAATCAGGATGTAAAATATGCCTGCATAGAAATTGTAATGTAATATTTAAATCATTTTAAAATATGTAAAAATAGGTGACTATGCTCCAAAGAAATAAAATAATATATTGTTTCTGGTTTCTCTCAGGTATGGAGGAACAGAGGCTGCTACCTTCTGTTGCTTGATGACTATGTTCAAACAACTCAAATTTGAAAGCTCTGCAGATCTTTATATGTATGCAAAATTGTATCATAACAAACGTCCTGGAATTTGGAGAAGCAAGGTATGTGTGCTATTTTTTATACAACAGTGTTTTTATCTGAATACTGTTATTCAGTAAAAGTTCAGATACTGCACTGACACTTACCATAACACAGATATTCATTTTTTGATTTATCACTCTGCATATATCCTGGCATTATAAATTTTCTTTGGGTGATCTTTTCATGTTCTTTCTCAGCTGTACTAACATGTTGAAGTTCCAAAATAAAATTCATCTTTTTATACAAAATAGGCTTTAGGTAGAAAGTGGATGTGAAGAGAGAAGCAGTGATGAAGTAATAGCAGGTATGCTGAAAGATGTGAAAAGAGTGGGTAGTGACACTCTTCTGATAAAGACTACATCATTAAAAATAAATAAAGCTAGTGACACTTTCATTGTATTATAACTGCTCAGAACTTTCAAGTTCTATAAGAGAGTTGTGATATCACAATGTAGATGTGAAAGAGTCACAAGAAGAGTAGTTGTGAGGAGGGAAAAGGAAGTAACTGGCATTTTGGAGAAAACAGCAGCATTCATCTTAAAACAACATACGTCCATTACGGGAATACACAAAGATGACATATATCTAAATACATATATGCCTTTTGAGGTTCAATAATGCATACTAAATTTAACGTGGTGTTTCAAATGCCAGAGACATGGCTTTTTACTGTTTCATTTATAGAACATTAAGGTACTTCCTTGGGAATTTCTTCTCCTTGAGGATTTTAATACCCAACACACTGTTTGCCCCCCCCCCCCCTCCTCCCTCCCCCCTGACCCCTCCCACTATGCTTGCTCCACGTGCCAAGAATTTGAGAACATCACTCTGCCTGATAAGTTCAGACAATCAGGAGAAAACGTAGCATTCTTCCTACTAATTCACATTTTATATACAAAGAAGTACTTTATCATTTTATTCAAAAGAATGATGTCTCCCCAGGGAAGAATTGGAAGTATTAATCGTTTAATGGTATATCATTTGGGTATAAAGTCCTGTTGAGTGCTCTTTGCAAGTGAGCAATTTCTTTATTTTTCTTTTTGTTCTTCAGTGATTCAGCCACATGTCATCAGCTTCAACTGATGCTCAAAAAGTTGGAGAAATGAGTGTAGAATACTGGGTTCAAGTTTTCTGCAGATTGACTTGTGGGCATCTATTTTAATCATTCACACAAGGCTTTTTTCCATACCTGACTTGCCGATAAGAGGACTCCTCTAGCTTTTAAGAATTTGGTGAGTTCCTGTGTCTTATCCAAGACAACAGGTGTATTGGCTGCCACATTTGAGATACCTTAAAGCAAGATCGGTGAATCCACTTGACACACTGAAATGCTTTACATTGTCTAACAGGAACTATACTTCCTTGAGAATGAGTTTCTAGCATTATTGCAAGAGCTTCCTTTAATTTCTAGCATGAGAGTGGCCCTGCACATTCTAATCATCAGGTGACGTGTCCTCTAAACCTAACATTCCACGGAAGATGGGCCACTGAGGTCCCTTAACCTTACCCCTTAAGATGTTACCTGTGGGGCGGTTGAAAGGTGAAGTTAACAAAGAAAAAGTAAACATGAGACACAAATTTATCATTTGGTGTTGCCAAGAGAGTTAGAAAGTGCATTGATGTAGGAAGGGGAATTTATGAAAAGCAACTTTGAACTTAATCATTTTGCTTTGCGCAACACCTTCCATGAGTATTTGTAAGTGTTACATTCTAACAACTCTCTATGACCAATAACAGTTGGACATATATTACATGGAATGTTTTATTTGAATTAGTCTATAATGCCACCAGCTAAAATATTTGATTCTTCCTGAAATAGCCTAACATAAACTACCCAATACAAGGTACTTTAATTTTTTATTTTATTTCCAGACTAGTGTCAGGAACATCTTCAGTGCCATTTTATATGTACTGTTTTCTTTAGCACATGCCCAAGACAATTGTTGATAACATTAATGTTGTTTGTAAGTTGGTTGGTTGTGGGGAAGGGACCAAACAGCGAGGTCATCAGTCCCATCGGATTAGGGAAGGATGGGGAAGGAAGTCAGCAATGCCCTTTCAAAGGAACCATCCTGGCATTTGCCCGAAGTGATTTAGGGAAATCACGGAAAACCTAAATCAGAATGGCCGGACGAGGGTTTGAACCGCTGTCCTCCGAAATGCAAGTGCAGTGTGCTAACCACTATGCCACCTCGCTCGGTCGTTGGTTGTAAGTGTAAGCTTCTGCAGACATTGTCACTGTCAATAAAATTCTTCAGGGTACATGACTGGATTATCAATATATAAAATTCCTGAATGTTTTGACCACTGTTGCAAATGGCCTTCCTCAGGGTGTTTTGCTTACTGCTGAATGAGAAAAAACTGACGGGGTGCAGAGGATTGCGGGGGGGGGGGGGGGGGGGGGGGGGGAGCTGTTGGCTGTCAGTTATTGGTCAAGCCAATTTTATGAAGTAGAGATGAAACAAGAGATGTATTCGGTCAACAAAAGATGCAGTCGACAAGGTACTTACTGCTGGAGTCTACGAAATCGGCAGCGAGTGTGGACCGGTGTATTTAGATGAGATGGAGCAACTGATTAGCACACAGATATCAGATCTTGAGAGATTCATACACCTAAGCCAACGCCACAAGTCATTGCTGGCAGAGCATTGGATGAGTCAGAAAACAGGTTACATTTCGAGAAGCCTATGTAATGGCAAAACAGCCTCTTATCTCAAGGAAGAAGGTTGGAGAAGGGTAGAAATAACCAAGTGACTTGCAAACATGAATAGAGAAGATGGGTGCAGACTTCCGTTGTCTTGGCTGTCAGCAGTAACATTGCTGAGGGATGACAGCTCTTGAAAGCAACACGCAAAGTTATGTGGGAGACCATAGAGACTGTTGTTATTCAAAGTACTGGTGTGCCTCAGCCAGCACTAGGAACAAGTAAGCAAATGCCATGCCATAACTGCTGTCTATTTCTCATTTGCCTATTTCCACCAGTGGAATCAAATACAGAAAATGCCAATAAGTGACATGTAATGCCTGTCCTCCTCATTCTCAATACCCAATCAAATTATGAAAACAGCTTCTTCTACTGGTATATAAGAAGTACAGTTTTTGTCATTCAGCAGTAAAGCAAAACACCCCAAAGAAGGCCATTTGCAATATCAGATGAAACATAAGAGAATATTATGTATTGACAATACTGTCACATACATTGTAGAATTTCATTAACATTAATGTTGTTATCCATGAGTGTAAAGCATCACCCTAGCCAATTGCACAACACCAAAAATTAATTGCTGATTGCCATGCTTATATAAGTGAACAATTACTTGAATGTTATCAGCAATTGTCCTTGTCATGTGCTATTAAAATAAATAAATAAATAAAAACACTATTTGTGATGCCTCTGAAGCTGGTCATTTACCAAATAATAGTCAGGTAATAAAATAAAAAATAATAATTACGACTCTATTAGGCATTAATGTAATATCATGATATAGTTTCAATTATCACATACATAACATTGTCATACAAATTTCAGAGCAGGGTTTGTATCCTGATGCAACAATCTTGTAAGAAGGGGTAAATAACATCAGGCAGGAAAGTGCACAGCCACAATCACTCAGTAGGTTTTTTACTTTTGAGATTCTCCTAAACTGTATGAGCCTTGGGAACTGAAAATTCCTGTTAGTACTCTGTACTGGGATATATAGAAGAAAACATGTCACTTGTTTATTTCTTTTGCGCCAATCTGTAGGTATTGTATGGGAATATTTATAATCTATATACACTTTGACAAATATTGGACCTATAAAAAAAAGCAAACAGTGTACTGTTGTAACCTTATTAACTTCTGATATGCAGATATCAAATTTGTTTCTTCAGATGAAACTGTACAGTTTTATGGTTCCAGAATGGTATTTCTAGATGAGTTGTTCTGCTGTTTTTGCATTCTTCATAAGATAGTACATTTTGAGCTAATTCTACATTATTAAAAAAGATTTACTTAAAACATCCACAACTTAATAATGCTACGGCACTAAATATTTACAAGCAGCACAAATTAAAAAAAAAATTGACTTATGTTCTATATGCCTGGCATAGACTTTGATTCCACTATACTTCATTAAAATCTTTGGAAGTGCAATACACTGCCAGTGTATCTCTTATCTCGGCAAAGTACTTCATTTTTGACAGCAGCATAAAGTTCCAGATAGTGCATACTCTGCCTACCACATAAGCATTTGGACAACTTAATTTTAAATCCATTTTTGCTGCATAATTTTTTCACAGACCTATGAAATTAGTATATTGCTAAATTAAATGCACACAAATACAGAGTTGTATATTCAGGTTGTAAAAATCTATGTTTAAAAAGTTTTGGAGTGTTTAGAGGAGATAAAAAGCAACACTCTTTTATGTGGCAAAAATTTCATAGGTTAACATTTTCCTCACTAGGGATTCATGAAGATTTCAATGCTAGTGATGTTTAGAGATTGTGCCCAAAGTGCTATATGATGAATATTGTTTTAGTGCTGTTGATTAAAATGTTGTGCATTTGCATTAATGCACAACTGGCATCTGTGGTTGTTCAACTTGTTCAAAACAACTAGGTGTTTCACAAATAAGTCTGCAATCAAATGGGTAACCAGCTCATCTGGAGTGCATATCAGTGTCTCGTACATCTCACACGTCATCTCTCCCCACAAAAAGGAATCCATAGGAGTGAGATCAAGAGAACTTAAAGGCCACAGTACTGGCTCAACTTTTCAAATCGAACTGTTGTGCACCTGTGATTTTTTTTCACATAGAAGAAGTGTTTATTTCTCTCACATCTAAACACATTACAGATCTGTATGTGTACTTTTTTTGGACCCTGTATATGTGTTAGAATTTTTTATGAAAAGCAAAGAAGTTGCTACTCACCATATAGCAGAGATACTGAGTTGCAGATTGGCACAACAAAAAGACAGTCACAATATAAGCTTTTGGCCGGACACGTGTGTGTGTGTGTGTGTGTGTGCGTGTGTGTGTGTGTGTGTGTGTGTGTGTGATCTATTTTTGACAAAGGCCTTGTTGGCTGATAGCTTATATTGTGACAGTCTTTTTGTTGTGCCCATCTGCAACTCAGCATCTCCACTATATGGTGAATACCAACTTTACTGTTCATAATATTGTCGCATAGAAGAAGGTGTAATTAGATGAATGATCAACACTAACTTCACTTAACAAAGGTTTATTTAGCTCTTGCACAAACAAGAGCACAGAGCGAACTGCCTCCAGCCAGAACACATACGGTATATATACAGTTACAGAACATTCCAGTACAATGATTCTCGACATTTGTGGATACTTCTAGACTGTATTGAACCGAATATAGAAATTAAAATTTTACAGTTCAGGTGAGTTTTGAACTCACTACCCACCATGCGACAGTCTAGTATCATAACTGCTACACCATGGTGACTGTCCTATTCAGCTTCTTCTGCGACACTGCTCCCTCCATAAGAGAACAGCGTCTCGGTGTTACGTCCTCCTAGTCTGGGAGGAGTCATTGATCCTGCATACTCTGACTCTCGATGACTGTTGTTCGCCCTGGTGGTGATCTTCTCAGAACTTCCTTTGGCGCTATGCTCTTTGTCACCTTTCTGCTTGTTGCCTGTTGCTGGAGCTTCGAATTTACCCTGTGTTGGGGGATCCTGATAGGGCTTTGTTTGAAGAACGTGGACTGCATCTCTGATCTTTCGTCGTCTTGTGTCAGGGTCAAAATCTTCAACTTCATAAGTAACATCAGACAACTGTTTTACAACCTTATAAGGTCCAAAGTAGCGCCTGAGGAGCTCCTCAGAGACACCAACCTTCCGAACAGGAGTGAAGATCCAGACGAGGTAACCAGGCTGGTAGACAACAGGGTGGTGGCTCGCGTCATACTTTCAGCGATCATTTTCTTGAGCTTGCAGCGTGCGGAGTCAAGCTAACTGCCTTCCTCAGCTCTGGTTAACACCTGGTCGATGTAGTCGTCATCCACATCATTAGGATGTAATGGAAACACAGTGTCCATCGTCGTAGTCGCATCACTCCCATGCACAAGGAAAAATGGCATAAATCCTGTGGTGTCTTGTTTGGCGGTGTTGTAGGCAAACGTCACGAAAGGCAGCACCTCATCCCAGTTGCTCTGCTCAACATTGATGAACATTGATAGCATGTCGACCAAGGTCTTATTAAGGTGTTCAGTAAGCCCTTTAGTTTGCGGATGGTAGGCAGTCGTCATGTTATGAGTAATGTTGCACTGATGGTTTATCTCTGTCACAAGATTTGATTCAAAAACTTTCCCTTGATCTGTAATGAACATCCTTCGGACACCGCATTTTAATACAATGTCTTCCACTATGAATTTGGCTACCTCAAATGCTTCGGCTGTTTTCATGGCTTTTATAATGGCATAGCGTGTTATATAATCAGTGCAAACAATAATCCATCTATTGCCACTGGCAGACATTGGAAATCATCCGAGGAGGTCAATCCCAACATGCTGGAAAGGCATTTTGGCTAATGGAATTGGTATTAGTTAGCCAGGTGGTTTCTGAGCAGCTGCCGTTCTCCTCTGGCACTCTTGACAGTGTGACACATAATGACAAACACTCTAGCCAGAAAAATCTCTTGTAGATCCTATTGTATGTCTTAATAAATCCTAAATGTCTGGCATCAGGTGTGTCATGGAATTTCTGTAGAACATCTATGCACATGTGTTTAGGAATCACTGGTAGTCACCTCTTCCCAAATCGATCAAAGTTTTTCTTGCAAAGTAATCCATTAACTACATTAAATCCTTTCACATCCTCTGACCAATTTAAGGCAAGCATAATTTGAGATATCTTGGCATCCTCCTTGTGCCCAGCAGAGAGATCCTGGAGTGCAGCGAGACAGTCACTATCTTATCAAAGTCTTGATGGTCTTGCACAGGGTTTCTTGAGAGACAGTAGGCATCTTGGTGTTTTCTTCCACTGATGTACACTATGGTAATGTCATACTCTTGAAGATTTAGTGCCCCCAGGTGAGTTGCCCTGTTGGATCCTTAAGACCTGTCAACCAACAAAGTGAATCATGGTCTGTAACAACTGTGAATGGCCTCCCATAGAGATACTGTCAAAATTTGCACATGGCCCATATCACAGCAAGACATTCTCTTTCTGTAGTTGAGTAGTTTCTCTTGGCTTTTGTAAGTATCCTAGAAGCATAGGCTGTAATCTTCTCTTTTCCATCTGAAATTTGCACCAGAACAGCACCGATCCCATACCTACTGGCATCTGTCTGTAGTTCTGTAGGTGCTCTCTCATCATACAGAACAAGTACAGGGTCAGTCGTCAGAGCTTTTTGCAGCACATCGAAAAAATCTTGTTGAGCACTACCCCAGACAAATTCAGCATCGGCTTTTAACAACTCTTGGAGTGGTCTGGCTTTGATGCAAAAGTCTTTGATAAAATGACGGTAATAAGAACATAATCCGAGGAAGCTTCTCACATCACTAATACTTTTAGGAATAGGAAATTCCATTATAGAGCTCACCTTTTCTGGATCTGACCGGACATCTTCGTTTGACACAAGGTGTTCAAGTATTTTGATTTAATTTGCTCCAAAGAGAGACTTCCTTGGATTAAGTTTCAGTTCGCCTTGTTGGAGACACTTAAGAACGGCTTTCAGTTTTTATACATATTCATCAAATGTCTCTGAGAACGTCATCTAAATAACAAAGACACATCGTCCACTTCAGGTGACTTAGTGATTATCCATCATCCATTCAAAAGTTGCTGGTGCATTACACAAGCCAAATAGCATTACCTTAAACTCATACAGGCCCTCAGGGGTGATGAATGCAGTTTTCTCATGATCTGCCTCATCTACTTTGATTTGCCAGTATCCTGTGTAAATGTCCATGGTTGAGAAAAACTTAGCCCCCTTCAGACAATCTACTGTATCATCAAATTGTGGAAGGGGGTAAACGACCTTTTTAGTTATCTTATCAAGCTTCCTGTAATCAACACAAAAGCACCAACTGCCATCCTTCTTCCTGACGGGAATCACTGGTGACAACCATGGGCTCTGCGAAGGCTGAATGATGTCATTCTTCATCATTTTCTCTACCTTGTCGCGAATTATTCAACACTCTGTTGCTGACACATGGTATGCTTTCTGGCTTATTGGTTGATGGTTTCCAGTGCTAATCCACTGCTTCACCATCGACTTGTCTAATTTGCTCTTCACCTGTGGATTGAAGTATTCAGAGAACTCTTGAAGAATGGCAGATAGGTTCTTCTGTTATTTCTTAGCGAGATCTGGTGATAGTCAAGCTAGAAGATCTTGTCTTGTAGGGTAGTGCCATGTTTTCCCACAGACTTGGCATGGGAGCTTTCTATGATGCTCCGCTGTTTGGCAATTTAGCGTTTGCTATGCACATGCGTCTTGGAAGGATCTGCGGTTCTCAGTGACACCTAACTATCCACAGTTCACCAAATCCGTTCTTAAACAAGACGACAGAGGCTGGGATGACCAAGTTATTCTTCAGTAGTATGCCTCTCTTACATTCCACTACAAGATCCATGGTTTGATGCATGGCATGACACATGACAGTTACCTTTCTAGTACTGATTGCAGGAATGATCACATCATCAGCACACTCAGATGTGCATCTTCCTGTCCACAGTATCTCATCTCATCTAGCATAATCTTCGAGCAACCACAATCTATAATTGCCTGAGAAGCTTTCAAAAAGTCCCATAGGAGAATGACGTCATGACTACACTCTTGTAAGACAATGAATTCTAATGGCTGTGTATGGCCACTTATACCCATACGAATGACACATCTTCCTGTAGGTTTTACATATTTCCCATTAGCCACCTTCAGCAGAGATGTTTTGTTGGAACAGAAAAGGGTGGTAATGACAGTGGCACGTAAAGTGCCCTCCGCCACACACCGTTGGGTGGCTTGCAGAGTATAAATGTAGATGTAGATATGGTTTTCTGCAATTGGCAATCGTACTTCTCCGAAATGACTGAATATTATGCTCCAAAGTCAACAAGAACTTGAGCTGGGTGGCCATCCATGAGGATATTGACGTAGTTTCCTATCATTTTTGTAGTGATCAATGTCAGAGGATTTTTCTCTTCGGCGGCCTCACCTCCAAGGAACGTATGGCGGCTAGGTGATCGGCTGGAGCTTCTAAACGGCAATGGAGACCTTGATCAGCATGTTGGGGAGCGTCCTCTCCAGCGACTAGTTTGCAGCGATGATAACCTACATCGTCCTGCACCCACATCTTCTTGTTCATCTTCGTCATAAGAATTGGCATCGGCTAAGATCGGTCTGCTGTCTTCTGACGTGGGTGTCATCACGTATCCACCACCGTTCTCGCCAATAGTGCACCACATGTCCTGGTCGTCTGCAGTGGAAACATACTGGTTGGTTATCCTGGGTCCTCCAGATGTCAGTCTTCCTTGGTGCCCAAACAGGTTCATCATGTGGCACTGTTGTAAGGTAACTTTGCCTGGGTCTTAACTTTTTCACCGTTTTAAAGGGAAATGAAGGACAAGAGATTGGGTTCAATGTCTGTTCCATTTCCTCCGCTACAATCTATTGAAGCGTCTCAGTTTTTTGCTCGCCATGCAATCCAAGTGCCTTCTGAACTTCCTCTCTCACTATCTGAAGAAGAACACTTGTGAAATCAGTTCCTTTCACCATGACAGATATCAATATGACATTTGGAAGCCATTCAAACTTCTTGCGTTGTTTTGACACATTGTCTCGATATACTTGGCACCATTTTATGAAGTCATCTGCTGTGGAAACCTCCTTCCGGAGTCGGGTGTGAGACATGTCCTCAGCAACACTCTTCATGAGATGTGCAACCTTATTTTCCTCCTTCATTCTAGGATCCACTATTTTACACAGCTCCAAGACTTCTTGAATGTAGGATGCTGCAGTTTCTCCTGGACGCTGTGCCCTGCACTTGAATTTATCTTCAGCCTTACACTTCTGTCGTTGTGTGTCGCCGAAATACTTGTGTAGTTCTGCCTGGAATACTTCCCAGCTTGTGAACTTCTCCTTGTTGTTCTCATACCACTGCTTGGCAGTGCCCTCCAAGTAGAAAAACACATTAGCCAAACACACGGTGTCATCCCATTTGTTAAATTTGGCTATATGCTCATATTCCTTCAGCCACTTGTTTGGATCTTGGACATCGTCACCAGAGAATCCGGAAGGATGTCTCATGAGGTGACACACAGTTGCTGTCATCGTAACGTTCTCTTCTTCTTCTGTCTTCGATATATTGCGATCTGTTGAATATAGCTCAAACTCTGGTTTCTCACTATGAAAACGGCGGCTCTGTCATGGCCTGATGAGAGCCACGGTATCGTCGATAATGTGCGCTATCACAAGTTCCAATACCTGGCACCTTCTTCAGAATAATGTCACGTAGAAGAAGGTGTAATTAGATGAATGACGAACACTAACTTCACTTAACGAAGGTTTATTCAGCACTTGCACATACAAGAGCGCGGAGTTAACTACCTCCAGCCAGAACACATACGGTATATACACAGTTACAGAACATTCCAGTACAATGATTCTTGACATTTGTGGATACTTCTAGAATGTACTCAAACTGAATATAGAAATTAAAATTTTAGAGTTCAGATGACACTCCATGCAACAGTCTTGTATTATAACAACTACACCAGGGTGACTGTGCTACTCAGCTTCTTCTGCGACAATATTGTTGCATTCCATCCTGGATTTTCCATTGTTTGATTGTTAGAAGTTTTTGATACTTTTGCATACAATTATCTTCTGTTATCTTCATATAGGTGCTTTCCTTTTCATATTTTAAGACTTCTTTATTTTTTTGTCTCCTCACCGTTGTAATAATCTTGTAGTATCATTTTACATGATTGTGGAGACTATACATTGCTTCACCTGTGGCAGGGGACCACCAACATGAGCGGCATATAATTTACTTTTGGTTCTCCACTTTTTCAAAAACACATCCACATACCTGATTTTCCATATGGACATAGCAGAAAAAAGTAAAAACCTGAATTATCTTCAGATTACAAATGGTGATAATACTGTCAGCACTTGTGAAAGAAAAATTCAAAAATCTGTACAAACTTCAACATATTTTTTTCTTAGAATTAGGGAAAATCTGTACCAAAATGTTTGAATTGCTTGAACATGCATACGTAGAAGACTAGTTAAACCACATGCTGTGTGCCAATTGATTCAAGTATTTTAAAGAGGGTAGAACATTGATGGAGGAAGACCAGTCAATTAGATGAGCTTCTCCATCAGCTGGTGATTATCTTGTGGTGATTGTCTGTTTCTTGGAAATTGTCAGTTAAAAGTTGTTGTGAAAAAGTGAATCACTAACAGTCAAGATATGACAGAAAATCAAAACGATGAAAAAAACTCCCTTGAAAAATGTGTGGTGGGGAATGACTTGTGTCTGTGGCTACAACATGTAAACAAAGATGCAGTCACTATCTTGATTGGGAAAGGGTCTGTTGCCAAAAGCAAGCATGCTTGTATAGATCCATCATCTAAGTGCTGATGAACGTGTTCTTTGATTGACAAGATGCCATGCATCATGAGTTCCTAGCCTCTGGGGATACAGCAAACAGAGAATTCTATTAAAGGTTTTTAACAATTTGCCAATGATCTGTGTGTATAAAGAAGGGTGACACACACACACACACACGCGCGCGCGCACACACACACACACACACACACACACACACACACACACACACCCCTAACGTACAGACTATTAGCTCCAAGCGCTACACAGCTTGTTGAAAAACCAAGACTCCTGAAGCAGCTGTAAATTATACAGACATCATCAAACATCATTATGCAATTAAGCTGGACATAGGTCCTGATAAACTTTGTGCTGATGTACTATGAACATTTCATGGAGGGTTTGTTCGCAGGTGTACTGCACAGTATTTCAGTGCCATTTTCCTCAGGTGCTGTGAGTTTTTCTGTTCTGTAGACTCACTGCCTGAACTCCAACCACACCGTGAAGTAATGTTGGTCTCATACTGCTGTTTACAGCTGGGTTCAATTCCTGACACCCACTATCCCCCTTGGTGCTCATTCTCAGAGCCCACACTGATATCCGTGAAACATAAATTCCCTCTGACTTCTCCAGTTCTGTTTGATGTGATGGCTGGCAAGATTCCAAACCTTGTTTAAATTGAAATTTCCATCCCTGTTTATTGAGATTTGTGACAGTTTATTTTGTGAGATTCCTTAATTATGCTGTCCCAGAAACTTTGCCTTTGCACTACAAGACCGGTCTCATCATATTTCATTTCATGATTACATATGAGGCAGTGCTCAGTGACAGCTGATTTGCTTGGTTGTTATAGTGGGGTGTGTCACAGATGTTTCTTGCATCTCTCTTCAACTTTTCTGATAGTCTTCCCCACATAAGATATGCCACATTCTCATGGGTTGTGATATATACCCAAATACAGCTTGGTCAATTGTCGAAATATTGAGTGTAAAATGGAAATGATAAATTGGCAATGCACATGGAACCACACCATCAATCATGATGACAAAATCTGTGGGAACATTTCCTGTGCATCTTGAAGCATCACTAACTCCACTGAACGACATTCTGCAGACTATGCTTTGTGACTGACCTGCTTCAAGGTGTCTGAGGAATCTTCCCTGCAAAACAGGTTTTAAATAGCATCTCTTTGAGATTACATTCTAAACATATATAGTGATTTCTCACAATTATTCTTTAGATTTTCCTGTTTTTGTCAGTTATGCTTAACTTTTGACAGTAGTGAACATGCAACAGCGCACCTCTAGAGACAAATGAGGGTCTAATAATTGTGACTGAAAAATAATTTTGTTTTCACTTTTAAATGTAAATTTAAAATTTTGTCATGAATGGATGATGTGGTGTGAACAAAATAAACAGCTCTGATTTCTGTTACCTAATTTACTAACTTAAGATGCAAGATCTCAATAAATTATGCTATTACTGATAGTCATAACCACCTCTCCAACACAAGGTAATTAAGGTTTTTAAAACTTATTGCTAGTTTTCTTTAACACTTTTCCCATGTCTAATGGCTCCATTATTGGTGACATGTACCAGCTGGTATTCTGCAGAGTCTGTTGAGTTAAAAATATTTAATTTTTCGTTCTCCCATGGCTAATGGAAATGGTACCATGACATGGAGCATACAATCTCTAATACCAACAAACACGTTCCTGATTTGCATCGCACCTCAAATCAATGGCGGTATTGTATTGTCATCTAGTGTGTTACATTTTGTATATTATTCTGTTACCTTCAACATTCCTTAGTATTCAAGGAGTCCTTCTGAAACTGTGTGTGTGTGTGTGTGTGTGTGTGTGTGTGTGTGTGTGTGTGTGTGTGTGTGTGTGCGTGTGTGGCCCACAGTAGTAACCTACAAACTATTGCATATTGCATTTGTAATCAGTGTGACATGCATGAATTTCACACTTACATTAACAGGATGCAGATGAATAATACCTTTGAAAACTTTCATTTCTCATAAATTTCATTTGTTACAACTTTGACATGTTGTGCACTTCATTCAAATATTTCTTCTGCTTCATCAAGGTTTTTTTAAGACTTTGGTATGTGCTACCAATCTTCCTGTGCGTGTTTCATTGTTTTGTGGCTCTGAAACCTTGCCTATGTGTCTGCAGATCTTTCCAAATATAGTTACCGCACCCGCTCTCTAAGTTTTGTCAAAATCTCATTATCCACCACACACCAGTTCTTGACATTCATTCACACTTTCCATGGATTAAATGTCTGTTACATTATCTTTCACACATGATCTTTCATGCCAGCTCATAATTTACCACGTGCCTCGTATTGTATAACATTATTGTGGTGATTTTCATACCTTGTCTCTTCAAAGGTATCAAACAAATTGTGTTTTCTCTTTTTCAACATTACACACTTATTTTACTGGTTGTGTGTATGTTCCAGTATGGCTTCATTGATAGTGTCAACTTTTGGGTACAATAAATTCCATCTGCAGCAACAGTGCTCTCTAGTGATGAGAGTCTTCCGACTCAGTAACACTACTTCCTGTGTGCTCAACTGAACATTTCAGTAGCCCAATTTTTGTCATCTTTCATATTCTACTTACTTACTTCTTTTGTTTACATCCACAGATTACAACTTTAACATACAGTACACAACCACAGGTCATGTATTATTTGATTTATTTTGACAGGTTTAGCTTATCAAATGTGAGTATCCTTAAACATTCATTGCCCTAGTGGGAACACTTTAAAAGTACTACACAGTGCCATCATAAACAATTTGTGTGGGTGTTTAAGTACAGGAATCTAGAAAAATCAGTGGTGGCCAGACACAGCCTTATGTATAACCATTATATCTTGTTTGAGGACACTTATTCTAGTCCATGATTCACATTACTTGGACTCAGTCATCAAGGAGGCTGTGTAAAGTGAAAACTGCATTAACAACTTTAAAAGAATTATGAGCTATGCATTCAGCAATACATGGAAATAAGCACTTGAAACTTCAGACCAGTATGCACCATATTGTAAAATCACACTACAGGTGACGTATCATCATTGACACTGCTATGACCTCTGGCCACAGCACATTCCACAAGAGGTGAAAAATATTGTCAATCCAAGTTAAGTATTCAACTAGTCAAATAAAATCATTTCCTTTATTGGTGCCTGAGAAATTTGAAACAGACAGAGAGAAGAATTACAAACTACACAACCCACTTTATGGTATAGAAAATGCTCAAACCTCTCCTAAGGTGGAGAGCTAATGACCAAATGGAGTAATTCTTTGTCAGTGTTATTGATGTGGTGGTCCTTATATTTGTAAAGCAAGCATTGCCTTCTACAAAATACAAAGTTGTGTTTTTCATTATGCATGGCTCCAAACAATGTAAGGGGGAAACTGAGTGTGAGTTCTGATTAGAAGGCTTTATTCTGCAAATTACTATCATACAGATATTACTTTATGCTGAGGGGACTGTCTTTTCACAATATCACAGATATGATATTTTGTGGACCTAAACCTTATGTCTAGAAAATGATTTTAAGTGTTCTTTCTTTCTTTTACAGGATGATTACTTCATGATGTACAAGGCATTAGCTTGTCTAGTGAGCAATGCTGTCCATCATCCAGTACCTATGTCTGCTTCTGCACCTCCTGACTTGTATCTCACTGCAAATGGCCATGTGAATGGTTTTGCTGGAACTACTAATGGTTGTTCACAAGCTCCTTCACGAGGAACTGGGGATGGTGAAGAACAACCTGTGTAGACTGGAGGTATAAGGCAAGCTCTGTTTTATAGAATTCTGTTTCTGTGAAGTATATGTACATACTCTTTTCTGAAGGAAGATCAGCAGTAAACCACCAAAGATGTTACAGAATACATAACACTATGTATGTGGTGTCTGTTCTTTTGGACATGTCCAGAAGAACAGACACCATTTTGATTCTGCAGCCACTATGAATCAAGACACAAAGGAATTAAAGGCAATAACTGCCAGTGGGCATTGATTTATATCAATAGCGCAAGTTGAAAATTTCTTCGCTCTCAGATCTCCTGTGTACTACACAAGATTTGGTGACCTCTGTGTCTGGATAGCATGGAGTACCATAGCATGCCTCCCATCAGACCCAAATTATCAACTTAAACCGCACACTACTAATGTAATACCTGTGCTCATTAGCCTCATTACTTGTGGCATCTCGCCAATTTCCATAAGAGTTCAAGCATGGTGTGCATCTGCACTGAAGGGACCATTGCCATAGTTGCATATCTGAAAGAACAGGCATCATGTTGATACTGTGTAATTACGGTGATGATGGCCAAAGATGCCTTCAGTGCAGATCCACATGAATCTCAAACACTTAGGAGAAATGGCATGAGGCTGCAGGTAATGACACTAATGACCCGGGGCACTACATCAGTCATGCGCGGTATGGGTTGAGAATTTGGGGCTGGAGTACTAGAGTGGTCCATGTGATTGTGGTGACCACTGCATTGGGATAGCGTAGTGGTCAGCACATCTACCTAGTAAGTAGGAGACCCAGGTTTGAATCCTGGTCCGGCACAAATTTCCATCTTGTCCCAATTGAAATAAATCAGTGCCCACTGGCAGCTGATGTCTTCAATTCCTTTGTGTCTTGACACATAATACTGTTGCAGAAATTTAGCCATAATTGCTTGTATGTTTATGAAAATGATGATGGTATATTACTAGTTGTCTGTCTCTGTATCTAAAATTAGTGTTATATTTGTCAATAAATGTATTTGTGTATCCCTTCTTTTGTTTCAACATGTTGTTGATGTTTCATGTACCTTTAAGCAGAAGGCTGTTGTTAGTTTCCAAGATGTAATAGCATGACAAAACATGAAAAGAAATGTGTGTAGTAGTCATTTGTCCCATTAGTCCATATTTGTGTTATCGAAATTAAGTGTTACAAAATGTGAAACTTAGCTGTGTGTCAATCTGAATTTTATTAGTCATTTGCTGCAGTTAAAGTCAAATGCAGTAGTTCTAGTCCCAGATATTTGGTGTGACACTGATTTACGGAGGGTGCAGGCAAATTGGCATATATATCATTGTGTGTTGGCTGTAAGCTTCAAAGCTACCATGGATTGGTGGTAGATGTGAGGCTGCAAGCTTATGTGAAGAATGATCTCACCTGTCTTATAAATTAACAGCAGATGATGTTATATGTATTATTTTAGTATTAAAATGAATGTTGTATGTAGCTGTTGAACATAAAAGAATATGTGTGATATGTGTTAACTATGTTTCACATTGTAAATTCAGAATTGTGTGTTTCTTTCTCTGTGATGTTCAATAACTATGAAAGATGTAAGACAAGATGCAATTTTATCTCTGAACTGAAAATGTTTGAATGAAATAAAGTGATATTTATGTTAGACTGTTACAAATGAAGATTAAATTAATGTTTTGTCAAAACTTGGTACTATACTGTGAAAGAAAAAAAATCAATCCTGCCTATTTTATTGCTCTACTTTTTAAGCAGCTAAAAATGAAACTTTGCTCATGATAGACTTCATAATTAGCTTCATGATCAGTCAAATGTCATCAAGCTTTCAAAATGATGTTTATCACGTGAAAAGTAAGTCCAGCAGAAATTTCATTTTTAAATAATTTTTGAGACATTAGTTTTAAGTGTTTTATACTGTATATATTATAGCTTTTTATGATTGTTCCATGAGAAACATGTACCACACATTATTGTTGATACCGTACCCTTCCTTTACTGTTCCTAGTATTACATTATGTAGTTCATCCAATAAACTGGTCCTGTTACTGTGCGCATGACAAAAACATGACAAAAAACTACATAAAAATGAACTGAATGTTTCTGTGTTGTAATAAAAGCTTTATTTGTCGAATATAGTTGTTATCAAAAGAATATGTCTCTGTCTACATTCATTCAACAAGTTAAATGAAAACCAGTTTCAAAATCCATACTGCAGTTTTTGTTTCCAAGTATATGTACCTTGAGAACATGTTTCATGTAGTGAGAAAATATTTTATAAATGTGAAAAATTAAATACATTATTATTTACAAAAACTTTGCGCAGTTATTTACCTCACAGCCTAAAGAAAAAATTGATAATATTTCAAAAGCTAATTACCTTGAAGGCCAGCTACATTACAAAGTTTTTAAATGTTGTTTGAAAGATCTATTTACCTGTTGTAGAACTATATATAATTATTGTGATGGAAAATGAGCTGTTTTAACATTGTTGAATGGAGCCCAGAAAACTTCACAGCTATAACTTGTGAAACTATATTCACTGGAAGGTCAGTTTTGAAATTTTCTTTAGTGAAACCCTGTACTTGAAGAGATATTGCTTGATTATACAAAAGTTACTATGAGCCAAAAGCTAATAATTGCAGAATGCAGAACAAAAGACTGGACAATATGATTGCAGTGATTATTGATATATATATATCTCTTCCTCTCCCTCTCCCTCTCCTTCACCCTCACCCTCTCCCCCCTCCCTCCCCCCCCTCCCTCCCTCTCTCTCTCTCTCTCTCTCTCTCTCTCTCTCTCTCTCTCTCTTTATGCCATGAAATACACAGCTCCACACAGAAAACAATATATAGTAGTTTCCTGTCGTGATACAAAATGTATGTAAGAAGCTGTCAAGTTAATAGTTCGTTTATTTATTTATCCACCCATGGACAATAAATATTGTATGGATGTTGTCCAAAAATACATGTAAATTTATGGGAAACAATTTAAGGAAAAGGAACATACAAAATTTTATATTAAATGGTACAAAGAATAATACATACTAAATTGTACAAAGAATAATATTTGGTTGTACAAGACACAGTAATACAACTTTTTATACATGTATACTAATAATATTGTAACTGCATAGTCTGTTTGCCCTAAGGCTTTACTTTTGTCTTCCCTGAACAGGAAGTCCTTATATTCACTACAATAATTCAGTAAAGATTTTACCACACAAAACAGCTGTCCATCAGATATACAAAATTAACAGAAACTTTAGGGGATGAAAGACAGTGTTTTCAGTTTTGCCTTAATATAAACATTATCAGAATTATTTATTTTTAAATAGTCATTTACTGAGTAAAAACATTGCTCAAGTAGAAATTCTTTAAATTCTACTTCAAATTTGTTTTCATTTTCTAACTTTCTGATGTTGGCTGGCAGTCTGTTGTAGAGTTTTGTACCAATATGACTCACATGCCTGTGTGTGTGTGTGTGTGTGTGTGTGTGTGTGTGTGTGTGTGTGTGTGTGTGTGTGTGTTAAGCTTGTGGAATAAGAGTTTGCTTTGTGTCTGTGGGTGACTGTGTGTTATTATTCGAATAGCCCACTTCTGTAACAGAAAGATTTGTTTTAGATGGCAAGTGGTGGAACCCCAAAATATTATTCTGTATGTTGCAGGAGACTGAAAATAGCCAAAATATGTCATCCTGGCACACTCTGCAGTACAAACATTTGCAATAATTCTAAGGGAAAAACAGGCTGATTTAAGTTTCTGCACAAGTTTCATTACATGGTCATTAAAATAAAGATTTTCGTCCATATGAATCCCCAGCGATATTGTTGATGCAACTCTGTCTATGGCCTTGTCACCCAATAACAGATCAAGATTTACATTTTGCCATATTTTCCCAAACTGCATATAATTTGTTTTATTTGCATTTAATGTCAGCCAGTTTGCATTGAACCAAGTGTGGACATTCTTTATTACTTGATCAGTAGTTGTTTGCAGCATTTGCTTTGGTGCACCTATTATCACACTAGTGTCATCTGTGAATAGTATGGCCTTTGCTGCTCCATCTGATGTGTGAATGTCATTTATGTAGAAAAGGAACAATAAGGAACCTAGAACACTGCCTTGCAGCACTCCTATTTCCACTTTTTTTGTACCCGATACTAAATTTATTTTCTGGTTGGAGTAATCTGAAATCTCCTATAATCTGTGTTCTGTTTTGTAGGTATGATTCAAACCACTTTTTTCCCTGTCCTGTGAATACCTAATGCTTCCAGTTTTTCTAAGAGAATGACATGACTGACAGTGTCAAATGCTTTGGAGAGATCTAAATTAATTCTTACTATGCAATTGTTTTATTATTATTATTATTATTATTATTTGTTCAGTGTAGCACATTGGTGCTGTGTCTGTATTTTTACCTTCCTGGAAGCCATGCTGATTTCTATTTAGTAACATAATTATTTAGATATTTGTTGATTCTATGCTTCATTAATTTTTCTATTATTTTGGAAAATGCCGGAAGGAGGGATATTGGCCAATAGTTTTCTACCTTCTGCTTGTTGACGTTTTTGAATAATGGCTTCACTTTTGACATTTTCATCCTTTCCGGGACATATTTTAACTGTAGACAGCAGTTCAGTTGCTCAACATAATGTGGTTGACATAAGTCTTTTTAAGCAGCTAAAAATGAAACTTTGCTCATGATGGACTTCAAAATGAGCTTTATGATCAGTCAAATGTCATCAAGCTTTCAAAATGGTGTATATCACATGAAAAGTAAGTCCAGCAGAAATTTCATTTTCAATAATTTTTGAGACATCAGTTTTCAGTGTTTTATACTGTTTTTATTATAGCTTTTTATGATTGTTCCATGAAACACGGAAGAAATATTCTCATGAAAACATACTGCAAACAATAAGTGTTCTGATGGATGTGTGACATTATAATTCCCAATATCTATGAACTCAGGTGAAAGCTATCTGGCATATTAGGGAAACTGAGCATTCTTACATATAGAATTACCAGTAAGTGAAGCTGACATACCTCCATTTAAATTTATACTCTGCCAACTACTGTGTAGTGTATGGTAGAGGGTGCATCCCACTGTAGTAGGTTTCTTCCCTGTTCCATTCATATATGGATCACAAGGAAAATTATTGTTTAAATGTTTCCATGCATGTTGTAATTAATCTAATCTTGTCCCCACAGTCTGTACAAGGGTCTTATATAGGGGGTTATAGTATCTTCTTAGAGTCTTCATTAAAAGCTGATTCTTGAAATTTTGTAAGTAGGTTTTTATCAAGATAGTTTGTACACCTACATCTATATCGATATTCTGGACTCCACCTAACAGCACGTGGTGGAGGGTACCCCACACCACTACTAGTCATTCCGTTTCCTGATCCATTCACAAACAGAATGAGAGAAATACGTCTGTATGGGCCCTAATTTCTCATATCTTATCTTCATGATCCTTATGCACATTGTATGTTGGAGTCTACAGAATCGTTCTGCAGTCAGCTTCAGATGCTGATTCTCTAAATTTTCTCAATAGTGTACCTCGAAAAGAATATTCCATTCCGTCCAGGGATTCCCATTTGAGTTTCTGAAGCCTCTCCATAAGACTTGTGTGTTGTTTGAACCTACCAGTAACAAATCTAGCAGCCTAGCAGCCTGGCCCTGAATTGCTTTGATGTTTGTCTTTCATCTGACCTGGTACAGATCACAAACACATAAGCAGCACTCAAAAATAGGTCGCACTAGCATCCCATATGTGGTCTCCTTCACAGATAAACCACACTTTCCTAGACTTCTCCCAATAAACTGAAGTCGACCATTCACTTTTCCTACCACAATCCTCACATGCTCGTACCACTTCATATTGCTTTGCAACATTACACCCAGATATTTAAATGACGTAACTGTGTCAGACAGGACGCTACTAATCCTGTATCCACATATTATGGGTATGTTTTTCTTACTCATCTGCATTAACTAATATTTTTCTACATGTAGAGCTAGCTGCCAGAAATTTTGTCCAAGTCATCTTGTATCCTTGTATAGTCACTCAACTTTGACATCTTACCATACACAAAAGCATCATCAGCAAGCAACTGCAGATTGGTGCCCACCCAGTCCACCAAATCATCTATGTTTATAGGAAAAAATAGCAGTCCTACACATTTCCCTGGGGCACTCCTGACAATGCTCTTGTCTCTCATGAGCGCTTGCCATTGAGGACAACAAACTGGGCTAGAGATTCATGATAAATGCAAGCTAAGTATGGGGTCAGTGCTGTAGGGTACTGTTTGCAAAACCAAATTGGGATTGCATCCAGTCCAGGTGACTTATTTGTTTTCAGCTCCTTCAGCTATTTCTCCACACCAGGGATGCTTATTACTATGTCGTCCATATGGGAGTCTGCCGGATGGTCAAATGATGGTATGTTTGTACAATTCTCCTGTGTGAACTATTTCTTGAACATGAAATTTAAAACTTCTGCTTTTGTTTTGCTATCTTCAACTGCCACACTAGACTGGTCAACAAGTGACTGGATGGAAGTCATAGACCCACTCAGTGATTTTACATAGGACCAAAATTTTCTCAGGGTCTATGCCAGATCTTTTGCTAAGGTATGACACTAGTAGTAGTTGCATGCTTTGTGCATAGATCTTTTCTCAGACACACAAATCTCTACTAACTTTTGCTTGTCATCATTTTCATGTTCTCTTTTGAACCAAGAGTGCAACAGCCTCTGCTTCCTCAGCATTTTCAAAATCTCATTATTACATCATGGTGGGTCTTTTCCATGCCTAATCCACTTACTAGGCACATAATTCTCCAGACCATGATTCACAATCTGCTTAAACTTTGCCCTTAATCACTCTATGTCCATCTTAGTGGAAATAACCAATGTCAGTTCAGTGTCTATCTTCAAGAGTGTGTCAGCTCAGTTTCTTCAGCAACTCTGTGACATACTCCCACAGATCACACAAATGTGTGACCATTTGTGTTGCCCTTCACTGTATACATTCAATATCCCCTGTTATTCCTATTTGGTAAAGGCCCCACACACCTGAGCAATATTCCAGAATGGGTCACGTGAGTGTTTTGTAACCACTCTCCTTTGTAGACGATTGCACTTCTCCAGTATTCTACCAGGAAACCAATGTCTACCACCTGCCTTACCCACAACAGAGCCTATATGATCATTACGTTTCATATCCCCACAAAGTGTTACATCCAGGTATTTGTATGCATTGGGTGATTCCAACAGTTACTCATTGATATTACAGTCATAGAATACTATGTTGCTTTTCTTTATTTTGTCAAGTGTACAATTTCACATTTCTGAACATTCAAAACTAGTTGTCAATCTTTGCACCACTTTGAAATCTTATCAAGACCTGATTGAACATTTATGCAGCTTCTTTTAGAAAATACTTCCTTGTAGATAACTGCATCATCTGAAAAAATTCTGATGTTACTACACTACAGGCCATTAAAATTGCTACACCAAGAAGAAATGCAGATGATAAACGGGTATTCATTGGACAAATATATTATACTAGAACTGACATGTGATTACATTTTCACACAATTTGGGTGCATAGATCCTGAGAAATAAGTACCCACAACAACCACCTCTGGCCGTAACCACTGCCTTGATACGCCTGGGCATTGAGTCAAACAGAGCTTGGATGGCGTGTACAGATACAGCTGCCCATGCAGCTTCAACACGATTCCACAGTTCATCAAGAGTAGTGACTGGCGTATTGTAATGAGCCAGTTGCTCGGCCACCATTGACCAGACGTTTTCAGTTGGTGAGACATTTGGAGAATGTGCTGGCCAGGACAGCAGTTGAACATTTTCTGTATCAAGAAAGGCCCGTACAGGACCAGCAACATGCGGTTGTGCATTATCCTGATGAAATGTAGGGTTTCGCAGGGATCGAATGAAGGGTAGAGCCACAGGTCATAACACATCTGAAATGTAACGTCCACCGTTCAAAGTGCCGTCAATGCAAACAAGAGGTGACAGAGATGTGTAACCAATGGCACCCCATACCATCACGCCGGGTGATACGCCAGTATGGCAATGACGAATACATGCTTCCAATGTGCGTTCACCGCTATGTCGCCAAACATGGATGCAACCATCATGGTGCTGTAAACAGAACCTGGATTCATCCGAAAAAATGACATTTTGCCACTCGTGCACCCAGGTTTGTCATTGAATACACCACCGCAGGCACTCCTGTCTGTGATGCAGCTTCAAGGGTAACCACAGCCATGGTCTCCAAGTAGTTTGTCCATGCTGTTGCAAACATCGACGAACTGTTCGTGCAGATGGTTGTTGTCTTGCAAACGTCCCCATCTGTTGACTCAGGGATTGAGACAAGGCTGCACGATCCATTACAGCCATGTGGATAAGATGCCTGTCATCTCGACTGCTAGTGATACGAGGCCATTGGGATCCAGCACGATGTTCTGTATTACCCTCCTGAACCCATCGATTCCATATTCTGCTAACAGCCATTGGATCTCGACCAACACGAGCAGCAATGTCATGATGCGATAAACCGCAATCACGATAGGCTACAATCTGACCTTTATCAAAGTCGGAAACGTGATGGTACGCAATTCTCCTTACATGAGGCATCACAACAACGTTTCACCAGGCAACACCGTCAACTGCTGTTTGCGTGTGAGAAATCGGTTGGAAACTTTCCTCATGTCAGCACGTTTTATGTATCGCCACCAATGCCAACCTTGTGTAAATGCTGTGAAAAGCTAATCATTTGCATATCACAGCATCTTCTTCCTGCTGGTTAAATTTCACATCTGTAGCACGTCATCTTCGTGGTGTAGCAATTTTAATGGCCAATAGAGTATTAATATTGTCCACAAGGTCAGTAATATACAACTTGAACAGCAAGAGCCCCAACACGCTTCCTTGGGGCGCACACAAAATTACTCCTACATCTGTTGATGACTATCCATCCAAAATAACATGCTGTGTCCTCCCTACCAAAAAATCCACAATACAGCCACAAACTTCACTTGGTACACCATATGATTTTACTTTTGATAACAAGTGTGGATGTGATAGGAATTAAGGACGATATTTCAAAGTGTTAAAAGAGAGACTTCTGCCCCAGACTAGGAATGGTTTAATGGTGAAGATTCTGTTTCTCTGCATGATGGAGCACCATACCATAAGGTAAAGAGTGTGGGAAAGGTTTTGGATGAAATTAGAGGTACTGTGCTACTGTGGCCTGGGAACAGCAGAAGAAACTAAGAATCAGAAGGTCACAACAGAGGACGATCTGACTGAATTTCAGACCCAAATGTGGTTACATGACTCAGATATTAACAACAGTTGTAAAAAAACTAGTAGAAAGTATGCACAAAAGAGCAGAAATGTCAATAAAAGCTAAAGGAATGCAAATGAAGTGTTAAGAAAATAGTAAACTTATATGGTTATGCATTTACCTTAATTTTAAATAATAAATTGGGTTTAAAGCAACTTTACCATAATAATTTGCCATCTTTGTAGTTGCAAATGCTTTGACAATTAACTACTAGCATTTTAATACTTTTGAATGTGGAGACATTCCTTTAGATCTTACACTAATACTTCTGGGTCTCCTGCAGCTGCCATCATCTGCACATATTTGTAAAGTTGGCCAGTTGCTCATCTTGGTAGTGCAAATGTATTAAAAAAAGTGACTATATGTGCCACTGCCCAGAGGAAAAGTGCCCCCATTAATTTATCCACATAAAATACATCATCTCACGATGGAATGCAGTGATTGATTCACAGTGGTCTTCACAAGAGCAGTGAAGTGTCTCAGCTGTCATCTGCAAGTTTCTTGCAAAAACACCAGATTACTACTGTCCACTACCCTTGCTGAACTGGAAAATATGGATTGGCCTCCTATTAAGGTGAAGGTGATATTTATCAGATGCAATTCAAATTTCATTGACTACTGGATGCAATAGAATGAATAATTGCAGAATTATATATCCTTTAAAGTTCATAACTGTTTCCAAATTTGTAACTTAGACACTGTAAATCTTCCATGGAGAAAACGAGAGAGAGAGAGAGAGAGAGAGAGAGAGAGAGAGAGAGAGAGACTATATTTCAATAAGGAATCTATAAAGGTGCTAATGATTTAAAAAAACATTATTTTTCTCTGGTAGACACTAACAAAAGGAAAGGATTTATCAGCACAGAGGCACAAAAAATAAATTGAGGAATGAACAAAGACAACTACATTGCTGGGAAAAAAATAGTACACCCTTTTAGAAGTCTCCATTTCACTCAAGATTTATTGTTGCAACAGTCTATATGGAGTACATGAAATGATTACATTTACAGATCTATATCACAAGTGATTCTGCGGTATTGGGTATTGACCCTTGCTCAAACACCCATAAAGTGCATTGTGTGGGTCCCATGGGTGACAATGCAGGCACTGATTCTGACATCCAATTGACAATACAGATGTCCTGGAATACATTATGCCACACCTGCCTGACCTGTTCATGAACAGGTCAAGCAGGTGTGGCATAGTGTATTCCAGGACATCTGTATTGTCAATTGTTCTGTTCTGTAACAGTTGTTGGGTGATGGACAAATCGCACGGGTCACTTCTTGTCCCATCATATCCCAACAACGCTCAGTTGGAGACAAATCCAGAGATAGTACTGGGCAGGGAAGTTGTTGTACATCTTGCAGATCATATTGAGTTCACAGGCAGTGTGTGGGTGAACATTATCCTCGTGGAACAACACATCACCCTACTATTGCAATAATGGGTCTAACAACATTTTGCACGTACTGAGTGCTGGTTAGCATCCTCTCCAGACACACCAAAGGTGAACGAAAGTTGTAGCTTATCACACCCCAAACCATAAGGCCTGTGGTCAGGCCAGTGTGTCTTGGGAGAATGCATTCTACAAGTTAGTGCTCACCATATCTACACCACATGTGCAAATGACTGATGTGACGAAGCAAACTGGGATATATTTTACTTCCCCACTTGTTTTACCATCTGCCTCCTTAAAATTCGTTTTTTTTTTCATTTTTGAGTTAATTACCATTAACATACATGAGTATAATCTGCATTTTCATAAAAGAGAAAGGTTGGCTCTCAGTTTTAAAGAATATAACACCAGATCTAGTTTTGTGCTTAGTTTTATGTATGTAATTGGTTTTCTAATTTATTTTGAGTATTCCTAGTTAGTACCTTTCATTGTAGGGTGAAAGTAGTGTGTGTTTCATAACTTAAATTCTATTGTTGAGTTATAAACAAACATAAATTCTATAATAATTATAAAAATTTGGAGGAGCAACTGATAGTGTTCTTAAAGGATCTATTGGGCTCTATTTGAAAACATGTTAGCAAAGCCAGCCCTAAATTAATTCCAAAGTAATTAACAGTTTTCTCGAAAGTATTGTTTGAATAACTTTATATGTTAATTTCATCATTTAAACAAATTAGAGTAAACTGTTAAAAGGAATGAATTTTTTGATGTATTCAGTTAATTTAATGAATTAGGTTTTAATCATAATTTCTGTAAATTAAACTTCAAGCAATGTGAAGTTTCAGCAACTATTATTGTGAGGATATATAAGGGCCCAATTTTTGGTCCTGAGTCAGTCAGTCCACAGCCGAGTTTCAGACAAGGAACCTGTATTGGTTAGGTCAACAACAATGCATCCAAGAAATAAGCGTAACACAATTAGGCCATGTGTTAAAACAATGACAGTGTCTGTTCCATAGGTACCTTTTTATTCTTCAAGAACTGTGAACTTTGTGGTTATGTTTTTACTACTCATAGATGTTCAATGGTAAACTATTGTAACAGTATGTGGAGGTTTGCCTGCAAATTATTAATGAGCTTAGGGAAAGTTAAAACAATAGTGCACTGGCCATATACAACTGTGTATATTTGGGGGGGTTATGAACAGTGAAATTAAATTACTGTGAAATGCAACTATGTTATTTAAAGTAGTAAGTGTTGTACTTCCACACCCCATTTTTCAGCCAGTATCACAATGCAGTACCTCAACACTGAGGACAACAAACAAAGGAATAAAAAAGGCGAACCGTCACACCATCACATGCATGCAGGCAGAATCTGCTTTTATCACTGAAGACCGTGGTGCACCATTCCATCTTCCAAGTGACCTTCTGATGACACCAGTCAAGCCATGAATGTCGACACTGTGGTGAGAGTGGAGGATGGGTTGGGGGTGTGCATGCCTGTAGCCCCCTTTCTAATAACCAGTTCGCAGCAGTTTGTGTTGACATGTCTGGACTTATAAGTTCTCTTATCTGTGCTGTTGTAGCTGTAAGATCAGCCACTGCTGCTCTTACAATACTATGTTCCTGATGGGCACCTGTGCTGCATGAGCATCCAGAACCTCACCTACAGATGTGAGAATTTTCACGTGACCATTGATACCAGCATCACAACCGATGCAGCACAACTGATTCAGCACGTCCAACTTGTGTGGCAATTCTCTGATAGGACCATCCTGCCACTTGTAAGGCCACAATTTGACCCCTTTCAGACTCACTCAGTTGACTGTAGGAAGCACAAGTGTGTCTCAGTAGCACGGTTGCCTGCTTGCTTCACACAACTGCACCACAATGAGCCTTCTGACTTTGGGCATTCCATATTAAAGGGTAGACACAGATGACACTCTAGTAGCCATGCCACTATGATATCTGTTGGCAGATAATGTTGAAACCATTATCAGTACATCTACTATCGCCCAGGTGGAATATGCTGTCATCGGATCAAAATCAATTTCATCTTTCCAGGTGTACTATTTTTTTCCAGTAATCTATATAGTGATTTTGTTAGTAGTGAATAGGCAGGTATTAACTCTAGTTGTCAATATAAGTTCTGTGCAAGTGTACACACCCTAAGCTACATTGCCCCCAGAATTCCCTTTATAATGCAGTCCCTTGCTAAGTCCTTAATGACCTCATTGTCAACAGGACATTAAATCCTAATCATTTATCTTCCTTCCACCCGGTATTTTACTAGGGACATACAAAAAAATTTTTGAAGCAGTGGGGTTCATATCAAACTGTAGAGTAAACTGCACAAGTGGGAGGTTATTGGCAAAGGTTACAATAAAATTGGTCTTGTTGCATTGAAAGACACTTTTTTGAGAGCTTTTCATTTTAAAAACCATGATTATCCTCCATTTATACTGTTTATGGCATATTTGGATTGTAAAAAATACATATTTTTAGCAAAGCCATTTTAAGTATTAGCACTTATTTCAGTAGTTCTTACTCATACTATACCGAAAAGCAAGAAAATATATAAAAGAGCAGGGAAGTTTTAACATTTGATACTGTGCACAAGCATGCTCGCATGTATTCATTGGATGCCATGTTGCTAGTTGTGCTAGGCTGACAAACACTGTTCACATCCATTTGCAGCATGTAGAAATGCTGAGACTGTCAGATATTAAGAAAACATGTCATGGAAACATAGATTCACCACCTCTTACCAAATTATTATCAGTAACCAACTTACTACATATGACACTTGAAATCTGCCACAAGGTAACACACCAGCATCTCAAATGAGTTTCCTTGACTCTTGTAGTGTCCCCAAAATGACCACAATCTCTGTTTGGCAAAGTCAATGCAAACTTATTTAAATGTTCATTGTTGAAAGGCAAGGACATGCAATATTTGCCTCGAGTGTATTTGTTAGTTAAACCATTGTTCCCTCCTTTTTCCTTTTCTTGAAGCTAAGTCTACCCGTATTGAGCAAGCAATAAAGGAAACAAAAGAAAAATTTGGATTAGGAATTAAAACCCATGGAAAAGAAATAAAGACTTTGAGGTTTGCTGATGACATTGTAATTCTGTCAGAGACAGAAAAGGACCTGGAAGAGCAGTTGAACGGAATGGACAGTGTCTTGAAAGGAGGATATAAGATGAATATCAACAAAAGCAAAACGAGGATAATGGAATGTAGTCAAATTAAATCAGGTGATGCTGAGGGAATTAAATTAGGAAATGAGACATTTTAAGTAGTAGATGATTTTTGCTATTTGGGGAGCAAAATAACTGATGATGGTCAAAGTAGAGAAGATATAAAATGTAGACTGGCTATGGAAAGAAAAGCATTTCTGAAGAAGAGAAATTTGTTAACATTGAGTATCGATTTAAGTGTCAGATAGTCTTTTCGAAAGTATTTGTATGGAGTGTAGCCATGTATGGAAGTGAAACATGGACGATAGCTAGTTTAGACAAGAAGAGAATGGAAGCTTTCGGTGCTACAGAAGGATGCTGAAGATCAGATGGGTAGATCATGTAACTAATGAGGAGGTACTGAATAGAATTGGGGAGAAGAGGAATTTGTGGCACAATTTAACTAGAAAAAAGGATCGGTTGGTAGGACATGTTCTGAGGCATTAGTGGATCACTAATTTAGTACTGCAGGGCAGCGCAGAGGATAAAAATCGTAGAGAGAGACCAAGAGATGAATACACCAAGCAGACTCAAAAGGATGTAGGTTGCAGTTGTTACTTGTATATGAAGAAGCTGGCACAGGATAGAGTAGCATGGAGGGCTGCATCAAACCAGTCTCTGAACTTAAGACCACAAGAACAACAAGTCTACCTCTAATGCAAACTCTCACTAGTCACAGTAGGTCACTGTCTCAAACACAGCTTTGGCTGTCCTGTCATATTTTTGTATCATCTATTAATGGAAAAATAAACATTTTGTTCAAGAAAAGAATACAAAGAAATGTTGTCATTAAAATGTTAGTTATGTTGTAGATAAAACCTTAGAATTGTACACTCATGAACAATTAAATTAGATGTAGCTGCTGTGCTGAAGAGAGAGTGATACAGTTGTCATTCTGAATGGAATAGGTCAGAACATTATGTAACTATGATGTCATCTGACCTTGTTTTAGCTATCAGTGTGACAACTGAATGCATAATAGATAAAACACACATTTGATCATGATCAGATAGTGTGTGCCTCAGTACCTCAATTTGAGTAAAACTACAGTAGCCAATAATATGTTGATGATGGGGATTGTCATTAACTGTCAGCTGGAACAACAGATAGACCATAGTGCAGCATGTAAGTTGCTAATTCCAAGCTAGGTAACATCAACCAATGGGCAGCCATATCATTCAGAAATACGTCCTCACTAAAGAATAAATTGCCCTATATGTGTACCTCTACTCCACTCATGTAGCAAGCACAGATATTAGCGTGGGAAGATTAACACCATACTTGGACACTTGAAATCTGGAAAAAAGGCCACTTGGAAAATGCAAACTATCATGGCAGAAATGTTAAAATTACTAAAATTCCCTGGGATATTATTCTGTGGCTTTCAGGAATTTGTTAGATAACTCATTGCTTTGTTTTCATCTGCTAGGGGACATCTTCAGGAAGGTCGTGGCTTCAGTGTCACTCTGGAACACACGGCAGCTCACCACTGACTGGTGTTTTGTTCTTATAAGCTAGATGACATTTCCAGAAGGGCCATGGCTGAATTGTTGGGCTGGAACACACTGTGGCTCACCATTGACTTATGTTAAACTGCCTGGTTGTGTAATGTGGTGCAGAGGCATGACATCACATGAGTTTCAAATGCAGGCATTGGTGGCTGATTACGTCACCATCCTTTTAGGCACATTGTGGAAGACTTTTGTATTTCTTCAGAAGTGGAAGCCAGATACTGTTGAGCTTGACACCTTCTCTCATCCAATTAAAGTTTATTGGTATGCTTAACTGTATCACCCCTCTCTATGCAGTCTTGTGACTGCCAGGATATGCAATATCCAAAATAAAATCTTACGTCATCCTGGTTGCAAATTGTGCAGCTGCAGCTCATTTGTCCATCTCCCCTCTCTGATAATTGCCTTTGTGGTTCTCTATCCTTGTTTCAACGGTTCTCATCATGGTACCCACATACACACATATTCAAAAGATGCAGGATTCTGTACACTCCTGCTTTCTTCAGAGGTTGTTGAGTATTAGCCAACTTTATATATAAGGGATAATCAAAAAGTTTCTGTTCAAAAGACATTCAGTCCAGAATCAATATACCAATCAGACAAAATTGCCATGAACACTGATGCAATCATCTCACTGACACACCAGGTTGAAGGTACCCATTTGGTAAAACAACATGTCCTGCTGTATGAAGAAGTCCACAACTGCCTGCTGCACATCCTTGTCTGACAGAAACTGTCAGTCTTTCAAAGTCTTTTTAATGGACTGAAGGCATGATAATCACATGGGAAGAGATCAGGGCTATTGGGCTCAAGTGTCTCCCACTTAAGCTGGCGTAACTTCTGCATTATGACAGTTGCAATAGGGGGATGAGCATTATCAAGGAGCAGCAACATCCCCTGGCACACCATTCCACAATGGTGGGTTTTGGCAGATGTGCTGCCCAATACGCGTTCTTTATTCTCTGATGGATATTTACCAGTGTTTGTCCTTTGGCAGTCAAGAAAAAAATAGCACCACATTAGTCCTGTCTGCACACATTTATGAATAATATTGCCATAGTTCATGTTTCTGCATTTACCACACGCATGTTGGAAAGACACAAAAGCTGCATTAATCCCTTGCCTACATGTTGGTGCTTATATACGAACATCAGAGTCATGCTACATTGCATATATGCTGCAGCAACACCCTCAAATGGAAACTTTTTGATTGCACCTTATCATAATGAATCTTCTTTGTGGGTTTTTAAATTACACTAATGTTACCCATTGTGATCAGTGACATCTTCATTTGAAGGTAAGAAGACTTTTGATATAGCAGTTTAATGTCAGTTGTGGCAAGTTGCTGTATGCTGGAAAAGCTGTGGAGGGGAGGGTCCAGATGGCTCTGGTAGCGTAGCAGCCATTTAAATCATGCATGTTATGTTCAGCTGCATCTTGTGCCACAGGGTGGTCTACTTTATCCTTCATTACAGTTTGGCAGTGGCCATTCATCCTAGTGGACAGCTGGTTGGTAGTCAT
Source organism: Schistocerca cancellata (assembly GCF_023864275.1). Classification (NCBI taxonomy): domain Eukaryota; kingdom Metazoa; phylum Arthropoda; class Insecta; order Orthoptera; family Acrididae; genus Schistocerca; species Schistocerca cancellata. The sequence goes on along the minus strand of NC_064629.1, from coordinate 755,629,658 downwards.
ACCAATATGAAAAGCTGTGCAATGACTGGAGCAGAGCTGGTATATGACATGGCTGCTTTCACAGGTGACATGGCATCTGATGGGATAGGCTCATCCTGTAACAGGACTACAGGATTGAAGTAGGAAGTGCTGTGTGGACGGATAGAGCAGGTCTTGCTCCTGGATCTTCCACAGGGATATGATCCTTGTAGGTGGTTCTTGGTGGTGGTGGGAGGATTTGCGATGTGAGGGGAAATGGCGTGGGTGATTTGTTTGCAGACTAGGTCTAGGGGTAGTTCCTTTCTACAAAGGCCTTGGTGAGACCCTCAGCATACTGGGCAAGGCAGTTCTTGTCACTGCAGATACACCATCTCTGAGCAGCCAGGCTGCATGGGAGTAATGTTTTGGTATGTAATGGATGACAGCTGTTGAAATGCACATACTGTTCTGGTTGGTGGGTTTAATGTGAACAGAGGTGTGGATGGAGCCATCAGAGAGATGGGAGCCAAAGTCCAGGAAGGTGGCACATTGGACTGAGGAGGGCCAGATGAAGTGGATGGGAGAGAAGGTGTTGACGTTGTGAAGGCTAGGAAGGTCCCAGCTGCATAGACCATAAACAGGTTATCATAAGAGGGTACTATATGGGCATCCATGGCTGTGCTGCAAATTTGTTTGTATACCTTCCTTTCAAAGGAGAATCAGTTGTGAGTTAGGATAAAGTTAGCAAGGTGTATGAGGAATTAGGAGTGGGTTTGGTGTCTGAAAGACATTGGGAAAGGTAGTGTTCAATAGCAGTAAGACCATGGGCATGAGGAGGTTAGATTATGGGCCATTGGTTGGAAGTGTTGCTCAATAACAGCCAAAATTCTTTCGGTGGAGGCACAGTAACCAGCCACAATGGGTCATCCAGGATTGTTGGGGTGGGGGATTTGGGGAGCATGTGCAAGGTGAGTGTGGGGAGTGTTATTGGGATGCAGAGGAAAATGGATTCAGGGCAGAGGTTCTGGGAGGGGCCTAAGGCTTTAAGCAGAGATTGGAGGCTACATTGGACTTCTGGGATAGGATCACTCTGGCAGAGTGTGTAGGTGGAGAAGTCAGATAATAGGCAGAGGCCTTCTGTTTGATAGTTACTGCCATTCATAACGATAGTGGTGAAACCCTTTGTCTGCAGATAGGATGATTAAATCAGGATTTGTTTTGAGGCTGTGTATGGTTGCCCTTTCTTCTGCTGAAAGGTTGGTGTTCTGAAGAAGGGATGTAGGGAAGGATGTTCAGTTGGATGGTGGTATGAACTGGAAGAGGCAGGGTTCAATGTTGGGATTATGTTGGCTTTGGCTGGAGGGATTGGTGGTAAAGAATTGTTTCCATTGCAGGTTTAGGGAGTGGTGCTAGAAATATTGAGTGGTGTTAGAAATATGCAGTATGGTTGACATTAACAATGGATGCTGGCAGCAGCTGAAGTAATGGTTTCATATTTACCACTGTGAGGTCATCATCACTAATTAGCCGAGTGCCATTTGCTATAAATTGCTCAAAGTTTGTGCACCTATTAAATCCATTCATGGCAGCTGCAGCTGGCTAGGACTATGGCATAATGTTATTGAATGCCTTGATGGCACATTACTTAGAGCAGGCTCAGCTGGCATTACACTGGCTGTTTCTGTAAGGCATAGCACACAAAGTGTGCAAGAAGCAGTCCTGCTGATAACTCAGCATCTGTTACATGATTATTTAGTATGATAAATACATAGCTGCATGTCTACAGTGGACCAAACAACACAGCAACTGGACAGTAGCTGACTGTAGGCATTTAGTGTGGTCCAAGTAGTCACAATTTTGCCTCTTCTTGAAAAGATATGAAATGTTGAATGCACTGATGTCCCAATAAGAAGTTTAACCAATAGGGTGGAGGATGTAGTTGGGTTCAACAGATATAACAGATATAGTTAGACAATCAACACTTTTGACATATATGGTAATTATAATGGAATTAATTGAGGGCTGACTTTACTAATATGTTTTTGAATAGAGCCAAATAAATTCTTTAAGAATCCTAGGAGTTCTTCTTCCAAATTTTATAATTAGTACAGAATTTATGTTTGTTTATAAGTCAACAATGGAATCTACATCATGAACAATTACTGATTTCACCCCATACTGACCTGTAGCAAAAGATATTAACTAGGAATGATCAAAATAAATTAGGAAATTAATTGCATACACAAAACTAACCAAAAAATTATACCTGGTGCTATATTCCTTAAGAGTGAGAGCCAACCTTTCTCTTTCATGGAAATGCAGAATATACTCATGTATATTAATGGTAATTAGGCAAAAATGAAAATAAAATGAATTTAAGGAGGCAGAGGGCATAACAAGAGATGAAGTGAAGAGATCCCAGCTTGTTTTGTCACAGTCTCAGTAATTGATGGAATTTTCTCAGAGGCCTGAAGATCGAAGTGATCTTGTGTCTTTTCAGCTGGCATCTGATCTTGCCTGACACAGACCAACAGAGCAGCAAGATAACATGTTTCATTTCCTGCTCCTCGTTGGTGGTCTTATTGTGACTCTTGCTTGATATCACTCCATTTATTTGACAAATGTTATAGCCATTGTTTCTGAAAACCTTCTATAGGTGGCTCAGCTCATGGGGCAGATTGTTAGTGTCTGATATTCTTGCACAATGCACCAATATTTGTAACACAGTATGTTTCTGTGCCGGGTAGTGACAACTAATGGCAAGCAAGTATAGATGAGTGTCGGTAGGTTTTCTATAGAGCTGGTCAAGGCATCCATTCCCTTTGCAGTAAAAGAGGATGTCAAGGAAGGGCAGTGTGTTGTCTTTTTCTACCTTGATGGTGAACTGGATGTTACTGTTCAGGTGTTCCAAGAACTTGTCACGTTTGTCACATCTGTGGGGCCAAATGACAATTGTGTTGTCAACATTTCAAAAGAAGCAATCAGCCTTTAATGGCCCCATTTTGAAGGCAATATCCTCAAAATTCTTCATGAAGAGGCTTTAAACAGCTGGAGCTGATGGGCTACCCATTGCAACGCCATCCATCTGATCATAATACTGGCTGTTGTACAGAAAATAAGAAGACATAACAGTGTGCCTAAATAGTTGGACCACAGATGGGAGTCATCCTTACGACACATTCTCCACTCCCGAAATTATCTTGGCCTCAACCTACAGTAACACACCGTCCACTCACCCTCCGCTCCTCTGGCTTATCACTTCCTCCCTGTTCTTGGGTCCTACCCTCTTTGTGTGCCACCCTCTGCCAATGCACCCCACCCATCTTTCCCCACTCCTCTCCTTTTTCACTCTCTTCCCCTCCCCTCCCCAGCTCCCTGCTGCACAGCCTCCTGAAGTTGCACTTGTTGGCAGCCTAGTTCCTGCTCACTCCACTAGACAGTGCTCTTCCCTCCCTCCATCCATACATTGCTATCCCTTCCCTTCCCTGTACCATCCAGATTCCAGCTTCCATTCCACATGACAACAGCCGTCGTGTGTGTGAGATTTGCTTGCTCATGTGAATGAATGTGTGTGTGTTTCTTTTTCTGATGAAGACTGTGGCTGAAAGCTAATGTGTAAGTGCCTTTTAATTGTACCTGTCAGCAACATAATGAGTCATCTTTACAGTAAGTAGCAATCTATCTTTTCCTTACACTGTTAAAACCAATGAATGACATGCATCAAAAATGTTATTGTGCCTATATATCCCTCACCTTTTACCTTTTTCTCTTTCACTGTTTTTAAATTTACACTGGTTCTCATAATTGTACACCTGACATCATGTGAGATGTTAGATAATTCTAAGGAGCAAAATGCCAAAATGATTATAATAACATTTCACTTTATAAAGTAATCTGAAAATGTCAAATAAAAGAAAATTTTGCTTATATTTTGAAAGCTCCACCATTTCACAAGTTTTCATTAAATTTGGAACAACTTTCAACATTTTCTTATAATTTCACTAAATTCTGCAATTTGTAAGTACAGAATACGTGCCAGTAGAACAGAATATGAAGCATCTTAATAATAAAGGCATAATAGAAGAGATACAACACTGTTCCATGTAATGGTTCTTCAGTTTCATGGTCATAAAGAGCAAGACAATCTTCCACTTCCAACATACTCACCCACTGACTAACATCTAGTAAGTGATGGGTACCTGCAAATATAATGCTGCATCACTGAGAAGCTGGAGGTGATGCAGTATTACCTCACTGCATGTCAACACTGCTCTCACCTTACTGTTCGTAACTTACAAGGCAATGGAAGAACATTACAATGGCAGGTACACCTAGTACTTAAAGGTAGCCAAAGGAGATGATGCAAAGACTGATAAAATGTCATAGAAGTTGATATGCTATATAAACACTCATTTATTTGACACGACTACTCTTTCCTGAAATAAAGTTCCTATACTCTCCTTATCTGGAGTTTTAAGTATGGTGCCTAATCAAAAAACACCACAGTGGACTGTGGGCTTTCAAGGTTATTGAAAGAGAGCCCATGTCACTATGGTTCTAAAGTGAGAGTTCTTATGCCTTTATCATTGTATTCTATCACTGAATACTGGCTCAAGAACATAATAAATGATACCTTTGGCCAAAACACATCAACTTACAAAATAAATTCAAGGTCCTTTGTCCTAGCCTTTTGGATATAAAAGTTCTATGGAAAGCATGGTCTGTAAAGAACATCAGTGTGAAAGCAGTTTTTCACCCATTAGTAGTGAAGCCAACAACAGCTACAGCAACAGGCTCCAGCTGTATTCCACTCTTGTCCCATCTTGAGACGAAGGGCATGAAGCAGCAGCTGTGGGCTGGAATTTTGTGATACTGATGACTCCTTTCCTGGACTAACACCTTTTTTCTATTTCCTGGTACATCGGTATTGGTCTATATAGCTTTCAGTGTTATGCTATCGAGCGTAAGAATATGATTTACAAGGTGCAAGATATAGTTTCCTGTGAGAGGCCATGCAACAGTCCGTGTTAATGTCTGTTTAGAATCAGACACTGACTTCGAAGTCGCGGCAGAAAGACGAAATGTTTGGCAGTGTGCAAAAGCGTGTTAGAAAACAGTGTTTGAACAAGGGTCAGAGATAGCTTCTCATTCGCTTAGAGTATGAGTGATCAAACTTTAAAGTGGTCTCTGCAGCATCTGTATATTTAATATGATCTTATCCATACAGGCAGCTGCAGTTTGAGGTGTCAGACATGGTGAGCTGTTACGAATTCTTGGATGGCCGCACTCTGAGTTATTCAGGGAGAGTATTGTGAATTCCATTTGTCCTTGCTGGAGGTGGATCGCTTTGGTGCCTTCGTGAGTTGTAAATAGGATGAGCTTTTATAGTCGGTAATTTTTTTCATTGTTTGATGGTAGAGAATAAAGATGATAGGATGTTGAGGATCTGTTGTACTTGTATCTAGTTTGGGACATACAACATTGAGCGCATTTCCAGTGAATGGTCAAAACAAGGTCCTGTTGCAGTAACTGAGGTCATTCTGTTTCTAGACAGGCTGCAGAAGGTAATGGATATGTCTTTTTCTGACTTAAATTGCAGAGATCAGATGTGCAAAGATCTGGAAATGGGATCAGCTGAACGATGTGTATGGTGTGACTAAAGCCAAGTTGGAATTTTACTGTAGCATGCAGGTTTGGGAAAGGTGATGCGTTTCGCACTGAGTGCAGCCATCTTGAATAACGGTAATTGCGTAATCAACTGATGTGATGACAGAGCACTCTGGTGGTTGTGATAGGAGCTAAACACAGTTGAACTTGGAGCCATTTTTGTTAGGTAAACGAATTGTATGATCTTCCGCCAAAATTCAAACTCCCCACCAAAATCGGACATCTTGAATGATGCAGTCTGCTGGTGGCGATGTGTACTAACCCAGTTGCACTCCGGACCTCGTGGCGAACACACGCGCATGATATAAATAATAATAAATAATAAATGATAATAAATAATAATAAATGATCATAAATGTTAATAAATGATAATAAATGACTGGAGCAGCTGTGCTGTTGGAGTGCAGCGATCTGTAAGAGTTAACTTTGCTGTCCTCTAGATGACCAAATAGCGAAGTAATAGAATGTGGTGAGCGGCTTTGATGATCAAGTCAGAATTTGAGAAGATGATCGATTTGGGTTGGAGTGTTATTTGATGGGATGTAGATTGTTGGGTTGATTACTGCTGCACATTTGTTGCCATTATTTATTTGAGTGAAGATAGATTGTGGTGTGTTGGATACACGCTCGTCTGTTCTCAAGACGTGTAAATTATAGCAAAGATCGCGAATATGTTACATGGCTGAGAACGGTATTCGAGAGTGGAAATATCATTTTTCATATGTTTGTTTCTAGTTAGTCAGTGGTTTACAGCATGCTGCACATAGATAAAGTTTGGCGTTTGTAGAGAATTAATTTGAAGTATATATCTTGGGAATTATGATGAACTAGTGATCGGTAGGGTGTATCCTAGTGCATGATATTGAGAAGTACAGCTAAAATGGTGTAATATTATGGAGAAAGTACATGTGTTCTTGCAGTCTATGAGTCTGAGAATGTTTGTAGAAAAGGGAACAGACAAGAGAGGAGAGACAGTAAGGTGTTTGTGCTGAGGGGAGACAATACCGAATTTGTAAAAAGAGATCTGAGGGTGACTTAGGTCCACTGATGTAAGAGGGAATGTTAGCTCTGAGTGTCGGGTCTGTAGAGAGAAAGATCAGGTTGAGGTGCTTTCCTAGGATTGGAGAGCATTGCGGAATATAGACGCTGTAGGAATAGGATTTCTTTTTTTTCGCATGCTGTAGAAATATACTGGATAAGTGCACTGTTTCGTGTCAAATGTGTATATACTGTATTGTAAATTTAATGTGGTTTACATTGTGTATCGATTGAATTGTAAAGTTAATATTGTTTATGTTATGTGATGAGTAGAGAGGAAGTCGTAAGGATGGTAGAGATATTTCCAGAGTAACAGCAGTCAAGAGAGTGTATTTCCGATACTTAGCTCATTGTCGAATGCGAATCAATTGAGACCATGATTATAGCATTTAACTGTAAGTATAATGACATCAACGACTTCGGTATTCGAGAGTGCGAATATTATTTTTTGGTCTGTTTGTTTCTAGTTACTCAGTGGTTTACAGGATGCTGTGATTCGAAAAATTTTGGTGTGTTCTTGTGGTCTATGAGTCTGGAGATGTTTGTAGAAAAAGCGAGCAGGCATGGAAGAAGAGGCAGTAACGCATTTGTGTTGAGGGGAAGTGATCGCCGAATTTGTGGAACAGTTCTGAGAGGGACTTCTGTCCGTTGATGTAGAAGGGCTGATTACCACTGAGTGTCACATGTGTAGAAAGAAAGAGTAGATTCACAGTGCTTCCTTAGGAATGGAGAGCATTGGGGCATGTAGTCAGTATTGTAAAGTTCCTGTGGCTTACATTGTGTAGGCTTTGTATATACTGGATTGTAAAGCTACTATTGCTTATGTTATGGGATGAGTAAAGAGGATGACCGTGTGCGTGTGTGCGTGTGTGTGTGTGTGTGTGTGTGTGTGTGTGTAGATTGAGGGAGCTGTGGAGGTAATTTAGTGATCTCTGTAAAAGTAAGCACAGAAAGTCTCAGAAAGAAAAGCAGGATTGTACTTAGATAACGGGACCTTACGAAATTACGCTGGTAAATTCTATAAGGAGGAATAAGAATGATTAATGGGTTGTGCTGGGATATAGGAGGGTTGAGAACATTTGTGTATGTTGAGAGCTGGAAGGGTAGGAGGTTAGGAGCACATTCAGTATTATTTTCATGAACAAGTTCTGTTAGGGTAAGAATTTAAATTTACACATAAGCTGAGAAAACATGAAAGCGAGGGTTAACTATTTCTGGGGATATTATACAATTTTGGAGAGGATGACTGGGCTCTTATTTTTTTTACTTAGATGATCGTTTTAGATTTTGAGCGGAGGGCAGTGCTGGGATGTGTGCGGACGGTGTGTGTGAACTCATTCTTGGCTATTCTGACAACAGACGTGAAGGTGGAGATGTGTCGCAAATAGGCCAGCAAGCAATGGAATGCGGCCTTAACCCGTGTGTTGGACCGCACTGAGTTAGGACAGTGACGGACGACACGCGCGGCCTGGCTTGGATAATCATGTTCGACGTCTAGCTGATATGAATTTCTCCGGTGTTAGGTGTGAATGCGGCTGTCATCAAGTCATGTTTGAGGGGTCGAACAGATACCTTTGAGCGAATTGAGAGCTGTCAGGCGTGTGACTTAGTGTGGGACAGGTTGATTGCGCGCTTCTGTTGAGTTATTTTGCTATGCGTTATTTTGACAGATTACGAGTACTGAGGGTGTTTAAAGTTATGTGTACTGCATAATTTAGGAGCAGTTTGATATTGTGCACTGAAATTAGGAGCTGTTTGCATGTCTGCTGACTGTGCAACATGACCTCAGGTACATCAGGGCGAGTGTTTTTTGTATGAGAGTGATAGATATACTCGATGCCTAAATAAAATGTATGTTAAGTATTTGTGGGATGATATAGAATATGAGAGAGTTTGAGTTGGTTCTTATTTTTTCTACTTGGAGGTTTCGTTAGATCAAATTGCGGAGGCAAGTAGCGACGAGCGTGCGAAGGGATGGGATTGAAACCGTCTCTCAGCGGTTAACTACAGGTGGGCCAAGCGATGTTCTCGGTTTAGGTACTGGGGGTGTGCTCTGGCCATATCCTAGACCATGTGGATTGAACAACAGTATTCGGGTCATAGTTTAGTTAGAATATTTACAGAGGAGTATGTCCGACGCGAGTATGAAGGTCCAGGCTGTGACATGTGCGGTCTCGCGCTTGTGGAGCATGAGAGAGGCAAAGCTGACGATTTTGAGGCATCACAGGTGACTTAGGTTAGTGGCTTTGTTTGCCACAATTTTCTTGTGTTGGTAGCGAAACACGAACTGACCATCAGAATTCAAACTTGACTTATTTGTATAGACAAAATGTGATACAGGTTAATGTAGGTTAGTACACGTTAGTGCACATTAGTAAATGGCAGTACACATTAGTACATGTTAGCCAACAAACATGGGTCGGTAAGGAGATATGGTGGTTGGTAGGGACTTTAACTACTTCATTCCAAGTCCAGGTGAATGTGGCGCTGGCGAAAATTGATTCCTAGCCTAGGTGCACGTGGAACTTTTCCGCATCAGAGAGGTTAGTTAATTGATCAATTTAATTAAGTAGTTATGCGAACTTTGTTACATTGACTTGTGAAGACACTAAGATAGGGGCGCGCGATGGCTCACGTGTACAGGCGTTTGTTTTCGCGATGATCTTGGATTAGGTAAGCACAGAATGTAGATTGAATAACGAGAGTCGGGTGATCAGTTAACTTAGCGAGGGACGTCATGGCATGCACATGTGCTGGACCACCCGTGGTGACGTCATGGCGGATTACACTCTCGAGCAAACTTTGGCGCCAAATGTGCAGCAGGGCGTTCTCTGTCAAGCATGTGCTGGATCAACCGACCGCCCGTTGTGAAGTCGGCAGGTTCCACCCTGTCCAGCGAACAGCTTTGGTGCCAACTGGTCGGTGGGGGCAGACTCCACTGTCCACGAAAACATGTTTACATCACTGGACCAGCGTGGTCCTGCGAAACGAGTCGGCGCCAGTAGGCCGTGACGTTAGCGGCTGCTGGACCGGCAGCATGCGCAGATTACAGTGGATGGCCGTCATGTGAGGCAACCGCTCGCTTGCCGGTGGCGCGCAGACCGGCGCAGGTCAGCGGCGACCATATGAACTAATTCAGTTGGACTGGGGACCTTGTGGCGACTGGACTGCAATCTATAAGATGTGTACTAAGTCTGTTGGAGAACAAGTGATGACTGTAGCACTTGAAATAAAGACTTCAGTCCTTTTTCTTTGCAAAATCAAAGGATGTGAATTACGTTAGTACCAGTGCAGTTTATTATTTGACGCGATTTTGATAGGTTAGCAGTGAAAAAAAGTGACAGTCAAAGTTCGTACGATGTGTACTATTTCGTACGTGTGATCGATTATGGTGTTGGAATTTGAACTTGTGACAGATTTTTTGTTCTGGATGCAACGCAAATGGCTTTCTTCCCACCAAAATTGGACATCTTGAATAAATAATAAATGACAATAACTGATGATAATAATAAATAGAAGTACAGTTTTCGAGACATTATAGTGTTGGAATTTGAATTTGGCGCAATTTTCTAGTGGAGGTAGGCCAATAATAATAATAATAATAAATAATAAATGATATGGAATAATAATAAAGACAAGCACAGTTTTTGCAGCCATCATCCTGTTGGAATTTGAATTTGGTGCAATTTTCTAGCGGAGCTAGGCCAATAATAATAATAATACTGAAAACAGAATTGACAGCAAGAAACAAGACAAAAGCTATAAATACTTATGCTATACCAATATTGACCTACTCATTTGGAGTAGTGTAATGGAGTAACACAGACCTAGAAGCACTCAATACACTTACACGATCACAATGCCACAAATATAGAATACATCACATACATTCAGCAACAGAAAGATTCACATTAAGCAGAAAGGAAGGAGGAAGGGGATTTATCGACATAAAAAACCTACATTATGGACAGGTAGACAATTTAAGAAAGTTCTTTATAGAACGAGCAGAAACTAGCAAAATACACAAAGCAATCACTCATATAAATACATCAGCTACACCATGCAATTTCATAACCACTTCTACAACCCTTTAGATCACATAACATCAACACATATTCCTTCACCGGGGAAGACGAATAGAATATTCCAGAATTTGAAACACGAACAGCTGCTAGCATGAGTTTCTTAGAAGTAGATACCTTAGGGGTTGCGAAGCAACTCAAATCGCTTGATACGGGCAAGTCTTCAGGTCCAGATTGTATACCGATTAGGTTCCTTTCAGATTACGCTGATACAATAGCTCCCTACTTAGCAATCATATACAACCGCTCGCTCACCGATAGATCTGTACCTACAGATTGGAAAATTGCGCAGGTCGCACCAGTGTTTAAGAAGGGTAGTAGGAGTAATCCATCTAACTACAGACATATATCATTGACGTCGGTTTTCAGTAGGGTTTTGGAGCATATACTGTATTCAAACATTATGAATTACCTCGAAGGGAACGATCTATTGATGTGTAATCAGCATGGTTTCAGAAAACATCGTTCTTGTGCAACGCAGCTAGCTCTTTATTCGCATGGAGTAATGGCCGCTATCGACAGGGGATCTCAAGTTGATTCCGTATTTCTAGATTTCCGGAAAGCTTTTGACACCGTTCTTCATAAGTGACTTCTAATCAAGCTGCGGGCCTATGGGGTATCGTCTCAGTTGTGCGACTGGATTCATGATTTCCTGCCAGGAAGGTCACAGTTCGTAGTAATAGACGGCAAATCATCGAGTAAAACTGAAGTTATATCAGGTGTTCCCCAGGGAAGCGTCCTTGGACCTCTGCTGTTCCTGATCTATATAAATGACCTGGTTGACAATCTGAGCAGTTCTCTTAGGTTGTTCGCAGATGATGCTGTAATTTACCGTCTAGTAAGGTGATCTGAAGACCAGCATCAGTTGCAAAGCGATTTAGAAAAGATTGCTGTATGGTGTGGCAGGTGGCAGTTGACGCTAAATAACGATAAGTGTGAGGTGATCCACATAAGTTCCAAAAGAAATCCGTTGGAATTCGATTACTCGATAAATAGTACAATTCTGAAGGCTGTCAATTCAACTAAGTACCTGGGTGTTAAAATTGCGAACAACTTCAGTTGGAAAGACCACATATATAATATTGTGGGGAAGGCGAGCCAAAGGTTGCGTTTCATTGGCAGGACACTTAGAAGATGCAACAAGTCCACTAAAGAGACAGCTTACACTACACTCGTTCGTCCTCTGTTAGAATATTGCTGCGCGGTGTGGGATCCTTACCAGGTGGGATTGACGGAGGACATCGAAAGGGTGCAAAAAAGGCCAGCTCGTTTTGTATTATCTCGTAATAGGGGAGAGAGTGTGGCAGATATGATACGCGAATTGGGATGGAAGTCATTACAGCAAAGACGTTTTTCGTACGGCGAGATCTATTTACGAAATTTCAGTCACGAACTTTCTCTTCCGAATGCGAAAATATTTTGTTGAGCCTAACCTACATAGGTAGGAATGATCATCAAAATAAAATAAGAGAAATCAGAGCTCGAACAGAGAGGTTTAGGTGTTCGTTTTTCCCGCGCGCTGTTCGGGAGTGGAATGGTAGAGAGATAGTATGATTGTGGTTCGATGAACCCTCTGCAAAGCACTTAAATGTGAATTGTAGGGTAGTCATGTAGATGTAGATGCAGATGTAGAAGAAAGTAAATTGGAAAAAGAAAACACTACATGGCAAGCACCCGTATCATCTAACACAGCCACACATCGGTCAAGACGCATCCAACACATGGCTAAGAAAAGGCGATATATACAGTGAGATGGAAGGATTCATGATTGCAATACAGGATGAAACAATAAACACCAGATATTACAGCAAGCATATTATTAAAGATCCCAATATCACAACAGATAAATGCAGACTTTGCAAACAACAATTAGAAACAGTAGACCACATCACAAGTGGATGTACAATACTAGCAAATACAGAATACACCAGAAGACATGACAATGTAGCAAAAATAATACATCAGCAACTTGCCATACAACATAAACTAATAAAACAAGACGTTCCCACATACAAGTGTGCACCACAAAATGCACTGGAGAATGATGAATACAAATTATACTGGAACAGAACCATTATAACAGATAAAACAACACCACATAACAAACATGACATCATACTCACCAATAGAAAGAAGACATTAACACAACTAATCGAAATATCCATCCCCAATACATCTAGATTTATACTCCGCAAGCCACCCAACGGTGTGTGGCGGAGGGCACTTTACGTGCCACTGTCATTACCTCCCTTTCCTGTTCCAGTCGCGTATGGTTCGCGGGAAGAACGACTGTCTGAAAGCCTCCGTGCGCGCTCTGATCTCTCTAATTTTACATTCGTGATCTCCTCGGGAGATATAAGTAGGGGGAAGCAATATATTCGATACCTCATCCAGAAACGCACCCTCTCGAAACCTGGCGAGCAAACTACACCGCGATGCAGAGCGCCTCTCTTGCAGAGTCTGCCACTTGAGTTTGTTAAACATCTCCGTAACGCTATCACGGTTACCAAATAACCCTGTGACGAAACGCGCCGCTCTTCTTTGGATCTTCTCTATCTCCTCCGTCAACCCTATCTGGTACGGATCCCACACTGATGAGCAATATTCAAGTATAGGTCGAACGAGTGTTTTGTAAGCCACCTCCTTTGTTGATGGGCTACATTTTCTAAGGACTCTCCCAATGAATCTCAACCTGGTACCCGGTTTACCAACAATTAATTTTATATGATCATTCCACTTCAAATCGTTTCGCACGCATACTCCCAGATATTTTACAGAAGTAACTGCTACCAGTGTTTGTTCCGCTATCATATAATCATACAATAAAGGATCCTTCTTTCTATGTATTCGCAATACATTACATTTGTCTATGTTAAGGGTCAGTTGCCACTCCTTGCACCAAGTGCCTATCCGATGCATATCTTCCTGCATTTCGCTACAATTTTCTAATGCTGCAACTTCTCTGTATACTACAGCATCATCCGCGAAAAGCCGCATGGAACTTCCGACACTATGTACTAGGTCATTTATATATATTGTGAAAAGCAATGGTCCCATAACACTCCCCTGTGGCACGCCAGAGGTTACTTTAACGTCTGTAGACGTCTCTCCATTGATAACAACATGCTGTGTTCTGTTTGCTAAAAACTCTTCAATCCAGCCACACAGCTGGTCTGATATTCCGTAGGCTATTACTTTGTTTATCAGGCGACAGTGCGGAACTGTATCGAACGCCTTCCGGAAGTCAAGAAAAATAGCATCTACCTGGGAGCCTGTATCTAATATTTTCTGGGTCTCATGAACAAATAAAGCGAGTTGGGTCTCACACGATCGCTGTTTCCGGAATCCATGTTGATTCCTACATAGTCGATTTTGGGTTTCCAAAAACGACATGATACTCGAGCAAAAAACATGTTCTAAAATTCTACAACAGATCGACGTCAGAGATATAGGTCTATAGTTTTGCGCATCTGCTCGACGACCCTTCTTGAAGACTGGGACTACCTGTGCTCTTTTCCAATGATTTGGAATCTTCCGTTCCTCTAGAGACTTGCGGTACACGGCTGTTAGAAGGGGAGCAAGTTCTTTCGCGTATTCTGTGTAGAATCGAATTGGTATCCCGTCAGGTCCAGTGGACTTTCCTCTGTTGAGTGATTCCAGTTGCTTTTCTATTCCTTGGACACTTATTTCGATGTCAGCCATTTTTTCGTTTGTGCGAGGATTTAGAGAAGGAACTGCAGTGCGGTCTTCCTCTGTGAAACAGCTTTGGAAAAAGGTGTTAAGTATTTCAGCTTTACGCTTGTCATCCTCTGTTTCAAGGCCATCATCATCCCGGAGTGTCTGGACATGATGTTTCGAGCCACTTACTGATTTAACGTAAGACCAGAACTTCCTAGGATTTTCTGTCAAGTCGGTACCTAGTATTTTACTTTCGAATTCACTGAATGCTTCACGCATAGCCCTCCTTACGCTAACTTTGACATCGTTTAGCTTCTGTTTGTCTGAGAGGTTTTGGCTGCGTTTAAACTTGGAGTGAAGCTCTCTTTGCTTTCGCAGTAGTTTCCTAACTTTGTTGTTGCACCACGGTGGGTTTTTCCCGTCCCTCACAGTTTTACTCGGCACGTACCTGTCTAAAACGCATTTTACGATTGCCTTGAACTTTTTCCATAAACACTCAACATTGTCAGTGTCGGAACAGAAATTTGCGTTTTGATCTGTTAGGTAGTCTGAAATCTGCCTTCTATTACTCTTGCTAAACAGATAAACCTTCCTCCCTTTTTTATATTCCTATTAACTTCCATATTCAGGGATGCTGCAACGGCCTTATGATCACTGATTCCCTGTTCTGCACATATAGAGTCGGAAAGTTCGGATCTGTTTGTTATCAGTAGGTCCAAGATGTTATCTCCACGAGTCGGTTCTTTGTTTAATTGCTCGAGGTAATTTTCGGATAGTGCACTCAGTATAATGTCACTCGATACTCTGTCCCTACCACCCGTCCTGAACATCTGATTGTCCCAGTCTATATCTGGTAAATTGAAATCTCCACCTAAGACTATAACATGCTGAGAAAATTTATTTGAAATGTATTCCAAATTCTCTCAGTTGTTCTACAACAAATATACAGAAGAAAACAGGAGTAAAAATTGAAAAATATATCCAACTGGCTGAGGATGTCAAGAACATGTCGCATCAGGATAAAGTTGACATTATACCAATTATACTATCAACTACAGGCGTCATACCACAAAATATCCACCAGTACATCAACGCAATACAGCTACATCCAAACGTATATATACAACTACAGAAATCTGTAATTATTGATACATGTTCAATTACCCGAAAGTTCCTAAATGCAATGTAACATATACCATACAGTTAAAAGGAAGTCATGCTTGATCAAGGTCCACGTCACTTTCCATTTTTAACCAGACATAATGTCTGAGAAAGGAAAGAAATAATAATAATAATAAATAATAATAAATGATAATGAATAATAATAAATACAGTTTGGAATTTGAATATGGCGCAAAGTTTTTTTCCCGCCAAAATACGCCATCTTGATTGATGTCACGGCGGTGTTCTCTTGTGGCAGGGGTATGAACTAACACAGTTCCTCGTAGCGAACACACATGCATTGTATAAATAATAATAATAAATGACAATGAATGATAATGAATGATAATAAATGATAATGAATAATAATAAATGATATTAAAAGATAATTAATAATAATTAATAATAATAAAGACAAGTACGGTTTTGGAGGAATTATCCTGTTGGAATTTGAATTTGGAGCCAATTTTATCTGGAGGGTTAGGTTAGTGGACGTTGGCCAATTGGCCTTATTTCCCACCAAAATTCAAATTTCGTGCCGTTTTTTTGGAGGGTTAGGTTAGTGGACGTAGCCCAACTGGCCTATTTTCCCGCCAAAATCTGCCATCTTGGATAACGTGATGCGCTGTTGCCAAGTCTACATGCCGCCATCTTGGATTATGTCAGTGCCGCCATCTTGAATAAATTTGGCAACAATGCAGAGCAGGGTAACACTCTCCTTGCTCCACTACTGTCGTCATGCCGAATGCGAGACCAGTGTGCTAACCAATGCTCCACCTTGCTCGGTTTGAGCGGAACTGCTGCCATTATTTTCTACATGCACAAGTTTGTGACCATTTTGTTCATCTCCAGTATTTTCACTGAGCGAGGTGGTGCAGTGTTTAGCGCACTGGATTCACATTCCCTAAATCATCCCAAGCAAATGTCAGTATGGGTCCTTTGAAAGGGCACACTAATTTCCTTCCCCATCTTTCCCTACTCCGAGCTTGTGCTCCGTCTCTAGTGACCATGTTGTCAACAGGAAGTTAAACACTAATCTCCTCCTCCTCCGATAGTTTCGAACTACATAGAACAACTAGTTGTAGCTGAGATGCCAGTACTGTAATCAGTAGCAGGGTGCTGGTACTCATACATACATTCTTGAATATTGCAGCTTTTCAGCTGTTGAACTAGTTCAAAAGCAATAGTTGATTTAGCTTTTTTAGTGCCAAGGCCTCACTGGAGCCATTCTCTATAGATGACAACCTAGCCCGAGGGTGCTGACACATTGACTGCCATTCACTGCATTATGCCTGGTTCCTGATAGGGACTGCCACACGGCAAATGCACAACAGCGAAAGCATTGCCATGGAAAAGTCCTCAGCGACGTGTCATGTTCGGCTTAGTGTCACATTTCTACATCTCTAAATGGTGCCTTGCGCCACTCTGCAGGTCTGCATTGCCAGTCACAGAGCGCACTGAGAGCGACATCACATGTAGACCCCTTGGCCACACGAAATGTTGCCGAAGTGCTCACTTGGCTGTGCTGACTGCTGTGCAGCACTTACCTACAGCTACTCTACATTGGCACTTCATAAGCTCCATAAGGTGCGTGGTGCCAGGTACCCTCAACCACAATTTGTCACTCCTCCTCCTGATGCACTCGCAAATAGAGTGAGGGAAAAACGACTATCTGTACACCGCCATATAAGCCCACATTTCTCGTATCTTATCTTCGGGGTCCTTGCGCGCAGTGTACGTTGACGGCAGCAGAATCGTTTTGCACTCAGCTTCAAAAATGGCTCTGAGCACTATGCGACTTAACTTCTGAGATCATCAGTCGCCTAGAACTTAGAAATAATTAAACCTAACTAACATAAGGACATCACACACATCTACGCCCGAAGCAGGATACGAACCTGTGACTGTAGTGGTCGCTCGGTTACAGACTGATGCGCCTAGAACCGTACGGCCACGCAATCAGCTTCAAATGCAGGTTCTCAGAAGAAGGTGCAATTAGATGAATGACGAACACTAACTTCAATTAACGAAGGTTTATTCAGCACTTGCACGTACAAGAGTGCGGAGCGAACTGCCTCCGGCCAGAACACATACGGTGTATATACAGTTACACAACATTGCAGTACAATGATTCTTGACATTTGTGGATACTTCAAGAATATACTCGAACCGAATATAGAAATTAAAATTTCACAATTCAGGTGAGTTTTGAACGCATGACCCGCCATACAACAGTGTAGTATCATAACCAGACATGACCGTCACTGTGCTACTCAGCTTTTCTCCGTCATTGCTCCTTCCTTAAGAGAAAAGCGTCTCGGTGTTACGTCCTCCTAGTCCGGGAACGAGTCATCGGTCCTGCATACTCCGACTCCCGATGACTGAAGTTCACCATGGCGGTGATCTTCTTACAACTTCCTTTGCCGCTACGTTATTCGTTACCTTTCCGCTTGTTGGCTGTCGCTGGAGCTTCGAATTTACCCTGGGTTGCAGGATCGTTATAGGGCTTCATTCGAAGGACGTGGACCGTATCTCTGAACTTTCGTCATCTTGTGTCAGGGTCGAAATCATCAACATCATAAGTAACATCAGAAAAATGTTTTACAACCTTATAAGGTCCAAAGTAGCGCTTGAGGAGCTTCTCAGCGAGACCAACCTTCCGAACCGGAGGTCACCAGGCAGGTAGTCAATAGGGCAGTGGCTCGGATTATACCTTCGGCGATCGTCTTCTTGAGTCTGCAGCGTGTGGAGTCGAGCTAACTGCCGAGATTCCTCAGCTCTGGTTAATACCTGGTCGATATAGTCGTCGTCCACATCATCAGGATGTGACGGAAACACAGTGTTCATCGTCGTAGTCACCTCAGGAAAAATGGCTTAAGTCCTGTGGTGTTTTGTTTGGCGGTGTTGTAGGCAAACGTCACGAAAGGCAGCACCTAATCCCAGTTGCTCTGCTCAACACTGACGAACATTGATAGCACGTCGGCCAATGTATTATGAAGGCTTTCAGTAAGCCCGTTAGTTTGCGGATGGTAGGCAGTCGTCATGTGATGTACTCATCACCTACGGTTTATCTTTGGCACAAGAATCAATTGAAAAACTTTCCCTCGATCCGTAATTATCGACCTTGGGGCACTGTGTTTTAATACAGTGTCATCCACGATGAATTTGGCTACCTCGAATGCTAGGGCTCTTTTCAAGGCTTTAGTAATGGAATATTGTGTCAGATAATCAGTGCACACAATCATCCATCTATTGCCACTAGCGGACGTTGGAAATCGTCCGAGGTTTCGGCTGGTGGAATTGGTATGAGTCGGCCAGGTGATTTCTGAGGAACTGCCTTTCTCCTCTGGCACTCTCGACAGTGCAACACATAGTGACGCACACTCCTTGATAAACCTGGCCAGAAAAATCTCTTGCGGATCCTTTCGTATGTCTTAATAAATCCTAACTGTCCGGCTTCAGGTGCGTTATGGAATTTCTGTAGAACGTCTAAGCGCATGTGCTTAGGAATCACTGGTAGCCACTTCTTTCAAAACGAATCGAAGTTTTTCTTGCAAAGTAATCTATTAACTACCTTAAATTGTCCTTTCACATCCTCTGCCCCGTTTAAGGCAAGCATGATTTGAGATATCTTGGCGTACTTCTTCTGCTCAGCAGAGAGATCCTGGAGTGCACCAAGACAGTCACTGTCTTCATCAAAGTCTCGATGGTCTTGCACAGGGTTTCGTGAGAGACAGTCGGCATCTTGGTGTTTTCTTCCAGTTTCTTACACTATGGTAATGTCATACCCTTGAAGATGTAGTGCCCACTTAGCGAGTCGTCCTGTTGGATCCCTAAGACCTGTGAACCAACAAAGTGAATCATGGTCTGTAACAACTGTGAATGGGCTTCCGTAGAGATACTGTCGAAATCTGCACATGGTCCAGATCACAGCAAGACATTCTCTTTCTGTAGTTGAGTAGTTTCTCTTGGCTTCTGTAAGTGTCCTAGAAGCATAGGCTACAAACTTCTCTTTTGCATCCGAAATTTGCACCAGAACAGCACCGATCCCTTACCCACTGGCATCTGTGTGTAGTTCTGTAGGTGCTCTCTCATCATACAGATCAAGTACAGGGTCAGTCGTCAGAGCTTTTCGCAGCACATATAAATAATCTTGTTGAGCACCACCCCAGATAAATTTAGCAACAGCTTTTAACAACTCTAGGAGTGGTCTGTCTTTGATGCAAAAGTCTTTGATAAAACGACAGTAATACCAACATAATCCGAGGAAGCTGCTCACATCTCTAATACTTTTAGGAATAGGAAATTCCGTTATAGATCTCATCTTTTCTGGGTCTGGCAGCACACCTTCGTTTGACACAAGGTGTTCCATTATTTTGATTTATATTGCTCCAAAGAGACTTTCTTGGATTAAGTTTCAGTTCGCCTTGTTGGAGACACTTAAGAACGGCTCTCAGTCGTTACATATGTTCATCAAATGTCTCTGAGAACACTATAACGTCATCTAAATAACAAAGACACATCGTCCACTTCAGTTGGCTCAGAAGATTATCCATCATCCGTTCAAAAGTTGCTGGTGCATTACATAAACCAAACAGCATTACCTTAAACTCATACAGGCCCTCAGGGGAGTTGAATGCACTTTTCTCATTATCAGCCTCATCTACTGAAAGGTCTCAGTTGGATTCCTTTCATGTTAATTTCTTAAATCTGTTGTCATTTACGGCATAAATTCCTCTTCCAAGTTTACTATGGTGTTTCTGACTATCTGGGCGGAGACTGAGCAGTGAAACGTGTTACTTTTACACATAAACAAGAACGATCTGTCACACTACTACACTTTAAAGCACAGTTTATATGTAATTCATATATGTAATTCATGTCACACAGTCTCATACGGAACCTACATCCGCTTTCTGTTATATACTGTATATGATAAGATACTGTCATCCCCCTTCCCTTCTGTGTGAGAGGATGAATGAGCAAATGTATCTGTAGTTGCATGCTGGATGGTAGCAGACAAGCCTGTCTGCTAGAGAACAGTAGGACCAACGTCGGAATAGGTAGCTACGCTTTCTAAAAACAGAGAGGTTTCTATGCTTAGTATAATCCCATCCGTCCCTTGTCATGTTGGTATAGGAAGCTGCTCCTCTGGCCACTTCCGTTTGTATTTGTGAGCCCCCCTCAAGGAGGGACCAGGTCAGTCTGTCCGTGGCGAGCGTCTGAAGTGGTAAGATCTCCGGCTAAGCGCGTGTCTGCTAAGTCCGTAGGACAATGGATTTCTTAAGTTCAGCCTAACTAAAAATTTAATCACCTTTATTTCAGGTTTAGCTCTAAAATATCTAATGTTATCTTAAATTGCAACGCACTGTAATTCGTGTGTGAAGTTCAGAATATTTTCCGGTAGTTGCTTTGTCACTACTTTGTGAGTAAAATGGAACCACGTGTTGATCAGTAACTCTAACTAAGATCATCAATCTTAAATGTGAATGTGCATGAGATTATAACGTCTTGTCTTGACAATATTTTTCAATATAGCAAATTTTCTTTATGTTCAACCCACGTGGGGTGTACTTTGTGAGACCAGTACCACGTGCTTATACAGTTGTTTGACCCATCAGGTTAATAATCAGACGATAGTAACCAGTTCGAGGTATTTCTTTAGTAAATCGCGTTTCGCTGTACTTTATTTTAATTATCAAAATTATTGTGGAGTTACACTCTTTGTGTAAACCAAGTTGACCACGTGAAGCATGTGGTGTAAGCATCAAATAGCCCTCAGCTATTCTTTTCGGGAAGATTTCATAGAGAGTTAGTATGAATTTAGTATACCAGTGTGTGGTAATTACACGACGGACAGGATTGTGCTACGAATGTACCTTCTTTGGGTGAAAATTGAATCGGTTGGTTGTGGTTAATTTTCTCTTGCATATGTTTCAACGTTCTTCGTGTGTTATTTTATGAATGCAGTGTTGTACGCAGTCTCCCAATCTTGGCTCCCTATTTGATGTGTTCCGTAAGATTACAAACTCACATTTTCACAATCCTAAATAAGGCACCAGCTTAGTTATGACTCACGTTTAATATGCTGAAATTTCAATGATCAATGTTAAAATAAATTTCCAAGTATAAACTGATTTATTTCTTTTTATTTAAATTCTCTTATATATATATATATATATATATATATATATATATATATATATATATATATATATATATCACTGGATGTCGTATGACTATTAAAAGATTATAATTAATGTTAGTCTGGCTGGGAATTTGGTAAGATAGACTGGATACCTGGTGAAACAGTTGCGCAGTAATGCAAGGTTAACTTCCCCAGACAGCTCATAGCTTTTAACCCGCTTTTATTGTCTATCAGTTCCGCTTACACCACAAAATAAAGCAACGACGTTACACTACTTCGATTTGCCAGTATCCCAAGTACATGTCCATGGTTGAGAAAAACTTATCCCCCTTCAGACAATCTGTTGTATCGTCAATTCGTGGAAGGGGTAAACGTCCTTTTTAGTTATCTTATTAATCTTCCTGTAATCAACACAAAAGCGCTAATTGCCATCCCTCTTCCTGACGAGAACCACTGGTGTCAACCATGGGCTCTCTAACTCGTCGCGAATTATTCGATGTTCCGTTGTTGACACACGTTATGCTCTCTGGCTTATTGGTTGATGGTCTCCAGTGCTAATCCAGTGCTTCACCGTCGATTTGTCTAATTTGCTGAATGGTAGGTAGCCCCAAATGTGGGAAAGTGTAAGTTAATGGGGATGTGTAGGTAGAACAAACCTGTTATGTTTGGATACAGTATTACCAGTGTCATGCTTGACACAGTTGACTCGTTTAAATATCTAGGTATAACGTTGCAAAGCGATATTAGGTGAAACGAGCATGTGAAAACTGGCCAGGAAGGCGATTGGTCGACTTCGGTTTATTGGGAGAATTTTAAGAAAGAGTGGTTCTCCTGCAAATAAGACCGCATATAGGTCGCATGTGCGATCTAGTCTTGAGTACTACTCGAGTGTTTGGGATTCATATGAGGTCGGATTGAAGGAAGACATTGAAGCAATTCAGAGGACGGCTGCCAGGTTTGTTACCGGTAGGTGTTGCTTCGGGAACCCAAATGGGAATCCCTGCAGAGAACACGTCGTTCTTTTTGGGAATCACTATTGTCACAGATGAAAGTGAGTAGCACAGTCCCCGTGATGTAATGGTTATGAAACTAGACTGGTACAGCTCATAACGCACCTCAACAGTAAAATTTTAATTTCTAAATTCGGTTCGAGTACATTCTTGAATTATCCACAAATATCAAGAATCATTGTACTGGAATGTTCTGTAACTTTATACATACTGTGTGTGTTCAGGCCGGAGGCAGTTCGCTCCACGCTCTTGTATGTGCAAGTGCTGAATGGACATTCGTTAAGTGAAGTTAGTGTTCGTCACTCATGTAATTACCCCTTCTTCTACATGACATTATTTTGGGGGAGACGTTCGGTATTGGAACTTGTGATACCGCACATTTTCGACGACACAGTGGCTCCCATAAGGCCACTACAGAGCCTCCGTTTACGTGGCGAGAAACCCGAGTTCGAGTCATATTCAACAGATCGCAATCTAGCGGAGACAGAAGAAGAAGAGGACGTTACGATGACAGCAACTGTGTGCCACCACATGAGACATCCTTCCGGATTCTCTGGTGACGATGGCCAAGATCCAAACAATTGGCTGAACGTATATGAGCGTATAGCCAAATTTAAGAAATGGGGTGACACCGTGTGTTTGGCTAGCGTATTTTTCTATTTGAAGGGCACTGCCAAGCAATGGTATGAGAACAACAAAGAGAAGTCCACAAGCTGGGAAGTATTCCAGGCGGAACTGCTCGAGTATTTCGGCGACACACAACGACAGAAGTGCAAGTCTGATGATAAATTAAAGTGCAAGGTACAGCGTCCAGGAGAAACTACAACATCCTACATTCAAGACGTCATGGAGCTGTGTAAAGTAGTGGATCCTAGAATGAAGGAGGAAGAAAAGGTTACACAGCTCATTAAGGGTGTTGCTGAGGACATGTATGAATGCCTAATCCTGAAGGAGGTTTCCACAGCAGACGACTTCATAAAACGGTGCCAGTATATCGAGACAATGCATCAAAAAAGAATTTCACGCAAGAAGTTCGAGCAGCTTCCAAACGTCGGATCGATGTCTGTGATAGAGGAAGGAACTGATTTCACAAGTTTTCTTCGTCAGATAGTGAGAGAGGCACTTGGATTGCTCGGCGAGCAAAAAACCGAGACGCATCAAGAGGCCATAAGGGAGGCAGTTGAACACACATTGAACCCAATCTCTCGTCCTTCATTTCCCTTTAAAACGGTGAAAAAGTCAGGACCCAGGCGAAGTTACGTTCCTACAACGCCGCATGAGGAACATGTTTGGGTACCAAGGAAGACTGACGTCTGGAGGACCCAAGATAACCAACCAGTATGTTTCCACTGCGGACGACCGAGACATGTGGTGCGCTATTGTCGAGAAAGACAGCGGATATTTGATGACACCCGTGCCAGAAGACAGCAGACCGATCTCAACTGACGCCAACTCCGGGACGACGAAGATGAACGAGAAGATATGGGTGCAGGACGATGTAGGTCACCATCACCGCAAGCTATCCGGTGGAGATGGCGCTCCCCAACACGCCGATCAAGGTCTCCACTACCGTTTAGAAATTCCAGCCGGGCACCTAGCTGCCGCAACCTGGAAAACTAAAGCGTGCGACCTTCCTTGGACGTGAGGCCGCCGAAGAGAAAAATCCTCCACGGTCGACCACTACAAAAATAATAGGAAACTACGTCAATATCCTCATGGATGGCCAACTAGCCCAAGCTCTTGTGGACTCTGGAGCATCACTTCGGCGAAGTACCGCCACCAGTTGCAGAAAACCGTATTCGTCGACAACAAAACAACTCTGCTGAAAGTGGTTAACAGGAAATATGTAAAACCTACAGGCAGATATATCATTCGTGTGGGTATAAGTCGACATAAACAGCCCTTAGACTTCATCGTCTTACAAGAGTGTAGTCATGACGTCATTCTCCGATGGGACTTTTTGAAAGCTTCTCAGGCAATTATAGATTGTGGTTGCTCGAAGATTATGCTAGATGATATGAGATACTGTGGACAGGAAGATGCACATCCGAGTGTGCTGGATGAAGTGATCATTCCTGCAGTCAGTGCTAGAAAGGTAACTGTCATGTGTCATGCCATGCATCAACCCCTGGATCTTGTAGTGGAATGTAAGAGAAGCATACCACTCAAGAATAACTTGGTCGTGCCAGCCTCTTTCGTCTCGTTTAAGAATGGATTTGGTGAATTGTGGATAGTTAACTGTCGCCGAGAACCGCAGATTCTTTCAAGACGCATGTGCATAGCAAATGCTGAGCCGTTAATTGCCGAACAGCTGCGCGTCATAGAAACCTCCCATGCCGAGTCTGTGGGCGAAATTGGCGCTACCATTACGAGACAAGATCTCCTAGCTCGACTATCACCAGACCTCACTAAGGTACAACGGAAGAAGCTACTTGTCAGTCTTCAAGAGTTCTCTGAATGCTTCAGTCCACAGGTAAAGAGCAAATTAGACAAATCGACGGTGAAGCGCCGGATTAGCACTGGAGACCACCAACTAATAAGCCAGAGAGCATACCTTGTGTCAGCAACGGAACGTCGAATAATTAGCGACGAAGTAGAGAAAATGATGAAGAATGCCATCATTCAGCCTTCACAGAGCCCATGGTCGTCACCAGTGGTTCTCGCCAGGAAGAAGGATGGCAGTTGGCGCTTTTGTGTTGATTACAGGAAGATTAATAAGATAACTAAAAAGGACGTTTACCCCTTCCACGAATTGACGATACAATAGATTGTCTGAAGGGGGATAAGTTGTTCTCAACCATGGACATGTAGGCGGGATACTAGCAAGTTGAAGTAGATAAGGCTGATAGTGAGAAAAGTGCATTCATCTCCCCTGAGGGTCTGTACGAGTTTAAGGTAATGCCGTTTGGTTTGCGTAATGCACCAGCAACTTTTGAACGGATGATGGATAATCTTCTGAGTCAACTGAAGTGGACGATGTGTCTTTGTTATTTAGATGACGTTATAGTGTTCTCAGAGACATTTGATGAACATGTATAAAGACTGAGGGCCGTTCCTAAGTGTCTCCAACAAGGCGGACTGAAACTTAATCCAAGAAAGTGTCTCTTTTGAGCAAAATAAGTCAAAATACTTGGACACGTTGTGTCAAACGAAGGTGTGCTGCCAGACCCAGAAAAGATGAGATCTATAACGGAATTTCCTATTCCTAAAGCTATTAGAGATGTGAGAAGCTTCCTCGGATTACGTAAGTATTACTGTCGTTTTATCAAAGACTTTTGTATCAAATCCAGGCCACTCCAAGAGCTGTTAAAAGCCGATGCTAAATTTATCTCGGGTGGTGCTCAACAAGATTATTTATATGTGCCGCAAAAAGCTCTGACGACTGACTCTGTACTTGGTCTGTATGATGAGAGAGCACCTACAGAACTACACACAGATGCCAGTGGGTAAGGGATCGGTGCTGTTCTGGTGCAAATTTCGGATGCAAAAGATAAGTTTGTAGCCTGTGCTTCTAGGACACTTACAAAAGCCAAGAGAAACTACTCAACTACAGAAAGAAAATGTCTTGCTGTGATCTGGGCCATGTGCAAAATTTCGACAGTATCTCTACAGAAGGCCATTCACAGTTGTTACAGACCATGATTCACTTTTTTAGTTGACAGTTCTTAAGGATCCAACAGTACGACTCGCCAGGTGGGCACTACGTCTTCAAGGGTATGACATTACCATAGTGTACAAAACTGGAAGAAAACATCAACATGCCGACTGTCACTGAAGAAACCCTGTGCAAGATCATCGAGACTTTGATGAAGATAGTGACTGTCTCGGTGCACTCCAGAATCTCTCTGCTGAGCAGAAGGAGGACGCCAAGATATCTCAAATTATGCTTGCCTTCAATCGGTCAGAGGATGTGAAAGGATAATTTAAGGTAATTAATGGATTACTTTGCAAGAAAAACTTTGATCCGTTTGGAAAGAAGTGGCTACCAGTGATTCCTAAACACATGCGCTTAGATCTACAGAAATTCCATGACACACCTGAAACCGGATAGTTAGGATTTATTAAGACATATGAAAGGATCCGCAAGAGATTTTTCTGGCCAGGTTTATTTAGGAGTATGCGTCACTATGTGTCGCACTGTTGAGAGTGCCAGAGGAGAAAGGCAGCTCCTCAGACACCATCTGGCCGACTCATATCAATTCCACCAGCCGAAACGCCGTTCCACCTCCTCAGTCGATTTCCAATGTCTGATAGTGGCAATAGATGGATGATTGTTTGTACTGATTATCTGACACAATATGCCATTACAAAAGCCATGAAATCAGCCGAAGCATTCGAGGTAGCCAAATTTATCGTGGATGACATTGTATTAAAACACAGTGCCCCAAGGTCGCTAATTACGGATCGAGTGAAAGTTTTTCAATTGAATCTTGTGACAGAGAAAAACCGTAGGTGCATCATTACTCATCATATGACGACTGCCTGCCATCCGCAAACTAAAGGGCTTACTGAACACCTTAATAAGACCTTAGCCGACATGCTATCAGTGTCCTTCCATGTTGAGCTGAGCAACTAGTATGAAGTGCAACCTTTCGTGATGTTTGCCTACAACACTGCCAAACAGGACACCACAGGATTTAAGCCATTTTTCTTGGTGCAAGGGCGTGAGGCGACTACGACGATGGACACTGTGTTTCCGTTACATCCTGATGACGTGGACGATGACTAGATCGGCCAGGTGTTAACCAGAGCTGAGGAATCTCGGCAGTTAGCTCGACTCCGCACGTTGCAGACTCAAGAAAACGATCGCCGAAGGTATAATGCGAGCCACTGCCCTGTTGACTACCAGCCTGGTGACCTCCGCTTGAGAGGTGGCATGAGACCCCTCTCATATTTCTATCTTACGATATTCCTCTCTAATTGCATGTGGTGAAAAGTTGCTATTCCTTCACTCACGGGCTTCCCACGCAGCGTCTCTCGTCACCCGGGTGGTCCGGTGACAGGCGAGCTCTGCTGATCTTGAAAGGGTAAGCCGACGAGTGTGAGGGAGTCGAGTGAATGCTTTCCAGACGCCGACATTGTAGAATAGCGGCGGTAACACGCTCGGAGGGGCCTGAAGTAGCGGCTGGGCTAGAGGTTCTGTTACTTCGCAGAAACTTAGCGAAAACACTTTCTGGCAGGCTACCAGCGAGGTGTGGGAGTGACTTGTGTACCCAGCAATTTTGGAGGACAAATTCCCGCGCTTTCTGCAAAATCGTAACTGTGATTGGCTTGCTCAGGGCATAGCTCCGTGACGTAGCAAAATCGGCGCAGAAATTGGCGCCAATAATCTCCATTGGTGGAATGGTAGTGATCCGGCAATAGAGTGGAATTTTCCGCCAGTTTTCGAGTTGCTGATTGGAACGGTTAACCACGGCCACTTTTGTGGGGGCGGGAATGTTCTGTGTTCGGTTTTGTATGGGTGCTCTTGTGGGGTAGTCGGCTCTCAGCTTTCAGTCGGAGTAGGTTATTACACTGAGCTCTCGCTGCTCTGGACAGCCTGTCTTCCGTTGGCTGTCTAATATACTTTTATTTGACTGTAACTGTTTAACGAAGTTGCTGAAGTTTCGACTTCAATTTAACTTTCCGAGTACAGTTGGCAATTGAGCGTTCTGCGTGCAAGCGGCCTATGTTGTCTGTCTTAGGCAGTTTTGGCTAAAGTTGACTGTATCAGAGTTACTGTGTGACTTCACTTGTGAAAATCAATCCCTGCGCCGTCAATGATTGTGTGGCGAGCCTTCTTCGTCTCCCTCAGAGGCGCATTTGTATTGATAGAAAGTCTTTAGTCAGGAACAACCAGACCAGGACAATTTGTTTCGGGCTATACTCGTGACATTATCATCACCAAGACGGGACGTCGAAGCAACCAGCCATCGCTTCCAGTACGCCAGATCGTGTCCTTGCAGCTAAGAAGACAGCTTGGTAATGTACATCCGCAGCACTGTTCTCTCTTAAGATTGAGTTGCAAGGAATTGGCTCCACATACCACTTCGTCATAAACGTCACAATTTAGTTTAGGGACAACTTCACCTTCACAGCGTTTATTTGAGTATCCAATTTGAGCCAATTTGATGTATTGTAAATGTTTCATGTGTTTGTTTATTATT
This sequence comes from Schistocerca cancellata, assembly GCF_023864275.1. NCBI lineage: Eukaryota > Metazoa > Arthropoda > Insecta > Orthoptera > Acrididae > Schistocerca > Schistocerca cancellata. The sequence continues at coordinate 755,600,770 of NC_064629.1, read as the reverse complement.
TTGTGTTTAGTCTTAATAAATCATATTGTTATTTTGGACAGAATTTTCATTGTGTTAATCGGTAGAGCTACCCTATCATTTCTCACTACGTTAATGAAACCTTCCTTTATTTAACTTATTTATCAAATTAAATTATTGCAGGTGCCAAACACTTCTACTCCACTTGCAGGGTTGATTACAGTCAGTTCGCGTATCTTTTTAATCCATGTGCAACAGGAAAAGTCGGAGTTAGAATAGATGGGGGGGTGGGGGGGGGCTTAGAGCATCATTTACATATGTAGATTCTAGAAGAATTTAGTGTTAAATACGCTGCTAGCCCCGGCACCTCGCATAAAATGGCGACCCTTAGCCTCGGATCTTACCTGTGAATCGCTGATAAGCAAGCAGTATTATCAGTAGGGACACTCAGAATTTTTTTTGCTTAATTTTTTATTGATTAATACCCAAGTTTTTTTTTTCTGGTAGTTCCGCGTTTAGTTTTAAGTAGCGGTGCATGATTACAGTTTTTGTTTTCAGTGTATATATTTTTTTGTTCATTGTTTTTGTGTTCCTATGATGGTGTGTCCGTGTCACATCACACTTTGTCGGGTTTGTGTGCTGTTTGTGTACCACAACAAATCGGGCATATAATCACAGCGTTGGAGCGGCGTTGTTGAAATTTTATGTCTATGTGTAAAAATATATGGAGTAGATTAATTTTATTGTGCATTTTAGACAAATTTGTTTTGCATGAATGATAACGAGAAATAAGGCACGACTATTATCGAGCGAAGCTAAAGAGGATAGCATAATGGATAAGGGGCAGTTTATTGACGGGAATAGGTTCGGAGATGAGATGGGCACATTTTTAGCTGGACAGGACGCCAGGGTCATTGATGAGGAAGGTGATTTGGACGCGATCTTAGAGCAGCGTTGCGGCCGTGATTATGAAAGTGAAGTAGAGGATGAAACAGAGACAGGCACACAGGTCGAGACGGTAGCAGAAGTTTATAATCAAACGAACGAGAGCAGACAGAGGCTAGCTCGGCCACGTCAGAGCTCTAGCGCCCAGGTGTCCAGTGTTACATCTCCCACGTTTGAAGAGGATCAAAAAGATGATGTAAACCCAATACTGAGCTTCCTACGATCAATGAAAGAAGAAGCTGACGAACACGCAAGAAGGAGAAGGAAAAAGATGAGAAACAACGTAAGAAGGAGAAGGAAGAAGCTGACGAACAGCATAAGAAGGAGAAGGAAGAAGATGAGAAACAACGTAAGAAGGAGAAGGAAGAAGCTGACGAATAGCGTAAGAAGGAGAAGGAAGAAGATGAGAAACAACGTAAGACGGAGAAGGAAGAAGAGGAGAAACAACGTAAGAAGGAGAAGGAAGAAGCTGACAAACAGCGTAAGAAGGAGAAGGAAGAAGCTGACGAACAGCGTAAGAAGGACACTGAGGCAATAATTTCGCATATAGGGGAAATTCGTGGGGAATTACTAACAATAAAGAAAGAATGTGGAGAAGCAAAACAAATGTCAATGGTAGCACAAAAAGTAGCAGGCCTAGCCAAAACGGCGGCAACAGGGGCAATGAAAATCGCAAAAGTAACTTCTCAACTCGCAGGGCGCTTGCGACGTGCGACACAAGCACACTCAAAATCCCTAGCGGTCTTAAAGACTCAAGGTAATATTGTGGTTACGAACATCACGAAACGAATGAAGGAAGTAGAGAGTCGGATAGCAAAACTAGAGCGAAACGGGCACACGAGCACTGCGCGTTCGGATACCAATGATGGAGTACACAGCATTGTGTCTCCGAGGAAAAGTCCGCCGTGCTCTAGCCCAGTGACAGAGCGCGGAACTAACAATGCACACGCAGAAACAGAGAGTAATAGCTCCAATAATTGCAGCCCACTTAGAAGAGTGAAAGCTGAATGCCACTTCCACTGTGATACAGAGGTAGCACATCACAGTTATCAGCAAGATAGGTCAGGACACTCAGCAGACGTGCAAGTATCGGAAACGAGTGACAACACCAGTGCGAGGATCGGACAGGGTTTTGATCACAATCACTTCCTGTCGATACTAAAATTTCAGAAGTTCAAAGATAATGGAGGATCGATGCATCCGAAGAGCTGGGTGACGCAGTTTACAAATTCATTACCGTCGTCATGGCCAACCTAGGCAAAATTAGAATTCATGTGTGGACACATCGAAGGCCAAGCCGCGGAAATGATGCGGGGTGTGGCAGCGACGTGTCGGACTTATCAGGAATTTGTTGGTGCATTCCTGCGGACCTACTGGTCAAAGGAAACGAAAGACAGGATTAAAGAGGATATAATATTTTGTCCTGAACTGGAGGTGTCCGGGCATAGGAACGCAAACATATTTTTTGATGATTTACTCAAGAAGAATCAGTTTTTAGATAGTCCATATAGCAACGGAGAAATCATTAAATTTTGCTTTTCCAAATTGCCTGTTAGGTATCAACAGACACTTGTCGGGAAGTGTGGATCTGCCATAGAAGTATTCAAGAGTCTATTGCACGAACTCGAAGTAGTCTTCGATAAACAAGACGCAAAGGACAGGAAGAAGGCGCAAAATAACGAATACCACGGGCCAGCAAGGGAAGACAACAGATCGCATAATCGCACTCGTCAGTTAGGAAACCAGGGTTACGGAAATCAAGGTTACGCTATTCAAGGTTATGGAAACCAGAGACACGGAAACCAGAACGTCAAGGAACAGAGTCAATCTAGACAAGGAATCTGGGACAGGAGGAATACCGAACGGCAAAGCGACCGTAATTGGAGAGAGCGAAATCAAGGACAACAGGAGAACCAGGAGATTGAAATTAGACCTGCAAATCTTAATGCACGTCAGAGGAGGGGGAGTCTAACAAGGGATTGGCGCTAGTCCATAGGACTCCTCCACATCTCTCACACAAAGAAGTTCGTGGAATAATAGTAGTTTAAGTGGTGTACATAGTAGAATAGGCAAATATATGAACCTTTCTTCGGGCAACAATAATTGTTGCATTAATAGATTAAGATTGTTAAATTATTAACACGAGACGTTGTCTCGCACAAGAATTTACTGCTGCTTTTTTTGTTTTTTTGTTTTTTTTTTTTTTTGTTTATGTTCGTGACTTCCAATGTCGATGGAGTAGGAGACACTACCTTTCCATGAGCAACGTTTTAGTCCTTTCCTGTCTGGTGTCCATGTTGAGGGATAATGATGAGTGAGGAGATGTCGCACAAACGGGCACATACAAGAACGTGCTCTTAGAAGCGTTCTGAGAAGTCGTGATACGCTCCATAGCTGCCACAACCAGTTCGTGAGACGTTCATACCAATGCTTGCGGGCACGCGTCAGTGCACTGCAAGATTGTGGTATATTGCGTGATTTCGAGGATGAACATGGGCAGTATAGTTTCTACAGTGATGCGCCAGCATCGTTGTCTTGCAAGTCGGGGTGAACCTGTGAGTGTGACTCCAATGGTGCCCTAGACGGTAGAAATGCGGGCTTAAAGCCTACCATGCCAATGTGCTGGTTGGGGATTTAGCGTGCTGCTTGTGACTATCACAGATGAATAACCAAGGAATTATACTTGGAGATTCGTGACATACTGTGTAGCTGGTGTGTGGTGGGCGACGGAATCCTCAACAGGAACCAGTCCTGGTTTGGTCATATTACATTGCCTCTGGAAAGTGTGCTTTGATCGCGAAAACCGCATAACATAGAAAAAGAAGTTGCAACTATAAATTTATTGTCTTGTATAGCCATGGCTAACCCAGTCTCTGGAGTTTCAGTGAGGCGTAGTGAGAACTCGGAGGCCATGTCGTACGGCGCGCACATCACTGTCGTCAATAGCGGCGAGCAGCGAGACATCTCAGCGTAACAGGAATTATGTAAGAGTGTTGTATAAAAAAAAATAGAGAGAGTACCATATACTAGGATAAATTAAACTTTAGGATTTAACAATAACTAGATCCTTTATATTGTGGCGGTTTTCTACCACAAGTGTTTGGCGCGCGCCTGTTGGGAAGCTATTTTTCAGGTCACCAAACCACAGACCCGAGATGGAGGGACGACGGGCGAGCAAAAGTAGAATAGTTGCATGTTCTTTATAGCATAGTAAAACTTCGACCTGCATAAGAACATAATTTATTCAAAAGACATAGAATGTAGATCGTTGCAAATGGTATTTAATTCTTGAGCATGTCTACTGTAAATCTATATAATTAATAGTAATATTAGTGTGGGCCCACACATTTAGTTGTTCATCCAATACATAGCATCAGTTGTCATACGCAATATACAATAGTGAGATTGGTCTCTACACAAATATCAAGATAAATTATTTCCATGTCTAGATTAGATACACCAAGATTTCGTTATAATGATAGCCATAGATTAATAACTATAAAAGTAAAATAAGAGTGTCTGAAATGACAGACCATCAATGTGTCGTTATGTAGATTTATTATAACATAGAAGGTCATGGGAAAAAGTTAGGCATAAGATTTTTGTCAGAATTATGCAGATGACGGGTATCGTGGCAATGCAGAGGCCAGCTGGAGCAAAAACAAGAGGTCTTCGGCTACCTGGAAGAAGGGGAGCGTCAGCGCGCCACCTAACGAGAAGGGCGCGGGAGCGTCCGGTCCAGCAAGCTGACAGTCACCGGGCCGTATACCTGAGGGATTAGGCGGGATCCTCACCGGGCCACAAGCGAAAGTGAGGCTGGCCGTTGACACTGACACGCGACCCACACGCGACAGCCAGCCAGCTCTCCAGACCCGGCAGCCATTTGGAGGGATTCTCTGCGGCAGACCACGTTGTCATGAGTACACGAAGAAGATCACGTATGGTGTCAGAACCTGCACCTCATGTGCCTCAGGACAGAAAGGGACGCTATACACTCACCTGTTCGTGTTTTTACAACTCACTAGCATTGGCCGTTCTGCATACACAAAGCAGTATCGTGCCACAAACTCTAACAAATGAATTGTCTCATTTCTAACTTCTCCTCTCTATTAGAGAGCAGTTGTAGCAATCGTCGCTCCTAGTTCGATCCTGTCTGGATGACCTAACACACTTGTAGAGTCACTCCACGTGCCATCATCCCCCGTCGAACTTCAATATTGGGAAACGTAAAGTACTGTCCAGGGAGAGAAGAGATCTGGACTAGTGATGCATCCCAACTAGTAGACCTCACAGACATTTAATCGACATGAGGAGAGCCTATCACTATGTCTTCCTACCGTACTGCCATTATCATATGCGTGGGTCTTGCTGCAATCTCAACAGAGTACTGCAGATGCTCCAGCACATCCTACTGCTGTTGCAACAACGTAGCAACAACACCCAACATTTAGCCCTATGTGATGTCAGTACTGTGGCCCCATCCCAAAAGCCCCCCTCCGATGCTCAAGTTATGGAACCACATGCATCAATGCATATGACTCAACATACCCCCTCAGAGAAACTAACGAATTTGTGAAGTGCTTCGAATATTTCTAACAATGTGATTTAGTGCCTCATTCTCAGCACAGTCGTGAACATTGTGCAATGTGCACGCACAACTTGACGCCCCATGAACCATGTTTTTTTTCTTAAATTTCTTTCTCTAATATTGTTTTTGTAATGTATGTTATACCTTGTATGTGTTTGTGTTTTACACTGTAATTCTTATGTAAGTGATAGAGTAGGGCGCACAAATTACAAATTACTGTATTGTTCTCCACACCATGTTTTTTTTTTTTTGCATTTTGTATTTATTGTTGTGTGTATGCAAACAGTGTGCCTGAAGTCCCCATAAACTGAAGCAGATACCACCACTGTCATTGTGAATGGACCATCAGTTCAGGGAACATTTCGTAAAGGTTATTCTTGCTGCAGGGAAACAGAATGAATCGGAGGTTGTAATTAGATTCTGAAAGCTCATAAAGAGATTGTTAACTTAAATAGTATCATGTGTGAGTGAGTTCAGGTTAGTTTAATGATTCAAATTGTTGTAACATCTTGGGCATTTAATTGCGGAGCACTCCAACTCTGATTGTAAAGAATAAACTGCTCCATATTTGGCTCACATGCCCGGGCCATATTTAGAGCGTGAATGTCTGTGTGAATCGACGTTTGGAAGGGGCTCCCTGGGTATGGATGTGTGATGTGAGTGTTAGTGTTCCATATTAAGAAGGTGAAGTTGGCTACATCATAAATAATCCTCCCTCTATGAGCTGCATTTTTCAGTTGCAGTGATTTTCTTTATAGAGTGCGGCATGTGGAGTCAGTTTGCAAGATTGTTCTTGGGCGATTGACTCACTACCTTGCTCCTAAGTGAGCCAACCGCTCACCAATTACAATCGAAAATGGCGTAGGGGCTATGAGAGGTGGCATGAGCCCCCTCTCATATTTCTATCTTACAATTTTCCTTTCTAATTGCATGTGGTGAAATGTTGCTATTCCTTCACACGCGGTCTTCCCACGCAGTGTCTCTCGTCACCCGGGTGGTCCGGTGACAGGCGAGCTCTGCTGATCTTGAAAGGGTAAGCCGACGAGTGTGAGGGAGTCTAGTGAATGCTTTCCAGACGCCGACATTGTAGAATAGCGGCAGAGACACGCTCAGAGGGGCCTGAAGTAGTGGCTGGGCTAGAGGTTCCGTTACTTCACAGAAACTTAGCGAAAACACTTTCTGGCAGGCTACCAGCGAGGCGTGGGAGTGACTTGTGTACCCAGGCAGTATGGCTGGCAAATTCCCGCGCTTTCTGCAAAATCGTAACTGTGTTTGGCTTGCTCAGGGCATAGCTCCGTGACATAGCAAAATAGGCGCAGAGATTGGCGCCAAGAATCTCCATTGGTGGAATGGTAGTGCTCCGGCAATAGAGTGGAATTTTCCGCCAGTTTTCGAGTTGCTGATTGGAACGGTTAACCACGGCCACTGTTGTGGGGGCGGGAATCTTCTGTGTTCGGTTTTGTATGGGTGCTCTTGTGGGGTAGTCGGCTCTCGGATTTCAGTCGGAGTAGGTTATTACACTGAGCTCTCGCTGCTCTGGACAGCCTGCCTTCCGTTGGCTGTCTAATATACTTTTATTTGACTGTAACTGTTTAACGAAGTTGCTGAAGTTTCGACTTCAATTTAACTTTCCGAGTACAGTTGGCAATTGAGCGTTCTGCGTACAAGCGGCCTATGTTGTCTGTCTTGGGCAGTTTTGGCTAAAGTTGACTGTATCAGAGTTACTGTGTGACTTCGCTTGTGAAAATTCATTACTGTAGCGTCAGTGATTGTGTGGCGAGCCTTCTTCGTCTCCCTCAGAGGCGCATTGATAGAAAGTCTTTAGTCAGGAACAACCAGACCAGGACAATTTGTTTCGGGCTATACTCGCGACATTATCATCACCAAGACGGGACGTCGAAGCAACCAGCCATCGCTTCCAGTACCCCAGATCGTGTCCTTGCAGCTAAGAAGACAGCTTGGTAATGTACATCCGCAGCACTGGCAAAGCAGGCATTTTTGCTAGGCGATAATCAGAGCTCAGCAGAGCGCGCCTGTTCGTCTTTTCTAACTTTGTTCTATCTTGGGTGTTCATTGTCTGAGTTCTCACTAATGTAGCAGCAATTAATGTTGGGTTAGCTGTGTGTCTCTCTTAAGATTGAGTTGCAAGGAATTGGCTCCACATACCACTTCGTCATAAACGTCACAATCTGGTTTAGGGACAACTTCACCTTCACAGCGTTTATTTGAGTATCCAATTTGAGCCAATTTGATGTACTGTAAATGTTTCATGTGTTTTTGTTTATTATTTTGTGTTTAGTCTTAATAAATCATATTGTTATTTTGGGCAGAACTTTCATTGTGTTAATCGGTAGAGCTACCCTATCATTTCTCACTACGTTAATGAAACCTTCCTTTATTTAACTTATTTATCAAATTAAATTATTGCAGGTGCCAAACTCTTTTCTACTCCACTTGCAGGGTTGATTACAGTCAGTTCGCGTATCTTTTTAATCCATGTGCAACAGCAAAAGTCGGAGTTAGAATAGGGGGGGGGGGGGGAGGGGCTTAGAGCATAATTTACATATGTAGATTCTAGAAGAATTTAGTGTTAAATACACTGCTAGCCCCGGCACCTCGCGCACTTCGGAAGGTTGGTCTCTCTGAGAAGCTCCTCAAGCGCTACTTTGGGCCTTATAAGGTTGTAAAACGTTTGTTTAATGTTACTTATGAAGTTGAAAATTTCGACCCTGACACAAGATGACGAAAGTTCAGATATACGGTATACGTCCTTCGAATGACGCCCTATAACGATCCTGCGACCCAGGGTAAATTCAAAACTCCAGCGACAGGCAACAAGCGTAAGGGTAACGAAGAGCATAGCGGCAAAGGAAGTTCCACGAAGATCACCGCCATGGCAAACTTCAGTCATCGGGAGTCGGAGTATGCAGGACCGATGACTCGTTCCCGGACTAGGAGGACGTAACACCGAGACGCTTTTCTCTTAAGGAAGGAGCAATGACGCAGAAAAAGCTGAGTAGCACAGTGACGGTCATGTCTGGTTATGATACTACACTGTTGTATGGCGGGTCATGAGTTCAAAACTCACCTGAATTGTGAAATTTTAATCTCTATATTCGGTTCGAGTATATTCTTGAAGTATCCACAAATGTCAAGAATCATTGTACTGGAATGTTGTGTAACTGTATATATACTGTATGTATTCTGGCCGGAGGCAGTTCGCTTCGCACTCTTGTACGTGCAAGTGCTGAATAAACCTTCGTTAATTGAAGTTAGTGTGTCATTCATCTAATTGCACCTTCTTGTGAGAACCTGCATTTGAAGCTGAGTGCAAAACGATTCTGCTGACGTCAACGTACACCTCCCGTAAGGACCACGAAGATAATATACGAGAAATTGGTGCTTATATGGAGGAGTATAGATAGTCGTTTTTCCCTCACTCTATTTTCGAGTGCATCAGGAGGTTCAAATGGCTCTGAGAACTATGCGACTTAACTTCTAAGGTCATCAGTCGTCTAGAACTTAGAACTAATTAAACCTAACTAACCTAAGGTCATCACACACATCCATGCCCGAGGCAGGATTCGAACCTGCTACCGTAGCGGTCGCTCGGTTCCAGACTGTAGCGCCTACAACCGCACGTCCACTCCGGCCGGCGCATCAGGAGGAGAAGCGACAAATAGTGGTTGAGGGTACCCGGCACCACGCATCTTATGGTAGCTTATGAAGTACCTATGTAGATTAGATATAGATAAGTACTGCTCAGCAGTCGTCACAGCCGAGTCAGCACTTCGGCAACATTTCGTGTGGCCAAGGGGTCTACATGTGATGTCGCTCTCAGTGCGCTCTGTGACTGGCAATGCAGACCTGCAGAGTGGCGCAAGGCACCATTTAGAGATGTAGAAATGTGACGCTAAGCCCCTCATGACAAGCCGCTGAGGACTCTTCCAAGGCAATGCGTTCGCTGCTGTGGCATTTACCGTGTGATAGCCCCTAGTAGGAATCAGGCATAATGCAGGGAATGGCAGTGACACGCAGCAGTCAATGTGTCAGCACCCTCAGGCTAGGTTGTCGTCTATCGAGAATAGCTCCAGTGAGTGCCTTGGCACTAAAAAAGCTAAATTGACGATTGCTTATGAACTGGTTCAACAGCCGGAAAGATGCAATATTCAGGAATGTATGTATGAATACCAGCATCCCGTTACTGATTACAGTACTGGCATCTCAGCTACAACTATTTGTTCTATGTAGTTGGAAACTGTTGGAGGAGGAGGAGGAGGTTATTGTAGAACTTTATGTCGACAACGAGGTCATTAGAAATGCCCATGGGGCACAAGCTCGGATTAAGGATAGATGGGGAAGGAAATTGGTGTGCCCTTTCGTAGGAGCCATCCTGATATTTGCCTGTAATGGTTTAGGGAATGCGAATCCTGTTGTGGACTGACAAGACAGCCAGTCCACAGTGACGAGTAACCGAAGGCACGCGTACACACACGCCGGCTGGCGTGAGGTCTGGAACAGGATACGTAATGAATGCTATAAAGAAAAGTACGTAGCTTCTATAATACTTATCTTTAATCCATCATTGTGGTACATCGCTCTTGACGATACAAATGAGAGTCTTTAAATACAAGCACTGTAAGGCTAATGGCGCCTTGCTAGGTCGTAGCCATGGACTTAGCTGAAGGCTATTCTAACTGTCTCTCGGCAAATGAGAGAAAGGCTTCGTCAGTGTAGTCGGTAGCAAAGTCGTCGTACAACTGGGGCGAGTGCTAGTAAGTCTCTCTAGACCTGCCGTGTGGTGGCGCTCGGTCTGCAATTACTGACAGTGGCGACACGCGGGTCCGACATGTACTAATGGACCGCGGCCGATTTAAAGCTACCACCTAGCAAGTGTGGTGTCTGGCGGTGACACCACATTCCTCCCCCGCAAATCGGCGAACGGTCGTGTTATAAGGCTTCCGCCCGCCGTGTGGAGGGCCCCATGTTGACGTATGCGATGAGGTGGGGAGCCTAACAACAGGCGAGGCTGTGCCACCCGCACCCGGCCATTCGGTCCGAGGGGAGCTAGGAAACGCCTGGAAACCTAGTCCAGGGTGCACGTCAACATGCGGTGTATGCGCCCGTAAAGAGACAGGAGGGGCCGAAGGGTCGACCTCCATTGCGTCGGGGTATCCGACGCGCGATGACGCCATGTGGTCCGGAGCGGGCAAAAGTTCCATGGCGGAGGACAGCTGGTCACGGGAAGCGATCGGCGGCGCGTGACCCAGGGAGGCGCTTGGCGGCTGCAGCGAAGCGTCCACTGCGGGCGGCGCCGGCGGCGGCTGCAGCGGCGGCGCGACGCCATGGGGCAAAATGGAAGGCAGCGTCGGTAACACCTGAGGATGAGGCGAGCCAGTAGATGGGTCCCCAGGGCGCTGACCGGACGGCACCGTCGCTGAAAGCAGACGGGGAGCGGCAGAACCCGTGCGACGACAGAGGCGCAGCTGATTGAGATGCCGACGCACCTCACCAAAGGCCCCCAAAACCAAATACATCGCGCGGCCGAGGCAGCGAAGAATGCGCCCTGCGAGCCAACGCCGTGAACCGCGATAGGTGCGATAGAATACAACGTCGCCTGGAGCAAAAGCAGGAGTCTGCCGCTGCACAGGAACCTGATGCGGCGGATGCAGCAAAGACATCAAGGTTCGATGAGGACGACCATGAAGCAACTCAGCCGGCGAGCGACCATCTCGGGGCTGAGAGCGATACGAAGACAAAAAAAGCAACAACGCGTCCTCCCGAGAATGCGACTCTTTCAATTTCAACATCTGTGACTTGAAAGTCCGGACCAATCGTTCAGCGGCACCGTTTGACTGCGGCGAAAACGGCGCGGATGTCAGATGTTGAATACCATTGGCCTTGCAGAATTACTGAAATTCGGCGGACATGAATTGTGGGCCATTGTCGGAAACAATAGTCTGTGGAAGACCTTCAATGCAAAAGATAGCAGACAACGCTTGGATGGTGACAATTGACGTCGTGGAAGACATCCGGACAACAAAAGGAAAATTACTGAAGGAATCGACCACAACCAACCATCGAGCATTCCAGAATGGACCAGCAAAATCGATATGTAAGCGTTGCCAAGGGGAAGTGGTTTTCGGCCATGCAAAGAATTTCCGCGGCGGTGCGGATTGTTGTTCGGCACACGCCATGCAAGAAGAGCACATATGCGTAATCGCAGCATCGATTCCGAACCAAGTACAGTGCCGACGAGCAAGTTGTTTCGTTCGCACTATACCCCAATGTCCTTGGTGGAGAAGCTTTAGGACAGAGGACTGTAACGAACATGGGACCACGACCCTAGACTGATCATTATCAGAACGCAACAGCAAAACACCACGCCGTACAAAAAGTCTCCTTGTGAGCAAAAAATCGGCGAACCAACGGATCCTCGATCCGGACTTCGACAAGGGCCATTGCGTAGCAACGAAACGCAAAACGGTAGCAAGGACAGGGTCAGCTGCTATGGCTGTAGCTACACGACGGAAATCAATCGGAAACGATTCGACCACGTCATCAGTTTCCGCATCAATGAACATGCAAGCAAGTTCGGAAGAATCGAATGCTTTATCCTCAGCTACAGGCAAACGGGACAACGCATCGGCGTTTCCGTGCTTAGCAGTGGACCGATACAAGATATCGTAGCGGTACTGCGAGAGGAAAATAGACCAGCGAATGAATTTCTGCGCTGAACGCCGAGGTACAGGCTTGTTCGGATGAAAAAGCGATGTCAAAGGTTTGTGGTCTGTGATGATGGTAAAGTGACGACCATACAAGAAATCATGAAACTTTGTAACACCAAACACGAGAGCCAAAGCTTCTTTCTCTATCTGTGAATAATTTCTTTGCACTGACGAGAGCAATTTGGACGCAAAGGCAATAGGGCGATCATGCGAACCATCTTTGTGTGCAAGCACAGCACCGATCCCGAAATCCGATGCATCTACCATTAACAAAAGGGGTTTCTGGGGATCGAATGGCGTAAGGCAAGTATTTGAAAGCAACGCCGATTTAAACTGGCGAAAGGCGTGTTCGCATTCCGTCGACCAGACGAACGCAACACCTTTACGGCATAAGCGATGAAGCAGAGCTGAAATGGAAGAGGTATGGGCGATATAACAGTGATAATAGTTAATTTTGCCCAACACACTCTGTAGCTGCTTCAAATTCTGCGGCGAAGGCAAGTCCTGTATGGCACGGAGGTGCTCGGGACTCAGATGTATGCCTTGAGCATTGATTACATGTCCCAGATATGGTAAGTCACGAGCAAAAAACACACATTTGTCCTTCCTCAAGCGAAGACCATTCTGCCGCAAGACCCGAAATAACGTTCGGAGATGGTCTAAATGTTCTTCAGCCGTCTTTCCGGAGATCACTATATCGTCCAGATAGTTTGCTGCAGTAGGGACCGACGCACAAATAGTTTGTAAATATTGCTGAAACAATGCAGGGGCGGATGCACACCCGAATGGCAGTCTTTTGAATCGATACAAACCAAGATGCGTGTTAACCACTAATACGCGCTGGGATTCTTCGTCCACCGGTATTTGCAAGTACGCATCTGCTAGGTCCAACTTTGAAAAATATTGTCCCGGGCACAGTTTGTCAAAAAGGTCTTCCGGGTGGGGCAAAGGAAAAGTAGCAGTCACTAGTTGTGGATTCACTGTTGCCTTGAAGTCCACACAAAGTCTCAGTTTTCCGGAAGGTTTTTGCAAAATTACTAAGGGTGAGGCCCAGAGAGAAGCCTGCACACGTTCAATGACACCTTGTGATTCTAAATCGTTTAATGTTCTTGCGACCTCATCACGCAATGCGTGGGGAACATTGCGCGCTCTGAAAAATTTCGGGTGCGCGTTTACTTTTAGTTCCAAATGTGCTTCATAATTCTTAGCGCAACCAAGACCCAGTGCAAAAATGTCTGCAAATTCGTTACAGAGACGAGAAACACTGGTTGAAGGCACAGTCTGGTTCACTGATAAGACCTGAGTGACGATAGACACGTTAAACAACTGAAATAAATCGAAACCAAACAAGTTCACTGCAGAAGAAGAACGAAGAACGTAAAATGACACAAGTTTTGTTTGTCCCTTGTATGTTGCAAGAAGGCTGCACTGTCCTAACACGGGGATAAGCTGTCCTGAATAACTAGTGAGCTGAACATTTGCGGCACGCAACGGAGGGGCGCCCAGTTGTTTGTACGTGGCGTGATTGAGCAATGAAACTGCAGCTCCGGTATTGAGCTGGAACGGTATCACTTGTCCGGCAAAGTCCAAATCTACAAAAAGTTTCTCCTGCTGACGACAAGAGCGACTGTTTTGTGCAACTTGAACAGACACTGGTACAGAATCACTTGCGACGTGACGGGATTTCCGTCGACGTCGACGCACACTTTTTGTGGGACGAACACAGTCACAGTTAGAGAGAGTAGCACAGGGCGGAGTGGCATTAACTACATGAATGTCCATGGGCGAAGGTTCACGAGCCGGAGTGTCCTTCGTTCGATTCCGGCGCGAAGCAAAGTGCCTGGAATGGTTGTGAGTGTCCGATCTAAGCTTTTTCTGGCAAACACTTTGAACATGTCCTTTTTTATTACAGAAAAAGCAAATAGCCTGGCGTGACGGGCAATTCTCACGCGAATGTCTAGTTGCACACCGCGGGCATGATTTCAGCACTGCAGTTGCTTGCTGGCGCGGCACACGAGGCTGTGCGGACGTGCGCGAAGGCTGTTTACAGTTCCGTACAGCGCGCCCGGCGGGCCGGTTAATGCGACACACAGCTGGCGAAGTTGCAAATGATTCCTGAGCAAAGTCAAGTGTGTCTTGCCTATCCAATATGTCTATCACTTGTTGAAGGGAGGGATTGACTAGTTTCAAAATCTGTTCCCGTATGCGAACATCAGAAACATTCTGTGCAATTGCATCACACACCATAGTATCTGAATAAGGGAGTCCACATTCACATTCAAAAGCACAATCCCTTGTTAGGCCCTGCAATGTTGCAACCCACTCCCGATTAGTTTGACCGGCCGTACGTTTTGTACGAAAGAACGTATACCTTTTTGCAACGACATTGACTGTTTCCTTGAAATAGGCATCTAAAGCAGACAAAATTTCCTCGTAGGACAGAGTTGCTACGTCGCGTCGGGGAAACAATTTCACTATCACACGGTAGGTGGACACACCTACACACAAAAGCAAAAACGGCTGCCGCTCATTACCTTGAATTCTGTAGGCGGCGAGATGGAATCCAAATTGGCGTGACCACCCTGTCCATGTTTCCTGGGTTGAATCAAAAATACGGAAGGACGGTGCAACGGCGTGTTGTGGCTGCGGTAGCGAGGAAGCGGCGGCTGCCGCATCGTTTTGCCGTGCACGTTGACCCTGGACGAGCTGTCCAAGGGCATCCAATAAGGCCTGCGTCTGCTGATTCTGCAAGCGATAAAATTCGGACAGTACATCTGGAGATTGTGGCGAAGCCATGACACAAGTAAAGCAAATCAAAGCAAGTATAAAGATGAAAGCAACGTGGGCGCGGCACCAATCCTCGGCGCCAAACTGTTGTGGACTGACAAGACAGCCAGTCCACAGTGACGGGTAACCGAAAGGCATGCGTACACACACGCCGGCTGGCGTGAGGTCTGGAACAGGATACGTAATGAATGCTATAAAGAAAAGTACGTAGCTTCTATAATACTTATCTTTAATCCATCATTGTGGTACATCGATCTTGACGATACAAATGAGAGTCTTTAAATACAAGCACTGTAAGGCTAATGGCGCCTTGCTAAGTCGTAGCCATGGACTTAGCTGAAGGCTATTCTAACTGTCTCTCGGCAAATGAGAGAAAGGCTTCGTCAGTGTAGTCAGTAGCAAAGTCGTCGTACAACTGGGGCGAGTGCTAGTAAGTCTCTCTAGACCTGCCGTGTGGTGGCGCTCGGTCTGCAATTACTGACAGTGGCGACACGCGGGTCCGACATGTACTAATGGACCGCGGCCGATTTAAAGCTACCACCTAGCAAGTGTGGTGTCTGGCGGTGACACCACAAATCCAGTGCGCTAAACACTGCACCACCTCGCTCGGTGAAAATACCGGATATGAACAGAATGGTCACAAACTTGTGTATGTAGAAAATAATGGGAGCAATCCAACTCAAACGGAGCGAGGTGGCGAAGTGGTTAGCACACTGGTCTCGCATTCGGCAAGACGGCGGTTCAAACGCACGTCTGGCCATCCTGATTTAGGTTTTCTGTGATTCCCTAAATTCCTTCAGGCAAATGGCGGGATGGTTCATTTGAGAAGACCACGGCCGACGTCCTTCCCCATCCTTCCCTAACCTGGTGGGCCCAATGACCTCGCTGTTTGGTCCTCGTCCCCAAATCAACCCCAACCAACGGTACTGGCGATAGTTCTACCCGTGATACTCAGCTAGTAGAAGAGAGGAGTGCAATGAATACAGATAAAAGCAATCGATACAGTGTCACTTATGAAGGCCTCTATGCTGTCTAAATTGAGAGTATATCCCGAAATGTGGGAAACTTCCATCCTATGGCAGTAGGCAGGCTGTTATTTAAAGACGGTAACGACTGGAAAAATGAAATTGCTTTAATCAAGACACCAGGAAGAAATAGGATAAGAGTAGAACACAAGTCCGCCACTGTGGCTAATCTGGAATTTGGCTAATCTGGAATGTTATGTACCGACTCACATAATAAAAAACAGGGACTTATCATCAAGACTGTCGATACGGATATCAATGATGAGGACATAGTAATTGATATATCAGCACAATACCCATTCGCAATAGTTAAAATTAAAAGATAATAAAAAAAACGTGTTGTTAATGGCTACGCCACCTACTGACCTATATCGGCAATTCAACTGACATTCAGGTCTCAGAGGCTTGTAGCTCATGTCTCCCATATGGCTTCAGATGTGAAGGTCAACCCATAGACCGCCAGTCAGGCGATGTGAGAACTGCTTACAGATTTATCATGTAAGCGCACAGTGTCAGAGGAAGCCACGCTGCACAAGATGGTGGTGAACACTTTCTAACACAGTGTATACCAGATTCTGCTCCTAGGTGCCTGTACTACTCTGGTAAAATATCTGTAAAATATCTGTAAAATATCTGTAAAATATCTGGGAGTATGCGTGCGGAACGATTTGAAGTGGAATGATCATATAAAATTAATTGTTGGTAAGGCGGGTACCAGGTTGAGATTCATTGGGAGAGTCCTTAGAAAATGTAGTCCATCAACAAAGGAGGTGGCTTACAAAACACTCGTTCGACCTATATTTGAGTATTGCTCATCAGTGTGGGATCCGTACCAGATCGGGTTGACGGAGGAGATAGAGAAGATCCAAAGAAGAGCGGCGCGTTTCGTCACAGGGTTATTTGGTAACCGTGATAGCGTTACGGAGATGTTTAACAAACTCAAGTGGCAGACTCTGCAAGAGAGGCGCTCTGCATCGCGGTGTAGCTTGCTCGCCAGGTTTCGAGAGGGTGCGTTTCTGGATGAGGTATCGAATATATTGCTTCCCCCTACTTATACCTCCCGAGGAGATCACGAATGTAAAATTAGAGAGATTAGAGCGCGCACAGAGGCTTTCAGACAGTCGTTCTTCCCGCGAACCATACGCGACTGGAACAGGAAAGGGAGATAATGACAGTGGCACGTAAAGTGCCCTCCACCACACACCGTTGGGTGGCTTGCGGAGTATAAATGTGGATGTAGATGTAGATGTAATCACGTATCTACGGACCGTAATTGCTCATTATACAGTAAACTATGGCCAATTATATGGCGACCACCAATTTTCGGCACTCAGACTTCGTAAGCCTCTGGTCCCTTTAGAAGTGATGGCTGCCGCCATATTTCCACCATCTGACGGAATTACGTTCACAGCCCACAACGAACCTACTATCTCAGCTCAGCTAAACAGGAACTCTCAAATGGCATCTTCATCTCCTAAAAATTTTGTCATTTCTCTACCGAGACTGTAGTCCTTCCCAGATAACCGAGTACATAGACAATACAATATCCTGAATGACGTGGACACCGTATACCAGTATACTAGACTCATCGAACCAATCAGACAAAATCCCTACCTGTCTGCCACTTCTAGAGGAGCTGCTACAGACCAACATAACTTGCATGATACTGACAAAATACGTGATACAAAGATTGCATCAACAACCTGTCCCTGTCGTCAGAGCAGTTCCTGTGAACGTTCTTGGAACAGAATGTGGATTATAAGAACTTATACGAGTACATAGCACAAAATATTTGTAATTACACTGTCGTCAGAACAAGCGACAGGCTGCAGAAGAATGGAAAGGATATTCCTTTAACTACTCTACAGTAGAACTCGAGGAGCCTTAGGCACAAATGGAATGATTTGACTGCTAGCATGAATGAACTGCTTGGCAGTATAGCAACCATTTCAGAAACTTCATTAGCTGACAATGTACACCTGAAGGACAAACGTTTTAAATGTTTAGAAGGGACAGAGCTAATTGGTATGGGAAGTTGCGGTTGTAGTTTACAAAAAGATCTGCTTTTCTCATAATATACAAGTAAATAATAGTTCCATACATATCTGGTCGCTGGGCATAGTGAACTTGCTACATATTTCTAATGTTACAGCTACATACTGTCCTCCGCATGCCTACACTTCTGCAGCAACAAGATCTCAAATTTTTAACCAGCTAGGATGAAATGCGCGCTTGGAGGAGATTTTAATGCACACAACTGCATGTGAGAAACCCAGTTAAATTGTCGACTAATCATAAAATCCGTGGTAAGTGCCACAACTACTGTTTTAAGGAAATAGCAGAAAACTTCCAGAAAGCATTCCTTTTTGATATCCTTATTTTTTTATAGCCTAAATAAATGAAGACAGTTAATCTACAAATATTTTTAGAGTAAAGTTACTGTAAAACATTTAACAACAGCAGGCCGCAGTGGCCGAGCGGTTCTAGCCGCTACAGTCTAGAACCGCGCGACCGCTACAGTCACAGGTTCGAATCCTGCCTCAGGCATGGATGTGTGTGATGTCCTTAAGTTAGTTAGGTTTAAGTAGTTCTAAGTTCTAGGGGACTGATGACCTCAGAAGTTAAGTGCCATAGTGCTCAGAGCCATTTGAACCATTTAACAACAACAACAAAAAATTGTTGATGGAACAAAACAAGAACAGAGCTATGTGCCAAACTCTCTAACATAAAAACTGGGCTAAGTCTACCACTGATATCTGTAAATAAAGGAGTGTGAGAAGGATAATAACAATAATAATTTTACTATCACAAAAGTCTGGAAACAACTGTTCACAATTTTTTTGTAATAACTATATTGTTATGAAAAGTCAGTTAGGCCTACAGAACTGCTGTGTTAGCAAACAAGCTAGTTAAAGAACAAAGACAAAATGTGTGTTCTTACAAGTTTTATTTCAAAATAAATGCCTTTTACAAAGATTATAAAGTTACATTTTGCATTAATTTTCCACTATTTTGTAAATAAAACATTAGAAAGTTACAGCCTATCAACAGCAGCTATGTTTGCTCAGTCAGATTTCAGTAAAACAGTTTGTTTTCTTATTTGAGATAAGGTATCATCTTTTTCAAGTTCTACTTCTTCTCAGTTTTCAATTAGGCTGTTAATTCAAGCTGGGGCATATCTAAGCCTTTTATGGTCTCCATCTTCACACCTTTTTTGAATACATTCATTTATGTCCACGTTTCAACTTCACTGATATTTTTTTAACGATTTTCCTGGGTTGGTTTTGGAAACTTCGAGCCAAATGGCCTTGGAAATTTCTAACCTCTTTGTGATGACGTGTTCTTTAGCTACCTCAGAGAAGTCATAAAAATTATCATCGTTCATCATAGTGGTTAGAAAAGGAGTTTTGCTATTGACATTACACAAAACTCTCACAAGATCCAAAGGAACTTTACAGTTTTCTACTCTTTTCCTTTTTTCAATTAAAGCAAACTCTCGGTCTTAGGTTAAGTATGAGTGTCCAGAGACGACATGCTTGTGGTGAACTTCATCAAAGAAATCATTACAGACGAAGTATATCCGTAGGAACAATACCATTTGTTTTTTGTTTTGGCCACAGCTGTTGTCAGACCACACTATTAACTTCTTTTCTGGGTAATTTTACTTTTAATCCCCCTTAACACACAGCTCGCTATTTCGTTGCCCCCCCCCCCCTGCCACTCATGCCCATGGCCAAAGAAACATAAGATCTTCATTATTATCTGCCATATGCAATCCCACATTGTAACAAGAAAGTTGACATAAATAATACATTTGGCAGTGTGATAATGTTGGCAAAGAGAAAACCTGAATGAGATTTTCACTCTCCAGCGGAGTGTACGCTGATATGAAACTTCCTGGCGGATTAAAAGTGTGTGCCGGACCGAGACTTGAACTCGGGACCTTTGCCTTTAGCGGGCAAGTGTTCTACCATCTTTTTTTCTCTATTTTTATTTTATTCATTTTTTTTTTTGCTTTTTCTTTTTTGTTTTTTTGTTTTTTTATTATTTCTATATATATATATATATACTGGGTGATCAAAAAGTCAGTATAAATTTGAAAACTGAATAAATCAGGGAATAATGTATATAGAGAGGTACAAATTGACACACATCCTTGGAATGACATGGGGTTTTATTAGAACCAAAAAAATACAAACTTTCAAATAATGTCTGACAGATGGCGCTTCATCTGATCAGAATAGCAATAATTAGCATAACAAAGTAAGACAAAGCAAAGACGATTTCTTTACAGGAAATGCTCAATATGTCCACCATCATTCCTCAACAATAGCTGTAGTCGAGGAATAATGTTGTGAACAGCACTGTAAAGCATGTCCAGAGTTATGATGAGGCATTGGCGTCGGATGTTGTCTTTCAGCATCCCTAGAGATGTCGGTCGATCACGATACACATGCGACTTCAGGTAACACCAAAGCCAATAATCGCACGGACTGAGGTCTGGGGACCTGGGAGGCTAAGCATGACGAAAGTGGCGGCTGAGCACACGATCATCACCAAACGACGAGAGCAAGAGATCTTTCACGCGTCTAGCAATACTTTGTTTTTTTGTTTTTTTTTTTTTGGTTCTAATAAAATCCGATGTCATTCCAAGCACGTGTGTCAATTTTTACCTCCCTGTCTACATTATTCCGTGGTTTATTAAGTTTTCAAATTTATACTGACTTTTTGATCACCCGGTATATATATATAAAGAAAATTACCTCTTCCACTTCAGGCGGTGGCCACTATCACCCATACTACCCCCATAAACCTATCTAGCCTAAAAACAAAAACAAAGCTAGTGCCACCGCCACTTTCATCCTAAAGCTAACTAGGACGGCTGCTCGCCACCACTTCAGGTTCTGCCCACAAAAAAAGTAATTATGCCTCTGAACATTTTATTAAAAAAAGAAAAGGAGAAAGGAAATTGTACAATACTTTATCATATTTAATTTGTTGCTCATTTTGTTCTTATTTTGTTCTTATGTATTTATTTGTAATTTTTTTGTTCTATTTTTTTTTCCGGGGGTTGTCCACAGCAGCCAGATGGTGGGATGTTCTGGTCGTCTTCTCTTTCAGCGAGGGTGAAACACCCTATAATTACCATTGATGACTCTCATCAGTCCATCATGTGCAATCTCTCAGTCTCTTCTCACACCTGGTACACAGCAATGGTCTGGAGGCCGCGTAAACAACGATCCCAAGTAATTCGCAAAGAGCTTGACGAGTAGCAGGGAAGTAAGTGACGTCGGGATGGATCAGGTCGGTGGGCTCTACGGACTGAGGCGTCCGTCGCAGCAACAATGCCAACATGCATCGTGTCAGGAGCCAGCAGTCGGCAGCCGTACCACAAATAAAACGGTGCATGTCGCTGTCGACAGCGGTGCATCTGGGGCAGAGAGGATCCTCAGCAAGATGGATCATGTCTAAACGTTGTCGGGTAGGGAATTTTTCGGTCGTTATCACATACCACAGCACCCGGACCGTGGTGGGAAGGAAAGGGGAGTGTATGTTACTCCACACCCGTCTCCAGCCAACCGCCGGACGTCGGCGTTCAACCGCATTAGCAGGCAGCTTTCGTTGAAAGTAGCGGTAGAAGTCCTTGGTGCTAGGATCCCGCGTGGTCGGCAAGACATCCAACAGATAACTCATGTCGACCAGATAGGTGCGAATGTCCAACAGGAATCGGCGGACGGATGGATTGAGGCACCACCTCCTGAATCAGTGTACCAGGGAGGGTAGCCTTGTCCGAAGTATATAGGCGATGCATCGTCCGCAAGAAGAGAGCGCGCGCCCTGTCGTGCACATTTATCATTCCAATGCCGCCTGCGTGTGTGGGCAACGTTAGCGTGTCGCAACGGTTCTTGAACGCCCTACCCTTGCTGACGAAATGACCGAAGGCCACCTGGAACTTGGCAGCGACCGTAGCGGCCATCGGGAGAACATGCGTGTAATGATTAAGTTTCGGATCGAGGTACACGTTGACAAAATGTACTCGCATGATCAAGTCAAGTGTTCGAAAGTTATGGAGGCGAACTTGCGTGCGGATCACATTAAGTAGTCTGCGATACGTGTATGTTGGTGTGCGCTGCACGTTCCCGTGGAAGGTCACTCCCAAACACCTCATCGCCGGGACTTTGGTAATGGGCACTGGCGTACTCGTTTGCAATCCTCTGCCCACATCCATGTAGTGCGACTTTCGCAGGTCGATACGGCTCCCGGCCACCTCTCCGTATTGCTCAAGCCACGCGATCGCAGTACATATACACTCCTGGAAAATGAAATAAGAACACCGTGAATTCATTGTCCCAGGAAGGGGAAACTTTATTGACACATTCCTGGGGTCAGATACATCACATGATCACACTGACAGAACCACAGGCACATAGACACAGGCAACAGAGCATGCACAATGTCGGCACTAGTACAGTGTATATCCACCTTTCGCAGCAATGCAGGCTGCTATTCTCCCATGGAGACGATCGTAGAGATGCTGGATGTAGTCCTGTGGAACGGCTTGCCATGCCATTTCCACCTGGCGCCTCAGTTGGACCAGCGTTCGTGCTGCACGTGCAGACCACGTGAGACGACGCTTCATCCAGTCCCAAACATGCTCAATGGGGGACAGATCCGGAGATCTTGCTGGCCAGGGTAGTTGACTTACACCTTCTAGAGCACGTTGGGTGGCACGGGATACATGCGGACGTGCATTGTCCTGTTGGAACAGCAAGTTCCCTTGCCGGTCTAGGAATGGTAGAACGATGGGTTCGATGGCGGTTTGGATGTACCGTGCACTATTCAGTGTCCCCTCGACGATCACCAGTGGTGTACGGCCAGTGTAGGAGATCGCTCCCCACACCATGATGCCGGGTGTTGGCCCTGTGTGCCTCGGTCGTATGCAGTCCTGATTGTGGCGCTCACCTGCACGGCGCCAAACACGCATACGACCATCATTGGCACCAAGGCAGAAGCGACTCTCATCGCTGAAGACGACACGTCTCCATTCGCCCCTCCATTCACGCCTGTCGCGACACCACTGGAGGCGGGCTGCACGATGTTGGGGCGTGAGCGGAAGACGGCCTAACGGTGTGCGGGACCGTAGCCCAGCTTCATGGAGACGGTTGCGAATGGTCCTCGCCGATACCCCAGGAGCAACAGTGTCCCTAATTTGCTGGGAAGTGGTGGTGCGGTCCCCTACGGCACTGCGTAGGGTCCTACGGTCTTGGCGTGCATCCGTGCGTCGCTGCGGTCCGGTCCCAGGTCGACGGGCACGTGCACCTTCCGCCGACCACTGGCGACAACATCGATGTACTGTGGAGACCTCGCGCCCCACGTGTTGAGCAATTCGGCGGTACGTCCACCCGGCCTCCCGCATGCCCACTATACACCCTCGCTCAAAGTCCGTCAACTGCACATACGGTTCACGTCCACGCTGTCGCGGCATGCTACCAGGGTTAAAGACTGCGATGGAGCTCCGTATGCCACGGCAAACTGGCTGACACTGACGGCGGCGGTGCACAAATGCTGCGCAGCTAGCGCCATTCGACGGCCAACACCGCGGTTCCTGGTGTGTCCGCTGTGCCGTGCGTGTGATCATTGCTTGTACAGCCCTCTCGCAGTGTCCGGAGCAAGTATGGTGGGTCTGACACACCGGTGTCAATGTGTTCTTTTTTCCATTTCCAGGAGTGTATCTTCTGCGGACCTCACCAAGAATACTACATCGTCCACATAGGCACAACATTTAATGCACATCGCGGAGGCGAATGCCCTCCAAACGCTGTCGTAGACCATGAAGTGCAGGCTCGAGGGCGACAGCGAAGAGAATGGCTGGCAGGGGACACCTTGTCGCACTGACCGCTCTATGGTAAACGGTGGCGAGCGGTAGCCATTGACCAGAACTATAGAAGGGGCTCCGTGGATGAGACGGAGAACCACCCTGCCGATATTGAGGACAGTCCCATCTTCTCTAAGACAGCGTGCAAGAAATGGTGGTCAACTCGGTCAAATGCGTGGTCTAGGTCAACTGCCACGAGTGCGCCTACTAAGCGGCATGCCCACATAAGCGCAACCACATCTCTATAAGAGCTTAATGCTGTGTGTATATTACTGCCACCTCCCAGACATGTTTGGTCGGCATGAATGGCATCTTTGACAATAGCGAGGAGGCGAGCACGAAGAATGCAGGCAAACAGCTTGTAATCCGAATTCGGTAACGTCAACGGTCGGAAGTCTTGCAGTCTGCACCCCTCGTTTGGTTTTGGCTCAGGGATGATCATGCCCTCCAAAAATTCGGTGGGGATACGGAAGTCCAGATCCAGGATTTCACAGCACATCTGCCGCCAAACTTCCCCCATCAGGTCAGAAAAGGTGCTATAAAATTCAAGCAGGTGTGAGTTTTTTCTCACACCCCGCGAGAGGGCCATGCGCATTTCTTCCCACGTGACGGCCTCCAAGAATGTGGCGTCGCCTTGCACCCTACCCGAAGGTGGCAGTTCGTGCAGGACGCCCTCAATGTCATTGTCACGCCGTTGATCTGTCTGATAGAGAGTGCGGTAATAATCTGTGAGAGCACGGGATATTGTGGTGTGTGTCTCTGCGCATTGCCCATCCACAGCAATAACTGCCGTGATGAGTCGTCTCTTACGGTGTCTCCGTTCTCTAACGATGTGATAAAGAGAGGCACGTTCCTCTGGGATGGAATCTTGCAGTCTCGATCGAACCTGCGTGCAGTCCAATCTGTCAGCCGTGATCTGCAGAAGCCATGCCTGTGTCCGGTGGACGGCCATTTGGCGCTCTGGTGAAGGTGTTTGAGACGCTAGTTCCCGCAAGACAGTGTAGTAAAACTCAGAGGTGGATCGAAGCCAAAGCGCCCTGTCTCGTCCGTATGCCATGAGCGTGCGACGAAGAGCTGGTTTGGCGCAGTATGTCCACCATCGTGTCGTGGAATCATAGGTATGACGCCGTCGCTCACATTTGTGCCAGGTATCAGTGACGGCTACATGGGAAGCCTCTTCCCGGAGAATGTTAACGTTAAGAGTCCAAGGTCCTCTACTACGGCTTGTCTGTTGTCGTGGCAGTGTCACGGTGCAGATGAAGGCCTGATGGTCTGTGAATGCAGTGAGCCACAGCTCAGCACCGACAGTTGCTGTCCAAAGACCTCGGGAGACATAAATCCTGTCCAACCTGCTGGCCGAGTGGCTGGTGAAGTGTGTATATCCGCGTTGCTCACCATGGATTAGCGTCCATGCATCATGCAAAAAGAGATCTCTGACCATAGCATGTAGGGCGGGACATGGGACATGGTGAGGTATCTAATCCTCAGGGCATAAGACGCTGTTAAAGTCCCCGCCCACCACCAGGTGCTCTGTAGCGCCTTGAAACAATGGAGCTACCTCAGTGGAGTAACAGAGTGTTCACTCTCGACGCTTCGCAGTACCAGATGGGGCATGCAGATTCACAAGATTGACAGCGCCGATGGTGAGCGCAATGCCTTTTGCTGATGGCAAAAACTGAATACCTGTTGGTTCGATGCCATGACATATTAGTATAGCCGTACCACCACCACCGTCGTAAGTTGGGTTGACGTAAGACGCATATCCATAAACATCCGGGAGCAGATCAGGCCGTACGTCTTGTAGAAACAAGATGTCAATGTCTGTCGCTCGAATCATGTCCTTTAACAACTGAGTTTTGATCGTGGAGCTAATGCCGTTGACATTGATTGTACCTATCCTATACTCCTGCGTCATTTGATATCACGATAACGTATCCTGCAGTCTTTTAAGCCTGTATGCACCACATCGTCCGCCCGACCTTCCCTGTCACCCGCACCGTATGTATTATTGATCGGTTGAGACATGATGTCCGTCCGACGACCCGCCGGCCGCGGGCATCTGGTTGTCACTTGAGTCTGATATCATTCTATCCATCTCCATCACGGACGCCCAATCACCAAGCTGTAGGTATGGTATGTTAGGCAACGCATGACGTTCTTCCAATGTCTTAGCCGCAGAATCGACAGGTGGCTCCTTGGTGAGCTGAGCATAGTCAACTCGTCTTCGGTCTTGGGCGGACGTTGCCAGCAGCGAACCAGGAACCGTTGGTTTGAGGTCCACAACCCTGGCCGCAGATGGAATTTCCTCATCCTCCTGCAACATGTCACCATCTCTAGAATCATTTCCTGCAGACAGCCTCCTCTTCTTTCGTCGCTTGGGCAACTTCTGCTTGCGGGAACGCGTGTCTGCCTCCTGTGGATCACGGCAAACAGTAGGCACCTCCCGCATCTCCGTGTCAGAGCTCGAATCGATTTGGTGATGCTCTCCTTCCTCACACGGCTGGGGTGCAGACGTGGTCGCTACTGTCGAACACGGCGACGGTTCCGATGGAGGCTTCATCTTCATGGGCGCAGAAACCGGGCCCGCAGGTGTCGGCACCTCGAACGGAACAACGTCCGCGTCCGACACGATCCTCGCTGTCTCAACGTATGTAATACGAGGTGCATTCAAGTTCTAAGGCCTCCGATTTTTTTTTCTAATTAACTACTCACCCGAAATCGATGAAACTGGCGTTACTTCTCGACGTAATCGCCCTGCAGACGTACACATTTTTCACAACGCTGACGCCATGATTCCATGGCAGCGGCGAACGCTTCTTTAGAAGTCTGTTTTGACCACTGGAAAATCGCTGAGGCAATAGCAGCACGGCTGGTGAATGTGCGGCCACGGAGAGTGTCTTTCATTGTTGGAAAAAGCCAAAAGTCACTAGGAGCCAGGTCAGGTGAGTAGGGAGCATGAGGAATCACTTCAAAGTTGTTATCACGAAGAAACTGTTGCGTAACGTTAGCTCGATGTGCGGGTGCGTTGTCTTGTTGAAACATCACACATGCAGCCCTTCCCGGACGTTTTTGTTGCAGTGCAGGAAGGAATTTGTTCTTCAAAACATTTTCGTAGGATGCACCTGTTACTGTAGTGCCCTTTGGAACGCAATGGGTAAGGATTACGCCCTCGCTGTCCCAGAACATGGACACCATCATTTTTTCAGCACTGGCGGTTACCCGAAATTTTTTTGGTGGCGGTGAATCTGTGTGCTTCCATTGAGCTGACTGGCGCTTTGTTTCTGGATTGAAAAATGGCATCCACGTCTCATCCATTGCCACAACCGACGAACAGAAAGTCCCATTCATGCTGTCGTTGTGCGTCAACATTGCTTGGCAACATGCCACACGGGCAGCCGTGTGGTCGTCCGTCAGCATTTGTGGCACCCACCTGGATGACACTTCTCGAATTTTCAGGTCGTTATGCAGGATTGTGTGCACAGAACCCACAGAAATGCCAACTCTGGAGACGATCTGTTCAACAGTCATTCGGCGATCCCACAAAACAATTCACTCCACTTTCTCGATCATGTCGTCAGACCGGCTTGTGCGAGCCCGAGGTTGTTTTAGTTTGTTGTCACATGATGTTCTGCCTTCATTAAACTGTCGCACTCACGAACGCACTTTCGATACATCCATAACTCCATCACCACATGTCTCCTTCAACTGTCGATGAATTTCAATTGGTTTCACACCACGCAAATTCAGAAAACGAATGATTGCACTCTGTTCAAGTAAGGAAAACGTCGCCATTTTAAGTATTTAAAACAGTTCTCATTCTCGCCGCTGGCGGTAAAATTCCATCTGCCATACGGTGCTGCCATCCCTGGGACGTATTGACAATGAACGTGGCCTCATTTTAAAACAATGCGCATGTTTCTATCTCTTTCCAGTCGGGAGAAAAAAAATCGGAGGCCTTAGAACTTGAATGCACCTCGTAGGCAGCGGTGTCGGTTGCGATGTAGGCGTTGTGTCTGCACGTGGTATTTGGACTAGGAGTCGCTGCAGGCATTCAGAGTGTATATGCCCTTCCTGCCCGTACCCTGAACTAGTCCGTGGTTGACGATCGCTCGACAGCCACCAATGGTCACGTACGATGGGATGTGTTTACACAGTTCCATTCGCACTTGACGCACTCCGTTCAGTACAGGATACGTCTCGAACGCATGCCACTTTTCTTCCACGTGACTTAGTACTTCCCGTAAGGCCGCAGTGCATTCACGACAGGTGAGGCTGATACTTCAAAAGGCAGTTTGAAGATTCGTATGTTCCGAACGCCGAGTCCTGCATGGTCAACAGTCACTAAACCCACGTTGCCGTCAGAGTGGTGGAAACGATATCCATTAGTGGAACGTCGAAGGAGTCGTTCGCACGCTGCTTCATCTACAAGTTTCAGGTAAATTTAACTGGAGATGATCGAAAGATGTATATTGATAAGTTCCTGTGGATTGACGTGCATTACTTCACGTAGGAAACGCTCTACTTCGTATGCCTTAGGTCATGTGTACCGGGGATCGAATGTTACTTTAATCGTGACCTTTCTATAAGAAAGCGTCATCGTCGTTCTAGGTGATCTGTTTACAGTGCAATACCACTACCCACGCTAGTTAACACGGCCCGCTTACGGAGCACCACACAGAGCACCATGCGCGTCCGCTTCACAACACGGCTGAGAACTGACTGACCATCTGAGCTTCCCAAGAACGACTCATGCCCCATCCTCACACAAGCTAGGAGACGAGATACTGGCAGAAGTAAGGCTGTGACGACGGGGTGTGAGTCGTGCTTGGGTAGCTCAGATGGTAGATCACTTGCCCGCGAAAGGCACAGGTCCCAAGTTCGAGTCTCAGTCCAGCACACAGTTTTAATCTGCCAGGAAGTTTCAAAGAGGAAAACTGCTGTAAATCTATGGATACTGTGCATGTAGCACTTGTAGTAGTGGTAGAATATACATGACCACGCTTCATCTCTTCTCTAGCTTTTCCAGCGCATCTATGATGAAATTCTACTGAAGAACGGTGTGTAGCTCTATTTGATGAATCATTCAACTTTTTACTTTCAAGCAGATAAACATGTGTTACAGGTATCTTTCCTTGGGCAGTGAAATCTCAGTTTGGGAAGTGTTCTTTCAATACTTTTTTGTAGTACAAATATCTAATGTTTGTGTTTGGATAAAGCATAACAAAAGCCTCATACGTAATGCTGTAATTTAAATCTTGGCTTAAAAATACAAGGGAGCTTTTAGCTCTTGTGTAATGGCTTTCGTCCTTGGGAAAACATTTGATGTGTTCAACAATGCGTTTTACATCAGCACCTGTATATTTCCTTTCTTTTTTATTTTTCCTATGTTCAAATTAGGTAACATCACCACTCTTTTTTTGCTTTTATCAAGGTTTCCACTCTTTGCCTGGTAATTTTGTGTATTTCCAGATAGGATTTTTTGCAGACTTCGAAAGTCTGCCACTGTCATCAGGAACTGTATAAATAACGCTAGCCTGTCTGCGACTCTCTTCGGGTTTTTCATAAGAACCTTGACGCCTTCTTCTAACATTGCATGCATTTACGTTTCCCATCACATAAGTGTTTTGCTTAACATTATCACCTAGTTCGTAGAACTGATTCAATAAGTTTCATTTGTGTTCCAATGCAATGTCCCTACACTGATTACGGCACCGGCTTGAAAACTGCAACAAACGAACACGGGAATTAGAGGCATTAAATAATTTGTGACTGACATGAATAACCAGTTTGTTTTCTATTCTGCACAGTTAGTAGGTCTACTATAGTCTAGGAACCAAATGAAACATAACCTAACGTAGCCTGCATAATCTAAACATAGGTTAGCTTAAAACGCCACAGAAAAATCGTAATCAAGAGAAGTTCTTCAAAAAAGCCTTAGTCCTAAAGCGTTCAAGTTATGATATACACTTACATTATTCAGGTGGAGGTTGTTTGTGAAGTACAGTAACTTTCTTATTGTTCTCATATGGTTTTTCCCTCGGCTCTTAGCTTCTTATTTATTTGGGAAACACTATCATCACCCCTTTTCCGACGTTTTCTTGTTTCATCCATCACTTAAACCACAATAGTAAACACAACAGACAGGAATAATCACTGTAACTTGAACACAATCGAACCTCAAACTAAAAACGACAGCACGGACACATAGCCCCGTTTTTGTTTCAGAAAAGGTGTCACTTAGCACCTGGCGCACCTAGCCACTTCCACACTGATTACTAGATAGCCCGGATTTTACTGACAAAGATTAGGCACATAGCCCATATTTTGACAGTAAAACGATTTTTTTTATTTTTGGAACTTATACCAGATTTTATAATTAGTCAACAACTGTACTAATGAACTAGTGAACTCTCCCATTCAATCAGATCTAGTTCTACTAAGTACTAAGCAACCAACCAGATTAGGCACACCATCACAAGTCCATACTCGCTAAACCTTACACCAGTACCACCATCATTATCCTTGAAACGCCTGTGGGAACCACTTACTGACATTCTAGGCACTGACCATCATCCAATTAGACTCTCCAATTAGAATCTCTGTGATGGCATGTGCACCCAGTCAGTGAGGACACATGTGGAATGATCGGATGAATATCCCTGCCATTTAATATGATTATATTTGATCTCATAATTCTATGTGTATCCTCATGGACTGGGTGTACGTACATTCATAGAGATTCTGATTGCAGATAGGAATTTGATTTTGGTCAGTGCCTAGAGTGCCAGTGAGTGTTCCCACGGGCATTTTAAGGATAATGTTGGCAATAATAAAGTAAGATCTAGTGAGTGTGGCCTCACAATAGTCTGCATCATCTGGTTGGTTGTTTAGTACTTGGTAAAACAGGATATGATTGAAAATGAGGTTTTACTAGTTCATTACAGTGGACACCATTCAACTGGGTGTCTCACATGTGGTTGTGTGCCTTAAAATCTCCTCCAAGTGCGCATTTCTCATTTCTTTATATATATATATATATATATATATATATATATATATATATATATACGCAACGACAGAAAATGCATTGTACCTTGACAATAACTGATTTCTGGACCCATGTTAATTAGTCCATTAACATGGGTCCAGAAATCAGTTATTGTCAAGGTACAATGCATTTTCTGTCGTTGCAGTTCATCCATGTCTAAGAACACATGGCATCTCTAAACGTTAACTATCCCATGCTCCTCCCCTTTCTGACAAAGGTCAATTTCCCTATGAACGAAATGGTGGGAAACTCAAATTTTGGTGGTAAATTCAAAATTTTGGCGGAAAATTCAAAATTTTGGCGGGAAATTCAGAAACTAACCCAACTACACTAGTGTTTTTCCTGTGAATGAGGTTTGTTGCAGAAGATTCAAGTGATGCATTTTCGTGCTGGCTGACTTGGAATACTGGCCCTGGCTCTATAACGCCACAAACTGAGACTTGGAGTACGAGCATCAGCCTAACCATGACGTCATAATCCAACATGGTGATCGAACATGGAGACTGTGGCATATTTGGGTCATACTCTATCTCATCAGAATCTGAGTTCCTGGCGCTATAATGTCAGAGGCAAAAGATGTTTGTTCAGTTCCAGGCCTGTCTACTTGACATGTTTTTCCCTCCAATCTACTATTCACTCAGAGTCACGTAGTCAATGCATAATCTTAGTTTGGGTCTCTCCAATTGCATTTTAATTTAAATATACACCAGGGGGGACAGGGCCTTTTGAACGCACCCTCCGTGCTGCTGACCCGACTTATTCCACCTAAGTTAATGTCCAAACTGTATGCTGTGTAGTACGAACACTTGTATATTTATTTAAACAAATAACACTTGTATATTTATTTAAAGAAATACAATTTAAGGGAGAGCTCCCTTCTCTATGGTCACAAAGTTCACACTCACCACATTAGTTGAGAAACCTGCCAGCATCCCATCCACAGTATCCCAATTAAGAGCGATGTTGCCCTGGCGTCAAGTCACCATGCACTGGTGACAGCTCTGTCGAGAGAGAAACCACACATGTACTACCGATTCGATAACCTAACGCAAAATGGTGTATAGAAGTTCCAATTCCCAACGCAAGTACGCTGTTGTGACAGCATTGCAGCCACAGCACACATGGCTTGAGTTAAAATGATGGGAAACATGAAAATGAAGGAAGCACTCTTGTACTTTAAGCGAAATAACAAGGAATCATAATTCAAGTAAGCTGAAAGAACCTATAACCCGCACATACATACATACTGCATGGATATTAAAAAATCAAGACTTGCACATTCATTTCTTGGTGGCCGACACTTATGTGAGTGCTTTGAAGCAAAAAAAAAAAAAAAGAAAGTGTTTAAGGTGCTATGTTTGTAAAATTCACCAGAAGAAATTGTGTGTGAAATGGATCATGGCTTTATACCGACAATAGCATAACCTGTCAAGCCAGCACTGTCATAAAGCCATCATTCTTATATTGCAGTAGTTATTTATGAATCACATTTGAGAATGAAACACACTTATTACAAGTCGAATTGTAACTGTCAAAGACACGGTAAATATAGACAGTGGAAAAACAATGCCATATTACAGGAGTAATGGTCTGTATCCTTCTTATCCAAAGCATTTCGGCACGAAAAACTGTCACCAGTATCAGACGCTAGACCACAGCACATCTTGCAGATATGAATCGCCTAGTGTGGGCAAATATAATCCACAGACCATCCACATAACAGATGAGCAAGACGCTTCCAGCGTATCAGAGCTATGAATCACATGGTACAGTGCGGTGTTCGTCAGATCACAGCTGGTGGCGATCATGAAATTGTGCTTGTAAGTGATTGACATGCAGTTGTACTTCTATTAACAATGTGGGATATATACACAATATTGATCATAGCAATGTCTTCCATGCCATTCCTTTTACAGTATACCGCAAATAGTGCAGCAAATCGACATAGCATGGACTGAACAATTTGTTGGAAGTCCCCTGTAGAAATATCGAGCCATGCTGTGTCTATAGCCATCCATAATTATGGAAGTGATCCCGGTGCAGGATATTGTACATGAACTGACCTCTCAGTTATGTCAAAGAAATGTTCTATGGAATTCACGTTGGGATCCAAGTGGCCATATCATTCGTTTTGAATGTCCAGGATGTTCATGAAACCAATCACTACCAGATGTTGCCTGGCGACATAGCGCGTTGTCATCCGTAAAAAATTCCATCATTGTTTGGGAATACAAAGTTCATGAATGGCTACAAATGGTCTTCAGGATCAGCACATAACCTATTCCAGTCAACAATCGGTTCAGTTGGACCAGAGGACCCACTCCATTCTATGTAAACACAGTCCACATGATTGTGGAGTCGCCACCAACTTGTACAGCCCATTGTTGAGAACTTTGGTCCATGGCTTCATGGGGTCTGCACAACACTCTAAGCCTACCATCATTTCTTACTAACTGAAACTGGAACTCATCTGACCAGGCAAATGTTTTCCAGTCGCCTCGAGTCCAACTTATATGGTCATGAACCCAGTAGAGGCGCTTTGGGCGATGTCGTGCTGTTAGTAAAGGCACTCGCATCAGTTGTTTGCTGCTATAGCCCATTAATACCACATTTCACCGCACTGTCCCATCGGGTGGCCATCATCACATCGGACACCTTTTCTCGTGAATCACCTGACTACAAATGACAGCTTCACCAGTGCACAGCCCTTTTATACTCTGTGTACATCACACTACTGCCATCTGTAAAAGCCTTGTTTATATTTTTAGCAACAACAATAATTCTTTTAAGCTCACAATCGTACACAAAATTATACACTTGTTGCTCATTACCAGTCATAAATATAAATTAATTTATTTTTATATTAAATACTTTATTTTGTAGTACATTACATCTATCTAACACTAGATTTAAGAGCTGTATTCATGCTTTTTATCTCTTCATTAAGATATGGTATAGTGGTACAGTAATCATTATGAAGTTGTAAATTCCTTTCATTGAGACGTGTTGTAGCAACATACTTAATTGTGTTATTTACTGAATTGTGTTATATACTTGAGGACATTTGTGAATATTCAGCTTTTGTAATTCGTTTTCTAAATATTGTTTGGTAACTGCATCATAACTACTTAATAGAACTTTTAGATATACTGATCCTCTACCTTTAAAATAAATATATCCTTCAATGATTTTAAATATATTACATAATTCTTTATGAAACTCTTTAATTATATTTGACTGAAATTTTCAGTTAATGACTCTAACTCATTTTTTATTTTTTCTGATTTTCCCAACATTATTTTTTCCATTACTTTGCTCATGAATCATATGTCCTTTGGGCTGCATCTCATTTCCAAAAATTCCACTTATTAGATTCAAAACATCACTTAACTTATAAATATATGATGATAGCTTTAGGATGACTGTACACAAACGATTTCATTAAAGTTTGAATTTGCTGTCCACTATAGTACAAAGCGCATGTTCTTCAGGAAAATTTCCTCCAAATGAATCAAACACAAAT
The DNA here is from genome assembly GCF_023864275.1 of Schistocerca cancellata. Lineage (NCBI taxonomy): Eukaryota > Metazoa > Arthropoda > Insecta > Orthoptera > Acrididae > Schistocerca > Schistocerca cancellata. The sequence continues at coordinate 755,566,292 of NC_064629.1, read as the reverse complement.
TTTTCATTTTTATCTTAATAGTATCTCATTCAATGTGTGCCAACATTATCAAATGCATCTAAATGAACTATTCCACATTTGTATTCTCTAGTACAAATAGGTAACTTATCAGTCATGTAAACACCATGAAAGTGATTAATTTGCTGCTTCTTAGTAAGTTTTTCTACATCAAAATTACTTAATGCATTAGGGTACACATCGCTTAAAGCCCTGAAGAGCTCTTGGAAGGAAGTTCCAACTATTTTCTGAAATTTACGTTTCTTCTTTATTGCTAGATTATGTCTGTTTTCTGCTAACTCAGCATCATTGTTTTGTTTGACATAAACTGAATTCGCAATAGCTGCTGTTCTACATGCTAATGAACCAATACTACCAGCAAAATTAGAAGAAAATGACCTTCTTGTTTTGTTAGACCTGATTCTTCCTTCGTTTTCATTACATATTCAGTTATTTTTTACAGTAGTTATGCATAGTGTTATGAGCAAACTCCCACCTGTTTTATTTCCTCTCTTTCTTTTTTTATAAATCAGTTAAAACTATGTTGTTGTTGTTGTGGTCTTCAGTCCAGAGACTAGTTTGATACAGCTCTCCATGCTACTCCATCCTCTGCAAGCTTCTTCATCTCCCTGTATCTACTGCAACCTACATCCTTCTGAATCTGTTTAGTGTATTCATCTCTTGGTCTCCCTCTACGATTTCTACCCTCCACGCTGCTCTCCAATACCAAATTGGTGATCTCTTGATGCCTGAGAATATATCCCACAAAGTGATCCCTTCTTCTAGTCAAGTTCTGGCACAAATTTCTCTTCTCCCCAATTCTACTCAATACCTCCTCATTAGTTATGTGATCTACCCATCTAATTTTCAGCATTCTTCTGTAGCACTTCATTTTGAAAGCTTCTATTCTCTTCTTGTCTAAACTATTTATTATCCATTTTTCACTTCCATACACGGCTACACTCCATACAAATACCTTCAGAAACGATATCCTGACACTTAAATCTATATTCGATGTTAACAAATTTCTCTTCTTCAGAAATGCAATCCTTGCCATTGCCAGTCTACATTTTATATCGTCCCTAGTTCGACCATCATCAGTTATTTTGCTCCCCAAATAGCAAAACTCTTTTACTACTTTAAGTGTCTCATTTCCTAATCTAATTCCCTCAGCATGACCTGACTTAATTCGACTACATTCTATTATCCTCGTTTTGCTTTTGTTGATGTTCATCTTATATCCTCCTTTCAAGACACTGTCCATTCCGTTCCCCTGCTCTTCCAAGTCCTTTGCCGTCTCTGACAGAATTACAATGTCATCTGCGAACCTTAAAGTTTTTGTTTCTTCTCCATGGATTTTAATACCTACTCCGAATTTTTCTTTTATTTCCTTTACTGCTTGCTCAATATACAGATTGAATAACATCAAGGATAGGCTACTACCCTGTCTCACTCCCTTCCCGACCACTGCTTCCCTTTCATGCCCTCGACTCTTATAACTGCCATCTGGTTTTTGTACAAATTGTAAATAGCCTTTCGCTCCCTGTGTTTTACCCCTGCCACCTTCAGAATTTGAAAGAGAGTATTCCAGCCAACATTGTCAAAAGCTTTCTCTAAGTTGACAAATGTTAGAAACGTAGGTTTGCCTTTCCTTAATCTATTTTCTAAGATAAGCCATAGGGTCGGTATTGCCTCACATGTTCCAACATTTCTACAGAATCCAAACTGATCTTCCCTGAGGTCGGCTTCTACCAGTTTTTCCATTCATCTGTAAAGAATTCGTGTTAGTATTTCGCAGCCATGGCTTATAAACTGATAGTTCGGTAATTTTCACATCTGTCAACACCTTCTTTCTTTGGGATTGGAATTATTATATTCTTCTTGAAGTCTGAGGGTATTTCGCCTGTCTCATACATCTTGCTCACCAGATGGTAGAGTTTTGTCAGGGCTGGCTCTCCCAAGGCTATCAGTAGTTCTAATGGAATGTTGTCTATTCCCGGGGCCTTTTTTCGACTTAGGTCTTTCAGTGCTCTGTCAAACTCTTCACGCAGTATCATATCTCCCATTTCATCTTCATCCACATCCTCTTCATTTCCATAATATTGTCCTCAAGAACATCGCCCTTGTATAGACCCTCTATATAGTCCTTCCACCTTTCTGCTTTCCCTTCTTTGTTTAGAACTGGGTTTTCATCTGAGGTCTTGATATTGATGCAAGTGGTTCTCTTGTCCCCAAAGGTCTCTTTAATTTACCCGTAGGCAGTATCTATCTTACCCCTAGTGAGATAAGCCTCTACATCCTTACATTTGTCCTCTAGCCATCCCTGATTATGCATTTTGCACTTCCAGTCGATCTCATTTTTGAGACGTTTGTATTCCTTTTTGCCTGCTTCGTTTACTGCATTTTTGTATTTTCTCCTTTCATCAATTAAATTCAATAACTCTTCTGTTACCCAAGGATTTCTACTAGCCCTCGTCTTTTTACCTACTTGATCCTCTGCTGCTCTCACTATTTCATCTTTCAAAGCTACCCATTCTTCTTCTACTGTATTTCTTTCCCCCATTCTTGTCAATAGTTCCCTAATGCTCTCCCTGAAACTCTGTACAACCTCTGGTTTAGTCAGCTTATCCAGGTCCCATCTTCTTTTAATTTCCCACCTTTTTGCAGTTTCTTCAGTTTTAATCTACAGTTCATAACAAATAGATTGTGGTCAGAGTCCACATCCGCCCCTGGGAATGTCTTACAATTTAAAACCTGGTTCCTAAATCTCTGTCTTACCATTATATAATCTATCTGAAACCTTCTAGTATCTCCAGGCTTCTTCCATGTATAACACTTTCTTTTATGATTCTTGAATCAAGTGTCAGCTATGATTAAGTTATGCTCTGTGAAAAATTCTACCAGGCGGTTTCCTCTTTCATTCCTTACCCTCATTCCATATTCACCTACTACGTTTCCTTCTCTTCCTTTTCCTACTAGCGAATTCCAGTGACTCATGACTATTAAATTTTCGTCTCCCTTCACTATTTGAATAATTTCTTTTATCGCATCATACATTTCATCAATCTCTTCGTCATTTGCGGAGCCAGTTGGTATATAAACTTGTACTACCGTGGTAGGTGTGGGCTTTGCATGTATCTTGGCCACATTAAGGCATTCACTGTGCTGTTTGTAGTAGCCTACCCGCATTCCTATTTTTTTATTCATTATTAAACCTACTCCTGCATTACTCCTATTTGATTTTGTATTTATAACCCTGTATTCACCTGACCAGAAGTCTTGTTCCTCCTGCCACCGAACTTCACTAATTCCCACTACATCTAACTTTAACCTATCCATTTCCTTTTTTAAATTTTCTAACCTACCTGCCCGATTAAGGGATCTGACATTCCACGCTCCTATCCATAGAACGCCAGTTTTCTTTCTCCTGATAACAATGTCCTCCTGAGTAGTCCCCGCCCGGAGATCTGAATGGGGGATTATTTTACCTCCGGAATATTTTACCCAAGAAGACATCATCATCATTTAGCCATACAGTAAAGCTGCATGCCCTCGGGAATAATTACAGCTGTAGTATCCCCTTGCTTTCAGCCATTCGCAGTACCAGTACAGCAAGGCCGTTTTGGTTAGTGTTACAAGGACTGATCAGTCAATCATCCAGACTGTTGCCCCTGCAACTACTGAAAAGGTTGCTACCCCTCTTCAGGAACCACACATTTGTCTGGTGTCTCAACAGATTCCCGTCGGTTGTGGTTGCACCCACGGTATGGCTATCTGTATCACTGATGGCATAGAAGCAATTCAGAGGCGGGCTGCTACATTTGTTATTGGTAAGTTTGATCATCACATGTTACGGAAATTACTCAGGAACTCGGGTGGGAGTCTCTAGAGGAAAGGAGGCGTTCTTTTCGTAAATCGCTACTGAGGAAATTTAGAGAGCCAGCATTTGAGGCTGACTAAAGTACAATTTTACTGCCGCCAACTTATATTTCGCGTAAAGACCACAAAGATAAGATAAAAGAGATTAGGGCTCGTAGAGAGGCATATAGGCAGTCATTTTTCCCTCATTCTGTTTAGGAGTGGAACAGGGAGAGAAGAAGCTAGTTGTCGTACGAGGTACCCTCCGCCACGCACCGTACTGTGGATTGTGGAGTATGTATGTAGATGTAGATGTAGAAGCCTCCCCACCAGCAGCAAGGTCCATGGTTCATGGGGAGGGGGGGTGGATTAGTACTATGTAGTTAATTATTATTCAGTTTAATTTTAATTGATATACCATTAGTTTTGCCACTACATAGTAATTTGTAGTTAACGTTCAAGTTATTCATTAATATAGAAAAAAAGATTTAGAAACCTCAAACATTTTTATGAAGTTTTTCTCCAAATCAAGCATCTTTAGCATACATTAATCCTTTAGCTACTGCTTGAAGTTGAATATCTGTTTCCTATGTCCATTCAAAATCTTCATGATCTCTAAGGCAATATCACGTTGTTTGCATGCTTCATCTAATGGATTTATACCTTGATCTTCCCTAGCTAACCTTTCATCTAGTTTGGTCCTGAGATCACATTATCTACATCCTGAAAGATGCATTTCAGATGAAGTTTGTTTACCAAAGTGTTTACTAGACCTTTACCATTTTTTTCACTTTATCAAAATGTATGAGGAAAATTGTTGGGCAGTCTAATCAAATATGGAATTCATTTAGGGTTGCTGATGACGAAATCACTCAACTTATTCCTTAAGATTCGTGTTATTCGCACGTTTTCGTTCCGACAATTTTTATTTCCAGCTGATTCTTCCCCCGGCATTACTTTTGATCAATCGATTAAATCATGTGCATCATTCATCCAAATATATTAAACTGTATACCTTTTTTTATTAAACCTTCACTCATTTTTGCATCTGAAGAATCTGATCAGATCTCTATATTTTTACCTCTACTTCATTTTAGTTTATTTGCATTATTATTAGCATTTGAATTTTATCATACATCTGCATTATTTGACAAATCAACAGCATCAAATTCTGTATTCATATCTTGTACAGTAATTATTTTTTTCCTAAAAATTGTCATCAATCCACCAGTACCTGATTATTCCTTTCCACTGAGAGTTAATTTATCTCAGCTGAATTCTGTTGGTAAATTGCCAACAAATTCAAACAAAACAACAGATTTTAATTGATAAACTTTATCTTCACTATGGTTAACATACTTCATAATCCTTTCACTTACATCAATTTTTGTGACACCATATTCTCTTGTTTTTTTCTGTTATTTGCCATCTGACGTTTTTTATCGTTAGTGTCTTCTTCATATTTCTTCAATGCAGCCCATATTTCTGATTCACTTAATGTATAATCATACTCTAGAGTTCCATAAGATTTAAGTTATGGTAAATCTCCAAATTCTTCATCCACAGGAGTATTACGACAGTGATAAGGAATGTTACGAATCAATTGTTTTTCCACTACCATGTTTTCTTCAGTAGCTTTCAGAACATTATCACTTATACCTTCAATGCCTTGATTAACTTCTCTGATAGCATAAAAACCATGCTGATCTTTCCAGAATGAGTTTTTTACTCTGCAGCAGCGTGTGTGGTGATGTGAAACTTCCTGACAGATTAAAACTGTGTGCCGGACCAAGACTCGAACTTGGGACATTTTTCTTTCACAGGCAAGTGTTCTACCAACTGAGCTTACCCAAGCACAAATCACGTCTCATCGCCACAGCTTCAGTTCTGCCAGTACCTCGCCTCCTAGCTTCCAAACTTCACAGAAGCTCTTTCTTCCAGGAATGCTAGTTCTCCCAGAGCTTCTGTGAAATTTGGAAGGTAGGAGGCGAGGTACTGGCAGAATTGAAGCTGTGAGGATGGGTCATAAGTCGCGCTCAGGTAGCTCAGTTGGTAGAGCACTTGCTAGAGCAAAGGTCCCAAGTTCGAGTCCTCATCTGGCACACAGTTTTAATCTGGCAGAAAGTTTCATGTTGATCTTCCTTTTGCACACTGTTCTTGGTTGTTTCTACCATAACTCCAATCCTTCTTTTAACTATTCAAGTTTTTTCTATTTAATTTAACATTTTTAACAACTTCTGGCTCGTATTTTGCCAACATTTAATAAGGATAAAAAAATTAATCATTTGCGTTTAATGTTCTTGTACAACATTCTTTTCTCTGTTGATTTTAGGAACTTTTTTATTTTTGCTCTGTACTTGCCTTAATTTGGTTCCCTTGTCACGTCTATCTCATCCACATCCCAATATTTACTACACAATTCTATAAAATCAACAAAGTTTAAATCTCCAACATCAAACTCATGATAAATATGACCTAAATCTGTGTCATCTTGTCTGAAAATATTGTAAAAATTTCATCTTGTCTGAAAATATTTAAAAAATTAAGTTATCTCTGACTAATTATTAAGAATTTTTGAATATGTTTTTTTAGCTAAATAAAAACAACCTATTGTCTTATGTCCTCTTCTAGTAAAGTATTCTCTAACTACACCCTGATTTTCAAGAATGAAATCATCGAATACTATAAGTGACTTATCTTGACTTTCATCCAAGGATATAATTGTGTCGTTATTTTCAGTAAAAGTAGTATCTTCTCTTTATGCTTGTCTTCAAGTTTTAACCATCCTGGACCCAAAATATATTTGTTAATCATTGTTTTTCCGCATCCACTTGCCCTATAACACCACATCATATTGATTTAGGTAGAAGTTTACACGTTTATTTTTTTTATTTCTTCCCTGGATTTCTTAATTTTGACTCACAGTCTGTTTGCATCTAATTAATAAGAATTATTTAGTAATAAATGAGGCGCTTAAATGAATTAAGTGGCAGTTCACCAGTGCTTAAGAAAAGATTGACTGTACCTTGAGGGATATTTATAATCGTGTAGCACTAGTTGGATTTTATACAACATTTTTAACACCAAATACCTCATGAAAAGTTATAAACTATATTGTGTTGGAAAAATAATAGACATTCCAGTTGGTCAATATAACCACAAAAGCTTATAAAAATTTATTCAAGCAATAACACCCAACATACACATTAAGGCAGATAAAAGCTTAAACAGAGAATGATGTTAAGATGTATATGGACATAAAGGATAGTGTTGGCAGTGTGTTAGGGTTTAAAAGCCTAATTGTTGAAGCCAATGAAAAAATTGTAGCTCATGATATTCCAAGAATTATGCAATTCAAGTAAATTAATGCCGTTTTAATCTAGCTGATGGACTGTCCGTAAAGCATAGTTATGACTTTCAATCGAGAAACTAACATTATTGCTTCATTTAAACTCAATGTAGAATTTGGTGGACCAATGATATATGAAGCACATTAGCCTTTATTCATTCCATGCCATGATAAAATTTACGATTTAGAAATAACTACAACTGATGAAAATGATGAGTTGATTGATTTCAATGGTACTAGTGTAACAGTTACTTTAGAAATGACTTGATGAGATATTTTCCTTTAGAAATAAACATGGCTGAAAGATATTAGTTCCACTCATTCCCTATGAATGAGAAATCAAAAATTAACTTAAATACTTGCAACAAGGAGACAGAGATTAACATCCATATTGGTGATGGTTGGATACATCCGACTTGGCACTGCTGTATATCAGTTTCAGACTCCTAAAAGCGGATAATTTATGATGATAAATCCAATAAAAAGTTAATTGATAACTATGTGGGAAAATTATAATCACAAAAAAGGAAATAATGTTTTCTCAAGAATATAACACCCTTTTATTACACCATCAGTTTTGTTGCATTTGAATTCATCTCTTGCTGATAAAATAAGTCTGGAAGGTGATATATCTAACAGTGGTGAAGCAGGAAATAAGAAAAATTAAGTACTTTATCCACTGGATATACTTGGTGGATTTTTCAAGGACTTTAAAGAAGTCACGTGGGAACGAGATCTAACTGTACTTTTTAATTTGAGTGCAAGTACAAAAGATACCAGTTTTTTGATGGGCTGATCATTATGATGCTAGCATCGAAATAAAAGATACTCGTCCAAGTGAGGGAAAAATTATAGCAGGAAAATGGAGAAATTGTGTGCCTATTGTTAAAATGAGCGTAATATAAGCTTGAACAACTTGAAATAATGTTGAAAAATCCTTATATTCCTATATTTTTCTATGAATTACGAACTGCAGAAGCTGCTGGATTAAGTGGGTAGAGGTAAATTTGAGCAAGATATCATAAATTACTATAGCTCAGTGGAATTTGATATCTCTTATTTCATTTTTGCTGTATTTGAAGCTAATTGTAAAAACAACCAACTGCCTGATTCATCCCTGTTTAATCATGTTATGCTATGTACATTGTATTTGAAAATTGGAAGAAATCAAATGTTTCCTCAAAAACAGCAGAATTTAGATCCGCCAGAAACTGATCTCAAAGCTTATGATGCTTTTTGTGATTTTAAAGGAGATACACAACTAAAAGGAGATGTTGGTCTATCTATGTCCATATCATTTCTTAACAAATTATCCTATCTATGTGATTCACATGACATGTAGGAAAAATGTTGTTGCCACACAGAAAACCACTGTGAAACTGAGTGCTACTTTCAACACTAAAATACCATCCGATACACTTACCTACATATATATGTATGGAAAGAAAAATCTCACATAATGCACAACACAGAGTATTGACTGTAAATTTTGGTTAAATAAATGAATAAAAAATTAGAAAAACTTATCAAATTGCTAACTTCTTGGTTATGTTTCCTTTGGAAGCATTTTAAGAAAGACAGAGGAATTAAAGATTCAAAATTTTAGTATTTTAATTATAAGTTGATATCTGATTTTATTCCTTAATAATGTTGCGGAAAGCTCTTTCTTGTAGGTAAATTATAATAGCATTTTGAATTTTTAAAATCGATTAATTTTTGAGTGAGAAATTAAGAACAAAATTTTGGTCCTTCTCCTTGCAAGTTAGGAAGCCCCACTTACTTCTGTGTATTGCGGAATTGAATTTTGAGGGGCATTGCCTGTATCCAAAAATGCTATCAGATTTCAGTTATCTGTAAGATTAAAAATTAAAAGAGAAATAAATTTTTTACACTTATTACAGTGAGAAAAACAGGCCTTTTTTAAGATCAGTCTTTCAGCAGGCTGCACCTTTGACAGTTGGTTAGAAGCAGTTAATAAATATTTCACATACTCTTGCGTTAATTTAATTGCTTCAGCTTGACAAGTGATGCCAGCATGGTGTACCAGCAAACGTGATTTAATGCATTGTGACATCATGTAGGTAGCAACAGCAGCTATGGCAGCTGTGATTGCAGGGGGTATTACCTATCTACTACTGCTGTAGCACCGGGAGGCAGGGGCGATTCTGCACCAGTGAGTGCACACAGAAACTTGTAGAAACGCACAGCTCTGTGATGAGACACCATCTCCTTCTGTTCTCAGCACCAAAGGTGGCCACAGTTTAGTGCCATCTTCCTCTCTTCATGTTAAGAAACGCTGTGAATAGCATTCTCTGTCTAGGCTTCACAATTGTTAATAACACGCAATTTACGCTTCACAGTTGCTAATAACACTGCTCTCACTTTTATTTCACTGGATCCTGCCTCCCATGTACCCCTCTTGTGTCTACCGAGTTCACTTTCTCTTACCGATCACTTTCACTGTTCACTTTCCCAGAAAGATTTGCATCATACGTGGGGCAACAGGTAAAAATATTTGGTTATTTGTTCAGTTCAATAAGTTGAATGTCTGGTAGTCTTGCGCGATTTTTGGATACCAAAGCCTTCCACAAGGGACTCAAATTATTTGTGCGAACAGTCCGAAAGCAATGAAGAATGTACTTTTCACAGTCTTCAGTCACAGTTCGTTCATACAGTTCATTGAGTCTTGAAGGAACTGTGACAGAAGCCCAAACAACAGAGGACTGATCTACTGGGGCACACATTGATACAATGAAATAGTGCATTGATAATTACTAGGGACTAGCCGAAATCTAGATTTGCCTAATAAAACCTGAAAGATAAAGACGACTGATTGCTGTGCTCTATCATTTGAAAGTCATGTCACAGTCATTGAGTGCATCACATTCCTAATGGAAGGTAACTTGCTCAAAAACTGGTTCGAAAAATCATTAAACCTTCGTCCATCGTATCCAGCACTTGACACAGTTCAGAGACGATTTCAACTCTCTGTACCTAATTAAGTGAAGTTAATTGTGCACCTTTCTATCCATGTAGCGTGCGTCACATGAAAGAGAACATTGACAACGAAACATTGGTTTGTCAATAAATCATTAATCCAGTTAGGTTCACGTTTACACAGTTTCACATGATATTCGCGATATGGTTCCCAAGTTGTGCAGCGACCGTGAACCATAAAATTACCAAATAAGCAGCAACCAGTCGCAAAATCATGTTTTCTTTATTTACTTTTGCAAATCGATTTCAACTGATTAACAGCCATCATCGGTGCTTTCAACATATATGTTCCCTAAGTAGTAACACTGTCTTAAGCAGAAGTCAAACATAAAGTAAAGTAGTACCATTTTATGTGATACCTCATTCGATCAAAAACCAGTAGAGACCCTCTTCATTAACGTCATCCAAGGCTTAAGTAGACTATCATGTACAGAATCACGTCACATTCTGCCAGAGGACTGTAACACATTCCTTATGACTGGCAGCAATCGAATAACTCCCTCAGTGCAGACACTTCAGTCTTTATATATTGTCAGAGCGGATGACAAAGGAACCACTCGCTCCAAAACTGCTTCCAGCGTTGGCAGCAGTGCACACCCAGCACCATTTTTGCCTACATAATTATTTTTATTGTTGTTAATTGAAGACCTAAAACGATCCTGATTTTTCTATTTGATAACTTTTAAAATTAACTCTCCAAAATTTTTCAAATAGATGCACTGTTGTTGATTTACAATATCATAGTGAAACTTATTACAGTTACATTATTACTTATATCAAATATAGGTCTGTCAATTTACATTTTTATCTTATACACTAAGGTAATTTAACTCGTTTTTACTTAATGATTCAAAACGTAAAAGAGGTAGCCTCATGAAAACTATTCCCATATATTTTTATGATAAACTGAACCTAATTCCAAAAGTGGAACTGACTAACTTAAATATTATATGCTTTGGAGATTTCCAAAAAAGTGGAATAATTCAAAGAGTACAAGCGGTAGCTTCATGAAAAACTCTAAATACTGCTTTTACAACCAGCTGAACCCAACAGCAAAATTATAATTTTCTAAGTTTGATACTACTTTCTTTTTAAAATTTTGTAAAACTGAATTTCGAAGAAACTAATTATTGGATAATGTTGAGACTCTGTTTATCTATACTGTGTTTTATTGTGTATAATTCCCATGTTGATAACATTTAAACATTAAACACTACAAGTTTTCACTAGAAAATGAGGCTACATAGTGACCTCTGAACTGTCTCTTTACTTATTTCTGTACCATTTTTGAATTATATTTGACATTGCCTTAGTTTTACATAATTTGGTCAAGTTTTGTAACAATATTTAAACTTTTAATGTCATGTAGGATTATTATGCAGTCTCGTTGTTTGATCTGTTCATGGCATGCATTTGGCTCAGCAGGCGTGAACTCAGCTGAGCACCAGAGAAAAATTAATAACTTCATTGCCACAGTGGACATACCAATTACTGCCTGTTTACCCACACAGTCTATACTCAGTATCTCAAAGTCACTTCCTACTAATATTGCATAATCAGGGTATTTTCAAACTACTGAGTGTAAAGATTCTCTGAATGATTCTAAAACTGTTATGGCGGAATTGGGTGCCCAATTAAAATATCTGATAACTGACTCAAGTTCCCCAAGACCTGGTACATGCATTCAGATAACTTTACAGTCGGACTCAATTTTGACCTCGATAATCACAATATTTTTGCCGGCTGCTATGAACACTCCCTCCACCTATGGCAGATTATTTGTCTTTCTGATAAACTTTCCATGCACGACTGAACGTTTCAGAGTTTTCTGTTTCAGGTTTCAGCCACACTCAATTCCAAGAATAATTTGAGTGCAACAACTTTCCTTAAAGGGAGGTAAATTCAGGAACTTTGTTATGAATACTTCAACAATTTGATGGTTGAAGTGTCTTTACTTTTTACACAGTGTGCTTCTGCCCTCTGCATTATGCATGGCGAGCTTACATCAGAGGACCTCGAACTACCACCTAACTAAAAAAAATCCCCATGTGCGCTCCACATGTACTCTGCTGCCCAGGTAGTTGTTTTCTTTGTGTAGTGAACCACTGGATTATCAAGGGGAGTCTTACAGTTTTCCAATCCATAATGCAGGTCTAGAAATTTCCAGCCAAGACAGTCACAGAATCAATGGAGCATTTGGATGAGACTGCCCACTTGGCTCCAAATCAAAGGACCCGTATCAGTTCTGGGAACAACACTGCAAATTGCGAGCTCTATTTGTGCCCCAGACATGAGGTCAGGAGTCTTCACCAATTCCATCAGTTTTATATTCTGTATAAACTGAGAATGGCCTCAGCACCCAAGCGATAGCCATTGTTGGTCCCAATGTGAGCCACAACGTCCAGAGGACTGCACACTTCATGCTCTACAGCCTCATGCAGAGCATCCTCCACATCTTGCAAGAGACCCCGCCCCCCTTTGGTAGACAAACTAAGTGCACGTTGGATTTCTTTTCGGCCCTGGAAGGTATTTTCCTATGGGACTCCATAATGCACCTAACAATGGAGTTCCTGATGACTAGCAATCCTCCCCCCTGTTTGTCTGCCTGGGCACTACACAAAGAGTGGTCAACTATGCACTCATGGTGTGAAAGAGTGAGGTCAAGTGACAAGCTTCCACATTCTCCACCTCAAGAGATGCAAACGCATTACCACCTGTCACTCACCCTGTGGCGATGGCAGATCCATTGCATCAGGTACTCTGCAAGGTGCCTCAGCAGCATTGTGTGTAAGCAAAGCAAGTGACTCCTGGCACGTACCACATGACGTGCCATTATTCTACTGGGGAACACGCTATTTGTCGTAAGTAAACTGCACTTTAAAATCAGAGTGGGATGCATGCACCACAGAAGACTAATTTTTTAATGGGAAATGTGTTAATGGTGGGAGGCAGCAACACATGCAGCAACAGTCTACTAAAAAAATAGGAGTAACAGACGTATTGTAAACTTTGTGGGAATCTATGTTACATATCTGACTACACTGCTCTGCAGCAGGACTGACAATTCGATGTAAACAAATTGCTTTTGAAAAAGCAATAGTGTAATTATAAATGGAACTTTTACTAATGGTGGGAGGCAGTATCACACGCAGAAATACTCTACTTTTAAATAATGGAACTGACTGATGTATTGTAATCGATTTTTGTTAACATAGACTCCAGCATGAATGACATAAGTATTATATTAAAGTTGTGGAAACATACGTATTTTATTGCAAACTATGTGGAAATCCATGTTACAAACCGGATTTCCTTAATGTGATGGAGTATTGGCTATTTGTTGTAATCAAAGTTGTATTTCAATACCTGGAGGAAATGTATATGGCATAGGAGATTGCAGTTTGTTTAATGGAACACTTGTTAATGATCGAAGGCAGAAACAGACAGCAGATTGCCAGGTATATTGTACACTGTCTTCGTTAACATGAACTCCAGCATGGACTCCAACAAATACAAACAGCCAACGTACTGGAGTTGGATCCTTATTAAGTTACTGACTGAACCAAGACTAGGAAACATCTTTATATATGATGATGCACTAGCAAATGTGTCTGTCAACAACTCCACTTCTCCAGAGATTTTTGCTATAGGTATAGACAGTCTTTGTCAATCAAAAAAGCATTTGTCAGCGATATCCATTCTGATCATGTTGGTATTGTAAATGCATTCCAAGCATGAGACGATGTGTGGATGAATGGTGAACTAGCTGAGAATTTTTTTTTTTTTTTTTTTTTTGTAAAGTTTGGATTACGTGGCTGCCATCAGAACACTTTGCAAGTTAGTCAATAATTCCTGTGTGAGATCACAATTGTTCATATAAAAGTTGCAGATATATTCGGGGTTTTGCAACATGTATACCCCTCAAGTTTCACTCCAATACATTATAAATCTCTAAAATTCCTCCCTATGTGATAGCTGCTGCATTAGAGACTTTGTGCATAACAGAGTGGTTTACTGTTGCAAAAATTAGAGTATGTTACTTCCTCACAGAGGTGTCTCGTGAAATGGCCACAATGAAGTATTACAGGTGTTTGCCAACAAATGTTCTTTCCATGTGCATGGCGCAGTATGGGTCTTAATGTACCCTCCACAACACATTATTAAGTGATATGTGAGTGTTAAGAATCTTATTTCTCAGTGCATTCCCAGAGTTATGGGCACTAGGAACTTGAACAGTATTCAAAATACAATAGCTTTCTGTTGTATTTCGAATACTGTTTAAGTTCTGAGAAAATTGGTGTATATCACACATGGGGACAAGTTCAGGCAGTGTTCATTTGGGGGCTTGGGATATACTCTACCCTAGTCAAATTCTGATATCATGCAGGTACTACACCAAGCATAGTATAATTAAAGTTAGTGGTTTCTGTGATTATTGTTTTGGGGAACTATAAATATACCTCCATCTATATTCTCACCATTTGAAACTGTTGTCATGGATATATACAGCAAATTTCATCTCCAGTGATTTTTGAAAAACGAAATTGTCTTATTGTGATCAGTAGTTCTATTTCTCTCATTTTGCATCACAAATTTGGCAATCGTTTGATAGAACAGAGCGTACGTGGTGTAGATTTTTTGTTGATAATATTATGAATCGTCTATTTGGATATTCTTAAATTTACTCACATGTCCCTGTCTTGTCACTCATGATGTCCTCAATTTTATAGATATGGCCCGCATTTTAACTGGTGTACACTCTCAATATTAATGTACATCGGTATATGTCTAAATGTTAATGTGGAGCATTGTAAGGAATTATACTAAGATAGAAAAAGCTAAGGTTATAAACAAGGAATATGTGTATAAATGAGGGTACTGAATAAGAAGGATCCAATATACACTCCTGGAAATTGAAATAAGAACACCGTGAATTCATTGTCCCAGGAAGGGGAAACTTTATTGACACATTCCTGGGGTCAGATACATCACATGATCACACTGACAGAACCACAGACACATAGACACAGGCAACAGAGCTTGCACAATGTCGGCACTAGTACAGTGTATATCCACCTTTCGCAGCAATGCAGGCTGCTATTCTCCCATGGAGACGATCGTAGAGATGCTGGATGTAGTCCTGTGGAACGGCTTGCCATGCCATTTCCACCTGGTGCCTCAGTTGGACCAGCGTTCGTGCTGGACGTGCAGACCGCGTGAGACGACGCTTCATCCAGTCCCAAACATGCTCAATGGGGGGCAGATCCGGAGATCTTGCTGGCCAGGGTAGTTGACATACACCTTCTAGAGCACGTTGGGTGGCACGGGATACATGCGGACGTGCATTGTCCTGTTGGAACAGCAAGTTCCCTTGCCGGTCTAGGAATGGTAGAACGATGGGTTCGATGACGGTTTGGATGTACCGTGCACTATTCAGTGTCCCCTCGACGATCACCAGTGGTGTACGGCCAGTGTAGGAGATCGCTCCCCACACCATGATGCCGGGTGTTGGCACTGTGTGCCTTGGTTGTATGCAGTCCTGATTGTGACGCTCACCTGCACGGCGTCAAACACGCATACGATCATCATTGGCACCAAGGCAGAAGCGACTCTCATCGCTGAAGACGACACGTCTCCATTCGTCCCTCCATTCACGCCTGTCGCGACACCACTGGAGGTGGGCTGCACGATGTTGGGGCGTGAGCGGAAGACGGCCTAGCGGTGTGCGGGACCGTAGCCCAGCTTCATGGAGACGGTTGCGAATGGTCCTCGCCGATACCCCAGGAGCAACAGTGTCCCTAATTTGCTGGGAAGTGGCGGTGCGGTCCCCTACGGCACTGCGTAGGATCCTACGGTCTTGGCGTGCATCCGTGCGTCGCTGCGGTCCGGTCCCAGGTCGACGGGCACGTGCACCTTCCGCCGACCACTGGCGACAACATCGATGTACTGTGGAGACCTCACGCCCCACGTGTTGAGCAATTCGGCGGTACGTCCACCCGGCCTCCCGCATGCCCACTATACGCCCTCGCTCAAAGTCCGTCAACTGCACATACGGTTCACGTCCACGCTGTCGCGGCATGCTACCAGTGTTAAAGACTGCGATGGAGCTCCGTATGCCACGGCAAACTGGCTGACACTGACGGCGGCGGTGCACAAATGCTGCGCAGCTAGCGCCATTCGACGGCCAACACCGCGGTTCCTGGTGTGTCCGCTGTGCCGTGCGTGTGATCATTGCTTGTACAGCCCTCTCGCAGTGTCCGGAGCACGTATGGTGGGTCTGACACACCGGTGTCAATGTGTTCTTTTTTCCATTTCCAGGAGTGTATATTTGTATGAGCACTTTGCTATGCTGGGGATACTGACTATTCTTTGCGTTTTTAAAGTATCTCTTAATATACAGGGTGTTACAAAAAGGTACCACCAAACTTTTTGGAAACATTCCACACACACATGTAAAGAAAAGATGTTATGTGGACATGTGTCCGGAAACGCTTAATTTCCATGTTAGAGCTCATTTTAGTTTCGTCAGTATGTACTGTACTTCCTCGATTCACCGCCAGTTGGCCCAATTGAAGGAAGGTAATGTTGACTTCGGTGCTTGGGTTGATATGCGATTCATTGCTCTACAATACTAGTATCAAGCACATCAGTACGTAGCATCAACAGGTTAGTGTTCATCACGAACGTGGTTTTGCAGTCAGTGCGAAGTTGGCAGATGCCCATTTGATGTATGGATTAGCTCGGGGCAATAGCCGTGGCGCGGTACGTTGGTATCGAGATAGATTTCCAGAACGAAGGTGTCCCGACAGGAAGACGTTCCAAGCAATTGATCGGCGTCTTAGCGAGCACGGAACATTCCAGCCTATGACTCGCGACTGGGGAAGACCTAGAACGACGAGGACACCTGCAATGGACGAGGTAATTCTTCGTGCAGTTGACGATAACCCTAATGTCAGCGTCAGAGAAGTTGCTGCTGTACAAGGTAACGTTAACCACGTCACTGTATGGAGAGTGCTACGGGAGAACCAGTTGTTTCCGTACCATGTACAGCGTGTGCAGTCACTATCAGCAGCTGATTGGCCTCCACAGGTACACTTCTGCGAATGGTTCATCCAACAATGTGTCAATCCTCATTTCAGTGCAAATGTTCTCTTTACGGATGAGGCTTCATTCCAACGTGATCAAATTGTAAATTTTCACAATCAAAATGTGTGAGCTGACGAGAATTCGCACGCAATTGTGCAATCACGTCATCAACACAGATTTTCTGTGAACGTTGGGGCAGGCATTGTTGGTGATGTCTTGATTGGGCTCTATGTTCTTCCACCTACGCTCAGTGGAGCACGTTATCATGATTTCATACGGGATACTCTACCTGTGCTGCTAGAACATGTGCCTTTACAAGTACGACACAACATGTGGTTCATGCACGATGGAGCTCCTGCACATTTCAGTCGAAGTGTTCGTACGCTTCTCAACAACAGATTCGGTGACCGATGGATTGGTAGAGGCGGACCAATTCCATGGCCTCCACGCTCTCCTGACCTCAACCCTCTTGACTTTCATTTATGGGGGCATTTGAAAGCTCTTGTCTACACAACCCCGGTACCAAATGTAGAGACTCTTCATGCTCGTATTGTGGATGGCTGTGATACAATACACCATTCTCCAGGGCTGCATCAACGCATCAAGGATTCCATGCGACGGAGGGTGGATGCATGTATCCTCGCTAACGGATACAAAAAAAGCGTTTGAAGTGACGCTGGTACGTTCTGTTGCTGTGTGTTTCCATTCCATGATTAATGTGATTTGAAGAGAAGTAATAAAATGAGCTCTAACATGGAAAGTAAGCGTTTCCGGACACATGTCCACATAACATATTTTCTTTCTTTGTGTATGAGGAATGTTTCCTGAAAGTTTGGCCATACCTTTTTGTAACACCCTGTATATCAGTTAATTAATATCGAACCAGCCTATTTTTGAGGCTCCTGTGTCGAATGACTATGTGAAAATTGTACTTTAAAATCACTTTGTTCGTAATAGGGAGACCATAACATTTCATTATTTATTTGGACCTTTGTTTTTCTTCATAAGTAACAGAATTCGACAGTACATTATAGGACTGAATGTGTGGAAATATCTATAGGATGATACATGACAGAACGGTCACGTTTTATCACCGTATATGTAAACAAAACGCATATTTAATGGTTCCATCACGGTGATCAAGCTGTCACCATGACACACCTAATACGCAGTGGGGGAGCTGCCAGCATATACCCAGGAAGGTGTGGACCGCTTCAACAGTAGTGTTATGCAGGAAGTAAGAGGTAAAATTAAAATATCTGAATGCTCTCAATTAGAAGAATTGCAAGAAGAAAAAGAACGAATTGTTAAAGTCATAAAATATGTGTTTTAAGGGGAAAATATTAGATACTTATTGGAATTCAGGAACATATCTTCTTTTTATTTGTCAAATTTCTGAATGGAGAAAGAATTAGATGATTATAATGGTGATTTAAATTGTAGGATAAAAATTAAGTTGGATGTTATTAAACAACACCAAACAAATGTAAAGAAAGACTTGTTTTCTATATGTAAATGTATATGCAGAAACACAAAGGGATTAATTTATATGATTGCCAAGCGGTTACAGCATTCTACTTCCATACTTTCTGAGGATGCTAAAGACTGCATGGAAGTACCAAGGTACAGTCATAGCTGACAGGCAGATAGCGGCAACTATATCCTGAGCCTTACAATCCACAATGTATGCATTAGAGAAGTTTCTTAATGGAAGACAATCACTCAATTCACAGGTGGTCTCAATGGCATACGTTATTTACTCCTGACAGAATCATGTCAGTACAAAATAAAAACTGGCAGGTTTGGAAACATAAATTCTTGTCCTGTTGAGAATGGGCTTTCTGATCATGATGCTCAGCTAATTATAGTATATGACATAGCTCCATTCAGCAATTCATAACTACCCTCCAAAGTTGTGCGTTCAATTGATGACTCAACAATTAGAAATTTCAGAGAAAATCTTCAGCAGTTAGACTAAGATGAGTTGTACAAGGAACCTGATGCTAATTTAAAATATAAATTATTTCATGATACACTTGTAAGAGAATTTGAAAACTGTCTCCCCAGGAAAGTAGTTAAATCTAATTATAAGAAACCATGCAAAAAACCTTGGCTTACTAAAGGAATAAAAATATCTTGTAACCACAAAAGGGAACTGTATCTAACAACAAGAAAGAGTAATGACCCAGAAACAACGAAATATTATAAAAACTGCTGTGCTACATTAAGAAAGGTTATTAAAAAGTTCAGAAACATGTGCATCATGTCTGAGATTAATACCTCTGATAACAAAATCAAAACAATTTGGAATATTATTTCAAGGGAGACAGGGCAACCAAGAGTACAGGATGACAGCATCACCATCAAAGCGAATGGAAACTTGATAAACAACAAGCCGGAAGTTGAAAACATTTTGAATAATCATTTTTTAAATTTTGTAGAGAAAATAGGATCTTAATGTTCATTAGAAGAAGCAAGGCAGTTAATGGAAGAGGCCTTACCCACAATATTTGATACAACTGAATTTCCACCCACCTCTCCTTCTGAAATTAGGAAGATAATAAACTCTGTCAAGAATAAAAGCTCACATGGAATTGATGGCATTTCCAGCAGGATAATAAAAGCTTGTTCCCAAGAAATAAGTGGGATTCTTAGCCACATATGTAATATCTCTCTGAAGCAGGGTATTTTCCCAGATAGATTGAAGTGTGCCATTGTTAAACCACTGCATAAAAAAGGGGATACATCTGATGTCAACAACTACTGCCCAATCTCTCTTCTGACTGCCTTATCCAAAATTCTTGAAAAAGTAATGTATTGTAGAGTAGCTTCACACCTTTGTAAAAATAAAGTTTTAACAAAATGTCAGTTTGGTTTCCAGAAGGGTTTTTCAACGGAAAATGCTATATATACTTTCACTAATGAATTATTAAATGCTCTGAGTAACCGGAAGTCACCTGTTGGGATTTTTTGTGATCTCTCAAAGGCTTTTGATTGCATAAATCATGAAATACTTCTAGATAAGCTCAAGTATTGTGATATGAGTGGGACAGTGCTCAAATGGTTTAAATCGTACCTAACTGGAAGAGTGCAGAAAGTTGAAATAAACAGTTCACATAATATGCAAAAAACTGGTGATTTCTCAAACTAGGGAACAATCAAGAATGGGGTGCCGCAAGGTTCGGTCTTGGGTCTTCTGCTGTTCTTAATATATATTAATGACTTGCCATTCTATATTCACGAAGATGTAAAGCTGGTACTTTTTGCCGATGATACAATTATAGCTATCACATCCGACAGACAAAAATTAACTGGTGAAATTGTACACAATGTTTTTCAGAAAATCATTAAGTTGTTCTCTGCAAATGGGCTCTCATTAAACTTTGACAAAACACAGTACATACAGTTCCACACAATAAAGGGATTGACCCCATTAATAAATACAGACTGTGATCAGAAATTGGTAGCTAAGGTAGAATATTCAAAATTTTTAGGTGTATGCATTGATGAGGGGTTGAACTGGAAAAAACACACTGATGATCTGCTGAAATGTTTGAGTTCAGCTACTTATGCTATTAGGGTCATTGCAAATTTTGGCGATATACATCTGAGTAAATTAGCTTACCACGCCTATTTTCATTCTCTGCTTTCGTACGGCATCATATTCTGGGGTAACTCATCATTGGGTAAAAGAGTGTTGATTGCACAAAAGCGTGTAATCAGAATAATTGCTGGAGCTCATCCAAGATCATCCTGCAGAGATAGAAATCCTAAAGAGCTAGAAATCTTCACTGTAGCCTCACGATATATATATTCACTTATGAAATTTGTTATTAACAATCTGAACAAATTCAAAAGTAATAGCAGTGTACATGGCTACAACACTAGGAGAAAGGATGATCTTCACTATTCAAGGTTAAATCTAACTTTGGCTCAGATGGGGGTAAATTATGCTGCCACAAAAGTTTTTGGTCACTTACCTAATAGCATCAAAATTCTGACAGATAGCCATATAGTGTTTAAAAGGAAATTAAAAGAATTTCTTAATGGCAACTCCTTCTACTCATTAGATGAATTTTTGGATATAGTAAGTGGGTAATTTCCCAACCCCCACAAAAAAATTAAAAATATTGAGTTTCATGTAATATTTTGTCTAATTTAATATCTTGTATTGACACCTTTTGTTTACCTGATACTTTCCACATCATTACGAAGTGCTGTATTCATGATCTATGGAACAAGTACTAATCTAATCCATACTGCCAGCACTGCAGTATGGCTGACACATCCATACACTGAACATATGGATATAGTTTAAATTGATAACTGTCAACGAAATAAACAGCTAGAAATTAACGTATATAGATGGCAAAGCGTTTCCAGCCTCCAAGGTAAGAACACTTATATGATTTATATATTTGTCTGCAACTAAGGGTTTGAATGTGTAGTGCTGTATGTGGGAATTACAGGAAAATAACTAAGGAGTAATACAGCAATGAACGATTGCTCACTTGTGATGTAATGGTTTTAATAACGACACATTATTGGAAGTGTTCTTGATATATAGAGAGAGAAGTGTAATAAAAAGTTGTTAGATCATTTTTAAGACTGCCAGCATACTGTGTCCGCTGGCTGCTTCTAACAGGAATGACAGCTAGGTAGACACATGCATGGTACATGTAGTATCAATTTGCGTGCTTTCCATGTGTAGAATGGGTAAGGTGCGTGATCTATCTGAGTTTGATCGAGGCCAGATTTTAATGGACCGGAGGCTCAGTATGAGCATTTCGGAAACTGCATGATTTGTCGGTTGTTTCAGGGGTGCTGTGGTTGATGTCTTCAACCAGACGTCATGGTGTTGAGTGAGCACCCCTCATTACAGATGTCACATGTTGTAGACTGGGCAGACTGATAAAGCAGGACAGGTGGCAATCTGTGGTGAAACTAACATCAGGCTTTAACTCTGAGCAGAGTGCAAGTGTGTCTGAATACACAGTGCACCGAACACTCCTAATGACGGGCCTCTGCAGCTGATGCCAAATGCTTGTGCCAATGTAAACACCACGAAATCGGCAACTACGACAGAAATTGGCACATGACCATTGATCCAGTGGGAGAGAACTGCATAATCTAATGAATCCCAAAACCTTCTTCATCATACCAATGGGAGAGTGTGAATCCATCGTCTCCCAGGGGAACAGCTCCTTGACACCTGTACTGTCGGATGGAGACAAGTTTGCAGCAGCTCCATTATGCTCTGGAAAACATTCACATTGGTATCTGTGAGTCTAGTGAAGCTCGTGCAAGGCACCAAGACGGCCAAGGTGTATAATACACTAGTTACAGCCCATGTGCACCCATTCGTGACGATTATATTTCCCAAAGGCAATGGCATTTTTCAACAAGATAATGTGCCATGTCACAAGGCCCGCAGTGTGATGGAATGGTCTGAGGAACACAATCGCGAGTTGCAGTTGATGTGCTGGCCCCCCAACTCACTAGATCTGAACACTATTAAACGTTACATCAGAGGTGATCGGCCACATCATTGGAATTTATGGGAATTAGGTGACTTGTGTGTGCAGATGTAGTGTTAACTCCCTCTGGCGACCTACGAAGGCCTCACTGCTTCCACGTCATGATGTATCACTGCTGTTATCCATGCCAAAGACGGACGTATCGGATATTAGGCAGGTGGTCATAATGTTCTGGTTGACCAGTGTTTATCACATTTTTTAAAAATTTGGTTTAAATAATGTACTTGTCTGCCCTATTCCAATCCAGTGGTAGTGGTGGTATGGTTATTGTTTTCAGTGTAAATTTAGTGATTTGTTGTGAGTGTGCACATGTACTTCGGATATTTGGGCATTATTTACATGTTTTTTATGGTCAGTCTTACAGTTACATTATTGTTTTAACATACTATGATGTGATTTGTTTTAATATAAGTGGCAGTAATCGCTTACAGTGTATATTTAGCGCTGTGTTGTGAGTGTACATACCCAGATTTTTCTGTAGTTGTTTAGGACTTTTACAGTGCCATCACATACTACTGATGTACTTAATGTGAGTGTAGTTGTTGTTAAATAAAGTATTGCGGCAAATGAGGGAGTGTTTACAAAAACTGGACAAGTTCTTAACTGTGATATTTCAGGAATTAAAAAAATGTACCATTCAAACCGAAGCATGAAGAGTGTCTAAACGATATTTTTAGTGTGTTAAATAGGAACATCTTTTTCACTAATTTTCGTTTTCAAGTGTACAGTCTATAGTTAATTCTAAAGGAGCATTTTTCTTTGGACTTGTTTGGTATTTGTAGAAACGTAAGAAAAATAGGGTCTAATATTTTTTAGTGGTCTGCTTTATTATGTTTTCGAAAAGTTGTCAGCGATAATCAAACAACGAAAACAAGGCAATGTTATTTTCTCTACAACAAACAGAAAACAGATTTTTAGTTATTCCTGTTGTTACATTTATTAATCGTTATTCATCTTCTCACCTATCACTATTACCGTCATCATCAGCTTCCATTTTCTCCTCTACATTACAGTTTCCACCTGGAATACCATAAAAGGAATCCTTGTAGAAGGCTTTGTTTACTACTTCCAATGCATCAAATTACAAAGATCTCTGATTTTACGTGGCTGAATACCAGGATTCTTCTTATACAGCTGATATAGGTCCAAAGTCATTTTTTTTCTGCAATAGGACTTCCCTTAACAATGGTATGACCTTTCCATGGACCAAAGTAGGGGTTTCGCTTTGAGACAGAAAAGATATCTTCCACATCATTGCGAATCATCCATATGTACTGCAGTTTGAGTGGAGATTTAGGTGTTTTGAAACAGAATGACTCAGTTGCACATTTAATGCCTGTGAAATGATCCTGTTTCATTATTATGAGATGGAATGGATGAGGTAATGTACAGGCTTCAAAAATTTTCCTGATCCAAGTTTCAAGAATTTCTGGAGTCTTTGCCTTGCACTTCTTATGGCCTGTCATTGAGAAATATTGATCATTTGGTAAATAATTGTATCCTCACACTGAAAACAAATATGTGATTCTTTTGTAGCTCTTCAAGATGTGGACTTTACTGTACAAGAACTGAACCATACCTTTATTTTCGTTTTGCCCAGGACACCCATCACTAAGCAGAACACGCTCGTCTCTTCGAATTTCTAATGGGATGTTCTTTATGAATTTCAAAAATCATGAATGTAATTTCATTAAAACCTTTCCTTCTTTCATGTTCAAGATAGCACTAAACTGAAAGTGGGTCATATGCCAGACTGCGAATCCCAAAAACATTGTACCATAATTGCCATGCATAGTAAATGAAATAAAGTTAATGAGCCCTTATTTTTCTTTCAGGATATGTTTTCGTTTCATGCTTACAAAATTATGTACCCTGATAAAGAGAGATGTATTTAGCACTACGAATTAACTCCTCAAAAGCTCTTTCTTCAGCTTTTATTTTCCTGTTCAAGTAACATATAGTACATGCATTAGACCTGGGATATCCAAAATGTATGTTAAAAGTTTAGTATTCTGTTCAGTAGCTTTTATAAGGAAGACTGATATGGTACCTGTGTAAAAATTCAATATGCATATATCTTCTGGTCAAATCTTCAGGCAAGTAGTTTGGCTTTAGGCTATCAAACGGAGAGCAGTGTGTTTACCTTGCTTTAAAGGACTTCATATGACATTCAACAACAGAACAATCCACTCTGATATCGGTTTTGATCTTTTTTTATGGGAACCTCTTTCTCTTCTGGGGCCTGCCCATACAATAAAATACTGTTTTGGATTCTGTATAGTCTGTGCTTCGTTATTGCATGAAAGTTAAGGAATGTTACTTCACAAATTAGGATATCCCTACCTTGTAGAATAATGTAGAATGATGTTGCTATATGATTATGACATTCATTTTCATCTGCAGTTTTCTCTGAATGTAGTGCATATCTAGTCAATCCAGCAGGATGAAAATCGAAAACCTAGATATACTGGACTTGTCTGGCTATCATAGAAATAAGAAGTGGCTAGTATGCTTTTTGTAGAAGAGATAGTTTTTCAAATGGAAACATCTTTGGATCTGTATGGCTTTTGCCATAACGAATTCCTCCATGAAACAGATATGGTGGTAGAGAAGAGCAAGGCGGTATTAGCTCGAGAAGTCCAATTTTGAACTTGTCCAATTATTATAATAGACCATTCAATTTTTTATCTTGGGATATGGGCATATTTCTTAAAATATCACTGCTTGGTAGTTGTTTAATGCGGAATATAAACGTAATTATTGCATGTGATAACTGGTTAGTCTCATACTTAGAGTGTGTATTTATGGAAAAATTGACTAGAAGTGTAAACAGTAATGGGAGGCTGAATGTGTACAACAAATGGCTAAGACTTCGCTGTCAACTGTATTAATTATGACACGAAACTTGAAGGTAGCCATTTTGGATCATAAATTATGGTAATATCGACTATCACTTTTAAGTAAGATAACACCCTGTCACAATTCACCTAGAGGGGTGGAAGAACTAATATTTTCCATTTTGTAGAGTATGTCATGATGTCATTAAATTATAGTAATCCAGCTACACACTATTACATGGAAGTATCTTACTTGTAACGTATAGTACAATTTGCCACCATTTCTTAAGAAGGATAACTCTGCTCCTGATGGTCCTCTCACTACAACGTACAGACCTTGAATGACAAGGTCCACACAATTGCTCCAGTAATCATGGGGGAGGGCAGAGGGGGCAGTTTCATTGTTATTGACATTGAGAGAAAGGTGGAAAACGAGGGAGCCTTGAATATAAGGGGCCTTGAATATAAGACATACCACTGCCTCAGGTGCGTGGGCAAGGGCTCCCTGGAGGGAGGAGGCTGGGGACTGATCATCGAGATAACAAGCCCAATTGCCTCATGTGAAACATGACAACGGAAATGACCTTTTGATAAGATTGTCATGTGTGCTCGTATTGGTACTGATACCCTTCTCACATGCTCAAAGGAGGTGTGGGTCTGATCGACATGCAGAGGAAATGTGCAGCTCTGCTGATCTACTAAATGAATGCTACAGTGGGCTACAACACCAACAGGCTGGCAGCTGCCCTGTCAAAGTTGTACCACTCAGAGTTACAGGAAGCTCCTGTAAGTATGGCAAATACTGCTTACAAGTTAGAATACATAAGGGTATATTTTATATAAAGAGGGTATGTTGTGGATACAGTTGCAAACCCATGCATGAGGAAGACAAAGAAACTTTATGCACAGCTATGAAGAGAAGTGTGATGGAGCAGACTAGAAAAAAAAAGAAACCGAATTTCGAATGGAAACAAATGTGGCAGAATTTATATGATGGTGCCTTCACTTCCCAAGCAACAGCGAATTGGATCAAAATAATCACTGACACCTTGCCCACCAACACAAAAGTTGCAGCCATAAATCTCAGAGAATCAGAATCTTCACAACAGTCTGAAAAGCTTCAAAAATATTATGAAGCAAAGAAAAAAAGCAACCACAAGACAAAGCCAAAAGAAATAAAGTTGTAACAAAAGATACAACAATAAATATAATTCATGACGAAATTGTAAAAGAAAAAATGGTAACGAAATGTTATGCAGATTTACTCAGTTCTTGTTATATATTACTTACATTAATAAATTAATGGTGTTATAAAACAAGATCAGAAAATTCTTGGCTGCTGTACTTGACACTGGAGTTTAATCCCTTTTGGATGTTAAAATTTTTATTTTTTTTATTATCGCTTCTATCATCCCTGACAACGATTTACTAATGTGAAAACTGTCAGTTGGCTCCAGGGCATGGACTCCATTGGATAAGCCAATTATAAAGTTAGCTTAATATCTCCTCTTAGTCCTATTTGGTATGGATTCTACATGCTTGCGAAATATTAAAAAATGAGATGTACAAGTGTTTGGAATGCTGTCCCCTTTTCATTCACTCTATTGAGTTGTTCTGCGAGCACGCCGGTTTACAAAGCTAGAATACTTACCTTTTCACTTGCGGTCTTTCTTTTTTCGAAGAGTGCACTGCCTGACCGCAAAGGCTAAGTCTCCATAGTAATCCCATTTTACACTTCCGACTGAGCACATGAGTTACTTCACAGATGTTCAGTTGTTGATACACCAAAAATACATAACACTTCAAATCGAGTGCATCACAGATGTGTCACAAACAATGTTCTAACAACAACAAGACGTTTCTTGAATCAATTTAATGTATGTGCCTCACAGGTTTGATAACTTGGGAAACTCTTTCAAAACTTCCTTACAAATTCCATCTCGAATATTACCGCTGTGAAGGGGCAGTGGTAGCGTGAATAAACTGCAGAGACATCTATGGGTTGGTACTAAATGACTAAGAGACCTTTCTTATGACATGAAGACAGCCAATCAGAAGACCCAAAACTCAGCCTGCTATAGAGTCAAAGGTCCAGAGTTCAACATCACCATATCTTTTTTAAAGATTAGATTAGATTAGATGTACTTTTCATTCCAGTTGATCCATAATGAGGAAATCCTTCAGGATGTAAAATATGTAAGAAAACAAGAATACACAATAAATTTTTACAAAGGAAAACAAGTATGCTATTGTCCCTTCCACAGATCTCAAGTGAAATTGTCTTGGACATGGAACAAGTAAAAAATATCTTAGGCATATTTTCATGTAGAAGATAATAAACAACTTGTAAGAAACTGTAAATCTTCAACATACCCAGGTCCATATCATATTCCTTAGACTGATGTATCCATGCATACTACAATAGAAAAATCACCTTATAACACTTTTTTACAATGTTCACATTACTGCACTGCATTTGCTCAGAAGTCAGATTGTACCAATACTTGAATTAGTTGATATTATTAGTAATGTGTACATATCAGTTGGTTTTACTAAGAAATTCATACGAATAGGTCACCAAAAATACCTTAGGCTCTTCTGAAACTGGTCTTTATTAGTAGTTAAACTTTTTATGTTTGCTGACAAGTTACTGAAAGTGTGTGTTCCCTAATAATGGACACCTTCTTTGGCCAAAGTAAGTGATTTTAAATTTTGTGAAGATTGTCCTTATTCCTAGTATTGATTCCATGAACTGAGCTGTTGGTTTGAAAAAAAGATACGTTTTTAATGACAAATTTCACTTAGGAATAAATGTATTGGGAAGTGTAGTTAGTATCCCTAGTTCCCTAAACAGGCCTGTGCAGCATATTCTTGAGTTTACACAATGAAAAATTCTTATTACACATTTATGGACCCAGAAAACTTTAGCTTAGCTTGATGAGTTACCACAAAAAATAATCCTGTATGATATTATGGAATGAAAGTAAACATAGTATGCAACTTTTCAATTTCATATCGTCTATACGTATATCTGTCAACATTTGCATTACAAATACAGATTTCTTTAGATGCTTCAGCAGTAATGCGTGTGCTCATCCCATTTTAATTTATAATCAAGCTGTTATTCCAAGAATTTAACAGTGTCAACTTCTTCTAGCTGTTTTTCATCATATTTTAACCATATAGTGATAAGAAATCTTGGAAAACGTCACGGACTGAACGTGACGTTGCTCGCATTTAATTCGTTTTTTGTTATGTTTTTATAGCTTATTGGGCAACATAAAGGATGAGATATGCACATTTACATTGAATCAGTAATATCTAAACAATGACCGTACATGTATTTCCTTTTTTTGTGTACATCAGTTACTTCGTTTTTAATCTTTATTACAACTGTAGCTTGCAGTCATGGTTTACTTGAAGTGGTTTTTAAGTGTGGAAGGATTATGTCAGAGCTGACTGGTAGGAGACAAGGTATGTATTCTTCACGATGGACAGCTAGCCAGGGACTTTAGTCTTATGGCTCCACAGTTATGAATTTACAAGGCGCCACGACCATCCCAGACGGGTGTGGGAAAGTGGCCTATGGTCTCTCCACGGCATGTAGAACAGATAGAACAAGATTCTTTGCTCCTTAACTTACAAACTTACAATTGGCTTCAGAGCTTGCGAAACAGAAAACAAGATTTTCCGTTTCGTTTTGCTGCCTCCGCTGTGTTATAGAAGATTAGATTATATTAGATTAATGCTAGTTCCATGGATCATGAATACGATATTTTGTAATGATGTGGAATGAGTCAAATTTTCCAATACATGACATAATTAGGTTAATTTAACAACATACTTAAGTTAATATAACAACTTTTTCATTTTTTGTGTTTTTTTATTTTTATTTTTTTATTTTTTATTTTTTAAATATTTTTTTGTTTTTTTTTGTTTTTTAAATTTATATCTAAAAATTCCTCTATGGAATTCTTTTAATATCTTCTTAAATACTTGTTGGTTATCTGACAGACTTTTGATACTATTTGGTAAGTGACCAAAGACTTTAGTGCCAGTATAATTCACCCCTTTCTGTGCCAAAGTTAGATTTAATCTTGAATAGTGAAGATCATCCTTTCTCCTAGTATTGTAGTTATGCACACTGCTGTTACTTTTGAATTGGGTTTGGTTGTTAATAACAAATTTCATAAGAGAGTATATATACTGAGAAGCTATTGTGAATATCCCTATATCCTTAAATAAATGTCTGCAGGATGATCTTGGGTGGACTCCAGCTATTATTCTGATTACACACTTTTGTGCCATAAATACTTTATTCCTCAGTGATGAATTACCCCAAAATATGATGCCATATGAAAGCAACGAGTGAAAATAGGCGTAGTAAGCTAATTTACTAAGATGTTTATCACCAAAATTTGCAATGACCCTTATTGCATAAGTAGCTGAACTCAAGCGTTTCAGCAGATCATCAATGTGTTTCTTCCAATTTAATCTTTCATCAATGGACACACCTAAAAATTTGGAATATTCTAGCTTAGCTATATGCTTCTGATTAAGGTCTATATTTATTAATGGCATCATACCATTCACTGTACAGAACTGAATGTACTGTGTCTTATCAAAATTCAGTGAGAGTCCGTTTACAAGGAACCACTTAGTAATTTTCTGAAAGACAGTATTGACAATTTCATCAGTTAATTCTTGTTTGTCAGGTGTGATTACTATACTTGTATCATCAGCAAAGAGAACTAACTTTGCCTCTTCATGAATATAGAATGGCAAGTCATTAATATATATTAAGAACAACAAAGGACCAAAGACTGACCCTTGTGGAACCCCATTCTTGATACTTCCCCAGTTTGAGGAATGTGCTGATCTTTGCATATTATGAGAACTACTTATTTCAACTTTCTGCATTCTTCCAATTAGGTACGAATTAAACCATTTGTGCACTGTCCCGCTCATGCCACAATACTTGAGCTTGTCTAGCAGAATTCCATGATTTACACAATCAAAAGCCTTTGAGAGATCACAAAAAATCCCAATGGGTGGTGTTCGGTTATTCAGATCATTCAAAATTTGATTGGTGAAAGCATATATGGCATTTTCTGCTGAAAAACCTTTCTGTAAACCAAACTGACATTTTGTAAGTACTTCATTGTTACAGATATGTGAAGCTACTCTTGAATACATTACTTTCTCAAAAATTTTTGATAAAGAAGTATTCTGCTCTCTCTCTTTCTTTGTCTCTGTCTCTCTCTCTCTCTCTCCACGCTGGAAGGATAACTCCGTAGACAGATTGGAATTTTCAAAATGCGAACACAGGACGCAAAAAATAGCTACCACGTCCCACTTCTAAAGTGTTTTCCTTGTGAAACAGAGTACATGATTTCGTGTTTCGCTTTACAGCCTCCACTGTGTTAGAGACGGGCACCTCTCTCTCTCTCTCTCTCTCGCTCTCTCTCTCTCTCTCTCTCTCTCTCTCTCTCTCTCTCTCTCTCTCTCTCCATGCTGGGAAGACAGGTCTGTCAACAGATTGGAATCTTCAAAAGATGCTTACACGGACGCAAAAATAGCTCCTACCACCCACACCTAAAGTGTTTTCCTGTTTGTAGCTCCAAGCTGTAGAGTGGAATACTGTAGCATTCAGAAAGCACAATTCCTATTCGTGAAGACGTTGTGACATCAGAGGGGCAACTGTCGTGTCTCCCACCTGCACTAGAAGACTGAAACTAAGTGTTTGATTGGATAAGACTCTTTTTTCTTTTGGTAGTAAGGGGACTCTCTCGGTGCTGAGGCCGGTTATTGGAAAAGACTAGTGGAAAAGATAGAAACGTAGTGGGAGCACAAGTTCCCGCAATTCCCACTGGGAGATATATGCATCATTCGCCTGTTCTCTCTACTCTGGACACTCTCGATATTCTGACACCATATGAATTGGGTCACTGTTTTCAGACTCAACAGACAAAAGAGTCCTCTAATGAACCCCATGCAAGTGAAGGAAAACTTCTGTCTTGGTGTGCAGTCATGGACAACTTCTACTTGGTATGTGCAATTGTGGAATGACCTTCTGCCTTAGAATTCTGCCAAGTAGATTATTTATGTTTAACCTCCTGCTTTGTCAGATTAAAATTTGTCAATATATATGAAATTTGACGAACGTCTGGTTCAGTTTTCTGAAACTGAGAGCACTTATCATTCTTCTGATCCAAGTAGAAGAGTTTCACTCTAAGGGCGTGTTCAATATGAGCATTTCTCATAATCAGTTAATTTATTGAATTGAGTCCTTTGGACTTTATTCAGGCCAATAGAATATTCCTTAACTTTGTGATTTGGTTTTTTGAAAGTTTAAAGATAAGTTTTGCATTGGAATGGGTTCAAATCGTCATCCTAATTAATGTAAATTTGAAAAGGGATTTTTCGGTACTTATTTCAGCGTAGGGCAGGATTAGTCGCATTTTCGCCGTCAACCACCAAATGTGTACATACAAACACACCCGTCATGCAGCATATGAGTCATGCCATCACACTAGAGTCACAGGCACGACGATGCAGCACACATGCTCGATACAGTAAAGCATAGCTCAGCTCTGACTGTTTAGGGAATCTCAGTGTCAACTCCTTGCTCAATTCTGATCATTATTCACTTGATATCAGGTCACTCAATTCCTATCAGTACGTTTTCTGCTTACTTTAAAGACATTCGTCAGCCAATTAATTAAATTCATATTGTTTTTTTAATAACTCATGCTTATATTCGTCACTCAGTCAGCACCCTTCCTGAAACTTATTTAATGTGGTTTTTTAGTTCGTTCAAAACATAAATGAAATTCATTAAAATGCCGTCCCTTTCAAGTTACTAGTACTAGTCATCATTTGTATCTGTATACGATTAGTAAGGGTGAGAGAGCCACTGCTTGTATTTCAAACAAGTACTTCTCTCAGATGTGTAGTTTTTCATTAAGTTTGTATGTCCAGTTTGACAATCCTGGGTTGAATGTCACAGGACTAATTTATTTATCACATTTCAATATCCGTTGCGTAATTTTGTTAGGCATTTAACCAAAGGGAAGTAGTGTGTTGTTTCACAGACACAGACACACACAATTTGAAAAAACATGAACAAACAAACACTTGAAGGGAGTCTTGTGACCTCTTACAAGTTCTGAACTGCATGTAGTGTGTTTTTTTTCAAAGTTTAGTAACAAAGAATTCTTTAGGAACCATTTATTGATGTCTATGAAAATTTCATTAACAAATCTTTCTAAGATTACTTGATTTGCTATTTATTGCAACGTTTATATCCTCTGCAAACAAAACAAACTTGGCATCTGGTAATGTTACAAAAAAAAATGAAATGATCATATGGCATTGTTGGCTGGGAGGCCCCAGATGACAGGTCATTGATATAGCCAAGAAAAAGTAATGCCCTAAGGTGGAACCTTGTGGGACACCACATGTAGTTAGTTCCCATTTGGATGATGCTTGATAACTTGTCTCTCTTCTAACGATACCCTTTGTTTTCTATCATAGATATAGGATTTCAGTCATTTTGCAGTATTACGCATTACACAGTAATATTCTGATTTACTTAAAGGTATATTGTGATTTCCACAGCCAAAAGCCTTTCAGAGATCACAAAATATACCAATAGCCTGTAATATATTGTCTAATGAATTAAGTACCGTCGAATATGTGTAGATAGCCTTCTCAATATCACAACCTTTTAGAAATCCGAACTGTGGCTTTCTGAGTGGCTGAAAGTGGCTGAAAGTGGCTGAAATCAGAAAGTGATCACATGAGGTCCCTCACTCGTGTGGTGCGATCTTTGTCTTGATTGACAAATTTACGAAAACGCTTTAAGAATTCGATCACAGCTAAATATTTGTGAGAAGCATGACCTGCTCATTTAATTCACAGCAAATTAAGTTAAGTTCTAAGGTGCCTATCTAACCATACCATCGAAAATCGCGACATATGCCGAATAAACAGCAAAGTATTGGTGACAATCGAGACTATAAACGTGACTGCCCATCGTTTTACCAACGGAAATTTATTCTACACTCTTAGGTTCCTGCCTAACGACACCATCAGAAATCACAACATATCTGCAAATAAACAGCCAAATATTTGTGACAGGCGAAATACATATACCATTGCTGCTCATTTTAGTTGCAACAATTTAAGCTGTACTCTGAGATTCCTGTCTAAACACACCCTCAGAAATCGTGACATATTCGGGAAAAACGGTCAAATGTTTGTGAAAAGAAGGAATATAAACGTCGTCGCTGGTTGTTTCATTCACAGCAATTTCATCTTTCGTTTTTTAATCAGAATGAAGTCACAAAATGGAAGGACCTCTCTTTACAAACTACAGCGTATATTGCAGAACATACTTCTGTTACATGTATCTGGAAGTCCCATACTGTGTTAGAAACATGAAGAAGAAAAAAAATTCATGTACCTGGTTTCGTAGCTACTTTCTTTCTTGCCCTAATAACGCATCTTTCACCACACAGGTGCAGGAAACACCCAAAATGCAGTGCTTTAAAACTGTTTGTATGAAATTTTCTTATGATTTTTACAGATTATGTGTAATTAAGTGACGTTTAATTACAATAAATTGCACCTAGAGTGGTAATCTTCATTGTGCCTTTGCCTTAGAGCGTCCTAACATGCAAGTTATAATATGGAAACAACTGAATTAAAATGAATTCACTATGGCGGCTCAAAAGTAGTGAGCAAGGGACGTCAGACGTTCACTTTCCACTTTGCCTACCAAATTTAAAACATTTTACTTAAATAATATTCCATTTGCGTGCTGCGAGAAATTATCTGCATTTCACGGGGTACACTACATTGCTTATGAAAGAATTTCATTTGAAAGTATATGTTGAATGACAAGGGCACCCAAAGCCATGGGCGAAGGAGGAGGGGCTGGGGTGGGGTGAAGTGGGTGTGTGGCCCTGCCCCTAGCTCTCAGGGGGAGGAAAAAATAATTTAGTCCAGTGTTTTTCTTTCAATAAAATTGTGTAAACAGGGTTAGAAATGAATTTTTATGGCTATTTACAAGTCACCAATCATCTTCCAAAATATTATTAATACTGCATACCCTATGTCTAGGACCCTTTGGCTATCTATATCAAGTGAATAGAATTGATGATGAGAAAGAATAAGATTCACACTTATGAGATAACTTAATATATTTACACTAATGCACAAATTACAAACATGGCGAGTTAGCACTAAAACATATCAATATCGGGCACCAGAACAATAGAACAAAGAAGTGCACCTATAAAGATAAAACACACTCAAACATATCATTGCCACCTATGTCCACTGATCGATATCATTTGACATTACATCAGGCCCCTTTTCTAAGTTCGGCGCCCAAGGTATACCAAGGTAATGGTAGCAAACAGTTCTTCTGGTCCATGTGATCACTGGAGCAATAGGTGGAGGACCTGTAAGAACTATTGTGTGGTCCATAGCCTGAGGTCTGTGTGGCCCTTCTAGGAAGGGTTTTAGCGGCCGCATTCGAAATGACGTTGTCCTGTGGGTCTAAGTGAAAGGGTTTCAGCTGCTCTATGCAGATCATTTCATGCTTTCCATTCCAATCTATCATGAAGTAATTCGGCAATCTGCATGGCACTCAGAACGGACCTGTATGCAGTTGTCTGAGAGGACATGTACAGTGTTGTCCTTTAGCCAGACATGTGTTGATGTGGGTAGATCCTTGTGTACATAAACTGCTTTGTTACCATGATGTTGCGGAGGATGTACAATACATATGTTGATCTGTGACATTCTCTCTTTTGATCGTCTACCAGAATCGGAATTGTGTTCCTCAGACTCTTGGAGCATAGGTTTGCCAGTCAGTAGATCAGCAGGTAGGCGTACTTGCCCGCCAAACACCAACAATGCTGGTGAACAACCTAGATTTCCATTCACCACTGACTGAAAGCCTAACAGTACCATAAGCAAAGCTTCCATCCAATTAGAGCAGTATGCCATTAACGAACCCTGCAGAGATAGGTGAAATCTTTCAACTAACCTGTTGCTTGCTGGGTGGTAAGCAGTTGTTTGAATGTGATTGCAGCCATATACCTGTAGCAGCTCTTGAAATAAACAAGCCTCAAATTGTCTTCCGCAGTCACCTGCACTCCATAGTGAGCAAACCAGCCTGCCCATAGTGTTATAGCCACAGTGCCTACTGAAATATTGAACATAGAGATTGTTTCTGGCCAATGGGTAAGACAATCCACCACCATCAACATGTAGGTATAATTTTTGGACCCCAAAAGAGGTACCACCAAATCAGTATGCAGGTGTATAAAACAGGCTGTAGGTTCAGCGGGCGTTGCTATATGCATGTGCACATGTCTGCCAACATTACTCTTCTGACACTGTAAACAACAATGAGCCCATCGATGGGAATCCTTTCTTATTCAAATCCATATGACGTATTTTGCCAGCAGTTTAGTTGAAGTCCTGACTCCCGGGTGTGCTAAATTATGGTAGGTGAAGAAAACCTCTTTCCTGTGTCTCACTGGACTGTAAGGCTATAATATATCTTGTGATGTAACACAGCATAAGATAAGTCCTAACTATTTCACCTCCAATTTATCAAAGATCAAACCGTGAGATTGATTAGCCAACAACTGAGCCAACTCAGAGCCTTCCTTTTGATCAACTGCTGTTTTCTCCCAGCAGACTGCCTTGACACTGGTGCAGCTACGTGATAAATAATCATGCACAAAATTATTCATGCCTCTTGTGTGTCTAAAGCCTGTAGAGTACTGTGCTATGAAGTCTGCTATACAACAAGGATGGGATCATGGTACTTCTGTCGTCTTGGAAAAGAATGCTGTAAGCAGTGCATGATCTGTGTAAATTGTAAAGTGCTTGCCTTCCAGATATTCTTTGAAGAATTTAACCGCTGTGTCAATGGCTAGTAATTCACGGTCTGTAGCGCTCCATTTGCGCTGTGCTTCTGTGAAGAGGTGAAAAAAAAGACAAGGGTTTCCAATCACCATCATCTGTCGTAATGTCGCACCGATTGCCTCCTGGCTGGTGTTGACTATGATTGACAGTTTGGCATCGTGGATAGGGTGGTGTAATAGCACAGCCTCCGCCATAGCATCCGTAGCTTCCTTAAAGACCTCCATCAGATTCTCATTAGGCAGTATCATCTTGTTGCTTGAGGTGAACTTTCCCTTCAGAAGCACAGTCAGAGCAGCCTGTTTCACAACTGCCTGTGGTAGACGACATCAGTAGAAATTAACCATTCGCAAGAATCTAAGTAATTCCTTGAAAATCTGAGGAACTGGGAAGTCACTGATTAGTTGTACTCTTTCAGGGTTTCGAGATAGACCCTATGCAGAATCGATGAACCCAAAAAGTTTTACACTCTCGTTTACCAAAATGCACTTGTGTTCCTCTCTGGAGAAGGGTTTGTAGATGCTCATTATGTTGTTCCATATTGTCAGAGAAGATGAGAATGTCGTCCACGTAGCGAAACAGGAATGGAATCCCTCCAAGTATCTGGTGAATAAACCGGTGCCATGATTGTGCAGCATTTTTAAGACTAAATGGCATAAAGTTAAATGGAACCAACCAAATAGAGTACTAATTCAGTCTTCTTCCTGTCACACTGTACGACCGGAATCTGTACATACGCCTCGTGGCAGTTGATAACGCTGAAAACTCTTGCTCCTGCTATGGCGTTGTTGCAGTGTGCTACCTGAGGTAACGGATATTTATAGGGAGTAGTATGGGAATTTAAGACCATATAATCCCCACACATGAGCCAATTTCTGTCCTTTTTTTTTTACCAGGTGAACAGGTGACTATCTGAAGGAAATACGATGCCTTCAGTAATCTGGCCGTCTATATCATCCTTAGCTGCTTTTCTTTTCTGGCATAAGCCTGCATGGGCAGGCCATTGCTGGACAGTCAGGCGATGTCCGAATGTAGTGCTGAGTGTTGTGCTTGCAGGCCGTTCCAGGTTTTCTGGTTTCTATGACCTCAAGAAATTATTGTAATACTGCGTTATATGCAATGGAAACTTACGTCAATTGAATCACTTCTAGGAGTCAATTAGAAGACAAGTCTGGAGCCAGCCGGAAGATTTGTAGAAATCAGCTCCCAAAATCGGTTTTGTCATGTTTTCCACAAGGAATAGCCTTGATAAAGAATGTTGCAGCCCAGGATCGAGTGTCAAAACTTTTCTTACAGTGATCCCAGTTCTGGAATTATTCGCCATCGTTAGAGTTGTCAGAATCTTGGAACTGTTGCCTGTGAAACTTTCAGCCAGTAATGTACTGCAATCAGAACCTGTGTCTACCAGAGAGATTGTTCCAGACGTGTTATCCCTTACAAATAACCATCGAGACTGCTTCTCGGTTACACACACTAAGCCAATCTCTTTTGCCAGTTGCCTCCTATCCACCAGCTGCTGCTCCTCAGTACTATAGTTGTCGAAACCCTGCATAAATGTTATGCACTGTCTTCTTGCAGGCCTCTGAGTTGCATAGCATTCAATGTCTTCCGTCAGCATAAAAACAGCCCCATGCATCCCATTACATATCAGAGGTCCGTGCCCTATTGATTGACGCACATCGAATGGTGAGCCCACGGAAATCTCGCTTGACATACCTGGGTACGTTCCACATTGCTTACGTATGATAGTGATCGACTCCTGTAGCCTGGCACAGTAGATGCAGGAGGAAAAGAAGTAGTAGGGGGATTTTTTTGCCGATGACCACCTATGCCCTTCTGGGGTCGTCGAATTATTTTGAGAAATTTCACAGACTGATACATTGGCTTGTATTTCTGCCGAAATGCAGATGGAAGCAACACCACAAAATTTTAACTGATGGTTTTTGTTTATCTGTGTGTACTTTTGTTTCTGGTGTGGCTATTCACTAGCATTTCAGAACCGCCACCATGGCTTGTCATGCCCTCACACACTCCAACATTTGTTCTACTTTGCTTAGGGGTGTGGCTAGGACTATACCTGAGCTGGGCCTGCGTTGCCCAGCTTTACTGATAATAGTCGGTTCAGAGTCTTCAGCCATACCAATCTGCTTGACAGTGTTACAACCTTTATGCTCTGAATATTGAGCCATTGTCTCGACTT
Source organism: Schistocerca cancellata (assembly GCF_023864275.1). Taxonomy (NCBI): domain Eukaryota; kingdom Metazoa; phylum Arthropoda; class Insecta; order Orthoptera; family Acrididae; genus Schistocerca; species Schistocerca cancellata. The sequence goes on along the minus strand of NC_064629.1, from coordinate 755,527,484 downwards.
TGTCAGCTAAGACTGCCAGTTGTAATTCAGTACATGCTACAAAGATTGTGCTGATTTTTGGAGGTAGCTGCATAAGCCATAATAACTGAAGGGAAGCTTCAGGCAAGAAATCATTGCCAGCTAGTGATTTTAATTGCGCCAACATTTGTTTTGGTGACAGGTTACCAGTTGGCATCTCCTGTAACAGTTTATGCAATCTGCTCTCCAGGGCTAAAGAATGCTCTTTGATTAAACCTGCTTTTAGAATCTCATAACTCTGTGAACTTAATAAGTCCCCTGCTTGTGTAATTTGTGCCTCATCCACATGTGGCACCGCACAATGAAACCTGTCGAGTCAAGCTAGGACGGCACGTTGCGAAAATATGCTCTCTACCTGCCTGAACCATAGATGTGCCTGTTTCGTCCAGAAGTTTAGGAAGTTTAACATTTCCGAAGTTCCTCCCTAGATCTGTAGAGACTGTAGGTTCATTTGAAGAGCTTGCCTGTACTGTGGCGTCCAGTGTAGCTGCATTTTGAGGTTGTTGGTGTGGCTCTGACTTGATTGTAGCGTTGTTGGTATTGTTGGTTCTTCAGTTGGATCACCACTTTGGCTATCTACATTGAGTGAATAGAATTGATGGCGAGAAAGAATAAGCTTCACACTTGCAAGATAACTTAATATATCTATATTAAAGCACAAATTACAAACACAATGAGTTAGCACAAAAGCACACCGAAAATCAACACCAGAACAATAGAACAAAGCAGTACATACAACAAGATAAAGCATACCATTGCCATCTATGTCCACTGATCGATATCACTTGCCACTATAGCCCCCATCTTTCCCCTCCCCCTCCCCCCCCCCAACAAACTATCGTGCGGGTGTCCTTGAGGAGGAGTCAGTAGACAGGATAGACTGCTCCAAATTTTTGGGTGTACATATTGATGAAAACTTCAACTAGAAGAAACTTATAACCGAGCTTCTCAAACAGTTAAGTGCAGCTACTTTTCCTCTTAGTAGAATTGCTAATCATGGAAACAAACATATCAGCCATCTGACATATTTTGTATATTTCCATTCAATGTCTTACAGAATAATTTTCTAGGATAATTCATCACTTAGAAAGTAGTGGTTACACAAAAGCGAGAAGTAAGAATATGTAGTCTTCATCCACGGATGTTGTGTAGGTACCTCTTCAAGGAGCTAGGCAGTTTAACTGCACTATTATGATATATATATATTCGCTAGTGTAATACATTATAAATAACCCATCATAATTTGAGAAGAACAATTATCTCTGTATCTACAGCACTAGAGGGGAAAAGTGACCTTTATTGCATATTGTCAAAGCTGTCAGTAGCTTGGACAGGGGTTCAATATGCAGGAACAAAAATTTTTTATCATTTGCCCAATTATATACTGTCTGCAATGTAGCAAAGCCGGTTTTAAATCTAATTTAAAATTATTTCTCTTGGACAACTCCTTCTATTGCTATGACAGATTACTAATTAAAAACTAGTACCCAGTAACTAAACAAAAAGGCCAATCCACACTGTCCAACATGGCACTGTCATGTGACAACACCATCATGTCAAGGTGTATTCACACTCTCCATCACGTCACGGCATGTCAAGTCAATCCAAGTCAAATGATCTCAACTCACATTGCTGTCCTCAACTGTTCTTTTCGCGGGAATTGCGATCTTTGCAAGATGAATTCAACTGTTTCTATGCGCAAAGTGCTCATACACAATGTAGTAGCCCATATAAGTGAATGCTGAAGTCCAAATTTGTACAAAAACGACATTTATTGGAGTCAAATGGTTTGCAGCTTGCAGGGATAGCTTGCATAGTAGAGAAGGGAAACAGAAGTGCAAAACAACACAAAGAAAATGCGTGGATCCTAAAAAATGTCAGTACATGGTACAGAAGGGAAATTTCACACTCTATGCAAGGAGCTTGAGGTAGAGGAATCTGCATTTTATATTTCAGAAAGTCGGACCATCAGTTTTTTCACACCCCATTGAAAGTTCGTTTTAAGGTTAACTGTGGTTGCTAGCCCAGTGCAAATTTTTGTGCCATAGTCATACCAGATCTCCCTTGATACATTTCCTTCACAATATGTAGGTATTATTTATATGTTGTATTTTGTTTTTAATAGTTCAAGTGCCTTATTTGTGCTGGAGTAAGCTTTGAAACCACATACGTATTGACCACTGCTGCTTGAAAAACTGTTTCACACACGATTCAGAGAGCTACATAACAATAACCAGGCCTGACACAAATACATATTTAAACAAATAACTTGCAGTGTATGAAGTTTTCAGTGCATTTCTTTACATAATACTACAAATTCCTGACGACATAGAAATAAATTCCACCTAATAATCAATCTGATTCTACCCACAGCACTTTTTTACTTCAGGTTGCGGCCATGTTGCAATCCATTTCATTGTAAAATATTAAATATGGTATTCATATCTATAAAAATCCACTGTACAAACGCAGTAGGGGGCAAGTAATCTAGTATGCTCATGTCATAAAGCTCAGTCACCTGTCTCACTGCTTCAATTAATCCGACGCCATTTATTATAAATTTTAACAAAAGAAATAACGAAACGAAACGATTTACAGCAAATAACAAACAACCAACAACGGATATCAACCATTAAAATAACGACAAAATGAATTACGGACATCTGCACATGGCCGTGTTTTGTGAGGAAATGAACTTTTGGGTCACATTCCACGTGACCAGTATTGGATGACTGATGTCAGCCATAAAAAATTTCCTCCAGAGAAACCTTGACTGTGCCATGACGTGATGTGATGCGACAGCCAGTGTGGATGCCACCATTTGAAATGCACTGCAGAATGTTTTGAAGGGATGGGACGGGACGTGATATGACAGCCAATGTGAATGGACCCTCTTAAGTGTACTTGCATGAGAAGAACTAAAAGCAATGTGTTCATTAATGCTAACAATAATCATGTATACATACCCTGTAAATTGTCTGGTTCCACATCATTTAGGCAAAAGAATCATTAAAATGATCTGTGGAACATGTAATTAACAAACTAACTTTCAAGGCCAATTCACACTACCCTTCACTGCACGATCACGTCACAGCACCGTCACCCCAAGGTGTATTCAAATTGTCTGTCACATCACAACATGTCAAGTCAGTTCAAGTCACATGATCCCAACAAGCATCACTGTTCTCAGCTGTTTTTTTCGGGGGAGTTGCGAGCTTTGCAAGATGATTTTCAATTGTCTTAAGCACAAAATGCGGATACGTGGCGTGGTAGCTTATATACGTTGATATTTGTGTCCACATTTATACTAAAATAACATTTATTGGACTGAAATTGTTTGCAGCTTGCGGGGATATCTTGTGTATTAGGGAAGGGAGCCAGAATGCAAAACAAGAAAAAAAAAGAGTGTGGGTCTGAGGAATATCATCACTCTGTACAGAAAGGGAATTTCACACACTACACAAGGAGCTTGAGGAAGAAGAATCTTCATTTTATATTTTGGAAAGTCGAAGCATCAGTTTTTTTAAATTTGTTACTTCAAGCTGCACCCAGAATTACTAAAAGAAATGCAGTGTTATGCACTACCATCACATCCCATAAAGAATTGATTTGTTTTCAGTTATGTTTTGTTAGTCCAGTGCAAGTTTTTATGCACTGGTCATATCCCCCTCAATAACTTCCCCTTCAGGACTGATAGGTTTTCTTTTCGTCTTGTATTTGGATTTTCATAGTTCATGTGCCTTATTTTTACTGGGGTTAGCTAGTGAAACCCCATACATATTGACTACTGATACCTGCAAAACTATTTCACACAGCGTTCAGAGAGCTACTTAACAATAAATCAGCATGCCACAAACACACATTTAAACAAACAACTTGCAGTGTCTGAAAGTTTCAGGCCATTTATTTACAAATCGCTACAAACATCTGACAATATACAAATAAATTCCACCTACTAATCAATCTGATTCTATTCACAGTACTTTTTTCACTTCGAGTTGCAGCTATATTGCATGCATTTCATTATAAAATATTAAATACTGTACCGGTATGTATAAAAGTCCACTTTATAAATGTAGTAGAGGGTAAGAAATTTAGTGCACTCATGTCATACAATTCAGATGACTGCCTCACTGCTTTAATTAATCTTTCGTCATTTATTACGAATTTTAACAAAAGAAATAACAAAATCAAACAAATTTATGATAAATAATGAACAAAAAACAGCTGATATTAACCACTAAAATCCCAAGTAAACGAAATATTGAGACCTGCATATGGCCAGATAAAGGTAGGAAATGAACATGGGGATGACATGATCAACAATGGACGGATGATGTCAGCTGTCAAAACTTTCTTGCCGAGAAACTTTGACGGTTCCGTCACGTGACGTGACAGTATGACCAGTGTGGATGCCATCATTTGAAATGCATTGCAGAATGTTTTGGTGGGATGTGATGTGACGTGATAGCCAGTGTGAATTGCCCTTCAGCCGAGTGCCAGACATACTTCCAATGTTTTGTCACTTATATGACTTTCACGCTATACTATACTTGTGTCTTGGGACAGCAAATCTTGGTGCCGGTGGAGTGAGCTGATCGGTTTCGCTCAGCTGGCCTCAGGCCTACAGTTCGTCCTACTGCCTGGTGGCAGACAATGAAACCCCACATTCGCATTTAGGACAAGGAGATGTTTGATTCATTCATTAATTACAGAAGTTTTTAATCACATGTGCATTGTCACAGTCTTCACATCACACTGTTCACAAAAAAAAAAAAAAACTTCTCAAAAATCTATTCCACAACTAAAAACATAGGTATGTTCTCCCGAGACTGTGAATTGTTATTTCCGAGAAAAGTGTTCCAGTTCTTAGTATATTAACTGACTAATGTTACACGTTCCTGACTGTAGAGGACTACGCAGATAGATTGGCCTGAATCCCATGTATATCTCCTAGGATTTAATCTGCCAATAAACCAATACTTGCAATTGTGCTTCACGTACCTGGAGGTGCAGATTCACTGCACTGGAGTGGAGAACCAGCTGACAGGCTTTGTGATATAAGCTACATTATGGTTAAGGCCCGTCCACACGCAACGATCTGTCTGCGCAAATGTCTGCGCACATCACATCTGCGCAGACAGATCGTTGCGTGTGGACAGAAGATTTGCACCAACCTGAGGTGTGTGCAAACCTGGAAGTTGGAGTTGGTGGTTTGAGCGAAACCTCTCAAATCTGTGGGTTCAAACCACATCTGCGCAGACAAGTTGGAGCGTGTGGACAGGAGATCGCCGCAAATCTGGCGCGAAACAGCTATTCGCTCAGTCTAGTGTTTGTATTTGTGCGCACAGGGCATTAAAGTGGCTGATACTCGTCGGTGTTCTCGAGAGTTTGTTTAAGTGAATTCATTGAAATATGCAGAAACCACCCATGTTTGTGGAAGATTAAAAGTAAAGAATATAGTGACCGAGACAAAAAGACAGCAGCATACAGTGCTCTAATTGAAAAACTGTGGGCAGTTGACGCCTCGGCAAACAGAGAAACGGTAATAAAAAATACTTTCGTTGCGAACTGGCGAAATTATTTGCGGATGGATGTCGAAACTTATAATTATATCTCTTACAGCTTGTAACCCCTCATATTATGAGAAAAAAAATACTTGTATGAGAAGGGCAATTTCTCCTCATGAACGGCTGGCGGTAACATTAAGATCGTAGCAACAGGAAGGAGCTACGAGGATTTGGAATTTTCATCTGCAGTATCGAAACAAGCATTGAGTGAAATAATACCCAACACATGTGAAGCTATTTACGCTTTCCTGAAGGATGAGTTCATGAAGGCAAGTCAAGTATATTAAATCTGTCAGCGAACTGTTTACCGAAAAGAGCTATCCAAAGTTCAGAAATCTAGAAGATCTGATGTAGGAGTAGATCAAGTATACCAGCCAACGTTATGGTATTTTGATCTGCTTGTCTTTCTTAGTGATCAAGAAATGCCAAGACCAAGCAGGAGTACATTTGAAGATGAAATTGGAGTGTCGATGTGCGAGGAAATGGAACATGAGGTACTGTAAAACAAGAGGTTCGCCCTGCAACTCTCGCAGTAAATTTACGTGAGAAAACAGCTTTCGCTTTAGCAGCCACTGTCTACACCATTTTGACCGCCTTCTCTGTTTTCTGCAGTTGGTCTGAATGTTTTTTGCAACACAAGTTGCGAACACGGACCACAACAGAACTTCCTCCATTTCTATATTTCAAAATAACTGAATTAAGTTTTTGACGTTTACGGGGAGCGTAGTCGCTTGCCACTGATATTTCTTTTCTACACCGACAGATAGAGGGCGAGTAGTAGATTGGGGTTTGTGTCTTGTGAACACACCACATTTGCAGCGATCTTTTGCATGTACAGACATCTGCGTCAATGTCTGCGCAGACAGATCGTTGCGTGTGGACCGGGCTTAATTGTCAAAGTGTTTGTTTTTATGATGAGAACCATGACAGAGTAGTTAACAGCATGTTTCCTTGACACTACTTGTAAACTTCTAAATGTCTCAAAAACGAGAATTTAAATTGTGCATGCAGCAAATGACACATTTTATAATTTTATACCAGATTATTCAAATAAATATTTTTTTATTTCATCAGTCTCCATTTTGATCAAACATGGTATAAATTACATGTATGAGAAGCCATATTTGGTAAGAAAGCATAAGAATGTTATGGCAACATTGTTCTTTCCATTATTTTCTGGGTTAGAAGATTTGAGACATTCAGGATTAAAAGTCTGGGAGAGTGATCTCGATATGTAACATCTAGTAAGGATTTGCAGGCTAAATAGAAACCTGTTTTTCTTAGCTTCTCAGCTGAAATAATGTAACCAATTACGACCATTAGTAATTGTTGTTAATTTTTACGAAAATTTTGATTATCTTGTTGGACAATTTGGCGAAATAAGCTTGCATTACCGCCAAATGTTGCAACTAGATTTCTCCATTTTGCAAACGAGAGCTGTCGTAACACAAACAACCGCATACAAGCAGAACACCGAGCCAGATGGCGATGTGGTTAGCACACTGGACTCGCATTCTGGAGGACGACTGTTCAATCCCGCGTCCGGCCATCCTGATTTAGGTTTTCCATGATTTCCCTAAATCGCATTAGGCAAATGCCGGGGTCGTTCATTTGAAAGGACACGGCCGACTTCCTTTCCCATCCTTCCCTAATCCGATGAGACTGATCACATCGCTGTTTGGTGTCCTCCCCCAAACAACCCAACCCAATAAGCAAAACACGGGACTAGTACACAAAATAATGACGATTACTGTCTGTAGGCTTTCGCTGCCTGCCACCAGAAAACGCTACGAGCTGCACACACGAAGCCAGCTGAGCGCACCCGATCTGCACCAAGATTTGCTGTCCGTAGAGAATAGACCATGGATTAGACACACTGTTTATATCTTTGGTTTGAACATATGTTCGTGTTTTAGTAAACTGAAAGAAGTTGTTGATAATATGAAATCGCACGTAACAAAGTTAATTCTGAGGAGAGTTTTAAATGTAAAACCGCAGCATTATTTCCAGAAATGTTCACGTCATAATTCGGCTGAAATTATAGGATCCGCCCAGGACAGAAATTCTCCTGAATTCAAGGTTAGATGCCGTATTATAATTAGTAGAAATCATGAACCAGTCGTCAATTAGAGATCACAGGCGAATTTCTTTTGCGATAATGTGATCCTTCTAAATTTAGTTTATTTAATCGTAGCGGGTCTTGCATATTGTTGGAGAAGAGATCTCTGTCATTACTGGTACCGCTTTGTTTATTTTATGGATTGTTTCTACTGGTCATCTTCAAGTTATGCAGAAAACCTGAGACTCTCCGATCTATCTTGTAGATTCATTTCGTTAATACGACATTGTTGTTGTGAAGAACAGGTAGACAACGTGCAGTAGTTATACACTACAAAAACTGCCCAAAATTATTAAGAAAAGCTATTTAAAAAATCAAGAAACATGTACATTATGTTAGAAATCTATAATTCTGACCTCAAACTCAGTGTTACATGGAATGTAGTGAAACGAGAGACAGGACAACACGCCACAGAACAGGATACCACCACCATTTAACTGAATGGAAGGGCTATAATTGATGAAATGAGACATAAGTAGCAAATATATTTAATAATTATTTCTTAAATATAGTAGAGTATGTAGGGACAAACAGTTCAAGAGAAAAATCACAGCGGTATGTAGGAAATGGTGTTTTCATAAAATTCACTCTTATGATTGTAACACCAATTTCTCCTTTTGAAATTAACAAAATTATATAGTCTCTCAAAAATCAAACCTTACCTGGTTTTTTTAATTGTGTTTCCAATAGAGTTCTAAAAATTTGTTCCCATATAATCAGCCCAGTCTTATGTGGAATGAGTAATGTTAATGCGTCATTCACTCGTGGCATTTTTCCAGAGAGACTGAGATATGCCATTGTTAATTGCTAAAACCATTCAAAAGCCAATATCGCAAAAAATATTTTTTTATTTAAGACAACCATTTTCAACAGTATTTGCTGTCGTCTTCAGGTCTTAAACATCTTTTCATTGTAAAACATTTTCATTTTATGCTGAACCTCTTGCACAAGCTGTCATGTGGATAAAACTCAGCACAATGAAAAGATGTTTAAGACCTGAAGATGACAGCAAAGACTGTTGAAACAGGTTGTATTAAATAAAAAAATATAATATGTGATCTTGGCGTTTGAGTGTTTCTTAACATTTAAAACAGATCACTCCTCAATACTCTCAAAATGAGAGTTGTCAATCCCCTCTGTAATAAAGGTGATAGGAGAGATGTCAATAACTACTGACATGTTTCACTCCTAATATCATTATTCTAAGTTTTTGAGAAGGTGATGTTTTCTGGAATAGTGTCTCATGTGAGCAACACTAATATCGTCAGCAAATCAAAGTTTGGATTTCAGAATAGTTGCTATACTGAGAATGCCATTTCCATGTTTATGAGCACGTTTTACAAATAAATGAAATAGTGCTCATTGTTATTTTCTATGACTTATCTATGGTATTTGACTGTGTGAATTGCAGTATTCTCCTAGATAAACTGAAGTTTTATGGAATTGATGTTATAGCCAACCAGTGGCTAATGTTATGTCTAACCAAAAGAATGCAAAAAAGTACTTAGTAATTCAGCCAATGTAGTCTGGGAACATTATTCTAACCAGGGAAAAATAACTTATGAGGCTCTCTAAGGCTCAGTCTTTGGTCTGCTGTTGTTCCTCATATATGTAAATGATCTTTCACCTAATGTACAAAAAAACAGAATTAGTTATTTTTGCAGATGATACCAGTATTGTTGTCAATACAAGCGTACATACGAAAACAGAGGAAATGGTAAACAATGTCAAAAAGTATCATTGACTGATTTCTTTTGCAAATGATCTCATCTGCAATGTCAAAAAGAGACAACATATCAGTTCTGCACATCTAGGGGTAGCCCACCAAAGATAAATGTAACATATAGTGAGGAAATAATAAATAGGATGGAAACTTAAAAATTCTTAGGTGTCTGTATGGATGAGAATTGAAATTGGAAAAAGCACATTTTGGAACTTTTAAAACAATTTAGTTCAGCCATATTTGCACTTAAGAATCACTGAAAATCTTGGGGAGAGAGAAATCAGTAAATTGACATATTTTGCATATTTTCATTCAATAGTGTCATATAGAATAATGTTCTTGGGTAACTCATCTTCAAGAAATAAATGTCTTCATTGTGCAAAAATGTGCTGTAAGAATAATATGTGGTGCTCTCTCACAATCATTTTGTAGATATATGTTTAAGGAATTGGGCATTCTAACCACTGCTTCACAGTATATTTATTCCCTCATAAAGTTTGCTGTCCATAATCCACTGTGACAAAAAGGTACAATGATGTACATAATTACAATACAAGAAGAAAAAATGACATTCATTACTTGACATTAAGGCTGCCCTTAGCACAAAAAGGAGTGCACAGTGCTGCAACAAAAATTTTTAGCAACTTACGTCATGTTATGAAATGTCTCACAAACAGCAAAGTAAAACTTTGAAACAAAACTGAAAAAGTTTCTCCATAACAACACCTATTCTGTAAAAGAATTTCTGTTGTAGTTGTAAAAGGTGATGGATAGGAATTACTGACTGTAGATTTAATAATAAAATAAACTTATAAATATTCAGCTTGTAGCCATATTTACAAATTAATTTCCAATGTTAATGTGAAAGACTCATTTCAGTTTCACATCATTATGATTTATTGTGGAAATGATGTGTGGAACATGGGACTAACTAATTAACTACAAATGATACTATGTGTCTTTGTAATTTAGCTTACTGATGTGCCATAATTCTTACACTTGGAGAGAATTTCTTATCTGGTGATACCATATATTCCATTTTTTTTCAGTAAAGGTCCAGTTGAAATGCTCTCTGTGATTGTGCCATGTGTTTTCCCATTAGTAACTAATTCTCATCGTAGTTACACAGTATGTAGCTACAAATACAACAGTGGGATGTACTGAACATACTGATATCATCCATCTACTTTGACACACAAAGTCATCAAAACAGCATTCACTTATGACTCAATTATTATCAGCCATCTCTTAATGTCAGGGTGCTGTTTGGGCTACTAAGTGATGGTGTGATGCAATGTTCAGATACGTTGGCAAAAATTGGTTGATAAATAAAACAGAGTAAAGTGCATCCAGATTAGTGTATAATAGAATTTAAGTGAACATTGTGGTGTAGGTATCGGTCAGTATTTGAGGAGGACTGACCCCATCCACCTGGTAATGGGTTTCCTACTCCATATTAGGCATAGCAATGTATTGTGTTTTTGCTGTTTCCATAGTTTTGTCCACCCCCAGTATATTCTTTTCTTTTTGACAACCACTAACAACCAGCCTGCCCTTATATCGACAGTTATCGTTAATTTTAAAGACCCATTTGCCTGTCAAGATCTCTTTCCTTAATGCCTCCTTTGGTTTCACCAATTTCTATGTGTCATTCTGTTCAAATTATTTCTTTTCTTGTTGTATTGCATTTATCCAATTTTCTTTATCCGGACTGTTAATACACCTTTCATATTCAAGTAATACTGTATCTTAATCTTCATATTTTTAAGGTTTCATAAATTTGTTCCATTGCATAAACTGTAGTTTCTTCTGTCTTCATTGCATCCTCTTCCATCTTGATTTTCTTCTCCCACATTTTCTGTACCTTGAATTTCATTTACCTAATTGCTAGTGTCATTTGATAATTCACCAATAACAAGATTTTGTGTACAATCTTTTGTCACTCTGTTCAAATTCAAGATCTCTTGACACAACAGTATTTCTTCTTTCTGCACAAAATGGTTTTGTAGCAATCTAGAGCATAACCTAAAAAAAGTAGGGATTACTTCTTTTGTCTAGTTTCTTCAAGAAACCTAGATTTTTGGCAAAAACTCTCCATCTGAAAGTTTGAAGTCTCGACGGACCAGTTCCTCTCCCACACCACTTTTCTGCAGGTGTTTGGGGGCTTCTATTGATTAAGTATGTGGCTTTGAGCACTGCTTGTCCCTGCTCTTTCTTCAGTAATCTGTCAAAGATCATAGCTTGTGCCTTGTTCATTATTGTCAGATTTAGTGTCTGCTTTCTCCATTAAATTGAGGACTATAAGGAACTCAAAAGTGTTGCACAATTCCTTTTCCTTCATATTAATTCTTTAACTCATGGCAGGCATATTTATCACATCTTATTTTTGACAGATTGAACTTACTTGATGGACCTAAGAACATTTCCACCCTTTGATGTCAGTTGACAGGTTGCATTGTTGAGTACTGTTGGGGGAGCAACTTACTTTCATGTTTGGTGCCTCTACCTTCTTTGGGCTTGGCCTGTCAGTTTGTTCGTCCTTTATGATGTCACTCACAAAAATACCTGCTTCTGTATATATTAAAAAAAAAAAAAAAATAAACTCCTGTTGGAGGGTGCTGTCATAAAAGTTATATCAGTTTGTTCTCTGAGAAAACTTTAATTTATTATATAAGTAATCAAAGCTTTTTATGGTGGTGTTATGTTCTGAGAAAATTAACTTTAATGTACCTAGTTGTTTACATAAGTGTTTGTGCAGAGTTTGAGAGGCTAAAAAAATATAAACGGACATACCAAACCAGTTATAAGGGAACATACAATTTATCGTCAACTATGAACTACAGTGCATCTCAATTGTTCATGTACACAAATTATTTTCCTTGGTGAAAGAAGTAGTAAATGAGATCAAAAGTCTTATGACCAATTGGGATTTGGACCTCAAATCTTTCTCATTTGTAGTTTGAAACTTACCCATTGAGAAGCAGAGTGTATACTGAATCTTACTTTCGAAGCTTTGTTGTCAGTATTCATTTTGGCTGACGTTTAGGTGGTGTTGATCTTGTACTGGGCAGTAAATCACAGATGTTGGCAGCAGCAGTGGGAGGATGGTATCGGGTAGCAGTGACTAAATGTCTGTATGCCTACTAATATGATTTGCTCACATTCTGTCATTTTCTGCATTTGCATAATATTAATGTTTTTGTTATGAATATGGATAGATGTGTTTTGTAAAATGGTTATGATTAGTGAGGTAGTTGTTTCATCTTAAGTACAAAAGTTTTTTGACAGACAGGTTTGTGCTGTAGTCGGAAGTCTAGGTTAGGTTGGAAGGCGAGTGTGGTTGTGAATGGATGAAGCCAACAAAAGTGAACATGAAATTTTTGTTGTCATGATTGAATGATCTGTACCATAGCCCAAGGCCTAGGTTAGACTGGAAGGTGGTAGTTCATTTGTGAGGCAGGTTAGTGAATATCAATATGAAATCTTAATCCTGGTGGCAAACTGTTTTGTGGCATAGTTCAAGATCGACATTAAAGTGGAAGATATTAGTATTGTATAACATTTGTCATGCAAATGAACTGAAAATTCCTCTTTTGACTGAGAGAGGTTATTATAGGTTGTCCATGTTCTGTATAAACATACCTATTTGTTTGTCAAATGCACTCAAGTAAAGGATGTATTCTTTCTCTGACAATATCATTTGCTCACACCCTGACCACTAGTATTTTGAAGTTGTCATCATGTTAGCAACTGAAAGTTACATTTTCCACAGTTGAAATAAAGTCATCTCCTTGTTCTGTACCGAAGCTCATATCAACTTCGTGGTTTGAAAAACAAATGAGTGTCGGAAGGACTGACTCAGCATATAGGAAAGTCAAAGATACCTTTGGTGAAGTTAAAAGCAAGGGTGGTAACATTATGAGCGTAACAGGAATTCCACTGTTAATTGCAGATGAGAGAGCAGATGGGTGGAGAGTACATTGAATGCCTCTATGAGGGGGAAGATTTGTGTGATGTGGAAGAAGAAGAAACATAAGTCAGTTTAGAAGAGATAAAGGATTCAGTATTAGAAACAGAATTTAATAGAGCTTGGAGGACTTTAGATCAAATGAAGCAATAGGGACAGATAACATTCCATGAGAATTTCTAAAATTATTGGGGGAAGTGGCAATAAAATGACTATTTACATTGGTGTTTAGAATGTGGTAATGTACCAGCTGACTTTTGAAAAAATATCACCCATACAATTCCAAAGACTGCAAGAGCTGACAAGTGCGAGAATGATGATACAATCAGCTTAACAGCTTATGCATCTAAGTTGCTGACAAGAATAATATACAGAAGAATGGAAAAGAAAATTGAGGATGTGTTAGATGATGATCAGTTTGGCTTTAGGAAAGGTAAAGGCACCAGAGAGGCAATTTTGATGTTGCATTTGATAATGGAAGCAAAACTAAAGGAAAATCAAGACACCTTCATAGGATTTGTCAACTTGGAAAAGGCGTTCAAATTTGTAAAATGATGCAAGATGTTTGAAATGCTGAGGGAAATATGGGTAAGCTGTAGGAAGAGACAGGTAATATACAATATGTACTAGAACCAAGAGGGAATAATAAGAGTGGACGACAAAGAACGAAGTGCTCGGATTAAGAAGAGTGTAAGACAGGGATGTAGCCTTTCGCTCCTGCTGTTTAATCTGTATATCGAAGAAGCAGTGATGGAAATAAATGAAAGGTATGGGAGTGGAATTAAAATTAAAGGTGAAAGGATATCAATGATAAGATTTGCTGATGACATTGCTACCCTGAGTGAAAGCAAAGGGGAATTACAGGATCTCTTGAATGGAATGAACAGTATAATGAGTACAGGGTATGGATTGAGAGTAAATTGAAGAAAGAGGAAAGTAATGAGAAGTAGCAGAAAAGAGAACAGTGAGAACTTAACATCAGCATTGGTGGTCACGAAGTAGATGAAGTTAAGGAATTCTATTACCAAGGCAGAAAAATAACGAATGACGGACAGATCAAGGAGGACATAAAAAGCTGGCTAGCTCTGGCAAAAAGGGCATTCCTGACCAAGAGAAGTCTACTAGTATCAAACATAGGCCTTAACTTCAGGAAGAAATTTCTGAGAGAATACGTTTAGAGCACAGCATTCTAAGGTAGTGAAACATGGACTGTGGAAAAACCGTAACAGAAGAGAATTGGAGCATTTGAGATGTCGTGCTACAGAAAAATGTTGAAAATGAGGTGGACTGATAAGGTAAGGAATGAGGAGGTTCTTCACAGAATCGAGGAGGAATGTGGTATGTGGGAAACACTGACAAGAAGGGGGGACAGGATGATAGGACATCTATTAAGACACCAGGGAATTACTTCCATTGTACTAGAAGGAGCTGTAGAGGAAGACAGAGATTGGAATACAGCCCGCAAATAATTGAGGACATGGCTTGCAAGTGCTATTCTGAAATGAAGAGGTTGGCACAGGAGAGAGATTTGTGGCAGGCCGCATTAAACCAATCAGAAGACTGATGACTAAAAAAGAATCACATGATTATGTATGGCAAGTCTTATTGACATACACTTCAAGATAATTGTGTGGTTAGGCCCTTAGAACTTTTACCAATTTTTGATGTGAAACTAGCTAAAACCCAAAACAACTAATGGGGATGTTAACTGTCAAGCTTCTATTGTTTATTTTTTTCCATTCCTTTTGCTGTAATACAAATGACTAAAAGGTTTTCATTTGCATTTACAGGACAACTATGCAGCTATGAAAGGTGTTGTAGATAAGTTGACCCAGCGTACTTTAGATGTACGTGGTGGTGGAGGACCGAAATATGCCCAGCGCCACAAATCAGCTGGCAAGCTGCTTGTTCGAGAGAGGATTGATGCCATTCTTGACCCTGGTTCTGCCTTCCTTGAGTTGTCGCAACTGGCAGGATTAAACATGTATGAGGATGATGTTCCATGTGGTGGATTAGTGACTGGAATTGGTCTTGTGGCAGGGTAAGGTAACATTTCCTCATCATTATTTGAAAACAAAGATGGCTTTAATGTAGTATTTATAATACTGACTAATAGGAATAACACTATTTTGACAGTAAATATCTGTTGTGAAGTCACCTTACAACTGCCCTATGAGTCCCGATGAGTCAGTACTGAGAATGTTACGCCACCAGTTGTCGAATGTGTGATGTTTTTAGCACAGCATATTGCGGGAATACGTTATCCAATTATCAAATGCTGTAAAACGAGGAAACCAATCAATAAATCCCAACATGATACGTACTAACCACCACACAAAAATATTTATATTGTCTAGCAATATAACATACTTTAAAGCTGTTATACTACAGGACAGTATAGCTTAAAGCTTTAAGATATGGTATACAACAGGATGATATAAATATTTTTATATGGTTTTTAGTACGTGTCAGATTGTGATTTATTGATTGGTTTCCTTGTTTTACAGTGTTTGATTATGGGATAACATAGTCCTGAAACATGCCGTGCTAAAAATATCACAAAGTTGACAACTGGAGATGTAACATTCTCATTAATGATGGAACAATAAATGTTTGGAAACACTTCCTGTATCAGCTAACTCATTCAAGGCTATTGTACTAAAATTGAATCACCACTGAAATTCATCATTTGCTTCTAATTTATAAACATATCTCATATATAATGTTAGTTCTGTCAAGGGAGTGAAAGATTTCCTGAGGTGGTATTTTGTACATTAACATTACAGGTTTGTGTAAGGCTGGTTTTCCCCAAGTCTTTTGCTACATGATAAATAACTTAAGTTTGTCCTAATGCATGACTTATTATTATTATTGTGTTGCTATAATTTCCATTTTCATATACTTATACTGAACATGAATTAGGACATAAACAGGAAAGAAATTGCATTTAACAGACTGGCTGCTATTGTGATTAAATGTGGAGTAATATGATTACAGATTTTGTTGCACAGTAATTACAGAATTATAGTTTTAGTCTGTAATAACGTTTTACAGTTTTAAAGACTTACTACTATTTAGTGTTGTGTGATATTATTCTACACAGCCCACAACACAAAATGGCTTCTATGCCAGGGAATAGTGTGACAGTATGCACACTGTAATTTTATTATTCTCTGAAGAGCATTACATTTGTGGTTTTAATGAGTTATTAAGCATACTGTGTAAACATATTTAGAAGTAAATTTCTTCTTACTAGTATTCTGCATTCACTTGGAGAACTGATGACATACTTTGCGCATTGGTTAGGAGTGTATGTTGTACTCAACTTCTCTTGTCGCTGTACTTATTTTGTACGTGCACTTATGTAAATCAGATAACTAATTACAAGGGATTGGATCAAACTGGTCAGTAAAGAAATTTATGGCAGAACTAGACTGAAAGAAGGGATTGGTTGTTAGGACACATCTTGAGTCATCAAGGGATTGTCAGCTTGGTAATGAAGGGAAGTTTGGGGGTTAAAATTGTAGAGGGAAACCAGGACTTGACTACAGTAAGCAGGTTCAGATGGATGTAGGCTGCAGTAGTTGTGTAGTGGTGAATGGGCTTAATGCAGGATATACTAGTGTGGAGAGCTTAACCCATCTTTGAACTGAAAGTCACAACAAGACGTGTACTTCAGCTGCTTCTTGTCACAAATGTTCTGTGACTAATAGAATTACAATAAGAGACAATATGACACTAATCTTCCTGGAAAGAGTAATGAGAAAATAGATAACTTATGACTGTTTGGGTTACTGTTAGACGGGAATACAAAACCATTCAGTAGTGAAAACTTTCTGTTAATGACCAATTTTTAGCAGCAGAAAGAACTCTCGTACCACTGCTTTGATGAGGATAAAGCAACTTTATACAGAAATCTGTAAAGATTCTGTGTATTATTTGATGTTAGTTCCATCCTGATTTTAACTTCTTATAACTTGGAAGTAACTATTTCCATAAATTTTTAACTTATTATTTTGTTGATTTATTTTTGTATGTGGCACTCATGATGTGAAAGAAAGCTTTGGACACGTCAGTGTGTGCAGCACATGTTACCTTTAACTGAAAATAATAAATCTCTTCAATCTTACAGATTACTTTCACTTAACATCTGGCGTATAAAGGGTGTTAGTTAGCAGTGTGCATTATTGAATTTCTTTTATTTAGGCTATACCATTGTACACTGTCTGCACATATTATTGAGCAGTTTTTGAAAGAAATTTCTAAACTTTTGAGATGATATTTTAAAATGATTATCATTAACAGTTGTAATAGAGTGTGGAAAACTTACACACGTAACAATAAAGTTATCTTTTTTGTTTGCTGATGAAAATTACCTCCTGGATCGCCACAGCATTTATCTTTGACAGCCAGCTTCAGTCTGATGCACAGATTTGTCTTTATCAAGTTAAGTGCATATAATTGCCATACTAAATATGAAGATGGTTTGTATATCATATTAAAACCAGTCGTCATTAAAACACTTTGGTTTTCAACATTGAGTCATTAGTGCTTACAGTTTCCTAAGATGACATGGATTTAAATATAATATACCTGTTTATTGTTAGATTATTTTCTGTGTTTCTTTTTAATGTGGAGATACATCAGCTTTATTTGAGCAACAATGAAGATAGTTTGCAAACTTTCTCTACTCTGCATGTGCAGTGATGAACAGTTTAAAATGTTTTGAGATTTTAACGTTACTCAAGCACATGCCCTGTTCATTTCATACTTTGCTCATCTATAGCACTATTAGGGGTTAGCACAAAACGTATTTAAACACCATGTTGGATTAAATAATTCCAAACTAATGTGCTGTATTTGGTAATTCTCATAATATAACTTGTGTGTTAAGAAAATGCCATTGTTATATGCATTATTACTTTAAAGATCTATCAAATGCACTTTGTTTTTCATGCAGTTTGATGTAATGAAAGGGAGGAAAAGTGACATTGATGTATAAATCTTTTATCTTAAATCTATCTATTTGCAATTCTAAAATCTACATTTTAATGTTGTACAGAACAAATTTTACATCTTCAAACGTGAAATAAGTCATCAAATACTTACTGGAAACATGCATAACAAGAGCACTGTGTCAGCTGGCCAGAAAAGTGTTTTAAAAAAAGTTTTTTTTTCCCCCAAATCATTTTCTGGAAACATGTGCACGTCCTGATTCACATGATAGATGTAGTATGATATGAGAAATATTATGGTAAAGGACAAAGACATGGTGTGATAAAAATTCATATATACATCAAGCCAACAAGATTTGACACACACTGACGAGGCTAAACATTATGACTCTCTGATTAATAGTGTGTTGCTCCTCCTTTGGAACGCAATACAGTAATGATTTTGTGTGGCGTGGACTCAAAAGTTCTTGGTAAGTTTCTGGAGATTTGTGGCACCAGATGTCTATGCACAAGCTATAGCAATTCCCATAAATTATGGGCCAGTGGTTTGTGGGTTTGGAACTGGTGTCTAATGGCATTCCAGATGTATTCCATTGAGCTCAGATAAGGTGAATTTGGTTACCAAGACATCAATTAAGTTCACTGTCATGCTCCTGAAATCACTGTAGCACAAAAGTGACTTTGTGACACTGTCTGTTATCCTTCTGGGAGATGCCATCACTATTAGGGAACACATTAAGCACGAAGGGATTCATGTGGTCCACAGTATGTTCGTGTACTTCACAAATGTCATGGTTCCATTGATTAATACCACAGTTCCCTAGAAATCCTAAGTGAATGTTCCCCACAGCATAATACTATCCCCATTGGCCTGCATCCGTGGCACGGTGAATGTTTCGAGCATCTGTTCACCTGAGTCACTGCTTATTTATACGTGACCATTGACCTAGTGTAACAAGAAATATGATTCAAGTCATCAGGTAACACGTTTCTATTGATCCATAGTCCAAGCTTCATGATACTGTGCTGGCTGCAATCATAACTGATAGTGTTGTTGGGTCAACATGGGAACACGTAGGGGTTGTCTGTTGCAGAGCCCCATGTTCAGCAGTTTGCACTGAACAGTGTGCTCCAAAAGACTTGTGCCTGCACAAACATTGTACCCTGGCATCAGATCTGTCAGATTGCCTCCTATCCTGCTTTACAGAGCAAGCAGTAGTCCAACCGCACATTCTGTAATTAGACATATATGTCCAGTGCTTCATTACCTACTCTTATTTTCACTGTCCTTCAGCTTTTTCCATAGATGCTCATGACAGAAACAGCATATAAACAACAGGCCAACATTGACAATTATGAGATACCAGTTCCAATATTCTGGGCCATAACAATTTGCCCTTTGTCAGAGTCTCTTACATTCGTGGATTTCCCTATTTGTAGCCAATATCATTTTTATAGTGAATCCCCATTGTTTTGCTCTACTGGGGGATGGTTGCCAGAATGAATTTTCCTTCTGGAACCAGTGTGTGTTGATATGAAACTCCTGGCAGATTAAAGCTGTGTGTGGGACCAGGACTGGCTACTTTGCCTTTCATGGGCAAGTGATCTACCACCTGAGCTACCCAAGCACGACTCATGACAGCCTTCACAGCAGAATGAAAATTCATTCTAGAAACCATCCCCAGGCTGTGGCTAAGCCACGTCTCCACAGTAGCCTTTCTTCCAGGAGTGCTAGTCCTGCAAGTTACGCATTAGAACTTCTGTGAAGTTTGGAAGGTAAGAGGAGAGGTACTCGTGGAAGTAAAGCTGTGAGTACAAGTCATGAGACATACTTGGGTAGCTCAGTTGGTAGAGCACTTGGGTTCGAGTCCTTGTCTGGCACACATTTTTAAAGTGCAGGAAGTTTCATATTGGCACACATTCTGCTGAAGGGTGAAAATCCATTCTGAAAGACGTTTTGTTTCATGGAAAGCGGATTTATAAGAGATACTATAAGCGGAGTCACTTTCAAGTTAATATCTTCTAATATTTACATATATACCGTTAAAAGATTGTATGTTATAGGATAGAAGAAACAAAATATGAGAAATTACTCTAAAAACATTTGAATTTCATACACCACATCGAAAAGCATAACCCAAGAAGTAGTGTCCACACGTTTGTCCAGACACACAACGAAGCACCTAACTTCTCACTTTCAGCTTTAGGACACCAGTTGTCTACAAATATTATTTCATTTTTAGTTCTTAATTATGACATCCGATATGATCGATTAAAGCCATATGTACAAGGAAATGAAAATGTGCACTTGAAATTGAAGTTGAAACTAGCCAATAGTGTTAAACGAGACAATTTTTTGAAATAAATTGACAGGCTCAGTGGAAAACAATGGTTCATCGTAATTGGTGTGGGTTGGTTGTGGAGCCAATCATGAAAAAAGAGAAAACAATCAAATTTATAAAAGACCAGAAAACCAAAGCAAATCACTGTAACAACTAACATGCTATTGTCACATAGGTGCATTCAGGGAGGGAGAGGGAAAGAGAAGAGGGTACTTGCTTCTTGCAATCTGAGGATGTAGACTTTATACCTCTTACACAGTGTTTGCCCTTTTGTAGCAATGATTGTTTGCAATTCTACTTAATTGCAGATTTAGCACTTTGGAGCATGTCATTTCTCCATTTAGAGGAGGCAAAATTTGGCTCCTTTTTTTCCAATAGGCTTTTATCAATTGTTTTGATTTCTTTTCTGTTTCACATTTTTAATTTTCAGTGAAAATATAACATTACTGGTTTATGAATGAAAATTTTCATTGTGCATAGCACCTTGAATTATAAGAATGATGTAATTTCAGGTTTTTAAATCAAAATTATAGCTTTCATGTTCACATGAATACTGTAGTAATATGTCATAGCATATACTAGTTAAATATGCTTACCATTTTGATATCAGAGTAATATACCTAAAAACATTGGATGCATAAGTGTTAACATTTTGTGTAATTCTCTTAAAATTTAGCTTTTGTGCCATTATAGTTTCTTAAACTCATTGAATCAGATAAATCAAATTGGCAAATTTTAGAATATGTCCCCTCTTGGATAAATTTTTGCGAATGCACAGAGTCATGACCCTGATGTTTCTTTGATATGGCAATAAAATCTCTGTGATAGAATATAGACTTATATATGAAATAGAGACTGATATTTCTGTGAGTCATTTAATATTTAATTGGTAGGGAATTAAAAGATTCATATAAGAAGAGCATCAACAGGTGATGTAATATTCGTGATCACCAGATAGTGCCAGTTACCGGAAATGAACCCAAATGTCTCCATAGTGATTGATGGTGTGCTTCCTGGAGTTTAGCCGAAGTGTCAGATGCCTTGGGATGCTGCAACTGAAGAAGACATGTATTTTTGGTTGTTGAAATAGTGCCTAGAAAATCTGAGAGACCGTGTCTATGTAATGTCTCAACAAGTGAGAACATGTGATACTATTGACAGTAAAATCAGACACTGGAAAATCCAGGATTAAATGTAACAATATTATGAAAAGGACAGTTGCTATCCAGCATATAGCAGAGATGCTGAGTCACAGACAGGCACGACAAAAAAGACTGTCTCAAAATGTGCTTTCAGCCAACAAGGCCTATTGACAGTAATCTACTTATCAGATGGAGTCAATATGCTATGTGACCCTCCTGGTGCTACTTGAGAGAAGACAATGTCCATGCACTAGGTTTGATCTCTGATGTGTGCTCTTAGGCTTTTCCAGTGAATCAACTGTCTGTACTGTTGTCAGGTGTCCATCCGGGTGGCAGTCGTTTTCATAACACAGTATTTCGACAGCATACCTTGTCGTCATCTGCAGGTGATACCTACAGAACGAGTGTCGGTGCTACATCCCACCTCTTTTGTACTCTGTCTATGTCCAGTCCTTCATTGCCAGTTGCATGCTGCGACAGATGGAGAAGGGGAGGGACAAGGGAGGAGGGTGATGCTAATGGATGCTGGGCACAGACTCTGGTTCTTCAGTACTTTTGTGGCCTGCGTTGGATAAGGAAGCTACTTTCAGCCAACACCATGATTTTAGTGCCAGACTAATCTCTTGTAAGGGAGAGGATGCGGTAGAGAAATCGGTAACTGGATACAACATCTAAAGAAGTACTTGTACTTAACTTGGAGATGGCCTGTTTACTCTCTTCTGATTCTTGGGAGTGGCTTGACGCCATTTCTCTACACAGTGCTGCTACCAGACAAGCCTCCAAGTTTAAACATCTAGCATCAAGAGAACAATAGTCGCAAGAAGAGCAATGATGAACCATAATCAACCTCATGGAGAAAGAGACTGATGGCAGGGCGAAATCAGTTCTGGAAAAGGGGCTCACCTTTGAACCATCTCCGACTGCAATACCTGTTGCAGATGTCATCAGTGGTATAGAACAAGTAATTTCTACCCTCCTTAGTGACAATGTGCAAGAAGTACATTGGGAAATAAGCCACGTGCTCACTAGGGACATCCCACTGAGGACGAACATCATGAAAGTGGAAAGAGCTGCCATTCAGGAACTATGGAATGATCCTGAAATTGTCATTCTACCTGTGGACAAGGAAATACCACTGTACTAACTACTGCTGTCAGAGTGCAATCACAAAATGTATGACCTACTAAAGGGTCCAGCATACAGAAAAGTGAAGGGAGACCTGACCAACAGAGTGAAGAAGAAAAGTATTGAGTTTCTTCTCCAGGCACTGCTGAAGAAAATCATCATGAAGCTTTGACCATGAGCTGCTGCACCACCAAGGCTCTATGGGTTACCGAAGATCCACAAATTGGATGTCCCTCTATGTCCTGTTGTAAGCAACATAGGCACACCAAGGTACCAGCTGGCCAAACATCTCACAGCAGTATTAGGGCCCTATGTTGGTAAATGTCTGCACGACGTCAGGAACTCTGTATGTTTCATTCAACAGGTGAAGGAACTACGCCTCCGTGACCAGGACCTTATCATGAGCTTTGATATGGGATCCCTCTTCAGCAGAGTGCTGCCAGCTGATTGTCTCAAGTCGATGAGAGAGAAATTCATCCCAACAATGATGTATCTCTTTGAATTTGTCCTCACATCAAGATGCTTTCTCTGCAGTGGCAACTATTATGAACAAATAGATGGTGTTACGATGGGATGCCATCTGTCACCAGTTGTGGCAAACTTGGTTATGGAGGACTTCAAAGAGAAAGCACTGGAAATAGCTGCACTGAAGCCCACATGCTTTGTCAGATATGTTGATTACACATTTGTGGTGTAGCCACATGGGAGTGAAAGACTTCGGGAGTTCCTTTGACATCTGAACTCTCTGCACCTTAGTATCAAATTCACCATAGAGGTGGAAGGGAATGGCAAGGTCCCCTTTTTGTACAACTTAGTCAAGTGCAGAATGGATGGCACTATAGGACACAGTGTATGCAGGAAAGCCACCAGCTGTCAGCTGCCATCATCCTCCAAAGCATGAGGGACACTGGTACACAGGGTGCACACAATATCAGATGAAAAGTGCCTATGAAGGGAGTTTAACCATCTTAAGCACATATTCAAGCATAACAGTTACGATGAGAGACAAAGGAAATGTGCTTTCAGGCAGAAAGTACAAGCCCAGCAGATAGAAAATGATGATGAGGAGAAGAAAATGGCATATCTGCCATACGCCGGCAAAGTATCGAACAAAATCTGCAGAATCCTGGCATGATGTAACATTAAATGCATTTTCCGCTTACCTCTGAAAAAAATACCCTATTTGGTATGGTAAAAGAAGACTTGGGGCTCTGTAAACCAAGTTTATGCGGTAAGGTGTATATCGGAGAGACTGTATGGTCAATTGAAGAAAGGTGCAAGGAACACAGAAGACACATTGAACTTAAGCAAGCAACAAAATTTGTGGTTATAGAACACTGCATAGCTACAGGGGACTCCATGAAGTATGAAGAAACGGAATTGTTAAGAAAGACCTCATCTTTTTGGGACTCTGAAGGAGGCTATCAAAATATGGGTGCCTGATGGACTGATCAACACACACACTAGGTTCACTTCCAGCAATTCTTGGGACCCATCACTTAGTGAACTAAAATCACAGTGTTGGCTAGGAGCGACTTCCGCACCCCACGCAGGCCACAGGAGTACTGAGGGAACAGAGTTTGCACCCAGCATCTGGTGACACTGTGTCGTTGTCCACTCCCCCATTCCCCCTCCTGCAACTCTGCTTGTCACAGATTGAGACTGGTAGTGGAGGAAGGGGTGTGTGGCTATCAGAGTATAAAGGAGGCTAGATGTAGCAAAGCTGCTTATTCTGCAGACATCAGCTGAAGATGATGGCAAGGTATGCTGTCGAAATATTGTGTTACGAAAATGACTGGACCCGGCTGCACACAGCAGTACAAACTCTTCATTATATTTCATCATCCTCAATACCATGAACATATTACCCATCACTCTCACTTATACATTGACCAAAACGTCTGTTTTATCCAGTGACAGTTATTTTACAATATGATGTGGCACCATACTCCAAAATCCTTTATGTTAACTGACTGAGTACGAAAGTCTGTGCAATTGTAACAATGTTCACACCTTGCAAAGAGAAGCTACCCTATTGATGTCTATAAACAAATACTTTCTGAGTTAGGCAGCTGAATGCTGGGGATATTCCAGCCAATAATTCCACACATTCCATGTGCCATGTCAACTAGCACATTTTTGCATTGTGAGCATTCAGACACACATCCTTCATGTCAGTACATGCAAAGAAGCACAGAAACTGAGCTGCTCCAACCACTTCTGCCTTAGTCTGCCTTGCACCAAGAGCTACAACAGTGGAAGAGTAGTGTGTAATATTGTGATATTTTTTTCTGAGGATTGACAGTGAATGGGAACTTTGAGTAAATGTCTCCAGTGTTTTGTTGAAAGATACTACACGGGCTTACACTACCAGTAGGTACAAACCGTAAAATCATTCTGCTTTTAAGCTGGAGACCCATGGCTTTCATTTCACAATGAGAATATAGATTCTGATCTGCTGAACAGTCATGTGCTACTGTCACTTTTTGCGTGCAATACTTGGACCAAAGCTGTATTCAGCAAAGAAAACTAAGTGAAATAGATATGGTGCAGCTTAGCATAGTCACACAGGGATTAAGACACCTGCAAGTAAAATAACTTGTGTTATCCACCTAGACTTTTCAAAAAAATTTTAACACTATTGTAGATCAATACTATAAGTGCATTTTTATCTTTAAGGGTGGATGTAAAAGGGCATGCTGAAAAGTAATGTCTCCAAATCTTTTATTCTGTTCTCAATTTCAGTTGAGCTATTACATGTCATGCAATAATGGGATGACTTTCCTGCTTTGCAGACACAAGTCTGCTAGAGGGGTCTGAATTTTAGTATGTAACATTGCAGTGTTTAACTTGTGTCAGTGTGTGAGAAACAGTGATAGTGATGAAGTGGTGCAAGCAAATGAGACTATGTCAACAAAGTCAAACATTCTACAGTGATGATATCAATAAATTAATCTCTCACTGGGAGAAATGTGTTTGTCACCAGCGTGACTATGTTGAAGAATGAATACACAGTCCACTCACATTAATGTGACCACTGCTTATGTTCAACATCAACATGTAATAACTACTCAGATGGCTGGGGCAGCTTTAGCTTGGCTCTGAGCACTATGGGACTCAACTGCTGTGGTCATAAGTCCAGCTTTAGCAGTGGAAGGTATATGAAGTGCATCGGGGTGATGCAGGAAACAGTGCAGTCATTACCATAATTAGGAAACAGAGTGATTTTTCTGTCATACAAAAGGGCATGATCATTTACTTTGGGGCCAAGGGTGAACACATTTCTAAAACGGCTAAGTCTGTAAACTATTCACATGCTGCTGTGGTTAAAGTGTACGTGCATGGCAAAATGGTGCTATCCAAAACTGACACCAAGGCAACTGTGGTGCACCACTAGACGTAGATGACAGGAGACAGGGAAATGTGTACTGGCGAATAGTCATGCAACTGTTGAGCAGCTGACCGCACAGATGAACCAAGGGGCCACCAGCAGAGTCTCTGCATGTAGGCCTAAGCAGCAGGCACCTGGTTCATGCATTCATGCTGACTACTGTTTGTCAGTGATAAAGGCTTAAATTTGCACACTAGTACCACAACTGTATGTCCACTGAGTGGCAACAAGGGGCTTTTTCAGATGAATCATGTTTTATACTCAATTGGACAGATGACCATTGTATATGGTGTCGTAAGGGTCCAGGCCGGAGGAGGAAGCATTATGGTGTGGTGAATGTTTTTGTGGCGTACTCTGGGTGATCTCATTGTTATTAAAGACACACTGGATCAACCCAAGTATGCATCTATCCCGAAGGATCGTGTTCACCCCTACGTGCTTTTCGTTTTTTCTCGGCTTGATGCAACAATCAAAAAGGCACTGCAACATGTCACACAGCTCACAGTGTACGTGCATGGCTCAGAGAGCACCAGGGCAAATTTGCCATACTCCCCTGGCCGTCAGATTCCCCAGATTTAAACTGGGAATGTATAGGACCATTTTGATTGGGCTGTTAATGCCACGGATCCTCAATCGAGAAACGTAGCACAGCAGTCCATGATACTGGAGTTGACATAGCTCCACATGCTACTGAACTGTGTATGTGGACATGAAGACTAAAGATGTAGAATGTTAATAAAATTTGTTTTATTTAAAAAGCTATAAGTTTTTTAACAAAACAAATCAGAAGTATTACATTTCAACATACCCTCATAGGATTGGGAATGCTGTAGGTTGTGCCTTTCTTTCCTTCCATCAAACCTTTGGGTTTTAATGAATAAATGACCTTGTATTTAATCATGCAGATCTTCAAACTGTCTTGAAGCCAAAAAGGCAGAAGAGGTAGCACTCTTACACCTATTTCATTTGCTCAGGCTTACAATATACCACGCATGTATCCAGCAGATTAAACAATCCAAGCCATTCAGGACAGAGCTAGCTGGAAAGATTTTTGTGTTGCATACTGAGCCCCCATAGGCACTGATGGGAACGAGCTGAGATGAGGACAGGATTCTCACTTGTGTGACTGTTGGAAGTGGCATTTAAATGTATGACTGTCTCCTGTTACATGACAGACAAGCAAAATACAGCACTTCTGTAGAGCAACTTACAATACAGCACATTGTAACATCCTGTGCTGCACGTATTCGAACATAGGAAACACAAGGATTGACTGAAAGTCGGCTTTTAATGTTAGTGATAAATGGAGGGGTGTACTGCACATATTACAATTCTTATTGAGGACATAATTTATCCTATGACTAGTGGAGAGGAACCGTTAATATTTGGTAGAACAGCTATTAAACAACCTGTAAATAAGGTGAACCAGTAATAATTAGTGATTTTCGTAATTTAATCCCAACATTGCATATAACCCACTTGCTTAATAAAAACTTTGTACATATGCAAGTACCATCAAATTGGGTGAAGTTGACCAAAAAGATCAAAAAGCATTTAATGTTAAATAATTACACATTGGTGATGAAAATTCCTTTATTTTAGTTATTATATTTGCTATTCGAAAGTTCTGAACATGTGGCAATGGCTAAATGTACAGTATTCCAAACCATATGGTCAGCCAGTTTTTAGTGCCAAAGAAATGAGCGTGTGTGTCTTCAGAATTTCATAAAGCAAATTTCATGAAACTTTCTTTGTATTGTACTCTGAAATTATTATTAAAATTTAATTATAATATCAGATTTATTTTTCAATCATTGATAACATTCCAGAAGAACTGACCACTTCTCTCTCTCTCTCTCTCTCTCTCTCTCTCTCTCTCTCTCTCTCTCTCTCTCTCTTCTTTTTATTTATTTCCTAAACTTGTATTTCTGAGACTGGCATAAAACAACTCATATGTCTAGATCTTATGTATAACATGCATTGATTCTTCCCGACAACTAGAGCAATAGCAAAGGTTAATCTTAATCTATTATACTTACCTGTTTATAGAGACATAAATGAAACTTTTCAAATTCTTGGTGAAACTGGCATCTCGTTAATTGTCTTTTCTCATGCTGGTCTTTTCTGAACATACATTTGTGAATGCGGCAAGAATGTGACTTAATGGAGGCACCAACAGTGTGACATAATGGTTGCCACAACAACTGTTCATAGCAGTCTAGTGATGAAGTTAGGAAGTCATTGTTGCAAGTATCTGTATGTTAACTCATGACGTAGGCCACAGTTCTGTTTGTTGTATCATGCAGTGGAGATTGTTAGAGTTGCCAGTGTAAAAGTGTAAATTGGGTGAATTGAAGAAATATAACCATGATGTGTTGTAACTGAGTTTCTCAGAAATTTCAGATTGCAAAACAGTAATTAATGAGGCTAGAGAAGTGCATCAAATTCTCGAAGGAACCCTAATAAACAGAATTCAATTGGAAGGCATCATTAGAGTTGTCAATGTGTTCCAGTACAAACTCTAAAGCTGGTCAGATATATTTATTATAAACTGTTACTAAGTCACTTAATAATGAATATTAGCTGTTTATCATGATTTTGTACATTACCAATTAGCACTAATGCTTTTTTATATCTAATGCGATGTATGCCATCTGTCTTCTCCCATTGATATTCATATTTTACATTACTTCTAGGCGAGAATGTGTAATTGTTGCAAATGATGCAACAGTGAAAGGAGGCACATATTACCCTGTTACAGTAAAGAAACACTTACGAGCACAACAAATAGCCTGGGAAAATAGACTTCCTTGTATATACTTAGTGGATTCTGGAGGTGCAAATCTTCCTCATCAGGCAGAGGTTTTTCCAGACAGAGACCATTTTGGTCGAATTTTCTACAACCAGGCCAACATGTCGTCTGCTGGGATAGCTCAGGTAAAAATATATGTGATCAGTTTTTTTTAACAAAAATGTACATTTGTGCAGTGTGTGTCCTCATATATATTCTGTTTTTACATGCTGATTTAAGAATTATCTTTTTCTTCTTCTAATGCTGTTACAGAATACGGTTATTTTTCAACACAAAAGTTAACTCAGTGGATATCCATAGCTAAAATACTTCATGTTGAGTAAAAACAGTGGTATAGAAAAAAAGCAAGTTTAATCTCAAACTTCTAAATACCTTATTCATGCTAAGTATACGTTGAAATCTTTGAAAATGTTCCATAATCAGTATGTAAGAACCACTTTAGTTTCCAATGGTCAACCATGGTACCTAATTGAGAAACTCATGGCAGAATATTTAAACAAACATTTTAAACGTTGTTTTTCATTAGTATTTTTAGTGGAGTGGAACTCATTAGAAGGCTGATGGGTTTGTCTTCCCCACCTGTTATGGTGATGGTCTCATTTCATGTTAAGAATATTACTTGAGCATACCCTGTGATCATGTCATTATTATTGTTAGGGACAGCCTCAGACAGTACAATGGGAGGGAGGTATATGAAACTGACAATGTTTTATGGCTCTGTGAGTTAGTACGTGGTTTTAATTAATTTAAGTTTAGGGATGATTTCTGTGTTCAGGGACACAGTCTTGCAATGGGCTTGCCCTTGTCGTGCACATTGACCAGTATATTTATTACTATTTTGGAATACTGTGCAGTTACTGAGTTGACTAGTTTTTCAGTTTAAGTGGTGCTATAGTCGTGGTAATTTGATGATATTTTCCTTTTGTATAACAGACCCATATTTGAATGTAACTATTTTCTGCTGCACCACCTTAACCCTTGCAATACAGGGCGAGGGGGGAGGGGGTGAAGGGTGGGTTACTTTATGCCCACCTTAAGAAAATCCTGTAATATATCATATTACATTATATTGTAAAATTTTGAAAAATATTTATTGTTTTTAATGACTTCTTCTAGCAGACTCCATTTATGTTTCAAATTTTTCAGTTAAACTTAACCCAAAAATTTAAGTCCCAATAGTGGATGACGGTTTCCCCAGTGAATGTCGTTTTCAGTATTTACAGGTTCAGAGCCTTACTTATATATTAGTATGTCTTTAAAAAGTGTGTTGAGAGTAAAAGTCAACAACAATGAATGAAATTTGCAGTTTTTATATTTTTTGTGGTAGTCATAAAGTTGGTTGTACATGTTACTGAAAGTGCATTGATTTTGCTAAGAGCCTGTTACACATCAGTACCTCTTTAAATAGTATGTTACTAATAAAACTCAATAACAATTAATGATTTTTTAAATTTTTTTTTGGATGGACACAAAGTATCCCCTCCATCCACTTGGTAATGTGCATTATGGAAAATGCCTCGATACTGCTACAGTGATGGCCTCAATGAATGTGCAGTTCAATAGTGAACATAGTACTAATAACACTTTACCATTTTTGGACCTTTCAATCACATTGCAGGATGATTCTTTTATGTTTGATATTAATCGGAAGCCTGCCATGGTGGACTTAGTGACACACAGTTTGTCCAGTCATCCTCTCCATTACAGACTGGGTGGTTTTTGGTTGTGCTCTTGTGGTTGTGTAACACTATTGGTGGAAGCATTCAACTGGGAATTACAGGGTGATCCAGTTTGTAGAATTTTCTAATGGATACCACTGTGAGTTTGTACGGAATATTAATATAAGCAGTCTTAAGAAACCTAAAGGTTCCTCATCTCTACCCTTAGACTGGCAAGAGGGTGTAATTACATTAGTGCCATTAAATAAAAATGGTTTCATATCATAGAGATCCAAACAACTTTTGTTTCACATGATTGCTGTGGCAGCCGGCCATCGTGGCCAAGCGGTTAAAGGTGCTACAGTCTCGAACCGCGCGGCCGCTACGGTCGCAGGTTCAAATCCTGTCTCGGGCATGGATGTGTGTGATGTCCTTAGGTTAGTTAGGTTTAAGTAGTTCTAAGTTCTAGGGGACTGATGACCTTAGAAGTTAAGTCCCATAGTGCTCAGAGCCATTTGAACCATTTTGATTGCTGTGGGATATTTCATTCCCAGGAATAATGGACAGAGGTTCAGACATAGTGAAAAAATGAAAGGTAATCCTTTTAAGTTTCCAGGGGTTTATAGAATTATATGCAATGACTTCCAATACAAATATATTGGCCAGGCGGGTAGAACATTTGAGGTCTGGTTGAGGGAACATTCATCTGGCTCGAGCTGTAACTCTGCTTTGGGTATCCATTTTTTTCGAGATCGGTCACTCAGTTACCAGTATTTCATCCAACCTTTCAGTGTTGCATACAGAATTTAAGGATAATGTTCTAGAAGAGCTAGAGATTTACCGTGCCTTAAAGCAATTATGTTTGATATTAATCAGAAGCCTCCCACGGCACTATCAACATCCAAGTTGAATTGAAACATTAATAGATCTTAGCTAATTTTGACTTTCTCCGTGGGTAACCTGTGCTGTTTACCTGTTTGTGCATTGCCTCCTCCTTCGTGTCCCTCCATCTTTGAGTCTTTCTACAGTTTGATACTTTAAGGGTATCTCTCTTTTTCATTTTTCAAAGAGGTTTAACATTTTTAATGGTTTCCTACATTACGCCATTTAAGAGTACCCAGGTTGTATTTTTTATTGCAAATATTTGACTTTGTAATCTTGCATGAACCTGATTCCTACTATTCTTCTTATTCAGAGTCCACTTTAACTCTTCTGCACATGCTCCACTTCTCTGGTGGCCCGTCATATGTTTCCACATTAATCTGTGACCAACTGCAGCGCTATCCTGTACGTCTGGTCCAGTAGTACATGGCATGTTTTTTCCCCACCCCGATCACACCATATTTTGCCCCCCCCCCCCCCTCTCCTTCTGCATCAGTCTAATGTGTGGTCTGACATGATTTCTTGAATGGAGTGAAATGGTAGGAATTGAGGAGAAGTTTAGTATCAGCTGTACTCCAGTATCATGTTGTAACTGTAAGCATTGGTATTTGCCACATTTTATAGTACTTGCATTCAGGCACTTTTAGCAATGATCTGATGCTCTTTTTATATAAGGTTGTCACTTCCTGGTATTTTTTCATGGTTTCTTTCTACTCAGGACTCCATCTGGTAATGTAATTAATGTTACAAAACCAGTCATGCTTTTTAAGTAGAATAACCATACAGCTGCAGTGGTGCTTTTTACTCAACATGGCAGTTGTTTTTCTTAGACTTCAGCTTTAACTTGCATATTTTTTAAACATTTTTGATAGCTTGGGCTAATAGTACAGTATGAAAACATTACTTCAAATCTGAAAGTCTGAACTGAGGTTCGATAGCTTTGCTATATCTTGGATCCAAGTGTATGTTGGTAGACAAACACTGCTGTCGTACTTCACAAAACCTGCAATAGCTAGTATAGGACACACAGCAGTAAATTTATTCATAAATATTTAGTTAAATTGTATGTATCTGAATTAAAATTAGCTTCTCATAATACAGTCAAATGAAAAGAGTTTTGGTTTGTTTATCTCAACCTATGGATTTTTTCAGAATTGTCAGATTTGAGCTGTTGAGTTAGTGCAGCACACTATGAACACAGCCCCTGCGACCCATGTAGCCACTACCTGTTTGCAGTGGAACCCTGACCTGTCAAGTGGGACCTGAAAAATCGATCACCCTATTGTGCAAGTCAAGAAATCTGCAGCCTATATAGTCACAGAACTGATTGAGCCTTTGATTCATACCCTCCACTCATCTGAGTACCAGAGGTCAGTGCTTTCAAGGATGCTGCAGATGGTGATAATTGATCTCATCTTGCAAACAAGACTGGTAGTCTTTACCACTTCACCTAGCCACCTGAAACCAGAGAGAATATCTTCCAATCCAGTGCGACACGTATTGTTAGACCTAACGTGAGCCACCACCTGTAGTTGGATGCACCCTGTGCTCTTCATGGAATCGTGAAGCACCTGTTCCACATTTGGAATGACTCCTCCCAGTATGCACACAGGGTGCACAATGGATTCCTTTCTCACCTTTGCAGCCATATCCCTAAGGGGCCCCCATTACGCGCCTAGTGTTTGAGCTCTTACTACCAGTAATTCCATCCTCTATGATTGCCCCGATCTTGCAGGCTGAGAGGCTTCCCCTGAACTGGGGCAAGTGTCTACATCTGGGTCAGGATGTTTATCAGACACAGCCAGCGTCTGAAACCTGTTCATCAGATGATCCGGGGATGCCCTCTCATCAGCCTACTGGAAACTTTTGCTGCCTGCCACACTTTGGAATGACCTCACTACGTGCCACACCTTGTAATGACCTCCCACTCGACCACAGGTGAAGGGTCAAACTCAGTGCTGTCAGTATACAGCAGTGGACTGACCGAGGATCATGGAGTACATGTCTGTTGGATCCCCATGTCAGGTACCCCCACAGTGATGCCTATTGGCAACAGCCTGAAGCTGTGTGACCAAAACTAGCTCTGCCTGGAACTATGAATGAATGGTCACTAACTCAGCTCGCATCTGAACATAGCAACTATTGCTTCACAGTTCCTGTCCATGCTAAAGATGGTGGAAATATACTCTAGGCAGTAATTAAAATGCAGAACTTTGCCTCGTTGAGTTTCTCCAGTCCAGGATGGTATTGGCTGTTTCTTTATGTGTGTGTGTGTGTGTGTGTGTGTGTGTGTGTGTGTGTGTGTGTGTTGGTGGGGTGGGTGGGTGGGAGGGGGGGGGGGGGAGGGGGGGTGAACACTCCTTGCATCTAATTCTTGGAGTTGTTGAGAGGATTAGGGGTGTGTGAGGATATGTTGTGGGAAATCTGTTTACTGACTATGTGTGGGGTTTAGTGCGTGTCTGTGTCTGTCTGTCTGTGAAGGCTTTAGTTAGACTGGCCAAGGGAATTCTCCGTACTGCAGATACACCATGCACAGGTCTCCAGACTATAAGGGAGTGCCTTTTTGATGTTGAAGGGGTGACAGCTGTTAAAATGCAGGTTCTGTTGGTCGTTGACTTAATATGAACAGAGGTATGGATGAAGCCATCAGAGAGGTGGAGGTGAACATCCGTGTATGTAGCACATGGTTGAGGAAGGCCAGGGGAACTGGAAGGAAGAGAAGATGTTAAAGTTGTGGAAGAATGAGGATAGGGTGTCTTGACCTTGAGTCCAGATGAGGAAGATATCATCAGTGAATCAGGCAAGTGATTTGGGGTTTCAGGAGGCTAAGGTTTTCTCTAGACGGACTATAAACAGGTTGGTATAAAAGGCTGCCATGTGGGCATTCATTTCTGTGCTGTGGATTTGTGTATATACATGTTTCCCTCAAAGAAGAAGAAATTGTGTGTGAGGATGTAATTGGTAAGGTGTATAAAGAATGAGGTGGTGGTTTTGGAGTTGGAAGGATGTTCGAAGAGGTTGTGCTCAATAGCAGCAAGACAATGGGCATCAATTATGTTGGTGTACAGGGAAGTGGCATCAACAGTGATGGGCAGGGGTCCATGTAGGGTTGGGAAGGTCAAGAGTCTATGTAGGAATTGGTTTCTGTCTTTGGTATGGGAGGCTGGAATATGGACAATTTTTTGTAACAGAAATTCTTTCAGTGGGAGCACAATAACCAAATACAATGGGACAGCCAGGAATGTCAGGTTTATTGATTCTGTGAAGCATGTGGGAGGTGGATGACCATACATCCACCCATAGAGTAATTATAATGATGAGGGGGAGAGATTCTGGGATGCACCTAAGGGATTGGAGATTGTGTTGGATTTCTGGTATGTGGTCACTAAAGCAGAGCTTGTAGGTGGAGGAGTCAGACAGTTGGTAGAAGCTTTCTGTCAGGTATTCACTGTGATTCATCACAACAGCTATCAAGTGTTTGTCTTTAGGGAGGAAGATTAAATCAGGGTCAATCTTGAAGTTGCAGATAGCTGTTCTTTCTCCTGTTGAGAGGTTTGTCTTCTTGGGAAGGTAGCTGAGGAATGATGGTGTGGCCAGGTTGGAGGTAAAGAATTCCTGGAAGGTGACCAGAGTGTGGTTAGGTGGGAGGGGGCAGGGTCATGGTTGGATGTTGGGATTAGATTGCTTTGGTTGGAAGAATTCGTAGCAAAGAAATGTTTCCATTGTAGGGATCAGGAAAAAGGAGAGTAGGTCTTTGAGTCCAACATTGTTAAACTTGGATGTGGGGCTGAAGGTGAGGCCTTTGGATAAGACTCAAGTTTTGTAGGATTTAGGTTTGATGGCAAGGAAGAGGACAGTGTTTTTGGTTTGTTTGGGTTCTGCATTTCATGCAGTGTTGGGGAGAGTTTTGGGAGAAATGGGGATGGTGTCTGCTCCTCCAGGTGTTGGAGAGCGAGAATTTCAATTTGGGTATTTGGTGTAGGTAGTTGGGATTGCACAGTTACAACATCCTGGGGAGGAAGCAGAGGTACAAACCACTTTCTTCACTACTCTTGACCATCCCAAATTGAGAAGCTGGGTGAGGCAGGGTTTGGGTGATATCAGTGGTTGACACAGGGTTCACTGTGAGTAGTATAGGTGGTGATGGACAGTGGTGCTCTAGGGTAGGTGTAGGATGTCAACAAATTTGATAAATTAATGGGGATGGTGTCTGCTCCTCCAGGTGTTGGAGAGCGAGAATTTCAATTTGGGTATTTGGTGTAGGTAGTTGGGATTGCACAGTTACAACATCCTGGGGAGGAAGCAGAGGTACAAACCACTTTCTTCACTACTCTTGACCATCCCCACCCCATTAACACCTGTATCCATACTCATCACAGTTGAAACCCACTCCCTCATGCCCACGGCAGTGCTGCTGTTTTACCTTATCACTCTTGACATCCTTCTGTCTCCAAATGCACCATCTCATTCCTTATAAACAATACCAATTATATCCTCACAGACTACTGCTTCTCCGGTGAGGGGGAAGTATGTGTTATATATCAGAAATGAGCACCATAAATTATCTTTTAAAATGACCAGCTGGTCCTATGATATCATTTCCAAAGTCACCTTCTCTGTATGCTGGGAGACTCGACTCATCAGTCCGCTGCTCCCACTTAATTGACACCATGTCACTTGAATCTGTTGTCTGGTACACATATATTACATCGGTGTGGAAAGAGAGAGAGAGTGCACAAATGGATGAGTATAACTGAGGACACATGGTATTGCTGCTACACACGCAACTGTTGGATATGACATCTACCTATACGTATTATAACTTAAAAAGTCCTGTGCCACGATTTTCAGTCTTTATGTGGAGGCTAATCTCGGGCACTGTTATGTGGATTTTGATATGGTTGTCACTAATATATAGACTGATTCACCAGGAAGATTTGAATATATAATTTATTACTGCTACGCCAGACAAGTTGTACAACTTTTTTGAAGACTACAGCAAATTTATTTTAATATCTGCTATTTATTCAGGGAAAGTACACACACACAATTGTCTCTCTCTCTCTCTCTCTCTCTCTCTCTCTCTCTCTCTCGACAAGCCTGAGACAACAGTACAAGAAAACAGGAAATGATGATAAGGGGAGGTTTCTCTGAATATTAAAACAAATTTACAGCAGTCTTTCAAAATTTAATGAAATGAATGGTACACAACTCATTATTAGCATATAAATGCAAGTTACCATGACAAAAAGAATACATAAACTGATGGACTTGACCTGTTAGTATGTATTAGTAGTCTCATTCCAATTAATGTTGTAGATAGCATTGTACCTTGTGAAACCATAGAGATTGTTTTAAAATGCCTAGTCCTTGCTGTGTGGTTTAAAAACCAGCCTGGCTTCCTTTAACAATGCTTGTGAGTAATGCAGCAATGCTGTGTCCTTGATTATCATAACTTAAAGAATCTCCTGAGAGGTGGTGGTCTGGCAACTAGGTGTTTCTAGGAGACCATTGGAAAGGATCACGAAATTTGACTAACATTATGCCATGCTATTACTTTAATATTGGAATAGTACTGGCATCAGTTAATCTACTTCACAAGTATTTAACAAATCATTGTTACTATGAACCGATAAAATGTCATCCACTACATTTGGGTTCAGACAGCTGTGAAACTCTGTAACAACCAAACCTGTAGCACTGAAGTTCCTCTCACTAAATCCACTTGTGGTTGGATTTCACGATATGCTGTTAGCTACACATGCCAGAGGAGGTAGTGCCTTTTCATGTTCTTTCCATCATCGAAGGATATCTTTTTGGGTAATGGTGATTGAGAGATACAATGATACTTCATGGTTTTTGTGTGTATCGTTCAGACCTCTCACATACCTCTAGATGTTCAACGGATATGCCAGTTTCTTCAGGCCTGATATACTTTCGTATGAACTGCGAGTCACTAAAGAATGGAGGTCGCAGTTTATAGCAATGTCCACTTGTAATCATGTTACAAGATCATAGAATAATAGTCGTATATAGTTGTTCACTCATCTGAAATGTTTACACACAGAGCAGCAACCTATTTCAAAATATTCTCTTTGCCTTCAGTGCTCAGTATCAACAGGTCATGAAAATGTTGCAGCCTTGTGGTACAGATATAGTTTAATCATATCACTCTTTCTGTCCATGTAATTGCTGCACCTTAACTCAAGTATTGCCGTGGTGTCACTATCCTATTCATTAGGGCTCAAGTGCTCATCCAGAAGTTTACAGTGCCAGAGAAGTCCCAAATGGAGAGTTCAATTGTTGTCATGTTCTGTATCATTACTAACCGTCTTTAAATGGCTTGAAGAACATGACAGACCCATTTAGGGTGTGCTCATCTATATTGAGAAGCCTACTCAGCTCTTTCTGTGGGAGCAATTCCCTAACCTCAGTCAGAGTATCAAGTACTGAAACTAGCACTTCTAACAAGTGTTCCATCGGGCTTTGACCTCTTGTTTGAGTGATTTTTGAGAGTCTCTTTGAAAGGCCAATACTCTTGCAATATGCCACTAGTACTTTACACAAGTTTATTGCCTCTCCTGCATGAGTTAGTTCTGGCTGCAATCCTAAAAACTGTGGCTTGAAGGTATGTTTAAGTTAAACGCTAAGACAATGGCAAGTGCAAGAAAGGCTAGTGAAGTCTTTCAGAGCTGTCAGTATGTTCGAACCTTGATCTGTTATGAACCATGCTGACTCCATTAATTTCTCAGAAATTTGCAAGGACTCAAAATGGCAAACAATCACGTATAAAACATTAACTGCTGTTTTTTGCTCATCGCAAAACAGGCCATAGTAACGTGGGTTATTTTAAGTGTATCCTCCACCCACATGTCAGTTTGGAAAGAAGCTCTTCTATCAGCAATGGTAGCAGTAATTTGTGGAACCAGCACCATTTTAATAGTATCTGCAATGGAAATAACCCAATTCTTAACCATACTGAGATGAGGTAGTATAGGCTCCACGTCAACTTCACAACCCAATTCACTTCCTACAAATATGAATGAGTGGGCTACCTTTTTGAAACCGGAGCTATGAACCATACTGAAATGTCTAAGATATCTGTGGCCCGAGTGTCACTGAATCACATGTAGCTTGCTTTTTAGATGCAGTGATGTAACATTGATGTGCATATACAAATTTTGTGTGTTCTCCATTTGCAGTGTGGATTACAGTGTGTAACTTTTTCCAGATGTCGCTTCACTTCCGGAGCTCATTTATAGCTGTGTACACTCCATTATTTAATTTTTGTTTTGCATCCTCTCAATCTCA
Source organism: Schistocerca cancellata (assembly GCF_023864275.1). Lineage (NCBI taxonomy): Eukaryota > Metazoa > Arthropoda > Insecta > Orthoptera > Acrididae > Schistocerca > Schistocerca cancellata. Next base: position 755,488,469 of record NC_064629.1, on the reverse strand, counting down.
CAAAACAAAGATTCATTAGAGGCCATTTGATCCCAAGAGTCAGTCGTTTTCACCCTGTTAGTGCTACACAACACAACAAGATCCCCCCCTGCGGGTCCAGGGGTTAGAATAGGTCCGAGGTATTCCTGCCTGTCGTAAGAGGTGACTAAAAGGAGTCCCTCCTCCTCAAGGGGGTAGTTAGCGCCTGTGTCCGGAGACAGACGGTTCCACGATCTATATTAGTGGTCATTTTGGTTTTTCACTTCTTCTCGTTTCTTCCTTCCTTTGGTTGGTTCCTTTCTTTGTTCTTCTCCATCTCACTGTCTTCCTTACTCTTTCCCTTGCCTTCTTCTCCTTGCCTTCTCCTCCTTGCCTTCTCCTCCTTGCCTTCTCCTCCTTGCCTTCTCCTCCTTGCCTTTTCCTCCTTGCCTTCTTCTCCTTGCCTTCTCTGGTCTCCGCCTCAGCGTTTGAGACAGCCTGTCCTCTCTCTCTCCTTTTTCCTCTTTTTCCTTCCTCCCTGTGCGCGCCTGAAGGCCGACCCACGCGTTCGCACGCGTAGCCGGTGACGGGGTAATGCCTAATTCCCCGCTCTGGGTAGACAAGTAAGGCACGCACGTACCCCCTGGTAAAGGCCAGGCCCAGGGAGGGGTGATTGCCTGAGCTGATGCCTTCTGACCATGCCGATTGGTCCCTCCATCTGTTTCTCGGGAGGTGTGACCTGAGGTGTAAACATTCACCTCAGGCGGGAGTGCCCTCTGAGAGGGTCCCCACAAGGAGGGAGCGTGCTATCGGAGATGCTGGCAATCATGGGGGATTCCTCCGCAATGGATTTCTCTTCTTCTTCTCTCTCGACTTCTGCCCACAAACGGAAACTTGACCAGCCACCAGTGACAAAAGTACTACCGCCTGCCCCACAGTTCCTCGTCATTTCTCGATCTGAGGACGGAAAGGATTTTTCCTCTGTCAACCCTTTCGTTATCCAGAAGGGCCATAGCCGGAACTGTTAAGTCTTGTACCAGGTTGTGTAATGGTACCTTGTTACTAGAAACTGAGAGCGCCTATCAGCCACAAAAACTGCTTCGAGCCACACTCCTGTACACGTTCCCTGTCCGGGTGGAGGCTCACCGAACTTTGAATTCGTCTCGTGGTGTGGTATATACTAGATCACTCGACGGATTGACTGACGAGGAGATTCAGTCTTTCCTCGCTGAGCAGGGCATGACGGCTGTCCATAGGGTCATGAAAAAGGTCAACAATGACCTTGTACCGACCCGGACACTTTTCTTGACCTTTGATAGTGTTCAGCTGCCATCGCGCATCAAAGCGGGCTACGAGGTTATTTCTGTTCGCCCCTATGTCCCAACACCTACGCGATGCTACCAGTGTCAGCGTTTTAATCACACTCTCCAGTCTTGTTCCAATGCGACTAAATGTGTCACTTGTGGCAGGGATGCCCATGAGGGTGACTGTCCACCTCCGTCTCCTCGTTGTGTGAACTGTCAGGGTGACCATGCAGCGTCCTCCTGCGACTGTCCCATCTATAAGGAAGAACGCTGTATCCAAGAAATTCGGGTCAAAGAGAAAGTGTCCACCTCGGCTGCTCGCAAGCTATTTGCTAGTAGGAAGCCCACGCTGCTCCCAGCGGGGAAATACAGTACTGTCCTCGCCTCTCCTCAGACTACCAAGGAGGTGGCAACCCAAACATGCGATCTGACCTTCAGCACCACGGTCGTCCTTTCGGCCAGTGCTAAGATCGCGTGGTCGACGTCTCCTCTTCCTCCCGTCACCCCACAGACACAAGGCCCTTCATCAGCTTCTGCCAAGACGAAGACCCAGAAGTCAGATGCACGGGCCTTCAAGAAGGAACCGTCCCGTGCAGACTTCCTACGTACTTCGAACTCCCAGCCATCGACCAGTACTTCCACCAAACGACCTTCCAAGAAGGCTCATAGGAAGCACAGTTCTCCTTCTCCGCCACGGCGCATTTCTTCACCTGCGCCACCCAGCGGTTGCCGTCCCAGGCCGTCATCCGTTTCGCCTGGCCGCACCGCTGGTAGCCGAACATCTGGCCGTTCACCGGCAGAGGACGCTCCCCCTCCCGGCCATCTTACCAAGGTGGCCGATGAACCTATAGAACCAATGGATGATGACTGTCCGCCTACTGATAGCGGCGGCAGTGCTCGCTCGAAGCCAGGCCCTCAGCGGCCTTCGAGGTGACCCCTTCTTTCATCTTCCTTTTCTTCTTACGATGGCACTTATTCACTGGAATATTCGCAGCATTTGCTCCAACCGAGATGACTTGAAGTTGCTGCTCCGCTTGCACCGTCCGCTCGTCGTAGCCCTCCAGGAAACGAAGCTACGCCCATGCGATCAAATTGCCTTGGCACACTACACCTCTGTGCGTTTTGACCTACCCCCTGTGGTAGGTATTCCGGCTCATGGAGGAGTTATGTTGCTGGTCCGGGATGATATTTACTACGATCCCATCACATTGCACACCGGCCTGCAGGCAGTTGCCATCCGAATTACTCTCCCCACTTTTACATTTTCCATTTGTACCGTTTACACTCCATCGTCATCTGCTGTTACCAGGGCAGACATGATGCAAATTATTGCTCAGCTACCTGCACCATTTTTGTTAACTGGAGACTTCAATGCCCACCATCCGCTTTGGGGCTCTCCAGCATCCTGCCCGAGGGGCTCCCTGTTAGCAGACCTTTTCAACCAAGCTCAATTTTGTCTGCCTCAATACTGGCACCCCTACTTTTCTTTCGGACACATCTCACACCTATTCCCAGTTAGACCTCTCTATATGTACTACCCAACTTGCATGCCGATTTGAGTGGTATGCACTTTCTGATACATATTCGAGCGACCACTTCCTGTGTGTTATCCATCTCCTGCAGCATACCCCCTCTCCGTGCTCATCTAGTTGGAACATCTCCAAAGCAGACTGGGGGCTCTTCTCTTCCAGGGCGACCTTTCAGGATCAAACCTTCACAAGCTGCGATAGTCAGGTCGCACACCTCACAGACGTCATTCTCACTGCTGCTGAATATTCGATCCCTCACCCTACTTCTTCTCCACGTCGCGTACCGGTCCCCTGGTGGACCGCAGCATGTAGAGACACTTTATGTGCTCGTCGACGTGCTTTACACACCTTTAAACGCCACCCTACAGTGGCGAATTGTATCATTATAAACGATTACGTGCACAGTGTCGTCGTATTATTAAAGAAAGCAAGAAAGCCAGCTGGGCTGCTTTCACAAGCACCTTCAACAGTTTTACTCCTTCTTCTGTTGTCTGGGGTAGCCTGCACCGGCTATCTGGCACTAAGGTCCACTCACCAGTTTCTGGCTTGACGGTCGCGAATGACGTCCTTGTGGCCCCTGAGGATGTCTCCAATGCCTTCGGCTGCTTTTTCGCAGAGGTTTCGAGCTCCGCTCATTACCACCCTGCCTTCCTCCCCCAAAAACAGGCAGAGGATGCTAGGCCACCTAACTTCCGCTCCTCGAATCGTGAAAGTTATAATTCCCCATTCACCATGCGTGAACTCGAAAACGCACTTGCCCGGTCACGGTCCTCCGCTCCAGGGCCTGATTCTATTCATATTCAGATGCTGAAGAACCTTTCTCCTGCGGATAAAGGTTTCCTTCTTCGTACTTATAATCGCATCTGGATTGAGGGACATGTTCCCGCATGCTGGCGTGAGTCTATTGTTGTACCGATTCCTATGCCGGGGAAGGACAAGCATTTGCCTTCCAGTTATTGACCCATCTCGCTTACCAGCTGTGTCTATAAGGTGATGGAGCGAATGGTTAACTCTCATTTGGTTTGGCTGCTCGAATCTCGATGCCTACTTACCAATGTACAATGTGGATTTTGTACGCGCCGCTCTGCTGTTGACCATCTGGTTACCTTGTCGACCTTCATTATGAATAACTTCTTGCGGAAGCGCCCGATCGCGGCTGTGTTCTTTGATTTGGAGAAGGCTTACGACACCCGTTGGAGGGCGGGCATTCTCCGCACCATGCATACATGGGGCTTTCGCAGTTGCCTCCCTCTTTTTATTCGTTCCTTTTTAATGGATCGACAGTTCAGGGTATGTGTGGGTTCTGTCCTATCAGACACCTTTCGCCAGGAGAATGGGGTGCCACAGGGCTCAGTTTTGAGCGTCGCTCTCTTCGCCGTAGTGATCAATCCAATAATGGATTGCCTCCCAGCTTATGTATCAGGCTCCCTTTTCGTGGATGATTTTACCATCTATTGCAGCGCGCAGCGTACATGTTTCCTGGGGCGCTGTCTTCAGCGTTCTCTTGACCGTCTTTACTCCTGGAGTGTCGCCAATGGCTTCAGTTTTTCTGCCGAGAAGACGGTCTGTATTTACTTCTGGCGCTACAAAGAGTTTCTCCCACCGTCCGTTGCCTCCCATTCGTGGAGGCAACAAAATTTTTGGGTCTTACATTTGACAGGAAACTTAGCTGGTCTCCACGTGTGTCATATTTGGCTGCCCGTTGTACCTGTTCTCTAAATGTCCTCCGTGTTCTCAGTGGTATGTCGTTGGGAGCGGATCGAACCGTCCTACTTCACCTATATCGGTCGATCGTCCGCTCCAAGCTGGATTATGGGAGCTTCGTATACTCCTCTGCATGGCCATCCGTCTTACGCCGCCTCAACTCCATACAACATCGGGGTTTACATCTTGCGATCGGAGCGTTTTATACTAGTCCCGTCGAGAGTCTTCATGCTGAAACTGCTGAATTGCCACTCACCTACTGGTGCGATATACTGCTTTGTCGGTATGCCTGTCGGCTGCTGTCAATGCCCGACCACCCGTCTTATCGTTCCTTTTTTGACGACTCTCTCGACCGTCAATACAGGTTGTATGTCTCTGCCCTGCTACCCCCTGGAGTTCGCTTTTGTCGCCTCCTTCAACACCTTGATTTTTCACTCCCTGCAACCTTTCGAGTGGGCGAGAGCCACAGGCTACCTTGGCTCCAGGCTCAGGTTCGCGTTCACCTTTACCTCAGCTCGCTCCCAAAGGAGGTTACCCCCGGTTGGGTATACCACTCCCGGTTTGTCGAACTTCATTCGAAGTTCATTAATATGACCTTCATTTATACAGATGTCTCTAAGACCAATGACAGGATCGGGTGTTCTTTTATTGTCGGGGCACAAAGTTTCAAATACCGGCTCCATGGCCATTGTTCGGTCTTCACAGCTGAGCTCTTTGCCCTCTACCAGGCTGTTCTTTACATCTGCCGCCACCGACATTCTGCTTATGTCATCTGCTCCGATTCCCTGAGCGCACTCCAGAGCCTCAGTGATCTGTATCCGGTTCACCCTTTCGTGCACCGGATCCAACGCTCTCTTCAGCAGCTGGTGGACGACGGTTCTCCGGTTACCTTTATGTGGGTTCCTGGCCATGTCGGTATCCCTGGGAATGAAGATGCAGATGCCGCGGCCAAGGCTGCGGTCCTCCAGCCTCGGACAGCTTCTTGTTGTGTCCCTTCATCAGATTGTAGCAGGGTCATTTGTGATTTTTCGCTGTGGCATGCCGATTGGGCTGCACTTACGGACAACAAGCTTCGGGCCTTGAAACCTCTTCCCGTGGCTTGGACGTCCTCCTCACGCCCTTCTCGGTGCGAGGAGTCGTTTTGGCCCGGTTACGAATTGGACACTGCCAGTTCAGCCATCGCCATCTGCTGACGGCTGCGCCGGTGCCGTTCTGCCCATGTTGGCAATTGCTGACGGTCCGCCACATTTTAACGTCCTGTCCGGATTTTAACACACTGCGTCTTGATCTTGGCCTGCCATGTACTCTAGATGCCATTTTAGCGGATGACCCACGAGCAGCTGCTCGCGTTCTTCATTTTATCAACTTGACAAACCTCTCGAAGGACATTTGATTCTGCTGTTTTTTTAATCCTATGCCTGTCAGTCTGTCTTTTATCGTGTTTTCCCTTTTAGTTGCTGTTTTAAACTTGTGCCTCGCGGTGCATTCCTAACGTAGTCTGGGCGCTAATGACCATTGAAGTTGTGCGCAAAAAAAAAAAAAAAAAAAAAAAAAAAAAAAAAAAAAAAAAAAATCAAATCAAGATTGTGCACGCAACTTCCACATTACGTCACAGCTAGTATTACACTCCTACATGTTTCAATAAGAGGGTATGAGTTGATGAGTAGGAAGTAACCGCAGCACCACCATACTCATTGGCACCTGCAAGACACCCTCGTATACCAGTCTATATATTGGCCATCTAGAGGAAACCTTCACAGCCTCTCAAATCCCTTGATTGGTTCAGATTCATTGATGATCATGATGATCTCAACCCAGGGCAAAAACACTCCATCCTCATTCCTTCATAACCTCAACAACTTCTGTCCCATCCGCTTCACCTGGCCATCCTCATTCTAACATGCCACCTTCCTGTACGTTTATCTCTACCTCTCCAATGCCTCCATCCATATCTCTTTCCATATTAAGATCATTAACCAACAACAGGACCTGCATTTTGATAGATGTCACCCCTTCCACACCAAAAAGTTGTTCCCAAATAGCTTGGCCACCCATGGACTATGTGTCTTCAGTGATGAGATTTCCCTTGCCCAGTATGCTGAAGGTCTCACAAAGGCTTCCATAGACAGGTGCTATGACCCCAAATGTAGTTCACAGACAATTTCCTGTCCCCATATCCTCACACACACTCCTAATCCTCCTACTACCCCCCCCCCCCCCCCCCCCCCAGAATCAGCTGCAAAGGAGTACCCTCCTCATTACACAATACCACTCCACTGCTGAAACTGAACCATGTCCTTTGCTAGGGCTTTGATTATTTATCATTGTGTCCAGAAACAAGGAACATCCTAACCATGATCCTTTCCACCCCCCCTCCCCCCCCCTAAAGTGGTACTCTGTTCCCCACCCAACCTGTAAAATATCCTGGTCCTTCCCTATACCAATTCTACCCCCAACCCTTTGCTACAAGGTCATATTATGTAGAAAAGATACCAATCCTACCCCTAAACACACCATATGCCTGGCCTTTTACAAGCCTATTTTATCCCATTAGGGACAGGGCTACCTCTGAAAGCAGCCATGTCATATATCAGCTCTTCTGCAATTTGTGCACGGCATTTAATTTGGGCATGGCCACCAACCTACATCATACACCAAAATGAATGGTCACCATCAAACTTACCAAGAACAAAGTTGACCACCCAGTGGCACAGTACTCTACTGAGCACCACATGCTTGAGCTCAATGGTTGCTACACAACTCATGCCATCTAGAGCCTTCCCTCTAGCACCAGCTTTTTTGAACTATATAGATGAGAGTTAGCCTTGCAACACATTCTTCGCTCACATAATACTCGTGACCTTAATCTCCACTAACCCACTGTCCCTACGCCTTCTACCCAACAGTTTTCCCTTCCTCTGCTTGTTGCCTCCTTCCAATCCACATCTCCACATCATCATCATCATCATCATCATCTTGCACTACACAAACTCAATGACTCGAATGCCTGTGTGTTGAATACCTAGTCCATGCACTTGCTGGCCCTCCCTCCCACGTTCCTATTCTGCACACCCACTGTCTCCGTCCAAGCCACTAGCTACCTATCCCCAGCCCTTCCTCCTGCTTCTTACCTCTTCCTCCATCTAAATATCCCACCCAACATGACACCTCACCCCTGTCCACCTGTGTATCTTATATATGAGAACAGTAACTGTTGTCCTTATTTATAAGCTAAAGAACCTTTTAATTACACATTTGTCATATCATGTTTGAAAGTTATATTTATCAGTTTCTGAATGAATAATGGTGTATATACTGCTCAAAAACAAACCTTCAATAGATGATTATTTCTTAAAAAAATAGCCATGCATCTGGTCATATCATTTATAAGAATGGACTGATACTTTTTTCCAGATTGCAGTTGTTCTTGGTAGCTGTACAGCTGGTGGTGCTTATGTCCCAGCTATGGCTGATGAAAGCATAATCGTGCGACGACAAGGAACTGTGTTTCTTGCAGGACCACCTCTTGTCAAAGCAGCAACAGGTGAACAGGTGGATGCAGAGACACTTGGAGGAGCTGACCTCCACTGCAGGTAATTTATAGTTTTGTTGATAGGAATATGTTGTAGTTGTAACAGGTTGTTGGACTGGGTAGGTGTGGGCGAGCGGTTCTCTTCTTGAGGTGGGGGCATACGTATGATGTAGGCAGCCAATCCATTGCCAGAACTCTTCATTAACAATCATATGTTAATGTAGATCAGTGCATCTGCAACAGGCAGATGGTAGACAGTGGGTGGAAATGAGCCAGGTGGTAGCCTAGCTGTAGCTAGGTAGGGTGTGCCTAGCAGGACTACCCAGATGATGAACTCGGAACTGCATGCTGGAATGCAGCAACAGCAGTTACTGAGTTGTCCAGAACTCATGTTTCGACCTGGACCGTGGAGGCGGCTACTGGTTCTAATGTCCCAGGCTCAGGCAGTTAGATGGTGTTCACTGCTTCACACACCAGAGATGGCAAATGTAGCTGTGTCAGAAGTATGGAAATGAGTGGCATGGGCTGTGCATTGTTGTGAGGTCCAGCTGTCCTGATGACAACAGGCTGGACCTCGAGGTGTAAGTACTATTGCCCAGCACTGAGTTTGCTGAAGCGCCATATTTCTGTGTCATCAGGAAACTTCTGGAAGGGAGACTGATGATTGGTTTTTGGCTGTTGTTAATGCGATAGGTTTTTGGCTGTTGTTAATGCGGCAGTTGGTCAAACTTTCAAAGCTTCATTATGGCTATTCCAGACCCAGGTCTTTAGCATGTGGGTGCAGTGGTACAAAATTTCTGGCATCTGCTGAATAGCAGTATCGGTGGGAACATTATTTCATGACATCTTAAATGTGAGACATGTTGTATTAATGTAAAAGACACAATTGAATGTCTTTTTTTCAGTCATAATGGTATGTAGAATAGCTATTCATAACAATGTCTTTGCAAGTTTTGATATCAGAGTATTTGAATATAAAATAAAGAAAAAGAACTGGTGAGATCAGTTGAGGCAATACATGATATTAATGTGAAACTTACAGCAATGTGGATATATAATTGTAAGAGAAATTAGAAATAGTATTTATTGATAGTGGAAAATCTCATATAGAGATGTGAAACAAATACTAACAAAGAGATAGAGGGGCTGGCCAGTACTTACCTCAGCTCAGTACAGCCGATAGATACACACAAAACAAAACAAAACCAAACCGAAAATTTATGTTCCTAGCTTTCGGAACAAATGTTCCTTCATCAGGGAGGAGAGAGGGGAAAGAAAGGGAAGAAGGGAAAGGAGATTCAGTTACTCACAACCCAGGTTATGAAGCAACAGGGAAAAATTTTCCTTTCCCTGTTGCTTCATAACCTGGGTTGTGAGTAACTGAATCTCCTTTCCCTTCTTCCCTTTCTTTCCCCTCTCTCCTCCCTGATGAAGGAACATTTGTTCCGAAAGCTAGGAACATAAATTTTCGGTTTTGTTTTGTGTGTATCTATCGGCTGTACTGAGCTGAGGTAAGTACTGGCCAGCCCCTCTATCTCTTTGTTAGTATTTATTGATAGTCCCTCATTCAAATTGTTAGGGAGTTTGTAAGTCCTTGAGATCTAGAACGGCCTTTGTGACAGCAGAATTTTAAAATCCGATAAGGGTAGGTTGATACTAAGTTATGATATTATTAAGAAAATTGATGCATCCGCCTTTTGTGAATGCTCTGTCAGTTTTTAAATGCACTAAATGTTGTCAGTGGCTGACATTTACCACCACATTTTTGAACTATGTAATGAACAAATTATTAGTGTGTCAATGGTGTGAAAATCGATGTGGAAGTACAGTGAACGATATAGCAGTGTGTATGATGAACACAATGTGTCTGTAGTCACAGATAAATTCACTGTGGAAGGAAGATGAAGACAACCATTTCACCATGACAGATCGATAAATTTCTCCAAATTTGCTGATCATTGATGCATTACATTGTGTTGGACAGCCTGAACTCCTGCAAATTATATACCTAATGGATGCCACTTTAACTAGCAGTCAGTGTGAAGTGCATTACTGTGTTTGAGGCAGTACTCTGAGGAGATGGGGCATTTTGAATCGCCTTATGACGGGGTATGACACATAAGAGCTATAAATGAAAAGACCAATGTCAGTCTTATTCTAGCCACTTGAAAGCTTCTGTGCATTGTATTTTGGCAGAAAAAAGCTGTATTTCTTATTGACTAGGGGCTACAATAGCTGCAATGGTAAAAATACTACAATAACTACCATGTTAAACCACATTATAGGCTTTCCTCCTAGCTCCTGCAAGATTTCTTTGCCCACAAGAGATTGTGTTCTGCTATGATGCAAACAAGCTCTTACAACTTTATTATTATAGGTGGTAGAGGTCTTCGAGGTACATAGTGTAGAATGTGTCTCAAAGTGGATTACAATTGTATTGAAACATAGTGAGAACTGTACTTCAGTTTACAATAAAGTGTTTCATTTTGTACATTTTATGTTCTCTCTTATCAGCTAATTAATATCTGTTTTTTTTTTTTTTTTCACTTGTGCTCCTATATATATTTATATGCTGTCTTAAGGTTCTGGTGTTTTTTTTTGCATGTCTCCCTCCACAGAGTTCCTGATTTTTCCATTTCTTGTTTGAGGTCAAAGCTACATTACACTCACACATTGGATTTTGATGTTGTAAGTGCCTAGAAAGCACAGTGGTTAAGAAACTGAACCCATATTTGCATATGGCTCACATCACAATCTGACCTTTGTAATTTGTTTTTTCAATGATTTTGTATCAAAATCTGGCCTTCCTAATTTACGTTTTCCATGGGTTCCACAAATTATTACAGGCAAGTGACAGATTGTTTATATGACTAAAACAGTGGCTGATTCTCACTCCCCCTTGCTCCCATCTTTATCCAGCAGAAATCTTTCTCTAATGACATCTGTGTTCACAAGGTGTTAAATTCTAACCTTACCCCTCTTCCTTTCAACATTGTTTCTATTATTTATTAAATTCTTTACTTTTCTTTGTAACAGAACATCAGGTGTGACAGACCACTATGCATTGGATGATCGACATGCATTGCAAATTGCAAGGAGTGTAGTAAGCAGTCTGGAACCACCATTCTCTCAAAATCCACCCGAGGATACAGAAGAACCCTTGTTTCCTCCTGATGATATATATGGTATCGTCGGATGCAACCTCAAGAAGAGTTTTGATGTAAAAGAGGTTAGTTGCTTATTTAATAGTTTATTTATTTAAATGTCTGCCCAGCTTTCTAGACCAGTGTGTTTCCCATTTGTTGTTATATTACAATGTCCCACCTGCATTCAGTCCCATAACCAAAACTCTTTTGCCCTCTGTGCACATTTGAGTTAATTGGTAATAAGGAGGCAGCTAATTTAAGAAATTAAGTGATGCTTGGAGGAACAGTTGGGCACTCAAAACGATACCACAAATGATTCAAATGATTATTTATTCTGAGCCACCACTTCATTTCAATACAGATTGGTGAGCAATAAAAGAGAACAAATGTTATTTAATAATTGAAACACAATATATTGAATAACTTGTAACATCAGAATTCAGTGTAACTAGTTAATCTGAAGTTTGTAAACTGTTTTCTCACACACACTCGTGCACGCATGTGCACTCTTCTTAAAGAAATGGAAAAACAATTTCTTGCTATTGATGATACAGCAAAACTGATGTGTAGCTCATATTTGGTTGTTGATTACAAATCCGGTAGCCCATGAGGTCTCAAAAGAGAGAGAGAGAGAGAGAGAGAGAGAGAGAGAGAGAGAGAGAGAGAGAGAGAGAGAGAGGATAAGAAGAAGAAGTAGTAGTAGAAGAAGAAGTAGTTTACTACAATATGTTCTAGTTCTTCATAGGTTGATTTCTAAATAACAGGTGTTTGCTTATGTTTTGTGGTAAGTTTCTTTAGATAAGGGTCTACTACATGGGCAGTGCCATCGCGTGCATGTTTCACTGTTCATTGTTGGCAGCACTGACTTAGAGGTGTGACTAGAATATTAGAGGAGTGTATCAACTGCTGGTTGTAAGTTCTCAGTGTAATTCAGCATATGGACAGTACAGTGGCGTGTTTCGTAATGATGAATTGAAGTAAATGTATCAAATGTGTTGAGGTTTACACATACTGGCACTCTTTATTCTGTATTCACTGGATAGACAAATGGTGAACAGGTGGTACAGAATCACATAATCCAAGAGTAGTCTAGGTCTGAGGCAGTGATTGTCATCACAAGATAGCTGGCATAATATGTGGATCATGTGGAGCACCTACGACAACTGCTGTTCCCAGTGGAGTGCCTGCTTGTATCCAGCAGGTTGACCACAGGATCCTGCCAGGTGATGTGATGTGATCACCTTGAGGGTGTGGCTTTTTTTCCAACATTTTCCTTGTGGCAGCCACTCACAGCTCACAACACTGTCAGCAGTGCAAGCGGCAAGTATGGATCAATTTTGGCCAGTTGTGATAACTCAATCTCGCTGTGAGAGTCCATTACATCACATGATTATACAATGGAAAGCACAACCTATTCGGAAAAGCAGCAGCCATAACTCTGAAAATACACAAGGTATTCACCATAAGTGTACAAATGATTTCATGATACTTGATATATAGCTGCAGTCCCTACTTACACTGTTCAGCAACTGTAAATGAACTTTTTATCACAATATTAGTAACTGTAGCTGATTTGTTTTCCGTACCATCACATTTGATGCTTTTTACCAGCTGACAACCAACATCTTCAAACCTAACCTATAACTGTTATTACACTACAGTTCAGTCTGTCGCCATTACCTTCACACCACATAAATGTTCCGTGGCCCAATGAAGCCACGAATAATCTACAAATAACATGAAATGATTTCAATTCTGGCATTCAAAGTAGATTGCCGAATACTTGGCTTTGTCTAGGTATGTGTTTATTCCAATCTTCTATTAGCACATCTTCTTTGCTCACTCTCAGTCTACCACCACCACCACCACCACCTCCTCCTCCTCCTCCTCCTCCTAACTATATCCATTTCCTCCTCCCCCTTCTCTCTGTCCATCTTATCCCCTCCCCTCTCCCTGTTTATCTCTTCCTCTTCCCTTTCTCTGTACCTTTGCCCCTCCCCAATCTCTCTGCCTATCTCTTCCTCCCTCTGTCTGTCCATCTCCTCATCTTTCCTTTTTCCATCCATTTGCCCCTCCCTCCCCCTCTGACTCTGTCTACACAGTGCAGAAACAAAATTGCGAATATCTACTGAAACACCAGAGATAATGTGCCTGATGACTCTTTAAGAGAGAGACCTGGTATATAATGAAGAGCAGTATTTGTTTGGGCTTACTCCAGTGGCACATTGCAAAAATGAAATCACACACACACAAATGCTGTGACTGGCACTGCCCCTGTTCTAGACAGCCTTCTTCTGTTTTTTTTTTCCATTATAAAGTTATAATATGAAGCTTTATTTATTTGTACTCATGGATCTGACTTCACTCCAGCTAACATATATTCTAAGTTAGAACATTAGTTTTAGTGATTTGTAATGCACTAGCACAATGATTATGTTGTTCCAGCTGGCCGTAATCAGTAGCTTTTTGTATAGAAAAAATTGAGGAATTACTTTACAGCTGTTTGTTGACATGGAAAGAAAATTTTGTAGTATCACAGTTTGAAATACGGAGCAACATTTTCTAGATATACGAGGGTCACTCCAAAAGAAATGCACACTATTTTTGTAAAAATACAGTTTTCATTCTGCATGTGTGAAAGTTTTACAGTGTGTAGATACATTCTTCCTGCTTGTTTTCGAACTTAGTTCAACCTGTTCCCGTGAGTGGTGCCATCACAGCATGTCTTCAAGATGGCTGCTACACTTGACGTTTGTCAGAAGCAATGTGCTGTCATAGAATTCCTGTGCTGTGAAAACGAGACAGTGGGAAACATCCACAAGAGATTGAAAAAGGTGTATGGAGATGCTGCTGTTGATCGCAGTACAGTTAGTCGGTGGGCAAGGAGGTTACTTGATGAAAGCAGGCACAGCAATATTGAGGATTGTCCTCGCAGCGGCAGGCCTTGTACTGCACACACGCCAGACAATGTGCAGAGTGTCAATGAACTGGTGACTGCTGACAGACGCATCACAGTGAACGAATTGTCATGCTACGTTGGGATAGGGGAAGGAAGTGTTTGCAGAATGCTGAAAGTGTTGGCATTAAAAAAGGTTTGTGCCAGGTGGGTTCCCAAGATGTTGACAGTGGCTCACGAAGAAACAAGAAAAACGGTATGCAGCGAACTTTGGAACAGTACGAGAATGGTGGAGATGAATTTCTTGGAAGAATTGTGACATGTGATGAAACATGGCTCCATCATTTTTCACCAGAGACGAAGAGGCAATCAATGGAGTGGCGTCATGCAAATTCACCCAAGAAAAAAAAAATTCAAAACCACACCTTCTGCTGGAAAAGTTATGGCTACGGTGTTTTTCGATTCTGAAGGACTCTTGCTTGTGGACATCATGTCAAGTGGAACCACCATAAATTCTGGTGCATATGTGACGACACTGAAGAAACTTCAAGCTCGACTGAGTCGTGTTCGACCACATCGGCAAAAGCAGGATGTTTTGCTGTTGCACAACAATGCACAGCCTCATGTTAGTCAAAAAACCATGGAAGTGATCACAAAACTCAGATGGATAACACTGAAACACCTGCCTTAGGCCTACAGTCCTGACCTGGCTCTTTGTGATTATCATCTCTCTGGGAAATGAAAGACTCTCTTTCTGGAACAAGGTTTGAAGATGATGACTCCCTTGTGCACACTGCCAAACCGTGGCTCCAACAGGTTGGTCCAGAATTTTACCGTGCAGGTATACAGGCACTGGTTCCAAGATGGCGTAAGGCAGTTGAGAGGGACGGAAATTATGTGGAGAAATGAAAATATTGTTCCCAAAGGATGTATCTACACACTGTAAAACTTTCAAACATGTTGAATAAAAGCTGGATTAAAAAAAAAAAATAGTGTGCATTTCTTTTGGAGTGACCTTCGTAGCAATGTTCAGATATTTAAGAGCAGTTTATGAGAAATACTGGTCTGTCATGAAGTTGTAGTCTGCACAAATATTTCCGTTCATTTTGGAGCTTAAAAAGAAAATCTCTTAATTTGTCAATAGCCGCTGTAGTATTTGAACACACACCTGATCTTGACAGCGTGCTTATTATTGTAGGAAACTTTCTGGATGAAAGGTATCAACGTAGAAAGATCTGGTAAAATTTGTTTTCTCTGTGTAAAAATGTACGTTTAGCTTGTTTTTCTTTGTGTTGCAGGTGATTGCACGGATTGTTGATGGCTCAAAATTCAAAGAATTCAAGCAGAAATATGGCGACACACTAGTCACTGGTTTTGCTAAGCTGTATGGTCACACTGTTGGTATTATTGGCAACAATGGTGTTTTGTTTTCAGAGTCTGCTCTTAAAGTGAGTGCTTATACCTTTTAATGTCGACAAAGTAACATACATGTAGTAGTAGTAGTAGTAGTAGTAGTAGTAGTAGTAGTGTGTGTGTGTGTGTGTGTGTGTGTGTGTGTGTGTGTGTGTGCGCGCGCGTGGGCAGGCGCACATGCGTGCATACGTGTTTATTGGGGGGGGGGGGAGGGGGGAATTGTAGGTTTGATGAAAAAGTCATCTGAATTGTTGTGATGATGTTTTGACTTGCTTTTGATTGCATTGTACTGCATGTTTCTTCAGTTCTAATTGATTTGCTACATCTTTTTGTTTGCTTGCTTAAATTAACTGTAAATAGTTACTTTTCTCCTTGCATTCTGTGTTGAATTGTGTCCTATTAGGAACCATTTCCTTTTTTTATTTTCCATTTTTAGGGAACACATTTCATTCAACTTTGCTGCCAGAGGAAAATCCCAATAGTGTTTCTTCAAAACATCACAGGTAGTACATGTTTCAATTATGTTACCACTAATTGCATGACTGAACAAAAAACAAAAGTATCATTTTCCAGACAATGGAATTTCATTATTTGTTTGAGAGGTATTATCTGTCAGTAATCCATTTAACAGCAACAGTTATGACATTGGTTTAGGAAACTGTGCTTTGTTATAGATTGTATAAACAACCGAGACTTCTCTTAACCATGCCAGGTTATTTGTATCACTTCAGAAACTGACATTTTGTCTGAAAAAACTTTCAAGGAACAGAAATTGTGTTACAGGGTGAAGTGATTATGTTGCAGAACTTGTTAATTACAGAAACATTAGAAAGCATTGTATGTATTGTTAAATGTGTGTTAAAATGCTGTAGTTTCAGTTTAATTATTTTTTATCTTTTCATTCATCTGTTATGCTATGTTATTAGTGTAGTTTGGTTTTTGTTTCAGTTTTATTTTTTTTATTTTTTGTGACCTAGTCTTTTTTTTTTTACTTAATAACTTTGTTGTCTAATAATTTTGGTGCAGGTATTTGTGGAAGAGACAGACGCGTTTGATGTGTTCTTCAGTAGCTGAAATTTTGTTTTGAAGCTCTGCTAACATTTTAATTCTTTTTCCTGCTAACATTGCTTGTAAAAGTGCCTAGAAGAATGAATCTGTTATTTTTGGTGAAGATTCCCAACAGTATGTTCATAAGGACCTTGCTAATGTTCAAAGACACTATCAAAATAAGGAGGAATTAGTGTGTTGCTGTGTGTTGTTTGTGTGACACTGTGAAATCATGAGTCGTATTTGACCGTTGGGTGGGTCCCCTATGAGATACAGTTAAACTAACATGAATATGTGTGACCACTCTAGAGCCTCTTGTAAACAGCTGTTCAAATAATTTGGCATACTGACAATAGCCCCAAAGTACATATACTCCCTTACGATGTCTGTTGTCGACACAAATATGAAAATAGAAGGAGAAATAGTATACACTACCCATCACTCAGCCTTATGCCATCCTCACAAGGGATGTGTTTTCAATGTGATACGCACCAAATATGGTTTCCAGTGAGTTTGGTGCATGCTCAGAAATTAGTTGGTACATCACATTGAACATACTACTTAAGTGTTGTTTATGAATGCAGCACTCTCCAGCAGCAGTTGTCAGTAGTATATGGTGCATAAACCGCACAGTTTTTTTTATTTTTATTTTTTTTAATGAAAGTGGACACATGTAAAACTCTATGATACCTCTATTAGCGATTGTTGAAGGTGACCATAGGAAATTGGAAGGAAGATTGTAGATACAATGATGGACTGGACAGCAAATTGCTGATAGAGGAACTGTTACTTGTTACTTGTAACATTATACAAGCACCTCTCCTCTTTCAGTGCACCTGTTGAAATGACATTTGCTTTCTTGTCAGTATGCTATTCATATTGTTCTGATGTAGTATACACTGTGCTGAACCGAATGAGAATCGCTCAGTGATGTAGCAGCAATCTTGCAAGTCATAGTCCGTGTTCTATGACATATTCACAAAATTGAACAAACTCACTCCTGGATGAAGAGCCCTGTTATATAAACATAAACATCAAATACTACAGAACATATTTCTGTGGAGTTAAAGCTCCAAAATTTTTTAGAAAATGTGAAGGTGAATACAAAAATATTCGTAGAAAGCAGGATGTGAACCTACAGTGTTACAGTTCTCAGACTGCATCTCTACTGCACTGCAGGTGCAGTCATTTATCTTAAGAAGTCATAAAGGCTATGGCAGCAGATACGTTATGACCTTTCATTTAATTCTAGCAAGTCACACCAAAAATGACGCATTTTAGATAAATCTTGAATGTGCTGGTCCATTGAAACTGCATACTTTGAGAACATGATAGTCGTAATTTGAATACAACCAAACATGAGAAGTCTTTAACAACCACTATGTCGATTCCCATCATTTTATTGTAACAAACACATTTGCAAGATATTCAAAATCTGCTAGTGGTATGAAACAGCATATATTTATGGCACATAAGTTATAATATGAAAACCAACATATACAGGTTTAAACTGCAAACAAAGTAATCCAGTATTGTGCCTTACGTTTTGCTTGTCACATAAAAAAAATCTTGCATCTCATTAGTCACATCCAGTTCTCAAAACAAAAATCTTATTCTCTGTTTCCCACTTGGGAATACTCCACAATGTGAAATTTCACATTGTGATACAACAAAACCTGACCATCTCCAAATGTTTGCTTCCATGTCCCATCTAAAGATGACTGTACTGTGACACAAAAAGGAGTGAGGTATTTACACACAGAAATCTTTGACCACCATCCAAACGATGTAAAAAATTTAGTGGATAATAAAATTAACCTCAATCATATTTGTGTGCCAATTCTTTCTACTCCATAGGAGAATTCTCTGTGTGTGTGTGTGTGTGTGTGTGTGTGTGTGTGTGTGTGTGTGTGTGTGTGTGTGTGTGTTTTAAGAGAGTACGTTAGAGATCATATGTAGTTAAGTATAAATCAGCATATTCATGGGAAAAAACTAACTTAATAAATCATGTAAATGATCGGCATGTAGCCATATTTTCCATTGAGAAAGTGTATTTTAAACTGACCTGTTCCACACCATAAAGAGAGGTCACAATTATGATCCATGGAACATGAAAATAACTAATTAACTAACTTAGGTACATATTTTCCCAATCCTCATTGATTAACTGTTTCATTGAGAGTGGTTTGTACTAATCATAGATTGATGATGGTTACATGAAATCTTTTCTGGTCTGGTGACACTAATGTTTAAGCATTGGAATCTTCACCCAGAGACTGAGGCAACTTCTTGCATTTTATTTTTGTGATAGTTCTTGCTTTCCTCTTAATTGTCACATGTATGTGGCTTTCTTTGTGGGTTTGGGATTATCTCTGAAGATGCCATTTCAGAATGGTAAAATTGTATTCTTGCTCTGAATCCATTTGTTTTTTAACAGAAGTCACTACAAAATGTTTTACTAAACTTTTTCAGCTTACCACTCTACTAGGATGAATTTTTATTTTTTGTTTAATGTTGTTTTGAAAATGGTGTCTTCTCTTAACTTATATGAGTAAAAGCATGTTTTTATTGTGAATGCTAGATATTACAGTAAAACATGCTTTGCTGTATGTCTGTCAGCCTGCCTTGAAGTTGTTGTTGTTATGCAGTATTAAAAATATTTCATATGTTGAGCCTGATATTTTCTTGGTTTCACAATCTTTCCTGTATCTGTAAAGTTGGCTTCATTACCTGCCATGTGACTCATCATGTAGCTAGAAATTTTTAAATTGTCAAACTCATTCAATGAAAGTTCTACATGATGCCTTGTTTTGCATTTATGAGGTAAAGTATTAACTGAGATAAATTATGACACTGAGATAGCAATGGTTGCATGTAAGGTGACGCATCGTCCAAGGTAGTGTATTCCAAATCTGCTTTTTACAGATACAACAAACAGCCAGTTAGTGGATAACTTATAAGGGATGGAATATTTTAGGGTTGGCAGACACAAATTTAAGGTGGTGTTTGAATAGGCAGCTTTTGCGGTTTAAAAAAGGTTCAAGAATGAAAGTAGAAGTAGTGTTAGTCTTTCCTTACTTTTGAATAATTTCCTGCTCCTTGCCTTCCTTGATCCAATGCTACAGTTTTCCTTCACTTCAGTATCTGTGCTTCTTACCATTTCTCTTTCCTGGTTTGTGTGTGTGTGTGTGTGTGTGTGTGTGTGTGTGTGTGTGTGTGATCTGACAGCAGAGACAAAGGTGTCATTAGGAGTCATCATCATCATCATCATCATTTAAGACTGATTATGCCTTTCAGCGTTCAGTCTGGAGCATAGCCCCCCTTATACAGTTCCTCCATGATCCCCTATTCAGTGCTAACATTGATGCCTCTTCTGATGTTAAACCTATTACTTCAAAATCATTCTTAACTGAATCCAGGTACCTTCTCCTTGGTCTGCCCCGACTCCTCCTACCCTCTACTGCTGAATCCATGAGTCTCTTGGGTAACCTTGCTTCTCCCATGCGTGTAACATGACCCCACCATCTAAGCCTGTTCGCCCTGACTGCTACATCTATATAGTTCATTCCCAGTTTTTCTTTGATTTCCTCATTGTGGACACCCTCCTGCCATTGTTCCCATCTACTAGTACCTGCAATCATCCTAGCTACTTTCATATCCGTAACCTCAACCTTGTTGATAAGGTAACCTGAATCCACCCAGCTTTCGCTCCCATACAACAAAGTTGGTCGAAAGATTGAACGGTGCACAGATAACTTAGTTTTGGTACTGACTTCCTTCTTGCAGAAGAGAGTAGATCGTAGCTGAGCGCTCACTACATTAGCTTTGCTACACCTCGCTTCCAGTTCTTTCACTATGTTGCCATCCTGTGAGAATATGCATCCTAAGTACTTGAAACCGTCCACCTGTTCTAACTTTGTTCCTCCTATTTGGCACTCAATCCGTTTATATTTCTTTCCCACTGACATTACTTTCGTTTTGGAGATGCTAATCTTCATACCATAGTCCTTACATTTCTGATCTAGCTCTGAAATATTACTTTGCAAACTTTCAATCGAATCTGCCATCACAACTAAGTCATCCGCATATGCAAGACTGCTTATTTTGTGTTCACATATCTTAATCTCACCCAGCCAGTCTATTGTTTTCAACATATGATCCATGAATAATATGAACAACAGTGGAGACAGGTTGCAGCCTTGTCTTACCCCTGAAACTACTCTGAACCATGAACTCAATTTACCATCAACTCTAACTGCTGCCTGACTATCCATGTAAAGACCTTTAATTGCTTGCAAAAGTTTGCCTCGTATTCCATAATCTTGTAGAACAGACAATAACTTCCTCCTAGGAACCCGGTCATATGCCTTTTCTAGATCTATAAAGCATAGATACAATTCCCTGTTCCACTCATAACACTTCTCCATTATTTGCTGTAAGCTAAAGATCTGGTCTTGACAACCTCTAAGAGGCCTAAACCCACACTGATTTTCATCCAATTGGTCCTCAACTAATACTCGCACTTTCCTTTCAACAATACCTGAGAAGATTTTACCCACAACGCTGATTAAAGAGATACCTCTGTAGTTGTTACAATCTTTTCTGTTTCCATGTTTAAAGATTGGTGTGATTACTGCTTTTGTCCAGTCTGATGGAACCTGTCCCGACTCCCAGGCGATTTCAATTATCCTGTGTAGCCATTTAAGACCTGACATTCCACTGTGTTTGATGAGTTCCGACTTAATTTCATCCACCCCAGCCGCTTTATTGCACTGCAATCTATTGACCATTTTTTCCACTTCCTCAAATGTGATCCTATTTCCATCATCATTCCTATCCCATTCTACCTCGAAATCTGAAACATTACTGATCGCATTTTCACCTACATTGAGCAACTCTTCAAAATATTCCCTCCATCTTCCCAAGGCATCCACAGGATTCACCAGCAGTTTTCCTGACGTGTCCAAAATACTTGTCATTTCCTTCTTACCTCCCTTTCGAAGACTACTAATTACACTCCAGAATGGTTTTCCAGCAGCTTGACCCATAGTCTCCAACCTGTTTCCAAAGTCTTCCCACGATTTCTTCTTGGATGCTGCAATTATCTGTTTGGCTTTGTTTCTTTCTTCAACATAACTTTCTCTGTCTACCTGGGTTCTGGTATGTAGCCATTTTTGATATGCCTTCTTTTTCCTTTTACAGGCTGCCTTGACTGTATCATTCCACCAAGCTGTTTGCTTCTTCCTACTTTTACACACTACTGTTCCAAGACATTCTTTAGCCACTTCTAGTACTGTGTCCCTGTACCTTGTCCATTCCTTTTCCAATGACTGTAATTGGCTACATTCAACTAACTGGTACCTTTCTGAGATCGCTGTCATGTACTTGTGCCTGAGTTCCATATCCTGAAGTTTCTCCACTCTTATCCTCCTACATATGGACCTGACCTCCCGCACTTTCGGCCTCACAATCCCAATTTCACTGCAGATTAAATAATGATCAGTGTCATCAAAGAATCCCCTGAATACACGTGTGTCCCTCACAGCCTTCCTGAATTCCTGATCTGTTACTATATAGTCAGTGACAGATCTGGTTCCCCTGCCTTCCCAAGTATACCGGTGAATGTTCTTATGTTTAAAAAAGGAGTTTGTGATTACTAAGCCCATACTGGCACAGAAATCCAAGAGTTGTTTCCCGTTCCTGTTGGCCTCCATATCCTCTCCAAATTTACCCATAACCTTTTCATACCCTTCTGTTCGATTTCATTAGGAGTGTCCCAGAAAAATGTGATAGGTCTGCTGTTATTATTTATATACATAGACAAGCTGACAGGTAGGATGTGTAGCAGTCTCCAACTGTTTGCTGATGATGTTGTAGCATACAGGAAATTGTCATCATTGAGTGACTGTATGAGGATACATCATTACTTGCACAGAATTTCTTTTTGGTGTGATGAATGGCAACTTGCACTAATGAAGGAAAATGTAAGTTAATGCAGATGAGTAGGAAAAACAATCCTGTAATGTTCAAATACGTCATTCATCTACATCTACACGGTTACTATGGAATGGTGGATGGTTCATCAAAACATTCTCAAACAGCATGTTGGAAAAACGAACACTCTAGTCTCTCCGTATGATGTCTGATTTCTCTTATTTTAGTTTGATGATTATTTATCTCTATGCAGGTGGGCACCAACAAAAATATTTGTATACTCTGAGGAGTAAGTTAGTTTGAAACTTAGCAGAACTGACAGCCTTTAGATTTGTGTGATTTATTTGTGAGCCAAAATTTAGCAGATTCCTTTAATTACTCATGTGGATGACTTCACACTTCTCATTTAGAGTCAATTCCCACTTTTCACACCATACAGACATCTAGTCCAAATCATTTTGCAGTTGGTTTTGATTATCTGATGACTTTGGAAGACAGTACATTACAGCATCATCTCAAATAATCCAAGGGGGTTGCTCAGATTGTCTCCTGAATCATTTATATAGATCAGGAACAGCAGAGGGCCTATAACACAGCCTTGGAGAATGCCAGGTATGACTTCTGTTTTACTTGATGACTTTCCCTCTATTACTACGACCTGTGAACTTTATAATAGGAACTCACAAACCTAATTGCATAACTGAGGTGATACTCCATAGGCACATAATTTAATTAGAAGTCACTTGTGAGGAAGTGTCAAAAGCCTTCTGGAGATATAAAAATATGGTATCAATTTGAACGCGTGAGTTGTAGGTGTAGGAATTTGATTATCTTATGTATATACAGATCTCCTAGTGGAGACTTCAACATCTTTTTCTCCAAACGTAATCATGTTCTTGACAAGATATCCACGCCAAAGAACCACATTCTCATATGTGGAGACCTAAATGTAGATAAACTGAATCCTGATTCTACATGGGACACATTACAAAGTCTTGCTCAAAGTTTCAATCTAGTTCCAATGGTTAACAGTGCAACCAGAATAACAAAATACTCAAAGACAGCTGTTGATCAGGTATTAACAGATTTAGGCAAAGAAAACTGTGAGGTGGTGGTAGCAGAGCTAGGATTATCTGATCACTCAGGTCAAATCATTAATATAAAAGTGGTTCCAGAAGAAACAAGGAAAATGCATATTTACAGACGAATTTTTTCTAAACAAAATAGATATGAGTTTGCCAAACAGATAGCAGGACAAACATGGGACTCTGTATACTCAGAGGTAGATGCAAATGAAAAATTCAAAAATTTCATGACATTGTTTAAATTAAATTTTGAAGAAACATTTCCTGAAGTATTATGTCCATTATCAACAGCAGGAAAAAACAAGTTGGTCACAAAAGGCATCAAAAAATCGTCTGAAACACTGAAGTACCTGAGCTCCATTAAACACAGCCAAACTAATCCTGCTTTCTCACTCATTTATAAAAGATATAGGAAAATATTGCTTGAAGCAAAGAGAGCTCATTACCAAACTGGTGCTCTCTGCTGAACACAAAAATAAGGTAGTATGGAAGATTGTGAAGCAGGAAACTGGTACCAGGAAAATGATTCTGTCAAACTTGAAAATCAAAGAGGAAGGGACTCTAATAAAAGACCCAATATATTTGGCAAACTATATAAATGATTATTTTAGTAGCATAGGAATAAAATTACAGGAAAATTTTCTAACAGCCCCTCAGGTCAAAAAGCCAAATAATGGTGTATCATACTCAATGGTGTTATTCCCTACAACACAGGAAGAAGTCTATCAAGCAGTCAGCAAATTGAAAAACAAAAACTCAGCTGGTCTGGATGAAGTCCCCATTTTTATAATTAAGGACTGTATCAAGAGCCTACTTCCACCTTTAGTTGATATTATAAATCACTCTTTCAAGCAGGGCTACTTTCCAGACTATTTAAAATATGCTAAATTACTACCTCTCTTCAAAAAAGGTGATGCAGGAAAAATTGAAAATTATAGGCCAATTTCTCTACTCTCTTGTTTTGCAAAAATATTAGAAACTATTATGAAAGACCGAGCGAAGTGGCGCAGGGGCTAGCACACTGGACTCGCATTCGGGAGGACGACGGTTCAATCCCGCGTCTGGCCATCCTGATTTAGGTTTTTCGTGATTTCCCTAAATCGCTCCAGGCAAATGCCAGCATGGTTCGTTTGAAAGGGCATGGCCAACTTCCTTCCTCTTCCTTCCCTAATCCGATGAGACCGATGACCTCGCTGTCTGGTCTCCTCCCCCCCTCAAAAAAATACCTCCCTCTAATACCATGGAAGTATTATGAAAGATAGGCTAATGAATTATTTAAATAAATACAACTTACTGTCTGTTGACCAGTTTGGATTTTGATCAGGGAAAAGCACAGAATCAGCAACAGCACACCTCACAAAACACAGTGTAGAAGCATTAGATAAAGGGAACTACACAACAGGTATATTTCTTGATATAACTAAAGTGTTTGATACAGTAGACCACAACATATTGTTAAATAAGTTAGATGAACTGGGAATAAGGGGACTTGTGAAAAAGTGGTTCCAGTCATATCTAAAAAATAGGAGACATATAACTGAAATCTCACATATTTCAAGTTGCTCAAACTATATTGTAAAGTATACTTCAGACCCAAATTATGTAAATATAGGTGTCCCACAGGGTAGTGTCCTTGGCCCAATACTATTCCTCATTTACATAAATGACTTCCCACAGAGCATCAACCATGGACAAACAATATTGTTTGCAGATGACTCAAATGTTCTAATCAATGGCAAATCACCAGATGCACTGAAAGATAAAGCCGAACAAACACTAAACAGTGTATGCGAGTGTGAATCCGCAAATAAACTAACACTAAATTTAAAAAAAGAAGCAAATGCTATTAACTTCTATGTCTGCAAAAAAACCACACTATAACAACTTTAAGTTAAACGATGAAACTATAGAATGTGTAGACTACACAAAATTTCTTGGTATGCATGTTGACAGTCAGTTAAAGTGGGAAGAACATATTAAAATACTTAGTAACAGAATCGCTACAGCATGCTATGCTCTTAGAATTCTGACTGCAGTGTGTGATGATACTACATGTGTCAGATCTGTATATTTTTCTTATATCCACTCTGTTATTACCTATGGAATAATATTTTGGGGAGTCAACAGTAAAAATATTCAAATAGTTTTCAAATTACAGTAAAGAGCAAGAGTGGCAGTAGGGCTCACTGCCTTGAACATTTCCAAAAGCTGGAAATCCTAACTGTCCCCTGTGAATACATTTTTCAAAGTATTATGTATGTAAAAAAAAAAAATATTGACTGCTATATGAAAAATTCTTTAGTACACAGCTATGAAACTAGAAACCAATACAATCTGCATCTAGAGAGGAAAAATAAAGTTAAAACTCAGCAGAGCTTGTTGTACAATGCCGTTAAATTATATAATAAATTACCTCAAAATATAAAAGATATTGACACAGTTGGACAGTTCAAAACAAAACTAAAAAAATTTTTATTACATAAAAGTTATTACACTGTAACGGACTATCTGAATTAAAACATGTTGTGTAATTAAAGTTGCCTGCATTGTAATACATGAGGAAATAATTATAATATGAAATCCAGAATTGTACAGTACTATAGGAAAATTACATAAGGATATAAAACTAATGTAAGATACCTCAAAAATGTGTGTAAATACTAATTTTATGTCTATAAATTGTAGGTATATTGTATTGTATATGATTTTGCTGACGAAATCCACAAAATGTAAATTGTTACCTGGATTAATAAAGAAATCAATCAATCAATCAAAAAAAGCACTCATTACTTCGTGAGAATGAAGAGCTAGGTTGTGTTCACAAGAACCATTAGTGATGTGCTGCTTGATACAATCATGGCAATTAAATATCCAGATGTAATATTGCAAAGCAATATGAAATTAAATGAGTACGGCAGTTCGATAGCCAGAAAGGTGAACTGCCAACTTCGGTTTATTGGGATAATTCTAGGAAAGTGGAGCTCATCTATAAAGGAGACTGCATGTAGAACATTAATGTGACCCAGTCTGGAGTACTGCTGGAATGTGTGGAATCCCAACCAGATCCAATTAAAGGATGACATCAAAGCAGTTCAGAGACAGGCTTGCTAGATTTGTTATTGGTAGGATCGATTAACACATGAATATTATGGATTTCTTGTGAACTCAAATGGTAGTCCCTGGTGGGAAGACAACATTATTTTTGTGAAAAACTATTGAGAAAACGTAAAGATACAGAATTTGTGGTTGACGCCAGAACAATTCTATTGCTGCCAGCATATATTTTGCATGAGGACAGTGAAGACAAGATAAAGGGGAATTAGGGTTCATACAGGGACACACACTTGTTTTTCCTTCACTCCATTTGTGAGTGAAACAAGAAAGGAAATGACAAGCAATAGAAAAAAGTCCCCCCCCCCCCCCCCCCCCCCTCCCCGCTATACACCATACGGTGGCTTGCAGAGTTTATATGGAGATGTACATAATTTTTCTAAAGATACTAAGTAGACAGTTCTGTTCTGTGCCTATATAATAGAAGCAGCTTTTATTTTTTTTATTTTTTGTGACTTTTCAGCCACCACTGTGTCTAATACCTCTTAATTTTCTTTGGAAAACAATAATTTAATACTCCAATCTTTGTTGTGTATAGGGATCAGTGGATAAGAAACTTAGAGTATGTCAGTGTTACATTACCAGTGCCTAGTGCCCAGACATGTAAGCATCTGTCAGAGGACTGTTATTACAGCACTTGCTCTTTTTCCAATTAGAATCTTCACAAAGTTCTTATGAACAACTGTCAAACGTTGAGCCATTCCTCCTGTAATTGTATGAGAAATTGACATGCATTTCCTTGCTGATTGGGTTTGGTAATTGACAGACTCAACCCAATCTACAAATGTTCTGTCATTGTGCTTCTCTGCCTCATGTAAGTTTTCATGAGACTCCACATGATTTTCTTAAAAATTACATACAATATTATTATTGGTCAGACCCACCACACACACATTTGAGCCACCTAATCTCTAACACCATGGCAGCGTTGTTTGCATCGCAACAGTGCTTAGCTTTGGTGTACATTGATGTAACAGTAATCAAGGGATACCTCTTAATGTCGTGTTGGACCTCCTTTTGCATGTTGTAATGCAGCAGCTCGACGTAGCATGGACTCAAAGTTATTTGAAGAACACTGCAGAAATATTGAGCCCTCATGTGTGTGTAACGGTGCCTAACAATTCACAGGTTTTGAATGTGAGCACTTGCTCCTGCTCATGCTCTTACCCGCAAGCAGAGTAGCTGTGACAAGGTGTTCGCACCATGTGGTCGTAACAACAAGGGAGAAGTGCTGACTGCGAAATATGACAGGATCAGCTTTGATAGTTGTGCCATCTAATAGCAATAATGGTGAGTCAGTATTACATAACACTGAAATGTCTTCGCGCCTCAGTCTTCTGTCTGAGGAATCTTACTTTTAACACAGAATGATAGGTACACAAAATGACAGCCGGTAAAAGGAAATCCAGCCGATTTTCCTAAATTATCATCTGTGCAAGATGCTGTTGTTAATGAAGACTTTCAGCATTATTAACACATTTTTATACCCCTTAAGGAAGAATTTGAGCATTGTTTTCAAGATCTGGTGGCATTAGAAAGTAATTTTGATCTATTCTCCTCTCCGTATTCAGTGCTTATGGAAGATACTTGTCCTGAACTATAATTAGAAATTATTGCTGTGCAGTGTGACAGAGAATACAAAGACAAATGTCAGTATAAGTGAAACATTTTGGAATTCTATAGACACGTCCCTCAGCACAGATTTCCTTGTTTCCATAAACAGGTGGCTACAATAATAATCAATGTTTGCTCTGAACAGTTGTTCTCTGCAATGAAAAGTAAGAAGATGCACCTGAGAAACTCACTGTGTGATCACAATCTAAACTGCATGCTGCATCTAAGATGCACAAGAACAATGACTCTGTGCATAGAAGCAATTGTTTAAGGGGAGAAGTGCAAGAGAACCGATAACCTCACACTTTAATGACTTCATTATTGTATAACGGGTCGCAAAGTAAATAAAGAAAAATATAGAAGTATAAGTTAATAAGATAATGTGACACATATGCATTTTTGTTTATTTGTTTCATTTCTAGTAATAATATTTCATATAGTGATTTCCATGGAACTGGTTGAAGATTTAAATTTACTGATGAACATGCGACGGCAGCTGTTGTGTCCCCCACTCAACTCATCATTTGGCACCCCCACTCTCTGCCCTGTGCCAATAGTAGGGGTACTGTGCTCACCCTGCTCTGTGCTCGCACCTAGCTGCTTACAGCTTGTTCCATGAGCACATTTGTTGTGAAGTCCTGCTCTGTAGCCTTCCACAATTGTGAAAGTGTTGCCAATGGGGGATTTTGTGCCCAAACTGACCTCTTGATTATGTCCCAGTCAATGAATGGCTGTAACTGGTCTCCAAGTGGCTGAACATAACAGTTTCCAGTCAGTGATCAGTTCAGTTGGATCAGAGGAGCCAGTCCATTCCACATAAACACAGCCCACACCATTATGGAACTACCACCAGCTTGCACAGTGCCTTGTTGACAAGTTGGGACCATGCCTTTATGGGGTCTGCGCCACACTTGAACCCTACCGTCAGCTCTTACCGACTGAAATTGGGACTCATCTGACCAGACCACAGTTTTCCAGTTGTCTACGGTCCAACTGATATGGTCATGAACACAGGAGAGGCACTGCGGGTGATGTGCTGTTAACAAAGGCACTCGTGTCAGTCATCCGCTGCCATAGCCCATTAACACCAAATTTCGCTGCACTGTCATAGCAGATACATTTGTAATATGTTCCACATTGATTTCTGTAGTTATTCCACACAATGTTACTTGTCTGTTGGCTGCTCTTGTGAAGGCTGTCAACTACTGCGTTGTCTGTGGTGAGAGGTAATGCCTGAAATTTTGCATTCTCAGTACACTCTTGACACTGTGATTTGCAAAATACTGAATTCCTAAATGATTTCAGAATTGGAATGCCCCTCGCCTCTAGTGCCAACTACCATTCTGTGTTCAGAGTCTGTTAATTCCTGTCATGTGGCCATAATCATGTCAGAAACCATTTCACATGAATCACCTGGATACAAATGACAGCTCCACCAATACACTGCCCTTTTATACTTTGTGTATGTGATATTACCGCTGTCTGTAAGTGTGTATATCGCTATCCCATCATGACTTTTGTCACCACAGTGAATGTGATAAGGTTCTTCAATGACTGCTGAATTGTTGTGTTCATGCATTCTGTTGTTTGTATTTCACCAAGCACTTAGTCAGAAAAACACAAATGTAGGCACTGTAGAACCACTGAAATGCCATAGATACAACGTCCCAAGGAGCCATAGTTTCTTATGTAAGCAAAAACCAAATAAGCAATCTACAGGAAGACGTGTGCGTCCCTTAATACTGGAAACCCTGATACACAAACATAAATAAATAAAATTCACACAAATGAGCAGACAAACAAAGGACCTAGTGAGAATCCATGTGCCCACCCCCAAAGTTTAAGAGTAAAGAAACTTTTTAACTGTACCAAGAACATTAGGAATCTAGAACATCATATATGTTAACACTTCAGATATGCAACTTGCCATTTTTTAAGTGTGTGTGTGTAATTTTGTTTTTCTTGTTTGACTAGGGTTCATGGTGGGGTGTGATGCTGAAGCTGGTGGCATTGCCAAGAATGGAGCCAAAATGGTAACAGCTGTTGCTTGTGCACAGGTGCCCAAATTTACAGTCATCATAGGTGGTTCATATGGTGCTGGCAACTATGGAATGTGTGGTCGAGCATATGGGTAAGGCTTATTGCTGTGGTTCAACATTTTTATTGTATTATAGTCCATGATAGCGTTAATGGCCTCCCGCCTTGCAGCTCACATGGAATACTGCGTTGTCAGCTTGGGTGAAAGTGCATGGACATTAGCTATGTTACAACAGTTTCAGTAAAGGAAATGTAACCTCTCTTGCTAGGTCAGGTTCATGGCGTGCTACAAACTGTTTCATGATAAATTATTAAGTGTATGTAATAAGTATGAGATACACGTTACAGAATTGAATGTGTATTCAGTGTTTCCCCATCACAATGACATGAAGGAAAGCCAGCTATACAGATTTTCACACTGCAGACTGGATTGTATAGTAAATTGCACTATGTAGAATTGATTACAGCTTCTGTTGCTTTTTACTTTAATTAACAAAATGACGACAGAATCAAATCTAAAATATCTACAGCTTGGATAATTTCCAGGCCCAGAATACAGTCTGCTGGTAATTTTTTTTACCACTAGGAATGTGCATTTTATGGCTATATTTCCCAGCTTAATTTTCAATGGAGTCTGTATTATAACACTTCGTGATCTTGTACCTATTGCTCCAAATGTCTTACAATTGTGTACTGGAGATGTAGGCAGATTGGTCATTTGGAATGCCCTTTTGAGAAAACTACTTGAAATAGTGTCACCAATGCTCCAGTGTAAAACACCACTATGACTGGAACATCCTCTACTGTTCCTTGGATTGCTGAGATCAGTACTGGGGAATCCACTTTTATCACATGGACTGGTATTGGAACATAGTTCTTCCATAATATCCACATCATCATTATAATGTAAGAAGTTCTCGTCTTGCTCATAGATCCTATTCCAGTCCCATAATCACTACTGTTTGTTCTCTCCAGTTACTACTCGTCAGTTGTGGTTGCTGTATTTGACTATGATTCCAGTTCCAGTGCTGGTTATTGGTACTGGAATTGTAGAGTGGATTATTTATTTGATCTGATGTATTTGATTGGATCTGATGTATTTGATTGATTACGATTAGAATGGAAGCTGTTTACATTCCCATTCTGTCGATAATTGTTATTCTGTTTTGGATTGTAGCTGTGCTGCATAGGACTATTTGCATTTTTTTCATGTGTGTGATTGTTATTTGCATGACCATTATACGAAGTATGTCCTTGGACATGTCAGTTGCCTTGTCTCCTCTCGAATTGATATCATCCTATAGCAAATAAATTGAATCTACGACTGACATGAATTCATCTACATTCTAGTCAGATGTATGTAAAATTTTTTTGAGAATCTCAGTTGGCAACTTTGCTTTTAGAATCCATGGAATATCCTTCTTCGTAATTGGTTCATCCCAGTATTTCTCCTTTGTTCAAATGCTTTTCAAAGTACCAGCACAAGCTACCAGATATAAATGAGCGATCCTCCAGTTTAAAGACTTCTGTTCTCAAGTGCTCCTGTATCCCTATAGACCAATATTTGGCCAGGAAGGCTCTTTCAAATTCCTCATGTTTTGTGTAGGTGGCCATCATATAAGTGGTCCATGGTACACCATCTTGTGGAGTATGGCATGGGACATAATTCATCTCCAACATTTCTGTCCATGATCCTGGTAAGACTCCATGAAGTCCACAAATAAACACGACAGGATTTACAGTTTTCTTATCAGATGAAAATAGTTGGAACTGCCTATGTCTGAGAGGTTTCCCCTCTATTAACTTCATCGTATAGAGGGTTGTTGGCATTAAAACTCCATACGCTGTATCTGAATCATTATTGCAAAATGCTTGACAAGGATGCACATTGCCATATTCCGGACCGTTGTTTGAGTTCTACTGTATGTCTTCACAGCACAGTTCAGGACAGTCATCATTTATCATCCTGTCCCCCCAGACTTCCTGTATACCTTGCAACAAGGCTTCTACGGACTGTGCCATTCTTGTCTGCCACTGAACACAGTCAGATCCTAATTGATCCTTAATTTCCTCCGGATCTTTGTTGGCTTGATTATTTGAAGGAAAATTATCTACTGACAGGTTTTCCACTGTTTCTTTAATACTTTTGTTAGCACAGTTTATTGCTTGCTGATCTTTATCTTTCAACCAATCATCTAAATTGCTCAAAAATTTTTATTTATGCTCATCATTCCATATCTTGATCAAATGATCACAACAACGTGATAGAGTAGTAACTATTTGGTTTAATTGTCCTACCTTAGTATCTATTTCCTTTTGTTTATTTGTTAAATCCTGCATGTCTTGGGTTACTTTTTGTAGTTGAAGAGGAAATTGTTCTTGAGCTTGATTTATCTCGTTAGAGATCTTTTCTTGCTATCACACTATATTTTTCGCTTTGGTCTTCGGTTGTAACCTGCTCTAAATCTTGTTTAGTCGGAATCTTCATCTGATTTTTAACTATTTCAGTTTGCTGAGTTGTTAAGGCTTAATTGCTTTAAAATTTCCACTAGGTGATCAGTTGCATGCTGGTCCAAAGTGGCTGTTTCCTCTTCTTCTTGCACTTGCACAGGTTGAACATTTAGTTGCTAATCTCTCTGCATCTTAAACTGTGATCTTATTTTTACCATGACACAGTAAAATTCAAAAAATGAAGTAGCACTGTTCCTAACTGGGAGACACTCTTATTAATAACAAAAATTATGCTAATCATTTGGCATGAAACAAAATTTCTGAAAAGAGCAAGTAATAATTATGTACTCAGACTACTGCTGAAGATACTACTACAAAAGATAGTGAACTCAAAAACTAGCTCTTCGATTAATGAAGAGCAAAATTATGAAGTGGCACATGTGAGTTAAAGTTGTAATTTCCCCAGAGGGCCTCGCATCTCTTTCATGAGTATGTGTTTGGCTACCACTGGGCTCCAGCCCTTGCAGCCCTACTTCCCTTTCCATGCTGCAAATCTATCCTCCTCCTGTTTTACTTCCCTATCTTTTTTTTCCTCTGGCTTTCCATTGGCTTGGTCTTCTTGGTGCTGATTGTGCTTGATTTGGTTTGTGAGTTTGGACACTTGTTTTCTTCCCTCCCAGCATTCTACAACTTTGCATGCTTAACTATATTGTCCCCATTGTTGTGTTTGACCTGCTATCTCTTTTTCCAACATTTACAGAAGTGCAGATCATGCAGGGACGGTCGGCCGACATGGAGTGTATTCATCATTTCTCTCTTTGCATCCTTTCTTTCGTGCAAAGATACTATGCCCACAACCCAGTACAGGGGTGTTCCATTATGGGGGATGGGTGCAGGGGTTTGTCAAGTACCTGCGCTGTGGTAGGCCTCTGACCGTGTGGGGATTGCATTGTTTGTGCCTGAGCTGGAAATTCTCCACACAAGACAAGGATTAAAAGACTTATGTGTCCATGACAGCTGGAGCAGGGGGCTCCAAGCAATGGTTTACTGACCAGGTAACTGTTGCTGTGCCTGGGTGGCACCCATTCAGAGAGCCCGTGTTAGGAGTAGGTGGTACCATGGCAGAAGATTCACACATGAAATGAATTAAACTTTCTTCTACTGTTGGTTGAAGAGCCCCAGCAGTCTCTTAAGATAGGAAAGATTATTACAATGCAGAGAGATGTGACCCATGATGTTTCCTTCCATGGCTACACAGTGGGAGAGGGACAAGCCAAATTTCTGAGAGCGAAACACTTCACCCAATATATACTCAGATTGACGGGGATACTCTTACTACTATGAAACCATTATGTTTGGTTCAAACAAGTGAAGACAGAAAATTTGGGAAGTTGTGTTCGGGAAAAAATGTGAAATGGTTCATTATTAATTAAAACTTCATCTGCTGCCCAGTCTATAGCTCTAGGTGACATACCAGTGACCATTCCCCCACCAAACTTTGAACATAGTCCAAGTAATCATCTTCCACAGAGATCTTGTGCTCCGAACAACCAAGGAGCCCCAGACTTATCTCCAGCAGCGGGGCGTACATTTGATTGAGTATGTACAAAAAGGGCCCAAGAATAATCGTACGGACAGAGGCGTCTTTATCTTAGCCTTTGAAGGAAATGTACTCACAGAGAAAGTTAAAGTCATACTGTACAGGTGTGATGTGAAACATTGTGCTACACTGCCCATGGGGTGCTTCAGATGGTTGTGCTTGGGCATATGTCATCCCACTACATGGCAGACCCTAAACTGTGCATGATAACTCCACGAAGGTAGTCCTTGTGAACTCCAGGAATAAAATGAATTCTTCCACAGAGATCTTGTGCTCCGAACAACCAAGGAGCCCCAGACTTATCTCCAGCAGCGGGGCGTACATTTGATTGAGTATGTACAAAAAGGGCCCAAGAATAATCGTACGGACAGAGGCGTCTTTATCTTAGCCTTTGAAGGAAATGTACTCACAGAGAAAGTTAAAGTCATACTGTACAGGTGTGATGTGAAACATTGTGCTACACTGCCCATGGGGTGCTTCAGATGGTTGTGCTTGGGCATATGTCATCCCACTACATGGCAGACCCTAAACTGTGCATGATAACTCCACGAAGGTAGTCCTTGTGAACTCCAGGAATAAAATGAATTAACTGCCTGTTGTATATTAAGGCTCAAAAGAAATACAAGTGCTTTCATCCTTTGTATGTGACTATCCATTACACTTAACATCATGACCCCTCCCCCAAAATCTCAACTTTCCCCCAACCAGATCTCCACCCTCCACCCCTACCCGCCTCTCCTCTCTTGCGGTTCCTGCAGTACCTTCTTTGGGAATCACTTCCTGTACCCAGAAGAAGAAGGAGCACTCTCTTTCATCGGTGTCAACAGGTGACAGGGCTTCCTCTAGTAGTCCCTTTCCCTGGCAACTGGACTGGATGCCCGATGCCGAATAGTGGCTGAAGGAGCCGTGACCTGTGGGTCCAAAGGCTGTCCGCTCTTCATCTGTCCCCATGCTCAGTGTGGATAGTCCCATGAAGAAACCTTGCCCACAAAAGGTTACGAAGGAAAAGAAGAAGAAGAATTGGGAGAAGGCACCTCCAATGGCTCTGGAGGTGCTAGATTCCCCGACACAGTTAGATTCTGAGTTGATATTTGTGAATGTGATTCAACTCCCACTGGTGACAGGCAGTGATCCTGTGGTATGACCAGTCCTCCTGGCCCCTTCATTCCTTACCTGGCCATCAGTCACACTATCTTCCAGTGTAGTTGTTAGGAGTACTACTGTCACTTGCTGGAACTACAACACCTTATTTTCTCTTCTTCTGCAGTTTGCGTTGCTCTCCAAAAAACATGCTTCACTGATGACTATTCTCCAGTGCTCCATGATTATCGTGCATTCTGTTGGAACTGTGCTTGTCTCGAGGACATCTGGAGGGGTCTGTTCTTTGGTTTTTACAGATGTCATCAGTGAATGGATTCCCCTTCATACCTCGGGTGTGAAAAACGTAAGAGATTACCATTTGCAGTGTTTATCTATCTCCAGGTAGGGCAACAATTTATGATGATTTGATCACAGTAATCCAACAACCTTCCCCCCTTTCCTCCTGCTTGGGAACTTCAGCACACACCTCCCCCTGCAGGGGGAGTACCACTTCAGTTGGTAGGGGTCTTGTAATTAACCAGCTTCTCACAGACCATCATGTGTGCCACCTCGATGATAGTTCTCCTACCCACTTCCGTGCTGCCCATGGAACATTTTCAGCTATTGATCTAACAATCTCTTCCCCTAATCATGTGGCTTCACTACATTGGTCACTATACGATGACCTGTGTGATAATGACCACTTTCTGGTGATCCTGTCATTTCCTTGCTACGGCAAGACAGACAGACTACCACATTTGACACTTCAGAGCTAATTGACCTTTGTATGCCTTTGCTGTTATATTCGCTGCCTCTCGGTCATATTGTTCTGATGAGATTGTGCAAGGCATCTGACACTATCACCCATGCCACTGGAACTGCTTTTCACCTTTCCATGGATAGATTAACATTGTAAAAGCATTCAGGATCGCCGACAAACCCTGCAGCAATTCAGATGATGTCCTTGCAAACCAACCGTATAACGTTTAAGCGATTTGTTGCTAAGGCCCTCTATGTAATCAAACAAAATAAGAAGGAATGTTGGGAACACTGTTTCTCCTCCCTGGGGACGCACACACCTTCATCTCAGGTGTGGGGCAAGCTCCATGTTCTTGTGGGCTACCAATGATCAACAGCTGTTCTGACTGGGTCTTGTTCTACAAGGTGATATTCTACCAGAACACCTTGCAACCCACTTTGCATCAGCATCGGCGTCCTCTTCCTTTCTGGCTACCTTTCTATTGTAGAAGTGACCAGTTGAAGACATCACCTTATGTTTCACTCTCACCAAACTGAATTCTATAATGCACCCTTCATTATCTGGGAACAACATCAGGCTCTTGCCTCATCCCACAACACAGTCCCAGGTCCTGATCCAATTCACAGTCAGATTATCCTACACCTGAATGTTCTCCAAAGGCTTCTCCTCACAGTATTTTGGTTCCAAGGCGCCTTCCCCTCACAACGGCAAGATAGCATAGTAGGTCCAAGCCTTAAACCAGGCTACAACCAAACATATCTCGACAGTTACTGGCCGATTATCGTGACCAACATACTTTGTAAGCTGCTTGAAATGATAGTTGCTCATAGAGTATCCTGGGACCTTGAATCTTGGGGCCTTCTGTGTCCTCTATCAGAGTGGTTTCTGGAAGGGACAAACCACAACCAGCCATTTGCTTAGGTTGGAAACAGCAATCCGACAGGATTTTTCCAAATGCTAACACCTTGTCACAGAGTTTTTTTGATTCCATGACTGGGGATTTACAGGCCACCTATCAATTTTTGTTCATCAGTTTTCATCTCACCGGTTGTTCTGGGTTACTTGGCACTTCTCTCAGCTCCTCATGGATCCAAGAGAACAGTGCCCCACAGGACTCCGTGCCATCAATGGACTAGTAAACCCTGTTGGGCTGCTGATTACCCCTGCATTATATGTTATCGATTTTTGCATCTGGTACAGCTCCCACTTGGTAGTGTCTCCTGAACACCAGCCTCAAGGTGCCGTCCAGCGGGCCTCTGCATGGGCTCTTTCTCATGGTTTCCAATTCTTTCCTACAAAAGACAGTGGTCATGCATTTCTGCCATTGTGCTGCTGTCCATTTTGACTCCAAACTCTACTTCGGTACCCAGCAGCTGGACGTTGTAGCACAATCCCGTTTCTTGATCCTCCTCTTAGATAAAAAGCTGACTTGGCTGCCCCATATTCATCACCTGAAGACTAACTGCATGTGAAAGCTTTACATTCTGTGCTTCCTTGCCCTTGGGATGCGGCTCATGCTACTCATATCTGTATTTACCAGACCCTAGTTTTGTCCTGACTGGACTATGGTGGCTCAGCAGCTTCTTCAGCTTTGAAACTGATAGACCTAGACCACCATTGTGACATGTATCTGGCCTTTCGAACATGGACTGTAGAGTCTCCTTGCTGAAGGGGGGGATCTTCCCTCTTCAGATTCGACAGAGCCCGCTCTCGGTCTTCTATGTAATTGGCATTTAGGAGTTCCCTTATCCTCCCACATATCCCACTCTCTTTATATATTTTAGGGATGTTGTCCTGATTCCTGCCGTCAGATGGGATTACCAGTTGGAATGTACCTAGTTTCACTCATCCAAGAACTCAATCTTCCCTCCCTGGACTATGCTCCCTGTGTTTTCTCACGAAATTCCCCTTTGATGGTACCCAGGCCACGATTAGGACCAATCTCTTCCAAGGTCCTAAAGATTCACTTGCTCCATGACCTTTCAGTGTCTGTTAAGTCCAGTTGTTTGAGAGTTTCACAGTGCTACCATCTGTTGCACTGACATTTCTAAAACTGTTGATCAGGTGGGATATGCTTTTACATTTCCTACTGGTATGGAACTCCATTTGCTGCCGGGAACATGTGGTGTGTTTGCAGCAAAGCTAATAGCCATTAGCAGATCCATCCATTTTATTAAATGGACCTCCCTTAACTGTGTTTTAATATTTGCTGACTCAGTGAGAAGTCTCCAGGCTATTGTCAGATGCTATTCTTGCCACCGTGTGGTCTCTGCTTTTCGTGACCTTTCTCACTGACCTTCATCATGCTGCCTGCTCAATTGTCTTAATATGGGTCCCAATTCATGTGGGTATCCTGGGGAATGAACTGGCGCACTGTTTGGCTAGAGGAGCACTTACATGCTCACTGTTCACTGTGCCTACCTCAGGTGCGGAATTACGGGTGCACGAGATCTCTGCTTGCTCAAAAATGGCATGGCAACTGATGGGCTACTGCCTCATCTGATAAGGTCTGCGCAATCCAGGAGACTACTACAGCATGGAACTCTTCCTTCTGCTTCTCATGGAATGAATTCACAGTCCTATGTTTTCTCTGCATCGGTCATACTGGGTTATCCCCTATTTTTCTTTTGTGTAACAAGCCACCCTCACATTGCGGTTTTTTAGCCTCAAAGACAGTAGTTCTTTTTTTGAGTAATCACTCTTCTGACTGGTTTGGTGTGACCTGCCACATTTTCCTCTCCTGTGCGAACCTCTTGATTTCTGAGTAGCACTTGCAAAGTACATCCTCAGTTATTTGCTGGATGTACTCTAGTCGCTAGGTTGCTCCATAGTTTTTAGCCTCTACAGCACCCTCAGGTACCATGGAAGTTATTCTGCAATGCCCTAGCAGACGTCCTATCATCTTGTTCCTTCTTCTTGTCAGTTTTTCCCACATATTGCTTTCCTGTCAAATTCTTCACAGAATCTCCTCATTCCTTACCTTATCAGTCAACCTAATTTTCAACATTCATCTGTAGCGCCACATCTCAAATGCTTTGATTCCCTTCATTTCTGGTTTTCCCACAGTCCGTGTTTCACTATCATACAATGCTGTGCTCTAAACATACATTCTCAGAAATTTGTTCCTCAAATGAAGTTCCATCTTTGTGCCAGGAATGCACTTTTTGCCAGTAATATTCTGCTTTTGATGTCGTCCTTGCTCCATCCGTCATTGGCTATTTTGGTGCCTAGGTAGTAGAATTCCTTAACTTCATCTACTTTGTGACTGCCAATCCTGACGTTAAGTTTCTCACTGTTCTCATTTGTACTACTTCTCATTACTTTTGTCTTTCTTTGATTTACTCTCAGTCCATGTTCTGTAGTCACTACACTGCTCATTACATTCAACACATCCTGTAATGTACAATGTGAAGTTCATTTGTGATGGACCTGTACTCCAATGCTGCTGTGGACCAGACTCCACCAAACACATGAAACAAAATACAATACATGAATTACGAACGTAGTACACAATGTTACAATAAAAGACACAAAAATAGTAATTTAATTTTTATGCTTCATTGTTCAAACTTTACTTTTCCTAGATCAATCTATTACCACACAAGTTAACAAAGATCCTACAGTTTTACAAGTCAGAAACAAGTTAAATAAAAGTCCTACATTTTACAAGTCCTCATATAATGGGCACTCTTAAACCACACCATACAAGTTAACTGAAAATAGGGTATTTGACTGTTTTCTGGAAATTGTCTTAAATTATTAATTATTTCATTTTATGTTCCTAACATGCTTTTTTCCCCCTCTTGAATTTCAGTATTCTTTTTTAAAAACAAAAAGGAATTTAAAATAATTTGAAAGCCCGCTAAAATGCTCGATTCGAGTCATGATGCCTGTGGTGTCACAGGTTAGCTTGCTGCTCCTATTGTCATAATGCTAATTCACAATGATGTCAAGTTTCGGAAAATTGGTTACAAATGGCGTATACTACCATACTGTACAAATACATTTATAAAAACTCCTGAAAAGTTGTTCTTGAGTGTTCGAGAGAATAAGATGCCTAAAATAGGATTTCACTGTACCAGCAAACTGCCACCACATCGATGCTCAACTTCACTAACTTTACTAAAAACGTGTTGCACTGTGAAGTAACATTAACTTGCCTCCAAGATACGCTCTTCCACTGTTACAATGAAGGACTGCGTCATTCAACTAAATTAAACACCTAATGAAAATAGCCATTTTACCCAACTACACCTCAGTTATTTGGTACATCTACATCTACATCTACATCGATACTCTGCAAATCACATTAAAGTGCCTGGCAGAGAGTTCATCAAACCACCTTCACAATTCTCTATTATTCAAATCTCATATAGCACGTGGAAAGAATGAACACCTATATCTTTCCGTAGAAGCTCTTGATTTCCCTTATTTTATCATGGTGATCATTCCTCCCTATGTAGGTCAGTGTCAACAAAATATTTTCGCATTCGGAGGAGAAAGTTGGTGATTGAAATTTCGTGAGAAGATTCCGTCACAACAAAAAACACCTTTCTTTTAATGATTTCCAGCCCAAATCCTGTATCATTTCTGTGACACTATCTCCCATATTTTGTGATAATACAAAATGTGCTGCTTTTCTTTGAAATTTTTCGATGTACACTGTCAGTCCTGTCTGGTAAGGATCCCAAACCGCGCA
The DNA here is from genome assembly GCF_023864275.1 of Schistocerca cancellata. Classification (NCBI taxonomy): domain Eukaryota; kingdom Metazoa; phylum Arthropoda; class Insecta; order Orthoptera; family Acrididae; genus Schistocerca; species Schistocerca cancellata. Next base: position 755,447,569 of record NC_064629.1, on the reverse strand, counting down.
GCAGTATTCTAAAAGGACGTACGGGTGTAGTATAAGCAGTCTGCTTAGTAGGTCTGTTACATTTTCTAAGTGTCCTGCCAATAAAACACAGTCTTTAGTTAGCCTTCCCCACAACATTTTCCATGTGTTCCTTCCAATTTAAGTTGTTCGTCATTGTAATACCTAGGTATTTAGTTGAATTTACGGCTTTTAGATTAGACTGATTTATCGTGTAACCGAAGTTTAGCACTCATTTGGATGACCTCACACTTTTCAATATTTAGGGTCAATTGCCACTTTTTGCAGCATGCAGATATCTTTTCTAAATTGTTTTGCAGTTTGTTTTGATCTTCTGATAACTTCATTAGTTGATAAACTACAGTGTCATCTGCAGACAACTGAAGACAGCTGCTCAGATTGTCTCAGAAATCATTTATATAGGTAAGGAACAGCAAAGGGCGTATAACACTACCTTGGGGAACGCCAGAAATCACTTCTGTTTTACTCAATGACTTTCTGTCAGTTACTACAAACTGTGACCTCTCTGACAGGAAATCACAAATCCAGTCACATAACTGAGACGATATTCCATAAGCATGCAATTTCTCTACGAGCCGCTTGTGAGGTACAGTGTCAAAAGCCTTTCGTAAATCCAGAAATACGGAATCGATCTGAAATCCCTTGTCAATAGCACTCAACACTTCATGTGAATGAAGAGCTAGTTGGGTTTCACAGGAACAATGTTTTCTAAACCCATGTTGACTGTGTGTCAATAGACCATTTTCTTCGAGGTAATTCATAATGTTCGAACACAATATATGTTCTAAAATCCTGCTGCATATCGATGTTAATGATATGGGCCTGTAATTTAGTGGATTACTCCTACTACCTTTCTTGAATATTGGTGTGACCTGTGCAACTTTCCAGTCTTTGGGTACGGATCTTTTGTCGAGCGAACGGTTGTATATGAATGTTAAGTATGGAGTTAGTGCATCAGCATACTCCAAAAGGAACCTAATTGGTATACAGTCTGGAGTTCGGTTGTTAGAGCAGTAGACTGTTGAATTTTATAAGACAATATCCATAGATTGCTGGTTTGAATCTAACCTGAAAGAACACACAAACCAACTCAACAGTCTCCTCATACAAAAACCGAATCACAATTATAGAACTTCACCACACTGATCAGAAACAGAATATCATTGTGTTTTCCTTACTGTTTACATGTGCTTACATTTGCATTCGCTGTACACACGCTACATTCAAAAAGATATTTTCTAGTTAATGTGACCGCACACATGGTACTTTATTAAAAACAATGTTTTATCTATGTACTGTCCAGCTAGGATCTTTATTGTTTAAACTTTTGCAGTTTCATCATCTTACATAAAGGTGAAGTTAGTCTGCTTAAGATGCTAAAGTTAGTTTATGCTCGCTAACATCACAGCCCCTACATTTGTGTCACCTGCATGTTGTACATGCATTATATCTATCTGTATAACCTCATCATCCTACACCTCATTGTAGTCTGGGCATATGGTGGTATCTTCACTGCTAGTAATGCTTTGCAAAACAGTGAATTGTTTGTTTGCAAAGTAAATGCATTTATCCTCCCTCGTCCGTTTCTCAGACTAAGATTAATGTGAAGCTACATATAATACATCCCACAATTGAAACAACTGCTACATCAGTTCTTGCTAACACTATTTTCGTATTTCTTGTACAACTTTTAAAATTATGTGACCCTTCCAGGATTTGAACATGTGACCTCTTAATCTGCAACCAGATGCACTACTTATTGTGCCAGTGAACAGCAGCTATAAACAGGGAGTATCCTTGCTGAGGCTCTTCAACAGAGGAAATCAGAACTAGGAATAATTTGTTGTGCTTTGGGTCGTAGCTTGTGACTGACAGTCAAAAGTCTAGTTATAATATATGGACACATTTGCAAAATGTTCTACAATCCCTTTGTTTTGAGTGAATTTAATGATGTTGCAGGGAGCGGGGAAAAGAAGTCCGTCGTTGCACATATTGCTGCTCTAAATGGGCAGAGCACAAATGCATCAGCTTTAGCAAGGCTTCCACTGCCAACATTCTCAAAATTCTCTATTGTTACTTAAAAGTTGTAATTGCGTTTTCTGTCTCTAAATAGCTAAACTGTTTGCAGAAAAAGTATGTAACATTCTTCACACACAAATAAAGAAAAGATGTTATGTGGGCATGTGTCCGGAAACACTTAATTTCCATGTTAGAGCTCATTTTAGTTTTGTCAGTATGTACTGTACTTCCTCGATTCACCGCCTGTTGGCCAAATTGAAGGAAGGTAATGTTGACTTCGGTGGTTGTGTTGACATGCGACTCATCGCTCTACAGTACGTAGCATCAAGCACATCAGTACGTAGCATCAACAGGTTAGTGCTCATCACGAATGTGGTTTTGCAGTCAGTGCAATGTTTACAAATGCGGAGTTGGCAGATGCCCATTTGATGTATGGATTAGCACGAGCCAATAGCCGTGGCGCGGTATGTTTGTATTGAGACAGATTTCCAGAACGAAGGTGTCCTGACAGGAAGATGTTCGAAGCAATTGATCAGCGTCTTAGGGAGCATGGAACATTCCAGCCTATGACTCGTGACTGGGGAAGACCTAGAATGATGAGGACACCTGCAATGGACGAGGCAATTCTTCGTGCAGTTGACGATAACCCTAATGTCAGCGTTAGAGAAGTTGCTGCTGTACAAGGTAACGTTGACCATGTCACTGTATGGAGAGTGCTACGGGAGAACCAGTTGTTTCCGTACCATGTACAGCATGTGCAGACACTATCAGCAGCTGATTGGCCTCCACGGGTACACTTCTCCGAATGGTTCATCCAACAATGTGCCAATCCTCATTTCAGTGCAAATGTTCTCTTTACGGGTGAGGCTTCATTCTAACGTGATCAAATTGTAAATTTTCACAATCAACATGTGTGGGCTGACAAGAATCCACATGCAATTGTGCAATCACATCATCAACACGGATTTTCTGTGAACATTTGGGCAGGCATTGTTGGTGATGTCTTGATTGGGCCCCATGTCCTTCCACCTACGCTCAATGGAGCACGTTATCATGATTTCATACGGGATACTCTACCTGTGCTGCTAGAACATGTGCCTTTACAAGTACGACACAACATGTGGTTCATGCACGATGGAGCTCCTGCACATTTCAGTCGAAGTGTTCGCACGCTTCTCAACAACAGATTCGGTGACCGATGAATTGGTAGAGGCGGACCAATTCCATGGCCTCCACGCTCTCCTGACCTCAACCCTCTTGACTTTCATTTATGGGGGCATTTGAAAGCTCTTGTCTACGCAACCTCGGTACCAAATGTAGAGACTCTTCGTGCTCGTATTGTGGACAGCTGTGATACAATACGCCATTCTCCAGGGCTGCATCAGCGCATCAGGGATTCCATGCGACGGAGGGTGGATGCATGTATCCTCACTAACGGAGGACATTTTGAACATTTCTTGTAACAAAGTGTTTGAAGTCACGCTGGTACGTTCTGTTGCTGTGTGTTTACATTCCATGATTAATGTGATTTGAAGAGAAGTAATAAAATGAGCTCTAACATGGAAAGTAAGCGTTTCCAGACACATGTCCACATAACATATTTTCTTTCTTTGAGTGTGAGGAATGTTTCCTGAAAGTTTGGCCGTACCTTTTTGTAACATCCTGTATAGTGATGGGGTATACTATATCACGATACCGGAAGATGATGTGAATGAATCTGAAGTACATTTCCACCTGCCTACGGTGCGAGTTACCTCACATAATGTCATGCCACACTCACTGAAGTTACAAAGTGCAAGAAATGTAGTTGTTTGCTTATAGAAGTCTCAAAGTTATCAGTTTTGCTTTTGTGGAGTTACAGCCTGCAAACATAGAAATCTTAAAATACAGCAAATGCCGTCGTATCCTCTCGTGATGAAAGCTGGTCCACAACCGTTGTAACTGGTCTGTGATGCTCTGGACACTGGCACTGGGATTGAGTTGATGCCCATGCTGTCCCACACATGTTCAGATCTAGGAATCTTGTTGGTCATAAGAGTACCTCAGCATCGTGCAGACAGTTCATAGAGAGATGTACCCTGTGTGGATAAGCGTTATTATGTTGAAAAATGATATCATAATACTGTTGCATGGAAGATAACACCTAAGGATACAGGATTTTCGTAATGTACTGTTCTGCCATCAGAGTTCCCTCAATCACTACCATGAAGTCGTGCCTGATTACTCCCCGCACCAGTGACATCATTGTGTCTTTCCAAAACACTGGGACATCATCTCAGCTCGCCACCCTGCTCATTGTCAATGGTCATCTGGGGTAGTGTTGAACTGCAATTCATCACTGAAGACTGTACAATGCCATTCATGAGTAGTCTATACCTCCCACCCATAGCTCCATTTAAAACACAGCAATTTGTATTGTTATGTGAATGGTAGCCTACACATCAGCCAGTAATTCCCTTGTCCGGCTGCTGCTAGTTTTCTACTGGTGGAGTGGGATGAAGCAGAATGTTTCAGGGAGTCAATGTATGTTCTCAGATGGCTTCTGAAGATGTGAAGGGGTTATGATGCGCACAATATTGTGTGATCAATGTGGTGGAAGATTTGGTCAACCAGATAGAGTGCACTTGCCCTCATGTTAAAGTGCAGTCCAACATTGGACCACCATCACACCCGAATGCCCCACAAATCTGTATACTGCATGATTGGACCAGGTGGCCAAATGAAGATCCACAATGAATGCCCTTTCCAACTTCAAGTGCTAATAACACTATCTCATATGTGTATGTGATATCTTGATGTCTTTCACAATGATTATTCAACATCTGACATTGTTCACACCCCTCATATATCCTACGAGGCCTGCTAACAACCTCTAATGCACTCCAGTGGATGTTCTGTCTGTCAGAGAAATGCAACTCTTACATGTTCATAAGTGTCCAATGTTCATTGACATCTGACCATGTCTTCTGGGTGCTTCACTTTTTTTGTCAGGCAGTGTGTGTGTGTGTGTGTGTGTGTGTGTGTGTGTGTGTGTAATTAAATAGCACATGGATCACCTCCTGTCGCCAATCTATGGAGCTTTCACCATAATAAAATTATTTTAATTAATGTAGCAATTACCTATGTGCAATTATCAATAAATTTGGAAATGATATCTACTGCTGTGAGTTCTTTAACATGTGTTGTGAAATCAGTTCTGAGTAACCTGTGTTTAGTGATTATTCTAAGTATACCATTCGTGTTACTAACAAAATGGAAATTCCTGGATGCAGAAACACACAAAATAAAGGAAAGGAAACCTCTCAACTGCAGCAGATCGATACGTGGAGCACAGTTACACATAACAGAAAACAGCACTCGCATTAGCTTTCGAGCACTACACACAACCACATGTTTGTGTGAATGTGTGTTCTATTGCTGGAAAGAGAGCTAGTGTGAATGCTGTTCTCATTTGTCTGACTACCAGAGTTAGGATTATTTTTGTGGTATGTTGTTGAATAGAATATGTTAATGAATAATTTACTTTGTTTTCAGTTTGCCCTATAATAAACTATGGAACATGTGTTTCACAGTAAAATTTAAATTTAATGTTTAAAGTTAATTATAAATATATTTTTAGGGGAGCATATCTGGTTCATTAGCTGATATATCAGACTGTAATGTTTATTACTATATCTGAAATTGCATAAAAAATAAAAATATAGTTATTGGTTGAAATATTTGCCATAGGCCAAGATTCCTGTACATGTGGCCAAATGCAAGAATCTCAGTGATGGGAGGTGATCAGGCTGCAGGAGTGTTGGCCCAGATAACAGAGCAGCAGAAGTTAAGGAGTGGAAAGGAGGTATGCACTACTTGAGCAGAAAAGTAATATTTTTGGATTTTGGTAATGCAGAATTGCGTTTTTTTAGTAATTCCAAATGCTGTATATATTCAGTTGAGTATGTGTGACTTTCTCTGTACCTGAAAATTCTGTGATGCAACTGATGGCAGCATTCTTCCTGTGTCACATTTGGATTTAGATACAAGACATTAGCACCTATTATGAAGTGCAGACACTGCAAGCAGTTCTAGAGTTAGGCTATCACCTGCCACTTATTTCCATTATCATGACAGGCAGTAGCACTCACAGTGAATATTGTGAAACTGACACATAGTCCACCTAGGTACGTATTCTTTTTACTAAGGATTTTAGATTGTCTATTCAAATTTCTTCTAATACTAAAAGCAATAAGTGTGTTTAAAACAGTGTCAGAAGGCGTATGCTGACAGCTGAAAATATGTAAGCAGAATTTCAGTAAACTGTTTGCTACATACTGCCTATTTGGGGATGGGGAGGGGGTGGGTGATGACACTCAGTGTGTTCACATGGGTTGTGTCAGATTTTAAGCATCTCAGGAGCTCGGCCAATCTAGGATGGGTACAAGTTTGGCAAACCCTGCGTTCGTGATCTGGGAACTGGTGAATACGAGCAGGCCTCTGCAACCTTAAGCTCTAGGCAAGCTTCAGTGACCGCTATGTGATGTAGCAGTGGGGAGTTATATAATCGACTTGCATATCCTCTGATATGTGCCACTGGCGATGGGCTCTGTGCCTCGGCTTGGCAATTAAATATTTTACTTGTAGCTCATGCTGTGCAGTAAGATTTTTTTTTTTTTTTTTTTTTTTTAATAGAATAAAAACACTTCCAGCAGTTTGAGTGGGCTATTTGGTTCCATTAATATCCAATCCAACAGTAGGAGTGACGAGACAGACTAAATGTAGCAGAACAGAGACAAACTTTCAGAATCTGTTTTTAATCTTGAAAAGGTATGTTAGGAAAGGTGTTTACCTTTCAACGTTGAGAGTTTTGTGTGTGATAGAAGGAACATGAATTCAGTGGAAAGCCTCTGAAATGGAATGTTGTTGAGCAAATTTCTGCTTCACAGTATACTGCACAGCTGCAGAATGTGGTGCAACTGGGAGACTACCCAAATGTCACAGATATGCACAGGTGCATAAATTATAACAGAGATGTAATGCTTGTAGGGAAATAAGTAAATTAGACACTAGTAAATTAAAGAAAGAATGGGAGGCTATTGGAGTTGTATCATGGAAAATGTCAATGATGAACTGAAAAAGAGCTATATTTGCATTGACCACTAACATACCTATTCTTCCTAAATATATCAAACAGGGTGTATTTGCTTAAAATTCCATCCCTACTTACAAAACCATTTAAAACCAAGGTGTTTTAAATTCCAGTTTTTTGTGCAGACTGTGCTAACCTGTAATATTATTCCAATTAATTTAGTTACTGGAGCTTAACATGTCATGCAGTTGGCTGTTCTTGAACAGTCACTTGATACAGAGATGTTTCTACAGAATTCTAATTTTTATGCTCTGAACTTGCATACGCATACAAGGAAACTGTTTGTGAGATCTCCTGATAAAAGTCAAGGAGACTCGACTGTTGCTATGATCTATAGCTTGAGACAAAGTACTAAATCTGTCAGTGTTGACAGTGGGGGGGGGGGGGGGGGGGGAGAGAGAGAGAGAGAGAGAGAGAGAGAGAGAGAGAGAGAGAGAGAGAGAGAGAGAGATTCTGGGGTGAAAGGGAATGGGAAACATTGAAAGAACAGCCCACAATTCAAATGCAACAGAAACAATATAAATGAACTTCCATCATGTTGGAATACTTGTAGGTGTTACAACAATAACAAACACAATATGTGGAATGTAGTACTTTATAGAGGAACATGTAAGATACAGATTGTGCATAGCACTGAACACATTGACTGGACAACAGTAATACAGGGTACAGAATAGGCTAAGCTCTTGTTTGCGATCACTTAAATAATACTGTTTCCTTGGTGGCTCACTAGTGCGTACTAGGGTGTCGACCCAAATGGCCTCTATAAGTGGGCTTGTGAACTGTAAGGAAGTGCAATCTTTGAAATTGTGCACACCATGAGTGAAGGTACGTTGCTCCTCCCTTCTAGGGAATGGAAAAACCACATACATACATAAAAACACTAGGCTCAGAAAAAAATTCATGGTGCCAAAAAAGTGCATGTTTCCAATAAAAAGTGATGGTACAAAAAAAAGAATGGATTGATGCCGTGAAAAAAAAAGCACTAATTTCATGAGGCACTGTGATAATTCAAAGAAAACACCAGTGATGGTGCTAACATCCATTTCATTGCTCGGCTTCTGCAGCTTGTGCCAGGCAGGCACCGACAAGTAGGGCGGAAGTGATGAGAGGTTAGTTTGGTGCACCATCCCACCTCTCGTGAGAGCTGTAGGGCTGGACCAGTGACGATGTCTCCATAGAGATGTCCTCCTCAAGGTCAGCAGCCAGTGCCAGAGGCTTCAGTAGGGGCATCAGAGACGATGGCCGCTCAGGACCCAGCAACGGAGACAGCGGCAACAGCTGCGGCATCAGGTGCAGTGGGGATGCACCAGTGACTGCGGTCAAGGAGTGGGGGCGGAGTCAAGAACCCCAGACAGCGATATGACTGGCAGCGACCTCCCACTGAGGCATGAACTGGACTGTCTGCAATACAGGAACAGGCATTGGCGGCGACGGCAGCGGTGGAGGCAGTAGCCCTCCGGAACAGACTCCGCTGTGTGCGGCCACAGCTGGTTGAAGTGATGGGGCATCCACCCACCTGGAATGCGGACAATGCACAGGCACCAGCGACGATCGATGATGACAGGAACCCAGTTCGGCCGGTGGCTGAAACCACAAGCCGAGGCAGGTGCATCAGGCCAGAACCATTGCGGACATGGTGTCAGTTGCAGCAGGTGAAAGAGTGTCTGTGACTGTGTCCAGGTAGCAGCTCCACCAGGCTCTTGTCCCCAACTGGAGTGAAACAGTACGAACTCAGTAAATGGTCTAAAACAGTTACAGGGGACCTGCAGGATATGTACTTCTGCATCTGAGTGTTAAATATCCAAACCATGCATTCTGCCTCACCATTAGATTATGGATGAAAAAGGGGAGCTTCGAAACGGCAAACACCACTCGCCTGCAAAAAGATACAAATTCTCGAGAAATGAACTGGGGGCTGTTATCAGTAACAGCAGTATATGGAAGTATCTCAATTACAAAAATCTTAGACAGGTACGAAATAGTGGCTGCTGCAGACATGGACAGAAAACACACCATGTGGGGTAATTTGGAATAGGTGTCCACTATGATGACCCAATACAGCTTTAGGAAGAAGGACCCAGGAAAATGGACATGTAGACCAGGGTGTATACGACACAGGACATCCGGGAGATCCGGGAAAAACGCGGGAATTTTTTCGTCCGGGAGAAAACCGGGAAAAACCCGGGAATTTTTTAGAATTCCGGGAACTTTTCCTTGTTTTAGTTACCAGTTAAATTTTTGTGATTTTGACTGATAAGAACCAATACTCTAACGAAGGATATTACTGTATCCCACTTCTGCAGAAAAATGCTGCAGCAAAAACACATGAACGAGAGAAAAAAACGAAAATAAAACTTAAGTCGCAAAGTAAATGCGCCACATACAACAACAAAACACAGTGCTCATACAAGCGTCTGCCAACCAAAGTGTGTCAAAGGCTTTAGGATGAATATGCAGTGCTTCCTAACAACAAATTGCCTCCGATGCGCGTGACATGACAGCTGTTTACGTTTGATGCATTTGAGCAGTTGCGGGCGGGCTCTTGCTCATGCCCAGTTGAGTTGCCTATGAGTAGTACCTTCTCCCGCTTCTGGCTACAGATGTGTGGCTCGGCGCCACTATCTAAATTGCTCCGGTTCGGAAATATTGTAGATCCAGGGCTGATGCACAGAGCTGTCTGAGTTGTTGCGGTGAGGTGGGTAGTCTCCACGTGACCTGTGTTTACGTTTAATGATTTTGCACTTTTCTCTTCGTTTATTGCTCTTACATTAAATGAAAACAAAACAGATTTCTGTGGTCGGGAGCTACCAAATGAATTAAAATATGTTCGCATAATTACGGAAGGCTAAAATATGTTGTTAGTTTCAGGTTTTATTTCCACCTTTATGACAGTCAAGCATTAATCACCTTGCAGAACAATGAAGTCATTTTTGTCGGTTTGCTATAGAGATTTGACTTTTATTAATATTTTGCACTGAGGCAGTCAATTTATTTTAAACGAAGTGTTTAATTTCACACTGTTGGCTAGTTTCAACTGTTTGCTGCATTTCAAGTGCACGTTTTCCTCTAGCTCGTATGGCATTATGCCATAATAAAGAACCAAACATGAGGTAATACAGTACTGGTACTCAAGAAAATTTACATCCGAATCTGGACATATGATTGTGCACTTTAAGCTGAATTATGTATTTTAGTAAAGTTCACGAAATTCCAATGCTCCTGAAGTGTCCTTCGATGTCTTGTTTCTTTTATGACGTAATGCAAGATCTTTTAATATTTTACTCGTAGAAACATGCGGGCTTCCTGCGTCATCGTAGCTGCGCAGGCACAGTGACGCTTGTTATCTGGCGCTCTGGCAACTGCTGAAACGAACCAATTTCTAACAGGTCACTGGAAAATATTGCGAATGCTGATTTGAAAAGTGTTAAATTTCCTTTTACGCAAGATGAACTATGAGCGAGAATGTATGATGAATTTCTTAAATCACAGAGCGTGACTCTCATTTAAAAATCAACTTTTTGAGGACGACCATCTAGAAGAATTTCGAGCCCGGAAGATCAGACATTTACGTCATTATTAAAAATTTGACTGGCACATTGGGGTGATGTATCTTAAAGTGTAACACGTGCAAAATGATCAGCATTATATATGGAAGCTTAGCTTCTCTTGCAGCTTATTAATCTCAAAGACCAATATTATTTGTGAAAGCTTTGTTTTTCTTCTAGCAAAACTATGTATATTAATTTAAACCATTAACTTTTCTTTTTGTGTGTTCGCGCTACTTAAGAGTGATCTTGCTATTGGTTGACTACACTACGTGTCCTGTGCTGTCATCAGCTGCCGAGATCACATGACATGAGCTATGACTGGCTTACAAAAGCGCGTCGCAATCTCGATTTCATTGCTTCGGAAAGTAACATGCAGTGTTTGGTGGAATTCGAATTTATAGCCCTGTAAAACGAAGAAATGCAGCGTACATGTTGCTGCACATCAAAGATCTTTCCAAAATGTGTTTTTTTCCCCCCAGGGTTTCATTTTCTAAAGTACCGGCAAATTCTACGTCTGTGTAGAAAACAATGAACATTTTAAGGATTGATAAGTTTTACAGTGCCGAGGAAAAGTATACTCTCATTTAACATGGAATAAGTCTATTTTCACCCGGGAGAAAGTGTATTTTCAACCGGGAAATCTGGGAAAAATCCGGGAATTATTTTTCCTTGTCCACGTATACACCCTGTAGACCCTCCCACGGGCACTGCGACATCGGCCAGGGGCAAAAGACGCCCATGGGGCTGCCTATTGCTGAACACGGTGAGTGAAAGTGGCTATAAGCCACATCATGTCCCCATCTATGCCCAGTCGATACACATGCTAGCGGGCCAAAGCTGTGGTGCGAGAGGTTTCCCAATGACCAACATGCACAAGCCGCAGTATGTTACGGTGTAAGGAAGTGGGAATCAGAACCTGGAAGCAGCATCCTCTGTAGCTAACAAAAGAACACCACCAAACACAGGAAGGCAGTGCTGGAGGAAGAAGTAATTACATCAGGGATCCCAGACATGGCCCAGGAGGTTTTTCAAGCCAACTGTGCTGCACAAAGGAGAGGACACTACTAAGTACAGGATCCACAGTGATGGCTGATGCTATCATGGCAATAGTGATGGGAAAACCATTGACCACATTCTGGTTCTCAGTATCTAAATAGAAACAAAGCAACTCGTTCTGATCAAACACTGGGTCCAGCTCAGCCAGAAGGCGAAGTAAGGCATCGGTGTTGGTGTGTTGTGCCATCGGCCAGTAATGGATCTGATAGTGATAGTAGGAGAGGAAGAGTGCCGACCGCTGCAAACTATATGTGCTGCCTTGTCCAGCAAGGAAGGTGAAGGGTTAAAAAGAACAACCAACAGCTTTTGATCTGTATTAAATCGAACTTAGAACCACACAAGAAGATGTAAAGTTTCCTGAGTGTGAACACGATCGCTAAAGCTTCTTTTCAGTCTGACAATACAACTGCTGAGCATGAGGTAAAGTCTTAGAAGGGTAAGCAATGGGTCATTCAGACCCGTCCGTGTATTTGTGCAGCAAACACCACACCGGGACTCTGCTGAGAGGCATCTGTAGCCAACACTAGATGCTGACCTGGCTGAAAAGTGGCCAGGCATGGGGCAGATTGAAGTTTAGGTTTAAGCAAATTGAACACTCAGTCACAAGCTGGGGACCAGAAAAAAGGCACATTTTTACGCAAAAGCACGTGCAGGGGCTGAGCAACAGTGGATGCGTCTGGCAAAAGCTTATGGAAGTATGCAAGTTTACCTAGAAACACCAGCAGCTCCTTAACAGAGGTTGGCCGTGGCAAAGCCGCATGGAGATGCAATGGCGTGACCCCCGTGTGAGAAACCTTAACACCTAGGTACCCAATTGATAGCTGAAAAAAATTGAGATTTGGCAAGATTGCACTTGAGACCTCCAGACTGCAAAACAAAAAACAACGATCGGAGATTGCTAAGGTGGTCTTTGGTGGAAGAACCCAAAACAATGATGTTGTCAAGGTAATTAATGCAGCTGGGCACAGAGGCTGTCAGCCGTTCTAAAAAATGCTGAAAAATTACGGGTGCGCTAGCGACCCCAAAATGTAAGCGTTGATATTGAGTAGGTTGAAAGGTGTTGACAATGAGAAGGTGCTTAGTGGAGGTATGTTTCTGACAAATCAGTCTTGGAAAAGTAGTGGCTACCTGATAATTTTGCGTGCAACTCATCAGAGTGAGGCATAGGATATTTGTCAGTCATGGAATATGCATTAATTGTGACACTTAAGTCGTCGCAGATGCAAAGCTTATCTGTCATCTTCTTAACAATGACCAGTGGTTAGCCCATTCACTGAAAGAAACAGGCTGAATGACATTGAGTGATGTCAAATGATCTAATACGGTCTTGACAGAGTCATAAAATGTGAAAGGCAAACAGAGACAAAAACTCGGAGCAAAGGGACTCTAGTTGCTGATCCAGAACTTGAGCTGACATTAAATTTATCGTATCAGCAATGGGGAAACTGAAAGCGCTAAATGCATCTAACTCAAACAGGTCTGCAGTGTGGGATTGATCCATGACAAGGAAGATGAGAGGGCAAACAACAGATTTGTAAGAGACAGGAGCAGAGAACTGACGTAGGATCAGAATCTGCTGTTTATTGTAGCCAACCAACTTCTGTGAAGGCTGTGTGAAGGGAGGGGAACCAAAGTCCACATGCATTTGAGTGTTTACTAAAGTCACTGCAGCTTCTGTGTCCACTTGCATTTTTAGCAGTTTATTAAACACACACAAGTCAATAACCAATTTGTTTGGGGAGATAGCCATTGTAGAGACACTGTTTATGTCCATCAGTATGACTGTGTCTGACACATTTGGAGAGTAATTACACACCAATGCAATGTGGCCTTTATTTCAACACCTGTTGCAAACAGACCAATCCTTAGGGCAGTACGGGCAAGACAGAAGGGGGACACGCAGTTGTAACCGACGCTGCTCCATATGACACTGAGTCGAAGGTTGTATAGCTGCAATGGCTTCCCAGTGGTCCTAAACACTTGCAGTGTGCCTGACAGTGGTTGAATGAGCAGCTTCTGATACCTTACTCACACAGCAATCTGATTGCTTGTGGCCTGTGACACTTCAAAGGATTGTGCTACATTGAACACATCCATAAGCGTTGGAGTCTCATATTGAAGAGCTTTTTTGTGGACTTCCATATCTGGGGCCAGATGAATAATATCACCACAAACCATGTGATTAGTGCAGGTTTTGTGATGGATACTAAAGACAAATTTACAATGACAGCTCAACCCGTGTAATTCTTTGTAAGATTGCTTTGGGCATTTCTGATGATGGTAAAATTCTACACGTGTCACAATGACATGCATTCTGTCAGAGTAACAGGTTGAGAGAAGCTTGCACATTACAACAAATGATAAGCTGGGCGTGTCTTGGTAAGTTACAATTTGGCACAACAACTGATAAATGCATGGGGAAAGCCAGGAAAGAAAGAAAGACCTACACAGGTCTGCATCGCCTAAGCAATAAACTTGGTAATGCTGGTATAACCATGTCTCATAGAAGACCACATCTTCATCTGATTCAACATATGCCAGAAAGGGTGATGTTTGCACTGACGGGAGAGTAACCTGTCGCTAACACACAGAGGCCCCTTGATGGAGAGCAGTGGTGAGAGCCTGCTGTTGTTTTGCAAAAGCTTGCTGCTAGGCAATGATACATTGGAGTATTTCTTCTATTGAGATGTTTGTCGGGTAACTTAGCACTGACACTGACAGGCAGAGAAACATAAACCTCACTTGTCACCAAGTTTGTTATAGTAACAACAAACAAGATTTATGGAGCATTGTACTTTATAGAGCAACATGTAAGATACAGTTTGTGTGTAGCACTGTACACAATGATGGGACAGTAGTAATACTGGATACGAAATGGGCCGAGCACTTATTTGGCGATTGCTGAAATAATACTGTTTCCTTGGGGACTCGCCAGAGCGCATCAGGGGTCTGACCCAGGTGGCCCCTATAAGCAGGCCTGTGAACTATGTGGACTCGTGATCTCTGCAAGCATCACGAGTGAAGATACATCAGTAGATCAGCACCTTTGGATAATCAGTACAACAAAAAGCCAGCCAAAGTTGCAAATTTAACTTGTTTTATTCACTTGATGACTTGTTTCAGGTTGAGACCCATTTTCAAATCATCGTAACATATAGTCAAAATGGTATTTCTGAAAATGCAGAAAGCATGCCAAGAATGTATATGAATCACAAAGTGCAAATGAACAGTTACTGTGCACAAAGTTATATCTGTGTGGGCTGTAACTGTTTGTTTGCACTTCACGATGTATTTTCAATCACAACATGGTTTTTGCATTTTTGGAAATACCATTTTGACTCTGTGTTACGATGATCTGATCATATTTGGTACACATGTAACTATAACATAATCATTATTTTTTAAATATAATCAGCTACAGTTAAGAATACGGAAAGAAATTTAGATAAATGGGAACCAGACACCATGGAAAAAAAAATTTCATTACAGTAATTAGGGACCAGGTAATAAAATTTGCACACAATAAACTTTGACGGCTATACTACGTGATCAAAAGTATCCAGCAGACAACCCCCCCCCCCCCCCCCAAAAACGTACATTTTTCATATTAGGTGCATTGTACTGCCACCTACTGCCAGGTACTCCATATCAGCGACCTCAGTAGTCATTAGACATCATGAGAGACCAGAATGGAGCGCTCCATGAAACTCATGGACTTCGCACGTGGTCTGCCAATTGGATGTCACTTGTGTCATACGTCTGTACACGAGATTTCCACACTCCTAAACATCCCTAGATCCACTGTTTCCAATGTGATAGTGAAGTGGAAATGTTCAGGGACACGTACAGCACAGAAGCGTATAGGCCGACCTTGTCTGTTGACTGACAGACTGCCGACAGTTGGAGAGGGTTGTAATGTGTAATAGGCAGACATCTGTCCAGACCATGACACAGAAATTCTGGACTGCATCAGGACCCACTACAAGTACTATGACAGTTAGGCGGGAAGTGAGAAAACTTGTATTTCATGGTCGAGCGGCTGCTCATAAGCCACATATCATGCCAGTAAATACCAAACGACGCCTCGCTTGATGTAAAAAGCGTAAACATTGGTTGATTGAACAGTGGAAAAACGTTGTGTGGAGTGACGAATCACTGTACACAATGTGGTGATCTGATGGTAGGGTGTGGGTTTGGCAAATGCCTGGTGAACGTCCACTGCCAGTGTGTGTAGTGCCAACAGTAAAATTCAGAGGCAGTGGTGTTACGGTGTGGTCGTGTTTTTCATGGAGGCGGATTGCACCCCTTGTTGTTATGCATAGCACTATCATGGCACAGATGTACATTGATGTTTTAAGCATGCTGTTGCTTCCCACTGTTGAAGAGTAATTCGGGGATGGCGATTGCATCTTTTAACACGTCCGAGCACCTGTTCATAATGCACGGACTATTACATAGTGGTTACACGACAATAACATCCCTGTAATTGACTGGCCTGTACAGAATCCTGACTTGAATCCTATAGAACACCTTTGGTATGTTTTGGAATGCCGACTTCGTGCCAGGCTTCACCGACCGACATCGATACCTCTCCTCAGTGCAGCACTCCATGAAGAATGGTCTGCCAATCCTCACGAAACCTTCCAGCACCTGATTGAACATATGCCTGTGAGAGTGCAAGCTGTCATCAAGGCTAAGAGTGGGTAAACACCATATTGAATTCTTGTATTACCTATGGTGGGCACCACGAACTTGTAAGTCATTTTCAGCCAGGTGTCTGGATACTTTTGATCACATAGTGTATGTTGAACATTTGACATTTAACTCATTTATTCTGTGGTCCTTTACTGACAAAATTCCATAAGAACCATAGCAATTGAGCATAATTAAAATCATTATTGTTAAAGATGTGGGATTTTGTCAGTAAAGGACCATGGAATAAATGAGGTAAATGCCAAATATTCGACATAGTTGCCAAAGTTTATCATGTGCAAATGGGGCATTGTTTCTTGGTTATGTCTTTCAGTTGGAGTTGTGCAACCACAGCTTGTAGACAGGCCAGGAAGAATAGCTGTGCCATTTCCTGTGCACTCGTGGAATGTGTAGCTGAATGGAAATTGTAGTGTCATCTCTTGTGTGCCATGGAAAGCACATAAGAGCAACAATCTTCTTATGAGGTATTACATCATATGATTCACTGAACACACTGGGCACAAGGTATCATCAGGAAATCAACACTACAAAACTGTTAAAGTAAAAGTTTTGGTTAAATTTGATTTGTTCATTTAAGATATGTCTGGATGTTGCTTTTTACCATTGAAATCTCTAGTTCTTCTATCTCGTTGAGAAGTCTTCCTTTTGGTGCAATTTGAAAAATTCACATGTTTTGCGCCTGATAAAATATTATGATGATTGTTATGTGCATTCCATGCTCACAAGAGCTGATGTTACAGGCACACAGTACATGGTAGTGTTTTAACTCCAACTGAAAGGAATAACAAAGAAACAAGAGCCCTTCTGCAGATAGTAAACTCCGGTGGCTACATTGAATATTTGGCATTTAACTCTGCTTATTCACTCTGTGACCCTTTCCTGGCAAAATTGTCATTAACAGTAATGTTTTTACTTATGCCTAATTCTTGCTCTTTCATTTTAATTTTGTATGCTCCCTAATTACTCTAATGAGGTAATAAAATATGTCGGATATTCTGAAAGTAATTTTCATCATTATCTTTGAAAGAGAAGATAGTACATGAGACAACACAGGGAAATACCATAGGAATCCACACTCGTTGCTGGTTTGGCGACGGAAGGGGCGTCACTGAAGGAGAAATGATGTATGCACAGAGTGCCAAAGATAAGAGAGTAGCAGCAGATCTGCAGGCCCGAGGTTATTTGAGTACACATTACAAGGGCAGACAGATATGTACTGACAATGTGGTTGCCAATCGAAGTGTATATTGTTATGTGGTATGAATGGGCATCAGAACATCCCTCATATTTATTTTGTTGTATTAGATGATTAGAGGGATCCTTTAAACATTGTAGCCAAAAAGCATCGTTGAATACATTAGGCCAACATCACCTTTGTTAAACTCAGTAAATACTTCGTAGATAGACGTGAGTGACTCAAAGACCTGCATAACGTGTTCCCATTCACAGGAGTGAGTAATAGAATAAGATGGGGCTCAAGTAGTAAGCATAATGCATTATGCAGGTCTTGGAGTCACTCACATCCCTCTAGGAAGTTTTTACTGAGTTTAACGAAGGCAATGTTGGCCTGATGTATTCGACGATGCCCTTTGTTTTATTTATTTATTGTTCCATGGGACCAAATTAAGGAGAAGTCTCCATGGTCATGGAACGAGTCAATACATGAAATTATAACACGATATTAGAAACAGATAAAATGAAATATATATATATATATATAAACATATTCAGGTGACAAGTAGTAAGTTTAAATAAAGAAAATCAACAATGTAACACTAGAATTTGCTTAATTTTTTAGCTCTTCCAGGAGCTCCTTGACAGAATAGAAGGAGTGAGCCATGAGGAAACTCTTCAGAGTCTGGCTAAACTGTTTAAAGAATCCTTTGAAGAA
Organism: Schistocerca cancellata; assembly: GCF_023864275.1. Classification (NCBI taxonomy): domain Eukaryota; kingdom Metazoa; phylum Arthropoda; class Insecta; order Orthoptera; family Acrididae; genus Schistocerca; species Schistocerca cancellata. Next base: position 755,429,190 of record NC_064629.1, on the reverse strand, counting down.
ATACCAAATTAAGATCAACCTGAAGATGCCTAAATAAGGTGAAATGCGTAGTTGAAAAATAAAAAACTAAAATTGCGACGAAGACTGTTTTTAACCAATACTGTTAAGCACTGGTTTGCTGTATGCCACGGATGGATTGGAAGAATTTCTACTTTCAAACTGATACCCACATGTGACGTTTTCTTGGTATGGGAGTTTTCTGTGTTCAGATCAGATATCCTACTAGCTTGAATCTTGCTGGTGAAGTGTTTTTGTCAGAAATGTTTTTAATTTATTTCTTTTATTGTGGGGCTACCATTCGCTAGTGAATTCAGTTTTACTAGCAATTTTCGTGGGCTTTTGTCCTTCATCGATGCAGGGTCAGCACGATCATCTTGTATTCTCATTACCTGTTGTCCCTTCCCTCCCCTTACCATAGGACGGAACATGTGTACCCCAACGTGTTATCCACATGAAAGTGACTAAAAGTTTTTCAAAATTTTTGCGAATCCTGTAATGGAGGTGGAACACATCCAGACTGACCAGCACACCGACTCTCATTGCTAATCCACTGGTTGGATTCAATCCAACACACCTCCTCATTCAAAAAGCGGCTTTTTAACATGCACAGTTATTGGGGCGGATCTGTGAATTCAGTTTTAGTGAATAATATAAACTTTGTTTGGTTTTAGTCATAAAATATTGTCTTAGTTACTTAACATCCTATTTTATTAATTTTATTTGCAAATGTTACCATATTTTGCATTCTTATCAGTTGTTAGGAAACTCAGTGAAAATCTAATGACACTACAGTCAAGTTAGCCAAAGGGTGATAAATGGAATGAAGTTTAGATATATGTTTGAGTCATAATTCTACTAGGTTGCACATTTATCTGATCATCTGCTATTTCGAGCACAATTTTTAGCTCTTAGTTTTTTTTAGTCAAAAGAGAGAGGGCTGCTCACAGTATCCTAAATTGTGGTTGATTATACTAAAAAAAATTGTTATGTTGTATTTTCTTAAACATGAAATTTTTTTCCATTGTACTTTTTGCACATGTAAGCCATGCTTGCTTGTGCACCATGTAGAAACATAATTGTTCTGGTGCTAAGGTGCAATGAATGAGCAGATACAAAGTTGATTTCAACCCAATGAATACCAGCATATTTTGTCTTAGACATGTTCCTCAAAATTATATAATTTTTTACAGGAATTCTTTATAAATCTATCCTTTCTATTTATTGAAGTGATGAGGGGTGAAGATAATACTGCTTTAGAAGTTTTCATTGATGTGGTATACCCAAAAAATACAGGCATGTGCAGTGCCACTAGACATTTCTCACACTCATACTGTGTATCATTTTTCTTCTTCCTTGCTTTGTGCACTACACAGTTTCTGGAGGGTGTTTCCTTGATGGAACTGTAGGGTATAAACCTAACAAAACATGGAGATGATTGCTTATATCTCGCAAAATATTGAATGAAATCATGTGTGTTGTACACCACTAAATAGATTGTTTTCTCAGTTTTCCAATGCTATATAATGTGTTACGCCATTTATTAAGAGGGAAGCAGCCGGCAATGTAATGACAGACTTAAAATCTATTGGGCGCTAATGACCATAGAAGTTTTGCGCCCTAAAACCACAAAAAAAAAAAAAAAAAAAAGACTTAAAATCTACGGCTGGCTGTGAGCCGTCTGTATAAGCCTGTGACTTAAGTGACCAGTTTGATGATGAATTAATGTATGATTTTCATAATGAGATGCCAGGCATATTTTTACTCCTTAGCTCACACTTTTTAATATTTTATAACTGTTTGTATTTAATAGTAATATTGATTTATAGTCTTTCATAGATTTTTAGTTCTGAGGGTGACTCTTTAGAGTCAAGACTGGTTAACTGTAATATATGTATCAAATGTGATCAGGACATTCACGACTAAAAGAGTGTGTGTTAAATAAATCTCCTGCTTCATTTTGACAATGTCAAATTTTACTAAATATATACTGAGTAGTCATCAACAGATGTACAAACAAAGGAATCATTTCATTGATTTTCTTATTATATTGCTCTGTTCAGTGTACTTTGTTTGGTGTTTGTGTGTGAGTCTTTGAAGAGTTTGATTTCATTAGAAGTCTCAGGTTAGAGTACCTGTTGTGCCTGACCGTTTTCATGTGTTTGTGAATATGCCAGTCTGTTGCCATAATGTATTTGTCATTTTACATCAAGGCCTTGTCAAAAGGAATGTTATATGTTTGTAGACATTTAATGAAACAAACACTTAACTCTATGTTACAAAAAGAAAAGGTGTACTCTCTCTCTCTCTCTCTCTCTCTCTTTTAAACTTATTTTGTTGTCTTGTGGAGTTCACAAAGAACAATAAGAACACCTTTCTGATGAACCCTACACCCTAGAGAAATGAAATAAAATTGAAGATTCTGAAAATGCTGTATTTAACAAAACAATTTTTGGAAGCAGCACAGACAGCAGTGCAAAGAAGTTAGTGACTATGTAAGTTATGTACTTGGTTGCAAATTAAAGGTCCTCAGTGCTATGTACAGAATTGATGTCTCATATTTTTATATTCCTTTTGTTGGTGGCAAATTTTGATCCCAAATTTTCTGCTAACTTGCCCATTTTTTCTTCTAAGCAAATTTGCATTGAATGTAGTTTATTTCCTACATTCTTAATGCTGATGCTAAGACTTTCTTTCCATGTTTCAAGTATTTCCATATGTTGTTGATGAATTTAGGAACCTAAGTTATACAAATCTATCCTCATCGTCCATTCCTTCTCACTCATCATATACGTTAAATTTTTTTTCTTCTTTGCCATTTTATCAGTTACTAAACACTTAGTAACAAATACTTTTAACTTTTGTTTTCCTGTGATGATAGTTATTGCTATCTTGCCACTCCTGGTAGTTCATTCATAATTCCGTGTCAGGTTGACTTGTTTACACCTGGACTCCAAACTAGTTCCTCATTGGCTGAAACCTTAGGAAAATGGTGTCAGTCTTCTTTGTCCTCCTACTTGTCAGTCCTATTTGCAAAAGATGGCAGGTGCTTTCTTTATTTTCCATTGGTTGGTGCTTTTCCTGTTGTGTTATCTGCCCAGCATCTTAATTTTGTTTCTTTCATTTGCACTACGTGCACTGTTCACTTTTCATATAGGAATAGTCTTTGCACCCGTAACACCTTCAACTGAATTTCTAGTTCCTATATATTTCATTGTCACTGTCACCATGCCTTCAGTGTCTCAAACATTTTTCAGTTATAAATTGTTCTCTACCACTGAATTCCAATTTTGTCAATCACAAGTTCTTGGTACTAGTGCCAAGGTGAGGCTAGTCCTTACTGTGAAAAGAAACCAAATGTAAATTTAATTGGTTACAGACGAAAGTTCCTTGGTGGCAAGTGCAAATTGAAGTATCATAATCTGAAATTACTGTCATTGGTAGTTATGCCATTTGATGATGAACACATGCTTGAGTTAAATTTTTCAATATTGCATGGTTATTCAAATTATACATTTTCATTGGAGTGAGGACCAATCTGTATCAGTTGAAAGTTCTTTATGTATTATTCCAGTGGTAAGTTTTGAAGAAACTGCCCTGCTAATTTTCATTCAGAACAATGTCATTGAGCAACGAAGTAAAGCAAACCTTACTTTTTGACCTTATAAATAATAACAACAACAACAACACCACTCAGTGGTAGCTCGTCTACACAGTCTGTTCTTGTTGTTCATACTCAGTTCGCAAGAACACAACAGTACTTTATGGAGTTCACTGAATTCACTCTCAACACAGCAATACTAATAGTCTACTAACAGAGGCTAGTTATTTAGTGACAGTGAGCCTAATTGTCTTTCAAATCATAGTCCACCAAAAATAATACAACACACCATTGTCTTCTACACACACGTTTGCTGTTATGCACTACGAAAAAGTTAATAAGATGCTAGCCACATGAGGGCTGTAATAAACATTAGTGTGTGCAGTGAGTCACTGATCTTCATTGATGTGAATAAAATGAAGCTGTTAACATGATCAGAACTGTGAATGCACTTTCATTGGGACGTTACTTTGATGATAGTGGTACGTGGGCTCTCAATAGGTGTTAAATAAGAGATAGAAAGAGATCAACATGGACGTATTATACATAGATCTAATTGTGTCGAACGCTAGCTGCAGATTTATTTATTTATTTTTCTTGTGCAAGCTTTCATGGAGATATTTACCAGTTGACTGCTATGTGTGGACTGAAGAGTTTTGGGAGGGGGGGGGGGGGGTACTTATAGACTTGCACAATGATATATTGAGATCTTGAGTATTAACTACAGGGTGAAAATTTAATAATTCAGATGACCTACCAGCTTCAGTAATGGTTCGGTTTAAATAAAAGACTGGTAGTTGGAAAATTATAGAAGTCCTCAGTACTGTTTGATTATTTGATTAGTACACCATATCCTGATTACCTATTAGCGTAGCGCCTGCTGCTTCGCTCGTGTACACTAGGAAGTTCTTTTTCAAACACCCTGTATAAAAAAATTAATTATCCAACAGAAGAAGAGTAATAGCAGTTGAAATAGTTCTGTCTTGCTGTGTTTCAGCTGTGCACCAATGTCTAATACTCTGCAAGCTACCTTATTGTGTGTCCTGAGGATACTTCAAGTACCACTTAAAATTCACCCCCCCTCTCCTCTTCCATTTGTGAATAGTGTGAGAGTACAACCATCAGGAAGTCTCCATAGTGAATTTATCTTATTATTCTATTATTATAATTTCATGGACTACATGTGGAACAGATTGATGTGTTTCTTTATCCATCTTGGAACACACATTATTATTAAACTTTTTAATAGTAACCCTCCTTGTATGAATAACTCTCTTCTTGTAGCATGGTACAGGAGTTGTATAAACATATTTATGTTGCCTACATGCTTACTAACTAAATCTGTGACAAAAAATGTGCTGCCTCTTTAGGTCTTCTGTACCTCCATTGTTAACCCTGTCAAGTAAGAGTCCCAGACTGATTAGCAGTATGCAAAAATCAGTTGAATGTGAGTTTTATTAGCGACTTCCTTTGTTAGAGAGATTCTGAAAGAGGCAAGAAGTGTTTGGAAATTCGAAAACGCTAGATTTCCTGCAGGCATCAGTCAGTAAATTGTCTGACAGACAGAGCATCTGGACATTAGTTAGTCACAATACCATTGAACAAATTAAAAATGCAAGGAGGAATTTTGTTTGTTAGTTGACTTCACAGTTCATTGGCAGAGTTTGTGTGTACATGTCGATACTGTCCAGTACATGTGTATGTAGTCATAAACAGTGTTGTTTCCATGTTAAAGTACAGCAGTGTTTCATATCAACAGAGACCACATACTTGACCCATTAATAACACACACACATTGCAGTGAAATTATAACAGTAATATATCAGAAAATTTTAGATATATTGTTAAGTTAAATGTAAATAGTATGTCTAATATATTCTTTAAACTCTTGTTTGGTGGTTATATATTTGTCTGAGATATATTTTGGTGACAAATTTTTTGTTACCACATTCACATGGCCATTAATAGATTTATTTTTGATAGAGAAGAAATTTGCTATGTACATGTTATTAAAACTCATTTCAAAAATGGCACTTAACTTATATCTGCATATCGTGTCTGAACAGTGGACAAAAGAAGACGATGATAAACTGAGGAAACCAGTCGTAAAGAAATTTGAAAATGAAGGAAATCCTTACTATTCAAGTGCAAGGTAAGGAATGTGTTATTTCTTTGTTTACAACTTCATAGCTTTTATGCAAAAATTGGAGGAGGAAATATTAAGTGAATGTTGGGGAAAATAGAGGTTTTAACATATTTTTGACATTTTACTTGTGCTGAACACTGTGTGTATTCCACACAAATTTCTCTCTCTCTCTCTCTCTCTCTCTCTCTCTCTCTCTCTCTCTCTCACACACACACACACACACACACACACACACACACACACACACACACACACACACACACACACACCTTCCTCATTTATATTAAAGTTTCTTGTGTGATGTCTGATTTTATTCTTCATGTTATTAATGTGCAGTCACTAGAACTTCTGAAGTCGTTTGATTGACCCTTCCTGCATAATCTCTTCTGTTATTCGGACTGATGTGGTTAAGTCATAATTTTTAATTATGATTAATTTCTTCCAAATTATTAATCTGTTTTCCTTTTCCTGGAAGTGATTATTTAGGATGTACATTTTTCCTTCTCTGAGAAACTCACTATATGTCTCCTCTGTCATTTCTGAGGTCAAACGCTAAATTTCCATTTCTGTTATTTTTTAAGTTTCTTTCGTGTCACTGCATTGCAGTCTCCCATTATCCTCTTGTAGGTTGAGTTACTCTTTAACAGTTTTTGTACCTCATCAGATGGAGGGCATAAAATTGTATGACTTGAAAAGAATATCTTCCGTTGTTCATTCTGCATGTGTTGATTTTTAATTTTATTCTTAAGTGGGTCACAGCACATCAGAGGTTACTTAAGAATTAGGGTTTCTGAGGTTAGCAGTATCTCCAGTATTGTAGAGACAATGTGTAAATTGCTACAGTGGGCATGTGTATGGTGGCTCTCCAGTAGTGCAGATACAATGTTTCCACTTGACTAAACTGCTGGACTAGACAACAACAAATGTTTGACAGATGGACATCATGTTGCTTCCATGAGCCCATACTAGGTGATCGACAGTCTACTCTGAGTCAGATCACCACTGTTTTCTGAATGGCAAAACTTAACATCTACAAAATCAGTTTGCATGCTGGATATATGCCAGTAAGTATATGTTGTCTTACAATTACTGACTGAAACACACAAGTGTCTGTACTGGTCAGTTTTATTTGTTTGATTTGTTAACATTTAGAATCAGTTTTATTCTGTAGAAGTTACTGCAGTGAGTCTAGAAGGATTTAGGTATTTTCTTTTCACATACTTCATGACACTGCTTCAAGAGCAGCTCATTCAAATTTGTTCATTAAGTGGAATCCACCCTGTTTCTATAATATTAAAGATTAAAGGATGTTGCCTGATAGAGATGAAAGGTTGTGGAACACACAGTATCTGGTTCATCTGCTGGTTCTTTTCTGGTTTGGAAAGGCCTACCAATAGCTTCATCATACAGATCATTATATCTGGTTATTACCTAAGGTATGTGTAACTTGTCAGTGCCTCTTGGAAACTTGTTGGTAGGACACAAATGATGGAATGAGTAAAAACAAGCATCCACTTTATAATCAAACATTGAGCTGTGGGTAGATGCATAAACAAGAAGTTGAACATTGTAGCTTAGCTTTCAAAGTTGTGCACATGTTCAGAGCTACAAACTCAAACTTCTTGATAATATACACAAGAACCGCCAAAGACCGTCACTGTACTCTGATTGGTTATCTTTAGTCATTCAATTTTTTGTTGGTAACAACAAACTGTTTTAACCTCTGACATCACACAGTAGATCGCTACACAAGGAGCACTTGCCTGAGTAGTGTGAATGAAGTATAGCTTTCATAATGCCACTGATGAAAAGCTATTAACAGTTTTTTACCACCAGCGTGTTAACATTTCATTTTGGCGTGTTATGCAGTAGGGACTACTGGTTATGACGGATATTCTCTGTGAACCTTAGAGTACGATCCTTTGAAAAAGAGGCCAAAGAACAATTGTGTGGGTACCTACAGAAAACAATGTAACAGAAGTAACTGATTCTAGTCATTCCAGGCACGTTCTATAACACATTTGTGGTTATATCTTAACTGTACATTTATACATTTATTTGATGTATGAATGAGATAAACATGTTTTATGAATATAGGTTATAGAATTTTGGCTACTGTAAGTTTGTCTTTTTTGGTGCACATTCTTGTACAGATATGATATTTTTTGTCCCACTACCATTCTCTTAAACAAGCAGAACTTAAACTTTCTTAAATGATGTCATATTGAGGTTCAGTTTTGTTTTGCTTGGAGCACCCTCAGCTTGTCAGTTTAATATATGTCTCATCATGCACCAGGTGCTATATCTTTTCCAAAACTGAGACACAAAGCCCTGATCCTCAATTGTTCATCCAGATTTAGATTGAAAGTGGCTTCCCTATACTGTTAAAAGAAAATCGGGTGGTTCCTTTCAGGACATGGCCTATTTCCTTCTGCAGATTTCCCCAACCTGATCTTGTTCTTCATGTCTAACAAACTTGTCATCAAAGAGATTTTGAACTGTAATTTTCCTTCTTCATCTTTTCCAAAGATAAAAGATATTGTGTATTCCTCTGAAATTGTCCCTATCCCTTTTCTTGTTATGTTAGAAATTGTGTTGTTTCCATGAGAAGATGGAATTTTATTTTCGTACATTTTCCTCATAAAATTGTGTTCTCTGTATTGAGCTTACTTTGGTTAGTATGCTAAATCCTGATTAGGGAAAGGAGAAAAATAAAACAGTATATTAATAATTATCATCATTGTTATTTTTGAAAGAAGTTTGCTGTGTTTTATACTGTGTTCTTTGTCCCCATCATACCATTGTATAACAGTATTAGCACTAAGAGTGCACAAATGTAGCAGGTGTATTTGCTGCATGTTTAATTTATTTTTGTTTTTTGAACACTTCGTGACTTAATAATTCAACATTCTGTCTAGAACTTGCATGCTTCTTACAGACTATTTCTGCACATCTAGACTGCTTTATTTGATTTTTCTTGAGTTCTTATTAGGGAGAGATAATGTGGTGTATGAAATGTGACGTGATATAATATGACAAGACTGTAACAGTTAACATGTTAAACCTGATTTATTAATAAAATTATGATCAGACAATAATTGTCATTGCTTTGTTTACATTGAGTCGTCATGATGTAAAGAACTTATCATAATAGTAGACATTTTTGTGTGTGACTGAATCCACATAAGGAAGCAACTAATGGCATGTGACAGTTGGAACTTTAACCTTAAACTCAGATAACTGACGTAATTCTAAAAGTTGGTATTAGAACGAGTTTGTTGAAACTTTGCATTGGAAATAAGTTTATTTACCAAATAATTTTTTTTTCATTTTGTGAAATTATGTTGTTTTATAAGTTGCTGTATAATATAGATAGGTTTCTCGAAATGGAACTGAGTTACTCGCTGAATAATGTGGCAATTTTAAAATAATTGTATTGTCTCTTTGTAGGCTATGGGATGATGGTGTGATTGACCCTGCAGACACGAGGGCTGTTCTTGGCATGAGTCTTCGGGCAGCATTAAATGCGCCAATTCCACACACAAACTTTGGTGTCTTCAGAATGTGAACAATACAGAATTGTTGTACAAATAATATGCCAAAAATTTGTTACTAGTTGTATGTTTTATTTGGTTGTTTACTGTACATTCCTGTCATAAATAGGTTTTTGAAAACTAAAATGGTGTTCATTTTACTTTGGCTGTACATTTATGATCTCGTATTTCTTTGTATAAAAAGTGATGATGAAAGAAATGGCCAGAAAATTGTGTGTAGAGTAAAATATACAAGAAACTGAAAACATTGCTCCTTTCTTTACATTTTATTTACCACATGAAAGATTAAATGGGAAGTATTCTAGGTGGAGTATGCAAAAATATGATATTCTCAAATCAGTACATAAAATGTATATTTTTGCCTTTAGTAGTTAGTGTTTCCCTCTTCATTTCAATTTATTGAATCCTCAACATGTACTTCACTATGAATGCACATCTTTGTCAAAACAGTGTTACTGGTACCAAATACTGTTGCAGTATTCTATTTTCAGTTCTGTCTGGTGGTGGTGGTGGTGGTGGTGGTGGTGGTGGTGGTGGTGATCGTGATCGTCTGAGTGAAGAGCCGTTCTCAGGGAATTATTCCAGCACATTTCTTCTAGTTTAGTTACGTATTCTATAGACCATTTGAATGATTTTTTTTAATCAAAATTATGTGGAGTGACTCAGGTCCTTTTTTTATTAGCTACAGTTTTTAAGTAGAAGTTCATCATTGTAATAAAAGAAACTGTCCAGATTTTGGAAAAAGATTCCTGTAATGAAATTGGATAGTAATTGCTTAAGTGTGTCTTGTCACCTTTCTTATGAATTGCTTTAACAATTGCTTGCTTTGACCTGCCTGGAAAAGTTCTCTGTGCCAGTGATGCATTGCATATATCACTAATGACATTACTTATTTAGTTGAAACAACTTTTCAGAATTCTGTTTGAAATTCCAGCAATCCCACATGAGCTTTCATTTTTTAGAATTTTTATAATTGTAGTAATTCAGTGGAGGGTATTGGTGCTACTTCTAGTTGTTTAAAGTTTTGTGGTATGACTTTTTAATATATTCTCATGCTTCTTCAGCTGAACCATTTAATCCTATATTTGCAGCTATATTTAGAAAGTGATTGTTAAAAGTACTTGCAGCTCGTGAATTATCAGTGACAACATTGTCATTTAGTTAAACTTTTATGGAAACTTGCACACTGACTGGCTGTTTGACAATGACCTATATAGTTTTAATCTTATTATCTGTATTTACTTCTGTTAGGTCACGCATACTTCAGAACATCTTGATGACTTTCCTTGAAATACTACAGTTGTGGTTTGCAAGTAATGCAGGATCTTGACTTGTTCTGGTCTTTACATAAATGTCTCTCTTTCTCTTACATGAGATTTTAATTTCCTTGGTTATCCACAGCTAATTTGTTTTTTAATGTATCTTCTGGATAATTTTTTTTAGGAAAGAAACCTTCAAATATTGACACAGATTTAGTGTCAAATAAAATGAATTTGATATTTTCATCTCTTTCTATCTTTACCTCATCGCACACCGCCACTTTAAACTTTCACTTAAAACACTGTATGTTCTCATCAATAAGCCTCACTGCTTTGTATGAACCTGTCTCAGGATTGTGAGATGCCATGCTGTTTATTTCCATTAACTGTGCATTGTGATCAAGTAGTCCATTAGGAACTGGGTACACATTAATTGTTTCAGCTTGAGCAATGTCTATAAAAATGTTGTCAATCAGTGTCCTACTATTTTGCTGCACATGAGTTAGAAAACTGGCTACTGAAATTAGATTGAAACACCCAAATAATAATTTTGGTTCATTTTTCCTGTTTCTTTCTTCTAAGAAATCTGCATTGAAATCTCCACAAACTTCTGTTTCCTCTTGTCTGACAGGTAGCTCAACAGTGCATCTTGATTTCTCCCTAGATGGTATCTGTAGACTGCTACAATTATCAGATAAGTATTCTGCACTAACAACTCACAAACACATGCTTCTGGGTTCTGATCAACACAAAAATTATTTGTTTCAATATTTTTGGCGTTGAGTCCAACTTTTACATATCTTGCAACTCCTCCTTTTTCTGTGGTGCAAGTCTATAATCCAGATATTTTACTTCTCCATCCCAGGTTTACATGGTGTTCAGAAATGCACAGAACATCTATCACTTCAGAGTTTTTCACATCGTCTAGGTGTACAATAAACTCATCTATCATGTTTTTGACCTGCTAATGTTCTGATGAACGAAATTAATTTTATTTTTCTGGGAACTGTTAGATGTGTTATGGTCTTGTACTGCTCCAATTTCTTTATGAGTTGTAATTAGGGATCAGAAAATGTAGCATCTATATTTGACAAAATTCACATCTATTTTTGTGAAATTCTCATCTAAAAGGTTGTCAGGCTACATGAGTGAAGACAAAGCTTTAGTGCTTTGAAACTGACTATTAAAAAAGTACTGATTGTGAACTTTCTGATTGGAATGTTTGCATTTGGAAAAACCTTGACCTTTTTTTTTTTTTTTTTTTTTTTTTTTTTTTTTTTTTTTTTTTTTTTTTTTTTTTTAGAAATGACCTTTTGTTTTCTACTTTTGGCTGTATTTAAGCTTTCAACAAATGATTTTTCTGTCGAGAAGCAGCATATTTGCTGCTGCCAGTGAACACAATGTGTGTCTGATTTAATGCGTTTCTTGACATTTTCTTTTCATGCCTGGTTCAATGATTACAAAAATCTACATAATATTAATTTCGACCTTTCGTGGATATTCTTTGCTATGTAACCATACTTGACAATGCTGCAGATATAACAAGGCACTTAGCATAGAATTAGAACTGAAATTAACTGTTCAAATGTTAGGGAAGAATTTCAACTCAGTTGAAATACATGACTACCAGAGGGAAGAGGAGCGTTGTGGGGAAGTGAGACCCATCTCCTTCTCACAGTGCAGCAGCATGCAGCCATGTTCTGCAAAAGCAGAATTGACATATTGTCATGGGGATTGCCTATCCATTCTGGTGTTGTGAGGGTCCTAATTGAAATCTGTGATGGACCAGTATTAGTCTTTTTACCCATTTCAAAATAAGGAGGAGAAAAAATGAACAGTGCACAACATAAAGCATTCGGGAATAGCTACCACACAATTGCATATTGAGATTGACAGAGGTAGCTCAGGCCTGACATCTAGTGGTATTCGATGCAACAACAGGTAGAAATAACTGCCACCTGAAACTGGCACGTTTCGCACCAGTCTTCCAAGTGGTCTGATGTGGCTCTCCCGTGCCAATCTCATCACCTCAGAGTAGTACTTGCAACCTATGTCCTCAATTATGTGCTGGATGTGTTCCAATTTCTGTCTTCAGAAACCATTAAATAAAAGTGTAAGGTCGCTCAACCCGACATCTATAGATCACTTCAGAAAAAGTTTAGGAAATGTAAACTGGGAAGATGTATATAATGAGTCAAGTGTTAATGATAAATGCAGCATATTTCTTGATAAATTTATATCCCTTTTTGAAGGGACTGATGACCTTAGCAGTTAAGTCCCATAAGATATCACACACACACACATATCCCTTTTTGAACATTGTTTTCCAAAGAAAATTACTAAATGTAACACCACAAATTTCTCAAAGAAACCTTGGATTACTAAAGGTATTAAAGTGTCTTCAAAAAGAAAAAAAAAACTGCATGAGACAGCAAGAACTAGTAAAGATCCAGAAGTAGTTTTACACTATAAAAATTAGTAATGGGATACTTTGTAAATCACAGTTCGGATTTCAGAAATGCTGTTCCACTGTGACAGCAATATACAATTTCACTGTTCACATAACAGAGTCTTTAAATAGTAAAATGTCACCAGTAGGAATATTCCGTGACATCCAAAGAATTTGATTGTGTGAACCATGACATTATGTTAGAGAAATTACAATTCTATGGTATAAACGGAACAGCATGTAAGTGCTTTAAGTCGTATCTACAGAACAGGAAGCAAAAAGTCTCTTTATATGCTTCAAGTGATTCAAAGAAGTTTGCCACATTATCTAACTGGGGTTCAATTACATTAGGTGTTCCACAAGGTTCGATCATGGGTCCCCTCCTCTTCTTGATATATGTGACTGACCTCTCTTCTTATGTGAAACAAGATGCTGAACTGACACTGTTTGTTGATGATACAAGCATAATTATTAATCCAGTAAAAGAAAGTCTGGTAGAAAATGATACAAATAAGGTCTTTGGAAAAGTTATTAATTGGTTTTCTGCGAATGGGCTTGCTCTGAACTTTGAAAAAACACAGTATGTCCAATTTTCTGATGCAAAAAGTATAACTCCTTCAATACACATCAAAAGAAGTCAGTAGCCGGGGTAGAGCGTACTAAATTTTTGGGTGTACATATAGATGAGAATCTTAAATGGAAAATTCATATTTTGGATCTCCTAAAGCAAATAGCTTGTAATCGGAATAATTGCCAATTTTGAGGATGTAGAAATTAGTAAGCTAACATATTTTGCATACTTCCACTCTCTGATGTCATACGGAATAATATTCTGGGGCAACTCAACACTTAGGCAAAAGTTATTCACTGCTCAAAAGAAAGTTGTTAGAATAATGTGTGGGGTTCATAGTTGCACATTATGTAGGCATCTGTTTAAAAGGTTAAGAATTCTTACAACTGGTTCACAGTACATTTACACAGTAATGAAATTTTTTCTCAACAACAACAACAACAACAACAACAACAACATGGACCACTTTAATCAACAGCGGCATTCATGATTGCAATACTAGAAAAAGAAAAGACCTACGCTATCCTTTACTTAACCCATCTTTGGCACAGAAAGGGGTAAAATATGCCTCTATAAAACTTTTTGATAAATTACCAGATGAAATAAAATGTCTGACTGTCTGACAGACAGCAGTAATAGTTTCAAAAACAAATTGAAATCGTACCTCTTTGACAACTCTTTCTATACCATAGATGATTTCTTGAATATGAGTAAATAAATCTGGAGATATAATATATGCATTTTGTGCCATTTAAGGGAATGGGATAGATAATAGAAATATTTAGGTATAACACTATAATGCAAACAAAGAAAAAAGGAAAAAAAAAAACTTGTTTCCTATGCACATTTCTTGTGCATTTGACACGTTTAACATCGTAACGGTTTTCCATGCTATTGATAAATGGAACACGTAACTAACTAACTTCCTCTACAGTTTTTGCGCTCGACAGCTCCCTCTAGTAGAAACCATTCTCTGATGTCTTAACAGATATCCTATCATTCTGTCCCATCTCCTTGTCAGTGTTTTCCACATATTCCTTTCATCTCCAATTCTTCACAGAATTTCTTCATTCTTTAATTTATCAGTGCACCTAATTTTCAACATTCGTCTGTAGCACCACTTCTCAAATGCTTCGAATCTCTTCCGGTTTTCCCGCAGACTGTTTCACTACCATACAATGCTATACTCCAAATGTACATTCTCAGAAATTCCTTCCTCAAATTAAGGCCTATGTTTGATACTAGTAGACTTCTCTTGGCCAAGAATGCACTTTTTGCTAGTGCTAGTCTGCTTTTGATGTCCTCCTTGCTCTGACCATCATTGGTTATTTTGCTGCGTAGGTAATAGAATCCCTTACCTTCATCTACTTCTTGATCATCAATTGTAATTTTAAGTTTCTCATTATTCTCATTTCTGCTACTTCTCATTACTTTTGTCTTTCTTCAGTTTACTCTCAATCTGTACTTAGTACTCATTAGCCTCTCCATTCCATTCAGGAGATCTGGTAATTCCTTACCTTCCTTCAGGATAGCAATGTCATCAGCAAATCATATCATTGACATCCTTTCAACTTGAATGTTAATCCCACTCCTGAACCTTTCTTTTATTTCCATCATCGCTTAATAGGGGCGGTATACTATATCCCTGTCATACATTTTTTTTAATCCGAGCACTTCATTCTTGGTCATCCACTCTTATTTTTCCCTGTTGGCTCTTTTACATATTGTATATTACACTTCTCTCCCTGTAGTTTACCACTGTTTTTCTCAGAATTTTGAACGGCTTGCACTATTTTACATTATCGAACGCTTTTTCCAGGTCAACAAACACTGTGAACATATGTTGATTTTTTTAGTCTTGCTTCCATTATCAACCACAATGTCAGAATTGCCTCTTTAGTGCCTATACCTTTGCTAAAGCCAAACTGATCATCTAACACATCTTCAATTTTCTTTTCCTTTCTTCTGTTTATTATTCTCATCAGCAACTTAGACATATAAGCTGTTAAGCTGATTGTACAGTAATTCTAACACCTGTCGGCTCTTGCAGTCTTCAAATTGTGTGGATGATATTTTTCCAGAAGTCATATGGTATGTCGCCAGACTCATACATTCCACACACCAACGTGAAGAGCCATTTTGTTGCCACTTCCCCCAATGATTTTAGAAATTCTAATGGAATGTTAAGCACTCCCTCTCTTCTGCCTTATTTGATCTTCTGTCCTCCAAAGCTCTTTTAAATTCTGATTGTAGTAGTGTATCCCCTCTCTCTTCTAAATCTACTCCCATTTCTTCTTCTACCACATTGGACATATCTTCTCCCTCATAGACGGCTTCAATGTACTCTTTTCACGTACCCACTCTCTTCTCAGCATTTAACAGTGGAATTCCCATTGCTCTCTTAATGTTATGTTACACCCGCCCCCCCTCCCCCTTGCTTTTAATTTCACCAAAGGTTGTTTTGACTTTCCTATATGCTGATTCAGACCTAACAATCATTTCTTTTTCGATTTCTTCACATTTTTCATCCAGCCATTTTGTCTTTGCTTTCTGGCACTTCCTGTTTATTTCATTCCTCAGTGACTTGTATTTCTGTATTCCTGAATTTCCGTGAGCATTATATTCTCAAATTGGGCTTTGACAGATGATGTGTAATATGAGTATCCGAAACCTTGGTACAGTCTCAATAATTATATGCAGAAAATATTGCTGTTTCAAACTATCTATAATGAAATAGTTCATTCGGATATAATTTGCTACACAATAGCATCTATTATGTAATTTTGTGTGTTCACATTTTTAGGCAGAATTCACATCTATATTCATATTTATTGAAAAATGCAATTTTTCCAGTCCCTATTTTATAAGACTTAAATACCACCAGTCCCAGGGGTATAATGACTAAGTGACCTGTCCTTTAGAGAACATTCAGGGCACATAGCATGCTTTTGCCTTACATTATTGTCTTTCTCTGCTACTGACACTACCAAGAGCTGCTCTAAAGAATAATTGTATTATACTGCCAGTTTCGTACCAACCACTCAAGTTTGGGAGTAGATAAAGAGGGTCTTAGGCAAGTACAGAACATAGGAAGCATGCATAGAGACATGGTTATGCAATAGTGGATTATTTTTTCCTCACCTGCTTAGACAGATTATACAATCCAGTATTTCAAAACCTGTCTTTTGCCTAGCCATATATAAGGGAAAAAGCGTCAGTTCCTACAATGAAGATGTAAATAACTGCTTCTCTTAATTCAAACTGGTATCTGCCCTATTGGTGGTACAAGAGACGGACCTAAGAGAAATTTATCCAGTCAGCCTGAAGAAAGATACTGAATGAATCTGCCATGAATGAAATAGGTAGGTGTAGCTCATACAAAACTGCAGTGACGGTGCTCAAGTCAACTTAAATCAGAATTTTCAGAGGGAAGGTGATGTGATTCTTGTTATACAATTAGGGTAAATTTAGAGAACTTATAATGGAGTCACTTCAGACTATTCTGTAACTAGTGCCATTTGTCTATTCATGAAACTGAAATTGAACTATGGCTGTTGATAAATCATTTCACTTCCTACCTGCCTATTCTTCATCCAACATCCTCACAGATCATGGTTGTGCAGTACACACAGGCTAAGCCAGAAGCTACTGCTTCCAGTTTAATCATCTATATGAAAGTATTGTAATTTCAAAATTCTATAGAAACTTTGGACTGAAAAAGTTAACTCACTCAGAATACGAGTGTTCATTCATTAGCAATGTTTAAGATGTATGAACCAAAACAATGTTTTTATTCATGTAGTTGGACTCACAACACATTTATAGGGAGTGCTTAAAATATGCTAACTTTAAAATTATCTTACTATACGAACTTTGTAAGTAAAACAAAAGCAATTCAGTTACTAGCGAAGGTAAAGAATGTGTGAATTTCCAAGGGAATATTTTCAGTAAATTGGAAATAACGGCAGAAACTTTCATTTGCTTCTAACTGTAAAGATGTGGTCAGTTCAGTACTGTCCTTTCAAATGAACTTTGAGAAAGAAAATCAACAATTCCATAATGTACAGACATGAAAAAAAGTTTTGTATCACCTTGGTTCTGAGAGTTCCGGAACCTGTACAGAAAATTGGAATAGAGATCAAAATAAATATCATTTCTACACTTTTTATTGCTCATCAAAACCACACATTGCATGTTGTACCACCATACAGCAAGACCTACAGAGGTGGTGGTCCAGATTGCTGTACACAGCTGTACCTCTAATACCCAGTGGCACATCCTCTTGCATTGATGCATGCCTGTATTCGCCGTGGCATATTATCCACAAGTTCATCAAGGCACTGTTGGTCCAGATTGTCCCACTCCTCAACGTTGCCCATAAACAGCCGTTTTCAATCTATCTCAGGCATGTTTGATAGGGTTCATGTCTGGAGAACATGGTCGCCACTCTAGTCGAGTGATGTCGTTATTGTGAAGGAAGTCATTCACAAGATGTGCATCCATGAAGATGAATGCCTTGCCAATATGCTGCTGATATGATTGCACTATTGGTCGGAGGATGGCATTCACATATCATACAGCTGTTTCTGCACCTTCTGTGACCACCAGGCAGTGTATGTTGGCCCCACATAATGCCAAACCAAAACAGCAGGGAACCTCCACCTTGCTGCACTCACGGGACAGTGAGTCTAAGGAATTCAGCCCGACCGTGTTACCTTCAAACACATCTCCAGCGATTGTCTGGTTGAAGGCATATGCGACACTCATCAGTGAAGAGAACGTGATGCCAATCCTGGACGGTCCATTCGGCATGTTGTTGGGCCCATCTGTACCGTGCTTCATGGTGTCGTGGTTGCAAAGATGGACCTCGCCATGAACTTTGGGAGTGAAGTTGTGCATCATGCAGCCTATTGTGCACAGTTTGAGTTGTAACATGACGTCCTGTGGCTGCACGAAAAGCATTATTCAACATGGTGCCGTTGCTGTCAGGGTCAGGGTTCCTCCTAGCCATAATCCGTAGGTAGCAGTCATCCTCTGCAGTAGTTGCCCTCGGGCTGTCTGAGTGAGGCATGTCATCATCAGTTCCTGTCTCTTTGTATCTCCTCCATGTCTGAACAACATTGCTTCGGTTCACTCCGAGACACTCCCTTGCCGAGAGCCCTTCCTGGCACAAAGTAAGAATGCGGATGAGATCGAGCCATGGTATTGACTGCAGGCGTGGTTAAACTACAGAAAACATGATCCATGTACCTCCTTCCTGGTGGAATGACTGGAACTGATCGGCTGTCAGACCCCTCCATCTAACAGGAGCTGCTCATGTGTGGTTGTTTACATCTTTGGGCAGGCTCAGTGACATCTCTGAACAGTCAAAGGGACTGTGTCTGGGATACAATATCCACAGTCAACGTCTATGTTCAAGATTTCTGGGAACCGGGGTGATGCAAAACTTGTTTTGATGTGTGTATTAAGGTAATGATGTGTGGCCTTCAAAGTGTCTGTTTGCATGAACTTTTGTAAGAAGACGGAAGTAATAACACATTTACGGTCAGTTTTAAAGGTGTCTGAACTTTAACAGTCTTTTTTGTTTTGTTTTCTTTTTTTTAAAAAAAAAATCTTTAACAAAGCAGGAAAATGATGAATTTTATGCTCAGTTTGAAGGTGCCCAGATAAATTGCTTTACATTATATGACTCACATACTGTTTGCACGATCTTCTACTCTGCATAAGACATTACATGCTATTAACAGTAGAACAGCTGTATATGATACATAACATCAAGCCGAGACAGATAATTGCAATTTAAAGCAGTCACATTTTATACACTCCAGTATTCTTCTCGTCTTATGCACAGCACAGAATAGCCACACCCTTACACGAACACACAACACTGTGCATTCGCCAACTATCCGCATATGACTGATTGTTGAGCTTTTTCATGCACACACTAAGTTACAGCGTGCTTCTGTGTTGTTGGTGATTCCCCATCCCAAGGAGGTACAAATATCTCTCTGCCTGATTCTAATACTGCAGATTTAAGCGAAAGAAGACACAATAAGAAATAACGTTACAATAGTTACACACGCTGCCTGACAGAAAAAGTGAAGTGCCCAGAACACATGATCAGATGTCAATGTAAATTTGTACATGTGCATACTATCAGTGGGTATTTAAAAGATTAGAGTGGTATGTCTCCATGACAGGTAGAATGGCTAACAAAGTGCAATAGTGCTGTTTGTGTTTAGTGTTGTTACTGGGCCTGGTATGGTCAGATGTCGAGTGATCATTGCGAAGGACACAGAGATGCCACATACTTGTATGAGGTAGTGTTACCAGTAACTGACAGAGTATGGAATGGGCCTCGTTATGGAATCCATTGGGGCTGCTGGTTGACTTGTGGAATATCCTGATTTATTGCGCATTTGGATGTGACTGGCCCTATGTTGGACTGCACTGGAATATGAGTGCAGGCATGATAGTCATCGAGGTTATAGTCGACCGCATCTGACAACTGCAAAAGAGTATTGCTATATTGTGCACCGAGCACATTGTAACCCTTTCCTACCTGCACCTGTCACCTGGGAACAAGTAATGGACTCTGCAACATTCTGTGCCACCCCACACTATTGGTCAGAAACTAGCAGCAGTTGGACTAGGGAATTACCATCCTCTGCATAGGCCATCATTAATGCCATTAACACAAGCGATTATGTCTGGAGTGGTGCCATGGAGTTACAACATCTGTGGTCCAGCTTGCCTCGAGAGCAATTTTGACTACCTCTCTTCATGCCCTGAAATGAGGGCTATTCACTCCACTATCCTTACCACCCCTCCCACTGTGATATTATGCAACCCACTGAAACTATGCAATGTCCTTTTCCATCAGTACTCTACCCTTGCTCCTGTACATCCTCCCCGAGCAGTCTAAGGCGCTGCAGTCATGGACTGTGCGGCTGGTCCCGGCGGATGTTCGAGTCCTCCCTCGAGCATGGGTGTGTGTGTTTGTCCTTAGGATAATTTAGGTTAAGTAGTGTGTAAGCTTAGGGACTGATGACCTTAGCAGTTAAGTCCCATAAGATTTCACACACATTTGAACATTTTTTGTACATTCTCCCACTACTGCCTACTCCAGTCCTGTTACAAGCATCTCCTACCCCATCAAAAGCAAGGCCACCTGTGAAAGCAGCCATGTGATCTATTATCTCAGCTGCAACCACTGTGCTGCTTTCAATGTGGGCTTGACAACTAACAAGCTGTCTGTCCACATGAATGGCCCAACATGCCGTGCTTCACTTTAATGATTACTTCACAGTTTGCAACATCTGGAGTCCTCCTACAACACCAGCTTTCTGGACCTGCCTCGATGGGAACTCTCTGTACAACATTTTGTTCATTCCTGTAACCACCCTGGCCTCAATCTGTGCTAGTACTCTTCCCCTATTCCAAAGCTACACATGTCTTCTGTCCCGCCAATATGTTCAGTAGCATTTTCCTCTTCTGTAATTATCTTCCCTATGTCGTCCCCCTCCCCTTCACCCGCAGCACAGCCTTCCAACACTGCACCTAGCACCCTTATCCTATCCCCACTATGTCCTGGCACACTCTGACAGGCAGTACAGCATCTTCCCCCATCATCACCCCTACAAACCCTTCCCTTGCTCACCGTGCCTCCTCCATACTCCCACCACCCATCCCAGCAGGTTGCTGCTCACATCACATGCAGTGCAGTCAGCTCCCAGTGCATGGAGACAGTGGTCACATGTGTATGAGTTTTGCTTTTGTGTGTGTGTGTGTGTGTGTGTGTGTGTGTGTGTGTGTGTGTGTTTTGTCAAATTCCAACACAGGCCTTGTTCACCCACTTTGTTGTGCCTGTCTGTGACTCAGCCTCTCTGCTGTATGATGATTAGCAACTATTCTTTTCATAATATAGTTACATTCCATCCTGGATTTTCAATTGTTTAATATTTTTTATGAAAATTTTATTTACCTTTTCTAATGTTAAAGAGTAGCTTAGCCCTATTTTCTATGCTTCACAGGGCAGTACCTAACACTTGTGAAAAGTGAAACAATTTGAAGCAATAATCTGCAACAAACCGCAATAAGAGTATATGTAGACCAATAAGAGATTTAAATAGCAGAGAGATGGCATGCATGTGGGCCCAGCAGTGCCCTCTTTTGTATTACTGGGCAGGTCACTGTTACACATCGAGCGAGGTGGCGCAGTGGTTAGCACACTGGAATCTCATTCGGGAGGTGATGGTTCAATCCCACGTCCGGCCATTCTGATTTAGGTTTTCCGTGATTTCCTTAAATCACTCCAGACAAATGCCAGGATGATTCCTTTCAAAGGGCACGGCCGACTTCCTTCCCCGTCCTTCCATAATCCGATGAGACCGATGACCTCGCTGTTTGGTCTCTTCCCCAAAACAGCCCAACCCAACCCTCACTGTTACACAATGTTCAATCGGTGAGGAGCTGTCATGCAAAGTGGAAATGTGTAACTAAGTGCCACTATACCTCAGCGCCATCATATAATCAAATACTGGCATGTGAGTGCATTTTAACAGGGCGAGGTCACCACCCAACTGTCCACTTGGCCGTAACAAAAATAACAGCTTCATCAACAGTGTTGATACAACATTGGATCTCTGGACATGACTGCATCAGTGGTTTGACGCCACCTTCTGTGGATGGACTGGTGGTATGCTTGCCACTGCACTGGCTTCCATTGACCAGAAACCACCAGCATCACAGATTGCAATGGGCATGATGATTTGAAAATGATTTGAAAATTGTACGTAACGAGATGAATAAATCACATGTCACACATGTTGACTCTGGCATGGTGAGTGGCAATATGTAGTGTTGACAGATGAGTCCTGCTTCAGTTTCTCCTATAGTGATGGCTGTGTATATGTTTGATGCCACCATGGTGAATGCAATTGGGCAGACTATATTGTTGAACAGCATAGTGGACAAATGCCAAATGTGATGGTTTGGGGTGTCATTGCCTATAATACACAATCTCCACTCCTACATTTTGCTGGGAATATGAATAGCTACCAGTACATCAGGAAGGTTTTACGGCCCAAGGCACTGCCCCTCCTGCAGTCCATTCCACATGCTATATTTCAGCAGGACAATGCCTGGCCACATGTGGTGAAGAACATATAAGCCTTCTTCAAAGAATGATGGGTACCACGGTTTCCCTGGCATGCCCATTCACCTGACATGTGCCCATCAAACATGTCTGGGATATGGCCAGTTGAAAACTTGTTCATTCAGGCCCTCCTGCAGTCACAGTTGATACTTTTTCGATGCTCCTACAAATCATGTGGTAAAGTATTCTCCAGCAACATATTCATGTGCTGTTTGATTCAATGCCACGATATCTAGTGGCTCTGATTGCTGCACATGGTGGTGCTACTCCATACCAGATTTCCACAGTCACAGTGCATGTACAGATCTGTAAATCTCATTGTTCATGTGGTGTCATGATCCTAATTGGTGAAATAAATTTCGTTGTGATTACATATATCGGTCTTGGTGTTTCACTTTTTCCAAACAGTAGTGTATAACAAAATATGGATTGGTTTATGACGTCCAGCAGCATGGCTACCCTGTTCACATGACCTTAATTCTTTCGGTTTCTGGCTATGGGAACCTCTCAAAGCAATGGTGCATTCCACATGCATCAACAACAGGGACACGTTACAGGAGGGTGTGTCCAATGCATGTGACCAAATCTGAGTGTAGCCAGGTGTGGTCACAAAAGTTCATGAGTCTCTGAGGAGAAGGGCTGAAAAATTGTAAGAATTATTGTTAACCAGACAGCACCTCTTGTAATGTCAATGGAAAGTGACTGATCTAGAGAAGAACATATTTCTCTCTTCACACCAGTAACAGTGGTGGAAGAGTATACTTGCCTGTGGGCATGGGGTGTTACAGCTCTGGTATGTTGTGGCCAGACTGTGTTAAGTTTAATGTACTGAAGAGCTAATAACTCATTACAAATGTAACAGGGATTGTCATCATACGTATTGTTATTTGAGGTACTGAAACTGAAGGGTGAAGATTTTTCATTAGAAGTATAGTTATAGCTCAAATGCAAGTCATGCTTAATGGCTCATTTAAATGTCACGAAAGCTTTTACAGTTTTGCAGCATATCAATGTCAAGTGATAATACTTGCCAGGCAGCAAAGAAGCGGATATCACAAATTTTAGGTTCACTGAGAAGTAATATTCGACTAGTTTACCAGTTGTGAAGTTGTTGTCAGCATATTTGAGTTATTCATGTAATGTGTTCATAGCATTTTATGAAGAAATATAATGTAATTGGATGGATAAAAACGTACTCAAGAAGCGGCAGCAGGGGAATATACACACAAAAGGGTTTAACTTTTACAAGCCTTCAGTGCCAGTGGCTCCTTCTTCTGGCAGGAGAGTTGAAGGACTAGGAAAAAGGGGGGGGGGGTGGTGAAGGAAAAGTACTGGAGAGGTTTAGGGAAAGGAGCATAGTTAAGAAAAGTCACCCAGAATCCTGGGTCAGGGGAGACTTTTCAAATGGTAAGTCCCTTCAACTATTCTGGCAGCAGAAGGAGTCACTGGCTACGAAAGCTTGTAAAAGTTAAACACTTCTGTGTGTGTGTTCCCCTGCCATTGCTTGTTGGGTAGATTTCTTATATATCTATTTACATTATATTGTCAATAATTGATTATTTTCTTTATTATTTTATGAAGAA
Organism: Schistocerca cancellata; assembly: GCF_023864275.1. Taxonomy (NCBI): domain Eukaryota; kingdom Metazoa; phylum Arthropoda; class Insecta; order Orthoptera; family Acrididae; genus Schistocerca; species Schistocerca cancellata. Next base: position 755,404,873 of record NC_064629.1, on the reverse strand, counting down.
AGGATTTCTCTCTGTGTGTATCTCTACTAAATTGATGTTGGTATTTCAAATCAGAGTGCGTGGTTATGTTAGGCACCTGAAGCAACCATAACTGGTAGTTACACACTTAAAAAAATCCTAAAAAATCTGATGATAAATACATTGTCATAGCAAGGGAGTAACCCTGATGGTATGTTAGAACGCAAGATTGTATGTTACGTGAATAGTTGTCTGAGGAGGCATTGAAGAAAATAATTCTTTTGACTTGTACTAGTAGGTTTCATGTGACAAGGTGAAGGTATTTGTCCACAGGTAGACAATTTGCTAGTGCATTCTATGTAAACACCTGTAGTCAGAAGCCTGGCTGGCTGGATCCATAGGTTTTAGTAAAAGAGTGAAGAAAGTAGCTACGGGAATAGGGGCACACATTAAGAAAAAAGGTTTGTAAATAGGTCATAGCATTAGAAGAAATACTTGATATCACATTTGGACTTTGGTCCTTGTCCATGAGGAGAATGATGGAGTTAGAGTCAGATTTCACTTAACAGATGATTATTCTTAATTTATGGTATCGCTATAGGGGAACAGGATAAAGAACAGTACTGAAATGATATATTTTAAGCTTTCAGAGATTTAGCTAGTGGAAAGAGATGATAACTCTTTTCTACTAATGACATAATCTTCAGGATTTGCAAAGTAATGGTTATTTGTGAATGCAATTACATGAAGTAAGGAACATTTGGTTGTTCTGAATTATGAATTTCAGTTTTAAAATGGGGTTTGTGTAGGGCAGTTTTCTTATTGTTTGTTCTAAGTACAAATAAAAACAAACATATTATTCTACGTTGAGAGGCCTAGTATTAAACAGTTCAACTTAAATACAGAGTACTATTTGCTTTGCCATTATATCACTAAAAATTAAAAACAACTCTGTATTCCAATGCAAATTTAATACAATAAATCATACAAAATAGAGGACAGATTGTGTCATATAGTGGAAGATTACAGTCAACTGTAGAATTTGGCTGTGAAAAAGTCTTAAAATAAAAACTACTAGTTTACTTAATACTACAGTAACATGATTAGTTAAAACAGATCAGATGAACTCAAATGATTATAAAATAAATAATGAAGCATCAGTCTGATTAAAACTATTACAATGAGAAGGGGAAATGTGTTAGGGATTGCAGATCAATGCATCAACTTTAGTTAAATTAGAGTAACTTGATGATATCTGCACCATAACAACTATTCTCCTCTTATTGATTTTTCGCAGAACATTAGAGAGTTGTTCTACATTAGCTGCTCCAGCAACCAGATGATTAGATTTGTAATGGCTCATTATTGGAGCTTAACATTTATACATAAGGTGATACTACAATATTGCTTATTGACATCTCATGGGCTGAAATACATCACAATATGAGTCTTAAACAACCATGGTATACATTTTTCAACAGTTTGTATCTGTGCTACATGTATCAAATTCAATTCAATTCAATAGATTTGTAATGACTCGTTATTGGAGCTTAACATTTATATATAAGGTGATACATGCAATATTGCTTATTGACATCTCATGGGCTGAAGTACATTACAATATGAGTCTTAAAGAACCATGGTATACACTTTTCAACAGTTTTTATCTGTGCTAGATGGTTCAAATTCAGTTTCATACATACCTCTGCACTTTTAATTTCCATGTATTTTCTCTCTTTTGGAGAATATGAAGTTAGTGTTTTACTGTAGCTAGAATTACCCTTAGATATAATGAAAAATGTTCATACCAGGATTCAGGCTTTATTTCACAATACACAAGCAATTTAGTTGTACAGCATTGCTGCAACTTTGTATGGTTTTAAGTATATTGCCACATATGTGACACTACACTCTGTTTCACACATTATTTGAAGCCTGAACTCCTGAAGCCACAAAATGATGACAGTATAGAGCCCACAGTAGTCTAGGACTATAATTCTGGTAGCTTCATTTCGTTGCTTGTTTTAATGATCATAGCATACTTAGTTTTTACAGCCATCATAACACACTGAGTGAAATCTGTTTCATACTGTCATGTACAAAGAAAATGGAACCATAAAAGAGTATATTTCGAATGTCAGAGGAGAGAAACAATGTATTATGATCAAGAATTGCGTAATGCAAAGTTAAGGAACTATATTTACAAGTACCTGAATAATCAAACAGCTTTAAGTTAAGAAAATGTAATAAACATGTCCTCAACATTTGGCCATTTAACAAATACTAGTCGTCACAAAAATGTATTATAGACAGAGTTCGAATAAAAACATTTACAGAAGTCCACTATGAAAGATATCACAAATATGCTTTCACATCATAGTTACTAGCACTTCTTGTAAGAGTTTGTTATGTTTTACTCATCAGATTCACTCAAACCACTTACATAAAAATGACAAGTAACTTTTCATATTTACTTTTCTGAACATACTTCATTTCCAAGCTTACTAAATGTAGGATTTGGTGGTAGTCGATCGTAAACATTCCGAAACAAAACTTCTGGAATCTGGCTTGTAGCCAGTCTCTGTTCTAAGGATTCATGTCTGACTCTTTGTTCAGTCTGAACTCTGTAGAAATACATAATACAAAACACAAAGCTTATATTGAACAGTATAATGGCAATAATCGATGATGCCACTGTTAATTTAGTTGCACAAACAGAATCTGCGTCGACAGATTCATCTGAAAAAAAAAAAAGAGAATAATATTAGTAAGAGTGAAACACATTGTGTTCATCAAATACATAATTACACTAGAGACAGAAACAAACCTTTGGCTCCTGTATTGAGATACTCATCTGCAGTTCCATCATTCATGGTATTTTGTACTGTTGCACCTCTTGAAGTCTCTTTTTTGAATATTGTTGGCTTTGTAGGCTTTGGTATGATGTCCTCCCCAACAACAAGCTGAAAAAAGGATCTATATTAGTTTGGCTCCATTTTATAGGCTACATTACACTGGAAACTAACTTAAATTTATCTTCTCTGATGTAATCTTCATATATTTATGTTTCATTGACTTGGCATATAATGGTTAATTAAAAATAATATGTTTCTGCGTTAATCATATGCTATATTGCTTTCAATGTAAGATGCCTCACATTATTAATTGGTTTAAAAGAATGAGAACTATGTCCTTTACTGCATGGTAGTTTCACTGTCTCATACTACTTTGATAACTTTACTAATTTAGTTTCAATTAGCATTTAATGTTCAGCAATCTGGTTCCCATATTTGGTGGGCATGGGGAAACCAGATCTGGTCCAAGATCCTATGACTATGACTGTTGTCCTTATCAAATCTGTCAGTGTTTGATTATTTAAATGTTCTGCAGATAATGTGAACTGTGTTTACTTAGCCCACAGTTTTTCTTCATGCAAATGTCAACATTCATATTTACTATAAAAGTGAATGTATGGTATGTTCCATATCTCCTCCTTAATCAGTGGACTGACTTCAATGAAACTAGGTACACAAATCACTTACTGTCAAGAAAGAGCTACTGGTAAGAGCTAACTAAGCTAACTATCTCTCAAAAGGGAGTGGCAAAGGGCCGAGGGGGAGGGGGGGGAGGGTGAAAAAGAAGTGTAGCTCACAATGTGCCAACTGCCAGACTATATTCACCCAGAATTTGTGAATGAGAGCACTTAGTGACTTGCAACCAAATTTACACACAATTTTAAACCTTTGCAAAACTTTTTATCACTGATACCCCCACAAAATGATGAAGGAAAAAGAAGTTTATTGCTTACTATCTTTTTGCTGTTCAGGAAGAAAAACAGCTGCATCAGGCATGGCCTTTTAATTTATTACTGCTTTACTACTAACCCCATTTGCAACACATTTTACAAACAGTATTCACATATATCACTGAATGTACTTGCAAAAATATATCATTGTATGACATATAGTTCAGGAGACATGATGTCATAAACACTGAGATGTGTGAAGAACTGTCACATCATGCATGATATTTTAATTTATTACTTCTTTGCTACCAAATCTATTTGCAACACATTTCACAGTCAGTATCTGCATATACCACTGTATGTACTTTCAAAATTATATCATTGTACAATGTTTGTACAAATATGTGTGAAACATGTTAAATATATGTCAAACGTATGAGGCATGTGTGTACAGGGGCAAAGCCATGGGTAAAAAGCTCCACCTAAACCCTTAGATTAATTTCAACCACATTTGGTACACATAGTATTTAATAAATGGGAAGAAATACTGTCAGGGTAAGAACCAGCAACCTCCTATTGGTGTGAGGGTGATAACACGGAGACAGAAGAGGTGGGAGCAGATTGACAGATGGAGAGGGGAGAGGAGTAGGTGGATACAGAGAGGGAGAAGGTGTAGATGGATGCAAATAAGGGGAAGAGGAAATGAACAAAGAGAGAGGGGGAGGGGGAAATGGTCAGAAAGAAAGAGGAGAGGAGGATATGGACAAAGAACAGAAAGAGGGGGAGATGGAAAGAGACAGGGGAGAGGAGAAGATGGGCAGATAGATGGGAGGGGGAAGTGGACAGCGTGTGTGGGAAGAGTAAGTGGACAGAGAATGGCAAGAGGAGGAGATGGACAGTGAAAGGGTGAAGGCAGAGATGGACAGTGAGAGGGGGAAGGAGGAGACAGACAGAGAGAGGGGGGAAGAGATGAAGAGAGAGAAGGGGAAGCAGGAGATGGAAAGATGGAAAGCGAGAGGGGGAGGAGAAGGTGGACAGAGAAAGTGAGAAGGAGGAGATGGACAGATAGAGGGGAGTGGAGGAGATTGGCAGAGAGAAGATGTGAAGAGATCAGTGAGCAATAGTTTATTTATTGTTGGCAAAATGACTTGGCCCAAGCAGAATTCACAGTGGTCAGGATCTGTGGGGGAGACTGCAGCACTCTCCATTTTGTGCTTGTTCTTTGCTGCCGTCTGTGTCAGCCTTGGTTCTGAACCATGTCAGGATGACCAATAAGTGGAATACCAGCACCAAATCTCCAAGTAGTAACCATTAGGTTCATTAGGAAGACCTTGTACAGAAATTCCATATTTTGTATGCTACATCTGCAATACTGTATGTGGGTAGCTGCACTTTGTAAAAGCCATGACCTGGGTACTGAGGAACAACAGAGGATGACATGTATTGGCCACTGTACATTGCATGATGTCTGGCAATGGAATTCTAAAAAGAATAGTGGCATGGGATGAATCTGAATCCTGTGCCTAGCACTACACATCGAAATAAAAGAAAGTGTGCACATTGAGGAACCATTAACAAAAAAAGTGCAAGGTAATGTAATCTGCATGGAAAATCCCTGTGACTGTGTTCTATGAATCTCCAACTGTCTTTCTGTTCCACAACTATGAATGGCCCCACATTACAGATTCCATTTATGTTAAAATTGCACAATTCTCGTGGGAGGTGCTCAAACTTATCATGCAGTACTGAGCTCATACCATCAAATTCATTTGTTAAGTCCATTGAATATAACACTGAGTGGGAGATACTTTCAGCCCACCACCAAGGCCACACTGGATACATGTGAGCTGCTATGGTTCAATGCCCAGGTTATTTTGAAACTTGTGCCCTACTGGAAGGACTGTGCATAGAAACTATTTACAGAAGTTGAAAGATAGCCAGAAAGATGCAGAATGAAAGTCTCCTCCCATACAGTAAGTATCATGAAATAATATCTGTATGTTACCTTTCAATCCACTCTGGTAAATGCATAGTTACCTTGGCAATGGAAAAACAACAACACAGTAGTATTAATCTAGCAAATGATCTTCTTTAGTCTGCTACAAAGTGTCAGTATATCATACAATGGATGCAGAAACTTGTGCACTATTTCTAGTCAAATTTTGTGCTGTTCACCATACAATATAACTCTCAATTCTGTCTGCTACACTGGGGATGAAACTCAGCTCCACAGTTTCTGCTCTAAAATGTACCATACATGCTTAATATTATTCAACTCTGCTGATCAATGGAGCAATGGAACATGTTCAACTAGTATGCCTGATAAGAGCTAGTGACATACATTTTGGTTAGTGAAGATGGAATCTTTGTTAGAGAACAGCACACTATTATATAAAATGTACATTATCTCTTCTAATGTTTTCCAGACTGTATAGCAGGATCTTGGCTTCATTTGTGGCATATAAGTATCTGGAGAGTGTTTTCCTGATGCAAATGATCAATTTGTGCAGGCTGTGTTGGACTGTGATCATAGAAATAGATTCTGCAGCAGGATATTGAGTGAATTTTGACATCAAATGTATTTCATTAGTTCTATGATTATTTATGACAATCCTCAATGATTATTAGAGGTCCTTATAGCAGATGATTGTTTCTTGCTCCATATTCATTTTTCTTGCCATGTGTTGCATATGTTGACATTATCTTGGTCACTGTTATATGTGTTAAACTAACAGTTTTCAACCACTTACACTCCATTAACAGGCCTTAGTCAAAAGTAAGGAATTCTGCTATCTTTTTTCCCAGATGAGAAAAACTGCAGTAGCTGGGTCAAAATGATTTATTAATCATGACTAGTTTTGTGACATTATACTCACATCTTCAGATAACAAACTGTTGACCTTTCCATACATGAAATCCTTGAAACTCTATAAGAGTAAATAATAGCAGTCTCCTACAAAGTTTTCACAAATTGTGTATTGAAAGGTCAACAATTTGTTACCTGAAGATGTGACTATAATGTCACAAAAGTAGTCATGATTAATAAATCATTTTGATGTGCTGTCATGTTTTTAATCATTTGAAATGTATAGTCACAACTGTGGTTGCCCATCATATCAAGTAATTCATCTACTATTTTACCACACTCGTATCTGTCCAACTGGAGGAAAAAAATAAAAAAAATGTTATACACAAGTCAGTGTACTGCAGACCAGCTTCCTCCACTGTGATAACAGATAACAATCATAGTGCATAAATAATGCTATCTTCTAAAACGGGGAATTTACATTCTGTGATAATCATGTGCATGTTGACTGTTTCTGCCTTGCTCAAATAACAGTTTTAATTAATTTGAATACTGTGTTGCTTACTAATGCCAAAATGAAATATATATTTACCCTTAACTGTAATGGCAATGCACTGGGCAGCTCTGGCCCACTCTCCTTCTGAATACTTGCATTGGTTGCATCACCTATGGCTGGAGTAACTGGACGTTCTTCACTTACTTCAGCATCATAATCTAAACAAAATATAAAATAGTTCAGAGACTGAATGAACAGCTGTAGAAAGAATATCAACAATGTTATCTATAAATTAATGGAAATGTAGAAGAATATTATGCTGAACTCTACGTAATAGTTAACGCTGCATTAACTTTTTAGTTTAATTATTTCTTTCTTAGTTTATTTTAATTTCTGTCCCCTTCTTATCTATTTTCCTTCATCCAGTTTTCATTTTTAAATGGGAGTCTTAAGTAGCCATTCCATACCATGGGGTACGAACAAACGTTGTTTCTGATTTCAAGGGCATCATTTCTGTCTCTCCTTTCACTTCACAACACTGGACAATTTTAAAGTATTATCTATTTACCACAGTTATAAGAGTTTTCTACCCACTTGATACGAATACAGAACAAACATTTAAGAATGAAGTGAAATATGAAAAGAATACATATTAATTTTCCTCCCCAGCAGTGAGAACCCATGTTATGATTTACCGTTTATTGGTACAGGAACAGTTGTATCCAGTTCAAAGTCTTCATTAGGAGTAGTTTCAGTGATGGATTCATCACAGTAATTGGGATCAGTAGAGGTGTTCTCATTAGTTTCATTTAATGATATGTTCATATTTTTTCTTTCTTCTTCTTGGAATTTGCATTTTCCTTTAACAACTGAATTTTTTCCTGAAGAATCAATACTTTGAGTCAAGTCTCGCCTCCTTCGCCTACCAAAGGATTGTACTCCATTGTTACAGCGAATCTGGGGAAAAAAACAAGGACAGTATGAATTTTCTGTGTAAGTAGAAACATTTTCTAAATTTATCTACTCTTTAGATTTTAGCATTAACTACTTGTGATATTACCATAAGCTAGGCCTAATTTATACACATTCATCATGCATTTGGCAAGAAAGTGTAAGAGCATCATGGGTATGCTATTGAAACTCCAGTGGCAGACACTTCAAGAAAGGCATTATGCAGCACAGAGAGGTTTATTGTTAAATTCTGAGATTATATGTTGCAAAAAGAGTCAGGGAACATACTACTTTCTCTGACAAGTATTTTGTGAAATGATGATAAAGATAAATTCAGTTGTTCTTCTTGCATACCATTTGTGAATCTAGCAATAAGGGGGAAAATCACAGTAATATTTTTGAATTACCCTCCATCAAACATCATGCAGTGCCTTTTAAAGTTTGAAGTTTAGATGTGGATGTGAATATATTTTTATTTATTTTATTAAAGAATGTGGAGAACAGTTATGATTAATTTTTATTATTTTATATCTACAGGGTATCTGATGACCTCCTGAATGGGGTATTGCAGGCCGGCCACAGAAGCCACTCCCGCCGGTCAAATGAGTCCTGTGGGGCCGCACTATACCCCTTTTTCTGTGAGTTTTTCCCTGAAGGCCATACAGACATAGGCGCCTAGTCAGGCAGTGTCATTCGAGCAGTGAAACAGGCATCATGAGTGTAACAGTGAAGTTTGCGAATGCAACAATGGGTAGAGTGAATTATTCAATTCCACAATCAGAGTTTACTTATGATTTGTATGTGCATACAGAGTCCGCTTGAACTGTTTGGAGATTGTTTGAAAAGAAGTTGCCAGGTGTTTGAGTTACAAGTCATGATGCAGTTCATAAATTAGTCAAGAAGTTTCATGAAATGGGAAGAGTTCAGGACAAGAAACATATACAACAATGTACAGTGCCCACAGAAGCTTGTCTTGATGACATTGCATACTGCCTGGAAAATACCCCTAAAAAGTCTTTTAGATGTCTTTCACAGCAAACACAAATATCGTGCACCTCTGTACAAAGAGGCGCTAAGCTGCTTGGGATAAGGCCATATAAAGTATCGGTAGTACAAGAACTTTAACCTGGTGATCTTGTGCACAAGGTAAAGTTTTGTGAATGGGTTTTCAAACAAGTGCATGCTGGTGAAATGGATCTTTACCTCATTCTGTTTTCAGACAAGGCTTAGTTCCATTTACACGGGTATGTTAATTCCCAAAACTGTCAATAATGGAGTACAGATAGACCTGTTGTGCTTCATTAGGAACGTCTTCATGATCATAATATAGGGGTGTGGTGCACAGTTGTTGGTGACAGAATAACAGGCCAATTTTTTTTAATGACACATTTACAAGTGAGAGATATGTGCACAGCATTTTGCGACCCTTTTTTAATGAACTGAGTGAAAGAGGATGAAGTTCCGCACTTTTTCAACAGCATTCAGCAAGGGCTCATATGATCAATGTTTCTTTGCATGCAATTCATGATGTGTTCAAAGAAAAAGTGATCAGTAACAATATCTGGCCCGCTAGAAGTCCTGATTTAACTCTGTTGTTTGGTGCACTGGAGGACGTAGTGTACACAACAAATACCCACATGATAGAGGAACTCAATGATAATATCCGTGAATCAATTAATTCAATATCTCAGAGAGAATTACATTACGTAATTAATAATTTCTTGAGTAGATGTCAGAAATGTGTGGAAAATAATGACAGGCATTTCCAGCATCTCCTTGTGTGTCATGGGTGAGTACAAAGTTTATTTGCTTTTATTTTAAATGTAGTCATATTGTACCACAACAATAGACTGGCAACACGGCATCTGATAACTGGGCAATGGAGTGCTTGCTGCCTGGCATCTACTGCATTGCACAGGCGGTCGTCAGTTAAATGCAACACAACCAAGTATGGAAATGAATAGTATGGTATTGTAATTTACATCTATGAAAGTCATATTGGAGTATATCTTGTTTCAAGCAGCAAAATTGCATTTAATATACTGGTTTGTGTGTGTGTGTGTGTGTGTGTGTGTGTGTGTGTGTGTGTGTGTGTGTGTGAGAGCGGTGAGCGAGAGAGAGAGAGAGAGAGAGAGAGAGAGAGAGAGAGAGAGAGAGAGACTTTATAAGTTAAATATGGTACTTAAAAGCTCTATGACAACATTGTTCTCTTTTCAAAATTTGTGTAAACAATTTGCATCAAAGTTTAACATTATCTTACAGGTTCACAAACATCCTGGCAAAATTGCACTGTTGCAACAAAATTCACAGTTGCTGTTGATGGAAAACGGAATGCTTTGAAGTCTGCAAACAAATCTCTTGTTCCTCTTTCTGCCTGCAATGCTGGGAATATATTGTGGTCACGTGGACATCTGTAATAAAGAAAAGTATTGTTGTAGAATTTCTTACCTTGATGATATGTTTTTATTGTTGGAAATTTAATTAGCCTCCAATTTAGAAGCCCTCTGTGGTGATTATTACAAAAAGTATGTATACATACAGGATTTTTATAAAAAGTATGGATTTATATATTTCTGACAAGACTGTACATTGCAGTGCCCTTGTTCCAACTGATTTCGATGAAAATGGAAGTCATCTTGAAAACATATCTGACATCATTCATTTATGAGCTTTCATGTGGCTCATATCATCATTTTAGTGTATCCCTGTTTATAGGCTTGCTTGAAGCTTAAAATGCAATGTTCTGTAGAAACAGGACTAGGCCATGATACTACGTTTGAGACTTGGAAGACTGGTTAAAAAGCCATTAGCCATGATCCACCATGTGTCTGGGACTGCAAGCCTATCAAAAGCTGATGTCCTTGGATTGTACAAGTGATTCAAAATGGTTGAGAGAGTGTAGAAGATGAACCTCACAGAGGACGTCTGTTCGTAGGCAGAAACGAAAGCAATATACAATGTGTGCATGATGTGGCAAATTCAAACTGATGATTAAGTTTTCGAACGATTCTAGGCCACAAGAACTGATCTATGACTGAAAAAATTGAAGGTAGAGGTCAATTGAGTGAGAACAGGCATTGCCACAAATTAGAAGCCACATTACGACACTGCACTAAGCCACATCTGCTTTATGCTCAATGGCTATCTTGCCTGGTAAGGCACTGCAATGCGCTTCCTACAGTCCAAATGTGATCCTGATGGACTTTTTCCTGTTCCTCTGAGTGAAGACAGTCCTCAAAGGATAGTGCCATGACACTATAGTAGAGCTCAAAGATGGAGGTTCTGGAAAAGTACTTCCAATGTCCCTTCCAACTGCGGTAAACTCATTGGTAAAGGGTCCAGTTTTCAAGCATTTTAATTGTTTGTTGTTATATCTTCAATACATTTTTCCTTGATCTGGACTTATTACTTTAGAAGCATGATACTGCTATTGTTCTCTGAATACCATTTCCATTCAGTCTTCACACAATACAATGAAGGCAGAAATTAATTTTTATTTGTTCATTACTAATGTAGTTATAATTATGAAAAGAATTATTTCCCAATGAAAAATGCTCATTCCTATGTCATTACTAAGCAAAAGATAACTTTTTTAAATGTAGAATGATATTCATCTCCTCGTATAATTTTGTCGCCACTAGCAATTGAATTATCTGTACTGATCATCTCCTGCCGATTCCACTGCTTATAATCTTGATACCTTAAACGTAAGTACGGGACTGCTACCTGATCTGGACAGAGATTACACATCACAGTCAGACTCAAAGATTCATCTTGCCACTACTTCTTTCTTTCACACACAATCTCCTCCCAGTCTCAAAGAAGTAGTCTCTCTGGAAGAAAAATTGCTCAACTGTGGCTACAGATTCACAATTGGTACCAAATGCTTTCAACCCTACTATGTGTAGGTGGAATACAGCTTCTGATACTCACATTGGCAGTAATACAGATACTCTGAAAATGGTACCAACTGACTGCAATGTTATCCTCAGCCAACAGGCATCACTGGCTGCAGATATGGTAGGGGCACATGGTCAGCACACCAATCTCTCAGCCATTGTTATTTTTTGTTACCAGGGCTGCTACTTGTCAGTTAAGCAGCTCCTCAACTCACCTCACAACCCATGAGTGCATTATGCTTGTCAACAGCATTCACCAGACCCATACACTCACCCAACCAAGTGTTAACCAAGCCCAACAGCACTTAACTTCAATGATGTGACAGGAACTGTTGTTACCACTGCAGCAAGGCCATTGGCAGTAATGCTGAGCTTGGTGGAACAAATGGGTGGTTCCTGAGTTTGATGATGGCAGAGTTCACAAAGTGAATAGCTAGCCAAAAACAAACTCTAGAGTGTAGCAAAATCATATTGAGCTTGTACAAACAGTTCACTGAGCAATCTGAATCAAAAATATCAAACAGCAAGGTCAATCACTCCACTATTAATGACACATTTGGAAATTTGTGAGAACTAACTGACAAGCATTGGGCTATGATATTTACAGACAACCTTATGTAAGTGGAAAGTCTCCTGCAGTAGTTTCTTGCCATTAACTGGGAAAGGTCAGTGATGTCTGTGGGAGTTCCAGGTAATGAGTTCTGGGGTGCAGCTTGGTCAAACCTGCAGGCAATTGAGTGTCAGCTATGGTGGAGACGGGCAATGCTTCGACCTCCATAGGCATGTCAGTCTGAAAATGTTCAGTCTCTGTTGATTGTGTGGTGAGGGGGTGTTGTTGGGAGCTGGAAGCAGCTTAGGGGATGGACGTGTTCCACCTCCATTGGTTCCCATTGATGGTCATTATGAACCCCCTTTCATTGCCTAACATGAGGGCAGTGGTTATACCAGTAGCAAGCAGGTTGTTGGGCAGGCTTGTCCTTTGTGTGGTTATGTAGTTCATGCCCAGTCAATGGCTGAGAGGCAGAGGGGACCCACATCTTGCACCCAGAGCTGATTTCATTGCATGACTAGATCATACATTTGCTACCTCCTACTGCCAATAATGTTGCCTTGGGTCCACTCAGGGTCCTGTCGGAAACTGCAAGTCCAGTGTAGGAGTCCATGCAGTAATACTGCTGTATGTAAAAGCATAGGGTCCAATGGGCTGGGCACAGTAGGACAAAGATGGTGTGGGGTCTGCACTCGTATAAGACTTTAGCTAGACTATGTTCATTTATGGAGGTAGACAAGAAGGTGATAAGAAAGCTGGAATGCTTCCCCATAGTTGGTTGTCATCATTATCTTGCACATCTGTGTTTTGAATGTCCTGACCATCTGCTTAGTTTCTGAATTGGATGTGGGATGGGAACAGCCAGTGGCTAGGTGCTCAATGCCATTGTGTTCACAAATATCTTGAAATGCAGATGTCATGAATTGAGGGCCTTTATTGGAAACTAGGGTGGAAGTCGCCCATCCTCCCTCTCCCATTGCAAATGTGTTGGTGAGGGCATGGATGGTGGTGGTAGTTATCCATTTCACATATCGAAAGTCAGAGAGGGTATCAGGAACTAGCAACCACATTCCTCCCGAGAATGGCCCAGCAAAATCAACATGCACTCACTGCCAGGGCTAATCAGAGCACAACCCAAGGGTTGAAATATTGTGTTGAGGCTAACTGATTGTGGAAGGAGGCCTGGCAGCTCTGGATAATGTGTTCTGTTACAACTTCTGTATCAGGCCAGTAAAGGTGATATCACTCTATGACCTTGATTGTGCACATTTCCCAATGTGCAGTGTGGAGAAGCTTCAGTATGAGAAAGTGGAGAGTGGGAGAACATATGACACCATCAGTGTGCCATGAAAAATAAGTGCGTCATGCTGAGTTAGTGCCCTTAGGCAGGTGCACTGGCCAACCCCACCTTAGCAGAGTAGCAGATGACACTTGTTTCATTTGCTACTTTACACACTATGATCAGGAATTCATTGAGGGTGTGTTGTGATTTGTACATGTGCACATTAATAAGAGACATGGCCATATCTGCGTCCAACTGTATATCTGCTGTTGCACCATTAACTTCTAGCTGCAACATAAGCTTTTGCATTCCATCTGCTGGTGCTATTGCCACTGGCAAGGCTGCATGCAGCATGCTGTTGTTGTTGTTGTTGTTGTTGTTGTTGACAACACATACCAGCAAAGGCAGTCACCAGCCAAGGCAGACACTTAGATGCCCCAGTTTGTGGCATGCGAAACAAGTGATGCCTTGGAAAGAGGTGACAATCTAGATATGATCTGAGGGTAGAAGCTTTTCTGGTTCAAAGTAGGAGAATGGGATCACTCTTATTGAAAAACTGCAATTCTTACCATTGCAAAGTGCCAGATACTATCACTTGATGTTTATACAAAATGGTACAAACACATTAGAATACATTGTAACACTATAAATTCAATATATTGTTGTAATTATAATACTTGGAACATAACTGCAATGAAATATAATACAAATACAATGAAACATAGCTGATATATGAAAATATGTGCAAGAAATATTAAAACTTGTACTTACAAACTTCGTGCACAGAAACTGATTGTAATTATTGTAGCTAAATGTACAGATACAGGACTCATGTTAACATCAAAATCAAACATGTATTTAAAAAGTTATTAAGATTTCTAAATCAAACATTATTATGGAAAGATATTTCATGTAATCTGGTAATGATAACTGTAATATTTTGGGATGTTAATTATTCTGGCAAGATTATAACAAATTGTAAACCAAAATTTTATAATTTGTTTTAGAAAAATAATCAACTTATAATTACAAATTTAAAAATTACTGCTTGAAACAGTGAATGTTTTCATATCTTGATTGTTAAAACATACATGTACGGACCAGCAGCAACAACTGTGGTGTGGCTAGTACTGTCTCAGATTTTGTAGGGTCAAAGTTAGATCATTTTTCTGGCACAAATAAATAAGTTATTAGGCATATTTCCATTTCAGTCACATCATTTCTAGATTGGATTAACCTGACATATTGATCCTGATGTTACAAGGAAACCAGGCTATCTCTCATGTGGAGATAAATTGCAGTGAACAAATATACACTTCAGTTATGAACTTTGAGAAACATTAAATTGAGTATCCAGTTTCATAACCACAAATGGTGGTTACATTTTAAGTTGGTGGATTGCGATGGGATGGTTTGATAATCATCAGGACAGACTTGTTAATTATTCCAGGTACCAACACATCACAAAAATTAAATCCAAAATTTAAAAAAAAACTGAAAACTGAAGATATGGAGCAAAAGTAAAAGAGGACGGATGGACAAGGAAGGTGAGGAGCTGAATAGTTGGAAATAATTATGTGGGATCTCATTTTTTGAAGACACTGAAAAAGATAAGTACTTTAATTTTTTTCTTTTGTACTGTAATGAAAGACAGTATTGTAGGATGAGCAAAAAAAAACTTTTCCTTTAGGATTGTAAATTTTTTTGATAATAATTAAAAATAAGTAGTTTCAAATGACAATATGGAACTTGATGACAGCCTAAGTGAAACGAAATAATTTTTAAAAAACACTGCATCAGAATTGTGAAGAAGAAATAGTAAGTGTTTGGAGTCCATTTAGAGGTTTTGATCAGATGGAATTTTGAGACAAAATGTTAATCTTTTGAAACAGATGATGACATTTATGCAGGAACAGTTTAAGAAGCAAGATATAATTTTTGAATAAATAAGTAAAGCAGTAATTAGGTCGCAGGGCAAAGAATTTTATGATAGAATCAGAACACAAACAATCCAATGAATGAATATGTTCTGTAGAAAATAATGTTGTGAATGTAAAATTAGACACCAATATTAGAAACACTTGCACTGTTGTACCAATGCTCCACCCAATAGTTATGTAAACATTAATGAAAACAGAAGTAAAATGATTGAAATGAAGTGCAAATATCTGAAAATAAAAGTAAAAAGAAAATTTCTAAGTAAACATGAAGTAGTTATGAATATGCATGTAAACCACTTTTGGACAGAAGACACTGTGGGACTTCTAGGGTTAACTCTCACTGCAAACTACAGTTTTATTTCAAATGTAAGTTGGAACAAAAGTGAATATCTGCTTAAGAGAGTGATAAAACTACTAATGACATCAAGGGAATCGAGAAGTCTTGTGGGTTTGTTTGAAGCAAAACTGTGTAGCAGCTATGTATTGAATAGTAATACAAAGAAATGCCTAAAGTCAGAAACATATTCCAAGCATATTTTATATTTTTCAATGTGTATACATAATGTCAAGTTAAAACAAGTGCTTTTAAAGGAATTCATGTTCAATGCAGAAGCATATGAGTTCAAAATAATTACAATTTTTGTTCACCATAGATTTAAAGACTCCAGGGAAATATACCTTCAGTTGTATATGATGTGTCTAGCAAGCACAGAGCACTGAATTGATGCCGCTTGTACTTCAAAAAAATTTTGATTTCCAGGACCACATCCATGGTCTAACTATCCTGAGATACTTTCAGATTATTTTCTACATCCATGCTATCCTCCTTCAGTTGGTGTTAGGCAAATATAAACTAGAGTATTTCAGATGTTTCCAGATTTATTTCAAATGTATTTACACAGTAGTGATTATGTGAAGTTTATTTATTATTTGTTGGAAAGTCATGAGTGTTTCTGAAATTAAGTCTGAATTCAATTTGTTAAGATAGAGAAATTTTGAAACACAACTACACTAAAGGTGTTTTCCATTATTATGAATAAAGATACATTTACATTTATGATTCTATTATGAAGAAGTTACCTTGTTGTCTGAGAAGGTACATTTTGGGTGCCTTTGAGGAGAAACATTTTTTACACTTGCTATACTTTCAATTATTGTACTACTTGGTTTCATAGAAGTTGGATAATTGGAAATTTTGGAAATACTCAGGAAACTGTTGTACTATACAGGAAACGGTGATGAAGGGAAGGCAGTCTTGTTAATTACTATTATCAGTTTAAAGATCTATGGTCAGCAACTGAAAAACCTTTATAGTGAGAGCATCGATAAACATTTGTTATGAGAAATGAGTACTAAGTTCAAAATTTCAAACTTAAGGAACACATATCTATTCCCTCAGGTATATTTTACTGAGAGTAATGATTAGAGTGAGGAGATTATTTGTCAAATCACATACATAATATCTGAGAGCTATAACAGTTGAGAATTATGTTTTATATGGTTAACTTTATGTGTGAACTGGAATAATATTTGAAATAATTATATTAAAGAAAATTTGTTGTTTTTGTACACTGTAAAAATACATTACTATCTTGTTGGATTGTAATTTATATAAGAATTCATTTATGGTGAATGAAGAAGGACTAACACGTTACACATAACACAAAGTAAGAACAAGTATGTATGCAATTTTTTTATGTATATAGTGGTACATCAACTTCAATGATTGTTTTATTTGAAAGGGGTCACCCATGTTATTTCAGGCCTTCCTGACTGCTGTTACCTCAATGCAAATTATGATTTACTTACTTTACAAAACTAATTCACTGTATTATCACAAGACTAAACAAATACTCTTATTACTACTTATTGTCAAACTTACAATGTGAAATGAAAAATATCAATCTTGAAATGAAATACATGACTCTACAAATTAATAATTAACATATCATGTATCACACACTGTGTGAAAGTTTTTCTCTTATTAGTTATCACACACCCTCCCTTATTCCAAAAGTAAACAATTGTAAGACATGTGAAGCACATTAAACTTGGATAGAACAGTTTTAGGAACATATTTAACTTGCACTTTAATTTACATGTACACATGTTTAACCACATATCTGAAATGATTTATATGTTAACTGTTGATGATAAATTTAGTGTAATGCTACAAGAAGACCATTCTTGAATAAGTTGTGGAATGCACAAACACTTAAAGTTATACACTGACACGTATCTAATATGAAGTAACACTTCATTACAGCTTTTGGTGGTCAAGGTGATTGACTCCAATTTTCTTATTTCTATTTTTATAGTGTTTACTTCTTTTCATTTGCAATGATGTAGTTTTCAAAACATTTAATGCATGTAAACAATGGCTGTGTAAACTAGATAATGTTATTTTTGACAAGCTATTTAGATCAAAATTTGGCTAAATGATTTATTTTGTCACTTTTAAGCCTACATCTGAACAGGGCGCTACAGAATGAGTCATTGAGGACAGTGATTGTGATCCAGATTCCATCCCAGTCACAGGTAAGGAAAAGCTAAACTTTCCGCCACATAGTATGTGTTACGTCTGCCACAGATGGCCCCTGCCAGGCAGACTACACTCAAGACACCCCTGTGTATCATATGACATACACAAGCACTTGCAGGTGCAACCAAGAGGAAAACAATTCTTCAAAACAAACAGAACTTGCTAGAGACTAATGCGAACCTTTTTCTGCAGAGGTCACCTCACAGATACAGGGAAAGTTGGAGTACTCTGCCTGCCTCTGTCAGCTTTATAAGGCCAGCGCAGCAGCAGTACAGCCAGTTCCTTGCTGAGCTAGGACCAGCTCCGACAGACCTCACCAACGCTCTTGATGAATGGTCGTCTAAAAGTTATTTGTTTTTGTGTGTATATAGTGATTGTTCAAGAAGTTAGTTTAGTTTCAATAAACAACATTAAACTGAGTGTTTCACAATACAGAGGATTCACCAGTGGCGATGAGTATAGTGGAACGAACTAACAAACATTGTGGTTACACCAGCAGCACCTATGGAATGGCAACAATTCTTTCAAGGACTTCTGCACCAGTTTTTGGAAACTCAGACACAACTGATCGCTGAAGTCTGAAGCCTCCACCACCCCACGACACCACTGCCATTCCAAGCATTCAACGATGAAGTTGAAGAATGGGAAACTTACGAACGACGTATCCGGCAACACTTCACGATACATCAAGTCACCCAAGAAGACAGGCAGTGTGCTTTTTTGTTGTCATGGAACCAATCGAAGATGTACGTCCCGCTCACGAAACTACAGCTGCTGCACCCGACTCCCTCACCTTCACCATCATCTGTGTGACATTAAATGACTGCTACAAAAGCTGATATCATGTACTCGCAGCCTGCGTCGAGTTCTACCACTGCGGGAAGAAACCCGAGCAGGCCTATTGCCAGTGGGTCGCCGAGCTGCAAGGTCTCAGCAGGAAATGTAAGTTTCACACACATCTTTCAAAGGAAACATACACTGATTACATGGTGTGTGACCACTTGATAAAGGCAGTGCCAGACGTCGCTTTCCGCCACGATGCCCTCAAGTTAGAAGACCCGTCCCTCGAGCAAGTCATAGAACTAGCCTATAAATTCGAAATTTCTACACCTGCTGACTGGAATCCTGGCCAGATGTAGCAGCAATCCATGACGATGCCACGATCAACACCGAAGATATCGCACCAGTCCAGGGCTCACCGCTGCTCTCCTACCTCCACTGCGGTCAGAGACCGCCTCCACAACAAGACGCCGAGTCGCACCATCCCGGCCAGAGCCAGAAGCCACTGTAGCAACAACACAACCAGCAACATCATCGTGGGGATCGTCTCCGCCTGCTCTCCTGCCCCACCTGCTATTAAACACATGATAGAGAAGATTGCCCAGACCGCTGGGCGCAATGCTCACACTGCAGCAGGGAAGGCCATTTAGTGTCCGTTTGTTGTGCAAAATCCACCACCTCCAGCAACTGTCAGCCCAGGCCATATCCAGACGGCTTGAACAACACCCCAATGGACATCAACCAGGTAGACAACTCCTAGACATCAAAAATTTTTATAGATGTCACTATCAATGACAAGCCTCTGCATCTCCAAGTGGACACAGGCGCAGCAGTATCCTTGATTAATTACACTTCATATGCCAACATTGGTTCACACCCCTCTCTCCAGCCCCTAAGATCCTACTGGCATACAATAAGCAAGAGAGAGCTCTCCTAGGATGATTCACGCCTCAAGTCAAGTACAAATCGGTTCACCGTCCAGTCATGTTTCTGGTTGTAAACAATTCCTCCACAGCAGACTTATTTGGACTGTACGCCTTCTGCTTATTCGGATTTTCCATTGTGGACAATGTTCACCTAGTATCTCAGCATGTTCCTTTTCCTGAAGTTGATGCACTCTGTAATGAATTCCAGGGCCTGTTTTCGCTGGGCATAGGCTGCGCGAAGGATTTTGAGGCCTCGCTCCAACTCCGTCCCGCCGCCCGGCTCCGCTACTTCTGGGCACGCCAGGTACCAGTGGCACTACAACAGCTGCTCAAAGAAGAACTCCAACATCTTCGAGATGTAGGGGTTCTCCAGCCCGTGCAGTTCAGCTTGTGGTCCATGGCTTTAGGCACTGTGCAGAAGCCAGGCCACCGCCTTCGCCTCTGCGGTGACTTTAAGTCTACAGTCAGCCCACAGCTTCTCGTTGATGACTATCCCCTTCCACGACCAGAAGATCTTTTTCGCAAATTGGCAGGGGGCTCCTACTTTACCAAAATCGACCTAGCTGAAGCATATCTCCAAGTTCCACTTGATCTTTCCTCCCGACAATACACTGTTATAAATACTCCTTTCGGCCTCTTCCAACTAAACCGACTCACGTTCGGTTTAGCCAGTGCTCCTGCAATCTTTCAAAGATACCTTGAACAACTTCTCACTGATATCCCGGGCTGTATAAATTACGGGATCCTCCTCCGAAGAGCACATAGCCAACCTCCGCCTCCTCTTCCTCCGCCTTCGAACTGCAAGTCTGAAATGTAATATTTCTAAATGTTCATTTTCCAACAATCTATTTCCTATTTCGGTCACATCATTTCCCAGAATGGCATTTCTCCACCTTTCTCTTATATCGACGCTATTAACAACCTGTCCCGTCCCCGGGACCTTCATCAGTTGAAATCCTTCTTGGGCAAAATTTCGTATTACATGAAATTCGTTCCTTCCGCAGCTCAAGTGGCAGCACCCCTGTACCACCTCTGCCACAAAAATTTCCCATTCTGTTGGACTCCAGTCTGTGATACCGCCTTCCATACCCTTAAACAGCAGCTCCAATTCGCTGCATGTCTCATGCCTTATGATCCAAATCTTCCTTTGATACTTGCTACAGATGCCTCTGAGTATGGTGTGGGAGCCATACTGTCTCACAAATTGCCAGATGGCACAGAGTGCCCCATATCACACATCTCAAAAGCTCTTTCCACAGCACAAATCAAATATTCCCAAATCGAGAAAGAAGCACTTGCCATGGTTTCAGCCTGTTTCTCTATGGCAAGTCCTTTCACATTATTACTGACCACAAACCACTCCTCTCTTTATTTGCGCCTTCCACGTGATTACCAACCAAAACATCCCTTCGTCTCCAGCGTTGGGCGTTGTTCCTATCCCAATTTCGCTACACCATGCATTTCCGTACCACCACCCAGCACGCCAATGCAGACGCCTTGTCGCGTCTACCACAAGGTCCAGACCCTGCTTTTGAC
Organism: Schistocerca cancellata; assembly: GCF_023864275.1. Classification (NCBI taxonomy): domain Eukaryota; kingdom Metazoa; phylum Arthropoda; class Insecta; order Orthoptera; family Acrididae; genus Schistocerca; species Schistocerca cancellata. Next base: position 755,383,462 of record NC_064629.1, on the reverse strand, counting down.
CAGTTGGACCTCCTCGTTTTTCAGATTGATGATGACGTCCAAGAGGCCCTGAAGGCATTTCCCGTTACAGCTGTCAAAATAGCTGCAGCCACCACAGAAGATTCCCTCCTCCGAGTCGTCCGACACTGCATTCTGCATGGTTGGCCATCCTCGCCGCCTCCTCAGGATCAACGCCACCTCCAGTTGTACTATTCCATCCAACACTAGCTTTCGGTGGTGGAGTCCTCCTTCACTTAGATTCAGCAGAACTGAGGGTCATCGTTCCGAGATCCCTGCAGCCCACAATCCTCCACATTCTTCACCAAGGGCATTCGGGGATCGTTCGCACCAAATCCCTTGTAAGAAGGCATGTTTTTTGGATCGGCCTCATGTTTGACATCACAGACATGGTGCAGCACTGTACCGACTGTGCCCAACAATTGCCCTGTCCCCCCCAAATATTCCTTCCCTGGCCTATGCCGAACGGTCCCTGGGAACGCATCCACCTTGACTTTGCGGGACCATTTCTGGGCCACCAATGGTTCCTAGTGACGGATGCATTTTCCCATTTCACGTACATCATTCGGTGTTCAGCAATCACCACACACATTACCTTATCAGCCCTCGAAAAATATTTTGCTTGGAAGGATTACCAAAATCCATAGTCACAGACAATGGACCACAATTTCCAAGCCATGAATTCCTCTCCTCTTGCACCGACAACAGCATCCAGAATCTTCTCACCCTGCCCTTCCATCCCTAATCCAATGGGGAAGCGGAACGCCTGGTCAGAACTTTTAAGACACAGATGCTCAAATATACCAAAGACCACTCCGTTGAAGATGCTCTGATGCTCTTCCTCAGTTCCTATCGAGCCACTCTGATAGGGGACAAAAGCCCAGTGGAAGCACTCCATGGCCGCCAGCCCAGGACCCTCCTACATCTTCTCTTGCCCTCTCCAAGAATTCATATTCCTTCTGGACAGTTCTGGTTCTTCCCTGGCTCCTTAATCTGGACCCGAGGTTTTGGCACTAAAGCAGGTTGGCTGCCCACCATCATCCAGTATTCCTGGGGTCGCCAACTTTTTGATGTCATCTTGGATGGCCACATAGTCTGTCGCCATTGAAATCAATTGCGTCCTAGCTACTCTGCGACATCTGCACCGCACCCGTACAATACGGACCACCGCCACCTCTGCAACCCATTCCGGACCACCTACACAGACCCCTTCACTAATGCCACCTAATCGTTGCATGGGTGACGTTTCAGGGCATCAGTCGCCACCACCAGCACCACCAACACAGCAGCCGCAGCCGACGGACCAGCTGCCTGGCCCCTCTCCAACAGCCGATGGCCACCGATGAAGACGACCCGATGCCACTTGTCCCACCCATGCCAACATCACAACCAGTATGCAGGTCAGCCCGCATCACTGGACGTACAGCACCATATTCTCAAAGAGGCAGCCTCCACAGACTCCTCCAGGGAGCCGCAGCCGCAGATCTCCACGACGTAGCAGCTATCGATCTTTCGTGCAGCTCCCCCCCTGGAAGGGAGGTATGTTACGTCTGCCACAGAAGGCCCCTTCCAGGCAGACTACACTCAACACACCGCTGTGTATCATATAACATACACAAGCACTTGGAGGCACAACCAAGTGGAAACCAATTCTTCAAACCAAACGGAACATGCTAGAGACTAATGCGAACCTTTTTCTGGAGAGGTCACTTCACAAGTACAGGGAAAGTTGGATTACTCCGCCGGCCTCTGCCGGCTTTATAAGGTCAGTGCAGCAGCAGTACAGCCAGTTCCTCGCCAAGCTAGGACCAGCTCCGACGGACCTCACCGATGCTCTTGATTTGTTTTTGTATGTATATAGTGGTTGTTCGAGAAGTGTAGTTTACTTTCAATAAACGACATTATACTGAGTGTTCTACAATACTGAGTATTCACAAGTATGCACATATTTGGGAGCTCAACTTTGTCAAGTTCAATCTCCTGTCCAGACCTAATGTCATCTGCATATGCCACCAAATGGAACTTTTATTTTTGTAACTTTATTTTAGCTGTCTAATTATAAATATCCACTAATTCTTTAATAGTGCAGATACAATGTGCATGTGGTGTGGACGGGTGGAGTATATGGCATTAAAGGGGTACACTGTAATTACTGCAAGCGGATGCAAATTAACAAGAAGGATTTGTGGGCCCAATTTCATTTATTACAGAGCTACATGTAGAGCCTGTGCCACAAATTTTCAATGAACAATGCAACAATGCCTTATATTGTCTTGAGCGAATAAAGGTAGTAGTAATTGCATAAAGTGATTAGCAGTAACTGTTAATGAACAATAATAGAAGTTGAAGTTAAAAAAAACCAATGAGTCAGTAAAATCATGTCATGAATGATAGGATTACAATGAGTAACATTAGGAATCTTTGGATTTATGTAACTGTTTAATACTGATGATATTTTGTTGTTCTTTGATTACTACTAATTGATTTCTATGGGCTCCTACCTAACTGAAAGGTATTTGTTCAATGTAACATATCCATTTGAAATCACACTAGAGCAAGAGTTGAAAGGTTTTGTGCTGTTCTCGGCTTGCAACAAAATCAAGTGTTCTCACATAATTTTTCAATCATTAACAGACAATGATTATAATGACAGTAATTTTGCTCACATAGTGAGTAGGTGACTATTAATTTTCTTTAATTCATTAACTAAACTTTTAACATTTTCCAAATTTATCTAGCTACTATAATTTAATCCAGCAAAAATTTTATATTTCCTTAACCTTAACGAAGTTTTTACTCATTGCCATCACTGCTGCAAGTACAGAATACTGGTGATTCGGTTATAACTGCACCTACATTTCATGGATTTCATTTATTCTTTGGTGTAGATGCCTTTCCCACACAACAGAGAGGTTTAGGTTCATGGTATTTACTATTAAAAATATGATATTTGAACATGACTTCTTAGTGGTTCGTCAATTAAGCACTGAGATAACTGCAGGTATGGATTGGATGATGAAGCATAAAGTAATTATTAAGTGTGATAGGAAGTTAATGACTTGTTCAGAGGAAGAAGATAAAGAAACAGTAAATTTTGATGAGGTTAGAGAGAACAATGAGGAGAGTGATGCTGATTTGAGAGTAATTACATTCCCAACATGTGTAAGTTTGAGTGAAGTGCTGAGAGTTATCATGTTAGAAATTTGAACAAGCTGTATCCCTATGAAGATGAACTGAGAAAAATAATCAAGAGAATTTTGGGAATATCAACAGAACAGAAAGTGGAGTTGTTCAATATTTTACTCTATAACAAAGAAGTGTTTTCAGCTATTGTATTTACCCAATTATAAGACAAGGCTTTTTCCCCAAATTTGTCATTTGAAAAATACTGCATCATCTTATATTCACAGGTTAAACTATTGCTACTGAGGTTAACATTTTTACATTGTTTAATTGAGTATATAGGGGTTGGCATTCATTTACAGATGAAGTTTTGGATATTGAGGTCACAGGCAGATTTATTTTGAAGAATTCAGAATGGCAGAGATGGGCAATTGATACTTGTGTTTGAACAGGTTCAAGATTTCAGAGATTAATAAATCTGCATACAAAGGGTCACACCACTTACATGAAAAAATCAAACTTGCATGCCAAGACTGGCAAGTCAGCAGCCTACGCTGCATAGGGTTTGCTTAACACCTTGATTAAATGTGAAACTAGTTGCAGCTACATGGGTTTTATTGCTCACAATAGACTCTCAGCAAACCACAAACATCAGAAAAATTTAAACTAGTTTTGTCTGAGAGTGGGTGTAGTTTCTGCATCACTTTGTACAATTTGTTATTTGAAGACAAATAGAGTACACTCTCCTTTGCCTCATTGAAGGAATGGTGTACATGTGTATGTAGTGGGGGTGGGGGGGGGGGGGGGGAGGTGCCGAGGCAATGAAGCTGCAACTGCAGATTGCTGTTGGTTTTGCTGCAGTTGGAGCAGCAATTACTGCTGTTGCCATTGGAATTTCTGTTGTTGTTCATGTTGCTGATGTAGCTGCTGGTGGACTTCCCACTGTTTTTCTTGCTGTTGCTGCAGTTGTTGTTGCTGTCACAAATGATGCTGCCACAGCTTTAGAAACTCTGGGATCCATGCTTTATTGGAATAGTTGTATGGTGAGATAGTCCTCGTCACCACTTTTCTATCCTACTTTACATAGGTGGAACACATTATGATCACTCACTTTGGCAGTAATGCAGAGACTGGGGGAACAAACAGGTGGTTTCTGAGGTCAGTGACAGTGGAGTTCACAAAGTGAACAGCCAGCAGAAAACAAAGTCCAGAACATAGCAAAATCATCATAAGCGTAGCCAAACAGTCCAGGGAGCAATCCAAATTTTTAAAATAACAAACAGGTGAGGTCAGTTACTCTACAATAAATGAGGAGTGTTGAAGACTTCACAGAATAGCATGAGGTTACAGTATTTACAGGTACTCTTGCATCAGTGAAATGCCCCACTTGACCTTTTGCATCTGTGGCTGTGCTCCCCATGGAAATTTGAGTATCTCTGACATGTCCTGTATATCGATACTTGGGGCTCGGTGGGAATTATGAATCACTGTCAGATAATAAAAACTGTTTTACATTACATTTGAATACTTGGACTCTTAGTTCCAGTTTTTTAAACATATCTTTATAATTTAGGAGTAAAGGAGCCCACTCACTGAACAGCAGAAGTCATCAAGGGGGACACAAAAAGGTATGAAAACTTTGCTAGTTTTGATATTCTAGCTTCAAGTTTCCGTTGTTTGATTTTTCATAGTTTTTGGATGGACACACACACACACACACACACACACACACACACACACACACACACACACACACAAGTCCCACTAGGAGAGAGGTGGATAGCAGAAGTATGGGTTGGGGAGGTGTAGCTGGCTGCGCAGAGGGACACAGCAGGTGTATGGAATGGGAATGTGGAAGGGAGAGGCAGCAGGTGAATGGGTTACTACTGTGACATTTGGGAACTGGAGCTGATGAGTTTGTGTGGTGCACAATGAAACTGATTTGGAGGTGTGTATTGGGAGGGTGTGATGGGATAGATGAAGGGGATACTGGTGGGTGGAGTGTGTGGTTGCAATAGATTAATGGAGGTCAAAGGGTTGAGGCCAGGATGATGTGTTATAAGTATAACTCTTATCTGCATACTTCTGGAAAGCTGGTGCTGGAGGGAAGGACCAAGATGACAGGTCAACAGGAAAATTTCATCTCCAGCACTCACAATGTAGAGCATTAATGGGCTAAGTTCAAGAGCATTGTACAATATGCTGTAGGCTGAAAAGTGGCGAGGGATGGAAAAGATCCACCACAGTTCAACAAAATATCAGAAAGCTGCTACAAAAGCCAAGAGAGCTTCACTGTAAATTTAAATGTAGCCAACGGCTCACAGACAAATAAAGACTAAATAAAGCCAAACTTAACATAAGAAGGGTCACTTGTGAAGCATTCAACTCATTAAAAATAATATTCTATCTACCGACTTGAAAGAAAATTATAAAAAAGTGTACTCTCATGTTAAATGAGTACAAGGAGCAAAGCAATCTATTCAGACACTCTGTGACCCTAATGGCTCTGAAATGGAGGATGACACATAAAAGAACAAAATCTTTTTCCAATAATGTTTCACAGAGGAAGATAACATTATGGTCCTTCCTTCAAATCACTACACAAATGACAAAATGACATATTGAAATAAGTCCCAAGGGACAGAAAAGCAACTGTACAGTATGTCTGAGATTGGCACCTCTCATAAAAAAAATAATAAAAAAACTCAAAATATTGTTATAAGGGAAACAGGAAGACTGTATCTCTATTGCACTCAGTCAAAAATATTTAACAAAAGGTCAGAAGTAGAAAAATTTTGAATATTGTAGAGAAAATATGATACAGCTGTTCATTAGAAAATGAAAAGCTGTATATGGAAGAAGCAATGACTATACAATTTGATAAAACTGAAATTCAACACACATCTCCACCAAGATTAGGAAAATAATAAATTCACTCGAAAGTAAAACTCACATGGAATTGATGGCATTTCCAACAGAATACTAAAGCTTGTTCCTAACAGACAAGTAGGATTCTCAGCTACATATGCAGTAGCTCACTGAAACTGGGCATTTTTCTGGATAGACTAAAATATGCTATTGTTAAACCATTGCATAAACATAAAAAAAGGGAGATAAGTCTGATACAAACAACTAGAGTTTTATCTAAACTTCTTGAAAAAGTAATGTATTCAAGAGTAGCTTCACATACTTGTAAAAATGAAGTACTAACAAAATGCCAGTTTGATTTTCAGACAGGCTTTTCAACAGAAAATGCCATATATGCTTCCACTGATAACATATTGAATGTGCCAAGCAACCAAACTTCACCCATTGGGATTTTTTGTGATCTCTCAAAGGATTTTGACTGTGTGAATCACGAAATTCTTCTAGATAACCTTAAGCATTGTAGTATGAGTGAGAGAGTGCACAAGCAGATATTTAACTGAAAGAATGCAGAAGATTGAAACTGACAGTACAGATAGTCTGCAAAAATCGGCAGAGTCCTCTAAGATGGGAGTAATCAAGAACGGTGTACCACAGGGTTCAGTCTTGGGTCCCTTATTGTTCTTGATATATATTAATGTCTTTCCATTCTATAGTCATGAGGACACACAGCTAGTTGTTTTTCTGATGATACAAATATAGTAATCACACCCAACAAACAATAATCAGCTGATAAAATTGTAAATAATGTCTTTCACAAAATTATTAAGTTGTTCTCTGCAAATGGATTCTCACTAAATTTTTGAGAAAACACAGTATATACAGTTCTGTGAAATAAATGGCATAACACTATTGATGAACATATGCTTTGAACAGAAGTCTGTTGCTAAGGCAGAATATTCAAAATTTCTGTGTGTGTGCACCGATGAGAAATTGAACTGGAAGAAACACATTGATGATTTGCTGAAATGTTTGAGTTCAGCTACTTATGCTATTAGGGTTACTGCAAATTTTGGCGATGAACATATCAATGAATTAGCCTACCATGCCTATTTTCATTCACTGCTCTCATATAGCATCATATTGTGGGGTAATTCGTCATAAAGAAGGAAAGAACTCATTGCACAAAAGCACGTAATCAGAATAATAGCTGGAGCCCATCCAAGATCACCTTTTAGACATTTATTTAAAGAACTAGGGATATTCACAGTACCTTTCGCAACACAAATATTCATTTATGAAAATTTTTGTTAATAATCCATCCCAGTTCAAAAATAATAGCAAAGTGCGTAGCTACAACACTGGAAGAAAAGATGACCATCACTATTCTGAGTTAAATCAGACTTTGGCATATAAAGGGATGAACTCTGCTACCATAAATGTCATTTGTCATTTACCAAATAGCATTACAGGTCTCTGGTGGAGCAAAGCATTCCTAATGATTGGAAAAAAGCACAGATCATTCTCATTTTTAAAAAGGGTCATCAAATAGATGCAAAAAAAAACTATAGACCTATATCTCTTGGAAAATATTTTATGCTTGCATTTTATTGTTTCTGGAGATGGAAAAACAATAGATACAAGCACCCAGGTAAATTCTATGTTCCTCAGCTTCTAGAAGTCATTTGAAACAGTTATTCTCTTCCACCAAATGAACAAAATATGAGCGTACAAAATATTGGACCAACTGTGTGACTGGGCTGAAGAGTCTCTAGCAAACAGAACACAGCCTGTCATTCTCAACGGATAGAAGAATTCAGGTGTGAAAGTAACTTTGGGCATATTATAGGCTCATTACTTTTCACAATATATACAGGGTAAGTGATAAATGAGGAAAAATATTCCGAGAACTGCATGCTGCCATGTGTGACAAGTGACGGGCCACTCTTAATTTTGTTCTTCTCAATGTATTGTGTACATAAAAGAAAATAAACAGTCATTGGCTAAAAGAAAACCACAGTGTGCAATGTGTTTACAACAGCCTGCACTATTTGCTCTAGCTGATATTTGCCATGCTGACTGCTGCTAATGGACGCGTCAAAGTGTTACTACCATGGCAAGTTTCACAAATGAGGAATACGTCAACATCCACCTCTCCTAAGGGATTATGAACTGAAGAGTTGGCATTGCAAGACAACTGTTTCACAAGAGGTTTCCTAACTAGCACCTTCCGTCTGTAAAAACATTGTACTCTGTGTAAAGGAGCTGGAGGGAGTATGGTGTATGTGTAGTACTTCCAGGGTTCAGTGGACAGGGCTGACTATCAATGTACAGTGCAGACGACAAAGAGAATTTGTTACAAACTGTTGCAGAGGACCAAAGAATAAGCAACAGGTCTCTTGCCACTGTGGTCAAAATATGTCACAATTTACTGTTATGCAAGTACTGCACAGAAACCATTACCATCCCTTTTCAAGTGTAGAAGGTACAAGAATTGTTGCTGGGGGACTACCAGCAGAGGCTGGGTTTCTGCAAATTCACCCTATGGTGTCAGAGGCATAACCAGCATTTTTCACAAACAATACTGTTCACTGACAAAGCCTATCTCATGAAGGAGGGTATAGTGAATTTGCATAACTGGCAGAAGTAGGCAGAAGAAAACCTTCACAGCACAGTGGTACGAGAGTACCAAGAATGATGCAGTGCCAATATCTGGTGTGGTATTATCAGCTGGCATCTCATAGGGCCATATGTGTTAGCATCAAGGCTGACAGGAGAGTGATATCTGCATTTCCTGGAAGCTACATTACTGGAAATTGTTGGAAGACATTAGTATGGCCTCTCATATGAACCTGTTGTACATGTGTGATGTAACCTCCTTTCGCTTCAGAAGCACAGTTCAACACCACCTGGACAGTTTATTCCCTTGCAAATGGACTGTTGGTGGCATCACTGTAGCATGGCCTGCTAGATCGCCAGACCTTAAGTCACTGGATTTCTTTTTCTGAAGCCATCTAAAATCTGTGACTTATGAAGTGGGACTGTTGATGTCAACAACCTTTGACATGGAATACAACATTCCTGTGATATTTTGTGATGAGATATAGACATGATGGATCGTGTTCAGCAATCCTTTCTGTGAAGAGTCAGACTTTGCACACATCATTTCAAACAGTACTTCAGTTTCTGGTCATGTGTTTCTATGTTAATCTAGATGTTTACAGGTGTACTGTATTCGTTTTGATTAACTGAGACATAACTGAGTAGTGATACTTTGTATTCTGATTCTTTGTACTCGTTCCTTAAGACCAAATCCAGGAAACAAAAGTCAAATAATAAAACATGCATACACAGTAATACAGTTCCTCCTCACTTTCCTTTCCCTATGCCAGCTAGCCAAAGGCAGTGTGGTCAGTTGTAAAACACAAATTAGGTATCAAAGCCTCTAGACATGGAATTAGTACATTTAAGCTTGAAGATGAGATCATTGTAAATCCGGCTCAAATTTCAGAATGCTTCAATGAGTTTTTCATTAATGTAGTGAAACCAGTGGTTAATGTTGCAGATTATGAGAACAATGTACGTCCCTTTGGACTAAATCAAAATTCTGAATGCCTCACAAAATTCAAAACAGTTTGAACAATAGATGTAGAAAAAATTATATTAAAACTAAAAAACAAAAAATCTGCAGGTTGGGATGGAATACCAGCAAAAGTCCTTAAATTTGTGTGTAAAATAATAGGATACCCACTATCTAAAATAATAAACCAATCCTTTGAACAAGGAAGCTTCCCAGAGGTGCTGAAGTATGTAGAAGTAAAACCGTTGCTCAAAAAAGGGTCAAGAGAGGATATGGGGAATTATCGTCCCATCTTCCTCCTTCCAGTCCTATCAAAAATCTTTGAAAATGGTGCTTCTACGCAGATTCGAAATTTTATGGAGAAATATGATATTATTTCAGGATTGCCCATGCACCTTATGTACCGGTCTATTTACCGGAACAAATCAACAAGGACAAGCTGCCCCCACTGTCGCAGTCTCCACCTCCTCCTCACCCTGCTCACCCTTTCTGCTGGTACCACAAAGTGTTTGGCGATGACACCAAGAAGTGCAGGTTGCTATGCAAACACCCAAACGCCAACTGCAGGAACTAAGAGATGCTGAGTCCTACGGGGAGCCTAACAGGCGTCCTACACTCTGTTCACTCATCTGCCCAGCCGAATGGCTGCTGTCCCTGGCTACTTACAAAGAGCTACGCCATTTCCTCGGCACCATCAATTACAATCATCGCCATCTGCCTTCTGCCGTCGCTGTTCAGGCACCCCTGATGGATGTGCTATCAGGCAAACAAACTTGCGGTATCAAACCTGTCTCTTGGACTGCTCCAATGCTAGAGGCCTTCAAGGCTCTGAAGACTTCTTTAGCTCACGCTGTGACATTGGCCCACCCCGACCCCTCTACCGAGTTATTCATCGAGACGGATGCCAGCGACATCATGGTGGGGGCAGTGTTGCAACAACATAAGGGTGACACGGTTTCTCCCCTTCATTTCTTCTCCAAGAAACTATCTACAGCTCAGAGAAAATATTCTGCATTTGATAGAGAACTCCTTGCTGTTTATGAGGCAATCAAACATTTCCACCCCGACATCAAGGGATGTATGTTTTTCGTCCTCACAGATCACAAACCACTGGCAGAAGCATTCTGCAACCCACCTGAGGACCCAGTCCTTCGACGTTACCGCCACTTTGACCTGGTTTCTCAATTTACAATGGATGTCCGTTACATCAAGGGTGCAGATAATGCCACTGTGGATTTCTTCTTGTGGATCAGTGCTGTTTCCCACAATGTTGATCTTTCCAATATGGCCTCCCTCCAAGCTTCTGACGAAGACTCTCAAGCTCTCCTACGAGACCCACAAAAATCACTTGTTTTCACAAAGGCTAAATTCCCTGGCATTTCAGATGAGGTGTGGTGTGATTCTTTGACCAGCAATCTACGCCCTTTGCTGCTACCTGGGCTGCGCCGACAGGTTTTCAATGCCCTGCATAACCTAGCCCACCCGGGCGTTCAAGCCATCACATGTCTCGTGTCAGAACGTTTTGTTTGGAAGAATATCAAACAGGACTGTCAAACCTGGGCACACAGATGTGTCACTTGCCAATGCAACAAGATCAGCCACCAAACATCCCCACCTCTGGGCAAGTTCGACATTCCCACAGGACGATTCTGTCATGTACATATTGATCTGATCGGGCCTCTTCCTCCTTTGGAGGGCCATAGACATATCTTACCAACTATGGACTGTTTGTCTCGCTGGGTCAAGGCTGTCCCTCTCCCTAACATTACTGCCGAGATGGTAGCCAAGGCTTTCATTGGCTCGTGGATCGCTCGTTTTGGGTGCCCAACCATTATCACCACTGATCAGGGTCGACAGTTCGAATCCTCCCTTTTCACCATTCTCTGCAATATCTGCAGTATTAAAAAAGTACACAATACTGCCTATCACCCACAAAGTAATGGGTTGGTGCAGCGATGGCACTGCACCCTCGAGACGGCCCTTCGATGCCATGATTGTCTCTGGTCGGAAGCTCTCTCATGGGTGCTACTTGGTCTATGCTCGACCTATAAACCTGACCTACAGGGGACTATATCTGAATTTGTTTTCAGTGAGAATCCAGTTCTACCAGAGGAACTTGTTCTTCCCCAGGTTAGTGAGGATCTTCCCCCCTTGCCAGATTTCATTAGCCGGATTTTCAACAAACGCATTTGCACCTGCCCATCAGTCACTCACCGCCCGAGACTTATGTTCCCACCACACTCTCCCACTGCTCCCATATCATGCTGCATGATGATGTGGTTTGGCAGCCTCTTCAACCTCCTTATCTTGGCCCCTACAAGGTCCTGTGGTGGAGGGACATGACTTTTGATATCATGATTAAAGACCGCACACAGACAGTTTCTCTGCATTACCTGAAACCGGCTTTCATCGACCCTGATTGTCTCACACCACCGCAGTTGGACTCTGCAGATGATCCATCCTTGATCAAGAACAAAGTCATGCTCCCATCAACCTCACCACACACCTCTTTGGCCAAAGACTATTCGCCACCGTTTGCTGGTTTCCCGACCTCATCCTCTGTTTCACCCTGCAGAAGTTTTGTGCCCTCACCTCCAACATTGGAGACACACACACCTACTATCAGTTTGTCCTGCAGTGTACCACTGCACCGAATTAATGACATTTCTATAGTGACGTTCGATGACAGTGCTCATTCTTTTGACAGATATCGAGGTCCCGCCATCGGATGGCCGCTCATACATCAACATTGCACACAACCTCACACTCCTGTGTGAGTGTGACCAGGCATCTCTAAGTGCTTTCATTTCTACGGATGGCTTGATCCACTTAAGGGCCACACATGCCTCCACCACACTGTCGACTGCCCTGCCCGCCTACTCCCGGGCCGGCCGCTGTCTCATCCAGGCACGGTGGCTGACTGACTATGAAGTTTACCTGCCTCTTGCCGCTCCGCCTGCACAACCCACCTTGTTTGAGATGGAAGTACCTGTGGTGCACCTGCTTATGTGCACAATTTCCACCGATGTCGACACCCACACGCCCTCACCCTTGGACATCTGTAGTACTCCATACTGCAGGGGGGGGGGGGGGGGGGGCGGGGCTGTGTGGCGTCGGTAGTTTGTATCGACCATGAAACTTAATGTCTGTGAACTCTAAGTGCTCTGTCAAGCCTTCATCTTTACTTTAGTCAGTTCTTTGTTATACTTCATTCTGTACGGATGCAGTGTCAAGTGAAAATATATATGAGCTACGACATATATGGGAATTAAGTTTTCTATATCCCGATTACTGATCCCATTCCCATAGTCTTATTTGGTGAGTGTACATTCTACTAGAACTTTTCATACCACATTTTCAACATGGAATAAACAAATTTGTTATAGATCTGTTTTGCAGTTCATTGTGTGTATTCATTAGTCCTCATTATTCTAGTCTGATTTTGATTCCACATGTTCAAGTAATATTCTGTAATGTGTAATACAAGTTGTTTATGAAGTATACAAAATAGAGAGTTTGCAGTTTCATAAAATTTCAAAAATGAATTGAAACTGACTGTCTGGTTTACTTGGATGTATGCTCAATGTGAACTTTTCATTTCAGGTCACCATGCACAATTAAACCTTAATGTGGGACTGAGGTGATACTCCATTTGTGATGAATTTATCACATAGCAAGATGTGTGATACTTTGACATGTAGTTAAAAAGTCAAATATAATTTCCTAGATCCAGTAACTTGTTTCTACAGCAAGCAGTAAAAGAGGTTAATCTACAGTAACTATGGTGACAGTAGCAAAATTTGCTCTTCATATACTATGAATTACATACCATAAGGTCTACTGAAAAAGCTCATCATGAGAAATTTCTAGGAAACAGAATAACTGGCCAGTACTTATCTCCAGGAAGCAACATTCTAATACCGCCAACAGACACATATAAAAGTACAAATAGCTTCTGAACGGTTAATTCCTTCTTCAAGGAGGAAAGAGAGGTATGCTGCGAAAGACCCTCTTGCCCTTACAATATGTGGGCCCTCTCATCCTGGAGTCTTGGTGACCTGCTCCTTCTTTCTAAGCTTTTGCATCCTGTCCCTCTTTCCTTATCCTAGAAGGAAACTATTAGTTCCAAAAGTTATTTCTGCTTTGATATGCGTCTACCTGCAGTACTGAAGTTTTGCAGCCTGAAGATAAACCATGGTCATCGATTCTGTCACCTTGTAATTGTTTTATTTGTAAAGTGACTTTTCCATTTACAGTAAAAATTGCCTTTACTCTTTTACAAATTCTGAGATGCAGTTTATTTCTGTAATATAACTTGTGACCTTACTTCCTGAATAACATTTCCATATGTAGCTAATTAGGTTAGTTACAACTGCATTCAGATACACATATATTGTGTATATAATGTGATAAATGTGGCAGGTTATTTGCTACAGAGATTAGTTACCTCTTTCCATTTCACTTTTTGATTAGTGATGGTAAGAGAATGAGTTATCTGTAATGAAATAATCACTACTTCTCACATAGTGTACATTAGGGAATACTGTGTGAAAGTCTAGTGCTCAATATATTTTAACTAAATTTTAAAAAGAATTATAATAATATTTACCCAACATTGTCAATTAAGGTCAACAGCTCTCCATTGTCTGTGCGTGCTTCCAAGTTGCGAACAAAAACTCCGAAGGCACTGGTTGGATCAATTTCTATTTTGAGTTGAAGTTCTTCTCCCAAGCCCACTACAGATGCTTCTTGTCCTTTATGTGTAATAATGCGCATTCGGACATTTGGAGTAGGTGCAGTGTTTGTAACGATATTTGTGCCAGAAGGCCGAAAAGGCACTCTGAAAAGATTTCAACAGTTAAGTTCAAACAAAAATTGGTAAAAAATAGCAGCAAATATTCTATTCAGTTTTCAGTATGAATGTTAGGTAGGAAATCAGTAAACGACATTTTCTAATACACTAGTAGTCTTGAGAAATGTACTTAAACATAGCACTTTTCTGAAGTATCAAATTTATTTATTTATCGATCTGTGTTCAATTTACCCAGTATGGATGATGGAAATGTTTACATGCATAGGTAATAAAATTATACAGAAATGCTAATAAAATACACATAAAAAATATGGTCGAAAAATCTCTACAGCTTACTTTCATCTAGCAGCAAGTGCCTTTATTATATTACATTGATTTTTTAAGTATATTAGCAGTGCAGCAATTACTGTCATTAAATACATTTTAACACGTTTCTTGAAGTAACATGTTTTGTTTTTAATTTCTTTTGGCAATTTGTTACTTAGCTACACATCCTGCTACACCGTAATATTTTGAGTTCAAACTCTATTTCTCCTGCATAGCTGCCAACAATAACTGGCTCTGGCTTCATAACCATATATTGAGTTATTTGTGACATACTGATCAACATACCCATAGGTTATAGTCGAAAGATACTTTTATACAAAACTATAAAAATCCTAACATTCTGAACAGCTCATGGCAATGAGCACGTTTACCATTCAACTTTATTGTTCTGTTTGTGATTTTCTAATTTAAACTTTAATTCAGTTTTTGAGTATGTGCAGCTCAGAATATTATGCCCTAAGAGATAACAGAGTGAACACCTACACAGCAAACAGTTCTTATGCGTGAGGTGTTTAATTGAAGATGCTTGTCATACATGTGTGGCGTCACTGGTGTGAAGCATCATCTCTTTGGACTATTTTCATTGGCTTTGCATACTGCCTTTCTTTGCTCGTGCCATGTTCTACATCCATTTCTGTATTTTCTCTGTCCAGTGCCGAAATAAATGTTATTTCTTACTCTAAAACTGTGTTATTACGGTTCTACAGCATGTAAAACCCACAGCGGTGACCACAGTTTCAACGTTGTGCATTTGGGAATTATTTTGTGCTTATTTTCATTGTTAACAAACTTCATGTGCCAGTCCAAATTGCCTTCGGAGCAATGGATCTACCAGTGTCATTTTGTACTAGTGCCATGCACCCTTTTAACTGTGCTTGCGTATATACAAGTGTTCTTAATGTACATTTGGTTTAAAGTGAAAAATTACCTGACCTCTACCGTGCCAGTGGCCACTTAACTATTACCAGCCCAACATGGCCACAATCAAATGCTACTACGCAGCAGTGACTGCCGCCCGGACAGAGCACACCGCTTAGCGACATTGTGAACTATAATCGTGTGATGGACGTTGTGTTCCACCATCAGCTACGCAGTCACATTCCGGTCAGGTTGATGTGGCGATGAAGTTCAAGAACTACACTTTGAACGTTCATGCGCATGCCTGACATCATTGCTCCCCCCCCCACCCCCATCTCAGCGACACCGGTCGTCACTGCTCCATGGTCACATCACAATCACTTTCCGTCCGCTCTCATAATGGCACCGGGTGTTTCTTCTGCGCCCGTTACAGGATCAGCCCCCCTTGGTCACATCACGACTGCCTACCACCTGCTGTTGCAATGCCACCGGCCGCTACACCCATACTGTGCCTGTCTCGGGGCCTGCAGTTGGGACACATCACACCGTCGGTTGCACCGGCTCACTCTACATAGTGTGCTGCTTGTGGCCGCTCTCTGATGCAGACTTTGGTTGATGCCTGCTTTGCAAATTGGAGTTGATTCATGCTGGTGGATCACATACTGGATACTCACAGGATTTCGGATGATGATGCATGTTTTGTCTGCCTAGTGAGCCACCTCCGTGCTCATCCAGACCTCATCAGTGATCTGCTACTATCGCCACCCACCTTGCCCAAGTATTTAATGACAAAAACATTACTTACTGAATACCTTTCTCACCCTCTGGCAGAGGCTATCCACCACATCATCCATGACGAGCATCCAACCTTCGCAGCTTTGGCAGTGCCTTTGTACATTGATTGATGATCATACACTACCAGACGCCATGCTTTGGACTTTTTGATTGGTCAAACTGCCACCAGACCTAAAACTCCACCTGTTATCTCACATCACTGACCCTCTTGAGGTTTCCCTAAGCATGATCAATGGGGCATACATGTGATCATTGATCACCGACACTGCCAGTCACAGATAACATCCCCGTCGCCATCAGTTGGCGTGACTGCACCTTTGGTTCCACACTCTGCCGACAGAGACCAGTGCCCTCACCTCAGCACCATAGCTGACTATCAGGAGCTGCCACCTAGTGGCCTACATGAGGTACTGCCTGCGGACCCCTGACAGCCGTTGACCTCACTTGAGCTGCAACCCGATTGGCTTTCAGCCCCAATGTAGTCAGCTGTTCTGTGCTGGGTTCCATGCTACTTAGGGGATGCCGCCTGCAACTGTCGCGAGCCTTCCACCTTTCCCAACCAAGACCTGTGTGCACGCTTAGGCACCATGACCCGCCATGATCCTTCACAGCGTCTACTGTCCAATGTTGCACCACTTGCTCCAGTGGTGTGACACTTCTACATCAATGACTTGTCATCAGGCAGTTGCTTTCTAGTTGACACGGGTGCTGAAGTCGGCACCATTCTGGCCGAGCATGTGGGCAAGATGCTTTCTCCTGCTAACCTCAATTCGATTGCTGTAAATCACTCTCCTATCATGGTCTTTGGCTCCATCAATATGTCACTTTGCCTGTCACCAGTCGCCACCTTTCCTTGGACTTTCCATGTCACTGACGTGGACGAACCTGTAATTGGATTAGACTTTCTATACCATTATGAGCTTTCACCAGACCTGCACACTGCTACACTCTGCCATGCGTCTGGTTCTACCAGTCCATGCTCAAATGAACTTGGTACATCTCCACTCTCCACCTCCTTGGCTATGCATTCCACATGTGCATGTCTTCTCGGAGGTATTATGGCATGTCTCTCCGATTTACCAGATGTCTGCAAACAGATTGACGGGCTCCACACACATAACGCAGAGCTACGCTCCTGCACTGCTACTGCCTCAGCTGAATTGGCTCAAGCACAGAGTGCCTTACACATCCTCTCTGCAGAGCCTCTTCTTTCGACACTGCCTCCCTCTCCTACTGTGTCTTCACTCTGCTTCACTTCTGTGTTGAGCTGCACTTTACCTGCTGCTGGTTCCACGCCAAAGAAGTTGGAACTCCCGGATGCTCCTGTTCTTGCTTTGTGGGACACTTTGCGTGGTGTTGCTGCCACACCATGCCCTCCATCATTGTCTGCCACCGACGCCCTGCCCACTTCCCTCTGGCTCGGCATGGACGCTCATGTTCTCGCTTCATGGGATCCCCCACATTTCGTGGCTACCGTGCCGTGTACTCAGTCATCACCAACTGCCAACACTCCACACACGCCATCCTGGCATGCCAGGGTCAGTCAACCACCGCCACTCATGCCCCCCTCTCACCCCCACATGTGTGCCTCCCTTCATGGATCTTGGCAATCATCAATGGCACCTGTCACTGAATCCGCATCATGGACGGCACCCCTGTACATTGGAAAGCTCGATGTCTTAATGCCTTGAAATTACTATGAGCAGGTACAGTTTTGGTTCAATGATTAAAGCCTATGTGGTCACTCACGGAGCCACTTCCCGTTGCCCCTGGCACACACTTTGCGTGCTGGATGCCACCTTTGCCCCCTGCTGGCACCAGGATTTTTTTGTCGAGACAAGTTAGCTTAACCCTGCCATGCTCCACACTGCCGGGGGGGGGGGGGGGGGGGCACCGGGGCACCTCTGTGTGTCCATGGCACAAAGCACCATCTCTTTGGACTATTTTCTTTGCCTTTGCCTTCTGTCTTTGTTTGCTCATGCCATGTTCGACATCCGTTACTATATTCACTCTGTTCAGTACCGAAATAAATGTTAATTCTTACTCTAAAAGTGTGTTATCATGGTTCTACGCCATGTAAAACCCACACATGTAACCACAGTGTTGCCAAATTGATTTTCTTAAGTGTTCTTTTTCAACCAAAAATATGAATGAAATGAAGTTTTGTGATGTATATTTTTGTACTGTTACTATGTAAGGAAGTGCATTGGGTCATCTGAGTGCATGAATTATACAATTTGTTCACCCTGTATATTCTATAAAGAAAATTTGTCCTCAAAAATTATATCTATCTTTCAAACCAACATTTCAGTTCATGAAAATAATACTAGAAACAAGAATATTATACTTAAGGATTTAAAGCTGACTACTTTGTCCCAGAAAAACATCCATTATGCACAAACACACATTTTCAGTAACTTGCCTGTAACTATAGTATGTTTGGCTACCAATAATATACAATTTATGAGAAACTTAACTGGTTTATTGGTGCTCAACTCTTTACCTGTTTGATAAATTTCTTAGTGTACCTACCTTACGTATATGTGATTAATAATGTCAAATAGTGTGAGTGTAACATAAAATCTGACTTCTGCTCATCTTCAGTGGAGTAATGTGATCTGTATAAGAAAATATGGCAAACTGCTTTCTGTTTGATGATGCATGGATACATTAGCCCAGTGTTTGATTTGTAAAAAAAAAAAAGATCTTCTGGTACTGTGACCTTCCAGTTTTTTTTTAATTTAGATTTCTTAAAACATCATTTTAAGGCCTTTCTGAGCATTTTAAAAGTGCAAATACAACATTTGTTTCACGTCATTTCAACTGCAGCAAAAGTCCTATTGTATCACATCTAAAAATCTATGTTTCTGATTTTTTTTTTCTCATCAGAGGTAATGGTATGGTGTACCAATGCACACCATCACAAATTGAGCACTGCTGTAACTTAAGAATTAACTTACACACTTTTATTTGTGATATGTTTCAAATTAAAATATGTCTGAAATGTTTTACTGATT
Source organism: Schistocerca cancellata (assembly GCF_023864275.1). NCBI lineage: Eukaryota > Metazoa > Arthropoda > Insecta > Orthoptera > Acrididae > Schistocerca > Schistocerca cancellata. The sequence continues at coordinate 755,364,087 of NC_064629.1, read as the reverse complement.
CCACATTATTGAAGACCATTTCACTTAGGATCCGTGAAAGAACATTAGCATATATCCTATTTTTGTAAATATGTATTATGTATTTTTGTTTTGAAGACAAACTCTACATTTTTGAGGAAACAATGAATTCATGAGAGCTTCATACAGTGAAAAGCATATTTATCTAATGATCTAAGACATGTGTTTCTGTATTTTTTAGTAAAAGTCAATATGCCTCACCTATTGCCTTTACCATATACTTACAACCAATAGCAGTAACACTGTTTATTCAGATAAAGATAACTGGTACTTTATTTTCCACCAGACACTGAAGACCCTTCTTGATGAACTCTCGCACCATTTTTCATTCTGGGGGACTTACAAAAATGCATATTCCATGCTATGGAGACACTCTTATAGGCCTGGAGATGAAGTCCCATGAGTGTCATCCAATCTGAGACTTCACGTTTTCTCTATACTGGACACATGAAGGATTTCAGCATTCCTACTGGAAATTTTACCACCCTGTCTTTTTTCTCACTTCCTCAGAGACACAGATCAGTAGGAAGATGATAATGACCTTCATTTGAATGACCCATTCCCTGTCTGGGATTATTTAACAGACAGAAATGCCCTCAAAAGGAAGCCACAGAAATAAAGCCTCAGAAATGCTAACTGGAACCTGTGAAGTCAGTGATGTGTGCATGAACACAAAGACTTGGTGGATCAGATCACAAGTATGATCCATTTTGCTGCTGTTGCATCCATATCAACATCTTCATGTAATCTCAACAGACAGCATATCCTTGGGTGAAATAATGGTGATCATCATGCAGCCATGCACAAATGGCTGACACTTTCAGATGCGCACATACCAATGTAATCATGTTATCACAAAAGATAGATTATGTTTTGATTCACCAACGATTGTCATGCTGCAGTCATAGATGAGTGGGTGACACTTTGAAAGTGGTACACTTTGAAGATTCATGTGCAGGGTAGCCACAGAGAAGCATGCAGTATTTGGGAAACTAAAATGAAAAGACGGAACATCATTAAAGATAATTTAAAAAAGTGGAGGATAGATTTTGATGAGAGTCCCTGAACTCAAGTAAGTGTACCACCAGTTCAACTAAAGTGAGATAATCAATTGAGAAGTTTTGTAACATACAATCAAGGTTACATTTACCAATCTGGCAGAATTACTGTGAGTATAGGTGTAAGAGCTAAGACATTTTTACATTAAATGCCTCATTCAGGCAGACTACTTTAGAAGAAGTCCAGAGAAATGAAGTGTCACACAAAAAATCCTTGTCTGAATAACCTTACCATTATGTACCAAATTATTAGAGTACTAAAATATGAAGTTGTCAAACTCTTTATCTGCTTATATGATACAGAATGTCAAAAGGAAGCTCATGTATTATGTCTGTCTGAGCATAATATAAATATAGGAATCCTAATGTTAAACATAGAGGCCTATAAATTAGCAGACCTTTTCTGCAAGTAAAATATGAACAAAGAAAAAGTTTTGGTGAAGGCAAAAAAATAAAATCAAGTTCAAATCTCTTGATACCAGTAGTTTCTGCTTAGATCAACAACTGGAATCCTGTGCTTGTGAATTTCTGTTACCACAAATGTCATTTATAATTGTTACAAAATTTTTAGCAATTATTATGCCACTTAGCAAACAAACACAAATGATAGACTGCAGAGATCTTAATATTAATTTTCTGAAGGATTGAGGTAGAAAAAAACTATTTCGAAGTTTTAACTGACACTTACAGGTTTTCTGTTGTTAATTCTCCCATCATAATTAAACAAGAAAGCAGAAATAGAATAGGTAACATTTTTGTAGGTGAACGCTTAATCAGTGATGTAAATGTTTATTCAGTAGTGAATGACCTCTCTGGCCATGATGCAGAACTAGACATGGTAAATAACTTACAGTGGAGTGATATAATCGACAGCACCTTGAGTAATTAATGAACAGACAACAGAAAGTTTCAAGGCAGCCTTAAAGGATGCTCAATGGAAGAATGTATACAGTGTGACAGGCATAAATTCCAAATTTAATTTAACAATGTAGGAAAAGACAGATTGCTACTTACAGTAAAGAAGACACATCAAGCTGCAGACAGTCACAATTAAAAGACACTCACATTATGTTTTATTATGTTATCAGCCACAGCCTTCATCAGTACAAGACACACATGCACACACACACACACACACACACACACACACACACAAAGCAAGAAAGCAAGCACACCTCATGCGCACACAACCACTAACTTCAGCATCTCGGGCCAGAATGCAGCATCACATGGGTTGCAGACAGCAATCTGGAGGGAGCAGGGAAGGAGAAGGTGTGTTTGGAGCTTACAGGCATGGGAAGGGGGAGAGAGATGAATGCTGTCTAATGGACTGTGCAGGGACTAGACTGCCTACAGGTGCAGCGTCAGGGGGTTGTGGGGCAGGGAGGTGGGGAAAAAAGGAGCAACAAAGGAGAGGACTGGGAAACTGTTGGCTGGGGGGGGGGGGGGGTGACAGTATGTTACCATAGATTGAGGCCAGGATAATTATGAGAGCAGAGAATGTGTTACAAGGGTAACTCCTATCTGTGCAGTTCAGAACAGCTGGTGGTGGAGGGTAGGATCCAGATGACTCAGTCAGTTAAGCAGCCATTGAAATTAACTGTAATTGGCAGTGGCCATTCATCCTGGTGAACAGCTGGTTGGTAGTCATACCAATATAAAAATGATGTGACTGCTTTCACAGATGGCCCAACCCCTGATGGGATAGGATGAACCTGTGATGGGACTGGAATAGGTAGTGCTGAGTTGGGGGATCATGCAGGTTTTGCACCTGGGTCTTCCACAGGGATATCATCCTTGTGGCAAGGGGTTGGGATTGGGAGTGGCACAGGGATGGACTAGGATGTTGTGGAGGTCAGGTGTACACCAGAACACCACTTTACAAGGGGTGGGAAGTATCTCAGGTAGGATGTCCCTTGCTTCAGGGCACAATGATAGATAATCAAAGTGCTGGTGAAGGATGTGGTTTAGTTATTCCAGTCTGGTGTGGTACTGGGTGATTAGATTAGATTAGTACTTGATCCATAGATCATGAATACGACACCTCGTAGTGTTGTGGAATGTGTCAGGTTAATAAAAGGTGTCTATACAAGATATTATATTAGACAAAATATTACATGACACTCAATTTTATTTATTTATTTATTTTTTTTTTTTTTGAGGTTGGGAAATTACCCACTTACTATATCCAAAAATTCATCTAATGAGTAGAAGGCGTTGCCATTAAAAAATTCTTTTACATCTACATCTGCATGACTACTTTGCAATTCACATTTAAGTGCTTGGCAGAGGGTTTGTCGAACCACAATCATACTATCTCTCTACCATTCCACTCCCGAACAGTGCGCGAGAAAAACAAACACCTAAACCTTTCTGTTCAAGCTCTGATTTCTCTTATTTTATTTTGATGATCATTCCTACCTATGTAGGTTGGGCTCAACAAAATATTTTCGCATTCGGAAGAGAAAGTTGGTGACTGAAATTTCGTAAATAGATCTCGCCGCGACGAAAAACGTCTTTGCTGTAATGACTTCAATCCCACTTCACGTATCATATCTGCCACACTCTCTCCCCTACTACATGATAATACAAAACGAGCTGCCCTTTTTTGCACCTTTTCGATGTCCTTCATCAATCCCACCTGGTAAGGATCCCACACCGCGCAGCAATATTCTAACAGAGGACGAACGAGTGTAGTGTAAACTGTCTCTTTAGTGGACTTGTTGCATCTTCTAAGTGTCCTGCCAATGAAACGCAACCTTTGGCTCGCCTTCCCCACAATATTATCTATGCGGTCTTTCCAAATGAAGTTGTTCGTAATTTTGACACCCAGGTACTTAGTTGAATTGACAGCCTTGAGAATTGTACTATTTATCGAGTAATCAAATTCCAACGGATTTCTTTTGGAACTCATGTGGATCACCTCACACTTTTCGTTATTTAGTGTCAACTGCCACCTGCCACACCATACAGCAATCTTTTCTAAATCGCTTTGCAACTGATACTGGTCTTCGGATGACCTTACTAGATGGTAAATTACAGCATCATATGCGACACAACCAAAGAGAACTGCTCAGATTGTCACCCAGGTCATTTATATAGATCAGGAACAGCAGAGGTCCAAGGACGCTTCCCTGGGGAACACCTGATATCACTTCAGTTTTACTCAATGATTTGCCACCTATTACTACGAACTGCGACCTTCCTGACAGGAAATCATGAATCCAGTCGCACAACTGAGACGATACCCCATAGGCCTGCAGCTTGATTAGAAGTCACTTGTGAGGAACGGTGTCAAAAGCTTTCCGAAAATCTAGAAATACGGAATCAACTTGAGACCCCCTGTCGATAGCGGCCATTACTTCGTGCGAATAAAGAGCTAGCTGCGTTGCACAAGAACGATGTTTTCTGAAACCATGCTGATTACGTATCAATAGATTGTTCCCTTCAAGGTGATTCATAATGTTTGAATACAGTATATGCTCCAAAACCCTATTGCAAACTGACGTCAATGATATAGGTCTGTAGTTAGATGGATTACTCCTACTACCCTTCTTAAACACTGGTGCGACCTGCGCAATTTTCCAATCTGTAGGTACAGATCTATCGCTGAGCGAGTGGTTGTATATGAGTGCTAAGTAGGGAGCTATTGTATCAGCGTAATCTGAAAGGAACCTAATCGGTATACAATCTGGACCTGAAGACTTGCCCATATCAAGCGATTTGAGTTGCTTCGCAGCCCCTAAGGTATCTACTTCTAAGAAACTCATGCTAGCAGCTGTTCGTGTTTCAAATTCTGGAATATTCCATTTGTCTTCCCTGGTGAAGGAATTTCGGAAAACTGCGCTTTAGCGGCACAGTCGTCGGTAACAGTACCATCGGCAATGCGCAGCGAAGGTATTGACTGCGTCTTGCCGCTTGTGTACTTTACATACGACCAGAATTTCTTCAGATTTTATACCAAAATTTCGAGACAATGTTTTGTTGTGGAACCTATTAAAGGCATCTCGCATTGAAGTCCGTGCCAAATTTTGTGCATCTGTAAATTTTAGCCAATCTTTGGGATTTTGCGTTCTTCTGAACTTCACAGGCTTTTTCCGTTGCCTCTGCAACAGAGTTCGGACCTGTTTTGTGTACCACGGGGGATCAGTTCCATCTCTTACCAATTTATGAGGTATAAATCTCTCAATTGCTGTTGCTACTATATCTTTGAATTTGAGCCACATCTCGTCTACATTTGCATAGTCAGTTCGGAAGGAATGAAGATTGTCTCTTAGGAAGGCTTCTAGTGACACTTTATCTGCTTTTTTAAATAAAATTATTTTGCGTTTGTTTCTGGTGGATTTGGAAGAAATGGTATTGAGCCTAGCTACAACGACCTTGTGAACACTAATCCCTATATCAGTCATGACGCTCTCTATCAGCTCTGGATTGTTTGTGGCTAAGAGGTCAAGTGTGTTTTCACAACCATTTACAATTTGCGTGGGTTCGTGGACTAACTGCTCGAAATAATTTTCGGAGAAAGCATTTAGGACAATCTCGGAAGATGTTTTCTGCCTACCACCGGTTTTGAACAAGTATTTTTGCCAACATATTGAGGGAAGGCTGAAGTCCCCACCAACTATAACCATATGAGTGGGGTATTTATTTGTTACGAGACTCAAATTTTCTCTGAACTGTTCCGCAACTATATCATCGGAGTCTGGGGGTCGGTAGAAGGAGCCAATTATTAACTTAGTTTGGCTGTTAAGTATAACCTCCACCCATACCAATTCGCACAGAGTATCTACTTCAACTTCACTACAAAATAAACCACTACAGACAGACACAAACACTCCATCACCAATTCTGCCTAATCTATCTTTCCTGAACACCATCTGAGACTTCATAAAAATTTCTGCAGAACTTATTTCAGGCTTTCTGTACCTATAACGATTTCAGCTTCTGTGCTTTCTATTAGCGCTTGAAGCTCAGGGACTTTCCCAGCACAACTACAACAATTTACAACTACAATTCTGACTGTTCCTTGATCCAAGCACGTCCTGTATTTGCCATGCACCCTTTGAGATTGCAGTCCACCCCGTACTTTCCCGAGGCCTTCTAACCTAAAAAACCGCCCAGTCCACGGCACACAGCCTCCGCTACCCGTGTAACTGCCAGCTGAGTGTAGTAACTCCTGACCTATTCAGCGGAACCCGAAACCCCACCACCCTATGGTGCAAGTCAAGGAATCTGCAGCCAACACGGTCACAAAACCATCTGAGCCTCTGATTCAGACCCTCCACCCGACTCTGCACCAAAGGTCTGCAGTCGGTTCTGTCAACGATGCTGCAGATGGTGAGCTCTGCCTTCATCTCGTAAGCAAGACCTGCAGCCTTCACCCAATCAGATAGCCGCTGGAATCCAGAGAGAATTTCCTCAGATCCAAAGTGACACACGTCATTAGTGCCGACATGTGCCACCACCTGCAGCTGGCTGCACCCTGTGCTCTTCATGGCATCCGGAAGGACCCTTTCCACATCAGGAATGACTCCACCCGGAATGCACACAGAGTGCACACTGGATTTCTTCCCCTCCTTAGCCGCCATATCCCTAAGGGGCCCCATTACGTGCCTAACATTGGAGCTCCCAACTACCAATAAGCCCACCCTCTGTGATTGCCCGGACCTTGAAGACTGAGAATCATCCTCTGAAACAGGGCAGGCAGCTGCATCTGGCTCAGCCAGAGACAGTGCCTGAAACCTGTTTGTCAGACGCACCGCTTTTAAATGCTATATGGCTATCTGTCAAACTTTTGATGCTATTAGGTAAGTGAACAAAGACTTTTGTGGCAGCATAATTTACCCCCTTCTGAGCCAAAGTTATATTTAACCTTGAATAGTGAAGATCATCCTTTCTCCTAGTGTTGTAGCCATGTACATTGCTATTACTTTTGAATTCGTTCAGATTGTTAATAACAAATTTCATAAGAGAATATATATATTCTGAGGCTACAGTGAAGATGAAGGAGACGTTCATTTGTGGCTGGTTTTTGGGGGTGGTGAGAGGGTGGGAGATGTGAGGGGCAATGGTATGGGAAATCTGTTTGCAAATTAGGTCCAGGGGTAGCATTTGTCTGTGAAGGCCTTGGTGAGACTCTCAGCACACCGAGGAAGGGAGTTTTGTTACTGTAGATACATCATCTCCAGGTGGCCAAGCTATATGGGAGAGATTTTTTGGTGTGAAAGGGATGACAGCTGTCAAAATGCAGGTACTGTTGGTGGTTGATGGACTTAATGAGGGCAGAGATGCAGATGAAAACATCAGAGGGGATGAGGTCAACATCTAGGAAGACAGCATGCTAGGTGAGGAAGACCACATGGAGCAGATGGGATAGAAGGTGTTGAGGTTGTGAAGGAACGAAGACAGGGTGACTTGGCCTTGAGTCCAAATCATGAGGATATCATCAATGAACCCAAACCAGACTAGGGGTTTGGTTTTGGTTCTGTGAATCGCAATGACTAACTGTCAGAAGGCCTCCAACAATTATCTGACTCCTCCATCTATAAACTCTGCCAGAGTGATCCCATCTTTGAAGTACAACACAAACTCCAATCCCTGCCTAAAGCCGTAGGCCCTTCCCACAACATCTCCCCTGAATCAATTTCCCTCCTCACCCCTAGAAACCCTGCAAACCCATCTTCTACATGCTCCCCAAAATCCACAAGCCCAATAATCCTGGACACCCCATTGTGGTTGGTTATTGTGCCCTCACTGAAATAATTTTGGCCCTCATTGATCAACACCTCCAACCAGTTGCCCATAATCTACACTCCCACGTCAAAGACACCAACCACTTCCTTCACTGACTCTCCACCATTCCTACCCATTTACCTCCTGGATCCCTAATCGCCACTGTTGACACCACCTCCCTATACACCTACATCCCTCAGGGCCATGTTCTTACCACTATTGGACACTACCTTTCCCAATATCCTTCAGACTCCAAATCCACTACCTTATTCCTAGTACAAATTACTTACTTTATCCTAACTCACAACTACTTCTCATTTGAAGGGCAGTATACAAACAAATCCATGGCATAGCCAAAGGCACCTGCATAGCATCCTCCTATGCCAATCTTTTTATGGGCCATCTAGATGAGACTTTCCTAGCTTCCCAAACCACCAACCCACCACTCTTTGCTAAGGTTCATTGATGATATCTTCATGATCTGGATTCATGGCCAAGACACCCTATCTTTGTTCCTTCAGAATCTAAATACCTTCTCTCCCATCCACCTCATGCGGTCCTCCTCAACCCAGCGTGCCACTTTTCTATATGTTGATGTCCTCCTCTCTGATTGTTTCATCCACACCTCTCTCCAAATTAAACCCACCAACCACCTGCATTTTGATTGCTGTCATCCCTTTCACACTAAAAAATCCGTCCCATTTAGCATTGCCACCTGAGGATGGTATATCTGCCGTGACAAAAACTCCATTGCCCAGTGTGCTGAGAGTCTCACCAAGGCCTTCACAGACAAGCCCTACCCCTAGACCTAATCTGGAAATACATTTCCTGTGATATTTCCTCTCACACTCCCAGTCCCCCCACCACCCCCAAGTACCAGCCACACAGAAGTGTCCCCTTCTTCACCCAGTACCACCCTGGACTGGAATAACTGAACCACATCCTTTGCCAGAGTTTTGATTGCCTATCATTGTGCCTTGAAATGTGGGACATTCCACTCAAGATACTTTCCACCCCTCATAAAGTGGTATTCGATTGCACACCCAACCTCCACAACATCTTAGTCCATCCCTATGTCATTCCCAATCCCAACCTCTTGCTACAAGGATCATGTCCCTGTGGAAGACCCAGGTGCAAAACCTGCTCAATCCACCCACCCAGCACTACCTACTCCAGTCCAGTCACAGGTTTATCCTACCCCACCATGCGTAGGGCCACCTATGGAAGTCACTTACTAGCTCTGCTGCAATCATTGCAGAGCTTTTTATATTGGTATGACTATCAACCAGCTGTTCACCAGGATGTATGGCCACTGTCAAGCTGTGGTCAAGAGCAAAGTAGACCATCACGTGGCACAACATGCAGCTGAACATAACGCAGTTGATTTCAATGGCTGCCTCACTACCCAAGCCATCTGGAATCTTCCCTCCACCACCAGCTTTTCTGAACTGCACAGATGGGAGTTATCAGAGTTATCTTTACAACATATTCTCTGCTCCCTTAGTATCCCAGCCTCAGCCTATGGTAACACACTGTCCCCACACACTCCACCCAATAGTTTCCATCCCCTCTGTCCTATCATCTCCTCCCCATTCCCATCTCCAACCCTGTTCATTTACAGGTCTCTGCCAATGCATCTGCCCATCTTTCCCAGTCCTCTCCTTTTGTTCGCCACCTTTGTGGCGCTACACCTGTGATGCTACACCTGTTGGCAGCCTAGTCCCTGCACACTCCACCACACAGTGTTCATCTGTCTCCCCACCCATACACTACTATCCTTTCCCCTTTCCCACCCCCTCCTGATTGCTGCTTGTATCCCACATGATGTCGCATTCCAGCTCAAGATGCTGGAGTTGGCGGTTGTGTGTGCATGAGGGGTGCTTTCTTGTGTGCGTGTGAATGGTGTGAGTATCTCTCTTTTACTAATGAAGACTGGTTGATAGCTTTATGTGAGTGCCTTTTAATTGTGCCTGTCTGCAACTTGACGTGTCTTCTTTAAAGTACGTAGCAATCTGTCTTTTTCCTACATTGTTGATATTATTGCCTGGAGTTTCCCTTGTCCAAATTTAATTTATTTGAAGATGCATTTCTATCAGTCTTTAACCACTGGTTTCTGAAGAAAACAGTAAAGTATGATATTAATGAAATGAAAATACCTTATCTTACAAAAGGAATCAAAATTCCATGTGCAAGGGAAACGAAATTGTTTGAAATGGTTAGGACAAAAAGAGAAGTAGAACTAATTACATATAACAAGAAATACTGCACTGGTTTAAGGAAATGGATTACAAAATCAAAAAATCTATCTATAATATTTGAAATTAATGATTAAGATAGAAAAATTAAATATGTATGGGCAGTAGATAAAAGAGAAACTGGGAAATCACTCACAGAATGTGGAGACTTTGTTATTATAAAGAACTGGCAACTAATAAATGATAGCAGTAAGGTAGTCAACACAGGTATTTAACAATCAGTCCCTCGAAGTTGCTCTGGAGATCTGGACAGTTCAGGTGATAAAGCATTACAATATATATAAGAAGCAGTGCCTCACATGAATATACAATGCTCTACCAAATATCTTAAGAATGTAATTAACTCGATCAAAATCCAAAAAGATCTCTCACAGAGTTGACAACATCTTAAGGAAAGTATTAAAATCAAGTTCTTCACACATATGCAATGTATTAAGTCATATATCCAACACGTCACTATCATAGGGTGTTTTTCCAGACAGATGGAAATATGCTATCATCAGACCCCTTCACAAGAAAGTAAGAACATATATAAATAATTACCAACCAGTCTCACTACTTACATCTCTCTTGAAGGCACTAGAAAAACGTATGCAGGCATCATAACACATCTCTCTCAAAGTAAGGTACCTAGCAAGTCTCAATTTGGATTTAAAAGAGGTCTCTCCACAGAACATGCTATTTTTCATTTCATGAATCAGCAAAAATAGAATTTGAAGGACAAAATGTTGCCAACCATTATCTTCTGTGACTTGTTGAAAGCATCTGATTGCAGACTTAGCAGTATTTTCCGATAGAAGCTAAAATATTATGCTACCAGATATCTTGCTAGTAAATGGTTAAAGGATGCAAAATGAAACAGCATCTTCAGAATGAGATATAATCATTACAGGTGAATAACAGGGATAAATTTTGGGTCTACTCTTGTTCTTGTTATATGTAAATGATTTTCCATCATATATTCAAGATGCAGAAAAAGTTCTGTTTGCTGACAATGCAAGTATTGTTACCAAACCCAATGGAGTAGCTTCAACACTTGAAAATGTAAATAATATTTTCTTGAAAACTCATAACCTTTTCTTTGAAAATGGACCCTCACTGGATTTAGATAAAACACAATAAATGCAATTCTGTATTGCACAAACCCTGGTCACACTCTTGTACATAATGCATGGGGTAAATCAATACATGAAACAGAATATTCAAATTTCTTAGGTTTTTATACTGAGCAGGACCTGAACTGGAAACCACATACTGCAGATAATCTTAAATGACTAAGCACTGCAGCTTTTGCATTACAGATATCAGAGTTTTGGGGATGAAACTGTAAAAAAAGTTGACCTATTTTTGCTGTTTTCATTCACTAATGTCATACAGTATCATATTTTTGGATATTGAGGTAAAAGGTATTTGTTACACAAAATCATATAATGAAGATAATGTGTGGTGTCCACTCTAAAGCCTCCTGTAAACAGCTGTTTATACAGTTGGGAATGGTCTCCCTCTACGATTTTTAACACACACACACACACACACACACACACACACACACACACACACACACACATAGTACTAAACTGGTGGTCCCTGATTCCTCAAAATGTGTTGTACCAATCGTTCCCTTCTTTAATTAGTTTGTACTACAAATTTCTCTTCTCCCCAATTATATTCAGTACTTCCTGATTAGTTATGTGATCTACCCATCTAATCCTCAGCATTCTTCTGTAGCACTATATTTCAAAAGCTTCTTTCCTCTTCTTGTCTAAACTCTTTATGGTCCATGTTTCACTTCCATACATGGCTACACTCTGTACAAATACTTTTAGAAAAGACTTCCTGACACTTAAATCTATACTCAACGTTAACAAATTTCTCTTCTTGAGTAATGCTTTTCTTGCCACTGCCAACAACAGTAATGTTCATAAATATAATACTAGAAGGAGAAACAATTTACACTATCAATCATTCAGCCTTAGTGTGACACAGAAATTCTGAGTGTGCTTTTAAGAGAGCATGAGAGAGATTGAACATATTAGGAGCAGTAAAATGAAAATGAGACAGATGGAAAATATTATTTCAAAGCTAATCATATAACTGTTAATATGTTTAGCTTTCTGTGAGACAAGATGGTCAATGCCATCATGGAAAAAAGTTTGCAGTTGCCTACAGAACCATGATCGTACCCATGAGTGCCCTCTTTGTCCAAAGCTATAAGTGGGTGGACCCACATGTTGCCACAGTTGTTTCAAGTCTGCTGCAGAAATTTCCCTCAGAATTCAATACACATCCTCCATACAGTCATGATCCCTCCTCATGTGGTTGCCATATTATTGGTGTCCTGAAGAACATGGATTCTAAAGAAAGACATTCATGGCCATCAATTTGCTTCAGACAAACAGGTGCACACCTGGGTACAATCATGGTTCTATAGGCAACTGGAAACATTTTTCCATGAAGGCATTGACTGTCTTGCCTCATTGTGGGATAAATGTATTAACAGTTATGGTGATTACTTTTGAAATAATAAGCAGTTTAATTACTTTTTTTCCATCTGTCTCATGTTCATTTGACTGCTCCTTATAGGTAGGTATAAATCACTGTATGTATATAAAAAAGCACCTTACAAAATCATGAAAATGGTCAACATGTTGCCGTAATTTTTCCTGAGATAATTTACTATAATTGTAAAACTAACTCATTTCACTTCATAGTGAGAGGTTGCAATTATAATCCATGGAACATTCAAATAAGTAGCTATAATAAAGCAGAGGAGTGTCCAAATCACACTTAAGATATTTCCAAGAGAATGTCAGAGCATTTTGCTAATATTATCTCCACTGCTAGCTTGGATCTACCATTTTATTACTACAAAAAATCATAGAGGCAAATGGTTAGAGTTTCAACCAATAATGAATTAGACTGCAACTGCCCTTTCTCCAGACGGAAGCTGCATTCAGCTTTGTTAAGGTCATAGGAACTTTTCTTAACAATTAACAGATTCAAAGACATGCTGCAGCAATTTAATAGTTGGGCCAAACAAGATCTCACTCATTTTAATCATGTTTGTCAGTCAAAAGAAATTCCTCATTCTGGGAAGAAGACAATCCTAATTCTACAGTTGAAATTATGGTAGGTTTTCTAAGCACAAATAGCTATTGTGGCATCATGTTGGGAATGTCTTGAAGGGTACGATGAACCAGTAACATGGATTCCAGAAACCAATAAACTTCTTAGTCATTTCCAATTTTTACACACAACTCCATTAATAACTTATTTTGGCTCCCCCTGAGGACCTATTATTAAGAATTTGTTTTATTGCTCACATAAAATAGAACAGTATAAAATTTGGAATGCAACTAACACCAGATTGTGTGAATGTTTATCTGGTGTACACTACAGATGAAAACCTCCCAGGTTTTTAGCCAGGTGCTAGTGATAGATACTACTATGTTTTGATGAGTGTCACGCTCATCATTTTCTGGTTAAGTCAGTTTGCTAGAAGACAATGGGTATGGCATCCATTCATATGCCATAGTACCTCAATGACTATACCTCACTGGAAATCTGAGAGCTTTTCAACATTACTGCCAGATTGTTCTCTCTACCATTTGGTAAATACATAGCCACTGGGCTTAAAAAACATTGCATAGATTTTTATGCATTTTCTAAAGAGTTTCTTCAATATGATGCCCAAAATGGATTTTCTGACCACAGATATTTCCAGTAACTCTAAACTTCATTGTATTATTAGAATATGGCTTTGTGTGGATCATTTACATCCTTGGTACATAGAAGTTAAATGATAATCACCATATTCCAATGCATGTTGTCACCGTATTTAACAAAGTTGGAGTAATATAAAGCAAAGTTAATGGTATGTGTAGGTAATATATGCACAAATACAATTTTAAATCTCATTGAACAATCTTGGTTTATAGCAGAAAATACTTACGTGACACTGATACCACTGCCTTCTGGATTTCGGCCTCCGGTTGGTGCATATGATACAGTCTGATCACTTGCATCAAATGAACATTCTACTCTTACTGTTTTATCTGTCTCTTGCATTATTACAGGATTTTGTTGGATTACCACATGATTAACATAACGACCGCGGCCCTACAATGTACATTAATCAGAATTTATAATTCATTTAATTAAATTAGACTAAGTGATTAAATAGATAAATAAAACACAGAACATCCTATCAAATAAGCAATCAATACAGTACTTTTAGAATTACTTGCCCAATTAAAAAAATTAAATGTGCAATCTCAAGTCAGAAAAACAATGCTTCTAAAGCCGTTAACATGTTGATAGCCAATGAGTATTAGCAAGTCAGTTTTGAAAATCTTTAAATAAAACTTCCAAACTTATGCCTGAACTAGACTTTAATGAAACAGAAAAAGTTTATTTTCTTCTTAATGTTATCTCCATATGATGTGTGAATGGAAAGTTTTAAGAATCAGCTTGTAATTGTACAATGGTGATAATTACATGCTACTGTGGGTCATCTCCTTCAAAATAGTCCCCTTCTGACTGAACACACCGACTCCAACAGTGTTTCCACTTTTGGAAATATTCCTGGAAATTTTTTTCCTGAAGTTTGTCACCTGTAGTTACCCTATTTAACAAATCTGGGTCATTTTTAGTCTGATTAATCAGTTCTTGGCACACTTCAAGTCACTATTGTCTCTGGTCACTTGACAATACTTTTGGGATGAATTTTGCGGACACTTGATGCACGTTCAGATCTTCAGTTAAAATTGACTGAACTGCACAGAAACTTAAATTAAGTTCATCAGCCATCTCCCTAATTGTAAGTATATAATCAGAGTGCACTAAGTCGTGAACTTTCACAGCAACAGACCAAAACTCAGCCAGCTTCCACAATGAACTGAGTAAAGGAAATACAGTTTCCTGTCAGAGGGTGTTCAAGAACAAGGCAATGACTCACTTCCCACTCTCCGTGTACCTGACTGCCAAACCAGTAAGCAGTAGCGGACCCATTCTTAGAACTTTCTAGTCACACCTCGTATGAGGTAGGCATGCTAACATAGACCTGGAAGGAAGGTAGTTATGAGGCTTATCCAAAATGTTAAGATAAGAAGTCTAACAGAAACTGAAGAAAAATTACAGTGAGCTAGAATACATCAGACCTTTGCTGCAGCAATCTTGTGTTTGAAAAGTCAGTTCTCATTTATGTTATGTTGGTTACAAATATGATTAGTGCAGGGTTCATGCCATGATGGAACAATATGATAATCTATTCAATTTGATGTTAACAGTCACTGAAACATGGACAGATTGTCACATTCCTATGAGTAACTAGCAAGCACTGAAAAGTTGCCACACACACTCAAGTCCGAAGAAAACTTGTTCATCTTAACACAAGGAAATCATCACAGCATTTTCTGGGACATAAATATGGTCCTTGTTTTGCTCCATGGCATGTTATCAGTCCAGGGAAGATTTATGAAAAAATTCCTAGGCTATCCAAAACAAGCAACAAGAAATGCTGTCCATGGATTCCTTTTACTGCATGACTGGTTCAATCAACAAACAGTGTAAGACACAACAGACCTACCATGTACTTCAGGTGGGAGGTTTTGCTATATTCATTGAATAGTCGAGATGAACATAAATTTTACTGAAGTTCAAGAAAAATATAGGCAGCAAGCCTTCTGTAAGGACTGGTGAAGTTCAAGGGATAGTAAAAAATTGACCAGAAGAGTACATGGAACACTTCCTTACCAATGAAACAGAAAATGCACATTATGAAGCTCATAAAAAATAGTATCATCACAAGTGATGGGAAAATAACTAAAAATGTGTTCCAAACATATAAAAATTTAATATGGAAACAAAGCTAAACTCTGCCAGAACAGACCATTAAGGGGCTCCGGAAAGGCTCAAAATCATGAAAAGTTCAATTTTTACTTTTTTGCGTTTTCTGAATCTGCAGACTATTACCTTTTAATAGATATATAATTTATTCAATTCTGAAGACTACAACTATTTTTAAATTTTTTTTGAAATGTGTTCTACATGGGCGTGACCGACTGTGGCGCTGTTAAACTGCTGTCAAATGGTGTTATTATTAACGTCCGTGTTCATCAGGTACATTTTAGTGATGTGAGATAAAGTATGTGTTGTGGCTAACCTGTGATGGTTCAATATATATCGCTGGTGTGATTGTCGATTGTTTCATGTTTATTTACTCTGTCGTTATCTCGAAAATATTCGTAATTAATTCTGTTTCTTGAGTCTGTTTTGTTGAAGTATAATAATGAGTAAAAGTAAAGTTGCTGTTGCGACTTTCAATGATGGCAACATTGTAAGGTGCAAGGTATTTAGAAATATGGGAATGAAGATAGGTTCTAACATGGTACGAGCCATGCTTGCTTTAGACAAGGAACGCCTTCGGGCTGCAGACAGGGCTGTAAAGAGTCTAGAAATACAAGCAAGAGTAAACAGGAGGAGGAACAAGAGGAAGCTGGAGGAGGAGTTTGCAGAGGATGAAGATAATTCATCCTATGGACCTGGAATGCACTAAAAAGTTAATCCAATCTTTGTCGCTCGATTCCCAAAACTTTTATTTTCTCATACTAATTACATGTTTTCTAAGGATCTTCCAAACATATTTGTTTCAAACTTTCAGTAAATGTTACACAGTACCTTCTGCATAATTTAACACAGCCTTTTTCCAAAAAACTGTATATTTTTGAATATATAAATAAAAAATTGCAAAAAAAATGTTGTGAATTTTCATTACAATTGAAAAAAAATAATCTTTAATAACTGAACTAAAATTTTGTAAAATCCCTGTGTTAAGTTGTAGCCCCATATTCCAATAAATAATCTGTAAAAAGTTCAACTTCCTACCTCAAATACTTTGTGAGGAAAGATGTAATTTATAAGCGTTATTTTAACATTGCAAGTATAGGGCGTTCCGGAGCCCCTTAAGGCCCATCGGTACTGACAGGCTGCTGTGTCATCCTCTTTTCACAAGTGTCACTGGACGCGGATGTGGATATGGAGGGACATGTGGTCAGCACACCACTCTCCCAGCTGTATATCAGTTTACAAGACCGGAGCCACTATTTGTCAAAGAAGTAGCTCCTCAGTTTGCCTTACAAGGGCTGAGTGCACCCTGCTTGCCAGCAGCACCCAGCAAACTGGACGGTCACCCACACAAGTACTAGCCCAGCCCGACACCGCTTAACTTTGGTGATCTGACGGGAACCAGAATGTGGAAATACAATTTTTCGAAATATGGTAATGGAAAGTCCTGGTGGAAAGATGACTGAGGCCAGGGTCCTGGTGCAGAGAGGGAGGTGAGTTTGGGACAGGGGCTAGAGGAGCTTGATTGAGGGCAGGAGGATTATGGGATCAGTGGATGTGTTGCATGGACAGCTACCATCTACATAATTCAGAGAGCCTAAAGTGGGGGAGATGAGTGGGGGGATACAGGTTGCGAAGAAGTTGTTGGAATCAAGTATGTTGTGCTTAGCAATGTGTTCAGCCACTGAGTAGTCAACTCTGCTCTTGGCTACAGTTAGGCAGTGGCCATTCATTTGGGGGAAGAACTGGCTGGTGGTCGTACTGACATAAAATGTTGTGCAGAAGTTACAGCTCGTATATGACAGGAATGCTTTCACAAGTGGCCCTGCCTCTAATAGGATAGGTAATCCTATGATGAGAGTGATGTAGGATGTACTAGGTGTTTGTATCAGAGAAGTCTTGTAGGTGGGTCTTTTGGGTAACATAAAACTGGATTAGGATGTTGTGGAGATGCGACTCTGACATGGATGGCAACAATTATGGGTGAGATGTTCCTCACTGCTGGGCACAATGATAAATAGTTCAAACCCTGATGAAGGATATGGTTCAGTTGTTCTAGACCGAGGTTAATGGTTACTGCACTAGATATGGACAAAGGTATGGATGGAGCCATCAGAGAGGTGTAGGTCAATGTCTGTGGAGATGGTATGCTGGGCAGAGCAGGAGCAAGTGATGTGGATGGGAGAGAAGGTGTTGAGGTTGTGGAGGAATGAGGATAGGGTGTCTGGGCCCTGGGTCTGGGTAATGACAGTATTATCAATGAATAAAAACCAGACAAGGGGTTTGGGATTCTGGCTGGCTTCAAATGTTTCATCTAGATGGTCTATAAAAAGGTTGACATAATAGGGTCCTCTGCAGTTGCCCAGTGCTGACCTGCAGATTTGTTTGTATATCTTCCCCTCATAGGAGAAGAAGTTATATGTGAGGATACAGTTAGTTAGATGTTCATGGAATGGAGTGGTGTGTCTTGAGTCAGAAGGACATTGGGTGAGGTAGTGTTCAATCTTACAAGGACATGGGCATGGACTGAGGGATGTTGGTTTATAGGAATTTTTGTTAACAGTGACAAGCAGGGATTCAGGTGGTAATTGAAAGGAAGTGGTTCATATCCTTGATATGGGAGGTTAGGCTATTGGCTGGAGGTGTTGGTCAACAAGAGCTGAGATTCTTTCTATGGGAGCACAGTGAAAGATATCAGACTACAGTGTCATACTACACTGTGTCATCTACTGTTGAGAAATATATATAGATGGCAAGTTGCAAGGTGATTGCCAGGCCACACAGGTAAGCACAGATAAAGCAGATGTTGCTGAGAATTTCTAATAAGGAGACAGAGGGGGAACAGCATGCTACAATGGCAAGATTCCAGCTGTATTTGGAACTAAAATAAAGATTCCCCAAAAATACAAAAATTGTATCCAGAAGAGCTACAAAAATCTGGAAACAGTGTTGATATGACAACAACAAGAAAATTCTTATAAAATATCACTGTGCTTGTTATATTTAAAAAAAAAGTTATTAACAATTGTTTGCAAATTCATTTAACAACAGATAACAACATGTTGCCAGTGCACACGATGTAGCAACCGTTAGTGGATGAAATCTGGCTACAAATGAATACATGGCATAAGGATATATTAAAAAACCTACCTAGTTAGTCATTTTCAGTATATCAGTTGGTGATATTGAGACTTTTAAACTGTGAATGTTAGAAAAGTGACCAAACTTTGATGTGGAGAACTATTTAGTACAAAATTTGATTGAATTTGTAAAGCACCATGAATTTATACAGTTTAACAGAATCTGAGTGCACTGCACGACAGTTTTGGCTCATGGTACCCATTGTCTGCAATTGCTCTGCATGCTTTCTGATTTCATTTGTACCATTTGGGATTAGTATTATACCATGTAGGTAAATTTGTTTTCTGTGAATAAATCTGCAGTAAATTCAAAAGTGTGGTAAGCCTACATTAAAATCCTGAAGGATTAGAGCCTTAATTCACTGTTGTTCATTTATTTATATTTATTAGTGTTTATATATATATATATTTTTTTCCACATGGAATGTTTCCCTCTATTTTATAATGGAAGGAATTAATGATATGGTTATAATAGGTATATATATATATATATATATATATATATATATATATATATATATATATATTTAAAATAGAGGGAAACATTCCATGTGGAAAAAATGCGTATATGCGGATTGATATGTGTGTGTGTGTGTGTGTGAGTGTATACCTGTCCTTTTTTCCCCCTAAGGTAAGTCTTTCCGCTCCCGGGATTGGAATGACTCCTTACCCTCTCCCTTAAAACCCATATCCTTTCGTCTTTCCCTCTCCTTCCCTCTTTCCTGACGAAGCAACCGTTTGTTGCGAAAGCTAGAATTTTGTGTGTATGTTTGTGTTTGTTTGTGTGTCTATCGACCTGCCAGCGCTTTTGTTTGGTAAGTCTCATCATCTTTCTTTTATATATATATATATATATATATATATATATATATATATATAAAATTCGCTAATCACTTCCATAGTCCCGCTGATAACAATTATATGCTTACATATGGGGGTAATGCAAAAGCATACAATGAGCCATCTAACAGTTTTCTTAGGTTGTGCACTCACCTTCTGGTGGATCGGTAGCTGTAGGTAGTCAACAAACCTCCAGGTATCTTGCAATTGGGTAGTTTTGTCTGGTACAGAACCATTATTTTCACATCTATATGTACATGGATAGTCTGCAAATCACACTTAAGTGCCTGGCAAGGAGGTCATCAGACCACCTTCACAATAATTCTCTATTATTCCTTGAACAAACATATACCTATATCTTTCACTATGAGCTCTGATTTCCCTTATTTTATTATGATGATCATTCCTCTCTATGTAGGTTGGCATCAACAAAATATTTTTACATTCAGAGGAGAAAGTCGGTGATTGAAATTTCACGAAAGTTCCTGCTGCAACGGAAAATGCCTTTGTTTTAATGATGTCCACCCCAAATCCTGCATCTTGTCTATCATGCTCTCTCACCTATTTCCTCAATAATACAAAAGGTGGTACTGTTCCTTGAACTTTTTCAATTTACTCTGTTAATCCTATCTGGTAAGGATCCTATACCATGCAGCAGTATTTCAAAGGATGACAGACATACATAGTTTAGGCATTCTCTTTTGCAGATTTGTTGCAACTTTTAAGTGTTCTGCTGATAAATCACAGTCTTTGGTTCTCCTTCCCCACAACATTTTCTGTGTGTTCTATCCAATTTAAGTTGTTTGTAATTGTAATTCCTAGATATTGAGCTGAATTGACAGTCTTAAGATTTGACTGAGCTATCATGTAACTGAAATTTAACTCATGTGGATGACCTCACATTTTTAATTATGTAGGGCCAACTGCCAATTTTTGCACCATACAAATATCATTTCTAAATCTTTTTACAATTTGTTTTGATCTTCTGATGACTTTACTGGATAATAAATGATAGAACCATCTGCAAACAATGTAAGATGGTTCCTCAGATTGTCTCCTAAATTGTTTATATAGGTAAAAAGCAGCAGAGAGCCTATAACATTGTGGGAGTTGCCAGAAATCATTTCTGTTTCATTCACTGACTTTCCATCAGTTACTATGAGCTGTGGCCTCTCTCACAGGAAATCATGAATCCAGTCACATAACTGAGATGATATTCTATAAACACACAGTTGTAGTGGTCTGCCACTGATCGCACTGCTGCCTGCAAGTATTGCTGTTTCCCTTAAATGTTCCATCACATTCACTTGTTGCTGCCATCACTGTTGTTGCTGTGCCACTGGTCACTGGTCACATTTCAGCCACTGTTCTGATCCCTGCTGACATCTGCCCACACCACAGTGTCCCTGCCACTGCCACATCTGTGTCACTGCCTGTGCCACGTCTCCATGCTGCTGCCATCACCATAGCTTTTCCATGCCACAGGACCCTTGCCACCACCACCTCCATGTCGACGCCCAAGTCATGTTTCTGCACTGCTGCCATTGCAGCATCTCCACACCACAGCATCCTTGCCACTGCCACCTCCTTGTCACTGCCCATGTAACGTCCTGCCCATGCTACAACTGCTGAGTTCCAACATTACCACATTCTTGCTGCAGAATCTCCATGCCACAGAGGCTGCTGTGACTTTCTCACACCACTGGATCCTTGACAGTGCATCACCATGACCGAGTTCACAGTCTGTGTGTCACAGTAGCTGTCAACATTACAGTATCAGCCTCACAGTACACACATATTAAATACAGGCATCAGTTGCATTACATATTGTGTTGCTAGATGCCAGCCCTGGCCAATAAATTTACTCTGTTGTTCAATGCATTGAGTCATAAATTAATTGGCAGAATTCATGAAAGTATTGATTCAAAATTTAAAGATATAAAGTATGAAACTGAAGATTTAAATTCTAGACTTACTGATAAAATAAATGATGTGCATAGGAAATCAGATAATATCCTATCAAAGACTGATGAAATAGTAAACAGGAATATTCTTGTGAGAAAACTGTGGAAATTGATCTTGAGGAGGATAAATAAGATTTTGAGTAGGTTGAAGTCAGTCACGAGGAATCAGAATCAGAAATTGATGGGAAAAGAGTTGTAGTCTGCAAAAAATGAGATTGGCTATAATTTCTCAAATTTTCCTGTCATGGTTATTATGTGGAATTTATATGGGAGGAAGTAACATGTTGTCTGACTCTTTCCAGAAAGTGCTCTCTCAAAATTTCAGTAGTAAACCTCTCTGTAACGTCTGCCAATTGAGTTTGTTGAGCATCTAGGCAACGCTCTCGCACTGACTAAATGATCTGCTCTTCATTGGATCTTCACCATCTCTTCTATTAGTACTTCCTGGTAAGGATCCCATATTGATGGACAATGCTCAAGAATCAGTCAAACAAGCACCTTATAAGCCACTTCCTTCATGGTTGAGTTACATTTCCTTAAGATTCTTCCTATGAATCTCAGTCTGGCATCTGATTTTCCTGTTGGGTGGTGATTTTGAGACTTTTAAAGTGTGCATGCTAGAAAAGTGACTGGTACAGTGAACTATTTGTTACAAAGAGAGTTGATTGAAAAGTACTAGGAATTTATGTATTCTAAATGCATTTGAGTGCACTGCACAATGATTTTGGTTTATGGTAGCCATTGGCTGCAACTGCTCTGCTAGAACAATTATTTCTGATCTCATCTGTAACATTGTGGATTGTATTATTCTATGTGGGGCCATCATGCAAATTTCATTTGTTTTCTGTGAATAAATCAGTTGTAAAAGTCAAATTTTACAGCAATATCTTGAGAAATTATTGCTTAATTCCCTGTTACTTATTTATTTACTTATATTTATTCATGTTATACACATATATCATTCACTAACTACTTGCGTAGGCCCCCTGATAATCTTTAGATGTTTACATTTGGGCAAAATACAAACAGTGTAAAACTGAACCCCTGTGTAGACAAGCCACCTAACAGATCTTTTACGTTATCCACTTGGCCTCTGGTGGATGGGTAGCTGTAGGTAGCTGCCAAACCCCATCATACACTCCTGGAAATGGAAAAAAGAACACATTGACACCGGTGTGTCAGACCCACCATACTTGCTCCGGACACTGCGAGAGGGCTGTACAAGCAATGATCACACGCACGGCACAGCGGACACACCAGGAACCGCGGTGTTGGCCGTCGAATGGCGCTAGCTGCGCAGCATTTGTGCACCGCCGCCGTCAGTGTCAGCCAGTTTGCCGTGGCATATGGAGCTCCATCGCAGTCTTTAACACTGGTATCATGCCGCGACAGCGTGGACGTGAACCATATGTGCAGTTGACGGACTTTGAGCGAGGGCGTATAGTGGGCATGCGGGAGGCCGGGTGGACGTACCGCCGAATTGCTCAACACGTGGGGCGTGAGGTCTCCACAGTACATCGATGTTGTCGCCAGTGGTCGGCAGAAGGTGCATGTGCCCGTCGACCTGGGACCGGACCGCAGCAACGCACGGATGCACGCCAAGACCGTAGGATCCTACGCAGTGCCGTAGGGGACCACACCGCCACTTCCCAGCAAATTAGGGACTCTATTGCTCCTGGGGTATCGGCGAGGACCATTCGCAACCATCTCCATGAAGCTGGGCTACGGTCCCGCACACCGTTAGGCCGTCTTCCGCTCACGCCCCAACATCGTGCAGCCCGCCTCCAGTGGTGTCGCGACAGGCGTGAATGGAGGGACGAATGGAGACGTGTCGTCTTCAGTGATGAGAGTCGCTTCTGCCTTAGTGCCAATGATGGTCGTATGCGTGTTTGGCGCCGTGCAGGTGAGCGCCGCAATCAGGACTGCATACGACCGAGGCACACAGGGCCAACACCCGGCATCATGGTGTGGGGAGCAATCTCCTACACTGGCCGTACACCACTGGTGATCATCGAGGGGACACTGAATAGTGCACAGTACATCCAAACCATCATCGAACCCATCGTTCTACCATTCCTAGACCGGCAAGGGAACTTGCTGTTCCAACAGGACAATGCACGTCTGCATGTATCCCATGCCACCCAACGTGCTCTAGAAGGTGTAAGTCAACTACCCTGGCCAGCAAGATCTCCGGATCTGTCCCCCATTGAGCATGTTTGGGACTGGATGAAGCGTCGTCTCACGCGGTCTGCACGTCCAGCACGAACGCTGGTCCAACTGAGGCGCCAGGTGGAAATGGCATGGCAAGCCGTTCCACAGGACTACATCCAGCATCTCTACGATCGTCTCCATGGGAGAATAGCAGCCTGCATTGCTGCGAAAGGTGGATATACACTGTACTAGTGCCGACATTGTGCATGCTCTGTTGCCTGTGTCTATGTGCCTGTGGTTATGACAGTGTGATCATGTGATGTATCGGACCCCAGGAATGTGTCAATAAAGTTTCCCCTTCCTGGGACAATGAATTCACGGTGTTCTTATTTCAATTTCCAGGAGTGTATGTTGCAACAGTAACCAGCTACAATGTGGTATCAATGGAGATTTTATTTCTTTAGTATCAGATTAGTGAGTGGTAGGTATTGGCAGAATTTGAAGTTTTGAAGGTGATTGTGAAAGGTGGGGTAGCATGCAGAGAGGAGAATTTTGTGATTAGTCTGCTGGGGGTAGGGGGAGTGTTGAATTCCATCACTTAAGTAGCATTTTAAGACCAGTATGTGGGACTGCATTTTATCCAGATATAGGGACACTTTTCTGACTCTATCTAGACAGTTGAAGCAGAGGTCCATTTCAGATGGGATGACACTATAGAAGGATACAGAGGAATGTAAATGACATCAGTACTGACAAGTATGAATAAACATTATGGAATAATATTGGAGGTAAAAATGTGAAGCAAGCATGTGAATTAAACAAGGAAAATGGACAAATGCACTTATTAGATAGCTGTAATGGGACCTGTAGATAAAAATTTGAGGGTCTGGGGAAAAATGCAGGAGGCAATTGTACTGGAGCCTGTAGGATGGTTGCAGGGTGTGAGTATTTGTTTACGCATTTATTATTGTCATGCATGGACAATAATTTGCCATGTAAATATCATGTGCAATGTGTGGAGGAGAGATGGGTGTATAAGAAATGGTGGGTTTGGAGTCTGAAGAAAGTTGGATGGAATAGTATTTGATCACAGTAAGGTGTGGGCAGGGGCATGGGTATGAGGGATATTGGTGTATAGGCATTTGGTATTGTCGTATCGGCCGCCGCACAGCAGCCGTCAACTCGGCGCGGCATGCTACAACACGCGCGGCACACAGTGAGTACCACTGGTGTCGCACACGATGTCAACAACTGGCACAAGTGAACGCATCATCGCAGGGTTAGCGGCAGCGTACACACCACTATCGATACGGATTACCCTGGCGGCACTGCCCTTGCCACCAGAGTGAGCAACCGTATAAGGGCACCATCTACCAACACTCTGATTGGCCGGACCTGCGGATTTAAGCAAGCTCCCTGAGCCCGTTTAATGGCTGCTGGATTCATGATGACCAAACCGTACTGTGGCCTCCATGGCTGGAAACTTGCGACGCATTGGTATTGACTGGTTGGCAGTGTTTTGGACTTGTATTCTCTACTAGTGACTCTGATTTCTCCTTGGTGCTACAGCCAGCGGAGCGTTGTGTAGTCGAACTTAAGTTTTGTTTTGAGTGACAGAAGGTCAAATAAATTTGGCTATCATGGAATATTTGTTGTGTTATAGTGTGGACATAACAGGTATCAACAATGATAAATAGGAATCTAGGTGGTAATGGGGTGGGGATGGCTGAGAGTTGGCGGTTGAGAGATGGAGGGAGATGGATTTGAGAGAGAAATGTTGGGCTGTGCATTCAGTTTAAGAGAAGCCTAAAGGATTTATTGGTGGGCAACTCCTTCTACTCCACTGATCAATTTATCAGTAGATTTTAAGTTTTCCCATGTTTCATACTCTCATGTTCTGAAAATCACCCTGTCCCAAAAATATTTAAACTCACTGTGTTGTGGTGACATTCCAGTTAGAATCATAAAAATAGTCTTTCATGTACTGTGCATCCACTCTCCCACATAATCAACCAGTCATTTGATGAGAGGTGTTTTTCAGATCGATTAAAGTATGCTGAAGCTTGACCAATTCATAAAAAGGACAAACAAGATGAAATGATAAAAAATAGGCCTATCTCATTGTTACCAATTTCCTCAAAAATATTTGAAAGGCTTGCATGAGATCAGATAGAAAATTATAGTATACCTAAGTGATTATTGTAAGCAATTGATTTGGTGTCAGGAAAAACTGCACCACAAACTACACAATAAATGAATTGGCCACAAAAATCAGCAGATGTCCTGATGATAGACTGTGTGTATTAGGCATCTTTTGTGAACTTACCAATGCTTTAGATACTGTGAACCGACACCTGCTTCTCCAAAACCTGAGAAGCTATGGTTTTCATGAAAATATCTCAGTTGCATGTCATCATACATGGCAAACAGAAAAGAAAGAGTACTTGCTAATAACAGTGGCTGGAAACACACACAATTAGGTATTCCACATGGTTCAATATTAGGACCAATACTATTTTTGAATTACATGAATGATATGCCATGTCAGCTACAGTCCAGCACCATCCTCTATGCAGAAGACGCAACAGTAATAGTCTTCCATAAAACGGATGAAGACTTAATCTGCCATACTGAGCAAACTCTTGTGGAAGTAGGTATGTAGACCAAAAGTAACAATTTGAATTTAAACTTTACAAAACAGAAATTGTTTATTCTACCATAGAAAAATCAGCACAAGGCATAAGTGAGATATGCCATATGGACAAAAAATTGAATACTGTAAAATGTGTCAAATTCCTTGGTGTGCTCTTTCTCTCTCTTTGTTGTTGTAATTTGAGGTTGGTAGATGCAGAACTTCTTGATTTCTGAAAAGCATTTGATTCAGTACCACACTTACACTTATTGTCAAAAGTACAATTCGACAGGGTATCAAGTAAAATTTGTGACTGGATTGAGGACTTTTTAGCAGATAGCACACAACGTGTTACCTTGAAGGTGCAGAAGTACCTGCAGGTGTGCCCCAGGGAAATGTGTTGGGACCCTTGCTGTTCATGTTGTATATTAATGACCTTGCAGACAATATTAATAGTAACCTCAAATTTTTCCAGATGATGCAGTTATCTATGATGAAGCACTGTCTGAAGGAAGCTGCATAAATATTCAGTCAGATCTTGATAAGATTCCAAAGTGGTGCAAAGTTTGGCAGATTACTTTAAGTATTCACAAATGTAAAATTGTACACTTCACAAAATGAAAGAAATGTAGTATCCTATGACTATATTGTCAATGAGTCACTGTCAGAAATGGGCCATCTCATACAGGTATCTGGGTGTAACAGTGTGTAGGGTATGAAATGGAATGATGAAATAAGCTCAGTCATGGGTAAAGCAGGCGGTAGACTTTGGTTTATTGATAAAATACTGGGCAACTATAATCAGTCTACAAAGGAGATTGCTTACAAATCACTCATGTGACCAGTTCTACACTATTGCTCAAGTGTGTGGGACCAAATAGGACTACCAAATAGGACTAACAGGGGATGTTGAGGGTATACAGAGAAGGGCAGCACAAATGGCCACAGATTTGTTTGATCCATGGGAGGGTGTCACAGAGATATTGAAGCAACTGAACTGGAAGACTCTTGAAGATGAGAAAGTCTGTTACAAAATTTCAAGAGCTGGCTTTAAATGATGACTCTAGGAATATACTACAATCCTCTATATATCACTCACGTATGGATTATGAGAATAAGATTAGAATAATTGCTGCATTCACAGAGGCATTCAAACAATCATTTTTCCCACATTCCACATGTGAATGGAATGGGAAGAAGTCCTAATAACTGATACAATGGGGATGTGCCCTCTGCCATACACTCCACAGTTGTTAGAGGAGTAAAGATGTAGATGTCGATGAATGTAGTGCATCACACATCATTCATAACCTGTTGCATGTATGACATCCTTGGTCACCCCCAGCAATTTCTACCCTCAGTAGCTCTTTCTGCAATAGTTCCAATGATGTTATTGTGTCTTAAAATGTATTCTATAAATTTCTCCCTTTTTCTTTGGATGTACCTCCACAGAGATCTGGTTTCCTGTACTCTTCTCAGTACTTCTTATCCAGAAGCTCTGTCTCACCAGCCGATCCTCATCATCTTTCTGTAGCACCAAATATCCAGCACTTCTGGCTACCTAATTTCTTGTTTTCCTGTTGTTCAAGTTTCACACCCATATAGGAACACACTCCAAACAAATGGTTTCATAATACATTTCATTATTTCCGGACTGATGTTCAAGCTGGTGAGTAAGTCCTTTCTTAAATTTAGTGCAGTTTTGACCTGTTGTATTTTGCTCACAGTTTCTTTCCACCTTCTACCATACCTTGTAATCCTGCTTCCCAAATAGGCAAATTCATCTATCATTACTAGCTCCTCTCTTCCAATTCTTATATTTAAAGATTCATGTTCTCCTTAGTGCTGCATACCATTACTTCAGTCTTTTACTTGTTTATTCCCACACAATACTGATTACAGAAAATCCTTTCAATTGTGTTGAGAATCTTATCTAGATCTTCTTTTGTCTCAGTGAACACAGCAGTATCATCTGCATAACACAGCATGTCTATCTTCGGCCCATTGATTTTAAACCCCACCCCAGCAGTTCCATGAACTTGGCCTATAGCTTCCTTGATGTGAGTACTGAATATAAGAGGAGAAAGATCACATCCTTTTCTCATGCCTTTTCTAATTTTTGCTTCTTGGTTGTGTTGAAAATTCCTACCCACAGTCACTTCATTCTTATAGAAGCTGGGTATCATCTATATGTTGTCATATTTTAGACTTGCTTTCTTCAGACCTCTGAACATCTCTTGCCAGATAACATTATCAGTTGCCTTTTCCAGGTATACAGAGGTAATATAAGTTGATTTATTTTTCTGTATTTGCTTTTTGATAAAAAGCCTCGCTACCAGAATTGTCTCTCCTGTTCTTAGTCCCCTCCTGAATCCAAATTGAACTTTACTGAGCCTATCCTAAATGTTCTTTTCAGTTCTACTCTCACATTTTGTAGCTGATGTCTTCTTCAGTATGAGAAGCATGATGCACTTCTGGAAATAGGTTGGTATCTCACCTGTGTTACAGATGGACCTAATCAGTTTCAGCAGCATCATTTTCATGTTATCACCAGCATTAATGATTAGTTCTGCAGAAATGTCATCAATACTCATTGCTTTGTTCTTCCATAGATCCTTAAGAGCTTTCTGAAATTCTTCTCACAAAATGTCATCTCCTTTGTCATCTTCATCTGCTTCCCCTTTGTTTCCTCTTATGCCCCTCAATAAAAGTGTTCTGTCATACAATTCCTCAATGCATTCATTCCATATCTTCACCACATCTTCACCAAACAGCATTTTTCCCTTCACTATACCCAAGTTTGCTGTTTTGTATTTATTAAAAAAAATATTTGCTGTTCTGTAGGTGTAATAGTAAATAAAAATATGTTGTGGAGTCATCAGGTGAACAGCATACAGAGTCTGCTGAACAGTTCGTATATGTCATATATAGTATCACTGATTTTGCTGTAAGAACTGTATATTATACATATTCTGTTTCAGTCATTATATGTAGTATAATTTTCTGGGGCTCTGAGAAAACTAACCTACTCAAAACTTTTAGACTACAAAAAAAGATCATCTGAGCCATGGCAGGAGCTAAAAAGAAACAACACTGCAAACTTTTATTTGAAAAGTGGAGCTAATGTCAATTCCAGCATGTACACATATGAGATTTTCATTTTCACAATGAGAAATCCACAACTTTTTGAGAGCAACTGCTTCTTGCATCAGTATGAGACAAGACACAGAGCAAGTTACATGTTACCTACCCCCAGACAAACAATATGAAAAAAACTCTTAATTATATGGTCATCAAATTTGTAAATAAAATCTGGAACAGGAAGAAATGAAGAATATCTGAATAGTAAATTCTCCTACCATGTAGATCATTTCTTGAATGATCACCATGTGAAATAGTGCATGTTTGAAGAAGCAACACTGCATGTGTTACAGTCATATATTACATATTAATGATAACCATGTAAAATATTATCTGTCTGAAGAAGTAACAACATTCATATTATAACCTTACTTTAAGTTTATTTGCCTATTTATAGTGTCAGTACTGACACATCACCTACGTCACATAGTAAAATTTTTATTTAATTGATTTGGGAAGAGAAGTGGGAAACGTGGTGAGGCCAAGTTGATGGTAGGAAATTCCTGTAAGGTAACCAGAGGGTTGATATGTGGGTTGGGGAAGGGTCACAGTTTGACAAAATTATCAACTGGAGAGCGCAGGATTTATGTTAGATTTTGATTGGCTTTGGTTGGGGAAAAAAGAGAGAAGAAGAAGAAGAAGAAGAAGAAGAAGAAGAAGAAGAAGAAGAAGAAGAGAGGAGGAGAGACAGAAGCAAAGAGCAGAGATGACCACCCAATGATGTCAGAACATGCTGCTTGAAACATAGCAAGTTGCAATCTAAGCCATCTGTTATGATTTATGCTCCCAAGGATAACTAAAACTTTTTACTCTTTCATGCTATATCTAATGCAGTTGCACACATAATAGACAATCTCTATAGGAATATGTAAAATTGTTGTTTATGTAAAATCTCAGTTACACTTTTATTTCAATTGTTTGTAGCTGATTTCCTGATTACAATGATGCAAGTGGTTTTAATGGAAACTAGAATAATTAAAATTACAGCAAATTGAAGTTATGAGGATGTCATATAATGGTAAAACATTGTGGCAGATAAGCAGTAGAAGAGGTATTGTTACTAATTATTCAGACAGCCCTGACTTTCTGATAACATATTTATTTAATGGCTGCAACATTCTGAACTTAAACAATATAATTTTATTGCTATATTTTCCTGAGTCAGAAAACACATCTCATTGAAATTCAGTCAGTAATTCAGATTTTGAATAATTCAGAGTCATAAAATATTTATTTCAAGGTATATTCCATACTCATCAATAAGGGATTTTAGATTATGTATAATAATAATGTTCCATGTACTTTTATGAATAACTAACTTGGAACATTTTTCATAAACCAAACAATAGTGCCAAATAGTAAAATCTAAGCTAGCCAAATTTGAAAGCAATAAGTAATTTCAGAAATCACATCATGTTCTTACACTTGTCTTTAAATACCCACCCCTCCCCAAAATTGGCAGTCTGAAACTGAACAGTACACTAATAACATCTCAGTCAGATTGTTTCAGTGCCTGGGACTGGAAAGCCATTGAGTAACATCTCTGTGTCATTTAGAGTGAATTGCTGTGCACAATTATAATACATGCAACACAGGTTTCTAAAGAATATGAAACTGAGTAACATTTTGTGTCTTAAAAATCTTGGGTGAGCTAAATGATATGCAACCCAAAAGTGTTAATGACCTATAAACTCTGCTCACTGGACATTGCTGTTAATGCTGGTGATAATATTGCAAGTTATTTAGTGTTGTACTGTCACTTTCACATGGCTGTAACTATATATTATGCCACTGTGAACTTACACCAATACTTGACTATGTTTAATGATTGGGTGATTCTTCTTCAGCATGTACACTGGCAGAAGAAAATCACAACACCAAAAAATAACTAATGTAGAATAACATAATTTTAGGAATATGTTTTTCTAGGTAACACACCTGTATTTAAGTGGTTGACATTGCAAGATCACATATTAACGTAAACATGAGCTAAGTCATTGCAAATGTGAAACACAAGTACATTAATAACTGATGTAACCGGTGGAGTGTTGAATACAAGCATGCAAACATGCATGCATTGTGTTGTGCAGGTGCTATATGTAAGTTTGTGTGATAGAGTTTTATACCTGTTGTACTTGGTCGGTCAATACAGGAACACTTAATGTTGTTTGTGGATGATGTTAGAGTTGTTGTCCAATGATGTCCCATATGTGCTCAATTGTAGACAGATCCAGTGATTGAGCAGGCCAAGGTAACATCTTGATATACTGTAGAGCATGTTGGGCTATAACAGCAGTGTGTGGGAGAGCTTTATTCTGTTGGAAAAGACCATCTCAAATGCTGTACATGAATGGCAGCACAACTGCTTGAATCACTAGACCGACGTACAGTTTTCAGTAAGGGTGCTGTCATATGAAATCACATCCCAGACCATAACTTCAGGTGTAGGTCCAGTGTGTCTAGCAATATTATGCACACCGGTTGGTTGCAACCCCTGAACTGGCCTCCTCCTAAACAGCACATGGTCATCACTCGCACCAAGGCAGAAATAGATTTCATCAGAAAACATGACAGATGTCCACCCTGCCCTCCAATGATCTCTTGCCTGACACCCGAATGGCAGTGGTTTGAGGTCAGCGGAATGCACACTGCAGGGCATCTATCTTAGAGCTGTCCTTGAAGTAACTGATCTGTAACAGTTTGTTGCGTCACTGTGGTGTGAACTGCTGCTCAAATTGGTGCTGCAGATGCAGTAGGATGTGCCAGAGCCATACACTGAACACAATGATCTTCCCTCTCAGTTGCGCAATGTGGCCATCCAGTATGCTATCTCCTTGTGACCATACATTATCATGACAACTTCTGCCAGCAATCATGTATAGTGGCTCCATTCCTGCCTAGTCTTACTGCAGTATTGCACAAGGAACATCCAGCTTCTAGTAGGCCTCTTACATGGCCTCATTCAATCACAGTGAGATGCTCAAACACAGTGAGGTGCTGATAATGTCATCTTTGTTGTCTTAAAGGCATTCTTGACTAACATCAACTCACCACGTCTAATCTCAAAGGTAACAAATGCTTATCACCATTACAGCTTTTATTTAAAGCAAACATTACTTGCATCCTCATAGTGGTTCCTTTACCTGTATAAACTGGAACTGGTCATCAACTACGGTATAGTGCAAATAAAATGGTTGAACCACTTTTAAAATTCATTTCTTGTCCAGTCTACATCATTTAGTACTGTCATTAATAGCACTAATTTCCAGGATATTTTTCAGTACAGCAAGATATGAGACTTATAGTTTTGACAAAATCAAGTACAACTTTAAAGTACTGGCAAGCAGGCTGTGGCATGCTGAGCACAGCATGCTTGATTTCAGTGGCTGCTTCACAAGCTGTGCAATCTGGATACTTCCCCCTAATACCACCTTCTCTGAACTATGTAGGTAGTAGCTACCCCTGCAACACCCCCTTTGATCTTTTAATCCTGCTGGTGTCAAATCTCTGTTAGTCCATGCCTCACATACACCTACATCCCAGTCACAGTACATTAACTTCACTCATCCTGCACCCACACCACCTTCTCCTACAGTGTCCCTCTTACTCTGTCCTATCTCTCCTTCCCAATCTCCTTGTTAAAGTCACTGTGCTCTGCCCACAACTCCCCCTGCTTATGGCCAGAATGAGCTCATCTCACTGGTGCCACATTCCTAAGCTGTGCACTTGCTGCCTCTCCCTCCCAGTCATCAGCCACCCTTCCACAACCCGGTCTCTCTCTCTTCATTTCCTTTCTCGCCTTGCCCACCTCACCCACTCCATTCGACACATTCCCTCTACCAAGGTGCAGCACCTGCAAAAAATTGGTGTGTGTGTGTGTTGTGTGTGGGTGGGTGTGTGGCTGGGTAGTTGGGTGCACACATGCAGCATGTGCTCATGGGTGTGTACATGCTCTATAGCTCTGCAAATGATTCATCAGAAAGTCAGGAAAGTTCTCAGTCTTGCATATGTGTCTTTCTATGACACAGCACCATTGTTAGTCACTAATGTTTTGAAATTATTTTCTGTGCCTTCTATCTTTACTTTTGATAGTACCCTCATAATAAGCAAGGTAAAATGGTGTTCCTGATACAATGTAACTCATCATTTAAAAGTAAAGAACATGAGGGGGGAAAATGAACATGTAATCTGCCATTTCAGAGTTTTTCGTATGTGCGGTTCACATTAATGATTCTGTGCTATATATATTGAACAGTAAATGTATGAATATTATCAGGACAGCTGAAAAGGAACCTAGAGAGTGATTCACCTCAAAAATCTTTCTGGACTTATTCCTATTTTCTACACTTTTACCTGGTTTAGCTGACATATTTTGGTATTATTTTGAATAATTACATTTTTGGGGCACTGGGATTTTACTAGCATGGATGGGGAGTTTTTTTCCACTCTTTAGAGAGTAAAATGAATAATAAGCATTTAACTGAATTTTACAAGTTACTTTGAGGACATTTAAAATTAAAAATGAAACTAGGCTTTCGCAGATGTTATTTGCATCCTTGGCAATTTTCTTTTTATGGGCATTGAGCTATGATCTCTCTTTCTTTTCCTAACTCTTCCTATTTATCTTCCTAACATTTCATCTTCCAGTGTTGGAGACATCATCAGAGGCTATAAAAATTCAGATAGCAGTAGCAAATTTAAACAGTTTGGCCTGCTGAGCTTGTTCAAATTTGCCACTGTTCTCTGAAATCTTTATAGCCTCTGATGAGGTCTCCAACATTGGAAGATGAAAGGTTCAAAAATCTCCAAGTATGAGTTCAGTTTTTCCACTATCTTCCCAGAAATGAATAAAAGAATTACTTCCAGTTTTGGATACCAAATTTGTATCATTTGATTTATAAAACATATATTTTATGACATTATTTGATCAAACAATAAATTTTAGTGCAAATTAATAAAATTAAGAAAAGTGACTTGACATGTAAATCAGATCCTGAGTTATGAACAAATCACTTTTGAATGATTTCAATTGCTGTTTCTTATTCACATGTAAATACAATAAAATACTCAATGAAAATGCACTGCAGTACTATGATACGAAGTATTATTTACCTGCTGCACAGTTCCACACTGGGTTCCCATAGGAATTCGTAAAACCAATTGAGATTGCCCACTGCCCATTTCAAAACAAGCTTGTGGATTACCCGTTGCATAGACTCGTCCTTCAAATGGTCCTCCAAATAAAAATGTAATCAACATATCAGCCTGTGTACAGTCAACTCTCACTGAAACCATAGAGAAAAGCTCCTTAAAAAATTCAAATGTACGCGTTTGACAAACTTTAATTGGTAAAAATTGAAATAACTGAAAAAGTTAAAAGAGGACAGTAACAAAGATATAATAGACAAGCATAACAAAACAATAGAAAAGCAAAAATGAATATGTTATAAATTTTTGTTTGATAGATGTCATGTGTGTCCTACCTCTAAAGTAAAGATGTGACTGTGCATAATAAAACAGTAAGCCACAGAATCTAAAGCATTAAGTTTCACTTATTAAACTGCTTTTGTGGAAAAAAGTAACATATCATGACTAAATCATAGCATGTGCTGTAATTCAAAGTATGGAGTGAGTTTATATATGATAACATGTAGTGGTACATACAGGAACACATTCATAGTGCTGTAGTGAAGCTGGTGCTTCATTACCTTTTCTCTGGCCTTTTTGTGTTCTGTTGGATGTGTTCCTGTGTTGTGTAGATGACTGAAATGAGTGCTTTGAAAGAATGTGTTAAGAGCAAGTTTCTAATTTTACAGATGACAATTAAAATGAAAGGAAAGTACTGAGTGAGGTCAGTGCTGATACACAGCCAGCTCATCTTAAAAAGGACCTTGATGAAATTCTGCATATTTGTGTAGTCACCCAGTCAACAACTGCCTGGCTAAAATTCCTGTCCAGTTGATGAATTACCATTGGAAATGGTAAAAGTGTCCATACTTCATGAGGCACTTTCTGGAGAATATAAAACATATTTACAGTAAGGCACTGTGTAGTTTATGGTAGAAGGTACTTAGTGTTAGTTTTCCACACCCCCTATCTTATTCCATTTGCAAACTGGATGAGGGAAAAGTGACTTTCTGTTTGTGTCCTCTCTTTTATAATGCTCACGATATTATATGATATTCTCATGAACTCCACCCAAAATATATGATGAAAGTCTACATTAAACACCAGTTATCTAAATTTACCTTACAGGGTTTCATGAGAACAACGTTATTTACTACCAAAGATTCCCATTTAATTTCCATGTGCACCTACTCTCAATTTTCTAAGAAGTATACTGCCTTTTTTATAATACTAGTAGCATGTGTCTAAATTTTTTTAATGTCTGCTGTCAGGTCTACTTGTTAAGGAATCCAGACACTGGAGCAGTACCTTAAGAATATGTTAAATCAACATCTTCGGTTGGGTTGTTTGGGGGAGGAAACCAGACAGCAAGGTCTTTTGTCTCATTGTATTAGGGGAGGACTGGGAAGGAAGTCATATCATCCTGGAATTTGCCTGGAGTGATTTAAGGAAATCGTGGAAAACATAAATGAGGATGGTCAGATGCGGGATTGAACTGTCGTCATCCCGAATGTGAGTCCAGTGTGCTAGCCCCTGCACCACCTTGCTCGGTCAACATCTCGGATATGGTTTCCTTAGAAGAAGGAGTCAACAGTCCCAGAATTCTGCCAAAACCTCTAAGTTTCCGATTACCCTTCCCTATTACTGATCTCATATGTTTGTTCCATTATGTACATCTTCATAGTACTACTCCCAGGCATTTAAACGCTGTGGCACATGGCAGAAGTTTACCACTAAGCTTGTAATTAGATAATATTGGATTTTCTATTTTATTTGTGGGCTTTTTAATGTTTTTTGTAATGTAATATGCAATAGCATTTTTTCAGTTTACAAGCATAATGAGATCCTCAATTGTTATAGCTGTTATATATATTTCCTTTTTCCATTTAAAGCTTGCTTTAAACTTGGTTTCCAATACACTACTTTTATCATGTACAATGTCATAAGGAATGGGTGTGCTAAGTGGCTGTGTTTGTTAAAACTGACAGATGTACAGCAGTATTATTTACAATTACTAATAAAAAAATGTATTACACCATGCAGAGTATATTACGTGTTGATTTTATGTGGCAAGTTTAAACTGAGTGCTGGACTGGTATTTGGACCCAGATTCCCACTTTTCACAGGCAATGCACTAACAATCACTCCATCTTAGAATAGCTTATAGGCTGACTCAAAGCTGCAACTTGTTATAGGCTCCTTCTCTTTCCTTCCAAACTCTGAAGATGATCTCCCAAATAGTTATGTCTAGCAATAACCATGTTGTCTAAGGCTCTTACATTACTCCTAGAATAAATTTTCTTTATCCACAACCACTAAAAAATATTGATTAGTACCTATAATATCTATAGGGTGTCCCAGAAATGTTGCAACAAATTTTGAGGGGGTTGTAAAGGGTATCTTGAGGAACAAATTGAGGATAGGAACCCATCAAAGTTATAAGCACTGGTGCATGCCCATCCATTCAGCAGCATATGTGACTTTACATGCTGATGGACCATAGGCAGAACATCTCACAATTTGTTCATTATTCAGTGATCATGACTGATTGCCACAATCACCAGTGGAGAAGATGGAGCTAGCTGCTGCTCTCATGAAACACTATGACAGTTTCGGACATGGGTTTCCATCCACAGCTTATTTTTCTCCTGGAAACCTCTAAAATCTCAATTGTTTCTCAGTATAGAAGAGAAATATAAACCATAGATGGAAACCCCTGTCCAAAACCATCGTCCACCAAGGCAACAAAGCATTGCATTCATAGGAGACAATGCCTGTTGATTACTATAAACAAGACTTGGCAGTTGTTATTACTGCCTTCTAACATGTACATTCCATGCCTTCTGACTTGTATGTTTCTATGTCATCTTTCACCCATCTGAGTGACTTTATCATCTTTGAAATACTTATTACACCATCCCCCTTTACTTTATATTTCCTCTAGATTCCAACAAAGTTATCATAACTTATAAGATCTTCAGTCATTACATCTTCAATTATTCCAAATACTTGTGAGCCCTCTTTTGACTGCTCCTATTACAGAGCTGTAAGGTTAGCCCTAGCAATGCTAATGAATTTTTGAAGACATATACTACCAAAAGGAGTGGGGTCAAAGTACTTTGACAAAAAAAGAACAGTCCAGAACCTTAAAATATCTTTCAGCAGTCTTAGCAATATCAACGCATTGTCAATAATGTATGCTACCAACAGGCTGGTACTTTATATGAACTGCAATTTAAAAAATACAAATTGCATTAACTGCTATTGACTCTCATTAACAACATACTTATAAAATAGGCTCTGAGATGTATGTAGAGTCCTGAAACTGAAAATACTGAATATGACATTTGTTGTGAAAATTCACATCCCACTACGACCTCAAAATTAAATTTTTGAGCTAAGTTTAACTGACAAAAATTATAACATTTAAAGAATCTGGTAGAATGAATGATTAAAAAATTAAAAACAATAAACATTTGTTCACAATTTTAAAATATCAATTACATGACTAGATTACAGCATTTACAAAAGGTAGGCATAAAATAGCCCCTCCCCCCCACCCCTAATTGTTATTGCTAGGCTTAATGAGTTTAATTTAATTGCTTCTGTTTTAGAGTTTCTCATATACAACTGTCTGAAAACAAGAACACAATAGTTTTCTAAGTGACAACAGTTCAGTTCATTAATTACTTACAGAATCAAAAAAATATTAAACCACTATTTTTATACATTTTATATATTTATTATTTACATACATCTGCTTTGGCAAGTACTAATTGTGCTGTATTATTTTTGTTCACATGAAGGACAGACTAAATAATCTGTCTGAGTGAGATGGCACAGTGGTTAGCACTTTCGACTTGCACTCAGGACAACGGTTGTTCAGATCCACGTCTTGCCACCCCCAATATGACTAGAATGGGTAAATATATGAAGGTGCAGTTTTTGTTAAAACCTAACACATTTTATTATATATGCAAGTAAATTTTAGCATTTATTGCTGCCAAGTTATGACAACATTTTTTTTTTTGGAAATTGAATTATATAGTTTATTCTATGACCATGGAAAGAGTATTTAACATTATTTCTATGTCCTACCATGTGTGGAACATTATCAGATAACAAATAAGAAGGTAATATTGTCAAGAACCACTGTCCCACCATCAAGAGAAGAGACTCCACAAACATCTGCCTTCTGTACCAAACAGAGGTGAATACATAACTCAGATGTGATTTGTGCATTTACCTGTGTGCTTCAATCACATCATTTTGTGCTCTCTTGCTGTACTGATCAGCCAAATTACTCACAAAGCATTTCAGACTTTCAAAATGTATGTGACAGTTGAAAAAGTGGATATTGGTTTCATTTATGGCAAATGTTGCCAAACCATTGCAGCAGTAGTGTGGTTGCATGCTGCAAGGTGTTCTGATTGTGCCAAGCTCTTACAATCTCAATAAAATCTTCTCAGTTTACAAGAGGTGTCACTTCAAATAAAACACTGGAGCTTTCAGTAGCTTTCTCCGCTATTGTCATCAGGATTAAAATCACTGACTGCCAAGGTTGGCATGATGTTCTGCTTATGTAGATGCACTGACAGCATTTGGAACCTTCCAGGGAAGGCTGGAGTGACACATGCATTGAAGGAAAGATGGACAGTTTGAAGTATTGAAAATTATTCTCTCCCATTCTTTCAGAATTTGCAATGTCAATTACAAGTAAACCGTCCTTTTTTTTTTTTTTTTTTTTTTTTTTTTTTTTTTTTTTTTTTTTTTTTTTTTTTTTTTTTTGCGTTGAGGTTCCTAAAGACTAATATAAAGCTGCAGAAACTGTAGTGCACTGTTACTTATCACTGACACTGTTGTATATGAATATGTTTAGAATCTACAAATTTGTCTATAGTTCTACCTATCAATTACATCTCCTCTACACATTTACTTGAAGTAATCTTCATAATTTTGTGATTTCCTTTAATGTACATTTTCTGAATCTATTTAACCGGGTTGAAAAAGTCTGGAATTCAGTAATATTCACCTCACTTCAGTTCAGAGGGCCTAGTCTTGTATATTTCCCTCAGTTATAATGCACTGACTGTCACACTTTTGCACATTTCATTTTGGAGCATATTTTCTACTGTTTGCAAATCTTCTTTCCATTTATACAATTCATGTTCAGGTTCTATGAAATTAAACTGGCTTTGCAGACATCTTAACTTTAAGCATTTTCTCCCGCCTGCCATTAACCAAAAAATTCACAGCCTTTTCCATGTCACTGAAAGCTGTTACTGTCTATGTTTTCTTACAGCTAGGTAGGTACTGTATTTTTGCTCTAGTCTTAAATAGCACAACAGTCATCGTTCAAACCACAATTCACAGAAACATCAGAGTTACTTCCTTTTTCTTCTAATGTTTCCACAATTTGTAACGAAATGTCATGATCATTCAAATGAATAGCCAAGAAATTAACTAATAAATAACACTTACATATAGGTCTTCAGGAGAAAGTAATTTTGATTGTATAACACACCATTCATATTTTATCTTTGCAAGGATGAGAACATTAATTGTATACAACATTACTGTGAAACTCTGGAACCTGCACAAAGATAGATGCTGTTAGCAAGCATGTATGAAGAAAACATTTTAAAAAATCCATTTTATCTTCATTGTTAACACATAGTGATACTGCTAAGGCAACTGCTAACTGTCATGGATATTAAATGAGTTGCAAATTTGAGCAAATAATAATTGTGACCAACTGGCAGTGAACCTATCAATGGGAACTAAAAGTAGCTTTACCAATTATAATTGTATTGTGCTGTCTTATCTATTTACCAATATGTCATCAATCACAGATATGTGCCTGGCATGTTGCACATGCACTGTCTACTACAGGTGTGGTATGCATGTACTTTTCTCCATCAGCCTGGCAATTTACAAATTTGGGAATTTCCAACATTTGTTTTAAAAACACTTCCAGTGTGTCTTAGCACCTAAAATTTTGACACTGTGTTTCTTTCTGTTAATTCTTTTGTATAAAAGAATTCAAGACAGGCTTTGTCATGTCATATGGGGAGAGCCACAAATATCATATGTTAATGGCCAACAGCATAGATGCTGTCATAGGTATTATATGCTAATGGGCAATGGCAATAGATGCTGCCATAGATATTTTGATATTAGATTGGCATCATAAAGACATCTGTGGTACCAGTTTTAGAACCTTGATGGTAACAAAAAAAATCTTTAAGAGATGCTCAGTGAAGCCATCCTAGAAAATGACCTCACCAGGAGTGAGGTCCCAACTTAGGGTGGACAATATAGGTTGTCATTTGACTTGAAAAAGGAAAGGAAGGAATGGACATGTAAATGTGAGAGTTATGTGTATCATCATGATAGGGTACAAATAATTGAGACTAGTGTATATATTGTATTTTTCAGGATAGTGGATCATACATGTCCCATCCATGCATTGGAAATGGAAATGCCGTGTGGCTAGGGCCCCCCAATGGGTAGACTGTTCGCCTGGTGCAAGTCTTCCAAGTTGACGCCACTTCGGCAACTTGCGAGCAATGGGGATGAAATCATGATGATAAGGACAACACAACACCCAGTCCATGAGCAGAGAAAATATCCGACCCAGCCGGAAATCGAACCCGGGCCCTTAGGTATGACATTCTGTCACACTGACCACTCAGCTACCAAGGGCGGACATCCATGCATTTACAAAGGCTGATTGGGATATAGTGGCCCAGGAAGGAAGTATACATTGATGAAATGAGCAAAATACAGAAACAGCAGTTGGGTATGTGAGTGAGCCTCCATTGGCCTTTTTCAGTGCCACATAAAAGGTATATAGTTCCATTAAAAAATCAAATTTGGTGCCATAATTTGGCAACTACAAGTGTTTAAAATTACATGTGAATGTCAAAAAAATTGGCCACTGTATC
The DNA here is from genome assembly GCF_023864275.1 of Schistocerca cancellata. NCBI lineage: Eukaryota > Metazoa > Arthropoda > Insecta > Orthoptera > Acrididae > Schistocerca > Schistocerca cancellata. The sequence goes on along the minus strand of NC_064629.1, from coordinate 755,322,238 downwards.
AACTATGAACATACTGAAAACCACCCTTCAGTATATTTATTTATTCTGGTTATACTTTGGTTGGCTTGCCCAGCTATCTCACTCTGTATGCATCCTCATATTGCAGGTTATATTGGTTCATGAAAAGAATGGCCGATGAATCTGCTACATCTTGCAATAACAAATTGTTGTGACTGTGCTCAGAATGACCACACGTAGGGAAATCAATGAGTGGTTTACAGTATGGTTTCAACATTAAATTTAACAAAAATGCAGAACCAAAACCAGCAAAAGCATTTCTAACATTATTGACCATGAAACCAATAAATTTAGCTAGAAAAATGATATTCAGTATCCTGATGACAGCAACATTCAATTCATTGAATCAATGAATTCTTCCTGATATTAGGTAAAAATGCAGAGACAGAAATGTACCATCAAAATAGATATGTTACATTACTCAAACACTCACTGCACAATCATCACCAGACATCAGTCTTGCCAAACAAACTGTTAAAGAAATCATTAGGTCATTGAAAACCATTAAATCTTCTGGTTATGATATTTCAACCAAAGTACTAAAATCTAGTGTTGACTTGGTAGTGACACACTTGAGTTATGTTTGTACATAAAACCGCTATATTTTCCACTATAACTTAGCAAAAATTGCAAGTGACTCTTCATTACATATTCAACTCCCTCTGCCAGTATTCTCAAAATTTTTGAGAAGGCAGTTTACAATGCAATATTGACCTATCTGTTAATCACAGCTTAGTTTGCTTTTGTGAAGGATTTTCTACACAGAATGCAATATATGATCTCACAAACTCAGTTTAGAAATAAATGAGAAAACTTGCCCTGTTGGCGTTTTATGTGAACTTGCCATGGCCTTAGATTGTGTATTTCATAAAATTCTATCATGGAAACTAAAATTATATGGCATTAAAGGCACCATTCCCCTTGCATGGATGCAGTTATATCTCAACAACAGAAAACAGTGCATCACATTAACATAAGTCTAAATTCAGAGGGGGAGACCATTAGATATGGAATTCCACAAGGTTCAGTGATTGAGCTGCTCCTGTTCTTGACCTATACAGATGACTGACTTGGACAGTAGAGGACTCTTCAAAAACAGTGAAATTTGTTGATGTTGATGACTCCACAAACACATCCATGCCAGATATAGCAAGTAAAAAGAATGGAGCAGGGTTACTACAGATTGAAGGCAGAAAGCTTCATTCTTGATCTTACAAAGGCACACTTTATGCAGTTCCAAACAAATAAAATTGTCTTATGAGAACCAGAAGTAAAACTCAGTGGGAACACACATGATGAGGCTTCATGTTTCTAGGCATCCAGATGGACAACCAAGAGGGCACAAGCATGAGAATGCCATTTACATGTTTACTCAGCAGATTTTGCAAACATTAAGTAAGAAAATAGCACCAGTTGGTATTTTCTGCGACCTACCTATGACATTTGACTGTTGAATCACAGTGATCCCCTGCATAAATTGAAGTGTTATGGGAATGATGGTGTAGCCATGGATAATGTCAATTTTTTTAAACATCCTTAGGCCCACTATTATTCCTCATATATGTAAATGATCTTCCATCTAATATAAAAAAGCAGACTTAGTTCCTCTTGCAAATGACACTAGTACTGAAATCAGTCCAAGCATTCATGCAAAATAAATGATAAACAAAGGTCTTAAAAGTATCATTAACTGATTTTCTGTGAATGGTCACACCCTCAATTAAAAAAAAGAAAGAAAAAAAAAACATATTCTGTTCTGCACATATAGGGATACGTCACCAGTGATAAATGTTACACATGACGAGAAAATAACAAATAGGGTAGAAACTTCAAAATTTTTTGGTGTCCATTTTGACAAGAATTTAATCAGGAAAAAACACATTTTGGAACTGCTAAAATAGTTTTGTTCAGCCACATTTGCACATAGAATCATTACAGATCTTGGGGAGAGACACATCAGTAAGTTGACATATTTTGTCTGTTTTCATTCAATAGTGTCATATGGAACAATGTTCTAGGGTAACTCATCTTAAAGAAAGAATGTCTTCACTGCACAACAAAGTGCAGTAAAATAATACGTGGTGCTCACCCATGACATTGGGCATTCTGACTACTGCTTCCCTTGTAAAGTTTGTTGCAAATAATTCAATACAGTTCAAAAGGAAGAATGATGCACATAATTACAACACCAGAACAAAAAATGATGTTCACTATCCCACATTAAGGGTGTCTTTAGCATGAAAAGGGGTGCACAATGCTGCAACAAAAATTTTTGATCACTTGCTCAGTGATGCAAAATGTCCGACAGACGACAAAGTAAAAGTAGGAACCAAAACTGAGAATGTTTTTCCATGACAACTTCTTGTACTCCACAGAAGAATTTCTATTACTGTAATATATGAAAGTTGGTGGGTAGGACTTACTAAATCACAATGTCTGTATATGTTTTTTTCTTCTTGGGAAAAAAAAGATAAAAAACTTAGAAATGTTCACAATGTAACTATATGTACAAGTTAATTTGCAACGTGAATATAAAATGACTTTTTTCACATTATTATGATCTATCATACAAAACAATTTATAGAACATGAAGCTAACTAACTAGCCAACCTGATGACTCAGTTCTTCCATTTTTATAGTTAAAAATTTCTCTCATAGTTTTAACTTGCTGACAGGATTGCTAGCATGCCTTCAGGGTTTTTTGTCCTGTGGTATGATCTTCACATGTAACACAATGAAGATCAAGTGAGCATAAAGAATATTTTGTAAAATTGATAGCTGAACATTGTGCATAAGACTTTTCACGAGTTAGGGGTTCTTACACTTATGTACTGATACATTTACCACCTAGTCAAATTCATGGTTGACAACAAGAAGAATGATTTTAGGATGAACTGTGCATTTCAGTACCTCAATACTAGGAGGAAAAATAATTTATATGTTGACAGTGTGGATTTTTTTATTATGGAGCAAATGTCTATAACAGACTGAGGACAAATGTCAGGCAAGAAATGGAAAATCCCCAGACAGTCAATAAACAAAGCAAAAGGGTACCTTATCAGCACATTCCTTCAGCAATTTATCAGAATATATGGTCAAGGGGGATGTTAATTCTGCTTAACTAATGTCAGCATTGCTGCATCCATGGCTTGTGCCTTGCCTAAGGATTAAGCAATGTGGTTTGAACATAACCATATTGATCTTTCACTGATATGAAAGGGAGAGTTTGTTTTAGCTGTGAGGAATCACTGAGGTACTCTTGGTTGGAGAAGATGAGAAGTTCAGTCACTAATTCCATGGTGTAAAGTTAACTTGGAGTTTATGCAAATTCCTTAAACATTACAGTGTCTACTGAAGTCCTTTACTGTTATGCTTACTCAGAGTAAACATTATGAGTCTTGAGCTAGCACTCAACAGTTAAGTCCTTGATAGCTGCTTGACAGGCAGCCAAGTGCATGTTGAAGTCTGACTGTCAACTGCAGCTCCAACTTCTTTGCTGCCTGTATGTATCTCTTGACTGCCTCTCTGCTGACATTCTGATGTCCTCTTCACTCCAACCCCCCTGCTTTGGCAGTGCTCTGAGGCTATTTTGAAATGGAGAGATGCTATTATACCTGTTCATGGTTGATGACATAATGCCAATTCTTCTACCTTTATTGGCCATCAATGATGTTATGGAATTCATTCCTGACACCTTGTTTCTTCTCTCTAAAACTACAACCATACACTGCAAACCACTTTGATGTGCTTGTCATAGATGATACAAATTTTCTTCATGGTAATAATGATCTCTGTAGCCTTGGAAAGACAGACAGCTGCTAAAGCATTCCATTAATTTAGAGCAAATGGATTCATGCTGACCGAAAACAAAACCAAGTAGATGATATTTACCATAAAAGAGAAGCTTCCCTCAGATGATTCAAGTTATGTTATGTTTTTGCTCTACAACATGACAATCATGACCTTAGTGCCTGTTTCACCAAACGTGCCATCTGGATTGTTCCTCCAGACACTAGTTTCTTAGAACTCTGCAGGTGGGAACTAGCACTACAACATGTCCTTGGTTCTCACCATCCACCTGGCATTAATTAGCATTAATTTCTTCCACCACAGCATTTCTTCACAGTAACTACTCTTTGCTTCACTCCATTTTAGTTTTCTACTCTATCTTTAACCATCCCCGTCCCACATCTGTTATGTACAATGTGCTTAGCTTTTCATTCTTATTAACTCATGCATGATGTTGAAGCAGTAATCTCTGTCTGTGTATTACCATGTCTACCTTTAAGCTCTCAGGTTTCCAAATCTTGTCCAATGCAGTCCCCAACAATCAGTCTTTCCTTTTCATCTCGTGCGGTAAGTCTCCCCTGACCCATGGTTTTGGGTGTCATTCCAAAAATCTACCCCTTTCCTAGACCCCTCCAGTTTTTTCCTTCACCCCTCTTACTTCCCCTTCAACCCTTCTGCCCGAAGGAGGAGCCACTGGCTCCTCTGAAACCTTGCCAATTACAACTGCCTTTTATGTGTGTATTCTGCCACCTCTTGGCGAGTAGATTTAATTAATTAATTAAATTATTTTGTCAATAGTTGATTGTTCTCATTGTAATATTGTAATTTTAAACCTATATTACTTTTGAATCATCAGTTGTATTTTACTATGTGTATGATGCTTTACTGTTGCTGTACTGGGCTACTGACAATAAAAATAACATTAGTATTACTTATTAGGGTCTCTGACATTCTATTCATGGGTGGAATGTGGGAAGAAAGCCTGCTTCCATGCCTCCTCATGCATGGTAATAAGCAAAATCTAGTCTTTGTGGCTCTTACAGGAGCAATCTCTACGGGGTTGCAGTTTTCCTAGATTTCTCATTTAATACTGGTTCTTGAAACTTTGTTAACTAGAATTTCACAGAAATATTTATGTCTGTCTTCAACCATCTGCTATTCAGATTATTCAGCATTTAAGTGACAATGTTCTATGAATAAATGACAACTAACTGAAACCCTCAGCTGCTGACAGGTGTTGTTGATATACCTCGATGGGGACAGCTGAAAATGTGTGCCCCGACCGGGACTGGAACTCGGGATCTCCTGCTTACATGGCAGACGCTCTATCTATCTGAGCCACCCAGGACACAGATGAATAGCTTGACTGCAGGGACTTATCCCTTGCACGCTTCCTGTGAGACTCACATTCCCAACTGTCCACAATTCTACATATGTAATGTACCTTATAGACATTTGCCCATTCACTCATTACTCGCGCATGCTTTGGCGTTTCCCTTAAGAGCTTGGGCAACCTTTGCACATTCGCACAGACGAAGGCCAATGGCTGGGTAACCTTAAACTATATATATGAACAGTTACTGTCTTCATATATATAGTTTAAGGCTACCCAGCCATTGACCTTCGTCTGTGCGAATGCGCACAGGTTGCCCAAGCTGTTATGGGAATCGCCAAAGCATGCGCAAGTAATGAGTGAATGGGCAAATGTCTATAAGGTACATTACATATGTAGAATTGTGGACAGTTGGGAATGTGAGTCTCACGGGAAGCGTGCAAGGGATAAGTCCCTGCAGTCGAGCTATTCATCTGTGTCTTCGGTGGCTCAGATGGCTAGAGCGTCTGGCATGTAAGCAGGAGATCCTGGGTTCGAGTCCCGGTCAGGGCGCACATTTTCAGCTGTCCCCATTGAGGTATATCAACAACACCTGTTGGTAGCTGAGGGTTTCAGTTAGTTGTCATTTATTCCACGGAAAAGCTGCACGGTCATCAACAGTATTCTGTTCTTTCGAGAACAGTTACTGTTTTCATATATGATGTTCTATGAGTCAAATAAAATCTGTGGCCACTTGTGTTACCATTCTTTGCATACATTCAGTATCATCTGTTAATCCTATTTCACATAAGTCTCATACATCAGTACTCCAGGCTGGATGGAACAAATGTTTCATGAGAAATATCCTTTGTACACTAACTGCATTTTCTTCCATTTGCCATGTACAACAATTGAACTGAAGACATTTATCAAGATCAGACTGAATATTTATGTAGGCTTTTTCAGACAGTACTTCCTTATAGACAACTGTGTCATCTTCAAAAAGTCTGAGGTTATCATTAATATTGTCTGCAGATCATTAAATACAACATGAACAGCAAGGGTCCCAGCACGCTACCCTGGGCACTCATGAAGTTACTTCTGCATGTCAGTGACTCTCCACCCAGAGAGCAAACTGTGTCATTACTACCAAGAAATCCTCAATCCAACACAAAGTTCATTTAACACCCAATATGATCATATATTTGTTAATAAGTATTTGTGTGACACCAACCTGCATGGCTTTTGGAAATCAAGAAATAACTATAATAACTTGGTTGCCACGGTCTTTTGCTCATGTCAAGCTAGAAGAGTGTAAATTGGGTTTCACATTACTGATGTTTACAAAATCCATACTGTTTGGCACAAAGGAGGCTGATCTGTTCAAAATGCCTCATTACATTACAGCTCTCACCTTCACATCTGTGTGCTCTTACAAATAGAACAGTTTTCTGTGTCTGTTTTATTTGTGTTTATCAACAGTCACAGCCCTGATACTGTGGTTATTTATGGACTAAATATTCATGTGTGTCTCTGTCACCCTGGGGTCCGAATAAACTGTCCTCCTTTCTAACCTTAATTTCTTGGGGAAGGAACTACTAGTTCTGAAAATTAGGAACATTTTTTGCACTTTTAAATGTATCTAGAATTTTGCTCCCAGAAGATAACTGCTGCTGAGACATTCTGCCTCTTTGTAATATTATAGTTTTCTAAGGTGAATTTTCCCATTGATAAAAGTTACATAAATTCTTTGTTAAAAATATCAAATAAACAGTGACTGAATTATGTAAGAGGTGGAGCATATGTTTGTTTCAGAGTAGTGTGTGCTAAAAATTAATGTCTACCACTTTTTTATTCTGTTCTTGATATCGGTTGAAGTATTACATGTCACACATAATACTTGGTCAACTTTCTTGCTTCATTGACACCATTTGCAACCCCGTGACACTACAGGGCTCTGAACTGTGGCATGTAACATGGTGGTGTGTAATGTAACTATATCAGTGCATGAGCAACAGTGTGATGTAATTGAGTTCCTGACTGTAGAAGATATTTGTCTACACATGGAACACCCACTCCTTCAGCATGACAATGCCAGACTACACATGAGCACTGTCATATCTGTGAGAATCTGATGCCTCGGGTTCACTGTCATCAGTAATCCTTTGACAGTCCAGACTTAGTGCCATCTGATTTTCATCATTTCCAAAACTTAATGAACCCCTTCGAGAACTACACTTTGATAGTGATGAAGTGGTTCAAGCAGAAGTGAGGTTATAGCTCTGTGAACAAAGTCAAACACTCGACAGTGACAGTATCAACAAACTGGTCTCTCGTTGGGAGAAATGTATTCATCACCAGAGTGACTTTGTTGAGAAATAAGTATGTAGACATGAAGGATAAATACACTCCTGGAAATGGAAAAAAGAACACATTGACACTGGTGTGTCAGACCCACCATACTTGCTCCGGACACTGCGAGAGGGCTGTACAAGCAATGATCACACGCACGGCACAGCGGACACACCAGGAACCACGGTGTTGGCCGTCGAATGGCGCTAGCTGCGCAGCATTTGTGCACCGCCGCCGTCAGTGTCAGCCAGTTTGCCGTGGCATACGGAGCTCCATCGCAGTCTTTAACACTGGTAGCATGCCGCGACAGCGTGGACGTGAACCGTATGTGCAGTTGACGGACTTTGAGCGAGGGCGTATAGTGGGCATGCGGGAGGCCAGGTGGACGTACCGCCGAATTGCTCAACACGTGGAGCGTGAGGTCTCCACAGTACATCGATGTTGTCGCCAGTGGTCGGCGGAAGGTGCACATGCCCGTCAACCTGGGACCGGACCGCAGCGACGCACGGATGCACGCCAAGACCGTAGGATCCTACGCAGTGCCGTAGGGGACCGCACCGCCACTTCCCAGCAAATTAGGGACACTGTTGCTCCTGGGGTATCGGTGAGGACCATTCGCAACCGTCTCCATGAAGCTGGGCTACGGTCCCGCACACCGTTAGGCCGTCTTCCGCTCACGCCCCAACATCGTGCAGCCCGCCTCCAGTGGTGTCACGACAGGCGTGAATGGAGAGACGAATGGAGACGTGTCGTCTTCAGCGATGAGAGTCGCTTCTGCCTTGGTGCCAATGATGGTCGTATGCGTGTTTGGCGCCGTGCAGGTGAGCGCCACAATCAGGACTGCATACGACCGAGGCACACAGGGCCAACACCCGGCATCATGGTGTGGGGAGCGATCTCCTACACTGGGCGTACACCACTGGTGATCGTCGAGGGGACACTGAATAGTGCACGCTACATCCAAACCGTCATCGAACCCATCATTCTACCATTCCTAGACCGGCAAGGGAACTTGCTGTTCCAACAGGACAATGCACGTCCGCATGTATCCCGTGCCACCCAACGTGCTCTAGAAGGTGTAAGTCAACTACCCTGGCCAGCAAGATCTCCGGATGTGTCCCCCATTGAGCATGTTTGGGACTGGATGAAGCGTCGTCTCACGCGGTCTGCACGTCCAGCACGAACGCTGGTCCAACTGAGGCGCCAGGTGGAAATGGCATGGCAAGCCATTCCACAGGACTACATCCAGCATCTCTATGATCGTCTCCATGGGAGAATAGCAGCCTGCATTGCTGCGAAAGGTGGATATACACTGTACTAGTGCCGACATTGTGCATGCTCTGTTGCCTGTGTCTATGTGCCTGTGGTTCTGTCAGTGTGATCATGTGATGTATCTGACCCCAGGAATGTGTCAATAAAGTTTCCCCTTCCTGGGACAATGAATTCACGGTGTTCTTATTTCAATTTCCAGGAGTGTATGTAGAATGTTAATAACATTTGTTTTATTTAAAAAGCTTTAAGTGTTTTCACACAAAAAATTCAGAAGCCTTACTTTTCAGCATGTCTTTGCATAAAGCAATCTAGAGGTAATATTCAGTGGCTACAACTGTTTGTTCTTCTACACAGTTGTTGAGACTTCAAGGGTCATAATGCCACAACTCACCATAAGATAGCATTGCAGTTTGGAATTTCACACAAGATGTTCTAATGGAACTAGGGCACACTGTGTAAATACTCTAAGAAATGTTTAATATGCCCTAAAACATTGCATCAGTTTATATGGCACCCCATTCTGAAAGTCAAAATAAAGAAAAATCTTAATATAAACAAATTTCATTAAATTTATTACATAAATTCGACCATGAGAAAGCATAAAACCAGTCCTCAAAGAATGAAATATATTTCAATCCTGTATTTATATTTTAAAATCTCTTTTGTAAGTTAAGATATTCATTTTAAATAACTGAAGAGAATCACAGGTAAGAAGTGAAATATGTGAGTAGTCTCATTAACAACAGAGTCTCTTCATCCATAAGAAACAAAAAATAATACTTTTAAGAAAAAATTTAAGTAAACACTTTTTGAAACACTTTTTATGCTGTTAGTATTAACTACATGGCTTCATTTTCTTTGGTACATACATATGACAGCTGAAAAGTTAAAAATCATGTTTAATTAATTTCACATATATAAAGATAAATATGAAATGTTCACCTTTACGTAGTTGTCATTTTTCTATTCCCACAAAGGTGTTTATTATGTGTACTTCATATGGTATAATTTTGTATTTGTATAGTAGAATACATGTTATGGATTGTGCTATAAGTTAGAAGAAATTCACTAGTGGTGAGTTTGGTATTTATGAAATGATTATTGACTTCTCCTGTATCTTTCATGTTTGTACGCCACTGAATGCTGCTCCCAAAGAATACACAAATCATTGAATATAATTATATAATATATAAGATGTCTCATTTGGATAAAATGTTTTATTTATTACTCAACAATTTTGAGCATTTGGTCATTGTCATACATTTGTTACCAACAGTCTGTACATCCAGTCTCTTTTAACAGTGATGAAAAAATTTTGCAAAAAATGCTTACCATTTTAATTTAGGATGGTTTGAATGTATAATTAGAATGATTTATTGGAAACTAATGGCACATTACCAGTGTAGAAATTTTAATGTAAACGGTAATGCAAAGTTGTTGTCATTGTAATCTTTGTATTATTCAAAAGCAGATTATTAAAGTCAGTTTCTGTTTATGACGTAGGTAGGATGTTCAAAGAAACTAAATATATATTTAAAAATAAATCATTTATTGCAAGAATCTATCTGTAATATACATATTAATACATGATATAACAATATATTATTGTTTATTGGCACAATAGATATATATAGTTGATATATAGTGTTTTGTGATAATTTTCAAACTTAATCTTTTACTGGACAGTAATCTGATACATGGTTTTTTATTAAAATGTATTGACAGTAAACACTAAAAATTAGTGTTCTACTATGTAAATGAAAGTTCAGTAAGAATTTTTTTTGTCTGGTTCAAGTGAATTTGAACCATATTTTCAGGTTTTTGGACTATCAGATAACTGCAGTATACAAGAAAATATTTTTGTGTATTTTCATTCATGTAAGTTGAGATAAAATTTGGTAGGTAGGTAGCATGATGGAGTCCATTTTCCACTAGCTTGCCATGGAACCTGTTCCAAATAAAGAAAAATGATGCTAGAGAATAATTATTTAGGCAATGAGATGTAGTGAACTTACTCCAGAAAAAATGGAATACTAAATGTAAGATGGAAGCTGATTCTAATAAACAGTAAAATGATGAACAACCATTAGGTACAGAAAAAACAACAGTTAATGAAATAAAATATGGGTTCAACTTGAAGAAGACAGTAATCTACAATTACTTTTAAAATGATAGTGTCTTTATTTTTCATAATGTTTATGGACACTGTTATTAGATCACTATAAGTCATGCTCTGTGGCCATAGGAAAGAAGTCTGTGTTAGTGGAACATGTACTGTATTAAACAGTAGTTTCAAACATTATACATTGTTAATTATGATTTAATCAAAATGTGGGATTAGACCAACATAATTTAATTGTTAATTTTTTTAGAGGTTCATTTACTTCCCCATATGAGCTCTACAGTTTAGAACAATTCCACTAGTTTTCACATGTATTAATCACAAAAGTACTGTTAAAATAATACTGGTACTTACATAACTGCAATGTTTTAAGACAATTAAGCATAATCATTTAATTGTTTTTAAATATTTTTTCAGCAAAAACTTTTGCCTTTTATCTTTTATATTGTCCCATAGTATATTGTCAAAGATTTCTCCTTTGAATTTCATGAATTTCTAACCATTATTCTGTGTATATAATGTATATTTCATATATTATAGTTATGACACACTCACTGCATTTCCACATTTATTTACTAAACAGCTTATAATAAGATACGTTCAGTGAATAATTTGGAACCCCTTTTTGGTAAACTGAGTAAGGTGGTACAGTTGTTAAGGCATTGTAATTGTATTTGGGAATAGTGGGGAACCAAAGCCCCATATCAGATGAAAGTTTTGTATTGTTTCCCTACATCACTTAAGGTGAATGCTCAGATGGTTTCCTTGAAAAGAACAATGAAAATTACCTTGTCCATTCTTGTATAGTATGAATTTTTGCTCTGTCTCTAATGACCTCATTGTTGATGGGATCTTAAATGCAGATCATCCTTTCTTTTATAGGCATGACAGATAATTCTGAAGATGTCATTAATTAAGAGCAATCTCTCTACTTTCATGTTTCTAAAAGGTATTATATGGTGAGGATTGTTGCCTCCTCAGACAGTAATGTGATGCTCAGCAAATAACAATTTGAATAATATGACAGCTATCACACAATCACTGGACACTGGTTAGAAGTTTTAAATAATAGACATTTGTTTATTACAAAAGCAACAGTCTTGGGGAATAATGATGGAGCACATGACTGCTTCAATCTTACCTATACAGGAAGGAATGGAATTGTACATTGAGTGGTTCAAGTATTTCACAAAGGGATGCTATGTCATGAGTAAAACTCACAAAGTGTGTTAGAAGGTTCAGTCATATATGTCCTCATTTTGCTGCTATATGTGAATGACCTATCATATGATTTATAAAAGGAGGCAAGATAGTATATTTGTTTGAGTTATTTGATTTTGCAAAATTACACTTCATTAAACTGACTGACACACACACTCACATTCACATACACACAGTGTTCTTCTATAAAAATATGTTTCACATTAAAAAAAAAATCATCTCATGTTAAATTACTTTTGGCATAAAACACTTATCATATAGAGGAAATGCTATTCAGTGGATAGAACATAAACAAGAAATTGATTATTGTAGTTTAGCACTCATAATTATCATTATTTTTCAGTTCAAGTTTAGCTATTACAGACCCGCAAAGGAAGTGTAAACTGGTGTGAAACTGGTCCACTTTCTGTGATTCATTTATATCTTAGTTCCGTTTTGGTCAGTTAAGCTTGAATAAATTTCAAACTTGGGTGAAATTCAATAATAGATATCTACAGAATGTGGCAATAATCTCACACATTTACAAACAAAAGAAATTTAATGCATTTTGAGATACACATCCTGAAATTTGGGAAACAAATTTGGTCCATGTTGAAAATACTGTGTATACGGATGATTGTTCTGTTCTGGACTATGGTATGACTCAATATACACTCAAAGAAAATGTTACATACATGTATCCCACAAGTAGATATTATTGGAGAAAACACAGAAATTAAAAGGAAGAATTTCAAAAACTGAATTTAGAAAGAAGACAGTTCACAATTTTCAAAGGAAGATATTAAGAGATCTCATAAAAAAGAGAAGCATTATTAAAAAGTTCATTTGAAACAGCGATAAACACCCAACTTACACAGAAGAATTTAATTCTAACACATTTAAGAATCCTTCCTCATTAAACAGAGTAGAAGCTGCTGCTTTCCTTATTATATCTTACAATTAAATATTCTAAAGAATCACCCATGACTGCATACTGAGGGCTCTACATTTTATGGCCTCCATTTCTGATTTTAATTTTATTTGTGTGGCACAGTTTGTCAATGAGGACTTTAGCTTCTTGTTATAAAGATTCATCTCCATTCAAGCAAAAGTGATCAAATGCCTTTAAAATTTATAGATATACAGCAACATGGTAGACCTTTTCTTTAGCTCTGCCAGGACTGTATTTGTGAAATGACATGTGTGTTTCTCGAAGATGGCTTTACAAAACGCTAATCATCTAACAATAGTAGAAGTTCTAGTAGTTATCAGTAGTACTTTCAAGCAAAATGCCAAAGACATTGCACAAAATAATAAAATATATCCTCTGAAAGCCTAACAGATACTTAACAATAAACACATTTTCTTTACAATCTGATGTTACTTGCATCCTATGTGAGCAACAGAAAGTAAGTGTAATAAGAAACTGAGTGAATAAAAATATCTGCCAACCAAAATGTCCTTTCAAATAAAATTTTAAAGTTAAAAATAACTGAAATATTAGAACCCCTTTGTTATCTAGTTAATTTGTGCCTGAAAGCATGAAGTACTCAAGATAGAATGAAAATTGACAGGATCCTGCCACTTTTCAAAAAAGGCAATTCCATATGTGCTGGTAACAACTGGTATGGGACAATGAGGTTTAAGATTAAGAAGTCTCTGAGAAGTACAGGGTGTCCATAATTAAAGTTCCAGTTTCAAAACGTTGTAGAAAGAGAAACATTGCTACAAATGATGTCAAATTTGAACAGCATAATATTGAAGCATAGGGAAATGCTATGGAACACAAAAAAATTATCTAACATTTTATCAATAGCTGGTGCTGTAAGCATCTTGATGTAAAGGGGGTCAGCTACAAATGACAGATGAATTGCAATACGATGGCTACAGTTTGAGTTGTTCATTATACCATGCATACTGTTCACTGTACATGACTGCGCAAGTCCAGCAGTCAGCAGTTGTGATTCTGTTAGTTAGGTAAGCCCATCCACCATGGCAAAATCATCCCACAACCAATGGGAAAAATGGGTTTTTAATTGCCTTGATGATGATGTTTGGTTTGTGGGGTGCTCAACAGCATGGTCATCAGTGCCCATACAAAGTCCCTATTTTTTCACATTCCAATTTTCACCCAGTCCAATCTAGCCACTGTCACAAATGATGATGATGATGATGATGAAGACAACACAAACACCCAGTCCTCGGGCAGAGAAAATCCCCAAGCCACCCAGGAATTGAACCCAGGACCCCGTGATCCAGAGGCAGCAATGCTAGCCACTAGACCATGAACTGCAGACTTTTAATTGTTCTCAGGCCAAAACCTGCATAAAACACAAAATGACATTGGTTTTTAATTGTCTTTGGGCCAAAAACTACATAAAAAGCAAAACGATATCAGTTTTTAGTTATCTTAGGGCTTACAACTGTATAAAAACAAAATGACATCAGTTTCTAATTGTCACTGGCACAAAACACATTCAATATGGTGACCACTGTTTTCTGCTACAAGTTTAAATTGAGAAACAGCATGTTCTACAAGAGACTGGTGTGTCTCAGAGGTCACATTCAGTCTTCAATTCAGCTACATTCGTAACTAGAGCAATGAACATAACATATTTCAGATAACCCCACACCCAGAAGTCACAAGGATTAAGATCAGGTGAATTGGATGGCCAGTCTGTAGGGCTGTAGTGAAACGACAGCTGACAATTGTAGCATTTCTGAAATGCCTCTGCAGTTGCCACTCCACTAACTGTGTAATGTGCAAAGGAGCCCCATCTTGCATAAAAATGATCCTACCCACACATCCACATTCTTGAGGCATTGGAATGATGTTGGTGTGCAAAAGACTTTCATATGGTTTTCCAGTGACAGTATACATAACAGGACCTGCATGACTCATCTCCTAGAAAAAAATATGGCCCTATGATATATGGTGCCATCAACCTGCACCACACAGTCACCTTTGCAGAAAGAAATGGTACTGCATAATGTGCCTGCAGATTTTCCATTGCCTATATTGTGCAATTCTGTATATTGTCATATCCTTGCATATGGAAATGGGTTCGTCTGTCCACAGAATGTCCCATGGCCATTCACTGTCCATGCAAGCAAGAAGTTCTAAAGCAAATGTTTGTCTTACTAGTGCCTCAGTAGGAAGCAACTCCTGAACTTGGGTGATTTTATACGGAAAGCAATGCACACCTCAACAGGAAGCAACTTCTTAACATGGGTGATTTTGTATGGAGAGCAATGCAGGATGTTTCATAGGATTTTATGCAGCATGCTTGCAGGCATGTCCAACATCTGGGCAATTCTCCATGCACTGCATGTTTTCATACCACCACTTGACCTCTCCTGCAATGCTGTTGCCACATTTTCAACATACATCAGATCAACTGCTTTCTTCCCTCTGCCACACGGAACTTCAAAAGAATCTGTAATTTCAGATTTTGTAATCATTTTCTCCAGACCCTTAGTAGATATCAGACCAATGCCTTTTTTCATACCCTTGATTGTCTGGAACATCTGCAGGGCCACTGGTGCACAGTTATCATTCTTGTAAAAGAGCTTTACCAGCAATGCATGAGCCTTCATGGAGACAGTTGTATTGGGCATCTTTGAGGCAAACTGAGAACAGCCATGTGCATATTCGCATACTTACAGTGCCATGTATTTCTAAAAGTTTCATTAATTTTTTTTCTGTTCCATGATGCTTCCTCCCTGTATCAATAATATGCTGTTAAAATTTGGTGTCATTATGAGCAGTCATTCTCTTTCTACAGTGTTTTTAAATTGGAACTTTTATTATTTTTATTTTTATTATTCTTGTATATAGTTAACTGCAATTTGCCTGTCTCCTTTCTTGTGAAGTATAACAATTACAAAAATTCCAGTTTTGGGGATTTTTTTCCCTTATGACATTCTATAAATGATTTAGCAAGTTATTTTTTTATTACGCTGCCTCTTTCTTTAAACATTTCTATTGAAACACCATCACTTCCAGTCCCCTCTCCTTTTTTCACATAACACAATTATAAGTTCTTTCATTCAGTCCTATCTATATTATGGGAAACTCAGTATATTCAGAAATCAAAAGATGACCTTCAGAATAATGAACTGAAGTAAAATGAAGGGTTCCAGAAAATAATTTTTATTGCTCTGAAGACGGTTTGTCAATGAGCTGAAATTAGTAATCAATAACAGAATTTTTGTGATCTTGACCCAGGATTTTTATCCAAACGTTTTTAATAAATAGTGGTACTTTGATTGTTAAGAAATGCCAGCAATAAAATGCTGTCATTACAGATGAATATGGCAATTACTGTACTTCTTCAGTCTTTCCCAGCAATCTTATGGCATCTTGAGATTTCAGGTGTTCTGCTGGATACCATTGTCACCCATGCACAATATGTCAACAACATGACTCATAGTCTTCATCAGATGCTAGTTGAGACAGTTTACATTCCTTCCAAACTAACTATGTAAGCACAGACCAAATCTGGCATAAATTCAAAGAAATAATATTGACAACAACTGAGAGACTTATACCAAATAAATTAATAAGGGATGGAACTACTCCCCCACAGTACAAAAAACAGGTCAATTCACCATTGTAGAAGCAATGAAAAAAACATGTCAAGTTTAAAGAACCCAGAACCTTCAAGATTGGAGATGTTCATCTCGAGCTTGTGGCCAGATGCATCAGACTGAGGATGAAACATCTTAGGATGTTTCTAGTGGGACCACAGTTAGAGAACTTAGGACCAACAATACAGGGGCAGACAACAGATATAAATTTTTACCCGTTTCACTTGACTAGCAGTTTCAGGCAGCGCCTTATGAAAACAATGAGTCATGCTGTTGATATATTGCACACAGACAACAGTGATATCAGTCAGAACACCTGACATCTCAAGATGGCAGTTACTACTTAAGACACTACACTATGATGGATTATGTTCATTAGCAGCTAGAACTTGGACATATTACATATACATAACAAAAACAAGTATGTAGTGGCTGCTTTAGTACTTTGTTGGTGTTTATTTTACAGTTTTTCTGTAAATGTGTTTGCATTTAAATGAATGAGATGCATTTCATCATACAACAGAATTCTTCAATGTGCAAGTTTTTGTGAATTTATTTCTACTCTTTGCCTTGTAAATTATATACCAAAAAGACCAGTAAAAACATCTATGCCACTGTAAATTATCAGTGACAAACTAATACTCTTGACTGTTATTAGAATGCCATCTATCAAAAGTATTAAGATGCTGCATACTGCTTTCATGTTCACTAAAGGTAAATGTTGAGTTAGAAGCAGTTCCCATATTAAATAAAATAAATGTTTTGCACCACCTGGATACCGGTAAGTGTGTATGGGCTTAATTTCAAGAGGGGCAGGGAATTAAAGTGTAAGCCTTATGAAGTCAAGAAAAAATAAAAACAACACAATAATCAAAGAAAGGTGGTCTATTCAAAAGTGCATGTCTTTTCACATCTTCAAAATAAGTCTGCTTCTGGGCAATATTCAGTACCATGTTGCTACATCCCTTGCTTTCTAACGTGCTTCAATCCTCTCTGGTAAGCTATCAATTAGATTAGATTAGTACTTGTTCCATAGATCATGAATGCGACACTTCATAATGATATGGAATGTGTCAGGTTAATGAAAGGTGTCTATACAAGATATACATTACACAAAAAATTACATGCCCCCCCCCCCTTTTTTTTTTTTTTTTTTTTTTTTTTTTTTTTTTTTTTTTTTTTGGAGTTTGAAATTACTCACTTACTATATCCAAAAATTCATCTAATGAGTAGATGGAGTCACCATTAAGAAATTCTTTTAATTTCCTTTTACATGCTATATGGCTATCTGTCAGACTTTTGATGCTATTAGATCATCCTTTCTCCTAGTGTTGTAGCCATGTACACTGGTATTACTTTTGAATGCGTTCATATTGTTAATAACAAATTTCATAAGTGAATATACATATTGTGAGGCTACAGTGAAGATCTCTAGCTCTTTAAATAGGTGTCTGCAGGATGATATTGGATGAGCTCCAGCAATTATTCTGATTACACACTTTTGTGCAATAAATACTCTTTTACTCAATAATGAGTTACCCCAGAATATGATGCCATATGAAAGCAGAGAATGAAAATAGGCATGGTAAGCTAATTTACTCAGATGTATATCGCCAAAATTTGCAGTGACCCTAATAGCATAAGTTGCTGAACTCAAACATTTCAGCAGATCCTTAGTGTATTTTTTCCAGTTCAACACCTCACCAATGCATACACCTAGAAATTTTGAATATTCTACCTTAGTTACCGATTTCTGATCGAAGTCTATATTTATTAATGGTGTCATTACATTTACTGTGTGGGACTGTATATACTGTGTTTTGTGAAAGTTTAATGAGAGCCCATTTGCAGAGAACCACTTAATGATTTTCTGAAAAACATCATTTACAGTTTCACCAGTTAATTATTGTCTGTTGGGTGTGCTAGCTATACTTCATTAATATCTATTAAGAACAGCAGAGGACCCAAGACCAAACCTTGCAGCACCCCATTCTTGATTGCTCCCCAGTTTGAGAAATCACCAGTTTTTTGCATATTATGTGAACTGTTTATTTCAACTTTCTGCACTCTTCCAGTTAGGTATGATTTAAACCACTTGAGCACTGTCCAATTCATACCACAGTACTTGAGCTTATCTAGAAGTATTCCATGATCTACACAATCAAAAGCCTTTGAAAGATCACAAAAAATGCCAACGGGTGACTTCCAGTTACTCAGAGCATTTAATATTTCATTAGTGAAAGTATATATAGCATTTTCCATTGAAAAACCCTTCCGGAAACCAAACTGACATTTTGTTAAAACTTTGTTTTTACAAGGTGTGAAGCTACTCTACAATATATTACTTTTTCAAGAATTTTGGATAAGGCAGTCAAAAGAGAGATTGAGCAGTAGTTGTTGACATCAGACATATCCCCTTTTTTATGCAGTGGTTTAACAATGGCACACTTCAATCTATCTGGGAAAATACCCTGCTTCAGAGAGCTATTACATATGTGGCTAAGAATCCCACTTATTTCTTGGGAACAAGATTTTATTATCCTGCTGGAAATGCCATCAATTCCATGTGAGCTTTTATTCTTGACAGAGTTTATTATCTTCCTAATTTCAGTAGGAGAGGTGGGTGGAATTTCAATTGTATCAAATGGTGTGGGTAAGGCCTCTTCCATTAACTGCCTTGTTTCTTCTAATGAACATTAAGATCCTATTTTCTCTACAAAATTTAAAAAATGATTATTCAAAATGTTTTCGATTTCCGGTTTGTTGTTTATCAAGTTCCCATTCGCTTTGATGGTGATGCCATCATCCTGTACTCTTGGTTGCCTTGTATCCACTTGTTGTCAAGACATTGCTGCTTGAGTCTGTTCCAGTCTTCAATGGTGGGCTCCATTATTCAGTGGCAGCACCAACTCTTCAATACCTGGCCACCTCAGTACTCTGCTATGACAAATGTCAGGCATCACACATATCTTGCACTCTTTGGTGAAGAGAACTTGACACCATGGCCCCAGGTCTAATTCCGTCTGTAGCCTTGGGCGAGTTCTTCATGCTTGAGTGGAGAGGGGAGTTGTACTGTTAGAAATAAATGACAAATTGAAGATGTGAAGACAGTATATACTGTCTGAGGCAGTACAGTCTCCCAGCTGGCACCAAAACTTTAACAGACTATTCTACTGCAGTCTCCTCAAGGCAGATACAAGCCAAAATTTGTAGATAGAGGTCATCAGCTGATGTTGTTGACTACGGGTCATCAGTGTGAGGCAGATTTTCAATGTTTTCTGTCTCAAGATTCAGGTTGAATGTTTGAGTGACATCACTATGGTGTAAGCCAAATCAGTGGGTAACTTACCAGTCTAACAACTCTTCTTGCTGTGGACTGACAATGTGCATAAAATCTAAATTTGGCATGACCCTTTGACAAAGTGAATAATGTACATTGGCAGCATTGTCCTATTCATGACTGGAAACAATGAACAGCACTGTGGATGCAGATTCACTTTTACATGTAGTCATTTGCTATGGTCAAAAGAGTGTTAAGAAAGGCTTCCCTGATAAGGAAAAAATTATGAAGGTGGTGAAAAACTTGTTTAAATAAGCAATAAATACTTGGTCTTACTCTCATGTGCCCACAACCCACAGTCAGTCTTTGGCCATGTCAAGCAGCCTCCTCCACATCATTCTGTCCATGGAATCATCTTCCCTTGCTCCAAGTATCTGAAGATTGTTGGGCACCTAATCTCTCCATCTTATTTTCAATCTGCCTAAAGGTCTTCGTCCTTCAGGTTTCTTCTCCAACACTTCTCTCAGTCTTGATCCCTCCTCTCTTCTATAGACACACCCATCTCAGCCACCCTCATCTTGGCTACTGCAACAGTATCTCATTCATTATATCCCTCCGTGAGCTCATGGTTTTTTATTCTTTGGCATTCTCCTCCAACATAAATTGATCCAAATATCTTCTGCTGAAGCCTTCCAGTGTAACTTTCACAAGATTTGTAATCTTATTTGGTATTTCAGACTCCTGCATTTTGTCCCACAACCTTTCTCTGTTTATGGTTTTGTATGCTTTCTTAAAATCAACAAACAATATTGCTGCTATTTTGCTGTGTTCCCAATATTTTGTTATAGCTTCTTTCAGTACGAATATCTGATCATTGGTGGAGCAAATCTTCATAAATCCCACTTGCTTCTAATCTATTATCTCTTTTAAATATGGTTCCAATCTTTTCTGGAGAACTTTGGAGAACACTTTATAGACTGTGCTGATTAATGACCATAGAGATAGACCAAGAGATGAATACACTAAGCAGATTCAGAATGATGTAGGTTGCAGTAGTTGCTTGGAGATGAAGAAGCTTGCACAGGATGGAGTAGCATGGAGGGCTGCATCAAACCAGTCTCTGAACTGAAGACCACAACAACAACAACAACAACAACAACAACAATTAACGAGACGCCTCTATAATATCTGCATTCTTGTTTATTGCTCTTTTTATAAATTGGTACTGTGACCACTTCTTTCCACTCAGATGGGATTCACTCTTTGTTCCAAATGTTGATAATGAGTTTGTGTACTTGATTTGCAATTGTGTCTACTCCCTTGTTATGTAATTCAGCTCTTATTTCATCAGCTCCTGGAGCTTTGTTGTTTTTAGCAGTTTTGTTGAATCTAAAGTATCTTGCAATGTCAGCAGTGCACCTAAGGGTACTATGCTCTGATATTTATGTTGTTCCTTCCTTTCTGTACTTCCATCTTCAACATTTAAAAGCTCCTCAAACTATTTCTTTCAAATTTCCATGCTTTTCTGCTTTCCAAAACTGTATTACCATTTTATCTGTAACGTCATACATCCATGGTACATATCATTCTCTAAAGAATCTAATTGAAAAGTAAAAATCTCTAGCATTCCCTGCAGTCTTACCCTGTTCTGTACTTTTCACTAGATTTTTGACACGCTCTATCTTTTTCCTTCTGAGAAAATTTCTGGTTTCTCTGTTAGCATTTTCATTTGCTTGCTCAAATAAGCAATAAATAAATATATTCACGCACTGTTCCTAAATTCAAAAGTACAGAAGGCAATAGTGTCTGCACAGAGCTACATGCAGCATGATCTTCCAAACTGATCAGAGCGTCATATATAATTCTCATAATTTTAAGTAAGTATAGATGAATACTTTGAAATGCCAAATTGCTGATCTCTAATTTTTTGAAAGTTTGATTTTATACCACAGTGCAACTGTTGGTGGAAATAATTGTTAATTGTAGCAAATTAGTTAGTTGTTACTGAACAATAAAGCAAAAAAATTATTTTCTATTTTGTTTGTTTCACTGTACTTTTATTTGCTATTAAATTTACAAAAAATGGCTCTGAGCACTATGGGACTTAACTTCTGAGGTCATCAGTCCCATAGAACTTAGAACTACTTAAACCGAACTAACCTAAGGACATCACACACATCCATGCCCGAGGCAGGATTCGAACCTGCGACCATACCGGTCGTGCGGTTCCATACTGTAGCGTCCAGAACTGCTCGGCCACCCTGGCTGGCTATTAAATTTACACTGCGCAACATCATTTCTAGGTATAAATAAGTTTTGTTTGATTTTTATATTCATTATATTGCAGAATTTAAACTTTTGATCTACTATAATTTTAACTGAGAAATTAGACAGTGCAAGGTGTAGCAACAAAAATTATAATACTAGATTGATAACACTGATATACATTTATGAAATAGCAGGAAACACTGTAAAATGATATGGCTGTTCCTAAAAGTGATTCTTGAAACAGTTTTTTTCAAACTTTGAAACAGTTGTAATTGGCAGGTACTCTTTTTCATATGCCCTTTATCTATTTTTGTCTTAGGCTTTGTTGGCTGAAAGCTTATTTTGTGACAGTCTTTTTCTTGTGCCTATCTGTGACTCAGCATCTTCACTATATGGTGAGTAGAAACTATCCTTTTCGTAATATTGTTACATTCCATCCTGGATTTTCCATTGTTTAATATTAAGGTTAATGTGATTTACATGTACTTCTACATGATTACTCTGCAGGTCACAATTAAATGCCAAGTGGGGGTTCAATGAACCACATTCAAGGTATTTCTCACTGTTCCACTCTCAAACAGCTAGCAGGAAAAATGAACACTTCAATATTTCCATAAGAGCTCTGATTTCTCTTATTTTATTATGATGCTCATTTCTCCCTATGTAGGTGGATACCAACAAAATATTTTCACACTCTTGGGAGAATATTGCTGATTGAAATTTCATGAGAAGATCCTGCCGCAATGAAAAATGCTTTTGTTTTAATGACTGCCACCCCAATTTGCATATCATATCCATGGCACTCTCTCCCCTATTTCACAATAATACAAAACAAGCTGCCCTTCTTTGAACTTCACCAATGTCCTTCGTCAATCCCATCTGATGCTGATCTCACACCACACAGCAATGCTCCAGAAAAGGGTGGACAAGCGTAATGTAAGTAGTCTCTTTAGTAAACTTGTTGCATTTTCTAAGTGTTCTGCCTATAAATCACAGTCCTTGGTTTGCTTTCCCCAAAATATTATCTACGTGATCATTCCAGTTTAAGTTATTTGTAATTGTAGTCCTTAATTATTTAGTTGAATTTACAGCCCCTAGATTTGTGTGACTTATTGTGTAACTGAATTTCATCATAGTTTTTTAATTACTCATGTGGATGATGTCACACTTTTCTTTATTTAGAGTCAGTTGCCCCTTTTTGCACCATACAGATATCTATGTATCCGATTCTCTGTACATGGAGGGCATAGGGGTCTGAAGATGGCACTAATGAGATGCCAAAACTGGTCATGTAAATAAAATAATAACTTCTGAAAAGAACTGTTTGGTGATTTTTCTTTGGTAAATATGGCCTGCTATCCCATATCCTCAGTGGATCAACAGAGAAACAGATATGTTGTTTAAATCATTTTGTAATAGATTGGCAAGGAAGGCATCTCAGCTGAATTGGCACATAACATCTTGGATGAGGTTTTTTGATGTGATTAAACTGGGTATGTGATGGTTCCATGACAAAAACACTTAAGGGATCAATATTTTAAATCTCATTCTTCAAAAAGCTGAAGCCCTATCAAAAGACTTCAGATGATGACATATGACTAGATGAAACAGAAGTTTTCTATTACATACAAGTGTGAAGCTCAAATTCATATGGTGGGTTATGGGGACCAATAAATGCAAAAACTGTTTAGTTGACAGGTAATGTTATGACAGCTAAATCTGAGGAATCATAACATATTATCATTATTTACTGTTACATAAATGGGCAGTGATTGGTTCTTATTACACACTGTTTCTGAACTACTAAAAAAAGGGTAAAAACAGAAATGACCCAGTTTAAAGCACAAAAAAGAACACATGCACTAAGAGAATGTACTTGCTCAAGTATTTAATTGTTACTTCGTCCAGGGATCATCTCACAATGATATAGGACTTGACAGTGTAGTACATTGGAAATAAATAACTTACAATATATATACAGAAAGAATATATATATAAATAAGGATTTGTGAGGCTAGGACAGCCGGTGAGTCATGGCATTGGTAAAGGAACTATTGTGGCATTTGCCTGAAATGAAAGGAAAACCATGGAAAATGTAAATTAGGATGGCCAGGCAGAGGAAACTTTATTTTCCCAAATATGAGGCCAGTGTCTTAACAGCTGTACAGTCTCATTTGGCTGATCCCTACTGCACAATGTTCGCTAATTTACACACTTTTTGCTCCAGTTAACTTAGAACATAAAAACATGCTTTTACTACTCATCACTGCACACAAGGACACCTGCTGTTTAGATGAAAAAATTGGATGAGCTGAGCTTATAAATAGTTTTCTATGTATACTGTCTTTAGATCCAGTTCTGTCTTATGGACAGGGTGAGCACCAATCTGTGGTTGTTTGCTGATGATGCCATGATGCATGGGAAGGTGGCATCATTGACTGACTGTAGAAGGATACAATATGGCTTAGACAAAATGTCTAGTTGGTGTGATGAATGGCAGCATGATCTGAAGCTAGAAAAATGTAAGCCAATACAGATAGCAGGAAAAACAATCCTGTGATGTTTGAATACAACTTGTGTAGTGTACTGCTTGATAGTCACTTTGATTAAATATTTAGGCATAACATTGCAAAGCAATACGAAATGGAATGAGCACATAAGGATGGAAGTTGGGAATGTGGACTTCAGCTTATTCGTGGAATTTTAGGAAAGTGTGCGTCATCAGTATAGGAGACTGCATATATAACACTAGCGTGACTCATTCTTGAGTAATTATTGAGTGTTTGGGATCATCACCAGGTCAGATTAAAGGAAGACAACGAAGCAATTTGGAGGTAGGCTGCTAGATTAGTTACCAGGAGGTTCAATCAACGTGCAAGTATTACGGAGGTGCTTCATGAAGTCAAGTGGAAATCCCTGGAGTGATGACAATGTTCTTTTCATGGAACACCAATGAGAAAATTTAGAGAATCAGTCTATGAAGCTGACTGCAGAATGTCCCTACTGCCACCAACATATATGTTGCATAAAGACCATGAAGATGAGATAAGAGAAATTAGTGCTCTTATAGAGGCATGCAGACAGACATTTTTCCCTTGCTCTATTAGCAAGTGGAACAGGAAAATAAATGACTAGTAGTGGTACAAGGTGCCCTCTGCCATGCACCATACAATGGCTTGCAGAGTATGTCTATGGTAGATGATGTGAGTTTTCTATTTTCGTTATTGCCTAATCTCAAAAAAGTCTTGGAAGAATCAAGAATGAAATTCTTGACAAAATTGTAATTGAGTTATCTTAGGAAACAAAAAACATTGAATCTCAAATGGCAAATACTCTGAACTAAATGGAGATTATGTTGGAAAGAATATTTTGTTTCACCAAATACATTTTATTTGTTATGTTCTTGTTCAAAATCATCCTTATATGTCCTACCAAATCAAAAGACATGGGTAAATAAGAGAGCTGTAGGTGTACTCAGAATTTTCATATGTTTTAACTCATAAATCAGCAGCTGTAAGAGTTTGATTATGGCCAAGTTTGAATACAACAAAAGAGGAGGCTTTTTCTGGAGTACTGCACATTCAGGCATACAAGCCATAAAACATGGGGTTCCACAAGGCTCAATGATAGAGCTCTTACTGTTCTTACTTTATGTACACACATCAAAAAATGTTTCGCATCACCTTGGTTCCAAGAGTTCCGGAACCTGTACAGAAAATTGGAATAGAGATCAAGATAAACATCATTTCCGCCCTCTTTATTGCTCATAAAAACCACACATTGCATGTTGTGCCACCATACAGCGAGACCTTCAGAGGTGGTGGTCCAGACTGCTTTATACACCAGTACCTCTTATACCCAGTAGTAAGTCCTCTTGCATTGATACATGCCTGTATTTGTTGTGGCATACTGTCCACAAGTTCATCAAGGTGCTATTGGTCCAGCTTGTCCCACTCCTCAATGGTGATTTGGTGTAGATCCCACAGAGTGGTTGGTGGGTCACGTTGCCCATAAACAGCCGTTTTCAATCTATCCCAGGCATGTTTGATAGGGTACATGTCTGGAGAACATGCTGGTCACTCTAGTCAAGCGATGTCACTATCCTGAAGGAAGTCATTCACAAGATGTGCATGATGGGGGCAGGAATTGTCATCCATGAAGATGAAATCCTCACCAATATGCTGTCAATATGGTTGTACTATCGGTTGGAGGATGGCATTCACGTATCATACAGCTGTTACGGCGCATTCCATGACCACCAGTGCCATATGTCAGCCCCACATAATACCACCACAAAACAGCAGGGAACCTCTGCCTTGCTGCAATCGCTGGACAGTGTGTCTAAGGTTTTCAGCCTGACCGAGTTGCCTCTAAACACGTCTCCAACGATTGTCTGGTTGAAGGCATATATGACACTCATAAGTGAAGAGAATGTGATGCCAATTCTGAGCGGTCTATTCAGCATGTTGTTGGGCCCATCTGTACTGTGCTTCATGGTGTCGTGGTTGCAAAGGTGGACCTCGCCATGGACGTCAGAAGTGAAGTTGCATATCATGCAGCCCATTGTGCATAGTTTGAGTCATAACACGACATCCTATGGCTGCACAAAAAGCATTATTCAACATGGTGGCATTGCTGTCAGGGTTACTCCGAGCCATAATCTGTAGGTAGCGGTCATCCACTGCAGTAGTAACCCTTGGGCAGCCTGAGCAAGGCATGTCATCGACGGTTCCTGTCTCTCTGTATCTCCTCCATGTCTGAACAACATTGCTTTGGTTCATTTCAAAATGCCTGGACACTTCCCTTGTTGAGAACCCTTCCTGGCACAAAGTAACAATGCAGACACAATCGAACCATGATATTGACGTTCTAGGCATGGTTGAACTACAGACAACATGAGCCGTGTACCTCCTTCCTGGTGGAATGACTGGAAATGATCAGCTGTCAGGCCCTCTCCATCTAATATGCACTCCTCATGCATGGTTATTTATATCTTTGGGCAGGTTTAGTGACATCTCTGAACAGTCAAACAGACTGTGTCTGTGATACAATGTCCACAGTCAACTTCTATGTTCAGGAGTTCTGGGAATCGGGGTGATGCAAAACTTTTTTTGATGTGTGTAAATAACCTTCCCTTAAGCCTACCCACCAAGAGAACTCTTTTTCTTTATTGAAAACACCATGATTCTCATATGTGAGACAAAAAAGCCAATCCATACCACAGGGAATAGAAGCACAACTCAACTAAGCTAATGGCTTAAATCAAACAGACCATTTGTTAATATTAAATTTTGCACTACTTAGAATAAAACTTCAGTGGTCTTGACTATATCACTGATTGATAATCACATCAAATTTGTCTATGAAACCAAATACCTAGGGGGTTTTCACCACTGAGAGACACACACACAGAAATGCCATGTAGACATAAGCAGGGCCTAACTGACAAAGGGAGTCCATGACATTTGGCTCACAGACCTAGTTCAAACTTTGTACACTTTTAATACTAGTAAGGTGTACTACATAACAGATTTTGAGAAAATCGCAAGAGAAGTTTTACACGTCAATGATGGACCAGTGCACTGCAACCATGAACATGTGCTGGCGGCGGTCATGTGGTTAGCGTTCAAGTTCTTTAATCAGTCGACTGAGTTCTGCTCATCTTTTCTTTTCTTTAACACCAGTCAAATTATTAAGTATATATTACATTTGAAAGGTAATACAATGAAAAGACACATGTATTTTCATGCATTTTTATTGAATTTCCAATGTTATTTGGCTGATTACTAATTTGCATTATGACAACAAATATTATGTGAATTTTATTTTTACTGGCAAGTTAAAAACTTTATCAATCACCTTCAAGCTTGTTCATACTTCACTGACAACATATGAGAAATTGCTCTCATGAAGAAGCTTTTAAAATACATTCAACTGTATTACTAATTTTCAGTACTGATATTTACGAAAATGTTGTGTTATGCATGGTTTGCATCAAAATTGTCACAAGAAAGAGAAATTATTCAAAATGTCAATGAGCTTTGTTTTCCCTTGGAAACTCTGAGGTTTCCTTGTGCACATGGTAAAATTGTAGTCATTCGATGTAGTAGATGCCATTTTAATTTAGGTTTTCTGTGTCTATATGAAAAATATCATCCTGCAACTTGTAAGGTCTAAAGCACATCTGAAAATTCATCACAGATTACCCTCACATTCTGGTATATTGTAGCTCACTGTATTATTGAATACATTCATTTATACCTTTATTTATTTACACCTGATTTGGGCTTTCCAAGCTTGTCCCTCATCCTTGAAACCTGTGTCTGCATATTGAAGTGTACTGGTGCAAAGCAGTTCTAGATGCCTTACCCAATTATAGGTATAAGGGATTTTGGAAAGCACAACAGGCATACATTTTCAGGAAAACTTTCTGCATTTGGTTATTTAATTGTCAATAATTATCAGCACAATATTTTTTGTGATAGTAAAAATTAGCAAAAAACCAAGTAACATTGCAAATTTAATAAAAGTTCTTGTAAATAAACATCTTTTCATCATATTATCTTTCAAATGTAATATGTATGAAAGAATATGACTAGTGTTCAGGGGGGGGGGAATAAAAAAATAAAAAATAAAAATAAATAAACTGTGAGTGGGTCTCGTTAAAGCAATCCTCCCATTACACAGCTTGAATGCTAACAACATAACTGTTGCCATGTCATGTTTGGAGTGACAACTCATCGGTACATCACTGACATGTAAAACTTCTCTTGTGATTTTATCAAAATCGCCTTAGTGGTATGCTTTACCACTTACACATTATGTTGTCCTAATGGACTACTAAATGTGTAGAAAGTTTCAGTTAAGTCTGTGACATGAATGTCATGGCCTCCCCTTGTAAGTATACTATATTTTATGAAAACATCAATTAAGAAACATAGGAAGTATCAGTACTGTGACACCAGTGTCTCTTTCATCTGGCACTCAATTATGGATTTACTTAATGGGGACACAGTTCATAGTCAGCTAAGTTATTTAAAATCCTAATGGAAACTGTCGGAACAATACTGTTCAAATAGGCAAATGTAATATGTAAACTATTGTTGAGGAAATGGAGCATATTACCCCTACCATGTCAATATGTACTGGAACTACTATATTTTATAAAGAACAACTTCAGCAAACAAGACAGGCTATGTGTAATACCCCTCATCCCATGACAATATATACTGGAATTACTGCTCAGGGTGTCGCAGGAGTAATGGTCAATATCCAAAGATATGACAGGAAAACTCATTTGAAACAAAAAACTTCATATGGACATATACCCTATTCAAAATGGTTTTTGATATAGAACATATTTAACATAGATTTATTTTTGAGCTAATGGTGTGCACATATGCATCTTATCCTAAGCATCAGACTGGCCATGGTAGTAAAATTAACTGGCTACCAAGATTGCAAGACCTTACACAATTAGATTTTTGTCTATCGGGTTGGATGAATTGATTGATTTTTATTTGGTCCCATTTGATTACATTTTGTAAAAAGTGTGTACTTTTAATATGGCACAAGTCAACTTAAACTTATTTTCTTGCAATATTTAACCTATTTATTACAATTTAGTACATCAAAGTGGCAATACAATAATGTTGCATACAATTTTCATACATATTTTTAAGGTCCTGAGAATTATTTACATACTACATTATGCTCATATTTACATTTTTCTCTCAGTATTCATGCTCTCAACTTATTAACGTATCACAACATGTTCAATTAGTTACAGTACCTCTATAACAGTAATAGTAGCATTTTTCATTCATTGATACATATACTCTTCTGCACTATAAAATTCTTTTTCAATTAAATAATCTTTTAAAAGTTTTTGGAATGTCTTTTTGCTCACATTGTTCTGTAAACTCTTTGGAAGACACTTTATGAATTTGACACCCGAGTATCGAGGACCTTTTTCAGCAACTCTCAGTTGGTGTTGTATACTTCTCAGCTGACCTTTATTTCTTGTTTCATATGTATGAACACCTGCATTTCGTTTTAGTACTTCATTTCCTTTTATTAATGACATTATTGTTTTGTAAATATATAGAGATGGAAATGTCAGTATTTTTAGACTATAGAAAACAGTTCTGCATGAGTCTCATTGTTTCTGTCAAGATGGTCGTAACAGCTTTTTTTTGCAATGTAAATATTCTTTTTGTATTTTTGCTGCTAGACTTTGCTTAAACAGTAATTCCATATTGTAGGTAAGGCTCAAATAGAGCATGGTACACTGTACATGGAAGCTCCTTGTTGGCATAATGTGCAAGCTGTTTCATAACAAATATTGCAGTGCTTCATTTACAGCAAACATTATTTATATATGTTGACTCCACTGGAGCTTATTGTCAGCTGTAATCCCCCAAAATTTAATAGTGGTAACTTCTTCCAGTCTTGTTTCATCTATGAATATATCTGTGTGTTCTTCCTTTTCTCAATTTTTGAACACCATGAACATTGTCTTTTTTAAATTTAAAGTAAAGTCATTTTGAACAAGGCATTATACTGTGTTATTTATTGACATAAATGCACTTCTTTCCAGTGTTTCCAGATTTTTTTCTACTTTCATTAGTGTCATGTCATTTGCATATATTATTTATCTTTCTCACTGACATCAATATTGTTTACAAATAGGTTAAACAGAAGTGGGTCAAGTACAGATCATTGGGGCACTCCATACACAATATTTCTGATTTCAGATCTGCATCAAGTTTCTGTTTCCACATACTGCTTTCTGTTGCTGATGTATGATTTTATTCACTTGGTTGCATGTCCACGAATACCATAGCTTTCAATTTTTTCAATAAGTGTAGCATGGGTGATTGTGCTGAACTCTTTAGACAAATCCAGAAACATAGCAGACACAGAGTTTCTTTTGTCTAATGCATCTATAATGGATTCTGTGAGGCTTGATGTAGCAGTTTCTGTAGATATCCTTTTTTGGAAATCATGTTGTGCTGGATTCAGAATACTGTGTGTCTCCAGGAATGTGGGCAATCTACCATGCATGAGCATCTCTAGTATTTTTGAAAAACCACAGATTAAAGACACTGGTCTGTAGTTATTTGGATCATTTTTGTCTCCTTTCTTAAATATTGGTACTACTTTGCTTACTTTTAATTTTTCTGAGAATACTCCTTCTCTAAATGAGCAGTTTGCAATATGCAAAAGTGGTTTGATTATTTCTTCGTTCACATGTTTTATTAAATTATTTGATACTTCATCATCCGCTGCAGACTTTTGGGGTTTTAATTTCTGTATTATTTTTTTGAGTTCTGTTTTTGCCAGTGGTTCTAGGAACATTGAGTGGGATGGTTGGCCAAGTGCTTTAGTATGCTTTGACCATTGATGATTTGTTTCCCCTTTCAAATTTTGTACAGCATCTATAAAGTTGTTGTTTAGTATATTAGCAATTTTTCTTCCAGCTGTAACTATGTTGTCATCAGTTCTCATTGACTTAATAAAATTGCTGTTTTTTACACTTTATGGCTATATATTCCACTGTTGATTTTGTTATGGCTCTGTTTATTGAAATGGCTTTTGCTTCTCTTATTAATTGCCTGTACTTCTTCTGATACTGTTTATATGTATCCATATTCCCTGCTTGTCTGAGCTCCTTCACTCTAGTCCTGAGTTCAGTTATTTCTTTCGTAATCCATTTCTTACTGTGATCCTGTTTTTCTGATAGGCTATTTTGGGGAAGAAGTGTGAGGTGAAAAAAAAACTCTGAAAAAGTAAGATGAACTATTTGGTCGCATTATGTATGGGAATGTGAAGAGGCACTCACACAAGTAACACAGGATATTCTCCCACGAGTGCATAAATACACTGAAGCTGACAGAGGAATATATGAACATTTATTGTGGACGGTGCAGCAGCTGCAATATGACATCTGCAATAATGCCTAGAGGTGAATGTGTTAAAAAATATGCATTTTTTAATTGATATTTTGTAAAATGCATGCTGTAATGCTGATTAATTGTTGTACATGTATAAACTTCAAAATGTATTGAATAATACAGTAAATAAATAACTACGTACATTAAATGTATTCTATTCAGAAACCATTCAGAATAGGGTGTATGTCCAGATGAAGCTTTTTGCTTCAAATGATTATTCCTGTCATATCTCTGAATACTGACCATTCCTCCTGGGACACCCTGTATTTTTTAAAGGAAAATTAGAAAAGAACTCAGAGAACTCACTAAGGTTAATCATCAACTTAATGATACTGTAGAACAAAGGTGTTACATAATAGCAAAAATATTATATCTCCCAACACCAATCAAGAACGCTTGAGGACCTTCTTTATAAAAAAAACCAGTTGGAATTCAATATTGTCTTTCCCACAGATCAAACAGCCTTTGACTTCTTTAGTGTTAGTAACCAGAATGATTTATAGACTACGGTTATGAGCATAAATAGTCCCACTGCAAATCAGTGATAATAGCAGTGAAATTATTTCCTGATAATGTAGTTCAGGGATCAACAATTTCACCATCCAGCAAACACAGATGCTTCTCAAGTGCAAGCAGCAATGGAAAATGGTGAAGAACTTCATGACTATTCTGCAATTCACAGTAACTGTTTGGCAGAAGGTTTACAGAATAACTTTTGGGCTATTTCATACTATTCTGTCCTCTACTGGCACCTGGAAAAAATTGACATCTAAATCTTTCTACTGTTGGAAATATGCAGCATTTATGTCATTCATTCCATCAGTTATGTTTCTTACATTGGCAGCAATCATGTTGAATGTGATACTATTTACAGCACAATTTGTATCTAAGCTGCTCTGTTTTGCTGTAGAAGCACAGCTCCTCTTAGACTGCCTAGAATGCCAAATTGTGGTTTGTTGTGTAAGGACATCCCCACCATTTGTCAGCTGCAGTGGATTTCTGAAGATAGAAGTACACTTTCAAGAATGTTCCAGTGTTGTTGTCATGCACATCCACACGTGCTTTTCATTTTTGAATTGACAACTACTTTTGACTTAAAAAACATTGTTTCATTCCTGTATGATTATGTATGTATGTAAGTATGTATTGAACTGGGAACATAGAAATGACAGAGAGGCTTCGTCCCCACCATAGCCCTCAGTGGTACACAACCCCACAACAGGCTACAGCAGTCAACTCATTCCACTGCTGCCACACGCCGAACCCAGGGTTATTGTACAGTTCCCGCCAGGAACATCTCATTTCAGACAAGTGTAAACCCAATGTTTATGTGGTAGGGTAATTATGGTGTACGCATACACGGAAACAGTGTTAGCACAGCAATCGCCAACATAGTGTAACTGAGGCAGAATAAGGGGAACCAGCCCGTATTCATCAAGGCAGATGGAAAATTGCCTTAAAAACCATCCACAGGCTGGCCGGCACACCGGACCTCGACACTAATCTGCCAGGTGTATTCATGCCGGGGACCAGCCTGCCTTCCCGCTCAAGAAGCAGTGTGTTAGATTACACCATTACATCATGAGTACTGCATGAGGAAGACAAAGTTCTGGTTCACATTTTATTGACTTTCTGTAGGACTAAAAATATCATCGAAACCTTACATGTAATAAGATACATGAAGAATAGATTAGAAATGAAGGGAAAATATAAACTGCTACTGAAGCTGTGTTTTAATTATGTAAAGTCAAAGTCTGTGGGGGAAACACTCCATACTTTTTACATTTCTAGGCTCTAATAATTGACGGAACACAAAATTCTGCATACACTGTACAAACACATTACTCTACCATTATCATTATACAGGGAATGGACATCTAAAACCTAACTCATGACCAATCAAGGCCAATAAAATTATCTGAAATACAGTTCCTCTTCTATGCAGTAAGACAGTAAGATTTTTTTTTTTTTTTTTTTTTTTTGGTACTCTTAAAATAATACTAAGTGCAAAGTGTAGAACAAAGTGATATCTATAATAAAATTGTGTGCATGAAATTAGAAACCCCAAATACAATGTGTAGCATGTAACAGAATCATTACCATTTGTTTGGTATAGTTTCAAATGAAAACATAACATAAGGCACTCTTTTAAATCATTGTACAAGCAATTTTAAGGCAAAAGAGAACAATGAACCTGATGATTGTAATTGATGGTGGTGTGTCTATATTCCCTCTGTTATTAAATCTCACCAATCAGATGAATGTTAGTAGAGTATTTCCTTAAACAGATGGCCCATTTCAAAGCAATAGTTTGTTTAAGGCAGCAAGCAATCTACTAACCATCATTGTTAAATGTGTTCATTTATTTTTAACTGCAGCTCAAGTGTTTCTTACATACTTGTAAATCATTTTGCATGAGAATAGCTCTCAGTACTGCAATGCAACATACAGAAATGAGTGTTATAGTCTGATACTAACCATTACTGCAGGTCCCATGTTCACTGTAATAAAAGTCTCTGTCCATCAGTAGTGATGAGCGATCAGCTGCAAAAGTGTCATCAGAACTCAAGAAACAATCCCGACGAACCACATGGTAGTTAAATGATCTGCAGTTGAAATCCTGTTCTTGATTGCATAAGTGTTTGCATTCTGGAGCATCATAAATCTGTGGAATATACCTGTCGGTGTATGGAAGGAATCTTCCAGGGTAATCTGTGTAGTCACAGCTTGGTGGCTCTGAAATCAGATATCATCATTGAACAAATATGTTTCAATGCATTTTTAGTTTATTAATAAAGAATAGGTGTGAACTGGTAATTTTCAATTATATAGTACCATTTTAATATATTATTAACAAAAAGAAAGCTACAGTTAACTCTTAACGTATATTATACATTGAGGTGACAAAAGTCATGGGAGACCTCCACATATCATGTTGGACTTCCTTTTGCCCTGCATAGTGCAGTAACTTGTGTGGCATGGACCCAACAAGTTGTTGCAAGTCCCCTCCAGAAATATTGAACCATACTGCCTCTATAGCTGTCCATAACAGTAAAAGCATTGCTGGTGCAGGATTTTGTACATGAACTGAACTCTTCATTATGTCCCACAAATGTTCAGTGGGATTCGAGACAGGAGATCTGGGAAGCCAGATCATCCATTCAAATTGTTCAGAATGTTCTTCAAACCAATTGCGAACAGTCATGGCCAGGTGACATGGTGCGCAGTCGTCCGTAAAAATTCCATCATTGTCTGAGAACATTAAGTTCACAAATCGTTGCATATGTACTCCAAGTAGCCAACCATAACCATTTCCAGTCTATAATTGGTTCAGTTGTATCAGAGGACCCAGTCAATTC
This sequence comes from Schistocerca cancellata, assembly GCF_023864275.1. NCBI lineage: Eukaryota > Metazoa > Arthropoda > Insecta > Orthoptera > Acrididae > Schistocerca > Schistocerca cancellata. The sequence goes on along the minus strand of NC_064629.1, from coordinate 755,286,720 downwards.
CATGTCAACACAGCCCACACCATTATGGAGCTACTACCAGCTTGCACAGTGCCTTATTGACAATTTGGGTTCATGGCTTTGTCAGGCATGTGCCACACTCAAACCCTGCCTTCAATTCTTACCAACTGAAATTGGAGTTCATCTGACCAGGCCATGGTTTCCCAGTCATCTAGGGTCCAACTGATATGGTCGTGTGCCCAGGAGAGGCACTGCAGGCAATGTCATGCTGCTACCAAAGGCATTCACATTAGTCATCCACTACCACAGCCAAATTTCACTACACTGTCTTAACAGATACATTTGTCATACATCCTGCATTCATTTTTTGTGGTTATTTCATGCAGTGTTGCTTGTCTGTTAGCACTGACAAATCTATGCAAACACAACTGCTCTCAGTCATCAAGTGAAGGCCACTGGCTACTGTGTTGCCTGTGGTGAGAGGTAATGGCTGAAATTTGGTATTCTTGGCACACTCTTGACACTGTTTATCTTGGAATATTGAATTTCGTAATGGCTTCCAAATGGAATGTCCAATGTGTCTAGCTTCAACTACCATTCTGCTTACAAGGTCTGTTAATTTCCACTGTATGGCCATAATAATGGCAGAAACCTTTTCACATGAATCACATGAGTATAAATGACGGCTCCCGTGAATGTAGTGCCCTTTTTACCTTGTGTATGTCATACTACCACCATGTGTATATGTATACATCACTATCTCATGATTTTTGTCACTTCAGTGTAAAATGAACATATAAATCAATGTCAAGGAAGGCAAATGGAGGACTTCGATTTGGTGGATGGTAGACTTGGATTTGGTGGAACGGTTCCAGGAAGGTGCAGTACATATATGAAGGAAATTACATACTAGTTACAGAGTACTGCTCCAGCATTTGAAGTCCTTATCAAGGAGGCATGGCAACAGACATTGAATAAATTCACTGATGAGATGCTATGAATGTAACAGGTTGATAAAGCCCATACGAAAATGCTTGGGAAACTTAATGGAAATCCTTGAAAGAAACATGTCATAGTTTTTGCAAGATCCTGTTGGGATAGTTTAGAGAACCTGTATCTGACAAAGACTATGTGACAATTCTGCTGCATTGTACATCTCATATAGACATAACGACAATACATACTCTTCTTCTTCTTCTTTAACTTTTACCTTTTGTCCTATTCCTACACAGGGATGGCATGGTTATTATTGAGTTTTGAATTGTTAATATGTTAGAGAGGGTGGTTGGATGCTCTACTTGTCGCCATCCCTTCATCCCCCCCCCCTTTCTCTGGCCCCCAGCCCCTGACAGAATTTGTGAACCCCCAACTGTCTGTGTGTAGTGATCCGTCAAAAAGAGTATGAACATTTTCTAAATGTTGGTGAATTGTGTAACCCAGATGGGATGTGGGTACCAGCCTGGTATTCACTTAGTCAAAACTGCTTATGAACCACATCCAGGTTCATTGGCACACTGGCCCTCCGCCACGTGGATTCCATCCAGGGCTGGTGCACCTGCCCAAATTATGGAAGTGGTGTGGTAACAAGCATGGCCATCCATGCAGGAGGCATCCATATTTACATTAACAACATAAAAAGATGTACTTTGCATATATTACTGAAATATTCTTACCATTTTGTACTAAATAATCTATCTTAAAATACTAAGTACATAATTGTCAATATTTTGAGATATAGTAAGTTTTGTGTACTTATTGAAGAACAACACATTTTCTAACTCACAGAATTAGTTCTTATCAACACTAGCAAGTGCTGAATTTTGCCACTCTTGAAAAAATTTCTGCAGATGGATACCTGCCTGTTTCCTTGTACATGAAACCAGCACCAAATAAAACTGCTATGACATCAATTTTTTAAAAGTTTAGACAGTCTGTAAAGTCTAAAATGTCTTAAATTCTACTCAATGACATTATTACTCTCTGAGATATAATTCACCTCTTACTTTCAAGCCAACAAATCCATGCTCCTCAAATTTGGGCAAGGAAAATCTCCAGTAACATAGATAGACCTTGTATTTGGCAATGCAGTTTTGACATTTTAAGTTATCTCAAAATCAGTAGACATTGGCTGAAATAAGTAAGAACCCACTGAATTGGTAATAATATGAGGGGCATTTGAAAAGTTCGTGCAAAGTCTGAGAGATGGCACCACTGGTGGGTATCAAGGTCATGTTTAGTTAGTAGCATCTTTGGAAAGAACACACACCAAACTTCAGCCATATTTCTCTAGTTCTTTGTGTTTGGCATTCATATGAATCAAGGAAGTTGAGTGATTGTCAAAAAATGGTTGAAAAATAATTTCGTGTGGTGATTAAACATTACTTTATGAAAGGCAAAATGTCTCAGGAGACTAAAGAGAAGCTTGATAAACATTACAGTGACTCTGGACCTTTGATTAGAACAGTTTATAAGTGGTTTCAAAATTTTCAGAGTGGCCATATGGGCACAAGTGATGCTGAACTTTCTGGACGCCCTGTGGAGGTTACGACTCCAGAAATCATTGATAAAATCCATGATATAGTGACGGATGACAGAAGAATTAAGGTGTGCGAGATTGCTAGTGCTGTGGGCATCTTGAAGGAATGAGTACATAATATTTTGCATAAACATTTGGACATGAGAAAGCTATCCATAAGATGGATTTCATGACTGCTCACTCTTGACCAAAAACGGACTTGTGTAAAGTGCTGCAAGGATGGTTTGCAGCTATTCAGGAAGAATCTGCAGTACTTTAAGTGTCGTTTCATCAATGTGGATGAAACATGGGTACATTACTATACTCCTGAGACCAAAGAACAATCTAAACAATGGGTTACCAAGGGGGAATTTGCACCAAAAAAGGCAAAGACCATTCCTTTGGCCGGAAAGGTTATGGCGACTGTCTTTTGGGATTTGCAAGGGTTAATCCTCATTGACTATCTTGGGGTAGGGGGGTGGGGGGGTGGAGTAATAAACAGTCCCAAAAAATAACTGTTACAAAAAAAATTGATACTTTGTGCTCTTTCCGAGTTAATTAGCATTGAAGTTAGCCAATTAGGTTGTTGTGTGCACAAATTCAAGCAGCCTGCCAGATATAATTAGTGTAAGTTTTCCCCATAGCATAGTTGATAGAGCATGAGACTGCTCAGCCTTTGGCTTGGGTTCAGTCCTTACTTATGTCCCACATTCAATTTTTGTATGACTCCCTTGTTCAGTTTTAGGAAACCAAACAAATAACACATTTGGTGACACCATCTTTGACAGGCCACTTGAATTTGCGGGGACAACTGTCTGTTTGACTAAATTTAATGCTAATTAACTCAGAAATGGTGCAATGTATTAAATTATTTCTTAACAGTTATTTCTCAGCATAACCTACCCTGCAACACTCTTACAAGCTTTTCAGACTGTTTCTGATTATTCTGTATACACATTTGCCTGAAGGAGTGTAGACCAGCTTAATAGTAGGTGCTAATGCAAAGTTGTTTTGAACACATGCAGAAACTAAATATTGAAATGGAAATAAACAGTTAACGTATGAACACTGAGTTCAGTGAGAACTATTTATGTGTGCAACAACAAGGATGCAGTGGGAATGCATTTACATCTGTTGGACGAATGTTATGAAAACAAACACTCGAAACCGACGTTTCACCTAAGTCACATGCAACGAAAATCTGTAACACAACCATTTGTGTGTGACGTGTTTATAATTATGTATTATTTATATTTCAGGACAATTAATCTTTTTAAAAAAAAAAAAAAAAAAAAACACACCACATGCCATAAAGAAAGCGTGTAAACCGTCTGAGGATGAATCACAACGATTCGAAACTGGTAACGGTATCCTTTGAATAAAGGAACTGAAAGTAAATTTATGGCTGGTTGCTGTCCTAACACCATCAACATTTGTCTTCAAACAACAGTCATGGTCTCCATCATGTCATCATATGACAAAATTACATTAGATTAAATTTTTGTTCAACAGACCCAAAAAATGAGATAATTCTCATCGAACATGTCAGAAAGTATAATATGAAAATGTAAAACGTTTGAATATAATACTTTCTACCCTGATCATTTGTTAGGAGATTGTTGAAATAGGTGAATACAATGTGGTAAACTGTAACAGCTAATATTTACAGAATTAACATGCTTTCAGAATGAAACATTGTTGTGCACTAGTAATAAATTTATCATACACAAAATACCTAATCTTGCCTGTTGTGACCAAGTGCTGTCAAAAGTGAAATCTAAAAGTCATTTTTACTTAAGCTAGCTCAACAGTTTCTGTTAAGATATTCGTCTATAGAGTAGAAGGAGTTGCCTATTAAAAAGTCTTTCAAACTCTGTTAAACTATGCATTATCTGAAACCAAGTTTTTAATGGTTGCCGGCAATTTATTGAAAATGTGTGTTCCTGAGCGTTGGGCCCCTTTTTGGACCAAGGTAAGTGATTTTAGGTCTTTATGTAGATTGTCCTTATTCCTATGTATCAAGCTATTGTTTGGAAATAGAGATATATTACTTGCAACAGTCCGCCCCCAGTAGCTGAGTGGTCAATGTGACAGAATATCAATCCTAAGGCCCCGGGTTCAATTCCTGGCTGGGTTGGAGATTTTCTCTGCTCAAGGACTGGGTGTTGTGTTGTCCTAATCACACCATTTCATCCCCATTGATGTGCAAGTCACCAAAGTGGCATCAAATCAAAAGACTTGCACCAGGCAAACAGTCTACCTGACGGGAGGCCCTAGTCACATGACATTTACATTTACTTCCAACAAATTTCATTAAGGAATAAATATACTGAGAAGCAGTCATTAGAATACAAAGTTCTTTGGACAGGTTCCTACATGATGTTATTGAATTTATGCCACAAATGATTCTTATCACACGCTTTTGCACCCTAAAAACTTTTGCTCGGTTTGATGAGTTACCCCAGAATATGATTCCATATGACATAATAGAATGAAACTAAACAAAGTATGCAAGTTCTTTTATATTCATATCTCCTACATCTGATCTCATTCTCACTGCAAATACATACTTGTTTAGGCACTTAAGCAATTCTATGGTATGCCCTTCCCAACTGAATTGATTATCAAGTTGTAATTCCAGAAATTTAACACTGCCAATCTCTTTGATCTGCATGTCTTCACATGTTACACACATGCTGGAAGGAAATCCCTTACAGCTTCAGAACTGCATATAGTGGGTCTTCTCAAAGTTTAATGACAACGAATTAGCTTTAAACCATTTATTAATGTCAGTGAAAATTTGATTAGCAGCTGTTTATAAATCTGTACTTGGCTTGCTACTTATTGTAATGTTTGTATTAAGTAGCAAGGCAAGTACAGATTTAAAAATAACTGCTAATCAGATTTTCACTGACATTAATAAATGGTTTAAAACTAATAGCATCAAGGGGGCCTCTGGGTACAATGTCCCATTCTGATAGATGGATTGTCATCAACAGTGCCACGTGCCCTCACTCTATGAGACGCAATGGAGAGATTTGGAATTTAATCCATGACACCAGAGGGAAGTCTGGTTGCCACACTACTACCTCCCCTCAGCTTGTCAGCTAAATACTGGAGGTGAAAATTTCTTCCACCACCAGGACTCTGGCTAACTACAAGTTGAGTGCCACCACATATGCATGCAGTAGAACACTGATCTACTTCTCTGAACACAACTCCATACATTTCTCTCCATACCTTCTCCTTTATTTTTATTTTATTTTATTTATTTATTTATTTATTTATTTTTGACAAAATAATTTTCGCTTGAAAATCTTGAAATTAAGTATAGGTGACTATATTTGCTACTGCATGTAATCCTATTAAAAGATATTTGCCTGCATTTGTTTTGCTTAAAAGATTTAATTTTTTTTATTTTTCAGAATTAGTTATTTATGAACTTTGTCAACAAGAAAATAAATAAGAAAATTCTAACAATAAGTACCATATTTAATTGTTTATTAACTGTAATAATAAAAAACTGAAAATATCATTATTGGGCAACTGCACACTTCAGACCTACTTGGAGCACATTCATTTTCCATGTAGTCCACATCAGCAGAAACTCTTCGAAAATGCTGTGGAGTTGTTCTCCTAGTTTCAGGGGTGAGTTTGCACAGTCTCTCTCTTCCATAATAAGTTGCTGACCTAAAAAATTAAATACCTACATAAATATCAGAAAATAAAAACCAATGAAGCTAGCATACTTGCTGAGACAAGAAAGTATTACAACACATGCAGTATGACAGTTCGTAACTGACAAAATAGAGCCCATTGCAGAATTTTCTATTTATGCAGTAAACATACAATAAATGTACTACATAATAATTTAATTATCTTTTTTCTTCTTTTTTTTCTGGCATTAATACCATATTTTCTTGGGGTCAGTGTGTTAATTATTGGATTTGTGAAAGATGGTGGTAGCCCCCCACCCCCAGATATGGAATTTGTGTATTCCCAAATGTCAGCCTCTAGTGTTATTCCATGTGAAAGTGTGTGAACATGTTCTAAATGTTTGTGAATTGTGTAACTGAAGATGGACGTGTCTACCAACACAATAAATAATTTATATTAATATATTACATTTAATTGAATATATATACCAATAAGTTTATTTTATTAATATTAAATGATTATTTTAATACATATATCTACCTAGGATTATAGCTACTTATGTTTTTAGCTTAAAATAAGTACACAGATACTTCACAAGCCACCGCACAGTGCATGGCAGAGGATACCTGATATCAGTACTTGTCATTTCCTTTCCTGTTCCATTCACAAATAGAGCGAGGGAAAAATGACTGCTTATATGCCTCCATATGAGCCATAATCTCTCATACCTTATCTTCGGGGTCCTTACATGCAGTGTATCTAGGCGGCAGTAGAATTGTTCAGCAGTCAGCTTCAAATGCTGGTTCTCTAAATTTTCTCAATAGTGTTTCTTGGAAAGAATGTCATCTTACCTGTAGGGATACCCATTTGAGTTCCCACAGCATCTCCATAACACTTATGGGTTGTTCAAACATACCAGTAACAAATCTAGCAGCCTCCCTCTGAATTGCTTCAATGTCTTCCATGAATCTGACCTGGTACGGATCCCAAACATTTGAGCAGTACTCAAGAATAGATCGCACCTCTTTTACAGGTAAACTACTCTTTCCTAAAATTCTCCCAATAAATTGAAGTCAACCATTCACATTCCCTACCACAGTTCTCACATGCTCGTTCCACTTCAAATCAATTTCCAATGTTATGCCTAGATATTTAAATGACTTTACTGTGTCAATAGTAATACTGTACCCGTACAGTACAGATTTGATTTTCCTATTCATCCATATTAACTTACATTTTTTCATATTTAAGGCTAGCTGCCATTCATCACACCAACTGGAAATTTTGTCCAACTAGTCTTGCATTTTCCTACAGTCACTCAACTTGAACACCCTACTATACACCATGGCATCATCAGCAAACAATTTAGATTGCTGTCCACCCTGACCATTAAATCATTTATGTATATAGAGAACAACAGTGGCCATATCACACTTTCCTGGGGCATTCCTGATGATACCCTTGTCTCTGATGAACACTTGTCATGAAGTACCAGCCTGGTATTCACCTAGTCGGATGTGGAAAATGTCCTAAAAAACACATCCAGGCTGATTTGTACACTAGTCTCAATGTTACTCCAACAGGTGTATTTGATCTGGAGGTGGCATGCCAATGTGAAAAGGTATTTGGGAGAGTCATTGCCACTGTGACATTATTGTAATTGTTATGTCTTTACAGGGTAGTCAGATCTTTCTATTGAATGAGTTGCCTTATGTGTCAACAATACATGAAATTGCATTTAGTCTTACTTCTTTATAAGCTACAGTTCAGCACATAATTTTACTTTGACCCATTCCAGTGTTTTATAAACAGATTTAAGTAACATCCGCCAGTTTTTACTTAAAGCTGCAATTTGTTCATAAATTAAGTAAATTTAGTTGCTCAGAACTGTAGCAACACTTTCAAGGAAATGGAAAATGATTACTGTTTACTGTGCTATCAACAGCATGGGTACAGGAGATGGGTCTAACTCATATTGGAGTAAAGTAGGGAAGGATACTGGCCACATCATTTTTAAGGGGCCACCACATTGTTCATTTAAATCAATTAAGGGAACCATGAGGAAGCCAAATCTGGGTGGTGATTTGCACCCTGCAACTGTCAGTGGTGAACTGGACTGATACATGCTGTTTCTACAACTGGCTACATGATGGGAGGTTACCAAGAGTCATAACATATTTAGCTAGAGCAATTATAAATGCTCCTAGCTAAGCCAGTGGCAGCATTCCTATGGTGCTATACATTTGACTGGCACAGTCTCTGTACCAGGTACTAGTCAAATGTGCAACTCAGCTGATACAGCCTCATTGAGCAGTATCGCTGACTGAGTGAAGCCACTGATCTATGAGCTATCAGTTAGCCCTGATAGTTCTGAACTTAAAAATGGATCTGCTGAGGTGTGGCTGCCACACAGGTGACATCACATGATATTCCAGCCAATCTCTGAGAGACCTGGGTTCAACTTGGGGTGCCTACACATTCCTTTCAGACATCTTGGGCTGCAAACTACATTTGACAGCATAATTGTCTAATATTGCTGTGCTGACAAGCTGACACCTGACTTGCATCACTAAGGATGCTGTTGCCAGCTACTGTTGTGGTGCAGCAACATTGCACTGCCTTGGCATATGTCCCAGTGCTTACTAGCTGTGGACCAGCTCCTTGGTGTCTTTTGCTGGAGTGCTGTTTAAAAGATAACTAATAATAAAGAAGGTTTTTGTTGAGTAAGCACTCTTGACACCATGCTCACTGTAGAACTGAAGATCTCATCCCACAGTTTCCCCTCACATGACACTGTAAAAGTAAAAAAACAGCCATCCTGCAACACTGGTGTTGTTATGTCCTACTAGCGCATGATAGAGGGAAGACAGGGGGTTAAGGGCCATCTCCAATTTCGTGCAGTGAGGAGCAAATGTAGAAAGACAAATTCCCTCTGAAGGCATGTTAATGACATGGATCAGTGCCAGACATTGTCACAAGACACCTGCAAGGTTTGTGGATTCTGGGACTCAACAGGATGCTTTCAGCAGGAGACTCATGGTATTCAGGAGTCTGATTAATACTATTTATTAGCAATCAGGCTAACTAATACACTGAAGAATAATTATAAACATTAGAAAAAGCAAAGGAGGCAACTGGTTGCACAACAGAAGTCAGTGTCTGAATCCATGGGTTAGGTGCTAACAGAAGTAGTGAACACTAGCAGCATGTTAAGTAGAAACTTGAGAGCGGCACTTGAAGTAAGGAAAACAGACATGTTGGGGCTTATCAAGGCTGGCCACAAGTGACACATATTTGGAATCCGAACAATCCTCTGAATACAAAAACATGGGTTCTTGAAGAATTGTGGTGGTGCACTATTTCTCCCTTCCTAGTTGACCCACCAACGCACCAGCACCTAACAAGCTTTGGCCAATCTCATAAGTCGCTCTGTACCTCCAGGGCACCTTTGGCCAACCACATGTAGATTCCTCCCCTCCTCCTACTCGGTAGATAGGGGCGCTTTTGGACTTAACATTACCCAACTCCAAGTTTGGTAGCAACAGTGTTCAGCTGAAAGCTAAGTGTCACTGTTGTGCCTATTATGGCCAGCAACAGCAATGATTTTTGTCACTTGGCTCCACCCTCAGTCCTTTTGTGTGTGGGGACTGCTGAAGTAGCACTCTAACCTGTGTAAACTCACTGGCATTGCAGTTCTCAGGAGGAAGTATCAAGCTTGCTGCCTCTGCTATGACATTCCTTTTAATGGCCATCTTCTACTATGACACCTTATAACAGCATCTAGGTAATGTATGGAGCTACCAGTTAATTCTCTGAAGTGAGACTTCTCTCCTGGGACAGTTGCTCAGAGCATTAGTGATTTGTAGGGCTCTAGTGTTACAGTTTGTCTCCAGTAACCTAAATGCTACCACTTTTGTCCACTCTCTGCATTGTATCTCTTACTTCCTATCTAGAAGTAGCCTTGATGGCTCCCAACAGCCTTAAGCATAACAACATACAAGCCATTATGTAGTCAATATATGACAGTGCTGTCCAGCTGTAACAATAGTGTCATATGTGGGGATACACTATAGGCACAGTTCAACACAGTTCAAAAGTTCAGAAGAGTACACGGCTATTGTCTTATGATGTAGTTTATAGACAGAAGGTGCAATCACCATTTGAGGCATTAAAACCTAGAGTGGGGGGAAAACAGTGGAGCAGTGCAGATTGGATTTACTAACAGTGTTGAACATAGATCTACTGAATTATTACATGTATGCCAAATTAAGTCTTCTTACAAAGAAATATTGTACCTTAATATTAACAGAACCATTCAATATACCAAATACAAGAAAATTCTCAAACTAAACAGGCTCTCAAAAAAAAAAAAAAAAAAAAAATAATAATAATAATAATTTAACACATACCAGATAGCCATCTGGAGATGCGTTATTAATGTGAGTGGGACTGCTGAAGTAACACTCTAACCTGTGTAAACTCACTGACATTGCAGTTCTCAGGAGCAAGTATCAAACTTGCTGCCTCTGCTAAGACGTTCCTTTTAATGGCCATCAAATGAATCTGCTCCAGTCCTGAATCCCTGAACCATTACACCAACAACCTGAAAACAGCTTTCGCATCCCGCAACTACCCTCCCGACCTGGTACAGAAGCAAATAACCAGAGCAACTTCCTCATCCCCTCAAACCCAGAACCTCTAACAGAAGAACCCCAAAAGTGCCTCACTTGTGACAGGATACTTCCCGGCACTGGATCAGACTCTGAATGTGGCTCTCCAGCAGGGATACGACTTCCTCAAATCCTGCCCCGAAATGAGATCCATCCTTCATGAAATCCTCCCCACTCCACCAAGAGTGTCTTTCCGCCGTCCACCTAACCTTCGTAACCTCTTGGTTTATCCCTATGAAATCCCCAAACCACCTTCCCTACCCTCTGGCTCCTACCCTTGTAACCACCCCTGGTGTAAAACCTGTCCCATGCACCCTCCCACCACCAACTACTCCAGTCCTGTGACCCGGAAGGTGTACACGATCAAAGACAGAGCCACATGTGAAAGCACCCACATGATTTACCAACTGACCTGCCTACACTGTGATGCTTTCTATGTGGGAATGACCAGCAACAAACTGTCCATTCGCATGAATGGACACAGGCAGACAGTGTTTGTTGGTAATGAGGATCACCCTGTAGCTAAACATGTCTTGGTGCACGGTCAGCACATCTTGGCACAGTGTTACACCGTTCGGATTATCTGGATACTTCCCACTAACACCAACCTATCCGAACTCTGGAGATGGGAACTTGCCCTTCAATATATCCTCTCGTCCCATTATCCACAAATCCTCAATCTCCGCTAATTTCAAGTTGCTGCCACTCATACCTCACCTGTAATTCAACAACATCTTTGCCTCTGCACTTCCGCCTCGACTGACATCTCTGCCCAAACTCTTTGCCTTTAAATATGTCTGCTTGTGTCTGTATATGTGTGGATGGATATGTGTGTGTGTGCGAGTGTATACCTGTCCTTCTTTCCCCCTAAGGTAAGTCTTTTCGCTCCCGGGATTGGAATGACTCCTTACCCTCTCCCTTAAAACCCACATCCTTTCACCTTTCCCTCTCCTTCCCTCTTTCCTGACGAAGCAACCGTGGGTTGCGAAAGCTTGAAATTTTTTGTGTGTGTTTGTGTGTTTTTTTTTATTGTGCCTATCTACCAGCGCTTTCCCGTTTGGTAAGTCATGGAATCTTTGTTTTTAATATATTTTTCCCGTGTGGAATGTTTCTTTCTATTTTATATATATTAATGTGAAACGCGTTTGGGTCACAGTGGGCAAACTATGCAGAAGGATACAAAGAGACAGTTTATTATTGGCACTTTACAGAAGTACTTGTATATTATGCAACCAGTGGCTTTTTAAATTTCATGCAATTTACTGTACCATAACCAGTTTTAAAGCCACTGCTGGCCCATAATTGCAAAAACCTGTAGACAGTATGTTGCCAAGTGCAAAAAGTGACTATGACGGCCCTCGAGTGACAGGAATGCATGATACAACTGACTGCCAAGTTGCTTAAATACCATGTAGGGCAATATATGATGTTGACTAGCCCTTACAACCAGAAGGGAAAAACTGAAAATTTTATGTTCGTTACCAATTGTCGCAACAAAGTCATTGAGATTACCTCACTGGTAAAAGTGAAGTTACAAGTCACTACTCTTACAATAGTCATATATGTTGGGCATGTTCAACCTTTTCAGGACATACCTGAGAGTTTACCACAGTTACCAGTGTCATCCCCAAAAACAAAGGGAAGGGGTAAGAAAGGAAAAGAATCATTACAAACTACGATCAAGAGATGGACCAACAAAGAGAAGGGACAACTGGAGTAGCAGATGGTGATGGTAAATGCTTTGTGTACACCCGTATGCAGTGAAATAAGACTTTTAAAAAATTTTCACACCTCTGAACAAGTGAGATATATATGCTGGGTGAGAAGAATTGTGCAGCAGAAAAGCTGTGCCATTGTCAGAGGGAACAGGTTACAGAACCCCTCACCCCCCCCCCCCCCCCCCCCTCCAAATTGTCACAGACACATGTGAAATGGAACTACTGCTTGGGGAAACAGATGCAGGCGGATGCCCAAGGAACATTCTTATGTGCCATCCACATTTTCAGAAAGCAAGACCTCACAGGATGTACTCTGTGCATGACTCAAATCATAACTAAAACCACCTGCTGTAAGCAAGGATGCTTAAGGGGAACAGGACAATTGGAATGAAAGAGCAGCAACACACAGCTAAATGGGATTTAATTTGTCATCTCAGACAGACTTTTCAGCTTCCAATGACAATAACAGGAACTATGGATCTGAACATAATGTATCCTATGCTGTATTTACACAATAATCCTTTTGAAATACCATCAGCGAAGAACCTAACTTACCTGAACACTACCTTCAGTTCCACTGCACTTAGTTCCCTCTACAAGCTGTTAGCAGCACAGAATAGGTGCATTAGCACATAACAGTTGTTCTAGAGTATTCAGCAATACCACCACAAGTACCAGTGCTGAGTCACTGTAGTGAAGATCTCAGCCTTGATGTTTCCTTAATATTGGTCGTCATTCATGTTACCTCTGTCCATCATCAGTCAGAGCCCTCAGCTCACCTGATCTTCTAGTCCATACCTACCAATCCAATGGATTGACCACAAGGGTTGACCAAAGAGAGGGAAATTTTGGCTGTAGCAGTCACCATACACCATTTGATGGAGTGGTATAAACAATTCGATGGTGTGTGTAAGGAAGAAGAACAGATAATATTTAAAGTGTAAATAACCGTGTGTGTGAGAGAGAGTGCAAAGCAGGGGCAGGGGGAAAATGGAGACACAGTAGTACCATGTTTTTTTAATAGTTCATAGTTCCAGCATGGAATTCAGGTGGCCTGAATTTTTCTAAGGAAGGAGAAAATGTGGCAGCATCAGCTTCAGGCAGGCCTTCGCAACCAGCCAAAGAATATGTGGGCCAGCCACTGATGTAATTCTGCAGCTAGGTACTCAGTAGTGAGCTGAATTTCTACATGCTATATCACTGCTGCAAGGATTTTTTACAACTGGCTATGTAACATGAGGCACCTCCTGTCATAACACTCCTGGTTGGAGCAACTAAAATACTCCAAGTTAGTAGCAGAATTCATTTGGCACCACTCATTCAATTGGTACAGTGTACACACCAGTCATCCATCAAATGTGTGGCTAAGCTACTACAGCACCATCAAGCAGCATCACTGACAAGGTGAAGTGAGCTGTCAGCTAGCTCTGACGATTCTGGCCATTATGTGAATGCCATCACCTGACATTCCAGTCAGTCTCTGAGGGTCAAGGGATCAACTTCGTGTGCTTGCATGCTCCTGTCAGATGCCTCAGGCCACAAGTGATGCTCACCAGTCCAGTCATCTAATGCCATTGCACCACTGAACTGACACATGACTTGTGTCAGAAAGGACCCAGCTGTCACCAGCCACTGTTGAGCCGTGGCAGCACACCACTGCCTCAACATATGTCATTCACAGCTTATTAGCCTATCTCCTTGCCTGCCTTCATCAGAATGCTGTACGAGACAACAAACAACAAAGAATGTTTTTGTCGAGTAGACATTTTCAACTCTGGGCCTGCTGTGCTACTGGAGGTCCCACCTCAAAGCATCCCACATGTGCCACTCTGAAGTCATAAATGGCCATCCTGCAAGTCTGGTGTGAACAAGCTGTAATAATACAGGCATATTTGTCTGTTGAACACTCTGGGAAAATACGGGAACAACTCTTATGTGATTAGCTACTGGTGAAAAGAGAAATAATAAGTCTTAATCAAACACGGTATGGTTTCAGAAAGGGAAATTTGATGTTATGACAAATATTCCATAGCCATCATGACAGATGTCACCAGAGTATCCAATACTCTTTGGTGGTCACCTTAGTTTGTGAGATTTTGGCAGCTGAAGTTGCCCAAATGTTTTTATAACTCCTTCAGAGGCAACTGTCCTAGTAGAGTAGTGACATGGTCACCTCCTGATATATAATCTCAAAGTAAGTGCCCCAGCACAAGAAGAGCAACTGTTGTGAGTTATGAATTTTTTACAGTATCGTCCCACAAAGAGGAAAGCACAGACTGTGGTCAGTGGGTAAGTGGTGCCACTCAGAGAAACCATGACCTGTTAAACCGCTCCTGTATCAGTGTACGTTCTAGTGGAGGTAAAACAGTTCAAGTTTATAGGGAGATGTTCAGCTAGCAAAGTATAGTAACAATAAGAAATACCAGTAACAAAAACTGTGTGTGTTCTATCCAAATATCAAGGGTCTCATAAGCATTCTGAGGTTTCTTAATCTTGACATAAATGATACAGAACCTATAAGCTGTGTCTCACAGAGCACCATGTAATGGGTGGAACTGAAATGTTTTGAATTGATAGCTATGCATTATTTTGTCAAAAACTGGCATTATGAGAAGTGTGGCTGTAATACTGTAAGGTTTATAATTGAAAAAGCAACCACATACAAGAATGATTTAAAAATGTTTATTTGATTTAAACCATGGCCAGTTCCAGATTCCTTACAAATCCATCTTCAGAATGTTATTATAGGTTTCCTTGTTTTCTTGCTGATGCCTCATTTTGTATTTGTTATTCGTTTTCTGCAGTGGTGTATGGTTCTGTGTGATGAAATCACTCTCTGTTTTTGTCACAAATTTTAAAATCAAGACATTTGTGGATGTGAAATATGTGAGTGCTGTTCAATCCATGGAAAACATGTAAGGCAACAACATTCTCTGTTTGATGGCAGCAAAATTGTGTGTTCTGCTGTTCAACAGAGAAAGGTGCCATTTAAAATGTTTTTCAGTGAATTTAATAGTACTCATACAGTGCATGCCCACAAATGTGTTGATTTTAAAATTCACAATGAAAACACAGGGTGATTTCCTCATGCAGAATCATACAGTGAACCAAAAACAAATACAAAATGAGGTCCTGTAAGGAAATAAGGAAACCTGTAACAACCACCTGAAGATGGGTTTGTACGTAATCTGAAGCTGGTCATGGTTTGATTTAAACAAGCTATTTAAAACCATACTTGTGGCTGGTTGCTGTTTTGTCAATTTTAAACCTGATGGGTATGTGTTAACAATAAGTTAAGGAGAAAGTTGGAACTGCAATTTATATTAAAACTACTGTAATATTTAATCAACAATATTAGGAAATGGAGAGATTGCTACTCACCATAAAGATGATCCATTGAGCTGCAGACAGGCACAACGAAAAGACTATTAGCCTTCTTCAATCAAAGAAGGCACACACAAACTCACACAAGCAAGCACACCTCATGTACCCATGACCGCTATCACTGGCAACTCTGACTGGAATGTAACTGCCATGTGAATAGCAATCTAAAGTAGGGCAGGGAAGGGGGAGGGATAGGAAAGTATAGGTGGCCTCCAACTAAAGCCAACCTAATCCCAACACTGAACCCTTCCTCTCCCAGTTCACACCACCACACCTCTATGATACCCTACACACACACAGCTTCTACATGCTCCCCAAAATCCACAAACACAACAATCTGGCTGCCCCATTGTGGTTGGTTATTGTGCCCCCACTGAAAGAATTTTGGCCCTCACTGACCATCATCTCCAGGAAATTGCCCATAATCTAGCCTCCCATGTCAAAGATACCAACCTCTTCCTTTACCGACTCTCCAGCACCCCCACCCCTTTACCTCCTGGATCCCTACTCGTCATGGTTTATGCCACTTCCCTATACACAAAAATCCCTCACACCCACAGTCTTACTGCTATTGAACATTAAGTTTCCCCATGCCCATCAAACTCCAAACCCACTACTTCATTACTTCTACTTTGCAGGGAAAATGTACAAACAAATGTGTGGCGCAGCCCTGGGCAACCGCATGGCATCCTAGTATGCCAACCTGTTTATGGTCAATCTAGAAGAGCCCTTCCCAGCCTCCCAAAATGCCAGACCCATAGTCTGGTTCAGGATGCTGGGACAAGACACCGTATCTTCATTCCTTCACAACCTCAACACCTTCTACCACATCCACTTCACCTGGTCCTCCTCAACCAAGCATTCCGCCTTCCCAGATGTTGGCCTCCTCCACTCTGATGTCTCCATCCACACTTCTGTCCACATTAAACACACCAAGCATGAACAGTACCTGCATTTTGACAGCTGTCATTTCTTCCAACCAAAAAATCCTCCCATACATCTTGACCACCTAGAGATGGTGTATTTGCAGTGACAAGAACTCTTTTGCTCAGTACGCCGAGAGTCTCACACCCAGGTCTTCTCCCATTCACTACAGATCTCCTGTGTCATTTTTCCTCACACCACCAAGTCTCCCAGCACCCCCACATGCCAGCCACAAAGGAGTGCACCCTTCATCACCCAATACCGCCCAGGACCGGAACAACTGAACCATATTCTTCGGCAACCTCCACAACATCCCATTCCTTTGCGAGTACCAATCCCAACTCTTGCCACAAGGATCATATTCCTGTGGAAGACCTGCAAGACCTGCCCAATCCACCTACTCAGTACTTCCTATTCCAGGCATGTCACAGGTGTATCCTACACCATCAGAGGTTGGGTCACCTGCAATAGCAGCCATGTCATATACCAGCTCTGTTCCAATCACTACATAGCTTTTTATATTGGTATGACTACCAAATATGTGTCCACCTGGATGAATGGCCACTGCCAAACTGTGTACAAGAGCAACATAGACCATCCTGTCACACAACATGCTGCTGAACATTGCATGCTTGATTTCAATGGCTGATTCAGTAGCTCAGTCATCTGGCTCCTGCCCTCCACCACCAGTTTTTCTGAACTGAGCAGATGAGAGTTATCCTTATCCTTACAACACATTCTCTGCTCCTTAAATTACACTGCCTCAACCTATGGTAACATACTGTCCTCACACTCTCCACCCAACAGTTTCCACCCCTTTGTCCTGTCACCTCCTCCCTATTCTCATCTCACACCGTAATAGTGTGCCGCCCTCTGTCAATGCACCCACTCATCTTTTCCTGCTCCTCTTCTTTTTCCTTTTCCATGCCATCCCCCACCCCCACGCCCCTCCCCCTGCCACCTCACTGCACTACAGCTTCCGAATGCTGTACCTGTTGGCAGTCTAGTCCTTGCACACGTTGCCAGAAAGTGCTCTTCTCACAATCCACGTATACACTGCTAACCCTTCCCCACCCCCTCTGGATTGCTACTTTCATTCTATGTGCCAGTTGCATTAGGGTTTGAGCTGCCAGAGATGATGGTCATGCGCATGTGAGGTGTACTTGCTTGTATGAATGATTGTTCATACATTTCATTTTCTTTTTCTCATGAAGGCTGTGGCCAAAAGCTAACGTGTAAGTATCTTTTAGTTGCACTTGTTTGCAACTTAACATGTCATATTTATGGTAAGTGGCAATCTATCTTTTCCTTTCATTTTGATAGTCCACACTATTATTTACTATTTATTGCAAATGGTCTGCATGTGACCAAATGTTTATAACATTCTTTTTATTAATTTTATTGCTGTAATTTATTAGTTTAGCATGGATTATTTAGCTTGGGGATTCTGCTATCATTGTTGTAACACACTTAACACAACATTATTGCATTCTAATAAAGTTATATTCCTGTATGAATTGTAACTGTTAACTGTGGGAGCACTTTCAATTTACTTGAGATTACTTTAACAGTCTACATCTACATGATTACTCTGCTATTCACAATAAAGTGCCTGGCAGGGGGTTCAATGAACCACCTTCAAGCTGTCTCTCTACCGTTCCACTCTCAAACGGCACACGGGAAAAACGAGCACTTAAATTTTTCTGTGCGAGACCTGATTTCTCTTATTTTATTGTGATGATCATTTCTCCCTATGTAGGTGGGTGCCAACAGAATGTTTTCACAATCAGAGGAGAAAACTGGCGATTGAAATTTCATGAGAAGATCCCGTCGCAATGAAAAACGCCTTTGTTTTAACAATTACCACTCCAATTCACGTATCACGTCTGTGACAATATCTCCCCTATTTCGCGATAATACTTTTTCGATGTCATCCGTCAGTTCCACCTGATGCGGATCCCACACCGCACAGCAATACTCCAGAATAGGGTGGACAAGCATGGTGTAAGCAGTTCTTTAGTAGACCTGTTGCACTTTCTAAGTGTTCTGCCAAAGAATCGCAGTCTTTGTTTTGCTCTACCCACAATATTATCTACGTGATCATCCACTTTAGGTTATTTGTAATTGTAATCCCTAAGTATTTAGTTGAATTTACAGCCTTCAGATTTGTGTGACTTATCGCGTAATCGAAATTTAGCTGATTTCTTTTAGTACTCATGTGAATAACTCCACACTTTTCCTTATTCAGGGTCAATTGCCACTTTTTGCACCCTACAGATATCTTATCTAAATCATTTTGCAAGTTGTTTTGATCATCTGATGACTTTACAAGAGGATAAATGACAGCATCATCTGCAAACAATCTAAGACGGCTACTCAGATTGTCTCCTATGTCATTAATATAGATCAGGAACAATTATTCAACAAAATTCTCTACGTCATTTACATCCATTTCAGACATTAGAATAAAACCCTTTTATTAATTATTAATTTATCATTTATTTAATATTTCTGATTATATGTTAATTTGCAATTCTAGCCAATGCATAGACTATTTGACCTTCAAGAGTATAGGTCCAACTCACTATCTGCAGTGAGCTTAGCTGCAAGGAATGGAAGCAGACATGTATGGCTCGACCCTACAACATTAGTGACCCATCCTTTCTTAAATAGAGTCATGAATAGCCCAGTTACCTAGGTATATCTATACGGAGGTAAAGTCACATGCTGCTGCTCATGCTGCTACTCTGAGAAGCTGCTTTAACCCCAGCGACTGGTGCAATACTAATAGAATAAACACAACAGCTACATCATTCTAGGGCTCCTCTTGCACTTCTGTTGTCAGTTTATGGCAAAGGGCTTGCTCAACCTGCCACTCATTATTGCTGTTCTTATGAAAAGCTGTCATCAAGTGTTGTAGTTCTCTGTGAGACTCTCCATATCCAAGAGGATATAAGTCATTTGTAAATATGTTCCTCTGTGCAGAATGATGGTAGCTGCCTGCAACTTCTTGCAGTATATTTTGTAGCCTCTTGTATGATCTGCTCTCCTTTCTACCTAGATATCCAGTAAGAGGAGAGTCCATCCCCTTCAACTTCCACAGCAGCAAAGCAAACTTGACAAGCTGTGCCACCAAAGAAGCTATTTGCTCAGTACCTTTGCATTCATTATCAAATACCATGACCAATGATGTATTGTGCCAAACTATGTCACAGTGAGGCATCATATTAACTCAGCAGCAGCTGTAAGAATCAAGAAGCTGCCAGCCTATCCTTGGTGCAGGAAAGTGTACACTTCACTCATTGGAATCTACACGCAACTACCAAATAACTATTCAGACTACATCTACAGCTGTTGAACCTGTTTAGTCCACTTACATGGGAATGGACAGATGGTGGCACCTTGGTCACTGTAGATTCCATTTCTTGTCAAAGAAAAGTTTTATGAGTAACACAACATTGATTTATGGAAGGTTATTTTATATCATCTGCTGTATAGAATCAAATACATACAATGTTAATAAAATTACATGAGAAGAAATGGGAGGCACGTTTGTTTCTAGATCTGTCATGTACATTCAACACAGTTTCTCATGAACAACAGCTACTTAATAAACTGGAAACTTATCGTATCACAGGAACAGCTAAAAGTCTCTTTCAATGGCATCTAAAAGGGAAGTATCGTGATACAAAAATTGACCACAGAGAGGCTAACATTACTAAGGAGTACTGATCTAGTCTACTTTTTGTAAAGAGTGATGTGCCCGAAGGATTAGTTCTGGGGCCTTTTATATGATATGTAAATGATAAAGGAATTTAAAAATATGTATGACACAATAGTTGTCATCTGGACACCTAATGAAAATGATATAGAACTGAATTCTTCTGGTGTCTTATATCTTCAGGAATTACATAAAAAGTAAACACCCAAGCTTCACCCACAGTAAAATGAGTGAAATATATTTTCTTCTAAATCAGCAACCTGATAAGTGTGCAACGGAATGACATGTCTAATAATGGGACAGAAATAAAATCATTCCACAATGTAATGTTAGACAGACATCTCTCTCTGGAACATAGTACACTCCTGGAAATGGAAAAAAGACCACATTGACACCGGTGTGTCAGACCCACCATAGTTGCTCCGGACACAGCGAGAGGGCTGTACAAGCAATGATCACATGCACGGCACAGCGGACACAACAGGAACCGCGGTGTTGGCCGTCGAATGGCACTAGCTGTGCAGCATTTGTGCACCGCCGCCGTCAGTGTCAGCCAGTTTGCCGTGGCATACGGAGCTCCATCACAGTCTTTAACACTGGTAGCATGCCGCGACAGCGTGGACGTGAACCGTATGTGCAGTTGACGGACTTTGAGCGAGGGCGTATAGTGGGCATGCGGGAGGCCGGGTGGACGTACCGCCAAATTGCTCAACACGTGGGGCGTGAGGTCACCACAGTACATCGATGTTGTCGCCAGTGGTCGGCGGAAGGTGCACATGCCCGTCGACCTGGGACCGGACCGCAGCGACGCACGGATGCACGCCAAGACCGTAGGATCCTACGCAGTGCCGTAGGGGACCGCACCGCCACTTCCCAGCAAATTAGGGACACTGTTGCTCCTGGGGTATTGGCGAGGACCATTCGCAACCGTCTCCATGAAGCTGGGCTACGGTCCCGCACACCATTAGGCCGTCTTCCGCTCACGCCCCAACATAGTGCAGCCCACCTCCAGTGGTGTCGCGACAGGCGTGAATGGAGGGACGAATGGAGACGTGTCGTCTTCAGCGATGAGAGTCGCTTCTGCCTTGGTGCCAATGATGGTCGTATGCGTGTTTGGCGCCATGCAGGTGAGCGCCACAATCAGGACTGCATACGACCGAGGCACACAGGGCCAACACCCAGCATCATGGTGTGGGGAGCGATCTCCTACACTGGCTGTACACCACTGGTGATCGACGAGGGGACACTGAATAGTGCACGGTACATCCAAACCGTCATCAAACCCATCGTTCTACCATTCCTAGACCGGCAAGGGAACTTGCTGTTCCAACAGGACAATGCACGTCCGCATGTATCCCGTGCCACCCAACGTGCTCTAGAAGGTGTAAGTCAACTACCCTGGCCAGCAAGATCTCCAGATCTGTCCCCCATTGAGCATGTTTGGGACTGGATGAAGCATCGTCTCACGCGGTCTGCACGTCCAGCACGAACGCTGGTCCAACTGAGGCGCCAGGTGGAAATGGCATGGCAAGCCGTTCCACAGGACTACATCCAGCATCTCTACGATGGGAGAATAGCAGCCTGCATTGCTGCGAAAGGTGGATATACACTGTACTAGTGCCGACATTGTGCATGCTCTGTTGCCGGTGTCTATGTGCCTGTGGTTCTGTCAGTGTGATCATGTGATGTATCTGACCCCAGGAATGTGTCAATAAAGTTTCCCCTTCCTGGGACAATGAATTCACAGTGTTCTTATTTCAATTTCCAGGAGTGTATTACTCTTTTTGAGCAAAAATAAAATATAACAAATAAAAATTGGTTTACAAAATGAGAACAAAGTCTACAAGTTCTGAATTATGAGTAAAGCTGTAAGAATATTTTGTACTATTTTTTACCCTCTGTTCTTAACAGTTCTACTCTATTTGTGCTCAAGAACAATGATCTTATACATTTGCAGAAGAGGTACTACCTGCCTGAATTACATTATTTTTCCAGTTATATTAGACAACATATTCAAGAACTAATGCACATTTATATGAGTATACTAAAAACTGCCATAAGTTTTCCTAGATAGTGTAAGATTGGAGCACCACTGAAATTAATTTGTACACCCACTATAAGTTGAAAGCATGAGTTTATTGAATGTTGTAAGATGTAGAAGGCACTAACAACAACCATAGTGATGCAGACAACAAGCTTTGTCACCTCGCACCATCAACAGCACTCCACTAAGAGAGGTGCTCCAGGCAGCAGATGCACCCCCTGGTTTTATTGTGTTGACAATGCCTGGACTTGGCTTTGTGCATTAAAGTTGTCATTTGTGTAAACTGTTCTTATGCTACATGTTCAATAACCATTGCATGCACTATGGCGAAACAGAAGGACTGATTAATAAGTTAAGTTTTTAATTACTTTTTGAATTTGCTAGGATTACATATTCCTTACTTTATTTCTGCAATAGTTTGTTAAGATTTCTTTAACAAAATATTAAACACATTCTTGGAATATAGAGATGGATGCTGAGAAGTAGTGATGTTTACAACTTCAAGTACACTTTTCAGGTACTGCAGCATATATGAGGGTTGAATGAAAAGTAATGCGCCCACCTTTGTTAACTTGGTTTGGATGAGAATATTTTAATAAATCAAATGCAGAAATAATTCTTAGAATGTCATCTTTAATTACTAATATTCACTTTTCCACATAATCATCAGCCAATTGGATACATTTCTGCCAATGATGAACAAGTTTTCTGAAGCTGTCACGGAACAAGTCAACACTCTGTCTCCGCAACCGACTGACATTTCGTCTCCAGGTCGTAATGGTGTACCCACATTTTTTTGTCTACTGTCAATTTGAATGGAGAAAGGTGTCACCTTCATTATCGTAATGCAAGAGGAGTTCCTGGCAAATTTAAAGTCTATGCACTTTCATTTTGGGAGTCAGCATCTGGGGTACCCATTGTGCACAGATCTTCCGATAGCAATGCAAAGCAATAATGTGACCCACCCGTTTTTGTGAAATGCAGATTGTGCTTACAGTTTCTCTCTGAGTAATACAATGATCATCCTGAATGAATCTGTCAACAGTTTGCTTGTGAAACTCGGTAGTTACTGTCATAGGATGCCCAACTGTTTGTCACGCAGGTCAGATGTTCCCACCTCAACGTCTTTAATTATACTTGCCCAATGACACACAGTACTCACATCAACACAGTCACCATAAACTGCTTTCATTAGCTGATGAATCTCCTTTGGGGTGACACCTTCTGCTGTCAAGAATTCAATGACTGCACGTTGCTTAAATCACATTGACTGACCATCTGCACATTGTTCCATACTTTACACTGTAACAACACAAACATTCAATGCTAAGGCTTCCCGCCAACTGGAGCAGTATAGAAGAGGCTAGGCAACAAGCCAGTGCCTGCCACATACCAATGATACAAACTGTTGAAGAGTTACAAAGGTGGAGGCATTACTTTTCAGTCAACCCTTGTATTAGTTGAGAAACGAGGTAGTCAAGGGAGGGGGACATCGTCAGCTCAGCTCGCTGTGAGTGATAGCCCAGGTTAAGTTTAGTTCATATGTTTGTTAGAAGATCTTTTCACAATATTTAGATGTTTTTACACCTGTGAAGTGAGGACAGTTCTTAAAAACCCAGAAAAACTTTCTCTTGTAATGTCTTTACTTCAATTTTTATAATTTACCTACAGCTTACAAGATGTAATGAAGCAGTGTGATCTCATGACGGTAAGCCTACATTTTCATATAGTTGGCTAGGTCTCATCATTTTATAATGAATCCTACCTACGTGAGTAGTCCTGTTACCTTGCTACTCTGCTGACATATGGGCACGCTGATTAAATACATTTGCAGTTATAAGACAACAGCTAAGTAATTATTTAAATAACAATATTGAACAACTTCAATAACCTGATGTCAGATGATAAGAAGAAATACTAACATGTATATGTTTTCTCTTTCATGTCAAATGACGAACATTTATGTCAAAAAAAGGAGCTATCGGCTATATCAACATGAATGTGTGACACTAGTGACAACTAGCAGCTGCTAGGTTGCATTCTCATCAATTCAAAAGCTGCAGCTTAGATAGGCTGCCATCAACAAGATGATAATAACTCAAAGCACTGAATAAGTGGAATACCAATTTTCTGTGCACATAACTGAATACTGGAGAAGGCCAAAATTTTGTCTTTGCCATTGTAAGTTTAATGTCCCATCTTAGATCTTAAGAATGGATAATTATCTGTTTGTTAATATATTTCATACTCTCATTGATGAATGTTGTTTATTGTAAATAGGTAACATGTACTTGGCATTTATCCAGATTTGATGATTAGTTAGTTAAAGTGAACATGTCTTGGCATTTTGTGAGATCCCAAGTTTTAATATGTAAACGTAAATGCAGTATTTGCTACCTAGAAGTGCATTAGTAAAACAAGGATGCATAGACATAAAGTTTTCTTTTTCTTGTTTGAGTAAAATAATCAAATTTAATGATATTTAAATTCTTATCCCTGAAAATAATTTAAGGATTTGTTATTTTATTACCTAATTATCATATTTATAATCAGTAATCACAACCAAAATATCAGGAGGACTGAGTGTTGAGGCAATAATAAAATTGGCTTAGGCTATGCAGTAAGATCTCACCACAGAGATATTACTGAGCAAAGATTTTTGTCAATAAAGTAAGATCTTACCACAGAGATAGAACTTGAAAAAAGATTTTGGTCAATAATTTATTGACATTAAGACATTTCTAAGAACACTAATTACTATTTTTATATTTGTCAACCTCCATACAGTAGTTATGAACAGCTATTCATAATGAACAGTGGGAGTTATTATTACAAAATATAGATTGTGTTAACTAAAGAAACACTTTTTTAGCCTTGTTTCACAAACTCTATTATTACTGTATGACCTAGGTTTCAGGTTATAAGTGCATTTTCTAGTACATAACTGACTCCAAAGATGAGAACCAGGCCAAGATGAAATGACAATTCTTAACTTAAACTGTAAAAGTTATCTTTGTTGACAATTTTGACAAATTACATATGGACTTTAAAAATTCATTACCACATCATTTAAAAAAATTTGTTAGTACAGCAATTACAATAATTATGACTAAACATACTTTGGACCAGAGTTATGCACAGGAACGTTTTTTTTTTGTTTTGTTTTGTGAATAAAGGCGCCAAGGTTTTTTATCTTTGTAGGAGAAGTAATATTGTCCAAAAGAGGTGTACAATTGAACTGAGTTTGTTCATTCCATAATAAATGTGGGGATAAACACAACTGTTTTTTAATTTCTAACTGTGGGAGCTTTGCACTCTCTTCTTCTATGTGTAAGACTTCTTTATCTATTATGTACTTGTGGTTTTCATTTATTCAGTGTTTGGCAAAGGATGGCTCTGGCTTCTTTTAATGTCCTTGTATGGTGTTCTCTGAGTCTAGTGTCCTTATATGGTGTTCTCTGAGTCTAGTGCAGATTGACATCTCTGTCTCTCCAACATAGTGACACTGAAACTCTTGGCAAATGATCTTATAAACTCCACTTTTTATTATGTCTGGTTGTTTATATTTTGAACTCAAGGGACATCTAACAGCTGTCTGTGGGACATAAAAAAGCACAGAGAAACCCTTTGCTTTGAAAATACTGTTTATCGTATTTGCAGTTTTACCTATAAAAAGTAAACTGCACCATTTTCTTTTTGATCTATTTACGTTGTTCACTGGGTACAGTAGTGATGTTGCCTGCTTCTTCAGTTTTTTATTGAAAAATTTGCCAATAATGTTGGAATTCATTATTTTTGCTACTGTTTTTATTGTGAAATGAGGCTAAAAAGTGTTTTATTATGTTAATACAATATACAGGGTTTCACCAAGAACCCACAATTGATCACTTAAAATATACATTATTCATATTTCATCTTCACTGTAAGACCAAAGATGATGAGCTAAAATTTCACCAATAAGGTTATTACTTTAAAGCTAACCTGAAAGCTAACCTGAAATAGCTGCTTATGATTAATATAATCAACATTGTGTCCAACATGTTTTAGGAACAACTCACTGAACACTGAGGTTCCTTGTTATCATTTATTTTCAGGGCTGATGCAGAAGTAACTACTGGAGCAGCACTTTGAACGGAGATATATTTCTGAAAGACCAAATCTGATCTTGGCTATAAGCTGTTTTGTACATACCATAACCACCACATATTTGTCAGAACAGTATTCAATTCAAATTTAACAAAACGTATTTACTGGCAGAGAGAATTTTGGAGTATTTCTTAAGTTATTATTTGATTACAAGACAGTACTGGCAGTGTGTTATATTTGGGATCTTTAAAAGTGTTAGGTACATAGCACTCAGGGAAGTTCTGTTATACTGCTTTAAAATTCAGTGTTGTTAACAGAAAAAGCTTACTGTCTTTAAATTTGTTTAATGTGACACCTATGTCAACACTGGAACAAAGCTAACTGTGTATGTTTCTTTTCTGTTTCTCATAAACACTGAATTGACAAAATCACAGCAGGAGAGATTGTACAGGTAATAAGGCTAACTTCTGTGTATTTAGGCATATGGTATGAGATGGGATGTAGTCAAACCTCATAAGGGTTTATCCTTATTAAGATGTCTTTATAAACTATACTCTGGATTTTACTGTATTTTTATTTGTAGTCAGCAACAAATAAGCCAATTTTCTTTTTAAAACTTGATAATAAGGCAGCTAACATTTTCTGAAAAAAGATCTTGTACCTGCAGATGATTCTTGTCTCCCGCAAGCATTCGTCCTGGCACTGTCGTCTGCTAAATATATTCCTGACTTCCACAGTATTTGGTGCAGCTAGTTCATAACTTGGTACTCTTGTAAATGCCCAAGCCTTTGCACAAGCACTTTCTGTAAGATAAAATAAAAGCTCTACAATAACTTACTAGCAATATTGTTAGTGAGTTAACAAAGAATATTAACAATACAAATAAAACCCAGAAACACATACACTCTTCCGAGAAGACAGTGTTTCAAACAGGATGAAAAAATAATCAGGTTTTTTTGTCATCTACTTACACATATGTTTATGATTGATTTGAAATCATCAATCCCATTTCAGAAATGTATTAAATTTGCACACAACACAAATCTCTTAATTAAGAGGTAGACTGCAGATGAACTACAGAAAGAAATAGAAGTCTGTTACACATCACAGAGTGGTCCTCCAAAAATAGACCTGTAGGTTGTCACACTTTTATATGTCTCACAAAGAAACCACTTAGAATCTCCAGAAATACTACTATCTAGAAAGCACCTAGAAATTTCAAACTATATAAATGATAAACTAAGTGTCATGTTACTGTACCAAAATTCTAATAGGATGCACAACACAGTAAATTGTAAGAAATGTGTATTGTGTACTTGTGAAAGCATTGTTATGATATGGAATCATTTTTCATGGGAACTCTTAACTAAGTAGATGTAGAAGGTGCTTTGTACCACAAAAAAGAATTATTAAGATCATTGAAAGTACACATTCCACAAATGCATGGAACCCACTGAAAAAAGAAGAAGAAGAAGAAGAAAAAGAAGAAGACTACAACTACTTACATTGCCTTGCTTATATATTTTGGAGGACAAATCATTTGTGATGAAAATTATAGAAAACAGGATAGTTCACACAGAACAGTATGTTCACACATGTAACTGCATACAAAATATATTCACACAAAAATTGAGCAAAATGGTCCGCTGCAAGCAAGGATAAAGCTTTACAATAAATTACCTGAATACATTAAAACAATAAAAAAATTATATGTTTCAGATCAACTCCTAAAGCATACCTCCAAAACAGGTGCTATTACAGTGCAAATAGAATTTTATGGCATTATGTTTAGGATGTTGGTGGTTACTAGTTGCTATGTGTATTGCATTTAAGGATTCTGACATTTGGTGAAATACTTTATAAACATTTTTTGTGTCATTGATAGCAAGAAGTTGTTTCTGTCATGTGTGGTACCTGGTGAAGTGGTAACATTCAAGTAGACTACTGACTGTTAACAAAATATACAGGGTGCGTCATAAAGATTCATCCAATTCCACAAGAATCTATTTCTTGTACGTGAACAAAGATAGAAACTTAAGGTTTGACTTCATTGAAACTAAAAGTCTGCTTTGGCATCTGTTGGTTCATGTAGTTGCTGGTAGGGGTCTCCCTGGTGCAACTCATTTGCTTATTTATTAACCAATGTATGTCGAGTTGAGATGGCAATAACACAGCAACAAAAGGCATTTTGCATTATCCATTTCAATAGGTGCAATACAGTGATTTGTGATGAGAGTACAACATTGCATCTCTTAAGAGTTTGAAGGGCGTATGAATCTTGCATTGTACCACTGACCTCCATGGTCACCTGATCCCACAGAATTATTATTATTATCTTTTTTTTCCTCAGACTTAAGTCTGGTTAAAAATGGAACGTGACGCGGACCTCGGTCAAGCGTGACTTCCTTGTAACTGTATGGTATATGTTATATTGCATTTAGGAACTTTCGGGTCATTGAACATGTATCAATAATTACAGATTTTTGTAGTTGTATATATATGTTTGGATGTAGCTGTATTGCATTGATGTACTGGTGGATATTGTGAGGTATGACTCCTTTAGTTGATAATATAATTGGTATAATGTTGACTTTATCCTGATGCCACATGTCCTTGACTTCCTCAGCCAGTTGGATGTATTTTTCAATTTTTTCTCCTGTTTTCTTCTGTATATTTGTTGTGTTGGGTATGGATATTTCAATTAGTTGTGTTAATTTCTTCTTTTTATTGGTGAGTATGATGTCAGGTTTGTTATGTGGTGTTGTTTTATCTGTTATAATCGTTCTGTTCCAGTATAATTTGTATTCATCATTCTCCAGTACATTTTGTGGTGTGTACTTGTATGTGGGAACGTGTTGTTTTATTAGTTTATGTTTTATGGCAAGTTGTTGATGTATTATTTTTGCTACATTGTCATGTCTTCTGGGGTATTCTGTATTTGCTAGTATTGTACATCCGCTTGTGATGTGATCTACTGTTTCTATTTGTTGTTTGCAAAGTCTGCATTTATCTGTTGTGGTATTGGGATCTTTAATAATATGCTTGCTGTAATATCTGGTGTTTATTGTTTGATCCTGTATTGCAATCATGAATCCTTCCGTCTCACTGTATATATTGCCTTTTCTTAGCCATGTGTTGGATGCGTCT
Source organism: Schistocerca cancellata (assembly GCF_023864275.1). Lineage (NCBI taxonomy): Eukaryota > Metazoa > Arthropoda > Insecta > Orthoptera > Acrididae > Schistocerca > Schistocerca cancellata. The sequence goes on along the minus strand of NC_064629.1, from coordinate 755,256,896 downwards.
TGATCTATGTGTGGCTGTGTTAGATGATATGGGTGCTTGCCATGTAGTGTTTTCTTTTTCCAATTTACTTTCTTTGTATCTGTTGATGTTATGTGATCTAAAGGGTTGTAGAAGTGGTTATGAAATTGCAATGGTGTAGCTGATGTATTTATATGAGTGATTGCTTTGTGTATTTTGCTAGTTTCTGCTCGTTCTAGAAAGAATTCTCTTAAATTGTCTACCTGTCCATAATGTAGGTTTTTTATATCTATAAATCCCCTTCCACCTTCCTTTCTGCTTAATGTGAATCTTTCTGTTGCTGAATGTATGTGATGTATTCTATATTTGTGGCATTGTGATCGTGTAAGTGTATTGAGTGCTTCTAGGTCTGTGTCACTCCATTTCACTACTCCAAATGAGTAGGTCAATACTGGTATAGCATAAGTATTTATAGCTTTTGTCTTGTTTCTTGCTGTCAATTCTGTTTTCAGTATTTTTGTTAGTCTTTGTCTATATTTTTCTTTTAGTTCTTCTTTAATATTTGTATTATCTATTCCTATTTTTTGTCTGTATCCTAGATATTTATAGGTATCTGTTTTTTCCATCGCTTCTATGCAGTCGCTGTGGTTATCCAATATGTAATCTTCTTGTTTAGTGTGTTTTCCCTTGACTATGCTATTTTTCTTACATTTGTCTGTTCCAAAAGCCATATTTATATCATTGCTGAATACTTCTGTTATCTTTAGTAATTGGTTGAGTTGTTGATTTGTTGCTGCCAGTAGTTTTAGATCATCCATGTATAGCAAATGTGTGATTTTGTGTGGGTATGTTCCAGTAATATTGTATCCATAATTTGTATTATTTAGCATGTTGGATAGTGGGTTCAGAGCAAGACAGAACCAGAAAGGACTTAATGAGTCTCCTTGGTATATTCCACGCTTAATCTGTATTGGCTGTGATGTGATGTTATCTGAATTTGTTTGGATATTAAGTGTGGTTTTCCAGTTTTTCATTACTATGTTTAGAAACTGTATCAATTTAGGATCTACTTTGTATATTTCCAATATCTGTAGTAACCATGAGTGGGGTACACTATCAAAGGCTTTTTGGTAATCAATGTATGCGTAGTGTAGGGACCTTTGTTTAGTTTTAGCTTGATATGTCACCTCTGTATCTATTATCAGTTGCTCTTTACATCCTCGTGCTCCTTTGCAGCAGCCTTTTTGTTCTTCATTTATAATTTTGTTCTGTGTTGTATGTGTCATTAATTTCTGTGTGATGACTGAAGTTAATATTTTGTATATTGTTGGTAGGCATGTTATGGGGCGATATTTAGCTGGGTTTGCTGTGTCTGCTTGATCTTTAGGTTTCAGATAAGTTATTCCTTGTGTAAGCGTATCAGGGACTGTGTATGGGTCTGCAATGTAACTGTTAAATAATTTAGTTAGATGTGAATGCGTTGAGGTGAACTTCTTTAGCCAGTAATTTGCTATTTTATCATTTCCAGGGGCTTTCCAATTGTGTGTAGAATTAATTGCTCGGGTGACTTCATGTTGCAAAATTATCACTTCAGGCATTTGTGGTATCATCTTGTATGTGTCTGTTTCTGCTTGTATCCACCGTGCATGCCTGTTATGTTGTACCGGGTTTGACCATATGTTGCTCCAGAAGTGTTCCATGTCTGTTATGTTTGGTGGATTGTCTATTTTAATGTGTGTGTTATCTATTGTCTGGTAAAATCTCTTTTGGTTTGTGTTGAATGTCTGGTTTTGTTTCCTTCTATTTTCACTTTTTTTGTATCTTCTAAGTCGTTTGGCCAATGCTTGCAATTTCTGCTTTTTTTTCATCTAATTGCTCTATTGCTTCTTGTTGTGAGATTTTACCTAACCTTTTTCGTTTTTTGTCTGATATTTCATTTCTTATAAATTGTGTTAGCTGTCCAATGTCTTTTCTCAGTTTTTCTATTCTGATCTGTAGCCTGTGTTGCCATGCTGGTTTTGTGGGTTTCTTATGTGTGTTGGTTTGTTCTGATCTCTGCCTAGTGTGTATATTTAGTGTAGTGAGTGCTCCTATATAAACCAGTAGTTGTAACTCTTCCATAGTTGTGTTTTCATTTATTTTGTTGTGTATGATTGTGTTGATAGTCTTTATTGTTGTTTCGACTTGTGGGTTATTTGGCGGTCTATGCAAGAATGGTCTAATGTCTGTATTTGTGTCTTTGTATTCTATATATGTCAGCTGAAATTTATCTTCTATATCTAACATGTGTGTCACTTCGTGTTCTATTTGTGCTTGTTCTGGTGGCTATCTTAAGATTTCATTTTCCTCTGATTGTTTAATTGATACATGTTGGTCTTTGTTTGTTTGCTCTGGGATGTTTGAGTCCATTACTGTATTTTCTTCTTCTACTGATTGCACATTATTTTGTTCCAGTATTTGTTGTACTTGTTGTTTGATGTTTTCTAATTCTGACTGGGGTATCCTGTTATTTTTTATTATCACACGGATCTGATCAGCTAGTCGTTGTTCTGTTAAAAATTTTAATTCCGGGTATCTGGTAATAAATGTTGTGTATACTTGTGATCTGTATCCAGTTGTGTTGGTTCCTAGGTTTGTTGCTTGGTAATAACAGAACATGAGGTGTCGATTAACTTCATCTGACCATCTCATCCTCTGTCTTTGTTTTCCTTCTAGGGTGGTTGCAGGAAGCATATCCTGCAAAACACCTCTATTTGGATTTAAATCATTTTCCAGTTGGCTAGCAGTGTCGTTACCATTGTGGGCGGGCATAGGGTTCAAGCGTCGTCCCCGACCATGACGGCACTTGTCCGAGGCTTCTTTAGTTCTGTCCTGAACCAAGTAATCACACTAAAAGGGGGGTTAGCCCTATTAGTGGTTTGTTCTTTTCGTCGCCTTTTACGACTGGCAGAACATACCGGAGGCCTATTCTTTTCCCGGGCCTCCACGGGGATTATTATTATTATTATTATTATTATTATTATTACTATTATTTATTAATTTTTTTAGGGGAATGAGGTAGGGTTGATGGGGGTGATAGATTATATGCCCCAACTTCCAACAACTTTGAGTGAACTGTGTCATTGCATAGCAACAGCAGTGACTGCAGTTCCTCAAGTCATGCTTGCAAAATTATGGAACAAATTTGACTACCATTTGGATCTTTCTTGTATGTCCAGTGCAGGGCACATTGAACATTTGCGAAATGTAAATGAAAACTTTCATAGTAAATGTTTGTAAAAAGTACCCCAAGGTTGTATGTGCATGCCGTAAAAACATATACCCTTGTAAATTTGGGTGGATGGTTTGAAAATAAATACTTTGTAGTCTTGTGCATAAATTAAAATTTCCCAGGTTTCTATCTTCATTCATGCAGAAGACATAGTCTTGTGAAATAAGATGAATGATTCTGAAACACTTTACACTATTAGTAATAAAATTGTTAAGATAATTTATGTAAAAACTTATGAAACTATTTGACTACCATTATTCAATATTGTAAAAACATAATAATTTCATCAAGAAACTTGGTCTCATTTTATACATAATGATTGTGGCCATTGTTGCTATGCAGTTCTCAAGTCTTATGATGTACCCCACATGTACTGATAATGATTTCAATGTTATCCACCAACAGATAGCATAACTGCCAGAGGGCAATCTGTGTCTCCACTTTAGTAGAGAATGCTCACAGGCAGAAGGCTCCATGTGGTGTAAATATGTGAAGCAACCATGTCACAGGGATGTACTTGTGCTTCCTACAGCCAACTCAGAGAGTTTGAAAGGTGTCAAATTGTGGCCTTCAAAGTGGCAGAATGATCCTTTTGGAGAATTGCCACACAAGTTGGACGTGTTACATCAGTTGTGCAACAATGCCAGTATCAGAGGTCATGTGAGCAGTTTCACACTTACAGACGGGGTTCTGGATGTCCATTCAGCACAGATGCCTGCCAGGATCATCGTATTTTAAGGGCAACAGTGGCAGATTATACAGCTACCACAGTACAGGTAAGAGGGCTTGTGAGCCCTGCTGTGTCATCACAGACTGTTATGAAATGGTTATCAGCACTGAGATTACAGATATGCACACCTCTAGCCTATCTTCCACTCAAGACACAGCATCAACATGCATGGTTCAACTGGTGCCATCAGAGAATAAGTTGGAAAATGGAATGGCATGCCATGGTCTTCAGCAATGAAAGCAGATTCTGCCTGGACTCAAATGATAGTCATTCACAAGTATGATGTAGGCCTGATGAGCACTGTCTCATCTTCCTCTCACATCATAGTATCAACATGCATTGCTCCACTGGTGCCGTCAGAGGATCACTTGGAAGATGGAACGGCATGCCATAGTCTTCAGTGATGAAAGCAGGTTCTGCCTGCATGCAAGTGATGGTCATTTTCACATGCGATGTAGACCTGATGAGCGCTGTCTCATAGAGTTCATTCTTCCTAGACACACTGGTCTCATCCCAGACCTTATACTCTGGGCTGCAACAAGCTACAATTCTTGTTAACCTTTGGTGTTTCTGGAGGGTATGCTAACCAGCACACAGCATGTGCGAATGTTGTTAGACCATTTCTTGCAACAGGACACTGATGTGTTGTTCCAACAGGATAATGCTCACCCACACACTGCCTGTGAAATTCAACATGTTCTGCAAGACATGTAGCAACTTCTCTGGCCAGTATGATCTCCAGACTTGTCTCCAATTGAGCACAAGCGGAATATGATGGGACAAGAAGTGATTTGTCAACCAACAACTCTTACAGAACTATGTGAACATGTTGAACAGGCATGGCATAACATATCCCAGGACAGTATTTGGCACCTGTATGATCAACTGGATGCCACAGTCAGTACCTACATTGCCACCCATACTAATATGGGCGTTTCAGCATGGGCTGATGCCTCATAATTCAGAACCACTTGTGCTATTGATCTGTAAATATAATCATTTCATGAACTGCATATGCACTGTTGCAATAATACACTACTGGCCATTAAAATTGCTACATCATGAAGATGACGTGCTACAGATGTGAAATTTAACTGACAGGAAGAAGATGCTGTGATATGCAAATGATTAGCTTTTCAGAGCATTCACACAAGGCTGGCACCGGTGGCGACACCTACAATGTGCTGACATGAGGAAAGTTTCCAACCGATTTCTCATACACAAACAGCAGTTGACTGGCGTTTCCTGGTGAAACATTGTTGCGATGCCTCGTGTAATAAGGAGAAATGCGTACCATCATGTTTCCAACTTTGATAAGGGTCGGATTGTAGCCTATCGCGACATTGCTGCTTGCATTGGTCGAGATCCAATGACTGTTAGCAGAATATGGAATCGGTTGGTTCATTAGGGTAATACGGAACGCCGTGCTGGATCCCAATGGCCTCGTATCACTAGCAGTCGAGATGACATGCATCTTATTCGCAGGGATGTAATGGATCGTGCAGCCACATCTCAATCTCTGAGTCAACAGATGGGGATGTATGCAAGACAACAACCATCTGCATGAACAGTTCAACAATGTTTGCAGCAGCATGGACTATCAGCCAGGAGACCATGGCTGCAGTTACCCTTGATGGTGCATCACAGACAGGAGCGCTTGCGATGGTGTACTCAACAGTGAACCTGGGTGCATGAATGGCAAAACGTCATTTTTTTGGATGAATTCAAGTTCTGTTTACAGCATCATGATGGTCGCATCTGTGTTTGGCGACATCGTGGTGAACTCACATTGGAAGGATGTATTCATCATCGCCATACTGGCGTATCACCCGGCGTGATGGTATGGGGTGCCATGGGTTACACGTCTCGGTCACCTCTCGTTCACATTGATGGCACTTTGAACAGTGGACGTTACATTTCAGATGTGTTATGACCCATGGCTCTACCCTTCATTTGATCCCTGCGAAACCCTACATTTCAGCAGGATAATGCATGACCGCATGTTGCAGGTCCTGTACAGGCCTTTCTGGATACAGAAAATGTTCAACTGCTGCCCTGGCCAGCACGTTCTCCAGATGTCTCACCAACTGAAAACATCTGGTCATTGGTGGCCAAACAACTGGCTCGTCACAATACGCCAGTCACTTCTCTTGATGAACTGTGGTATCGTGTTGAAGCTGGATGGGCAGCTGTACCTGTACATGCCATCCAAGCTCTGTTTGACTCAATGCCCAGGTGTATCAAGGCCGTTATTATGGCCAGAGGTGGTTGTTCTGGGTACTGATTTCTCAGGATCTATGCACCCAAATTGCATGAAAATGTAATCACATGTCAGTTCCAGTAAATTTATTTGTCCAATGAATACCCATTTATCATCTGCATTTCTTCTTGGTGTAGCAATTTTAATGGCCAGTAGTGTAAATCTTGAGTGAACTGGAAGCCTCTAAAAGGGTGTACTGATGTTTTTTCCTGCAGTGTGTGTGTGGGGGGGGATTCATGTGTCATCTACTTTTATATTATATATATAGTGTCCTAGAAATGTTGTGACGGACTTCTAAGGGAGGTGGGGCACATCGTAAGGGACATCGTCATATGCTGCTAAGTGGTGCTTTACGTGAGAATACTGGTGGGAATATGAGGATTTCCTCATTCGAGCACTAGCTGGGATATGCTGAGCATGGAATGGTATAAGAATGGTGAGCTTGCAGAAATTCACTTAATGTATAGAATAGCCACGTGCAATAGATGAGCATATTGAAAATGCTTCCCAGACAGACATCAACTGCACCACGGCTTGTTTGCATGTTGGAACTGAAATTTGTGTGAGTACAGCTCATTGAGAAGTGGCACAGCTAGTGAGGGCAGGCCACAATTGGCATGTTTGGTCATTAGGGAAGAAAGTGTTTGGATGCCTTGGAGATTAATCCAAGCACCAGAATGCATGCCTTTGCCTCAGACTTAAGAATGTCTAGTGGCAGCGTCCAGCATATTTTGAACACCGAGTCCTTACATGACTTTATTGCATGCTGTTATTTCACACCAATGACCATCCTGCATGTGTGCATTTTGCACAGTGGTTCTGCAACATAGTAGCTAAGATGTATATTTCCAAGGTTATGTGTTGTTCAATGATGACACCACATTTCCAGGAATGTTGTATTCAACACCACAATGAGCATTTGGACACCAAAAAACACCCACAAAGTGTGGTACCAAATGGCACATTGCTTCACAGTTAATGTGTAGAGAGGCTTGGTCAGTGACTGCTGGACTGCAACAAAGTATCAGAGCTTTCTGTAATAGGTTCTTCCCAGATTGCTTGAAGATGTTCCAGTAAATGTGAGCGGCTGCATGTAGTGTCAACATCATGGAGTGGCTACACATTTTGGACTGGCTGTTCGTAGGCATTTGAGTAGCTCATTCCTGCATTGATGGAATGGGAGATATTAGCATACTGAAGACCTTTCCTCCTGCCTTGGTATATCATTCTTGGAAATACAATACATCTAACCTCAACTCCCCTGCCACTGACAAGCCTCTTTGAATATGCTGGCACTTCTCATGTCATTAACATTCAACGTATTTGGATAAGAGTATATCCAACCAATGGGCATGAGACTGATGATATAGTAAGCACATTTTTAGTAATATATTGCAGTTTAATGTTCAAGAGACATTCTCACAAAATACCAACCAGCTCCTTTTTACAGTTTATGTGAGACATAACTTCATAAGAGGTGTTACTAACAATTAAAAATTCTCAAATCTCCATCAGACTTCCTCCTTTCCTGGAAAATATGTTAGCCTTATCATCATCACAGGTGAAGTGAGCTACTGCCCTCTTCACAGATTATCTTATCTGCTTACTAGCATAAATGAGCTAAAATTCATAAATAAAATGCTGATGGTGAAAACATACAAGAAAACAAACCACTAACCTTGTAAACAGATTTTCTGAAAATAGGCAAGATCAGGAGCAGATTCAAGTGGAGCACTTTCTGAATCTGATGAACGATCCAAGGCATAGCATCTCTGACGACCCCCTCTGATGTTCTCAACAGAAACAGCAAGACAATGCTGTCTCATCTGAGCACATTTCACCAGACACTCTACAGCAATACCAATATCATCTCTGGTCCTGATAGGCTCTCTATGAGAAACAAATACATAAATAAATAAAACTGTGCTTGCTGCATGATTAGAATATGTGTAAAACTTCATGACATGCAAGAGATAGTGAACTAGTGTGCAGCTATCATAACATACTATACATTGTGAGACAATTCATGTACAAGCACGGAAATAGTTTTCTAAAAGGCAGTGTGTTAGTTGCTTTTTGAATACAGTTATGTCACCAAAACATACCTAACATGAACTGATGAAGCATAATGTACATTTATGCTTGAATAAAGTATTCCTTTCCATATCATTACGAGTTTTATTTACTGTTCTATGCAAATTATGTTAGCTATAACGATCAGGCTATAAATTTTTCATTTTCTGTAATGTATGATTCTTCTAAATGAAAAAAAAAACCAACAGAAAGAAAATAATGGGAGGAAATGATGGGGAAGTTGATAGAATAGCATCTATGTTGGACACACTTCAAGATTCTAATGATTTTTGTTGTGCACTGAAACATTTTTTACTTGTGACTGCTTTTCATAGAATATATTGCCACAGGATGTAAATTAATAAAAGTAGCCTAGATATATAGCTTTGGTTGTGTGTAGGTCATAGATGAATGCAATCTTATTAGTAGAAAACATTATTAAACTCAATTTTTACATAGGCAGCAGACATTATTGATCAGCTGTCTCAACTCTTAATATGCAGGCCTGGCAGGAAACTAATGTCAAACTGGCACAAAGTTACCACATGTTTGGATATGCAAATGCTTAACTTTTCAGTGCAATCACCCAAAGTAGGCAAGGGTAACATTATCTACATTCTGTATATACAGCCAGTGTTACAGTCACTGTAAAGAAACTGAGAGTCTGGCCTCAGCAGCCAGAGAGTGTGTGTGTTCATGTGTGTGTGTGTGGTGGGGGGGGGGGGGGGGGGCGGATGTGTGTGCGTGCATGTCTACTTCCGATAAAGGCCTTGTTGGCTGAAAGATCACTTTCTGACAGTCTTTTTGTTGTGCCTATCTGTGACTCAGCATCTCTGATATATGGCGAGTAGCAACTATCCTCTTCATAAAATTACTTCTGCATTATGTGAGTAAAAAAAGCATAGGGTTTGGGATGGGGAGATGCTGAATGAAACACATTTGTCTGTCAAGAGGGCAATGTGTGGGGCCCTCAATGACAACCATAGCAGAGTATTATTGAAGGATCTCTCACAAAACCCATAAAAATTCTAGAATGAGATTTTCACTCTGCAGTGGAGTTTACACTGATATAAAAATTCCTGGCAGATTGGCAGATTAAAACTGTGTGCCGGAATGAGACTCAGACTCAGGACCTTTGCAAAGGTCCCGAGTTCGAGTCTCGGTCCGGCACACAGTTTTAATCTGTCAGGAAGTTCCATAAAAATTTTGTTCATAAGTAATGTATGTTCATGGTACAAAAGTTGGTGTCTACACACTCATGGATGAGACAGAGATTGAAACTGAGGGTAGCAAAGCCAAAGTGGACACTCTGAACTTGGTTTTTCAAATGTTCTTTTGCAAATGAAAATCCTGTGGTAGTGTCAGTAGTGTTGAGAAACAACTAAAAGCTTCAGGGCCTTGATGAAATCTTTATCAGGTTCTAAACTAGATTTGTGGCTCAGTTAGTCCCTCTTTTAACTTTAATCTGTTGTACATCCTTTGAACAAAAAACTGTGTCTAGTGATTGGTAGGAAGCATGGATCACAGGTGTGGCAGAAGTGATACACAAAAATACTGTCCAATATCCTTGACATCCATTTGTAGTAAATTCTTACAACATATTCTGAGCTGAAAAGTAATAAGGTATCTTGAACAAAATGATCTCCTCTGTGTCAACCAGTGAGGATTCCAAAAACATCAATCATGTGAAAGTGAACATGCACTTTTCTCACATGACATACATAGATGCTGTATTTCTTGATTTCTGATAAACATTTCATTGAGTACCACAGCTATGTTTATTATCAAAAGTTTGGTCCTATGGCACATCAAGCAAAATTTGTGATTGGACTGACGAAATTTTGGTAGAGAGGACCTCAGATGGAGAGTCATTGACAGAGGTAGAAGTAGCTTTGGGTGTGCCCCTAGGAAATGTGTTGTGACCCTCACTGTTCATGTTGTATATTTGTGAGCTTGCCTTCAATATTAATAGTAACCTTAGACTTTTGCAAATGATGCAGTTATCAATAATGAAGTTCTGCCTGAAAAATATGCTGCATAAATTTTCAGTTAAATCTTGATTAGGTTTACATACAAATACCTGGATGTAACACGTGGTGGGAAAAGAAATGAGAGGATCAGATATGCTCTGTCATAGGTAATGCAGGTGGAAAACATTGATTTATCATTACAATACTAAGGAAATATGATCAGTTTACAAATGTGATGACTTACAAATCACTTGCATGACCCACCCTAGAATACTGCTCAAGTGTGTGGGACATTTACCACATAGGATTAACAGGGAATGATGAATGCATAAAGAGAAAGGAATAATGAATGGTCACAAGTTCCTTTGATCCATGGGAAAATGTCACAAGAGATGATGAAGAAACTGAACTGCCAGACACTTGAAGACAGATGCAAACTATCATGAGATTTACAAAGGTTCAAGAACCAGCTGTAAATAATGACAGTAGAAAAATACCTCAACCTGCTTCATATCACTACCATAGGGATTGTGAGGACAAGATTAGATTACTTACAGCATGGCCAGAGGCGTTTAACCAGTCATTCTTCCTCAATGCCACGCTGCATCTCAAATCCCCCATGTGACCAGCACCCATCCCCATTCTGTGTTCAGCATCACGATGGTTGTATCCAAGTGTTGAGATTCCAAAGAGAATGGAGGTTACCAGATTGCATTCATCATTGTTGTACAGGCCCGGCACCTCATGTGAGAGTATCAGGTGCCACTAGGTAGCTAACTCAGTTACCTCTGGTTTGCATACCTAATGATTATGACAGCAGCCATCACATGTTTGATGTGTTAAGGCCAATGGCTACACCTCTGTGAGATTTTATTTCAGCAAGATAGTGCATGCTGCCTATGCCATTCTGATGTTTCACAATACAGGCTGTGTTTGACTTTCACCTCGGCCAGTATGTTCTCCATAAATCTGACACACTGAAAACATTTGGTCACAGGCTGCCAAGAGACTGACACGCCAACACTTGCCAGCCATTATGATTGATGAACTCCAGCATAGAGGTGAAGCAGCTTGAAATGATGTAACCATATCTGTCATCAAAGCTCACTTCAACTCTTTGCTCAGCCAGGCCAGAGGCACTTCTGTTGCCAGAGGTGACAGTTTTGTGTATTAAATTTTGCATCTGTATACCTCAAAATCACTTAAAAATTTTATCAAGTATTCTTCCCACTATACTGTCAATACACAATAAGTAAGGGTTCATTATCTGCTATCTTCCCTGTTGCTGCACTCTGAATGGCCACTATTGTACATAAAAGCAATGAACTATATTTTGCTACCCCATAAAAGAGAGAAAACTCTGTCCTCAAGGTATTAAAGAAGATATAGGTACAAAACTTATGACCACATACTTTTTTGCATTTGTGAATTGTTGTCATATAAAAGAAATTGTAAAATCACCCCATTTATAAGACAAGATGTTTTAAGATGCTTTATTTCCTGGATCATTAACATGAGCGACAGAAATGAAAAGGAGATGCTTCCATTTAGCTGAATGATCATTATTTGAGAGACAACATGGGAAAGAGTGTCGAGTGCAGATTATCACTGAAACTATGAGAAATAGCAGAGAAAAACTGCAGGAAAATAAGCAGTCCACAATGCAAAGTTTACATGATATAAACTAATGTGATAAACATCATGGGACATAACTTAGTATCATGCTGGATCTCATTTTGTCTGGAAGTAGTGCAGCAACATGGCATGGACTTGACAAGTTGTTGGAAGTCCCATGCAAAAATATTGAGCCATGCTGCCTCTATAGTCATCCGTAACTGTGAAAGAGTTGTCAGTGCAGGGTGTTATGCACAAACTGACCTCTCGATTATATCCCATAAATGTTCGATAGGATTCATGTCAGGCAATCAGAGTGGCCAAATCATTTGCTCAAGCTATCTAGAATGTTCTTCAAAACATTGGTGAACAACTGAGGACCAGTGACATGACATCGTTGTTTCGCAACATGAAGTCCATGAATGGCTGCAATGGTCTCCAAGTAGCTGAACATAACCATTAACAGTCAATGATTGGTTCAGTGGACCACAGGACCCAGTCCATTCTATGTAAACATAGCCCACAACATTATGGAGCCACAACTAGCTTGCACAGTGACTTGTTGACAACTTGAGTCCACAGCTTCAAGGGGTCTGTGCCACACTTTAACCCTACATTTAGCCGTTACCAACTGTAATTGGGACTCATCTGACCAGGCAACAGATTGCCAGTTGTCTAGGGTCCAACTGCTGCAGGCAATGTCACGCTGTTAGCAAAAGGACTTGCATTGGTCATCTGCTGCCATAGCCCATTAACACCAAATTTCACCACACAGTACTAACAGATATATTCATCACACATCTCACAATGATTTCTGCAGTTATTTCACATGGTGTTGCTTGTCTCTTAGCACTGCCAACTCTGTGCAAACACTGCTGTTTTCAGTTGTTAAGTGAAGGACATTGGCCAGTGTGTTGTCCATGGCGAGGGGGCAGGGGAAGGGGGGGGGGGGGGTAATGCCTAAAATTTAGTATTCATGGCACACTATTATTGACACTATGCATCTCAAAATATTGAATTCCCTAACTATTTCTGAAATGGAATATCTCATATTTCTAGCTCCAACTACCATTCTGTGTTCAAAATCTGTTAATTCCTGCCATACAGCCATAATCATTTTGCAAACCTTATCACATGAATCACCTGAGTACGAACGACAACTCCACCAATACACTGCCCATTCATTCCTCGCGTACTCAAAACTACTGCCATCTGTATATGTGCATATTGCTATCCCATGACTTTTGTCACCACAGTGTATGTTAGATTAGTTAGTTAGCAGTATGTTCCACTGGTCATTTCCCAATATGTCTTAACATCATGAACTGAGTCTGTGTACAATCTGTTAACTTTTATATGGGGTACACACTGTGTCTTACTATATATGTATAAGAGAAAATAAATTAATCTAACAAACAGCAAGTAAGTATGTAGTTATTTTACATTACATATACTACAAGTAAGACAATGGAGATTGCCCAGGTGTATTCTCTGTTGGTTCAACTGCAATTTGTTTCTGCACATTACTTAAATAACTGATTCATATTTCTCTCTCATCCGTATCCTCCACTGCTTAATTTGATAGTCACTCCATGTGTTCAACAAGTATTCCTTGCATTATAGCTTCCCATTAGAACAACAATCATTATTCCTCACAGTCGGCCTCATTTCAACACCTTCCTTCTTGGCTTGTTCTCTCTGCTCCTGGTGCTGCTTTAAACAAATTCATATATTTACTGTATTTTACTTTCAATAAAAAGCAATATAACTTCCTACTACAACAACCATCATCATCTTTTACAGCATGCCTCATTTCAACACCTCCCTTGTGGGTGTTTTCTTTCAGTTCCAGGTGCTGCTTTTAAAAACTTTGTATATTTTCTGTATTATGTACTAGTAAAGGAAACACTGTACTCAATGCTACAAAGAAACACAGTGTCACACTTAGCATTAAATGTCAGTGAATGTATACAATATTTGTCCTGTTGGTACTAATATTTAGTTTACATCATTTCAGATCCTTTGATTATGAGAATGAGGTAGGAACATACCTCCGACTGTTCGTAAATGTGGCTCCAGCAATTTTTTCATAAGTGAGAGTGTTTCTGCATGGAAAAGGAAGAAGACTTGGTCCTGGTTCACTCCCTGATGGATATCGGCCTGGAATGTTTGGTGGAGCTGGGGGCACAGGTGGTGGCAGTGGTGGTGGTGGTGCTACAGCTGAGCTTGATAAGCACTCTTTTTCTGCATAAAGGGCACCACTCTGGGGCTGGAATGCACCAATATCTATAGTGGAACCCAATGACCCACTCAGCAAACAATGATTGTTGTTTATACCTGTCTGTAAAAAGAAATCACATGTCATTAGCTATTTTTTTAAAAGAGAGAGAGAGACAGAGAGAGACAAAATTAATAGTGTATTTACTTACTTTATAACAAAATACACAGCTTTCAATTCAGTCTCATTAAAATCATGCTATTAGTGTTCAATGTTGAAGATGTAATGTTAGTCAGTTGCCCAAAGACAGGAGCATTCTCACTGAGTGGATTATGCTGGTATTTGTCTGACATGATTTAGTGAAACCACTGGGAACCAAACTGAGATGGCCAGATGAGGGTCTCACTCCTAATCCTCCTGAATATAAACTGACTCTCATAGTATTTATGTATTTATTTATTTACATTTCTTTTTGCATAGAGTCATTATATGATGATTTTTGCAAACATCACGCTGTTTACAAAAGTATACTGCATATAATATTTGTGTACAAAGGTTTAATACATAACATATTCATTTAAAATGTTAATACATAATATATTCTTAGAATTCTTTCAGTGAATACACATTATTATTTACAAGAAAATATTTTAAGTCTGTTTTAAATGGATCTCCAGTATGTGCTCTTATGGATTCTGGCCATTAGTTGTACCACACTGAGCCACTAAAACATGGACTATGATCTGCTACTTTCAAATTGGTTTTTTGTCTCTTATTTCTTGTGTTATGGTTATGTACATCATAACATTTGGGTGAGTCACCTTGATTGCTTACAAAAAATGTGATATATAGTGTGATTACAATTACAATTCCAGTTTCAAAACGCTTTAAAAATGAACCACTGCTGAGAACAATGTCAAATTTGAATTTGATATTATCAAAGAAGAGAGAAACATTATGGAAACAAAAAAATAACAAAAGTTTTACAACCAGATGGAGCTGGAAATGGCAGAGTATGCTAAATAAAAGATGCAGGGTATATGGCTGTTCAGTTTTGTCTGAGATTCTCAGCATTACTGTGCCAATGCAAGCTCACATGCTCTGGTAAAGCTCTTTTACAAGAAAAGTGATTTTGTGCCAGTAGCTCTGAAGAAGTTCTGGACACTTAAGGGGATGTAAAAAGGCCTTGGTCCAATGTCTGAGATAGGGTCTGGGGAAAATTATTATGAAATTCAAAGAGACATCTTCTTTCGAAGTGCAGTGTGGCAGAGGGAGGAAAGCATCTGATGTCAGTAGAAGATGTGACCACAGCATTGCAGCAGAGGTTGAGTAGTTATGTGCCAACATGCAATTCATGGGGAACTGCCTGTACTTTGGATGTGTCTATGAGCATGGTGCATAAAATTCTATCAAACATTCTGCATTGCTATCCATACAGAATTACCCATGTTCAGGAGTTGTGTCATGTTAAGCTGCCAGTAAGGCAAAAATTTACTCTAAAATTTCTTGCTTGCATGGAAGTGGAAATGAATATCCATTCTGTGAATAGACAAAGCTCATTTCCGTCTGCAAGGACATGTCAAAACTGCAAAATACTGGCAATGGAATATCCGCTCACACATCAACTGGTACCACTTCATTTGGGAAATGTAACTGTGTGGTGTGGGTTGACAGCATAATTCATTGAAGGGCCATTTCTTTTTTTTTTTCTTTTTTTTTGAGATGAGATGAGATTTGTGGGTCCTGTTACCTGTAAGCTATGAGAGTTTTTTGCATGACAAAGTCATTTTAATACCCATGACAGAGCAACAAGTGCAACTTACAGCCATGTGCAATGAACTGGAACATGAACATGACTTGTTGATTTCTGCCATAGTGAACACACAGAAGGATCTATTGGAGCTACACTTGATACATCCTGTACAGGTTGTTAAGTATCTTGAGCTAATGAGGAAGGATTTGAAAGATAATAAATTCCCTATTGAACTAATGGAGGACCAAGGATATCAGTTACTTTCTTCAATAGACTCAGATGTATTTTTAGCAGTTACTGCATTAACTTGTGTGTTGAACGTACCCTTAGTTGACATTAATATGTGTATCCTATATAAGGTTTGGCCACTACCAGCTGAATTTGATAAGATGAAGTGATTATTCAGGTATATAGCACCAGAAAAGGAATCTCTGATCATAGACAAAGCAAAGTGACAGTTTTGTGCAACTGTCCAGTGACCAACTCCTATGTAAAACGGTCATCCTGAGACATCAGATATGTAAACAGATTTCATACTGGTGTCCACATAAGATCACAAATAATATGAGGATTGCATGCTGCAACCAGTAACAGAAATTACAAAAGATTTCAGTCTTAAATACATAGTGCCAAACAAAAATATCTGCACTCAGATTCGAAACAACAAATGGTTGTATATCACCTAAAAGGCTGAAGGCTTCCAGTCTGACCTTATGATATGCACCAATACAAGTGAAATAGAGACAGCTCCTAAGATACTATAGACACAGATCACTGTCTAATAGAAGAATAGAAATGGGAAGTGTCCCAGATCCCCATACTCTTACCATTACAGCATACAGATAGGCATTCAGATGACCTCAAGGTCACTGGACATAAAACAGAAGACCTACAAAATGAACTAGACCTACATAGGGTGGTTTATAAATGAGTACTCCATGCAGGTTTGATAATACACAGGTTTGGTAATACTCTGTTTTGTAACTGGGATCATTGTATTTATTATATATGCTGCAAGAGTTGTGGCAAACAGATTTGTGAAGCAGCAGAAAGTTGTTGTACTAAGGTATGTGTAACTAATACAGCTGTGACTAGAAGCATTCCTAAGGACACAGTAAGGTATATAAATTCTCCCCAATCTGAAAAATATGGTGAGGAAGAGGAGTTAGTTGATTATGATGTTAGACAGAGTGTTGTGGAAAGAAGAAAGTCAGACGCCACAGCTTCCCAGAAATATAGGAGCTGACACACCCATGTTAGAGATGCTGCTGACAAAAGATAGAATGACAAAAGGTACATATACAATACGTCTTATATGGCATGTAATCATGAACTCTGCAGTTTTATCAATGATTCCATTAATGTAAACTTTGCATTATGTGAAAATGTAACCTACATCCAGAATAATTTGTGTATTATATGGTGTGTAATATGAAAATTGTAACTCTATAGTTATAAGTCTGTCCTTGTATCAATGCTCCCATTCATGTGGGTTGGTTTATGTGAAGAGATTTTATTTTGCTGAAACTACACTCCTGGAAATTGAAATAAGAACACCGTGAATTCATTGTCCCAGGAAGGGGAAACTTTATTGACACATTCCTGGGGTCAGATACATCACATGATCACACTGACAGAACCACAGGCACATAGACACAGGCAACAGAGCATGCACAATGTCGGCACTAGTACAGTGTATATCCACCTTTCGCAGCAATGCAGGCTGCTATTCTCCCATGGAGATGATCGTAGAGATGCTGGATGTAGTCCTGTGGAATGGCTTGCCATGCCATTTCCACCTGGCGCCTCAGTTGGACCAGCGTTCGTGCTGGACGTGCAGACCGCGTGAGACGACGCTTCATCCAGTCCCAAACATGCTCAATGGGGGACAGATCCGGAGATCTTGCTGGCCAGGGTAGTTGACTTACACCTTCTAGAGCACGTTTGGTGGCACGGGATACATGCGGATGTGCATTGTCCTGTTGGAACAGCAAGTTCCCTTGCCGGTCTAGGAATGGTAGAACGATGGGTTCGATGACGGTTTGGATGTACCATGCACTATTCAGTGTCCCCTCGACGATCACCAGTGGTGTACGGCCAGTGTAGGAGATCGCTCCCCACACTATGATGCCGGGTGTTGGCCCTGTGTGCCTCGGTTGTATGCAGTCCTGATTGTGGCGCTCACCTGCACGGCGCCAAACACGCATACGACCATCATTGGCACCAAGGCAGAAGTGACTCTCATCGCTGAAGACGACACATCTCCATTCGTCCCTCCATTCACGCCTGTCGCGACACCACTGGAGGCGGGCTGCACGATGTTGGGGCGTGAGCGGAAGACGGCCTAACGGTGTGCGGGACCGTAGCCCAGCTTCATGGAGACGGTTGCGAATGGTCCTCGCCGATACCCCAGGAGCAACAGTGTCCCTAATTTGCTGGGAAGTGGTGGTGCGGTCCCCTACGGCACTGCGTAGGATCCTACGGTCTTGGCGTGCATCCGCGCGTCGCTGCGGTCCGGTCCCAGGTCGACGGGCACGTGCACCTTCCGCTGACCACTGGCGACAACATCGATGTACTGTGGAGACCTCATGCCCCACGTGTTGAGCAATTCGGCGGTACGTCCACCCGGCCTCCCGCATGCCCACTATACGCCCTCGCTCAAAGTCCGTCAACTGCACATACGGTTCACGTCCACGCTGTCGCGGCATGCTACCAGTGTTAAAGACTGCGATGGAGCTCCGTATGCCACGGCAAACTGGCTGACACTGACGGCGGCGGTGCACAAATGCTGCGCAGCTAGCGCCATTCGACGGCCAACACCGCGGTTCCTGGTGTGTCCGCTGTGCCGTGCGTGTGATCATTGCTCGTACAGCCCTCTCGCAGTGTCCGGAGCAAGTATGGTGGGCCTGACACACCGGTGTCAATGTGTTCTTTTTTCCATTTCCAGGAGTGTACCTTCCAGGTAGAGTGATGGACTTGTTTTGGTGAACTTTGTCATATGTAAATATGTTCTGTTTGGAAATAAAGCAAGGGAAAAGTCCACTGGACATGTGACTAGGAAATGAAAATTTCATGACCTTGGAGGGCTGAGCTTACAAAATTTTCCCCAAGGGAAGACAGGTGTCACAGATCTAAAAATGTTTGATCAGTTCATTAACACAACTCAGAAACTGAGTCTTGGCCAGAGGCAGTAGGCTGCTTGTTTCAGTGCCAGAAGTGGTGAACCAATATCTGAACTCAATAATGGATTATGGCTCTGCTGCTCTAGTGACATGCAATAGCAGCCTGTTTGACTAGCTCCCCACAGCTTACAGAGTAGCAATGAAGGAATATTCCAGAAGGGCCAAATACAGCTGGCATCATGCACTAACTGCAGGATCAGCCACACACAGCAGATCATCGTCAAACCTTCCAGAAGGGCAGTGTGCAAAAGAAGTCATATAAATAGGGACTTCAACCCTACTGGATAGTGCTGTACCAACAACAAGTAGATGATGCCATGTCCACAACACTTATCAGCAGGAACCAGATAAGGTATTTCACTAGCCTTTGCCAATGTGGGACACAGAGCAGACTTCATGAATAAAGAGTTAGTCAATTATAGCTGGGAACTTGTAAATAGGGAGAATTGCCAGGGGTACTTCCATGAAATGTATTCACTCTGTACTTTGACATTTCCAACCTGTTTCCTCAGTAGCCCTACTGAGTTCAATACTCTGTATCACTCAAACATTGCTTTTCAGCCAGGGTCAGGGAATCAGCAGGCAGCTCACCATCAGTTAACCACATCGAATTCATTGACTGAGGTAAGGTCCCCTCTCATGCTTCTTGCTGTCTTTCTTACTCCCTATCAGGACATAGCAATAGCGTACTGTTTTCAGAATTTTATTACACGTAATTTTGCACAGTTGGAAGAGCAAGTACAACATGATTCTTGAAAGTCTCTTCGGGTTTGCTGCCGGATCCTAAAATCAACTTGACTCAATATTTCAGCAATCCAACTGGTTGCCATCTTCAGGAAAATGCTGTTTCTGCTGATGAGTCCCACTGAGAACTGACGCCAGGCTGCAAATCAACATCCTACATAGGCCACCGTTCAGTACATGGTGCATGCGCTGCCCATCATGGTTGCTGCCCTCCAAGACAGGAAGGTGGCGCCACCCTTAGTGGAACACTGCTGGCAATGATATATTGCACTCAGGGCTGCACTGAAGAACATTCCATTTTGATGTGAGATAATACAGGATTCCATATCTTGCTAAGAAGAAACTCATTGTCTCTGTTGATGAAATTATCCACCAACCTAATTTCAGTCACCTCTTTATAGACACTGTTCCAAAAATGGAAATGTTGGCAACTACCACAGTTTCATCAAATTTCATACTGTGTCCCTCATTTAAGCAGCGTTCTGCTACTGCCAATTTTTCCGGCTGTTGTAGCCTCGTATGACAGCAATGTTCCACACACCTGTCATGCACTGTGCGAATCAAACGGCCAATATTCGCACAGTGCATGACAGGTGTGTGGAACATCACCATCATATGAGGCTACAACAGTCACACATTTGTCATGCACCGTGCGAATCGAACGGCCAATATTCGCACAGTGCATGACAGATGTGTGGAACATCGCCGTCATATGAGGCTACAACAGCCGGAAAAATCGGCAGTAGCAGAACACTGCTTAAATGAGGGACACAGTATGAAATTTGATGAAACTGTGATAGTTGCCAACATTTTCGGTTTTTGGAGCAGTGTCTATAAAGAGGTGACTGAAATTAGGTTGGCGGATTATTTAATCAACAGAGACAACGGGTTTCCTCTTAGCAAGACATGGAATCCTGTATTATCTCACATCAAAATTGAACGTTCTCCGGTGCGGACCTGTGTGCAATATATCGTTGCCAGCAGTGTTCCACTAAGGGCGGCACCACCTCCCTGTCGAGGAGGGCACAAACTGCGATGGGCAGTGCATGCGCTGTGTACTGAACGGTGGCCTATATAGGATGTTGATTTGCAGCCTGGCGTCAGTTCTCAGTGGGACTCATCAGCAGAAGCAGCATTTTCCTGAAGATGGCTACCAGTTAGATCGCAGAAATATTGAGTCAAGTTGATTTCAGGATCCGGCAGCAAACCCGAAGAGACTTTCAAGATTTATTACACTGGGTAAGCCTATGTAATCAACATGATTCTTATTTTTCTGCATACAAAGTTAAGATGGTTTCCCCGTCAATGATTGCTATGCCAGTACAGACCAAGAAATTAACAGTTTCACTGTCTGCATATGAAATACCACAGATATTTCATACACATCTATGGCATGAGTGGCCTGCTATGAACTCCAGTAACTTTGATTTTGTGGTATTGCTTTTCACATACTGGTAACTGATACCTATATTAGATTAGACTAGGTGTATTTTTTGTCCCAATCAAACAAAATACACAATAAGTAATTACAAAAAAAAAAAAAAAACAAATATGCTAATGTACCTTCCACAGATCCCCAGTGAAATTATTGTAATGGATGTACAAAAAATTTGAAAACAGTTTCATTTAAAAGGTAATAATACTACACTGAGAAACCATTTTAAAATGCTTATTCACAATGATTGCATTACTGCACTGAATTTCTATAGAAATCAGACTGGACTAGTACTCACATTATCCTGATATTATTAGTAACAGACACAGATGAGTTGGTTTTCCTAACAAATTAATTGGTGGGGTAGAAGGAGTTGGCCACCAATAATTCCTTTAGGCTCCTCTTAAACTAACTTTATTAGTAGTTAAACATTTTATGGCTGCTGACAGGATACTGAAAATGTGTGTTCCTGAATAATGGACACCTTCTTGGACGAAAGGAAGTGACCAAATCTTTGTGAAAATTATTCTTATTTCAAGTATTGATTTCATGAATTGTGCTGTCCTTTTTCGAAAAAAGATATATTTTTAATGACAAATTTCATTAAGGAATAAAGATATGGAAAGTAGTGGTTAATATCCCTAGTTCCCTAAACTGCCTTTTGCAGGATGTTCTTGAG
The DNA here is from genome assembly GCF_023864275.1 of Schistocerca cancellata. Lineage (NCBI taxonomy): Eukaryota > Metazoa > Arthropoda > Insecta > Orthoptera > Acrididae > Schistocerca > Schistocerca cancellata. The sequence continues at coordinate 755,235,009 of NC_064629.1, read as the reverse complement.
TTTACACCACAAATAATTCTTATTACACGTTTTTAAACTGAGAAAACTTTGGCACACTTAATGACTTGCCCCAAAAAACTAGTCCCATATGACATTATGGAATGAGAGTGAATATAGTATGCAAGCTTTCTCATTTTTATATCCTCTATGTCTAACAACATTTGCACTGCAAATAGGGATTTGTTTAGGACTTCGGCAGTTCTGTGGCATGCTCCTCTCAGTTGAATTTATTAGCAAGCTGTAATCCCAAGAATTTAACATTGTCCATTTCTTCTGTCTATTTGTCATCATATTTTAGGCATACACTGTGGGAATCCTCTTACAAGTTCTGAACTCCATATAGTGTGTTTTTTCGAAGTGTAGTGACAAAGAATTGGCTTGGAACCATTTATTAATGCCCATGAAAATTTCATTAATCAATCCTTCCGAGACTACACTTGATTTGCTATTTATCGCAATGTTTGTATCATTGGCAAACAAAACAAACTTGGCATCTGGTAATGTTACTGATGAAAGATCATTGATACACACAAAGAAAAGTACTGCTCCTGTGTTGGAAAAATGTGAACCATTTTGCAGCATTTCCTGTTATGCCATAATATTCCAGTTTACTTGGAGGGATATTGTTATTTCCACAATAAAATGCCTTTGACAAATCATAAAATATAGCAACAGCCTGTAATTTATTGCCAAATGAACTAAGCACATTTTAACTGTATGTGTAGGCAGCCTTTAGAAATCTGAATTGTGACTTTGACAATATATTATTTACTGTTAGACAGTTAACAAGCCAATTGTTCTATATGAGAGAGTATATCATTGATAATAGCTGGGAGAGACATTTAGGACACAATTCAATTTTGATATAAAATCATTTTATTTCATCTGCAGCTTAGATGCAAGTATGAATGCCATTAATAGTAATTCTAGGCCATAGAGCTTATTAGTTATTTCACTATTATACATTCTTTGCCAATTTCTATTCTGTATGAAAATATGGTAGATCATGCACAAATTAACATGAGACAAATACACAGAGGACATATGTAAAATTCTCCCAAAGTGTTACCTTTTTATTTGCTAAACTACAGACACATGTAACAACACCTCTGTTACTTAACTCCTATAGTGCCTTCTTTCACTGCCACCAGCAATATGATATCCTTTTATGGGGTAATTCTGCAGGGGTCAATAAATTTTCATCTGGCAAAAAAAGCTATCAGATCTATTTCTAGAGTTACAAACTCTAAAACCTCCTGCACTATTTAAATGCTTAAAAGTATTGACTTTAACTGTTGCCTTCTAAGGATTCAAGGAAATTTAAACAACTACAGCTTAATGGAAGTTGTACACCAACAAAAAACTAGGCAAATGAAACAGATATATATGCCCACAACTAGGTTAAAGAAAAGACAGTCTACTTATGAATACCTGGGCGTAAAATTATTTAATACTTTACTTGTGTCTAACTTAATGACTTTAAAACAAAAACTGAAAAATTGAGTGAAAGAAAAGGCTTTTTACAAAATTGCAGAATTTCAAAACTATTCTAAGGATGACCTGAGATCTTAAATTATTACTTCCCGTAAATTATTTTGTTTTCACCTGAGTATGTCAACAGTTCATTTGATACTTCTGTATATTATTTTCTATTTACTATAAAATTAAGAAATTCTTCTCTAGTGTATACTTTATGTGTCTTGTATTATTATTAATATGTGCACTGTAACTATGTCAACAAAATATATTTGTGAAATATATGTAATCTCCCTATGATTACACAGATTGTATAAAAATGCTTAAAGATAGATCAAAATAAATAAATAAATAAAACACAATTTTACATGATCCAATGTAATTTCTTTGATTCATGTTAATGCCCAAGAAATGAGCACAAATTTTTTATTAATCACACTGCACGAGTCATACAAAATACATACAGGGTGAACTGGAAGTCCATTGACAAATTTTCAGAGGTTGTTTACAGATACCTTCTGAGTATTTTGGTATATGGACTCCATGTTCTCCAGTGGCCTGGTACAGACTTATTGCATTTTGTTTGGTTTATTGACCCAATTAGCTTTGTATCTGCATTGCAGTGAAAATATCTGCACAACAGCACAAATGTAGATGGTACATGCTGTGGATTTTGTGTGGAAACAAACTTCTTCCATCCACTTCCAACTGGCAGCACTCATGCCCACTGCACTATTTACCCTCAAGGTTGCATTCAGTACTACTCAGTTCTGTAACAAGTTCGTCTTTTGAAGACTTGGTTGATAAGCACTTCCTGTATAGGTTCACTGAAGGCAATGCAAAAGCAGCATAATGATGCTCCTGCAGCGACGCCAACCATACCACATTAACTTTGCATTACTGTGTTTACTCCATGTTTTGTGCTGCACATTTTGGCAATTGTATGTTATAGGATTTTTCATTGCTGTGGAGATATTTTTGCCACGAATAAAGGTAACTAGGGTAAAAAATTTAAAAAAAAAAAAACATAATTACATAATTATTTTGAAACAAGCCACAGGAGACCACAGGCTCCTTATACCAAAATTCTCAGAAGGAATCCCTGAACAACCCCAGAAAGTTTGTTGGAGTTCTGGTCCATTGTGCACATGTGTGTGTGTGTGTGTGTGTGTGCGTGTGTGTGTGTGTGTACTTACTACAATTACTACAAGTATCATCCTGGTGCTTACTAGCCAAAAATTCTTTCAATCACAGGTTTTTAATATTTAATATGTGACACATAATTGCATAAATATGTCATTTTGATGGTATAAGATTCTCAGATCTATTTTAATCAATGAATTTTAAAAGCCTTATTGATAATATTTGATAAAATTATTGTATTTGAATTTTTTGAATAAACCTCACCAAAAGCTATTTAAGCCACAGGGATATTGATGGGACTACATACAGTCTCATTGCAGTCATGGAGTATGGCTCCTTCTTCCACTAATAGTCATGATTAATCAGTCAGTTTGTTAACATCCTTTACTGCAGATTCAGTAATAACTACATTATGCTAAAACATATCTAGCACATTTTCTGTGTAGTAGTGAGAAGCTAATTAAGACCATCAGTCATTATTATGGGAATAAGAATGTTTTACTGACCTGTCCCAAAAAAGTATAAGATCGACACACGAATTCCCTTTCCACGTCACATGCTTGCTCACAGCTTTTGTCACTGAAAGAGGACAGTGATTTATCTGTGTATATGAGCTGTTGTCCTGTTTTGTGGTATGTGTAGGCACAGTGTGTGAGACCTGCAATGTAATCATGATCAAAGAATGACACACTTTTATCACATTTCTTTATTTACAAGCAGTGGCGGCTCATGATTATACATTCTGAGTGCTCAAAAATTTTTAGTTCCAGATAAATTTGAGAGTGTGAAATTAATAGCCTCTGCTGTATAATAGTTATGCTTATCAACAAGTTTATACAAAAACAGCCACTGCCAATAATAATAATAACCATGATAATAATGACATGCATAACTTGTCTGAAATAAAGAATTGCTTTTGTGGAATTTTGCAGTTTTTTACATAATGAAGTACAGTTTAGATCAAGAACAAAATAATGTTTAAGCTTTTGCTATTTCACATTTTTGTGTAAGAGAGGTTTTCATGCTTTTTTATATTTTTTTGGAGAAATGTACAAGACCTTGAACATGTGTTAGTCTATGAATTAACTTCCGGGACACTAATATGTTGCACCTACACAAAAATTTACACTTATAGTACACTTCTTCATGAAATGTTCACTTGTAGGCATGGTTATTTTATTTCATCACTTTCTGAGGTAACGGATCTGGTCTGGGAGGCCTTAGTTCCTTTGTGACTAATGTTTCCTGATAATTTTCTTTTCTGTTGGCACAAGCAGATTCAACAGAGATCACACTGACACTGCAACACAAAAGCCAATTCCAGCGCAGTAGACAACCAACACCAAACTGCCATTGTGGAAATGATTAAATTCAGATAATAATGTGGACCAGCATGGTCACTTGACTAGAATACAAATGAGGCACCGAGAACCATAAGCACCAAAAGCACACAATCGTCAGTTCCACATTTAAGTGAGTATCAGACAAACCAGTGAGACAACTTTTCATAAATGTTTATAGATACAGTGCAGGCCTACAGCAGAGATAAAACTGACCCACCACATGATCAACAGATGTCAGAAGCATGAATAAATGCCACAATCTCAGTATCGGCAACGATATGCTTTACAGTTCTCAGCACCTCAAATGGATTACTGTATGATAAAATTCAAAACTTAATATACTATGTCTCATTCAAAAACCTACAAAATAGGTTTTTCTGGCAGTATAACTATAACACATACTGACATTCAATCAAATTTTACTATATAGTGAGTGAATTGGCATATCTGAGGTGTGTGCTACCATCTAGTGGGATTTATGGCAAGTGAAAAGGGATAAAAGTCTGCTGTAGTGTGCTACCACCTTGTAGCATTGTCGTAAACTTGTAGTTAATTGGTAAGGACTATCTGTGCACACCATGAGCTGTGCGTTCTTTATCAAATCTGTATGTATTTGGCCTGCAAGGCAATTATGTCATGCCAGTTGCATATGCGCAAAAGCTCCTCAAAATAAGCACAAATAAAGGTGCGCTCATGACCCTGATGTCAAGTTTCACAAAGTCTAGAATAGCAATGTAGCATAGCATGGCAGATTTAGTGCTGTGTACTTCAGATTATGGCATCTATGTTATGTTTAACAGCATCCAAAGAAAAATAACAAAACAAATCCATAATGTGTCAAAAGATAGTGTGTTCACATGCTCTTGTACCCTTACACAGTAGCTGCCACTGTTTACATGTATACACTCATGTATGACATTAGCTGAAATGGGGCATTATTCATGGGAGTTTTTTTGATACATGACAGAGAGAAATCATCAGTTTTATTTAACAAGATTCTTGAGATGTACTTAAAATGCTAAACAGATGTCCTGTGCAGGTCACCTACCCAGTGTATGAGGTATTACAAAATTTTATTTCTATTTTATAATTTTTTGGTTAAATTTCAATCTACAATTTGTTGTGGCCTACAAGGTGAGTAGGTTCATAGTTTCAGTTAAGGTTGTTCAGTCCAGTGGAACATGTTGACAAACAAGCCACTATGCACCATTATGAGTAGCAAAGATGTAGAGTGGGAGAGAAATCACGTTGGCTTTTGACTGTCCTCTGATTAGATTAGATTAGATTAGAGTTACTTTTATTCCAATTGATCCGTAGTGAGGACGTCCTCCGGGATGTAGACTATGTCAGAGAAACAATAATACATGACAAATATTTACAACTAAAAGAAATAAGCTAATGTAGCTTCCACAGGTCCCATGTGGAATGATTTCTTTTGATGAACACTATATGAAAGGATCAATTTACAACACTCATTTACTAAGATCACATTAATGCACTGAATTTAAAATTTAAAAAAAAATGTTTTTTTTATTTATAAGGTAAGAAATGTATAATAGAACTATTACAATACTTATTTACATTTAACACATTACTGCACTGAAAAGGTGCAGAAGTTAGACTGTACACACAAAATCAATCGGTTCTACTGAGAAATTCATCAATGGAGTAGAAGGAGTTGGCCACCAATAAATCCTTTAGGCTTTCTCTGAAACTGAATTTCATTGGTTGTTAAGCTTTTCATGGCTGTTGGCAAGTTATTGAAAATGTGTGGTCCTGAATAATACACAACTTTTTGTACAAGAGTAAGTGACTTTAAATCCTTGTGAAGATTATTCTTATTTCTAGTATTGAGTTCATGAACTGAGCTGTTGGTTTGAAAAAGTGATATATTTTAATGACAAATTTTATTAAGGAATAAATATATTGGGAAGTAGTAGTTAGTATCCCTAGTTCCCTAAACAGGCCTTACAGGATGTTCTTGAGTTACCACCACATATAACTCTTACTGTATGTTTTTGTGCCTGCAAAACTTTAGCTTGGCTTGATGAATTTCTCCAAAAAATAATACCATATGACATTATGGAGTGAAAGTAAGCATAGTATGCCAGCTTTTTCATTTTTATATTCCCTATGTCTGACAGAATTTGCATTGCAAATAGAGATTTGTTTAGATGCTTCAGCCATTCTGTGGTGTGCTCCTCCCAGTTGAATTTATTATCAAGCTGTAATACCAAGAATTTAATGCTGTTCACTTCTTTTATCTGCTAGTCATATACTCGTGGGTAACCCCTTACAAGTTCTGAACTGCGTGTAGCATGTTTTTTCAAAGTTTAGCGACAAAGAATTGGCTAGGAACCAGTGATTGATGCCCACAAATATTTTATTTGCTGATCTTTCTAAGACTACACTTCATTTGCTATTTATTGGAATGTTTGTATCATTGGCAAACAAAACAAACTTGGCGTCTGGTAATGTTACTGATGAAAGGTCACTGATATACACAAGGAAAATGTAAGGGCCCTAAGATGGAACCTTGTGGGACCCCACTAGTAATTAGTTCCCAGGTGGATGATGCCTGATAGCTTAATATATGTCTCTTTCCTAATAACACCCTTTGTTTCCTGCCAGAGATATAAGATTTGAACACTTTTGCAGCATTTCCTGTTACACCATAATATTCTAAGTTACTAAGAAGGATACTGTGATTTATACAGTCAAATGCCTTTGACATATCACAAAATACAGTATTTGCCTGCAATTTTTGGTCTAATGAATTCATTACATTTTCACTGTAAGTGTAGATAGCCTTCTCAATACCAGAACCCTTTAGAAATCCGAACTGTGACTTTGACAGTATGTTATTTGTGATAAGATGGTTATAAAGCTGCTTGTACATTACCTTTTCTAAAATTTTTGAGAATTCAGACAAAAGTGAAATTGGACAGAAGTTTGAAGCTATTTCTTTATCTCCCTTCTTAAATAGTGGCTGAACTTCAGCATATTTCAACCATTCAGGAAATATTCTACTGATAAATGACTGGTTACACAGATAGCTTAATATGTTGCTTAACTCAGAATCACATTCTTTAATTAACTTTGTTGATATTTCATCATACCCACTAGATGTTTTGGATTTTAAAGATTTTATGATGGACATTACTTCTGCTACGATAGTGAGGGTCAAATTCGTACTATGGAAGTTACTTGCAATGTGTGGTCTGAGGTACCCCATGGCAGCATCTACAGAACCTGACAACTCCACCTTCTCAGTAACAGTTATAAAATGTTTGTTAAAAAGTCTCATCTGTCACCAATGTATCATTTACTCTTAATGCTATTTGTCCCTCTTCATGTCTGGTTCTACTGGTCTCCTCCTTCACTATATCCCATATTGTCTTTATTTTGTTATCTGATATGACTATCTTTTCCTTGTAATATATTTGCTTTGATGTCCATATTACAGTCTTTAATATTTTGCAGTATTTCTTGTAATGTGCTATAGCATCAACATCAGAACTGTTTTGGATTGACAGATACAGTTTTCTTTTTGTTTTACAAGATACCTCTATTCCTTGAGTAATCCATGGCTTCTTTGTAGACTTTGCTCTAACCTTGGTTAATTTTTGGAGAAGCAGTGTTCAAATAAGGTAAGCACTTTATCAGCAAAAGCGTTACATTTTTCATTCACGCCATGAGCACCATAAACATCACTCCAGTGAATGTCTCTGAGGAGTGTCCTACTATAATCAATTTTTGGCTTATTGATTACCATCTTGAGTTCACATTTAACAGATTTTGTATCCTGTTCAGTATTAACATTTAACAGAAGGAACTGCATGTCATGGTCTGAGAGGCCATTGACTATTGGTTTTGTAATATAATTTTGTTCATTGGACTTTTCTATAAAGATATTATCAATGGCTGTTTGTGAGCAATTGGCTACCCTAGTTGGGAACTTTATAGTGGTAATTAAGTTGAATGATAGTGTTACTAACTCAAATATGTTCTTAATGGGAGAGTCTTTAAGGAAATCTACATTAAATTCTCCAGCAACCACTATTTCGTTGTTTTTGGTCATTAAATGGGCCAGTACAGCTTCAAGGTGGTTCATGAACAGATTAAAGTTACCTGCAGGTGCTCGATATACACTTAATATTATGAAGGATTTTTTATGAAATTCTACTTCTGTTGCACATGCTTCAAAATGCTGTTCTAGGCAAAATTTATGAATGTCTATGTTCTTAAATTTTTGACAGTTCCTGATGACTATGGCAACTCCTCCTTTCTCCATTTCTGCACTACAAAAGTAAGATGCTAACCTAAATCCTGTAACACTTTAAAGTTCTATACCAGTGGTCACATGATGTTCAGAGAGGCAGATTATGTCAGTTGGGTTTGAGGACACTAATTCATCTATGCAGACTGGATTCAGATTGGACATTCTGGCAACAGCTTTCAGCCAGTTATGACATGAACCATCTCCTCTCTCCCTTTATTTTTTGGACTTTGTTCTGGCACTAAAATTAACATCTTTCCATTACCACCTTGACTGGCTGATAACCTCACAGCCAGACCCAGGTGTTTCCATAAGTATTACATATTATGTATACATAATTGAAGTTCAATTACTTCTTTTATTATGAAAACCCCTCAAATGGCCACATCCCTGACTATCCTGACCAGGAGCTGCTCTGGCCCTATACATTCCCACAGAATATGTTTATGTGCCATACACACATCATACATCAGCATTTAAAAAAGGCCTCAATTGTGCAGATTTATTTTATCTAATAACTTTCTTCAAAAATTACATGAATCATTCTGAAACATACCACGAAAGAAAGAAAAAAAGTTTATACTAATTTTACATAAATCAATTTCCATTGAGCAAACAACTGTACATCTGCTTTACCCTAATTGCACCTGGCTTCTTTTTGAAAGCTGTAAGGTAACAGAAATCTTATTTAAAACAGCTTTCATTCAATTATGAAGTATATTTCATGAATTACATCATGATGAGGAACATTATGACATGAGAATGAACAAAGAAATAGTTTATAATTACAAAAAAGATGTTTTAAACTGTACCTGATTGCTACATTAACAACTGTTATTAATATTGGCATGCTTGTATGATTCATGAAGTATATTATCTATACTTAATGTATGATCAATGGTTATTTAAATAAACAGACAATCTACAAGAAAGCTACTATTTTTCTGGATACATTAAAGGTCAACTGAAGTTGCCAATGGCTAACACATCACGCCCGTGTATTATTTTTGGGAAACTTACTGTACAACATATTCAAAAGTTAGACATTAGCACCTCCAGATATACTCAATTATTGGACAGAAAATCAGCATTGTGGAGATTAGCATATTTGTCATCAATTTAGTGCTGGGTATGGTCTTCATATGAACAGTTTGGGCTAAAAACTGATATTCAAAAGCATATACAATATTGTTTCGGAAAAGTAAGGTACATTTTCTGGTAAGAAGATGACACTTTGTTGTCAAGCATCAGCTAAATCTGTGGTTGCTAGTGATTCAAACAAATAACCCGATGCAAGAGATGAACAGGAAAATTTAAGACACAGCTAAAAGGAATAAAAGAAACTATAAAAATGGAAAAGTTGCAGTACAAACAAATGATTCACCAACTGTGAAGAAGGAAATACTTGCTGCAGTACACACCAAACATTTGAAGCCTGAAGTGACAGGAAACCAGATGAATACAACAACTACAACTGAAGTTTTGGTTTTCCTCCCACAATTTCCCCTGGAAATCACTGCAATAACACAAGAACATAATGGGGATGAGCTCACAAGAAGCGAAGAAGCAACTGCATAAAACGAAAAGGTGATAGCACAGGTCTCCAGTCCTAATGGTTCCATGAGGTCATTTGCTACAGTTGCTCCGAGAAAATCTACAAGGAAAAGAAGAAAAGTCCCACACATGAAAATAAATATCTAGGCATCACAAGATAGTACCACATGTATTATCGACAATATACGAAAATGCTAACAAAACAAGTACAAATCACACAGAATCAGCAGTATTATGCAGTTCAGCACTAGATAAACACGTCATTTTCCCAAGAACAGTAGCTTTCATTGTTGAACAGCATTTGGCTACTGTTTGTATGCACATATTGCATACACATATTTTGGGAAATATTCAGATGTCATAAAGCCAAACAATTCTCCAGTAAAAAAATTTTCAGTTTCAGGGAATATGGATCATTTGCAGACAGGAGGAGAACCTGGATACAAGCCATTTCCATTAAAACTAATCTGTCTGAGATTGAGAATTTTAAACTGCACTTTCTATCAAAAAGTTTGAGGAGATTATTTGCCAAATGTCAGTTCTGTATGCTAGTGGTCACAAAGCAATGGAGTTAAAATTTCATTCACACCATGCTGATAGTGTGTAAGAACTGAAGGCACTGAATATAGAAAAGCATCTAATGTACTGCGCGTGGTTTTGGTCATTTAATGGTATCCACGGAATTGCAGAACAGGACCACATTTTCTTCACTGATAAGGCATGATTCCATCTTAGTACTTACGTGAATAGCCAAAACATAAAAAATTAATCAACCGAAGATCCACATGTCTTTCATGAAAACACCTTGAAAGCCTGCACTCTGTCTTCAGGCCACAAGTGGCCCATCAAGACCATCCGACCACCATGTCATCCTCAGCTGAGGATGCAGATAGGAGGGGCATGTGGTCAGCACACCACTCTCCCGGTCATTTTGATGGTTTTCTTTGACCAGAGCCGCTACTATTCTATCAAGTAGCTCCTCAATTGGCATCACGAGGCTGAGCGCACCCCGAAAAATGGCAACAGCACATGGCGGCCCAGATGGTTTCCCATCCAAGTGCCAGCCACACCTGACAGCGCTTAACTTCGGTGATCTGATGGGAACTGCTGTATCCACTGCAGCAAGGCCATTGCCCTTGAAAGCTTGGACAGTCATAAAATTGGAGTGTTGTGTGTCCTACATCAAATTTCACACAGAATTTCATGTTCAGATATATGGCACAAAACACATGTATTGACACACTTTACTCAACAGGAGCATTTTATAAAAGGAGTTTAGTTATCTAGGAATACATTGATAATAAGTTATGAATTTCCAAGTAGAGAGATTATGAGATGAAACCTACAGCTCTGAGCAATACTGTGAATATTCATTAATACCATAGAAACGTTATAGTAAGACCTTTCTTCTTTGAATCTACTGATGTGTACCAAGGCATAATTATACAGTTTATTTTGCTTCTTGAGATAGAAGAACATTATTGTTTGTTACAGCAGGATGGTGCCACTTGTCACACAACTAATGAAACAATTCATTTTTTAAACAAATATTCTGGATATCAAATCATCTCTAAGGAATTATGGCCCCCACATTCTCCTGGTTTAAAGTCTCCAAACATCTTCCTGTAGAAGCTACCTTAAATCAAAGGTTTATAAAAACAGGCTTCATATGCTGACCAAACTAAAGATTGACATAGTGGAGATAAAAAACAGTGTGAACATGCTCTGCAGTAGTCTCAAACCCATTATACACTGTTGGTAGCTCCTTGGCTCATCTGGGCAGTCAATTGCTCAACAGTTGCATGTCTGCTGGCCTGTACACATCTTTGCAGCTGTTGTTCATCCCTGTCATCAATAGCTGTGGTTCACCACAGTTGTTATGGTGCTGGTTTCTCATAGTGCCATTTTGCCATGCACAGTATACTTCAACCACGGTGGCACATGAACAGTTTACAAACTTAGGCATTTTGGAAATAATTTGACTCTTGGCCCTAAAATGAATGATCATACCCTTTTGGACATCAGATAAATCACTCTGTTTCCACATTACGACAATGACTGCATTGTTTTCCGAGTCCCCAAAATGCTTTATACATCCTCCACTGCTAGTGCTGCCAGCTACCATTTGTAAGTGGTTATGGTATGTGGACATCAAACATAGGTGGTGGTCACATTAATGTGACTGGATCATATACGTAATAGTGTGAAGCAGTTAACAAAATACCAAGGTTTTTGAGTTGTGTCCACAGAATGCTCTACAATTGGTACTAGATAAATTCTTCTTTTAACATGTTTCTGTATTCTGAAAATATTGTTCTGGAAAGCTGTTTCCCCAGAAAATGATTCCATACATCATTAATAAGTTGATATATACACTATAAACTGCCAATGACCTTGCCACAGCAGTTATGCTGGTTTCTGTCAGATAACCAAAGTTAAGCACTATTGGCCTTGGCTAGCACTTGAAAGGGTGAGTGTCTGAGGCTACCGAGAGCTGTTGGTGAGTTGGGTGCACTCACCCCTTGTGAGGTCAATAGGGGACCTACTTGACTGAGAAGTAGTGATTCCAGCCACATAAAGTGACAACAGCCTGGAGAGCAGTGTGCTGACCATATGCCCTCCATATCTGTATCCAGTGTCACCTATCAGCTGGGGATGACACAGCAGTCAGTGCATACTGTTGGGCCTTCCAAGGCCTGTTTGGACAGAGTTAGTTAGCATAAACTAGTTTCTTTGTTTTAAATCATTTATAACAGTAATAATGCATACTGCAAACATAGGAGAACCAAGATGCTTCAATAGCAATGAGATTAATGATTGAAGTTGTGACCTCTCTCTAGTCCAAAGAACTTAACATTTTCTACTTCTTGTATTTCATTGTTTAAAAATATTATTTTTATAGAATGTGGAGTTCTACGAGAAATACTGAACTATGTGTACTGAGTCTTCAATGATAATCCATTTGCCTTCAACCATGGGTTGATGTTCCCAACTATTTCATTGGGTGCTTTTTCGGTAAATGGGCTGGTCCAGATAAGATATAAACAAAGGACCTGTTGTGTCTCCTATCCCATAAAATTTTTAATTCTTGCATTAGGGTATTACAGTCCAAACAACTGCTACTTCACAAAATATTCCCAGTGGTAATCATTATTGCTTCTAGTGTGTGATTTGTCAAAGGAAATATAGCCTGTTCAGTTGACAGTCCTTTCTGAAATGCAAACTGTTTGCTACTGAGTCTGGTTTCCTGTACTAATTTTTTTTTTCAGAGTATATTACACATTATCTTCTCAAAAAATTATGAAAATACTGGCAGTAATGAGATGGGTCAATAATTCTTTACTAATTTATTGTCTTCCTTTTGTGGACAGACTTGACAATAGTATGTTTCTGTCTCTCGGGGAAAGTTTTAATGAGAAAAGATTCATTCAATACATAACTCAGTGTACTACTAAGGTCAGCTGAGCAACCTTGGATTATTTTTCTACTTATTTAATCATAAGCACTTGAACATTTATTTTTAAGAGACTTAACAACATTGAAAACTTCTTCTGGAGATGTAGGATGAAGAGGAACTTTATCAAACTTGTTTTGCAAGGTTTTTCTTAGGAACTGTAAACTATCTGCGAAGGAAGTGTTCAAACCTAAATTATCTGCTACTGACAGAAAAAGGGTAAGTGTAAAGTTTTGCCGGCCAGTATGGCCGAGCGGTTCTAGGCGCTTCAGTCTGGAACCGCGCGACCGCTATGGTCGCAGGTTCGAATCCTGCCTCAGGCATGGATGTGTGTGATGTCCTTAGGTTAGTTAGGTTTAAGTAGCTCTAAGTTCTAGGGGACTGATGACCTCAGATGTTAAGTCCCATAGTGCTCAGAGCCATTTGAACTTTTTTTTTCTGAAATAATCTAAGTTGGTTTTAATAGAAAATTAGGGAAAACTTTCCACACTTAAAAGCTGCCCTACAAAAATGGATCCAGGATAAACATTATTTAAACAATACCTAATCTTCTTCTTCTTGGTGCCACTTGTAGTGCGTCGGCTGCTCACAGGCAGCATTCCCTTGGTTCTTGAACCAGCTCTACAAAGTTGTTGATGCCAGTCCACGTCAAGATATTCTGTGACCATGATTGCTTCCTTCTACCTGGTGGGGACGTTCCTTCTATCCTGCTTTCTAGAATTAATTGCAGAAGTTCGTATTTTTTTCCTCTCATAATGTGCCCCAGGTACAATGCCTTTCTTCTTTTAAGTATCCTTATTAGTTCTCTATCCATTCTGGCTCTACGCAGCACTTCAGCAGTGCTCGCTCTCTCAATCCATGGTATTTTTAGTAATCGGCACAAGAACCACATGTCTGTTGCGTCTAATCTCTTTACAGAAACTGCTTTAATTGAGCAAGTTTCCGCTCCATAGAGTAGGATGGGGATAACATAGCATTTTACCACCCTTATTCTCAAATGGAGCAGCATGACTGTGTATATCAGCACATTTCGTAGCTTTTGGAATGTTTCTTTGGCAATCCCACAGCGAATCTTAATTTCCTCACCACATTCAAGTTTCGAGTTCATCACAGATCCTAGATATTTAAATTTGGTTACTTTCTCAATTTTACTACCATGAATCACTAGGGACTCGTTTTGACCTGGGGTTCTTTCAATTGACATACATTTAGTTGTCTTGGCATTTATTTTGACACCAAAATGCTGACAAGCTTTATCTATTTCTGTAAGTATTTCCTGTATCTCAGCTACGGATGATGCTAACAAAGCTGTGTCATCAGCATATCGTAAGTACCAGATCTTTACCTATTAACAATACCTATTAAACAAAAAAAAACTTCATTTTTGACTGAGTATAAATGTTATCTGTAATTCCTGTGTCCTATGCTATTACTGAAGTTGAGTTGTAGTTTGCCATTTCATAAATAATGTGTAGACAATTTCCTACACACATATAGGGCAAGCTTATAAATTGGACAGTACCATAGTCAGTCACAGACAGTCACAGTCAGTCAGTTAGTTACTGTTACGAAACGCAAGTCTGAGGAACCTTTGTCAATCTGTGAAAACTTGCCAGTCATGAAAGTAGATCTGTGCAGACTCAAGCAAGATTTATGTAAGTTATAATCATGAAACTTTAAATGAAGAATGTGCTACATTTAACTGAAAGAGGATCACAGCCAGTTTATTAAAACAAATATCTGTTGAATTTGCTTTAAATATCTGTAATACTGCCTAGTTCAAGATTGCCAGGAGGGAAGACCAGTGGATACACACTAAATGAACTACGTGTGTTAAATTCTGAAGCATCCAGACAGATAACAAACTGATGTGGTTCCAGCACATTGATAAGATTATGTTCTGTCAGCCTTGCACTTGGTAACCTCTCTCACTGTTTTGAACTGCAGACAGGATAGCTAGAGTAATTTTCATACATTCTCTCTAAACTATCCTACAACATAATCTTTGGGATTATGAAGAAAAATTTTTACTTTACAGACATATGCAGAAATAATATTAGGTATAGTTGATAGCTGTACATCTTGCACAAGCCTCTTCACAAGCCTCAAGATCCTTATACTCATTTACTCCATAGTAGAATTTTTGGTTGATAATAATACTGAATACAGGGTGAACTAGATAATTCAGAACCACAACAGTTGAATTAAAAATAATTTCCATGTGACCTGCATCCATATCTAAGATTCAGAGGAGGTAGTTTTATGTATTGGTGTGAAAAACTTTAATAGGTTGACAACAGAAATCAAACAGGAAACTGGAAATCTGCAGCTATTAAAAAATGAAGTAAGTGAGTACCTTGTTAGCCACTCCCATACTTTTTCAGAGTAAATGTACTTGAAGTTATATATCCCATAAAACATTAATGTATGTATTATGTTTCAAATTTCTCAGTATGTAACAAATGATGGCAACCTCTGAAATCACTAAAATTACTTTGCATTTTGTGCAATAGTTTACTGAAGTAGCCTTCAGGGCCTGCTTTTGTCTGTGAATTTCTAACTTGACTCATTCAGTATCACCTTATTCATGAAGGGATTTGAGGAACACAATGTGAATGAATGAATCACTCAGTGGGTACCTTTTTCAAAGTGAGAAGATACCCCAAATCTACACCTGAGTACTTCCAATTGTATGACATATTAGTGTATCTTCCTGTTCCATTTAAGTATTGAGCAGGGAAAGAACAACTGCTTAAATGGTTCTGTGCTTGCTGTAATTAGTTTGATAATTATTTGCTGTCCCTCAGGTGGCTGTAGTATATTCTAAGATTCATCATTTAATACTGGTTTCTGAAACTTTGTAAGTAGGAATAACAATAAATAAAATAGCCTTGGGCTGCAGTTATGGTGTTACAGATTTTATTACATGATCAGTTTCAAGCCTCATGCCTCATCTTCAGATGCACCTGTGCACAGTTACCATTTCTTGGCATGGACTATCCATATCTTCATTACCCATCATTGTTGTTGGTGATAGTGCAGCCACATACAGTAATCATAATGAATAAAATAGCCTCAGGTTGCAGTTATGGTGTCAGAAGCATTATTGCATGATCCATTGTGAGTCCATGCCAAGAAATGATAACAGTGCACAAGTGCTTCTGAGGATGAGGCATGAAGATGTCCATCTCAAAGTGTCATCAAACACAGATTTTACAGTGGTTTCAAGATAGTGTCCTGTGAGTCAAACTAACTGGTTATCATTTTGTGTGAGCAGTCTCATTCTGAATGGGTCCAACACACTTGAGTAATATTCTAGAATGGTTCACATAAGTCTTTCATACCCAATCTCTTTGTAGACTAATCAATTTTCCAGTATTTTGTCAAGTCAGACTTCTGTCGCCTCCTTTACCCATTATAGAGCCAATGCGATAATTCCATTTCATATTCCTACAAATTGTTACATCCTAATCTGATTATCAAGAGCTTCAAACTAAGACATATTTATGCTTAACCTAGCTATACTGTATACACTGTGTAATAAGATAAGATCTTTCACAATGTTTGAAAATTTAGCTATGCACATTTTACTTGAAGTAAAGGTAAATAAGATTTTTGTACAAAATATTTCTCAACATGAGAAAAATATAGTTCAAAGTGCTTATGCACTGTTACTATTTATATGCATCTTATGAGCTACTACAAATTATTTGTCAACATGTTGTTTAATTTTTATCACTCAATATGAACATCCACCTAGGAGGCTCTTAAAGTAACTTTGATGTGACAATAACAAGATAGACGACACAAGGCTGAGACAGGAGTAACAATACAATGAAATAATACAATATCAATTGATATGTGACTAGCACTAATAGCATTAGTCTTAAATAACTACTAGTAAGTGTACTCACGTGGTGCACATTGATTCTCCAAATAATCAGAGTCACCGTTCACTATGAATGCTTGTGGCTGAGTATAACGATCTTCACAACTTAGTCGACACTCTTTCCTTAGATAATTATATGTGATTGATCTGTGAAAGATGAATGGGCCATGTAAATTGTATAATTTGATTTTAAAAATGGTTAAAAGCTTTACTGTGATGTTACTGATAACAAATAACTGTCCAAACAAAAAATCGAACTATGGAAACTCCAGGTAGGAATATCAACAATGCACAAAAAGCTAGATTACTGCTTACTGTAAAAATGACATTTTAAGTTGTTGACAAGCGCAATTAAAAGACACTTACACAATGCTTTTGACCACAGCCTTCATCAGAAAAAGGGAAACACACCATTCAAACACACAAGCAAGCGCACCTCATGCACATAACCGTCAACTCCGGCAGCTCAGAACAGAATGCCAGACATTTGACCATGTGCGTGTGAGCTGTGCTTGTGTGAATTTGTGTGTGTATGTTGTCTATTTCAGAAGAAGGCCTTCTGGCTGAAAGCTAACATGTTTAGTAGTCTTTTTGTAGTGCCTGTCTGTAACTCAACATCTTGCTTTTTGGTGAGTAGCAATCTACCATTTTCATAATATTGTCATTTTTCCATCCTGGATTTTCCAAGGTTGTGAGTCATAGGCACATGAAACTGAGACAGCATTTTAGTGCTCTAGTATTCTGGTAACTAAAATATGAAGCACACAAAATAGAGTTTATATGTTTTACACTGAGATAAGGTGCACGACATTCCTCCCCTCCCATGAGAAGTGATTTTGTGGCATTAGGAGTTGCTGTTGAAAAAGTTATCATTTGTAACAATATTATGAAAAGGAAAGTTGCTAGTCACCATATAGAAGAGATGCTGAGTCACAGATTGGCACAACAAAAAGACTCACAAATAAAGCATTTGGCCTGGAGGGCCTTCATCAAAAATAGACCACACACACACACACACACACACACACACACACACAAACACACACTCATGCAGACACGACTCACACACACACATGATCACAGTTTCAGGCAACTGTTGCCAAACTGCGAGCAGCACCAGTGCATGATGGGAGAGGCGACTAGGTTGATGTCACCCCCCTTTACACTAACATCCCTAATGCCCATGGTCTTACTGCTATTAAACACTACCTTTTCCAATGCCCAATGCATTCCAAACCAACAACCTGCTTACTCCTTCCTATACAACCAGTATCCTAAACCCCTCACCTGGTTCAGATTCATTGATGAGATCATTGTGATCTGGATAGAGGGTGAGGACATCCTATCCACATTCCTCCAGAACCTCAACAACTTCTCCCCCATTTGCTTCACCTGGTCCTACTCAACCCAACAAGCCACCTACCTATATGTTGACGTTCACCTCAAAGATGGCTACATCAGTACCTCTGTCCATATCAAACCTACTAACGACCAGCAATACCTCCACTTCAACAGCTGCCACCCGTTCCATACCAAGAAGTCTCTTCCATACAGCCTAGCTTCCTCTCAAAATATACTGAGGGTCTCACTGAATCTTTCACAGGCCGTAATTATCCTCCCAACCTTATAAAAAAAAATCTCCTATGCCTTATCTTTTCAGTCTCCCACCATTTCCCAAATTCCCACTGTCCAGCCACAGAGGGGCATTCCCCTTGTAAACTCAGTATCACCCAGGGCTGGAGCAATTGAATTACATTCTCCACCAGGGTTTTGACTACCTCTCATCGTGTTCTGAAATAAGTAATGTCTTGGTCACCGTCCTTCCCACCTCTCCCACAGTGGTATTCCACCGTCCACTGAACCTACACTATATACTCGTCCATCCTTACATAATCCCTGCTCCCAACCCCTAACCTCATGGCTCATACCCCTGTAATAGACCTAGATGCAAGACCTGTCCCATACATCCTCCCACCACCACCTTCTAGAGTCCGATCACAAACATCATCTATCACATCAAAGGCTGGACAACATGTGAAACCAGTCATGTGATCTACAAGCTAAGCTGCAACCACTGTGTGGGCATGACAACCAACAAATTGTCTGTACACATGAATGGCCACCGACAAACTGTGGCCAAGAAACAAGTGGACCACCTGGTTGCTGAGCACACTGTCAAACATGACATCCTTCATTTCAATGACTGCTTCTCAGCCTGTTCCATATGGATCATTCCCACCAACACCAGCTTTTCTGAATTGTGCAGGTGGCAACTTTCCTTGCAATATATCCTATGGTCCTGTAAGCCTCCTGGCTTCAACCCTCATTAGTCATTGTCCTCACTCATCCAGCCTCCCTGTTCCCATTCCAGCACTATACAGTCCTCATTCCACCATCACACCCAGTCTTTTTACTTCTCTCCTTTTCCACTACCCCCTCTCCCCACCCCTCCCCTGCCATCCATCTAACCTCCAGACTGCAAATAGCTGCCCTACCCTCTCCATCTCATCCCTATGCGCTCTACAGCAGCATTGCACTCTCCACTACCCTTATCCTACTATCCCTTCCTCTTGCTGCCCCAGCCTCCTCCTTAACCCCACACAGTCGCCATTCCCATCATGCACTGGTGCTGCTGCTCACAGTGTGGCTACAGATGTCTGAGATTGCTGACATGTGTGTGTGAGTTGCATTTGCATGAGTGTGTGTGTGTGTGTGTGTGTGTGTGTGTGTGTGTGTGTGTGTGTGTGTGCGTGTGTGTGTGTGTGTGCATGCGCGCGTGCTATCTGCGACTCAGCGTCACTGCCATATAGTGAGCAGCAACTTTCCTTTTCATAATATTGTTACATTCCATCCTGGATTTTCCACTGTTTGAAGTTCTCATCTGTGACATTCTGAGGTATTTGTATTGGGAAGTAGTTCAGATATGTGGTGAACCAGTTCATGAAATAATTTAGCACATTGACAAAAATGTTATTATTCAGGAATGACAAAGTTGTAGAAGGAGGAGTGTCTCACATGGAAAAGATTACATAATTGGAAGAAGTCCAAACTGGAATTTCTGAATTGTATCTTGATTAACCAACTGTTAACTCACATCCTTTTTCTTAGCAAGCTGGTGCATGACCACATTAGTCATTTAAAGTAAGATCTGTCTTTCATAACACCTTTTCTGGATGTTGGATTGACAGAAGTAGTCCAAGCTCCTGGTCTTTTAGGCCTCTGGTCTTACATCCATGGACTTTTTTTGTCTCAGGGGTTAAGTTAGAAATTGCATGATCAGATTTCTTTCAAAGATGTTACTGATTCACAAGCCAAGATCACCATTGCAATTTGATTGGGTTGTTTGGGGGAAGAGACCAAACAGAGAGGTCATCGGTCTCATCGGATTAGGAAAGGATGGGGAAGGAAGTCAGCCATGTCCTTTCAAAGGAACCATCCTGGCATTTGCCTGGAGCGATTTTAGGGAAATCACAGAAAACCTAAATCAGGATGGTCGGACACGGGATTGAACCGTCGTCCTCCCAAATGCGAGTCCAGTGTACTAACCACTGCGCCACCTCGCTCGGTGGTACCATTGCAATTGCCACTGTTCGTGGAATCACTGCAATGACCACGAACAGGGTAGGAGTACAAGTCAGACATTTGAAATGCCAAAACATAATTGAAGTAGAAAAATCTTTCTGTGTTAGTGTATTAGCTCAGTCACAGCTCTTCCATCACACCTATTATAAGTCATGTTACCGTCTTCTGATATTGTAAAAGACACCCTGGGACACATTTTGTCTATTTTTTTCAAATGTACAATTTTGGACACAATATCAGAAATGAAGAATAAAAAATATCAAACAGAAAAAGGCACTGGTAATGATATGGCATCTCCACCAGCATATGTTACATAAAGCATTGTGGTCAGGAGGCTGTATTCTGGCTCCACACACTGCTTAGGTTAAACCAGTCTTGCAGGGCATGATGTCATTGGCAGCGACAGCAGTATTGCTGCCAAAGGCACACCTTCATTACCAGGGTCAGTGCTTTTCATTCTCTTCTTCATCAGTTATTGACAATCTGTGGTGCACTTCACTAGCAATTTTTTTATTAAATTTGTGGATACTCTAAATCATCTATTGATCAAACTGCATCAAGGCGTGTCGTATTATGTTGTTGCTAAGGATAATAAGTCTCAATATAGAACCAAATGTGTACTTTACTATCACTTTCCAAAATGTATGGAGCTTCAATGTAAATGGCTATGTTGTAAAAATGAGAAGACAAAATTAATGTTAATTATGCAAGTATCTGTTCCAAAAATAAATTGAATTATTGATTTTAGCTACCAGTAAGTTTTAATCAAAGGTCAAGGATATGAAGAAAAAGATAAGTTATTCTAATGAACAGAAATGCTTCAGTGGAAGATATTACTGTTTGTATTGTAAAGCATCAGTGAATTCATTAAATTTAATGTATGAAGTGTATGATAAACAAAAATTGCACAATATCATACAGATGTCCGAAAATTGTCAGCAATTAACGTGAGCATTCCTTTCACTACTGATTTAATAAGTAAATATAGCATTTCTCAAGCAAAGTTCATCATCCTATTCATTTCATTTGGAACAAATAAACACAATAAAAGGGAACAATAGTAAATGTCTATGCAATTAGTAATGATTTCTTTTATACATTCTGCAAAATATGAAATGAAGAACGCATAATTCTTCAGAATTGTCAAAATATTATTTAAAAAGTTATGAACTAAATTTTATTATTAAGTACCTTGTTTTCATCTTGTTGATTGGAGTCACATAAATGACTTCACTAAAAACATTTATCTATAGACATACAATTGGAAAGGAAATGGTAAACAAATCATATTACAAAAATTTACACAAAATAAAAAGTTTCAGTAATTAATTGCCATATACCAAATAAGAAAAATCTTATTATCTCCCTGCATGCAAGCACTGTATTTTGTAAAAGAAAAAAGAAAAACTAATTTGTTCAGAAATAATTGGCCATCAAAATTTATGTTTTCTAGAAGTTTTTAGTAAAATATGCAAATTTTTTATTTTCATGGTTTAATTGCTCTAATCCATCTGTTTATAAAAGTGTATGCTGCTATTGTAATTAAAATCTTAATTACAAAATTTCTACAATATGAAAAACTGTTTTTCTGAGAATATTCACATATGAAACTTTAAATTATACATATGCAGAAACCATGCTAACTGTATTATTAGTAATTCATTTGTTTATGTAGAGACAGTCCTGTGTCATTTTCTGTAAAATATTGTAGTACCTCTTTCTAGGAAGAGTTTTTTTTATAAAATGTGTCTAGAAGAAAATAAATATAATGAATTCATTGGAAACTGTTATTTTAAATGTCACCTGCAAAAACTTAGCACCTTTAGACAGTTAGGTTAAAAAAGTACCTGCACACTACCTTTGAGTTGTCAGCAAAGAAGCTAAGAACTGAAACTGGATTCAATTTGTAAGTTTCACTTTCCACACTGAAATATCTAGAGCCCAGATAGCTGTTATTTATGCTAAAGCAACCCTTCAAAAGTGATTACATGGCATTATTTCTGAAAAATTGTACATGAAATCATTTGTAGGTTATTCAGAAGAACACTTAATGACATATATATGATGTGACTTCAAAAAGTAAGTTACTCATTATTTTGACAGGCCAAGTAATAGAAAGCTACACTACACTTCATAAATGACACAGATACATGACACTATTTTTCAATATGGTCTCCAAGTCTCTGCAAATGACAGCTGGAACATTCTGCCAATAGTTCAGTTACCTGGTGATAAAAGTCTGCTCCTTGGTCATGGGGCTATTTTAGAACTCTTGCACGCATGTTCTCAAAGTCAGAAAATCTGTGACTGGTGCAAATCCTTGATTGTATGGACATGTCATCTGTATTGATGTCAACGGCCTTCCTTCTCAATCAGCATCTTCCACATCCAGGCAGCCTTGGTAAAATTGTTGGCATTTTTTCACTTTGTATGTGTAACACTGCTTTTGGTCCAAATTCCACGCTGAATCTGCATGCAATTTTGATGTTTTGCCCACAAGAATCACACTGTCCCACATACTTCAACTTTGGAGTACATTTCTAGTTGTTGCAACATTTCACTCCCACACTCTGATGCACCTGTTATCCACACTGCAGCAGAACTGTGTCTGCAGGAAACCAAGAAAAATGTAATCCCATCTGACAATGTCGCACTCTTGTTGCACAATGGTTTTAAGTGAAGGACGACATGTGTAACTTACTTCTTGAAGCCCCCTACCCCTTCATAGCTTATGTGGGAAGTTAAATTATAATTGTGGGTGTCCTCCATGATCTTAAGGTGTAAAATTAAATCACTAATGCTGTTTATATTTTACAGATAAGGCATAAGTAGTAACATGTGACATAAAAGTGAATAGCCAGGGTGCATGCATGAGAAATGTAGAAGGCTGCAGACTGTTTTGAAATGCATAAGACTGCAGACTGTTTTGAAATAGACACGAAGAAAGGAAGATAAGTATATTAAAGACAAGAAAGTTCATGCATCTTGGCTTTTGTTCTTCACAAAAACAGTTAGTAAAGGTTTCAATGTGGCTATTACTGAGGCAGAAGTGCTAGTGGAGCAGTGTGAGATGCAGAAATGGTTCAGCTCTGGTGAGTTGTATGTAGTGGCTGTTGTACTGGGAGACACTGCAGACGCAGGTACAGATTGTTTTTCTTCATTTAATGTAGAAGATTCATCTATTGTTCTCAATGACTGAGGGACATTGGCTCTTTCTGATTCCACTGATGCTGATACTACAATAAGTTTTTTATAAGACAGTGTGATAATGTGTTGCACTACTTTAGAGTCTTTGATAGCATTCAATATTGCAGCACTGATGGCTTCTTTGCCTTTCATGTTTCTGTGAAGACCATGCTTTGTAAAATTCTCTCTGCAATCACTATTTATCCTTACATATGTAGCATTAGGATAACCTCTACATATCTTGCCGAAAAGTCTGTTGGCAGTAATAATCTCAGTATACAAGCATGATTTTTCCGTGAGATCGTATCTATGAGGAATACTAACAATGAAAAATTTAACTTCAGGCATTTTGCAGATTACTTCCTTTAAACGTTTCACACTACAGCTAGTTTCATTGTGGTATATATCATTGGCATCTAAAATTATCACACATGTGCTACCACTCATCAGGGATTTTTTACAGATGTTTAAAACTTCAAATAGTGGAGCTCCTGGTTGGATTATGCCTGTTACCTTGAATCCTGTTTCATTAGTACTCATAATTTCAGCTATAGCTGTACCATGGCTGTCTGTGAGAATAAAGGCTTTGTTTCTATTTTCCAATGTGTATTTTTTGGTTTTTTTAGAAATAGGACTAACTGCTTTGCTTCACTCACTCTTCTTACCAAATTTTCAAGCATTTTTGCATATTTTGTGACAAAATTAAGATCTTTTCTAAGTTTATTCTCTACAGTGCAGCCCACTACCCATCATGAGGCTGCACAGAGAGTGACAGGAGCAGAGTAATGAAAGGGGGTGGAGCAACATTCATCAGGAAGCACCTTAAGATGGCAATAAGTCTGTGTGCTAAAACATAGTGGAAAACTTATGATGTACCCAGGTGGAACCCAAGAATTCTACTAATCATATATTAGTTCCTTAAAGGAAAACTGGACCATGTCAGTGTGATGCTCTATCAAATAAGATGGAAGCACATTGTCCAGAATGGCTTAACTTTTCACTCTAAGTATTTTGAACTATGGTGTTTGAATCAACTTCAAGTGTGTGACTGGTTTAATTTCTATAAATCTATAAATTAAGTGCTCTGCTTTTGAATGGATTCAACAACAAATATATAAAATTCATATTTGATGCAGAGTATTAGTAATGATGAAACAATCATGTCATTAATTTTTTAAAAAAAGGAAGAAAATGATATCTAGTTACCTGCACACAAATGATCTCTCTTCTAGACATCTTTCTTGACACTCAATTTTGCTTATTCCTGGATAGGCTGCATTGACAAACCCCCGAAGTTCTCGGCTAATAAATCTTTCATATACCCAGGGAACATTGCAAGTAGCACCTTAAATAGTAAGTTGAATTACATTAAAATCTCATTCGTAACTGTCATTCAAGTTTATATAAAATTGCTAAAGATACACAAATTATACAATGTGGACATCAAGGGTTTTGTCCATATCTGGTGAAAATACCCAAAATCAAATTAACTTGGGCATATGTTCTGCTTATATTAAATGCATTTTCTCAAAGATAGATTTGTATTCTTTACACAAGTATATACTATAATAATAACTGAGTTTGAAATTTTGGAAAAAGTATTTCCATAAGACAGCTGTATGGAATTTAAAACAGTCTGCACTATACACCCACTGATGTAGTTACTCACAGTGAATTACTAATACTGAGTGATACAGAGTTTGGCCAAAAGGTAATGAAAATGAACCTTCCCTTACACAATGGTTCTAGGGGGAGAAATGTTGAATGTTCCCTCTTGGGTGAGTAGTGAGGATATCACATATACAGCTGAACCTTAGTCAACTTTCTAAGAACTAACTTCACTAGTTAGAAACAACCGTTATTTCAGTAATGCATGACATGCCATAATGCAATGTTGTCTCTAGTGTCCTTTCTTGTAAAACTCAGGAAAATCAGCAAGGAATAAGCTGAGATGTTATGACAAGTCTACGCAAAGCAAGCTCTGTTCTCTGGTTGAGTTTTCTGGTGGCACAGCGTAAGCTGTTGCAATGCTGCCCTGTGGGGCATGGGTGTTGAGGAGTGCCTCTCAGCTCACTCACAGGTAGCCACGTCTAGTGTAGGATGCCAGGCTGCCTGCCAATAGCCCTCTTACACACTGTTCTGTACATTTGTGAACCATTGGCCACTGCTGCCTGTCAGCATGAGGCCAGGGAGTATATGGTCATGTACACTGCAGACCGTCTGCCTGACTACCCGAGTGTCAACTGTTTGCTCATCCCTGCCCACCCCAGCTCACAGGTGCCCCACTGCCAGCAGGGAGACACTCAAGCTGGAACATCCTATAGTGCATTTAAAATTAGTTGCAGCTTTTGATGTTTGGCTCACCAGAGGGGACATGACTCCATTGCCGGCTTCCCCAACCACACCGCTAGCAGTTCAGTTGGTAAAGCATTCCTGTTGCCACACCACTGATAAACAGCATCACATGGTGTCACACATGTTAAAATCTGCTTCTTTTGCCTAAACACAGCAGAGTTTACAGGTATACGTCTCACTAATGTTCTAATGCAGTTGAAATTGTGACAGAATCCTAAAACAGTGTATTATTAAACTAGCAACCAAGAGCAAAGCATATCAGTAGTTATGAGAAAGCCCATTCTCAGTATAAATATAAATGTGCAACTTCTTCATTTATATTGTTGCAAAACCCATAGCAATTCTCATTTCACAGGCTACTGACAGTCTTTAAATATTACATTATTTCATTTAAAAAAATGTGTAGTTGCTTGAGTCTCGGTCCGGCACACAGTTTTAATCTGCCAGGAAGTTTCATATCAGCGCACACTCCGCTGCACAGTGAAAATCTCATTCTGGAAATGTCCCCCAGGCTGTGGCTAAGCCATGTCTCCGCAATATCCTTTCTTTCAGGAGTGCTAGTTCTGCATGGTTTGCAGGAGAGTTTCTGTTAAGTTTGGAAGGTAGGAGACGAGGTACTGGCAGAAGTAAAGCTCTGAGGACGGGGTGTGAGTTGTGCTTGGGTAGCTCAGTTGGTAGAGCACTTGCCCGCGAAAGGCAAAGGTCCCGAGTTTGAGTCTCGGTCCAGCACACAGTTTTAATCTGCCAGGAAGTTTTGTGAATCCAGTTGTTTGGGAGAATCTACATGTGAGAAGAATTATATGTAAGAAGTGTTTGCAACATTTGGACAAACAATCAAAATAACATTTGCACCTTAATTTCATAAAAACAGGATGATTGTTTAACAAAACTGATTGGCATATTCTGACAGAATAAAAAGAAAAAAAGCAAGTGAGTATTTTTTTCTGTAGAAAACTCATCCAGAATAAGTTAGTAACAATAAGATAAATAATATATGTATAATTTTAATGATAGGTGCTCAATCACTCGAGAGAAAAGGTCATGCTCATAAGGCCAAAGGACCCATACAATGTCATTTTATTTCCTTGCGCCAAATCTGATCTCTCAGCTCATTTTGAGACCATATCATTTAGGCTGCTGTGATGAGGACTTTCAATGGTATTTGCTTTGAGGACTGCCAGTACTTTCAAGTAGACTGGCAGCAATGTTGGACTCAGTGTAAAGACTGTAAAGGAATTGGTTGGAATATACCTAACTGTATCTGAGCTGATTTCAGTAAAAGTGTTTTTTTCTGGTATCATTATCATTAGTTTGGGGTAGACCCTGCATACATAAGGCACAGTTCAACATTATGCTGTTAAAGCTGCAATGCAAAATGTGTTAATCATAAGTGACTTGACATGGTGTAATTATTGGAGAAATGTAGCAGACACTTAAAGCTTTAGTTGTAATAATGAGTGGAGAAGCTAAAAGTGTACAGCATATTATTTGTAATACAATGCATGTCAAGCAAAGGGAAGCATCCAAAACAGGAGGAGGAAAGAAAATGTGACTTGGTGGGTTGAGAGGTTATGTGATGTTATTTGAATGATTACATAATCAAGCCACAATTACAATAAACTTGGCAGTATGAACCTACTTATCAGTATGATGCTGTACCTCCTCTAACCAAGATGCATGGACTGATTCATGTGGGAAGTATGTCATAAGGCCATTGTATTCTCTCCCGGAGTGACTGGTCCACAACTGCTGTACCTGTTCCTCGATATCCTGGACACTGGCATTAGGACAGAGTTGTCATCTGAGCTCATCCTACACATGTGCTATCAGGGATAGATCTGGAGATCTTGCTGGCCACAACAGTTCATCTACATCAAACAGACAGTTCATAGAGACTCATTCCATGTGTGGATGAGCATGGGAGGTAACACATGAGGATGCACGATGTCTGTGACTTACTGTTATGCCATCCTAGTTCCCTCCATCACTACCACCTTGACCTGAAGTCATACTCAATGATTCCCTGCACCATAAGCTGGTATAAACATCACTGTGGCTCTCTAAAACATTGCAAGAGTGGAACTTTTGCATAGGTCACCACCATATTCATCGATGATGGTATCCGGTTTAGTGCAGAATTGTGTGATTCATCACTGAACACAGTGTGATGCCATTCATCCATGCTTTTTAGTCATGGTACTACTCCAAATGTAGCTATTTGCGATGCAGTGGTAATGGCAGCGAACACATGGGGCAGTAATTCCCTAGTCCAGCTGCTGCTGGTCTCTACTAATGTTGTGTGATGACATGCAATGTTGGAGGGAGTCCATTATTTGCTGTCAGACAGCTGGTGCAAATGTTAAAGGATTATGATGAGCTGTTGCACAATATGGTGATCCCCCCTTGGGATGGTCAGACATGGTCAATAAGAATCTTGATGATGAGTATGTCTGCCATCGCGTTTCCATGCTTTTCAACATCAGGCCGTGTCACATCCAATTGCCCTACAGCTACGGAGCTGCATTGCAGTGGGTGATGGAGAAGAGATGTGGCAACAGTGTGCTGTTTAGCTGGAGGGACAAGCCCTGTGATGCCAGTGGTGTGGCCACCGTATGGTGGTGTACTTGCACTTGTGCTCTGCTCTATGTCCAGGGTCAGTGACAGTGTGGGTCCTGGGTAGAGTGGGAAGTGGGTGTGGTCAGATGTCAGGAAGGCATGATCAATCGGCAAGCCTGGGACCATGTGTGTGCTCAAACTATTGTCATCATGATGGTTGTGTGTCAAAGCTGTGAGCTCATGTCAGGATGAGGGCAGCAGGTATGTCATTATTACACTTCAGGAACAATTTGTTTTTCATACAGTGTGGCTGATGTTGCACAGCAGTTGGTATAGCATTGGTGAATAGGTAAGAGCCCATCAGCTGAGAATGTACACTGCATGAGTGTGTTGATGGATGAATCATTATCTTCCTGCTGTTTGTCATGAATGGTGAATGTGGAGGTGCCAGGGCAAAAGGTTCTGGGATGCAGCATTACGAATCAAAGTACAGAACGTGGTGTGTTGTATGATACAGGAGAGGTGGAATTGGTGTAAAAAGTCCATTACTAGGTACAGTTTTATGATACCCTTAACATAGAATGTCCACATGAGGTGTTGAAATGGTAATCGTTGAAGGTTTTGGGTCACAGAAACATGCACTGCAGTCACTGAGCTGGTAGCCTCATGTGGCTGCAATGCCATAGGTTCCTCCTTTGTTGATGAGATGATGAATGGTAGATGGTGGATGTCAGATCTGATGTCAACTGAAAGGTGGGGTTCCTAAGATGATGCTGCATGAAGTGCAGCTGGAAACACAGCTCTCAGAAATGGTACCAGTGGAGGCAGAAGCCTAGTGGAACATTTCTCAAACTCCAAGTCAATGAGATCACATTCACATGCACAGTCAGAGATGTGAAATCTGACAGCAGTTGTTGTCAGTGGAGTGAGGGAAGATTCATTGCAGTAAGACGCACTGAGACAGCTAGAAAGTATTCCCTAATAGATGAATTTGTTGCGGGCACTAACAAACTAACAAGGAGTCACAGGCAGCTGACAGCCATACACAGCATTGTTGAACTGTACCTACACGGATGTGGCAGCATGTTGGGCATGGTCACTTGGAACACAGGCAGGGTATGCGTCACAGCCAGAAGCAGTCATATGGAGTCAGTCAGGCTCAGCTACTGCTTGGAAATAACCACACCGGGGCTTATACTGTGGTGCGTGGCTGCCGGCATTGTTGTCAATGGTACAAATGCATTGTTAGTGTTTGGGTGGAATGTTCTCAATGCAACTGCCCCACAATTATCTGCAAAATGAATTGAATAGTGGCAAATGAACGTGAATCTGAGCAGATGGAATGTTGCAGTTCAGCCATTGCCTGGTGTTTCTGCAAGATGGGAACAGCAATGAGGTCCCACAGTAAATCATTTATTGCTTTCAATTGTTCAGCACTAACGTTGTGTGTCAAACTACAGTACTGAAGATGGTCACTGGTACAATTGACATCTATCGATTGTCGACGAGTTGAATGAGAAACACTGTACTGTCCAGAACAGAAGTTGTAGCCAGAATGTGCAAATATCAGCACATGTTGGTTGTGTGAGGTGTACACAGCCATCATGAACTGTCAGGGGCATCAATAAAGTGCAAGTATGATATAACTGTGGTATGACTCAGGATGGCATGATATAATGCTTTACTGCACAGGTATGTACACAGTAAAGGGTGCACGTCTGTTCTGCTTGCAAGTTAACAGCACACGGAAGTCTGAGGTCAAATCACAGATATTCTACTTATTGTTTGTCATGGGTGATTCACTTTTTTTTTGTCAGGCAGTGTATGCACATGAAGATAGACCACTACTTACTAAATAGAAAATGAGCCAAGTGTAAGGTAGGCCTGCAGAAAGGAGAAAAATTGCTTAAATGTGTGATAAATATCTTTTTCATAACAATGTCTCTTTCCCTTCATCACACACAAAGACAGAGAGAGAGAGAGAGACGTTTTGTGTGTGTGTGTGTGTGTG
This sequence comes from Schistocerca cancellata, assembly GCF_023864275.1. Taxonomy (NCBI): domain Eukaryota; kingdom Metazoa; phylum Arthropoda; class Insecta; order Orthoptera; family Acrididae; genus Schistocerca; species Schistocerca cancellata. The sequence continues at coordinate 755,204,181 of NC_064629.1, read as the reverse complement.
TGTGTGTGTGTGTGTGTGTGTGTGTGTGTTATCTGAAGAAGGACCTCATTTGAAAGCTAAGCAATTCTATATTGGATTTTCTATAAATGCATGTTATTTATTTATTTTGCAAGCCATAATACAACAATTTCATGTTACAACAACTTTGTTGTGACTGCTTTCAACTTCTTCTGAAGGTGTACTCAGACTGATGAGAGGAATAGTATTCAACATGGATGGATATTTGTATACCAGAAAATTGTCCCTATGCTCAAACCCAGAAATATGCTTGAAGAGTTCTAACAAAATGTAACTTACCTACCATCAGCATTTAACAATCACATTTTGAGTTAAATATTGGAAGAGATTCATCTACCATTACTATTAGTTACTGCAATTATATTTGCACATCTCCTGAATGTTACATATCGTAAAAATTGAAATACCCATTCAAGTTAGGTCTGTCATTTAAATACGTATTTATATAAAGCATTCATGAAGTTCCCTATTTATAACCATAATCTGGCTCCAAAGCAGAGCATCCCAGTTCACCATGAGAACAATGCAATAATTTATTCAATGGGCGATATATACTAAATACATTTGATGTGAAAATTTATGTATTATATATCACAGTGAGGACTAATTAAGGCTCTTCTAAAACAAAGAGGAAGAGATGTATCATATAAAATGGACGATCACCTATCCTTTGTTAGTTGTATCACAAGGAGGAGGCAGGGGTGAAGGGAGTTACAGGAACAACAGCAAAGTATTTTATTCTGAAAACATTTCAGTTATGTGAGAATTTAGGAAAGACATCTTAAAACTGATAAAAGCTGTTATATTGGTAAGTTTAAGATGTATTTAATGAATACTTTAAAACTGTGGTTTACTGCTTGCAGAAGGATATAAGAATTATTGTGTAAATATGTAAATCATGATTTCTCACCCTGCAAACAAATGCCTTCAAAGTATGCAATTCCAGGCACTGGCCTAACATCAATTCGTGCTCCGTCAAGATCTCCTTCCAGTGCTGTACAGTCATTCCGATTGTAGTCAAGATTAAAACCACGACATCGGGGATCAGAACGACAAAGTTGAGCACATTGTGTTGAAATTCCTGGAATACTGTTCCGAAAGAGAGTGTAACCACGCTGTCCTTGCAGTTCAAATCCAGTAACCTTCTCAAATTCAAGGCGGCCACCAATACCACACAAACCTGAAATTAAATTCAGATTTGTAGAATTCAGTTTTTGACCTCTACAACTCAGACTCTCCAAGAAAGACATAACAAACTAAATAAATTTATTTACTGTACACTAGAAATTAAAATATCTGGATCTTTAAATTACATAAGTTTGATGCCTAATCACTTTAGTCTTATTTTCTCAACTGAGTACCTGAAAACCTTAACACATAAGGTATGCACATTAAACACACCATATACAAACTTCAGCAATAAAAATGAGCTCTGTAAATAATGCTAGTATCAAGTTTTAACTGTTAATAATACCAATAATAAAAATTTAAAAAAAATGAAAAGAACAGAGGGCACTTGTTTTAATGAAGGTGTAACTAATTTTGAGGATTTATAGTTTTCTGATAGATAATCCTCTCAAATAGCACTCACTACCAGAAAAAAACACCAAATCTAATTTTGTACTTAGTTTTATGTATGTAATTTACTTTGTAATCTATTTTGATTATTCCTAGTTAGTATCTTTCATTATAGGGCAAAATCAGTAATTGTTTCATAACTTAAATTCTATTGTTGCCATATAAACAAATATAAATTCTGCACTAATTATAAACATTTGGAAGACAAAATGCTAGTAATCTGAAAGTATCTATTTGGTTCTATTCGAAAACATGTTAGCAAAGCCAGCCCTTAATTAATTCCAAAGTAATTAACAGTTTTGTCCAAAGTATTGTTTGCATAATGATATTTGTTAATTTCATCATTTACGCAAATAATCTGGCTTATCTCTTGTAGTAGAAGAAACTGTTAAAAAGAACCAAGTTTTTAATGTATTCAGTTAATGTAATGAGTTACGTTTTAATTGTAATTTCAGCACATATTATTGTGATTTTTGGTCACAGGTCAGTCAGTCCACGGCTGAGTTTCAGACAAGGAACCTGTGTTGGTTAGATCAACAACAATGCATCTGTGAAATAAGTGTTATGCAATTAGGCCATGTGTTAAAACAGTGACAGTGTCTGCTTCATATGTACCTTTCTATTCTTCAAGAACTGTGAACTTTGTGATTGGGCTTTTATTGCTCGTAGATGTTCAACTGTAAACTATTGTTGCAGTATGTGGATGGTTCACCTGCTAACGATTAATGAGGCTTATGGAAAGTTAAACAACAATGCACTGACCATATTAAATGTGTACATGGGAGGTTGTGAAAGTAAAAGACACTGTTGGATACATTATTTAAAGTAGTCCACGTTTGACTTCCATACCCCACTTTTCAGCCAGTAAGTCAACAATGAGGACAATCAACAAACAAAGAAATAAAGCAGGTGGAACCGCCACACACCCTGATTCTAGAGTGAGACTAATTAAAACACATCCAGCCCCTATTGCTGCTGGCAGGTCTGGAACACTGTTGACACAGCATAAAACGGTGGCCAAACTGTTTCAGTGGTGAGACCGGATACACTATGCCTGACTTGCTACTGAGCAGCTGCCTGCCCTGTGTCTATACACTCTGCCACTGCAGAGTTAAGTTCACAGGCTGCTGATACTGCTTCATACGCTGGTGTCATCGATTCACCGTTGTGCTTGTGTGCACCATACAATGTCCCTGACCCAGGCTGTTAACTGATCATGCATCTGCATCAGTTGCTGTGACTGACTTACTGTGGGGCTTGGTGTCACTGCATGCCTGCTGCTTGCATGGGCCTGATAAAGCTATACACTTGCCGAGGTGCTGCAATGCTTCACCCCAATGGTGCCTGCTAGGCTCAGTGGCTTTGTGAGCCAGCCACCTCCTGAGGCCACATTCTGAGCTAAGCTACACCACTGTCGAGTGCCAACCAGCACCTGTTTGACCACAGAAAGATGACATTTTAACTGCTATACTGCTTGCAATTAATAAATTGGCTATCGTTCTGTCAGTGCTTCTATGACATTGTGATGGCTGTCCACCTGGCTTCATATATCTGCTGCTCCACCAACCACCTTGCATTACTTTTGCAACCTGCAACAAGGTCAATAAACACTCAAGCCATCCTGATCCCATTGCACCATTAATATCCATCATGTCCTTCACATTTCTGACTTTACATGCTTCTTAGAGATATCGGTTGAATACCTTATATCTGTCTTCTTTTTCTTAAACTGTCTCCTCGCAGCAATTTCACACATACTGTATGACAAAAAATATCTGTTGCAATGTGTGAAATATATGAATAACACAACAAGACAGCACAAAAAATCCAGAATGCAAAAAAAAAAAAAAAGAAGATAATTCTGAATCAGTCATGAAGTTTAATTTTATCAACTATTCATTTTTATGGTTAACCTTCCTCATCAAGTGGAAGGCATCTTCTACATGATTGTTGTTATTGGAAAGGAATGGTGATTTTTTGCATGCTAGGCAGCCAAGAGATTAAGTTGTGATTTGCAAGTACAAGTGAAGCAGTATTTGTGCTGCATTCTGTCACTGAAATTTACAATAGCTTTCTAATGTGCTTTCACTCTAATTGACAGTCACAGCCATCACAACATAATCCACAGTGGATGTAACTGATATTTTTACAAAAATCCAGTTCATTATATTCTGTGCAGCTCATGAACTGTGTGCCATTAGTATAACATTTCAACTATTTCCAATTTCATATTCTAGTGGAAGTGTAATGGAACACTCATGATCTAGAAGTATTAATGCAGTCCACACATATTGACCTTATGAATGTACAGCACTAAAAAATTCAGCTAAAAGAGCTGAAATCTCCAATTGCCATTCTCACTATAGCACTCTGTACTGTTATCAACTCCGTGCACTATCATAACTCAGTATGAATGGTGTGGTTCTACTTATCAATACTAGGGAACTGCTGTGCCCAGGAGCCATACTTTATCATGACAAATGCCTCATGACAAAAGGCAGAAAAAAGACATTGTGTACTGTGATAAGTCACAATATGCCATCTACTGTTCCCATGGAAGGAAATGCATTTGGGAAAGTCTGGGGAATAAAATATAACAACAGTGAAACTTACATGTTGTATTTGTAGGACTTTTTTAAATTTTTTTGCAAACAGCTAAGGTTTCTTGATATATTTGATTAAATACTGTGGTATCCACACTTATACTCTGACCAGACTGCAACTGCATACACAATCATGTCCCGCAGTTGGCCTAGCCTCAGGCATCATCAACAACTGGCACTACTGCTGGCAAGCCAGCTCCAACAACAGCTCTGGGTAGCAAGCCAGCACAACAACAATAACAACACGGATTGTTATTGCTGGGAACTGAAGACACCATCACTGCATGTGCCTCTCTCACCATCTCGAGACATTGCAATTGACGGCAGTAGGTTCAGCGAGCATGGAACTATTTCCCTCTGCAAATCACTTGCCTGAAAATTTGGACATAGTGTACCATATAGTAGAATGGAACCAGTAACTTGCACCACTTGAAGGTGTTGTGGTAATGCGGAAAAATTGTATTTAGTGTTGCTGCACAATGATCAGACAAAGATTAGTTAAGATTATTTGTATGAGTTTTAAGTGTGATTATGTCTGTTGAATTTTTCTGTTTCTTTTAAAAGAGGAAGTGTTTCATTCACATTCGTATTAGCCTTGTAAGTGTAAAAGTAGTAATTAAATGCACAAAGATGCAATGGGGTAATATGAATGATGCCATAGCTGCTCCAACAGAGCAGATATCGAAACTGTGAGAGGATAATACTCACCAGAAATTGTACAATGATGTGTTAAGTAAGCAACTAGAAACTTCCAGGCAGATTAAAACAGTGTGCCAGACCAGGACTCAAACTCAGGATCTTTGCCTTTTGCAGGCAAGTGATCTATCCAAGCATGACTCACAACCTGTCTTCACAGTTTTACTTCTGCCAATATCTCATCTCTTACCTTCCAGGGATCTGTGAGGACAGGTCATGAGTCGTGCTTGGGTAGAGCAGTTGCCCATGAAAAGCAAAGGTCCCACATTCGAGACTTGGTCTAGTGCACCATTTTGATCTTCCAGGACGTTTCATATCAGTGCACACTCTGCTGCAGAACGAAAATTTCATTCTGGAAGCTACTAGAAGCTTTGCAAGCCGTGCAACAGTCACAGTCAGGTTCAGATGAGGTTAAGGTGGTAGTGTACTCTCCTCCTCCACAGATGTGTCAGCAGTTAACCTAATAATACACCTCTCTGGTAAAACAACAGAAGAGTTGACAGTATTAATAATATAATTGGTCAGATGGAAGTGTCCACAGATGGTCAATCTATGTCTAATGGGTGAGGCTAAAGCATATGTGCTGTATCATGAGATGCTCAGCAAAGCTCGGATACTCGAACAATTAGCAGAGTGTGTGAGGCAGAGATACCATAAACAGAATGCTACTGGATTTTTTTGGAGAGAAGTTGAGTGGATTATTGTAGAAAGCCAATGAAACTGTTGAATCCTTTACTGGCAGAATTCAAATACTGGATACTCAGACATATGAGCTGACACAAAATTCAGAAGCAGATCAAGTCGTACTCAGAGAAGTGGAAATTAGGGCTCTAGATGTCTTACTACAGTGCATTTCTGCAGAATTTTCATGTAGAGTCCATGTGGAATATCTGGATGATTTAGCTGCAGGATTCCACATTGCCATGTACTTGCAGGAAATCGACATTGCTACGAAAGTAAACAATGATTGACAAAGCTTTGCATCCAAAAAAGAATGTTATTGGTGTAGGCACAACAATTTTCATTGTTTTCATTCCACTGTAAAGCTTATGGTTGCCCATATTTGCAACTGTGAATGATTTCACGTATTTAATAATGGCTGTACTCACCACAGTGCTTGTCCAAAGGAACGTTGTATCGTAATTCAGAATAACACGGACACTGCAATATCATATTTATCCACTGGCACTGAGCAAGTGACTTTCAAGTAAAATGTATCCTCTTTACGGGTGTATTGGAATATACGTAATGGAAGTATGAGTACTGGTTGTAGACACATAGTTGATGACATAAGGAAGTTTGGGTCTGCCTGAGTTGTACTCGAATAGCCTAAAGGCAAAGCAACTGCTCGAGATAAGTGGGGAAACTGTGTTTGAGTCCTCGTTTGGCACAAACTTTCATGCATGCATGTACAAAGGAACATTGCATCATAATTCAGAGTAACACAGGCCCTGCAATACCGCATTTATCTGCTGATACTAGATAAGTGATTTCCAAGCAAAAAGTCTTCCCTGTACACGAATATACATAATGGTAAGGGGACTGCTTGCGATAAGTGGGAAACCTCAGTTCGAGTCACAGTTTAGCACAAATTTTCATTATTGTCATTCCATTGTATTGGTGATGGTTGTCCATATTTGCAACTGGGAATACATTTCATGAAGAACTTTCATTACCACATTTATTTACATTTCATATTCAATTGTTTGCTTTTCTCGAGATTTAGTCAGACAAAAGGTCTGACAACTGGAATATGGCTATCCATTTTGGAAACTAAGTATACTCAAACCTAAGTACACTGCTAGTCATTGCTATTACAACACCAAAAAAGGACACCAAATAATGAAAGTTTACTTATTGTGCATTGACAGTATAATAGGGAGACTGTACCATTGACTCTGTCAATGACTTAGTGATATAAATTATGCAAAATTTAGTAACAGAGATGATACCTCTGGCAGCATGAATGGCTCCAACCCAGTGGGATATTAAATCAAACTGAACTTGGATGACAGATGTGGGTACATCACTCCATGCTGCTTCAATTCTGTGGCAGAATTCATCAGTAGTTGTGGCAAGTAAGTGGCAGCGTGTCAGTCTCTCAGAAACACATTAGCAGTTGTTTTCAGTGGGTGAGAGATCTGGAGAACATGCCCAGGGTAACAGACAAACATCTTTTGTATTGAGTTAGGTCAGGATAGCACAGATAACATGCAGTCTTATGTTATTCTGTTGAAAGATAATGTCACAGATCTCAAAGACAGGGCACAGCCACCAGTCTTGGCATTTCAGAAATGTAATGGCCACTGTCCAAACTACAGACTATGCAAATCTGAGGTGCTCATGTTGTGTAACCAACAGCACTCTGTACTGTCACACCAGATGCTGGGCCTGTATGATGATGACAAATGAAATCTGGAAATATTTGTTCTCCTCAGAGGTTCCAAAAACAGATATATCCTTTGTAGCTGTCCACACAACTGGGACTCAACTGAAAAGATGACATTGTGCCACTCCTGTGTCCCATGTTGTCACTGCGTGCACCAATGTCAGCATGCTTCTCTCTGCTGCTATGTCAAAAGAAGCTGAAAAAACATATTTGTATGATAGTTGTGAGTTCCCAACTAAAGTGAGCAGCAATTTGTGAGAAAATAAGCCACAATCTTGGTAGGCTGTGATCTAGTCACTGTTGAATTCGGACGTGAGCTCGTGTGCTGGTAGAGGCTTCTCCTTCATACATAAGTCATAACATAATCTTCTCATACTCAACCAACATTCAAAAGTGATTTCCAAATGAGTGATCCACTTTATAATCTTTTTTTTGTGTGTGTGTACAGAATGGAAAAAGCATTATTCCAGCTTATTTTGTGTGGTTGTCCTGAAATGCTGATCACTTATGTATCTAAGTTTTTAGTACAGTTTGTGCTATTCTGATGTTTCTTGCATGTTGCCTTCATGGTTTCACAATTTTAGAGGCTAGTAGTGTTCTTCTGATGTGTTTCCTCAAGTAGGTGATGACATGTAAGGTCACTTTGAGAATACAAGTCACAAACTGAGAAATGTATGATTTGAATTTAGTTTTTAAACCTAATTTGAAGGGCACCAGATTATGTTTATTTGTAGTGACTAAAATAAACACTAAATTAATGAACTGAATTTTTCAGATTAAAAAATAAGGTATGATTATGGCTTGCTAATGTCTGGAATCTCCAATATCATGTAATAGGTTTTGTAGTTTGTCAGACAGACACATTATTAGCAAGGCCACTCAGTTTAAAATGTCCAAAACTATATAGCCCATAATTATTACATCCCACACTTAATAAATAAATTTTAATGTTTACTTATCATGCATTACAAATTTTGAAAACTTTGAACATGCTAAATTGTTGCTACATTCTACTGTTTTTCATGCAGTTTATCTACAGTGTCAGCTTATTATGACAAGAAAGAAGTAACATGCCCATGTGTAGATATGAGTCTTTTGTGATGTTCAAGGATAAATCATTGTTATGTTGTTACTCCCAGAGAAATAGGAGTTATTGAGCATACACATTTCCTATTGAAGATACGTTTCAAACTCTAATAAGAAAAACAGTTTAAATCAGACTCCCTACTTACATAAAAAACATGAGCTCTCAAAACTAAATAAAACATTACAGTATGCACAAACAAAAATTTCACTCATAAATAGCAACCACATCTCCAGCCACACTGCACCTCTGCCCCCCCCCCTTTCCAATTCCATGTTAAATGGCTGTGATCATATGATAATTAGGTAATACAGATCGATTTTGAAAGAAACAATAACTTTTTAATAAAAAAATGTTCTGTTTTATAATTATGTAAGTAAACTCAAGCAACACCAATCTACTTTTAGAGTTTGAAAACTTGGAAACAGCTGTTATAGCTTATGTGGGTGTGAAAACATTTTAGTGGGTGGAAAGCCTTATAGGTATCTCAGTGGCAGTAAGATCTGTTTTAGGTGTCTTGTTGCATCAATTTCATCCTCAGTTCAATTATCATGTGGGGTGGTGGTGGCTTCCCTGTTTTATAAGATTCCTTGTTGCGTTCTGATAGTTGAGAACACCCTTTGACTAGAATTTAACCTTTTTACTGTGTCTCGAATGTAAAATAATCTTTACAAACAACATAAGTCAATTTAGCTCTTTGCTTGAAACATTTGTGATACATTCTGTTCAGTTACTTGTGAACCAAAGTACTACAAATTACTACCCCCATTTCCATAGAATTGAGTAATATATGTTGCCCCATAGAGAGCCAACACACTAAAATGACTGTGTACATTTTGGTGTTAAGGTATACTGGCATCTGTTTGTCGCACAACATTCCTGAGAGCTGTCCTTATGGGGATCTGGCTTCACTGATTCTAGCCTATTCATCACTACTGATGTTACTATCACTATGTAAGTACAGGCCAAGGCATTGAAATATGGCCACATTGTGTAAGTATGTCTACAGCTTTTGGGCATTACAAGAGTAGCACTCATTTTTTCTAATATTCAGTTGTAATTCAAATTAACTGAGGTGGTAATATTATGCCTGGATTTGTCATTGTCATTCCTGTCTTTTAAAGATATATATCATACCATCGTCATATAGAGCAAGTTCCAAGGTTTGTTGTGCTGCAGGTCTTGTATGGTGATGTCCATGACCAAGATGAACAACAGTTGTGGCAGTGCTGACTCTTTGTGTGCCCAGCTGTCAGTGTAAAACTATTTGATAAGCCCACAAGGTGATACATAGAGCTTTAGACATTTCTGTACAGCCTACTGACCCCATCAGTGAGACGATGTGACATACTGTAGTCATGTACATTGAGCTTGTCTCAGGTGGAGCACTATCAAAAACCTTCTCCAGATTTATGAAAGCAGTGTGCAATGTTGTTACTTTCAATGTTTTTCAATGAGTTCATGAGCAATAAAGGAAGCAACAGTCATGTCACATCACTTAATGAAACCTAACTAGAGATGCTTAAATTTGTCAAGAAATTAGCTTATGTATGGCTGATGTTTGTTATCACACTGAAGAACTCAGTAAAAATATCACTTTGTAACAGGGTCTGATTAATTAAAAAAATTGTAGAGTATATGATCTCAAACAGGTACCTTCAAGATCTTCATGCTGTCTATTGATCTAATAAATTATAAACCACTGATTGGATGCAAGTGGTCCTTTAATTAGTGTCCTTTCTGTGCTTGGAAGTAGATGGAGTTCAGTAGTAAAAATCTGATTAGAATTACCTTCTCAGCTATTTAAGATTGCAAATTTACTGCAGAGTTTTCTGTCATCCATATTGTTACTTCATATGTAATGTTTGATGTTTTGGTCTATGCTCATCCAGTCAATTTTATGCACCTTCCCACTTCTTAAGGGCTTCCTTTTTCTCTAGTTCTTTTATCTGCATATGTTCCATCCACAGCCATATCTATTTCTCACTAGAGCAGTGGTCTTATGTCATGGTATGTACAATTTTCCACACTGTGGTGGCAATAGTCTTTATGCATTAACCAAGTAAACTGACTTGAGATGGTATCAAGAGGTAGAAATACAACTTGACTGTACAGTGCTGCTTTCTGGTCTCTCAGCCACCATCCAGTTTTCTTTGAAACTGTAATGCATCTGGTTTGTTCATATTATTTTGTCTTAAGATCCTTTATGAGTGGCTTCTGTTGTGGAGCAAGGTCATTAAATGGAATAACATTTGTTTCAGATTCTCTAGGAAAATAATATTTCTTCAGAAGGATAAAATCTATCTTACTGAATGTCCACTGCTGTTGTAGGTGATGAGGTGCTTGCAGATTATAGGATCATTTGTTCCTGCAAAACAGATAGTTTAAATATCTGAAGGAAAATATCACAAGCATTTTCATAAGTATTCTTTCTAGACTGAATTCAGCATTCAACATCCTAGCTCATATCCCCAAACCTGAAATATCTGTAAGTAAAAGAGTATAATCATCTTTCTGACACATTAATGCAATAATTAACTTCAACTGAAAGATACACATCTGAAGGAGGCTGTTTTTCACAACAGAATATGAAAGGCACTAGATTATTGTATAATCTTTCAAGACTTACATTTTAAATGCATCTAAAAATTGTCGTTACTAGTATCCCTAGCAAATTGAAAGGAGGGAAAGAGGGTCACTTGCCCCTTCTGGAATCTGGGTACAGGCTTTTTAATCATTACAATATTCTCTCAAATATCTAGTAATTGTTGTCTGAAACTCTACTAAACTACGGATTTGACATTGCTGTCCATGACAGAAAATACTGCAGCTTTATCATTCACTATATATCTTGGCTTTTACTAGCTATCAGTATGTTCACAGGAAACTATGCTGATTCCTTGCTGTGGCTGAAGTTTTGGCAGTGTTCTGCAATCAATCTGAATGCAGACCTTTGTAGAACATTGCCAAGACAGTGATTTAAATCTCTTTTGGTTGCATCCTTATTCAGTCCTTACTGAGTAGCAGAAAGGAGCTAGTACAAAAGCCTGGCACACAGATTCTCTTGCCAATTCCCAAAACATCATAAGCATGGCAGCTCTATATGTGACACTCTTCCTTCCCCAATTCTCAGAAGGATGCCCCTTCCCCTTGCTCCACAATGGAATCACAGCAGTAGTCTTCTAATTGTCGGTTCAGTTTCACACACCAGAGCTTTGCAGTGCACTCAGAAGAATGCAGTCACATTATACTATAAATTTATATATCTATACTTAAACTCAAATACATCAGAGGAGAAAAAAGTATAAAATTTCAAGGACAAAAAGATGTCCTCCCCAAGAATGGAACCTTCTCAAAATATTAGGTACAACATAGCACCACATGCAGTCACATAGCTGCAAACTATGCATTCCAGTCGGCTTGGTTGCACAATAATGTGACAAACCAGAGAGACAAGGATTATTTTGGTTTAGTTTTAGGCTGCTACAAGTTGATTCTGATGGCCAATTTGAGGATGATTTTCAGAGGATCCCACATTTGTATTGTCGAATACTGTCACCAGGCTAAACTTTAGCTAACACCCAGAAAAAAAATTGTAGCTTTCTGTCAGTTATGCTAGTCACAATAAAAATTATACAGCATGAAAATTACACCACACCATAAATACATTAACAGGATCAGATGTGAAGTTTTATAAGCAACCAAATGGCATCAAAGTTCAATACCTTTTTTTTTTTTTCAACCTAACATTATGAGAACATGAATAATTTTTTTGTGAATATTTTCTAGCTATACCCTGGATATAACTATGTGATATGAGGATGTAATTTTAATCACTAAATCAAAACACTGGCATAAGTATTAAAATTAATAACATAATAACACAATAAGATGTACTTTACATATATTATTGAAATATGCTTACTTTTTAGGTACAAAGTGACCTGCCTTAAAAGTACCAAGTAGATAACTATCAGTCTTTTGTGACAGTGTAAGTTTTGTGCATTTCTTTTCAAATTTAGTTTTTGGGGCATGTCATGTTTTCAGACTCATGAATCGATTATAGCAAAATTGGAAATTTGCCTCCTCTTGGAAAAATTCTGGGAGGCACTAATATTATCATCCAAACAAGTTTTATTGAAACTAGGCTATATCTCAATGAATATAAATTTAAGGATTTTAAAGGCACAGGTAGTTCTAGTTTTTAAGAAATATTGGAAGACAGATATGTAACTCTGCAAGCTGAGGCAAGAGGACTCAATGCCATAAAAAGAACACTTGCTGCAATATGCTGGCACAATATTATGCCACAGCACCAGCTGATTGCTGCCACCCACATCTCAATCAATGCTAGTTACTGAAACCAAGGAAACTTCAGCACATGGCGTACATGACATTTGTGGCGGTAACATCACAACAAATCTGCTCTGGCACATACAGACACTGAATGCCTGGTCAGATAGGTCACAGAATTGGTGAGTCATTAAGTCGGTGTCCATCAAAATGTTGACTTCTGCCCTGTGGTTGCTACCACTTCACCACCATCATAACTGGACCACCTACCAGGGGTCCACCTACAGCACTGCTGGGCAAAGGGTTGAACTGAGGCCCTCCTAGCAATTGGCCAGTGCCGTATGGTGCCAGCCAAATGCCAGGCTGTGGTTCATTCCCCAGGCATCTATGTTCCCATTACACCTCACAGGTGGGCCAGACTTCCAGCCCATCCCACACTTGGCCTGACTATGTCAGTCTGCTGCATTAGCTCCTGACGTAGCTCGGCCACAGGGCAGGAACATTTACCACATAAGATCGTGCCACATCTAAGCAGACTGGGTGTAGCAGCTGCAAGTGTCTTCACAACTGTGCTTTGCCACTGAGGTCTGTGGGTCAATGCCTGAACTCTGCCACCTGCCAGATGAAAATGTGAGCTGTTGTGAAATAACAAAGAGATTCTGCGGTTATTGAGCTGGTTTTGACTCAACTTGACTCACCAACCTCCAGTCAAACATATCTACAACTCTACAGATGCATGAAACAGCAATGGTACATCACTGAAATAATTTGTTGAAGAACTATAGAATATGTGCTATGATCATACCTGATGACTTATTTGAAGACCAAATTGAAGAGAGGAAGTGGGCAATTTTCAAAGCGACAAATCTCACATTTGTCAGGAGAATCAAAGAACAATGTCTCTCTTTTTGTTCATAACTTATTTATATACATGAAACTGAGAATGTATTCTGATACAATGGAATTATGTTGGCAGCTCATCACTGCAAAAAGTAATGAGATGAATTAGAAAATAAATAGTTTATTAAGGAAAACTATGTACCATACCAGGAAACTGACTGGTTTTGAGTGCCAGTAAGCAAGTTCTTATTTCCTACTGCCATTAATGTGGAGGCACATGTTTTATTTATGATAACGCAAGTACGGGTATACAGCAGTAACAATTTAGTCAAGAAAAATCATGTCTCATTTCTTTTACATTCTTACAAGTGTATTACAAAATTAAATTCATAAAAGATATTGCTCTGTATCAATTCTGTTTTGTGCATAACTCCATTGGGACCAGATGCTGCAAAGTTTATGCAAAATGCCCTGTGCTGCTGAGGAAGAAATGACAGCATTGTCAACAGATGATTGTTTTGCAACTCATAAAAATGGGTGGTCTTCAGTTGAAGTATGGCATGTCTTACATATGCTATGGTCTTTCTTCTTTTGAATACACTGATATTCTTCTATTCTTCTGTTTTTGAGTAAGAATGTTTAATAGATAATTGAGATGGATGAGTATGAGGCACTTATATAATACTGCTTATGGAGATCTTACATGCCTGCATTGACAACAATATTTCAGCAGCATCTCTAAAATGAAAAAAGTCAGTTACATGGATTGGAATTACATTGAATGGGCTAATAGTTTTAGCTGACTCAACAATCAGGTGTAAATCTTGTGGAACAATGACTCTGGCACATGGCACTTGGATCTTCTGGGGGTAGCATGCTTGGCACAAAGACCATGCACCTTCTAGAATCTTTGAAACATTTTCTTCAAGGTTTGACAATTGGAACAAGTTTAGAGATTTGCAATACAGTACCAAGAACACAATAACATTGAAAACATATTTTTGAAAAAATAACAGTTACAACGTTTTCCATTTCCATTGTTCAGTTAAGTTCTTTAAGGGTCAACAGGGATTTCACAGGTGTTGGTTAAGTGCAACTTAAGTAATTCTGTTTATTTACCAGCTGCAGAAGACTACAGATAGTAGGGCCCAAGAAGACTTTGTGGTTTTTAACATCTGGAAAGCCTTCTACACAGCTCAGGAAAACATTGATCATCTGGAAGCCTCCTCATATTTCATAACAATTTTCGCCATTTATATACAAGAAGTAAGCCAATGAAAACTGTAAATGTGTAATATAAAAGTATAAATGGTGTAAGTAGTTTTTAATAATGTTTTTAACAGTTCTTAGTAGATGGCAGAATCAAACAATTAAAAAACAATGACACATAGAAGAGGAAAGTATTGCTGCCCTACAAGGAATTTGCACCATGGATGAGCAGGATTCTATTACTCAGTTTCTACAAAGTGAATGTGTAAAATATATCTACACCTATGTCTACATCTACAGTTGTACTCTACAAGCCACTGTGAAATGCATGGCAGAAGGTATGTTCCACTGTACTAGTTATTAAGGCTTTTTCTCATTCCATTCACTTAAGGAGTGTGGGGAGAAAGCTTATTTAAATGCGCCTGTGTGTGCCGTAATTAATCTAAATTTGTCCCCATTATCCCTAGGGGAGCAATATGTAGGGGGTTGTAGTATATTCCTTGAGTCATCATGTAAAGCCAGTTCTTGAAACTTCGTCAGTATACTTTCTTGGGATAGTTTCTGTCTACCTTATGCAGTCTACCACCATTTCAGTTGTTTCTTCACCTCTGTGACCCTCTCCAGTTGTAACATATTCCTAGAGTTATAATTTCCATTCAGTCCTTGGAGCTTTTTAAGTAGACTTTCTCAGAACAGTATCCATCTAGCTTCAAGAGTTTATCAGTTCAGTTCTTTCAACATTTCTGTGACACTGTCCCATCAGTCATACAAACCTGTGTCCATTCGTGCTGCCCTTCTCTGTTTGTGTTCCATATCCCCAGCTAGTGATGTTTGGTATGGGTCGCACACACTTGGGCAATATTGTAAGATGAAGCACATGAGTAATTTGCAAGCAATCTGTTTTATTGACTGATTGCATATCCCTAGTATCCTACCAATAAATCAAAGTCTGCTACCTCCTTTACCCATGGTTAAGCCTATGTGACTGTCCCATTTCACATCCCTACACAATGCTATACCCAGGTATTTGTATGAGTTTACCAATTCCAGCTGTAACTCACTGATATATTCCTAGGATACTACTTTTTCTGTCTCAGGAGCAGCTCTATGAATGGAGATGAAAGTTCACAATTGGTGAAATGAAGGTCACTAACATTCCTTGGTTTCCTGTTCCTATCATTCTCAGTTTTCTAGAAGTCATTTTCACTTGCAATCAAATCAAAATGTTGTGGATTACTATGCGTACTTGTTCTGCTACATCATAACAGTGTACAGTCCCATACAGTTCATGCAACAATTGTGAAAATCACAGATCTGGCATTTGAATATATTTCACATTTGTCAAATTTCATTTTGAAAACAGGTACACAAGGAAATGCATGAGTGGTTGCGCAGACTCCCAAATGAAGTGTTTGTTTAAATAAGCTAATAACTATAATCAGTCAAACATACATTGACTGTAGTGGAGATTATATTGCAAAGTGGCACAACTGTGTGTTGTGTGTGCCCAATAAGTAATATTTAAAAATATTTGCAAGTTTTATTTGACTCCCCATCAATAGTTAACATTATATCACAGTTCCTTGGATGGGGAAATTTTATTTGTGTTCTTTGTTTCCTATATCTTAAACAACAATTCTTTGCAGATTTGATTTAAACCACACTTTCAATGCAGCCTCTCGTATATTTGTCCCAAAGAGTTCTGTACCAAATGTAGATTGGCATCCACTACTATGACTACAATTCAACTACTAATCGTAAGCATCTAGCTTCAACTAGAAGTCCCTTGTTTATGAAGCCACTACAACATGCCGCTACAGTAGACAGAGGAGTGCAGCACTGTTTTCTACAGGTGTTCTGCATGCCGATATTTGGGACTGAGCTTACTCGGCGTGGAGTCGGTTCGGCCAAACAGTGTACCTGGTGGGTTTCCATGGCCGGAACTGCCTCCTGTCTGGCACACGCGTTCAAAGTAGTCTGTTCCTGGACGGCTCATCAATGCCTCGCTGCCTGCTGAAGCTGCAAAACAAAGTAATAGTGACCTACATAGATGTACAAGTTACTTGATACAGCTTTGAAGTTGATTTCTAAAATATTGCACTACCTATCCACAAGGACAGCTTCATAAATAAGAAAAATTTGTAGCATAAAGTAGGATATGTAACTGACTCTTATTAGTTTTTGGTAAGCATGATATTTCTGTCACTTTCCTTAAAAGTTTCTAGTTCAACATGCAGTTGTCTGTATGCAGTTATATGAAGTGGTCAATATGATGCTTGTCTTAGAAGATAGAGGGGGAGTGGGAAGAACCTAGTTTCTTGGCATTATACATTTTCATAAGAAGGGTTGAACAGCTGCAAAGATCAACACCAAGTTGGATGAAACTCCCTGGAAGTTTAAAACTGTGTGCTAATCCGAGACTCTAACTTGGGACTTTTGCCTTTCGTGGACAGGTGCCCTACCAACTGAGTTCCCTAAGCACAACTCAAGACTTGACCTCATGGCTTTACTTCCACTCATACCTCATCTCTTGCCTTCCAAACCTCCAAAAAGGCTGAGGTTGAGTCTTGGTCCAGCACACAGTTTTAATGTGCCACGAAGTTTCACATCAATACACATTCTGCAGCAAAGTGAAAACATAACTCACCATATTGGATATTAATGTGAACTCTGTACTGCCATTGACACTTTATGAATGCCACTTGAGGAGTTAAAACACATTAACTAGATAAAAGAATAAGTATGCTCCTGTGTTGGCACTATAACACAAGAAGCTATAGAAAAGCTTCATGATATAATAACAGAAAATTGCACAATAAAAGAGTGTTAGATAATTGATACTGAATTTATCACAACTGAATAGGCCAAATAGGTATGTTACACACAGCCTGAAAAACTAGACATGAAATGGCTCTCTCTCTCTCTCTCTCTCTGTGTGTGAGTGTGTGTGTGTGTCTGCGTGTGTGTGTGTGTGTGTGTGTGTGTGTGTGTGTGTGTGTGTGTGTCTGTGCTATGGAACTGGTTTTTCACTAAAAATTGATATGGATGAACATTTCAACGCAGACTATAGGAATCTTTAGGCAAAAAATCTGCAGATCACTTTGTAGACATTCCTGACTATGGATAAAACTTGGGTTGGTCATCAAACAACTAAATCCAGAGACCAATTAGCAACTAAAATAATGGATTAAGATCATTGATAACATACTAGAGATTACAAAGGCCAGGAAAGGTATGGTCATTGCTTTTTTGAGGATTATCTGATAGGAGAAAATATAAAAATGCAGTAAATGAAGCAGGCAAAAAGGAACACAAACGTCTCAAAAATGAGATCAACAGGAAATGCAAAATGGCTAAGCAGGGATGGATTGAGGACAAATGTAAGGATTTAGAGGTGCATATCACTAGGGATAAGATAGATACTGCCTACAGGAAAATTAAAGAGACCTTTGGAGAAGAGAGAACCACTTTCATGAATATCAAGAGCTCAGATGGAAACCCAGTTATAAGCAAAGAAGGGAAAGCAGAAAGGTGGAAGGAGTATATAGAGGGTCTGTACAAGGGCGATGTACTTGAGGACAATATTATGGAAATACTGGTGTAACAGGGTGATGCGAAATGAAGGAATGTGATGGTATGCAACCGAATGCAAAACAGTCTGTTGTGGAGCTTATCATGAGACTGGCTATCATTTAAGGCATAGCTGCAAGTAATGTGATAATATGTTTTATAGGCTCAGAAAAAAACAAACATCCAAAGACTGAATTTGTCCAGTGGTTAAAGGAGGTATGAATTGCGATGTCATACACTTTTCAGGAGGGATAGTTTGCTCTAAAGGAGTATGATTTTTATATGCAGGCCAGGAATCAAGCAAAAGCAAGTTATTTCGACCAGCTATTGGCCAAATGCAGTGCTCATACCATAGTTGTAGTTCTCTTACATCCATTTTCCCACTCTTGCTTGCTGTGATGTCAATATTTCCTACTGCCCTTGCAAGATAATGCACATGAGAATGGATCACAGTGGGCAGAGCACCTCCAACTTCTTGCAGCACAATAAATAACTTTTCAGCTAATTTACCATCCAGATTAACAGTCAGCATAATTATATACAAATGCATTAAGGCATTGTTGTTGATTGATCCAGATACAACTCTCTTGGTACCTCTAATTTCCAGGATTCCTTTCATGTGTATTTCCTCTTCAAATCCAAATTGGTCATAGATGAAAAGAAATTTCTTACTGAACAATGAGATAAGTTTGTTTATTTCATCAATGAATTTTCAGGCCGATTTTGCAGTTTGCTGTGCATGTCAAGTTGACATTTTGTTTGAAATTTCACTATCTCACACCATCCAATTCTGTAGCACTGTTCGATGTTATGCAATCACCAATTGCTTCCCTTTAAATAATTTTAACCTATCCTGTAAATTGTATTGAGGATCCCTGAAATGTGCAAACACATTTTTGTAACAAGAACATCTTGTTCTCCCTTAAATATCCATAGTTTTTCTTTTGCACTACATGGTCATATTACTTATGAGTTATTCAAAATCTGTTCATAATTTTTTTTTTACTATGCTGTGGATGGTCTTCCATGTATGTAATTCTGTTTAGTACCCGATCCTTGGACAATGACTGTCCTTTACTACCTTTCACTGGAGACACGATTTGTGTCTCCCTGTCTGATAAGGATCTACATCTACATCTACATATATACTCTGCTAGCCACCAAGCAGTGTATGGCGGAGGGCACAATTCGTGCCAAAGTCATATTTCCCCCCTTTTGTTCCACTCGCGGATCGCGCGAGGGAAAAACGACTGTCTGAACGCCTCAGTGCAAGCTCTTATTTCCATTATCTTTGAATGGTGATCATTGTGAAATTTGAAAGTTGGTGGTAATAATATATGCTCTACATCCTGCATCGCTTCAGGATTCTACCAATAAACCGCAATCTAGAGTTCGCCTTACCCATTACCTGTGTAATCTGATCATTCCATTTAAGATCATTTCGAATAGTCACACCCAGATACTTGACGGACGTTACCGCTTACAAAGACTGGGCATTTATTTTGTACTCATACATTAATGGGGATTTTCGCCTTGTTATACACAGTACGTTACACTTACTAATATTGAGAGATAACTGCCAGTCATTACACCACACATTTATTTTCTGCAAATCCTCATTGCTTTGTTCACAACTTTTGTGTGATACTACTTTCCTGTAGACTACAGCATCATTGGCAAACAGTCTAAGACCGCTGTCAATACCATCAACCAGATTGTTTATGTAAATTGTAAAAAGCAGAGGACCTATTACACTGCCCTGGGGCACACCTGAAGTTACACTTGTTTCTGTCGAAGTCACCCTGTTCAGGACAACACACTGCTCCCTGTCTGTTAGAAAACTTTCTATCCAACTGCATATGTCATTGGATAGACCATAAGCGCGCATTGTTTGTAGCAAGCAACAGTGTGGAACTGAGTCGAACGCCTTTCAAAAGTCGAGAAATATGGCATCAACCTGGGAGCCGGTATCTAGAGCCTGTTGTATATCACGCTGTTTCCTAAAACCATGCTGGTTTCTACAGATGAGCTTCTCAGAGTCTAGAAAGGTCATTATGTCTGAACAAAAAATATGTTCCATAATTCTACAACTAATCGATGACAGTGAAATTGGCTGGTAATTGTGTGCGTCCGATTTTCTACCCTTTTTATAGATTGCTATGAACTAGGCCTTCTTCCAGTCCTGTGGAACTTTCCACTGTTCCAATGCTCTCTGATGGATAAGAATGGTGCTGTATTTGTAGCATAGTCAACATAAAATCTTACAGGGATATCATTTGGGTCAGATGCCTTCCTGGTGTGTAAGGATCTTAACTGTTTTACAATACCAGATACACTAAACACTATGTCAGCCATCCTTTTGTTTGTTTGATAATTGAAAGAGGGAATGGTGCTGCAGTCCTCTACCGTAAACGACTTTTTGAAAGCTAGGTTTAGAATTTCAGCTTTCTGTTTATCATCATCAGTTACATTATCCATACTGGATGATGAACTAGATGGCTAAACCCCTGTTTCAATATAACCTTCACTTTTTAAGCATGTATTGTCATCATTGTGCAGCGGTGTACTGTAGGTCTCTAGAAGAGCGTAGCATTCCAAAGGATTGGAAAAGGGCACAGGTCATCCCCGTTTTCAAGAAGGGACGTTGAACAGATGTGCAGAACTATAGACCTATATCTCTAACGTCGATCAGTTGTAGAATTTTGGAACACGTATTGTGTTCGAGTATAATGACTTTTCTGGAGACTAGAAATCTACTCTGTAGGAATCAGCATGGGTTTCGAAAAAGACGGTCATGTGAAACCCAGTTCGCGCTATTCGTCCACGAGACTCAGAGGGCCATAGACACGGGTTCACAGGTAGATGCCATGTTTCTTGACTTTCGCAAGGCATTCGATACAGTTCCCCACAGTCATTTAATGAACAAAGTAAGAGCATATGGACTATCAGACCAATTGTGTGATTGGATTGAGGAGTTCCTAGATAACAGGACGCAGCATGTCATTCTCAATGGAGAGAAGTCTTCCGAAGTAAGAGTGATTTCAGGTGTGCCGCAGGGGAGTGTCATAGGACTGTTGCTATTCACAATATACATAAATGACCTGGTGGATGACATCGGAAGTTCACTGAGGCTTTTTGCAGATGATGCTGTGGTGTATCGAGAGGTTGTAACAATGGAAAATTGTACTGAAATGCAGGAGGATCTGCAGTGAATTGACGCATGGTGCAGGGAATGGCAATTGAATCTCAATATAGACAAGTGTAATGTGCTGCGAATACACAGAAAGATAGATCCTTTATCATTTAGCTACAAAATAGCAGGTCAGCAACTGGAAGCAGTTAATACCATAAATTATCTGGGAGTACGCATTAGGAGTGATTTAAAATGGAATGATCATATAATGTTGATCATCGGTAAAGCAGATGCCAGACTGAGATTCATTGGAAGAATCCTAAGGAAATGCAATCCGGAAACAAAGGAAGTAGGTTACAGTACGCTTGTTCGCCCACTGCTTGAATACTGCTCAGCAGTGTGGGATCCGTACCAGATAGGGTTGATAGAAGATATAGAAAAGATCCAACGGAGAGCAGCGTGCTTCGTTACAGGATCATTTAGTAATCGTGAAAGTGTTACGGAGATGATAGATAAACTCCAGTGGAAGACTCTGCAGGAGAGACGCTCAGTAGCTCGGTACGGGCTTTTGTCAAAGTTTCGAGAACATACCTTCACCGAAGAGTCAAGCAGTATATTGCTCCCTCCTACGTATATCTCGCGAAGAGACCATGAGGATAAAATCAGAGAGATTAGAGCCCACACAGAGGCATACCGACAATCCTTCTTTCCACGAACAATACGAGACTGGAATAGAAGGGAGAACCGATAGAGGTACTCAGGGTACCCTCCGCCACACACCGTCAGGTGGCTTGCGGAGTATGGATGTAGATGTAGATGTAGATTGTACTCCTCATGTACATTGCACAGTCAAGTGTATATGATACCACACATTCCACTGACTCATCTTGCGGAAATTCTAATATTTCATCTGCCTCTTCTTTCACACTCTGAAAATATTTGGGTTCCTTTCTGACAAAATGTCAACTCTTGCAACTGTTATTGTAGATATAATGCAATGTTTGCTTTGTTTATCATTGCCATTACTCTGATTTGTATCAACACCACTAGCACTGTAGCACTGTTGTGAGTTACTCATCAACTAAGCAGTTCAACTACGCTCTGTAGCATCTTGCTGTGCTCACCATTGGATACCTCCAGTCCCACAAAGGTGACAAATTGCAATAAAAAGATGTAGCACAAATGAATTATTTTCATTTTTGATAATCCCACTAAAAAAGGACAATTGAGAACATAATAAATTTCTCTATTATGATCTTGGATGTGGTACGCCATTTTTTTTCCCTTCATACAAATTTATTAATATATGCGGGTACATTGGTAATTTGGTAATCATAATTCACAAACAAAATCTATATCACCTAGACTTCAATACAGGGAAAAGATCAACAAGATATTGTTAGATTACTACTCCTTAGGATTCTTAGCCAAAAATGTAGTAATCACACTAGGTTTTCTTTTCTAAAGATCTTTCCAAATGGTTTCCACCTCCCTTTCTTTCACTCTTTATTTATTTTCATGATTTGTGAACCCTGAAGCATACCCTGGCCTAATTTTGCTTCCTTTAAGAGATTTTTTTAAAATGCTTTCTTCAGTTTAACTGAAGCTTGAGAGAGAAGTTCTTCTCATTCTTCTTTGGATAGTATGATGTTCTTTTTTTCTATTCTTTCACAGCATCCACTTCATAGTCAATTGATTTATTGATGTTGCTTATTTTTTAAATATTCTCTGCAAGACACCTTGGTTTTGTTCCTCATCTTACTTTTCTTCCAATTCAAGTTTTCTTTCCCTTTCACATTCTTCCTTATAAGCAGTATAATTTGTGTGTGTGTTTGCTGTCCATACCTAATGAGCTGCAAGTCAATGGATGCAGAAAGAAACTGGGGCTATTGCCTCAAAACATCCCTCACAGTCAAAACACTGTTTAAAAGCCTATCAGTCATTGCTGCCTGTTTTATCGCAATGTGTGCTTCAAAATGGAATATCCCATGGGATAGTGTAAGAGGATCCTCAAGAAGTTTTGAACCATTTGGGTACTTTAACTTTATGGATAATGACTTTCCTTACAAGATGTGCTACTATAAGTAACTGTCAACATCTTTGTTGTCTAAAGCTGGGTCACCTACACTGAAGAGCCAAAGAAGCTGGCACACCTGCCTAATATTGTGTAGGGCCACTGTGAGCACACAGAAGTGCCACAACATGACATGGCATGGACTCAAATAATGTCTGAAGTAGTGTTCGAGGGAAGTGACACCATGAATCCTGCAGGGCTGTCCATAAATCCATAAGAGTACGATGGAGTTGTGATCTCTTCTGAACAGAATGTTGCAAGACATCCTACATATGCTCAATAATGTCCATGTCTGGGGAGTCTGGTGGTCAGTGAAAGTGTTTAAACTCAGAAGAGTGTTCCTGGAGTAGCAATTATGGATGTGTGGGCTACTGCATTAGCCTACTGGCATTGCCCAAGTCCATCGGAATGCACAATGGACATAAATTGACGCAAGAGATCAGAGAGGATGCTTTTGTATGTGTCAACTGTCAGAGTTGTATCTAGATGTATTAAGGGTCCCATATCACTGCAGCTGCACATGCCCCACACCATTACAGAGCGTCTACCAGCTCAAACAGTCCCCTGTTGACATGGAGGGTCCATGGATTCATGAGGTTGTCTCCATATCCATACATGACCATCCACTCAATACAAGTTGAAATGAGACTTGTCCATCCAGGCAACATGTTTTCAGTCATCAACAGTCCAATGTCAGCGCTGACTGGCCCAGGCAATGCATAAAGCTTTGTGTTGTGCAGTCATCAAGGGTACATGAGTGGGCCCTCAGCTCCCAAAGCCCATATCTATGAGGTTTCACTGAATGGTTCACATGCTGACACTTGTTGATGGCTCAGCACTGAAATCTGCAGCAATTTGTGAAAGGGTTGCACTTCTGTCATGTTTAACGATTCTCTTCAGTTGTCATTGGTCCTGTTCTTGCAGGATGCTTCTCTGGCAGCAGCGATGTTTTACTGGACTCCTGATATTCACGGTACACTTGTGAAATGGTTGTATGGGAAAATTCACACTCATTGCTACCTCAGAAATGCTGAGTCCCATCGCTTGGCACCAAGCCGACTATAGCATCACATTCAAACTCACTTAAATCTTGCTAACCTGCCACTGTAGCACCAGTAACCGATCCAACAATTGCACCAGACCCTTGTTGTCTTCTATAGGCATTTCTGACTGCAGTGCAGTATTCTGCCTCTTTACATATCTTTGTATTTGAATACACATGCCTATTCCAGTTTCTTTGGTACTTCAGTGTATTTCAAACTGTAGAATCCTCCAGTCATTTAATAAGCAATCCTGTGGACATCAAAAGGCATCATTTTTGCTACATTCCACATGTCACTGCAACTTCTGCTCTTTATTGTTTCTTTGGGTCTAAAAACTCAAAGCTTTTCAGTATTGAACTTGATAAGTATATCTTTTCCTTCACATATGTAATGTTTTTGGGCATTCTCGAGAAAGCACAACTTGTCACATTGTTCCAGTCTGCTAAGCTCTTTGGTTACTTGCCTGCTAATGACAAGCTATTCAAGATGAAGCATATTATCCAATATTAGGATTTCATTATGATGAACTTTTTACAGATGAAATTACAAAATGAAGCTTTGCTTTGACCGAAGTTTTTTTAAAAGTATTCAGAATGGTATTGTAGTTAAAATAATACTGAATACATCCATTGTTCCAAAATCCAGTTGGCTGAAGGTCCTAAAGTAAGCCATCCTGTGGTTGTATGCCTCTAAAACTTGTGAAGGGGAATGTTAGATCAAGTTTCTTCAAATTCTACTCAGTGAACAGGTCAACTATCAAAATAATGGTAAATATTGACCAGAAATCTGGATGGTTCTTCATCCAAACACTCCAAAGTCTTTACATTGGCATTATGTGTTGTATGACTGTTGCAAGTTCTGATGTTTACAAGTTGTCTGCATCAGTTCTCCTGCCCATCACTATTTAAAACCCTCAACACGTTCTTACTGATGTTAGGTCTACCTGAACCCAGCATGGGATGCATGTAGAGACAAGCTGGGTTCAGAAAGTGCTTCAAATAATTTCTGATGTGATGTTTCACTATCTGCTTTGCCAGTAGAGAAAGTTCTTAGTTGATATGTTGCTATCCAACACTTACTCTCTGACCAAAACATATTTGTTTTTAATTGTTCTATTTTATCTTTAAGAATGGTAGATTCATTGAAACTCAATGAGTAAAATGATGAACATGCTTCTTCTAACATATGTTCCTGGGAATGTGATGCCATTCCATCAGTTATTAGGTATGTCATTTCCTTGGACAAAAGTAAAAATGTTCAGAAGCACTATCGGGGACCATCATCTTAAAAATGTTACAAATATAATTTGACAAATTTGCTGAGTAGCTGCAAATCATTGATTTCATTGTCCAAATCAATTTAGTAAAGGGATTGGAGTTCTTGTATGAAGAAGCATCCAGATTTCTGGCCAATATTTAACATTATTTCGATGGTTGACCTGTTCACTGAGTAGAATTTCAAGAAACTTGATCTAATATACCCCTTCACAAGTTTTTGGGGCATACAGCCAAAAATTGAACAGAGTATCACATTAGCAGTTTTGTTTCTACAGCAAAATTATAACATGGAACAAAAACAGAAGCGGTTGTAATAGAGGAATATTTGGCACTAATAACAGTTGCACAAATATAAAAAAAAAACACCCAAAAAATAAAAAATAAAAATCTACCTCAAATTTTAGATGCCCCACATATTAGAATTTATTTACTTTAATCACCAGAGCATTTCAAAAAGTTAAATGAATGAACATGAATACAAAAACTTTGAAACAAAAATAAATAACTTTGACAACATTAAAAAAGGTGACTAAAGTTAAGCAATGTGACAGACTCCCCACCCTGCGAGTGGCATGATAGTTTGGACAGCATAAGATACAACATGCCATCTTGGCTCCTATGTGTTGAGGGCAATTTCAAAGCAAACACTACGTCACAGAGGTTTTAGAGGCCAAAGTACTGTCTCAACTTCAGCCAGCTCCACATACTAATTTCTAAAGGACAATATCTAATCACATAAGACAAGGAATGTGTGAGACTTCTTCAAAGAACAAGCAGTACAATTACTCTTTGATCGCCACAGCCATCTGGTATGAGTTGCCGTGGGTACTAGCGGCTGAAAAATTGTTTGTAACAGGCCCTCAGCAACAACTGTAGATGCGTGGTTTGGAACATGAACCACTTTCAGGGAGATTCCCCAGGAACGCATCCAGTGCTAATATGTGTAGAGGTTCTGATTACAGTGGGCATGGGCTTCGAAATTTACTGAATTCCTTACATCAGAAACCTTGTACAGCTCTTTGTGTATTGCTTTATACCTAATCTGTGGCATTATAGGGCATTTCCATCTTAAGTGCCATTGTTAGAGTTTAATTAATTTTCGCTAATGTTAGTGTATCTGTAAGCCCCTATAATGTATCCAGAGCCACAGAAAAAATTACAATACTGTTTTTACAAAATATCAATCAAAATTATTGTATTTTGATTTAAGAACAGTAGAAGTATCTATACAATGCTGCTGAATAAATACATAATTTTCTTTGCCAACAAAAACAAAAAACAAAACAAAAAAAAGAAAATGAAAAATGGGCTTAATTAAGAAGGTATAAAAGTGCAGAATATGATCCCTAAAGTATTTAAAGTAAGCATAATGTGCAGAAACAACTGGATTTCACATTGAGTGACAATGTTATCATATTAAATTCCTTCTGAATTTAAGTGCTTTATATGAGCCTACTCTGAAATAACTATGTTCTGAATGTGAAGATTGCCTTATCAGAAATTAAAGGAAAAAGATGGGAAACAACAGAAACACGTAAAAAAGATTCAGAGACAGGAGAGATAATCAGGTACTGGATTGGTTATAAAACTGTTAACATTTCCTTAAGCAATTAAGTTAAAATAATAAAGAAGAATGCATGGGGCATTTAAGTAAGTCACTAGCTGAGTATGTATTTATTCCAATTCTGTTAGTCCATCTCCTACAATCCCTTCTCTGTATCCATCTCCTCTTCCCTCTCTCCATCCATTCACCCATCCCCTATCTCTGTCCATCTCCTCCTCCCTCATATCTGTCTCCATCTCCTCATTTCCTCTCACTGTCCACCTCTTCCTAACCCCTTCCTCCACACCAACAGGTGGTTGCTGGTTCTTACCCCATAGTATTTCTTTCCATATAATAAATAATATGTGTATCACATTTGATTGAAATAGATCCAAGGATTTACAAGAAGCTTTTTACCTGTGGCTTTGCCCCTATATGCACATGTCATCTATATTTCATATGTATTTAACATATTTCACTGATATTTCACCTGTATCTCTAGTGAATAACCCCCTGCAGTTTTGTTTTCATGCAGCACAATGTTTATGACATCATTTCTCCTTAACTATCTGTCATAGAATGATATATATTTACAGGTACACTGGCTGCAAAATGTGTTGTGAATAGAGTTATTAGTAAAAAAGTAATATATTAATAGGTCATGCCTGATGCAGCAGTTTTACTGCATGAAGAATGAAAATATAGTAGGCGCTAAACTTTTTGCCTTTCATCATTTTGTGCAGAAAGTCTCATAAGCATTTGAAATTATGTACAAAATCTGTTGTAAGTCACTAACTGCTTTAATTCTCAAATACTGGATAACTATAGTCTGGTTATTTGCGTGTTGTCAGTTATACTTTTCTTCACCCTCACCCCCGCTCCTTTGACAGGTAGTCAGTTCTTACCTTCACAGTGGTTCTTTCCAGACAGTAAGTTATATGTGTGCCAAGTTTGGTTGAAATAGATACAGTGGATTAGGAGATGATGTGGAACATACATACTCACATTGAATTTTATAATATTTATGGATCTCAAGTACAATAAAATACAAAGAGATAACTTAAATTTAAAGCTTTGGGATGATTACAACTTTTATGAGACCAGGAACATTAAAATTATTTTTAATTTAATAAGTATGGAGGCAAGCTCTTAATGCAATGTTGTACATTATATAAATAAAAGCACATACCTCTGTCATCGCCACTGATGAAGCACTGACTTCCACTGGGATAGTACGAGAATGATCGGCAAATGAAGTCTGTATATTCATAGCAACGTCGTTTACAATCCATTTCATCACTAACAAGTGAAAGTACAAGGTCTAAATAACGAGGATATGAATTTGGTATTGATTTGAAAGTGCACCTTGCTTCTTCTGAAAATAGAAGTGTGACATTAGTGAAATATATTCAACTATATGAAATTCATGGAAAAATACATTGTTTAATTTAATTTACAGTTAGTGTTAAAAATAATGTAGGAAACAAAAATCACAAAATTTAATGAAACATATTCACCAGAAGAACGTAAGGATAGAATATTTTTTCTTGAAAGTGAATGATTGAGGCTTTATAATGCCATCACGTTGGTATCATGTGCGTCTCATTTCTCAGCTCCAGCCAGTAACTCTCTCAACAACAATGAGTAGATCTGAAAGCTTTCACTTGCACTTCTCCATTCTAATATGTTTTTAATTTTTCTCTGTATTAACTCAAATACAATAAGCATGACCTTGAACTGTGACATTACAAAAATCATGTGTACCACATATACATGGGGCACTGTATTGTTGGTAGAATACTGTTGCTGTCAGTGATTGATTTTGTACTGTACTATTAAACATTTTTATTTGTATTGACTGTTACTGTATTGCTCATATGTTTGTGGGGTGCATACGATGCTGTGACTGGATGTATACATTAACCTAAACATCGATAACATATCACTTAGACATTTGGCACTGTTTTGCTGTACCATTGACCCATATTTACTTCATTTCATCAGTCTTAACCTTTTGCTTTGCCTATACTTTTTTATATTCTAGACATGTCACTTTCAACTGATGCTTTTCTTTATTACACTGTAAATGGTTCAATGCGTAAGATGTTCCACAGTACAATGAAACAAATTACAGATGACGTATACATCTACATAATCTCTTCATTTTCTACCTAATGCAGACTAAGGTTGACTATTAGATGTGTATTTTCATTGGTTTTGTGTGTTAGAATAACTTTGTAAGCCAGTGCCTCCTATTATGTAAATTTTCACTATTGTAGACATATTGCGATGTATATTGACACTGCCTCTTCACAATGATCATGTATATTGGTCATCTTTATATTTTGTATAATTTTAAGTCGATCTATTCTAATGTGATTTATTTCATCTGTAAACATATAAAATACTTTATATAGACTTGCATAAATTGTTATACAATTAGTCTCTCCATCAGTTGCCTTAGTGTATATATTGCATCAGTTGTTCCTCTTCCCAGCATAAATCCAAACTGTTCTTCACATTCTTCCATTTCTAGACACAACCTCTCCTCAATTATCCTTTCCCAGATCTTCATTGTGTGGGATATCAGTTTTATCCCTCAATAATTGCCATAGGTTTGGATATCCCCTTTCCCCTTATATAAGGGAACCAGTATAATGCTTCTCCACGCATGCTGCATTCTTTCTCCTTTCCATATCTTCTGCATTAGATCCCAGAGAATATCAGTTCCCTGTTCTTCCACACTTTTCATTGCTTCTATTGGGATTTGGTCTGCCCCCATGGCCTTTCCATTTTTCATTTTCATCATCATATGTTCGACTTTTTCCCTACTTATACTTTGGGTTGTTCCTTCATTTATATCTCCACCCTCATACTTCTTTCGTACATTTTCCTCATTCAATAGCCTTTCAAAGTACTCCCACCACCTACTCAGGATTTTCTCAAGGTCATGTAATACTACACCTGATTCATCCTTTATCTGCCTCATTGATGTTATGTCCTTGGTCACCTTATCTCTTGCTTTAGCAATCTGTAGGAGTTGCCTACCATTCTGTCTTCTTTCCAGCTGTTCATACCCCTCCTGCATTGCCTCAGCCTTTGCTTTTGCCACTGCTCTTTTTGCCATCTTTTTTGCAGTCTTGTAGGCTTCACTATCCTCCTGTCTCCCTGTTAAGTCCCACTGTTTTTTTTTCTTTTCTTTTTT
Source organism: Schistocerca cancellata (assembly GCF_023864275.1). Lineage (NCBI taxonomy): Eukaryota > Metazoa > Arthropoda > Insecta > Orthoptera > Acrididae > Schistocerca > Schistocerca cancellata. The sequence continues at coordinate 755,173,626 of NC_064629.1, read as the reverse complement.
GGACCTTCCTTCACTTTTATCGCTTTCTGAACCTCCTCGTTCCACCACCATGCCTCCTTATCTTCTGGTGGCCCCTTTTCTGTTGTTACACCTAGAACATCTTTCCAAGCTTTTGTAATTACATTGCTATTATAACTCCACCACTTTGATTTTTACACAAAACTGGTAAGGCCAACACGTGTATATTTTGAATGAGGCATTGCTGAGAGCTGGGATTGTTATTTCAACTTCTGATTCAGTATGACCTGGCTGGAAGCTTCATTTCTATCTCCTAGGATTTTAGTTGCAATTATTCTACAATGTGCCCTGTCTCATCATAATTATGAATATCCAGTGACAGATTTTCCTGATTTAATTATATGTTTTTATTTTTTCTTGGATCAGTTTGACAGCTCAACTGCCAGCGGATAAATCTTCACTGCAGATTTCAAGGTGGCGCACATCATATTTTCTCCTCCACCTATCCAGCCAGCCAGAACTATCAGAAAACTTTCTTCTCCTCCTTCTAATTATTTTCAAAATAAAAGTGCCTTCTCCTGAATAATTGGATCAGTTACTGGACTAGTTTAACTTGCCATTGAATAAAGAACTTCACTAATCTTTCCATAATTTGATGTTTCCATGGTTTTTACCATGTGTAAATTTTGATGTTTTTAGAAGAACAAGATGCTTTGGTAGAATACCACTGCACTAGTTTGGTTCTGCTTCATTACCAGTCACCTAGTGTTACTTCTCCTATGCCTAACTCTGCCACTACCTTATTTACAGTGTCCCTACTGTCCAATATTTTCAGTGCTAAAATTTACATCTCCAAAGAAACAAACTTCTTCTTCTGTTTTGAAGAGTCAACACTCATATTCATGAGAAATGGCAAGAACAATTATAAATACAGGGTTATTACAAATGATTGAAGCAATTTCACAGCTCTACAATAACTTTATTATATGAGATATTTTCACAATGCTTTGCACACACCTACAAAAACTCAAAAAGTTTTTTTAGGCGTTCACAAATGTTCGATATGTGCCCCTTTAGTGATTCGGCAGACATCAAGCCAATAATCAAGTTCCTCCCACACTCAGCACAGCATGTCCCCATCAATGAGTTCAAAAGCATCGTTGATGTGAGCTCACAGTTCTGGTACGTTTCTTGGTAGAGGAGGTTTAAACACTGAATCTTTCACATAACCCCTCAGAAAGAAATTGCATGGGGTTAAGTTGGGAGAGCGTGGAGGCCATGACATGAATTGCTGATCATGATCTCCACCACGACCGATCCATCGGTTTTCCAATCTCTTGTTTAAGAAATGCCGAACATCATGATGGAAGTGCGGTGGAGCACCATCCTGTTGAAAGATGAAGTCAGCGCTGTCGGTCTCCAGTTGTGGCATGAGCCAATTTTCCAGCATGTCCAGATACACGTGTCCAGTAACGTTTTTTTCGCAGAAGAAAAAGGGGCCATAAACTTTAAACCGTGAGATTGCACAAAACACGTTAACTTTTGGTGAATTGCAAATTTGCTGCACGAATGCGTGAGGATTCTCTACCGCCCAGATTCGCACATTGTGTCTGTTCACTTCACCATTAAGAAAAAATGTTGCTTCATCACTGAAAACAAGTTTCACACTGAACGCATCCTCTTCCATGAGCCGAAAATTCAAAGCGTTTGACTTTGTCATCGGGTGTCAGGGCTTGTAGCAATTGTAAACAGTAAGGCTTCTGCTTTAGCCTTTTTCATAAGATTTTCCAAACCGTCGGCTGTGGTACATTTAGCTCCCTGCTTGCTTTATTCGTCGACTTCCACGGGCTACGCGTGAAACTTGCCCACACGCGTTCAACCGTTTCTTCACTCACTGCAGGCCGACCCGTTGATTTCCCCTTACAGAGGCATACAGAAGCTTTAAACTGCGCATACCATCACCGAATGGAGTTAGCAGTTGGTGGATCTTTGTTGAACTTCGTCCTGAAGTGTCGTTGCACTGTTATGACTGACTGATGTGAGTGCATTTCAAGCACGACGTACGCTTTCTCGGCTCCTGTCGCCATTTTGTCTCACTGCGCTCTCGAGCGCTCTGGCGGCAGAAACCTGAAGTGTGGCTTCAGCCAAACAAAACTTTATGAGTTTTTCTACGTATCTGTAGTGTGTCGTGACCATATGTCAATGAATGGAGCTACAGTGAATTTATGAAATCGCTTCAATCATTTGTAATAGCCCTGTACATACACACTACACTGAGTCTGAGCAGACACTGGTTTACTGGTGGTAGGTGAAACAGCAATAGTTGCTAAAGTAGTCCTGATTGTAAACAATGTATGAGCACACATATTGGCCACTGATCACACCCACTCCCTGCACATTTTCGATTTTATTTGTGATATTGTTTTCATTTTTTAAACATAGTAGTCAACTGTCTTCCACCTTGGATTAAATGCAGGCTTGGCTTGTGTGGGCTTGAATTACCAACATTTTACTGTACTATGTTCTGTTTGCAAAGAACTCCTCAATCAGGCACAAAGCTGGTCTAATATTCCATACACTCATATTTTGTTCATGAAGGAACAGTGCAAAACTGTATCAAATGCCCTCTAGAAGTCAAGGAACATTACATACATCAATCGAGATGCTATGTGGTTGTAATGGACAAACAGAGCAAGTTGGGTTTCATATGATGGTTGTTTGAAGAATTTTGATTCTTATAATGTAGATTTTTGGCTCCCAGAAATGTTGTAACACCTGAACATAAAATATGTTCCAAAATGTTACAACCGACTGATGTCAGCAAAATAATTGTGGACAAGTGGCCAATAATCTTGTACATTGTTATATGCTGACGTCAGCTGAGAGATTTCCTTGTAGCACACTACTCCTATTCTGTACAATACTTCTTCTAATAGCTTACAACTTCTACCTGTAATGTGTTATTTACTCATATATTTTTTGTGTTGAACTAATTCCTTAAATCTTTTGTATATAAATTTTCTAATAAGAATTCTGTAAATTATGTACTGATCTGTTGAATGACCATGAAGCTTCAGCTTGCATGGTTCCACAGAAATTGATAAATAAAGAAATGACTAAGTCCAACCCCCTCACCCATTAGTTCAGTTCTCGGGTACGCTCTTGTCCAAATGTAATGTACGTGTCCTTGGTTTTCATAAATCTGCCTCGCATTATTAATCATAGCACATTTACCGGAAAGCTAGGCATACTCACGGGGCAGACACTGGTTTTCAAGGTATTCGGTTGTGGGGGGTGCATCCACATAGTCAGAGGGCCTGGTGCGGCGATCCTCACTGCTGAGACGGCACTCAGTGGTGAGTGTGTCATACTCTGCCGAACGGCAGGTGAACCGCTGCTCGGATAAGCACGCCTCCATGCAGTCCCGCCTGCTCTGCACCAGGTTGAGCTTCAGGTCATCGTGGCCCTGCAGCTCTTTGCCTTGGCGCCGTTCGAATGCCCAGGCCCGACCCTCGCAACCGTGGATGTAGCCTGAAAATGGAAATATGCTTCAGGTTGCCTCCTAAGGGGATTTTAAGAAACCAAAAATATTTGTGCATCTATTATAATCTTTTCATTGTCTCTCAATGCCTTGCTATATATTTCTCTGAGTCTGTTATGTCAGTGGATTCTCCATTATGCAGAAAAGTCAAGTACAGACTTGTCCACTTACTTCACACACAACGTAAATTAGCTGTTTCGTTGGGTATGCTGGGAATGTAAGCACACGATCACTGTCCAACTTAACTTGCTGGTGCAGCGAGAGGAGAGGTGTACTCTTGAGTCAGTATTATGTTCACAGTGTCTACTACAATACTTTGGCATGTTCAACATGAGGTTGGGAATGGCGGTAACATTCTGTACTGGCATGAACTCGTCCAACTTCCTTTGATTCCTTCACTCCCGGAACAGTGCCAAGTTACACTGCCTGAATAAAATAAATAAATAAATAAATAAATAAATAAAAAGATCAGATATCAACGGAATTTCATACACGAATACACCATCAGCGGGCAGGTGAATGATTAATGTTGCAATTCTCTGTGTCTACCAGATTGCATTAGTGCTGTTCATGTTTAGTGCTGTTTACAGGCTTATGTTGCATGAACAGTGTCAGATGATGAGTAATCACTGTGAAGGACATGGAGAGGCCACATACTCATGTCAGACAGTACTATAAGCACCTGACAGAGTTTGAAAGGGGACTCATTGTGGGTCTGCATTTGGCTGGCTGGATGAATTGTGCAATATCCAGATTTTTGGGGCATTTGTATACGACAGTGGCCCAATGTTGGATTGTACGGGAACATGATGGCAGGCATACTCGTTGTCAAAGTTCCAGTTGACCAGGTCTGACCACCATGAGGGAACATTGCTGTATTATGCACTGGGCACATTCTAAGCCCTTTACAGCTACACCTGTCATCCAAAAACCAGTAATGGACTCCCTGTGACATTCCGTGACATTCTGTAGCAATGTTCAGAGAGTAGCTGCAGCCAGACTAGGAATAACTATCTCATACATAGCCTGTTGTTCACACCACAATGCAAATGAATGTGACTGGAGTTGCCACCATCAGGAAATACAGGCTGGCAATGAATGACACAGCATTACATCTAGTGAAGAACTGCGATTCTGTTTTACCTCAGACAACATCGCCGGTGAGTATGGCGATGACACAGGGAGAGGTCCCATTGTTCCAAAGTTTTGGTGAGGCAAATCAGTATTACTCCTGGCATCATGGTGTGGAGAGCCATCGTGTATGACTTCAGGACACTGTTGTTAGTGACTGAGGGAAATCTGATGGCACAACAGTATGTCTTGGACATCCTCCAACCTTGTGAATTTCCTCTCATGTGACAGTAACGTGGTGCCATTTTTCAACAGGACAGTGTTCGTCTACACAAGGCACATGTGTCTATGAACAAGTTTGTGGGAAATGCTGAAGTACTCCCATGACCAACAAGATCCCTAGAGCTTTCCCCCAATTGAACAGGTGTAGCACCAGCTCAGATGTCAACGCCGTCCCTGTGCCATCATCCAGAATATCAAATATCAGATAAAACATGGGGGCTTAGAATCACAACGTCGTTCCTAGCATTTTTATAGATAAAGGAAAAAGAAATATTTTCAGGAAGAGAAATATTATCACTGTTATCACAATATTCATGCTGCTGTTAACTGTGATACCTCATTGTCCTCAGAGTGTGTTTACATTCATTCAACAATTTCTCAGCTTTAATATTAAGACAGTGAAGAAGCAGATATGTCAAAATGGCCAATTTTTAGCTACGTTGTTATGACTCTTAAACCCCCAGTGGTGGGACAGCTTGCATCACGAGAGGATACAATGGCTTTATGATACCCTTCCCAGCTGAATCTGTGGATGCAACGTCATACTAATAAGTGCGCTAGTACGCCAAGTTATCTGTAAATTTACTCGATTTTGTAATCAATGAAATAACATCATGTACCATCCAACCAGAGGGGTTTTATTTCGTTCCTTCTCTCGATCTTGGGGCTTCACTTTTTTTGTCAAGCAGTGTATATTGTACAACGGTACGATTATGCTGCAGCCTCGTGTTTGGCACACAGCCTTGCTTAACCGTTTAAAAGTACATAATTATGCGCTACTGTTTATGCTGGTGGTTGGGATCTGCGAAAGGCGGCGGGAAAACAACATTTCGTGCAGTCCGCAAAAAGATGAATTCATACATTGCAAAATTCCAGTAATATGATTCAAAACGGATCATGTGGAACGCATAAATCACACGAGATGTGGGGAAAAAATTGTCGGAAACACTGGATATTTTATCTGAGTGAGGTACAAGTGAGGCGTAGGGGCGTAATGTACAAATGTGATGTATAAACAACAAGTGAAGCCACTCAGAGCAGAATTTAGTCACGAGTGGGATATTTTATTTTTGCAATTTTCCGTAGCTGCAGCAATGGATTCTTTAAATAAATATTTCACACATTGTTACAACACACCTCATCGAGTACATGGGCACAATGAAGGGTATCCGGGACAGATTTAACAATCATTTTCTAAGTATTGCTGGTGAATTAAATAAAAATTTAGTTTCTACATGGAGTCATATAACTTTCTTGCCAAATGCCTTTCCGAGATTGATGTCTGGAATACTCCTCTGTGATACAGGCAAGGGGGAGTGTGAGTCAATAATTAAATCACCGACGACTAAGGACTCTCATGGATATGATGGCGTGCCTAGCAGAATATTAAAGTACTGTGCTGCGCATGTTAGCCATGCATTTAACCATATTTGTATTTTTTTCCTTTAGGAATAGTCAGCTTCCTGAACAAGAACGCAAAAGGCGTGATTAACAAAACCTTGGATTCCAGCTACTAGCGTCGCTTTATGGCCGTAAGTGCTTTCGGTTAAGACCATGCGTCATTGCTCTTCATTAGCGTGACAAGTGTAGAAGGTGTTGCAGTTTGTGAATAACATAGAATTCGAGTAGAGAGAGAGAGAAAAAAAAACAAAGATTTACTGATCATACAGGATGTCCAGAAAAGGACTCCCTGATTTCAAAATTAAATATCTCGAAAACAAAGATCGATAGAGGAATGCAGTAAACGGTATGTTTATTGTGAAAGCTGTAAGAAGTTTATACAGCAGTTTGAAATAATAGTTACAAAAGCTGCTAACAGATGGCGCTGTAATCGCCATACGTAATGCCTAGTATAAGCAGTGATCCGAAGCCCAGAGCGATCAGTTCCACTATTGAAACGTGAAAGGAGGTTAGCGTACCGAAGGAAGAGATTAAAACCATGTACTCCATTGAACAACGCGTTTTTCTGGTGCAAGGGTACCACAGGTTAGAAGAGAGTCCTACGGCAACAAGGCGAAGTTTTCAAACCATTCGTACGCTCTTAGCAAAATTTCAACGAACAGGCAGCGTAACTGAAGATCTAGTGGGGCATATTGGCCGCAAGCAAACCGCAGTTACGCCTGAAAATATCGCCACAGTTTCTGGAATTATTCAGCGGAATCCAATGTCATCCGTCCGTAATATTGCATCTGAGACTGGTTTGAAGCGTTCCAGCACACAGAAAATACTGAGAAAGAGCCTACACATGTTTCCATTCAAAATTCAAACGCACCAGGCCATACCCGTACGAGCTGTGCAACAAAAGGGTTGCCTTTGCTAATCAGATGCTCACAATGATTTGATGTTGGCTGCATCTGGTTTACAGATGAAACACACTTCCACCTGAATGGATATGTGAATAAGCAGAACTGGCGATTTTGGGGTTCCGAAAAGCCATATTGGTGTGAAGCGAAACCCCTGTATTCTCCTAAAGTTATTGTGTGGGCTGCAGTATGCAGCAAGGGCATTATTGGCCTTTTTTCATTCGAGAAACGGTCACTGGTGCACGTTACGTTGCAATTTTGGAACAATTTGTCGCCACACAGCACGCGTTACAGAATCGACCAGGTACTGAATGGTTTATGCAAGATGGAGCCCGACCACATCGGACCGAACAAGTGTTTCGCTTTCTTGAGGAATACTTTGGGAATCGAGTCATTGCTTTGGAATATCCCAAATTTACTGGTGCAGGCATGGATTGGTCTCAACATTCGCCGGATTTGACTCCCTGTGACATTTTTTTTTTTTTTTTTTGTGGGGCACAGTGAAAGACATGGTCTACCCGAAGCACCCCGCCACGCTGGACGAGCTTGAATCGGCAATTTCTGAGACATGTGAATCCATTTCGGTTGAGACACTACGAAATGTGATGGCGAATTTCATTCTTCGTTTGCGCCACCTCTGTAGTGCCAATGGTGAACATTTTGAAAACATTGTGATGTGATTGTTTGCAAAGATTGTTTTCATACGATTATTTCACTCATGTATGCTGATATGAGCTGTACAGCGTACAGCGCCATCTGTTAGCAGCTTTTGTAACTATTATTTCAAACTGCTGTATAAACCTCTTACAGCTGTCACAACAAACATACCGTTTACTGCATTCTTCTGTCGATCTTTGTTTTCGAGATATTTAATTTTGAAATCAGGGAGCCCTTTTCTGGACACCCTGTATAATCTATGTGAGCGAAGCAGTGGGCTCCTCTAAGCTACAGTTTTACAAACACTGTTTTCATTGAGCCAATTTACAGCTATAGAACGTTGCATATCAATTAGTAAGCTTCAACACATACCACTATATATTACGTATAATCTGGCAATATGTGAGGCCAGGCCATACGTTTTGCGCCTGCACTATTCGCGCACTGTGCTTTTCCAGCTCTTTCAATTAAGGTGCTTCCCCTAACCATCGATCTTTAATCTCAGTTGTTACTTTATCGCCATGTAACATGGTTGTCGATCGAATACATCAACAGGAATTAAATACACCAAATAACAATAATTTACAAACTTTAAATTTCATCTTTACAACAAGCATAATTTTTTTCAAAACAAAACGTTTAGTACCGTTCTGTGTGGTATGTGTTACATACTGATTTATTGACTGCTCACATGGTGCACCACAACACACTAAATAAAGGACTCAATACACCGTCTGTAAATTGAGAAGCAAGAAGCGATTTTAGTAAGTGGAGAGAGCTCTCTAGGAGAACGCTCCTGTCACCTTACAGGCACACTAAGAACTTATTTCCTATTAACCAGCATAGTATAAAGTGTAGTGGTAAACGTCGAGTTGCTTGAGTGCATTTCTTGTGTGACTTTAGATAAGTTACAGGTGCCAGATTAGTCCTGTTTGTATATTTTGTGAAGTTATTCAGCTAGTGAACTAATTGGTTATGTTATCAGTAAGTGTGAGGTGATGGATAAGAAAATGGGTGCAATCCCGAAACAAGATTTTTAGACAATAAAGACAGTTTGGTCGTTTCTAACGTGCTTAGTGATTTTATTAAAGTGGTAGTACATGTTTCACTTGCGAAATATAGGGGTCAAAATCAAAGAGCTGCAGTCAGTACCAGTGTGAGCGTTGCAAAATAGCTCGCATCAGAGGGCTGTGGTAAAATAAACTATAAGCTGGTATTTACCCAACATGATCCACATTGCTATAATTATAGACTATGGATACAAGGTTTTCCAACAAACGCTCTTCAACAGCTTCATCCTTATCTCCTACACCCTGTGAATTTCTATTATGTATGTGGCATAGGGTACGTATCATTGTATCATATATTAAGGTACCTTCCATTTCCATTTGTGGATAGAGTATGGGAATAATAACTGCTTTTCGACTCTGTGTAAGGTGTTAAAAATCAATTGCTGCACAATATCTACAGAATCGATAGATAGGGGTTGTGAGGTTCAGGACCATTTAGTTGCTATTTTTCGCATCACAGTTAACGCTACATGTAAGCTGGGTACGTTGCTATCATGATACAGACATAGACTGAAACACAGGGAGGCGATTCCCATGATCGGCAAACAGCCTGTGAGTACGGTTGCGCCATATGTCGCTGTAGATGAGCTGGCAGTGTGAGGAACTACCAATATTTGAGAACACATCTAGCAGAGTAATTGTAAATGCCGAGGACAACACGAGATTCAGGTGTGTCTGAGCAACTTGTTCTGTATCAAATGTTGATTAGTAGGCTACACTTTTAACGTAATAAATGACATGGGCAGTCTAAAATCATTAAAGCTCTTTCATTATTATTAGACTACATTATGCAGTAAACTAACTGGAATGCTACCTCAACATGCATCAGTAGCTACACAAATAGAATTTTTCCACTTCAGAACTCTACCAGAGAAAGAGGAAACCTCTGCCATTCTCGCATCAGATGGTCCAGTCGGAACCGACCGAGCACCTTGTCATCCTCAGCCAGTGGCGTCATCTGCCGGCCGGAGTGACCGAGCGGTTCTAGGCGCTACAGTCTGGAACCGCTACGGTCGCAGGTTCGAATACTGCCTCGGGCATTGATGTGTGTGATGTCCTTAGGTTAGTTAGGTTTAAGTAGTTCTAAGTTCTAGGGGACTGATGACCACAGCAGTTAAGTCCCATAGTGCTCAGAGCCATTTGAACCATTTTTTTTTTTTGGCGTCATCTGGATGCGACATAGAGGGGCGTGGGGTCAGTACACCGTCTGATGGTCGTTGTTAGATTTGTAGATGTTCTACTTCTCATTCAAGTAGATCTTCATTTGGAATCATGAGGCTGAGTGGACCCAGTGCGAGCCTAGTATCAAGGGAAAATCTCTGACTGTACCGGAAACTGAACTTGGATCCTATGCATGGCACTCAGGCACACTGATCACTATAATAATAATAATAATAATAATAATAATAATAATTTTATTGTCTTTAAGCCATTACAGCAATAGACAAAGTCATACATATAATACAATAGAGTACAGTACATGCTATAGAAGGACAGAATTGTTAAGAACTTTACAGTTTAATATCACAGGTCATGAAATCCTTTACATTGTAGAATGGGTTTACAACTAACCAGTCATAAAGTGTTTGTTTGTATTGTTGCTCTGGTAAATTTTGTATACCTTGTGGAAGTTTGTTAAATAATTTGTGGCCCATAAGTTCATAACTGTTAACTGATTTTGACAGTCTGTGGTAGGGCGTATAGATAGAGCTGTTTGTCCTAGTGCTGTAACAATGTATATTTGCCCTGCGTTTTACTTTAGGTAAGTTCTTTTTTGTGTAGATTAAAACATAATAAATATATAGGTTTATTACTGTCATGATTTTTTGTTGAGTAAACAAAGGTTTACAATGAGCCTTGTATGGTGAGCCTGTAATTATCCCAATAGCTTTCTTTTGCAGCAATAGTATATCATGCACACAAGTGGAGTTTCCCCATAAAATAATGCCATAGGATATGATGCTTTGGAAAAATGAGTAGTAAGATACTCTAACATAATTTTTAGGTACACAGTGCATTAATCGCCTTAACAAATAGATTACCCTAGACAATTTACCGCTAATATACTTAATATGTGGATTCCAAGAAAGTTTATCATCCAAATAGACCCCCAAAAATTTAACACAACTAGGATCATCTGATGGAAACTTGTCTTTTAAACTAAATACCATCTGCTGGGTTTTGCTTTCATTAAGCAAGAACCCATTTGCTTTAAACCAGAGTGAAGCTTGCTCAATTGTCTCTGTAACACATGTTTTAAGGCTATTAAGATCATTACTGCTGTTCAGAAATGTTGTATCATCAGCATAGAGTACTGTTCTGGATTTGATAAATGATGGCAGGTCATTTATCATTATTAAGAAAAGGAAAGGGCCCAGCACGGATCCCTGCGGAACACCTACCTCAACTTGTTCTATACTGGACATTTCTTTTCCAACACAGACGGCTTGCTTACGGTTTTGTAAATATGATCTTAATAGCTTAAGGCTGTTACCTTTAACACCGTAAAAGTCCATTTTTTCGAGTAGTAGTGTATGTTCTACACAGTCAAATGCTTTGCTTAGGTCACAAAAAGTCACTTGGGCAAAGCATTTATCTTCAAATACTTGATGGATGTATTTAACAACATTGTCTATGGCATCAATGGTTGACAGGCTTTTCCTAAAGCCATACTGTGATCCACTTATTAATCCTATGTTATCAAAGTAAACAGATAATTGTTGGTAAATTATGCATTCTAGAACTTTTGAGAAAACTGGGACTATGGATATTGGCCTGTAACTTGAGACAGAATTTTTATCTCCTTTTTTATGTACTGGAACTACCCTAGACAGTTTAAGCTCATGAGGGAAAAAACCCTCCAGTATACACTTGTTTATACAATATGTTAGGGGATGCACTATACAGTCTATTACTTTCTTAAGCATGTTACAAGACAGGTCATATATGTCTACACTGTCTGATGATTTTAACTGCTTCACTATTCTTAACACAAAACCAGGTGAGACCTCAGAAAAATTGAAGGTACTTGTGTTTGTTGATGACCTAGCAATATTTTTTGACAGTAACTGTGATGAGCTGATTTCAGGTTTAATTATAGCACTTCCTACTTCCTTAACTGATTTAATAAAAAAGTCATTAAATTCCTGGGGAGAGATACTAATTTTGTCACTTCTTTTATCTTTGGCGACACTATTTATTAGAGTCCATGCTGCTTTGCACTTATTGGTGGATTTCTCAATACTTCTGAGATTGTGTGCTTGTTTGGCTTCCATAATTGCTTTTTTGTACTCATTCCTAGATCTAACATAGGCTAGTTTAGCATGGTCGGTTTTCAGATTTTTATAAATATTGTACAACAACATAACTTGATTTTTCATAGTAGACAGCTGTTTTGTATACCATGTATTTTGTCTGTTTGGAACTTTTGCTTTTAGGACTCTGTTAGTTACTTTGCATTTCTTTATTGGTATGCAGTCATTAAAGTGTCCCAAAAATGCTTTGAGAAACCTATCAAATAGTACCTTTGCTGGCAGATAATTGCTTAGAGTATAATGTGTCTCATCATAACACAGGCCAAACCAATCTCTGTTAGAAAGGGACGTACGAAACCTGTCAATTTTCTCATCTGTGACTGGTCTAGTGACCACAACTTCTGGGACAAGCTTATTTACATAACTCTTATCAAGAGGGAACCTACTTGTATAATTTAAACATACTGAATCATGATCAGAATATGGAAATACTTTCACAAAACATGATTCTTCTGTTGTTTTAAAATTTACAAAAATATTGTCAAGACATGCATGTTCTCTTGTAGGTTTGTTATTGACTGAATGTAAGTTGCACTGTCTTAGTAGGTTTTGGAGTTCAGTGACAGTACGTTTTTGTGTTGTGACATCGAATTCAGCATTCACATCTCCACCTATCACAATATCATAATGTATCCATCTAGTATCTGTAAGTACATGTAACAGCAGGTCCAGTTTTTCTAAAAATACATTGGTTATACCCTTAGGTGACCTGTACAGGGAAATTACAACTAACTTAAAACTGTCTATTACTATACCAGCAGCTTCAAAGTTCTGTTCATCACACAGAAAATCTAGATCTAATCTATTGAATGTACCGCTAAGTGACTTGTTAACATATATTGCCACACCACCTCTTAAATGCAATTTTCTGCAGTAGCTACTGGCTAGAATATAATTATCAAATTTAATAAATGTAAGTTCACTCTCTCTAGCCCAGTGTTCACTTAAACAAAAGATATCAAACTTATTTTCTAATCCAAAGTCATTGACAATAAATTCTTTATCCCTTACTCCTTCAATGTTAAGATAACAGATTATAAAATCAAACCTGTCTTTCTTTACAGATGCACTATTTTGCTGAGAGGCTATTAAATCTCTGGCACTATTTATCTTATGGGCTTCTTCCCCTTGCTGCCTTCTACTAAAAAATCATTTAGACGTAATGGAGGTGCAGTTTTCCGTTTGCCCGCTACACTTGATACAGCTTCTACTCTTGGAGGTCTCTTCGCGTCTTCTTGTTCATGGCATGATCTAAGTGGATGGGTTCCCACTGTAGGTGGTTCAAATGTTGCTGCAGAATGGACAGCTGGATCACCTGTTGGTACACTTGTTGCTGAATATGCTGCCACTTTTGCTGTTTCTGTTATCTTAGTTCCTGAATGAGGTGTTCTACCTGTTGTAACTGTAGTTACAGCTTCCTCTCTCCCAGCACATTCTTTTGTAATCAGTGATACCTGATGTTGTGTTACTGCTGCAACTGGAGTACATGGTAGGGAAGATACTTTGCAGGCATCCTTTACCAGTGGTAGTGGAATAGGATCACTTTTCTTACATCTAGGAGAAACAATATCCACTACCATTTTGATCTTTTGACTGAGCAGCGATTTGCCCCATTTATTTAAATGCATACCATGTGTTGTGAAGTGCTGTCTTTCAAGATCGTCAATACTGAGGAAAAAAGCATTTGAAGTGGTCTTGCAGATCTTTTCATACATCCTGTTTGCTTTTTGGATTTCTCTGTTCACACAAGAAGATTCAATAAGGTCGTGTCTGTGTGGAATGCCTACAACAATAACTTTTTGATCCTCTGTTGTACGTAGCGCATCTCTTAGCACTCTGTTTGCTACTATTAGTTCGTTCTTATATACATCGTTTGCACCGCCCAATATTACAATGCATTCACTTTGTGTCACGTGATTATTGTTTTTATAGTTTTTCAAAACTTCTTTTAGACCTGCTCCAGGTTTCACAACACTTGTCACATTGAGATCCTGCTGGAAACGAAGAATTCCTGCAATTCCTCTTCCGTGGCTGTCAGCAAGCAAAACTGTAGGCCTACTAAAGTTTTTAGGAGTCACTTTGTTTGCAATATCGAGACAGTTACGTTTTACTGACTTATTGCGCTTTGTAAATTTCCTGTCCGCCGATTCCGATTCGTAGTTTAGGTGTGAGTTGCTTGTTTCAACATTTTTAAGTTCACAATCCGTAATAAGATGTTGAAATCGATTTCTTAACGGAACTTTTAACGCACTAGAAACAAATTTAGGTCTTGCACATTTCTTTGGTTCACTGTACTCTTGAAGTTGACCGAGTTCTTTATGTGATGGGTCACATAGACTTTTAATAATGTCTTCCAACAACAGAGCATGTTCTCTTGTGGCTTTCAGTTCTTTCTGCAGTGATTCGAGTACTACGATTTCCCGATTTGCGCGGCACATTTCACTCGCTGCCAGACGTCCGTTACACTTTGTTCCACACGTACACGAAATGTTTTCTTGATTTATTTTCGCGAAGCACTGCGAATGATACCAAATATGCAACACTGAACAAATTCTAATGCCACTTGATACGATTTTGTCGCATAACTTGCACCTTATTGACGCTAAATACTCGCAATTTATGGACCGATTTACTACCACATCTATATGCGTCGCCATCTTGCAGAACCTACAAAGGCGGACTGAGCTTTTCCAGAAGAGAATTTCATTTTCCATGTGGGATGATAGGAATGAGGGGACTACACATGGGTTATCTTTTCTTTGCAGTCCCAGGCGGAAAGCCAAGCTCACTTTAACCTAAAGTTCCAATGTCATTTTCTTCAGACTCGTGACTGCCTTCAAAAACTGTATTGAGACTTATTTCATAAGGGGATCTTGTGATTTGGCATCCCTACGCTGGCGATAAGGAGTACAAACTATTTCATAGCTTATTGGGAAGCTGGAATTTGAGCACAGAGCGACATTAGAATTAGACGTGATTAAAATGTGTGGCTCGTGAGTAGCAGTGTAATGTTATAAAAGTGAATGTCATGGAGTGTAATAAGTGGGTGTCTTGAAATGTAATAAATTCATGTCACAGAAAATTAAGTTTGCGTCCAAGGATTATGGATATTTTGCGAGCGAAATATTGAGAACATTCATCTCCTGGACATCACGAGGAAAAAGATGAAAGATGGCGGCCGCAGACGTGGCGAGGTCAGCCATAACTGTGACGTAACAACCGAAAACGAAAATGTAAGTGTTATTAAGAGGGAAATATGGCAAGCTTGTTCGGAATTAAGGAGAGAGAAACAACTGAACTTAGACAGCAAATTTGACAAAATAGGGGATTATATCAGGGATATCAACGATACTAAAAACAAAACAGAAGTAGCTATCACTGACACGAACCAAAGGAAATAAGCAACTGCAAGGAATAACAACAGTAAAACAGAAGCATCTGTGGAGGATATTAACGACAAAAACGAAGAGATTATTAAAAAATACCAAGAAGGAAACTAAAGAATTATGTGAACATATTGCTGGCTTCACAGAAGACCAAAAGATTAATGACAAATGACTTGCCCTATAGAGTGAATACAAGCGAAGCCATTCTAGTCAAACATAGTACGGATATCAACGAAAATAAAAGTGCCATTAATACCTTGCAAACTACTTTCAGTGAGGAGACTGACAGGGGAACATTTACAGGTGTAAATAAACGATCTAGATGAAACTTGGCAGGTATGTGGAGGGTCCAAAATAATGCAATACGCATTTTGTTTTTGATTTTGAACAATTTCACTTTTAAGCAGTAAAACACACCCTGAAAAATAATTTGGCATATTAAGTTTAGAGGAATCTTCGAAACAATGAAATATAAAAAAGTGCGTTTCATATAAAGGTTGAAATTTAATTAACAGTTTTGGAAACTGTATAAACAATTTTTGTAATAATTCGAAATTTTTCAAAATACCTCTACCATTAATTAATTTCGAAAAATAAAAACTTTTGATTAGCATAAATTAAATAAGCTTTTATGCCACATCCATCCATGTGTAATGAGACTGGTTTTTGAAACACCATTTTTGGAAAATAAGCTGTACACAATGTGCTGCTGGACTGGAAAATAAGCTGTACACAATGTGCTGTAGGAGTATTTTAAATACACCTAATTAAAATATCTAAACATTCATTATTATTCTAATTATTTATTCTACTTATTTTTGTTTTTTGTCTTAAAACATTATTTCTCGTTTTAATTTCGTGTCTTTTTGTTTCCTTAGTTTACTGTACACATATGTGTAGTTCGTTAATTGAAAATAATAAATAACTCATTATTATGATACAAAATCATTGTAATATTGGTAATCTCTAAAGAAATGGTTAAAATACGTTTTTTAAATCGTGTGCCGTACATACAATGAACGAAATTTCTTCACATAATACACACACCTTATAAAACAGAATTCGGTAGGATTCTCAAATTGTGGCTGGCAACCTCCTAAATAGCCTGAATTGTTCCAGGCAAATATTCAATACAATGGAAAACCTTGGTGAAGAAAACTGATCATGTGCTAGTATTGTTACTATTTTTCAGGTGGAGACTGACTTCATAAGAATCAACAGATCTAGATCTAAAAATCTTTTCATGTAGTTCTTCCAACACCGAAAGCCATATACATTCGATGGCTGTACCTGTCCCATCCAGTCTTTTGGGATGAGCAGACGAACAATTTCCTTGTCCTCAGGTATGACGCTCAAACGTTTTTTTTCTCACACTTTTCATGGTTATAAAAGAAACCGAGAATTCATTTTTGAAGCTCCAGTTGTTCTTTGTGATAGCATCAAAATCTGATAAAAGAGCGTTTGACCACATGAAAGATATTTCACAAAAGATTTCTTTTCTAGTACATGAGAAAAATCTGTATTGCTAGATTCTCGTCATGGTCAGTGTGAAAGAACCGCATTGCTAATCGTACCTAAGGACAAGGAATTTGTTCTCTGGTAACACCAAAAGGCTCAATGGCATGGGTACAGGCCCTAGATGTATATGGCTTTCGATGTTGGAAGAATTTCATGAGCAGATTTTCAGATCTAGTTCTTTTGAATAATTACGATGTCAACCTCCACTTTCGAAACAATATAATCAAGCTGCAGTCACTGGCATATAATCAATTCTCTCCACCACAATTTTCGAATGTACTGAATATTTGCCTAGTACAAGTGAGGTTACTGAGAAAGCCAGATACAATTTGAGGATCCTGCTGAATTTTGCTTTACAGTGTGTTGTCTGTCGTGTGTACTATGAGAAGAAATTTCGTTCATTATATGTGCTCGGTCTAAAAAAAAGCCTTCTGTTTTAAGCATTTCTTTACAGATTATCATTACTGTAATGATTTTGTATCATCATAATACTCATAATAATGAGTTACTTATTATTTTCAGTTCACAAAATACACGTATTTGAAACAGTTAACAAAAAAAACCATGAATTTAAAACGAAAAATAATAGTCTAAAACATAAAACAAAAAATGTAGAACAAATAATTAGAATAATAATTATTGTGTGTGTTGAAAATACTCCACTCCAGTAGCACTTTGTGTAAAGCTTATTTTCCAAAAATGGAATTTTAGAAACCAGTTTCACTACACATGGATGGATGGACGTGAAAGCTCCTTTTATTTATGTCATAACAAAAGTTTTCATTTTTCAAAATTAATGATGGTTAGGTATTTTGTCCCCCCCCCCCCCCCCCCCCCCCCCATGAACCATGGACCTTGCCGTTGGTGGGGAGGCTTGCGTACCTCAGCGATACAGATAGCCGTACCGTAGGTGCAACCACAACGGAGGGGTATCTGTTGAGACGCCAGACAAACGTGTGGTTCCTGAAGAGGGGCAGCAGCCTTTTCAGTAGTTGCAGGAGCAACAGTCTGGATGATTTACTGATCTGGCCTTGTAACACTAACAAAACGGCCTTGCTGTGCTGGTACTGCGAACGGTTGAGAGCAAGGGGAAACTACAGCCGTAATTTTTCCCGAGGGCATGCAGCTTTACTGTATGGTTAATGATGATGGCGTCCTCTTGGGTAAAATATTCCGGAGGTAAAATAGTCCCCCATTCGGATCTCCGGGCGGGGACTACTCAAGAGGACGTCGTTATCAGCAGAAAGAAAACTGGCGTTCTATGGATCGGAGCGTGGAATGTCAGATCCCTTAATCGGACAGGTAGGTTAGAAAATTTAAAAAGGGAAATGGATAGGTTAAGATATAGTGGGAATTAGTGAAGTTCGGTGGCAGGAGGAACAAGACTTTTGGTCAGGCGAATACAGGGTTATAAATACAAAGTCAAATAGGGGTACTGCCGGAGTAGGTTTAATAATAAATTAAAAAATAGGAATACGGGTAAGCTACTACAAACAGCGTAGTTAACGCATTATTGTGGCCAAGATAGACACGAAGCCCACGCCTACTACAGTAGTACAAGTTTCTATACCAACTAGCTCTGCAGATGACGAAGAAACTGAAGAAATGTATCATGAAATAAAAGAAATTATTCAGATAGTGAAGGGAGACGAAAATTTAATAGTCATGGGTGACTGGAATTCGGTAGTAGGAAAAGGGAGAGAAGGATACCTAGTAGGTGAATATGGACTGGGGGTAAGAAATGAAAGAGGAAGCCGCCTGGTAGAATTTTGCACAGAGCATAACTTAATCATAGCTAACACTTGGTTCAAGAATCATAAAAGAAGGTAGTATACATGGAAGAAGCCTGGAGATACTGACAGGTTTCGGATAGATTATATAACGGTAAGACAGAGATTTAGGAACCAGGTTTTAAATTGTAAGACATTTCCAGGGGCAGATGTGGACTCTGACCACAATCTATTGGTTATGAACTGTAGATTAAAACTGAAGAAACTGCAAAAAGGTGGGAATTTAAGGAAATGGGACCTGGATAAACTGACTAAACCAGAGGTTGTACAGAGTTTCAGGGAGAGCATAAGGGAACAACTGACAGGAATGGGGGAAAGAAATACAGTAGAAGAAGAATGGGTAGCTTTGAGGGGTGAAGTACTGAAGGCAGCAGAGGATCAAGTAGCTAAAAAGACGAGGACAAGTAGAAATCTTTGGGTAAGAAATATTGAATGTAATTGATGAAAGGAGAAAATATAAAAATGCTGTAAATGAAGCAGGCAAAAGGAATACAAACATCTCAAAAATGAGATCGACAGGAAGTGCAAAATGGCTAAGCAGGGATGGCTAGAGGACGAATGTAATGATGTAGAGGCTTATGTCACTAGGGGGTAAGACCGATACTGCCTACAGGAGACCTTTGGAGAAAAGAGAACCACTTGTATGAATATCAAGAGCTCAGATGGAAACCCAGTTTTAAGCAAAGAAGGGAAAGCAGAAAGGTGGAAGGAGTATATAGAGGGTCCATACAAGGGTGATGTAGTTGAGGACAATATTATGGAAATTGAAGAGGATGTAGATGAAGATGAAATGGGAGATATGATACTGCGTGAAGAGTTTGACAGGACACTGAAAGACCTGAGTCGAAACAAGACCCCGGGAATAGACAACATTCCATTAGAATTACTGACGGCCTTGGGAGAGCCAGTCCTGACAAAACTCTACCATCTGGTGAGCAAGATGTATGAGACAGGCGAAATACCCTCAGACTTCAAGAAGAATATAATAATTCCTATCCCAAAGAAAGCAGATGTGAAAATTACTGAACTATCAGTTTAATAAGTCACGGCTGCAAAATACTAACGCTAATTCTTTACAGACGAATGGAAAAACTGGTAGAAGCCGATCTCGGGGAAGATCAGTTTGGATTTTGTAGAAATATTGGAACACAAGAGGCAATACTGACCTTACGACTTATCTTAGAAGCTAGATTAAGGAAAGGCAAACCTACGTTTCTAGCACTTGTAGACTTAGAGAAAGCTTTTGACAATGTTGACTGGAATACTCTCTTTCAAACTCTGAAGGTGGCAGGGGTAAAATACAGGGAGCGAAAGGCTATTTACAATTTGTATAGAAACCAAATGGGAGTTATAAGAGTTGAGGGGCATCAAAGGGAAGCAGTGGTTGGGAATGGAGTGAGACAGGGTTGTAGCCACTCCCCAATGTTATTCAATCTGTATATTGAGCAAGCAGTGAAGGAAACAAAAGAAAAATTCGGAGTAGGTATTAAAATCCATGGAGAAGAAATAAAAACATTGAGGTTCGCCGATGACATTGTAATTCTGTCAGAGACAGCAAAGGACTTGGAAGAGCAGTTGAACGGAATGGATAGTGTCTTGAAAGGAGGATATAAGATGAACATCAACAAAAGCAAAACGAGGATAATGGAATGTAGTCGAATTAAGTCGGGTGATGTTGAGGGTATTAGATTAGGAAATGAGACGCTTAAAGTAGTAAAGGAGTTTTGCTATTTGGGGAGCAAAATAACTGATGATGGTCGAAGTAGAGAGGATATAAAATGTAGACTGGCAATGGCAAGGAAAGCGTTTCTGAAGAAGAGAAATTTGTTAACATCGAGTATAGATTTAAGTGTCAGGAAGTCGTTTCTGAAAGTATTTGTATGGAGTGTAGCCATGTATGGAAGTGAAACATGGACGATAAATAGTTTGGACAAGATGAGAATAGAAGCTTTCGAAATGTGATGCTACAGTAGAAAGCTGAAGATTAGATGGGTAGATCACATAACTAATGAGGAGGTATTGAATAGGATTGAGGAGAAGAGAAGTTTGTGGCACAACTTGACTAGAAGAAGGGATCGATTGGTAGGACATGTTCTGAGGCATCAAGGGATCACTAATTTAGTATTGGAGGGCAGTGTGGAGGGTAAAAATCGTAGAGGGAGACCAAGAGATGAATACACCAAGCAGATTCAGAAGGATGTAGGTTGCAGTAGGTACTTGGAGATGAAGCAGCTTGCACAGGATAGAGTAGCACGGAGTGCTGCATCAAACCAGTCTCAGGACTAAAGACTAAAACAACAACAACAGGTATTTTGCAAAATTTCAAATTATTCCAAAGGTTCCTTATATGTTTTCAGGAACATCAATTACATGTCACCTTTTATATTAAACACATTTTTTTATATTTCATGTTTCTAAGATCCTTTTAATCCTGGTATGCCAAATCATCATTCAGGGTGTGAAACTGTGAAAGCGAAACTGGGCAAAAACAAAGACTATGTATTGCATTACTTTGACCCCCCTACATACCCACCAAGTTTCGTAAGGATGGTTTATGTACACCTAGGAATGTTACCTTGTGAGATTGAAAAGGACAGTCTCTGAAATGAATAATTAATTATAATTGCGTAGGCTTCCGCGGCCGGAGTCAGTCGACATAAAAGTTTTCTGGGTTTGGTACCGAGTCATAATGTGAAACTACTGCTGCTATAGAAAAGCCAACGTTTCGGCCACGATTGCAGCGGCCTTCTTCTGGCGCTGCAATCGTGGCCGAAACGTTGGCTTTTCTATAGCAGCAGTAGTTTCACATTATGACGCGGTACCAAACCCAGATAACTTTTATGTCGAATAATTAATTAGCTGATTATGGAGAAAAGAATATGCAAAAGTGAACATGTTCAGTCTACACTGCCAGTATCGGTTAAAGCTGATTCTGTTCATGATTTTGTGTTCACTAATACAAAGGAGATATTTGAGAAATTAGACAGTATTCAGCACAAGAGCAGTGACTTTAATAGTATAGAAACTAGTCTCATTGCTGAAAATGTGAAGTAGAATTCAATTCAAACATAAAAAAGTGTGGTTGCAGCTTATGCCAGTAGTGGAAATATTGTGAAGACCACTATTTGAATGTATGTGCTTTTCGCAGTTTTGCTGCTACTGGAAAATTACATCAAGTAGCCTTTATCAAACAGTTTAATGGACTGTTAACAGAACACAGAGACGAAAGAAGGAAAATAGATTGTGCCATCAGCGAGATGGAAATGACTATCTAGCTTGAGGAATGAGAGCAGGAGATAGTTGACAGTTATATGAGAAGTTTGTCAAAATGTTCTTGGATAAATATTGGTCGAATAGTACTCAGAGTAACGCAAGAAATTGTACTTTACTGGGGAGAAGTTTGTCAAATAGCAAGTATGGTAACTACAAAGATTTTCCCAAATCTTTTTTGAAAAGAATTTATGTCTTGACAATCCATTAAGTGAAGAAGATCTAATTGGAGTAACAGTGGTCAAA
Organism: Schistocerca cancellata; assembly: GCF_023864275.1. Lineage (NCBI taxonomy): Eukaryota > Metazoa > Arthropoda > Insecta > Orthoptera > Acrididae > Schistocerca > Schistocerca cancellata. Next base: position 755,151,220 of record NC_064629.1, on the reverse strand, counting down.
CTAACGACACATGTACAGGAAAAATTGGTAGCGATTCCTAGAGAGAAAACTGAAGACAGTATGTGATCTGAAGCTCTCTCAGCGTACATGCTGCTTCCCAGGTTCTCAGATATATTGCTGGATCCAGTGATAGAAGGTCCATGATATCTGCCATCATCTGATGGTGCTAATGGAATAACTTGTCTGCTGCATGCTGACGTTATTTATACCTGCTGGTCCAGCAGAGTTCAGGCCTCCCTGACCCGCCCCGCACAATGCTTGGTGGTGAGGGGGGGGGGGGGGGGGGGGAGCGTGTGGCTACAATAGTGGTGGGTGGCGGAAGAGTCTCAGTTGCCTTCCACTCTCTTTTCCTGTCGCGTTTTGCATCCGGATGCCTTCTTCTGCTTTGACTGAGCTTAGTATTAGCTCTCATACCTTGCTCAGTTGGAAGCCCATGTCCCTTTTGATTAAACTATCAGTCACACAGATTTAAATTGCTGCTTTGAAAATGCAGTCTGAAAATTTATCGGTGGTAGCCAGGACTTTCGTTTGCCGGTAATTCACTTTATGTTCATTTTCAATGCAGTGTTCTGCTACTGCAGACTGTTCTCCCAACAGCCAAGATTGTAAGTGCTGTAGAACAGGCTATCCAAAGAGTACCAGGGGAAACCCCTTGGGAAACCTATAGAATTCTCACCAACTCGGCTCTACCACAAAGCAATATCTCTATAGGAGAAAGAACAGGACTTTGTACCCTCAGAGAAGGCAAAGAAATCTTTGTCCTCCCAGCCGATAAGGGCAATGCCACAGTTTTCCTCCAGTGTAATGACTATGAGCGAAAAAAGCTAGAGATTCTGGATGATCCAACATATAAGAAAATAGCAGCATATCCAACCAAGAAAGTGCAGTGAAGCACCTCTGCTCTGTTAAAGAGTGGGTTACTCGCTGACAACGTCGTCAAATCACTTCGACAGCACAGTTCTGTACCGACCAGATTGTATGGCCTACCAGAAACCCACAAGGGAGGCACTTACCCAGTAGTGAGCAACACTGGGGCACCAACAAAACCCCTGATGAAGCATCTGGCTTGTCTGTTGGGCCCTCAAGTGTACACATCACATATGAAATTCGATGGATTTATCAGTCGGCTGAAGGAGCTAGGGTTGCAGGATTCTGACATTGTGGTCAGCTTTGATGTTGTCCCACTTTTCAGTCGAATCCCATTGGAAATTTCCATTAAACTAATCAATGAGAAGTTCAGCCCTAAGATGACACAGCTATTTAGACATGTTCTGGCATCGATCTATTTTATTTTCAGTTGGTAATACTGTGAGCAGTCTAATGACATAGCCATGGGCAGCCATTCTCGCCAGTTGCAGCAAATTTGTTCATGGAGCACTTCGACGACAGAGCAACGGAAATATGATTGTCAACGACAATTTTGTCATCTGGCCACAGGGACCCAAAAAAACTACAAAAATACTCAGAACATCTGAATTCCATCCATGACATCATTCAGTTTACCATGGAAATGGGAAAAGATGGCTAACTTCCTTTTTTTTTGAAGTCCTAGTTCAGGGGAAACCTGATGGCTCTCTTGCGCACAGTGTATACAATAAGTCGATGCACACAGATTTATATCTTGATGCCTCCGGCTGCCACCATCCGTCACAGAAGAACAGTGTGCTCAACACTTTAGTACACAGAGCGTACTCCACTTCATGCGAACAAAGTCTGACAGCAGAGCTATGGCACCTGGAATCCGTCTCCCACGAAAATGGATACAGCAACCGACAGATTCAGATAGCCCTATGACACAAGAGCCCAAAGAAAGACACGGAGGCATAAAACACGGAAGAAGAAGAGAAGAAAAACCCTTTCATGCCGTTTGTTGGCAATATATCGCTAAAAATAGGCAGACTACTGCAAAAAAAAAAAAACACATAACGCCAGTTTTCAGCCCGCCAGCCAAAAGATAAGCTTTATTAGGGACAGTGGAAGATGACTTGTGTCTCAAAATGTGAGGTGTACCAAGTTCCATGTGAATGTAGAAAAAACTTTTATTGGACAAAAGATCTGCACAATAGAAATTCGATTTAAGGAACATGAGCACCACACCCGCTTACTGAAGACCAACAGGTCTGCAATAGCAGAACACTACATCTATAGACAAAAAATAATTACCAGCCATCGAAAATCTTGGCTACTACAGATCATTTTTGGGACTGCATCTTCTCAGGAACAACTGAAAGTCGTGTTATGATAAGTTAATCAATAAGGATAAGGGGTTTCCAACTGAGCAACGCACTGGAGTCAATAACAAAATAAATCAAAGCAGAATGCGACATCTGGCTTTCCAAAACGAGCAAGTCATGGTTGGAAATAAGGTGGTTTATGTCTTCATGGTAGCAGACAATGTAATGGTAATGGTGAATAAAACATTAACAGGAGGGACGAGAGACAAGCTGAGAGAGGTAGTTCTGAGCTGGAGAACTGAAGTGGAGTTTGGATAAGGTCTGGCCAAGAACTCAAGTATTTTCAGGACCAATAGCAATTAAACAGATGGTTAGAAACGAGTTTGGAAATGTGAGGGAAACCCTTTTTGAAGAAAATCAGACCGAAAGTACAGAAGATTATCAGCCTATAACAAATGTTGGCGTTAATGATGTGGAGGCTGTAGGGCCACTGAGAAAGGAAGCAAATTATGCATCACAGCAGGCAGACTTTACGAGCAAATAATAGACAAAGAGAAAGTAACAGAGTTACCAGTACAGGGGGTTAAAGTTGTTATGTGGCATTAGAGTTAAGAGTGAAATAGTAATGTGACAAGTGTTGCTAGAAATGAAAATTCTACAGAGTATTGGAGGTTAGTGCTATGGTGGTACCAGAACTCTGTTGGTTTTATCATAGGAACAGATCTGTTATTAAACCATGCTGTTGTCATAGATTCTGAGGACACAAATATGACTGTGAAGGCGAATCGTAGGAAGAATAAGATAAAGATGGCAAATAGATTTAGTCCTCACGTAGAAGCACGGGTTAGATGGTACTTGAAAGTGATACATGAATGTTAAAGCCAAGAAGAATGAAATTACTTCACAGAAAGGAAGCAGTGGTCACAAAACTACTTTAAAAATCATACAATGAGATAAGGGCTGAAGTAATTGAGAAAAGTGGAAAAGGGTAGTTAGAGAAGTTGCTTTTGAAGTGTATGAATATGTTTTCAAACAAACTCAGCCGGATGCAAGATGACCATTTTAAGTTCAAAATCAAACTCCATCAGCTGCTTAAACTAAAACCTTATCCAATAACATTAGGAAAAAGGGATTCTGTAGAAAGGGAAATTCTAACATGATTAATTATCAAATCATTGAAAGGATGACAAGCTAATATTGTAATCCATAAGTGTATGTGACTAAAAAGGATGTCTCCGCGACGAACACGTTAGACACTAGAGATATGAATAAGACCATAGAACCTCAGAACGATCGACCAGAAGCTCTTGAAGAGTTTCTATGGAAGTTTGAGGAAGCCAGCATATTATCCCGTAGTGACCTGATAAAAGGATATTGGCAAGTTCCATTACCACTACACAGCTTTTGTTTATGGGGGTACATACCTCGAGTTCAATGTACTACAGTTTGGATAAACATCTCAGTGTATCCGTTAAGGAAATGTACTGGTAAGGCAGTAACCAGTAAAGATGAACAAGCGTCACATATCTGCTGTATGTAAGCCTGAGAAGATACTTGTATTGTATTGTATGGAACTGGGGACCTAGAAACGATGGAGAGGCTTCGTCCCCGCCGTAGCCCTCAGTGGTACACAACCCCACAACAGGCTATAAAAGTCCACTCACCCCACCGCCGCCCCACACCAAACCCAGGGTTATTGTGCGGTGCGGCCCCCCGTGGCCGTACACAGCGAGAGGTTCTACCACTTGTCTTCATGCTTGCCAAATCCTACCTCGGCCAGCAAGGTCGCCAGATTTCTCCCCAGTTGAGAACGTATGGAGCATTATGGGCAGGGCCCTACAGCCAGCTCGAGATTCTGACGATCTAATGCCGCAATTGGACAGAATTTGGCACAATATTTATCAGGAGAATATCAGCTACTCTATAAATCAATGCCAAGTCGAATAACTGCTTGTGTAAGGGCTAGAGTAGACCAATGCGTTACTGACTTACTCAATCTGTGAAGCTCTTTCTCTTGAATAAATCATAAGTCTCCCCATTAAGATAATTCCTTCGTGGTGTATAGCATGGTGTGTCGTTTCTTTCCTTTTCCCCCTTCCTTAGACTGTATTTCAAATGGCAGTCAATGAAACGAGACATCAATTTCAAGGATCCTCAGAAGGAAAGTTTTGACCTTGACGTTGTTGGGGGGTACAGTGACGTAAGTCGCCCTCACTGATGCTAAAGTAGTGGACCTTTATTTAAGTATCATAGTTTGCTTTGCTTTGTGACATTTTTCCTACATGTATTCTCCATAAAAGGCACTAAACATCTGAAAGCGAAAAATAGACTTAGGCTTCATAACACCTCTTCAAGCCTACATTATGCATAATAAGAATGTAAACTGATTCAGTACGATGTGTGTTTGCGCTGACAGTATTGACAGCGTTTGAACTCCTACTACTCAGATCCTCCTGGGGTAAGGGTTCATCCACAGCTGGCTGACCCCTCTCTGGCTGATAACACACTTCTGTGGCTGCGGTCATGGGCTGTGTTTAAGGTGGCAATTTCCTCTGTCAGCGCTGTGCAGCAGCACAGTGAGTACATGGCGTGTATTTGATGATCTTTAGGTCAATTTTGCAGGGTTTAGCTGTCAGTGCAATATGGCAATCTGTACAAAATAGTTTTTGCATCTAAAAGTCTCATCTGTAGAAAGAAAAAGGCAGACAGTGCTTCCACACTGGCAGCAACAGTAATTTGGTGGGTAAATTCAGTAAGAGTCCATCAGAATGACCCATTCATTCGCAAGACATCCTTTGTGCTGGGACATAGAAGCCTCTACATAGTGGTGAGAACGTTGTCATTTTGGAGATGTTTGTTGAAAGCATCATTTAACGATTTCCAGGAAGGGTAACACGTGATGGACAGGGTGCCATGTTAGCACTAGCAGGAGGAATGCATTCAGCGTTATTCTGGTATATCTTTGTAAACAGGTTTTGTTAGGACAAGAATTTCCATGCAGCCAAGCTGAGACCATGAAAGTTCCTACAAAAGCGACCATTAACTATTTCTGCAGCACTTTACCAATTTCCGAGAGGTCTACTTGGCTTTTATTTATGTAGCCATGTGATGTCTGTATAACATTGAGAATCTTTTAGATGGTGAGTGGCCACATGATCATTTCATGGTGATGCTTCAGCCACTCTGAGGAGGTAAACGCCTGCACGTCTAGACGCAGCTCACATGTCGTGTTAGGATTACTAGGAACAATGCGCCCTGTGCTATTCTGGGAATCATTGGAACAGATTTCTAGAGTGCGATCTGTGACATCAGTATCTACAGAAAGAGAGGTATCACGTCAGCAACAGTAAACATGCGTGCGTGGTACAGAGGTGTCTCACATATCGGACCGGCGTGAGGGCACCGCCTGGGGCGTGTGCCTTGAAGTTCTGTAGGGGGTAGTTCGCTGATACTTCGCAGTTCACGATAGTTCGAAAGTGTGTTTTACATACAATGAGTGTTTGTGCACTGCATTATTTTCGGTTGTTTAAGCACTGTGAGCATGTTTGCATAGCATTACACATGCTTTATCTTTTGACAATTTACGAGTTGTTTTCATGTCTGTTCAAAAAAATGGCTCTGAGCACTATGGGACTTAACATCTTAGGTCATCAATCCCCTAGAACTTAGAACTACTTAAACCTAACTAACCTAAGGATATCACACACATCCATGCCCAAGGCAGGATTCGAACCTGCGACCGTAGCAGTCCCGTGGTTCCGGACTGCAGCACCTAGAACCGCACGGCCACTGCGGCCAGCTTCGTGTCTGTTGCATTATTTTGTGAACAGGTGTGCAGGCTGTGAAATGCTTGATTTCGAAAGTTGACGGTTAGCAAGCGTGTTTGGAGAGCCTTTTACATGCATTATTTTGATAATTTACGAATTGTTTGCGTCTCTGCATATCGGTGTACTGCATTATTTCGGTGATTTACGAGTAGTTTGCAGTTCTCTAGAGCGTTCAATGGATTATTTCGACAGTTTACAGTTAGCAAGCATGTTTGTAGAGCATTATACATGCATTATTTTGACAATTTACGAGTTGTTTGCATGTCTGTACATCGGTGTACTGCATTATTTCGATGATTTACGAGTAGTTTGCCGGTCTGTAGACTATTTACTGAGACACCAAGTATGTCAGTGCAAGTGTTTTGTATCAGTGTAACAAATAAACTATGTGAAATCCGTCCCTAAATAAACTGTTCCAAAATAAATAAAGTACACTCCTTCCTATCTCCAGCAGCCCAGAGCAGGGTCAGTCCTTTTCCCGCCAATTTTGCCCCCAGACTGCCATCTAGGATTATGTCACAGAAGGGAAGACAGCATCCTCTGGTGGCAGTACTGTGTACTAGGTTAGTTGGGCTCCAGACCTCATGGTGGACACACTGGATGGCGCTACTGATTCAAATTATTTAAGTAAACACTGCATGCAAAATAAAAGCTTACATCCATCCCATCCAGCAGCCCAGCACAGGCTGAGTCCTTTCCCCACCAATTTCTAGGAAGAGGTGGCGGTCGGATGACATAGGTTACTGGAGGTAGCGCAAGTGACCTATTTTCCCGCCATTTTCTTAGGTTAGTGGATGTAGTCTTGGTGTGTTGCATTGTGGAGCTGGAATTTAATTTGAACTTACCGCCATTTTCTGGGGGAGGGGCAGGGAGAGAGGAGAGGAGGGGATTAGGTTAGTGGAGGTAGCCCAATTGTCCTATTTTCTCTCCAAAATTTGGACTTTCGACCGTGATGTCATTGTGACATTGCCATATCCATCGTCGCCATCATGAATAAATTTGGCAACAATGGAGAGTGGGGCCATACGAACTTTGTCCCACTACTAACGTTATTTCTTGTCCCGACGGGAAGTCTCCTACTCAAATCAACGTTTATCTGGGCTTCCCAAGGATATGTTACATGTCCTCTACCGTTCTTCATCAATACAAACGGTTTTGGAGACAATCTAAGCAGCGCTCTTGGATTTTTTTGCAGATGATGCTGCTATCTACAGTTTGATTTAACATCAAAATATTAAAATGAATTAAGAGATGATTTAGGCAAGATATGTGCATGGTGCGAAAAGTGTCAGTTGACACTCAACAATCAAAAGAATGAAGTCGTCCACATGAGTACTAAACAATTGTTTAAATTTCAGTTACACTATAAATCACCCAAATTCAAATGTTGCTGGTTCAGTTGAATTCCTCGGGACACATAGATTGTGCAGGATAGAGACTGCCTGCATTGCGTTTGTCCATCCACTTCTGGATATTGGTGGATGGTATGAGATCCTTACCAGATGCGACTTACGGAGGACATCGAAAAAATTCGAAGAAGGGAAGCTCATTTTGTATTATCGCGAAAATGGGGGGGGGGAGTGTGTCATGGATATGATACACCATTTTGGGTGACTGTGGTTAAAACGAAGTCGTTTATCGTTGCGGCGAGATCGTTTCACGAAATTTCTGCCAAAAATTGGAACAGAAGAGAATCGTGGTACAGAAGAATGTTGAGAATTAGGTGATGAATGAGAAGGTTCTTTGTATAAATGGTGAAATAACGAGCGTATGGAAAGAATGAAGTCGTCCACATGAGTAGTAAAAAAATTCCTTAAATTTCAGTTACAGTATAAATCACCCGAAATTAAATGTTGCTGATGCAACAGAATTCCTAGGGACACGTAGAACATGCAGAAAATATACTAAAGAGACTGCCTGTTTTACGTTTGTCCATCCACATCTGGGTAATGCTGGACGGTATGGGTTCCTTACCAGAAACAGTTTACGGAGGGCATCGAAAACATTCAAAGAAGGGAACTCATTTTGTCTCATCACGAAATTGTAGAGAGTGTGTCATGTATACGATACACGACTTTGGTTAGCAGTGGTTAAAAAAAAGTCGTGTCTCGTTACGACGAGATCTTTTCACGAAATTTCTATCAACAACTGGAACAGAAGATAATCGTGGCATTTAGAGGTGGTGCTACAGAAGACTGTTGAAAATTAGGTGAGGAATGAGACGGTCCTTTGTAGAAATGGTGAAGAAACGAACATATGGAAAACACTGATAAGAAGAAGGGAGAGGGTGATAGGACATATGTTAAGATATCAGGGATTAATTTCCACGGTACTAGAGGGAGCTGTATAGGATAAAAACTGTAAAGGAAGACAGAGATTGGAATACATACAACAAATAAATAAGGACATATGTTGCAAGTGCTGCTCTGAGACTCTGAAATGAAGAAATTGGCACAGGGGAAGAATTCGTGACCGGCCACAGCAAACTAGTCAGAATATTAAACTGAATAAAAAATTCCGCTCCCAATGCCAAAATATACGAGGGACACTCCAAAAGAAAAGCACACTATTTTTTTTAAATCCATTTTTTATTCTACATGTTTGAAAGTTTTACTGTGTGTAGATACATCCTTTAGGAACAATATTTTCATTTCTCCACATAATTTCCATCCCTCTCAACTGCCTTACGCCATCTTGGAACCAGCGCCTGTATACCCGCACGGTAAAATTCTGGACCAACCTGTTGGAGCCACTGTTTGGCAGCGTGCACAATGGAGTCATCATCTTCAAACCTTGTTCCACGAAGAGAGTCTTTCAGTTTCCCAAAGAGTCATATGGAGCCAGGTCAGGACTGTAAGGCAGGTGTTTCAATCTTATCCATCCGAGTTTTTGTGATCACTTCCATGGTTTTTTGACTAACATGAGGCTGTGCATTGTCGTGCAACAGCAAAACATCCTGCTTTTGCCCATGTGGTCGAACACGACTCAGTCGAGCTTGAAGTTTCTTCAGTGTCGTCACATATGCATCAGAATTTATGGTGATTCCACTTGGCATGATGTACACAAGCAAGTCATTCGGAATCGAAAAACACCGTAGCCATAACTTTTCCAGCAGAAGGTGTGGTTTTGAATTTTTTTTTTTTTCTTGGGTGAATTTGCATGATGCCACTCCATTGATTGCCTCTTCGTCTCTGGTGAAAAATGATGGAGCCATGTTTCATCACCTCTCACAATTCTTCCAAGAAATTCATCTCCACCATTCTCGTACTGTTCCAAAAGTTCGCTGCATACTGTTTTTCTTGTTTCTTTGTGAGCCACTGTCAACATCCTGGGAACCTACCTGGCACAAACCTTTTTTAACGCCAACACTTTCAGTATTCTGCAAACACTTCCTTCCCTTATCCCAACGTAGCATGACAATTCGTTCACTGTGATGCATCTGTCAGCAGTCACCAATTCGTTAACTCTCTGCACATTGTCTGGAGTGTGTGCAGTACGAAGCCTGCCGCTGCAGGACAATCCTCAATATTGCCGTGCCCGCTTCATCTCGTAACCTGTTTGTCCACCGACTAACTGTACTGCGATCGACAGCAGCATCTCCATACACCTTTTTCAACCTCTTGTGGATGTTTCCCACAGTCTCGTTTTCACAGCACAGGAATTCTATGACAGCACGTTGCTTCTGACGAACGTCAAGTGTAGCAGCCATCTTGAAGATATGCTGTGACGGCACCACTCACGGGAACAGGTTGAACTAAGATTGAAAACAAACGGGAAGGATGTATCTACACACTGTAAAACTTTCACACATGCAGAATGAAAACTGTATTTTTCCAAAAGTAGTGTGCATTTCTTTTGGAGTGACCCTCGTAGTAAGCTGACACAATCGAGAACTGACCTCTGAGGCAGATTTTCTCGAAGTAGCTCTGCCCCTCCCTGGGCGAGAGGTCGCTGCCGCGGCCCTGGGTGTTGCGGTCCAGCTTGAAGCACTTCATGGCGTTGTAGTCGAGGCTGAAGGCGGGGCAGTCGGAGCCCGCCTCGAGGCACTTGGCGCCGCACTGCAGGGTAATGCCCGGCGAGGCGGCCATGGCCAGCCCCACCTGCTGGGCGCTGCGCAGGAAGTGGCCCGTCACCTTCTCGAACGTGAACAGCCCGTCTTCACACTGGCCTGCGGCAAAGCGAGATCACCCGTTTTAGAAGGATTTTAGAAGGTAATAACCACAGTGCAACATACCGGGTGATCAAAAAGACAGTATAAATTTGAAAACTGAATAAATCACGGAGTAATGTAGATAGAGAGGTAAAAATTGACACACACGCTTGGAATGACATGGGGTTTTATTAGAACCAAAAAATACAAAAGTTCAAAAAATGTCCGACAGATGGCGCTTCATCTGACCAGAATAGCAATAATTAGCATAACAAAGTAAGACAAAGCAAAGGTGATGTTCTTCACAGGAAATGCTCAATATGTCCACCATCATTCCTCAGCAATAGCTGTAGTCGAGGAATAATGTTGTGAACAGCACCGTAAAGCATGTCCGGAGTTAGGTGAGGCATTGGCGTCGGATGTTGTCCTTCAGTATCCCTAAAGATGTCGGTCGATCACGATACACTTGCGACTTCAGGTAACCCCAAAGCCAATAATCGCACGGACTGAGGTCTGGGGACCCGGGAGGCCAAGCATGACGAAAGTGGCGGCTGAGCACACGATCTCCACCGAACGACGCGCGCAAGAGATCTTTCATGCGTCTAGCAATATGGGGTGGAGAGCCATCCTGCATAAACGTCGTACGTTCCAGCAGGTGTTTATCGGCCAGGCTGGGGATGATGCGATTTTGTAACATATCGGCGTACCTCTCACCCCTCACGGTAGCAGTTACAAAACCATAATCACCCATTTCATCGAAGAAAAAAGGCCCGATAACGGTAGATGTGGTAAATCCAACCCATACCGTGATTTTCTCGTCTTGCAGTGGAGTTTCCACGACAGTTCTAGGATTTTCGGTAGCCCAAATTCTGCAGTTGTGGGCGTTGACAGACCCTCGGAGCGTGAAATGAGCTTCGTCAGTCCACAACACGTTACTCAACCAATCGTCATCTTACGTCATCTTTTGAAACGCCCACACCGCAAATGCCCTCCGCTTCACTAAATCACCAGGTAACAGTTCATGATGCCGATGGATTTTGTACGGATAGCACCGGAGAGTACGCCAACCAAACAGTAGTGTATGGAATGCCGGTGCGACGTGCGACTGCACGAGCGCTGACTTTCCCGTGCATAGACGAACCCGCTACAGTCCCCATGTCTTCCTGAGCTGTCTCAGCAGCATTACGCCTTGTGCTCGGTCGGCCACTACGGGGTCTATCGTCTAAACAACCCGTGGCTTCGAACTTCGAAATCATTCTCGCCACAGCTGCGTTTGTCAACGGACCTTTACCCCTTCGAATCCCCTTCCTATGGCAATAGGATCGTAACGCTGAACTAGCACATTCCCAATTCTGATAATACAGCTTCACTAAAAGCGCCTTTTCAGGTAACGTCAACATGCTGCGACTGCTGGCGCATCTGATTCTCTCTCTCATTACAGCTCCTTTTATACACGATTGTCATGCCATCTGTCGGACATTTTTTGAACTTTTTTTTTTCGTTCTAATAAAACCCCATGTCATTCCAAGCATGTGTGTCAACTTTTACATCTACATTATTTCGTGGTTTATTAAGTTTTAAAATTTATACTGACTTTTTCATCACCCTGTATAATTTCCTGGTCTCGCCTATGTGCCCGAGCTAGCACGAAGGCGAGCATCTATTGGAAATACACTCAAGCGCCAAAGAAACTTGTACAGGCATGCGTATTCAAATGCAGAGATACGTAAACAGACGGAATACGACACTGCGGTCGGCAACGCCTGTATAAGACAACTGTCTGGCGCAGTTGTTAGATTGGTTTCTGCTGCTACAATGGCAGGTCATCAAGATTTGAGTGAGTTTGAACGGGGTGTTATAGTTGCTGAACGAGCGATGGGACACAGCATCTCCGAGGTAGCGATGAAGTGGGGATTTTCCCGTATGACCATTTCACGAGTGTACAGTGAATATCAGGAATCCGGTAAAACATCAAATCTCCGCCAACGCTGCGGCCGGAAAAAGACTTGCAAGAATGGGACCAATGACGACTGAAGCGAATCGTTCAACGTGACAGAAGTGCAACCCTTCCGCAAATTGCTGCAGATTTCAGTGCTGGGCCATCAACAAGTGTCAGTGTGCGAACCATTCAACGAAACATCGTCGATATGGGCTTTCGGAGCCGAAGGCTCATTCTGGTACCGTTGATGACAGCATGACACAGCCCGCATCTCGTGGTCGTGCGGTAGCGTTCTCGCTTCCCACGCCCGGGTTCCCGGGTTGGATTCCCGGCGGGGTCAGGGATTTTCTCTGCCTCGTGATGGCTGGGTGTTGTTGGCTGTCCTTAGGTTAGTTAGGTTTAAGTAGTTCTAAGTTCTAGGGGACTGATGACCATAGATGTTAAGTCCCATAGTGCTCAGAGCCAAGCATGACACAAAGCTTTACACCTCGCCTGAGCTCGTCATCACCGACATTGGACTGTTGATGATTGGAAACATGTTGCGTGGTCGGACGAACCTCGTTTCAAATTGTATCGAGCGGATGGACGTGTACGAGTATGGAGACAACTTCATGAATCCATGGACCCTGCGTTTCAGCAGGGGATTCTGCAAGCTGGAAATTTGGTAATTTGTGGTAAGTTCTATGTAGAGCATTTGGAGCACGTGAAATCGCAGCGTTTGTTGGTTTAGATGCGAGTCGTGAGTCGTGTAGGGTGGAGTTGGTGTTTAACTAAAGTCACGAGCTATTCATAATCTACAAAATTACATTATAGATACGGAAAAACTACAAGACTCCCGAGTGCATCCCGTGAATGGACTTAGGATGCTCTTTAGTCACCTTCTGATTTCTCTGGGCGACTGCTGCCTTTTAGTGAGCGTCGTAGGGCTCGATGGAGAGAAAATCTTACATCAGTGCGTGGAATCCTTAGCTGGCTGAAGGTAATGTGGAGCAGACTAGGCAAATAACAAAGCAAATAAATCCCAATTTTGCTGTGGAAATCTAAGTGTCGTATTACGTCGTGTCTTTTAACCTATTCACTTTGAATCGTACTAATGTTTTATTTTTATGGAGGTTAGTAGCGGAAGTTGCTGGCTGCCAGCTGGAGAGGGTGTATGAACTGTTGATTCCAGTGGTCGGATCTCGGTATATTGCTGAGGATAATTAGACAACTGCTGGCCCTTAATTATTGACTTTGAGGTAGTGAGAAGTTTAACCCTATCACACGGTATAAAGTGAGGCTGGTGGCCTTTATTTTTAGTGTGGAAATGCAGAGAATTGATCTAAGACCGCCAATAAACTCTTCCGAATAAAGTGGCGGAGCAATACCTCGCATAATTTGTTCCGCACAGCGGACATCACAAAAAGTGCTTGTATTCCGCCCGCAGACGCGATTGGGTTTTCGCGCAAATCCATGCAAGCTCCTAGAACAGATGAAAGAAACGTTTCAACAGCTAAGTTTTAGCTCGACGTTCTTTGTACTTAAGTTTTCTTCACAAGGTAACCCAAATGTTCACGATCAAATTTATACACACAATAGGACGACCCTAAACCCAGTATCTTGAGGTAAGGAAGCAATGGTCGGAAACGAACATTTTGGATTGTGTGAGAGTAGGCGGAATGACTATGTCTGGGTGCAAAGTGCGCTGTTGCCCGCTCTCCCCCCTTAAGACGTCGTCGATGATTTCATGCGCTGTTGTCAGATTTCTGCTAATAGGCCAATTACCCTATATATGAAATGGATGGAAATTCAAATTTGGGTGCGAAATTCAACAATTCGTGGAAATTTTCAAAAAAAAAGCCCAAATGTGCTAGTAGGTTTTATCCCACTCTTATGATGTCACTGTGGAAGTAGGGCTGTTGTCTTAGCTATAAATTGATGGGAAATTCAAAAATCAGAGTTGGTGCACTGTCGGGCTGGTGGAAGTAGGTCACTTGCGCTGAGTGTAGAATTCAAGATAGGTGACCTGGAGTACCGACGCATCTAACTACAGGGCTTGTTTAATCATTAGTTTTGAAGGAGTGACAAACTTAACCTTGAGCTGACAACTCTTATTAAAACTATATTATAAGTGTAGTAGTACAGTAAATTGACCGTGGTACACCCATAAATGTTTTTGCTTTATCTTTGTAGCAATAAGTCGCGTAATCTGTCTCATATCGCCATGAATGCATGAATTTTGACTAGAGCTGCGAATGGCACTTGGCTCCGGTTAAGAGATGTAAGGAACATTTCATCCTATTTGCAACTTCTTTATAAATCTTCAATGTGGGCGCAAAACAGATGATTCTGTAGTGTGTTTTAAGATATAAACAGCAATGTCAGTGCAATAGACAGTTGTTTACAATTATATAAGTAGGGCTGTTGTCCTAAGAATAAACTGTGACAGATTAAAATTTTTTAAATGGGATGTTTTCATGCCGGTGGAAGTAGGTCATTTGCGCTAAACACAGAATTCAAGATTCAGGGTGGCTACTGAGTTTTCCCCTGTCCTAAGTATAAATCTGCAGGAAATTCAAAAATCAAATAGGATGCATTGTCATGCTGGTGAAAGTAGGTCACTTCATCTACATCATACTCCACAAGCCACCTAATGGTGTCTGGCGGGGGGTACTTTCGGTACCGTTATCTGGCTCTGAGCACTATGGGACTTAACATCTATGGTCATCAGTCCCCTAGAACTTAGAACCACTTAAACCTAACTAACCTAAGGACATCACACAACACCCAATCACGAGGCAGAGAAAATCCCTGACCCCGCCGGGAATCGAACCCGGGAACCCGGGCGTGGGAAGCGAGAACGCTACCGCACGACCACGAGCTGCGGACCGGTACCGTTATCTGATTCCTCAAACCTTGTTCCACTCGCGAATAGTGCATGGGAAGAGTGATTGTCGGTAAGACTCTGTATTGGCTCTAATTTCTCGAATTTTCTCCTCGTGGTCAAAACGCGAGATATATGTGGCGGGAAATAATATGTTGTCCGACTCCTCCTGAAAAGTGCTGTCCCGAAATTTCCGTAGTAAATCTCTCAGTGATGCACAACTACTCTCTTGTAACGTCTGCCAGTGAAGTTTGTTTAGGATCTCCTTAACGCTCTCTCGCCAGCTAAACGATCCCGTGATGAAACGCACCGCTCTTCGTTGGATCTTCTCTATCTCCTCTATCAGTCCCACCTGATAGGGATACCAGATAGATGGACAATACTCAAGAACCGGGCGAAAAAACGCCTCATAAGCCACTTCTTTCGAGGATGAATTACATGTCCTTAAGATTCTTCCGATGAATCTGAGTCTGGTATCTGCTTTTTCCCACTAACTGGTTTATGTGGTCATTCCACTTAAGGTCGCTCTGGATAGTTACGCCTAGATATTTTACGGCAAACGCTGTCTCCAGCTATTCGTCATCAATAGTGTAGCTGTACAGTAGTGGATTTCTTTTCCTATGTAGGCGCAATATGTTATATTTACTTACGGTCAGGATCAACTGCCAGAGCCTGCACCATTCATCAGTTCTCTGCAGGTCGTTCAGCTGATTCTTAATATATTTTGGCGTTTCTACTTTAGTATAGACAACTGCATCATCAGCGAATAGCCTTAAGGAGCATCCGACACTTTCTACCAGATATTACCTTTACATCTGTCGATTTTGTTCTGTTAAGAGCGACGTGTTGAGTTCTATCTGCAAGGAAGTCTTGAATCTAATCGCAAGTCTGCTCCGATACTCCGTAAGCTCGTATTTTTTTCATTAAACGGCAATGCGGGACGGTGTCAAATGCCTCACTGAAATCAAGGAATACGACATCAACCTGAGCGCAGCTGTCCACTGCGCTGTGGATATCATGGGGGAACAGAGCGAGCTGAGATTCGCACGATCTCTGTTTGTGAAACCCATATTGATTTTCATAGAGGAGATGTTCATTTTCCAAAAACGTCATAATTCTTGAGCATGAAACATGTTCCATAATTCTACAACAGATTGATGTCAACGATATAGGTCTATAAATGCGTTTCTTAATAACGGGAATGACCTGCGCTTTTCTCCAGTCGTTAGGTACCCTTCGTCGCTCAAATGATCTAAGGTAAATTACTGCTAGAAGGGGAGCAAGTTCTTTCGCGTTATCTGTATAGAATCTTATAGGTATCTGATCTGACCCTGACGCCTTTCCACTACTAAGCGATTGTAGCTGCTTTTCTGTTCCGCGATCGGTTATCTCAATATCTGCCATTTCGACGTTCGTACGACGATTGAGATGAGGAACAATGTTGACCGAATTCAGTATTTCGGCATTCTCTCTGTTATCTTCCGTTTCGATGCCGGTGTGGTCGCTGAGAGAACGAAATGATGTTTTGACCCACTTATTGATTTTACATACGACCCAAATCTGTTAGGGTTTTTACTCAGGTCAGTTGACAACGTCTTACTTTCAAAATCATTGAACGCTTCTCTCATTGCTCTCTTCACGCTCATTTTCGCTTCGTTCAGCTTCTGTTTGTCAGCTAGGTTTTTAATTCTCTTGAATCTGAGATGAAGTGCTCTTTCTATGCGTAGCGCTTTTCTAAGACGACTATTAAACCATGGTGGATCTTTCCCATCCCTTAAAACAGTACTCGGGACATACTTGTCTAGGGCATATTGAACATATTGAACGATGCCTACGAATTTTTCTCATTTGTTCTCCACATCTTCGTCCTGACCACCGAATATTTTATGCTGACTACTGAGATATTCTGAAATTTGTATACTGTCACCCTTGCTGAGCAAATATACCTTCCTATCTTTCTTACCATTCCTTGTAGGACCCGTCGTCGTAGATGCTGTCACAGCTTTATGATCACTGATACCTTCCTCTTCGTTAACTGATTCGATAAGTTCAGTTCTGTTTGTTGCCTGGAGGTCTAAGACGTTACCCTCACAAGTTGGTTCTCTGACTATCTTCTCAAGGTAATTTTCGGACAAGATATCCAGAACAATGCCACATGAATCCCTGTCTCTGGCACCAGTTTTGATGGCATAACGCTCCCAATCTATACCTGGCAAATTGAAGTCACCCCCTATGACAACGGCATGATCACGAAAATTACTAATGATATTCTGCAAGTTCTGTCTGAAGCGCTCTACAACTACAAATCCTGATCCAGGTGGTCTATAGAAGCATCTGATCACCTTTTTTGACCGTTCTTTGATACCCAGTTTCACCCAAATTAATTCAGATTCGGAATCCGTGATAACCTAGCTAGATTTTATCGAATTTTTACTGTTATAAACAAGTCGCCGCCATTGGCGACTAACCTATCCTTACGATAAACATTCCAATCTTAACTTAGGATTTCGTTGTCATTGACGTCTGGTTTCACCATCTTTCTGTTCCCAATATTATCTGTGTATTATAACCTTCAGTAAGCGATACTAATTCTGGAACCTTCCTTGGATGCTCCTGCAGTTTATTAAAATCATATTAATCTTTTCTATCTCTGATCTGCGAGGACCAAGATTCTCTGAGGTCACTGTGACTTATTTAACAGGCAAATCGTCTTTGATCCCAAGGGAGGGGCTCTCTAACCTAAAAAAGCCCCATGTGCACGCCACACGTACTCCGCTACCCTAGTTGTCGCTTCCTGCGTGTAGTGCACGCCTGACCTATTAAGGGTACCCCTGCAATTCTATACCCGATAGCGGAGGTTCGAGAAATTCGCATCCGATATCGTCACAGAGTCGTCTGAGCCTCTGGTTTAGACCTTCTACTCTACTCCAGACCAGATGACAGCGATCAACCCTGGAAACGATGCTACAAATAGACAGCTTAGCCTGCACCCCGCGTGGGTTTCTAGTTGCCTTCATCAAATCAGCCAGCCGCCGGAAGGAGCCGAGGATGGCCTCAGAACCCATAGATGCAGCGGGTTGCTCCCAGTGCGGCCGTTAGCCGCCGACAGGGCCTCCTCCACATCACGGATGAGACCTCCCGGCAAAGATACCGAATGCACACTGGAATTCTTTCCCGCGTTGCCTGCTATCTCCCTGAGAGGCTCCATGTCCCGCCTAACATTGGAGCTCCCAATGACAAGCATTCCCACCCTCTGTATTTGTCCGGACTGGACAGGAAAATACACTGAAGCGCCAAAGAAACTGGTATAGGCGTGCTGTTGTTAGTACATCCTTCTAACCAGAAGGTGTTTCCTATAGAGACCAGAAGGTGTTTCCTATAGAGCCCGAGCTTTGTTTGTTGATGATATGCCTGCATTTCTCCGATACCAACGAACAAGCCACTATCTACGATAATAAATGGGTCAGCCTGCCCAAGAAAGTTTTTGACAATAGCCGTTGTCTCGCAAGGTTCTGAAGGGAATGTTTTTTTTAATACTTTTCATTCCCGCACCTGAAGGGTGGTGGGCGGACCACTAGAGAGCGTCTGGCTCTATTTGGCCTTAGCTTAACAATTTTACTGGTTTCATGTTTCTTTATTGACAATGTTCTTACAGCTATATCTTACATCTAATTACTTCAATTTATTTCCTTTTTTAGCATTTACAGTTCTTATTATACGTTTTGCAAATATTTCAAACCACATCCACTAGGACCTTGCCTCATACGGCGGTGCGGGTTTCCCGCATCGTTCCTCTACGCTCTGTATGGGACTTCATCATCACTACAATTCTTGGTATTCCTTTTGTATACTGTTTCCATCTTTAGTGCAGTTATGATATTTGAACATGGGTACACATTGCTGCTATGTGTTAGAACTTTCTGGAATATGAATAATTGTGCTATAAGATTGAGAATGAAAATAGGAATTTAGATAAAATTATAGATGATACACAGTTTCTGAGGTTAGAAATACCTCGATGGTTAACAAGGGGAAATATTTATGTTGTAGGCACAGGCTTAGGTCGTATATACACTCCTGGAAATGGAAAAAAGAACACATTGACACCGGTGTGTCAGACCCACCATACTTGCTCCGGACACTGCAAGAGGGCTGTACAAGCAATGATCACACGCACGGCACAGCGGACACACCAGGAACCGCGGTGTTGGCCGTCGAATGGCGCTAGCTGCGCAGCATTTGTGCACCGCCACCGTCAGTGTCAGCCAGTTTGCCGTGGCATACGGAGCTCCATCGCAGTCTTTAACACTGGTAGCATGCCGCGACAGCGTGGACGTGAACCGTATGTGCAGTTGACGGACTTTGAGCGAGGGCGTATAGTGGGCATGCGGGAGGCCGGGTGGACGTACCGCCGAATTGCTC
This sequence comes from Schistocerca cancellata, assembly GCF_023864275.1. NCBI lineage: Eukaryota > Metazoa > Arthropoda > Insecta > Orthoptera > Acrididae > Schistocerca > Schistocerca cancellata. The sequence continues at coordinate 755,131,845 of NC_064629.1, read as the reverse complement.
AACACGTGGGGCGTGAGGTCTCCACAGTACATCGATGTTGTCGCCAGTGGTCGGCGGAAGGTGCACGTGCCCGTCGACCTGGGACCGGACCGCAGCGACGCACGGATGCACGCCAAGACCGTAGGATCCTACGCAGTCCCCTGCGTAGGGGACCGCACCGCCACTTCCCAGCAAATTAGGGACACTGTTGCTCCTGGGGTATCGGCGAGGACCATTCGCAACCGTCTCCATGAAGCTGGGCTACGGTCCCGCACACCGTTAGACCGTCTTCCGCTCACGCCCCAACATCGTGCAGCCCGCCTCCAGTGGTGTCGCAACAGGCGTGAATGGAGGGACGAATGGAGACGTGTCGTCTTCAGCGATGAGAGTCGCTTCTGCCTTGGTGCCAATGATGGTCGTATGCGTGTTTGGCGCCGTGCAGGTGAGCGCCACAATCAGGACTGCATGCGACCGAGGCACACAGGGCCAACACCCGGCATCATGGTGTGGGGAGCGATCTCCTACACTGGCCGTACACCACTGGTGATCGTCGAGGGGACGATGAATAGTGCACACTACATCCAAACCGTCATCGAACCCATCGTTCTACCATTCCTAGACCGGCAAGGGAACTTGCTGTTCCAACAGGACAATGCACGTCCGCATGTATCCCGTGCCACCCAACGTGCTCTAGAAGGTGTAAGTCAACTACCCTGGCCAGCAAGATCTCCGGATCTGTCCCCCATAGAGCATGTTTGGGACTGGATGAAGCGTCGTCTCACGCGGTCTGCACGTCCAGCACGAATGCTGGTCCAACTGAGGCGCCAGGTGGAAATGGCATGGCAAGCCGTTCCACAGGACTACATCCAGCGTCTCTACGATCGTCTCCATGGGAGAATAGCAGCCTGCATTGCTGCGAAAGGTGGATATACACTGTACTAGTGCCGACATTGTGCATGCTCTGTTGCCTGTGTCTATGTGCCTGTGGTTCTGTCAGTGTGATCATGTGATGAATCTGACCCCAGGAATGTGTCAATAAAGTTTCCCCTTCCTGGGACAATGAATTCACGGTGTTCTTATTTCAATTTCCAGGAGTGTACATCTTTGGTTATGAAGAAGTGAATGACCAGCTTGGTGTCAGTCATGGCCTATGGCTGTGCAATATTTAGATTGTATAGGTGTGTGGGAGTTCACATTGGGTCGGAATAAGGATCCAGTGCCAGAAGGTGCAGTGGAATTGTTGTTTCCTGTGCCATTAGTACTATCTGTGCCGAGAGTTCGTGGTTGTGTATTGTGTCTGGGTGTGTTGTTAGTATGTTGTGTATGATTGTTCGGAAAGTGTGTATTTGAACTTCGGTTTGTTTTTAAGTCTAGGTCTGTTTGTGAATAGCTGTGTGAGGTCAGGGCGACTTGTTAGTGCGCGGAGAACGGTGAGTCTCGTCGGCAGGGGTATGACTTTTGCTTCGTCATACGCTTCTTGTCTGGGGGTTATGCGCGGGAGTCTCAGTATGCTTCGTAGTATGCGTCTTTCTGTCTGATATAGTCTTTCTGCTTTTGTTTGCGACATACAGGCTAGGGGGGCCGCCGCATACTCGAAGAGGGGACGTACAAATGTTTTGTGTGAATTGCTGTTTTGTCGTTGCAGCCATGGAATTTTCCCTGAACTCGTCTTATTAGGGACTGGCGTTGCCTTGCTTTGTTCAGTGTTTCTTTGACGTGTTCGTCCAGGTTTAGGTGAAACGGTGAGCCTTTATATAGAATCCATATATGAGATGTGAGCCAAACAGCTTTAAGATGTTTTGCTAATTTAGTGATGCCAGCGAGTGATGTCTCAAGTAAAAATTAAATTGTACTTTTTAGAATGAATACGAGATTGGAATGAAGACACATTACACCATTTTCGACAGAATTACTTAGTAAAACAACTAATCTCAAAAGTACAGATATGCTACAAACATCTAATCAAGTGATGTGGAACTGTATCTTAAAATGCTGGATTATTATGTGAAAGGGCAGAAAAGAAATGTCGGAATCATCAGAATCTGAAAGCGATGAATGAGTGCCGATCCGCCATGTTTATAGAAACAAGTGCGAGGGTGGAGGTATGCAAAGCTTATCACAAGGAAAAGAGGATATACAGAATGAGTAAGTATTTACTTATGCTGCACTGCTTCTCGGCGTAGACGGCATCCCTCTTGATGAGCAGCGGAGCATTGTTGAGTGACAGGGAGTCGTCGCCACTCAGGTAGCACCGCTTCTCGTTCTTGGCGTACGTGAAAGACCGACATGTAAAGCCCCGCGCCTGAAAAACACACCACCAAACTTCTTTATCTCTACAATCGATAGTGTTTGTGAACAATTCTCATATGCCCTGCAGTAGAATGGTTACAGAGCTTCCAGCACACAGTTCAAGTAGCTGATGCCGTGCTGACGTGCAGCAGTCACCGAAAAATCAAAGATATCTGTGGCAGGAAATTCAAAAGTACCAAGTTAGTTGGAAATTTAAGAAATGCAGGATGGCAGTGTGGGGAAATTAAAAAATGAAAAGTGGCGGAATTATACCAGTTCTGCTAAGTTTAAAATGATGAGAAAATAAGAAACCAAGATGGCGGAATTGGTCTAGCTGTGTTTTGTAATCCCTCTGACATTACAATTCAAAATTCTGCCACGTCCAAAAGTATCCGAATGATCTGAATCTGAACGACCTGATAAGTATCCAAATTACACAAACTTTTTGTTAAATGGCATCACTTTCAAAAGTAGCCAAACGTTTAGTGCCATGTTCGAAAGTATCTGAACGACTAGAACTTTTTACACCACGTTAGAAAGTACTGTACCCAAACAACCTCTATTACTTATAAAAGAAAATACGTGAACACATGTGCACCCCCCCCGCCCCCCTCCCCCCACACAATATATGTTGTAACCCTGTAATCCATCTCTCGCTTTCTTTTATAGATCAGTAAAACAAGGCTTATGGTAAATACTGCACTAACTCATTATTAAATTCACCTCTGCTTTACTCTCTCATTACTTTCAATGTCATAAGGTACAGAACTTCTAAGTGTGTATGGTGTTAATTCACACAGGTTATCTCGAGTGTTACAAATATTACAAGGTATCAGAATAATGTATTATACGTTTTTTTTTTATTTTTACACAATGAATCACATTTATTGTTATCACAGTTAAATCAGTTAAAAATCACATTCAATATTTCTACCTTTTCACAAAATAAATCAGTTACAAAATACATGTAATCTTGTTACATTTTCAGCTATACATTGAAATCAGTTACAAAGAGATTTTATATTTTCACATATACACAATATAAAATTAGTCATCATGTTGATCATCATCACCATAATTTTTCATGTGATAGTGACCCCAAGTTAAGGTATTCAGTTTATCTGGCAGTACATACAAAACATTCATCATCTTGTGCTGACAAACCCAACTTGTGCTGTTTGGCAGTAGAAACTATATGGCACTTGGACTGAATACTGTGCAGCTGTTTTAACTTCAGAATTCAACATACATTGCGGTAATCATCGATGGTTAACTCTGTAACACCAAGTATGTTTGACATCCTTTTCTTTGTGCATTATACTTCCTGATTCAGTCTCGAGTGCTCACATTTTAGCTTGTAGACTGACAAATTGAGTATCAGGTTCACCATTCAATCCTTCCTTCATTAATCGAATCTTCTTTTTATTTACAAGTAGACTGTTATGTATACCTGTTATTTACAGAGAAATCTACAAAAAAACCTGAAGTATCGAAACATATATGTTCATCGCTCCTGATGTCCCCATCAATATTTGAAGGTTTAAAACGACAAATTAAGCTATCAGTATCTGTGTAACACAGTTTTATGTGCATTGATGGAAGCTTGTTTAGTATATATCCATAATGAACGGATTTGTACTGCTTATGGCTTATTAAACACTATAGTAATTCTATTTAAATCAATAGCAACTAAATTTTTGTTAAGAATAACACTTCCTTGAAAATTCTGTCTTGCACACAATGCAGCAGGTCGATATCTATCTTCACAAGATGTCGCAAGTTTTATGTCTCTCATCTTTAATACATTTTGCACAGTTTTATCAAACACACTATTATTCTTAAGTTTGAAATTTTTTCTCAGTACCATTGCAACTCAGTATATACCTTGTCATAGTTACAGTGTATGTAATTGGTTATGCTGAATGGTGTACATAAATGTACTTGATCGGAATAGGAACCAGAGTTAATACTACGACTGCAATTAGCAGTTGGTTCTAACATGCATTCTGCATTAGCATAAATAACAAAAGGCAGCTATAGCTCGTTTCTGAACTTGGTTAATTTTATATACGATTTCCTGTCATTAGGAATGGTACTGTTGACTGGCTTAAACTGTGCCCAGACAAGCGAGTGTGTGTAATTTTTCTTTGTAATGACTATAGCATAAAGAGCGCTTACATGTTTCAGTTGAATGCCTATAAGCAGTAATGCTTCTGTGTGCTAGACTAGAAAGGTCTTTCATGAAATAGAAACGGTATGTACCTATATTCACAGACTGCAACTTTAATAGAGCTATCTGTTCTTTGCAGTGGTGCTTTATGGTACAGCTCGAAATTCTGCCTGATCTTTCTCATCTTCTATGTGTATCCACTCATAATCAAAATACCGAATGCCGTAGACATTAACAGGGAGATTTTGTTCTATTTTTTGAACATGTGGACATGCTTCAGGCTCTGTAGGAAACAGGATGTTAGCAACAATACGTAGACACACAGTGTGCATTCCAATTTACAGGATACAAACCAGCTATAATTCATCACTTACACAAGCATTGTCATATGAGTGAACATATATTACTGTGGTTTTATTTGCTATAATTTTTCTTAGTTTTGTGTCTGCACATGCACGGAACCCTTTATTTTCATTAATATTAATATACAGATGAACTATTTCTTTTAATGGACAACTTAAATCTCACTCTTGAAACGTTTACACTTTCTTTAACAGAGTATCGCCAACATTGGTTGAGTATCAATTATTACTGAATTCTGGTGGCGTTAAACTAACATTTTTTTGTTTTTTGGGACATTCCTTTTACTTCACCTAACTTCAGCAAGAGAATGTTGCAGACTAGTGAAAAATTTATTGTATGTGACTGGTAAATTGACACACTCTTTCTCTCAAAGACGAAAAAATAGGCAATCGAAAAGTGTCGAGGATCTTCAAACTCAGCGTGATTAACTACCACAGCAGTACATATTCGATTTTTAAATGTGAATCTAGCAGAAACCGATTATCGATTATTAATTGGAATTAATTTAATGCAATTAGGAGACGGTTTCCCCATTATTTCAAACAACAGCCAAAATGGAGAGAACATTCAAAATTATTTAACTTACACTGAAATATTACCCAGTATTTGTGCGAACATGTCACTAACACAACTTCAGTTTTCTTTCATTATTTTTGCAAGATACTTCAGTAATACAATAATACTGCTAGGGGACACCACAATTGGAAAGAGAACCAAAAGCCACTTCCGTCAAGAAGGCCTAAATAATTCTTTGAACAACATTTAACGACTGTCAGTTGTCATTTATCGTGAGTGCATTTGCCCAAGAATAGTAGCTGATTTATACAGGGTGTTACAAAAAGGCCAAACTTTCAGGAACCATTCCTCACACACAAATAAAGAAAAGATGTTATGTGGACATGTGTCCGGAAACGCTTAATTTCCATGTTAGAGCTCATTTTAGTTTCGTCAGTATGTACTGTACTTGCTCGATTCACCGCCAGTTGGCCCAATTGAAGGAAGGTAATGTTGACTTCGGTGCTTGTGTTGACATGCGACTCATTGTTCTACAGTACTAGCATCAAGCACATCATTACGTAGCATCAACAGGTTAGTGTTCATCACGAACGTGGTTTTGCAGTCAGTGCAACGTTTGCAAATGGGGAGTTGGTAGATGCCCATTTGATGTATGGATTAGCACGGGGCAATAGCCGTGGCGCGGTACGTTTGTATCGAGATAGATTTCCAGAACGAAGGTGTCCCGACAGGAAGACGTTCGAAGCAATTGATCGGCGTCTTAGGGAGCACGGAACATTCCAGCTTATGACTCGCGACTGGGGAAGACCTAGAACGACGAGGACACCTGCAATGGACGAGGTAATTCTTCGTGCAGTTGACGATAACCCTAATGTCAGCGTCAGAGAAGTTGCTACTGTACAAGGTAACGTTGACCACGTAACGTCACTGTATGGAGAGTGCTACGGGAGAACCAGTTGTTTCCGTACCATGTACAGCGTGTGCAGCAACTATCGGCAGCTGATTGGCCTCCACGGGTACACTTCTGTGAATGGTTCATCCAACAACAATGTTCTCTTTACGGATGAGGCTTCATTCCAACGTGATCAAATTGTAAATTTTCACAATCAACATGTGTGGGCTGACGAGAATCCGCACGCAATTGTGCAATCACGTCATCAACACAGATTTTCTGTGAACGTTTGGGCAGGCATCGTTGGTGATGTCTTGATTGGGCCCCATGTTCTTCCACCTACGCTCAATGGAGCACGTTATCATGATTTCATACGGGATACTCTACCTGTGCTGCTAGAACATGTGCCTTTAGAAGTACGACACAACATGTGGTTCATGCACGATGGAGCTTCTGCACATTTCAGTCGAAGTGTTCGTACGCTTTTCAACAACAGATTCGGTGACCGATGGATTGGTAGAGGCGGACCAATTCCATGGCCTCCACGCTCTCCTGACCTCAACCCTCTTGACTTTCATTTATGGGGGCATTTGAAAGCTCTTGTGTACGCAACCCCGGTACCAAATGTAGAGACTCTTCGTGCTCGTATTGTGGACGGCTGTGATACAATACGCCATTCTCCAGGGCTGCATCAGCGCATCAGGCATTCCATGCGACGGAGGGTGGATGCATGTATCCTCGCTAACGGAGGACATTTTGAACATTTCCTGTAACAAAGTGTTTGAAGCCACGCTGGTACGTTCTGTTGCTGTGTGTTTCCATTCCATGATGAATGCGATTTGAAGAGAAGTAATAAAATGAGCTCTAACGTGGAAAGTAAGCGTTTCCGGACACATGTCCACATAACATATTTTCTTTCTTTGTGTGTGAGGAATGTTTCCTGAAAGTTTGGCCGTACCTTTTTGTAACACCCTGTATATGAACAAACCTTTATTTGTAATTATTGTGAATGATCTGAGTGTGGCTGAATAGGTATAACATTTCTTTATTGGAATATTGTCATAATATATTAGTTTGATGTGGGAAGTCTGTCAATTTGAGTCAGATCATGTCTGTAGAACTTAAGAACGATTTATTTTTGGTGGGGACAACCTTCACCCAATGGAAAAGCAGACAGTAAAGGAACACTACGGAAGTCAAGCTGAGACTGGGACTTTTCGAATGAAGAACTCAAGAGAGCGATACTGCACACCTGTATGTTCGTTATGGAAGAAGACAGACCTACCTATGGTACTGTGTGGTTTTTGATGGAGTGGGTGATAGATTCCGGGTAGTGAACGGCTGCTACCATATTTTAATTTATCAAGGGACTTTATATTTGGAGAGGTCTGAATGTGCTCCAGAGAAGGAATCTAACTTTTTCCACTTGCTTTACAGAACTGAGGATAGACAGACTGAGTTTCTATTCATCATCTCGTGTGCGTTAATTTGTAAATCATTGTGTTGAGCTCTGAACTGTTTTGAGCTCATGAATATTTCGTGTACTGTGATTGTTAAATGCAATTAGTTTTTACATATCTTTGATGACTATTTAATTCGGGGATTTTGCTGCCATTCTTGAAACGCTCTCAACGTATCTTTATTGCATTTGGTAAGGATATTTTCTGTCTGCATTTTAAGTGAATATTGTAGGACCATTTCCCATTTATCTGAGATGTCCTTTCTTGAATAAACGTTATTCAACATATTCTCTGTCACCTACATCAATTACAGACGTTAGAAAAGAACCTATTTTATTAAATTATTCATTTAACTTTTATTTGTGCTTTTATGTATTTTATGAACTCGATTAACTCACAATTCTACCCAATGCCTAGACCATTTAACTGCAGAATCACAGCTATAGGTTATTATTTGCAACTAATAAGCGGCGGGGTATGAAAGCAAATGTGCGAAGTTGACCCTGTGGCTACAATGAGCTATTCTTCTTAAACAGAGCATTGCATAGCATAAAGTATGAGTAACTGCAGGTAAAGACAACTGGTTTGCTGGTATGGGATGCTGTTTCCAAGAGCAACTACCCTTACACTAACCATTAAGTACTGTCGCACTCTGTCCATTACTTGCGGACGAAGATTACCGATTTCCCGAATGCGATGCTCCAGACGACGAAAACCATTCTTATTGGAATGGTGGCTTTCACAGTACTATACAGCATATGCACGGGCAGCGGCAGCAGCTTGGTTATCCGATGCACCGAGCACCAAAAGCATATAGAAATATTCATCGTTCGTGCACTCCATCTGGAAACCGCTCTACATGAACTTGACAGGACTAGTTATGGTTGTACACTGCTTATAAACGACGTAAACTAGGGAATGGCTGTCTAAAAACTAGAAATGGAAGCTGACAAGTATTTGAACCATAGCTCCATGGTCGATCAAGGTGTGATGTCCACAGCAGTCCATATAGTGAAGTACAATGGGTGGTGTGGTAGTGCAGGGCGATACGTGTTCCAGGGTACTTCTGATGTGCTTCTGAATATGACAGTGTTGTCACCTCCTCGTTTTCATACATGTGTTTTCAAAATGCACCCAATCTGATTTTGCTAGATAAACTTTTATCTTGGATCACGGTCAGGATGCTTGTTACATGGTATTCTACATCTAGGTTTTCCTGTAGCATTGGCCTACACTCTGATGTGACTGTTACCTAGCAGCAGAGCACTTTTCTTTCTGCGATACATTTTTACTGACCAAGCGTTAAAGTCTTTGCTACAACTTTGCTGTACCTACTTTGCTCAAAAAGTGGTTGAGGCGCTTCTCCAGTTTCAGGTAACAAGTCAGACTGATTGCTACCCGGTATTTGAAATGTGATTTTAAGGTTTTCTCCTTTTGCCAATTACTTGTCACCTTTTTGCATTGTCTCTTTCCCCCTTAAAGCTATCTAATTCAAAATATGTCATTTCTAATCCAGCCTGAAGGGTTTATGTCTAGAGTACATAAACTACAACTCCATGGAACAACGTCATCTGACTCTCGATTGTCTTCCCTGCAGCGATCACCCAAGTGAAAGACCAACCCACAGTCCTGACATGTTTCTTCCATACTAACTAACCTACGACAATGTCCACATTTGTCACACATGACACTACTCTTACAGTAAACTAAAAAGCACTGTAACATATTTAAAAACGTTATAATGTAAAGTTTAGTAAAAACTTGTTTGGTGAGCTAACATCTAGGCGGCAGACGGACGCAAAAAAAAAAAGATAGGATGCAAACGACACACAGAGGTTTGTTGAACGTAAGTTTTAGGTAGCAGTAGTCACGAAGTGAATTCAACTAAAAAGCACAATATTTTCTAGCAATAATGTTAAACCAATATTATAAGAAAATTATGTGAAGCACTGTGATGAGTCTAAAACAACATGTAACAATCATATGGCAACAATACGTTAACACTAGATTATAAACACACCATCGATTTTTAAATCACAAAAGAAACAAAAAAAAAAAGAAATGAAAACTCGAAAAAGTTCGATACTTTTGGCAACAGTGTTAAAGAGGCACTATATAGAAATCATGGAAAGCTCTCCAATGTATCCAAAACAATGCGTAGTGTTCGACATCTGTTGGTGTTTATACCAGAATGCTTGGAGTGCGACCTTCTGTCACAGTTGTGAACTGTTCATGTACTTCCTTAAAAATAATACTCGTCATTCAGATACTTCTGATCATGGTGCAAAAAATTCAGGTCGTTTGGATACTTTTGAATGTGTCGCAAAGGTTTTATGGATACTTTTGAACATGGCACCATTTTACACAAAATTCAGGTCGTTCAGGTACTTCTGAACATTTCGCCAATTTATGCAAAATTTGGGTAGTTTGGGTACTTTTCAACATTGTGCAAAATTCAGATCGTGAACATGGTGCCATCTTGGATTTTGCCATCAGTGTGGTTATGAAGCATAGCTGGGCTAGCTCCACCATCTTGGACATTTCCATTTTAAACTTAGCACAGTTTGGTTGGTTCCTGCGTTTTTAAATTTTCCACTAACGTCTTCTTGCCTTTTTAAATTTCCAGTCACTGCCATCTTGGAGTTTTGGGAGACCACAGTGCCGAATAGTGGTGACTGCTTGAACTGTATGCCGGAAACCCTGTAGCCATTCTACTCCTTGAACTTCATCCAGCGATATACTAACAAGAGTAAATACTGCAGAAGAACTAGAGAATGAAATAAAACTTTACATGTCACACATTACAGAATGGGTTCCATAAAGTCTTCTCATAAATGGAGAAAACACAGTTACTGTGTATCTGTATACTGAACACAAGAAACATCCTTTTACCCCCGCCGTAATCCTATTTGTTAGACAATTAGAAACTGTATATATCAGTAAGTTTCTTGGCTTGGGGAAGTAGGGAGTTCTAAGGTCAGATAAGCATATAAACTTCATCAGCAAAAAATTAAGCACCATCTTCTGTTGTATGAAAAGTCTTACTGGATGTATGACGCACCAAATAATAATAAATAAGGAGAGGTTGATTCAGTGTTGGAATATGGTATCATTTTTTGTAATTTTTAGGGGAATTATTTATTTATTATTGGTTTCAGTTTTGAGACCAGTCTGTTGGTGGCTAGGATCTAACGTGGGTTTTGTTTACACATCACTACAGAAAGTTGTAAGTAGCAATGATGTGACATTTACTTCGTTATCTGTAATCTGATTTACAGCATTTACAAAAAAAAGAAATATAGCTAGACCATTCTACAAATAATCAAATTATAAGAACTCATCCAAAACCTTAATCAAAGATCCTATGTTTACTCTATTATGCACCACCGCAGCAGATGGATGACATGATCTTAGTGTATTGATTGTCGTTTAGTGTTTTTCCTGGGGTTTCGCAGGGGTCTGCGACCATCAATGGAGGATGACTCTTTGATAATGCTAGCCTCTCGTGTAGATAAAACGTTACAAAAACCAATAAACGACCGTTTGTCTAAAGACGAGTGCCAACAGTCAACGTGTCTGTTCCTCAGAAAGCATCTGTTGCGGAATTACTACCGTTATGTGCTCTACTACTACTGATTATGTCTGTGCGAGTAGATATTTGAATGGCGGGGATCATATGTAAATTATTTATCAATGTAGCTTCAGGAAACCTATTCCACTCCAAAACAAAACAAAATGTGCCAGCCGTCTGATGTGTCGTAGCTGTGACTGCAAAATTGTCCGCAGCCGCGGTGGCGCCTAGCAGATCCACCGCCCTGCCCCACGTAGATTGTTCTCTCTAGGAGACACCCAAAGGTGGCCTACAGTTGCTTATGTTTTATACAGGTTCTGCCATAACTGTCACGTTACTGACCACAGGCCCATTCACTCCAGTCGTTCTCTGTGTAGAGCGTGATTCTTGGTAAAACTCGCAGCATTAACTTCAGCATTTTCACATGCATCAATCACTGAATAATTTACACATATGATACCTTCATTCTCAACATATTCTCTTAGCTGTCTACTGGATAAAATACTAGCTATGTCTTTTTTCTGCTGCCATTGCTTTTTATCTCTAACAGTTTGCTTTAGTGCCCCAATTCTGCGGTATAGGTAATCAGATTTTCATAAGTAGGGTACTCTAGTGTGATATGTCTAGTTGTGAGAACAGCACCACATGTGCACACTTTCCTTGGATGTTTTATTATCCAGTTGTAGTGCTGCCACTATTTTTCGGCGCCATTGAGTAAAATATCAGCACTGCCAGAGCTATTGCAAATGTCCATGGGGGCAGCGAGCATGTAGTGGACCAAAACACTGTTACACCAGATGCAACAAAACCACTGATCGATTTGCAAACAGTGGGCCGAATCAGAGGCTAGCAACTGAATAACATCGATACAGCAGAAAGGCAGGGCAACTGCAGCTAGAGAATCGTTTTGGTGTACATAGTTAAAAACAGTGCTTCAGAAAAACAATTAGTCACCGAATCAGTATAAATGCTCGTCATTTCTACCCAAAAGGACCTCAGTCTGGTGGCACCACCCACTAGGCACCATGCAATGTCTATTCTGGGCAACTGGGCGACATGATTCTGCAAGCAGCCACCACGAGATTTGTCCTCCACCAGTGATGGGGCTCCTGCTGGTTCTGGGTCCACCACCGTGGACCGGCTTTCTATCCGGTAGGCTACTGTCAAGCTCACTCTAGCAGCAGCCAGTCTTCTACACTGGAGGACAGCTGCTCGACACCAGGGTGGTGCAGTTGTTTAACCGTCTATGCCTGGATGGGCATGTTGACACTGAACACCTATGCTCACAGGGGTGGACAGCACTGCTGAGGCCTGTCTTCCTTTACAGAAATTACCGTGGGTTACCGAACCTTCCTGCCTTGAGATGCAGAGTCGTGCCCATATCATACATTTGCTGCTGCGGATTCTGCGCATCAGCATCCCTGTCCAGCCATTAGCACGAAATATGGCGATGACCGCTCGTTGCACAGCGCCGCCGCTCTCGCTGTCGTCAGCATACACCCAGGGGTCATTGCCGCCACAGAACATCGCTATGTTGTGCGTGTACAATATTGTAAAAAGAATACGTGATTAAATTTGAGTGTGATTTTGGGGACTACAGGGTGCAGGTTTGCTGGCTCTACATGTGGACTCAAGAACTGTATCAGCCAGCACGATCAGCCTGTGAATGAGTGCTTTTACTTGCTTCGAATCCTCTCTGCAGCCAGTCAGATCCCAAGTGCGACGTGGGCTAGACCTGAAGCTAGCAACTGAAAAGTGTCCTTTGTTAAAAACAGCTTGTAATTTTCTAGAGTTCCTTGGTATTTTTAAACTGTTTTCAGCTACTTTGTGTTCTGAAAATTATCCAACAAACTTGGAAATTGATATACATAAAAATATAAACGGTCTTAACACATTATCCTTTGGTAAGTGGGTAGTGGGGCGTAACCCCCTCCCTCCTTGAATCCGCACCTGGGGTTAACATGAACTTCTCACAAACAACTAATATTCAAACGTAATTTCTGAATAGGAAACCTTTCGTGTAATCCTTCCTTGTCTATGGAATGTGGGTGGCATTACTACTTGTTTTGTGCGGTTGTGTTGAAATACTATTATTTGCATATTCGAGTAGGTAATACACTCCATGCAAATCTGAAGCTTGCCGCTTTCAGGGTGTTGCAGTTTTAGCTGCCAGCAATGCATTTCGAGATTAACTGTTCAAGAATGAAAGATCAATATCGGCCCTTACCATACATGTATGATTAACTGTCTAATGCAGCTGTAATTGTTTTCACATCCACAGCGCAACTGGTCAGTTACATTGAAACGTTTACCGACTATATCGTAAGAGGTGTCTTCAGTTCTAAGACTGGTGTGATGCAGCTCTCCTCGATAGTCTATCGTGTGCTAGTATCATCTTTAATCTTTTCTGCGTAACTACGGGAACCTACAACCATTTTTACCTACATACAATAGTCAAGTCGTAGTCTATCTCTGAAACTTTACCTCCTATCGACGATTCGTTGATGCTTCAGGATGTGAGCTACCAATGTGTCCCGTAATTTAGTCAATTTGTGCCAGGAGCTCTTCATTAGATGTCTGATCTATCCACGTAATATCCAGCATCACTTAACGTATAGCCACTCAACGTGTCATATACTGGTGTAGACATCAAAGAGGAGAATGTTGCTTTACCTGGTCACAGAGGGCTTCGCACTCTGCTTGGTTGGCGGCGAACTGTAGCTCGTCCATGGAGATGACGGCGCTCCCTTCTCGCACGTTGTAGCGGCAGTCAGGCAGGGCTGCGAAATTACAGTCATGCAAGATTATAGTTTAACCGCTGGGTGTTGCCTTCACGTATTTTGTAGCTATTGTAGGGAAAAAGACAGCACAGTGCCCGGGACATGAGCTAGGATGGAGGGTCGCCACTCCTATTAATTTTGTGAAGTGGGGAATGGTGGAGGAAACAAAGCACACTTTCACACAAAATGTAACCCATAGTTATTGAAAAATTCTGGTCAGTTAGTAGGTATCTACAGGATGACAATTATTGAACTATACGAAATAATATCGTCATAACTTGTGAACGGTTTGCGTTAGGACGTTCAAACTGCATGGTTGGCCGCGGGGCATGATGGGAATGAGTATGCCTATTATGGTTTGGTTTAGCGACGATGCCCACTTTCATTTGGATGGGTTCGTAAATAAGCAAAACTGGCGCATTTGGGGGACTGACAACCCGCATTTCGCGATCGAGAAGTCTCTTCACCCTCAACGGGTGACTGTGTGGTGTGCAATGTCCAGACACGGAATAATCGGTGCGATATTCTTTGATGGCACGGTGACTATCTAACGGTGCGTGAAGGTGTCGGAAGATGATTTCATCCCCATTATCCAAAGAGACCCTGATTTCGACAAGATGTGGTTCATGTAAGGCGGAGCTCAAGCCAATCGAAGTAGAAAAGTGTTTTAAATCCTGGAGGAGCACTTTGGGAACGCATTCTGGCTCTGGAGTACCCAGACGCCACTGCCATGGGTCTCGATTGGTCGCCATACGGATCTGAACACATGCGACTCCTATTTGCGAGGCTATATTGAAGACAAGGAGTACAGCAATAACCCCAAAATCATTTCTGAACCGAAAATAGCCATTCCAGTAGGTCATCAACAGCATCGATGTTCCGACACTTCAGCGGGCCATGCAAAATTGCGCTATTCGTTTGCGCCACATCGTCGCCAATGATGGTAAGCATATCGAACCTGTCATAACTTAAATCCGAATATGTGTAGTGAGGTTTACATGTTGAATGAAGTGTGTGCACGCCGTAGTTTATAACTAATTTACGTTTTTTTCCGTATAGTTTAATAATTGTCACCCTGTATTATCTACAATATTCTAAATGGTACAAATGGCTCTGAGCACTATGGGACTTAACATCTGAGGTCATCAGTCCCCTAGAACTTAGAACTACTTAAACCTAACTAACCTAAGAACATCACACACATCCATGCCCGAAGCAGGATTCGAACCTGCGACCGTAGCAGTCGCGCAGTTCCGGACTGAAGCGCCTAGAACCGCCCGGCCACCTCGGCCGGCTACAATGTTCTAACTGAGAGCGTATAGTTTGAAGGAGATTTGCTCATATTTTGTTACTGTCAGGCAGGAAACGTTCAGTTACATGCGAATATTTTCTGTATTCACCTATTAGTAGATTTTGACACTGGCTAGTATTAAGAGACAGAGGAAAAAGAAACATCGTGAACTGAAGGTAGAACGTGACTGAAAGCTTTTATAGCCTAGACTCGTCTGGAAATTTCAGTCAGGAGTAGAATAGGAGCGAACGGCGAAACAGTTTTGACACTTGCACTCGCTACTAGTCAGTATTCCTTACATGTTTTGGCTTTCTTCTAACTGATACGCGTCTGTATACGTGGCGGGAGAGTATGCGTATTCAGTTTGCAATTGTTTTGTTCTGCTCTCCTCTGCCCTTCGCTGGGTACGCCCTTGATAGGAGACGAAGGCGCTGTCTAAGCGGACTAGTCCGTAGACATGATTATCAAAAAATAACATAGGCCCCCCCCCCCCCCCATGAACAATGGACCTTGACGTTGGTAGGGAGGCTTGCGTGCCTCAACGATACAGATAGCCGTACCGTAGTTGCAACCACAACGGAGGGGTATATGTTGAGAGGCCAGACAAACATGTGGTTCCTGAAGAGGGGCAGCAGCCTTTTCAGTAGTTGCATGGGCAACAGTCTGGATGATTGACTGATCTGGCCTTGTAACACTAACCAAAGCGGCCTTGCTGTTGTGGTACTGCGAACGGCTGAAAGCAAGGGGTAACTACAGCCGTAATTTTTCCCGAGGGCATGCAGCTTTACTGTATGATTAAATGATGATGGCGTCCTCTTGGGTAAAATATTCCGGAGGTAAAATAGTCCCCATTCGGATCTCCGGGAGGGGACTACTCAAGAGGACGTCGTTATCAGGAGAAAGAAAATTGGCCTTCTACGGATCGGAGCGTGGAATGTCAGATCCCTTAATCGGGCAGGTACGTTAGAAAATTTAAAAAGGGACATGGATAGGTTAAAGTTAGATATAGTGAGAATTAGTGAAGTTCGGTGGCAGGAGGAACAAGACTTTTGGTCAGGTGAATACAGGGTTATAAATACAAAATCAAATAGGGGTAATGCAGGAGACCGTTTAATAATGAATAAAAAATAGGAGTGCGGGTAAGCTACTACAAACAGCATAGTGAACGCATTATTGTGGCCAAGATAGACACGAAGCCCCCGTCTACTACAATAGTACAAGTTTATATGCCAACTAGCTCTGCAGATGATGAAGAAATTGATGAAATGTATGATGAGATAAAAGAAATTATTCAGGTAGTGAAGGGAGACGAAAATTTAATAGTCATGGGTGACTGGAATTCGACAGTAGGAAAAGGAAGAGAAGGAAACGTAGTAGGTGAATGTGGATTGGGGCTAAGAAATGAAAGAGGAAACCGCCTGGTAGAATTTTGCACAGAGCATAACTTAATCATAGCTAACACTTGGTTCAAGAATCATGAAAGAAGGTTGTATACAAGGAAGAACCCTGGAGACACTAGAAGGTTTTCCTGTAGGCAGTATCTATCTTGCCCCTCGTGAGATAAGCCTCGACATCCTTACATTTGTCCTCTAGCCATCCCTGCTTAAGACAGAGATTTAGGAACCAGATTCTAAATTGTAAGACATTTCCAGGAGCAGATGTGGACTCTGACCACAATCTATTGGTTACGAACTGTAGATTAAAACTGATGAAACTGCAAATAGGTGGGAATTTAAGGAGGTGGGACCTGGATTGACTGCCTAAACCAGAGGTTGTTCAGAGTTTCAGGGAGAGCATAAGGGAACAATTGACAGGAATGGAGGAAATAAAAACAGTAGAAGAAGAATGGGTAGCTTTGAGGAATGAAGTAGTGAAGGCAGCAGAGCATCAAGTAGGTAAAAAGACGAGGGCTAGTAGAAATCCTTGGGTAATAGAAGAGATACTGAATTTAATTGATGAAAGGAGAAAATACAAAAATGCAGTAAATGAAGCAGGCAAAAAGGAATACAAACGTCTCAAAAATGAAATCGACAGGAAGTGCAAAATGGCTAAGCAGGGATGGCTAGATGACAAATGTAAGGATGTCGAGGCTTATCTCACGAGGGGCAAGATAGATACTGCCTACAGGAAAATTAAAGAGACCTTTGGAGAAAAGAGAACCACTTTCATGAATATCAAGAGCTCAGATGGAAACCCAGTTCTAAGCAAGGAAGGGAAAGCAGAAAAGTGGAAGGAGTATATAGAGGGTCTATACAGGGGCGATGTTCTTGAGGACAATATTATGGAAATGGAAGAAGAGGTAAATGAAGATGAAATGGGAGATATGATACTGCGTGAAGAATTTGACAGAGCATTGAAAGACCTAAGTCGAAACAAGGCTCCGGGAGTAGACAACATTCCACTAGAACTACTGACAGCCTTGGGAGAGCCAGTCCTGACAAAACTCTACCATCTGATGAGCAAGCTCTATGAGACAGGCGAAATTCCCTCAGACTTCAAGAAGAATATAATAATTCCAGTCTTAAAGAAAGCAGGTGTGACAGATGTGAAAATTACCGAACTATCAGTTTAATAAGTCACAGCTGCAAAATACTAACGCGAATTCTTTACAGACGAATGGAAAAACTGGTAGAAGCGGACCTCGGGGAAGATCAGTTTGGATTCCGTAGAAATGTTGGGACACGTGCTGCAATACTGACCCTATGACTTATCTTAGAAGAAAGATTAAGGAAAGGCAAACCTACGTTTCTAGCATTTGTAGACTTACAGAAAGTTTTTGACATTGTTGACTGGAATAGTCTCTTTCAAATTCTGAAGGTGGCAGGGGTAAAATACAGGGAGCGAAAGGCTATTTACAATTTGTACAGAAAGCAGATGGCAGTTATAAGAGCCGAGGGACATGAAAGGGAAGCAGCGGTTGGGAAGGGAGTGAGTCCGGGTTGTAGCCTCTCCCCGGTGTTATTCAATCTGTATATTGAGCAAGCAGTAAAGGAAACAAAAGAAAAATTCGGAGTAGGTATTAAAATCCATGGAGAAGAAATAAAAACTTTGAGAATCGCCGATGACATTGTAATTCTGTCAGAGACAGCAATAGACTTGGAAGAGCATTTGAACGGAAAGGACAGTGTCTTGAAAGGAGGGTATAAGATGAACATCAAGAAAAGCAAAACGAGGATAATGGAATGAAGTCGAATTAAGTCGGGTGATGCTGAGGGAATTAGATTAGGAAATGAGACATTTAAAGTAGTAAAGGAGTTTTGCTATGTGGGGAGCAAAATAACTGATGATTGTCGAAGTAGAGAGGATATAAAATGTAGACTGGCAATGGCAAGGAAAGCGTTTCTGAAGAAGAGAAATTTGTTAACATCGAGTATTGATTTAAGTGTCAGGAAGTCGTTTCTGAAAGTATTTGTATGGAGTGTAGCCATGTATGGAAGTGAAACATCGACGATAAATAGTTTGGGCAAGAAGAGAATAGAAGCTTTCGAAATGTGGTGCTACAGAAGAATGCTGAAGATTAGATGGGTAGATCACATAACTAATGAGGAGGTATTGAACAGAATTGGGGAGAAGAGGAGTTTGTGGCACAACTTGATTAGAAGGAGGGATCGGTTGGTAGGACATGTTCTGAGGCATCAAGGGATCACCAATTTAGTACTGGAGGGCAGCGTGGAGGGTAAAAATCGCAGAGGGAGACTAAGAGATGAATACACTAAGCAGATTCAGAAGGATGTAGGTTGAAGTAGGTACTGGGAGATGAAGAAGCTTGCACAGGATAGAGTAGCATGGAGAGCTGCATGAAACCAGTCTCTGGACTGAAGACCACAACAACAGCAACAACATAGGTCTTGTGTTCAGTCCTAGAAATTCTTCTGCCACATATCGCAGCTTTCACTTCTGCAGATGACATGGTAATGTTTTCCCTATTACACTAAGTTGCACTAAGATTCGCAGTTGATTTTCAGTTACAGGTTCGTATATAACTGGCTGCGTAAACAGTTTACAGGTCACAGGAAGTTAAAGGCGCACCACCTCAGACAGGATCGTGCGTGATAAAGCATTGCAGTGTTTCAACGAATCTCAGACTCGTGAAATAATATTTAACGTAAAAGGATTATTCGTATAAACTTAGGTCGTCGTTCCGAGGCACTCTGCATGAGACCGTAGAATGCTTCACTTACTAAAATCAGTTATGTATCGCGGGTGGGTGCCGGCCCAAGACTGTCTGGAATAATAATAGTTGTTCGAACTGTTCGAGAGACTACGCTGTTCCCACATTAACTCACAGACGACGGAAGCAGCATATGTGTGTGTCTGATTAATTCAGACATGAAAGTTTTATGCAACAGTAGCTGAGAGTTTTTGTTTCGCGAATACAGCTGTTCTTTTGCTGGTGTTCCCCACCATGTAACTAACTCGCCGCCTAACAATTTCTGCTTCATTCACAAATATATGCGATAAGGGTTGGAGCAGGGAGTGACCATTCGTTAGTCAGGGTTGGGAACCGGTTGGCGACCGTGGCATTTTTCCTGCTCTCTTGGTGAAGTTGCTTCACATACTTTATGCAGTGCGGCGGGTGCGTTTGTTGTACGACGGCGCACAAATGTAAAGGAGGAAGTGTTAGTGATGGGTGACTCTGAGCAATGTAAAGCAGACCTCGGCCTACTGGGTTCTGCAGGTCGTGGAACCTGCACATACAAGTGTAGGCAATAACATATCCCTCACCCACTAGAGTGCACAACGTCAGCAGCTCCATGAAACTGTTCGCCGACAATGTGGACGTATAGAGAAGTCACGAAACCAAAACGTCCTATCGAAATGCCCGAAGACATGCAGGGGATTGAGCCGGCCTCTGTGGTCGAGCGGTTCTAGGCGCTTCAGTCCGGAACCGGTTCGAATCCTGCCTAGGGCATGGATGTGTGTGATGTCCTTAGCTTAGGTTTAAGTGGTCGTAAGTCTAGGGGACTGATGACCTCAGATGTTACGTCCCATAGTGCTTAGAGCCATTTGAACCATGCAGGGGATTGACGCGTGATACAACAATTCACTGTTGACGCTCAACAAAAACGTATGTAACATATTGATTGATGAGATGCAGTGTCGTGGTAATACGTTATGAGACGCTGTGATGAAATACGTGGCAGAAATAAGGATAACTGACGGTCTTGTCAACCGTGACAGTGATTTTTAATTTAAGTTTCACAAGGGATGATTGCTCAGGAAGAACACTCCCGGCTGCTTGAGTCTGGCAGGACTAGCTGTCGGTATAATCGTGGAAGAACATACTGTTCGAATTTTGAAAGTGCACTTTCCAAGAAGAATCAAGCAACGTATTCATTCCTTCCACGCATGTTACGCAATGACGATAACAATAAAACAAAACAAACTGGATCTCGTATGTAGGCCTTCCTCAGGATGAGAGCGATGGCAGTGGTTCTCTATGCACCCTCCACTGTACGCAATAAGGTGCCTTGTTGAATATAAATTTGGATGTAGATAACGATATCAGTTTTTTGAGGTGATACATTTTAGAGGATAAATGAGGAATCGTTTTTAAATATTCGGCAACAGAAAATTAGGAAATTTGTGGTAAGTTCTACAGAACCAAACTGCTGAGGTCATTGGCCCCTAGGTTTATACACCACTTAATCTAACTTAAACTAACTTACACTAAGGACAACACACACACCCATGCCCAAGGGAGGAGTCGAACCTCCAACAGGGGGAGCCGTCCGAACCGTCGCAATGCGCCTGAGACCGCACGGCTACCCCGGGCGGCTCAATAGAATCTATAAGAAGAAACCTAGGAGCAGTGCTTCCTATATAAGTGTTCTTGAACAGGCTTAAGAGCGAATATAAGTGAATTGATGTGTATGTAATCCGTATTCTACGGGCAACGTAGCCATCTCTCCAATATGTAATTACCTGGAGGCAGTTTTTTTGTCCGTGCCAAGCACGTTAAGTGATCTGCCTCTTGGCCTCATTCGCTTTTATATGACGATGATGATGATGTTTGTTTGTGGGGTGCTCAACTGCGCGGTCATCAGCGCCCGTACAAAGTCCCAGTTCTTACACAGTCCAATTCTTTACACAGTCCAATCTAGAAAACCGTTACGAATGATTATGGTGATGAGATGATGAGGACAGTACAAACATCCAGTCACCGGGTAGAGAAATCCCCAATCCGGCCGGTAATCGAATCCAGGACGCCGTGATCCAGAGGCAGCAACGCTAGCCACTACACCACGAGCTGCGGACACACTTTTATACTACAGTACCATTTGACTGTTATGTACATTTCATTGGGTGGTACAACTATCATTTGAATTCTCAGAAATGATTGGCAACAACTGAGAATAATGCATGCATCATTGTTTGTTTGAAAAATTATTTTCCCGTGTTATAATACTGTCACAGTTGTTTAAATACATTTTTCATTTATTTCATGGACTGAAAGTAGCACAGTAGACATGACACAAGATGGGTGTACTCACATCTGACGCACTGGTTCTCCAGGTAGTCGACAGAGCTGCCAGGGACTTTCCTGAAAGCACTGGGCTGGCTCCGTCGATCTTCTCTACTGAGCCGGCACAGGTTCAGTGACTCGTCAAACTCCGCTGACCTGAAAAATTACATACTGACGCTCTGTTCCTTCCCCAACAGACATACTACTAACCGTAAAGAGTGATTCTCAGTGCCACAGAGCAGAGCTACTCGATAGACTAGTATAGTTAGTAGCCGTTGCGTTGTATATGATGTAAAGTACGAGGAGCGTTTGAAATGTCCGTGCAAAGTCCGAGAGATGGCACCACTGGCACGTATCGAGGTCATGTTTAGTTAGTAGCATCTTTGGAAAGAACGCACACCAAGTTTCAGCCATATTGGTCTATTTGTTTCCATTTGGCATTCTTGTGAATCAAAGAAGTCGAGTGAGTGTTGAAAATGGACGAAAAAGAATTTCGTGTGGTGATTAAACATTACTTTATGAAAGGCAAAACGCCTCAGGAGACTAAAGAGAAGCTTGATAAACATTACAGTGACTTTGCACCTTCGATTAGAACAGTTTATAAGTGGTTTCAAAATCTTCGGAGTGGCCATATGGGCACAAGTGATGCTGAACGTTCTGGACGCCCTGTGGAGGTTCAAAATGTTCAAATGGCTCTGAGCACTATGGGACTTAACTTCTGAGGTCATCAGTCCCCTAAAACTTAGAACTACTTAAACCTAACTAACCTAAGGACATCACACACATCCATGCCCGAGGCAGGATTCGAACCTGCGACCGTAGCGGTCGCGCGGTTCCAGACTGTAGCACTTAGAACCGCTCGGCCATCGCGGCCGGCCCTGTGGAGGTTACGACTCTAGAAATCATTGATAAAATCCATGTTATGGTGATGGATGACAGAAGAGTTAAGGTGTGTGAGATTGCTAGTGCTGTGGGCATCTCTAATGAACAGGTACATAATATTTTGCATAAACATTTGGACA
Source organism: Schistocerca cancellata (assembly GCF_023864275.1). Lineage (NCBI taxonomy): Eukaryota > Metazoa > Arthropoda > Insecta > Orthoptera > Acrididae > Schistocerca > Schistocerca cancellata. Next base: position 755,109,046 of record NC_064629.1, on the reverse strand, counting down.
TGAGAAAGCTATTCGCAAGATGGGTTCTGCGATTGCTCACGCTTGACCAAAAACGGAATCGTGTGAAGTGTTGCAAGGATGGTTTGCAGCTGTTCAGCAAGAATCCGCAGGACTTTAAGCGTCGTTTCGTCACTGCGGATGAAACATGGATACATTACTATACTTCTGAGACAAAACAACAATCTAAACAATGGGTTACCAAGGGAGAGTCTGCACCAGAAAGGCGAAGACCATTCCTTAGGCCGGAAAGGTTATGGCCACTGCCTTTTGGGATTCGCAAGGGATAATCCTCATCGACTATCTGGAAAAGGGTAAAACTATTAAAAGAGCATATTAGTCATCATTATTGGACCGTTTGAAAACCGAGCTGCAAGAAAAACGCCGGTGATTGGACCGCAAAAAAGTCCTTTTCGATCACGACAATGCACCAGCACACACCTCAGCAGTTGTGGACGCAAAATTAATGGAAATAGGATTCCAACTCGTTTCACATCCCCCCTCTTCTCCGGACTTGGCTTCCTCGGACTACTATTTGTTCCCAAATTTGAAGAAATGGCTGCTGGGACAAAGATTTTATTGAAATGAGGAGATGATTGCAGCAACTAATAGATATTTTGCAGATTTGGACAGTTCCTATTATTCGGAATGGATCAACAAATTAGAACAGCGTTGGACGAAATGTATAAGTGTAAAAGGAGACTATGTCGAAAAATAGAAAAGGTTTATCCGAAACACGTAAGAAGTTTTCATTTTTGCACGGACTTTTCAAACGCCTCTCGTAAGTAGAAGTTGATCCATGCTGTAGCTGAAACATATCGTGCTACTTCTCTATTGTAAGAGCAATACAGACTGTCGCCAAACCCTCTGGGTTAAAATGATACACGCAGTAGGGAACTCAGACTGATTACTTTGAGATAAGGAACTAATGGAACGTAATTAGTATTTAGTTATTCATTGGTTTCGTTATATTAAACTCGCAACAACTGCTCAAAGTGACGACCACAAGTTTCTATGCATACGTTACAACAGAAATATTTACAGAACCTAGCTCTGGGTTGAAACCATTGGTCCCCCTAGCTTTCGTACATTGTTTATGAGAGGGAAGAAACTGCTGATCCGCCAGCACTCTCCAAACTGTATTCTTTGAAGTCTGCAGTTAAGGGGTAAGTTGACGGGTGTTTATTGATGAATCTCCTCCCACCAGATCCAACGTCGTATCTCAGAATTCTACTGTGCTACAATTCTTTCCCTTAAACCTTGCTAGCTTGCCGTGGTTAGAATAATGCAGTTTCTCGTAAATTTCTACCAACAACGATAAATTTCTCCAGCGTAGGGTGACACCTGTTACGAAGATTTCCCAGTGCATAATATTCTATCTTTGACGATCAGTCATGAGCTTCGAACAATGGTTGACTTCACTGTGGATACATCACAGGACGTTTCGTACTGTTTTGAAAAGTAGCGTCACCGAGATGGACGCGACAACTTGTTTCTCGTGAAATTTAAGCAGTTTACGAAAAAGTGCCTTCTTGAAACTTTCTGACAGGTTAAAACTGGGTGCCGGACCGAGAGTCGAACTCGGGACCTTTGCCTTTCGCGGGCAAGTGCTCTACCAACTGAGCTACCCAAGCACGATTCACGACCCCTCTTCACAGCTTCAATTCTGCCAGTACCTCGTCTCCTACTTCCAAACTTCACAGAAGCTCTTCTGCGAACCTTGCAGAACTAGCACTCCTGGAAGTTTCAGATTAAAACTGTGTGCCGAACCAAGAGTCGAACTCGGGACCTTTAAAATGGTTCAAGGGGCTCTGAGCACTATGGGACTTAACATCTAAGGTCATCAGTTCCCTAGACTTCATCTACATCTACATGATTACTCTGCAATTCACATTTAAGTGCTTGGCAGAGGGTTCATCGAACCACAATCATACTATACCTCTACCATTCCACTCCCGAACAGCGCGCGGGAAAAACGAACACCTAAACCTTTCTGTTCGAGCTCTGATTTCTCTTATTTTATTTTGATGATCATTCCTACCTATGTAGGTTGGGCTCAACAAAATATTTTCGCATTCGGAAGAGAAAGTTGGTGACTGAAATTTCGTAAATAGATCTCGCCGCGACGAAAAACGTCTTTGCTGTAATGACTTCCATCCCAACTCGCGTATCATATCTGCCACACTCTCTCCCCTATTACGTGATAATACAAAACGAGCTGCCCTTTTTTGCACCCTTTCGATGTCCTCTGTCAATGCCACCTGGTAAGGATCCCACACTGCGCAGCAATATTCTAACAGAGGACGAACGAGTGTAGTGTAAGCTGTCTCTTTAGTGGACTTGTTGCATCTTCTAAGTGTCCTGCCAATGAAACGCAACCTTTGGCTCGCCTTCCTCACAATATTATCTATGTGGTCTTTCCAACTGAAGTTGTTCGTAATTTTAACGCCCAGGTACTTAATTGAATTGACAGCCTTGAGAATTGTACTATTTATCGAGTAATCGAATTCCAACGGATTTCTTTTGGAACTCATGTGGATCACCTCACACTTTTCGTTATTTAGCGTCAGCTGCCACCTGCCACACCATACAGCAATCTTTTTTAAATTGCTTTGCAACTGATACTGGTCTTCGGATGACCTTACTAGACGGTAAATTACAGCATCATCTGCGAACAACCTAAGAGAACTGCTCAGATTGTCACTCAGGTCATTTATATAGATCAGGAACAGCAGAGGTCCCAGGACGATTCCCTGGGGAACACCTGATATCACTTCAGTTTTACTCGAACTACTTAAACCTAACTAACCTAAAGACATCACACACACCCATGCCCGAGGCAGGATTCGAACCTGCGACCGTAGCAGCAGCGCGGCTCCGGACTGAAGCGCCTAGAACCGCACGACCACAACGGCCGGCTCGGGACCTTTACCTTCTGCGGGCAAGTGCTCTACCAACTGAGCTACCCAAGCACGACTCACGACCCGCAAGGTTCGCAGAAGAGCTTCTGTGAAGTTTGGAAGGCAGGAGACGAGGTGCTGACAGAATTGAAGCTGTGAGGTCAGGTCGTGAGTCGTGCTTGGGTAGTTCAGTTGGTAGAGCACTTGCCCACGAAAGGCAAAGGTCCCGATTTCGAGTCTCGGTCCGGCACACAGTTTTAATCTGTCAGAAAGTTTCGTATCAGCGCACTCTCCGCTCCAGAGTGAAAATGTTATTCTGGAAGTGCCTTCTTGTTTAATACATCGGACACCCTGAAAAATTCATTTCCGGACACTGATTCCCTGTATCAAAATAATTTAGGGTACTCTGTTGTCTGGATTATTTTGACAATAAATGTTTGGGACACCTTGTATACACTCTTTAGATACGGCTAGCGAGTGCAATGATGAAATTATTGAACATGATATGTATTTTGTGTGGAGGGTGTTCATAATTAAAGTTACAGTTTCGAAACGTTGTAGAAACAGAACCACTGCTCAGAATGACGCAAATTTGAACAGCACATTATTGACGCAGGGGGAAAAGTCATGGAAAAAAACAACAAACGAAAATTTTACCGGTAGATGGCGCTGTAATCGTCTTAACGTAAATGGAGACGGCTGCAAATGACAGATGAATCGCAATACGATGGCTATGGTTTGAGTTACAAGTTACACCATTCGCACTGTTCAATGTGCTACAAAGTTCGACGGTCAACAGTTGTATCACTCCTTTGTTAGGTAAGCCCGTCCACCAAGGCAAGGTCGCACCATATCGGATGGGAAAAAAATGGTTTTTAATTGTCTTGAGGCCAAAAACTGCATAAAAAGGAAAATGACGTCGGTTTTTAATTGTGCTGGGGCCAAAAACGCACGAAAAGCAAAGTAACATCAGTTTTAATTGTCATGAGACTGGCGCAAGATATGTTCAATATGTTGTCCACTGTTTTCTGCCACAAGCTGAAATCGAAGGACGGCATGCTCCACAACAAATCGGAGTGTCTCGAGGTCACGTTCAGAATGCATTGTGCAATGCGTGCCTTCAGTTCAGCCACGTTCGTAATTGGAGCACTGAACACAATAACTTTCAAGTAACCCCACAGCCAGAAGTCACACGGATTGAGATCAGATGATCTGGACGGCCAAGCTGTAGGGAAATGACGGCTGATAATTTTATCTTTTCCGAAATTCATCTTCAGTTACCGCTTCACTGGCTGTGCAGTGTATGGACGAGCGCCATCTTGCATAAGAATGATCCTACCCGCACATCCACACTGTTGAAGGGTTGGAACGACGTTGGTGAGCAAAAGACTCTCATGGCGTTTACCAGTGACAGTACAGGTAACAGGACCCGCAGCACTCATCTCATCGAAAAAATACGCTACTACGATAAACGATGCTGTGGCCATATCTTCGACCGACATCTGATCAGCTGTTTTCCTCCCTCTGCCACATTCCACTTCAAAAGAACCTGTCTTTTCGATATTTGTAATCATTTTCTCTAGACCCTTAGCAGACATCGGACCAATGTCTTTTTCATACCCTGTCCGGAACTTCCGCAGGGCTACTGGCGCATCCTCTATGGGGACAGTGATGGGCGTCCTGGACGCAAAACTGAGGAACAGCCGTTTCCCGGCGTCTGTTGGTGTGCATATTCTGACGCCTACAGCGCCATCTGTTGATCAAATTTTCGTTGATGTTTTTGTTTCGTGGGCGTTTCTACCTGCGTCAATAATATACTGTTAAAATTTGGCGTCTTTCTCAGCAATGGTTCTCTTTCTACACCGTTTTGAAACTGGAACTCTAATCACGGACACCCTGTATTAAAAATGTTTTTGAAAAAGGAAAGAACGGTCAAATGTTTTGTGAAATGATTTGTCTAAAAGTAAGAAATAAAATAGATTAGAGAAACATTTGATGTGCCTTTGAATGATACTCGAAAATGCACCAGACAACTATCCTCTAGTACTCTTCACAATTTTGTGTTAAACACTGAACTTTAAATTCTCAGTCCGTACCAGTTTTGGCTGTACAAAATTCCGAGCACAATTAAAGGCACGCTGATCTGTTTTATTTCTTACTTTTAGACAAAACATTTCACAAAACACTTGAATTTTTTCATTTTTTATTCTCGGGTTTTGTTCAGCAGCATGAAACATAACAAAAATAGCGATCGGTATTCTATTATTATTATGAGTATGCAGACAAATGAAACGTTTTCACGCAAAATAGCTAGGTCTTGAAACGACACCCTTTTTGACCCTCAATTTGCGTTCCTAGCGTTTTCCGTTCTCGAAGTGTTCTAAGTTTAGTTCTTGAGTCGAATAAAACAATTCAGACAGACACGGCACTGTAACTTATAATGTGCAAAACAGCTAGGCCTAGAAGAGATGAACTTTTTGACACATCATTTACGTAGCTAGAGGCAGTTATTCGTGAAATATTTTAATTTTCCCTCAAATCGCTCTTAAAACTTTTCTTAAATTTCCTAATTACTTTCAAGCAATTAAATCTTCCTCTGCAAAACTAGATCTCATGCTACTCAATTTGATACCCCATTTGTCCATTACCCTTTCTTCGTTCGCCTATGGAAATTCGGACAAAAATATAGTATGCAGTTTTCCCTCAGGTCACTAATTAAGTTCTCATTAATCAGCCTGAAAACTTTCAAGAAATTAATTTTTTTTGCAAAACTAGACCTTACACCGATCAATTTGATCCCGATTTGTCTATTTCTCGTTCTTCGTTTGGGTATGAAAATTCGGACAGGCATACAGTATATAATTTTCCTGACTGAATTGTTCTTGATCACCCTGAAAACTTTCAAGAAACTGCATATTTGTTTGCAAAGCTATACCTTACGCCGGTTAATCTGATCCCCATTTGTTCACTTCCCATTCTGCGTTTGGCTATGGAAATTCGGCAAAAAAATTTTCCTCAAATCACTACTTAAGTTTTTCTTAATAGAACTGTTTACTTTCACTCAATTAAAACCTTTTTTGCGAAACTATACCTCACTCTGGTTAATTCGGCATCCCATTTCTCTATTTTCTACTCTTAGTTTGGTAATGACAATTCGGACAAAAATCCAGTGTGTAATTTCCAGGGAGTCTTGCTTTCGCTCCTCTCATGTGCTTGACCAATAAATACTCCTTTGTGTTACAAAACATTGGCCTCTCCCTTTATTTGATAAACTGTTTGAAATATAGAAAAAAAGGTATTTAGCGAGTGAGAGTATGCAATGATACAGTATTTTGCTGTTTGGCTTATATTCGTAATTTTATTGTCTAGCGAAACATTAAAGCAACCATGTTTTTTCTTAATTGGCCGAAGTTCTTTCTTTAAAATAGTTCTAGAACAGCTGAAACGAAAAGTTTAGTTATGTCACGGCTGCCGCAGTCCGTTGTGAAAAAGCAAAAAAGGCGACGCCGTGCATTCTTTCGCTCCCTTGTGAGATGTTTACGTGGCAACTGGGGACATTAAAGGGTACCAGACCGAAAGTTTTTACCTGCAAATAAAGCACATTTGCCCCCTTTCATTGAAAGCTATAACAATATTCATACCTGTACAGGGTTAAGCCGAACTCCATCGACAATATTTCGGAAGTTGTTCAGGGATATTTTTTGTGTATTTTGGTACAGGGGACCCGTGGTCGCCCAACGGCTCGTTATAGAGTAATTATATTTTGTTTCATTTCTTACCCCCATTTACCTTTGTATCTGTATTGTGCTGAAAGTATCTGCAGATCAGTGCAAATGTCGACGGTATGCGCTGCGTGTCTTGGAAACGAAATAGTTCCATTCACTCACTGTACTTGCTGTTGACACAGTAATGCCACTTTACTCTTCTCCTTCAGGCTTGCATTCAGTGGTGCTGGCTTGCATTGACAGGTTTACTCATGAAGAGTTGAAATTGTTGCAGATGCACAATTATTGTGACGTGGCTGCCGTCGCTACGGGAACAGTTCAGTACAGCGTCGTTGCGCCGTTCTGCCATCACACGTAGTGAATCAATGCACGTGGCGCGTATCGCTGAAATCTTCATCACTACACCTGCCCGTACTGTATATAACTGTTAATGCACAGGATGGTTACAATTAAACTTTCGCTACTTGAGCCAGTGTAGACGGAAAGGTATTTACCGTACGGGTACCCAGCTGTATAGGTGTGATGTCACACTGCGCGCTGCGGAATTGGCGTTGTTATAATCCGTTCATCAGAAGAATAAACCTGATGTAAACACTGCACTATGTATTCTTCCGCGTTTGCTGGAACCTTATTGGATTTTCGTTTCACGTGGGACTGCAGCCAAGCTGTCTCGAGTACTGTCAAGTACGATAATAAAGGTACGTTTTGTGCTGTGCGTTACGCGCACATCGACTTAGCGATAATTCGGCACAACAGCTTTACCGGCACATGTAACTTGGATTGCACTGGCCGGTCAGCTGGTACAGCTAGCCTGCAGTGACGTGGCCAGCTGCAGTTCACACGTAAGAATGGACGATCAGAGGAGCAATACAGCTTCGCATGTCAATTAAGTTTTAATCAGAATGAAATAATACACTACAAATCTCCCACAATACATTCCTCAGACGACTAGACGAAAACCGCAACACTTTATCGTTTTCAGCTAACGTACTATTTTAATTAAAAACAAGAATGATGAAAATGCCTGACTTAACCACAAGGTAACTTTGCTGCATAAGCTGTGTATAATGTAAGACATTATTCAAGGATTTCGCCGTATAGTTAAATACTGAAACCACTGAAGGTATTACTCACAGTCAGTCGTCTGGTAATCTCTTAGCTCCTTCCTTATCCGAATCCGAGAAATACATTTCAATTCTGGAAATATCGGCTGCTACGTCGATAACGAGCCTATCAACAACAGAATCCATGAAGCCAACCAGGCGCAGCATTTTCTCATCTTCTTTTATCACGAGCCGTTCTATATCCCACCAGCGTTCGGCAATGACGTGTTTTCGCTGCGTGCGTTAGTTCCAGTACATCTGACAGCTTAACAGTCTTGTTACTTGTCGGGCCAAATCCCGCAGCTTGGCTCCAGATCAGTTCTGTTGGGTTCATATTGTAATGGGCCAGTAGCAAATGTAAAAATGCAGCATTTGCATGATGGGTTCGATGCCGTGAAAATGATTGTTTTTCGTGTTTCAACGATACTTACCTACCTCTGTGGTATAAAATGATTGACATAGTCCGGATAAAGAGGATTTTGTTTTTCATTTTTGCCTTAAAAATTAAATTGTCATGGTTTCTTAGTTTAAACAACCTGTATTAACAGTCTTTCATAAAACATCGATGATTAAGAGTTTGTATATGAAATGGAAACAGGGATTTCGCGTCTAATATGTAATTAGAAACAAGAAGACGTGCATTATTCAGAAAAAATGATGTTGAGTTTTATAATTACGAGATGTACATATTTCAAATTGAACGAGAAAAAAAATGGTTATGAGGAGATTTTCTTCCATTACGCTACCAATTGCGATACATATTCAATGTGCATATGTTTATCAACTGTATTGTATACAAGCGAGGGAAAATTTGAAAGCCCATTATCTCCGTAACTTTATGAAAGACATTAAGAACAGCCTATTTCTCGGCACTTTTAAACCGTGTTCCACGCGCGTGCTTCACTACGGAACAGAAAGCAGCCTCAGCCATTTTCATACTGCGCATTAACAGCACAACAAAAAGAGCACAACGCTGCAGAGGCTGTGACTGTACACAATTTTTGAAATAAAGATTATGTAGCTAAAGCGTGATTAGGAAAAACGTTGATTTCTGTTAATACATTTGAATATCTTAAAGCTTCATTTAACGTAACTTAGAAATACGATATCTAATACATAAGTGGGACCTATTTCCAAGAGTGTAACAACACCAGTGTACGTGTGCTACGGCTTCTGACCAATCTTCGCGTTTGTGTTTGTTTACATCAGGTTTATTTTTATGATGAACGGATTATAGCAGTGTTAGTGTCATGACTTGCCTTTAGGGGCCGCAACTGGTACGGCGACTTAGGGTTGAAAAACAGGCATCAGTGTCGATTACAGCTGCAGACAGTCGACATGGGTATGGACAAGGTTGAGCAGGCTTTACTTGTAAGGCTGTTTCATCGAAGCAACAGCAATAGTGCTGCTACACTTCGCGAGTATCGAAGCGTTGAAGGAGTACGAAGAGGTCCTCTTTCCACACTAGGGTTGAAAAACATGATTAGGAAGTGCGAATTAACTGACGATTTGGTAATTGCTCCTGGGAGAGACCGACGGCAAATTGTGCCACAAATTGTTGAAGAAGTTACTGTTACCATGGCTGAGAATGCTGGACACGATGTGCGACCTTCAAAGCAATGTTACGACAGAATGAGATTTTCACTGTGCAGCGGAGTGTGCGCTGATATGAAACTTCCTTTCAGATTAAAACTGTGTACTGGACCGAGACTCGAACTCGGGACCTTTGCCTTTCGCGGGCAAGTGCTCTACCAATTGATCTACCCAAGCACGACTCACGCCCCGTCCTCACAGCTTCACTTCTGCCAGTATCTCGTCTCCTACCCTCCAAACTTTGCAGAAGCTCTCCTGCGAACCTTGCAGAACTATCACTCCTGAAAGAAAGGATATTGCGGAGACATGGCTTAGCCACAGCCTGGGGGATGTTTCCAGAATGAGATTTTCACTCTGCAGCGGAGTGTGCGCTGATATGAAACTTCCTGGCAGATTAAAACTGTGTGCCGGACCGAGACTCGAACTCGGGACCTTTTCCCGAGTTCGAGTCTCGGTCCGCCACACAGTTTAAATCTGCCAGGAAGTTTCAGTGTTACGACAGTTGAACATCCCATGGTCCACAGTTCAAAAAGTGCTGCGAACAATTGTGAAATGGTATCGAGGCTGTCGCGGATTCAGATGGTTGTCATATTGAGCATAGTTTTTAACCTGGAACGTAAACATGGTACGAAATTGAAAAAAGTTATCCTCTCGTGTGGAAATAAAATGTGTTTCTGTCATTGGTTTACTTGTTATTTCTCTTCAGCATGTCCTTACAAAAATTTTCACAACATTTTATTGCTCTACGCCCTCTCCAGTGTGAAAGTTTAATTGTAACCACTCTGCAAGCGCAACACTGTCGGAAAAGCACACACGAGACATCCGACCAGTACGGAATGCAAGCTGGAGGGGCAAGAGTGAAGTGAGCATTACTGCAGCGTGAGTGAATGGAACAAGTTTGTTTCCAGTCAAGACACACATCGACATTTGCAGTGATGTGCGGATATTTTCAATACAATACAGGTACAAATACAAACGGGAGTAAGAAATCATCGAAATGTATTTACTCTGTAACGAACCACAGGAAACCACGGGTCCTTTACATCAAAATATTCAAAACATATCCCTAAACAACCTTCGAAATTTTGTAGCAGGAGACAGGTTTCACCTGTATACTCCAGTTTTCAAGAGCACTGACCATAGTTAAGTTACGGCCGATTTTCACCTTCATCGTAATTATCTCTTCATCGACGTTAAACAGTAACTCCTTTCCTCCATTCTTTCAATGGCCTTGGTATCCAATTAAGAAAGTACATCCTTGATTAAAGTTAAAGTTTCATTGCATATCTCAGCACATAAAAAATGTAAAACTAGGAAACCTACAACAAAAGTACTCACTGCTCTTCGCGCTATCACGTACTAAAAAATTGTTTCAGTGTTTTACAAGGAGCGTCCGAAATGTTCGTTGAATGGTGTCAGAAAAAAAAGAAACAATAGCTGCAAACGAAATATCTTTCGCGGCCCTTGTTAAAGTAATCGCTATTAGCTACAACAGACTTCTGACGTTGGTTGTAAAGTTGTTGGAAACTGTCAGGAAACGCTTCTTGTGTAATCGCTGGAAGCGTTGTGGTCACGCGTTGTTGGATATTCGCATCTTTACAGGAGATGAGACCCGGTGTTACCAATAAAATCTGAAGACCAATGACAGTCAGTGGCATAGTGGTCATCGTTTTCACTGCTTCCCTCGGTTAAAAATTCATGATCGATCAAGCCTTTGCTGCCGAAAAAGGCGATCAACTTTGTCTTAATCATGGATTTGTCAGATGACTTTTTTTTGGGAGTCGTGGAAGACGATGAGCACCATGCCATTGACAGTCGTTTGGTCTCTGGATCTTGTTGATAGCACCAGATCGCATCTCCTGTGATGATGCGGATATCCACGCGGTGCTCTTAGCGATTCCACAAGACGCGTTTGTTGACTGTCACTATCGGTGTTAGACGTGTGTTGTAGCTAGTGGTGGCTGAGCTGAAGGCCAGGAACAGGAAAAGTATTTAGTTTGTAACTCTTGTTTCGTTTATTTTCTGAAACCATTCACAGAACTCTCCAGATGCACCATGTACAATTTTATGGTGTATAAAGATTTTCAAATTACACATGACAACTGGGTTCCAAAATTCAGTATAACTTCGACTGTTTTACTGAGAGTAGAAAGAGACAAGCTGAAATACACCCTTACCTGCAAATGAAAGTCGTCTCAAACAAGCACAGTTTTTCACATTCTGTCTTCGTTTGCGTATTTCGTTCTTCCTTGTTATCGAATCCCTCAAGATAAGCACCAACAACTCTCTCGAAGGCCCATAATCGATCGCCACACATCGAGCTTAGATTTGAAACTGCAAAAGAAAATATTCGATTGAATTACTCAAAGCCCTATTAACACATATGATTGACTATAACGGATTTCAAACATTAAGTCTTTACAGTACATCATCTAGTCGATTATAGCGTATCTCCTATTCATAACTCCACTCTTGATTGGAAAATTCCGAACTTAAAGCCCCGTAAATTTACGGGAGTACAGAGTACTGATAACATATCATTTTAATTCCTTTCGAATAACTTCAAATTATTCAGTCCTTTCACTGTTATCTGCCTTGTGCTGATATGAATTCTGACGTGTAATATAAGCAACCGGCAATTATTTACATTCATCTTGCCTAGGTATACGTCATTTTTATACAATATGCTGTAATCCTTCTAAGTGTCACTGGTTTGGCCATTTCTTTCAGAATCACCTTCCTCCAGCTGACGATAAATCTTATGTCCAATAGAAACACTGCACTACTTTTTGTATTCAGCTTTGCCTTTTGTGCATCATTTTTCACTCAAGGCACTCTATCTCGAAAATACATGGTACATGTCTGAGGTATTGTTGCATAAAGTTTCCACTCGAAGTAAACACTATCTTACGTCACTATTTGTGATTCAAGTATTATTGTAAAACTAAAATTTGCTGCGATTGAATCACTAAAAGAGTAAGTAGCAGCGATAGAAAATTCAAGTACATGCTATAGAAAGAGTTTACTAGTGCAGTCTGAACATTTACATTCATGTTCAGAAAAAAAACAGAATACCTTGCACGACTAGAAATAGGATGGTCACATTCACAGGGCATGTAAATTAGTAAGTTCTGCAGAAATGATTAGTATTTGAACAATCGGCCCGAGGGTTCAAGGTCAACATCGGTATCGCGTTCCAACACCAGCTGCCTGTAAAATGTGTCTGTGGCTCTCGTTGTCGCTATAAACCGAAGGTAATGGATCAGTGAGACTTCCCGAGCAGACGTGCAGGATGCCTCGCAGGCGTATGCGCGAAACGTACCATCAAATCAGTGAGTCTGAAAGAGGGTACATTATTGGCGTCAGAGATCCATCCGGGAAATTGCTGCTCGTGTGGGACGAAGTGTTACGGCAGCGCAGAGGGTGTGTGTGTCGAATGATTCACGGAAGGCCGTAGAACACGACGAGATGGGTGTCAGGTCACACCACTCAGACCACTCCCGAAAAGATCGACACCTCATCCAAACCAAGCGAGGTGGCGCAGCGGTTAGCACACTGGACTCGCATTCGGGAGGACGACGGTTCAAACCCGCTTCAGGCCATCCTAATTTAGGTTTTCCGTGATTTCCCTAAATCGCTTCACTCAAGTGCCAGGATGGTTCCTTTGAAAAGGCACAGCCGGCATCCTTCCTCAACCCGGTGGGACCGATGAGCGCGCCGTTTGGACCCTCACCCTAACCAACCAACAAGCCGACCAACTTTACGGAATTACAGGGTAGATCTGCGTCCCCCTCGGCTCTGGCACAACAATGAAACAGTGTAACACATCGTACACTGTCTGGAGTGATAGTCCGTCGTCGTTTATTACCGTCTGGGTTACGTGTGCGTCGTCCCCTTCTGCGCCTTTCTTTGACGAATGTGCAGAAACATGCAAGACGGCAATGGTGTGTGTAACGACGTCACTGGGGACTGGAATGGCATCAGATAGTATTTTCGGACGAATCGAGCTCTGTTTTCTTGAAAATGATGGCCGCATTTTGGTTCGCTGTAGACAGGGGGAGCGGCATTACAGTGACCGCATTCGCACAAGACATCAAGCGTCAGCTCAAGGCCTTATGGTGTGGGGTGCTATTTGGTACAGTCACAAATCATAGCTGATACATGTCCAGGGCACTGTAACCAGTGTGATCTACATGAATGACTTCCTGCGACCCGTAGCCATACCCTTTCTGCTCAACACCCCAGACGGTCAGTTAGGCAGCAGCAGCCGACCGAGACAGAAGCAGCAACAGGGAAGTAACCGATTTTGTGACTTTTACGAGTTCCTAACCAGGAGCGAATTTTATATCATCATCTGTGTGCTTTAATAGTTTAGTTTCTTGAGTTTCTGCGTGTTACTTTAATATCTAATAGCCATAGTCCTCGAGTTTTTGTTTGTGTCCGAAAAAAAACCGATTTTGTGACATATTACAAGTTTCTAATCAGGGGCGATTTATTTAGTTTCACCTGAGTGCTTCAAAAATGGCTCTGAGCACTATGGGACTCAACTGCTGTGGTCATCAGTCCCCTAGAAGTTAGAACTACTTAAACCTAACTAACCTAAGGACATCACACACACCCATGCCCGAGGCAGGATTCGAACCTGCGACCGTAGCAGCAGCGCGGCTCCGGACTGGAGCGCCTAGAACCGCATGGCCACCGCGGCCGGCCCTGAGTGCTTCGTTGGCTGGGTTTTTGAATCTCTCCGTATTAATATAATTCATTAGACACAGTTCCTACGTTTTCGTCAGCATCTACAGTAGAGTTCCGCAGCATGTGCCGATAGTCCGTTTATCTGGGTAGTTTAGTTTTCCATGGTCTTTAGTATGGATAGGGACTGTGATTGTCGTGTGCAGATGCGAGCCGATTTTCTGACACTTCGCTCTCAGCTCCAGGCTGTGATGGCTTCTGTTACACAGCTTGAGGCTGCAGTGGATGGGCACCACTGTTGTGGGCTGGCTATGGGGATCAAACGAAAGTCCAGCACGTCCAATGCTCCAATCGGTCCTCACTGGTAGCCAGCCCAGTTACTAACCGCACCGAGGTTGACCCCTCATCTGTGGTCGAGTGGGAAGTCGCCCCTGGGCGTAGCAGGCGGCGAAAGACTTCCCACGGGGCCGCACGTAAGGCTTGCCCAGTTAGTCTGACAAACAGGTTCCAGGTGCTGTTGTGGCTGACACTGTCGCTAAGCTAGATGCCTGTCCTGTTTCAGAGGAAACCTCTCAGCCTGCAAGATCCGGGCAGTTACAGAGAGTGGGATTATTGATAGTTGGAAGCTCCAACATTATGCGCGTTGTGGGGCCCTTAGGGACATGGCTGCCAAGAATGGGAAGAAAGCCAATGTGCACTCCGAGTGCATACCGAGTGGAGTCATTCCAGATGTGGAAAGGATACTTCTGGATGCCATGAAGAGCACAGGGTGCAGCCAACTGCAGGCAGTGGCTCACGTCGGTAGCAATGATGTGTGTCACTTTGGATCAGAAGAGATTCTCTCTGGTTTCGAGCGGCTAACAGTAGTGGTAAAGGCTGCCAGTCTTGTTTGCGAGATGAAAGCAGCATAGTCGACAGGACCGATTGCGGACCTCTGGTACAGAGCCGAGTGGAGGGTCTGAATCAGAGGCTCAGACGATTCTGCGACCGTGTAGGCTGCAGATTCCTCGACTTGCGGCGTAGGGTGGTTCGGTTTCGGGTCCCGCTGAATAGGTCAGGAGTCCACTATACGCAGGAGGCGGCTACACGAGTAGCAGGTGCTGTGTGGCGCGAAGTCGATGGTTTTCTTAGGTTAGAGGGTCTTGGGGAAACACAAAAAGGGCTTCAGTCACAAAGGGTGCAAGGCGAACATAGGAAGAACGTAGATCTGAGAACCATCGGTACAACAGTTGCAAATTGTCATAGCTGTGCTGGGAAAGTACCAGAGCTCCAAGTGCTAATAGAAAGCACCGATGCTCGCTCAAATCGTTATAGGCACTGAAAGCTGGCTAAAGTCGGATATACGCTCAGCCGAAATTTTTGCAAAGAATCTAACGGTGTTCCGAAAGGAGGGGCTAAACACGGTTGGCGGTGACGTGTTTGTTGCTGTTAGAAGTAGTTTATCTCGTCGCGAAATTGAAGTAGGTAGTTCCTGTGATTGAGTATGGGCAGAAGTCATTGTTGGAAATCGGAATAAAATAAGAATTTGATACTTTTACTGACCTCCCAATTCATATGATACAATTTCTGAAATGTTTACCGAAAACTTGAGTTTGATTTCAAACACGTACCCGACTCATACGATTGTAGTTAGTGGCGACTTTAATTTACCCTCGGTATGTTGGTGAAAGTACATGTTGAATTCCGGAGGTACGCATAAAACATCATCCGAAATTGTGCTAAACGCATTCTCTGAAAATTATTTCGAGTAGTTAGTTCATGAGCCCACGCGAATAGTAAACGGTTGTGAAAACACACTTGATCTCTCAGCAACAAGTAATCCTGAGTTAACAGCGATCATCAAAACGGATACAGGGATTATTGAGTACACAGTTGTCGTACCAAGATTGAATATTGTAACCCCCAAATCCTCCAAAAATAAACGAAAAATATACCTATTCAAAAAAGAAGATAAAAATTCACTTGCCGCCTTCCTGAGAGACAATCTCCACTGCTTCCAAATTCATAATATAAGTGTAGACCAGATGTGGCTTGAATTCAAAGAAATAGTATCGGCAGAAATTGAGAGATTTATATCAAGTAAAATTCACAAACAATGGAGCTGATCCTCCTTGGTACACAAAACAGGTCAGAACACTGCTACAGAAACAACGAAAAAAAAAAAAATGAAAACATGCCAAATTTAAACAGACGCAAAATTTCCAAGATTGGCGATCTTTTACAGAAGCTCTAAATATAGCGCGGACTTCAATGCAAGATGCTTACAATAGTTTCCACAACAAAACTTTGTCTCGAAACCTGGCAGAAAGTCCAAAGCGATTCTGGTCGTATGCGAAGTATGCTAGCGACAAGACGCAATCAATGCCCTCTCTGCGTCATAGAACTGGAGATACTATGGAAGACAGTGCTGCGAAAGCAGAGTTATTAAACACAGCCTTCCGAAATGCCTTCACAAAAGAAGACGAAGTAAAACTTCCAGAATTCGATTCAAGAGCAGCTGCCAACATGAGTAACTTAGAAGTAGATATCCTCGGAGTAGAGAAGAAACATCACTTAATAAAAGTACGTCTTCTGGTCCATACTGTATACGCTTAGATTCCTTTCAGAGTATGCTCATGCAATAGCTCCATACTTAACAATTATATACAACCGTTCGCTCGACGAAAGATCCGTAACCAAAGACTGGAAAGCTCCACAGACCACACCAATATTCAAGAAAGGTAATAAACCCACTAAATTACAGACCCATATCATTAACGTCAATATGCAGCAGATTTTGGAATATATGTTGTGTTCGAACATTATGAATTACCTCAAAGAAAACGGTCTATTGACACACAGTCAACACAGATTTAGAAAACATCGTTCTTGTGAAACAGAACTAGCTCTTTACTCACATGCAGTGTTGAGTGCTGTTGACAAGGGATTTCAAATTGATTCCGTATTTCTGAATTTCGGGAGGGCTTTTGACACTGTACCACACAAGCGGCTTATAGTGAAATTGCGTGCTTATGGAGTATCGTCTCAGTTATGTGACTGGAGATCACAGTTCGTAGTAACTGACGGAAAGTCATGGAATAAAACAGAAGTGATTTCTGGCGTTGCCCAAAGTAGTGTGATAGGCCCTTGGCTGTTTCTTATCTATATAAACAATTTGGTAGACCATCTGAACAGCCGTCCTAGGTTGTTTGGAGATGACGCTGTCGTTTATCGATTAGTAAAGTCATAAGAAGATCAAAACAAATTGCAAAACGATTTAGAAAAGATTTCTGTATGGTGTGAAAATTGGCAATTGACCCTAAATAAGGGAAAGTGTGAGGTCATCCACATGAGTGCCTAAAGGAATCCATTAAATTTCGGTTACACGATAAATCAGTCAAATCTAAAGGCCATAAATTCAACTAAATACCTAGGAATTACAATTAAGAACAACTTAAATTGGATGGAACACATAGAAAATGTTGTGTGGAAGGCTAACCAAAGACTGCGTTTTATTGCCAGGACACTTAGAAAATGTAACAGTTCTACTAAGGAGACTGCCTACACTACTCTTATCCGTCCTCTTTTAGAATACTGCTGCGCGGTGTGGGATCATTACCAGATAGGACTGACGGAGTACATCGAAAAAGTTCAAAGAAGGGCAGCACGTTTTGTATTATCGCAAAGTAGGGGAGAGAGTGTCACGAAATTACAGTCACCAAGTTTCTCCTCCGAATGCGAAAATATTTAGTGGTGCCGACCTACATAGCGAGGAACGATCATCATAATAAAATAATGGAAATCAGAGCCTGTACGGAAAGATATAGGAGTTCGTTCTTTCTGCGCGCTATACGAAATTGGAATAATAGAGAATTGTGAAGGATTTTCGATGAACGTGCCACAGCAATGCCTCTGCGACGTGCATGGCGTCGTCGCTGGCGGTGCAGCGTTCCTGTGTATCGTAGTTTGAAGGCTATTGATATTGACTTGGCTGGACAGTTTAATAAACAACAATTGATTGGAGGTCCAAATGTTTTTCGTGGACTCCATTTGAACGTTACATGTGATGTACAAGCAGTTTTTGGAGGTAGTACATGGCTGACACTTGCTGTTGTATGTGGCAATCATGCAGATTATGGTGGCCTTGAAGCATTTCCAGATGCTAACATTTTGACTTGGAAGACATGGAGTATAGCTGAGACAACAGGACTCTTGGCTAAACAGCCTTATGGTACACTTGTTCCAAGTATGCCATTTGTGTTGAGTACTAGAAAGAAGAAGAAATTAAATGCTGATGAGTACTTGTTTATATGGGCTAAAATTGGGAATGGAAATTGTAAAATAAAGATCAATGGCGACTGTATGTTATATTACAGACAATAAAGTTGTCCTACCCGAGAACCATCCTTATCTATCCCGTGAGAGTTGCAGAGCCGCCAGAGACTAAGTCCGAATCAAGGTCACCCGCCTTACACAGCGGGATACGGTCAACGCACACAGTCATCATTACTAGCGTCATCAATACAACCCACCCACTTCCCCAGGGGTCGTAACCCCTGCAACCCAATAAACAATTCTTTAATATAATTGCCTATTTTAATCACCCTGAGAAGGAGACCGAATCAAGGTCACCCGCCTTACACAGCAGGATACGGTCAACGCACACAGTCATCAATACTAGCGTCATCAATACAACCCGCCCACCTCCCCAGGGGTCGTAACCCCTGCAACCCAATATACACTTAAATGTGATTTGCAGAGTATCCATGTAGATGCAGATGTAGATTAGACGCCTTCTTTCAGCAAGACAATACACGATTACATGTTGCTGCACGAGCATGTGCCTTCTTGGTGTCACAGTATGTCAGCCTTTTGCCCTGGCCCGTCAGATCACCAGACTGTGTGGAATATGGTAAAACGACGGGTGCAGTGCTGTGACCCAATGCCAACCGCCACAGATGAACTTTGGAACCAGTTGAGTGCAGCATGGATGGCTATACCACAGGACGCCATTCGCGTCTTATATGCGTCGATGCCATCGCGCATGGAACAAGTTATCAGGAGCCATGGCGGACCCTGTGCCTACTTGGCAACAGGACACATGCTGAACCGAAAATGGTTCAAATGGCTCTGAGCACTATGGGACTTAACATCGGAAGCCATCAGTCCCCTACAACTTAGAACTACTTAAACCTAACTAAACTAGGAACACATCCATGCCCAAGGCAGGATTCGAACCTGCGACCGTAGCGGTCGCGCGGTTCCCGACTGAAGTGCCTGGTACCGCTCGGCCACTGCGGCCGGCTGCTGAACCGAGGTGACTGAAATGCTTATCATTTTTGAAGAAGATTGTTACGTGTATATCCTGTGAATATGTCCGTCCTATCTCTAGTCGTTCAAGGTGTTCTGTTTTTTTCTGTATGTGAATGTACTTATCCGTATGGAACAAGCTAGTCTTGTGCATGAGGAGCATCACAAACGACCGGTGACTCTACGTATGGCACGAAATTCTTAAAACATAGTTAACATTTCCTTACACTTTTCGTTCATTTGGCTCTTAGTGGTGAATTCTTTGTCGATTTTGAACACATTAGACTTGGCAGCTTGGGACACATTAGACACAATTGCTTGCCTATTGGCAACTCATGAAATCAAACACGCGATTAGCAACTACTCCGACAGTACAAGGGCTGAATGGCATTGTTAATGTTGGCGTCACTCTGTGTTTTCGGTAATACGCAGTTGTCTTCTCCGAGACTCTACTGCTACGATGAGCGTAGTACCATTTATCAATCTTCATGTTCATTGTAGTAAGTGTGTGTTAAGATTGATAAATGGTTTGAAATATATAGAACAAAAAATTAAAGGGAATTACGTTTATATGTTTTAATAGCACTACATGTGTCAGGCACACACGAAGTTAAATCTTGTAAGACGACGTAGCAGTAGTGTCGCTGAGCTTTCAAAATGCATCCAGAGCGGGCACATGTTCTAGACCTAACAGCTGTGACTGCACTTTCGTTTGACAGAACACTAAAAATACCAGGCGAGGAGGAACAGTAGAGCTAGAGTAGACAGAAAATCACTAGAAACATATGAAGGGCTTATTTCAATAGTGGCACAAGTCCATTTTTGTTCATTCTGAGATACAGAGTCCTAAAGTTAAATGAGCGCTGAAAAATCTGCACTTGAGATACCAGAAATATTCAGGTAAATATAACTGAATATTTCTGGTATCTTAACTGCAGATTTTTCAGTGCTCATTTAATTTTAAGACTCTGTATCTCAGAATGAACAAAAATGGACTTGTACCACTATTGAAATAAGCCCTTCATATAATGTCTTTCACAGCGTTCTGGTACCTGGTTTTTGTACCTTCACTTCTGAATAAACATTCTAATTTTAGCTGACAGATTGTAACAAACTTAATGAAATAGAAAAAAGTTAGCTTCTTATGCGCTATACGCTAAGAGAAAATCGTTGAGCGTTGAATACGTGTCTTACCTCCACGCAGACATATTTTCTCGAAGAAATTGCTCCCTATTTTGTCGTGAAGACTGTTTCGATGTCCAGCTGAGTCAGTGTTGTAGGACAGACACCGAGAAGTTTCGTAATCTGTGAATACCAAATAATTAATGATCAATTATTCGAAATAGAGAACATACTTCGTGGATTATATGAATTTTATACATATAATTAGATTTCGTAGAATTTGATAGTAAATTGAGCAACAAGGAAATGCATACTCAGTATTTGTGTGATGAAACGGTACACATCATTCGCTGAGCGTATAAACACTCTTAGACGTGTGTACCTATTGATGAGAGATGATTCAATGCTAGGAGATTTCACTTGAATCTTTAATTATGAATGAAGCTATGAGAAATTCCTTAAATATCTGTGTTGCATTGTGTAGTAGTTCAACATGGCTACCAAACATTTTTCGTTCACTGATTTTCAGAAATTAGGAAGAAATTTGAAAAACAGCAGTTGCACGAGAAAATATAGCTTATACAGGGTTGTCAGAAAATGTGTGAAATGCTTGTAACAGGGCAGGTTGTACTGAGACATAAATGTTAAGAAAGAAATTCGATACGTTGCTCCGTTTCTGAGTTATTTAACATAGAATTTAGCCAATCGGGGCGTCGCGCACTCGCATTCAAGCGGCCTGCCAGGGGCGGTGTTGCCCAACGAGTGCTTTGTCTCGTTAGCTGAAACTTCAATTTACGCGCGCGACGATCTGATTGGCTAACTTCAATGCTAAATAACTCGGAAACGGCGCAACGTATCGAATTGTTTTTGTAACATTCATATCTCAGTACAACCTGCCCTGCGACATCCCTACAAGCGTTTCAGACATTTTCTGACCACACTGTATAAATCTAAGTGGCCAAAACTTCTGATCATTTTGAAATTTAACAGTTTTAACATTAATGTACTGAAGCATACAATGACAAAAATTTGAAAAAGTTATTTCAATTTTTAATTTCGCTCTTAGATTATGGCGCAATACTTTGTATGCTACGCAGAGGCGAGTGAACAGGGTTAAGTCCCAGCACTCGCTCGCCCCTGTATCTCTCACAATGGTACAGCGCTTGTTTCACCACATCATCATCGGGTTTCGTCACCTCTCCCACTCCAAGCCTGTGACTTCACTATGCATAAAATGGTAGTAAATTCAAAAATTGGCGGTAAATTAAAAAATTTGCGCGTGTTTTTCTCAAGTCCTATTAAGCCACTGTGCAAGTAGGATTGTTGCCCCGAGTATAAATTAGCAAGAAATTCAAAAATTCAAGATAGTGCATTGTCATGTTGGTGGAAGTAGATCACTTGTGCTAAGTATAGAAGTTCCTGGTATAGTGACATAGTCTCTATGATGCCAGATGCCAAGACGCTAGGACAAAGGGAAGTTGCTGTTTCTCCAAGCTTTTTCTTTCCTCGCTTTTCATTCCCTCCTTTGATGGAGATGGGCGGGTTATTCGAGGGCTTGCTGTATACTCTTTTCAGCTGTTCGGTTTTACATTTTATTTTTAATTTAAATTTGTTTATTTAATGCAATTCAGTGCACATTTCATTTTGACAATAGACTACAACTGAGTCTTTCATTTTGATATTACAATTTGTATTATTCATCCTGGCACTATTACATTCACATTGTTCTTTCTTAACAAACTATGCGTTTTCTGTAATCGTAGTACAATAATATTACTTAAAGATTGTGTTGCTTCTAATGTAATATACATTTTCTTTAATTCAAATAGAAAGATGTTGCATAATACATAAAATGGTAGTGTGGAGAGGAGAGAGATCGATAGGAATGGGGAAGGTTGAGGTAAACTTATGCCTAGTGGAGGATAAACAGTACATATTGAAGTGTAGAGTCTTAATTACTGTTTACAATTTCTATTTATAGTGTTCAGTTTCTTAGAGCTACCATAGAGACATAGGTCCACAATCGTGCGTTTGCTGTGGTGGTGGTGGTGGTGGTGTGTGTGTGTGTGTGTGTGTGTGTGTGTGTGTGTGTGTGTGTGTTTATGAGTTTCAGTGATCTGTTCTCTTGTCAAGTTGAGGTGGGGTTGTAGAGTTGGGTGAGAGTGGTTCCAGGATGGGGGCTAGTTCTGGGTAAGTTTTGGCGGTATTGAGGGCTATTGTGCTGGAAGGGGTGATGTATTTGAATTCTGGTTTTCGTCGGGTTCTATTGTTGGTGGAGATCAGGTACTCCATGTCGGGCCTTTTGTTCAATATGCGTCTGCCGTATCGTGCTCGAAGCTTGACCAGCCTGGTTTAGAGTGGTTCTACCTTGGTTGTTAGGTAGACCTCATTGCTTGGCGTGCTGTAGGGGAGTTTAGCTATACTGCACAGGAGTCTCCAATCTGTGCTGTATATTCTGTTTGCTATTTGGGAGTGTATTCCTCCCAAGGGGGCTGCCGCATATTCCAGGACAGGTCAAATAAAAGTTTTATAGGAGTGGGCTGTAGTTTGTGTGCTGCAGCCATGGATGCGACCTTGTACCTGGTGGATTAGGTTCTGTCTTAGTCGGGTTTTGTTCGGGAGGTGTGTCAGGTGGGTTTTCCAGCTGAGGTGTTTGTCCGGATGGATCCTAAGGTACCTGGCTGTACAATTGATCCTTAAGAGTGCGTCCCACAATGGGAGTCTGATGTCGTCTTCGTTTTGTTGGCTTTTTTTGTAAGATGTCTATGTCTGAAAAGGACTGTCTGAGTCTTCACCGGCTTTGGTCATATGCTCCATTTCACCATCCACATTTCTAGTCGTTGGAGGTACGATTACGTCTTCCATTGTATGGTTGTTGTTCGTAGCTTAATTATGGTAGGTACGTCAGCTGTATATACGGTGTACAGAAGAGGGGATCAGATACCACCATGAGGGACGCCAGTACGTGGGGTGAAGGCTTCAGAAGATTGGTTTGTTACATGCACTCTGCAGGTCCGCTCAGTGATGTATGCTTTTATTAGTCTAACCATTTTAGCTAGGATACCCATGTTAAGCAGTATGAACAGCAAGCCCTGGTGTCAAAGTTTGTGGAATGCTCGTTCGATATCTAGGAACACTACAAGGGTGCAGTATCCCTGGTCTCACTGCCACGTATGACTATTTATAGCAATCAGCGGTCTGCAAGACCCTCCGTCCCGCTTCTGCTATTGATACTGCCTCACAGCAAAAATACGAGTCCTACAAAACACCATCCATGTAACAGTGACAGATAAGGGCATAGGGACGTTGAGCTCATACAACCGATACGATAGCCCAATGCAAAGTGAAGAATAACAGTTCCGACTGCCGCTACATGTGCAATGTAAGGCTAGGTGCTATGCTTGCAAAATGCACCACAGAAAATGATTGTGTGAGGTAGGTACCAGCCGCACGGAGTAGCCTGGCGGTTAGAGGCACCATGTCACTGACTGGGCAGCCCCTCCCGCCGGAGGTTCGAGTCCTCCCTCGGGCACGGGTGTGTGCGTTGTTCTTAGCATACGTTAGTTTAAATAGTGTTTAAGTCTAGGGACCGATGACCTAAGCAGTTTGGTCCCTTAGAAATTCACAAACATTTGAACATTTTTCTGATAGGTACCAACTAATAAAACGAGTAGTAATATGCATTGTTCATAGCAAAGCGCCAATCCTGCCATGGACTCATCATTCTTATTTGCAGCCTTTCATCAAACACACATTGGAGAATGAATGAGGTTACCAACTAACCCGTGTTTACCGGGAATGCCGTGTTTTGACTATTTTGTGCCCATAGTATTTCGAATTTATCCAGTATTTTTATTAGTTTTGCAATGCTAGTTAAAATAATTTATTTCACTTGACACGTCACAGCTTTGTCTGTAATTTCTATGTTAGTATAACGGAAGCTTTTGAGGTAGCCAAGACTCTGATTAGTAAAATTGAGCGAAGAATGAGTGATAAGTATTTTTGTATTGCCATAAATAAAGTTTTTAATAAATAAACTTGTCGCAGAACCTGAAAACGCATTTAAAACACTCCTGTGGAATTTTATATTTCATTGGAAACATATTTAGTCAAGAATTTCAAATCTGAAGATCAACTGCCAATGCCAATAGAGTTTTGAACTACTCTTTGAATTCCGAGATAAAATTGATACAACTTCAAGAAATTATTGACTCAGTTCAGATAGATGATATGAATGAAGATCGTTTGTCTGATGAATTCTGTAATGCAAAGGATATTTTGAAACAAGCCACATCCTTGGAAGGCAATGCAAACAGAAAGTTGGTTAAGGTTTTTTGTACCTTGAGAGCCAAAAATGTTCAGGTTCCTAATTTGCTGAAGGTAGTGGGTTATGCATTAAGCACTCTTGGTTCAAATGCTGAGGTAGAAAGAACGTTTTCCCTAATGAATCACAAATGGGCAGAGGTGTACAACAAATGTACCACCGAGCTTATAAAAACAGAACTGCAAATAGCGGGGAGTTTTTAATTTTGAATGTAGAGAACTCTTTAAGTATGTAAAATCGAACGAATCTGTGCAAGAAGAAGCAAACTGTATTCATAAATACAAGCAATAAAATAAAACATGGACGCACATAGATGATATAAGTGAAGATCGTTTGTGTGACGAATTTTGTAATGCAAAGCACTGCTCTCCGTAGAAAACACTATTTGAACTATTTACACTCCTGGAAATGGAAAAAAGAACACATTGACACCGGTGTGTCAGACCCACCATACTTGCTCCGGACACTGCGAGAGGGCTGTACAAGCAATGATCACACGCACGGCACAGCGGACACACCAGGAACCGCGGTGTTGGCCGTCGAATGGCGCTAGCTGCGCAGCATTTGTGCACCGCCGCCGTCAGTGTCAGCCAGTTTGCCGTGGCATACGGAGCTCCATCGCAGTCTTTAACACTGGTAGCATGCCGCGACAGCGTGGACGTGAACCGTATGTGCAGTTGACGGACTTTGAGCGAGGGCGTATAGTGGGCATGCGGGAGGCCGGGTGGACGTACCGCCGAATTGCTCAACACGTGGGGCGTGAGGTCTCCACAGTACATCGATGTTGTCGCCAGTGGTCGGCGGAAGGTGCACGTGCCCGTCGACCTGGGACCGGACCGCAGCGACGCACGGATGCACGCCAAGACCGTAGGATCCTACGCAGTGCCGTAGGGGACCGCACCGCCACTTCCCAGCAAATTAGGGACACTGTTGCTCCTGGGGTATCGGCGAGGACCATTCGCAACCGTCTCCATGAAGCTGGGCTACGGTCCCGCACACCGTTAGGCCGTCTTCCGCTCACGCCCCAACATCGTGCAGCCCGCCTCCAGTGGTGTCGCGACAGGCGTGAATGGAGGGACGAATGGAGACGTGTCGTCTTCAGCGATGAGAGTCGCTTCTGCCTTGGTGCCAATGATGGTCGTATGCGTGTTTGGCGCCGTGCAGGTGAGCGCCACAATCAGGACTGCATACGACCGAGGCACACAGGGCCAACACCCGGCATCATGATGTGGGGAGCGATCTCCTACACTGGCCGTACACCACTGGTGATCGTCGAGGGGACACTGAATAGTGCACGGTACATCCAAACCGTCATCGAACCCATCGTTCTACCATTCCTAGACCGGCAAGGGAACTTGCTGTTCCAACAGGACAATGCACGTCCGCATGTATCCCGTGCCACCCAACGTGCTCTAGAAGGTTTAAGTCAACTACCCTGGCCAGCAAGATCTCCAGATCTGTCCCCCATTGAGCATGTTTGGGACTGGATGAAGCGTCGTCTCACGCGGTCTGCACGTCCAGCACGAACGCTGGTCCAACGGAGGCGCCAGGTGGAAATGGCATGGCAAGCCGTTCCACAGGACTACATCCAGCATCTCTACGATCGCCTCCATGGGAGAATAGCAGCCTGCATTGCTGCGAAAGGTGGATATACACTGTACTAGTGCCGACATTGTGCATGCTTTGTTGCCTGTGTCTATGTGCCTGTGGTTCTGTCAGTGTGATCATGTGATGTATCTGACCCCAGGAATGTGTCAATAAAGTTTCCCCTTCCTGGGACAATGAATTCACGGTGTTCTTATTTCAATTTCCAGGAGTGTATTTTGTAGGCTTCCTTTGTCTGTAATTTCTATGTTCGTATAACGGAAGCTTTTGAGGTAGCCAAGACTCTGATTAGTAAAATTGAGCGAAGAATGAGTGATGAGTATTTTTGTATTGCCATAAATAAGAGATCCCTTATTTACTCTGTAAAATATTAGCAACCCTAAAAATGAAACACACTTATACTTGACGATTAAAATTCTTCTCGGTGTTGTCCCGCGTCATTGTATAAAATATTTTATTATAAATTTAAAACCAACGTTTCGGCCGTATTGCAACGGGCTTCCTCAGGGTGGTCTTTCCTTGTGGAAGGCGGTTGCAGTGCGATTGCAACGGCGGTTTTAAGTTTACAATTTAAGTGTTTTATGCAATGACGAGTTACAATATTCAGAAGAATTTTAATCATGACACCAGCGCAGGAAGCCTACGTAGTTACGACACTTATACTTATTTACAAGTCAAATTGTAACCATCGACAATGCGGCAAATACATATAACGAACAAGGAAGTTACTTTTTACGAGAGTAATGGTCAATACTCTACTTGTCCACCACATTTCAAGAAGAACAAAGTTAACTGCCATTAGCAATACAGCCCACTGCTATGTACTGTATGTAAGAAGCAATCGACGACGATGTGATTCCAGCATGGGTCGACGCCCACGAGAAAGACAGGCCGTATGCCGTAGTTCACAACACGTAACACTGCAGGTCTTACGAGTGCCAGCAACCATCCTCAGTGGGGAGCGAGTAAATATTTCAGACGAGTTTATTGATTCCTTAATGCGTTTTTAAATGTATACAAGTTCTCGATAGCACACGACAAAATTAAGATGTTTAGTGGGGACCGTTTCAATTAAATATTGATTTCCAGTGGATCCTGCACGAAGCCGAGCGTTCGCGAAGTGTGACGAATAAGCTGTCTAGTGTGACGTCACAAGTTCGTTGCAGGGCCCGTATATCTCGCTGGTCCCGAGCATGCGTGGAAGTTGCGCTCACCTATAAATACACTCCACTCGAGTGACTGACGATCCTGTGCGTCGAGAGGTGTAATTTTAATTGTGTGCTGGACTTGTACTTAGTGTTACTGTCAGTGATTGTTATGTGCTACGCCATCCGTCGATACTTTAACGCTCCGGTCATACTTCGCCTTGTGTTCTTTTAATTGTCCCAGTGTGTGGTTTTTTGTGTGCGCTACTCTTTTACGATTTTTATCTCCATTTTACAGTCGCCCCTTTTCGTCTATTGTCTTCCATAATGTAACCCCCATTTTTATATCTATGTACATCTTGTTTTCTCCTTTATGTTATTTTTAAATGTCTTCTGTTGTATGTTCTATTGTCTTTCGGCTGAAGAGCAGCGCATATGCTGCTGCCAGCCCGCCCCGATGAGGAATTGAAATACAATAAAGAAAAAAAAAGTGACTGACGCGGCCCGCTGGGACTTGCAGTGTTGACAGCTCGCACCCCGCCGGCACAGCCGATCGCTGTTACGAATTGTGCTCGGAAGCAGTTGCTGTGGAATGATACTTCCTTTAGCAATGTGGAACAGACAAGAGTGTGCTGAAAGGTAAGGCCTCCGAATTTTTTATGTGAAAACTCTTAAAGATATTCCGCATCTCTAATTTTCATGTCTATATATTTATTTCTCAGCATAGTCACTTTGACGACGAAAACATTTCTCCCAACGAGAGAGCACTTTATTGATACCATCACTGGTGAATGATTTCTTTGACACCGAGCGAGGTGGTGTAGTGGTTAGCACACTGGACTCGCATTCGGGAGGACGACGGTTCAAACCCAGCCATCCTGATCTAGGTTTTCCGCGATTTCCCTAAATTGCTGCAGGCAAATGTCATCCCTCCCTAATTCGATGGGACTGATGACCTCACTGTTTGGTCCCCCCCCCCCCCCCCCCCAATCAACAACGGCAACTTAGTTGACGCAGCCACAACCTCGCCTCTGCTTGAACCACTTCATCCCTGTCAAAGTGAAGTCCTCTTCTTTAAGGTCTGCAAACGGATGGAAACTGGATGGGACCAAGTCGGGGCGCTTTGGAGGATGACCGATGACAGTGAATCCAAGGTGTCAGATTGTTGCAGATGTCGCAGCGCTCATGTGTGGTCTGACATTGTCATGCTCATGGAGAGGGTGCTCCATGTGTAAAAGAACTCTTCGAATTCGAAAGTCGATTATAGTACGCTATTTCTCATGCACCGACATAGTTACGTTACACCCCCTCCCCTTGTTACATGCTACAATTTAAAGCCCTACTTCCACAAGGGATGCAAATACGTAGACATGAAGAATGAAGATGTAGATCGTTAATAATGTTTTATTTAAAGAGGTTTAAGAGTTTTCACATAAAACCTTCGGAGCTTTTACATTTCAGCACGACGTCGTACACAACCTGATCATTTTGAAGCACAAGTCCAATTGGCAGCTGCTAGGAATAAGTTCTTGTGGCTAAATCAGCAGCCAGGCCAGTCGTATAAACAATGGGTCACGGAACTGCGTGGGTTGACAAGACAGTGTCAGCTCAAATACTTATATCGTTCAAGCTACAGTGACATAATGCCTAGCGACATTATCACTCACAATATTTCGGATGCACGCATTCGGGCCTCTATTCCGAAACTTTCGAACCTGAACTTGAGTACTGAGTTGTCAATAATTAAATCTCAGGACATAATAGACATTACTGAACTTGACATGCAAGCTCCAGCCATTTCTGTAGTAAAGGGTGAATGATTTTAGGGGTCCGCTACCACTCAAGCTAGACGTGCCCCAAGATTTCAGTTTCGTGCTAACAAGTCCCGCCAATGGCGCAGGGTATAGCCATATACGAACAGTGTATCTTCAGCAATCAGGTGGCGGGCAGTTTTCAAAGTCTAAGTCGAACTCTGGCCTGATAGGAGTGAATGTTGTTTCTGCTGTGCCTGTGAGTACAGACAAGTTCCTAGCTCACCTTGATTGCAGGACAAACATTCTTTGGTAATCAACGGACAGTCTAATAAATTGTTTGTACATCTGCATGTGACGAATAAAAATTTGTAATTGCATTTGGAAAGGTGAGCCACTGTTAAGCTGCTTAATCGTACCACATATGAACAATTAGGTAGCCCTCGGATACAGCAGCCAACTGTCACGCTGTTACCTTTCAATGGACAGAACAATCTTGTTTTATGTGTGTTGCTTCCCTATTGTAAAAAGACAGTTTTTTCATGTTTTGTGTACACGTAACTGTACAAACAATTTTGGTATGGACACACTATGTGATGAAAAGTATCCGGACACCCCCAAAAACATACGTTTTTCATATTAAGTGTATTGTGCTGCCACCTACTGCCACGTACTCCATATCAGCGACCTCAGCAGTCATTAGACATCGTGAGAGAGCAGAATGGGTCGCTTCGCGGAACTCACGGACTTCGAACGTGGTCAGGTGATTGGGTGTAACTTGAGCCACACGTCTGTATGCGAGATATCCACACTCCTGAACATCCCCAGGTCCACTGTTTTCGATGTGATAGTGAGGTGGAAATATGAAGGGACACGTGCAGCACAAAAGAGTACTGGCCGACCTCACCTGTTAACTGACAGAGACCGCCGACAGTTGAAGAGGGTCGTTATGTGTAAAAGGCAGACATCTATCCAGACCATCGCACAGGAATTCCAAACTGCAGCACTGCCAGTATTATGACAGTTTGGCGGGAGGTGAGAAAAATTGCATTTCATGGTCGAGCGGCTGCTCATAAGCCACACATTACGCCGGTAAATGCCAAACGACGACTCGCTGGGTGTAAGGATCGTAAACATTGGACGACTGAACAGTGGAAAAACGTTGTGTGGAGTGACGAACCACGGTACACAATGTGGAGATCCGATGGCAGGGTGTGGGTATGGCGAATGCCCGGTGAACGTCATCTGCCAGCGTGTGTAGTGCCAACAGTACTATTCGGAGGCGGTGGTGTTACGGTGTGGTCGTGTTTTCATGGAGGGGTCTTGCACCCCTTGTTGTTTTGCGTGGCACTATCACTGCACAGGCCTACATTGATGTTTTAAGCACCTTCTTGCTTCCCACTGTTGAAGATCAATTCGGGAATGGCGATCGCATCTTTCAAAATGATCGAGCACCTGTTCGTAATGCACGGGCTGTGGCGGAGTGGTTACACGACAATAAGATCCCTGTAATGGACTGGCCTGCACAAAGTCCTGAACTGAATCCTATAGCACACGTTTGGGTTGTTTTGGAATGCCAGCTTCGTGCCAGGCCTCACCGCCCGACATCGATACCTCTCCTCCGAGCAGCACTCCGTGAAGAATGGGCTGCCACTCCCCAAGAAACCTTCCAGAACCTGATAGAACGTATGCCTGCGAGAGTGGAAGCTGTCATCAAGGCTAAGGGTGGGGTATCACCATACTGAATTCCAGCATTACCGATGGTGGGCGCCACGAACTTGTAAGTCATTTTCAGTCAGGTGTCCGGATACTTTGATGCTTTGATTTGTTTGGGTTATTAGTTGATGGAAAAGTGCTGCAAGTAAATTCTGCTGTGCTGCTTGCCTCTGTCAACGCTTTGTGTGATAAAAAAGTTGATTGTTTGAACGTAGTTTAGGTAAGGCACAGCGACTTGAGCTCCATGTAAGTTTAGAAGACAATACACAGCCAAAGTTTCTTCATGCCCGTCCTGTCCCACATGCTTTCCGAGATTGGATAGCAGTTGAACTGCAGGGGTTGCAGGATTACGATGCAGTTAAACTGAAGTCTCTCCTATGGTTCTTCTTTCGAAGCCATCGGATGCTTGAGAATTTATGCAGATTTTAAATCTACTGTTAACCCACAAATTGTGATTGATTCTTTTCCTTTACGGCACCTGGAAGATTTAATAAGCAAACTAGGGCAAGGTAATTTTTTCTCAAAAACTGACTTACCGAAGGCAGATCTGCAACTGCCTTTTTGTGATCTGTACCCATCAAAGCCCGTTTCAGTTTCAGCGGTTACCGTTCGGTAGCGCATCAGCTCCATCTATTTTTCACAGGTGTTTGGAATAATTTCGTCGCAATTACCATCGTGTGCTAATTACTTGTACGACATAGTCGTCTCTGACCATACGCCAGCTGAACATTTGCAGAACCTGGATGCATAGTTCAAAGTGTTATTAAAAGCAGGTTTAAAGTGTAATCGTTCCAAGTGTTTCATTTTTAACACAGAAACAGAGTAAGTTATCTGAGTCATGTGATTAAAGCGCACAGGATTCATCTGTCGCACTCGCATTTGGCTTTCATTCGTGACTTGCCTGACCCCACGGATGTGTCATAACTGCAGCCAGTTATGGGAAAGTTGACATATTACATTAGTTTAATAGCAAATGGCGATTAGTTCGCGGCTCCATTGAAATGTTTGCACCGCAAGGGTGTCCCTTTTCCTTTGGTCCAGTGATTGTCAGACTGCTTTTCAGCGCTTAGTGGATGCACTGTTAAGTGACCAATACCTTGTACACTTCGACCCCTGCAAACCTGTCATTCTCGCTGTGGGCAACTCTTCTTGCGGTTCCAGTGCAATGTTGTCACACCGCATGGGTTCTACTAACAGACCGATTAACTTTGTTTCAAAGACACTGAATAAGACACAGCAGAATTATATCCAATTGAAAAAAGAGGCTTTGGCTATTATTTACATGGTTATTCACTTTCATCAGTACTTATATGGACGCCATTTTTACGTACTTACAGACCACGGGCCATTGACAGCCCTATTTGGTTCCTCCCAGCCTGTCCCAGCTTGCATGTTTGATGCATGGCTGAATATAAGAAGGACGAGCCCATGGCAGGACTGGGGCTTTACTATGAACAACGCATATTACAGCTTGGTTTAATAGCTGGCATACATCCTACAAATAATTTTTGAGGTGAATTTGACATGAGTAGTACCTAACCTTTCACCTCAGAAATCCTGCCAATGGGATGAGCACGCATCAACCCTCTAATTTTTAAATTTCCCATCCAGAACGTTTGTATGGGTTAAAGGTCATTTTTAATTTCCCACAATATTTCAGTATGGGTTAAAGCAAGGTATAATGCTTACATTTCTAATTTCCCATGCTATTTTAACTTAGGTCACATTGGGCTCTTACTGTAGCACTATCACAAACTGTATAATACTAGCGAAAATCGGTGATATTATTCATTACTTTTCGTTAGGCTGCCGAATTATTTCTATATGTGTAGTGTCTCACGCGGATGGTGTTGTGTTGGACACGTGCATCTGCTGTGAGGTAGTGTCAGTAGCAGCAGCAGTGGACAGGAGGGTCTTACCAGCTGCCCTCGTCTGGCTCAGCCCTACATGTGGCCCCAGTTGTGTTGTTAAAGAGCTTACGATTTTTGAATTTTAATGAAATGAAGCTGTTTGACACATGCGTAATTTCTCACCAGATTTAAACTTTGGTTGACAACTGTTTAAATGGTGACAACGGAAGGGAGCACACTGGAACTCTATAAGTGATTTGAACTTTGGTTGACAACTGTTTAAATGGTGACTACGGAAGGGAGCACCCTGGAACTCTATAAGTGAACTGAATGCTACAAATAGCTATGCATGTCAGAGTGAATAATACCTTGGGGAAAACAAGTTAACTAGATCAGCAAACTTGTTACTTCCATTTGTCCATTTATCTTAGATTCTGGCGTCACAGTGACTGTGCCAGTATGCCAGAGGATTCTATACTTAGCGCAAGTGAGCTACTTGCACCACCGTGACAAGGCACCATCTTAGATTTTTGAATTTCCCACCAATTTATGCTCAGGACATCACCCCTGCTTCCACAGTGACATCATAGGACTGAACAGAAGGCCTTGGCTGTTTTGAATTTCCTGCCGATGTTTGAATTTCCCGCCATTTTGTGCGTAGTGGAATTGGCTTATGTCAAAGGGGTGGAAGGGGAGACGTGACAACATGCAATAACTCATTGATGACATAATGGATGACGTCTTAAGTGGGAGGTGGCATCCTTTTTTTTTCCAAACCAGCATTGTCTACCTTCTTTCGTGCTGCTATCTCCATGAAGGAAGAGCCTCTGCTTACAATGCCGTCCCCATTCTTTACTGAGTCAGTGTCGCTGCAGTAACCAACGTCGCAACATGTAGGTAAACTCTCTGTGCGTAGCTCAACTTTGCCACAGATATTTTTCCTTTGATTTCCACAGAATTCTGATTGTTCTACTGAGCATAGCTTGTAGAGTGAAAGTCGCATGAAACGTGGTTAAGTGTTCGTGTATTCGTTGATGTCATTACCATTTACTTCTTCTTCTTTCTTCTTCTTCGCGTATGGATCACTTAGGACCAAGCGTAATCAACATTTGTTGGCCTTCCTTTTCTCCCAGTATTCCTTCATAAACAACGAATGGGCTAGCTTTCGTTGTGTAGACCATGTATGTCGGTTAGTTTTTCTCTCTTCTTCCTCAAAACCCCGTGTGTTTGTGATTTTTCTGATTTCATTTCTATCATGTAGATTTGGAGACCCTAATTCTCTCAGGTCTTTTTCCGTCTGTTTGTACCAGTTCGGTCTTGTAGTTTTGTTCTTTAAAAATGTATGGATTTTAACCTGTTTGAGGCCATTCTTTCTAAGTGCCCCATGAATTGGATTCTTCTCATGCGCATTGTGTCTGTTATTTTGGAGATATTTTTATATATTTCTGCATTGGGTTTTGGATAATGTACCCCATCTTTAGTTCTTGGTCCTAGGATTTTCCTCATTATCTTACGTTCTTTCACTTCTAATTCCTCTTTTAGTGTTCTGTGTTGAAGGTTTAGTGTCTCAGATGCGTAGAGAGCTTCGGGTCTAATTACTGTTGTGTAGTGTTGTATTTTGCAGTTCCACGAGAGACTCTTTTTGTTGTAAATGTTTTTTGTTAACTGAAACGCCGTCTCCATTTTCTGGACTCTTGATCTGACAGATTTCTTTTCATTACAATTTTCTGCAATACATTCACCTAAATATTTAAATTCTTTTACTCGAGAGATGTAGTTATTACCAAATTTGAGATCAGAAGGTGCATCTTTGACGTCAGTCATAAATTTTGTTTTTTCAAATGAAATTTGTAATCCTATTTTAGCTGCCTGTTCTTGTAATAATTCTAGCTGTTTCTGTGCATCGGTAATGTCTTGTGCGATCAGTGCCAAGTCATCAGCAAATGCTAAACAGTGTAATTCTATGCCCTTATGTCTTGGTCCCAGTCTGTGTGCTGGTGCACCTGCTTTTTTCCATTCTCTAATAACTTTTTCAAGAGCACAATTGAAGAGCACTGGGGACAGTACATCCCCTTGTCGTACTCCTGTGTCTATTTCAAATTCTGTGCTCAATTCTCCCATAAATTTTACTTTGGATTTGGTCTCCGTGAGTGTTTCTTTTATGATGTTTTTTGTCTTTTGATCTAGTCCAAATTCTGCTAATATTTCAAAAAGGGATTCTCGGTCTATACTGTCATATGCTTTGTTAAAGTCGACAAACGTGATGACATAACTTTTGTTTGAAGTACTATGTAAATATTTCATTGAGTTTTTCAAGTTAAGGATTTGTTCTACGCAAGATCGACCTTTTCTGAACCCACCTTGGTATTCGCCTAGTTTTGAATCCAGATGAGGTTCTGCGCAGTTTAGTAGGGCTTTAGACAGAATTTTGTATGTTATTGACAATAAAGAGATTCCACGATAGTTGTTGGGGTCTGTTTTACTTCCTTTTTTGTATAGAGGATGTATGGTTGCAGTCTTCCAATGTGTGGGGATTTTTTCAAGTTTCCAGATTTCATGTATAATTTCTTTGAGTTTTTCAATAAGATTTTCTCCTGCATTTTTCCATAGTTCTGCGATGATTTGGTCTTCTCCTGATGCTTTGTTATTTTTCAGTGACTGAATTATCTCTTTAATCTCTTGTAAACTTGGTGGATTTGAGTCTGGGTTTCGTTGTGTACGATGGAACTCAAATTTTTCTGCAGGCTTTTCACAATTCAGTAATTTAGAAAAGTATTTTGCAAGAATTTCACAGTTTTCGGTGTTGGTATGAGCAATTTCCCCATGGTCATTTTTGAACTGGAGTGATGGAGGAGAGTACTTTGTTAATTTTTGTTTGAATACTCTGTAGAAATTTCGGGAATTGTTTTTCTTGAAATCATTTTCTATGTCTTGCAATTTTTTGTCTTCATGTTGTTTACGGACTGTTCGTATTGCTTTTGTGACTGTTTTCCTGGTATCTTTGAGATCTTCCAGGGTCTTTTGATTTTTGTTGCACAACCAATTTTGCCACGCCTGTTGTCTGAGATTTATCAGTTGGTCACACTCATCTGTCCACCATGGGTGTTTACGTGTTCTTGTTTGCGGTGCTACAGTTTCAGCTGCATTTAAAAGTCCTGCTTGCAGTTGTTGACAATTTTGTGGTTTTAAATTTTTTTTGTAAATTGTTCATTGCTATTTATCGTTTGTACATCATATTTACGGTGTGGAGATTTCTTAGTGAATTTTCTTTTTTCTGGAATGACATCTAGGGAGAATTTTGTTGGGTAATGGTCGGAATCTAGATGTAGTCCATTAAGGACTTTAAGTTTCATGATTTCTACTGTATTTATGCGGGAGATCATTACATGATCCAACTGATATTCACCTAGTAATGGATTAGGTGAGATCCAAGTTTTCGTTTTCGAGGCTCTTTTCTTGAAAAATGTTGATTTGAAAAATAGGTCATGGTTTTTGCAGATTTCAATGAGTCGCATGCCATTCCGATTGGTCTGTGTATGCCCTGACCATTTACCTACCCAATATCGATATTTCTTTTCTTTACCGATTTGTGCATTGAAATCGCCGATAAGGATTTTGACATGGTTATTTGGGATTTTTTGGAGAATATTATCTAATTGGTTCCAGAATTCTTCTACTTCTTCTATTTTGTTTTTGTTAGTGATGTTAGTTGGTGCATGTCAGTTGATTAGGGTGTATATCTTATTAGCTGATTTTATTGTCATCGTGGAGAGCCGACCCGAGTTAGATTTGAAAGTTGCGACTGAATCAAGTATTGATGTATCTACTATAAATCCAGTTTCAAATTGTGGACAATTTGCCATGGCTCATTTTCCAGGTTTTCGTTTGTATATCCTCTATCCTTCCGAATCAAAAGGATTTTCATCTGTATATCATGATTCCTGAAATGCAATAATTTTGATTTTACTTTCTCTGGATTTGTCCAGGATGTTTTTTAGTTTTCCCATTTTTAATAGAGAATTTACATTAAATGTCATTAGCCAAATTCTAGATTTTGGTTTGATTTTGTTATTACAGGGTTTTGAGGTACTCCGATTTGCCTCCATGCACACTTCTGTGGTCTCCCCATTTACTTCATTAGTTGAATTTTTGCGAATTTAATTACATTGATGAGCAAAATTTTATTTTCACAAAAAATATTGTAAATTATGATTATAATACTGGAACTAAAAACGTTCTCTACTTATATGTAATAGAGGTAACACTAGTTGAATAAGGAATTAGGTCAGAAACATGGGTACACATTTTTAAACATATTGTAAGAGCTTTTTAAGTGTCTAATATGAAATATAGCAGAATTTGAGTGTGAATTTAATAGCTGTCATACTGACCATATCTTCGAGCATTATATGACATAATAATTTGTTAGAATGCTTTATGGTATAACGTATTTTTTTCTTTATTGTTATTTCATCCCCCACACCCCATATGGGCGAGGGGTGGGCTGTCAGCAGTACAATATCCGTTCTCCAGCCAAGAGTATTCATAAAGAGATTACAAAGACGATATAAAAATAGAAATGTGAGTACTGTTTACGTTTTAAGTTAAAAAGATTAAGGATGGACAGGGAGGACGAAAAATATAATTATACAATTTAAAAACACATTAGGATGAGGTAGCACTGCACTTTCACTTAACATCTGAAGGACCTTGACCGGTTGAAGAAGTGTTCTGCGAGGAGAGAATATGTTCCATAGAGGTTGGGGGTGGATGGGTAAAGAGATAGGAGTCTGTTACGGGGGGAAACTATGGAGATGATAGGTAGAAGGTGAAGCAGACAGTGGGAATACAGGCATTGGGAAGAACAGAGGGTGAGGGGGAGTGATGGTGTGTAGGAAGGGAGTGAAACAAGAAGAAAGGGATAAGGGTGGGTATAGAGGCAAAAGGAGAGAGGAGCTCTGATATGGAGTGGGAAAGATGAGGAATGGTTGAAGTTAATAGGAGGGATAAATACCAGGGCAGAGATAGTTGTCTGGGAGATGGAGTTGGCTAAAGTTGCATTGAGATAGTATATGGAGTGTGTGAAGTTTTAAAGATGGAGTGATGTGTTTGTGAAGGTGTGGCAGGACACCAGAGTTGCTGATTAAACACGAGACAATGGGGTTATCGGACTGTAGTGTATTGACAGTGTAGGAGATGCAGAGGTGTTTGATGTGGGTGAGGATGGGTGGAAATTTGATAAAATGGTAGAGGCTCCATGTGGGTGAAGGTAAAAGGATGCAGAAAATGAGATGAAGTGCATGGCTTTCAAGGATCTGGAGGGACTTATAGAACTTTGGTGGGGGAGATATCCATGTAACATTGGAATAACAAGGGATGGGTCAGATCAGGATTCTGTAGGTGTGGAGAATAGTGGACATGTGTAGTCCCCAAGTTCGGCTTCTTAGTAGTTTTAGTGTATTGTCGGCTTTCTGTTGGATGGTTAGTAGGTGAGGTTTACATGTTAGTTGCTAGTACAGAGTTAGTCCAAGATATTTTAATGTGTTAGTTAACAGGATACGACAGTTGTAAATGGTAAAGTAGAAGTCATGGAGGTGGAGAGTGTGGTGGGTGGTTCATCCTATAATTATTGTCTGGGTTTTGGAAGGGTTGATCTTGAGGAGCCATTGCTTACACCAAAAGGTAAACTGATTGAGATGGGACTGGAGGGATCGTTGCCATTTCTGGAGTGTAGGGCAGAGAGCGAGGAAAGCGGTGTCATCAATATAACGAAGGAGGTGGACTGGTGGAGGTGATTTTGGCATACCAGCACTGTAGAGGAGATAAAGTAGAGGTGAGCGGACGGAACCTTGGGGCACTCCCGCATTGGGAGAGAGGGTGTGGGAATTGGTATTCTTAATAGTGACAAGGGATGGGCGATTAGATAGGAAGAATGCAATAAGGCAGATGTAGTTAATTGCAAGTGCGTATTTATGGAGTCTGAAAAGGACACTAGAATGCCATATACAGTTGTAGGCTTTTTATAGGTCGAGGGACACAAAAATAACTGAATTACAGGAGTTGATTTGGTGGGATAGGAGATATGAACGTGCATGAGCAGGTCATCAGAGGAGAAACTGGGACTGGATTGAAAGAAGGTGGTGTTGGTTCAGGTGTTGGTGGATGTGTTGGGAGAGGATGGATGTGTTCAGAGATGATGGGTGTGTTGGAGAGGATGGATTCTAAGACCTTGCTGAACACTGAGGTGAGGCAGATGTGGCGATAGGAGGAGACATGAGTAGGGGGTTTGTGCGGTTTGAGGGAAAGTAGGATTCTGGAAATTTTCCAAAGCTTAATATAGTACAAGGGTTGCCCAGAAAGCAATGCACCGCATTTTTTCTTCAACAATTCTTTATTGAAAATAATGAGAATTACAGACACGAAAGGATTGTGTTTTATCTACACACCCTGTTCTATGGTCTTCCTCCAGTGCAAAACTAGGGAGTGTACGTCCTGTCGATACCAAGCCTTGTCCTAGTGGCGGAGCCAGTTCTTCACTGTGTGAATCACCTCCTCATCTTCCTCAAAATGTCTTCCACGAATGGCACCCTTTAACGGCTCAAACAAGTGGAAGTCCGAAGGGGCTAGGTGAGGGCTGTAGGGTGACTGGGGTAACACTGTCCATCCCTGTTTTGCGATGTGTTCAGCGGTCTTCAGACTTGTGTGGGGCCGAGCATTATCGTGTTGCAGCAAAACATCTCCTGGGTTGCTGTGGCGTCGAAGTTGCCAGAAACGCGTCTTGAGTTTTGTTAGTGTGTTAACATATGCTTCTGAATTAATGGTACCGCCTCTTGACATCACATCAATGAGAATCACACCTTCACAGTCCCAGAACACGGTGATCGTGACCTTACTGGCGGAACCAGTTGCTTTGAATTTTTTCTCCTGTGAGGAATGGGAATGGCGCCATTCTATCGGCTGTTGTTTTGTTTCGGGCTCAAAGTGGTGAACCCAGGTTTCATCAGCTGTCACAATATGGGACAAGGAGGCCTCCCCCTCAGGTTCAAAACGTTGCTGCAAATCAAGACAAATATTTTTTTCTGTGCGATTTGTGATCCACCGTTAGCCACCGCAGGACCCATCTTGCACACACTTTTTAATATCCCAGAGTGCGGATAATTGCATTCACACTTCCTTTGCTGATTGACAGATGCAGCACCAACTGCCGAGTCGTAATGCGTCTGTCCTCGCGGATGATAACATCAGCTCACTGCAACATGTCAGGTGTGACCGCTGCAAATCGTGGGAGCTCGGCCGAACCGCCTACTGATGACCTCACCCTCTGTGCCCAGCGACTAACTGTACTTCTGTCGACAGCAGATGCTCCATAGACTTTGCACAAGCGTTTGTGAATATTCCCCACAGTTTCTTTCTCTGCAGTGAGAAATTCAATGACGGCACGTTGCTTGTAATGTACAGGGTTATTACAAATGATTGAAGCGATTTCACAGCTCTACAATAACTTTATTATTTGAGATATTTTCACAATGCTTTGCACACACATACAAAAACTCAAAAAGTATTTTTAGGCATTCACAAATGTTCGATATGTGCCCCTTTAGTGATTCGGCAAACATCAACCCGATAATCAAGTTCCTCCCACACTCGGCGCAGCATGTCCCCATCAATGAGTTCGAAAGCATCGTTGATGCGAGCTCGCAGTTCTGGCACGTTTCTTGGTAGAGGAGGTTTAAACACTGAATCTTTCACATAACCCCACAGAAAGAAATCGCATGGGGTTAAATCGGGAGAGCGTGGAGGCCATGACATGAATTGCTGATCATGATCTCCACCACGACCGATCCATCGGTTTTCCAATCTCCTGTTTAAGAAATGCCGAACATCATGATGTAAGTGCGGTGGAGCACCATCTTGTTGAAAGATGAAGTCGGCGGTGTCGGTCTCCAGTTGTGGCATGAACCAATTTTCCGTGGGCTACGCGTGAAACTTGCCCGCACGCGTTCAAC
Source organism: Schistocerca cancellata (assembly GCF_023864275.1). NCBI lineage: Eukaryota > Metazoa > Arthropoda > Insecta > Orthoptera > Acrididae > Schistocerca > Schistocerca cancellata. The sequence continues at coordinate 755,068,231 of NC_064629.1, read as the reverse complement.
CGCTTCTTCGCTCACTGCAGGCCGACCCGTTGATTTCCCCTTACAGAGGCATCCAGAAGCTTTAAATTGCGCATACCATCGCCGAATGGAGTTAGCAGTTGGTGGATCTTTGTTGAACTTCGTCCTGAAGTGTCGTTGCACTGTTATGACTGACTGATGTGAGTGCATTTCAAGCACGACGTACGCTTTCTCGGCTCCTGTCGCCATTTTGTCTCACTGCGCTCTCGAGCGCTCTGACGGCAGAAACCCCAATGAATGGAGCTACAGTGAATTTATGAAATCGCTTCAATCATTTGTAATAGCCCTGTACATCACCTTTTGAAATTGTCCTGCAGCTATGCTATCCGTCGGAAGTGACGGAAACTTGGCGCGTTCACTCAGGAGACTTCAAATAATACATACATAACGTTTGGAATTCGTTGCATTGTTTTCGGCTGAGAAAAAAATACACTGTACTACAAATTTCGTAAGCTAAGGTGATGCTGTTAATTGGTGCTTCGATTAAGTTTATACTGTTGAGTTATTTCTAGAGACGTTAATTTCGGTGGGATATATAGAACAAAATTTACATACTGCAAATGTGAAGTCGTGAATGAAGAAAAAGTCATTAACTGCGTGGCAGGACTCACCGACGGTGAAGGCGGCGCAGGTGGGAGTCTGCCGACAGATGGCAGTGCAGTCGCGCGTGATGCCCGTTCCGGGCTGCGTCAGGATGCCCTGTGAAGCGCCGTACGTGAACTTCACCCCCGTCGTCTTCTCGTACGTCTCCGTGCCGCCGAAACACTGAGCTGAAAGTGGCCAAAAAATCTACAATAGCGCAGGGACTGAAATACTGCTCTAAAAATTGCTGCGCATACTTAACGTTAAGTCACGAGTACAGGTTGTCAGGTAAAATACTCGTACGATCTCCCACCAACATCAGTTATTCAGTACTTAATACCCTGGTAAGTACTAAGAGAAATTGTGTTAAACACATCGAAATTGTACAATCAAACAATGAAATCATAGAAACATTTGACGAGGTTTTGTATATACACTGCTCTGCAAAACTTAATGACAAGATAGATAAAGTACCATAATATATTGACTACTGGGTGGAAATTAATGGAAGTACGGGAGCATGTTGCCAGGGACTTCCCAGTCGAGCATAGAACGTTGGACGTCAGATGGCCACACGGCATGACGTCAGCATGACTACAGCGTCAAATAGGGCTGTCCCCGCAACACGAGACTGTTGAAGGAACGGGAAAAGACAGTGTGTCAATCAGCGAGTAGTTACGGTGCAGTGTGGTGGCGTTCTTCATTGCAAAATGTCCCGAAGACAACATTTGGATGACTTCACCCGAGAAACAATCATCGGGAAGAGACGCAGCTCTACTGTCTAAACAAACGCATCACAGTTACATTCACTACAACAGCCACGGGTACAAATAGGACAATAAACACGGCTCCTGTTGAAGTACTGTCAACTAGATAGATTTCAACAGTCCTTGAGACACATGAAATGAAAACAACTTTTTTGTAAGTTGAGTAAATCGCGAAATACGAGTGGGACGCACGCGGCTGGACAACGAGAAACTGCAGTATCAACGCCTTCACTACTGACCACTGTTGATATTCAGAGGGCGGAGAGGCTGAGGGGCGAAGGGGAGCGGGCTACCGCAAAGCAGTGCACTTCACGAGCTACTCAAATCTGACGTCAGACACCAAAATGTCGTCCAGTAGAGAGACTATCATCAGTCAATGAGTTAAAGCGAAAAAAATCAAAGTATGAGAAACACATTAGAAATTTAGTGCAGTACGTTATACGTGAGATTTTCTGGCAATATGCTCAACCCATCTCCATTTAAATTTCTTGATAGTCACTGAAATCTACAATTCCTGTCTGTGCCTCTTTTACATGTCACGCTGCTCCTTCTCGCTAATTTCCACTATATTTCTTTTTCTCCCTTGTGCAGTTAAGGTCGATGCCTCACTGTCTTAGCGTAGAGCTGCTTGCTGAAACTGGTTCCAGACTTCCATATCTGGGCACTTTGGGACTATTCATTTCAATACGATTTTATCACTGTCCGTTACAACAAATAACAGTTAAATGAAATAAAGAAAGAGGCATCCCTCTCCATACGGGGACTTTGCCACGACTGAGTGGCCTGCGTGCTTCTGCGATACAGAAGACGAGCAGCAACCATTTCACACTGAAGAGCCAAAGAAACTGGTACACCTGCCTAATATCGTGTTGGGGCCCCACGAACACGCAGAAGTGTCGTAACACGACGTGGCATGGACTCAAATAATGTCTGAAGTAGCGCTAGAGGGAGCTGAAACCATGAATCCTGCAGGGCTGTCCATAAATTCGTAAGAGTCCGAGAGGGTGGAGATCTCTTCTGAACAGCACGTTGCACGGAATCTCAGATTTGCTCAATAAAGTTCTTGTCTGGGGAGTTTTGTGGCCAGTGGAAGTATTGAAACTCAGAAGAGCAGGCTGTTCCAACCGAGCTCCAGGGAGCCGGAGCGCTCACTGCGGCAGCTCGGAGCCCGCGTGGAGGGGGAAAGCAAACTCACTGCCCCCTGGCCGCATGTAGCCGCAACTGACGCAATAATCCGTGTTCGATGACAGCTATGACTAGCCGCGGGAGCCCTGTACCTCTATTGGAGGGATGGTCGTCTGCAGTGTCCTGTATCGTCATAAAGTATTTAAATCTGCGAAGAGGTACAATATACAACGACATTATACACGTCTTCACGCAGCGCACTACGATCAGGTAGAAGGCGTTGCACGCAGAGAACTGGTAGCCAGGCTTAAGAACGACATACCAGGAGACGTAAGTTTAAAAACGGTTTCGTAATACGGAGGGTATCAAAACATGCAACATAGTTCGTGTTCTGTAATGCGTTTATAATTTTCAGGTGAATGAAAGCGGAGAAACCACAACTGAATCTGCAATTCGAGCAAGCTACAGGGTGGCTCACATCATTGCGACGGCAAGCCGTTTTCGGTGGGACCACTCGTAAAATCGTGCATGGTAGCAGTTGCAGAATGTTTGTTTACAAGGGAGGTGCAGGCCTGTCAAAGCAAACAATGTCTCGTCGAATCCTGGACATGGCAGCGGATGTAGAGACACAACTCGGGAAAAAGGCGGAGAGCTTTGTTGCATTTTCGATAGCGCTTGACGAAAGCACCGACATATCGGACTGTGCTCAGCTTGCAGTCTTTGTGCGTGGTGTCGACATGGAGCTGCAAGTAACTGAAGAACTCTTGGATATGGTACCACTCGATTACATCGCAACAGGACATGACATTTTTGAAGCTGTTTGTGAATCAGTGGACAATATGAATTTGCCATGGGATAAGCTCCATTCTGTAGCGACAGACGGCGCACCACAAATGGTCGGGCGTCACCAAGGTTTTGCTTCTCGTTTGAAAAATAAACTCAGGGAAGAATTCGGGAAAGACATTTTGACTCTTCATTGTTTTATTCACCAAGAGGCACTGTGTGCTGGAACAGTAGAGCTAGGTGGCGTAATGAAAGATGTCGTGAAGTGTGTGAATTTTGTACGGCGTCACGGTATGAATCATGGCCAATTCAAAGGATTCCTGAAAGATATGTAAGCGGAGTATGGGGATATATCTTACCACAGTACAGTTCGTTGTCTGAGTCGGGGAAAATTTCTTGATATTTTCTTTGCATTCGTGAGGAAATATCCCTTTTTCTCGAAATGACAGGGGAAGAAATGCGTTGTCTGAAAGATATAAAATGGATATCAGACCTGGCGTTCCTAGCTGACATAACTATGCTTCTGAATAATTTAAATCTGTCATTGCAGGGCAAAGGGCGGCTAATCGTTGACATGCACGACCAGATCAAAGCGTTCATGGAAAAGTTACGTTTATTTGAGAGGCAGATGAGTAATGGACATTTAACGTTCTTCAATCGTCTTGCTTCTTTAAAACTACCTGAAGGTACTACTTCCGGCGATTACCAAGCAAAGTTAAAGCAGCTCACTACGTCGTTTGAAACACGATTCCGAGACATCACTAATTTGTAAATGGAACTTAAGGTGTTCAGCACTCCTTTTTCAGTTTCCCCCGATGACTTGTCATCGTCACTTCAATTGGAGATGATTGATTTGCAAAATACAACTTTGTTGAAAGAGAGGTACTACAACACGTTGGATTTGTCACGATGGTATCGTTCATTACAGCAAAAAACATTTCCCAAACTTCACAACAATACAGCTTAGATCATGTGCATGTTTGGATCTACACTCCTGGAAATTGAAATAAGAACACCGTGAATTCATTGTCCCAGGAAGGGGAAACTTTATTGACACATTCCTGGGGTCAGATACATCACATGATCACACTGACAGAACCACAGGCACATAGACACAGGCAACAGAGCATGCACAATGGTTGCACTAGTACAGTGTATATCCACCTTTCGCAGCAATGCAGGCTGCTATTCTCCCATGGAGACGATCGTAGAGATGCTGGATGTAGTCCTGTGGAACGGCTTGCCATACCATTTCCACCTGGCGCCTCAGTTGGACCAGCGTTCGTGCTGGACGTGCAGACCGTGTGAGACGACGCTTCATCCAGTCCCAAACATGCTCAATGGGGGACAGATCCGGAGATATTGCTGGCCAGGGTAGTTGACTGACACCTTCTAGAGCACGTTGGGTGGCACGGGATACATGCGGACGTGCATTGTCCTGTTGGAACAGCAAGTTCCCTTGCCGGTCTAGGAATGGTAGAACGATGGGTTCGATGACGGTTTGGATGTACCGTGCACTATTCAGTGTCCCCTCGACGATCACCAGTGGTGTACGGCCAGTGTAGGAGATCGCTCTCCACACCATGATGCCGGGTGTTGGCCCTGTGTGCCTCGGTCGTATGCAGTCCTGATTGTGGCGCTCACCTGCACGGCGCCAAACACGCATACGACCATCATTGGCACCAAGGCAGAAGCGACTCTCATCGCTGAAGACGACACGTCTCCATTCGTCCCTCCATTCACGCCTGTCGCGACACCACTGGAGGCGGGCTGCACGATGTTGGGGCGTGAGCGGAAGACGGCCTAACGGTGTGCGGGACCGTAGCCCAGCTTCATGGAGACGGTTGCGAATGGTCCTCGCCAATACCCCAGGAGCAACAGTGTCCCTAATTTGCTGGGAAGTGGCGGTGCGGTCTCCTACGGCACTGCGTAGGATCCTACGGTCTTGGCGTGCATCCGTGCGTCGCTGTGGTCCGGTCCCAGGTCGACGGGCACGTGCACCTTCCGCCGACCACTGGCGACAACAACGATGTACTGTGGAGACCTCACGCCCCACGTGTTGAGCAATTCGGCGGTACGTCCACCCGGCCTCCCGCATGCCCACTATACGCCCTCGCTCAAAGTCCGTCAACTGCACATACGGTTCACGTCCACGCTGTCGCGGCATGCTACCAGTGTTAAAGACTGCGATGGAGCTCCGTATGCCACGGCAAACTGGCTGACACTGACGGCGGCGGTGCACAAATGCTGCGCAGCTAGCGCCATTCGACGGCCAACACCGCGGTTCCTGGTGTGTCCGCTGTGCCGTGCGTGTGATCATTGCTTGTACAGCCCTCTCGCAGTGTCCGGAGCAAGTATGGTGGGTCTGACACACTGGTGTCAATGTGTTCTTTTTTCCATTTCCAGGAGTGTATGTATTGATGTGAGCAGCTTTCCTCAGCAATGAAAAGAGTAAAAAGTAAGGAACAATCGTTTCTTCAGGATGGAGCAATGAAGGCCATCCTCCGCATTAACGCTGCGAACACTTTGATGCCTGATACTTCCGATCTTGTAATGAAAAGAAAATGTCAAGCTACAGAGACCCAATAAATTTAGTATGCAATTTCTTGTAAAACAGTTGTTTCTTATTTATTTCCTGAATATCGTATTTCCTGGTGTAGCATGTCACCACGTCTTAGCAGCTAAGAGTATGAGGTTATCGATCTTGTAAGACGCAGCTGGCACATGAAAACGCTTGCCTTGCCGCCTGCCTCAGCCGTGCCACGTGCCGGCGTGCCGGCCCACTTGAATGGTCACAGCGAGCGACACGGCTCCCTGGAGCAGGGAGCGCTCCGCGGCTGGAACAGCCTGCAGAAGAGTGTTCCTGGAGGCACTCTGCAGCAATTCTAGACGTGTGGAGTGTCACATTGTCCTGCTGGAATAGCCCAAGTCTGTCAAAATGTACAATGGACATGAATGAATGTAGGTGATCAGACACGATGCTTACGTATTTATACGTAGGGCTCCCATATCACTCCAACTGCATATGCCTCACAGCATTACAGAGCCTCCACCAGCTGGAACAGTCCTCTGTTGACATGCAGGGTCCATGGATTCATGAGGCTGTCTCCATACCTGTACACGTCCATCCGTTCGATACAATTCGAAGCGAGACTCGTCCCACCAGGCAACATGTTTCCAGTCATCAACAGCCGGTGTCGGTGTTGACGGGCCTAGGCAAGGCGTAAAGCTTTGTGTCGTGCAGTCATCAAGGGTACACGAGTGGGCCTTCGGCTCCAAAAGCCCATAACGATGATGTTTCGTTGAATGGTTCGCACACTTGTTGATGACTCAGCATTGAAATCTGCAGCAATTTTCGGAAGGGTTGCACTTCTGTCACGCTGGACGACTGATTATCTTCAGTCGTCGTTGGTGCCGTTCTTGCAGGATCTTTTTCCGGCCACAGCGATGTCGGAGATTCGATGTTTTACAGGATTCCTGACATTCACGGTACACTCGTGAAATGGTCGTACGGGAAAATCCCCAATTCATCGCTTCGCCGGCCGGTGTGCCCGAGCGGCTCTAGGCCTTGAGTCTGGAACCGCGCGACCACTACGGTCGTAGGTTCGAATCCTGCCTCGGGCAGGGATGTGTGTGATGTCCTTACGTTAGTTAGGTTTAAGTAGTTCTAAGTTCTAGGGGACTGATGACCTCAGATGTTAAGTCCCATAGTGCTCAGAGTCATTTGAACCATTTCATCGCTTCCTCGGAGATGCTGTGTCCTATCGCTAGTGCGCCGTCTATAACACCACGTTCAAACTCACTTAAATCTTGATAACCTGTCATTGTAGGAGCAGTAACCGATCTAACAACTGCGCCAGACTCTTGTCGTCTTATGTAGACGTTGCCGACTGCATCACTGTATTCTGCCTTTTTACATATCTCCGTACTTGAATACGCATGCCTATACCTCTTTCTCTGGTGCTTCAGTGTAGTAGCTGCAGGGGTAACAGCCAAGATGACAGATTCATCAGGCCTTGTAACATTAGCCAATATGGGCTCGCGATGTTCGTACTGCGAACTGCCCAAAGTAAGGAGAAATTACAGCCTTTATACACTTCTTCTTCTTTTCCTTATTCCCTGTCTTTTCCAGTTTCTCTACGGGGTTAGTATTTTTATATGGGTTTTATAGGTCCTAGGCGCTACAGTCTGGAACCGCGCGACCGTTACAGTCGCAAGTTCGAATCCTGTCTCGGGCAGGGATGTGTGTGATATCCTTAGGTTAGTTAGGTTTAAGTAGTTGTAAGTTCTAGGGGACTGATGACCGCCGGCCGGTGTGGCCAAGCGGTTAAAGGCGCCACAGTCTGGAACCGCGTGATCGCTACGGTCGCAGGTTCGAATCCTGCCTCGGGCATGGATGTGTGTGATGTCCTTAGGTTAGTTAGGTTTAAGTAGTTCTAAGTTCTAGGGGACTGATGACTTTAGAAGTTAAGTCCCATAGTACTCAGAGCCATTTGAACCATTTGACTGATGACCTCAGACGTTAAGACCCAAAGTGCTCAGAGCCATTTGAACCATTTTTATAGGTTTTGGCAACGTTAGTGACAGTTGGTGGTCCGATGCCCTTCCTGACGACACCACTCCTCCTGGGACGCAAGTTTTGTACCCCATCTGTCTACGTCTCGTGTTCAGGTGTGAGAGCGTATTCTAAATGTTCGTGTAGCGCAGGGCTTCACAACATACGTGCTCGCGGAGCAAGCTGTGAGCAGCAAGGCGCGAGCACGGAGCAGCGCGAGCACGCTACCCCCACTACCGGACCAGAGCGGAGAGTGGGGAAAGTCACGTGGGGCTCACAACAGCTGCCGCCAGTCAATGTAAATCCGCGGCCACCTGCAGGGATATCACTCACGAATTATTACTGTGACAAATGAAACAAATAAAGGAGAATGTACATGTGCCACATAATTTTATTAGCTTAGTGTATGCCTCTACATTCACATTAATTTGTGAACTGTTACACAATAAAAGGTGTCACTGAAGTGTGGGATTCTCGATTATCTTGTACTTTTTGCCCTTTACAATTGCGTCTATGTTCGGAGTAATTGTTCTTGTGCATTTTAGGCGCAGCGTGCAGTTTAAATTTCGATCAGACAATGCGTTTCTCAGGCGCGTCTTGTTACATTTCATTGCAGAGAACAGTTGTTCACAAACATACGTGGAACCGAACATTGATATTATTGTAGCCGCCAGTTTGTGCAAACGAGAAAATCTATCCTGAGGGAAGTGTCTGTAGAATTCCAAAGTGTTTTTCTTGTTCTGAAATTTGTCTCTGTATTCTCTGTCACACTGCAGGTCAATAGTTTCTTGCTGCAGCTCAGGACGAATCTCTTAAATATTCGCTGAATATGGAGAGAACAGATCAAAATCACTGTCTAGTGCTGTCAGATCTTGAAAGCGCTGATCAACTAAACTATGTGAATAACGTTCACAGTCTTTGTAAACATCTTGCACGGATGATAATTTAGGAAAATGAGCTAGGTTTCCTGTGTCCAGCTGACTCACCCAAAGTGTCAATTTCATTTTAGAAGCTCGTATTCGATCTATGAAATGAGTAATTAGCAGATCTTTACCTTGTAGTAAAATGTTCAAAGCATTCAGATGGCTAGTTAAATCTGCTAAGAACGCGAGATCACATTCAAACGTGCGCGCGCATTTCCCCTCCCTCCCCTCCCTCCCTACTCCATGACCTTGCACCTGCTCGCGAGCACGTGCCTGAGCAGACGCGAGTACTCGCGCTCAAAACCGGCCAGTTGTTAAGCCCTGGTGTAGCGTGTGTCCTAGGTGGGATGTAAGTACCAGTCTAAAACGTATCTGTGTAGATGTTGGAAAGAGCCTAAAAAGCAGACTGGCTGGCTCACCAGCCCTTGTCGTTAAAACGCGAGGCGAATTCGATCAGGGACAAGTTCGCCTTCTCTAATCCCACAAGCGCGTGTTAACGTGTTCGGCTATGTGAGGATGGTATGACGACGGGTGGGGTGGTGAGCAGTCAAAGCCGTTGCATACTGTGATGACAAAAGTTGCGGGATACTTCTTTTTGCCTGGCGCAGTGCAGCAACTAGACGTGGCACGGATTCAATAAGTCGTTGGAAATTCCCTGCAGAAATGCTGAGCCCTACTGCCTCTACAGCCGTCCGTAATTGCGAAAGTGTTGGCGGTACAGGATTTTGTGCACAAACTGACCACTCGATTATGACCCATAAATCTCTCTTTACAAGCATTTATCCCGACTTGCGGGGTCTGCTGGTTAATCGGACGTGGAATGTTAATGTTAAGAGGTGGCCAGATGCCCTTCCTGTCGCCACCCCGTACCCCCCAGGAAGGAATTAGTGTACCCCAACTGCGTCCAGTGCAATCCAAGGAATAGTGCGAATGTGTTCAGACGTCTGCGAGCCGTGTAACTGAGGTGGGACGTGGGGACCAGCCCGGTATTCACCTAGCAGGATGTGGAAAACCGCCTAAAAACCACATCCAGGCTGGCCGGCTGTCGTTAATCCGCCGGGCGGTTGCGATCTGGGGTTGGCGCACCTACCCGAGTCCAGGAAGCAGCGCGTTAGCGCTCTCGGCTACCCTGGCAGGTCACATGATTATGTCCCATAAATGTTCCATGGGTTTTATGTCGAGCGAGCTGGGTGGCCAAATCATTCGCTCGAATTCACCAGAATGTTCTCCAAACCACTAGCGAACCACCGTGGCCTGGTGACACGGCGCATCGTCATCCATAAAATTTCCGTCGTTGTTTGGGAACATGAAGTCCATGGATGGCTGCAAATGGTCTCCAAGTAGCCGAATATAACCAGTTACAGTCAGAGATCTGTTCAGTTCGATCATAGGACCCAGTCCATTCCATGTAAACACAGCCCCCACCATTATGAAGCCACCACCAGCTTGCACAGTGCCTTGTAGACAACTTGGGTCCGTGGTTTCGTGGGGTCTGCGTCACACTCGAACTTTATCATCAGTTCTTACCAACTGAAGTCGGAACTCATGTGACCAGGCCAAGGATTTACGGATGTCTAGGATCCAACCGATATGGTGACGAGACCAAGAGAGTCGCTGCAGGCGATATCGTGCTGTTAGCAAAGGTACTCGCGTCGGTCGTCTGCTGTCATAGCCCATTAACGACAAATTTCGCCGCACTGTCCTAACGGATACGTTCGTAGTACGTCCCACTTTGATTTCTGCGGTTATTTCACGCAGTGTTGTTTGTCTGTGGGTACTGAGAACTCTACGCAAAAGCCGCTGCTCTCGGTTATTAAGTGAAGGCCTTTGGCCACTGCGTTGTCTGTGGTGAGAGCTGATGCCTGAAATTTGGTATTCTCGGCATACTCTTGACACTGTGCATCTCTGGATATGGAATTCCTTAACGATTTCCGAAATGGAGTGTCCCATGCGTCTATTCTGCGTTCGAAGTCTTAATTCCCGTCGTGCGGCCATAATCACGTTGGAAACCTTTTCACATGAATCAGCTGAGCACAAACGACAGTTCCGCCAATGCACTGCTCTGTTATACCTTGTGTATGCGATATTACAGCCATCTTTATCTGTGCTTATCGCTATCCCATGACTTTGTCACCTCAGTGCACAGCCTTCACACAGGTGGTTGGACACAAAAGTGGTTAATGGTTTGAAGAAAGATCCCCGGTAAAGCAAGAATGAATACCAACACTTTAGTCAAAACGTTTGAAGGGTTGAAACAGCTGACTGTGAATATTAAATCTGCTCAATGAAGCTCTGATACAACGGCTAATTGCTATAGAGGCTTAATAAGCGGGAACACTACGTCGATAGCCGGCCGCGGTGGTCTATCGGTTCTAGGCGCTCAGTCCGGAGCCGCGCGACTGCTACGGTCGCAGGTTCGAATCCTGCCTCGGGCATGGATGTGTGTGATGTCCTTAGGTTAGTTAGGTTTAAGTAGTTCTAAGTTCTAGGGGACTGATGACCATAGATGTTAAGTCCCATAGTACTCTGAACCATTTGAACTACGTCGATAGTGTGAGGAAAAGTTTGCAATTTCCATCGGCCAGGGACAATATCCTGATAGCCGACGTGGTTAATGCAACGGCTCATCAGAATTGGTAAATCTGGGTTCGAGTCCCGGTCCGGCACATGATTTCAACTTTCCCGATCGATTTATTTCAGTGACCACTAGCAAAATGGTTCAAATGGCTCTGAGCACTATGGAACTTAACATCTTAGGTCATCAGTCCCCTAGAACTTAGAACTACTTAAACCTAACTAACCTAAGGACATCGCACACATCCATGCCCGAGGCAGGATTCGAACCTGCGACCGTAGCAGTCCCACGGTTCCGGACTGCAGCGCCTAGAGCCGCACGACCACCGCGGCCGGCTGACCACTAGCAGCCGTTGTTCTTCTTTCGATTCATATTCATATGAGGGTGCAGAATTAAATAGCTGTCCACAAGAACAGACGCCATTTTCACTGTCGTCATTTCCTTAGACAGCTGATGACTGTTCGTATTCGCAACTGTGGATAGATTTCAGGTATTTCATAAGTGCTGTAGTCGCCAGAGTGCCTGCTTCTTCGGACATGCATGCAAGTCTGAAGGAACCTTACATCGTTCTTAACAAAACAGGCACTGCAGGATCACAGATAAATATATGTTCGTTTACAGGAGATTATTCTACATTACGATTTGCTAGGCTGAAGGTTAATACTGTAGTTTCGTAACTAATCCAGACATGGCGCTGGGTCACGTTTACGCATTATTTTGCATTGCAATCATAACTGATACCCCAGCCAAGGCAGCAACAACAGCTGGAAACGCAATCTAAAAAAAAAAAAAAAAATGAAGTCACAGGAGAACAGAAGACTGAAATTGCTTTAAAAAATCTATTTGAGCCTAATGACTCTCAAGGGAAAGAATTAATTCTATGAGAGCAACGAACGATCCGGGCAAGAAATTGCTAAAAACAAGAAGTGTGGGGAGGCCTACTTCTGATGCCAACATGAGTATTCTGCCCAAAAGCAGTTTTTCACACGGTAACTCTCCATTCTCTGCTGCTTTCGGCCATCCTCTTCAGGTCGTCTATCATCTCATACCTCCTACTCCCTCTCAGTCTCCTCTAACAAACCAGTCCTTCCAGAGCGTGTTCTAGCAGGCACTCTGGTCTCATCTAGTTCTTCCTTCTTTCTCTTATAACTCGCAGCAGTCTGATGAAGATGATGAAAACTGCCTTTGTATTTACTGTTTGAAACCATGTAACAAATCAAAAAGAAATCAAGAATGGATCTAATGCCTTCATAAATTGCAACTCGGAAAATGATGATGAATAGGCCTTTAATTAACATTCGAACTCCTATGTAGGCCATATTATCTTAACAGATGGGTCATCATCATCATCATCATCATCATCATTTAAGACTGATTATGCCTTTCAGCGTTCAGTCTGGGGCATAGCCCCCCTGATACAGTTCCTCCATGATCCCCTATTCAGTGCTAACATTGGTGCCTCTTCTGAAGTTAAACCTATTACTTCAAAATCATTCTTAACCGAATCCAGGTACCTTCTCCTCGGTCTGCCCCGACTCCTCCTACCCTCTACTGCTGAATCTGTGAGTCTCTTGGGTAACCTTGCTTCTCCCATGCGTGTAACATGACCCCACCATCTAAGCCTGTTCGCCCTGACTGCTACATCTATAGAGTTCATTCCCAGTTTTTCTTTGATTTCCTCATTGTGGACACCTTCCTGCCATTGTTCCCATCTACTAGTACCTTCAATCATCCTAGCTACTTTCATATCCGTAACCTCAACCTTGTTGATAAGGTAACCTGAATCCACCCAGCTTTCGCTCCCATACAACAAAGTTGGTCGAAAGATTGAACGGTGCACAGATAACTTTGTCTTGGTACTGACTTCCTTCTTGCAGAAGAGAGTAGATCGTAGCTGAGCGCTCACTGCATTAGCTTTGCTACACCTCGCTTCCAGTTCTTTCACTATGTTGCCATCCGGTGAGAATATGCACCCTAAGTACTGGAAACCGTCCACCTGTTCTAACTTTGTTCCTCCTATTTGGCACTCAATCCGTTTATATTTCTTTCCCACTGACATTACTTTCGTTTTGGAGATGCTAATCTTCATACCATAGTCCTTACATTTCTGATCTAGCTCTGAAATATTGCTTTGCAAACTTTCAATCGAATCTGCCATCACAACCAAGTCATCCGCATATGCAAGACTGCTTATTTTGTGTTCACATATCTTAATCTCACCCAGCCAGTCTATTGTTTTCAACATATGATCCATAAATAATATGAACAACAGTGGAGACAGGTTGCAGCCTTGTCTTACCCCTGAAACTACTCTGAACCATGAACTCAATTTACTGTCAACTCTAACTGCTGCCTGACTATCCATGCTTGCAAAAGTTTGCCTCCTATTCCATAATCTTGTAGAACAGACAATAACTTCCTCCTAGGAACCCGGTCATATGCCTTTTCTAGATCTATAAAGCATAGATACAATTCCCTGTTCCACTCATAACACTTCTCCATTATTTGCCGTAAGCTAAAGATCTGGTCCTGACAACCTCTAAGAGGCCTAAACCCACACTGATTTTCATCCAATTGGTCCTCGACTAATACTCGCACTTTCCTTTCAACAATACCTGAGAAGATTTTACCCACAACGCTGATTAAAGAGATACCTCTGTAGTTGTTACAATCTTTTCTGTTTCCATGTTTAAAGATTGGTGTGATTACTGCTTTTGTCCAGTCTGATGGAACCTGTCCCGACTCCCAGGCCATTTCAATTATCCTGTGTAGCCATTTAAGACCTGACATTCCACTGTATTTGATGAGTTCCGACTTAATTTCATCCACCCCAGCCGCTTTATTGCACTGCAATCTATTGACCATTTTTTCCACTTCCTCAAATGTGATCCTATTTCCATCATCATTCCTATCCCATTCTACCTCGAAATCTGAAACATTACTGATCGCATTTTCACCTACATTGAGCAACTCTTCAAAATATTCCCTCCATCTGCCCAAGGCATCCACAGGATTCACCAGCAGTTTTCCTGACCTGTCCAAAATACTTGTCATTTCCTTCTTACCTCCCTTTCGAAGACTGCTTATTACACTCCAGAATGGTTTTCCAGCAGCTTGACCCATAGTCTCCAACCTGTTTCCAAAGTCTTCCCACGATTTCTTCTTGGATGCTGCAATTATCTGTTTGGCTTTGTTTCTTTCTTCAACATAACTTTCTCTGTCTACCTGGGTTCTGGTATGTAGCCATTTTTGATACGCCTTCTTTTTCCTTTTACAGGCTGCCTTGACTGTATCATTCCACCAAGCTGTTTGCTTCATCCTACTTTTACACACTACTGTTCCAAGACATTCTTTAGCCACTTCTAGTACTGTGTCCCTGTACCTTGTCCATTCCTTTTCCAATGACTGTAATTGACTACATTCAACCAACTGGTACCTTTCTGAGATCGCTGTTATGTACTTGTGCCTGATTTCCTTATCCTGAAGTTTCTCCACTCTTATCCTCCTACATATGGACCTGACCTCCTGCACTTTCGGCCTCACAATCCCAATTTCACTGCAGATTAAGTAATGATCAGTGTCATCAAAGAATCCCCTGAATACACGTGTGTCCCTCACAGCCTTCCTGAATTCCTGATCTGTTATTATATAGTCAATGACAGATCTGGTTCCTCTGCCTTCCCAAGTATACCGGTGAATGTTCTTATGTTTAAAAAAGGTGTTTGTGATTACTAAGCCCATACTGACACAGAAATCCAAGAGTTGTTTTCCGTTCCTGTTGGCCTCCATATCCTCTCCAAATTTACCCATAACCTTTTCATACCCTTCTGTTCGATTTCCAATCCTGGCGTTAAAATCACCCATGAGCAAAACACTGTCCTTGTCCTTTACTCTAACAACTACATCACTGAGTGCCTCATAAAAACTATCCATCTTATCTTGATCTGTCCCTTCACAATGCGAATATACTGACACAATCCTAATTTTCTTGCTAGACACTGTCAAATCTATCCACATCAGTCGTTCGTTTACATACCTTATTGCAACTACGCTGGGTTCCATTTCTTTCTTGATGTAAATCCCTACACCCCATTGTGCTATTCCTGCTTTGACTCCTGACAGGTAGACCTTGTATTCTCCAACTTCCTCTTCTTTCTCACCCCTTACCCGAATGTCACTAACAGCTAAAACGTCCAGCTCCATCTTACTTGCAGCCTCTGCCAGCTCTACCTTCTTCCCAGAGTAGCCCCCATTGATATTAATAGCTCCCCATCTCACTACCATTTGTTTGCCAAGTCGTATCTTAGGAGTCCCTGGTTTGTCAAGTAGAGGTGGGACTCCGTCACCTCCAAAGGTCCGAGGCATTTTGCTCTGATTGTTGCCAGCATCATATTTAAAGTACCAGGGAAGCAGGTTGCTAGCCTTACTTGCCCCGAGTCCCATTGGGTTTTACCCCTAACTAACCGGTGGATTTGGTAGTCTTTGCCGTATGAGCACAAAGGTGACCACGACTCAGAATATGTCCGAGATGCCCAGCCTTATTCCAAAGTAACTGGTATCCCGACTGTCGGGACCACTTACTTGGCCACTCATACGTTGCCCGTGGTTCATGAACTAGGACATGACTACAGGAACCCACACCATGAACCACTAACAGATGGGTGTTCACAAAAAAAAATCATTTACCGCCAGTAAGACATTTGTATTTGATCATATTAACTGGTGTAAGTGCTATGTCCTTGGTTGTCGCCTCCACTGCGGCCACCGTCTACGCCTCGAGATGGCTTCGTCATCTCCCTCCGAAGTGAAGAGGAGTCAACTGAAGAGTCCCATTGTGGGATGGTGCACACACAAAGAAGACAGTTCCCAGGTAGCCTTGAACTACAGAATTTATTTCTCTAGGGGAGCAACAAAAAAAACACGAACGACAGAACCTGAATCTCTACAAAGATCACAAGAGATCGTCCTGATCTGATGAGAATAACTGTCACTCTTTGAATACAGTTCTGTGAAGATGCAAGAGAACGCACACAGACTGTCACGATCGATTACTCTCCAAGGAAGTAATCCGTTGTGGTCACGATCGGTGGTGCACTGCCGTTGTCTTCGTGCGGTACAGCTGTATCGGTGACTCGCCGTTTACTCGGCGGTAGACTAGGCGCCACACTCTGCTGGAGGATTGCAGGCGGCAGTCCTATATAGGCCACGCTGCGTGGGGATACCAGGAAATGGCCTGCGTCACGTGGCTACGCGGATGGGAAATAGTGCCGTTTCTGTCCAGTGGACCGTAGTGCTTTCCATAGTGCACCCGAATGGCGCAGTGGCGTCAAACACTATAAGATACAGGCGCCTGGCACTATGGCAACCCGCAGGACACTACAGTGTGGCGGGTTTGTCGGAACATCAGGCACCAGAGGTGCATTCCTTTTACCTTTGCATGGACATGGCGAATCCATCTTGAGGCGTAGATCGAGGCCGTCGTGGTGGTGGTGGTGGTGATTAGTGTTTAACGTCCCGTCGACAACGAGGTCATTAGAGACGGAGCGCAAGCTCGGGTTACGGAAGGATGTGGAAGGAAATCGGCCGTGCCCTTTCAAAGGAACCATCTCGGCATTTGCCTGAAACGATTAAGTAGTGTAAATTACTCAGTACTGTGTTCTACGCTTAAGCGCCAAAGAAACTGGTATAGGCATGCGTATTCATATACAGAGATATGTAAACAGGCAGAATATGGCGCTGCGGTCGGCAACGCCTATATAAGACAACAAGTGTCTGGCGCAGTTGTTATATCGGCTATTGCTGCTACAATGACAAACTATCATTATTTAAATGAGTTTCAACGTGCTGTTATAGTCGACGCACGAGCGATGGGACACAGCATCTACGAGATAGAGATGAAGTGGGGATTTTCTCGTACGACCATTTCACGAGTGTACCGTGAATATCAGGAATCTGGTAAAACATCAAATCTCCGACATCACTGCGGCTGGAAAAAGATCCTGCAAGAACGGGACCAACTACGACTGAAGAGAATCGTTCTACGTAACACAAGTGCAACCCTTCCGCAAGTTTCTGCAGCTTTCAATGCTGGGCCATCAACAAGTATCAGTGTGCAAACCATTCAAAGAAACGTAATCGATATAGGCTGAAGGCCCACTCGTGTACCCTTGATGACTGCATGACACAAAGCTTTACGTCTCGCCTGGGCTAGTCAACGCCGACATTGTACTGTTGATGACTAGAAACATGTTGCCTGGTTGGACGAGTCTCGTTTGAAATTGTGTCGAGAGGATTAACGTGTGCGGGTATGGAGACAACCTCATGAATCCATGGACCCTACATGTCAGCAGGGCAATGTTCAACCTGGTGGAGGTTCCGTAATGGTGTGAGGTGTGTGCAGTTGGAGTGAGATGGAAACCCTGATACGTCTAGAAACGACTCTGACAGGTGACACGTACGTAAGCATCCTGTCTGATCACCTGCATCCATTCATGTCCATTGTGCATTCCGACGTACTTGGGCAATTCCAGCAGGACAATGCGACACTCCACACGTCCAGAATTGCTACTTAGTGGCTCCAGGAACACTCTTCTGAGTTTAAACACTTCCGCTGGCCACCAAATTCCCCAGACGTGATCATTATTGAGCATATCTGGGATCCCTTGCAATGTGCTTTTCAGAAGAGGTCTCCAGCCCCTCGTACTCTTACGGATTTATGGACAGCCCCGCAGGATTCACGGTGTCAATTCCCTCCAGCACTACTTCAGACATTAGTCGAGTCCATGCCACGTCGTGTGGCCGCACTTCTGCGTGCTCGCGGGGGCCCTACAAGGAATTAGGTAGGTGTACTAGCATCTGTGGTTCTTCAATGTGTGATATGCATAAACGTTCTCCCGTAGGTGTGTAAACCTGCCCCATACTCAGCGCATGTTGAGGCACTCGATTTGAGTGTATATAAATTTATTTTGCGCTCTTAAATGTAATCTTGAGTTAAAAGAATTATTTTGATAGCCATGTTATAAGACTATACAGTTTTAAACACGATAAATCTAAGCAAAAAAATTAAAAATCTTCGAAAAGAAATCCGCCTAAATGTGCCACGGTCTCCACTGCTGTTTGCTAAACTCTTCTTGGTTGCTGACCGCAGGAGGTGCAGAGAGTGGAGCACGCTGGCAGCAGAGGGCAGAGGACTGGTGTGGAGGAAAAAAACAGAGCTGATACGACGCACGTACTGTGTGTCTCGCATCGAGCATCAGTACGAGAGAAGAAATGACACACGGATATAGCAACAGCTTACTACATGTTTTGTAACAGTGAACTGTAGGTACGTTCGTTTTTCATATTGGTAATTTTGATACAAATTTCGGGTTCTTTCTAAAAATAGTTATTTTTTTCATTTGACTCTGTATTTTAACAAACGTTCTCCAACGAGTAGTATGTAGATTTTGCAGTAGGCCAAGAACTCCGCCACCAAACATTTTGATGCAAGAAGCCTGACCGTGTAACACGAAATTCACTTCTTGTTGCAAAGGCTACTACTGTGCTGCGTATTGTATTATTGTAGGTACATCTGTAATATTAATGACAAAAGACTAGCGACCGGCAGTCTTCTGAATACTACAGTCTTCTGCAACTTCACAACCACGGTGTCCATCCAACAGGAATTGTTACAGAATCGATGTGAAATACCCGTTCTCCAAATATACTCAGTAGGTTTATGTTAGACTAATGTCGCCTTTACTCCAGCGATTCAGTTTTTTCATTCGTCGTCTTCCATCAGTCACACTCGTAAGAAGTCTCAAACTCTGGAGCAGTAGTCTAGGATAAATCTTATGAGACTCGTGCAAGTGGTTTGTTTAACATATGTACAACTCTCTCCCAGAATTCTCTCAACCAGTCTGAAGTTTCAATTCGTCTTCCTTGCTACCGACTGCACGTGTTTGTTCTATGCGATATCTCTTCGTAGTCTTACCTTATGTTGTTTAATCAACTGGGAAGCTTCAGAGGTTTACCACGACTGTTAAAATCTAATGAGATAGCACTTTTTGTCTTTTCTGTAGGCTTTATCTCGCATTGATCAACATTAATGAGTGCTGTCATTCAACATATCAAGTGGAATGTCTTAGTCGTCTTACGTCACACTTTCCTGGAGATAACTCTAAGCGAACAGTATGAGAGCACTACTGGTACAACACTTAGTAAATTACTGAGAACTATTAACGCAGTCGCAGAATGGGATCAAAATTAATTCCACTGAGCGCATACAAAAGCAAAGCGTCGGAATTTCTTACTGAAATTCTAATAAAAGAGAGGTGTTTAGATCGCTTCTACTTGTCATAATTTTACGTCATGATTTAGAACCACCTGAGCTCACTCAGAGTTCGCTCATGCACATCATATGCACAGGCATGCACATCTGATAAGTTACGTCCAAACAACGAAATTAGGGCAAGAAGTAAAATGATTGTTGTTATGTTTTAAGTGTAACGGATGACAAGGATAAGCTCGTTCTGATTTCTTCACAGGAATACGTGGGAAAGTGAAGATGACGTCAAGAGCGCTGGGGTATTTTTTTGATTCATTTTCGATTGTCTTACTCAAAACCTTTCTTTCTTTGATTCAAGATATACCTAAGAGCAAGATTCGTATTTGTACTTAGCGGTCTCATATAGCGTGTATTATGAGGTGTGATAAATTATCTCGAAATTATTTAAACACTAGGTGACTTTCTTCATCAGTTATGAATCTTCACATTAGCATGAGGAAGATGATGGGATACAATTCCACAATATATGGACACAATAAAAATTACTTTTCTGTTATAATCCCTTAATGAACAATTCTTTATGAAATAGTAAGAATACAACAGCGAACATACTCCAGCACAGCCCAACGTTCTAGCATGAGGAAACAATATGGGAAATGGGAGTGGAGAACATTCAATTTATACGTGAAGTGGTACATTCAGGGTCCCATCAACTTCAGTCCTATAGTATATCTGTTTGCTGAGACTCAGAGAGCGCGTGGGAGTGCTAGTGGATGCATCTAGTCGGACAAGACATACCCTTGCACATCACATGAAGTGGGACGAATATATAAAAATCGGAAACTAAAACAGATTTCCTACATATACAAGTAGTCATTGTATTCGTAATTAATCGATCTCAAACAGTGCTTGGGTTGGTCGTCAGTGGTCATGAGGTTCGATGTATGTGTCCGACAGAGGGTCAGAATTTAGACTCTCACCAGTAAATTGGAAAACGTTGAAACGAATGAAAATTCGGTATGCATTTAAGTATTCGTTACATTCAGAGCTTTGAGTTCTATCACTTAAACAATGCCATTTATCAATAATTTCAGCTGAAAGCCAGAGTTTTGACCGTCAGTCACAAAGAAAACTCCATCAAAATCCACGAAAATGCAACACTTCGAACTCAGCACGCAAATAACAAAAAGACAGGAACACACAGCAAATAGGTATGCTCATAATACTTTAACATTATATTCGAGAGAGCACAGATTTGACGGTTTCCCTAATGAGACAAAGTGAATCACGCAAAGTTACATTCAGAACGCGAATTTACGCAAGAAAATTAAGAATGATAAGGGACTGAAGAAAATTTGTCTAACTTTTGGAAAGAAATGAAAACAATTAATTGTAATCTCAGTAGAAACTAAGTTAAGCGAATACCTTTGTCCTCGGTACCAGAGGAATGCTACAAGAAAGCGTTCAATACTTGCGAGCCCGAATAGAAGAATGTAAAGGTTCGCTTCCCTTTTTCGAGAGCGTCCACCCCACGCTCAGGGGAGGGGAACTCCCTGTTACCAGCCCTGCACCTGTGGTATCCACAGACTTCCACCCCGTATCACTGATCAAATTTCTCTGATATCACCACTACCTATCAACAAGTTGTCACTGCGATTCCGCGCTGGACACGCTGGAGGCAACTTCAAAATACCGTACTCCCGTTCTCGTACTCACACACTCACACGAAGTATGGAGGGAAACAAAACGGACTGTTCGAGAGGAAATAGATAAACACCGTTGCTCTTCTCTTTTCCAGAGACTACGTGTTGCTGTTACAGCGTGAAGTAGCAGGTGAACTAGACGCTACCAGCGTGCTAAAACACCAGACGCAATTAACACTTCTGAAACAGAGTCTACCGAGCCTTTTCAATGTCTAACCTTGTCAAATCGTCTTTATACGAAAGTTTTTAGTTACATAAAAAAACTGATGTAGTAACTGGGAAAAGCTGTATCTGTTAAAATATCTGTTCTGACCTATCACAATGCCTGACGTATTATAAATCAGTTATGACTGGAATTCATTGAAAAATGTACTTACCATAAGCAATGCTTACTCCAGTTGCGAATAGTAGTACGTGAGGTAGCAGGGATCTGGAGCCACAGTCTGGAACCTGGAAGAGCGATCCAACATATTAAACGTCACGGAGAAAATAAAACGAAAAGTAAATCGAACAAAGACGTCCATTGTAAGAAACGAGGTAGGCGTTAACATAAAGTAATCAACGAACTACAAATACAGTTACCAAGACAATAGATATTAACTTACCCATGCGTTTAAAGATTTTATTTTCTTCTCAGATATACAGGGTGCGGCTCTTAAATCAGGACAAATTTCAATTTGAATTTCCCGCCATATCGCAGTTCCGCCGGCGGTCGCGATTGTCGTTCTTAAAAGCCATAGGCATCTAGTAAACAGTCAGAACTTCAAAATGGCCGAGATGTTAACGGACAAGTGCAGAGTACAACCGAAGAGCCACAATTATCGAATATCTTCGTGCTGGGCGTTTGCCCACTGAAATAGTTCGATTCTTCGGGTACCGGAGATCAACTGTTTACGATGCTGTGGCCAAGTGCAATGCTTTTGAGAAATCTGGGGAAGGTTCTGTTAACCTGGCGAGGAAACATTCAAGGAAACGCGTGTCACGAACTGTTGCACTCATCGAAAAGGCTCAGGTGCTGATTTCGGAGGACCCGGGTCAATCGCTGAGGAAATTGGCGCCAATATTTAATGTCATCGAATGAACAATGCGTCAGATGGCAGAGGAGGACCTCATACGAGCCGTTTAGTCCAAAACTGTCTCTCGGATAACGTTAACATGTTCTGGTCAAAGGAGTTGTGACCGCTGAACAGCCCGCATTTGATCCCCCACGACAACTATGTTTGGAGCGTAGTCGAAAGAGTTACCAAAAAGACGAGGCACCCTAAAGTATCTCTACGCACCGCTATCAAAGCAGCATTCGCGAATATGGACAGCACTGTTTTAAAGAGTGCGTGCGATCGCTTCAGGACAAGATTGGAGGCGGTCATTGCGGCTGAAGGGAGTTACATCGAGTAATGTTGCTCTTGAAAGATACCACCACTTATACACTCCTGGAAATTGAAATAAGAACACCGTGAATTCATTGTCCCAGGAAGGGGAAACTTTATTGACACATTCCTGGGGTCAGATACACCACATGATCACACTGACAGAACCACAGGCACATAGACACAGGCAACAGAGCATGCACAATGTCGGCACTAGTACAGTGTATATCCACCTTTCGCAGCAATGCAGGCTGCTATTCTCCCATGGAGACGATCGTAGAGATGCTGGATGTAGTCCTGTGGAACGGCTTGCCATGCCATTTCCACCTGGCGCCTCAGTTGGACCAGCGTTCGTGCTGGACGTGCAGACCGCGTGAGACGACGCTTCATCCAGTCCCAAACATGCTCAATGGGGGACAGATCCGGAGATCTTGCTGGCCAGGGTAGTTGACTTTACACCTTCTAGAGCACGTTGGGTGGCACGGGATACATGCGAACGTGCATTGTCCTGTTGAAACAGCAAGTTCCCTTGCCGGTCTAGGAATGGTAGAACGATGGGTTCGATGACGGTTTGGATGTACCGTGCACTATTCAGTGTCCCCTCGACGATCACCAGTGGTGTACGGCCAGTGTAGGAGATCGCTCCCTACACCATGATGCCGGGTGTTGGCCCTGTGTGCCTCGGTCGTGTGCAGTCCTGATTGTGGCGCTCACCTGCACGGCGCCAAACACGCATACGACCATCATTGGCACCAAGGCAGAAGCGACTCTCATCGCTGAAGACGACACGTCTCCATTCGTCCCTCCATTCACGCCTGTCGCGACACCACTGGAGGCGGGCTGCACGATGTTGGGGCGTGAGCGGAAGACGGCCTAACGGTGTGCGGGACCGTAGCCCAGCTTCATGGAGACGGTTGCGAATGGTCCTCGCCGATACCCCAGGAGCAACAGTGTCCCTAATTTGCTGGGAAGTGGCGGTGCGGTCCCCTACGGCACTGCGTAGGATCCTACGGTCTTGGCGTGCATCCGTGCGTCGCTGCGGTCCGGTCCCAGGTCGACGGGCACGTGCACCTTCCGCCGACCACTGGCGACAACATCGATGTACTGTGGAGACCTCACGCGCCACGAGTTGAGCAATTCGGCGGTACGTCCACCCGGCCTCCCGCATGCCCACTATACGCCCTCGCTCAAAGTCCGTCTACTGCACATACGGTTCACGTCCACGCTGTCGCGGCATGCTACCAGTGTTAAAGACTGCGATGGAGCTCCGTATGCCACGGCAAACTGGCTGACACCGACGGCGGCGGTGCACAAATGTTGCGCAGCTAGCGCCATTCGACGGCCAACACCGCGGTTCCTGGTGTGTCCACTGTGCCGTGCGTGTGATCATTGCTTGTACAGCCCTCTCGCAGTGTCCGGAGCAAGTATGGTGGGTCTGACACACCGGTGTCAATGTGTTCTTTTTTCCATTTCCAGGAGTGTATGTATAAGGATTTTCACTTTCATTGTATTTTGTTTCAATAAATTTGCTTTAAAAAATTCATTTGTCCGGATTTAATGGCCGCACCCTGTAGAAGTATCATTTTCAATCTGGAAAGCAGCTGAAAGATTTGTGTGTGCAGATACTGACAGTCTGCGCTTTTTTCCACTTGTAATTTTCGTGTAACATATTTTCGTCATAGCATTCTAGCAATGATCAAACCCTGACGCAGATAATAAATGTTATGTTATGTACAGTCCCATAGATGTTACTCGTTCCGAACAGGCCATGAAGGCCCAAACGTACGGTGTTATCCTCAGCCCACAGGCGTCACTGGATGCGGATATGGAGGGGCATGTGGTCAGCACACCGCTCTCCCAGCCGTATGTCAATTTACGAGACCTGAGCCGCTACTTCTCAGTCAAGTAGCTCCTCAGTTTGCCTCACAAGGGCTGAGTGCACCCCGCTTGCCAACAGCGCTCGGCAGACCGGATGGGTACCCATCCCAGACCGACAGTGCTTAACTTAGGTGATTTGACGGAAACCGGTGGTACCACTGCGGCAAGGCTGTTGGCCATAGATGTTACTAAGAAGTGAAAAGATGTGGTATATAAATTTGTTTCCAGGATTGCATGAAGCAATCATAACTTTGATCCGTAGTGTTTCGTGGAAAAGAACGAAACCATAACAAAACACTTTCCTACTAATACTGTTTAAGAACATGAATAATAATTTTCTTTCTCAATTTCACATAATCTTTCGCGAGTAACACGCAAGTGATTAAATTTCACACTTGACTTACTTCAGATTAGATTGTTACAACGCCTAATATGTTCCACGATTTGCCCTTGAAAGTTATAACTATTATTTGCGCTCACTGGTTTATTACGTTTTGTTCGGCATTACACCTTCATAGCACTTAACTGGGTTGTGCTGCTCCTTTGCAGTTCAGGCTGCCGGTGTTCGGACCTTAAATTGCTGTTCTTGACAAGTAGGTTCGTTTCAGCAGTATAATGTGAGTGCCGGCCTCTGTGGCCGAGCGGTTCTAGGCGCTTCCGTCTGGAACCGCGCGACCGCTACGGTCGCAGGTTCTAATCCTGTCTAGGGCACATGGATGTGTCTGATGTCCTTAGGTTAGTTAGGTTGAAGTAGTTCTAAGTTACAGGGGACTGATGACAGATGTTAAGTCCCATAGTGCTCAGAGCCATTTGAATCATTTTTTTATAATGTGCGTCTGCGCATCCGTATGGTAGAACGGGAGAAATAAATCTGCGAAGAATGGAAAGGATTCGTGGAATAAGTTGAGCTTATACCTTGCATCGAGAGTCTTATTCGCTACATATCTTAACAAACAGTAAATCGGTCATCAGTATAAGTTTCAACGCGACAGCTCTTTGCTACCCATGATCTTATCGGACGTGTTGTCCCCTTGTACTGCACCAGTTTGTGAAACTACTCATCCAGTCGGTTCTAGGGGTCCTAATGTTGAACATGGAATTCGAATCACGCAGCGTCATGAAGTTTTCACATACACAACGTACTGCCTGAGGTGAAAGCCATCACCTGCCAGAAGAAACTCTAGAACTGAACGTTGATTGAACGTTAGATGTTTGGCTGAGTAGTCTGGTCCCTAAAGAATCAGATGGACATGCTTTAATGAGTTTCTGAAAACATTCAGTCCTATCCGAAGTGAATAAAAACCTACAGAAAATTTCATCGAAATTGTTGAGGAAAGATAACTGACGAAAACAAATCGTCATTGTGTTTCGCGCTTTACTTCTAGAAACCGTTTGTTGTTGGAAGTAATTTCAGTCCGTCAGTGCCATTCGTTCCAGTTCATTTCTGAATGTAAGTTCCACAGCGAACGGCACAGCATAGACACAGGGGAAGAGAAAGATACGGTAGACATATTTCCCTCTTTTCTTCACAAACCTGCGCGATTCCAGTGAGAGTACAAGTAAAATACCTTGTGGAAGACTGTAAATGCGTTGACTATCTGGACGAATCGCTTTTACAACTGAATGTGCGCCTTAAAATCACAAAAAAAGAAAAACTATTCGTGGAGGGCGAATGACAGTGAAGCTCAGTGATATTCAGGGCTCCCATTAGTTTCCAGTACATTTTTCTTCTAGTTATGGAGGACATAAAGATGCTAGAGAATCAGTCGGTACCAAGACTGTATATTTATTTGTATACTGTCAATCACACCGTACTACTGTGCAGAGCTGAACACCACGTGAAATTTAACGCTGGATTCTGGATGCTTGCCGAGATCTGAGAAAGTGGGCAACTAACTGGCAAGTCGAATGGAAAGGAACCGAAAGTCAGGCACTCCTATTCACAGAAAGACGACCTCCAGAAATTAGAAGCATATGACTATTGAATTTTTGGAAATTTGTGGTAAGTTCCTATGGGACCAAACTGCTGAGGTCATCGGTCCCTAGGCTTACACACTGCTTAATGTAACTTAAACTAACTTACGCTAGGGACAACACACACCCACCCATGCCCGAGGAAGGACTCTAACCTCCGACGGGAGGAGCCGAGCGAACCGTGGCAAGACGCCGTGGACCACGCGGCGACTATTGAATACTCTAGTTCAATAGACGACAGTCATGTACTACGCGATGATATTTGATCGCTAGCTAAGGTTCAAACAAACAAAAGAGACTCACATCGACAATCCGCAACGGCTTCAGAACCAGACACTGCGATGCGTAGTCGACATGCCAATAAACTTGCCGGACTGCTACACGTATACTTCCCGCCGACGACGAAGAATTAGAGATCAGACAATTAGAGAAATAACAGGCCACCTCGATCATCGGAATGAGGTATCAGGTGGCTACAAGCGACCAGTGGCAGTGCTGTATTTGGAGTAAAATCACGAGAAGGAGGTAAATCTATCTTTCATAATCCAGTGGTTACCAAGAAGCACGTCATATCAACCACTTAAGAAAAGCAGTCAATACTTGAAAGGTAATACACTACGCCAAACCACTAAATAATACGGTACAATCCGTTAACAGAAGATAGCTTCCTCCACGAAGTCCACAAAACACTTTTATGTCCACATCCGAGCCAGTGTGTGGTACATCCAACTCGTAGCCAAGTACATCTTCTCATTCCTAGCAGCCGGCGAAGTAGAGGCGTCATTGGAGAGGTTACATTCAAGGAAAGTAGGTGCCTCTCACATGCTAATAAACCTTATGATATTTCAATGACGCAGTACTTGATTGTGAAACATGTGATGTCTTATATTCTGTAACGAAATTTTATGATCTGAAGATGATTGTGAGCACAATCGAAACCGGTCATATTATTTTATAAACTCACGGTCTAGACAAATAAAACTGAAGTAATATCTGGCGTTACCCAAGGAAATGTTATCTACACCTACATCTTAATACATACTCCGCAAACCACCGTACAGTGCGTGGCGGAGGGTACCCTGTACCACAACTAGTCGTTCCCTTTCCTGTTCCAGTCGCAGATAGAGCGAGGGAGAAACGACTGTCTACATGCCTCTGTATGAGTTCTAATTTCTCGTGTCTTATCTTCGTGATCCCTACGCGAAATGTATGTTGCTGGCAGTAGGAACGCTCTGCAGTCAGCTTCAAATGCCGGCTCTCTAAATTTTCTCAGTAGTGTTCTACTAAATTGATGTGTTCTTCCCTTCAGGGATTCCCACATGAGCTCCCGAAGCATATCTGTAACACTTGCTTGAACACCGAAGCTATCGGTAACAAATCTAGCAGTTCGCTTCTGAATTTCTTCGATGTCTTCTTTCAATTTGCCCTGGTGCGAATGCTAAACACTCGAGCAGTAATCAAGAATAGGTAGCACTCGTGTCCTCTATGCGGTGTCCTTTACACGTGAACCACATTTTCCTAAAATTCTCCCAATAAACCGAAGTGGACCGTACGCCTTCTGTACCACAATCCTCACATGCTCGTTCCATTTCATATCGCTTCGCAACGTTACGTCCAGATATTTAAACGATGCCACTGTTGCAAGCAGGATGCTTCTAATACTATATCCGAAAATTACGGATTTGTTTTTCCTACTCATCCACATTAACCTACATTTTTCTACAGGGCTATTACAAATGACTGAAGCGATTTCATAAATTCACTGTAGCTCCATTCATTGACATATGGTCACGACACACTACAGATACGTAGAAAAACTCATAAAGTTTTGTTCGGCTGAAGCCGCACTTCAGGTTTCTGCCGCCAGAGCGCTCGAGAGCGCTGTGAGACAAAATGGCGACAGGAGCCGAGAAAGCGTATGTCGTGCTTGAAATGCACTCACATTAGTCAGTCATAACAGTGCAACGACACTTCAGGGCGAAGTTCAACAAAGATCCACCAACTGCTAACTCCATTCGGCGATGGTATGCGCAGTTTAAAGCTTCTGGATGCCTCTGTAAGGGGAAATCAACGGGTCGGCCTGCAGTGAGCGAAGAAACGGTTGAACGCGTGCGGGCAAGTTTCACGCGTAGCCCGCGGAAGTCGACGAATAAAGCAAGCAGGGAGCTAAACGTACCACAGCCGACGGTTTGGAAAATCTTACGTAAAAGGTTAAATCAGAAGCCTTACCGTTTACAATTGCTAGAAGCCCTGACACCCGATGACAAAGTCAAACGCTTTGAATTTTCGGCACGTTTGCAACAGCTCATGGAAGAGGATGCGTTTAGTGCGAAACTTGTTTTCAGTGATGAAGCAACACTTTTTCTTAATGGTGAAGTGAACAGACACAATGTGCGAATCTGGGCGGTAGAGAATCCTCACGCATTCGTGCAGCAAATTCGCAATTCACCAAAAGTTAACGTGTTTTGTGCAATCTCACGGTTTAAAGTTTACGGCCCCTTTTTCTTCTGCGAGAAAAACGTTACAGGACACGTGTATCTGGACATGCTGGAAAATTGGCTCATGCTACAACTGGAGACCGACAGCGCCGACTTCATCTTTCAACAGGATGATGCTCCACCGCACTTCCATCATGATGTTCGGCATTTCTTAAACAGGAGATTGGAAAACCGATGGATCGGTCGTGTTGGAGATCATGATCAGCAATTCATGTCATGGCCTCCACGCTCTCCCGACTTAACCCCATGCGATTTCTTTCTGTGGGGTTATGTGAAAGATTCAGTGTTTAAACCTCCTCTACCAAGAAACGTGCCAGAACTGCGAGCTCCCATCAACGATACTTTCGAACTCATTGATGGGAACATGCTGCGCCGAGTGTGGGAGGAACTTGATTATCGGCTTGATGTCTGCCGAATCACTAAAGGGGCACATATCGAACATTTGTGAATGCCTAAAAAAACTTCTCGAGTTTTTGTATGTGTGTGCAAAGCATTGTGAAAATATCTCAAATAATAAAGTTACTGTAGAGCTGTGAAATCGCTTCAATCATTTGTAATAACCCTGTACATTAAGAGCAAGCTGCCAATTATCACACCAACTAGAAATTTTGTCTAGGTCATCTTTTATCAATCTACAGTCACTTATCTTCGGTACCTTCCTGTATACCACAGTATCATCATCGAACAACCGCAGATTGCTGCCCACCCTGTCTGCCAAATCATTTATGTACATACAAAATAGCAACGGTCCTATCACACTTCCCTGGGCCATTCCTGATGTTACCCCTGTATCCGATGAACACCCGCCGTCGAGGACAACATACTGGGTTCTGTTAAGTCTTCGAGCCAGTCACATATCTGGGAGCCTGTTCCTTATGCACGTAACTTCGTTAACAGCCTGCAGTGGGGTACCGTATCGGATGATTTTCGGAAATCTAGAAATATGGAATCAGCCTGTTGCCCTTCATCGATGGTTCGCAGTATATCACGTGAGAAAAGAGCAAGCTGGGTTTCGCACGACCGATGCTTTCTAAAGCTGTGCTGATCCGTGGACATGAGCTTTCCGGCCTCTAGAAAATTTATTATATTCGAACTTAGAATATGCTCTAGAATTCTGCAGCAGACCGATGTTAAGGATATTGGTCTGTAGTTCTGAGGATTCGTTCTTTTATCCTTCTTACAGACAGAAGTCACCTGCGCTTTTTTCCACTCGCCTGGCACTTTGCGCTGGTCGAGACATTCGCGATAAATGCAAATTAAGTACGGGGCCAATGACGCAGTGTACTCTTTGTAAAGCCGAATTGGGATTCCATCTAGACCTGGTGAATTATTTGTTTTCAGCTCTTTCAATTTTTCCCCTACGCCAGTGATGCTTATTACTATGTCACCCATACGGGACTCCATGTGAAGGTCAAACGACGATTTCTTGAACGTGGTATTTAAAAGACCCGCTCAGTGATTTTACATACAATCAAAATTTCTTCACGTTCTCCACCAGATCTACAGCCAAGGTACGACGGTGGTAGCTGTTGTATGCTTCGCCCATAGATCGTATCACAGACGCACGTATCTCTACTAATCTTTCCCTGTTGTCATTTGCGCGTCCTCTTTGAACGGAGAGTGCAACAGCCTTTGCTTGCTCAGCGTTTTCCGAATTTAGTTATTACACCACGTTGTGTATTTTCCGTGCTTCCTCTGCTTACTAGGCAAATACTTGTCCAGAGCAAGATTTATAATCTGTTTAAACTTTGCTCATAATTCCTCTATGTCCATCATTTTGGAACTAAATGATTTTAGTACATTGCCTAAGTGAGACGCTAACAACTGCTTATCTGCTCTTTCTAGCAGAAACACTCTCCTAGCCCTCTTGACTTGTTTATTAACTTTTGTAACCATAATTGCTATGGTGATATCATGGTCGCTAATTCTCGTCTCTATACTGACACCATCGATAAGGTCCATCTGTTTGTCGCTACAAGGTCCATGATACTTCCATTGCACGTGGGTGTCCAACTAGATGCTCAAGACAGTTTTCGAAAAACGTGTTCAAAAGTATTTCTCAAGACCGTCTGACTGTACCCCCCGCAGTAAATCCGTACACGTGCAAGTCTACACTCGGTAGGATAAAGTCACCACCAACTACACACATCAAATAGTTCAAATGGCTCTGAGCACTATGGGACTTAACATCTGAGGTCATCAGTCCCCTAGAACTTAGAACTACTTAAACCTAACCAACCTAAGGACATCACACACATCCATGCCCGAGGCAGGATTAGAACCTGTGACCGTAGCGGTCGCGCAGGTCCAGACTGAAGCGCCTAGAACCACTCGGCAACACCGGCCGGCTCAACTACACACATCAAAACGAGTTTTGCATCACCCCGGTTCCCAGAACTCCTGAAGATAGACGTTGACTGTGGATATTGTATCAAAGACACAGTCCCTTTGACTGTTCAGAGACGTTACTAAACCTGCCTAAAGATGTAAACAACCATGCACGAACGGCGTCTATTAGACGGACGGGGTCCGACAGCCGATCAGTTCCAGTCATTCCACCAGGAAGGAGGTACACGGCTCGTGTTGTCTGATATTCCACC
This sequence comes from Schistocerca cancellata, assembly GCF_023864275.1. Lineage (NCBI taxonomy): Eukaryota > Metazoa > Arthropoda > Insecta > Orthoptera > Acrididae > Schistocerca > Schistocerca cancellata. The sequence goes on along the minus strand of NC_064629.1, from coordinate 755,036,617 downwards.
ATGCCTAGACGGTCAGTACCGCTGTTCGATCGCGTCCGCATTGTTACTTTGTGCCAGGAAGGGCTCTCAACAAGGGCAGTGTCCGGGTGTCTCGGAGTGAACCAAAGCGATGTTGTTCGGACATGGAGGAGATACACAGACACAGTAACTGTCCATGACATGCCTCGCTCAGGCCGTCCAAGGGCTACTACTGCAGTGGATGACCGCTACGTACGGATTATGGCTCGGAGGAACCATGACAGCAACGAAACCATGTTGAATAATGCTTTTCGTGCAGCCACACGACTTCGTGTTACAGCTCAAACTGTGCGCAATAGCCTGCATGATTCGCAGCTTCGCTCCCGACGTCCATGGCGAGGTCCATCTTTGCAACCACAACACCATGCAGTGCGGTACAGATGGGCCAAACAACATGTCGAATGGACCTTTCAGGATTGGCATCACGTTCCCTTCACCGATGAGTGTCGCATATGCCTTCAACCAGACAATCGTCGGAGACGTGTTTGGAGGCAACCCGGTCAGGCTGAACGCCTCAGACACACTGTCCAGCGAGTGCAGCAAGGTAGAGGTTCATTGTCGTTTTGGGGTGGCATTATGTGGGGCCGACGCACGCCGCTGGTGGTCATGGAAGGAGCCGTAACGGCTGTACGATTCGTGAATACCATCTTCCGACCGATAGCGCAACCATATCGGCAGCATATTGGCGAGGCATTCGTCTTCATGGAAGACAATTTTGGCCCCAATCATGCACATCTTGTGAATGACTTCCTTCAGGATAACAACATCGCTCGATTAGAGTGGCCAGCATTTTCCACAGACATGAACCCTATCGAACACGCCTGGGATAGATTGAAAAGGGCTGTTTATGGACGACGTGACCCACCAACCACTCTGAGGGATCTCCGCCGAATCACCGTTGAGAAGTGGAACAATCTGGACTAATAGTGCCTTCATGAAATTGTGGATAGTATGCCACGACAAATACAGGCATGCATGAATGCAAGAGAACATGCTACTGGGTATTAAAGATACCGGTCTGTACAGCAATCGGAACTACCACCTCTGAAGGTCTCGCTATATGGTGGTACAATATGCAATGTGTGGTTTTCATGAGCAATAAAAAGGGCAATTTTCTGCACAGGTTCCGGAACTCTCGGAACCGAGGTGATGCAATCCTTTTATTGATGTGTGTAGTATTACATGTTCTTGGTATTTATGCGCAACTGACCACAGACGTTCTTTGAATGACTCTACAACTCTCACAGCGGAGTCGGATGGTCGGTAAAGACATCCAACAATTACCTTGTTTTCACGTAGACATGTTATGCGCGACCAGGTAACTTCACTATCACTCTCAGTTTCAACCTCAGTAGAAACAATAGTTTTGTCGACTTCAATGAACTCTCTCCCATCTATCGGCATCTAATCTGTCCTTCCGATTAACATTCCAACACTCTGTAAATATCTCAGAACTTTTTACTTCGAGTTTTAGCCAGCTCTCAGTCCCAAGAATAATTTGAGAGTTGTCTTGAGAATTTTCCTGGAGGGCAGTAAATTTGGGACCTTTGTTTCGAATACTTAGACAGGTTACTGATAAAATTTTTACAGTCGAATTGTCTTTACCCTGAACGTGCTCTAATTTCTCTATACGTGTATCGACTGGCGAGTGTTCATATACAACTGTTCGCTCGACGAAAGATCCGTACCCAAAGACTGGAAAGTAGCACAGGTCACACCAATATTCAAGAAAGGTAGTAGGAGTAATCCACTAAATTACAGGCCCATATCGTTAACGTCGATATGCAGCAGGATTTTAGAACATATATTGTGTTCGAACATAATGAATTAATTCGAAGAAAACGGTCTATTGACACACAGTCAACATGGGTTTAGAAAACATCGTTCCTGTGAAACACAACTAGCTCTTTATTCACATGAAGTGCTGAGTGCTATTGACAAGGGATTTCAGAACGATTCCATATTTCTGGATTTCCAGAAGGCTTTGGACACTATACCACACAAGCGGCTCGTAGTGAAATTGCGTGCTTATGGAATATCGTCTCAGTTATGTGGCTGGATCTGTGATTTCCTGTCGGAGAGGTCACAGTTCGTTGTAATTGACGGAAAGTCATCGAGTAAAACAGAAGTGATTTCTGGCGTTCCCCAAGGTAGTGTTATAGGCCCTTTGCTGTTCCTTATCTATATAAACGATTTGGGAGAGAATCTGAGCAGCCGTCTTAGACTGTTTACAGATGACGCTGTCGTTTATCGACTAATGAAGTCATCAGAAGATCAAAACAAACTGCAAAACGATTTAGAAGAAGTATTGGAATGGTGCGAAAAGTGGCAGTTGACCTTAAATAAAGAAAGGTGTGAGGTCATCCACATGAGTGTTAAAAGGAACGCGATAAACTTCGGTTACACGATAAATCAGTCTAATCTAAAAGCCGCAAATTCAACTAAATACCTAGGTATTACAATTACGGGCAATGTAAACTGGAAGGAACAAACAGAAAATGTTGTGGGGAAGGCTGACCAAAGACTGCGTTTTATTGTCAGGACACTTAGAAAATGTAACAAAAAAAATGGTTCAAATGGCTCTGAGCACTATGGGACTTAACATCTATGGTCATCAGTCCCCTAGAACTTATAACTACTTAAACCTAACTAACCTAAGGACATCACACAACACCCAGTCATCACGAGGTAGAGAAAATCCCTGACCCCGCCGGGAATCGAACCCGGGAACCCGGGCGCGGGAAGCGAGAACGCTACCGCACGCCGCTGGTGGTCATGGAAGGAGCCGTAACGGCTGTACGATTCGTGAATACCATCTTCCGACCGACAGCGCAACCATATCGGCAGCATATTGGCGAGGCATTCGTCTTCATGGAAGACAATTTTGGCCCCAATCATGCACATCTTGTGAATGACGAAAATGTAACAGAACTACTAAAAAGACTGCCTACACTACGCTTGTCCGTCCATTTTTAGAATACTGTTGCGCGGTGTGGGATCCTTACCAGATAAGACTGACTGAGTACATCGAAAAAGTTCGAAGAAAGGCAGCACGTTTTGTATTATCGCGAAATATGGAAGAGAATGTGACAGAAATGATACAGGATTTAGGCTGGACATCATTAAAAGAAAGACTTTTTCTCCTCCGAATGCGAAAATATTTTGTTGACACCGACTTACATAGGGAGTTTAGTTGTTCATTCTTCCCGCGCGCTAGACGAGATTGGAATAATAGAGAACTGTGAAGGTGGTTCGATGAACCCTCTGCCAGGCACTTAAATGTGATTTGCAGAATATCCATGCAGATGTAAATGTAGATGTACCTCAAACTACTGCCTAACCTAAAAAAAACCATATGCACTCCATAAGTACTCTGCTTCTTTTGTATAATGTACCCCTGACCTATCAAACGGAGTCCTACAAGTCCCCATCCGATAACGCAGGTCCTGAAATCTGCAGCCAAGACCGTCACAGAGGTGACGAAGCCTTTGGTTGAGATTCTCCACTCGACTGCAAACCAAAAGAGCCTGATCAGGAAATTGCGAGCTCTGCTTGCACGCCTCGTCGAGGCCAGCGGTCTTCAATACCTCAGCCAGCCGCCTGTAAGAACTGAGGATGGTTCAACCTATGCGACAGGCGGCGTGCCGACGTGAGCCACAACCTGCAGACGACTGCACCCTGCACGCTCCACAGCCGCAGGCAAGGCCGCCTCCACATGTCGGATGAGACACGCCGGCAGACATACAGAGTGCACATTGATTCTCTTTCCAGCCCTGAACGCTAGCTTCCTAAGGGGTTCCATAACGCGCCTATAGGCCCTCTACCGTTCCTGATCTACATAAACGATTTTGGAGACAATCTGAATAGCCATCTTCGATTTTTTGCCAATGATGCTGTCATTTACCTCTTTTAAAGTCGTCAGATGATCAAAATCCATAGCAAAACGATTTAGACAAGATATCTGAATGGTGCGAAACGTGGCAATTGACTCTAAAGAATGAAAAGTGTGAAGACATCGACATGAGTACTAAAAGGAATCGCCGGCCTGTGTGGCCGTGCGGTTCTAGGCGCTTCAGTCTGGAACCGCGTGATCGCTACGGTCGCAGGTTCGAATTCTGCCTCGGGCATGGATGTGTGTGATGTCCTTAGGTTAGTTAGGTTTAAGTAGTTCTAAGAAGGAAACCTCCCCATCCCATCCCCCTCAGATTTAGTTATAAGTTGACACAGTGGATAGGCCTTGAAAAACTGAACACAGATCAGTCGAGAAAACGGGAAGAAGTTGTGTGGAACTATGAAAAAAATAAGCAAAATATACAAACTGAGTAATCCATGCGCAAGATGAGCAGTATCCAGGGCAGTACGAGCTTAGGAGCGCAGTGGTCCTGTGGTTAGCGTGAGTAGCTGCGGAACGAGAGGTCCTTGGTTTAAATCTTCCGCGGAGTGAAAAGTTTACTTTCTTTATTTTCGCAAATTTATTATCTGTCCGTTCGTTCATTGACGTCTCTGTTCACTGTAGTAAGTTTAGTGTCTGTGTTTTGCGACCGCACCGCAAAACCGTGCGATTAGTAGACGAAGGGACGTGCCTCTCCAATGGGAACCGAAAACATTTGATCGCAAGGTCATAGGTCAACCGATTCCTCCACAGGAAAACACGTCTGATATATTCTATACGACACTGGTGACGGCACGTGCGTCACACGACAGGAATATGTTGTCGACCCACCTAACTTGTACACTTGGCGAATGGGTAAAAAGATTCTTCTACCTTGCCCGATTTAGGTTTTCGTGTGGATGTGATAATCACTCCCAGAGATGTATTTAGGTGTAGCGTCCCCACACTACGGCGCAGTTACCTCACATCGGACGGACGGACGGACAGATAATAATTGTCTGAAAATAAAAAATTAAACTTTTTCACTCGAGGGAAGACTTGAACCAAGGAACTCATGTTCCGCAGCTGCTCACGCTAACCACGGACCACGGCGCTCCTGAGCATAATTTCTCCTTGATGTTGCGTATCTTGCGCATGGACTACTCAGTTTTTATATTTTGCTTTTTTTTTTCATAGTCTCACACAACTTCTTCCTGTTTTCTCGATTGATCTGTGTTCAGTTTTTCAAGGCCTATCCACTGTGATAACTTATAACTAAATCTGAGGGGGGTGCTATGGGGAGGTTCCCTTGTAAGTTCTAGGGGACTGATGACCACAGATGTTAAGTCCCATAGTGCTCAGAGCCATTTGAACCATTTGAACTAAAAGGAATCCACTAAATTTCTGTTACACTATAAATCACGCAAAACTAAAGGCTGTAAATTCAACTAAATACTTAGGAATTACAGTTATGAACAACTTAAACTGGAATGATCACATAGATAATGTTGTGGGGAAAGCCAGCGAAAGACTGCGATTTGTTGGCAGGTCTACTAAAGAGACTGCTTACACCACTTGTCCGCCCCCTTCTGGAGAATTCCTTTGCAGGGAGGGCAGAGGATATAGAAAAGTTTCAAAGTATGCAGCTCGTTTTGTATTATAGCGAAATAGGAGAAAGAGTGCCACGGACATGGTACGTAAATTGGGTTGGTAGTCATTAAAACAAAGGCGCTTTTGTTCCGCAAGATCTTTTCGTGAAATTTCAGTCACCAACTTTCTCTTCTGATCGCGAAAATATTCTGCTGGCGCCCACCTACATAGAGAAATGGTCATCATAATAAAATTAGAGAAATCAGAACTCGCAGAGAGAAAATTAAGTGCTTGTTTTTCCCGCTGTTCGAGAGTGGAACGGTAGAGAAATATCTTGAACGTGGAACCTTCTGTCAGGTACTTAATTGTCAACTGCAGAGTAGTCATGTAGATGTAGATGCATACATTCCATAGACACCATTCAAGTTTATGCACCAAATGCTCGTATTCTGATGAGGAGATACAATACATCAACGAAGAGATATAGAAAATGATGAATAATAGTAAATCCCGCTTCAAGACGTAATCGAGGATTTAATGCAAAACTTGGAAACTTAGGATATGATACCAGAAATAAGAGATGTCATATGTTGGCATAATCTGCCGAGAAGAACAAAATATTCGTCATGTACACTTTTTTCCAAAGAAAATGTATCTGGCAACGACAAAATGAAACTAAAAATGAAATGGATTGCACTTTATTTATAAATGCATTTATATCTACATCTACACTCATGCTCATAAATTAAGGATAATGCTGATACATGATGAAACAATGCTCTGGTGAGCGGTTTGCGGGTTTAAATCACTTCGGGTTACGGCCATGCGGTACATTTGACCTGCAGTCATCGCACGATGGCGCTGGCAGCAGTCCACATACGCAAAGGTATATTGGTGCATGTCAGAGAACGGTGCAGCGAGTAATGTGCAGCCGTTTTCAGACGTGCTAATGGTGACTGTGTGTTGAAAATGGCTCAGAGAACACATATTGATGACGTTATGAGGGGTGGAATACTAGGGCGACTGGAGGCTGGTCGAACACAGCAGGTCGTAGCACTGGCCCTCCGTGTGCCACAAAGTGTGATCTCAAGATTATGGCAACGATTCCAGTAGACAGGAAACGTGTCTAGGCGCTACAGTACGAGACGTCCACAGTGTGCAACACCACAAGAAGACCTATATCTCACCATCAGTGTCCGCAGACGGCCACGGAGTACTGCAGGTAGTCTTGTTCGGGACCTTACCGCAGCCACTGGAACATTTGTCTCCAGACACACAGTCTACACATGACTGAACAGACGTGGTTTATTCGTCCGGAGACCTGCAAGGTGCATTCCATTGACCCCTGGTCACAGGAGAGCCCGTAAAGCCTGTTCTCAAGAACACAGTAATGGTCATTGGAAAAATGGTCCCAGGTTATGTTCACGGACGAGTCCAGGTATAGTCTGAACAGTGATTCTCGCCAGGTTTTCATCTGGCGTGAACCAGGAACCAGATACCAACCCCTTAATGTCCTTGAAAGGGACCTGTATGGAGGTCGTGGTTTGATGGTGTGGGGTGGGATAATGATTGGTGCAGGTACACCCCCGCATGTCTTTGACAGAGGAACTGTAACAGGTCAGGTTTATCGGGACGTCATTCTGCACCAGTATGTCCGCCTTTTCAGGGGTGCAGTGGGTCCCACCTTCCTCCTGATGGATGATAACGCACGGCCCCACTGAGCTGCCATCGTGGAGGAGTACCTTGAAACAGAAGATATCAGGCGAATGGAGTGGCCTGCTTGTTCTCCTGACCTAAACCCCATCGAGCACGTCTGGGATGCTCTCGGTCGACGTATCGCTGCACGTCTTCACGCCCCTACGACACTTCAGAAGCTCCGACAGGCACTGGTGCAAGAATGATAGGCTATACTCCAGCAGCTGATCGACCACCTGATCCAGAGCATGCCAACCCGTTGTGCGGTTTGTGTATGTGTTCATGATGATTGTATCCCATATTGATGTCAGGGTACATACGCAGGAAACAGTGGCGTTTTGTAGCACATGTGTTTCGGGACGTTTTTCTCAAGTTATCGCCAATACTGTGGACTTACAGATCTGTGTCGTGTGTGTTCCCTATGTGCCTATTCTATTAGCACCAGTTTTGTGTAGTGCCACGTTGTGTGGCACCACATTCTGCAATTATCCTTAATTTGTGAGCATGAGTATACTTCACATTCTGCAAGGCTCCTAACAGTGTGTGGCGGATGGTACTTCTGGTACCACTAAATCATCCCCTCTTCCCTGTTCCACTCGTTATGGCGCGTGGAAAGACTCAGTGTCGGTAAGCCTCTGTGTTACCTCTAATTTCTCGAATTTTCTCGTCGCGGTCTTGCTCACTTCGTGAAATGCGCTCACTCGAAATTACATTAACAAACCTCTCAGTGTTGCATAACGCCACTCTTGTAACATCTGCCACTGGCGTTTGTTGAGCATCTCGGTAAGGCTCTCGCGCGAACTAAACGAACCCGTTACGAAAAATGCCACTCTTCGTTGGATCTTTTCCGTCTCTTCTATCAGTCCTACCTGGCAAGGATCCCAAACTGATGATCACTACTAAAGAATCAGTCGAACAAGCGTCTTGTAAGCCACCTCCTTCGTAGATGAGTTACATTTCTTTAATATTTTTCCTATGGATCTTAGTCTGCATCTGCTTTTCCTACTATTTGTTTTATGTGATCATTCCACTTAAAGCCGCTCTGGATGGTTACCCCTAAATATCTTACGGTAGATACTGCTACCAGCGATTTCTTATTAATAGTATAGTTGTACAGTAGCGGATTTCTTTTCATATGTATGCGCAATGTGTTACATTTATTTACGTTCAGAGTCGACTCCCAGAGCATGCGCCACTCATCAATCCTCTGTAGGTAATTCTGGAAATCACTACTGTGTTCTGTCTTGCTACTTTCTTACAGACCATCTCATCATCTGCGGACAGTCTTAAAGAGATTCCGACGCTTTCTACAAGATAATTTTTGTACACTATAAACAGTAACGGCCCTATCACACTCCGAAAATTATCTTTCCACCTGTAGGCTTTGTTCTGTTAGTTAGTTACATGTTCCATAGATCATTTGGACGGTTCTTTTATCGACATGATGTGGAACGGGTCACTTTATAAGATATGTATGCATGATTAGTGTTAACATTAATGAACACATTATCATTTTATTCCTACTCATGCAAGTACACTTAAAAACAAGTTTTTTTATTGTCTGCCAGATCTTAAGTAGAAATTCGTCAATGGAATAGAAGGAGTTGTCCAGGAGAAATGATTTTAGATTAGATTTAAAACTTACTTCTCTAGCTGTCAGACTTTTGTGTTATTGGGCAAATCATCAAAAAATTTTATTTCTGCTTATTAAAGTCCTCCCTGAGCCACTGGCAGCTTCAACAATAGGTAATAAAGGTCATGCTCCCCTCTAGTGATGTACGTATGTACATTACTGTTCTTCCCAAATTATGATGGATTATTTATGACGAATTTCATTAGCGAAAAAATGTATTGTGATGGCGCAGTCAAAATGCATAGCTCTTTGAAGAGGTATATACATTACGTCCGTGGGTGAACACTACATATTATTCTTAGTGCACGCTTTTGTGCAATCAATAATGTCTTCGTAATTGATGGATTGCCCCAGAAAGTTATTCTGCACGACATTACTGAGTGAAAGTATGCAAAAATGTCAAGAGGCTGATACGTTTTTTTCCAAGATTAGCAATAATACAAACAGGAAAAGTAGCTGAACTTAATTGTTTGAGAAGGCTCAGTAATATGCTTCTTCCAGATGAAGTTTTCATCAATATGTAAACGCAAAAATTTGGAGCTTTCTGTTCTAATTAATGACTCCTACTCATATGCTACATCGATTGTTGGTATGATTATATTTGCTGTACACTATGTTTTTTGTTTCAAAATTTAGGGAGACTCTATTTTCAGAGAACCACTTAATAATTCTTTGTAAAATATCATTTAATAACTCTTCTGTTGCTTTCTCTCTAATGGGATTAATTAAACACTAGTAACATCTGCAAAAAGTACGAATTTTGCTTGTTGTTACATATGTGAGGCATAGGTGTGGACACAAAATTGAAACCTGTGGTACTCCATTTGTGATTTTTTACCCCAGTCACTAAACTGTGGACCTTTCAGACTTTGTATGAATTGTTCAGCACAACCTTTTGCATTCTGTTTATCAAGTATGATTCAAACCAACTGTGTAAAGCCATGAATTTCATGAAATCTGAGTTTTTCTAAGAGAGTGTCATGATCTACACACTCGGAGGCCTTGGAGAGATCATAGAAAATAGCGACAAACGGTATATTATCGTTTAAGGCTTGTACTATTAGATGGATGAATGTATAAATAGCATTCTCAGTTAAGCAACCTTTCTGGAATCCAAACTATAATATTCTGAGTAAATTCTTTCCACGTAAGTGTGCGAGTATTCTTGAGTACATTACTTTTCCGAATATTTTGGAAAAAGATGTCAGTAAGGAAACTGGATGATAATTGTTTAAGTCTGTCCTGTCACCTTTCTTATGAAGTGGTTTAATAATTACATATTTGAACCTGTCTGGAAAAATGCCTTGCACACATCAGTAAGGGCATTACTTATTAAGATGGAAACTTATAAGAATTCAGTTTGAAATTCCTTCAGCCCCACAAGAGCTTTCTTTTCTTAGAATTTGTATAATTGCACTAATTTCAGTGAAGGATGTTGGTACTACTTCTAGTTTCTTAAGGTTTTGGGGAATGACTTTTTAATATATTCTCTTGATTGCTTCTTCGATTGAACCATTTAATTCTGCGTTTGCTGCTACATTTAGAATGTGAGTGTTAAAAGTACTTGCAGCTCGTGAATTATCAGTCACAACATTGTTATTTAGTTTAATTGTTATGGAATCTTGTACGCTGGCTGGCTGTTGTGGCTCCCATTTGAGTGTATCCTATATAGTTTTAGTCTTATTATATGTATTATTTATTTCTGTCAGGACATGCATACTTCTGGAAATTTTGATGACTTCCCTTAAAATATTAGAGTATCTTTGGTAGCATACAAGTAATGTCAGATCTTGACTTACTCTGGCATTTGCATAAATTTCCTTCTCCCTATAAAATGAGATTTTAATTATCTAAGTTAACTACAGCTTACTTGTTTTTTTAATGGATCTTTTGAATAATTTTTAGGAAATAAACTTTCAAATATAGACACAATCATAGGGAATAAACTGATTTTGACATTAGCATCTCTTTCTCTATGTACCTTATCCCATACCACCCCTTTTAGTTTACTCTTAAAACACTGTATTCATTTCTCAGTAATAAGCCTCACTGCTGTGATGGACCTGTCTCTGGGTTGTAAAGTGCAATGCTGTTTATTTCCATTAACTGTGCATAATGACATCATGATCAGATAGTCCACTAGCAACTGGGTCCACATCAGTTGTTTCAGCCTGAGCACTGTGTATAAAAATGTTATCAATCAATGTCCTACTACACTCCTGGAAATGGAAAAAAGAACACATTGACACCGGTGTGTCAGACCCACCATACTTGCTCCGGACACTGCGAGAGGGCTGTACAAGCAATGATCACACGCACGGCACAGCGGACACACCAGGAACCGCGGTGTTGGCCGTCGAATGGCGCTAGCTGCGCAGCATTTGTGCACCGCCGCCGTCAGTGTCAGCCAGTTTGCCGTGGCATACGGAGCTCCATCGCAGTCTTTAACACTGGTAGCATGCCGCGACAGCGTGGACGTGAACCGTATGTGCAGTTGACGGACTTTGAGCGAGGGCGTATAGTGGGCATGCGAGAGGCCGGGTGGACGTACCGCCGAATTGCTCAACACGTGGGGCGTGAGGTCTCCACAGCAAGCCGTTCCACAGGACTACATCCAGCATCTCTACGATCGTCTCCATGGGAGAATAGCAGCCTGCATTGCTGCGAAAGGTGGATATACACTGTACTAGTGCCGACATTGTGCATGCTCTGTTGCCGGTGTCTATGTGCCTGTGGTTCTGTCAGTGTGATCATGTGATGTATCTGACCCCAGGAATGTGTCAATAAAGTTTCCCCTTCCTGGGACAATGAATTCACGGTGTTCTTATTTCAATTTCCAGGAGTGTATATGTGTTTTAATAGTGTCGATTCGAAAAGTTCTAGAGAGACATTCTTTCGAGACCAAACATCTATATTCTTGACATTAAAGAACTAAAAGTAGGATAAACTAGAATGTCACTGGCGTTTGTTGCAGAATTCTAGTGCGAGTAGTTTACAAGTTATTGTATTTTGAATAGTTTCCACAACGACACTTGTTTGTGCCATTCAACATGCGTAGTTACTGGGTACGATGTTGTTATATTTGTTTACAGTGTGCTTGTGTGTTTCTTGAGTGCACTGAGATTTGCAGTCAATTAGTGTGTGGCAGTCCAAGCAGTAGGTCGTGAGTGGACGATGGGATTTACCAATGCAGAAAAAGTCGACATGCCTATGGTGTATGGAGAGTGTAACAAGAATGCAATTCTTTCTTGTATGGTGTATGCGACAAGATGTCCCAATAGACGTCTACCACCTCGGTATTTATTTATCAGCCTCTTCAACCATTTACGTGAAAGTGGTGGTGTAACACCCAGACAACGTAACAGGACGAAACAAGTGACGACAGAAGAGTGAGAAATTAATGTTCTTGCTGCAGTTGTAGTAGATCTGCATGTTAGCCCGCGCCCAATCGCACGAGGAAGTGACATGAGCCAGGCAAGTGTCCCATGTATTCTCCATCGACATAGATAGGTCCCATCCCTACCACATCTCTATCCAAGAACTGCATGGAAACGATTATGAGAATCATGTTAACTTATGTACATGGGCAATAAAACAGGATGCTCCATATGTCCCATGTATCTTGTTTAGTGATTAAGCCACAGTTGCCGATCATGGTCAAGTAAGCCACCGAAACATGCACTATTGGTCTGCTGGCTATCCCCTTTGGCTTCGTCGGGTGGAACGTCAGCGTCCGTGGAGTGTAAACGTATGGTGTTCGATTGTGAACCATCAGCTCATAGGCCTGTTTCTCATAGACTGAACGCACACAAGTATCGTAGCCTCCTAACAAACCATCTAGCACGGATGCTAGAAGATGTTCCTCTGCAGACTAAGAGGAACCTGTGGCAACATGATGGTTGTCCAGCTCATAGTGTACGAAGTACTAGAACATGTCTTCAAGAACTGTTTCCAAATCATTGGATTGGGCTCAGAGGACCTGTACCTTGGTCGGCCAGTTCCCCGGATTAGCGCCTGTAGACGTTTTTCTGTGGGGAAAGCTGAAAGACGCTGTCTACAAGGACATACCAACTACACCCGATGATGTGCAACGACGAATTACTGCAGTCTGCTCGGACATCTCCGCTGAAATGCTGGCACGTGTGCAGCAGTCGTTCCATACCAGACTAGAAGCGTGTATTGCCGCTGCCGGTGGTCATTTTGAACCCAACCTGTGGTGGTCAATTGTCTCGTTACTGGTCAGAATCCACTTGCGTTGTTCTTTAATGTGTGCTACAACAGGTATTGCACAAGTGTCGGTGTGGGAACTTTTCAAAATACGATATCTCGCAAAGGATTCACACTACAATCCTACAACAAACACCACTGACATTCTGGTTTACTCTACTTTTAGTCTCTTAATGTCAATAGCATTGCTCTATGTATAAAGTGTATGTTTGCACAAAAAACACACTTCCTAAGTATTATCTCGATCTGTTGATTGGCTGAAAATACGAGCCCCTGACTACCATCCATTCCGTGAAACCGCGCATTAATAGCACTTTCCATTTGCGCAATGTTTGGAGTGCAAATTTTACATGATTCAAAAGTAACTGTACACACTTCGTGGGTGTAATGTAAGCATGAATATAAGAGTAAAACTTTAAACAATCATTTGTCTGAAATTGATTTCTGAGCGGCTCTAGGCGCTACAGTCTGGAACCGCGCGACCGCTACGGTCGCAGGTTCGAATCCTGCCTCGGGCATGGATGTGTGTGATGTCCTTAGGTTAGTTAGGTTTAAGTAGTTCTAAGTGCTAGGGGACTGATGACCTCAGAAGTTAAGTCCCATAGTGCTCAGAGCCATTTGAACCATTTGATTTGAAATTGCTTTATTTCAGAGTTACGCAATAGAGTAAGGATTATATGGGGGTTGGAACTTTAATAGTCGTAACTATTTATTTACAGCTCGTACAAAATAAATACGTGTTTCAAAGTTTTACTGACTTTCAAAGTAATCACCACAATTGTGTATAGCCCGTTGCCAGCGATTTGGTAGTCGTAGGATATTCTTAGCTGTGCCATTTGTGTTCACAGTTCGAGCGGCGCGGTCTATTGCCCTACAAATTTATAGCAGTTCTGAAGCGAATGCCGTGAAGTGTTTCCTTCAGCTTAGAAATCCAGTTGAACTCACAAGGGCTTAAGTCAGGGAGTGCAATCGGTAGTATAGCACTTGGCAGCCCCACCAGTCAAACAAATCAGTAACAGCTTGCATTGTACGTGCTTGAGCATTGTCCTGCAAAACGATGGTCAGGGCCTGCAGAAAGTGTCATCACTTCTGTCTTTATCCTGTTCATTTTTGGAACACGACCCAAGACCAGCTTAGAGATAGATGACACTCTTTCTGCAGCACCTGGCCATCATTTTGCAGGACAATGCTCAAGCACGTACAGTGCAAGCTGTTACTGATTTGTTTGACTGATGAAAGTCAGTAAAACTTTGATACACGTATCTCTTTTGTACGAGGTGTAAATAAATTGTTGCCACCATCAAAGTTCCAGCCCTCGTATGTGCGACAGAAAATTAAATCTTCTCAGAAATCAACGACAATAATGACCTGAAATGACCAGAAATTCAACTGAACTAAGTGCTGTACGGTTACCCCAGGACATGTTGAAAATTATGTCCATATACACGAAGAAAATGACGTGCTCGACTTCTTTCCTCTCTCCGAATGTTGCAGGCGACGTTCATCTCTTTTTGCACAGCTACAAAGCTATTTTCAGTTTTCTGCTGTAGTTGTGCTACATTCTCCATTGCAACACCATACACGAGTTCTTTGAGACGGCCCCAAAGATAGGAGTGCAGGGGTTAAGATCCGGAGATCTGGCGGGCCAAGCAGTTGCTCCTGCATGACCTGTCCACTTACCGGGATAAGCAACTTTGAGATACTCCCTTGTCTCCCGACTGAAATCTGCAGGGCCACCGTCGACAAAGCAACGTTAATCGATATGCAGGCGAACACGACACGCCGAAAGCCTGTACTGGCTCGTAATGTAATGTTTACTACATCTGATATTATGCATCATAATTCGGAAATAAAGCAATTTCAGACAAAACTGTATTTAACATTTACTCTCATTTTGATCCATAAATTACTCCCACTAAGTGTATACAGTTACTTTGGAATCATCCTGTATACATAGTGACACATAGCGATCATAACATTTGCTTCGGAAAAGTGGTCAGCAATAACGAGTTATGATTTTAGAGCTAAAATGTAGAATTGGCAGACAATACCATCATTTACTGCTATGGAAGTTATTTCGCAGAGTTAAAAGGACGTAATGCTATTCTCCATAGGGTAAACTTCTGGCTTGTATCACCTTTTAAGAAATGCTTCTCTGTGTCAATATATAGCATGTCAGGTGTGATACAGATGTGTGACTCTGCGTGCGTCTCAGCGTGCTCATACTATTGTCCCCACGTAAAAAAAAAACGCATGACCTGTAGGCATAATGTTAGGTATGCTTATTATGCATTGGTGTCTCGAAGACGTCAAGAATTGCAATAACGGATCTAATTGTTAATGCCATACAAATATGCGTTTCTAACGGAATACACTCCCTATAGTAATAACCAATAGCGTGTGTCTAGATAAATATCTGCAGCATTGTAAGGTATTATATTAGGATTATAGATGAGTAACATGTGTATGTATGGGGGTGGTGTATAAGGAGGATCGACTTGAGAAGCTTATATGTATGCAGTATTTTCAAGAAAAGGTGTCGAATACTTTGAGAGGTCGTAGTACTCACCGAAACAAGAAAAATAAATCCAATAAACGTGGGTCCGGAAATGTATACTTTCTGAGATAAGTTCAGTAAACCTGGGTCCGGAAATGCACACTTCCTGCGATAAACACGTGTTTACAATCTGCGTTCAACGTAGCATCCATTCATGACAATTCACCTCTCTGCCTTCCGGCGTAAGGAATGATGCACCCTTTGAAGGTAAACCCAGTTGTTGTTGTACCTCCTGGCACCCACTGAAGACGCCACATCATTGATTGGCGTGGCATAGACCAACGCCTTCAAGTGTCCCCATAAGCAAAAGTGTAGGGGATTGAGGTCCGGGGAACGAGCGGGCCAAGTTGTGCCCCTCTCCCCCCCCCCCTCACCCCTCCCCCTCCCCCTCCCCCCCTCCAACCAATCCAGCGGTTCTGAAATATCTGCGTCACATGTCCACGCACATTGTGACGAAAGTGTTGTATTCGTGGATGCAATGGCACAGCCTCCAGCAAGGCAGGCAATACATTAATGATAAAATCCAAATAAGGCGTCCTAGTTAACCTTTGTGGTAGCACCTATGACCCTATTAATCTATCGCCAAGTACGCCTGCCCAAACGTTGATTGAGAATCGCTGTTGATGCCTCTTTCCTGAACTGCTTGGAGATTTATATCTGCCCATATGCTGGTTATGGAAATTAACAACACCATCTCTTGTGAACCCGGCCTCATCGGTAAATAAAATTTCGGATATGAAGGGTGGATCTACGGCACACTTTGCGATAGCCACTGACAGAACCACCGTCTCCTATGGTGATCATGTGGCCTTAGGGCCCGAACGCGCTGTAGATGGTATGGGTACAGCAATTGTTCATGAAGTAGCCCTCCAGATAAGACAGTGAGACACGCCTTCTGCTGCTGCTAATCGTCGCACACTGGTCCCAGGGCTACCGAACGTAGCACACACTCCTTCATATCAGGCGTGTGGACTGAGCGGGGCCGTCCACTGTCAGTCTTCCGAGGTGCAAGGGTACCTGTGTCCCTCTGCCGAACAGCTTATCAGAGGGCACTCTCCGCTCTGGATATTTTTCAGCGTAAGGGGCTCGGGCTCACAGGATACGTCCATTTGCGAAACCATAGCAGAATAAGAAATCTGCCATTTCATTTGTCGAGTAGTATGCGTCCATATCTAACAAGTGGTGGAAGAGAGAAAATGTAAATGTACTTCATCATTTGTTCGTACAAACAGCACAATAACAGTAAACTCGTAAGTGAATCCGCGTTTGGGAGAAGGTAAAACACCACATTACGCACCGAGCGTTGACGGTACTGTACAATAAGACACAAACACACGACGAAAGCTAACATAGCCTACAACACGAATCGAACCACACAACTGACTGCAGACCACGAATGATAGGTACAGTACACTGTGAGTAAGACATTATACCCTGCCGACACATCTGAGGGAGCGCCAATGCAACGACTATGCTAGTATCTGCAACCAAGGCTGAAAATGGTTCAAATGGCTCTGAGCACTATGGGACTTAACTTCTGAGGTCATCAGTCCCCTAGAACTTAGAACTACTTAAACGTAACTAACCTAAGGACATCACACACATCCATGCCCGAGGCAGGATTCGAACCTGCGACCGTAGCAGTCGCGCGGTTCCAGACTGTAGCGCCTAGAACCGCTCGGCCACTCCGGTCGGCCTGCAACCAAAAGTCGCGCAGCTCTTCTTATAAACAAGCGTTTATCTCGGAAAGTATGCGTTTCCGGACCCGTATTTATTCGACTTATTTTTCTTGTTCCGATGAGTACTACCACGTCTCCAAGAGTTCAACACTTTTTTTGAACATCCTGTATACACTGCCGGAAAAGGAATTAGCAAACCTGGAAAGACGACGTCGATTTTGATGCGATGACGGCATATGCTACCTGGGGGACAGTAGATGTACTGATAATGGTTTCATCTTCGTCGCCAACAGATAGCGTAATGGCATAACTGCCTGAGTGTCACATGTGTCTACCCTTTAATATGGAATGCTCACAACCAGAAGGCTCAGTGTGGTGCAAACGTGTGAAGCAAACAGGCAAACATGCCGCGGAGACGTACTCAAGCTTCCTACAGCAAAATGAGCGAGTTTGTAACGGGTCAAACTGTGGCCTTGCCAGTGGCGGACTGATTCTTTAGGAGAATTGCCACACAAATTGGACGTGCTGCGGCAGTTCTGCACCAATGCTGGTATCAGTGGTTACCTGAACATTCTCACACCCCTAGACGAGATTCTGGATGTCCGTGCAGCACATATGCCATCCAGGATCGTCGTACTGTAAGGGCTGTAGCAGCAGATGGTACAGCTACCATAGCACAGATGAGTGGGCCTGTGAGTCCAGACGTGTCAACACGAACTGTTGCGAACCGGTTATTAGCTGTGGGACTACTGGCACGCACACCTCTATCCCATCTTCCACTCACACCACAGCATCGACGTGCACCGCTCGACTGCTGCAGTCAGAAGATCACTTGGAAAATGGCATGGCGTACCATGGTCTTCAGGGGTGAAATCAAATACTGCCTGCACCCAAATGATGGTCATTGGCATATCGACGTAGAGTGCATTCACCTAAGACCCACTGGCCCCACCCCAGGCCTGATGTTCTTGGACAACTCTCGTTCACATTTGATGTTTCTCAAGGGGGCGCAAACCAGCTCTCGGTAGGTGCAGAATGTTGTTAGCCCTTGCAACAGGAAGGTGATTTGTTGTTCCAACAGGATAATGCTTGCCCAGACATTGCCCGTGAAACTCAACGTGCTCTGAAAGACGTGCTGAAACTTCCCTGGCCAGCACGATCTCTGGATTTGTCTCCAATCGAGCACGTGTGGGATATGATGCGGCGAGAAGAGACTCATGAGACTCGTCAACCAACAACTCTTACAGAAGTATGTTAACAGTGCGAGCAGGTGCGGCATAACGTATCCCAGGGCAGTATTTGTAATCTGTACGGTCGACTGCATTCCAGAGTCAGCGCCTGCATTGCTGCCTGTGGAGACTATACTACGTACTAGTAAGGGCGTTGCAGCATGGGTTGATACCTGGTACCTCAGAACCGCTTGTGCTATTGATTTGTTGCAACAATAAATCTTGAGTGAATTGGAAACCTCTAAAAGGGGGTACTTATTTTTTCCGACAGTGTGTATGAGTGCTTTACTATGTTGGAGGTACTGGCTATTCCTCGTGTTTTGTTATGTACCTGCTAATATACACCAAGTAAGCGAATATCAAATTAACCTATTTTGGCACCGCTGTATCGAATTGCTATGGAAATGTTGTCAGACGTAGCAATTGTTACATCACAATTTGGCAGTCATTCAAGAGGGTAATGGTACTAGGTATTCATTTTTTCTGTTGACAATATTACCAAACACCTATTTGATGTAATGTATCAAATAGTCTTAGGTAAGCCCTATGACACGACTATTAGCCAATATGTGCTTCGTATTAAATGACACTGTGATAGACGTAACGTTGTCGGTGCGCTTTCTGCTCTAATCTCTCTCTCTTACCAAGCATTAATCCCGACATGCGGGGTCTGCTGTCATGGTTAACCGGATTTGGCGTGTTAATTTTAAGGGAGGTCAGATGCCCTTCCTGTCGCCACCCCGTACCCCCTCGGGACGGAATGTGTGTACCCCAACTGTCTGTGTTTAGTGTAATCCATGGAATAGTGCGAACGTGTTTCAAATGTCGGCGAGTCGTGTAATTGAGGCGGAATGTGGGGACCAGCCCGGTATTCACCTAGCAGGATGTGGAAAACCGCCTAAAAGCCACATCCAGACTGGCCAGTACACCAGCCCTCGTCGTTAGCCCGCCGTGCGGATTCGATCCGGGGCCGGCGCGCCAACCCGCGTCCAGGAAGCAGCGCGTTAGCGCTCTCGGCTAATCCGGCGGGTACGCTTTCTGGTCTTAATAGCACGCGGGAAATATACAAGTAGGAGGATTCTAGGTAAATCTTGACGTCCACCAGTTTAAATCTGGTGGATGTTCAATGGTTCAAATGGCTCTGAGCACTATGGGACTTAACAGCTGTGGTCATCAGTCCCCTAGAACTTAGAACTACTTAAACCTAACTAACCTAAGGACATCACACACATCCATGCCCGAGGCAGGATTCGAACCTGCGACCGTAGCAGTCGCACGATTCCGGACTGCGCGCCTAGAACCGCGAGACCACCGCGGCCGGCCCTGGTGGATGTCTCTAAGACATTCTTATACTTTACGTTACATCTTAGAATGGAAACAGACGACTAAAAAATTAATCGGAAGAAAACTTCATGCCAGATTAAATACTAATACTTACATTGCAAGCTTTTATCAGCTCAGAGAAGTGTCAAACGTTATACACGATTTAAACGCGACATTACCGCTCCTCCACAAAGTTAAAAAAAAAAAACATACTGCCAACACTGTGGTACGACTGACACACAGCCATACACCGAAAGCACCTAGAAATTAATGTATGTGGACTTCAAAGCGTTTTCCAACCTCCAAGGCAAGAACACCATGTGCAAATTATCTGCACACCCACCCTGATATACTTCTGGCACGGTCGTCAAGCCTGAGACGGGACATGTCGCCTGAACGACTTTTTTTCTAGTTAAGTCGACCTGAACAAAATGTTTACTGTACATTAGATCTTTGCTAGTATGCAGATTATTAATAACACGCTACTGCTGGAAATATTCTCGGTATTTAGGAGAGACGTGTAATAATTTTTTTAGACTGGTTGCCAATTGCTGTTTGCTCTGACATGACGAAAACTCGCTAGCGTCATCTCAGCTATTTCCTGTCGCGTGGTCCGAGGGAGGCACTGAGACGGCAGGATGAACACGCAAAGCTGCAGTTCTGTCCTCAGTCGGGCAGTGTAAAAGATACACTGAAGCGCTAAAGAAACTTGTACAGGCATGTATACTCGAATACAGAGATATGTAAACACGCAGAATACGGAGCTGCGGTCGGCAACGCCTATATAAGACAACAAGTGTCTGGCGCAGTTGTTAGATTGGTTACTGCTGCTACAATGACAAGTTATCAGGATTTAAGTGAGTTCCAACGTGCTGTTATAGTCGACGCACGAGCGATGGGACACAGCATCTACGAGGTTGCGATGAAGTGAGGATTTGCCCGTACGACCATTTCACGAGTGTACCGTGAATATCAGAAGTCCGGTAAAACATCAAATCTCCGACATCACTGCAGCTGGAAAAAGATCCTGCAAGAAAGTGACCAACGACGACTGAAGACAATCGTTCAACGTGACAGATTGCTACAGATTACATTACTGAGCAATCAACAAGTGTCAGCGTGCGAACCATTCAACGAAACATCATCGGTATGGACTTTTGGAGCGGAAGGCCCACTCGTGTACCCTTGATGACTGCACGACACAAAGCTTTACGCCTCGCCTAGGCCCGTCAAGACGAACATTGGATTGTTGATGGCTAGAAACATTTTGCCTGAACGGACGAGTCTCGTTTCAAATTGTATTGAGTGGATGGACATGTACGGGTATAGAGACAACCTCATGAACCTATGGACCCTGCATGTCCGCAGTGGACTGTTCAAGCTAGTGGAGGCTCTGTAATGGTGTGGGGCATGTGCAGTTGGACTGATATGGGACCCCTGATACGTCTATATACGACTCTGACAGGTGACACGTACGTAAGCATCCTGTTTCATCACCTGCATTTATGTCCATTGTGCATTCCGACGGACTTGAGCAATTCCAGCAGGGCAATGCGACACCTCACACGTCCACAGTTGCCACAGAGCTGCTCCAGGAACACTCTTGTGGGTTTAAACACCTCCGCTGGCCACCAAACTCCCCAGACATGAACATTGTTGAGCATATCTGGGATGCCTTGCAACGTGCCGTTCAGAAGAGATCACCGCTCCCTTGTACACTTACAGAGTTATAGACAGCCCTGCAGGATTCGTGGTGTCGATTCCCTCCAGCACTACTTCAGACATTAGTCGTGTTGCGGCACTTCTGCGTACTCGCGCGGGCCTTGCAAGATATTAGGGAGGTGTATCAGTTTCTTTGGCTCTTCAGTGTACGTACACGCGGGACATCGGTGGGTGGTGTTGCAGCAAGCGAATGCGGTAGTGTCTTCCCTGTATGCTACAAGCTAAGTTGCATGTGGACGGTTACGTGTAGGTTCGACTATCTTAAAACTGTTTTAATTAGACTGGTATCGCCATTCTATGCTGATAGGGGTAACTGTTATTTACAGTTTAAATTTTGGACTTTTTGTCCATCGTTTTTTTATGAGAAACCTAGGAGCAGTCTTATAGCAACGTCACAGACTTTGTATGTATTTGTAGAACTGTGTTATTTGTTTAACGTAGGATAGGCGTATATTTGTTACGGCCATTTTTGCAGGATATGCCATGTAGTATTTACTGCCATTTTCCTGCATTTCACATCCTTACTCGTCAAGAATATTAAAGAGTGCAAGGGAGTATTGCGATATAGACATCGATAACAGACGGATGACAGCAATTATTTCACAAGTGTTAAAAACTGCAAAGTAAGCACACCAGACAAAAAATTAGTCACCCTCGGGAGATACCATGCTAATATCATGTAACACTGCCTTTACACTAGACAATGGCCTCAGCTGCATGAGGGAGAGAATCCATAAATTTCTTTAAGTATGTTGTATTCAGCTGAACCACACATTGTTGATTAGATCCCACAGAGCTACTAAATTGTGGGGATGCTGACTCCTCAGTTCACCCAATGTTCCAAGTATTCCCAGACATTTTCTATGGGACTAAGATCAGATGTTTTTAGAAGCAATCATTATGGTTCATGTTCACTGTAATCTGAATGAGATATGAAAATATCCACAAAACAGAACAATGTGGCACGGACTCGACTACTATCTGAAATAGTGCTGGAGGGAACTGACACCTTGAATCCTGCAAGGCTATTCATAAATCCGTAACAGTAAGACAGCGTGTCGCAAGGTGTCCCAGATATGCTCAATAATTTTCATGTCTGGGGAGTTTGGTGGCCAGCGGAATATTTTAAACGCACAAGAGTGTTCCTGGAGCCACTCTGTAGCAATTGTGGACGTGTGGGGTGTCACATTATCCAGCTGGAATTGTCCAAGTCCGTCGGAATGTACAATAGACACGAATGGATGCGGGTGATCAGACCGGATACTTACGCACGTGTCAGCTGCCGGTGTCGCATCTACTCGTATCAGGGGTCCCACATCACTCCAAGTGCACCCGCCCCACCCCATTACAGAGCCTTCGCCGGCCGGAGTGGCCGAGCGGTTCTAGGCGCTACAGTCTGGAACCGCGCGACCGCTACGGTCGCAGAGTCGAATCCTGCCTCGGGTATGGATGTGTGTGATGTCCTTAGGTTAGTTAGCTTTAAGTAGTTCTAAGTTCTAGGGGACTGATGACCTCAGAAGTTAAGTCCCATAGTGCTCGGAGCCATTTGATTTGAACAGAGCCTTCACCAGCTTGAACAGTGCCCTGCTGACATAAGATTGTCATCATACCCGTACACTTCCATCCGCTCGATACAATTTGAAATTAGACTCGTCTGACCAGGCAATATGTTCCAGTCATCAACAGTCCAAATTCGGTATTGACGGGCCAGGCGAGGCGTAAAGCTACACTATGTGATCAAAAGTGTCCGGACACCCCCAAAAACATACGTTTTTCATATGAGGTACATTGTGCTGCCACCGACTGCCAGGTACTCCATATCAGCGATCTCAGTAGTCATTAGACATCGTGAGAGTGCAGAATGGGGCGTTCTGCGGAACTCACGGACTTCGAATGTGGTCAGGTGATTGGGTGTCACTTGTATCATACATCTGTACGCGAGATTTCCACACTCCTAAACATCCCTAGGTACACTGTTTCTGATGTGATAGTGAAGTGGAAACGTGAAGGGACACGTACAGCACAAAAGCCTACAGGCCGACCTCGTCTGTTGACTGACACAGACCGCTGACAGTTGAAGAGGTTCGTAATGTGTAATAGGCAGACATCGATCCAGACCATCACACAGGAATTCCAAACTGCATCAGAACCCACTGCAAGTACTATGACAGTTAGGCGGGAGGTGAGAAAACTAGGATTTCATGGTAGAGCGGCTACTCATAAACGACACATCACGCCGGTAAATGCCAAACGACGACTCGCTTGGTGTAATGAGGGTAAACATTGGACGATTGAACAGTGGACAGAAGTTGTGTGGAGTGACGTATCACGGTACACAACGGTACACAATTTGGCGATCCGATGACAGGATGTGGGTATGGCGAATGCCTGGTTAACTTCATCTAGCCGGCCGCAGTGGCCGAGTGGCTCTAGGCGCTACAATCTGGAACCGAGCGACCGCTACGGTCGCAGGGTCGAATCCTGCCTCGGGCATGGATGTGTGTGATGTCCTTAGGTTAGTTAGGTTTAAGTAGTTCTAAGTTCTAGGGGACTGATGACCTCAGATATTAAGTTCCATAGTACTCAGAGCCATCTCAACCATTTTGAACTTCATCTGCCAGCGTGTGTAGTGCCAACAGTAAAATTCGGAATTGGTGGTGTTATGGTGTGGTCGTGTTTTTCCTGGAGGGGGCTTGCACCCCTTGTTGTTTTACGTGGCACTATCATAGCACAGGCCTACATTGATGTTTTAAGCACCTTCTGGGGTGCAGAGTCCTGACCTGAATCCTATAGAACATCTTTGGCATGTTTTGGAACGCCAACTTCGTGCCAGGCTCCACCGAGCGACATCGATACCTCCCCTCAGTGCAGCACTCCGCAAGGAATGCCCTGCCATTCCGCAAGAAACTTTCCAGCACCTGAGAGTGGAAGCTGTCATCAAGACTAAGGGTGGGCCAACACCATTCTGAATTCCAGCATTACCGATGGAGGGCGCCAGAACTTTTAAGTCATTTTCAGCCAGGTTGGTTCAAATGGCGCTGAGCACTGTGGGACTTGACATCTGAGGTCACCAGTTTCCTAGACTTAGAACTACTTAAATCTAACTAACCTAAGGACATCACACTCATCCATGCCCAAGACAGGATTCGAACCTGCGACCGTAGCGGTCGCGCCGTTCCATACTGAAGCGCCTAGAACCGCTCAGCCACAACGGCCGGCTTTCAGCCAGGTGTCCGGATACTTTTGATCACATAGTGTATGTGTCGTGCAGTCATCAAGGGTACACGAGTGGGCCTTCGGCTCTGAAAGTCCATATGGCTGTTGTTTCATTGAATGGTTCGCACTGTGACACTTGTTGATGGCCCAGCACAGCCGCGTGGGGTAGACGCGCAGTCTGACGCACTTAGCCACGGTTCGCGCGGCTCTCCCCGTCGGAGGTTCGAGTCCTCCCTTGGGCCTGGGTATGTGTGTTGTCCTTAGCGTTAGTGAAGGTTAGATTAAGTAGTGTGTAAAACTAGAGATCGATGACCTCAGCAGTTTGGTCCCATAGAAACTTACCACAAATTTTCAAAATGGCTCTGCATTGAAATCTGCAACAGTTTGCGGAAGGGTTGAACTTCTCATATCTACGTATTTGAATATGCATGCCTATACCAGTTTCTTCATCGCTTCAGTGTAAATAATCGAGGGTAGGGGCTCAAAGCATTCGCTCATGCCGCCATTGTGTTTGCGTCTTGAACCGTAGATTAATGAGGGCTGTTGAGTTTCAGAGAACCCACGAGCAACCCTTGGTGATGAAAGTCGGTGGGAACCCGTCTACTGATTAACTCATGGAGTTCCGACACCAGGCAGTTCCGACCTGTGGCATGGTGGTTGCGGAATTTGGGGATTTTCACGGATGTCGGGAGCTGTGGTCCAGCCAGCCTCCACCCTTCATTAGCTTCGGCTGATGGACTGCAAGTTCTCTGCCATCTAGCAGGGGAGGGTGCCCTCGCGGCCTCCTAACCACCTACATGTCATCGGCCAGCGTCCTGGTAGGTCCCTGAGGTTGGAGGCGGGGTGACCGGGGCACTGCTATTCGGCACCGCGTCATGTAGCGTCAGCTATCGCATCCGAGCCCACGACACGATTCCGGAAGGCCTGGACGGCCGTGCTCGTCTTTACCTGGTGACGGCCTACAGGCGCGATTGGGTCCTCAGCGCAGTCCAGTCTGACTCTGCACACCCATAGTGCACCTCTCAGGAGGGCCAGAATGCTGCATAAGGCTGCTGGAATAAACGTCTGCCAATGCTACCATGCTGGCGTAAGCTGTCACCAGCACACCGGTCGGCAAAGATGTAGCAAGAAGATCGATAACAGGCGCTGGATCAAGCGCGCCTATCCGAAGAGAGGCCAAGGACAGACTCGCAAGCAACGAGCCGCCAACGCCCCCTCGACCGCAGTTATTTAGATAGGTTAGTCTCAGGCTCTGTCTCCGTCACAGTCACCAGCGCAGTCTCAGTCACTAGTTCAGTCACTGGAGCACCAACTCGCATCCTAGTTTGGTGTCTGTCATTCATCGTGTTGTACTTCACCAGCTGCGGTGATAACGTGGACTATTACGGCAGAGCTTATACCATTTCACATGGATTCTAAGTTAAGTAGCAACTATCTGTTCAAGTAATAAAGAACCCTGTTAATATATGTGTGCAGTTGTGTTGTTGAAAGAGGATACCAGCCACCAAACATCCTCTCCTTTGATTCCTATGGCACAAGAATACTACAGTGTCGATGAGCACACAACAGCTACCTCTGTCTCACTGTACACCCCGACCTGAATCTGCCCTCTCCCTCGCTATTTCTCTCGCACATCGTGACATGTAGTGATCTGGAATAGGTCACATCGTTACAGTATCTTTTAAGAAATCTCCACCGAAATCTCCACGAACTACCAACAGTTTCGTCTTGTCGGAGAGGGAGCTCGATAATGGATCTAGATTTCTCATAAATAGCTGAAAGCTTCCAAGAGGCCATCTGTAATGTTCAAATGTGTGTGAATTCCTAAGGGACCAAACTGCTGAGGTCATCGGTCCCTAGACTTACACATTAGTTAAACTAACTTAAACGAACTTATGCTAAGAACAACACACACACACACCCATGCCCGAGGGCGGACTCGAACCTCCGGCGGGAGGGTCCGCGCAATCCGTGACATAGCGCCCTAAACCGCGTGGCCACTCCGGGTGGCGGCCATCTGTAGACTGTTACAATTATCAGAGAAGTATTCTGCAGTAACAGCTCACAAGTACACGTTTCTGAATGCTGGTAAAAAAAAAAAAAAAAAAAAAAAAAAACGTTGGTTCCAATTCCCCCTTTTTCCATGTTAATTCTACATGTAAATGATGCCAGTCTATAACTCCCGATATTCAACTCCTTCATCCCTGTGGTTAGGTGGGTTTCAGAGTGGCACAGAACATACAGCACTTCAGAATTTTCCGCACCTTCTAGGCATACAAGAATCTCATATATCATGTTTTTAACCCCCTAATGTTCTCATGAAACAAATTAATTTCATTGCTCTGGAAATTGTTACATGCGTTATGGTCCTTTTCTATTCTAATTTCTTTCAATACCTGTAAGCCGACTCTAACGTAAAAAATGTGAGCCTTTGACACCGATAATCACAGTGATTTTGTCCTGTGTACTTGTGGCCTCCCTTATAGTTTCTACAACATGCTCAGCTAATCTTTCTTTCCCCCTCCTATGTAGGTGCAAGCACTGATTTGTGTATCCTCATCTCCCAGTTGAAGCAACAGGCACGACACAGATATGAGACCTCGTTTCAGTCAAAAGCAATCTGCTCAGCTCTTTGTTAACACGATTAATAGCCATTTTAACCCAAGGCTGGTCACGTCACATAAAAACGTTGTTTCTTGCTCCTCCTACTGTAAGTTCCTGATCCTCTTCATCAAAATCTCTGAACAGGGGCCTTATGTTCTCGGTCACCTGGCTACTGTTGGTACTAGGTTTTTCGCTGCTTTTGACCTGGTATTCTACATCTAGCTTTTCCTTTAGCATCTGTCTGGCCTACACCCCACCCACGGTTCCTACCTATCAGCAAGACTCTTTTCTTTCAAGGTGACTTTCCTACCAACCTTAAGTCGTTACGGCAAGTCTGCTGCAGTCTACTTTGCTCACAAACTTGTTCAGGCTCTTCTCCTACCTCAGGTAACCAGTCAGACTGATTGCTAACAGGAATTAGGAATGTGATTCCAGAGATTTTCTCCTTTTGCCTATTACTGATCATCTTCTCCTTTTGCCTATTACTGATCACCTTCTTCCGGCTCTCTTTTTCCCTTCAACCTAGCTAATTCAGAATATGTCGTTTCTAATTCTGCTTGAATGGCACAATTCTTTCTTCACTGATCCACGATTTTCGTGTCTCGACTCCATGATCTACATCTCTATGGAAGAGCCTCATCTGACACTTCCTTTGCGTCCCCGTTGCATTCACCACAGTGAAACACCAAGCCACGGTCCTGGTATGTTTCTCTCATTCTAATTAATCTACGACAACATCCATATTCGTCACATATGACGTTACTGATACAGTAAACTAAAAAGCACTACAACACATTTAAACTGTAATAGGGGCATTTAAGAACTAAATTATGAATAAACAAAAAAAAGTTAAATGCGTAACTTGCTGCTCCGCTGGTGCGTCACAAACGGCCGCCGGAAACTGAGTAGAAATCTAAGGTGTAGAAAATGGGGTGGTGTTCTGTCGCGCATAAAACACATCCGTTGTTCTTTTGCAAGGGCAATGTTGTCCAATAGCGCGTTGTTTTGTCGCCCAGAAATTGATGATAAATAAAACCTGTTACTGTGTCCGGTAAAGAGAACGGCTGTCCGAGTCTGTCATCGAAAGCTGCTATTCAAACGTTGGTACTAAAGCGTACCTGATGTCTCGCTTCCACCATCGCTCGAGTACTGCGATCTGCCCACAAGTTGTTAATATGGAAATTTATTATTTTTGTCGGCATGAATTATGTCTCACGCGGGAACTGCAGACGTTCAGCGCTCTGTCTTAGGCTTCACTGCCACAACTGTTACCGAGTCTTAGAGAGAATGCGCACTTTATATGGTACGGATAAAGCTACTGAATGTGCAGAACTTACCACGCAAGAGCATGGTTTATACCCTCAGCAATGGCAATTTATTGCAGGTTGCTTCAGTATCGCTCTTCCATATTCGAAGTACGAACTGTACGAGGTTTACTACGATTCCTTGTCCTGTTGCAAATGATGCCGTGTCCGGAAGAGGATGGAGCAACCTGCTCAACTTTTTTTTTCAGTTGGAATGCGGCGCTGATAAAATCTTACGAGTGGAAGACTCTGCAGGCTATCCCATTGCGGAATATCGTGTCTGCCATTCCCCGCGCGGAATAATAGCATTCCATTTCACTGCTGACGTTATTCACATTCCAAGAAATCACTAATCTTACGCTGTTGTATAGAATGGCAGATACGGGAGACCGATGTAAGCGCCACGTCTGTCAACAGCTTCAGAGTTAGAGAATTAAGGGGCTCCGGAAAGGCTCAAATTCATGAAAAGTTCAATTTTTACCTTTTTGCGTTTTCCGAATCTGCAGACTATTACCTTTTAATAGATATATAATTTATTCAATTCCGAAGACTACAACTATTTTTAAATTTTTTTTGAAATGTGTTCTACATGGGCGTGACCCGTTGTGGCGCTGTTAAACAGCTGTCAAATGGTGTTATTATTAACGATTGCTAACTGGTGAAGTGTACACTCATAAGCATAGTCTGCCTCATGCAATAATGGAGGTGATAAAACCTATTTTCAGAGACTTAGCAGCACCTGAACTGTTGAAAAAGTGTATTCACGGAAAAACTCAAAACCACAATGAAAGTGTAAATAGTGTTATATGGTCGAGAATCCCCAAGACTGTATTTGTTGGAATAGAAACACTTCACTTTGGTGTGTATGATGCTGTTGCGACTTTCAATGATGGCAACATTGTAAGGTGCAAGGTATTTAGAAATATGGGAATGAAGATAGGTGCTAACATGGTACGAGCGATGCTTGCTTTAGACAAGGAACGCCTTCGGGCTGCAGACAGGGCTGTAAAGAGTCTAGAAATACAAGCAAGAGTAAACAGGAGGAGGAACAAGAGGAAGCTGGAGGAGGAGTTTGCAGAGGATGAAGATAATCCATCCTATGGACCTGGAATGCACTAAAAAGTTAATCCAATCTTTGTCGCTCGATTCCCAAAACTTTTATTTTCTCATACTAATTACATGTTTTCTAAGGATCTTCCAAACATATTTGTTTCAAACTTTCAGTAAATGTTACACAGTACCTTCTGCATAATTTAACACAGCCTTTTTCCAAAAAACTGTATATTTTTGAATATATAAATAAAAAATTGCAAAAAAATGTTGTGAATTTTCATTACAATTGAAAAAAATCATGTTTAATAACTGAACTAAAATTTTGTAAAATCCCTGTGTTAAGTTGTAGCCCATATTCCAATAAATAATCTGTAAAAAGTTCAACTTCCTACCTCAAATACTTTGTGAGGAAAGATGTAATTTATAAGCCTTATTTTAACATTGCAAGTATAGGGCGTTCCGGAGCCCCTTAAGTAAAGAGAGAAACACGACCACTAAGAAATGAGCAGCCTACACTGCTGAGTACTAACCATTCTCGACAAAAATGAGATGGCCTGTATTTGTTTTCGGACGCATATATAAAAGACATTTTTTCCACTTTTCATCATTTGTATCCCCAGTAAGAATATGGGACCCTTTTCAAATATTCCGTGTAGGTGCATTTCGCTGCTGCGTTACGGCCACCATGCTTCAAATCTCTAATGCTAAGAACAGTGATTCGAAATACAAAAGAAGTAAAGGACTTTTATATTTTTTGTAAACAAAGTAGTGTAGCAGTTGATGTTCGTGAAGTCATAACACCTGCTCCGTTCACCGCCACCGTCTACTATCATGATATGTGTAAATGGTCTGAAGATGGTCACATTCTGACCGACACCAGTGACGATCGTAAATGAGTGTTTTATTTCGGTCGAGACTCTTTTTGATCCATTTTAAAGTACTTTAAGCCAAATCGCTGTTTCTCCACGAGAAGTGTTCTCAAAAATAACTATGTGACAGTTCTTAATTTCTGATGGTTTGGTCAGAAATTCTACCCCAAAAGGTCCCTCGAGCTGGACAGTCGATCTTTTCCACTGTGTAATTGAGCAAACAAGTGGGAGAACGAAAATTTGGAACCGCAAATTTCCTGTCTGGCAGAGCTCTGCCAGGAAGTTTCTTTGCAGTATAAACCTCGACATAAAGTAAAGTTTTCAGTGTAGAATCTGTATTTACTCAGTGAAATGACTCAGTGGTTAATAGATTGGACACGCAGGCGGAAGAAGTCAGTTTCAACTTCTCTTCCTCCCCACATTGTTTGTTATTTCAAATTATAACTTGAAAACAGCGGAAAAATGATACTATCGAGGCACAAAAGGCGAACATGCTCCCGCTTATTAAAAGACTCTGACTGAAAAATGGGGTACCAGCTGCCTCATTCTACCTCCCTCAGGACCTTTAAAAATTTTCCCAAAAATTATGGCCTGTAAACATAATTGCATCCTTTTTAACAAGCAACTGACCTCTCACTCCCCCAAGTTCCCCTAAGTGTAAGTCGCTCACACTCACAGGGGAAACTCCCCATTGCACCCCCCCTCCCCCCAGTGGTAAGATGGCCCAGCGGATAACCCGTCAAAAACGGAACACAGATCAAGCATGAAAACACGAAGAAGTTGTACTGAACTGTGAAAAAAAAGCAAAACAAAAAAGTGGACGGTCCGACAATAGAAGTGTAATAAAGAGCAGCGTGAAACAGCAACGACGTCGCGTGTCAGTGGTCCTGGTGTTAGACTGCCAAGCGGGCGAGCCGTGTTCAGAACTCACTCGTACCCTTCATCTTTGTCCCACAACATTATGAACTGTCCGTCTGGTCATTGAAATGTTTGTTCTCTTTCTGTAGTCTTGGCAGTTGTCACACTATACATTGGTTATAGAATATGCGTCATGTGGTAAGAACACGTCGCCGTCGGAAGTAAATGTGATGAATAGTGAGAGCAGGCGAGATACCACATAGACGTCTCACAGACATGACAAGTACAAATAAGCGGATGTGAGCTATGTTACAACAAATAAATTCAAGAGTCAAGACTTCCAAAACGGAACGCAACTTCAAAAACGTTAAAAACATATGACTTTACAGAGAACAGAGAAACTGTGTGATTGTGAAACTGTTGCGTTCATTTGTTGCAACTTACGTGACAAACTGTTATGTCCTCATCATTTCCTTGGGAGTGATCAAATTCACAGTCATACGAGCACCTATATGGGCAAGGGGGCATATCTCACTCACTTACCAGTCGTACAAATGAGGTGCGTCGATAAGAGATTCCTATCATGTGACACACGTACTGTCAGTAATGCCGTGCATGACACACCTGGCGAGTTTTCCGATAGCGGATTCGGTTCACTTGTCATCAAACGTTTGCGGTTCCCATTCGAAACCCACTTCCTTTCGGCTGCTAATAGCGTATGCTGCGAGCAACTGTCGACCATGCTGTGCTACGAATGCAGCGTGTTACTGAGTCTGGAGGCCATATTGAACACGTATTGTAACTTGTGACCTTATCCTAA
This sequence comes from Schistocerca cancellata, assembly GCF_023864275.1. Classification (NCBI taxonomy): domain Eukaryota; kingdom Metazoa; phylum Arthropoda; class Insecta; order Orthoptera; family Acrididae; genus Schistocerca; species Schistocerca cancellata. The sequence goes on along the minus strand of NC_064629.1, from coordinate 755,004,349 downwards.
TAAACGTGCCAGAACCACCATTATCATGTGTTTGACCGTTCTTCTCCTTTTGCCGCAGCAACCACACAACATTCTGACGGCTTACAGAGCCATATTTCCACCTGGCGGCAGATAATGAAATGATTACTTTTTCAGCATTCTAATGAGCACACCCACAAGGTTTCAGCGTCCTGCGGTGTATACATCCCCCACTGCAGCACTAAGAACACCGCCAGTTTAGTTATAACTAGTTGCTTTACCTTTTACGACGTTTATTGAGGCATATAAAGCCATTTTTCCCTCGTTCGATATGTGACTGGAATAGGACAGAAAAATCTCTAATATAGGTACTAAGTAAATTCCGCCATGGACTTCAGAATGGATTGTGGAACACATACATATCTGTAGAAGCCATCCATATTAGCCAAGAAATTGAACCCATGTTCAGAAAGAGCGAGATTCAAATTCTCCTACTACTATACTGATCTTAGTTTTTAATGAATTCCTGAAATCACTTCAGACGGACCCCAGAATAGTTACTAAGAAGGGTAACATATAATTCTTCCCCACTTACTCAACTAGACTAGTGCTCTGTGTCTAATGATCTCGTATTCGACGAAACGTTAACGTTTATACCGAGGTGACAAGACTTATGGGATACCGATATGCACGTATACAGATGGCCGTAGTATTGCGACGCAAGGTATCAAAGGGTAGAACATTGGTGGCGCTGCCATTTGTACTCAGGTGTTATGACCACACGACGAGAATTAACAGGCTTTGAACGCGGAGTGGTAGTTGGAGCTCGACGCATGGGACATTCCATTTCGGAAATCGTTAGTGAATTCCATATTCCGATATCCATACTGTCGAGAGCGTGCCGAGAGTATCAAATTTCTGTCATTACCTCTCACTATGGACAATGCAGTGACCGACGGCCTTCACTTAACGACCGAAAGCAGCTACGTTTGCATAGAGTTGTCAGTGCTAACAGAAAAGCAACTTTGCCTCAAATAACCGCAGAAATCAATGTGGGACGTACAACGAACGTACTCGTTAGGACAGTGTGGCAAAGTCTGGCGTTAATGGGCTGTGGCAGCTGACGACCGACGCGAGTTCCTTTGCTAACAGCACGACATCATCTGCAGCGCCTCTCCTGGGCTCGAGACCATACCGGTTGGACCCTAGACGATTGGAAAACCGTGGTCTGGTCAGTTGAGTCCTCATTTAAGTTGGTAAGAGCTGATGGTAGAGCTCGAGTGTGGTGCCGACCCCACGAAGCCGTGGACCCAAATTGTCAGCAAGGCACTGTGGAAGCTGGTGATGACTCCATATGGGCTGTGTTTACATGGAATGGAATGGGCCCTCAACCCATCGTCGACTGGAACTGGCTATGTTCCTACTTGGAGATCATTTTCAGCCATTCATGGAGTTCAAGTTCCCACACAACGATGGAAATTTTGTGGATGACATGGCGCAGTGTTGCCAGGCAAAAGTTGTTTCCGATTGGTTTGAAGAACATTCTGGACAATTAGAGCAAGTGACTAGGCCACTCAGATCACCCGACATTAATCCCATAGAACATGTATGGGACATAACCGCGAGGTCAGTTCGTACACAAAATCCTGCACCGTCAACACTTTCGTAATTAAGAAACGGCTGTAGAGGCAGTATGGTTCAGCATTTCTGCAGGGGACTTGCAACGACTTGTTGAGACCATAGCATGTCTAGCTGCTGCATTACACCGGGCAAAAGGAGGTCCTACACGATATTGAGAGTAATCTTATGACTTTTGTCACCTCAATGTAATTTCCTTAATTACCTTTTTTCGATCTTGTTTTTTCATCTCACTCTTAGTCCCTTCCAAAATGGTTCAAATGGTTCAAATGGCTCTGAGCACTATGGGACTTAACGACTGTGGTCATCAGTCCCCTAGAACTTAGAACTACTTAAACCTAACTAACCTAAGGACATCACACACATCCATGCCCGAGGCAGGATTCGAACCTGCGACCGTAGCAGTCGCGCGGTTCCGGACTGCCCGCCTAGAACCGCTAGACCACCGCGGCCGGCCTTCCAAAATTAACACGCAGACAGCTTAAGTAAACGGGAACGCACCATTCTTTCCCTGTTCATCGGCGTATTCCACTCGCTTTCTGTACTATCGCGTCACTTCTGGTAAGTGCTGTGAGGTACTTTACAATAACTACACACATCAAAAAAGGTTTGCATCACCTCGGTTCCGAGAGTTCTGGAACCTGTACAGAAAATTGGAATAGAAAACAACATAAACATCATTTCCGCCCTTTTTATTGCTCTCGAAAACCACACATTGCATGTTGTACCACCATATAACGAGACCTTCAGAGGTGGTGGTCCAGATTGCTGCACACACCGGTACCTCTAATACCCAATAGCACGTGCTCTTGCATTCATGCATGCCTGTATTCGTCGTGGCATACTATTCACAAGCACATCAAGGCACTGTTGGTCCATATTGTCCCACTCTTCAACGGCGATTCGGAGTAGATCCCTCGGAGTGGTTGGTGAGTCACGTTGTCCATAAACAGCCTTTTCCAATCTATCCCAGGCATCTTCGATAGGGTTCATGTCTGGAGTCTAGTCGAGCGATGTCGTTATCCTGAAGGAAGTCATTCACAAGATGTGCATGATGGGGGCCCAAATTGTCTTCCATGAAGACGAATGTCTCGCCAATATGCTGCCGATATGGTTGCGCTATCGGTGGAAAGATGGTATTCACGAATCGTACAGCCGTTACGGCTCCTTCCATGACCACCAGCGGCGTGCGTCGGCCCCACATAATGCCACCCCAAAACGGAAATGAACCTCCACCTTGCTGCACTCGCTGGACAGTGTGTCTGAGGCGTTCAGCCTGACCGGGTTGCCTCCAAACACGTCTCCGACGATTGTCTGGTTGAAGGTATATGCGACACTCATCGGTGAAGAGAACGTGATGCCAATCCTGAAAGGTCCATCCGGCCTGTTGTTCAGCCCATCTCTACCGCACTGTATGGTGTCGTGGTTGCAAAGATGGACCCCGCCATGGACGTCGGGAGTGAAGTTGCGCATCATGCAGCCTATAGCTCACAGTTTTAGTTGTAACACGACGTCCTGTGGCTGCACGAAAATCCTTATTCAACATGGTGGCGTTGCTGTCAGGGTTCCTCCGAGCCGTAGTCCTAAGTAGCGGTCATTTAGGCATGGTTGAACTACAGAAAACACAAGCCGTGTACCTCCTTCCTGGAGTAATGACTGGAACTGAAGGGCTCTCGGACTCCGTCAATCTAATAGGCGGTGCTCATGCATTGTTGTTTACATCTTTGGGCGTGTTTAGTGACATCTCTGAACAGTCAAAGGGACTGTGTCTCTCATACAATATCCACAGTCAGCGTCTATTTTTAGGAATTTGGGAACCGGGGTGATACAAAACTTTTTTTGATGCATGCAGTTTCAATGGTGCTTGATCAATTTTACGTTTAATAACAAAATTTTAATCAATTTACACTGTTTACTCATGTATTTATGTATTTTTTCGGTCTGTCACTACGAAAGAAATAATTACATGCTTCTGAAAATAGTTCCTGTGTTATAAAATCATTATTTTGAAATATACGTTCAGCTGTCCACTACATCTTTGGGCAAGAAGGTAAAAAGTAAATACACTCCTGAAAATGGAAAAAAGAACACATTGACACCGGTGTGTCAGACCCACCATACTTGCTCCGGACACTGCGAGAGGGCTGTACAAGCAATGATCACACGCACGGCACAGCGGACACACCAGGAACCGCGGTGTTGGCCGTCGAATGGCGCTAGCTGCGCAGCATTTGTGCACCGCCGCCGTCAGTGTCAGCCAGTTTGCCGTGGCATACGGAGCTCCATCGCAGTCTTTAACACTGGTAGCATGCCGCGACAGCGTGGACGTGAACCGTATGTGCAGTTGACGGACTTTGAGCGAGGGCGTATAGTGGGCATGCGGGAGGCCGGGTGGACGTACCGCCGAATTGCTCAACACGTGGGGCGTGAGGTCTCCACAGTACATCGATGTTGTCGCCAGTGGTCGGCGGAAGGTGCACGTGCCCGTCGACCTGGGACCGAACCGCAGCGACGCACGGATGCACGCCAAGACCGTAGGATCCTACGCAGTGCCGTAGGGGACCGCACCGCCACTTCCCAGCAAATTAGGGACACTGTTGCTCCTGGGGTATTGGCGAGGACCATTCGCAACCGTCTCCATGAAGCTGGGCTACGGTCCCGCACACCGTTAGGGCGTCTTCCGCTCACACCCCAACATCGTGCAGCCCGCCTCCAGTGGTGTCGCGACAGGCGTGAATGGAGGGACGAATGGAGACGTGTCGTCTTCAGCGATGAGAGTCGCTTCTGCCTTGGTGCCAATGATGGTCGTATGCGTGTTTGGCGCCGTGCAGGTGAGCGCCACAATCAGGACTGCATACGACCGAGGCACACAGGGCCAACACCCGGCATCATGGTGTGGGGAGCGATCTCCTACACTGGCCGTACACCACTGGTGATCGTCGAGGGGACACTGAATAGTGCACGGTACATCCAAACCGTCATCGAACCCATCGTTCTACCATTCCTAGACCGGCAAGAGAACTTGCTGTCCCAACAGGACAATGCACGTCCGCATGTATCCCGTGCCACCCAACGTGCTCTAGAAGGTGTAAGTCAACTACCCTGGCCAGCAAGATCTCCGGATCTGTCCCCCATTGAGCATGTTTGGGACTGGATGAAGCGTCGTCTCACGCGGTCTGCACGTCCAGCACGAACGCTGGTCCAACTGAGGCGCCAGGTGGAAATGTCATGGCAAGCCGTTCCACAGGACTACATCCAGCATCTCTACGATCGTCTCCATGGGAGAATAGCAGCCTGCATTGCTGCGAAAGGTGGATATACACTGTACTAGTGCCGACATTGTGCATGCTCTGTTGCCTGTGTCTATGTGCCTGTGGTTCTGTCAGTGTGATCATGTGATGTATCTGACCCCAGAAATGTGTCAATAAAGTTTCCCCTTCCTGGGACAATGAATTCACGGTGTTCTTATTTCAATTTCCAGGAGTGTATTTTACCAGTCTTCTTTAAAGGAAACCTAATCATGCATGTATATCTAATCATTGTGTCGTGATTTCAAGCACTGGACTTTTTTTATTATATCCACTGTCTGGATCGGTCAGGAACACATTCTGGAAATAGAAGATACTATTGGCCTGAGTCACGAATTCTTAATTTCTTTAGAAAAAGCGAGAATGATAAAAAAAACTGCTGATATTCCTTACCAGCTAATTACTGTGATGACATAATATAGAGTACAAAATCTGTTCCTTGTAAATGATCATTAACCTGAACTTTGACTTTTACGCCTCTTGTGTGGTACACGTTTTCGAGAGCTGACCTGAAGACTCTTCTGGCCACTTTATTCCATTCACACACAGGAAATAGTATCTAGTACTTGAATCCAGTTAACATTGAGGCCTGCAGCTTTATTTTGTTACGGAATAACAACATGAAACCAAATTGGCGCCGGCCGGAGTGGCCGAACGGTTCTAGGAGCTACAGTCTGGAACCGCGCGACCGCTACGGTCGCAGGTTCGAATCCTGCCTCGGGCATGGATGTGTGTGATGTCCTTAGGTTAGTTAGGTTTAAGTAGTTCTAAGTTCTACGGGTCTGATGACCTCAGAAGTTAAGTCCCATAGTGCTCAGAACCATTTGAACCAACCAAATTGGCAGAAATATGTTACAAGCATAACTGTAACTAAAACTCTTAATTTTTGTTTCAGTATCAGATTCCGCTCACATAGACTGTTTGATCAAAAGCATGAGGACACATGCATGTAATGCGGAACTGTCCTGTAGATGTAGTGAGAGGCGGGCACGCCAGTAGAAAAGTAGGCGGAAAGTATTGTTCTGTCAGTAGAGAATCAGTAACCGTGGAATGGTTGGGTCAGAAGAGCTCAGAGACTTCGAATGTACGCTAGTCATTGGATATCACCTGAGTAAAAATTCCTTGTGGTACATTTCGGTCCTTTCGAAAGTTGCCCAAGTCCACTGTTAGTGATGTGACTGCGAAGTGAAAAGGCCAAGGAAGAACCACACTTAAACCAAGACCAGGCATGCCTCATGTATTGACGGACAGTGACCATCGAACATTGCGGAAGTTGGTTGTAAACAATCGCACGAAATCAGCTCAAGGAATTGCTCGCGACTTCCAAAGTGCTATCAGTAGTCCAATTAGCACCGTGACTACACGTAGGGAGTTAAAAACAGTGGATTCAATGGTCGAGCAACTCCTCATAAGTCCACATTTCTGTAGTCAGTGCTGGAGGTAGCGTGAAGATCGACTCCTCTGGATAACGGATGGCTGGAAACGAGTGTTTTAGAATAATGAATCACGCTCTGCCCCGGGGCAAACCGGTGGAAGGGTCTGGGTTTGGCAAATGCCGGAAGAACGTTACCTGGTGTGGGGATTTTGTTCATGTTTAGAGTGTGGACCCCTTACAGCGCTTGACAAAACTCAAAATGCGGAATGATATGAACACATATAACATCACTGTGTACTGCGTACAGTAGAGGAACAGTTCCGAGGCGATGGTGGTTTGTATCAGAAGGACAATGTGCCCTATCATAAAGCAGAATTCGTGAGGTAATGGTTTGTGAAAAATAATATTCCTGAAATGGACTGGCCTGCAGAGAGTCCCGACCTCAGCGCAGTGGAACCCCTTTTGGATGACTTGGATCGTCGACTTCGCTTCAGACCCCAGTGTCCAATATCGCTACATCCCCTTGGTCTTGGGTCTTCACGAAGAATGGGCTACTACCCCTCCGCACGTCATTGAAAGTGCCACCAGCAGAGTTCAAGCCTTTATAAAGATGAAAGGCGAACACGCCCCATGTTAATGTCAATTGATAGGTGTCTGGGTACTTTGGATCAGATAGTGCAAGGCTAGTGCTGTTAGTTTCTTACAGTAACTCTTACCACATGCTAGTAGTATTTCTGAGTCAACAGCGGAATTTTATCGACCCCATCAGCGAAAATACAGTCACTTTCATCGGGACACCAACAGTCTGTTTAGACATTTCAATGTACAAACAAAATTTTCTCTGTTTTTTTTTTAATTTTTATTTTACTGAACGTAGACTACAATGAAGAGAAACTGACGTCTTGTTATTATTTCGCTTTTTAGACGTACTTAAGATTTGGAAACTTTCTTGTTCTCTCCAAGACGTGTACAAGAAAGTGAAGATATAAAACTTCTGGGCAAGCTGCTACTGAACCAGAGATAATGCTTTTCAGGTAGCTTCATTGCTCAGTGTGGTAAACGCCTGGAGTAGAAGTATAAAAAGTAATATTAGCACACTTTGAAAAGTTACTATTTGCAATCATTGTATTATTTGATCGAGTAATTCATTTTCAAAGTTTTTCCACAGCATTATCAACTAAATTTTTATTTATCATTCGTTTCAGGGCACTAGCCATTATTTCTTGCATTGATAACACCCCCCCCCCCCCCCGACGTACGTTACGTACAAAACGTAAAAACCATGCAGCACAGAAATTAAATACTTCTTTTTAGGGTCCCGTACCTCAATTAGCAAAACCGGAATCATTATAGGATTTCTTTTTTGTTCGACTGTCTGTCTGTGCAACTATTCAGAACCCTTTTTCTCAGGAACAGCTGGACGTATCAAGTTGAAATTTATGTCACATAGGAACGTCTACGGTCCGTTGGCGGTAAGCTTCTAAGTCATTACAGTCGAATGATACGATCATTTATTTTCAATGCGATAGGGTCCGCAGCTCCCATGAATTTTTTGAATGATTTCTTGAAGCATTCAGCTGCAATTTTCTTTATTTCCTGTACGATTGTACAATTTCGGCCTTAGGCCATTTTCAAGTATTTTACGGTTGATTTTTTGGTAACAGATTATGTCATATACGTCGTAGCTCCTATGACATCATGTTATGCTCATAAATTAGTTCGAAGCGTTCACGCTACTTTTTGGGAGCACGTTATTTTCGAGCCTTATTTTTTTCTATTTCCATAGTAAAAGTAACGTGCTCCTAAAATAGCATACTCGAACTAATTTCAAATGGCTTTGAGCACTATGGGACTTAACATCTATGGTCATCAGTCCCCTAGAACTTAGAACTACTTAAACCTAACTAACCTAAGGACATCACACAACACCTAGTCATCACGAGGCAGAGAAAATCCCTGATCCCGCCGGGAATCGAACCCGGGAAACCGGGCGCGGGAAGCGAGAACGCTACCGCACGACCACGAGCTGCGGACTCCCCGAACTAATTTATGAGCATAACACGATGTCATAGGAGCAACGAAGTATTTGACATAATCTGTTCCAAATAATCAACCGTAAAATCTTGAAATTGGCCTAAAGCTGAAATTGTACAATCGTACAGGAAATACATAAAATTGCAGCTAATGGCTTAAAAACATTATTAAAAAAAAAGATGATTTATGTCAGATATTTTGATACTCGCAAACTCACTCATCAAAACCAATGGGGTATTTCCCGTTGACCTAGAATTATGAAATTTGGCTGGAAGTACGGTTCCACAGACAAATAAAGGGAAAAAGTGCGAAGACTGTTAATTTCTAGTTATATCACACGAAAAAAAATTTTTTTTTTGTCATTTGTTAGCCGTCTGCCTATCTCTCCGTATGTTTAAGACCCCGTTTCCTCAGGAACGGTTAGACGTATTAAATTGAAATTTATGAGACATGGTAAGGACAAGGTTCCCTGGCGATTTAAAAAAATTTAAGCTTTTAAGTCAACACAATCAAAACATACGGCTATTCGTGCCACATATTTTGATACTCGCAAAGTCACTCATCGAAACCTAGAAGTCAATTCCCGTTGAGCTAGAGTTGTAAAATTTGGCAAGGAGCAAGAGTTCATTGTACTAGGAAAGGAAAAAATCCGAAAAGTGTTAATTTATAATCATATCAAACGAAAAAAATATGTGTCATTTGTTATCCTACTGTTTGTTCATCTGTTGTGACCCCTATTTCTAAGGAGTAACAATAGCAGATTCGAAATTACACAAAAAAATTTAAACTTAAAACTTAGACGTTCTCGATAGTCTTGAAACTCCAGGGACAGATATTTTGCCAGTATCGATATCGATAAAAGGCAAAAATCATCGACATTCTCTATTCACTCAGAGCGCGAATCCTACTCGCAATTGGCCAGTTTATTAGGGACATGCATTTGGAATTGAATCTTTCCTCACGGAAACTGCAGTGACATAAGCCACACTTTGTCTAACGATATACGTTTCACATATTGTTGAATTCTATGATAATTCCAATTGCTGTAAACAAATGCCTCATTTCGGTAGCACGTACCTCGATAACAGTGCCATATCATTAGGCACTGCATCATCAGAAGTTACAGTAACTCATTTTCAGCCTTTATTATAGTATATACGCTATTAGTGTCGATGTTACTTAATACACTGGAGGTCAAACCTTAAATCAAACGTTTTCAAATTCTGCAGTGTCGCTCAACAAGTAAACAGACTACAGATAGTATTACTTTCAATTCACAATATTTTTTGTGCACATAAAAAGATTTAATATTCTGTGATACTTTTTCTGAACTTATGCAGAAACACACAAGGCAGTTGATGAATTCTTTTACAGAATTTGACCAGAGAAGCAACTGACAGCGACATGCCTATTAGCAACTATTTATAAAACAAGTTTAGCAAGAAATGCAAAGTCAACATCGCGTCCGTGAAGAACGAAGTAGTGTTATAAGGCTTGATCAAACAGTTTCTATTTGATGGTGCTGCAGCAGCGTTTATGCAACGTAGCGCGACTTCGATGCTGGTGTACAAGCACTGACATATAGGCAAAGGATCATGGTGGCACTCGTGTCTTTCCGACGTGCGTACGTTTAATGCTTAAACGTGAACTAAGGCGACGTCAATACACTACTGGTCATTGTGGTGTCACCGCCAGACACCACACTTGCTAGGTGGTAGCTTTAAATCGGCCGCGGTCCATTAGTACATGTCGGACCCGCGTGTCGCCACTGTCAGTAATTGCAGACCGAGCGCCACCACACGGCAGGTATAGAGAGACGTACTAGCACTCGCCCCAGTTGTACGACAACTTTGCTAGCGACTACACTGACGAAGCCTTTCTCTCATTTCCCGAGAGATAGTTAGAATAGCCTTCAGCTAAGTCCATGGCTACGACCTAGCAAGGTGCCATTAACCATTTCTATAGAGAGTCTCACTTGTATCATCAAGAATGCTGTATACCAATGATGGATTAAAGATAAGTATTATAGAAGCTACGTACTTTTCTTTATAGCATTCATTACGTATCCTGTTCCAGACTTCACGCCAATCGGCGTGTGTAACGCGTGCATTTCGGCTACTTCCGAGTGGCGTGGCTGTCTTGCTACGCCACAAGTCATTAAAATTGCTACACCAACAATAAATGCAGATGATAAATGGCTCAAATGGCTCTGAACACTATGGGACTTAACAGCTGTGGTCATCAGTCCCCTAGAACTTAGAACTACTTAAACCTAACTAACCTAAGGACATCACACACATCCATGCCCGAGGCAGGATTCGAACCTGCGACCGTAGCAGTCGCGCGGTTCCGGACTGCGCGCCTAGAACCGCGAGACCACCGCGGCCGGCCGCAGATGATAAATGGGTATTCATTGGACAAATATATTATACTAGAACTGACATGTGATTACATTTTCACGCAATTTGGGTGCATAGATTCTGAGAAATCAGTACCCAGAACAACCACCTCTGGCCGTAATAACGGCCTTGATACGCCTGGGCATTGAGTCAAACAGAGCTTGGATGGTGTGTACAGGTACAGCTGCCCATGCAGCTTCAACACGATACCACATTTCATCAAGAGTAGTGACTGGCGTATTGTGACGAGTCAGTTGCTCGTCCACCATTAACGAGACGTTTTCTGTACCAAATGCGTCCAAACTGAACCAGCTTGCTGTTATTCTGTTCTTGGCTCCCTAAGGACAAACACCAGTAGACATCCATCGGAGAATAAGGAATATGAATGTATGTCGAAAACCACAGTTGTGGAATGGTGCGCGACTAAGGGTTGCGCCTGCTTCATGATAACGCACTTCCCCAAATCGCGGATGTAAAAACGCAGAAGTTACACCAATTTAAGTGGGAGCCACTCGAGCACCCGCCCTATAGTCCTCATCTCTCACTATGTGATTATCACGCCCTCGGTCCCCTTAAAAAGCCCTCGAAAGGTCGACGATTCCTGTAGAAGGACGTGTAGAGGGCAGTAACGAACATCTTCATGCAGCAGGATACGGTCTTTTACCAAGAGGATATCTTCAACTTGGTGCTTCGGTCGGATAATGTCTCAATGTCCGCGGCGATTTTATCTGATTGGCATACCGATTCTGGACTGTACGGCCTTCGAACGGAAACTTCCTGATCGTGCCTTATACGTCAGCATTATTTCCGATTGTGGCTGAAAGTTGTAACAACGGACTGCACGTGACGCCACACCTACGGGGCTCGGGGCTATGGCCGCTGGCGCACAATAAACTGTAAAAAAATTCGGCCGGCGACATGAGTGTGGCGGTGGCGATATCAGGGTCCATTGTGCGCCTTCCTGTGGCCTCTGCTTTGTCCGGCATAACGGTCCGCCCACTAGCCGCGTCACACGCACGCCCGTCGCCCATTACAGGGACCAGCAACGCTCATCTCTCATCGCCCTGACTGGGTAACTGGTGTCCACGGCAAATTCCACTTTGCGCCATCCCTCCTTTCTCTTACCAGCATCAACCCTTTCTTTTAATCCTCATCGCTGCTTAGCCTGTCCATTCGTGTACTGAGATCACCATTACTTTATAACGGAGCAAAAAATACACATTTCAATAACTCGTTTCTTCTTCTTATTATTTTTCTGTTAGTCCAGAATTAGGCCTAATGGTCTGTTCTGTCCTTACTAACTCTTTCTCGGAGTTCCCACACGCCTTCTTCCAATAGAGTTGTATTACATCGCTTGTCGATGAATTCGCTGAGGCTCTTTTCTTGGATTACTTGATGGCTGTACCCACAATTCTTTCCTCGTTTCTTCGTTTCTTATTTTGTCCTCTGGTGTTCAGCCTTTCACTCATCTAAGGAACTTCATTCATGGTGTTTCACTTTGTCTTAGGTATTTTAACCTTAATTTCCAGCAATGCTCCGTATAGCACTGTTGGTAGTGCCATGACTATGTAAAATCTAATGTGAGTTTCTCTTCTCGTTTTACCTTCCAATGTTCTTCTTGCGCCGGCCGGTGTGGCCGAGCGGTTCTAGGTGCTTCAATCTGGAACCGCGCGGCCGCAACGGTCGCAGGTTCGAATCCTGCCTCGGGCATGGATGTATGTGATGTCCTTAGGTTAGTCACGTTTAAGTAGTTCTAAGTTCTAGGGGAAAGGTGACCTCAGACCCATAGTGCTCAGAGCCATTTGAACCATTTGTTCTCCTTGCCGTGGTACATATACGTTGGTATGTATTCATGTGCGTTTTTATTCTCTCTCTTCTTCAAAAGCTCTTTTTTGTACGATACAATTCAAAACATGGAACAATGCACTGTCCAAAATCGCTGTGCTCGCAACAACAGCATGATTACGTTTCCATTGGTTCATCGCTGAGAAATGCTGAGCTGCCACAACGAAAACAAAAAACCCAACTTTCGTTGCGTTGGCTCACTTGGTATGATAGGCATGGCTTCACGTAGTAGCGAAAAATTAGAAACAATCGTCTTCGTACCGTGAAAATATGGTTCGCATGAAACTGTTTCTCAACACATTCTGGTTCGAATCTGCTCGTGATATCCCTTCCTACATCTTCGCCCTCACCTCACTTGTGTGCCCTCCTATGCTACTCCCCCCCCCCTCTCATCGTCCTCCTCCATCCCGCTTCCCCATTCTTATTTTGTTTAGCTCGTCACAAAATAAATCCAGAATCTGTGAGCCAGTAGTTGTCCCCGCAAACGAGCGATACATCGCTGGCGATATCGCCTGTAATCGGTCGCTCTCTAGCGATTTAAGCCATTTCTACCAGTATTACGAACGTCACTGGGTTATGAAGCTCTGCCATGCGAAATGAATTACTACGTTTAGCAGCAGCGTATGTCGGTGAATATACCTAAAAAAAGGAGAGAAACTAATTAAATTTGTTTCGGAAGCTTTTCTCTGGGACTCCAAGCTGTGTTACAAAATACGTTACCTTTTTTAGTAACGCCAAGTATTTTGTGTACATCTTTCCAGCCGGTATTTCCACATGCAAATTATTTACCACAGTTCCTTTTTTGCTGATTGGTCTGGTAGTTTAACTACAAGTATTTACACTAAGGCTTCGTAAACTCTACGTGCCAATAAAAATATTATCAATAGCAGTGCTGCTGGTTTCCACAATTCCTGTAAGTTTTATGAGGGAGAGACAGAATATATAAAATAGCAAGGTGTTTAATTAAGTGTCGCTCTCGAATACGTTTGCCTAAAAATATTAAAATTAAAATCACCAGCTAAGTACATCATTCGTTTCAGAAGTTAAAAAGTTTAACGTCACAGTGTTTCATGAATACCTAAAACATACCAGTTGGAGACCTGTATGTTGTGATTATTACTTTTAACTTTCGATGAATTACTTCTTTTACGGTACAAGCTTCAAAATTTGACAGTATCAGTGCTTTCATATTTGTACGCGTGACCATTCCTGCTTAAATTTCACTTTTTAGAACAGTTCCCGAACAACTTCATAAATTATTGTATATATTCCTCACTGCACGGGCCCTAGCGAAACAAAACAAAACTACTTCATCACGCCTAATAGACAAACGGGGGGCAGTCAGCCATACTGCAGTCAATATCTTGGAATACAGTCGGAATCGATAGTTTTGTGCCGATATTACCGAGTTATACAATTTTAAATATTAGTATCGTTGTCAACTAACTTATAGGATCCGATATTGGAATTTCCCTGCTAATACTGAGCATGTCCCAGCGTTTCGAGGCTCTCTCTCTCTCTCTCTCTTCTCTCTCCGCACAATGCAATATGCACGAATCTTCTTCATTGCATACCATTAAGTGCGAGATGATACATCGAACGCCAATACCAAATTGAAATGAATATGTATCTGTCTGCCATGAAAAAGAATTGACAATAAATATGGTGAAAAGACAATGAATTCCAGAAAAACCTTATTTTACCTTAGCCAAGTAGTAGGCTAACCATTCTCGGTTAGTTACGGGCAAAAGTAAAAAATAGAGAAACGAGGAAATTCACAATTCAGGGGAAGTACAATGATTTTCATAGAAAAAGGAAATCACAAAACTAATGAATAGAACGCATGGCACGATAGGTGAAAACAAGATGACGCAATTCACGGCAAAGAAATTTTTTCCGCCGGCAGAAAATTTCTAGTTGTATTAGCTGGTTTAGTATGCTAAAAACACTGTCAGCAGGGAGTCCTACAACGCTAACTAGAATGATTGTGATTCAGTGGCTAAGTGGGTAATTATTCGGCTGCATAGCCTAAGATTTACGTTACAAAGCAAGTGGATGTAGTATCTGAAATAGTCAACAGACTGCTAATACATATATGCGGGCAGCTTCAGGAGGCTCAGGAAATACTTAAGAATATTCCATATAACATGTGTCCAGTTTCTACTCGTTACAAAGACACTGCTTTCAGAAAGCAATCCAAGCAGATAGTCACAGAAGGTGTTTAGCCGAGGCAAATGATTAAGTTCACAAATAATTTTCATAAACCCACATCTGTCTTAGGCAGGTTTTAGATTCTCTTGACAGCACCACAAGTTGCTATTCAAATGTCGTCTTCGCGTTCTTTTATGAGGGAAGCACTATTCATAATCTGAACTATCAGATCGTGTTTTGCGTCTACCTTTTCTTTGTTGACTTCGCCTTTCAACCGTCCCCACAGGTAAATATCTAAAGAGATACGGTCCTAGGACCTTGGTGACCAAGAAACGTGACCGTTTCTGCCGCTATATCTTCCATGGGTATGTATTGTGTTTTGTAGTGTTGGCAATGCTCACAACACTACAAAACACAATACGCACTTAAGGGTATACAAATAAACAGTAAACAGTGGTGTTCCAAAACGTGTGTTGTGCAAAACGTAAAAAATGCATGGTTCTACAAAGCAGCGAAAAATTGGACTACAGGTTGTTGTTGTTATGGTCTTCAGTCCTGAGACTGGTTTGATGCAGCTCTCCATGCTACTCTATCCTGTGCAAGCTTCTTCATCTCCCAGTACATCTACATCTACATCTACATCCATACTCCGCAAGCCACCTGACGGTGTGTGGCGGAGGGTACCTTCAGTACCTCTATCGGTTCTCCCTTCTATTCCAGTCTCGTATTGTTCGTGGAAAGAAGGATTGTCGGTATGCCTCTGTGTGGGCTCTAATCTCTCTGATTTTATCCTCATGGTCTCTTCGCGAGATATACGTAGGAGGGAGCAATATACTGCTTGACTCTTCGGTGAAGGTATGTTCTCGAAACTTTGACAAAAGCCCGTACCGAGCTACTGAGCGTCTCTCCTGCAGAGTCTTCCACTGGAGTTTATCTATCATCTCCGTAACGCTTTCGCGATTACTAAATGATCCTGTAAGGAAGCGCGCTGCTCTCCGTTGGATCTTCTCTATGTCTTGTATCAACCCTATCTGGTACGGATCCCACACTGCTGAGCAGTATTCAAGCAGTGGGCGAACAAGCGTACTGTAACCTACTTCCTTTGTTTTCGGATTGCATTTCCTTAGGATTCTTCCAATGAATCTCAGTCTGGCATCTGCTTTACCGACAATCAACATTATATGATCATTCCATTTTAAATCACTCCTAATGCCTACTCCCAGATAATTTATGGAATTAACTGCTTCCAGTTGCTGACCTGCTATTTTGTAGCTAAATGATAAAGGATCTATCTTTCTGTGTATCCGCAGCACATTACACTTGTCTACATTGAGATTCAGTTGCCATTCCCTGCACCATGCGTCAATTCGCTGCAGATCCTCCTGCATTTCAGTACAATTTTCCATTGTTACAACCTCTCGGTACACCACAGCATCATCTGCAAAAAGCCTCAGTGAGCTTCCGATGTCATCCACCAGGTCATTTATGTATATTGTGAACAGCAACGGTCCTATGACACTCCCCTGCGGCACACCTGAAATTACTCTTACTTCGGAAGACTTCTCTCCATTGAGAATAACATGCTGCGTCCTGTTATCTAGGAACTCCTCAATCCAATCACACAATTGGTCTGATAGTCCATATGCTCTTACTTTGTTCAATAAACGACTGTGGGGAACTGTATCGAACGCCTTGCGGAAGTCAAGAAACACGGCATCTACCTGTGAACCCGTGTCTATGGCCCTCTGAGTCTCGTGGACGAATAGCGCGAGCTGGGTTTCACATGACCGTCTTTTTCGAAACCCATGCTGATTCCTACAGAGTAGATTTCTAGTCTCCAGAAAAGTCATTATACTCGAACACAATACGTGTTCCAAAATTCTACAACTGATCGACGTTAGAGATATAGGTCTATAGTTCTGCACATCTGTTCGACGTCCCTTCTTGAAAACAGGGATGACCTGTGCCCTTTTCCAATCCTTTGGAACGCTACGCTCTTCTAGAGACCTACGGTACACCGCTGCAAGAAGGGGGGCAAGTTCCTTCGCGTACTCTGTGTAAAATTGAACTGGTATCCCATCAGGTCCAGAGGCCTTTCCTCTTTTGAGCGATTTTAATTGTTTCTCTATCCCTCTGTCGTCTATTTCGATATCTACCATTTTGTCATCTGTGCGACAATCTAGAGAAGGAACTACAGTGCAATCTTCCTCTGTGAAACAACTTTGGAAAAAGACATTTAGTATCTCGGCCTTTAGTCTGTCATCGTCTGTTTCAGTATCATTTTGGTCACAGAGTGTCTGGACATTTTGTTTTGATCCACCTACCGCTTTGACATAAGACCAAAATTTCTTAGGATTTTCTGCCAAGTCAGTACATAGAACTTTACTTTCGAATTCATTGAACGCCTCTCGCATAGCTCTCTTCACACTACATTTCGCTTCGCGTAATTTTTGTTTGTCTGCAAGGCTTTGGCTATGTTTATGTTTGCTGTGAAGTTCCCTTTGCTTCCGCAGCAGTTTTCTAACTCGGTTGTTGAACCACGGTGGCTCTTTTCCATCTCTTACGATCTTGCTTGGCACATACTCATCTAACGCATATTGTACGATGGTTTTGAACTTTGTCCACTGATCCTCAACACTATCAGTACTTGAGACAAAACTTTTGTGTTGAGCCAACAGGTACTCTGAAATCTGCTTTTTGTCACTTTTTCTAAACAGAAAAGTCTTCCTACCCTTTTTAATATTCCTATTTACGGCTGAAATCATCGATGCCGTAACCGCTTTATGAGCACTGATTCCCTGTTCTGCGTTAACTTTTTCAAATAGTTCGGGTCTGTTTGTCACCAGAAGGTCTAATATGTTATCGCCACGAGTCGGTTCTCTGTTTAACTGCTCAAGGTAGTTTTCAGATAAAGCACTTAAAAAAATTTCACTGGATTCTTTGTCCCTGCCACCCGTTATTAACGTCTGAGTCTCCCAGTCTATATCCGGCAAATTAAAATCTCCACCCAGAACTATAACATGGTGGGGAAATCTACTCGAAATATTTTCCAAATTATCCTTCAGGTGCTCAGCCACAACAGCTGCTGAGCCAGGGGGCCTATAGAGACATCCAATTACCATGTCTGAGCCTGCTTTAACCGCGACCTTCACCCAAATCATTTCACATTTCGGATCTCCGTCAATTTCCTTCGATACTATTGCACTTCTTACCGCTATAAACACGCCTCCCCCTTCACTGTTCAGCCTGTCTCTGCGGTATACATTCCAATCTGAGTTTAGGATTTCGTTACTGTTTACGTCTGGTTTCAGCCAACTTTCTGTCCCTAGTACTATATGGGCGTTGTGATCGTTTATTAATGAGAGCATTTCTGGGACCTTTCTATAGACGCTCCTGCAGTTTACTATTAGCACATTAATATTGTTATTCCCTGTTGCATTTTGCCTACTCCTATCTTGCCGCGTCTCAGGAGGCGTCTTGTCGGGCCTAGGGAGGGGATTCTCTAACCTAAAAAACCCCCATGTGCACTCCACACGTACTCCGCTACCCTTGTAGCCGCTTCCGGCGTGTAGTGCACGCCTGACCTATTCAGGGGGACCCTACATTTCTCCACCCGATAGCGGAGGTCGAGAAATTTGCACCCCAGATCTCCGCAGAATCGTCTGAGCCTCTGGTTTAAGCCTTCCACTCGGCTCCAAACCAGAGGACCGCGATCGGTTCTGGGAACGATACTACAAATAGTTAGCTCTGATTCCACCCCGCGAGCGAGGCTTTCCGCCTTCACCAATTCCGCCAACCGCCTGTACGAACTGAGGATGACCTCTGAACCCAGACGGCAGGAGTCATTGGTGCCGACATGAGCAACAATTTGCAGTCGGGTGCACCCAGTGCTCTCTATCACCGCCGGTAGGGCCTCCTCCACATCTCGGATGAGACCCCCCGGCAAGCAGACAGAGTGAACACTGGCCTTCTTCCCCGACCTTCTCGCTATTTCCCTAAGGGGCTCCATCACCCCAGTACCTACTGCAAGCTACATCCTTCTGAATCTGCTTAGTGTATTCATCTCTTGGTCTCCCCCTACGATTTTTACCCTCCACGCTGCCCTCCAATACTAAATTGGTGATCCCTTGATGCCTCAGAACATGTCCTACCAACCGATCCCTTCTTCTGGTCAAATTGTGCCACAAACTTCTCTTCTCCCCAATCCTATTCAATACTTCCTCATTAGTTATGTGATCTACCCATCTAATCTTCAGCATTCTTCTGTAGCACCACATTTCGAAAGCTTCTATTCTCTTCTTGTCCAAACTATTTACCGTCGATGTTTCACTTCCATACATGGCTACACTCCATACAAATACTTTCAGAAATGACTTCCTGACACTTAAATCTATACTCGATGTTAACAAATTTCTCTTCTTCAGAAACGCTTTCCTTGCCATTGCCAGTCTACATTTTATATCCTCTCTACTTCGACCATCATCAGTTATTTTGCTCCCCAAATAGCAAAACTCCTTTACTACTTTAAGTGTCTCATTTCCTAATCTAATACCCTCAGCATCACCCGACTTAATTCGACTACATTCCATTATCCTCGTTTTGCTTTTGTTGATGTTCATCTTATATCCTCCCTTCAAGACACCATCCATTCCGTTCAACTGCTCTTCCAAGTCCTTTGCTGTCTCTGACAGAATTACAATGTCATCGGCGAACCTCAACGTTTTTATTTCTTCTCCATGGATTTTAATACGTACTCCGAATTTTTCTTTTGTTTCCTTTACTGCTTGCTCAATATACAGATTGAATAACATCGGGGAGAGGCTACAACCCTGTCTTACTCCCTTCTTAACCACTGCTTCCCTTTCATGTCCCTCGACTCTTATAACTGCCATCTGGTTTCTGTACAAATTGTAAATAGCCTTTCGCTCCCTGTATTTTACCCCTGCCACCTTTAGAATTTGAAAGAGAGTATTCCAGTCAACATTGTCAAAAGCTTTCTCTAAGTCTACAAATGCTAAAAACGTAGGTTTGCCTTTCCTTAATCTTTCTTCTAAGATAAGTCGTAAGGTCAGTATTGCCTCACGTGTTCCAACATTTCTACGGAATCCAAACTGATCTTCGCCGAGGTCGGCTTCTACCAGTTTTCCATTCGTCTGTAAAGACTACAGGTACCAGTGTCTAATGAAGAAAGGAACCAAAGATATGCTAGACGGCATGCCAG
Organism: Schistocerca cancellata; assembly: GCF_023864275.1. Classification (NCBI taxonomy): domain Eukaryota; kingdom Metazoa; phylum Arthropoda; class Insecta; order Orthoptera; family Acrididae; genus Schistocerca; species Schistocerca cancellata. Next base: position 754,984,420 of record NC_064629.1, on the reverse strand, counting down.
TGTCTAATGAAGAAAGGAACCAAAGATATGCTAGACGGCATTTCCTCATATAGGCGAGAAACCAAGAAGAAATTAGCGTAAGCGAAAACCAACAAATTGTTAACGAACTGTTTTTCGGTCTCAAAAACAAATCAAATTGTAAACATATTTGATTACAGACCACTGATGCTGCTTTACCTCAATTAAGCGAAAGGCGTCTGATGAGAAAAACATGCATTTTCATGTACTTGTAACGACGGAAAAAATACCCTCAGAAATTTAATGATCAATGATGTAAGTACTTTTCGGTTATATAAAATGGCAATGCTGAACAGAAATAAACTTATCCCAGTGCTGCACAATAAGTGCGTGCCTGGGCGTAAGTGAGCTGTGCAGTAGACTATCTGTCAAAAATGTACCACATGGCTGAGGTTATTAACACTCTTGATGTCCTCATTTTTTTCTGTGATAGTGGATGTTACTTTGTAAATGTAATCCATATGAGCGTACTTAATTATTTTTACCAAGATTTGTATTACAAAGTAGTGCGTAGATATTTGAAATCCCTTTTTACACATCAGAGTTTGAAACGAGTGTTAAGAATGCTCTGTTTGTATCTGCTGTTACTTCGTGCAGTTAAACAACAATTGCAGAATGTTGCAATAGGTACAGATTGGTACAGTTTGTTTCATATACAGGTCTTTTTTATGTCTCGGTGTCAATTTTCATTAGTAACCTTGGTATAATTTCTTTCAGCTTCGCACATAGAATATATTTATTTAGGCATACAGCAAACATAAAGAGAGATTTAACTTTTTACATTGTTTCCCAAAGATTAAAATATCATTGTAAAACAGAAACAGTTCCCAATTCTTTAGGAAGATGACCCGCATTCTTTAACTCTGTAAAAGTTCAGCTCAAATTCCCTAATCTTCTTCAAATAAGCAAAATAGCAATGTGCGAAAACTTTTAGCTCACTAAATAAATAGCAAAGTGACACCCAACGACCATGAAGTTCTGAAATTTTCATTCATCAAGTACTTTTTGCTAGTTATTTCAATCTCTTGCAGACGCTGGTAATTTAAATTAATGCGAGTTTTCTTTAAATTTGTTAACATGTGACCATTATTCACAGCAGCATTTCATTTGCCATGAGAAAACACAAAGTCGATGTACACTACGCTATTTCACCCCCTATCTCTAAAGTTGCTGCTAAGTGCAAGGTCAGTGATGTAAATGGATTTTACATGTTGACGGATGCTGCATAACCTTTCGGATATGATATGGCACTGAAAACCTGATGATACACGGAACACTTATCGAAAGCCTCAGAAAAAATGAGAAAATTAACGCCTGTCAAACATTAGTGCTGCACTGTTCTCCAAAGCTGCTTCTAGAATTCACATGTGTTGAAACCGTTGACAGACCGGCAGTTCATCTGAAACTTAACATGGGTTAATGGTGTCAAACTAGCACCAAACTGCAACTCAATTCTGCCCAGCGCCACTATTTTATGTAATCACTTCGATCTTAGCAGTCGAGACTGGTGAGTCTTAAACGAGGAAATCGTGTAAGGAAAATCGTACAAAATACAGTATACAGGGTGATTCAAAAATAATACCACAACTTTAGGGATGTAAAACTCTGCAACGACAAAAGGCAGAGCTAAGCACTATCTGTCGGCGAATTAAGGGAGCTATAAAGTTTCATTTAGTTGTACATTTGTTCGCTTGAGGCGCTGTTGATTAGGCGTCAGCGTCAGTTGATGCTAAGATGGCGACCGCTCAACAGAAAGCTTTTTGTGTTATTGAGTACGGCAGAAGTGAATCGACGACAGTTGTTCAGCGTGCATTTCGATCGAAGTATGGTGTTAAACCTCCTGATAGGTGGTGTATTAAACGTTGGTATAAACGGTTTACAGAGAATGGGTGTTTGTGCAAAGGGAAAAGTTCTGGACGGCCGAGAACGAGTGATGAAAATGTAGCACGCATCCAGCAAGCATTTGTTCGCAGCCCAGGAAAATCGACTCGCAGAGCTAGCAGAGAGCTGCAAATTCCACAATCAACTGTATGGAGAGTCCTACGAAAAAGGTTAGTTATGAAACCTGAACGTCAACTACCCGAGGCGATGGATCGGCCGCCAGGCAGCCCGTGACAGAGCACTTCATTACTGGCCTCCAAGAAGCCCTGATCTTATCCCCTGCGATTTTTTCTTATGGGGGTATGTTAAGGATATGGTGTTTCGGCCACCTCTCCCAGCCACCATTGATGATTTGAAACGAGAAATAACAGCAGCTATCCAAACTGTTACGCCTGATATGCTACAGAGAGTGTGGAACGAGTTGGAGTATCGGGTTGATATTGCTCGAGTGTCTGGAGGGGGCCATATTGAACATCTCTGAACTTGCTTTTGAGTGAAAAAAAAACCTTTTTAAATACTCTTTGTAATGATGTATAACAGAAGGTTATATTATGTTTCTTTCATTAAATACACATTTTTAAAGTTATGGTATTCTTTTTGAATCACCCTGTATAATGTGCTGTGTCGTCGGAACAAGACACAGCCAGAGCAAAAGCACCACAGGCCCAAAGATGTGAGCAGGTGCCAGTGCCATAGAAACTCGTCACTTTCACGAGTTTCACCAGCGCCACGGGTGACGCTAAGGATGAAGATGTCGACTTCATCTGGGCCAATTGCCAGCGAGTACAGTTCGCCAATGACTGGACGACAACGGACAGAAGCCTACTCGGAAGATAGAACAGCACGTCTGGCCCACTTGGTTACTGATCGTCGTCCAGGGCTGACTTAGATAGGGAACGTCGTTTAGCGAACTCTTAGAAGTGAACAGACAGTTGTTGTAAATTACATTTTCTATGTACTGTGACGTTTACTTACGGTTCTGTGCACTTAGCCATTGAAGGCCTTTTTGTGTTATATTACACGCAGTGTCGCAGACGTCATTATACAACCAGCCACGAAGATAAGTAAACCTTTTTAACTCATTTGTGTGACTTTGTTATTAATTTGCTGGAGTGTTGTATAACCTTCGCTCTCCTATTCTGTTACCTGACCCTGGGGCATAGCTGTGTGATAGTGGCAGGGAGAAATTGACCTAGCGGTGTACTGCACCAGAAGCCGTTTCACGAACCCACAAACTAGGCCTTCATTAAGTACAGTGGCAACTCGGCCACCACAACAGTAGCGACAACGTCTTTACAAAACTGGCGACGAGGGTTTACAAAATAATGATGAAGAGATACTGCATACAGTCACCATTCCTTCAAATGAATGATTTATTTGTCTGTAACTAGTTCCATGTCGACGTTCGTTCCCACTCTCTGAATTAATACTGCGTACAATTTTACACTCTACTCACAAAGACAGGGAGTCTTTTCCTAAAATAACATAATGCACATGTTGGTTTTGGGCGTCACACAGACTGCACAGAGATTTGTAAAATCTGCCACAGCTTTCCTGTTAAATAATGCTGTATGTTGCTAACACATGCGCCAAAGAATTAATAGTTTATAGCATTGTTAAAAAGAAAGACAGGTAGTCAGTGTAAGACTGAGTCACACAGTTATTTAATAGGAACATTAGTTTTCCTGAAATCTGTTACAGATCAGGCCTCGTTCAATCGTAATTGTGTTTTTAATTGCTATAAAATCACGTATCTGGTGATGTAATACTATATACGCCATGGTCATATCAGATCACCAGCGACGATCTCGTAAAATTTTGGCTGACATTGTGTAAGATCAACGAAAAGGACCTTATTTGTTGCGTTCCTATCTGAATGATTTACGCTACCTGGTGTTAAAACTTCGAGATGTGCTATCAGAGTTGTTGGAGACTAACTTCCGCTGTCCGCGAGAGGATATGGTTACAACTCGACGGTGCACGATCCCATTTCAATATTAAAGTCTGAGAGCACTTTAGAAACAGACATCCGCATAGTTGGATTGGATGGGGAGGAGGTCCTGACCCATGGGTATCTTTCCTAACGGCTTACATAAAGTAGTTGCTGTATAATAGCCGATTGACCTGTCAGCTCTTTGACTGCATAGGTTGTATTATAAACTGATATTATGTGTGAATCATTTTTTCTATTGTTACAGGCATTTATGAAGGCAATAGAGGAGAGGATATGAAACACATGGTGACAATTTTTCGTTAGTCGTTTAAGGAGGCTCAACTCGACAGCATCTTTAGTATCTTCCAAAAGAAACAAGTACTTGTAAATTGCTCCTTTTGGAAGAAACTATAGACGCTGTCCAACTGAGCCTTCATACACGACTCAGGAATCGCGGCCAGCAGGTTTTTTGGCCTACAGTCGATAAGATGATAACTATGGGGCTAAAGAGGCAAAACTTCTAAGGTCATCAGTATCTTAATCACACCCTTCCCTCCCCGAAGACGGAAATCGACGTACCCATCTGGCTGCGACTAGAGTAAATCTCAAGTTCAAATGTGAGAACGTTTTGCACATGTATGCGCAGTGTGTACCTGAGGTGGGACGTGGGAGCCAGCCCAGTATTTACGTAGTGGGATGAGGGAAACAGCCTAGAAACCACAGCCGGGCTTCTCGGCCCACCAGCCCTCCCCGTTAATCGGCGAGGCGGGTCAGGCTAGTCTCCCGTGTCCCAGAAGCGGCGAGTTAAGGCGCTTGGATATCCGGACGAACAATCCGTGGGTCTACAAGACCTGACCACTGGCGACGTGATTTTCATACTTTCTGTTTTCTTCATCGGTGTCCTCAGTACCTCTCCTCGAATACCAAACACCCGTCATTCAATAACTGTAATACGTCCAGTACCTTGGCTGTACCTTTGCGTAACGCTAAATCTTTCTCTGTTTCAGCCATACAACATTGGAACGAAGTAAGCAGTCAGCGACGTCGTGTCCGAAACCGCTCTGCACTCGAGAGGAGATTAAAACTGTATCTGTTATTATCGGTGTAATTTCCCTCTCGACAGATCCCATCTGCTTAACTTCAGTCAAGCAGTAATCTAGTATCTCTGTCACACTGTCAACACTATTAATGCTTTCCTCGTCCCTATATTTCTGCTTACTTTCTTCCAGCTTGTCTCTAAACCTTAACTTATTATTTCCCTTCCTTCCCCTGACCTGTCAGCATCTTCAAGACGTTAATGAGTAAATTACTTAATATAATGTTAATGAAACTGACATTTCTGAAATATATATTTATTACTGTATCTTTTATTAATATTATCATCATCATTTACTGATCATCCACAGCGCACGTTGTCACTTGAATAAAATTCATCAATACAGCTGTCATTGGGTCAAAAAAGTGCTTAATAATCATCCTCAAAAATCTTTTATTAATTTGTCAGTGCAAAAAATTGTGACAGATAGCAAACAAAGCTTTAAATCTGACGTGAAATCATTTATGCTTTACAACTTCTACTGAACAGTAGTCTACAATAATTTTTAATAAGAGCAGTAGCATTTACAAGGTGTTTTAAAACAATATCCTATTCCTAACGGCGACGTTACTGGTCAACAAAATGCCTGTAACCTCTGTTCGGTTCAGATATGGGCCAATTTACTTCTGCTGACTACGATGAGTACCCCACAGAGTAGGCTGTCTTCTTGTAGACGTTCACTGCTCATTTTTTACTGGTTGTGTTTGTCTTGTGCTTAGTCTTCCTATTGAGAAGCTGTTGTCAGACATAGCACCTACAGCAGTATCTGCATCAGCCATTCCGTACATATTTTTTTAATGTTCTCCTGTCATCAGAAAAAATGAGTTATTCTGCGCCAAGTGAATATCCACTAAAGTGAAATAGTATCGTATTATTCCAAGCTCTTCCGAAAGTTACCCTTGCAACTAGAGGACAGACGTAGTTTAAGCACGACAGTGTTTCAACGCATTTTCTGCATGTGTGCCACACATGTAATCAAATGCGAGGGCAGGGATGCGTTCGTACGAGTTGTGATTCTTCAAGAAGAAGGGGCTGAAGGATGAATAAGAATTACTCGTAATCAAAATGAACACCTCCTGAAGCCTCAGAAGACATGGCTACCGTAGGAAAGAACAGTCAATATCTCAAGTATTTGTTTCTGATATTTGTTTACGCGACTTATTTTCTAGTTCTGAGCAGCACTACGTCCCTTAAGAACATGGGACACTTCTTTAAACACTCTGTGTAGTATAGAACTCAGACATGGTTGTTTTGTCGTTAAATTTAAGTATGTTCCACGAGTAGGATGGTACGTGTCCTGCTAGCCACCAGCGGCAGCTTAACATTAATGTGTCACTTGGTATTTTAGGTGGCTGTCTGGTAGATCCACAATCATGTTATGCCAGTGCGTCTTATAGGTGCTGTCTACAAGGGCTTCCTTTAAACACACGTCCGAACTTGCTACTAGGTGTATCCTTGAAAAAAGAGGAAGCGGAAATACACTCATGGTCAGAAAAAACAAAGCACCTTGAACGACTGGAAAGAGGACGTTCATATTCACAGGACATGTGCATTAATATGTTCTGTAGAAATGATTAGCATTTGACCATGTCGGCCAGCGAGTCAACATCGATATCGCGGCGCAACACCACCTACCGGTGTCCGCCCCAATAGCTGAACGGTCAGCGCGTTGGAATGCCACGCACGGGGGCCCGGGTTCGATTCCCGGATGTGGTGGGAGATTTTCTCCCCTCAGGGACTGGGTCTTGTGCTGTCCTCATCATCATTTCATTCTCATTGTCGACGCGCAAGTCGTCCAATATGGCGTCGCACTCAATAAGACGCACTCCCAGCCACTGACACCATACGATCATTTCCATTTACCACCTACCGGTAAAATGTGCTTGCGGCTCTTGCTGTCGTTATTAATCGAAGGTAATGGATCAGTATGACTTGAGCCGACGTGCAGGACGCCTCGCAGGCGCATGCGTGAACCGTACCTTCACATCAGTGAGTTTGAAACAGGGAGCATTGTTGGCCCGAGAGAATGTGACACATCCATCCGGGAAATTTCTGCTTGTATGAGACGAAGTATTTCGGCAGTTCAACAGGCGTGTGCAGAATGGTTCCGGGAAGGCCGTAGAATACGAGATGGGCTAGGTCGCACAACCCAGACCAAACCCAAGAAGATCAACACCTCATCCGAATGGTATTGCAGGACAGATCTGCGTCCTCCTCGGCTCTGGCGCAACAGTGCAACATTGTAACACATCGTACACTATCAGGCGTGATAGTCCGTCGCCGTTTATTACGGCATGGATTATGAGCGCGTCGTCCACTTCTCCACCTATCTTTGATGGTTGGTTGTTTGGGGAAGGAGACCAGACAGCGTGGTCATCGGTCTCATCGGATTAGGGAAGGAAGTCGGCCGTGCCCTTTCAGAGGAACCATCCCGGCATTTGCCTGGAATGATTTAGGGAAATCACGGAAAACGTAAATCAGGATGGCCGGACGTGGGATTGAACCGTCGTCCTCTCGAATGCGAGTCCAGTGTCTAACCACTGCGCCACCTCGCTCGGTACCTATCTTTGACGAATGTGCAGAAACATGCTAGACGGCAATGGTGTGTGCAACAACATCACTGGGGACAGGAATGGCATCAGATATTGTTTCCGGACGAGTCCAGGTTCTGTTTTTTTTTTCTTTTTATTAAAAATGATGGCCGCATTTTGGTTCGCCGCAGACAGAGGGAGCGGCATCACAGTCACTGCATTCGCACAAGACATACAGCGCCAACTCAAGGACTTACAGTGTGGGGTGTTGTTGCGTACAACCGCAAATCACAGTTGGTGCGTGTCCAGGGCACTATGACCATTGTTATCTACATGAATGACATCCTGCGACCCGTGCCCATACCCTTTCGCCGGCCGCGGTGGCCGGGCGGTTCTAGGCGGTTCATTACGGAACCGCGCGACTGCTACGGTCGCAGGTTCGAATCCTGCCTCGGGCATGGATGTTTGTGATGTCCTTAGGTTAGTTAGGTTTACCCAGTTCTAAGTTCCTAGGGAACTGATGACCTCAGATGTTAAGTCCCATAGAGCTCAGAGCCATTTGAACCATTTGAACCATACCCTTTCTGCACAACACACCAGACGCTATTTTTCATGAAGTTAATGGATGACCTCATCTTGCTGCACGAACACGTGTCTTCTTGGTGTCACAGGATGTCAGCCTTTTGCCCTGGCTCGCCAGATCATCAGACTTGTTGCCAATCGGAAATGTGTGGGATATGGTGAACTGATGGTTGCAGCACTGTCACCCAATGCCAACCACCACAGATGAACCTTGGAACCAAGTGAATGCTGCATGGATGGTTATATCACAGAACGCCATTCGCGTCTTATACGCGCCGATGCCATCACGCATGGAAAAGTTATCAGGGTGCATGGCGGACCCTGTGCCTACTAGGCAACAAGACATATACTGAACCAACGTGACTGAAATGTTAATCATTTTTGCAGATCTCTAGTCGTTCGAGATGCTCTGTTTTTTTTTTTTTTTTTTTTTTTTTTTTTTTTTTTTTTTTTTTTTTTTTTTTTTAACGTGAGCGTAGGTTCTGCATTGTTGGGCTCCAGCAAATTTCGATGTCATTGTTCGAGATTCACGGCATGATATCTGTAGGTACGGGAGAGCCAGTTTCGTAGGCTGCACATTCCCCGACCTCGGGTGTCTGGATTGTTATCGGTCGTATTACATAAAAAATGTGTTTATTCGAGAATGATTTCTAATTCAGAGACGCATCATCAGCGTGTCATAGAACCTTGTGAAGCCTTTCTTCATCGTCTGGGGTTGCTGAAAGGTTCTGTATGAGTTCCTTGTGACCGAGCGAGGTGGCGCAGTGGTTAGCACACTGGACTCGCATTCGGGGGGACGACGGTTCAATCCCGCGTCCGGCCATCCTGATTTAGTTTTTCCGTGAATTCCCTAAATCGCTCCAGGCAAATGCCAGGATGGTTCCTTTGAAAGGGCACGGCCGACTTCCTTCCCCGTCTTTCCCTAATCCGATGAGACCGATGACCTCGCTGTCTGGTCTCCTCCCTCAGTAGAACCCCAAGTTCCTTGTGTAAAATGTTCTGTCTTCTTGTCGCGTCATATTAATGTAAAAAATCTAGTTTCCTACTATTACAACCATAGATGGCTGTCTCCAGTGCCGTGTAATCGTAATCGTCAAAAAGCCGAGTTTTTACTCTAAGCTGATATGCCACGATAGCCGAGAACATTTATTAAACATGTTTAAACATAATCTTTTCCTTGTTTTAGTGTGAGGAATCCGCCCCTGAAAGTATGTAAAAGCTTTTAAATGCATATTAATTTTTCTTTCGCTTCATTTTCATTTTTACTGTGCTTTATTTATATCTCGTGTATGTATGGAAGGCTGGTTTCTGAGAGTGTGAATCTGAGCTGGAGTATAATTACGTGCTCTTCACGTAAAATCAGGTATTTAGATTAAGTATGTAACCTACATATATAACCTTATGTTCAAGTGTATCTTTTTAGTATTTTATTAAGCTGGAGATCCATATATTTGTAAGGCCACCTTTAGAGAACGTATTTCGATTATGTAGCTGGTGATATGGTACACGTAGAGGATAGCTGGAAACACAGTGTGGTTGTGACAAATGACATTGGTCCGGCGGGGCTGCTGACCGAACATCCGCTGATCGCCATTGTGGCGGCTGTCGAATGACTCAGCGGCTGGCGACCTCCGGCCATCTCCCAGGGCCAGACACCTGTATCAGCACCAGCCACAGGAAACACCGGAATAGCTGAATACAAACAGCTGGCTCACCGCTGACAGCACACCCAGTCTGGTTTCCCCTGTGTAGAATGTGTAAGTACAATAAAGGTGATTAAAATTGCAACACCTGGAAGGATAGCAGATAAGGAAATTTTGCTTATAGTGCGTATAAAGTATAGTAGGAAAAATACATGACTAAATTTGTGAGTGATTTGGGGGTATACAGGATACGAAATTCGGTACACAGAGCAGCCACCTCTGGCAGCAGCAACGGCTCTAGTATGGCTGAGCATCGAGCCGAACTGAGCTTAAAGGAGAAATACGAGTAAGTCACTCCATGCTGATTCAACTTATGCCAGAGCTGATCAGTCATAGTGACTGGTGAGCTGTGACGTTCTCGTCCCTCTGTAACCCATGACCAGATGTTTTCAGGGAATGGGAGATCTGAAGAACACGCTGGCCACGAAAAATGTTGGACATCCTCTTCGACGAGATCGTTCAAGAGAGCACGGGACCTCCAATATACGGCACAGACATCGGCCTTCAGACGGCACGATTGTAAGGCTACTGCCTGAGTTAGCGGCACCCAGATACTGGGATTGTATGGAGTCAACGAATGACATATGGCAACATTCGTTCTCCTCGGAGACTTCACAGACGGACATGACCATCGTGATACTATATGCAAAATTGGGACTCGTCTGAGAGAGGTGATATGATGGCACTCAGGTGTTGTCATTGGGCGAACCACTGTCAATGTGCCTCTCTCTCTCTCTCTCTCTCTCTCTCTCTCTCTCTCTGATGCCGAGTGTGGAGGATACTTGTCTTCCTGAAAACAAGCCAATTCCTGACTCATGGTATATCACATGACTAAAATCCTACACGGCCAAGCGAACAGTGTCTCTCTCCTCTCGGACGCCACTCATGTGGAACTACTGAGATTCTGGATGGTATAGAGAGTGGGTCTCCCACCACAAATTTTAACTTCTTACACGACATGTAATAAAATCATCTCACAGAGAGACAACATTCACATGCTATTTCTGCAAGAGCACTCTATAATCTTTCCTTATTTACAGAATGTAGATGGCATCACCCCTATTTTGTGCGGCTTTGCTGGAATGTTAGCCGTTTGCATATCCGAGTATGTAGTACACTTAATGCCAATTTGGCGTTTGTTGTATGCTGTCTTCATAACCTCGTGATTTCAATGGCCAACAGTGCATAGCTGTACTCCACAAGCCATCATATCGTGTGTGGTGGAACTTAGACAGTGTACCAGAATCATATGTCCCCTATCCTGCTCGTCTCCCAGATGAGAAATGGGAGGGAAGATAGTCGATACGTTTCTGTATGAGCCTGAATGTGTCTAATTAAGGCGTCATGATCATTACATGAGATATATCGTGGAGCAAGTATTATATTTCTTGACTTATTTGGAACCTAGGCTCTTGGAATTTTGTGAGGAAAGCTCTCTGCAAAACACAACATATTTCTTGTAGCATCTTCCACTGCAGCTTATTGAGCTTTTCTGTGACACTGAGAGTTAAGACAAACTCTTAACGAATCGTATAGCTCTTCTTTGCGTCTTTTCTCTATCTCTTCCGTCAATCGAGCCTGATACGGGTCCCAGACAGACGGACAATACTCAAGGGTCGGTCGAACAAGGGTTTAGTAACCGACATATTTCGTGAGTAAATCACACTTCCTTATGATTCTTCTGATGAATCTGAAACTGGTTTCGGCGCTACAGTCTGGAACCGCGCGACCGCTACGGTCGCAGGTTCGAATCTTGCCTCAGACATGGATGTGTGTGTTGTCCTTAGGTTAGTTAGGTTGAAGTAGTTCTAAGTTCTAGTGGACTGATGACCTCAGCAGTTAAGTCCCATAGTGCTCAGAGGTATCCGAACCATTTTTGAAACTGGTTTCTGCCTTTCCCACTACTAAATTTTTAAGGTCATTCTACCTTTAATCATTAAGGGTGCAGACTGATACACACTTGCAGAATATGAGTGAATCCAGGGATCGAGCGCCGATTGTGTGGTCAACCAATATCAGGTATTTCGCTTAACAGGACACCTTACGTTGCTTCTATTTATATTGAAGGTTGGCACCAGTCGCTGATTACCTACAATATTCTAAACTGATTACTGTAAGATAACGAAATATTTTTCGGAAATAAATATATAGTTTTTTTAATGTCTACTTCTTACACCACACAGCAAATGCTGAAAGTGACTGCCCCTAGTCTTGAGGATAATAATATGTTAGATTTTTGCAGTTTCGTATCTTATTTTGTGATTTATTGTGTTCAATAAGAAACTTGTATTGTCATACTACAACTTGAAAATGGTAAGTGTAGCGAATAATGCATTTTACAACATAATGAATAAGTGCTATGTTAAACGATTGTTCACTTTGTTTCTTATGCAGAAGGCATGTTACAGAAAAAGCACATCTGAGGTAAAACCAGGTAGAGGCAATGGTGTAAAACCGGAACTACCCGATATTACCCCCAAAACTTAATTATACACTGAAGCGTCAAAGAAACTGATATAGGCATGCCTATTCAAATACAGAGACATGTAAACAGGCAGAATACGGCGCTGCGGTCGGCAACGCCTATAAGACAGCAAGTTCAAATGGCTCTGAGCACTATGGGACTTAACATCTTAGGTCATCAGTCCCCTAGAAAAAAAATGGCTCTGAGCACTATGGGACTTAACATCTATGGTCATCAGTCCCCTAGAACTTAGAACTACTTAAACCTAACTAACCTAAGGACTTCACACACATCCATGCCCGAGGCAGGATTCGAACCTGCGACCGTAGCGGTCACGCGGTTCCAGACTGAAGCGCCTAGAACCGCACGGCCACACCGGCCGGCAGTCCCCTAGCACTTAGAATTACTTAAACCTGACTAATCTAAGCACATCACACACATCCATGTCTGAGGCAGGATTCGAACCTGAGACAGCAAGTGTCTGGCGCAGCTGTTAGATCGATTACTGCAGCTACAATGGCAGGTTATCAACATTTACGTGAGTTTGAACGTGGTGGTATAGTCGGCGCACGAGCGAAGGGACACGGCATCTCCGAGGTAGCGGTGACGTGGGCATTTTTCCCGTACGACCATTTCAAGAGTGTACCGTGAATATCAAGTATCCGATTAAACACCAGTTCTCCGACATCGCTGCGGCCAGAAAAAGATCCTGTAAGAACGAGACCAACGATGACTGAAGAGAATCGTTCATTGTGACAGAAGTGCAACCCATCCGCAAATCGCTGAAGATTTGAATGCTGGGCCATCAACAAGTGTCAGCATGCGAACCGTTCAACGAAACATCATCGACATGGGCTTTCGGAGCCGAAGGCCCACTCGTGTACCCTTGATGACTGCACAACACAAAGCTCTACGCATCGCCTAGGCCTGTCAACTCCGACAGTAGACTGTTGATGACTGGAAACATGTTGCCTGGTCGGACGAGTCTTGTTTCAACACGTATCGAGCGGACGGACATGTACGGGTATGGAGACAACCTAATGAATCCATGGAACCTGCATGTCAGCAGGGGACTGTTCAAGCTGATGGAGGCTGTGTAATAGTGTGGGGCGTGTGTAGTTGGAGTACGTAAGCATCCTTTCTGATCAGCTGCATCCATCATGCCCATTGTGTATTGGTACGGAAAATACATAACAGATTGGTGCTCAATGACGATGCATATAGACAGTGGGGCGGTGATCTTGTTATACACATTGCTGCCTTCTGCGTTACAGCGTCACTCTGCCACCTGTCGGTCACTTTCCGAACCTCAAGGAGCACTACTAACACCTGTTAACTCCATCATACTACTTTTCGAAATTTTAAGGATATTTTAAGATTTTCATTTGCATCGCCCTCGTATTACTATAAATTGAGAATAATTAGTCTACTTTCATTACCCAAAGAACGTGAAAGCAGTAGCCAGAGTTGCTAAGAGGAAAATAGGGCGAGGGCAACTCACGATGTTTTAAAAAAGGACATGGGTTACAAAAAGGTAGCAACTAATTTTAGTGATCTGCAGTCGACATCACAAAATCGAAATAAGAAAGCGCTGTGTCGTCCGAACAAGAAACAACCAGAGCAAAAGCACCACAGAAGCAAAGATACGAGCTGGTGCCAGTGCCATAGAAACTCGCCACTTGCCCAAGTTTCACCAGCGCCACTGGCGACGATGAGGATTAAGATATCGGGCGCGCGGGATTAGCCGAGCGGTCTAGGGCGCTGCAGTCATGAACTGTGCGGCTGGTCCCGGCGGAGGTTCGAGTCCTCCCTCGGGCATGGGTGTGTGTGTGTTTGTCCTTAGGATAATTTAGGTTAAGTAATGTTTAAGCTTAGGGACTGATGACCTTAGCAGTTAAGTCCCATAAGATTTCACACACATTTGAACATTTGATTAAGATATCTACTTCGCCTCGGCAGATTGGCGGCTGAGTACAATCCGCCAATGGCCGGACGACAACGGACGGAAGCCTACTCGGAAGATAGAAGAGCAGCTCTCGCGCACTTGGTTACAGATCATCGTCCAAAGCTGACTTAGACTGGGAACGTCGTTCAGTGTACTCTTAGAAGTGAACAGAAAGTTGTTGTAAATTGCATGAGCTATGTATTGTGAAGTTGATCTATGATTATTTGTAATTAGGCATTGAGGGCCTTTCTTGTGTTATATTACATGCAGTATTGCATACTTAAACATGCAACAAGTCACAAAGACAGGTAAATCATTTTAACTGATTTGTGTGACTTTTACTAATTTGTTGGAGTGTTGTAGAACCTTCGATCTCCTATCCTGCTACCTGACACTAGGGCATAGCTGTGTAATAGTCGCAGGGAGAAATTGTCTTAGCGGTGTACTGCACCAGAAGCTGTTTCACGAATTCACAAACTCGGCCTACCGTAACAAAAATGGTTCAAATGGCTTTGAGCACTATGGGACTCAATTTCTGAGGTCATCAGTCCCCTAGAACATAGAACTACTTAAACCTAACTAACCTAAGGACAGCACACACATCCATGCCCGAGGCAGGATTCGAACCTGCAACCGTAGCGGTCGCGCGGTTCCAGACTGAAGCGCCTAGAACCGCTCGACCACACTGGCCGGCTCTACCGTAACAACAGTGGCAACTTGGCCTCCACAGCAGTAGCGACGAGGCCTTTACAAAACTGGCGACGAGGGTTTACAAAACAAAGAAAGAAGTGGTAATATATAAAAGATTGTGAACCCACCGATTCCATATTCTGCTAACAGTAATTGGATCTCGACCAACGCGAGCAGCAATGTCGCGATACGATAAACCGCAATCGCTATAGGCTACAATCCGACCTTTATCAAAGTCAGAAACGTGAGGGTACGCATTTCTCCTCCTTACACGAGGCATCACAGCAACTTTTCACCAGGCAACGCCGGTCAACTGCTGTTTGTGTATGAGAAATCGGTTGGAAACTTTCCTCATGTCAGCGCGTTGTAGGTGTCGCCACCGGCGCCAACCTTGTGTGAATGCTCTGAAAAGCTAATCATTTACATATCACAGCATCTTATTCCTGTCGGTTAAATTTCGCGACTGTAGCACGTCATCTTCGTGGTGTAGCAATTTTAATGGCCAGTAGTGTAGTTTTATTCGGGTGCAAAACGCTATAATTACATTACTGGAATTATAAAGCCATTACCTGTTCCAACTTCAGTGAACGCTAGATTTAAAATTCATCCCTTCTGGATGTGCCGACCGGTATCAGTAAGTAGAATTATTGATTTTAAGGAGGAAAACTCGCAAGGTGAGTTATATTGGTTGCTGCTCCAGTGCTGATTGCCGTCACTGTGCTATACTGGGGAACCTGAATTATCAGAAACGAAAATTCCAGGTAACAGTGAAGCGAAATGTGTACATTGTTTCTTGATAAAACGACCCTCTAGTTTGCCCACTAAAAGCTCCGAAGAAGTAAGATACCCTAATTAACATCCAGGCAGGTACAAACGCATTTAACATTACTGTGAAAATTCAGTTAATTCTAAAATAGTCTTAAAATTGCTAGTATTATTGTTTTAGCAACAAGTACTAAGTTATGCGTTACTATAGAAGGCCAAGATTCTAGTAAGGTCGTACCCCTTAACAGGGACGACCTCACTACCGTAGTAAACGAGAATAAGAGAACACTGTAATTAAGGGGGGCAAAATAGGGTGTAAGGGCGTTATACGTTTTGTTAAAATATACTATTCCAAACGAATGTCTAGATTTTTGCGAACTAATACCTCGTTTATGAGTATTGTGAAGCTGCTGGTCTGTTACACGCTACTGTTTCTTCCAACGCTTTGCGTTCATTAAGCTTCAAACATCGACTGTACGCAAATCTAGAGCTATACAGATACACGATCTTGTTGGATCTCAGAACAGTTACATATCCATATTTTAAAATCATTTTTATTCGCTTTTAGTCGTTCGAACTAAGGTACTTCCTCTGTCAGACAGAAAGATATAAAAGAAATGATTTCGTTTTCTGTATGTACTTTGTTGTAATTTTGTACATAAATTCTAACTTGTAAAAGAAAACGACAATTATCTACTACGCAATATAAAAACGAATGTTGCATGCAGATACGAAATCAAATTTTTCCTGGTGAAATGGTAGCTATTACCAAAACTCAATAACCAAAAATTTCAAAAATGTCCATCTCACATTCTCTAAATGATGAATACGGGTTCGATGAACACTTCAAGGAAATTAAATGCCTTTGCCTATCTGTGCAATAGCTGAATTTGGATATTACGAGAACAATGTTGTCTGTATGAGAAACAAGATTCACATCGCCACGTTTCAAGGAAGCGGAACAATTTCATTGCGAGGGGTGATATTAAATGTAATTGCTCACTATTCAGTCTGTTCTGGGGTTCAAAGGTAGTCTTCCCATTTTAGATCTTTGCACGTACGCGATTCGAACTAAATACGTGTACTCCACAAGAGAACAGTAATATGTACACAACCACATTGTTGCTTTTATTGTGTTGGCAGAAGAGCCAACACCGTGTTGCTAGAGGAGGCCAAAAGGCACGCGTTAAGCTCACGCAGACTGGCGTGAGGTCTGGAACATTACAATGTAATGAATATAGCAAATAAGGTATGTAGTTGATGTAATACTTAACTTTATTCCATAATTGGTGAACATCGCTCTTGTTGATACATTTGCTAACAATCTCAATATAAACTGGTAATGGCTCCTTGCTAGGTCGTAGCAAATGACGTAGCTGCAGGCTATGCTAACTATCGTCTCGGCAAATGAGAGCGTATTTGTCAGTTAGTAGCATCGCTAGCAAAGTCTGCTGTACAACTGGGGCGAGTGCTAGGACGTCTCTCTAGACCTGCCGTGTGGCGGCGCTCGGTCTGCAATCACTGACAGTGGCGAAACGCGGGTCCGACGTATACTAGCGGACCGCGGCCGATTTAAAGGCTACCACCTAGCAAGTGTGGTGTCTGGCGGTGACACCACAGCTTTCACCTCAAATAGTTTAGGAACACCACGCACAATCTAACATTGACAGCTAGACAGGGATCCACAATCTTCCCGATTTAGTCCACAGCCTTAAATTGCTGAAATGATTTAAATGCACTGAAATTAAATGATTGAATTGATGGGAATGTATTCACTAACTCTCTGATGCCATGAAAATCATGTAAGGTGTCCAACATTATCTCAGAGACCAGTATGATGACTAACAGCCTTCTCTCCAGCCGAGATCGCTAGTGCACACACTATATTCGTAGGTAGATGATTCGAATACTGCTGGTGGAAGAAATCTTCACTACTGACGTTACCCAATTCAGTTCCAATCCACTCATGGAATGAAGTCGTATCACACTATTGATGGTGGTCCGTCAGTTGGATGAGGACGTTAAGTTCGCCGGCCTCCTTGGAACTTTTCGAGAGGAGTAGACTTCGTGCCGGCAGCGAGTTTAACCCTCTCCCTCATCTTTTCATAACACAACTGAAACATGATACACATCCTTTATACTCAGCCATTCAGATACACATCCTTTACACTCAGCTATTTACCTACAGTCAATGGATATATACATCACACACACCGCGAAGAAAGTGGCCTTGTGACTGGTCGATTGATGCTAATCCTCACGTCTCCCAACCAACAATGCCACACAACTCTTCGTTTCTTTTCTCATGGTCACGATTGTACAACATGGTTTTACTACTTCCTTCTGTTGCGTGATGGCACGTTATGTTCGCACTGACACGAAGAGGAGGTATATCTCCAACAGCCGCCAAGTGCGCGCATTTCACACGGTTTTGTTCTCGATCTGTATATTGCTGTGGTACATTATGCTGGACGTTTTGTTTCGCACGGCTTCTGGGAAGCATGGCTAAGGAACAGACCAACTGTTGTGTACTTGTTACTACTATTCAGTGTTCTGGCTCATGTTATTTCAGGTGGCATAATTTGTTTCACATCATGAAGTTACACAAATTTGCCTAATGTTTTGTAACCTAAAAGCCAACGACCACACATTGTTTGAAGTTGGTACCATGTTTTGTGCTCTAATCTTTTCTTCGAAGTATTTCGATATCAAAAGACGGTGACATTGAAAAATGACTGATCGAGCTACCATCTGATCTCGAGTGTATAGATGACACAGAGAGTGATTCTAATTACGGAGTCAAAACTTGTCAAGCTTCGTGTGGTTCTCTAGATGAAAGTAGTTGTAAGGAACAGGAAATGAAACTATAAGCGTCAAAAGAAGGAAGGAATATTAGGATTTATTGTCCAGAATCAGTGTAAAGAGTCTGTAAAAACATAATCCTACACGGAAACAGTAGTGCAACGCATTTTCGGCTGAGCAGTTCAGTGGGGAAATGGGGCCATGTTCTCATAAAAAAATTGGATAACCCAAGGCCGACTGACGTATTCCATACGATGCATTATAATAAATTAATAGATCTGATCGTCTATCAAACCAACTTGTAATAATCAAACGGAAAAGCCTAATGGTACAAGAGCTAATGAAGAAATACGAACTTTCAAAAATGGTTTAAATGGCTCTAAGCACTATGGGACTTAACATCTGAGGTGATCAGTCCCCTAGACTTAGAGCTACTTGAACCTAAAGAACCTAAGGATATCACACACATTCATGCCCGTGGCAGGATTCGAACCAGCGGCCGCAGCAGCAGCGCGGTTCCGGACTGAAGCGCCTAGAACCGCTCGGTCACAGCGGCCTAATACGAACTTTCCTGGCAATATGTAGGTTAATAGGAATAAAAAGACAGCGTTCCTAATGACTATTTGTCTGGTGCACCTGAACTTCCTGACAGATACGTAGATTTCTGAACGTCAGTGAATCGTTTTGAACGTGTGCTTAGTAATCTGCATGTCAATCACAACTCCTTGCAATCTGAAGGAGAGCGCGCAAAGGCACGTAGCCTACTACAGAAGGAGTACAATGTTCATAATCCTTTCTGTAAAAACCTTATGAATTAAGTGGGCACCTACCCATTCGTGAGCCAATGGTAAAATCAAAGATAATTTACATATAATGTGACTGGGCGCCATATCCAAAAACTTGGTAACACACTCTGGAAGCCAACGCACTTCGAATCTATTGATCACATACCTATGAGACGTTTGTTGGACCCATGGAATATCCCAGCCAACAATATCATAAGATATTTACTTTTTTTATATTTAATACGTATATTGTCGTGGTAACTGTAAACGTGAACTCTAGGCACGTCTTTTAAGATATAAGATTAGTTTGGATACCTCAGTCACGCCAGATAAAGCAAACGCGTACAAAGAGTAGGCAGAATCGTATTTTCTTTTTATTTTTAAAGTCTAGCGAACACATGACATACCTGCGTTCGATGTTAACTGTTGCAAATTCTGGCTGTTAAATTGACCAGAGTGTCATTATGCAAATACACTGATGAGCCAAAACATTATGACCACCTGCTTAATAACTCGCTTGTCCGTCTTTGGAACGAAATTCATCACTTATTCTCCGTTTCAGGGGTCCGACGACTTGTTGGCAAGTTTTTGGAGGCACGTGGCATTAGATGTCTACGCACAGGTCATGTAATTCGCGTAGATAACAGGCCGATGATTTGCGTACGCGGTGATGGCACCCGATAGCGACCCAGATGCGTTCCATAGGATTTACATCAGGTGAATTTTGTCGCCGAGACATCAACATGAGTTCACTATAATTCTCCTCAAACCAGTGTAGCACGGTTCTGGCTCTGATACGTGGGAAATTATACGGCTGAAAGATGACATCGCCGTCGAGGAAGACATGAAGCATGAAGGGATGCAGGTGGTTCACAGCTGTCAGTGTGTCTCCGATTACTACCCAAGGTCCCATGCAAGCGCAGGAGAATAGCATAACACTGCTCCCACCAGCCTGCGTCCGCGGCGCTCTGCAAGTTTCGAGCCGCCGTTCACCTCGATGACGGCGTTTGTGGAGACGACCATCGACTTAGTGTAGCAAAAAGGTGATCACCCGAAGAGCCGACACGTTTCTATTGCTTGATGATCTCATGCCCACTGCAATCGTAACTGACGCTGTCGTTGGGTCAACATGTGAACACGTAAGGGCGGTCTGCTGCGGAGCTCCATGTTCAACAATTACCTATGACGGCGCGCTCCGAAACACTTGCACGTGCACCAGCGTTGTGCTCTTTCGGCAGAGATGCCACAGATCACCATCTATCCTACTTTACAGAGCAGATAAGCCTCCGAGCCCCACGTTCTGTGAAGATTCGTGGACGTCCAACCATTTAGCACCTAATGGTAGTTTCACTGTCCTTCTACCTCTTTCCGTAAATGCTCACGACAGCAGTACGTGAACGTTCGATCAGCTTCGCTGTTTTCGAGATACTTGTTCACAGGCTCTGTGTAATAATAATCTGACCTTTGTGGAAGTCGCTTATCTCAATGGATTTCCCCATTTGCAGCCCATATATTCGCTAGGGTGGTCCCCCGCCCGTGTCGGCTGCGCTTACAAACTTTTGTTACTGTGTCACGTGCCCACAACACCACCAGGCGGTATCCATCGTTGCACTGGGCTGGGGTTATAATGTTTTGGCTGTTCGGAATAAACAGACGGAGATGAAATTGATAATATGTTAAAATTTATCTGATACGTAATACATAAAATTGTATATTATAATTGCGACTGTAATTATACAGGGCAAACGAAATAGAGGGTAAAATCTAGGTATAAGAAATGTGTGGAAGTATACAGTACGCATGGATACGTGAACATATTCAGTACGCATCCAAGCGAAAGAGACACTCGATTTGGTCATTAAACATAATTACACAGTTCTATAGAAACATATGTGAATATACTGAAATGTATGAATATACTAAATGAATTAGAAATATGTATCCACAAGGTCAAATTTTCAGGCAGAATATTGAAGAAGCAGATTGTAATCCATCACAAAAGATGTATAGGATGTTCCACAATTAATAGGACAGTCTTCTACGCGTTGTAAAGGGGACGTAGTAGATAAACTTTTGACATGAAAACTAGGTTTCTAAATGTACCATTTGGATAAAAAAAAGAAAAAAGTTTGAAGATAGGATCACTTTCAAATCTCGAGTTTGACGGTACGGTACATAGTGGTAGAGCTGCACAATGCATGTATCGAGAACGTTTTCCGTATCGCCTCAGTCCACCACGTACCATTTTCGTCAGACCACAACTGCTGCGAGGAACTGTTACGTTCGCAACTAGGGCGACTGACAGGTGCTCCACGGAGACGCACCATAGTTTTTGGATCATGTGTAATGAAAGTTTGTGTCGCAAATACACCTTATACAACAAACAGTAAGTTCGCCACGTGGATCAGCACCTGTAGAGCGTACAGGCCACAGCTCATTGTGCGTACCGCGAAGCGAGATACTTGAAAGTCATCCGATTTTCAAACTTACACTACTGGCCATTAAAATTGCTACACCAAGAAGAAATGCAGATGATAAACGGGTATTCATTGGACAAATATATTATACTAGAACTGACATGTGATTACATTTTCACGCAATTTGGGTGCATAGATCCTGAGAAATCAGTGTCCAGAACAACCACCTCTGGCCGTAGTAACGGCCTTGATACGCCTGGGCATTGAGTCAAACAGAGCTTGGATGGCGTGTACAGGTACAGCTGCCCATGCAGCTTCAACACGATACCACAGTTCATCAAGAGTAGTGACTGGCGTTTTGTGACGAGCCTGTTGCTCGGCCACCATTGACCAGACGTTTTCAGTTGGTGAAAGATCTGTATCCAGAAAGGCCCATACAGGACCTGCAACATTCGGTAGTGCACTACCCTGCTGAAATGTAGGGTTTCGCAGGGATCGAATGAAGGGTAGAACCACGGCTCGTAATACATTTGAAATGTAACGTCCATTGTTCAAAGTCAATGCGAACAAGAGGTGACCGAGACGTGTAACCAATGGCACCCCATACCATCGCGCAGGGTGATACGCCAGTATGGCGATGACGAATACACGCTTCCAATGTGCATTCACCACGATGTCGCCAAACACGGATGCGACCATCATCATGCTGTAAACAGAACCTGGATTCATCCGAAAAAATGATGTTTTGCCATTCGTGCACTCAGGTTTGTCGTTGAGTACAGCATTGCAGGCGCTCGTGTCTGTGATGCAGTGTCAAGGGTAACCGCAGCCATGGTCTCCGTGCTGGAAGTCCATGCTGCTGCAAACGTCGTCGAACTGTTCGTGCAGATGGTTGTTGTCTTGCAAACGTCCCCATCAGTTGACTGAGGGATCGAGACGTGGCTGCACGTTCCGTTACAGCCATGCCGATAAGATGCCTGTCATCTCGACTGCTAGTGATACGAGGCCATTGGGATCCAGCACGGCGTTCCGTATTACCCTCCTGAACCCACCGATTCTATATTCTACTAATAGTCATTGGAACTCGACCAACGCGAGCAGAAATGTCGCGATATCATAAACCGCAATCGCGATAGGCTACAATCCGACCTTTATCAACGTCGGAAACGTGATGGTACGCATTTCTCCTCCTTGCACGAGGTATCACAACAACGTTTCACCAGGCAACGCCTGTCAACTGCTGTTTGTGTATGAGAAATGGGTTGGAAATTTTCCTCATGTCAGCACGTCGTAGGTGTCGCCACCGGCGCCAACCTTGTGTGAATGCTCTGAAAAGCTAATCATTTGCATATCATAGCATCTTGTTCCTGTCGGTTAAATTTCGCGTCGTCTTCGTGGTGTAGCAATTTTAATGGCCAGTAGTATACTTTAAAACCAACCGGAACATTGCGGACATGGGTTCCTTACCTAAAGTATAGTTGCTAACTCCCCTCTACTGCCTCCAGAAGTTTGTAATAGGAAGTGCGAAACACTCTGTACAGAATGTTTCAGTGCTATATTCATAAGAAAATAGCCAGATCCTCTGGCGGTTTTAACTCCCAGTGTTTCCAGCCTTGACGTAAATTATATATATATATATATATATATATATATATATATATATATATATATATATATATATATATATATATAGAACACATGATATCTTACATGCATTACAAACTGGACGGTTTGGCATAATATGACTGATGTGTATTTCCTAACTGACACGAAGAAAAATAATTCCGACTACAAGAATATATGACATCGTCCAACACAGTCTTATGGTCTTCGTTGACATACCATCCCGATATATCTTATCTTTCGAGGAGAAGCTATACAGATGACATATTACAGTTTCAGCTCACAACTATCATGTAGTATAATGATATCTACTTGTATGTAACTATGTGTGTCATATGTAACTGAAATGGCGCATATGATTGCACCACACCTTAGAGCATGTCATCTGCTGTAATGCGGGATCCGCCTGAGGATGATAAAAAAAACTAAAACAAAAAAACTCCGTCCGAACAGGCCATGAAGGCCCAACGGTACCAACCATCGCCGTGTCATTCTCAGCCCACAGATGTCACTGGATGCGGGTGAGCAGGGACACGTGGTCAGCACACCGCTCTCCCGGCCGTATGTCAGTTTTCGAGACCGGAGCCGCTACTTGCTCCTCAGTTTGCCTCACAAGGACTGAGTGCACCCCGCTCGGCACACCGGATGATCACCCATCCAAGTGCTTGCCCAGCCCGACAGCGCTTAACTTCGATGATCTGAGGGGAACCGATGCTACGACAGCGGCAGGGCCGTTGGTCTGAAGATGATAACCGGCCATAAAATAAAATAAAATATTCTAAATAGCAGTTGCAGTGGATAAGAAGCCATGTCTTTTCATAGTATTATCTTTGTTTTCCGTGTATTTCTTCAATAACGAGTATTATGTTTGTTTTGCGTGTATTTCTTCAATAACGTAACTTAGTCTTGGCCGGCCGGAGCGGCCGAGCGGTTTTAGAAGCTACAGTCTGGAACCGCGCGACCGCTACGGACGTAGGTTCGAATCCTGCCTCGGGCATGGATGTGTGTGATGTCCTTAGGTTAGTTAGATTTAAGTAGTTCTAAGTTCTAGGGGACTGATGACCTCAGAAGTTAAGTCCCATTGTACTCCGAGCCATTTGAACCATTTGAACTTAGTTTTGGGTGTAGCTCTATTTGTAAATATGCAGCAAAAAGAAAAAAAAAGTTAATGCTGCGTCCACTATGAGACGTTGTGTTCACTTGGCGTGCAGCGCAGCTGCGCAGCTGCCAAAGTGCAATTTCCTGCCGGCTTGTTTGCGTGCTTCCGTCTCATTTTGAAAGAAGATATAGTGGGTGAATAATGGGATTTTTTTTTCTACCATACATGACCGAAGATGAATCATTGTGCAAACTGAAAGTGAAACATTTATTTACTATTTTATCATGGAGTGGAGCAATGATGAACTGGTAGAAGCAGTCGCGTCCCTTCTGTTCCAAAATCGAGAAGGCTGAGAATCCGGGAAGTGTAACGAGCATAATATAGATTAAAACTTAACCGTTTGTTAGATGTAAATTATCTTCTACAATTACACGATCGAGAGATGATCAGTCGACTGCAGCATATGGCTACACACTGAGGTACTATCATCTATCGCAACGGTTCTCAAACTTTCTCAGACCATTACCACTCAACGAGATCGAATATCACCCAACATCGAAAAAAAAGCTCAGCTTCTTATTAAAATTTTCATAAATAATGGGAAGTCTCTTTTTGTTTTTCAGTGTATCGAAAGATACAGTAAATTTCTTTTAACATTCAGACAACTGAGCGTCTTTTTGGAAGTTTTTTTAAAATTAAAACCATGAAATAATGGATCAGTAAGATGATTGGTACCGCCTATGTCGAACTACCTTTTTGATGTTATCTATTGCTCGCACAGCAAAAGAAGCCAAAAAAACTATACAGCCGGCCGCGGTGGTCTAGCGGTTCTGGCGCTGCAGTCCGGAACCGCGGGACTGCTACGGTCGCAGGTTCGAGTCCTGCCTCGGGCATGGGTGTGTGTGATGTCCTTAGGTTAGTTAGGTTTAAGTAGTTCTAAGTTCTAGGGGACTTATGACCTAAGATGTTGAGTTCCATAGTGCTCAGAGCCATTTTTAGCCAAGACTATACATTTTTTGAGTGCATTTAGTAAAATATACATAGTTTTCAAACATAAGGTTCCGGTATGTCTATAAAGGAAAGCTTACATTCAATGCGAATTACCAGTTTTGACTTACAGGAATGAGACAATGAATTTTAATGTGGAATACCGAGGGCTGCTCATTCACCGAGAAATGAAGAGATGTATGATGAAGAGTTATTAGGAGCGACGGGATAACAGACCAATCGATCAAGGAACAGTTTTATATACAACTAATGACGGCAAGATAGATGTAGGCGGGAAATTTTACCATGTGAATGGATGGTAGATGGACAGAGAAAGATCTTTACTGGATTCCAATAGGAAAGAAAAGGTCGCGACGACAGCGTTCTAAAAGACCGTAATGCACACAGAAGTTAAGAGAAGAGCTTTGTCCAGCAATGTATGTCAAATCATTGATGGTGATGATGATGATGATGATTATGATTACGAGGATCTAATAAATACCAGAGCAACGAA
Source organism: Schistocerca cancellata (assembly GCF_023864275.1). NCBI lineage: Eukaryota > Metazoa > Arthropoda > Insecta > Orthoptera > Acrididae > Schistocerca > Schistocerca cancellata. Next base: position 754,958,585 of record NC_064629.1, on the reverse strand, counting down.
ATAATGTCTCGTTCATCATGTTCCGTAGATCTCAACAAGAAGGAAAACTTTCAGGAACGTGGAACAAGTCAAGGCATACAGTAACAATAGAGAAGCTACTCTTACCAACTTAATACGTACAATGTCTTAACATAAAGCTGTCTCTTTAATGACTAACAATATTTGTTCTCACACCAGCTAAATTTGACATAGTAAATTAGAAGGAAAGCAATTATTTGAAAAACAAGCTTCTGCTCCCTCTGTTACATTAAACACCTGCTGTTTCTCTTTTACTCACAGCTTAAAATTTACTCGATTACTTCAACGCAACTAATTACCTACATCTATAACAACAGTCCTGTTTACACTGCTTGTGGCGCAAGTTTGCAGTAACTACAGCTACTTTCCATGTAGCGAATAGAAATTTTCAGTCATTGAATGTAGATAACCAGATAACTTTTAGGAAGAGTGAATAATGAGGTATGTTTTCAATTTTCTTTTCGATTGTAAGGAATTCCCAACATCTTGTTTTGCGTGATATGGGAGCTTGCTGAATGACTTTGCACAAAACTACGTAGCTCCATGGCCGTCGAACATAGACGTACTAAATTAGAAACACCAGAGAACGTGAGAAGTTTTGTAATCCTAATCAGTTGTATAAAACTCACTTCGGCCACATGTCTCCCTCGTGCAAAAATTTTGAGAAACGTTAGTATGTATCGGGAAGTAGCATTCTGAGCTAAGATACGACATCTGTTATTAATAGCCGCGCGGGATTAGCCGAGCGGTTTTAGGCGCTGCAGTCATGGACTGTGCGGCTGGTCCCGGCGGAGGTTCGAGTCCTCCCTCGGGCACGGGTGTGTGTGTTTGTCCTTAGGATAACTTAGGTTAAGTAGTGTGTAAGCTTAGGGACTGATGACCTTAGCAGTTAAGTCCAATAAGATTTCACACACATTTGAACGTTTGAAGGTTTATTAATAACTGATACAACACATACCGAGGCTGAATTAATTATCACTTTTTCAGACTGCCTTTGTAACACGGCACCGATGTTTTACCGGTCCGTCGCATGCTTGTTTGTGGGAGTGTTGCGCAGTCGGCATGACGCACGTGAGGCCGTTGGGACAGTTGGTCGTGTTGCTTGGCAACCAGCTATCTGGGCGGCCGATAGATGTGAAGATGAAAAGTACAGCGAAATGAGGAAAAGAAGAGCAGACCATGTGGCGTTCTTGGTTGTTAACCGGTTCGCCCGTTTTATTTTTGTATTGCACTGCGTACTAATGGTGAGTCGGTAATGAAAAATTTATGTGAAATTATTCCAATCAACAAATATAGTCAACACAGGAAGTGACATAGACTTGCGTCAATTGGAATTCGAACCTGGAACTGTGAGGTCTACTACTACCGTTAGTGTTATGACGCAGTCATTCGCAACGTATACCCATAAGTTGGTCCAATGGAACATTAGCGCTTTTTCCAGTCGGAGATATTGTCTTACTGTTTCATTTAACAATCCCCAAAGGCGACAGTTCAAGCGGCTTTATGCCACGCGAAGACAGTCGTTTTTCAGGTTTAGCGTGAAACGATTGTATGCAATTTAATCACACCACACACACACATGGACAGTTTGTAGATGTGGATAAAATATGAGTTAGAAACTTTTCTGTCCAGTGGTAGGGCAGCAGTGACCGATTACTCGGTTTATTCTCGGAAGGTGCGTGTTATTTATACGCGTAATAAATTAACAGATCAGTATCTCATTCTTAGTCAGCAACGTCCGTTGGCGGGCTCTATTAATATACAGGGTGTTACAAAAAGGTACGGCCAAACTTTCAGGAAACATTCCTCACACACAAATAAAGAAAAGATGTTATGTGGACGTGTGTTCGGAAACGCTTAATTTCCATGCTAGAGCTCATTTTAGTTTCATCAGTATGTACTGTACTTCCTCGATTCACCGCCAGTTGGCCCAATTGAAGGAACGTAATGTTGACTTCGGTGCTTGTGTTGACATGCGACTCATTGCTCTACAGTACTAGCATCAAGCACATCAGTACGTAGTCCGCCGCTCGTGGTCTCGCGGTAGCGTTCTCGCTTCCCGAGCACGGGGTCCCGGGTTCGATTCCCGGCGGGGTCAGGGATTTTCACCTGTCTCGAGATGACTGGGTGTTTGTGTTGTCATCATCATCCAGGAAAGTGGCGAAATTGGACTGAGCAAAGATTGGGTAATTGTACGGGCGCTGATAACCACGCAGTTGAGCGCCCCACAAAACCAAACATCATCGTCACATCAGTACGTAGCATCAACAGGTTAGTTTTCATCACGAACGTGATTTTGCAGTCAGTGCAACGTTTGCAAATGGGGAGTTGGCAGATGCCCATTTGATGTATGGATTAGCACGGGGCAATAGCCGTGGCGCGGTACGTTTGTATCGAGATAGATTTCCAGAACGAAGGTGTCCCGACAGGAAGACGTTCGATGCAATTGATCGGGGTCTTAGGGAGCACGGAACATTCCAGCCTATGACTCGCGACTGGGGAAGACCTAGAACGACGAGGACACCTGCAATGGACGAGGCAATTCTTCGTGCAGTTGACGATAACCCTAATGTCAGCGTCAGAGAAGTTGCTGCTGTACAAGGTAACGTTGACCACGTCACTGTATGGAGAGTGCTACGGGAGAAGCAGTTGTTTCCGTACCATCTACAGCGTGTGCAGGCACTGTCAGCAGCTGATTGGCCTCCACGGGTACACTTCTGCGGATGGTTCATCCAACAATGTGTCAATCCTCATTTCAGTGCAAATGTTCTCTTTACGGATGAGGCTTCATTCCAACGTGATCAAATTGTAAATTTTCACAATCAACATGTGTGGGCTGACGAGAATCTGCACGCAGTTGTGCAGTCACGTCATCAACACAGATTTTCTGTGAACGTTTGGGCAGGCATTGTTGGTGATGTCTTGATTGGGCCCCATGTTCTTCCACCTACGCTCAGTGGAGCACGTTATCATGATTTCATACGGGATACTCTACCTGTGCTGCTGGAACGTGTGCCTTTACAAGTACGACACAACATGTAACTCATGCACGATTGAGCTCCTGCACATTTCAGTCGAAGTGTTCGTACGCTTCTCAACAACAGATTCGGTGACCGATGGATTGGTAGAGGCGGACAAATTCCCTGGCCTCCACGCTCTCCTGACCTCAACCCTCTTGACTTTCATTTATGGGGGCCTTTGAAAGCTCTTGTCTACGCAACCCCGGTACCAAATGTAGAGACTCTTCGAGCTCGTATTGTGGACGGCTGTGATACAATACGCCATTCTCCAGGGCTGCATCAGCGCATCAGGGATTCCATGCGACGGAGGGTGGACGCATGTATCCTCGCTAACGGAGGACATTTTGAACATTTCCTGTAACAAAGTGTTTGAAGTCACGCTGGTACGTTCTGTTGCTGTCTGTTTCCATTCCATGATGAATGTGATTTGAAGAGAAGTAATAAAATGAGCTCTGACATGGAAAGTAAGCGTTTCCGGACACATGTCCACATAAAATATTTTCTTTCTTTGTGTGTGAGGAATGTTTCCTGAAAGTTTGGCCGTACCTTTTTGTAACACCCTGTATAAACAATTATTAAGTCTACTGTGAACTACTACAACATGATATTTTAATTTGAAAAAGCAATATAGCAAAGACAAACTTCAGTATGAATGTGAGCAAGATTGAGTCTAGTCAGTGACAAGAAGTATGTTACTTACGAACTCAATAAACCACGTACATAGTATGAACTGTTATCCTTTCACATTAAATTAAGAACTGTAATATTCGTAAGAAGATACGTTTTACTTTTAGGAAACACTATCGTATTTAGTAGAAAACATATTTTCTCTGTTAATCGTATCTTACCCAACCCCCCTCGCCGCAAAGAAAACTGTTTCAGTTCTGAACCAGCAAAACAGATGGAAGGAGATTACAGATCTGCTTATCGCGAAAAGTCTCCTAAACTCAGGCTACCTGAGGCCGAAACAGCGTAGACATAAGTTTATTAAAATATGTAAAATCAATCAATACTTTTTGCAAGTTAGTGCGAAAATTACTTTTGCAAGTACTGTTACTTTCTTTGTTCATAATGAACAAAGAAAAAAATTTAGAAATGTTCTCAAACGTAGTATTGCGACATACAGGGTGGCGCACGAAATGTGTTACCATTTTGTTTTTGAATATAAACTTTACTGTCAATACAAGCTGAAAGGAACATATACTACAATGAAGAGCCGTCCATGGAGATTTGTTCTAACTCAGCACATGCTCAATATGTGCACCATTCTTTTCCTAACTTCCTTCAAACGAACACTGAAGTTAGTGATTACCCTACGGCACATGTCTTCCGTAATTTCACTGCAAGCTTGAAGAATAAGTCTTCTGAGCTCCATTAAATCACGTGGACGTTTCGGGAAAAATTTTTCCTTTAGGTACCCCCAAAGAAAAAAGTCACATGGATTGAGGTCTGGACTATTTGGGGGCCAATTTTGTCCGTCATTGAAGCGACCTGGAAACCTGAGTGAAATGATCCGCATGCCGAAATGCTCGTTTAAAAACTCCAACACAGTGTTTGCTGTATGTGGCCTTGCTCCATCTTGCATGAACCACTGCGTGTTGAAGGGCAAGGCAGTAGCAAGAAGCTGTGGAATGAGGCTATTGCTAAGCATGCTCAAATAACGCTCGCTGTTCAGTTTCTTCAAAGAAAAAGGGTCCAATAAGTCAGTGACTGGAAATTGTTGCCCACGCTGTAATCCTCGGAGCATAATGTTGTCGTTCATGAAGCACTTGTGGGTTTTCAGTGGCCCAAAAGCGTACATTTTGTTTGTTAACCACACCGTCTAAATGAAAATGCGCCTCGTCTGAAAACCAAACGTTGTTGAGAGTTTCTTCCCTATCCTCCGCCCACTGAGCAAACAGTAGCCTCTGCTGCTTGTGCTCTTCAGTGAGCTTCTGTGCACAGGTCATCTTGTATGGGTACATATGGAGGCCACTTTTAAGAATGTGTTGAACGGAGCGTCTGGATATTCCCAGTTGCACTGCTGCCTTTCTACACGATTTCCCGGGACTTCTCTTTACAGCAACACGTACAGCTTCAATATTCTCTGGCGAACAAACAGGCTTAGGCCTATGTAGTTTCGCATCCAATACTGTTCCTTCCTGTACAAATTTATCTTACAACCTGTGGATGGTCTTCTTGCAAGGGACACATCGTGTGTTAAACTGTTGTCGAAGTCGCCTCTGAGTCACAACAAGGCTTTCGTTTCACGAAAATGTAACACAATTGCCGATCGTTGCTGTGTCGTCTGTCTTCCATTGTCAGCCATTGCTGCTTACTTATCTCCTAGCGGCAGTATCGTGAATTACACGTCATTTCGTAACTCATTTGTTTTTCCAAGCTCTGCTGGTACTGCTATAGAGATCCCAGCGGGATATCTAATGTGCCTCGTAAATTGTGAAAGAAACAATCGGTAACACATTTCGTGCGCCAGCCTGTATATACGAAGCTAGACCGATGTCCCAGCATCAAAGACGAACTGGAAATATCCTATAGGACGAGGGTACCTTGTCTGCAAGATGACGGCAGCTGTTCCGTCAATAGCGGCATGCCTGCATGGTAAAGCATCAGCATCCTCGCCTCCGTACGACTCATCGCCTGCCACGATGGATCTTGTACTTGTCCTAAAGCACTGTGGCGTGTTTCAGACTGAATTAACGTAACGCTCTGTTAATTCAGAGACATATCTCCGTGCCGGCGCTAATGAACGGCGTGGTAGGAGATTCAAAAAATGTCAGGCAGAGGTGAGGATGTTTTATGCACTTCAAACGAATCAAGAACCAACTTCTACGTTATTGCAAGAATCGTCAGGATGATACTATATCTAATGAGTGATGGGTAAGTCAGATTGTTATTTCTAAAAATTGAAATCGTAAGTACAAGTTGAGAATTGATGCCCTGCTTAGTGACAGATTTTATTGACCAACATTGAACATTGTTTTACAAGTTCTAAGTTTTGACCTGATGGGAGTAGCCGTAACGAAGTTAGAAACAAAGTGATATATTATGCGATCTAGACGATTTTATTCACAAAACGTAAGTACTCAGTTTTCTTAATAATACTTTGCACTCTTGCAGACCTGATGTTTTCGTGTTTGTCAGTGCAGGATTACTCTATGTTCATAATTTTTATGGCAAGAGATTGTGCTGAGCCAATGGCAAGGTAAAATGGCCTCATGTTTCACCATCGCTTCTTATTCTTCGCATCTCTCTCTCTCTCTCTCTCTGTCAGTCTATAACGACTTCCGAAATATCAGAAGATATTCACCTTGTAACTAGTTTCTACTTCCATCTTTTGTTAACTACTGAAATCTAACCACTAATTTAATGCACTCGTCCCGTCTGATATACGGTCGAAGTTTGTTTAATGATTTTTTCGGACGATCGCCAGCACAAGTGACTGGCATTCTCAAAGATTCCTCCATGGTTGGTGGCGGACTGGAGTCGCGCCCGTGGCCGGAAGCTATGTTGTACTCCCCGCGTTAACGTCCACGGGGGAGCTTCCGTGGTCTTTATTGCTTTAACTGTAATACTCCCTTGGGGTACATCCGAAGTTACTTTTTGACGATCTTTCCGTTAATAATGATATTCTGTGTTCTATTTGCTAGGAACTCTTCGATCCAATCACAGAACAGCTGGTCTCACATTTTTTTAGCTCGTGTTTTATTCAATGGGTCACTGTGGGGAACTGTATCAAACGCGTTCTGGAGGTCGAGGTACAAGGCATCAGCCAGGGCGCCGATATCTACTGCCTTCTGATTTTCGTGGACGAACAGAGCGAGCTGTGTTTCACATGATCGATGTTTGCCGAAGTCATGTTGATTCCTACAGAAGAGATTTTATGTCACACTACGTGAGCATAAAACGTGTTCCAAATTCTACAACAGACTGACGTTAGCGATGTAGGGGTAGGATAGTTTTGTGCGCCTGTTTGAGAACTCGCTTGAAAACGGGAATGACCTGCGCATTTTTCGAATCGCTTCGTTCCCTTTGCGACCTGTGGAAAAAGCTGCTAGAAGAGGAAAAATTTATTTCGAGTACTTTTTGTAGAGTCTTATATGTACCCCATCAGGTCCACTCTGTTCCGGCGTAATGAGAAGCGCCGGCACGAAGATGAAGAACGCAAGAGCAGAGAAGGCTGTGAGACGACGTCAGCCAATGGTTCGCTGACTAGGACCGCACCACGACAGGAGCGGCGTCTATCCGAAGAGAATACAAGCGCCACTTCTGATGATGATGATGATGTTTGGTTTGTGGGGCGCTCAACTGCGTGGTTATCAGCGCCCGTACAATTTCCCAACCTTTGCTCAGTCCAATTTCGCCACTTTCCTGGATGATGGTGAAATGATGAGGACAACACAAACACCAGTCATCTCGAGGCAGGTGAAAATGCCTGACCCCGCCGGGAATCGAACCCGGGACCCCGTGCTCGGGAAGCGAGAACGCTACCGCGAGACCACAAGCGGCGGACCAAGCGCCACTTCTGCCAGCCTTGACCGGACCAGAACGCTGCGGCTCACTTCGTTAGTGTCGATCGTCTACGTGTTTAACACTTCGCCAGTCGAAAGTCCCGGTCATGGAAGAGGAGGCCGGCTCGCTGTCATGCTTGCGTTTCTCTTGGAAGCCCTCGGGGACGGTCGCGGCCGCAGACGGCAATCGAGGAAGCGCACGCTGCCCCAATGATTCAAGCGTCAGCGCATGGGCCATGTTGCGGTGACTTGCACGAACCCGGTTGCGTGTTTGACGTGCGCCCAGGCGCACGACATGCACAACTGTACCAGGCCCAGAGGCGTAGCTGCCCAGTGCGTGAATTGCGGCGGTGCTCACGCCGCCAGTTCCCGCAGTTGCAGCTACCTCCAAGGATTATGCAGGCAGAAGGCCACCCCACGCCCTGCGCCGATCCCTGACGCTGGGAGGGTCATCGTCCGCCTCCTCGCTCTCGTGGGGACGGCGGGCCCCGTCCCACCGCCGCCACGGACGACGCGTTGGCCGCCTTCCATGCTGCTTTCGCGGCCGAAAGGACCGCCATGCGGGCGGAACTCGTTGCTGTCCATCGCCAGCTGCGCGAGGAGCTGCGGGCTCTGCGGAAGTCGTCTGCCCCTGCTCCCGTCTCCACTGCGAGGAGGCCGGTGGGTGTGGACGCCTCTACCCAGACGGACCACGACCTGCCACCCGCTGTCGCGCGGGGGGCTACGTCAACATTGCTGGATATGGATATGTCCGCTCCCCCTGCCGATGGGGAGGCTGACCAGCAGGTGCAAGTCGTCGAGGCGCCCATGGCGCCGCCCCCTATTTCTGAGGCGGTATCTCCGCCCATTCTGCATGACGCGCTGCCGCCCCCGACGAGCGCAGCCTTCAGCCAGTATTGCAGATGGTTGCTGCGTCTCTCCGCGACAGGTCCTACCCCCATGCGGATAATCCGTATCCTTTTACCCCTCCCGGCCGGACCAAGCCCCTTCCTCCACACGAGCCGTATGATCCAGTCAGGCATCATCGGATCTTGCGCTCCTTAGTGTCGAGGAAGGGCCTGAAGCTCATTAATAGTCGTCCTGTCTTCACGCCCTCTGACTAGGAACACAATTTTGTGGTCTCAGTCAGGTGCGTGTCGGCAGGGGAGTCCCGTTCGGGTCGGTGCGACCAGCCTACACCCAACCCGCCCCTATTTCCAGGTTCCGACCTTCTCCCCGAGGCAATGTGCGCATTCCTCCATAACCAGACCTTCACTAACTTAGGCGCTTTCCGTCTACCCAGTCCATCCAATCCGCAATCCGTTGAGGTTCCCTCCCCCACCCCACCCCCTCACATCTTTTAGGTTCAAATGGCTCTGAGCACTATGGGACTTAACATCTGAGGTCATCAGTCCCCTAGAACTTAGAACTACTTAAACCTAACTAACCTAAGGACATCACACACATCCATGCCCGAGGCAGGATTCGAACCTGCGACCGTAGCAGTCACGCGGTTCCGGACTGAAGCGCCTAGAACCGCTCGGCCACCACGGTCGGCACATCTTTTAGGTCCTGTACGCACAGCACGCCAGTGCTTATCCTGCACCCACACGTGCCTTAGATCGGCACGTTAGTCAGCCAGCCAGCCAGCCTCGGCTGGACAGTAGAAGACAGACACTTGTAGACCCGCACTACAAGAGAGCGCCAGAAGAACTGTTACTTGTTATCCATTCCACTACTTGCATGGACATTCTATAAAGCGAAAGGCACTGATTATTTGCATGTCGCCAATAGCTTGCGACACGACATTGTAAACCAAAGCTAAGTATTGTCAACCTACTTTATTGTAATAAAAACCATTAATATGATTTGCTTGAATTGTTGTATAGCTATCCGAAGCAGCATCCTTTAGGCATTCTGTAAGAGACCAGTGGGCAGGACCCCATACATTTCCCTTCCATCTGTTAAGCACATTTCTTTCGAGCACTTTTTGTAGACTCTTATAGGTATCCCAGCAGGTCCACCCTCTTTTCGTCTGTTAAGCTCACTATCTAGCAGTGTCTTGTTTCAATATGTATCATTTTGAGGTTCGAGCGACAGCTAACAGGACGAACCACAGTAAGCTATTCCTCAATGAAGCAATTCTGGAAAAAGGAATTTCATATTTAGGCCTTCTCCCTGTCATCCTCTGTTCCGATTGTGTTGTGGTTCAAAAATGGCTCTGAGCCCTATGGGACTTTTCATCTATGGTCATCAGTCCCCTAGAACTTAGAACTACTTAAAACTAACTAACCTAAGGACATCACACAAAACCCAGTCATCACGAGGCAGAGAAAATCCCTGACCCCGCCGGGAATCGAACGCGGGAACCCGGGCGTGGGAAGCGAGAACGCTACCGCACGACCACGAGCTGCGGACATGTGTTGTGGTCAGTGAGTGTTTGGCCAGATTGCTTTGATCCATTTACAGATTCAAAATAACACCAAAAGTTTGAACTGTCGCTGTGGCTATCGATTCCAGAGAGATCTGCGAGCAGTGTTATCAGCAACTAGGAGTCTCTCTGACGCAGGGAAAAGTTCAGCATCGCCCGCTAGAGGTAGCTGCAGCGGAAGAGGCACAGAATGCAAGTCTCCGTAGAGTACAGAGGAAGTAGCCGCCGTAGTGAAACGACGTAAGCAACACGGTACAGCTTGGAAGCAAGTTAGCACCGAGGCTTTGGGCATGCTGTCCAAATTTCCACTCGCTACGGCGACGCCTGTGGACCGAGGAGGGCCCGTGGCTCTGGCTCCGGCGTGCTGCCTTCCTTTGTATCCGTTACCAGAAGCGAGGAATGTCTGTTTGCGATTGCCATATGCGATGATGAAAAATTCTATCTCGAATTGTCTATCGATCCTGTCAATTTTGAGACGATTGCACGCCATGAACTTTCGGAGTGGTTTTCAAAAAAATTCTGGTTTATTGAGCCTAAATATCTCAGAGTCTTTCATTTTAGATCGTGCACAAGCGATCTACCAGAGATGCGGTAGTGACGGGAGCAACCGAAAGAAAACAATGAATTGAGTCCGTTATTGGAAAACAGCCGACTCATTCGGTTGTAGCTTTACGTATCGGGTTGAGTTATTTATTCATTTGTTTCGAGTGAAATCAGTCTGTGGGACCAACCGAATGAAAACAATCGACGCATTCGGTTTAGAGGGGAAACTTTGGATTGTTTCCCATTGTTGAATCAAAATTGTTGACTATATTCTCTTAATGCCTGTCGACACCGCGTTGTTCGTTCCGATATCTGCTTTTAATTGAGTGCCAACAAATAGCTTTCTCTTCACGTTTTCGTTCGTCTTTATGAATACGCCTTTTCTTAATAGATCAGAATCGCGAAACGATCAGTGGCGTGGGAATGGAAAAAAATCGTATGACTGGATGAAATTTGACCTTCAAGACAAATTCAGTGCGATATACAGTATCCGCAAGGATGATAGGTGTAAAGAAACTGAGTTAAATTAAAAGAAAATTAACGAATGATGACAAATATTTCTCGCAAAAAAAAAGCTTCCGGCTAATGACAGTACAAATATGCGTACAAAGCAAGTGATTGTCACCAAACAAATAAAAAAGTAGCATTTTATATCCTCCTGTTTTGGTCAATCAGTTCTTAAAACAAGTAGGCTGTCCCATCTCTAAGATGAGCCGTGTCTACGGCGCTGCAGTCATGGACTGTGCGGCTGGTTCCGGCGAGGTTCGAGTTCTCCCTCGGGCATGGGTGTGTGTGTTTGTCCTTAGGATAATTTAGGTTAAGTAGTGTGTAACCTTAGGGACTGATAGCCTTAGCGGTTAAGTCCCATAGGATTTCACACATATTTGAATATTATATATCTGAGCCGTGTCTGTGACCTTCCCCTTGTGAATAACGGCCGCGGGCGCCGTGTGCGGTCCAACGCGCACCTCAGCTCCGCCCCCGTTCATGAATCAGCGCTACAGCCGCCGTGATGACATCACTAGCCTGCTGCCGACATCGGCTGAGGGAAGACGTCACGTCACGCATATCTTTCCGCCGGGTCGCTACTGACGCCAACACGCTTCGCGGCCGAGGTCAGCCTACTTCAGGGAGGGCATTGCCCATCTTCACAGAAGGGTAACTCTCCATCGCAGCTCCCTCAGATTTAGTGGTAAGAGAGCCAGAGCCCAGAGGACAGCCCGTCAAAAACTGAACACAGATCAAGCATGAAAACAGGAAGAAGGTGTACCTAAGTGTGAAAAAAAAAGCAAAATAGAAACAGTGAATGGTCCACGAATATAGAGCAACACTGCCCAGCAACGGCGTCGTGGATAAGTGGTTATGGTGTTGGGCTGCCCGAGGGCGCCGGCACGGTAGCTCAGAGTGTTCGCTCACAGGGTTAGCTGCCCTCTTGTAATAAAAAAAACAATGAACGTGAACGGGTGTTCTGGGACGTCCACGCCGAACAAATGCAACGAAAAACACAGAGCAAAATGAGATTAAAAAGAAGGGGGGCCGAGCCATGTTTCAAGCTCCAGACTGGCAAATATATATATATATATATATATATATATATATATATATATATATATTTTCACTACATTATGAACTGTCCGTCCGGCCATAGAAATTTTTGTTCTCTTTCTGAAGTCTTGACAGTTGTCATACTATACACTGTTATAGAATATGAGTCATGTAGTAAGAATTCTTTACCGTCGCAAGTGAATGTGATGAACAGTGGGAGCAGGCGAGATACCACATAGCGTGTCACAGAAATGAAAAAAAAAAAGATACTGTGTTACAACAAATGAATTCCAGAGTCAAGACTTCCAATACAGAACGCAACTTCAAAAACGTTAAAAACATATTGGAAGGTAGGAGACGAGGTATTGGAGGAAGTAAAATTGTGAGGACAGGTCGTGAGTCGTGCTTGGGTAGCTCAGTTGGTAGAGCACTTGCCCGCGAAAGGCAAAGGTCTCGAGTTCGGGTCTCGGTCCGGCACACAGTTTTAATCTGCCAGGAAGTTTTAAAAACATATGTTTTGACAGAGCACAGAGAAACTGTGTGATTGTGAAACTGTTGCGCCCATTTGTTGCAACTTATGTGAGAAACTACTATATTTTCTTCATTTCCTTGGGAGTGATCACATTCACATTCATACGAACACCTATGTCGGGCAAGGAGGCTTATCTCTCTCTCAGTTACCAGTCGTACAGATTAGGTGCGTCGATAAGAGAGTCCTATCATATGACACATGTACCGTCATTAATGCCGTGTATGACACACCAGACGTGTTTTCCGGTAGAGGATTCGATTGACTTGTCACCTTGTCATCAAACGTTTGCGGTTCCCGTTAGAAAGCCACTTCCTTTCGGCTGTTAATAGAGTAGTTGTGCAGATTCAACTGTCATTATAGGTCCCTACCTTATACCCCACAATTGCACACGGATGATCCACTTCGACACAGACACAAATTTGAATAAAGCGAACAGCGAGGAAAAAAAAAAAAAGAAAAAAAAGAAAAAAAAGAAAACATGATGGAGGGAGGGAGGTTTGAACACAGCTCGCTCGCTTGACGGTCCATCACTGCAACCACTTTTTTTGCGTTTTGATTGTTATTGTGCGTTGTATTCGGTCTTAGCGGACGTCACATGACATCCGTTGAAGTTCGTTGTTGATCCCTTCACTCAGTATTTTTTTTTTCTTTTTTATCACCGAGACCAGCCAGCTCTCTGACCGAACACGCTGAGCTACCGTGCCGGCTACAACTTCACTACGATGCCACATGTCTTCCGGACTGTTATCTACATCTACATCCATACCCCACAAGCCACATGACGGTGTGTGGCGGAGGGTATCTTGAGTACCTCTATCGGTTCTCCCTTCTATTCCAGTCTCGTAATGTTTGTGGAAAGAAAGATTGTCGATAAGCCTCTGTGTGGGCTCTAATCTCTCTGGTTTTATCCTCATGGTCTCTTCGCGAGATATACGTATGAGAGAGCAATATCCTGCTTGACGCCTCGGTGAAGGTATGTTCTTGAAACTTCAACAAAAGCCCGTAACGAGCTACTGAGCGTCTCTCTTGCAGAGTCTTCCACTGGGTTTATCTATCGTCTCCGTAACGCTTTCACGATTATTAAATGATCCTGTAATGAAGCGCGCTGCTCTCCGTTATATCTTTTCTACCTCTTCCATCAACTCTATCTGGTACAGATCCCACACCGGTTAGCAGTATTCAAGCAGTGAGCGAACAAGTGTATTGTAACCTACTTCCTTTGTTTTCGGACTGCATTTCCATAGGATTCTTCCAACGAATCTCAGTCTGGCATCTGCTTTACCGACGATTAATTTTATATGGTCATTCCATTTTAAATCACTCCTAATGCCTACTCCCAGATACCTTATGGAATTAACTGATTCCAATTGCTGACCTGCTGTATTGTAGATAAGTGATACAGCACCTTTCTTTCTGCGTTTTCGCAGCACATTACACTTGTCTACATTGAGATTCAATTGCCATTCCCTGCACCATGCGTCAATTCGTTGCAGATCCTCCTGCATTTCAGTACAATTTTCCATTGTTACAACCTCTCGATATACTAAAGCATCATCCGCAAAAGCCCTCAGTGAACTTCCGATGTCATCCACAAGGTCATTTATATATATTGTGAATAGTAACGGTCCTACGACACTCCCCTGCGGCACACCTGAAATCACTTTTACTTCGGAAGACTTCTCGTCATTGAGAATGACATGCTGCGTTCTGTTGTCTAGGAACTCTTCAATCCAATCACACAATTGGTCTGATAGTCCATATGCTCTTATTTTGTTCATTAAACAACTGTGAGGAACTGTATCAAAGGCCTTGCGGAAGTCAAGAAACACGGCATCTACCTGGGAACCCGTGTCTACGGCCCTCTGAGTCTCGTGGACGAATAGCGCGAGCTGGGTTTCACACGATCGTCTTTTTCGAAACCCATGCTGATTCCTACAGAGTAGATTTCTAGTCTCCAGAAAAGTCATTATACTCGAACATAATACGTGTTCCAAAATTCTACAACTGGTCGACGTTAGAGATATAGGTCTATAGTTCTGCACATCTGTTCGACGTCTCTTCTTGAAAACGGGGATGACCTGTGCCCTTTTCCAATCTTTTGGAAGGCTACGCTCTTCTAGAGACCTACGGTACACATATTGCACTTGTTCTTCTGGGATCGTTCACTGTTTCTATTTTCCTTTTATGGTTTTCACAGTCCAGTACAGCCGGTCGAGGTGGCCGATCGGTTCTAGGCGCTTCAGTCTGGAGCCGTGCGACTGCTACGGTCGCAGGTTCGAATCCTGCCTCGGGCATGGGTGCATGTGATGTCCTTAGGTTAGTTAGGTTTAAGTAGTTCTCAGTTCTAGGGGACTGATGACCTCCGATGTTAAGTCCCATAGTGCGCAGAGCCATTTAAACCATTAGCCAGTCCAGTACCCCTTCTTCATGTTTTCATGCTTGATCTGTGTACAGCTTTTGACGGGCTGTCCACTGAGCCACCTTACAACTAAATCTGAGGTAGGTGCGTTGGGGAGTTTCCCTTGTCAGCACCGCTTGTTATCAAATAAAGCGGTAATTCAACAGCCGGCCCGAGTGGCCGTGTGGTTCTAGGCGCTACAGTCTGGAACAGATCGACCGCTACGGTCGCAGGTTCGAATCCTGTCTCGGGCATGTATGTGTGTGATGTCCTTAGGTTAGTTAGGTTTAATTAGTTCTAAGTTCTAGGCGACTGATGACCTAAGACGTTAAGTCGCATAGTGCTCAGAGCCTTTTTTTTTTTTTTTTGGTAATTCAACCAGTACTGCTTCTATGACGGATCGGCACCTGCCACCTACCACACGACTACAGACACGCCCAGAGAGGCGAGCTCCATACATAATACCACAGGCAGGCTCTCCACCCACCACAGCGGTTACTCAGCCCGGCCGCAACATGTCCAATAGTATGTAACTGGTGCTTCCTTCTCGCTTATTCTCATCACTTTTGTCTTTCCTCCATTTATCTTCATTCCATACTCCTCACCCTTTCTTGCAATACTCTTCAACGTCTGCTGTGGCGCCTCTTCTGATTCCGTCAGCACTGCTTGACCATCCGCGTATTTTGCTGTCTTCATCCTTTCCTCTCCAATTAAAATGCCTCTTACGTTTCCTACGGCCTTACGTATCCGTTGTTCTCCGTACATGTCGGACAACTTCGGTGTCAGTGAGCATCCTTACCTTACACCCTTTTCAATGTTAATCTCTTCCGTCTCCTTTATAAGTATAGCAATAACAACAAAACTGTGTTATTCCAGGTCAAATCCAGTGAAGATGCCATAATGTAGAAGGGGAAACGCGTATGGAACATCAATAAATATAAATTGCAATAGGAAAAGGGCGTTTCAGTTTTTAAAATGAGTATTTATATTATTGCTGGTCGGGCACACAGTTTTAATCTGCCAGGAAGTTTCATATCAGCGCACACTCCGCTGCAGAGTGAAAATCTCATTCTGGAAACATCCCCCAAGCTGTGGCTAAGCCATGTCTTCGCAATATCCTTTCTTTCAGGAGTGCTAGTTCTGCAAGGTTCGCAGGAGAGCTTTTGTAAAGTTTGGAAGGTAGGAGACGAGATACTGGCAGAAGTAAAGCTGTGAGTAGCGGGCGTGAGTCGTACGTCGGTAGCTCAGATGGTAGAGCACTTGCCCGCGAAAGGCAAAGGTCTCGAGTCTCGGTCGGGCACACAGTTTTAATCTGCCAGGAAGTTTCATATCAGCGCAAACTCCGCTGCAAAGTGAAAATCTCATTCTGGAAACATCCCCCAGGCTGTGGCTAAGCCATGTCTCCGCAATATCCTTTCTTTCAGGAGTGCTAGTTCTGCAAGGTTCGCAGGAGAGCTTCTGTAAAGTTTTTAAGGTAGGAGACGAAGTACTGGCAGAAGTAAAGCTGTGAGTACCGGGTGTGAGTCGTGCTTCGGTAGCTCAGTTGGCATAGGAGCGCCGCGGTCCCGTGGTTAACGCGAGTAGCTGCGGACCGTGAGGTCCTAGGTTCAAATCTTCCCTCGAATAAAAAGTTTCGCCGGCACGGTAGCTCAGCGTGTTCGGTCAGAAGGTTACGTGCCCTCTGTAATAAAAAAAACTGAGTCAATCGATCAACAACGAACATAAATGGATGTCTTACGACGTCCGCCCCGAGCAGATGCAACGAACACCAGCGAACAAAATGAGATTACACAAAAAAAAAAAAAAAAAAAAAAAAAGTTGGTAGAGCATTTGCCCGCGAAATGCAAAGGTCCCGAGTTCGAGTCTCGGTCGGGCACACAGTTTTAATCTGCCAGGAAGTTTCAAACTTGTTATTGTTTTTGTTTTGTGTAGATCTAACGAGGGTTAAGGCCGGGACGCGTCATAAGGAATGTCTACCGCATTAAATTTAGACTGATCCTGTGTGTAAGCGCTAAGAATGATCACCGACATCTAAGGATCTTCCACCCGATTCTGTAAGAGCACCGTAGATTATTATGTAATTAAGGTTTAGATTGATAGACAATTTCATATTTCGAACGAGAAATAGTATTTACGTACGGCCCGACAAATAAAATCCCAGTTTCTGTATGTTAAGAAGTAACAGAGCCACGAATACGGTTATAACTGCTATTTCTAACAACTTTTTTCCCCTGTATTCGTTTAGGTCTCGCGCAGCGCACATCGCACGTCATGCTTTAAGTTCATTCGCTTCCTCGTTTTTGTTTTCATTCCTACCATAGCCAAAAGCTGCTTTCACCTCTGCAAGTTGTAGCATATGAAGTCAGTAACATTAACGCTTTCTCCAATAATAGTGGATACTCACCACCAACATTTCTTAGGAAGTTGCCACTTTTGTTTTATTAAAATACGTTTCCACAGTGCCGTATTCACAGAGTAAAGTGTACTTGTGCTCGAATGTGACTATCTAAAAAGGTTATATTCAACAAAAATTGTGTTAGAACCCTAGCAACTGTTTGTCGGTTTTAGAAATCAGGAAAACAGTTATTGATGGCAAGTATTGCTGACGACAAGTGTTAGCTTCTATTAAACAAAAGAGTAACAATGCAATTCTTTTTGTAAGCGAAATTGTTTTCAGAACGAAGCATTCAGTGTGTCCGAAACTGAAAGTGTTCGATGGGTGGCTGTTACCAGTTTTGACGTACGGCAGTGAGACACGTCTACATCTACATGGATACTCTGCAAATCCCATTTAAGTGCCTAACAGAGGGTGACATGGACTTTTAATATGAAACTCAATCAAAAACTGGGGGCTGTTATTGCTAAGAAAACAACGGAGAGATGCGTTTTGCGAAATACTATGAGACACTCAAAAACAAATAAACCGTGCAGGGAACACACTAGAGTGAAACATGAAATCAAAATAAACTGAAAAAAATTTGGAAATTTGTGGTAAGTTCCTATAGGACCGAACTGCTACTTAATCTAACTTAAACTAACTTAGGCTAAGGACAACACGCACACCCAAGCCCGAAGGAGAACTCGAGCCTCCGACGGGGGGAGCCGCGGGAACCTTGGCAAGGCGCCAGCGGCCGTGCCGCTACCAGATTCCAAGAGATAAGGAAAAACCGAGACGACGTGTTACTGGAAGGTGGATGGACGAAACTAGAAAACATGTACAGAAAAATATCGCTTAAGATCCCAGAGCGTGTTAAAGTGAATGTTAAGTGGCTGATGGTAACGACGACGATGGTGATGATGGTGGCGGTGATGATGATGATGACGATGATGATGATGAAGATAATGATGTTGGTAGTGATGATGGTGGCGGTGGTGGTGGTGGTGGTGACGACGCTGTCGGTGGCGACGATGCCCTAATCAGTATTGCAATATAACGAAATAGTGATAGTACTAATTATTTATAAAAATAAATTAGATTGATCCTTAATTGATCCCTTCTTTTTTTACTGCTAAGAAAATTTATTTTAGCCCCCAAAGGATATTGTCGCCAGGTAGGTGAGCACTCTTCTGTAGCTTAAGTTAATGCAGCCGGGTGATGTCTTCGACAATCGCCCGCAGTGTGAAGTTTATTTTTCGACTGCCTTCTAATATTAGGGACCTTTTAGCGTCTGTAACGGATGATCTTGGTTTGCTAAGCCGGGTGTCTACCGTATGCCAAGCAATTGTGACGCGTCATATGGTGGGCTGACCATAATAACTGTGGAGCACTGGTGCATACAAGGAGAAAATGTGTCACATATTCCTACAGGAGGTAATACTTGCCGAACATAGAAGAAAAGTTCCCATAATTATATGTCCATAAACCAATACCTGTTGAGATATGGAGTGTTTTACCTGTGCGGAATAATAGTACTTGCAGAGAAGGCAGAATCCACAAGAGATGGCGTAGTAAATTACCACAAAACGCACGTATGGGCAGATGCAAAACCTCGAGCTATCACGGAGGTGAGGCATCGCTATCACTTTAGTAACAACGTATGGACAGGAATTGTCGGTGACAAGCTCATAGGGCTATACATTTTACCAGACAGATTAACAGGTGCTCTGTATCACCGATTTCTGCGCGACGAATCACTAGCACTATTGGAGAACGTTACCCTTGCAGAAAGACGACGACTATGGTTTACGCACGACGGCGTACCACCCCATTTTCTATAGATCGTGCGACACCACCTCACCGCAACGTTTCGTACGCGATGGATTGGTCGACTAAATCCGTTGCATTTCTGGCTGTGGGGACATTTCAAGGCATCCAACCCACGGACAACATGCAGACGTTACAGAAGCGTGCGACCAATGCATGTGATTCAATCCGAATGGAGGCAGGTGTGTTGGAAAAAGTGCGTAGTTCACTGTGAAGAAGTCCTGAAGGACGTGTCTGGATGCGTGAGAACCACACGCAGCACTGCCTATAGTACTTACTTCTACGCAACAGACAGATGGGAATGAGAGGATAGGTTGGCTCACATCTCGACAGAGATCGGTTTCAGGAGTGTGATCATAAGAACTTTTGTCTACTTTTGACCAACAGTGCTCCCTGTCGGAATATGTGACCGTCTTTTGAAACTTCTTGTAGAGCATCACAGTGACAGTCTGGCAGATCCGCTGTTGCAGAGCATTGCCTTGATACTGGTCATCCTATGGAATATAACAACACAGAGATTTTGGCATGCACTTACATCTACTGGGATAGTGTTATTAAGGAATCAGTTGAGAATATATTAGCAAGTGGCCTTAGAAACACAGACGACGGTCTTTGCTTAAATTCTGCTTGGAATCTTGCATTCTCCTTGGTCAAACAACAGAGGAACAGTCTAAATGTTACATCTTCCCCCTTCGTTCTTCTTTGTATTTTACTTGGCGTTAATTCCGGCTAGTACGGAGTTCGCTGAACTCAAGATCTGGCAGACTAAATTTTGTTTAGCTTTGCGACCGGAGACCCTCTTTGTAGCTACAGTCATCAGTTTCCTAAGGGAGGGAATTCGTGTGCCCCACCTGTCAACGAATTGTGTAAACCTTGTCCTGTGTGTGATCACATTTTAACTGTTTGTCTATCTGAGTTGGAAAGTGGGAACGAGTCCAGCATTAACCTAAACGAGCGTGGAAAACAACGCAAAAACAACTCTCAGGCCGATCAGAGCACTAACAGGGAACGATATCGCTGGTTTGGATAACCTGGTTTTCTCGGAAGTTAGCACGCTTCGCGTTGCGCTATCCGACTAGAACCACTTGCTTACTCGTTGGTAATTAATACTCACTATCGATAACTTTTGAAGTCCGTCATCTTCGTTGTGTAGTGGTGCTAATTATTTACAGCGTGTGTGCGTTTTGTCTTATACCGAGTGAACAAAAAGTCAGTATAAATTTGAAAACTTAATAAACCACGGAATAATGTAGATAGAGAGGTAAAAATTGACACACATGCTTGGAATGACATGGGGTTTTATGAGAAAAAAAATGACAAAGTATTGCTAGCCGCGTGAAAGATCTCTTGCGCGCGTCGTTTGGTGATGATCGTGTGCTCAGCCGCCACTTTCGTCATGCTTGGACTCCCAGGTCCCCAGACCTCAGTCCGTGCGAGTATTGGCTTTGGGGTTTCCTGAAGTCGCAAGTGTATCGTGATCGACCGACATCTCTAGGGATGCTGAAAGACAACATCCGACGCCAATGCTTCACCATAACTCCGGAAATGCTTTACAGTGCTGATCACAACATTATTCCTCGACTACAGCTATTGTTGAGGAATGATGGTGGGCATATTGAGCATTTCCTGTAGAGAACATCATCTTTGCTTTGCCTTACTTTGTTATGCTAATTATTGCTATTCTGATCAGATGAAGTGCCATCTGTCGGACATATTTTGAACGTTTGTATTTATTTGGTTCTAATAAAACCCCATGTCATTCCAAGCATGTGTGTCAATTTGTTCCTCTCTATCTACATTATTCCGTGATTTATTCAGTTTTCAAATTTATACTGACTTTTTGATCACCCGGTATATTTGCAATATTACGGCTGTCAGTTGGGAAACCCCGTCTAGAAAGCGTTTAAATTTGCTTGCACAGCGCTCTCTCACTGCAGTCTCAATTGCCACACGAAGTTATTTCGTCCCGTGTGAAGAATGCTGGGGCTGCGCTCTGCTATTTAAGGAATTTGTTATCAGTCCAGTCGAGAATTTTACTGAATATGAATTTGGGTGCAAATGAGAGGGCGAGGAGAGGCAAATGGCGAGGTGTGTGGGGTTTGTAACGGCTGGCCGGGGAAGCGCGCGCCGCCGCACTTCCTGCCGGCTTCCGGAGCGGACGGGCTGAATGCGCTTCCGGCCCGCGGCCTTGGCGCACCTGCACAGTGCACTGCTACATTTCGCTACCGCAGCTTCAGCACGCAGCTTCTCCTCTTCTTCACAGTCACACCGTCCCCCTCGCTATGCCTATGCCATCCACATCTACATCTACTTTACGCAAGTCACATTTCGGGGTCTGGCGGGAAGTTCGCTCCCACTTCCCCCACACTTTCCTGTTGCTATTCGCGAATTGTAGGCGGGAAGAACGGCTATAGGAAAGCTTGTATTGCCTTAAGGAAAAGGATTAGAAAATCAGAAATACCTGTGTATAATGTCTGAAATGAATAACTGAGTGCCGGCCGGAGTGGCCGAGTCCGCCGCTCGTGGTCTCGCGGTAGCGTTCTCGCTTCCCGAGCACGGGGTCCCGGGTTCGATTCCCGGCGGGGTCAGGGATTTTCACCTGCCTCGAGATGACTGGGTATTTGTGTTGTCCTCATCATTTCATCATCATCCAGGACAGTGGCGAAATTGGGCTGAGCAAAGATTGGGTAATTGTACGGGCGCTGATAACCACGCAGTTGAGCGCCCCACTAACCAAACATCATCATCATCATCATCTGGAGTGGCCAAGCGGTTCTAGGCGCTTCAGTCTGGAACCACGCGACTACTACGGTCGCAGGTTCGAATCCTGCCTCGGGCCGTTACAAACCCCACACACCTCGCCATTTGCCTCTCCTCGCTCTCTCATTTGCACCAAAATTCATATTCAGTAAAATTCCCGGCTGAACTGACGACAAATTCCTTAAATAACAGAGCGCAGCCCCAGCGTTCTTCTCATGAGACGAAATAACTTCGTGTGGTAATTAAGACTGCAGCGAGAGAGCGCCGTGCAAGCAAATTTAAACGCCTTCTAGGCGGTGTTTCCCAACTCACAACCGTAATATTGCAAATATATAAGACAAAACGCACACACACACTGTAAACAATTAGCACCACTACACAATGAAGATGACGGACTCCAAAAGTTATCGATAGTGAGTATTAATTACCAACGAGTAAGCGAGTGGTTCTAGTCGAATAGCTTAACGCGAAGCGTGCTAACTTCCGAGGAAACCAGGTTATCCAAAGCATCAATATCGTGCCCTGCTAGGGATCTGGTCGGCCTGGGAGTTGTTTTTGCGAGGTTTTACACTCTCGTTTAGGTTAATGCTGGACTCGTTCCCACTTTCCAACTCAGATACACAAATAGTTAAAATATGATCACACGCAGGACAAGGTTTACACAGTTCGTAGCCAGGTAGTGAACACGAATTCCCTCCCTTAGGAAACTGATGACTGTTAAGTCCCATAGTGCTCAGAGCAATTTGAACCATTTTTAAATAACTGAGAGAATGAAATTAAATTTATATGGACAACATTTAAAATAGAAACCGGGAAATTAGTCGATGAATGAGAAGAATTTGTTATTAATAAAGCAGCCAAATAGTAAATGAAATCAGTCAGTCAGCCAATATGTTTCATAATCACTTCCTTGAAGCAACTGAGAAGATTGGCATGGACAGTTCAAGGGATAAAGGAGTAGGTCTGATTATGAATAAGAATGCGGGTAAGCTACTGTGAACATGATAGTGAACGCATTGTCGTAGCCAAGACAGACAGAAAGCCAATAGCCACCACAGTAGCACAAGTTTAAATGCCAGTTAGCTTCGCAAATGATGAAGATATTGAAGAAATGTATGATGAGATGAAAGAATTTATTCAGATGGTTAAGGGAGACGAAAATTTAATTGTGATTCGATCGTAGGAAAAGAAAGAGTACGAAAAATAGTAGGTGAATGTGGACTAGGGGAATGCAATGAAAGAAGAAGCACGCTGGGAGAATTTTGCACAGAGTATAATTTAATCATCGCTGTTGATTGGTTTAAGAATTACGAAATAAGGTTGTATACGTGGAAGAGATCTGGAGACACTAGAAGGTTTCAGATTGATTATATAATGGTGAGATAGATTTCGGAAGCAGATTTTACCAACTCAGACATTTTCAGAGGCAGATGTGGACTCTAACCGCAATTTATTGGTTATGAAATGGCTCTGAGCACTATGGGACTTAACATCTGAGGTCATCAGTCCCCTAGAACTTAGAACTACTTAAACCTAACTAACCTAAGGACATCACACACATCCATGCCCGAGGCAGGATTCGAACCTGCGACCATAGCAGTCTCGCGGTTCCGGACTGCAACGCCTAGAACCGCGTGGCCACCGCGGTCGGCTATTGTTTATGAACTGTAGATTAAAACTGAAGAAATTGCAAAAAGGAAGGACATTAAACAGGTGAGACCTAGATAAATTGAAAGAACCAAAGGTTGCTGAGAGTTTCAGAGGGGCATTAGGCAAACAGGGGAAACGAATACAATAGAAGACGAATGCGTAGCTTGGAGAGATGAAGTACTGAAAGCACAAGAGGATGAAATATTTAAAAGATAGGGCCCAGTAGAAATTCTTGGCTATCATAGAAGATAAAGAATTTAATTGATGAAAGGAGAAAATATAAAAATGCAACAAGTGAAGCAGGCGAAAGGGAATACAAACGTTTGAGAAATGAGACTGACATCAAGTGGAAAATGCTAAGCAGTAATGGCTAGAGGACAAATTTATGGATATAGAAGCCTATATCACTAGGGGAAAATAGATATCACCTAATAAAAAGTAAAAGGGCCTTTGGACAAAAGTAAAGCGCCTGTATCTGTATCGAGAGCTCAGATGGAAAACCAGTACTAAGCAAATAAGGGATAGCTAAAAGGTCGGAGTATCTAGGGGGCTTATACAACGAACATGAACTTAGAGGCAATATTATAGAAAGGGAATAGGACTTAGATGAAGAAGAGATGGGAGATATGATACTGCGAGAAGCAATTGATAGAGCTCTGAAAGACATAAGCCGAAACGAGGCCCTGGAGCAGACGACTTTTCCTCAGCACTGCTGACATCGTTGGGAGAGCCAGCCATGATAACCCCATCAACTTGGTGTGGAATATGATGAGACAGGACAAATACCATCAGACTTCAAGAAGAACGTA
Source organism: Schistocerca cancellata (assembly GCF_023864275.1). Classification (NCBI taxonomy): domain Eukaryota; kingdom Metazoa; phylum Arthropoda; class Insecta; order Orthoptera; family Acrididae; genus Schistocerca; species Schistocerca cancellata. Next base: position 754,934,188 of record NC_064629.1, on the reverse strand, counting down.
ACAGTTCTAATTCCAAAGAAAGCAGGTGCTGACAAGTCTGAATATTACCGAACGCTTATAGCATTTGTAGACTTAGAGAAAGTTTTTGTCAATGTCGATTGGAATACACTCTTTGAACTCGAGAAGGTTTAACTTTGTGTTCTGCCTGACGGCAGGTCTGGTCATGGGGGAAGTCTCGTCACAGAGGTCCACCGCATGAGCGCCTAGGGCAGTGATTGCAGTGGGGGTTTCCCGTTGCCTTCCACTGATGATGATGAAATGATAATAAGGACAACACAACAACCAGTCCCTGAGTGGAGAAAATCTCCGACCCAGCCGGGAATCGAACCCGGGCCTCTTGGCATGACAGACCGCCGCGCTGACCACTCAGCTATCGGGGCGGACTTGTGAAAGTAGCAGGGGTGAAAAACAGGGAAAAAAGGCTGTTTAAAACTTGTACAGAAACCAGACTGCAGTCATAATAGTGGAGGGGCATGAAAGGGTAGCAGTGATTGAGGAGGGAGTGAGATGAAGTTGTAGCCTATCCCCAATGTTATTAAATCTGTACATTGAGCAGGCTGTGAATGAAAGCGTGGAGAAATTTGGAAAGGGAATTAAAGTTCAGAGAGAAGAAATAAAATCTTTGAGGTTTTCCGATTTTTGCTGTTAGGATATTAAAATAACCAATGGCCGAAGTAGAGAGGATGTAAAATGTTGACTGGAAAAGGTAAGAAAAGCGTTTCTGAGGAAGAGATATCTGTTAACATCGAATATAGGTTTAAATATTAGGAAGTCTTTTCTGAAGACATCTAAACTGTTGCCCTGTATGGAAGTGAAACGTGGACGATAAACAGTTCAGACAAGAAGGGAATGGAAGCTTTTGAAATGTGGGGCTGCAGAACAATGCTGAAGGTTAGATGGGTATATCTTGCAACTAATGAAGAGGTACTAAACGTAACTGGAGAGAAAAGGTAATTGTGGCACAAATTGATTGATACGACACGTTCTGAGATATCAAGGGATCACCAGTTTAGTATTGGAGGGAAGTGTGGAGGGTAAAGGTTATAGAGGGAGTCCAGGAGATGAATACAGTAAGCAGATTCAGAAGGATGTAGGTTACAGTAGTTATTCGGATATGAAGAGGCCCGCACAGGATAGAGCGGCATGGAGAGCTGCATCAAACCAGTCTTCGGACTCAAGACAACAACAGCAACAACAACACATACTGTTAAGTGAAAACCGCAAGACTAAATGCCGATTGGTGGCACGAGACGCGGTACGAAAATTTCTGAACACATTTTCCGAAAACATGAGCAGCTAATTCGGCAACCCACAAGCAACGTAAATATTTTAGATCTCCCCCCATGAACCATGGACCTTGCCGTTGGTGGGGAGGCTTGCGTGCCTCAGCGATACAGATGGCCGTACCGTAGGTGCAACCACAACGGAGGGGTATCTGTTGAGAGGCCAGACAAACGTGGTTCCTGAAGAGGGGCAGCAGCCTTTTCAGTAGTTGCAGGGGCAACAGTCTGGATGATTGACTGATCTGGCCTTGTAACATTAACCAAAACGGCCTTGCTGTGCTGGTACTGCGAACGGCTGAAAGCAAGGGGAAACTACAGCCGTAATTTTTCCCGAGGACATGCAGCTCTACTGTATGATTAAATGATGATGGCGTCCTCTTGGGTAAAATATTCCGGAGGTAAAATAGTCCCCCATTCGGATCTCCGGGCGGGGACTACTCAGGAGGACGTCGTTATCAGGAGAAAGAAAACTGGCGTTCTACGGATCGGAGCGTGGAATGTCAGATCCCTTAATAGGGCAGGTAGGTTAGAAAATTTAAAAAGGGAAATGGATAGGTTAAAGTTAGATATAGTGGGAATTAGTGAAGTTCGGTGGCAGGAGGAACAAGACTTTTGGTCAGGTGATTACAGGGTTATAAATACAAAATCAAATAGGGGTAATGCAGGAGTAGGTTTAATAATGAATAAAAAAATAGGAGTGCGGGTTAGCTACTACAAACAGCATAGTGAACGCATTATTGTGGCCAAGATAGACACAAAGCCCATGCCTACTACAGTAGTACAAGTTTATATGCCAACTACCTCTGCAGATGATGAAGAAATAGATGAGATGTATGACGAGATAAAAGAAATTATTCAGATAGTGAAGGGAGACGAAAATTTAATAGTTATGGGTGACTGGAATTCGTCAGTACGAAGAGGGAGAGAAGGAAACATAATAGGTGAATATGGATTGGGGGGAAGGAATGAAAGAGGAAGCCGCCTTGTAGAATTTTGCACAGAGCATAACTTAATCATAGCCAACACCTGGTTCAAGAATCATAAAAGAAGGTTGTATACCTGGAAGAATCCTCGAGATACTAAAAGGTATCAGATAGATTATATAATGGTAAGACAGAGATTTAGGAACCAGGTTTTAAATTGTAAGACATTTCCTGGGGCAGATGTGGATTCTGACCACAATCTATTGGTTATGAACTGCAGATTGAAACTGAAGAAACTGCAAAAAGGTGGGAATTTAAGGAGATGGGACCTGGATAAACTGAAAGAACCAGAGGTTGTAGAGAGTTTCAGGGAGAGCATAAGGGAACAATTGACAGGAATGGGGGAAAGAAATACAGTAGAAGAAGAATGGGTAGCTCTGAGGGATGAAGTAGTGAAGGCAGCAGAGGATCAAGTAGGTAAAAAGACGAGGGCTAATAGAAATCCTTGGGTAACAGAAGATATATTGAATTTAATTGATGAAAGGAGAAAATATAAAAATGCAGTAAATGAAGCAGGCAAAAAGGAATACAAACGTCTCAAAAATGAGATCGACAGGAAGTGCAAAATGGCTAAGCAGGAATGGCTAGAGGACAAATGTAAGGATGTAGAGGCTTGTCTCACTAGGGGTAAGATAGATACTGCCTACAGGAAAATTAAAGAGACCCTTGGAGAAAAGAGAACCACTTGTATGAATATCAAGAGCTCAGATGGCAACCCAGTTCTAAGCAAAGAAGGGAAGGCAGAAAGGTGGAAGGAGTATATAGAGGGTTTATACAAGGGCGATGTACTTGAGGACAATATTATGCAAATGGAAGAGGATGTAGATGAAGACGAAATGGGAGATACGATACTGCGTGAAGAGTTTGACAGAGCACTGAAAGACCTGAGTCGAAACAAGGCCCCGGGAGTAGACAACATTCCATTTGAACTACTGATGGCCTCGGGAGAGCCAGTCATGACAAAACTCTACCATCTGGTGAGCAAGATGTATGAAACAGGCGAAATACCCTCAGACTTCAAGAAGAATATAATTATTCCAATCCCAAAGAAAGCAGGTGTTGACAGATGTGAAAATTACCGAACTATCAGTTTAATAAGTCACAGCTGCAAAATACTAACGCGAATTCTTTACAGACGAATGGAAAAACTGGTAGAAGCCGACCTCGGGGAAGATCAGTTTGGATTCCGTAGAAATGTTGGAACACGTGAGGCAATACTGACCTTACGACTTATCTTAGAAGAAAGATTAAGAAAAGGCAAACCTACGTTTCTAGCATTTGTAGACTTAGAGAAAGCTTTTGACAATGTTAACCGGAATACTCTCTTTCAAATTCTGAAGGTGGCAGGGGTAAAATACAGGGAGCGAAAGGCTATTTACAGTTTGTACAGAAACCAGATGGCTGTTATAAGAGTCGAGGGGCATGAAAGGGAAGCAGTGGTTGGGAAAGGAGTAAGACAGGGTTGTAGCCTCTCCCCGATGTTATTCAATCTGTATATTGAGCAAGCAGTAAAGGAAACAAAAGAAAAATTCGGAGTAGGTATTAAAATTCATGGAGAAGAAATAAAAACTTTGAGGTTCGCCGATGACATTGTAATTCTGTCAGAGACAGCAAAGGACTTGGAAGAGCAGTTGAACGGAATGGACAGTGTCTTGAAAGGAGGATATAAGATGAACATCAACAAAAGTAAAACGAGGATAATGGAATGTAGTCAAATTAAGTCGGGTGATGCTGAGGGAATTAGATTAGGAAATGAGACACTTAAAGTAGTAAAGGAGTTTTGCTATTTAGGGAGTAAAATAACCGATGATGGTCGAAGTAGAGGATATAAAATGTAGACTGGCAATGGCAAGGAAAGCGTTTCTCAAGAAGAGGAATTTGTTAACATCTAGTATAGATTTAAGTGTCAGGAAGTCGTTTCTGAAAGTATTTGTATGGAGTGTAGCCATGTATGGAAGTGAAACATGGACGATAACTAGTTTGGACAAGAAGAGAATAGAAGCTTTCGAAATGTGGTGCTACAGAAGAATGCTGAAGATAAGGTGGGTAGATCACGTAACTAATGAGGAGGTATTGAATAGGATTGGGGAGAAGAGAAGTTTGTGGCACAACTTGACTAGAAGAAGGGATCGGTTGGTAGGACATATTTTGAGGCATCAAGGGATCACAAATTTAGCATTGGAGGGCAGTGTGGAGGGTAAAAATCGTAGAGGGAGACCAAGAGATGAATACACTAAGCAGATTCAGAAGGATGTAGGTTGCAGTAGATACTGGGAGATGAAGAAGCTTGCACAGGATAGAGTAGCATGGAGAGCTGCATCAAACCAGTCTCAGGACTGAAGACCACAACAACAACATAGATAAAAACGGGCCTCGTCTTATCAACAGTGCCAGTATGGAGGTTGTAATTAGTGATAACGATGTCATTACGGCTACTGACGTTAATAAATCCATCAAGAAGGTTAGGAGCGTACTTATGCTGGAAAGAGCATAAACTGTTGTAAGCCTCCTAGCTGAACAATGAAAGTATGTCATTTAGTTCCGATATGAAGGACGCAGAGGAATTACGGGCAAAGTTTAAACTGATTGTAAATCGCGCTGTGGAGAAGTAGGTGCCGAGTAAGTGCATTAAGAACGAAAATGACATGTCTTTATTTAATAGCAATATTCGGAAAATGCTTAGGAGTCAGAGATTGTTTCACTCTCGGTTCAAAAAAGATGGCGGAAATGTCGACAGGAAAAATTTAGTAGACATTCGCGCGTCTATAAAAAGTCTAATGTGCGAAGCATACAACAACTTCGACCGTCAAACATTAGCGATGGATCTTGCCAAGTATCCGAGACAATTCTGGTCCTACGCAAAATCAGTAAGTGGCCCGAAGGATCCTATCCAGTCACTCGTGGACCACTGCGGTGTGGCAGGAGAGGACAGCAAAAACAAAGATGAAGTTTTAAATTTCGCGTTTTAAAAATCAGTCACTTATGAGGATTGTACAAGACCGTCACAGAGGCACAGGCATCCCTGGTGTTGAGAAGCAACTAAAACAGTTGAAACCAACTAAGTCCCTAGGTCCGGTTAGAGTCCTAGTTTGGAATCACAGAGAGTGTTCTTATGAACTGGCCCCTTGATTAGCTTGCATTTGTCGCGAAGCTCTCACCCAGCTCAAAGTCCCAAACGACTGGAAAAAATTGCAGGTGCCTTCCGTATGTAAGGAAGGTAAAAGAACAGACCCGCATAATTACAGACCAATATTCTTAACATCGGTCTACTGCAGAATTCTTGAACACATGTTGAGTTCGAATGAAATAAATTTCCTTGAGACATGAAAGCTTCCGTCCACAAATCAGTACGGACTTAGAAAGCATCGTTCCTGCGAAAGTCAGCCTGTCCTTTTTTCATTCGATATCCTGCGAACCGTGGATGAAGGGCAACAGGCATAGTCCATGTTCCTAGATTTCCGGAAAGAATTTGGCTGAGTGCCCCACTACAGACTGTTAAAGACTGTCCGAGCATACGGATTAAGTTCTCAGATATGTGAGTGGCTCGAAGACTTTTCAAGTAATGGAACTTAATCCGTTGTTCTCGACGGCGAGTGTTCATAATAGAGAAGGGTATCGTCAGGAGCGCTCCAGGCATGCGGTAGGTTCCCTTTTGGTTTCTGTATAGAGAAACGGTCTGAGAGATAGGATTGGTGCCAATCTGCGACTTTTTGCTGATGATGCTGTAGCGTACGGGAGAGTATTGTCGTTGGCTGATTGCAGGAGGGAATATGACGATTTAGAAACCGATTTGATGTGATGAATGACAGCTTGCTCTAAATGTGAAAAACGTAACTTAATGCAGATGAGTAGGAAAACAATCCTGACAGGTTCGAATACAATAGCAGTGGTGTGTTGCTTGACGCAGTCACATGTATTAAATATCTAGGTGTAACGTTGCAAGGCAATATGAAATGGAACGAGCACGTAAGGTCGGTAGTAGAGAAGGCGAATAATCGACTTCAGTTTATTGGGTCAATTCTAGAGGAGTGCCGCTCATCTGTAGATGAGACTGCATATAGGTCACTAGTGCGACCTATTCTTGAGTACTGCTCGAGTGTTTGGGATCCGTACAAGGTCGGATTAAAGGAAGACATCGAAGCATTTCAGAGGCGGGCAGCTAGATTTGTTACTGGTAAGTTCGAACAACACGCATGCGTTACGGAGATGCTTCGGGAACTCAAATGGGAATTCCTGGAGGGAAGGCGACGTTCTTTTCGGGGAAAACTTTTGAGAAAATTTATAGAACTAGCAATTGTGGCTGACTGCAAAACTATTCTACCACCCCTATCGTACATTTCGAGCAAGGACCACGAAGAGAAATTTTAGTTCGCACGGAGACACATGCTAATACACGTTCACTTTTCTATCGCTCCATTTGCGAGTGGAACAGGAAAGTGAAAGACTAGTAGTGGTACAAGGTACCCTCCATCATGCATCATATGGGGACTTGCGGAGTATGTTTGCAGATGTAGATGTATGTACGCGGAGCAGTGACGATACGGTCCATAAATGGGGAAATCGTTTCACATATGCCATTGGGACAAAGGTCACGTTGTTATGCTGTGGCGCCTCGGAACGACTATCTTGGAAACGGCGTGTGCTACTACCGTGAGCATCTATGAAAAGAGGTTGAAGGGCGGTGAAACCAGGAGAAGGCAACAAGGTGTTGGACATCTACGTCTCATCACAGAAGATGGAGTCCGGAGAGTTACCTGTTATGTAAGGCAGATTAGGCATCATCTGTAGCAGATTACAATAGTGGTTCAGACACAAGTGTTTCGCAGCACATCATTCAGCGCACAGTGTTGAACATGATGCTCCATAGCATACGATCCTACGTGTTTCTATTGTGACCCAACGACATCGTCCATTATGACTGCATTACGCACGAAATCGTCGAGACTGAACCGTGGATGAATGAAAACTAGTCATCTGCTCGCTTGAATGACGTTTCTCATTAAAGCACAACTATGGATGTGTCCGGATACACCGTCATTTCGGCGAATTGCTGCCCAATACGTGCACTGATAGTGCTTAGGCGCAATGGGCTCTACCCTTACGAAAGCCCTTTTAAGTGAAGCCCATGAAATGCCCTTACCTATCAGAAGAGAGCTGCTGGTTGACAAATTTCTCCTTTTTAAATCTTCATTTGCATTCCAGATTGGAGGCTCTCGACTTAATTTACTGCAATGCTCCTCATGGTGCCTCTCTCCCTGTCCTGATGAATAGCTGTAGAACATGGTGTCACCCGTCACCAAAAACCCTCAGCACAAGTTCGCTCCCCATATATATGCACAACTCGTTAGTACTTTCCCATTCAGTTCATATAACAAGACGGCAAAGCACTAACGAAAAAGCCACTCATCTATCGTGATATGATGAGCCAAGTGTACCAGAAATGGTCGGACGTTTGGCACATATTTGCATTGTATTCAAAACTATTTATCCCGTAGATTACGTAAAGGACATAACTTTGAGTGTTTTGGCCCATGCCGAAAAGTAGCTAAACACTGTGGTTTTAGTCCCTCATTAAAAAGTATTTATCCAAAAAGTTGCAATAAGGGTGTAACTTTTAACATTTCCACGTTCAAAAGTACTTTGTAGACCATTAAAATGAAACAGCCAATCACAATATGTCATCTTGGCCATGCTCAAAAGTACCAAAATGATCTGAAATTATTTTATGGCATGTTCATAAATATTTTTCACACAAATTATGTAAAGGGTCTAACTTGTAGTATTTCTACATCAAGTGTCACAAGGCAGGCAGCAGGAGAGCAGGCTGACTGTTTTGCTTGTTTGGACAAGTTTTGTCTCGGTACGTTGTCCAGTCGGCATAGTATGAAACACACCCCGATTAGGCCTCTGCAAGACTGAACTCGCTGACCGACCGCTTTGCTTGTTCTGAACAAGTCTTGTATTGTTGCAATCCAAGCAGCATAATATGATATGCCTACCACATTTCAAAAAATACATGGCTACTACTAGTTTAAGAGAACCTGTCGACGAAAATGAACTATGTCGTTCCAACGTCAAAAACTCGTCTCTAAAACTGATATCAGAGTTAAATATTATAGCGACCTCAAATTATTTTCGACATTTATGATGCTTATCCAGTACCACAGTGTTCTTTCCACGTCTAAAATGGCTGCAAAAATACTTCATCAATGTAAAAAAGAGCAGTGTTTACGTCAAACTGGTGTCTAAAACATGTTTCAAACTGTAAATTAAGTACCTCAGTGCTGTTATTACTCCTATGGGCTTTACTTTAAATGCTATAATATCAACTTCTGCTTTACTTTGTTGATTGCATCACCAACAGATGATAGCATTTGTAAATTCGATCAATGTACCATAGTTTACAGTTCAATATAGCCTCATATTAATTACTTCCACATTTATGATGCACAAAAGTTCAATATATATATATATATATATATATATATATATATATATATAGGGCGTTACAAAAAGGTACGGCCAAACTTTCAGGAAATATTCCTCACACACAAAGAAAGAAAATATGTTATGTGGACATGTGTCCGGAAACGCTTACTTTCCACGTCAGAGCTCATTTTATTACTTCTCTTCAAATCACATTAATCATGGAATGGAAACACACAGCAATAGAACGTACCAGCGTGACTTCAAACACTTTGTTACAGGAAATGTTCAAAATATCCTCCGTTAGCGAGGATACATGCATCCAACCTCCGTCGCATGGAATCCCTGGTGCGCTGATGCAGCCATGGAGAATGGCGTATTGTATCACAGCCGTCCACAATACGAGCACGAAGAGTCTCTACATTTTTTATCGTGGTTGCGTAAACAAGAGCTTTCAAATGCTCCATAAATGAAAGCCAAGAGGGTTGAGATCAGGAGAGCGTGGAGTCCATGGAATTGGTCCGCCTCTACCAATCCATCGAATCTGTTGTTGAAAAGCGTACGAACACTTCGACTGAAATGTGCAGGAGCTCCATCGTGCATGAACCACATGTTGTGTCGTACTTGTAAAGGCACATGTTCTAGCAGCACAGGTAGAGTATCCCGTATGAAATCATGATAACGTGCTCCATTGAGCGTAGGTGGAAGAACATGGGGCCCAATCAAGACATCACCAACAATGCCTGCCCAAACGGAACATGGAAATTAAGCGTTTCCAGACATACGTCCACATAACATATATATATATATATATATATATATATATATATATATATATATATATATATATATATATATCAAATTAGTGCCTAAATCATAGCTGTGGACTATCAAATCATGTGGCTCAATACTTTTTTCATGCCTAAACACATGTGGCTAAAAAGTAACATGCTCAATAGACTATTGACATTACAAGTCTTAGTCCTAAAAGATTGATGGCATAAAACTAACCTGACCAGGCTTATAACTGAAGAAAATACATGTCAGCTAAAATACTAGGCAAATGCACAAACATATTGGCATTCTGAATTGCTGTAAGAATGTAATTAATTAGGCCTCCTCCTGGAGCAAGTCACAAAACATGATCAAATTTAATCGAAATTGTTCTTTGATGCTTTTCACGTGTTACAATGCCACCTCACGTCTAAATTATACAAAGGGTGTTGTCATTTCAATATGATTAAATATCTGTCATCAAATAACATTTTTTTGGTAATGTTTCACCAGCAGTTTAAGGGAGGGGAAAACAATGTATCAGTAAAAATATGGATGGTACTGATTGGCAGTTATTGACTTTTATTACTCGTTATTTGGCCTAGTTGAGGTTAAACACGAAACGAACTGCTGTAATATTTACCAATCGGAACTACAATGTCAAGACTCCTTAAAAAGTTTCTAGACTGTATTTCCTATAATCAACTGCTATATAACACCAACATCTAATAAAAATACATCATGTGACATACAGACACAAAATAGACAAAACTTCAGTTTTAGGAAGGATGGAAGCAAGGAAGAAATTGTTTTTATTGTATATTTATTATATTCTCCAGCGTTTGCACACAACATGATCAAAGAGAATGGCAGAGAAGTAACATCACAAAAGATGATGACAGGGTCAATATCTCAAAAGTAAAATTATTTATCATTTATCAGGTATAAAAAAACACTTGTAGTTTGCTTATAAAAATGCAGAAGCATAATTACAGGTCTCGAACGTTCAAAGTTTGCACCAAAATAAAATTGTAGAAGTTTAAGCAGAAAATACACGTTGTAAGCACAATAAACCTTGAAATTAAATATTTTCATGTCTGAATTGCTTGTTGTACATACTGAGATGCACACAGCTTGCATATTAGTACTACTGATAAAAACTTAAGGTTAGCAGCACTTGTTAATTACGAAAGTTCGATGGTTGTACCACACTTTGTAAGCTTTATAGACCAAATTAAATATTTCCACTTCAAAATAGTGTATATAACTCATTAAAATACGTACAGCTCGCTTATTAACACTTCTTAAATAAATCATAAATTAGTAGATGACTATGGTTCGTCACAGTAAGACAAAACTTGTTGGAAACAGCAAAACACTCAGTCTTACTTCTGCCTGCCTGCTTTGTGATGCTTGATGTAGAAATACCGCAAGTTAGACCATTTATGTAATATGTTGGATAAATACTTTTAAACATGACGCAAAATAATTTCAGACCATTCTGGTACTTTTGAGCATGGTCAAGATGACCACATTGTAATTGTCTGGTTCATTTTGATTATAAAACTACAAGTTACAACTTTCCGTAACTATTTGGAAAATACTTTTTAACAGGGGGGGGGGGGGGGGGGAGGGAGGACTGCAGTGTTCAGTTACGTTTCAGCACAGCATGAGGAAAAATACTGCAGGCTATGTCCTTAAGGTAATTTCTTGGATAAATAGTTTTGAATATGGTGCAAAAAATATTAGAGCATTTTAATAATTTTGAGTACAGCCAAAAATACTGCAAGCTGCATATTTTACACAATTTTTTGGATGAAAAATGAGCATAAAAGAAATGGAGAGTGTTAAGAGCATTTTGAATAGTCAGAAATACTGCAAGCTACATTCTCTACATAATTGTTGGGTTGAATATAGCGCAAAAAGAAATTAATAAAGTTCGGATACTTTTGAGCACCCTCTAAAGTACTTTGAAATACTGCATGTTACGCCTTTTACTTAATTTTTGGGTTGAATGCGGTGTAAAGAAGAAACTTAGAGCATTCAGATACTTTGGAGCACTGTGTAAAGTACTTTGAAATACTATGTTACATACATTTTCTAATTTTAAGTTGAATATGCCGCAAAAAAGAAATTTAGAGCTTCTGGATACTATTAAATATCCTGTAAGGTTCGCTGTACATTGTACATCATGGGCAATGAATACTTTTTAAAAATTTACTGTATTTATTTATTGAAACTACATATTTATTGAGTTGCCTCATTCTAAAACCACACTGTGATTGGCTGGAGGAGAGGCGAGGGTGTGGGTGGTACAAGGCACATATGGGCTAGTTCCACCATCTTTGATATTTTCTATTTTATCGAACATTTTTTTTAATTTCCTACAATCCTGAATTTTTAAATTTTTCGCCATGCGTCATCTTCGAGTTTTAAGTTTCCCACCATCTGGCAACTTGATGGCGTCATTACCCCTGACATTTGGGTAAGACCCTGCTACTATATTTAGACAACTTGACAGGCGAAGGCCAAAGAGCTGCAGAACAAACGGCATAGGTAATTCTATTGCCGTGTCTTACCACAAATACAAGACTCAAAAATGTTTAACTGCTGAAAGAAACTTCGGTTTTTTCTATGGAAACTGTAGCTATATTAGAAGCATTAAAATGTCAGCTTTCTTCAGTTTTCAAAGTTCCTCATTCTATCCTGTTCTAAGTTGGTTTGATAATTTCTAAGGCGCAGGAAGTGGAATTCAAAACGAAGCAACTTCATCTTGGCAGTCATTTGCGAGTGAATACAGTGTGAAATCCAAAGTCAGACAATAGAATTCCTTTGGATTAAATCTCACTGCGGCATCATTCCTACTGAAGGAGTCAATATTCCTGCTAAAGGGCCACAAAATCTGGAACTATTATTGACATCAAACTTTCCTCTTGTGAACCGTGCCACCTCGGCACACACAACGCATTTCAACAATGGCTAGAGGACTGAACGTGTCTCAGTTCTTCGAGAGAAGATGTTATACATCTTCAGCCTGTTATTCCACGTAGATCTTGGTTTCGCGATATCTAATCTCATCTACCCGTCGTATGGGGTTCAACCACGGAAGTTTTCCGAGTCACCTTCACCGTATTTGAAATGTTCCAATGTTTACTTATATCTGTCACAACACCACTGTTAATCCTTAATGTCGTTATATGTCCCATATCACTCTAACTGCACACGCCCCGCACCATTACAGAGCCTCTACTAGCTTGAACAGTCTCCTACTGACATGCAGGGTCCATGGATTCATGAGGTTCTCTCCATACCCGTACACGTCGATCCGTTCGATACAATTTGAAACGAGACTCATCCGACAAGGCAACATGTTTCCAGTCATCAACAGTCCAATGTCGGTGTTGTCGGGCCCAGGCGAGACGTAAAGCTTTATGTCGTGCAGTCATCAAAGGTACACGAGTGGGCCTTGGGCCCCGAAAGCCCGTACCGATGATGTTTCGTTGAATAGTTCGCATGCTGACACTTGTTGATGGCCCAGCACTGAAATCTGCAGCAATTTACGGAAGTGTTTCACTTCTGTCACGTTGAACGATTCTCTTCAGTCGTCGTTGGTCCCGTTCTTGCAGCATCTTTTTCCGGCAGCAGCGATGTCGGAGATTTGATGTTTTACCAGATTCCTGATATTCACGGTACACTCTCGGAATGGTTGTACGGGAAAATCCCCAGTTCATCGCTACCTCGGAGATGCTGTGTCCCATCGCTCGTGCGCCGCCTATAACACCACGTTCACACTTACTTGATAACCGGCCATTGTAGCAGCAGTAACCGATCTAACAACACCGCCAGACACTTGTTTGCCGGCCGGGGTGGCCGAGCGGTTCTAGGCGCTATGGTCTGGAGCCGCGCGACCGCTACGGTCGCAGGTTCGAATCCTGCCTCGGGCATGGATGTATGTGATGTCCTTAGGTTAGTTAGGTTTAAGTAGTTCTAAGTTCTAGGGGACTGATGACCTTAGAAGTTAAGTCCCATAGTGCTCAGAGCGATTTGAACCATTTGAACCAGACACTTGTTGTCTTTTATAGCAAACCAACCGCAGCGCCGTATTCTGCAAGTTTGTACATCTCTGTATTTGAATACGCATGCCTATACCAGTTTCTTTGGCGCTTCGGTGTAAATTAGATTTCTTTAAGAGACTTCGAATGGAACTCAGTCTGGAATCTGCTTTTGCTACAACTAGTTACATGGTCGCTACAATTTAGTTCAATCCAGAGGGTTACGGCATTCCAGTACATACCTCTAAATCGCCAAGAATTACTCGTTGAGCTCCATCTGCTCGGAAGTCTTGCATTACAACAACAAAATTGGTCTGATATCCCGTAAGTTCGTATTTTTCTCATTAGCCGATAGTGTGGGACTGTACAGAACACCTTCCGGAAGTCAGAGAACACGTCATCAACATGGACGCTGTTATCTCATGGACGAAAAGAGCCACTGCGGACACTATGACCAAATGCAAGAATTGAAAATATTAAACACAAGTAAGTCTAAAGGGGAAGACACAAAAAAACTTTTATTTAAGATTTAACTTTAATATTTTCAATACGTTGCAATTGCACTGTCAAAGATGACATTTATTCCGTGTCTGCATTTCCTCACGGTAAGTAATATCGTTTTACCCAACATTGTATCATCTTTGACGACGATATTCATTTACTAAGCGGCTCCCAATGTAAAATGGAAACATAAAATTATGCATGGCCTGTAGTGCAACGCAGTTTGTTTTCGTTTAGTTTACAATCAGGAAACATATTTTTATACCTTTTTTAAACTTGTTTCCCCCTAAAGTCAGATACCTCATCTCTTTAATAATTTTCAATAAAATAATTCTTTCAGAGGTAATACAAGAAATAAGAGACGATATCGGCGACTCGAACTTGTGGTTATCTGAAGACAGAACAGCTGACTCATGTGCGGGATTTATTGCCAACGTCGTAGTGGGAAAAATGACAGAACCTGAATCAGAGCACTACATCTCACTGACTCCAAGGCACTGGAAGAAACAGACCATTCGACGATTGTTGGGGTCGTTCTTGAAGCATTACGTGCTTTGTGGCCTGCTAAATAAAATGAGGAAAAACTCTTGGTGATGGCTACAGATGCAGCAGCATACATTATTAAGGCTGCTAAAGCTACGCAGGAATTTTACCCTAAAGCAGTTCATGTAACTTGTTTAGCACACGCTCTTCACCAGTTTGCAGAGAAAATTCGAGCGAATTTTGCAGGAGTAAATGGCTTAAATTCCTCTGTTGAAAAAGTGTGATGAAGGTGCCATCAAGAATGAAATTATTTACTGATACGATGCAAGATAATCGTTTACCCAGAGCCAATACTCTCGAGATGGGGAACATGCATTGAAGTAGCTCTGTATTACAGTGATATTTGTAAGATATGAAAAGAATTCTCGACGTGATGGGCAAAACTGAAGCGGCAAGTATCCCTGATGCAGTTAGTGCTTGCAATGAGAAGAGTCTCCAGAGTAAATCTGTGTTTATTAGGACCTATTTCAGTAAACTGGCAACAGCAGCCGCACGTTTGGAAGAGAAAGGGATGCCCTGCAGATATGCGAAACAGCTGTCACTGGAGACAGACCAGGATAAATCAGAAAATTTCTTCATAACAAAATTGAGAAAACAAAATCAAGGAATCCAAGTTTCATATTTTTCCGGGATGTGAATCAAGTGCTTCAAGGAGAATCTGAAAAACAATTTAATACTTATTCTGTAAGTGACCTCGCCTTTTTTCAGTACTGTCCTGTGACTTCATGTGAAGTAGAGAGATCTTATCTTCATACAAAAACATTTTAAGTGACAGAAGGAAATCGTTTCTTCCTGAAAACTGTCCAGAATATTTGATTGTCTATTGCAATAAAAACAACTAATGCTAAAATATGAGGGTGGTTTGAAAAGTCCTCGGAATCACCACGATAGGTCAGCGCAAGCGCGAGTTGTTCACGTGATATTCATTGGACTGCTGCCTGTAAACACGTGCCTCGTCAGTGCTCTTGGAAGAGAGCTGTGGCGGTGGCGTGGTTCTGTTGTTGTTCCCGCACACTGATTTGCGAAGATGGAAAAAAATCGAGATTCGCGCAGTGATTAAGTACTTCGTAAAGAAAGGTATGAAAGCAAAGGACATTCATGCCGATTTTCAAAATACACTGGGGGACTCTGCTCCTTCATATTCAACTGTTGCCAAGTGGACAAATGAATTTAAATTTGGTTGAGAGAGCTTAGATGGTGATCCGTGCAGTGGTCGGCCAAGATGTGTCACTACTCCAGAAATCATTGCAAAAGTGCACGAAATGGTCATGGAAGATCGCCGACTGTAAGTGCGTGAAACTGCTCACGCTTGCCAGATATCATCTGAAAGGGTATATCACATTTTAACTGAAGAATTAGAAATGAAAAAATTAACTGTGGGATGGGTGCCGCGACTCTTGACGCTGGATCAAAAAGCATGAGAATGGACATATCGGAATAATGTTTGGCCTAGTTTATGAGAAACGAACAAGATTTTTTGCATCGGATTGTGACCACAGATGGTCTCGCGGTTCTAGGCGCGCAGTCCTGAACCGTGCGACTGCTACGGTCGCAGGTTCGAATCCTGCCTCGGGCATGGATGTGTATGATGTCCTTAGGTTAGTTAGGTTTAAGTAGTTCTAAGTTCTAGGGGACTGATGACCACAGCTGTTAAGTCCCATAGTGCTCAGAGCCATTTTTTTGACCACAGATGAAACTTGGATGCACTACTATATCCCAGAGACAAAACAACAGTCAAAGCAGTGGAAACATGCTGATTCTCCGCCACCAAAGAAACCAAAGACAATTCCTTCGGCGGGAGAGGTCATGGTATCAGTGTTCTGGGATGCGAAGGTGATTCTGTTTGTAGATTATCTCCCCACTGGGTAAACAATTACTGGAGAGTACTATGCTAACCTCCTGGACAAATTGCAACAAAAGACACGCGAAAAAAGGCCAGGTTTAGCAAGGAAGACACTCATCTTCCATCTAAACAATACGCGCCCGCACACATGTGCCATCGCCATGGCGAAGTTACACGAACTAATGTATGAATTGTTGCCACACCCGCCTTATTCACCTGATATGGCTCCATCAGACTTCCGTCTCTTCCAAAACTGAAAATTTTTCTAGGTGGACGAAGATTCACTTCAAACGAGTAGGGATCAAGGCACTGCAGCATCGTTGGACTGAGTGCATTAATCTACAAGGAGACAACATTGAAAAATAAAATAGTTTCAGTAATGTAAGTACTTTTTCTCTACTCCGTTCCGAGAAGTTTTCAAACCACTCTCATAAATAGATAGAGAGAGAAAAAGAAAGACGAACTTACTGTAATAAATACAGTATTTATTTTGTTGATGACCGAGTTCAGGAATAAATGTACTTTGCCGGCTTCATTAATTCAACATTAATAAATGTGAGAAAATTGAAATGTATTTTTTTATGAATATTTTAAAGTTTTTAGAACATGTTTACCAGATTTTTAGTGTATAGATGCATGTATATACATATCGTACAGTGTATATAAATCCCAGCTCTGCTTATGACAAATATTTGGAATTATTAATAACTGTAAAGCAACTACAGATACTATGGCCACACAAATGGAAAAATATTTGGAAGTGAGATTACTGAGGAGATGATGGAGTAAGCATAGTGTTTGCTAATAACACTATCAGACCACTTGCAATAGGAACAATTATTCACTGTAGAAAGGAGTAATGTGAGCATATTGTTGTGTA
This sequence comes from Schistocerca cancellata, assembly GCF_023864275.1. NCBI lineage: Eukaryota > Metazoa > Arthropoda > Insecta > Orthoptera > Acrididae > Schistocerca > Schistocerca cancellata. The sequence goes on along the minus strand of NC_064629.1, from coordinate 754,916,903 downwards.
TCGGTTATATAGCTCACACAGGAATTTACGACATGAAGAATTGTTCTGATTGGGCTTTGTTGTATAACGTAACATCAGCCGGAAAGATGAAATACTATATCCAGAACTGCTTTCATTTGCATGTTTACGAGGAAAAAGCTTTGTGCGTTTTTGTAAAATGTGGATACTTTCAGGCTCTCAGTTGAGTGTTTATCCAGTACTTCACCAAGATCTGTAACTCATGAACTGAAAAGAATTTTTGTGCCAGTTAGAATTATTTGTGAAAGGATGGGACAAATATGAAACAATGGATGATTAGCTGTAACGATTTCTTAAGGTTTAGTAACAATTAAATCTATGTGTTCCTGAATTGAGGAGCAACTTGTTCAGATGTTACAGAGCCAACAGTCTGGTTCATTCAACTATCTGGTATTATAACTACACACATCATAAAAAGTTTTGCATCAATTCGGTTTCGAGAGTTCCGGAACCTGTACAGAAAATTGAAATAGAGATCAACATAAACATCATTTCCGCCCTTATTATTTCTCATGGAAACCACACATTGCATGTAGTGCCACCATACACCAAAACCATCAGAGCTGGTGGTCCAGATTGCTGTACACGCCGGTAACTCTAATAGCTAGTAGCACGTCCTCTTGCACTGTGCATGCCTGCATTCGACGTGGCATACTATCCACAAGTTCATCAAGGCACTGTTGATCCAGATTGTCCCACTCCTTAACGACGATTCGGCGTAGATCCCTCAGAGTAGTTGGTGGGTCACGTATTCCATAAACAGCCCTTTTCAATCTATCCAGGCATGTTTGATAGGGTTCATGTCTGGAGAACATGCTGGCCACTCTAGTCGAGCGACATCATTCACAAGATGTGCACGATTTGGGCGCGAATTGTCGTCCATGAAGACGAATGCCTCGCCAATATGCTGCCGATATGGTTGAACTATCGGTCGAAGGATGGCATTCACGTTTCGTACAGCTGTTACGGTGCCTTCCACGACCACGAGCGGCGTACGTAGGCCCCACATAATGCCGCTCCAAAACAGCAAGGAACCTCCACCTTGCTTCACTCGCTGGACAGTGTGTCTAAGGCGTTCAGCCTGACCGGGTTGCCTCCAAACACGTCTCCAACGACTGTCTGATTGAAGGCATATGCGACACTCATCGGTGAAGAGAACGTCATTCCAATCCTGAGCGGTCCATTCGACATGTTGTTGGGCCCATTTGTACCGCGCTGCATGGTGTCGTGGTTGCAAAGATGGATCTCGCCATGGACGTCGGGAGTGAAGCTGCCCATCATGCAGTCTATTGCGCACAGTTTGAGTTGTAACACGACGTCCTGTGGCTGCACGAAAAGCATTATTCAACAGGATGGCGTTGGTGTCAGGGGTCCTCCGAGCCATAATTCGTAGGTAGCGGTTATCCACTGCAGTAGTAGCCCTTGGGCGGCCGGAGCGAGGCATGTCATCGACAGTTCCTGTCTCTCCGCATCTCCTCCATGTCCGAACAACATCGCTTTGGTTCACTCCGAGACGCCTGGACACTTCCCTTGTTGAGAGCCCTTCCTGGCACAAAGTAACAATGCGGACGCGATCGGATCGTGGTATTGACCGTCTAGGCATTGTTGAACTACGGACAACACGAGCCGTGTACCTCCTTCCTGGTGGAATGACTGGAACTGATCGGCTGTCGAGCCCCGTTCGTCTAATAGGCGCTGCTCTTGCATGGTAGTTTACGTTTTTGGGCGGGTTTAGTGACATTTCTAAACAGTCAAAGAGACTGTGTCTTTGATACAGTATCCACAGTCAACGTCTGTCTTCAGGAGTTCTGGGAACCAGGGTGACGCAAAACTTTTTGAAGTGTGTATCTCCAACATGGACTTGATATGTTGGTACTGCAGATGACTGAAAGCAATGGGAAGCTATAGCGTTACATTTCCTGAGAACATGCAACTCAGCTTTATGAATACATGATGACGGTATCCTTCTGGGCAAAATTTTCGTAGGTATAATAGTACCCCATTCGGATCTCCAGGTGGGGAAAACTCAGAAGGAATGAATGGCGTATTATGAGGATCGAAGCGTGGAATGTTAGATCCCTTGCACGGGTGTGTAGATTAGAGAATCTGAATATACAAATGGACAGATTGTTGTGAGATGTAGTGGCAATTAGTCAAGTGCGGTGGCAGATAGAACAAGTTTTTATGTTTAGGTGAGTGCAGTTACCAGCACAAAATTAAACAAGAGTATCGCTTGAGTAGGTCTAATAATTTATTAGCGAACAACAATGCTGGTGAAGTACTATAAACAGCATAATGATGTTCTTAGTCAAGACAGACAGTCACATCCCACTGTAGTTGTATATGTATGTGTGTCTACTAGCTCTGCAGATGTCGGAGACTGAAGAAAGTGTGATGATTTCAAAACAGTCAATACGCTAAAAGGGAGAAAATTAATTATAATGGACGACAGGAATTCGATTGTAGTAAAAGGAGGAGAAGGAAAAATTGTGCTCTCGCACAAGGAATGAAAGGGGAACCACGAGCATTGAGCACAGTGTAATCATAACTAACACTTTTTGTAAAGATCACATAAGAAGATTTTTTATCGTGGAGAGGACCTGCAGAATCCGAAGGTTTCAAATATGCTGACGGAAAAAAATCGCAATCCTAAAACTTAATTAATGTAGAATAATAAAATTTCGGGAATACATTTCATTATGATCATCATCATCTCGGCCTCTGGCCAGGTCTGTTTGGAACATGAGCCTCTCCGTCGTTCAAATTTGTGTGAATTCCTAAGGGACCAAACTGTTGAGGTCATCAGTCCCTAGACTTACACACTACTTAAAGCAACTTACGCTAAGAACAGCACCCACACCCAAGCCCGAGGGAGGACTCGAACCTCCGGCGGGAGGGCCGCGCAATCCGTGACATGGCGCCTCAAACCGCGTGGCCACTCCGCGCGGCCTCTCCATCGTCTTCTGTCTTGCCACCATCTCTCCATCTTCCCCTTGGTCCAGCCTTCTTTCTTCGGGACGCATTCCTCCACTCCTTCCAGACATCTGCCTCTCGGCCTTCCTCTTGGTCTGTTTCCTTCCACTTTCCTCTCGTGTATCCTCCTGAGTGTCCTCTTCTCCTCCATTCGCTTAACACGCCCATAACATCTCAGCCTTGATTTCTCTATCTCCTCCTTAATTGTTCCACCTTCATTAACTCTCTGATCCTCTCATTTCTTATTCTGTCACTCCTTTGTCACTCCAATAATGTTCCTCAAGAATTTCATCTCACTAGCTTGCACTTTGCTTTTCTCTCTGCATTTCATAACCCAGGTTTCGGATGCATATGTCAGGATCGGGACATAGTATGACCGGTATATAACATTTTTACTGATTTGGGGTACATCCTTGCTCCATATCAGGTTTCGGACACTCTTCCGAAATGCTTCTGCTTTTCTCCCCTGCTCGTTTATTTCTCTGTCGTTTTTTTCCCTCTTCCTGTATCAGATATGAAGGTCCTACAGGAATCCTGAAAAGTGACGGCTAACGGGGCTCTGGTGAAGCTACGATAGGCCCAGCAAGCCATTAGTGGATTATGATTTCTGCTTTCAAAAATAGAAGTGATCTCGGAAAGGACGGTTCTAATTGACGGTGTACATTTATCTAAGTAAAATATTTAACTGATTAACAGAGCAAGATTACTGTAAGCGCGAGATAAGCCATCGCAAATGGGAATATTAATAAGCGGTGTGCCGGCCGCGGTGGTCTAGCGGTTCAGGCGCTCAGTCCGGAACCGCGCGACTGCTACGGTCGCAGGTTCGAATCCTGCCTCGGGCATGGATGTGTGTGATGTCCTTAGGTTAGTTAGGTTTAAGTTGTTCTAAGTTCTAGGGGACTGATGACCACAGATGTTAAGTCCCATAGTGCTCAGAGCCATTTGAGCCAATAACCGGTGTAACCACCAGAATGTTGAATACAAGCGTGCAAACGTGCATACAGGCGCCAGATGTCAGTTTATGGGATGGAGCTCCAAGTCTGTTGCACGCGGTGTGTCAATGCAGGGACTATTAATGGAAATGAGCGTTTGGCGTCATTGGCCGGAAGGCCCCTTGCGGGGCAGGTCCGTCCGCCTTGGTGCAGGTCTTATTACATTCGACGCCGCACTGGGCGACCTGCGCGCCGGATGGGGATGAAATGATGATGAAGTCAGCACAACACCCAGTCGCTGAGCAGAGAAAATCCCCGACCCAGCCGGGAATCGAACCCGGGCCACTTAGGACGGCAGTCCATCACGCTGACCATTCAACTATCGGGGCAGACATGGACTAGTAATGCTGTTTGTGGATGACGCTGGAGATGTCGTCCGATGATGTCCCTTATGTGTTCGAGTTTTGGCCGATCTGGTAATCGAGCAGACTAAGGAAACATGTCAACTCTCTGTAAAGAACGTTGGCTTACAACAGCCGTATGTGGGCGAGTGTTATCCTGTTGGAAAACACATCCTGGAATACTGTTCATGAGTGGAAGCACAACAGGACGTATCACCAGATTGAGATATGAACTTTGCACTGAGGGTGCTTGGCATAACCACGAGAGTGCTCCTGCTGTCATACGAAATCGCACCCCAGACCATAATTCCAGATGCAGGTCCAGTATGTCTCTCATGCAGACTGGTTGGTTGCACGCCCTCAACTGGCTTCCTTCTAACCAACACACGGTTATCACTGGCAGCGAGGCTGAACCGGCGTTCATCAGAAAACCCCTGAGACTTTCACACTGCCCTCAAATGAGCTCTCGCTTGACAACACTGAAGTAGTAAATGGCGGTAGTATGAGGTCAGTGGAATGCATACTACAGGGCGACTGGCTTGGAGCGATCCTTGAAATAATCAATTTTTAACAGATAGTTATGTGACTGTGGTGTCAACTGCTGCTCAAATTGCTGCGGTGACGCTGTACGATGAGCCAGAGCCATACGTCGAACACGATGGTCTCTCCTCTCGGTAGTGCCGCGTGGTCGTCCGAAGTCCGGTCTTCTTGATACCTATGTTCTCTCGGTCACCGCTGCCAGCAACCATGTAGAGTGGTTACGTTCCTGCCGAGTCCTTCTGTACTATCGCAGAAAAATGTTTCAAATAGCTCTGAGCACTATGGGACTTAACATCTGACGTCATCAGTCCCCTAGACTTAGAACTACTTAAACCTAACTAACCTAAGGACATCACACACATCCATGCCCGAGGCAGGATTCGAACCTGCTACTGTAGCAGTAGCGCGGTTCGAGACTCATGCGCCTAGAACCACTCGGCCATAACGGCCGGCTTACTATCGCAGAAGGAACATACAGCTCCTCATAGTTCTATTACACGACCTCGTTCATGCTCAGTGAAGTGTTGATAAAGGCGTCTTTGTCGCCTTAAAGGCATTTTTGACTAACATCAGTTCAGCACATCCAGTCTCAAAGGTAACTAAGGTCGTTACAGTGTGTGTTTACATCAGACCTGATTTGCATCCTTAAAATGGCGCTACTAGCGCCACTCTTATGTGACTGGCTTCAAATTCAGATACACACCCACTAAATTTAGTTTCTGTCGCGAAACTCCTTCTTCATGGTGTGATTTTTTTCTCGGTATAGATTTTGTAACGCAAAGACAAAGATTTTGAAACAAGAGATGAAACTGCAAAAGATGCCCAGGAAAAGATGTGGACTCTTGATATAGTCCAACACTTACAAAATGCAGATTAAAGCTGAAGATACTGAAGAAGATTGGAAATTAAATACATGGCACCTGGATAAGGTGAAACAACCTGCAGCTGTTGGCAGTTCCAAAAGGAGAATATGCAGTGATTTTCAAAGAGGTGAAAGAAATATAATGGAAGGCGAAAAGCTAACTGTGAAAAATGTGAAAGTGAAGGCAGCATTAGAACAACTAGGAAAAAGATAAGGACCAATTGGAGTTATTGGATACCACACATGACAGTAAATTTTACTGTTAAAAGAAGTACATATAAGCAGCAAATGAAGAGAATATACACTGATGGGCCGTTGTGCTACTGGAAGACGCCGTCGACGTAGTGGAAGACGTCAAAAATGGTTCAAATGGCTCTAAGCACTATGGAACTTAATATCTGAGGTACTAGACTTAGAACTACTTATACCTAACTAACCTAAGGACGTCACACACATCGATGCCTGAGGCAGGATTCGAACCTGGGACCGTAGCAGCAGCGCGGGTCCGGACTGAAGCGCCTAGAAATGCTCGCCCACAGAGGCCGGCGGGAAGATAGCAAGCATGAAGGGATGCAGCTGATTCGAAAAAATGTTCGCGTAGTCCAAAAGCTGTAATGGTGCCTTGTATTATACCACAGATCCCACGGATGCCCCAGTAGCAGAATACTGCCACTAGCCGCCTGAGTGCTTGGTGCAGCGCATGTTTCGAGCAGCCGTTCGCATGGCTGACGGCGTATGTGGGCACTACCATTGACCTGGTGTTGCAAGAAACGTAATTCATCCGACCTCGCGACACGTCTGCTGCGGAGCTCCAAACTCAATAACGTGCTCTGAACGGTGTGCTCCGAAACACTAGCCCCTGCACCAACATCGCACTTCGTCGTCAGATGTGTCACAGATCGCCGCCTATCGTGCTCGATGTAGCGACCAAGCGTCCGATCTCCACGTTGTATGGTGAGGTGTGGGCGTCCAACACCTCGTGACCTTCTCGTGGCCTACCAGCTCTCTGGTTTCGGAGATTCTAGTTCGCAGGTGCCGTGCCATACAAGTCTGCAATTTATCAACGTCGCTTATGTCAGTGGATTTCCCCCTTTGCAGCCGGTATCGTTGCTACAGTGCTCCCCAGACCTCTATGCTCCGCTCATAACATCATCATAAACTAAAGGCTATGCCTTGTCGATTTAGCCACGTCCCTCTCTCCATTGTCATCCTCTTCAATTGTTCATACGATTTTATCCCCATATCTTCTTTGATGTTATTAAAATACGTTGCTCTTCGCCCTCCTCTTGGTTTTTTCCCTAAAACTTTTCCTTCAAATACATTCTTTAGGAACTGGTTGTGTCTCATTATGTGCCCTATCATTTTTGATTTTCTTCTTCCTGTATAATTTAGCAGCGCTCTGTTCTCATTCACTTCTGTTAAGACCTGTTCATTAATTTTTCTATCTACCCAGCTTGTTTTCGTCATTCTTCTCCATATCCACATTTCCTTTGCTTCTAGTCTCTTTTTCTCTGCCTTTCCCAGAGTCCACGCTTCACATCCGTATATTAAGACACTCCAGACAAAAGTTTTGGCAAACTTTTTCCTACTTTCTAGGCTCATATCATTGTCTGTTAGTAAATTCCTTTTATTTTGGAAAGCTTGCTTTGCCAAGGCTATTCTTCTCTTTGTATCTGTGATATATTTATTGCCGTCAGTGATTGTGTTCCCCAAATAACAGAAGTTCTCAACCTGCTCTAGAACATCATCTTCTAGTTTAATATTAACTTACCGCTGATATAGGCCCACTAAATTTCTTACCGCGCCGAGCCCATAATGCCACCACGAGGTATTCGATCACGTTGTGGGCAATGATCATAATGTTTTGGCTCAATGGTGTAGATGTTCAAAAATCCAGCAAAGCAAAGCGGCAAAGCAAGATTGGCTTCAAAGCTGCTGAAGCATGCGTGTTTATAGTAAAGACAGATGCCGTCAAAGGTGGTTTAAAGAAATCTTTGAGCAAACTGGCAGCTGAATGAGCAATAGGTCAGATAGCAAGCCAGTAATATGCAAAAAACGAAAGGTTGAAAGATGTAAGGAAAAGTAGGTCTGTATAAAGGAATCGAACTTGAAGATAATATTATGTAAAGGGAAGAGGAAATGGATGAACATGAGACGGCGATGCGAGATTGCGAGAAGAATTTGACAAAACACTGAAAGATCTAAGTTGGAACATGGTATCTGGAGTAGAAAACATTTCTTCAGAAAAATTAATTCCTTCTCGGGAACAACGTATGACAAACATTTTCAGCTGATGTGTAAGATAGATGAGAAATACCTATAGACTTCAAGAGGAATGCAACAATCCCAGCTACCGAACTATCGTTTAGTAAGTCATAGTTGCAAAATACTGACACCAGTCATCTACAGAAGTATGGAACCACTGGTGGAAGCTGATCTGGGTAAAGATTAGTGTGAGTCCTGGAGAAATACAGGAACTCGCGAGACAACACTGACCGCACAACTTATCTTAGAGGACATGATGAAGAAAGGCAAACCTACATATTTTTACTTTTGGAAAAAAAACTTTTGGCAATTTTAAATGGCGTGTGGTATTTAGAGTTCTGCAGGTATTAGGTTAGAACGAGGAAGGAGAAGAAACGGGGACATCACACAAATTATATGGAAGAATATGACGATTCTAAATTTATATAAAAATTTCGTACTATTACTTTTAGATCTCATGCCTGAGAAACGGGAGCGTGTGAACTAAATGTGAAACTATTTCCTAACATAAAACTTGTTTGTTGTAGGCCTAATAAGTATTTGATATTGGCACTTCGTGAATTATATTCTATCGTGTTATTGTGCAAAACTGTCTCGCTTAGTTGGCGCGTGTTACAACTGCTGCAATATTAGAAAGGCCTGTTTCGTTTTATCTAGCAGACAGTACTGTTCGTATTATCACCTTTCTCATGTACCGAAACGTTTGACGAACTTTGATGAGGTAATAGATTCTTTCGCAGAAAGGAAAGCACGCCGTCTAAGGCTGTAGCAAGATTACAGAGAAAAAATACTGGGATCTAAGGACTGAAGAAATGGGTACTGTCTTGCATGTTTCTACTCTTTATTGGTTTTATGTTTCCTATATTTAGTTTTATGTCACACAAAAGAGAAAGTTATTACCTAATAGGCAATAAAAAGTCCAAATTTTCAGAAGAGTTCTTACTCTCTGGTTGCAAATAATCGCACCCAGTATTAATTATCAGTTTTTTTAAGGAAGTAGGATGACAAACCGGCTGACTGGGAGCAGGACAGGTAGCACAGTACATTTTAATTTCCACTGTCCTGAATATAGGTTTCATGGCTTCCATTACAAAATAAACATGTTTGAATTCCACAGAGCGAAATACAGCGACTTGCGATAGAAAAATTCTGTGTGAAGAAGCGTGGCACTGCACTTTGGCACATTGAAGACCAAATAACATGTCTGACATTTCCTCGAACATACGTGTTTCATATATCAAATACTTAAGGGAAATGTGCGCTAAGAATGAACAAATTTTGACACTGTTCTACACTGCTACAGGTGAAATTGATTCTTACCATCTTGTAAGGCAGTTGTAGGTTCTTCTAGGAAAGGTGAATGTGGCAAGTTTTACGTAGTGCAGACTATTAGAACAGTCGAGGAGAGATGTAACAAAATCAGCGACACACTTGACTGAAACAACCACGCAAATCACTGCACTGGTTCGAATATTATCGTGAAATGCGATGAGACCATAGTAGTGTACAAACAGTACTATTCAACAAATTTAAGATAAATGTTTAAATTGTGTACTTGTGCTTACAGAGTATCTGGTAAAGGAAGTAAGTCTACTAATGGTTAACTTCACGATAACTTTGAATGTTGATTTATTCAGAACCATCCAGATTATTTTCGTACTCGTTAGTGTGTGAGAGGTTTCTTGTAAATTAGTATCCCACTGCAAAGCACAAAATTAATGTTGTAGTGAAGATTTGTTTCCACGAAATAGTTCTCTCGTGAAACAGTTAGTGAAAAATCCAATTTACTTACGGGAATTTTGAATTTAAAGGTAGTAATCAGCTTCCTTACTAAAATATATGTCCTCTTTGGACTGGCTTCCGGCCTAGTACTTTGCAACAGCTAGCAGCAATTGCTTTGTCTGACCTAACAGAAACGTTTCAAAATTTGCATTTTTCCGTACAATGATTATGGTGATTTTGGAGATGAATAATTAATTTTTAGTCCTCTTCAATAAACAAACCATTAGTAACACGACCACGGTCAGTATTTAGTAAAATGACAATACGAGTGGGAGAGAGTTGCAAAGGCCACTGCTGATTTTATTACCCATGATGATGATGGTGGTGATGATCATCATCAGCCATTGTCATTCACAGCTAGATATAGGCCCCTTCCAGACTTCTCTGTATGTTAAGACGTTCGGGTTAAACAAAAATTTAGTTGAGGTAAAAATCGTACGTCGGTCTTCACTGACACTGACATAGTATGTAACAGTCCTTGTTTTGGTTGACCCACCTACTCGTTACTAAAACGAAAGTTAGTATACGTTATGGAACACTAGAGGAAAGGCATCTGACTATTCTTAGGAATCATGGGCAAAGTTTAAGCAGATTGTAAATCGTGGTGCTCAGTAAGTGGATCAAGGACGGAAAAGCCCCACCATGGTTTAATAACGAGATTCGGAAAATGCTGAGGAAGCAGAGGTTGTTGCATTCTCGGTTCAAAAGAGAACGCGCAAATGACGACAAGCAACGTTTAGTAAAGATTCGTGCATCTGTGGAAAGCTATATGCGCGAAGCGTACAAGTACTACCACCACCATACTTTAGCAAAAGATCTGGCAGAGAACCCGAGAGAATTCTGATCCTAAGTAAAATCGCTAAGTGGGTCTAAGGCTTGCATTCCATCCACTTGTTGACCAGTTTGGTTTGGCAATTGAAAATAGCAAAACGAAAGCCGAATTTTAAATTTCACTTTTAAGAAATCGTTCACGCAGGGGAATTGTACAAACATACCGTCATCTGAACATCGGATATACTCGAGTACAGACGGCATATTCCAACACAATATATGTTCCAGAATCCTGCTGCATATCGACGTTAATGATATGGACCTGTAATTTAGTGGATTAATCCTATTGGCTTTCTTGAATATTAGTCTGAAAAATAACATTTTTATTCAACTTATCTTAATATACTGACGAATAAATACGTTACTGCTACAGACTTCAATTCACTCCACCATCACGATAGTGGGAAATTCAAAATCGACAGAGCAGTCAGGCATCGAGATCCCAAATCACTGAAATTATGGTCAGCGGACCTGTAAGAAGTTTTCAGGCAAGTATTACTCAGCAAACATTTACATCAACCGCTAGCTACTGAAGGTTTTTAATTTTATTTTATTACCATTTACCGCAGGCTGTTTTCAAATTCATCTTTGGAAGGCGCATTTTAGATTTATACTACGTTAAGTAAATTGAGGCCCTGATGCTTGTGCTGAGGACCCGCATCATCCTCTTTCATCGAAAGACTTGCACCAGGCGAGCGGTCTACCCGACGAGAGGCCCTCATCACACGCCATTCATTCATTCACTATTCTTTTAAGTGTGGATATGAACATCTTCACAGAATCCATTGCAAGCACAGTTTGTCTGTCTGACACACGCGAGGCTACAGCACAATCTTTTTATAGAACTGAAAATTATAATTTATTTTTACATTATAGACCTGTGAAACATTTACCGATAAATAGCCCTCGTTTCTGTGCGGAATAATCTCCATGACATTCGATAACGTTATAGATTTTCCTTACATTAGAATGAATTCCATTTAAACAGCTACGACCAATTAAAATCTTTGACAGTTATTATGATTATTGACAAAACCATCTTTCTGTACACAAAATACTTATGCAGATGATAGAAAATATAATTTTGTTAATAACTGTTGCGAAATTATTTGCAGACTTTTAATGTAGGCATGTAAGCTGATACAGGAATAATATTAACTGCAATTTGCATGAAAATGCTTTGAGACGAAGCGGCCATTTGGGTACCATTCAAAAACTTACAGATTCTTGATCAAAATTTTTATTATTTCCAGAATCGCCTTACGCGTACCGACATTCAGTCATTTTCAAAGGCTATAAAATACAATATAAAACTGGTATCAAAAGATATGAAAATATGTTACACTTCCACCATAGATTAGAGACTTAGTATAGCGAGTAGAATATGGTTTTCTAGCTTACCAATGTTATGTCAATCATAGAGAATGTTCAATAGATACATTTTATATCGTCAACATTCTTAATCAAGAGACAAATTAAAACTGCTCCCAAGTCCAATTAGTTTCTAATTTGTTCCTTGGTAGCAGTTTGCATTTGTCTCTTGGTTAAGAATGTCGACGAGATACAATGTAACTGAACAATTTTCTGTGATTGACATAACACTGGTAAACTAAAAAACCATATTCTACTCACTGTGCTATGTTTCTAATCAATGGTGAAATGAAACATGTTTTCATATCTTTTGATACAAGTTTTGTATTGTTTTTTACAGCCTTTGAAAACGATGGAATGTCGAAACCCATACGGCGATTTTGGAAATAATAAAAAAGTGTGGTCAATACATCTGAAACTTATTAAAGGAATATTTTTTTATTTACAACGGAAACTGATTAAACCTTGTACTTCTTAATGAATTGAGACATTAGAATCAAGTGCCAATGAAAATATACACACATATTTGTGGAATGGACTAAATGTATGTGGTGTGTGTGCGTGTGCTTGGGTTGTTTGTGTACTATTTTTTCCTTCAAAATATAACTGTTCTTGTGAGCTCAGTTTTTTCATTACGTATACGTTTGGTGGTATGTGTAGATTTCACTTTATTCCCTTTATTGTTAATGCGAAGTATTAGCTTACAATTTTGAATATCTGTGAGTCTGTGTTCATTCGCAGATAAGTGGAGAAAAAGGTTAAAATCATATGAATGTACATACATATTCCACTTTCAATTGTGCACTACAACATTACTGATCCCGCGGACTCCACTATACCCTCTACCGCCTCGCGGGATTAGCCGAGCGGTCTACGGCGCTGCAGTCATGGATTGTGCGGCTGGTCCCGGCGGAGGTTCGAGTCCTCCCTCGGGCATGGGTGTGTGTTTGTCCTTAGGATAATTTAGGTTAAGTAGTGTGTAAGCTTAGGGACTGATGACCTTAGCAGTTAAGTCCCATAAAATTTCACACACATTTGAACATTTTGTGAACATACCCTCTACTTGTGTCCTTTTAGACGTCGCAAGTGCCAAAGAACCTGAAGACAGATGCACAGGATTCGAATTGTCATAGCACACTGTCTTCAATTATCACAGTCCAGGTCATTTCTAATATAATGGATAAAAGTCGTTGAACTGTTTAAAGTTCTTAATCATAGTGCATCTGCATGCTTCTTATATCTGCAGTAAAATCCGGCAACTTCGAATGGCGGATACTATAAACATCAGTCGCTACGTCAGTTACGCTGTATTCCTGGAGGTGTATTCTAGCAGGACATCCTGCACCATTGCCCACCTGCCAGAGATGTCACCCACAGAACCTGTTGGGATTTCGCTCACCTGCTCATTCATGACGTCGTCCAGTTGCCAATGAAGGTGAACTTTGGACTCGAAAACTATTTGCGGTACAGTTTCCCTGCGTCATATGTATAAGGGGCGTTAAAATGAAAACCGGTAACGATTTTATTAACTCAAAAATGTAGTTATACACAGTACACGTAGCATAATAACGTTGCAGATGACTCAAAGACAGCGCCATTCGAGTATTCCGTTGTTAGGCGGTTCACTTGGTGGGGAATCCACTGCGCACAGATTTTTCGAAAGTTCAAGTGTTGATGCATTATGGTGTGGGCGGTGCCCACCCTCATACCCAGTAACCGATGGATCTCGTCCGCGGTGATTCTGCGGTTGTCCAAGACCAAAGCATTCACTTCCGCAACCATTTCCGGTGTGATGACACGATGAGCCTGTCCAGGACGAACATCGTCTTCCAGTGACTCGCGCCCCCGAAGGAATCGTTTGCGCCATTCCACAACACTTGAACGACTCGGACTTTACTCACCGTACACAGCCTTCATCCGTCGATACATTTCGCGACCTCCAACACCCTCCGCCGCCAAACATCGAGTCACTCGTTGTTCCTGCTTACTCGCCTGCATGTTCGGTAGTGGACGGTAACTTGTGTGACCACCTTTTCTTCGGCGTGAAACCACACTGGCGCTATGCAACATCAAACGGTGCGCACGCGTCAGTCTCTCTACCAATAGATGGCGCCACCATATCCGCAGTTACGTGGTGCCACCTTACGTGTAAGGCAAAGGTAGAGCAGGGGAGATGCATTACGTAGAAAATTAAACGGAAACAGTATTCGTAGTGAGCAGTGGCGCTCATAACAAATGCTGGAAAATATCGATAAACCATTTCCTGTGGGTGCGAATCTATTCATTCAAGATTCCATGCTGGTTAGCTTTAGAATGCTTACAAATCTCAGTTTCTTCCAAAATGAATCAGCATAAGCCGTTTGGTTCTATGTGTAGGATCGTTAGTGTGGTGTCACCGCCAGACACCACACCTGCTAGGTGGTAGCCTTTAGGTCCGTTAGTATACGTCGGACCCGCGTGTCGCCACTATCAGTCATTGCAGATCGAGCGCCGCCACACGGCAGGTCTAGAGAGACTTCCTAGCACTCGTCCAGTTGTACAACCAACTTTGCTAGCGATGGTTCACTGACAAAATACGCTCTCAGTTGCCGAGACGATAGTTAGCATATCCGTCAGCTACGTCATTTGCTACGACCTAGCAAGACGCCATTACCAGTTACTATTGAGATTATGAATAATGTACCGTCAAGAGCGATGTTCACCATTTATGGATTAAACTTAAGTATTCCACCAGCTACGTCCGTTTTTTCTACAGTCTAATTTCCTTGTCCTGTTCCAGACCCCACGCCAGCCTGCGTGAGCTAAAACGCGTGCCTTTCGACTTCCTCTAGTAAACCGGTGTTGGCTCTTCAGCCAACCCACAACAGTTAGAGAGTTTGCGGTTGTGTCTAAATGACGATTCTCATCACTGAGATGACAACAAATAACAGTAGTGTTTTTATTACAGTGTTCTCTGAATCAGGTTAAAAAGTCACACCCTGTCTGCCGCATGTAAACAATATCGCAAGATCCGCAATTGATTTAATATACTCCCGACTTTGCACATTTGTTCTGCTTATTGTCAACAGATGTACGCAAAACTTCATTCTGAAATCACTGACAGTAGTGAACACACACAGGTTGATCTGAAATTTTAAACTCACTCTTAACGGAAAATATGTAAGAATAAAGATCCCCTATCCTTCTTTACAATGCCCTAGCAGGACAGTCTTTTAATTTCCACTACTGCAGCTCACCGACAGAGCGGGTGTGTTTATCTTCGTCTTGAACAACGTTTTCTGGTGTTTTACATCGTTTCGGATACCTCTCTAGTGCTCTCCTTGTTGATTAGATTACATTGTCGAGAAATCTTGAAAACATTTCTCGGTTCGGTTTTATTTCGGCCGCCCGCGCACATATTATTTTCGGAAGCTACTCAGTATTTCACTTGTTACGGAGAAGTCTACAATAAATGAACTGTACTGCAGTCAATCTGTGGCCAAGTCACCATCGGTGGAGGCTCTAATTAAGTCCTTTACAGCGTATATGAACCGGCATGTATTGTTTTCCAAAAGGTGTCTTGTGCTTGTTCAGATGTTTCGACAGCCTGAGATAATAAGGTCAAATGTGCTAAACGCGAAACGCGGATTTTGCCTTTTTGTTTTACATCTCTTGAGAAATACGAAGGCCAACTGTCGAGAAACAATGAGAGCGGAGTTAATATAACGTTAAACGATAAGTCATTACCACCATAATCCACGATTTTCTTTAGTGTAGTCGAAACAGGATAAGCGAGGTAGTTCAAAAGGCAAGAAATTTTTTCTCACTTAACTGTTTCACTCTTAGAGTTTAGTAGTGGCTCTTCTCTCTTATATGGCCCTTCTTTAAAATTTCTCTCAAGGATAAGCCTCTAATTCAGAAAGGCTTAATAATAATAAAATTACGTTTAGTAGAAAAGTTACTTAAAATAATTAGAAAGCTTACTTTCTTTCATCAGTCGTGATATTTTGAACATGTTCTTTAAGCTCAGTTATCTTGTAAATAAACGTCTGAATAGCGTCACTTGAAAATTCAAATAATATGAGGACTGTCTCGGTAATCATCTTTCCTTCTTAAGGCAACCAAAACCTGTGTTTTTGTCACTATAGATTCAAATGTCTGGGGTTCGATTTTCTGTCGGTCCTATGGCTTTTTTTCTGTGACATATCTCTTTTTTGTCTCTGGCAGTGATTTGTTAATGCAAAAAATACCAAGCAGCACAGAAATTCGGAATCCGAAGTAAACCATAGGTCTCTCTTCAATTGGCTGTGTAACTCAGTTCAAAGAGGACAAAGGCATACCATCTCCAATAGAACCATGCCTAGTGTGGCATCACGGCGTTAAAACTTGTCTTCGGACTGAGGACAGCCTACTGCTCCTGTAAAGTCTTGGAGAGTTTGTACACGGTGTTTCAAAACTACACCGAAAAGCTACGAGGGGATGTATAAGATGTCTTGAGGAACAAAATGAGGATAGGAACCCGTGTTTGGAAACTTCATCCAACAACACTACAGAGCGTCGAAGTTATAGGCGCCGGCGCCAGTATTGTATACACAGTGATTCCGTGATATTGTTGCAGACTTTCAGGAATGATGCAGAAGCAATTTCAGTTAAGAGAAACAAACGAGTCGAAAATCATTAGCGAAAATCGTTCTGACACCTCTGATAATGGAATACATGAACCGGTACTGTTGTTAAGATTGCAGGGTAGATAACTTCCAGAGTTGGTAGTATGGAACAAAACAAGGAAAAAATGCCCAATAAATCTGGGCTCTAAAATGCATACCTGAGCTACGAGCACTTTTTCATCCTCGCTACTGTGAAACACAGCTCCTCTATTAAACAACTGCTCATAGCTCTTAAGGTATGCATTTTAGAACCCATATTTACTGAACATTTTTTTTCTTGTTTTGGTCCATACTAACACCTCTGAAAGTTGCCTACCCTACAATATTAGCAACAACAGTACCGATACATTTACAGGATGAATCACCTAAAACTTGAAAGGCAAATATTGCCTAAATGGAAAGTGCTATTGATGTGCGAATTTCACAGAATAGATTGATAGTCAGGGGCTTGTATTGTTAGACAATAAACAGATTGTAATAACACTCAGAAAACGTATTTTTGTGCAAACATGCATTTTTTAAAATGGAACAATGCCAGTTGACACTACCAAACTAAAAGTAGGTTAAATTAGAATGTCAGTGGTATTTGTTGCAGGATTCTAGTGCGAGTTGTTTGCGAGACATCGTATTTTGAAAAGTTTCCACACGGACACTTGTTTGTGCCATTCAACCTGCCTAGTTCAAAATGGTTCAAATAGCTCTAAGCACTATGGAACTTAACATCGGTCATCAGTCCCCTAGACTTAGAACTACTTAAACCTAACTAACCCAAGGACATCACACGAGGCAGGAATCGAACCTACGACCGTAGCAGCAGCGCGGTTCCGGACTGAAGTGCCTAGAACCGCTTGGCCACAACGACCGTCCAACTTGCCTAGTTGGTAGGTACGATGTTGTTATACATATTTGCTTACAGTGTGCTTCTGTGTTCCTTGAGTGCTTTGCGACTTGTTGGTCAGTTAGTGTGTGACAGTCTGAGCAGTGGGTGGCGAGTAGACGGTGGGATTTACCAATGCAGAAAAAGCCGACATGCTCGCCGGCCGAAGTGGCCGAGCGGTTCTAGGCGCTACACTCTGGAACCGCGCGACAGCTACGGTCGCAGGTTCGAATCCTGCCTCGGGCATGGATGTGTGTGATGTCCTTAGGTTAGTTAGGTTTAAGTAGTTCTAAGTTCTAGGGGACTGATGACCTCAGATGTTAAGTCCCATAGTGCTCGGAGCCATTTGAACCATTTTGAACCGACATGCTCATGGGGTATGGAGAGAGTAGCAAGAGTGCAAATAGTTCTTGTGCGGTGTATGCGACAAGATATCCTAATAGACGTCAACCACTTCGCCAGTTATTTATAAGTCTCATCAACCATTTACGTGAAAGTGGTGGTGTAACACCCAGACAAGGTAAAAGAAGGAAACAAGTAACGACAGAAGAGGTGGAAATTAATGTTCTTGCTACAGTTGCAGTAGATCTGCATGTTAGCCCCCGCACAATCGCACGAGGAAGTAACACGAGCCAGACAAGCGTTCCATGTATTCCCCATCGACATAGATCCCATCCCTATCACATCTCTGTCCATCAAGAGCTACATGGAAACGATTATGTAAATAGTATTAACTTCTGTACTTCGGCAATAAGACAGGATACTCCAGATGTATCATGTATATTGTTCAGAGATGAAGCCACATGTACCAGTCACGGCCAGGTAAACCGCCGAAACATGCACTATTGGTCTATTGACTATCCCCGTTGGCTTCGTCAGGTGGAACGTCAGCGTCCATGCAGTGTAAACGTGTAGTGTTGGATAATGAACCATCAGCTCACAGGCCCGTTATTCGCAGACGGAACACTGCACACGCACAAGTATTGCAACCTCCTAACAGTCCATCTTCCACGCATGCTGGAAGACGTTCCTCTGCACTCTGGGATCAGGATGACAGCTGTCCAGTACATAGTGCAAGAAGTACTACAGCGTGTCTTCACGAACTGTCTCCAAATCGCTGAGTTGGACGCAGAGGACCTGTAACTTGGACGACTCGTTTCCCGAATTTGACGCATGTAGACTTTTTTCTGTGAAGAAATCTCAAAGATGGCGTCTACAAGGACATGCCAACTACACCCAATGATGTGCAACGACGTGTTACTGCAGCCTGCTCGAACATCGCTCAAATGCTAGAACGTGTGCACCAGTCGTTCCATACCAGACTGGAAGCGGGCAATGCCGGGTGGTCGATTCGAGTACAACCTGTGATGGTCAATTGTCTCGCTACTGGTTAGAATCCACATAAGTAGTGTTTGCACTTGTGTTATACTTTAACGTGTGCTACCACAGGTGTCGTACAAGTGTCGGTGTTGGACTTTTGAAAATATGATATCTCGTAACCGACTCGCACTAAAATCCCGAAAAAAACATCACTGACATTCTAATTTACACTACCTTTAGTCTGTTAATCTCAATAGTGTGTGTTTGCAAAAAAAAGTACTCTTCCTAAGTATAATTACAATCTGTTGATTGGCTAACAATACGAGCCCCTGATTACCAATCCATTCTGTGAAATCCAACTTTCCATTTCCGCAACATTTGCGGTTCAGGTTTTAAATGATTCCACTGACGGGGGTATTGAAACGATTTTCGGTTATAAATGTCGACTCTTTCGTTTCTGGACCAGGATCCTTGACCTCAAACTGATACATTTATCCTTCGCCATCATCCCTGAAAATTTGCAACTTCGTCACGGAATCATCCTCGATATGAATACACACACAATCACAGGCACGGTCCCTATGACTTCGATGCTCTGTAGCGTCGTTGGATGACGTTTTCGGACACGGGTTCCTATCCTCATTTTTTTTTCCTCAACACAAGTTTATCGCCAGCCGCTGTGGCCTAGCGGTTCTAGGCGCTTCAGTCCGGAATCGCGCTGCTGCTACGGTCGCAGGTTCGAACCCTGCCTCGGCCATGGATGTGTGTGGTGTCTTTACGTTAGTTAAGTTTAAGTAGTTCTAAGTCTATATTAAGTCCCATAGTGCTTAGAACCACTTGAACCATTTTTGAACCACAAGTTTATCGGTGTAATTTTGAAACACCTGTATATCTCTAAGACCTTATAGGAGCACTATGCAGCTAATGCAGCGGGTAGCGTGTTGAGTTAGAATGCTCGATACGGAAGAAAAGATTATATGTACAGGCGAATTTCTTGCTATTTGCTAATTTTAGTCTGCATGATATATATGCAGATTCTCAATTCTTATACAAGAATTCCAGCATGTCATGTATAAAACATATACCATTACTCAATCTACTTTCTTCTCTCGTTAGAGTCATCAGAAGTCACGCCAAGTAACTATAAGACATTCCCGGAAGCCTTTTCTTGCAGCCCAAAACAGGTACATTATTTTTGGCCAAATGCCTTCTCTCCTCTGTCCAACCGCTTTTCTTCTTTTGCTCATCCTAATAAAGAAGTAAGGGTACACTCGCGTTATTATTCTAATGTTAGAGACGTATTTTGCCTTTAAGCGTTTACTCTGGCCCTTTGCCATACATTGCATTCTTCCAAGCTTAACTGTCGAATGCCATGGCATGGCTCCCTCCTATTTCAGACGCCCTTCTCCCTCTCCACCAAAGAAAAAGTAGTAACTCTAGCTATCTCCTGTTTGGTGTATTCCTACTTCTCTTCTCCTCCACCACTAAATTCTAACTACTCCTAGGTAGGTGGCCTTCAACCACAGACGCATCACGTAGGGTATTGTCGGGCACCACTTCACCTACTGCTTTCCAATAGCAGAGTGAGCTCCCGCAATGGTGTCCAACTGCATTCGTATTCTGGAGGACGGCAATTTAGTTCCTCGTCCGACCATCCAGATTTAGGTGTTCCGTGACTTCCCTTAAATGACTTAATATGAACAGTGAAACACTCTTATTTGTGAACCTGTCCGTAATGTCGTGTATCGCTGTTAACGTACAAATAACACTAATGAAAAAATAAACCTGAGACAGTACCGAGCAGTATTGACAGCAGGTTCGAGAGTGAAGAGTACAGTTTGCATTAGTGCTTCCTACAGCATGTACCGTGAGTAAATGGAGCAAGATTGTTTTCGAACAAACCCCGCAGCCCATACAGTAGAAATTTGCACCGTTGTGCAGACATTTTCACAGCAACATAAAAACGAAGATAAATGGGGGTAAGAAAAAATTAAACGCGTAAACGTAAACAATACTAACGGATTACGCTTTAAGCCTGTTCCAACTGGGTGCCTGCAGCCTGCAAGGCAGTACGAGGAGCTCGTGGAACCTGTGATCGGCATGTCGCCAATGCCAATAGACGAACCGTGATGATGCCGCTGCTTGTCTCCAAACAGTTCCTCATTTGGCCTCACGAGGCCTGAGAGGCCTCAGAATAATCCGAGGGCGTAGCGGGAATCGAATCCGTATCATTATGTAACGAACGCAGCGATTCTAACTATTCGGCCGATTTCTCTCTAACGTGCCACCAGAAACCACGGATCCTTTACGCCAAAATAGCCTACTCACAAAATAAACAAGCAAAATTTTGACGGTGGGTTTCGGGTTCAACCTGATTTACCACTACCAGACAGTTCGCTAAGTTCTCGAGGTTCCGTCTTTAGTGTCCAGAGACAGTGTTAGGAGGAACTAAATACAAAAATTGCTCCTACTTTCAAATAGAGGCAGAGGTGGAACTGCACTGCTGAGCAATAAACTGAAAACGAGGCGTGACTGGAATCTGCGAACCTGAGCTTATAGTATGAAGGCTACGACCCTACAGCAAAGGATGGCACATCAGTGTCCGATAACCTTCCTGCTATCGAGTGTTGCAAAAGAGCCCTCTGCAGCATCCAACTACACGCAAGCACCGTGCGAATTGTGGCAGACGCGACACATTTTTCACAAAATAATCCGTTCCGTTCAACAGATCTCCCGAGTTCTTTCTGGCTTCTTGATGACCACCTCTCCTTCAGTTCTTCGACTCTTATAACTACAATCTCGTTTCTGTACAATCGGACGGGAAAACACAATGTGAGGTTACATTGAAGGAACCATCCTGGCGTTTGTCAGCAGTACAAGGGAAATTACGGAAAACTCAAATTGGGATTTGAGTTCCGCTCCTCGAGGATTCGAGTCCATTTCTATCATTACCTACAACGTTCGGTGAGAATAAAGAGGTAACAGGGTGCGAAGTGTTATTTAGTGAAAAATGATTGTATGTTGATCATCAAAACTGTAAATTAATGACACTGGAGTGTAGCCTGGTTAACTGAAATGAAGCTTAGAGAAATGTATTAGGAAACTAAACAGTAAAAGTACTAGACGTGTTTTTCTACTGGAAAGGCAAAGTAACTGAAGTACTGCAGGTTGGCATTAGTAAGAAAATTAGTAGCATGGTAACATCGAATATAAATTTGAGTGTTAGGAGGGCGTTTTCGGAAATATTTTTGTGAAGTATAGCTTCGTGTGGGAGCAAAATGTGGACAATAAATAGTACAGTCCAAGCCGCCTCGGAAGCCACGCACGCCAGTGCGTTGGCACTCGAATCGAAGGTACACCGGTTCGAATCCTGGCGGTGGAAAACTTTCATTGCTAATGTTTGGCCGGCAAGTGGAGAAGAGTGGTGGTAATGTGGCAGACTTTGCGCCATGTCCAGGACTGAATTCCAGACTTCTCATGGACTGAGGACATGTGACACAGCCGATGCTGATCCGTCCGTAGGATGCTGAAGTCACATTCGACGGCACCCTTGGTGCTCTTCAAGAAGGGTAGGGTATGTGGCGGCACCTCGTGTCACCCTTTCCCTTCTCTCATCATCACCATCATCATCATCATCATCATCATCATCATCATACAACACAAACATAACACTATACCACATACGCAGTCAGTGCAATCACCTACACACCACAAATACACATACAACGCAACTTCCACATATCCACAAGGAAAGCGGTCTGTACGTACCGTAGAAGAACACCGTTTCCGATAGGCGTCTGAAACTACTCCGTGGAATATGTTAGCCAACAGTGCCGTACAAAATTTACATGTCCACTTTTAGTGCTGTCAACAACAGAACTTTTGAAATGTGGTGTCACAAAGAGTGATGAAGATTACATGGGTAGCTCGGAGTGTAGAGTTACTGAATCACGTAGGGGACGAAAGAATTTTACGGCGCACTTCCACTAAAAGAAAGGGTATGTCACACACTGAGGCATTCAGGAATAATTCTACGCCTATATTTACGTACGTATGTTGCGAGCCACTTTACAGCCATCGCGGAAGGGAATTTTGAACCACTGATAGTCACTCCCCTTCTTGCTCCACTCGCAAATGGAGGGAGGCAGAAATTGACTGTCTCTATGAATCTGTGCGGGCCCTAATCTCTCGCACTTTTCCGTTACGCGAGACCGTCGTTGGAAACAGTGCAACCGTTTTGCAGCGTGTCGCAAATCTTAATTCTGTAAACATCCTTTCGAGCTCATCAATAATAAGTCTATCAGCACGGCTCTGAATTGATGCGATCTCTTATTTTAATCCGACCTAATGCGGATCCCAAACACTTGAGCAGTACTCAAGAATAGTCAACCACGAGCTTTCTGTACTTGGTCTATTTTATAGGTGTGACACACTTTCCCAGAAATGACAATCGTTGTAATTCGGAATAACACAGGCACTGCAATATCATATTTATCTTCCGGCAACGAGCAAGCAACTTTCAAGTAAAATGTCTCATCTGTACGGGAATATACATACTGGATGTACGAGAACAGGTCGTAGACACTTGACTGACGACATATGGAAGTTTGAGTCTGACTGTGAGTCGTGTTGGGAGAGCCAAATGGTACGCCGGCACGGTAACTCAGCGTGTTCGGTCAGAGGGTTAGTTGTCCTCTGTAATAAAAAAAAACTGAGTTAATGGATCAACTACGAACTG
Organism: Schistocerca cancellata; assembly: GCF_023864275.1. Classification (NCBI taxonomy): domain Eukaryota; kingdom Metazoa; phylum Arthropoda; class Insecta; order Orthoptera; family Acrididae; genus Schistocerca; species Schistocerca cancellata. Next base: position 754,893,347 of record NC_064629.1, on the reverse strand, counting down.
AAGCGGGTGTCTTGCGACGTCCGCACTGAGCAGATACAACGAACGAAAACGAACAAAATGAGACAAAAAAAAGGGTAAGGCGATCGCTCGCGATACGAGAGAAATCGGGGTTCGAGTCCCGGTCCGGCACAAATTTTCATCGTCGCCATTCTACCATGCAGCTGATGGTTGTCCATGTTCGCAGTTGTGAATATATTTCCTGTATTTCATACGGCTGTAGTCATCGCAGTGCCTGTTCCTTTGAACGTGCATGCGTGTCCAAAGTGTAATGGTTCTTTATTTACGTGACCATTACGGCACTCCAACCCCAGTTCTCGATTCCAGTAGTATCGTACTACTTTTCTGCGAAGTAACAGACATAGTCTTGAGACAATATTCACATTTGGTTTTATTCATGTATAGGTACTCCGATGTATCGATATATTACAATGATATGGTTCTTGTGTGTATTCATTTCTATGATACTGTCATAATCTTTGACTCACTTACAACCGGTTTGGTGCGAATGCGCACAGGGCAGTCTTTGTTTTCACTCTGCAGAAGTTAAGTTCTTATTTCGCTTTGTAAAAGAACAGTCAAGTCTTGTGTTTGGTTAAAGTGGAAATTAAAAATATGGAGATTGATACAAAACTGTTTTCTTGATGATGTGACAATTAAGAAGAAGTATATGTGAATTTACAAGAAGTTTAATAAAAATGTGGCTCGTGAACACCAACTCAAAAATTATTTCTATCATACCATTGTTCTGATCTGGGATTGTTTGACCATTAAGGATTTCCTGAAAAACGCATTTGTTAGGTCTTCAAATATTGATAAAATACAGATCTGGACCTTCTAGCAGTCAAAGTGGAATCACCCTAGAATCAACAAGATGAGCTATAACAACTTCGACGAAATCTACGTGGGAATCCATTCAAGATAAGTGCCAAAATTAATGACTTTTTTACAGTGACTTCATTATTTCCATTCTGACGATACCATCGACAGTCAATAACTTCGTTGTTGCCCGATAAAGCGAACATATGCTGCGAGAGCAACATTATTAATCTGATTTCTAACCTACTTTGCAAGTGGTGGTATTCTTATAAAAGGAACATTGCATCGTAATTCGAAATAACACAGGTACTGCAATATCGTAAATATAAATTCTGTCAAAGTCATCGTGGATCTCCCTACATTCACACAGTGACGACGCTTCCTCGCACTTAGTACCTGACAGGCCGTTTATGCACGCGGAGAATAGGACCAGTCCCGTCACACTACCCTGAGACGTTCTTGAAGTTACTTTGTTCTTTGATGAACACTGGCCGTCCAATAGAACGCATTGGGTTCTATTACTCAAAAAGTAATCGAACTATCACGTATTTCCCTGAAGATAGACGTCAACTATCTCGGGAAAGCCTGCTTACATTGTTTCAAGAACTAATATTTAGTAATCTACAAAAATACTACAACCCCGTGCATAACGCTCCCATAGTAACCGGGCAGGCAAGATTAGACTAGCTACATAGGCATTCCCAACTGACAAACAAACGAAATATATTTGGTAGAATGGGAGATACCCTCTGCCACGCACTTCACAGTGATTTTGTGAGTATGCATCGAGATGCAGGAGTAACAGCTGTAGAGAAATTCTAAGGCTAGAGTGCAGCGTATCTTGTAGAAGTTGTGCAGTGAAGAAGAGTCTTCATGGGGCAGACTCGCGTGGAAATCTGCATAAAACCATCGTTTTGAATGCTAGAACAACAGCAACAACAGCCTTTATGCGGCGGATGGGTCTGGAACAGGGACTATTGAACCTCGCGAGGCCAAACGAGAAGCCTCTGGATTCAAATGGCCGAAGTGGTGCCAGATTAAGAAAACTTGCACCGCGCTGCCAGCCATAAAATTTTCGTGTCATCTACTGACTCGTTTGAATATCTGTGGTGCTGAAATCCGATATTTGTGGGATGCTAAGCTCCATCTGTCTATTTATTGCATTTTCAGATTGAGTGCCTGGAGAATGAATATCTCTTATTTTATCGTCATTGTCATTACGTGAAATGTGTAAGGAGGAAAGGAGAGAAAGAAGATTAAGACTTTATAGATTTTCGACATTGAGGTCACTGGAAACAGAAAAATGTCTTAGCCAAGGGTGAATTGCAGGAAGTAACTGGAGGAGGGCTTTTCAAAGAAATCATTGCGGCGTTCACCTGTGGCACTTTAGGGGCTCCACTAACAACCCAAATATGAATGGCAGGACGCGAATTTCAGCACTACAGATATTCAAACGTGTCAGTAGCTGACAAGAAAATTTTGTGGCTGGCAGCGCGGTGCAAGTTTTCTTGATCTGGCGCCACTTCGGCCATTTGAATCCAGAGGCTTCTCGTTTGGTCTCGTGAGGTTCAGTAGTCCCTGTTCCAGACCCATCAGCCGCATAAAGATCGGAAGAGGCAACCAGAAATCGCGCCCGCGCTCTCAGCTGTAGCACCAGCTACGCTAACGACTCGTCCCCTTCTTTCACATAGACCACGTTGGCCTCCCGGTCACAAATAGCTTTTGCCGTGCGACAGAGTGGGCCAAAGGTCTTCGCCCTGTAGCGTTCATATACAACCCGTTCTTGGAAATATATAAAACACTTTCTCGATAAGGAGAGAAACTCCTCTGAGGGAAACTAATGACTTCGTTTGCAGGAAATAATGAACCTTCTTCGAGTAACTAATGAGCCATCTTCGAAAAACTAATAAACCCCCTCCGCGACACTAAAAATTTTCTTCGAAAAAATTAAAACTCTTCTTCACAGAAATGAAAATTCTACTTTGGAAAGATGAAAAAACCTTCTTCGGAAAAATTGAACCTCTTCTTCGGAAAAGTTGAAACTATTCTTCGGAAAAATTGAAACTTTTTTTCGAAAAAGTTAATACTCTTCTTCGAGAAAATTAAAAATCTTTCTGGAGGAAACAGAAACTCTTATTCGAGAAAAGTAAAAGTCTTCTTCGAAAAAATTATAGCTCCTCTTTAGAAAAATAGACACTCTTAATTTAAAAAACTGAATCGTACTTTCGGAAAAAATTAAAAACTTTCCGTCGGAAAAATCTTTCTGGAGGAAATAGAAACTCTTATTCGAGAAAATTAAAAGACTTCGTCGAAAAAATTATAGCTCCTCTTTAGAAAAATAGACACTCTTAATTTAAAAAAATGAATCGTACTTTCGGAAAAAATTAAAAACTTTCCGTCTGAAAAATCTAAAAACTCTCCTTTAAATGAAGTAAATATACTGCAAAATTTGAACCAGGTACAAATACATTTATTTCAGAGCCATAACCTGCTTTGGGCATTCGTGCCCGTCTACAGTTGGACAACGTTTTCTGTGACACAATATCTTTATCATCACTCATTTATATAACTGGAAACGTGCGTGAATTGAACGTGGGTTCAAATGCCCGATTCCGGTTATGGCTCTAAAGGCTATTCAGCAACAATCACTAACATCCAAATTGCTTCTTTGAAAGAAACCTAAAAACTGTTGTTTGAGTGCAGCGGGTCTGACCTGAGCGCGGCCCATGGTGGTCGGCGCGCGTGCACCGTGCAGTCCAGCGTCGCACTGGCCAGACAGGCAGCAGCAGCAGCAGCAGCCACAACCAGGGGCCGACACTCCTGCTTCCTGCCTTTTCATCGGCCGCCACCAATCCGCGCCCACTGCAACAGTTACGCCAAATCTGTGTCATCACCCTGCTAGTTTCCCTGCCTTACACGTGCGCACGCTGCCATCGGAAAGTAACTAATATTATCAAGTTATCACTTTCGCTACTTCACTCCCATTTACAATTCTACGTCTAAACTGTACGAGCTACCATACGTAGCGTGCTGGAGGATACTTCGGATACCAATACCACAGAATATCTACATTTCCTTGCACATTCACGAATGGTGCGCCTGAAGAATGCGCGCGGGTAATCCCCCGTTTGAGCTCGAATTGCTCTGACCTCGTCGTGGTCATTTCCACAAATGTGTTGTGGGGAGTTGAAAAAGTAATGTAGTCTCATGGGGAAATGACTAAGTTACGAAAGTTCTTCGGTGTGGACTCCATTACCTACACTCATGCCCATAAATTAAGGATAATTGCAGAATGTGGTGTCACACAACGTGGCACTACACAAAACGACGCTAATAGTATAGGCACATAGGGAACACACACGACACAGATCTGTAAGTCCACGGTATTGGTGATAAGTTGAGGAAACCGTCCCGAAAGACATGTGCTACAAAACGCCACTGTTTCCTTCGCATGTACCCCGACATCAATATGGGATATGATCACCATACATACGTACTCAGGCCGCACAACAGGTTGGCATATTCTGGATAAGGTGGTCGAGCAGCTGCTGGGGTATAGCCTCCCATTTTGCACCAGTGCTTGTCGGAGCTCCTGAAGTGTCGTAGAGGTTTGAAGACGTGCAGCGATACGTCGACCGAGAGCAAAATGGTTCAAATGGCTCTGAGCACTATGGGAATTAACTTCTGAGGTCATCAGCCCCTAAAACTTAGAACTACTTAAACCTAACCAACCTAAGGACATCACACACATCCAAGCCCGAGGCAGGATTCGAACCTGCGACCGTAGTGGTCGCGCGGTTCCAGACTGTAGCGCTTAGAACCGCTCGGCCACCCCAGCCGGCTCGACCGAGAGCATCCCAGACGTGCTTGATGGGGTTTAGGTCTGGAGAACAGGCAGGCCACTCCATTCGCCTGATATCTTCTGTTTCAAGGTACTCCTCCACAATAGCAGCTCGGTGGGGCCGTGCGTTATCATCCATCAGGAGGAAGGTGGGCCCACTGCACCCCTGAAAAGGCGGACATACTGGTGAAAAATTGCGTCACCTATACACCTGACCTGTCACAGTTCCTCTGTCAAAGACATGCAGAGGTGTACGTGCACCAATCATGATCCCACCACACACCATCATACCACAGCCTCCATTCAGGTCCCTTTCAAGAACATTAAGGGGTTGATATCTGGTTCCTGGTTCACGACAGATGAAAAACTGACGAGAATCACTGTTAAGACTATACCTGGACTCGTCCGTGAACATAACCCGGCACCACTGTTCCAATGACCAAGTACTGTGTTCTTGACACCAGGCTTTACGGGCTCTCCTGTGACCAGAGGTCAGTGGAATGCACCTTGCAGGTCTCCGGGCGAATAAACCAAGTCTAATCAGCCGTCTGTAGACTGTGCGTCTGGAGACAACTGTTCCAGTGGCTGCAGTAAGGTCCCGAGCAAGGCTACCTGTAGTACTCCGTGGCCGTCTGCGGGTGAGATATGTGTCTTCTTGTGGTGTTGTATACTGTGGACGCCCCGTACTGCAGCGCCTGGACACGTTTCCTGTCTGCTGGAATCGTTGCCATAGTCGTGAGATTACACTTTGTGGCACATGGAGGGCCCGTGCTACGACCTGCTGTGTTTGACCAGCCTCCAGTCGCCCTAGTATTCTACCCGTCATAACGTCAACAATATGTGTTCTTTGAGCCATTTTCAACACACAGTCACCATTAGCACGCCTGAAAACGTCTGCACACTTACTCCCTGCACCGTACTCTGACATGCACCAACACACCTCTGCGAATGTGGACTGATGCCAGGGCCACCGTGCGATGACCGCAGGTCAAATGCACCGCATGGTCATATCCCGAGGTGATTTAAACCTGCAAACCGCCCAGCAGAGAGTTTTTTCACCATGTATCTGCATTATCCTTAATTTATGAGCATGAGTGTACTTCTACATACACTGAAATGACAAAAGTCATGGAATACCTCCTAATATCGTGTCGGACTTTGTTTTTCCCGGTGTAGTGCAGCAACTCGACGTCGCATGGACCCAACAAGTCTGGAAGTCACCCTACAGAGATACTAAACCATGCTGCCTCTATAGGCGTTCGCAACTTCGAAACTGCTGCCGCTGCAGGATTTTGTGCATGAACTGCCCTCTCGATTATGTCCTATAAATGTTCGATGACATTCATATTGGGCGATCTAGGTCGCCAAATCATTAACTCGAAATGTCCAGAATGTTCTTGAAACCAATCGCGAAAATTGGGGGCCGGTGACATGGCACATTGTCATCCACAAAAATTTCATCGTTGTTTGGGAGCAAAGTCCATGAATGGCTGCAAATGGTCTCCAAGTAGCCGAACATGACTATCCCCAGTCAATCATCGGTTCAGCTGTACAAGAAGACCAAGTCCATTGCATGTAAACACAGCCAACACCATTATGGAGCTAACACCAGCTTGCACAGTGCCTTACTGACAGCTTGGGACAATGGCTTCATGGGGCTAGCGCCACACTCTGGCCCTACCGTCAGCTCTTACCAAATGAAATCAGGACTCATCTGACCAGGCCACGGCGTTCCAGTCGTGTAGGGTCCAAACGATATGGTCACGAGCTCAGGAGTATCTTGCCGTTAGCAAAAGCACTCGCGTTGGTCATCTGCTGCCATAGCTCATTAACGCCAAATTTCGCCTTATTGTCCTGACGGATTCGTTCGTCGTACGTCCTACATTGATTTCTGTGGTTATTTCACGTAGTGTTTCTTGTCTGCCAGCACTGACAACTGTATGCAAACGCCGTTGCTCTCGGTTGTTAAATGAAGGCCGTCGTCGTGAGAGCTGATGCCGTATTCTCGGCACTCTCTTGTTACTGTGGGTCTTGGAATACTGAATTCCCTAACGAATTCCGAAACGGAATATCCTATGCGCCTAGTTCAACTAACATTCCTTGGTCAAACACTGTTAATTCTCGCCGTGCGGGCGTTGTCATGTCGGAAACCTTTTCACATGAAGCACTTGAATACAAATGACAGCTCCACCAATGCACTGGCCTTTGTACCTTGTGTACGCGATACTACCGCCATCTGTTTATGTGGATATCGCTATCCCATGACTTTTATCACTTGAGTGAATACACTAATCAAGCCATTGTAGAGCGAACGGTAGAAGTTACTTCGCAACCGGCATCAGCGATTATCTGTTCTACTGACTCCGCGTATCGAGGAAGCAAAGCATGATGCTATTCCTCAGCAGTCGATGATTCCCGGTCACGGCACGACTCCGTATGCAGCCATTGTACACTATTGGCCATTAAAATTGCTACACCAAGAAGAAATGCAAATGATAAACGGGTCTTCAATGGACAAATATATTATATTAGAACTGACATGTGATTACATTTTCACGCAGTTTGGGTGCATAGATCCTGAGAAATCAATACTCAAAACAACCATCTCTGGCCATAATAACGGCCTTGATACGCTTGGGCATTGAGTCAAACAGAGCTTGGATGGCGTGTTCAGGCACAGCTGTCCATGCAGCTTCAACACGATACCACAGTTTCTCAAGAGTAGTGACTGGCGTATTGTGACAAGCTAGTTGCTCGGCCACCATTGACCAGACGTTTTCAATTGGTGAGAGATCTGGAGAATGTGCTGGCCAGGGCAGCAGTCGAACATTTTCTGTATCTAGAAAGGCCCGTACAGGACCTGCAACATGCGGTCGTGCATTATCTATCTGAAATGTAGGGTTTCGCAAGGTTCGAATGAAGGGTGGAGCCACGGGTCGTAACACATCTGAAATGTAACGTCCACTGTCCAAAGTGTCGTCAATGCGAACAAGAGGTGACTAAGACGTGTAACCAATGGCACCCCATACCATCACGCCGGGTGATACGCCAGTATGGCGATGACGAATACACGCTTCCAATGTGCTTTCACCGCGATGACGCTAAACACGGATGCGACCATCATGATGCTGTAAGCAGAACCTTCATTCATCCGAAAAAATGACGTTTTGCCATTCGTGCACCCAGGTTCGTCGTTGAGTACCCACCGCAGTCGCTACTGTCTGTGATGCAGCGTCAAGGGTAACTGCAGCCATGGTCTCCGAGCTGATACTCCATGCTGCTGCAAACGACGTACAACTGTTCGTGCAGATGGTTGTTGTCTTGCAAACGTCCCCATCTGTTGACTCAGGGATCGAGAAGTGGCTGCACGATCCGTTACAGCCATGCGGATAAGATGCCTATCATCTCGAATGCTAGTGATACGAAAACCATTGGGATCCAGCACGGTGTTCCGTATTACCCTCCTGAACCCACCGATTCCATATTCTGCTTACAGTCATTGGATCTCGACCAACGCGAGCAGCAACGTCGCGATACAATAAACCGCAATCGCGATAGGCTACAATCTGACCTTTATCAAAGTCGGAAACGTGATGGTACGCATTTCTTCTCCTTACACGAGGCATCACAACAACGTTTCACCAGGCAACACAAGTCAACTGCTGTTTGTGTATGAGAAATCGGTTGGAAACTCTCCTCATGTTAGCACGTTGTAGGTGTCGCCACCGGCGCCAGCCTTGTGTGAATGCTCTGAGAAGCTAATCATTTGCATATCATAGCATCTTCTTCCTGTCGGTTAAATTTCGCGTCTGTAGCACGTCATCTTCGTGGTGTAGCAATTTTAATGGCCAGTAGTGTATTTGGTGTTGACGGCTATCTACGCCTGAGCCAGTGATTCCCTAACCAAGCGGCTGGTAGTCCCCGACCAGTGCTCCAGGATGACACAAAATGCTACAGTGAGTCCATTACTTGTTCTCGGATGGCAGGTGAAGATGCGAAGGGATTACAATATGCTTGGTGCACAATGCGGTGATCCTCCCTTGCGACGGTCACACGTCGTCGGCCGGAACCTTGATGAGTGAGCCTGCTCTTACGTTCTCAGGCAGTCCAGCATCTGGCCACTGTCACATCCAAATGGCGCGCAAATATGGACGCTGCAAGATTCTACCAGCCGGTCAAATGGAGACCCACAATGAGACCACTTTCAAACTCTGTCAGGTGCTGATAATGCTGTCTCACACGAGCGCACGGTCCCTCCATGTACTTAACAGTGGTCACTCAACATCAGACGGTGTTCGCGTCCCTTACATAACCTACCAGACGTAGTAACAATAAACATCAACAGCACTAATGCACTCTGGTGGCCGTTCACTGTGTGCACACATACACAGTTGTATTGACATTAGACTCTGTCCCTGGCTGCTTCTTTTTTTGTCAGACTGATTGTATATACACACATCAAAAAAAGTTTCGCATCATCCTGGTTCCCAGAACTCCTGAAGATAGAAGTTGATTGTGGATATTATATCACAGACACAGTCCCTTTCACTGTTCAGAGATGTCACTAAACCCACCCAAAGATGTAAAGAACCATGCATGAGCAGCGCCTATTAGACGTCCATGGCGCGGTCCATCTTCGCAACCACGACACCATGCAGCGCGGTACAGATGGGTCCAACGACATGCCAGATGGACCGCTCAGGATTGGCATTACGTTCTCTTCACCGATGAGTGTCGCATATGCCTTCAACCAGACAATCGCCGGAGACGTGTTTGAAGGCAACCCGGTCAGGCTGAACGCTTTAGACACATTGTCCAGCGAGTGCAGCATGGTGGAGGTTCCCTGACATTTTGGGGTGGCATTATGTGGGGCCGACGAACGCCGCTGGTGGTCATGGACGGCGCCGTAACGGCTGTAACATACGTGAATGCCATCCTCCGACCGATAGTGCAACCATATCGGCAGAATACTGGCGAGGCATTCGTCTTCATGGACGACAATTCGCGCCCCCATCGTGCACATCTTGTGAATGACTTCCTTCAGGATAATGACATCGCTCGACTAGAGTGGCCAGCATGTTCTCCAGACATGAACCCTATCAAACATGCCTGGGATAGATTGAAAAGGGCTGTTTATGGACGACCTGACCCACCAACCACTCTGAGGGATCTACACCGAATCGCCGTTGAGGAATGGGGCAATTTTGACCAACAGTGCCTTGATGAACTTGTGGATAGTATGCCACGACGAATACAGGTATGCATCAATGCAAGAGGACGTGCTACTAGCTATTAAAGGTACCTGTGTAGAGTAATCTGGATCACCACCTCTGAAGGTTTCGCTGTATGGTTTACAACATGCAGTGTGTGTTTTTCATGAGCAATAAAATGGGCGGAAATGATGTTCATGTTGATCTGTATTCCAATTTTCACTACAGGTTCCGGAACTCTCGGAACCGAGGTGATGCAAAACTTTTTTTGATGTGTGTATAACATTAGAGGATGTGTCACATTTCCTGGCGGCGTGTCTGATGCTACTTTGGTTTCTGGTGAACATGTGCTGTCCATTATAACCCTCTGAGCTTTATTAGTCAAACACTCACGAAAACCATCAAATATCTGCGAAGATACTCCATATGGTCGTAAAAAAATGAAATGATCGTATGGCATTGTTGGCCGGGAGGCCCCGTCCGGGGAAGTTCGGCCGCCGTGTTGCACATCTTATTTCCTGTGATGCCACATTGGCCGACTTGCGCATCGATGAGGATGAGATGTCCACGGAAGGAGAAAATCTCCAACCCGGCCGGGAATCTAACCCAAGCATAGGAGGCAAGCATGTAACCACTCAGCTAAGCAGGCGGACAGATGGTCGTATTTTGGTTTGAAGTCGATGCGAAACCGTAACGGAGATGGTCTCCAACTCCAGTGGCAAACGCTGCAAGAGGAGCGTTCTGCGTCACGGTGTGGTTTAATGTTAATATTCCGAGAGCGTAGATTCCTAGAAGATTCAACCAATGCATTACTATTATGAGAATCCCTGGAGGGAACACGACGTTCTTTTCGCGGGGCTCTATTGAGAAAATTTAGAGAGCCAGTATTTTACGCCGACTGGAGAACGATTATGCTGCCGCAGAGGTATATTTCCCGTAAGGACCACGAAAGTAAGATGAGAGAAATTAGGGCTAGTACGGAGGCTTATAGAGAATCGTTTTTCTCTCGCTCTACTTGCGAGTGGAACAGGAAAGGAAATGAAACTTCCTGGCAGATTAAAACCATGTCCCGAACCGAAACTCGAACTCGGGACCTTTGCCTTTCGCAGGCAAGTGCTCTACCAACTGAGCTACCCAAGCACGACTCACGACCCGCCCACACAGCTTCAATTCTGCCTTTACTTCGTCTCCTACCTTCCAGACTTCACAGAAGCTCTTCTACGAACATTTCTTCCAGGAGTGCTGGTTCTGCAAATGTTCAAATATGTGTGAATGCCTAAGGGACCAACCTGCGGAGGTCATCGGTCCCTAGGCTAACACGCTACTTAAACTAACTTACACTAAATTATGCTAAGAACAACACACACATCCATGCCCGAGGGAGAACTCGAACCTCCGGTGGGAGAGGCCACGCGCTCCGTCACATGGCGCCTCAAACCGCGCGGCCACTCCACGCGGCTAGTTCTGCAAGGTTCGTAGAAGAGCTTCTGTGAAGTTTGGAATGTAGGAGACGAGGTACTGCCAGAACTGAAGCTGTGTGGGCGGATCGTAGGTCTTGCTTGGGTAGCTCAGTTGGTAGAGCACTTGCCCACGAAAGTCAAAGTTCTGAGTTCGAGTCTCGGTTCGGCACACAGTTTTAATCTGCCAGGAAGTTTCATATCAGCGCACACTCCGCTGCAGAGTGAATATCTCATTCAGGAAATGACTAGTAGTACGTAGTATGTGGAGCCCTCCGCCATGCACCGCTCGGTGGCTTGCGGAGTATGTATGTAGATTGTAGGTATTTTGATTCTATCTTTGCAACTGCAAGGAAATGCATGATTTTGTCTCGAAACGCGTTTCGTTTTATTGAAGTGAAATATCATCAGTTATCTATAATGAAACATATGTTGACGTGAAAAATAACAACATCGAGAAGGAGTTGCGCGGCATAAAAGAAAGTCAGTGGTCGTGTTTCTACGTCCGAAAGTCCGCCCCCGGTAGCTGAGTGGTCAGCGTGACAGAATGTCAATCCTAAGGGCGCGGGTTCGATTCCCGGCTGGGCCGGAGATATTCTCCACTCAGGGACTGGGTGTTGTATTGTCCTAACCATCATCATTTCAACCCTATCGACGCGCAAGTCGCCGAAGTGGCGTTAAATCGAAAGTTTTGCACCCGGCGAACAGTCTACCCGACGGGAAGCCCTAGCCACACGACATTTACATATACTTCCGAAAGATGATTTCTATTCAGATATCGTGCCAGTCGCATAAGAGTGGCGCTAGCAATGCCACTATGAGAATACAAATCAGGTTTGCTTTAAATGTATGCTGTAACGGTCGTGAGTATCAATTACCGTTGAGATTAGACGTGATGAGTTGTTGTTAGTCAATAATGCCTTTAAGGCAATAAATTCTTCAATGTCAACACTTCACTGAGTTTGAACGTGGCCATGTAATAGGTCTACGAGAAGCTGGATTTCCTTCTGCGATATTGCAGGAAGACTTGGCAGGATTGCAGCCTCTGTACATGAACGCTGACAGCGATGCTCAGAAGAATGAACGGTCGCAAGAAGTACGGCATGTGGCACTACCAAGAGGGAAGGCCACCGTTTCCGGCGAGTGGCTCTGACGCATCTTGCTGTATCTGCAGCAGCAAGTTGAACAGCAGCTGGCACCAAAGTTACACAACAAACTGTTACGAATTGGTTACTTGAAGGACAGCTCCGAGACAGACACTCTGTAGCGTCCACTCCACTGACCCCAAACACCTCCGTTTGCGAATTCAGTGGTCTTAAACGAGAGCTCATTGGTGGGCTGGGTGAAGGTCTGTTGTGCTTTCTGATGAAACCTGGTTCTGCCTTGTTGCCAGCGATGGTCATGTGCTGATTAGGAGGAGGCCAGTTGAGAGACTATAACCAGCCTGTCGATGTGCTGGACACACTGGACCTCCACCTGGAGTTACGGTCTGGGATGCGATTTCATACGAGGGCAGGAGCACTCTCCCACGCATCCTGATTGCAAAATTGTGCGTCAGTCTGCTGATTCGACCTGTTGTGCTTCCATTCATGAACAGCATTCCAGGGGGTGTTATTCAACAGGATAATGTACACCCACACACCGCTGTTGTAATCCAACATGCTCCACAGAGTGTTGACATGTTTTCTTTGCCTGCTCGATCACCATACCTGTCTCCAATCGAGCACATATGGGACATCATCGGACGGCAACTCTAGGAACATCATCCAGAAACAGCATTAACCGTCCCTGTAGTGACCGACCAAGTGCAACTGGCATGGCACTCCATCCCACAAACTGATATCCGACACCTGTACAACACAATGTATGCACGTTTGCATTCAACATTCTGGTGGTCACGCCCGTTATTAATGTGCCAAATTACACATTTGTAATGGTTGTCTCGCGCTTACATTAATCTTGCAATGTCAGTCACTTAAATATGTTACCTGAACACATATTCCGGAAATTTCATTACCCAAATAGAATTCTTTTTTTAGCGTTGAGATTTTTTGTCCGTCAGTATCTTTACAATTTTGAAAGCTTCTATATCGAAAAATAGTTCTTTACAAAAGTTGTTGATTTTTACTTACGCTGTTTCAGGCCTGATTTTTCGCACTCATAAGGAACCGGATTCTGTATGCACGTTCTTATGTTATTTATTAGTTTGGCACTGTTGGTTCCGGTTTAAACCTACAATGCTTTCCAGAACTACGGATTTTTTACGCTAAACACATCACCGTGTGCCGGCCGGGGTGGCCGAGCGGTTCTAGGCGCTACAGTCTGGAACCGCGCGACCGATGTATGTAATGTACTTAGGTTAGTTAGGTTTAAGTAGTTCTAAGTTCTAGGGGACTGATGACCTCAGAAGTTAAGTCCCATAGTGCTCAGAGCCATTTGAACCACACCACCGTGTATCAATATATTACTTCGTCCTTCGTACATCTCGCGAAAAGACAAGGGAGGTAAAATTAGAGATTCGAGTTCACACGGAGCCTTACCAGCGATCGTTCTCCCCACTATGTACCAAGGTGGCTTGCGAAGTTTAGATGTAGATAAGGTTGTGCTAGTATGAGATTCACTTAAGTCTAAACTACGTTACATGGTCGTAAATACAGGTTGACAGTTATTGAAATATATGGAATAAAATCGTAATAACTTCTGAACGGTTTTCGTTAGGACGTTCAAACTGCACGGTTGGCCGCGGGGCATGATGGATATTAGTATGCGCTCTATGTTGTTTTAGCGACGAAGCCCACTTTCATTTGGATGCGTTCGTCAATAAGCAAAATTGGCACATTGGGGGAACTGACAACCCGCACTTCGCTATCGAAAAGACTCTTCACCCTCAATTTGTGACTGTGTGGTGTGCAATGTCCAGTCACAGAATAATCGGTGCGATATTCCTTGGTCTTACGGTGACTACCGAACGGCACAGGAAGGTTTTGGAAGATGATTTCATTCCCATTATCCAAAGTGACCATCATTTCGACAAGATGTGTTTCGTCCAAGACGGGGCTCGACCCCATCGAAGCAGGAGAGTGTTTGATGTCTTAGAGGAGCACTTTGGGGACCGTATTCTGGCTCTGGGGTACCCAAAGGCCATTGGCATGGGCCTGGATTGGCCACCATATTCTCCCGATCTGAACGGGTGCGACTCCTTGTTGTGAGGCTATATTAAAGACAAGATGTACAGCAATAACCCCAAAACCACTGCTGAGCTGAAAACAGCCATTCAGGAGGTCATCGACAGCATCGATGTTCCGACACTTCAGCGGGTCATGCAGAATTTTGCAATACCAGTCAGTCATTATGTGGTAATCAACAGCATACCAGTGGACGGATTGGATGGAAAAGACACTATCGATGTTCTGTAATAAGCACCTCAGTTGATAGTGCGATCAAATTTAGTTATTTTACCACTTCTTCCGCAACTTCACCGCTGACCAACGACATGACGGCATGCTTCCCAGTTACTGTATCATCGCTAAACCTCCCCTCCACTACTTTGCGAGTACAATATGCTAGACTGCGAATGTAGATAGATGACTGTGCAGTATGTCCGCTTCTGGTTAATCCTCGAACATATGCACCAAGTTATACCAGACAACGTCCTATACCGATCTATATGTTTCTAGCACTTCGATCATATTGAGTAATTTACGATTATAATTGGCTATTTCTCCCCTTTGTCGATGGGAGTAACAGACTACTCTTGCATTAATAGGATAAAGTTTGAGTTTGAAAGATCTCCCCACAATATCTTCGAACAACCCTCCCTACAACACTGTCACCGATTTAATTGGCAGCTGACCGAAAGTAAAGGGTACTATAACCACTACATTCCAAGTCTCGTGAAGGAACAGTGCGTGCTGAGTCCATAACCGCCGTTCAGGGAAGACTCTTCCGCATCAGAATTGCTCACGGCGCCTATCCATCTTGTGGTGATATAACAGACGTTTATGAAGAATAAACATGTGGTTTATGTATGGTGGAACTCCACGCGGACGTAGTTTGAAACATTTACGTAAATCAACTGTGCCATCAATTCTGAACTATTGTGCTAGTGTCTGGGGTCAGTACCAAGAAAGTATTGGTAAGAGAGAAATGGCCGTGGAGCATAAACAAATGTACCACTAAGGCTACAGGGTTCTGAACTTAAACGTGCTGTAGTGCTAGAGCGGTGCGGTTTTCCATCAATTAGTCGTGAGGAATGCAACGTTGTTAATATTCCAATGTAAGAAATACATTTCCCGCGCATGACATATATTCTATCTCCACGTTTCCATACGATAAGCTATGGTGACAAACGGTAAAGCGATAAACCTATTACTTTTCACAGCAAACCAAACATCGATTCCTTGTAACATAAAGGAGATGTAACAGTCTTATCGCAGTTTGCCACCACCTCTGGTAACATTCCTCTTGCACACACAAACCATGGTCCAGTGTTAGGTTGTATTGCTCATGTGCAGGATAATTTTGCCGTTTGTTCTTGAAGCCATGTCTCTAGAATGCTTCTTCTCTCCACTATTAAGGTGTGTATATGTAGCACCAGTCTACTATACTCCTGCAGAACACGCAATTTTATTGATTTTTCTCAGTACTCATTGCATAGAATTTTTCTCTAATTTTATGTATTCTCAGTCAATTTCCTTAATTTTATTAGGATATAGCGATTTTACAAATTTAATGGTATTTCCCTCAAGTTTTACGTATTTCACATCAATTTTTCGTGATAACCCCAGGTTTTTCTTGAATTTTACCGATTTTATGCCATTTTTCATATTTTTCCACAGTTTTCCACACGTACGTGGTCATATTTCTGACACACCCATGTGCTATTTGATTTTCTATGAAAATATTTCACATCTTATACACCAACCAAATAAAAACTTCTAGGACTTCCCCTCTCCCAGATGATCCACAAGTATGCATTTTGGATAGGACGAACATGAAAGGTATGATAACAGTCGCTTCTTACCTATATGAAACTGAATACCCCATTTATGTCCAAGATGTGACAGCGAAGTGGAGTACTTCGCATACAAGTTCATTCGTCTAGAGGAGGGTGCTGAAATGTGATTTCCATTGATGAACATGATTCATCACATATGCGTTGGAAGCCCTCTGTTTTCTGTGGTATGGAGAGGTCTTCTGTTAACGATTGCAGGTAGATGGTGCTCTAAATCACTTACAGAACATGCAATTGTATACGAGTCGATCGCAAGTTGTACAACACAACTGATGTGCCCCTAGAGAACAACGGAAAAACGTTGTTAAATGCGTGATAAATGGCTTACAGCAATATATCCCTCTCACTAGACTGCATCATCAGTCTACCATTAAATCTTACCTCGTTACAATCACTTCATCTACTTTCTGTCATACTTTAACGCAGATCCATGTCAGTTTGGAGGCAGATGACTCTTTTCCAGGAAAGCATCAAAGACAGCAGTCAACCTGCATGTATCACTATTACCTCCATACACAAACAGTAGAATGTTGTTAAAAACTATACAGCAACTGTTCTGTAAGGTATTTTTTAGCTGACACCTCTTGGTTGTGACTGGTAGAGAGTACAAAGAAGCACATTGTAAGTACTGATTGTGAGGGTTTAAAACACCTAAACAGTCCTGCACAGGGTCAAACACATGATCCAATCTGTTGTTGTATATTGTAGTCACCCCAGCTGGTAATAAAACCTTCCTTTGCTAAGGACACTTTATAAAAATTTATAACGACGTTGCTGATAACTTTGGGGTCACAGCTGGGCTTGGGATCTGACATAGATAAATTTATTACTCTAAATTCGGTGGTCATCCACGTTAGACATTCTATTCCAGCCGTCTTATTTCTAATGACGAAAAATGACTGTTTCCCTGGTTCCCAGTGCTTCAATGTCAATTTTTTCTCCTTTTCCTCTTCCTGTCGCGTACTCGTTCCAATGTACAAGAATTTTCCTGCACGAAGCAGAAGACATGCAAGTACTCCCTCATTCCCCTTCAATTTCCCCCCGCATTTTCGCGTATTTTCCCTCAACTTGTAAGTATTTTCCCTCATTTTTCGTAATTTTATCGATTTTATGTCACTTTTGCCCATGCGATCTCGATATCACTCATCGCCACGTGTTCTAAAATTGGCCGTAAAGTTCTACAGTTGTAAACCCCTCCTCCCATGAACCATGGACCTTACCATTGGTGGAGAGGCTTGCGTACCTCAGCGATACAGATAGCCGTACCGTATGTGCAACCACAGTGGAGGGGTACCTGTTGAGAGGCCAGACGAACGTGTTCTTCCTGAAGAAAGACAGCAGCCTTTTCAGTAGTTGCAGGGGCAACAGTCTGGATGATTGACTGATCTGGCCTTGTAACATTAACCAAAACGACCTTGCTGTGCTGGTACTGTGAACGGCTGAAAGCAAAGGGAAACTGCAGCAGTAATTTTTCCCGGAGGCATGCAGCTTTACTGTAAGGTTAAATGATGATGGCGTCCTCTTGGGTAAAATATTCCGGAGGTAAAATAGTCCCCTATTCGGATCTCCGGGTCGGGACTACTCAGGACAACGTCGTCACCAGGAGAAAGAAAACTCGCGTTCTACGGATCGGAGCGTGGAATGTCAGATCCATTCATCGGGCAGATAGGTTAGAAAATTTAAAAAGGGAAATGAATAGGTTAAAGCTAGATATAGTGGGAATTACTGACGTTCGGTGGCAGGAGGAATTAGACTTCTAGTCAGGAGAATACAGTGTTATAAATACAAAATTACATAGGGATAATGCGGGAGTAGGTTTAATAATGAGTAAAAAATAGGATCGCGGGTAAGCTACTACGAACAGCATAGTACACTACAGGCCATTAAAATTGCCACACCACGAAGAGGACGTGCTACAGGCGCGAAATTTAATCGATAGGAAGAAGATGCTGTGATATGCAAATGATTAGCTTTCCAGAGCATTCACACAAGGCTGGCGCCGGTGGCGGCACCTACAACGTGCTGACATGAGGAAAGTTTCCAACCGATTTCTCATACACAAACAGCAGTTGGCTGGCGTTGCCTGGTGAAAAGTTGTTGTGCTGCCTCGTGTAAGGAGGAGAAATGGGTACCATCACGTTTCCCAGTTTGATAAAGGTCGGATTGTAGTCTAACGCGATTGCGGTTTATCGTATCGCGACATTGCTGCTCGTGTTGGTCGAGATCCAATGACTGTAAGCAGAATATGGAATCTGTGGGTTCAGGAGGGTAATACGGAACGCCGTGCTGGATCCCAACGGCCTCGTATCACTTGCAGTCGAGATGACAGGCATCTTATCCGCATGGCTGTAACGGATCGTGCAGCCACGTCTCGATCCCAGAGTCAACTGATGGGGACGTTTGCAAGACAACAACCATCTGCACGAACAGTTCGACGAAGTTTGCAGCAGCATGGACTATCAGCTCGGAGACCATGGCTGCGGTTACCCTTGACGCTGCATCACAGACAGAGCGCCTGCGATGGTGTACTCAACGACGAACTTGGGAGCATGAATGGCAAAACGTCATTTTTTCGGATGAATCCAGGTTCTGTTTACAGCATCATGATGGTCGCATCCGTGTTTGGCGACATCGCGGTGAACGCACATTGGAAGCGTGTATTCGTCATCGCCATACTGGCGTATCACCCAGCGTGATGATATGGGGTACCATTGGTTACACGTCTCGGTCACCTCTTGTTGGCATTGACGGCACTTTGAGCAATGGACGTTAAATTTCAGATGTGTTACGACCCTTCATTCGATCCCTGCGAAACCCTACATTTCAGAAGGATAATGCACGACAGCATGTAGTAGGTCCTGTACGGGTCTTTCTGGATACAGAAAATGTTCGACTGCTGCCCTGGCCAGCACATTCTCCAGATCTTTCACCAATGGAATACTTCTGGTCAATTGTGGCCGCGCAACTGGCTCGTCACAATACGCCAGTCACTACTGTTGATGAACTGTGGTATCGTGTTGAAGCTGCATGGGCAGCTGTACCTGTACACGCCATCCATGCTCTGTTTGACTCAATGCCCAGGCGTATCAAGGGCGTTATTACGGCCAGAGGTGGTTGTTCTGGGTACTGATTTCTCAGAATCTATGTACCCAAACTGCGTGATAATGTAATCACATGTCAGTTCTAGTATAATATATTTGTCCAATGAATACCCGGTTACCATCTGCATTTCTTCTTGGTGTAGCAATTTTAATGGCCAGTAGTGTAAAAAAAATGTACATGTTGTGTGACTAGGGCCTCCCGACGGGTAGACAGTTCGCCGTGTGCAAGTCATTCGATTTTACGCCACTTCAGAGACTTGCGCGTCAATGAGGATGAAATGATGACCAATACGACACAACACCCAGCCCCTGAGCGGAGAAAATCTCCGACCCAGCCGGAAATCGAACTTGGGCCTTTAAAATTGACATTCTGTTGCGCTGACCACTCAGCTACTTTATTTTATTTTTATTTATAAAAACATTTATTAAGGAAACAATGTTAAACATTTATAATACGTACTAAGTACATATACTAACAATGTACACATGTTATACATGAAATGATTAAAATAGTGTTACTGAGAAAATTACCCGAAAGAATTAAGTTAAACTTCAAGAAAAGTTTTTTACGACATTCAAATTTCTAACATGAAGAAATGAAATCTGCACTTTGAATTACATGTGCTCCAATCTTTACAGAAACATAAATAGCTCTTTATGAAGGATATCAGAAAGTTGGCGGAGTAATTTTTATATTAATGTACACAAGGAAATCGTTTCTGTGTGAGACAGGTTAAGGGTAGAAACTGAACTTTAACCTTCTCAGTTTAGTTAGACTAGCTATGAGCATTTCACACAAATATATGGAAGTCACCAAATACAGAATATGGAAGATTTATGCCCATTGCACATAAAACAATTTAATAATCATATTAGACAATTCCTGAAATACTTGAGAATGGCAGAAAGGAGATATTATGAAGTTGACTAGCCGAGCAGTCTGAGGCGCTGCAGTCATGGACTGTGCGGCTGGTCCCGGCGGAAATTCGAGTCCTCCCTCAGGCATGGGTGTGTGTGTTTGTCCTTAGGATAATTTAGGTTATGTAGAGTGTAAGCTTAGAGACTGATGACCTTAGCAGTTAAGTCCCATAAAGTTTTATGCACATAAGATTTCACATAACTTAATAATAGCTAACACTTGGTTTCAGAATCATGAAAGAAGATTGTATGCATGGAAGAGGACTGGAGACACTGCAAGATTTCATATAGATTGTATAATGGTAAGACAGAGATTTAGAAACCAGGAATTAAATTGTAAGACATTTACAGGTGCAAATGTGGACTCTGACCACAATCTATTGGTTATGAACTGTAGATTAAAACTAAAGGAACTGCAAATGGTGGGAATTTGAGGAAATGGGAACTGGATAAAAGGAAAGAACTAGAGGTTGTAGAGAGTTTCAGAGAGAGCATTTGGGAATGACTGACAAGAATGGGAGAAAAAAGTACAGTAGAAGAAGAATGGGTAGCTTTGAGAGATGAAATGGTGAATGCAGCAGATCAAGTGGGTAAAAAGACGAGGGCTAGTAGATATCCGTGGGTAACAGAAAAGATATTGAATTTAATTCATGGAACGAGAATATATAAAAATGCAGTAAATGAAGCAGGCAAAAAGGAATACAAATGTCTCAAACATGAGATCGACAGGAAGCTCAAAATGGCTAAGCGGGGATGGCTACAGGACAAATGTAAGGATGTAGAGATATATATCGCTAGGGGGTAAGATAGATTCTGCCTACAGGAAAATTAAAGAGACCCTTGAGGAAAAGAGAACCACTTGAGAAGAATGATTTTGTAGGTTCTGGCTCACTAACTCAATGTTAAAATAAATTCTCTATTTTATATATAAAACAATTGATCTTTAAAAATTTTTTTAAATCGGTATATTTAATTAATTAAACCGATAATAAACGTTAACTAAATACCTATTTTTTACAATAATATGACTAATTAAAATAACTAAGCGATTTATCCAAAATACAACATGATTTGCAGCACAGTAACATGTATTAGTTAAAAAAAGAAAGTTATATTTAAAAATTTTCGTCTGTGAGTAGAAGTAAATAAATTAAAATCTGTTAGGTAACAACAGTCTATTATTTTTTAAAAATCTCATTGTGAACATAAGTATATAATTAAAATGTATTAGTCAACAAAAGTAAATTGATTAAAATGTATTAGTTAATAAAAACACAATATTTTAAAAAATCACATTGTGAAATTAGGTAAATTAATTAAAAAGTATTAGTTAACAAAAGTACATTATTTTTTAAAAATCACATTGTGAATGCAAGTGAATTAATTAAAATGTATTATTTAATAGAAGTAAATTATATTAATATTTTCAGTTTTAATTTTTTCTATCGTTTTTAAAATGATTCAGAAATGTATATAAACATGAAGTTGACACTTTTACAATTTTTTTAGTTTTTCATTCATTTATATAGAAGCAAATGTTAATAATTAAAGATTTTCAGTAAGTAATCTATGTTGTGCATCATAAGTAAGATTCTTTTTACCATACACATTTACAAAAACAATTGTATCATTTGGAATTTTATCATTAAAAGTTGCTCAAAGTTTCATATTTGATATATTTGTGTAGTTATAACATTCTTTGTATGTGTCATATAGGTTAAATAATTTGGATAATTAGTTATAAAACTAAATGGATTAATATCAGTATATCATTTTAGTAAAGTAATTCTTTTAAAATCAAGAAATGCATCATATGCTTTTAGAAAATTATTTGGCGGATTAATATTCCACATTTCTTGAGGAAAAACGTCATTTTTACTATTTTTTAAATGTATAATCTGTAGTTTAACAAGATCAAATAACGATGAATTAACTAATTGATTATTTTTACGATTTGTCTGAAATACAACAAAAACAAAATATGGCATATAAAATTCTGTAGAGTTACAGAAATTAGTTATTTCTAGTACAAAACTATTTTTACTAGATAAACCAGCAATTTCTTCTAAATGAAGTTCATAAAAAGAAGAGGTATTTTAGGATTTTTAAAAAATTTTTACGATATTGAAGTTCATAATTTGGTTCATATTTAACAACTGGTACACGAATTTCCATAGATTCGATAATAATTTTACCTTCTTTTGGAAGAGTATCTTTTATTTGAACACCAGCATCATTTTTATCAAACCAACCTAAAATTGCATCTCCAGAAGATGAACTACATGTAAAAGCTACAGTTAAGTGTCCTTCTAACAAAATTTCTTTATAATCTTTAAAAAAATCCACTAAGCATTGACAAATGATAAAGTACCAGATTTCTTTTACTATTTATTTTTCCTGTATTAAGAATATGTCATTCTAAGCTTATTTTGTCAGTAACACATAAAGTTAAGTGTAGTAAAACTGTTCATAAAAGGATGTTCAATTCTAAATAATATATTATTTCCTTGTTTTATTGTTATAAAGTCAAATAATTTAGTTACATGATTATCAATTAATTTTTTGTTTCATTTTCCATCATATGTTGGATAATCTAAACAGTCATTTCCAATAATACTAAACTTCACGTATAATTGTGCATGATTTGAATGTAACCAACCATCACCAACATTTATTTCAATTTCTGTATCTTTGTTAGGGAAATTTAAATTATTTTTAGTTTTTTCATTGACAAGAAACGAACAAAACTGATATCTTTCAGTTTTGTTCATGATTTATTAAGGAAAAGAATTATTAAGATATTTTTAAAATAACTGTTACAGTAGCACCATAAATGCCAATTAAATTATCATTTTCATCTGTTATAGAATCTTCTAAATCTTGAATCGTATTAAAAATAGGAACATTTATAGGATAATTTGGTTCAAAATTATTGGTTCATCAAATTCTGCATTATGTTTAAATGAAGCAATAATATTAGTTTCTCTATTAGAAATCATTATGTTTTACATACATTCCATTAGCAAGATTTAAATTTATAATTAGTAATTCAAAAGGAATTATTTTAGGAACATGTTTAGCTACAGCTTTGTCATAATCTTGAACAGTTTGATTATTAAAACCAAGTAAACTTCCAGTACTATCTGCTGTATCCAAATACAATTTTATATCACTTTCAATAACAATTCTGTTTACATTCCTCTGTTTTAATGTGTATATTGGGTTTTTCAAATTTATACATTTTTAAAAAAATTTTTAAACTATAGTGACCTAAAGGAATTTCTCTTGTTTCTACATCACAATGAAGTTTATTATTTTTTCTTGTAATATTTGATGAAAAAAATTGAATGAAAATCAACTAACGAAACAATAGAAATATTATTACGTATTGGAACAGTTAATCGTTTTCTAAGTATAGAAAATTTATCGCTAAATTCAAATAATCTACTCAATTATTACTGAAAACTTATTAACAAATAAAAACAATTAATAAATGAAAATATAAATAAATGAAAAATATAAATAAATGAAAAATTTATCAATAATGGAACAAAACAGATTGGGAACCTAAAGTAAAAGTTCCACAAATAATTTAAAAAACAAACATGGTAAAATTTTTCCAAATTCTATGAGATGTGCAATAATTGGACCAAGTGCTGGTGGGAAAACAACATTAATAATTGATAACTATATTTTAGC
Source organism: Schistocerca cancellata (assembly GCF_023864275.1). Lineage (NCBI taxonomy): Eukaryota > Metazoa > Arthropoda > Insecta > Orthoptera > Acrididae > Schistocerca > Schistocerca cancellata. The sequence goes on along the minus strand of NC_064629.1, from coordinate 754,869,291 downwards.
TTCAGGAGGGTTAAATTAGAAAAAATATTAAACACTTGTATATTTATTCAATAAGTTTACAACAACCATAGTTTCAAGATTTTATAGAACAATGGTAAAAATCGACGACAAAATTAATGAAAACATTTTTAGTTTTATTGAAAATATTGCAGAAATAATTCCATTAGAAGAATGTGAAAATAATTCAGTTGCTGTATTTGATGATTTTATTCTACAAAATCAAGGTATTGCAAGAGCTAATTTTACTAGAGGTAGACACAAAGATTTTTTTTGCTTTTATTTAGCACAATCTAATTCAAAAATACCAAAACACTTAGCTTCAGCCATTTTAAATTTTTTAAAATATTTTTAGACAAGATGACACAAATTAAAATCATATTTACAATGAATTTGTTGCTGGAGGTTTAAAGTTAAGTAATTTTTAGAATTTTTTAATAATTTTGGCATGATGACTTAGGATTCCTCACAAAAGAGATGTATAGAAAATCAAATGATGGTATGTTTAGAAATCAAAAACAATACTTCTTAACAACATAAACATTAAATAAAAACATTAAACATTAAATAAAAGCATTAAATATTAACTTTAACATTAACTTTAACATTATCATTAACATTAACATTAACTTTGCCTTTAACATAAACATAAACGAAAATATAGATATTAACATAAACATAATTAATATTTTCTTTTCATTAATAAATGTTTGCAAAGTATGATGAAAAAGTTGTTAAACATGCTAAACAGAATATAAAGAAAGCTGAAGAACTAAAAGAAACATTTAAACTTTGGATGAAACAACCAAGAACACAGTATGAAAAATATAAAATGAAGATAAACCAGTTAATAATGCTATTGAAAAAATAAATCAAGGTATTGAAGGTATAGGTGACAATGTATTAAAAGACATTAAATTAAATAGGGAAGTTGAAAAACAAATAATTCCATATAGTCATCATATAGAAGATTACAAAGATTTATCACAAATTAAAAAATTAACCGATTGGTCTGGTGATATTCTTGGAAAATACAATTATACATTAATTGAAACAGAATTTAATGATATATTTAATAAATACAAAGAAGAAAATGAAAGTAAAAATAAAAAAATAAAAGTAAAAATTTAAAAGAAAATAAAAGGAAAAATATAAATGACAATAAAAAAATAAAAGAATGTTAAAATACAGTAATCATAGTGTAGATGTTGTATTTTGGTTAAATCCTGTTGGTACCTTCAAATATTCTGTTAATTTACCTGTAGAATTTCATGGTGATTTAAATTAAAAATTGGTGAAAAAACAAATGAAGGTACTAATGGATTAATGAGAATTTTAACTGCAAAACAAATTACTAAAGATGATTTAAATGAAAAGTTTGATGGTGTAGATTTATCAAATTATGCAGATATTTTATTAAATTCAGGAGCATTACATTCCGATATTAATCCAAATAAAATAACATCAAGTAAACGAAAAAAATTATATTTAATAAAAAAAATTGTTATTGATTATTTTCCAAATTTAAGAAGACCAACTATAGATTCTTCAGATTTTAGTTCTCTTGAAAAACAAAAAATAGGTGCATGTTTAGTAAAGAAATATACCGATAAATCAATTGACTAAGTTTGGTTACTTGATGTTAGACATTTAATTGATGTTGTTGTTGTTGTGGTCCTCAGTCCTGAGACTGGTTTGATGCAGCTCTCCATGCTACTCTATCCTGTGCAAGCTTCTTCATCTCCCAGTACCTACTGCAACCTACATCCTTCAGAATCTGCTTAGCGTATTCATCTCTTGGTCTCCCCCTACGATTTTTACCCTTCACGCTGCCCTCCAATACTAAATTGGTGATCCCTTGATGCCTCAGAACATGTCCTACCAACTGATCCGTTCTTCTGGTCAAGTTGTGCCACAAACTTCTCTTCTCCCCAATCCTATTCAATACTTCCTCATTAGTTATGTGATCTACCCATCTAATCTTCAGCATTCTTCTGTAGCACCACATTTCGAAAGCTTCTATTCTCTTCTTGTCCAAACTATTTACTGTCCATGTTTCACTTCCATACATGGCTACACTCCATACAAATACTTTCAGAAATGACTTCCTGACACTTAAATCTATACTCGATGTTAACAAATTTCTCTTCTTCAGAAACGCTTTCCTTGCCATTGCCAGTCTACATTTTATATCCTCTCTACTTCGACCATCATCAGTTATTTTGCTCCCCAAATACCAAAACTCCTTTACTACTTTAAGTGTCTCATTTCCTAATCTAATTCCCTCAGCATCACCCGACTTAATTCGACTACATTCCATTATCCTCGTTTTGCTTTTGTTGATGTTCATCTTATATCCTCCTTTCAAGACACTGTCCATTCCGTTCAACTGCTCTTCCAGGTCCTTTGCTGTCTCTGACAGAATTACAATGTCATCGGCAAACCTCAAGGTTTTTATTTCTTCTCCATGGATTTTAATACCTACTCCGAATTTTTCTTTTGTTTCCTTTACTGCTTGCTCAATATACAGATTGAATAACATTGGGGAGAGGCTACAACCCTGTCTTACTGCCTTCCCAACAACTGTTTCTCTTTCATGTCCCTCGACTCTTATAAATGCTATCTGGTTTCTGTACAAATTGTAAATAGTCTTTCGCTCCCTGTATTTTACCCCTGCCACCTTTAGAATTTGAAAGAGAGTATTCCAGTCAACATTGTCAAAAGCTTTCTCTAAGTAAACAAATGCTAGAAACGTAGGTTTGCCTTTCCTTAATCTTTCTTCTAAGAGAAGTCGTAAGGTCAGAATTGCCTCACGTGTTCCAGTATTTCTACGAAATCCAAACTGATCTTCCCCAAGGTTGGCTTCTATTAGTTTTTCCATTCGTCTGTAAAGAATTCGTGTTAGTATTTTGCAGATGGGGCTTATTAAACTGATTGTTCGGTAATTTTCACATCTGTCAACACCTGCTTTCTTTGGGATTGGAATTATTATATTCTTCTTAAAGTCTGAGGGTATTTCACCTGTTTCATACATCTTGCTCACCAGATGGTAGAGTTTTGTCAGGACTGGCTCTCCCGAGGCCGTCAGCAGTTCCAATGGAATGTTGTCTACTCCGGGACCTTGTTTCGACTCAGGTCTTTCAGTGCTCTGTCAAACTCTTCACGCAGTATCGTATCTCCCATTTCATCTTCATCTACATCCTCTTCCATTTCCATAATATTGTCGTCAAGTACATTGCCCTTGTATAGACCCTCTATATACTCCTTCCACCTTTCTGCTTTCCCTTCTTTGCTTAGAACTGGGTTTCCATCTGAGCTCTTGATGTTCATACAAGTGGTTCTCTTATCTCCAAAGGTCTCTTTAATTTTCCTGTAGGCAGTATCTATCTTACCCCTAGTGAGATAAGCCTCTACATCCTTACATTTGTCCTCTAGCCATCCCTGCTTAGCCATTTTGCACTTCCTGTCGATCTCATTTTTGAGACGTTTGTATCACTTTTTCCCTGCTTCATTTACTGCATTTTTATATTTTCTCCTTTCATCAATTAAATTCAATATTTCTTTTGTTACCCAAGGATTTCTACTAGCCCTCGTCTTTTTACCTACTTGATTCTCTGCTGCCTTCACTACTTCATCCCTCAAAGCTACCCATTCCTCTTCTACTGTATTTCTTTCCCCCATTCGTGTCAATTGTTCACTTATGCTCTCCCTGAAACTCTGTACAACCTCTGGTTCTTTCAGTTTATCCAGGTCCCATTTCCTTAAATTCCCACCTTTTTGCAGTTTCTTCAGTTTTAATCTACAGGTCATAACCAATAGATTGTGGTCAGAGTCCACATCTGCCCCTCGAAATGTCTTACAATTTAAAACCTGGTTCCTAAATCTCTGTCTTACCATTATATAATCTATCTGATACCTTTTAGTATCTCCAGGGTTCTTCCATGTATACAGCCTTCTATCATGATTCTTAAACCAAGTGTTAGCTATGATTAAGTTGTGCTCTGTGCAAAATTCTACCAGGCGGCTTCCTCTTTCATTTCTTACCCCCAATCCATATTCACCTACTACGTTTCCTTCTCTCCCTTTTCCTACACTCGAATTCCAGTCACCCATGACTATTAAATTTTCGTCTCCCTTCACTATCTGAATAATTTCTTTTTTTTCATCATACATTTCTTGAATTTCTTCGTCATCTGCAGAGCTAGTTGGCATATAAACTTGTACTACTGTAGTAGGTGTGGGCTTTGTATCTATCTTGGCCACAATAATGCGTTCACTATGCTGTTTGTAGTAGCTTACCAGCATTCCTATTTTCCTATTCATTATTAAACCTACTCCTGCATTACCCCTATTTGACTTTGTGTTTATAACCCTGTAGTCACCTGACCAGAAGTCTTGTTCCTCCTGCCACCAAAATTCACTAATTCCCATTATATCTAACTTTAACCTATCCATTTCCTTTTTCAAATTTTCTAACCTACCTGCCCGATTAATGGATCTGACACTCCACGCTCCGATCCATAGAACGCCAGTTTTCTTTCTCCTGATAATGACATCCTCTTGAGTAGTCCCCACCCGGAGATCCGAATGGGCGACTATTTTACCTCCGGAATATTTTACCCAAGAGGACGCCATCATCATTTAATCATACAGTAAAGCTGCATGCCCTCGGGAAAAATTACGGCCGTAGTTTCCCCTTGCTTTCAGCCGTTCGCAGTACCAGCACAGCAAGGCCGTTTTGGTTATTGTTACAAGGCCAGATCAGTCAATCATCCAGACTGTTGCCCTTGCAACTACTGAAAAGGCTGCTGCCCCTCTTCAGGAACCACACGTTTGTCTGGCCTCTCAACAGATACCCCTCCGTTGTGGTTGTACCTACGGTATGGCCATCTGTATCACTGAGGCATGCAAGCCTCCCCACCAACGGCAAGGTCCATGGTTCATGGGGGGGATTTAATTGATAGATTAACATAAATTCATGGAAAAGAACAAGCAGGAAATAAAAATTATCACAATGAAAAACTTAGTATTTCTCAAATGCTAATAAATAAATGTAGTGATTTCATAATTGATGATCTAGATGGAATTCCACATTTCGTTAGATTTTTATATTATCTTCCACATTCATTTTGGAAAAGTAATGAATATGGAAAAGTATTAGTAAATACTTTATGAACAAATTACCATTTGAAATGCATCTTCCAGGTTATAATTATTGTGGTCCAGGTATAAAATTAGAACAAAAATTAGCTAAAGGTGATAAAGGTATAAATCCATTAGATGAAGCTTGTAAAAAACATGATATTTCTTATAGACATAATAAAGATTTACAAAAAGACATATAGCTGATAAAGAACTTCAGTTAGCTGCAAAGGAAGGAATGTATGCAAATGATGCTTCATTTGGCGAAAAATTAGCAGTAACAGCTCTTAGAGGAATAATGTATGGAAAAAGAAAATTACATATGGGAATTAATGTTAATATTGATGAAAATGGTTGGGGATTATTTAAAATCTTTATAAATTTTAAACTATATAAAAAATTTTATACTTTTTTGAACAATGTAAAAATCTTTATACATTTTCAAACTATATAAACAGTCATTATTAAATTTTTGATTATATAAATGAACTTTGAAATTGACTATACTTTGCTACTTAGTGGTAAAATGAAAACAAAATCAATTAAATTAAATTTAAATAAATAACAATTAAATGCAATTGAAGAAATTTTAACTGATGTTCAAAAGAGAAAAAAAAGAAAAGGAAGTTCGTGGAAATTTCCTTATTACATAAGGAAAACATGGTGTTAAAAATTTATTGAATATTTAGCAAAAACGGAAGAATGTGGAAGGTGGATTTTTAGCATTATTATTAGCTTCTTCACCACATTTACCATGAATTGGTTCATTTGCTGGAGGATCTCTAGCAATTGCAAATGCAGTATTAAAAAAATGAAAAATGGTAAAGAATTAGAAGAACAAAAAAGACATAACTTAGATGGAGAAAGGAAATTTCGTAATGGAATAAAGAAAACAAAAAAATTTCCAAAAGTATCAGTAAATATCCCAATTCGTTAAGTAATTTTGATGTAGAAAAACTAACAATACAATTAAAAATTAAACATTTTCTTGGTGAATACATGATTGATGAATAAGTAAATAAAGCATTAAAAATTGAACTCGGTATAGTAAATTTAGATACATAAGATAATCCTGGTATTCATTGGTTTTGTTATTAAAAAATAATGACAAAAATTTGTTTTTGATTCAGTTAGTGGCAATATACCATAACAATTAGTTAACTGTTCAGGAAAAAATGAACTCTACTACAATACAAAAGGTATACAAAATTTTGATGTAGTAATATCTGTTCACATATGTCTATTTGTTTTAAAACTTCTATGTAAGAATTATTATTTTAATGATATTTTAGATTTAATAAATGGACATTTTTGGAATTAAGATACATTTAGCTGAACATACTGAACAAATAATTAATACACCTACTTTCAAATAAGAAAAAATTGTAAAAATTGATTATTGTATTAAACATTTTCAATCATCTATAGATCCAAAGATAACTATTGCAATTATCAATTTCAAAATATTATTAAACAATTTCAATTATCAATACATCCAAAGATAACTAATGCAATTAAACAATTTCAAAAGGAATTTAATAGTATTTTTAAAAAGATTAAAGGTTATATTGGTTAAAAAAATAGAAGACTTGTTAATGTAAATGATCCAATGAAGAAAAAGATGAAATTAACAAACAATATTTAGAAAAAGGATATGTTACAAAACTAGAATACACAAGCATTTTAACACAATTTCATAATTACTATACCAAGAAAGATTTAGTGACATTTTTACAGAAAACGTAGACTGTACAATTAAAAACTTTAAAGAGATAATTGATGTTAAATAAAAAGTATATGATAATCAAATAATTAAATTTACATGTATGACAAGTGGTGAACAAGAAAAGTACAATTTTGAATATGAATTCGTACTTAAAATGATTATCATTGATGGTAGAAATATGAATAGGGATTTAAACTTTGATGATTTGAATATAACAGAAAGTGTAGCTGATAAACTACATGAAATAAATAATAATAATCAATTAATAATGGCACAAAAAACAAATTTTGTAACTGTGACAATGAAACATTCTGTTAAAACTGTTCCTGTAGGTGAAGATATAATTGTATTTGGTGAAATAATTTAATGATTTTTCTATATAATTATTTTTCAATATAAATGAATAATCATAATTGACATTTACTTCTTAAAGACGATCATATTTATTGTTTAAAATGTACGAAGTTTGCCGAAACACATAATCCACATAGAGTAATAATTAATAATGGAAGACAAAGACTTGAAGGCATTAGTGCTATTTGTGAATCAAAAAAGAGCAATTTCATTAAAAGAAATTGTAGTTGATAAAGTTTTAAGTAATATTAGTGAAAATATAATCAATGAAATACATAAACCAAATGGAAAAAATTTTAAATGAAGAAATGTTGTTTCTTTTAATATAGGTGATTAATGGCAGCTGATCTAGTTGAAAAGAATTCAGATAATTTATAAGGAATTTCAAAAATAAATAAATGTTATAAATATTTATTAACAATAATTGATCTTTTTTCAAAATATGAAATCGATGTTCCTATTAAAGATAACAAAGCTAAAAATATAGTCGTTTTTAAATGATTTTAATAGTTAGAAAAATTAAATAATTTACAAACAGATAATGGTGAACTGTTTTATAACTTATACTTTCAAGTAATAATTAAGAAATATAACATTAATCATTGTTCACCTTTTTTAGAATTAAAAGCACCTGTTCTTGAATGACTCAAGATAACACTTAAAGAAAAAATGTGGAAAAAATTTGCTTTACAAGGAAATAAAGAAATGGTTGGATTTAGTTAAAAATCTAAATGATGAATACAATATTACAAAACATTCTACAGGAGAAATGAAACCATTAAAAGTTAGTGTAAAATGTTTAAAAGTAAGTAACATTTTAACTAATGAAAATCCTACATTTTAGAAAGGTGATAAATTGAGAATTAGTAATCTAAAAATCTTTTTCAAAAAGGATATACAGCTAATTGCCCAACATAAATTATTAAATTGAAGGTGTTATTTATTCTAATCAAATTACATTTAAATTAAAAATAAAATAGGAAACTTTTATGAACAAGAATTACAGAAAACAAAATATTCAGATGGATATTTAGGTGAAAAAATTTCAGAAAGAAATGTAATGTAGTTTATGTTAAATGATAAGGTTTTGATAATTCACATAACAGTTGGATGAATAAAGATAAAGTAAATTTATGAAGAACTTAATTAATGTTCAGTTTAGCAATCAATCAGTTTTTAAAATATGTATCGACTATTTCCATCAAATTTTCAATTAGTACCTTTTTAACTTTAATTATTTCATCTTTTAATTGAATTATTTCATTTTTCATTTTAATTCTATCATCCTTTATTTTATTATTTCATTTATTCGATCTTTGTAGTCTTTGTATATAATAATCACTGTGTTTTATTTGACTTTTGTAAAAATTTATATGGGTTTGTAAAAAGTTTCGAATTATATAGAAAAATATTATATTTAAAAATTTTCATAATTTTATATCGAATTAATTTTATATAGAAATAATTTTATTAATTTAATATCTTATATTGACCATGTAGTAATGTATCTATTTTATTTCCGAAAACAAAACTTAAATTATAATGTGGACTTTGTGCTTTTTTGTTTATTAGAATTTTATATATTTCATGATTTTCACTTTTAATTAAATTAAAATTTTCTATTTTGTTCTTTATTGGTAAATAGCCATCTTGATAATCTTCTTAACTAATTTTGTTTTAACGACATTTTTTCAATACATTTTGATTCTTTTTCTGTATTGTCATCAACTTTATAAGCATACATTTTTGGTCTTAAAACACAAAATTCTTCAATTACTATTCATTACATTCATCTTTCATTTTTCCAACTACTTGTTTCTTTATTTGTGGAGTATTATATATATTAGCTGTTGGATAATCACTTGTATCAAAGTAATCAATCATTGATGTAATATTGTCATAGAAATATTCAGTTTTAATAGGTTTATCAAATATTATTTCAGTTTTATGCATATGAATTGCAGGAAAATTTTCTTTAAATATAGTTCTACATTTAAAGTTTGGCTTAACTACAAGTTTTACAAATTTTATATCTTGTGTATTTCTTATATTCTCCAAATACAGAATTATTCATTTATCTGTAGAAATATTTTTCAAAATTATTTGTAGCTTTTGTTCACAACTCTGTGTTTAAATCTATATACTTCATTAACCAATTATTTTGTTTAAATTTTGAAAATGTATGTATTTTCGTAAGTTGCATTCCTAAAGATAAATATTGTTTCAGCTTTCTATATTTTACTTCATAATTATGTTTTTTATCTAAAGTAGTTATTAATTTACTTTCATTTGTACCTGGAACAAGTTTTGATTCAGTAGTTAAACGTATGTCTTTATGTAAATCATTTAATTCTTTTGGATATTCTAAATCTACTTCAAATATACAAACATTTTCACAATTGTTTGAAATTACTTTTATTTTTGTACAATAAACGTTATTTCTTTCATTCCTTTGAAATCCTCCATATGGTTAATGTTGGTTCATAGCATAACCATATAAATTATTTGCATCTAAATGTGTTATATAATTTGATAATTCTTTATTATTAAAATGTTTTAAATATTTATTAGTTCTTTTACATATCTTTTATAACATTGTGAAATTTCCCCTCTTACTTCAACCATTAAAAACATATCGTAATCATATAATATGTCAATTTCTTGTTCAGTTATTTGTAACATTGCATCCCAATGTAAGCCTGGAGCTGTAAAATCCAAGAAGGATCTAGATTATATGTTTGTATACATGTTTTTCTAAAATTTTCAAAAACGTCTCTTTACCATAGTACATCAGTTTTAAGATACAAATCATTATATCCACAAAGATTTTTATATATTCCCAAACTAATTTTGAATGTTTATAATTTTCATCAGTTATATTACAATCATTTAATTTGCTATAAATAATTTCTTTTGTTGATAATTGAGTTTTTTCAAATTTTTTCCAAGAATCCATATAATCATATGAATAAACACCTTTTCTAATTAGTAAATTAAATATTTCTGGAGAAAAATTGCTTTTAATACTTTATTTTATTTTTCTTTAAATTTGCTGATAGTTTATCAAGTGAAGAAGCGATAAAATTAAATGTAACAACAAATTTCATTTTTAAATTTTTCACATATTTGTCAAAACTAATGTATTTATTTTCATTGTTTGGTATCGATCCTATTTCCTTATTATGATACCCAAGTTCGTTTACAAAAAGATGACAATCATAAGATGATATATTATGTAAATAAATAGGTACAAAATCAGGTTGTTTTAGTTTTAAAATTACAGTTATTGCACAATGGAGCAAATAATGTTCCAGTTAGATGATCATGATGACAAACTTTTTTATTACTTTTAGTATAATAATATTTACACTATGTACCAAATTTAGAATTATTATGTATTTTTCTTTGTTCCGATGTAAGTGGTTTCTTTTTTTCAATTTCAGAATAAATTTTTCCAATTTCTTTAACTTCTTGTTTTATACATTCAATAAATTTTTATGGCAATTTGGTCCCCTATAAACAACAGGATGTTTATAAATTCCATTTATATATTAATATAATAACAAAATCCATTTGGTTCATGTTTTTGATGTTTCATTTTAAATGGGTTTTCTGGATTTAGTTCACAATCATACATTTTTAAAAGTAAACTTTCAAAATCAGAATGGATAACAAATGGAACTTTGGGGGTATATTGATAATTTATACAATATACATATTCTCATTTATTTGGCATTTCAGCTTTTAATGGTTTTTTAGTTAAACTATTTGGTGTATGATTATCTAATACTTCTTTACTATTAAAATGTAGTAAACATAAATTGCAAATAAAATTTACCTTTTCATTTTTAGTGATTTAACTTGATACAAGTCTCAATAAATTCTTTATATAACAATAGTGTGAATTATTATCTTTCTTGATATGAAGTAGATTTACATGTTTTCCTTTTTTAAATGTTGTAATTTTTTATGGATACACATGATACTCTTCATCATCAGTAGCAAATGAATATATATTTGTAGATACATTGATTATATTTTCTATTTTTAGAATATGATGAACGAATACAGGAAATTTAATATTTCTTATCAAGATTAAGAACAACATTTTCGTATTTTGTTTTTCTATCAGTTTTTTTATCTACAGGAAACACAGCTGCTTTTACAGATCATAAATAATATTTTTCATCAATTTTTTCACATTATTGCAGGCTTTTTTATTTATAAATTTATCTGGAAAATCAATATAAGATGATGCTTTTAGTGGAATGTATTTATTAATTGCAAGTTTTTTAACCAATGATTATATTTAATTAGCATCCAGATCATTGTGCTTGAAAATTAGATATTTTTTCTAAATTATCTCTTTTACCTTCTTTAAATTTTTTACTAAAATCTTTTTCTCCCAAAACTGTGTAGTTTCGTGTTTGTTGTCTAAATTCTTGAACTTTTTCATTTATTTCATTTGTTTGTATTTTATATTCGCTAATAAAATTTATTTTTAAACGATCATGTTCTTTCAAATAGTGTTTTAAAATTTTATAAATTTTAGTTTTTATTGCAGTTAAAAATGATTAGCAATAAGTATATCTATACTATTTTCAAAATTTATAGTTTGTAATCTATTTTCAAATGCTTCTTCAACTGAGTATCCTTTAATTGTTTTTCTATCTGTTGGTTTCCATTTTACAATTATATTTGTAGAAAATGGAAATATTCTTTTAATGGGTTTTCTTTTTTAGTTAGAAAAACATTAATAATATTGTAATATGGTAACTTTTTAAAAAATTTCACTTGTTTCAGATTTATTATTATTTTTAATAACTTTTAACAATATCTGTAAAATTTTTATTTACTTCAGTTGCATAATTTTTATAATTATCACTCAATTCAGATCTATTATTTTTAACAATATTTTTATGATTTTCACTTACTTCAGGTGTATTATTTTTAACAATGTTTGGATGATTCCTAATGATAATTTAACTATTACTAATAATAAATCAATTTAAATTAGCTTTTGTAAATTTGAATATCCTTGTAAATTATGTGTTTTTATAAATTCATGAAGTTTAGCAACAGGATGTTGATGTAGTTGATAAGCAAAGTATGCTTCCATTTTGCTGTTTTCTTTATTACAAAAAATAATTCGTTAGATTTGTAAAAAATATTTGTTAACAAAATGATATACATTTAATATATGCATAGGTTTATTTTTTAATATATAATCAATCGAAAAGAGAATTAGTTTATTATTTAGGTTAACAATTAGTTTTTAAACATTGGTTAATCATTGTTAAAAATAACAAGAAGTAGTTTTTAAAAGAATTCATTTACTATCTAATTTAACAATCAATTAATTCTTAAAAGATTTTGTTTCAATGATTTATTTAATTAACAAAAAATAATTATTATTATTTATTAGATAATTAATCATAAAGTTCAAGATGCTTCTTTTTCTTTAGCTTTCTTACTCTTAATATATTGTAAAGTACATTTCTTGCATTTATTGTTATGTTTATCTTTATGTGAAGGATTTATGTAAAATGAATTTAATTTTTTTATTTCTTGATTACTTTTACATTTTTGTAGATGTTGATTTTTTCAGTTATAACTTCTTCATTATTCATTGTAGATGTAGATTTTTCTTCATTATCCAATTTTGTATGTTCTACACTTGGATTTCGTCGTGTATGTTCTTTGAAATAACATTTAGCAACACTTTTTCCACATACACAAGGAGTTAGATTTTTAATGTAATTTTGTACATGATATTTATTTATACATTGCCTACATATAGATCTATCAACATCTTTTGTATATTATTGTAAAGTAAAATTATCGATTGATTTATCTGTATTACAATATGTACAAAATTTAGTTTTCAAAGAACAATCTTGTTGAACTTGCCCCATTGATATATTAAAAAAAGCAAATAGATTTGTGAAGAAGTAAATTTTTGTAATTTTTATAATTTTTAAATTTTTATTTAATATTATTCCTATAATTTATTTTAAAAATAAGAATCATCATAATCATCATCAGATCCGTAATACTGATTTCTAAATTGTTGCATTCTATCAAACAAAGGATCTAAAAATCTTGTACTTATTGCTAAGGAATCAAATGTAGCTAATATAACTTCTAATGTTGGTTCTTTATTTTTAATAATCCTTCTATGAAGTGTACAATTTTCTTTTTCCTTTAACCATTTATCAATACATTCTTTACGAAAAATGTGATTGTAATTTGTTTAACAAATTGATTATTATTTTCATGACTTAAACAAATAGGACAATCAAAAGCTTTTTCACATAGTTCAATTATTTCATAAATATGTTTCTCCTTAAATTGTATTTCTTTTTTGTTCACTACTTGTAAGAAATAATTTTTATTATAAAAAAATAATTTTCAATGAATCGTTTAGCTATAACTTCAAAATTATATTTTTTGGAAAATATGTTTTACATTAACTACAAATTTATTTTTGTAAAACTAATAAACGCTTTTTCCATATAAATGGCAACTAATTTAAGAAGAAGCTAATTAATTTAAGTATTTCTAAAGAAATTAGAAATGTAAATGAGCTAGAGATAAATCTTTTATATAATAATATGTACTGTGAATATTTAAATACTAAATTTGGAGAACAACTTTGCTTAAAACCTAATGATTTTAAAGTTATTTTACCAAATAGATTTTCTAAATTGTTTGATGATTTTGAGTTTGATATAATTGAAAAAGGACAAATGAAATCGAAATATAAAGGAATGAAGAAACTTAAAAATAGACATAATGAATTTCATAATATAGAAATCAGAATGTGATTTTTTTAAAATAATGTACTTTCGTTAACTAATACATTTTATTTATTTACTTACATTCACAATGTGATTGTTTTAAAAATTATTTACTTTTATTAACTAATACATTTTAATTTATTTACTTATGCTCACAGTTTAAAATTTTTTAAAATAACTTAATTTTTTAAACTAATACATGTTATTCTGCTACAAATCATATTGTATTTTTGATAAATCATTTGGTTATTGTAATTAGTTGTATTGTTGTAAAAAACAGGCATTTAGTTAACATTTTGGAATCGGTTTAGTTAATAAAATAGACTAAAATTTTAAATAATTTTAAAAATGAGTTGTTTTATATATAAAATACAGAATTTATTTCAACATTGAGCTAGTGAGCCAGAACCTACAAAATTATCCTACTCACTTGTATGAATATCAAGATCTCTAATGGAGAACCAATTCTAAGGAAAGAAGGGAAGGCAGAAAGGTGGAAGGACACTGTCTTGTATTGCCATTTAATGAAAAAATTCGAGCTTATAGAGTATCAGAGCAGACATGCGATTGGATTTGAGACTTCCTTGCAGATAGAACTTAACATGTGCTCTTAACAGAACTAAATCGACAGATCTAAAGGTAATGTCCGGAGTACCACAGGGAAGTGTGATAGGACCGTTGCTGTTTACAATATATATATATATATAAATGATCTAGTAGGAAGAGGTGTGTACAATGAGTTTGTATACTATTTTAGCAAAAATATGGTTACAATGTACCAAATGGAACTGTGTATCAATTCTTGTACGCTCCCTGTACGAAGATGTTTATCTGTAGAACCTACAAAGACCATTGAGGGAGAGTTCACAGATGGAATTATTATGGGGATAATGCCACCAATTGGCTTGAACGTCTTTCAGGCCGAGTTTTAGGCCTACATATGACTCTTATTTTCCAAGTTTTGTGCTGCTGCTGTGTAATAAGTGAATAAAGCTCGGTGTTTGTGTGCAAAAAGATGTTTTTCCAATTCGCCCCAGCCCTATCTGACAACCTACTAAAAGAATATATAGGTTCCTCATACCGGGAGTCAAAGCGCCGCCCCCACTGCCACCTTCGTCGCCGCCGCCGCAGGGGTAAGTACCGCTCCCTGGATGTGTAAGTATCGCACTGGAGCTGAATGAGTTTCAGGTACGAAATGCCCATTGAGACAGCCGCAGGCAATCTGTTATCAACTGTGCGATAGGCAAGCAGTGCAGTGCACACAACTAGAAGGAAGAAATAATTTATTGTTTTTCCATTTTACAACCAGGACAGTGCAATTTAATTGGTGAATGGCCATCGATCTGGCATCGAGCGTTCACATCAAACTGAGAAAGAAGTTCGTCATTCTGCAACACCTGACGCAGTGACTTAAATCTGTGTGAAATGTCACATAGCCGAGGTATAAGCTGATACGTCTTTCAGTAAGTTTCTGATAAATGTCCATAAGCGCTTCAGAAATGTTTCGTGATTTCAGCCACTCGAATATGGAATACGCGGTTGTACGGTCGCTCTTCATCGTCTTGGGACCCGTAATCCTCTATCTGAATCGTAGTAACAAATTCAGGAATGTCTAGGCTAAGTCGTCATCTTCTTGAATACAACAAAGCTATGCACTCACTAGAGATGTAATGGTCGTCGCATCAGCGGACCTGACTTGTACTGCCCTCGCTTAAAGTTAACCACGAGCACAGTCGCTCCAGAACTTATCGTCACCTTGTTCCTTCTGGTGATGAACTGACCACAAAGGCCAAAGTGCCCGTCATTTACATACTGCATAGAAAGTATTTAAACAGCGACCGATGAGAAGCTCACACAGTCGTGAGAGAACCGGCAAGTGGGTAAGATGTCGAGGCACGTAGCAGCAGCACGTGAGGTGAAGAGGCCACTATGATGTGGTAATTATGTTGTCTAACGTTAGCTACAATTTAAACAACACAGGCTGTAAACCTGTCAGTGTTAGTAAGATTTGTGACCGAGAGTTCTATCCGGTGATAGTACTGTAAAATCCGCAATTTTGGTAACGTTTAATTGATATTATCCGCTGATGAATGGTATCGACTATGCGATACGTCAATGCGTATTTCCGCACTGCTCCACGGCAATTTTCATTCGCCGTCGGTAATGCTGGGGGATCATACAGTTACACTAGGAGACTTCCCTGGAACAATTCAAACATTAAACAGCAGCGAGTGTGTACATCTGCAGGAACAGACGTTTAAAATCTAAAGTACACAAGTCACAGTATAATGTATGCTATAGATCATCGTCTAAGGTGGCAATCGTACGAAACAGTAGCTCAGTTGTATGATTCATGTGGCGCCGGAATGGAAGTGGAAACGTGTGAGCTAAGTGTGCCAGATACAGGCACGGAACTGCGTTCGTATTTAACTCAGTTCATAAACCCAGCAATACCTAAGTGCACGATTCCCTATAAAATGCCCTGGATGCCAATGAGAGCGTCTGTTCGTTGTCATGGCGGACTGGATGAGACACCCTCTTGCAAAATTTGGAAGTTTGTGGTAAGGTCTTATGGGACCAAACTGCTGAGGTCATTGGTCCCTAAACTTATGCACTACTTAATCTAACTTAAACTAATTTACGCTAAGGGCAACACACACACGCATACCAGAGGGAGGACTGGAACCTCTGAAGGACCGGCACACACCCTCTTTGCAAGGGTCTTGTGGTAATCGACTGGTCCTGTGATGATGCTGGAAACCGGAAGAAGAAGAATGTTTTATTATTTCCCTATAACATTCACTGATTAATTGTGGGTTCTTCGTGGTATGGGCAAACAAATTTAGTTTTAACACTGTTAACAATCCTGAGAGGTCCGCTTCGAGCACGTACGAGGGTTGGAACTTTAATAGTGGCAACTATTTATTTACAGCTCGTACAAAATAGATACGTGTTTCAAAGTTTTCCTGACCTTCAAAGTAGTCACCAGCACTGTGTACAACCCGTTGCCAGCGATGTGGAAGTCGTAGGATACTCTTAGCAGTGCCAGTTGTGTTAACAATTCGAGCGGCGCGCTATATTGCCAGACGAATTTTTAGCAGTTCGGAAGCGAATGCCGTGAAGTGTTTCCTTCAGTTTACAAATCGAGTTGAACTCACGAGGGCATAATTCAGGGGAGTACAGTTGGTGGTATAGCACTTAGCAACCCCATCAGTCAAACAAATCAGTAACAGCTTGCACTGCACGTGCTTGAGCATTGTCCTGCAAAATGATGGTCAGGTCCTGCAGAAAGTGTTATCACTTCTGTCTCTATGCTGTTCATTTTTGGAACACAGCCCACGACTAGCTTTATGAAAAATGTCGGTAGTGCTCCAGTGGAAACATCGAGACTCATCCTTAATGCGTTCGCCTTCCTGTTTTAGGAGATACAATACGAAATTAATGCAGTTGAGGTCGACCGAACAGGAAACATGAAAATCGCACCAACACTCAAAACTGTATCCACATCAAATTCGGCCCGGAATATTCTGCAAAACGCAGGATAATTCATTGACGGGTCGATAAGTAAGCTCTTTAGTATGTGTATCTCTCTCAAAATGCTTATGGGGTTCTTTGAGGACAATAAGAGAGAACTAAGTTTCCGTTGCGAGTTCTCGGCTCTACCAGCGACTTCAAAACACAGCTCGTTTCTTACGACGACGGTACAACTTGAATCACTGACGTTTCATTATTTTGGGACTGCAGACAGATAGAGGAGGGAAAGTGACTAAGGATTCCACCATATTCGACAACCGCAAACAAAGCAGCGCCGAAGCGTACCTGAATTCGGTATACTACCCATACGATAATATGCAACTTCACTGGAACAATGAGAATATAGGTCTGCTGTACGATACGTACTCATGATTACGATGTTGATACTATGAGGGCGCCGGTCGCTGTGACCGAGCGGTTCTAGGCGTTTCAGTCCGGAACCGCGCTCCTGCTAGGGTCAAAGGTTCGAATCCTGCCTCGGGTATGGATATGTGTGATGTCCTAGGTTTAAGTAGTTCTAAGTCTAGCGGACTGCTAACCTCAGATGTTAAGTCCCATAGTGCTTAGAGTCATTTGAACCATTGTTTTGAACTATGATGGTGACGAGTTGGGATGTATGCTCAGCCCACAGAAGTTTAAAGAATTAGCGCCTGTTGTTGTGGTTGATAGCTCGAAGCAAACCGAAAGCATCAAGACAAGTCCTATAGACATCCGCATTGAATTTGAATCATCAAGCAATTTCCCACCAAATATAGCGGCGTGTGCGTTACTCATGCACGAACGTATTATCAATTACTCACCTCTCACAAGAATTGTTCAGCGAATAGTATAGATTAGAAGGTACTACATCGCGCAAGAGGCAATCCACGATGGCTCCTGAAACTATGAGCATCGTCGCAAATGTATAGGGTTTTCACGACGATTGTGGCCAATTTGTATTCAAATATGTTGCATTTCTTGCATTTTAAAGCTCTGGACGGGTATTGACAACGTTCTCAACAATTGTCGCTTCACCTAAACCATTTAGAACAGTGCAAAATACAAAGATTCGCCGGACAGTGGCCTGCTTATCCTTCAGTCACCACGGGGGGCCGTGGAATGACGATGGTTTACAGTATGAAGAAACGATGTCAACGCTTCGAATCTACGATCGTAAAGGCAACATTGTTTACGTCAAAGATCGTGAAAAAGTTGTGTGGTTTCGTGACACTTTCAAAAGAGTGACAATATGGACTTATCTCTTTAGAGACTGAGGAACAAGTATGGACACATAAGTGATTATATTTGTGCTTCAGAAAATGGACAAGTACTTTTAAGTTGGATAATAAATAAATGATACTGCCTTTAGAAAAAAAGGAAGCATTGTTTTATTTACTCACATCATCGACGTACAGGATTCGGTTAAGTATGCATTATACGCTGTCCGTGCGGTTCGCTGAGTACTGGTCTTATAATTCTTGAAAAGTTCTCAGTACGTTTCTGGAACACGTATGTCGACCTGAAACTGACGGTAGAGGTATGTGACCATTATTATTAGTATAACTGACTGGATTTTAGAAAAGCTCAGTAGTCGCAAACAAACAGATATTAGTTTTTTGGTGCATTTATTACAAATAAGATGTTTTTCAAGGTTTAATTTTTTTGTTCAACAAGACGTGTTTGAAAAGTGAAGTGATACCTGTGTATGCAAGACTTAAGTTGCAAAATCGTTAATGTAGCGCACAACGTGTAAAAAAAATAAGGTGGAAAAGTTGGGGGTTAAAAGTGAAATTAGGGCAGCCTACAAAGCAAAATATTTGGCCAGCTTCAAAGCGGAAATCTTTCGTCATCGACTCCGCAGCCATTTTAACGCAATACTCTTCAAATCAATTGCTAATCTCGTTCAATACTACGTAAACTGGGAACGAGAAATTATACACCGTAAACACTGGCATAAATTGGATCGCTTAATCACAGCAAGTACCTTTAACGTAACGGCAGCCGATTCTCGAGTAAGTGAACACAAATTTGCAGTTAACGTGGTCAACTTGTCTGACTGTGACAATGGGCATCTTGAGTAAAGGACCAAAGTTTAATGTCCCAGCAAACATTTATGATAAGGCGATAAAAATGTTGTAGCTGAAGTGCAGAATGGTTGTGAACAGGCTAAACTCCTGACAGTAGCACAAGCAAGCATTGCAATTGGAACTGGTAATATACACTGACCGGCACGAAAAACGCAACACTCAAAAATTATGTGTAATCAGTGTGTATTTACATATGTTATTGGCGTTGCTTTGCGAACAAACGATGAAGTGTTTATTGTTTATTGCACTAGCTTCAATTGTTGGAAAACACATCACTGAATGTGAACGGATAATGTTTTCCTGGCCTTGTAGTGCTTAGTATTGTGGACTGAATTGTTCCACTTCCAATCACATGTGTTTGTAGGACCTTTCTTTGATTGCTGTAAGCGGTTTTCTGGAGTAATCACGCCGTTAAGCCCTGAAAAATCTGCGAAACCTGTTGGTTTTGGTGGAAAATAGCCTCACCATACATTACGTTGCACAAGTGTTGAGGACTACATCTTCCACGATTTCTGGAACCGTACGAAGGTACAGGGAAACTGGGGGCTTTGCAAGGAGACCAGGAACAGACCCGAGAAGACCAACATTGGGGAGAGATACCGCTTCTTGCAACTTCAAGTTCTTCGCAGCCGTCACGCCACCGCCACTGAAGGACGAAACCGACTCCAGCAGATTCGAGGGGTCAATGTTAACGAGGGAACGGTTCTAAGAAGACTGGAAGAAGCCAATCTTCACTCCAGAAGACCTGCTACAGGTCCGAAACTCCCCAGAGAGGATTGCACAGCTCGACTAGGTTTCGCAAGGGAACATATGGGTTGGACAGTACAACAATGAGATCAAGTGTTGTTCAACGATGAGTCACGATATGGCCTCCGATCACCTGACGGAATAGAGAGGGTATGCAGGAGGCCAGGGAAAAGGCATTCCCATGGCACATTATCGTCCAGGACGTCTTTTCAAAATGTTTCTGTGATGGTGTGCGTAGGAATCAACGCAGCTGCAAGGGCGGATTTGATCCTGCCTTACCGCACATCAGCATGTGAGGAAATCCTTCTGGAGCATGTTGTGCTTTTCGCTCCATTTATTGGTGATGATTTTACACTAACACACGACAATGCACACCCACATGTTGCGAAAATTGTGCAAGAGTTATTGGATGAAACAGGAATTCATGCTATGGGTTGGCCTGCTCGAAACCATGATATGAATGCTATTGAGCACGTCTGGGAGCGGCTGGGCAGAAGAGCCCGTCAGCATTATCCAGAGATCCTAAAGGACTTATGGAATGCCCTCCTGGAACAATGGGATATGATTCATCAACAGGAAATTACCGCATTAATCAGGAGCATACATGAAAGGTTGAATGCCATCATTGGTGCAAGAGATGGAAATACACGCTTTTGAAGATGTGAACAGAGGTCTCTGAGATCGTCTCCGAGATCTGAGAAGTAAAGTGTTGTGGAGCGGCAGGTGGAATTTATGTTGTTTGTTTAAAATGTAGATAGAATGTTATGTAGAAAAGAAAAGATGCTT
Source organism: Schistocerca cancellata (assembly GCF_023864275.1). Classification (NCBI taxonomy): domain Eukaryota; kingdom Metazoa; phylum Arthropoda; class Insecta; order Orthoptera; family Acrididae; genus Schistocerca; species Schistocerca cancellata. Next base: position 754,848,139 of record NC_064629.1, on the reverse strand, counting down.
TTCCCGGCCGATTAACCATATGTGGGGCGGCGGGTGGAATTAATTGTTGTTATTTAAATGTTCCTGTTATTTATGCTGTCTTTTGCCATTCTCAACACTGGCTCTCTAACTACAATATTGGCAACCAGAAAGTGATTAGCAAAACGTGAAGCCTGTAATTAGAATTCCTAGTGCCCACTTCATCTGGGAAATACACTTATAGCTACAGCTTATAGCTCTGAGGAATTGGGAGATTGTCTGGGATTCATAATCAAAAAACGATCCTGTAAAAACGTTCGCTATATTCTGAAAGTCACAGATGAAAAAAAAAGGAACCCACACAATCCACTACCAGAGCAGTTCAGAGTCTAATGCGCTGATGCAACTATAACTGTCAAAATTAAATGTTTAAGTGAATGCTCGCCATAATTTGATGAATATGATCATCAAACACCACGCTAAATAATGGTAGAATGTCTGTCCCGTGGCGGCACGTGAAAATACGACATACGCAAACTGAAGATAGATAATTAAAGTCATCCCAGAATTAACACTTCACTCGAAAATGATTTCATGGTTACGCGTATCCCGAGTAACTTAATACAGCATCCGAGGCTGTTTATATCAATGATACCGACGCGACGCGACTCCCGACACAGATGGTGTGCTATTCAGCGTCTGGAGAGAACTAGGGCGTTACTTTCTCGCGCAACGTTCTTATACATAAAGCCGCGGTGCGGACGGCTAAGGGAACGCCTGATCAAATCGGCTCTCCCGACTTGCCGCTGGGCTAGTAATGCACCACTTTAAGTTATTGAATAAATCATCGCTTCCTTTGCTGATGGCCGATGAAGCTCTCAATTTAAATGTGCATTCAACACACAGGTAAGTAATCATAATAACAGTCTGACGTGGCTAAGTCAAATATTTTGGGCGAGAGAATTAATTTAATTACACTACACGCAGTAGACGAGCTCTGAACTTGCCCTTTGGAGATACGCTATCGCTGTAGTTTTATAGTTATTCAATTTAAACTTCTCACATCTTTATGATTATAGCGGATCTCCCTTCTACTTAAATTTAAATATCCTAGCCTTATTTATTCGCCTACTTAATCTATCTTGCTTCCTTAATTTTAAAGACAGAAACCAGAAAATCATGAATTTCAACAAAAATTTTAATTTTTGGGATCCAGAATACTGTTTCTACTAAATTATTATGAAAAAGGAATCTAAATATAAATTTTTAAGTCTCTAGCTCTTTTCTGTTGCGCCTATGATTTTTACAGAAAAACGTCCAAATTTCGAAAATGGTTGAAGTTATTTAACTGACATTCAACACATGTTGATTTAGTATTACTCCTGAGATGCTAGAACCGTTTCAGGTTATTTACTTGATTTTTAAAGTATTGCGCAACATTTATGACGTCAGAGCTAGTTTCAGCGGACTAGGCTGGCACACAATGGAAAGACTGATGAGAATTTTATAAGGCATGAGTAGGCTGCTTCCCTACAGTGTGAAGTGTATAATATCAAAACAGACGCGCATTACCTTTACGAGCTTACTCAAAATTTCCTTGGAGTGTGCATCTCTGGCTTAATTTGTTAAATCTGTTTAAAATCGTCTTTCTTTTTCCTTTCTTGGACACTTAGATGGGAGCGGCAATATTCCATCGTAACATAGTGGCTTAGAGTCATGAAAATGTTTTAAATTAAAAATAAATTTCAGTTTTCGTAAGAAATTGAAGTCAGACAAGGGTAACTCTTTGGTGCTAATTAGAGATGGTGACTACATTAGTAAAACAGTGGACTTTTTAATGAAAATAATATTGTAAAAGTTAAAAACACTCCTCTTATTAAAAGTGCCAATGAAAGTAGATCAAAGGTTAACAGTAGTGACGTCCTATTGGACACAAGCTGGGAGAAAAAATGAATTATGATGATGAATCCTAAAATGCCTACCTTGATATTCCAAGTTAAGCTACATAAATGGCAATGCCTATGCACCCAGTGGTGAGTGCTTGTCAAAGCACCAATTAGTCTGTTGACAGATTCTGTCAGCGTGGCAGCCTACTTGCGGCCTCGAATATTATATACCGAGCAACTGCACACCAATACACTGAAGCGCCGAAGAAACTGGTATAGCCATGCGTATTGAAATACAGAGATATGTAAACAGGCACAATACGGCTCTGCGGTCGGCAACGCCTATATAAGACAAGTGTCTGGCGCAGTTGTCAAACTGTTTACTGCTGCTACAATGGCAGGTTATCAACATTTAAGTGAGTCTGAATGTGGTGTTATAGTCGGCGCACGAGCGATGGGACACAGCATCTCCGAGGCAGCGATGAAGTGAAAATTTCCCCGTACGACCATTTCCCGAGTGTACCGTGATATCAGAAATGAGGCAAGACATCAAATCTCCGACATCGCTGCGACTGGAGAAAGATCCTGCAAGAACGAGACCAATGACGACTGAAGAGAATCGCTCAACGTGACAGAAGTGCAACCCTTCCGCAAATTGCTGCAGATTTCAATGCAGGGCCATCAACAAGTGTCAGCGTGTGAACCATTCAACGAAACATAATCGATATGAGTTTTCAGAACCGAGGCCCACTCTCGTACCCTTCATGACTGCACGATACAAAGCCTTACGCCTCACCTCGGCCCATCAACACCGACATTGGATTGCTGGTGACTAGAAACATGTTGCCTGGTCGGGCGAGTCTCGTTTCAAATTGTATTGAGCGGGTGGACGTGTACGGGTATGGAGACAACGTCATGAACCAATTGGACCCTGCATGTTAGTAAGGGACTGTTGAAGCTGGTGGAGGCTCTGTAATGGTGTGGGGCGTGTGCAGTTTTTGTGATATGGAACCCCTGATACGTCTAGATACGACTCTGACAGGTGACACGTACGTAAGCATCCTGTCTGATCACCTACATCCATTCATGTCCATTGTGCATTCCGACGGACTTGAGCAGTTCCAGCAGGGCAATGCGACACCTCGCACGTCCAGAATTGCTACAGAGTGGCTCCAGGAACACTCTTGTAAGTTTAAACACTTCCGGTGGCCACCAAACTCCCCAGACATGAACATTATTGAGCATAGCCTTGCAACGTGCTGTTCAGAAGAGATCTCCACCCCCCTGGTACTCTTATGGACAGCCCTGCAGGATTCATGGGGTCAACTCCCTCCAACCAGTGGCGGATTTAAAAATGTTCGCCCCTAGGCACACCTTATTATATTGCGGCCCCCCTCCCCTCTCCCCCCCCCCCCCCAAAAAAAGAAAACATGTTTTAAATAATAACTATTACCCGATCACTTCACAATTGCCATTTTGGTTGGGAAAGCTGTAAGCTGTTTCCGTACTCCGCTATTCGTTGTTCTGAAGGACGCATCAGCAGTCTAGTCGCGCTCAATCAAAGTGTAATATGGTTCCTGAACTGTGCTTGGTGTACGGCAGCAGATAAAAGAAACTTAAAACTGCATTGTGTTAACACATTCTTCTGTCGAAAGAAAACAGAAACGAACACAAGGAAAATAACTTTTCTTTTATGGCGAAAAAATTCAGCAGAGCGTGTAGGAGACAACGGATTTTTGTTATAAATTCACTTTTAATATGTTCTTTTACATTAAACCGTTGATAACGAAAATTAAAAAAGTTGTGTTATCTAAAAATTGAAGCGAACGTGTCATACATTAGAAATTAATACGTACTTTTACAGAGATGCTTTCAAAATTAAAATTAAACTGTCTTTTTACGATCTAATAACTTGAATGTGTGTTAATACGTGAATCTATAGCAAAGCGTAAGAAATGAAAATGAAATAGAGATTTCGGTGCGCGAACTAATAGCTAAATACAGACGAACAAACACACAACTGGATTTGCTATTACATAATTTTACAGACTAGTGTGGAAATATCAATTTTGTTTTATTAGGGTCTATGTAGCTAGATCCTGGAAAATAAATTCACACAATACCTTTAATCCATGTAAGGGCTGAACAGTTTTGTACTGCAGCTACTGCTCTCACCATAGCTCTTTCTAACGGTATTAGCAAAGCTTTTACGTAATTATCGACAGAACTGAACTACGTTATTTATTAACACTTTTTCATCTGAGCGTACTCTCCGATAACGTATATTTCCGCAATAACTATACATTTCAGCAGACGCCAAGAATACGCATCAGTTGTAATATATTACAGTATCAGTATGACTTGACTGTACAGCGCCGAACGGCCTGGGTTATTCGGGTATTGTTTAGTATTGTCGGGCGCCTTCGGTCACGTCTACACGGAAACGAGGTTTAGTTCCACGTTCTGCCATCGGCAATTGTAAAATAAACAGGTAATACGTAGTTTGTAAATCCAATGAATGTGCTCTAAGATATAATAAAAATCACATTATAATATTAAATTTTTAAAACTAATATCAATAAATAAACAAACTCACCAGTTAGCAAAGTTTGCAAGTGACTTCAACGGCAGAAAACTCGTTGATCATATCTTCATAGTTGTGACCGTTATCAGTTAGGAGGCCGGCTTCAATGTGAAGAATGGACAAGGCGTTCAATCTCTCCTCAGACAACGTAGAACGTAGGTACGATTTCAGTCTTTCAAGAGAACGAGAGTTCTGCTGAACAATTTATAAGTGCCACACACAGAAATATTCTAAAAGCAATGTCAAAATTGGGGAACACGGACTGTAACCTCTCTTTTCGTAAAAATTTACGCATTTCGACTGGTGTATCACTAATCTCAGAAGATTTCAAAAGTACACATTCACTAGGGAAGGAAGGCTCTAAATCTGTGTCATATGACGCTTGGAGTTTTGCTACACGTTCAGCAATATCGTCAGGTGAACTGTTCTTAAGGTCACTGAAAACTGTAAAAAGAGTCCAACAGTGTTCTATAGCTGTCTTTCCTCATCACTACTTTGGCGTACAAGTTGTCGAGTATTGGGAGAAATGTTTCAACTCTAAATTTTTCCCTTCCACTCAGAAAAACTTCTTCAGAGTCCGTTACTCCGTCATCATGATGTTTGCGCTTTCATGATCTTTTATAGGTGCATTCATAGTCTGTATCAGTCACAATCTCCATGGATTTATTTTCATAGTAGTCGAACATGCGACAAATAGATGCAATAAATCCTACAAGTGATTCATATAATTCATGCACTATTTTAGTATCAATATTTACACTTCGCAATTTCAGATTTACACTATTAAATCTCTGGAGTATGTCCTTCCAAACTGTCATCATAAATACTGTTTCTAGTCTGCAGAGTTGATTCAGTAAAGCTGAAGCCTCATTTCGCACAAGTGGTTTTTCAAACGTGTTATAGGCAATATGTGTGAGGGCATTGATAACGCCCTCCTTGTTTTCATATAGACTTACACACGTTTCCTCTCTTGCTGATCAACCTGTTTTTGATAAACTTTTTACCGTTTTGCTTCCTTGTTTCATGAAAGAAAGAAGTTTATCCCAGCGATGTGTAGAAACAGAGAAAAAATTATAAAGGTTTTGCACTACACTGAAAAATGAACATGCTTCCCGACAACAGCTTGCAGCACTAGGGCCGACGAAATTCAAAGAAAGTGCTGCACAAGGCACATCATGCGCTTTTGGATTTCGATCTTTAATGCGTGCCTGCAAACCAGGGTGGGTTCCTGACATAAAGCTTGCGTTGTCATATAACTGGCCTTTACAGTCAGTAACATCAATGGAATTTGTAGACAGGACTTTTAGTACGGCCTCAGCTAAGTTTCGGACTTGTGTCCCTGGTTTGGTAAAAACAGAAGGAAACGTTCAACAAGTTCACCATTCTCGTTCACATATGTGAATATGAAAGATAATTGATCAACATGTGAAATGTCCATAGTAGACTCTACTATTATAGAGAAATATTTGGCCTGTTTTATTTCACTTATGATAACTCTTTTCGTTCAATTAGAAAGAATCTCTATCATTTCATCACAGATTGTTGAAGTAAGGTAACTTGTATGTCCCTGCCCTGGATTTCTATATCGTTCAGTGTGGTCTGCGAGAAAAGGATCAAACTCGGCTATAAGGTCAAGAGACATCATAAATTGACCATTATGTAATGAATGGAATCTTTCAGTGTGTCGACGTAGGGGAAGTCCACGAGTAGTTAGCTTCTTCAGTACTGCAAACACCCTTTTCAACATACTGCACCAGTACATTTTTTTCTGTCTCAACATATGACTCGAAATGGTTATCTATTGTTCCAAGTGACGTTTTTCTTGTTAAGAGTGATAATTCAGAATTTTTGTGTTCAAGTGAATTCTCATAATGAGATAAAAAATTAGAAATATTTTTCCAATCCGCAATACCATTTGTAAAAATCGCGGCCTCCCTCCGGAGAATATAAATGGTGCACAAGAAACAGCACCGGTGCTACAGGAGTGTACTAGAAAATCACGCAAAGTTGACTCACCATTTAAAAGTTTACGGTAAAATACATTTTTGTTCAAATATCTGTTTTTATGGCTTATTGATCTTCTTGAATTAGAAAAATCACCGTTACAATTTTGATTAATGACACGTTGTAAGAGAATGTCGATTGTTGATTCATTGACACACTATTCTGCTGGATCATCATTAACGAGGTTAATTCTTTTTGTAATGTCTAACTCGACACTTAGTTTTTCGTGACACTCGAAATCAGGAACAATTTGCTTTACTTCATTTTTAACTTTTGTTTCGTCTGTATTGATTTCTTTTACAACAGCTGCACTGCCAAAAATATCATCCATCCTACTTGAACTCGAAGTCGAACCAGCAACATTTTTAGCGAAAAATTTATCTACTCTGCCAAGCGTTTTTAGAACATTGGCTTCTTATTCTTGTCTTTCCTTCGATTATTTCCGAAATGTCGCCCCACTTAATTTTGCAGGTTTGCTTTTTTCACTGTTATTCGTGTTAAGGCACTAACAAACTTGTCAACAAACAGTCAAAGGAAAAGAAAAAAATTTGAAAAAGGAAAGAAAGAAACACTGTATCCAATTCCAATCGTACTACACCGCACATGAGCACAAAGCTTTTTACTTTAAACACAGCACACGAACACAAAGATATTTTCCTTTAAACACGGAGCGATGAACTGACCAACTCGAATTGCTCGACGTAGCTGTGCTATGAAAGAACTGTTGTCAATGAACAGTAGAAGCACACCTGCCGGCTGGAATTCGTCTCTTAAAGAAAACGGTACAGTCCCTTTTTTGGCTACTGTTTCTCGCGTCGCCGGAATTTTAGCGGGGACGCAAATATGTCCTGAATATTCTTGACACTGTCTTTCTAATTTAAAAAGCAAACAATTTCCGCAATTTCTTGCAGTGAGGTGTGCTGGATCGACTCTTATCCCACTTATTCTTATAACATTTTAGCCGTTTCTGTGGGCAGAGAAGACAGACTACAAACTTTAAGTAGTCTTGTTGGCAGTTGTTGTGGTGTGTTGTCATTTGTATGAACACTGCTGTTATGTCTACACGCAAATGTTTCAACATAAAATAAAAATAACCTTTCCAAAAAAAAAGCTTAGTTCAGAAGTTTAATATAAAATTTGCAATGCCACGTACTATTCGATTGCACAGAGTGGGAACTTTGATACCGTGCAGGTTGCAGCACAATAAATGAGACATACGAAAGTTGGTTTCTTCTTCTTTTTTCGCCAAAAAAAGTAACTGAGTAAATAAATAAATAAAATTTTTAAACTGTTGTGAAGTGTATTTCACACATTATTAGATATTCTGCTTATGTTCTTTTCGTATAAATATGTGTTTAAAACTGTAAAACTTTCCCACTATCAACACGTTTTGTTAAACGGGTGTCATTAAATCAAAGCGCAGATATTGAAGACCACAGAGCTTTCATGTTAATGGAGGGTTGACTTGATACTTCCTCGTAATTTCTACAAGACATTTAAGTATAGTCGGGCTTTACATACTGAGGCCCACACATGTTACAGTATTTAAGAAACTGCTGATTAGTTTATCACAGCTTTTCAGGGGTCCCGGTATTTTCACGGGAAAAACATGGAAGGGTTAAGTAGAAGCCGACAACATTCTCGGAATAATAACGTTTCAAACATTGTATTGTAGATTACCGTGCAGACAGCTTACATCAAAATATTCTGAACAGTCATGAAGATGATACCAGACAGATACCCAATGTTCATTTCCATTCAGTCACCAAGTAAACTATGTATATTTGCAAGCTTGTATTGTGGAATTTCGTTCTTAAGGCTTATTTAAACTAGCAAATTGTTTAACAATATTAAAAATTTTTGTCGTTTGTAAGCGCAGTTATTTTAAAACTTAAAAGGTTAAAATGAGTACAGAGCAAAAAGTGCCGCCCCCTTTAAGGTGCCGCCCCTAGGCCCGTGCCTAGTGGCACTCCGTCTTCAAGCCACAAGTGGCCCATCGGGACCATCCGACCGCCGTGTCATCCTCAGCTGAGGATGAGGATAGGAGGGGCATGTAGTCAGCACACCGCTCTCCTGGTCGTTATGATGGTTTTCTTTGACCGGAGCCACTACTATTCGGTCGAGTAGCTCCTCAATTCGTGCCTAGTGGGCCTATACGTAAATCCGTCACTGCCTCCAGCACTGCTTCAGACATTAGTCGAGTCCATGCCACGTCCGTTACGGCACTTCTGCGTGCTCGCGGGGGCCCTACACGATGTTAGACAGGTGTGCCAGTTTCTTTGGCTCTTCAGTGTATAATAACGCCGGCGCCGACTCCTTTGAACGCAGGATGTGCGAGTGGCACTTCTTTGTCTGTGCTCTCACAATGCGGCTGAGGACAGGCCCTGACTCGCTCCCGTCTACGCGCGCGCAGGAATCGACTTGAATATGTAGTGATAAGCATTCACGGAATAGGCGGCGCTCGCCTGTATAGAGAGGCACTTCTGAACAGGAGCTCATTCAAATTTGCCTGTACCAGGTGTCACATCCTCGCGGTAGTGTGTTAAACTGGCTAAAGCTATTCTTTGGTGCTTCTCTGTGGCATTCCTATACCTCATTCTCCACTGATTAGTCTGCTTCCCACTATGCATTTTCCAACTGTTGTTAACCCTATCCTTCTTCATCCCCAAGACCCCTGCCAGCGCCATGCACCACAGTGCTGGCACTGCCGACAACCACAATGGTGTCGCTAATAAGCGGCCCAGAATGATGTCTAATGATACAGCTATGTGGAAATAATGTTGTTGTTTTTTCTGTGCGTGTGTTTGACAGTGTGCGCATGGTTCCCTTTATCACTTGTAATCTGATGACTTCGTCCGTTGCAGACGAGAGCATCCCATTACCTTTCTTGAGCACCTGTGAACTTGAGGATGTTGGCACTCCAGAGGGTGGTTTTCATATAAAGCTAGACTCTTGTGACAGTAAGTACCGGTTTCTTGTTCTCTCTCCCTCTCTCTCTCTCTCTCTCTCCCCTTCCTCCCTCTCTATATGTGCATGCATATATCTAAAGATGGAGATGTGGTAGAAATGGTTGTTTCAAGTGCACAAGAAGTTGATGGCCTATGCCAAAAGAATAAACAGCAAAAGAAATTCAGTGCCAAAACTTTTTACAACAGAGGAGAGAAATGAAAATCCAAACCTATCGAGACATTGTAGCGTATTCCGAACTATGTAAGACAGTGTGAAGAAGAAATGAAAACTGACATACAGAAATTCAGTGAAGACACCTTACGAGCAAGTTTAGATAACAAGACAAGTTTAATGCCAGCCAAACGCAAACTCACAATCGGTGAAAAGCAAGTTATCGCACTTGATGGAAATGACAGTCTAATCACTGAAAAGGAGGAGGTTTTGAAGTTCATCAGAGACTTTTATAGCAATTTGTATAGCAAACCAAGGGAAAATTTGTGTGTATCTAAATTAAATGATGTACCTAGTGTCCCAGATATACTCCCATTGGAAGTCAAGTGTGCTCTAGATAGCATGAAGAAGGGAACAGTGTCAGGTGATAATGAACTCAGTGTTGACATTCTTAAACTGGCAGGAGAGGTAACAATAATTCACTTGGCAAGAGTAATTACTTCCTGCCTGCACTATTCTTAAAGGCAAAGATTATTTTGATATGCAAGAAAGGAAGTATTCACAATATCAAAAACTATCGTCCTATCAGCTTTCTCTCAATTTTGTACAAAATTTTCACAAAGATCCTGTCAAATCGAATTAGTTCTACCCTAGACTCAGCCCAACCTATAGAACTGGCAGGATTCTGAAGCAATTTTAGCACTATTGGTCACATTCAAAACGTTAATGAAGTGATAAGCAGAGCAAATCTGCCTTTTTTCATTGCCTTTGTTGATTTTGAAAAGGCGTTTGACTCCTTTAGCCATATAGCTGTCCTCCAAGCTTTGAGTGAGCAAGGAGTGGGAGCAGCGTACATTGTAGTGATCAGCAATATCTACGAAACTTCTTCAGCTTTTGTTAATATCGGCGAATCAACTCAAGAATTCCGCATCATGAGAGGTGTCAAGCAAGGCGACCCCATCGCCCCAAAACTGTTCTCGGCTGTACTGGAAATGGCAATGTCAAAGGTGAGCTGGGAAGGCAAAGGGAATTAGAATTACTGGAAGAAGGCTTACCAACTTGAGATTTGCTGATGATGTTGCCTTACTGGCAAACGACTTCGCAGAGCTCCAAAACTTAGTTACAGATCTTGCATCGGAATGTCAGTTAGTTGGCTTGAGCATGAACATTTCCAAAACAAAAGTAATGTTCAACAAGTGGGTCCCAGCTGGAGATATGAAAGTCAAGGACAGTCCATTAGAAGAGGTCAGTGAATATATCTACCTTAGCCAGATTATAAATATGAAGGGAGATGTAAGGTCAGAAATCTATCGGCGCATCGAGCTTGGCTAGCAAGTATTTGGGAGGAATTCAACAGTATTCAGATCAAAATTGCCAGTAAATCTGAAGAAATCAGTATTTGATCAATGCGTTCTTCCTTTGCTGATGTATGGTTGCGAGACATGGACACTGAACTCATATACAAAAGGGAAACATAGGACAGCACAGATAGCCATGGAAAGATCAATGCAGGGCTATACAAAAAAAGGATAGGAAAAGGGCAGATAAAGCCCGGTCTGTGATGAAGGTTAAGATCATCTTAGAGATAGTAGACTCCTTGAAATGGCAGTGGGGTGGCCACATCGCGAGAAGAAAAGACGGCAGATGGACGATGGAGTGGAGTCCAAGAGAGCATCGGAGGCCTAGAGGAAAACTACCAGACAGATGGGACAAAGATATCAAGAAGGTCGTGGTAGCACCTGGCAGAGAACTTCCCAAGACCGTTCCACTTGGAGAGGACTGCTGAAAGCCTGCCTGAATCCACGATTCGAAGAGGCCACGTCATTTAATGATTCAATTGGCTGATGATGATAATGATGATATCTAAAGTTATGCTTTTCTTGGATTGCAGAATTCATCAATGAGCTTGAGGAGATGGTTTTGGATCTGGTACCACAACCGAGTCCCATAACCATCGGTTCGACACTGTTTTCTGGAGCGAGCTCATGAGGAATGGCACCTGCTGTTGCACGTGAGTAATTGTAATTTTATTATTCTCCTAACATGCACACATAAACACACAGTTGCATTACTAACGATATATGTTCTTGTCTACTTGTAGCTGCCCTCGATAATGAGTCACAAGCGGATGCATTGACCACTTTCTCCAGCATTAGCTCGTAGAGTAAGACACGTGTCATTGAGGATAAGTGGGTAGCAATTCTCCTCCTTCTTGTAATACAATTACATGCATAGATCACTAACATGACTTTATCTGTCTGTTTCTAGATGCACCTGATTTACAGGTCGAGCTAGACCGGGTTTTGCTGGAGTCAGTGGCCAATAAGATCCCACTGATCCATTCAGGGGAGAATGACTTTGAACGTAAGTAGAAACGCAATACCTCCAACTATATTATTTTAAAACTATGCATGATACTTAATATTGTACTGTGCAGGTGATATAGAGGGTGTAGCAGCAGCAGGAACACTCCCGCGCACCGTATTAAGGATCATCAGGTGACTCCTGCAGCGACACTGGGTTATTCAGTGATCGCTGGTACATTTGGGGACCGAGTCTCACTTGCACGAATCGATAACTCGAACGCAAGGTGCCGAGAGCCTATCATATTTCTCAGGACTTGTGAAGCTGTTTTGGAAAGGGAGCTCCCCAGATACGTCAGTGATCTGTTGTACCGTGCCATTAAGTACAAGGCAGTTCTATGCTGTGAACTGACACACGCTCCAAAAGAGAATGGTGGTGTTGAGGAGAGGAGCATCATCCAAGTTTGAGGGGTTACTGCCATGATATCGTGGGTGAGTCGATCGCTGATTGGTTTGTAACTTTTACTGATGACGTCATACTGGGCTATTTTCCCAAGACACATGAAAGGGGTCCAGTAAGGCACTCAGCTGCGTACTCTACTTCGATGTTTAATTGCATGTTTATGATCCACTTAACGAGGGTCTTGTTACATCCCACTTCTGAAACATGTACACGGTGAACGTTAATAAAACTGATAAAATGTTGGGACGGGTTCATGATTGCAAATGGAGGAAAAAAGATCCTATGAACATGTGTCTCGAAATGGATCGTGTGCATGCATACTTATCTGTCCATAAACAGCTGGAAGCAGCGTTGGCTATCATCAACACGCTTCTGGCTAATGTTCAGGTTTGCGGCGGCATCGGGGTGCTGTAGACGAGACCTGTGACACATTTGGGGCCTTTGGAATCCCCTGCTGACCCGGATGGCACTGCTGATTTACAACATCTGACCGGTCCATCCTCTCTCCAGAGTGGGTGGCAGACAGTGGTGGGTTTGCATGTCACTGGACGGAAGGCAAAAGAGGGAGCAGGTCGTGTTGATGATAACTCTTACCCAGCAGGGGATGCCTCATCTGCTAGGCCAGCAGCCGACTTTCCTGCCAAGTGCAGACAAGTGCAGAGGGTGACTATGCTTGTCATTGGGAGCTCCAATGTTAGACAGATGATGGAGCTCCTCAGGGAAATAATAGGCAAGGCCGAAAAAAATGCCAGCGTGCACTCGGTGTGTTTGCTGAGGGGTCTCGTCCGTGCTGTGGAAGAGGCCCTGCCGGCAGCTATTGAGCGCACTGGGTGCAAAGGGCTCCATGTAGTGGCACATGTCGTCACGAATGACGCCTGCCACTTGGGTTCTGAGGGCATCCTCGGCTCGTTTCAACGGATGGCTGATTTGCTGAAGGTAACTAGCACCACATGTGGGGTACATGCTAAGCTGTCAGTAGCATCGTTTCCAGGGTTGATAGCTGGTTTGGAGTGGAGTGGAAGGTCTAAACCAGAGGCTCAGACGATCTGTGACGACATGGGATGCGAATTTCTCGAACCTCCGCTATCGGTTACAAAATTGCAGGGGTCCCTTTAATAGATCAGGCGTGCGCTACACGCAGGAAGCGGTTACTAGGGTAGCTGAGTATGTGTGGGGTGCACGTGGGGTTTTCTTAGGTTATAGAAACCCTCCCTTGGGATCAAAGACAATTTGCCTGATAAATTAGCCACAATGTCCTCAGAGAACGTTCGTCATCGCAAATCAGAGATTTGGTTAACTTCTTTCTCAGTTTTATCTGAAAAGGTTAACATGATTTTAGTAAACTGCAGGAACATCCAAGGAAACGTCCCAGAATTAGTATCAGGTAACATTAGGAACAGAAAGTTGGTGAAATCGGACGTTAATGGCAACGAAATCCTAAGTTCAGATTGGAATATTTATCGTAAGGATAGGTTAGTTGCCAATGGTGACGGTGTGTTTATTGCAATGAAGAAATCGATAAAATCCAGCGAGGTTATCACGGATTCCGATTGTGAAGTAATCTGGGTGGCGTTAAGTATCAAAGATCGGTCAAAAATGGCAATCGGATACTTTTATAGATGCCTGGGTCAGGGGCTCTAGTGGTACAACGCTTTAGACAGAACTTGCAGAATATCGTTATTAATTTTCCTGCTCATGCCGTTGTAATAGGGGATGACTTGAACTTGCCAGGTATAGACTGGGAGTGTCATGCTATCAAAACCGGTGTCAGAGACAGGGAGTCGTGTACATTGTTCTGGATGTATTGTCCAGAAATTACTTTGAGCAGATCGTTATAGAACCAATTCGTGAGGGCAAGATCTTAGACTTCCTGGCAACAAACAGACGTGAACTTATCGAATCAGTTAGCGAAGAGCAAGAGCAAGAGCAGTGATCATAAGGCTGTGATAGCATCTATGACAACGGGTCTCACAACGAGTGTTAAGAAAGGTATGAAGATATTTTTACTTAACAACAGTGACAGGATACAAATTTCAGAGTATCTGAGCAGTTAGCATCAAATATTCGAAGATGAGGGCTAAGATGTGGAAAACAAATTGAAAAATTTCAAATAAATCATGCAATGTCCCCTAAACAAATATGTTCCGAGTAAGGTCTTAAGGAATGAGAAAGACACACCATGGTATAATAGCCGTCTTAGTAAACTGCTACGTAAACAAAGAGAACTTCACCTCAGATTCAAGAGAAGTAAAAACCTAGCTGACAAACAAAAGCTGAACAAAGCGCAAGCGTTCAGTGAGTTTTACACCATAACCTTGCAACCGATATGAGCAAAAACCCTAAGAGGTTCTGGACGTATGTAATATTAGTAAGTGAGTCAAAATCATCTATTCATTCACACAGTGACCATACTGGCACCGAAACGGAAGATGACAGAGAGAAGGCCGAAATACTGAATATGGTCTTCCAAAACTGTTTCACCGTAGAAGATTGTAACATGGTCCGTCCTTTCAACCGCTGTACGGAGATCAAAATGGGAGATATGAGCACGAAGTCTTCCGCGACGACACTGATATGTAAAACATTCTCGGTTTTCTTGCCATGTCAATTCGGGGTAAAATCCCAACCTCTCTACGATGGCTTCCATCGTCATCGTCAGGAGCAACTGACTGACTTCACTGTTGCTGTGGTGGCCTTATATAGCCCGTGGGCGGCTTCTGATTGATCGGCTTGTGATTTGTGGGTGATTACGTACTGCTCTCACAGACGGTGTCAATGTCTGCGCTGGTGGCTCCACCGCTCCCGTGGGAACGTAAACCATGCAAGGAATGTCTCTGTTGTGATGTTTGAAACTTTCCCGAAATACTGATTGTTCCATAAAAACACGGGAGAACTGCCGCAATTCAGTAACATCTTGCCACGATATTTCGGCACAAAGTCTTTTGCCCATCTTCAGGTGAGTACAGCTGTAGAAGTACTGGCGAATACGCACTGAGCTCAGATATTTAAAGCCAAAAGGGGGTGCACTGCGCATGCGCTGCGCATATACTGTTTAGCGTGCGCGTTCACAACTCCGTGCGCTGCACCTGGCGCCCTCCGCGCTGAAAACTTGGCATTTCGATATCAGATCGATCTTCATCTTTATACCGATAACTACGTTGACTACGAAGTTCTCTACAACAGGATTCCAAGCGGAATTTAACTGGTAACCGCTATCTCGATTGATAACAGTCTCGCTGTCTGACAATTTTATTTCTATGGATTCATTTATAATTGAACTCCAGAAATTTGATGTTTGAGCCACAATTTTTGTATCATTGTAATTCGAAGAGTAGCCAGTAGAAATGCAATGTTCAGCGATTGCGGACTTAGTGGGTTGGAGAAGGCGAGTATGCCGCTGGTGTTCCACAATACGTTCCTGCACCGTTCTTGTTGTCTGCCCTATATATGACTTGCAGCAATCACACGGAATCTTGTAGACGCCTGATTTACGTAGGCCCAGGTCATCCTTAACGGATCCCACCAGTGATGATATCTTAGGAGGAGGGCGAAAGATGACTCTAACTTGGTGCTTCCTCAATATTCTACCTATCTGTGACGAGATGTTCCCAATAAAAGGTAGATAAGCCGTTGACCTGAAGACCTCTTCTTCTTCCTTGTTGCGTCGTTTGTAGGACTGCATAGCTCTGTTCACTTGCTTAGTTGAAAAGCCATTCATCAGGAATACTTTTTGCAGGTGTTTCAGTTCCGCTTGAAGACTGTCGACGTCAGAAATAGTATGGTGGATTAAAGTTTTAAGGACACCCATTGTTTGTGCCGGATGGTGGCAATTGGTAGCTTGCAGATACAAATCTGTATGGGTCGGTTTCCTATACACCGAATGACCAAGTGTGCCATCATTCTTGCGCCGTACCAGAACATCTAAAAATGGCAAACAACCTTTTTTTTCAGTTTCCATAGCGAACTTAATATTTTCATGTATGGAATTCATATGATGTAAAAATTCCTGGAGACGGTCCACGCCATGAGGCCATACTAAAAGGTGTCATCCACGTAACGCCAAAACACTGTCGGTTTAAAAGCGACAGAGTTGAGAGCTCTCTCTTCAAAATCTTCCATAAAAAGATTATCCACCAGGGGAGACGAAGGACTCCCCACGGCGACGCCGTCAGATTGTTCATAAAATTCATTGTGGAATGTAAAATATGTAGAAGATAGAGTATGCTCAAACAACGTTGTAATATCTGCATCAAACATATTACCGATCAGGTGTAATGAATCTACAAGAGGCATCTTGGTAAAGAGAGAAGCCACGTCCAGGCTTACCAGCATGTCGTTACTTTGCAGCTGTAAAGACTGAATACGGCTGATAAGATCATTAGAGTTTTTTTATGTGATGAGGGCATTTGCCTATAACTGATTTAAGCAGTGATACCAGAAATTTTGCTTGGTCGTAGGTGGCTGCCCCAATGTTGCTCACGATCGGACGTAATGGCACATTTTCCTTATGGATCTTAGGCAGTCCATATAACCTGGGGGGAACCGCACTATTTGGTTTCAATCTCTTGATGGCCTCCTTCGATAGAGAACTATTTGACAAGAGTTCTGCTGTTTTTCGCATAACTCGGCTCGTGGGGTCCTTATCAATTTTGTGATAGGTCCTTTGTCCGATTTTAAGACAACTGTATCCATATCTGCTGTTAAATTACGGAGAGCTCTCCTTTCCATAGGTGAGATATTACTCTTCATAGGTGCACCTCTAGTCAGCACACGACAAGACTCACGTCGGACTTCCTCCGCTTTATCTGTATCAAGACGGCGTTCAGCTTCTTCAATGGCACTGACGAAGTCTACAAATGGCGGTGAAACAGGCGTGGGGGCAAAATTCAGACCTTTTTCTAACACAGACATAGTCGCATCATCAAAATCTTTCTCTGTCAAATTAACAACAGATCGTCAAGGAGCTTCCTGTTGCATCTGTGTAGAAAGTGTATTAATCTTGGCAGTTTGCCTGGCTCCAGTTTCCTTTAGCCCATGTCACACCGTCGACCCAATCCCATGACAAAGAAGATAATCTTGCTGCCAATTCCAGATGTATATAGAACATATCCTTTGACACGGCATCTAATTCACGCCAACTGAAACGAATCCGTTCTCTGACCAATTCCATGCTTGTTTTACGTTTGATGTCGTGAGCAGCAGCAGTACTTAAAAAATGCACAATTCTGGCAAATGTAGGAATAATGCCTTTATCTCTACAACTTACTAAAAATGACAACGAGCTCAGCAGCCTCCCTCTTCTTTCACGGAATTTGTCGAATCTTCGAATATATTCCATCACTTCCTCCCCGTAGAGTTGCTTGATGTGATGTTTGAAACTTTCCCGGCGTACTGATTGTTCCATTTTGAAGAGAGAGCTCTCAACTCTGCCTCTTTTAAACTGACAGTATTTTGGCGTTACGTGGATGACATCTTTATAGTATGGCCTCATGGCGTGGACCGTCTCCAGGAATTTTTACATCATATGAATTCCATACATGAAAATATTAAGTTCACTATGGAAACTGAAGAAGATGGTTGTTTGCCATTTTTAGATGTTCTGGTACGGCGCAAGAATGATGGCACACTTGGTCATTCGGTGTATAGGAAATCGACCCATACAGATTTGTATCTGCAAGTTACCAATTGCCACCATCCGGCACAAACAATGGGTGTCCTTAAAACTTTAATCCACCATACTATTTCTGACGCCGACAGTCTTCAAGCGGAACTGAAACACCTGCAAAAAGTATTCCTGATGAATGGCTTTTCAACTAAGCAAGTGAACAGAGCTATGCAGTCCTACAAACGACGCAACAAGGAAGAAGAAGAGGTCTTCAGGTCAACGGCTTATCTACCTTTTATTGGGAACATCTCGTCACAGATAGGTAGAATACTGAGGAAGCACCAAGTTAGAGTCATCTTTCGCCCTCCTCCTAAAATATCATCACTGGTGGGATCCGTTAAGGATGACCTGGGCTTACGTAAATCAGGTGTCTACAAGATTCCGTGTGATTGCTGCAAGTCATATATAGGGCAGACAACAAGAACGGTGCAGGAACGTATTGTGGAACACCAGCGGCATACTCGCCTTCTACAACCCACCAAGTCCGCAATGCTGAACATTGCATTTCTACTGGCCACTCTTCAAATTACAATGATACAAAAATTGTGGCTCAAACATCAAATTTCTGGAGTTCAATTATAAATGAATCCATAGAAATAAAATTGTCAGACAGCGAGACTGTTATCAATCGAGATAGCGGTTACCAGTTAAATTCCGCTTGGAATCCTGTTGTAGAGAACTTCGTAGTCAACGTAGTTATCGGTATAAAGATGAAGATCGATCTGATATCGAAATGCCAAGTTTTCACCGCGGAGGGCGCCAGGTGCAGCGCACAGAGTTGTGAACGCGCACGCTAAACAGTACATGCGCAGCGCATGCGCAATGCAGCCCCCTTTGGCTTTAAATATCTTAGCTCAGTGCGTATTCGCCAGTACTTCTACAGCTGTACTCACCTAAAGATGGCCAAAAGACTTTGTGCCGAAATATCGTGGCAAGATGTTACTGAATTGCGGCAGTTCTCCCGTGTTTTTATGGAACAATCAGTATGCCGAGAAAGTTTCAAACATCACAACAGAGACATTCCTTGCATGGTTTACGTTCCCACGGAAGCGGTGGAGCCACCATCGCAGACACTGACACCGTCTGTGACAGCAGTACGTAATCGCCGACCAATCAGAAGCCGACCAATCAGAAGCCGCCCACGGGCTATATAAGGCCACCACAGCAGCAGTGAAGACAGTCAGTTGCTCCTCACGATGACGATGAAGGCTATCGTCGAAACCTTAAGATTTTATCCAGAATTGAAGCTGCAAGAAAATCGAGGATGTTTTACATATGAAATGGCTGATATTGAGATAACCGATCGTGGAACAGAGAAGCAACTACATTCGCTCAGTAGTGGTGGTGGTGGTTAGTGTTTAACGTCCCGTCGACAACGAGGTCATTAGAGACGGAGCTCATGCTCGGGTTAGGGAAGGATTGGGAAGGAAATCGGCCGTGCCCTTTCAAAGGAACCATCCCGGGATTTGCCTGAAGCGATTTAGGGAAATCACGGAAAACCTAAATCAGGATGGCTGGAGACGGGATTGAACCGTCGTCCTCCCGAATGCGAGTCCAGTGTGCTAACCACTGCGCCACCTCGCTCGGTCCCTCAGTAGTGGAAAGGCGTCAGGACCAGATGAGATACCTACAAGATTCTACAAAGATTATGCTACAGAACTTGCTCCCCTTCTATCAGTAATTTATCGTTGTTCGCTTGAACAACGAAGAGTACCTAGTGACTGGAAGAAAACGCAGGTCATTTCCGTTTTTAAGAATGACTGTAGTACAGATGCACGCAATTATAGACCTATGTCGTTGACGTCAATCGGTTGTGGAACTATGGGACATGTTTTATCCTCAAGAATTATGACGTTCTTGGAGAAGGACAATCTCCTCTATAAAAATCAACATGGATTCCGCAAACAGAGATACTGCGAAACTCAGCTCGCTCTGTTCCTCCATAAGATCCACAGTAGACAATGGCGCTCAGGTTGATGTCGTATTCCTTGACATCAGGAAGGCATTTGACACCATCCCGCACTGCCGCCTAGTGAAAAACATACTAGCTTATCACGTATCGGAGGAGACTTGCATCTGGACTCAAGTCTTACATGCAGATAGATCTCAACACGTCGCTCTTAACGGAACAAAATCGACAGATGTACAGGTTATTTCCGGTGTAACCAAAGGAAGTGTGATGGGACCGTTACAGTTTACAATATACAGGGTGAGTCACCTAACATTACCGCTGGATATATTTCGTAAACCACATCAAATATTGACGAATCGATTCCACAGACCGAACGTGAGGAGAGGGGCTAGTGTAATTGGTTAATACAAACCCTAAAAAAATGCACGGAAGTATGTTTTTTAACGCAAACCTACTTTTTTTAAATGGAACCCCGTTAGTTTTGTTAGCACATCTGAACATATAAACAAATACGTAATCAGTGCCGTTTGTTGAATTGTAAAATGTTAATTACATCCGGAGATATTGTAAACTAAAGTTGACGCTTGAATACCACTCCTCCGCTGTTCGATCGTGTGTATCGGAGAACACCGAATTACGTAGGGATCCAAAGGGAACGGTGATGGACCTTAGGTACAGAAGAGACTGGAACAGCACATTACGTCCAAATGCTAACACCTTTTTACTGGTATTTTTCACTGACGCACATGTACATTACCATGAGGGGTGAGGTACACGTACACACGTGGTTTCCGTTTATCAATTACGGAGTGGAATAGAGTGTG
The DNA here is from genome assembly GCF_023864275.1 of Schistocerca cancellata. Taxonomy (NCBI): domain Eukaryota; kingdom Metazoa; phylum Arthropoda; class Insecta; order Orthoptera; family Acrididae; genus Schistocerca; species Schistocerca cancellata. The sequence continues at coordinate 754,827,420 of NC_064629.1, read as the reverse complement.
TCTGGACATGTCAGGCCAATAGATGTTCAATGTGGTGGCCATCATTTGCTGCACACAATTGCAGTCTCTGGCGTAATGAATGTCGTACACGCCGCAGTACATCTGGTGTAATGTCGCCGCAGGCTGCCACAATACGTTGTTTCATATCCTCTGGGGTTGTAGGCACATCACGGTACACATTCTTCTTTAACGTACCCCACAGAAAGAAGTCCAGAGGTGTAAGATCAGGAGAACGGGCTGGCCAATTTATGCGTCCTCCACGTCCTATGAAACGCCCGTGGCCCGTGTTTGTTACAACACGCAACTGAACGTCGGAGGTTTCAAGCGTCAACTTTAGGTTACAATATCTCCGGATGTAATTAACTTTTTACAATGCAACAAACGGCATTGATTACTTATTTGTTTATATCTTCAGATGTGCTAACAAAACTAACGTGGTTCCATTTAAAAAAACGTAGGTTTGTGTTAAAAAACATACTTCCGTGCATTTTTGTATGGTTTGTATTAACCAATTACACTAGCCCCTCTCCTCACGTTCGGTCTGTGGAATCGGTTCGTCAGTATTTGATGTGGTTTACGAAATATATCCAGCGGTAACGTTAGGTGACTCACCCTGTATATGTAGTAGAAAGCGTCGAATGCTCTCTGAGGCTATTCGCAGATGATGCGGTTGTCTATAAGAAAGTAGCAACGCCAGAAGATAATAACGATTTGCAGAATGACCTCCAGAGAATTGATGAATGGTGCAGGCTCTGGCAGTTGACCCTGAACGTAAATAAATGTAACATATTCCGCATACATATGAAACGAAATCCACTACTGTACTGCAACACTATTAATGACAAACCGCTGGAAACAGTATTTGCCGTAAAATATCTAGGAGTAACTATCCAGAGCGACCTTAAGCGGAATGATCATAAAACAAACAGTGGGAAAAGCAGATGCCAGACTCAGATTCATAGGAAGAATCTTAAGGAAATGTAACTCATCCACCACGGAAGTGGCTTATAAGGCGCATGTTAGACACATTCTTGTGTATTGTTCTTCTATTTGGGATGCCTACCAGATAGGACTGATAGAAGAGAAAGAGAAGATCCAACGAAGAGCGGCACGTTTCATCGTGGCATATATTAGTCGGAACGAGAGTGTTAAGGAGATACTCAACAAACTCCATTGGCAGACGTTACAAGAGACACGTTGTGTATCACAGACAGATTTACTATCGAAATTTCGAGAGAGCACTTTCCGGGAAGAGTCGGACAACCTGTTACTTCCCCCTACATACGTCTCGCGTAATGACCGTGAGGAGAAAATTCGAGAAATTAGAGCCAATACAGACTCCGACCCACAATCAGTCTTCCCACGCGCTATTCGCAAGTGGGACAGGGTTGGAGAGCTCAGTTAGTGGTACAAAAAGTAGCCTCCGCCACACACCATTAGGTGGCTTGCAGAGTATGAAGTTTCGGCGAACTGTAATGCGAATGTGGGGTGGTGCTCCGTCGTGTAGAAACCACATAACCTGTCTTATTTCCAAAGGAACATTTTGAAGCAGTCCAGGCAGAGTATTCTGCAGGAAGTCCGGGTTATGTTCCTCCGTTGAGGCGTTGTGGAATAATAACTGATCCAAGTGTCTGGTTGCCAAGAATTCCTGCCCACACATTTCTGCTGAACTGATGCTGATGAGATGCCTCAACCATACCCCAGAGGATTGTCTGTAGTCCACAGGTGACGATTATGCAGATTGATGATACCAGTTATGGTAAAGGTTGCTTCGTCGGTAAAGAAAACTGATTACACAAATCTCATAATTGTGATGGTCTGGTGCAAAAACCATCGACAAAATCCTTCCCACAGAGTGATAATCTTGCACTCTTTGCAGATGATAGAGGTAGTAGTGGTTGTCTTGCAGGATACACAAAATCGTATTTAGGCTTACACCATGTTGGAGGGGCCTCTTATCTGGAGCTCGTACCAGGGTTCTTCTCAGTATCCTATAGAATCCGGTCCTCCTAATCTGATGTATGCACAGTCCACCGCCTCCCTGCATTTTCCTCTGTCTGAAAGAGAGCGTGAAATATTGTGTAATGTGCTTGGTGTCTGTGAGGGTACTTGTTTTGGTACAGCCGTGCTGGCTCTCAACCGTTTCCATCTGCTTGGTTTTACACAAAAACCATCTCGGAAGCTTCCTGACATGGATACCGGACCATTCTGCCGTTTGTGGTACGCTGCGTCAATCACACAGCCTGCAACACACAAGGAACACACAGCACGTCGTTAGAGGAACTATCATTCGTCAGCGCCATCTACCATGGCAGTGATGCATTACCACATACACATTCAAAGGCCGTTTTTTCCTCCATTTCCAGTCATGAATCCATCCCTGCAGTTTGTTAGTTTTGTTAATGTTCACCCTGTATTGCTGAAAGTGCACGCATTAATGTTCGGAATCTTGAGGATAAACATTGTTTCACGTGGTCGCTTCTGGCTAGTGATAGAAAAAACCCTGAACATGCATATCGTACAGATACATTCAACACATCAGATGACTGCGGGCATTGTAATTTCGAAGGCATGGAGTTCCCTGTAAAACTCAATGATATTCCAAAATTCTAGAGGCAGAACCCCGACTATTCATTTCATGTATACACCCCGGCAGTTGATAGGCTGACGAAGCCGACCATGAGTACACTGTACTGGACAACAAAAACATCAAAGTAGTCAAGCATAAATTAGTAATACCCCTCATCTTTACCCAAATTAGCCGGTGAACGTCCCAAACACATAGACCTGTTGCTAATCTCTGAGGGCGAGGAATAACACTACGTTTGGATCAAATGCATGGCCCACCTACTTTCCTCTCAAATATCGAAACATCATGATACTCGACATTTTCGCCATGAATGTCTCAATTCGTTTACCAAGAGAAAGTATCTTGAAAGGCCAAACAAGGAACGGATACGTGTGGGAATGCCTTCAGTGGATAGAACGTTCTCAAGAACTTCAATGTTTAAGAATGCTCACCACCAGGAGCGATGTCCCTTCATCGGTTACGCCGATTTCGAGTGTCTCCTAGCTTCTGCGGCGAGTTGTGATGGCGACTTCTCTGCCTCCCATACCACCTTCACAGAATTGTATGTATCGTATGCTGCTGTTTATCAGGTTGTGTGCACATTTGATTCTAGTCGGGACGAATTCGAATCTTATGTCGGAGGTGATCCTGCGAGATGGTTGTTCACTGAGGCTGAGGAACTTGCGTGGGAAGTTGATCGCGTTTATAGAGACAATGTTCCCATGACCCACTCGAGAAGAATTGTGCACTGCACAAGCAGGCAGTTGATTGTCATATTTCTGGGCTGCCTTTGGACGGAGATGCGGATACTCCTATTACAGACCATGTTCGTCTAACAGGAAAGTTTCGCAGTGCAGTTCACAACTCATGCAACTTGAAACACCAACTGCCACGGTACATACACGTCTCTTTCCAACATTTGAGTGGGTATGAGGCCCACTTTCTAGTTCAGCACTTGGATGATTTCGGGTTGAAGGAGAATAAGGCCAGTGTCATTCTTGATACCATTGAAGAGTACGTCTCATTTTCAATAAGAATCACGCCAAGAATAACGCTCCGTTTCCTTGACTCGCTTCAGATACTTGCTGAGACGATATGTTCAGAGGACATGCATATCACCAGACCCGCATACCCCGATGACAAAATTCCAGCTTGTGACGAAGAAGGTGGTCTTTTCATATGAATACCTGGATTCGATGGAGAGACACAACGAAACCACAATGTCCGACATATCCGCATTTTCAAGTAAACTAAGAAGCACTGGCATAACGGAAGCGGATTTAGAGCATACGATGAAAGCTTGGCAGGAGTTTGGTATCACCAATTTGGGCGAATATGCCAGATTATACCCGAACACTGTCGTCCACCTTCTGGCGGACATTTTTGAGAAGTTGCGGTCGTTTGCTTGGGCACATACTTTCTCCTACCTTTTAATCCTATGAGCCTAGGCTTTCGTGGGACGCAATGCTAACGAAGACGAGTGTCGCCAGCGAAGTTTTGACAGGTAATGTTCTTCTCTTCTTCGATCGCGGGATTCGTGGGGGATTTTGCCAGTGCTTGCCCAGTTATGCCAAGGCGAATAACCTACGAATGAGTGAGCTGCAGTACAGGCCTTCTGATGATTCAAGTTACATCCTTTACCTGGATGTAAGCAATCTTTATGCTCAGGCCACGCAACAAAGTCTACCATTTGGAGGGTTCCGATAGCTGTCCAAAAAGGAGCTCGATAGATTGACGGAAGGTGCGATCCTTGATGTGGCTGAGGGTTCTGGTGAGGGATATGTTCTGGAGATGCAGCTGGAATATCCCGCCCATTTGCACGAAGAGCACAGTGATTTGCTCTACGTCCGGAGTGCACTGTCCCGCGAAACGGTTCCATACTGAAGCTGCCGACAACGCTGGTGGGACAAACATCTATATATTATTCACTCCAGTAGCGTCTAAGGTTGGGAATGAAACTTGTTAGCATTATCTGCGGAATCTCCTTCGAAGCATCTTCGCTGTTTGAAGGAGTACATTGATTTGAATACGATACAGTGGGCCCTCACGATATGTGATTTTGAAAAAGACGTTTACAAGTTAATGAATAATTAAATTTTCGGAAAAACCATGACGAATGTTAGAGAGTACTACGAAATTCATTTAGTTTACCAGTGGGATAGGCGTTATGGAGCAAGAGATTACATCGCCAGGCCAAATTTCAAATAGGCTACCATATTCAATGAAGGACTAGTGGCTGTGGAGATAAGATGTCAGTGCAATTTACGAAACCTGTTTAGATCGGTACGTGTGTTCTCGACCTCTCCAAATCCCACATGTACCGCTTTAACTAAGCCAAAATTCTCCGAGCCAATGTTACTGTACATGGATACAGTCAGTTTCATCTACTGGGTGAAAGGCAGTGGTCCACATGAAATACCTAAGTACACTCACGAAGAATTCGACATGTCTGATTATGCAGCCGATAATCCTTTGCGATAACACCTTACAACAAAAACGATTATTAGTCTAATAAAAGACGATGCGAATGGTTCGCAAATTGTGGAGTTTGTGGGACTCAGATCCGAGATGTATGCCTACCGTATAGATGCAGACACCACCCAGAAGCGGGATAAGGCAGTGCATCGTGCTGCCTCAAAGGTTCTCACGATCGAAGGTTATAACAGGTGTCTCTCGAAAGCGTTGTTGTAGCTCCACACATGGTGCGCCAAGTAATTTTTGTTTCGTGAGGTCATGCGATACATACTGCGCTGCAACTGACAGTCATGACGATAAACAGTTCATCTGTGGGGACGAGATCGGAACCCTTTCATACTCGCACTAGTCCCTGGAGTGACTAAGTGTGTGTCTATGTGTATATAGTTGGTGTGTATGTGCGGAATAGTTTGATGAACCGTTTGTCACAGTTTTGCATGTGTGAGAGAGAGTATGCATGCTTCATTGCAGACTATGTGTGCGTATATACTATCTGCACACTATGTAAAAAAATATTGTATATATTTGTGCGTGTGTGTGTGTGTGGTTTTTTCTTCACCTGCTGCTAGTCCCTGATTCCCAGATATATAGATCAGAAACCATTAATGTAAAATGAAAGAACTATATACAGGGTGGTCCACTGATAGTGACCGCGCCAAATATCTCACGAAATAAGCGTCAAATGAAAAAACTACAAAGAACGAAACTCGTCTAGCTTGAAGGGGGAAACCAGATGGCGCTTTGGTTGGCCCGGTAGATGGCGCTGCCATAGGTCAAACGGATATCAACTGCGTTTTTAAAAATAGGAACCCCCATTTTTTATTGCATATTCGTGTAGTCCGTGAACAAATATGAATGTTTTAGTTGCACCACCTTTTTCACTTTCTGATAGACGGCGCTGTAATAGTCACAAACGTGTAAGTACATGGTATCACGTAATATTCCGCCAGTGCAGACGGTATTTGCTTCGTGATACATTACCCTTGTTAAAATGGACCGTTTACCAATTGCGGAAAAGGTCGATATCGCGTTGCTGCATGGCTATTGTGGTCAAAAAGCAAAACTGGCGTGTGCTATGTATGCTGCTCGGTGTCCTGGACCACATCATCCAAGTTTCCGGACCGTTCGCCGGATAGTTACGTTATTTGAGGAAACAGGAAGTGTTCAGCCACATGTGAAACGTCAACCACGACCTGCAACAAATGATGATGCCCAAGTAGGTGTTTTAGCTGCTGTCGCGGCTAATCCGCACATCAGTAGCAGACACATTCCGCGAGAATCAGGAATCTCAAAAACGTCGGTGTTGAGAAAGCTACATCAACATCGATTGCACCCGTACCATATTTCTATGCACCAGGAATTGCATGGCGACACCTCTGAACGTCGTGCACAAAAAAAAAGGCTCTGAGCACTATGGGACTTAACTTCTGAGGTCATCAGTCCCCTAGAACCTAGAATTACTTAAACCTAACTAACCTAAGGACATCACACACATCCATGCCCGAGGCAGGATTCGAACCTGCGACCGTAGTGGTCGCACGGTTCCAGACTGTAGCACCTAGAACCGCTCGGCTACCTCGGACGGCTCTGCCACTGGGCACAAGAGAAATTACGGGACGATGACAGATTTTTTGCACGCGTTCTATTTAGCGACGAAGCGTCATTCACCAACAGCGGTAACGTAAACCGGTATAATATGCACTATTGGGCAACGGAAAATCCACGATGGCTGCGACAAGTGGAACATCAGCGACCTTGGCGGGTTAATGTATGGTGCGGCATTATGGGAGGAAGGATAATTGGCCCCCATTTTATCGATGACGATCTAAATGGTGCAATGTATGGCGATTTCCTACGTAATGTTCTACCGTTGTTACTACAAGATGTTTGACTGAATGACAGAATGGCGATGTACTTCCAACATGGTGGATGTCCAGCACATAGCTCGCGTGCGGTTGAAGCGGTATTGCGTAGCATATTTCATGACAGGTGGATTGGTCGTCGAAACAGCATACCATGGCCCACACGTTCACCGGATCTGACGCCCCCGGATTTCTTTCTGTGGGGGAAAGTTGAAGGATATTTGCTATCGTGATCCACCAACAACGCCTGACAACATGCGTCAGCGCACTGTCAATGCATGTGCGAACATTACGGAAGGCGAACTACTCGCTGTTGAGAGGAATGTCGTTACATATATTGCCAAATGCATTGAGGTTCACGGACATCATTTTGAGCATTTATTGCATTAATGTGGTATTTACAGGTAATCACGTTGTAACAGCATGCGTTCTCAGAAAGATAAGTTCACAAAGGTACATGTATAACATTGGAACAACCGAAATAAAATGTTCAAACGTACCTATGTTCTGTATTTCAATTTAAAAAATCTGCCTGTTACCAACGGTTCGTCTAAAATTGTGAGCCATATGTCTGTGACTATTATAGTGCCATCAAATCGAAAAAAGTGGTCCAACTAAAACATCCATATTTCTTTACGTACTACACGAATATGTAATAAAAAATGGGGGTTCCTATTTTTAAAAACGCAGTTGATATCCGTTTGACCTATGGCAGCGCCATCTAGCGGGCCAACCATAGGGCCATCTGGTTTCCCCCTTCAAGCTAGAAAAGTTTCGTTCTTTGTAGTTTTTCGTTTGACGCTTATTTCGTGAGATATTTGGCCCGGTCACGATCAATGGACCACCTTCTATATTGTAAATAGAATGGTCAGAAAAAATGTAAATATTGTATAAAAGTATATATACAAACAAAACGGGAAATGTAGTATTTAACTTGTTCCACTTGCTAGTCATAAATGCAAAGAAAAAACTGAAAGTTTTTGTATATAATGAAAAAATAGCTTTGTACGAAAAACAATTTATATATAACAAATAGGAAATAATTTTTAAGAAAAATGATTGTAATTAAAAGAGTACGCTGAGTGCATAGTAAAAAATTTAATAAGAAATGATTCTAAAAAATATTGTAAATAGAAGATAAAACTGCTAACAAAAAATTGTCAATAAACTATAAGTACTTTTTTACATCACTGTTATTATTTACAAACACTTCCACTACAGGATGTAATTGAGCTATATAGAGAGGATTATTGCTGTTGTTTATAACAAACCTTCACCTCTCTCCATGAAGTCCGCGCACTGCTGAGCTAATCATAAAAGATAAGGGAGAGGAGAAAGTGGAGAGGGTGATCCCGCTATTTTTATCTCATGTGACACAATTACCTCGATCATTCCACTGGGTGACTCCGATCAATTCCTGGTGGTTCCCCAGGGGAGAAGAAGTGGGGAAGCAAGGAGCCCAAGTGTGTAACGCAACACCGGATGTCCTTATCATCAGTGGAATGTGCCATCAGCTTCTTTGGACAGGAATGTCCACTATATCCCTACTCATGCTATGTGTCAAAATATAGTATCCACAATGAAGAAGCCAAGTCTTGTGAGAAAATAGTTATGCATAAAGAGTAAAGTACATCATCAAACTATTTAGGCACAGCCAGGTGCAGCGTTGCAGCATAGCCACGAAACTTACAAACAGCAGGGTCTGGGTACCAGTCCATCGAGCGTATACATTATTAACAGGGGCATTACAGTGCACCGATAACAGACATAGCTACATGTGAACTCGACACACTGCACGTTGGACTAGACAGAGAGCAAGGGAAGAGAGAGAGAGAGAGAGAAGGGGGGGGGGGGTGGAGGGCGGCAGTCTTTGGGTGGAACACCTCTACGTTATGAGGAGCAAATTACAGGCCTAGAACGCACTGTGGGACCATAACGAGAGACACCTCTCGCCCTACAACCAGCCTCTGAAGGACATACTGAAGTCAACGCGTAATTAGAGGATATTAAACTGCGCCGGATCTTGAAGATCACACCATGTCAGGGACAGGCACAGTAACGACGGAAAATTCAGAATGAAGGAAAAACTCCAAATAAAACTAGGGGAGCAAGTTCCCTTCTTATGAGGCCTGTCGCCCAATCTCAAGCAGTACCTAGGTTTGGGGCGCAATAAATAGACCATTTTCTTCAAGGTCATTCAAAACGTTTGAGCACAGAATATGTTTAGCGCTACTACAAACTGACGTCAGTGATATGGGTCTGTAATTCATGGGACTACTTCTGCATCCTTTCCTGAGTATTGGTGGGAACTGTGCAACTTTTCAGTCTTTTTGTACCGATCTTTTGTCGAGCGAGTGGTTGTATATAATTGCTAAGTATGGAACTATTGAATTACGTACTCTTAAGGAACCTAATTGGCATAGTATAAGCTGCTTCGCTACTTTACTTCTAAGGTACTCACGTTGGCAGCTGTTCTTGATTCGAATTCTGGAATATTTAGTTCCCCTCCTTTCGTAAACGAATTTCTGATTACTAAGTTTACTAAATCCGCTTTAGTGAGTCTGTCATCAGTAATAGTACCATTGTAATCTTGCAGTGAAGATATTGAGTGTGTCTTGTCGCAGGTGTAGTTTACATGCGATCAGAATCTCTCTGGATTTTCTGTCAGATTTCCAAACATAGTTTCGTTGTATAAGCTATTAAATGCATCTCGCATTGAAGTCAGCACTAAGCGATGAATGCCGCTGTGCTCCACCAGAAAAGAGGTCACATAGGATCGACCTCTCTATCGTACATTTGTAAAGTTCTCAGTTTGCGCAGAGCTCTGTGAGCAGACGGTATTGACACAGCAGTACGAAGTGCTAAATGGCGCAATGATTTTCCTGAACATCTTTCAATGCCCATTCCTAACTCATATAGTTTGACTAAAACGAATATGCCACATGCCACAGAGGAAGAGGTCAAAGCAACAACGTCAATCAGAGGCAGTTTACGCTGCATTTCTTTCCGAACACAGTGCTTGAGCTGTATGTGGCATATCCCGTATGTGCATATACTGAAAATATTTAGAAGGGACATTTCCATCGTCAAGCTTTGTTCTAGCACGGACCTGGAAAGATTGTTATGCAAGTCAACGTGGAAGTTGTGATAAAGACCAGGAAACCGATGTCGTCCAATCCAGCTGACTGGAAGGAAGTTCTACGAATATGGAAAAAAAAATCTACTCAACTACAATTTCACACGTTAACTGCCGTGTGGCCGCCGCCGGCCCCAGCAGAGGCTCGCGCCTAACGCCGTATAGAAACATCCAGTACTAAGCGTGCGGCAACCAAAGTGTCAAAAAATTAAAATTTATTACATAATTTACGACTGTGTACAGTACTCAGTACGAAGCACTATCGGTACGTAACTAAGTTTGTAATGGCAATTGAAAATTTCTCACTTATTGTGAACAGTCGCTTTAGTAATTAAGGACGTAAGTTAGTTAATTAGGTTCCATAGATTATTTAAATGAGATTTTATCGAAAATTTGTGGAACGAGTCAGTCTTCAGGATATGTATACATGATTCTTTTTTAACATTAATTAACATATTTTTCAGTCCTACTCAAGCAACTACATATAAAACTTTTTTTTAGTTTATCAGCATTAAATAAAAATTCCTCTGTGGAACTGAAGGAGTTCATTAAAAACTTTCCTTTTTTACCTGTCCGACTTTGATGATAGTGGGGAAATGATCAAAAAATTTTATTGTTGCGTATTAAACTCCTTTTTGAGCCACTAACGGCGTTATTAATGGGTAATAAAAGTCTTTCTTTCTTCTAATATTGTAGGTATAGACATCACTATTCTTCTCAAATTGTAGTGAATTACTTATGAGGAATTACATTAACGAATATATGTTTGTGATGGTGCAGCTGTAATGCATGACTTCTTGCAGATGTGACCCACAAGACGACTGCAGGTGAGTACTACATATTACTCTTACAGATTCCCTCTAAGTGATGAGTTACTAAAGAAAATGATTCCATAAGACGTTCTTTAGTGGAAATATTCGAAATACGTTAAGAGTGTAAATCGTGTGTTTTCTAGACTAACATATATGAAGAGTAAAGGTAGCTGAAATTAATGTTCGAGCAGCTCAGTAATGCGCTTCTTGCAGTTCAAGTTGTCATCAATATGTACACCCAAAATTTTTGAGCACTCTACTCTGCTTACTGACTCCTGATCACTTGCTGCATGAATTGTCGATATGACTATTTGTTGGACAGAACTGAATGCGGTACGTTTTCTCAAAATTTAGGGCGAGTTCATTTTCAGAGAACCACCCCATAATTATTTGAAAAACGTCATTCACAATTTCCTCTTTTGCTCTCTCTCTAATGGAAAACTCTATATAGTATCGTCTGCAAAAAGTATCATTTCTGCTTGATGAATGTAAAGTGGAAGGTCATTCATATGCATAAGGAATATAAGTGGACCCAAATTTGAACTCTTTGAGACTCCCTTGATGAAGGTTAAGTAGCACTACCAGTAAGTAATGAAGTTTCAATGAACATGTAACTACAATTGAAAGTTTGCTGTTAATTCCAGAAGTAGCATTACTACTTACGAAACATTATCGGCAAGTAATAGGTATCTAATCACTATATGGTCACAGTTGAAAATTTACCACTTATTTTAACTTAAAACCTTAACCATTAGGTTGCATGCTTCACCCTCTCCCAATATACTATCTGAGCATGTTTCCATGCTTGACTCAAGCTTTCATTGACAGTGACCTTTCCACATATGATTTCCAAACACTGTAACCAGGTATATGGCAATAGCAGCACTGAGACAATGGAATCGATTGAGGACTGTGGCTCGCCTTGCCAGAAGTGATAAAAATGAACAGAATTGAACTAGATGATCTGGAATGAATGACAGGTGTGTCCAGATGGCCTAATCTGTTAAGGCAACTGCTCTTGATAATCAGGAATTCGGAGTTACTGACCTAGTCTGACAAATTTTCAATTGTCACTACATCAGCTTTACATTTCAGCTGGTAAGATGACAGCTCATTTGACGATTTTGTAAAGTGTTCATTGATTTAGTCAAATATGTGACCTGTTGTTTGTTGTCGTATTGATTCACCATCGGAGTATTTCTAGAATAACTCCCATACGCAATAAACGTTCGGGAACAAATATGCACAGCACCTGTTCCTTGGACTGTCAGGTGGAGGCAATGCCTTCCTCTGACGTCACAATCTAATATAGCAATAAGCTACAGAACTTTCTTCCAATCACAGGCCAGTATACACCCCTCTCAAACAGTCACGGCCAATATTTCAGTGGCCAGTAAAATTAAACATTCAATCTCAGCCCTGGTTTTTTACAGGCCATTAAAATGAAACAGCCAATCACATCCCAATATATTACTGGTCATCAGATCGAACAGCACTCGTAATGTAGACCAGAGCTGCCACCGTGATCACGTTCAAAGCTATCTCAATTTTTTTCTGCATATACATCTACATAGATACTCCGTAAGCCGTTGCACAGTGCGTGGCGGAGGTTACCCCGTACCACTTCCTGTCATTTCTCTTCCTCCAGTCGCAAGTAGAGTGAGGGAAAAACGATGATCTATATGTCTCCGTATGAGCCCTAATTTCTCGTATCTTATCATCGTGGTCCTTACGCGCAATGTGTGTTGGCGGCAGTGGAATCGTACCGCAATCAGCTTCAAATAGCAGTTCTCTAAATTATCTCAATAGTGTTCCTCGAGAAGCACGTCGCCTTCCCTCCCTGGATTCCCATTTGAGTTCCGGAAGCGTCTCCGTATCACTTATGTATTGTTCGAACAAATCTAGCAGCCTGCCTCTGAATTGCTTCAATGTCTTCCTTTAATCCGACCTGGTACGGATCCCAAACAATCTAGCAGTCTCAAGAATAGGTCGGAGCGAGTCCTATATGCGGTATTCTTTACAGATGAACCACACTCTCCCAAAATTCTCCCAATAAACCAACGTCTACCATTCACCTTTCCTACCACATTCTCCACATACCCATTCCATTTCACATCGTTTGCAATGTTACGCCTAGATACTTAAACGATTTGACTGTCTCAGGCAGGACACTATCAATGCTGTATCCGAACATTTCGGGTTTGTTTTTCCTAGACAACTACATTAACTTACAGTTTTCTACATTTAAAGCTAGCTGCCATTCATCACATCAGCTAGAAATTTTGTCTAAGTCCTCTTGTATGCTACAGTCACTCAACTTCGACACCTTACTGTACATTACAGCAACATCAGTAAACAACCACTGATTGCCGCCCACCCTGTCTGCCAAATCATTTATGTATAAAGAGAACAACAGCGGTCCTCTCACATTTTCCTAGAACACTCCTGACAATATGATTGTGATGAACACTCGCCGTTGAGGTTAAAATACTGTGTTCTGTAACGTAAAAAGTCTTCGAGCCAATCACATATCTGTGAGCCTGTTCCATATGCTTGTACCTTCATTAAGAGCCTGTAGTGGCCCACCGTGTCAAATGTTGTCCAGAAATATAGAAATGCAGAATCTGCCTGTTGTTCTTCATCCATAGTTCGCAGCATATCATGCGAGTCAAGGACAAGCTGAGTTTCACACGAGCGATGATTTCTTATTCTTGGACAGAAGCTTCACGGTCTCAAGAAAATTTATTATATTCAAAATGGGAATATGTTCAGGTATTTCGCAGAAAACCGAAGTTACGAATATCAGTGTGCAACTTTGCAGGTCCCTTATTTTACTCTTCTTATATACAGGAACCACCTGCGCCTTTTTCCAGTCGTTTGTGACTCTGTGCTGGGCGCGAGATTCACGATAAATGCTGTACTACCCCAAAGCCTACGCCTTTAGGTAATTAACCTCTATCAGTATGTCGATGTCCTGTGTCATTTGTTATGCAAGGATTTTTAATTATCCCTAAATTATTAGTCTACAGAACGTCAAAAGGTGGTGGAATTATGACACTGTAAATTATTTTGGTGACCAAGTGAGGTAGGTATGTAATGAAAGTCAAAGTTATCGTGAAGTTAGCCTTTAGAGTCACCGCTATAAACTGTTCGAACGTATGATTCTAAATAGAAATAGACCCTCTTCTCACACACGAAAAAGCAGGATTTCGAACAAACAGAAGCTGCACAGGGCAACTTTTCCATCTTACTCAGTTTGTAGAGGATGGATCTGAAACCCGACAAGTAACGGGTGTGGTCTTCGTGGGTCTCATTGCATCGGATGGTACTGTCCATCATCGGTTACTCAATGCAAAATTATACAATATGATCAGGAACGCCCACCTAGCTAGATTAATCAGCACCCTCCTCCAAAACCGCAGTTTTTTGTTGAATTTCAAGGACAGCGCAGTCGCTGGAGAGCGTAGAAAAATTGTCTACCTCAGGGAAACGTCTTCGATCCACTTCTCTTCAACATTTATACCAATGACCAGCCAATGACCCCGGGCACGAGGAGGTTCTTATATGTAGACGACCTAGCCCTTGCTACGCATAGCTCATGCTTTGAAAAAGTGGAACGAAACCTGACAACTGCACTTAGAACACTGTCAAGCTACTACAGTTGAAATCAGTTCAGACCAGACCCTCCGAAGACACAAGTGTTTGCCTTTCACCTAAGGAACAGGGAAGCTAATCGTGAGCGACATGTTGAATGGTCAGGCATCCAATTGCACCATCATCACGCTCCTAAATACTTGGGAGTCACTCTCGATAGAACTCTGACATTCTGCATTGAGGACACTGTAAAGTGCAGTAGTGGTCCCGGAAAGCGGGCAACAATGAGCCTCGGCCAGGGAATGAAGAGAACATGGCACCGGTATACAAGCAGAAACCATGCAGGCTCTGTGAAAGCTACAGGTATTTATGGCTCCAAGCTCTCAGCAGAACATGACAGGCGAGGTGTGAGGATTCTACATATGTGGGACTAAAACTGTCTTATCCCAAAACTACCTTGAGCTGTTCCCTCATATATAAAAAGCAGATAAGAATCTAAGGAAGGTCATAGGAAACAACATACAGTAACAGAATAACGCTCCTTTGAGGTCTAACATTCTGCGTGGTTTCTGTTGTTCTATATCGTGTCTCCCTACCACTTTCGCGCAACGACGCTCTGAGCGTGTTTTTTAGGGAATTAACTAGTTTGAACCTGGGACCTGTTGCTGGTAAGGAGACGTCAGACCACACATGACATGTAGAGCTCAGAAGAGTTCAGTGAGACTAGCGATGATATAACCAAATACTTAATGATTTCAGCGTCAGCTCCACTGCACTCCCTGTAAAAGAATCTTAATACTAACTAAATTTAGTGGAAGGGGTTCAAGGCTTTCCTATTTTTAGTTAGCTGGTAAAATAACTTAGAAAAAGCAGTTAAGTTTACCATTGAAAATTTTATTCTACTCACAAAACATTGTTTATAAATTGCACTATTAATAAAAGGAAATGTTTTAATACAGCATGGTAAAAACCAACTGCGTTCAACGAAAATGTGAACGAATATTCCCTGAATGGGTTTCCAAGTTCTACAATGGATCGAAGGATGACCTATGCCATATCACATCTATAATCTAGGTTTAAATTAAGTTTCACAAAAGAGAAAACTATCAAAATGGTCTACAGTGACCCTCAATTATCTTTAATTACTTATCTAACTTGTCGTAAATTACAGTGGCTGATGTGGCTTCTCAGTAACTATATAACAGAAAAATCATCGCGTTTCAGATTTTTACTTCAAGTGGCAAATGTGAACACCATGAGCTTTAATTGACGATCGACACTAGCATTACGCAAAAAGGGGGTGTAACAGATGAGACTTCTGCAGTTCTGAGTGAAGCTTTATGCGCTGTTCTGCGGCATCGCGTGCGTTCATTACCTTGTCGGTGTTCGTCAGGGGGCAGCGGGCAGCACAGCTCCGCTCACCTCGCCGTCTCGGAAGCAACTCCTCTCCTAACTTCTCCTTACTACAATTTACCGAAGTTGGTTTAAAAAAACTATCTGGCTGTGTTTTCATCTGACCAATCAGGGTCTCAATGTTAACCTTAAGCTCCGCCTACAAAAATTCTGTCTATCCAATGAGAAACGTTATACTTTTCGTGGTGGGGCAATGTTTTTAAAGTTTGCAACGTAACAGAGACGCGAAAAAGTCTCACGCTAAAACTTGCAGCTGGTGTGGTCCTTTTAGTGTTATCGTAAGATCTATACTGTTCTTCTGGAAGGCTCTATCTTTTAACATGGGCTGGGGGGGGGGGGGGGGGGGGGGGGATGGTCCTGACGTAACAGAGACGCGAAAAAGTCTCACGCTAAAACTTGCGGCTGGGGTGGCCCTTTTAGTGTTATCGTAAGATCTATACTGTTCTTCTGGAGGGCTCTAGCTTTTAACATGGGCTGTGGGGTGATCCTAGCGGTTAGCTGGCGACGTGGGTGTCCGTCCCTTATCGTAGGGCCTTCTAGCTTAACACGGTTCTGCTCTCGGCTTCTGTTCTCGTTTCTCCCCTCGGAACCGCGTCTGTCTCGCGGTGGGAAGGTATGACATGCATTTAGGCATTCTTGTGATAGTCTGTGGTATTCCATTTGCTCACTCGTTACTCGTACTACTTTGATTAATTTAATGTCACGATTTATTCGGAGCTATGTGACATACTACTGGATTTGCTTATCATGTCAGGGTTTTCATGGAAGGTGTTGGATTTGCCTGACACCCTTCGAACTTGATTTTTGTAATGAAGTTAGGCAAAGATTGAATCGTTGTCTAAGCCAGTCAAAAATTATTCCGTTATCTAAATTTTGTTGCCTACTGTTCAGCCACGTTATTCTGTTCTGTGCTAGTTTGTATTACTAATTTATATATTTATATTCTTCCACACTATTATCAAAAATATGTTTATATTGACAAGGGAAGAATATTTTTATTCTATTATAATTATTATTTTTTAATTATTTTCTTTCTTTATTTAATTGTGAAGTTTGTTTTTTAAGAAGTTTGTTATCGAAAGTGAGGAGTCTTTCACATCTATTTTCTTAGAAATATTGTTTTCATAAATGTAGTAATTAAGTAAAATCTATTCCTAAAACATTTCCTAAATATCATGTACAATTAAAATGTTTTTGTTTCTAGACACTCATTTCAACATTGTTACACTAACAAATAAGAATTATTTCCAAGAATTGCTTTGACAAAGAAATATGCACACACAAGTATTGAGATATTATCCTAACAAATGGTACAAATGTTAAAAAAAGGGAAAACATCCAACAAGATAATTTTTTATTCTTTGTTTTTATAAGGATAAAATAAGTAAAATATAGTTATTCTTTTATTTTTATGAGGAGAAAATAAGTGGCATATAGTTTTACTGTTTATTATGCCTTACTTTTATTCTTTATATACTGTCCATTTCAGAACTAATGACTTATTTTTATCGATAGTCTATTTTTTACTTAAGTCCATAGTCAATGACTGTTATTTTGTAGTTTATTAGCTGTCTGGTGTGCTTAACTTATTTAGTTTTTCACATGTTTCTTTTGCACAATTCCTACATCACATAATCTGATTCCACACATTCACACAATCCTATGAATGTTTAAGCATGAGGTTGGCGAATGTTTTTTGCATGAACGTGATGGACTTGAGCGAGATGGATGTGGGCAAGTATTTGATGTACAGCTTTGTTCGTAGTTCCTTGTTGGCTTTGCAAGAGTGTGTTGCTGTTGTGGAGGTCCCATAATGGAATGGAGCTGTGAGTGCAAAATCTCGTGGTTTACTGGCTTTGTATGCGTGAAAGTCATCATTAAGTGTCGCTGAAAGCGGTCGTTTTTCGTTGTAATACTTCGCAGACGACTAGTTTACAATAGGACAGGGATTTGGGAAGGTATGTCGTCTATTCTTCACCCATCTTCTTTCTTGGTCTCAATCTTGCGAATCTTCAACTTCTGTTCTTCCTGCTTTTTCTCTGCTTCTTACTTGCTTCTTGGTTCTTCACTGGGCAGGATATGGAAATATTTATTGATAACTAGTCGCTTTGAAGTTCTCCTCTTAGTAACAGTTTGATAAATTGTTTGGGCGTGTCATTTTTACTTTGTGGAAATTTTCTTTAGTTTCGCGCATCAGCGTGCTGTTTAATAGCAGTAGCGTGACTTTTACACATATTTTTTTGCCAGTGGTGACTTGCCCAAGCGGTCTTCTCGTCGGGCCGTTTTTTGCTCGCTTCACTGAATCGAGGCGTTCGGAGACCATAATGGCGTTCGGTGTCCTGTCGTGTCTCTGCAGGGTTCCACCACTGTGTGGTTCCGTGTTCTGTTCCAGCAGGGTTCCACCACCCTGTGGTTCAGCTTGGCAGCAGATTTATTTACTGCCCACTTCAGCTACAATGGCCTTCTGTTGGTCTCGCTGTCCTTTCCCTCCTCTCAACGCTTCTGCCTTGTAGGAATCGTGTCTTGCTAATTACGTCCTTTCCTTTCTTGATACTTCTCGCATTGCAACTTGTGGGTCATTGCATCTCGTCCTTGCTGGAGTTTTTACAATGGTTCTTACAAAAAGTTTTACTTATAATCATCTAACATATGTCTAGTATCTACATTGTTTTACACCTTCTTAAAAGCTTTACAAATTTCGGCGCCCTTTCCATGTTACAATTCTAAGATATTTTGAGTCTTAACGTCTACAAGAATCCTCAAATTCGTTTTTTATTTTTGTGTAGTGTCGTGGTGTATAGCATTTTAGTATTTCATGCTGTTAGACTATCTACACTTTATCCCTTCACCTTAATCTATGGTACTATTGGTGTTATTTTTGTTTCTGTTTTTATTGAAACTACTTTCTTTTTCCCACCTTCCTCTCTCTTCATTCTTCTTTCTCCTGACGATCTTATCTGCAACATAATCTTGAAATATTGTGCTGATTATTTACCAGTAATAAAATTAATCTTCAAACTTTTTGATGTGGCTCACATGGTGAAGTCCTACGGTTTTGCCTGTTTTTGGGTTCATTAGTTCCACAGCATTATCATGAGCAATTTGGCTAATTATGACAGGTCCTTTGTATGCAGCGTAAAACTTATGTATTTTGTGTTTCTGTTTGCTGGAGAGATGGTGTGTTTTTACAAATACTTTCTGGCCTACTGAGAATGTTCTTTTAATTGCTGTTCTATCTCCTCTTTCTTTTCTTTTAATGGCTGTCTTTCTGATGTTGGAGAGTGCTGTTGCTATGACTTGTTTGTGCTGTCTACATGGTACAATAGGAAATCTAACATTTTCTCTGGTTATGTTTGGGGGTTCAATATTTTTAAGTACAGTAACTGGAGGTAGTAGTGTAGTGCTATGTGGCATTTCATTTATTACTTCCTGGAAATCTTTAAGGTATATATCCCAAGTGTTGTGTCTTTTGCCTGCATATAATTGGCATAAAGTGCCTATGTCCTTCATAGATCGTTCTGCTGGATTTACGCTAGGTTTGTACTTAGATATGTAGATGAGTTTTATTTTGTGTTGTTTTAACGTGTTCTGTCATTGCACTGATTTGTATTGTGGGCCATTATCCGAAATTATTCGTTCCACTCGACCTACTTGTCTGAGAAAATCTTGTCTAAATGCTTTACTTATAGTAAGACCTGTTGCCCGTTTTAATGGTGTCAAGGTAACATATTTAGAAGTAAGTTCCAAAACGACAAATATGAAAATATATCCATTTTTGTGCGTGGGAGGGGCCCCATCAAATCTGTTGCAGCTATTTGTTTTAATCTTTTAGGGATTATTGGAAACATAGGTGATTTGGTTTGGAAAGTAACGTGTTTAGCCCTCATACATTTTTTGCATTTGACTAATACTGTTCTAATTCGTCTTTCCATATTAGGAAAATGGCTTGTTTGTTTTATTTTTAAAAAGCATTTCTTTGGTCCAAAGTGGCCATTACTTAAATGTGCATACCATATGTACTTATTAATTAGTTCATCTGGGATATAAATTAACCATTCATTCGTTGCAACATTTCGTCTAAAAAATAAAACATTGTTTTTTACGAGATAGTGCTGTCGAATGTCTGGAAAATCCTTACTTCTCCACTTGTGTTTGATTCCTAGTATTTCGGGATCCTTGTCCTGTTCTTTGCCTATGTTTTTCAATGCTGTCGTAATGTAGTTTTCGAAAGGTACTTGTTTCATATAGTACATTGTAATCTGGTCTTCTGCCGCTTCCAAACCTATGTTATTGGATGCACCCCGTGGACATCGTGATAAAGCATCTGCTAATACATTCGCTGGTCCTGGTATGTGTGTAATAGTGAAGTCAAATTCTTGTAGTATTAACGTCCATCTGGCTAACCTCCCATGAGTTAGTTTGGCGGATAACAGAAATTCTAATGCTTTGTGGTCAGTGTATACTTTTGTTTTTCTTCCGAATAGGAAGTATCCAAAACGTTGGAAGCCCCATACAACGGCCAATGCTTCCAGCTTCGTGACTGAATAGTTTTTCTCGCTTTTTGTGAGTACCCGACTGGCAAATGCAATTGTTCTATATGATCTTAGCCCTGCCTGTTCGTATTCTTGGAATAAAACAACTCCTAAACCTGTTTTCGCGCTATCAGTGGTCATACAAAAATTTTGTGTTAGATCAGGATGTGCTAAAATCGGTGCTGTTGTTAGTGCGTTTTTCACTTTTAAAAATTCTTCATTGGCTTATTGATCCCATACCCATGGCGTGTTTTTTTTTTTTTCAGTCAATGCACATAGGCATGGTGTTGCGAGAGAGTCGATCCAAATAAATTTTTTATAGAATCCGGTGAGACCTAGAAATCCTCTGAGAGTTTTCTTATTATATGGAGTACAGAATTCTTTGATTGCCGTTAGTTTTTCTGCGTCGGGCATTACCCCTTTCTCTGAAATTATGTGTCCTAGAAATTTGACCTCTCGCCTTCCAAATTTGGATTTTGTTATATTTACTGTGACCCCATGCTCTTTCATGATCTGTAAAAACTGATTTAATGTGTCGTTGTGATGTTCCCAAGAGGGTTCTGCTATAATCACATCATCAATATAACAAGTAATTTTTTGTAAAATTTCAGGACTGAGTATAGTATTAAATCCCCTAATAAACGCTGCTGATGATATGTTTAAACCAAATGGCAATCGTTTAAACTGGTAACATCTACCGAATACGATAAATGCTGTAAATTTTCTACATTCTGGGGCCAATTCTATTTGCCAGAAACTACTTCGTAAATCAATTGCTGAAAATATCTTAGCACCGTGGAAGTTTTGTATCAATTCCTCTAATTTTTCTGGGCGATCTGTCTCAGTGATTATGATTGTGTTGATCTGTCTGGAATCAAGCACTAACCTGATGCTCCCATCTCGTTTTTGTACAATATGGAGCGGGCTGTTATATGTGGAGGTGGCTGGTTCAATAATATCGTCATCTAACATTTTAGATATCTCCTGGAATACTTTATTCCTGTAGCTTAATCGGATTGTATAGGGTGGCACTGTAAATGGTTTGTGCTGTTTTACTTCAAACTTGTACTGAAAGTGTTTAATACTGCCAGTTTTAGGTAAAAATACGTCTGCTTTATCTCGTAAAATGCCCTCTAATTCTCTTTTACTGTGTTCCGAAATACCTTGAACTTCTTGCAATTTTTCGTCGATTTCTTTATGGACTTCTAACATGAGTTGAGGCGATTCCCCCTTTTGTGCATACCATTCTAATTCTTCATCCTCTTTATCTCGCGTCATTCTTAATTGTTTGTTTATAACTGGTATTTCTTCTAATTTTAGCTTTTGCTCAAAGAGAAGTGTGACATTCCCGAATGTTACGCTACCTTTCCCCATATCTATTATCGCTCGTCTCTCATTTAAAAAATCTACACCTATAATCAAATCTACAGTTAGTTTAGGTATAATCACGAAGTTGGCTTCGATCTTTTGACCTTGACACGAAAGAGTTAACCTTGTTTGTCTCGTAACTTCCGCAGCATTGTTTCTAATAGGACCTCTTACTTTAATGTTACGTGTTTTCAGAACTGGCAATTCCTCATTGGTATTACACTGCATGAATAAATTTTCTGAGATCGCAGTCAGTTCACTTCCGCTATCAATTACAATATTGACTGGGGTATGCTTTACCATGGCCTTCACAATTGGTTGAATTTGAAACGGTTGGTTCTGTTCTTCTTCTTCTTGCATCAACGAAACCTCCACTGAATCATACATGAGTCTTTTTAGGAATTTCCCTTGTGAATTCGAACTTTCTGTAGCATAAACTTCGACTGCTACTTTTCTCTCTTTTATTTCCTCTTCTCTATTTCTTCCTTCATTTACTCTTTCTTCAACATCCTCTACTTTTTCCTCATCCTCGTATATCTTCTCCTTCTTCGTCGCTACTTCCACATAATCGCATCCAAATGCTCTAATTATCGCTTCATAACTTCCTTCATTATATACACTCCTGGAAATTGAAATAAGAACACCGTGAATTCATTGTCCCAGGAAGGGGAAACTTTATTGACACATTCCTGGGGTCAGATACATCACATGATCACACTGGCAGAACCACAGGCACATAGACACAGGCAACAGAGCATGCACAATGTCGGCACTAGTACAGTGTATATCCACCTTTCGCAGCAATGCAGGCTGCTATTCTCCCATGGAGACGATCGTAGAGATGCTGGATGTAGTCCTGTGGAACGGCTTGCCATGCCATTTCCACCTGGCGCCTCAGTTGGACCAGCGTTCGTGCTGGACGTGCAGACCGCGTGAGACGACGCTTCATCCAGTCCCAAACATGCTCAATGGGGGACGGATCCGGAGATATTGCTGGCCAGGGTAGTTGACTTACACCTTCTAGAGCACATTGGGTGGCACGGGATACATGCGGACGTGCATTGTCCTGTTGGAACAGCAAGTTCCCTTGCCGGTCTAGGAATGGTAGAACGATGGATTCGATGACGGTTTGGATGTACCATGCACTATTCAGTGTCCCCTCGACGATCACCAGTGGTGTACGGCCAGTGTAGGAGAACGCTCCCCACACCATGATGCCGGGTGTTGGCCCTGTGTGCCTCGGTCGTATGCAGTCCTGATTGTGGCGCTCACCTGCACGGCGACAAACACGCATACGACCATCATTGGCACCAAGGCAGAAGCGACTCTCATCGCTGAAGACGACACGTCTCCATTCGTCCCTCCATTCACGCCTGTCGCGACACCACTGGAGGCGGGCTGCACGATGTTGGGGCGTGAGCGGAAGAAGGCCTAACGGTGTGCGGGACCGTAGCCCAGCTTCATGGAGACGGTTGCGAATGGTCCTCGCCGATACCCCAGGAGCAACAGTGTCCGTAATTTGCTGGGAAGTGACGGTGCGGTCCCCTACGGCACTGCGTAGGATCCTACGGTCTTGGCGTGCATCCGTGCGTCGCCGCGGTCCGGTCCCAGGTCGACGGGCACGTGCACCTTCCGCCGACCACTGGCGACAACATCGATGTACTGTGGAGACCTCACGCCCCACGTGTTGAGCAATTCGGCGGTACGTCCACCCGGCCTCCCGCATGCCCACTATACGCCCTCGCTCAAAGTCCGTCAACTGCACATACGGTTCACGTCCACGCTGTCGCGGCATGCTACCAGTGTTAAAGACTGCGATGGAGCTCCGTATGCCACGGCAAACTGGCTGACACTGACGGCGGCGGTGCACAAATGCTGCGCAGCTAGCGCCATTCGACGGCCAACACCGCGGTTCCTGGTGTGTCCGCTGTGCCGTGCGTGTGATCATTGCTTGTACAGCCCTCTCGCAGTGTCCGGAGCAAGTATGGTGGGTCTGACACACCGGTGTCAATGTGTTCTTTTTTCCATTTCCAGGAGTGTACGTTGGATTGTGTGCCCACTCGTAACTTATTTTCAACTTCTGTCGACTGCGCATTATCCTCATTGAATTCGCTTTCCCTGGTTTCCATCTCAAATAGCTCTGCAATACTCATTACTTCGTCCTTTCCTCCTACATTCGTTGTGCATGCCTCTGGTAATTCATCTTCCTCGTCAGTATTCTCCCAATTAATTTCGTCCCTACACGATATTGTTATTTTCTTGTCTTCGTTTTCATCTGGTCCCTGCGGATTTGTTTCTTCCTTCTTCTCTTCTCGTGATAATATTTTTACTTCTCTGTTCAAGGTGCTGCAATTGTCCTGGGTCGGGGCGTCATTCTCT
The DNA here is from genome assembly GCF_023864275.1 of Schistocerca cancellata. NCBI lineage: Eukaryota > Metazoa > Arthropoda > Insecta > Orthoptera > Acrididae > Schistocerca > Schistocerca cancellata. Next base: position 754,803,280 of record NC_064629.1, on the reverse strand, counting down.
TTGGCATGGGCGCTTAGCTGTCAATTCGAACGTTTATCGGGGTTTGGTGGTCTTACCTCCACCTCTTCTATCTGTATTCTCTTTTCTTGTTCAGCTTGTTGATAATGGTTTCTTTGTTGATAATTTGTCGGTCTATTGCTTCTCCAGTACCCGTTCCGGTTGTCGTTATTCCCTCTGTAATAGTTGTTGCCGTTCCTGGGTGAATTATAGTTATTGCCATATTCTCTTCTAAATCCATAACCGGTTCTTTGTTGAAATCTATTGTCGTTTCTTGGTGCGAAGTTATCACATGGTTCGTAATTATTGTTTCTTCGTACTGTGTCTTGTGGATTCCACTGCTTTTTGCTTTCGTTTTCACGTGCGCTTCGTCTTTTTCTTGCGTCATCTTCCGAAAATATGAACTCTAGTTCCCTTAGAATACCTTTAAATGCTTCGACTTCATTGCCTCCGCGACCTACAAATGATTGCCGGTATTTCAATGGTAGCTTCATCGCGCATAATTTAATCAACTCTCCGTCACTGTATGGTACATCTAAGCATTGATTTTTCTTTGCCATTAATCCGAAAAATTTCACGGGACTCTTCTCTCCTGAATTTTCAAAATATGGGTTCTGTAATAATTCGTACTTCACTCTGTTCTGTGCTTCGCTGGACCAATATCGTGAGAGAAACTTCTCTCTGAAATCTTCGTACGATCGGCATGTCGCTGCAACATTCTGCATGGTTTCTGCGACTGTTCCTGACATGTGTGCACATATAAAGTCTAATTTGTGTGCTAGCGTCCAGTGTTCTGGTAATCCTACTCGGAATTGATCAATAAAAGTTCGTGGATGTAATGAGTTTCCTTCTCGAAAGTGTTGAAATTTTCTGACTGTGAGGAAATGATCGTTGTCGTACTTCGTCATAGTTCCATATGAAATTCGCGATTCTTCGCCACTTTTGTTTCTGATCATTTCTCCCGTCGTTCTTTCCGGTTGTGGTAGATCCATTGGATATTGTCCACTGTAACTTTCGCCTACCCTTGCGTAGTATCGTTGGAGTGGTACGCAATAATTTTCTTCCATCGGTTGTGAACGTGTAGCTGAATGCATTGCACTGTACTCTTCGCGACCTGGCTTTCCATTGTCAGGTATTGGTTCGGTATCTTGTCTGGCTAACCTTGCTGCTTCATTGCACGATCCAAACTGTCTTGAAACATACATTTGTGGTTCCGCATGTGTTTGTGATGACGTTTGTTCATCAAGAATTTCGAAACGTGTTTGTTGCTGTGCAGGCTGTCTGTTTTCACGTATGTTACTTTCCGCCTGTGATTGGAATCGCAAATGAGTAATATCTTCGTTAATTGCTTGTTTTTCCGGTGCTGTTACAGGTACGGATGCGGTTGCAGACTCTGTGCTTGTTCGATCCTGTTCACTACGCTCGTCAATGGTTTGCAACAACTCTGTTCGCAATTTCTGAAATTGTCGCTTCGTTTGCGCTTCTATTTTCACTATGCGGTTATCATATCTTTTCAGCGCTGCTTTTGTGATACGTTTGTGTAACACACTGTTTTCAACAACTTCACGCGCTGTACCTGCTGCTTGTCTAGTAATTTCGTTTATCTGTTTCTCTAGTTTCTTGACTTCTCCCTGGGTGTTGTTACGTAATGTTTTCATCTCGTCCTGAATGTCATTACGCAATGTTTGTACGTCCGCTTGTACCTTGTCAATGTCTGTTCTCAATTGATTGTGATCTGTTACTAAGTTTCCTATCACTTCTCGAGATTCTTTTGCCTCGTCTTCAATATGACTTGGGTGTAACTAAATTTTTTTGTTTTGTTCTTTAATCTCAAGCATTTGTCTCGTGGTATCTGCATTCTGAATTTGAATTTGGTTCGCTATGTCTTTATTTTGCCTTGCCATGGTTTTCGTAATTTGTTGTAATAATTCTGCCAGATTGGTGGGTCCTATTGCGTTTTCTTCCGACGTCCTACGCTCTGTGTTTTCGCCCAAGTGTTGGTTCGCAACCGCTTGCATTGAACTATGCTGTGACACGTTTCTGCTCGCATTCCTTGTACTCTGGGTGAGGGAGCTCTGATTACTTCTACTATGGGTTCTACGTATTCAAGACGCAAGTTGGAATCCTCATCGACTGTCTCTCTACTTTCCTGCTCCTCTGTCGTATGCTGACTTACGTTTTCTATGCCTTGACGTACATTATCCTCGGTATGGTGCGTTATATGTCCTATTTCTCGCGATACTGCATCGTCTGTTGTACTGTCCTCTATTCTCTGTCCATCTTCATGCTGGGACTCTACCTCAATTCGGTCAAGGTCTCGATTTGCCATTACTAACCTTTCCGAATCCCTTATTTTCTGTTTTAAAAGCAATTCACGCACCCTACTTCGAGTCAACATACGCTCATACGATCTCACGCGTTTCATAAACTTTTTGTTCACACGACTTGACACTTATTATGCCCAAGACTGACAATCCATTCACTTACTTGTTGGGTCAGAACCAACTTGTCAACGATGTATCCGCCACCTGTGCGCTTGCATTGAGGAGAAAACTTAATTCTAACAATTTTTAAAATTCATAACTTAATTATGCTACTGTCTCTGCTAGAATGTCTTACTATCTATCGTTGCAGCTACTGTTTTCAACTATTTATGCCTTTCAAAAAAAATTTTTTTTATTACGAAAATTTTTTAACAGGATATTTTTCTGACCTAGTTGGGCATGTGGTCGACCTTCAATCATGGTATTTTACCATCCTGGCAGGGTCGCCATTTTCTAACATTCTACGTGGTTTCTGTTGTTCTATATCGTGTCTCCCTACCACTTTCGGGCAACGACGCTCTGAGCGTGTTTTTTAGGGAATTAACTACACTCCTGGAAATTGAAATAAGAACACCGTGAATTCATTGTCCCAGGAAGGGGAAACTTTATTGACACATTCCTGGGGTCAGATACATCACATGATCACACTGACAGAACCACAGGCACATAGACACAGGCAACAGAGCATGCACAATGTCGGCACTAGTACAGTGTATATCCACCTTTCGCAGCAATGCAGGCTGCTATTCTCCCATGGAGACGATCGTAGAGATGCTGGATGTAGTCCTGTGGAACGGCTTGCCATGCCATTTCCACCTGGCGCCTCAGTTGGACCAGCGTTCGTGCTGGACGTGCAGACCGCGTGAGACGACGCTTCATCCAGTCCCAAACATGCTCAATGGGGGACAGATCCGGAGATATTGCTGGCCAGGGTAGTTGACTTACACCTTCTAGAGCACGTTGGGTGGCACGGGATACATGCGGACGTGCATTGTCCTGTTGGAACAGCAAGTTCCCTTGCCGGTCTAGGAATGGTAGAACGATGGGTTCGATGACGGTTTGGATGTACCGTGCACTATTCAGAGTCCCCTCGACGATCACCAGTGGAGTACGGCCAGTGTAGGAGATCGCTCCCCACACCATGATGCCGGGTGTTGGCCCTGTGTGCCTCGGTCGTATGCAGTCCTGATTGTGGCGCTCACCTGCACGGTGCCAAACACGCATATGACTATCATTGGCACCAAGGCAGAAGCGACTCTCATCGCTGAAGACGACACGTCTCCATTCGTCCCTCCATTCACGCCTGTCGCGACACCACTGGAGGCGGGCTGCACGATGTTGGGGCGTGAGCGGAAGACGGCCTAACGGTGTGCGGGACCGTAGCCCAGCTTCATGGAGACGGTTGCGAATGGTCCTCGCCGATACCCCAGGAGCAACAGTGTCCCTAATTTGCTGGGAAGTGGCGGTGCGGTCCCCTACGGCACTGCGTAGGATCCTACGGTCTTGGCGTGCATCCGTGCGTCGCTGCGGTCCGGTCCCAGGTCGACGGGCACGTGCACCTTCCGCCGACCACTGGCGACAACATCGATGTACTGTGGAGACCTCACGCCCCACGTGTTGAGCAATTCGGCGGTACGTCCACCCGGCCTCCCGCATGCCCACTATACGCCCTCGCTCAAAGTCCGTCAACTGCACATACGGTTCACGTCCACGCTGTCGCGGCATGCTACCAGTGTTAAAGACTGCGATGGAGCTCCGTATGCCACGGCAAACTGGCTGACACTGACGGCGGCGGTGCACAAATGCTGCGCAGCTAGCGCCATTCGACGGCCAACACCGCGGTTCCTGGTGTGTCCGCTGTGCCGTGCGTGTGATCATTGCTTGTACAGCCCTCTCGCAGCGTCCGGAGCAAGTATGGTGGGTCTGACACACCGGTGTCAATGTGTTCTTTTTTCCATTTCCAGGAGTGTAGTTTGAACCTGGGACCTGTTGCTGGTAAGGAGACGTCAGACCACACATGACATGTAGAGCTCAGAAGAGTTCAGTGAGACTAGCGATGATATAACCAAATACTTAATGATTTCAGCGTCAGCTCCCCTGCACTCTGGCTGTGTTTTCATCTGACCAATCAGGATCTCAATGTTAACCTTAAGCTCCGCCTACAAAAATTCTGTCTATCCAATGAGAAACGTTATACTTTTCGTGGTGGGGCAATGTTTCTAAGGTTTGCAACGTAACAGAGACGCGAAAAAGTCTTATGCTAAAACTTGCAGCTGGTGTGGTCCTTTTAGTGTTATCGTAAGATCTGTACTGTTCTTCTGGAGGGCTCTAGCTTTTAACATGGGCTGGGGGTGGTCCTAGCGGTTAGCTGGCGACGTGGGTGTCTGTCCCTTATCGTAGGGCCTTCTAGCTTAACACGGTTCTGCTCTCGGCTTCTGTTCTCGTTTCTCCCCTCGGAACTGCGTCTGTCTCACGGTGGGAATGTATGATATGCATTTAGGCATTCTTGTGTTAGTCTGTGGTATTCCATTTGCTCACTCGTTACTCGTATTACTTTGATTAATTTAATGTCACGATTTATTCGGAGCTATGTGACATACTACTGGATTTGCTTATCATGTCAGGGTTTTCATGGAAGGTGTTGGATTTGCCTGACACCTTCCAGAGGTACCGACAGGACAGAGCCCAAACAAATTCCATTTCTTAGCTGCAGGCTTCTGGGTGGGAAAATCTGGGTATTTCATTGGTCAGCCTTGTCTTTAATAGTAGTATTGGATAGTTATTGAGAATTGGGAGGACGCCCCAGGAGAATTGACATTTGTCGTTGGATGACTCCTTGTGAGAGGCTCGGATTGTCTCTCAAAGAAGGGGAGACGGAAGAACTAAGGAGAAACTTCAATTGCTGCTAGTGAAAGAAACATTTCCAATTCTGCTCGCAGGCTTCGGTATGGGAAATAGTCATTTATTTCACTTTTCAGCTCGAGCTGGGGTGTGATGTGAAGTTTGAGTTAGGTTGCTTTTTGGGATTCAAAGGCATCGTATCCAACACAGTGGCCGTCGATAGCCACACTGGTGGACAACACAGCGACACTGTTAAAAACTGGTAAGATCTGCATTCGGCTTCGGCGTATATTCGTCGCAATGTGCTCAGTAAACGTTAGAGTGTTAAAGAGTAGGAGGAATACGCCCTTTTGGCGTGCATAATTTTACAAACTCAAATTTTGGTAATCACGGTCTTCAGATCACGGAAATGGATCAGTATGCTAATAATGTAGTACACTACCTAGCGGTGCCTTGGCTTGAATCTGCGACAACCTTAATTAATTGTAACTGTTTTATGTTCTTGTGAAAATTTATCAGTGAACAGGATGTAATTAAACATGTTTGTTTTGTACTTCAGTGCAACTACTGCACTCGTTTTGTGTGACGATTTATAATAAACAATAGAAGTTAACGATTTATTATTATTCTCAAGTCAGAAACATACAAATTTACAGTAGCCATACACATAAATAAATATATATGCAGGGTGTCCCATTTAGAGCGTTGTACAAGACAATGCTGCAGCCAATAATTCACACCTGCCAGGCCAACCTCCACCAGCTGGCAACAAGACGGATTTCTGTGAATAGGATATAGGACAGCACCACAGCAGTTGACCAAGTTCAGTTTGGTTCAGTTGGTCGTGGGCTGGAGATCATACCATATCGCATTTTGCCTTGCATACTGTGTGTTTTTGTGTTAGTTGTTCTACTGTGAACATTGGACTGTGATCTTGGATGACACTTCAGGACTGACTCAAGTTATGTAAAGATATGTTTACTGACTACTGCTCTTGTGCAGATCTCTGACGGAGAGAGTTCGCTGCTCTGCTACTACTAGCCACCTGTCTTTCTATTGGGGTGTCAGTTACTGGTTCGTAACCCTTGACTGGGCACAACATTTTTTATAACACGAGCAAGCGCGTGGCGTACTTTGTATACACGTCAAGGATAGCTGTCTTTATGTTACCAAGGTAACCACAGATGAGCAATATTACATTTTAATCTTAGTTTAATTAGACAACAATAAAACACTAACATTATACTAGCTAAATTTCTGTTTAATTAACCAATAACAAAAAAAAATTCATAATATTACTTTGCTCCCGCGTGAAAGTTTTACACCATAACAATGATCCACTCGAAAGATTAAAGAACACAGTTGCATCATGTCCCAGACAACTGCTTACTCAATTGAAAATTAACATATAGACAACTTCCTCACTATAGGATTGCGCTGCTAGCTCGGAAACTGGATCATTTTCTTGCATAGATCGTAATTTTTTTTTCACCTACTGCACAGTTTATTTTATATTACTGCTACTCCCTTGGACATATGACAACATAACTTATCTCAGTGTTAGCTGAAGCAATAATGAAGAAATAGGTATGGACTCACAATTGTAAAACAAGAACTGAACAGTAAAAGACAATGTTATTTGTGGTTGGCACATTTTATGCATAGGTGCGCCCGCTCGAAGGTTAAAACTGTAGTGTAATACCAGTAGCTGACTCTGTGTATGTGCAGTGGGTGACTGCCTTACCCAATGGAGAGTGCATCAGAATGCATCTGCAGACATCAGCAAGTCTAATTATGATGTTGACTAAGCTAGTTGAAACTTGTTCTGGCAAGCTGCGACTTGTTTCAACAAGTAAAAGTGTATAGTCAGCAAGTTGAGAATTACTGATGCCAGCAACTCAAACTTGTTCCAAAAACCAAACTTTGACATCATGTGTACAGGTTAGTACCTTATACATGACGTCACAAGCCAGACCCCCTTTACTACGATGTAATCATGATATCACGTATGGATCATTGAGTCTGACCACATGATGTCACAATCCAACATGGTGGAATTCATGCCATAATAGTGTTTCACTAGTCATGAAGACAAGACTAGTCGATTACAGCACAGTATTTTACTAGCCATTAAAAAAGTTGCCACCATGACATCATGAATTCTGCCATCTTGAATCGCAACATCATACAGTCAAGTTCTGTGACTCATGCATGTCGCCATAGTAGGGATAGTGTGGATTGTGATTTCAAGAACAAGATACTGACCTGATGTCACAAATATGACTATGCATTTTGCTCGTTGTGACAAGTTTCAATTTCCTGACCATTTGCTTTTGCCAACTCGTTTAATCGAGTATCTGAAAGTAGTGCTGGTCACCATATCAGCTGATTATTATCGCCACCCCCCCTCCCCATACACATTCACTATAATTGCATCCCATTTTTAACAGTGTGTGAATGAAATTCTGATCTGTTCCGTTTTCGGATGAAGCTCCAATCCATTCCATTCTGATCCATTACATTCCTTTTCCTTTGAATGAAATTCTGAACCATTCCATTCCAATACGTTTTTTTAGACAGACTGTTGTTGTTGTGGTCTTCAGTCCTGAGACTGGTTTGATGCAGCTCTCCATGCTACTCTATCCTGTGCAAGCTTCTTCATCACCCAGTACCTACTGCAACCTACATCCTTCTGAATCTGCTTAGTGTGTTCATCTCTTGGTCTCCCTCTACGATTTTTACCCTCCACGCTGCCCTCCAATACTAAATTGGTGATCCCTTGATGCCTCAGTACATGTCCTACCAACCGATCCCTTCTTCTCGTCAAGTTGTGCCACAAACTCCTCTTCTCCCCAATTCTATTCAGTACCTCCTCATTAGTAATGTGATCTATCCATCTAATCTTAAGCATTCTTCTGTAGCACCACATTTCAAAAGCTTCTATTCTCTTCTTGTCCGAACTATTTATCGTCCATGTTTCACTTCCATACATGGCTACACTCCATACAAATACTTTCAGAAACGACTTCCTGACATTTAAATCTATACTCGATGTTAACAAATTTCTCTTCTTCAGAAACGCTTTCCTTGCCATTGCCAGTCTACATTTTATATCCTCTCTACTTCGACCATCATCAGTTATCTTGCTCCCAAAATAGCAAAACTCCTTTACTACTTTAAGTGTCTCATTCCCTAATCTAATTCCCTCAGCATCACCCGAGTTAACTCTACTACATTCCATTATCCTCGTTTTGCGTTTGTTGGTTTTCATCTTATATCCTCCTTTCAAGACACTGTCCATTCCGTTCAACTGCTCTTCCAAGTCCTTTTCTGTCTCTGACAGAATTACAGTTTCATCGGCGAACCTCAAAGTTTTAATTTCTTCTCCACGGATTTTAATACCTACTCCGAATTTTTCTTTTGTTTCCTTTATTGCTTGCTCAATATACAGATTGAATAACATCGGGGAGAAGCTACAACCCTGTCTCACTCCCTTCCCAACCACTGCTTCCCTTTCATGCCCCTCAACTATTATAACTGCCATCTGCTTTCTGTACAAATTGTAAACAGCCTTTCGCTCCCTGTATTTTACCCCTGCCACCTTCAGAAGTTGAAAGAGAGTATTCCAGTTAACATTTTCAAAAGCTTTCTCTAAGTCTACAAATGCTAGAAACGTAGGTTTGCCTTTTCTTAATGTAGCTTCTAAGATAAGTCGTAGGGTCAGTATTGCCTCACGTGTTCCAATATTTCTATGCAATCCAAACTGATCTTCCCCGAGGTCGGCTTCTACCAGTTTTTCCATTCGTCTGTAAAGAATTCACGTTAGTATTTGGCAGCCGTGACTTATTAAACTGATAGTTCGGTAATTTTCACATCTGTCAACACCTGCTTTCTTTTGGATTGGAATTATTATATTCTTCTTGAAGTCTGAGGGTATTTCACCTGTCTCACTCTCTCAAGGCTGTCAGTAGTTCTAATGGAATGTTGTCTACTCCCGGGGCCTTGTTTCGACTCTGGTCTTTCAGTGCTCTGTCAAACTCTTCGCGCAGTATCATATCTCCCATTTCATCTTCATCTACATCCTCTTCCATTTCCATAATATTGCCCTCAAGTACCTCGCCCTTGTATAGACCGTCTATAGGCTCCTCCCACCCTTCTGCTTTCCCTTCTTTGCTTAGAACTGGCTTTCCATCTGAGCTCTTGATATTCGTACAAGTGGTTCTCTTTTATCAAAAGGTCTCTTTAATTTTCCTGTAGGCAGTATCTATCTTACCCCTAGTGATATAAGTCTCTACATCCTTATATTTGTCCTCTAGCCATGCCTGCTTAGCCACATTGCACTTCCTGTTGATCTCATTTTTGAGATTGTGTGAATGAAATTTGGATCCTTTCCATTCTGCTCTGTTCCCTTTTTCTTTTAATGGTCTATGTGAATGAAATTCTGATCTGTTCCATTCCATACCCTCATTGGCTCACTCAACACTATCAACCATTAATTTGGGGTACTAACAGTCACCCACTGCTCATACACAGTCAGCTACAGGGGTTACACTATGGTTTTAAGAACCAGTAGCTGATACACCAGTAGCTCGTGCCTGAAAAGCTGACACTCCCCTCTCCCCTTCACACACTGTCAGCTGTAGTGATACCATACAGTTTTAAGATTCAGAAGCTGACACCCATAGTAAGGTTTGGTTTTAGAAAACTATTTCAGTTCTGAGTGCCTATTTGTTTGTGTCAACTATCATTGCCTTACCTGCTTAACATTGAAGTTTCACTGTGCAGTAGGTTAGATGGCCTCAGGCAAGTACAGAAAGGGCAACAGCCTCAAAGGGTGTGGGGCAAAGTCAGGACATGCGGGGACCAAGCAGTAATCGGTACTGTAATTGTAAACTGTCGCAGCTGCATTGGTAAAGTACCGGGACTTCAAGCGTTGATAGAAAGCACCGAAGCTGAAATCGTTATAGGTACGGAAAGCTGGCTGAAGCCAGAGATAAATTCTGCCGAAATTTTTACAAAGGCACAGACGGTGTTTAGAAAGGATAGAATGCATGCAACCGGTGGTGGCGTGTTTGTCGCTGTTAGTAGTAGTTTATCCTGTAGTGAAGTAGAAGTGGATAGTTCCTGTGAATTATTATGGGTGGAGGTTACACTCAACAACCGAGCTAGGTTAATAATTGGCTCCTTTTACCGACCTCCCGACTCAGCAGCATTAGTGGCAGAACAATTGAGAGAATATCTGGAATACATTTCACATAAATTTTCTCAGCATGTTATAGTCTTAGGTGGAGATTTCAATTTACCAGATATAGACTGGGACACTCAGATGTTTAGGACGGGTGGTAGGGACAGAGCATCGAGTGACATTATACTGAGTGCACTATTACCTCGAGCAATTAAACAGAGAACCGACTCGTGGAGATAACATCTTGGACCTACTGGTAACAAACAGGCCCGAACTTTTCGACTCTGTAAGGGCAGAACAGGGAATCAGTGATCATAAGGCCGTTGCAGCATCCATGAATATGGAAGTAAATAGGAATATAAAAAAAGGGAGGAAGGTTTATCGGTTTAGCAACAGTAATAGAAGGCAGATTTCAGACTACCTAACAGATCAAAACGAAAATTTCTGTTCCGACACTGACAATGTTGAGTGTATATTGAAAAAGTTCAAGGCAATCGTAAAATGCGTTTTAGACAGGTAAGTGCAGAGTAAAACTGTGAGGGACGGGAAAAACCCTCCGTGGTTCAACAACAAACTACTGCGAAAGCAAAGAAAGCTTCACTGAAAGTTTAAACGCAGCCAAAACCTCTCAGACAAACAGAAGCTAAACAATGTCAAAGTTAGCGTAAGGAGGGCTATGCGTGAAGCGTTCAGTGAATTCGAAAGTACAATTCTATGTACCGACTTGACAGAAAATCAAAAATGGTTCAAATGGCTCTGAGCACTATGGGACTTAACATCTGTGGTCATCAGTCCCCTAGAACTTAGAACTACTTAAACCTAACTAACCTAAAGACATCACACACATCCATGCCCGAGGAAGGATTCGAACCTGCGACAGAAAATCCTAGGAAGTTCTCGTCTTACGTCAAATCAATAAGTGGCTCGAAACAGCATACCCAGACACTCCGGGATGATGATGGCATTGAAACAGAGGATGACACGCGTAAAGCTGAAATACTAAACACCTTTTTCCAAAGCTGTTTCACAGAGGAAGACTGCACTGCAGTTCCTTCTCTAAATCTTCGCACAAACGAAAAAATGGCTGACATCGAAATAAGTGTCCAAGGAACAGAAAAGCAACTGGAATCACTCAACAGAGGAAAATCCTCTGGACCTAACGGGATACCAATTCGCGAAAGAACTTGCCCCCCTTCTAACAGCCGTGTACCGCAAGTCTCTAGAGGAACGGAAGGCTCCAAATGATTGGAAAAGAGTACAGGTAGTCCCAGTCTTCAAGAAGGGTCGTGGAGCAGATGCGCAAAACTATAGACCTATATCTCTGACGTCGATTTGTTTTAGAATTTTAGAACATGTTTTTTGCTCGCGTATCATGTCGTTTCTGGAAACCTAGAATCTACCCTGTAGGAATCAACATGGATTCCGGAAACAGCGATCGTGTGAGACCCAACTCGCTTTATTTGTTCATGAGACCCAGAAAATATTAGATACAGGCTCCCAGGTAGATGCTATTTTCATTGACTTCCGGAAGGCGTTCGATACAGTTCCGTACTGTCGCCTGATAAACAAAGTAAGAGCCTACGGAATATCAGACCAGCTGTGTGGCTGGATTGAAGAGTTTTTAGCAAACAGAACATAGCATATTGCTCTCAATGTAGAGACGTCTACAGACGTTAAAGTAACCTCTGGCGTGCCACAGGGGAGTGTTATGGGACCATTGCTTTTCACATTATATATAAATGACCTAGCAGATAGTGTCGGAAGTTCCATGAGGCTTTTCGCGGATGATGCTGTAGTATACAGAGAAGTTTCAGCATTAGAAAATTGTAGCGAAATGCAGGAAGATCTCCAGCGGATAGGCACTTGGTGCAGGGAGTGGCAACTGACCCTTAACATAGACAAATGTAATGTATTGCGAATGCATAGAAAGAAGGATCCTTTATTGTATGATTATATGATAGCGGAACAAACACTGATAGCAGTTACATCTGTAAAATATCTGGGAGTATGCGTGCGAACGATTTGAAGTGGAATGATCATATAAAATTAATTGTTGGTAAGGCGGGTACCACGTTGAGATTCATTGGGAGAGTCCTTAGAAAATGTATTCCATCAACAAAGGAGGTGGCTTACAAAACACTCGTTCGACCTATACTTGAGTATTGCTCATCAGTGTGGGATCCGTACCAGATCGGGTTGACGGAGGAGATAGAGAAGATCCAAAGAAGAGCGGCGCGTTTCGTCACAGGGTTATTTGGTAACCGTGATAGCGTTACGGAGATGTTTAACAAACTCAAGTGGCAGACTCTGCAAGAGAGGCGCCCTGCATCGCGGTGTAGCTTGCTGTCCAGGTTTCGAGAGGGTGCGATTCTGGGTGAGGTATCGAACATACTGCTTCCCCCTACTTATACCTCCCGAGGAGATCACGATTGAAAAATTAGAGAGATTCGAGCGCGCACGGAGGCTTTCCGGCAGTCGTTCTTCCCGCGAACCATACGCGACTGGAACAGAAAAGGTAAGTAATGACAGTGGCACGTAAAGTGCCCTCCGCCACACACCGTTGGGTGGCTTGCGGAGTATAAATGTAGATGAATGTAGATGTAGATGTAGATGTAGAAGGTAGCATTATCAGCAGAAGATGACATACATTTTGTACTGCAAGATAAATTTAATACCATAGCATTGGGTCGTAATAATGTATGGGCGACTCCAAAAGTGTGTAGCTGAAAGCTTTGCAACCCCTGGGTCTTACTTATACGCATGTGCATTGCTGCTGTTCAGTACTCCATTTCATCAAAGTATCATATTGTTTCCACTGTGTGTCTGTAGAATATTACAATCATTTTGAACTGAAAGATGAAGTCAGTATTCTAGCATAGGGTCACTATAATGTTTGGCTGACTTTGATATTGGGTTTAGAGATGAATTTTTTGATAAATTTGGAATAGGAATAACATTGTTTACTTTGGTAATTCTAACAGACAAGTGCACTTTAGGCTGCAAGTTAGATCAGCAGGAGTGTCTATGTGTGGTTTTTGACGAGACGACTTCATGGGCGCCCAATGGCGATGTTATCAGTGCATGTGTGGTTTATAACGTTATAGAACCAGTTTTTATGTACAGTGTGTCCGTAGTAAAAGTTTCAGTTTAAAAATGCTGTAGCAAGAGAGTACTGCTCAGGATGACTTCAAATTTGAATAGCACATTATTGATGTAGGAGGAAATGTCATGGAACAACTTTAAAAAATAAAAATAAAAAATATCGAAAATCTGCCCAATAGATGGCACTGTAAGCATCAGAATATGCACACCAGTAGATGTGCAGTACACAACTGTTCCTCTGTTTGCGTCTGACACACATACACTGTGACTGTCTCCATGAAATATCATGCACTAATGGTAAAGCCCTTTCACAAGAACAGTGACCAAGATCCAGTACAGCTGCAGAAGGTATGAGAAAAGTCACTGGTCTGATGTCTGCTGAAGGTCTGGAAAAACTCGAAAAGACAGGAGCTTTCGAAGTGCAACGTCTGTCGAAATGTGGCCACATTTCAGGAGGGGGTCAAGCAGTGGTGTGCCAACATGCTGTGAACAGAGAATTGCTTGAACGTTGGACATGTCTCAGAGTACAGAGCATATAATCCTACTTAACATCCTGTATTGCCACCCATATAAAATCACCCATGTTCAAGAGTTACTTCCTGCTGACCTGCCAGCAAGACAAACGTTGGCTTTCGAAATTCTTACTCTCCTGGAAATGGAGAATGAATGGCCATGAAACATTCTGTTTACCGTATAAGCCCATTTATACCTCCAATGACATGTCAAGACAAGAGAATTGCAGAATGTGGGCAATGGAAAATAAATCTGCGCTCTCATCAGCCAGTAACCAGTAACACTCCATTCTGCAAAGGTGATTGTATGGTGCAGGTAGACTGCATGCATTGTTTAGCAGGGGGGGGGGGGAGGCAACATTTTTTCAAGGAAATGAGTCCTGGGGGTCCTGTTATCTGTACCATCACTGGTAAATGCTATACGAGTATTTCCTTTCGTACATCAACGTCATTTCAGTTCTTCAGCAGCGTGGATGTGTGGATAGGATCATTTTTATGCAATATCGCGCTCCTCTGTAGATGCCAGTGAAGTGGCTGCTGCAGAGGCATTTCGGAAATGCTAGAATAATCAGTCGTCATTTTCCTACAGACTTGCCGTCCAGATCACCCAATCTTAATCCGTTTGACTTCTGCTGTGGGGTTATCCGGAAGATTTTGTGTTCAGTGCTCCAATTATGAACCTAGCTGAAGTGAAGACACGTATTTTGCAACGAATACTGAACGTGATTCCCGAGACACTCCGAACTGTTGTGGAGTATGCTGTTTCTCGACTTCAACTTGTGGCAGAAAACGGTGGACAGTGTATTGAATGTATCTTGCACGAGTCTCACGACAGTTAAAACCCGATGTCATTTTGCTTTCTGTGTCGTTTTTGGCCCAAGGATGGTTAAAAAACGATGTCATTTCGCTTTTTATGCGGTATTGGGCCACAGGACAATTAAAAACCGATTTTTCCCATCCGATGTAGTACGGCATTGCTGTGGTGGATCAGCTTACCTAACTAACAGTGCCACAACTGTTGACTGCCAAACTTGTCCAGTCATGAACACTGAACAGCGCAAATGGTGTTATGTGCAATTCAAATCATAGCCATCATATTGCAACTCATCTTTCATTTGTAGCCAATTCTACTTATGTTAAGACACTTTCAGCGCTATCTACTGGTAGAGTTCTCGTTGATTTTTGTTTTAATGCATTATATTTCTTATGTGTTAATAGCATGCTGTTCAGGAGTTACGTTCAACGTCTAACCTAAAAGCGAGCCACATGTACACTCCTGGAAATGGAAAACAGAACACATTGACACCGGTGTGTCAGACCCACCATACTTGCTCCGGACACTGCGAGAGGGCTGTACAAGCAATGATCACACGCACGGCACAGCGGACACACCAGGAACCGCGGTGTTGGCCGTCGAATGGCGCTAGCTGCGCAGCATTTGTGCACCGCCGCCGTCAGTGTCAGCCAGTTTGCCGTGGCATACGGAGCTCCATCGCAGTCTTTAACACTGGTAGCATGCCGCGACAGCGTGGACGTGAACCGTATGTGCAGTTGACGGACTTTGAGCGAGGGCGTATAGTGGGCATGCGGGAGGCCGGGTAGACGTACCGCCCAATTGCTCAACACGTGGGGCGTGAGGTCTCCACAGTACATCGATGTTGTCGCCAGTGGTCGGCGGAAGGTGCACGTGCCCGTCGACCTGGGACCGGACCGCAGCGACGCACGGATGCACGCCAAGACCGTAGGATCCTACGCAGTGCCGTAGGGGACCGCACCGCCACTTCCCAGCAAATTAGGGACACTGTTGCTCCTGGGGTATCGGCGAGGACCATTCGCAACCGTCTCCATGAAGCTGGGCTACGGTCCCGCACACCGTTAGGCCGTCTTCCGCTCACGCCCCAACATCGTGCAGCCCGCCTCCAGTGGTGTCGCGACAGGCGTGAATGGAGGGACGAATGGAGACGTGTCGTCTTCAGCGATGAGAGTCGCTTCTGCCTTGGTGCCAATGATGGTCGTATGCGTGTTTGGCGCCGTGCAGGTGAGCGCCACAATCAGGACTGCATACGACCGAGGCACACAGGGCCAACACCCGGCATCATGGTGTGGGGAGCGATCTCCTACACTGGCCGTACACCACTGGTGATCGTCGAGGGGACACTGAATAGTGCACGGTACATCCAAACCGTCATCGAACCCATCGTTCTACCATTCCTAGACCGGCAAGGGAACTTGCTGTTCCAACAGGACAATGCACGTCCGCATGTATCCCGTGCCACCCAACGTGCTCTAGAAGGTGTAAGTGAACTACCCTGGCCAGCAAGATCTCCGGATCTGTCCCCCATTGAGCATGTTTGGGACTGGATGAAGCGTCGTCTCACGCGGTCTGCACGTCCAGCACGAACGCTGGTCCAACTGAGGCGCCAGGTGAAAATGGCATGGCAAGCCGTTCCACAGGACTACATCCAGCATCTCTATGATTGTCTCCATGGGAGAATAGCAGCCTGCATTGCTGCGAAAGGTGGATATACACTGTACTAGTGCCGACATTGTGCATGCTCTGTTGCCTGTGTCTATGTGCCTGTGGTTCTGTCAGTGTGATCATGTGATGTATCTGACCCCAGGAATGTGTCAATAAAGTTTCCCCTTCCTGGGACAATGAATTCACGGTGTTCTTATTTCAATTTCCAGGAGTGTATTTTGAAAAACACAAACTATTTGGATGTGAAAATATTTGATTTTAGGGCCCATTATGCTTGACAAATGTGGTATGAATATCGAACTTTGGTTACCAGCAAGTGTTCCATTACTTGTTTTATCAGTGGTGCCAATATGTAAGCCTCGCGTAGTTTTTTAGTCTTATACAACAATTAATTTATGATAGTAGTACTATGACAGTAGCGCCATGAGTTTTTCTTTATTTGTTTTTTTTTTGTGCTTGATATCTTACTTATTTTATAAATAATTTATTTTCGGTGCACAGATCGCCTTCTCGAAATATCGACGTTTCATTTCTGTCTTACTCAACCACTGACTTTGGCCACACTGTATGTAACCATTTCATGTTACGATGGTCTCCTTGTGTATTACAAAAATATGCAGTTTAAGTGATACATTGCAAGAAGTAGCTCGTCAAAACACCTTCTTTCCATGCCATCTGTGGCTATGCTATGTCATGTGTCCTTACATATCATATTCTGGAACATTAAAATTAGCTATTTGACATTATTCGGTAGTTTACTATGGATGATACAGTTCATAAACGTTTCATAGAACCTCGGCACCATACTTCCGATCGTTAAATGTTGCAGTCTTCCCCAAATGGAGGTTTTCTATATGGCCTCCAATAGGATTAAATCATTTGTAATGAAAAGTAATAATTGAAAATCAAAATCAATTGTTATGTTGCTCTAGTGCAAACATTACCGAAAAACTTATAAAAACCTCAAATTATGACTTCTCATTCTACAAACCACCAATGACATAGCCTCAGATCGAAATGCAAACACCCTTTACATATTTTAGACATGGAGATACCTGATGTAAACACGTACGTGTGTGTGTGTGTGTGTGTGTGTGTGTGTGTGTGAGGTACTGTAGCACCCTGGGGTAGGACGTTACGGTGTATTGTGTATCGAGATCAGTTCATCTGATCAGAGATCTGACAGTTCATCTACATTTACATCTACATGAATACTCTGCAAATCACACTGCCTGACAAAGGGTTCATCAAAATGGTTCAAATGGCTCTGAGCACTATGGGACTTAACTTCTGAGGTCATCAGTCCCCTAGAACTTAGAACTACTTAAATCTAACTAACCTAAGGACATCACACACATCCATGTCAGAGGCACGATTTGAACCTGCGACCGTAGCGGTCGCGCGGTTCCAGACCGTAGCGCCTAGAACCGCTCGGCCACTCCGGCCGGCGAGGGTTCATAGAACCACCTTCACAACAATACTCTATTATTCCAAACTCGAACAGCGCTCCGAAAAATGAACACCTATATCGTTCCGTGCCAGATCTGATTTCCATTATTTTATTATGATGATCGTTTCTCTCTGTGTGTGTCGGCGCCAATAAATTATTTTCGCATTTAGAGGAGAAAGGTGGTGATTGAAATTTCGTTAGAAAATTCCGCTGCAATGAAAAACGCCTTTGTTTTAATGATGTCCACCCCAAATCCTGTGTCATGTTAGTGACAATCTCTCCCCTATTTTTTGATAATACAAAACGTGTTGCATTTCTTTGAACTCTTTCGATGTACTCCGTTAATTCTATCTGGTAAAGATCCCACACTACATAGCAATACTCCAAAAGAGGACGGACAAACGTAGTGCAGGCAGTCTTCTAAGTGCTCTGCAAATAAAACAGTCTTTGGTTCGCCTTCCCAACAACATTTTCTATGTGTTCTTTCCAATTTAAGTTGTTGATTACTGACTACCCAATAGATGTGGATATGTCGACTTGGAGGACGCCTGTCATGCCCAAAGGTGTTACTAAGGCAGTATTACAATATTTAACATTTATTGTCCATAAAATACAACAGTTGATGCTTCAAAATTCAAGCCGCCAGTGAAGGCAGGGCCCTGTGGAATGCACCAGTAAACACTTGGCATGAACTCGACAGTGTGTTGGCTCAGCAGCAGCGACATCGTGGGGATGGTCAACTTGCCTGCAGTAGTGCAGAGCCAAGCCTGCACCAAGTAAAGCTACACACAGTTTCCAGGAGGCAGAGGCCAGGGCACCCATGACCCTGTCATAGACTGCTCACAAGGGAGGCCTCTATCAGCTCAGCTTAGAGTACGTCAAGTTGTGCAGAGAAGTAACAAAGAATTCTGCCACAAGAACAGAGGCGAACGGCATCGGTGGCTCACTCACATGATTACAGATGATGATTTGCTGCCATATCCTATTGGTTAGGCCTCCAGATGACCTACTGGATGGTGACAACCGTGGCTCCCAATCAGTCTTGACTCGGCAGTTGGCACTGCAGCTCACAGTGATGAACTCCCTCCAGACTGGACTTGCTGCTCCACAAAAGACTGAAGGCGATTAGACGCGCAGAGGGCCGACCGACATACACATCCCCTCTCGACAGGATGGCTGCAAACTGAACAGAACTCCACCTGAACGGTAGTAGTATTTATACAGGACAAGCTCATATGTTCTGTTACGGTGGGCCGGCAATGACATCATTTGTCCTGGTTTTCCCGTCTGCTCAGCTCTCTTGGTCACTTTAAGATTTCACAACTTCACCTTTCAGACGTTCTTTCTGCCCTGTCAGTAAATAGTTACTCTCACATCTGACTTGAGCTTGCTTGCAACATTTTAAGCAGTCACCATTACGATGATATCCCGTCATGGCCATGACGTCATTTTGCTACGTTGCTCGACCGAGTGCCCAGCTCGTTCAGGGTGTTGCAACAGCTTTCGTGTTTGCCGCTGCTCTATCAGCGGTCCTTCAACCCTGGCATTCTGTCTGGTTATTGACCTACACTGCCCTGCCTCTGGTGTTGCCAGGTGAGAACTTTGAAATTTTTCTCGCAGAGCCGAGTATACTACTCTGCTGAGCAACATTCTCCCACCCTTCAAGAAATCCACCTCAGATTTCTCTGAGGTATCTCTGAAACAGTCTTGACATATCAGTACATGCACAGAATACAATTTATAAAACGTTCCTGTTTCTTCCTCATTTCGTCTAGCTCGAACCACATCGTTCCTCTAATTCTAAACCTTATTTTCTGAACTCAGTCCACAGAACTCATATTCTTACCACGACACTTTTTGCCTAAATTACTATAATACACTACTGGCCATTAAAATTGCTACACCAAAAATAAATGCAGATGATAAACGGGTATTCATTGGACAAATATATTATACTAGAACTGACATGTGATTATATTTTCACGCAATTTGGGTGCATAGACCCTGAGAAATCAGTACCCAGAACAACCACCTCTAGCCGTAATAACGGCCTTGATACGCCTAGGCATTGAGTCAAACAGAGCTTGGATAGCGTGTACAGGTACAGCTGCCCATGCAGCTTCAACACGATACCACAGTTCATCAAGAGTAGTGACTGGTGTATCGTGACGAGCCAGTTGCTCGGCCACCATTGACCAGAAGTTTTCCATTGGTGAGAGACTTGGAGAATGTGCTAGCCAGGGCAGCAGTCAAACATTTTCTGTATCCAGAAAGGCCAGTACACGACCTGCAACATGCGGTCGTGCATTATCCTGCTGAAATGTAGGGTTTCGCAGGGATTGAATGAAGGGTAGAACCACGGGTCGTAACACATCTGAAGTGTAACGTCCACTGTTCAAAGTGCCATCAATGCGAACAAGAGGTGACCGAGACGTGTAACCAATGGCACCCCATACCATCACGCCAGGTGATGCGCCAGTATGGCGATGACGAATACACGCTTCCAATGTGCGTTCACCGTGATGTCGGGAAACATGGATGCGACCATCATGATTCTGTAAACAGAACCTGGATTCATCCGAAAAAAATGACGTTTTGCAAATCGTGCACCCAGGTTAGTCGTTGAGTACACCATCACAGGCGCTCCTGTCTGTGATGCAGCGTCAAGGGTAACCGCAGCCATGGTCTCCGAGCTGATAGTCCATGCTGCTGCAAACGTCTTCGAACTGTTCGTGCAGATGGTTGTTGTCTTGGAAACGTCCCCATCTGTTGACTCAGGGATCGAGACGTGGCTGCACGATCCGTTACAGCCATGCGGATAAGATGCCTGTCATCTCGACTGCTAGTGATACGAGGCCGTTGGGAGAAAACTGGAGAACTGGAGAAAAACTGGAGAAAAACTGATAAATTTAAATATTAAGATGAAATTATAGCATACAAATTAAGTGAGAAACTGACATGGCAAATTGGAATAAAAAACTGAACAAAGCAAATTACATTACCAGAAACATATACAACAAAAAAGTCTGTCAACAACTACAAAAATGAAACAGTTACACGACCAAAAATACATGTGCAGCTAAAACCATTTCCAAAACAACTAATGTAGCAGAAACTGATATAATACTCAAGATAGAAAGAAGAATAATTAGGACACAAACAATATCAAGTACGCGAGTACTGGAGAATAGCTTCAAATGAACCTTATGCACCTATACCTCACTATACAGCCACTTTTTATATAGCATTTCATTATGACGACCTTTTCAAATTATGGTACTTTTTCGATTTATGGCCCATGATGTTTCGTTACACAGACAATAGCGACGCTTCTGCCTTCATGTGGCTTTGTTATATTTTGCCTTTGTCATCGCTTTATTTGCTGTCCTATCACTTGATTGTTTTCCATTGACTTATTAGTTTGACATATTCGTTGCTGTTTTGTTTGTTATACTTAATTACTACGTTGTAAGCATATTTGGCACATATGAATTGCAGACTGTATTTTCGTTATATAGACAATTCATTAATTCTTTCAAATATAATTGTTCCTTTTCAGAAAAAAATATGCCACCAAAACGTTTGAAGTTGGATTTTATCATGCTAGAGACCAAATTGAAAGTTTTATGTTGCATAGAAGCTGGTGAAAAATTATTAACATTTTTAATGCAGTGGGACTGATAAAGTCCATTGTTCAGAGTATTCAGGATATCAAAGAAAAAATCAAAACACAATTGCTCTCTGTTGCACATTAAAGTGCTTCAAAATTAACGAGCTGAAGAAGCACCATAAAGGAAAAACATGGGAAAATAATTACACACAGGGTGATTATAAGTAAAGTTAAACTTTCAAAACGCTGTAGATATAACACCACTGGTCAGAATGATGTCAAATTGCAACGAAATATTATCGGAGAAGGGGGAAAACGTATGGCAGAAGAAAAATAAATAGTTAGAAAATGTAGCAATAGATGGCGCTGTAAGCATCATAATTTTATGGTGGTCGACTACAAATGACAAATGAATCATACAACAATGTCTACGGTGTGGGTCTGACGCTGAACAAACTGTACTACTCAGTGTGCATGGGTGTACAGGTGTGATACTGTTAGCTACGTAAGCCCATCGACTACGGAAAGGTCATGTCACATCGGATGGGAAGAATCAGCTTTTAATCGTCCTGAGGCCAAAAACCGCATAAAAAGCATCAGTCAAAATCAAATCCGATTATTAATTTCCGTGTGACTGGCGCAAAGCATGTTCAATATGCTGCCCACCGTTTTCTGCAAGAAGTTGAAATCGAGAAACAGCATGTTCCACAATTGATCAAAGTGTTTCCAGGGTCACGTTCAGAATGTGTTGCGCAATGCGTGCCTTCAGTACAACTACGTTTTCAATCGGAACACTGAGCACAACATCTTTCAGCTAGCTCCACAGCCGGAAGTCACACTGATCAAGATCAGGTGATCGGGCCGGTCAAGCTGTAGTGTTCAAAATGATTCAAATGGCTGTGAGCACTATGGGACTTAACATCTGAGGTCATCAGTCCCCTAGAACTTAGAACTCCTTAAAACTAACCAACCTAAGGACATCACACACCTCCATTCCCGAGGCATGATTCGAACCTGCGACCGTAGCGGTCTCGCGGTTCCAGACTGAAGCGCCTAGAACCGCTCGGTCACAGAAGCCGGCAGGCTATAGGGAAATGGCGGCTGATAATTCTAGCATTTCCGAAATGGCGCATCAGCAGCTGCTTCACTGGATTTGCCTTGTGCAGAGGTGCGCTATCTTGCATAAAAATGATCCCATCCACACATCCACGCTGTTGGAGAGCTGGAATGATGTTGCGCAAAAGGCACTCATAGCGCTTACCAGTGACGGTACAGGTAACAGGACCGGAAGCATCTGTCTCTCCGAAAAAGTATGGCCCTATGATAAACGATGCCGTAAACCTACACCATACAGTGACCTTTTCAGGATTAAGTGGTACTAGTTGATTTACGCTTGGATTTTCCGTTGCCCATATTCGACAGTTCTGTGTATTGACAAATCCTGACAGATGGAAATGGACCTTCTTTGTCCACAAAATCTTCCAAGGCCAATCATTGCCCACTTCCATGCGCGCAAGAAATTCTAAAGCAAAGGTCTCTCTAGCTGGCAGGTTAACAGGAAGCAACTCGTGCACATGGGTGGTTTTGAATGGATAGCAAAGAAGGATGTTTCGTAGGATTTTACGCACAGTGCTCACGGGCATGTCCAATGTTCGAGCAATTCTCCGTGCACTACACGTTTGCACACCACCACTTGTCCCGTCCTGCATTGCTGTGGCCACTGCTTCCACTGACGTCAAATCCATTCGTTTCCTCCCTCTACCAGGTTGCACACCAAAAGAACCCGTCTTTTCGAATTTCCGAATCATTTTCTCCACACCCACGGCAGTCATCGTACCAACGCCTTTTTTCAAATCCTTCAGTGTCCGGAAATTCTGCAGAGGACGTATGCACAGTCATCATTCTTGTAATACAGCTTTATAAGTAGAGCGCAGTCCTGCATTGAGACAGCCGGCCGGAGTGGCCGTGCGGTTCTAGGCGCTACAGTCTGGAACCGCGGGACCGCTACAGTCGCAGGTTCGAATCCTACCTCGGGCATGGATGTGTGTGATGTCCCTAGGTTAGTTAGGTTTAAGTAGTTCTAAGTTCTAGGGGACTGATGACCTCAGGCGTTGAGTCCCATAGTGCTCAGAGCCATTTAAACCATTTGAACCTGTATTGAGACTGTCATGGCGAAAGGAGGAAAAGCCGTGTGCCCGGCATGTGCATAACAGGTGTGTTCATTTACGTATTCTGACACATACAGCGCCATCTATTGATCAAATTTCACACTATTTTTTTTTTCTTCTGCCATACGTTTCCACACTTCTCCGATAATATTCCGTTGGAATTTGAAGTCATTCTGACCAGTGGTGTTATTTCTACAGCATTTTGAAAGTTTAACTTTAATTATAATCACCTTGTATTTGGATTGAAGACTATGAAGGATTCCAATGAGCAAAAAGACCATTATTTCTATTTTTTATTTATTTGCTATTTGCTTTTAGTCTGTTATCTATATAAAAGAACAGCCAGAATAAAGCACACATTATTTTAATGTAATTTCAAATGTGTTAATAATAACAAGGCATTATGCTCTTTAAGAGGGGAAAAAACCTGCAGAGAACATCTACATACTATAATAATAATAATAATAATAATAATAATAACTAAAAAAAGAAAAGAAAAAAGAAACTAAAAGTCTACATCCAGAATCCAGGAGGCACACGCTACAGGTCTATTGCAGTATTCTGTACGACACTTCTATACAATACAATACATCACAACACAACACTGCACTGTACTTAGTGTCAGAACCAAGCTGAATTTCTCATTTGCTTCGATGGTTAGCCCCTGGCATGCTGAGATACAACTCAGGATTCACAGGGGCTGCGCTGCTGTTCCACCCTAAGTGTGAAGATTGGGAGATGGCTGTCAGGAAAATCCTTCTTGGTGCCCCCCCCCCCCCCCCCCCACAAGGCTCATCTCGTCACTGCTTACAGAAAGGTGTTGTAGGTGGATGTTTTGCCACGGTGTGTTGTCTTGTTATCATGATGTGTGATCTCTTCTTGATTCCTTATTATGTTATAGATTGTTGCATTTCTAATGGCACCTTCTCAGTCTATGTAATCCGCATTCACAAATGCCTTTGGTGAGTTTTCATATTTTCAGTAAGTAACTGGGATGTGGACCATGTCTTGATAGGTTGTGTATAGCTCCCTTGGTCAGAAGAAAGTATGTCATTCTTGTTCTTATTTTATGTTAGGAAGAAACTGGTAGGTTTTCCTCTCTGTCCCAGATTTCTTGCCATTCTGTATCAATTCATGCCTTTATTTCCTTACTCGATATAGCTCTTTGGCCCAGTATGTCCTGTACTTTATCATACTGGAGCTTTTTGAGCCAGTATTGTGCACCACTCTTTCTTACTGCTAGGTCTAGGTATAGCAAGCCAAATATCATCAGCAGTGCCTCAGTCGGTGATGTTCCATACGCGCCAGTCAGGCACAGGAGTGCATTTCTCTGCGCTTGCTGTAGAGCCTGTGCTGTCCTTACCTTTCCAGCTCTATGAGCCCAAACGCTCGACCTATAGCCAACAGCAGCACCTAAAGTTGCATTGTGATATGTTCTTATTGCACTTAGTGGCAGCTGAAAACTTCTTTGGCCAATTGCTGCTATTTCATTTAGGATTTTACTGCCTCACTGGCAGACGACTTCTTTATGTGTATGGAAGTTTTGCTTTTCATAGATGTTAATTCCAAGATACCCACATATTGCTTTTCTTTTCACAGGCTGGTTGTTTATTCTGATTGTGCGATTTCTCGTTCTTGATAATGTTACTTTTACACTACTGGCCATTAAAATTGCTACACCACAAAGATAACGTGCTACAGACGCGAAATTTAACCGACAGGAAGAAGATGCTGTGATATGCAAATGATTAGCTTTTCAGAGCATTCACACAAGGTTGGCGTAGGTGGCGACACCTACAACGTGCTGAGATGAGGAAAGTTTCCAACCGATTTCTCATACACAAATAGCAGTTGACCGGAGTTTTCCGGTGAAACGTTGTTGTGATGCCTCGTGTAAGGAGGAGAAATGCGTACCATCACGTTTCCGACATTGATAAAGGTCGGATTGTAGCCTATCGCGATTGCGCTTTATCGTATCGCGACATTGCTGCTCGCGTTGGTCGAGATCCAATGACTGTTAGCAGAATATGGAATCGGTGGGTTCAGGAGGGTAATACGGAACGCCGTGCTGGATCCCAACGGCCTCGTATCACTTGCAGTCGATATGACAGGCATCTTATCCGCATGGCTGTAATGGATCGTGCACCCACGTCTCGATGCCTGAGTTAACAGATGGGGACGTTTGCAAGACAACAACCATCTGCACGAACAGTTCGAAGACGTTTGCAGCAGCATGGACTATCAGCTCGGAGACCACGGCTGCGGTTACCCTTGACGCTGCATCACAGACAGGAGCGCATGTGATGGTGTACTCAACGACGAACCTGGGCGCACGAATGGCAAAACCTCATTTTTTTCTGGTGAATCCAGGTTCTGTTTACAGCATCATGATGGTCGCATCCGTGTTTGGCGACATCGCGGTGAACGCACATTCGAAGCGTGTATTCGTCATCGCCATACTGGCGTATCACCCAGCGTGATGGAATGGGGTGCCATTGGTTACACATCTCGGTCACCTCTCGTTCGCATTGACGGCACTTTGAACAGTGGACGCTACACTTCAGATGTGTTACGACCCATGGCTCTACCCTTCATTCGATCCCTGCGAAACCCTACATTTCAGAAGGATAATGCACGACCGTATGTTGCAGGTCCTGTACGGGCCTTTCTGGATACAGAAACTGTTTGACTGCTGCCCTGGCCAGCACATTCTCCAGATCTCCCACCAACTGAAAACGTCTGGTCAATGGTGGCCGAGCAACTGGCTCATCACAATACGCCAGTCACTACTCTTGATGAACTGTGGTATCGTGTTGAAGCTGCATGGGCAGCTGTACCTGTACACGCTATCCAAGCTCTGTTTGACTCAATGCCCAGGCGTATCAAGGCCGTTATTAAGCCCAGAGGTTTTTGTTTTGGGTACTGATTTCTCAGGATCTATGCACCCAAATTGCGTGAAAATATAATCACATGTCAGTTCTAGTATAATATATTTGTCCAATGAATATCCGTTTATCATCTGCATTTCTTCTTGGTGTAGCAATTTTAATGGCCAGTAGTGTAGTAACGTCTAAACTGTTTTGTGCGCTGCTATCATTAGTTTGTTTTCTAAGCACCAGTTACTTAGCCTTTCAAGAAGTACCCTGCTGTTTTCCTTTAATATAGCCCTTGCGTTAGCTGATACTATAATTATCAGAGCGTCTCTGTAAGTGGAGCAGTCTCCAGCGTTTGTTATACCCTGAATCTGGTTCCATAATGGCTCTATGCAGCATCCCAGAACTCTGGACCACATGCAGGGCCCTGTGGGCAGGCTTTTGTGATGTCTTTCACAATTTTCTTTGCAGGATATTCTAATTGCATCTTTCCGTCTGTGCAATAAACTCATAGTCTGTTATATAGACAGCTGGGACAGTCCATCTGTTTCAGCCTTTTGAACAGGACAGACCACCACAAATTATCAAACGCCCCAGCTATATCGAATATTATGCCTATAACATACTTGTCATCTTAAGTGTTCACAATATTCATCGCGTGACTTATCGCATCCTCGGTGGATTTTCCTTTCCTGAAACTGTACTGCTTTCGGCTCTTGCCTATTACCTGTCTGTGGTCCCACAGGTAGCGGCACAGAAGCTTTTCCTATACTTTGGCTGGAGCATTTACCAAATAAATGGGTCTATTAAAGATTCTAGTTCAAAATGGCTCGAATGGCTCTAAGCACTATGAGAGTTAACATCTGAGGTCATCAGTCCCCTAGACTTAAAACTACGTAAACATAACCAACCTGCGGACATCATACACATCCATGTCTGAGGCAGGATTCGAACCTGCGACTGTAGCAGCTATGTGGTTCCGGACTGAAGCGCCTAGAACCGCTCGGTCACAGAGGCCGGCAGATTTTAGTTCGATTGGGTGTTCGTCTTTACCTTTATTGGGTATAATGATATTCGAGATTTTCCAGATTCCGGGCACCCAACTCTGCAAAAGGCTTTCTGTCAGGTCCTGGCTATTTATTCTCTTTAACTTAATTAATGTTGGTCGTACGTCCTCCTGGGCGAATGGAATTACAATACTGTTATTCACATGCTGCTCTAGAAAGATGCTTATTGTACTCTGTCTTCCGTCATTGTATCATCTGGCAACAAAGTTCTGAGTAGGTATTGCACTGATGTCTCCCAGTCTGTTGTCGTCGAGCTGTCGGATTGTCTCACGGTTGATAATACAATGGATGATCGAACCTTGTTTGTTGCAATTTTGTATGGAAATCCCAAAACATCTATTACCATTTGGTCATTAACGCACACCTCCCATTTTTCTACTCTCGTTTGGTGTACTAGTTCTTCATACTGTTGTTTGACAGCTAGAAACTCAGCCTTCTTTGTCATTCTGTTTCCCCTACGGATCTCTGGTATTATCTCCTCGCCTACCTTCCCCTGTGTCTTAAGGACTGTCGGCCAGAACTCTAGGGAATTTTAAACCCTTTTGACTCTCTAACAAATGCTGCGATCACCTTATCTTTCGCCGTCTGCAACAGTCACACCAGTTCGTCCACTTTGGCGTGAACATCAAATCCGCTTCCTTGCAGTAGTTTTATCTGGAATTCAACCTTTAAAAGTTCCCAATTCGCCTTCTGTAGATTGTATAGCCGCTTGGGCTGGATGTTAGCGTCTAAGTCATTATCTGTGTTTGTAATTGCGACGTAAATGAGATTATGGTCACTTGTAAGTCCATCACAGACCTTCCAATTGGGAATGTGGTCACTGAATTTCGAGTTTATGAGGATAATCCCTATATCTGTTGCAGCACCTGCGACATTTTGGAAAGAAGATGGACTGAGAGGCTTATTTATGACATGAAGGCCAAGTTCTTGTCTAGCGTCCTGAAGACAGAATCCTCTTTCATCCGTTACTCTATGTCACAATGTTGATTTCACGTTTGCATCCATTACGAAAATGTGTCTGTCGTGTTGATCCAGCATTACCGTGGTTTTTAAGGTTTTTTTATATGTAGTTGTATCTCCTGATTGTATTGAAAATATTGATTACAGTAATGGTGTAAAATTTTCGTAAGGCAGTAATTTCTATTGTCACAGTGTGTTTGTCATACAGCTGTTGTATCTTTGTCACTGTTATGTCTTTATCTGGCACAACAATTGCGGCCATTGGCTGATGAGCTGATGTTTTGATCTGTGCTGGAACAGGCTTGTGGGGTAATTACCGTTTCTGGTTCAAATGGCTCTGAGCACTATGGGACTTAACATCTGAGGTCATCAGTCCCCTAGAACTTAGAACTACATAAACCTAACTAACCTAAGAACATCACACACACCCATGCCCGAGGCAGGATTCGAACCTGCGACCGTACCTGTCGCGCGGTTCCAGACTGAAGCGCCTAGAACCGCTCGGCCACTGCGGCCGGCTACCGTTTTTGGAATATGGCTCATGTATACATAGTATGTGTAAGTCCAACTCCTCTAACATTTTCCTGGGTTCTTGCATCAGCATGGTACCGCGCATCGCATTTATCTGGCCAGTTTTAATCATTTGTCTCTGTCCCGTTGCCTTTGGGGTGCAATTTGACTGTAAGTGAAAGCTATGGGTTCCTTATGAGCACATAGCTATAGAGACAGTCTCACCTGTAATCATGTACAATTCAGCCATGTGTCATCACTAGAGACCGGATTTATGCATTTGCATATTTCGCTTCTTTTCACCGGTTATTGCACATGTAAACTAAAAACTAATGACGATGCATATTTTCGCTCTATGTTTACAATATTTTAAATATTGAGACGGGTGGTCTCTAGCTCGATCTAGTTTTGATGTCTCACAGATTGACCGCGACCTATGGCTAACAGAGAGGCCACTATACAGCGAAATCATTACAGAAGAGGAACAGGAACAGACAGACAGACAGACACAGTAAATGCTCCTGCGACCGTGCCTCTGATTAATAATCCTTCGCTGTCATACCGTACGTGTCGGTAACAAGTAAATTAAACTACGCAGACTTTTAGACGCACGTCCATTGTTTCAGTTTAGCTTTCTATTTACTTGTTCACAGTTGAACGTGTTTACGACGTGTAGTGTGTAACTTGTTGTGCGTATACCGCCCGAAAAAAGAAATGTCGTTTCGTGGATAGCTGACCATACTGGAACATTTACACATGACGGAATTGTTTTATATCGTCGAATTTGAGAGAAAAACGTTCCATGCACAAAAAAAGTTTCTAATAGACCAGCACGTCAAGACAAGACAAGAGAAGAAAGGACCACAGCAACAACTTCTGACAACAGCAAGTTGCAGTAGCGGGGATTTGTCCGAAGGTAACCAAAAAAGTCGACTTAACATGGATCTACGTGAAGCATTCATTGCAAGCAATATTCCCCTTCACAAACTTACAAACCTTATCCTCAAAGGCTTCCTGCGCAATTATTGCTTAAATCAAAATATACCAGATGAATCAACATTGCGTAAAAATTACATGCCAACAATTTACGTAAATGTTCTGGAAGAAATACGCAATTAACGACAGCATTATCTGGATTTCAGTTGACGAAACTACAGACACTTGTGGCCGTTACATTGCAAATTAGATTGTTGGCGCTTTAGAATACGAGCCTCCTCTTTCACATTTAGCGGCCTGCAAAGAACTTTATAAAGTAAATCATTCTGCGATGGCCAGATTTGTGAATGAGGGTATTAGAAAAATATTTCCAGAATCTTCTGCAGATGAAATGGTGTTTGTATTTATTTCAGATGCTGCTTATTTCATAGCAGGAAAAGCCCTCCGAGTATTTTATCCATATTTGATTCATGTGGCGTGCTTTGCTCATGGAGTACATCGCCTTGCTGAAATGTTCCACGTTTGTGAAGGTAAATCAACTGATTTCATCCACAAAGGAAGTGTTTCTAAAGGCTCCTGCTTTCGTCAAGACCAATAAAGAAAAACTACCAAACTACCAAATGTGCCTTTACCCCCCCCCCCCCTCCAAACCAGTGGTAACTCGTTGGGATACGTGGGTCGAAGCTGTGTTGTTTTACAATGAACATTTCGAGGCCATTAGAGGGGTAGTAAATGACTTCCATAGTTTGCCAGTGCAAGGAAGCTTTTAATGATTCTGGTATTAAAAAGACATTGCTGTGATTAGCACTCATTTTTCCCATATACGTGCAAGTATTAAAAAAGTTGAAACGCAAGGTTTGGCGTTGAATGAATCTATCCAGTTAATGAATGAAATTGTTCTAGTGAACTCCTCATTGCTTGAGGTATTCCCAAGAAAACTTAAATACAAGTTTGAAAACATTTTAAACAATAACCACACTTTGACCCTTGTACCAGATTGGTAGTTTTATTGATGGGATAGTTGAACTTTTACAAGAAACAATAAGTGCCAAAATAGCACCCAAATTCAAATACTGCCCAGTTACGTCAGCTGATGTAGAAAGGTCCTTTTCTGCTTATAAAAATGTTTTGAGTGATCGAAGACACTATCTTATTAATGAACATTTGGAACAGTACTTGGTCATTTGTGTTTACAATAGTAGAAAAATGTAAAACAAATTGTAAATGATGCTTTGGTCCAATAGTATTAATTAAAAGTTAATGCTGTTCAAAAAATTCATTATTCTATGTTGTTTTTTAAATAAAATGTTATGGAGTTTTTGAGCGTGCCCCTCTGCGTGCGATATATCTCAAAGTTGGTTCTGTACATATTGGTTGTTTCGCTGCGGCTCACTCGCATCCCATCCGCTTTTTACAGTCAACAATAGCAAAGAAGGAACAATTCTTGATATACAGTATACGTCCCCGTTTTGCAATTTTTTAGGAAATAATCCCAAAAAGGCCCCTTTCCTAACCTCTACCGGAAAATAGTTACAAAATATCAGCGTTCTAAATGTGCCGATTGTTCGCTCTTCCTCGTGATTAATATGCACAGGTTCGATTTTAAGATATAATACACTCAGTAACTACCATGTTTTTTTTATTATTTTATCTTGCATATTTGGACACTTTTCATGTATTTTTTAAGCATTGTTTCACGTATATTTTAAGGTTTTGATGATGCACATAATCCGGTCTCTAGTAATCACTAACTGTCTGTGTCGATGCTCAATATTGTGTCTTCTGCCTCCTCTTCAAGATGGTGTCGAGTAGAGTCTGCAGTATCTTTGAATTTTAGGCAAGTTGATGACACTGAGCTGAATATGATCAACTTCCTCCATTATAGGAAACTTTATGGTACAGCCTTTTGGATGAATGTGCCTAATCAGGTGTCTTATTGCTATGGTTAACACATGCATATCCTCCAGTTTAGTTAGTTTCATTGCGTTTTCACACACATTGTGAACAGGCCACAGGTCCAGCCGTGAATTAACTCAATTTTTCATGTCATATCCATCACTGTTTGTACCATTTTCATAATTCCCATTGCCATGAGTATTTTGTATGACCTGTGTAATTTCGTACTCTTTCTCTATTAGCTGTTGTAAGCTATCAAACGGTGCTACAATAATGTGTGATGTGTCACACCTAGCATTCATTGCACTTTTAACTTTTTCTGAATTTGAGAATGTGTCCTTTAAGTCGTTCTTGTCTAGATGTAGGCATCCTCCATTCCTTGTCTCTTTTTCTTATCCACTTTCTTAAACTCCACTCCATTTCTCTTTATTACTCTACGAGGGTCGGTCAAAAAGTAATGCCTCCCATTTTTTTTCTACTTAAAGAAATTAAGTTAAGTGAAAAATTTGAATTTGGCGCCATTCCTCAAACCTTCTTCTGCAATCCACTGCAGTAGTAACTTTCTGTGTCAACAGGTGGCAGCACAGCAGAAGTTTGTAAGATGGCCGACATCGATGTTCGTTTGAGACAGCGTTGTGTGATTGAATTCTTGAATGCTGAAGGTGAAACGCCCATACGCATTCATGAAAGACTGAAGAAGGTGTATGGTGTTGTGACAGTGGATGTCAGCACTGTTAGACGATGGGTTCGTCGTTGTAAGGAAGCTGAAGGGCAAACACCGTTGACTGACGAAAAGCGGAGCGGCAGGCCGGTGAGTGCAGTGACTCCACACAACATTCAGCAAGTTGATGACATCATTCGTGGTGACCGTCGGGTGACTGCAGATGAAGTGTGTCGCATTATTTCTCTTAGTAAAGGCAGTGTGATCACGATTATTAAACAATTGGGGTACTCAAAAGTTTGTGCACGGTGGGTTCCAAGAATGTTAACCGATCAGAATAAAGAGGCAAGGAAAACAATAGCCTCCCAACACTTGCAGCGCTTCCGTTTGGAGGGAGATGAGTTTCTGAAAAAAATTGTGACCGGGGACGAAACATGGGTGCATTTTTTTGAACCCGAATCAAAGAGGCAGTCAATGGAGTGGCGTCACACAAGCTCGCCGAGGAAGAAAAAATTCAAAACTGTGCGATCGCCAGGGAAAGTTATGGCAACAGTTTTCTGGGATACAGAGGGTGTGATTCTGGTTGATTTTTTGGAGCAGGGATGCACAATAAATTCTGTTCAATACGTCACAACCCTCAACAAACTTAAAGCACGTCTTCAGCGAGTTCGCCCAACAAAATCAATGGCAGATGTTCTTCTTTTGCATGACAATGCAAGACCACACACCAGTCGTCACACCTCTGACGAGATTGTCAAAATTGGATGAGAAGTTTTGCCTCATCCCCCATACAGCCCTGACCTGGCACCATCAGACTTCCATCTGTTCGGGCCACTAAAAGAAGCTCATCGTGGGATTCATTTTGAAGATGAGGAGGCCGTCAAAACATCCGTGCGTCAATGGCTTAGGAAGCAGAGCTGTGATTTTTACCGTGCTGGGATACATGCCCTTGTTCAAAGATGGACCAAAACTGTAGAGATGGGCGGAGATTACATTGAAAAATGACAAAATGATCCTCAATGTTGTGGTTTTCAACCTATGTAATTGCATTTAAATTTCCTGACAATTAAACGTAGAAAAAAAAATAGGAGGCATTACTTTTTGACTGACCCTCGTATTTATTGGTCTTTTTATTGTCCATATTGTTATTGCCCTGTCTATGTGGTTAGTAACATTTGTGTGTGTCTGTCTCTTCTCATTCTGCCCTTCACATTAGACCAGAATATTTTGGCTTATTTTGCATCGCACTTTTTGATAGAGGTTTCTGTTTCTTACAAAGATGGCAGGTAATTTTGTGTGTTTGATCAGTGGGCTCGAGTTTGATAATTTTCTACCTCGACACTGTTTCATCTTATTCGACTGTTGACCTGACATTTTCTGCATTTCTATTTACTCTGTGGTTTCCTGTGATGCTTGACAGCAGATTACACAGTGATTCTGAGTCCATATTCGGTTCTTTGGATTTCCCGCTCCAAGAACATTTGGTACTATCCAACAAGAGGCTAGAAGTATTTTGGAAATTTAAAGAGTGAGAATAGTGATGAATCTGTGAAGTACGGAACATTTCAAGGAAGCTGGAGTTGGTTTAAAAACATTCAAAAATCACTACAATTTGCACAACTTTATAATTAAAGGAGAAAGAACTAGTGGAGCTGAAAACACAGCTAAAGAATATCCCAACATTTTGAAATGGATACTGACCTGAATAAGGTTTCAATGTAGATGAAACAGCACTCTATTGTAAGCGAAGGCATTAAAGAACTCATATTTCAGAACGTGCAAAATCTGCATCTGAATATAAGGTGTCAAAAAAGAATTATTGACTTTGCTTCTTGGTGCTACTGCTGCAGGTGATTAGGGAATCTTGGAGACTGTTAAAATCAACTAGACTGAACCGAGTTTGGAAAAAAAATCTGGTTCTAATGTATAAAGCTAATAAACCTAAAGTCGGTTCTCTTTCAGAACTAAAACTTAGGAAGCCATTTTGGTTTTGGAAGAAGATGATTTGATTGACCTCCAAGACACTGACAGAGAACCTGTTCCAAACAAGGAACTGAGCCAGTTACAAACAGAATGAGCACATGAAGAAGAGACAGAGCCAAAGACCACCGTGTGCCAAAAGGTAATTACCAAGAACTCGGATACGCGCTCTCATTCTGAGCTGGGAATGAACATCGTTCTTGAAACTGATCTTGACAAAGAACACAGCACCAAAGTGTCTCAGGCTGTGAACTCAGCCACTACCCGTTACAAAATACAGCTAAAAGTGACTGAAAGCAAGGTGAAGCAGACAATTTTGCACCAATATTTTAAAGTGGGTCAATTCACATAAGTGCTAAGTGAGGATGGCAAAATATAATGGCTTAGCAAGTCTCTATGTTACTGCTTGTCATGCATTAAAACAGTTTCCAAATACTTATTTTGTTATATGTATAAATGCATGCATATGATCTCTCTTTTTTTTTAATTTGTGCCTTTATTTGATCAATAAAAGGACAACAGGAAAGGTGATCTCAAATGAATAAAGAAAAAGAATAACTGAAAGAATTAAGAATATTGGACATACAGAAGAACAAACATTCCTTTACATAATAATAAAGTACAATGACACTGGTTATAACCAATGTATTACTGAAATATTATTGAACTGAACTGTACAGAGTGATCAACACTTAATGCATTATTTTCACAGTGTGCGCACCCGGTGAGGCCAGCTAATGTGACCGTGGTGCGGGTGGCATGAGGTTCGCACTAAATATAGTATGGTTTATTATAAAACATATGTACCATAAACACTTTAAAAAGCAAATTTTTCACATACATTTCCCAAGGAGATGCTGGCACATCCTTCATTCATTATTCAAGCACTTCTGACACCTGCTTAGGAAATTGCTCATTCGGATCTGCAGTTACCCCTGAGAAATGGCAGCAGTTTCTTGATGAATGTTAGCTTAAGTTCATCTAAAGTGTGTGGATTTGATTTGTACACTTTCTCTTTTAATACTCCCCACAGATAACATTCACAAGGGCTTAAATAGGGCTAACAGGTCATATTTTGTTATCTTGATACAAGTCATGAACTTCCTGTACTGAGAAGTTGGTTCTAGTGCTGATCGCAGAATCCTGCTAGAAGGTCATGAAAGCATGTTCTCTCTCAGTTAATTGGTCACAATAATGGTGCAAAATGGTTACCACATATCTCTCATTGTTAACTGTTTCTCGCACGTGCGCCCACACACACACACACACACACACACACACACACACACACACACACACACACACACACACACATAAAGCCTATTATTCTCTCACTGCTAATAACGCCCTACGTTCCTATTTTTGATCATGCATAGGTGCCTCTTGTGTCACATTACATTTTTCAGAACTCCAGTAAAAATTATTTTGAGTATTAACATACCCATGATTCATCTGAAAAGGAAGTTAGATGAGGGTCAGTTTGTCCATCATGCACCCTATTCAAAGCCATTCATAAAACTGCAACCTTTTTTCAGGAGCATCATATTTAAGTTCTTGCACTGCTGTTATTTTATAGGGCCGGAGCTTCTGTCATTTCATAGCTGTTAAAAGAGCCATAGGGAATTTTCATTTTCTGAGAAAGATGTCAAACTGAATTCCTTGGAGACCTTCCCAGAGCTTCTACAATGTTATCACAGTTATTTCTGAGAGTACTGTACGTGGTCATCTAAGTTCACAAAATTTATTGATCCATCAATAGATTTTACTGCAAACACAAAATTGAACATGAAATCTCCCTTGCAATGGTCTCCTTACTGCACACGCTGTTTGTGTGCACCTATGAATCATACATAAATACTCTTTGACGAATAGAATTTTGTGTTTCCACATTTTGCTTGAAGCCCTTTCCCTCAACGCACTGCATTTCGTCACCTAACGAACAAGCTACCTGCCCAAGATTTCTACACAAACAAAGGCCTTGCAGGGGAGGAGAAATATTACTCCCTGTCAACACCATCACTGGCTGGCTGGCTGCCGACTGGGGAAAGAAATCCCTGCCAGGAAGCTGCGGTATGGATTGATCACCCTGAACAACAACCACTCTTTGTACAAACCTCTGTGTAATTGAGAGTGGTTCAATGAAGACCATAAATAATATTTTAGGGTGCTGAATATAAACATAGTCACTAAAAATGCAAGTTTTGTTTCAGCTTTTACCTATTTCAATTTTTCTGACTTAATCAGAGAAGGGTTATGCATACAATACTCTAATTGACCTTCCATGGAAGGAAGGTCACATATGGCACTAGCACTTTTCTTGCCATATTTATACTGTTCCAAGTGAGTGTCTCGCAGTAATTAGTTACGAGGTGAATTCGAGTTCTAAGGCCTCCGATTTTTTTCTCTGGACTGGAAAGAGAGAGAAACATGCGCATTGTTTTAAAATGAGGCTGCGTTCATTGTCAATACATCCCAGAGATGGAAGCACCGTACGGCAGATGGAATTTTACCACCAGCAGCGAGAATGAGAACTGTTTTAAATACTTAAAATGGTGACGTTTTCCTTACTTGAACAGCGTGCAATCATTCGTTTTCTGAATTTGCGTGGTGTGAAACCAATTGAAATTCATCAACAGTTGAAGGAGACATGTGGTGATGGAGTTATGGATGTGTCGAAAGTGCGTTCGTGGGTGCGACAGTTTAATGAAGGCAGAACATCATGTGACAACAAACCGAAACAACCTCGGGCTTGCACAAGCCGGTCTGACGACATGATCGAGAAAGTGGATTGAATTGTTTTGGGGGATCGCCGAATGACTGTTGAACAGATCGCCTCCAGAGTTGGCATTTCTGTAGGTTCTGTGCACACAATCCTGCATGACGACCTGAAAATGCGGTAAGTGTCATCCAGGTGGGTACCACGAATGCTGACGGACGACCACATGGCTGCCCGTGTGGCATGTTGCCAAGCAATGTTGACGCGCAACGACAGCATGAATGGGACTTTCTTTTTGTCGGTTGTGACAATGGATGAGACGTGGATGCCATTTTTCAATCCAGAAACAAAGCGCCAGTCAGCTCAATGGAAGCACACAGATTCACCGCCACCAAAAAAATTTCGGGTAACCGCCAGTGCTGAAAAAATGATGGTGTCCATGTTCTGGGTCAGCGAGGGCGTAATCCTTACCCATTGCGTTCCAAAGGGCACTACGGTAACAGGTGCATCCTACGAAAATGTTTTGAAGAACAAATCCCTTCCTGCACTGCAACAAAAACGTCCAGGAAGGGCTGCGCATGTGCTGTTTCACCAAGACAACGCGCCCGCACATCGAGCTAACG
Source organism: Schistocerca cancellata (assembly GCF_023864275.1). Classification (NCBI taxonomy): domain Eukaryota; kingdom Metazoa; phylum Arthropoda; class Insecta; order Orthoptera; family Acrididae; genus Schistocerca; species Schistocerca cancellata. The sequence continues at coordinate 754,765,390 of NC_064629.1, read as the reverse complement.
TTACGCAACAGTTTCTTCGCGATAACAACTTTGAAGTGATTCCTCATGCTCCCTACTCACCTGACCTGGCTCCTAGTGACTTTTGGCTTTTTCCAACAATGAAAGACTCTCCGTGGCCGCACATTCACCAGCCGTGCTGCTATTGCCTCAGCAATTTTCCAGTGGTTAAAACAGACTCCTAAACAAGCCTTTGCCGCTGCCATGGAATCATGGCGTCAGCGTTGTGAAAAATGTGTACGCCTGCAGGACGATTATGTCGAGAAGTAACGTCAGTTTCACCGATTTCGGGTGAGTAATTAATTAGAAAAAAAATCGGAGGCTTTAGAACTTTAATGCACCTCGTAATATTGATACACTCTACATTTCCTGGTACCTTTACCTTTTATATTTTTTCTTCTTTTACACAGCCAATCAAATTAAAGATATGTCAAGGTTGACTTGGAGTGAAGTAATGCATGTTAGTGGAGTGGTCGTGCAAAATGAACTATCATTTATATATGTTAATGGTTCTCTACAAATCATGACAGCAGCAAATCCCACTAACCCGCCAAGGAGGAAGGCATACTCAAGACAGATGGTACATGGATGAGGGACCTAGAGCTTGTCCCTCGTCTCATTTGGCAAACAAAGAATAGAATGTAGACCATATTAATCTGCATGGGTCATTCTGAACAAGGCAGGACTGATCAGACGGGAGAGTAGCTTGACAAATGCCACAAGGGGTTTTACAGCACCTCAGCTGTTCATAATACATATACAAGGTCTGTTCAAAAAATTCTGGAACTTTGACCACAAAATTTTTTTTATGCTTACCTTTCTCCTTCAAAATCTCTCCTCCACAACTGATCCTCCGCTCTGAATGTTGTTTCCACTTCTACAAACAGTCCTGATACACCTCTTGCTGATTGCTTGAAGTGCCATCTGCAAATTTTCTTTACCTCATCTATCGCCACAAATCTTTGTCCTTTCAATGGGGTTTTCAACTTTGGAAAACAAAAAACCCACAGGGGCCACATGTCTCATTTGTGTAATCCAAAAGCTCTTCATAGATTGCTAGGCACAGGTCTTTGTGGTCTTGACTCATGAGCCATGGGATGAACTTGGCAACAACAAGATGCATTCCCAGATCCTGTGTCAGGATTTTATGACATGATCCAACTCAAATATTTATTACATTCTTCTACAATCTCTCCGAGTCAGCCAGACTTTGATTGGCATGCACAACTTCACTGACAGTCCAGACACGAATATTGTTGGTAGACGTTGAAGGGTGTCCTGAATGAGGGTATTCTAACTTCTGTCGGGCCATCTTTAAACTGTATGAACCATGTGTAACACCGAATACGGTTCAAGCACTCATCACCGCAAGCTTCCTGCACCATTCGGTCTGTCTCTGTAAAGGTTTTCTGGAGTTTCACACAAAATTTAATGCAGATGCATTGCTCCTCTAACTCTGTCATCTACAAATGTGCAATCTGTACGTCACAACGTTCTACTCAATACGGCAAAACTTTGACATTTGACAGAACTTTGTGTGCTTTTTTCGGTCTTGGCTCTGCGGGATGCTTCCATTGGGAAGACTGAGCTTTGGTTTCGACGTCATAACCGTAAACCCATGTTTCATCACCAGTTATGACCTTTTTTGAGCAAATCAAGATGATCATTGATGTCATTCAACAGCTCCTGAGCGATGCTCATGCGACTGTTTTTCTGATCGAAATTGAGAAGTTTTGGAACAAACTTCACTGACATGTCTCATGCCCAAAACATCCAAAAAATTACACGACACGAGCTGACCGATATGCCAGCACCCTCAGCAACTTCTTTTACAGTAATTCAACAATTTTCCAAAACAATTTTCTTCACAGCTTCAACTTTATCAACTGTTGATGTGCTGGGGCGTCCAAAGCGAGGTTTGTCATTGGCATCTTTTCAGCCATCTTGGAAGAGCTTGTACCACTTGTTAACATTTTCTTTTACTTAGAGCTGACCACCGTATGCCACTGTCGACATTTCAAGTGTTTTAGAGCACTTGATTTCATTTTTCACACAAAATTTGATGCAACTTCTTTGCTCCAATTTTATAACAACCTAAAATTGCCAAGCACACTAAAACACGTCTAATCTTTCTATCTGTCAAAAACAAACTAAGTATGCTGTATACTTGAAACTGTGAACATAACATACAAGATGTGAGAATCTGAAGGTAACATTTTACTAGTATCGCAATTTTTGTGCCCAACTTTGATTCAAATTATCTAGCATTGTTATCCCACATAGCCGCATTTTTTTACCTCTTTACAAAATATTCAACTTTGCACTTAATTTATTCAATATTGGATATATACATATAAAAAATTTTATACTTCAGAACCAGTTTCACATTCGTCATACTCTTAGCCCCAATATACGAGAAACAAACTCTGAAATTTTTGTCAACGCCAATTTTTTTGGGCGATTTTGCCTGAAAGTTTCTGGCTAAATATGGCTCTTTTCATTATTATTTCTAAGAAAATGCATAAAGTTGTACAAGATATCAGCATTTCTTTTCTGTCAACAAAATAGGGCCAGATATGTATCAGCTCAAATTTACCAAAAATTCTTGCTCGCTCTACGCTTTAGCACAGAGTCAAACAAGTGACTGTATCTCTGCCTGTATTACTTCAACGAACATCGCACTTTAGCAATGTTCATCGGGAACATGTGCGAATGTTCACATAAAATTTCAACAAAACCAGTGGCGCTCGAGCAGGGAGGCCTAGATGAGTTGATGTTGAATCACCCATTTGCAATTACAGAAAAAATGAAGATATGTAAGTAAGGCCTTTGTTCTACAAGAACTACACATGAATATTGTGTCATGTAAAGCTATGAACCCACTCCAGTGCATACAACTGATTTCTTTGAGATTAAAGATGCTGCCGAGACATTTGACAATGAAGGTGTGTATGACCCAATGCAGTATGACAAGAAGAGTGTCACGATCATTCATCTCAGTACCTATTACAGGTTCTTACTCTTAAAAAAAAAAAGAATGGAAAAATGTCAGTCTTCAAAAGAGGAAAGGCCATGGCCGATGTATGAAATGCTGTACTCCATCTGAAAGACCAACCATGTTTATCAATTTCAAACCAGAATTACCTGTTTGTATCACCAACTATTCAACACCACAGGGAATTCCACAGCGAACTTGCAACATGTAATTCCAAGAATGGAATTGTGTTAAATAACAGCATCCAATACGAAGTTTTTTAATTTAATTTTGTAATTCTTTTGCCAAAAAATTTCAAATATGAGAGTTTGTCGACCGCAGTTCCGCTAGTTACTATATTTTGAATATAAGTAAGTTATGCACAAAGAGAGATATATTGTTCTTTGATTCACTTGACAAATGCCAGATTTGCCATTTAGAACATTTTCCACTTCCACTCTTCGTATGTACTGAAAATACTATTAATAAAATTTTCAATTTAAATGATATTTTTAATATTTTTAATTAGCCATTATCAATCAATTTGAGACAAGTTTTTGGATGTGGTCCACTCTTCTGACAATTCATACTGAAACAGAGGGGAGCACACAAGATGAACAGTGTCATTAAGTCTTTAAAAACAATGATGGCAAAGTGGACCCTTCCCTTAAAGATTTTATTTTATTCCGATTGTGACATTTTGATGTCCAACCAGTGGAGCACACCCCTCAGGTGTCCGAGTCACAGTCCAGTGAAATGAAATTTTAACAGTGCCGGAAAGTTACATTCCATTAATAAATGCATACCTATTTTTTTTTTACTCTCTAGGTACTAACCCCAACTACATGTAGTGGCAGAGTCCTCTACATGTAGTTAGATCATTAACTTGCATATAAACTGGAACTTTATATGAAATTTTATTGTTTTCATAAAATCTGTGTCAAACGATAACACTCATGTGTTTCGAAATTCATAAATGACCTATGCCTCAAGAGCTCTCTACCATACAAGTGTTAATCAGTCACTCAGTTTGGTGCCCCTCAGGAGACAAATTCAAGGCGATTTCATCAAGTGAAGGAGGAGGTGTGGAGCACAGTTATGTTCTCTTAATGCCAGAGTACATCCCACAGAGAGTTGCACAACACACAACAATTACTAATGAGCATGTCATTGAGGCTGTTTGCAAATGAACTTAGGGCGATTGGCCAACATATGTTTCTAATCTTAGCTGAAAAGCATTATGCACATATTTACAGCAACAGTCAGAAAAATTGGAATTCAGAAACTTGTGTGTTTGGGTCCAAGGTCAGTGAATGAAGGGCAGAAAACCAACAAATAATAAAACTGTTCACAAGGTTACCACAAGTTACATGACCTTTTCCGGCAAAAATCTAAATCTGGTGAGAATATTACAATTCCAAATGAGGGGGTGGGGAATCAAGTGTGGAATGTTTAGCCAGTCCTGGAGTGGTGTGGTGTGGTGTGCAAGTCAGAACGCGTGCGCAATGAGTTCTGTGTACTGAGAGACAATACTTTGTGACAAGGCTAGTGTCCTGAGAGAGAGAGAGAGAGAGAGAGAGAGAGAGAGAGAGAGAGAGAGAGAGAGAGAGAGATTTAATGAAGTACTTTGTCTAAAAGCTAATACTCTCCAAATGTCTACAAGTGTGCTTGCTTGCCACTCAATTCCATCTTTACATTGCACACAGTGCTATTGGGTGCATTGCTACTTTTGTAAGACTACTACAGCACCATGCAGCACAAAGCGAAACAAATATTTCAAATCAAACATTCCTATTTATTTACGTGCTGTACGAATATGTAATAAAAAAATGGGGATACCTATTTTTAAAAATGCAGCTTCTATCAATTTTACCTATGGCAGTGCCATCTAGTGGGATATCCATCATAGCACCATCTGTTTTCCCCATCACACTAACAGATTTGTTGTTCTTATTTTTTGTTTAAATTAGCATCAAACAAAAAACTAAGAAGACCAAATCTGTTAGAGCATAACAGGGGAAAGCAGAGGGCACTACGGCTGGTCCACTAGATAGGTCAAATTGATAGAAACTGCCTTTTTTCCCAACAAGTACCCCAATTTTTTATTATATATTCATATAATACATAACTAAATAGGAATGTTTGATTTGGAACATTTGTTTCCCTTTGTGATGGCTGGTGGTGTAATATTCTCACAAATTTAGCAACACACCTAGTATCACTGAGTGCAATTCATTACTTAAAATAGGTATGATAACACACTTGTCCAGTCATAATAATTACGAGGAAGACATAATATTGTTAAAATGGAAAGTTTAACAGTCGCAGGAAAGGTACATATGGTGTTTATTTATGGCTATTGTGATCAAAATGCCCAACAGGCTTGTGTTATGCATGTTGATCGTTGTCCTTACAGACAGCATCCATTTGTCCAGACCTTTCATCGGACAGTTAATGTATTTAAAGTAACTTGAAGTTTTCAGCCAAAGAAGAAGATGCAACCAAGTACTGTGACAAATGAAGATGCCCAAATAAGCGTTTCAGCTGCAGCTGAGGCTAGTCCACACATTAGGAGCAGACAGAGTAGGAATCTGGAATTTCAGATACGTCAGTTTTTAGAATTCTATATCATCATACATTTCACCCTTCATATATTTCTATGCACCAGGAATTGCATGGCGATGATTTTGAATGTCGTGTAAATTTTTGCCACTTGGCACAAAATAAATTACGAGACAACAGGTTTCTTTCAAGAGTTCTAGTTACTGACTAAGTGTCATTCACAAACAGAGGTAACGTAAACTGGCATAACGTGCACTACTGGGCAACAGAAAATCCAAGATGGCTGCATTAGCAACCCTGGCAGTTTAATGTAAGGTGCGAAATAATAGGAGGACATCTAATTGGCCCTTATTTTATCGATGGCAGTGTAAATGGAGCAATGTATGCCAATTTGTTAATTAATGTATTACAGATTCTGCTACCAGATGTTTCACTTCATGACAGAATGGTGATGTACTTTCAATATGATGTATATCCGGCACATAGCACGTGTGCAGTTGAAGTGGTATTAAATAGAATATTTAATGACAAGTCGATTGGTCGTAGAAGCACCATACCCTAGCCTGCACGTTCACCGGACCTTACATCTCAACTTTTTTCTTTGGACAAAATTGAAAGATATTTGTTACCGAGATCCACAGACAATGCCTGAAAACGTTCATTGTCAATGCATGTTAAACAGTTACTCAAGGAGATCTAATCTATGTCGAGAGGAATTTCATTACGCGTATTTCCAAATGCATTGAAATTGAAGGACATCATTTTGAGCATTTATTACATTAATGAGGTTATTATGGTTGCTCACACAGTAACAGCAGGCTTTCCCGTCATTTATGGTAAGGACACAAAAGTGACTATCATACTGGGACAACAAAAATCAAGTCCAAACTTAACTACTTTGTGTGTTTTAACTTAAAAAACCCTATTGTTACAAACTATTCATTGAAATGGGTGAGGCGTATTATAAGTGTCGGAATATTACAGCACCTTCTATCACAAAGTGAAACAAATGTTCCCAATCAAACATTCACATTTATGTACATACTATATGAATATGTAACAAAAATGGGTGAACCTATTTAAAAAAAGTGCAGATTCTATCAATCAGACGTCATCTAGTGGGCCATCCATAGTGTCATCCCCGTCATGCTAGAACAGATTTTTGTTCTTATTTTTTAGTTTGATGCTAATTTCGCAAGATATTTGGCCCGGTCACTATCAATGGACCCACGTTCTTCCTCTAGCTTTATTTTTCTAAACTTTATACTCATATAGTTAACAGCCTGCCAATATCAATACTTTAATTATGTCACATGGAAACATTTTATTTAAGAAATTATTCAAAAATTCTGATCCATTAAACAATGTGCACTTCAAAACTCAAGTTTTTAGATTGACATATTTCAAATGAATGATCTCATTCTCATACTTCTACAAATCTTATTTTCGGAAAACTGTGTACTTCGAAACTTATCTTTATTAAAAACTGTCAATTATCAGAATGTTTGAATCTAAAAACCTATTTGTTTTAACAGTCTAGTGTCATAGTATTGTACCTCTAATGTTTGTGCTTCCAAAAATGTATAGTGTTACCAAAATAACATGTTAATGACATAACTATTAGAAAATATAAGTTTGCAGAAAAATCTTTGCAAGATTTGTGAATTCTGATGCACACCAAAAACTTCCACTACATAGAATAGAATCATCATTATTACCACCAATTTTAGGACATTGAACTAACTGTTGATCAAAATTTCTGCCTACTGCGTATCACTTTTCATGTCTTTAACATAACTATTTAACATGTCCTAGCTGTTTCATTTGTAATTTTGTAGAAATTAGCTTCCATATGTCTAAATAGGCTTTGTGCACAAAGCCCATTTCATTTAGCATCTATTACAACTATTGATCAAAGAAACTTCAGTAACTATGTAATTTAATCTTGATGCAGTTTCCACGATTTTTTTCCACCATTATTATGTCACAGTCAATAAGCATATAAAATATGCATTAATTGTTTTGACTTAATTTGAACCCAACCTGGAGACGGTAAATCAAAGATAAGTAAAATTTTGATCCAACTGAAATATTTACACACAATACTTTTTAACATCTCTATGCTCTCTAATGCATGCAGTGCAGTAAAGGAGTGTTGTATGCACTTTCAATGACAACTGATAACTGCTTACAGCAAAACTAATGACAAATTTAAATTCAGAGATACTTTAATTCACAATAATGCCATAGATGGGACTGATTGTTTTAAAATGAGCCTCAACACTATGTTAATCCAACCAAGGCCCAAACCACACAACATACACGTTCACGAATGGTTTTCCACGATTACTGTTAGATAAAATGGCATTCTGAATATACTAGAAACTCGTGCAGCTACCTAACCAAATTAAACCAAACCATGTTGCAAGTTTGTTGATGGGGCCATCACAGACAGCATAGACAGAATATTTAAAAAACAAATTTAAAAGACTTTCTTGTTGACTCATTAACCTTGTAAGATCAGCTAGTAGGCATTTGCTCCTTACAATTTGTTACCATTAATCAGTAACAACAATTTTTGTAGATATGCAGATGCAGATTTGCATTTCTGCAGGACAGAAACTACAAATCCAATTATAACAACAATTTTGAAATAAAAAAACAATCGGAACAGAATGAATTTTATTTCATCTAATCTCAGAACAGAATCACATACAGTACACAGATGCTTACTTTTATCAACATTTTAGTTAGATCACAAAAATGCTGTTAGACTGAATATACCATTTACATATTTATATGCATATATATATAATATATATCTCCATTTATGTATAATCAAAATACAAAGAATTATTTAACTATGTTACACAGATATACCATTAAAACAAAATTTTGAAACCTGTTACATAGATATCCCAATAAAAGAAAATTTTGGAACTTTTTTTGCAACTATTGATTAAAGAAACTTAAAGACATGTCTTACACTTCAATGAATTAAATATCAAACATTTGGAACATCCAGCATTTTTTTCTGCTAGCAGTTCTTTATGTCAGTACAGATATAAATATCTAAAAATGAAATGATATGTCGTATGAAAATATTGGGTTCAAAATTACTTTAAAAATATCTAAATGAATAATGGAGGAATAATCCATACTATTTTAAATCAGTGCTAATGAGAATTCAACATAAAACTGCTCGCTTTCTTTGCTCGCAGGGTATTATCAGGCACCTGAATGCAAGTTCATTAATGTTGCACAGGGACAATTTTGTACGCTGTAAACTTTTTCAGCCTATCAGCCAGTATGTTACAGCTGCCATTACTATTCTGTTCACAAAACTCAAATGGACCACACATCACTTAAAAAATAAGAGATTTTAAATTTTTATGCAACTTCGGCACCCTATACAAAAACTAAATACTCAAAAATGTAAAGTCATCACACAAATACGTAAGTTTTAAAACTAAATCATTTTTAGTATATGGTATTTCTCCAACTGTAAAGCAATAATGAATTGTCTTGTATGGCAAACCAAGACACCTGGAACTGATAGCTGAAATGTTCTTTACAATAAATTTTCTAGTTATTTTTGCCATGCTATACAAGGTACTTACTGATTATCAGACAAATTAACTGGTACATAAGTAACATATGATGTTTAAAGCAATCTACATCGTCCCCTCTTCTTTTTCTTCACCTAGAAGGAGAGAGATCAAGCTCAGCAACAGTGAAGAATTACGTTAAATGCTAAAATCTAAACCTAGTACACATGTACACATGAACTTTTTCATTTTTAACAAAGTATACACATACAAATTACAGCCAACTATGCAAGTTGATCTATTACAACATCAGCAATTTCATAATATGAATTGTCAGCTATTTCACCTTTCAATCAGCAGTGAATAACATGCTCATGAAGAAAGCTCTGCAAGAATGTTCCCTCTTGCTGACAGTTAACTGACAAGCACAAAAGGCAATCTTAACTATTTAAGCATCAATTTACTCTTAAACTTACTTGCAAAGCAGCACGCGTAGCAGTTTCAAAGACTTCACGAACTCCTTCCTTGCTTTTTGCAGAACACTCAAGATATGCAAAGGCACTGATTTTTTCTGCCATTGCCCTCCCCTCCTCTGGTTTCACAGGTTCTTGCTTCATTTTGCCTAACTCTTTTATTGTATTGGGATCATTTCTCAAATCCTTTGAATAAAAAATTCAAAAATAGTAAAGAAGGTAAACTAAACACAAATTTATAATTGTACAAATTATTTTACACAAAATAAAATCCTTAACAACAACAACAATGCCCATTACTTGTTACTACTACAGGCTGTAAAAAGACACTATACTAGAAACAACAGCAGGATCTTACATATCACGTTCAGTTTCCTTTACACCTACAGTTTTTTTAATGTTGAGATGTTACCTATCCCGTTACGTAGTTACATGTAACAAGAGTCTATTCCTCTTTATATATATATCTCCTGGTTGCAATGGATTTTATAGTCTAATTGAGCATTGTTTTGACTCCTAAACTAAGGGAGTCTTCATCAGAATTTATATTACCTAAATAAGGGGGATAGGAAGTTAGTCATTAATGAGAAAAACTCAGGACAGTAATAATTAATATTCATATATAAAGATGTGTTCCCCCTATGGGAACTATATGAATTTCAAATACAACTAGGGTTGTATCAGTTAGTTAATTTAATGGACTTAAAATACTCTCTCTTCTGCCTACAATGCATACCATACTCTGCACCTTCCTAAGTAACTTCAAATGTGGGAGAAATTTTTAACAAAATCATAAAAAGCAGAAGAAATACATCTGAATTGCTCCTATATGACGTTGAAAATTTAAAAAATTGAACTGACACAGAACAAATCAAACTGACCTTTTTGTTCCCAACCAGAATTATTGGAACATTTGGGCAAAAATGCTTTACTTCTGGAGTCCATTTTTCTGGAATATTTTCTAATGAATCTGGTGAATCTATTGAGAAGCACATCAGAATCACATCAGTATCTGGATACGAAAGTGGTCTCAGGCGATCATAGTCTTCTTGGCCTGCTGTGTCCCAAAGTGCAAGCTCCACCTGAAATTCAGGAGATGTTCATAATAAAGGAATATATAAAAGTTCTCTTTTCATGATCAACTACAAGGGGTGTTCCACAAATAATGCAACACTTTCTTTTCCTGAGAACAGGTTGGCTTTATTCAGGATTACAATACACCATATTATTCCCCACCCTTCTGGCTACAAAACCCTATTTTGCAATATAATCTCTGTTCATGTGAGGGCCTTACATCACCTTAGTGTGAGAGCCTGTTTGCCCACATGGTACAGCTCTACTGGTCGATGACAAAGCCACAGTCTTGCTGCAACAATAACCACCACCTCATCCACATACTGCTTCCCACAGAGTGCACCCTTCATCAGACCAAAGAAAAGGAAGTCTGAAGGTGCAAGATCTGGGCAGTAGCATGTATGACATAACAGTACAATTAAGTTTTGTGAGCTCCTCTCAGGTGCACAGACTTGTGTGTGGCCTTGTGCTATAATGGAGAAGTAATTATTTGCATTTTTGTGTTAATGAACACACTGAAGTCATTTCTTTAATTTCCTGAGGGTAGCACTGCAGGAGTCACAGCTGTGTGCAACTGGTTGGAAAAGGGGAAACTTGACAGGTGTGTGTGACTTCATTGTGATCACAGATGCCTCACTCAATGACTCACCATGCTTTTGTTCACTGCCACACCTCTGTAGACATTCTGCAAACACCTACAAATACAAGGGCTATCCACAAAGTACATTACGTTTTGGAATAAAAAAATAAAGTATTGGAAATTTTTTTTTATTATATACAGATGAAAGCCACACTTAAATACTACTTTTCATGAATCAGCAAGAACTTTGAGCCCAACTTTCCCCTGAGCTTGTTTTGTATTGCTCTTCTGAGGTTGTGCAGAGTTTGGCAATACCTTTGAGAGTTTATTGTAGTGCCTCTTTTCAGGAAAACCCCAAAAATCACAGCTTTTCTGTCCCAAAAGACAGTCGCCATGTGGTTGAATGCGCAGGTGGCCGAATTTTATGATGTAGGAATTTCCAAGCTTGTCCATCGCTATAAGTGCCTTAATTTAAATGGCAACTATGTAGAAAAGTAGTATTTAAATGTGACTCATCTGTATATAATAAAATTTTCCAATACTTTATTTTTAATTCCAAAACGTAATGTACTTTGTGGATAGCCCTCGTATCTGATCGTCTGAATTTCCGGGAAAAAACCTCAATAACAGTTCTCTGCTTGGAACACACCTTCGTTGCAGAGGCCATTTTGAAGGCTGTGCATAGTGCCACCATCTATCAGAATTTTATGAAACTGTGGAGGCTGAAGTGGGAATATCCACTATATCCCACTACATATTCCGCATTTTTTCAACAAAGACTGTCTGAGAAAAAAGTGCTGCATTACTTATTTAACTCCCCTGTTTACATGCATAATGCTTATTCCTGTTGCAATGAAACCATAAAAGATTGCACACTAATAATCAGTCCGATACATATATTTCAATATTAGATACGTTGTCCTTTCTATACACCCAGGGGAATAAAATCCTCAATGTGGAGCATATCAGAAAAACACAATACAGAATACATATTTTACAGAAGAATTAACATGGTTACGTTTGATGTTTATTCTGCAGATTATACTTTAACTCATCTGCCAAACAAGTGGAACAAGTCAAAGCTCATGGAACTTTGCTGGCCCAGAATGAAGAAGAATGCTATCAATAATCTGAGTTTTAATATTTCCGTAACTTAGTTGGAGAAAAAAATTCCAATCCCTCCAAATGAGAGCTAAGGAACACTTTCATATTACACTAAATTGTGCTGCTGGTGCAACAAACAATACAGTTTAAAAGGCATAGAGTACTAGTTTTTTAAAAGAAAGGAAAGATGTGACAACACCAAGCTTTTATTAATATGCATTGCCTAGAACTAACAAAATGGTTCAAATGGCTCTGAGCACTATGGGACTTAACATCTATAGTTATCAGTCCCCTAGAACTTAGAACTACTTAAACCTAACTAACCTAAGGACAGCACACAACACCCAGCCATCACGAGGCAGAGAAAATCCCTGACCCCGCCGGGAATCGAACCCGGGAACCCGGGCGTGGGAAGCGAGAACGCTACCGCACGACCACAAGATGCGGGCTAGAACTAACAGATTGCAGTTCACTGAAATCTTTAACAAAAGCCCTGTGATATTTATTTACTCACCTGCTTTCCATCCACTTCAATATCTGCAACATAATTCTCAAAAACTGTTGGCACATACACTTCTGGGAACTGATCCTTACTGAACACTATTAAAAGGCAAGTTTTACCACAGGCACCATCTCCAACTATAACCAACTTTTTCCTGATGGCAGCCATAAATTCTGAAAATATTAAAATAATTCTCTTACTGTTAAGATTTTTGTAAATATTTAATCATAGCCTGTACAAATAATGCAGGAAACTACCACCTCCTAACTAACTGAAAACTCATGCATAAGTACTTGCATTCTTGTCACAATATTTTTGATTTGGAACTTAAAACATCACTTTTTTACTTAGAGAGGATAGAATCTTAAACAGCAACTTTTTGGCCCTGGCAATGATTAAATACTCATGAAATCCCAACTAAATTTTTTCACATGAACACTTCCACATATCACAAAACTTGCACTTCAAAAAGATGAATGGTTCATATTTGTTTGATATCTGATATTATAGAGAAGTTTATATATGGCATTTGACTGTATGGATTATGCAGTTTATAAATTCCAGGAAAGAAACACTAAACTGAAGTACATATCATAATACTTAATTTCTTAAAGTGTTCCCACTTCTTTAGGAAAAAAAAACTGAATTATTTACTAGCATAATTGTTTTGTATATTCCTATGTTTTTAACTCCATTAGAGTCACACTTTTTATCGGCAAGAGCTAATATAACGAATTAACAGACAATGTGCTTTCATTTGTAAAACACTAATGTGATTAACAAATATATTGCACCACAAATGTGTAATATGCATTAAATTTTAACTTCAAAAATTTAAGACACTGCACTCATTTCCACTACCATTGCACACATTCTTTTGCTCTATTTCATCTTTTCCTTCATAAAAAATATTAATGCTATTTATCACACTGATCCTAACTAAGCACATTTATGAGACAAAAGAGTATGTTACCGACAATATTTTTCCTGTGCATGGTTAATAGGGGAAAAAGAAGGCCTACAGAGATCTTGACTTAAGGCTAGAATCAATTAAGAACATATCACTGAAGTTATTACTCTGCCTTCATTTTAGCCTGCACAGTAATTGGAGAAACATACAGACAGACTTGTGCAGGGTTGACACATCTGGTAGAACTATAGCCATGAAATACAGGGTGACAGAACTGGCAAGCAGTGGCCACAAACTGTCATGCACATGCAAGGAACATACACAATACTATTACCTTAGATTTGGTTATCTGTATCACAAATATTCAACAATTTCTCTTTAACAGCATGCAGATTATCATTACTTACACATGCAGTGATACTAAAATAAAATCTCAAACTAAATATTTTCACTCACTCTTTACAAATTTGATGGGTTAAGCTTTCTAGCATATTTGAGTTGCAAGATTTTCAAATTCTGTTTAAACTGTGCTTTATCTGAAACAGTTTTTAAAGACTGCTGGCAATTTATTTAATGGGAGTGTTCCTGAATAATGGACACTGTTTTGGACTAAGGTAAGTTATTTTACGTTTTTATGTAGATACCAAGCAGTATAGCTCCTGTCTGTCTTCACTAACACTATTTTTCCCAATACAGTTATTGTGAAATCCACAAATCTGTTACACTAACACTTCCTCAAGTCATTCCCAGCATTTCACATCACATCATTATTTTGATGACTTTATAATGCAATAGGTTATTGCAACTGCACTTTTTGTTGGATAATTCTGTGTGTATAATTTATTTGCTGAAAAATAGTGTCTAGCTACTTAAAGTCATTCGAACTTCAAGAGACACGGTACTGGCCTGACTGACATTGTAAGCAACATTTTTAAGAATAAAGTTACGCACTGTTTTGAACTACAATTGCCCAAAGGAAAGTTGTGCTGACTTTGATCAAAGTGCTTGTATCTGTGAGGCAAGTAATCATGAAGTTTCAGAATTCTGTCACAAACTAGTAATAAATGTTCATAATTACGCAAATTAAAGTAAGACTGACCAACTATAGTGAGAGATGCACTTATCACTATCAATCCAGTATTAATAATAGATGTAAGACCAACTGAGTTGTGAATTTAGTACTGTATAAAAGTTAGGTGTTCTGTAGTTCATTCATGATACATGTTATGCTGTGGAATTTGTAAAACCAGCAAACAGAAGACATTAAAAAACAAGGACAAAAATATATGATCACATGCTGGCCATTCAAACTTTTTTCTGTATGAATTGCTAAAACTCCTGCTTGCCATAGAAGGAAGGAAGGAAGATTAGTGTTTAATGTCGCACTGAAAACAAAGTCATTACAGATGGAGCACAAGCTCTGATTAGGGAAGGAAATCAGCCGTGTCCTTTCAAATGAACAATCCAGGCATTCATCTTGTGATTTAGGAAAATCATGGAAAACATAGATCTGGATGGCTGGACAGGGATTTGAACTGTTGTCTTCCCAAATCCAAGCCCAGTGTGCTAACCTCTGCACCACCTTGCTTGGTCTCTTGGCATAGAAGGACCCATTAAGGAGAAAGATCTTTAATTTACATTTGAAAATACTTCTGCTACCTGTCAGACTATTTCCCAAGGTAGTCAGTCACAGAATTTTATAACTGCATATTTCACCTTTCTGTTCCAATGTTTGATTCATAAAAAAGTAATGCTGATTATTTTTCCTTTAAGTATTGCTATATCTATTACTCTCAAACTCAGGTGGATTGCTGTTCACAAACTTTTGTAAGTGAATAACTGTACAGTGATAATGTAGTTAATATTCCCATCTTCTTAACCCTAGATTACTAAACCCTCACAAAATTTATGACTGCAGTAGGGTATAAAAAAAAATAGGATATTTTGTACTTAATTTAGCACATAAAACACACTATGTGACCAAAAGAATCCGGACACCCTGAAAAACATATGTTTTTCATATTAGGTGCATTGCACTGCCACCTGCTGCCAGGTCCTCCATATCAGCGACCTCAGTAGTCATTAGACATCGTGAGAAAACAGAACTCACGGACTTCGAATGTGGTCAGGTGATTGGTTGTCACTTGTGTCATACGTCTGATGATTGGTTTGTGGGGCACTCAACTGCGACGACGACGACGACGCCGCAAACACCCAGCCTTCAGGCAGAGAAAATCCCCAACCCGGCCAGGAATAAAACCCGGGATCCCATGATCCAGAGGCAGCAACGCTTGCCACGAGACCACGAGCTGCTGATGTCATATGTCTGTATGTGGGATTTCCACACTCCTAAATATCCCTAGGTCCACTGTTTCCAATGTGATAGTGAAGTGGAAATGAAGGGACACATACAGCACAAAAGCGTACAGACCGACCTCGTCTGTTGACTGACAGACCACTGACAGTTGAAGAGGATTGCAATATGTAATAGACATCTATCCAGACCATCACACAGAAACTCCAAACTGCATGAGGATCCACTCCAAGTACAATGACAGTTAGGAGGGAGGTGACAAAAATTTGATTTCATGGTCAAGCGACTGCTCATAAGCCACACATGCCAGTAAGTGCCGAACGACACCTCGCATGATCTAAGGAGCGTAAACATTGGACAATTGAAAAGTGGAAAAACATTGTGTGGAGTGACGAATCACGCTACGCAATGTGCCGATCCAATGACAGGGTGTGGGTATGGCGAATGCCTGGTGATAGTCATCTGCCAGGGTGTGTAGTGCCAACAGTAAAATTCTGAGTTATGGTGTTATGGTGTGGTCGTGTTTTCATGGAGGAGGAGGAGGAGGAGGAGGAGGAGGAGGGGGGGGGCCCTTGCACCCTTTGTTGTTTTGCGTGGTTCTATCACAGCAAAAGCACCTTCTTGCTTCCCCTATTGAGGAGCAATTCGGGGGTGGCGATTCCATCTTTCAATAATATCAAGCACCTGTTCATAATGCACGGGCTGTGGAGGAGTGGTTAGATGACAACAACATCCCTGTAATGGGCTGGCCTGCACAGAGTCCTGACCTGAATCCTATAGAACACCTTTGAGATGTTTTGGAATGCCAACTTCGTGCCAGGCCTCACCGACCGACATCAATACCTCTCCTCAGCGCAGCACTCCGTGAAGAATGGGCTGCCATTCCCCAGGAAACCTTCCAGCACCTGATTGAACGTATGACAGAGTGGAAGTTGTCATCAAGGCTACGGGTGGGCTAACACCATATTGAATTCCAGTATTACTGATGGAGGGCACCACAAACTTTTAAGTCATTTTCAGCCAGGTGTCCTGATACTCTTGATCACATCGTGTACCACTGAAGATCTAATAATGACGATTAACTAACACAGAATCTATAAATTATGACTTACTGTGAATAAAATGTGGATTAGTAATGTGGAGTTCAGTAGCAGTGTAACACCCCCCCCCCCTTTTTACAGTTCATGGGTTAATAAGATCCCTGCAGGATGTGTGTGAATCCCACAAAATAACTGTAATTGCTTTCTTTCGTGTGATGAATATTTTTTCACTAACAGAGGAGTCAGACTAGTATATTATCTCATAACACATCAATGAATGAAAATAAGTTAAAATATTTAACTTACTGGCTTCTTTATCCCCAAAATTTGCAAGTATTTTTATGGCAAATCAGCTGAGCCTAAACGTTTTAGCGAATCTACTACAGTTTTTTTTTCCAGATTTAAGATTTCATCAATTTGCATACCTAGGAACTTATAATTTCTAACACATTTGTTATTTCTTGTTTCTATAATTTGTGGGGGGGATATTTTTGACAGTACAAAACTGGATGGATTGCTTTCTTTCCAAATTCTAATACTAGCCCATTTGGGCAAAACCAGTCAGTACCTTTCACAAAGAATCATTTACTATTTTCCCTGTTGATGCTTTTCTGCTTGGCTTCACATCAATGCTTATGTAATCTGCAAGCATAACTGATTCTGCCCCAACTCTAAAATCAAGCTCATTAGCATAAATCAAGAACAGTAGTAGGCCAATGATCATACAATTTTCCTGAAGGTTCGAGAATGTTTCAGATCTCCAAGGCAACACGGAATTAATAGGAAGCACATTACTTACACATTATGGGCATTTTCGCAAATGTTGCAGTTATTCCAATATCAACTCCAACAGATGAAAGTAATGCATGCTTAAAGAAATCATCTTTGGCCTCGAATGAGGAAAGTACAGTTAAGAAGAAATACGAGAGGTCAACTTTCCAATGATGAAGAAGCAAAACATTTTATTGAAAACTCTTCCAAACTAGTGAAGGCACTCACCCGGTTGATTGAGCAACTCATCAAACTGAACTTACTAATGATAATGATGTAGTTCACAATATTAATTTGTAAACTCAACAAGAAATGGTAATGAACAGCTATCAATCAATATAATTTAAACACCAATCATATCAGGAAAAAGTAAAGGAAAAACAGCATTTATTATGAAGATTATGTTGATCTCTACTGAACTTCCATGTCAATTTCAATTCCAAGGACTGCAGTTTTCAATATGATTAGCATTTAGTATCACTATACACTGATCAGCCAGAACATGACAACCTATGTAACAGCCGGTACGTCCACCTTCAGCAAGGGTGACAGCAAGGTCATGTCTTGGTGTGGATGCAGTGCAGCCTTGATGGGTCTCTGGAGAGAGTTGGCACACTACTACGCACAAGTCACCTAATTCCCCTAAATTTCTGAAAAGGGGACAATGAGCTCTGATGCCATGTTTAATTACATCACAGATGTGTTAGATCGGATTCAGATCTGGGGAGTTGGAGGACCAGCACATCAAATGAAACTCACCACTGTGTCCTCCCATCACACTCCTGGCATTGTGACATGGCGAATAATCTTGTGGAGAAATGCCACTGCCATCAGGAAACATGAGTCATAAAGGGGTGCACGTGGTCTGCAACCAATGTACAGTACTCGTTGGCAGTCAGGGTGCCTTGCACGAGCTCCACTAGGTGCATGGATGTTCACATGCATGTTCCCCAGAGCATACTGGAGCCACCATCAGCTTGTCTCTGTCCTGCAGTACAGGTGGCATGGGGCTGTTCCCCTGGAGGATGACAGATTCGCACCTTTCCATCAGCATGATGAAGGTATCGGGATTCATTAAGCCATGCAACACTGCCAGTGCACCAACGTCCAGTGCCAATAGTCACGGGCATATTTCAGTTTTTTATGTTGTGGTGTTAACATTGGTACATGCATGGATCACTGGCTGCAGATGCCCATTGTTACGAGTGTTTGGTGCAATGTGTGTTCAGACACACTCTTACTCTGTCCAGCAATGAAGTCTTATGTTAGTTCTGCAACAGTTCATCAGCTATTTTGTTTTACCAGTCTGCCCAGACTATGACATCTGTCATGAAGAGTGGCTGCTTAACTCCACCACGTCTGGATGTTGTTTCACCTTATTTTCGTCACATGTTGATGACACCACAGCATTCCCGAACATCCAAAAAGTTTTGCAGTTTCTGAAATGCTAGTGGCACAGGGATTGTGCACCTTCCCCATTCTACACACAGACAACACATACTAATAAAACAGGCACCATGTTTGTGTCTGACTAGCAGTCATTCATTGCCAGGTGATGCTATCACCAGAGCTGGTTTATATCTATAGTACACCGGTGGTCATAAGGTTCTGAGTAATCAGTGTGAACAAGGCACAAAGACAAACATTTAGATATTTTGGTATTAATTAGAAAGAATCATGCTCTTCTCACTATTAGTTATATGTAGCTTGCTCTAAGAATGGAAAACCCAAATAGTTTGTGTGTCTACTCACCAAACAACAAGATGATAAATGTAGGTCATAAGAAAGTATTGTGATAGAGGAAGTTAATCATATGTAAAATGTAGTGAAAGGGAAGGAAAGTTTTCTTTCACTAAATTAAACACAGCTGCATTCAGAATTTGATGACTTAGTAGAGATTTAAAATTTGTCTACTTAAAGGTTGATCCTTTTACCACCAATCACCAGTTGTGTCAGGTACTACCCTGGGCTTCCTTGTTGTGTACTACAATGGTTGTGCAGTGGTAGCTGCTGTGTTTCTGGAGATAAACAAGTGAAGTGGTCACTATGGCATTGTGGTGGTCACAGGGACATCTTCCATCTATTTTGCACACTTTTTTTTAACATTCTCGAGTATTTTGGAATGTTTTAGGTGTTATATAAAGAAGTGACTGGAGGAGTACTTTACTTCAGATTAGGGTACTGTTGGGTACTTCAATGGATTTAAGAGTACTGGAGACTTTATGAACATTCCAGAGTACTTTTTAGCATGGCATATTAACATTTTTATGATTTTTAATGTTCATTTTTACTACGTTTTCGATTGTCCGAGCGATCTAGAGTGTTCGCAGAAAATAAAAACAATGGGAAGCTGTTCATATTCATAAAACATATTTAAAAAATGTACAACTAAAATGGATACCATGTGGTTTTTAATTGGAAGTATAACCACAATTGTCTTTTCAATCTCTGGTAGTCCTGCTGATGTCACTGATAATGATGCAGACAGCTTACATTCCTGCAGTGTGGCAACTGTCGCATCTGCTATTACCATTTGCCCACTGTATGGCCAACTAATCCATAGGAGTTTGGCTGCAAGCAGGTAAATATGCTGCACACTACCAACTTATTATTTATGAACGCCCTTTTTTTCTTTTGCATTCATAAAGTTACACAGTTCTGTTAGTGGACATAACTATACTGTATCCAGACTTCGTTTTACACAGTCCAAGTCTGAGATTATCTCTCCTGTCCTGAAATATCTAATAATTTCTGAAAATACTAAATATGCTTACAAGTTTTTCAAGAAAGTTCTATACATCGAAAGGTGCCTGGATCTGAAGCCAATATCTTTAACCAACTCACACAACCACCTTTGTGTAAAATTTAATGCTAAATTCAAAGGTGTAGTAACACTGTCACCCAAAATTTAACAAAATATCAACAAAAAGATTATCATTAAATTTTCTCACACATGTAAAATTATTCAGTGCCTCCATTTCAAAACTCACTTATATGAAAAAGTGTATGATCTTATTTATCATTATCATGTTGTAATTTATGGGCAATTTAATTTTTGGTGGTAGTGGCAGTAACAGTCTTACCCAGCACCAGTTTGACCACTGAAACAAAAATTCCAATTTCATCCATGCCACCAAAGCATGCTAGTAGAAAGCCAAAGACTAACATGCAGCACACAAAATCGTAATTCCACAAAGTGTGTACATTAACTACATTATGCCTATTTTATATATAATTTTAAACAGGGTGTGACAAAAAAATGTGAACATTTCCAAGGCAAAATACCAAGTGCCACAGTAGAACACTTCTATTATTTATATTAGATACATAAAACATCAAATATTGCTCGAAAGAACAAAACTTCTCACAAAGCATCAGTTCCACGCTGACAAGTAAGTGGCACACAAAGAAGGGTTATATGGTAACGAGAGAAAACTCAGCTAATAGATATTATCTGGTACTCTGAGCCTCCACAGAAGTGTAGCTTCAGGATGCCATATTTTATGCCCCTTCATGATGTAGACAACAAAAATAAATCACAGCTAGACCTCAATGAATTGATCATTACTATGTATGTGCTGATGTATGTAACTGATACACTGAGTGCATTCAGTGTCCACCCATGCATTCTGTAAAATTTGAACCACAGCACAAAAATTAGTCACACGAAGCACGGTCACAACTCAAGCCAAAAATGTTTGGCTCCTAAAAGTGGGGTAACTAGAGCACCAACCCCATCCCCTCGACACATTTCATGGTTCATTAAGGCCCACACTGTCTAGAAGAATTAAGACTATCCATGAAGAAAATGTCTAATAAATTCCTTTAAGTGAACAGCATCAATAAAAATGTTAAAATATAAAAAATGCACAATATTTCCATCAACACTTTTACAACAAGTAATCACAAAAGCAGTCCTTTTCTTAGCTTCCAATTAAATTTTGTACTCTAGAAGGAATCTTTCACTCTGCAGTGAAGTGTGGAACTGTTTTGAAACTTGCTATCAAATTGAAACTGTACACCAGACTGGGACTAACCTGGAAGATCACAGGTTCCTTTATAAAATTTCAACTTTTGTACACTATATTCAGTTTTCCTATCCTTCCTAACAGTGTCAAGTGTGTGTGTGTGTTATATATATATATATATATATATATACACATATATATATATATACACCTAAAAACAAAGATGATGTGACTTACCAAATGAAAGTGCTGGCAGGTCGACAGACACACAAACTAACACAAACATACACACAAAATTCTAGCTTTCGCAACCAACGGTTGCCTCGTCAGGAAAGAGGGAAGGAGAGGGAAAGACAAAAGGATTTGGGTTTTAAGGGAGAGGGTAAGGAGTCATTCCAATCCCGGGAGCGGAAAGACTTACCTTAGGGGGAAAAAAGGACAGGTATACACTCGCACGCACACACACACATATCCATCCGCATATACACAGACACAAGCAGACATTTGACAAATGTCTGCTTGTGTCTGTGTATATGCGGATGGATATGTGTGTGTGTGTGTGTGTGTGCGCGCGCGCGCGAGTGTATACCTGTCCTTTTTTCCCCCCTAAGGTAAGTCTTTCCGCTCCCGGGATTGGAATGACTCCTTACCCTCTCCCTTAAAACCCAAATCCTTTTGTCTTTCCCTCTTTCCTGACGAGGCAACCGTTGGTTGCGAAAGCTAGAATTTTGTGTGTATGTTTGTGTTAGTTTGTGTGTCTGTCGACCTGCCAGCACTTTCATTTGGTAAGTCACATCATCTTTGTTTTTAGGTATATTTTTCCTTCGTGGAATGTTTCCTTCTATTATAACCACACACACACACACATATATATATATATATATAATAGAAGGAAACATTCCACGAAGGAAAAATATACCTAAAAACAAAGATGATGTGACTTACCAAATGAAAGTGCTGGCAGGTCGACAGACACACAAACGAACACAAACATACACACAAAATCCAAGCTTTCGCAACAAACTGTTGCCTCATCAGGAAAGAGGGAAGGAGACGGAAAGACGAAAGGATGTGGGTTTTAAGGGAGAGGGTAAGGAGTCATTCCAGTCCCGGGAGCGGAAAGACTTACCTTAGGGGGAAAAAAGGACGGGTATACACTCGCACACACACACATATCCATCCACACATATACAGACACAAGCAGACATATTTAAAGACAAAGAGTCCCTTTTTCCCCCTAAGGTAAGTCTTTCCGCTCCCGGGACTGGAATGACTCCTTACCCTCTCCCTTAAAACCCACATCCTTTCATCTTTCCCTCTCCTCCCCTCTTTCCTGATGAGGCAACAGTTTGTTGCGAAAGCTTGAATTTTGTGTGTATGTTGACCTGCCAGCACTTTCATTTGGTAAGTCACATCATTGCTGAAATTTTGTGAAAGCATTAGTAAAGTTTACTTTCACCAACATAGCAGTGATTTGTTTTACCCTACAGTAAAGTACACCAGAGTTTTTGCCAAGTTTGAGACAATATCTCTGGCAATATTTCCTTAAAAGAAACAGAACTAGGCCAACTTTTACAACTTTTTGAGCTCTCTTAAATGAAATAATGAAATATTTCTTGAGCAATTTTCATATGGATAATTTGAAGCAAAGTAGGCCAAAAAAATAGGTGCTCAGGATGGGGGTGGGGAGCAGAAGGTGAAATTCAGCTTTCTATATCTCTGGAAGTAATTGCAGGATAAATGTGAAACTTTACACATAACTTACCAATACAAGGTTTTAGAATACACAATTTTATTCTCATACTGTTTCCAAATAGTTTACAAATTGAGGACAAAGTAATTGATTTTGTAAAAATGCCAGAAGTTGGTGTGACCCACTTAAAGTCTTCTGTATACTTTCTTAAACTATTTTCATTAGAAAGACCAAGTTCTAAACCACCGAAGTCATTGGATTTGGTTTTGCAATGCAAGCAGATAAGGTGAGGTGCATAGAAAGTATGCCCTATTCCACTTTTACTCAAATCTCTATTATTTTTTTATTATGTTCTACAATTGTTTAGTACTGTCTGGGAAAGATATTATCGAAAATTGTGATGACTGGAAAGCGAGTCATAAGAACTATAAAAACTTCAAGGAGGGTCTTAAAGACACATCCTGACATTTTGTCCTCTTTTCCTGCTTTAGTAGCTACAGAATCAAACTGCTTTATAAACTTCAGAATTTAAATTTATTACCAATCCACTGCACATCACGATAGTTAAATTTTTGTGTAACAGCTGCAACACACATTGTATAAAACTGCCTTCAAGTCCCACGCCATTGTCACATCGTGTAAATTTGGGTGAAGTCCACAGCAGTCTGCCTGACATTTTTATTGGAAAGAATCCTGTTATAGATAATTCTGAATGTGTCTTTACCATACACAGCTATGACATGCTAGTTTAGTTCTGGTTTTAAGTAAAGCATATTTTGCTTTCGCTTAGTTTGCAGTGTAGGTGGACCATTAGTATACTGATGAAAACTTGTATAAATGTGACGCTATTGGCCATGGAAGCTTGCTCCTGCAACACAGCATTCTCATCACCACAAGGGCCATGCCTCATAGCATGCTACCATGATGGTCCAGTGCCTTGGCAATGCACAGTTAAATATTGGAGTTTATAACCAGTTTGATTCTGCACTTATTATGGCAAACAGGCTCAAATATGTCACACTGAGTCATGCCAACTTACATCCCTTTTTGGAGTGAGTTGTTCTGACTATCTCACTTCCTAGGCATCAGGACTTTTGATATTACCTGCCCCAGAGAGTAGTGAAAAAAATTTTAGAACATAAAAGATATCAGATTTAATTGGAGTACCAGACCAAATAATTATTTAGGTGGTTTAGAACATAGTCTTTTTAATAAAAACACTTCAAAAAGAGTTTGCAGAGAACTTTTTATTGTAAATGTAGGCTACAAATAGCCATTTCTGGCATTTTTACAGAAACCATCAACTTTGCCCTCAATTTGTAAACTACTGGGAAGCAGTAGGGAATGACATTGTATTGGTAAGTTATTAAACACTAAATTTCAGGTTTATCCCGCAATTACTTCCAGACATACAAAAAGCTAAAATCTCGTTTTTAAAGGGTCTATTTTTCTGGCCAATTTTGCTTCAAATTATACTATTAAAAATGCTCAAGAAATCCATTATTTTGCTTAAGAGGGTGCAAAAAGTTGTACAGGATGACCTAGTTCTTTCAAGAAAATACTGCCAGAGATATTGGGTCTCAAAGTTGCTGAAAACTTGGGGTGCACCATTGAAAGTTGCACTATGGGGTCAAACAATTATATTGGCAAAATTAAAACTCTACCAATTTTTTTTAGGAAAATGTGCAAATATTCATACAAAATTTTATCAGGATCCACAATGGTCACGCAGAGACCTCAAGATCACTTGGCACGGAATGACTACTGTTAGCAGTTTAAGTAATATACACTGTTAAAACCTGTTGACCAATATTCTCTTTTAAAAGTTGCGAACTACTCTTACGGTTCATATCCCTTCAAATATCCTTCTGTAGCTACTTTCAACTTTTCACTATATTGATTTGAAGGTACAATTATTATGAAATTTGTTATACATACCATTGTAGAGCAGATTTTGGTATATGATTACATATTTTATCCTTTTACTGAATTTTGACATAAAAGCATAATCTTACTTGTTATACGCAACTGGTGGTAATGTGGTTTGATCGTCCAGGTGTTTTTCTTGTAGGGTAACAACTAATTGAAAGAAATCTTTATTTTACTCCCATTCTACTAGCTTAATAATGTAATGGCTTGGTTGAAAAAGTAGCAGTATAAAATGAAATAGGCATTCCATGGTTGAAAAACTTTGAGAATTAACTGTATTACTCCGCAGTGGATTACTTTCATGCAAATTCAGAAAGCATTAAGATAACAACTGTGCAAAAAATGAGGTACTCTTACAACTATTTTCAATGGCCTCAGATTGATATAAAATTGTAAAATTTTCAGCTCAAGATAGTGCACCACGGCATCTAAAGGAGATTAAAAATTGTTACAATTCAACAAATCATGAATCAGTCAATTCTTTCCACAGAAATGAGATCTTTTACATATACTTACTAAACACCATGTCACTGAATTTCCCAGGCTACATAAACCAAAAATGCTACTTGGAGCAATATGCAGTTTTAAGATTACTGCTGGGTCATTCCACATCAAAACACACAATAATTAAATGAATTGTAACCCCCCTCTCTCAGATTTTCACAAACCTTTGCACATTTGCTAATACTTATAACATAGGAAGTTCTGCAAAATCTTTTTAGTCTCAGCCTACAACTTTATTTTATATCAAATTTTGAATGCAGTGATATTCTGATATCTCTGCTCTGCAAGAATGTCAATGCAAAATGGTACTTATCTACATATATGCCCATAACACAGGTGTTCATGAAGATTTTTTTTTTCAGAAGTTAGGTAAAGCACATAGTTAACAGATATCCAGTTACTGAAGCAATCAAGTTGCAAAGAAAATTTTTAAAAATATTAATATACATCAATTTTCAATTCATAAAAATTGCAAGGGTGTGGAAAAATGCTTATCTCACATTTGTCCAACCTGCTGGGAACCTCATTTTGGTCTTAAATAATAGCCTAGATTGTAAGCTTTCAAATAAAATAAAAATTTTAATGGGTCTTCTGCTAATTGACACATCTGAAATCAAAATACTTTTTGCTGGGATGGAAAAGGGTCATTTTAAGTAATTCATCCACTTACTGTCTCACTGCCTCAGATGCAAGGGTATCAATTTGGCATATTTAAGTACAATTCATTTTAGGCAGGCAAGTTAACCTTATGTGTGAAAATTTATTTCCTTCCATTTGACTAATTCAGTAATTTTTTAAAGACTATGATATACATGATTTGTCTGTTCAGCCCATCACTTGTTCACAGTGATAAAGTGTTCTTAGACTGCAGTAGCTTGTCTGAAACCTTTATAGACATGGAAACAATGCAACAATTGCTAAAATTCATTATTGAGAATGCAACAATTAGTTTATTTGGCCTCAGTTGCTTTGTCTTTCTGTGAGATAGGCCATATCTGTTTGTGGCGTGGCTCTATCATTCCAGCTGTATAAAGTATGTTTTAAGTCAATTGGTGCTCAGTTAATAGCAATGGAAAATGTGAATTAATGCACTGTTGGAAAATTACTGAAACACCATGTTATTTGACAACCTATGCCTTAAAAAACCTATACAAAAAATAGATGAGCTGAGTGAAGACCAACGAGATTTGATATTGCTGCGATTAGCTGTCCACAAGATCAAGAAAGTGCTATGATATGTGGACATCACAGATACTATTACTTAAAAGTTTTAGAAAGTCATGAAAGAGCTTGTGAGCCTATCAAAAAACACAGACAAACAGTTAAAAATCTTTGAGGTCAGTTTGCTTGTCTTTGTCTAAAACATTAAGTACTAAAGGAATCTACTACAGTATATAAAACCAGGCCAAAAGCTGTGCACATGTAAGATTTGTGAACAGAAAACTGACATCAGTGATACAAATGGAAGAGATGGAGATGACCCAGAAGTGATACTTCACAAACCAGTACTAAAAAGTCAAAGTATTGAGGATGCAAATTAATCTTTACACGATTTGGGGCGCTCCCCCAATTAAAACTTCACTCCATTCGAAATCACAGCGAAGCGTGTTTTGGAAAGAAAAGTGGGCCAGGCATTAGATTGCAGTATTGAAGATTCTGAGAGTAGAGAAGAAAAATTTGATTATGAAATTGTTAAGAAAGCCAAAGATTTTGATACCATGATATTGTTAATGAAAGAGAAAGTAGTGTAAGAAACAGTCAGAATCCAATGTTAGTGAGTATGTGGTTCGACAAGCAAAGAAACTGAAAACAGAAATGGGTATTTTAGCAATTCCTAAACCAAAAAGGGGGAAGTTATTGCTGATTAAATCTTAAAGATTGTCACCAATTTCGACCAAAATGATGAATATACTCAAATGTTACCAGGAACAAAAAGACACAGAACACAGAAGAATGTGTATATGCAAAAAAAACTCATTCTTTGCAACTTATGAGAAATGTACTCTTGCTTTAAACGGGAGAATCCAAACATTAACATTGGTCTTTAAAACTGAGTTGGTGTGTTTTAGCTAGGGCTGCCAGCAATCATTTAGAGAGAGTGTGTGTGTGTGTGTGTGTGTGTGTGTGTGTGTGTGTGTGTGTGTGTGTGGGTGTGTTCCACCAAAATGTAAACTGCTTTTGGATGTGGAACAATGAAGAAATATACAAAGAACTTACAAAATTTCATGTATGTGGCTCTGAAAACTACAACTGCATGCTTAATCACTGTGATAATTGTCCCAATGATAGCAAACTATCAGAATTATTAAAAGAGAAATTAGCTTACAAACAGGCTGATGAAAAAATTGAGTTCCGCCAGATCAGGCAGAACTGGTAAAGAAGTCTGCAACTGTTGGTAATAAAATTACAGGCACTTAAACCACACTCATTATAGCTAAGTGTCAGTCAAAAATTGTTGAAACAATTGAAAGAAAATCAAACACTGGAAAAAGCAATTCTGCTAATGGACTTCACTAAAAACTACAGTTCTGTACTTCAGAATGAAATTCAGAGTTACCACTGGACAAGAAGAAGCTAGCTATACAATCCATCCCATGGGTGTTCATGTGGTAAAGGAAGAAAGTAAATTGGTAATAGTTAACCACTGCTTTATAAGTGATGATATAAAACATGATGTAGGATTTGTAAATGCTGTCCAGGAAGAAATGGCTATGTGGCTGGCAAAGCATTACCCACAAGTGAAGAAAGCACACTATTTCACTGATGTGCTGCTCAATACAAGAACAGAAAAGCTTTAAAAACTTGTGTGAGCACAAAAATGATTTTTCTATTGATGCCGATCATTCCTTTTTCGCTATTAGCCATGGTAAATCTGTGTACCGTGGTTTGGGAGGACCTATAAAATGTATACTGAGAAGATCTAGTGGATGATGCACAAATAACTGCATCTGGTGTGTACGATTACTGCAAAGCCAATATTGACTTTTTTTTCCACTTCTTAGAGAAAATCAATGTAGATTTCCTAAGCAACAACCTCAAGGAGAGGTTTTCGACAGCCCGTACAATACTTGCAACCAGGAATTTTCACCACCTCAAATCACTTTCTTGTGATTCTTTAGACATCAGAAGAGTAACTACTTCTGAAAAGCCTTCCTCGATTTTTTTCATACAATGAAAATGCCCCACAATGGACATGCACTCATTCCTAACAAAATTCTTTTGTAGCAGCTGTATATAATGACAGATGGTACTTTGCCTTTGTCAAAAAGTCTGCGATGGAGGCGATGTTTATCTACCTTTTCTCCACCCACCTGTACAAATAGTGTCACTCCTTTGGCCTGAGAATGAAGACTTGTTTTGTGCCTTTGGAAAACATTTTGTGAGCTGTTGGTGTACCTAAATCAGCATCATTAGGCAGAATGTATTACTTTAATGAAAAATTTATGAAGTTAACAGAATATAACTTGTCACAGTTGTTTAAAAACAGAAATGTTCTTAAGCAGTTTCATTGATAGTTTCAGGGATCATCACTGCTGAACATGTACATGATGGCAATTTGAGACCCTAAATAAAGTTAACTCTTGTTTCAATTAAATTTATACATTTTGGCTCTGTAGTTTCATGAAGCAGCAATACTACAGGTTGTCAGTTTACATAGTTTGATCTGAATGATCTTCTGAACAATTATGTGATATGTTAAATGAACATCCAATATCTATCAAAACTACTTTTTTTGCTTTTAAATAATATCAGAGTTTCAATAAAAATAAATCTTGTATCAGCTGTCACAAAGCTTTACATATTTAAAAAATTGTTTGGACCACAACAGCTTAAGTTGATTTTCTATACTACCATAAGTCAAGAATAGTTAATTTTTTTTTTTTCCTAATAAAGATCCAGCCCTTCTGTGACATATGGGGAAATGTGACACTGGTGTGTTGAAAATAAGACACTTTCTTCTTCTACTTCTTCTTCTTCTGTAGAAAAAGTTTTGTGAAAATCTGGAGAAGCTGGTGTAAGGTACTCATAATTTTGTTTTCATCACAGCATGAAGTACTGTGATTTTTCAGGTTTATTTGTGTATCCATTTGTAAAAACCCATTAATAATTTTATTATATTACAATGTGTACTGTCTTGGGTATTACTTAAGACAAATGATTATAAGTTCCCACCAGGTTGGAGACATGTGATAAGCATTTTTCAGTGTGTGTGTGTGTGTGTGTGTGTGTGTGTGTGTGTGTGTGTGTCTCCCTTTTTCCGGAAATTGAAAAGTGACATACACATTAAATTTTTTTGTACTGTTCTTTGTAACTTTACTGCTTAAATAATTGCATATCAGTTAAGTATGTGCTTCTCTTAACTTATGAAAAAAGTTCCAAATCAAAAGCTTCATAAACACCTGAGTTATAGGCATTTATGTAGGTAAGTACCATTTTGCATTGAAATTCGTGCAGAGCCCAGTTATCAAAGTATCATTACATTTAAAATTTGATAAAAAAAATTAGCCTGAGAGCAAAACATTTTGCACCGGTTTTTATGTTATAAGTATAAGCAAATATGCAAAGTTTCATGAAAATTGAGATGATGGGAGACATGAACTGCACAATTTGACGTGGAATGACCCTGCACTAACATTTGTGAAAATTGCAACACCCTGAAATAATGCCCTGAATGTATTTCAAGTCAAACAGCTTGTCTGCAAGTGATTAAGACTGCAGAGCAATGGCATAACACTGACCTTTACAGTCACAAAAGAGAGATTTCAAACAAAGAGGAAGTGGGAAGACAACAGCCAGTGAGCATTAATATTAATGTGAGTTTGAATAGGGCACATTGGCAAGTATCAAGAAAAATTGTCATATTGCAATATTTCGGCTTGTACAGGATGGAAGCAATGATAGATTACTGGACAAGACTATCCAATCACTGTATATTATGATCACAACATTGTCTGTATGGACATTACAGAACCTACAGCTTCATCTACAGTTTTATGTTAACACTGGAACTAGAGACTCACATGCCCACTGCATCATCTTCCATTGGCCTGGAAAACCACAGAATGCAATGGGCATGTTACCACCATCACTGTACTAAGTGATAAACAGTAGTGTTTTCCACAAAGCCCCACTTCAGCCCATTCTGCACTGATCATCATTTACAGAGAAGGAATAAAAATGTTGAAACACAAAAAGAAAAACATTTTCTGGTCTAATTCAATCTAGGAAACCTAGAGAGATTCAAACCAACTTGAAATTGTTTTGAAACAGATAAATACAGGTGCTGAATGGTTTTCAAAGCAATCTTACACCATTCTTTCTGCAAAATTGTGGAAGTTAAGGTAACAATGAGGGAGGTAAATAGTGGCCCCACCCCCTTCTCTCCAAAGTAGACCACAAAGGCTCAATAATATTGAGGTCTGGTGACTGGTGGTCAGGAGAGAGGCTATAATTTATCCTCATGCTCACAAAACCACTAACAATGTGAGCTGTGTTAACAGGGACCCTGATGTCTTGGAACACAGAATCACCACTGGAGAAGAAACATACCCTGGGATGGACCTTATAAGCTAAAATAGTCATATAGCCCTTGCACGTAATTTAACTTTTCATAGTAAACACGGGGACCATGGAATACCATTATGTGGCTACCCAAATCATCACTTGGGAAGTAAACTCGGCCCGAAGTTGGAAACAATGTGCAACAATACTCATCAGACCAAGTGATTTTCTTCCATTGCTCCACTGTTCAGGTTTCACTATCAGAACTGCCTCACTGTTCTGACCATGACTGACACTTGCAATGTACTGAGGATATTGTACAAGTGTCATTCATGGTCAAATATAACAGTACAATCTGCAGGCTTGGCTAGCATATGCATTTATGTTCAAAATGCATAGCTCACAGTGTTTAGATGTCTCTGTCCAAACCTGTATGTGTTTGATGCCACTGTGGTGACCACAATCTGGAGCTGCATTGTAGAACAGCTAAGTGGAAAAATTGAAGGTAACACGGACTGGACTTTCATTGGATATAACATGCATTATTGGCCACTACATACTGAAGGTGATCTAATCAGGAACCACATCGACATAGTGATGTTTGGGCCTGATATAGTGCTCCTTAGATAACTCCACATTCAATATTTTAACAGGAGACAGGCACCAATTCTTGTTTGAATTGTTTGTTCATCTGCTACATCACTCATTAAAAATATCTGGGATGTGGTCTGTTAGCAACTTGCCACAGTCCTAAATAAACCACTGCTGCTGTTTTGTGGGCATTTACAAATTGTGTAAAAGATTCTCTATGAACATATTCAGACACACTAACTCCATGAACATATGTTTAAAGGCTTCAAACCACACTGAACTCTCCAAGTCAAATCATGCACAGTTGTCTATCATTTGCGTATTCTCAAATATATAGTTTTTTGTATAAACTTTAGTTCACTCAAATGTATCCCTCACAGTATTACAATTTTCACTGACAGTAGTGTATGTAAAGAGCAAAAGTTAAACTGCCCATGGAGTTACATGCCAAACATACAACCTATACTTTTCCTTTCCTCCTAACACCCTCTCTTCACCCACAAAACTTATAGCTGATTCTACATTTTAGAAGTCCATAATGCAGCAAAGTTTTCACATTCCTGTGTAGGCCTACTAATTTCCTCGTGACAAGATGCACATCCAGTGTGAGAAACCCGAAAGTCACACGCAAGACACCCTTCTGATCCTTAGTTTGCTGTATTAACCAAATGAGCCCATTAGGTATTTTGGGTGCACACACACACACACACACACACACACACACACACATATTTTGGGTGTACACACACACACACACACACACACACACACACACACACACACACACACACACACACACACACACACACACACACACGCGCGGAAGTCTGCCTTTATCGTAAATGTTAATGTAACTTAAGAATGGCCAATTTTATGAGATGTGTTCTTCATCTGAAATACTTGTGTAGTAATTAAGTGGGTGAGTATACTGAAAAGTTGAGTGCTTAAATAAAAAAGGCAATATTCATACTTTCGTAAATGAATCCCACGCTTTCCACTGATGCTCCAGTGTAACAATTTCTCATCCAATTTGTTTTCCCAAGCGTAGCATAACTTGGGTTTCGAAAATGATTGTTTTTACTATGGACATGTCAGCTTTTAAAACTAATCAGTTAACAAGTCTACTGTAAGTAGTGGATTATTCCTACATCCACAAAGATGTATTTTTGAATTATAGCAAGAATTTTTTTCACACATTGTCATATCAACTGCTGAACAGAACTTTATATTAATGTCAATCATTAGAGACAACAAATTAGTAACACACAACATATCATATTTCTTGGCTGCTATAGGAGCTAGTGCAATAGAACGAAAATGACAACTTAGTTCTTTCCCATAACATTCTATACTTTAAGCATGCTTCAAACACATACAGCACTGTTTAATTATGCTTGCATGCTCACTTTTTAGCTAGTTTTCTTTTAAGCTAACTTAATGTGTAGAGAGAAACAGAAAGCAAGCCCACAAAAGCCATTCTAAGTGTCACATTGAATATTACCCACAAGAAGGAATTACACAGTGATGCAAACTATAAGTCAGCACATTTATCACTTTCAGGTGTAACACTAGTACCTATGACGTGTCCTAAACAACAGCAAGCTTTGTGCTGGGGTTACTGTTTCCAGACATATGGGAGCTTGAAAACTACATTATTATTCCAGGACCACACTTAAAAAAACTGAGGTTTTACAATCACAAGCAGTGTAATGAAAGAGTTGAGGAATTGCAAGACAAAGACAGTAAGGTACCGATGCTATAATAAAGATCTAAAGAGTGCAAAGCTACAATCCAGCTGATCTTTTACTTGCCTTTTTTGTGAAATGAGTTATGTATCTTTTCAAGTACCTCTGATAACATGGATGTGTGTAAACCAGAGCTACACAGAACTTCAGATACATTCAAATTTAACAACCTCAATGAAGCATTTAACTGCAAGAAAGTGCTAACGGCCACAGTATTAACTGTTGACAAGACTAAGGAGAGGGTAAGGGAAATAACTAAAGTGGGAAGTCCACAGGTAAGTGCAGTCTACTTTCATTCCTCGTGGAAACGATAACATGCTAAATACTTCCATTAACATACAAAATGCAAACAGTCACTGAGGTCTCGGAAAGTTCTTACCTGAAGATGATGATGTTGTCGAAAATTGACAATTTCCAAAAATAAGCCGGGTAAACCGGTCCATAAGGAAATGCCACTGAGATGGATTTGTAACTTTGGGCTCAATTCCAGCTTTCAGTCAACTGAAAACATCTATGTAGCTCCTGGAATGTATGTATTCCGATCAGAGCTATAAAGTTAGTCTCACACGCACACAAACAAACCAAAACAAATATATTATGCATGACGTGTTTTAACAAAAATATAAAAGTGCTGTACTAACCTCAGAAACCCAACTCTTATGAATTGTCAATAATACATAATCATCACAAACTTTACTTAGTATGCCCTCATGTACATTTACTTTGTGGCAAGTATTCCACAAAATCTACATAAACGCCATTAAAAAGAGAAAAGGAAGTTATTGGTAGTGTGTATATGAAAATGATGTGGTCTCTAAAGATTGTATGGTTACAGCTATGAACCAAATTTCATCCAAAACTAGTACCACCAAGGAAAATACAGTGGAAGAACAAAAGAATTTTGTCACAAGCTTTGCATCTGTATAGATTGATGTAATTTTTGTAAAAAAAAAATAAAATTCTTCCACTCTTTGAGAGAGAAAACTGCTTGGACTGATGAGCAAACCTTGAACATTAGAAACTGTAAAAAACTACCTTGCCATTTTACTTAAAATTGTTAAGCACAAACCTACTTCTTCTGTCTTCTTCCATAGTATTCATAAATTATTGGAACCATTTGCTTGGAAAACATCAATATTCCGAAAGAAAAACCAGAGGATCAACCACGTCAGTATTGATCAAAAACCAAGTAATTTGATACATTTAAAGATCTTTCAAAGAAATTTGTGCATAATTGGTAGCATTTTCAAACCAGTTTGTCGTACTGATGATCTCTGTATTATAGTCACAAAAACAATTCTTAACATTTAAGTGTTTCAAAAAATCGTACATCGATTAATACTTCAGTAATGTACAGTCAACATTCATATTCAAATTCTTCTACGAGAGACTAAAAAGAGGAACAAACAGGTAAAAAATGAAGGAATGATGGAAATATGTTCCAACCAACTCATGTTGGGAATGTAAATGGGATGTGCGAGAATTAGCAGTAAAGGTGAAAATTCACTAACATCATTAATAACACCGGATGCAATGAAAGGAGTAAACAATGATATGGACATGGAACAGAAAGGAAAAGGACATGGTATGAAGACAACAGGAATTATAAGAAGACAGCAAATGAAAAGGCAAAGAAATTGTGGCCATTGTTTGCAGAAGAACTACAATATTCTCCGTAACAGTGAGTGAGAAACAGTACAGGCTAAAGAAAGTAGGCCCCCTTTGTGATACTATTTCAGTACAGATTTCAGAATGAAAACAGCAATCAACTAACTGCAGAGGTGACCAGGAAATAATACTTTAAAGTTGATTAATACTCAACAAGAATTGCTACTAACATAGTTGAAACAATATTATGGTGTGAGCTCATTAAAACAATTCCAGAGGAAAAGAAGGAAATGAAAAATGTGAAGGTGGAAAACATTGGGAAAGGCTGAAACATGCACAGGAATAGGAAATTATAAAATCAGGGTAATGTTCTTCAACTGAAAGCTCTACAAGAATAAGAGCTGCAAGAAGAATGACAGTTTCAGAGAAGAAAGTACTACCCACTGTAGTTGTTGCTTGCCACTTTGTACAAAGATAAACAAAAATAATACTTATGAGATTTTAATTTTACTTCCACAGACCACCATAAGCCTTACAGTCTTGAGTGTCTATGGAAGACAAGTGCCACCACGTATGAGAAATGGAGCTTTAAGATAAACTTATTTAATACAACAAAGAATGGGGGAACAATGAATGGTGCTGATACAAGTGGCATCAATAGTAATCTAAACCCAACAAATTAAACTAATTTTAGTGAACTGAAAGGAGCTAATTGAATTCAGCTGTATTAACAAACAGATTCTGGAGACCATGGGTCGTTTCAGGTACTTTGCATGGGACACACCGTGGAATGTCAGATGAAGAGGTTAAAAGAAGAGAACATTAGCTACCAAATTCTACTATCGTGTGACAAGAAAGTACCACATAAATACGAATGCAGTACGAAATTATACGTTTCTATTACACATGACAGAAAAATAGGTAAGAGAAAATCAACTACAATTAGGTTACACAAGATTCTTGATAAATGTGGTATGAAGACAGAAGAAACAAATATGAAAATAAAAATCTGAGATATAATTCAGGTGGAGAGGCTTGTTGAAATAGCCAAATAATCAGAACTCAAATGGCTCTGACTTTTTAAAATGACACGATTATCTCAGAGATGTTTGACCATGAACACAACAGGAAATACTACTGAGAAGAGTAAGAAGTTAATTAAGAGCCAAAAAACAAAGTAAATAAAGAGATTCTGTGCATGCAGTAGTCCCCTTCCCACCCCCAAGCTTTTAAATATCAGAAGGAAGCCATCTTTGAGAACCACCAAGAAATAATGAGTAAATATTAACTTTGCTGATATGTCTATTATCTAATCAGCTGCAGTCTAGCAGTACTTTCTTTCAGGGCAGCACTTGCTTCTTCCACATCGTTTTCTATTCTGTGCTCTATCATACATTTTTTCAAAGTGTGTTTTTAACTTAGGTAGTTTTTTGATAAAATTAAATTATGATTACAATCCATCAGGTTTAGACTCCTACATTTAAATTTGCTCCTTACATTTGGTTCAGTTGACATAACCTGATACTTTGTCCATCCACAGCTCTCCTCCATACACATTTTAGAAGGAATGTGTTCAAATGCATAGCAAAAGGTAATCTGTGTGAACTAACTGACATACCAAAATTCAGTCTCTCAGTTCTTTCACAGTAATTTAAATTTTCATCATTTTTCTATCAGTTACTCAATGGAACCTAAGTGTCTTCCACATGAAGTAAATTAGTTCTCATATGCTGTTCTAAATGAAATTGGTATCTTTTCTATTATGACAATACAGCAATTTGGAAAAGTCCTGGATATCAAAGCTGTGTATACAATATGAGCGACATATCAAGTGCCTCACTGCCGAAGTAAAATATTTGGATGCTGTTTTCTGCTTTGCAAAGGGAATATCACATAGTAGTATAAAGAGTAATGACACTGTCTTCATATCTACTAAAATTACTATTTCGTGGCAGAAATTAATTCCTTGGAATACGCTCTAAGGGGAACACAATGTCACAGGTTTTCTTGTAAAGTTTAACATGTCTATCCATGACACTGACAATTTTTTTGTTCTGTATCTGGCAACAAGCTACACACCCAACTATGCCCAGTAAAACTCAGGAAAGATCCAAGCAGTGAGTGCAACTCACACTAGAAAATACTGAGGTCAACTTGCCACCTGCTGAGAGATAACCCCCCCCCCCCTTTAGTACTCTATTACTATGAAAAGTAAATTTAAAATCTACCAAAATTTTAAGTTCCTGCCTTTGAGTAACAAACATGCAGAAATATCTGAATATTAACTAATTTAGAACAAAAACTGACTCAGAAAAAGCAGGTACTCTGTGCTCAAACTTGCCAGCAGAATGAAGCAATATCACTAATTACGACGCCAGATCCTCTGTGTCTCGATTTGGCAGACAGCTTCAAAATCTGTAAGTTTAATAATTAAGCTGCTCTCTTTTTTTTTTTTTTGTTATAACAGTTCGCTACTGCAGCATAAGGTTTTTTTCAACAAATGCCTTCTTGTGATTAATTCATTATGACTATTTCTTACAAAGGGTCCTTCAATTCTTTCCACTTCGCACACTGTCCACTAGTTTTCCAACAGCAGGAAATTCCACTGCAAACAAACAGCTTTCTGAAGAGAGGAAAATGAGAATGGAACAGATTTGCCAATCTCTTAGAGAAAACACTAGCTCATTCAGTTGGAGACTTACAATAGAATAAAGTCACAATGACTATTTCTTAAGTTTGCAGTTATTAATCAAACGATACGAAAACTAAATTAGGATAGCTCTGAATCCCGATTTCCTTAAATGTCTGATATATAAAAGTAACCCATTTACCCATAATTTTCATGGTTGTACCACAGTCATGCAACATATGGATGTACCATCCCAGTACTGTTAATTGTGCAATTTTTCTGTAGCAGACACCATGAGAATCAGGCATTTTCTTCAAAGATACTGATTTTAGTGATAGTAAAGCCTATGTCAATGCATGCGATACATCTGAATGTGATGAAAACTGTCTTTTGGATGATGGGGGAACCAATAAACACAAAGTGTGCTGCCCAAGAAACAGTCCAATGTCACTACAATATAAGCTGCAGACAAAGTGGAGATCATATAAATGCCTGTCTGTCCTCACTTATCAGAAGTATGCAATTGGTGTAAGATCTATTTTTACATCTTAGACATTGCAATGCTGGAGGAGTATCATCTACTGCATATTGGACCTAGCACCAAAGAGGATGAAATCAATGAAGTCGCAGCACAATGAGGCAGTGCACCTTTAAAATAATATGACCTTCCCTGATTGTGTGAGTATATTATGACCAAGCTTAACAAAACATCCAGCAAGGGTTCAAGACACATGAAAATAATGCACACAGAGAAGACCACCACTGCCTCTATGACTTATAAATGAGGGCAAAACTGAAAATGCCTTTTTGAATACTGTGGAAGTAAAATTGTCCTTTATGTAGACCATTACTTCACAGGATATCATATACAACTGAATAACATGCCAATGTATGTGATATACGCACCTACAGAAAAAGCTTTTGATCATGTTTTATGTGAACAAATATACATACAAAAGTAATCAAAGTGGCAAATCTCATATATTAGTGAGAAAGGGGGGGGGGGGGGGGGGGGAAGTGCCTAAATAGAATGTTTTGTGTTACTCTTTATCATCATCTGTAATGGTTCCAAATGTGAAATCTTGCTATACATTTTGGGTGATGACAAAGAATAAAACAAAGCAACAAAACAGTTTTCTGGTCAGCCTCATAACTGAAAAATTAACTGTAGAAGACAGGTAGACAAATGAAGCTACAGTTTTTCTATCTGACATCATAAAGTAAATGTGAAATGTTTGTTAATTAGTATCATTATGGGCTTTTGTTTTAATTTTCACAACACTACTCAAATCGGTTAGTGTGAGGGGAAAAATTACAGTTTCAGAACAGCAGAAATCCCTAAGACTGTCCTTATCATAAATACAATATTCATTACCCTTAACAGTTTCTACACAAATATATTTTTTGTGCCACATAACAAACTGATCATTCTGCAATATCAAAAATTCATTCCATTTAGTCCACAGTATCTTAAATTCAGGCATTTGGTAACTGTTACAGCCCTTATTTATGGATTGATCGTGACTGTTTTACACTGTACACTCATTTTCTCCACAAACAAATACATGAAAACATATCAATTGATTGTTATAAGACATGCATTATGCAGTAATAGGGACACTCCAAGATGCTAATCACGAAACTTAACAGTTTGACATAATCTAGATACATCCAGAACACAGTTTTGTAAGTATATACAACACTCTCAAGTGTAGTTTTTATGTAGCAGTCAGCATCTGTAGGAAAATAAATGCGAGATTTAATATGCATATTGCCTCAATATCAGCTACCAGACAATTTATAATCCAACCCAATCAACTGGTTCCAGAATTAACTCAAATGCAATTTAAAAAACCACACACACACACACACACACACACACACACACACACACACACACTAGACAATTTATAATCCAACCCAATCAACTGGTTCCAGAATTAACTCAAATGCAATTTAAAAAACCACACACACACACACACACACACACACACACACACACACACACTCTTTAGCCAAAGGAATGATCACTGTAACCATATAACCAAACCTGCAGTCAAACTTTTAACTGGATTGCAGTCATCCTTTAGCTGGTAATAACCCATCAGGCACTGTATATACTACACATGACACTATCCTGCTATTTTCCTAATCTGTTGCTTCCACTATTGTTTTCTGCATGGTACCTACTCTCTGTAGATCTTCAATCTGGTACACTCAAACCCACAACATTAGGTTATCCATATGTTTTTAGCATCCACCTACAGTACTACAATTTTGAGCACTTTTATTCCAGTGCTCCAATGGCACATAGCGAACTCTAAACATATGCCTTCATTATATTCATCTTGTTAATCCTAATATTCGAGATGAACCATTTTCTCTGCTTATTGAGCACTATTTTTGCTTGGTTGTTTTGTTTACGATCTCTCTCTCACTCCTACCATCAGGTGTTTTACATCCTAGGGCAGCAAATTTTTGCTATTCTTGATTAAGAACCTTATTCTAGAGAACATGTCAGGATGTTCACATTCTACAAGACAGGTGATAAAAAGCTTAACTCTCGTTTGGGCTGTTATTACCATGCTATTTTCTCTATATATATTCAAAGTGTATATAGAGGAAAATTTTTTCAGCACCGTTTCTCTCAAATGCTGTAACTCTTCTTGTTTCCATACAGCTATGTCCAGCAGCTCATTTTAACTTAACAGCTCTATATGATGGTGGTGGTGGTGGTGACAGGATTATTTACCATTTTTCAAAACTTAGTACAATAACTGCTCCTCTTTTCCCTCTGCTTCTTCCATATCAAACTATGACTTTACAGCATACACCTTCAAGATTTTTTCCCTTGCATCTTTTCATTTTAGATCCCCAAGATAGTATGCTCAACATAAAGTACAATATTTACAGTGGTTTGATAAAAACATGGGAAAAATCACAAGAAATGAATGCTTGACCATAAATCCAGATGCTAACCAAGCCTGCAGGTTGCACTGCTTTATTTGAACATGAATGGCACTTGTGCACTTTCCTCAATATCATAGTTAGAACACCGTTTTGTGCAGTTGTTGATGCATTAATTTGGAGCTAAGTGAATTTGAATGAGGACAAATTGTTGAGGCTCCTATGGTGGGTGCTTCTGTAGCAAACATAGCCAAAGTGTTTGACGTTTGAAGAGGCATCGTATCACAGATTTATACTGCATACAACAAGGACAAAACTGTGGGCTGAGTGATTGTGACAAACAGGTATTAAAGAGGATTGTAGGAAAAGTAAGGGAACCACTCACCACTAATGCATATGCTCTTAACAGGAAAATGTACTGCTGCACCCATAAAACCTGGACTATGTGGCAATGGAAAACAGTCATTTGCTCAGATGAGTCTTCACACTGTTTCCAACTTCCAGCCAAGTTTATGTTCCAAGAGTGAAACGCAATGTGGGTTCGCTGATTTGGGCAGCCACAGCTTAGTATTCCATGAGCTCCATGAATACTCTGCAAGTTTATATTGCTGCCAAGGTTTATGTGACCATTTTGGCTGATCATTACATGGGTCAATGTTTCTTCCACAGCAGTGATGCCGTGTACTGTGGTCCCCTATACACACAGCTCGTGTCATCAATGACTGGTTTTGTGTACATGTGGATGAACTGTTACATCTCCCCTGGCCACCACGGTCATCAGACCTCATATTACTGAGCATTTGTAGTCTACTTTGGAGAGAAATGCGCCTGATCACTATCCACCACCACCTGAACTTGCCACTATTTTGCAGGAAGAATGGTATTAGATTCCCTCGAAATCTGTACAACACCTATATTTATCCATTCTGAGATGGTAGGATACTGTTTCAAATACCAACGAATTTCCTACACCATATTAGGCATGATTATTGTTGTTTCATATTTTTGGTATTTCCATATTTATGTCAAGCCCTGTATGTGTTTAACAATCTTCTTTAGAAGGCCTACTATAACTGCTGTTCATTTACAAAAGCCCACTAAGGTTTTTTGTTGATAACAGATACTGACTTACAAAATTCACTGTTTATCTTATTTATAGTGGGATCCAAAATCTTCCAGTACTTCATCAATCCTTGATGATATTTGTTGTTTGATAGTATTAGTGTGTTGTAAATTCCTCCACAATGATGTAACACACTTTATCGTGATCCATAGTTTGTCATTATTCCAATACCTTTATGTTGGAACATAATTCCATCTTCATTTTTAAAGTCACTACACCTACTCCTAAGCTTTCTGAACAAGTTATCTGAAAGTACCTTTTCATTAATTTTTGTTTTTAGTTATCAAGATTGTTTTGTGAAAGTTCCTCCCCCACTCTTCCTTGCATCTTTGTTTATGTTATTCCTGAAATGAGTATTGTTTTTATATTTTACATTTTTTCTTCCTTTTATATTTGAATCTTATCACCTGTTATCAATTATTTTGTTTCCCACTTACATTAACCAAACATTTACTTTGCTGTTGTATTTACATTTTCTAATCAGCTGCAGTCTAGCAGTACTTTCTTTCGAGGCAGCACTTGCTTCTTCTACATCATTTTCTATTCTGTGCTCTATCATACATTTTTCAAAGTGTGCTTTTAACTAGGGTAGCTTTTTGATAAAATTAAATTATGATTACTATCAATCAGGTTTAGACTCCTACATTTAAATCTGCTCCTTACATTTGGTTCAGTTGACATAACCGACTTTCTTTGTCCATCAACAGCTCTCCGCCATACAGGTTTTAGAAGGAATGTGTTCAAATG
Organism: Schistocerca cancellata; assembly: GCF_023864275.1. Lineage (NCBI taxonomy): Eukaryota > Metazoa > Arthropoda > Insecta > Orthoptera > Acrididae > Schistocerca > Schistocerca cancellata. The sequence continues at coordinate 754,722,595 of NC_064629.1, read as the reverse complement.
CATAGCAAAAGGTAAATCAGTGTGAACTAATTGACATACCAAAATTCAATCTCTTAGTTCTTTCACAGTAATTTAAATTTTCATTATTTTCCTAATCACTTACTCAATGGAAACTAAGTGTCTTCCACATGAAGTAAATTCGTTCTCATATGCTGTTCTCTAAATGAAATTGGCATCTTTTTTTTATTAAGACAATGCAGTAATTTGGAAGAGTCTTGGATATCAAAGCTGTGTATACAATATGAGCGATATATCCAGTGCCTCACTGCCGAAGTAGCAAATTTGGATGGTGTTTTCTGTTTTGCCAAGGGAGTATCATACAGTAGTATGAAGAGTAATGACAATCTGTCTTCATATCTCGCAAAGGTACTCCTTCATGGCAGAAATTAATTCCTTCTAATATGTAGTTAACCTAACCTAGTGGGAAAATTCTTAGAATTTTGTTGGAGGTATAGCTTGTTGCCAAATGCAGAACTAAGAAATTGTGTCCATGTCATGGATAGACGTGTTAAACTTTACAAGAAAACCTGTGACACTGCGTTCCATTTCAAACTGTATTATACAAAATGTAAGAAAAGGACATCAATTAAGAGGAATACTTGGTCTGACATGTCAAAACTGAGCAATGAGAAACAGTGTTGTTACCGTTTCCTGCTGGATGAGGAGCTATACATCAGAAGGCACTGCTTCTGAAAGTAAAGTGTCTATCAACACTGTGTGTGGCTCTCACTCATTCTGTTTGAAGCGTGTTATGTGACTGTCTCAAATGCAAGTGTCCGCATCAATTGCCACGACAAAAATCACAGAAACTGACAAAGCACACCTCGTCACTCCTCATTATGGCAAAGGACATCTCCTGAAAAATAAAATCTAACACATCTGGGTCTTTGGTGGCACAGAGAGAGAACTGAAAAAGTGCTTTAACCTACATGTGTACTCTCAGAGTAAGGTCACTGTAGAGCCCTTGATAAAGCATTTTATTTCCCCGAGTACGAGAGTCATGGGTGGAAATCTTATCACAATTATTGAAAAGAAGGTATTTATGATCTTATCAACCACTGAATAGAATTTGTTTCATATAATGATCCACCTGTCCACACACAATACATTGAGAATTTACAGAAATCCTTGAAGTCACCTATTATGAGAGGTCGTCCGGAGAAGGGGTAATTTGTGAACTGCATATATTCCAGTTCTATTTTTGTAACTTATGCCTGCCATGGAAATATCTTCCATCTGAAACTCTCCATATTCAGAGATATTGCCCAAGTTTTTCCCAACTGCAGAAAACAACGAATGCTGCTGACTGCATATACCAATATGGCACTGTCCACAGTGAGGATGTCACTGCCAAGAGAAGTAAGTAAAATTAGTCTTGCACTACAGCACTAACTTGAAGGAGTAATAATATGCTGCCATTAATCATTTCCTTCTGTTAACAATGCATTGTCTTACTGTCTGTGTTGGCAATGGTTCAACAGTGAGGCATTTGATGTACACACAACTTCGAGACCCAAGGCTTCTTCCCAATTATCGATGATGTCATTAATATAGCATTAAATTCTACACTTAGGTGACTAAAGTTATGGGATATCTCCTACAATGAGGTTTTTTAAATGAAGTTCTTGGTCCTGGTGCGTGGTAAAATGTAACATACACATCTTTGTTTTGACGATCAATATTATCAACTTCAGCAGTTCACCACTATTTGCCATAAACACAAGCCACTATGGCCTTATTTGGAAGTGTCAGTGATGCAAGTTTTCCACCTTGGTGAAGTTCACTGTCAGGGGAGGTTAGTGTGAACTTACACTTGAGAAAGTTTGTCTGAGGTTTAAAACAATGAAAAGATTGGGTGTTTTTACTCTTCTGACAAGTGATGTTTCCTACAAGACATTGGCGCAGAGTTCTTGTATATCCACATATTTTACAAAACACATGTAATCCCTCTTACCTGTTCTTTACAGAATATAAAGATTTTTGAGGTGTCAAGATCTGGTTCTCATATGTCTACTGCAGACTAGCTTCTGTGACAGCTCATCCTGTTGTCCCCTTGATGCCACCACATGCATTCTTCCCATGGCAGCATGCAAAAAAGGGCCACTCTGCATGAAGTCCATGGTCTTTGTGATAGATATTAATATTTTTTGTTTTTATATTGGCTTGCAACACCATCTGAGAATGTAGATCAGTTTCTTTACAGAAGGGTGGTGCTGTTTTATGTAGTTAATTGCAGTTGAAAAGTGTGCACTGCTGTAGTGCTGTGTTCCAGGTAGTCACATGACACAAAAACTGTGACTATTTTATAATAGTATACAAATGGGTGAACTTTAGCCTGTCTGTTTACCCAGTGGTGCCCTTGCTTTTCAGCTTTAACAACAAAGGAATAGTTGTCAGAAAAGTCAGTAAGAACTTAGCAGTTCTCAACTGCCGTGGTTTCCTTTTTGTCTTTCAGAAATTTAACCTGAGCTTGAGCAATAAAAGATGCATTTTCAGGTTTTCAAGTTAGTTACCAATATTTCAAAAAACTCTTCTCATGGTTTTGTAATTGTCACCATTTCCATTCTGTCTTGTGGTACTCACTGTTTGTATTCTATATTGTCAGGCATCAAGTCATTATCTTATCTTCCAATTCTTCAAACATGTCAAGTAAAGCTTGTTTGCCTGGATGGTCTTAACATTTTCCCATGATCACACAATTATAACTGTCCTTATTGTAAACCAGAACTTCCAAAAGATAGTCAAATCTTAAGATTGGCCCCATCTATCATCAACTTTATATTCTGGTGATACAAACAAATGCAAACATTGTGTGTGCCAGATGCCTCTCTAACAATACACCATTTCGGTTTCAAGTTACAAAATTTCGAACTTCCAATTTTAATGTTAGGATTTTGTTTTTTAAATTTAGTGAATAATTCATTTAAATTACACAATACTAATATTTTCTATCTCTGAACCTTAGTACCATTTACTTTCACAGAAACCAATCTTTTTTCCAAGCATCAAACAGCAGGTTCTTCAAAAACTCTAATAATCTTTTCAATCGTGTTTTCATCTGCGAAGTCATGATTCATTTTTCTTTTGTAATGCAGACGAAATTCCCTGTTCTTTTATTGGCTGACTTGTTAACCAAACATTCTGACATGTAAAATTCATCACTTTTGCTAGATTACAAGAATTTAGTAGTAAACTGACAATATTAACTTTATCCTCTTTGTTTGAAATACAGCATTTAATTTTTAGTTTTCCTATGAAATCATATTTGGTCACAGAATGTTTAGAACTTCCATATGGTCTAGTGCAACTTTTCTTTTTACATGAAACTTCCAAATCCTTTTTGACAGTAATTGCCACTTTCTGAATTTTGCGTTCAATGCAAAAGGTCTTTTCCTTCACTCAAGTTTTCTAATTTTACTAGCAGCCAACACACCTACGATTTCACAAGCCACATCCACTTTTTTATGGTTTCTGATGAATCACAAAATTCTTTATCTGAACTATCACTATCCCTTTCTTTGTTAATGACCAATATCTTAGGCTAACATGTTGGAAACAATTACTTTCCTGGCATTACAGTGATAAAAGGGCTTCTATTTTTTGAATAATAATCAAACATTATTTCTCTCAGACCTTTGTTATAGGCTGCTAAGGTTTCTTAAAAGGGTCCAAGCAAGACTGGCCAAAAAGGTGATGGAATTTCTCTAAGTATTTAATTCCATGGTACTTGTAGGTTGAGTTAACCTCTGAGCCAACTTAAGTAAAAAAAACAACACTTTTTCTTCACTGTAATCTTCACTTAAAGTGGCTGTCTCTAGGAAACATTTGACACACACTTATGGCAAACTTCATTAATAAGAACACCAATAGAACATAGGATCCATTGTTAAACATCACACTTCAAGAGCTCATTGCTAACCGAGTGTGAGTGAACAGATAGTGGAAGGTGGAAGACAGTACATATACTTGTACAGGCTTGCCTGTGAACCTGCACAGGCTTGCAGATGCTGTCTGCTAGCCTGCTGAAACTTTCTGCAGAGGATTGTTTCCACAAAGAAACATTCATACCTTTAATTTCATGTGGTTTTGTGTGTTTAAATGAAGGCATTGATACGCTTTATTCCATCAGTCCAGATATTGTACATATTAAGGAAATTATGACTTATTTGTACATTTTTTTTCGTAACTTCCCACTGAATCCCAAAGTTGAAATATATAACTTAAAAACAGCAGAGGCTTGTAAACGCAAGAAACCACTTGTGGCCTGAAACAAAAACAGCTGCTGTTACTAAATGATAACCAAGTCAGAGTCCACCAATCTTGAGAAGTCACCCAGCAAATATTTTTTTATGAGCTGGTTGAGCAATCAATTTTTTTCTCGAGCACTTGGTATCGAATGGCTCGTGTAACACAATTTGGGAATCATTAGTTCTGAATGAGAATACTGTAGCCAAGGTTTCTGAAAAGAACAGTTAAGCTTATGTCCGATGGCACACCACCACATGTTTTAACATGTTCCTGAAACGTAGAGGTTAGGTTTACAACTGCTGATTTAATTCTACATACTATATCTCAAAATCCGCACGTGTTTTGAGAAAAATAGGCACGAAAAATACATTTACATTTTATGTAGATGTTTTTGTACCCAAGTTTTTTTAGCGAATTTATGAAATGCATGTGAAGACAAAGGAAACGATGGGAATCGGCTCATATAAGTAAGTATATTAATGTGTGAATTGCACAGATGTTGCCACTTAGTTGATTCTCTATCCCTTTTACACTAGCATGACAAAGAAGAACACTGCCGCTTCAGTATATCTCACAAAAATTGCACGACATGTCAGACAGAAAATGCAAATCTGCTCGAGACAGTCAGCACTCATCCTGCAGTAGCAGTTTTTAGGTTTATATCATGTGTCCCTTTAACTGCAATGTAGCAATGTTGGATCTAGTCACCCATTTCTCAACTGTTGAAAATTAAAAAGCACACTCCTTACAAGCCTTCAACTGCTTTGAATTTTCACTCACAACAAACCTTACATGACAATTCTGCGAGTTCACTGAAGTTAAACACCTGACTGTAAAAAAAACACACACACACACACACACACACACACACACACACACACACACACACACACACACACACACACACACACACACACACTTCTATAAAACAAACTCCTTCCGTGAATCACGGACCTTGCCACACAACAAACTACTCTTCCGAATCGTGGACCTTACCGCAACAGGGTGGCTCATTCGCTTCAGTTATGCAGACAGCTGTTCAGCAGAGGGTTATCTGTGGAGAGGACAAATTGCCAAAATGTGGCATCAGCCTTTTCAGTAGTTGGAGGGAGACTGGTCTACCCTGTAATATTAACCAACAAGGCCTCTACAGGTTTGTACTGCGAAAGACTGATAGTAACAGGAAACTACAGCATCACATTTCTTGATGACGTGCAGCAGTAGTGTATGGTTTAATGTTAATGGCATTCCTTTGTGCTAGATATTCCAGAGGTAAAACTGTTCCCCATCTGTATCTTTAAGCAGAGACTATTCAGGAGGATGATCTCAAAAAATAAATCTGGCTTTCCAGGTCCCTTAATTAAGTAGGTATGTCACAGAACTTTAACAGAGAAATCAATAGGTTGAAGTTAGGTATGATGGGAATTAGTGATGTGCAGTTACAGGAACAACAAGGTTTCTGGTAAGACAAGTACAACACAAAATCAAGTACAGATAATTGGGTAGTAGGTCTGATAAATGACCAGTATAGGCCTAGTAGTGTAGATACAATTACTTCCAACAGCATAGCAGACTGACCATCATAGCTTAGACAGGCACAAAACTATGACCTACCATAGAAGAGAAAGTGTATATAATGCACTTTCTCCTAAGGGTCATCGGCACATTTTCTCTAGTGTTTTGGCAGATATTTACCATTTCTTTTTTTATGTTATGTACTGGAAGGAAACCTAAACAATTTGGAATTAGATTTAATTTTAATGCCTTCAGCTGCTCATGGGCATTGATATATATCAATGGGGACAGGTAAAAATGTGTGCCCTGACTGGGACTCGAATCCGGGACCTCCTGCTTACATGGCAGCCACCAAGGGCACAGAGGATAGTGCGACTGCAGGGACTATCTCGTGTAGACCTCCTACGAGACCCACATTCTCACCTTGTATGTCCACACACTACACTTAGTGTCCCACCCCAACACACTCATTACTCGTGGAAGACATTATTACCAAGTCCCATAAGAGTTCAGGGAATGTGTGTGCATCCACACAAGAGGAGGAGGTCATGGTCAGTATTGCCAGAACTATATACTTGTATGGATATGACACCATTCCATGTAAGTATAAACAATTAGGGCTCATCACATCTTTGAAGTGACACACAGGATCAACAGAATGCATAAGTTTGTTTCCCTTTACGAACAAAATTATTTTTAAATCTGAATTTCACATGCTCACTTGATAGATCACTCCCAAATTAGTCTAATCTGATAATCATTTTATCGATATGTATTATCAGGGGCATCAAAACACTATGAATAAACAGCAACCTAACAACGACCAATGTTGGCCTGCTCTATCGAATGGGCACACCAAACTCCATGAAATGGTTCCTGAGACTGTTAAAAGCCTCAAAGGTCTATGATGCAGACCGATGTGACGAATGAAAACTTAACAAGGCTGGGATTTGAACCCAGATCTCCTGCATACTAGACATTTGCGTTAACCACTAAGCCACCACAGCACAGTGGCTTTGCACATCTGCGCAGACTACCCTAGCATGCCCCCTCCTCAAACCAAATTCCCACTGTCGCCTGAACCCACTTAGTATTAGCCCCAAACTCGAATGCAGAGGTCAATACACTTGGAGAGCCTCTGCAAAACTGTTTTGAGTTTAGGGGGAATACCGAGTGGGCTGAGGTGAGAATAGGAATTTGGACTGAGGAGGGAGTCGTGCAAGGTCAGTCAGTGCAGCTGAGTAAGCCACTGTGCCAGGGTGGCTAGTTGTTAGCACATCTGTCTAGTGAGCAGGAGCTGCAGGTTCAAATCCCAGTGTTGGTCCAAGCTTTCATTTCTACATCCACATGGATACTCCACAAATTACACTTAAGTGCCTGGCAGAGGGTTCATCAGATCATTTTCACAATAATTCTCAACTATTCCAGTCTCTTACAGTGCACGGAAAAAAACAAACACCTATATATTTTCATGTAACCTCCGATTTCCCTTATTTTATTATGATTATCTTTTCTCCCTATGTAGGTCAGTGTCAACAAAATATTTTCACATTTGGAAGAGAACGTCTGTTACTGAAATTTTATGAAACGATTCCACCGCAATGAAAAATTGCTTTGTTTTAATGATGTCCACTCCAAATCCTGCATCACTTTAATGACACACACTCCCCATTTCGCAATAATACAAAATGTGCTTCCCTTCTTTGAACTTTCTCGGTGTACTCTGTCAATCCTGCCCAATAAGGATCCCACACCACACAGCAGTACTCTAAAAGAGGGCAGACACGCATAGTGTAGGCAGTCTCTCTAGTATATCTGTTACATTTTCTAAGTGTCTTGCCAGTACAACGCAGTTTGGTTTGCCTTCCTCACAACATTATCTATGTTTTCTTTCCAATTTAAGTTGTTTTTATTGTAATTCCTATGTATTTAGTTGAATTTACGGCCTTCAGATTTGACTGATTTGTTGTGTAGCCAAAGTTTAAGGGATCCCTTTCAGCATTCATGTGGATGACCTCCCACTTTTCATTATTTAGGGTCAATTGACAATTTTTGCCCCCATAGAGATATCTTTTCTAGATCTTTTTGCAATTTGTTTTGATCTTCTGATGACTTTACTAGTCTGTAAGCGACAACATTACCTGCAAACAACTTAAGACATCTGCTCAGAGAGAGTCTTAAATCATTTATATGGATAAGGGACAGCAAAGGCACTTCAGTGTGATCTGCTTTAATTTTTTGTTTTGTTTTTGTAATGGAAATCAAACTGACACTTTCCATTGACACCGGGAGTCATGTGAAAAAATGTTATAAGCACTATTTGTTTGAGCAGACTACAGCTACACAATGCAAAAACAAAATTGCGAAGACCTGCTGAAACACCAGAGGAAATGCATCGGAGGGCACAGCACAAAACCAAGGAAAGAAGATTGGCGAAGTGTGGAACGGCTAGTGTGGACACCAAATGGTGCAGCTCCGCACAACAATGAACAGGTTCCACTCTGTCGGTACATTGAAGGAAACGTACGTTTGTGTATGCTCTGGATAGCATCTCCCCCCCCCCCCCTCCACACACACACACACACACACACACACACACACACACACACACACACACACACACACACACTCTGCTGTGCACCTACGAACACAGCTCCATTCTGCGCAGTTCTGTCCTGCATGGTTTACTTAAGACACTACTGTGATGTCTCACTCAGGAGATTGAGATGATATTCTCCACACATCTAACAGCAGAAACAAGGAGGAATGCACAAAATCACTGTACCACACTGCAGGAACTGAAGAAAAATGTGTAGTATGTTGCAAAGACTCCAGTATTTCATTGCTCCCACACTTTCTTTTGCTCTCCTGGTGAACAAACTGTGATAAGAACAAAGCAAATAAAACTCCAACAGTTCTTCACAGGCCTATTTGACAATTGGATTCAAAATCAGAATAGATCGAATTAACACCGATGGCATGAGCCATACGGGAAGTGCATAAGTTAGCAAGCTGGCATGCAAACTTAAGCTTTATGTTATGACAATCCAGGGAACACAAATAGCTGACACTAGTAAACCCAATCACAAGGCAATACACCAGGGTATAACCTAATTGAATCATTAAATCATTCAAAAGATGGAATTGCAACTTTTACTACAATGGGCATTGATAATGTCTCAGTAATATACTCATCTTCCTCACACAATCATTTTTACTTGCTGTAAAGATCTAAGAAACAATAATTGTTGATACTTATAAATGCACAATGGCCCAACTGTTTATTCCCCATTTTCAACAATCCTTGGAGATTACATTAAACAGAAACCCACTGTTTAATCTGCGAGATGGCGGAAAAGATATAATCCTGACTTGAATTTTTTAACCATAGGCTCACAACCTACCTAAGCTGTTAGAGAAGTACACAACAACTTTCCCAAATATCAACTTCACCCACCTGTTATCACACTAGGCATAACCATTCCCATAAACCGTTCCCTTCCCCTAACTAGATGAAATTTTAGATTGGCTAATTGGAACAACTGGAAAATGACATCAGATGGATTCCCAAAAAGTAGTGAGCTATGAAAGATTTCCTGGGTTCGGATCCTTTTAGAAGACTTCATGGTTCCTTAATCTACTGCTCAAATTTCTTTGGACTCTCTCCTAAACCGGACTGTGTTGTGATCAGTGCAATAAAAGCCAGATGTGTAGGAGCAGATACATTGGCCAGACTTGCAGGAATTTTTATACAAGATTTAAAGACCATAGAGACCTGGCCAACTCTGGGTCAGCTCTGATAACGGGTCTGACAACCGGCATCAGCTGCAGCAGGTTAGTGATAGCTGTCTTACACACTGCTGATAAAGGCCATATACTCAATGCTCAAAAAGAAATTGAAATCCTAAGATGTCTTCATTCCCATCCTATTAATACAATTAATGAATGAACAGACCTGTATCACAAAAATATTTTAGTTAACTGTCACATTATCCAGAAAGATTAAGGTGGCCACATAATGTAATATTGTTCCTTCTTTTAAAAATGTACAGGTCCTCTTCTCTCAATGTTGACATGGTTCCATCTTTCTGCTGTTACTTCCTGCTTTTCCTCTTTAAACAAGTCACCAATCTCATATCTCTTTTGTACTGCACCTGCACTTGGTCCTGTGTGGCTTCAGTACTAACAGCTAGTATTGACTATCACTAGTTTTCCTGTTTGTGTTCCTGGTCGTGTAGCACGGGGAACTATTGTTACAGAATTTTTGTAAGTAATTTCATGCAATATGTTATCTCCCCCATCCCTCCTGCTCTACTTTTATTGCATTTTACATTACATTATTTTGGTAACTTGGTGTCATTTCATGATGTCCATTTTTCCAGATTCCTTAGGCCTCTTTTACCTTTTTGACATGGAACCAACATTGGGGTGAGGATGACCTCAAGATGATTAGGTGATTTTATTTGGAAGTAACCTCCTGTTCTCTCTTTTAATTTGTTTAATTTTGAAATTTTAACTGCATAGTTCCATATCTGATGTTTCAAACTTTAAGATTCCTCCCCAAGGGCCTCTGCAAGCATGCAGAAGTGCCGCAACACAATGTGGCATAGACTCCACTAATGTCTGAAATAGTGCCAGAGGGAACTGACACCATGAATCCTGCAGGGCAGTCCATAAATCTGTAGAGTATGAGGGGGTGGAGATCTCTTCTGAACAGCACATTGCAAGGCATCCCAGATATGTTCAATAATGTTCATGTCTGGGGAGTTTTGTGGCCAGCAGAGGTGTTTAAACTCAGAAGAGAGTTCCTGGAGTAGCAATTGTGGATGTGTGGGCTGCTGCATTGCCCTACTGGAATTGCCCAAGTCCAACGGAATGCACAATGTACATAAATGGACGCAAGGGATCAGAGAGGATGCTTTTGTATGTGTCACCTGTCAGAGTTTTACCTAGATGTATGAAGGCTCCCATATCACTGCAGCTGCTCATGCCCCACACCATTACAGAGCGTCTGCCAGCTCAAACAGTCCCCTGCTGACATGGAGGGTCCATGAATTCATGAGGTTGTCAACCATACCAGTTCACATCCATCCGCTCAATACAATTTGAAACGAGACTCGTCCAACAAGGCAACATGTTTCCAGTCATCAACAGTCCAATGTCAGTGTTGATGGGCCCATGTGATGCATAAAGCTTTGTGTCACGCATTCATCAAGGGTACACTAGCAGTCCTTCGGCTCCAAAAGCCTGTATCAATGACGTTTCATTGAATGGTTCACATGGCACAGCATTTAAATCTGCAGCAATTTGTGGAAGGTTTGCACTTCTGCCATGTTGAACAATTCTCTTCAATCTTCATTGGTCCCATTATGCAGGATCTTTTTCTGACTGCAGAAATGTCAGAGATTTGATGTTTTACCGGATTCCTGATATTCACGGTACAATTCAGAGCCATCTAGTGACAGAGGGCTGCAAATATCTAGACATGGAGAATAAAGATGTAGACAGTTAATAACGTTTGTTTTATTTAAAAAGCTGCGAGAATTTCCACACACAAAATTCGCATACATTACTTTTCAAAATGCTCTCATTGTAAGAGTCTGCTTGTTGATTGTCATTCCTCAAACACAAGTCATGTCAAAGTGCCATCTGTATACTACATAGAAAAGCAGGTTTGTTTCCTGCTACATGTGGTGTGGTACAATTCAATGACTGAAGTGTCTTAGTAGCAACACGTTTTTTAATCCTTGTAACCTGCCCTTCCCTCTACTTCATGTTCGATATAAATGTTTAGACACACCCTATAAACTTTTTACTTATCAGATACCATTTTTAATACTCAAGAGTTTTGTAATTTTATTGAATCACAGAAAGTTGCTGCCAATTACCCTCCAGCATGCTGGAAGTAAGTAAAGTTTAAGTTATTTTGATGTGCTCTTATCCCCATCTGCATCTCTCCACCCATAGTTTAGTGTCAGGATTTTGGAAGATGACAATAGGTAGCTCCATACCTCACTGCCACAACTTTACCCAGCTTTACATCCATCCTCTACAAATGACTGAGGTGCACGGCAGAGTGTACACCCCATTATAATGCAAGCATTTCTTCCCATTCCATTTGAAAGGGGGGAGGGCAGGATGTCAAATTTGAAAAATTAGATTTTTCAAAAATATGCCATTTGGTAGTGAACATGTTCCCGAGTAGTTTGATATAGAAAATACATATTTGAGAGATTATAAGCCATGTTATTTGGTCTTAAGTGTACCGAGATGCAATGCAACACCCCTTTGCACAGTGTTGTTCTGTCATATATAAGTGTATTTCCCTCAGTAGAATTTGAATGTTTATATTTGCGGCAGAGATACGTGAAACAAAGGACTACTGATATAGATACTTTCTTTGCTTCTATCAACGTGAATTTGATTTTCTTTGTTTTGAAAAGCTTACAGTTTGGTGGTGAGAATTTCGAAATGAGTTTCATTTGGCTCTGTTGTGTGTTCGTTTGTCGCATATTATAAGATGCCTAGAATTCATTGCTTCAACCATAAACACCGCCAGGGCAACAGATACACAGTAAAGGGTGCTACACCAAATGTTACACCAGGGGCTCAAGACTAACATCTCAGAGCCGGTAAACGAACAGCTGTCAAGTGCTTCAAGAAGAAAACTTTTTTTTGCAATAATGAAAACGGAGGCCGTGAATCTGAATATTTGTGGAACATTATTGTTGATGTTAACATACAGTCACAGTTAATATTGGACAATGTTATGTGCAAGCATTGCTTTGATTTGTAGTGTGTCCATGGTGGAATATGAGAGTGCCAGGAAAGGTCTTGCTATGAACTTCTCTCTAACATGCTGCAAATGCAATGTTGGTGCATCTTGCACGACATCTAAAATTGTATACAAATGTTATGATGTGAATTTGAGGGTAGCATATGGCATGCACTGTATTGGTAGGGGACAAAATGCAGCAAGAACACTTTGTGCAGTGATGAACCTTCCACCTCCTCCAGCAAAATTTGAGAGATACTATGGTTTACTGCTTGGAGATGGAAATGAAGTTGCAGAATCATCAATGAAAAGTGCTGCAGAAGAATCTGATCAAACATGATGGTGATACAGACAAAGTGGCCACTTTTGATGGTACCTCGCAAAAAATAGGGCACACTTCATAGAATGGTAATGTTACAACAACATCTATTGACACTGGCAAGGCACTTGATGCTGAAGTGTTGAGCAAATTTTGTCATAGTTGTGTGAAAGGCATTCCATATCATGAATGTAATATGAACTATGAAGGCTCAAGAGGAGGTATGGAAGTGCACGGAACTGTCAGCCTGTTTACCAGATCTGTTGCCTCCCATGGCCTGCTATATGTGGAGTACCTTGGTGATGGTGATATAAAGCTTTGCTTGAGGTTCAAGAATGAGCTCCATTAGAAGCTGAAATTATTGTGCAGAAGTTAGAATGTGTGGGACATGTACAGAAAAGACTTGGCACTAGAATTAGAAGGCTGAGAAAAAATTTGTCAGGAAAAAAATTACCTGATGGAAAGGGAATAAAAAGGAGAGGGCAACTGACGAATGGAGAAACTGACAACCTACAGACATTATGGCTTGTAGATGAGAAATAACACAGAGGGACTTAAAAAATAGGAAGCAAGCAATTACACTTCCACAAAATTTCCACAGATAATAACCCTGTCCGCAACTTGTGCCCAAAAGAAAGTGAATCGTGGAGTGGCTACCAAAAGTCAATTGCTGGCAGTGAAGAATATTGTCACAGGAATTCTCTAACAACTGCTGTAAAGGAAGCCATCAAATTCAGGGACTTTGCAAATGAAAACTTACTGAAGAAATGTCTTCATGGCAGTATCCAAAACCCAAACGAAAATTTTAACCAAACCATACATTTATTGTGGGAAGTAATGCACTTGCTATTGGTGTTTATGATTCAGTTTTATGTTTTAATAATAGTGTACAAAGCAGAAAATATGTTTTAGAGAAAATGGAATTAAGCCCGGAGTGAACTGCATCAAAGCTTTGTACATGATAAAGTGCGTGTAGTGAAAGCAGATAAATAATTTTTGGAGATGATAAAATCAAGAAGAGTGCATCATAGGAATGTGGAAAGGAATAAGACAGATTTAGAAAATGAAAAAGAACCTGCTTATGGTGCTGGACAGTTCTAAAAGAATGTCCAATACACGCAGAAACTTAGAATGCCATTTTCCCCAAAAACACAAATTTCTGTACTTAAGTACATGTAACACCCAAAATAAATATCGTATTACTTTCAAACTTGGTATGCTTATTAAACACAAACTCCTTAATGCAAAACTAGAATTTTCCAAATCTATTAAAAACTGTGGTAAAAATTGAGAATTATATATAAAATTTGAAATTTTTCTAAACATGAAGTTTAAAATTTAACAGCTCAATTATTTTCTCAAAAATTAAATAAATTCTCGAGTTTCATACACCTGTAAGTACGGTTTGTATGCAGTGCAAAATTCATCAAAGAATCTCTTACTTATGAAAAAAAGTGTACCTACAGCAACAAATGCAGCCAATAGCAAGTAAAAAAAATCATGAGATTTTACACACACAAAAAATGTATTTTGTTATGTTTTTGAACTTCCACTGCTATGAGTGTGAATTCTGAATCCTTCCTGATCATGCTGACAAAGTTTTATGAATTTATTTGTGAAATTGTAGACAGTGGTAATTAAAATGCCCAGTGGTGCCGCTCCTGCTCCAAGTCAGCCTGTTTGATGTCCTACAGCCCATAAAAGACTGCACTATAATGAATCTAATGGTTTTTCACAGCCCCTGTGACACCAATATGTCGGGGTTTGTAGTAAATTCCTACATTCCCCAGTTAATACTTGTTCCTTCAAATGATTGACACATTGTATGATTGTTTTACAATTAAAGAGGCCGCAATATCCAGGGTGTAAATTTTAAGTTGACAAACCAGAGTAACTCAATAAGGTTCACACAAAAAATACATAGAATCCCAAGTTGATTATTTTCGAGGGCGACATCTGCTGGTGCTAAAATTAGCCCGCCACCCCAGCCCCCTGGGGGTGGGGCGAGGGGCAACTTTAAGATTTCAAATGGGATCCCCATTTTTTTTTTCTTTTGCAGAATCATATTCTACATAAAAAGACTAAATACATTTTGTCTTAAACATTTGTTCTGATCCTTGGTAGTTTGCACTGTAATTCAATAAAATCCACGTTCTCATTTTTGCATGGAAAATGGTTACGGATGAATAAAAAATACTTATTTACTTCGTAAATTTTGATTTGCTAAAACTAAAACTCCCCTCTCTCCCCAAAGGGTGGGGTTTAAGACAGGAATTAAAGTTTTATAAATGTTGCCCCAAATATTAATTTTTCCCAAACATTTGTAAAACTAATTCATGTCTCTCAAATCCCACCCTATGGGGAGAGAGGGAGAATTTTAGTTTTAGAAAATCAAAATTTACGAAGTAAATAAGTATTTTTTATTTATCTGTAACCATTTTCCAAGCAAAAATGAGAATATGCATTTTCTTGAATTACAGCACAAACTACGAACAATCCAAACAAATGTTTAAGACAAAATGTACGTAGTTTTTTTTATGTAGAATCTGATTCTGCAATAAAAAATAGGGCTGTCCATTTGAAATTTTAAAGTTGCCTCCCACCCCACCATCAGGGGGCTGGGGTGGCAGGCTAATTTTTGCACCAGCAGAAGTCTCCCTCGAAAATAATCAACTTTGAAATCTACACATTTTTTCATGTGAAGCTTATTTTTCGAGTTATTCTGGTTTGTCAACTTAAAATTTACACCCTGCATACAAATATGAACAGCACAACAGGTCACAGATCTGACAGATGGGGAAGCCAGAGAAAATCTGATCTCATACTTAACATTCCCTAACATATTTCAGAAATTTATTTATACTTTCAATGGCTTATCAATCAGATAGAATGGAAAGGGTACACCTTTTATACATCACAGCTACATAATATTTCTATCTCAATGTACTGGATTTTTACCAATCAGCTGTGGTGCCCCATCATGAATAAATTATTAAAGCAAAACCTGGAACTAAGCAGTTCCATAAGTCATAATTCTTCCCTCATCTCTCTCAAGACACCAACAGTTAAACTAATATATATCCCCCACCCCACCCCCAAAAAAAACTATTAACGGACCAGGAAGAAACATTAATATATGGTACGATTGTAGGTATCCTGTAAAATGTACACTTAAGACTAATGCAGGATGTTACATGTACATTTAATTTTTAACAACGATCCTTTCCTTTTTTGGGCAATCAGAACTGCTTCTCTATAGTTGGAGTTTATTTTTTAACAAAAGTGATTTCTGTCCAGTTAGCTTGCTCATTCCTCCTACCTATTTTACATAAAACTTTTGTCACACAAAACAACCTAATGTGTAATGTTTTCTGCATTTCTACATTCACATTTTCTTAGGAAATATGCATAAACAGTAATTAATGCTAGCAGAACAGCAGCAAACTGACTTGCACTCACTCCTGCCAGTCACCAATTTTTAATACTTTTCATTACTTTGATTTCTTGTCTGTATGTCGAGTACAAATTTTGCAATTGATTTTAAACTAATGTCCAGATGAGCTAGAGACTAGAAAATTTCAACATAGCTCAGAACTGGATGACAATGCAACGTAAGCTGTCTTGTCAAGTGTGTGGCAAATTGAACTTTGTGTGGTACTGCCATTTCACTTTTTTCCTGTTCAGTCTTGAATGGTTCACAATAATGACGATTGCTGGTAAGCCTCTGTGCGAGCTCTAATCTCTCTTATCTTCATGGTAATTTTGCAAGAGGTACGTAGGAGGAAACAATACACTGATTCAGATAAGATAAACAGACATAAACCTGAAATTTACCATGTGTCTCATTTGTAATCACATCAAAATGTCTGACCTCTTAAAAATTCTCTCTGACACGCACGCACGACTAAAAAGTAGAGATTAATTACTTAACTGAAGATAGGTGTTTAATTTTGACCAAAAACTATAAAATAATTTCTTCTAGTCCCATACAAATAGTCCTGACAATTTGTAATTATGAATTTTTAATAGTTATGAAAATAGTTGTACGATTTAAAATGAAAAATGCAGACTGCATGCAATAGATAATAGTAAGGATTTGTACTAGTCATGCATAAATTATGTACTGCTTGCAACCAATGCTTTTGTTTTTAAATCTTTCCAGTTTTTCCATGGCTATTAAAAATTTACAACCACAAATATTCAGGATTATCTGTGAGGGGGTTAGGAATCTATACAGGACTAAGAGAAATTATTTCCTACTTTTTAGACCAGTTGAAAAATACAGTATATTAAAAACATTTAAATAATTATATAAATATTTCCTCAACCAATTTCCTTTAGCAGTAAACAAGGCATTTTTTTACTTTCGCTACACTTTTTGCTGCTTTATTTATAAAGACTTTTCTGACACCAATTACATCTTTTTGGACTGAAGGATTAACAGATTGCCACATTTCCACATGTAATTGAATTTATTTACTCTTTCCTCTGTTCATGAGTGATGACCTGAAGCAACATGTCCGCAATGACAGCCTAAAGTCTGGTTTATAAACATTTATTCATGTATCTTTTATACTGGTAGTAATTCACTGAGTCATCTATTTATCAAAGTCAGTTATCTCACAGGATGACTCAGATTTTTATGCTACAAACAGCTGAAACTTTACCATACTCTATTTCTTTTATATTCTGAGGAGAAAATTTTCTTTGCTTACTAAAACATGTGTACGCATACCACTTACTAATTTGTCCTTTTCTATATTAAATTAATATGTCACATCCACCATATATTTTGAGACTACTTTACTTGGTTGTAAATGTGTTTATTACATTAACGCAAGGTCAGTTTTTGCCAATTTCATTTTTATTTGCGTTGGTATATCAGCCATAATAAAGTTAACTTATTTGTAAGCCATATGATGTCAAAACACCTCTAGAATTTATGCAAAATACAAGAATTCCTTATTCTGTGTTTACAATCATTTACTTCTGTAACTGTATCTTCCCTTGCCTATATAATAATAATAATAATAATAATAATAATAATAATAATAATAATAATAATAATATAGGGTGTGCACATGCACACACACTACTGCTGTACCAGCTTCTTCTAAAATTCTGTGAGCTATTACCCTAAATTTCGTTTTATATATAAAATTTTTCCTACCGTAAACTGTTTGGGGAAATAAGGGTGACATCTCAAAAACAGCATGTTGCTGTTCTTAGGATTAAAATTTGTTCCAACTGAAGACTTACCATTCTAAACTGATATTTTAGACTTTCACTGCAATTTTTTGGACGAAACTGTTCTAGAAAGTAGCTTTGGGAAGAAACTGCTTTAGAATGTAGCACCTTGTACATTTCAACACTTTTGCTTACATTTATCTTGCCAGTGTATGGGATTAGAAAACATTCCATTTATTTTTGTTAGCTGAATTTTTTAAATGATTGATTAATTTTGATCGCCTTCTTCCTTGAGATCTTTGTCAGTCACATTTACTTTTCAGCCAACTCGAATGGTCTTAAATAATAGGTCAAATTTCCACTGCAGAGTGCTGCTGTCAATGTGACTGATTCATATTAATTTAATTTGCCAACTAGTTTACTTTCATGCACTGGATGCAGAGACTGCAAATTCTATGGGGGCAAACATGGTCTCTGTGTGTGTGTGTGTGTGTGTGTGTGTGTGTGTGTGTAAAAATGTATTTGTTTCACATGCATGAGCAGTTTCCTCCCAAAAAGCCTGAACATCCAGTTACACCAATGGCTAATTTGGAAACAACATCCAAATTAACAGGCATATTATTCTGAAAATGGTATAATCACCAAATCATACCTTATGAAAATATCCTACATTCTGAATGCTGGAAAATAAGCATTTTGTGTCCCATAAATGGTGTGGCCAATAATGATAGAGCTACAGTTCTAATATGATAGAATGGGAATGGAAATCAGCCAGGTTCTTTTAACTGTACTGCTTCAGAATGAGGTCTTATTGTTTTAAACACTGTGTTTGATTACATGACAATACTGCACTTTTCACCCTTTCATCTTCCACATCACAGATTCCTGATTAAACATTATCACCTTGAAGGAAGTGTTTAAAAATCACTTTAAATATTATCACGTAAACTTTTTTTAGTTTCAGAAGGTCACAGCATGTTTCATTTTTCCACCAAAAAGTGAATCTTGATAGTTATAAATTGCCAAGTACTGACAATTTTAACAGGCACTGAAAGACATAATTCTTTATAAAATGAGGGTTACTGTTCCCTATATAGTCACTGAAGAAACGCTATTTTCAGGAGTACTTATATTAACAGGACAACACAAACAGAGGAAAGAATGTGCAACAACTCAAGAGCTGCAGTGAATGAGGTGCAAGTTATAGTATAAACCAATCTATTCCATAATTTTCATATTTTGCAAGACAATAAGTAACACATGCACTTGATACTTTGGTGATTTCATTTACATCTGTTAACTCTAGACAGCTGGCTCCCTGATGTGATACTATTCAAATGGCAGAAAGGTTTTTACTTACAACTATGTAATACAGTGAAAGAACACGAAGTCCCAGTATTAATAAGCCCCTGCCTGTTTATTCACAGATTCTGATACTCAACAGTTTCGAAAGCCAGGTTTTAAAACTGTGCCATTACACAAGATGACATATCATACACCTGCAAAATCTACTGGCCTCTCATATTTATCATGCCTTACATCAACATACTACTGCACTGTCAAATTCTGGGAAGAGGAAAGAAAGCAAGACACTATGTCCAGACAACATCAAGGTCACAAGAAACCTATTACCGGCACAACTGGAAAAGGCACAGATAAGAGTCAATTGTAAACCACTTACTGAGACAGGCATTCACCTTTAGTTATAAATGGAAACCATAGCCAATAGAAATTGTGCCCCCACACAAAAATGACAGTGCAATACATTTAAGAACTGTCCCACCCAACTTGATAGCTTATTGAAGAACAGAATAACCACATGGATGTGTGTGTTCCGACACACTATGCGAGAGAGAGAGAGAGAGAGAGAGAGAGAGAGAGAGAGAGAGAGAGAGAGAGAGAGAGAACTTCCAATTACAACAAATTCAATGAATATTCATAATTAAACAACAATAACACAAAATGGAATTTCAATTATGAGAACACTATGGGGCAGCAGAACAAAGAACAAATAGCTAACTATCCTTGATCCATTCTTTCATACAAAAACAGAAGAGAAAAAGCAATGTTAAAGTAAAAACAATCACACAAAAATATGTTCAAACCACAAAAATGGTGAGATTCGAAGAGCACCTTTATTTAGTCATGTGACAACAACAGATAAACATGGTGACAAGTGAGAGGGTTGAAAAGAAACTGTCAAACTGAGAAACGAAAAAGCTAAGGAAGAAATGTACAAACTTCTGTTGCAATAGAACTCAGACAGTTACAATGGAACAATTGAGAAAAGAAGCAATTTCAAGAATGTAGGATGAAGTTTCCACAAATTTAGTGCCAGTTACCTAATCGCATCTAATGAGCCTCCACTGAGCAGTCAATCTGGATTTCCCAATGCCTGTCATTCCTTTTTGCATTATTTACTGCACCTTTCCTCTTCTGGTTCATGAGGAGGAGGTAATTTCAAAACTGCTGACATCTTTAACATGAATGTTACCTAAATGACAGTGACTTTGGACCTTTCACATATAGTGCTATATACAAGAGTTTCAGACCAAATACTGATTTCATTGTTTCATCTTTGCACTCTGACGGGAGCAAGATCTTTGAACAGGGACGAGGGAGGAAGCAGGTATGAATGGTAAAGTAGGTGGAGTACAAAAGGATTACAGAAAGGTAATCCACACATACATGTAAATCACTTGGGACTGTACTGAAAATTTAATGTATCATCTGATGTGTGTATTAGGCACCCAATTGTTATTGGGACACTCCACATTTTTGAAGGCACACACCACAACACTACAGGTCACTGAAAACTGTTACTCAATATTGATTCAATTTTATTATTCGACTGTGGAAGAGGAGTCAATACTTGCCTCCATCTATGCGAAACACTAAAGACTGCTAATCACAAATCATCCTTATTGAACCTTTAATTACCTTAGTCCCTTGTGAGTGCTGCATCAACTGCATCTCATCAATAACATAATTATTAGTTTCAAAGTTAGTAGAAACAAAAAGATGCAGCCCGAAATATTTAAAACTGGAAATTTGAGAAACTATCAAGGCTCATCACACCATTAACAAATTAACATGCAAAAAAGGAGAATCTGGAATGTGACAATGATCTACAGTGCCACGGCAAGACATAGTAAAGTACAATTCAAACAACAGTTTACCTCATTTGTACATGAGTCTAATATTTGTGCCACAAGCAGTTTATTACTCAGAACATGCAATTTATTTTTATTATTATTAACACACAATCATACTACAAAGAATGTTCCCTTTTTAGTCCAATCAGTTCATACTGAACTAGTGTTACATGCCTCAGACAAATATATATACAAACATGTGGCACAATTTCTTTCACCAGGCCTATCTCAGCAAGTCACATGAAACATTGCAGATTGCAGCCCAAAGAATGGAATACTAGTCACTATTAATAAACACTGGTAATTCCATATTTATCTGCACTAAAATTCAGCTGTATTAGTGACTTGAAACAGCATATTTCTCTCATTAAATGCATTATTGATGAAAAGAAAACTTTAGAACACCTCTGAAAAATTTAGAAGAGCTCCCCCCCCCCCCCGCCCCCCCCGTCCTCTCCAGTCCATTACTACGTAAACATCATGAATTTAGTTCATGTAACTGTAAATCCCCATTAACAAACTTACAAATTGTAGGTATCTTATTTTAGAGTCTGACAAAAGGCAATACATGAGAAGTCTTAAAACATAAAAGTGAGTCCCATGGAATAACAAAAAAAAATATATATGCTCTTGTATTACTTATTTTTCTTGTCACAAGTACCCCCAAATCCCCTGAGCTAAATTGCTTTTAAGGCAAGTCACTAATGTTTACTTTCAGTTTCTCCACAGGAAGTACTATTCCTACCTGAAGACTATCTTAAGACTGTTCACTCTGCCACCCTTCAGGAAACTGGTTGCATACTTGTAATAATTTATAAATTTCACAACTGTACCCTGAAATAACTTTATGCACTACTGCCGGTGTTTTCCTAATCATAGTTGAATTTTGAACTTATTCATTAATTATAAAACACGAAAAAATTCTAGCTGCTGCACAAGATTATATTCACCTCACACCATATTACCACATCCCTTTCCCAAGATAAAAATAAAAATAGACCTGTGACCAGAACAATCATTCATTTAACACAGTACATGGCTGATACACGTTTTCCAATAACCATTTAGTAGTTTTACTGTATCATAAATACATCATTGGGCAACAAAAAGCAATTGAAAGTAAAGTCTCAATTAATTTACAACATTTATTTTATCTACTACACCCAACAGTGAATATTCAGATATTAAGTCAAAATGATGTATGAAGAATGGCTGTTTTGAATCAGTATAAAGAACAAACACTAAAGCACTCTGCACGGAAGACTTAATTATCTGGAATGACTGACAAGTTCCCTTAACATGGCACCTGTCTGAAATCTACCCAACACTCTAAACTACCATCTAGTTCACCTCATTCTTGTCCAAGAACATAGAATTTTAAAACTGAAAAGGTTCCTACATATTATTCCACTAAACCTATTATGGGGGGGGGGGGGGGGGTTACAGGTGTCATGCTGACCAGAATGGTTACAAACTAATTGTAAACTAAGACAAACATGGAAATTACTTACACGCAGCCCTGAACAGAAAAATTAGTTTCCCCACTTCAAACTACCAGTTCCAAAACATTTCCTATACTCAATTCTACTTCAGTTATGGTTGAATGTAACGAAAGAATAGCCTTTAAACTAAATTCTGAAGTTTTATATAGTGGATGCAAAAAAACCCTAATCTTTTATTTCATGTAGCAAATTAAGTGAAATATCTATTACATTAATCACTGACAAATTATACTGAGAAGTACTTTTACAAATAAGACTTCCTTCTCGCAATTTTTTTCCTTAACGATTTACAAGATAATCCAAATAAAACCGAACGTTTGTGGATAGGGAGTGTGGGAGTTGAGTAACAGGAATATAGAGTTTCGTTTATTTCTTAAGAAACCAGTGCATTAATGTTAGGAGATACAGCCCATGTTTGAAGTTCGTGTAAAAATAGCTTAAAACTGCCAATTCATTCTACGAAAAGAAGCTCACGTCAAATGTTTAGGACCTATCATACCTAATATGAACATTTATTTGATGCAACATTAAAAGCGAGGTGTATTAATGCGAAAGTCTGACTACGTATTTACGCACAACATTTGTTTTCAATAACAGTATTCCCTGGTTGACGCTTCTTGTGATCATCCGCTTACAAGTGGAACGCAAGTATAAATAGTATCTGCGATCATTCAGTCTGTATTGCTGTAACACACTACGACAACCAATCAAATGAATGAATATACTTTTGTCAGTAACAAGCTTACAAAACTTTCACAGGAAACAAGACATTTTCCCCCGAAAAGGTCCGGTTACGAATAGTTTACTTAAGATATTTATGAATATTCAGTATCAAAAGAAGCTATAACTTATATTTAACATTCGAAAGGCTGTTAACATAAAGCAAAAGGTAGTTAACGCAACAGGCTACACCAAAACGAATCGCTGATTACACCTTCGTAACTGTGATGTAGAACGCACACAAACACCACTGTCGTCAGTGTCTAACGTATATAGGCGCAGCACCATTCATTACCATCCTTTCTTTCACAAATATTTGGCTCTACTTTGAGATGTAATTTATTAAGAACTAAATGACACTACAAACTTGGCATGCGTTAATGGGCAGATAAGAGCTTAACGTAAGTTTTATCACTTACCGAACGGTACAAAAAGAGATAAAACGATTAAATCTACCAATAAGTAACAAATCACAATTATACATCGCCAACGTTACCTTCGTAAATTCACTTGGAAGAATATTTGTTAAAAAGATGGCTGAACTTGGAGACCACACCTCACTGAACCTAAGGTGGTGAATATCGCAACACGCTTTCAGTCTACGACAAAACTATTAACTGTCCAACGAGAAATCCTAAACTACCATCCCCCGCCTAACAGTGACAAACAAAACAATTAAATGAATATCATGAATGCAAATATCTCCGTAACTGTCCCGAGCAGAGCTTCACTTACTTCTTTGACAACTCAGGCAATTAATAACTCCGATGCGAATATCTTTGGATTACGTCAAGATATGTTACATTGTGGAGTACACGTTTGGGAAACCAAAAATCAATAAAGTCTGTTGGTAGCCTTCAATTGAAAAAATGGTACACTTCATCAATATCGTGGCCATTTAATTTTCAGTCTCACCGAAGAAAACAATAAGCGTTTATAGTTGTACGTGTCCGTGATAACCATTCTGTTGCCGTAAATCTTCGTAAAATTCTTAATATTATTGATAGTAAATTAATTTGAAAATGCATTGTTTTCAAATCGGTATACAGATGCCGTTAGTTTGTAAGAATTCATGTTTTCTAAAAATAATATGAGGAATCAAAATAAAAAGCCTTTTTTCATCAGCGAATATTCCACAAGTTCTTGAAAACTGAGGACAAAATACTTCTTTATACATCTGACAAAATTGGCAGTTTTATTTATCTGGAATCAAGCTGTAACAAGAAATCACGATTTTACCATTAATGATAATCACTATCAGTCAAGCTGAAAGCGATTTTTTTGTGTATGTGTTTCCTTTAAGAAATAAGTTGAATGTTTCATAAACAGTGATACAGTATCTGTCCGCGATTAGTGTCCTAGAGTTTTGACAACATGAAAACCATAAAAATTGTGGTTGACAAACTGTACAGAAATATCAACTGTAGGGCCACTGCAGGTAATGGACAACATTTCATTTTGTTTCATTTATTCTTTATTGTAGTAAACATAAACTTCAGGCATTACAATTAGTGATGGTAACTATAGCATAAGTTAAATCTTACTATAAGATAACATAAATAAGATACAAAAAAAGTTGTACAGTGCTCACAGTCAAAACATGTAAGGTATCAAATAAAAACTAATAACAATACTTATAATTAGAGGCCATCGAGGCAATAGGGGAATTTTAATACAAGCCAGTTCCTGAGCTTGGTTTTAAATTTTGAATCCTCAAGATCTTTCCGATATCTTGGTAATTTATTATAAGAAACTGCTCCTTTCACATATGGACTGTTTACAGTACAGGTAAAATATCTTCTTATTCTGAAATAATCATTTTTTTGTATGGTGCTGTGTTCATACACTTGACTATTGACAAGAGTGAATTTTTTGTCTTCTTTCACCAGCATAACAGTTTGATAAACATAGAGTACATAAAATGTGAGCAATTTAAGGCCAAATTTAAATAATTATTTGCACCATCTTCTTGTATCCACCTTGGCAACCAGGCTAATTATTCTTTTTTCCACAAGAAAACTCTATTTCTGTAATGGTAGAAGTGCCACCTCACAATGCCAAACTATATGAAATGTAGAGAGAAATTACCCAACATATACCATTTTGAAGTATGTCTGTCCAAATAACGGAAAACCCTCATAGCAGGTAGATACTACTCGATTTCCTTCAGCATAAATATTCACTATGCTTGTTCCAGTAAAATTTATGCAAAAAAAAATCCTAAAACTTACAAAGATCCTTTCTCTCAGAACTTACATTATCATTTACAATTTATAAGGAAAAACATTATTTCCTATGCCACACTTTACTAGTTCAGTTTTGCTTACATTTACTTTAAAATCTATTTCTGCAAAGAAATGACATGTGAAAACAGCAAAAGTGGTGACATCAGACTTTAATTCTAAATAGTTACTTACCAGCACAGGCCAGACTTGTTGTCAACTTACATACAGGTGGATACATCCCAAACTGCAGGAGGTCATTGACATAGTAAATGTCAAGATAACAACCACACTGGGAGCACTGAGGAACTCCTGAATTGACAATGCAATTAGCAGAATACACACTCCTTATTGTCTTACCATCATTGAAGTGAATTTCAGTGCGAGTTCTGTTTTGAAGAAAGAAATGGATAAGTCTAAATATCCACCCATGGACATCATAGGCAATACATTTACGCAGAAGAATTTTATGGTTGACCCAGTCACAGGTGTTTGATGAGCCAAGATACATATTCACTACCTTATATCCGGAGTCAAGCTTTATCAAGTGCTACACATACAAACTCCATGACACTAAACATTGTCTTCTGACCCACATGAAAGCCTTGTTGTAAATCAACTATGAGTCCTCTAGAGATAATGTGATCATCTAATCTAAGGGCTAAAATTATTTCAATTAATTTACTGAAGATAGATGCAAGTCATATAGCCCTACAGTTTCAAACGTTGGTTCTGGCTCAGTTTTTATCAGTTGGTTTCACTATGGTAAACTTTAATAGACCTGCGATTATATCACTTACATAGACCAACTGAATCAGGTGAGTCAAGACAGGAACCAATTCAAGTTCACATTTTTTCAAAATTGTCCTGGCTTGATTAGGATTCATGATTAATAGTTTAAATGACCTCAGTAACATTTTCAGTAGTCATACTAATGTCTATGTCATAATTTACATTAGGTCATTATGAAATGGGGCCATTTTTCACAAAATCAACAAAGAAATCCAATTTGTCACTAATAATATTGGGGTCATCAATGTCTTAATCATTTATAACTATAAAAAACCTTTCCCTTATGTGTCTAATGTTATTTAAAAACTCCCAGGAACTCTTAGACACATTGTCAGATGATACAATCTTAGACTGTGTACATTCAGTTTTGCTGTTTTATCTACTTACAAAATAGTGATTCATACATGTTATAACTACATTTGCACAATTTATTTCCAGTATTTACAAAGAGATCACACATGATGTGCATGTCAGATGGAAAACTAAGTGTGTATGCGCCTAAAAAGATCCTACCTTTTGATTGTCATATATGTTATTATTTTTACAAACCTTTGTAAGAGGACAATTCATATCTTAGTGCCACATGAGAATTTTTTTTTTTAAAAAAGCCTTCTGTGGATTGTTTACCGTTTGACTAAAGAAAACAGTGTCCAAGCTTTCTGAGGTTAAACTACATTTAACAAGTGCAGCTTTTGTATCTGAAAATTTTCTCATGTGTTAAAATAACTTAAAACAATCTTGGGTTATTAAATCATTGAAATCAAGTTTAGTGGTCAGCTACAAAATCATTTAGTGCAGTAGCCTCAAAACAATCTGTGTCAGTAATTACATGATCAATAGGAGAGGAACCACTATGTGTAATTCTAGTTGGCAGGTGGCCAAGACAGTGAGTCAGCCAAAAGATGTACTAAGATCCAGAAATATAGTCCTATCATTGTTATCCAACATTTAAATCTCCTCCTATACATACATATATTACACAAAACAACTACTAGGTTATCATTAAAGACAGAAAAAGTTCCATTTGGGGAATTGTATATCCACAGAATGTGGGATGCAAATGTACAGACTGTTAACTTAATCATAGAGCCACACAATAACTGTTCGCTCCTCAAATTTCGGAAATAAAACTTAACAGAGCATCCCCCATATAGAATGAAACTCCACCATCTTTACATGCAGTTCTGCAGGACAAAAAGATCAAAGTACATTTCTTAAACTTAAAAATGTTTAGATTGTCAACACCATGTTGATGCTCTGTTAAATCGAAACTGTCAGGAAGATGATCAATGACAAATTGTTCCTCATAATAAAACGTATTCCCTAGTCCTCCAGTTTTTTGATTAAGTAGGCATAGGTTCATGTGTTTCAGATTAGTTAGGTATGTAATAGTGAGTTCGCTCCTAAGCTGGAGTGGTTACTCAAAGGTTTCTTTCTCTTCAAAACCATGATGGATTTTGGTGGGGCTGCTATATTAGAGAAGGGCTTCTAACGTAAGAGTGATTCTGTCATATTCTTAAACAAAAATGGTTAAAAATTGTGTTGCATCTGGATACAGTACTGAATGTACTACAGGAAGTGGTATTCAGTTTCATCAAGTTTCCTCAGGAAAATAGTTTTGACAGTGACGTAGTTGGGAGGAGGAGGATGTGTTATCTGCTAGCATCGAAAGTTAACTTATTTTCCCCGCTCTCACACCTGTTGTAGTAGTATATTTTGTACTCCCTCATTTCTTTTAAGGTAGTTTATTTCCTGCTTTTAAGTCTTCTTAATTTTTATTTTATCATTTTGCTTTGTTTCCGTGACTTGTTGCGTGTTCTTCCATTCCATAACCAAGGCCACACATCTGAAAGTTGAAAATGATATACGGTTTACAATAACAGAAAAGAACTGACATACACACTATGTGTAAATAAGAAAATAAACTTATGAAGCGATTTTCATTAAATAACTTAAGTGAAAAAGTCAGTTTTATTGAAGGACAAAAATAGAGTTGTTTATGACATCATTTGCTCCATAGGAAAAGTGAACTGTAACGCAAACGGCAAATAGTATCTTTGTATTTCGATGTTTGGTATACTGGTATGCGTATGTTTTTGCTAGCAAAAATGTTGTTCTGAAATGTCGTTTCACTTTTCAGTAATTTACCATATAAAACTGATCAAGAATATCCGCTATGAAGTTTGATTTGGGCATTAATAAACTTTATCACTGTTAGTTCTTCAATTCTGATACTATACTCCAACTTTTTGTATCACATGTGGTATCCCATAACCTCACTTTCACAATTCAGTTCTGGGCTAAGTCAATTGAAGTGACGTGACATGACACGCAGTGTGAATACATCCTGGTTTGATATTTTGTGAGATGACATGATGGACCACTGATGTCTTGTGTTATTTGGCCTATAACATAATGCAAAGAAAATGATATTTGAGAAACACAAATACTTCTACAGAGATATGTACCATACGAAAATCTTTTCAGGTTTCAACACTTCTACCCATAGCTTCTACAGAAATGGGTGCATACAGTATGAAGGGAATACCGGATGCTGTCTAAATGTAGTGTCATGTGCTGCAATCATGTTACGCAAGACAGCTACATGTTTTGACCTGGAACTGATATACAGCTACATGAGATCTAGGTTTGGTTGGAACAATAAACCAAACACATTAAAGTGGCAGTGTGTTCTGAGTACACTGTTGCTCAAGAACTGTGCTAGTATGAGTGATTGGAGTAATGCAGATAATACTGAGAAAGTGAGCTCATTCTATGTTAGTTGATTCATGTGCCATTACAGACAAAATGATGAGTACAGTTAGGTTACTGAAAATAGTAGTTATTTGGAGGCTCTTGATTCAGCAATACACAGTGAATATCAGAAGAATATTAATTATTGTATCACAATGTGTTGTATAAAAGATTCTTGTGATATCAGGTACAAAGAACTTATTAGTGAACCCCACATGAGGACATATGACCCCCTAATACTGCAAGATGACTGTGGAAAATCCCTTGATTACGAAGGCTGACAGAAGTGCCTTGCTACATACATCTGAAGTAGTGTTTAGAATTGTGCAGCAAACAGAAAAATGTTGTTATTCTTCTCTTCTGACATTTATGTTGAACTAAAAGATTTATATGCCAGACATATTAATGTTGTGAATTGTTTCTTTGGTGAACAAATCAATATATACAGGGTAGTCTATCTAAAGGTTTGGATGAGATTATCTCGAAAACTATACACCGGATCAAATAGTGGGTAAGACAAGTCCATAAGCTCAAAGGGGGACATCAAATGATACTATACGTGACCCCCTAGCCCCCGCCCCCTTGGGTGGGGAGCGGTTCAACTTTTAAAACTTAAATGGAAACCCCCATTTTTGCTGCAGATTCGGATTCTCCATATAAAAGTAATCAAGTTTTGCCTGAAAATTTTTTTTAAACCATTGACATATGTCGCTGAAATCGAGAAAAATTAAAATTGGGGAAGTACTCCGATTTCTTTAGAATGATCCGAGAAGGACGCATGAAATCAATACAAAATGTGCACTAATTCTTTCATTACGTCAAATTAAGCTATTTTTTTTTACAAAAAGTATCCTACCTGCCACAGTTTTTGCGGAGGGGAGACGGAATGGTGTCAAAATCTCGTTAGGAAACTCTTCACAATTACATTACTCACCCGACTGTGGCGCTACAGTGGCCAAACTGCGAAATATCACTCAGTATAAAGGTCGGTGCAATGCGACCAGCCATCACTTAACTTTCAGATTGTGAACCGTAAATGTCAACTGATGAAAGTAAATTATTCTTTAGCGAAATATGGCTCACTATTCTCCTACAGATACCATTGATATGATGTAAATTTTAGGTGAATGTCACAACAATTACGTTTCAGCTGCACATTGTATGAGATCGTTTCCCAAACAGAAGACATCCAAGCGAAAACATTATTCGAAATTTGCACTCAATGAGCTCGAAATGGATACAAGCACCATCCACCTTGTCATCGCGAATACAACGATACCGAAATCAACCGTTTTGAGGATTTTGAAGGCACATAATTATCATTTGTATCATATCACACTGATGCAGGCATTAACAGCGAAAGATATGCAAATGCACGTGCATTTCTGCCAATGTGCCTTGGAAATAATAAGAGGTGACTGATTTTTTTTTATTTTAGATACTTTATGTTCACTGATGAAGCCACATTAAAAACAATGGCGAATTAAATCGTCATTATTGTCGTTATTGGTCCCCTGTCAATCCACACTAGCACAGACCTGTTGACAATCAACACAAACGGTCGTTAATGGTCTAGTGTGGAATTTGAAATGGTTACTTGATAGGACCATATTTTTTTGACCAAAATGTTACTGTTATTTACAACTTCTCCACAATGAGTTGTTGGAACTAATGGAAGATGTTGATTTAGAAACTAGGCAACGAATGTATTTCTAACAGGACAGACAAGCTCCCCATTACGCTAAAAATGTGTGGGACAGTGGATAGGACGCGGTGGACCAATTCAGTGGCCTCCATGTTCACCAGACCTAACATCTCCTGATTTTTTTTCTTGTAGGGTTATTTAAAAAAATATTGTTTATGAAAGGCAGCCCACAATCCGAAAAAATATGGAGCAACGCATGCGAAGGGGCACGGGGACTCACACTAATGAAGCACCCCAACATGTGAGAGGCAAGGGGACTCACACTAATGAAGCACCCCGTGGGAACATTATTCTACTACGTCCATGTTGTTGTTCCTAGGTAAGGCTAAAAATAGAATACAGTACATTTTGTACAAAAATAGCTTAATTTGGTGTAACAAAAGAAGTGGTGCACATTTTTTTATCGATTTGATGCATGTTTCTCTAATAATTCTAAATAAATCTGTCAATGGTTTAATAAATGTTTCAGACAAAACTTGATTATTTTTTTTATGGAGAATCCGAATCTGCAATAAAAATGGGTGTTTCCATTTAAGATTTAAAAGTTTCCCCCCACCCCACCCAAGGGGGCGGGGGCTGGAGGTCACGTGTAGTATCATTTGATGTCCCCCTCTGAGCTTACGAACTTGTCTTACCCACTATTTTTACCCGATGTATAGTTTTCGAGATAATCTTATCCGAAACTTCGGATGGAGAGCACACATGCTGATCTCAGCAGTTGACTGTGAAGAAATACATGGATCACAGCTAGTCTGACATATTGCTACTGACTGCCTTTATATTAGATTAACAGAGCACATAAAAAGCAACACAGCTACAAAGGGCAAATATCACATTTATTTACATGTACCCATACAAGATGGCTTCTGAATTTTCCTTTGGTTGAAACTGTGTGTGCCAAGTAGGTCTGATTCGAAACTCTAGAGTCTAACATTCTACTATTCATGTCATATTCTC
The DNA here is from genome assembly GCF_023864275.1 of Schistocerca cancellata. Taxonomy (NCBI): domain Eukaryota; kingdom Metazoa; phylum Arthropoda; class Insecta; order Orthoptera; family Acrididae; genus Schistocerca; species Schistocerca cancellata. The sequence continues at coordinate 754,690,744 of NC_064629.1, read as the reverse complement.
ATAAAAATTCACTGATTGTGTCAAAACTCTTGTGTATTATAAAACATCGTGTTTTTTCGAACATTTACGAGTGCCGGGAAAAACTCGTACCATATCGTCAATTGTAAACTTAATTCGTGCTTTTTAGAAGCGTTTGGTCACAATGTCCTCATTCAGAACTAGTTAATCCCTATTTTCATTACATATTTAAGTGAAAATAAGTATATCTTTCAGAATTTTCGGATTCATGGAACCGTAAATTTTCTATAATTTTCGTAAGTTGTGAGTCTTGTGCATAACGTATTTCATATTAAATCGGTATTTGTGATTCATAGTTACTATGAATAACCAAAAAATCGTGCCACAGCAGTTTTCTCTTATAATGGAAAATTATATTGCCTGCATTTAACGTTAAATAACGTTGCTGTCGAAATTGTTAGGACCATAATATGAAAAATGTTTCAAAGAAGCAGTACATTTTGTACCAAGTTTTTCTGTTCTTGTAATAGATATCTCAATTTGGCTGTTGATCACTTCAGCTCTCTGAGGACACTGGTGATATTTGCTATGTGTCAGGCCCATAAATTAAAAGGCAATCAGCTAACTTAGCTTAAAATTATTTATTTACTTTTCTGTACAATTATGCATCATAATGCAACCCCACTAATTATGTATTCTCGAGCATGTGCTGAATTAGTCGCCATCCATAAGCAGCTGGAAATCACCCTGATTGCTGTCAAATCAGTGGAAGCTGCTGTGAATGAGTTATGTGCCTGTGATACTAAAGGTACCGCAAGTACAAATCTCTCCTGTTGATACTGTCTCTACTGCAGGAAATACAGGCCCTGTCACTACTCGACCAATTCATTGTAATCAGCGTGTCAATGATAGGTCTAGGAATCCTTTACAGAGGGGATGGGGATCAGGGAGAAATCAGGCTGTTTCGCCCAGTCCCTTAACCAACTAGTTTTAGGTGTTGTCTTCCACAGAAACCGAAACTGAGCCAGTAAGACTCACTTCACCTATTGGGTAATGTGCTGAGTCCCATGTTAAGAGGAGGCAAATACAAAAGGAGAGAAGTCTATTAATCGTTGGCAATTCAAACGTACAGCAAAAAATGCTACCCATTTGGGAGGCAACAGTAATGGGTAGGAAGGAACACCACATGTACTCATTGTGCCTGGGGACCTCATACAACATGTTAAAGAGTCTATTCTGGCAGCCACTAAGGGAACAGAGTGTAACCAACAACAGAGTGTGGAGCACGTTACGAGAAACAATGCCTATCAACTTGGCTCCAAGACCATACTTGGATCATGCCAGTGACTGCCAGAGAAAGTTGAGAAAATGGGCTTCGCTCAGGGCATTTCAATGAAGTTCACGATCTGCAGTATTGACCACAGAACAAAATGTGGCCCCTGGTTCTGTGTCGAGTGGAAGGTTTGAACCATATACATCTACAACTACGTACATACTCTGCAAATCACAGTCTGTATTATTCCAATCTCATATAGTTTGTGGAAAGAACGAACACGTATATCTTTCCCTTATATTATTAAGATAATCGTTTTTCCCCATGTAAGTCGGTGTCATCAAAATATTTTCGCATTCAGAGGAGGAAATCTGTTACTGAAATTTTATGAGAAGATTCCACCGAAACGAAAAATTCCTTTGTTTTAACGATGTCCACTCCAAATCCCGTATAATTTCAGTGACACTTTCTCAACTATTTCACGATAATACAAAATGTGTTGCCCTTATAACACTATCGTATATCACTCTAACGTGAAACATGCTAATGTTACCCTTTGAATGTGGTGAAATTAACAGAAAAACTAAACGGACTTTAACCTTGGGAGTTAATGAAAGTGGTAAGATCATAAGTGAATGAAAAAAAAGAACGGTCGCCAGCCAAATTGGGCACATTAATTTGGAAATACATTTTTAACTTTCGTTGAGATTCTCTGTGAATAGCAAACAAGATACAAACTGACACAGTGCGCACTGAACTGTGTTTAGCAGCAATTAACAATAACACACACACCAGTAAATTATATGGAGTAGATTTGCATCAAGCTCACACTAAAAACAGCTACACTCAAAAGCAATACTCAATCAAATACTGAAATGTTACTGCATGAAGTGCAGAACTAAATTTGGACATGACGGGCTTTTATCTTAACTGATATGATAAAAACAACAAACAAAGGTGAATAATATCACAAATACATTCTTTAAACTCCTCTACATACACCAGTTTTCCTTACCAACAGCAATAGTTCAATTTTCTTTCTAATAGGTGGAGACTATGATGGGGACCCAGAAACTAGTATAGTTTCACTAGTCAATGCTCTGTAATTATTACAGTAGAAAAATCCCATTCAAAAAGCTAATCATTCACTTCACTAGGAGAAGTTCATAATTTACTTTGCAAGACAATAAAATACAACACTGGGCTTAATTAACTTCAAAAAAGAAGCATTCATTATAGAAATCACTACCACACTATTTTTAAAATGAGAATGACTTATTTGCCTTTTTTAACACCTGCGAAGCAGGTATTCTAGATAGTTATGTTTACACAATCTTGCACTGTAATCCCACAAAGGTATGTTTTGTAATAAACTAAGGATACTTTAGTAAGAGACTATCCAACTTCACTTTTGTGGTTTTATTTTTAGCCTTTTATTATTCCTTTTATATTAGACTAAAAATCACTTTTAAACACTTGAATGCAAGAACTGTTCATTTATATTAGGATACTCTGTTTTAGTAGCATTTAGGTGAGGATCCTGCATAGGTTCATGATCAGGATAGAAAATATGGTTCTGGACACGGACTTATGATATTGTGATTATTATTAAAACAACACACAAATTAACTGGTCCATGCCCATACACATTAATGAACATATTAAGTTCGTGAAGCTGTGGCAAAGATTTGTGACAAGCGACATGGTTGCTAACTGTACTCACAGCTCTTGATGATCGAATGCTCTATAAAATCTCTTCATGGCGTCGTATTTTCAACATATTAGAGCCATTCCTTAATGCTGATAATACCAAATAATAGCCAGATCCAAATCCGTGCCAATCCGTTGTAAAGCAGCTTCCAATTGAATCTCTTAGCACCGTCGAAGTGTACCATGCTAAGACTAACCACATACTGCATACTATTCACACCAAGGAGCCACTCAGTTCGAGCACCAAAACCACCTTTTATGTCATGCCATTCCACTTCCATTGTGGGGGGATCTCCTTACAGCTTTTACATGTTACGAACACAAGTGGCCTAAGCATGAACCAGCTTTCAATTAACATTTTCTTTTTACGAACATACACATATTATAATAATTTATCATTTTAACATATCCTTTTGATTGTTTCATATATACGTTACAAAACTCTAATTTTCTTGTCAGATATCAAAGAGTTTAAATGAATCAGAATACACACTTCATAATTGCAGATACACAATTACATAATGTAAACCTACTTCTAATCGATATAAGTGTTACACCGTTCTTTGAACTTTTTCAATATTCTTTGTCAGTCGTATCTGGTAACGATCCAACACTGCACAGCTATAGTCTAAAAGAGGACAGACAAGTGTAGTGTAGGCAGTACCTTTAGTATATCTGTTACATTTTTTAAGTGTCCTGCCAATAAAACGCAGGCTTTGGTTTGCCTTCTCCACAACATTCTATATGTTTTCTTTCCAATTTAAGTTGTTTGTTATTGTGATTCCTACATATTTAGTGGAATTTACAGTCTTTAGGTTTGACTGATGTATCGTATAACCGAAGTTTAAGGGATATCCTTTAGCACTCGTGTGGATGACCTCACACTTTTCATGATTTAGGGTCAGTTGCCAATTTTTGCGCCATAGAGATATCTTTTCTAGATGTTTATCAATTCGTTTTTATCATCTGATGACTTTACTAGTCGATAGACGACGGCATCATCTGCAAACAACCTGAAATGGCTGTTCAGATTGTGTCCCAAATCGTTTATATACATAAGGAACAGTAACAGGCCTATAACACTACCTTGGGAAACGCCAGAAATCACTTATGTTTTACTTGATAAGTTTCTGTCAATTACTACGAACTGTGATCTCTCTGACATGAAATCCTGAATCCAGTCACAGTTATGTGACTGGATTCCATAAGCATGCAATTTAATTACAAACCACTTATGTGGTACGGTGTCAAAAGCCGTCCAGAAATCCATAAATATGTAGTCCATTTGAAATTCCTTGTCAATAGCACTCAACACCTCACGTGAGTAAAGAGATAGTTTGGGTCTCAAGAATGATGTTTCCTACATCCTTGTTGCCTGTGTGTCAATAGGTCGTTTTCTTCGAGGTAATTAATAATATGTTCCAAAATCCTGCTGCATATCGACGTTAATGATATGGGCCTGTAATTTAGTGGATTACTCCTACTACCTGTCTTGAATATTGGTGTGATCTGTCCAACTTTCCTTGGGGACAGAGCTTTTGTCGAGCGAATGGTTGTAAATGATTGTTAAGTATGGAGCTATTGCATCAGCATACTCTGTAAGGAACCTAACTGGTATACAGTCTGGACCAGAAAACTTGCTTTTAATAAGTGATTTAAGTAGCTTCACTACTCTGAGGTTATCTACTTCTATGTTACTCATGTTGGCAGCTGTTCTTGATTCGAATTCTAGAATATTTACTTCGCCTCCTTTGGTGAAGGAATTTCGGAAGGCTCTGTTTAGTAACTCTACTTTGGCAGCACTGTCTTCGATAGTACCTCCATTGCTATCGCGCTGAGAAGGCATACTTCACACATGACCAGAATCTCTTTGGACTTCCTGCCAGGTTTCGAGACAAAGTTTCGTTGTGGTAACTATTATAAAAATCTCGCATTGGAGTCCGCACTAAATATTGAGCTTCTGTAAAAGATCGCCAATCTTGGAGATTATGCGTCTGTTTAAATTTGACATGTTTTTTTCGTTGTTCCTGCAACAGGTTCTGACCTGTTTTGTGTACCATGGGGAATCAGCTTCGTCGTTTGTTAATTTATTTGGTATAAATCTCTCAATTGCTGCCGATACTATTTCTTTGAATTCAAGCCACATCTGGGCTACACACATGTTAATATGGAAGTAGTGTAGATTGTCTCTCCCAAAGGCGTCAAGTAAAGTTTTACCTGCTTTTTTGAAGCGGTATATTATCGTTTATTTTTGGAGGATTTGGGGGTTACCATATTCAGTCTCGCTACGACAACCCTCTGTTCACTAATTCCTGTATCAGTTTTGATGATTGTTATTAACTCAGGGTTATTTGATGCTAACAGGTCAAGTGTGATTCCACATTTCTTTACTGTTCGTGTGGGCTCATGAACTAACTGCTCGAAATAATTTTCAGGGAATGCGTTTAGGACAATTTCGGATGATGAAGACAGCAAAACCTATGTGATTAGCTGGACTGTGACTTAAAATATGAAAATGCTACTGGTTAACTACCAAGAAGTTGCAACAATCTGCAAGAGTTTCAAGTGCTCCTAAAAAGCAGTCAACTTCACATAACACTAGGTACAAAAAGTTGGTTAAAACACGAAGGTCACAGCAGTGAGGTTTATGGGGAAAACTGAAGACTATATTGAAAGGATAGCCTAATGGGAAATGGAGCTAGCGTACTTGTCACACTAGACAAGAAACTTAAATCCACAAAGATAGAAACTGAAGCTGCATGTAAGATTGTCTGAGCAGTACTCAGTATCAAGGACGACCAGACTCATCTCCTTATGTACCCGAAAACTTTAGAGAAAACCTCACTTTGCTAGTATGTAAGTTTCCAGATAATACTGTTGTTGTTGTTGTGGTCTTCAGTCCTGAGACTGGTTTGATGCAGCTCTCCATACTCTATCCTGTGCAACTTTCTTCATCTCCCAGTACCTACTGCAACCTACATCCTTCTGAATCTGTTTAGTGTATTCATCTCTTGGTCTTCCTCTACGATTTTTACCCTCCACGCTGCCCTCCAATACTAAATTGGTGATCCCTTGATGCCTCAGAATATGCCCCACCAACCGATCCCTTCTCTTAGTCAAGCTGTGTCACAAATTTCTCTTCTCTCCAATTCTGTTCAATACCTCCTCATTAGTTATGTGATCCACCCATTTAATCTTCAGCATTCTTCTGTAGCACCACTTTCGAAAGCTTCTATTGTCTTCTTGTCTAAACTATTTATCGGCCACGTTTCACTTCCATACATGGTTACACTCCATACAAATACTTTCAGAAACGACTTCCTGACACTTAACTCTAACTCGATGTTAACAAATTTCTCTTCTTCAGAAACGCTTTCCTTGCCATTCCAGTCTACATTTTATATCCTGTACTTCGAACATCTTCAGTTATTTTGCTCCCCAAATAGCAGAACTCATTTACTACTTTAAGCCTCTCATTTCCTAATCTAATCCCTGCACAATCACCCGATGTAATTCGACTGCACTCCATTATCCTCGTTTTGCTTCTGTTGATGTTCATATTATATCCTCTTTTCACGACACTGCCCATTCCGTTCAGCTGCTCCTCCAGGTCCTTTGCTGTCTCTGACAGAATTACCATGTCATCGGCGAACCTCAAAGTTTTTATTTCTTCTCCATGGATTTTAATTCCTACTCCGAATTTTTCTTTTGTTTCTTTGACTGCATGCTCAATATACCGATTAAAAAACATCAGGGATAGGGTTCAACCCTGTCTCACTCCTTTCCCAACCACTGCTTCCCTTTCACGTCTCTCGACTCTTATAACGGCCATCTGGTTTCTGTACAAACTGTAAATAGCCTTTCGCTCCCTGCATTTTACCCCTGCCACCTTCAGAATTTGAAAGAGAGTATTCCAGTCAACATTGTCAAAAGTTTTCTCTAAGTCTACAAATGCTACAAACGTAGGTTTGCCTTTCCTTAATCTATTTTCTAAGATAACTTTTAGGGTCAGTATTGCCTCACGTGTTCCAACATTTCTATGGAATGCGAACTGATCTTTCCTGAGGTCGGATTCTACCAGTTTTTCCATTAGTCTGTAAAGAATTCGTGTTAGTATTTTGCAGCCGTGGCTTATTAAACTGATAGTTCAGTAATTTTCACATCGGTCAACACCTGCTTTCTTTGGGATTGAAATAATTATATTCTTCTTGAAGTCTGAAGGTATTTCGTCTGTCTCATACATCTTGCTCACTAGATGGTAGAGTTTTGTTACGCCTGGCTCTCCTATGGCTGTCAGTAGTTCTAATGGGATGTTGTCTACTCCTGGGACCTTGTTTCGACCTAGGTATTTCAGTGCTCTGTAAAACTCTTCACGTAGTGTCATATCTCCTATTTCATCTTCATCTACATTCTCTTCGATTTCTACAATATTGTCCTCAAGTACATCGCCCTTGTATAGACCCTCTATATACTCCTTCCACCTTTCTGCTTTCCCTTCTTTCCTTAGAACTAGGTTTCCATCTGAGATCTTGATATTCATGCTACTGGTTCTCCTTTCTCCAAAGGTCTCTTTAAAATTCCTGTAAGCAGTATCTATTTTAACCCTACTGATATGCGCCTCTACATCCTTACATTTGTCCGCTAGCCATCATTGTGTAGCCATTTTGCACTTCCTGTTGATATCATTTTTGAGGCGTTTCTATTCCTTTTTGCTTGCTTCATTTACTGCATTTTTATATTTTCTCCTTTCATCAATTAAATTCAATATCCATTCTGTTACCCAAGGATCTCTACTAGCCTTTGTCTTTGTACCTACTTGATTCTCTGCTACCTTCACTATTTCATCTCTCAAAGCTATCCATTCTTCTTCTACTGTATTTCTTTCCCCCATTCTTGTCAACCGTTCCCTAATACTCTCCCTGAAGCTCTCTACAACCTCTGGTTCTCTCAGCTTATCCCGGTTCCATCTCCTTAAATTCCCACCTTTTTGCATTTTCTTCAGTTTTAATCTACAGTTCATAACCAATAGATTGTGGTCAGAGTCCACTTCTGCCCCTGGAAATGTCTTACAGTTTAAAACCTGGTCCCTGAATCTCTGTCTTACAATTATATAATCTATCTTTGACCTTCCAGTATCTCCAGGATTCTTTCATGTATTCAACCTTCTTTTAAGATTCTCGAACCAAGTGTTAGCTATGATTAAGTTATGCTCTGTGCAAAATTCTACCAGGCGGCTTCCTCTTTCATTCCTTAATCCCATTCCATATTCACCTACTACATTTCCTCCTCTTCCTTTTCCTACTATCGAGTTCCAGTCACCCATGACAATTAAAGTTTCATCTCTCTTCGCTGTCTGAATAATTTCTTTTATCTCCTCATACATTTCATCAATCTCTTCATCATCAGCAGAGCTAGTTGGCATATAAACTTGTACTGTTGTGGTAGGTGTGGGCTTCGTATCTATCTTGTCCACAATAATGCGTTCACTATACTATACTGTAATCATCAGAAAATACTTTAATCATCCAACAACCAATTGAGATAATTAAAGTTTCGTTAGTGGTGGGAGTGAAAAGATATCCTGTCATGCATTACTAAGTTGTTCGTTTCTCTGAAGACTACCGAGATCAAATAGTATGGAACACAACTCATGATGAAAATATATTAGATCAAATAGCGATAAATAGACCTGACCGCTTTGAGGATGTCATTGACCCTGTTGCAGTGGTAGCTACAGCGCTTATCAAAGTACAAAGGGCATCTAAAACACTTAAAAATAGTTATTGTATGTTCAGTAAACTAGACAAAGGAACATTAGTGTCATATGTAAAGGAGGAACTTGAAACTGTTAGCTTAGGGCAGGAGCATGTGGAGGAACTATAGCTTAAGTTTAAAAGAAGAGTTGACCATGCACTGGACAGATATGTACCCAGTAAAACACTTCATGATGGGAGCAACCCTCCATGGTATGCAGCCACAGCACAGGCGCCCCTAAAGAAACAGAGACTACTGCATAATAGGTGAAAAAAAGCAGAGGGCTATAGATAAAGTAATGTTAAAAGAAACATGTTAGACTGTCAAGAAAACAACGCATAAAGACTTCAGTGACAAATGTAGGAGAACATTGTAGAAAGATCTTTTAGCAGAAATTCATAACTACGTTTTCAAATGATCCTTTACATAGGGAAACACAGGAGTGTTGCCCCAATTTAATTGTTGTGCCATTGAAAAGTTGAGGGAAGCAGATTTTAGTGTAAAAGACGTTGAGAAACAGCTGAAATCACTGAAAGTAAACAAAATTCCAGGGCCTGATGGAATTCCTCTCAGATTCAGAAATGTTCAAATGCATGTGAAATCTTATGGGACTTAACTGCTAAGGTCATCAGTCCCTCCTCTCAGATTCCATGCTAAATTTGCGGCTGAGTTAGCCCCTCTTTTAACTATAATCTGGCATAGAACTCTCTTGCCCAATGATAGGAAAAAAGGCAGGTTATAGATATCTGCAAGAAGTGTATCAGAAGTGATTGACAAGGATACCGTCAAATACACATAACACTGCTTTGTTTAAGAGTCTTATAACATATACTGATCTCATATAAAATGAGACATTATGGGCATAATGATATCCTCCATGCCAGCCAACAAAGATTCAAGTTGCACTTTTTTCATTGATCATGTAAGTTACATAGATGCAGTATTTCTCTATTTTGGTACCACATCTATGCTTATTATCAAAAGTATGATCACATGGGATATGAAGCGAAATTTGTGAGTGGACTGAGAATTTTTTAGTAGGTGGGGCACAGCAAGTTATCTTGAACCTTGTTTTTCATACTGTATATTAATGATCTTGCAGGCAAAAGTAATAGACATCTCAAACTTTTCGCAGATATGCAGTTATCTGTAATAAAGTACTGTCAGAAACAAGCTGTGGAAATGTTCATTCAGTGCTGCAAGGAATGGGAACTTGGGTTAAATGCTCAGAAAAGTAACTTTGTGCAACCCACAAAACAGAAGTCCTCGTATCCTATAACTGCAATATCAATAAGTCAGAGCTGGAATGGACAATTCATACAAATACCCGGGTGCAACAATTTGTAAGGATATTAAACAGGAAGATCACATCGTCCTGTTACAGGAAAAACAGGTAGCAGACTGTGGTTCATTGCTAGAATGGTATGGAAATGTATTCAGTCTATAGCCTAGAATGGATACAAAACACTCATGTGACTCATATTAGAATATTGCTCAAGTGTTGAGACCCATAGCAAATAGGACTAACAGTGGATATTGAATGTACACAAAGAAGGGCAGTACGTGTGGTCAAGGTTTGTTTGTCCCATGGTCGAGTGTCACAAAGATGCTGGAACAACTGAACTTGCAGTCACTTGAAGATATACACAAATGATCCCATGAAATCTTAGAATGTTCCTTGAACTAGTATTAAGTGAAAAATGTAGGAATAGATAACAACTCTCTATGTATTGCTCCCATAGGGATAATAAAGACAAGATTAGACTAATTACAGCATGCATAGAGGAATTTGAGCAATCATTTTCCCCACAATCTGTAATAACTGGTATAATGGGATGCACCCTCTGAAAAGCATGTCACAGTGGCTTGCAGTGGATGGATGTACATGCATGCAGTTATTCTGGTATGAGACAATGACTAGGTGAGATAGCTGTATTAGCGCATGTGTGACATGTTTTAAATATATACTGAGCAAAATAAAATAATAAATATAAAATAAAATCTGCTTTTTGTATGTTACTTTTTCTTTTCATAAGATTCTTTGCTGCAGTTTGTCAACATAACTTAACCTGTTAAATGATTCATTGCAGTGACTAAGCCTTTATCCCTCTGTTTGTAGCTACTTTAATATCTGCAATGAGAAGCAAAACTATGGTTTAGCAATTTTGTTGTGTAATAAGATGTACAGAAATTTTTTTACCTCATATATATATATATATATATATATATATATATATATATATATATATATATATATATATAGAAGTGCTTTTCAAGAAATAGGTTATTGTCTGACAGTTTGCTGCCCATGTAATGATGTAAAAACATTACAAAACTCCCTTGTCAATGCTCTGCTCACTTTGTGTCACCACATTATCTTGTCTTTAAGGAATTAAATACGAAAAGTGAAAGCAAAAATTCTTGTGTGCAGAAGGAAGATATTTGAAAAGCGTAATTTGGACTATTTTTACTGATGACAGAAAAATTACAAATGTAAACAGAGAAGAATAATTGCGAAACTGATCTTCCAGGGAAGGATTAGCAGATACAAAACAATATTAAAAGTGAGCAACAAACTAAACCCAGTCAGTGCCCATAAAGATCTATAAATGATAAGCCTATTTCTACATTTACACGGGATCCCAAAACTGACTTTCAAAAACCGATTTCCCGGTACCATTTCTGGTTGCTCATGCAAAGACTACAGTATCGATTTTGGAAATTTGGTTGTAGTTTCCAGACTTAATCTTCTACAATCGATTTTCGGTCCCGTGTAATCATATTAATATTGGGCAAACTGAAGCACCTCACTGTTTCAAAAGAAATGAAACAGTAAAATGCCATGCTTCAAAACACTGTTTCGAAACAGTGAAACAGTTAGTGTTTAGTGATAAACAGGTCCATATATTATATCATGTTCAATGAGTACTGCATAAATACAGTCATATAAACACAAATGAGGCATGGGAGCAGCACCCATAGTGCAGAATGTATGAAACTTTTAGTCAGATGTCTTAGCTGTTTCGTATTTTCTACATCAAATACGTTATTTAATAACAAGTCTTAAAATCTGTTTCAGTTCGTCTGGATGAAGTCACAGGTCTTGATGCAAGTCCTGTGATTTTTGATTGCATTTAACACCTGCCCACAACTGAACTAATAGAAGTGCTCGGAATTTTGTGCACACATTGTTTATCTTGCTATACAGGCATTGAAATGGTGGAGTCTTGAACACTTGCTGTTAAAGCTGAACTGCCTTCACCATTGTTCACATTCACAAAAATTGATGCAGAACAAATTTTATTTAAATTAACTGTGGGGATAGGCTCCTTATGCCACAAATACCTGTTCAAGCAAGAAGTGGATCTATTTTTAAACGACAACGCTGCTGAGCACAAGTTAAACTTAACTGTCTAGGGGCAGTTAACGCCATAGCTGCAGAAACAAGAAGAGACACAAACTGAATGGGAGTAAACTGCGGAAATTATGGTCACTGTAATTCCTACATCCCATTAAAAATTGGTGATGGTTAATACCCATCCTGCGCTGAGGGAGCAAAATAGCTAATTTCTGTTTACACCGAAGGAATCATTGTGGGAAACAGGCACACTGAATACTGAAGCACAAGCAATGCCCAGAAATTCCAAGGAATAACAAAATATGCGAAAATATTCGTCAGGGATACTATAGGCACACTAGCTATTTGTTAATAATGGCTATGCACAGTGACCATTATACTGCTAGAACAACTGGGTTCACAGTTCCCACTACTATACCTATATGATATTTACATATATTTCAATCTTTTTCTTTTAAATAAGTGCTTGGGGGAGATATGTGCCGATGATATAGTTTTAATTTTTGCGCTGAAGAAATTATAGAAAAACATCCTTACTCTTGAAGTTGTTATTCTGCTGAGATTCTCTTTGTTAGCATACAACTGTCACTCTAGGCCTTACGTTTAAGCATATTAAAATTATGTGCTTACTTGCATTTGTAATTTGATTACTGTACATTTACAGATAAGCCTGTGATATAAGGGGAGTGTTATTTAACTGAATATTTTGACTCTTTTTTTATTTTTTAATTCAAATAGTGCTCGTTATTATATTGTTTCTTATGTCATTTTAGATTACTACAGTCACGTAGAAACGAAGATTTATTTTCGGTAGTCTTAAGCTGTACGTTCATGTGTGTCATATTAGGTTTTAATCGAAACTGTTCAATACAATGCTATGTTAAATGTTTCAGTCTATGTGCCGAGTCTGAATCTTGTCTGAGACTGATCCGAATGAAATACTACTGTTTCGATACAACATGTCTGTTTTGAGCATAAGTGGACTGAAATAGCACTGTTTAGCAACAACTGAACATAACGGGGCAATGCTGTTCCTCTGCCTGTATCGTTCTCGAATCTGATCCGACACTCAACGGAATGGGACACAATTGTTTCGAAACAGTGAAACGTGGAAGTTTCGAGACACTGAAACGGTTCCGTGTATCGATACATTGTTTCGAAACACATTCTTGGAACATATACTACTAATGAGGTTTTACTGCAACATTTTGGTTTACTTGAAAAAACATTTTTTATTTAACGTACTTTCTGAGAGGTCACAGATGACACAGTATTTGGTTTGTCTGACAGACACACGATTATGTTACAACGCTACTTATGAGTGACACAATTTTCATTATTGCTTCTATGCTGTATGTGTTTTATGCCTGCACAGTCTCACATCAATACGTTACAGTACAATACTTTCAAGGTCATGACAATGGACGTAAGAACTACATTTATACTCATAGCACTTTACTTTTGTATATGACAAGGTAAGTATATTGATATCTGGAGAACTTTGCGTATGAACGACGATAACAACGACACTTCACACATTTTTACTGTTAAGCAATGACAGAAATTTCTTACAACAGAAATTTCTTACAACAAGAAATATAGTTTAGCGCTACATGACACGCATTTGAGTGATTATTTTTGTACTTGAAACATTATAAGAAATATTTTTGAACTACAATGATGCAGAGGTTTTCGGTGATACATTTCATTCCGCAGTTTTAATCTGTAAGATCTGAGGTATAATTACATTACCCCTCATGGGATTTCCCTACTTTGTGTACCATGCGTTTGGCAAGCGCAAGGAGCCCTACCTAATATGGTATTTGCTTATACAGTTTTATACATCGGTACCATATTTCCCTGAGACAGAATTACACAGCTATATGACATTTAAAAGAGAGAAATAAACATTTTGCTACGTCTCTGACATACGAGGGCAGTTCAATAAGTAATGCAACACATTTTTTTTCTGAAACAGGGGTTGTTTTATTCAGCATTGACATACACCAGGTTATTCCCCAATCTTTTAGCTACACAACACTATTTTTCAACGTAATCTCCATTCAATGCTACGGCCTTACGCCACCTTGAAATGAGGGCCTGTATGCCTGCACGGTACCATTCCACTGGTCGATGTCGGAGCCAACGTCGTACTGCATCAATAACTTCTTCATCATCCGCGTAGTGCCTCCCACGGATTGGGTCCTTCATTGGGCCAAACATATGGAAATCCGACGGTGCGAGATCGGGGCTGTAGGGTGCATGAGGAAGAACAGTCCACTGAAGTTTTGTGAGCTCCTCTCGGGTGCGAAGACTTGTGTGAGGTCTTGCGTTGTCATGAAGAAGGAGAAGTTCGTTCAGATTTTTGTGCCTACGAACACGCTGAAGTCGTTTCTTCAATTTCTGAAGAGTAGCACAATACACTTCAGAGTTGATCGTTTGACCATGGGGAAGGACATCGAACAGAATAACCCCTTCAGCGTCCCAGAAGACTGTAACCATGACTTTACCGGCTGAGGGTATGACTTTAAACTTTTTCTTGGTAGGGGAGTGGGTGTGGCGCCACTCTATTGATTGCCGTTTTGTTTCAGGTTCGAAGTGATGAACCCATGTTTCATCGCCTGTAACAATCTTTGACAAGAAATTGTCACCCTCAGCCACATGACGAGCAAGCAATTCCGCACAGATGGTTCTCCTTTGCTCTTTATGGTGTTCGGTTAGACGAAGGACCCAGCGGGAACAAACCTTTGAATATCCCAACTGGTGAACAATTGTGACAGCACTACCAACAGAGATGTCAAGTTGAGCACTGAGTTGTTTGATGGTGATCCGTCGATCATCTCGAACGAGTGTGTTCGCACGCTCCGCCATTGCAGGAGTCACAGCTGTGCACGGCCGGCCCGCACGTGGGAGATCAGACAGTCTTGCTTGACCTTGCGGCGATGATGACACACGCTTTGCCCAACGACTCACCGTGCTTTTGTCCACTGCCAGATCACCGTAGACATTCTGCAAGCGCCTATAAATATCTGAGATGCCCTGGTTTTCCGCCAAAAGAAACTCGATCACTGCCCGTTGTTTGCAACGCACATCCGTTACAGACGCCATTTTAACAGCTCCGTACAGCGCTGCCACCTGTCGGAAGTCAATGAAACTATACGAGACGAAGTGGGAATGTTTGAAAATATTCCACAAGAAATTTCCGGTTTTTTCAACCAAAATTGGCCGAGAAAAAAAATGTGTTGCATTACTTATTGAACTGCCCTCGTATGTCTAGGTAATTACACAGTTGGATTACTTGGTACTTATGAAGTTGTACGTTGTCAATATTTTGTGAATTGTTCACATACATTTTAGGAACCATTGTGATACAGTGAGAGCTTTGAGTGATGTATATTGTATGTGACCTTGACGTAATGCTCTGCTGCGCTGAGCTACGTGCTAGCCTGCGGGAAATACCTATTGTTGTGTCGCCTATCAACTTTAATGGTGTTGCTTTAGCTGCTTTTAAACTCACTGCACTCCCACAAGCGATCGTATAGCTGTAGAAAAGAGAGGCCATTGATCTCGCTATTAACATTTCTTTCCAGAACATACCACAAACACAACATACACTATTACTTGTAAACATATGACCACGCATTGGAGTTTGTGGTATTTCCTGAAATGTGTATGAACTGATGAGAAATATTCTTATGCTTGCACTCCTGATTATGACAAGTGTCTCTCTAGGAGAGGTGAGATAATTTCTACTGACTTATGAAATACCACATGCTTGGTGAATGATGTTTTTATGTTTTGCTTTTTACATATATGCTTATTTTATTTGATATGATTTCTAGCTGTGCTGCAGAAATGGTTTTATAAAATAAAATTTAATGCATATGCTAATGTGAACACTGTCAAGAGCCATTAAATAATAATTTTATGATCCACATTCTAAAAACAGAGCACTTGGAAATCAAAGAACAATAAGGGGAAGGGACTAGTAACAGGAATTGCACACATAATTTTTTTTTCAAGGACTTGGTAACTTTTTTGGTAAAATAATTTATTATGGTGCACCACTTTAGTTAATATGTGACATAGAATCATTGCATTGTTCCTTGTGCTGGCGCTTTGCATACTTTTGATGATCACAGATGCACACATGCTATGGTAAGCTTACATGTATATTTCCCTTATCTGCATTGCTGTCTTTACTGTAATATTTTTTTCTGTTTGTGCTTTCTCGTGTTTAGGTATATGTTATTGCATTTGCTGCTACTATTTGTCAGGCAATGTCCTACTGAATTTTACTTTGTATTGCCGTGAAACGAAGTTTTACCATTGGTTTATTTTTCTTGTTTGCTGTATATTGCCTAATATTAGTTGTAAAGTTGCATTTGCTTTGCTAATTTGGATATGTTACTGCTTGCTTTGCCAGTTTCCATTTTTTTGTTGTTGTTTGTGTTAATTTTTTGTGCTGCTGCATTGCCTCGTTCTCTAGTTTATGCATCTGAGCTCAGTAGATTTAAATTAGATTAAGAGGGGCATGCCATATAAGAAAATGCGTTATAAGTTGGGATGAAATGCATTGAGAAGCTATAAGGAAAACGTTTGGTCAAAAAGTATTGTATAATTGGGAAAAATTATTTTGAAAGTGGAAATGAACAGATATAAGTAGAGTGTGGTGACAACAGTTTTAGGTAGGATTTTCTTGGAAACGAATGATGAGGTAAGAAAAATATGGAAGTTGAAAGTATAAATACGGATAGATAGAATTTTTTTGTGGTAAAAAATATTGAAGCAAGAGAGGTCTGCAGGAATTAAATGAAGTTTTGGTTGGAAATGAAGTGGTTTTGCTTGAAACAGAAGTATAAAATGCTCACCACAAGTAATGCAGTACCAAATGTTACACTTCCACTTTGACACATTTACAGTTGAAAACAGATCCTGTTCTTTCCTTTTGCATTATTCCACTATGTTTATGTGTACCCTTGTGTTGCTGTGTTCTTCCTATCTCTTCATGTTTACCTGATAAGATAAATTTTGTAGAATTTTTTTTCTTTCTAATACTAGGCTGCATTCACTATGATGAATACTGTTATCCTCAAATCTAATCTCTGGTTTTGTACCATGTTCAGAAGATGCTTAGACATTCTTTATTCTGTTATGCTTCTACTGATATTCTCATTATTCATTTATTTACTTATGTCATAATTTCTGTAATACTTGTATATATGCTTATTTTTATTCTTTTTGTAAATCCTGTTACCAAAAATTTTATTTGTATTATCATGTTCTTTACTATAATGATGTTTTTTTTACATTTGTAATTGTATTCATATGCTGAAAGATTGTAATTGTATAGACACCAGTTCAAGTTAGGTAAATAGGGCTTCATTTTACTGCATACATTTGTCTGTTGGTCATACTACATATATCAAATCTCAGAGATTATATGACTGTGCTAGTGCTTGCACATGTGTTGCCAATTCAACAAGGGACTGGTTAATAGAATTGCTGGTTCTAAGGATACTTATGTCATAATTTCTGTAATTCTCTTATATATGTTTATTTTTATTCTTTTTGTAAAGCCTGTATTACTAAAAATATTATTTGTATTATCATGTTCTTTACTATAATGATATTTTCTTTACATTTGTAACTGTATTCGTATGCTGTAAGATTGTAATTGTATAGACACCAGTCCAAGTTACTGCACACATTTGTCTGTTGGTCATACTATATGTACCAAATCTCAGAAATTATATGACTGTGTTAGTGCTTGCATGCATGTTGATAATTCAGCAAGGGACTGGTTAACAGCATTCCTGTCCTACAGATATTGCAAAAAAATTAGTGAGGTGGTTCATGGACTTGCTATATTACCTTCAGGACTCTTCTATTGTGATTGTGCACCCACATAGTCACAATGGATGGCTGCTGGCCATCTCTACAAAGACTGTAGTGGATCTGCACCTTTGGTGGTCCACTACTATCATAATCTCTACAATGACTACTGTGGGTCTGCTCTGTGGTGACCCACCAATTCTATCAATATTCTCGAAGACTTTGACTGATACTGCTGTGGGTTTGCTCTGTTGTGGCTCATTACCAGTCTTACGATATCAACTGAAATCTTCATATCAAGAGTCAGCATTGTGTTTTTGTGGGGTAGACAACACTACTTCTTCAAGACTGCATGGATGTCCACTACTTACTTGCGTATTTTCATAGACTGCTCAGCCTTTGTGCATAAAACTGGTGTAGACTTCTCTTCTATTGTATTATTAGAGCTGTCTTCAGGGACTGTGAGGAGACCTTTTACTTTATTGACCAATAGCTTATTACTTAATCTTTGTATGCATCTGATCTATTTGATATTGTTAATATAAAAAATTTTAACAACTTAGTCTTGGCCACTGCCCAAAACACTTCATAATACACTCCTGGAAATGGAAAAAAGAACACATTGACAACGGTGTGTCAGACCCACCATACTTGCTCCGGACACTGCGAGAGGGCTGTACAAGCAATGATCACACGCACGGCACAGCGGACACACCAGGAACCGCGGTGTTCGCCGTCGAATGGCGCTAGCTGCGCAGCATTTGTGCACCGCCGCCGTCAGTGTCAGCCAGGTTGCCGTGGCATACGGAGCTCCATCGCAGTCTTTAACACTGGTAGCATGCCGCGACAGCGTGGACGTGAACCGTATGTGCAGTTGACGGACTTTGAGCGAGGGCGTATAGTGGGCATGCGGGAGGCCGGGTGGATGTACCGCCGAATTGCTCAACACGTGGGGCATGAGGTCTCCACAGTACATCGATGTTGTCGCCAGTGGTCGGCGGAAGGTGCACGTGCCCGTCGACCTGGGACCGGACCGCAGCGACGCACGGATGCACGCCAAGACCGTAGGATCCTACGCAGTGCCGTAGGGGACCGCACCGCCACTTCCCAGCAAATTAGGGACACTGTTGCTCCTGGGGTATCGGCGAGGACCATTCGCAACCGTCTCCATGAAGCTGGGCTACGGTCCCGCACACCGTTAGGCCGTCTTCCGCTCACGCCCCAACATCGTGCAGCCCGCCTCCAGTGGTGTCGCGACAGGCGTGAATGGAGGGACGAATGGAGGCGTGTCGTCTTCAGCGATGAGAGTCGCTTCTGCCTTGGTGCCAATGATGGTCGTATGCGTGTTTGGCGCCGTGCAGGTGAGCGCCACAATCAGGACTGCATACGACTGAGGCACACAGGGCCAACACCCGGCATCATGGTGTGGGGAGCGATCTCCTACACTGGCCGTACACCACTGGTGATCGTCGAGGGGACACTGAATAGTGCACGGTACATCCAAACCGTCATCGAACCCATCGTTCTACCATTCCTAGACCGGCAAGGGAACTTGCTGTTCCAACAGGACAATGCACGTCCGCATGTATCCCGTGCCACCCAACGTGCTCTAGAAGGTGTAAGTCAACTACCCTGGCCAGCAAGATCTCCGGATCTGTCCCCCATTGAGCATGTTTGGGACTGGATGAAGCGTCGTCTCACGCGGTCTGCACGTCCAGCACGAACGCTGGTCCAGCTGAGGCGCCAGGTGGAAATGGCATGGCAAGCCGTTCCACAGGACTACATCCAGCATCTCTACGAACGTCTCCATGGGAGAATAGCAGCCTGCATTGCTGCGAAAGGTGGATATACACTGTACTAGTGCCGACATTGTGCATACTCTGTTGCCTGTGTCTATGTGCCTGTGGTTCTGTCAGTGTGATCATGTGATGTATCTGACCCCAGGAATGTGTCAATAAAGTTTCCCCTTCCTGGGACAATGAATTCACGGTGTTCTTATTTCAATTTCCAGGAGTGTATTTTTTGAGACGAGCAGGGGGCAATGTAAGTAGTCTGTTTATATGTTTGTATGTTGGCAGCACTATAGACTGCATTAATATCGCTGACAACACTCTGTGGCCTCGGTAAGAGACTCTGTGTTTGGACAGATTAGCAGCTAGCGAGCAGATGGCTTGGACATGTGTCCTTCATGGAGACTCAGTGTTGGTAGAACATTCATTGTAAAATGAGGATGGATGTAGTTGGTAATGTTTGAGTAGTGGAATTATTGACAACTATATAATTTTTAGAACTTGGTGTCACATGAATAAGGTCAAATCTACTAAATACATTGCTTGCTCTTCAACAAAACCTTTTTTGCTAATCATATGCCTCCTAGTAGTTAGAGCCTGTAGTAGTTAGAAGCCTTTTATTTTGCTGGCTGTACTAGCTGCTTGCTGTAATTGCTGTAGTTCGTGTTACGAAGATTTGCTGTGAGGTAAGTTCAAATGGTTCAAATGGCTCTGAGCACCATAGGACTTAACATCTGAGGTCATCAGTCCCCCAGAACCTAGAACTATTTAAACCTAACTAACCTAAGAACATCACATCCATCAGGATCGAACCTGCGACTGTAGCGGTCACGCGTTTCCAGACTGAACCGCCTAGAACCGCTCGGCCACCACAGGTGGCTGTGAGATAAGTGAGTTATGAAAAGTGTGGGTTATTGTTAGGATTTCTTCAATTCAGGGCCATGCTGGTCCATTGTTTTTTGCAAATTATTTGAAGCCATGTTGTCATTGTATAGCAGTCACATTGCGTTGGGCTTGTATATTGTGGCTGATAAATGAATAGGTTAAGTTTGAGTCGTCTTTGTCAGGGAAAATTCTGTAGCTCACTGTCTGAAATGATAAAATAAGAAAATACTTAGAAAATTCGTAGTTAGTGGCACCAAAGTTAGAAATCCAGGATCATTGCCCCAGTTTAATTGTTGTACAACTGAAAATATGGCTGGAATAAGTATTATTTGTCATTGTATTCGGGAAACAGCTGAAATCGTTAAAACTGAACAAAGCTCCATAGCCTGATGGAACCCTATCAGACTTTGTACTGAATATGCAATGCGCACAGCATGTGCTTGATTTGTAAAAAATATGTCCCAGTACTATAACCATCTGAGAGGGTGTTTTTCAAATTTTGACTCCTTGAAATGTTATTTTAATGCTTCTCTGAACATTTTAGAAGTGTGAATACTAAAATTTATACTAGTAAAAAATAATGTTATTTTGCACAATATCTCAAAAATCTACAATTCTGTTTTTTCGTCAGATATCTGTGTAGGATACTGGTGCATACAAATCAAACACTTCTTTTGACTATAATCTACGCTGATGCCTCAAACAAAAAATTGCGACCAGTAGTTGGAAGAAAGCACAGGTCACATCCACCTACAATAAGGTTAGCAGAAGTGATGAACAAAACTACTGTCCAGTATTCCTGACATCCATATTTTGTAGAATCTTAGAACATATCCTGAGCTCAAAGTAATGAGGCATCTGAAACAGAATGATCTTCATTCCAGCCAGCATATATTCTGAAAACGAAAATCATGTGAATCCCAGTACCACATCTATGCTTATTATAAAATAAACATCTTGTTTAGGCGCTGGTCAACAGCATATACGAATTTTACAAACTGCATAACACTGAGCTGTCTGTGATAATGATATTTATTCTGCTACCGGTTTCTATCTTAAACCATCTTCAATGGCAGGAAAATTATCGCAGATTATTGCTACACATCACATGTCCTTTTGTCAGTGGGCCATCGTATTGTGATCTTGCTACGATTTTTCTTTTTTATTGGCAGTTATGGTTTTCAGTAGTAACATCTATCAAACTGTGAATGAGATGTGATAAATCTTCCATAATTTTTCTGACGTTGAAGATGGTTTAAGACCAAAACCGGTAGCAGAATAAACATAATTAGCACAGACAGCACAGTGTTACACATTTTGTAAAAAAACTTATTATAAAAAGCACGATCATGTGGGGCACTAAGCGAAATTAGTGTCTGGTTTGGGGATGTTTTGGTAGGGAAGACGCAGAAAGTTATTTTGGATGGGGAGTCATTGACAGATGTAGAGGTAACTTTGGGTGTGCCTGAAGGAAGAGTTTTAGGCCCCTTGCTGTTCATGTTGTACATTAATGATATTGCAGATAATACTAATAGTAGCACGCACATGATGCAGTTATATTTAATGATGTACTGTCTGAAGGAAGCTGCATAAATATCCAGTCAGATCTTGATAAGATTTCGAAGTTGTTGAAAGACTGATGTCTTGCTTTAATCCCCAGCCAGCCAAGCGCAGGGAAGTTTACTACTGTATCAACACATCAAAGACAGACTATTGAATGCTACAGAAGCCATAAAGTTCAATAAAAAGTGTTTATGAAATGAAATAAGACTCTGTAGTGACATGAAGTGGGATGATCACATCATCTCAGTTAAAGTTAAAGTAGGTGTGAGACTGCGTTACATTGGTGGAACACTAGGGAAATGCAATCAGTCTACAAAGTAGATTGCATACAAAATACCCGTGTGACCCTTCCTAGAATACTGCTCAAGTATGCAGAACCCATACCAAATAGGGCTAACAGGATATATCGGACAGATACAAGAAGCGCAGGACGAATGTTCACAATTTTTTTCGACCTGTGGCTGAGCTTTACGAAGATTCTGAAAGAATTTAAATGGCAGGCACTTGAAGATAGCTGCAAACTGTTCCGTGAAAACCTACTTAGAAAGTTTCTTGAACTGGCTTTTAAGTGATGAATCTTGCAATATATTACAACCCCCTTTACAATGCCGTCATAGGGATCATGAAGACTAGATTAGACTAATTACAGCTTGCACAGACGCATTTAAGCAATCATTCCTCCCATGATCCATCTGTGAATGGAATATGAGATACCAAAAATAATCTTCCACTGCCCTGCGTGACATATATGTCACACTGGGTTTACAGTGCTGCAAAGACTACAATTTACATCCTTTCTGCTTAATGCCTGGCGTGATACTTCTGTTAACGCCTCTCTAGCGATCTCTGGTGGCTTTCATACAAATCAGTGGTGCGGAAAAAGTGCACCGAGGTAGTTTTATCATCTGACCGCTGCTGTGAATAGTCATGTCACGCCAGGTAAGATTGTTGCATTTATTGCCTTCATGTTATTGCAGTTTTTCGGAATATTTTATTACACTATTTTGTTGCCATACCACAAATAGTAAATATTGTTTGGGAATGGAAAACTAGTCTATAGTGTGCTGTAACAGGGACTGAAAATGCTTGCTACAAATATGTTACAATGGGCAATGAGTCGTATAGCTGTAGGTGAATCTCAAATTATTTCATTTCGTGAAACAGTGGAACTCATGATAAATTAAAGTAATAATGACTCTTTATCGCTTTTGCAGTTATCCATTCAAGATATATTTCTATTCTGGGCGAGTCTGATGGCAGAGACATAGAAGATTTGTAGTCAGATGACGCTGATAATGACTCTGATGAAACGATTGCAGTTATGACAAGAGTCTCCTAATATTCCTTTTTCGACTGAAAATTGTGCTGAAGATTGTTTAGTTGAAGAAGATGAAGAGTTCATACAGGGGGACGACAATGTTGCAGAAAAGTTTGATCAACTAATGTGGAAGAAGGGAGATTTTTCTCTGGTCATTTAGCCATTTGTTCCTCATCCTGTGACAGCTCCAACTGAACTGAGTCCTCTGGAATATTTCGGAACTCTGGTGATGGGTGACGAGCTTCACAACTTGGTCGACCAATCAAATTAGTACAGTGTACAAAAGACCAGAACAACAGTGAACACAAACAAGTTGGAACTGGAACAAATGTCAGGCATATGGGCCTTGCTCAAATACCTACCATTTGCTGCTACTGGGAGATCCACACGGCCCACCCATTGGTTTATAACGTTATGACACAAAATAGATTTGAATAACTGTTGAGCGTCCTCCACTTCGAAGATAATTTATTAGCAACTGATGAAACTAGAACTACTGTTAAGCTCTGGAAAATTTGACCACGGGTGAATCAGTTCAGAAAAAAGTGTTTGAAAGAAGTTCCAAAAGAACACAATAGTGTCGATGAAGTAATGATTGTATTTAAAATCAGAAGCACCTTGAAATAACTTACACAAAACAAACCTGTAAGGTGGGGATTCAAAATGTGGGATAGGGCAGGAGCTTCTGGCTACTTATATGACCTTGACATTTACTAGAGAGCAGCAGGAAAAAATGTAAAAAGGAAGAGAGAATCAGGGAAAGGGCTCGCATGTGAAGTTGTCATGTAATTAACAGACACGTTGCCAGAAAACCACAATTTCAAGGTATATGCCGACAACCTTTTTACAAGCGACATACTTGCTCAGTACCTGTTGAATAGAGGTATCTATTTCATTGGAACAGTAAGAGCAAATAAGCTGAAAGGTTTTGACCTCCCGAAAGAGAAAGACATGAAGGCCAAAGGACAAGGCGCAATAGCAAGCCTAGACCACACAGGGCGATTCATTGTAGTGAGACGGTACGACAGCAAATCTCTTACTCTGCTGTCGTCTTTCGCTGGTGTTGAGCTCCAGGATAAGGCAAACAGGTGGAACAAATAACAAAGAGAATATGTCCCCAAGACCAGTTGTTAACCCAGCTTTCAACACCTGCATGAATGGGATTGATCTGATAGACACGCTGTCATCACTGTACAAATACCATAAAAAATCAAAGAGGTGGTATTTATACATCTTCTGGCATATAGTTACAGTTGCGGTAGTCAATAGTTGGCTCGAATAATACAAATTTCTGGAAGAACGACACATTCCACTGCGCAAATAACAAACAGAAACGGCGGGTGGACTAGTATCGGCGGGGAAAGAAAATTCAAAGTGAGGACGTCCGAGTAAAGATGACATGTCAAAAAAGAAGAAGCAGGCTGCCACAACAGTTCTGTCAATTGTAGACTGCCAAAAGGACAACTATGATCATTGGCCTATTTGAAAGGAAATGGCATGCTCATACTCTACGTCCGTCATGTCATCGCGTGTAAGGTTGCTGGAGAATGCAGTTATGTCGGATAGCGTGGTTTCGCTGAGTTTTGCGAGATCCTTATATGGGAAAACCACTTTCCTACTCACAATCTGAAACTTTTCCTTCTAGCGAAATGCACCTCGAGTGATGTGCATATCCTCCTGAGGCAGAGGTTCAAATGGCTCTGAGCACTATGGGACTTAACGTCTATGGTCATCAGTCCCCTAGAACTTAGAACTACTTAAACCTAACTAACCTAAGGACATCACACAACACCAAGTCATCACGAGGCAGAGAAAATCCCTGACCCCGCCGGGAATCGAACCCGGGAACCCGGGCGCGGGAAGCGAGAACGCTACCACACGACCACGAGCTGCGGACCCTGAGGCAGAGTTTCAACGAATTTCTGGAGTTGTGCCTGCATAAAACGTAGCATGTCAAGGAAGCAGAGGGTAATTCTCGGAGACACTCGTTTGGAGAATGAAATATACATATTTCTTGACGCTCTGAGGCGGAACACTGACCTGGTTTTTCTCCCCACCGAAATTAGCCAAGTGCCCGACAAGAAAGTGAGTGTCATACCCGCTTAAATTGTGGAAGAAAACGGGTGTGTGCCTTGGTAACTGAATCTTCAAATTGTATATATTGTGAGATGCGCCATGAAACTTCCCCGTAAGATGTCAGTGATCTCTACCAGGAATTTCCGCTTTTCCATCTAACGGTAATCCACAAATATGACAATCAAACGCGTTTTTGTACAAATCTTCATTCTTCTTCGATTTGGTCTTGGGAACGTTGTGGCTGTAAAGCTTACCAACCTCCCATGAAAGTTTTTCAAGCTCAGTGAGAAGCCAAACTGCAGGATTATCCGCGACATAGGATTTGTAGCAGTTAGACTTGAGTCATAGGACGACATTTGTGGAGGTAGTATGTGAGGCTGTGGCGTCACCTTCACAGCGGTCACAGGAGCGAGGAGGTATTCAAAGTCAGTGTACACCACAAACGTTCATCACTCTTGATGATGAACATTTTTAACCTTTATGGATTTGTTTTCCTCAGTAGGCATAATAACACATACCTGGTCCTTGGAATTGCAGTCTACTAGGTGCTTTGCTGATAACTTGTCTGAGTAAAAGGCATTGAGGCACGTTAAGAAAATATGCGTTTTACACTTGTGGTGACTCAATTGAGAGAATAGAAGTCGGGACATGTCTTTGATCCAAACAAAATGATAATTGGCTTTCTCCTTATTTTTCTCGTCCGATAATAAGAGCATGTTTACATGCATCTTATGCTCACTGGCAAATTTTGAGAAATGGAGAGGACAACGGTTATATGCTTGTTCTGTTCATCTGACTTGTGTTTCTCCAGGCCACAGACATTCCAGTATTCTGAGCCTCAAATTTAGGTGTGTCCGGGAGTTTAACAGGGAACTCGACACCGTCGAAGCGAACTCTTGCGAACGTTAATATCCATGCTGTATCGAGATGTGCCCTGTGAATTTATCTCGTAATTTCTTTCGCAAGCCAGGATTGACAATGCAAAACAAGCCTGGTTGGTTTAATTTTTGACATTAATACATGCCTGCTTGCAGCTATATCCTTTGGTAGTCCTATCTAGTTAGGCCCTCCATTTACTGAATCATAGACGTGTGTATGAATGTCCAGGTGTAGTATTCAGCTGAGTGCTTTAGCTGACCTCCTAACTACCATCTCGAAAAACAGGGCCAGCATAGCTTTCAAGGTGGTGTCATGAATCCGCTCGGTGATACCACGCCATTATCCCCATAAAAATAATGAAGACTTATCTCTTCAGTGCCAGAGGCAACTTTGGGGGGGGGGGGCGGTGCAACAGTTCGATGCACAGCACTGTACTACATTTAATGGCGGGGTGCCGCAGATCATTAACAACCTCGAGGAGCTGCATTCCCATGACAAGAAAGCACGCTCTTAGAAATCCGACAGGGTCGTAGTACCCTCCTGCCAGATTCTCAGTCCTAGTGAACGAGATTCAATCGCCAAAGGCGTCCTCCGTCACTGAGTATTCTGACTGTGGTATGGTGTTACTATTCTGATGTTATTCACTGTAAGGATGAGGGAGAGAACTATTGCTAGCCACAGGATCAAATGGTTCAAATGGCTCTGAGCACTATGGGACTTAACATCGGAGGTCATCAGTCCCCTAGAACTTAGAACTACTTAAACCTAACTAACTTAAGGACATCACACACATCCATCCCCAAGGCATGATTCGAACCTGCGACAGTAGCAGTCACGCGGTTCCAGACTGAAGCGCCTAGAACCGCTCGGCCACCACGGCCGGCGCCACTGGATCATTAAGTCCTCCCCCTCTAAAATGGCCAGGTAACGACGCCTTTGCATCGCTTTATCTGCCTCCAATTCCCTGACCCATTCTGGTATCTCATCCTCATCAAAATCGGCATGGACCTATCGATCTAACTCACTGAAATTGCCTACGAGATATTGATTTTAAAACTTATACACAAATCTATGAAAAAATCTATAGAATCTTTACTTACAACAACAAGACAATTATTTTAAAACTTATAACAAATCTATGAAAAAAAAACAGTTGCATAGAATTACTATTTATGAGATGGAAGTGATGGATCCTGGCTTTCATCCTCGTCACATACTCCTCCCAGATCATCATATGTTGCTTCCATAGATTCATCTACAACAAAGAATATATGGCTGAGACAAGAGTATACTACATAAACGATGAAAATTTTAGAATATGTTTACCAGCAACATACGAGGATAATCCCAAAAGTAAGGTCTCCTATTTTTTTTATAAGTACAGAGCTCTGTTCGTGTGGCAGTTGGTCACACTGTTATGAGGAGTGCTTCACGTGCTGTGTGTAAACATGCGCACGCCGTGCTCAGGCGCTCAGTCTTGGCTTGGCAGCCGTTGAGAATGGAGCTCCCATTGGATGTTACCGCCAAGTGCGAATTGCGCGCAGTTATTCGGTTTTTGAACGCAAAGGACACTGCGCCGATTGAAATCCATCGCCAATTGACGAAGTGTATGGTGAGTGATGCGTGGATGTCAAAAATGTTCGTAAGTGGTGTCGAGAGTTTGCAGCTGGTCGGACCGAAATTCACGATGAACAAAGAAGCGAGAGACGGTCAATTTCTGATGAGACAGTGTTGAAGGTTGAGAAAAGCATGCGTGAAGATCGGCGGATCATCCTGGATGATCTCTGCACGTTGGTTCCTGAGGTTTCCCGAAGCACCGCTCACAGAATTTTAACGGAGACATTGAACCACCGGAAGGTGTGAGCAAGATGGGTGTCACGCATGCTGACTGAAGACCACATGCGGCAACGAGTTGATGCTTCCCGAGCATTTCTTCACCGCCTTGCAGCCGAACAGGACAACTTTCTGGACTGGTTAAAATAATATTTGGCCGGAAAGCGATTCAGCTTCCACGACTAGGTGAAAGAAGAGGTTCATAACTTTCTGAACAGCATGGCGGCGAGCTGGTATGACATGGGCATACAAAAACTGCCACAGCGTCTACAAAAATGCATCGACAGAAATGGTGATTATGTCGAAAAATAGCTAAATGTTCAAGCTGTAAACTGATGTAAACCATTGTAGAAATAAACAGGTCTATGTGTTTATAAAAAAATAGGATACCTTACTTTTGGGATTACCTTCGTATTATGAGAAAACATAAGTACTTACGTTCTTGATGTGCTGCTGTCTCAACAACTGCTCGAGGCCCTCTCTGCCGTCTTTGAGCTTCCAGCTGCTGATCGAGGTCAGTTAAGATCTCGTGGAAACATGCTGGAACAGGAAAAAAACATTGGCATTTGCCATGAAACTCATTTATGAACACATGTTTTAAAAATCACTTTTGAATGTCTACTTACAGGGTAAGACTGTCTCTTCTGACTGTCTATACTGTTTTCCGGCACCACTCTCGTTGATATTGCTACCAGTACATTTAATTTTTAAAAACAGACATGCAATGACAGACACGGAACTATAGCCTCCACAGTGGACAGTAGTGTATAGATTCACCACATTTCACATGCAGCCAATCAGAGGGCTTCATTTTGAATGCACAGCCAATCAGGAAGGGCAATCGATGGAAAGTTCCTGAAATCCCTTGTCCCACTGTAAGACGGCATGATCCGTGATGTCACACTTCCTTGTCAGGGCCAGGAACTGCGTCCAGCAGGTCTTTGTACTGGATGCAGTGGCATAATCCGTGATGTCACAAAGGCCAGAGTCCCAGCTTCTAGCTGGGGTTCACTCAGTACCGGTCAGCAGCAGTGATCAGATCGCCATGCAGTTTCCGTTCCATTCACAAAGCACGCACTCACGACGGCGGGCTGCGGTGATTATTATTATTAATAAAATGGGTGTTTTTTCCGACTGCGTCGTGGTGGTAATTAGCGACGCGGGTTTCTCGTCTGTAGGGTAGTGCTTCGGATTCCAGTGTATTTCCTATCACACATGTCGAACGTTTGAAAGCGTGTCATCTGCAAAGGAAACTACAGCTCTCCACTCGCAGCGTTTTGTTAACAACATATATATGTATTTCACAATGGTTTAGAGTCCATTTTCAATATGTGCAAGTGTCTGTAGTCTATTTACGCGATGTATTTTTGAGTGTAGGCGTGTCCTTAGATGTATTTCGACTTGTAGCTGAAGAAAGATAGTTATTTC
Organism: Schistocerca cancellata; assembly: GCF_023864275.1. NCBI lineage: Eukaryota > Metazoa > Arthropoda > Insecta > Orthoptera > Acrididae > Schistocerca > Schistocerca cancellata. Next base: position 754,661,084 of record NC_064629.1, on the reverse strand, counting down.
GATTTGTAGCTGAAGTGCGCGTCCTATTTAGAGTTGCAGAGATATTTATTTATTTATTTCGAGTTTTAGGTGAAGGGGCGCTCTATGTAGTGTTTGAGTCTGCATGCTACTAGTTTTGAGTGGTACTGAGATTTTTTTTTAAACACAAGTTGTGCGACATCTTAAATTTCAAGCTGTATTATGATCTTTAGAAATAAACCGTGTGAAATATATGTCAGCAAACTAATTATATAAACAATATTCTGCACTGCCTTGTGTCCTGCAAATTGTTTAAACAATATTCCAGTATCTTAAATGCTTAATGCAATTTGATGGATGATGTATCAGCCTACTGTCGTGAGATCCTCCCAGTCCAACAGACCAATACAGACTGAGCGATTTCCCCCCCTAATTTTTTTCTGGGAGGAGTGGGACATATTCTGGTGGTGGCATTCCTAATTGTTTAAATTAATAAATAAACAGGGTGAAATTGTTTAAATAAATACTATATTGATCCTCTGAATCTCTCAAAACAGACTGAGCGAATTTCACGCCATACCAGGTGTGGGGTGGTGGTGGATGGAGGGGATGGGGGGAGGAGGAGGGGGAAGGGATGAGCAAGGGGCCAGAATTCCCCAGAGGGGTGGTGAGTGGAGGGACAAACGTGCCTATCGGGGAAACCCTATGATGTCATCAGAGAGTGGGCATTATTAATGGATCAATTAATTAATTTGCACAATTAATTTGATATCAACTTGATATAAAAAGTGTGCTCGTATCCCCTTTGCCTTACTACTGTCTTCCTCTGTGAGCTACTTCGTGACGACTACCACTTTTTCCTTCTCTGCTTCAATGGACTGAAATCTTCTTTCTTTTAATGCAGATTTGACCTTAGGGAATACATAAAAGTCGCATGGTGCTAGGTCAGGCGAATAAGGTGTGTGGTCCAAAACTGGGTTGCTGTACTTCACTAGAAACCTCTTAGCAGATAATGCAGTAAGATTTGGCGCATTGTGTTAATGCAGAACCCATGACTTGTTCGTCGAGAATTCAGGTCTTCTTTTTCTTATAATCTTACAGAATAGAGCAAGATCCTCAGGGCAGTAATGTTGACTAATAGTTTCATCTTCAGGAACGCAATGAAGATACACAGTCCATGAATGTCGAAAAAAACATTCATCATCACTTTGAATCTTGGTTTGTTCACGCAAGCTTTTTACGGTCTCGGTGAAGTTAGGCCCTTCCAGCGTATGGATTGGCGCTTGGTTTCTGGATCATAAGTGAAAAAAATCAATATTTGTTACATGTTATTACTTTTTCCAAAAAATTAGGATCACTTTCAACGGTATTCAAAGTTTCGGTACAAACATTTTCACGAGCTAGTTTTTGTTTGATCATGAGAATTTTCAGCACCAGTTTCGCAAAAACTTTTCTCATGTTTAATTGTTACGTAAATTTTGACTTATCATTCGTTTTCAATTTCTATAGTTGCAGCAGTCGATCGAACTCTCAGTCAATAGTCAGATCGAATCAGATTACTTATTTTTCGATATTTTCATCCGTTTTTGACGTTGAAGAGTGTCCCGGGTGTGACTCATCTTCAACGTCTTGTCGGCCATGTGGGAAATGATTGAACTACTGAAAAACTCTTTTACGTGATAAACAGTCTTCGCCATACACCTCTTTTATTAAAAGATAAGTTTCAGTAACAGTTTTTCCAAGTTTCATGGTAAACTTCACGACAAATTGTTATTCAGTTAGTATGCTTATCATTTTTCCAGCAAAAGAAACTGACAGCTCTTACAGGAATGAAGGCCATGGCCACACTGGTTTGTCTACAGACACCAGAGATGCCGCTCTCGACTGAGAAGGGCCACTTTACAAGTATTGGTCGTTCATTCTTGGTACATGTGTACTTACTCTGTGACAGCACCAGCCCCGTTACTTTATAGCCACACCTCGTATCTCTATAGCACTTGGTCACCCACACGTGTTAGATGTAGTGGGCAGCTGGAAGCAACCACCGATCACGAGATATCAATCATGGCAAAGAATATGGACTTAGCTTCTGTAGACAGTACCGCATCAGAATACAGTCTGTATTTACTTTAACTGCATGTCCCTGACAATAATTCCAGAAATGACATTTTACTAACAGTCCACATAAAGAGCGAACGCCTCGACTGCAAGTAACTGGAGCTATGAAAGAAAACTGTCACAGCAGCACACAATCATGCACAATTCCATATAACTGCAAGTCCAGAAATGTCTCAACGGCCAGATACAAACTGCTGGATTACACACATCAAAAAAAGTTGTGCATCATCTCGGTTCTGAGAGTTCCGGAACCTGTACAGAAAATTGGAATAGAGATCAATATAAACATCATTCCCGCCCTTTTTATTGCTCATGAAAACCACACATTGTATGTTGTACCACCATACTGCGAGCCCTTCAGAGGTGGTGGCCCAGATTGCTGTACACACCGGTACCTCTAATACCCAGTAACATGTCCTCTTACATTGATGCGTGCTTGCATTCATCGTGGCATACTATACACAAGTTTATCAAGGCACTGTTGGTCCAGATTGTCCCACTCCTTAAGGGCCATTCAGTGTAGATCCCTCAGAGTGGTTAGTGGGTCACATCGTCCATAAACAGCCCTTTTCAATCTATCCCAGGCATGTTCGATAGCGTTCATGTCTGGAGAACATGCTGGGCACTCTAGTCGAGCGATGTCGTTATCTTGAAGGAAGTCATTCACAAGATGTGCACGATGGGGTCGCGAATTGTCGTCCTTTAAGACGAATGCCTCGCCAATATGCTGCCGATATGGTTGCACTATCAGTCACAGGATGGCATTAATGTACCGTAAAGGCGTTACAGCGTCATCCATGACCACCAGCGGCGTATGTCAGTCCTACATAATGCCACCCCAAAACAGCAGGGAACCTTCACGTTGCTGCACTCGCTGTACAGTGTGTCTAAGGCGTTCAGCCTGACCGGGTTGCCTCCAAACACGTCTCCGACGATTGTCTGGTTGAAGGCATATGTGACACTCATCGGTGAAGAGAACATGATGCCAATCCTGAGTAGTCCATTCGGCATGTTGTTGGGCCCATCTGTACCGCGCTGCATGGTGTCGTGGTTGCAAAGATGGACCTCGCCATGGGAATGAAGTTGTGCACCATGCAGTATATTGCGCATAGTTTGAGTCGTAACACGACGTCCTGTGGCTGCACGAAAAGCATTACTCAACATGGTGGCGTTACTGTCAGGCTTCCTCCAAGCCATAATCCGTAAGTAGCGGTCTTCCACTGCAACAGTAGTCCTTGGACGGCCTGAGCGACGTATGTAATCGACAGTTCCTGTTCCTCTGTGTCTCCTCTATGTCCGAACAATATCGCTTTGGTTCACTCCGAGATGTCTGGATACTTTCCTTGTGGAGAGCCCTTCTTGGCACAAAGTAACAATGTGGACGCGATAGAACCACGGTATTGACCGTCTAGGCATGGCTGAACTACGGACAACACGAGCTGTGTACCTCCTTCCTGATGGAATCATTGGAACTGATTGGCTTTCGGACCCCCTCCGTCTAATAGGCGCTGCTCATGCATGTTTTTTGCATCTTTGGGCGGGTTTAGTGACATCTCTGAACAGTCAAAGGGGCTGAGTCTGGGATGCAAGATCCACAGTGAACGTCTATCTTCAGGAGTTCTGGGAACCAGGGTGATGCAAAACTTTTTTTGATGTGTTTAGACACGGGGTCAGAATTTGTCTCCTGTAGCAGACCAGTGACCATCCACATGTGATGTGTTGTCTCTGTGACCACTGTGGTCGCAGCCGCTGCTAGATGAGCAGAAGGTTCAAGTAGCGTTAAGTTTAAATCGATCGATTAGTTTGTGGTGACAGACTGGTCTGTAGCGTAGCCCAGGGCCTAGGTTAGGTTGAAAGGTAATAATCTGGTTGTGAGTTGGCGACGCCAACGAATAAATGTGTCAAATAAATATTGCGGTAAGAGATTAACCTGTGGCTTAGCCTAATGTTTATGTTTGTGCCATATTTGGTTGATCGATTTCAGTCGAACGCCCCATGTTCTTAAAACTGCTTTTGTCATAAAAACGTTTTTCTGTTGAAGTGTGTGTTCTTTTCGTAGCTGTGGAACTCTGTCTCCATCATGTTCTTAAAATGCTTCGTTTAAAGTCACGAAATACTTCATAACCCCATCTTGAGAATGTTTACACGTCCGATTGGTAAATACTAGTTATATGCTGCGCATCCTTGACCTTTGTCATGTTTGTTTTCTTCTAGGCTATGTATCTCGCAACAGTCAGTCTCAGTTCTATTAACGCTTCCTTTGTGTGTGTGTGACCGCATATTCTGTAGTTATAAAGAGTACCTTCCTTAAGTGTACTACTTGGTCAAATCAATTGCTCTCGGCAGCTTTGAATACCATTTTTCCCAACACTGATAAATCTAATTATTTTAGGTCCCTAGCCTCACTATAAAAGATTCACCTCGTGAGACAAGGGGAACTATTCTAAACAGAAATCAGTAGTCTATCTGACAGTCGCGAAGACCCTGCGTCCGTTCAGAACGATCGTCGAATCCAATGCAAAAATACATACCCTATCATTACACAAAGATTATGGTGGACTCTAAAAAAGGAATGATGGCACATAGGACATTTAACACTTACAGTTAGAGAGACTAACTGTTAAAGGAATATGGAAATATAAATTACAAGTGTAAAGAGTTTCTATTCGCATCCTTTAATATCCGTTTCTATCTTTTTACAATTTCGCAAGTAGGGTCTCCCCTCTAGTCTGTATTTCGCTCCTTCTTTAAACTATGACAAATAAGGTTTAAACTAGCCTCTGTTACACCTTTGAGCCGGCCGGGGTGGCCGAGCGGTTCTAGGCGCTACAGTCTACAACCGCGCGACCGCTACGGTCGCAGGTTCGAATCCTGCCTCGGGCATGGATGTGTGTAATGTCCTTAGGTTAGTCAGGTTTAAGTAGTTCTAAGTTCTAGGGGACTGATGACCTCAGAAGTTAATTCCCATAGTGCTCAGAGCCAAACGAAACTAATCAAAGATTACTACGGTACATTACCTTTGACTGTGAGTTCTGCGCCTCTGTTCTCCATTGGTCCGTGCTGAAGTACTGTCTCGTCCTCCTGGCTCCCTCCAGTTACTTATGCCACTGTCACCACTTCAAAATACGACTACCGGCCGCAACTCTGGTCCAAAATTCACTGTCTTCGCTACTCTTTTCATTCCTGTACTCCGCTGCACCAGTCTTGGCGTCTGCCTTCTCATTACTGGCGGTCTCTTGCTCCTTCCAGATGAAATATCAATATCATCGTGGCCTCAGAGCCACTACAGTAGTGGAACAATGAGAATGCAGCGCCACTTTCCATTGTTGCCAGATGTATCCAAGATGGTGGCGATGATGTCATCCAAGATAGCGGCCAGTAGACTTCGCAACAGCACATGACATCGTTCAAGATGGCGGCCATGACGTCATCTCAGATGGCGGATTTTGGCAGCAATATAGGTCAAATGAGCTACTTCCACTAACCTAACCCCCTCCCCTCCTCACCACCAGAACATGGCGGCAAGTTCAAATTCCATCAGGACAATGCAACACACCTCTACTAACGTAAGAAAATGGCGGGAATGTAGATCACTTGGGCTGCTTCCACTAACCTAAGTCATCCAACTGCCACCTCTCCTAGGAACTGGCAGGAGGAGAACGTGACTTGTGATGGCCACAAGTCCTTATTTTGTATGCACTATTTATTTAAACAATTAGAGGCAATACCACCATCAAGTGTAGTCGCCATCGAGTGCAGAGTCCTAATGACCTATTACACAGTACTGCCACCAGAGGGTGCTGTCATCCATTCCATGATGTAAACCAATATGGCAGTTTGGGGGGGGGGGGAGGAGAAATGACTCAGTCTGTGTTGGGCTGCTGGAGAGAGGAAGGAGTGTACTTTATTTATTTTGGAGCCATTTACTTAGGGGTGGATTTTAGACACTATATTTATCACACTGATACAAAACACATGCTCTGAAATGCTTGGGGTCACGCCATACAGCCTAAAGACCTGTAAACTACTCGTAAATTACCAAAATAACAGTCTGCAGACAAACAAAAACTCCTAAATTACCGAAATAATTTCAGTACACAGCACTCAGACATGAAAACTCCTCGTAAATAATGCAGTACACTGATGTGCATACACGAAGGAAACTCATAAACTGTCCAAATGACGCATAGCATAGCCTACAGACCTGCTTGCAAAATAATGCAACAGACACGCAGACAAGGTGCGCAGGCACTGCCCGCTGCCCCATGTCCACTGGACTGCACAGGAGGCTACCGCACATACTCCCAGAAGTCAGGATGCGATGGCAGCCCCGTGAAGTGAAGCAGCCGCCAGCTGCCAAGCCATGCACAGGTGCCCATTTGGGTCCCTCAAGCATGACACAGCAGCATCCCTATCCTACTTGAGAACTGAGAAATTCCTCTCGAAATACTTGATCACCTAGGCACTGTTGCTGACGCCACCAGACGGGAGCGAGGACCTATTTGCAGAGAACAGATGCTTCAAAGGCGTGCGTGTGTCGACACCACTATGAGCTGCCACTGGACGCAAGCCAGTGCGAGCCATCGCTCTCATGCCGCTGCTGCCTACAGCGAGCAGGTGAAATTTGGGTCTACTTTCTGGTATACAGTTAGAGTTCTTCAAGTGTTATACTGACATCACAGAATTCCAAGATGTGTTCCCGCTGGTCCTATATGTGAGATGCCTCTTGGCAGCACATATGTTTACCATTGCTGACGCAATACCTGTGGATACTGATGTCACAGAATAGCACAGGGTGCATTGTTCTTATCGATCCTAACAGGACATGCAGGTTGCGTCTAGCCGTGCTTGCATACCGAGCGTGTCTGATGCATCGCATGAAATGTTCTTCCTGCTATCAATATACGACTCAGAAATGCTAAACGTTCTCACCACTACAGGCCTGTGCATGCTTGCAAAAACACCGTTAATCATAAAAGCATTCTTGTTCTTTGGACAGAGAGCACTCTCTAAGCACAGATGGGGGGAAATCAGAACAATTACACAAACAGAATTCGAGGCACTGTCTTAAAAAAGAGAAAAAAAAGGCCAGAATTTTCGATATCCTACAGCTACAGGTCTGGAGATGACCTAATGCTACAGAGGCGGATGAGTGACTGCATCCCCGCTAGAGATGGATGGAATGCTTTAACTTGTCTTTGAACACTTGCTTTCACAGAACTTTCCATAGATACCTTGTCTCCATCTTGTTTGAATCAGTTTGTAGATGCTCCTACATCCCCACAAAAAGGATGTCCTGTGAATGAAAATATTGTACAGATCACCATATTGTACCAACAGTTAAACCCTGGAAAGTGGCCTACTGATCGTCAAATATGGAAAGACTCTTACTCAATTACACTGCTCTCTCACTGAGGACAGACGCATGAATATTAGAGCGTGATACAGATCTCCAAGTCAGCAACATATTACCGCATATCATGTCGATATACGAGGTGCATTCAAGTTCTAAGGCCTCTGATTTTTTTTCTCTGGACTGGAAAGAGATAGAAACTTGTGCATTGTTTTAAAATGAGGCCGCGTTCATTGTCAATATGTCCCAGATATGGCAGCACTGTACGGCAGATGGAATTTTACCACCAGCGGCGAGAATGAGAACTGTTTTAAATACTTAAAATGGCTACGTTTTCCTTACTTGAACAGCATGCAATCATTCGTTTTCTGAATTTGCGTGGTGTGAAACCAATTGAAATTCATCGACAGTTGAAGGAGACATGTGGTGATGGAGTTATGGATGTGTCGAAAGTTTGTTCATTGGTGCGGCAGTTTAATGAAGGCAGAACACCGTTTGACAACAAACCGAAACAACCTCGGGCTCGCACAAGCCGGTCTGACGACATGATCGGGAAAGTGGAGAGAATTGTTTCGGGGGATCACCGAATGACTGTTGAACAGATCGCCTCTAGAGTTGGCATTTCTGTGGGTTCTGTGCACACAATCCTGCATGACGACCTGAAAATGCGAAAAGTGTCATCCAGGTGGGTGCCACGAATGCTGACGGACGACCACATGGCTGCTCTTGTGGCATGTTGCCAAGCAATGTTGACGCGCAACGACAGCATGAATGGGACTTTCTTTTCGTTGGTTGTGACAATGGATGAGACGTGGATGCCATTTTTCAATCCAGAAACAAAGCGCCAGTCAGCTCAATGGAAGCACACAGATTCATTGCCACCGAAAAAATTTCGGGTAACCACCAGTGCTGAAAAAATGATGGTGTCCATGTTCTGGGACAGCGAGGGCGTAATCCTTACCCATTGCGTTCCAAAGGGCACTACGGTAACAGGTGCATCCTACGAAAATGTTTTGAAGAACAAATTCCTTCCTGCACTGCAACAAAAACGTCCGGGAAGGGCTGCGCGTGTGCTGTTTCACAAAGACAACGCACCCGCACATCGAGCTAACGTTACACAACAGTTTCTTCGTGATAACAACTTTGAAGTGATTCCTCATGCTCCCTACTCACCTGTCCTGGCTCCTAGTGACTTTTGGCTTTTTCCAACAATGAAAGACACTCTCCATGGCCGCACATTCACCAGCTGTGCTGCTATTGTCTCAGCGATTTTCCAGTGGTTAAAACAGATTCCTAAAGAAGCCTTCGCCTCTGCCATGGAATCATGGTGTCAGCGTTGTGAAAAATGTGTACGTCTGCAGGGCGATTACGTCGAGAAGTAACGCCAGTTTCATCGGTTTCGGGTGAGTAGTTAATTAGAAAAAAAATCGGAGGCCTTAGAACTTGAATGCACCTCGTAGTAAACATACAATTTTTATCCTGTGCCACAAAAAATCAGCTCTTTTACATCATTCGTACATATACTGCAAAGATAGACAGCACTGTATACACTCCTCACTGCACTAGATATTTCCCAGCGAAGTCGGCAGTCATCCACCTCCGATGGGTGACCATCTTAGAACTGTTCTAAAAATTTCGGGCATGTTCCCCCTCGCCACAATTGCGCTACTGATGTCGGTGATGTAGCAGATTCCAAATCATCCCTGTAATTTACAAGGTCAACTATGGTGTTTCTCATGTCTAGAGAACTGGCAAAAGTGTCTTCCACATGCTAGATGCACACACCACAATCGATCTTCTATCAACTAAGTAAAGGCGCGAAATGGACAGAAGCAGTCTACCGAACAATTTACATGGGAGGGAATAACGATCCAGCGAAAACACACCTCCATATTCAATCTTCTTAAATTTCCACGCGATCACGAAACCAATCCAATACATACTAAGTATTAGTTCGCTATTCGTCTAGAGGACAACACATTTAAGTCAACTAGATTCCTACACTCCAACAGGCCTCTCCATTCAGACAGTTCCTACCATTGACAGGAAACGCGAATCATCCCCACACAGGTCACCGGCGCTGCATCCCAAGCATGCACACATAGAATCCTCATCATAAGAAATTGGTCACATATATATTTTATCCCTGTACTTACAACTAAATGTTACATATCACGGTCTCAGTTGAACGACTTTCAACAATGAGCAAAGTAGCGGAAATACACCCCTACGGCTGGGGCTCTGGAATTAGAAAAATCAGTACCATTCTTGTGACTTGACATACTGTTCCCTCTGCTATCACAGTACTCAACGTCAAACCCATACCTTCCTTACGAATGGACATTGTCATTTCCTATGCACATGACGGAACACAAACACATACTTTATAAGCCTGATGCTCAAGGTGAACCTATCACGCACACCCTACTACTTAGTATGATACTTCGTCAATAACTGATCGCTGATGATACGAAATAGTACTGACCGAAAATCGACGATGGGTGGACATGTGTCATAAGTTTTTCTTGTGAGTGCTACTGCCGTGTCTTACAGAAAGAGAGGTTTAATCGTCTTACAAACCGCCAGATGTTAATAAACGCGATTCCAAATACTGTATATTACTATCACATGTAGTCTTGGTTCTACATGTGCCCACAAGTATCCATGTTAAAAGCTATACCAACTTTATAATTCCATGTATGGCATTACCTACGAATCATGTGGTTTTTCCAGACAAATACTGAGACAGTGAACGTAGGAGAGTATATTATCAGACCAGTAGTCCAGCTTCACATGGCCCACGATGCAACCTCGTCATAAAACCGCTGAATTTTGAAAGTGGTTTGGCTAAGGAACGTGGTATGAAACCACTATTTGCAACCCCCTCACGCTGCCGCCACTAGATATGTCAGAGGTTCTGCGGTATATCCACTGAGTTATAGGCGATGACTGATTGAGAAGGATCACTAACAGTAGTAGATGGTGTGCTGCTTGAGGTGATAAGAAATGTACACTAGCTTTCCAGATTTCTAGTGTTACGCTATCTGCTAGAAATGATGTCTATGATTTGGAATCAAGTCTTTCCATTCAACCACATACCTGCATTACATCCTATGGAGAAGTCCTCTAATAATTACAGTCACTAGTGAATCATATTTCTGGCACTCTCATATCTCGAAATGAGTCACCTTAAGCCACAAGTGAATCATATATCTTGCACTCTCATATCTCGAAACAAGTCACCTTTCTCGAAGCTATCTGCTACAGCAGGGCTTCACAACATACGTGCTCGCGGAGCAAGCTGTGAGCAGCAAGGCGCGAGCACGGAGCAGCGCGAGCACGCTACCCCCACTACCGGACCAGAGACCGGACCAGAGCGGAGAGTGGGGAAAGTCACCTGGGGCACACAACAGCTGCCGCCAGTCAATGTAAATCTGCGGCCACCTGCAGGGATATCACTCACGAATTATTACTGCGACAAATGAAACAAATAAAGGAGAATGTACACATGCCACATAATTTTATTAGCTTAGTGTATGCCTACATTCGCATTAATTTGTGAACTGTTACACAATAAAAGGTGTCACTGAAGTGTGGGATTCTCGGTTATCTTGTACTTTTTGCCCTTTACAATTGCGTCTATGTTCGGAGTAATTGTTCTTGTGCATTTTAGGCGCAGCGTGCAGTTTAAATTTCGATCAGACAATGCGTTTCTCGGGCGCGTCTTGTTACATTTCATTGCAGAGAACAGTTGTTCACAAACATACGTGGAACCGAACATTGATGTTATTGTAGCCGCCAGTTTGTGCAAACGAGGAAATCTATCCTGAGGGAAGTGTCTGTAGAATTCCAAAATGTTTTTCTTGTTCTGAAATTCGTCTCTGTATTCTCTGTCACACTGCAGGTCAATAATTTCTTGCTGCAGCTCAGGACGAATCTCTTAAATATTCGCTGAATATGGAGAGAACAGATCAAAATCACTGTCTAGTGCTGTCAGATATTGAAAGCGCTTATCAACTAAACTATGTGAATAACGTTCACAGTCTTTGTGAACATCTTGCACGGATGATAATTTAGGAACATGAGCTAGGTTTCCTGCTCCCAACTGACTCACCCAAAGTGTCAATTTCATTTTAAAAGCTCCTATTCGATCTATGAAAAGAGTTATTAGCAGATCTTTACCTTGTAGTAAAATGTTCAAAGCATTCAGATGGCTAGTTAAATCTGCTAAGAACGCGAGATCACATTCAAACGTGCGCGCGCATTTCCCCTCCCTCCCCTCTCTCCTTACTCCGCGACCTTGCAGCTGCTCGCGAGCACGTGCCTGAGCAGACGCGAGTACTCGCGCTCAAAACCGGCCGGTTGTTAAGCCTTGTACTCCAGTAAAATTCCAGGCATTCAGTCCCTATGCATCTTGCGACTGCTGCCACTTTCACACCTTTGCGCTTGTAACCGTTCCAATTTAAGTCAGAACTGTGTAGAAGTCGGACAAAGCCATATTCACCACCTTCTGCAACCCGTGTAGAAACACAGCAACCTGAGTTATTGCGACACGACCGTATTTTCACCATTCGGTGGAAATGGGCGCATTGTGATGCGTCCCCAAACTACATACAGGTACTACAGTCTGAAGCAGATCCACGTCCCTCAGGTCCCATTCACGTCTGTCAGCCCGAACATGCTATCATTGTTATCTGTACCATCCTACAGAGAAAAATTACGGAATATAAAAGCTCCACTAACTTCATCCGATATAAAACTTGACAAGATTTTTACCACATTTCTCTCCTCCCATATAAACTAATACCATCTGCATGCCGGCATCGAGCACATGTGACAATGCCATTAAATATACAGGTATTGATCAACTGCACAGTCTAGTTTAAAGTTTCATCACCTGTACTGTAGGAGGATGACCGCATCCCACAGACTATCCTGTAAGTCGCAAGAGACGCTTCCTGTGACCCTGTGTCGTTGTTTGAAACATTGTTTTTTTTTCTACTCTACCATGCTTTGTACTTTGCCATACATTTTGTTTTTCCGCCACAACTTCGAGGTCTGTGTCAGGTTCTAAACTGACATGAACACGTTCTGATCCATGGCCTCTCGCGGAAATGAAGATATCGCACTGTGACGCAACTGAAGTCATTCAAGAGGGCTGCTGTGATGTCTGCTGATGATGCGATTGACGTCATTCATGATGGCTGCTGTGACGTTAGTTGATGACGCGAGTACCGTAATCCAAGATGGCGAGAAAGTGCCACAACCCCCCTGTCAACCCCCTTGGTGGGACGTTTGAATTTTGGGAGGTAGATAGATCAACTGGGCTACCTCTACATTTAAACTCATCTGTCACAGTGACGGAATGGCTGATGGCTTTGCGTACCGTTTCGACTGATTCCTATTATTACACTAATGTACGCGATCACTGTTCCGGTTCTAGCCATCCCCAGAAGGTGTCATCCATCCAAAAAACTCTTTCTCCAACTCAAACAAGCGTTGTCAGTCAATCATTACGTGGTAACCAACAATGTGTCAGTGGACGGATGGGATGGAAAAGACACCACTGAGCGCCGACCGAAGTGGCCGTGCGGTTCTAGGCGCTGCAGTCTGGAACCGCGAGACCGCTACGGTCGCAGGTTCGAATCGTGCCTCAGGCATGGATGTGTGTGATGTCCTTAGGTTAGTTAGGTTTAAGTAATTAAAGTTCTAGGGGACTAATGACCTCAGAAGTTGAGTCCCATAGTGCTCAGAGCCATTTGAACCAGACCCCGCTGATGTACTGAAATAATAACCATTACAGTTGACAATGTGAACAATTTTAGCAATTTTACAGTAATTTCAGCACCAACCAGTGATGTGACAGCATATTTCCCAATTTCAGTATTATAGCTAAAACACCCCTTCTCCACTTTGTGACTACCATTGCGAATGTAGATAGATGATTGTGCAGTACATCCATTAATTGTTAATTGTCGAACACATACATCATCAAAGTATACCAGACAGTGCTCTAAATATTTCTAGCACCTCAAGCATAGTGCATAATTTACGATCTATCTCTATGCGGATGGGAGTCACAGAGCATTCTCGCAGTCTTAGGATAAAATTAGAGGCTAAAACGCCTCCTTGCACTGTCTTTGACCAGCCCGCCCTGCAGCACCGTTACCGATTTTATCTGCAGCAGCCGACCGATGTGGCCGAGCGGTTCTAGGCGTTTCAGTCCGGAACCGCGCTGCTGCTACGGTCGCAGGTTCGAATCCTGCCTCGGGCATGTATGTGTGTGATGTCCTTAGGTTAGTTAGGTTTAAGTAGTTCTAAGTACTAGGGGACTGATGACCTCAGATGTTAAGTCCTGTAGTGCTCAGAGCCATTTATCTGCAGCAGACCGGACATGACTGCTACATTCCACGTCTTGTGAACGAATGGAGCTAGCCGAGTCCTCGCCCATCAAAGTACATAAGAATTCTCCAGATGCTCCCTTGGAGAGGATGTTAGCACCCCTTATCGGTGTATAGGAACAGATTCCAAATTGTTGCGATGTAATAGCAGTTGGTTAAGAACAACAAGAAACGGGTGATTTTTATGCATGATAGACCTCTAGACGGATGGAGTCCGAAACATTTTACGTAAATCAACTACGCTATCAATTTTAAAGTATGGTCCTAGAGTCTAGTATCAGTACCTGGAAGGTATTGGTAAGAGAGACCATAAACACAGGTACTCCTAAGGCTACATCCGCATTTAAAACAGGCTATAATGTTAGATTGCAGTGCTGTAAATATTCCAATGTAAGAAATATATTTCCAGGGCATGACACATCCTTCTTGCATGTTTCTCTACGATAAACTATGGTATCCAACCATAAAACGAGAAAACTATTTGCTTAAAACGGTGGCTCTGTGTGATACATGCAAAATATAGTTTTCCAGAGATGTATAGCGTCTACTGTCCTTATCCGTTCACGGCTCAGAAATTATACTATACCCACATCAGTCCTATATAAAATGATAGTTAGTGACGAAGAATACCTCTTACAAGGAAACAGATAAACGCATAGCAGCGGTGTCCGACATGTGAAATTACAAGTCATGCCGCCACTAACTGTGTAAACAGCACATCTGTCAAGCAGATGTATACACAGGGGATTGCAGTGTCTCACAATTACCTATCGCTAACTTAATTATGAATCTGCTGTATCGATTTTATACTTAACATGTGACAGGGGAATGGAGTACATCGCATAAATCTCGGTGCGTTTAGAGGACTGTGTCACGTTTCATCACATGTCAGATGGAAGTCCTCTGACAACCGAGAGGTTGACTGTTAACGATCGCAAGTACATACTGCTCTAAGACCCACACAGAACAAGCGGTTGTATACGAGTCGAACACAGGCTATGTCAAATAACTGATGCATCCTGTCAGAACACCAGGAAAAAAATGGTCAAATGACCTGCAGCAACTTCTCCCTCTCTCTCTCTCTCTCTCTCTAGAATGCATCATCAGTCTACCTTTAAATCGTACATCATTACAACTCCATCTCAACCGACCAATCCATCCACTCTACGTCATCCTTTAATACAGATGTAAGTAAGTTCAGAGGCTGATGATTCTCTGTCTTCCTGAAAAGAGTCAAATACAGTCGCCAACTCGAGCGTATCACTGTTACCTCAATGAACATGCAGTAGAATGCTACCTCGACGGAAAAAAGTGATTGTTTCCTTGGTTCCCTTCGCTTCCATGTCAATGTATTTTTGGATACCTCTTGCAGTCGCATGCTTGTTCGCATGTACAAATTGTTCTGCGAAAAGTTGAAGACACGTAAGTACTACCTCAATTTCGCCACATTTCGGTTTATATTCCTTCAATATATACGTTTTTTTCGAATTCTATCCATTTTTTTATGTCAGTTCTACCCGTGCGATGATGACATAACCTCTCGTTCCATGTTCTAAAATTGCTTCTAAATGAAGTACAGCAGCCAACACCTAATGCAAATGCACTGATCGGGAGGTATAGTATAGGACTGTACTAGCTTGTATCCAGTCGCCTCCATCCCACGTATTCCACATTTGTAGAGAGTCTGCTCTGTTCCCTGTATGTCGGTGTAGTTTTCTCGTTCTACGGTGCGATACCATAATTTATCGTAGAGAAAAGTACAAGAAGGATGTATGTCATGCGCTGGAAATATATTTCTTATATAGGAATACTAGCAGTGCTGAATTCCACACGACTGATAGGTCGTAAACTCAAGCAATTTAACATTATAGCCTGTTTTAAGTGCGGAACGTTGTAGCCTTAGGAGTGCGTGTGTTTCTGTTCTCTCTTACCAGTACCTTCCAGGTACAACACTTTCGAATCTGTTACTATACACAGATAAGGGTTGCTAACCTCCTCAACATCAGAAGAAATCCTATGTACTTTGATGGGTGAGGACTTGGCTAGCTCCATCCGTTCACAAGACGTGGAATGTAGCGGTCTATTTCCAGTCTGCTGCAGATAAACCCGGTAACGGTGCTGCAGGACGGGCTGGTCAAAGACAGTGTGGGGAGGCGTTTTAATCTCTAATTTTATCCTAAGACTGCGAAAATGCTCTGTGTCTCCCATCCGCATAGAGATAGATCGTAAATTATGCACTACGCTCGAGGTGCTAAAAATATTTAGAGCGCTATCCTGTATACTTTGATGATGTATGTGTTCGACAATTAACAATTAACAGGAAAAGGAGTGTTTTAGCTGTGATACTGAAATTGGGAAACATGCTGTCACATCATCGGTTGGTGTTGAAATTACTGTAAAATTGCTAAAATCGTTCACACAGTCAACTGTAATGCTTATTATTTCAGTACTTCGGCGGTGTCTTTTCCATCCCATCCATTCACTGACACGCAGTTGGTTCCCACATCCTGATTGACGGACGACGCTTGTTTGAGTTGGAGAAAGAGTTTTTTGGATGGGTGACACCTTCTGGGGATGGCTAGCACCGGAACAGTACATGAGTGTAATATGAGAAATCAGTCGAAACGGCACGCAGAGCCATCACCTATTTCGTCACTGTGACAGATGAGTTTAAATGTAGAGGTAGCTCAGTTGACCTATATTCCCTCCAAAATTCAAACTGCCCACCAGGGGGGCTTGGCAGGTGAGATTTGGCACTTTCCCACCATCTTGGGTAACGGTACTCGCGCCATCAGCTGGCGTCAGAGCAGCCATCATGAATGATGTCAATCGCATCATCAGCTGACATCACAGCAGCCCTCTTGAATGACTTCAGTTGCGTCACAGTGCGAGGTCTAGTTTTCTGCGAGAGGCCATGGATCAGAACGTGTTCATGTCAGTTTAGAACCTGACTCAGACCTTGAAGTCATGGAAGAAAAACAAATGTATGGCAGTGTACAAAGTTTGTTAGAGCAAGCGACTTACAGGATAGTCTGTGGGATGCGGTCATCCTCCTACAGTACAGGTGATGAAGCTTTAAACTAGTCTGTGCAGTTGATTAGTACTCGTACCTGTATATTTAATAGGATTGTCACATGTGCTTGATGCCGGCCTGTAGATGGTACTTTCTTTCTGTATATGGGAGGAGAGAGATGCGGTAAAAATCTTATCGAGTTTTATAGCAGACTTGGCGCAGCAGACAATGGCGCTTTTATATTTCGTAACTTTTCTCTGTAGGATGGTACAGATAACAATGATAGCATGTTGGGCTGATAGACGTGAATGGGGCCTGAGTGACATGTATCTGTATGGTATAAACCACTTCTAACAAACACCGAACAACGCGCTACAGTACGCGGCCGCCAAATACATCGCTGGCCGCACTTCTCTGGGCGGCCCGCTGCTTCCATCGCTGGCCGTTTTCACACGCACGCTCCCTTACGTGGCCGAGAAATACATCGCTGGCCGCACTTGTCCGGGCGGCTCGCGGCTACCATCGCAGGCCGCCTTCGCGCGCGCGCGTTTGTCAGCACACAGGAATTGGTTACGCCAGGAAACATTGCGATTGGTTTTCCCTGGAAAACAGCGACCCCAGCCGACGGCTCCATTAACTAGCAAGCCTTATATAAACCCGGCCGCCGCCGCAAACGGCAGTTCTCATCGGGAAGTGCAGTACGCCGTGTTCCAGCTGCTTGTGGATGACTCGCCGCACCACTCGAGGTTACCTAGCTGCTCGGCGGAAAATCTTGCGACTTCACTTGGAGAGACTGAACTTCACTGGACTTGGGAATAATTACGGAACGTGCACCCCACCATGCACATTCGGACATTGGTATAACCAAACTTTAATTCTGCATTACTTCTGAGTGTGAGCCTGGGTAGACGCTTGGCTAACATAATTGTTAAAAAGTGATTTGTGATTTAATAAACCAGACTGAAGAGGTTATTGTGTTATTCCTGGTTATAACAATCTGCTTTCGACTGTAGTATCTGTATGTAGTTTGGGGATGTACCACAATGTGTCCATTTCCACCGAATGGTGAAAACACGGTCGTGTCGTAATAACTCAGGTCACTGTGTTTATATACGGGTTTACAGAAGGTGGTGAATATGCCTTTGTCCGACTTCTACACAGCTCTGACCTAAATTGGAACGGTTACATGCACAAAGTAGTCGCAAGATGCATAGGGACTGAATGACTGGAATTTTACTGTAGCAGACAGCTTCGAGAAAGGTGACTCGTTTCGAGATATGAGAGTGCAAGATATATGATTCACTTGTGGCTTAAGGTGACTCATTTCGAGATATGAGAGTGCCACAAAAATCATTCACTAGTGACTGTGATTATTAGAGGACTTCTCCGTAGGATCCAACGCAGGTATGTGGTTGAATGGAGAGATTTGATTCCAAATCATAGACATCATTTCTAGCAGATAGCGTAACACTAGAAATCTGGAAAGCTAGTGTACATTTCTTACGACCTCAAGCAGCACACCATCTACTACTTTTTGTGATCCTTCTCAATCAGTCATCACCTATAACTCAGTGGATATATATTGCAGAACCTCTGACATGGTATCCAGACAGAATACGTTACAAATAGTGGAGAAATATCTAGTGGAGGCAGCGTGAGGGGGTTGCAAATAACGGTTTCATACCACGTTCCTTAGCCAAATCACTTTCAAAATTCAGCGATTTTATGACGAGGTTGCATCGTGGGCTACGTGTAGCCGGACTGCTGGTCTGATAATATACAAGGTGCATTCAAGTTCTAAGGGGTCCGATTTTTTTTTTTTCTAATTATCTACTCACCCGAAATCGATGAAACTGGCGTTACTTCTCGACGTAATCGCCCTGCAGGCGTACACATTTTTCACAACGCTGACGCCATGATTCCATGGCAGCGGCGAAGGCTTCTTTAGGAGTCTGTTTTGACCACTGGAAAATCGCTGAGGCAATAGCAGCACGGCTGGTGAATGTGTTGCCACGGAGAGTGTCTTTCATTGTTGGAAAAAGCCAAAAGTCACTAGGAGCCAGGTCAGGTGAGTAGGGAGCATGAGGAATCACTTCAAAGTTGTTATCACGAAGAAACTCTTGCTTAACGTTAGCTCGATGTGCGGGTGCGTTGTCTTGGTGAAACAGCACACGCGCAGCCCTTCCCGGACGTTTTTGTTGCAGTGCAGGAAGGAATTTGTTCTTCAAAACATTTTCGTAGGATGCACCTGTTACAGTAGTGCCCTTTGGAACGCAATGGGTAAGGATTACGCCCTCGCTGTCCCAGAACATGGACACCATCATTTTTTCAGCACTGGCGGTTACCCGAAATTTTTTTGGTGGCGGTGAATCTGTGTGCTTCCATTGAGCTGACTGGCGCTTTGTTTCTGGATTGAAAAATGGCATCCACGTCTCATCCATTGTCACAACCGACAAAAAGAAAGTCCCATTCATGCTGTCGTTGCGCGTCAACATTGCTTGGCAACATGCCACACGGGCTGCCATGTGGTCGTCCGTCAGCATTCGTGGCACCCACCTGGATGACACTTTTCGCATTTTCAGGTCGTCATGCAGGATTGTCCCCCCCCCCCCGCCCCATGAACCATGGACCTTGCCGTTGGTGGGGAGGCTTGCGTGCCTCAGCGATACAGATAGCCGTACCGTAGGTACAACCACAACGGAGGGGTATCTGTTGAGAGGCCAGACAAACGTGTGGTTCCTGAAGAGGGGCAGCAGCCTTTTCAGTAGTTGCAAGGGCAACAGTCTGGATGATTGACTGATCTGGCCTTGTAACAATAACCAAAACGGCCTTGCTGTGCTGGTACTGCGAACGGCTGAAAGCAAGGGGAAACTACGGCCATATTTTTTTCCGAGGGCATGCAGCTTTACTGTATGATTAAATGATGATGGCGTCCTCTTGGGTAAAATATTCCGGAGGTAAAATAGTCCCCCAATCGGATCTCCGAGGATGTTGTTATCAGGAGAAAGAAAACTGGCGTTCTACGGATCGGAGCGTGGAATGTCAGATCCCTTAATCGGGCAGGTAGGTTAGAAAACTTAAAAAGGGAAATGGATAGGTTAAAGTTTGATATAGTGGGAATTAGTGAAGTTCGGTGGCAGGAGGAACAAGACTTCTGGTCAGGTCAATACAGGGTTATAAACACAAAGTCAAATAGGGGTAATGCAGGAGTAGGTTTAATAATGAATAGGAAAATTGGAATGCGGCTAAGCTACTACAAACAGCATAGTGAACGCATTATTGTGGCCAAGATAGATACGAAGCCCACACCTACTACAGTAGTACAAGTTTATATGCCAACTAGCTCTGCAGATGACGAAAAAATTGAAGAAATGTATGATGAAATAAAAGAAATTATTCAGATAGTGAAGGGAGACGAAAATTTAATAGTCATGGGTGACTGGAATTCGAGTGTAGGAAAAGGGAGAGAAGGAAACATAGTAGGTGCCTATGGATTGGGGCTAAGAAATGAAAGAGGAAGCCACGTGGTAGAATTTTGCACAGAGCACAACTTAATCATAGCTAACACTTGGTTTAAGAATCATGATAAAAGGTTGTATACATGGAAGAACCATGGAAATACTAAAAGGTATCAGATAGATTATATAATGGTAAGACAGAGATTTAGGAATCAGGTTTTAAATTGTAAGACATTTCCAGGGGCAGATGTGGACCCTGACTACAATCTATTGGTTATGACCTGTAGATTAAAAATGAAGAAACTGCAAAAAGTTGGGAAGTTAAGGAGATGGGACCTGGATAAACTGAAAGAACCAGAGGTTGTACAGAGTTTCAGGGAGAGCATAAGGGAACAATGGACAGGAATGGGGGAAAGAAATGCAGTAGAAGAAGAATGGGTAGCTTTGAGGGATGAAGTAGTGAAGGCAGCAGAGGACCAAGTAGGTAAAAAGACGAGGGCTAGTAGAAATCCTTGGGTAACAGAAGAAATATTGAATTTAATTGATGAAAGGAGAAAATATAAAAATGCAGTAAATGAAGCAGGCAAAAAGGAATACAAAGGTCTCAAAAATGAGATCGACAGGAAGTGCAAAATGGCTAAGCAGGGATGGCTAGAGGACAAATGTAAGGATGTAGAGGCTTATCTCACTAGGGGTAAGATAGATACTGCCTACAGGAAAATTAAAGATACCTTTGGAGATAAGAGAACCACTTGTATGAACATCAAGAGCTCAGATGGAAACCCAGTTCTAAGCAAAGAAGGGAAAGCAGAAAGGTGGAAGGAGTATATAGAGGGTCTATACAAGGTCGATGTACTTGAGGACAATATTATGGAAATGGAAGAGGATGTAGATGAAGATGAAATGGGAGATACGATACTGTGTGAAGAGTTTGACAGAGCACTGATGGCAGTTATAAGAGTTGAGGGACATGAAAGGGAAGCAGTGGTTGGGAAGGGAGTGAGACAGGTTTGTAGCCTCTCCCCGATGTTATTCAATCTGTATATTGAGCAAGCAGTAAATGAAACAAAAGAAAAATTCGGAGTAGGTATTAAATTCCATGGAGAAGAAATAAAAACTTTGAGGTTCGCCGATGACATTGTAATTCTGTCACAGACAGCAAAGGACTTGGAAGATCAGTTGAACGGAATGGATGGTGTCTTGAAGGGAGGATATAAGATAAAGATCAACAAAAGCAAAACGAGGATAATGGAATGTAGTCGAATTAAGATGGGTGATGTTGAGGGTATTAGATTAGGAAATGAGACACTTAAAGGAGTAAAGGAGTTTTGCTATTTGGGGAGCAAAATAACAGATGATGGTCGAAGTAGAGAGGATATAAAATGTAGACTGGCAATGGGAAGGAAAGCGTTTCTGAAGAAGAGAAATTGGTTAACATCGAGTATAGATTTATGTGTCAGGAAGTCATTTCTGAAAGTATTTGTATGGAGTGTAGCCATGTATGGAAGTGAAACATGGACGATAAATAGTTTAGACAAGGAGAGAATAGAAGCTTTCGAAATGTGGTGCTACAGAAGAATGCTGAAGATTAGATGGGTAGATCACATAACTAATGAGGAAGTATTGAATAGGATTGGGGAGAAGAGAAGTTTGTGGCACAACTTGACGAGAAGAAGGGGTTGGTTGGTAGGACATATTCTGAGGCATCAAGGGATCACCAATTTAGTATTGGAGGGCAGCGTGGAGGGTAAAAATCGTAGGGGGAGACCAAGAGATGAATACACTAAGCAGATTCAGAAGGATGTAGGTTGCAGTAGGTACTGGGAGATGAAGAAGCTAACACAGGATAGAGTAGCATGGAGAGCTGCATCAAACCAGTCTCAGGACTGAAGACCACAACAACAACAACAATATGCAGGATTGTGTGCACAGAACCCACAGAAATGCCAACTCTGGAGGTGATCTGTTCAACAGTCATTCGGCGATCCCCCAAAACAATTCTCTCCACTTTCTCGATCATGTCGTCAGACCGGCTTGTGCGAGCTCAAGGTTGTTTTGGTTTGTTGTCACACGATGTTCTGCCTTCATTAAACTGTCGCACCCACGAACGCACTTTCGACACATTCATAACTCCATCACCAAATGTCTCCTTCAACTGTCGATGAATTTCAATTGGTTTCACACCACGCAAATTCAGAAAACGAATGATTGCACGCTGTTCAAGTAAGGAAAACGACGCCATTTTAAGTATTTAAAACAGTTCTCATTCTCGCCGCTGGTGGTAAAATTCCATCTGCCGTACGTTGCTGTCATCTCTGGAACGTATTGACAATGAACGCGGCCTCATTTTAAAACAATGTACATGTTTCTATCTCTTTCCAGTCCAGAGAAAAAAAATCGGAGGCCTTAGAACGTGAATGCACCTCGTACTCTCCTACAATCACTGTCTCGGTATTTGTCTGGAAAAACCACATGATTCGTAGGTAATGCCATACGTGGGTTTATAAAGCTGATATAGCTTTTAACATGGATACTTGTGTGCACATGTAGAACCAAGACCGCTTGTGACAGTAACATACAGTAGATGTTGGGATAGCGTTCTTTAACATCTGGCAGTTTGCAAGAGGATTAAACCTCTTTTTCTAAGACACGGTGGTAGCACTCGCAAGAGAAACTTATGACACATGTCCACCCATCGTTGATTTTCGGTCGGTATTATTTTGTATCACCAGTGATCAGTTATTGACGAAGTAGTATACTTAGTAGTAGGGTGTGCGTGATATGTTCGCCTTGAGCATCAGGCTTATAAAGTATGTGTTTGTGTTCCGTCATGTGCATAGGAAATGACAATGTCCATTCGTAAGGAAGGTATGGGTTTGACGTCGAGTACTGTGATAACAAAGGGAAGAGTATGTCAAGTCATAAGAATGGTACAGACATATCTATTTCCAGAGCCACAGTCGTCAACAAGTTGTATTTCCAATACTTTGCTCATTGTCAAATGTCATTCAACTGAGATCGCAATTGTAACATTTAGTTGTAAGCACAGGGATAAAATGTATATATGACAGGTTTCTCATGATAATGATTCTAACCGTGCGTGCTTGGCGTGCAGCGCAGGTGACCTGTGTGGGGATGATTCACATTTCCCATTAATGGTAGGAGCTGTCTGAATGGAGAGGCCTGTTGGGGTGTAGGAATGTCGATGACTTAACTGTGTTGGCCTGTAGACGACCGAATAGTGAACTAATACTTAGTATGTGTTGAATATGGAGGTGTGTTTGCGCTGGACCATTATTTCCTCCCATATAAATTTTTTGGTTGACTGCTTCTGCACATTTCGCACCTTTACTTAGTTGAAGGAAGATCGATCGTGGTGTGTGCATCTAGTAAGTGGAAGACACGTTTAACAGTTGTCTAGACATGAGAAACACCTTAGCTGACCTTGTAAATTATAGGAATGATTTGGAATCTGCTACATCACCGACATTGGTATTCGTGAGTGGAAATATCATTTTCTCTATTTTTTTCGAGTTTCCTCGTAAATGTCTTTGCGGACGTGACAAGTTTCTAGTTAGTCAGTGGTTTACAGCACGCCCTACTTAGCTAAAGTTTCGGGTTCATAGAGAAATAATTTCCACTCTATATCTTCAGAATTATGTTGCGTGGGCGATTGGTAGGTTACCACTGTGTGCTTGATATCGAGAAGTACCGCGAAAATGGTATAATATTATGGCAAACCATGTGAAGATACATGTGATCTTGCAATCCCAGTGTCTGGAGGTGCGTGTAGAAAAGCGTGCGAGCAAGCAGGTCTGGACCAGAAACTGTAACGTGTTTGTGCCGACAGGGAACGAGCCCAAATTTGTAGAACAGTTCTAAGAGTGACTTCGGTCCGCTGAGGGCACCATGGTCACCCGTTGGGGGTGGATGATTACTGACCTCACAGGGAAATATCTAGTGCTGTGAGGAGTGTAAACGGTGCCGTCTGTCTTCGTGGTATATGTAGGAATGATGTGAAAGGGATGATGCAGGATGCAGGATGCGAATTGTATGTTTACTACATTGACATGGTACCTGGTGATATATTGCTGGGTTGGAGATCTGTTTCACACTCTAATATTCAAGCTCCTGTCCTCAGTGGGAGAGCAGTGTAATTGAATAAGAGTCTTCCCATTTCTGTAGGCCACTTTGCATGGTTTATTTGTTGGTGCAATATGGTGACCTGTAAAAAAATTTCCATTCACAAGACATCCTTTTTGGGGGGACAGAGGGGTATCTACAAACTGATTTGAACAAGATGGAGGCAAGGTATCTATGGAAAGTTCTGAGAAAGCAAGTGTTCAAAGACAAGTTGAAGCAGTCCGTCCATCTCTGGCGGGGATGCTGTCACTCATCAGTCACTGTGGCATTAGGACATCTCCAGACCTGTAGCTGTAGGATGCCGAAAATTCCGGCCTTTTTTCTCTTCTTTAAGACAGTGCTTCGAATTCTGTATGCGTAATTGTTCTGATTCCCCCCCGTCTGTGCTTAGAGAGTGCTCTCTTTCCATACAACAAGAATGCTTTTATGATTAACGGTGTTTTTGCAAGCATGCACAGGCCTATAGTGGTGAGAACGTTTAGCATTTCTGGGATGTATATTGATAGCAGGAAGAACATTTCATGCGATACATCAGGCATGCTCGGTATGGATGCATGGCTAGACGCAGCTTGCATGTCCTGTTAGGATCGCTAGGAACAATGCACCCTGTGCTGTTCTGTGACATCAGTATCCACAGGTATTGCGTCAGCAATGGTAAACATATGTGCTACCCAGAGACGTCTCACATACGGGACCAGCAGAAGCGCACCTTGAAATTATGTGATGTAAGTATAACACTTGAGGAACTCTAACTGTATACCTGAATATAGACCCACATTTCACCTGCTCGCTGTAGGCAGCAGCGGCGTGAGAGTGATGGCTCGCACTGGCTTGCATCTAGCGGCAGCTCACAGTGGTGTTGACACACGCAAGCCTTTGAAGCATCTGTGCTCTGCAAATAGGTCCTCGCTCCCGTCTGGTGGCGTCAGCAACAGTGCCTAGGTCATAAAGTATTTCGAGAGGAATTTCTCAGGTGTCAAGTATGAAAGGGATACCGCCGCATTATGCTTGATGGACCCAAACAGGCACCTGTGCATGGCTTGGCAGCTGACAGCCACATCACTTCATGGGGGCTGCTGGTGCATCCTGACTTCTGGGAACGTGTGCGGTAGCCTCCTGTGCAGTCCAGTGGACAGGGGGCAGTGGGCGGTGCCTTGCGCATGTTGTTTGAATGTCTGTTGCATTATTTTGCGAGCAGGTCTGTAGGCTGTGCTATGCGTTATTTGGAGAGTTTATGAGTTTATTTCGTGTCTGCACATCAGTGTACAGCAATATTTAGGAAGCGTTTGCATGTCCGTGTGCTGTGTACCGAAATTATTTCGGTAATTTAGGAGTTGTTTGCATGTCTGCAGAACGTTATTTCGGTAATTACGAGTAGTTTATAGGTCTGTAGGCTGTGTGGCGTGACCCCCAAGCATGTCAGAACATGTGTTTTGTATCAGTGTGATAAATATACTATCTAAAATCCACCCCTAAATAAATTGTTCCAAAATAAATAAAGTACACTCCTTCCTCTCTCCAGCAGCTCAGCACAGGCTGAGCAATTTTCCCCTCCAGATCGCCATCTTGGGTTACATGACAGAATGGATGACAACGCCCCATGGTGGTGGTACTGTGTACCAGGTCAGATGCACTCAGGACCTCATGGCAACCACACTGTTTCCCACCATTTCCCCTGGCATCTTGGATTACGTGATGGAATGGGTGACAGCGCCCTCTGGTGGCAGTACTCTGAACCCCATGGCAGCTACACTTAGTGGTGGTACTGCCTCTAATTGTTTAAATAAATAGTGCATGCAAAATACTGACTTATATCTAGCACAGGTCGCATCCTCTTTCCGCCAGTTCCTAGGACGAGGTGGCAGTTAGATGACTTAGGCTAGTGGAGGTAGCCCAACTGACCTTTCTTTCCTCCCATTTTGTTAGATTAGTGGAGATAGCCCGATTGACCTATCTTCCCTCCATAATTCAGACTTCTCACCAGTTCCTAGGAAGAAGTGGCGGTCAGATGACTTAGGTTAGTGGAGGTAGCCCAAGTGACCTATTTTCCCGCCATTTTCTTACTTTAGTAGAGGTGTGTTGCATTGTCCTGATAGAATTTCAACTTCTGGGGATGGGGAGGGAGGGCCAGTTAGCTTAGTGGAGGTAACCCAATTGACCTATCTTCCCGCCAAAATCCACCATCTTGGATGACGTTCATGACCGCTATCTTGGATGATGTCATGAGCTGTTGCCAAGTCTACAGGCCACCATCTTGGATGACGTCATCGCCGCCATCTTGGATACATCTGGCAACAATGGAAAGTGTCGCTGCACCTTCCTTGTTCCACTACAGACTACTATTACTGCCCACAGAAAAGCAACACTTGGCAGCCGCCAGTAAACCTACATTCCAGTTTCACAACATAGCCTCGAAGTTACCAGAGCTGCCATGGTTCTGTAGCGACTCCAAGGGTCACAAGGCATCGTGACAAACACTTCTGGGAAGGGCCCAACCTGGCGGTGTCCATTGTGTGGCAGCTCCCGAGAGACCTTTATTCTATGTTCCAAACATAGAACGGAGGTCTTTTGGGAGCAGCTAAACGCCAGACACAGCCTCGCAGTTCCCAGAACCGCCATAATTCCATAGCGACTCCAGGAATCACAAGGCGTCCTGGCAAACGTTTCTGAGAATGGGACAAATTCTCTGTGTCCACAATTCTCAAGGCTCGTGTCGCAGAACGAGCGGTCCCCCAGGGGGTCCACAACTCTTTTGTGGATACGTGCGTAGCGAGCACGGGACCCCGAGCTAATGTGGCCTTCCTTCCTTTCCGGGCTGCATACCTTCCCTTTCCGCATCCTTCCCCATCCCTATCCTCGCCCCTCCTCCCCTCACCTCTGGCTCTTTCCTTCCCTTTCTCCCCATCTGGGAGTATGGTTTGTGCCTACGTCCGGAGACGGACTCTCGTAAATGTACTGCATTCTTCGCCTTCCTTGCTTTTATGTCTTCTTCCTTCCTTTGTCCTTCTCTTTTCCTTACCTCTTCTCTTTACCCTTTTCTCCTCTGCGGCGTTTGAGACCTCTCTTCTTTCCTTTCCTTTTCTCTTTCTTTCTCCCTGTGCGTGTCTGAAGGCCGACCCACGCCTTTTGTGCGTAGCCGGTGACGGGGTAACGCGTAATTCCCCGCCCCGGGTAGACAGGTAGGACACGTACGTACCCCCTGGTAACGGCCAGGCCCAGGGAGGGGTGATTACCCAAGCTGATACCTTCCGAAAGTGCCGATTGGTCCCTCCGTCCGTTTGTCGGGAGGTGTGACCTGAGGTGTGAACAATCACCTAAGGTGGGAGTGCCCTCAGAGGGCCCCCACAAGGGAGGAGCGCGCCATCGGAGACGCTGTAATATTGTAACTTTAATTTGGTATGCTGAGATCGGTGCTAATAGACAATAAAAGCTGGGTTAAAAGCCATGATCTGTCTGGGGACGTTAACCGTGGATTACTGGGCAACTGTTTCATCAGATATTTAGTCTTGGTTTACCAACCAGACTAACATTAATGATAATCTTTTAATAGTCATACAAAACCGGTAATATATATATATATATATAAAGGATAATTTAAATAAAAAGAAAGAAATCAGTTTATATTTGGAAATTTATTTTAAGATTGTTCATTGAAATTTCAGCGTATTATACGTGAGTTATAACTGAGCTGGTGCCTTATTTACGATTAAAAAAAAAGTGAGATTGTAATTTTACGGAACACACAAAATAGGGAGCCAAGATTGGGAGACTGTATACAACACTGCATTCATAAAATCACACACGAAGAACATTGAAACATAAGCAAGAAGAAATTAACCACAACCAACAGATTCAGTTTTTACCCAAAGAAATTACGTTCATACCACAATCCTGTCCGTCATGTAATTACCACACACTGGTATACTAAATTCCTATTAACTCTTTGTGAAGTCTTCGCAAAAACAATAGCTGAGGGCTACTTTGATGATTACACCACATGCTTCACGTGGTCAACTTGGTTTACACAAAGCGTACAACTCCACAATAATTTTGATAATTAAAATACATTAGATCGAAAAGCAATTGACAAAAGAAAAACCTTGAACTGGTTACTAACGTCTTACTATTAACCTGATGGGTCAAACAGTTATATAAGCACGTGGTAGTGGTCTCGCAAAGTACACCCCACATGGGTTGAACATAAAGAAAAGCATAAAGAAAAGTTGCTATATTAAAAAAAATATTCTCAAGACGAGACGTTATAATCTCACGCACATTCAGATTTAAGATTGATGAACTTAGTTAGAGTTACTGATCAACACGTGGTTCCACTTTACTCACAAAGTAGTGACAAAGCAACTACCGCAAAATAATCTGAATTTAACACGAGAATTACACTCCGCTGCACTTTAAGATAGCATTAGATATTTTAGAGCTAAACCTGAAATCAAGGTGATTAAATTTTCAGTTAGGCTGAACTTAAGAAATCCATTGTCCTACGGACTTAACAGACATGCGCTTAGCCGGAGATCTTACCACTTCAGACGCTCGCCACGGCCACACTACAACTGCCCTACTGCCGAGCGTGCTTCCTGAGGGGTGGCTCACAAAGACCAACGGAAGTGGCCAGAGGGGCAGCTTCCTATACCAACATGACAACGGACGGACAGGACCATACTAAGGATAGAAACCTCTTTGCTTTTAGGAAGCGTAGCTACCTGTTCCGACGTTGGTCCTACTGTTCTCTAGCAGACAGCCTTGTCTGCTACCCTCAAGCATGCAACTAGAAATACATATGCTCATTCATCCTCTCACACAAAAGGGAAGGGGGATGACAGTATCTTATCATATACAGTATATAAAAGAAAGCGGATGTAGGTTCCGTATGAGACTGTGTGACATGAATTACATATAAGAATTACATATAAACTGTGCTTTAAAGTGTAGTAGTGTGACAGATCGTTCTTGTTTATGTGTAAAAGTAACACGTCCCACTGCTCAGTCTCCTCCCAGATAGTCAGAAACGCCACAGTACATTTAGAAGAGGAATTTATTCCATAAATGGCAACAGATTTAAGAAATTAAACATGAAAGGAATCCAACAGAGACCTTTCATAACCCCAACGCTCCAGGAAAAGACTGTGCAGGGAATTTTCTGGCCATGCTAGGACATTCCCAAGCAGGCTTCTCACACCCTACTTAAACCAAAAGTGTAAAAGAAAAGGCAAAAGGACACCAGCTACTTGCTAAAACACAATAATTTCAACACATCTTTAGAATCTACCAATTTCAAACAGAAAAAAAAGAACACAATCTGTGACACCTATTTAAAAGGTAGTGTAGACCTAATTCGGTCAGCAAGTAAAAACAATGGTTCCTGTGTCATTAATATGAAAACAATTTCTGGTTGTTACCCTCATGGAGTTCACCAGTATTTGCTCATTGCAAGAGCCAACTGATCACAGGAAAATATATGACTGTTTATTAACAAGCAAAATTTATGAAAATAGCAAAGGTGCCACAGCAATTAAAAAAGAACATCAAATAACATCGGTATTAAAAAGCAGAACATAACAATGCACAATCTGCAAAAGCAACAAAATGATAAGAGAAAAAACATGTTTTACAAAGTGGTTATCGCAAAAAAATTCTTTATCGTATAAAACTAATAATTTGTAGAATTAAAATAACTATGTGGCACTCATTTAATCACTCTACTATATTTCAATTAGCTAGCAAACAATGAGCACTGTGTCATTATACTGAAACTACAATAATTATGTGATTATTACCCTTAAGGGGTTCCTCACAGTAAATATGCCCCATGCAAAGGCTAATCGATCACAGTTCAATGAGAATAAAAAGCTATCTGACTGATAAACGAAGCAATGCCACAGCAATGAATTTACGAAACAAAATATCGCAAATCTAATACATCACACAAAAACAAACATTGATAAATAAAACAGTACAATAGTCAACATCTAAAACAAAAAAAACACCTATAAATAAAACACCTGCAAAATACAAGAGTCAAAGTCTAAAAAAGATAAATAGAACACCTGCAAAATACAAGAGTCAGTCTAATAAACACCAATAAATCGAACTCCTGCAAAACACACGAGTCAGAGTTTCTCCGACAGAAACACACGTATATGCACTGGACTAAGAACCGTATAATCACTGACACACTCAGTACTTCCACTGTTCCGAGGCACAATGTAAGGGAAAGGGGGGGGGGGGTTCGTCGCCGCAGCTGTCAGTAGGGATTTTTGTCCATGTGTTGCGTGCGATCCCGCCGTCTCTGCCCTCTCATGAAGTTTCTCTCGTGTCACGTACATCTCGATTTGGTTCCATGTTTGTATTGTCAAATTCGTGCGGTATCCTCGTTTGACACGCCAGGTTGATATTCTCGGGCAAGGATGACACTTAATGGCTCTTCTTTTGTGCCACCCTTAGCGACCAGAGAACATCGAACCAAGATTTACTGTCGCTTGACAGTAGGCATCCATCAGGAAATGTCGATAGGCGTCGTTGACGTCTGCAAGTTTCTCTGGGCAGTACCTGTCAAAAGGCTCCACGCCCCTTGTGTTGTTTCACCGCGGCCGTCTCGTCACGGTCGCGTGCGTGTGGTGCGTTGCCAGCAGATGGATTTCCGCGCGGTGGACCACTCGCCCATCTCAGGTCATCGCCTCGAGGAAAGGTCGCCCGGGGCGGCCGCCCATTAGCTCCAGGTACAAGGGAAAGTGTTTGCCGCTTACTCTCCTTTTGTTGTCGGCCGCGCTCCCAAAGTGGCCCGGATGACAGCGTGTCCCGCTGGGAAACCCGCCAGTTTACAACTAGTCCGGCTGCTCCCGCTGTCTCTTAAGAGTTTTGCCGGTTCGCTTTCAGGTTCTCAACTGCATTCACAGAAATTTTTCATCATCCGTATGTGATTACACAATGTCATACATAATACCACTTAGTATTGTCTTTCACAATTTTTAAGAACAAAGTGAGACTTAATATTTTTTTTTAAATAAAAAAAATTAGATGAATCGACAATATAAAATAAAATTTAAATGACTTGACAATGTAAAAAAAATAAAAGTGAAATGACTTGACAGTATAAAAATAAAAATTTAAATGAACTGACAATATAATATTTAAATCCACATCACTAATGTGGTTCACTTACGTTTTAATAAATCAAATGCTATTTATTAATTCACTAAAATGAATAGGATTATGCCTTGTGCAAGTATAGGTCAGGACAGCATAGGGTTCACATGTTATTTACACACACATACATGCACACCTGTTGTCTATTCTACAAACTAACTACCCATAAACATGCATTACTCAATATTCTACTTCTATCCACTACTAGTTAACCCAATAAGCTACTTCAATGCTATTTCAACACCGTGTATATACCACTACAACATTGTTCTAATTCGTCCTCTTCTTGACGCTCGCGGCATACGTCTTGTCACATGATAAATATGGAGAACTTTCCTTAAACATACACATTAAAAAGAACAATGGTTATTTACACGCCAAAACATTTATACCAGTTCGCACACCTGAAAAGAGACTCGCAATTATACATTTATCATACTCATATATTCACACATAAAACAGTAAGAAAATTTCACCTAAAATTACGTTCTCACAACAATTAATCACGCAGATGACTCTGAGAAGGTTAAAAATATTTGCATTATACAGGTTATCTTACATTTTCTTACCCATTTTGCTGCGATTTCGTTCCTTCTTTACGTTACCTTTCGCTTCCAAATCAGTTATTTCGCCTATGGTGGTTATTCTGGATTCATTTCTCATGAATGGCAAAATTGTGGTCACCTCTATTCTGTAAAACAGTATCATCTTAACATATTGAACTTACAACAGACACAAAAGATCCGAATCCTCCTGTAGTTTAAATGACAAATGTTTTGCTTTATCCTTATTACCTTAAACCAAGCTTTCCTTCGTTCCCATAATCAAAATTATTTAATCATCCTCTACCTTCAAGAGGGAAATTTCCTCAGTACAAATTATATAGGCTGCAGTGCATCCCGCACCAGCGAAAACAGTAAGCTGTAATGCTCACAGCATCAGCAAAACACATAAACGTCGCTTTTCTAGGACAAGTATTAACGCAGAATAATTTTTTAGGCTTTGGCTCAACATCAATCAAGACTACATAAAGGATCCATATTTCCGTTCCATTCTCCATTTGCTGAAAAGCTGCTCGTATTTGACTACCACAATAATATTTCAGAGCCACGTAAATTACACAAACCACAATTCTTCTTTCACCTTGAAGGGAATCAATATACTTACGAAATCCACAGACAGCACTTTACGTACTCAGCTATAAAGAACAAAAAAAAACATATATCATCAATATTAACATATCATCGCATATTGGAAGCCAATGGTTCAACAATCGTATTATCGCATCCTGTTTTCAAGATTCCAAACTTACTCATTCCTTTCTCAGAGTTCTCCTATCTTAAAATATTCATATAGCACGCATACTATAGTAAGAGATCCTCATTTATACTGACAGATATAGAATAGTAATAGATAGATAGTAGCACTGAAAGCAGAAAATCGGAAACAAGGCTACTAACAGCTGGGGACCTGGGTTTGCCAGACCCATAATACCCACAGATCGGATATTCCCCTGAGTTTATGCACTAATTCAGCAACGATCTTGCTTCTCTCAGGAGCGACTCCATTCAATTTACACACAAAAAACATAAACAGCATTTTACTCGTTCACAAAGAAACCTTTTATCTTCACGTTTGAATCAAACTAAATCCTAATTGCACAAGGAGAGAAAAAAAATTAAAACATCACTTCAATCCATCACATAGAAACATCTTTATCATTAATTTTTATCAACATATTATTCAAAATGCATACGTCACAAATTTAAACTAATCAATTCTTTCTCCTCACCGTCCTCTCTACTTCTCACTGTCCTTTCTACTCATTTGCCATGTCGCTCATTTGTTCCGATTGGGCGCCTTCTGCGCTGATCGTTTGTCATAGCCGGTTTCGTTCATTTCCATTTGCTGGATTATGTCTAGGGTTAGCCGGCCGAATTTCAACATCATGAGGTGCTCCGCCTACAGTCCTATTCCCTCCGTATTCATCATAGTGTTGATTCTGGTTGCCGTACCTGTAGCGTTCACGATCTTGTCTACGTCCTCGATCATTTCCGTTGTTCCACCTGTGTTCACGACTGTTACCCCAGTTTCTATACGGCCTGTCCCGATTATTGTTCCGTTCGCGTCGCGACGACCAGTCACGCCGTTGATTAGTAATACGGCCACGACTGCGGTCGCGCTGCTGTGCCCCGTAATAACTTTGTGCCTGATTAGGCGGGCATTCTCCTGTATTGTATTCCAACTCTTGGAGAAGCGTCTTGAACGTTTCCACGTCCTCTTTGCATCGTCCCGCAAGAATGACGTGCCGCAAGTGCATCGGCAATTTGGTGATGCATATCCTAATTAGTTCCGCAGGCCCGTATGGGTCGTATAGGAATTGATTTGCCTGCAGCATGTGGTCGAATAGGCGTGCAGGGCTGCCGAAACCAGACTGGTTCAAATTTGGCAGCATAATTATGCCATGTTTGACCCTATCTTGTGCCGCTTCCGACCAATAGGCGGACAGAAAGGCTTGTCGAAACTCCCGAGTGGAGTTGCAGTGACGCGCTGCCGACCTCATGCGAATCGCCGGTTCGCCTTCCAAATAGCCACACATATATTCTATCTTATGTGAACTTGCCCAGTCGGGAGGAAGACAGAACTCAAATTGCTCGAGCCATGCTCGTGGATGTATTCCTTTTTGCGAATTTCGGAATATCTCAAACTTTCTCACCTTAAGGAAATGTTTGAAATCAAATCCCCGCATTTCCTCCTGGCGAGGCCCTTGAATGTTTCTGTTTCTCTCATGTCTGCCCCTTAAATTACATTCTTCCCTGTCGTCAAAATCTCCCTCGTGGCCGGAGTCCCTCTCTGCACTGTTCGTACGGCTATTTTTAGTGCTATTGGCGAGTTCGGAATCACACGCCATGCGGTTTTCCAGATGCGCCACGCGTTCTTGTAATTCGCCTGTTACAGCTTTGTGTTGTCTGTTCACTTCAAACTGTCCCTTCTGAAATCTAAGAAGCGAACGCACTTCTTCGGTCTCTGCGGCCGCTACCGGTGTAGTATTGTTCTCGCTTTCCGTCAGCTTCATCGTGCCTACAATGTCCGCTAATGCCGCAATCTTATCATCAATTTGTCTCTTGTCCTCCGCCACAGTCTGCTTCAATTGTTCTACTTGCTGTTGCAACGCGTGGATCGCTAAACTGTTGTCCGCTATTGTGTTGCTAACGGACGTGGGACAATGCGTTTCCGCCTCTTGGATACTCGAGAGTACCTGCTGGTGCTCCCTTTGGCATTCTTCCCTCAGTTCTTGGAAATTCCTAAGTAGCCGTTCTTCGCTTTCTTTAGATTCGGCATCGCCCCTCCGCTTGCTCTGTTCTAAGGCTTGCAGACGATCATCGATTTGTTCAAATGTACGGCCTAATTCTTTCATAATATCACTTTTTATCTCACTTGCCAGATTGTTTATTCTTTGTGAGATATCATCGGACACTCTCTGCATCGACTTGTCGACTTTATTTGTCTGCTGGATTAGTTTTTCGTCTATTTGTTCGCCTAGCTCGCGGATCGATTTTTCGGATGTTTCTTTTTGTTCTCGGAACGATTTTTCTGATCTCTCTGCGTTTTCTTTATTTTGTTGCAATAAGGCTTTCATAAGTTCTGCTACATCAATTTGGTTAGTTAGAGGCAAATTAATTTCTGGCTCTGATGTGAGCCCGTTCGTGCTGTTTTGCATTTCGTCTGAAGTATTCCCCATTGCATTTTCGGAACCGCCCGACGCGTTAATATTGGAAATCAAATTATCCCCTTGGTCCATGTTGCTTAAGTTGTTGGACCGCTTACTTTTAGCTTGGTTACGTGTTTGCATTAGTGCAATTTATACTCAGTACGCAACACACTAATCACAATAAATGTGTCCCCCAAAAATTACGACAGTCACACGAAAGATACCCAACCTAGTACACACTTTTTCACACGCAAAACAAATTTTTATCTTTGATCGAAACAGTAGAATTTACAAGCGAGAAGAAAAAAAAACACAGACATATAAAACACACAAATATAAAAAAACAAAACAAAACAAGACAAACAACGCAACGCCGATCAACAACGCCGTGAATCTTTTGAAAGTCTGCTCGGAAACAACGCAGAAGTTGTTTGAGCGCTGTAGGAAAAAAATTAAGATTATAACACGCTCGCAATCTAACGTTTCAGAGATTCCAGAGTCTAGCGGAATCACAGAACAGGGTCACCATGTGTAATATTGTAACTTTAATTTGGTATGCTGAGATCGGTGCTAATAGACAATAAAAGCTGGGTTAAAAGCCGTGATCTGTCTGGGGACGTTAACCGTGGATTACTGGGCAACTGTTTCATCAGATATTTAGTCTTGGTTTACCAACCAGACTAACATTAATGATAATCTTTTAATAGTCATACAAAACCGGTAATATATATATATATATATATATATATATATATATATATATATATATAAAGGATAATTTAAATAAAAAGAAAGAAATCAGTTTATATTTGGAAATTTATTTTAAGATTGTTCACTGAAATTTCAGCGTATTATACGTGAGTTATAACTGAGCTGGTGCCTTATTTACGATTAAAAAAAAAAGTGAGATTGTAATTTTACGGAACACACAAAATATGGAGCCAAGATTGGGAGACTGTATACAACACTGCATTCATAAAATCACACACGAAGAACATTGAAACATAAGCAAGAAGAAATTAACCACAACCAACAGATTCAGTTTTTACCCAAAGAAATTACGTTCATACCACAATCCTGTCCGTCATGTAATTACCACACACTGGTATACTAAATTCCTATTAACTCTTTGTGAAGTCTTCGCAAAAACAATAGCTGAGGGCTACTTTGATGATTACACCACATGCTTCACGTGGTCAACTTGGTTTACACAAAGCGTACAACTCCACAATAATTTTGATAATTAAAATACATTAGATCGAAAAGCAATTGACAAAAGAAAAACCTTGAACTGGTTACTAACGTCTTACTATTAACCTGATGGGTCAAACAGTTATATAAGCACGTGGTAGTGGTCTCGCAAAGTACACCCCACATGGGTTGAACATAAAGAAAAGCATAAAGAAAAGTTGCTATATTAAAAAAAATATTCTCAAGACGAGACGTTATAATCTCACGCACATTCAGATTTAAGATTGATGAACTTAGTTAGAGTTACTGATCAACACGTGGTTCCACTTTACTCACAAAGTAGTGACAAAGCAACTACCGCAAAATAATCTGAATTTAACACGAGAATTACACTCCGCTGCACTTTAAGATAGCATTAGATATTTTAGAGCTAAACCTGAAATCAAGGTGATTAAATTTTCAGTTAGGCTGAACTTAAGAAATCCATTGTCCTACGGACTTAACAGACATGCGCTTAGCCGGAGATCTTACCACTTCAGACGCTCGCCACGGCCACACTACAACTGCCCTACTGCCGAGCGTGCTTCCTGAGGGGTGGCTCACAAAGACCAACGGAAGTGGCCAGAGGGGCAGCTTCCTATACCAACATGACAACGGACGGACAGGACCATACTAAGGATAGAAACCTCTTTGCTTTTAGGAAGCGTAGCTACCTGTTCCGACGTTGGTCCTACTGTTCTCTAGCAGACAGCCTTGTCTGCTACCCTCAAGCATGCAACTAGAAATACATATGCTCATTCATCCTCTCACACAAAAGGGAAGGGGGATGACAGTATCTTATCATATACAGTATATAAAAGAAAGCGGATGTAGGTTCCGTATGAGACTGTGTGACATGAATTACATATAAGAATTACATATAAACTGTGCTTTAAAGTGTAGTAGTGTGACAGATCGTTCTTGTTTATGTGTAAAAGTAACACGTCCCACTGCTCAGTCTCCTCCCAGATAGTCAGAAACGCCACAGTACATTTAGAAGAGGAATTTATTCCATAAATGGCAACAGATTTAAGAAATTAAACATGAAAGGAATCCAACAGAGACCTTTCAACGCCGGTAATCATGGGGGATTCTTCCGCAATGGTTTCCTCACCTTCCACTATGTCTGCTCACAAACGTAAGTATACTGAATCTCAGCCACAAACAGTACTTCCATCGTTGCCACAGTTCCTTGTTGTTTCTCGGTCTGACGAAGGTCACGACTTCTCCACGGTCAACCCTTTCATTATTCAGAAAGGTGTCGACGCAATTGCAGGTCTTGTAAAGTCTTGTTCCAGATTACGGAATGGCACCCTGTTGTTAGAAACACACAGTGCCCTCCAGGCACAAAAATTGCTGCGTACTTCTCTGCTCCACACCTTCCCTGTCCAGGTGGAACCGCACCGTACCTTAAATTCCTCACGTGGAGTCGTTTATACACGCTCCCTCGATGGTTTGTCTGACGAAGAAATTCAGCACTACCTGTCTGACCAGGGCGTAACGGCTGTTCATAGAGTTCTGAAAAGGGTTGACACGAACAACATTCCAACCCGCTCTGTCTTCTTGACATTTGACAAAGTTCAACTCCCATCGAAAATCAAAGCAGGCTATGAGATAATTTCCGTTCGTCCTTATGTCCCAAACCCTACGCGTTGCTATCGGTGTCAGCGGTTCAATCACACCAGCCAGTCCTGTTCCAATCTGGCCAAATGTGTTACATGTGGCAAGGATGCCCATGAGGGTGCTTGTCCACCTCCGTCCCCTCGCTGCATCAACTGTATGGGTGACCACGCTGCTTCCTCTCGAGACTGCCCCGTTTTTAAGGACGAAAAGCTCATCCAGGAAATAAGAGTGAAGGAAAAGGTGTCGACCTTTGCTGCTCGAAAATTATTCGCCAGTCGCAAGCCCACCGTGCCTCAGACAGGAAAATACAGCACTGTCCTTGCTTCTCCTCGGCCAACAAAGGAGGCGGCCACGCAGACTTCCGACCTCACCTTTAGTGCCACGGTCGTCAGATCGGCCAGCGCAAAGATTGCTCGTTCAACCTCACCACTTTCGCCTGCCCACTCTATGGCTCACCCTTCGTCGGGTTCTGCTAAATCTCGAGCCCAAAAGTCAGACGCCAAGTCTTCGAAAAAAGAGCATACTCGTGAAGAGTTTTTACGTACCGCAACTTCACAACCATCGGTTCCTCCTTCATCAAAACAGCATACTTCCAAGAAGGCTACAAAGAAACCCAGTTCCTCTCCTTCTCCGCCAAGGCGTGTCCCATCTACAGCACCACCTGGCGGAAATCGCCCTCGGCCGTCTTCTGTGTCGCTGAGGCGCACTGCTGTTGGCCGGTCAACCAGCCGATCGCTGGTGGCAGGGGCTGCTCCTGACCAACCTATGGATCAGGATCTTCTGCCTTCGGCTGAATGCCATTCCATGCTGTCGGTCGCAAGCTCTGAGCAGTCGTTGAGTTGACAGCACTCTTGGTCACATTCCTCCATTTTCTGTTCACCCTATGTCCATTATCCACTGGAATATCCGCGGCATTCGAGCCAATCGGGATGAATTGTCGGTCCTCTTACGATCCTACTCGCCGGTCATCTTCTGTCTTCAGGAAACAAAGCTGCGTCCCCATGACCGCTTTGTTCTCCCTCATTTTCAGTCCATCCGATATGACCTCCCCTCTGTTGAAGGCTCTCCGGCCCATGGAGGACTCCTGATTCTTCTCCATGATACTCTCCATTATCACCCAATCCCCTTAAACAGTTCCTTCCAAGCTGTCGCCGTCCGTCTTTCCCTTTCTGGATACACGTTCTCTCTTTGTACTGTATACATTCCATCATCCACATCAATGGCACGAGCTGATCTCCTTCATCTTCTTGGTCAGCTTCCACCCCCCTATTTGCTGGTTGGGGACTTCAATGCCCACCACCCGCTTTGGGGATCTCCACATCCTTGTCCACGTGGCTCTCTATTGATAGACATCTTCCACCAAGCGGATCTAGTTTGCCTCAACACTGGGGTCCCCACATTTTTGTCTGCCTCCACGACAAATTTATCTCATTTGGACCTTGCGGTCGGTACTGTTCCGCTAGCTCGGCGCTTCGAATGGTTCGCCCTTGATGATACACACTCGAGTGACCACTTTCCATGTGTCCTTAGACTGCAGCCTCCACTGCCATATATGCGCTCGCGACGCTGGAAATTTGCCCAAGCCGATTGGACACTTTTTTCGTCTCTAGCGACATTCGATGACCGTCGCTTTCCCAGCGTCGACGATGAGGTCACACATATTACCGACGTTATTCTTACAGCTGCGGAACGTTCAATACCACGCACCTCCGAATTGCCCCGGCGCCCCCCAGTTCCTTGGTGGAACGAGGCATGCCGTGACGCAATACGTGAGCGGCGACGTGCTCTTCGCATTTTCCGTCACCATCCTACTTTGGCCAACTGTATCCGCTATAAGCAGCTCCGTGCGCGATGCCGTCGCGTCATCCGCGATAGCAAGAAGGCAAGCTGGAAATTCTTTATTAGCTCATTTAACACCTTCACTCCCTCCTCGGAAGTTTGGAGTCGGCTTCGACGGTTCTCAGGCGCGCCTAGTTTCTCCCCGGTCTCTGGGCTCACTGTCGCGCATGATACCTTAGTGGACCCCGTCGCAATTTCTAACTCATTGGGTCAGCACTTTGCTGAGATTTCGAGCTCTTCAAATTACCCGCCAGCGTTTCTCCCGAAGAAACGTGCAGCAGAAGTGCGACATCTTGCTTTCTCCTCTCAAAATCACGAAAGCTACAATACTGTTTTCTCCATGCGGGAACTCCAACATGCCCTCTCTTCTTCTCGCTCCTCCGCCCCAGGACCGGATGGTATCCATGTCCAAATGTTGCTGCATTTATCAACCCATAGTCTGCGTTACCTCCTTCGCCTTTATAATCGAATTTGGACCGACAGTACCTTTCCCAGACGGTGGCGGGAAGCTATTGTCGTTCCCGTTCCGAAACCTGGAAAGGACAAACATCTCCCCTCTAGCTATCGCCCCATTTCTCTCACGAGTAGTGTCTGTAAGGTTTTGGAGCGTATGGTGAATTACCGTTTAGCTTGGTGGCTGGAATCCCGCAGTCTTTTAACACCAGCCCATTGCGGATTTCGGAAGCATCGTTCTGCAGTTGACCATCTTGTTGCTCTCTCCACTTATATCATGAACAATTTTCTCCGGAAACGCCAAACGGTAGCAATATTTTTTGATCTGTAGAGAGCATACGATACCTGTTGGAGGACAGGCATCCACCGCACACTGTTCTCTTGGGGCTTTCGAGGCCGGCTGCCCCTCTTTCTTCGCTAATTTATGGCAGAGCGCACTTTTAGGGTGCGGGTGAACACTAATCTCTCCCGTACTTTCTCCCAAGAAAACGGGGTACCCCAGGGATCCGTGCTGAGTGTTGTACTGTTTGCCATCGTCATAAATCCAATTATGGATTATCTCCTTCCTGATGTCTCGGGCTCCCTCTTTGTGGACGATTTTGCGATCTACTACAGCTCTCAACGGACCAGCCTTCTTGAACGACGTCTTCAAGGATGTCTCGATCGCCTCCACTCGTGGAGCATCGAAACCGGCTTCCGTTTCTCACCCAGTAAGACCGTTTGTGTCAATTTTTGGCGACGTAAGGAGTTTCTTCCGCCCTCCTTACATCTAGGTCCTGTCAACCTTCCGTTTTCCGACGTCGCTAAATTCTTAGGTCTTATGTTTGACAGAAAACTGTGCTGGTCCTCCCACGTTTCCTATCTTTCGGCTCGCTGTCTGCGATCGCTTAACACCCTCCGTGTCCTGAATGGAACCTCCTGGGGAGCGGACCGAGTGGTCCTTCTCCGCCTCTATCGCGCCTTAGTGCGCTCGAAATTGGACTATGGAAGCATATTCTACTCCTCTGCTCGGCCGTCTATTCTTCGGCGTCTCGACTCTATCCACCACCGTGGATTACGTTTAGTGTCTGGAGCTTTTTACACTAGCCCTGTGGAAAGCCTTTATGCTGAGACTGCTGAACCTCCGCTGTCCAATCGGCGAGCAGTCCTCCTGAGTCGTTATGCTAGCCATCTGTCTTCCATGCCTGCTAATCCAGCCCATGACCTTTTTTTCGACGCCTCCTTTGATGTAGGTTATGCAGACCGCTCCTCCTCCCTACTACCCCCGGGAGTCCGCTTCCGTCAACTGCTCCATTCTCTTTCCTGCCGCTTTCCTAAAACCTTCTTGACAACTTGGGGTACAGCACCGCCTTGGCTCCGTCCCCGGATCTGCCTGCTCCGTGACCTTTGTCAATTTCCCAAGGATGGTACCCCTACACTTGTTTATCGTCGGGCATTTGCTGCTCTCTGTGCAGAAATGACGGACGTCACATTTATTTACACCGACGGCTCGAAAACATCGTTAGGTGTAGAGAGTGCCTATGTTGTTGGCGACACCCCAAACCGCTTTCGGCTTCCCGACCAGTGTTCGGTTTATACTGCGGAGCTTTACGCTGTTCTCCAGGCTGTCCACTACATCCGCCGCCATCAGCGGATACAGTACGTTATCTGCTCAGATTCTCTCAGCTCTCTCCTCAGTCTCCAAGCTCTTTACCCTGTGCACCCTCTGGTCCACCGGATTCAGGACTGTCTGTGCTTGCTCCACCTGGGGGGCGTCTCGGTGGCGTTCCTCTGGCTCCCGGGACACGCTGGTATCTGTGGGAATGAGGCGGCCGATATAGCGGCCAAGGCTGCAGTCTCTCTTCCTCAGCCAGCTATTCAGTTGCTTCCCTTCACCGATCTACGGAGCGGTTTATGTCGCAAAGTTGCTCATTTATGGCATGCGCATTGGTCAACACTTCCCCGTAATAAATTGCGGGAAGTGAAAGCCCTTCCTTGCGCTTGGACCTCTTCCTCCCGAACGCGTCGTCGGGAGGAGGTAATTTTAGCTAGACTCCGGATAGGGCACTATC
This sequence comes from Schistocerca cancellata, assembly GCF_023864275.1. NCBI lineage: Eukaryota > Metazoa > Arthropoda > Insecta > Orthoptera > Acrididae > Schistocerca > Schistocerca cancellata. Next base: position 754,618,571 of record NC_064629.1, on the reverse strand, counting down.
TTTTTAGCCATCAACATCTTTTAAGCGGTGATCCTCCCCCACTCTGTCCCCACTGCTCTCAGCTGTGGACGGTAAGACACCTTTTAATTGAATGCCCCTATTTTAATCCGTTACGCTCCCGTCTACAGCTATCGCCTGATCTATCGTCGATTTTAGCAGATGACACGCGCTCAGCCGACCGCGTTCTCCAGTTTATTAGTGACAGTGAAATGACGTCAGTCATTTGAAGCTTTTTTTGGGGACAACCACCCCCTTTCTGTAGTGGATTTTTAAGCATTATTTCTACTTTTAGTTTCTCCAATTTTATGACTTTGTTCCCATTGCTGCTGGTTTTCAATTTCGGATTTTTACTGTCTTAAGTCACGGGCTGGGCGCTAATGACCAAAGAAGTTTTGCGCCCTAAAACCACAAAAAAAAAAAAGCAGAACGAGCGGCCAATCAGACTTTCCATCGCCAGAATTCGGCCATGTGAAGTTGGCACCCGACTTTCGAGAAATATACATTGCCTTCAGAGTTTTTGATATATATGCTATAGTTCTAGATTCCTCTGGAAAAAAAAAATTTCTGTAGAATTTCGCGAAAAAATCCCATAGTACTCGAGAAAATTTTAATCTTGTAAAAAAGTTAAATGCCAAATTTACGAAAAAAATGGTGATCACAATTCTGAACAGCTCCTTAAGAGTTCTATTGAAAACCGTAAAGACATTTTTTCCGCAGATGTGAGGTAATTACAACAGTTGGCACCTGATTTTCGAGATATATATATATATATATATATATATATATATATATATATATATATATACAACAGTTGGTACCTGATTTTCGATATATATATATATATATCGAAAATCAGGTACCAACTGTTGTAATTATATATATATATATATATATATATATGAGAGAGAGAGAGAGAGAGAGAGAGAGAGAGAGAGAGAGAGAGAGAGAGAGAGAGAGAGAGAGAGAGTTCTTGGTAGATAGGCCGTAGTTGTAGAGTTCTCTGTCAAAATTTTTATAGTTCAGCTGGACTTCCCAAAAAAATGTGATCACAATTTTGAACAACTGTGAAGTTGGCATCCGATTTTGTAGAAAAAATATTTTTCAGGAGTTCTTTTTAGATACGCAATAGTTCTAAAATTCTCTGTACAAAATTTGAACAGTTCTGTACAATTTCACGACAAAAATTATGACCACAATTCTGAAGTGCTGAATAGCTGCTAATAGAGATGAGGAAACTCGGTGAATTTGGGTCGTTCCTTTTTGGGAACCGATCATTTTTACTCGTTCACCGTTCCTTTTTTATCTAATTGTGTGCTGTATGGATTTTAGATAAATTTCCAGAAAAAATATCGAGTACGTAAAAATATTACTTCTGCGTCATAAATATATTGATTACTTAATGTAGACAGGTAGTTTAATTCGATTTCCTTAGCAAAATGTGTTCTCAGAAAGCATATCATTAGTTGTATGATGCGAGAGGCCCTGTGACCGCAAGCCATATAGAGAGAGGGGCCAGGTGAAGCTGAACAGAAGTACAGTCCTCAATTATTTGCTAGATGTATTCCAATCTCTGTCCTCATCTATAGCTTTTCCCTCCTACAGGAGAGGCGAGGCGTGTCAGTAACTGCTGTAATCGCCCATTACAGTTACATATACAGATAAGACCAATTTTTTACATTTGAACATTCTTGGTATATATTTTTTCTGCAATTTTATTTGTGGGCATACTTCATACTTGTGAAACGCACTGTTTACCCTGGGTCATTTAAGACATATACGGCTTTCAATGTAACAGGTGCCAGTTTGGAAAGCAACAGCGGTAGGTCAGGTCCGTGCTACACTCCTGTAACTTCCCAGCAAAAGCGTTTAACGGTGCACGCTCATCCCTTTGCATGGTGTATTCCTTCTCTCGCGTCCGCTTGAGCAGTGTTTTTCAACTTTTTTGAATACGCGACCCCTTTCCTAGTAAAAATATTCTGGCTACCCCCAGAACCATAATAAAAGAATGTCAGTGATTCCAAAGGCAACTTATTTAATTTTCTTTCTGTTGATACTATGATGATCGAGAAATCAAGTGCAATGTGAAAAGAGGTCGCAGCCCTCTGCGGGCAGAGATATACACAACTAGCCATTAAAATTGCTACACCAAGAAGAAATGCAGATGACAACGTGTATTCATTGGACAAATATATTATGCTAGAACTGACGTGTGATTACATTTTCAAGCAATTTGGGTGCATAGATCCCGAGAAATTAGTACCCAGAACAGCCACCTCTGGCCGTAATAACGGCCTTGATACGCCTGGGGACTGTGCGGCTGGTCCCGGCGGAGGTTCGAGTCCTCTCTCGGGCATGGGTGTGTGTGTTTGTTCTCACGATAATTTAGGTTAAGTAGTGTGTAAGCTTAGGGACTGATGACTTTAGCAGTTAAGTCCCATAAAATTTCACACACATTTGAACATTTTTTTGATACGCCTGGGTATTGAGTCCAACAGTGCTTGGATGGCGTGTACAGGTACAGTTGCCCATGCAGCTTCAACACGATACCATAGTTCATCAAGAGTACTGACTGGCGTATTGTGACGAGCCAGTTGCTCGGCCACCATTGACCAGACGTTTTCAATTGGTAAGAGATCTGGAGAATGTGCTGGCCAGGACAGCACTCGAACATTTTCTGTATCCAGAAAGGCCCGTACAGGACCTAAAACATGCGGTCGTGCATTATCCTGCTGAAATGTAGGGTTTCGCAGGGATCGAATGAAGGGTAGAGCCACGGGTCGTAACACATCTGGAATGTAACGTCCACTGTTCAAAGTGCCGTCAATGCAAACAAGAGGTGACCGAGACGTCACCATCACGCTGGGTGATACACCAGTATGCGATGACAAAAACACGCTTGCATTATGCGTTTACCGCAATGTCGCCAAACACGGATGCGACCATCATGATGCTGTAAACAGAACCCGGAGTCATACGAAAAAATGACGTTTTGCCATTCGTGCACCCAGGTTCGTCGTTGAGTACACCATCGCAGGCGCTCCTGTCTGTGATGCAGCGTCAAGGGTAACCACACCCATGGTCTCCGAGCTGATAGTCCATGCTGCTGCAAACGTCGTCGAACGGTTCGTGCAGATGGTTGTTGTCTTGCAAACGTCCCCATCTGTTGACTCAGGGATCGAGACGTGGGTGCACGATCCGTTACAGCCATGCGCACAAGATGCCTGTCATCTCGACTGCTAGTGTTATGAAGCCGTTGGGATCCTGCACGGCGTTCCGTATTACCCTCCTGAACCCACCGATTCCATACTCTGCTAACAGTCATTGGATCTCGACCAACGCGAGCAGCAATGTCGCGATACTATAAACCGCAATCCCGACAGGCTACAATCCGACCTTTATCAAAGTCGGAAACGTGAGGGTACGCATTTCTCCTCCTTACACGAGGCATCACAACAACGTTTCACCAAGCAACGTTGGTCAACTGCTCTTTGTGTATGAGTAATCGGTTGGAAACTTTCCTCATGTCAGAACGTTGTAGGTGTCGCCACCGGCGCCAACCTTGTGTGAATGCTCTGAAAAGCTAATCATTTGCATATCATAGCATCTTCTGCCTGTCAGTTAAATTTCGCATCTGTAGCACGTCATCTTCGTGGTGTATCAATTTTAATGGCCAGTAGTGTAATTATATTCTTTGCCGATGTAGAGACGTGAGGATGAGAAGGGGTCAGCGGGGGCATAGTCGAGCGTTTTCGTTCACTACAGTCAATTGTCCGAGTACCCCAGCAAATACGGACGTGATTATTGTCTTCGCGCTTTGCTCCGAGCGAGTATATAATGGACAAGTTTCTTAAAAGATCTGTGCAGCCCTCCACGTCTGGAAGAAGTGGCAGTGGCGGAAGCTAATCAAAATCGAAAAAAAGTAGACTTTATGACGATAGTTATCTGATGTATGGTTTTACTGTCATGAACAATAAACCTCAATGTGTAATTTGCGGCGAAATATTATCACGTGAATATGAAACCATCTAAGCTTCTGCGTCACCTCTCAACTAAACATTCCAAGGAAGCTGATAAACCGTTGGATTTCTTCGAAAGGAAACTGAAAACACTTAACCAGCAGCAAACTTCTATGATTCAGGTAATAAAACAATAATCTTATTTGTTGATTTAGACTAGTATTAATGTTTCTGATTTTTTATTCGTTTTCCTGATTTAACAATATTTTTTTATCTGATTTTAGTTCCAGTGTCAACGAGAAAGCGTTATTAGCAAGGTACCGAGTCGCATTCCGAGTCGCTAAAGTAGGGAAGCCGCATACAGATGCAGAGGGTCTTATTTTCCCAGCAGCCCTGGATATGGTTGAAATTATGTTAGGCAAGCAAGAGGCAAACAAGCTAAAAAGCGTACCACTTTCTGATAATACCATTGAACGCAGAATAAACGATGTGGCCGGTGACATTTGAGAACAGTTAGTCGAAAAATTAAAGAAGAACCCACATTTTGCTTTGCAGTTTGATGAATCTACTGATGTTTCTGATTGAGTTCAACTTATAGTATTTGCGCACTTTGAAGCAGATGAAACTATCATAGAAGACATTTTATTTTGCAAAGCACTCCCTGCAAACACTACTGGCCAGTGTCTTACGACATGTTTTTATGGCTCAAATGGCTCTGAGCGCTATGGGACTTAACATCTGAGGTCATCAGTCCCCTAGAACTTAGAACTACTTAAACCTAACTAATCTAAGGACATCACACACATCCATGCCCGAGGTAGGATTCGAACCTGTGACCGTAGCGGTCGCGCAGTTCCAGACTGAAGCGCCTAGAACCACCGCTCGGTCACAAGGCCGGCTGACATGTTTTTAGAAAGCACTCGCAACTACGAGATTTATTGGAGAAAATGTATCGCCATTTGTAGTGGTAGTGCTAAGAGCTATGGCTGGCAGGAAATGTGGGCTCGTCTTGAAATTAAATCAATAATGCCAAATTTTTCGTGGACGCGCTGCTTTCTTCATCGACAAGCTCTGGCAGCCACCATTTTAAATTCTGACTTAAATGATGTGCTTAAAGAGGTGACCAAAGTTGTAAACTCTCCTAAAGGTAAAGCGTTGCAAACTCAACATCATCGACAAGCTCTGGCAGCCACCATTTTAAATTCTGATTTAAATGATGTGCTTAAAGAGGTGACCAAAGTTGTAAACTCTCCCAAAGGTAAAGTGTTGCAAACTCAACATGGGTTCGTTCCATCAAAATCTCCTTTATCACACAGAGCTCAGGTGGCTTTCCAAAGGAAATGTATTGGCACGAGTTCTGGAATTAAAACGTGAATTGTTAATGTTCATACAAGATTCTAAATCTGGATATGCGAACTACTTTTGTGGCACTGTTTGGCAATTAAAAGTAGCATTTCTCGCTGATCTTTTTAATCACCCAAATATTTTAAACAAGAGCCTCCAAGGGAAAGAAGAAAACATTACAACAGCTAAGGATAAAATCAAAGGATTCCTCTCAAAACTTAGTTTGTGGTCAACGTTTTACAAAAGGTGACGTTTGAGTCTTTCCCTTGTATTCAGTCGATTGTCGAAGAAATTGGAATGTTCCAGTCGGTGGTACTAAGTTCTCACAGTCCTTGCATGATACAGAGGTTGCGCAACTTGGAAGAGAAACTAAGCTACTTACCAGAGCTGAGCTCTGACGCTAACAACGGTCATAGATGTTTACTAAATCCACTTTTAGATATGTCAGTACAACTGGCTGATCTGAACACGATGACGAAAGAAACAGTTACAGATTTAGCAGCTTGTAGTCTGGTCCCTTCAACACCACAAACCAACCAACAAACCAACCGGGATGCTTAAAATGGAATTTAATTCGCAATAGACTGACGTCTTCTGGATAAAGAGGAAAGAAGAGTATCCACGGCTGGCAAAGGAAGCTTTGAAATTATTAGTGCCATTCGCCATTTCCTACCTTTGTAAATTAGCGTTCTCTTCAATGGTAAACATAAAAAACTAAGAAGAGTAATAGACTTCAACTAGAAAATGATTTGATGATTTGTGTCTCAAAAATAGAACCACGATTTGACAAATTATTAAGAAATAAATAGGCACAGCCTTCTCATTGAAACTGTTGTATTTTTATTGTAGTCTAGGACCTATAACCCTTGCTTACTTTCATAGGGCTTTGTGGCACCCGTGGCAGATATCGCTGGTGTCGCCCTATGAATAAAAACTGTTAAAAACAATAAAATCTTAGTTAGTTTCAAGTATGCTTTTTAATAAAACAAATGAGTCATTAGTCATCAGGTATCAAATTGCAGTTGTGCCGATAAAGCGCTGTGCATTTGAGTATAATCGCTGGATCGTACCATTATTGTTATTGACTTTACTCTTGACGATATTGCTTATGCTCAGCGGGAAGGAAATGGCAATGAAATAACAGAAAACGCGGAGGAAAAAAGAGTGTAATGTTTTACATCAGTGTTATTATTATTACGACGACCAAATTACATTAGACGCTCCGACAAAGACAACGCCGTCGACAATGTAGTATTCAACTCTACTGTTAGCGACACTCCACGCGTTGCAATTGCCAAATTCTCTGTGATGGTATTGTAAGCAACACTCATGTTACTTGATGGCCTTGAAATATCTCTATATGAATTCCATTTTAGATATCTCGTCGTTAACCAATACGAATTCAATAAAGCTGCGCATTAACCAATACGCAGGCAGATGTTTCATTCAGCTAGCCATCTTCTGTGTTTACGACTCGTTTTGAAGAGAAGGTAAAACAAATGTCTTTAGACGACTTGTAAAAAGGATGTACATTTTAGTATTTTTTCGGAATGGGATGCATTCCAACAAAAAAATATGTTTCGCATAAGGATTGTTTCGCAACGCAGGCAAGACTCAGAAGTGAAATATCCTCGTTAAACAAGACCCCACTGTATAGTCAATTTGTACGAGTATACAAGAAGATATTTTTTCGAATTTCTGACAGTTACTTATTGGATATTCTTCATTTAGTTATCGATCGGTTCCTGAAAACAGTTTTCCAGTTTTGCGTTTATTTATCGTGAACACGGTGTATTTGTTGTAAAGCTATCTATATTATGCTCAGTTCAGAATAAATGTTAAACAAGTTTTAATAAGAAATAAATATCATTTTTCATAGGCCTATGTTTTTCTATTACAGAGCCCCTAGTTTTGAGACATGTAGCAGGACGGTTCTTTCATTTACTTTCATTCAGTTTCAAAAGAAGACAACATGTTTTTTTGGTTAATTGCGAAAATATGTAGTATATATTTTTACAAATGGTGGTACTAGTTTTTTGTAAAATATTTTTCAACTCTTTTATAAAGCACTATCAAAAAACAATGATTCACTTCACGGCAATCACCAGAATTAACTACACGAAAGAAATGGGAAATTAACCAGGTGACCAGCAACGACGATTTTGTGGGAATCCCAGTGAAGCCACAAAACTAGGAAAATAGAAACAACGTCAACATGTAGTGTGTGAATTAAAGTCTGAGTTGAGCTCACGCATCCTAAATCCGCTCGGTAGAAATTGCTGTACTTCGTGCCTTGTCTCTCTGTTGCCAATCCTATCGATCTATTATTTGGTTCGAAGCTTGTTACTGAAATGCATTCTAGTAACCGCGGTGCCAAATCTTGCACGTGAGCTGTGTGCGTGTTGTTGCAGCCATTTTGTATCAAATTTGAACGTGAGCATCTTTTACATTCGCTTTCATAATTTGCTGTCCTTCCGTGTGATATTTTTATCACTGCAGATAATTGGCACGTAAACTAAGTTGTCAATAATACACATGACGCTGCCACTGCACCACCGCTACAGCCCGGAACTTGGTGTGGTCCTTTCCCTCTCCCTGCAAACCTCTTAGAGGTAAATACTATCTGTACAAGACTTAGTGACTCTCGCCGCCCTAGTTCAAAAAAATGGTTCAAATGGCTCTGAGCACTATGGGACTTAACTTCTGAGGTCATCAGTCCCCTAGAACTTAGAACTACTTAAACCTAACTAACCTAAGGACATCACACACGTCCTGCCCGAGGCAGGATTCGAACCTGCGACCGTAGCGGTCGCTCGGCTCCAGACTGTAGCGCCTAGAACCGCACGGCCTCTCCGGCCCGCGCTAGTTCCATTCCGCAGAAGTTGGAAGAGATTGATAGACATCGTGTTGCTTCTCATTGTTACAAGTGTTTGCGTATTTCAACTCTTCAACAGGTTTAAATTAAATTCGTGTTCATTATTATAAATAAGTACCAGATCTGAACGTGAGCGAATTTGCAAGGTGGTTGTACAAAATCTTCTTTTCCGTGTGACATTATACCATAGCAGATGATCGTCATGAAACATACGTCACTGGCCACGCTGCAAATGCTTTCTCCTGCGACCTCGACCCCCTGAGCAAGGCTTTGCGACCCCCCCCCCCCCCTCCAGGGGTCATGACCCACAGGTTGAAAAACACTGCGCTAGAGAAAGGGAAGGAGGGCTATGCATCTGTTAAAGGCAGACGATAATCGTGCAGTGTCTGTGATTCTCTCGCTCTTCTACACAGACGTATGTTATTCCTTCGCGCGTTGCAATGCTCAAAGTGTTCAGATAAAAACAACAGTACATATTTTAGTGTTTCATATTGTTCTAGTACATATTGTTATTTATTCATAATAGTTTTAGCGAACAGGTATATTTTTAATGATTTTAAATTAGTTTCTGCGTAAGTGTGAACTTGGGTTGCTGAAGCAATATAGACGAAGTAGCAGGCTCCTCAAAAGGTACAAACATATCACATTGTAAATGTGAGCTGGAAAGTCTGTGAAAACATCTATTTGGAGAACTTATTTTTGAGGGGAAAAGTGACGTGATCAAACAGGGACGACCAACGCCAAATCGTCTTCATTTAAATACGGCACAGTAACTAATAATTATATCTGACATTTTCAACAAATGGTTATGTGGCTGTAGAGAGACACAAAAATTGTACTGTTGGCCATGTATTTTGTTTTCTTCCGATGCGTTGTGGACAAAACATTGCGTTAGGGACATAAACAATTTCAGCAACATAAGGAAGTGGTACGAAAATTCCAAGGACCATATTCTCATCTACGTCTTCGTGATTACTCTGCTATTCACAATAAAGTGCCTGGTAGAGGGTTCAATGAACCACCTTCATGCTGTCTCTACCGTTCCACTCTCGAATGGCACGCGGGAAAAACGAGCACTTAAATCTTTCTGTGAGAGCCCTGATTTCTCTTATTTTATCGTTATGGTCATTTCTCCCTATGTAGGTGGGTGCCAACAGAATGTTTTCGCAATCGGAGGAGAAAACTGGTGATTGAAATTTCATGAGAAGACCCCATCGCAACGAAAAACGCCTGTTTTAATGATTGCCACTCCAATTCACGTATAATGTCGTGGCACTATCTCCCCTATTTCGCGATAATACAAAACGAGCTGTCCTTTTTTGTACTTTTTCGATGTCATCCGTCAGTCTCACCTGATGCGGATCCCACACCGCACAGCAATACTCCAGAATAGGGTGGACAAGCGTGGTATAGGCAATCTCTTTAGTAAACCTGTTGCACCTTCTAAGTGTTCTGCCAATGAATCGCAGTCTTTGGTTTGCTCTACCCACAACATTATCTATGTGATCGTTCCAATTTAGGTTATTTGTAATTGTAATCCCTAAGTATTCAGTTGAATTTACAGCCTTCAGATTTGTGCAACTTATCGCGTAATCGAAATTTAGCGGATTTCTTTTAGCACTCATGTGAATAACTTCACACTTTTCTTTATTCAGGGTCATTTGACACTTTGCTCACCGTACAGATATCTTATCTAAATCATTTTCCAATTCGTTTGGTCATCTGATAACTTTACAAGACTGTAAATGACAGCATCATCTTCAGACAATCTGAGACGGCTACTCAGATTGTCTCCTATGTCGTTAATATCGATCAGGAACAATAGAGAGCCTGTAACACTTCCTTGGGGAACACCGGATATTACTTCTGTTTTACTCGACGACTTTCGGTCTATTACTACTAACTGTGTTTGATCTTTCTGATAGGAAATCACGAATCCAGTCACACAACTGAGGCGATATTGCATAGACACGCAGTCTGGTTAGAAGACGCTTGTAAGGAACGGTGTCGAAAGTCTTCTGGAAATCTAAAAATATGGAATAAATTGGACATCCCTTGTCAGTAGAACTCATTACTTCATGAATATAAAGAGCTAGTTGTGTTTCGCAAGAACGATATTTTTTGACTCCGTGCTGACTATGTGTCAATAAAGCGTTTCCTTCGAGGTACTTCATAATGTTCGAATACAGTGTATGTTCCAAAACCCTAATGCAAATCGACGTTAGTGATATGGGCCTGTAATTCAGCGGATTACTCCTACTTCTCTATTTGGGTGTTGGTGTGACTTGGGCAATTTTCCAGTCTTTAGGTACGGATCTTTCTGTGAGCGAGCGGTTGCATATAATTGCTAAATATGGAGCTATTGTATCAGCATACTCTGAGTTCGTAGTAATTGGTGAAAAGTAAAACAGAAGTGGTTTCTGGTGTTCTCCAAGGTAGTGTTACAGGCCCCCTGCTGTTCCTTATCTATATAAACGATTTAGGAGATAATCTGAGCAGCCTTCTTAGGTTGTTTACAGGTGATGCTGTCGTTTATCGTCTAATAAAGTCATCAGAAGATCAAAAGAAATTGCAAAACGATTTAAAAAAGACGTCTGTATGGTGCGAAAATTGGCAATTGACACTACATAATGAAAATAGTTAGATCATCCACATGAGTGGTAAAAGGAATCCGTTAAACTTCGGTTACACGATAAATCATTCAAATGTAAAGGCTATAAATTCAACTAAATACCTAGGAATTACAATTACGAACAACTTAAATTGAAAAGAACACATCGAAAATGTTATGGGGAAGGCCAACCAAAGACTGCGTTTTATTGGCAAAACACTTAGTCTCTACTAAAGAGACTGCCTACACTATGCTTGTCCGTCCTCTTTTGGACTATTACTGCGCGGTCTGGGACCCTTATCAGAGAGGATTAACAGAGTAAATCAAGAAAGTTCAAGGAAGAGAAGCACGTTTTGTATTATCGGGAAATATCGAGGTGAGAGTGCCACTGATACGATACAGAATTTGGGGTGGACAAAGGCGTTTTCCGTTGCGGCAGTGTCATCTCACGAAATTTGAATCACAAACTTTCTCCTCCGAATGCGAAAATATTTTGTTGACGCCCCCCTACTTAGGGAGAAACAATCATCATAATAAAATTAGGGAAATCAAAGCTTGCACGGGCAGATATATGTGTTTGTTTTTTCCACGCGCTGTTCGAGACTGAAATAATAGAGAATTATGGTGAAGGTGGTCCGATAAACCCTCTGCCAGGCGCTTAAATATGATTTTCAGAGTATTCATGTAGATGTAGATGTATATGTGTGTGGATATTCATTAAATTTGGCAGTGCAAGAACAGATTTTTTTTAACAATGCTTGATTGTAATTGTTCACAATCATAACGAACGGGTGAAGAAAAATAGACACATTGCGAGATTTTTAACTGATGTCACTTGTTTCCCGGCTGCACAAGCACCTTCTTTCAGAGGACACGATGAAACAGAGGACAGTGATAATCGGGACGATTATGGTAAACTGTTACACTTAATGACACAAAAAAATGAAAGTTTGTCAACGCGAAGAACTATCTCACCAATGACGCCTTGAAGTGAAAAAAGGCAAAATGCGTCTTGGAGAAATAAAATACAGTGCAGCAAGAGAAGGCGTTTTTTATTTACAAAACAAATATGATTGTCAAATCACTTTCAGACTTCAAGTGTTTTTCAAGGTATCTTAAGCGATATAGCCTACAGCCTGCTGAACTCTTTTGTATAGAAATTTCGAAAAAACTACAGAAACGGCGTTTGCCACTGTTATTACGGATGAAACGATAGATGTTTCAAGCCAGTTGCACCTTTCAACTGTTGTGCTATATCTGTTATCGACTGATGAGCTATATGAGAGATTTTTGGAATTTTTTTTATGGCAGTGATAATCAAAGTGCAGCTAGCGCAGCGAAGCATCTGTTTGGCTGCGTGAGTGAATTTGATTGGTGTAAAAAACTTGCAGTTCAAGCATATGATGGCTGCGCCATCGTGGCTGGGCAACATTATGAGGTGCAAAAACTCGTGAGAGGCAAATACCTCTCAACTCCCTTCGCAACCTCGCCATGCTCATAAACTGAATTTAATACTGAAACAGTTTGTTGAACATATACGGGAGTGCACTATATTTTTTTCAGCCAATTTCTGGTTTTGTCTCTTTTTTTCTCCAAATGTTCCAAAATTCCAACACTTCGTATAAATCGATCAAGCGACGTTTTCCTTCAGCATCCGACAGCAGATGGTTGTATCGCAGCAGATTAATCGAGCTAGTCGAGAAGTAGAAGACCGAGCTCGAGGAGCTTTTCATGTCTATGAAAAATGATCCTAACGCGTGGGATGGTTAAACACCTACCTCTGCCAAAGGCTTTTACCTGACACTTAAAAAATTTAGTTTCAGTTTCTTGCTTAATGTATTTTCGTGTACACTTCTCAAGTCAGCAGCTCTTTTCATAACACTGCAAATTAAACTCTTTGATGTCGACAATTGTTTGAAGAAAGTTGAGTTACAATAACTTCGTGGTAACTTTGAAGAAACCAGGAAAAAGCGATAGTGAGCCTCGAAGAAAGAAGCACTGGCATGGCAGGGAAACATCGTACCCTACTTTGTTTTGTGAAACTGTTGATACTGTCTCATGTCAGTTGACATACAAGTATGCTGACTTGGATAATTTGGAGTTTCTTCCATTTCTGAATTATGAAAAGTATAGCCAATATATAGGTAACTTCCCTGAGCCTTCATTTAATTCCTTGAATGTATCCTATACTGGGCATTGTGATACCCCTCGACTAAGGACGGAGCTACCTGTGATGTATTCTTCACACAAATTCCGGAGCCAGCCAATACTTAGATAAAATCAGTATCTCACCTCCTGTGGTCTAAGTGCAGTATCTAAAGCACAAAAACTGATGAAATTAATTTTAACCATTCCTGCAACCAGTGCTTTGGCAGAAAGATCATTTTCGGCGTTGAAGTGAATCAAAACTTACCTTCGAAATACACAGTCGCAAACCACATTTTCTCACCTTGATTTAAACGATTGCTCAAGTTCGCGAAATAACAAGTATCATTCTGCAACATCTTAAATGAAGTTTTCGACAAAAAGGATGACGAAATTGATCACAAATATTAATAAAACTGTGAACACTCGAATTTTAATATCATCCTTATTCATGTAGATACAATAAGAGATATACTAATGGCCATTAAAATTGCTACACCACGAAGATGACGTGCTACAGAAGCGAAATTTAATCGACAGGAAGAAATTCCTGTGATATGCAAATGATTAACTTTTCAGAGCATTCACATAAGGTTGGCGCCGGTGGCTACACCTACAACGTGCTGACATGAGGAAAGTTTCCAACCGATTTCTCATACACAAACAGCAGTCGACTGGCGTTGCCTGGTGAAACGTTGTTGTGATGCCTCGTGTAAGGAGGAGAAATGCGTACCATCACGTTTCCGACTTTGATAAAGGTCGGATTGCAGCCTATCGCGATTGCGGTTTATCGTATCGCGACATTGCTGCTCGCGTTGGTCGAGATCCAATGACTGTTAGCAGAGTATGGAATCGGTGGGTTCAGGAGGGTAATACGGAACGCCGTGCTGGATCCCAACGGCCTCGTATCACTAGCAGTCGAGATGACAGGCATCTTATCCGCATGACTGTAACGGATCGTGCAGCCACGTCTCGATCCCCGAGTCAACAGATGGGGACGTTTGCAAGACAACAACCATCTGTACGAACAGTTCGACGAAGTTTGCAGCAGCATGGACTATCAGCTCGGAGACCATGGGTGTGGTTACCCTTGACGCTGCATCACAGACAGGAGCGCCTGCGATGGTGTACTCAACGACGAACCTGGGTGCACGAATGGCACAATGTTATTTTTTCGGATGAATCCAGGTTCTGTTTACAGCATCATGATAGTCCCATCCGTGTTAGGCGACATCGCGGTGAACGCACTTTGGAAGCGTGTATTCGTCATCGCCATACTGGCGTATCACCTGGCGTGATGGTATGGGATGTCATTGGTTACACGTCTCGGTCACCTCTTGTTCGCATTGACGGCACTTTGAACAGTGGACGTTACATTTCAGATGTGTTACGACCCGTGGCTCTACCCTTCATTCGATCCCTGCGAAACCCTACATTTCAGCAGGATAATGCACGACCGCATGTTTTAGGTCCTGTACGGGCCTTTCTGGATACAGAAAATGTTCGACTGCTGCCCTGGCCAGCAGATTCTCCAGATCTCTCACCAATTGAAAATGTCTGGTCAATGGTGGCCGAGCAACTGGGTCATCACAATACGCCCGTCACTACTCTTGATGAACTGTGGTATCGTTTTGAAGCTGCATGGGCAGCTGTACCTGTACACGCCAGCCAAGCTCTGTTTGACTCAATGCCCAGCCGTATCAAGGCCGTTATTACGGTCAGAGGTGGTTGTTCTGGGTACTGATTTCTCAGGATGTATGCACCCAAATTGCGTGAAAATGTAATCACATGTCAGTTCTAGTATAATATATTTGTCCAATGAATACCCGTTTATCATCTGGATTTCTTCTTGGTGTAGCAATTTTAATGGCCAGTAGTGTATTTTCCAAGTATCCGGTGTCGCTCAGTACGCCTAATCTTTATGAGGTTGGGCCTTGTCCTTTAGTAGACTGCATGCGACATCATTCAGTGTAATAGTAGGGTGTGATTCGGCGCAATAACGGTTAATCGTAAACCATAACAAAATAATAATAACAATGACAGTAATTATAATCACACCAACAATACTGTTATTTGGACAATCGTAAACAATAACAGCATAATAATAATGATATAATAATAATTACAACAACAAAACTGTTACTTTTAACAATTTTTAAAAGCGATTACAGTTACGAATACCTCACGTCTCGCTACTGCTCTACAGTTCCCTCTACTGCAATGGAAGTTGTTCCCTGATGTGTTAACAGATGTCCAATCATCCTGTACTTTCTTCTTGTCAGTGTTTTTCAGACGTTCCTTTCCTCGTCGATTGTCATCGGAGAAACTCCTCATTCCTTACCTCAGAATGTGGAACATCTCGCACCATTTTACATTGTCGAACGCTTTTTCCAGGTCGACAAATCCAATGAACTTGTCTTGATTTTTCTTCAGTCTTGCTTCCATTATCAATCGCAATGTGAAAACTGCCTCTTCGATGCCTTTACTTTTCCTAAAGCCTAACTGATCGTCATCTTACAGATGCTGATTTTTTTTCCCCCCATTCTTCTGTATCTTATTCTTGTCAGCAACTTGGATGCACGAGCTGTTACGCTGATTCCGTGATAATTCTCGCACTTGCTATCTTCG
Organism: Schistocerca cancellata; assembly: GCF_023864275.1. NCBI lineage: Eukaryota > Metazoa > Arthropoda > Insecta > Orthoptera > Acrididae > Schistocerca > Schistocerca cancellata. Next base: position 754,603,012 of record NC_064629.1, on the reverse strand, counting down.
GAATTGTGCGGCTGACGTTTTTCCGAAATATGATGTTATGTCGCCAGTCTCACACATTCTGCACACCAAAGTGAATAGTCGTTTTGTTGCCAAAAACCCCAACGATTTTAGAAATTCCCATAGAATGTTATCAATCCCTTCTGCCTTATTTGAACTTAAGTCGTCCAAACTTCTTTTAAATTCTGATTATAATACTGCATGCCTATCTCTTCCCTTCGAGTACCGTTTCTTTTTCTGTCACGTCGTCAGACAAATCTTCCCCCTCTAGAGGCCTTCAATATATCCACTTATCCGCTCTCTTCACTGCATTTAACAGTGGAATTCTCATTGCACTCTTAATCTTACCGCCCTTGCTTTTAATTTTACCGAAAGTTGTTGTGACTTTTCTGTATGCTGAGTCCGTTCTCCCGACAATCATTTCTTTTTGGATTTTTCATATTTTTCATGCAGCCAGAACGGTTTACGGAAGCTGGTTACAACCCAGTGCGAACAACCTCAGTGGTCATTCACTTTCACGGGAAGCACGTAATCGTAGAAAGTACGTCGTCTTTTTTTAATTCGTTTACAGAAAATTATGCTATTTATGTGGGCATGAAATAACTGGAAGTAAAGTTTCATCCGTAAAACAACATTATTAATTTTCTTTTATAATTTCCGGGTGTGTAAATCAACTATGAATCAAAGGGTCATACTATGTGGGGAGTGAAAATTTGTGAGGAAAATTATAGCCTTCCGACACAGGAGCAGCATACTAAAATTAGAAGTTTTGTATCAGCAACGGCGGCAAATACATAAATATGCTGGGAGATCGTCGAAATTTAACAAGTGAAAAAGAGATTTTTCAAAACCTTGATGACGTAAGCAGTTGGAAAGTGCGCCAAGGTACATGCATGGAATCAATCATCAGTTATTTGAGAAGGAGAACTTCTGGTCGAGCAGACGCAGCCATTGATTTGGTGATTTTAACTTACGACGGAAAAGGGCAGGAAAAGGTTGTTAATGAAACTCACACTGAATAGCTTTTCTGTTAAACCATTCTTTTCTGTCATAACTGTATAATATACAACCACTTTTAGAGGTGCGTGTGTTTCGACTGAAATCATTTTGGAAAAAGATCTCTTGTATTTACCTTACAGGCATAACATATAACGATTATATTGATAGTTTTTGAATTATCTGCAAATGCTCTTCTCGAAGAGCTATCTCGTGGAGTTTATTGCGTGCTGCAAAGAGATACACCATGGAAGGTGGTTGGCGAAAACCATCTATATATTGAAAACCCTGAATCGCGATGGAACAAACAAATATTTGAAGATCAGAAAGCAGGCAAGGAGGCCGTAGTGGTGTGTGGCAAACGATTCCCTGTCAACCTATATGATGGTGTGAGCGGAGAGTCTATGAGCAACATCAGGTACAAAAGCTACATGAAATCGGCGTTCATAACAAATGCCAACATCGCTTCTATCCCACCAACTGAAGATGCTGCTTGCCAGAATATTCTCCGCGTGTACCACCTGGTACGACAATGGATGGGCAAAAATAAAAATCCTGAGGTAAGGGATTAAACGAGCTCAGGTTCGCCTAGTTCCAACCACTATGCTTCAGCCACCAGCACCAAACGTTATTCTGACCTATGCCGCATGCATATGCAAAACTGAGTGTCATGGCTACTCTTCTAGCTGCGAAAAACAGGCCTCTACTGCTCAAAGCTCCGCATTAACTGCGATACTGTTTGCGAGAATGTCAGCCTCCTAGAAGAAGCCGTGTTGGAAGTAGTGAAGGAACAGAACACTGAAACGAGGACCGTTACAGACTACGGTAAGCCATATTTCACATTTTTGTTATTATAATTTCTCCTTGTGAAATCTTTTGATCTCATTATTGTAACAAACACTGTACATTGGTTTCAGCTCCAGTTACTTACCTAATATCTGATGTGAACTGAAATTAGTCATCATCATCATCATACTTAGGTGTAAAACACCCAAACATAGCCTCAATTTGCTGACGAATCAAGTAAAGACGAGGGCAGTGGCGCATGAAGCGCGAAGCGAATGAAACTTTTTTGAAATTTCTTTATAACGATTATATCTATAATATAATATTATGGTAATTATTGTTATCATCGAATGCCAAATAAGGCTTAATTATTATGTCATTTACATAAGTTATTTGAACACCTTTTAATTGTAGGAGTGACGTAAGGTTTCATTTTGCGTTTGAAGGGACTTCATAGCATACGAGGGGTGAGGCTATTGGTGGTGGCGTCAGAAATTACGCTAACTTCAACATACGCTACACGCCATAAGGTTGGTCTAACGAGACAAGTCATTGTGATTATTTTCATATATAGTCAATTTTGCTGAAAATTACAAAGCTTCCGTGTTGATTCCGAAAAACACAAAACAGTCCCAATTGTTCCAGTTTTCTCCGCTTTTCACCCATTTTCTGGACGAAATTTTAGTTGGACTTTGAAAATTTGGATTCAGCACCGTCGAAAACATGTGGAACACTTGTGAAAAACACTTGTACAGAACTTTACATTCTTTTCCTCTGACTGGAATACGCCTGCGCGATTGTTTCAGCCTAACGGGAGTTTCCAACACGCCAGGAGCTAAACATTGTCCAAACCAGATGCAATAGAATGGCCAGACGCCATAACAACTGTGACTGCTTTGGAATAAAACATGGAAAACTGTAATCAAAGTTGTATCCAGTGTGTGACGACAGCTCTTAATCCTTTACGACGAAACAAAGTGTTGACACTGCTGTCGAAGGCGAAAGATAAGGTTAAAAACATGTCTTTTCCTGATCATTACGCGACCCCCCAGTTTGAAGTCCTACTGTACTGTAATATTGTGTGAGTGCAGGCTCTTTAGTCCACTCATGCTAGAATCGTTGATCTTTGTGACTTATGCCATTATTGCCTCTATGATTATCAGAATCACTGTCATTAATAATTTTTGACGTTTAAACTGAAAAAAATTTCTGTCATGGCTTGTCCATTTGTTCCACTAAAAGGCAAGAGTTTTCCCATTTACGAGCTTGAATGCAACTTGAAAGCCGCTTGGTTTAATGCTCCTTCTGTGATTTTAAATTCATCATCGAATATTAATGTACAATTGTTTTCGAATATATTCGTTCATTACAGCCCATATGAGTTCAACTGCAATTAAATCTGAATTGTAAGATAGTAATCTAAAAACTGAATTCCTTGTTCGACGATGATAATATACATTTTCATGTTTCAAACCTGCGGCCCCCGCCTTTTAACAGGAGAGTACGGTACAGTCCTGCTATGTACGTAGAATTATGAAATGACGTAAGGCTTTGTGAGAAACAGTTAATCATTTCTTTTTTTCGGGAAGACAGAGGTGACACTGGATTAACATTAATTTTACGATAACAAGCAGTATCAATCACAAACAGCGTGTTTGATGTGAGATCTGAGATTAATTTGCTACTGATCTACTTCTCAAAGTGTTCAAAGTTCATATCAATGAGATTATCGCAATATTTCGTTCTAGACGTTGATGTTAGTAATGCATTCGGTATCATCCAAGTGTTGTTTGCATGCCCAATAAGAGTTTCGATTCCCTTACAAAAGACGCCAGTAATTAGTTATCGTCATCTCTCAAAGCTAAACGTGTAGTGTTGGATAGCCGAAATAGAGCTAGACCAGTAGCCCTGACACAAACAAGTTGTTGCTGTCACGTATCTTAACGTAACTACCCCTACATGCATTTGTATCTGTACTGACTTCTAATGAATACTTTCCTGTTCATATGTCGTTGTTACGGAATGCCAAAACCATTTTTCAGGCGTTTTATTTTGCCCCTAATCTGTGGGCGCAATCCGTGACATGGCGCCTCAAACCACGCGGCCACTACGCGCGGCCCCCACATACGTTAACAGGCTCCCACTACCTCTGAACACTTCTTAACTATTGCAACCACTTTTTGTAAATATTTCCGTTTTCTGTAAGTAAGCCAGCCGAAGTGGCCGTGCTGTTCTAGGCGCTGCAGTCTGGAACCGCGAGACCGCTACGGTCGCAGGTTCGAATCCTGCCTCGGGCATGGATGTGTGTGATGTCCTTAGGTTAGTTAGGTTTAACTAGTTCTGAGTTCTAGGGGACTAATGACCTCAGAAGTTGAGTCCCATAGTGCTCAGAGCCATTTTAACCATTTGAACCTGTAAGAAATTTAAACTTACCTGCTCAGGAATAAACCCGATGTAAGCATTACTCCACGTACTCTTCCGCATTTGCTTAAAGCTGAATGGATTTCGTTTCACGTGGGGCGGAAGCCAAGATAGGTCCAGCACAGTCAAGTACTGTCGTATGGATACGTTTTCTGCTGATACAAGCACATAAGCTGAACGATAATACGGGACAACAGCTTTACCGGCGCATTGAACTTGGACAGCACTGGCCAGCCAGCTGGTCAAAAAATGGTTCAAAATGGCTCTGAGCACTATGCGACTTAACTTCTGAGGTCATCAGTCGCCTAGAACTTAGAAATAATTAAACCTAACTAACCTAAGGACATCACACACATCCATGCCCGAGGCAGGATTCGAACCTGCGACTGTAACGGTCGCTCGGATCCAGACTGTAGCGCCTAGAACCGCAAGGCCACTCCGGCCGGCGCTGGTCAAACTAACCTGCAATAATGTGAGCAGTTTCAGTTCAGACCTAAAAAGAGACGAGCAACGAAACAATATAGCTTCGAGTGTCATTTAATTTTTAAAGAGAATGAAGTAATATTCGGCAAAACTCCAGCACTACCCCACGCTTCTTAGGTGACCAGACGGAAAGCATAAAAGTGCTCTCGTTCTTACCTAACACAGCATTTTAATTACAGACGAGAGTTTTTTTTTTTTTTTGTGTGTGGTTTTAGGGCGCACAACTTCAATGGTCATTAGCGCCCTGACAGACGAGAGTGATGAAAAATCTTGACTTAAACACAGGGTAATTTTTCTGAACGAGCAATGTATGATGCAAAACCATACTGCACGGATTTCACCGCACTGTTGAATACTGAACCCACTGAAGATATTAATTACAGTCAGTCGTCTGGTAATCTCTTAGCTCCTTCCTTATCCGAATCCGAGAAATACATTTCAGTTCTGGAACTGTCATCTGCTACGTTGATAACGAGTCGATCAACAACGGATCCCAGGAAGCCAGCCAGGCGGCGCATTTCCTCCTCCTCTTTTATGACGTGCCGTTCTACCCTCCTGGAAATTAAAATAATAACACCGTGAATTCATTGTCCAAGGAAGGGGAAACTTTATTGACACAGTCCTGGGGTCAGATACATCACATGATCACACTGACAGAACCACAGGCACATAGACACAGGCAACAGAGCATGCACAGTGTCGGCACTAGTACAGTGTATATCCACCTTTCGCAGCAATGCAGGCTGCTATTCTCCCATGGAGACGATCGTAGAAATGCTGGATGTAGTCCTGTGGAACGGCTTGCCATGCCATTTCCACCTGGCGCCTCAGTTGGACCAGCGTTCGTGCTGGACGTGCAGACCGCGTGAGACGACGCTTCATCCAGTCCCAAACATGCTCAATGGGGGACAGATCCGGAGATCTTGCTGGCCAGGGTAGTTGACTTACACCTTCTAGAGCACGTTGGGTGGCACGGGATACATGCGGACGTGCATTGTCCTGTTGGAACAGCAAGTTACCTTGCCGGTCTAGGAATGGTAGAACGATGGGTGCGATGACGGTTTGGATGTACCGTGCACTATTCAGTGTCCCCTCGACGATCACCAGTGGTGTACGGCCAGTGTAGGAGATCGCTCCCCACACCATGAAGCCGGGTGTTGGCCCTGTGTGCCTCGGTCGTATGCAGTCCTGATTGTGGCGCTCACCTGCACGGCGCCAAACACGCATACGACCATCATTGGCACCAAGGCAGAAGCGACTCTCATCGCTGAAGACGACACGTCTCCATTCGTCCCTCCATTCACGCCTGTCGCGACACCACTGGAGGAGGGCTGCACGATGTTGGGGCGTGAGCGGAAGACGGCCTAACGGTGTGCGGGACCGTAGCCCAGCTTCATGGAGACGGTTGCGAATGGTCCTCGCCGATACCCCAGGAGCAACAGTGTCCCTAATTTGCTGGGAAGTGGCGGTGCGGTCCCCTACGGCACTGCGTAGGATCCTACGGTCTTGGCGTGCATCCGTGCGTCGCTGCGGTCCGGTCCCAGGTCGACGGGCACGTGCACCTTCCGCCGACCACTGGCGACAACATCGATGTACTGTGGAGACCTCACGCCCCACGTGTTGAGCAATTCGGCGGTACGTCCACCCGGCCTCCCGCATGCCCACTATACGCCCTCGCTCAAAGTCCGTCAACTGCACATACGGTTCACGTCCACGCTGTCGCGGCATGCTACCAGTGTTAAAGACTGCGATGGAGCTCCGTATGCCACGGCAAACTGGCTGACACTGACGGCGGCGGTGCACAAATGCTGCGCAGCTAGCGCCATTCGACGGCCAACACCGCGGTTCCTGGTGTGTCCGCTGTGCCGTGCGTGTGATCATTGCTTGTACAGCCCTCTCGCAGTGTCCGGAGCAAGTATGGTGGGTCTGACACACCGGCGTCAATGTGTTCTTTTTTCCATTTCCAGGAGTGTATATCTCGCCAGCGTTCCGCAGTGTCATATGAAAAATCTGCGTGCGTAGTTCCAGTACGTCTGGCAGCTTAACAGTCTTGTTATTTCTCGCGTCAAATCCCTTAACTTGGCTCCAGATGAGTTCATATTGTAGTGGTACAGTTTCAAGTGTAAAATGCAGCATTTGTATTGTGGGCTCAATGCTGTGAAAATGACTGTTTGTCATGTTTCTACGACACTTATCACTCTGGTTCGTGTGAGACTACATCTGTGGTAGAAAAAAATAACGAACGTAGTCCAAATAAAGAGCATGGTTTCTCATTATTGCCCCACAAAAACTAAATTGTCAAGTTTTCTTAGTTTAAGCGACCTTTATTAACTACCTTTCATAAAATATCTACAATTAAGAATTTATACTTGAAATGAAAACAGGAATTTAGCGTGCAATATGTAATTAGGAACAAGAAGACGTGCATTATTCATAAGAAATGATGGTAATGATTCCGCTAGGCATATAGTGCATGTTTGCATCTCATCTATATCAAATACAGTCCTTAGAAAACTTCAATGCAGATTTTTTTCTGTAAATTTACGAAAAACATTAAGAACAACCTATTTCTCGGAATTTTTTAACCGTGTCCCACATGCGTGTCTCACAATCAGTATGGAACTGGAAACATCCTCAGCCATTTTCATACTGCGTATTAACAGAGCGACAATCAGAGCACAACAATACGGAGGCTGTGACTGTACACGATTTTCGAAATAAAAACTACATAGCTAAAGCGAGGTTAAGAAAAACGTAGATAGCTGTTAATAGATTAGAATACCATAAAGTTTCATTTAACGTAACTTAGTAATAATATGTCTAAGACATAAGTAAGACCTACTTCCAAGAGCGTAACGACCCCACTGTACGTGTGCTATGGTTTCTGACCAATCATCGCGTTTGTATTTGTTTACATCAAGTTTATTCTTACGATGAACAGAGATATTCTGATGTACAGCATTTACTATCACTTACTTTCTTCATTTTCGAATACAGCATTCACTTACTCGGGAAAAATCAGGAATGTGAGCCCAGAGAGACTTGCTACCACTGTTGCTACATAGTCTCAATAGGTCTCTCGCTGTTTCTTCCACTACTACATAAAACCAACTCATGGGTTTTTGTAGTATTCTCTGGATTGGTGCCAGATCCTTAGATCAACATGACTCGATATTTTGGCAGTCCATCTGTCTACCATCGTTAGGAGACATGCTGCTATTGCCGAGTCCAATTGAAAAAGTGATGCCAAAACTGGAAACTGTCGTCCTATATAGGACCTTGTACAGTACATCGCACATGCGACAGCCACCACTGATGCTGCCCCCAAGACTGGGCTTGCGGCGCTGCCAATAGTAGAAACAGGCGCCAACAATGTATTCTCAAATACTCGAGCTGATTGCACCAAAGATTTGTGCTTTGGTGTGGGATAATACAAGGTTACATGTCCTGCTAAGAGGAAAGACCTTGACTCTATTAATCAAATTGTCAGCTAACCTAATTGCAACTGACTCCTTATACACCTTATACACTGGCAAATACATCTACATACATACTCCGCAATCCACCATACGGTGTGTGGCGGAGGGTACCTCGTACCACAACTAGCATCTTCTTTCCCTGTTCCACTCCCAAACAAAACGAGGGAAAAATGACTGCCTATATGCCTCTGTACGAGCCGTAATCCCTCTTATCTTATCTTTTTGGTCTTTCCGCGAAATGTAAGTTGGCGGCAGTAAAATTGTACTGCAGTCAGCCTCAAATGCTGGTTCTCTAAATTTCCTCAGTAGCGATTCACGAAAAGAACGCCTCCTTTCCTCTAGAGACTCCCACCCGAGTTCCTGAAGCATTTCCGTAACACTCGCGTGATGATCAAACCTACCAGTAACAAATCTAGGAGCCCACCTCTGAATTGCTTCTATGTCCTCCCTTAATACGACCTGATAGGGATCCCAAACGCTCGAGCAGTACTCAAGCATAGGTCGTATTACTGTTTTATAAGCGGTCTCCTCTACAGATGAACAACATCTTCCCAAAATTCTACCAATGAACAGAAGACGACTATCCGCCTTCCCCACAACTGCCAATACATGCTTGTCCCACTTCATACCAGGGTCGTGTCAAATTTTATCCCCTGTCCTTCATTTAAACAATGCTCCACTACCACCTACTTTTCAAGCTGCTGTAGCCTCATGCAGTGGCGGATACATATGGCAAGAGGGGGGGGGGGGGAGGGGTGGAGGGTGCTGCCATCATTGCGGGTCCACCTGCATTGCCATCCGCGCCGCCCCCGCCAATCAGCCTCCCCGCTATTCGTTTATTTCTTTAGTCAGTCGACTCTACTGAATCGAGTTATCGAGTAATTGTACTTTCCTATGTAGCACGCGAGTCCAAGTCATCGTACACTCCTGGAAATTGAAATAAGAACACCGTGAATTCATTGTCCCAGGAAGGGGAAACTTTATTGACACATTCCTGGGGTCAGATACATCACATGATCACACTGACAGAACCACAGGCACATAGACACAGGCAACAGAGCATGCACAATGTCGGCACTAGTACAGTGTATATCCACCTTTCGCAGCAATGCAGGCTGCTATTCTCCCATGGAGACGATCGTAGAGATGCTGGATGTAGTCCTGTGGAACGGCTTGCCATGCCATTTCCACCTGGCGCCTCAGTTGGACCAGCGTTCGTGCTGGACGTGCAGACCACGTGAGACGACGCTTCATCCAGTCCCAAACATGCTCAATGGGGGACAGATCCGGAGATCTTGCTGGCCAGGGTAGTTGACTTACACCTTCTAGAGCACGTTGGGTGGCACGGGATACATGCGGACGTGCATTGTCCTGTTGGAACAGCAAGTTCCCTTGCCGGTCTAGGAATGGTAGAACGATGGGTTCGATGACGGTTTGGATGTACCGTGCACTATTCAGTGTCCCCTCGACGATCACCAGTGGTGTACGGCCAGTGTAGGAGATCGCTCCCCACACCATGATGCCGGGTGTTGGCCCTGTGTGCCTCGGTCGTATGCAGTCCTGATTGTGGCGCTCACCTGCACGGCGCCAAACACGCATACGACCATCATTGGCACCAAGGCAGAAGCGACTCTCATCGCTGAAGACGACACGTCTTCATTCGTCCCTCCATTCACGCCTGTCGCGACACCACTGGAGGCGGGCTGCACGATGTTGGGGCGTGAGCGGAAGACGGCCTAACGGTGTGCGGGACCGTAGCCCAGCTTCATGGAGACGGTTGCGAATGGTCCTCGCCGATACCCCAGGAGCAACAGTGTCCCTAATTTGCTGGGAAGTGGCGGTGCGGTCCCCTACGGCACTGCGTAGGATCCTACGGTCTTGGCGTGCATCCGTGCGTCGCTGCGGTCCGGTCCCAGGTCGACGGGCACGTGCACCTTCCGCCGACCACTGGCGACAACATCGATGTACTGTGGAGACCTCACGCCCCACGTGTTGAGCAATTCGGCGGTACGTCCACCCGGCCTCCCGCATGCCCACTATACGCCCTCGCTCAAAGTCCGTCAACTGCACATACGGTTCATGTCCACGCTGTCGCGGCATGCTACCAGTGTTAAAGACTGCGATGGAGCTCCGTATGCCACGGCAAACTGGCTGACACTGACGGCGGCGGTGCACAAATGCTGCGCAGCTAGCGCCATTTGACGGCCAACACCGCGGTTCCTGGTGTGTCCGCTGTGCCGTGCGTGTGATCATTGCTTGTACAGCCCTCTCGCAGTGTCCGGAGCAAGTATGGTGGGTCTGACACACCGATGTCAATGTGTTCTTTTTTCCATTTCCTGGAGTGTATTTTATACGTTTCTGTCTGGCACATAGATAACTAACACATACCTGCGAGAAAAGTCGCGGCCATTCTAGTGATCTAGACATTGCACTGTCCAAAGAAATGCCTGAGGTCGACAATGAAGGAGGATCGACTTAATGGCTTAGCTCTGTTGAACACTCACCCTGACATTGATTGTCCTATTGTCAATGTAATTAACCAATTTGCCAGGAAGAATAGGCACACAGAATTCATCATTTAAGGAAGAGAACCACAATTGTAACTTTTTTACATAATAAGATGGCATTGTCTTGTATATGTGTATAATAATTTTAAATAAAACTTTTTTAAACTTTGCATGTGACTTGATTATTTTTTATTATGGTAAAAGTAAAGGTATATCAAGATATCTTTAGCGCTCCCTCCTTGAGATTTTTCTGTATTCACCACAGGCATCATGTGACGGCGATGTTCCATGCACCGGTCCTGAACTGTGTGAGTAGCTTCACATATTTATAAAAGTAAAATGCTAACAAAATGTCAGTTTGGTTTTTCGAAAGACTTTTTAACAGAAAATGCTGTATTTGCTTTCACTGAACATATATTAAATACTCTGAAGAACTGTACATCACCCATTGGGATATTTTTGGATTTCGCAAAGGTTTTTCATTGTGGAAATCACAGAATTCTTATATATAAGTTCAAGTATCATGGTATGAGAGAGACAGTGTGCAAATGATTTAGATAATATTTAACTAGAAGAGTGCAGAAGGCTGAAATAAACAACACACATAAAGTGGAAAAAGCAGAATATTCCTCAAACTGGGAAGGTATTGAGAATGGGGTACAACAGGGCTCAATTTTGGGTCCCTTATTGCTCTTAACTTATATGAATTACTGTAAACTCTGTATTCAAGAAGATGCAAAGCTAGTTCTTTTTGCTGAGGATACAGGTATACTAATCACACCAGACAAACAAGAATTAGTCGAGGAAATTATAAATAATGCCTTTCAGAAAATTATTAGATGGTTCTCTGCAAATGGACTATCATTAAATTTTGATAAAATACAGTATACACAGTTCTGTACAGTAAATTACATAACACAGTCAACAGATATAGACTCTAAACAGAAGTCTATAGCTATGGCAGAATATCCAAAATTTTTGGATGTGTGCGTTGTTGAGAAATTGAACTGGAGGAAACATGTCGATGGTCTGCTGAAACGACTGAGTTGAGCTACTGATGCCATTAGGTTTATCGCAAATTTCGGTGATAAACATATCGGTAAATTAGCTTATTCACTTCTTTTGTATGCATCATATTCTGGAGTAATTCATAACTAAGGAAAAAGGTATTCATTGCACAAAAGTTTATAATCAGAATAATAACAAGAGCCCACTCAAGATCATCTTGCAGAAATTTATTTAAGGAACTAGGGATATTCACAGTAGCTTAACAATGTATATATTCACTTATAAAATTTATTAATAATCCATCCCAATTCAAAATTGATAGCAGTGTACATAGCCACAACACTAGGAGAAAGGCTCATCTTCACTCTTATGGGTTAAATCTGATTTGGCACAGCAAGGGGTGAGTTACATTGCCACAAAAGTCTTTGGTCACTTAACAAATAGCATCAAACGTCTGACAGTTAGCCAACCAGCATTAAAAAAAATTAAGAGAATTTCTGAATGACTTCTCCTTCTACTCAATTGTTGAATATTTAGATATAAATTATAAATTTTACAATGGATAAAAAATTTAATTATGTTGTATGAAGAAACTTTTTGATAAACTGACACATTCCACATCATTACAAAGTGTCTCATTCATGGTCTATGGAACAAGTATTAAGCTAGTCTAATCAGAGTATCTATTTTCCTCAAACACGGACACCAAATGTGCAAATTCCTGTGGTATACTACCTGCATCAAATATACCAAATTATCTGTATAGCAGAGTCCCAAGAGAATCAATGCATTGGTAAGGTGGTGGCAACCCTTTTTCATGCAGATATTGTTTGGATGTGTTGGTTTGAAGTGATGAACATGTCTCTGAGGATTACCATGTATTTTGTAAACCACTACATACAAAAACTGCAGTTTCACTTTCAACCTCCATGACAAATTCCAGGGTGGGATGAAGACAGTGAAAGCAATCCAAAAACTGCATAAGATCATTGCATCCAAGAGACCACACAAAAAACCTGTCACCATTGTATCTCCAGAAACGCCTTGATTTCAAACCTGAAGTGCTCAGTGCCCTGTACCCAAAGTCCTCTATGAAGAAATTGGCAACACTGGGTGATAAAGAGCTATGCATAGCTATCCTTCAGCCTGTTCAAAAATATCACCATTAAATGAAAAAGTATGGGGATGTCAGAATATGACAATAAATCTTGAACAAACTGATGGAGTGGCTACGGGTAGCTCCTTATCACACAGTAAACAGATATGGGTTAAGACTTAACATTCTTTATTATTAGTGGTTCTAGAGAGAACTCTGTTGGACACTGTTAACAGTTGGAACAGTGCATGTGATGGTAAAGAAACAGATCATTAATTGGTGTATTTATGGTCAGTTTTCCTTGTAACTCATATTGAAGAATTTCAGAATCACATTTTATGTGTTTCTCAGCTGGTGTAGAACTGAGCTGTGAAAGGAAAGAGAGAGAAGAAAATACAAAAAATTATAGTCTTCTAATTTGCTGTATCTGCACTGTGTTCATTTTTGACAGTTTCAAATACCTGAAATTTGGAAGTAATAATGTTTTACAGATGTTTTCACATTTTACTATGTTAATTTCAGTCACTTTCACATTTTGTCATTCCAATGACATCAGTAAGCTGAAAACTTTCCTTATTGCCATAACATAATTAAATTTGGGGTTACTCATCTTTAAGAGAGGAAGTTTTTACTGGCAAAAAGTAAAAGTAATTCACAGTGTTCATGCAATAGCATATTTTAGACAGGTGTTTCAGGAGTTACAGGTAGTTATTTTAGCTACAGAATCATAGAGTGCATCAGTGCATCAAGACAAAAACTGAGCAGTGCCAATAGTGTTGAAGATGTTGAACTGACAGGGATGTGTATGCAGAGCCAGTTAGACATCATATGCTAGAAGAATTATACATACTACAAGGAAGCAATGCACAAACATCACATTTTGTTATATTGTAAAAAAAAAAAAGTGACAGAGATGTGTAAGATATTAATGCACATGTGAAGAACGGACTCTGTAAGCTGAAAATTGACATTTTTTCTGAAAAATATCACCACAGGGAATGCAGCCTGGTGTTACCAATTTGATCTACAGTAGGGTAGACATCCATCACAGTTACAGTGCACACCTGTCACAACCACATTTCTTTTGTCATACAAAGCTGCATGTGTATCATGAATGCTTCAGTCAGTTCTAAAACAAACCTTCACTGACAAGTTTCAACGCTTCTGTGAATGTTATTGAATGTGTATTGTGAAAAAAGGAGGTTATTATAAATGAAAATTAAGGAATGTAATTTTTAATTTTGGTTTCTTTGTTTTGTGACAATGAACATTTTAGACTGATCTTTCAGATTAAGTATTATGTAAATATCAATTAAAACTGCTAATATTTTTCACAAAGAAAATGTATTTTTAGCATAAATCAGTTGACACAGCAATGCCAGATATTGCAAACATGATCTATTAAACATGGAAATTGCTATCTATAACTACCGTGTATAAAAATTCTAGAAATCAGTGTGACAGCTATCCAATTGTTGAGATCATCTTTCACACCTTTCTTGCAACTAGGCCCATCTTAGCTTTATCTTCTGTGTTTCTGAAAAATGTTTCATAAATTTCTCTTGTTTAGAACTCAAAAATATATTTTTAGTATTTGCAGAGAATTCTCTAACCAAAATCCTCAAGCAAAAGCTGAATCTTTCATTACCTCTATGCAATTTCCAAACTGATGGAGCACTTTTGTTACATCCAGTGTATTACAAAATCAGTGTCTTGTGATTCTAGGTGGTGCAAATGATGTGTACAAAAACAAACTCAAAATTGCAGCCACAATTCTAAGAGAAACATTGAGTAAAATAGATGAGTAAAAGGCAATTGTGATGGGCATACCACATAGGTATAACCTTATGGCACCTTCTGTTATAAACAAAGAGATTCAAAAGGCCAACATGATTCACACACAGATTTACCTGTCCAATTCAAATGCTTCTTTCCTCAGCATAGATGACCTGGAAACAATGCACTTTACAGCACATGGCATGCATGTGAATAAAAGAGGCAAAGCGTTACTAAATCAGAGAATTAAAGTGTTCCTGAAGAAGAGTATTCATCATAGAAATGAGAACTGTGACACTGTTACACTGCAATCAGTAAAAAAGGCATGCAAAACATTGTTCACAGCCAAGGCCATCGTAGGCCTGCAGCAACTTTCTTTACCAGTTGATACAGAGGATGAGGAAGCTGTCACTGCATATCCATCTGTACTCACAACAACAACAATAGCAGTAAAGCATACTGAAGCACCGCCAGTAGAAGAAGAGGAAACAACTATAAGTCTATCTGCACTCACAGCTACAACAGCAGTAGAAGAGACAGAACTACCACCAACAGAAGGAGAGGAAACAACTGCAAGTGAAATGTGTAGTGTAACAAGCAGGCAAAAAATGGTGCCATCATCCTGTCTGAAGGACTTATTAACATCAGGCATGAAGAGGAGGAAACCACCACGATAAGTAGAACTAAATGTTTAACAGTATTTCATCAAACTATACAATCCATAAAGAATAAAGTTCAGCAGCTAGAATTAGAATTGCAAACACTAGTAAGTCCATTGTATTTATCACTGAACACTGGTGTAAGGAAGAAGAAATTGTATATTTTCCATTAACATCTTACGATCTGGTCTGTTCCTATAGTAGGAATTTCATGAAAGGTGGGGGTTCATGTACGAGGGGGGACCCAAAAATAACTGGAATTTCTTTCTAAAAAGCATATACTTTATTGTTTTCAAATACAACCTTAATCTCCTTCAAAGCACTGTCCATTAGCATTAATAGACTTGTCCAAACATTCATTCCAGTCTTTGAAGCACCTTTTAAATTCGTCCTCTTTGATACCTGCTAGCACTTTCATGACATTGCGTTTTACGACTTCCACATCCGAAAAATGCTTCCCTCTCAAGTCTCTTTTCATCCTCGGGAATAGGAAGAAGTCCGGGGGTCCTAAATCTGGCAAATAGGGCATGTGGGTCAAGGTAGTCATCTTTGTTGAGGCCAAAAACTAGCGAACGCTTAAAGCCATGGGCCCGGGAGCGTTGTTGTGAAGCAGGAACCACACGCCAGAATCCCACAAAGCCAGACATTTTTGGGACACACTTCTGCAAAACCGTTTCATAACCTCCAGATAGAATTGTTGGTTTACTGTCTGGTTTTCATGGACAAATTCAGAGTGCACGATCCCTTTGATGTCAAAAAACATATCAACATTGTTTTTACATTCGATTTCACTTGTCGAGCTATTTTTGGTCAAGGTGAGCCAGGTGACCCATAGCACCATGACTCATCACCTGTAATGATTTTGTTGAAAAAATGTGGATCATCTTTGAACGCGTCCTTCATTTTGAGACAGGCTTGAACGCAACAATCCCTTTGATCTCCAGTAAGAAGCTTCGGCCCGAATTTTGCTGCCACTCTTCCCATCCCCAAATCAATGGTCAAGATGCGCTGAATTGAGCTCCAGGGCAAGCTGGACAAATTCTTGAGTTGGTCAATTGCCCTGCATCTATCTTCACTGATGAGATCATGGATTTTGTCGATGTTGTCTTTGCTTTGAGCAGTTGAAGATTGACCGGAGTGGAGCTGATCTTCAACCACCTTTTCTCCCTTTTTAAATCAAGGAAACCATTCATACACTTGTGTTTTACTAAGAGCATGGTCTTTGTAGGCTGTCTGAATAATCACAACAGTTTCTGCTGCGTTATTGCCGAGCAAGAAACAAAACTTCACTGCCGCACGTTGTTCGTAAGAACTAGCCATTTCCTCGTGTCACGTCTGCACTGTACACACACTCAAAGAACTGCCAAAGAAACCACACTTCTCACTGTTGGGTGACGCTGCGTGACAGAATGACTCAGCAGAGCTCCTACTACAACCCTCTGGCGGCGCAACCTGCTACTACAAGTACATGATGTGCAGCATTATGATTCCGGTTACTTTTGGGTCCCCCCTCATATTTGTGTGAAAAAGGTATTACATTTAAAATCAGAAAGGACCTTGTAGCATTAAGTGAAGACAAACATTTTCATTTATCAGTGGTTGAAATATCAGAAAAAAGCATGTCAAAAAATTAATTGTATATTGTTTTTATAGATCCCCTAGTGGTAATATGGACTTTTTTTTTTGTTTTTTTTCAAAACTCAGTCAGAGCTTGGACAAGGTATCTAGTCGAAAAATTGACATTCTCATATGTGGAGACTTAAAAATCAACACAATGAAATATGAGGATGTTAGTAGTATATACTTGAATATCATCTGCAGCTATGGCATAATGTCACTCATGAACTGTCCAACTAGAGTGAGTAAACAATCTTCCTCAATAATAGACATTATGACAACAGAGATAGAAAGGAAGTACTGCAGGTTACTTGCTCAAAATCTAGGCCTATCAGACCATCTCTATCAGATATTAAAAGCAAATATTTATATAGAAAAGTCTGCTAAATTGAATACATACAAAAGGGTCTTCTCAGAACCAAACCTATGTCAGTTCTCATTCCAGCTACAACATGAACACTGGGAGGGAGTCTATGTAGAAACAAAGGTAAACAAAATGTTTAATAAGTTCATGACAATATTTAAACTAAAATTTGAGGAAACATTCCACAAAACATTGTGTTTCATTCGAGAGTAAAAAAAAAATATATAGGTGACCAGAGGTACCAAAAAATTGTCTGAAACTCTAAGGTATTGCACATCCATCAAACATAACCAGACTGAACCAGCCTTTTCAGCATTTTACAAAAATTACAGAACGTATAGAAAGGTATTGACAGATGCAAAAAAACTTGCAAACAGTAAAATATTAATGAAGGCAGATAACAAAAACAAGGAAATCTGGAACATAATCAAAGAGGAGACAGCAAATGTTGGACCAAAACATGTGGAAACACAGATTAAAAACAAAGATGTTCACGTAAGCAACTCAAAGGGACTAGCGAACTTTGTGAATGAATACTCCAGCAGCATTACTAAGAAACTGCAAGAGGAATTTCCAGACTCCTATGTCCTACACCACCAGGACCAGACACCACACTCAATTGTGCTCTTTCCAACAACAGAGAAAGAGGTAACACTGGTAATACCCAAATTAAAAATTAAAAATCCACAGGGTTAGATGAGATCCCAGTCAGTGTCCTTAAGAAATATATAAACAACATATAATCCCATTAACAATAATAATTAATGAAACTTTCAGGTCTGGCTGCTTTCCTGAATAGCAGAAACAAGCAAAAGTAATACCAGTACAAAAAAAAATGGCGATCCAGAAAATGTAGAAAACAACAGACCAATTTCTTTATTATCTTGCATTTCCAAAACAATAGAAACCATAATCAAAAATAGACTGATGAAGTACTTAAATAAATACACTCTTTTAAGCAATGAACAATTTGATTTCAGGCCCACAAGAAGTATGCAGTCAGCTATAGCACAGTTTATTAAAGTTGTACTTGAAGCACTAGACAAGGTGAGAATGCAACAGGAATTTTTTTGGAACTATCAAAGGCATTTGACACAGTGTACTGGTACCACAGAATTTTACTACACAGGTTAGAAATATTAGAAATAATGTGTACAGGGCAGAATTGGTTTAAGTGTTGCTTGGAAAACTATATGCAAAGACTTGAAATCTCACATATTTCTATAAGATTAGTAGTAAAACATTAACAGATCTGAAATATATTACTATATGCATCCTCCAGGGAAATATATTGGGCCCAGTCATCTTCCTTACAAATACACTGAAGCGCCAAAGAATACGGAGATATGTACACAGGCAGAATACGGGCTGCAGTTGGCAAAGCCTATATAAGACAACAAGTGTCCGACACAGTTGTTAGATCAGTTACTGCTGCTACAATGGCAGGTTATCAAGATTTAAGTGAATTTGGATGTGGTGTTATAGTTTGTGCACGAGCAATGGGACACAGCATCTCCAAGTTAGTGATGATGTGGGGATTTTCCCATATGACCATTTCACGAGTGTATTGTGAATATCAGGAATCTGGTAAAGCATCAAATTTCTGACATCACTGTGGCCAGTAAAAGATCCTGCAAGAACAGGACCAATGATGACCGAAGGGAATTGTTCAATGTGACAGAAGTGCAACCCTTTCACAAATTGATGCAGAATTCAATGCTGGGCCATCAAGTGTCAGTGTGCAAGCCATTCAATGAAACATAATCAGTATGGGCTTTCAGAGCTGAAGGCCCACTTGTGTAGTCTTGATGACTGCACAACATGAAGCTTTATGCCTCGCCTAGGCCCTTCAACATCAACATTGGACTGTTGATGACTGGAAACATGTTTCCTGGTTGGACGAGTCTCATTTCACATTGTGTAAGAGGATGGACATGTACGGGAGTGGAGATAACCTCATGAGTCCATGGACCCCACATGTCAGCAGGGGTCTGTTGAAGCTGGTGGAGGCTCTGTAATGGTGTGTGACATGAACATCTGGAGTGATATGGGACCACTGATATGTCTAGATATGACTCTGACAGGTGACACGTATGTAAGCATCTCGTCTGATCACCTGCATCCATTCATGTCCATTGTGCATTCCAAAGGACTTGGGCAAATCCAGCAGGGCAATGCGGCACCCCACATGTCCAGAATTGTTACAGAGTGGCTAGAGGAACACTCTTCTGAGTTTAAACACTTCCACTAGCCACCAAACTCCCTAGACATGAACATTATTGAGCATATCTGGAATGCCTTGCAATGTGCTGTTCAGAAGAGATCTCCACCCCTCGTACTCTTAAGGACTTATGGACAGCCCTGCAGGATTCATGGTGTCAATTCCCTCCAGCACTACTTCAGACATTATTCGAGTCCATGCCACATCATTTTGCGATGCTTCTGCATACTTGATATTAGGCAGGTTTACGTTTCTTTGGCTTTTCAATGTATAAATGATTTCCCACAGAATGTCAGTTATGTAACTGAGTCTGTGCAGGACATGTAGGTTTGAGCTGAGTTTTCCCCCTATATATTCTGTATTCTTACCTCAGTTTACATGTTACATTCCAAAGGGATTTGGTGTGTGTGAAGTTTTCTGCTCTGCACTCATCTATGGAAGTGTTGACATCTGCACCATTGGTTTTTTGGTATGAGATTGAAACAAGGTGTTTTAGCAATGTTATTGTGCAAATTGACTTCAGTGAACCTTTAGCAAGGATTATTTACATTGAAGTTGGATTTTACTTTCAAATTTTCAGTCATTATCCTTGAATAGTAGAGTTGTATCACCTGTGTATATATCCACAATAGCATGGTGTGTTTAGGATGTAATTTGTGTATAAAATGAAGAGCAATGGCCCAAGTATGGATCCATATAGGACAGCAAAGTGTAGAATTCTTGCTTCAGGTTTTATTCACTCTCCTGAAATTTTTGTAATTTCTTTATATTGACTCCTATGTTTCAGGTATGATACAACTAAATCTCCTGACCTCTCTCTTATACCACAGAAATACAATGAGCTTATGTGTGTGTTGGGTCATTCCAATATTTTTGTATAACTAGCAGAAGAGCCATGGGTCTATAATTTTCTGGTTTGCATTCACTTTCCTTTTTATTGGCGCTTTCTTCAAACAGTTTTGAAAAATTTCTTCCAAGATTGCTGAAGTGATTAGTTATCTAAGAGATTTCTTGAGCTTTTGCATACAGTATTTAATTTATATAAATGATAATACAATTGCACATGATTTTATTTTAGGGTTGAAATAATTTAAGCCTATTTGTGATCTGACAGTGCTATTTCTATAACACCACTTTTGTACTGTAAATTATATAGATTTGTGAACTTGTGATCTATTTGTGCTCCAGAATTTACAGTTGTATGTGTTAAATTAGATATTGCCTTATTTAAGCCATGTTTTCATTGTGTTAAGAAGTTCCCCATGTGATTTATTCTTTCTTTATGTTATCATAATCAACCTCTGTTGACATCTATATTGGCACTTGATTAAACTATAACATTCCATCAGTTTTGTCACAATGGTGTTCACTGATTAAATTTGGCTATTGTTATTGAGAAAAATTGTCACCACCAGAGACAATTGCTTTGGCAACAACATGTGAATGATGGGGCTGCCATTGACTATCTCAGATAGATGGGCCACAGTGCAACAAATGAAATTCATCACAAATTGAAAACTGGTCAACAACAACAACTGATGAATAGTGATACCAAAAAGAACCACCTGTTTGTTATGTGGTACAGAAACCACTGTGCTACATATGTTCCTCTGCTCATCACTTGTCACCTGTTATACAGGTTAGTGTGGAGATTAGGAACAATATCAATGGATGCCAGAACCATACAAAGAGGTCATCTGAACTGGTGAGCCATGGTAAGTGTTGAAACACACCTATGGCAGGATATCAGTACATTATAAACAACATTATGTGATGCATCCTGCTTGCCAGTAGGGTAAAACTGAACAGAAATGTGGTGGAATTTTTCTTGTGAGGAGCATGCTTCTAAAAGATGAAATAGGTCCTTTGATATGATTACCTTACCCATTTCCAGCTAAGATACAGGAAGCTACTGTCTGATCATTTGTATCCAGTTGCTCACCTACAGCATTCCACAAGAGAGTTGTGGTTTCAGTAAGGCAATGCACCACCCCATCACAGAAAACACTTGCCAAAACAGTTCATGGGATACACTTTTCTCGTGAGGGTACTTTTGTGGCCACTCAGTTCACCAGACCTCAATCCAATTGAGCACATCTAAGACACTACTGTGTAGGAGATGTGTAGCTTGGGCACAGCTCTCCCCAGTCTCCACTAGCTGTGAGTGGCAGTTGAGAAGTCAAGAGCAATGATAGTGCCCCTATGCCTACAGTGTGTTGTGGAGCCTGTGTCATGATGTGCTGCTGTCATCAGGGTGAAAGAAGATGTTCATACTACTAGAAGGTGTCCTAAGTCAGTTATGAGTGCATTATGCATTACATAAGATGTTAGGGTATTTCATTAATCTATGGTGCAGACACATACATGAGTACAGTTAATGTCCACCACCTTAGCTGAGTGGTCAGCTTGTCTGACTGCCATGCAGTGGGCCCAGATGTTGTGTTGTTCACATCACCATCGACACACAAGACACCAAATTTGGCGTCAACTGAAAATAATTGCAACTTGGCAGCTGAACTTCTCTAGGGGGGGACTCCTGGCCATCAATGCCATATGATCATTTCATTTCAGTATTGTTAACATAAGGTGTTGCAAACAGTAGAAGACATTGGCTCATTGTGACATCATCTACATACACATAACATCATCTAAAACATTGTTTCATCATACAGTTCTCATTACAAGTTGACTTTCCTATGGATCATTGAAACCATGTACAGAAAAAATTTAAAAGACTAATATATATGTCATCAACAGCTTAAATAGAGAAAATAACTCTGTCAAGTTAAATATAAATGATAACAAGCACAACATTTCATTCTGTAAACATCCCCCAGGCTGTGGCTAAGCCATATCTCCACAGTATCCTTTCTTCCAGAAGTGCTAGTTCCGCAAGGCTTGCAGGAGAGCTTCTGTGAAGTTTGGAAGCAAGGAGATGATGTCCTGGCAGAATTAAAGCTGTGCAGATGGGTTGTGAGTCATGCTTTGGTAGTTCAGTTGGTAGAGCACTTGCCCACAAAAGGCAAAGTTCCTGAGTTCAAGTCTCGATCCTACTCACAGTTTTCATCTGCCAGGACATTTCATATGAGTGCACACTCCACTGCAGAGTGAAAATTTCATTCTAGAAAGTCATAAGCATACTACACTGTTAGAGGCCTGTTACCAGTATATGACAGTCAGTGCCTTATGGTTACCTATTGTTCCTATGCACAGTTTGTCCTAAGCCATGTAATCATCTTTTGGGGATCAAATACATAAAATTTGGAAATTATTTTCAAGCTACAGAAAAGTAAATGAGAATAATAGCTACATAAACCACCCCCAATGAAGTCAGGACCTTGCCACAGTAGAGTGGGTTGTTGGCCAAAGATGCAGATAGAGATACAATAGGTGCAACCACACTGGGTGGGTATCTATGAAGATACCATACTAACAAGTGATAGGCAATCTTTCCCATAGTCACAGTGGCAAAACTCTGTATAATTGACTGATCTGGCCGTGTAACATTAGCTACAATAGCCTCACTATATTAATAGTGAGTGCAGATGAAATTAGGCAGAAAATACAGCTGTTTGCATTTCTCAAGAACATGCAGCTCTACTGTATGGTTCAATGGCAATTTAATCCTCCTGGTTAATATATTCTGGAAGTAAAATCATTCCTTGTTCACATCTTTAGTTTGGGATTATTCACAAGTATATTGTCATCAAAAAATACCGATATGGCATTCTGTGAATTAGAGCATGGAATATTAGATCCCTCAGTCAAGTCAAGTGGTGTGTAGGATATATGAGACAGGTAAAATACCTTCAGACTTTAAAAAGAATATAATAATCCCAATAAAAAATATCTGTGTCATTCAGTTTTGTTTTCTTTCATGGCCCATTATGAGGACTTACATTCTCATCTTCAGGTGAGTCATTGGTTTACATGAGTGTTTATTTTCCTGGATTTGTCAGACACTCCATTTAAAAGGTATTCCAGCAAAAAGCACACTACAGGTGTATACATATTTGAATCTCCAAGTGTCACACACAAACACAAGGCAAAAAACAATATAGAGGTAGCAGTAGCAGTAGTTTTATTCATCCAAAGGTCCCTTTTAGGACATTAGACATGATTTGACAATTCAAAATTAACATAATTTGTATGTGCAGCCATTTACATACATATAGGCCTAGTTTGACAAGAATGGGTTGGGTAGTCAGCTGTGGTGTTATAGTAGGAAACATACCAACACTTGGTGGAAGTAACTTAGGGAAACCACAGAAGACATACCACAGAATGACTGGATGAACACTAGAAACTCCATCCTCTTGAATACAAGACAAGTCTGTGTTTTGCAAAGATGTTATTTAATACCAGTAATGTAAAAGGGTACTACTACACTGTTCGTCATTTCTCATTCCCAGTTACTGCACACACTGCAAACACTGTACACACAATATTCCAAAACGTAACTCACACACTAACAGCTGAGATCAGGACATTTCTGATGATGTTTGTTTGTATTTTGTATACTCCAACTGCCCATTTGTTAAAGCCAGACAAGCTTATCATAGGGAGTCATCCATGATCCTAATATATAGAATACATATTTATTTTCCATGTGTTAACCATAAGTTTTATTATTTTAGACTGACCACTTTCAGGCAGTGTTTCTCATCTTTAAATCTGTTAAACAATATAAAATAGACAACAATTGGATTCTAAATGTGTGTTTTAAATATTTCAGAGCTCAAAAATTTCCCTTGCTGATTACAGTACAAATGTTGTATAACATGCAGTTTATTGCAGTTACAGAGTAACCAGTCTTAAAAGAATTATCAGTTTTACTGTCATATACTAAAGCCAAACTAAGATGCCTTTGTTTTATATAAAATTTTTAACTCAAATGTGATTGGTCTATAAAGTGTTTATGAGTGGCCTGTACAAACACACATGTATTTAAAAATACAACACAGAAATAGTTTATACAGAAAACATTCCAAGACATTACGGAGGGTTTCATACATTGACAAATATATTTCATTAAAGGGAATTAGTTAAAAAACTTTTAAGAATGTATACTGCCTTCTTTCCAATTAAACCATCACAGATAGACGTGCATAAGTACAAGGTGGATAGTAGCACCATGCAGGTATTTCCTCCATCATGTCAAACTTGTTTCTGCCTGTGCAAGGTGGACCACAACAACAGAAACATGATAAACTGTACCATCTCATCCCAGTATGAGGCACTAATAAAGGCTAAAATATGTCTTTAAAAATTTAATAATAATTATGACATGTAAAATCACTTTGTTCATTCAGCAGTAATCCCAGGTGGTGTTACAATGGCAAACACATATAAGACACATTCTATTTGCTAACCTGAAAAACTAATTCAGCATCCCTCTATAATGAGGGAGATATTGAACTCAGAAAGAGATTGTACATTGCACAGCTTTGTGTGTAAAGTTTAGCATAAAAAAGAGAAAAGAAGAAAAAAGAATAGTGTGTAATACTTCATCTACAGCTGCTGTGGACAAGAGATGATGCTAATGCAACAATTGGTATGTGAGGCTGTCCCGAAAGACAGGCAGGTATGTCTTAACTCAAGCCAAGTCACAAGTGCCTGGGGACAATTGAGCAAAGCTGAAGCATTCCTATTACAGAGAAGTGGGTTTGTTGTTCAGTGGCTGCTTTCCTGATGACAAAAGAATACAGACAATCCCTTGAAGCAATACATTGGGGAGCCACACAAGCTATGGTGTGAAGTTTCCAGCTTATACATCAACCAGTGCAAGATCAAAATTTTTCACCCTTTTCAAAGACCAGGAGATGTGATTATGTAATACTGATCATTCATTGCATGGAATTGCAAACTGAGCGCCCCCCCCCCCCCCCTAATGAAAAAGATGATATGATGGAAAATTCAGTGCTGTGAAGAACAAGGGGAGCAAGGCTAGTTACAAAGGCTGTCAAGCACAAGTGGCTAAAGATGCTGAAGAAACAGTCAGCAGTCAGTCAAATGGGAGAAAGTCTCAGAAAGTGGGGTGGACAGTGAGTGAACATTCAATGGACAGTATCAGACAGTGAATTATCAGAGCATGAGCAGTGGGATCAGTTAGTGGGCAGTCAATCAGTCACTAAGTTACCAGCACACATGCACATGTGCGCACGCACACACACACACACACACACACACACACACACACACACACACACACACACAGAGAGAGAGAGAGAGAGAGAGAGAGAGAGAGAGAGAGAGAGAGAGAGAGTATTTGGACAGAGGGAGACACTGAATTTTCCTTCAAGATGCATACCAAACTCATATCAACTCAGTTTTCAGGCTTTTAATGAGATCCCCACATTCATTCTGATGTATATCAGCACTTTGTGATATACTCATTTCATGCTCCATGTCGAATGGATGCCCCTTGTGGTTTGACACTCAAATCATTAAGCATCCAACTGCACTTCCTTGTCTGACCTCAGCCTTAAAATATTATGCTAATGCCATTGCTACAAGATAATCATCTCGGGCAATAACTGCTCAGACCATAGGCACAATAAAATTGCTTCAGCAGCACGGAGCCATGTTATATCTGAGAAAGTAAATCAGCCAGCTAAGAAGAAGAAAGGATTTAAACCACCCAGAGCAAAGCTAAAGAATATGGAAGATGAAAGCTACTGACTGTCAGCCAGCATCTACACAAACAACAAAGGATAATCAATGCATCACACCAACCATACAGTCATCCCAGATGCCTTCATGCTAAATTGACTTCTTTGAGTGATGAGATGAGACAATTCATTCCCCCAATACTTGCCCTTATTTAGCCATGTTTATGCACAATCAAATCAGCCTTGATATTTATATTTGTATTGTTGATAATTACAATCTTCTTCATTTTCCTGGTCTTAATGCATGACTTCATGAGGTAGGCATTTTATTCCTAATTTGTCAATGTTAGCTGTAGAGGGTGGTCAGATGCACTTCCTCACACCACCCCTTCACCCCCAAGATGGAATTTGATACTCCATATATCTGTGTCTAGAGTTACCTCATGTGAAAGTGTAAGAATATTTTGAAATTTTTGTGAATACTGACACTGAGGTGCATGCAGGTAACAGCCTATTATTCATGTAGTAAGATGTGAGAAACTGCTAAAAACCACATCCAGGGTGGCAAGCACATCAGCCCTCATTGTTAATCTGCTGGGCAGATTGAACTGGGGTGGCACACGTCCCCAAGCCATGTAAGCGATGTGCTAACACGTGACTATGCAGGTGGGTTGTATTGTTGATATAAGAAGATATGCAAATGTTCCATGTATTAATCCTTTAATTAACTTGTTTTCACCGTGACCTCATTTTTTATTTCCATGAATCTGTTTCAGTTTACAACATTTTGGTGCCCACATGGAACCCTTTATATATTAATTTACATTTCATAAATCAAAATTTGAATTCAATGCAAGTGTTCTATTAAATGATAGATTATTATTATTGTTGTTATTTACTTATGTTACCCCCCCCCCCCCCCTGGCCATGAACCAAGGACCTTGCCGTCGGTGGGGAGGCTTGCGTGCCTCAGCTATACAGATGGCCATACCGTAGGTGCAACCATAATGGAGGGGCATCTGTTGAGAGGCCAGAAAGTCGTGTGGTTCCTGAAGAGGGGCAGCAGCCTTTTCAGTAGTTGCAGGGGCAACAGTCTGGATGATTGACTGATTTGGCCTTGTAACACTAACCAAAATGGCCTTGCTGTGGTGGTACTGCGAACGGCTGAAAGCAAGGGGAAACTAAGGCCATAACTTTTCCTGAGGGCATGCAGCTTTACTGTATGGTAAAATGATGATGGTGTCCTCTTGGGTAAAATATTCTGGTGGTAAAATAGTCCCCCATTTGGATCTCCAGGTGGGGACTACTCAAGAGGACGTCATTATCACGAGAAAGAAAACTGGCGTTCTACAGATCGGAGCGTGGAATGTCAGATCCCTTAATCGGGCAGGTAGGTTAGAAAATTTAAAAAGGGAAATGGATAGGTTAAAGTTTGATATAGTGGGAACTAGTGAAGTTCGGTGGCAGGAGGAACAAGACTTTTGGTCAGGTGAATACAGGGTAATAAATACAAAATCAAATAGTGGTAATGCAGGAGTAGGTTTAATAATGAATAAAAAAATAGGAGTGCAGGTAAGCTACTACAAACAGCATATGAACGCAGTATTGTGGATAAGATAGACATGAAGCCCATGGCTACTACAGTAATACAAGTTAATATGCCAACTAGCTCTGCAGATGATGAAGAAATTGATAAAATGTATGATGAGATAAAAGAAATTATTCTGGTAGTGAAGGGAGACGAAAATTTAATAGTCATGGGTGACTGGTATTCCAGAGTAGGAAAAGGGAGAGAAGGAAACATAGTAGGCGACTATGGATTGGGGGTAAGAAATGAAAGAGAAAGCCTTCTGGTAGAATTTTGCACAGAGCATAACTTAATCATAGCTAACACTTGGTTCAAGAATCATGAAAGAAGGTTGTATACATGGAAGAATCCTGGAGATACTAGAAGGTATCAGATAGATTATATAATGGTAAGACAGAGATTTAGGAACCAGGTTTTAAATTGTAAGACATTTCCAGGGACAGATGTGGACTCTTTCACAATCTATTGGTTATGAACTGTAGATTAAAACGGAAGAAAATGCAAAAATGTGGGAATTTAAGGAGATGGTACCTGGATAAACTGACTAAACCAGAGGTTGTACAGAGTTTCAGGAAGACCATAAGGGAACAATTGACAGGATTGGGGGAAAGAAATACAGTAGAAGAAGAATGGGTAGCTCTGAGGGATGAAGTAGTGAAGGCAGCAGAGGATCAAGTAGGTAAAAAGACGAGGGCTACTAGAAATCCTTGGGTAACAGAGGAAATATTGAATTTAATTGATGAAAGAAGAAAGTATAAAAATTCAGTAAATGAAACAGGCAAAAAGGAATACAAAGTCTCAAAAATGAGATCGACAGGAAGTGCAAAATGGCTAAGCAGGAATGGCTAGAGGACAAATGTAAGGATGTAGAGGCTTATCTCACTAGGGGTACGACAGATACTGCCTACAGGAAAATTAAAGAGACCTTTGGAAAAAAGAGAGCCAGTTGTATGAATATCAAGAGCTCAGATGGAAACCAGTTCTAAGCCAAGAAGGGAAAGCAGAAAGGTGGAAGGAGTATATAGAGGGTCTATACAAGGGCGATGTACTTGAGGACAATATTATGGAAATGGAAGAGGATGTAGATGAAGATGAAGTGGGAGATATGATACTGTGTGAAGAGTTTGACAGAGCACTGAAAGACCTGAGTCAAAACAAGGCCCCGGGAGTAGACAACATTCCATTGGAACTACTGGCGGCCTTGGGAGAGTCAGTCCTGACAAAACTCTACCATCTGGTGAGCAAGATGTATGAGACAGGCGAAATACCCTCAGACTTCAAGAAGAATATAATAATTCCAATCCCAAAGAAAGCAGGTGTTGACAGATGTGAATATTACTGAACTATCAATTTAATAAGTCACAGCTGCAAAATAGTAACACGAATTCTTTACAGACGAATGGAAAAACTGGTAGAAGCCGACCTTGGGGAAGATCATTTTGGATTCTGCAGAAATATTGGAACACATGAGGCAATACTGACCCTATGACTTATCTTAGGAAACAGATTAAGGGAAGGCAAACCTATGTTTCTAGCATTTGTACACTTAGAGAAAGCTTTTGACAATGTTGATTGCAATACTCTCTTTCAAATTCTGAAGGTGGCAGGGCTTAAATACAGGGAGCAAAAGGCTATTTACAATTTGTACAGAAACCAGATGGCAGTTATAATAGTCAAGGGGCATGAAAGGGAAGCAGCAGTTGGGAAGGGAGTGAGACAGGGTTGTAGCCTCTCCCCAATGTCATTCGATCTGTATATTGAGCAAGCAGTGAAGGGAACAAAAGAAAAATTCAGAGTAGGTATTAAAATCCATGGAGAAGAAATAAAAATTTTGAGGTACGCCGATGACACTGTAATTCTGTCAGAGACAGCAAAGGACTTGGAAGAGCAGTTGAACAGAATGGATAGTGTCTTGAAAGGAGGATATAAGATGAACATCAACAAAAGCAAAATGAGGATAATGGAATGTAGTCGAATTAAGTCGAGTGATGCTGAGGGAATTAGATTAGGAAATGAGACACTTAAAGTAGTAAAGGAGTTTTGCTATTTGGGGAGCAAAATAACTGATGATGGTCGAAGTAGAGAGGATATAAAATGTAGACTGGCAATGGCATGGAAAGCGTTTCTGAAGAAGAGAAATTTGTTGACATCGAGTATAGATTTAAGTGTCAGGAAGTCGTTTCTGAAAGCATTTGTATCGAGTGTAGCCATGTATGGAAGTGAAACATGGATGATAAATAGTTTAGACAAGAAGAGAATAGAAGCTTTTGAAATGTGGTGCTACAGAAGAATGCTGAAGTTTAGATGAGTAGATCACATAACTAATGAGGAGGTATTGAATAGAATTGGTGAGAAGAAGAGTTTGTGGCACAACTTGACAAGAAGAAGGGATCGGTTGGTAGGTCATATTCTGAGGCATCAAGGGATCACCAATTTAGGGCAGCGTGGAGGGTAAAAATTGTAGAGGGTAACCAAGAGATAAATACACTAAATAGATTCAGAAGGATGTAGGCTGCAGTAAGTACTGTGAGATGAAGAAACTTGCACAGGATAGAGTAGCATGGAGAGCTGCATCAAACCAGTCTCAGGGCTGAAGACCACAACAACAACAACTTACGTTACATTTTTTCCAAACCCCTACTTCATGTTATCTAAGTAATTCTTCACTGTACATAATCACAAGAGTCTTTTTAACTAAGTTTACTTTAATGATTTCTTTAATCTCCCTGAACAATGCTTTATACATATTTTTCTTTGGTAGAAAAATCACTTTTGAGTTTAATGTTTATTTTTTCTTGGAAAATGTAAGTCCAGCCTAGATCTTATTCTGAGATTATTGGCAGAACTGTTTAACAGTAATTGTCAGTGTTGTTTTTTATGGCGACAGCTGACTGGTAAAATGTACTCATATGGTGTAGTTAAGATCCCTAATGTTTGACCAAATATTTACAATGACCACTACTACTATTTTTGTTTGTTATTCTTATGACTCTTTTCTGTAATTTGAAAACTGTGTTCATGTTTTGTACATCTGTTTCCCAGAAAAGAATTATGTAGCTGAGAAATGTGTGTAAATATGCATAGAATGCTATAGTCTCCACCCCCACACTGCCAATTGGAGAAAGGCTATGCTTCAGCATTTTGGTTGGGGGAACACTGGATCTTTCACTGTGTGATTGTTACATCTTTCTTCACATTAGTTTCAATCAGATGAGGAAATGTAAGACTGGGCATGGTTGTGGATCCATCAATGGCTGACCACATTCAATGAAATAGGAATTGACTGTCTCATCTCCCAGTGGGATAAATGTCTTAACACATGTGGTGATTACTTTTTAATGAAACCATTCCATGATCCCATTGTGGATGTTTGGTTTTCATTTGACTGTCTCTCATATATACCAACATACACTATGTGATCAAACGTATCCGAACACCTGGCTGAAAATGACTTACAAGTTCGTGGCACCCTCCATCGGTAATGCTAGAATTCAGTATGGTGTTGGCCCACCCTTAGCCTTGATGACAGCTTCCACTCTCACAGGCATATGTTCAATCAGGTGCTGGAAAGCTTCCTGGGGAATGGTAGCCCATTCTTCACGGAGTGAGGAGAGGTATTGATGTCAGTCGGTGAGGCCTGGCATGAAGTTGGCATTCTAAAACATCCCAAAGATGTTCTATAGGACTCAGATCAGGACTCTGTGTAAGCCAGTCCATTACAGGGATGTTGTTGTCATGTAACCACTCTATCATAGACCATGCATTATGAACAGGTGCTCGATCATGTTGAAAGATACAATCCCCATCCCTAAATTGCTCCTCAACAGGGGGAAGCATTCGGGAGGACGACAGTTCAATCCCACGTCCGGCCATCCTGATTTAGGTTTTCTGTGATTTCCCTAAATCACTCCAGGCAAATGCTGGGATGGTTCCTCTGAAAGGGCACGGCCGACTTCCTTCCCCATCCTTCCCTAATTCGATGAGACCGATGACCATGCTGTCTGGTCTCCTTCCCCAAAACAACCAACCAACCAACCAACAGGGGGAAGCAAGAAGGTGCTTAAACATCAATGTAGGCCTGTGTTGTGATAGTGCCATGCAAATCACCAAGGGGTGCAAAGCCCCTCCATGAAAAACATGACTATACCATAACATCACTGCCTCTGAATTTTACTGTTGACACTACACATGTTGGCAGATGACATTCACCGGGTATTCGCTATACCCACACCCTGCTATCAGATCAACACTTTTTGTACTGTGATTCATCACTCCATGCAATGTCTTTCCGCTTTTCAATCGTCCAGTGTTTAAACTCTTTACATCAAGTGAGGTCTCGTTTGGTTTATGAGCAGCAGCTCAACTGTGAAATCCAAGTTTTCTCACCTCCTGCCTATCTTTCAGAGTACTTGCAGTGGATCCTGTTGCAGTTTAGAATTCCTGTGTGATGGTCTGGATAATGTCTGCCTATTACACATTAAGGCCCTCTTCAACTGTGCAGTTTCTGTCAGTCAACAACAAGGTCGACCTGTACGCTTTTGTGCTGTACATGACCCTTCACGTTTCCACTTCACTATCACATTGGAAACAGTGGACCTAGGAATGTTTAGGAGTGCGGAAATCTAGCGTACAGATGTATGACACAAGTGACACCCAATCATCTGACCACGTTCGAAGTTCGTGAGTTCTGCAGAGCCCCCCATTCTCCTCTCTCACGATGTCTAATGACTACTGAGGTCGCTGATATGGAGTACCTGGCAGTAGGTGGAAGCACAGTGCACCTAATATGAAAAACATAAGTTTTTGGGGGTGTCCGGGTACTTTTGATCACATAGTGTATTTGTATTCCTGTGTGTCATACATCTTTGGACTGATTTTGTGTTGTGTTTATGTGCAATGCTCAGGGATACAGATGTGTATATATAGAACATTTCACTACAGTATATATTACACACTGATAGATAAGCTTCCACTGGGTATGGCCTACACCTAAACAGGACTGGGGAGAGAAGAGTGGTATAGATGAGCCATGGAAGTATGGGGAGTGGATCTCCAGCCACAAATGGTCAAAAACCTATTATCATGGGTAGAGAAATAGGTCCTTCTTAGGATAAATCCAGGCCACATTATTCCTTGTGTAAAATATCCACCAGTTAAAAATGGTCTGCAATAGGTACGCACAGGATATATTTCAATAAAACAAATGGGAAATTTACTACATATCAGAAAGAAAAAGAAACCATTGGAAAAAGTAACATGGGACAACACTTCACAAACTTAATGGTAATTCATTAAAACATACAATCAATAAAATACATCAGTCTGAAGTTGTGCTCCAATCTTTAATCTGCAGGTAGTTTGTGTCACTGAGCACTGATGCAGAGACAGAACATTCCTGGGTGTTTTGATTTTATGCCACAACACAGTTCCTCAAAAGTGTCTTCACAGTGCTGTGCATTGATTGCAGTTTCATGCTCAAGGAACTTAATGAGTAGAGGGTCCCTACAGTCAAACAAGAAGGTCATCATGACCTTCATAGAACTTAGGTGAACAGCATTGGATTCCTTTGGCAAGGGAAATATGGAATGTTTCCACTGTCAGCTTTGCTATTTCCCCTTGAGCTTTCAGAATGCTGTCAGGTAGAATCATCATGTTTCATGGTAATTCCTGCACCAACACTACTAGACAGACAAAGGCTACATTTAATCAATTCTGTATGGTCCACATAAGTCACTGTGTGATTTTCACATCTTTGGTGACCTGAAGAATGACATGTGTGGACATCGGTTTCAGCCAAACGTGAACGTGGAAGAGTGGGTTCGGCTGTGAATCCATCAGTGGCAGGAACTGATTGTCTCATCTCCCAGTGGGATAAATGCCTTAATGTATGTGGTGATTACTTTCGAATGGAATCATTCCATAGTTCCATTGGGGTGGGTCTTTGGTTTTCATTTGACTGCTCTTAAATAACAACATGCAGAGTGCTTTATGCAGGAATATAATGAAAATGAAGCATAAAGCAGACAACTGATTATACCTGGGAATATAATTACTTATGTAAGCCAGTGATCCACTTCAAGACAAAGCTATAAGCACTCAAAACATGTTGTAGAAAGAAATAAAAGTGTCTGACACAAATAATTGTTTCTATTTGTCTTTTACGTCATAAATAGTCACATTTTATAAATCAAAGTCCAACATGGACAAAATAATGTTTAATAATACTACTTCAAAAGAGGTCAGACACTGTCAGGTGAGAGTGTTACCAAACCACCAGTATAAGGTCATGGCTGCAAAATACTATCACAAACATAGAAACAAAATACTGGAGATTGGTAGAGGCTGAGCTGGGGAATGATCAGTTTGGGCCCCAGGGACATGAAAGGCAAGATGGAATCTATGACTCAACCCACACTTACAGCATTTGTAGATTTAGAAAAGGCTTTTGACAGTTTTGACTAGAATGCACATTTAATACTTCTGAAGTTAACAGGGATAAAATAACAGAAGTGAATGGTTATCTACGACTTATACAGAAACCACACAGTAGTCCTAAGAGTTGATGGACATGAGAAGGCAGTAATTGAGAAAAGAGTGAGACAAGAATGCAGTTTATCCTCAATGTTATTCTATCTGTATGTTGAGCAAGCAGTAAAGGAAACTAATGAGAAATTTGGGAAAAAATTAAAATTCATGGAGGAGAAACAAAAAAAAGACATGGACATCATGACTCAGTTTAAAATGGCAAAAGACTGGGAACTTCAGTTTATTGAAAAGTATAATATCTTGAAAAGAGTTTCTAAGATGAACATCAATAAATGTAAAACAAGACTAATCAAGAGTAGTGAAATTATGTCAGGTCATACTGATGAAATTAGATTAGGAAATGAGTTATGGAAAGTTGTAGACAAGTTTTGCTGTTCAGATGGTAAAATAACTGATAATGGCAGAAGTAAAGATTATATAACATACTGAAAAGTAATAACTGGCAAAGCTTTTCTGAAAAGCTAAACATTTTAACATCTAATACAAATTAAGTTTACTTTTTTGGAGTATAGAGTTACATGGAAGCGAAATATGTACAGACAAGATGAAAATAGAATGTTTTGAAAATTGGTGCTACAGAAAAAGATTGAAGATTGATGGGGAGAGCAAGTAACTAATGAAGAAATGCTGAATCAAACTGAGGAGAAAAGAGTTCCATGACTGATCTGGTCTTAAAGAAGAGATAGGGCAATAGGACACATCCTGAGGCATCAAGGAATAGCTGATTTGCTAATGGAAGGAAGTGTAGGTGAGTGAATATTGTAAAGGGAGACCAAGGCTTTATTACATTGATCAGGTTCAAATGGCTGTAGGCTGCAGTATTTATATAGATATGAAAGACTTATACAAGATAGATTAGTCTGGAGAGCTGTATCATTGGATTCCTGACAACAATAACTATAACAACTAAAAGCTATACTTATGTGCCTATATTGCTGAAGGCAAAATACAAGGAGAATATTGTATAGAGGAAATAACTATGTGTATACTGACTGTGAAACTGTAGCAGGGAAGATATTGCAAAATCATAAAACTACTTATAAGTATATCTCATAGAGTTACTCTCCTCCAGCCAAGATGTACTTTGTTCAATCCAACACAAGGGTGTGCTAAACATGCCTCTTAACTATGCCTCAATAACTATAACAACTAAAAGCTATACTTATGTGCCTATATTGCTGAAGGCAAAATACAAGGAGAATATTGTATAGAGGAAATAACTATGTGTATACTGACTGTGAAACTGTAGCAGGGAAGATATTGCAAAATCATAAAACTACTTATAAGTATATCTCATAGAGTTACTCTCCTCCAGCCAAGATGTACTTTGTTCAATCCAACACAAGGGTGTGCTAAACATGCCTCTTAATTATGTCATCTCATTTCTTGCACTATTACAGCTGTTTTTCTAAAGTTATTATACATGTAACTATTTTATGCATTACCTGTATTAATTTACTTATAACTAAAATGCAAAAACTCCAAATTGTCATTCACTATCTTAGTTTTTAACACACTATTACAATCTGATGTTGCTGAGCAGGCAAGTGTCAAACCATAAATTGCAGGTTCAGTGCTCAATTGGTCATAATATTTTTTATATTGCTAATTGCCTCTTTCCCCTATGACAATTATTTGTTGATGTTTAAAATATCAGGCTATACCATTGTTCAGGGTTCAATTTTAACTGGGTACGTCAGTTAAAATAATGGAAGAAGGGTGGGGCAAACTACTTCCAATAGGACCTTGCCTATATAAGGCGCTGCAGTGTTCATATCAATCTTCAAATTGAGGGCAACTTTAATTTGTTATCATAGCCTGATGCTCTGAAATTATCCTCTCTTGTTGATGAAAAACAATATTTGAGCACAGGTTTTTGTGACCACCTTTTCTTTTTGGTACTTTTTGATGAACATCCATATAATGACATGATAAAGGGTCCAACATTTAACTTTTATTGCCAGTGACCACTATTGTGCCATCCTGTTAAGTCTATACACACTATTGGGCTTACATCCCATCTCTTATCACATGATAGGTTGACACAGGATTCAAACAATAACAAATTGAGCACATCTGAGAAGAGAGAACTGAGGTGTACTGATGTATCATTACAAGACAATGTACTGTTTTGACATTTTCCAGAGGTGTCTAAGTAGTGGCAGTACATTATGTTACTTCTCATACAAGGCACAGTCTATATGAGGCATAATAGCTCATACTGATCATCAGTATTGCAGTTTAAATGAATATATTATCTTACTTTTGGTTTCCTGGCATGTAGTTAGACTTTTGTGAAATCTATGGCATAGCTACAGCCTTTTTAGTGAGGTTTACTGGGGGCTACAGCAGCTATTATGAGGCTATTTTGACCCACAGGGAGAACAAGTTACTGATTTTATTGCAAATACAAATATTTAACTTTACATATATATGCCATCCCATGCCATGCACTAGTAAGAGGGCATGGGGTTTGAAATTCTATTTCCACCAGAGTTCAGTGCTACTGTTTGCAAATACTGAACACATATTTTTGTTTTATGAGGGTAAGTCAATAAATAAGTTGCAGACATCAGTTTATGTACACATGATTTGCCAGCAGATAGAAGTATGAGTATGTTTCCCATAGAGGCTGTTGCACATCACATAGTAGCCAGTGCAGTGTGTTGCATGAGTGTACATCAGTAGAGCAGGATGCAGTCATGCATTTTTTTTTTCAGATCAAAGGACTGTCCACAGAAGAAGTTGATTGTGAAATGTGTCCTATGTATGGTGACAAATGTTAATCAGAGGAAGCTGTGTTCGGTTGGATTCAGGAGCATAAGAAGGGAAGGGAAAGCATCAGAGATCAGAAGCACACTGGTCATCCTGTGGCAGTGGCAACTGAAACTGCAGGGTAGCATGTGGAACAGATCATTTGTGATGATACATATGAGATGAATGTAATATAATGAAGCCCTTGAGATATAGTGAATCCTGTGATACCAATGGGTATCGATATCTTTGTTTGCAAAAAGCAAAGTTAATAGAAAAATATATTCATAAAATTTATTATCTAATGCCTAAACATTTATATTCTATGTATTTAACAAAGTTTTGAAGTTTTTACACAAACATTTGTAAATTTAACTCTATTAATTTTGTGTGTTCATAGGTTTTTCAGGCAAATATACTGTTTGCAAGTCCTTCCAGCATGCAGCTGTAGTGATTGCTCATTGTAGAATGAATTTTTGATGGTGTAATGAGCCATCATTGTCAGGTTACTCCTGCTGACTGACATCCTGAATGAGTGAGTGGGGTGGGTATAATGGTCATAAATTTTGCCTAATGTATGTATATCCAGCAATTGTCTCTAAAAATGATGTAAACTCTTTGCTTTGTATAGCACTTCCATTGTTCTTCCTTGAGGCAATAATTGAAATAACACAAGGTCTAACAATATCTCCACCATGCTCCCTGAAGCCTAACGAAGTGACCAGGGAAAAGTGAAAACTGGAAAGCCAATTAAAAAATACTGATTTTCACCTGTTTGTGGGTTTGTATTTGTAAACTGAGTTACATATGATTGGACCTTGGTATTCTTACTTTGCTTTTGCTTGTTTGAAGCTTGCAATAAATGCAGAATGATTAGTTTCAGTGATAAGATTGTGGATGCTCCAAAGAGTGAAACAGCTTGAGTGAGTGGGTCCTTTGAAAATCACAACGTAAATACAGAAAAAGCATCTAAATATACGAGACAACAAAGAAAACAGGGTGAAGAAAAAATGCCACTCTTGGCAATAGGCATGCAATTCTTCATCCCAGTTCAGGACAGAAGTGTATCTAGTAAAATTTAGACCTGCCAACAGGTTTAATAGAAATGTGATTTAAAAAATGTGACTCTGGCAGTGCTGTAACTGTGTGCAGTGCAGCCAAGAATAGCTAGTACGAGCTCTGCACTGTGCCAGAGCTGACCCATTGGCGCAATGAGATGAAACACTGGCATGGGGAATGGATACGCAGACTCCCCAATGTTTGAGTCAAGTTTGCACCAAATATTTTTTTTTCAGTTTAAGCATAAAATTGTCATTCAACAGCTGGGATTAGAACAGCCTTCCACAAGCTGTGGTGAAATGGATGGGGGAACTAAAACAAAATGTCTATGTACTTTTAAATGGTCATGTCACAGTTTTGGCTGATATGTCACAAACTGGTGTCACCTCCAGCCAGCATGTGAAACAATCAATGACGGTTAAAAGACACCATTGGGTGTCTGAGATGAACAGGGGACCAACGATATCAATATGGACACAAGTAAACCTCCCTGTAGTTTCAGAAAAATCACCAGTGGGAGCATAAATGTGCCAGCCAACCCTTCTACACTAACAAGTAACACAACAGTGAACCCAGCCACGACAGTCTGAATATGTGCCACGTCGCACATAGCAATGGGTAATAAGCCTCATAATGGCTTTAATATCAGAGTGGTACAGGTTTTGGATGCTGTTAAAGGCCTGCCTGTGGAAAGCAGCTGCAGGAGAGGTCATGACTAGTCTGTGGAGGTGTCACAGAACAGTTTTGTATCTGTGCCAGGTATAGAAACACGCTACAGTCTAAGGCCAGCTGTTGGGTCTTGGCGATAGAAGTCCAGGTTCATATTGACCTTTTGTGCCAATATGAGTGTAGCAACCAGTGACCCTGGTGACTCATGACAAATAATCAGCAACAATATTGTCCATTCCCAAGATATGTCAAGGTCTGTGCTGAGCTGAGAGATATATTCCAGTTGGGAGAACTGGACTCATGAGCACTGATAGTTGGACTACTGGAAGATGTATGTGATATGTTTCCAGTCAGTAAATATCATAAAGTTCCTGGACTCCAGTGATGGGTGAAAGTAACATATCGCATCATAGATGGGAAGAAGCTCCTTGTCATAGGCACACCATTTATATTGTGTAGGCATTAGCTTCTTTGAGAAGAAAGCCAGTGGTTGCCAAGAACCACTGAAAAATTGCTGCAAAGCTGCACCTAAGGTGTGCAGGGTGGAGTCGACCAGCAGTGCTAGGAAAGTGTCATATGATGGGTGAGGCAGAAGTGGAGCATCAGCAAGGCTGTTGCTGCCAGCACTGAAAGTGGCATCGATTTGATATGTACAAGATGTGATGAGACCAACAAGGGTGTCTGTGAGCGGTTCTTGAATTAAGGATGTGTGGGGGAGATGACGGTGGTAGAAGTTCAGCATTCCAAAGAATCAGCAGAGTTCTCACATAGTTCACAGTTGCCGAATTTCCCAAAGAGCCTGAACGCCTGAACTTTGTTTGGGGGGGGGGGGGGGAGGCTGATGCCATTTGTACAAATCTGGTGGCCCAGGAATGTCACCCGGGAGGCAACAAATATGCATTTGGAGTGATTAATTAAATCACTGAACCATTGAAACACTGCTGTCACATGGACATGATGCTGCTGTCGTGAAGAATAAGTTGTCAATATGTCATCAGGACAGGTGAAACAAAAGTGTTGGTCATGCAGATGTCTGCACAGTGTTTTAAAGGCCAAATATCATGGATCAATGGCTGCCTTCGGGATGTCTTCCACAGTGACTAGTATCCATGTGAATGCTTTCATGAAGTCAGGGATGCTGATCACTGAAGTGCCATCAGGGGCATGGTTAATACCATGGAGGTTGGGGACTAGATATCTGTCTGGGATGATACATGCACTAAAAACATGACAGTTGCTGCAGGTTCGCTGGATTGCATCCTTCCACAGTACAAGGCGGAGAGGGGAGGACAAAGGCTGCCTGAATGGTGAATTATGTCATCATGAAAGCATAACCTGGAATTCAGCTTTGTTATCAAGAAGTCATTCTGGTGCTAAGTGTTGTGGTCTGCCAAAAACCAGAGTGCCAGACATTTAGCAGATCTGATTGGCTGTGTTGTCCTGTACTTCTTGTGGTGGTCTGGGAGGGCATGCAAGGGTAGGGAAATGGCCAAGAAGATTCTGGTAGTGCCATGCATCAGCAGCACGGATGAGCTTCATTGCACAGTTTTGTGCAACACAACAGAACCCAACAGTTGTGTGAACAAGCATCCATGTCAATGAGACAACTGCCAGCATTGTCGTGGGGGAGCTGAAAATGTACTAAAAGTTGGCACCAATAAATGGTTCTGTGACATCTGCAGTGATGAATTGGGACAGAAGGTGAAGCTGCAGTAAGGGCCTTCATCACAGAGTCAGGAAGGCTGTTAGTTGTTGCAGTATAAGTGTCTGCTGAGTTTCAAGGATGGTTTGTGCCTGGCTAAGCAACCAGTTTTACCAAAGCACATGGAACAACTTCTCAGAGAATGTGCCAAAATCAATTTAGTTATGGAGGTAGCGCAGGAGCAGTGACAGTGTCCTGACGCCAATGTCATTGCCAGTAATCAGCTAACATATGTTCTCAACTGGGACACAATGAGGTGGCATATGAGCTACCTATCGAGGTACCGGCATGGCTCTGTGGGTGGCGGCACAATGGTGGTATTGGTGACATTGTCAGCGTAGCATTGGTCAAATTGCCTGACAATGTAAGTGTACTTTGCATTTTCTGACATTACGCCATTGCAATGGAAGCTGGCCACAACCTGTATGAACTGGACAGCAGGATGTGTAGGACAGAAGGTTGGTAGGTAGATGGCAACGGGGAGGGGGGCACAGAATGCAGTTTGCCATGTGATAATGGAACAGCAATATCAGAAGTGGCAGTGCGCTCAGTGACAAGTGCTTCACTGGAGTTGATTATGGTATATACACACACCTGAACCACAACTGCTAACAAAGTCAATAGTTACCTAATAACACTGATGGATACAAGAATTTAGTCACAGAAGGCAACCACAGCATTACAGAACCATCCATTGCAGGGATGACTAGGGCCTGTTGCTGGAGCAACCACCGAAAACATGGTATAAAATCTGGCGCTTGGGCGGATACTTAGTCACTGAACATGGCCTGTTGCAGGGGAGACTAGTGAGCACATGGTACAAAATCTGTCACCCGACCACTTAGTCACTGAACATGGCCCATCACAAGGATGACTGCTGAACTGGAC
Organism: Schistocerca cancellata; assembly: GCF_023864275.1. Lineage (NCBI taxonomy): Eukaryota > Metazoa > Arthropoda > Insecta > Orthoptera > Acrididae > Schistocerca > Schistocerca cancellata. The sequence continues at coordinate 754,561,785 of NC_064629.1, read as the reverse complement.
ACACTCCATCGCTTGGGTGACCACTGCAATCACTGACATGTCCTGTCACATGAGCGACCACTGATGACACTACACATCTCATTGCTCAGGAAATTACTGAAATCATGACACACACAACCAGTCAGCATGCTGTGATATGCATGTGTGTGAGCATAGTTATATGCGGATCTGATGAAGTTCCAGCTGTGGGAACACATCAGATTCCATCAGATTTTATACCATGTTTTCGGTGGTTGCTCCAGCAACAGGCCCTAGTCATCCCCCCCCCCCCCCCCCCCCCCGACAAAAAAAAAGAAAATTGGGCAAACAGTGGATGAAACTACATTTGGTAAGAACTGGACGCCACACTTGCAACTTTTATCATTAGTGTCCTGTATTTAGCACTGTGCTTTACTACGCTGTGGCCTGTGCTATAAGTTTGCAACTTGGACGACATTGGCTGGCTGCATTTGGCAATGACAGATCGCAGTTGCCGCAATTTCTTTAGCTTATGACTTTCACCTCTAAGAGACTGTGAGCTACCATTACATTTGTTTCTGGCATAGTGCTCCTTCTCCAAGGCTAGGTTGGGTAGAATGACTCTTAATTACCAAATACAGCAGAACACAAAATCTATATACCCTTTGTAGTGCTTACATATCTTGATTTTTTCTCAAAATTATCAAAATGAACTACTTAGTTTGTAAACAAATTTAATTTTTTCTTTTTTTTTTTATAATCCCAGCCATATTGTTATGAATGTGTGTAAATAAAATGCCTGACAAAGACAGTAAAGCACTCAGAACACATATACAGATGTCAGTTTAACTTCATATGCACACCATCAGCAGGTATGTAATGGCTAAAGTTGTGATTCTCTGCGACAGATACAATACTACCCTGTGGTGTTGTTCATATTTAGTATTGTTACCAGGCCTGGTAGGGCATATAAGTGACGTGAACAGCATCAGATGTTGAGTGATCACTGTCAGGGACACAGAGACACCACATATTTGTGTGAGACAATGTTATCAGCACCTGACGGAATTTTAAATGGGCCTCAGTGTGGATTTCCATTTGGCCAGCTGATCAAATTGAGCAACATCCAGATTTGTGAAGCAGTCATATATCACAGCAGCCCAATGTTGTACTGTATGGGAACTTGAGGGCAGTCATATTCGTGCCCAAGGTTCTGGTCGACCATGTCTGTTCACCAAGGGAGGATCGCCAGCTTTTGTAGCAAGCACATTGTAACCTTTTCATCTGTACCTCCCACCCAAGAACAAGTATGGACTCCCTACAACATTCTGTGTGATCCCACACCATAGCTTGGAGACTAGCGTCAGCCGCACCTTTACATGCATTAACTGATGTTAATACCGCAGCACAAATGGCTGCATCTGGAGGGGTACTTTGACTGGGAAATATGCTGATGAATGGTGTTACATTATTTTCAGCAATGAATCATAGTTCTGCCCTACCCCAGATTAATTTTGTTGCAGCATATGCCAGTGACTTGGAGACACGTCCCCTTCTTCCAACGTTTCACAGAGGCATAAAGGTATTACTCCTAGTGTTGTGGCATGCAGAGCCATCGGGTAGTGACAGAGGAAACTTTTATGGCAGAATGGTATGTCATGGAGATCTTACATCCTTGTGCATTACCTCTCACGCTACAGTACAGTCTTTCAGCAGGACAGTGGTTGTCCACACATTGCAAGATCTGCCCACAGTCTCAGTTAGGCTAGTAAGAGAGTCCAGAAGTTTCTACAGGTATGCCATTTCTGCAACTCATTGGCCATTAGGTCCTGTATATAGTTACCAAGGTCCAGTTCTGGGTCAGGTAAACATCAGGTAACGTATCCCATCTGGTGACAAGATTGGTACCAGTAAGAGCCAAGAACATCTAGTGTCAGGTCACACAATCGCACAGCTTATATTCAAGATCATTCATCCCCTCTTCACCCCTTCCCTCTCTTACCTGCTCACTGGGATACTGCCAGTTCATGCCAAGAACTGGTTATTACTGATTCAGACAGTGACTTCAGAACCCTACCCATGCATTTGATATAGTAAATTATGGTCACCAAGGAGAACCTCAGTTCTTCCCATGCACAAGTATGTGGTACAGACTGTAACCCAATATAAGTCACATGGGCTCCAGATGGGAAAAGAAAGGTCAGCCCTGGACCAATGGGACACAAGCTCCCCCTGTACTCACCTCACCATTGCTCATGAAATAATAACAGTGATATAACATTTTAACTTATGGTTTATTAACATTGATTTGCAATATACTTTTTATAATAATTTTTGTTGTTGTTTATAAACCATATTTTTCTTTTTATGGGTTTATTTACAAATGTAATGTAAAATATTTTTTGTTTATGGAAGAACTTAAATATTATGTTTTGCATTTAATCATTCTCTTTCTGTTTGGTTTGATCACTCTATATAAAATATGTGGGTGTGATGCTCCCTTCCTTGTTGAGCATCTGGGTGGTTTTGGATTGAAAGATTATGAGGTCAGTGCCTTACCAGACACCTCTGATAAGTACATTTAATTTTCCAAGCAAATTACATCTACAATAATGATCTGCTTCCTGGATTTGCTACATTTCATGCATGGGTATCTTCAGTACCTGCTAAGAAAAGATGTCAGGAGGATGTACATGTCACCAGAACTTCATATCCCAATGATACAAAGTTTCAGCTTGTGACAAAGAAAGGAGTCTTTCCACACAAATATCTAGATTCAATGGGGAGACTCCACGAGACCATGTTGGCTGACATAACTGCTTCCTCTTGTAAAGTAATAGGCATTCCCACAACGGATGTAGAGTATGAGCACAAAGTGAATGTTTGGCAGGAGATCAGCATCCCTGATTTAGAGGAGTATGCTAAATTATACATGAACACTGATGTACACCTGCTAGCAGGCATTTTCAACAAATTCGAGAGTGTACGCCTGGGCACATACTCTCTGGGTCTTGCATTCTATTACAATACACCAGCACTTTTGTGGGATGCATTGTTAAGAAGGACACGTGTCAGTATCAAACTGTTGACAAATGTTGGAGAATAAGCAGCTCCTCTCAAACAGAAGATTTTTGGGGGACTTTACCAGTGTGTCCACAGGTATGCCAAGGTAAATAACCCATGAATTAGTGAGGAGGAGTACAGGCCATCTGACAATTGAAGTTACATTCTTTACTTGGATGTAAACAACCTCCATGGGTACAATATGCAACAACTCCACAGTTTGGAGGGTTCTGATGGCTGCCAAAAGAGGAAACCATCAGACTGTATAAACATATCCAAAATGTGGCTGCTGATTCTGGTGAGGGATATATCTGGAGGCAGAACTGATACATCCTGTCCATTTTTATGATGTATACAATGACTTGCTGCTGTGTCCAGAGTGCCTAGTCTCATCAAATGTTTCCATCCCAAAACTGTTGACAATGTTGGAGAATAAGCAGTGATATATTGTGCACTACAGAAACCTCCAGCAACGTCTAGGTTTTGGCAAGTACTTTAGAATCACCTGTGGCATCTGCTTCAGACACACTAGTCCGTGCAAGATGATGACAATGTTGTCAAATTAACAGAGATACATTCTGCACAACAAAAACCTCCAGCAGTCTCTCAGTTTGGGGATGAAACTGATTATTGTCATCCACAGCATCTGCTTTAGACACACTGGTTGAAGGAGTTTTTTGTTGTAAACACCAGTCAGAGGTCTTTTGAGACATGTGACCAAAGACAGTTGACTGATCCAACCTTTGGTGCTATGTATCATTGTGTTGTCAAGACAGGATCCACAGTAATGCAGACTATGGATAAAGGAGGACCACATGTTGCTGATATACCTGACCAGGATGAGCATGTTCTATGTGGTGTCAGAGAAGAGCCAGGTACCAGAGCAAGACAAGTGGTCCTGGCATGGGGCACATCTCCAAGTTCAGCATGGAGGATACTTCATGAGGAACTCATGTATCCAAATCATCATTAAAGTTTGCAGCACTTTACGTCTGCTGATCACCAATATTGAAAAATTTTTGCCAGTGGTTTGTTGAACAAACAGCCAATCTGTTGTTTCTTTTTTCAGTTTTGTTTACAGATGAAGCAATGCTTGGAAGAGTTGAAATAACAGATTTTCACAACCAGCGCAGATGAGCCGGTCACAATCCTCATGCCACAGTACGGGATAGACATTACCACCAGTTTAAGACTAATGTGTGGGCTGGAATTGTAAGTGACTGTCTGGCAGGGCCATTCATTCTCCCAGCAAGTCTTACAGGTGCTGTCTGCAGGGACTTTATTCAGAACACCTTCCAAGACCTACTAGAAGAGGTGCCACTGTAACTAAGGAGAAACTTGTGGTTTATGCATGATGGAGCTGCATGCACATTCCCCCAATTCCCCCCAATCTCAATATTTTGGATTATTATCTCTTGGAGAATGTTAAACAATTGATCTATGCAGCAGACCATCCAGATATAGAAACTACTCATCATTGTGTCATGGAAGGCTGCAAAACCATTCAAAAGCATTACAGAGTATTTGAAAGTGTGGGACAGTCCATGATTCAATGAGTGTATACATGTATATGATTCAATGAGTGTATACATGTCTACATGTTTATGAGTTTATGTTTTGATGAGCTACAATCACATAAATTATACACTTTCATAAATAAATAGAAAATGAAGGTGCTGCTGCTAGTCTCTCTTTCTCATATATATTGTGATGTAATTAGGTATAAGTACAACATGACCAGTCAACTGAACACAACTTCATTCATGGAAGCATTAAGGGGAGAGGGAGGGTAAAATTCCAAAAAATTAGAATTTTTTTATTGCATAATTTATTAGATTGATTCCTTAAGAATAACATTGTAAACTTTCATAATGGAATTCTGGCTACAAATACATTTTAAAAAAGTTTGTTTGGGCATCTGCCCTGCCACACCCCCTCTTTCTATGCTGTGATCTGCACCTTCTCTATGCTAGAAATTTTTTGAGCATTAATTTTTCGTTCACACAATCAAAACGAACTGCAGATGAGTCTAGAAGGTTGTGAGAAAGATAGTCTCTGCTTGTTCCTTTGTTTACAATGTGTCCTTTTTTTTCAGTAGTATGTGCTACAAACTTATTTCAGTTTTTAGTTTTGCATATATCAACCTGTTTTGCTGGAAATGGGTCATAACAGTGGACACATATTCAAAAAAGTGATGAAATGTTGAATTTCACATGTAAAAGGTATAGGGAATTTAAATAACAGTGTTACAGATGCTGCTCCTAAGTGTGAAGAACGATTTTTGATGAAGTCACTTAGTTCATCGAAGAAGAAAATTAGTGAAGGAATTGATGATGCTGTGTGCAGTGCCAAAGATGAGTTCTCCACTGGATTTACATTAACTGACTTAGAAATATTTGCCCATATGATAAATGAGAGTGACAGACTTGGCATTGTAAGTAAAATAGATATTTTGTATAAAATTTGTAAATACGATGTTCAGTTCAAGACTTCTGCTCTCCCTAGTGTATGCCATGAGATGCTTATGTGTAGGCAGAGGAAGCACAAATTTGTTTTGTGGCTTGATGAATATGCCTGCACCAGTGCCTAGATTCAGTGATTACAACAGAACACTCATCAGTGCTCTTAAAGTTGAGTGCAAGTAGGACATGAAAGCAGCTGTTGAGGAAGCTGCAGACATTAACAATGAAGGGGAAGAAGAACACTGTGTAGTGAAGACAGATCTGTGTTTCTCTTGTGATGGAGCTGAATGAAGAAGGGCCTTACATTACTTCATGGTGTATCATCCATCATTAGTGAGGATACAGGGAAAATGTCAGACCTTCAAGTAATGAGCAAATATTGCTTTCACTGTGACACAAGAAAGAACAGTGATGGCAGTGAAGAAGAAAGGTGGCAGCAGGAACACAAGAATATGTGCAGCAAGAATTACCAAGGTCAATTGGTGGGATGGAAGCAGCTGGGATGAAACTAATATTGCAAATGTCAGTTGAACAATGACAAGGAAATTCACACTTTACAAATACATTATGGAAAAAGTACTAGGGATAACTTACATAGTGTGAAAACAATGCAGCAAGCCGTGTGGACAATATTCTTTCACAAACTTTCCACAGATGACAAACCTTAACATTCCCTTTGTGGCATATCGTGGTGCAAATATCTTCAGGCAGAAGCCAGTAGAAAGCCATACACCCACAGGCATGGTTTACCACTTGCTGTTTTTAAATGATATAAAACAAACTTTAAGGTACATAGCCAATCCTGAACTGCTGAAAAAAGTGTAGATAGAAAAACACAGAATACAAATGACAGATACAATCACCTTATATGGCTGCATTGTCCAGAAACAGTATTTTTGTCCTCAGTCGTCGTGATGTCTCTCTAGTGTTCTGTAGTGGAAATGTAGGTAGGATGAAGTGCCTGCAGAGACTAGGCTTCCATCCAGGTGCATTCACACTGAAGATACTCAGCAGCATCGATGAACTGCAACTGCACAAAGCTCAGGCAGCAGAAGAAAAAAATGAAGAAGTTGGCTAGGCAATGGAGGCAGGGGAAGAGATTACTCCAGAAAGACGAGGAAGAGAATAAAGATTATGGATATGGACAGCATTAGTCACTAGAGGTATAGCACTACTGTCAAAAATTGAAAGAAAAACTTTCACTATGAACTGCCATTAATTGACTTATTTGAGCTATACTGTACCTTTCCTCAGGAACTATAAAAGTTAACATCTTGAAATTTGGCATAGTTCTTAAGAATTACTTATTGAATAGTACTGTGCAGCACTTTTCCCTAATCTTTTCTTTGAGAATAGGACTCCTTTAAAATTTGTGAAAAATAGAGAAGGCCCGGATAACACAGAACTGAAAAATTAATTTCAAAGCAGCTATACCATAAACAAAAATGTGTTCCACACATTTTACTAGCCCGTTATACAGATGTAAACTGCGACATTCCAGTTTTATTGCTTGATTGATTTTAGAGAAAGGTACATTATAGAAACAATGGTAATTAAAAATTCAAATCCTTATAAAATGTATGTCGATGTGCATTTTCAAACAAAAATTGCACAGAATATCAAGCATTATGTTGTGCATAATTGTCTCAAGTTTTACTATTTTAGCTGTAAGATTTTTGTTATGTTTAAGCACAATAATGCACTTTGCCCTACATCTGTCCTTAACAACATTCAGCAGAAACCAATTATGCACACAAAGGGTTGTAGCAATTACCCACACAGAACTGAGGCCGAGCTTAGCTTCACTAGCCGTAAATAGAATGTGGCTCGTGGCGGGCTCTGATGGTGATTCTCTCTTTCTTTCTCTCTCTCTCTCTCTCTCTCACACACACACACACACACACACACATACACACACAACGGCGGATTTCAAAGTTTTGGGTGGAGTGGAACCGCTGTGAGCTGCTTCAGTACTCTGCTATTCATTGTTTTGTAGGACGCATCAGGGGTCTAGTCGTGCTCAATCAAAATGTAACATGGTTCCTGAACTGTACTTGGCGTGCGGCAGCGGAAAGAACAAACTTAAAAAAGCATTGTGTTAACACATTCTTCTGTCGAAAGACAACGGAAACAAACACAAGGTAAATAACTTTTTACGGCCTAAAAATTCAGCACAGCGTGTAGAAGACAACGGATTTTTGTTATTCATTCACTTTTAATATGGAATTTTACACGAAACCGTTGAAAATGAAAAAAGAAGTTGTGTTACGATCTAAAAATTGAAGCGAACGTGTCGTACATCTACATCCATACTCCGCAAGCCACCTGACGGTGTGTGGCGGAGGGTACCTTGAGGACCTCTATCGGTTCTCCCTTCTATTCTAGTCTCGTATTGTTCGTGGAAAGAAAGATTGTCGGTATGCCTCTGTGTGGGCTCTAATCTCTCTGATTTTATCCTCATGGTCTCTTAGCGAGATATACGTAGGAGGAGGCAATATACTGCTTGACTCTTCGGTGAAGGTATGTTCTCGAAACTTCAACAAAAGCCCGTACCGAGCTACTGAGCGTCTCTCTTGCAGAGTCTTCCACTGGAGTTTATCTATCATCTCCGTAACGCTTTCGCGATTACTAAATGATCCTATAACGAAGCGCGCTGCTCTCCGTTGGATCTTCTCTATCTCTTCTATCAACCGTATCTGGTACGGATCCCACATCAGTGAGCAGTTTTCAAGCAGTGGGCGAACAAGTGTACTGTAACCTACTTTCTTTGTTTTCGGACTGCATTTCCTTAGGATTCTTCCAATGAGTCTCAGTCTGGCAACTGCCTTACCGTCGATTAATTTTATATGGTCATTCCATTTTAAATCACTCCTAATGCCTACTCCCAGATAATTTATGGAATTAACTGCTTCCAGTTGCTGACCTGCTATATTGTAACTAAATGATACATTAGAAATTAATACGTACTTTTACAGAGATGCGTTCAAAACTAAAATTAAACTTTCGTTTTACCATCTAATAACTTGAATGTGTAGCAGATAACAAAAGACACGTTCGGTATTAATACGTGAATCTATAGGAAAGCGTGGGAAATGGATATGAAATAGAGATTTCGGTGCACGAACTAATAACTGACTACAGACGATCAAACACAGAACTGTATTTGCTATTGTATAATTTTACAGACTAGTGTGGAAAAATCAAATTTGTTTTATAATCTAACAGTTAACGTGTAAAGCAATAGGGTCTGTGTAGCTAGTTGCTGCATAAGAAGTGTACACAATACCTTTAATCCATGTAAGGGCTGAACAGTTCTGTACTGCAGCTACTGCTATCACCATAGCTCTTTCTAGCGGTATTAGCAAAGCTTTTACGTATTTATCGACAGAACTGAACTACGTTATTTATTAACACTTTTTCATCTGAGCGTATTTCTGCGATAACTATACATTTCAGCAGACACCAAGAATACGCATCGGTTGCAATATACTACAGTATCAGAATGACTTGACTGTACAGCGCCGAGCGGCCTGGGTCAATCGGGTATTGTTTATTATTGTTGGGCGCCTTCGGTTACGTCTGCAGTTAAACGAGATTCAGTTCCGCATTCTGCCATCGGCAATTGTAAAATAAACAAGTAATATGTAGTTTGTAAATTCAATGAATGTGCTCTAAGTTATAATAAAAATCGCATTATAATCTTAAAATTTTAAAACTAATGTGAATAAATAAACAAATTCACCAGTCAGCAAAGTTTGTGTCAGGCTTTGACGGCAGAAAAATCGTTACTCATATCTTCATAGTTCAGACGTTTATGAGTTAGGACGTCGGCTTCGATGTGAAGAATGGACAAGGCGTTCAATCTCTCCTCAGAAAACGTAGAATGTAGGTACTCATTTCGACTGGCATACCACTAATCTCAGAAGATTTCAAAAGTTTCGCGAAATGTACACATTCACTAGGGAAGGAAGGCTCTAAATCTGTGTCACATGAAGTTTGTAGTTTTGCTGCACGTTCAGCAATATCGTCAGGTGAACTGTTCTTAAGGTTACTGAAAACTGTGAAGGAGTCCAACATTGTTCTATAGCTTTCCTTCCTCCTCACTACTTCGGCACACAAGTTGTCGAGTACTGGGAGAAATGTTTCAACTCTAAATTTTTCCCTTCTAGTCAGCAAAGCCTCTTCAGAGTCCGTTTCTTCGTCATCATAAAGTTTGCGTTTTCATGACCTTTTATAGGTGCATTCATAGTATACACTCCTGGAAATTGAAATAAGAACACCGTGAATTCATTGTCCCAGGAAGGGGAAACTTTATTGACACATTCCTGGGGTCAGATACATCACATGATCACACTGACAGAACCACAGGCACATAGACACAGGCAACAGAGCATGCACAATGTCGGCACTAGTACAGTGTATATCCACCTTCCGCAGCAATGCAGGCTGCTATTCTCCCATGGAGACGATCGTAGAGATGCTGGATGTAGTCCTGTGGAACGGCTTGCCATGCCATTTCCACCTGGCGCCTCAGTTGGACCAGCGTTCGCGCTGGACGTGCAGACCGCGTGAGACGACGCTTCATCCAGTCCCAAACATGCTCAATGGGGGACAGATCCGGAGATCTTGCTGGCCAGGGTAGTTGACTTACACCTTCTAGAGCACGTTGGGTGGCACGGGATACATGCGGACGTGCATTGTCCTGTTGGAACAGCAAGTTCCCTTGCCGGTCTAGGAATGGTAGAACGATGGGTTCGATGACGGTTTGGATGTACCGTGCACTATTCAGTGTCCCCTCGACGATCACCAGTGGTGTACGGCCAGTGTAGGAGATCGCTCCCCACACCATGATGCCGGGTGTTGGCCCTGTGTGCCTCGGTCGTATGCAGTCCTGATTGTGGCGCTCACCTGCACGGCGCCAAACACGCATACGACCATCATTGGCACCAAGGCAGAAGCGACTCTCATCGCTGAAGACGACACGTCTCCATTCGTCCCTCCATTCACGCCTGTCGCGACACCACTGGAGGCGGGCTGCACAATGTTGGGGCGTGAGCGGAAGACGGCCTAACGGTGTGCGGGACCGTAGCCCAGCTTCATGGAGACGGTTGCGAATGGTCCTCGCCGATACCCCAGGAGAAACAGTGTCCCTAATTTGCTGGGAAGTGGCGGTGCGGTCCCCTACGGCACTGCGTAGGATCCTACGGTCTTGGCGTGCATCCGTGCGTCGCTGCGGTCCGGTCCCAGGTCGACGGGCACGTGCACCTTCCGCCGACCACTGGCGACAACATCGATGTACTGTGGAGACCTCACGCCCCACGTGTTGAGCAATTCGGCGGTACGTCCACCCGGCCTCCCGCATGCCCACTATACGCCCTCGCTCAAAGTCCGTCAACTGCACATACGGTTCACGTCCACGCTGTCGCGGCATGCTACCAGTGTTAAAGACTGCGATGGAGCTCCGTATGCCACGGCAAACTGGCTGACACTGGCGGCGGCGGTGCACAAATGCTGCGCAGCTAGCGCCATTCGACGGCCAACACCGCGGTTCCTGGTGTGTCCGCTGTGCCGTGCGTGTGATCATTGCTTGTACAGCCCTCTCGCAGTGTCCGGAGCAAGTATGGTGGGTCTGACACACCGGTGTCAATGTGTTCTTTTTTCCATTTCCAGGAGTGTATATCAGTCACAGTCTCCATGGATTTATTTTCGTAGTAGTAGAACATGCCACGAATATATGCAAAAAATCCTGCAAGTGATTCATATTATTCATGCACTATTTTAGTATCAATATTTACATTTTGCAATTTCAGATGTACGCTATTAAGTCCCTGAAGTATGTCCTTCTAAACTGTCATCATGAATACTGTTTCTAGTCAGCTGAGTTGATTCAATAAAGCTGAAGCCTCATTTCGCACAAGTGGTTTTTGAAATACGCTCTCACAGTTTTCATGTAGACTTACACACGCTTCCTCTCTTGCTGACCAACGTGTTTTTAATAAACTTTTCACCGTTTTGCTTCCTGGTTTCATGAAAGAAAGAAGTTTATCCCAGCGCTGTGTAGAAGCAGAGAAAAAATTATAAAGGTTTTGCACTACATTGTAAAATGAACATGCTTCGCGACAACAGCTTGCAGCACTAGTGCCGACTAAATTCAAAGAATGTGCTGCACAAGGCTCATAATGCGCTTTCGGATTTCGTTCTTTAATGCGTGCCTGCAAGCCAGTGTAGGTTCCTGACATATTGCTTCCGTTGTCATATGACTGTCCTCTACAGTCAGTAATAAAAATAGAATTTGTAGACAGGACTTTTAGTTAGAAATATTTTTCCAATTTGCAACACCATTAGTAGAAATCGCGCCCTTAGTTCCGAACAATTTACATGGTGCACAAAAAACAGTATTGGTGCTACAAGAGTATACTAGAAAATCACGCAAAGTTGATTCACCATTTAAAAGTTTACGGTAAAATACATTTTTGTTCAAATATCTGTTTATATGGCCTATTGATCTTCTTGAATTAGAAAAATCACCGTTACAGTTTTGCTTAATGCCACGTTGTAAGAGAATGCCGATTGTTGATCCATTGACACACCATTCTGCAGGATCATCACTAAAGGAGGTTATTTCTTTTTGTAATGTATGAGTCGACACTTAGTTTTTCGTGAAACTCGAAATCAGGAACAATTTGCTTTTCTTCATTTTTAACTTTTGTTTCATCTGTATTTACTTCTTTTACAACAGCTGCAGTGCCAGAACTACTTGAACTAGAAGTCGAACCAGTAACATTTTTTGCGAAAAATTTATCTACTCTGCCAAGCGTTTTTAGGGCATTGGCTTCTCATTCTCGTCTTTCCTTCGATAATTTACAAAATGCCACCCCACTTAATTTTGCACGTTTGCTTTGTTCACTGTTATTCATGTTAAGGCACTTACAAAATTGTCAACCAACAGTCAAAACAAAAAAAAAAAACAAAAAATCGTGAAAGGAAAGAAAGACTGTATATCCAGTTCCAATCGTAGCCCTACTACACCGCACATGAGCACAAAGCTTTTTATTTTAAACATGGCACGCGAGCACAAAGATTTTGCCTTTAAACACGGAGTGATGAACCGATCAACTCGGATTACTCGAGGTAACTGTGCTATGAAAGAACGACAATGCAGAACGATTTAATTTCATTGTCACCCTGTTTCTATGTTGTCAGTGAGCAGTAGAAGCACACCTGCTGGCTGGAATTTGTCTCGTAAAGAAAATGGGACAGTTCCTTTCTTGGCTTCTGTTTCCCGCATCGCCGGAATTTTAGCTGGGACGCAAATATGTTCTGAATATTATTGACACTGTCTTTCTAATTTAAAAAGCAAATAATTTTTGCAATTTCTTGTAGTGAGGTGTGCTGGTTCGACTCTTATCTCACTTATACTAACAACATTTTAGCGGTTTCTGTGGGCAGAGAAGACAGACTACATAGTTTAAGTAGTCTTGTTGGCAGTTGTTGTCATTTGTGTGAACACTGCTGTTACATCTACACGCAAATGCACCTTTTGCTCCAACATAAAATAAAAATAACCTTTCCTCGAAGAAAAAAAGCTTGGTTAAGAAGTTTAATATAAAACTTGCCATGGCACGTACTATTCGATTGCACAGAGTGGGAACTTTGATATCGTGCAGGCTGCAGCACAAAAAACGAGACAAACGTAAGTTGGTTTCTTCTTCTTTTTTCGCCAAAAAAGTAACTAAGTAAATAAATAAATAAAATTTTTAAACTGTTGTGAAGTGTATTTTACAAAATAGTTCAAATGGCTCTGAGCACTATGGGACTCAACATCGGAGGTCATAAGTCCCCTAGAACTTAGAACTACTTAAAGTTAACTAACCTAAGGACATCACACACACCCATGCCCGAGGCAGGATTCGAACCTGCGACCGTAGCAGTCCCGCGGTTCCGGACTGCAGCGCCAGAACCGCTAGACCACCGCGGCCGGCTGTATTTTACACATTATTAGATATTCGTCTTATGTTCTTTTCGTATAAACATGTGTTTAAAACGTAAAACATTCCCAGAATGATCATGTTTTGTTAAACGGGTGTCATTAAATCAAAGCTCAGATATTGAAGACCACAGAGCTTTCACATGAATTATAGTAATGTAGGGTTGACTTGATACTTCCCCACCATTTCTATAAGAAATTTAAGTAGAGTCGGGTTTTACATACTGAGGCCCACACATGTCACAGTATTTAAGAAACTGCTGATTAGTTTATCACGGCTTTTCAGGGGTTCCGGTATTTTCACGAGGAAAATATAATAGGGTTAAGTAGAAGCCGACAACATTCTCGGAAAACAACGTTTCAAACATTGTCCTGTAAATTGCCGTCCTGACAGCTTACTTCAGAATATTTTGAATAATCATGAAGATGATACTAGAAAGAAACCCTATGTTAAATTTCCATTCAGTCACCAAATAAACTATGTATATTTCCAAACTTGTATTGTCGAATTTCGTTCTTGCGGCTTATTTAAACCAGCAAGTTGTTTAACAATATTAAATATTTTTGTCGTTTGTAGGCGCATTTATTTTAAAACGTAAAAGGTTAAAATGAGTACAGAGCAAATGCCGCCCCCTTTAAGGTGCCGCTCCTAGGCCCGTGCCTAGTGGGCCTGTATGTAAATCCGCCACTGCACACACACACACACACACACGCACACACACACACAGACACACACACACAACTCCGAAGCACCCTCTGTGGACGAAACACCACTGCCGCATGCGTGGCCTTTGAAAGCACGTGCACGCGTTACTGCATATCGTATACAGAAAAATGTAAATACTGTATATAGGGTGATCACACCAACCAGAGCATGGGTTTCGAAAAAGACGATCGTGTGAAACCCATCTCGCGCTATTCGTCCACGAGACTCAGAGGGCCATAGACACGGATTCCCAGGTAGATGTCGTGTTTCTTGACTTTCGCAAGGCGTTCGAGACAGTTCCCCACAGTCGTTTAATGAACAAAGTAAGAGCATATGGACTATTAGACCAATTGTGTGATTGGATTGAAGAGTTCCTAGATAACAGAACGCAGCATATCATTCTCAATGGAGAGAAGTCTTCCGAAGTAAGTGTGATTTCAGGTGTGCCGCAGGGGAGTGTCGTAGGACCGTTGCTATTCACAATATACATAAATGACCTTGTGGATGACATCGGAAGTTCACTGAGACTTTTTGCGGATGATGCTGTGTTATATCGAGAGGTTGTAACAATGGAAAATTGTACTGAATTGCAGGAGGATCTGCAGCGAATTGACGCATGGTGCAGGGAATGGCAATTGAATCTCGATGTAGACAAGTGAAATGTGCTGCGAATACATAGAAAGAAAGATCCCTTATCATTTAGCTACAATATAGCAGGTCAGCAACTGGAAGCAGTTAATTCCACAAATTATCTGGGAGTAGGCATTGGGAATGATTTAAAATGGAATGATCATATAAAGTTGATCGTCGGTAAAGCAGATGCCAGACTGAGATTCATTGGAAGAATCCTAAGGAAATACAAATGAAAACAAAGAAAGTAGGTTACAGTACGCTTGTTCGCCCACTGCTTGAACACTGCTCAACAGTGTAGGATCCGTACCAGATAGGGTTGATAGAAGAGATAGAGAAGATCCAACGGAGAGCAGCGCGCTTCGTTACAGGATCATTTAGTAATCGCTAAAGCGTTACGGAGATGACAGATAAAATCCAATGGAAGACTCTACAGGAGAGACGCTCAGTAGCTCGGTACGGGCTTTTGTTGAAGTTTCGAGAAAATACCTTCACCGAAGAGTCAAGCAGTATATTGCTCACTGCTACGTATATTTCGCGAAGAGACCACGAGGATAAAATCAGAGAGATTAGAGCCCACACAGAGGCGTACCGACAATCTTTCTTTCCACGAACAACACGAGACTGGAATAGAAGGGAAAACCGATAGAGGTACTCAAGGTACCCTCCGCCACACACCGTCAGGTGGCTTGCGGAGTATGGATGTAGATGTATATGCAGAGAGAAGATATTTAAATGGGAAACTTAATATTTAAGTTTTTTCAAAAAATGTGTTTTATATTACCTTTCTGAAGAACTCCATAAAAGTAAAATATTGTTAATAAACAACAAAAGAATTACTGTAAAGATTTTATCTGAAAGCTAATGTGCCATATCATTATTATTATATGCTGAACTTTTCTGTACAGAGAGCAAATTGTTGTTTATTATAAATCTGATCCTCTTCCTATGTTGTCCAGCGCAAGGATGACATCGCCAATGCAAATGGTCTAGTATTAAACTCGTGTGGTGAGTGGAGGGGAGAACTTCAGTCCAATTGGTCTGGGGTTGGTCTTAATTTTCCCACCCAGAGACCACATGATTGGTATCAGGTTACAGTCTGTACCAGATTCTGGTGTTTCCCTTGGTGACCTTGAATGTACCACCTCAGGTGAGGGTAGGGATCCTGTAAGTCCTTATCCAAATCGGCAACAGCCAGTTCTTGTCTTGAAGTGTCAGTAACCCAAGGGTTCGGGTGGAAGGGGTGCAGAGGTGGACAGGAGGGGCATGATGTAAGTCATAGAGTTGTGTAACCTGACACTGGAAGTCCTTATTAGGTGCGTGGGCAGGCCTGTGGGGTGGGGAGGCCGGTTGTTGGCTCGTATTGGTGCTTCATAACTAATAATTATCAGTTACAGTGTTATGTTATCACCAGAAGTGATGCGTTTTCTGACGTTTAACTGTGCCAGAGCCGGTCCTTGATAACTACTCCCACTGATGAACCAGACTGCGTGGATGCTGACTGCTACATTTCGCCATTTTTTCCAAACACTCTCATACATTTTCTATCGAGTTAAGGTTGAATAATTTAATGGGCCTGTCGAGGTGTGACTGAACGCTCGAGTGTTTGTCAAGTCAGGAATGTATGTGTGCCGCTATTTGAACACGGCTGCTGTCATGTTGAAAATGTCCATAGCATACTCATCATGAAGGTATACAAGAATGGGCTTGGTCATCAAGGATGTTGAATAAACATCCTGGGCCAGACGCGGTGGCCGAGTGGTTCTACGCCTTCAGTCCGGAACCGCGCGACTGCTACGGTCGCAGGTTCGAATCCTACCTCGGGCATGGATGTGTGTGGTGTCCTTAGGTTAGTTAGGTTTAAGTAGTTCTAAGTTCTAGGGGACTGATGACCTCAGATGTTAAGTCCCACAGTGCTCAGAGCCATTTGAACCATTTGAAACATCCTGGTTCACATTCACCGTAACCTGAGTGAGTGGGACCAAGTCATAATGCGAAATACCTCTCCAAAACATCACAGAAACACCTCCAGCAAAACTACACTCTCCATACACTGTGAGTCAAACACCTTATTAGGCCATCGATACATTGGTTTCAAAAGAGCCAAAATCGCCACACGCCTGCAGTCAGTTAGTGAGCCGTGTCTGTTTTTTTGGCCACTGTGCTTTTGTGAGAAACTGCCCTTTGTGAGGCACCCTACTTCAGATTTCCGTTGCATGCAGTCCCCTTTGCAATGTTACCTCGGGAACTGGCTGAGATGGGTCTGCATTCACTGGCAGTAGAAATTCCTTTCGGTTTTGAAGCCGACTGCCATTGAATAGGCGTGACACTTATCTACGGTCCCCGTCGGTTATGATTTTTTTACGCCGTGTTAGGCTACACCTAAACTGGATCCGATGTAGGGTGACCTCTGGAGGATGGAAGGGAAACATACTGTACAAGTCTCTAGAGTTCAAGCGGAAGTCCAATATGACAACAGCCGATGACGTCCTATGTTTGTGTCGACAGCGATATCTCAACCCGATGGCCCATAGTAAAGAGCTTTCTATTGATTTGAGGAACGAATTCGAATATGGTACCAGCGGAACAAAGGCTACCATAACCGGAACATTAAACCTGAACTGCAATAGTCTGTTCGAAGCAACTGCTAGTAAAAGGTAAATTCCAACCACAATATTTTTAATGATGAATGTCAAATTACTATATTTTATTACAGCTATCTATAGACTGCGCTAGCATTAAATAAAATAATTGTAACAATTAGTATTTAACAGTTTATTTATTTAATCGTATGAAGATGAAGAAGTCCTAATAGTTCTTATGGTATATATCTTAGAGCTCAAGTTTACAAGACTGTTTTGCTTCGAATGGTCGTTCCTGTCGTATTCCTGACTACTGACCATTATTTCTGGGACACCCTGTATAAACAAGAAACCAAGAGTAGTCAAGAAGTGTCTGCTTCTTCTAAATGGCCTTATTTTAACAACATGGTTTGCCTACCACAGTAAAAGAAAATTAACCTTTTCCACGTGACCAAAGCCCCTCCACGCCACGTGAGGAAAGAGCAGAAGATGCTGAACCAGGCACCAAAGGCTCTTCAACACAACCGGGGCCAAACTGGAAACTGTTTAACAACTAAATCAGTTGAAGAAAATGAAACTCCAGATAAAAAGCTTTGGGGACGTCACTGAAGCGTTGGAAGCACATGAAAAGGTTGGGTAATATGACTGAAGCACACTGTTTCTTTACTAAAGTGAGTTAGAAAAGGAGTCGTACCATCGTCCACTGGTTCTCATTTGTAAAAAATGGTTCAAATGGCTCTGAACACTATGGGACTTAACATCTGTGGTCATCAGTCCCCTAGAACTTAGAACTACTTAAACCTAAAAACCTAAGGACATCACACACATCCATGCCCGAGGCAGGATGCGAACCTACGACCGTAGCGGTCACGCGGTTCCAGACTGAAGCGCCTAGAACCGCACGGCCACACCGGCCGGCTGTTCTCATTTGTCGTCGCTACATTTGTCACACTACCCATCACAATGTTCAGTTGATTATTCACAGCAGTCACCTTACTTTGCTGGTGTAAATCAAGCTTTTCATCCTGTGGTACAAGCTAACCAGCAACCTAGCACATTGGAGCTCAGATTGTCTAATTATTCAAACTAGGCTTGTGACTTTTCGTTCAGTACCAGTTTTACACCGAATTAAATTTGCGTTTGATTTTCACTAACTAATTTAATTTTCTTTTCTATTTACATATCTGCATGTTAACATCTCAGTACTCAGTTTACGATTATGTAGCGCATGCTGAAGTTTTCGGATTCTTTGTATACCAGTATGTCGTTCTTGAAGTTATGTCAGCCGGCTCCTCTGAGAACTGTGAAGGGTGATCTACTTTACGAATGATAGGAATCTACGAAATTCCTTGAGAGGATGGTTAATAGTTTATGGGACCAACCACATTTACAACACAGAAAGCAACTCATCGAACCCACCGTCCTCCCCCCCCCCCCTTATGTTCCACGTTCTAACAAATCTGTGCTACCGGTAGCTGAACAGTGTATTTCCACTGGCCACTCCACCTCTTATTTCATGTCTTTGCTAGCAAAGGTAGTTTTGATCTGAATATGGCATTTTGACATACGCCACTAATCACCAATTAAATGATTAAGCATCTAATTGATAAGCGCTGTGCATCTGCAGCTGCTCTGTTTGTTTCGACTCGACTCTTGCAACATTCCATTCTTTGACATTTAAGTTTTTTCTGTGACTGGCGCAGCTGTGCTGACTGTAATGCATGCCTATTTTGCTCTGCAGTATATGGTTGAATCACGTTCTTTTGTCATTTCAGTGCGTAAACAGACACACTTGGACACTCGGACTTCCAACACACTTCTTCCACAAGCCTCCACACATAATGTCCATTTCCTGCTCCTTCAGCAAAGTGAAATGCTCTGTTTTTATAAAAACTGACTGCATTTTTAAAAACAAGACAGTGAGAATGTACTGAAACGTAAAACAAAGGTATAAAACAAAGCATAGTGCTGTAGATAGAGAGATGCTGAATGAAACGAGTTTGGCACTCAAGAGAGCAACGCATGAAGCCTTCAATGACTGCCGTAGCAGAATGTTATCGAAAGATCTTCTAGAGAATTCTGGTCGTCTGTATAGTCTCTTGGTGGCACCAAAACACTCACGGACAAGGCAGCAACTGAAACTGAGAGTAACTAATCAAAAGCATAAATGCTTAACTCTGTTTTCAAATATTCCTTTACAGAGGAAAATCCAGGAATATTGCCACAATGTAATTCTCGTACCACTGAAAAAAAGTGTGAAATAGGTATTAGTGACAGTGGCGTTGAGAAACAACTGAAATGAAAATTGAACAAAGCCCCAGGGCCCGATGGAATCCATTTAAGATTCTTCACCCAATTCATTGTCAAGTTAGCCCCTCTGTTAACTAGTGCCCATGTCTGGAAGAAAGCACAAGTCACACCTCTCTACAAGGGGGGGGGGGGCGGGATCCACAAAACTACTGTCCCAAATCCTTGACATCCATTTGTCGTACAAAATTAGAACATATTCTGAGCTCAAACACAGTGAGGTATCACGAACGGAACCACCACCTCCAGGCCAACCATGATAGATTTCGCAAACATAGATCGTGTGAAACACAGTGAGCGCTTTTCTGACAGTAGATCCAGAAAGTCATGGATCTTATTTCCGGAAAGCATTTGACTCAGTACCGCATTTACGCTTATTATCAAAAGTAGTGTCATATAGGGTGTCACACGAAATTTGTGATTGGATTGAGGATTTTTTGGCAGGGAGGACGCAGCATATTATCTTGGATGTAACGCAGGGAAGCGTGTTAGATCCCTTGGTGTTCATGTTGTATATTAATGATCTTGCGGACAGCATTAATAGTAATCTCAGACTTTTCACAGATGATGCCGCTATCTCCAACGAAGTACAGTCTGAACGAAGCTGTACAAATATTCAGTCAGATCTTGACGAGCTTTTAAAGTTGTACAGTGATTTGTAGCTTGCTCTAAATGTTCCAAAATGTTAAACTATCTACCTCACAAAACGAGAAAACATAGTATCGAATGAATATAACACCAGTGACTTACAGATGGAATATGTAAACTCATGCAAATACTTGGGTGTAACGTTTAGTAGGGACATGAACTGGAACGGTCAGAAAGTCTCAGTCGTCAAAACAGGAGGTAGCAGGCTCGGATTTATTGATAGAATACTAGCGAAATGCAATTAGTCTACAGAGGAAATTGATTACAGATCACTCGTGCTAACCATCCTAGAATACTGATCACGTGTGTGAGTCCAGTACCAAATAGGAATAGCAGGGGATATTGACCGTATATAGAGAAGCGCAGCACTAATGGTCGCAGATTTGTGTGACCCACGGGAGAATTTTACTCAAATGCTGAAAGAACTGAACTGGCAGACTCTTGACGATAGACGTAAACTATTCCAAGAAAGTATACTAACAAAGTTTCAAGAGCCGGCTGTAACTGACGACGCTAGGAATATACTGCAACCCCCCTGCATATCGCTCCTATAGGGATCACGAGGGTAATGGTGATGATGAGGTCCCATACTCCGAGGAGCGTAGGGGACGATGCGGAAAACCCGCACCGCCGTACTAGACAAAGTCCTAGCGGAGGTGGTTTGCCATTGCCTTCCATCATGAGCATAAGATCAGATTAATTACAGCACGCACAGAGGCACTTAGACAATCATTTTTCCCGCGCTCCGTACACGAATGGAACGGGAAAAGCCCTAATAACTGGGCCGGCCGGTGTGGCCGTGCGGTTCTAAGCGCGTCAGTTTGGAACCGCGTGACCGCTACGGTCGCAGGTTCGAATCCTGCCTCGGGCATGGATGTGTGTGATGTCCTTAGGTTAGTTAGGTTTAAGTAGTTCTAAGTTCTAGAGGACTTATGACCTCAGTAGTTAAGTACCATAGTGCTCAGAGCCATTTGAACCATTTGAACCTAATAACTGGTACAGTGGGACGCACCGTGTGCCAAGCACTTCACAGTGGTTCACAGAGTATAGATGTAGATGTAGAGATATTAAAATCTTCAGTGTACAACTGCCTGTTTTAATAACCTTAGAAATATTTATATATTTTGTATTTTTAGAAACTATACTTATTTTATTAATACTGTCGGCTGAAAAGCGACAATTTACTGCTGAAGGGCGAGGGACTAAAATAACAGTAACGAAAAAAAATCACTCATAACTCGGTCATTACATCGACTTGAAGATGACTGACTGCAAGATTCACAGACGACGTAACCCATGAGGAAATGTTGATGTCCTGGATACTCGCCCGAAAATGATGGAGTAGCCTGTATGTTTAGCAGGCGACAAACTCGACTGCCTCTGGAATTCGCATCATTGCCTCTGGTACCAAAAGTGTTTCACTAGGCACCTGTTTTCAAGACTATTTTTTTAAAGAAGTCATAAGAGGAAAAGGTCTTAAACGTTCCGTATCATCAGCTTTACCATAATTGTGTTGAGGTACAGCTGTTACCTTCTTTGTAATTCTCTGGGAAGCTACCAGGCTATAATGGTTCGTTTTTACGTCTTTCAAGCAAGCTCTTATGCTGTCTGTGCTCTGATTCCTCAAACAGACTGACATTTTATCCAGACGTGACGCACTTTTAATTGTTTAATTTCTATACACTCTTTTTTCCTTCACGCTGTGCTTATTTTTGGCACAAGCCTCTCTTTTTGCCGGCCGGGGTGGCCGAGTGGTTCTAGACGCTACAGTTTGGAACCACTCGACCGCTACGGTCGCAGGTTCGAATCCTGCCCCGGGCATGGATGTGTGTGATATCCTAAGTACTTCTGAGTTCTATTGGACTGATGACCTCAGAAGTTAAGTCCCATAGTGCTCTGAGCCATTTTGAACCTCTCTTTTTCGTGACAACTTGTAAACTCTTTGCAGGTCTGGTAAATTAGAAGCTGAGGAGTTTGCCTATTTTGCCGATTACTTATAAACTCACCTCTGTTTAGGGTTGAATTACAAGTACATTCTCCTTGTTCTACTGTTTTTCAACTGCATGTTACTATGCACTTCATTTCTGTTTTCCTGTTACATAATATTCTCCACAGCATTGATTATATTTTCTGAGCTAAATATGATTTTATCATTCTACGATTTTAAAAGCAATTAGTACCGCCCTACGTTTTATTCTTTTTTTTTTTACATGTAATGGTCTACCGTTAGACGTAACTGAATATTTTTTAAGTATTTTTATGTGATGTCTACGGAAACTTTGTTATTATCGATTCTCGATGTCAGATGAACGGTTTAGCAAATTATGCGTTGGAAACATAAGTACTTAACTAAAAGCGTACAGAATGGCCCTGGTTTGCATAGAACAGAGTGAATAATAGTACTGGTAGCTTTTTTACGGTATTCCTTAGCGAAGTTGAGTGTGTTCGAGTTTTAATATTACACACAGTCAGGAAGTACACACTCAAGCTGCTTCCATTCGTGTTTAGTAATGTTTAACCTTTTCATTGTGTCAAGTACACTCTATATTATTTCCCTCTAGTAAAGGTTTCATAATGCAGTATTCTGCAGAAAATTTCTACCCTAAGATTGGTTTACGGTATAAAATCAAGCCATCGGAGCGATAAATAGTGTAGAGTTTCGAAGCTCATGTAGAACAATGCACAGAAAGCTAAGTTTCGTAATTTTTCCATCCTCGTTACAGTGTATCTACTTTTTCACGGCAGTTGTTGTTAATTAGATTAATCACTATGAGAGTGACAGTAGCAGCCATTCTGTAAGTAGCAGCCAGATTAACAATCTGCGAGTATTTGAGAGTAGTACACACTAAACACTAATTAAGAAATTTCTCATCACTCTGCTAAGTCCTATCGCAATAGTTTTTATGGGGATTTAAAGGCTGTCGATGATAGACCGCCGACCGCTGTGGACGAGCGGTTCTAGGCGATTCAGTCTGTAACCGCGCGACCGCTATGTCGCAGGTTCGAATCCTGCCTCGGGCCTGGATGTGTGTGATGTCGTTAGGTTAGTTAGGTTTAAATAGTTCTAAGTTCTAGGGGACTCATGACCTCAGATGTTAAGTCCCATAGTGCTCAGAGCCATTTGAACCATTTGATGGTAAACCAAGATTTTTAAAATCAGAGTTGTTCATGTTTCGTATAGCATACTTCTGCCCTTTTTTGTGCAACTTATGTGAGGGCTCAGTATTTCTTTTCCTCGAGAAGATCAAATTATCCTAAGTCCGTCTCATAAATAAGAGAGACTTGTAGAGCTCCCGTTGCCATGTAGCTGCAGCAGACATTTTCAGATCGCTGCCTGTGGATCTCATAGAGACGCAGCGGTTAGCACATTGGACTCGCATTCTGAAGGACGGCGGTTCCAATCAGCATCCGGTTACCAGATTTAGATTTTTCGTGATTTCCCTAAATCGTTCCAGGGAAATACAGGGATTGTTCCTTTGAGATGGCAGGGAAGATATTCTTCCCCATCCCTGCAACAATCCGAGCATGTGCCCCTCTCTTATTAGCTCGATGTGAACTGTACATTAAACCCTAATCTTCCTCCGGAACCGCGCGACTGCTACGGTCGCAGGTTCGAATCCTGCCTCGGGCATGGATGTGTGTGATGTCCTTAGGTTAGTTATGTTTAAGTAGTTCTAAGTTCTAGGGGACTGATGACCACAGCTGTTAAGTCCCATAGTGCTCAGAGCCATTTGAACCATTTGAACCTAATCTTCCTTCCCTCTTTTTTCTTGGTCTAGTACGAACCGCCCGTTGTTAGCCAGGGAAATGTGTCGGTTCCAGCTCCGAGAAGCAGTTTGATTTCTTCGGAAAGGGCAGTATCAGAATGTGTTACCAGGACTCCGGATACTTACGCAACAGCGCGGAGGTGATCACGTCACATGGCTACAGCTATTGATGGCTGTCGGGCAGATCGCAAAGGGGAACTGGCTCGCTGCGTTGCTAATGCGCCAGCTTTCGCTGGAAGCACGCCTTGAGGCACGTGCCCAGCACATTAGCATACCGGCGCATATAACCGTTTTAATCCCTTCTTATGATCGTGACGGAATGTTCGCTATCTCCTGCAAATGGGCGAACAATAAAGAGCGCACTTTGACATTTCTAGTTACATAATATTCAGCACTTGCGATGTAAGTTACAGGTACGAAAATTAGCCGAAAATGCACACCACTGCACAGTCAGAGACCGAACATACACTGACGTGTCAAAGTCAAGGGCCAAAGATATTCACATATACGGATGGTGGTAATACCGCGTACACAAAGTATTAAAGGGCAGTGCATTGGCGGAGCTGTCATTTGTGCTCAGATGATTCATGTAAAAAGGTTTCTGACGTGATTATGGCTGCACGGAGGGAATTAACACTCCTTGAACGCGGAATGGTAGTTGGAGCTAGACGCATAGATCATTGCATGTCGGAAATCGTTAGGGAATTCAGTATTCTGGGATTCACAGTGTTAAGAGTGTCCCGAGAATACCAAATTTCAGGCATTACCTCTAACAATGGACAACACAGTGGCAGACGGCCTTTACTTACCGACCGAGAGCAGCGGCGTTTGCTTAGAGTTATCAGTGCTAAGAGACAAACAACACTGCGTGAAATAACCGTAGAAATACACGTGGGCCGTCCGACGATCGTATCCATTAGGACATTGCGGCAAAATTTAGCATTTGGACTATGGCAGCAGATTTTCGAACCAAGCGCCTTTGCTAGCAATACGAAATCACCTGCAGTGGCTCTCCTGGACTCATGACCATATCGGTTGGACCCTAGACGACTGTAAAGCCGTGACCTGGTCAGATGAGCCCCGATTTCAGTTCGTAAGAGCCGACAGTAGGGTTCGAGTGTCGTACAGACCCCACGAAGCCATAGACCCAATTTGCCAACAAGGTACCGTGCAAGGTGGTTGTGGCTCCACAATGGTGTGGGCTTCAAAAATGGTTCAAATGGCTCTGAGCACTATGCGACTTAACTTCTGAGGTCAACAGTCGCCTAGACCTTAGAACTACTTAAACCTAACTAACCTAAAGACATCACACACATCCATGCCCGAGGCAGGATTCGAACCTGCGACCGTAGCGGTCGCTCGGTTCCAGACTGTAGCGCCTAGAACCGCACGGCCACCCCGGCCGGCGGTGTGGACTTCGTTTTCATGGAATGGACTGAGTACTCTGGTCCAACTGAACCGATCATTGACCATTTACAGCCATTTATAGGCTTCATGTTCCCAAAAAACGATGGAATGTCTATGGATGACGAAGCGCTGTGTCACCGGACCACAATTTTTCTACGATTGGTTTGAAGAACATTTTGGACAATTCGAACGAATGATCTGGCCAGCCAGGTCTCCCGACACGAAATCCACGGAACATGTTCGAGTATAATGACTTTTCTGGAGACTAGAAATCTACTCTGTAGGCATCAGCATGGGTTTTGAAAAAGACGATCGTGTGAAATCCAACTCGCGCTATTCGTCCACGAGACTCAGACGGCCATAGACACGGATTCCCAGGTAGATGCCGCGTTTCTTTACTTCCGCGAGGCGTTTGATACAGTTCCCCACAGTCGTTTAATGAACAAAGTAAGAGCATATGGACTATCAGACCAATTGTGTGATTGTACTGAAGAGTTCCTAGATAACAGAACACAGCATGTTATTCTCAATGGAGAGAATTCTTCCGAAGTAAGAGTTATTTCAGGTGTGCCGCAGGGGAGTGTCGTAGGACCGTTGCTATTCACAGTATATATAAATGACCTTGTGGATAACATCGGGAGATCACTGAGGCTTTTTGCGGTTTATGCTGTAGTATATCGAGAGGTTGTAACAATGGAAAACTGTACTGAAATGCAGGAGGATCTGCAACGAATTGACGTATGGTGCAGGGAATAGCAATTGAATCTCAATGTAGATAAGTGTAATGTGCTGCGAACACACAGAAAGAAAGATCCTTTATCATTTAGCTACAATATAACAGGTCAGCAAATGGGAGCAGTTAATTCCATAAATTATCTGGGGGTAGGCATTAGGAATGATTTAAAATAGAATGACCATGTAAAATTAATCGTCGGTAAAGCAGATGCCAGACTGAGATTCATTGGAAGAATCATAAGGAAATGCAGTCCGAAAACAAAGGAAGTAGGTTACAGTACACTTATTCGCCCACTGCTTGAATACTGCTCTGGAAGACTCTGCAAGAGAGACGTTCAATAGCTTGGTACGGGCTTTTATTGAAGTTTCGAAAACATACCTTCACCGAGGAGTCAAGCAGTATATTGCTCCCTTCTATGTATATCTCGCGAAGAGACCATGAGGATAAAATCAGAGATCAGAGCCCACACAGAGGCATACCGACAATCTTCCTTTCCACGAACAATACGAGACTGGAATAGAAGGGAGAACAGATAGAGTTCCTCAAGGTACTCTCCTCCACACACCGTCAGGTGGCTTGCGGAGTATGGATGTAGATGTAGATGTAGAACATTTATGGGACATAGTAGAGAGGTCAGTTCGCGTACAAAATCCCACCCCGGCAACAGCTTCGCAATTACGGATGGCTATTGGAGCAGCATGGAACAGTATTTCTGAAGGGCACTTTCAGCAACTTGTTGAGTCCATGCCACGTCGAAATGCTGCACTCCGCCAGGCAAAAGAAGGTCCGACACGATATTAAGAGGTATTCCATTACTTTTATCATCTCAATGTATAGGCCACCTCTGCAGTCGAGGCCGATAAAGCACGATCATATGACGATGGAAAAAGGATGATCGTAAAGAAATGCAGAAAGACGTCGGCAAAATGTCCACTTGGTGTAGTTAACAGCAGCTGTCTATATAGGTTGATAAATGCAATACAACATCAATAACAAAGTCACCGAATGCAAAATTAGTGGTGAACACCTTCAGTGGGTCGGATCATGTAAGTTTCTACGCTATGTGGAGCTATGTGAAAAGAATCGAACGCGTTAAAATCAATATTAATGAAATCGAATGGAAGACTTAGATTTATCGGAAGAGATCTGGAAAAATTTAATGCATTTTTAAAGGAAATTGTACACAAGGTGCAACTGCGACTAATTCTAGAGTATTGTACCAGCGTTTGGAGTCATAAAATAGGCATGACAACCGAGGTCGGAAGAATCAAGAGATGTGCTGCTAGGATCGTAAGAGGTCAATATAGCCATACAAAAGTGTAAAAGTCATGCTCAGGCAACTAAAATGGGAGTGATTAGAAGAAAGGAGATACAGTTCTCGCGAAAAATTCGTTGGGTGTATTCGAAGTCTGTGGGATAAATCTGCTGCCCCCATTGCGTATCTCACGTAGGAGAGATTAGGGCATTAGAAGCATATAGAGCATTTTTTGTTCGCTCACTATGTGAATAGAATAGGATAGCAAATCGCTAATATTGGTTCGCAGTATCCTCCGCTATTCTCTGTACAGTGACTTATGGATTATACATGTAGATATAGATGATCGACTTAGAAAAAAAGGAAGATTAGGCTTTCTCATCCCATCGACATCGAGTTCGTTAGAGAAAGAGCACAAGCTTGGACTGTTACTAAGAAGGGAAAAGAAATCGGCTGTGCCCTTTCGAAAGAACGTTGCCAGCATTTGCCTGGATTGATTTAGGGAAATCAGGAAAAACCCAAATAAGAACAACTGGGTGCAGATTTGAACCGTTGTCCTCCTGAAAAAGGGTACACTGTGCTAACCACTGCACCACCTCACTCAGTGCTCAACTTAGAGGTAGTTAGTTCAAATCCTGGTGGTGGTACAAATTTTCATCACTAGTGTGTGGATGAAAAGAGAAGGAGAAGTTTCTTGTCAGAGAACAACGTACTATATGTCAGTGTTCTAAGGTTAAATCCAAATCTCTTCACAAAGTTGTGTAGAGGGAGGGCACGCCACACTGCAATAGTGATCCGTTTGTCAGATGGGAACCTTACTAGTGGGGAAGGGCCAATTCTAGATCATCTTGATCTTGAATCTCAGGTTACATTTTGGTGTGACGTTACACATGACCTTGAGAGAGTGTGCCAGCTTACAGATGAGTTTTTGTCATCTTCAGAATCATCCCCCAACATCCACACACATACGCACATTTGGTCACTCAAGTGAATAGTGTGAGAATGGAAAAGTTCCAATCCCAGACTCACAGTTGAACCATTTGTCATCATGACACAACAAGCCGACATTCAGTTGTTTTGCAGTAAGTACCTCATGGCCTTGTGACTGAAAGATTACTTGGTGCACCATGTGCGCAGCACCACCAACTTTTGCTGGTGCCTGTATCTGTACGGTATGTGTACAATGTAGATCTGAGCTCCATAAATTCCACAATTCGTGACTCATTTGCCTCATCTTTTATCGGGTCAATAATCTTCTTGTTTTGAGATATTATGCCATAAGGATTATCAGCCACATATCCAGACATGTCGACTGCGTTGTAATTGTACCTAATGACTTTTTTATGATTCACAGCCCTTTACCCAGTAGATGTAACTGTCTGTATCCATATGACGTCATTTGGGATCAGCAAAGGCTGACTTTGCAAACTCATATTGAAATCAGTATACATGGAATTTGGAGAGGTGCAGAATACACATACCGACACAGACAGGCTTCGTGAACTGCATTGAAATCTTAGTCATTTCCACAGCGACTAGGTTTTGATTGAAGATGGTGGTCAACTTAAAATTTGGCCAAGCGATTTAATCTCTTGCGTCATAGCACCCATCCCAATTATAACCTAAATGAATTTCACGGTGATTTCTTACATTTTCCATGGGTTTACCAAAAATATAATTATTCATTAATTTAGGAAAAGTCTTTTCGAAATCACATGTTGTGAGAGGCCCCTTTTTGATATTTACATCAGTGTAGTTCTTCAGCCAGTGTAACTGAAGAAGATGCTATCGGTGACTCTAATAAGTTTCATCCGAAAACTGAGCCACTGCTGGAAGTTTCTGTTGTGCAGATTGCATCTCTGCTTATTCGCCAACACTGTCATCATCTTGGCGACAGACAGCACAACTGCACGGAGCTAGGTGCTCTGGACACAGTGGGAGGTGGTTGTGTGCAGCATGCAATTGGGTAGGATATGCCGTAGTGCCCCTAAGACATATTATTCACCACATGTTGGATCTTTTTCTCCAGTCTGTCAATATCCGCTTTGGACAGCCATAGGAAGCCATCACTGGCAAAGATTATTGCATGGCATGCCTGTAGAGGGTGTTTAATCCAAGTAAAGCATGTAACTCAAATCGTCAGATTTCCTGTGCTCATCTGCACTGGTTATTTGCCTTGGTGTACCTGCGAACTCACTGTCAGAGCACCCCCCCCCCCCTCCCCCCAAGGAACACGTATTAGAATAAGAGCTATATGCTAATGTTGGTCAACAGTCTGATGCTGACACATGATCCTGTCAACATTTCGTCCCTCCAAAGTCCTGTCACAACATAGGTGAAGGCAGGATCTAAAGAGTATGTGCACAGGAATAGACACTGGAAATTATCAAAAATGTCTACGAGCAGCTGTACATTGGTGTTCATAAATAATTTAACGTATTCTACTAAATCAGGGATGCCGGACTCCTGTGAAACATTCACCCCATCGTCGTCACAAGCTGAAAGTTTGCATCATCGGGATATGCAGCTCTGAAGATACGCATATTCTCCTGATGCATTGTCTCAGCAAATCTGAAGATATGCGTGTATGAAACGTAATGAATCCACGAAGCGAAGCATTTTTCTTTGCATCACTCTCTTGGAAAATGAGATGTAGTAGTCAACATACTGAGGTATGACAGTGACATTATTATCTGTCAGGGCTCAACAAGAATGTGAGCATCATACCCACTCAAATTATGGGAGAAGTCGGTTATGTATCATAGCAGTTGGTATTTCAAGTTGAATGCACTGTGGGTTGTACCGCGGATTCCTCCGATTGGATAGCAATGGTCTCTATGTGGAGTTTCTGCTTTTCTATCCAGCGGCAGTCCACGAGTACTGCCTGCCTGTACAAGGAAGGCATCATTCTCCTGCGATCTGGTCATGGAATGTTTTTGCTGTAAACAGCATCAACATGTCATGCAAATTTTTGCAGTTCAGAGAGCAACTATATCGCAGGATTATCCCCGATGTATGATTCGAACTGATTGAGGTTAGAGTCATATGTGTATGCAATTTGTACGCTGTGACACATGGTACGTGTGTTCAGTGAAAGAAGTGTGAGAAGCAGTGGGATCGCATTTACAACGCACCACAGCAGCTAGGAGACACTCGAAGTTAGCTTGTATATTAAGGGGCAGCGCTCCTGGTGATGGGCGTTTAAAATTTTAAGAATTTGTTTGCTTTAGTAGGCATTTCCATACATTCTGGTTCTTGACTAGAGCAATCAGTTAGGTGCTTTTCCAGACCCTCACTCATAGTAAATGAGTGGAGGCATCTACGGCATAAATGCTGTGTACGTTCAGTTTTACACATTTGGGAGAAAAGGATGCAGGACACGTTTTTGATCCAGACATAATGTTATTTCTCACCCTCGGAGAATAGCAACAAATCTATGTGTTTGGGATGCTGATGGGCTACTTTTGAAAAGTAGAGGGGTCCATCTACACAGGTATCCAAAATTAAGGCAACAAACGGAAATTTTGTAAGGTTGCGTTAATTTTGCCGCAAAACAGTATAAACAGGTGATAGTAAACTAAAAGCAATATAAAGAATACATAATGTAAACAACTGCAATGTGCATAACGAACGACAAAAATTTTGTTCGTTTTTTCCAACTTAACGGATTTGCACACAGCTGGTTAAAGTGCTCAGTGTGGCATTTGATCATATCTGGGAGTAATATAGACCTGAAAACGATAGGGCATGCTGTGAATGATGTCATCAATCTCACGCTGAGGCAATAAAGCCCATTCTTCCCACGCCAATAGAGGGCCTGGAACCAACCTGTCTGCGTACTAGACACACTGAACCCACACCTGGAGTTATGGTCTAGGGTGCGATTTCGTATGACAGCAAGAGCATCCTCGTTGTTATCTCAGGCTCCCTGACTGAAAATCTGTACCTCAATCTGGGGATTCGGCCTGTTGTGCTGCCATTCAAGAACAGCATTCCAAGGGATGTTTTCCAACAGGATAACGCTTGCCTACATACCACTGTTGTAACCCAACATGCTCTACAGAGGGTCGACATACACTCCTGGAAATGGAAAAAAGAACACATTGACACCGGTGTGTCAGACCCACCATACTTGCTCCAGACACTGCGAGAGGGCTGTACAAGCAATGATCACACGCACGGCACAGCGGACACACCAGGAACCGCGGTGTTGGCCGTCGAATGGCGCTAGCTGCGCAGCATTTGTGCACCGCCGCCGTCAGTGTCAGCCAGTTTGCCGTGGCATACGGAGCTCCATCGCAGTCTTTAACACTGGTAGCATGCCGCGACAGCGTGGACGTGAACCGTATGTGCAGTTGACGGACTTTGAGCGAGGGCGTATAGTGGGCATGCGGGAGGCCGGGTGGACGTACCGCCGAATTGCTCAACACGTGGGGCGTGAGGTCTCCACAGTACATCGATGTTGTCGCCAGTGGTCGGCGGAAGTTGCACGTGCCCGTCGACCTGGGACCGGACCGCAGCGACGCACGGATGCACGCCAAGACCGTAGGATCCTACGCAGTGCCGTAGGGGACCGCACCGCCACTTCCCAGCAAATTAGGGACACTGTTGCTCCTGGGGCATCGGCGAGGACCATTGGCGTGAATGGAGGGACGAATGGAGACGTGTCGTCTTCAGCGATGAGAGTCGCTTCTGCCTTGGTGCCAATGATGGTCGTATGCGTGTTTGGCGCCGTGCAGGTGAGCGCCACAATCAGGACTGCATACGACCGAGGCACACAGGGCCAACACCCGGCATCATGGTGTGGGGAGCGATCTCCTACACTGGCCATACACCACTGGTGATCGTCGAGGGGACACTGAATAGTGCACGGTACATCCAAACCGTCATCGAACCCATCGTTCTACCATTCCTAGACCGGCAAGGGAACTTGCTGTTCCAACAGGACAATGCACGTCCGCATGTATCCCGTGCCACCCAACGTGCTCTAGAAGGTGTAAGTCAACTACCCTGGCCAGCAAGATCTCCGGATCTGTCCCCCATTGAGCATGTTTGGGACTGGATGAAGCGTCGTCTCACGCGGTCTGCACGTCCAGCACGAACGCTGGTCCAACTGAGGCGCCAGGTGGAAATGGCATGGCAAGCCATTCCACAGGACTACATCCAGCATCTCTACGATCGTCTCCATGGGAGAATAGCAGCCTGCATTGCTGCGAAAGGTGGATATACACTGTACTAGTGCCGACATTGTGCATGCTCTGTTGCCTGTGTCTATGTGCCTGTGGTTCTGTCAGTGTGATCATGTGATGTATCTGACCCCAGGAATGTGTCAATAAATGAATTTACGGTGTTCTTATTTCAATTTCCAGGAGTGTATTATCTTCGTCTGTTTGGTCACCAAATCTGTCTCCAACCGAGCATATATAGGACATCATCGGATGTCAACTCCATCAACATCCACAACGGCATTAACGGTCCTTGTAATGACCGACCAAGTGCAAGACTCGTGGAACTCCATCCCACAAACTGCCATCCGGCACCTATACAACACAATGCATGCACGTTTGCATGTTCGCATCCAACTTTTTGTCGGTTACACCGGATATTAATGTACCAGTATTTCAGATCTGAAATGGTTTATTTCACGGTAGTCCGCCCCAATAGGTCAACGGTCAGCGCGTTGGAATGCCACTCACGGGGGCCCGGGTTCGATTCCCCCTCAGGGACTGGGTGTTGTGCTGTCCTCATCATATCATCCCCATTGTCGACGCGCAAATCGCCCAATGTGGCTTCGCACTCAAGAAGACTTGCACTTGACGGCTGAACTTCCCGCCTGGTAACTCCCGGCCACTGACGCCTTACAATCATTTCCATGCGGTTTTATTATCCATGCATGCTTCATTTGGCCACCCCTAGTAGTTTTCCTACAATAAGACGTTATTCATTAAGCGGAATTGTTTCCCTAAATTTGTATGATATTATGAGGAGCTTCCCTTCCCTGTAGGCCACCAGGGATCGGATTTACATCCTTATCTTAGGAGTTTGTTAAACAGTTCAATAGGCTCGTCACAACATCAGTCTGTCACCCCAATTCCAAAAAAATAATATAGACGCAAAAAATATTGCCGGCATTCTGCTTTCCTTCTGTTTTCTCATGCATGATGTCACACATCACAGCATCTTTATGTCACTGGACAAAGCAGATATCTGGAGTGGGTAGGTTCAGTTGACCCACATTCGAGCCGAGCAAGGTCACAGATGAATATGTCTGTGAGAGACATGTTTGTAAAGTGCTATGTTTAATAATAAACGCCTGATGACTCGACGTAGGTGTCGCTATTTTGAAAAATAATACACAGTCGTCTGTGATAAAAGTCTTGCATGCTTGTTGCTCTGCAGCTTGTAAGTATTTGTGAAAAGACATTTTGCTGTCCATCATAAGCCGAATGTAAAATATTCTATTGCCTGAACGATAGTCTGTCGTAGGGCTCATCGTTAGTAACATATATTTTGACATTCATATCAACCGACGTACCTGTCAGTCACACTAGTCTGCATGGTGTCAGATGACTGAAAACTTAATACGCGATACTACTTCAACTTTTGATGCTGATTCCAAATCTCTTTTCAGTTTTTTCTTCTCACATGTAGTTTTTTCGCAGTTTGACTTCAAAGACATACTGTTGTGCCAACAGGCTATGTTTATTATTGGAAGGAAATTTCTTAGTACTGTGCTGCATATCTTTAAGGTTTTTAGACCTGTTGATGCTAGTTGTTACGAGCTTTAGTCCGGGACCGCGCTGCTGCTACAGTCGCAGGTTCGAATCCTGCCTCCGGCATGGATGTGTGTGATGTCCTTAGATTAGGTAGGTTTAAGTAGCTCTACGTCTAGGGGACTGATGACCTCAGATGTTAAGTCCGATAGTGCTTAGAGCCATTTGCACCTTTTTTTTGCTAGTTGTTATTGTTTCAGCTTGAAAGTGTTGTTTATATCACAGGCTTGCATTACCATTGTTATATTATGACTATTCTGTGTATTTAAGACAGTATTAATAAAGTACACTCACGTTTGAACAAGTAGAGATAGGACATTCATGTTCACAGGACATGTACATTATTATGTTGTGCAGGAATGATAAACATTTGATATATTAAAAAACTAAAAACCCGCCTCGATTACGAAAAAGCACCTAGTGTTAAGTGTTAACCCAGGTTTCGGCGTAAATAACTACACGTTCTTCAGAACAACAATAAAACACACAAGTGCCTAAGAAGACCTTTGTCAATGATTAAAAGAACACCATAGCTATACATTTATAAACGAAAAAGAAAAGGAAAACACAACAGGCTTTAGGTATAGTTTTTAAGAGTTCCTTCTGTTGACATAGATAGCTTCATATGTAAGTTTCTTTACTAGCATAAGTAACCGTGTGCGGTTATGTTTAGGTTTCATCTCCTATTTAGCTCGTCTCTTGTTCTATCCATTTCATTTTCTGATATACGTTGATCCACGGTTGGGAGTACGTGGGCTATTTAGCCCCGACCCATGTATAAACTTTCTCGTATTCGTATGCACATGCGCATTCAAGTAACTTCCCTTGTCTTGCGCATGTGCATAGATAGCGGGTCAGGCTTGTAAGTGAGCGACCGTTTGCAGCTGTAGTTTATGGCGGGTCATGGCCCATCGAACATAGGCCGTTGTGAGGTGGAGCGTACACCATTAAGTTAAGTAGTGGTTTTGAGTTTGTACATATGCACTGTTTGTGTTTTCCTTTTCTTTTTTGTTTATTAATGTGTAGCTATGGTGTTCTTTAAATCATTGACAGTCTTCTTAGGCACTTGTGTGTTTTATTGTTGCTCTGAAGAAGGTGTAGTTATCTACGCCGAAACCTGGGTTAACACTTAACACTAGGTGCTTTTTTCGCAATCGAGGCGGGTTTTTAGTTTTTTAATATATTAACCAACGATTGCTGACGGACTGCGATGTTGAAGGTTCTTAAATTAGCATTTGAACCATGTCGGCCCGCGGTTTCAAGTTAAACATCGATATCGCGGCTCAACACCACCTACCGGTAAAATGTGTCTGCAGCTCTCGTTATCGCTTACAAACCGAAGGTAATGGATCAGCGTGTCTTGAGCAGACGTGCAGGATGCCTCGCAGGCGTATGCGCGAACTGTACCTTCAAATCAGTGAGTGTGAAAGAGGGCGAATTATTGGCATGAGAGAATGTGATGCGTACATCCGGGAAATTGTTGCTTGTCTGTGATGAAGTGTTTCGGCAGTGCAACGGGTGTGTGCAGAATGATTCAAGTAGGACCGTAGAACACGACGAGATGGGTCAGGTCGCACCACCCAGACCATGCCCCGAGAAGAATGACACCTCGTCCAAATGGCATTGCGGTACAGATCTGCGTCCTCCTTCGCTCTGGCGCAACAGTGGAACAGTGTAACACATCGTGTGCCGTCAGGGGTGACAGTCCGTCGCCGTTTATTACGGACTGGTTACGTGCGCATCGTCCACTTCTCTGTCTACCTTTGATGAATGTATATAAACATGCTAGACGGTAATGGTGTATGGAACGACGTCACTGGGTATAAATACACCATTAGATAGTGTTTTCGGAAGAATCCAGATTCTGTTTGTTTGAAAATGATGGCCGCTTTTTGGTTCGCCGCAGACAGGGCGAGCGGCGTCACAGTGACTCCATTCGCACAAGACATACAGAGCCAACTCAAGGCCTTATGGTGTGGGCTGCTATTGGGTACAACCACAAATCACAGTTGGTGCGTGCGCAGGGCACTGTGACCAGTGTGACCTACGTGAATGACATCCTGCGACCTACAGCCCTACCCTCTCTACACAACACCCCAGACGCCATTTTCAGCATGACAATGCACAACCCCATGTTGCTGCACGAACACGTGCCTTCTCCGTTTCACAGGATGCCAGCCTTTTGCCCTGGCCCGCCAGATCACCAGACTTGTCGCCAATCGAAAATGTATGCGAAACGAAAGGCGCAGTGGTGTGACCCAATGCCAAACACCACAGGTGATCTTTGAAACCAGGTGAATGCAGAATGGATGGCTATACCACAGGACGCCATTCAAGCCTTATACGCATCGATATCGACCGCATGGGACAAGTTATCAGGGCCCATGGTGGACCCAGTGCCTACTAGGCAACGGGACACATGCTGAACCCAGGTGACTGAAATGCTGATCGTTTCTGCAGAACAGTGTACATGGCCTGTGAATAATGACGTCCTATCTTTACTCGTTCAAGGTATACTGTTTCTTCCGAACGTGAGTGTGTATGTTACTGACAATACGCTTTATATCCGAATACCAGTCTGGCAATGAAATATTTGACATGCAGCTCACGGTGAGCAGCAAGGAGTCCTTTAACATCGCCTGTGATGATCTCACGGTTGAGAACACCACTGCTTGCATTTCACGATCAGTTGTCGAAGACTTAGAATTACTTATTTCATGAACTCGCAGACATGCATTTAATGTATGGAGTAGCTGGATGTAATGTCGCAAAAGCCAATCGAATATCCAGAGAATATTTTGCAGCAGTCATCATCCTGATTATTAGCGTGTATGGAAGCTAACGAGAAACAGAGTCGTTCAGGCCATGTTAAGCTGGTCAAGGTTCTCCACAGCGAACTGTTCGCACAATGGTATTTGTGGGGATGGTGTTGGATCGAGTGGGAGAAGAACTCATGAATAAGCACTCTTCACCTTGCCTGTGAAATGTACACTTGGAAGGATACAGTGTGGAGAGTATCGGCTGAGCAGCTAATACACACCTGTCGTAAACAACGCTGGCAAACAAAGGGGCAAAATGGTTTCGAAGCCAGAGTTCTGTTATTTTAATAGATTAACGAGTGCAGTACAGCAGTGGCATATCTTTTACATTTAGTACTGTTCACCGATGAGGCCTCTTTCAACCGTGACGGTGTTCCCAGCTACCGTAATAGTCATGTCTGGAGTGCAGAAAATCCGTATGTTACACGCATTTCAGAATACCAGTAACGATCCTCTGTTACCTAGAGGACTATAATTGCTCACTACCAACTAATAGAACCTTATGTTGTTCTTATAACGTGGAGCTGTGTACGTCACTAAAAAAACTAATTATACATTTGTCAATTACATAGCTATCAATTTAAGTTTCTCTTCAATCTGTATACTTTTGACTGTACAGTTTTGTGAACGTATGAACTTAAATTACTTGGCAGACGTCGACTCGATACTGGATCCAGAGCTCTCCAAATTTTTGCGAATGCCGAACAGACCAAGTTAGTTGCGACCATCGTATCCAAGTAACCTACAGTCGCGAGAAAGTCTCAGGTGCGTTAAATAGCAAATTCATTGTCATCTCTATCGAGTTGCTGCTTTAAGTACCCGAACAATGGCAGAGAATATTCAGTTGGCGTCGGGTGAATGCCTATGCTTACATACGCATTCGGACAAAAGGTAGACGTCCTGGAGGCCAGTCGACAGGCAGAAACTTTGCGCAACCGCGCAGTTTTATGCGACGCTAATGGCCAGCTAATTTCCATTGTGGCCAAGGCGAGCCGCACTTTGCCTCTTGAGAAGCTGCCGCGGCGTCACCTCTGCCAGCCCAAACCGCATATCCCTGCGATATCTACGCTTACATCTGTACTCCACAAGCCTTACTGCGGAGTGTGGCGTAGGGTACTTCAGAGACCATTCTCTTCCAACCGCCCGTCCTCTTTGTTAGTCCATTCGCGAATGGTGCGTGAAAAGAACTATTGCCGGCAAGCCTCCGATTTGGTTTCATTTTGCGGTCTCGGTCTTTTCAGCGTGATATTTGGGAAAGTACTTGATGTCTCGACTTTTCTCGGAACGTACGCTCTCCATGATGCACACTGCCTCTCCTGTGGTGTCTGCCACTGGTTTTGGATGAGCATCTCTGTAATGCTGTCGCGCTAATTATACAAACCCGAGAAGAAACGCACCGCTCTTTGGATCTTCCCTATATCTTCCATTAATCCTATAAGGGTTCCAGATTGACGAGCAATACTTAAGAATCAATCGAACGAGGGTTTTGCTGGCCACTTCTTTCGTGGATGAATTAGAATGGCTCTGAGCACTATGGGACTTAATATCAGAGGTCATCAGTCCCCTAGAACTTAGAACTACTTAAACC
Organism: Schistocerca cancellata; assembly: GCF_023864275.1. NCBI lineage: Eukaryota > Metazoa > Arthropoda > Insecta > Orthoptera > Acrididae > Schistocerca > Schistocerca cancellata. The sequence continues at coordinate 754,523,097 of NC_064629.1, read as the reverse complement.
TAACTAACCTAAGGACATCACACACATCCACGCCCGAGGCAGGATTCGAACCTGCGACCGTAGCGGTCGTGCGATTCGAGACTGAAGCGCCTAGAACCGCTCGGCCACACCGGCCGGCCATGAATTAGACTTCCTTGTGATTCTTCCAGTCTTTCCCAGCTTGTCATCTGAGTTTCCTAGAGCTAGAGTATTGTGACCGTTCCTCTTAGGTTGGTCCGGACAATTACACCCAGCCATTTGCTGTGCAGTGATTTATCGCCAATAGTGTAACCGGTTGGCAGTGAGTCTTTCTGAGTGTTTATGCGCAATGTATTACATTTATTTACTCCCTGAGAAATAGTCAGCCCTCTGTTGGTCTTCCTGCAATCGGTACAGTTATCTGGCGTACCAACTTTCACATATACAACTGCAACAGTTATTGCTCTGTAAAACATCCTTAGGATACTTCCGAAGTTGCGTTCACATCTGACGATTACGTTCAGTTAAGAACGACGTGAAGAATTCTATTTCTAAGAAGTCCCGAATCCAATCACAGTGCTAGCTCGATACTCAGAAATCTCGGAAAAGTACCTGGGAAACACTGCAACATGTACCACACGATCTGGATTCTGCTTTAAAATTGGTTCAAATGGCTCTGAGCACTATGGGACTTAACTTCTGAGGTCATCAGTCCCCTAGAACTTAGAACTACTTAAACCTAACTAACTTAAGGACATCACACACATCCATGCCCGAGGCAGGATTCGAACCTGCGACCGTAGGCGGTCGCGCGCTTCCAGACTGTAGCACCTAGAACCGCTCGGCCACCCTGGCCGGCATCTGCTTTAAAGGATAGCAAGAGAAGAAGATAATTTTTCGGAATGACACGGTCGTTATAGGAAACGACTATACGTCACATGTAACAAAACTAGTTTTCATACGGGACGAATCTTTCAGTTTGTGTGCGCTTGTGGAACATCCAAATACAACTTTGCGCCGGGACTTGAAAACCCAGAACCTCGCTTCTCGTCAGCAGTGCTCTTGGTAGATGAGCTATCCAAGTATGGCCCACGCATCTCCTATATACTTTGAATTTTGACAAAATTGGTTGTTTTTAGCCATCAGTGCAACATTTCTGGACAAAAGACTCTCCAAACTTCTTCCACGAAATTCCGAACTGTGCTATCGTTGCCCATAATGGTCCTCAATATTGATTGCAATACATATTTTTCTGTCTTCCCCTTCTCCAGCTTTCCTGTTGTTAATTGGTCCATCTGTCATCAGATCTTCTCGTAATACATCTCGCCCATTGACATTAATGTTTCAGAGTGGCTCAGTGCATAATTTACACCTGATTTGTTTCTTAATCCTTTTCCTATTACGTTTGTTTTTATAAAATGAGCTGTGTGGATTGTTCGAGTATTATGGTGTTATTTATTTAATCTTTGATTACACATAATGACGAACAAATCACCAAGTGATGCTGAGACAGAAGAGATTGTAAATGCTTCTGATCGTGAATACTTAGTTTGTGAATGTGAAAATTACATAAGTAATAGTCCTGAAAGTGAAAATCGAAGTGAAGTGATGACCTCTGCTGTCAACGCTCGCTCAAAAACACACAAACTAGTAATTTGAGACATAATGCTATAAAATTCCAGATATGGCCACTTCTGCAAGACAGGCAACTTTCTGCATACAACGTAATCAAAAAGTCACCTCGAATTACAAGGTTTGCAACTACCACCACAAGTGAAATAAAAATTCATTGAAGCAATGGAAAGTGAAACAACTAAAATATTGAAAGTTTTCTGCTTCACTACTATCGGAGCTAATATTTCTTACTGATATACACTGGCGGAAAAAAATGGAAACATCAAGAAGGAATTGTGTTGGTAAGCGTGTTTCTACATCTGAAAGATGATGTATATTCATATTTCGCACCAGTCGCGTAAGATTGGCGCCAGTAGTTCCACTATGATGATGCAATCAGGTTTGCTTTAAATACACACTGTAATGGTCGTCAGCGTCAGTTACCTTTGAGCTGATGTTATCAAGAATGGGTTTAAGTTGACAAAGACGCCATTATCAATACCTCACTGAGTTTGAACGAGGTCGACTTATAGGGCTACGAAAACGTGGATGTTCCTTTTGGTATGCTGCAGAAAGCCTTGGCAGGAATATAGCCACTGTACATGATTGATGGTAGAAGTGGTCACCGAGAATGTACAGTTGCAAGAAGATCGGGCTCCCGCCGGCCACGTGGCACTACTGACAAGGGAACCTCCCCATCGCACCCCCCTCAGATTCAGTTATAAGTTGGCACAGTGGATAGGCCTTGAAAAACTGAACACAGATCAATCGAGAAAACAGGAAGAAGTTGTGTGGAACTATGAAAAAATAAGTAAAATATACAATTTGAGTAGTCCATACGCAAGATAGGCAACATCAAGGATGGCATGATCTCAGGAGCGCAGTGGTCCCGTGGTTAGCGTGAGCAGCTGCGGAACGAGAAGTCCTTGGTTCAAGTCCTGCCTCCAGTGAAAAGTTTAATATTTTATTTTCAGTTTATGTGACAAACTCTTATGTTTCCATCACTTTTTTGGGAGTGATTGTCACATCCACAAGAAAACCTAAATCGGGCAAGGTAGAAGGATCTTTTTACCCATTTGCCAAGTGTACAAGTTAGGTGGGTCGACAACATATTCCTGTCATGTGACGCACATGCCTTCACCAGTGTCGTATAGAATATATGAGACGTGTTTTCCTGTGGAGGAATCGGTTGATCTATGACCTTGCGATCAAATGTTTTCGGTTCCCATTGGAGAGGCACGTCCTTTCGTCTACTAATCGCACGGTTTAGCGGTGCGGTCGCACTAAACTTATTACAGTGAACAGAGACGTCAATGAACGAACGGACAGATCATAACTTTGCGAAAATGAGAAATTAAAATTTTAACTCGAGGACGGACTTCAACCGTTGACCTTTCGATCCGCAGCTGCTCACACTAACCACGGGACCACGGCGCTCTAGAACTCAGACTATCCTAGATGTTGCCTATCTTGCGCATAGAGAACTCAGTTTGTATATTTTGCTTATTTTTTCATAGTTCCATACAACTTCTTCTTGTTTTCTCGATTGATTTGTGTTCAGTTTTTCAAGGCCTATCCACTGTGCCAACTTATAGCTAAATCTGAGGGGGGTGCGATGGGGAGGTTCCCTTGTGAGAGGCAAGACCATCGTGTTCCGCAAATGGATCTGGCACATCGTACTGCATCTGCAGCGGCAATTTGAGCAGTAGCTGGCATCACAGTAACACAAAGAACCGTTACAAATCGGTCAGTTCAAAGACAGCTCCGAGGCAGGCGCCCTATAGCGTGTATTTCACTGATCCCTAACCACCGCCATTTGCGGCTTCATTGGTGTCAAGTAAGGGCTCATTGGAGGGCTGGGTGGAGGTCTGTTGTGCTTTCTGATGCAAGCTGGTTCGACCTTGGTGCCAGTGATGCCATGTGCTGGTTAGAAGGAGGCCAGTTGATGGCAATATTTACTTCCATGATAAACTTGCGATGAACAGAATAGACCAAGAGCTCAAAATTGTGGACAGATACGGCACGCAGTTGCGCACTCTTAAGAGTGCACTGATAAGGTGATTATTTGACACATCTCGAGGCGTTTAGTTAAGTTCAAAAAATGGTTCAAATGGCTCTAAGCACTATGGGCCTTAACATCTGAGGTAATCAGTCCTAGACTTAGAACTACTTAAACCTAACTAACCTAAGGACATCACAAGCATCCATGCCCGAGGCAGGATTCGAACCTTGCGACAGTAGCAGCAGCGCGGTTCCGGACTGAAGCGCCTAGAACCGCTCGGCCACAGCAGCCGGATTTAGTTAATATCAACTGCATAGGACCAGTGTAGCTTTAGCAGCGGTCTCGAAATAATTTTGCTCTGTAAGAATAATTAAAACAATAATATCAATGATTTCCAGAATGAATTTTCACTCTGCAGTGGAGTTTGTGCTGTATTCTGAAACTTCCTGGCAGATTAAAACTGTGTGCCGGATACGGACTTGAGCCTGGGTCAAGAGTCGGGCATGGATAACTCAGTCGGCCGAGCATCTGCCCGCAGAAGACAAAGGTCTCAGGTTCGGGCCGCAGTTCGGCACACAGTTTTGATTTGCCAAGAAGTTTCAAATCAGCTCATACTCCACTACAGAGTGGAGTTCCAGTTTAGTCTGTCCATAATTGTAACCCTAGGTATATACTTGTATTACAGTCTTTAGATTTGTGTGATTTGTCAGATAATCGAAATTTAACGGACTGGATGACTTCACACATTTTAATGTTTAAAATCAACTGCTACTTTTTTCATCGTATATATATCCATGAAATGTATCCGCAGATGAGAATAGGGACAACCATCAGCTGTATAATGGCATGACAACGTTGGAAATTGGCCGAACCGGGACTCGAGTCAGGATTCACCGCTTACCACGACCGCTTACCATTAGGCTATCCGAGAACGTTTCACAGTCAGACCCAAACGTCCATACGTCGACCAGTGTCTACCAACCTGTCCTCGTACATTCCTTATGTATATTCCCGTATAGGGGAGATATTTCAATTCAAAGACGCCGACAACAGACAAGCGACTTGCTTGGATAGAGTAGTTGGTACAGTACTTGCCTGGAGAGGCAAAGTCCCAGATTCCAGTCCCTGTCAGACATACTATTTTAATCCACCGGAAATTTCAAATCAGTGCTCACTCGGCTGCAGAGTAAAAATTCATTCTGGAAAGAATCCTTCAGCCTATTGCTAAGCCATGTCTCCGCAACATCCTTTCTTCCGGAGAGCTAGTCTCGCAAGGTATGCAAGAGAACTTTTGTGAAGTTGGGAAGATAGGAGATGAGATATTGGCGGAAGATAGCTACTCAAACTGGTGGCCCTAATGTGCACTTCGTGCAGTTGTTAGGCGTGTTAACAAGGGACTGGAGAAGGCACTGATGGCAGAGGGCATGGTCCACATTGCAGTGGTGCCAGTTGAGTCTATCAGTAGATCGGGTTTCACTAGGCATGGCCTGCACCTCAATAGGTATGAGAAAGGGAGGCTGGCAAGGCTTACAGCCTATAGGTGACAGTATAGTGGGTGGTGGTGGGATCACTCATGCAAAAATTCCTGTAGTAGTTGGTGTTAGAGCTGCACCCTTTTTGGACTGAAGTCAGCTGATAGGTCTATCTGCTTAAAGGAAGTCCCTCTAACGAAGGAATCACCTTCAGAGGAGGTCAGATATCCACGTAGAGAAGGAATTAGCATATTTCATGAAAATATAAGAGGTATTAGAGATAAAGTTAGTGAACTGCTTATGGGTGACATTGGTATATCGGAGCACCACTCAAATAATTTGACAGTTCGGAGTCTTCCCTTGCCAGGATACAAATTAGCTGGCTGTTTTTCAAGGAGATTCTTGCAGAGTGAGGGAATGGCCATGTACGTAAAAACCAGTATTCGCTTTGAGTGCGTAGACGCATCACGGCACTGCACTGAACAGATATTTGAATGTTGTGCAGGGGCAGTTGAAATTACTGAAACTAAACATCTAATTGTTGTTGTTTATAGGTCCCCTAACTCTGACTTCAGAGCATTTCTGCTCAATCTAGAGAGGGCTCTTGGTTCGCTATATAAGAAGTACCAAAAATTAGTTACATTTGGTGACTTAAATATTACTTTTGTATATGATTATGCAAGAAAAAGGATGTTGGTAGATCCCCTAAAGTCATATGATCTGATGCAGACTGTGTTTTTCCTACCAGGGTGCAGGGGATCAGCAGCACAGCCGTAGAAAATATTTTTATTCATTCTGCATTACTAAATGGGCATTCTGTTAATAAAATGGTGAATGTCCATTCAGACATCATGCACAAATTTTAACACTGAAAGACTTTTGTACTCAAACGAACGTTACATATAATTACAAACTGTGTGAGAAAGCTTATCCAATGGCAATAGAGGGTTTTTAAATCTCGTTAAGAAACAAGAGTGGCAGGATGTTTATGGTGCCGATAACATAGATGACAAATATAATGATTTCCTTAACACATTTCTCATGCTCTTTTAGAGTTGTTTTCCATTAGAGCGTTCTAAAGAGGGTACTAGCAGTAAAAGGTGTTGTGTTGGCTGAAGAGCGAACACCGTGTTACTAGTGGAGGCCGAAATGCACGCGTTTTAGCTCACGCAGGCTGTCGTGAGGAGGGAAGAACTATACTGACGTGAGGTCTGGAACATGACAAGGAATTAGAATTCAGAAAGCGGACGTAATTAGTTTGATACCTAACTTTAATCCATTACTGATGAACGTCGCTCTTGAAGGTACATGATTCACAATATCAATATCAATAGTAACTGAATATGGCGCCTTGCTAGGTCGTAGCAAATTACGTAGCTGAAGGCTATGCTAAACTGTCGTCTCTGCAAATGAGACCGTATGTAGACAGTGAACCATCGCTAGCAAAGTCGGCTGTACAACTGGGGGCGAGTGCTAGGGAGTCCTCGCGACTAGACCTGCCGTGTGGCGGCGCTCGGTCTGCAATGACTGATAGTGGCGACACGCGGGTCCGACGTATACTAACGGACCGCGGCCGATTTAAAGGGTACCACCTAGTAAGTGTGGTGTCTGGCGGTGACACCACATTCCTCCCCCGCAAATCGGCGTACGGTTGTGGTATAAGGCCTCCGTCCGCCGTGGCGTGGACCCCATGTTGACGTATGCGACGAGGTAGGGAGCCTAACAACAGGCGAGGCTGTGCCACCCGCACCCTGCCATTCGGACCGCGGGGAGCTAGGGAACGCCTGAAAACCTACTCCAGGGTGCACGCGAACATGCGGTGTATGCGCCCGTAGAGAGACAGGAGGGGCCGAAGGGTCGACCTCCATCGGGCCGGGGCACCGGACGGGCGACGACGAACAAGAGTTCCATGTCGGAGGACAACTGGTCCCGGGAAGCGATCGGCGGCGCGTGACCCAGGGGGGCGCCCGGCGGCCGCACCGACGCGTCCACTGCGGGCGTCGCCGGCGGGAGAACAGGCGGTGGCGGCGGCGCGTCGCCATGGGGCAAAACGGAAGGCAGCATCGGTAACACCAGGGGCTGAGGCGAGCCAGTAGTTGGGTCCCCAGGGCGCTGACCGGACGGCACCGTCGCTGAAAGCAGACGGGGGGCGGTAGCTCCCGTGCGACGACAGAGGCGCAGCTGATTGAGATGCCGGCGCACCTCACCAGAGGCCCCCAAAACCAGATACATAGCGCGTCCGAGGCAGCGAAGAATGCGCCCTTCGAGCCAACGCCGTGAACCTCGATAGTGGCGGTAGTAGACAACGTCGCCTGGGGCAAAGCAGGTATCTGCCGCTGCACAGGAACCTGATGCGGCGGATGTAACAAAGACATCAAGGTTCGATGATGGCGACCATGGAGCAACTCAGCCGGCGAGCGACCATCTCGGGGCTGAGAGCGATACGAGGACAAAAAGAGCAATAACGCGTCCTCCCGAGAATGTGACACTTTCAACTTCAACATCTGTGACTTGAAAGTCCTGACCAATCGTTCAGCGGCACCGTTTGACTGTGGAGAAAACGGCGCGGACGTCAGATGTTGAATACCATTGGCCTTGCAGAATGACTGAAAAATTTTTCTGAAGGTTTTGGCAAAATTACTAAGAGTGATGCCCAGAGAGAAGCCTGCACACGTTCAATTACACCTTGTGATTCCAAATCGTGTAATGTTTTTGCGACCACATCATACAATGCGTGGGGAACATTGCGCGCTCTGAAAAATTTTGGTTGCACGTTTACTTTCAGTTTCAAATTGCTTTATAGTTCTTAGCGCAACTGAGGTCCGGTGCAACAATGTCTGCAAATTCTTCACATAGACGAGTAACACTGTCTGAAGGGACAGTCTGGTTCACTGACAGGACCTGATTTACTATAGACAAGTTAAACAATTGAAATGAATCGAAACCAAACAAGTTCACTGCAGAAGAAGAACGAAGGACGTAAAATGACACGAGTTTTGTTTGTCCTTTGTATGTTGCAAGAAGGCCGCACTGTCCTAACACAGGGATCTCTTGACCTGAATAGCTAGTTAATGTAACATTTGCGGCACGCAACGGAGGTGTGCCCAGCTGTTTGTAAGTGTCTTGATTGATCAGTGAAACTGCAGGTCCGTTATCGAGCTGGAATGGTATCACTCTGCCGTTAATGTCCAAGTCTACAAAAAGTTTGTCCTGCTGACGACAAGAGTGACTGTCTCATACAACGTGAACTGGCACTGGTACAAAATCACTTGCGACTTGATGGTAGTTCCGTCGATGTCGATGCACACTATTTGGGGGACGAACACAGTCACTGTTAGAGAGAGTGGCACTGGGAGGAGTGGAATGAACGACATAAATTTCCATGGGCGAAGTTTCGCGAACCTGAGTATCCTTGGTTCGATTCCGATTCCAGCGCGAAGCAAAGGGCCTAGAATGGTTTGGAGTTTCCGATCTGAGCTTTTTCTGGCAAACACTCTGAACATGTCCTTTTTTATCACAGTAAAAGCAAATAGCTTGGCGTGACGGGCAATTCTCACGCGAATGGTTAGTAGCGCACCGCGGGCATGATTTGAGCACTGCATTTGCTTGCCGGCGCGGCGCATGTGCGAGCCTGGCGGCAGCGGCGCGTCCGGGCGCGAGGGCTGTTTACTGCTCTGTGCAGCTCGCCTCGCGGGCCAGTTAACCTGACACACGGCTGGCGAAGTTTCAAATGATTCCTGAGCAAAGTCAAGTGTGTCCTGTCTATCCAATATGTCCATCACTTGTTGAAGGGAGGGATTGACTAGTTTCAAAATCGGGTTCCTTATACGAACATCAGAAACATTCTGTGCAATTGCATCACGTACCATAGTATCTGAATATGGGAGTCCACATTGACACTCAAAAGCACAATCCCTAGTAAGGCCTTGCAAGGTTGCAACCCACGCCCGATAAGTCTGACCTGCCGTACGTTTTGTACGAAAGAAGGTATACTGCTTCGCAACTACATTGACTGATCGTTTGAAATATGCATTTAATGCAGACAAAATTTCTTCGTAGGACAGAGTTGCTACGTCGCGTCAGGGAAATAAAGGTTTCGAACGCTAGGCATATTTTTTGATTTAACTAAGGCGTTTGCTTGTGTTGATCACAAAATATTGCTCCAGAAATTGAGCCATTATGGAATACATGGAGTACCTCACAAATGGTTCACCTCTTAGTTTAACAACAGAGAGCAAAATGTCATTATTCACAGTGTTGACATGGGGTTTGAGTGGGGCATGTCAAATGGGGGGGTGCCCCAGGGATCAGTGTTGGGGCCACTTCTATTCCTTATTTATATAAATGATATGCCCTCTAGTATTACAGGTAATTCTAAAATATTTCTGATCGCTGATGACACTAGTTTGGTAGCAAACGACATTGTGTGTAATATTGGCTCCGTTTCAAATAATGCAGTTCATGACATAAGTTCATAGCTCATAGAAAATAAACTAAGGCTAAATCACAGTAAGAATCAGTTTTAACACTTTCTAACACACAATTCAACAAAACCTGACGTTTTAATTTCACAGAATGGTTATATGACTAGTGAAACTGAACTGTTCAAATTTCTAGATGTTCAGATAGATAGTAAAATGTCGTGGAGAGCCGATGTTCAGGATCTTACTCAAAGACTTAATGCTGCGATTTTTACTATTCGAACAGTATCTGAAGTAAGTGATCGTTTGACACGAAAATTTGTCTACTTTGCTTATTTTTATTCGCTTATGTCATACGGTATTTTATTTTGGGGTAACTCTTCCCATTCTACAAGGATGGTTTTGGCTCAGAAACGGGCAGTTCTTGAACTTCTTGTCGACCCCTGTTCACTAATCTGGGTTCTTTCACATTCGCCTCTGAGTATATATTCTTTACTGTCGTTTCTTGTTAACAATATCAGCTTATCACCAAGAATTAGGAACTTTCACTCAGTTAATACTAGGCAGAAATCCAATCTGCATTTGGATCTCACTTCCTTAACTCTTGTGCAGAAAGGTGTGCAGTATACTGCTGCATCCATTTGCAATAAGCTACCACAAGAATTAAAAAATCTCAGCAGTAATCCACCCGCTTTCAAATCGAAACTGAAGAGTTTCCTCATTGGTCACTCCTCCTATTCTGTCGAGGAATTCCTTGAAAAATTAAGGTGATCCATATGTTATATCGTTGATTGTATTTACTTAAACCTATGGCTTGACCTTTTTGGGTTCATAAACATTTTGTTTTATCTGTTATTATTTTTATGTCGTAATTTCATGCACTGAAACGTTCCATGACCTGGATGATTTGCTCCTTTATGTCGTAATTTCATGCACTGAAACGTTCCATGACCTGGATGATTTGCTCCTCAATTTGGTCCTACAGAACTAGACATGTAAATTAAAAAGAAAAGTAAAGCTGTGAATGCTGGCCGTGGATAGTGGTTGGATAGCTCAGTCGGTAGAGCACTTGCCTTGCCTGCGAAAGGCAAAGGTCCGAATTTCGAGTCGCAGTACGGCACATAGTTTTAATGTGTCAACAAATTTGAGTAGCAATGATAAAGCACAGCAGCTATGTAGCACTAAACGCAATTCACGGTGAAACTGAGGAAGTGTTAAAAATAATGGAAACTTAGTTCTCAGCGGAATTATTGGCCTTTGTGTAGTGTCTCCATTGGATTCGTTGCTGGGGCTTTGTTCGTATATTGCCGGGACTTATTCACACTTGACATTTCTCGGTCTATATATCACCTCCTCGTAATCCAAGGTCTATCTGTATTTCTTCCTGCCTTACGTGTTCCAATTAAGGGCTTGTGTCGCTACAGATCCTTCGATTCGACGCTTGGTGCGTTTATTGCAAATTCCACTTTCTCTTTCTCCTCTACTCCTCTATTGTCTCGGACCGGCATTTTCCTGAAGTTTAGCATCGGATATTACATTTCTCGTATGTCCCTCGAACATTGTTCAAGAATTCTGGAGTTTATAGATAAAAATTTATTTTCTACTTCATATAAATATTCAGTATTACTGATTTAACATTGATGTTAACTACTCGGAAGGTGGACTCAGTTCTAAACAGGACAGAGCTTTGGGAAAGCTACCTTTGCCTTGTTAATACAGGAACAACAAGATGTTATTGCTCCATCACACTGCATGACGCAAATGCAAAAGTAATAAAAAACATTCACCTGGTACATGGCTTTTCCTTTTAGTTGCAGTTTAACATACTGTGGGGCGGCGGGATGATGAGAATAATCGGAGGGAGGAATATGTATTGAATATTGGTCGCCGTCTTTTACGAGAGCCTGGCAACTATTTTGTGGTCAGCCATAAAGCGATGGAGAATATACTGACCAAAGTTGCCAGCCTGCAAGTCCACATTCTTGTCCAGCCCACTGAAAGAAATGTTTCTATTCTCTATGTGCTCAGCGGGACCAGGGCTATGACTATGAATGAAACTTTTAGAGTTCTAATTGATATATACACGCACAACATTGTGATATTCATTACGTTCATATTGACGGTAAATCTCTCTATCCTAAACAGCACTATGAGCATTTCAGAGGCGACATGTACGGTAAGTTCCTACCAAATTGTCTTTCGCCCTGACTACTGATAATCAAAATAAATGCTCTCCACAAAAGTGGAAAATAATTGTCGTCACTTGCCACTCGGATTTGTAAATATTACGGGCGGCGCACTAACAGTTACTTTTGCGAAAGCTAAGAGATCCAGGACGGTGTACAGTCCTCGAGAGTTCACTATCTATTATTACGGAAAATCAACGTTTTGTAACAGCCTGTCTCTGACGTCATCCGAGGCAGCGCACACTCCGGCGTTTTTACTGACTCGGATCTTATAGTGGCTGAGTGCCAAGCGTGAAGTGGACTGTATTTATATACACTATGTGATCAAAAGTGTCCGGACACCCCCAAAAACATACTTTTTCATATTAGGTGCATTCTGCTGCCATCTGCTGCCATGTACTCCATATCAACGACCTCAGTAGTCATTATACACTCCTGGAAATGGAAAAAAGAACACATTGACACCGGTGTGTCAGACACACCATACTTGCTCCGGACACTGCGAGAGGGCTGTACAAGCAATGATCACACGCACGGCACAGCGGACACACCAGGAACCGCGGTGTTGGCCGTCGAATGGCGCTAGCTGCGCAGCATTTGTGCACCGCCGCCGTCAGTGTCAGCCAGTTTGCCGTGGCATACGGAGCTCCATCGCAGTCTTTAACACTGGTAGCATGCCGCGACAGCGTGGACGTGAACCGTATGTGCAGTTGACGGACTTTGAGCGAGGGCGTATAGTGGGCATGCGGGAGGCCGGGTGGACGTACCGCCGAACTGCTCAACACGTGGGGCGTGAGGTCTCCACAGTACATCGATGTTGTCGCCAGTGGTCGGCGGAAGGTGCACGTGCCCGTCGACCTGGGACCGGACCGCAGCGACGCACGGATGCACGCCAAGACCGTAGGATCCTACGCAGTGCCGTAGGGGACCGCACCGCCACTTCCCAGCAAATTAGGGACACTGTTGCTCCTGGGGTATCGGCGAGGACCATTCGCAACCATCTCCATGAAGCTGGGCTACGGTCCCGCACACCGTTAGGCCGTCTTCCGCTCACGCCCCAACATCGTGCAGCCCGCCTCCAGTGGTGTCGCGACAGGCGTGAATGGAGGGACGAATGGAGACGTGTCGTCTTCAGCGATGAGAGTCGCTTCTGCCTTGGTGCCAATGATGGTCGTATGCGTGTTTGGCGCCGTGCAGGTGAGCGCCACAATCAGGACTGCATACGACCGAGGCACACAGGGCCAACACCCGGCATCATGGTGTGGGGAGCGATCTCCTACACTGGCCGTACACCACTGGTGATCGTCGAGGGGACACTGAATAGTGCACGGTACATCCAAACCGTCATCGAACCCATCGTTCTACCATTCCTAGACCGGCAAGGGAACTTGCTGTTCCAACAGGACAATGCACGTCCGCATGTATCCCGTGCCACCCAACGTGCTCTAGAAGGTGTAAGTCAACTACCCTGGCCAGCAATATCTCCGGATCTGTCCCCCATTGAGCATGTTTGGGACTGGATGAAGCGTCGTCTCACGCGGTCTGCACGTCCAGCACGAACGTTGGTCCAACTGAGGCGCCAGGTGGAAATGGCATGGCAAGCCGTTCCACAGGACTACATCCAGCATCTCTACGATCGTCTCCATGGGAGAATAGCAGCCTGCATTGCTGCGAAAGGTGGATATACACTGTACTAGTGCCGACATTGTGCATGCTCTGTTGCCTGTGTCTATGTGCCTGTGGTTCTGTCAGTGTGATCATGTGATGTATCTGACCCCAGGAATGTGTCAATAAAGTTTCCCCTTCCTGGGACAATGAATTCACGGTGTTCTTATTTCAATTTCCAGGAGTGTACATCATGAGAGAACAGAATGGGGCGCTCTGCAGAACTCATGGATTTCGAACATGGTCAGGTTGAAGAGGGACGTAATATGTAATGGGCAGACATCTATACAGACCATCACACAGGAATTCCAAACTGCATCGGTATCCACTGCAAGTACTATGACAGTTAGGCGGGAGGTGAGAAAACTTGGATTTCATGGTCGAGCGGGTGCTCATAACCCACACATCACGCCGGTAAATGTCAAACGGCGCCTTGCTTCGTGTAAGGAGCGTAAACATTGGACAATTGAACAGTGGAAAAATGTTATGTGGAGTGACGAATCACGGTACACAATGTGGTGATTCGATGGCAGGGTGTGGGTACGACGAATGCCCGGTGAATGTCATCTGCCAGTGTCTGTAGTGCTAACAGTAAAATTCGGAGGCGGGGGTGTTATGGTGTGGTCGTGTTTTCATGGAGGGGGCTTGCACCACTTCTTGTTTTGCGTGGCACTACCACAGCACAGGCCTACATTGATGGTTTAAGGACTTTCTTGCTTTCCACTGTTGATGAGAAATTCGGGGATGGCGATTGCATCTTTCAACACGATCGAGCAACTGTTCATAATGCACGGGTTGTGGCGGGATGGTTACACGACAATAACATCCCTGTAATGGACTGCCCTGCACAGAGTCCTCACCTGCATCCTAATAACACCTTTTGGAACACCGACTTCGTGCCAGGCCTCAGCGACCGACATCGATACCTCTCCTCATTGCACCACTTCCTGAAGAATGGGTTGCTATTCACCAAGAAACCTTCCAGTGCCTGATTGAACCTGTGTCTGCGAGAGTGGAAGCTGTCATCAAGGCTAAGGGTGGGCTAACACCATATTGAATTCCAGCATTACCGATAAAGGGCGCCACGAACTTGTAAGTCATTTTCAGCCAGGTGTCCGGATACTTTTTATCGCATAGTGTATGTGGCGCAAAAGCTGGGTTTGCAAGTATGACCAATGATTGCTGAATATGCTAACGAGCTAAAGAAAAGTCCCAGAAAAGTATGATCAAACAGAAGTAATCTTAGCTAAGTGTATCATCGGTGCAGTTAGCCAATTCTAAAAAAAATAGATCAGTAAAAAGACACCTCGCTACAAAATAAGTGAATTCGCACTTGTCTCATCTCGATAAATGCCAATATGGCCCATTCCTATCACTCTAGTGACGCATGTGCGCAGATGATGGCTGCAGTAGCGGCTGAGAACTCTCAGCTCAGCCTCAGCACCTAAGTTGGATACGTCTCATTATGCACGTCTAAGATGAAGCTCACTGTCTCAAGCCCTGCGGAGAAGTCTTCTCTATCACATCCTAATGAGAACTGCTCATTATGATGCCCCAGGAGCAACTGTTCTTTTAGTTTCCTCTAGAAAACTTAACTGTTTCAGCCAGCAACGGTATCTTGGCAGTAAGTTCCAACAGACCTTGCAAATTCCAACCGACTATAATTTAATAAAGGTTCTAAAAAATCCCCTACTCTTACGGATTCCGCTGTGGTTAACCAATGAAGCATATTTCTCCTTGGAGCAGGATAGAAGAGAAAATATCCCCCACTATGTGTAGCTTCCTAGTTGTGGCCAATGAGAAAGGCACGCATGTACGCACTCCCGAATTCTCTCATCCACTACCAAAATAATTGCTTTCAGGCAGTCATGGACCTCCTGACTGAATTTTGAACAAAACAGATCCTGCTAGTGTCCTTCACATCTAACGTCTGGATCCTACACTAGCAGCATTGTGTTTTCTCGTCTCCTTCAGATCTTATCTTTCCTAAAAGGCATTCTTTGCGCTATGTGCACAATGAAACTTGGTAACAGACTGATGTGCCTTCGGCTGTCGACCCCATTATGTTCGGCCCCCAGAGCATACTTTTCAATGTGTAACTGGCCAAGACTTGGCTTTCAGCAGAAACGTTTTTATGACCTGTGTGGTTACCCTCGTGACTCTCACCTTTGCCTAGCCACCCAAAAGCCCCAGGCTGCAACATATCACCGTACCAAAAGGAAAAGAGGCAGAGATAATTATATTTACAATAACTGGCATTTGTTGTTAGTGTTCGTACGAGGGCTACTCAGAAAGTATGGAACGTTTCCGTCGGACGCCTCTAGGCGCGCGTTGATCGCGTATATTTTGGTATGTGCATTCTCGGCAGCTCAGCCTGCATCCATCCTTGACAGAGGGGACGTCTCCGCGCGTCTCGTTTTTTTCGATATTCGAATTTGAAATCTGCGCTGAAATCGAAAATCCCGCCAGTTGTGAGGTGCGCTCTGTGATACGGTTTTTGTTGGCAAAAAACCTAAAACCTATAAAAATTTATCGTGAACTATGCGAAGTGTACGGAAACAACGTAACGAGTGAATGTTCCATCCGGAAATGGTGCATTCGGTTTAAAAATGACAGAACCAACGTTCATGATGAAGAGAAGAGTGGACGCCCGAGTATTTGTTGATGAAACGATTCATGAAAACCGTCGCTTCACAATAACGGAGCTTTCCCTTTCTTTTCCACAAGTTTCACGGACTTTGTTGTTTGAAATCGTCACTCAAAAGCTAGGCTACCAGAAATTTTGTGCACGATGTGTGCCCAAAATGCTTACAGAGCACCAAAAAGAACAGCGAATGGGGGCAACGTTGACATTTCTGAAGGCCTACCACAAACATGGTGATTCAATACTGGATGGAATCGTAAGCGGTGACGAGACTTGGGTGAAACACGTCAATTGCGAAACAAAATTACAGTCCATGGAGTGGGGGCACACAAGGTCCCCCCAAAAACCAAGAAAATGTTTGCATAACTTGTCAGCAAGGAAGCTGATGGCGACAGTGTTTTGGGATAGGCAAGTTGTACTTCTTATTGATTTTCTCCAACGTTAAGCACCCATAAATTCTGCCCGGTACTGTCAAACTTTGCACAGCCTTAGAAGAAGATTCAAAACAAACGCCGGGGAAAGCTGAGGTCCAAAATTTTGTTTTTGCACGACAGTGCCCCACCTCACATGGCAAACCAAGCTAAAGAAATCCTTAATTCATGCAAATGAGAAATTTTGCCTCATCCGCCCTACAGCACCGATCTTGCACCAAGCGACTTCCACTTGTTTCCCAAGATGAAGAACTGGCTTGCAACGCAGCGCTTTGATGAGGACGCGGAACTTCAGGCGGCAGAATTGTACGACGAAGGTCTTTCAAAGCTTGTCCACCGCTATGATAAGTGCCTCAGTGTGTTCGGTGACTATGTGCAAAAGTAGTATGTCAGTCGCTCTTTCAGATGTGTATAATGAAATGTATTTCATGTACTTAGTTTTTTTAATGCAAAAAAAAGGTTCAAATGGCTCTGAGCACTATGGGACTTAACTCCTGAGGTCATCAGTCCCCTAGAACTTAGAACTACTTAAACCTAACTAACCTAAGGACATCACACACACCCGTGCCCGAGGCAGGATTCGAACCTGCGACCGTAGCGGTCGCGCGGTTCCAGACTGTAGCGCCTACAACTGCTCGGCCACCCCGGCCGGCTAATGCCAAAAAGTTCCCTACTTTCTGAATAGCCCTCGTAGCTTTCACGCAGCTTTAGTGATTTGATTTGATTTACTAGTCAGATCCGCATACTGAATTATTAAACAGTTTTCGAAAAAACTGCTATGTAACACTACAGAGCCCCTTTTACCCAGACGTGCACCTCTTCGTCTGGAATAAATCTACGGCCACGAATGTCTTTCTTCAGGGCTCCAAAAATATGGTAATCGCATAGGGAGAGATCGGGGCTGTATAGAGGACACACAAAAGCTTTCCAGCGAAACTTCTGCAGCATGTTTGAAACAACATTGTAAACATATGGGCGGGCCTAACACATACTCCATACTGTCCCGATCTCTCCCCAAGAGATTCCCATATTTTTGGAACCCTGAAGAAAGCCATTCGTAGCTGTCAATTTGCTTCAGATGAAGAGGTTCACACCTGGGTACAATCATGATTTCATAGGCAACCCCAAACACTTTTCCATGAAGGCACTCACCATCTTGTCTCACAATGGGAGAAATTTATTTACGGTTATTGCGATTACTTTCTACCTCTCTCATTTTCACTTGATTGCCCCTTGCAAAATGGACCCGGGAAATTTCTACTGATTGACCACTGTTGATGACCATCACAGAAGAAGCTGGAAACGGCCACAATGCAGCGATTTCTCGATTGATGAAACTGTGAGACATGCTTAGCAACTCTGCCTGATGGATAGCAGCAATAGCTGTAGCTCCTCCGGTGTATGAGGATTATTTGAGTACTCCTGACCCTTCAATTCTTCCCTCGTTGAGATCACAGGGAGAGAGATCAGGTGATCGAAGTGACCAAGAGGCTGCACTGTCTCCACCTGTTGTTCTCTACTCGTTGAACACCTCATCCACTCGTGACAAGGTTATCATTTGGATGTGTGCTGCTCCTCAGTCTTGCTGAAAACAGCTATACAGTCTTTCAGCTTCTGTGAGTTGATCCAGATATGGATTAAACTGTTTGTGGACAATTTTTGTTTTTTGGTCGGCCACGGATTGTTCTCCTGATCTCAGAGTAGCACTTGCATCCTGCATCCTCAATTACACTGAAGCGCCAAAGAAACTGGTATAAGCTTCTTACTCAAATACAGAGATAAGTAAACAGGCAGAGTACGGCGCTGCGATCGGCAACGCCTATATAAGACAACAAGTGTCTGGCGCAGTTGTTAAATCGGTTACTGCTACTACAACGGCAGGTTACCAAGATTTAAGTGAGTTTGAACGTGGTGTTATAGTTGGCGCACGGGCGATGGGACACAGCATCTCCGAGGCAGTGATGAAGCGGGGATTTTCCCGTACGACCATTTCACGAGTGTACCGTGAATATCAGGAATCCGGTAAAACATCACACCTCTGACATCGCTGCGGCCGGAAAAAGATCCTGCAAGAACGGGACCAACGGCGACTGAAGAGAATCGTTCAACGTGACAGAAGCGCAACGGTTCCTCAAATTGCTGCAGATTTCAATGCTGGGCCATCAACAAGAGTCAGCGTACCAACCGTTCAACGAAACATCATCGATATGGGCTTTTGCAGCCGAAAGGCCACTTGGGTATCCTTGATGACTGCACGCACAAAGCTTACGACTCGCCCGGGCCCATCAACACCGACATTGGACTGTTGATGACTAGATTGTTGCCTGATAGGACGAGTCTCGTTTCATATTGTATCGAGCGGATGGATGTGTACGGTTATGGAGACAGTCTCATGAATCCATGGACCCTGCAAGTCAGCAGGGGACTGTTCAAGCCGGTAGAGGTTCTGTAATGGCGTGGGGCGTGTTCAGTTTAAGTGGTATGGGACCCCTCATACGTCTAGATACGACTCTGACAGGTGATACGTAAGAAGGCATCCTGTCTGATCACTTGTCCATTGTGCATGCCGACGAACTTTGCCAATTCCAGCAGGATAATGCAACACCCCACATTTCCAGAATTGCTACAGAGTGACTCTAGGAACGCTCTTCTGAGTTTAAACACTTCTGCTGGTGACCAGACTCCCCAGACATGAACATTATTGGGCATATCTGGGATGCCTTGCAACGTGCTGTTCAGAAGAGATCTCCACCCCCTCCTACTCTTACAGATTTATGGACAGCTCTGCAGGACTTATGGTGTCAGTTCCCTCCAGTACTACTTCAGTCATTAGTCGAGTCCATTCCACGTCGTGTTTGGCACTTCTGCGTGCTCGCGGGCACCCTACACTATATTAGGCAGGTGTACCAGTAAAATTGGCTCTTCAGTTTATTTGCTGGAAGTGTTCCATATCAGTCTTCCTTTACGTTTTTTACCTTCTGCAGCTGGCTCCTGTACCCTAGAAGTTAGTCCATGATCTCTTAACACATGTCCTAGCATCTTGTACCTTCTTCTTGTCAGTGTTTTTCAATTGTTCCTTTCTTCACCGTTTCTGCGGAGAATCATCATTCCTTATCTTTTCAGTCGACCTAATATTCAACACTCCTCTGTACCCCACGTCTCAAACGCTTCGATTATGCTCTGTTGCACTTTCCCCGCAGTCCATGGTACAGTGCCATTGAATGTTCTGCTTAAATGCACACTCTTAGAAATTACTTCTTGAAATTAAGGCCTATGTTTGATACTAGAGGACTTCTCTTGGCCAGGAACGCCAGCTTTGCATGAACAAGTCTACTTTTTACATTCACTTTGCTTCGTCTGTTACGGGTTATTTTGCCTCCAAGGTGGGAAAATTCATGAACTTTGTTTACTTCATGATCACCAGTGTTGACATTAAGCTTCTCCCTATTCTCATTTCTGTTACTTCTCATTCTGGACATACAGTCCGGCCGCTGTGGCCGAGCGGTTCTAGGCACTTCTGTCCGGAACTGCGCTGCTGCTGCGGTCGCAAGTTCCATTCCTCCCTCGGGCGTGGATGTGTGTGATGTCCTTAGGTTAGTTAGATTTAAGTAGTTCTAAGTCTAGGGGACTGACGATCTCAGATATTAAGTCCCATAGTGCTTAGAGCCATTTGAAGCATTTGGCATACTGGTTAGCATCAACAGTTTGGTGAAAGACTCCAACACGTTTCCCACCACTTGTGCTTCTCGTAACATTGATAATGAACATGCGCTGTTTTATCTGTCTCTCACTCAAACGTAACGCCACACCTAAGCATTTAGGACAGGGCATACGGGTGATGTATATGCGTAGACATGTGGTAGCAACTGACAGGTGCATCGAAATCACGGTTTCCAGTATTTTCTATTCATTAAAACTGGTCAGTTCCACGTTAATCTCAGAAATGTTTACCGGGTCAGTTCTCTTTTGCCTCCACTACACATGCCCCTCGTGGTCTCGCGGTAGCGTTCTCGCTTCCCAAGCAGAGGGTCCCGGGCTCGATTCCCGGCGGGGTCAGGGATTTTTCCTGCCTCGAGATGACTGGGTGTGGTTGTGTCGTCTTCATCATCATCATTCATCCCTATTACGGTCGGAGGAAGGTAACGGCAAACCTCCTCCATTAGGACCTTGCCTAGTAAGGCGGTGCGGGTCTCCCCCATCGTTCCCCTACGCTCTGTAAAGAAGCATGGGACTTCATTTCCATTTTTCCACATATCGATTACTCACTCTCTCTTAATTACTCTTCTATGATGATCGGTTGGATGTAATTCATTAATAAAAATTTACAGGAATGTCGCTATTACTTTATCAAATCTTGTATTGGAACCGATCATTGAATTATGGTAAGCAAATAAGCCACGAGATTCGAACAAACAATCCTGGACATTCCCTACTTACGAATTACTGTTCGCATTTCTCCGACTGACTGTTCGCGATCCACCACACCTGTAGATCCCATTTTAACGACCCCCACGCTGGCACTCGCACAAAACAAGCAACCGAGAAACCGCACGTGGTCGTACCTCACAGCAGTCGTATCCGTTCTCCTATCGATCGAGATGCAGCACGATGCCTCACATCGTCTAATGAGCGCATTTTGCACTGTTGATGGTGATCCGTCCGTCCGATGGGGACACTGAGGTGGGCGGTCCCCTTGGTGCTGTTGCGGGGGAGGAGGCATCACGTTTCACACGGCATCTCCTCTTCGCCATCATAGACCACAGACATGACAGTACACTGTACACAGAACCGTTACAGACCCCTATACTCAAAAGACATAAAGAAGACACAAATCTCGCACTCCCTAAGGATAGATGCCATCTGCGAGGTGGAGGAAAATGCTATGTGATTAGGAGGCCAACAGTGGCATACGACTCTCTCTTTTTAGGAAGAATACAGATGAAAGCAACAAAATGACAAGAAGACTGTTAAAAACAAAGAGAGGAAAAAATCAGGGAAGTAGTTATGAATTGTTACCTGTTGACAGGAGAATTACACAGCGCAACTCCAATATCAGCAAGGAAACGAAAGAAGGCAGGAAGACCAACGTCTGCCCCGTTGACGGCGAGATCATTAGATACACAGCACATGCTCAGATAGGACGAATTCGGGAGTGGAAATTAGGTGTGCCGTTTTCAAAGAAAACATCCTGACATTTACCTTACTCAGTTTCCGGAAACAAAGCCAGATCTGGTGGGTCGCGTGGAGATTTGAGCCCCGCACGGCCGACTGTCTTCACTACTGTGTCATTTCACTCGATCGCCCTGCAGAATCTGCCCATGAAGTTGGATGCGCACCTCTGTGACTCCCTGTTCTTCTTTGTATCGCCTCTGTCTCCTCTATTAGGCTTACTGGCCCGTTTGTGAGGCGGGCAGCAGAGAAAGGATTAGAGAAAACTTTCATTTTACGTGTCGGTGCACTCTTAACGACAGGCGTATCGGCACAGTTATGATGTCATGAAGGACTGAGAACGTAATTCGAGAGTCTGATCGACATACAGCTACGTTTCTCCGATAAAAAACTGCCCTCTCAGTTTTCAATTTCGAAGGTTAACGTATAGTGTACATCAAATGGACACAAAGCATGAACAGCCAGTAAATGCGCTGTGGGCCTAAATTTGGCATCCAAGAGAGACTGAACCCTACGCTGAATCGACGGATGAAAATCACTAATAGAGAAAACACAGTTTTACTTAATTCCTTGTGAAGAAAATGCTGCCTTTTTTGAGAGACATTGTAGCCGATAAATTGCGTTTCCTACTGTAAGGGTACAGTACCCTTACATAGCTGTACCCCTCGCAGTATCGATCATACGCTCTATGCAGCGATCATTAACCGTAGCAAAGACTGCAGTGCAGTCAACAGTGTGCGAGTGGGTGAGCGGGTGTCGAGTGTTTCGAGAGTCCATGAGTGGAAGTCGGGTGTGCGAGAGGCTACAGACGGTAGCTCGGTAGCGAGGCCGGATATTTGTGGCAGAATATAGGTGTAATGGCACACAGTATTTGGTTTCTTTTAAGGATATGTTATTATTTAGTAGTTTTCCTTAGATTTCACAATAACAGAAGGGCACGACAATGATCTTGATGCAAAGGAGCTACTACTTATTATGCTAAATTAATTACATATAGCTTCATCTTCAGCGTATGCGAATAATAAAGTTCAGTGCGAAACTGGGGGAAGGTAATACTATGAAAATGACTCCCAAACTAAACTGCTCAGAAAAAGTCTTACACCAAACTCACGACCTGTATTCTGAGTGTACTTTGTAATATTTCTGGCTTAGTCAGCCATCATATTAGGCTCCAAGAAGCTGTTCCCAGAGCAGTGGAGATGCAAGAAGTATATAGATGACGAAATGTGGTGTGAGGTACCTGTGACAGATGTTTGATTCGGTACCATTCCCGTGAGAAAGACCGCCTGCAAAATGCTACTGCTCTGTAATTGGCTGCTGTGTTCGGAGCAAGGGCGCCAAAACGTTAAAGTATAACAATTATTATTAGTTAAACTACTCATTGGAATGACTTCACTTTTTAATGTAAATATCTCTCAACAGCTGACTATCAATCAGTCATTTTAGAATTATTAAAAACAATTTAAATCAAAAACAAAAGACTGACGAAATTGCAGACGTAGCACTTCGGAAGCGTTCGGGTCACGCCTTTTCTGGTATGGCGCGCGAAGTGTTTCGGGCTGTTCGCCACTCTGGATTAGGCAGTCGAGAAGAACAGACATGTTGTCTATCGTAGGATGTGTTTGCCAGTATTCAGTATTAAAAGATTCACTCCGGTAGTCATGAGGCCCAGACACGTGCCACAAATAGTGTAAAGATACATTTTCGTAAACATTGTGTTTGATCATGTACTTTGCTGTATCAGAAGGTGTTGTGTTAAGATCATGTAGTCTTCTCGTGTGGCTATATTAAAATACGCGAGTGGCATCCCAAAGAAGTGATACATTATTTCAGAACAGAACCTCGCTAAAAGTCAGTTTCAGCCTCAAGATACAGAACCTACGACCTGCGTGCTGTTTTCTGCGCTGGGGACATCAACTTGAAGACAGCAGGTTAGTGAACTATAACAGAACCTTCGTATTACACACAGTGCAGTGGAAACAACTAGGCGCCTCAAGTGTACTGCATGTACAGAACAAATGTGCTCAGTGACACGTCATCTGCAGTAATGCAGAAGAGGTAAAGGAGGATGATCGTTAATAACACCAACAATCAATTCATTCTTCCTTTCTTGCCGTAACTTCTGTACAGCGTGGTGTGTCTCCAATCGTGAATGACTTGTGAACACTGTTCAGTCTGGGGATAATTTCAATTCTCACACGTTGTGGCAAGAACCGAGGGGCTAGCTACTAAATTGGCGTAACCACAGCTGCGTGGTTCCGACATTCAGCGGTATCATGAGACATAAGAAATGAAGATATGCCTCGTAGTATTCGTCCGCGGTTAGCAACACAAAATGAGGTTCGCTACTCTCAAATTTTGGATCGTATGTGCGTCAAAATGAGTGCAACAGTATCGTGCTCTTCTTCTTCAGCGGCAACTAGGAGGGCGGCGTTGATTAACACAGTACGCGTCTGTGAGCATCGGATCTATTTGGTCACTGAGTGTACGAGGTGCATTCAAGCTCTAAGGCCTCCGATTTTTTTTCTCTGGACTGGAAAGAGATAAAAACATGCGCATTGTTTTAAAATGAGGCCGCGTTCATTGTCAATACGTCCCAGAGATGGCAGCACCGTACAGCTGATTGAATTTTACAGCCAGCGGCGAGAATGAGAACTGTTTTAAATACTTAAAATGGCGACGTTTTCCTTACTTGAACAGCGTGCAATCATTCGTTTTCTGAATTTGCGTGATGTGAAACCAATTGAAATTCATCGACAATTGAAGGAGACATGTGGTGATGGAGTTATGGATGTGCCAAAAGTGCGTTCGTGGGTGCGACAGTTTAATGAAGGCAGAACATCGTGTGACAACAAACCGAAACAACCTCGGGCTCACATGAGCCGGTCTGACGACATGATCGAGAAAGTGGAGAGAATTGTTTTGGGGGATCGCCGAATGACTGTTGAACAGATCGCCTCCAGAGTTGGCATTTCTGTGGGTTCTGTGCACACAATCCTGCATGACGACGTGAAAATGCGAAAAGTGTCATCCAGGTGGGTGCCACGAATGCTGACGGACGACCACACGGCTGCCCGTGTGGCATGTTGCCAAGCAATGTTGTCGCGCAACGACAGCATGAATGGGACTTTCTTTTCGTCGGTTGTGACAATGGATGAGACGTGGACGCCATTTTTCAATCCAGAAACAAAGCGCCAGTCAGCTCAATGGAAGCACACAGATTCACCGACATCAAAAAAATTTCGAGTAACCGCCAGTGCTGAAAAATGATGGTGTCCATGTTCTGGGACAGCGAGGGAGTAATCCTTACCCATTGCGTTCCAAAGGGCACTACGGTAACAGGTGCATCCTACGTAAATGTTTTGAAGAACAAATTCCTTCCTGCACTGCAACAAAAACGTCCGGGAAGGGCTGCGCGTGTGCTGTTTCACAAAGACAACGCACCTGCACATCGAGCTAATGTTACGCAACAGTTTCTTCGTGATAACAACTTTGAAGTGATTCCTCATGCTCCCTACTCACCTGACTTGGCTCATAGTGACTTTTGCCTTTTTCCAACAATGAAATACACTCTCCGTGGCCGCACATTCACCAGCCGTGCTGCTATTGCCTCAGCGATTTTCCAGTGGTCAGAACAGACTCCTAAAGAAGCCTTCGCCGCTGCCATGGAATCATGGCGTCAGCGTTGTGAAAAATGTGTACGTCTGCAGGGAGATTACGTCGAGAAGTAACGCCAGTTTCATCGATTTCGGGTGAGTAGTTAATTAGAAAAAAAATCGGAGGCCTTAGAACTTGAATGCACCTCATACAATGCAAACAATATGCTCCCCCCCATCCCTAACACCTTGGTGAACGAAGTATTTGGGTAAGATAACACCTCGAATGGAAACTACGTCAGTGGTGTCTGGAACTGTACACCGCAGAGTGCAGGACATGTCTGGTGCCCGATGGTTGTCACAGAAGAGGGTGGTGACGGACAGGTGTCAGTGCAAGTCTCAGGTTCAGCAGGGAGTTGGTTCAGTCATGTTTTGGATCGGTTTCACGGTTGGACGCTTATGGAAGCTGTCGATTTTGAGTCTGTTTAGTATCGGGTAAGAATCTCCAGCCTATTTTTCAGCCGTACAGTAAACATTTCGATGGCGGATTCGTCTCTCCTGACGTGGATGAGGTAGACGATACCTCATCCACGTCATGAATACATTCCTATAGGAGGAAGGAATCAGGCGAATGGATTGGCCTGCAGTGTCTGCTGACATGAACCCAATTAAATATGCTTGACACAAAATCGAAGTTGCAGTGCGTTGTCACAGGAATCCTCTTCACACTGGATGACCGCAGCTGGGTGGTCGTAGAAGATTGGAGCAGACTTAAGCCCTAACGTCTTTAACACTTTGTGGACTGCATGCCAAGAAGAATGGACCCCAGTATGTTACAACACATGGTGTGAAGCAACACAGTATTGATGTTACCCAGTAGCAGATTTTGCTTTCCTACATGCACAAAAGATTCCCACTTTCGGACAGAACACTTTTATTTTGATTACGTTTTGTTTTATATTTCATAGTAAAGATATAAGCAGGTGGTCCAAAACCTTTTTGAACAATTTATTAAGAACCCACACCACACATCACAGTTGGTGTGAGGCAATAAAAACGTCCTGCAGCAGAAAATGGTGTATTAGCAGACGCTTAGCATAAACATGCACACGATATGAGTAAAATGTTCATAGCACATAAAAAGTTGTAATTTTTGTGAATAGTGTATCATAAAGACCGAGTCCCATAACTACCATACTCTATGTACTTATTGTTATTAAGGCTTATATGAAACGAGAAAGAGGGAAGATAGAGGAAAACAATAAAATGAGGCAGAGGAATAGGAGAGAGAATGTAACGGAAGTAAACAAGAACAAAATCCACTGATAAACCAAAAACTTATGGCCACCTCATTAATAGCGTGCTGGTCCACCTTTGGAAGGCAGTATAGCAGCGAGTGTACGTGGCATGGATCTGACAAGTCCTTAGTAGGTTTGCAGAGGTAAGTGCCAGCAAATGTCTACCCACAGGTCACACAATTCCCATAAATTGCTGGCCAATGATGTGAGGGAGTGGAGATGAAATCCGATAGCGTCCCAGATGTGTTCCATTGGGTTCAGAACAGGCGAATTTGTTGGCCAAGCCATTAATGTGATTTCCCCACTATGCCCTCAAGATTCTGGATTAGTAAAATGGACAGTTATTCTGATGGAAGATGCGATCGCCGACGAGGAAGGAGTCAAGCATATACGGAATGTTCACATAGTTCACAGCTGTCACGGTGATTTCGATTACTACCATAGGTTCTATGGAAACCCAGGTGAATGTTCCACATAGGATAATACTGGTCCCACTGGCCTCTGTCCATGGAGCGATGCATGCTTAGAACAGCCATTCGCTTGGATAACGGAGTATCCAGCTACGATCATCGACCTGATGTAACAACAAACGGGATTAATCTGACCGGCGGCACGTTTTCATTGCTTCACTCTACAATTTCGATACCCTGTGCAATCGTAATTGACGATGTCGTCGGATCAACATGGGAAAAGGTAAGGATCGTCTGCTTGGGAGCTCCATGTTCAACAATATGCGCTGAACGTGCGCTTGGAAACACTTACGATTGCACCAGCATTGTACTTTGTCGCCACATCTGCCACAAATCGCCGACATTCCTGCTTTACAGAGCTGGCAAGCCTTCGACGTCCACAATCTGTGATGTGCCTTGGACATTCAACATGTTGTTAGCGTGGCTTATATCAGGGAATTTACCCATTTGTTTCCGTATCGTCGCTAGAATGATTACCTAACCGTCGGCTCTTGTTGAATAGGTTCAACCTGTGTGTCCATTGTTTACCGCCTGCTAATTGAAGTGCTGGTTGCTTTCTCTGAACGTCTGGTGTTTTTGATGGCTTAGCAGTGCCTGTATTCGATAAAAAAGGTTATAATTGAAATGAGACGTTAAAATTGAGACATGCGATGTAGTCCAATGAATAAAAAACAGGATCAGGCCTACTCACATCTTTTACCACATGTTGTTGTTGTTGTGATCTTCAGTCCTGAGACTGGTTTGATGCAGCTCTCCATGCTACTCTATCCTGTGCAAGCTTCTTCATCTCCCAGTACCTACTGCAACCTACATCCTTCTGAATCTGCTTAGTGTATTCATCTCTTGGTCTCCCTCTACGATTTGTACCCTCCACGCTGACCTACAATACTAAATTGGTGATCCCTCGATGCCTCAGAACATGTCCTACCAACCGATCCCTTCTTCTAGTCAAGTTGTGCCACAAACTCCTCTTTTCCCCAATTCTATGCAATACCTCCTCATTAGTTACGTGATCTACCCATCTAATCTTCAGCACTCTTCGGTAGCACCACATTTCGAAAGCTTCTAGTCTCATCTTGTCCAAACTATTTATCGTCCATGTTTCACTTCCATACATGGCTATACTCCATACAAGTACTTTCAGAAACGACTTCCTGATACTTAAATCTACACTCGATGTTAACAAATTTCTCTTCTTCAGAAACGCTTTCCTTGCCATTGCCAGTCTACATTTTATATTCTCTCTACTTCGACCATCATCAGTTATTTTGCTCCCCAAAGAGCAAAAGTCCTTTACTACTTTATGTGTCTCATTTCCTCATCTAATTCCCGCAGCATCACCCGACTTAATTCGACTACATTCCATTATCCTCGTTTTGCTTTTGTTGATGTTCATCTTATATCCTCCTTTCAAGACACTGTCCATTCCGTTCAACTGCTCTTCCAACTCCTTTGCTGTCTCTGACAGAATTACAATGTCATCGGCGAACCTCAAAGTTTTTATTTCTTCTCCATGGATTTTAATTCCTACTCCGAATTTTTCTTTCGTTTACTTTACTGCTTGCTCAATATACAGATTGTATAACATCGGGGATAGGCTACAACCCTGTCTCACTCCCTTCCCAACCACAGCTTCCCTTTCATGTCCCTCCACTCTTACAACTGCCATCTGGTTTCTGTACAGATTGTAAATAGTCTTTCGCTCCCTGTATTTTACCCCTGCCACCTTTAGAATTTGAAAGAGAGTATTCCAGTCAACATTGTCAAAAGCTTTCTCTAAGTCTACAAATGCTAGAAACGTAGGTTTGCCTTTCCTTAATCTTTCTTCTAAGTTAAGTCGTAGGGTTAGTATTGCCTAACGTGTTCCAATTTTTCTACGGAATCCAAACTGATCTACCAGTTTTTCCATTCGTCTGTAAAAAATTCGCGTTAATATTTTGCAGCTGTGAATTACTAAATAGATAGTTCGGTAATTTTCACATCTGTCAACACCTGCTTTCTTTTGGATTGGAATTATTATAGTCTTCTTTAAGTCTGAGGGTATTTCACCTGTCTTATACATGTTGCTCACCAGAGGGTAGGGTTTTGTCAGGACTGTCTCTCCCAAGGCCGTCAGTAGTTCTAATAGTATGTTGTCTACTCCGGGGGCCTTGTTTCGACTCAGGTCTTTCAGTGCTATGTCAAACTCTTCACGCAGTATCATATCTCCCATTTCATCTTCATCTACATCCTCTTCCATTTCCATAATATTGTCCTCAAGTACATCGACCTTGTATAGACCCTCTATATACTCCTTCCACCTTTCTGCTTTCCCTTCTTTGCTTAGAACTGGGTTTCCATCTGAGCTCTTGATATTCATACAAGTGATCCTCTTTTCTCCAAACGTCTCTTTAATTTTCCTGTAGGTAGTATCGATCTTACCGTTAGTGAGATAAGCCTCTACATCCTTACATTTGTCCTCTAGCCATTCCTGCTTAGCTACTTTGCACTTCCTGTCGATCTCATTTTTGAGACGTTTGTATTCCCTTTTGCCTGCTTCATTTACTGGATTATTATATTTTCTCCTTTCATCAATTAAATTCAATATTTCTTCTGTTACCCAAGGATTTCTACTAGCCCTCGTCTTTTTACCTACTTGATCCTCTGCTGCCTTCAGTACTTCATCCCTCAAAGCCACACTCTCTTCTTCTACTGTGTTCCTTTCCCCCATTCCTGTCAATTGTTCCCTTATGCTCTTCCTGAAACTCGGTACAATCTCTGGTTTAATCAGTTTATCCAGGTGCCATCTCCTTAAATTCCCACCGTTTTGCATTTTCTTCAGTTTAATCTACAGTTCATAACCAATAGGTTGTGGTCAGAGTCCACATCTGCCCCCGGAAATGTCTTACAATTTAAAATATTTACCACATAAACATGTTGAATGTGCAGTTACTCATATTCACTTTACGCAAACAGTTGTGGGTACGGGAACACACAGCAGTGTGCGCCAGGTGCCCGTAGCTCACAGAAGATGGTGTATGTGAGCTGTGAGGTAAGAAGTATTATTTAACTGCCAAATATAGGCAAGGGTTCAATAGCAAAATTTGTGAGCTATTGCAAGTCAAGTATAAAACTGATATGGAATTATGGGTAATGTTTTAAAAACGCGGGCCAAAATAACAATTACCTTACATTTTTTGTGCTCAGAAGCCAATGTGCCTAACACCATATAATACCAGTAAGTTGTGTTACGATTTCTTGCTGTAAGTCCAATTTTGCAAAATGAGGTCTTGCCATTTCTAACAAAATGTATATTGTTTGTGTAGGTCAATCTGAAGATGCCTGAATCAGGTGAAATGGTTCATTGGTGAATTAATAATAATTACAACCCTGCAACCAAGACTGTTTGCTTCTCCATCATGCATTAGTGGTTGCTGCGCCATCCTTGCTATGAGTTGGATAAAGTTTTTTCCAGTGGTGTGTCCTGGTATTTGTGATTCGCCGTCAATAAACGGCTCTGCAGCGCCAGTACCTCCTCAGGTGATGGAAACTGTTGTAGACGTAATTCAGGCGGTATCCCCAGTAGTTCATTGACTGGCAGCGAATCAGGTGCTGGTGGCGGCAATGGTGAGATAGGTGGTGGTAACAGCGGTTGTAGTTCATTCAGCAACAATGCTGCACTAATACACAAAAATTACCTCTCTAGGTTACACACACACGCATCCACCCACCCACACACACACACACACACACACCCACACACCCACACATAACCACGTACACCCACACACACCCACAGACCCACAACCCACACACCCACCCACCCACCGACACACCCACCCACAACCACCCACCCACCCACCCACCCACACACCCACACACACACACACACACACACACACACACACACACACAGGCAACTCTGAGAAAAAAGAGAAACACAGTCCACGTCAGTTACACATTTGCTAAAGATGTGGATGCTTCCCTCCAGCCACAGAGCCTTCTCCACCGATGCTGGCCGTGTTGTGTTACTCATCCTTCATCGCAATACTACTACAAAGATACAATCGAACTCGCCTCACATAAATATTCTGCAGACTTGCAGCTCCTGCAAAAGTGTCCGAGAAAGCTGGACAGCACCATCCCGTGATAGCTTAGGCCATAGCACACACAGCTGGTGTTAGCGCTCACATAGCGAAACACCATACCATATCGCCTCTGTGTCATGCAATCTACAATGAAGGTGGCATGAACTCACATAACAAGGACATTGTACAGCTGTCGTCAGCACTGCATCTATGCATGAGAGGCAGCAGTTTCCACTACAACATTTAACATGAATGCCAACTATCTATTAACACATCACAGAAAGAATCTAACACTTTTTTTAATTCTGGCATGGATGAAGAAAAAAGACAGAACAGCTCATCTGCCTTAGTCTATGACATCGCTGAATCTGGCTGATACAAATAACTCATCGAAATCAATTGGATGTCTTCACTATTGTGCGTTGCTGTGACATCATAGCAAAAAATACCTGCACCAAGTCGCGAAGCTAGAACCCCTAGATAACCCTAAGTGATTTCAGCATGCCATTGAGAAAAAGTCAATTAGAGCTTACATTTTCAACACTAAAAGGTCTCACGATTGAGCACTGCTTTTTAGAAGAGTCTGTAACGGTCTGTCAATAGAATGACAACTAAGTTAAAAATGGATATGGTGTCAGCGAAATGTCATGAAGTTGTATTATCTAAGCACAGGTAGACAAAGAACCAGTTTTCCTTCGCCAAAATAATTAATAACGACACTATTTCAGCATCAAGGTTTTATGCATCAAATGCCATTGAGAGTCGTAGTCTGTGGCAGTCTGCCTGTTGTTGTGGTGGCGTCTACTCTGAATACAGCTGTGTGTGCGCTTGTGGGGAAAGATACTTATTATGTTGGTTGACCACTATGAAATTAGTAACGTAACACTGCAACAGAAAGAGTAACGGAGAATAGGAAAGTATTCATCTGCAACGTAACCATGGCATTAACCACGTTAAGTCCTATTTGTTTGTAAAGTGCAGTTCACGTTTAGCAATCAAAGAATTAAAGACGATCGTTGCGCTAAAGTATGAAGTTTCTTTACGAACATACTGTTCCGCCATTGCAGTAAATTTATAGGTTTATTAACAGCACAGTACTATCTGCATACATATTTGTGTTGATTGGTTCATGGTTAACAGTTTTTTATGTATGACTGTGTGATTATCATGTTTATTACGACACTAAGATACCATGCGATTCAGTGCTACAATATGTTACATCAGCAGCAAATCTATGTCAACCTTCCAATATAGTAAATGTGTCCCAATTTCAGATTATCAGTACGTGCATGTAAAAGTTTACTTGACAATTTTGTAATAACACAGCGTTGGATAGTCCAATAAATAAAGCAGCATAATTAAACAGTAAACCCTGGCGACCACGTTACATGTGGCAACAGTAGGGGGAGGGACAACATTTAACTTTTTCCTGAGCCTTGTGATTAAACATCGATAAATTTGAAGTGTCAGAGATAGGTAGAAAATTAATTACGAAGCGGGTGCGCTTGCAGATCCAGAAGATGAACAAAAGAGTATTTCGATTAAGAGGAAATGAAATCTTCTGTAATGCATAAAAATCGTGAAATTAAAGTAAAGAAGGAATTGAAGACGAGTCAAATCAGTGATATTAGAGAGCTTGCGAAGGTTGTACTAGCAAGAAACCAGAAAACAGACGCACACAGATCGGAAATGTAATCAGCAAACACTGATTCAGTATCATCATTGCGTTGATTCCATTCTACATTCTACGATTTCTAGGCCTTCTCTCCACTGATTATTTCTTCTGTAACTGCGTCGGTCATCTTACTGGTACGGTGACATGCATAAATCGTATGGATGTAGTCCTTGTAGAGACAGCCAGCAGCCATCTGTTGCGACTGTGCAGGTGCACATTCACCATCGAAGAGTCTTGCGGAGAATATAGCAAGTCCATAAACCACCACTTGTACACTCACAAAGTTTTTGGAATTGTCCTTAGAACCAGCAATGCTGTTATCCAGTCCCTTGCTGAATTATCAACACACGTGCAAACACTAACAGTCCGTACTTCTCACATATTGTCCATATACTATGACCAACAGAAACGTGTGCAGTGAAATGTAACTTACAAGTTACTAATATGATGAACCGGTGTCAATTACGATTTTATAACATGAGAATACAATTAGAAAGGTACAAAATACATCATTAAAGAACATAACAATACAGATAACATTCGTAGTACAAGCTTTACAAAAGAATCGAAATAACATATACGTCAGTGTTACAGGAATTATGACATGAGTACATACATAAAAGATCAGTATAACTTTTGAAACATCAACTTCACACATGAGCATTAAAACAAAACAGAATAAATAATGTCTAAACATCTTTACAAAGAAAATAACATATTATCAGAAAAATTCTACAACATAGCTCTCATTAGCTAAACACATAAAGACAGGAAAAAGACAAATAAACAAGGGTACATAAACACATAGTGGGATAACACAAGGAAAGGACAGGTTTTGTTTTATTGCAGTATTTTGCAAACAAAACTTTCTTCATCATTCATCATTATTCCCAAAAAGTCCTATCTATACCTCCTTCCTGTATTCTATTCCTATTTCTTTCAAAATAATTATTTCTGATTGTACAATACTCATTTCGGCCCAAATCTTTTTCATATAACTTCGCAATGCATTCTTTACCTATTCTCCATAGTCAGTTTCTTATATAGTCTACCCCTCTTAAGCTAACTTAAATCTACTGAGCTCAGATGCTAAACTAAGGGACGAGGCAATGCAGCAGCACAAAACAATTAATGCAAACAGCAATGAAAAAAATGCAGATTTGCGAAGCAAGCAGCATTATAGAAATTAGCAAAGCAATTGCAATATTACAACTAATATAAGGCAATGTGCAGCAAACAAGAAAAATAAATCAGTAGTAAACTGGCTTAGAAGAGTAACACAAAGTCAAATTCAGTAACACTATGCCTGCCAAACAGCAGCAGCAAATGAAATAACTTATATCTAAACATGACATAGCTCAAGCAGAAAAAATATTACAGTAAAAATGGCCATGTTTAATACCTATGTCACATCTTAACACTAGAGTGATGCATCACAAAAACTTACTCTACCAAAAAAAAATACCAAGTAGTTGAAAAGAAAATTATGTATGCAGTTCCTGTGAAGGGAAATAAATGTCTTTGTGCTCCCCCAGTTTTGGGAAATGTATTACAAAATTAGTATTTACTGGATCTGTAGACAGAAAATATTTATATTAGTACATCTATAAAATTCTATTTTAACCAATGCTGCAGTGCAGTTAGAAACTAGATATTAAAAAAAATGAAAATATGTACAAAGGAAGGCATGAAACATCATTCATTAGCCATATGGCATTTCATAAAGTAGTAAAAAAATCTCTCAACTCTCGTAGAAAGATACTTGTCATAATCAGGTGTGCAGATGTAAGAATGTTTCCGAGCGTGTCGTATTTGCGATGCTTTCTACAAAGGAATGTCAATAGCGAGGATAATGGCCTCCCTTTTTTTTTCTACCTGTGCCTCTGAAAAGGCACACCCTAATGGCTTGTTCTCCAGGCGTCTGACACAGCTGGGTGCCCATGACGCATTACGTGCAGGTGGTCACTTAACTTTCTTACGGAAATATTTACGACAGCAGTTTCCGTTACAGTGACAGTCTCATATACAAAATTTCACGGGTCGAGAATTTGCGTTGCAAATGTGTAAAAACAAAATCTTATGAATATAACAGTGTCCAAAAAATTTTCGCCGGTATTGTGATACATTCACGCATTTACACACATTTCATAACTCTGAAATTACGATTCTTGGTTTCCAACAACCTTTTCCACAAATCAGAGTCCCTAACCACTACTCATTATTCCTTACCTTATTACACATATACATATTCGTCGACACTTCTTCAATATTTCATCATAACAGATACGTAGCATAATCAAATAACTCGTATAGCATCAGCTTATTAATCATAAACATACCCCAGCAGCATAATACACATAGTCGTCGTAATAATATCATAACACCTCAGTCAAATCTCAAAAACGTTGTAGCTTTCTGCAATAATTTCAAAACCTAAAGAAAATTCTCTGCTCATTTCAGTAGTGTCATCTACCTCAAACGTACTTTAAAAATCATGATCTCATACCAAATACATCATTCAAAGCTCTCATAGTATCACAATGGTTCCGAAAAAATATGAACAGTTCACACAGTACAGACAAAATAC
Source organism: Schistocerca cancellata (assembly GCF_023864275.1). NCBI lineage: Eukaryota > Metazoa > Arthropoda > Insecta > Orthoptera > Acrididae > Schistocerca > Schistocerca cancellata. Next base: position 754,487,842 of record NC_064629.1, on the reverse strand, counting down.
AGTTTCATAAGTGTGAAGTTATCCAACTGTGTAATTGTGTAAACATGTGTCACTGACGTAGTAAATAAAAATTTTCTTCCTCTGTTAAATAATCAGATAGCTGTGTGATTTGTGTGTTAGAGAAATATGGTACCGATGTGTAAAGTTGTATAAGCAAATACCATATTAGCTAGGGCTCCTTGTGCTTGCCAAACACATGATACACAAAGTAAGCGTGTACCCCCGTGAGGATTAATGTAATTATACCCTCAGGTGTTACAGATTACAGCAATGGAATGAAATGTATCACGGAAAACTTTCTTTGTAATTCAAAAATCTTTAAAAATAAATGTTTTAAGCACAAAATTAATCACTGAAATGCGTGTCCTGTAGCGCTAAATGTGCATCTCGTTGTAAGATAATCTCAATGGAAGTGTCATAGTTATTGTCCTCCGAAAGCTAAGTTCTGCAGAAGCCAATGTACTTACCTCATGATAAACAAAAGTGAAATGCTTTGCGTATAGATATCTTAGTTATTACGCTTATTGCCGTGATGAAGAAAGTACTGTGCTGTAACGTATTGTTGTGCTACGGAAAAGGCTGTCTCCTTGTAGCTGTACCACAAAAGTTACTACTAAAACATGTTTTACTTTACAGAAGAATTCAGAAAAACTGTGCAGATATAAAACAGGTACACCGCAAAAGCAACATTGTAAATTGTCACTCATTAGTAACGTCGTGATATAATCGTGTAGCTGTCACATAAACCAACCACTGTGTCATCTGGTATCTCTCAGAAAGTACTTTAATTTAGAATGTATTTTCAAGTAAACCAAAATGTTGCATTAAAATCTCATTAGCAGTACTGGTAAATGTTCTAAGTATGTGAGCCTTATAGTCGTTACCTAATCGTGCAACTAACAAGCAAGAATGCACCCACACAATAACACTGTGTCGTCTGTTCACAATAACAATGCATTCGTAATTTCTGTTTAAATAAGTTCTCTTGGTTCTTGACTGGATATTTAACTTCAAACATTGTTGCATGGTAACAGTTTCTAAGTCTGACAATGCATACTAGAAATGTGAAGTGAAACGTTTTATGGCAAATACAAAGTTAAAAAGCAGATTATCTTTCAATAAACGGTTTTACATGTGAAATGTGGTGTAAACCTTTACTCTTCCTAGTACGCAGAGTTTCAATTTCAACGCAATTATCATGTGGTATACGTCGGATTCTGTAAGGTCCATTGTAAACTAGAAAGAATTTGTGACTCAAGTGTTTCTTCTTATGTGACAATGAATGAGCTTTAATGAGAACTTTCTGACCAATGTATAATTTCTTTGCATTTGCTTTACCATGTAGATTTGTCCTTTTGTTTGCTGCAGATTTTATATTTGCAATAGCCAAATCAATTATGTCCTTGTGTCGAAGTTTACGTGTATTCGGGAAAGGTACAAGCTCTCTGATTCTGTTCGGTGGTTCTTCATTCTTCAGTACAAGAGTAGGTGGTAAAGCAGTGGAATCATGAGGCATTTCATTCAGCACATTTTGAAATAAGTGTAAATATCTGTCCCACTGCTGATGCTTTCTGTGACAATAAAGTCTGCAAAGCTTATTGATTTCTTTCATAATCCTTTCAGACGGGTTACAATGTGGTGAGTACAATGAAATAAAAACAGGTTTGATTTTATGATTCCGAAGCATGCGTGACCAAACAGCAGATCTGAATTGCGGTCCGTTATCTGAAATGACTTTAGCAACGTGGCCAACTTCACGTAAGAAATTTTTAACAAAGGCGTTGGATACAGACCGTCCAGTGGCTTTTACGTAACGGAGTGAAAGAAACAAATTTTGAAGTAAGTTCAACAGCGACTAGAACGTACGAAAATCCATTCGATGTTCTGACGAGGGGTCCCAAGAGATCAACAGCAGCAAATTCTTTTAATTTAAAAGGAATAATAGGAAACAACGGAGCACGATGTGAGATAGTAGATGGTTTCGCCTTTTGACAAAGTTTACAAATAGATAAGACTCTTCGAATTCGCTTTTCCATATTGTTAAAATAACAAGTCGTTCGAAGAATATGATAACATTTTCGTGGGCCAAAATGCGCGTAGCTGAAATGAATGTACCAAATGAGCTTATTAACAAAATCGTCTGGAATGCAAAGTACCCATAGCTTGTCATCAACAGTGCAGCGTTTGAAGAGTATGTTGTTTCTAACCAGGTAATAATGCCAAATCTGAGTGTGTGTCTTTTCATGTCATTTACTTTTGATGTCTTTCCAAATCGGATCTTTATCTTGTTCATGAGCAATGTCCTTTAAAGATGTGGTGATGAAGTTTTCAAAGGCGACTTTCTGAATGTAAAGAATACTGAAATTTTTCTCAATGTTGCCTTCTGTGTTACTTTTCTCAAGCCCAGCCGTTGCGCGTGACAGCGCGTCCGCAACAATGTTCTCCTTGCCGGGAATGTAGACTATTGTGAAGCGGAATTCTTGCAGAAACAATGCCCAACGTTTTAACCTGTCATGATTAAGACATAAGAAATTGTAATGCACGATGATCACTGTATACTTTTACGTGCTTGCCAGAAAGAAAGAAACGGAATTTGTTAAATGCCCAAACGATAGCTAAAGCTTCTAATTCAGTAACGGAATAATTTTTTTCAGATTTTGTTAGCACTCGGCTAGCAAAAGCAATGGTTTTCTGAATGGTAGTGTCATTTTCTATGGCTTCTTGAAATAAATGGGCACCAAGACCGACTTTAGAAGAATCCGTGCTAAGGCAGAAATCTTGTGACAGATCTGGATGAGCTAGTATTGGCGCGTTAAGTAGCGATTCTTTCAAAGAATTGAATTCCAACTGTGCTTGTTCATCCCAGTTCCAAATAGTATTTTTTCCAGTGAGAGAACAAAGTTTTGGTGTAACAAGAATTTGCATATTCAGAAAACGACGGTAAAAATTTACGAGACCTAGAAAACTGCGGACTTGTTTTTTTGTGTGGATGGAACTGGAATGGCTCTGATTGCTTCTAACTTTTCAGGATCCGGCTGAATGCCTTCAGAAGAAATAATATGTCCCAAAAACCTCACATTAGACCTACCAAATTCAGACTTTTCCAAGTTAACTGTAATTCCAGATTCTGCAAAAATACGTAACAAACTGTTGAGGATGCGGTTATGTTGTTCGCATGAAGCTTCTGCTATTAGAATATCGTCCACATATAAGGTGATGTGACGTTTTAAGAACTCAGGTAATATGGAATTTAGCCCACGATGAATGCTGCCGAAGAAATGTTCAAACCAAAAGGAAGTTTCCGAAACTGATAACAAACGCCGAAACAAAGGAAAGCTGTGTATTTTCTACATTCTGGATGAAGTTCGATCTGATAAAAGCTGGATCTGAGATCAATGGAAGACAACACTTTTACACCATTAAAATTTTGAAGAAGTTCTTCCATCGTCTGCGGCCTGTCTGTTTCAGGAATAATGATAGTATTGATTTGTCGCGAATCTAAGACAAGCCTGATCGATCCATTTTTCTTCTCAACAACATGAACGGATTGTTGTATGAGCTTACTGCAGGCTCAATAATGCCCTCGTCAAGCATTGATTGTATTTCTGTTCTAACACGGTCCCTATAATGTGTTGGAATTACGTATGGTCTAACACAAAATTTAGTATGCTCACGAACACGAAATTGGTATTGAAATCTCTTGATTGTTCCTGCTTTGTGAGTAAAAACTGTGGAATGTGCTTGTAAAATCTCAAAAAGGTCCTGCCTATCAGTGTCTTTACAATTCTCAATTGTTTGAATTTTATTCTGAATTAACTCATTAGTTTCAAATATGCCGTCGATATCATCCCTGTGATTGTTAGTGTCTAGTTCCGTAGAAAATTCCGAACTGTTGTCTAACAGAAGGTAAAGCCGATTAATTTCCTCATCATGGTTTGAGAGCCAGTCTTCAAATTTGAAAGCTATTGACTTACCTTCTTTCTCTAAACTTATTTCAGCATCGTGAAAGCTTAAGATTGCTTTGTATTCATTCAAAAAGTCTACTCCCAGTATAATTTCCGTCGACAATAATGGAACAATAAGAAAGTTCATAGAGAAGCTGTGGCTTTGGCAAAAGAATTCTAAATTGGTTTGTTGGCGTACATCTACACTTTTTCCAAAGATTGCACCTTGTAATTTAATCTTACGTAACGGAAGTGTGGGGCAATCGTTCGATTTGTTGCATTTGCTAAAAGCTGTTTCACTAATTACTGAAATGGGACTGCCAGAGTCAAGTACTGCCGTAAATTTTACGTCATTTACAGTAATGTGAATCACAGGATATGCAATGTTGTTATGTTTTACGTCGTGTTCCTGGAGTAAGATGTCCCTAATGTCTTCCATTTTTACGTAATTACTAGCTACGGCAGCTGCGTCGTCAGTTTCATATGTACGTTTTTGGCTGCCAGCGGTGTGAGTCATTGCCTATTGTCTCTTTGTTGGCGCGCGTCGTTATTGGGATTTGGAGACCTAACTTCTACAAATTCACCGTGACGAGAGGGCCCTGCCCTGTTTAAATCCCGCCAGTTCTGATGCAGTTCAGGTCTGTCGTTATGATCATATCATCTGTCGTCATGTCGGTAGATTCCATAGTTCCTTTCTTGTCGGTCACGTGGTGGAGAATTTCTCCCTGAGTCGTAACTGCGCGCTGGACCGTTGCGTCTAAAGTTATTCTGTCTCCCTTGATAATAATTATTTTGGTTCCCATATTGTCTGTTTCTCTGATTGTCTCTGTGATAGTCATCACCACGGAGAGGTGATCTTTCCCTGTAATTATTACTACTCTGCCAACGGTTGTCATACGGGTGGTGTCTGTTTCGGTCACGATTTACATTGTAAGAATAGCCTTGTCATATATTATTTCTGTCATTGCGGAATTGTGACGGATGTGATCTGTAAGTGTTGTGCTCCTGTTTTCGCGTTCCGCGATTGTCAGTGTCAATTTCCAGTTCTTGTAACAGTCCCTGAAAAGCTTCAATGTCGTCTTTGCAACGTCCTGCTAAAATAATATGTCGTAAATGTTCAGGCAGTTTGATTAAGCAAATGCGGATGAGTTCTGAGGGGCTGTATGGGTTTGACAGGTACTGATTCTTGTGCAACATGTCTTCAAAATATTTCACAAGACTGGAAAATTCAGACTGTTCGAAATGTTTCATCATTATGATGCTATGTTTTACTCGGTCTTGTGTAGCTTGAGACCAATATGCTGAGAGGAAGGCATGGTAAAATTCTCCTTCACTGTGACAATCGTGAATGACCAATCGCATTCTTACAGCTGGTTCATTCTCCAAGTAGCCACACATAAATTCTAACCTGTGCTCCAATGACCAATTGGGAGGAAAACAATGAGAGAATTGATGGAGCCACGCTTGTGGATGAATGTCGTTGGCAAAATTCTTAAACGTTTTGAATTTACGTGTAGTAATGAACAGCTTATAGTCAAAATCATCGTGTCGGCGAGTAGCATATCGGTCATTGTTACTTCGTGTCGGCGGTTCCATCTCAAAATTCGGTGTACCTTGCCAATTTCTTTCATAATTTCCGAAGTGCCCTGAGTTATTATTTTGTGGCTGTTCCGTATTTCTATGTCCCTCTTCCCGTATTGGAGCGCGAGTGGCCTCTGAAATACGTAATTCTTGTATTACCTGTGTCAGCTGATCTTGTACTTCCCGGATTTCTCTCTGGTGTTGCGTATTAATTTGATTCTGATTTTGTTTGAATTTCCTAATTTGTTCGCACTCTTCTGTGTCAGTGATGGCTACAGGTCTTGTGTCATTCAGATCATCATCTACCTTTGCAGATAAGTTAGTGAACTGATCCGAAAGTTCGGCTACTTTCTCCGATAGTGTACTTATTTCCTCAGTGTGTTTTTCTGAACCAAGTTTCAGAGTGTCCATTTCTGTTGAAATCGTATCTACTGTGTCCTTTAAGTTTTCTTGAGTTTTTGCAAGTTGCGTAACCGAATCGGCAAATGCAACTGAGTCAGATTTAGCTTGCAAGGTGTCGTGATTTTCATGAAAAATAGTTTGGAGTTCTTTTATGGCTGCTTCGTGATTCTGTAATGCATTTTCATGCCGCGAAAAAATAGGTTGAAAATGCTCACAAATTTGTGTTTTTACATCATTACAGACTTTGTGACATTTCGATTCAATGTTATGTAACTCAGTAGTTAAATCTTCACGTGTTTGTTCAAGCTTATGTTCCACTGAGTCTAACTTTTGAAGCTTTTGTTCCATTGTGTCTAACTTTTGAAGATTTTGTTCCATTGTGTCTAACTTTTGAAGCCTTTGCTGTGTTTGTCTCTGATTTTGTTCCATTTGTTGCATTAGCTGTAATAACAATGCATTAGTGTCTGGAATATGTTCCTCTACGCTTTTCGGCAGTGCATTTGCACCGGCAACATTCACATTTTGACAAGCAGAAAATGTGTCTTGACTTATTTGAGAAAACGGTGAGGACGCACAACCTGAATCTACAGTATTTGCAAAATTGTGTCCTGTCATTTCGGATTCCTGAGGCGAGCTGTTGCCAAGCGATCGATCGATAATGCTTCCCTGTTCACTAATTGTTTCACCGCCTACTCTATTGTTTGCCGCCCGCTCCATTTCCCTATGCACAATTACCAAATTACTACTTCGAATGTCTGTTAATTCACTACACAGTGGTGTTGATAAGCTACACTCGTGTCACTATTATTTCTCAGTTTACTTTGGAGCCTAGTGTTACGTTTTTCACACCCCATTATTGTCACAATATTTCACACGACAACATAGAAAACACTATTTGAAGAGCAAAAATAGGGGAACACATTAACATAGCACTGAAAATAATATCTAGTTAATTGCAAGCGCAGCTGCGAATTACTTGGTGCAAATCTACGTGCATGCCACAGCTGTTTTACTGTACAACACTGAAAGACTGCAACTACAAAGGAGATTCTCTCTACAATTACGCACTAGCAATAAACAAACTCTACACTAATTACACAAACTACAAGAAGATATCAGAAGATTCCAGTGAGGTATCCTCCGCTAAGGGTCGACATATGAAACGTCCCCTTAGAAAAATTATACAAGACTGTGCTTAAACTGACACACAATATTTTTTAGCGCAACGCAATCTGACTTTCAGAAATCCCTACAAAGGAATGGCCCTGACTAACATTAACCTGTACCTTTCACAAATCACTTACCTCACCAAAAATCTTCGTTACTCGAACTACTGCAGTACAGCGAGCGCCACTACTGCCAGCTAAATAAAAGATTCAAACTACTGAAGGCACTAACTACTGATAGGCATAGTTAGCAAATGAAAGATTTTAATAGAGAACAAACAATGTATTTACCTTAATAATCATAATATATATGCCATCCAGTCTTACAAATTTCAAATCTCCGCCATTTCTCTCCCCACATCCACCACTGCTGGCGGCTCAACTCCTACTGCGCAACGCTACGCGCTGTTTACATCCAGCTGCCGCTGCCCAACACTACAATGGCAGACAACAATGCAAACTAGCCACAGACTGCACACAGCACAGCCAGTGATTTTCATATAGAGAGCGCTACGTGGCGGCGGCGTTACCAATATAAGAACCTAAACAGCCTACTTGCATAGCCTACTTACAGCTTGAAGGGAGAAACCAGATGGCACTATGGTTGGCCCGCTAGATGGCGCTGCCATAGGTCAAACGGATATCTACTGCCTTTTTTTAAACAGGAACCCCCATTTTTTATTACATATTCGTGTAGTACGTAAAGAAATATGAATGTTTTAGTTGGACCACTTTTTTCGCTTTGCGATAGATGGCGCTGTAATAGTCACAAACATATGGCTCACAATTTTACACGAACAGTTGGCAACAGGCAGGTTATTTAAATTAAAATACAGAACTTAGGTATTTTTCAACATTTTATTTCGTTTGTTCCAATGTGATACATGTACCGTTGTGAACTTATCATTTCTGAGGACGCATGCTGTTACAGCGTGATTACCTGTAAACACCACATTAATGCAATAAATGCTCAAAATGATGTCCGTCAGCCTCAATGCATTTGGCAATACGTGTAACGACATTCCTCTCAACAGCGAGTAGTTCGCCTTCCGTAATGTTCGCACATGCATTGATAATGCGCTGACGCATGTTGTCAGGCGTTGTCGGTGGATATCGATAGCAAATATCCTTCAACTTTCCCCACAGAAAGATATCCGGGGACGTCAGATCCGGTGAACGTGCGGGCCATGGTATGGTGCTTCGACGACCAATCCACCTGTCATGAAATATGCTATTCAATACCACGTCAACCTCACGCGAGCTATGTGTCGGACATCCATCATGTTGGAAGTACATCGCCATTCTCTCATGCAGTTAAACATCTTGTAGCAACATCGGTAGAACATAACGTAGGAAATCAGCCTACATTACACCATTTAGACTGCCATCGATAAAATGGGGGCCAATTATCCTTCCTTCCAGAAGCCGCATCATTCATTAACCCGCCAAGGTCGCTGATGTTCCACTTGTCGCAGCCATCGTGGATTTTCCGTTGCCCAATAGTGAATATTATGCCGGTTTACGTTACCGCTGTTGGTGAATGACGCTTCGTCGCTAAATACAACGCGTGCAAAAAATCTGTCATCGTCCCGTAATTTCTCATGTGCCCAGTGTCAGAACTGTACACGACGTTCAAAGTCGTCGCTATGCAATTTCTGGTGCATAGAAGTATGGCACGGGTGCAATCGATGTTGATGTAGCATTCTCAACAGCGACGTTTTTGAGATTCCCGATTCTCGCGCAATTTGATGTGCGGATTAGCCGCGACAGCAGCTAAAACACCTACTTGGGCATCATCATTTGTTGCAGGTCGTGGTTGACGTTTCACATGTGGCTGAACAATTCCTGTTTCCTTGAATAACCTAACTATCCGGTGAACGGTCCGGACACTTGGATGATGTCGTCCAGCAGCATACATAGCACACGCCCATTGGGCATTTTGATCACAATAGCCATACATGAACACGATATCGACATCTTCCGCAATTGGTACGCGGTCCATTTTAACACGGGTAATGTATCACGAAGCAAATACCGTCCTCACTGGCGGAATCTTACGTGATACCACGTACCTATACGTTTGTGACTATTACAGCGCCATCTATCACAAAGCGAAAAAAGTAGTCCAACTAAAACATTCATATTTCTTTACGTACTACACGAATATGTAATAAAAAATGGGGGTTCCTATTTTAAAAAAACGCCGTTGATATCCGTTTGACCTATGACAGCGCCATCTAGCGGGCCAACTATAGCGCCCCTTCAAGGTAGATGAGTTTCGTTCTTTGTAGTGTTTTCGTTCCACGCTTATTTCGTGAGATATTTGGCCAGGTCACGATCAATGGACTACCCTGTATAGTAATTACAGGGTGACAATTATTGAACTACACTCCTGGAAATTGAAATAAGAACACCGTGCATTCATTGCCCCAGGAAGGGGAAACTTTATTGACACATTCCTGGGGTCAGATACATCACATGATCACACTGACAGAACCACAGGCACATAGACACAGGCAACAGAGCATGCACAATGTCGGCACTAGTACAGTGTATATCCACCTTTCGCAGCAATGCAGGCTGCTATTCTCCCATGGAGACGATCGTAGAGATGCTGGATGTAGTCCTGTGGAACGGCTTGCCATGCCATTTCCACCTGGCGCCTCAGTTGGACCAGCGTTCGTGCTGGACGTGCAGACCGCGTGAGACGACGCTTCATCCAGTCCCAAACATGCTCAATGGGGGACAGATCCGGAGATCTTGCTGGCCAGGGTAGTTGACTTACACCTTCTAGAGCACGTTGGGTGGCACGGGATACATGCGGACGTGCATTGTCCTGTTGGAACAGCAAGTTCCCTTGCCAGTCTAGGAATGGTAGAACGATGGGTTCGATGACGGTTTGGATGTACCGTGCACTATTCAGTGTCCCCTCGACGATCACCAGTGGTGTACGGCCAGTGTAGGAGATTGCTCCCCACACCATGATGCCGGGTGTTGGCCCTGTGTACCTCGGTCGTATGCAGTCCTGATTGTGGCGCTCACCTGCACGGCGCCAAACACGCATACGACCATCATTGTCACCAAGGCAGAAGCGACTCTCATCGCTGAAGACGACACGTCTCCATTCGTCCCTCCATTCACGCCTGTCGCGACACCACTGGAGGCGGGCTGCACGATGTTGGGGCGTGAGCGGAAGACGGCCTAACGGTGTGCGGGACCGTAGCCCAGCTTCATGGAGACGGTTGCGAATGGTCCTCGCCGATACCCCAGGAGCAACAGTGTCCCTAATTTGCTGGGAAGTGGCGGTGCGGTCCCCTACGGCACTGCATAGGATCCTACGGTCTTGGCGTGCACCCGTGCGTCGCTGCGGTCCGGTCCCAGGTCGACGGGCACGTGCACCTTCCGCCGACCACTGGCGACAACATCGATGTACTGTGGAGACCTCACGCCCCACGTGTTGAGCAATTCGGCGGTACGTCCACCCGGCCTCCCGCATGCCCACTATACGCCCTCGCTCAAAGTCCGTCAACTGCACATACGGTGTACGTCCACGCTGTCGCGGCATGCTACCAGTGTTAAAGACTGCGATGGAGCTCCGTATGCCACGGCAAACTGGCTGACACTGACAGCGGCGGTGCACAAATGCTGCGCAGCTAGCGCCATTCGACGGCCAACACCGCGGTTCCTGGTGTGCCCGCTGTGCCGTGCGTGTGATCATTGCTTGTACAGCCCTCTCGCAGTGTCCGGAGCAAGTATGGTGGGTCTGACACACTGGTGTCAATGTGTTCTTTTTTCCATTTCCAGGAGTGTATATGAAATAATATCGTTATAACTTCTGAACGTGTTGCGTTAGGACGTTCAAACTGCACGGTTGTCCGCGGGTCATGATGGGATTTAGTATGCACATATATGGTTTGGTTTAGCGACGAAGCCCACGGATGGATTCGTCAATAAGCAAAACAGGCGCATTTGGGGGACTGATAATCCATATTTCGCTGTATATAGGTCTCTTCAGCCTCAACGTATGACTGTGCGGTGTGTAACGTCCAGTCACGGAATAATCGATGCGATATACCTTGACGGCGCAGTGACTACCGAACGGTACGTGAAGGATTTGCAAGATGTCTTCATCCTCATTATCCAAAGTGACCCTTGATTTCGACAAGATGTGCTTCATGCAAGACGAAGCTCGACCCCATCGAAGCAGGAGATTGTTTTGATGTTCTGGAGGAGCACTTTGGGGACCACATTCTGGCTCTGGGGTACCCAGAGGCCACTGGCATGGGCCGCGATTTGCCGCCATATTCTCCGGATCTGAACACATACCACTCCTTTCTGTGGGGCTATATTAAAGACAAGGTGTACAGAAATAATCCCAAAACCATTGTTGAGCTGAAGACATCCATTCAGGAGGTCATCGAGAGCATCGATGTTTCGACACCTCAGCAGGTCATGTACAATTTCGCTATTCGCTGCGCCACATGATCGCTAATGATGGCAGGCATATCGAACATGTCATAACCTAAATTCGAATATCTGTAGTGATGTTTACATGTTTAATAAAATGCGCGCACGACGTAGTTTGTAACTAATTTGCGTTTTTTTGTACACTTCAATAATTGTCACCCTGTATATAATAACATAATTCAGTATTTATGAAAATGTGTTTCATAATAATCGACACACGTGTGTGGTAAGGTGCTATCACTGGAACAGCCTTGGCTGAGTTGGCTGTGCTCAGATTGCACTGCTGCAGTGCCTCTGTGTCTGAAGCGGCCTTGGCCGAATCATCTGCGCTCCCGTTCCACTGCCGGTGGCTGCATTCAGTGTGCACAGTCATAGTTGAAATGTGGGACATCATTTCTTTTTATTTTTTATTTTATTTATTTTTTAGCAGGGTCACTTCCCACACAGTCGTAGGAATACATGACAGCTCCCGGTCACACCAGAACGGACGGCACATATGCAGAAAAAAGCACCATTTAGCTATTTCCGCAGAAATGCACTGCACGTGTCAGTATGCTGACAATACGTCTATTGTGTTTTGTTGGAAAACAGTATTCTAGCTGACCAGCTCAGTGATATCCCATGCGTGCACGTTATAAATAGGAGGACATCTCGACAGTGTATTATTGTACAAGTGTGTAGCTACAGGAGAACTTTGGGGGAGGTCATTGTTGTGGAGTTGTTAGGAAAAAAGGTTTTTCTGTCACACTGTTTCTCAGGGATGAGTGAGGAGGATTTGCAGTTCTTAAATAATTGCAGTGTATCACTGTACTATGGTGGAACTGCAAATAAGATGCACATCACGTCTTTCATCACTGAGGGAAAGATTTCTTTTGAATTCAAAGTATGTATCCTTAATAGGGCTCACGCCATTACAGACATTGTTTTCTTTAGCAGTATAATCTTTACACACAAGCGTGTGTTTCACTAATTTGGGTTAAGTGCCTTACTTTCTATCCAGGTGTGAACATCATATGTTAATGTCCAACATATGAAGGTTATGTTATTTTGATACTGGAGTGGTTTTGTGTAGACCAAAGTGATGGAATTAGAAGATACTGAGGTGTTCGCCGACCACAGATTCCGCTGCGGCATCAGCCTTTAATTGATAAAATTCGCATTACGTAAACTGTGATTCTGTATCATAAAAATGTGAAATAAGTATTTATTAGTAAACTTTTTTTTCTCCTACTTCACGTTCTTTTGCATAACATGCACCTGGCTTCATAATACCCCCTTGCAACAGAATCTTGAATGAAAATGGACCATTCGGGCTTTAGGCCTAACAACTATTCTCAGGAAAAACATACACACATATTTATTACAATATCTAGGGTACAACAACAGGAACGAGTTACATAATCATATCCACCACTGTGTGGTCGTTCTGAACTGCAAAAATGTGAGAAGGAAATAATGTGATTCTATTGTATCGTATTGCATGTTAACCGGGGGCCTAGAAACAACAGAGAGGCTCCGTCCCCGCTGCAGCCGCAGTGGTCCACAACCCCACGACGACTACCGCAGTCCACTTCTCACGCCGCAGTCCCATACGGAACCACTCTTTCAGGGTTATTGTGCAGTTCGGCCCCCGGTGGACTCCCCCCCCCCCTCCCCCCACCCCCCCCCCCTCCAAGGGAACGTCACACACCAGACGAGTGTAACCCCTATGTTAGCGTGGTAGAGTAAAGGTGGTGTACACGTACGTGGAAGAACTTGTTTGCGCAGCAATCGCCGACGTAGTGTAGCTGAAATGGAATAAGGGGAACCAGCCCGCATTCGCCGAGGAAGATGGAAAACCGCCTAAAAACCATCCACAGACTGGCCCGCTCACCGTACCTCGACACAAGTCCGCCGGGCGGATTCGTGCCGGGGACCAGGCGCTCCTTCGCAACCCGGAAAGCCGTGCGTTAGACTGCACGGCTAACTGGGCGCACAAAATAGTATGATTAGATCAGTTAACATCCACAATTTTATGTGCTTACGTACTAATGCATTTAATTTATTTATATTCACTATCAGCACTGCAAACAGAACTCGCCAACACTTCCATCAAATCAGGCTGTGGGAAAAAAATTAGTGCTTAGCAGGTCGGTGTGGGAATGGTAGGCTTGAGTATTAAAATGCTTAAGGCTGATGCCTGCAAGAATCGTTGTCATTGTCAGGAGACAAATGCAGCGAGAGAGTGTTGTGCATGGAAGTTTTAAAACTATGACCAAAGATGTTCCTCATCAACTGTAATCGACAATGGTCATGTGACCATCCTGTATATACAATGAGTCCATAATCAAAATACCAGTTTCAAAACGCTGTAGAAAGAGACTCACTGCTCAGAATAATATCAAATTTAAACACAATATTATTGATACTAGGAGACGTTATCGGAAGAAAAATTTAACGAAAATTTTACCAGTAGATGGCGCTGTAAGCATGTTAACGTAAATGGGATCGGCTACAAATAACAGATGAATCGCAATGGATGTCAGTGTGCATGACAACACAAGTTCAGTAGTCAACAGTTGTGGCACTGTAAATTAGGTAAACCCCTCCACCACAGAAAGGCCGTACCACATCGGATGGGAAAAATCGGTTTTTAACTGTCCTGGGGATGAAAGCCGCATGAAAAGCAAACTTACATCGGTTTCTAGTTGTGTTGGCGCCAAAAACTGCATAAAAAGCAAACTGACATAGGTTTCTAATTGTCCTGGGTTAAAAAACCGCATAAAAAGCAAATTGACATCAGTTTTTAATTGTCCTGGTGTCAAAAACCACATGTGGGTTCACATTCTGAACGTGTTGCGCTATGCGTGTCTTCAGTTCATCTACATTCGGAACTGGAGCACTGAATACGACATCCTTCAGATAACCTCACAGCCAGAAGTCACTCGGATTTAGATCGAGTGATTTGGACGGCCGGGCTGTATGGAAATGACGGCTGATAATTCTAACATTTCCGAAATGCGTCTGCACCGGCTACTTCACTGTCTGTGTAATGTGCGGAGGAGCGCCATCTCGCATAGAAATGATCCTACCCACAGATCCACTCTGTTGAAGGGATGGATTGATGCTGGTGCGCAAAAGACTCTCATAGGGTTTACCAGCGACGGTACAGGTAATGGGATCGCCCCTAAGACAGGGCGCAAACTGTGCCACACGTCTGTAGGCGTGCGTATTCTGAAGCTTTTAGGTTGGTAATTTATTTATTTATTTATTTATTTATTTATTTATTTTGCTGAAGTGCCGTATATACAGCCATCCAATTCAAGAGCCACGCGAACTTTGTACTGTATGATACATAGAATGACCTGGTTTGAGAACACCAAGTCACAAGTATCGGATTTGATGCAGTAGCGATCAGTGGTGGTGGCTTCTTGTTGATTTAGGCATGAAGCAATGGGATCACTAACACCACTGAAGGTCCAGTTTCTGCTACACCAATGATGTTACGACTCCGATTCTTGTGCTTGCCTAGGAAACGCGGTAATCATCCCAACACCTTGGAGAAAGTATTTATCATTTGTCATTTTTATGCAGACATCAGTTATAAAACACACACACACACACACACAAAACACATGGTTTAACTCTCTATGCATTTGGGAGGAGGGATTCAGTCACGCTGCGCAGCAGTTACAACATTTATATGAAGGGTCTCTGCATGAACTTCTTCATTATTTTGCTTAGCATTTAACTTACTGTACCCATCTGTGGCACCTCAATTCTGGGCGCAAACTAAAAAAAAAAAAAAAAAAAAAAGCGAGCAGCTGTGTGTGTCTATAGTGGCCACAAGGTATGTTATCTTATTTCACTTTACATTTTACTAAGATTTTTGGTAATTATCGGAGCCCCACATGATATTCAGTAAATCTATGTGTAATATGTCACCATATACATCCTTTCCTCCTCTCACCTGATGAATTAAAAGCATGAATGAGAATATACAAGATAAATTTTATTATCTAGATCTTTGGGAGTAAAACTAGTCTGCTACTGTGGCAGAATAGTCAACCCTATAAAGCACGTCTCCTCCCGAACAGACCATGAAGGCCCAACGGTACTGATCGGTCGCCGTGTCATCCTCAGCCCATAGGCGTCACTGGATGCGGATATGGAGGGGCATGTGGTCAGCACACCGCTCTCCCGGCCGTATGTCAGTTTCCGAGACCGGAGCCGCTACTTCTCAGTCAAGTAGCTCCTCAGTTTGCCTCACAAGGGCTGAGTGCACCTCGCTTGCCAACAGTGCTTGGCAGACCGGATGGTCACCCATCCAAGTGCTAGCCTAGCCCGACAGCGCTTAACTTCGGTGATCTTCGGAACCGGTGTTACCACTGCGGCAAGGCCGTTGGCTATAAAGCATGTACCATGTAGCAAAGAGGTTTCTGTTAGCCTTGGGCTATGCTCTCGTACAGGTCGGCACCACAGAATAGGGAGCTCCCTGGGTACGTTTGGGGGAACGGGACATGTGGGTTCCAAAAGAGTTCGCTCGGCAGCGTTCGGGAGACGTTTTTGCTCCGACCAGTACTCCTCTAAAAATTTCTGTTTGAATTCGCCAAATGACATTTGTCCTGTGTCCAAATTTTGGCCCCATCTTTTCGCATAGCCAGCTAATGTGCTAATAACCACACTGATCTTTTCCTGGCCCGTTACGTAATCAGGAAAATTCCTTTCACAGTTTTCCAAAAAATCTAACGGGTGCCATCCATTATGCCTTTTTGCCAGATCGAATCATTCTTCACCCTCTAGCAATTTGCTACACATTATTCTGTCAGTGACATAATTCAGTTTTTCTCCTATTTTCCGTTCAAGGTCGCTTGCTTTACCTTGAATTTGGGAAGTGTTCTGTTCACACTCCTTTTCCCATGTTGCCACTTGTTTACTCAGTTTCAAAAAATGGTTCAAATGGCTTTAAGCAGTATGGGACTTAATATCTGAGGTCACCTAACTAACCTAAGGACATCACATACATCCATGCCCGAGGCAGAATTTGAACCTGCGACCGTAGCAGCAGCGCAGTTCCGGACTGAAGCGCCTAGAACCGCTCGGCCACAACGTCCGGCTACTCAGTTTCTTTTCAGAATAATTCACTGTTTGTCTCAATTGAGAAATTTCGGTTTTACATTTGTTTACAATTCGGTTTTGAGGCCGAAAACCTTTTCATCAACTTTTGTTACAATAAGAGGTTCTACAGTTTCTTGAATATCCATTATTTCGGTATCGAAACTATCGTTGATGTCGTTAACCTGACCCTGTATAGTGGCGACATTGTCATTGATAGTATCTATTTTAGTTTGTAAGTCCTTGATTGCATTACTGACAACACCTACTGTTGAGTCTACTTTTCTGATCTTTTTACTGATTTTAACACTTAGTGTTTTAATTACATCTGCTTGTGTTTTAAGCTGATTGTTAATATTAATACCTTGTGCTGCAATTTGTGCAGACAATATTTATAACAAATCGTTCATGTTCAGTGGCTTTTCGCTGTCTTGTTCTAAGGTGTCCTCATACTGAGATTCTACTTCTCGAGTTTCGTTTGGTTCACTTCCGACTTTCGATGAACTGAACATATCCATCGGGTCTTTAACATAACAACTGTCTTCATTTGTGTCGTCTTTCATACCTTCTACATCTACATCTACATCCATACTCCGCAAGCCACCTGACGGTGTGTGGCGGAGGGTACCTTGAGTACCTCTATCGGTTCTCCTTTCTATTCCAGTCTCGTATTGTTCGTGGAAAGAAGGATTGTCGGTATGCTTCTGTATGGGCTCTAATCTCTCTGATTTTATCCTTATGGTCTCTTCGTGAGACATATGTAGGAGGGAGCAATATACTGCTTGACTCTTCGGTGAAGGTATGTTCTCGAAACTTTAACAAAAGCCCGTACCGAGCTACTGAGCGTCTCTCCCGCAGAGTCTTCCACTGGAGTTTATCTATCATCTCCGTAACGCTTTCGCGATTACTAAATGTTCCTGTAACGAAGTGCGCTGCTCTCCGTTGGATCTTCTCTATATCTTCTATCAACCCTATCTGGTACGGATCCCACACTGCTGAGCAGTATTCAAGCAGTGGGCGAACAAGCGTACTGTAACCTACTTCCTTTGTTTTCGGATTGCATTTCCTTAGGATTCTTCCAATGAATCTCAGTCTCGCATCTGCTTTACAAACGATTAACTTTATATGATCATTCCATTTTAAATCACTCCTAATGCGTACTCCCAGATAATTTATGGAATTAACTGCTTCCAGTTGCTGACCTGCTATTTTGTAGCTAAATGATAAGGGATCTATCTTTCTATGTATTCGCAGCACATTACACTTGTCTACATTGAGATTCAATTGCCATTCCCTGCACCATGCGTCAATTCGCTGCAGATCCTCCTGCATTTCAGTACAATTTTCCATTGTTACAACCTCTCGATATACCACAGCATCATCCGCAAAAAGCCTCAGTGAACTTCCGATGTCATCCACAAGGTCATTTATGTATATTGTGAATAGCAACGGTCCTACGACACTCCCCTGCGGCACACCTGAAATCACTCTTACTTCGGAAGATTTCTCTCCATTGAGAATGACATGCTGCGTTCTGTTATCTAGGAATTCTTCAATCCAATCACATAATCACCTTCTTTTATTTGATACGAGTTCATCATCTGAATTTGATCGTTGACGTGCGTATCGTACTCAATGTAAGCCTGTTGCCGTCCCGTGGCATCATCTGTGCTCTCGTCTAGTGAAGTACTTCAAAAATGGTTCGAATGGCTCTGAGCACTATGGGACTTAACATCTTAGCTCATCAGTCCCCTAGAACTTAGAACTACCTAAACCTAACTAACCTAAGGACATCACACACATCCAAGCCCGAGGCAGGATTCGAACCTGTGACCGTAGCGGTCGCGTGCTTCCAAACTGAAGCGCCTAGAACCACTCGGCCACACTGGCCGGCCTAGTGAAGTACTGCCACCTAGTATACTAGGTACATTTTTGTTTCGCTCGTTCAGACCGACTGTCGTCTTTGTATCCATTTTAATGTTGGTAACAGTTTATGTTTTATCTTTTAAAGACATGTAAATTTTTCTGTTATTTTGTCCAATCTTTTGCAAGTTCGCGACGCTGGACATTCAATGCTCGTCTTACAATTGTTTTACGCCAAATATTTATGTTACAATCTGTATTTTAGTCAGTAAAACTGACGAATGTCCTGTTACGGTCGCCACATATAACACTATGAGTATCACTTTCCTTAACAACCATATCTTTAATCCTGTCACAGGAAATGAACATATATAAATAACGTATTTCACTCTAACGTGCCGTGAAACACGCTAATGATACCCTCTGAGAGGATTTAAAAGTTCGACCGAACGTACATCTAATGAATTAAGGTATTGGACTACAATTTCGAATTTGGTGAAATTAACAGAAAAACCAAACGGACTTTAACCTTGAGAGATAATGAAAGTGGTGCAGTCATAAATGAATGAAAAGAAATGAACGGTCGCCAGTCCAATTAGGCACATTATTTGGGAAATATATGTTTGAGAAAATTGAATATTTGTTATTGAAGTTAATTTTGTTGAGAACTCCCTTTGAAAAGCATACAGGATACAGACTGACACAATGCACTTTGTACTGGGTGTAGCAGCAGTAAATTAGGGGGAGCAAAGTTTACACCAAGCTCATACTACTGACAAGCACATTCAAGAGCATTACTTAATCAAATACTGAAATGTCACTGCATGAAGTGCAGAAGTAAATTTGGACATCAGGGGCTTCTATCTTGACTGACATGAAAAACACAAGTAAAGATGAATAACATCATAAATACACTGATTAAGCTCCTCTATAACTATAAGTTTTCCTTATCAACGATAATAGTTCAAATTTTTCCTAATAGGTGTAGAATATGATGGGGACCCATAAACCAGTGTTGTTTCATTGTTGATTATTACAGTAGTAAAGAATAATTCTAAAAGCTATCATTCACTTAACTTGGAGTAGTTAATACATTACTTTGCAAGACAATAAAATGCAACACTAGGTTTAATTAACTTCAAAAAAAAAAAGGAACCATCCATGATAGAAACCAAAACAGCATTACTTTTGAAAATGAACATGACTTCACTTCTAACATTACTATCATAAATTTGTTCATTAAAGATTTGTATGTAATTACTTTTTAATCACCTGTGAAGCAGGTATTCTAGACAATAATATTTACACAATCTTGCACTGTAATCCTACAAATCTATATTTTATAATAAATTAAAGATACTTCAGCAAAAGCCTATCCAACTTCACTTTTGTGGTTTTAGCTTTAACTTTTACTACCCCTTTTATTTTAGACAAAAAATCACTTTTAAACACATAAATGCAATAATTGTTCTTTTAAATCAGGATACTCGGTTTTAGTAGCACTTAGGTGAGGACCCTGCGTAGGTTCGTGATCAGGATTGAAACTTTGGTTCTGGACACGAATGTAGGTTTTATACGGTCATTATTGAAACAGCACACAAATTAACTGATCCATGCATATATACATTACTTAACTGAATGTATGAAGTTTGTGAAGCAGTGGCGAAGATTGGTAACAAGCGACATGGCGGCTAGCTATACTCACGGTTTTGATGTACGAATGCTCTGTAAAACCTCTTCTTGGCTTCGGATTTTCAACATATTAGAGCATTCCATTATGCCATGAATACCAAATAATAGCCAGATCCACATCCTTTATAATGCAGCTTCCAATTGCCTCTCTTAACACCATCGAAGAGTACCGTGCTAAGAATAGCCACATACTGCGTGTCGTTCACACAAAGGATCCGCTCAGTTTGACCGCCAAACCCACCTTTTACAACCCACCATGACACTCCCGTTGCGGAGAGACTTCCATACAGCGTTTACATCTCTGCCTCGTGATGACTGGGTGTTGTGTGTTGTCCTTAAGTTAGTTAGGTTTAAGTAATTCTAAGTTCTAGGGGACTGATGACCATAGATGTTAAGTCCCATAGTGTTCAGAGCCATTTGAACCATTTGAACAGCGTTTACATGTTACAAATACAAGTGCCCTAAGCATGAACCAGCTTTTAATAAACATTTTCTTAATATGAACATACTCATATTATAATAATTTGTCATTTCAACCTATTCTTTAGCTTTTTTCATGTATACATTACAAAACTTATTTTCTCGCCATACATCATGGAGTTTAAACAACACAAAATACATACTTAATAATTGCAGATACACAGTTACATAAAGTAAACCTACTCGTAATCGTCATAATTGTTACAACCACTACTACTAAATTAACAGTACACCGGTAATGTTACTCCTGTGAAGGGAGTATGCTGGATAAGGTATCGGACCATTTTCGTTGCTCTTAAGATTTCTAATGAAATGAAGCAATACAGAATAAACGGGAATCGAACCATGGTTCTGTTAGCAATCAGTTAAACTGTAATTACGTAAAATGAAACAGTCACCAGCCTAATTAGGCAAAACATTACTAAGTTCTAGCATGGTTCATAATAAAGTAACTATTGGGAATGTCGTTACTTGATACTGAAATTCTGTTTTCCTGATAAGATACAAGGCAGTAGCGCAGTTCAGCAAGCAATGTATCAGTGGTTTGACGTGAACTACAATGGAGGAGTATTAATTCATTTAGGCAACAACTGGTTCTCAATAACGCTTACTATCTGTGCATTGTAGTAGGAAGCTAATGATCATTATAGTTAAATGATTACTAATGATGGAGCACTACTAACTTGGATAAGGGGTTTAATGTCAGTTTAGTTATTGAAAATTACTACCATTGAAATAGTGTTGAAGTACGTAATTGTATCTTTTCTCCTGATTTTTTATTGGTATTCTCAAGGAGCATTCACTTTCTTGCACTACTTAATTCAGATAGAACATGTGTCACCTGTATCTATTATACTTTGAATAGTTATAGCTATTTGCTTATTGTAGTAGACACAGGTTATAAGAATGTAAGTTGTACATCTTGAGTACTGTCAGTGTAATATGAAATTTAATTCGGGCTCAGCTATTAGCACTGGGACCCAGAAACTAGTCTATAAGTAGGCTCGGATCTAAGCTGATCACTTCAGTCACAATACAATGTTAGAAACACTGTTAACTACATATCAAATGAAAATAGAAAGACTTATTTCGATAAGAAGGATATTTAAACTGTATACTTTAACTCTCTTCTTATTAATTGTTCTTTGATGAAATTTTTAACTATGATTTTGTGAAAAATACGTGGAGAACTTCAGACCGTATGCTCACTGAATAATTACACTACTGGCCATTAAAACTGCTACACCGAGAAGAAATGAAGATGATAAATGGGTATTCATTGGACAAATATATTATACCAGAACTCACATGTGGTTACATTTGGGTGCATAGATCCTGAGAAATCAGTACCCAGAACAACCACCTCTGGCCGTAATAACGGCCTTGATACGCCTGGGCATTGAGTCAAACAGAGCTTGGAAGGCGTGTACAGGTACAGCTGCCCATGCAGCTTCAACACGATACTACAGTTCATCAAGAGTAGTGACTGGCGTATTGTGACGAGCCAGTGCTCGGCCACCATTGACCAGATGTTTTCAATTGGTGAGAGATCTGGAGAATGTGGTGGCCAGGGCAGCAGTCGAACATTTTCTGTATTCAGAAAGGCCCGTACAGGACCTGCAACATGCGGTCGTGCATTATCCTGGTGAAATGTAGGGTTTCGCAGGGACCGAATGAAGGGTAGAGCCACGGGTCGTAACACATCTGAAATGTAACGTCCACTGTTCAAAGTGCCGTCAATGCAAACAAGAGGTGACCGAGACGTGTAACCAATGGCACCCGATACCATCACGCCGAGTGATACGCCAGTATGGCGATGACGAATACACACTTCCAACGTGCGTTCACTGCGATGTCACCAAACACGGATGCGACCATCGAGATGCTGTAAACCGAACCTGGATTCATCCGAAAAAAATGGCGTTTTGCCATTGGTGCACCCAGATTCGTCGTTGAGTATACCATCGCAGGCGCTCATGTCTGTGATGCAGCGTCAAGGGTAACCGTAGTCATGGTCTCCGAGCTGATAGTCCATGCTGCTGCAAACGTCGTCGAACTGTTCGTGTAGATGGTTGTTGTCTTGCAAACGTCCCATCTGTTGACTCAGGGATCGAGAAGTGGCTGTACGATCCGTTACAGCCATGCGGATAAGATGCCTGTCATATCCATTGCTAGTGATACGAGGCCGTTGGGATCCAGCACGGCGTTCCGTATTACGCTCCTGAATCCACCGATTCCATATTCTGCTAACAGTCATTGGATCTCGACCAACGTGAGCAGAAATGTCGCGATACGATAAACCGCAATCGTGATAGGCTACAATCCGACCTTTATCAAAGTCGGAAACGTGATGGTACGCATTTCTCCTCCTTACACAAGGCATCACAGCAACGTTTCACCAGGCAACGCCGGTCAACTGCTGTTAGTGTATGAGAAATCGGTTGGAAACTTTCCTCATGTCAGCACGTTGTAGGTGTCGCCACCGGCGCCAACATTGTGTGAATTCTCTGAAAAGCTAATCATTCGCGTATCACAGCATCTTCTTCTTGTCGGTTAAGTTTCGCGTCTGAAGCACGTCATCTTCGTGGTGCAGCAATTTTAATGGCCAGTAGTGTATTATGAAATATACTACTCCTCATAGTTTATTAACTGTAGTGAAAGTTTACTGATATGACTACTCAGTTCAATAAAATAGGATACTCGGAAATATCGTAGCACTTGGGATAGGACCCTGTTTAGATAAATGACTGAGGATAAAATGCGGGTGCTCAACGCAAAGTTTACAGAACACAAAGCTCTTATTGAAAAAGAAACCATGTAAGTGGTCCACGCAATTATATAGTTCCGAACTGGTAATTTGAGATGAAGCTGGTGGCCGTGTCGGTCTTCTGCACTCATCAAAACCGGCGGCAAAAGTATCCATGGCTCTTGCTGTGTAGCTAGTTCTGAAAATCTCTGATTAACGTCGGATTTTCGTGATACAGAATCAGTCAAACTTTACCATGAGTAATAAGCCAAATTGCATCCACATCCTAGGCTATATTATATAATCTTGAGCTCTTATCGCGTCGTTCATTTCACAAGATGTGCACACTTTGCCTGTTAGCCACTGACTGACTCATGCCACAAAGAAGCTTTGCAGTTCGACTTCCAGATCCACCTTCTCTATTCCAGCCAAGACCTTTTCATCACAGAGGCTTCCCTCCATGTTTTACGTCATTACAAGCCTACATGACCTACGCATGAACCAGTATTACAAGCAATGTTTTAACATTTCTATTCTTTTACAGTATATTACAGTTGAAATTACATCCATAAATTAATGAGGAGATGAAACACTACCCTTGCTCTCTTTGTGTAGTACTTCCAAGTTATGGTGGAGATCTGAAATAGAATGTTGATTATCAAGTAAATTAGATGTCAAAGTGGATTTGGAACTGTTCAGATTTAGATGTACTTTAAAGAAAGTGTCGGAACTTCTACTGTTTTGCCCAAGGTACTTCTGCGAACAGTCATTACAGCAGAGGTGACCAAGATTTCGGCTCATGGGCCATGCCCAGGCCTGAGTGCCATAGTGCTCAGCCTCACTTCACATTTCCCCCGCCACCACTTCGCGCTGTCTGAGCGTGAGGAGGGGGAATAGGGGAAAACAGCGGAAGTGCCGCATACGACTTGGTTTTATATTTCACATTTCTCAACAACATAGGTCACAAACAAAATAAGTTTTCGGAATTAATTATTTTTGGCCCACTAAAACACAATATAATTTTTATCTGGTACAAACTGTCAGGATACGGACAGAAACAGACAATTTCACAAAGTTTTGAGTCTAAGTTGCCACGTAATCGTGACTTATTTAGTTTCATAGCCGAATAAAGGTCTTTCACACAAACATTTCGGTCGAAATATTATAGCACTGTTGCAACCTTCTTATGGAGACTTGGAAAATCTACTTGAGAAAAGTAATGTAGACGTTCTGGACAGTTTTAACCTAAAAACATTTGTAATTAAAACTACATATCAGTTAGTTACATCTGCACATGGACAGGGGCGCTTTCAACTGGAACGACAAATGGTTTCGGAAACAGCTCGAAACAGATGTATCATTGACGGTGTCCTCAAAACCTCTATAAAGCTGTCGTTGTAATTCTTTAACACTAGTGATGTTAGGGAACTGAATTTACTTTGTCAGATTTTCTTTTCAAATGCATTTCCACCAAATCAGAAAGAAGTTACCTTGCAGTGTCTTACTGTGGGCAGTGTGCAGTGAGGTCCACTCAAAATCCGAAATCTGCAAATCATTCCGAATGTTCTAATTTTCTTTCCTGCACTCCTTTTTTCTTCATAAATTCAGAAATAGAAAGATTCAAATCGAAAAATCGTTCCAGGCATGCCACTTGAGTTAACCGACATACAGTGCAGTACTATATGTAGTCTACATACTCTTTGTTCATTTCCACTGAAACTGTTGCCACTGAATATTGACTATCGGTATGACTTCAGAAATTTTGCTATTCATACCATCAGTTTCTTCAAGTGCTCCATGACTGCGAATTTAGCACGAAGTGCTTCTTGATGTACAGAACAATGAATCCCGTCTGTCGATCGTTGTAATTTTTTGCTCTTTCATTGTCATCTAAAAGTTTAAATTCTTTCTGTATGGTATTATAACGTCTTATCCTAGCAAGTAAGCAGTATCCGTCGCGCATGCGAACTGAGAATTCTCATCCCTCTCCTCTATCATTCCCATTCATTTTAAAGGATTGTGACGATAGATCGCTAGACTGCCTCTTTTTGTGCAAATAGCCGCTGGATCTGTGAACGTTCTTCATACCACGAACAAACAACGAAGGGTAAACAGCGCCGGCACCACGATTCTGCCGAACTCAGGAAATTGTACCGACGCAAAATGACACACTGCAGTGCTAAATGAAATGTCCCGCTGTTCCGGAAATTTCCGAGCAACACCGAGCAAAACCGAGTTACAGGCCGTGCCTTGGCCCACCTGCTGTCCGTACATGCTGCGCGCGTGAAGCTTAGCACGCCATGGCCGACCCTGCATTACATGAAATGAAACAAACCCATGTGTTCGTATATGAGTTGCTGAGTGACTGTTCACTATGTTATATTTGGCTCCTACATTCTGCGAAATAAAAAATTGAGGATTTATGTTATTCTTTTTTAAATGTTTACCGAGTCTTTCCGAAAAGGAGGTGTAGTAACGAAAGCGGTGTTAGTTTTTGTTGTTACTATCCTGACTAACCAGTGATAAAGTGGAAGAAAATGTGGAGTGGTTAGGGGGAGAAATTGTCTTCCTCAATAATTCTTTATTAATATTGCGAACTAAATCTATATCTTAACCGTTACTAAGTGCATTACTTTGTATAACTTGGTACTCACAGTCAACAGCTTGGCGCGTTAAGGGAACGTGATGGAGGTGGTGGAGAAGCGAACGGAAGGCAGCCTTTTTATACTTCGTGGGATGATTTGGAGAACGATGGAGTTCAGTGTCAATAGTTGACAGTTTACGACAAATACCAAAAACAAAAGTACTGTTTTTTATGTGAGTAAGAGGTAAAGGTAAGGAAGTTTGCAATTAACACCGAGTTCGGTTACAAATTGAATACCGGACTATTGCGAATTGAAGTGGTGAACTACGGAACCGCAAAACACATTGATACTTTTATATATTAAAAGAACATCATCAACATAACGAAACCAACCAGTGATTTCTACATCATACTCTCTTTCAAATTCTGACACAGGGACGCTATTTACAGTTTGTACAGACACCAAATGGTAGTTATAAGAATCGAGGGGCACGCAAGGGAAACGGTGATTGAGAAGGGAGTGAGACAGGGTTGTAGCCTATCACCGATGTTATTCAATCTGTGTATTTAGCAAGCAGTAAAGGAAACAAAAGAAAAATTTGGAGTAGGAATTAAAATCCATGGAGAAGAAATAAAAACGTTGAGGTTTGCCGATGACATTGTAATTCTGTCAGAGACAGCAGAGGACCTCGAAGAGCAGTTGAATAGAATGGACATTGCCTTGAAAGGAGGATATAAGATAAACACCAACAAAAGCAAAACGTGGATAATGGAATGCCGGCCGAAGTGGCCGTGCGGTTAAAGGCGCTGCAGCCTGGAACCGCAAGACCGCTACGGTCGCAGGTTCGAATCCTGCCTCGGGCATGGATGTTTGTGATGTCCTTAGGTTAGTTAGGTTTAACTAGTTCTAAGTTCTAGGGGACTAATGACCTCAGCAGTTGAGTCCCATAGTGCTCAGAGCCATTTGAACCATTTTTTGATAATGGAATATAGTCGAATTAAATCAGGTGATGCTGAGAAAATTATGTTAGGAAGCGAGATACTTAAAGTAGTAAAAGAGTTTTGCTATCTGGGAAGCAAAATAACTGATGATGGTCGAAGTAGAGAGGATATAAAATGTAGACTGGCTATGGCAAGGAAAGTGTTTCTGAATAAGAGAAATTTGTTAACATCGAGTATAGACTTAAGTGTCAGGGAGTCCTTTCTGAAAGTATTTGTATGTAGTGTAGCTACGTATGGAAGTGAAACATGGACGATAAATAGTTTAGACAAGAAGAGAATAGAAGCTTTCGAAACGTGGTGCTATAGAAGAATGCTGCAGATTAGATAGGTAGATCACGTAACTAATGAGGAGGTACTGAATAGAATTGGAGAGAAGAGGGATTTGTGGCACAACTTGACTAGAAGAAGGGATCGGGATGGTGGGACACAATCTGAGGCATCGAGGGATCACCAATTTAGTGTTGGAGGGAAGTGTGGAGGGTAAAAATCGTAGAGGGAGACCAAGAGATGAAAACACTAAGCAGGTTCAGAAGGATGTAGGTTGCAGGAGTTACTCGAAGCCGAAGAGGCTTGCACAGGATAGAGTAGCATGGAGAGCTGCATCAAACCAGTCTCTGGACTGAAGATCACAACAACAACAAGATAGGAAAATGGGTGTTGTTCCACAAAATCGTGTTAAAACTTAGAAAAAAGTTTGCCAGAGAATAAGACAATGGAGAACCCATTGCTACTCCTTGGTTTTGAACAAAAGTCTCCAAACTTGAAGTAATTATAATTAGGAACAATTCCTAACAACTTCAGAATTTCATTAATTTCCTCAACTGGATGATTGCTACGGGTGCGCAGAGTTTCAGTAATAATATTCTGGACTTGATCTGTAGGTACATTGGTATACATATCTTTAATGTCTAGTGATGCTGTATTGTCTGCAGTAGGAATGTTCAAATCGTTTAAAATGTAAATTAGATGCCCGCGGTTGCGTGGTGAAAAACTAGATGATTGTACATAATGCTTGTTAATGTAATTGGCTAATAGCTTTTCTACGAGGTAGCCAAAACCATTTCTGGCGTTGACGATGGGATACGCCGGAGGATCTGTCTTATGCAACTTAATAATCGTTCTTGACATATGTGGCTGTGGATTCATAGGTATGAGAGATCTCTTCTTAATAGAGATGGGAAAGGATGAATTGGATTTTATGCGTTTCTTCAGTTGGGCCAAAAACTTTGCAGACGGACGGAACCTACAGTGGGAAATGTTGTTTTCTTCGAAGAAGTAAATGTACTTCGACTGAGATTCATCCTCCTTGGTAATAACACTCGTTTTGTCCTAGTCTGCCCTAACTATGATCTCTCTGTGATCATCTAGTTTTTTATTTATGTTGCAAGAAGCTGCGTTTTCCGAAATTGCTGCTGAAAGTGTACCCGCATTACTTTATTTGTTTTAATGGCCGTCTCACCTCGTTTAACAGTTGAAAGTACTGTAGAACGCCATCCATGGCGGCTAAAGAGTGAGCTACGGAAAAATCTATTTGTTGTTGGGCCTTCAGCTTAGTGATATTATGTGTTAATCCTTTCTTAAGTAGCCGTGTTTCATTAGTGTTGAAACCATTATCAGTTAGGCTGAAAACCCACGGGGCAAATGCAAACGTACTTTGAGGAGTGCCTACTTCGATAGTGAAACTTGGGTAGTTCCTTCTGACGAACCGACGAAAGCCTTCCCTTAATTTATTGACACGCTCATTCACATCATCACGAAATTCGTCGAAGGAACTCATACTCATAATTCAAGTATGCCATATACGCAGCCTTATTAGTTCTGGTTTTTTTTTCGCATATGAATCGCGGGCTTTTGTTCGTAAACAAAATGTCATAATGCGCTTGGCTGAACGTGCTGACACGTGAGCACGCTCATTCATCCTATTAACAATGTAATTTGAGGCTATTCACTCATTCAAGGTGCCCTTCATCGCACGATCTCTTGCGAACAATGGATGAAGGGCAACAGGCAAATTCCATATTCCTAGATTTCCGGAAGGTCAGGTTACCTTCCATTCAGAAACATGTTGCACTCAGCGGCTGTTATATTGACTTGTAAATTATAGACTGCAGCGATCAGTCGTCCTTTTTAAATTTTATTGTGCAGATCTAGATTTCGGATAGAACCTAGACATTCTGGATGCACTAGTATTTTCGCTCAATGCATGTAATTCCCTATTGGTCGGGCTTCATTCACAGTTCATTGAACTGTGGATGAAGCCCGACCAGCAGGAAATTATCTGCATTAAGCGAAAATAATACTGCATTGAGAATGGCTAGGTTTCCGGAAGGCGTTAGACGCAGTATCACACTGTAGAGTAGACTGTAGACGAAGGAGCGATCATAGGAATATGTTCTTAGATTGCGAGTGCCTAGAAGAGTGTTTAAGTAGTAGAATCCAGTACGTTTTCCTGGACGGTGAGTGTTCGTCGGAGACCAATATATCGCCAGGAGTGCTCCAGGGATATGTAATAGGACTGATCTTATTCTCTATATACACAAACAACCTTACGGATCGCAGTTTGCGATTGTTTTCAGCTGACACTGTAGTGTACGAGAAAGTGTCGGCTTTGAGTGACTTGGATAGAATTTCTATTTGGTATGATGAATGCTGTAACGTGCGAGAATGTAAGTTGATGACAATGATTAGGAAAAACAATCCTGTAGTGTTAGAATACAGTATTAATGATGTGTTGCTTGACACAGTCACGTCTACTAAATATCTAGGCGTCAGGCTGCAAAGCGTAATGAAATGGAGAGAGCACGCAAGGTCTGTCGTAGAGAGAAAGAGAATGATTTCATCTATAATGTAGACCGTGACTGCTCAGGTGTTTGGGATCCCCACGAAGTCGGGTTAATGGGAGACACGAAGCGATTTAGACGCACGCTGCTATATTTATCAGTAGGTCTTATCAGCATGTGAGTATTAAGGAACTCATATGTGAATCTCTGGAGGGAAGAAGACGTTCTCTTCGCGAAGGACGATTGAGAAAATTTAGAGACTCTGCATTTGCGACAGACAACTGAACGATCCTGCTATTACCTTTATAAATTTCGCGTAAAGACCGCGTAAACAAGATAAGAGAAATCAGGGCTCTTACGAAGAGATATAAACAGCCGTTTTTCCCTCACTCCATTTGCGAATGGAACAAAAAAAGAGAACGACTGACAGAAGTTCAGGGTACTCTCCACCACGCACGGTTTGAAGGTATGCTCACTATCTATCTTGAAGTAGATGTAGATTATATTGTGAAAATTTAGCTTTGACATCTTGAGACGTACTTGACGCTACCGCTAATTGTATTCGTTTGTACGCTGAACGTTAGCTGTTACCTGTGCGATGTTCGGTTGCCAACGTTACTTTTAGGTGATCAGGTATTAGGATTTCCTTATGGATACCAAATGTCCACATGTATAGCAATATTGCGCCTAATAAAAAAAAATGGGGGCGACTAATACAAGATGATACGGTGTGCGGACCGCTTCACATTATCTTTTGCCGGTTTTCCGTAGATACACAGCGTACAGTCCATGGTTCCTAAAGAAAAGGATCATGTTTCTACTTGGGATCTTTCTTTCGCAAATGTATAGGAACACTTCGTAAACACGACGGCCAGTGTGCTTTTTGTCCCACTCACTTTGCTCCGTGTTGGCCCTCCAAGATGTTATTTAAATATAATTCGGGATTTAGTTCACAGTGATATAATTCTCCTTTTCAGTGCCTCTTTCCGTAAGCAATAACATACAGATCTGTAGCTGACAATCACATCGGTATGCTACATTCCCAGAATTGCTAATTGTACTTCTGGAGGTGTTGTACTAACTGGTCTTGTTAATCTTCGAAGAAGACCTCGCTGCGTACATCTGATGTATGGGAAATACTAGACAGCAATTAAGATGAGCGCCGCTTCCCTCGGCGGCAATAACAGAAGCTTCTCTATTCCATTAGATGCGGCTATTGCAGCAGCTGGCACATGACATTTCAATATGCAGTTAAACGGCGTAACAGCCGCTGTGGCACACAGGTAAATGTTAGTGCAGTACAGCCCAGGAAGAGAGTCGGGTGCCCTGGGGTCAGGGGATCGGAGAGCGAATCTTGTTACTCAACGTGGCAGCACGCCGCGACCTGAGCGAAAGCGGCTGCGCGCAGCACGCTGACGACACTCTTGTTTCTGTAACGTATACTTCCTGCGAGTCGTGGTCTACGTCTTTTGCACACATCCGTCAGTTCAGTCTCCTCTAGCAGACCAATGTTAGTCAGAGCATCGTTTCTATTGTCTACTTCTAAGACAGTGCAAGAGAGCCCGAGAAAACGCATTTAGTGATACGATGTGTCGTGATCCAGTCGCCTGCGTCCGTAACTGAGGTCGCTAACGGACTCCTCTGCGGCGGGGCTCAACCAGGAAGTAGTCGGTTCGAATCCTGCGGGTTGACCAAGTTTTCAACACCACTACTTCTCCGGTAAGGAGAGTAGAGATGGTGGCGTAAAGTTCGAAGTCATCAGACTTTGTGCCCATACCCTGAATTAAATTAAAAACCTCTCCATAACGTCTCATGGACATGAGTGTGGATATGTGACACTGCTGATGGTGATTCATTCGTCGGAACTCGATGGCTGAATTACTGCTTTTCGAGAGGAGTAGGCTATACACAGACGTGATAAAAGTCGTGAGCTACCCCATAATATCGTATCGGACCTTGTTTTGCCCGGGGTAGTGCAGTAACTTGACGTTGCATGGACGTTGGTAGTCCCCTGCAGAAATAAGGAGCCATGCTGCCTCTATAGCTGTCCATAATTGTGAAAGTGTTGGCGGTGCAGTAGCTTGTGCACGAACTGACCTCTCGATTATGTCCCATAAATGTTCGATGGACGCCCGGGTTCCCGGGTTCGATTCCCGGCGGGGTCAGGGATTTTCTCTGCCTCGTGATGACTGGGTGTTGTGTGATGTCCTTAGGTTAGTTAGGTTTAAGTAGTTCTAAGTTCTAGGGGACTGATGACCATAGATGTTAAGTCCCGTAGTGCTCAGAGCCATTTGAACCAATGTTCGATGGGATTCGTATCAGGCGATCTGGATGGGCAACGTTCTTCAGGCCGGCCGGTGTGGCCGTGCGGTTCTAGGCGCTTCAGTCTGGAACCGCGTGACCGCTACGGTCGCAGGTTCGAATCCTGCCTCGGGCATGGATGTGTGTGATGTCCTGAGGTTAGTTAGGTTTAAGCAGTTCTAAGTTCTAGGGGACTGATGACCACAGATGTTAAGTCCCATAGTGCTCAGAGCCATTTGAACGTTCTTCAAAGCAATCGCGAACAATCGTGGCCTGGTGACATGGAGCATTGCCATCCATAAAAATTCCATCGTTGTTTGGGAACATGAAGTCTATGAATGGTTGCTTGTAACCATTTCCAGTCAATGATCGTTTCAGTTGGACCTGAGGACCCAGTCCATTCCATGTAAATATAACCCACACCATTATGGTGCCACCACTAGCTTGTACAGAGCCTTGTAGAAAACTTGGATACATGGCTTCGTTGGGTCTATGCCACACTCGGCCCCTACCATCAGTTCTTACCAACTAAAATCGGGACCTGTCTGACCAAGTCACAGTCTTCCAGTCGTCTAGGCTCCAACCGATGTGGTCACCAGTCCATGACAGGCGCTACAGGCGATGTCGTGCTGTTACCAAAAGCCCTCTCGTCGATCGTCTGCTGCCATAGCCTGTTAATGCAAAATTACGCCGCACTGTCCTAACGGATACGTTCGTCGTACGTTAAACATTGATTTATGTTGTTATTTCACTCAGTACTGCTAGTCTGTTAACACTGACAGCTCTACGGAAACGCCGCTGCTCTAGGTCGTTAAGTGAAGGCCGTCGGTCACTGCGTTGTTCGTGGTGAGAGGTAATGCCTGCGGCCATAATCACGTCGGAAAACTTTCCACAGGACTCACCTGAGTTATAAATGACAGCTCTGCGAACGCACTGCCCTTTATACCTTATGTAAGCGATACTACCGCAATCTGTATATGTGCATATCGTTAACCCATGACTCTTGTCACCTTAGTCTTTAGCGCCAGCGGGTAGTCCTATCGCTTATTCAATTATCGTCTGACACTAACATCACTCCCTACTGAACACACGTCCTTTTACTTACACTCTACAGATCTACTTAAGGCACAGCGAGGAGAGCGTACATTATGCGTGGATGACGAAAACCCTTCTCACATTTGGACAATTTTGGCGTCAAGCTTTTTTTATATGATTCTTGAAATTTACGTAATAACATAAAAAGAATAATAGGTTAGAAAAACAAATTTCATAGGAGTACAAAGTCTCTAAGATTAAATGTATAGACTTTACATAACGAAACATTGATATAACTGTATGACATACGTTACGTTATTATGTGTATGTGTTTGGAGGTTATGGGCGCACAATAGCGACGTTATCGGCGCCCTTACGCACATTAGAAGAAACGAATGTGGATAAAATTACCAAGATGTTTTCGTACGCGCTAAGGAAACGGACAAACAGTAAAAGGTGCTATACAGCAGATTAAAATACAAGTAAAACGACGGAGGAGCTGAAAGAAATGTCACTGGCGGACCACTTACAAAAATCGCGGGTGAGCCAGTCACCATGTTAACAGCTTAAATCCATCTCCTTAAAATCTTGGGAAAAATGTTGGACAACGAAGGATTTAAAACAGATAAAGAAAAGTGTAATGGGCAGCAAAGACCATCACACAGCAGTCAAGGAAGGGAGACTTGAGTAAACAAAGATAACTGGATGCAAGACTCACTTAAATCTTGATAACCTGTCATTGTAGCAGCAGTAACCGATCTAACAACTGCACCAGATACTTGTTGTCGTATATGGGCGTTGCCAACCGCAGTGCCGTGTTCTGCCTGTTTACATATCTCTGTATTTGAATATGCATGCCTATACCAGTTTGTCTGCTGCTTCAGTGTAGAGTGCAGTGGTTATGCAAAGACGGAGAGTCTTGCACAGTATAGACTAGCATGGAGAGCTGCATCAAACCACTCTTCGGACTGATGGCTACAACAACAACAACTACAACAACACAGCAATCGAAGCAACCAAAGTAATCAAATAAAACGAATATACACATTGCGTGTGTTGTAGAAAACGTAACACACATTATGAAAAATGTGGATAACATGGACCTACAATACCAATACGTTTGACTCGTATTTTAAAGCATTCTGCCTCTTCTGGAACACGACAACTTTCCAAAAACGTTGGTATTTCAACTGGAGGAGGACATACCAAAAAGCAATTAAAATTCAAGATAAAGTAAATTTTCCAATAAATGCCCAGGAATACAATTAAGCCTCAAGGAACAGTTATGCGAAAGTACTGGGCAACCTAACCCAAAATCGTGAATGTGTTCAGTAATAAGCTGTATGTGTTATATGGGATACAGTATTAAGCATGGACGCGTAGCCCGAAACCGGTCCGTTCTATATAAGTGAACAATAAACCAAACAGTCTGTGACGACGAGATTTCACTCAGCTAGCAGGGTCTACTAATCTGCTGTCCCGAGTAAATTAATAGAGCGAATTTCAGCAAGAAAATCTTAAGAGTGGGAGTCAGCCCAAACAAATACGACTCAACACGTCTCTCATGCGACGTCCAGTGTCAACGTAAATTGTTGATTTCTTTCCCATTATAACCAAAATGATTTTGAAAGCGGTATTTCAAATGTCCGCTCGGTAGAGAGGTATCAAATTACTCTAGTGGGATATTTGTTTTACTGATATGCATTGACAGGGACTGTAAAACACGCATAATAATCCATATTCCATCAGCAGTCCTTGCTCATCTTCTTCCGTGTTGTGTGATGCCCCGGCCCGCGCTGTCTGCTACTGCCACGCAGATGCACAACTCGGTCGCTGCTCGAATACTGGTTATTCTTCGGGTTTTACCGTCCCTCTTGACACGTATTGCTGGACTGAATATTGCACTAGACTAATTTTGGATCTCTGTATCGAATGAGGACGTAAAATTCCGCTTTTAAAAATCATTATGTTTGTAATGGAAAACACTGCATTAAAGACACGAAACGTGTATCCACAAGACATGTGGCCTATAATTGAAGAAGTGTCATGATGATCTCTCCTTTAGCAAAAGATTCCGGAATAGCCCCCAATGGGATCTCCGGGAGGGGACTGTCAAGGGGGAGGTTACGATTAGAAAAAGATAGAATAATCAACGACATAATAACATTCTACGAGTCGGGGCGTGGAATGTCAGAAGCTTGAAAGTGGTAGGGAAACTAAAACATCTGATAAGGGAAATGCAAAGGTTCAATCTAGATATAGTAGGGTCAGTGATGTGAAATGGAAAGAAGACGAGGATTTCTGGTCAGATGAGTGTAGGGTAAGATCAAAAGCAGCAGAAAGTGGTGTAACGGGAGTAGGATTCGTTATGAATAGGAAGGTAGGGCAGAGAGTGTGTTACTGTGAACAGTTCAGTGATAGGGTTATTCTTATCAGAATTGACAGCAAACCAACACCGACAACGATAATTGAGGTATACATGCCGACGTCGCAAGCTGAAGATGAAGAGCTAGAGAAAGTGTATGAGGATACTGAAAGGGTAATACATTATGAAAATCTAATATTCATGGGGGGCTGGAATGCAGTTGTTGGGGAAGGAGTAGAAGAATAGGTTACAGGAGAATATGGGCTTGGGACAAGGAATGAGAGAGGAGAAAGATTAATTGAGTTCGGTAATAAACTTGCAGCTAGTAATAGCGAATACTCTGTTCAGAAATCACAAGTGGAGGAGGTATACTTGGAAAAGGCCGGGTGATATGGGAAGATTTCAGTTAGATTACATCCTGGTTAGACAGAGATTCCGGAATCAGATACTGGATTGTAAGGCGTACCGAGGAGCAGATATAGACTCAGATCACAACATAGTAGTGATGAAGAGTAGGTTGAAGTTTAAGAATCAATACGCAAAGAAGTGGGATACGGAAGTACTATGGAATGACGAGATACGCTTGTAGTTCTCTAAGGCTATAGATACAGCAATAAGGAATAGATCAGTAGGCAGTACAGTTGAAGGGGAATGGACATCCCTAAAAAGGGCGATAACAGAAGTTGTGAAGGAAAACATAGGTACAAAGAAGGTAACTGCGTAGAAACCGTGGATGCAGAAGAAATACTTCAACTGATCGATGAAAGGAGGAAGTACAAAAATGTTCCGGGAGACTCAGGAATACAGAAATACAAGTCGCTGAGGAATGAAATAAATAGGAAGTCCACGGAAGCTAAGACGAAATGGCTGCATGAAAAATGTGAAGAAATCGAAAAAAAATGACTGTCGGTAGGACTGACATCATACGGGAAAGTCAAAACAACCTTCGGTGACATTAAAAGCAAGGATGATAACATTAAGAGTGCAACGGGAATTCCACTGTTAAATGCATATGAGTGGATAGGTGGGATGAATACATTGAAAACCTCTATGAGGGGGAAGATTTATCTGATGTGGTAGAAGAAAAAACAGGAGTCGATTTAGAAAAGATAGCCCCCCCCCCCCCCCCATGAACCATGGACCTTGCCGTTTGTGGGGAGGCTTGCGTGCCTCAGCGATACAGATAGCCGTACCGTAAGTGCAACCACAACTGAGGGGTATCTGTCGAAAGGCCAGACAAACGTGTGGTTCCTGAAGAGGGGCAGCAGCCTTTTCAGTAGTCGTTGGGGCAACAGTCTGGATGATTGACTGTTCTGACCTTGTTACATCAACCAAAACGGCCTTGCTGTGCTGGTACTGCGAACGGCTGAAAGCAAAGAGAAACTGCAACCGAAATTTTTTCCGACCGCATGCAGCTTTACTGTGTGGTTAAATGATGATGGCGTCCTCCTGGGTAAAATATTCCGGAGGTAAAATAGTCCCCCATTCGGATTTCCGGGCTGGGACAACTCAGGAAGACATCGTTGTCAGGACAAAAAAAAAAAAAAAAAACTGGTGTTTTAAGGGTCGGAGCGTGGAATGTCTGATCCCTTAATCTGGCAGGCGGGTTAGAAAATTTAAAAAGGGAAATGGATAGATTAAAGTTAGATATAGTGAGAATTAGTGAAGTTCGGTGGCAGGAAGAACAGGACTTCTGGCCAGGTGAATATAGGGTTATAAATACAAAATCAAATAAGGGTAATGCAGAAGTAGGTTTAATAATGAATAAAAAGAATAGGAACGCGGATAAGCTACTACGAACAGCATAGTGAACGCATTATTGTAGCCAAGACAGACACGAAGCAGACGCCTACTACGGTAGCACAAGTTAATAGGCCAACTAGCTCCGCACGTGATGAAGAGATTGAAGAATTGTATTACGCGATAAAAGAAATTACTCGGATAGTTAAGGTTAAGACAGACGAAAATTTAATAGTCTTGGGGGCTGGAATTCGGTAACAGAACAAGGAAGGGAAGGAAAAGCAGTAGGTGAATATGGACTGGGGGTAATAAACGGAAGAGGAAGCCGCCTGGTAGAATTTTGCACAGAGAATAACTAAATCATAGCTAACACTTGGTTCAAAAATCGTGAAAGAAGGTTCTATACATGCAAGAAGCCTGGAGATACTGGAAGGTCTCAGATAGATTATATAATGGTAAGACAGAGTTACAGGAACCAGGTTTTAAATTGTAAGACTTTTCCAGGGGCAGATGTGGACTCTGACCACAATCTATTGTTTATGAACTGTAGACCAAAACTGAAGAAACTGCGTAAAGGTGGGAATTTGAGGAGATGGGGCCTGGATAAACTGAAAGAACCAGAGGTTGTAGAGAGTATCAGGGAGAGCAATAGGGAACGATTGACAAGAATGGGGGAAAGAAATACAGTAGAAAAAGAATGGGTAGCTTTGAGAGATGAAATAGTGAAGGTAGCAGACGATCACGTAGGTAAAAAAAAAAACGAGGGCTAATAGAAATCCTTGGGTAACAGAAGAGATATTGAATTTATTTGATGAAAGGAGAAAACATAAAAATTCAGTAAATGAAGCAGGCAAAAAGGAATACAAAGTGTCAAAAATGAGATCGACAGGAAGTGCAAAATAGCTAAGCAGGGATGGATAGAGGACAAATGTAAGGATATAGAGGCTTATCTCTCTAGGGATAAAATAGATACTGCCTACAGGAAAATTAAGGAGACCTGTGGAGAAAAGAGAGTCACTTGTATGAATATCAAGAGCTGAGATGGAAACCCAGTTCTAAGAAAAGAAGGGAAAGCAGAAAGGTGGAAGGAGTATATAGAGGGTCTATACAAGGGCGGTGTACTTGAGGACAATATTATGGAAATGAAAGAGGATGTAGATGAAGATGAAATGGGAGATATGATACTGCGTGAAGAGTTTGACAGAGCACTGAAAGACCTGAGTCGAAACAAGGCCCCGGGAGTAGACAACATTCCATTAGAACTACTGACAGCCTTGGGAGAGACAGCCCTGACAAAACTCTACCATCTGGTGAGCCGGATGTATGAGACAGGCGAAATGCCCTCAGACTTCAAGAAGAATATAATACTTCCAATCCCAAAGAAAGCCGGTGCTGACAGATGTGAAAATTACCGAACTATCAGTTTAATAAGTCACGGCTGCAAAATACTAACGCGAATTCTTTACAGACGAATGGAAAAAATGGTAGAAGCTGACCTCGGGGAAGATCAGTTTGGATTCCGTAGAAATGTGGGAACACGTGAGGCGATACTGACCTTACACCTTATCTTAGAAGAAAGATTAAGGAAAGGCAAACCTACGTTTCTAGCATTTGTAGACTTAGAGAAAGCTTTTGACAATGTTGACTGGAATACTTTTTTTCAAATTCTGAAGGTGGCAGGGGTAAAATACAGGGAGCGAAAGGCTATTTACAATTTGTACAGAAACCAGATGGCAGTTGTAAGAGTCGAGGGACATGAAAGGAAAGCAGTGCTTGGGAAGGGAGTGAGACAGGGTTGTAGCCTGTCCCCGATGTTATTCAATCTGTATATTGAGCAAGCAGTAAAGGAAACAAAAGAAAGATTCGGAGTAGGTATTAAAATCCATGGAGAAATAAAAATTGTAAGGTTCGCCGATGACATTGTAATTCTGTTACAGACAGCAAAGGACCAGGAAGAGCAGCTGAACGGAATGGACAGTGTCTTGAAAGGAGGGTATAAGATGAACATCAACAAAAGGAAAACGAGGATAATGGAATGTAGTCGAATTAAATCGGCTGATGCTGCGGGAATTAGATTAGGAAATGAGACACTTAAAGTAGTAAATGAGTTTTGCTATTTGGGGAGCAAAATAACTGATGATGGTCGAAGTAGAGAGGATATAAAATGTAGACTGACAATGGCAAGGAAAGCGTTTCTGAGTAAGAGAAATTTGTTAACATCGAGTATAGATTTAAGTGTGAGGAAGTCGTTTCTGAGAGGATTTGTTTGGAGTGTAGCCATGTATGGATGTGAAACATGGACGATAAATAGTTCGGACAAGAAGAGGAGTTTGTGGCACAGCGTGACAAGATGAAGGGACCGGTTGATAGGACCTGTTCTGAGGCATCAGGGTATCACAAATTTAGCATTGGAGGGCAGCGTGGAGGGTAAAAATCGTAGAGGGAGACCAAGAGATGAATACACTAAGCAGATTCAGAAGGATGTAGGTTGCAGTAAGTACTGGGAGATGAAGAAGCTTGCACAGGATAGAGTAGCATGGAGAGCTGCATCAAACCAGTTCAAATGGCTCTGAACACTATGGGACTTAACATCTGTGGTCATCAGTCCCCTAGAACTAAGAAATACTTAAACCTAACTAACCTAAGGACATCACACACGTCCATGCCCGAGGCAGGATTCGAACCTGCGACCGTAGCGGTCACGCGGTTCCAGACTGAAGCGCCTAGAACCGCACGGCCACACCGGCCGGCATCAAACCAGTCTCTGGACTGAAGACCACAACAACAACAAGTACTAACACTCTAATCCTCTTACTACAGAGCACTGAGGCAGAATGGAGAGCATGTTGCACAAAAGAAGTGGAGCCCCTTCATCCTCTCAGCAACATGACGTGCAGACGGCAAATGGTGCGCTCACACAATCGAGTTATAAAAATTTAAATTGATCGGAGTGTAGTGGGCGAGGAGTGGGGGGGGGGGGGGGGGGTGGGAGGGGGATAATTTTGCACGCCATAGGCCGAGATGTGAGTGTCCCAGAGCCCCACAGCGATTGGCAAACAGCATGATGACGTCGACGTAACACGAATGGCCGACATCCTCCTCCCCCCACCCATAGTTCCCCTTCTCATACTCCTCCCGAGGGTATGGAGTGGGCTCTGACACCTAGTTGCCAGTGACCTTTAATATGACATTCCCAACTGCAACAGCTGTAATATGACATCAAAGGGCGTTTGGAGGTTGTTCGTTATGCCCACCGACCGTTCCTCAGAGCATATGTCAGATGGAGTATCAGTTTTAGCTGAGAAACTAGGCGCATTAGGAAAGAAGCCCGAGGTAACCATTGCACCATTTACGAATTCGGACTGATCTTCCAGTGGTATCTGCTCAAACAGCTCTGCAGAGGCTCAAATATAAACTCAGCGAGGTGGGGAGACGGTAAGACGCTGAATTCACATCCGGGAGAACGGCAGTTCGAATCCCCGTCCAATCTTCCACATTTAAGTTTTCCTTGATTTAGCTAAATTTCTTAAGGTAAATGCCAGCGTAGTTCCTTTGAAAGAGCCCAGCTGATTTAGTTCCCTATCCTTTTCTAGTCGGAGCTCTTGTTTCGACGCTAATGAGCTCGTTGTTTGCAGGAAACTGAAATCTTACAAAGTAATGGCTGTACATCAACTGACCGGTTCAGGTACTGTTGGTTGATGTCATCACTGTAAGTGGCTATCTCTGTCTGTGCATAATGGCGAGATAGATCATGAGGTGCTCTTTATTTATGATGAAGTATCGCAGCATCTGTAGGGGTGTGTCAACTCGTAGAACAATCGACGTTAGAGCTCTGTATATCCTCAACAGCTACAGTAAGAGACATTGCTTGGTATGAATATAGGAAAATGGTGATCAGTACTTCAATGCGATGTATTGGACCACACTCTTTCCACTAAAGACTAACTCCGACATAAGTGAGCAATATATTCCAAACTTTCTTCAGGCTACTAACTAACGAAAAGAGCTCCGGTTATTTAATGCACGGTAATGGAAGAGCACACACCACCAGTGCGACAAATACAGCACTACGATGTGTTTTCGGTTAAATGATTGCTCCTCCTCCAGTTTATTCTCACGTATAGCCGGTATACCACTGTAACACTGTCCGAGCAAGGCGCTTGCGACACACGTGAAACGCTCCGTATTACTTACGCTAAAATAAACACAGCGTATGGACGGTGATGTCAAAATTGAAGAACTTCGGGTTTCTACGGGTCCGTACCGATAGTTATTATCGAGGCATACACGACAGGAAAAGCTTAATTTTGTGTGTGTGTGTAGACTGGCGCATTTGCGAAACTAGCTCGCTCTGTGTTCCCGCGAAACACAAAAGCCCGTAGATACCGGTGCCCAGGTTGATGCTGTGTTCCTTGACTGCCGGAAGGCAAAGGTCCCGAGTTCGAGTCTCGGTCGGGCACACAGTTTTAATCTGCCAGGAAGTTTCAGTTCCATTCGGAACAGTTGCATACCGTCGCTTAAGGAAGAAAATACGAGCATGTGGAATATTAGACTAGCCTTATGATTTAACTGAAGAGTCCTTAGCAAGTAGAACACAGGGCGTCATTCTTAGTGAAGAGAAATTTTCAGATGTAAAACTAAATTGGGGTGTAGCCTAAGGCAGATTCATAGAACCATTACTATACACTTTTTATGTGTCGTAGTCGATAATGTCGAATAATACTGTTGTATACACAGAAGTCGGAGTATCAGAATTTTAGCGAAATGTAGGAATACGTGCAGATGATTGACACTGACTCTCGAAATAAATGTTAAGGTATTGCGCGTAAACAGGTGGAAAGCACTGGAAGCAGTCATAACCATTACGAACTGAGAGTATGGGTACGGAGCAATTTAAAGAGGAATGACTACGAAAAACTAATCGAACAAAGGCTGATATCAGACAGATTCATTGAGAGAATGCTCAAAAAGTGTTGTCCATAGAAGAAAGGAGGTACCTTACAAAATCCTCTTTCGATCAGTACTTGAGTATTGTTTGTCAGTGTTAGACCTGTACTAGAAAGGATTTATAAGGGAAACAGAACATCCGAGAAAGAGAAACGCGAAAGCGTGAATGAGATGCTCAGTCAGCTCCAGTGGCAGACGTTACAAAGGTGTGGTTTAGTGTTAAAATTTTGTGGGCGTACTTTCGTAAGGGATTCAATAAATATATTGCTTCTATTGCTTCCTCCTACGCACCTCTCCCTAAAGGACCTATCTATCTATATCTATCTATATCCGAATCCCGCTCCAGCCACTGCCGGGTCTGGGTGTTGACGAGTCCTCTCCATTTGGCTCGGTCCTCCCGCCACTTTTCTTCCTCCACTTGCTGCCAGGTCACACCTCTCCTTTCTACAGATATTCTCACTCCCATTTTCCACCGTGTTCTTGGGCGCCCTCTAGGTCTTTTCCCATCCATCTTTAGTTGTTCCATAATTTTGGGGAGTCTCTGCCAATGCATCCTCTGAACATGCCCATACCATCTTAATCTCTTTCTTTCAATTTCTTCTCTCATACTTTCTTGTTTAAGGTCCTTTGTAATCTCTACATTCCTTACTCTGTCCATTCTTGTTTTTCCCTTAACTGCTCTGAGAAATTCCATTTGCTCTGCTTGCAGTCTGTTCCAGTCCGTTTCTGCCATTGTCCATGTTTCTCCACCATAGGTGACAACAGGGATGTAATAATTCTTATACATAAAGACCATGAAGATAAAATCAGAAAAATTCGTGCGCACACGGAGGCTTACCAACGATCGTTCTTCCAGAGCACAATTTTCGACTGGAGAAGGAAAGGGAGAAGTGGCGGTGATAAAGTACACTCCGCCACACACCATAAGTAGGCTTGCAAAATACAGCTGTACATGACCCGTTGTTAGAGAGAAGCGACCTTCACTAGGTCGTTGCCATTAAACTAGGGTGAACGACAGAATGCTTTTTGTTCTTCTCAAGGTTTTGTTTCTGTAGGTATCGGCTTCGCTGGAATGCTCGGTACTTGCGGAGCAACGATTTCCCCATTCATTCCCCGGAGGATTTACCTTTCTCCTCGAGCTGCAGAAGACTGCAGCGTGGCGCCGCTCCGGTTTTTGTGTTGCGATTACTGACGCGAAACGGCCCAGTCACGGCGCAGCTAGCTAGGGATCGCTCCCTTACAAGTTCGGAACCTGGCGGCTGGGTGGCGATCAAAACATTGCTTTCACACCGTGGGGCACTTTCACATTTCGCGTGTTCGTTTTTGACCCCGGCACGTCGGCTGCAGCGTGCACGCGTAACTCGGTCGCGTTTTTCTGCTAACAGTTCGTTCCATATCGCAAGCTGGAAACTGGCGAAAGGTCAACGGCGATTCGCTAGCAAGGACGGAGCCAGTCTGGTCGGGCAAATGAGTGTGTCTTGGGGGGCGGAACAGGTTCGATGAAAGCAAACAGGTTTTAGATCGGTTTCCTACAGTGCACGCCACATAATGATCTGACTTAATTACTTATCTGATAACTACGCAGCGTCAACTGCAGTAGTGTTGAGAAAAGGATAAGTAGGAATTCCAGCGAGTTTATACAGACATTTTCTAGCAGGACTGACCGGCTTCAGGAATAGCAGGACGTAAGAAAAACGTCATTAATGTCAATGCTTTTGCAGTTTTGTGTCAATCAGAATAGATATACGACTCAGAAGAGACTAAAGCAGTGACCCGACAGGATTCCAAGCTCAAGGCTTCACGCACGTATCACTTGCAACCACATTTTTATATACGGCTACTGGGCGA
Source organism: Schistocerca cancellata (assembly GCF_023864275.1). Lineage (NCBI taxonomy): Eukaryota > Metazoa > Arthropoda > Insecta > Orthoptera > Acrididae > Schistocerca > Schistocerca cancellata. The sequence continues at coordinate 754,443,805 of NC_064629.1, read as the reverse complement.
AAGTGCATACTGAACGAAAAATTTTCTTGCAGCTTTGGTCCACGCAGTATCTTTCATATTCGTGGCACATTCTTTCATCGTGTTTCTTATTCGTTGTAATAAGCTGCTTTCTTCCTTTTCATCTGAACCTGACAGCTGTTAAATCTCTCTGTTACAAAGAGACGCCGGCAATTCTGAGTCAGGGATTCGGTTGCAGTTTCGCAGAGATGATTTTCATTTAAAAAGAAAATCTATTCATGTTTCGGATTCTACCTCGTCACGAATTAATTTTTGAGAAAATCGACTAGGAATTTAGAATGAAGTTCTAGCAGTAATTTTTGTATCGTAGTCTGGCACTAACTAGGCAGATGACTCCCACAACCCACGCATGGAGCAAAAACCAAAATCGACGTTAAGTCTATGGCCCAAAATGCCGTACTGAGCGATCGTCACGACTGCAACCCTCTTCCGTAGCCCAGCTCGCTAGCTCACGCCAATGCGGTGACACTCGACTCGGAGAATGCCGGTTCGAGCCCTGGTGGTTCGTGAAATTTGCGCTGCCAGTATTTGAACAGCATGGGGAGGAGAGAAGGTTGCATGGAGTAAAACTCTTCTCAGTGTCTTATGAAATGAGAGTACGTGACCCTGTTGACGGAATGGTGAACCATACGTCGAATGGGGACGTTCAGCTCGCCGGCCTCTCGGTCGTTTTCAAGAGGAGTTGGCTACGTGCCGGCACTGGCTTTCTACTAGAGATGGGGAAAACTATTCTTTACAGAGATCGGATCACAACTGGTCACTCACTGAAATGAACTAGCTCTTTTTCATGACTCAGTACTCACCATTCACTCATAAAAACAAGTAAAAGGAAGGTTTTAATTCAGATCACTAAACTTGTATATTTATCTGATATGCTCCTATTTTGATAGAACATATAAAGTGGAGTAATAATTTTGTGTTATGTCTCTAGTAAATTTCAGATACAAAAGTTTTTAATTTCGTCTGCTGTAAAAATTATAAATATTACCACAAAATCCTAAATATTTTTTTATCAAGAACCAAAATTTTAAGAATGAAGACTGATTCTTGTTATATTTTGATTCTTTTATCGGAAAAAAATAAAAAAATATATAACAACTGTATTTGAAGCAAATCTGCAGTCATCATTTACAGTTAGTATTACCATATATGTTCCCATAAAAAAATTAATCAATATTGTCATTTATAAATAAAATTTTACCCATTTTAGTCGATACGAGTCTCTTTCTCTTCTTAGTGCACATTTGTCCTGCTTTTGAAAACATTCGTTCACAGGCCACTGACGTTACTGTGATACATAATACATTTAGAACCAGTTGATACAGCGCTAGCCACAGCAACGTTCTTGTTTCCCACCAGTTTAAGGGGTTGGTGCTTCTAAGCAAATATCCCCCCTCTAAATAATTGTCCAGTTCGACAGCTGTCGCACTTTCTGGGTCTTTGAAGTTCACTAATAGTTTCATTGAACTCCTCCCAGATTGAAGAAGTCTCACGTCTCACAGTGGTAACTGGTTGAGAAATGAGCTCTGTTTTTTCTTTTTGAATAACCAACGTTTTCATGCAGTATCCTTCATCTAGCAGTCCTGAAATGTTCTGTCGTCTGAAATTCCTTGGGTTCGTTGCTGGAAATAACCTCAAGCCACTCTGATAACCCATAAGCCAAATTATAAGTTAATGACTCTGCTTCTTGTGGATATTCTTTATTTTTGCCTTTAAAAGATTTCGCCGCTTCATTAATTTTATGGGGGCCAACAGGAACGGGAAACAACTCTTGGATTTCTGTGCCAGTATGGGCTTAGTAATCACAAACTCCTTCTTTAAACATAAGAACATTCACCGGTATACTTGGGAAGGCAGGGGAACCAGATCTGTCATTGACTATATAATAACAGATCAGGAATTCAGGAAGACTGTGAGGGACACACGTGTATTCAGGGGATTCTTTGATGACACTGATCATTATTTAATCTGCAGTGAAATTGGGATTGTGAGGCCGAAAGTGCAGGAGGTCAGGTCCATATGTAGGAGGATAAGAGTGGAGAAACTTCAGGATAAGGAAATCAGGCACAAGTACATAACAGCGATCTCAGAAAGGTACCAGTTAGTTGAATGTAGTCAATTACAGTCATTGGAAAAGGAATGGACACAGTGCTAGAAGTGACTAAAGAATGTCTTGGAACAGTAGTGTGTAAAAGTAGGATGAAGCAAACAGCTTGGTGGAATGACACAGTCAAGGCAGCCTGTAAAAGGAAAAAGAAGGCGTATCAAAAATGGCTACATACTAGAACTCAGGTAGACAGAGAAAGTTATGTTGAAGAAAGAAACAAAGCCAAACAGATAATTGCAGCATCCAAGAAGAAATCTTGGGGAGACTTTGGAAACAGGTTGGAACTATGGGTTAAGCTGCTGGAAAACCATTCTGGAGTGTAATTAGCAGTCTTCGAAAGGGAGGTAAGAAGGAAATGACAAGTATTTTGGACAGGTCAGGAAAACTGCTCGTGAATCCTGTGGATGCCTTGGGCAGATGGAGGGAATATTTTGAAGAGTTGCTCAATGTAGGTGAAAATACGATCAGTAATGTTTCAGATTTCGAGGTAGGATGGGATAGGAATGATGATGGAAATAGGATCACATTTGAGGAAGTGGAGAAAATGGTCAATAGATTGCAGTGCAATAAAGCAGCTGGGGTGGATGAAATTAAGTCGGAACTCATCAAATACAGTGGAATGTCAGATCTTAAATGGCTACACAGGATAATTGAAATTTCCTGGGAGTCGGGACAGGTTCCATCAGACTGGACAAAAGCAGTAATCACACCAATCTTTAAACATGGAAACAGAAAAGATTGTAACAACTACAGAGGTATCTCTTTAATCAGCGTTGTGGGTAAAATCTTCTGAGGTATTGTTGAAAGGAAAGTGCGAGTATTAGTTGAGGACCAATTGGATGAAAATCAGTGTGGGTTTAGGCCTCTTAGAGGTTGTCAGGACCAGATCTTTAGCTTACGGCAAATAATGGAGAAGTGTTATGAGTGGAACAGGAAATTGTATCTATGCTTTATAGATCTAGAAAAGGCATATGACCGGGTTCCTAGGAGGAAGTTATTGTCTGTTCTACGAGATTATGGAATAGGAGGCAAACTTTTGCAAGCAATGAAACGTCTTTACATGGATAGTCAGGCAGCAGTTAGAGTTGACGGTAAATTGAGTTCATGGTTCAGAGTAGTTTCAGGGGTAAGACAAGGCTGCAACCTGTCTCCACTGTTGTTCATATTATTTATGGATCATATGTTGAAAACAATAGACTGGCTGGGTGAGATTAAGATATGTGAACACAAAATAAGCAGTCTTGCATATGCGGATGACTTAGTAGTGATGGCAGATTCGATTGAAAGTTTGCAAAGTAATATTTCAGAGCCGGCCGGTGTGGCCGTGCGGTTCTAAGCGCGTCAGTTTGGAACCGCGTGACCGCTACGGTCGCAGGTTCGAATCCTGCCTCGGGCAAGGATGTGTGTGCTGTCCTTAGGTTAGTTAGGTTTAAGTAGTTCTAAGTTCTAGGGGACTGATGACCTCAGTAGTTAAGTCCCATAGTGCTCAGAGCCATTTGAACCATTTAATATTTCAGAGCTAGATCAGAAATGTAAGAACTATGGTATGAAGATTAGCATCTCCAAAACGAAAGTAAAGTCAGTGGGAAAGAAATATAAACGGATTGAGTGCCAAATAGGAGGAACAAAGTTAGAACAGTTGGACGGTTTCAAGTACTCAGGATGCATATTCTCACAGGATGGCAACATAGTGAAAGAACTGGAAGCGAGGTGTAGCAAAGCTAATGCAGTGAGCGCTCAGTTACGATCTACTCTCTTCTGCAAGAAGGAAGTCAGTACCAAGACTAAGTTATCTGTGCACCGTTCAATCTTTCGACCAATTTTGTTGTATGGGAGCGAAAGCTGGTTGGATTCAGGTTACCTTATCAACAAGGTTGAGGTTACGGATATGAAAGTAACTAGGATGATTGCAGGTACTAGTAGATGGGAACAATGGCAGGAGGGTGTCCACAATGAGGAAATCAAAGAAAAACTGGGAATGAACTCTATAGATGTAGCAGTCAGGGCGAACAGGCTTAGATGGTGGGGTCATGTTACACGCATGGGAGAAGCAAGGTTACCCAAGAGACTCATGGGTTCAGCAGTAGAGGGTAGGAGAAGTCGGGGCAGACCGAGGAGAAGGTACCTGGATTCGGTTAATAATGATTTTGAAGTAATAGGTTTAACATCAGAAGAGGCACCAATGTTAGCACTGAATAGGGGATCATGGAGGAACTGTATAAGGGGGGGGCTATGCTCCAGAATGAACACTGAAAGGCATAATCAGTCTTAAATGATGATGATGATGATGATGATTAATTTTGGAAAGATTTTCTTTTTTAAAATTGAGACTGTTTTCTCTGAGAACGCTTTTTTTGGTTACCTAATCGAAACCTTTCTGAATCCTTAAAGCCTGTTGCATTATCTCTCAGTCTATACCTTTTAAGTTCAAGGTGATCGATTTTCCACATAAAATAGCGAGGCAAGAAATTATGGGAACTTTATTTAAAGTAAATCTTAGCAACATTTCGTAAGCAGAGTTCCATCTGATTGGGACATCTTGTTTCAGTTTCAGTTGGCCTTTTTCAAATTTTCTTGCAAGTTTGCTTAAATCGAAGGGTCTCTCCTTAACAAACATAATAACTAATTTGACCTCGTCAACGGTTGTCTATGTGGTCTTCTGAATCGCGTGTTGCACAGTGAGGTTTAAAGTATGTGCAAAGCGTGGGATATGTGGGAGTTTCAGAAGCATGACAGTTAATTTTATATTTGACCTATTTTCCGTTATCATGGAAGTGATTTTGAAATTGGTATTTTATCCGGGAATAACAGACTTTAGCCAGTTTGAGATGTTTTCTAGAGTGGTCTATCTTCGAATTGTGAGCACTCAAAAAGTGCAGTAAGTGCGTAGAAACTTATGTTATTTATACTCGTCCACACATCAGACGAAAGGTAGACTGCCTTTGTAGTGATGAAATCATTTTTAATTTTATCAAGTAACTCATGATGCAGCGCCGGCCGGGGTGGCCGAGCGGTTCTAGGCGCTACAGTATGGAACCGCGCGACCGCTACGGTCGCAGGTTCGAATCCTGCCTTGGGCATGGATGTGTGTGATGTCCTTAGGTTAGTTAGGTTTAAGTAGTTCTAAGCTCTAGGGGACTGATGACCTCATAAGTTAAGTCTCATAGTGCTCGAGCGATTTTTGAACTCATGATGCAAACTGGGCATTAGAGATTTTGGCAACGATTTTCTAATTGGTTAATAAATTTGAGAAAAGTAGAGAGAGAGAAAACACGATGGTGTATTCTGCAAATCATTTATCATTGTTAAAAGCTGTACATCTAAGGCCATACTTCTATTTAATGTGAGCGGCTTTTAACATTAAAAAAGTTACTTACTGATTGTTGTAAATGAAAAGCAGTAGACCATGAGGGCACTACAAAAGGAAATGAATCAGGACTTTGTTCAGAATCTGACACCACTGATCGACTGGATACAGCTTGAGACTCAATTTGCTTTTCTGGAAGGATACTTTCAAGCGAGGTGGAAGCACACGTCAATGAGGACGGTTCACGACAAATGGTTTCACGAATTTCTGCATCGATTGAAGGCGATCTTGATCGCCTTCCTGATTCACATCGTTCCAGAGGTACTGTAGGATGCTTCGATTTTAGATGTCTCTTCAGGTTTGATAATGAGCCAGAAGCCATGGGCATTATCTGTTGACAGTAGCGGCATTTTCCTTTTTCTTCCAGTCTGGTAAAATGGTACCGAACATCTTTCGTAATTCTTTTAGGCGAAGACAATGTGGATGACATATTGTTGTACAGCACTGGAAAGTACACTGGTAAAATTAAAATATTTACTACTAACTTAGCCATTTTAAATTGTAAAAGCTTAAAGAGAGAACAAATATATATGCAACACATTCTATAACCAGAAGTTACAGATTATGATGTAGAGTGTTATGATTTGCAAAACCAAGACACACAATCGTGAAGTCTATACAATATACGAAAAGGTCGATCGTGATGATTAAGAAACTCGCGATGACAAGCCTGATAATATGCGAGGTTTTCACTGCTGAAAGATAAAAATTTGTAATAACGCGATAGACTAATTTGGGCTACATAGCAAGTGAACAAGAAATGGCTGAATAATGGTGCAGATAAAGGCTGGGAAAAAGCAATGCAAATTAACTCTAAAGATTGTGCTTGAGGAGCTACGAACTTGTCTACTCATGCAGCCACTAGTTCTACCAGTGTGTGTGCATTATTACTGTAGAACGTAGCTGACCATCATTTTCAACTCATTTTGACGAACTCTGCAATATATTTCGCAACATCTACATCCATGTCTTCCTTCTAACGAACATGGACACCTGGCTCAAGCGAAGCATGGTCTCCAGTTCCCTAAATATAGACTCCACTGTCCTAAGACACCACAGAAGTAACAGATGAGCAGGTGGAGTACTGGCAATCAGACGCTTTGACTTATTACCGACCGTGCTACCCGTGTCCATTAGTAATGAAGACAAACAAGTCTAATATGTGTTCGCAAATATCAAATCCATTAAGAAAATTTGTCTAATGTGCGTCCTCTACAGACCTCCGACTGTAGGCGGGATAGCCTGATTCAAAACTGACATTTCAAAAATTCGATTCTACTTAGGAGCATACAAATAATGCTAGAAACAGTAACGTAAATATTCTGCCCCTCCGCTGTGGAAGTCAAGTGTGTAGTTTCTTCTTCAAATGTAACAGTATTTCAGCTTGCACCTACCCATAATGCAGCCTATATTCTAGCCCCCAAACATATATTTGCCACGAAATCCACAAGCAAAGAAATTTGTACCTGGAATATTAGCTCACAACATCATATTCGTGACTTACTCTTTAAATTGTGCAAGGAAAAATTTGTGCCAACATACAGAGATTTTACGTGTATCAGTGTAGCTGAACTTACAGCGGAGGCACAAGGGATAATTTGGGAGACAACTTCCATGCAATCCTGGATTTGCAACACCAACTCCATGGATTTACTACAAAAATAACTCTACTACATAATAAATATACTCCCCCAAAGACTGGAAACCTGAAGGGAAAATATGCAGGTTGCATAACGGAAGAGCTAAAACGGTTCATGAATCTCGGAGACACTGTACATGGACTTGCAAACGACCTCTTACGATTGAAAATAAAATTGATTACAAGCATAAAGTAAACAGAGTCAATCACTCTGACAGAAGCTCTTACTAAGCCATGCCAATACACTAATCTAAAACATAAAGACAGATGCTCTATCTAAAAGCTTGTCTGATCTAGGGAAGAGAAGACAAAGAAGAAGCCGCAGCTGATCCCATTGTCCCAACCTAGGAACTAAACCAGTACTTGACTTTAGTGATAACCTTCACTGAACCATAATCAAAACATAGGGTTACTGATTAATTCGCGGAGGGAAATATTGGCAATCGCGAAAAATTCTTTCTTGAGCTGACAACGCTGTCGAAAAATCCTTAAAATTCCCATCAGCATACAAGCACTAGAGATACAATTGCTAAGAAGAGTAGCTGGGTTCATTCGGTCTGACGGAATAGTGAATGTAGACATCAGAAAAGAACTGAGAGTGAAAAACATAAATGGGCATATTAAAGAATAGAGAAAGAACTGGAAGGATTGGGTCACAGGAATGGAAGACGACAGATTACCAAAACTGGTGATAATTGTTACCCAGTGGGCAGAAGATATTTAGGAAGATCGAGGAAAATCAACCGTTACAGCAAGACGGGGAACAGACAAATGCCTAATACATGCAGAGAGAAGAAGAAGAGATGCTATAATAAAAATATTATATTATTAGAACTCCTGAAGGCATTGGTCTGTTAAGGTTAAATGAATAAATAAAAAATTAAACATAATATACAGGTTGTCCCATGCTGAATGGTCAATATTCACAGGAACGACTATTTGAAGCAAAAAACTTCGTGTGGACGTATGCACTATTCTGAATGGTTTTCGAGACAGAACATATTTAATGTACAATGTTACTTATTTTCTTTATTGTTCCGTACATTATCAATGTTTGCAAAATACCATAGTAGGGTAGACGAATTCGAGACGAATAATTTGATACAGTACACGTGGTCCATCAAGTCGGGAAACTACCGCAAACTGGCTTACCTACATCTCAACGCATGCACGTTGCGCAAGATTTTCTGTATTATCACGCTCTCGTCATACAACCTGTATGTAAGCCGTTGAGAAAATATGAATAGGATCTTTTTCAAGGAAATTTCTGGTAGTTTAATTTTATATTGCGACAAGTTTTCGCTAGAGGCCGCAGATTTCGTGTTATTCAAGAAAAACGTACAAAAGGAGCTGTAACACTCCAGTGGTCGCGTGTCATCTCTCAGATACAAAGCTACGTATTCTCGTACTAGGTGGCCCGCGCATGTGCGCGCCATGCTCACCCCTCTCCTACTCCTCTACCTAGTTGCGGGACGAGTGCCTCCGCTTCATTTGATGGGTGTGAAGACGTTTTGTATCGCAGAGATACCACTCGACTACATTATCACGTGAGTGCACTGTGTCTGCTTTCTCACAGATACAACGCGACTATATATATTACACGTGATCTATGCACTGTCTTTACGGCTATCTATGAATGTTTCTGGATGACAATATACTATCGTCGACTTGTTACAGGTCAATATGGACACTGGACCAAAATATGATCTCAATAATCTTTCTGACATCGAAAACATACACGAACTCCTATTTGACCGATGTGACATGAGTCCTAATGACATTTCTAGTTTCTCGGGTTCCGCATCAGGTCCTTCAGCGCTGGTACCCAGCCTACGGCACACAGTGTGCGATGTACCAGAAGAAGACTGTGACACGGATGCGGTGGAAATAATCGACGAACGTCAGGACAGTTACGAAACGGAGCAAAGCGACAAGAATGTTTCATCTGAGGGCGAAGAGGACGATGAATTCTATGTTTTCCATAGAAAGGAGGGCAAGAAAGTCACCGATTCCATTTCCTGAAAAAAAAACTCCTTATAGTTCGTCGAAAAGGGCAAAACATAACCTACTTATGAAAATCCCGGGCCAGATCGGTAGAGATCGGGACATACACAAAATTTTAGACACGTGGGCATGTTTACTAGGTGGCAACATGTTGAACATCATTGTACGTTCCGCAAACAAATATATCGATTCCGTGAAAGATCATTATTCACGGGAAAGAGACGTCAGACCCACTGATCAAACAGAGTTGAAAGCATTTATTGGGCTTTTATATATTGCTGGACTCTACAAAGCTGGGAAACTAAACCTCGCGGATTAATGGGCTAGCGACGGATTCGGGATTGAGATTTTCCAACTGACAATGACTCTCGTGCGGTTCCGTTTCTTACTTCGGTTTCTGAGGTTTGACAAAAGAGAAACAAGAGAACAGCGAAAATCTCTAGATCGTCTTGTCCCTGTACGGGACATTTTTCATGAGTTTGTACTCAACTGCAAACAGTGTTATTGTGTAGGAGAAGATGTTACAATAGACGAAAAGTTAGAGGCCTTCAGAACTTTTTTTTTTGTGGTAAGGTTTTATGGGACCAAACTGCTGAGGTCATCGGTCCCTAAGCTTACACACTACTTGATCTAACTTAAACTAATTTACGCTAAGGACAACACACACCCATGCCCGAGGGAGGACTCGAACCTCCGACGGGGACAGCCGCCTGGACCGTGACAAGACGCCTTAAACCGCGCGGCGAAGGCCTTCGGAGGCAGGTGTAATTTCATCCAGTATATACCGTCCAAGACCGCAAAATACGGATATACTAGCTGCAGTAGACTCAGGTGTATACTATACATATAACATGAAAATTTATGCAGGAAGGCAACCCGACGGTCCTTTCCAGGATAGCAACATACCCGTAGACGTGTTTGAAAATCTTGATACTCCTCTACCTAACTCTGGCCGAAATATCACTGCTGACAACTGGTTTAGCGACACCACTCTTCTTCACGACTTGGCCACGAAATACAACCTTTGCTACGTGGGAACACTCAGAAAGAACAAATGGCAAATCCCCAATGAATTGAAAGAGATGAAAAGAAGTGAACCGTTTTCTAGTATGGTTGCATTCCGCAAGAAGGGCACTATGGTATTGTATGTGCCCCAAAATAAAAATAACTAGATGAACGTCATTGTGATTTCCAGCATGCATATGGATGGAGCGATTGACGAAGAAACTGGGGACAGAAAGAAACCGGAACTGATTACCTTTTATAATTGCCATAAAATAGGCGTGGACGTGGTCGGTAAAATGTGTTCTGTGTACAATGTTCAAAGAGGCACAAGACGTTGGCCAATGGTCATTTTTTACGCGATGTTGAATGTTGCTGGGATAAACAGCCAAATCATAAGTCTAGGAAACAGAATCGAAGTTCCGGTCCGCTGAATCTTCCTCCGTAACCTGGGAAAAGTACTAATAAGAAACCAGATGCTAAAGGGTTCACTGCTGCCCCGCTTGCCTCGGACCATTTCATTCCGGCTTCGGGAAATTCTTCCCCAAACTGAAACACTTGCGACACTCAATACCACAACTGCCGAGGGCATCAAAATGCGAAAGCGATGCCAAATATGTTGGGCGATCAAGACTACAAGACTCACTCAGTACAAGTGCAAAGGGTGTAGTCAATATTTATGCCTGCAACACTGTGCAATGTTTTGTCCCGATATTTGTGACGTTGATGAAGACATCGAAAACGATGGATGATGATACATCTTCCGTTTTTATTCTACTTTCTCTGAAAGTGACGTTATTTTGTATTAATTTCCTACCTGTTTCATTACTATATTCTAGATAAAAATACTATATACTGAGTAAAGTTTCTAAATGTGAATACATAACAGTTCTATTTCTAGTTTTCATCAATTAAGGCATCACAACATCGTTTCACCAGGCAACGCCGATCAACTGCTGTTTATGTACGAGAAATCAGTTGGAAACTTTCCTCATCCCAGTATTTAACACATACATGCTTTGTTCTGCCTTTTGTTCACTTATTCTCTCCAACATCTAGGGTTAATTGAAGGTAATGGTGCAGCGTTGGTCCCGTATCTCGCACGTACAACGCGACCTCCAATGTTCCTCTTAGTGATGCCGCCAGAAGAGTGTTAAATATGTTCCATCTCAGAAACTATTTGGAACAGGGCGTATGGCCATATTTAGTTTTTTGATTCAAATGATCGTTCCTCTCATGTATTTGAATATTTACCATTTCTCCTGAGGCAGCCTTTATACATGAACTATCATCTATGTTAAAATAATTATGTGTTATACATACACTACTGGCCATTAAAACTGCTACACCAAGAAGAAATGCAGATGATAAACGGGTATTCATTGGACAAATATATTATACTAGAACTGACACGTGATTACATTTTCACGCAATTTAGGTGCATAGATCCTGAGAAATCAGTACCCAGAACAACCACCTCTGGCCGGACGGCCTTGATACGCCTGGGCATTGAGTCAAACAGAGCTTGGATGGAGTGTACAGGTACAGATGCCCATGCAGCTTCAACATCATACCACAGTTCATCAAGAGTAGTGACTGGCGTATTGTGACGAGCCAGTTGCTCGGCCATCATTGACCAGACGTTTTCAGTTGGTGAGAGATCTGGAGAATATGCTGGCCAGGGCAGCAGTCGAACATTTTCTGTATCCAGAAAGGCCCGTACAGGACCTGCAACATGCGGTAGTGCACTACCCTGCTGAAATGTAGGGTTTATCAGGGATCGTAACACATGTGAAATGTAACGTCCACTGTTCAAAGAGCCATCAATGCGAACAAGAGGTGACCGAGACGTGTAACCAATGGCACCCCATATCATCACGCCGGGAGAAACGCCAGTATGGCGATGACGAATACACGCTTCCAATGTGCGTTCACCGCGATGTCGCCAAACACGGATGCGACCATCATGATGCTGCAAACAGGACCTGGATTCATCCGAAAAAATGACGTTTTGCCATTCGTGCACCCAGATTTGTCGTTGAGTATACCATCGCAGGCGCTCCTGTCTGTGATGCAGCGACAAGGGTAACCGCAGCCATGGTCTCCGAGCTGATAGTCCATGCTGCTGCAAACGTCGTCGAACTGCTCGTGCAGATGGTTGTTGTCTTGCAAATGTCCCCATCTGTTGACTCAGGAATCGAGACGTGGCTGCACGATCCGTTACAGCCATGCGGATAAGGTGCCTGTCATCTCGACTGCTAGTGATACGAGGCCTTTGGGATCCAGCACGGCGTTCCGTATTACCCTCCTGAACCCACCGATTCCATATTTTGCTAACAGTCATTGGATCTCGACCAACGCGAGCAGCAGTGCCGCGATACGATAAACCGCAACCGCGATAGGCTACAATCCGACCTTTATCAAAGTCGGAAACGTGATGGTATGCATTTCTCCTCCTTACACGAGGCATCACAACATCGTTTCACCAGGCAACACTGGTAAACAGCTGTTTGTGTATGAGATATCGGTTGGAATCTTTCCTCATGTCAGCACGTTGTAGGTGTCACCACCGGCGCTAACCTTGTGTGAATGCTCTGGAAAGCTAATCATTTGCATATCACAGCATCTTCTTCCTGCCGGTTAAATTTCGCGTCTGTAGCACGTCATCTTCGTGGTGTAGCAATTTTAATGGCCAGTAGTGTCTTTAGTGTCCTATCCACCCAAAGTAATTAAAACCTGATTAAAGGCTACCTGCACACCAACAACAGCAACTGTAAATGCAACAGACATAGAAGACATAATAATACACCTAACAAGAACACTCACACAACAAGTAAACAGGAGAGCAACAACAGAATAAGACGACGACTAGAACAAATAAAATAAGGATACAAAAGAATAAAGAGCTGAACGTGGATGGAGAGCAGCTGAGTTAAGAAAGAGAGTTGCCTATCAGTGTTCCAAGAGTGCAGAGAACAGAATTGCCATGTGGTCTGCTCGGCGCAAGAGCGGCAGGGAGCAGTGAGGTAGCCTACAATCCGATCTGTAAGAGTGGCGGGGAGTGGTGAGCTAGAAAGCTACCTTGAAGTCTGATCCCTGACAGTGGTGGTGGGCAGTGAGCTCATGAGGTGGGGTATGGTCCTATTGGTGAGAGGGGTGGGGAGCGCTGAAGTTTTGGGAGGGAACTGATGCCTGGATCGCTTAGCAATATGCTCTGACCGCATGGTGCCCGAAAATCGCAGCTTTTGTGACTGCTGACAACACATTCCGAGTGTGATGCTAAGTCAAAGGATAAGATGTAACAACTCACTGAAATGTATGTAAACATTTATTGAGATTCTTAAATTTGAGATATTCTTTCGAAATCAATAGTGGAAACATGTTCCTGGAGGTGTTGTCTGCCTTAATGTATCGTACTAGAGCACTTCTGTCTTTTTTGCCTTGGTAATGGCGCGGTCAATGCAGCGGACTGTGGAGTAAAGAGGCTCAGGTGCTATTCCTGGTTGGGTCGAAATTTATTTTTTCCATTTGCAGACTGGGTGTTGTCTTTTGTTTACTGCCGTATAGTCATAATTATCATTACTATTGAGATGGCTCAATGGGTACAACCCGACAATCAATAAATTGAAAAGAAAAAGTGATCTTTCTTTACTTTCTTTTTTAATAGAAGAGAAAAGTTTCATGTACTAGTAAGGTATGCAATCCACCTGTGCACTTGGTGTATAACACATTTTCTGCACCCTGAAAAACATTTTCTCAAGGGTGTAGGGTGGGGCGCCGTTGCAGCAGCCTAGCTTACAATTTTCATCCCACTCATTACGTCCACCAGAGACAAATTTTGAAATCGGATGAGATACCATTCATTTTTTACGAATCATCCACTCCTTACAAAAATCTGGCTCTTTGAATCAGTTCAGGAGCAGACTACCCATCTCTAGTTTTGATCTGATTTCTCTCACCATCATGATCATAATACAAGACAAATACAGTGAAGAGCCAAAGAAACTGGTACACCTGCCTAATATCATGTTGGGCTACAGCGAGCACGTAGAAGTGCCGTAACACGATGTGGCATGGAATCAACTAATGTCTGAAGTAGTGCTGGAGGGAACTGACAACCTGAAACTGCAGGGCTGCCCATAAATCCGTAACAAAACAAGCGGGTGGAGATCTCTCCTGAACAGTACGTTGCAAGGCATCCCAGATATTCTCAATAACGTTCATGTCTGGGGAGTCCGGTCGCCAGCGGAAGTGTTTAAACTCAGAATAGTGTTAATGGAGCCACGCTGTAGCAATTCTGGTGTGTGGGGTGTCCCATTGTCGTGCTGGATTTGCCCATATCCGTCAGAATGCGCAATGGACGTGAATGGATGCAGGTGATCAGACAGGGTGCTTGCGTAGTGTCACCTGTCAGAGTCGTATCTAGACGTATCAAGGGTCCCATTGCACTCCAACTGCACACGCCCCATACCATTACAGAGCCTCCACCAGTTCGAACAGTCCCCTGCTGACATGCAGGGTCCATGGATTCTTGAGGTTGTCTCCATACCTGTACACGTCCATCCACTCGATACAATTTGAAACAAGTCCAGGAAACATGTTTCCAGTCCTCAACAGTCCAATATCGGTGTTGAAAGGCCCAGGCAAGGCGTAAAGTTTCGTGTCATGCAGTCATCAGGGGTAGACGAGTGGGCTTTCGGCTCTGAAAGCCCATCTCGATGATGTTTCGTAGAATGGTTAGCACACCGACACTTGTTCATGGCCCAGCATTGAAATATGCAGCAATTTGCGAAGGGGTTGCACTTCAGTCACGTTGAACGGTTCTCTTCAGTCGTCGTTGGTCCTGTTCTTGCAGGATCTTCTTCAGGCCGCAGCCATGTCGGAGATTTGATGTTTTGCCAGATTCCTGATATTCACCGTACACTCGTGAAATGGTCGCACGGGAAAATCACCACTTCATCGCTACCTCGGAGATGCTGTGTCCCATCGCTTGTTCGCCAACTACAACACCACGTTCAAACTAACTTAAATCTTGATAACCTGCCATTTTAGCAGCAGTAACCGATCTAACAACTGCCAGACACTAGTTGTCTTATATGGGCGTTGCCGACCACAGCGCCGTCTTCTGCCTGTTTACGTATCTCTATATTTGAATACGCCTGCCTATACCAGTTTGTTTGGCGCTTCAGTGTAATTGGATGCTATGTAGTGGCATGTACAGGATCGAGAGTAGGATCCATGCGCAATATAATTCCCTGTCCTTCATTTCACGTTGGAGATAAGTGAAAACGTTTTTGCTGTGTGGAAGCGAACCGCTCACAATCGCAGCGAATGGTCAGATGATGGGTGGAACATCCGGTCACTGGGAATTGTGGACAGACTCCCGACCCGTGGCTGGCGGCTAACTCTTTTGATGTCGGATCTCAGGGACCAGAGCGACCGACGCTCGCTATTTTTAGAATGGCTGAGGGCAGTTTTCTCACGAAAGCCGCATGGCATGTTTTGGGCACGAATGCGCCAGCTCGGAGCCACAACTGTGCTATTGTTTGGGTCGTTTCGGAGAAATGGTCGCCGAGCTCCATTGGAGAGCCGACAGAAGGGCGCGACATGTAGCACCCCGATTATCATATTCAGTTGGCGCCGGTTCTTAGAAAACTTCCCGAACAATCTTCTGACATAGGCTGTGATAGAATGCTAAGCTGTTATTTCAGCACACATTTGCAGTCGATGTCAGGAATTAGCAGTAAGGAATGGTATTGGTGCCTAGGTAGGTGAGAGTCTAGATTAATTTTTTGCAAGGCCATAACTGGCGAAAGCTTTGTTTATTGGCGACGATTGACTTAGTTCCGGCATAGCGGGTCGGGCGCTCTCTGGGCGTGGGGCGCAAGAGAATTTGAAGTTGTTGGTTCCTGTCCGTCACAGCAGTCGACTTTGCTGCAGAGTAATAAAAACAGATTCGCATGTCCGGCTACATGGACAAACACTTAGTTTTTTCTCGCTCGCACTTCGATCGGTGTCCAAGGCGGAGCCTATCTCCGTGTAGAGGTTGTGATCTGCATAACATCCTAATTCTGGCCCCTAACTTGTGTATCAGTTTGGAGTCCCATGGTAGCAAACACGCAGCTAGTTTCCATATTGGCGAACCTTTCCTTAGGATTCGTACCCAACGGATCACACTGCTACAATTTAGTTTCTTTTTCCATCTCTCATCAATCACCTGATTTTTTTTAGACCCGTCGTAGATATAAGTTGGCGGCCCCTATGTGCTAATCCTTATGTTTTCTTTATCTTTTACTTAGCGAGTTGCCTTCCATGGCGACTGAAGCTTTTGTGTTTCTGTTCCACATTCATGGAGGTTGTCGTAAATCAGCGTTGTCTACAGCGTCTTTAACTTATACAAGATATCATTTTATGTACGTGTTACTTTTGGAGGGGAAAAGTTTCTTTGATTATTGTCTCGAGAAAAGAATGGCAGATACTTAAATTCGTTCTTTCTTCAGTCAGTGTCGTTGTTGTAATGTCATTCCGTTCCGAATGCTACAAAGAGTAAGGTAAGTATGTTAAGGGATGCAAATCGTACAGATTGTAATTACACGATAGAGCAATGTGACCACAGGGAAGGCGACTTTTCGGAGGACGAGATGTTGTTTGAGAAAACGGAGCGTATAGGTCCAGATGCCAGTGTTTTTACCGTCCTGAGATTGATCATGAACGGGGAACACACACTATTCAGGATAATGCGGATTCCGTTGAGCTACACCGGAAGCAACCTGTTGAAGCCGCTGTAACAATCCAAAGCCCGTTGCAAAAAGACAACAGGTCAGTGAGTCGGTACCATCATAATAGCGCGCGAGAATACAGAGGTTGCAACATCGTGTTACCAGTATGCATTTCAACTACCAGAGTATTCTATTTTGGCTTTCCTTAAAGGGATGGAAAGAAAGAGAGGAAACAGGTAAAAGAAGGGGGAAGTGGAAATAAAAAGGATGAGAAGGCAGAAGGATTTTATAAGGAAATTCTCCAGGTGGAGGAAAAGAGGAATGAGGCAGAGGAGAGGAGGGTGAATCGGAAAAGTCACGAGATCTAAATTTTTAAGAACTTACGGAGTGAATCCCCTCTGAAATTCGTGAAATCAGGTAAAAGAATCTTGAGGGTATTTTTGTTCTGTCGTTGCAGCTAAAAAAATGCGTATTTTTTCTCTTTTTACCAGACGCGTTTCGCTTTATTTAGGTAAAGCATCATCAGTTTTCTGTAATTAAGTTATTTACATTTTGATATGCTTTAAGATCGAAAAACAGTTCGGTAACGATATGCTGGTTTGTACGTACGGCGATTTTCGCTTGATTTCTCGCTTACATTTGGAAATGCCGTCTGCTAGCACATCGTTGATGATTTTCTTCTTTGGACATTGATAGTTGTAGCCTAACTTTTAGTCGTTCTGCAGCACTGTACACTTCTTATGCTTCTACAGCACACTTTTTCGCGCACCTCTGTTTTCTGTTTATTTTTGTACTTCCAAGTATGTGTTGTGGTTTGTGTCTCGTAGTGTTGCCAACATAACTTTGCCACTAGTTTGTCTTTGACCTACATTCTTTAATTTTTTTTAGGTTATTGAATGTGTGTAATTCTATGTAATTATGCTGCTGTGTATTTGTAAGAGTAGGGCAGGAATAGTGGCGCAGATTGTTTTTTTGTTGAGGGTGGGAGAAACCATAAACCATGATGAGTGGACATAAGTGTGTAGTAGGGTGATGGAGTGTGAGTTGGAAGAGAAGGTGAGGAGCAAGAAGTGAAATGAAATTGGGATGGTGGGGGTGGGGGAGTGTTGTGTGAGAGAGTGGGAGGGGGTGAATGATGGGTAATTTCCTCAATTATTTTACATAGAGTCTGGTTTCCAATATTTATCAGGGAAAAGACGTTGAAAATAGCAAAAACGTGTGCAGAAGCAAAACAAACTGCAATTGGCGCAAAAGAAGACGCGCGGTTACCTAAATCAGAAGCGCCAGGAGCCAAGAAAATAGCTGTCACTGCAGCCGGAAGAGCTAAGCACGCGAACCAAACAGCCAATCAGAAGACAAAGATCCTCACCAGTCGACTAAGAGAAAGCGCATCTCGAATAAACGCACAAAAATACGAACGATTGGATCACCTTGAACAAGCGTTCAAAACAGGTAATGCAAGGGAGGTTATGTGGGTCGGTCCTTACCGACGGGTTCCGGTTTAAGAGGGGGGCCGCACAACTGGAATAGAGACGAGATCTGTGTGCGCTCGGAGATCCATTCCAGATGGACGCGAGAAGCGACACCGCACACCCTTAGCGGTAATTCGAGTCGGTACGATGGTCACTGTAGACATGATTTAGCACATCATGTGGAATCTGTTCAGATATTGGCGTGGATGAGATGTTCAAGTGTGGGAGGAACACCTGCGTTCGATAACAAACACTTTGCGTCTGTTGTAAAATTTCAGAACATCAAAGAGGTAGGGAGTACTTTACATCCCGATCTGGATGGGTCAGTATAATAAGTCACTGCTCACTTCGTGGCCACTGAGTGCGAAGCTGGAATTTATTATAGAAGGGGGCGATGAGGAAAAAAATGAGAGACGTTACACCACGCAGAAGTTCGTTCGACGAATTTAGGACGCATTCCTTGTCACACAGTGGTTGCGAGAAATGAAAAAAAATAATGATGTGGCCAGATCTCGAATCGTCAGGATACAAAAGGCCTATCAGAACGTTCAACGCATTACTCAGAAAAAAATTAAATTCTTAGACTCTCCATGTAGCGCTGCAGAGATAATTCGGTTTTACATCTGTAAACTCCCCACCCACTATCAACAAGCAAGCGTTATTTGGAAGATGCGGTGACAACAATGAATCGTTTAAAAGTTTGCTGTCCGAACTGGAACTTGTGTTTGACAAACTGCAAGGGTAAGAAAAAGGTGAAGCGAAGGTGAAATCAGCAACCCCGCAAGAATAAGGAACGGAGGAATGTGCGAAACAAACTGCAAGGTGTGAGACAGGAACGATGAGCGCAAGCGGGCCATATGAATTACGTGGGCCAGGGCAACGGAGCTGAGAATGCCAGTAAGCCTGATATAAACTGGCGTGAACAAAGGCACCGTCAGCAGGGAAACAACCGACAGGGCAGACAGAACCATAATAATAACGACGACAGAATCTTAATTAGGTGTCCGAACCCGTCCATTGGACTACAAAAGCGAAGTGACAATCATAACTGACGCCAGATATCAAACCATTTCTAGAACAGGAGCTTCGTCATTTGTTGTTTTTACTTTTTTGTTAGTATTGGGGTTGATCTCCTTTTTGTGAAATTTCCCTTATGTGTTACTGTGTAGGATAGAGTCCACGTTAGTATCTAAAATACCTCTGCTTTTCCTGGGTGTGTTTCTCTAGGTCTCATTTCGTTTGTTTTGCGTGAATGACAGTTGTGCGTCGGAAACCGTATCTCGAAATATTCTTGCATATGTAAGGGTAGGTTATCAAAGTCATCGTTTTCTATTGTGCGAAAATATCTAGACGTTTTCATTATCTGTCTGCTCCGTAGGGATCGACATCGTTGCATTTCCTGTGGGCTGTCGTGTTTGTAGTCGAATTGTCTTTGGTTTGGTCAGAAGTCTTGGTGCAGTACTGGGGTGCGTTGTAAGTGAGACTGTAAATGGACGAGACATTGGCGCACACGTAGGTATTGTGACGCCCTTCTAGCTTTGTTTCGGATGAATACGAACACAGTAGTGCATAGGTCCACCCCAGACTATTTATGTACTGAGGAGGGTAAGGTAGCCACAGTGCCCACTCTCGTGACAAGCGCACAGGGTCATTGGGAATTATTTTAGATAGGAGCGTGAGGCCTCGCCAGTTTTGGGAGCGCAAAGTTCCAAAGACATATGCTTAAACCGCTAAACGGCCCACCCTCGCCATACTTACGAAAGGTCACCCTGTCATTTCGCGACTGTCACGGTGTCATAACGCCCTTGGGTGCGTGCACAATTTATCGTGACCGATAGTGACGTGTTCGTTGAGCAAGTGCACTATACTGATACCAGAACTGTGACTCGATCAATTGACACCTTCTGTACTAACTTCTACGTTACGCAAAATTAGTATGCACTGGATCTGAAATACACTGAAGCACATACAGGGTGTTACAAAATGGTACGGCCAAACTTTCAGGAAACATTCCTCACACACAAAGAAAGAAAATATGTTATGTGGACATGTGTCCGGAAACGCTTACTTTCCTTGTTAGAGCTCATTTTATTACCTCTCTTCAAATCACATTAATCATGGAATGGAAACACACAGCAACAGAACGTACCAGCGTGACTTCGAACAATTTGTTACAGGAAATGTTCAAAATGTCCTCCGCTAGCGACGATACATACATCCACCCCCCGTCGCATGGAATCCCTGATGCGCTGATGCAGCCCTGGAGAATGGCGTATTGTATCACAGTCGTGCACAATACGAGCACGAAGAGTCTCTACATTTGGTACCGGGGTTGCGTAGATAAGAGCTTTCAAATGCCCCCATAAATAAAAGTCAAGAGGGTTGAGGTCAGGAGAGCGTGGAGGCCATGGAATTGGTCCGCCTCTACCAATCCATCGGTCACCGAATCTGTTGTTGAGAAGCGTATGAACACTTCGACTGAAATGTGCAGGAGCTCAATCGTGCATGAACCACATGTTGTGTCGTACTTGTAAAGGCACATGTTCTAGCAGCACAGGTAGAGTATCCCGTATGAAATCATGATAACGTGCTCCATTGACCGTAGGTGGACGAAACTAAAATGAGCCCTAACATGGAAATTAAGCGTTTCCGGACACATGTCCACATAACATCTTTTCTTTATTTGTGTGTAGGAATGTTTCCTGAAAGCTTGGCCGTACCTTTTTGTAAGACCCTGTATATGTAAACATGCAGAAGACGGCGCTGCGGTCGACAACGCCTATATAAGACAACAAGTGTCTGGCGACGTTGTTAGATGGATTACTGCTGCTACAATGGCAGGTTATCAAGATTTAAGTGACTTTGAACATGGTGTTATAGTCGGCGCACGACTGATGGGACACAATATCTTCGAGGTAGCGATGAAGTGGGGATTTTCCTGTACAATTTCACGGGTGTACCGTGAATATAATGAATCCGGTAAAACATCAAATCTCCGACATCATTGCGGCCGGAAGAAGATCCTGCAAGAGCGGGACCAACTACGAGTGAAAAGAATCATTCAATGTGACAGAAGTGCAACACTTCCGCAAATTGCTGCAGATTTCAATGCTGGGCCATCAACAAGTGTCAGTTTGCGGATCATTAAACGAAACATAATCGATATGGGCTTTCGGAGCCCAAGGCATACTCTTGTACCCCTGATGACTGCACGACACAAAGCTTTACTTCTCGCCTGGGACCGTCGGCGCCGACATTGGATTGTTGATGACTGGAAACATGTTGCCTGGTCGGACGAGTCTTGTTTCAGATTGTATTGAGAGGATGGACGTTTACGGATATGGAGACAACTTCATGAATCCATGGACCCTACATGTCAGCAGGGGACTGTTCAAGCTGGTGGAGGCTCTGTAGTGGTGTGGGGCGTGTGCAGTTGGAGTGATGTGGGACCCTAATACGTCGAGATACGACTCTGACAGGTGCTACGTACGTAAGCATCTTGTCTGATCAGCTGCATCCCTTCATGTCCATTGTGCGTTCTGACGGACTTGGGAAATTTCTGCAGGACAATGCGACACCCCACACGTCCAGAATTGTTACAGAGTGGCACCAGGACCACACTTCTGAATTTACACACTTCCGTTGGCCACCAGACTCCCCAGACATGAACATTATTGAGCATATCTGGGATGCCTTGCAACGTGCTGTTCAGAAGAGATCTCCACCCGCTTGTATGGTTACGGATTTATGGTCAGCCATGCAGGACTCATGGTGTCAGTTCCCTCCAGCACTACTTCAGACATTAGTCGAGTCCATGCCACGACGTGTTGTGCCACTTCTGAGTGCTCGCAGGGGTCCTACACGATATTAGTCAGGAGTACGAGTTTCTTTGGCTCTTCAGTGTAGGATCTAGCAGCTCTTCGTGACTAGCAATATCTTATAAGTTTCAGAGAAATCAAATCATCCTGATCGGCAGCGTGCAAACCACAGGTAGAGCCACAATTCGCACAAACCAAACGGGACACGCGCCGTCTCGCGAGGGAGTTCTCCACTGTGCCGGCAGCACAGTGGGGACAGCAAGCTGCTCAGTAACATGGAATGAAACGTATATAGTATCATTCCTCTTTTGCCATTTGTTTCCATCTTGCGGACATCAACAAAATACGCATACTGATTTATTATTTCGGGCATCTCGATAAAGTGGCGGCTGGTGCCCATTCTGTTTTTTATCACGATGTGTTTGGGAGATATGTTGCAATTATGGCCGCACGTTCTGTCCTCACGGAACAGATGCGAAGAAAAAGCAGGAAGAGGTCTAGACCTGACACACACACAAGAGGAAGAGAGAGAATTATTCATAATCTGCTCAGGAAATAGAAATATATATAAACAAAAATATTTAAAAAATGATATTGATAATTTAAGTTACATTACTTACTAATAATCTGCACAAGGATAATTAAATGGAATGTTTAATTTAATTACCTGCATGTCAATTATTATGCATCATAATTCATAAAGGCAGTTTCTGAAGTGGGTGAAGATGCGTGAGATAGGTAGCAGTGGAATTCTGATTTCGTTATGATAAGCACTACTTTAAGTTATTCCTAAAAGGGACCACACCAACCATTCACTTCTAAGTCCTTTATTTGTGCAGGTTAGAAATTGATACACTAGTTATGGTACACTATTGGATTAAGTTGTATATCATGTTCTCTGTCCAATATCTATGAGTACAGAAGTTTGATTATCCATGTCTCAAGTTAATCAGTTTGTTCCTTTTCACATCTCAGAAGAGTGGGAAATACTGAGGCCCATAGTATGTGTAGTTCTTCGTTTTCATGAACCTGTAAATTGAAATATGTAACTACAGGATTACAATCATTGAACTACATGAAAAAAACATAAATTAGTTACTACCTACTGCGTGAACACTCTGTATTCAACATGTAAACGTCACTACGGATATTCGGATTTAAATAATGACATGTTCGATATGCCTGCAATCATTGGCAATAATGTCGCGCAGACGAATAGCGAAATTCCGCATGACCCGCTGAAATGTCGGAACATCGATGCTGTCGATGACCTCCTGAATGACTGTTTCCAGCTTAGTATTGGTTTTGGGGCTATAGCTGTACACCTTATCTTTAATTTAGCCCCACAGAGAGAAGTGGCATGTGTTCAGATCCGGATGACATGCCGGCTAATCGAGGTACCACGAGGTACCCGAGAGTCCCAAAGTGCTCCTCCAGGACATTAAACATTTTCCTGCTCTGATGCAGTCTAGCTCCGTCTTGCATAAACCACATCTTGTCGAAATCAGGGTCAATTTGGACAATTGGTATGAAATAATCTTCCAAAATCTTCACGTATCATTCGGTAGTCACTGTGCCATCAAGGAATATCGCACCGATTATTCCGTGACTGGACGTTGCACACCACTCACTAACCTGCTGAGGGTGAAGAGATTTCTTGATCGTGAAATGCGAATTCTCAGTCCACCAAATGGGCCAATTTCGCCTATTGACGAACCCATTCAAATTAAAGTGGGCTTCGTCACTAAACCAAACCATATTCCCATCAAAGTGATACTCGTCAGTTCTGTGAATATTGTGTTAGCGAAACGCAACCGCTGTTCCATGGCCCTGGGAATTAATGACTGATGAGTTCGAATTGTGTATGGGAAGAGATGCAGGTCTTCAACAATTTGTCACAGTGTCTCCCGGCTAATTCCCACCAGTTGTGCAGCTCGTCCGATCGATTTTCTGGGGCTGGTTTGAAACACAGCTCGTGTCTTCTCGATGTTTTCAGGCGTTTTCACCCTTTTCGGACGACCAACATTGTCAACATTATCATCACGAACACTACTCATTCTCTCAAACTAGTGAATCAAATTCTTGATTGTTAGCACACTTGGACCGATTGTCTTCAGCTTGAACTCGGTCGCAAACTTCCTTTGAGCCGCAGTTTAGCTGTTATTGCTCGCCTTCACGATCGCTATACGGTCAGGCCGTATCGTGACATTTTCACGTGAAAATAAACGACAACAACAAGGTGCGTGCGCATGCGTATGCTAATTTCCATCGTGCCCTGCGGCCAACCGTGCAGTTTCAACGTCCTAACGCAAATCGTTCACAATTTATGACCATTTTATTTCATATAGTTCAATAATTGTCACCCTGTATGTACAATAATTGTTTTAACGTATGTGTATGAGGTTGTGGATAATGCACCAAAAGCAGAATGCATCAACATTTTACAGCGATCCACATTGGAGCTAGTTGAGGGGTCGCACGGCCTGGTACGCGAGCAGTTGGCACAGGAGTGAGCTGGAGGGAGACAGTACCTTAGCGGCCGACTTGTGTACTGTGCGAGGCCGGATAAATTCCCCGAGCGGCCAAGGTGACCTAATCCGTGGCCAAAACAACTTTCGCTGTCGGTGAGAAGGCATGGTGGATACGGGGGCGAGACCTGTTCACATGTACAGGTCGCACCAGACATGACAGTGCCGCGGTCCACATGGAGGGGGGGGGAGGAAAGGGGGGGGGGGACTGACACCCGCCAGCACTAAGGGACTGCTGTTCTCCTCAGTAGAGACGGATGAGAAGGATTGACGCGACATGCGTGGGTGTAAGCTGCCTGTAACAGCCGACGCACCGCACCTAGCTGTTGACACAGTGGCCTGTGGCAGAGGGCGAGGCACAACCCATGCACCTTCTAGCGTCCAGCTGACAGATGAGGACTGAATTGAAGCAATGAACGCCCACGCAGTGGAGCAGTGGAGCCGACCAAACTATGCCTCACTACCCAAGTAGAGTGCATGGCTAATAATACACAACATGGGGATCACACACATCGTCTTAGAAGACAGTAATAAACGCAGTAATGGGCCACCTGTTACACGATGTCTCCCCACCATAGAGCCGCCCAACAGCCACCGGACGAGAGACTGTGCGGTTGACAGCTGTACCGCTCCTGATACACTCCAGTGGGTATGGTACATGTGACTGTGCACTATCTCTGATCTCTCCCTCTCTCGTTACACCCACCTTTTACGTGGACAAACCACACTACGCTCCACCACACACCGTTGGGTGGCTTGCGGAGTATAAATGTAGATGTAGATGTAGAAGACACTGCGACAAACGTTTTGTATTGAGGTATGTGTGTGGAATTTTCTTTATATTACTCATTATGGTAGGTATTTGCTGCAGCAACTAAAACGCAACACAGTTCCAACTCGCATGTATTTATACACACTTCCATAAACTCTAATGGCACACTTTCATTGTAAGTTACTGTGTTTTCTATTATGTCTTTCACTAATCAATGCACCATTTCTTCTTCATGGTATAACAACCCTACCACAACAAAGGTCAAAATTTAATAATGATTGTGGTGTTGCTCACGCTGCTAAATACTGCATTTTCGGGCAACAACAAAGTTATTATGTGGCAGGTGTCATTAGAGCACAGTTAATAAAGTCAATTCATGTAATAATGAATAAACTAGGCACTCATCTTTTCCTGTTTCCCACGCCGGTCTCGTTGTAAAATCATGGCTCAATCGTCGAAAATCTAGGTGGTGATGATTCCAAGCTCGGATGCAAAGAGGCCTGGGTTTTATTCTGCTATATTTAAAAGTTTTATAGATGTGTTTCACAAACCATTCTTGAAGATTACACTTTTGCAGGACAATGGTGATGTAAAAAAATAATCAGCACTCCGAATTTAAGTTACACTTCCTTTTTATTGCTTTTGTTGCAATATCACGTAACACACTAAACATCACTTCACAATACAAAACATACTTGAAAACATCTTCCTCACTGTTAAAGTTCACATTTTATAAGCTGACTACAATATGCGTCTTTCCCACATGACGTCCAAGACTTGACTTTTTCAAGGTCCGACTCTCTAACAACTAACAACCGCTTACACGCCCAAAAATCAGAGTTACAAGTACATCAAAGATCATAGTGACAAAAGAAAGAATACACATAAGAATAATATCATTGCAACATAAACATATCGATGTACCAAAGTATCTCTACATTAATGAAATCAAATCTGAATGTTGTGTCAGAAACATGTTAACTACTTTACAGAAACACAGTAGAGTATTGCTGGTATCGAGAGGTTCAGGTGAGGTGCCGTAATGGTTACGTAATTCAAGTACCATTACAATGGTATGTTTAAATGTCTTTTCTTTGTGCATATTCTCCATGAAACATGGATATTCAATCTTTCCACCAACATGATCACCTTCGCCCTTATTATTATACGATCGTATAGGTACCAATTCTATCATATTAGACATTCGTTTTTGTGATACTCTACATGTCTATGTACATCATCCTGTATTCACTTTAGGTTGCTGTATTTTCGCCATTATGGATTTTATTACGTTGTATTGTTCTGCTTTTATGATGTGTATGTCTGCGGTTTGACTCTTGCTATTCACATTTCTGGAATGAATGAATAGGATTAGTCATTTTATCAGCTTTGATTGATTATACACTAAACAATTGTTGTTCTAAGACACATGGCTGTGCGTGGTACTTTCATTAGTCAGAGATACAACTGGACTTAGTGTTGGTCTCAATTTTTTCTTTTTTGTGAACGTAAGTGGTGTTTTCTTACTGTCACAAACAGACGTTTTGATTATTGTAATTTGTAATTAGTGTGTGTTAACTGTAAGGTTTTTAGTCCAACCTGGCACACTCACTCCAAATAACTTGGGCAACAGACTGCTGTCAAGTTCTCCAGATGTGTACGATAAACTTAGTGAATAAGTGTGGGTCCCCGAGGATGTCTCTGTGTTGTCTGTCTTAATTGTGATGAATGAATAGAGGGTTGACAATTCTTAACCTCTGTTTCCTTATTGAACCCTTTTGTTCCTTTGGCATGTTGTGAAACGTTCGAGTTAGGTGTGATTTTTTCTTGCTGTTGTGCAACACTATCCCCATTTTTGAAATGAGACACACAGCTGCATAAAGATCTAGTGTGAGTGGCAGGGTAATGCAAGACGGCAGGCCCTGTGGCCTCTTCGTACACTTGATAAGGGCCATCAAACCAGCCTATCGTGTATTTTTAAAATCTGAATTAGCATAAATTCTAATTAACGTCATTTCACAACCGTATTTCTCTGTCATGCAAAGTAGGTAATTGGATTCTATGTACCGGGAGGTACATGAATGGGAGTAGGATGTATGCATATCATAATGCTGTTCATTTCACATTGTCAACGAGTGAAAACTTTTGGGCTGTGAGTAGGCCAACAGCTCAGAATAAGAGCAAATGATCAGAAGGTAGGGGTAACATCTAGTCACTGGGAATTGCGAACGGAGTTCCGACCCGTGGATGGCGGCTTTCTCTTTTGATGTTGGGTCTCAAGGGCCAGACTGGGTGCAGTTTTCTCGCGAAAACTGGGCGCCAGCTCGGCGTTACAACTGTGCTATTGTTTGGAAATTATCCGAAATATTGTCACTGAGCTTCACAGTATAGCCGACAGAATGGCGCCTCACGTAGCACCCCGATTATCATATTCCATTGTGCCCATTGCCTGAAAGCTTCCCGCACAATGTCCTGGCAGAGGCTGTGATAGGTTGCTCGACTGTTATATCAGCACACATTTGCAGTCACTATTAGGAATTGGCAGGAAGGAATGGTATTGGTGCCTAGGTTGACAGAGTATGGTCGTGGGAGTCTAGACAATTTTTTTGTAAGGCTATAAGTGGCGAAAGCTTCTTTTATTGGCGAGGATTGGCTGAGTTCTGGCACACCGGATCAGTCGCTCTCTGGGCCGAAGAGAAATTGAGGTTGCTGTTTCCTGGCTGCCACAGGAATCGGTCATGTAGCCTGGTGCCCTTGCTGCACAGGAATTTCATTTAAAGTTTCATGTGCCTGACCACCCAGACAAACACATAGAGTTTTTCTAAAATCATTCGACCTGCAAGGCGGAGCCCATCTCCATGTAGCGGAGCCGACTACGAGTAGCAGCGATCATCAGCATTCTGCCTTGCACTGTGGTGTTGGTAAAACACGCAGCTCTGGCCTGTAGGGTATCAGTTGATTTTAACCTCACAAAATTCGAAATGGGGTTTCTCAGCGGTTCATCTGTAGAACTACTTTGCTTCCTTAGGTGATATCAAAGAACAACATCCGATTACCCACTTCTTTATCAGTGTTATACATTTCATCTGTTCTCTTTGCTCCCGTTTGTCTTAGTAGAGAAGCACACTATATTTCATGCAATGTTGTTTGTACTAGGTTCTTGCCAACACCTCTACCAAGTGAGGACTATTAACATTTTTGGTTTATGTTCATAAAAAATGAAATGATCATATTGCATTGTTGGCCGGGATGTCCCATTCGGGTTCGGCCGCCAAGTATTAGTCTTATTTCAGTCGGCGCCAAATTGGGCGACTTGCGGCCGAGGATGAGGATGAAATGGAGGACAACACAACACCCAGTCCCTGAGCGGAGAAAATATCCGACCCGGCCTGGAATCGAACCCATGCCCAGTGCACGGGAGGCAAGCACGTTACAATTCAGCTAAGCAGGTGGACTATGTTCACATACATGATTGTTCTTTGTAAAAATTCATGATCAATTTTATATTCCGTTTCAAAAAATTAAATGTAATTATAATTTTTAGGACGGCATTTACCTGTTAAATCACACACATCAAAATCCTTTCTCGTCGTCATTTTTGGAGTGGAACTTTGATCAATTAATTTAATGAACAAATTATATGAGAAGCTAGTCACTCTATGTATAATTAATATCAAGGTTATTATAAGACAGCGTTACACGCCTTGCAGATTCAATAAAACTCACTTGAGTGCTATTTGCATAGCATCGTGATTCTGCCTAATAACTTTTGTATAAGTTAAGATCGCCCCATCGGAGGTTCGAGTCCTCCTTCGGACATGGGTGTGTGCGTTGTCCATATCGTAAGTTAGTTTAAGTTACATTAAGTAGTGCGTAAGCCTAGGGACCGATGACCTCAGAAGTTTGGTTCCATAGGAGCTTACCACAAAAATTTCAATTAAGAGTCCCACGATAGCAACCACACAGCTAGTTTCCAGACGATTTTAAAGAAGAAAAGCGTCTCACATTTAGTCTAGTCCGATATTCACATAATCGTGATCTATTGTACTCCAGCATACCAATAACGTACTCATGTCAGATAATTTTAAAAAAAGCTGACTCTTCAACGTCTTTACGTGTGCTGTGTGGAGTTCTGGGGCTACAGATATTTGTTCTGTAGAATGTCGTTGGATTCCCTCGCTTGTAACGATACACAGGTGGGTTTATTGTTTTGCGCCGTGTCACAGGCAGCAAGCCGTAAGAATTCCCCATAGCTGCTCTTCCAGTTATTATATGGTTCTTCCTGTGTGTTCTCGTGGAAAGGATGTTTATCAATAAGTCTCTAATTTTCACACCGACTAAATGATCGAAGTTCTGTAACTCGTCATATAATTGAACGGTGTCAGAGACGCTACATAACTATGTCTTGTACTGATGACCAAACCTCAGTATGGTGCGTGGCGGAGAATACTACACGTTTCCTTTCTTGTTCCACTCGTAAGCAGAACGAAGAAAAAAAGAAACTACTATCTACATGCCTCTGTACAAGCCCTAATTTCTCTTATCTTCGGTCCTTACGCAAAAAGTAACAAATTTAGCAGCTAAAGCTCCAAACGCTCGAGCAGTACTAAAAAAAAATGAATCTCACTGATGTTCTATGTGTGGTCTCCCTTAGAGATGAAACAGACTATCCTAAAATTCCCCCAATAAACCGAAGAAAACCATCCACCTTCCTTACATGTTCGTCATGCCTCGATATTTAATCATCGTGACTGTGCCAAGCATCACACTGTTGATGCTGTATTAGAGCATTACAGTACTAGTTTTTCCTACTCATTTCCATTTGTAGCTAGCTATCTGTCATTCATCGCACCAACTAGAAACATTTGTCTGTCATCTTATATCCGCCTACAGCCACCCAGCGGCGACACCACAACAGCATTAGCAGATTGCTGCACATTCTGTCCATCAGATTATTTATGTATATACGGAATAACAACGTCCGTATCACACTTCCTTGAGGCACTCCTGATGATACCCTTGTCTCTGAGGGCGACGTACTAGATGTTCCTCCCCTAACAGTCTGAACTGGGGGTGCGCTTTTCGGAAATCTAAGAATATAGAATCTGTAACTGGATGCAAAGCACGGAACACTGCATTGCCTTCGTGCAGAAAAAAACGTTCCTCACGTCTAGTCTAATCCAATACTCACGTAACCGATATGTACGAGGGTTATTCGGAAAGTAAGGAACGATCGGTCGCGAAATGGAAAATCTAATGAAGCTTTGCACAGATGCATTGGGCACTATGTCTAATACGCCCGTCGATAGCATCACGTCGCTCTTTTCAGTTCTGAGCTCACAGTGAGAACGTAAAGATGGCTAGAAATTAGCGTCTCCCGCTAAGTATGAGGGCGTGGCGAAAGTTTTCGCCCGAAGCTATGCAATCCACATAACACAACTGTCATGTGGTTCGTCCTACACGACTATTCTCGGCCGCGCTCTGCAGGGGCAATGAAGATGCTCCTGCAGCGTTTTTGATGGGAAGTGTTTGATCACCCACAATACAGCCCGTAATTGGCTACCCCTGAGGTTCATCTCTGAGTGAACCGCTGGCTACGAAGACAATATTTTGACACAGACAACGAGCTGCAGTCCAGAGTAGAAAATAGTCGAAAAGCACTGGCGGCTGTCTTCTATAATGAGGGAATTGATGTCTAAGTCTGGCGGCGACTGTGTAGAGAAGTAGCTGGAAGGTGTAGCTAACTATGGCAAATAAAACAGTTTTGATTTTCACTGTGGTTTCCATTTCGCGACCTATCGTTCCCTACTTTCCGAATAGCCCTCGTATTAACAGGTAGTCAGTACTTCAGCATAGCAAGAGACAAATAATGTACCCATGTCAGCTATGTGCCATATACCTTCTTTTAAGTAAAAGTGCTACAATTTAACCCCCACTGATCTCCAATGCCATGTGTGAGCCATGCGGGCGTGATGTACCACTCCTGTTGGTCATCAATCCACCTCTGAGAGACGCGATCACACAGTGGCCTTGATGGGGTATCTTACATGTGTGCCACAGAACTTACGATATTCGACGCATACAGACACACGACTGTCAGTGATGGTCTACCACCAGCTTCAGTGTTGTGTGCCAGTGGGAAAAAATTATTCTACTAAATCAAATGGTTCAAATGGCTCTGAGCACTATGGGACTTAACTTCTAAGGTCATCAGTCCCCTCGTGGTAATGTACATGTGCGTCAGTGAAAAAGACCAATAAAAAGGTGTTAGCATGTGGACGTAATGTGCTGTTCCAGTCTCTTCTGTACCTAAGGTCCATCACCGTTCCCTTTGGATCCCTAGGTAATTCGGTGCTCTCCGATACACACGATCGAACAGCGGAGGAGTGGTACTCAAGCGTCAACTTTAGGTTACAATATCTCCGGCTGTAATTAACATTTTACAATGCAACAAACGGCACTAATTACGTATTTGTTTATGTGTTCGGATGTGCTAACAAAACTAACGGGGATCCATTTAAAAAAACGTAGGTTTGTGTTAAAAAACATACTTCTGTGCATTTTTTTATGGTTTGTATTAACCAATTACACTAGCCCCTCTCCTCACGTTCGGTCTGTGGAATCGATTCGTCAGTATTTGATGTGGTTTACGAAATATATCCAGCGGTAATGTTAGGTGACTCACCCTGTATATGATGTGGATTTTAATATGAGATATGACAACAGAAAGCGATTCTTGGGCATTCGATAGAGAGATTTACTTTTAATCTAGTGTGGGAAGGCCACACATGCAAAGATAACAATCATCTGTGCTCGACATGTATCTAGACTATTAATCGTCTGTGATATTCACAGTAATAAGATGTTATTTTTAACGATATATGCGTAACCCAACCACCTAAAATAAAGTTCATTCGCATTCGATAAGCTTTTCCCTTATTTAAATTCCGTAATGCAAACCTATCACAGTGATCAGAGATTTGTAATCATACTAGTATATTGCAGCAATTAATCTATATGTATGTTGTTGATATTCCATGGAAGAAAGTCCAAGTAATTCTCGATAATTTTACCCACAAAATTGTGTGTCTTGCACGAACACTTTTCTGCTGCCGCATAATGTGCGACAAATCACACGGTAAGGTCTGTATCAGTGACGCACAATATTATGACAACCAATCTATGGAAGAAAGTCCTACATCGAAACAAATACCCCATAAACCGCCGTATAGTGCATGGTGGAGGGTACATCGTAGACAACTCAGGACATATGTGGGTAAACACATTGTAATAATGTCGAGTTATCTCTCATATTACAATTATATTATCCTCCTACGTACTGCTCACATGAGGATGGTGAGGATAAGATTAGAATAATTACTGCACGCAGAGAGGCATTCAAAAAGTCGTTCTCCCCGTGCTCCATACGTGATTGGAACAGGAAGGAACCCTAATGCGAGGACTATTCGGAAAGTAAGGTCCGATCGGTCGGGAAATCGAAACCACTGTGAAGATCAAAAACTTTTTATTTGAAACAGTTAGCTACACCCTCCAGCTACTTCTCTACAAAGTCGCCGCTCCGAGTTAGACATTTGTCACAGCGTTCTACCAACTTTCCGTCACCGTCGTCATAGAAGCCAACCGCCTCTGCCTACCGCCAATTCTCTACGCTGGTCTTTAGTTCGTTGTCTGTGTCAAAATGTTGTCTCCATAGCCAGCGGTTCATGTGAGCAGAGATGAGACTCAGGAGGAACCAATTGCAGGCTATATTGTGGGTGGTGAAACACTTCATATCGAAATCGCTGCAGGAGCATCTTCATTGCTCCTGCAGAGTGCGGCTGAGAATTATCATGAAGAAGGAAACGCATGGCAGTTATGTTATGTGGGCTGTATGACATCAGGCGAAATCTCTCATCAGGTCCTCATACTTGGCGGCAGGCTCTACTTTCTAGTCATCTTTACGTGCTCACTGTGCGTTCAGAATTGAAAAGAGTGATGTGATGCATCGACAGGTATACTAGACACACTGCCCAACGCATATGTGCAAAGTTTCATCGGATTGTCACTGTCGTTTCCATTTCGCACCTGATCGGACCTTACTTTCCGAACAGCCCCTCAAGTGGTACAGTGGGACGTAATCTCTGACATGCACCTCAAGGTAGTTTGCAGAGTAAAGATGTAGATGTAGAATATGCTGCAAGATATTCTCGGTGAGCGAGAATATCTCAGATGTTACCAGCCGACAAAGTATACACTGTTTGATAGAATAGCGACGGATAATAATCGAGTAAGAACACTTGACACATCCTCCATAACCACAGCTCACATTCGCAAGGAAATAACATTAGAAGTCCCTTGAAAATTAGGAGATAACTATAAAAAATGATGCTCGTAAGTGACATAAGTTTACAGATGCCTCAGCTGGAGACAGATGCAGATCCCCGCGTATTCCGAATCAAACAGAATGTGAAGAAAGACACGAGATTATGCATGTTAAATTTGCAAACAAAAGCTCATGAAAACGGTACGACAGACTATCCAATCAACTGACACAAGTACAAGGTTCGCTGCAAGCTGCGTCTTTACGAAAATTTCACGGCATGCTGGTAAAAATTCTATTTTTTTCTAGTGGCCCTCGAGCTCTCACAACCTTCGGTGCCTCTCTCAGGGGCAGGGTAGTTGGCTGCCGATGTCCAAATGCCTAGCCTACCCAGAAGAAAACACATAACTCATTAACTGTGCTTACAATTACGCTATACCGTGTGGCTACTTCTCTCGCGTGTGGCGGGGGGGCGGGGGGGGGGGGGGGGGACTCAACCGTCTGGGATTGCATTCCAAAGTGAATTCATCCGCTTTCAGTCCGGAAGAGTGTGTGGAGACAGATTCATTCACATTCGGTGTGGAAGCGAATCCACCCGCGTCACATCCGGAATAGTATTCTGAGTTAGATTCTTCTGCTTTCGGTTCGGAATAGTATCTGGAATACTATTCGGAGGCGTGTAAGACGTGTATATTTCTATTGTCTATTGTTAAATCACAATTTATGAAAGATGTTTATATTTTATTAATAGCATTAAATAGGAATAATTAATATTTGTCATGTTGGAAATAATTGTGGTAGCAGGGAATGTCTGCACCAAAGTATTGTTGACAAGAGAGACCGCAAATTGATATAATTTTAAAAAGGGCGGGAGAGACCGCGTATGGATACATTTTAAGAAAAGAGCGGGAAAGACAGCGCATTGATGCATTTTGTAATGGTAGCAGGGATTGCCTGCACCAGAAAGCATTGTTGGCGGGAGAGACCGCACTTTAGCGTTCGTAGGAAGTCAGTAGTAAGCGAGAAGTGAAGCGAGTCGGTAGCAGGTCTGAAGCGAGAGGTTGAGAGGAGCTGTGTGCCTGCCAGCCACCAGCTATGATTTACAAGAGATTATAAACGGATGTACAGAGACATCAGCTAACTATTATCATAAGAGGAACTAATATTATTGAATTATTTTTTTGAGAAACTCAAGACTACTGAAGGTATGTTTGCGCAATGCTAGTCGTAAGATTATTGTAAAAAGTAAGTCCCATTTGAACGTTTATAAAATCATTTCATTACCAGCAGTAAATATTTCAAGAAACGTTTTCAGAATATAATTAATTTTGCCAGCAATGTTGCATTACTGATTATAATCCATCCCAAAAACCATCAACGTAAAACTTTGCAAAAATTTTAGTGTTGTCAAGAAAAAGTGTAACTATGAATTACGTAACTTCAGTCAAATTAATTAAAGAATAACGTCAGCTTTACTATTAAAGAATAACGTCAGCTTTGGTAATAAATAGAGCCACTTATTATGAAAGCCCTCCAGCAGCTAATACGAGTATAGTAAAACAGAGTAAGTATATTCATGTCGCAGTTCGATGTAGCAGTCAGATGGCGATCCAGTACAAAGGTAAGGAACAGTTTTGGGTTATTGCAGGAAACGACTGAAGGCCACGACCACGACACATTCTATGTTTCGTCAAAATAATCAGAAAATCACTTTCAATAAGCAGCAATTAAATTTGTATGCGAAGATTGAGAAAGAGAATAAATTTCAAAGGAAAGATTTCATTTGTTATTATTAAGCAAGAGATAGAAATCCTAAGGAAAGGTTTCATAGGTTATTGTAAAAGGGAAGGTTATCATTAACAAAAGAGGTATAGAGGAGACGGGAAGATTTCAGGTGGATTCACCTGCAGTTGTTCTTAGGGTTACGGGCATGGGGATCCACCATGTGAGAAGCTGCCGCTTCTGTCTTCTCTCCGTGACGTCGCAAACATTTTTACCACCCGCGCGTTTTCGCGCCCAACGACTAGCCTTCCATCAGAGGTCCTCTGAATATATATATATACTGCGCCCGAGGCTACGTCCTTATTTTTGTACAAGCTGTGTTTCTTTAGGAACGCGTAAGATCGTTGCCTCCTGAAGGCACTCTAGAGAACACGAGAAAGCGCCGGTCCCTCGCTGATAGTCCGTTCCACGGCCGCAGGGCAGGGCTCGGTCGTAAACGCACAGTAGCTGACACCCCCGCGGCTGGCCCGGCGTCACGACTTCTGTGGAGTCAACACCAGGGGCTGCCCATCTGTGCTGACGCCACCACTGCTTTTTTCATTATGCCGCTCACTGCCTTGTCTTTCCCACATCCAGTGTGCTTCCCCTTCGCACGCACTCAGAGAAAGCAAGGAAAGAAACCAAAGAAGACTTGCACCGCGTTAAAAGTACACTGAAGCGCAAAAGAAACTGGTATAGGGATGCCTATTCAAATACAGAGATATGTAAACAGTAAGAATACAGCGCTGCGGTCGGCAACGCCTATGAAAGACAACAAGAGTCTGGTGCAGTTGTTAGATCGCTTACTGCTGCTATAACGACAGGTTATCAAGATTTGAGTGAGTCCGAATGTGGTGTTATAGTCGGCGCACGAGCGATGGGACACAGAATCTCCGAGGTAGCGATGAAGTGGGGATTTTCCTGTACGACCATTTCACGAGCGTACCGTAAATTTGAGGAATCCGGTAAAACATCAAATCTCCGACATCGCTGCGGCCGGAAAAAGATCTTGCAAGAACGGGATCAACGACGACTTAAGAGAAGCGTTCAACGTGGTAGAAGAGCAATCCTTCCTTAAATTGCTGCAGGTTTCAATGCAGGACCATCAAAAAGTGTTAGCGTCCGAACTATTCAATGAAACATCATCTATATGGGCTTTCGGAGCCGAATGCCGACTCATGTATCCTTGATGACTGGACGACACAAAGCTTTACAACTCGCTGGGCCTGTCAACACCGACATTGGACTGTTGATGACTGGAAACATGTAACCTGGTCGGACGAATCTAGTTTCAAATTGTATCAAGCGGATGGACGTGTACGCGTATGGACGCAACCTCATGAATCCATGGAACCTGCATGTCAGCAGGGGACTGTTGAAGATGGTGGATTATCTGTAGTGGTGTGGGGCGTGTGCAGTTGGAGTGATATGGGACCTCTGATACATCTCGATACGACTCTGACACGTGACACGTGCGTAAGCATCCTGTCTGCTCACCTGCGCCCATTCATATCTATTGTGCATTCCGACGGACTTGGGCAATTCCAGCAGGACAATGCGACACACCATCCATCCAGAATTGCTACAGAGTGGCTCCAGGAACACTCTTGTGAGCTTAAAGATTTTCACTGGCCACCAAACTCCCCAAACATGAAAATTATTGAGCATATCTGGGATGCCTTGCAACGTGCTGTTCAGGATCTCCACCCCCTCGTACTCTAACGGATTTATGGACAGCCCCGCAGGATTCATGGTGTCAGTTCCCTCCGGCACTACTTCAGACATTAGTCGAGACCATGCCAGGTCGTGTTGTGGCACTTCTGCGTGCTCGCGGAGGCCCTACACGACATTAGGCAGGTGTACCAGTTTCTTTGGCTCTTCAGTATACTTAATAAGAGGTTAGGTAGATGACAGTATGTATAGCCACTGTAATCCAGTTCAGTTTAATGAAACTCTGTCATTGTATTCCACTCTCTATTTCGCGTGTTATCTCATATTAAATCGAAAGGGTCGTGCGAAATGGCTTCCCGCTTTTCAGCTGTACATCCATCCAAGGTTATATCTCCTCATGAATGACTTGTGAGATGAAGATCACTTCCTTTTTACCTAATCTCCGTGGACTCTGTCAAGAATCATTATTTTGGAATTGTTCTATATTTACAAATCACAAATTTCCCTTCTCTGAGTTTCATCGATCATGGTAATGTGTTGATGTATGTGCTAACAAAGAATATTGTTATAAACTGCGTCAATTTGGAACGATATTTTATTTTAGTAGTCAGATGAACCGCTTCCCAGTTATTGAATTTGTAGTGCTTCTTCAAAGAACCAACAACCAGGTCTCATATACTAGAGTCACACTATCCATGTCGTTATTGCGTTGTGCTCGTGACAGTATATGAGTTCATGGAGAGCGACCTGACTCCCGGTCAATACAGCCGATATACATAATTGCGATAGCCAAAAGGTTTGTCAACCTCGATTGACGTCTTTCATCAGTTGGCGACCTTGCGCAGGATTTGATCGTTTTGTATATTACGATGTGCAGTCAGAACTTCTCACATCGCGAAATGTATAATCCTGAACATATTCGCTTTCCGAAAAACATTTCACTAGCTGATCGCCTATTATACAAGTAACGACATTGCTTATGATTAGTTGTAGTTTCTAACGAGATTTAATAACGTTTTCAACAAATATCACAAAAAGGAAAAAGTTAATTTAAGTTGCTAGCGCATTTAGCAACCCATGCATTTCTCTTTCAGTATTTTTCTTGTATTGCGTTTGTGGATTCCGGTGCACTTTATTCTTGTTACTGATGTTTTACTAGCGCTGAAATTCTGATGGGTTTTTAGTGTGTGAAATGTAGCAGATACTGTGAAATGTGGCAGATACTGTGTTGTTAGACAGAACGTTGATTACGATATCAACGCCAGGATGGGTGAACGGAGATACCGCGTAGGGAATAGATTAGAAAGAAGAAATCAACTACGAAAAGTGGAGTTGTGGGCTATTAACAATGTCTCATCATTCAAAATTTAAAGTCAGATTTGTAAATGAGCTTCCAGTCACTAATTTAAGGGAGCTTAGGTGGGGGGGGGGGGGGGGGAGGGGGGTGGTGGTCGCTCAACAGAGAAATGGATGCCGACTAGTACCCAATTTGAGGCACGTAATGCAACGTATTAGGTCATCGGCTCCTGAGTGGTCAGCGCGACAGACTGTCAATCCAAACGGCCAGCCGGCCGAAGTGGCCGTGCGGTTCTAGGCGCTGCAGTCTGGAACCGCGAGACCGCTACGGTCGCAGGTTCGAATCCTGCCTCGGGCATGGATGTGTGTGATGTCATTAGGTTAGTTCGGTTTAACTAGTTCTGAGTTCTAGGGGACTAATGACGTCAGAAATTGAGTCCCATAGTGCTCGGAGCCATTTGAACCAAAGGGCCAGGGTTCGATTCCCGGCTGGGTCGGAGATTTTCTCCGCTCAGGAACTGGGTGTTGTGTTGTCCTAATCATCATCATTTCATCCCCATCGACGCGCAAGTCGCCGAAGTGGCGTCAAATCGAAAGACTTGCACCAGGCGAACGGTCTACCCGAGGGGAGGCCCTCGTCACACGACATTTCATTTCATTTCATCGGCTCCGTGCACTCAGTCATTACCAATCTACCTATTCGATGTGCAGATGGTTCAGACATCTCGCTAACAACTGTGGAGAATGCGCTTGGTTAGCCATGTGACGGAAGAAGTAGGCACGCCTAATGACTACGGAGGATGAGGAAAAGCAATGACAGGTTTGACAGGAAACTGAAGATGGGGGAACAGTTGTACTACTGGTTCCTTAATCGTCACTGAACATTTTGTTTCGTAATATAATTTTCAACTATAACCTAAATTTGGTTGGGCTTTGGCGTCACTAGTAGTGGGTACAGGATGGGGAAGCCTATCGTAAATTTTGGAGATATCAGTGGAAGTGATTCGTTATTTTCTTATGTTGCACTGTAGAAAGTCCTGCAACCAGCCACAAGTTTTCTTGATATTATTTTATTATACCATTACTAGTTTCGGGCTTGAGCCCATTGCCAGATGGCAGCGTTGTCTTCTTTGCAAGTTTTGCATTTGTGTCTTCCTGGAAAGCCAGCGTTTTCATACTATAGGACAGAGATTACATTTTCTTTTATAATCCATACTGATCAATGAACTGAACTAAAGCCACGACCTTGTTTTTAGTTCAATTCATTGATCGGGATGGATTAATAAAGAAAACCAAAACTCTGCCCCGCGATCCGTAAAGGAGGGCTTTTCGGGAAGATAAATATGTAAAACTTGCAAAGAAGTCAACGCTGCCAGGCCCGAAACTAGTAATGGTATAATAAAATCATTTCAAGAAAACTTGTGGCTGGTTGCAGTATATCCTACAGTGTAATTTCCGAAACAGCTGCGATGTTCTCCAACCAAAATGAATAAAATAAATTTTCTTATGTGGTTTATTTTGTCTTGCTGCACAGGGGTTTCGGTATCACACAAAAAAGGCTATGTATCTCTGATTCTCTGTTACTTGACATGTGGATATTGTACGAGGACGCGCTGAAAAGTAATGCCTCCAAATACTTATGTGAAATCTCTTGGAGCTTTTTTAAATAAAACACACGTTATTAACATTATACAACTGTATTCTTCACGTCTACATATTTATTTCTCAACATAGTCACCCTGGCGACGAACACACCTCTCCCAACGAGAAATCAGTTTGTTGTTATCGTCACCGTAGAGCACTGATTCTGTTTGCGGAGCCACAACCGCACTTCTGCTTGCAGACTTCACCACTATCAAAGTGAAGTCCTCGAAACTGTTCTTTAAGTTTTGGAAAGAAGAAAATCGGATGGGAACAAGTCGGTATCGTATGGACGATCTTCACAATCTCTTCGGATTCGAAACTCGGTGACAGAATGCTGTTTCTCACTCACCGGTATTCTTACATTACACACCGCCCTGTGGCACTCTACAGTTCGGCACCTTCTAGTGGCAGAGGTCTCCAGTATGTAAACATGAAGAATACAGAATTTCAACAACGCTTGTTTTATTTAAAAAGGTTGAAGACTTTTTGCATAAAAAATCTGAGACAGTACTTTTCATTACAGCTTGTATTTGCGCAATTCAGTGTAATGTTCTGAGGGAGTTTGATAACCTCTTTGATCATCGTAAAGCAAAGAACACTGAAAATAAAAAATATGAGGGGGTCAAAATATCAGACACGGTAACCCCAATGTTTTTCATTTTGTGGTTAGACTGAAATCTTCTAATGTAGGACGTTGTGGTTCAGTCGGTAGGGTTTATAGTCCACGGGGATTTGTTCCGTGTGGCGATGGAACCGTCGATAATAAGGAAGCCAGTGTCCAAAGTGCGAGAAAAATAGATGCGATTGAGCAAGTAGGGCCTCCTAATTCAGGAAACAGAGATGAAGTCAAGTGAATAGAATCACGGAAGGCATAGATGAAAACATGACAATCAGCCTTGTCCATGTACCCCTCGGTGCGACCTGTATTCCTATGTGGGAAATGAAACCTGGTGTGCATACACACTGGAGACATCATGTTTGGCCATGAAGAATTTGGGAACGTTATATATACTATGTGATCAGAAGTCCTGAGTCCTGACCCTCACGCAACTAGTGCTGATAAATTGAGTCAGCCCATCGTGTCATCAGCAAAGACAGTTGGAGGGGAAGATAAATTTGACATATTGCTCGAGGATATTGCGAAAATGAGTCAAGAGACAAAAAAGCAAAGAAAGGAGATGTTGACGCAGAGTAAAGACACAAAAGAGATGAAGACCAGGTACGAGGTGCAGACCGTAGAAATTTGGAAATTGGCTTCCAACTGGAACAAATTCCAATAACGGAATAGCAAATTAGTGACACAGGACGGTGGTAAGTTGTACAAAAGGGATTCATTGAAAATGCAGAAAAGTGCATAACTGAGATACAGGAGAGAGTCAGAAATCAGATGAGATAGTGACTCGGCTGAGTGCAGCAACAGAACAATTCAATATGAGAAACCGAAAAATCATCCAGCACGAAGTCAGGAAAGTGATAGAAGGGTCATACAGTACATGTCTCGTACCAGTAGCGAAGACTGCCGAAGTGCGATTACCCCTCGAGTTTAAACAGTGTAAAGAGGAGCTAAATCAACAATAAGTGTAGAAGAGTGAGGATCTGGCTTACGATTATGGAGGCTTCACGGTCCAGGTAGCGCAAGTGCTAGCCTGGCGAGAAGATGCTGATCGTGCACGTAACTGTACACTGCTTGGCGGGATTTATGGGTGGGAGACAGGTCAGTTTGGTCCGGTATTAGGCAATGGGCGGGAAGGTTCTTTTATCTCAGATGAATATGAGGGAAAACATTATCCAGCAACTGGCACTCAAACAGGGTCGCTGGAGGACGAATCTTTTGGCTATAACCATTTACTTTCAGTACATAAATTCCAAGTCTTTAAGGATGATGGTAATGCATTGCACCTGAAGGCTTGGACTGAACAGTCTGATCATTACTTTTATTCAGATATCGTTTGGGATACATGCGCAGAATTTTCGAGGGTTAAATAGCGACGAAACTGCGACCCGTGGTGCTGCAATAAACTTTATGCGAATAATTTAATGACTCATTCCTTGCTAATTATTGGTCCAGAGCAATACAGCAAATAACAAAACAGAAAATCATAGTTAGTCATACTCTCAAGGATCTATTTTCTGAAGCCCATTAAAATTCTTAGAAGCCATGCTAACAAAAAATCAATTTCTTGGAGCACCACTCAGCTCCTCAGAAATCATTTCATTTCACTGTCTGAAACTACCCACCAGTTAAAAGATGGTACTTCTTATATGCAGTCAGTCAGCCTTCATGGGTGAAGCATCAGGAAACTAGCAAGTTGCATATTTAGCTTTTCCGTTTGTCTTCGTTGTTTGATTTTTAAATTCATTACGTATTTTTGTATTTTAGCGATGTTTAATTTTTAAATTTAGTGCATATTTTTGTATCTTAAAGGGGTTAATAACGGTGACTCTCGTGGGCATACGTTGAGTCAGGTGCCGGAAGGCTTCTTGGGGAATGGCAGCCCATTCTTCACGGAGTGCTGCACTGAGGAGAGATATCGATGTCTGTCGGTGAGGCCTGACACGAAGGCGGCGTTCCAGATAACCCCAAAGGTGTTCTATAGGATTCAGGACAGGACTCTGTGCAGGCCAATGAAATACAGGGATGTTATTGTTGTGTAATCACTCCGCCACAGGCCGTACATTATGAACACGTGCCCGATCGTGTTGAAAGATGCAATCGCCATCCCCGAATTGGTCTTCAACAGTGGGAAGCAAGAAGGCCTGTGCTGTGATATTGCCACTCAAAACCACAAAGGGCGCAACCTTCCTCCATGAAAAACACGGCCACATCATCACACCACCGCCTCCGAATTTTACTGTCGGCACTACACACGCTGGCAGATGTTCACCGGGCATTCGCCATACCCACGCCGAGTCATCGGATCATCACATTGTGTACCGTGATTCGTCACTCGACACAACATTATTCCACTGTTCAATCGTCCATTGTTTACGCTCCTTACACCAAGCGAGGCGTCGTTTGGCATTTACTGGCGTGATGTGTGGCTTATGAGCAGCAGTCGACCATGAAATCCAAGTTTTCTCACCTCCCGCCTAACTGTCATAGTACTTACAGTGGATCCTGATGC
Source organism: Schistocerca cancellata (assembly GCF_023864275.1). Lineage (NCBI taxonomy): Eukaryota > Metazoa > Arthropoda > Insecta > Orthoptera > Acrididae > Schistocerca > Schistocerca cancellata. The sequence continues at coordinate 754,400,542 of NC_064629.1, read as the reverse complement.
AGTTTGAAATTCCTGTGTGATGGTCTGGATAGATGTCTGCCTATTACACATTACGACCCTCTTCAACTGTCGGCGGTCTGTGTCAGTCAACAGACGAGGTCGGCCTGTACACTTTTGTGCAGTACGTGTCCCTTCACGTTTCCACTTCACTATCACATCGGAAACAGTGGACCTAGGGATGATTAGGAGTGTGGAAATCTCGCGTACAGACGTATGACACAAATGACACCCAATCACCCGACAAAGTTTGAAGTCCGTGAGTCCCACAGAGCGCCCCAATCTCCTCTCTCACGATGTCTAATGACTACTGAGGTCGCTGATATGGAGTACCTAGCAGTAGGTGGCAGCACAATGCACCTAATATGAAAAGGTATGTTTTGGGGGATGCGGATACTTTTGATCACATACACTCCTGGAAATTGAAATAAGAACACCGTGAATTCATTGTCCCAGGAAGGGGAAACTTTATTGACACATTCCTGGGGTCAGATACATCACATGATCACACTGACAGAACCACAGGCACATAGACACAGGCAACAGAGCATGCACAATGTCGGCACTAGTACAGTGTATATCCACCTTTCGCAGCAATGCAGGCTGCTATTCTCCCATGGAGACGATCGTAGAGATGCTGGATGTAGTCCTGTGGAACGGCTTGCCATGCCATTCCCACCTGGCGCCTCAGTTGGACCAGCGTTCGTGCTGGACGTGCAGACCGCGTGAGACGACGCTTCATCCAGTCCCAAACATGCTCAATGGGGGACAGATCCGGAGATCTTGCTGGCCAGGGTAGTTGACTTACACCTTCTAGAGCACGTTGGGTGGCACGGGATACATGCGGACGTGCATTGAACAGCAAGTTCCCTTGCCGGTCTAGGAATGGTAGAACGATGGGTTCGATGACGGTTTGGATGTACCGTGCACTATTCAGTGTCCCCTCGACGATCACCAGTGGTGTACGGCCAGTGTAGGAGATCGCTCCCCACACCATGATGCCGGGTGTTGGCCCTGTGTGCCTCGGTCGTATGCAGTCCTGATTGTGGCGCTCACCTGCACGGCGCCAAACACGCATACGACCATCATTGGCACCAAGGCAGAAGCGACTCTCATCGCTGAAGACGACACGTCTACATTCGTCCCTCCATTCACGCCTGTCGCGACACCACTGGAGGCGGGCTGCACGATGTTGGGGCGTGAGCGGAAGACGGCCTAACGGTGTGCGGGACCGTAGCCCAGCTTCATGGAGACGGTTGCGAATGGTCCTCGCCGATACCCCAGGAGCAACAGTGTCCCTAATTTGCTGGGAAGTGGCGGTGCGGTCCCCTACGGCACTGCGTAGGACCCTACGGTCTTGGCGTGCATCCGTGCGTCGCTGCGGTCCGGTCCCAGGTCGACGGGCACGTGCACCTTCCGCCGACCACTGGCGACAACATCGATGTACTGTGGAGACCTCACGCCCCACGTGTTGAGCAATTCGGCGGTACGTCCACCCGGCCTCCCGCATGCCCACTATACGCCCTCGCTCAAAGTCCGTCAACTGCACATACGGTTCACGTCCACGCTGTCGCGGCATGCTACCAGTGTTAAAGACTGCGATGGAGCTCCGTATGCCACGGCAAACTGGCTGACACTGACGGCGGCGGTGCACAAATGCTGCGCAGCTAGCGCCATTCGACGGCCAACACCGCGGTTCCTGGTGTGTCCGCTGTGCCGTGCGTGTGATCATTGCTTGTACAGCCCTCTCGCAGTGTCCGGAGCAAGTATGGTGGGTCTGACACACCGGTGTCAATGTGTTCTTTTTCCATTTCCAGGAGTGTATATGTGAACCTTTTCCATATGCTTGATGGCCCAACATGATTCCTCCTGTGTGGATGCACACCAGGTTTCGTTTCTTCTCGTAGGAATACAGGTCGCACTGCGATCGAGGGGTACATGTACAAGGGTGCAGCGTATGACAAGTTGAGAATTTGAGTCAGTTGAGAGGCGTATCTGGATGGCTGAGGCGGCTAAGGCAGCAGTTCGAGAGAAGTGCAGCATTCAGCTTCGAGTCCCGGTCTGGCACAAGTTTTCAGCTCGCATCGTTGATTAATTCAATGCCCTAATGTGGCTGCCATCGGAAAAAATTCCCTGAATATTGAAATTCCGTTTGATTTGGACGGCGAGTAGTTGTTGACCACAGGATAGTCAGATGCCAACATCTGTTGGAGATGCACCAGGAGACTAAAACGTCTAATATTTAGCTTTTTCTGTTTTTTTTTTCATAGTCTAATTGTCTAGTTAGCAGTAGTTTGATGGATAGGGAGTGTGCGTGCTGTGTGCAGATGCAGAAGGAGCTGGCTACAGCTCGGGAACAGCTGAAGATGCTTAAGACCTCAGTCAGCCGTATATAGGCTGCTGCCCCACAGTATGGTGGCAGTGGAGAAACTGGTGCATCACAAGACACCTCAGGTGTTGTTTGTTTCGCCCACAAGTTCTGGTGACGAGGCACCTTGCATTATACCCAACTCGGGGAATCCACACTCACTTCAGGGTGACTGGCGGGTTCTTATGCAGTCTTGTCACTCGAGACAGTGTGTCACAGCGGAGGCTGGGTGTCTGGCCTCGCCTATTCACTCTGTGAGTGGACAGGTGGCTGCTCCTTCAGCAGGGTTTGAGCATGCCCGGGTGGGATGGGGAGGGGGGGGGGGCAGGGAGCGCACAGGTTCATAGTCATCAGTAGCTCCAATGGTACGCGCATTATGGAGCCCCTTAGAGAAACGGAATCGAGGACCAGAAAGAATTCCAATGTACACTCAGTGTGTCTGCTGGGCGGCGACATCTGAGATGTAGCGGAGGTCCTGCCTCCAGCTATCGAGGATGCAGGGTTCAGTAGTCTACAAGTTGTTGTTCATATTGGTACCAAAGACTCCTCTCCCTTGGGTTCTGAGGACGTACTAACTTCCTATGGTGGCTATCGGAAGTGGTCAAGACTGTTGGTCTCATTTGCTGTGTGCAAGCAGGGCTCGCAATTTGCATTGTCATACACAGAGTAGGCTGGGGGTCCTTTGGTTTGTAGCCGAGTGGAGATTCGCAACCAGATGCTCCATCGACCCTATGACGATCATGGCTGCAGATTTCTGGACCTACGTTATAAGGTTGAGAATGCAGGGCTCCTCTTAATAGGTCAGGGTTGCACTATACAAAGGAAACAACGAGTCGGGTAACGGAGTACTTGTGGAGTGTGCATGGGGGTTTCCACGCTAGACGGTGGTTTGAGGTTTTCTGATGAACGCTCACAAGTCGATAGACAGAGAGCAAAATTAGGTCCTGTACAAAGGAGAGACACTTAGACTGTCAAAATTTTAACAGTCAATTGTCGAAGTATTCGTAACAAAGTTCCTGAATTTACTGCCGTCCAGGATAGTTGTTGCGCTCAAATTATTCTCGGAACCGTGAGCTGGCTGAAACACAAAGTAGAAAGCTCCGAAATATTCAGCGAAACAGGGAACAAGTATCGAAAAGACATATTAGGTGCCTTAGGAGGGGGAGTGTTCATTGCTGTCGAAGAAAATATTGTGTGACTGTGAAGTTATCTGGACACTAGTGGCAGGCCTGCGTGAACTCAATTATCGGATATTTTTACCAACCACCAGATTTCGCCGTAACAGATGTAGAATCATTCCAGGAATTTCTACGCTCAGTAGTGCAGAAATACGCTGTCTTATTTGGAGGCGACTTTAATATACCGAGTATAGACTGGGACGTTCTTGGAATCACTGCAGGTGATACGGACATATAGTGTTGTGAAGTACTTTTGAAAACGCTTTCCGAAAACTGTCTTGAGAAACTAATTAGACAACCCATGCGCAATGAAAATATTCTAGGCCACTTAGCTTCAAGCAGACCTGATCTTACAACAGTGTTATTATAGGGACAGGGATTAGCGAACATGATGTCATCACAGCGACATTTGTTACCAACGCTAATATCTCCGTCAAGAAGGCTGGGAGACAGACAGGTTGAAAATTATTGAACTATATGAAGAAAAACCATCATAATTTCTGAACGGTTTGCGTTAGGACGTTCAAACTGCTCGGTTGGCCGCTGGGCATGATGGGAATTAGTATATGCAGTATGGTTTCGTTTCCAGAATGAAATTTTCACTCTGCAGCGGAGTGTGCGCTGATTTTGTAACTTCCTGGCATATTAAAACTGTGTGCCGGACCGAGACTCGAACTCTGGACCTTTGCCTTTCGCGGACAAGTGCTCTATCATCTGAGCTACCCAAGTACGACTCAGGTCCCGTCCTCACAATTTTACTTCCGCCAGTACCTCGTCTCCTACCTTCCAAACTTCACAGAAGTTTTCCTGCGAAAGGCAAAGGTCCCGAGTTCGAGTCTCGGTCCGGCACACAGTTTTAATCTGCCAGGAAGTTTCATGGTTTCATTTCATTTGGATGGATGCGTCCATAAGCAAAATAGGTGCCTTTGGAGGATTGAAAATCCGCATTTCGCGATCGAGAAGTCTCTTCATCCTCAACGGGTGACTGTGTGCTGTGCAATGTCCAGTCACAGAATAATCGATGCGATATCCCTTGATGGTACGGTGACTACCGAACGGCACGTGAAGGTTGATTTCATCTCCATTATCCAAAGTGACACTGATTGCGAAAAGATATGGTTCATGCAAGACGGAGCTAGACTCCATCGAAGAGGAGAGTGTTTGATATCTTGGAGGAGCACTTTGGGGACCGCATTCTGACACCAGGGTACTCAGAGGCCGCTGGCATGGGCCTCGATTGGCCGCCATATTCTTAGGATCTGAACAAAAAAATGGCTCAAATGGCTCTGAGCACTATGGGACTTAACATCTATGGTCATCAGTCCCCTAGAACTTAGAACTACTTAAACCTAACTAACCTAGGGACATCACACAACACCCAGTCATCACGAGGCAGAGAAAATCCCTGACCCCGCCGGGAATCGAACCCGGGAACCCGGGCGTGGGAAGCGAGAACGCTACCGCACGACCACGAGCTGCGGACGGATCTGAACATATGCGACTCCTTTTTGTAGGGCTGTATTAAATACAAAGTGTACGGCAACAACTGAAACAGCCATTCAGGAGGTCATCGACAGCATCGATGCTCAGACACTTCAGCGGCTCATGCAGAATTTCGCTATTCGTCTGCACCACATCATCGCCAATAACCTAAATCCGAAAAGCTGTAGTGATGTTTATATGTTGAATAAAGTGTGTTCACGTTCATAACTAATTTATGTTTTTTACATAGTTCAATAATTGTCACCCTTTAGGTCACACGTGTTTGTGTGATGGGAGCGATCTGTCAGTTTAATGGAACGAAATTTCTACTGAAGCCAAGAGTGACAAAAGTTACTTACTTCATGATGACCGGCTTCGACAGAAGCTAGTGCTTTCAATTTCCGAAGATCTGATGATGACAGCAAGCCTCTGTTGAAACCGGTTATCGTGAAATAAATAACACTTACAGATCTTGCCTTCAGAATAAATATCTTTCCATTAAGGCTATGAGAGAACTTGTGCTACAATAAATAGATAACCAGTTGTCAGCATCCCATTTAGACAATGAATGGACATCATTTAGCTCGAATGTGACGGACGAAGAGGAATCATCGGAATAGTTGAAACGGATTGTAATCCGCGCTCTGGAGATGTAGGTGCTAAGTGAATTTAATTTTTCAATTAGTTCAATAATTGTCACCCTGCAGTTTCGGCTACTTTTCCAGGCACCCAAATACCCACTACTTTGCAAGAACACCTTTCCCTGCCAAAAATCCATAAATAGTCTCCTATTTACGACAAACCGCATGTGTCTTTCGCATGGTTATAGTGCAAAGCAGCAGAAAGTGGTTAGTGGGGTGACCTGGAAAAGTATCCGAAATTGGGCAGTCGAAAGTATAGTAACTCTCGTTCCTTACCTATTTGAGTGTTTTAAGCGATTTATTTGACTCACGTAAACTGTTAAAAATTAATTTGATGCGGTAGTGCAAATGGACTATTTCCCTCTATTTTTGATATCAAAATTGCGTCACCTCCCGTTTGTCCCCAGCATTTGCCAATAGGAAAGCAGGATTCTGAGGAAAGATGAAAACCTCCGTCTGCGTGTTTGGAGACGTCGGTTCACATACATAAGCACGAAGTAGCCTCGTGAGAGAGACAGAGACAGGAGGCGAGTCTGGAATTTCCCGATCAACAGAATTCCACCACTTGATGCGTTGTTTGTGGTCGCGAAATCAAAGCTGGCAGTCATCCATTCCATGGTTGGTAGTATTTCGTATCATTAGTATTTAGCACCATTAGGACGGTGGGCCGTGGCTGACCTCCGTGGCAGCGTCCGGACGACAGACAGACGCGTGGGAGACCCCAAACACGGCTACTATACCGCACTTCATTCCACTCCTTGGTGCTTGCAATTATTACGTCATGGGAAGCGGGGGTGGGAGGGGGTGTAGAAGTGAGATCTACCAAATTTGGGGAGCCCTGTCTTCCGCAAACATCAGTGTATTATTGGCGCTGATTTGAATTTTGTGTCGTGAGATCCTTCCTCATCAGCACAGACTGAGTGCTCTTTCTGTCAATTTTTTATGGGAGGTTTGGGGAAGGAGGGCGTGAGGGATCAGGGCTGGGACGTCCTTTGGTGGTGTCATTGTGCACTAGTTCAGTCGAACCCTGCACATCAACATGAGCACACACACGAAAACCTTCCAAAAAGACAACACCTCCAATCTGCAGCGGTGTAATGTCATAACTGGGACACAGTTGCTGGATAAGAAAAAATTTGCACCTTCCAGTCCTACAGCAGAGCACAGACTGAGCGTTTCCCGAAATAATTACTTATTTTTGATGTATTTTACAAGACTAGCATCTTCCAAAGAGAATGATGAACTTTTCCTGCCAGAAAAAAAGAGGGATCCAACCCCTGGAAATATAATTTTATAAATAAACAATATATTATTATACCCTCTGCAACGTAATTGAGTTTCATGCCGCGAGATCTTTCCAGTCTACCGGCTCATCGATTTTTGCCGCCAGTTTTTTTCTGGGAGGGCTGGGGAGAGAGGGTGGCGGTGAGTCAGACATCCTCTGGTGGTGGCATTGTGCACTAACTCATTTGATCCCTGCATCTCAAGGTGAGCACACTTGCAAAAATTTTCCCACAAGACAACACATCAGATCTGCAGCTGTGTAATTACATAATTAGGACATTTAGTTGCTGGCTCTGGTAATACTTGCACTTTTCACACCAGCAGCTCTGCACAGACAGAGCGATTTTCCCACCAATTTTTTTCTGTGTTGGGAAGGGTGATGTGGTGGATGGGAGGGGAGGACCGGGGGATTTGTCAGAGAGGGAGGGGGTAATTAACTGACCAATTTAATTAATTAGTGAATTAATTTGATATGAATACATTAGTAGACTACTTCTTCAATCAATGAGAGGGGGGAGGATTGGGGATTTCTCAGGGGATGGTAGAGGAGGAGGGGGAGGGGAAGGGTTGGTGGTTTGTCACAAGGACAGATTATGCCCCAGAGGTCATAAATCAACACCCATAAAGTCATAAATTAATTAACATAAGAATAGGTTTGCCTCTGAATGTATGTTTCCCCCTGAATTTATGTAACCTGCACAAACAGTCATGTAGAAACGGCTTTGCCCTAGTACTGCCGAGAACATTAATAGACTACTTCTTCAATCATGGGCTCGCTCCCAAGGTGCCATCAGTGGTATGAGACGATTGTCATGCCACTCAGTCCAGGACTTTGAGTTTTCTGGGTGACCTGATGCTTAGGATACTGTTATTCATTTACTCTCTGCTTTCTCATTGGACTATCAGGTGTTTTTTGATTCAACAACTTTAGTTAACTGCAACATGGTAGAGTTGTAATTTTTCAAATTGTATTATTTCTAAACTAGTGCACTGCTCCAGACTGAGACCACACAAGGGGAATCTTGTTATAGTATTGCCATTATTATGATTGGGAATTCCGTTCGGTTGGTACATGATATAGCAAGAAGCGTGAACTTTTGTTAACATTGCTATTTGTTCTTTAATTTTGCAAACTGTGAATAAAATTTTCAAGTTTTGTTAAACACCACCAGGGCTTCTTTTGTGGGAGTATCCTCAGTCGACGACTACTTCACTAAGTTTCGTTCCAGTGTCATGCGATGTTTCTTATTCAAATCCCTGTTCTTCCTACTCCTACTCCTAGTTACCCTCCAATCACTTTTGATTTCTCTTATAACATTAGATGGGAGTGCTAGACTAAAGCAATTCTTTGTTCGGAAATAATTCACCAAATACTCCCTTGTAAACAAAAATCTAATAAAGGACTACTTTCAATTAATTTCGACAGGTCAACAATAAATACTAAAACGAGTTTCCTTACTAGATGGTTCATTCAGATATTCAGTCTGCGTTACTTTTAATTTTTGTTTATGACTTTCTTCCTTAATAATTTTATCTTTTTCTTTCTACCTAGTCTCATTTGATACATCTCCTCCACCTCATAGGTGGCTCGTACACCCATTCATTTCCACCTCAGTACATTCTTGCCTTCTGGTGATTTCTCTTCCTGTGCCACATTGTCATATTCATAGTGCAAAGCTACTTGAAGGCAAAAATGTTGACAAGAAAAACCTAAACTTCGTGATTACTTCAGTTCCTTTCATTGTCTTCCCCTTCACTAAGGTATTGTTATTGGCGATCGTCCACTTTATTCCTATGTTCGGTCCAAACATCGTCTTAATTCTGATTGTCCCTTCTCATCTGCGTAAGACAAGAAAACTTGCTTACAATTATCTTTTATTCCTGCTCCTTCCAAGTTCCTTAAGAAAAATAAAATTAAAAAAACTTTCCACAGTGTAGCGCCCACAGGTACTTCTTACTCCTCACTCGATAAGCCAACTGCTCATTAGGCGTTGACATCAACCAACATCACTCTATTCGTAATACAATGACGATGTAACTCAACTGTTTCTGTCATCAAAGGGCGTCACAAACAAAGAAACTATTCCGGAAACCGATACCGTATATGATAAGAAAGAACCACGTCCATCCACAATGATTCGACTGAAAACAAACCCTAAATCTTCATTTTAGTATCTATCCAAGGTACAGAACTAGTGTAGACCTTCACTTCTCTCGTGAAGCACGTCAACAAACAAATACTGAGTTGGCACCAAGACTGTCAGAAACAAACAACGTATGTCATGTATCTCATTTTCCTTTCTCGATCTGTAATTCACCCATCATCCTTCTAAGAAAATTAAGAACATAAAGTACTGTTTGTTTAGGTGTTTTAACATCTAAGTTGTCGAATATACGCGATACCAAAATCTACTATCGAAAACACTTAAAATACATTCGGCAAGAGAAAACGTAAAATCTCACTTCGATCGACATAATCAAAAGAAAAAAGAGGTAATTTCCATCTGACAAGTCATGACAATTGTTATAAATATAATCTTATTAAGAATCAAATCTTTACAGACGAAAAATAAATCCTAAGCACTAAAGTTCGGGGATAATCAATGCTAAGAATTTTGCTCTTGTACTCCTAGACATTCAGAGACTTCCTCAAAAAATCTGGATCGTTCGCAGTTTTGTGAAACTACACTCCTGGAAATTGAAATAAGAACACCGTGAATTCATTGTCCCAGGAAGGGGAAACTTTATTGACACATTCCTGGGGTCAGATACATCACATGATCACACTGACAGAACCACATGGGGGACAGATCCGGAGATCTTGCTGGCCAGGGTAGTTGACTTACACCTTCTAGAGCACGTTGGGTGGCACGGGATACATGCGTACGTGCATTGTCCTGTTGGAACAGCAAGTTCCCTTGCCGGTCTAGGAATGGTAGAACGATGGGTTCGATGACGGTTTGCATGTACCGTGCACTATTCAGTGTCCCCTCGACGATCACCAGTGGTGTATGGCCAGTGTAGGAGATCGCTCCCCACACCATGATGCCGGGTGTTGGCCCTGTGTGCCTCAGTCGTATGCAGTCCTGATTGTGGCGCTCACCTGCACGGCGCCAAACACGCATACGACCATCATTGGCACCAAGGCAGAAGCGACTCTCATCGCTGAAGACGACACGTCTCCATTCGTCCCTCCATTCACGCCTGTCGCGACACCACTGGAGGCGGGCTGCACGATGTTGGGGCGTGAGCGGAAGACGGCCTAACGGTGTGCGGGACCGTAGCCCAGCTTCATGGAGACGGTTGCGAATGGTCCTCGCCGATACCCCAGGAGCAACAGTGTCCCTAATTTGCTGGGAAGTGGCGGTGCGGTCCCCTACGGCACTGCGTAGGATCCTACGGTCTTGGCGTGTATCCGTGCGTCGCTGCGGTCCGGTCCCAGGTCGACGGGCACGTGCACCTTCCGCCGACCACTGGCAACAACATCGATGTACTGTGGAGACCTCACGCCCCACGTGTTGAGCAATTCGGCGGTACGTCCACCCGGCCTCCCGCATGCCCACTATACGCCCTCGCTCAAAGTCCGTCAACTGCACATACGGTTCACGTCCACGCTGTCGCGGCATGCTACCAGTGTTAAAGACTGCGATGGAGCTCCGTATGCCACGGCAAACTGGCTGACACTGACGGCGGCGGTGCACAAATGCTGCGCAGCTAGCGCCATTCGACGGCCAACACCGCGGTTCCTGGTGTGTCCGCTGTGCCGTGCGTGTTATCATTTCTTGTACAGCCCTCTCGCAGTGTCCGGAGCAAGTATGGTGGGTCTGACACACCGGTGTCAATGTGTTCTTTTTTCCATTTCCAGGAGTGTATTTTGTGTAACCTATAGTAGGGATACTTACGGGGACGATTGTCCATCTCCTTCTCCTCACTATATCAACTGCAATGGCGACCATGACGCCTCCCGCGATTGACCCGTGCATCTCGATGAGCAGGCTGTCCATGAGATCCAGTGAAGCAGAAAGTGCCTTTCCTGGTCGCTCGCCAGTTGTTGGCTAGACGGAAACCCTGTGTTCTACCATCTGGCAACTACAGTACTGTTCTTGCTACATCACGTTCCACAAAGGACTTGGCCACGCAGACATGCGACGTCAAATTTAGCACCACAGTTGTAAAATCGGCCTGTGTCATGGTAGCGTCCGCATCTCCTCCTACAACTATACAATAAGCCACCAAACTTTCCCCTCATGAGGCGAAGTCCGCAGCTCGTGGTCGTGCGGTAGCGTTCTCGCTTCCCACGCCCGGGTTCCCGGGTTCGATTCCCGGGGGGGGGGGGGGGGGGGGGTCAGGGATTTTCTCTGCCTCGTGATGACTGGGTGTTGTGTGTTGTCCTTAGGTTAGTTAGGTTTAAGTAGTTCTAAGTTCCAGGGGACTGGTGTCAGCTTTTCCCACCAAATAAAAGTGAGATCCAGTGCCTGCAAACTGAATTTTATAAGTAAACAGCATATCCTATGCTATATAATTGAATTTATTGTCGTGAGATCCTATCTCTCCAGCACAGATAGCAGATTAGGGCCCATAGCGGAATCCATTCTCAGTCAGGAATTTGCCTTGGAAGGAAGACGTCTCGCGTGCATCAGTATCCTGTAGGGGTTTACAGGGTAAGCGCTGCTTTGTTTGCCGTTTGGTATGACTGCGACCAACGGCGCGTGCTGGCTTGGCAGGACACGAGAAGAAATAGAGAAAGAGCACGTGTTCCGACTATTGGGGCCGTGAGATCAAGAGAGGCCGATATGTGGTCCATGATCGATGGTATTTAGTAACGTGATCTGTAATTTGAACATTGGGCGGTTTCGACCTTTGTTGCAGTGCCCTGGCGATAGAGACATGCACGGGAGACCCCAAGCGGCGGCTACTATACCACACTTCATTCCATTCATGATCTGCAGACAGCTTTTGCAGGGTTTAAATTTCAGCGCAATATGACTGATGTATGTTTCTCAATCTGTACAAAATAGTTTGCCGCTGAGATTCTAGTAATTTTTCCGTGTGCAGAAAGTGACGGGGGGAAGGGGTTTAGAAATACGTGATGAACTATTAGGTATGTAATAGTTCTGATTTTCCCATCTGTGCTTAGACACCAGTGTGCTTCGAGAAGTGAGGAACGTAAATAATAAGAGCCTTACCATCCCTGACTCCGGCAGCAGATATAAACTAAGCCTATTCATCGTTTCCAAGCGCGAACAGAATAAAAAAGCGCCGCAGTTGTTTAAATATCCCATGCTGCGATCGATTTCCTGACAAATTCTTTAAATAAACTGTATTTCGTACACCATCATGTATCATGTAAATTGTTTAAATAAACAGTATTCCTACTACGTAGTCAATTTACCGACAAATTCTCTAACTAGACAAACTATATTCCAAACACCATCTTCAATCGCGAGAATTGTTTAAATAAACAATACTCCACGCATTGTCTAGATCGTTTACACAATATTCCATACACTGCAATCGAACTCCCTCTAAATGATCAACTGAGTCTTTTTCCCGCCAATTTCCAGGAGGGAGAATGGAGGGGGAGGTCTGGGAGCTTTCCCAGACGGCGTATTTAATTAATTGATCGATTTAATTAATTATTCAATCAAAATGATAACAAAAGTGTGCTTGTACAGGCAAGAGAAGTTCCCTGAGGGATTGGGTGGGGGGGGGGGAGGAGAAGGGGAAGGGGGAGGGGAACAATAGATTAAGAACCTGTCAATCAAAAGGGCGGATTATCCGTAGGGGGATCTTAGCCTTTTGGCAGAACAAGAGGTTAAGTACCTATCAATCAAAGAAGAACAATAGGTTTGCCATTGAATGTATACTTGCCCATGGTATAGTCAAACCACAATGTGGGGTGATGCCCTCCTGGTCCCACTACTAGCGTACATACCTTGTGAAACAATTTCCGAAGCACAGAACTTCTATGCGACTCATGGTGAAGGCTCGTGACAATCAGAAGATGGCTATGGGCGGACTTTTATAACACGACTGTTGGGTATGTGCTACATTTCGACGATCCTGCTGCCCCTCTGAACTCCATTAATTAACAGACAGATAATCCTATGGTTGATCATTTACGGAAGGGATAATATAGGGTCAGATTAAGAACAGTTATTGTTAGCAGAACACGAACACTACGAATTATTGTCGTAATTAAGACTCACAGTAAACGCATTTTAATAACCAAAATTAATTCAGATTCCGCGTGCCACTCTATAACATCGATCTTTTAGCACTGAAACTCACAAGTGAACAAATGGGGGCGGGAATAATCACATTACAAAACGAATTAACAACTTCGACCAAACAATGGCGGCCCGCGTATTATCTCAATCCGACCGCTCGGTTCGGCTCACTCCACTCAACTGTATTCTTGCCTGCCGACTGCTACTTAGCGCTCGCGCCCAGTAATAACAATCAGTCTTTATTCAAAACATTGTCAGCGGGCAGCGATTACTTTGAAATTTTACCTCGGCCAAACCAGAGGCAGCTGCAACATAGTAACTGTTTTTAATCAGTACGATAAGTTCACTATCAAATGTTACTAATAATAGAAAATTTCTCGGCATGTGACGATATAGGATCCTCACATATCCCCGGATATCAAAGAAACTATGGCGACCAAGATTCAGCGTAAAATTGATCATTCAAGAAGGGCCCTAGTAGATTTTTTTTTTTTTTTTTGGTCATCAGTCTACTGACTGGTTTGATGCGGCCCGCCGAATTCCTTTCCTGTGCTAACCTCTTCATCTCAAAGTACCACTTGCAACCTACGTCCTCACTTATTTGCTTGACGTATTCCAATCTCTGTCTTCCTCTACAGTTTTTGCCCTCTACAGCTCCCTCTAGTACCATGGAAGTCATTCCCTCATGTCTTAGCAGATGTCCTATCATCCTGTCCCTTCTCCTTATCAGTGTTTTCCACATATTCCTTTCCTCTCCGATTCTGCGTAGAACCTCCTCATTCCTTACCTTATCAGTCCACCTAATTTTCAACATTCGTCTATAGCACCACATCTCAAATGCTTCGATTCTCTTCTGTTCCGGTTTTCCCACAGTCCATGTTTCACTACCATACAATGCTGTACTCCAGACGTACATCCTCAGAAAGTTCTTCCTCAAATTAAGGCCGGTATTTGATATTAGTAGACCTCTCTTGGCCAGAAATGCCTTTTTTGCCATAGCGAGTCTGCTTTTGATGTCCTCTTTGCTCCGTCCGTCATTGGTTATTTTACTGCCTAGGTAGCAGAATTCCTTAACTTCATTGACTTCGTGACCCTCAATCCTGATGTTAAGTTTCTCGCTGTTCTCATTTCTACTACTTCTCATTACCTTCGTCTTTCTCCGATTTACTCTCAAACCATACTGTGTACTCATTAGACTGTTCTTTCCGTTCAGCAGATTATTTAATTCTTCTTCACTTTCACTCAGGATAGCAATGTCATCAGCGAATCGTATCACTGATATCCTTTCACCTTGTATTTTAATTTCACTCCTGAACCTTTCTTTTATTTCCATCATTGCTTCCTCGATGTACAGATTGAAGAGTAGGGGCGAAAGGCTACAGCCTTGTCTTACACCCTTCTTAATACGAGCACTTCGTTCTTGATCGTCCACTCTTATTATTCCCTCTTGGTTGTTGTACATATTGTATATGACCCGTCTCTCCCTATTGCTTACCCCTACTTTTTTTCAGAATCTCGAACAGCTTGCACCATTTTATATTGTCGAACGCTTTTTCCAGGTCGACAAATCCTATGAAAGTGTCTTGATTTTTCTTTAGCCTTGCTTCCATTATTAGCCGTAACGTCAGAATTGCCTCTCTCGTCCCTTTACTTTTCCTAAAGCCAAACTGATCGTCACCTAGCGCATTCTCAATTTTCTTTTCCATTCTTCTGTATATTATTCTTGTAAGCAGCTTCGATACATGAGCTGTTAAGCTGATTGTGCGATAATTCTCGCACTTGTCAGCTCTTGCCGTCTTCGGAATTGCGTGGATGATGCTTTTCCGAAAGTCAGATGGTATATCGCCAGACTCATATATTCTACACACCAACGTGAATAGTCGTTTTGTTGCCACTTCCCCCAATGATTTTAGAAATTCTGATAGAATGTTATCTATCCCTTCTGCCTTATTTGACCGTAAGTCCTCCAAAGCTCTTTTAAATTCCGATTCTAATACTGGATCCCCTATCTCTTCTAAATCGACTCCTGTTTCTTCTTCCATCACATCAGACAAGTCTTCACACTCATAGAGGCTTTCAATGTATTCTTTCCACCTATGGTAGATAGGAAAGACGAAACTGAATAAGAATGTATACTGTAACGACCCTGCCTATTCCGGGCCGCTACGCGTCACAATTTCATGTAGATGTCGAAAAATTGTGTAGGAATAAACGTAGCAACTTACTTCTGCTGCAAGCCCAGAAATTTAGAATTCACTACTTTCACCGAGAAAACATGAAATGTTACATGATTTCATGTCTTGGACACTTTAGGTCTTAACAGCACTTATCAGTTTGAATGAATGAGGCCATGTTCGTGCCCCCACATGGAGTTCGCTACTTAACTACCATAAGCCTAGGCTTTCTGTTACTCTCTACTACCAGTTACTTATGAAAATGGATGATGATTTGCTACAGGATAACTATATAAATGGTGAATGTAAATTTGCATTTAACAACTGCCTGTTTATTTTCTAGCGAAATAAAATTCTTTTTCCACAAAGAATCAAATATTATTTCAGCCGATACCAAACTAATGCGAAAGAGATTTACTGAAAATAATGTTCCATAATTTTAGCTGATTGGCAGTTATTAGCCTTTCACTTGAGCGAGAGCCAACTGTGCCAAACGAAGGTCAGGCAACATCAGTGTACTCGATCTCTGACAAAACACACTCTGTGACTCCAGCATTGCCATTATCGACGTTATTGTTTATGACTGCCTGTGATACACTAACAGGCTTACAAAAGGCAGTGTGTTCGGAAAGTCGCTGTGCACTGGACTATGGATGTAGATTACGTTGGAAATTCGAAACAAAATTGGCAAAACAGTTTTTTCATAGACACGTGATTGTTTTTTAATTAGTTCTACTGGTGCGTAGCATTTAACTGTTTCGTTCAGTTAATGAAATCTATTGAATGCGATGTGTAGTGCTTAGATGTTCAATTTTATTTAAGTTATGGTGCTTTCAATTGAGGAACGTATTTCTTGTTGAACGTGTGTTTCGACAAGACGATCAATACACGGTTTTAGCGCAGTAGCCATTTGCTGAAAAATTCCCAGAAAAAGCTGTACTTCATTGTGATACGGTTCGCCGACTTACTGAGAAATTTCGAGACACATGGTCAGTGTTGGATGCCAAGCAAAGTGGAGGACCACCTAAATTAGACGAACAGAAGTTGGATATTTCTGGATCTACGCAGCAGAGCCTAGAAAAATCATTGAGCAGGTTGGCACAAGAAAAAGTTATCGAGCTTAAAGTGGTTAGACCCACATTATAATTGTTCCCGTATAAAGAGAACAGCAGCGAAAGAATTGGAAGAAGCGGATCATGAAAAGCGAATGCGTTACTCACAATGGTTTACATCTTTTATTGGGAGAAACGCAACTGGTATTATTGATGCTACCTTCTATAGGGGTGAAGCCTGGTTCCACGCCTTCGGTCATGTTAACACACAAAACACACGATTATAGTCAATGAAGAATTCTCGTTTGGGAAGCAACATCCAGATAGCTCATTACTAGATATTTATTTTCTTGAAGAAACCGTGGACAATGAACGTTGTTGTTTAATGATAGCCGGTCGTTGTGACCGAGCGGTTCTAGGCGCTTCAGTCTGGAACCGTGCGACCTCTACGGTCGCAGGATCGAACCCTGCCTCGGCCATGGGTGTGCGTGATGTCCTTAGGTTAGTTAGGTTTAAGTAGTTCTAAGTTCTAGGGGATTGATGACCTCAGATGTTAAGTGCTCAGTCATTTGAACCATTTGAACCATTTTAATGATAATTCGCTGCAAATAATAAACTTAAGTTGTGATTCTGTAGTCAAATAGTCTATGAATTGGCTAGAATTGCGAGTTTATAAAATACACAGACATACAACATAGAAGTTAAATGAATAATTTAGGCCGGCCGGGGTGGCCGAGCGGTTCTAGGCGGTTCAGTCTGGAACCGCGCGACCGCTACGGTCGCAGGTTCGATACTGCCTCGGGCATGGATGTGTGTGATGTCCTTAGGTTAGTTAGGTTTCAGTAGTTGTAAGTTCTAGGGGACTGATGACTTTAACAGTTAAGTCCCATAGTACTCAGAGCCATTTTTTAACCATTTTGAATAATTCAGTAACAAGGGTTGTATACTAACGTCTGTAGTTGATACAGACGACAGAACTGTGTTGAATAATGTTTATTCAAGAAAGCAGATCTTAGATACACGGGAAGTAGTCCTATGAAATTCATTTAAAATACAGACAGAAAGTACCCTTATCAAATGCAGTATAGGTACGTTAAGAGAGTTAAGAGAGTTACGGGAATTGTAATCAAATATACGCGAAAACTACGTCCATTTCGTAATCACAGTACACGAAATATTCATCAGCTAAAAACAGTTCAGAGTTCAACATGACGATCTACAAATTATTACACGCGATATGAAGAATAGTAACACACAGTGTGCTCCCTGCCGCCGTTGGATAAGCAGCTGCCAGCAGCAAGTCGTATAGTCCTAGCTTACTTATTTGTTACACAGTTTAATTCTGAATTTCTTTGCGTGTTTTTGGGTACTTGCATTGTTTAATTCATAAATTTCGGGCGTATTATAGTATTTGAGAGTTGTAGCATCGCGCTTTAGTACCTGAATAGTGTCAATTCGCTTAGTCGTCTGTCTTCTGTTTTTGTTTTGAACGACCAGTGTCGGTTGGTCACAGCCAGTGTGCTCCCTGCCGCCTGAGCTCCCAGTTGGTGCACATCGACAGCGCTGAAAGATACGTATATAGCTTCTTCTCTGTGTTTACTTCGTAGATTCTTACTTAAATTGCGTGTGAGTTTCGTATAGGAGGTGTAATTTCGAGTTTTAGTTACTGTAATCGTAAATTCAGGCAGATTGTAGCGCAGTCGTTAGGCATTTGTACAGGTTAGTTCATACATTATTTGCGTGTTTCCCTTGCGTTATCTAGGCACTCGTGATTCAGTAACTGTTGTTCAACATCGATTAGAATGGACAGGGACTGTGATAGCTGTGTTCGGATGAGGGCTGAGTTGGCATCCCTTCGCTCATAGCTGCAGGCGGCGCTGACTTCGGTCACGCAGCTTGAGGCTGTTGCCAATGGGCACCACTGTGGGGAGCCGGACTTGGGTATCACGGAGATGTCAACCTCGTCCCGTCTGTCCCCGGATCGGTCTGCCGCTGTGGTTGCCCCAGTTGCTGCCCACAGTGGGGCTGAGCCCTCGCCTGTGGTTGATTGGGAGGTCGTTCCAAGGCGTGGCAGGCAGCGAAAGACGTCCCCAGAGGCTGATCAGAAAGCCTCCCCGGTGCGTCTGACTAACAGGTTTCAGGCACTGTCTCTGGCTGAGCCAGATGCAGCTGCCTGCCCTGTTTCAAAGGATGATTCTGAGCCTTCAAGGTCCAGGCAATCGCAGAGGGTGGGCTTATTGGTAGCTGGGAACTCCAATGTTAGGCGCGTAATGGGGCCCCTTAGGGATATGGCGACTAAGGAGGGGAAGAAATCCAGCAGGCACTCCGTGTGCATTCCGCGTGGAGTCATTCCTGATGTGGAAAGGGTCCTTCCGGATGCCATGAAGAGCACAGGGTGCAGCCAGCTGCAGGTGGTGGCACATGTCGGCACTAATGACGTGTATCGCTTTGGACCTGAAGAAATTCTCTCTGGATTCCAGCGGCTATCTGATTTGGTGAAGGCTGCCGGTCTTGCTTACGAGTTGAAGGTAGAGCTCACCATCTGCATCATCGTTGACAGAACCGACTGTGGACCTTTGGTGCAGAGCCGGGTGGAGGGTCTGAATAAGAGGCTCAGACGGTTTTGCGACCATGTTGGCTGCAGATTCCTTGACTTGCGCCATAGGGTGGTGGGGTTTCGGGTTCCGCTGAATAGGTCAGGAGTTCACTACACTCAGCTGGCGGTTACACGGGTAGCGGAGGCTGTGTGGCGTGGACTGGGCGGTTTTTTAGGTTAGAAGGCCTCGGGAAAGTACGGGGTGGGTTGCAATCTCAAAGGGTGCATGGCAAATACAGGACGTGCTTGGATCAAGGAACAGTCGGAATTGTAGTTGTAAATTGTTGTAGTTGTGCTGGGAAAGTCCCTGAGCTTCAAGCGCTAATAGAAAGCACAGAAGCTGAAATCGTTATAGGTACAGAAATCTGGCTAAAGCCTGAAATAAGTTCTGAAGAAATTTTTACGAAGTCTCAGACGGTGTTCAGGAAAGATAGATTAGGCAGAATTGGTGGTGGAGTGTTTGTGTCTGTCAGTAGTGGTTTATCTTGTAGTGAAGTCGAAGTAGATACTCTGTGCGAATTGGTATGGGTGGAGGATATACTTAACAGCCGAACTAAGTTAATAATTGGCTCCTTCTATCGACCCCCAGACTCCGATGATATAATTGCTGAACAGTTCAGAGAAAATTTGAGTCTCGTAACAAATAAATACCCCACTCATACGGTTATAGTTGGTGGGGACTTCAACCTTCCCTCGATATGTTGGCAAAAATACTTGTTCAAAACCGGTGGTAGGCAGAAAACATCTTCCGAGATTGTCCTAAATGCTTTCTCCGAAAATTATTTCGAGCAGTTAGTCCACGAACCCATGCGAATTGTAAATGGTTGCGAAAACACACTTGACCTCTTAGCCACAAACAATCCAGAGCTAATAGAGAGCATCATGACTGATACAGGGATTAGTAATCACAAGATCGTTGTAGTTAGGCTTCCAAATCCACCAGAAACAAACGCAAAATAATTTTATTTAAAAAAGCGGATAAAGTGTCACTAGAAGCCTTCCTAAGAGACAATCTCCATTGCTTCCGAACTGACTATGCAAATGTAGACGAGATATGGCTCAAATTCAGAGATATAGTAGCAACAGCAATTGAGAGATTCATACCTCATAAACTGGTAAAAGATGGAACTGATCCCCCATGGTACACAAAACAGGTCCGAACGCTGTTGCAGAGGCAACGGAAAAAGCATGCGAAGTTCAGAAGAACGCGAAATCCCGAAGATTGGCTAACATTTACAGACGCGCGAAATTTGGCACGGACTTCAATGCGAGATGCCTTTAATAGGTTCCACAACGAAACATTGTCTCAAAATTTGGTAGAAAATCCGAAGAAATTCTGGTCGTATGTAAAGTACACAAGCGGCAAGACGCAGTCAATACCTTCACTGCGCAGTGCCGATGGTACTGTTACCGACGACTGTGCCGCTAAAGCGGAGTTGTTGAACGCAGTTTTCCGAAATTCCTTCACCAGGGAAGACGAATGTAATATTCCAGAATTTTAAACACGAACAGCTGCTAGCATGAGTTTCTTAGTTGATACCTTAGGGGTTGCGAAGCAACTCAAATCGCTTGAAACGGGCAAGTCTTCAGGTCCAGATTGTATACCGATTAGGTTCCTTTCAGATTACGCTGATACAATAGCTCCCTACTTAGCAATCATATACAACCGCTCGCTCACTGATAGATCTGTACCTACAGATTGGAAAATTGCGCAGGTCGCACCAGTGCTTAAGAAGGGTAGTAGGAGTAATCCATCGAACTACAGACCTATATCATTGACGTCGGTTTGCAGTAGGGGTTTGGAGCATATACTGTATTCAAACATTATGAATCACCTCGAAGGGAACGATCTATTGACACGTAATCAGCATGGCTTCAGAAAACATCGTTCTTGTGCAACGCAGCTAGCTCTTTATTCGCACGAAGTAATGGCCGCTATCGACAGGGGATCTCAAATTGATTCCGTATTTCTAGATTTCCGGAAAGCTTTTGACACCGAAGACCAGTATCAGTTGCAAATCGATTTAGAAAAGATTGCTGTATGGTGTGGCAGGTGGCAGTTGACGCTAAATAACGAAGTGTGAGGTGATCCACATGAGTTCCATCCAAAAGAAATACGTTGGAATTCGATTACTCGATAAATAGTACAATTCTCAAGGCTGTCAATTCAACTAAGTACCTGGGTGTTAAAATTACGAACAACTTCAGTTGGACAGACCACACAGATAATATTGTGGGGAAGGCGAACCAAAGGTTACGTTTCATTGGCAGGACACTTAGAAGATGCAACAAGTCCACTAGAGAGACAGCTTACACTACACTCGTTCGTCCTCTGTTAGAATATTGCTGCGCGGTGTGGGATCCTTACCAGGTGGAATTGACGGAGGACATCGAAAGGGTGCATAAAGGGCAGCACGTTTTGTATTATTACGTAATAGGGGAGAGAGTGTGGCAGATGTGATACGAGAGTTGGGATGGAAGTCATTAAAGCAAAGACGTTTTTCGTCGCGGCGAGATCTATTTACGAAATTTCAGTCACCAACTTTCTCTTCCGAATGCGAAAATATTTTGTTGAGCCCAACCTACATAGGTAGGAATGATCATCAAAATAAAATAAGAGAAATCAGAGCTCGAACAGAAAGGTCTAGTTGTTCGTTTTTCCCGCGCGCTGATCGGTAGTGGAATCGTAGACAGACAGTATGATTGTGGTTCGATGAACCCTCTGCCAAGCACTTAAATGTGAATTGCAGAGTAATCATGTAGATGTAGATGTAGTATGTCTATCTTCAGTTCTGTAATACAAGCGGATAAATTTAGCGTCCTTTCAGAAGTTTAAGTATAGTAGCGACCGTTCACCGCCCGGAATCAAACACCTCCACGATCAAATTTCGCTGGTTACCGTAGGCAAGCCAGTATTCTTGCGCATGTGCGCTCACAATAAATGACCACAGATTGTCGTTAAATATGGGTTAAACAATTATTTATGGCTGCTTGACAGAAATGTCTTTTGGCATTCTTTTACAAAGGTGGTGTCAGCTAACACGTGCGATTCACCACTTCCTGAATTACCATGATTTTGTATTATGAATTGTAATTAATATTTGAATAAAGTTACTGACAAAATAGTAAACTGTTCATTAGATAATACACAAGTATGACAAAACATAAGGTTTTCATGGTGAATTCATTTGCTGCGTAATTGTGGAGTATACGACGTGCTGACAAACATTTGTATAATGTAAAGATATAAAAACGCAATAAATCGAGAAATAAAATAGATACAGATACGTAGCTTTCAGAGATGATAGCTATAGTGCGATGTCATTTTCTAAGATATCGTATGTTGAAATCGCATGAAGTACTTAAAAGTTGTTAATCCAGGGGTTCACTGTGACAATGTTTTCTCGCTGTGAAATATCAACTCTGCAGCTTTAAAGATACTGAAAATTGATGTGTTGTTGGATGCCCCTGATTTTTCTGACTTAGTAAATGTATTCAGATTTTCTTCAGTACTTGATAGTCAATTATTATACACTGAAAAGCCAAAGAAACTGGTACACCTACCTAATATCGTATAGTGGCGCAACACGACATGGCATGGACTAGACTTATGTCTGAAGTAGTGCTGGAGGGAACTGACACCACATATCCTGCACGAACGTCCATAAATACGTAAAAGTACGAAGGGATGGAGATCTCGTGTAATTGTGTGTGAATTCCTCAGGGGCCAAACTGCTGAGGTCATCGGTCCCTAAACTTACACACAACATAAAATAACTTAGGCTAAGAACAAAACAAATCCATGTCCGAGGGAGGACTCGAACCTCCGGCGGGAGGGGAAGCGCAATCCGTGACATGACGCCTCAAACCGCACGGCCATCCGCCCGGCAGGTCTCTTCTGAGCAGCACGCTGCAAAGCATCCCAGATATGCTGAATAATGTACATGCCTGGGGAATCTGGTGGCTAGTGGCAGTGTTTAAACTCAAGGGTATGTTACTGAAGCCACTCTGTAGTAATTCTGTATGTCTGGGATGTCGCATTGTCCTGCTGGAATTGCCCAAGTCTGTGGGAATGCACAATGGACACGAATGGATGCAGGTCGTCAGACAGGATGCTTACGTACGTGTCACCTGCCAGAGTCGTATCTAGACGTAGCAGGAGTCCCATATCACTCCAGATGCACACGCCGCACACAATTACAGAGCCTCCACCAGCTTGAACAGTCCCCTGCTGACATGCGAGGTCCATGCATTCATGACGTTGTCTCCATAACCGTAAACGTCCATCCGCTCGTTACAATTTGAAACGAGACTCGTGCGACCAGACATGTTTCCAGTCATCAACAGTCCAATGTTGGTGTTGACGGGCCCAGGCGAGGCATAAAGTTTTGTGTCGTGCACTCATCAAGGGTACACGAGTGGGCCTTCTGTTCCGAAAACCCATATCGATTATGTTCCGTTGACACTTGCTGATATCACAGCATCGAAATCTGCAGAAATTTGCATAAGGGTTGCACTTCTGTCACGTTGAACGTTTCTCTTCAAGTCGTCGTTGGTCCCGTTCTTGCAGGATCTTTTTCCGGCCACAGTTATGTCGGAGATTTCTTATTTTATGGGATTCCTGATGTTCACGGTAACCTCGTGAAATAGTGGTACGGGTAAATCCCCACTTTATCGCTACCTCGGAGATGCTGTGTGCCATCGATCGAGCACCGACTATAACACCACGTTCAGATTTGCTTAAATCTCTATAACCTGCTATTGTAGCAGCAGTAATCGATCTAACACCTGCGTCAGACACGTGTTTTATATGGGCGTTGCCGATCGCAGCGTCGTATACTACCTGTTTACATATCTCTGTATTTGAATACGCATGCCTATACCAGTTTGTTTGACGCTCCAGCCTAGTTTCTTGAAGAGCTGAAAGAAGCCCTCTTTCAGGTTGTCTGACACTCCGTCATTTCTTGGGGCATCTCTTGCACAAATGTCATGCGAACAACAGCTGTCAAATTTCTCTGCACTGGGATTTTCCCCATTTCCAGCCGCACTGCTCGTCTCTGCGCCTGGCTGTCCAGAACCGGTCACCTAGCTGGCCCTGTGTCCTGTGTCCGGTGCTGTTCAGCCGTGCAACAAATTCACTTTTCCTTGTACCAGTTCTGTGTGTAACGTGTGTAAGGTGTGTAACGTTACGTACAGAGAAAAAAAAATTGTGTTAACTGTCGTTCCAGGGTTTCCTTGTCAAACTGTAAGTAGGCTGTTTATATTTTCTTATTGGCAACGTTACGTAGCGCTCTGTATGAAAATCACTGGCTGTGCTGTGTGCAGTCTGTGGCTAGTTTGCATTGTTGTCTGCCATTGTAGTGTTGGGCAGCGGCAGCTGGATGTCAACAGCGCGTAGCGTTGCACAGTTGGAGGTGAGCCGCCAGCAGTGCTGGATGTGGGAAATGAGATGGCGGATTTTTGAGTACAGAATGGATGTCATGAACTGCTGTATATATTATGACTATTAAGGTAAATACATTGTTTGTTCTCTATTAAAATCTTTCATTTGCTAACTATGCCTATCAGTAGTTAGTGCCTTCAGTAGTTTGAATCTTTTATTTAGCTGGCAGTAGTGGCGCTCGCTGTATTGCAGTAGTTCGAGTAATGAAGATTTTTGGTGAGGTAAGCGATTTGTGAAAGGTATAGGTTAATGTTAGTCAGGGCCATTCTTTTGTAGGGATTTTTGAAAGTCAGATTGCGTTGCGCTAAAAATATTGTGTGTCAGTTTAAGCACAGTCATGTATAAATTTTTCCAAGGGGACGTTTCAAAGCGCATAGCTTAGCGAATAATTCTTATGCTCCTTGATGTAATTTAAGTAAGTGTTAACTTCTGTAGATTTGTTAGGTTCTAGAATAAGTAATTGCCAGATTTGGTTGAACAATAATTAAAGTTTGCTTACTTCTTGATTCCTGTACTGAATAATTATCATGGTCCAGCTTTATTATTTTGATAGTTGTTTGAATAGTGTGTTAATTTTAAGAAAAATGTTGTATGGAGTACATGTTGTAAAACTGTTTAAACTGTGAAAATATTAATAAATCTGCGATGTGTTAATGTAGCTGTGACTAAATCAATCGTTTCTACCCTTTCTTGTCCTATGGCCCCATAGTAGGTCTACGGAAAGAACACTGTATCTCCTTCATGAATGAAGATACAAAAGAGGGGTAAATTTTAACTTGTGCTGAGATATTATGTGTATAGCTATGAGAATTCTGTCACAGTCTGACCAACTTTGAACCCTGGCGACATAACGTGAGATCACTGACCTTGAACGCATGATACCAATGCGTACGCTGCCTAGATGCAGGAGAAAGATGCTGAGTCGGCTGTAAGATTATACGCAATTACGTCGCCAACAACGCAGCCTGCTTAGCAAAACGCGAACACAAACATATACACACAATGCTTAATGTTCCATCTCTCTGTTTCATTTCTCTCTCTCTCTCTCTCTCTCTCTCTCTATTATATGTCAAATACTGCTCTGTCTTGGTAAACTTCACCAAACATGGGCACACACACACAGCATCAAAATATATGAGTAATATATAACTTACAGTAATTCCACACTCTCTGTTTTATACTTCGCTCCGTTTGTACTTTGTACTTTGTTCCATAAAGATAATGTAAAAATTTATTAAAAAAATCATTACAGCCATATTTATTAATTTACAAAACTAAAATTTTTCATGTGTAAAGCAAAAGATCTTTGTGTTAAGAGAAAAATATAATAAAATATGCAGGATTAATATTTTGCCAGAAATCTGAATTTTTAATTTTCTTTGTCTTTTTTTATAAAAAGCCATAACTCAAATTCTAATCATGCAGTTAATCTTAAAATTTTATTGTAGTGTCCTGAGAAGGTTATAAGACCACTGAACTACAGTTATTAATTAATGGTACAGATTGTATCATTAACAGAGTTTCTAATTTTGCACATCCAAAATTAACTTTTTTTCTACAAATAATCATCTAAAAATCAGAATGTATTAGCAGGATCTAGTATTTTTTAGTTCCAGGGAGACAGCAACAGGATGAAAACAGTTCCTGAAAATTTCATAGCATTAACGCATGTACTTTTTGATAACGTAAAAAATGTGAAACAGAGAAAATGAGGTTCACAGGTTTTCTTCTCATACTTCTACGTCTAATAAGCTTACCTCGATTTTAAAATCCTCCATATTGACACTCCTCATCCTCTAGATTTCTCTTCTCTCCTCTTCGAATCGTCCTGGCCTGTATTTACAGGTAAGACACTGGTCTGTTAGCTTTCTTGACCCTGCTCTCGTCGATGGTGTAAAATGCTTTTGTTGTAAACACACCATGATCTGTACCAACTCTCTTCAGCACTTCATTTCTGCCATTATTTCCGTTATTGTAACATAAAACTGCATCATAGTCACCTATTTTGTGTATTTGTAGTCCACAGAATGTGTTTTTTGAGCTGTTAATCCAAATTAAATTATTGAGGCTTGCATTTGCATTTTGTGTCGTTCTGTGAAGACACTTCCTCAGTAAATGAGGGATTGCAAGAAACCTGAATATGGGCTTAATTGTATTCATAACAGGTTCTGGTAATGAGTGTTTATTTGTGAATACGTCGCGTTTCTGTTTTTGAACTTACACCAATCATCTTTCGGATACAGACTATGCATTGGTGTTTGGTCAGTGAATAGTTTGTGGAAAAAAATTGCCCACGCAGCACGCTTCATTGCCTCTAAATTGTGCATGTTTTTCTTGATAGCTATCCCATAAAGTAGCTGAAGAAAATCAATTTCTTTCAGAGTAAGCCTGCCTTTTCCTCCTAGTGGTTTTCCATCCTCAAGTACTTCACCTTTCTTCTCTTTCAGCAAGCGACGAAGCCTACCACGAAGCCTCTTCTGGATGTGGCCAACACATTCCAACTTTTCTGTTGTATTGTACGGATTTTTATCTGTAACAGCTTTGAACGAAGAGGAGTCCCCATCACCAAGGTATTTAGTATATCTAAGACCATACTGTCCTCAGATCTGGAGAACATCCTCACAACTGCAGCAGCCTCCATGCCCCCACTTGAGCCACTATAATTTTTAGAGCATGCTACTGTTGAGTCAGTACCAATAGCAGATGCAACTCTGTACAGAGATGTGCGACTCCTTTTCATCCCGGTCCGATCTACTGACACACACAGGTCAGTAACATTTGTAGGAGATTCACTGTCATGAATATCTACCCCAGGATCTATTTATTTTTGGTTTATTTCCACCAATTTCTCCACTGCTTTCTTCACAGAAACATGAAAAATTTATAGCCTGGCAGAGAAACTCTAAATCAGTAAGTCTGAATCCAGTGGAATCCACATCAACATCATTCACACACCCGTACAATTATCTTGTCCAAAGTTTCGACGCTGAAGCTGAGACCTTACGTTCTTCATTTCGAGCTGCTTCCTCTTTTTTGTTGGTAAACCGATTTCCATGATACCTCCGTTTCCTAAACACAGTTTTTCCACCACCCATTATGCATAAATCTTGGCTTCCACGTAAAGATTTGCGAATTCAACCGTCCACCTACTAATATGTATTACTATTGTCAAAACGTAAGTAAAACACATGCAAGAAAGTTTTCAGGTAAAGATATAGATATCAGGCAGAGATATAGATGTCGGCCAAAGATATCGAAAGAAAATAGCCTACACAGTGACAAAAATTCCACTGAAGCAATCAGTTTCCAAAATATTGGTAAAGGTAGGAGTAGCCGCCAGTGCAGAGTTAATCAGTTTAACAATTTAAAGACATTTCTAAAGCTGCTATCAAAATAAATTTCACACACAACACAGATTAAACTCTGTAGATCAATAAAATAATATTTTTGAAAAATCGATTTTTTGCATCAAAATCCCTCCTTAAGAGCGACGTTCAAAAATGGCTCTGAGCGCTATGGGACTTAACTTCTAAGGTCATCAGTCCCCTAAAACTTAGAACTACTTAAACCTAACTAACCTAAGGACATCACACACATCCATGCCCGAGGCAGGATTCGAACCTGCGACCGTAGCGGTCGCGCGGTTCCAGACAGTAGCGCCTTTTTTTTTATTTATTTATCTCATTTTGTTCGCTTCGGTTCGTTGCTTCTGCTCGGGGCGGACGTCGTAAGACATCCGTTGAAGTTCGTTTGTCGATCGATTAACTTAGTTTTTTTATTACAGAGGGCAGCTAACCCTCTGACCGAACACGCTGAGCTACCGTGCCGGCACCTTTAACCGCTTGGCCACTAAGAGCGACGTGTTGAGTTCTATCTGCAAGAAAGTCTTGAATCCAATCGCAAGTCTGCTCTGATACTCAGTAAGCTACTATTTTTTTCATTAAACGGCAATGCGGCACGGTGTCAATGCCTTAATGAAATCAAAGAACACGGCACCAACCTAAGCGACGTTCGCCACTATGCTGAGGATCTCATGGAGGAACAGAAGGAGGTGAGTTTCGCAGGATCTCTGTTGGCGGAATCCATGTTGATTTTTATAGAGGAGATGCTCATTTTCCAAAAACGTCACAATTCTTGAGCATAAAACATGTTCCATAATTCTACAACACATTGACGTCAACGATGCAGGTCTGTAATTGTGTGGATCTGTCTTACGGCCTGTCTTAAAAACAAGAATGACCTGCGCTTTTTTCCAGTCGTTAGGTACCTTTCATTGCTCACGCGTACTACGATAAGTTACTGCTAGAAGGGGAGCAAGTTCTTTCGAATAATCTTTATAGAATCTTATATGTATGCCATCTGGTACTGACTCCTTTCCACTACTGTAGCTGCTTTTCAATTCCGATATCGGTTATATCAATATCTTCCATTTCAACAGTCGCACGACGATTGAAAGGAGGGACAGTGTTACGATCTTCCGCGGTGAAACAACTTTGGAAGACCGAATTCAGTATTTTGGCGTTTTCTCTGTTATTTTCCGTTTCGGTGCCGGTGTGATCACTAAGAGAATGAATAGATGATTTTGACCCACTTATTGCTTTTACATACGACCAAAATCTCTTAGGGTTCTTACTCAGGTCGGTTGACAACATCTTACTGTCAAAATCGTTGGACTCTTCTCTTATTACTCTCCTTACGCTCATTTTCGCTTCGTTCAGCTTTTGTTCGTCAGCTATGTTTTTACTTCCCTTTAATCTGAGATGAAGTGCTTTTTGTTTACATTGCGCTTTTCTGACATGGTTATTAACCAATGGTGGATCATTCCCATCCCATAAGACCCTTACTCGGAACATACTTGTCTAGGGCATATTGAACGATGCCTTTCAATTTTTTCCATTTGTTCTCCACATCTTCATCCTCATCTCCGAATATTTGATGCTGACTGGTGAGGTATAAGGAAATTTGTATCCTGTCACCTTCGCTTAGCAAATATATCTTCCTACCTTTCTTAACATTCTTGTAAGACCCGTCGTCATAGATGCTGTCACAGCCTTATGATCACTGATACCTTCCTCTGTGTTAACTGATTCCACAAATTCAGGTCTGTTTGTTGCCAGGGAGTCTAAGACGTTACCCTGTCGAGTTTGGTCTCTAACTATCTGCTCAAGGTAATTTTCGGACAAGACATCCAAAACAATGCCACACGAACCTCTGTCTCTGGCACCAGTTTTGATGGCATAAGACTCCCAATCTAAACCTGGTAAGTTGAAGTCACCCCTATTACAATGGCATGATCAGGAAAATTACTAACGATATTCTGCAAGTTCTGTCTGAAGCGCTCTACGACTTCAGATCCTGCCACAGGTGGTCTATAGAAGTATCCGATCATCATTTTTGACCATTCTTTGATACTTAATTTCACTCAGATTTATTCATATTTGGAATACGTCATAACCTCGCTAGATTTTATCGAATTTTTACTGCAATAAACACGCCGCCACCATTGGCGACTAACCTATCCTTACCATAAACATTACAATCTGAACTTAGGATTTCGTTGTCATTGACGTCTGGTTTCAACCAGGTTTCTGTTCCCAATACTATCTGTGCATTATAACCTTCAGAAAGCGATACTAATTCTGGGAGCTTTCCTTGGATGCCCCTGCAGTTTTTTTTTTAAATCATATTAATCCTTTCTATCTATGATTCTCTGAGGTCACTGTGGCTGATTTAACAGGCAAATCGTCTTTGATCCCAAGGGAGGGGCTCTCTAACCTAAAAAAGCCCCATGTGCGCGCCACACGTACTCCGCTACCCTACTAGGCGCTTCCTATGTGTAGTGTAGGTCTGCCATATTAAGGGGAACCCTACAATTCTGCACCCGATAGCGGAGGCCGAGAAATTTGCATCCGGTACCATCGTAGAGACGTCTGAGCTTCTGGTTTAGACCTTCCACTCTGCTCCAAATCAGAGGACTGCGATCGAACCTGGGTACGATGCTACAACTTGACA
This sequence comes from Schistocerca cancellata, assembly GCF_023864275.1. Taxonomy (NCBI): domain Eukaryota; kingdom Metazoa; phylum Arthropoda; class Insecta; order Orthoptera; family Acrididae; genus Schistocerca; species Schistocerca cancellata. The sequence continues at coordinate 754,370,085 of NC_064629.1, read as the reverse complement.
GCTTAGCCTGCTTCCCGCGTACGTTGCTAGTTGCCTTCACCAAATCAGCCAGCCGCCGAAAGGGGCCAAGCATGACCTCAGATCCCAAGCGGCAGGCGTGATTCGTGCCGACATGTGCCACTACATGCAGCCAGTTGCACCTAGTGGGCTCGATAGCCGTCGGCAGGGCCTCCTCCACATCACGGATGAGACCTCCCGGCAAACATACCGAATGCACACTGAAATTCTTTCCCGCCTGCTATCTCCCTGAGGGGCTCCATCACCTGCCTAACACTGGAGCTCCCAATAACAAGCATACCCACCCTCTGTACTTGTCCGGACTGGGCATGAAAATCGACCGCTGACCCAACAGGGGAGGCATCTCGTGATGGCCCAGAGTTATCATCAACACTGTGTAGTACCTCGTACCTGTTGCTAAGACGTAGGGAGCCAGCCGCACGGCCTGCTCCCTCTTTCACCTTCCGCCCAGAGACACGCGAACCCACCACTGTCTGCCACCAACTCTGGAGTGAGGACGGACCGGTTAAATGTTGCGTATCAGAAGCCGCACCGACGTCCGGGTCACCAGGGGATTCCAGTGGCACCAAGGGTGTCGCTTCCAGCTTCCAGCTACCCTCCTGGAAATGGAAAAAAGAACACATTGACACCGGTGTGTCAGACCCACCATACTTGCTCCGGACACTGCGAGAGGGCTGTACAAGCAATGATCACACGCACGGCACAGCGGACACACCAGGAACCGCGGTGTTGGCCGTCGAATGGCGCTAGCTGCGCAGCATTTGTGCACCGCCGCCGTCAGTGTCAGCCAGTTTGCCGTGGCATACGGAGCTCCATCGCAGTCTTTAACACTGGTAGCATGCCGCGACAGCGTGGACGTGAACCGTATGTGCAGTTGACGGACTTTGAGCGAGGGCGTATAGTGGGCATGCGGGAGGCCGGGTGGACGTACCGCCGAATTGCTCAACACGTGGGGCGTGAGGTCTCCACAGTACATCGATGTTGTCGCCAGGGGTCGGCGGAAGGTGCACGTGCCCGTCGACCTGGGACCGGACCGCAGCGACGCATGGATGCACGCCAAGACCGTAGGATCCTACGCAGTGCCGTAGGGGACCGCACCGCCACTTCCCAGCAAATTAGGGACACTGTTGCTCCTGGGGTATCGGCGAGGACCATTCGCAACCGTCTCCATGAAGCTGGGCTACGGTCCCGCACACCGTTAGGCCGTCTTCCGCTCACGCCCCAACATCGTGCAGCCCGCCTCCAGTGGTGTCGCGACAGGCGTGAATGGAGGGACGAATGTAGACGTGTCGTCTTCAGCGATGAGAGTCGCTTCTGCCTTGGTGCCAATGATGGTCGTATGCGTGTTTGGCACCGTGCAGGTGAGCGCCACAATCAGGAGTGCATACGACCGAGGCACACAGGGCCAACACCCGGCATCATGGTGTGGGGAGCGATCTCCTACACTGGCCGTACACCACTGGTGATCGTCGAGGGGACACTGAATAGTGCACGGTACATCCAAACCGTCATCGAACCCATCGTTCTACCATTCCTAGACCGGCAAGGGAACTTGCTGTTCAATGCACGTCCGCATGTATCCCGTGCCACCCAACGTGCTCTAGAAGGTGTAAGTCAACTACCCTGGCCAGCAAGATCTCCGGATCTGTCCCCCATTGAGCATGTTTGGGACTGGATGAAGCGTTGTCTCACGCGGTCTGCACGTCCAGCACGAACGCTGGTCCAACTGAGGCGCCAGGTGGAAATGGCATGGCAAGCCGTTCCACAGGACTACATCCAGCATCTCTACGATCGTCTCCATGGGAGAATAGCAGCCTGCATTGCTGCGAAAGGTGGATATGCATTGTACTAGTGCCGACATTGTGCATGCTCTGTTGCCTGTGTCTATGTGCCTGTGGTTCTGTCAGTGTGATCATGTGATGTATCTGACCCCAGGAATGTGTCAATAAAGTTTCCCCTTCCTGGGACAATGAATTCACGGTGTTCTTATTTCAATTTCCAGGAGTGTATTTGCGGACAGCAGCCAATTCTCCCTGTGTCCTCTGACAACAAGCACAATCGTTAACCATGTTGTACTGTGTATAAAATAAATATAAGGTCTCAAAAGGCGCTAATGAATTTGAAATGTATGCCTAATATACCAAAGGAGAATAAAGTAACACTAAAAGTTGCTGTGCAGATTTTTCACTGTACTCTGAGACCGCAAGCTATTAAACAGAAATAAATTTCTCTACTGAAGTTGATGTATTTACAGAAACCTGTTATTAGGAATCCAGTTTACCGAAAGTTACTGCACGAGATAAATATTCAAACTAGAATGCACTGATCTAAACTGTATGCTGTCTACTAGCACAAAATTAAAACTTTGTTTCGTGACGAAGTTTCTGGCGACGGAAAATTAACACTAGGAAGAAGCCGTACACAAGCATATTCACAAGACTTACGCAAAAACAAAAACTACTATTAATTTTGTAGCCACTAGTCTACACAATAAAATGCACACGTATAGTTCACTTCTTTGCAAAAGCACGCGAAAAAAAACACTAAATTGCATACTCATATATACACAAAAATCAGTTAAAAATCACCAATAATGTTTTTGCGTTTTCACATATACACTAAATCAGTCACAAATCTCATTTAATGCTTTGACATTTTCATACGTACGCAATAAAATCAGCCATCAACACCTTTTTTCAGGCAGTTAAGCTAGTCACTTGATCTGAAAGTATGAAACGTTTATTATCTTGTGCTGACAAATTTAGCTTTTGCTTTTTGTAAGGATCCCATATTATCATATTTCAAATTATTTACTATTATCAATAACATTTGACAGTCAATTTATCGAACTGCTTTATCGCAGCGGCTATGTCGTTGCTAGGTCTGATTTCGCCGAGGTAGAATTTCAAAGTACCCGCTGGCCAGTGACGATGTTTTGAATGAAGTTTAATTGTTGTTGCTGGGAGCAAGCGCTTAGTAGCAGTATATTGCCATGGTCGGTGTGATTCTGGAATGGGCTAGCAATCCAGGAGTAACGCTTGCGCTTCAAAGCCTCGGTGGAAACAGCAGTCAAATAAACAGGTGCCTGAAATACTACAGGTACGAAGAAATGTTTATAAGCTAACTGCAACGTCATAAATTACGAGCAGGGTAAATTAACTGGACACCCCTCATCGACATAACTGTCATCATTTTATTTTATTTTTGTTTACTTTATTTTTAGACTCTAGGTTATCAAAAAGTTCATATGAGAATTATCGAGGAGTAATATTTAGTCTAGACTGTTACATTAAAAGTAAATAAGAAAATAATTTAGCACTCATTCTAATATAGGGCTCAATGACAGCGAATCCTTAAATAAAAATTAATTAAAGTAGTCTGGAATGGCGTTTGCATACAGAGACCCACAGCAACATCTGGGGATACAAATGCGACGCTGTTGATGGACAGACAGGACTGCAAAATGTGGGGCCACTATCCAGTTGCTGCTGATTTATTCAGTCAAACTATCAAGAGATTTTTTAACAGCGCTTATTGTCAACCAGAGTACAAACATAACTTAATTTCTGCGATGAAAGCATTGTTCAACAGTGTGCGAACAGCATCAACATCTTTGTATCCCAAACACAACACAACCACATTACAATAAAACTAATCACAGCAATACATCCTGTCCTTACATCTTTCCATAGACAATATAATTTCTTCGTTGTAGACAGTTTCCTCATTTTGGAGGCGATAAAGAAGAGCAATAGCTTAACACATCATCATAGCCTTCACGCACCACCACTACCTACCCCAACCTGCTTAGTGGGTTTCTCACAAATTATGATCCAACACACACACACATAACTTAAAGTCTTAGTGTCTTTCCACGCTCGAAATTAGATCTCAGCTCCCTACGGACTTCAGACGTCTATCTTATAAGACTGGTATACTAAGGAAAATAATTACCATGCCCTCTCTTCTACCCTCTGCTTGTTCAAACACACTCATGGATTTCTTTATGTTCTCTGCATTGTCATCAATCAGCGTTGAAGGTACAACTTTACTGGCGGCTTCTATCACCTATGGACCTTTTCCTCCGGCTGATGTGGCCGAGCGGTTCTAGGCGCTTCAGTCCGAAACCGCGCTGCTTCTCCGGTCGTAGGTTCGAATCCTGCCTCGGGCATGGATGTGTGTGATGTCCTTAGGTTAGTTAGGTTAAAGTAGTTCTAAGTCTAGGGGATTGATGACCTCAGATGTTAAGTCCCATAGTGCTTAGAGCCATTTTTTTGGACCTTTTCCACTGAAGACACTTCTCTACGATGTTCTAGTAACTCCTCACCATGAATGTTACGAGGGTGCGCTGAAAAGCAATGCCACCGAATATTTAAGTGAAAGCTCATAAAGCTTTTTAAATGAAACAGACCTTTTATCAGTCTACATGTTTATTCTTTATGTCTACTCTCTGCCCTGTGATGACTGGGTGTTGTGTGATGTCCTTAGGTTAGTTAGGTTTAAGTAGTTCTAAGTTCTAGGGGACTGATGACCATAGATGTTAAGTCCCATAGTTCTCAGTGCCATTTGAACCATTTATGTCTACTTGCTTATTTCTCAACATAGCCATCCTGAGGACGATCACGTTTCTCCCAGTGAGAGACCAGTGTGTTGATAGCGTCACTGTTGATTGTTTTCTTCTTTGAAAAAATGATTCAAATGGCTCTGAGCACCATGGGACTCAACTTCTGAGGTCATTAGTCCCCTAGAACTTAGAACTAGTTAAACCGAACTATCCTAAGGACATCACACACATCCATGCCCGAGGCAGGATTCGAACTGCGACCGTAGCGGTCTCGCGGTTCCAGACTGCAGCGCCTAGAACCGCACGGCCACTCGGCCGGCTTTCGTCTTGGACGTAGCCACAGCATCACCTCTGCTTGCACCGCTTCATCACTATCAAAGTGAAGCTATCGGATGTGTTATTTAGGTTTTGGAAACAGATGAAAACGGGGTGGGGTAAAGTAGGGACTGTATGGAGGAAGATCGATGAAGGTGAGCTCAAGGCACCGAACTGTTGGAGATGTCGCAGCGCTCGTGTGTGATCTGGCTTCGTCATGCTGAAGGTGAAGGTGATTCATGTGTGGACGAACTCTTCGAATTAGTGGTTTCTGTTTTCTGAGGATCTTCCACGTAGCGATATACACTCCTGGAAATTGAAATAAGAACACCGTGAATTCATTGTCCCAGGAAGGGGAAACTTTATTGACACATTCCTGGGGTCAGATACATCACATGATCACACTGACAGAACCACAGGCATATAGACACAGGCAACAGAGCATGCACAATGTCGGCACTAGTACAGTGTATATCCACCTTTCGCAGCAATGCAGGCTGCTATTCTCCCATGGAGACGATCGTAGAGATGCTGGATGTAGTCCTGTGGAACGGCTTGCCATGCCATTCCCACCTGGCGCCTCAGTTGGACCAGCGTTCGTGCTGGACGTGCAGACCGCGTGAGACGACGCTTCATCCAGTCCCAAACATGCTCAATGGGGGACAGATCCGGAGATCTTGCTGGCCAGGGTAGTTGACTTACACCTTCTAGAGCACGTTGGGTGGCACGGGATACATGCGGACGTGCATTGAACAGCAAGTTCCCTTGCCGGTCTAGGAATGGTAGAACGATGGGTTCGATGACGGTTTGGATGTACCGTGCACTATTCAGTGTCCCCTCGACGATCACCAGTGGTGTACGGCCAGTGTAGGAGATCGCTCCCCACACCATGATGCCGGGTGTTGGCCCTGTGTGCCTCGGTCGTATGCAGTCCTGATTGTGGCGCTCACCTGCACGGCGCCAAACACGCATACGACCATCATTGGCACCAAGGCAGAAGCGACTCTCATCGCTGAAGACGACACGTCTCCATTCGTCCCTCCATTCACGCCTGTCGCGACACCACTGGAGGCGGGCTGCACGATGTTGGGGCGTGAGCGGAAGACGGCCCAACGGTGTGCGGGACCGTAGCCCAGCTTCATGGAGACGGTTGCGAATGGTCCTCGCCGATACCCCAGGAGCAACAGTGTCCCTAATTTGCTGGGAAGTGGCGGTGCGGTCCCCTACGGCACTGCGTAGGATCCTACGGTCTTGGCGTGCATCCGTGCGTCGCTGCGGTCCGGTCCCAGGTCGACGGGCACGTGCACCTTCCGCCGACCCCTGGCGACAACATCGATGTACTGTGGAGACCTCACGCCCCACGTGTTGAGCAATTCGGCGGTACGTCCACCCGGCCTCCCGCATGCCCACTATACGCCCTCGCTCAAAGTCCGTCAACTGCACATACGGTTCACGTCCACGCTGTCGCGGCATGCTACCAGTGTTAAAGACTGCGATGGAGCTCCGTATGCCACGGCAAACTGGCTGAAACTGACGGCGGCGGTGCACAAATGCTGCGCAGCTAGCGCCATTCGACGGCCAACACCGCGGTTCCTGGTGTGTCCGCTGTGCCGTGCGTGTGATCATTGCTTGTACAGCCCTCTCGCAGTGTCCGGAGCAAGTATGGTGGGTCTGACACACCGGTGTCAATGTGTTCTTTTTTCCATTTCCAGGAGTGTAGTTACGTTACCCACCGCCACGTTACATACTACAGTTCGTATTTCTCTAGCAGCAGCAGAACGTTGTACTTGTGTCAGCGAAGTGGGGAAGTCGGCCGAGTAAAACGCGTGACATGTAATTTACCGATAATGAGAACGGAAGGCATTACTTTTCAGCACGCGCACGTAGGTTAGTTCACTTGGTGTCGGCCGCGCGGAGTTGCAGAGCGGTCTGAGTCGCCTTGCCATGGTCCGCGTGGCTCCCCCCGTCGGAGGTTCGAGTCCTCCCTCGGGCATGGGTGTGTGTGTTGTCCTTAGTGTTAGTTAGTTTAAGTTGGATTAAGTAGTGCGTATGCTTAGGGACCGATGACCTCAGCAGTTTGGTCCCATAAGACGTTACGACAAATTTCTATTTCACTTGATGATGATGATGATGATGTTTGGTTTCTGGGGCGCTCAACTGCGTGGTTATCAGCGCCCGTACAATTTCCCAACCTTTGCTCAGTCCAATTTCGCCACTTTCCCGGATGATGATGAAATGATGAGAACAACACAAACACCCAGTCATCTCGAGGCAGGTGAAAATCCCTGAACCCGCCGGGAATCGAACCCGGGACCCCGTGCTCGGGAAGCGAGAACGCTACCGCGAGACCACGAGCGGCGGACTCTATTTCACTTGATGTCATGGGCAGCCACCGCATCAACTAGAGGATAGAAGACAGTAATAACACACTATAATTAATGGCTATATACAAATGGATGCATCCAACCTACTTACCGCCGGCCGAGGTGGCCGAGCGGTTCTAAGCGCTACAGTCTGCAAGCGCGCGGCTGCTACGGTCGCAGGTTCGAATCCTGCCTCGGGCATGGATGTGTGTGATGTCCTTAGGTTAGTTAGGTTTAAGTAGTTCTAAGTTCTAGGGGACTGATGACCTAAGAAGTTTAGTCCCATAGTGCTCAGAGCCATTTGAACCAACCTACTTACCCTTAACTCCCTGCATTGTTAAAAGAAATAATTTTACAGCTACGAATCATAAACGAATCGGGAAGAATTCCTCCTCTACCAGATCCTTCCTATAGGTATGTAAATGAAATTTAAAAAAAATAAAACAGTATTCCCAAAGCGGTCAACTATAGTTAATCACACAATAATCTGAATCATGCTTTCCAGGGGACTTCTGAATTGTTTGCAGCATCATAAGTCAAACAAGTAATTATTAGACAATTACTCCGAAGATGTTGATCTAAAACCAAGAAGTATTCACTGTTTCACCCTTTTAATATTTCCTTACAAACGCAAAAGAATCCCAGTGTCATGAACTATTTTCTACCGTTTTCAGTTAATTCGATGGAGCCAACAGATGAAACATCAGAAAACCTTTCTAGGCTAATCATGTCTAGGCTTTTTGGTAGTTGTAGCACGATTATTCATTCTGTAGTTGGGTAACATGCTCCGACGTAAACTGCTCTGTCGTCACAGTGATAAAACACCAGAAATGGTAGTAGATTTATACCTAGTGTACTGCCTCCCTGTTATCAAGTCTTCTGACTGGATTCTTTCCTTTTATTCCGAAAATTAAGTCGACAGCAAAGGTAAAGGAGAATACTGTGTGTGGTGAACATACAATGCTTCCATCTTTCCCACTCACCCTTCCATAAACAGTGAAAGTAAGCAATGTAAAAGCTGCTAACAATGAATAAATAACAAGAGCATTGAAAATATTATAGTAACATTATTCTAATAAATCCATCATTCAGCTAATGATTATCAAAGTTTCCTGTTAGTCTACACAAAAACTTCAGTACGAACTCAAATATTTTCTTAAATGGTTCAAATGGCTCTGAGCACTATGTGACTTTAACATCTGAGGTCATCAGTCCCCTAGACTTAGAACTACTTAAACCTAACTAACCTAAGGACATCACACACTTCCATGCCCGAGGCAGGATTCGAACCTGCGACCGCAGCAGCCGCGTGGTTCCGGACTGAAGCGCCTAAAACCGCTCGGTCACAGTGGCCGGCAGATTTTCTTAAGATTGTTTTACTGCATTCGATTCTGGTCCTTTTCAGTTGCATCATAGAAGGGGGGGGAAAACATTTAACTTTACATATACCTATTTTTCCAGCGGTATTTGGCCCTATGGCAACAACTGAATTCGCATCAGCACACGAACGCGATATCACAGAGCTAGAGAGGCCCTGATCCCAGAAACATTCCCTCACTTCTGTAGTAGCAGCTTAGGTAGAAAAGATAGCAGATTGCTCTCAAACTGAAATATGCGAAAAATTTTCATAATTTACTATTAAAATGATCATCTTGTAGTCTAAAAATTAAATTTTCTGTTGTTACGTAACAGTCGTTCAGAAACTTTCATCAAAATTACAAGAAAAAAAGCCAATGAATTTGGAAGAATAATTCATTTTCAGTCCCAAAGGTAAAGAGACGGTCACAGATTTGCCAAACAAGTTTCAACTTTTCTAGCAGCAGTTAGATATTTTTGTATGAATCTCAAAATCTCACTCTAGTGCTGCTGCCTAAACCTTGATAGGCCTCTGGGCTACCGGAGACCAACTTGAAGGCAAGTTTCATTCAACGCACATAGAGAATACATCACTGAGTTTTGCATCGATTCTGTCTGACAATTATAATGATCTGAATGTGTGTAATATTGTAGAAACATTGTAAATCTACTAAAATATCCTGTGATTTATGTGATAGTATTGTCATATGCTTATATGTATAATTGTGTAATAAGACTGTGGAAGAAGATAAATCCCTAATTGGGTCATAATAATTGTCTAGGATGAAAACTCTTACGTAAAATTTTTGGAATGGGCCATTGTTATGGTAAGGATAGTTTAGCCATATTTGTAAGTTGGTTGGTTGATTCGGGCGAGAGGACCGAACAGCGAGGTCATCGGTCCCATCGGATTATGGAAGGATGGGGAAAGAAGTCGGCCGCGTCCTTTCAAAAGAACCATCCTGGCATTTGCTTGAAGCGATTTAAGCATAGTGCGCATTGTGAGACGTAGAGCCAGTGCTTCGGATGTGAGCCGCAGACAGAAACGAATCTGAAAAATTGCTTTATTCTATTGGAAAAGAGAGTATGAGGGAACAGTAAAACGAAAATCCCAACGTATCAGCCGGCCGTTGTGGCCGAGCGGTTCTAGGCGCTTCAGTCTGGAATCACGCGACCACTACGGTCGCAGGTTCGAATCCTGCCTCGGGCATGGGTATGTGTGATGTCCTTAGGTTAGTTAGATCCGTAAAATTCACAACAGTGAAAGAATATTGCAGTGAACTGATTATTAAACTAATAGTAGCGGCCGCTGCGCGGTCTCAGGCATCTTGTCACGGTCCGCACGGCTCCCCCCCCCCCCCCCCCCCACCGTCGGAGGTTCGAGTCCTCCCTCGGGCATGGGTGTGTGTGTTTTCCTTAGCGTAAGTTAATTTAAGTTAGGTTAAATAGCGTGTAAACTTAGAGACCCATGACCTCAGCAGTTTGGTCCCATAAGACCTTACCACAAATTTCCAAAATTAATCGTAATGTATAGAACCTGGACAGTAATTCTTATTGTAGTCGATAGCAGATGATTCGATTTGTTTTGGAAATATGTACAGATTTAACTTAGTTACGACAACAATGAATTTTGGTGTCACTTAAATCGCGTTCACATCACAACAATTGAGATTTACTTTCGTTGAGTCAGATTATTCATTCTGATCCTCACTTCAAGAGACGTCCTTTGTATTTCACCTTGTGTGGTATTTTCAAGACAGCGGTGAACAACTTAGCACCAGAGTGAACAGTATTTAATTATGTCACTCACTGTGCAAAATTACTATTCGTGAGATAAAGTAGATAAATAAAATTAATTTTTATATGACAAACAATACTCGTGAGACCGCGGTTGTCTCTACGCAAGCTGTGTTGATTAGTGTTATTTACAGTAATTACTTATTTCAAATTGGCCAACTCTGCCAGTATGCACCCCTGTTAAAAATTGTGGGCAGCAGCTGGATTTTCTCCACACATTGCACCAGTGAGACCACATAAACTCCGGGACTTCATCGACACTCCCCCCTGTGACCTCAAACTTCCAAAGTAAGGCTCAAGAAGAGACCAAGAGGCTGTGAGGATATTAGTTGGCAATTCTGTTTATTCTTGTGTTTTTTCAGCTAAGAAAGAGCAGATCAAGAATAGCTGGAGGCAAGTAAACGTGCTCAAGTGCTATTTTGAAAACATTATTACGCCTTTACAATAGGCTGCAGGCTTTTTCACTCATTTTGAATACGTCGAACACTTCTAGAGTTGAGATCGAGCAGTTTTGTTTATCCACCAGTGACAGTGTGCTTTACAACATCCCTTCACCAACAATAAAACAGGGAAATATTTTCATATAACAAAACGTTAATTTTCGTTCAGGTTCATAATTTTTGAAAAACCAGTGGAATTAGGGAAAGAGAGTAGTAGTGGGGCTGTATAGTAACGTGATATGCTGTTACTCTTGTTTATTGCCTCCACAGTGAGGTGACGGTGTGCTGGAGAAAATATTCATTTCAGCCTAGTCAGACAGTTAGGTTCCAACTGTTTGCCTGCTATGTTCCAGAGGAGCAACACATTACTTATTTATCTTTTTCTGTGTTTTCTTCGTAGTTTAATTATTTAATTCCATGATTGTTGTTTCTATTTAAGAAGTGTAATATCTCGTTGTTGTGAAAATTAACCTGTTTGTGGACTATATAAAAATGATTGACTGAGACTGTATGCAAAATCTAGAGTACTAAGAACATTTATTTTCCAAAAGCAGAGAGAGACATTATCTATGCTAAACACGTTATGATAGAATATCGTAAACAACTAACAGGTGGTTTAAGACCACAATGTACAAGGATCCTGGGTGGCAGAAGTGGGTCAAGTACTCTGGCCCTAAAAATGTGGATAACGCAATCTGAATCAAACTGACGCTGAGCAGACTTTGATCAATAATCTACAGAAGTTTACACTGGCGCAGCTGAGAGCAAGAGGTGAGTGGGATTTGTACGCCCTGACAAGGTCGGAGCAGCAGTACGTTACCCTGTTTGCTTCGTGCAGCGATGTAACTTGCAGCTGGCGAGATGTGTGCGGCGGAGGCAAGGCGTAAAGCGGCACCTGTGAATCGATCGCGGCCACGATAAAAATGCAAAATCCCATGGTCTAGGTATCAGGCAGACGGATCGTAATTTACTCTCTACCAGAGCCCTGAAATCACGGTAGATTTCAGTGTGTGACACACCCGTTCCCTGGTCGTACCAAGGACCAATTTGGCTCACTTATACGACAGAGCGCTCAAGGATACCAAACGTCAAGACTGGTAAACCAAAAACGAATAAGTGAGCCCTCGGCAAACGAGTAGTCCAAGACGTTTGAAGTCACACTGTCGGTACAGTAAGAACTTCACCACGGGCTCCCCAGTCTAACTACTCGCAGGTGAAGTCAGTCTTAGGACAGGCCCAAGTAGCAGCCACACATGTCAAAGCTTCGACCAGAAGATGCTTCCAGGCCGAAGTGTCTCGCACCTCTCCCAGAGAAAACAATTCCGTTTTTCCACAAAGTGCACGAACGACACTGCCTTCACCCCATCTTGAGCCAATCACAGGGCTTTAGAGGCGCTAAATCTCCCCTCCAACACGACAGCACAAACTCACGTCGAACCACCGCACGATTTAAGAAACCTGCGTCTCTGAAAAAAAAAAGAAACCGCCAATTACTGCCTTTTTTTGTTTTCCCGGAGGAAGAAGATGTTTCTCTCCGAAGTCGCGTTGCTTCCCGCGGCAACAAGCGAACAGATACAATCTTAAAGATCTTTATCTAAATCGCCTGTGCCTTGGAGCATGTTAGTCCTAACTATGAGGTGTCATGAAGATTCTATCTCTAAATGTTTCTCAGACGCTTATACGAGCGAGGCGGCCGATGGAACTGGGTCGCAGGCCTATTTGCAGTATCAGCGAACACGAAAACTTGTGAATTTTTATCAGGCATGGCACACAATGCCCGGTTTACGACTCCACTGTGTAGACATGTCCGTTCAGTCTGTCGCCCCCAGCCCAGTCTTCGGCTAGTGCCAATGTATGTTTAGTGGCATTGTCCTGTTGGAGACCTGTCTCGACTAGGTGGTGCTCTGTCTGCCTTGTGCGGCTGTGGTCCTGTCCAGCAAGATTTACTGACGGATGGGCTCACCGCCACTTGCTTTCAACTTCCAATATGCCGTTTCTACGAACTAAGAACCATAAAAATACCTCATGCTTTTAGTGGCCTACCAGACTCCATCAACGTCAGCTCAGGTCGTTAACTTTCTAGAATCTCGCTGAAGTTGAGTAGGTTGTAAGAAAATCATTAAGAAAAATAGCTGAGAGAGTAATTTGCATTCTCTCAGTTGTAACTGTGAAGTGTAGATTCAAGAAGTCGGTAGCACAGTTGTCATTTCTTTTAAACGGCCAGCTATACAGCCCAGGAAGGCATCAGCATACATTGGCAACACGTCAGAAGGGTAGCAAGTAGCATATTTGGGTTTCTCTGTGTGTTTATATTTTATTTCTTACTCTAGTGTCCAAAAGATAAGCATTAACACAAAAACACGACAATGAAAACAGAAACAATGAGCAGTCACCCAACATCAATGTAAATATTTACCTATAAACCCTCCATGTTCGCTCTGTATAGAAAAGAGTAGTGATGTAAATGCAAACAGTGCATGAGACCACTGATATCTCAGTCTTGTTCGTTCGTTCATAGTAACCACAGTATATTCGGTAGTTGCAGCTGACAACGTAATACCGTAAAGGCGCCAAGGACCCTCTTTTGCAGAGTAGAATACTCGACCATCTAGAAACAGGCAGAGACAGACCATAATCTCAGTATCCTTGGATGGACCACAAAGTGTCATTTCGAGGCTTTGGCGACAGTTCCGAGACACAGTAGATGTTCATCGTAAGCCAATTAAAGGTCGACCTAGAATAATCACCCCACTGGAGTAATATCTGGCCGTCTAACTGCCCGACGAAATCGAAGTACCGTGTACGCCTGCAAGATAACTGGCTGCACAACTCGCAGCAGGCTCACGAGTCGCTGTGTATCGGAGGCTCAGACCTGCAGGGTTCTTTGCCAGACGTCCAGCTGTGCGCATCCCGCTCACTCCAGCACAGAGATGGGCCAATGTATTGTGGATTTGGCAACATCAAATTGGACCACGAATGAATGGAGGAATGTGCTTTTCACAGACGGATCCCGCTTCAGTTCGCAGAAAGATTCTCGTCGCACATTACTGGGCAAATAACATCCTGGAAAGAGACCAGTTTGCTGGTAGCCTCATAGTGTGGGAAGGCATCATGTTGAATGACCCTACGGAGCTACACAGAAAGATGGTCTCTGAAGGAATAGCGTAAACGCTCAGAGGTACAGAGAAGGGGTACTGCTACCGAATGTTCGCATTTTCAGAGATACATTTGTTCCAGACATCTTCTTCATGGACGATAATACCCTTTAATATCGAACTGCTCTGGCAGATGAAATTCTTGAAGATGAAAATATCCCTCGGAAGGACCGGCCAATGAGGTCTTCGGATCTGAATCCTATACAACATGCCTGGCACGCATTAGGGAGGCGAATTTCATCCCATCAGCCTCCACCAAGGACATTTCCAGACCTCCACACAGCTCTGGCTGAGAAATGGGATCGGCTGCCAAGTGAGCTCTTGAACCATCTCGTAGAGAACGTACCAAGTCGCTGTTCGGCATGTGTGGTTTTTAAGAGTAACCATATCCCCTATTAACAGTTTCTTTTATTGTGGAAGAGACTTCCCAGTCGTTATTTTCTTACAAATACGTATCTTAGCTATCACATATTTTCTAACATTAGGTTTTGGGCAATGTTGTTTTCCAAATTTCTTGCCATTAAGCTGTACCTGATAAGGCATTATGACGTCTTTTTGTAATTATACTTGACTTTTGGACACCAGAGTAGTTACGATACAGTATTGCCTGTGTTATCCCGAATTACGATACAGGCACTGCGGTGACTACAGCCGTTGTGAAATACATGAAATGTATTCGAAAATTGCGAATAAGGACAGTCATCAGCTGTCTAATTGAATGGGGCAATGAAAATTTGTGCCTGAACGGGACTCGAACCCGGATTCCCCTCTTATCGCTCGCGGTCGCCTTACCATTGGGCTATCCAAACACGACTCATGTGCAGACCAAAACTTCCATATGTCGTCAACCATGTGTCTACAACCTGTAATCATACATCCATCATGTATATTCCCGTACAGGGGAGATATTTTGTTTGCAACAACTGTTGGGCGACGCTGTGAAGTTATCTTTGCTGTGTATCGCTACTTACAGTGCCGTGAGGTGCTTTGCTGGATGCCCCTGACCGCTGTCGTCCAGTGGATAAGAGTACGGCATTAGCGGGCGCGTGAAGCGGACGCACGTAGTCTTTCCGCCTGCATCGCAGGCACGCTTGCGTTCTTTACTTCCTTCGGTCGACACTAACGTGACGCCCTACCACGACAAGATCATGGAGAGTTAGTACAGTGGTTAGAAAACGCTAGAGGCCATCGTTCGGTAGCCATCGATCTCTGGGTAAGACATGGTGACACATATGAGATCCAGTCGGCTCGCGGGATGACCAGCAAGATGTGTGCGTCCAGAGCGCGACAAGATCATGGAGAGTTAGTACCGAAAATCTACACTGAGATTCGTTTTTAGAAACGACTTTGCTAGACCAAAAGCACTCGGTTTGAGCGCTTTTTAAAGAAAGAGCCCAGGATCGCGGCTGCCGACATAAGTGGCACGCTTTACATGCAACATATTAACGACGCTACATGCGACATGGTTCTACGAGACATGATATAGCCGACCGGAGTGGCCGAGCGGTTCTAGGCGCTACAGTCCGGAACCGCGCGACTGCTACGGTCGCAGGTTCGAATCCTACCTCGGGCATGGATGTATGTGATGTCCTTAGGTTAGTTAGTAGTTCTAAGTTCTAGGGGACTGATGACCACCACAGTTAAGTCCCATAGTGCTCAGAGCCATTTGAACATGACATAAGGACGACGCTTCTGCCATGCAGATGGAAATGATGGCAACATCGAGGTTGCTCACGCCGGACTGGGACTGCCGTCTATACACATATTCTAATTACCCTCAGAAGTTACGGCGGCAGACGTTGTGGCGGCGCTTCACTCCTACAATGCAGTATATGAACACATAGCAGAAAACTGGACCTCAACGGAATACACCAGGTGTGCATTATACCTCGATGTCATGTGCCATCATAGTCTGAAATAGCAAGCTGCCGGATCATAGTTATATATAACGGCCAGCCTAAAACGTGTTCCGGATGCAGCAAGAAAGGTCACTTACGTTCTGAGTGCGTCCAACATCAGATCTGGCGAATTCCACCTCAGGACGTGGAACTTCTACCGACAGCGACAATCCTGCCGGTAACACGGCGCCCTCTACAATCCTCCAAGTAACGCGGCGCACACGACAATCCCCCCAGTACCGCGGCACCCACGACAATCCTCCCAGTAACACGGCGCCCTCTAAAATCCTCCCAGTAACGCGGCACCCATGACAGTCCTCCCAGCCACGCAGCGCCAACGACAATCCTCCCAGTAACACGGCGCCCACGATAATCCTCCCAGCAACGCAGCGACCACGACAATCCTATCAGTTACACGGCACCCACAACAATCCTCCTAGTAATGCGGCGCCCACGACAATCCTCCCAGTAATGTAGCACCCACGAAAATCCTCCCAGTAACGCGGCGCCCACTACAATCCTCCCAGCAACGCGGCGCTCACGACTATCCTCCCAGTAACGTGGCGCCCTCAACAATCCTCCCAGTAACACGGCGCCCACGACAATCCTCGCAGTAATGCGGCGCCCACGACAATCCTCCCAGTAATGTGGCACCCACGACAAACGTCCCAGTAACGCGGCGCCCTCTACAATCCTACCAGTAATTCGGCACCCACGACAATCATCCCAGTAACACGGCGACCACAACAATCCTCCCAGTAATGCGGCGCCCTCTACAGTCCTCCCAGTAACGCGACGCCCATTACAAACCTCCAACCAACACAGCACCCACGACAATCCTCCCAGTAACGCGGCGCCCTTTACAATCCTCCCAGCAATGCGGCGCCCTCTACAATCCTCCTAGTAATGCAGCGCCCACGACAATCCTCTAAGTAATGTGGCACCCACGACAAACGTCCCAGTAACGCGGTGCCCTCTACAATCCTACCAGTAACACGGCGCCCATGACAATCCTCCCAGTAACACGGCACCCACGACAGTACCCCCAGTAATGAAGCGCCCACGACAATCCTCCCAGCAACGCGGCACCCATGACAAACCTCCCAGTAAGGTGGCACCCATGACAGTTCTCCCAGTAACACGGCGTCCATAAAAATCCTCCCAGTAACTCGGTGCCCATGACAGTCCTCCCAGTAACGCGGTGCCCACGACAATCCTCCCTGTAATGCCGTGCCCACGACATTCTTCCCAGTAACGCGGCACCCTCTACAAACCTCCCAGTAACATGGCACCCACGACAGTCCTCCCAGTAACGCGGCACCCACGACAGTCCTCCCAGTAACGCGGCACCCGCGACTGTCCTTCCAGTAATGCGGCGCCCATGACAGTCCTCCCAGTAACGCGGCGCCCACGACATTTCACCCAGTAATGCGGCGCCCACGACAGTCCTCCCAGTAATGCGACACCCATGATAATCCTCCCAGTAATGCGGCACCAATGACAGTTCTCCCAGTAACACGGTGCCCACGACAATCCTCCCAGTAACGCGGTGCCCATGACAGTCCTCCCAGTAATGCGGCACCCATGACAGTTCTCCCACTAACACAGCACCCACGACAATCCTCCCAGTAATGCTGCACCCATGACAGTTCTCCCAGTAATGCGGCGCCCACAACAATCCTCCCAGCAACACGGCACCCACGACAATCCTCCCAGTAATGCGGCGCCCATGACAATCCTCCCAGCAACGCGGCACCCACGACAATCCTCCCAGTAATGCGGCACCCATGACAGTTCTCCCAGTAACACGGCGCCCACGACAATCCTCCCAGTAATGCGGTGCCCATGACAGTCCTCTCAGTAACGCAGTGCCCACGACAATCCTCCCTGTAATACCGTACCCACGACATTGCTCACAGTAACGCGGCGCCCTCTACAATCCTCCCAGTAATGCGGCGCCCACGACAATCCTCCCAGTAACGCGGCACCCACGACAATCCTCCCAGTAAAGTGGCGCCCATGACAGTCCTCCCAGTAACGCAGCGCCCACAACATTCGTCCTAGTAATGCGGCGCCCATGACAGTTCTCCTAGTAACGCGGTACCCATGACAATCCTCCCAGTAACGCGGCACCCATGACAGTACCCCCAGTAATGAAGCGCCCGCGACAATCCTCCCAGCAACGCGGCATCCATGACAAACCTCCCAGTAATGTGGCACCCATGACAGTTCTCCCAGTGACACGGCGCCCATGAAAATCCTCCCAGTAACTCGGTGCCCATGACAGTCCTCCCAGTAACGCGGTGCCCACGACAATCCTCCCTGTAATGCCGTGCCCATGACATTCTTCCCAGTAACGCGGCACCCTCTACAATCCTCCCAGTAATATGGCGCCAGCGACAGTCCTCCCAGTAACGAAGCACAAACGTCAGTCCTCCCAGTAACATGGCACCCACGACAGTCCTCCCAGTAACGCGGTGCCCACGACAGTCCTCCCAGTAACGCGGCACCCGCGACTGTCCTTCCAGTAATGCGGCGCCCATGACAGTCCTCCCAGTAACGCGGCGCCCACGACAGTTCACCCAGTAATGTGGCGCCCACGACAGTCCTCCCAGTAATGCGACACCCATGACAATCCTCCCAGTAATGCGGCACCAATGACAGTTCTCCCAGTAACACGGTGCCCACGACAATCCTCCCAGTAACGCGGTGCCCATGACAGTCCTCCCAGTAATGCGGCACCCATGACAGTTCTCCCACTAACACAGCACCCATGACAATCCTCCCAGTAATGCAGCACCCATGACAGTTCTCCCAGTAATGCGGCGCCCACGACAATCCTCCCAGCAACGCGGCACCCACGACAATCCTCCCAGTAATGCGGCGCCCATGACAATCTTCCCAGCAACGCGGCACCCACGACAATCCTCCCAGTAATGCGGCACCCATGACAGTTCTCCCAGTAACACGGCACCCACGACAACCCTCCCAGTAATGCGGCACCCATGACAGTTCTCCCAGTAACACGGCGCCCACGACAATCCTCCCAGTAATGCGGTGCCCATGACAGTCCTCCCAGTAACGCGGTGCCCACGACAATCCTCCCTGTAATACCGTACCCACGACATTGCTCACAGTAACGCGGCGCCCTCTACAATCCTCCCAGTAATACGGCGCCCACGACAATCCTCCCAGTAACGTGGCACCCACGACAATCCTCCCAGTAAAGTGGCGCCCATGACAGTCCTCCCAGTGACGCAGCGCCCACAACATTCGTCCTAGTAACGCGGCGCCCATGACAGTCTTCCTAGTAACGCGGTACCCATGACAATCCTCCCAGTAACGCGGCGCTCACGACAATCCTCCCTGTAATGCCGTGCCCACAACATTCCTCCCAGGTAGACCGTTCGCCTGGTGCAAGTCTTTAGAGCTGACGCCTCTTTGGCGACTTGCGTGTCGATGGGGATGAAATGATGATGATAAGGAGAACACAACACCCAGCTGGGAATCGAACCTGGGCCATTAGGTATGACATTCCGTCGCGCTGACCACTCAGCTACCAGCGGCGGACTTAATAATAGTAAGAAACCTCATCAAAACAAATACTATTTCACACAAAAATTGACACATGCATAAACAAACATATCACAGGTATCTCAAAAGTTACACTCGAAAGTTGGCAATAACATTTGATCTTTGGCAATAACATCCGCCAGTCGACAACAAAAAAGAAAACATTGCATCAAAACAAGTGTTCACTACCTAGTGGTGTAAAATGTGGAAAACAAAAACCACAAGTGGCAATTATAAAAGATGAACAGAAACATCTCATGTAGAAAATCGTCCACGCAACCTGTGAGTATAATATCAAATATTAGTACGTCATTGAAAAAATTAACCACCAGAACTATTTATTACCTACAGGTACATTGTCGCAAAATGTAGACTAATTTAGTAAAAATATGTACATATTCCAGGCCACTGATGATGCCTTGCAGAGAATTAAGGCGGAACATGTATGGCACGAAAATTGTGTTTCATTCATTTGTAGCTAGACAGTCCAAAAGTAAAAATTATCGACATACCGTGATATTACAAGCAACTGAGGAAGACAGGGCTACAAAAGTTGGAGATCAACGGGAAGGTTCCTATGCAGGCAGCGAAGTCGCTCGGGCCTTCCTAACAACCACCACGATTTTATGGTACACGAACAGACTTCCGCACCAACATCGTGAGCCGAGGACGTCGAGACTGGGCAGGACCCAGGTCTAGGGCCCGCTGAGATCTGAACAACACCGGGAGGGCCGCGGTCGGCGAGCTGCGACGTCACTCGCGACGCCAGCTTCTCTCCACCATCACAATGGATAACACTGCCCAACCACCACAGTGCCACGCTTACCGTCTGGCCACGATGAATATCAGCATGATTAGCTCTCCTGCCGAGATCCAACTTCTGAGAGGAACTATACGAGCCACAGCAGTCGACTTTGAGTTCCTGCAAGAAGTTGGAACGGCCGCACTCCCGAACTTCTATGGCTATGCAACGTATGTGACGCCTGGTTGTGCTACAGGCATCAGCGTGACAGTACGAGGTGCATTCAAGTTCTAAGGCCTCCGATTTTTTTTCTCCAGACTGGAAAGAGATAGAAACATGCGCATTGTTTTAAAATGAGGCCGCGTTCATTGTCAATACGTCCCAGAGATGGCAGCACAGTACGGCAGATGGAATTTTATCACCAGCGGCGAGAATGACAACTGTTTTAAATACTTAAAATGGCGACGTTTTCCTTACTTGAACAGCGTGCAATCATTCGTTTTCTGAACTTGCGTGGTGTGAAACCGATTGAAATTCATCGACAGTTGAAGGAGACATGTGGTGATGGAGTTATGGATGTGTCGAAAGAGCGTTCGTGGGTGCGACAGTTTAATGAAGGCAGAACATCGTGTGACAACAAACCGAAACAACCTCGGGCTCGCACAAGCCGGTCTGACGACATGATCGAGAAAGTGGAGAGAATTGTTTTGGGGGATCGCCGAATGACTGTTGAACAGATCGCCTCCAGAGTTGGCATTTCTGTGGGTTCTGTACACACAATCCTGCATGACGACCTAAAAATGCGAAAAGTGTCATCCAGGTGGGTGCCACAAATGCTGACGGACGACCACACGGCTGCCCGTGTGGCATGTTGCCGAGCAATGTGGACGCGCAACGACAGCACGAATGGGACTTCCTTTTCGTCGGTTGTGACAATTGATGAGACGTGGATGCCATTTTTCAATCCAGAAACAAAGCGCCAGTCAGCTCAATGGAAGCACACAGATTCACCGCTACCAAAAAAATTTCGGGTAACGGCCAGTGCTGAAAATATGATTATGTCCATGTTCTGGGACAGCGAGGGCGTAATCCTTACCCATTGCGTTCCAAAGGGCACTACGGTAACAGGTACATCCTACGAAAATGTTTTGAAGAACAAATTCCTTCCTGCACTGCAACAAAAACGTCCGGGAAGGTCTGCGCGTGTGCTGTTTCACCAAGACAACGCACCCGCACATCGAACTAACGTTACGCAACAGTTTTTTTGTGATAACAACTTTGAAGTGATTCCTCATGCTCCCTACTCACCTGACCTCGCTCCTAGTGACTTTTGGCTTTTTCCAACAATGAAAGACACTCTCCGTGGCCGCACATTCACCAGCCGTGCTGCTATTGCCTCATCGATTTTCCAGTGGTCAAAACAGACTCCTGAAGAAGCCTTCGCCGCTGCCATGGAATCATGGCGTCTGCGTTGTGAAAAATGTGTACGTCTGCAGGGCGATTACGTCGAGAAGTAACGCCAGTTTCATCGATTTCGGGTGAGTAGTTAATTAGAAAAAAAATCGGAGGCCTTAGAACTCGAATGCACCTCGTATAGAAGCCACCGACGTCACGTATCTCCCCTTCGCACGAGGATTAGCGGTCGTGGCACTTGACACCCGATTCATTAATGTTTATGCACTGTCAGGCACCACCAAACGTCGTGACTGGGCCAGGTTCTACTCTGCCTACATTGCCCCCTTTTTCTAGGACAGTACGAACACAACGTCTTCGGTGGCGATTTTAACTCCGTCCTTCACCCCCAAGGAACAAATCCCACACTACACGCCTTGTTCAGAACTGGGTATGGTGGTTCACGATCTTTGCTTGTGCGACACGTGTAAAAAGATACACGAGAACAGCTCTGGACACACCCATCTCATTAGTCATCCGGCGAGCCGACTGGATCTCATATGTGTCACAAGGTCTTACACAGGGATTGGTGGCCGCCGAACGACGGCCTCCTGCATTTCCAAAGCAAAGTGGCTACATCTGCACGGTACATCTCCACCCTCAAAAAGTCTGGCATATCAACAGTCCTTGGAAGATGCATGTAACACACCTCCAGGACCCACGGTGCCGTCGGCACGTCGCCGCAGCGCAGGCCAACTGTGAACGACGTCAATTCCGATATTAGTCGTCTTTGGCGTGGTGGCTCCTTTGTGCCAAGCCGGCAATCAGCAAGACAATTATGCAGTTTGAAAGGACGCGGCTGCGTGGCACCGACGGACCCTGGACTTTTACTATGTGGCGCTCAAAGACCTCGACGCTCTACAACCATTGCCGGATAGACAACGAGAATGACGCCGAATCAAGGCTTACATATTATCGCTGATGAAGTGCTGCTTAAGAAGGCGCCGTAGTCTGCTCGCGACAACATGGCCAAACAGTCGCAGAGGTCTCCACCGTGCACTACATTGTGGCAGAAATGCGCCACCACCGACGACAGTTAGTCGCACACCTTGCAACGCAAAAAGGTCGCCCCTGTACGACACAAATAACCACAGTGAAAGCCATGGGTGATCATTTGCGTCAACCTTATTAGGAAAGAGCCAAACACAACGAGGCCCCTGCAGAAGCGTTACAGCAGGTGACGCACTGTCGACAGAGCAACGGCGACGGCATTTGTGGAGGAAACTGTCTGAGGACGTGGGGGGTGCCTTGGACAAGGGTGTGGTCAATAAGTCTCCAGGGCCCGATGGGTTACCGGTTGAGTTTCACCAACCCTCCCGTGACATCTTGATGCCCTGTTGGTTCAAATGGTTCAAATGGCTCTGAGCACTATGGGACTTAACATCTGAGGTCATCAGTCCCCTAGAACTTAGAACTACTTAAACCTAACTAACCTAAGGACATCACACACATCCATGCCCGAGGCAGGATTCGAACCTGCGCCACAGCGGTCGCGCGGTTCCAGACTGAAGCACCTACAACCGATCGGCCACACCGGCCGGCTGCACAAGTGGTTTACAATGTTCCGGGAACTAATGTCCTCAGACAGCACAATACCGTCTTGCTTCGTCGAAGGACTTCACATACCAGTACACAAACCAGCAGTGGACAATCGACCAACGACTATCGGTCACTTACAATGCTGAACCCGCATTAAGAAGACTTTTCCTTTGATTCTCGTCCCAAAACAGACGTCGCATGGGGGAGATGTTAACATGCAAATGGCCACTGACGACTGTAGAGACTTAATAACTATCGGCTCGGCATGCCGCCTGTGAGCGGCGATCGTCGCCATCGATTTCAATCGGGAATTTGATAGAGTGCACCATAACTTCCTCCTACAGGTGATGGACCATTTGGGATTTCCTCTCAGGCCAATCAACCCCATTCAGGGCCTTCTAGCAGCAGCCATCTGTCAGGTCCGGGCCAATGGATGGATAATGGGCCCAATACCCATCAAGAAATCTCTCCAACAACGTTGCCCCTTTTCTACACATCTTTATGTAATCACGCCCCAAGCCATTCCCTGAGGGTCTCAACCACACGCTATTTGGTTCACCCTGCGGGATATCACCTTCTGCTACTTCTGCTATAGGAAATACGCTGATGACCTGCTACTGCTGGTTTTTCCACTGATGAAGTCCGCAGCATACAAAACTGGACAGAGCGATATGGACATGATGTGTGCAATCTCCTGAACATCAACAAGCCGGTGGTACTGAATGTCAGGTGCAGTCTTCCAAGAGCTGCCATCCCCCCCCCTCCCCCTCCTCCGCCGCTGCCAGTTGCTGAACTCAACTATTTGGAAGTCATATTTATGAAGAATGTTCGCGGAACGGCCGAGACAACCTATCGACAGTCACTACAGATTGTACGCACGGTGGTGCGCCAGAACCTGCACCAGGACGTGAACCAGCTGCAAAGTGTGGAATACCTGAACCTCTACATAGAATCAAAAGTCAATCACGTGGCTCAGGTGTTCCCCCTACCAGCTCCGATAGGTCACAGACTTAAGGTGCCCTTCGGTTAATTGTATCCGCAGGACATGTATTTAAAGTATGTTATGACACTCACACCCTCTCCCTACGCAATGGAGGGCTGAGACTGGTTAACGTACGAGCATGGGTGGTTGCCCTTTATATGTGGAAACGATGGTCCAATCAACATGCCTCTCTCATGGGTCGTCTATTGGAGGTCCTGTTGCCAGTCTCTCTTGTCTGTCGTTGGCGCACGTTTCGACACATCTCTCCCATGTACTGACACTCATTCTGGAATATAGCTATCTGGCCTCGGATCTCCCCACAATGTGCCCGCAAGAGGCGAAAGATTTTTACTCCACTCTTCTTTGGGCAGTTCCGCGTAAAGTGGTAGGAACCAAGTACCCAACTGCCAGTTGACGACGAGTGTGAAAAACGATACACCACCACTTCCTGCCAACCACCGCGAGCGTGACGTGGTATCAAGTCAATAACGAAATGTATCGGACAAGACACCAGCTCCGCGCCATCAGATTAACGAACTCCCCACTTTTCCCGACTGTCGCCTCCTGGAGACCGATGAAAATCGCTTTATGTGCGTCTCGTCGTCCGGCGTTTGGCGGCTGACGCAGATCTTAGCTTATTACCTCAGTATCTCACCTGACCTGACTCACCCTCGGTCGCTTCTGTGGCCAGATCACTATTATTCTCCCCTTGCCAAATATCATGAGCTCACATGTTTCAAGGGAATAACAGTCGACTACATCTTCGGCGAAGTAGGGAAAGTGGAGCTCAATTATGGGTGGTACCTACAAAACGCTCACAACCCTCTAGAACGCGTACCGAGATACCATATGCTCTTTGCAAATTATTATTCAGTGATTTCGTAAACCGCCCGTTAGTTGTGGAGAGCCAGGTGCAGCATCACATCGAAGACAGAATGACCTAAATTGCAAGCAGTGCAAAAGGAATGCAATTGGCTAATTCATGGAACGCTATATTCATTGAGACAAGAGCAATGCAGCATGAGACTGTTGTTGATATTTAACGGCGTTATTGGAAACAAAACGCCAGTGGCAGTGCACAAGAAAACTCCAGTTGCACCATTTCTTGAAGAAAGCTTCTTTTAGCTGAAGTAGCGCAAGTTACACTGAAGTGCCAAAGAAACTGATATACCTGCCTAATTATCGTGTAGGGCCCCCAACAGCACGCTAAAGTGCCGTAGTACGACGTGCCATGGATTCGAATAATGTCTGAAATAGTGCTGGGGGTGAACTGAGGGCATGAATCCTGCAGGACTGTCCATAAATCCGTAAGAGTACGAGAATGTGGAGATATCTTCTGAAAAGCACGTTGCAAGGCATCCGAAATATACTCAATAATGTTCATGTCTGGGGAGTTTGGTGGGCAGCGGAAGTGTTTAAACTCAGAGGTATGTTTCTGGAGCCACTCTGTAGCAAATTCTGGACGTGGCAGGGAGGGAGGGGGTGTCGCATGGTCCTGCTAGAATTTCCCAAGTCCGTCGGAATGCACAATGAATATCTACATCTACATGATTACTCTGCAATTCACATTTAAGTGCTTGGCAGAGGGTTAATCGAACATGTATGGACGCAGGTTATCAGAGAGGATGCTTATGTGTTACTTGTCAGGGTCGTATCTAGATATATTAGGGGCGCCATATCAATCCAACTGCGCACGCCTCACACCGTTACAGAGCCTCCACCAGACTGAACATTCCTCTGCTGACACGCAGGGGCCATGGGTTCATGAAGTTGTCTCCTTATCCGTACGCATCCATCCGCTCGATACCATCTGAAACGAGACTCGTCCGACCAGGCAACATGTTTCCAGTCATCAACAGTCCAATGTCGGTGTTGAGGGGCCCAGGTGAGGCGTAAAGCTTTGTGTCGTGCAGTCATCAAAGGTACACGAGTGGGTCTTCGGCTCCGAAAGTCCATGTTGATGATGTTTCGTCACATGGTTCGCACGCTGACACTTGTTGATGGCCCAGCACTGAAATCTGCAGCAATTTGCGGAAGGGTTGCACTTCTGTCACGCTGTACGATTCTCTTCAGTCGTCGTTGGTCCCGTTCTTTCAGGATCTTTTTCCGGTCGCAGCGATGTTTTACTGGATTCCTGATATTCACGGTACACTTGTGATATGGTCGTGCGGCAAAATCCCGACTTCATCGCTACCTCGGAGATGCTGGGTCCCATCGTTGTGCGCCGCCTATAACACCACGTCCAAACTCACTTAAATCTTGATAACCTGCCATTGTAGCAGCAGTAACCGATATAACAACTGCACCAGACACTTGCTGTCTTATATAGGTGTCGTCGACCGCAGTGCCGTATTCTGCCTGTTTACATGCCTCTGTATTTGAATACCCATGCCTATACCAGTTTCTTTGGCGCTTCGGTGTACATGCAAAGGCATTTTTCGTGTATGGTTTGAATCATATTTTTATCGTAACATTATGTTTTACAGCGTTTTCGTTTATTAATTATTATCATTTACTTAAAAAATTAAGATCAAGAGTCCAGAAAATGGAGACGGTGTTTCAGTTAACAAAAAGCATTTACAACAAAAGGAGTCTCTCGTGGAACTGCAAAATACAACACTACACAACAGTAATTAGACCCGAAGCTCTCTACGCATCTGAGACACTAAATCTTCAACACAGAACACTAAAAGAGGAATTAGAAGTGAAAGAACGTAAGATAATGAGTAAAAACCTAGGACCAAGAACTAAAGATGGGGTACATTATCCAAAACCCAACGCAGAAATATATAAAAATATCTCCAAAATAACAGACACAATGCGCATGAGAAGAATCCAATTCATGGGGCACTTAGAAAGAATGGACTCAAACAGGTTAACACACAAAATCCATACATTTTTAAAGAACACAACTACAAGACCGAACTGGTACAAACAGACGGAAAAAGACCTGAGAGAATTAGGGTCTCCAAATCTACATGATAGAAATGAAATCAGAAAAATCACAAATACAAGGGGTTTTGAGGAAGAAGAGAGAAAAACTAACCGACATACATGGTCTACGCAACGAAAGGTAGCCCATTCGTTGTTTATGAAGGAATACTGGGCGAAAAGGAAGGCCAACAAATGTTGATTACGCGTGGTCCTAAGTGATCCATCCGCGAAGAAGAAGAAGAAGACCCATGGAACCAATCGCTTTGGGAGTATTTTTGGGAATACTTAGCGGCGACACCTGAAGAGGGATAGTTCTTTTCTTTTTTTATGGTAAGGTTAAAGTGACGGTGCCAAGTAGGAGTAGATCTGACTGTCGTTTCTTTTCCTATTGGAGTTAAACTTAGGTAAGGAGATAGGTCCATGCCCAGAAAAAAATGGTTACATTCAGTCATCTTCAGGCTGCTGCCTTGAGGTGTACCGGTGGCAGAGAATCTGGCGCACCTCGTGGGACACCTCAGGTGTCGCTTGTTTCACGCACAGGCTCTGCTGCTGAGGCACATTCGAATGAATCCAACACTGTGGATCCACCCTCTACGCAGGGTGAGTGGCGGGTGTAAAGGCGTTCATATCGCTTGAGGCGCGCGGTCAGTGTGGAGGCTGGTCGTCTGACTTGGTCCATTCACACC
This sequence comes from Schistocerca cancellata, assembly GCF_023864275.1. Lineage (NCBI taxonomy): Eukaryota > Metazoa > Arthropoda > Insecta > Orthoptera > Acrididae > Schistocerca > Schistocerca cancellata. The sequence continues at coordinate 754,342,271 of NC_064629.1, read as the reverse complement.
CTGTAAGTAGAAAGTTGGCTGCTCCTTCAGCAGTGTCTGAGCAGGCACACAGAGGGGGAGGGGCTTTGCTAGTTATCAGGAGCACCAAAGTTAGGCAGTTTAAGGAGTCCCTTATTGAAATGGCATTCAGGACTGGAAAAAAAAACAATGTGCACTCATTATATCTTCCGTGGGATCCCATCCAAGGTGTGGAGGAGGTCTAGCCTCCAACTGTCAAGCGTGCAGGATACAGTTATCTGCAAGTTGTGGCCAACATTGGCACCAGTGATGCTTGTCACTTGGGCTCTGATGCAATCCTCCGTTCATATGGAAAACGTGAAGACTGCAGGCTTCATGTGTGGGGTGCAAGCAGAGCTAGCAACTATTGTTCCCCGGGTTGATAGGGTTCCTCTGGTTTGGAGCCGAGATTTCTGGACCTGCATTATGAGATGGAAAATTTTGGTACTCCACTTGATAGGTTAGCGATGCACTACACAAAAGACACAGCTACTCGAGTTAAAGAGTACTGTGGTGTGCACATGGGGTTTCTTCGACTGGTCGGTAGTTTGAGGTCCTCTGATGAATGCTGGCCATTAGATGTGCAGATAGTGAAATCAGACCGCATTCCAAGTAAACTCACTTCGACTTCCTTGAGATGGAGCTTCTTGCCACAAATAAGCACTCATTTAGAAAGCGTCGCTTGTGCGAAACTCGTATCGCCCTTTACTCACATGATATCCTGCGATCCATGGATGAAGGGCAACAGTTAGATTCCATACTGCTAGATTACCAAAGAGCGCTTTACACGCTGCCCCGCTGCAGACTGTTAACGAAGGTAAGAACGTAGGGGATAGGTTCCCATATATGTGAGTGGCTAGGAGACTTCTTAAGTAATAGAATTTAGTACGTGGCCTTCGAAGGCGAGTCTCCATCAAAGTCAAGGGTATCGTCAGGTATACCCCCAGGGAAGTTTGACAGCACCGCTATTATTCTCTGCTGGTTGAGTACCCAGCGTTTCGTGTGTATGTATTTATTCCAAATCTGTTTGTCCATCTCTACCTTACCCCTCTCTGCATATCCCCTACGCTCTCCCCTCAGTTAAACTCTCCCCTCTGTCTGTCCACCTCTTCTACCCTCCCCTCTGTCCATCTCGTCTTGCGTCTTTTCCTGCCCATCTACTACTCTCCCTCTCTCTGTGCATTTGCCCTTTCCTCCACTGTCAACTTTCTCCTCGCTTTTCTGAAGACATCTCCATCTGCCCCATCTATCTCCTCCTCACCATCTCTATCTCATCATCCCTCCTCTCTCTGTCCATGTCCTCCTCCCCCTTTCTCTGTCCATCTCCTACTCATCCCTTTCTCTGTCCATTTCCCCTTTCCTCTCTCTCTGTCCATCTCCTCCTCCTCCATATCTGTGTCCACGTCGTCCTTCCCCCTCTCTGGCTGTTGATCTCTTCCTCCTTCCTTCCTTCTCCACGTTATCACTTCCACACCAATACGAGGTTGATATTCTTACCACCACAATATTTCTTTCCATATACACTACTGGCCATTAAAATTGCTACACCAGTAAGAAATGCAGATGATAAACGGGTATTCATTAGACAAATATATTATACTAGAACTGAAATGTGATTACATTTTCACGCAGTTTGGGTGCATAGATCCTGAGAAATCAGTACCCAGAACAACCACATCTGGCTGTAATAACGTCCTTGATACACCAGGGCATTGAGTCAAACAGAACTTGGATGGCGTGTACAAGTACAGCCGCCCATCCAGCTTCAACACGATACCGCAGTTCATCAAGAGTAGTGACTGGCGTATTGTGACGAGCCAGTTGCTTGGACACCATTGACAAGACGTTTTCAATTGGTGTGAGATCTGGAGAATGTGGTGGCCAGGGCAGCAGTCGAACATTTTCTGTATCCAGAAAGGCCCGTACAGGACCGGCAACATGCGGTCGTGCATTATTCTGCTGAAATGTAGGGTTTCGCAGGGATCGAATGAAGGGTAGAGCCACGGGTTGTAACACATCTGAAATGTAACGTCCACTGTTCAAAATGCCGTCAATGTGAACAACAGGTGACCGAGACATGTAACCAAATGGCACCCCATACCCCATCACGCCGGGTGATACGCCAGTATGGCGATGACTTATACACGCTTCCAATGTGCGTTCACCGCGATGTCGCCAAACACGGATGCGACCATCATGATGCTGTAAACAGAACCTGGATTCATCCGAAAAAATGGCGTTTTGCCATTCGTGCACCCAGGTTCGTCGTTTAGTACACCACCGCAGGCGCTCCTGTCCGTGATGCAGCGTCAAGGGTAACCGCAGCCATGGTGATACGAGGCCGTTGGGATCTAGCACGGCGTTCCGTATTACCCTCCTGAACCCACCGATCCCATATTCTGCTAACAGTCATTGGATCTCGACCAACGCGAGCAGCAATGTCGCGATACGATAAACCGCAATCGCGATAGGCTACAATCCGACCTTTATCAAAGTCGGAAACGTGATGGTACGCATTTGTCCTCCTTACATGAGCCATCACAACAACGTTTCACCAGGCAACGCCGGTCAACTGCTGTTTGTGTATGAGAAATCGGTTGGAAACTTTCCTCATGTCAGCACGTTGTAGGTGTCGCCACCGGCTCCAACCTTATGTGAATGCTCTGAAAAGATAATCATTTGCATATCACAGCATCTTCTTCCTGTCGGTTAATTTCGCGTCTTTAGCACGTCATCTTCGTGGTGTAGCAATTTAAATGGCCAGTAGTGTAGTAACCAATATGTGTGCCATGTTTGACTGAAATCGGTCCAGGGATTTAAGAGGAGTTCTTTATCGGTATACGCACGTCTCAAATATATTTGACTCATGTTTAACATATTTCACGTGTATCTCTAGCGAATTTCTCCTTACAGTCTCGCTTTTACGCAGCTCAATGTTAAACACGTCATAGCTCCTGAACTATGTGTCGTAGAATGATATAATTTTGGATCTACATTTAGCACTGTATGCGAATGCTGTTTGGAAAATGTGTTCGAAATATAGATAGAAGTAAAGAAGGAATAATTTATAACGTCATGACTAATGCTGTAGTTTTACTACATGAAGAGTGAAAATGTAGTAAACGATAAACTTTCATCCTTTCATCATTTTGTGGGAGTTGTCAGCGAGAAAAATTTAGTAAATTTGTTGCAAGTCCGAAGTGCTCTCATTCTGAAATACTGGATGCATAAAGTGTGGGAAATCATGTGTTGTGGGCTACACTCCTTTGTCACCCCCACCCCCTTGATAGGTACATGGTTCGTACCCCTACACCGATTCTTTCCAAACAGTAAATTATATGTATGCCACTTTTCGTTGAAATTCGTCCAGTGGTTTAGGAGGAGATGCGGAACATACATACATACACACATACATTTTTATAATATGAATGGATATACATAAATGATCCGGTAGACAAGGAGGGCAGCACTCTGCGGCTGTTTGCTGATGATTCTGTTGTGTGCGGGAAGGTATCGTCGTTCAGTGACTGTATAAGAATGCAAGCTGACTTAGACAAAATTTCTAGTTGGTTCAAATGGTTCAAATGGCTCTAAGCACTATGGGACTTGACACCTGAGGTCATCAGTCCCCTAGACTTAGAACTACTTAAATCTAACTAACCTAACGGCATCACACACATCCATGCCCGAGGCAGGATTCGAACCTGCGACCGCAGCAGAAGCGCGGTTCCGGACTGAAGCGCCTAGAACCGCTCTTCTAGTTGGTGTGGTGAACAGCAGCTAGGTTTAAATTTTAAAAAAATGTAAGACAACACGCATTTATATAACTGATTTGTCTCGATGGGCGATGAATCCACCACGTACAGTGCGAGTGCATAATTACGCTCGACCTCCTGCGGGTATCTCAAAGTAGCGAGCATGGAAGACATGGATGCGAAATGCAGATAGGTGGCGCTAGTTGCGATAAACACTATGTCCGGATGGTGCTGCGGTTGACGGAACTGTCAAAATCGCGGCCGAGTACTCAGCCTGTGCAGACGTGCGATGCGGCGCTCCGTGTTGTAGCTGACTGGCTACGAATACAAGTCTTAGGATACGTGTGTATGACTTTCCTTGTGCAGCCGCCGAACTTATAAGCAGTGTTACTTCTTGTATCAGCGCACACTCCGCTGCAGAGTGAGAATCCCTTTCTAGTAAAACTACTTGTTTATCGCCTTCACCGTCTTTGTGTATAGTTCGTGAAGTAAGAGGTCCTGCTTTGTACCGTTGACAAGAATATCAGTCATGGGCAACCTGGCTGCATGAAAATTTCAGTATTTCTGGTTATGTTGCTGAATTCATTGAAATGGATAAAGAGAAATACTGTGTTTTTACTCAGTTGTATGCTTCTGTTATGTTAGATATAATAATACTGAAAACCCAGGGTAAATTTGAATTCTGTCGTGATAATTCCGTCAGTACCGTCGATACAAGGAATGCTAATAGCAAACTGAAAACTGTCGTGGTGCTAAATCTTCCCCCAGAGTTAGACAACTTGAAGTTGATACAGGTACTTTCTAGCTACGGTCAGGTAAAAAGAACAGAATTCGAACACTGTCTACTCGATACAAGATTCAGTACTACAGCAGTACTAGACCCATACGAATGTTTGTTACGTCTGAAATCCCGTCCCACATTCTTCTAGGCGGTTTCAAGGCACATATAATATATGTTGGGCAAACTCCAAAATGTCACGTGTGCAATGAACCAGGGCATCTTCGAGGAAAATGACCACAGAGCTTGTTTATTCTACAAAATAATCTGCAACAGCGGACAAGGTTGGACACAAAAGAACTGATTCCTTCAAGTACTGTATCGGGCAGCATCGAGAATACTCACATGGAATCCACTAATCAATCACCTAATTTCGTTGAACGAGAGATCAGCAACAAATGAAGTACACTAGAAATCAGACAACGATCAAAAGGATGAAACCGATAAAGACCAGTCTATTGTTCAGGAAGACAGCTACAGAGTTCATGATATTACAATTCGAGAGCAAGAAGGCATGACAAATTAAAGTCCTTCTTGTTCACATCGAAATCACAACAAGAAACGACCATTAGAAAAGGACAGTAGGAGCTCCGAAGAAGACGCTGAAGTAAAATCGCACAGATACCAAGGAAACATAAGTTCGATAACGTTCCTGTAACACAGGGTGGACATGAGACTGGGATGGAAACTCACGTAGACACAGATGTTCCTCAGTCCTGACAACCCCCTGAGCCGTCCACAGCAGGAAAGTAACCACAGACCACTGCAGGAAACCACAAGCCAGGCAACAGTACAGTAACAGCTGAGAGAAACCACAGAAGCTGTGACTGGAGCATGTAAACGGGAAAGTGAAGTAGAAGATCGTGCGGAAACAGCTTTCATTATCGCCACGCGATCTGCAAAGCAGACAGTTAGGGCAAAAGAGGCAAGTATTAGCAACAAGAAGGCTATAAAATCTTAAGGTATTGAGAAGCCACCTAGATCGAAAGGCAAGCCAAATCTAAAAGCTGCACATCGGAAAAGTGAGAAAGATGCAGAAAGAGAGGACCAAGATGACGAGAAAGGAGAAATGGAAAGTGAACCTTCTGAAAAAGAATACGGACAAAACAGTTAAGTAGGGGAATATGAATGGGCATGAAAATTTACAAATAGCTTGCAATGGACAATAGGCGGGTGCCTATTCTACTCAAGCTAAATATCTGAGCAATAACAAGTGAAAAAAATTTGAGAATTCAGGATAATTTTTTAAAAACTAATGACGTGGACCTTGCCTTCCTTCAGGAAGTAGCTTGCGAAGACATGAAAGTACAACGGCAATACACTATGTATAACAATGTCGGCTCAAGCGGTATTCGTTGCTCCATTTTAATCAGAATGGGACTGGAATTAGAGAAATCAGAAAAGCAATCGGATGGAAGCGTTATCAAAGCCAAACTAAATGAAATAACAATACTAAACCTTTATGCCCCATCAGGAACAAGCAACAGAAGTAGTAGTGAAGTACGGCCCCGGTAGCTGCGTGATCAGCGCGAGAGAATGTCAATCCTAAGAGGCCGGGTTAGATTGCAATGCTGGGTCGGAGATGTTCTCCGCTCAGGGAATGGGTGTTATGTTGTTCTAATTATCAACATTTCATCCCCATCGACGCGTAAGTCGCCGAAGAGGCGTCAAATCGATAGACTTGCTCCAGACGGGAGGTCCTAGTCACACGACATTTACATTTTTATTTAGTAGAAAAAAGTTTTTAAGTGAAACTATATCGTACTTTATAAGACACGCAAAGGGAAACATAATAATGAGGGGAGATTTTGATTGTGTTGCAAGATCGGCAGACAGAACAAGATCAACACTTAATTGCGCCCCCGTAAAATAACGTGATTGGAGGACTAAAGCTGATAGACGTAATAGATCGACTAACCATCACGCGATCCCACTATACGTACGTATCTCCACTGTCAGCCTTGAGACTAGACAGTTTTTATACAACAGGAATAGATGTACAGGACTATGAAGTAATCCCCATCAGCTTCTCGGATCACCATACAGTTGTTAAAATAAAGTGTTTACCCCGGCCCACCGTAATGGGACAGGGGTACTGGAAGTTCAAACCGTAACCTGCTCGACGTTGAGAGGGCAAAAACAAAATTCTACGAATGTTACCGAATATGGGTTCATCGGAAGCGATTCTTTAGCAGCGTTCTTCAGTGGTCGGATAAACTGATGAAACATGGAATTTGTAAGCTGTTCAGTAACTTAGTGTGTAAGATCAGTAACAGTAGAAGGAAAAACATCGAATACAATTATGTGATTGTTCGAGAAATCCAAGAAAAAGTGGATAACGGAGAGGACCGATCTAGCTAACAGAAGAAATTCGAGATGAAAATGCTAGAACTACAGGAAAAAGAACTCGAGGACAAAATAGTCACTTGCAAAGACAAGGGATACATTCCAGACCAACTATGGAGCATCTACCACCTCATTAGAGAGCGGTAATGGCGCAGACACATTTATCGGAAATTTAACATCTGCCGACGGGAACGACACCGCTCACGCGGAAGATATTGAGGACCATTTCCGGAGACTGTTCTGAGGACGACCATCAGATCCTAACAAGACAGCAAGTTTGTTACAACACTGCACGACTTCCCTCACCGACGAAAATGTCACTATGTTGATAGGGCCAATATCCGAAGCAGAAAAGCACTTGCCACGAAACAGATCTCCGGGCACTGACGGCATACCGTATGAATTTTACAAATTGTTCTAGTCAGTCATCAAACGGAATTCACGGAGCTCTTGAAAGAGAAACAAAGAGTGGGTCAAATATATTGAGAAAATGAACCAGAAATTATAGTCCTTGTACTCAAAACTTCGGAACCAAGAAGAATGACTGATTATAACCCAATAACTTCGTTATGTGCCGACTCAGAAATAATGGCGCACAGTTGCAAAATTAAAACAGACGCTTCCAGAGATAATTCGGCATGGGAAAACGTGTAGTGTTCCTAACAGGAAGATCATTGATGGCTTTGCTCTCTGAGAGACACGACCTTTTTCTCATTGATGTATCTAACTGGAAGAATAGGATTGTTGGATATCGATCTACATAATGCCTTTGGCGAAATATTTAAGGAATGTATTACAACACTATAACTTCCCACAGGCCACAATAGATCTACTACTACCAGCCCGGAGCCCAATGGTCCCCAAAATAAAAAATAAACGGTCACTTCACGCGAGAACTCTCAGTCCAGTGCTCAGTCCGACAGGGATGCTCGTTATACACGATATTCTTCTTCTTCCGAATAACCCATTTGGAGGGTACGATGAATCAACTTTGGCTACTCTTCATTGTATTAGGTTTCCTTAGTTTCCAAATTTCCTTCATCCTTTTAGAGTGTTGTTCCCTTTCGTCTTGAGTCACTTTCGTCTAGTTGTTTTCTTTCTTTCCTGAAATTCTGCGTTTTGATGATGATGATGATGATGATGTTTGGTTTGTGGGGCGCTCAACTGCGTGGTTATCAGCGCCCGTACAATTACCCAATCTTTGCTCAGTCCAATTTCGCCACTTTCCTGGATGATGATGAAATGATGAGGACAACACAAACACCCAGTCATCTCGAGGCAGGTGAAAATCCCTGACCCCGCCGGGAATCGAACCCGGGACCCCGTGCTCGGGAAGTCTGCGTTTTGAACTGAATTTCTGAAATGTGTTCTGTTTTCTATTGTGTCCACTGCAATTCCAGCATTTCCAAGTCCTTTTCAGTCTCTATGAACCGTGCGGGCTTGGATTTGTAGCCGGCCGGCGTGGCCGTGCGGTTAAAGGCGCTTCAGTCTGGAACCGCGTGACCGCTCCGGTCGCAGGTTCGAATCCTGCGTCGGGCATGGATGTGTGTGATGTCCTTAGTTCAGTTAGCTTTAAGTAGTTCTAAGTTCTAGGGGACTGATGACCACAGATGTTAAGTCCCATAGTGCTCAGAGCCATTTGAACCATTTTTTTGGATTTGTAGCTACTGAGTAATGTGAATATCCGCTTGGTTAGTCTGTTGTTATCCATTCTGAATGTATGTCCAAAGAAATGTAGACTCTTCTTCCTCATTACATCAGGTAGTTTTTCAGTTTTCAAGTTAGCTCTCTTTTTGGTCTTAACCTGCATTCAGCATTATCGTTCCTTTTAGCTCCAAGTATTTTCCATAAAATTCTTCTTTCGGCCTTCTCTAGTTTCTCAAGATCTCCATTTCTTGTTAGTTTAAGTGTTTTTGGCGTATATAGAGCTTCAGGTCTGGCCACTGCTTGGTAGTCTCTTAATTTTGTGTTCGAGGACAAGGATTTTTTTGTTATTAACGTTTTTGGTCATACGAAACACTCTTTCCATTTTTTGCACTCTAGTTTCTATAGCTATCATTTCTTTTGCATTGTATGTAATCCTCTCCCCTAGGTATCTGTTTTATGTATTGTATTATTGTCAACTGCAATATTTTGAGGAGCATCACAGATGTTTGCCATTAACTCTGTTTTTTCAAAGGATATTTGTAGTCTTACTTTGGCTGCTTGTTTTTGCAGTTCTCTTATTTGTTCTATTATCTGGTGAATCTGTAATAAATGCCATGCTATCTACGAGGGCTAAACAGTCGACAGTGATCTTGTTTGGATTTATTCCTAGTTGAATCTCTTTAGTATTGATGGCCTTCCTCCATTCTCGAACTACCTTCTCTAACACACAATTGATAAGCAGAAGTGACACACCATCTCCCTGTCGAACACCTGACTTTATTTCAAACGATTTTCAGAGCTCTCCCCTAAATTTTACTTTCGATTTTGTATTTGTCAAATTTGCTTTAATTATTTCAGTTGTTTTAATGTCAAGTCCCAATTCTTTTAAGATATCAAGCAGTGTATTTCTTTCGATTGAATCATAGGCTTTTTTAAAATCCACAAAAGTAATTACATATTTTAAGTTCCTGATTTTCTTCATTTCTATTATGTTCTTTAAGTTTAATACTTCTTCTGCACATGACTTTCCCTTCCTAAATCCAGCCTGATACTCTCCTAGCTGTTTGTCAAGTATTTCTTCTGCTCTTTTTAAAAGAGCCTTAGACAAGATCTTAAAGGTCAGTGGTAAGAGGGAGATTCCTCTATAATTGCTAGGCTCTGTTTCATTCCCTTTTTATGTAGTGGATGTATTAGTGCAGATGTCCAGTCTGGTGGTAAGCTGTGTGTTCTCCAGATTTCTCTGAGTATTCCTAATAGACATTGTATCATGTTGTCACTAGAGTACTTCCATAGTTCGGCAACTACGTATATTATCCTCTCCAGGTGTTTTATTATTTTTAAGGTCTTTTGTGATTTCTTTTATTTCTTCTGTGGTTGGCGGATTGAGTCCGGTGGTGTTGGGTTTACAATATCGAAATTATTTTTTTCTTTCGGTGGATAACAGTCATGTAGTTCTTCAAAGTATTCGGCAAGTATTCTACAGTTCTCTATGCTATTGTATGCAGTTTTCTGCGTTTTTTTGGGGGGGGGGGGAGGGGGGGAGGGAGTTGGGTTGTTTGGGGGAAGAGACCAAAATGCGAGGTCATCGGTCTTATCGGATTAGGGAAGGACAGGGAAGGAAGTCGGCTATGCCCTTTCAGAGGAACCATCCCGGCATTTGCCTGTAGCCATTTAGGGAAATCGCCGAAAACCTAAAACACGATGGTCGGACGCGGGATTGTACCGTCGTCCTCCCGAATGCGAGTCCAGTGTGCTAACAACTGCGCCACCTCGCTCGGTTGCGTTTTTGGATCCGTGAAAAATAGACTAGGTGGAGTGTATTTCTTTAAGTTACTTTTGAAAGTTTTGTAAGAGTCCCTAGCATTGTTTTGTTTGAAGTTGGAATCTATTGATGCTAGTTTGTCTTTCATGTATTGTACTTTGATCTTTTTAAGGCTTTTTGATGCTTGCTTCCGGGCTTCTTTTAGGGAGTTCCTACTTACATAATTTTTATTTGCATTCCATATGTTCCAAGCTCGTTGTCTTGTTAGGATTAGTTCGTCACAATCATCATTCCACCAGGCATGTTTCCATTTTTTGGTAAGGAGAATGGTTTCTTCTGCTGTCTGTAGTATGTCTTTTTGAAGTTGTTCCCATGTTTTAGGTATTCTCTTTTCTAAAAGTGTCCTGAAATTATCTTCCTTAGTTAATTTCTGAGTGTCAAACTTCTTAGGTTGATATTGGCTCTTTCTTTTATATATTACACTATATTATTTATATTTTCCTTGGAACCAGTGATCCGCTCAATCACCAAAAAATTCTCTGGAATAAATATTGGTACAGTAAGGTTCTCCGTTAAAGTTTATATCAACGATATAACAAGACATTGGGAAGATATTTGATATAATGGATTCTTATAAGGAAGCAGCAGGAACAACAACAAACATCAAAATAACCCGGCCCCTTTGGTTGAACCAAATTGCACAACTCAAATCACAGCCCTTCACAGAATGCTACCAAAAACAAGTGCTGAAGAAGAACATGAACGAATTGGTTGAGGATAATTCTAAATCGATGGTGGGGAAGTAAGACGCGCCTTAAAGCGAGCAGCACTAGGAACTCCATTCCTATTCAAAGGATACAATATTCCAATATGATGGTTCATTAAAAAATGTGGTATACAGCTAAAACAATATTCACAATCCTACAATTTCCTTCTTCTTCTTTTAGTGTTCAACCCTCAGGTTGGTTTGTAGCAGAGCGCCATTCCTCTCTTCTGTCTGCCTTCCTTTTCATTTCCACGTATGTGTTACATCCAACGTCATTCATGATCTGTTGCATGTATGATATCCTTGGTCATCCCCGCCGATTCCCTCCCTCAATAGCTCCTTCTCCTATTGTTCCAATGATGTTGTTGTGTCGTAGGATGTGCCCTAAAAGTTTGTCTCTTCTTGTTTGGATGTGCCTCCACAGAGATCTGGTTTCCTGTACGCTTCTAAGCACCTCTTCATTTGTTACTTTGTCCTTCCAGCTGATCTTCATCATCCTGTAGCACCACATCTCCAGGGCCTCTAGCCATCTTCTCTCTTCTCTTCCAGTTTTCCAAGTTTCACATATGTATAGGGCCACGCTCGAAACGAAAGCTATCATGATGTGTTTCCTTATTTTCAGACTGATGTTCTTGCTGGTGAGTAAGTTCCTCCCCTGACTAAATGCAATTTTGGACTTTTGTGTTCTGCTGGCAATTTGTTTCCGACTTCTACCATCTCTTGTGATTTTGCTTCCCAGGTAAGTAAATTCCTCTATCACTTCCAGCTCCTCTCTTCCAATTCTCATTCTCAGAGGTTCATATTCTGCTCCTGTACTGCATACCATCACTTAAATCTTTTTCTTGTTTATTCTCATTCCATACTGACTGCATAGAATCCTTTCCATTGTTCTGAGGACTTCTTCTAGATGTTCTTTTCTCTCCGTGACTACAGCAATATCATCTGCATAACGTAACATGTCTATCTTCTGCCCATTAACTTTGTTCCCCACCTCAGTAGTTTCTCGAACTTGGTCTACAGCTTCCTGGATGTAAGCGTTGAATATAAGAAGAGAGAGAGCACATCCTTGTCTTACGGCTTTTCTAATATTTGCTTCTTGTTCATGGTGACAGTTCCTAATCACTGCCACCTCATACTTATACACACATCAAAAATGTTTTACATCACATCGTTTCCGAGAGTTCTGGAATCTGTACAGAAAATTGGAATAGAGATCAACATAAACATCATTTCCGCCCTTTTTATTGCTCGTGAAAACCACACATTGCATGTTGTACCACCCTACATCGATACCTTCAGAGCTGGTGGTCCAGATTTCTGTACACACCGGTACCTCCCATACCCAGTAGCACGTCCTCTTGCATTGATGCCTACCTGTTTTCGTCGTGGCGTACTATCCACAAGTTCATCAAGGCACTGTTGGCCCAGATTGTCCCACTGCTCAACGGCGATTCGTCGTAGCTCGCTCATAGTGGTTGGTGGGTCACGGCGTCCATAAACAGCCCTTTTCGATCTGTCCCAGGCATGTTCGGTAGGATTCATGTCTGGAGAACATGCTGGCCATTCTAGTCGAGCGATGTCGTTATCCTGAAGGAAGCCATTCACAAGATGTGCACGATGGGGGGCGCGAATTGTCGTCCATGAAGACGAATGCCTCGCTAATATGCTGCCGATATGGTTGCACTGTCGGTCGGAGGATGGCATTTACGTATCGTACAGCCGTTACGGCGCCTTCCATGACCACCAACGGCGTACGTCGGCCCCACATAATGCCACCCCAAAACAGCAGGGAACCTCCACCTTGCTGCAGTTGCTGGGCAGTGTGTCTAAGGTGTTCAGCCTGACTGGGTTGCCTCCAAACACAGCCTATTGCGCACAGTTTGAGTAGTAACGCGACGTCCTGTGGGCGCACGAAAAGCATTATTCAACATGGTGGCGTTGCTGTCAGGGTTCCTCCGAACCATAAATCTCCTCCATGTCCGAACAATATCGCTTTGGTTCACTCCGAGACACCTGGACACTTCCCCTGTCGAGAACCCTTCCCGGCACAAAGTAACAAAGCGGATGCGAGCGAACTGCGGTATTGACCGTCTAGGCATGATTGAACTACAGACAACACGAGCCCTGTACCTCCTTCCTGGTGGAATGACTGGTACTGATCCGCTGAGGATCCCCTCCGTCTAATAGGCGCTGCTCATGGTTGTTTACATCTTTGGGCGGGTTTAGTGACATCTCTTAACAGTCAAAGGGATTGTGTCTGTGATACAATATCCAGAGTCAACGTCTATCTTCAGGAGTTCTGTGAACCGGGATGATGTAAAACTTTTTTTGATGTGTGTAGAAACTGAGTACTACACGGATGTCTTTGTACTTCATTCCACGTTTCCTCAGCACTCTGAACATCTTTTGCCAGATGGCGTTATCAAATGCCTTTTACAGATCTACAAAGGCAGTATGAGTTGGTTTATTTTTCTGTAATTGCTTTTCGATAAGGAGTCTCAGTGCTAGAATCGCTTCCCTTGTTCCCAATCCCCATCTGAAACCAAACTGATCTTCACTCAGCATAGCCTCCACCTTCTCTTCAATTCTCTTCAGAACTATTTTTATGAGAATTTTTGATACATGTGATATTACTGTTCACATTTTGTAGCTGCTGCCTTCTTTGGTGTAGGAACAATGATGCATTTCTGGAAGTCTGTCGGTATCTCTTCTGTGTTATAGATGGACCTAATAAGTTTAAGCAGCATGGTTTTCATGCTGTCACCAGCATTCTTTATTAGTTCTGCAGGGATGTCATCAATACCCGTTGCTTTGTTGTCCCGTCTTTCTTTTAGACTTTGTCTAATTCTTGTTGCAGAATGTAATGTCCCTTGTCATCTTCGTCTACTTGCTCTTCTCTTCCTATTACTTCCTCCGAAAGAGGTGTTCCCGCACACAACTCCTCTATGTATTCTTTCCATCTCTTCACGATGTCTTCAAAAATGGCTCTGAGCACTATGGGACTTAACATCTACCGTCATCAGTCCCCTAGAACTTAGAACTACTTAAACCTAACTAACCTAAGGACATCACACAACACCCAGTCATCACGAGGCAGAGAAAATCCCTGAACCCCCCCCCCTCCGGGAATCGAACCCGGGAACCCGGGCGTGGGAGCCGGCCGGTGTGGCCGTGCGGTTCTAGCCGCTTCAGTCTGGAACCGCGAAACCGCTACGGTCGCAGGTTCGAATCGTGCCTCGGGCATGGATGTGTGTGATGTCCTTAGGTTAGTTAGGTTTAAGTAGTTCTAAGTTCTAAGCGACTGATGACCACAGACGTTAAGTCCCATAGTGCTCAGAGCCATTTTGAACCGGGCGTGGGAAGCGAGAACGCTACCGCACGACCACGAGCTGCGGACACACGATGTCTACACCAAACAGTATTTTCCCCTCTTTATTTTCTATTTCGCCTGAGAGTCTTGTTTTACGTTTGTTGAAAAATTGATTTGCTGTTCTGTCGGCTAAATCAGTTCTTCCGTTTTGCATATTTTCTTCCACTCTCCTGCACATTTCCTCAATATCAAATACAGAAGTATTAGGATGGTTCATCTGGAAAGGGATATTACTCTGTGTATTCAGAGGCAGTTAACAAAATCGTCAAATCTAGGTGGATTAGGCTTAATACATTGTGAGAAAAAAGGCACAGCCCTCACAGATAAAAATCTTATAAAACCCTAGAAACAACCAGCAAGTCAGTCGGATTTATTGAAGGCCGCATGAGGAACTATATGATCTATACGAAATAAAATCGTCATAACTTCTGAACGGTTTGCGTTAGGAAGTTCAAACTGCACAGTTGGCCGCGGGGGATGATGGGAATTACTGTAGTTTGGTTTAGGGACGAAGCCCACTCTCATTTGGATGGGTTCGTCAACATGTAAAATTGGCACATTTGGGGGACTGAGACTCCACATTTAGCGATCGAGATGTCTCTTCACCCTCAACGGGTGACTGTGTGGTGTGCTATGTCCAGTCACGGAAGAATCGGTGCGATATTCCTTGATGGCACGATGGCTACCGAACGGTAAATGAAGGTTTTGGAAGATGATTTCAACCCCATTATCCAAAGTGACCCTGATTTCGACAAGATGTGGTTCACGCAAGATGGAGCTAGACCCCGTCGAAGCAGGAGAGTGTTAAATGTCCTGGAGGAACACTTCAGGGACCGCATACTGGCTCTGGGGTATCCAGAGGCCACTGACATGGGCCTCGATTGGCAGCTTTATTCTCCGGATCTCTTCCTTTTTGCGGGGTTATGTTAAGACAAGGCGTACAGCAACAAGTCCAAAACCATTGCTGAGCTGAAAAATGACATTCAGGAGGTCATCGACAGCATGTTTCCGACACATGCAGAATTTCGCTATTCTTCGGCGACACATTATCGCCAATGATGGTAGGCATATCGAACGTGCCATAACCTAAATTCGAATATCTGTAGTGACGTTTACATGTTGAATAAAGTGTATGCACGCCGTAGTTTGTAACTAATTTACGTTTTTTTCATATAGTTCAATAATTGTCACCCTGTATATAGATGTAGTTATTAAATCGTTTACGGAAGGTGTTAACATATGTTATATTGGCGCTGTTAACAGAAAGAAGTATCATTTGCGACACAGTCGCACAGGAACCTTGCGACCAATATATACAGGCGCACAGGAACCATCCGAACAGTATACAATATACAGGGTGGTCCATTGATCGTGACCAGGCCAAATATCTCACGAAATAAGATGAAACGAAAGAACTACAAAGAACGAAACTTGTCTAGCTTGAAGGGGGAAACCAGATGGCGCTATGGTTGGCCCGCTAGACGGGGCTGCCATAGGTCAAACGGATATCAACTGTGTTTTTTAAATAGGAATCCCCATTTTTATTACATATTCGTGTAGTAGGTAAAGAAATATGAATGTTTTAGTTGGACCACTTTTTTCGCTTTGTGATATGTGGCGCTGTAATAGTCACAAACATATGTCTCACAATTTTAGAGGAACAGTTGGTAACAGGTAGGTTCTTTAAATTAAAATACAGAACGTAGGTACGTTTGAACATTTTATTTTGGTTGTTCCAATGTGATACATGTACCTTTATGAACTTATCATTTGTGAGAACGCATGCTGTTACAGCGTGATTACCTGTAAATACCACATTAATGCAATAAATGCTCAAAATGAGTCCTTCAACCTCAGTGCATTTGGCAATACGTGTAATGACATTCCTCTCAACAGCGAGTAGTTCGCCTTTCGTAATGTTCGCACATGCACTGACAATGCGCTGACGCATGTTGTCAGGTATTGCCGGTGGCTCACGATAGCAAATATTCTTGAACTTTCTTCACAGAAAGAAATACAGGGACGTCAGATCCGGTGAACGTGCGGGCCATGGTATGGTGCTTCGACGACCAATCTACCTGTAATGAAATAAGCTATTCAATAACGCTTCAACCGCACGCGAGCTATGTGCCGGACATCTATCATGTTGGAAGTACATCGCCATTCTGTCATGCAGTGAAACATCTTGTAGTAACATCGGTAGAACATTACGTAGGAAATCAGCATACATTGCACCATTTAGATTTCCATCGATAAAATGGGGGCCAATTATCCTTCCTCCCATAATGCCGCACCATACATTAACCCGCCAATGTCGCTGATGTTCCACTTGTCGCAGCCATCGTGGAGTTTCCGTTGCCCAATAGTGCATATTATGCCGGTTTACGTTACCACTGTTGGTGAATGACGCTTCGTCGCAAAATAGAACGCCTGCAAAAAATCTGTCATCGTCCTTTAATTTCTCTTGTGTCCAGTGGCAGAACTGTACACGACGTTCAAAGTCGTCGCCATGCAATCCCTGGTGCATAGACATATGGTACGGATGCAATCTATGTTGATGTATCATTCTCAACACCGACGTTTTTTAGATTCCTGATTCTCGCGCAATTTGTCTGCTACTGATGTGCGGATTAGCCGCGACAGCAGCTAAAACACCTACTTGGCCATCATTATTTGTTGCAGGTCGTGATTGACGTTTCACATGTGGCTGAACACTTCCTGTTTCCTTAAATAACGTAACTATCCGGCGAACGGTCCGGACACTTGGATGATGTCGTCCAGGATACCGAGCAGCATACATAGCGCACGCCCGTTGGGCATTTTGATCACAATAGCCATACGTCAACACGATATTGACATTTTCCGCAGTTGGTAAACGGTCCATTTTAACACGGGTAATGTATCACGAAGCAGATACCGCCCACACTGGCGGAATGTTATGTGTTACCACGTTCTTACACGTTTGTGACTATTACAGCGCCATCTGTCACAAAGAGAAAGAAGTGGTCCAACTAAAACATTCATATTTCTTTACGTACTACACGAATATGTATTAAAAAAATATGGGTTCCTATTTTTAAAAAATTCAGTTGATATCCGTTTGACCTATGCCAGCGCCATCTAGCGGGCCAACCGTAGCGCCATCTGGTTTCCCCCTTCAAGCTAGACAAGTTTCGTTCTTTGTAGACTGATCAATATGTGTAAAATATTCCAGTTAAAATTCATGTCCATACATTTCCGCACACCAAGAAAAGCCAAAACTTGGAGACATACAAATCCAAACCCAGGAGAATTTCAACTGGATCACGTAGCTATATCGAAAAGGTATATCACGAAAATTATGAATGTTAAAATAGTCTGAAATGGGGATTTCGATTCAGATCATTATCTCTCTAAGATTAAAATGAAATTATTCCCATCTAAAACAAAAAAGGCGACCAAGAAAGTGATCAGATACAACACCACTACAGCTAATATTACAAAACAAAATATAGAAAAATTTTGAGAAGAAACTGAGACAAGTAAAGAAGGTGATTGGCGTGAACTCCAGGTGCAAATAACACAAGCAGCAGAGAAAACTTTAGGATTGGCCAAGAATAAAAAGAAGACATAGTGGAAAGAGGAGTGTATAGAATCACTAATACAAAGAGCTCAAAAATAGAGAAAATCGAGATGTTCGAAGAAAGAGGAAGACCTTGAACAATTCAGACAAGAAAGAAAAGAAACATCAAAAACAATCCGGAAAATCAAAAGAAACTTTGAAAATTCCCAGCTTATTGAAATAGAAGAAAATTTCAGCAAAAATAATATTAGAAATTTTTACCAAACTTTTAAACACATACATAAAGGATAGCGTGCACCAAGTATTTGTTTCAAAGATGAAAATGGCAAATGCCTAATGATGAACTATAAGATGACAAACTAGAGGCACTGGAAAGAAGGATTATTAGAAAAATAATGGGTGCAATAAAAACTGCAGAGTGTTGGAAAATAAGAAGTAATGAGGAGATCTACAAAAGTAGAGAGGAAATATCTGAAGTAATGGGCAAACGTAGATTAACCTTTTTCGGACACCTCTACCGAATGGATGGAAATAGATTAACAAAACAAATACTCCTATATTTCTGGAAGAAGAAATCGACAATAGCATGTATTACAGAAGTAAGGAAAGATCTAGAAAGAAACAACACCAAAGAATCAGAAATAGCAGAAAGAAACCGTTTTAAAAATAAAATACTAAATTTGGAAGGCCTTCAAGGCAGAAGAAATAAAAAAACCGGGAACAGCATGGACAGAAGAAAGGAACAGACTTCATGGGGAGAAAATGAGGGAAAACGGAAAAATAGCCGCGCGGGATTAGCCGAGCGGTCTCAGGCGCTGCAGTCTTGGACTGTGCGGCTGGTCCCGGCGGAGGTTCAAGTCCTCCCTCGGGCTTGGGTGTGTGTGTTTGTCCTTAGGATAATTTAGGTTAGAAGTGTGTTAGCTTAAGGACTGATGAAATTAGCAGTTGAGTCCCATAAGATTTCACACACATTTGAACATTTCAACTGGAAAAATAGGAAACAACAACAAAGGAAGATGAGGAACCGAAGTTTTCAACGTGGTCAATACGATTGTAAAAAAAAAAGTAAACCGTTGTCATTAGCCACCGAATAAAGCAGTGAAAACAGATGTACTCAACATTAACCACCATAACATGGGACTGAGGCTCTGTAGGATACAGAATTGTTGATGCCGTTCACACGCTGTTGGGCAAGTTTGAATAACAATCTGGTTGACAACGAACACTGTTTATGAATCATTCTGGTTTAATACAATAATTCTACGACATCTGGATAGTCTCCACACATTTCAGCACCGTCTGCACATATATCTCTGAATTCGTATCTCCAAATGTTTCCGTGGGTAACTGGGGTAAACCCCACTCCTGGCTATTTTTTAATTTTTTTTAAGAACTTTCTGTCATCGGGCCGATCATTGGAATCAGCGCTAAGTTATTTTCTTATTTACCTTTAGCGTAGCAGTCTAGTCTAACATTTACTCCTCGATAATTTTCATGTGCAAAGTCTTTTACGCTAGAGACTAAAACAAAAGGACAATAATAATAGCTATGACGAGGACGGGTGGCCAGTTAACTTCCTCTGCACTTAATTGATGATGTTTCGATTGGCTTATACACATTTGCTCATACCTGTCGTATTTCACGCACCTGCTGATTCTACCACGTCTTTGAAGCGCAAGCTTTACTCCTGGACTGCTAGCCATCTCAAGAATTACATCGACTGTGCAGATGTGTTCTTTCCCGCTGTGAGGGTGATTAGGCGTTGGCAACATTCTACGACATGTTTGGCAATCCTGTTATAATCGATCTACTTCCTGCAGCGACACAGAATTAATCTGCTAACGATAATGATTGAAGCTGAAGAAATGAATTAAAATTTGTTCCATTCTCGATACTTCTTGCTTATTATGCAGAAATGCTGACCATTACACCACCACCGCGCTATGGTCAACAGGTCAACATAGTGCTGCGGTAGTGTAATGGTCAGCATAGTGCTGCAGTGGTCAGCGTTTTTGAAGACAGTAACTGTTCAGAAAGAACAGATACCAATGATGACCACGCAGCTTCTCTAGAAAGAAATGATAAATAATCGAAACCCTCAGCTACCAACAGGTGTTGTTGATATATCTCAATGGGGACAGCTGAAAATGTGTGTCCCGACTGGGACTCGAACCCGGGATCTCCCGCTTACATGTCAGACGCTCTATCCATCTGAGCCACCGAGGGTAGAGAGGAGAGCGCGACTGCAGAGACTTATCCCTTGCACATGGTCATCATTTGTATCTGTTCTTTCTGAACAGTTACTGTCTTAATATATTTAAAGGCTACCCGGCCATTGACCTTCTTCTGTGCGAATGCGCACACTTTGCCCGAACTCTTACGGGAATCGTCATCAAGTTGGCGCGAGTAATGAGTGAATGGGCAAATATCCTTTAGGAACATTACGGATGTAGGTTGTGGACAGTTGGGAATGTGGTTCTCACGGGAAGCGTGGAAGGGATAAGTCCCTGCAGTCGCACTATCCTCTGTGCCCTCGGTGGCTTAGAGGCACAGCCAGCACGGTAGCTCACCGTGTTCGGTCAGAGAGCTGGTTGGCCTCTGTAATAAAAAACTGAGTGAAAGGATCAACAAAACGAACTTTAATAGGTGTCATGTGACGTCCGCAACGACCAAACACAACGAAAAAAAAGATGGATACAGCGTCTGCCACGTAAGCAGGAGATTCCAGGTTCGAGTCCCGGTCGGGGTACACATTTTCACCTGTCCCCATTGAGGTATATCAACAACACCTGTTGGCAGCTGAGGGTTTCGATTATTTATCGTTAGCCATTTTGGCCAGTAAGCAATAAGACCTGGGTTCGAGACCCAGCCGTGGCACAAATTTTAATTTGTTACTTCTGCTTCCATCACTATCGCAGATAAAGATGATTATATTATCATGCTAAATTCACTCGATATTTTCTCGGTATTTAAGTTCAGTATTCTGAACGATTTTTACTTGTTATGTCTCATGCACCAAATGGGGTTTTTTAGTCCACGAAGGTCATTGTACGCAGAAACTACAACTAATTTCGTCTTTTCATTGCGCATTATCTGACATAGCCATCACTAAATGCTTCAGCTGCTCGCTGTGTTCGTGGAAAAGTCATCTTGCTGTAAAACCAAGGCTGTTTTGGTTCTAGGTTCCAGTCTCGTGAGAGACGAAATTTTTTTCTTAAATCACAGAGCTACAGCCGTTGGAATTCCTGAATGTGCCGAATAATTTATGTCAAAACGATCCTACATGAAGCGAGAAAACAATTTTCGGAAGTGATTTCTTCTGTAACGATCACCCATTATACGGCACAAATGTTCAAGCTTCCACCACGTCCTTCACCCTCTGTTATCTCCAAAGAGAAAAAAATGTCCCAAACGTCAAGCTTTTTTCCGTTTAAAACTGCGTTTCCTAGCGCACAAACAACGCTACTCATAGACTTCACACACGCAACGTTGAAGATGTCGTTGCAAGAACAACATTAAAACCTCAAACAGAAAATGACTATTGATAAATATACTTATAGCAACCTGCGTACCAACACGCCGAACAAAATCGCCACGAATTTATGTACTAACCTCCTCCGGTATAAAATTTGTCCGTATTGGTAGAATACATGCTTAGTATTACCCACGCGTCCGCCGCTCGTGGTCTCGCGGTAGCGTTCTCGCTTCCCGAGCACGGGGTCCCGGGGTCCCGGGTTCGATTCCCGGCGGGGTCAGGGATTTTCACCTGCCTCGAGATGACTGGGTGTTTGTGTTGTCCTCATCATTTCATCATCATCCAGGAAAGTGGCGAAATTAGACTGAGCAAAGATTGGATAATTGTACAGGCGCTGATAACCACGCAGTTGAGCGCCCCACAAACCAAACATCATCATCATCATCAGTATTACCCACGTCATATGCTACACGGGCACTGGTTACAATGTTGTTATTGGATGGGGTTCACCCAGTTCATCGAAAATATATCACTGTGAAAACTAAACTGTAATATTAAACAATCTTACGCTTACCAATGTGAGTGTAGAAACATCCGCTGTAGAGAAAAGACTCAAGGTGCAACGCTTCGTGAACACTTGGGTTAACGCTGCCTAGCGTCGAGCAGGAAATGTTCTGATCAGGACAGTAAGCCATGATCTCTCTCAAGGAAATGTTTTTCCGTGGTTTTGCTATTTCTGGCAGGTTAGACAAATGGTTCAAATGGCTCTGAGCACTAAGGGACTTACCACCTGAGGTCATTAGTCCCCTAGAACTTAGAACTACTTAAACCTAACTAACATAAGGACATCACACACAACCATGCCCGAGGCAGGATACGAACTTGCGCCCGTAGTGGTCGCGCGGTTCCAGACTGAAGCACCTAGAACCGCTAGGCCACAGCGGCCGGCTCTGGCAGGTTGGAAAATGAAGTAAATTTTCTTTGAGCTACCAACACAGTGATGCAGTTAGCAGGCAGACGAGGTGTAGTATGTTAAATTACGGTATAACTGGGTTCAGTAACTCAGCTTTGGCCGGCCGGAATGGCCGAGCGGTTCTAGGCGCTACAGTCTGGAAATGCGCGACCGCTACGGTCGCAGGTTCGAATCCTGCCTCGGGCATGGATGTGTGTGATGTCCTTAGGTTAGTTAGGTTTAAGTAGTTAGTTCTAAGTTCTAGGGGACAGCTGACCTCAGAAGTTAAGTCCCATAGTGCTCAGAGCCATTTGAACCATTTGAACTCAGCTTTTCTCTTGCACTGTGCAACGTTTACCACGAACAGGTAGTGTAGCAGAGTAGCTCAAGTGGAACGCAACACTTCGAGTGGAAACTTCCGCATCATACAACGTTGGCAGTTTGTGTAGATAGCCGTTATGCGATTTTATTTCAGTGATTTCAAATTCAAGTAGAATTTACTGGTGATTCAATCGAACAAGGAAATGCATGTTTGGAAAAGGCTGTAATCCTTTCCACGGAGACAGGAAGTCTAAATTTTCACCCAGTGTGGCGTAAATCGGTTACGACGAAATCATGACGCAGCTAGATGTGGAGTTCGATGGTCTGGTGGATTGGTGTTAGTTCGTGTACCTGAGGTGTATAATCGATTTCCACTTCAGGCGACGGTTTTTAATAGGCTCAAACGAATCCTATTCACCTCTGGTTCCACAAATGCAAGAACGTACGATTTCACAGTGGTTCCAAACTCATATTAAACATGATGTCCATTCGCTACCAACTAGAGATTCGGACGGGCCGCGACAGAGGCGGAAGCGGTAGCAAGTAGAAAGTATGTGACATATTTTTTTACAGTAGTAATTATATTTTACTTAATGAACAAAACGCAAATTTAAGGACACAAGGCATTTACTTCATTTGGGATTCGAACTCGGATCTTCCAATTCACGGGATTTGATTCCTTCGTGAAGATACAATTCCCTCAATTTGTTGTTTGCTCAAGATTTCTGACTCCTCAAGGTCACCACGTAAGGTTGGTGTCCGTGTTGCAATGTTGATCCGACAAAAAAGTTTATCACGACTTTCAAACTTTAGCATGAGCACATCTAACTGCTGGTGGAAAATAATGCTTATTTTTAACGTTTCTCCATTCGTTATCAGCAGTAACAGTATGTGACAGTTCTGCTCCCAGTGAGACACAGAACTTTTCAACACATGATTTCAAGTTCAAGCATGCCAATCCTAGGTATTGGTAAAGAAGAATTCGATAGTTACTGTCTCTTCGTGTGTAGTCAACGACGGCCTGTGCATGATTCGACTCCCAGTCAGCACTGAACTCTTTGTCACGTTATTTCTACTTCAAAGATGCACACATCTAGCTACTGGCGAAAAAAGCCTATGTTTAATGTCCATCCGTGGCTAGATAACAATGACGATAGGTGCCGGGTTCGAATGCCGGAAAGGCAGAAATTATTCATTTGTCTCGTCATTTCAGTTTCAGACAACCCACTGCTGGTGAGAAAATTCGATCTCTCATATTTGATAGTGTTTAGTTACTATGTCATGAGGTGCCGGGTCCGAAGCCCCGTCCAGTACAAAACTTTGTCACGTCATTTCAAGTTCGTTACTTCTGAATCAAACCATATTTAATATATTTCGTAGTTAGTCAACAGGTACAATTCTTGCTAGATAGGAGTCCTGGTCCAGTACAGAAATTTCAAGCTGTAGTTTCAGGATCAGGTTTACTAAATATACTAGTTAATACTGAGGTATGTTACGTTTTTTTATGAAACTCAGTCCTCCGTTCAAGTCTCGGTCAAACAAGAAAACTTTGCTTAGCTGACATTGTGTACTGGTGCCGGGTTTTAATCTAGATCCAGAACAAAATAGTTGAAGTTCAAACACACGCACATTAGATGCTCATGAATAACTTAGATTACTAATATCACTTTGTGACCGCTACGGTCGCAGGTTCGAATCCTGCCTCGGGCATGGATGTGTGCGATGTCCTTAGGTTAGTTAGATTTAAGTACTTCTAAGTTCTAGGGGACTGATGACCACATATGTTAAGTCCCATAGTGCTCAGAGCCATTTGAACCATTTGAATGACATACGCTATCTAAAAGATAAGAGAGCACACTGGGCAAATAGCACTTATGAACTGTGTGATTCTCTTCAGCAATATGTACTCTTTTCTTAATGTACTGTTTTATTTCTACATGATATGTGACAGTAATAAATAATAAAATTTTATATCACTGACTTATTCCCTAACAGATGCTCTGCGCCTTTATTGGACCTACTACGTGAGGGCCATAATCAACATTATTTAAGGTGCTGAAACTACCTGTAAGATTTGACCCTTATGAGCTCCATTCACAGAACAAGCTCAAACCACTGGTTATGAATGAGAAGTCCCTCCATTATAAAACAGAAATAAATTTTTACACCACTAGCGACTTCGAACGCGTATACACTGAAATTAAGTGGACAGGATGTCCTTTCTCTTGATATCACCAAACGAGAAAAGTAAGATAACCACAGCTCCAGATTTTTACTATCACCCGAATTACCAACAAACAGAGCAGACAGTTGCTCGCCATTGCAGACGCTGACTTGAGCAGACCGTATCTAAATTGAGTATAAATTTTTACATCTACGTTAAAAACTGAAATTCGTCGTTCTATAAACTTTACAAGTTTAGGCCGCTGGCCAGAACATAATTCTGCGAGACACTCTATAGCTCATAGTGCAACAGTCAGAAGGAGAACGTGCGCATTTCAATGCGCTAAATGTCAAGGCACGCACGAGAACTGTACAGGAATCCGTTGAAACGTAGCAGATAAAAGTGATTTAGGACAGGGTCGCGAACATATATTAACACTAACCGTAATTCAACGAGTAGCTGTCATGCTGTGGGAGAGGTATACTTTTCGACTGTTTCTTTTAGTGGCCTACGTCTTTTTATGCGAGGATAAATCAGAAAGCGAATTTTAAGAGAACTCTGTTAACAATTTATTACAGTGGAACAGAAAATGAAAGCGATTCTCTCGTGTGTCATATTTCCCCCATGCCCGTTGTTGATAGGCTACTTCAACGCCGCCGCGTTGCATCATGTTTTCAGCGGTAAGTGCATCTGCTGGTGGAAAAAAAGACAAATGCAAAGATCACGACCCAGGCAGTCTGAGTACAAGCATAGTGCAAAGTAGACGTATGATTTCTTCGTAGAGTCTGTTGCCGCTAAGGCACGGCGTATTTTACTGATTAGGCTATTTAATAAAAATGTGAGTGTGCTTAAATAGTAAAATCTTACCACTGTTAACAATTTATTTAAATGAAAACTGTCACATTAATCTGAGTATCAGAGGAAGGTAACGAAAGTCGCAACATACCGACTAAGCTCCCCTAGAAAGTGTGATAGGACCGCTTTTGTTCTCTACTCGTGTGTACATATACACACATCAAAAGAAGTTTTGCATCACTTCGGTACCGAGAGTTCCGGAACCTGTACAGAAAATTGGAATAGAGATCAACATAAACATAATTTCCGCCCTTCTTATTGCTCATGAAAACCACACATTGCATGTTGTACCACCATACATCGATACCTTCAGAGCTGGTGGTCCAGATTGCTTTACACACCGGTACCTCTAATACCCAGTAGCACGTCCTCTTGCATTGGTTCGTGCCTGTATTCGTCGTGACATACTATTCACAGGTTCATCATGGCACTGTTGGTCCAGATTGTCCCACTACTTAACGGCGATTCGGCGTGGATCCCTCAGAGTGGTTGGTGTCTCACGTCGTTCATAAACAGCACTTTTCAATCTATCCCAGGCATGTTTGATAGGGTTCATATCTGGAGGAGATGCTGGCCACTCTAGCCGAGCGATGTCGTTATGCTGAAGGAAGTCATTCACAAGATGTGCACCATGGGGGGGCGCCAATTGTCGTCCATGAACACGAATGCCTCGCCAATATGCTGCCTATATGGTTATACTATCGGCCGGAAGATGACATTCACGTATCGTACAGCCGTTACGGCGCCTTCCATGACCACCAGCGGCGTACGTCGGCCCCATATAATGCCACCCCAAAACAGCTAGGCACCTTCACCTTGATGCACTCGCTGGACAGTGTGTCTAAGGCGTTCACTCTGACCTCGTTGCCTTCGAACACTTCTCCGACGATTGTCTGGTTGAAGGCATATGCGACACTCATCGGTGAAAAGTACGTGATGTCAATCCTGAGCGGGCCATTCGGCATGTTGCTGGGCCCATCTGTATTGCACTGCATAGTGTCGTGGTTGGAAAGGTGGACCTCACCGTGGGAGTCGGGAGTGAAGTTGCGCATCATGCAGCCTACTGCGCACAGTTTGAGTCGTAACACGACGTCCTGTGGCTGCACGAAAACCATTATTCAACATGGTGGCGTTGCTGTCAGGGTTCCTCCGAGCCGTAATCCGTAGGTAGCCGTCATCCACTGCAGTTGTAGCACTTGGGCGGACTGAGCGAGGCACGTCATCAACAGTTCCTGTCTCCCTGTATCTCCTCCATGTCCGAACAACATCGCTTTGGTTCACTCAGATACGCCTGGACACTTACCTTGTTGAGAGCCCTTCCTGGCACAAAGTAAGAATGCGGACGCGATCGAACAGCGGTATTGACCGTCTAGGCATGGTTGAACTACAGACAACACGAGCCGTGTGCCTCCTTCCTGGTAGAATGACTGGAACTGATCGGCTGTCAGACCCCTCCGTCTAATAAGCGCTGCTCATGCATGGTTGTTTATATCTTTGGGTGGGTTTAGTGACATCTCTAAACAGTCAAAGGGACTGTGTCTGTGATACAATATCCACAGTCAACGTCTATCTTCAGGAGTTCTGAGAACCGGTGTGATGCAAAACTTTTTTTGAGATATATATACAATCTCACGTATAGGGATATAGCGTGAGCAGCATTCTGTGACTGTTTGGTGACGACACTCTAGTGTACGGGACAGACTCGTCTTTAAATGACTGTAGGAGTATACAGGATGACTTGGACAGAATTTGTTTGGTGTGACGTACGGCAACTTATTCAAAATTTGGGCAAATGAAAGTAAATGCAGATGAGTAGCAAAGACAAGCCTATAATCTATGAATGCAGTGTTAGTTGTGTGCTGCGTGACACAGCCACGTCGATTAAACATCTGGGCGTAACGTTGCAATGCGACAGGAAATGGAACGAGCACGGAAGGCCGGTTCTAGAGAAGGCGGACGGTCGACTTCGGTTTATTGGGATAATTCTGGCAAAGTGTAGCACATCTACAAAGGAGAACGCGTGCAGAAGACTTGTGCGACCCGTCTCGAGTGTTTGAGATCCTCATCCGGTTGGATTAAAGTACAACATCTAAGCAATTGAAAGGCACCTGTTAGATTTGTTAACGATTGGTTCGATCAACACGCGAGTTTTACTGAAGTACTATGTGAACTCATGTGGGAATCGCTGGAGGAAGAAGATGTTCTTTTCCCGGAAGTCAATGGACAAAGTTTAGAGAAACGGCGTTAGCGTCAGACTGCAGAACGAGCCTGCAGCCACCAAAATACCGTACATCTCGCGTAAGGAGAGGGA
This sequence comes from Schistocerca cancellata, assembly GCF_023864275.1. Classification (NCBI taxonomy): domain Eukaryota; kingdom Metazoa; phylum Arthropoda; class Insecta; order Orthoptera; family Acrididae; genus Schistocerca; species Schistocerca cancellata. The sequence continues at coordinate 754,314,210 of NC_064629.1, read as the reverse complement.
GGAGAAGAAAGGTGAAATCAGAACTCGTACTGAGACTTATTGACAGTTATTTTTCCCTCGCTCCATTTGCTGGTGGAACACGAAAGCGCATGACTAGCAGTAGTGCAAGGTACCCTCCGCCAAACACCGTACGGTGGCTCTAAGGAGAGGGAGGAGAAGAAAGATGAAATTAGAGCCCTTACTGAGACATGCTGACAGTTATTTTACCCTCGCTCCATTTGCTGGTGGAACACGAAAGCGAATGACTAGCAGTAGTGCAAGGTACCCTCTGCCAAACACCGTACGGTGGCTCGCGAGAGTATATATTAGAATGAAGAGCTACTATTTTTAGTAATTAGCTCAATAATAATTGCAAGTAATAGCATCTGACAAGGGAACCTCCCAACGCACCCCCCTCAGATTTAGTTATAAGTTGGCACAGTGGATAGGCCTTAAAAAACTGAACACACATCAATCGAGAAAACAGGAAGAAGTTGTGTGGAACTATGAAAAAAATAAGCAAAATATACAAACTGAATAATCCATTTGGATGATAGGCAACATCAAGGACTACGTAAATTAAGGAGCACCGTGGTCCTGTGGTTCGCGTGAGCAAATGCAGAACGTAAGGTCCTTGGTTCAATTCTTCCCTGGAGTGAATTTTTTTTTTCAGACAATTATCAAAGTTCAAGCACTCACACATAATCAACTTCGCTCTCCAAAATTCCAGGACATGTTCATATTTGCTTGGACATATGCAGGATTTGACAGTCTACACACGGAAAAATTTGAAAACGTTCAAAACATGTTTTGACAGAGCACAGAGAAAACTGTCCGACTGTGAAACTGTTGCATTCATTTGTTGCAGTTTATGTGACAAACTCTTATGTTTTCATCACTTTTTTGGGAGTGATTATCACATCCACGAGAAAACCTAAATCGGGCAACGTAGAAGAATCTTTTTACCCATTCGCCAAGTGTACAAGTTAGGTGGGTCGACAACATATTCTTGTCATGTGACGCACATGCCGTAACCAGTGTCGTATAGAATATATCTGACGTGTTTTCCTGTGGAGGAATCGGTCGACCTATGACCTTGCGATCAAATGTTTTCGGTTTCCATTGGAGAGGCACGTCCTTTCGTCTACTAATCGCACGGTTTTGCGGTGCGGTCGCAAAACACAGACACTAAACTTATTACAGTGAACAGAGACGTCAATGAACGAACGACAGATCATAACTTTGCCAAAATAAAGAAAGTAAAATTTACGCTCGAGGGAAGAGTTGAACCAAGGACCTCTCGTCCCGCAGCTGCTCACGCTAACCACAGGTCCACGGCACTCCGGAGCGCAAACTATCCCTGATTTTCCTATCTTACTCATGGACTACTCAGTTTGTATATTTTGTTAATTTTTTCTGAGTTCCACACAACTTCTTCCTGTTTCCTCGATTGATGTGTGTTCAGTTTTTCAAGGCCTATCCACTGTGCCAACTTATAACTAAATCTGAGGGGGGTGCGATGGGGAGGTTCCCTTGTGAGATACTACGTGTGCCAATTCGCGAAACGAAAAATGTGATTTAGTGACAGAATTACGTCGAACGTATTCTTCGAACGTTCGAAAATATGCAGTTTTACGTCTGTGATCTATTACGCCCGGTGCTTTGAAAATACTGAACAATCATGCACACAAATTCCATAACAGAGTCGTTATTCCGACGCAAAAATGGTAACGGTCGGCCGGCCGGGGTGGCCGAGCGGTTCTAGGCGCTTCAGTCTGGAACCGCGCGACCGCTACGGTCGCAGGTTCGAATGCTGCCTCGGCCATGGATGTGTGTGATGTCCTTAGGTTAGTTAGGTTTAACTAGTTCTAAGTTCTAGAGGACTGATGACCTCAGAAGTTAAGTCACATAGTGCTCAAAGCCATTTTTGTAAGTAAATGCAGATGAGTAGGAAAGGCAATCCTATAATCCATGAATGCAGTGGTAGTTGTGTGCTGCTTGACACAGCCACGTCGATTAAATATCTGGGCGTAACGTTGCAAAGCGACGGGAAATGGAACGAGCACGGAAGGCCGATTAGAGAGAAGGCAGATGGTGGACTTTGGTTTATTGGGATAATTCCTGGGAAGTGTAGCACATCTACAAAAGAGGACGCGAGTAGAGGACTTGTGCGACCCTTTCTCGAGTGTTTGAGATCCCCACCAGGTTGGATTAAAGTAAAACATCGAAGCAATTGAAGGCAGCTGTTAGATTTGTTAACGGTAGGTTCGATCAACACGCGAGTTTTACTGAAGTACTATGTGAACTCATGTGGGAATCCCTGGAGGAAGAAGATGTTCTTTTCGAGAAACACTATGGACAAAGTTTAGAAAACGGGCGTTAGCGTCAGACTGCAGAACGATCCTACTGCCACCAACATACCGTGCGTCTCGCGTAAGGAGAGGGAGGAGAAGAAAGGTGAAACTAGAGCTCGGACGGAGACTATTCACAGTCATTTTTCCCTCGCTACATTTGCTGGTGGAACACGAATGCGAATGACTAGCAGTAGTGCAAGGTACCGTCCGCCAAACACCGTACGGTAGCTCGCAGAGTATATATGTGAATGAAGAGTTAGTATTTTTAGTAATTAGCCCAATATCAATAGCAAGTAATAGAATCTGAGATACTATGTGTGCCAATTCGCGATACGAAAAATGTGATTTAGTGACAGAATTACGACGAACGTTCGAAAATATGCAATTTTACGCCAATGATCTATTACTTCCGGTGCTTTGACAATACTGAACAATACTGCGCACACAGTCCGTAACAGTGTCTTTATTTCGACACAAAAATGGTAACGGTCGGTAATCTTCTGAAAGACTAGGCAGTGCGGGGCGGGGCTCCGTACAGAGCGGTATCGATAGCGCGTGATGTATACGAGTTTAAGCGCTACTGCAATAAGGGGATTTCGTTGACGTCGGTCGGGCGGGCAGAGGGCGGCAGAGGACGACCGTCTGGCGCGCGTCGTGCGCGGCGACGGTGCTGCCGCGGCGAGGCGTGGCGGGCTGAGGCGGCGGCGCGAGGCGCCAGTGCGGACATGGAGGAGGCGGCGAACACGCAGCAGAGGCAGCGGGAGGCGGCGGCGCGGCTGCGCCAGCTGGTGGCCCGCGCGCGCGCGCTGGGCGCCGAGGCGGCGACGCGGCCGGCGGGCCGCCGCCTGCTGGCCGACAAGTGGCAGCCGCAGCCGCCGGCGTCCGGCGCGCCGCCGTCGTCGCCGCTGGCGCTCACTCTGGCCGGCGCCGCCTGCGCGTCGCTCGCGCTGCTGCTGGCGCTCGGCCTGCACACGCACGGCGGCTTCGCGCGCGCCTGGCTCAAGTGGCAGCGCCTCGACATCTACGACGAGGCCGTGAGTCCAAAAGACTTAACCACAGTACAGTACCCTTAAAGATACCGAAAATATGTGCGCCGTGCCCCACAGCTCGTAAATAATGAAAGAACGTTACGACCGTAAGTATAACCCTTTCCGACGTTGGAACACGTATTATGTTCGAGTATAATGAATTTTCTGGAGACTGGGAATCTCCTCTGTAGGAATCAACACGGGTTTCGAAAAAGACGGTCGTGTGAAACCCAGCTCGCGCTATTCGTCCACGAGACTCAGAGGGCCATAGACACGGGTTCCCAGGTAGATGACGTGTTTCTTGACTTCCGCAAGGCGTTCCATACGGTTTCTCACAGTCGTTTAATGAACAAAGTAAGAGCATATGGACTATCAGACCAATTGTGTGATTCGATTGAAGAGTTCCTAGATAACAGAACGCAGCATGTCATTCTCAATGGAGAGAAGTCTTCCGAAGTAAGAGTGATTTCAGGTTCTAACAACTCTACCACAACGAAGGTCAGCATTTAATAACGATTGTGGTGTTGCTCACGCTGCTAAATACTGCATTTTCGGTCAACAACAGTCATATTATGTGGCAGGTGTCATTAGAGCACAGTTAATACAGTCATTTCATGTAATAATCAAAAAACTAGGCACTCATCTTTTTGTGTTTCCCACGTTGGTCTCGTCGTAAAATCATGGCTCAATCGTTGAAAATATAGGTGGTTATGATTCCAAGCTCGGATGCAAAGAGGCCTAGATTTTATTCTGCTATATTCAAAAGTTTTGTAGATGCGCTTCTCAAACCATTCTTGGAGATTAAACCTTTCAAAGTTAGCACAATGGTGATGTAAAAAAGTAATCAGCACTCCGAATTTAAGTTACACTTCCTTTTCACTGCTTTTATTGCAATATCACGTGACACACAAAACATCACTTCGCAATACAAAACATACTTGAAAACATCTTCCTCACGTTTTATAAGCCAACTACAATATGCATCTTTCCAACATGATGTCCAAGACTTGACCTTCTCAAGGTCCGACTCTCTAACAAGTTAACAACCAACTAATAATCGCTTACGCGCCCAAAAATCAGAGTTACAAGTACGTCAAAGATCATAGTGACAAAAGAAAGAATACACATAAGAATAATATCGTTGCAATATAAACATATCGATGTATCACAAATGAAATAAAATCTGAATGTTGTCTCAGAAATATGTCAACTACTTTGCAGAAACACAGTAGAATATTATTGGCATCGAGAGGTTCAGGTGAGGTGCCGTAATGATTGCGTAATTCAAGTACCATTACAAGGTGTGCCGCAGGGGACTGTCGTAGGACCGTTGCTATTCACAATATACATAAATGACCTTGTGGATGACATCGGAAGTTCACTGAGGCTTTTTGCGGATGATGCTGTGGTGTATCGAGAGGTTGTAACAATGGAAAATTGTACTGAAATGCAGGAGGATCTGCAGCGAATTGACGCATGGTGCAGGGAATGGCAATTGAATCTCGATGTAGACAAGTGTAATGTGCTGCGAATACATAGAAAGAAAGATCCCTTATCATTTAGCTACAATATAGCAGGTCAGCAACTGGAAGCAGTTAATTCCATAAATTATCTGGGAGTACGCATTAGTGGTGATTTAAAATGGAATGATCATATAAAGTTGAACGTCGGTAAAGCAGGTGCCAGACTGAGATTCATTGGAAGAATCCTAAGGAAATGCAATTCGAAAACAAAGGAAGTAGGTTACAGTACGCTTGTTCGCCCACTGCTTGAATACTGCTCAGTAGTGTGGGATGCGTACCAGATAGGGTTGATAGAAGATATAGAGAAGATCCAACGGAGAGCAGCGCGCTTCGTTACAGGATCATTTAGTAATCGCGAAAGCGTTACGGAGATGATAGATAAACTCCAGTGGAAGACTCTGCAGGAGAGACGCTCAGTAGCTCGGTCCGGGCTTTTGTCAAAGTTTCGCGAACATACCTTCACCGAAGAGTCGAGCAGTATATTGCTCCCTCCTACGTATATCTCGCGAAGAGACCATGAGGATAAAATCAGAGAGATTAGAGCCCACACGGAGGCATATCGACAATCCTTCTTTCCACGAACAGTACGAGACTGGAATAGAAGGGAGAACCGACAGAGGTACTCAAGGTACCCTCCGCCACACACCGTCAGGTGGCTTGCGGAGTATGGATGTAGATGTAGATGTAGATGCTACCTCACCCTTGTGACGTGGTTGTCGACTGGGTGGTAGCGGATTCGAATACTGGTGGTGGACGAAATTTTCATCGCCAATATTTGGGCAGTAAGGGGTCGGAAAGTTCTAGACCACCGTACTTTGCGGCAGTGTCCCGGATTAAATTCCGAGCCTGTCCGCAGCGTCTCACTGAATGATGACGTATCGCACTGTTAGTAACGACCCGTCCGTCGGATGGGGATGTTACGTGTGGCAGACCTCGGCGCTACACAGGTGTGCAAAACGTAAGCTTTGGCATGATGCAACAGTGCCAAGTAACATAGTTCGATGAAACTTGGACCATATATGGAAAGAATTGTTACAGCATAGTTCAGAAAGTAATTGAAAGAAATGCCCGATGAGACGAATACAAATGACACATTTATGCGAAGACAATAATTATACTGAAGTCATGGCGAATTATGATCGTCCCCTGGACATCACAAAAGGAGGGACATCGTTGTTAAGGGTGTGTGTGATCACCAAAAACGGTTATGCGTGCTCTGCAATGTGCTGCCTTACTGGCCACGAGGTTGGTACGGAGTTCTTGTTGTAGGGCGTTTCATTCCTCCACTAGCACAATTGCTGGTTGATGGTTGGTGCACGTGCACGAGCTGCAATACGTTTCCCCAAACGCATCCCACACGTGGCCGATGGGATTTAAGTCCGGGGAGCGGCAGGCCAGTCCTCTCGTTCCTAGATCTCCTCCACCTGCGCAGAACTATGCGGTCGCCCGTTCTCATCCATAAAAGTGAAGACAGGGCCTAAATCTCCCGCTCAAAAGACGCACATGAGGCAGAAGTGCCGGCCCCTGCGGCCGATCGGTTCTAGGCGCTTCAGTCCGGAACCGCGCTGCTGCTCCTGTCGCAGGTTCGAATCCTGCCTCGGGCATGGATGTGTGTGATGTCCTTAGGTTAGTTAGGTTTAAGTAGTTCTAAGTCTAGGGGACTGATGACCTCACATGTTAAGTCCCACAGTGCTCAGAGCCATTTGAACCACTTTTTTTGAGGCAGAAGTACAGAGTCACAACAGGGTCGACCAATGAGTGTACCTCTTTCAAAGATTTGGAGGCCAGTACGCCCATGCCACATTACACCTCCCCACTCTATAACGCCTGGACCACCAAAACGATTATGTTCGGGAATGTTCCTGGCGCGTTTCGTGCTCTCAACTCTCTCCATATCTGGGTACCTTATGTGATAACAGTGTCGAACATGATCATTTTCGTGGCCCAAGTGTTGTGGTGTAGGGAGGCATAAAGTTGCGTGGGTAGAATGACCTCAAAATTTCCGAACACAGAACACTCACCGATCAACATTGTTCTGACTCCCCGTTCGCGTCTTTTCAAGGAAGGAAGATTCGAAACTTCCTGGCAGATTAAAACTGTGTGCCCGACCGAGACTCGAACTCGGGACCTTTGCCTTTCGCGGGCAAGTGCTCTACCATCTTTTTTTTTTCTTTTTTTTTCCATCCTTTTTTTTCTACCATCTTTTTTCCCTCTATCCACTTTTTTTATCCATCCTTTTTTTCCAGCGATCCAATTTTTATTAACCACTTTTATTTTATTTTTTTTTATTTTTTTTTTGTAATAATCAATTAAAAGCACCAGTTTGCTTTTGTTCTACAATATTATTTTTATTGCTAACCGGTTTTCGGCTTACAAGGCCATCTTTTTTTGTATTTTTAGGATGGTCAGGGCGTGGTACACGCCGCACTAGCTGTGGGGTCTGTTCACGGCACTGCCAGTGCATCGAGGCCCAAACTCCTCCCACCCCTTTTTCATGTTCCCTGTTGTGTCATAGCACTAAGTGTGCAGAAATCTTAACACAATATTCCCATTCTCCGATGTAAGAAAGACAAAGAAACCTTTTCTCTGAGTACCATCTGAGCTACCGAAGCACGACTCACGCCCGATCATCACAGCTTCACTTCTGCCAGTATCTCGTCTCCTACCTTCCAAACTTTACAGAAGCTCTCCTGCTAACCTTGCAGAACTAGCACTCCTGAAAGAAAGGATATTGCGGAGACATGGCTTAGCCACAGCCTGGGGGATGTTTCCAGAATGAGATTTTCACTCTGCAGCGGAGTGTGCGCTGATATGAAACTTCCTGGCAGATTAAAACTGTGTGCCGGACCGAGACCCGAACTCGGGACCCGAGTTCGAGTCTCGGTCGGGCACACCGTTTTAATCTGCCAGGAAGTTTCATATCAGCGCACACTCCGCTGCAGAGTGAAAATCTCATTCAAGGAAGATTCGGTTTAACGTCCCGTTGACATCGAGGTCATTAGAGATGGAGCGTAAGCTCGGATTGTGTCAAGGATGGGAAAGGAAATCGGCCGTGCCCTTTCAAAGGAACCATCCCCGTATTTGACTGAAGCGATTTAGGGAAATCACGGAAGACCTAAATCTGAACGGCCAGACGCTGGGTTGAACCGTCGTTCTGCCGAATGCGGGTCTAGTACGCTAACCACTGCGCCACCTCGCTAGGTTGCGTCTTTTCAGGCGCGCATTCGGCCCTGACTTCATTTCTATGGATGACAATGAGTGACTGTATCGAATTGCGCAGGTGGAGAAGCTCGCAGAATCAGATGATAGTCGATGACTGGACTGGTCTGCCCGTTCCACCCCACATAAGCCCCGTCGGGCACCTATGGGGAGACGAAGCGCAGCCCGGCACATGCACCAACTTTCAAGCACGCTGGATATGATCAAAACTCGTAGTCCATAACAAAAAAGAACGGTCAAATGTTTTGTGAAATCATTTGTCTAAGAGTAGTAAGTAATACACATAGATTACAGAAACCTTTGACGCGCTTTTGAATTATGCTCGGAGTCATGCACAGCATGCTCATATGTAGAGTGACGTAAGGAGACCACTGAGTGAAACTGCACCACACAAATACCTTCTAGTGGCCCTTAACATTCGGAAATCCGTAGTTCAATATTGAACGTCAAACAGTCAGTCGGCTCGTCATTTGCTGTACGTGATTGAGAGCATGATTCAATGGCGCATAAAATGCTTTTTAGTCTGTTTTAGTTCTTATTTTTAGACAAATCATTTAACATAAACAAGTGATTGTCCTTTTTCTTTCAGATTTTATTTTCAAGTCTTGTTCAGAAAGTTTGAAATATAATATATTGAAATATCGATCGTTATTCTATTATTTTTAAGATAATACAGACTACAGATTAAGAGAAAGCAGAGCAGATTCAATTTATACTGAGATTTGATTTTTTTTACTTGATTTACGTACCTAGAAGCAGCTCTCCGTAAAATGTTTCAATTTCCCCTCGAATTTTTAATTATATTTTTCTAAATTACCATGATTACTTTCAAGCAATTAAATATTTCTTTGCGAAACTAGACCTTCCACTAGTCAATTTGATACTCCAGTTTTCCATTTCCCACTCTTCGTTTGGCTACGAAAATTTGGACAAAAATCGATTGGGTAGTTTCTAGGGAGTCTGATGGCCGCTCCGTCCAGTAATTTTACCGAAAACATATTTGTGATTCCAGCAGCAGCTTATCTTGGTAACCACCAACATCTTCGAATATCGAAATAAGTCTTAAGAGATTGTAGTTCTGAAAGAGACGAGTATTTTCGAGTATCAGTGACAACTCTCTCACTTAATGATTTTATCAGAATTTACAAAAATCATATTTCACATTTTTATACTTAGAAACTCACATCCTGGAAAACATAAATTAATTTCCTAGTCTTAGTTACTCTTGCATGTTTTGGCACTAATGTATCATCTTCTGTTGGTGCTTATTTCTGAAAATATATTGCTCGTTATTTGCATTATTTAGAAATATATTATTATTAATACTAAAATAGTATATGAAGGTGTTTATTTTCGTTTTGGTTACTTGAATTCAAGTGAGATAAGACATAACGTGCTGGGACATTCCTAAAACTTAACCCTTAAAAAGACACATATTAAAGGTATCTACCACAATGATAATAGATTTGCACGTACTATTTTTATGCCTGGAAACAGTGACTGAATATCTCCTATATGGAACGATGTAAGCAAAAATGAAGATCCCAAATGTAGCGGGTGGAGTTCTGAAAGTGGAAAGTATATTTAAACGAAGGAAGACTGGGATCTAACGTTCCGCCGGCAACGAGGTCATTAGGAACGGCACTAAGCCTTATACTAGACAAGGCTACGCAAGGCTATGAGTCGACTCCTTTTTAAAGGATGCATCCAGTCATGTGCTCTTAGTGATTTAATCTCAATCTGAATTCGACCTCGGCTCCTCCCGAATGAGATTCCATGGTCTTAATCACTGCGCTACCTCCTCGGCGTATACTTAACATACCCAGTGCTTTCACCAGTCGACAGTATATGAGCGACTAGTGGACGTGAGCTGCTGACATTAAGTTGCATATAATCAGATTATGTTCTGCACCGATCCCCAGACATATCCCAAGTATCGTGAATACGTCGCCAACAATTAAAATTTTGGGTTAGGCTAACCGAGATCTGCTTATCGTGAAAAATCGCCCTCAGCAATTGGGCCATCCGAACATACCTCCTGGACCGACCTAAACAAAAATTGTCACCGATATTTGCTTTCTCTTACTTCCAAACACTACAACTGAATTTTTCCCAAGGAGTATGTTGGAACAGCACTACGACAGAAACGGATATGGTGAAAGACCAGATAGCATAATTAGTTAAAACCTAAAGCCGAATTAGATAAAGTGACTGTTGGCGCTATGCAGAAATTTTCATTTGTCGTGACACTTCCATTACACTGCATACTATTTCTTGTCACTGCATTTCTTTCATTTCATCCTTGTTGATTCACTCAGCAGTGCCTCACGGCCTGAGTGCATGTAACATTGTTGACTGTGTTCCGCCCGTCGGCCGAGGACGCAAAGCTTTCGGCATCTTCTAGAGGGAAGGTGCCGGCACTGGACCTCACCTCGCCATTCTGTCGCTCATCGTTGTCAGCACCAAACAAACGGCACATCCCTACTCACTCGTCAGTTACCTATACGGATCAGATCATGCTTTTGAATCAGTAGATCGATGGCAGAAGGAAACTGCGAACCACCTCCAGAAAGTCATTTCATGACAGCACAGCTATGGAAAGAAGAGAGGAACAACGAAAGAAAGAAAGAAAAAGAGAACGATTAGTGTTTTAACGTTCCGTCGACGATGAGGTCGTTAGAACGAAATAAAAGTTCGGATAGGAAGGATGGGAACTACACTCCTGGAAATTGAAATAAGAACACCGTGAATTCATTGTCCCAGGAAGGGGAAACTTTATTGACACATTCCTGGGGTCAGATACATCACATCATCACACTGACAGAACCACAGGCACATAGACACAGGCAACAGAGCATGCACAATGTCGGCACTAGTACAGTGTATATCCACCTTTCGCAGCAATGCAGGCTGCTATTCTCCCATGGAGACGATCGTAGAGATGCTGGCTGTAGTCCTGTGGAACGGCTTGCCATGCCATTTCCACCTGGCGCCTCAGTTGGACCAGCGTTCGTGCTGGACGTGCAGACCGCGTGAGACGACGCTTCATCCAGTCCCAAACATTCTCAATGGGGGACAGATCCGGAGATCTTGCTGGCCAGGGTAGTTGACTTACACCTTCTAGAGCACGTTGGGTGGCACGGGATACATGCGGACGTGCATTGTCCTGTTGAAACAGCAAGTTCCCTTGCCAGTCTAGGAATGGTAGAACGATGGGTTCGATGACGGTTTGGATGTACCGTGCACTATTCAGTGTCCCCTCGACGATCACCAGTGGTGTACGGCCAGTGTAGGAGATCGCTCCCCACACCATGATGCCGGGTGTTGGCCCTGTGTGCCTCGGTCGTATGCAGTCCTGATTGTGGCGCTCACCTGCACGGCGCCAAACACGCATACGACCATCATTGGCACCAAGGCAGAAGCGACTTTCATCGCTGAAGACGACACGTCTCCATTCGTCCCTCCATTCACGCCTGTCGCGACACCACTGGAGGCGGGCTGCACGATGTTGGGGCGTGAGCGGAAGACGGTCTAACGGTGTGCGGGACCGTAGCCCAGCTTCATGGAGACGGTTGCGAATGGTCCTCGCCGATACCCCAGGAGCAACAGTGTCCCTAATTTGCTGGGAAGTGGCGGTGCGGTCCCCTACGGCACTGCGTAGGATCCTACGGTCTTGGCGTGCATCCGTGCGTCGCTGCGGTCCGGTCCCAGGTCGACGGGCACGTGCACCTTCCGCCGACCACTGGCGACAACATCGATGTACTGTGGAGACCTCACGCCCCACGTGTTGAGCAATTCGGCGGTACGTCCACCCGGCCTCCCGCATGCCCACTATACGCCCTCGCTCGAAGTCCGTCAATTGCACATACGGTTCACGTCCACGCTGTCGCGGCATGCTACCAGTGTTAAAGACTGCGATGGAGCTCCGTATGCCACGGCAAACTGGCTGACACTGACGGCGGCGGTGCACAAATGCTGCGCAGCTAGCGCCATTCGACGGCCAACACCGCGGTTCCTGGTGTGTCCGCTGTGCCGTGCGTGTGATCATTGCTTGTACAGCCCTCTCGCAATGTCCGGAGCAAGTATGGTGGGTCTGACACACCGGTGTCAATGTGTTCTTTTTTCCATTTCCAGGAGTGTATTTCGGCATTTCCATTAAGTATGCTAGGGGAATCACGGAAAACATAACTCCGTATAAATGGACAGAGATGTAAATCGCTGGCATCCGAAATACGAGCCCACTGTTTTACCACAGTGCCACCTCACTCGCTACACTGTTATTGGAGTACCTTTTAATTCGGGCTGATCTTTCTGCTGACTTCTACATTATATGGCTCAAGAAAGTGGCGACCATACCTCTTAGTGGTCTTCTAAGTGTCGCAGCGTTGGTCCAACAAGCCGGCTTCGTGTCGACTAAATCAGGCTTAATACAAGACACACGTGTTTATTTATAAGGTGTTGTGACAAATGAAAATCTGTACGAGAACAGTGTTTTTAGCTGGATTTTCTACTACACGCGAGCAATCGTCGTATCCGAAGTTGCCTGCAGGTGTCACTGATGTTTCCCGCTATTACTTTTGAAGGTTCTCTCGCAGTGCGTGCGGGAGCACCACCGCCTTAGCGAGGGATGAATGAATCAATGGGGTGAGGCGAGTGCTAGCCGTAAGCAGAAGACAGGCTCTAATCTTTAATTCTCTTCTGGTACAAATTCTCATTTCTCAATACACATTCATTGCACTGCAGATCCAGCAGTTCTGAATGGATTTAGTTTACCTAACTACCAAAGTATTTGACTGATATCCTTATAGATTACATTCATCTCATTTGAGTTTAAATTACATGAAGAAATACATCTGTCAGCCAATGTTAATGTAACTTGATTATGTCGAAACACTTTTCGTGTTCTCTTATACCTTCAATTGACGTACTGCAATAATACCTTCATCATTATCCAGTTTCGGTCGATATCTGAAATCTGCAGCTGCCGTTTATTGTGTATCTTGAAATACTTTATTCTTGCTTCATTGCGTAAATAAACCACCGGATTTTTAAGTCTGTGTGTTGTATATGTAAATGTGAAACAACGAGTCACAGGATACAGTGCGCGATAAAAGGCAGCTGCAGTTGTCAAAATACAGTAGACCTGAACTTAATAATGATATTACGTCAACTGAACGTGGGTGAAAACCGGAAACGCGTCTTGGCACGAATAAAGTTGTATAAAAAATTTCTGTTTGCTATATTTGTTCAAGTGATTTAATCTTTAGGCACTGGGCTCAGCCACCAATATCCTGGATGAATTAATGTCAGCCAATTTAACTGAGTTGGCATTTTATTTGCTGCAGATAATAAAGCTAATAGTCATCATTAATCAATAACACTAGGTTTCTAGAGTATCAATCATTTTCTTTTTATCTGCTTACGCTGTCCATTCTTCACGCTCATATAAGGCAGAATCCCAGACATAGCCTCTCAGAAATCTGTTTTTTTTTTTAATTTTTACTGGGTGCCAACAGCGTAAGCTTTGCGTTGAAAACGTTTGGCTAAAATCTTTACGTGGATTATTTTCTTTGTACTTCTACAATCTCTGTAGATCTTGATCCCAAACTAGTTACATTCTGCAATTAGTTATAAAGCCTGTTTTTGTAGTGACTCTGTCCATGCCTATTATTTTTTGGGACCTCGGTGGCATAGTGAAGGCAGAGAGCTTCACGTTTCAGCCAGAAATCTGCGCTGCGACTTTGAACGGGCCGGCCGGAGTGGCCGTGCGGTTCTAGGCGCTACAGTCTGGAGCCGAGCGACCGCTACGGTCGCAGGTTCGAATCCTGCCTCGGGCATGGATGTGTGTGATGTCCTTAGGTTAGTTAGGTTTAATTCGTTCTGAGTTCTAGGCGACAGATGACCTCAGAATTTAAGTCGCATAGTGCTCAGAGCCATTTTGACTTTGAAGGGCAAACAGGTGCAGCGACTGAGACAATGGACTTCAGCGTGAAGGAGCACGGTTCACACCCACGAAGCTACATAGTCACCAGAACTCCTGCAGTTCTTATAAGCATTTGGACTTTTTGTAGTAGAAAATGTTCACCAATGAAGCAGCAGTTGAAAACGTCTCACAGGCTTTTCCTCAGTCCAGAAATCTGAACCGGTATTAGTAAAGCAGTTCCTAGTTAAACGAGTCCGTAAACACCAAATAATGCCATCCCATGGGTTGAGGTTTCCTTCGGTCGAAGTAATGTTGCTTAAAAGTCCACTGTATTTAACATACAATCTAGTGTCACTGTATACAGGAAGAGTCACCTAACTTGGAGACTGTACTTCATAGTTTTGGCTTTACCATTAACTCACTTTCAGCCTCGTGTTAAGAAGAATCCTCATTAAAAACCTTAAGAAGCGTTCTGTATCACAAATACTCTTTCCAGCAACTCTGTAATTGCGACAGAGAAAAAAGCATATCGTTCCGTTTTATGAAATATTTCGTTTGCTTAATTGTGTCGACTGATGAAAATGTTAAGAATGTTAAACACAGACACGCATGCGGCAAGCGTATAATTTAAATCACTGACCAGTCGTCGATATTCAGGTTTTCCGTAGTTTCCCTAAGTCGTATGAGGCAGACATGTTTCCTTCAGAAAGGTCGCGGCCGAACTCCTGTCTCATCTTTGTCCACTTGTAATGAACGGTATTTCAACGGGACGTTAAACTCTAACCTTCCTTCCATTTTTCCAAGGTCTCACTTATTCCCAGGGACGATGGTAATGTCATTTGCGTACATAAGTATGACAAAGTCTTGTCCGCTTACTTTCACTCTTTCTTACGTCACGTGCTTAGTATATGCATTGGAAATAAGACGCACACACCAACTTAATATCACGTCTTTTTTTATTCCTGCATTTTGCATGTCTACTCTTTGCGCAAAGTTGACTAATTAACAGAACACGAAGACCAGCAAAATAAACGCCTGAGAAGAGAGATAACTTGAGTTTGGTCATTTAGAGAGGACAGAGGTAATATCGTACATGCTCGTTTGAAGCCTGAAACTGCACGTGCGAGACACTAGATGGCACCAGCGCACTATATCAGTTCCATTCGCTGAATGAAATAAATTGAATCAATGGAGAGAAAAATCAATGAAACTGCAGTGACATGACAGGATGTTGCACCTAGAACATCAACAAGACCATTTATTTGAGATTTACGTTGCCCTTGTGTCAATCGTATTTACATATTCAGAGAATATGTATAAGGAAAGATGAGTCCTCGTTATCTGTCCAGATATGATTATATGATTGGCACGGGACGATGTCTGAATTGGAATGAATTTGCATTGATGCACTTCATAGTGAGTTGTTCTTTGACTGTGGCACAATAGTCGAAATGACGTCGTTAAGTAAATAAATAATCTTACCAACATAAAGATGGAATATCTTCGCCATACCGAAAAACAGCAGGTCTATTGATGCAAGTAAGCAGAAAAGGATGAAACGTCGGTGAAATCCGTTCAGAAATGCTGAACCTAAGCAGTGGTGAATATATCGCACCTGGATGTAACAATTTGTAGTGATACGAAACAGAATGATGAAATAGGCCCAGCGGTAGGTAAGGCAGGCAGCAGACTTGGTTTCATTGGCAGAATACTTGCAAAATGCAGTCACTCTGCAAAGGAGGCTACTTATACGCACTTGTGGGTCCTGTCTTACAATACAGTTGAGCTGTGAGGGATCCACACCATATAGGACTAACAGGGGCTATTGATCGTATCAAAAGAATGGCGACGAGTTCGTTTGACTCACGGGAGAGCGGCACCGAAATTTTGAGAAACCCGAATAGCAGGCTCTTCAAAATAGACGCTAATCATCCCGTGAAAGACTACTTACAAAGTTTGAAGAACCAATGTTAAGTAAAGATATTCTTCAGCAGCCTACGTATCGCTCGCTTAGGAATGATCGACACAAGATTACACTGATTACAGGTTTCACAGAGGCATTTAAGCAGTAATCTCTCCAGTCTTCCATACGCGGTTAGAAAGAGACGAACTCCTAATATGTGGTATCACGCTAAGTACGCTCGGCCATGCACTTCGAAGTGGTTTGCAAAGTTTTTATGTAGATGTAGATGAAGACAATTGGAAATTTCTTCCACAGCGGGATATTAACTGAGATCTCTCGCTTATCATGAGCAGTGGAGTTAAACTACGGTGTGTCTAATTGATTACAAAAAATGGCTCTGAGCACTATAGGACTTAACTGCTGTGGTCATCAGTCCCTCAGAACTTAGAACTACTTAAACCTAACTAACCTAAGGACATGACACACATCCATGCCCGAGGCAGGAATCGAACCTGCGGCCCTAGCGGTCACGCGGTTCCAGACTGTAGCGCCTAGAACCGCACGGCTACTCCGGCCGGCAATTGATTACAGTTTTCGCGATTAAAACGAGTTCCATCCTCGTGTCATGGAATGGCACAAATTTTCACTGTCAAGACATATTCACTACATTACTTCTTTAATATTCCGGAAAGGATTTCAGCGATACTGTTTCAAGCCGCTACATTTCATCGATTTACTCGACATTAATGCACTCCATTGAATTTCAATTAATTTATTTCGTATGATGTATATCACTGTTGCGAGGTAACTAATGATCCTGCACCGAATCCGTTTATCTAGAGTTACTATTCACACACACGCTGTGGAAAAAACCTCTGGAAACAAATGGGAGCAAGCCCGCATCTCGTGGTCGTGCGGTAGCGTTCTCGCTTCCCACGCCCGGGTTCCCGGGTTCGATTCCCGGCGGGGTCAGGGATTTTCTCTGCCTCGTGATGGCTGGGTGTTGTGTGCCGTCCTTAGGTTAGTTAGGTTTAAGTAGTTCTAAGTTCTAGGGGACTGATGACCATAGATGTTGAGTCCCATAGTGCTCAGAGCCATTTTGAAATGGGAGCAAACGTCAGTGATATAAAAAATTTGAGTCGAATGTGAAGGTATCCTCAGACGGACTAAAATTTAGTCACTAAATAGTTAGAGAGACCACTCGCGATAAGTAGGATTTGTTGAGCTACCCATTGTCTCTCCAATTATTTCCATGTCAGGAAAAGAATCACGGTCTACAGAAAGTTACAGAGTTTGTAGTTCTTAGGGAAGTATTCAGACATACCTGGATGATTGCCTCTCTTCTCTCCTACTTTATAAATGATCAAATTTACGATCCTTTGGTTAAAAGATATCCCGTGTTCCGTTACTCGCTTTTGAGCTCCGTACGGATGTCTCGGCAAGTTTCTATCTGGAGTTGTTTGCCTCAGCTTCATTCGTAGTTTGTTGTTTCTCGTGTGTTATTCTGCGGCGCAGATGACATTGAAGATTGCTTGTTAGGTGGAGTGTTACCTTCGCGCTGCTGTGTTGGGAAACAGAAAAGCAAATGAAGCACAACATTGTCCGTGACAGTTGTGTCCCAAAGAGCCACGCGAGGTGGCGCAGGGATAGCAAAAGAAACTGGACACGTATTTGGCAGCCAAACACATTTAGGCTTTCCGTAATTTCCCTGAATCCCATAAGGCAAATACTGGGATGTTTTCTTTCAAAGGGCGCGTCCGAATTCCTTCTGCAGTTCGAATTTTAATCTGTCGTTAAAGCCCTCGACATCGACGGGATGGTAAACACTTTTCAACCTCCTGCCTTTTGATCGCCGAAGCGTCTGCTTTTAATCCAGTGTTAATTCAGTCCAGAAATACGCATGTGGATACGCTCGTGGAGTATGCCTGTGGTCATTATAAACTGCGCAATGGAGTATTTTGTTTTGTTTTCCGCCGTGTACTATTAAATAGCTGACACCATTTTTAATTCTTTACTTCCCGTAAAATAAACTTCCCTTCCACAAAATTCCTACTGTGAGGCACGTAGATTTTCAAAAAAGTCTTTCTATCTTGTTCAGAAGCTTCGTATGTAGGAGAGTACGCCTTTTCTTTGGAAGTTTCCCGTCTCATTCTGTTAAGGTATCGGCGCCCTGCTTTCTTGAGCGAGCCACGATATAAAAGACTTGCTGTCATATCGATTCCTAGTTGTGGCGCGGATACAAAGCATGTCCTCTACGATCGTGTACCTAATATCATCTTCCCTTTCTCGTTAACAACACTTTTACGAGAAAGCTTTCCTGGTGGCTACAAAATATTTTTCCCAAGCCGAGCGTAGCCTTTGTTCAAAAATACCTCGTGTCATATTACTGCAAACGTACAAGGGCTTTCTATGACAAGGCAAAACCTATGAAAAAGCTCTTAGATGTTATCGGAGCTACCAAGGCACATTTTATTTCAACCTAATCTGCCAGATATACTCTGTATGGATTACAAGTGTGTTGTGAATGACCTGCACGGCAAACCATTGTTTGAGGTTAGCGCATTCGGAATTGACAATCTCTGTAAGCAAAGTTGCTTGGTATTCAGCTTCGCATTATATCACTCGCTTTCTGAAGCAATTTCATCAGTAGGAGTGCCTTTTATCACATTCTTTATGTTAGTAAAGTCTAATTTCTGTTCACATTTACTGTTGGCAGCAGCTGTTCAGGAGCGTAAAAGGCATCTGCTTTCTTTCAACATCCACAGTTACATATATACTAAGCAATGAGGCGTACAGTTCATGACGAAGGTGTGGTCGAGCGGTTCTAGGCGCTTCAGTCTGGAACCGCGCAACCGATACGGTCGCAGGTGAGAATCCTGCCTCGGGCATGGATGTTTGTGATGTCCTTAGGTTAGTTAGGTTTAAGTAGTTCTAAGTTCTAGGGGACTGATGACCTCAGATGTTAAGTCCCATAGTGCTCAGAGCCATTTGAACCATAACGAAGGGTCCATCCTAACAGTATTATAAGTTGTCTGTCCCAATCCAGTCTGTCCAATTTTTCCTCACAAAATACATTCTTCCTTTTTGGGGACAGTGACAATGATGAAGCACCGAAAAGCTTTACGCAATTATTGCAGGTAACTCTTTCTCCAATGCGGCGACGCAGATTACTCCATACTCGACGCCTGAAGCACAGGACGTGGTGCACACACTTACGGGGTGGAGGTGACAGAAAATAAATTGTAATGAAAAGAATGGGGATCTTGTGGGTATTACTGATGTGGGAATTCTGTATTTTTAGCCAAATATGTGAGACTGTGAATACAGAGAAGGCGATGGAGCAAAGGTATTGCACATGGTGAGGAAGCGGTATGATGACCAAATAGAGGCGGTCAGTTAGGTATTTCACAAAGTAACGTCAACGTGCTGTAAGTGTAAATGTGGTTGTAGAGCGTGGCAGTAGGCGACGGATATTCGTTTCTAGGCCGTGAACGACACTTTTCGTTTCATGGCTTTGCGGACAACCTTTGTTTTTGTCATTTATAAAGCAATGAACGTACAGGGTGCCGTAAATAATGTCCCAGTTATAAATTTTAATAGTATCAACTATAAGCATTGTACAGTGTTGGTTCAAGGTCAAAATTAAAGAGTGGCTCAAATAGTTTTACATTAGCACATACTGTAGGCGACTGATGCTATATTGCTTTCACGCTTGCAGCGCCACACACCCCACTTATGCAAAATGGCGACTCTTGAGTGTAAAGTGTTTTTCGTTCTGCAGTTTGTTAAAAGTCAGTCTGGAATTTGAGTTCAACGTGTGTTTCGTTAAAGTTTTCATTATGGTCTCCAATGCGGCAAAAACATTCCCCGATGCGTGTGCAAATGGAAAAGCGCGGGACGACCAAATGTGTCTGAAGAGGATGTTGACTTCAGCGCATCTTACCTTCCTAATCCTAAGAAGTCGGCTGGATAGCATCTGAAAACGTACTGTGGGAAGTGCCTTGCAGTTCGCGTCTTCTTGAATGCCTTAATCGCTGCTTAGGCCTAATCGGCGCAGCAAAGCTACTGAAGCCACTTAATAAAGGTAAGTCGTCCGGTCCAGATTGTGTGCCAGGTACTTTCATTTCAGAGTATATTGATGTAATAGCCCCATTTTTAGCAATCAACTGTTTGCTTGACGAAAGATCTGTACCTAAACCCTAATTTACACGACGACATTGGGTTGCGCCACTCGTTGCGTGGAATGACTTGCACGCAAATGCTATCATATTTGACTGTAGACACGGAGAAACCAGTATACACTTCAGTTTCGTCGTTTTGTGGATTCATGAGTCACGTCTGAAATGAAAGTTTTGGCAGCTGCACCTCGCACGAGTTGCGGTGGAGTTCAAGCTTGTTGCGTGGAATCGCTGCATAAGAAAAAAATAAGAAACATGTTTAGATTCGTGACTGGATGAAGAAAAGACGTCAGCTCGGTTGCTCGGCATCCTTGCTGAAATAATTTGTAATGGAAGACCCAAGAAGTTCTTTTAATTATCTGAGAATGTCACCAGAGCTGTTCACGTTCTTTTAAATAGAATAAAGATACGTAACGCATGAAGCACTGTCGCCAGAACTGAAATTACCCAGCACTTTGCGTGCATTACAATGGAGAACACTCGTAATGCTATAAGATGTGGTTTTAGTTGGTGATGAGGCTTTTTCATTAACACCAATAATTATTGACATTAACAATAATGATTATTGACATTAACAGCAGTAATTATTCGAAGCAGGCCGCATTGAGAAGAGAATGGTTTGCAAACTACTCTCTTGAAGATAGATCTGTACAGTTGTAATATTTCAAAATTCAAACATACGTGAATGGGGAGTACTGCTGCGACGTTTAAATAGATGAATATTGAATTAAGAATGTAGCTTCTTGATTTGTGTAGCCTTCCCTCCTTCAACAATATTCCTTAAAAAAAAGAGTCGGCCTACTCGAACGACGGGATTTTACTCTTGTTGGCAAGAGCATTTCTACAGCTAGAATTACATTTGCTTGTATTTTTCTTAATTCAGTTGTATATGTGCTCCAAATTCAATAGATTTTGCCCTGCAGCTCAGATATTGTCAAACTATGTATGTTCTGATCGCACTTGAAGGTCCCAGGAGCAGCAATATGTTGCTTATTTTTGTAATCAGCATCACTGAAATCCCGCAAACACCTATGTAAAGCATAGATATCCAAAAAGCGAACATCATTCTCCTTTCCCCACGTCGTATTTTAGTTTGTCTATACTCTACGAACACACATAACCTCAAAACTCATGCAACTAGTGTCGCCAAAGTTGGAACACGCCGAAGGTGTTTAGTTTCGCCGACGAGTTGCGCAAACGCACGGCGCGCATGCACAGTGGCCGGTAGCGCAGTTGGCTGCAACCTAGTGTCGTCGTGTAAACTAGGCTTAAAGGTTGGGAAGTTAGACCGCTAACACCAATACGCAAGAAAAGTAATAGAATTAATCCACTGAATTATAGCCACATATCACTGGCATGAATTTTCATTAGGACTTTGGAACATATGCTATGTTCGAACAAATGCGTGCCTATAGAGCATCGTCGGAGTTGTACGACTGGACTTCTGATTTCCTGTCAGAAAGGTAACAGTTCGTAGTAAGCGACGGGAAGTCATCGAGTGCAGTAGAAGTCATTTCTGGCATTCGCCAAGGAAGTGTTACATACCCTCTGTTGTTCCTAATCAATATAAACGACAATCTGAACAGCCCTCTTGCATTTTTTTTCCAGATGGCGCTGTCGTTTACTTAGTAAAGTCATCAGAAGATCAAAACGAATTGCAAAATGATTTAGACAAAGTATTTGTATGGTGCGAATAGTGGTAATGGATTCTGAACAAAAAAATGTGAGTACTCCATACGAGTACTGAAAAAATCGGTTAGATTTCGGTTACACCATAATCACACAAATTTAAAGACTGTAGATTCAACTAAGTACCTATGGATTACAACTACGAATAACTTAAATTGGCGATACAAAGATTGTGTTTCATTGGCAGAACAAATCTGTTAAAGAGTCTGACCTACACTACACTTCTCCGTCTTGTTTTGGTGTATTGCTATGCGGCAAGGGATCCTTGCCTGATAAGACTGACGCAGGACATCGAAAATGTTTAAGGAAGGGCAGCTCATTTTGTACCACTGTGAAGTAGGGGAGAATGTGTCACAGACATGATACGCTAGTTGATGTTGGAGTAATTAAAACAAAGGCGTATGTCGTCGCGCGTAGATGTTAATACGATATCTTAATCACCAACTTCGTCCTCCGAGCCGGCCGGGGTGGCCGAGCGGTTCTAGGCGCTACAGTCTGGAACCGCGCGACCGCTACGGTCGCAGGTTCGAATCCTGCCTCGGGCATGGATGTGTGTGATATCCTTAGGTTAGTTAGGTTTAAGTAGTTATAAGTTCTAGGGGACTGATGACCTCAGAAGTTGAGTCCCATAGTGCTCAGAGCCATTTTTTTCTCCTCCGAATCCGAAAATATTTTGTTGACTCCCTCATCCACAGGGAGAAATGACCATGCTTATAAAATATGAGACATCAGAGCTCGCGCGGAAAGATTTAGGTGTTCGTATTTCCCACGTGCTGCTCGAAAATTGTCGAGAAATAGTCTGAAAGTCGTTTTATGAGCCCTCTGCCGAGCACTTAAGAATGAATTGCTGAGTAGTCGTGTAAATGTAGATGTAGATATAGAACCGAGTCTCATCTCCATTATTTGCGAATTTCAGTACTAGCCAGTGGATGTTGAACAGTATTCATCTTCCCTATAGGGCTACAATATGTAAACGCACCGTACAAAAATTAGTTATCCCCCTGCCCCGAGAAGACATCACGATGATTCTGTGTAATGGAACTTCTCGCCTTGATAAAGGACTCGTTCGGTGAGGAATAGAGTCGTCAAATTTGTTCCGGTATGGCATATCCAGGTGAAGTCAATCATTGATAATTAAGTATCGTAGAGCTACCAAATTACGAGCATGCTGATTACTACGTTTCAGCTGTTTCCACATCACCCAATCATGTTCTGTGGGATTACGATCGAGTGATTTAGCGGGCCAGTTGTGGGGCGATTGGCACTTGAGTGTCAATCCAAGAACGTATACATTCAGTTCTGTGATCACGACTGTTGTCACATTGGAAGACGAGAGTGTTCGCAGCATATTAAGCACGAAGATATCGAAGAAAAGACAACACTCGCTCACCGAGAATGTTCAAAAAAATATCCTGCTTCAGTCTGACGGTAACTTGAACGAGACGGCTCTAGTCATGGTACAAATAATATCCCGGAATATATCGCAGAACCATATGCGGCCTGATCTACAGCCGCCACACTGAATGTTACACGTCCATTGTACCCTTGCTACACACGACACCTCGCATTATTTGAAAAAGGCAAAGTAGGGGCTCGTCGGACCAGTCAGCTACTGTCAGCTACTGTCCAACTTCCGTTTTTTCGGCTCATTGAAGACATGCAGCTTTATGCGCCGTTGTGAGCATTGGCCTTTTCGCCCTGACTCCGCATGTCCCTTCACAATGTTCGCTCGATAGAGGTTGACATGCTGGCCGGTGTGGACGAGCGATTCTATGCGCTTCAGTCTGGAACCGCGTGACCGCTACGGTCGTAGGTTGGAATCCTGCCTCGGGGATGGATGTGTGTGATGTCCTTAGGTTAGTTAGGTTTAAGTAGTTCTAAGTTCTAGAGGACTGATGACCTCAGATGTTAAGTCCCATAGAGCTCAGAGTCTTTTGAACCATTTGAACCAGGTTGACATGGACCTGCACTCACTAATAGCAGCATTTCTTGATGAATTTGATGCATACTGTCATTGAGAAGACTTGACACTCGTCTCCAGTTTATACGACCTCTGTTCTTACGCCGTATTGCATACCTGCAAGTGGTAGACTATTCCTTGTAGACATGTTGGGTAGTCAGCGTTGATATACCAACAAATCAGTCATTCGTTTATAATGTGCTCGTGGAATGCCTAAATGCCATAGTTTCTTTCTGGCATTCTATCACTTGTCCACGTTGACCCTTCTTACGGCGTTGATCAATATCGTCGTCTGGCACATATACAGCAATTTACTGCCATGGATGACATCAGCAGTGAAGGGTCACATAACTGCTGGATACCAGTTCTACACCATTTACAGCACACCAAAGGGAGCAATGTGCTCTTTTAAGGATATGACTAATATTTTCTTCATTGAGCTTATTATTAATGACATAACAAAAAAAATACAGATGGTTGGTATGATGAAGATATGTATACATTGTCTGACATGTTTTCCTACCAGAAATGCTAATCTTGGAACATACTGGGGACGGCTCTGTGCAGCTAAGAACTGCAAAGACAATCCTGGGGCAGATCGAAGCTTTGAGTAAATTCGTGGGACTGGTGGGATGAGTCTGTTGGAAGCGTGGGTGCTCAATTCCCAGCGTTTAAATTTTTGTCTAATTATCAAATCTGGCAACAGAATGGGATTTTCACTCTGCAGCGGAGTGTGCGCTGATATGAAACTTCCTGGCAGATTAAAACTGTGTGCCGGACCGAGACTCGAACTCGGGACCTTTGCCTTTCGCGGGCAAGTGCTCTACCAACTGAGCTACCCAAGCACGACTCACGCCCCGTCCTCACAGCTTCACTTCTGCCAGTATCTCGTCTCCTACCTTCCAAACTTTACAGAAGCTCTCCTGCGAAACTTGCAGAACTAGCACTCCTGAAAAGAAAGGAACTGCGGAGACATGGCTTAGCCACAACCTGGGGGATGTTTCCAGAATGAGATTTTCACTCTGCAGCGGAGTGTACGCTGATATGAAACTTTCTGGCAGATTAAAACTGTGTGCCGGACCGAGACCCGAACTCGAGACCTTTGCTTTTCGCGGGCAAGTGCTCTACCAACTGAGTTGCAAAGTGAAAATCTCATTCTGGAAACATCCCCCAGGCTGTGGCTAAGCTATGTCTCCACAATATCCTTTCTTTCAGGAGAGCTCGTTCTGCGGGGATCGCAGGAGAGGTTCTGTAAAGTTTGGAAGGTAGGAGACGAGATACTGGCAGAAGTGAAGCTGTGAGGACAGGGCGTGAGTCGTGCGTGGGTAGCTCAGTTGGTAGAGCACTTGCCCGCGAAAGGCAAAGGTCCCGAGTTCGAGTCTCGGTCCGGCACAGAGTTTTAATCTGCCAGGAAGTTTCAAATCTGGCAACGTTTAACCTAAGGAACAGTAAGATATCAAAACGAGTGACGGGAGGTTTGAAAGTTCGGTTTTTGTCCGGCACCAAGTTTTAAACTTTCACCAAGTTTCAGTAAAACATGTGCTAAATCTATTTCGCAGGAATTTAACACCTAGCTCACCAGTTCTGTCAGTGTTCTGGAAACAACTCAGCTTTGTCGAACAGTTGCGATGAACGTTACGAATTCCGCAATAAGAAAATAGCCAGGCAAAGCCAGACGTGTTTAGATAACACACGAAGCGCTTATTATTTGGACACGGATTGACGAGGAGATCATAGAAAGCGATTTCGGCAGCTATCTAAAATGATTGAGGAAACCAGGGGACGTGAAAAATGTCTTGACGAGGTTTGGATTCCGCTTCTTTAAAATACTCTATTCGTGTCTCAACAACTGTGTTACCTCGCTTGCTGGGATCTCGCGAAGTCAAGACAATGTTTCCAATTAAATATGATAAATTACAGATGAAAGTTTCTAATTTCGGTCCACGATGTTACAAGCTGAGACAGAAGGGACACAGTAAGGTCAAAGCGTCTAGCATGAGCTGCTGAATAATGTCTAAGGTGGCGGCGCTGGTCTATTGTGGGACAGATGCTGACCTCAGCATAGACAGGATATCCATTCTGCGGTTGCTTAGCCAATTTCTTGTTCCAGGTAACACTTCCTCCCCTTTCTCTCTATGAATAACTGACACACAGCTGCACTTTGTTCCAGTTTCATACGTGGCCTTTTGTACCTCGCCTTTTGTATTCGTAGATACGACACGTGTCATTGAGAAAGATGTGGAATATAACGAGTTGATTACGAAGCAGGAAAGAGCGAACACGTCATCGCGTAGCTTACGTTAAAGGTAATTTGATTTAAGGGCGAGAAAACGCTGCATACTCTTCTCCCTCGTCCAGAATTCTTGAAAAACGTTTGGAGGCAGATGTCATAAAATAAAGTAGACAATACGCGAGTATACAACGCGTTCCATAATTGTACAACAGAATGACGCCAGTTACATAGACTTTTAATCAGGTACGTCTGTTCGACGACATTTCTTGAAAACGGGAATCAACTGCATCTTTTTCCAATACCTTGGATCCTTCGTTGCCCCATCGACCTATGATAAATTGCTGCTAGAAGAGGATCAAGTTCCATCGCATCATCTGTATAGAATCGTGCTGATATCTCATTATTTCCAGGCATCTTCCCTTACTGAACAATTTTAACTTTTTTTCGGGTATCTCATTTCGGAAGGCTTACTTCAATATTTCGGTTTTCTGTTTCGCTAACGAGCATTTTCGTGCCTAACTCATGATACGCACATCTCAGTGACATTGGAAGTTCCTTCAAAGGCATATTTTCGAAATTTGACGGTACGTTTTGGCAGGTACATCGGATATCATTAGTGCTAAGATGATTTGTGTTAAGAGGTAGATTCAGTTAGCATAGCTAGTGGGGTGATGCGGTTATGAGGCGATGTGGAGGACGGTGGTTCAGCCCCCATCCAGATTTAAATCTTCTCATAGCTTTTCTAAATATGTTAAGCAATTTACCGGAGTGGTTCCTTTGGAAAGACACAATCTATCCCGTTCCTCAGCCTACCCCAATTCGATCTTGTGCTCCGTCTCTAATGAATTCTTCGTCGTCGGGACATTAAACCCTTTTTCTCAAGAATTAGTAGTCTGTTTTTCCTCGACATAACTCTAGCCATTCCTTGTATAGTATATGACACGGCCGTTCATAATACGTTCATTTGCAAAGTGCGCTGCATTTTGTATGAATGTCGACTATATCTACATCGATACAATCTGGAGACAACTTCGTAAGCTATTTTCCACTCTCAGGTCGAACTATAGGTGTCTTCAGCAACCAGAAACAATCGGTTTCAGAGGAGTCGAGCATGGATTCACAAGGGAAAGGTTAGAGCTGTAGATCTGTTTTCTCCTTCTTCTTCTTCTTCTTATTCTTCTCCTTCTTCTTCTCTTCAAACGGTGTTAAACACTTCTGTTATTCAAATTCTACAAAAGAGAATGAAGTGGAAGTTGATTTCAGTTGCTCAGAACTATGTTTTGTTAGATGTATAATATTTGATACACTGGGTCACTCCAACTACATTTTATACGCCTGTGAGCAATTGGCTATAGCAATAATTTTACTCTGTTCTAAAAATAATTTTCCTCTGAAAGACAAAAATATCATCATCACCATAGGAAATACAGAAAATATAGTGAAGGAGGGAATAAGACAAACCGGAAAGAGCCAGTCGGATTCGTGCTCTCAACGTTCCGTACTAACGTAATAACGTACATACGCTGAAGAGCCAAAGAAACTGTTACACCTGCCTAATATCGTGTAGCGTCCGCGCGAGAACGCAGAAGTGCCGCAGCACGACGTGGTAGGGACTCGACTAATGTCCGAAGTAGTGCCGGAGGGAACTGACACCATGTACCCTGCAGAGCTGTCCATAAGTCCGTAAGCGTAGAAGGGGGTGGAGAACTCTTCTGAACAGCACGTCACAAGGCATTCCAGATATGCTAAATAGTGTTCATGTCTTTGTAGTTTGGTGGCCAGCGGAAGTGTTTAAACTCAGACTAGCGTTCCTGGAATCTCCCTGTAGGAATTCTGGACGTGTGGATTGTCGCATTGTCCTGCTGGAATTGCCCAAGTTCATCGGAACGCACAGTGGACATGAATGGATGCAGGTGACCATACTGGATGCTTATATACGTGTCACCTGTCCGAGTCGTATCTAGACGTGTCAGGGGTCCCATATCACTCCAAATGCACACGCACCACACCATTACAAAGCTTCCACCAGCTTGAACAGTCCCCTGCCGACATGCAGGGTCCATGGATTCATGAAGTTGTCTCCACACCCGTAAACGTCCATCCGCTCGATACAATTTGAAACGAGACTCGTCCGACCAGGCAACATGTTTCCAGTCATCAACAGTCCTATGTCAGTGTTGACGGGCTCAGGCGAGGAGTAAAGCTTAGTGTCGTGCAGTCATCAAAGGGTACACGAATGGGCCTTCGGCTCCGAAAGCCCATATTGATGATTTTTCGTTGAATGGTTCGCACGCTGACAGTTGTTGATGACCCAGCATTGAAATTTGCAGCAATTTGTGGAAGTGTTGCACTTACGTCATGTTTAGCGATTCTCTTCAGTCGTCGTTGGTCCCGTTCTTACAGTATCTTTTTCCGGCCACAGCGATGTCGGAGGTTTGATGTTATACTGAATTCCTAATATTCACGGTACACTCGTGAAATGGTTGTACGGGAAAATCGCCACTTCATCGCTACCTTGGAGATGCTGTGTCCAATCGCTCGGGTGCCGACTATAAAATCAAGTTCAAACTCAGTTAAATCTTGGTAACCTGCCATTGTAGCAGCAGTAAGCGATCTAAGAACTGTGCCAGACGCTAGTTGCCTTATATAGGCATTGCCGACCGCACCGCCGTATTCTGCCTTTTTACATATGTCTTTATTTGAATACGCATTACAATACCAGTTTCTTTGGCGCTTCAGTGTAGATAGTTTATCTATAAGTTTAGATGAATGAATTTGCATGTACCACAACATGTGACACAAATTACCGTATATTTTCGCTGCATTGCTTTAGAAGCTTAAATTTTTTACACCGCGGAAGGGACCGTAGACTTTATTGTTTGAAATAAGTTTCAACTTGACATCTCTACTCGTTCGTGAGAAAAAGGGGTCCTAACAGAAGGACAGGCAGACAGACAGTCAACAAAGTGATTCTGTAAGGGTTCCGTTTCTGCCGATTGAGGTATGCAACACTAAAAAGAGAGTATCGATTCAAGCACTATCACTGATCGCCCACATATATAAGCTGACTTTGCGTATATCAGAAGTTGTTACGGGGAGAACAGCAAATCAAGATTCAGGGGATTGAGTTGTTCCAGCCTGGCAAATGTGAGGTGTTCTGAATGTACAACATTGAGTTGTATTACTCCCGAAAGAAATTGTTTCAAGATGATTCGCACTTTATAAAATATTACTATTTTGTAATTTTACAATATTTATTAGCCTTTTTATCACAGTAAATGCCAGTAATGAGACAACATTCAACAGTTGTGTGTGCTTCACGAGGTAAAAAGGAATTTGTGCTACGTTTGCAATTAAATAAATGGCTCTGAGGACTATGCGACTTAACTTCTGAGGTCATCAGTCGCCTAGAACTTAGAACTAATTAAACCTAACTAACCTAAGGACAACACACACATCCATGCCCGAGGCAGGATTCGAACCTGCGACCGTAGCGGTCACGCGGTTCCAGACTGAAGCGCCTTTAACCGCACGGCCACATCGGCCGGCTGCAATTAAATAACAATTATTTTTACCCATATGTAATTTTGAGTTGTTCGCAGCCAGATGTATCACGTAATACTTAACCTGCGACAACGTGTAAACATCGGAAAAATCTTGTTATTTTTTTCTCATTAACAACCAGATGTATCACATGCGACACACTGCCTGCAACTACGTCCAAGAATCGGGAAAATACATTATTTATGACGCGATGTGATATCTCTGGTGTCCTTGGTGTGACCGTTACTTTTAGAGCATCATTAAATATTCGCAGAGGTAATAGTGTTTAGGCACTCCACGAGCGCATTGTAAATGAAGATGACTGATTTGTTGGTATATCAACGCTGACTACCCAACATGTCTACAAGGAATGGTGTACCACTTGCAGGTATGCAATACGGGGTAAGAACAGAGGTCGTAAAAACAGGAGACGAGTGTCAAGTCTTGTCAATTACAGTCGGCATCAAATCCACCAAGAAATGCTGCTATCAGTAAGTGCAGGTCCATGTCAACCTGTATCGAGCGAACATTGCGAAGGAACATGCGGAGTCAGAGCGAGAAGGCCAATGCTCACAACGGCGCATAAAGCTGCACGTCCTCAATGAGCCGAAAAAACAGAAGTTGGACGCAATGTGATAGCTCTGGTGTCCTTGGTGTTACCGTTACTTTTCGAGCACCATTAAATACTCAAAAATGGCTCTGCGCACTATGGGACTTAACATCTGAGGTCATCAGTCCCCTGGAACTTAGAACTACTTAAACCTAACTAACCTAAGGACGACACACACATCCATGCCCGATGCTGGATTCGAACCTGAGACCGTAGCGGTCGCGCGGTTCCAGACTGAAGCGCCTAGAACCGCTCGGCGACTCCGGCGGGCATTAAATATTCGCATACATATTATTAGGGGAGACAACCACAACATTAAAGGCAGTTTGCTTCAGTCCACAGTTAAAAATTTGATTTCAGGTGTCTACATGTTAAATGTTTCTCCACCGATAAGGTTTCGACAGATAGTGATCGAGCTAAGTGGAGAACGAGCAAAACATTAGACTCCCATAAACAAGGGTGGTGTTTGGATTCAAATCCCCGTCTGGCCCTCTAGATTAGTTTTCCCAAGTCCATCCTGTCTCGTCGAGTGCCACGAAGCTCTCTCCCTTGGGGACGGTGTAGGAAGTGAGCAGCGAGGTATCGGGTGTTGAGGCATCGGCCGGAATGCCAGCGACCGGCTCGGCTCGGCGTGCTGACATTTAGCGGCCCGATGTGCTCACAGCCAGCGCGGCTTATCTGTGTGCAACGCGCCACCTGCTGTCCGCCTTAGCAGACACCTGCCAGCTGCATCAGACTTACGACTCCCAATCACTGTAACTGCCAGCACTCAAACGGGAGGTCAGTCCCCGCGGACCGCTAACCACCGAGTAATCACCACTGAATGACAACTTCCAGGCCTTGTACAGTAAGAAAACATATTCAGCGAGCGCAGTTATGTTTTTTAGACTTTTTTGTGTGGTCGCCCGCAAGAGCGGCGGTTATTTCTCATCGTTTGGTGATATTAGTGTTGTTTTGTATTACATTATGTTTCACGAGGTAGTTTGACTCGCTCAACAAGAAAAGATATGTCTCACTGTTTAATCTCAGAATGTACATAACCAGAGAGTTTACGTTAATTGTGCACAACCAACTTACTCCATTTTATACACCGGGTGATCAAAAAGTCAGTATAAATTTGAAAACTCAATAAACCATGGAATAATGTAGATAGAGAGGTAAAAATTGACACACATGCTTGGAATGACATGGGGTTTTATTAAAACCAAAAAAACAAAGTTCACAAAATTTCCGACAGATGGCGCTGGACAGCAAAATGTCAGTGACTGCGCATGACAATCGTGTATAAAAAGAGCTGTAATGCGAGAGAGAACCCCTCCCCAGGGCCCCCTTTTTCCTCTTCCCTCCTTCTCCCCGAGCGGATTTTCCTCCTCCCCCCCCCCCCCCCCCTGAGACCCTGCACCCCATACTTGCCTTTTTCCTTCCCACATCTCTCCCTACCTGGCCCTCTTCAGCGCGCCCCCCGCTCATCTCCCCCATCTCTTCCCCTCCCTCCCTTCTTCCGGTCTCCCTCATCTCCTTGCGCCTGGCAGATCCTCCGTTTTGATCATCGTCAGTGTGCCACATCAGTGTTGTGTTTATTGCTGTTTCTCGTGTGCGTCAAGAGGTGTAATTTTAATTGTGTGCTGCCTTGAGGTTCGCCGTCAGTGTTTGTTATGTGCTACGCCATCCGTCGATACCTTTTATGCTCCAGTCATACTGTGCCTTGTGTTCTTTTAATCGTCGCAGTGTGTGACTTTTTGTGTGTGCTACTTTTAAACAGTTTTTATCTCCATTTTACAGTCACCCCGTTTTTTGTCTATTGCCTTCCATGATGTTCCCCTTTTTTATATCTATGTTCACCATATTCTCTCCCTTGTTGTTTTTAAATGTCTTCTATTGTTTGTTCTATGACTTTCGGCTGAAGAGCAGTGCATATGCTGCTGCCAGCCCGCCCCGATGGGGAATTGAAATACAATAAAGAAAAAAAAAAGAGAGAGAGAGAGAGAGAATCAGATGCGCCAGCAGTCCAGCATGTTGACGTTACCTGAAAAGGCGCTCTTAGTGAAGCTGTATTATCAGAATGGGGAATGTGCTAGTTCAGCGTTACGATCCTAACGCCATAGGAAGGGGATTCGAACGAGTAAATGTCCGTTGACAAACGCAGCTGTGGCGAGAATGATTTCGACGTTCGAAGCCACGGGTTGTTTAGACGATAGACCCCGTAGTGGCCAACCGAGCACAAGGCGTAATGCTTCTGAGACAGTTCAGGAAGAAATGGAGACTGTAGAGGGTTCGTCTATGCACGGGGAAGTCTTTGCTCGTGCAGTCGCACGTCGCACCGGCATTCCATATACTACTCTTTGGTTGGCACTTAGACGTACCCTCCGATGCTATCCGTACAAAATCCATCGCCATCATGAACTGTTACCTGCCGATTTAGTGAAGCGGAGGACATTTGCAGTGTGGGCCTTTCAAAAGATGGCGGAAGATGACGATTGGTTGAGTAACGTGTTGTGGACCGACGAAGCTCATTTCACGCTCCGAGGGTCTGGCAACGCCCACAACTGCAGAATTTGGGCTACCGAAAACCCTAGAACTGTCGTGGAAACTCCATTGCACGACGAGAAAGTCACGATATGGGTTGGATTTACCGCATCTACCGTTATCGGGCCTTTTTTCTTCGAGGAAATGCGTGATTCTGGTTTTGTGACTGCTACCGTGACGGGTGAGAGGTACTCCGATATGTTACAGAATCGCATCATCCCCAGCCTGGTCGATAAACACCTGCTGGAACGTACGATGTTTATGCAGGATGGCGCTCCACCCCATATTGCTAGACGCGTGAAAGATCTCTTGCGTGCGTAGTTTGGTGATGATCACGTGCTCAGCCTCCACTTTCGTCATGCTTGGCCTCCCAGGTCCGCAGACCTCAGTCCGTGCGAATATTGGCTTTGGGGTTACCTGAAGTCGCACGTGTATCGTGTTCGACCGACATATCTATGGATGCTGAAAAACAACATCCGACGCCAATGCCTCACCATATGCTTTACAGTGCTGTTCACAACATTATTCCTCGACTACAGCTATTGTTGAGGAATGATGGTGGACATATTGAGCATCTGCTGTAAAGAACATCATCTTTGCTTTGTCTTACTTTGTCATGCTAATTATTCCTATTCTGATCAGATGAAGCGCCATCTGTCGGACATTTTTTGAACTTTTGTATTTCTGTGGTTCTAATAAAACCCCATGTCATTCCAAGCATGTGTGTCAATTTGTACCTCTCTATCTACATTATTCCGTGATTTATTCAGTTTTGAAATTTATACTGACTTTTTGATCACCCGGTATGACAGCGGCGCTATACCCAACGCGATGTTTGTAACGTCTGGCTGTGGGCTACGCAATGTAAGTTACCATGTTGTAAGTTGAATCTGTGAATTTTTCTTATTGTATGGTGGTGTCACACGTTGCATGTCAACAGTTCTGAAGATGCACGCGTTGGTCGCGTGAAACATCTCGAAATAAAGTTACATGCGATTTGTGGCTGCTCTACGATTTTCATTTTAACAACATACACTCCTGGAAATGGAAAAAAGAACACATTGACACCGGTGTGTCAGACCCACCATACTTGCTCCGGACACTGCGAGAGGGCTGTACAAGCAATGATCACACGCACGGCACAGCGGACACACCAGGAACCGCGGTGTTGGCCGTCGAATGGCGCTAGCTGCGCAGCATTTGTGCACCGCCGCCGTCAGTGTCAGCCAGTTTGCCGTGGCATACGGAGCTCCATCGCAGTCTTTAACACTGGTAGCATGCCGCGACAGCGTGGACGTGAACCGTATGTGCAGTTGACGGACTTTGAGCGAGGGCGTATAGTGGGCATGCGGGAGGCCGGGTGGACGTACCGCCGAATTGCTCAACACGTGGAGCGTGAGGTCTCCACAGTACATCGATGTTGTCGCCAGTGGTCGGCGGAAGGTGCACGTGCCCGTCGACCTGGGACCGGACCGCAGCGACGCACGGATGCACGCCAAGACCGTAGGATCCTACGCAGTGCCGTAGGGGACCGCACCGCCACTTCCCAGCAAATTAGGGACACTGTTGCTCCTGGGGTATCGGCGAGGACCATTCGCAACCGTCTCCATGAAGCTGGGCTACGGTCCCGCACACCGTTAGGCCGTCTTCCGCTCACGCCCCAACATCGTGCAGCCCGCCTCCAGTGGTGTCGCGACAGGCGTGAATGGAGGGACGAATGGAGACGTGTCGTCTTCAGCGATGAGAGTCGCTTCTGCCTTGGTGCCAATGATGGTCGTACGCGTGTTTGGCGCCGTGCAGGTGAGCGCCACAATCAGGACTGCATACGACCGAGGCACACAGGGCCAACACCCGGCATCATGGTGTGGGGAGCGATCTCCTACACTGGCCGTACACCACTGGTGATCGTCGAGGGGACACTGAATAGTGCACGGTACATCCAAACCGTCATCGAACCCATCGTTCTACCATTCCTAGACCGGCAAGGGAACTTGCTGTTCCAACAGGACAATGCACGTCCGCATGTATCCCGTGCCACCCAACGTGCTCTAGAAGGTGTAAGTCAACTACCCTGGCCAGCAAGATCTCCGGATCTGTCCCCCATTGAGCATGTTTGGGACTGGATGAAGCGTCGTCTCACGCGGTCTGCACGTCCAGCACGAACGCTGGTCCAACTGAGGCGCCAGGTGGAAATGGCATGGCAAGCCGTTCCACAGGACTACATCCAGCATCTCTACGATCGTCTCCATTGGAGAATAGCAGCCTGCATTGCTGCGAAAGGTGGATATACACTGTACTAGTGCCGACATTGTGCATGCTCTGTTGCCTGTGTCTATGTGCCTGTGGTTCTGTCAGTGTGATCATGTGATGTATCTGACCCCAGGAATGTGTCAATAAAGTTTCCCCTTCCTGGGACAATGAATTCACGGTGTTCTTATTTCAATTTCCAGGAGTGTATTTACATCGTGCTACTGAACCAGTTGTTACGTATGTTACTTCTGTGACTCGATCTTGTGTTAAAAGTAACTTCAGGTATCCCATAGAAGTGTTTTAGGGTCGTTACTGTCCGCGGCATACCCTGTGTATCACCATTAATAGCAAAAATGTCCGCCCCCGGCAGCTGAGTGGAAGGCGGCACGGTAGCTCAGCTTTGTTTCAACCGATGAGTAATGCCACACCCCCTTTTCTTCGCGACACTGTCCTTGTTTGCGATGTTTTATCATTTCCTGTGGTCGGAGAAGCATCTCAAGAGTATACGTATAAGGCAGTGAACCAGTTTACGATACGTTATCTTTACCTTCCACTAGCTGTCTTTGCCTGCTGTTATTGTCTGACGTGTACAAACATAAACATTTATTTTTCTGGTGTTACTGCAAGAAGTATGAGTTTCTGCAAACATTTCAACTGAATTACTCTTTAAAGTGCCAAGATATAGCACCAAAGTCTTTAAGGAACTGACTAAAAGTCGTCATTGACCTTTAAATAAAAAGTTTCAGCGAGATATTGAAGAAGACTGATAATATGCATATTGCTGCTTCTGAAATGCCAGTTAAAGATGTTGCCAAAACGTGCACAAACAATAAGCAGACTAAAAGAAATGAAGTAGTGAGATCCAAGAAGACCAAATGTATGGTTATAACCAAATTGAGATATTTGTTTATGGCTTAAATTCTAATAAAACCCTCATTTTGCATTTCCAACAAC
The DNA here is from genome assembly GCF_023864275.1 of Schistocerca cancellata. Classification (NCBI taxonomy): domain Eukaryota; kingdom Metazoa; phylum Arthropoda; class Insecta; order Orthoptera; family Acrididae; genus Schistocerca; species Schistocerca cancellata. Next base: position 754,278,338 of record NC_064629.1, on the reverse strand, counting down.
TTATATTTTTCAGTGCATAAAAACACTTTCTGCTGAGCCATTGCAGATAAAAAGGTGAGAACTGTTACACACTTTGAAAATACTGTAACACAACTGTCTGTGGTACAAAACATTTCAAAGTGCATTACTGCCAAATTTACTTAAAATTTGGGAAATAAAAGTTGCTATGCACCATACACATAAATTTAAAAATGGATTGTGAGAGTAAAATGAAAAAAAATAAAATAAAATAAATAAATAAAAATAAAGTAAAAATAAAAAAAACACAAAAAAGCGTGTTCGGTCAGAGGGTCAACTGCCCTCTGTAATAAAAGAACTGAGTTTATGGGTCAAAGACGAACTGAAACGGGTGTCTTGCGACGTCCGCCCCGAGCAGATACAACGAACGAAAACGAACAAAATGAGATTAAAAAAAAAAAAGGAGTGGTCAGCGTGACAGAATGTCAATCCTAAGGACCCGGGTTCGATTCCCGGCTGGGTCGGAGATTGTCTCGGCTCAGGGACTGGGTATTTTGTTGTCTTAATCATCATCATTTCATCCCCATCGACGCGCAAGTCGCCAAAGTGTCGTCAGACCGAAAGACTTGCACCCGGCGAACGGTCTACCGGACGGGAGACACTAGTCACACGACATTTACAATAGCAAAAATTGGCACATTTAGAAGTATGTGATAGTAGAAGCAAAAACATTCCATTTACATTGACTGAAGCGGCGAGTGAAAATTTGTACTCAGACCGGGTATCAAATCCGCTTCTCCTGCTTATTAGGCATGTGCGTTAGCCACTAAGTCAGCTCGGCACAGCAGTTGACACAACTGCACGGATTAACGCGGCGCGCTCCCTCCCCGACCCAAATTCTCTCTGCCGTCCCAGTGAGGAGGGGAGCGTCGCAGGGAAATCCATACAGGTGTGTGAAACGCTGAGCGAAGATGGCTTAGTGGGTAACAGACCCGCCTAGTACCCCGCAGGAAACCCGAGTTCCATTCCCGAGCTTGGTACAAATTTTCACTTGCCGCTTGTCTATATACATAAAATCATATCTGTATGAGACCTGTTAAGTCTCTAAAATTGTGTCATTTCATTTGTAAAAACATTCCAGTAAACACTGAGCCACCAAAGAACAGTTTGGGGAGGTATCTGCAAATGGCCGGCCGATGTGGCCGTGCGGTTCTAGGCGCTTCAGCCTGGAACAGCGTGACCGCTACGGTCGCAGGTTCGAATCCTGCCTCGGGCATGGATGTGTGTGATGTCCTTAGGTTAGTTAGGTTCACGTAGTTCTAAGTTCTAGGGGACTGATGACCACAGATGTTAAGTCCCATAGTGCTCAGAGCCATCTAAGAACCATCTGCAAATGAGTGGTTAAGAGACGCCACTGGCTTAAACACGAGAGTTGGAACTTTAATAATGGCAACTTTTTATTTACAGCTCGTACAAAACAGATAAGTTCAAAAAATGGCTCTGATCACTATGGGACTCAACTGCTGTGGTCATAAGTCCCCTAGAACTTAGAACTACTTAAACCTAACTACCCTAAGGACAGCACACAACACCCAGCCATCACGAGGCAAAGAAAATCCCTGACCCCGCCGGGAATCGAACGCGGGAACCCGGGCGTGGGAAGCGAGAACGCTACCGCACGACCACGAGATGCGGGCAAAACAGATAAGTGTTTCAAAGTTTTACTGACCTTCAGAGTAGTCACCAGCATTGTGCATAACCCGTTGTCAGCGATGTGGAAGTCGTAGGATACTCTTGTCAGTGCCAGTTATGTTGACAGTTCGATCGGCGCGATCTATTGCCCGAGGAATTTGTAGCAGTTCTGAAGCGAATGCCGTGAAGTGTTTCCTTCAGTTTAGAAATAGAGGTGAACTTACGAGGGCTTAAGTCAGGGGAGTTCAGTGGGTGGTATAGCACTTAGCAGCCCCATCAGTCAAACAAATCAGTAACAGCTTGCACTGTACGTGTTTGAGCATTGTCCTGCAAAATTATGGTCAGGTCCTGCAGAAAGTGTCATCACTTCTGTCTCTATGCTGTTCCCTTTTGGAACACAACCTACGACCAGCTTAGCGACAGAAGTGATGACACTTTCTGCAGGACCTGATCATCATTTTGCAGGACAATGCTCAAGCACGTACAGTGCAAGCTGTTACTGATTTGTTTGACTGATGGAGCTGCTAAGTGCTACACCACCTACTGCACTCCCCTGACTTAAGCCCTCGTAAGTTCAACTCGATTTCTAAACTGAAGAAAACACATTACGGCAATCGCTTCAGAACTGCTACAAATTCGTCGGGCAATAGACCGTGCCGATCGAACTGTCAACACAACTGGCACTGCTAAGAGTATCCTACTGCTTCCACATCGCTGGCAACGGTTTATACACAATGCTGGTGACTACTTTGAAGGTCAGTAAAACTTTGAAACACGTATCTATTTTGTGCGAGCTGTAAGTAAATAGTTGCCACTATTAAAGTTCCAACCCTCGTATAATATATGTTTCTAATTATTATAAATGTACTTTAAATTCTCGATGAAGTTCCCTTCTAATTGGGCTTTAATTTAGCCCGTGGTCCATCGTTGGAGAAAGTGGTCCATGCACGGTGGCGCTCTAGCACATTTTACTGTGAGTTAAGATGGCGTATAATGCACCGTTGAAGTCCAAACTGAAGAGGTAGAGCAGTGCCTGTTAACTTGGTCACCAAGATTACGTGACATCAATCGTCTGGATTTTTCTGTCCGCGATCATCTCAGAAATGAAACTTGCAGCACTCCCACTGCTATGGTTGAAGAACTGTAGCACTAACTGTACCGTCTTGTCAAGATTTATGAGATGATGCTGGGGTGCTTGAAGGAATCCCTAACTTGTTGCATATACAGGTCACAGTTCGTAGCAATTGACTGAAAGTCATCGAGTAAAACAGAAGTGATTTCTGGCATTCCCCAAGGTAGTGTTATAGGCCCTTTGCTGTTCCTTATCTATATAAACGATTTGGGAGACAATCTGAGCAGCCGTTTCGGTTGTTTGCAGATGACGCTGTCGTTTATCGACTAATAAAGTCATCAGAAGATCAAAACAAACTGCAAAACGATTTAGAAAAAATATCTGAATGGTAAGAAAGGTGTCAGTTGACCCTAAATAGCCGGCCACTATGGCCGAGCGGTTCTAGGCGCTGCTGCTACAGTCGCAGGTTCGAATCCTGCCTCGGGCATTGATGTATGTGATGTCGTTATGTTAGTTAGGTTTAAGTAGTTCTAAGTCTAGAGGACTGATGACCTCAGATGTTAAGTCCCATAGTGCTTAGAGCCATTTGAACCATTTTTGACCCTAAATAACGAAAGGTCATCCACATGAGTGCTAAAAGGAACTCGTTAAACTTCGGTTACACGATAAATCAGTCTAATCTAAAATCCGTAAATTCGACTAAGTACCTAGGTACTACAATTACGAACAACTTAAATTGGAAGGAACACATAGAAAATGTGAGGAAGGCGAACCAAAGACTGCGTTTTATTGGCAGGACACTTAGAAAATGTAACAGATCTACTAAGGAGACTGCCTACACTACGCTTGTCCGTTCTCTTCTACAATGCTGCTGCGCGTTGTGGGATCCTTAGCAGATGTGACTGACGGACTACATCGAAAAAGGTAAAAGAAGGGCAGCGCGTTTTGTATTATCGCGAATTATGGGAGAGAGTGTCACAGAAAGGATTTGGACTGGACATAATTAAAAAGGCGTTTTTCGTTTCGACGGGATCTTCTCACGAAATTCCAATCACCAACTTTCTCCTCCGAATGCGAAAATATTTTGTTGATACCGACTTACACAGGGAGGAACGATCACCACGATAAAATAAGGGAAATCAGAGCTCGTACGGAAAGATATAGGTGTTCTTTCTTTCCGCTCGCGATACGAGATTGGAATAATAGAGAATTCTGAAGGTGGTTCGATGAACCCTCTGCCAGGCACTTAAATGTGATTTGCTGAATATCGATGTAGATGTAGAACCGCTCCAGCAGCGCCATCAAGACACTCGTCGCCCCATCGGCAACGGCAGCGACAGGGGTAATCTGCACCGAAGAAGACAAGAATGCTGGACTCGTGGCGAAAGCGTGAGGAAGAGGCGTGCAGCTCACCGAAGAGAGCGCAGCGCAGCTTTCCGAGCGCTCAGCCCTGCTCGAAGACTAGCTGCAGAAAAACTGCGCCATGCAGTAACACAAGAGGCCGAGCACCAGCCACCTGCCGCCGGTTAACGGCAGCGCAGCAGAAAGACACACAGCACCGCACTGCACTGCCGCAGTGGATCAATTGTACTATGACGAACACTTGACCTGATACGGTATCGAGATGCACGGTACCCATCACTAACATAACCTACCCTTGCACGATCTGTCGCAGACAGCAAAAACTCCGCTACTGCTCTTAATATTCTGATTATCGCAGAGGTTTTTTTTTTCCCTTGGCACTTGCCTCGGCACTTTTTCCCCCTCTGCTCTTAAAAACCGTGCCACCCTTCATTCGCTTTTCATTCACGAATAACATCACGGCCGCACATCCCGTTAACTCCTCGATTTACAACTAAACATTACGGAGATGACAGCAATTCTATTGTGACGGTCACAACATCGGTGTGGACATGGAGGGCTCCGCACTTTACAAAAAAATTCGTCCTTTAAACCCGTTGACCGCACCGCTGCGCGTGGTGCCGCTGATTCACGAGTGTCGGAGACGTTGCTCGACGGCAAAGAGGTATGCATATATTGAATCTGTGGCTACACAGTCGATCCATGCTGCGTTATCGAATTATCATTACGAGCTGCATTGCAGTGACGTCTTTACAGGTTTCTTAAAGGAAGCATCGGGTCCTCTGATTTGTCCAATTCAATTACGGGACACAGCGGTTTCAACTTGGACAAACCACTTTTTTAGTAAACTCGGAAAGACGTCGCTACAGTGCAACTCATAATGATACATCGATATCACAGCGCGGATCTACTGCATAGCCACAGGTTCAATGTATGCGTCGTTCTTCGCCGTTGATCAGCGTCTCTGGCACCGGTGTATGGCCACGTACGCTGCGGCACGGGCCCGGATTTAAAGGATGGTGCGAGTCCTGTAGCTTAATTCTATCGGCTCGCTGTGAAGATGGCCGAAAGGTATGCGGTCGAAATATTAGGCGAGGAAGTAAGGTCTATAATTTTGCACGCCCGAAATTTAGTGGATCGGTCAAAAATGTTATACAGCACCCTTGTGACTTGTATAGTTTTAATTTATTTCTCTTTTGTCGATATGTTATCCCTATGTAGAGCCACCTTTTACAGCGGAAAGAAAAGTAAAGCTTCACTTCGAATCCAGAAAGCCCTGTAACCCGGACACTTCGGTTTCTGTACACTGTTCCGCCTGTGAGTATCCTGCAATGACACGTTACGGCGAGATGGGATGTCAGTATGGTAAGATTCCGCAGCGACGTCATTCGAACGTTCAACCACTATTGTGCACAGGTAAATTTCGGGCAGCATGTGTGTCTCAAACTGTGGCATGAATTCTACGGGTCGGTGAAAGAATCGCGCAATGGAAGAGTGAATATTACCTGTGATGCCGTCCAGACGTATAAAAGTTTACGTTACTATCCGCAAGTTCTCCCGGAGACGACAGCAGCGCGTGCCACAAACACCACCGGTTTTCGTTTCCTATTTCTCATACAGCAATGAAGGGACGAACGTGTGGACTTCTGGATCAACGACACAGATTGCACGTCTCTGCAGCCGTGTTATTTCTGGATGGTGAAGACAGTGAAAAAAACGTTCTCAGAGGGTAAATCGTCGAGGTGCGCAATCAGAAACTACGGAAGTTTCAGCAGTGATCATTTTGACCTGAGTGCTGAGACAAATGGAAAATAAAAATTCTACTACGCATCTCCTTTTAAGGAGGAACAGCAAACTGTTTGTGATTTGGTAACATCCATATAACGCTCCTGTGTGTGGAATCTCTAATCTGAATACGGAACTGTTTTGTATTTCTGTTACATATTCGGCAAAAAGGATAAGATTTGGGGCTGAAATGGTGATGTTTTCAGTAGCGTGCATGTCTTTGGAGTTATTTTCGCAAATAGTAATCGTCCTAAATCATCTGGAGTATGAACAACTTTCCAAGGAATCATATCACCGATATTTAATAAGTTACGTTTTCAAAAAATGTAAATTGTGAACAGTTTTTTAAGACCGTAAGGGTGGGCGACTGCTGGGCTTCTGAGGCAAAATATCGTGTTGTGATTCTAAGGAGGGTGTTAGGGGCTTCCAGCCCACACATTGCCAAGGCTGTTTCGACTACTTTTCAGAAATTTCTCTGGGAAGCCCCTACAAGTTCTTCGTACACTACCGACCTCTACCCATGTGATTTCCATATTTTTGGAGCCCTGCTTCAGATGAAGAGAAGCACACCTGGTTACAGCCATGGTTCCATAGGCAACCGCAAACATTTTTCGATGAAGGTATCGATCATCTACACTCCTGGAAATGGAAAAAAGAACACATTGACACCGGTGTGTCAGACCCACCATACTTGCTCCGGACACTGCGAGAGGGCTGTACAAGCAATGATCACACACACGGCACAGCGGACACACCAGGAACCGCGGTGTTGGCCGTCGAATGGCGCTAGCTGCGCAGCATTTGTGCACCGCCGCCGTCAGTGTCAGCCAGTTTGCCGTGGCATACGGAGCTCCATCGCAGTCTTTAACACTGGTAGCATGCCGCGACAGCGTGGACGTGAACCGTATGTGCAGCTGACGGACTTTGAGCGAGGGCGTATAGTGGGCATGCGGGAGGCCGGGTGGACGTACCGCCGAATTGCTCAACACGTGGGGCGTGAGGTCTCCACAGTACATCGATGTTGTCGCCAGTGGTCGGCGGAAGGTGCACGTGCCCGTCGACCTGGGACCGGACCGCAGCGACGCACGGATGCACGCCAAGACCGTAGGATCCTACGCAGTGCCGTAGGGGACCGCACCGCCACTTCCCAGCAAATTAGGGACACTGTTGCTCCTGGGGTATCGGCGAGGACCATTCGCAACCGTCTCCATGAAGCTGGGCTACGGTCCCGCACACCGTTAGGCCGTCTTCCGCTCACGCCCCAACATCGTGCAGCCCGCCTCCAGTGGTGTCGCGACAGGCGTGAATGGAGGGACGAATGGAGACGTGTCGTCTTCAGCGATGAGAGTCGCTTCTGCCTTGGTGCCAATGATGGTCGTATGCGTGTTTGGCGCCGTGCAGGTGAGCGCCACAATCAGGACTGCATACGACCGAGGCACACAGGGCCAACACCCTGCATCATGGTGTGGGGAGCGATCTCCTACACTGGCCGTACACCACTGGTGATCGTCGAGGGGACACTGAATAGTGCACGGTACATCCAAACCGTCATCGAACCCATCGTTTTACCATTTCTAGACCGGCAAGGGAACTTGCTGTTCCAACAGGACAATGCACGTCCGCATGTATCCCGTGCCACCCAACGTGCTCTGGAAGGTGTAAGTCAACTATCCTGGCCAGCAAGATCTCCGGATCTGTCCCCCATTGAGCATGTTTGGGACTGGATGAAGCGTCGTCTCACGCGGTCTGCACGTCCAGCACGAACGCTGGTCCAACTGAGGCGCCAGGTGGAAATGGCATGGCAAGCCGTTCCACAGGACTACATCCAGCATCTCTACGATCGTCTCCATGGGAGAATAGCAGCCTGCATTGCTGCGAAAGGTGGATATACACTGTACTAGTGCCAACATTGTGCATGCTCTGTTGCCTGTGTCTATGTGCCTGTGGTTCTGTCAGTGTGATCATGTGATGTATCTGACCCCAGGAATGTGTCAATAAAGTTTCCCCTTCCTGGGACAATGAATTCACGGTGTTCTTATTTCAATTTCCAGGAGTGTAGTTTCACAGTGGGATAAATGTATTCACAGTTATGACGATTACTTTTGAAATAATAAACGATTATCATACTTTTTTCCATGTGTCTCGTTTTCATTTCACTACCCTTAATGGAGACTAGAGAGCCAAAGAAACTGGTACACCTGCCTAATATCATGTAGGGCGTCCTCAAGGACGCAGAAGTACCGCAACAAGACGTGGCATGGACTCGACTAATGTCTGAAGTAGTGCTGGAGGGGATCGACACCATGAATCCTGCAGGGCTGTCCATAAATCCATAAGAGTGCATGGGTGTCGACATCTCTTCTGAATAGCACGTTGGAAGGCATCCCAGATATGCTCAATGCTTTATGTCTGGGGAGTCTGGTGGCCAGCGGAAGTGTTTAAGCTCAGAAGAGTGTTCCTGGAGCCACTCTGTACCAATTCTGGACGTGTGAGCTGTGGCATTGTCCTGCTGGAATTGCCCAAGTCTGTAGGAATGCACAATGGACATGAATAGACGCAGGTTATCAGACAGGATACTTATGTGTCACCTGTCAGGGTCGTATCTAGATATATTAGGGGCGCCATATCACTCCAACTGCGCACGCCTCACACCAATACAGAGCCTCCACCTGCTTGAACAGTTCGAGCTGATATACAGGGTCCATGGATTCGTGAGGCTGTCTCCATACACTCACACGTCCATCCGCTCGATACAATTTGAATCAGACTCGTCCGAGCAGGCAACATGTTTCCTATTATTAACAGTCCAATGTCGATGTCGACGGGCCCAGGCGAAGCGTAAAGCTTTGTGTCGTGCAGTCATCTAAGGTACACGAGTGAGCGTTCGGCTCTGAAAGCCCATATCGACGATATTTAGTTGAATGGTTCGCCCGCTAACACTTGTTGATGGCCCAGCACTGAAATCTGCAGCAATATGCGAAAGGCTTGCACGTCTGTCACGTCGAACGGTTCTCTTCAGTCGTCTTTCGTGCCATTCGTGCCGGGTCTTTTTCCGGCCGCAGTGATGTCGGTGATTTGATGTTTTACCGGATTTCTGAAATTCACAATACACTCGTGAAATGGTCGTAAAGGAAAATCCCCACTTCATCGCTACCTCGGAGGTACTGTGTCCCATCGCTCGTGCGCCGACTATATCACCACGTTCACACTGACTTAAATCTTGATAACCTACCACTGTACTAGCAGTAACAGATCTAACAACTGCACCAGACACTTGTCTTATGCAGGCGTTACCGACTGCAGCGCCGTATTCTGCCTATTTACCTATCTCTGTATTTGAATACGCATTTCCTATACCAGGTTTTTTGGCCCTTCAGTGTGTAGGACCTCAGAATACGAAGCCAGGGATGGAACACACTGCCGCCTCGGCATCTTCAGAAGCCCAAAGTGATTTTAAGCTTGACAATACAAGAAAAATTGTACTGGAGATTACGTCTTTACAAATCTGTTTTCTTCAATTTCAAGTGTGTACCACGGTTTTATGATTATGCGAGGGGCATTCTGTAACTAAAGATAAAAAAAATCATGTGGAAGTGAAACAGTTTGTAAGTGGAGTGTTTTACTTCCATGACTTTAGGTTGACATCACCGAGATGAGCTGAGAACATTTAACGGATAAAAATTGTTTTGTTTATAATCTCAATATTGCATCTAACGATGGCTTACCCGCTTGAAATTTCCGCATTGGCTGAACAATATGTTCAGTGAACGTTTTTTTTTTGCTTTCTGAAGGTGAAAAACCGCATAAAATCATTTCTAGAGTGATTTTACGGTATGGTGAAAGTCGAATGAACCACAGAAATTTTTGTACGATGGTAGATCAGTTCAAAAACCGTCGAACCAATGTGACATGACGAGCAACGTCTTGTCTGGTCAGTTAAAGTGTCAACTACTTCGATTAAAACCCGCACTAATGACATTATTTGTGAAGAACGAAATATTACAGTTGGAAAATAAGTTACAATAAGTGCTGGCACAGTTCATAACGTTATCTGTAAGAAGCCCACATACAACAACAAAAATTACAAGGTGGGTCCTGAACGACTTAACGCAACGACACAAGGAAGCAGGACCCCTATTGTATATAGACATGAAATAACGCTATGAAAGGGAAGGTGACCCTTTTATAAACAAGAATTTCATTTGTTTGGTCCTCTCAAGGAGGAATTACTTGGAAAAAATTTCCACGACAAAGAGGAGGGCAAATGATTTTTGGGAAAGTTGTTTGCATCAATTTTAAAAGAAAACTAGTTCCTCGTTGGGACAAGTGTATTAATGTTGATGGGAATTATGTTAGGAAGAAGTAAAACTGTCATTTTATAAAAGTACAGATTTTTTGCTACATCAATTTATCTCTTTAATTACTGAATGTCTCTCGTGTATACGGATGGAACCCAGCAAGGCAGAGCACTCGGTTGGTCTTCTGTTTTCCCTGGCAGGATTTTCCGAATACTCCTTCCGGAACTATTTACAAATTATGATGCGGAGTTGTCTGGCGACCAGAAGGCACTGGTGCAGATACAAAGGGATAACAGTTGCTCGTTTGTTCTGATTCGCTCAGTAGGCTACAAGCGGTACATCAAATGTTTCCAGTAGACTAGACGATCCAGATCATCCACGAACCTTACATCGGATCCAACACCGAGGCAAGGAGGTGGTCTTTTGATGGGTGCAGGAGACTTCAGGCTACAGGGACACGACGCAGCCGGAAAGCAGCCAAAGAAACATGTAGGGGTGGTGTTGTACTTTGATGTGCCGTCCTCTCGTACACAATTATCTGATTGTCAGTCAGAAGAATCACGCGTAAAGGGCAACTGAATGATTGGAAGAGCCAAAGGAAAAACTGTGAGCCGGCCGTGGTGGCCGAGCGGTTCTAGGCGCTCCAGTCCGGAGCCACGCTGCTGCTCCGGTCGCAGGTTCGAATCATGCCTCGGGCATGGATGTGTGCGATGTCCTTAGGTTAGTTAGGTTTAAGTAGTTCTAAGTTCTAGGGGACTGATGACCACAGCAGTTGAGTCCCATAGTGCTCAGAGCCATTTGAACCATTTTGAAAAACTGTGGTCAATCAGATCGACCACGCAGGCATGGCGGTATTCATGGCAGCCACACTGACCGAAGGATGTGCTTCTCATCATACTGCCCATTAAAGAACGGTTTTCTGTTACAGCGAGAAGATCCAACACTATCTGAATTTTGTAGTGGACGGCTTTCGGACCAGCCCGGTTTGGCTACGTGTGTTTTATACACTGACATAAGGGCAACCCAGAGATTGGCTGAAGATCCGCCCACCATTCTCACCGACCCCGACATCAGAGTAACATGTGTTTTGAAATTCTATGAAAGGTCGTGCCTTATCCCTAAAGTATTGGGAAGGCGAGGTCTACATGCTGTGGATGGATAGCTCGCCCAGGCAGTTTAGCATTTTTAAATAGAATTTTAAGTGTCAGTTCAGTGTATCATGATGGCGGTTTTTATAAATGATAGTCATTACAAGCAACTCCGCCAGTGGGGACAGCCATACAGCCATTGTCTCCTCCCCTCCCCGACCCCCGGGATGCTGACATCTTGTAAGGGCAGTGATGACCATGCGCCCCACATCTAGTATCATCATCATCATCATCATTAACAGTATTCGCGAAGTTTGTCCCTCATATCTTGACTCCCGAAAAACAATAAGGGCTCATGGACGCCTGCCGCGGCTATATTGAAATGCAAAACCCGAAGTTATTTTCTGGGAATTTAGAACGGGTGACGAGATTTGGTGTTATCAATACGACCGTACCACAAACGGCAAAGTACAGAAAATCACATGAAATGTCAACGCTTTGACGATATAACCGGCATTGAAGCCAGTGTGATGAGCGAGTTGAACAACATCCAAAAGAAATGAATTTTCTGACAGTTTCTCACTGTTGTAACAACGCTATGTATGTTCCGCTCAAGTGGGGGACACTATGTAGAACACTTGAAGCATTAAGACCACCATCTTAACGTTTCTCTGTTTTTCATGAATCCAAATGGTTCAAATGGCTCTGAGCACTATGGGGCTTAACAGCTGAGGTTATCAGTCCCCTAGAACTTAGAACTACTTAAACCTAACTAAACTAAGCACATCACACACATCCATGCCCGAGGCGGCATTCGAACCTGCGACCGTAGCGGTCGCGCGGATCCAGACTGAAGAGCCTAGAACCGCTCGGCCACGCTGGCCGGCTTCATCAATTCAGTCTCGAAACATTTCTGAATGACGAAATAGCGGTAGCAAAAGCGCTGTCGTCGTGTTTCTCGAATACAGATTGTCTAAATTTACCCTGTGTGATTTTGTCAGAACAACATTTTCTCCACAGATATCTATTTAAGTTCTCCGTGTATTCATATTCCATTTTTGTATGGGCAAAGTTAATTGTTACCATTCTACCAGCGCGCCTCTCCATTTGTTCGATATATGCCGTCACAAGAGCTCCAAAAGCTGAAACGCTGCCACAGAATTGGTCACAATAGCGTTTTATACGCTGACTCCTTTACATATGTATCGCTCGATCGCCTAACCCTTCCAAATAACCAATCTTTTTTCCCTTTCCATTCAACAGGATTAGCTGTTCGAACCATTTCATATCAGGTCGAAGCGTTATCCACAAATATTTCAACGATGTTGCATGTTCCAGACGTTTTCCACTAATATTGTAATGGAATGCTATCCGGTTCGTCCATTTTAAAACGTAGGACTTTTATTCGGAAGTAATACGGGGTATTTAGGGAAGACTAATAGCGTTTCACAAAACTATATCTCCTACACCCAAAGGTTTTGGAAGAGGAGGCGCATAGACGGAGTATTACACAAACCCCTACGAAAAATAACATACGGTGCACTCAGGCGACGTTGGATGCCAGTGATGCAATGCGAGATCGGTAAGACCTTATCGGCGATCATCAGTGAAGGAGTGAGGAGGTGAGGCGCCCTGCCCTCGACTAAACTCACGCATCACAGTCTTAATTGAATTGCAGCTGTTGAATCGTCATCTCAGTTCGACGCCCGACGGGAAGTGAACGAGCGAACGGCGAGCGACCGCCACGCAGAACCCACCGATAACCTAAGCTTTCAGTTGTCATTGCAGAAATTAAAATTCATCTCAACTTCCTACCTTCTTTCATGTAGAAGATACAATGTTGTGAAAATAGATAAATCTTGCTTTAAACATCCCGAATTATGCAAATCTTTGCCAGGCCGTACAGATTAAAGTTGTCTTTTATTTCCTTAAATCACTTGAGGCGAGTGGTCTCACCGTCCTTATGCAACTGAGCAAGCTTCTTATGACCTCTGTGCCGACGAAATGTTGAAACGTAACTTTGATTCCTTCTTTTCGAAACTTGTTTCATGAATGACTCTGTACTATTTGGAGTTGATTTCCAGTTGCTTCATTCAGAGATCGGGCGTTTGCAGAACAATTCCTAAACTTTTGACTCCTTCACCGACAGTCGTTCCAAGCTGGATGCCCTTTAATACTTGCTGAAGCTTTCCAACTTCCGGAAGTTAGCCAGCGGCCGTCCGTGGCTCTTAGGCTGTGCACGGGGAATCGATGTTTTGTTTCCTGCTGCGAGAGTCGTTCAGCAAAATGTAAAATCGAAAGCACTTTTCCAGTTTATTATGATTCTCTGATATTATCTCACGCGAATGACAGACGGATGACCTACTAGGACGCGGAGAGTATCTCGCAGAAATCGATAATGATCTGAGCTGTTATGCCGTTCGCCGGCCGGTGTGGCTGAGCGGTTCTAGGCGCTACGGTCTGGAACCGCGCGACCGCTACGGTCGCAGGTTCGAATCCTGCCTCTGGCATTGGTGTGTGTGATGTCCTTAGGTTAGTTAGGTTTAAGTAGTTCTAAGTTCTGTGGGACTGATGACCTCAGATATTAAGTCCCATAGTGCTCAGAGCCATTTGAACCATTTGTTATGCCGTTCTCTTAAACTTACAGGTGTTAAATCTGAAACAAATTGCTAAAATGTCTTGTCTTGTGGCACGGGAATAAAGTCAGGTGTTAACATTAAGTCGTTAAAGTTTGGCACAGTTGCTTCGCCGAGGCTTTAAGTTTTATGTCAAAGATGAATATTTATTGGTAAATCACGACTAATTCAACACGAATACATGTCAGGGACACACCCTGCTTTGCTGCATTGTAATAGCGGATATATTTGGAATCCTTTTAATATTATTTGAAAACGGCCAGTGAAGACGAAAACGCCAGTCGTGATGTAACAATATAATTTTTGACAAGAAGGTGACGGTCCTACTGAAACATGATGCATTTAACTTAGCAGGTATGGAACCTAATGTATAGAGACCGACTAACATCAACTAGTTACTACATTTATTTCAGTTAAAATTTCCCTAATACGACCGCATTAACTAACGAAATTTTTAAGAAATCTGTTACTCTTTACAGAAGCACTATAACACTGGTTTGGCCTAAAAGACAATAGGTGGTAGTTAGGCATTCTTAATGACAAATAATGACAAAGAACAATGCACCAGATTCAGAAGCCAAATGCATATGACAGAAATTGCTTCCAGAAAACGTTAGTCACAGCACTAATTTGCAGAAAACACAATGGCTGCAGTTGTCACTGTGTGAACGTTTGCATTAACAAATTTTAAACTGTAGCCCAGTGACTGTTTCTGTTTTTTAGGGAATTTCTGATACCGACTGCTTGTTTTTGTCACTTCACTCACATGTAAATATATATAAAGCAAAGCTGCCCTCAACCAGAATGTTGGTTTGAACACAGCAGAGCTTTACTGTGGTGGTCCTACTGTTGGCGGTATGCCCTTGCCCTCCTCCGAACTCTGAACTGATTTGCCCAGGCGTGCACTCCGCAATTTATTTATTCATGTGAAAAATGCATCGTGGTTCCAAGGTACAGGGTGACAGTTATTGAAATATACGAAAAAACGTAAATTATTTACAAACTACGGCGTGCACACACTTTATTCGACATGTAAACGTCACAGATTTATGTTATGATATGTTCGATATGCCTGACATCATTGGCGATGATGTGGCGCAGACGAATAGCGAAATTCTGCATGACCCGCTGACGTGTCGGAACATCGATGCTGTCGAGGACCTCCTGAATGGCTTTCTCAGCGCAGAAATGGTTTTGAGGGTATTGCTTTACACCTTGACTTTAAAATAGCCCCACAAAAAGGAGTCACATGTGTTCAGATCTGGAGGATGTGGCTGTCAATTGAGGCCCATGCCAGTGTCCTCTGGGTACCCTAGAGCCAGAATGCTGTTCCCAAAGTGCTTCTCCAGGACACCACTCTCCTGCATGGATGGGGTCGAGCTCCGTCTTGCGTGAACCACATCTTGTCGAAATCAAGGTCACTTTGGACAATAGGGATGAAATTATCTTCCAAAACCTTCACGTACCGCTCGGTAGTCACCGTGCCATCAAGGAATATGACACCGATTATTCCGTGAATGGACATAGCACACAACACAGTCACTCGTTGAGGGTGAAGAGACTTCTCGATTGCGAAATGCTGATTCTCAGTCCCAAATGCGCCAGTTTTGCTTATTGACCAACCCATCCAAGTAAAAGTGGGCTCGTCGCTAAACCAAACCATACAAATTTCCATCATGCCCCGCGGCCAACAGTGCAGTTTGAACGACCTAACGCGAACCGTTCAGAAGTTATGACGATTTTATTTCATATAGTTCAATAAATGTCATCCTGTAAAAGGAGTAGTAAATGACTTAATATCTTTTGGGCTGACTGTGGATTGAACAGGAGAAAGCCATTAACAATGGATATTTCAGGTTGTGTAAGAGTATATGGTCTGTGAAAAACAGTACAGTGTCGTTCATATTTTGAGAAATCTCCAGATTACGTCTGCTCTGCTTCCTGGTGCTCTGTTTTCTGGAAAACAGGTCATTTAGAAACGAAAATCCCAGCAGTATAAGTTTTTATAGCAGTGATATTACTTGGAAAATATAACGGTGCATGATTTCTAATGAGGAGATATCAAATGCCTCGGGTCACAAATAGTGCACATATAAGAAAGTTACACAACTCCGATTTAATCTGATGCCTTAATTATTAGTTCCTCCATGTAATGATTGTGCAACTGGTTGTTTAATCAATGAAAAACTGCTCCACTTGCTGTTAAGAACTTTATTGTTTCCAATACCAGTTTCGACCTTGATGAACAGACGGAAGAAAAACGCAACACTGTCCCGCATTCCTCGATTTCTGTCACTTCAGTATAGTCTTCATACGTACAATCTTGTATATCTGACCGTTCTGGGTCACTGTTCGGTTCAAACAGAAACACTTTTCTTAGATGCATGTTAATTTCCTCACCTGAGCTATTGTCGGTTCTTAAATGCTCAAGATCACGGTTTCCTCCTAATGTTATTAGTTCTTTTTCTTACACAGCAGACTCTTAGTCTGAATAGCCATTTACATCTACTCCAAAGACGTCTACCTTTACTTCGCATTTCGTGTAGTCTTTCTGAACTTCAGTAATTCGTAAACAATCGTCTGCATCTACTTATGGCTTACTGACAACAGTTTGTTCTGCTGGCGGGTCTTCCGTCAGAAATGCTTCGTCAGCAACGCTGAAGATTTCATCTTCTTCTGTTTTCTTCGTGCGACCGTATTTCTTTTCTTACTATTAATCTCAGTATGACTGGCAACTCGCGTACTTTGCGCGACGCACTTGTCCTCGCTATTTCCCACCCCTTTACTAATTATTGCTTGCGAACTTTGCGCGGCGCTAAATACTTTCATTTTCTCCGTGTTATCGGGCTACGTCCAATTCTCAACGTCCCTTTTTCTCCTTTCACTGCTGGTTAACCTTTTGATCATATAATTTCTTTTGAGATCTTCCCACTCGCAATGCTTTAGACCTTTGTACAGATCATCGATTTGTTAGCACCAACCACTAATCCCTGACAACTCATTTCCGCATATTTTATTGTTATTCAAACTGTCTTCGATGCCTTCTTCCTCGCCTACGAACACATTCACGTTTTCTCTTGTCCCGGTGTCGTTATCTGCCGAAGCAGGTTTATTGCATTCTACTGTGATGCCGTCACTGTGTTCTATTGCCGTCACTACAGCTCCCAGAAGAACAGCTGATCGGTCTGATGTATTCTCGCCGGCGGGCGCTCTGTCCAAACGCTAGTACACGTTTTATCGCCTGCCTGCCGTGACTCATTCCTGAGAGCGTCTGTCGCTTTGCTTGCAGCGACCTGCGGTGCTTCGCAGTCGCTCGCTCGAGCAGTCATTACTCATTACGTCCACTCCGGTATTGTTGCTTACGTTTGTGCAGTGAAAATCTGTCCGCATTAGTTTAGTCCGCAACATACGCGGTCTTCAGTTTTCCGCGTCGTTGCTGCCGTGGTAATGTTACGGTGCAAATCCTCTTCCGCGAATGGCTGAAGTACCTCGACCTCTGCCTCTACCTCGCTGAACAATATTAATGCGATACCTATAGCCGTCTTTTTGTTTATCCTAGTGCTGTTATTATGGCAATAGTCACGATTACTTCGCCAATGATCTTCATCCTCTACTCTTCCTAAAAACGCAGAAAAGCTTATAACTGCTTCCTACGTATCTCTTCGGATCCTCTGCCAGCTCTTTCCACAATTCCCATATAATCTCGGATTCGGATGTCTGTTTCTTAAGTGCGTCAGTTTTCGGTACCAGGATTCACAGAAATCTTTCATAGAGTTTCAGCCCCTATTGCCATTATGAATTGTCGCCATAAACAATCTTGTTTTTATTCTGCCCAGTATTCCTCGATAAACTTTTGTTTGAATTCGTTAAACGTCATCCGATCAACGTTCAAATTTAGTTCCCATCGTTTAGCAGCACCTGCTAATGCACTGATAACTACGTTAACCTTTTCCTGATCTGTCATATACTCAGGAAAAAACCTTTCGAAATTTTTCAGAAAATCAAATGACAGCCAGTATGTGTTTTGGCAGGATCAAAGCGTTCTTCATCCTCTAGTAGTTTGTTATGAGGTATCTCATCATTGACACGACTGGACTTGTCTCTTATTTTCTTTTCAAGCTCGCAGATCTTGCCTTGAATATGTGAAGTGTTTTCGCTACACTTCCGTTCGCAAATATTAACTTGTTTGCTTATTTATTTCTTAGAACCAACCACTGTCTCTCTCAAAAATGAGATTTCATTTCTACATTTATTAACAATTGACGTTTTCAGATCGAAAACTAAAGGTTATACCGTTTGTCGGATCTTTATGATTCCTAAATCGAATCTTTCGTTGGTATCATTGATCTGCCCCTGCATAGTGACCACATTGGTATTTATGGTATGTATATCAAGTTCCATGTATTTGATTGCAGTATTCAAAACACCTACTTTCTCGACTACCTTTGCGATCTGTTTATTGATCCTTACACTGCGTTTTCATTTGACTGTTGAGGCAACAAACTTGTGTTTTGAGTTGGTTATCACGATCACTAATTTGACTATTAATGCTGCTACCTTGTGCTTCAGTTTGCGTAGATAAAATTTTTAGTGTATCATTCATGCTCGAAGCTTTCTCACTGAGTTGCTCTATCGTATCTTCACGTTCTGACTCTAGTCCATGTTTCTCAATCGGTTCTTTCTCTATTCGTGGCGAAATGAACATATCAACCAAGTCATTTGCATAACCAATATCTTCCACACAATCTTTCTCATTTGCTCCGTCCTTTTGTCACTGTTTTCTTTGTCAAAGGCTCTTCATCTTAATCTGATCACTTACGTACGCATGGTATGCTACATATGCCAGTTGCCGTTCCGTGGCGCTACCGCTGTATACACTTCGGTACTGTTATCGGGCGCCATGATGTTTCGCTGTACGCCCCCTACTATCTCGTTCTGTTCACTTTGATCTACTACAATTTTTGTATCCATTTAAAACTGAATAAGAATTAAAGTTAACTTTCCAAATTCCCGAATTATTTGCTATTATTTGTTTTATTTTACTTACTGAAAGTTAGTGCCGCTGGACATTCTGTGCTCCTAATATGCCTGCTCTGCGCTTAGTACACATATTATGGTCCGTATTTACCTGGATAAGAAACTAACAAAATTCTTGTGTGGGGCACGATGGATAACAATACCGGCTACTATTAAAATCACCTAAAATAGTAATATGTCGACAATATTATCCCTGTGATAGGGTTAAAGTCCTGTTAGGGTCGCGACGTTTAATAACGGCTGCTATTAAAATAATATGAGTAGCCTTTACTTGTGCATGTGTTATAGTAAATATAAACCTGGGAATGTGAACTGACAGCCTAATTGTGCTACTGAGCGCAAAGCCACATCACGTACATGAAACTGAAAAGAATCCAGTGTTATGTGAAAACCGATCTCATTCATAAGCAAACAAGTAAGCAAAACAACAATTTCACGCTCAGTAGACTTGATCAGTGCGTACTGTTTGAAAAAAAAAGTAAGTGCATAAAAAACAAGCCAAACTGTAATGTCGTTCTGTATAAGAATGTAACCTGAAACACACAAAAATTTCTGCACTGTCATATGAATGGGTGAAAATCATAATGGTATAAGTAGCATAGAATTCATTGTGAGAAAAACGACCTTAAACATTTCAGTGTTTATATAAAGTCACAGGTTATACAAAATGAAACAAAAGATTTATAGAAAGTTTTACACTTGAGGGACATACATATGATAAGTATCTGAAGGTCCTCGGTGTAATCCGTCACAGTTTAAAATATCCATAAAGTTCACTTGTACCATTATGGTTTCGAAATGTCTTCATAAAATGTCACTTGTATCACTAAGCCTTTAAAGAATAAACTCTTTCCTCTTACTCGCTTTCATTCACTTCATCACTATCACAGTTGTCAGAGTAGCATTCTTCATCGCCTGGCTGTGGAATGTACTGTTTAAAGCTTGAAATATGATGCTAATGTCTGCCACGACTACGAGGACGTTCACAAGGGCGACCATGACGTCCTGGTTGATTTTCTGTCGAGCTCTGAATCGTTGTTGGACTCTTATAGAAGTTGTGGTACACTAGAGGAATAAATTGTAACAATGACGTCAAGTCATCAATTTTTGCTTGCTTTAAACATACTGGTCCATTTAGAAAAATGTTCAAATGTGTGTGAAATCTTATAGGACTTAACTGCTAAGGTCATCAGTCCCTAAGATTACACACTACTTAACCTAAATTATCCTAAGGACAAACACACACACCCATGCCCGAGGGAGGACTCGAACCTCCGCCGGGACCAGCCGCACAGTCCATGACTGCAGCACCTTAGACCGCTCGGCTAATCACGCGCGGCTTATTTAGAAGTAGTGGAAGTTATTCAGGTATTGTTCCAGACCTACATGGACGTGCAAGATTTACTTTTCGAAATTGTACGTCTTCATTCAATGTCTCCTTGATGAAGAAAGCTTTTCTGTATTGCATCCATCTCAGAGTCAAACAGTTAACCTTTTTCTTCTCAGTGTCTATTTTTCTGTTGACGAGAAGTTTTCCAATTGGTTCTGTAGATAGGAAGTCATCTTGTTTCATTTCTTTCAAATGAAATGTCACCCTGTCATTTTCTACAAGTTTCATCCAATCCTGTTGCACAAATATAAACTGGGTTTGCTTTTTGTTCCTCTCTATGTGAGAAAAATCAGCATCATTTTCTAGGTAACTATGTACAGGCACGATGAACTTATAACCAACAATTTCAATAGAAGTGTGAGCATCAATATAGAGCCAAAATCGGGCCATTATTTGATTTCTGTTTTGCCCACGGCAACTGTCACTGTAGGCAATAACATGTTTACTATCAGATGCCAATGATTTACATACTTCAGTAAGCACGAACCAATTTCTGAAGGTCCAAGTGAGGCAGTATTTTCAGACCACATGTACATGAAAGCATTATCTGTATTACAGTCATGTATTACAAGATTAAATGTCCAAAGCTGTCTCTAGCAGTAAATAACATTTGTTGTTAGCATTGGAGTTGGCACTTTTTTTCAAAATTGAAACTAAGTACATGTGCTGAGCCTTCTTTTGACTTCTGTATATCTGCTTTCTTAGTGGCTCTTGCTTGCTCTTTCTCCAGCTTTAGATTGTTAATTTTACTGGTATCTACCTCTGCTTTGATTAAATTTTCTAATCGGTCACAAGCATAGCAGGTGTCACTCCTTAGCTTATAAAATGATAGATTAAATTCTGAATTGAACACTTTACGATAAATGCAGGCCTTCATTGCCAAAATCTTTTCATCCTCACACTTCTTAATATAAAGCATATACATTGTTGAGACAGATAACTCTGGCGACAGGTATTTCCTGTGTGGATTGTGTTTACGATAGTAGTGACTTGTGTATTGAGGAAAGCTTTTTATGTGGTTCCTTATGGTAGTGAGGCGCTCTTCTGGTACTTTATTTCCAGAGCCGGCCGTAGTGGCAGAGCGGTTCTAGGCGCCTCAGTCCGGAACCGTGCGACCGCTACAGTCGCAGGTTCGAATCCTGCCTCGGGCATGGATGTGTGTGATGTCCTTAGGTTAGTTAGGTTTAAGTAGTTCTAAGTTCTAGGGGACTGATGACCTCAGAAGTTAAGTCCCATAGTGCTCAGAACCATTTGAACCATTTTTTTTTTCCCAGGAGCATGTTTACCACGTTGATCAACCAGACATAGGCCTTCCACTCTTGGTTTGTATAATGCAGATGTGGTAAACTGGCGATTGCTTATAGTTAATGTCTTCAAGAAGAACTCCTTACACACTCGATTACCATCCAGGTTAATGACAGTACTTCGTGTTTTTCACTTCTTCCAGTTTTGTTTGGATGCCTTGATTTGGCAGTTGAAACACATTTTACTATGAAGGGCGTTTGTTGTTGCCAAGAACCAGTTTTCCAAAACTCTTCATGGACAGTTCTTCGCCTTTCTTCTGTGAAAGTCTTGCATTCATATCGGCATATAAGTTGAAATGGCTAGATGACTCTTGCATGCATAATTTTTTCTGTTGTAGGTGTATATTCTTGTCCCAGGTTTCTTAGGCGTTTTCTTTTGTTCAGTTTCCATGACTCCATGTTCCTTTTTCACTTTTTTGAAATAATGTTTTCTTGAGTTTCTTAATGAGGAGCTTCTATGCACAACTTTTCAACTGTGTTATGGATTTTTTTAGTGTTAGGGTTTTTTTCTGGTTTGCTATGATCTTTGTTTCCATCGGAAGATGACGCATCTGGATAGAAAATATTCCCAAAATAATCTTGTCGTTTTGGTGAATGTAATTGTATCAAAGGAATGCTAACGTACCTCAAAGTTGTTAAGCATTTCAGTGACATACCGGTACAGGTGACAATATTTTCGTGACTGTGGGCCTATTTTTCACGTGCAACATAATTTTTATTGACAGTAAGGAGAAGTTGCTGTGCTAGTTTGATGTGTGCTCATATACTAAAAATAGTTTAAGACATTTCTAATGGCCACAAAAGTCATTGAAAATTTCAAAACAAAATCTTATGTAGTCACTAAAATGTTACACAAAATGCTTGAACTTTAGTTACCTTGAACAGGAACATAATCTTCGTCTGCGGCTGAACCATCATCTGATAAATCTTCACCAGTCGTTTCTGAACGACACTGAATACCTTGAAAGGCAGAACTACTCATTTCTGATCGAGATTTCGTCAATAACTGAGGATATTCTTTGGAACGTCCGCCATGTTGTTGCTTGTACCGCGCTGAAAGTGCCAATTAGTGATGGGGAGCTCGTGAATGAGTCGTTCAAATAAACGCTTCACTCCAGTGCAGTGTGAACTAACCACTCAATTTCAATGAACTGGTACTTCAAACTCTTCACAGGTAGCACAGTTTTTCTAGTTCACTCACTCTTTTCCCCTCTCCCTCTCCCACTACATCGGCGCTACGTCACTTCACTTCAGTCCTCCCTCCACTGCCTGTCGACGAATCGCGCGGTGTTTATGAGGAATTATAGGTTTCGGATGGGGTGGGGTCGTGAGGGGCGAGGGGAAGGCAGCGTCAGCTGCTTCCTGCAGTGCTGACAACATTACTCTTGACTATTTGTGCAGTGATACTTCGCGTCTACGGGTAGCCTACCGTTGGCAACGCTTGCAGACAAATGAATATTAAAGATACAAACGAAGAGGCTGGCTGTGTGAGCACGCACAGCCAACATGAAAATAAAATGCTTACAATGTGAGTGTGTAACTGAAGCATGTGTGGAATCCACCCTTGGAAGATAATCGTTCATGTAGGAATGTTTATCTCGTACACATTACTGAAATAATTACACTAAATGTCAATTTGAGGGTTGTCCTAATTAAATTTAAAAAAATATATTTATAAATAAAGACCAACGGATTTGGCGAATGTTCAGAGATTTCCGTTTAAAAACATGATTTGTTCCACTTTTTTCCTGTCAGGCGATTTCTTCTGTCAGGTATAAGGTGTCCTGCCTTCGAGAACACTCTTTCACACGGCGTGGAGGTTGCAACAATACACAGTCGTATTTTTGCAAGTTCAAAGAGCGAGGGGTATACTGACAGCCGTTCAGACCACCACTGAAGAGGATTGCCTTGTCTCTGTACCAGGGGCTCTTGAAATATTTGTCCACTGCCACTACTACAGCAGCTCTCGGGTGTGGATTACTCTGCAGCCTGGAAAACACTTCAACAAATTCGAGCCAGAGACTAGAAGTAGATTCAGTGGTTGCAACTGAGATTGTTGCAGTAGCATTGGATGTGTTCGTCACAAATTTCTCACAGTGCATGATCTGGTTTGATTTCACCTTCTCAGCAGAATTTTTGTAAGAAAACCATGTAGTTTGAGCCGAGGATCCAATGAAGTTGCTTCTGCGAAAATGGAATTTTCCTCTATATTTCAAAATCGTTGTTTTAGGTCTTGAGCTAACTTTTCGACCATCCGTTGCATGTCTGCATGAATTTTAGTGTTATTAACAAACCTGCAATACCATTTTTTCAACGAGCGACTAAGGAGTGTAACTTTAGAAGCAGTGACAACATTTTCTCTTGACATTTCTTCGGTGCAGTCTTTGAAAACTTTCAATAGGTCACAGGCTTGTGTTACACTTGCAATGTCTCTGCAGTCAGATTTGGAAGATCCGAACATTTCAGGGTGATAACTGTCATTAGGGAATTCTTAACCTTGATTATTCTTCGCAGCATATCATAGGTTGAATTCCATCTTGTAACAGTGTCACGTTTTAGTGTCAGAACTGGCTCTCTTAACTCTTCCTTCATATTTTTCAGATTCGTGCAGGCCTGCGAACTTATTTAAAAAAAATTCAACAATTGTTTTTACTTTATTCAGAATAGGTTGAATGTGCGGAACCCCATTCTGAACAATTAAATTGAGTGTGTGTGCAAAGCAGGGAATGTGTTTCCAGGCTGTGAGTCTTATAGCTGCCACAATATTAGCAGCTTCGTCGCTAACAACACACACGACTTTTTCTTGACTGCCCCATTCCCTTGTGACATGTCGCAGTTCTTCAGAGGCCGGCCGAAGTGGTCGTGCGGTTCTAGGCACTGCAGTCTGGAACCGCGAGACTGCTACGGTCGCAGGTTCGAATCCTGCCTCGGGCATGGATGTGTGTGATGTCCTTAGGTTAGTTAGGTTTAACTGGTTCTAAGTTCTAGGGGACTAATGACCTCAGAAGTTGAGTCCCATAGTGCTCAGAGCCATTTGAACCATTTAGTTCTTCAGAGAGTTTTTCTGACGTTGCCTTTCGTCGTATTTAAAAGCATTCCAGGAGGGAAGACGCCAGCTCCAGGTCTTTAAAGTAGTGTGCCGTCACCGACAAATAACTCTCATTCGTGGTTGAGGTCCACCCATCCACTGTCAGCACAACCGCTTCTGCCGAATTAATTTTGATTCTCACAATTTCTTTCATCATGGCGTACTGTTGCTGTAGTAGTGTATTGGTAATGGTCTTCCGAGCTGGCATTCTGTAAGCACCATTCAGTTTGCCTACAAAACTTTGGAAATATTGGTTTCCACTATATTGAAGGGCAAATGATCCTTTACAACAGTCTCCAGAAGTGAGAAATCTATCTCCTGATTTCTTTTGTTCGAAAGAGGTTTCGGAAAATACATAGGTAATGTTCCGTGATATTGATGTCTTCTGTCTGATAATGAGGGGTTACTGTTATTTCCTGGCACCGACTTCTGTTCGCTTCTGGCAATTGCTGATGTTGGTTACGGATTGTCCGGGTTATTTGTCCAAGAAATATCGAAAGATGCAGGAGCAGGAGGCGCTAAGCGCCTGATTGACAATGACACTGTTGGATGCAGCACTCGAACATGACGCACTAGATTAAATGTATTTCCTCCTTTATATGAAATACACTTAGAACAACACTTGCACATGTCCGCAGCTCGTGGTCGTGCGGTAGCGTTCTCGCTTCCCGTGCTCGGGTTCGCGGGTTCGATTCCCGAGGGGGGGGGGGGGGGGGGTCAGGGATTTTCTCTGCCTCGTGATGACTGGGTGTTGTGTGATGTCCTTAGGTTAGTTAGGTTTAAGTAGTTCTAAGTTCTAGGGGACTGATGACCATAGATGTTAAGTCCTATAGTGCTCAGAGCCAACAGTTGCACTTTGCTTTCCCGGCAAAGAAACCCCAAATTTCACTACTTTTACAAAAATAAAATCTACAGGAAAACTTCTGAATAATTACTTAACGTAGGTATATAGAGTTTGTGACAGTGGTAAACATGCTCATTCTATTTTGGATTAAATTTTAAAAGGAACATAAAATTGGACTGCATTTTGTTGGTAGCCCTAGTTTTCAGTCCATGAATACAACAAATAAGGTTTCACTTGTCAGATAAAGACATTTTTGGTCGCTTCATGAGGAAATGTCGACAAGATTAAACGTAATACCTTCTTTATATGTGACAGGCTTCTCTGTTTATCTTTCCTTTGTCCCATTCGACCATGTTCTGTTTAAGTTAACTCATTGTCAGACGCCGTAAGAGCGTAAAACGATGCGTGCACGTTACTGCATAGTTCGGCCATCTGTTGGTAAAGTTATGAAGTGTTACGAAGCTTTATTGTACGAGCGAGGCGAAGCGAGCGTAGCCGCGGCTGAGCGGCGAATGGGCAACTTCGCCAGGCTTTGGTACTTCATGGATGAACTACTTCATTTGAACGCTTCACGGCAAAGAGTGAAATGAATGAAGTAGTTCACGGGAATGAACGAGTTCGACCCATCTCTAGTGCCAATCAATCGTGATTCGATAAATGTAGTTATACCACATGCCGATAGATGACAGCCGTTAACAGTGGGCACCTGGATCTTTGTGCCACTGATAAGTATCCCTTGTTTCGTGGTTGAAAGTGCACTTAACTGAGTGTTGCAAAAAATATCACTTATACCGTTATGGTTTTCACCCATTCATATAGCCCTGGTAAAATGAACTGACAGAACCTACATAGCGCAAAGGAAACGAGACAATGACGTATAATGAATCTCTGCTGCAAAATGAAGTACTGGCAGAAACAGTTAACACAACACCACCCCACAACGACTTAAAAAAAAATACTACTAAAAACTAAGTGCAGTTGGTACAGGGAAATTGTGTTCATAATCGTGACACAGAATGCCAATGGAACGTATGACTTATCCTTTTAAGTTCTGAAATTTCAGTTAGGAAGGAACATACGAAAGAAAAACAAATGAATAAAAATCAATTATAGACTCTAACATGAAAATTCATTTCATCTAATCACTTTCATGGTACAGTAAATTAACTCAGAAGATCAATCAATAGAATAAATATCAAAAACTCGACTGTGACGAGAATGAAATGGACCAAAAATACAAGTCTACAAAAATGAAAATAAACTTTTTTACCTCCTCAAATAATACCTTGTTCTTAATTTCAATACCTTTTTATGTCCTTATGCTATTCAACCATTGTTCTGAGTCATCATTCCTCCTTGTAATAAAGCTGCAACTCATGTAGTTCCAAAAGTGCGTCCATGTATTACACTGTATACTACAGCTTTCCACTACTGTCAAATACTCTATTACTCCACAGTGCTGCCATCACAGACACAAATGCTGTTGCGTAACAACTGTTTCTCTCAGCACAGTTCTTCAAATATGTCGCTTTCCTTTACAAATATTAACACAGCCAACAACATGGTCAAAAAATAGCCATCTTACAATAGTAATATGTCGATAATGTTACACCTGTGAATAGATTTTTATTTTGTGACCATGACGGAGCGTAGTGGTAAGGTATTGTAGTAATTTTATTTCCCTCAAAGTTTTAATTGAAAGAAAGGAGCAGCAAGGTAAACGGGAATCACACCAAGGTTCTATTAGAAATCTAGAAAACGGTAATTACGTAAAATGAAACGTTGGCAGCCGAATTAGGCAAAGTTATACCCAGTTGACAAAGAAAGTTACCTATTGGGGTTGACATTACTTGATACTGAACTCCTGTTTTGCTGGTCAATAACACTTACTACAATTACTATCTGTACATTACAGTAGGAAGATAACTACACTTCTAGGTAACATACCCACTAACAGTGGCGTACTACTGACTTGGACAAGAGGTTCTTTTGTTAGTTTAACTATAGTAAGTTACTACTATTGAAATAGTTGTGAACTAATTGTATCTTTTGTAACGATTATTTTAGCGTTCTCAAGGAACATCCACTTCTTTATATTATTTGCCTCAAGTCCACATTTGATACCTAGTTATAATATAGTTTGAGTATTTGTAACCAGATGCTTGTTCTTGATTGTTGTTATTGTAAGATGACACTTAAATCTGGCTCAGTTATTAGCTGGGGACCCAGAAAATAATCTATCGGCAGACTCAGATTAAGGATGAACGGTTTATAGTCACAAAACAAAAATACAAATCATTGGTAACGACACAGCGCGTGAAATTGTAAACACTATTATTTCAATACAAAAATCTTTGAACTAAATACTTTAAATCTTCGCTTCATAATTGTACGTTGATGATACTTCATCTGTTCATTAATGCAAACTCAGTACTCACTGAATAATTTTATACTTTACAGCTTCACAAAGTTTATTAACTTTTATTGAAGAAGATTATTGCTTTTCAGTTGAGTAAAATAGGTTACTCGGATTTTTAGTGGCAGTTTGGATGGGACTCTGTCTAGGTAAATCACTAAGAATAAAATACGGTTACCGAACACAAAGTTTACAGAACACAAATTATTATTGGAAACGAAACCACGGAACTGGTCCATGCAGTTATACAGTATTCGACTGATAATTTGAGAAGAAGGCGGTGGCAGCGCCTATTTCCTGTGCTATCCATAAAAAAGGTTGATAAAAATATCCATGGCTCTTCCTGCGTAACAAGCTCTGAAATTTCTTTTCTTAGCGTCTGATTTTCGTAGTACAGAAGTAACTAAAGTATACCATGTTACTTCCACGTTCGAGTTTATATTATATAATCTTGCAGTTCTCGTCTCTTCCAGCTCACAAGATGCGTACTCTTTGTCTGCTAGGAACTGACTGACTCATGCAACACAGAAGCCTTGCAGTTCGATGCCAGATACACCTTCCCTATTACCGCCTACCAGTTCCATTGCCGAGGAACTTCCTTCCAAGTTCACTTGCCCAGTACATGAACCGGTATTACAATTTAAGTTTTGATTTTTACATCCTTTAACAGCTCTTTACTTTTGAAAATAACATCCATATATTAATTACAGTTACATAAATTATAATAAATAATGAATAAAATATTTACCTGGATGTTAACTCAAAGATCATAGCTATAGAGAAGTCACGTAATGTAAATACAGACAAAGAAGTTAGATAAGACCATTATAAGTAATATCGATAATTGTGTTGCAAGTTGTGCTACATAAACGAAAGCTGATAGGCGTGTTTCTAAATCTGAAAGATGATATCTATTCAAATTTCCTGCCACTCGCATAAGAGTGGCACTAGTAGCGCCACTATCAGACTGCAAATCACATTTGCTTTAAGTACACGCCGTAACGATCGTGAGCCTCAGGTACCTTTGAGACTTGACGTGGTGAGTGATATCAGCCAAGAAAGCGTTTAGGCGTCAAAGACGCCATTATCAACACCTCACTGAGACTGAACGAAGTCGTGTAATAGTGTAATATATTGACTATTCATTGCTACTGTAGTGTTATCTTGTAGCTATGGAAAGGAGGACAGGCAGTCCAAGGCGCGGAAGCAGAGACGATGCTGAGAATAGACAAAACTAGGAGAGATATTGTTACATGAAGTAAACAGTAAGGGGAGAGCCTTGCGAAAATGCAGATGCCCCCAGACGCGGTCCCAGGGCGTTAGTTACTCTTCAAGGAATTAACATGTAACTTCATATGTCGTCTAGATGCTGTTGTAGGTTGCCACCGTAGAGCTTTGTAACCAACAGGCACGTACTAGCGTATAAAGCCAGCTTGATACCAGCCCTGAGAACAGCAACGTCAGTAGGCTCACAAGAGTTAGAAAGAGAGCGAAAACGCAAAAAACTGTTGACCTAGCAGTCCCTAGTCGCACGGGATTAGCCGAGCGGTCTCAGGCGCTGCAGTCATGGGCTGTGCGGCTGGTCCCGGCGGAGGTTCGAGTCCTCCCTCGGGCATGGGTGTGTGTGTTTGTCCTTAGGATAATTTAGGTTAAGTAGTGTGTAAGCTTAGGGACTGATGACCTTAGCAGTTAAGTCCCATAAGATTTCACACACATTTGAATTTTTGAGCAGTCCCTACTCCTGGGAGGCCGACAGGCGGGTTCCCGGGTTCGATTCCCGGCGGGGTCAGGGATTTTCTCTGCCTCGTGATGGCTGGGTGTTGTGTGCTGTTCTTAGGTTAGTTAGGTTTAAGTAGTTCTAAGTTCTAGGGGACTTATGACCACAGCAGTTGAGTCCCATAGTGCTCAGAGCCATTTGACCCGACAGGCGGGGCTAAATGACCTATAACAATAATGTTGCAAGCCTTATTTGGCAGAGCAGTTACGTTTAGCTTTCATCTGAACAGTGTTGATACCAAATACGAACTTAGTGCAACTACATTAACATCGCCGCCTTAGGAGGAGTAGAGGGGACCTAACTAAACCGTGATTGGCAGGCACCTGCAAGAGACCTACGGGATTGGCTGGGTGGCTTTTAGTGGGAAAAACACGACTCTTTAAAACCCCTAGATTCCGCATTTTGGCGGAGTTCTCAGTCAGACTATGTGGGCTCCGAATCCGCGTCCGTAGACTCCAGCCTCGGTCCAGCAACGCGTAAGTCTGCTCTCTCACTTGGAGTGCCTTGGTGAACAGTGTCACATTCAGTATGTTTTGTTTTGCAACTAAGTTGTTGCCTTAAGATGGTGCTAGTGTTTGCTCCTGTGGTTAGCACTTCTGGACCGGCTTCTGTTGTAACAGTGTTATTCATGCTTTTTCTAACCCTAGAACTAGCCTCCAGTGTATTAGTTAGTCCTGTCTGGAATAAACAACTATTTCCAAACCCTGTTTGTCCAAGAGTCTCCACAACGAGTTCCCTACCGAGTCTCAACACCTGCATTTCTAGTAAATGCTTGTACCAGTTTTGACTCAGATAGAAGAAAACAATCAAATGCCTTCAATGTGTATTCTCCTTCTGCCTTCTGCTCTGTACCGCTCGGGAGCGCAGACTGACCAGTAACCCTTCTTTTTCCCTCTCCCTCCTATGTCAGGACACGACAGTAGGGCTACGAGAAGCTGGATGTTGTGCCTGCGATACTGCAGAAAGACTGCCACTGTACATGTTTGTTGGCAGCGGGTGTCACTCGAATGTACAGTCGCAAGACGACTGGGGAGAGGGGAGGCACCTGGCAATACTGAGAGGGAAGGCCATCGTGTTCGGAGTATTGCTCTGGGCACCGTGTTAGATCTACAGCAGCAATGTGAGCAGCAGCTGGCACCACAGTGATACAACGAACTGTTACGAATCGGTTACTTAGGGAAAGCTCCGAGCCAGACGCCCTGTAGCGTGCATTTCACTGACCCCAAAACACCGACACTTACAAATTCGTGTTGTCAAGCGATAGCCCATGGGAGAACATGGCGGAGGCCTGTTCTTTTTTCTGATGACAGCTGGGTCCGCATCAGTGCCAGTGATGGCCGTGTGTTGGTTAGAAGGAGCCAAGTAGAGGGCCTCCAGCCAACCTGTGTGCGTGCTAGACACACTGCAACTACACCCGGAGTTACGATCTGGTGTGTGATTTCGCATCACACCAGGACCACTCTCGTGATTATCCTACGCACCTTGACTGCAAATGTTTTTCGCCAGTCTGGTGATTGGACCTGTTGCTCTGCCATCATAAACAGCATTCCAGGGGGTGTTTTCTAACAGGATAACGCAAGCCCGTATTCCGCTGTCGAAACCGAACTTGCTCTACAGTGTTACCAGATCAGCCTCCAATCGAGCACATATGGGACATCGTCGGACGACAACTCCAGCGTCATCCACAAACATCGTTACCCGTCTCTGTATTGCCCGACCAAGTGCAACAGACATGTCACTCCGTTACACAAACTGATATCTGGCACCTGTACAACACAATGCTTGCACGTTTGCAAGGTCACACCCAACATTACATCGGTTATTAAAGTACCGGCATTTCTCATTTTCAATGCCGTACCTCGCGTTTACATTAACCCGTGTTTTTGCAGTGTTAATCACTTAAATATGTTACCTAGACAAATAGATTCCAAATGTCATTACTCCACATTAATTATTTTTTGGTGTTGCGATTTTCTTTCATTCAGTGTATTAGGCAATTTCAAACGATTGTGAAAACTACGGTAAGATATATATATACATACTGTACACATCAACAGATAAAACAGCAAGTTTTACATATTTATAAGTGCAGATGGAGTATAAAACTCATATTATGCTGTAGAGAAGCATCATCCAAATAATGAAAGAACAAGCCATGTGGGTTTCAAATGTTATGTGCCCAATAATGTCATGAGAAATATGGACATCTCAGAACTGTATAATTCCTTACATTATAAGTATTCTTTAGATTTAACAGGATTTATGTTTTGACTTATTCGAAAATTCCAAATTACATGTTTTACAGGCGAAAGACTAAAAATAGTTTTTAAATTTAATTTTACGCTTTTATCAAATTTGTTTATTTTTAAAACATGCAATTTGGAATTTTCGAATATTTCAAAGCATCAGTTCTTTTAAACCCAAAGAATACTTGTAGTATAACGAATTATACAGTGTTCAGACGCCCTTAGTTCTCACGGTCATTGGACACATAACGTTTTGAATCCACATGACTTGTACTTCGATAATTTGGACGGCGCCTCTCCACAGCATAATATGAGTTTTATACTGTATCTGTACTTATACGTATGTAAACCTTGGATTTTTCACTTTCTGTTGTATGCAGTTTTTACATTTCTATCATATTTACGGCAGTTTTCAGAACCACTTGAAAATAGCCTGATTTAAGGCCGAAATCTGTAATGTACTCAGTAAAGTTCTCAATAGCAAGTGGAGCGGTTTCTTCATTAATTACACCATAATCTTCAGATGTCATCACCTTACTTCAATTTTTGCCCTGGCTGTTCAGTGAGTCGACTTTGAGCAGAATTCCAGATTGGAATCTGGTAGGAGAGGAAACGGTTTGTGACCGTGTTTATTTGAACGTCCCGGAATTCGACCAGAGGGTTTAGGAAAAGCATAGGAAACCTGAATCATAGTAATAGGGAAGGTAATTTCAACACAGATTCTAAACTTGTTCCTGTTATGCATTAACACTTTATAGTAGATACGTTCTTGCGCCCTTCCGGAAGGCTAAAGTGGCCGAGATGGTGGTCAGTCTCGTGGGAAACGGCATGCAGAATGTTGTATTAAATATTTTCAGTGTACTTATCCTGTTAATTCTCTCCAAAAATTTGAGCTTTTGATAAAGTCTAACACTGCATTTGTCAGGAAGGCCACTGACTGTCGAAGATGGTTGGGTTGTTTGGGGGAAGGAGACCAGACAGCGAGGTCATCGGTCTCATCAGATTAGGGAAGGACGGGGAAGGAAGTCGGCCGTGCCCTTTCAAAGGAACCATCCCGGCATATGCCAGGAGCGATTTAGGGAATTCACCGAAAACCTAAATCAGGATGGCCGGACGCGAGATTGAACCGTCGTCTTCCCGAATGCGGACTGTCGAAGAAGCAACGGAATCACACATGTGTAAATGTTGAAATAGTGTCCACGGCGACCAGACATTACTTTGGCACCAACGACGAAAATTCAGCCACAGAGTCTTTGTTTCGATTACTGTGTATAATACGGGACATAGTCTTACGGGGTCTCTCGGTACCATATGCCCATTTCCATGCGTTGCTGAGTTCGTAGCCTGAATCCCTATTAATGTTGTCGACAGACATCCTAATTCGTTTAACAAAATCACGGGTTCACACGTAGCAATGCGTGAACACAGGCACTTGATACCGGGAGACTGCATGTTACTCTGTTCCGGTATCATACTTCGTGACGGAAACAAAGACGCAACGAATAAAGTTTCATCGTTGGCGCCAGAGTAATCTCTGGTTGCAGTTACTTCTTCGTCAGTCTGTTGTGTTCCTGACGTAGACAATGATAAATATTGTTGAAAGCTAGATTTTTTAATGGAGAATTAACATCACAAGGGCATGGAGGATGTTTAATACAAGGACAGTCGCCGAAGTGGAGTCCAATTGAAAGACTACGATCCAGCCATTGTGCCACACGCACTACAACAATCGCGCCGGGAAAGACTTCGTGGTGACATGTAGAATTTTTTTTTCAAGTGAAAAGAGAGAGAGCAGACACGTACGAAATCAAGTAGGTATTAAGGTGACCACTGCGTAACTGGATACATGCATACGTAAATGTGGATTATCGGGTTATCGGTCCCGTTCATAAAAATGGTTCAAATGGCTCTGAGCACTATGGGACTTAACTGCTGTGGTCATCAGTCCCCTAGAACTTAGAACTACTTAAACCTAACTAACCTAAGGACATCACACACATCCATGCCCGAGGCAGGATTCGAACCTGCGACCGTAGCGGTCACGCGGTTCCAGACTGTAGCGCCTAGAAACGCACGGCCACTCCGGCCGGCCCCGTTCATATCTTCAGACTTCGTAAACGGCTTTTCCGGTGCGGCACAAGACACCATCTGAAGCAAACTGCTTTTCCACTGCCACTGAATTTATCCATCTTGATGAAACATCTACAGCGTAGAAGCTTAGCCGTACATCAATATGCCACAGGAGAGCAGAAACGCCCAGCCAGGACAACTATGGCGCAACATGTTTGCGGAACTACAAGGTGAGTTTACTGGGGATCTCTCCCGTCAGTGTCAGAATTGCTGCGCAAGGAATGGGTTATACTGAACAGAACCCGAACTTGTCATAGAAGATGTGCGGACTCTCTGCTTAAATGTGGCTTACTTGTTAGATAGCTCAAGTTAGTGCATACTCAAAAACCTGCCTGGATTTGAACTAAAAAATCGAACTGGCTTCCACGAGTCAGAGCACTTCCCGCTGATTCTTCACTGTTCCAAAGTGGAAACACGTACTGTTTGAGTAAGAACGACGCTGTCAACCTTGGAATGCAACTTTCTCGACAGTCGCTGAGAATTGCGCCTTGTGCTTTGGCCTATTGGAAGTCTCAGTCACGAACACGACATATGCTGAATGAGGATCGAATCCTGAAAATTCAGTTTAGTGAAAATTCAATTAGTGAGAAGCTCCTCCTGCAGATCCCGCTGACCGAAACATGTTGGAAATGCGTAATCCAGGGCCTGTTATATTAACAGACTTAACCAAGTAATTGTGGGATTACAATGAATGGAGACATCTGTATCATTAAATTCATAATGACAAAAACATCCAGCAGTATCTACCAACACCGAAGCTATGGAACATTTAAGAATCTAAATTTTTAACGTGAGGATCTTTCGCATGGTCCTACATACTATGACTGAAAAATTATTTATAGCTGAAAGGAGGTTGCGTTAACGGAAGAGTATTTTTACGGGAAGATGTATACGTATATAGACCAGACGCGTTTCGAAACAACCACAAGCTACGTCACGGTGTGTAGAGATGCACATTCTACGCCTTGGTATGTAGAGATGCACATTCTACTGTCACTTAGTGGTGGATTTTCCCAAACTGCAATGATAACAAGAGAACTATTTATTTATAAATGAAATGTGTTAAATTATCACAGTAACGTATTGAGATACACGAAAGAACAGAAGAAAGCTATCAGTTTTCATTCAAAATAAGATGTATTAGTATTAAGCCTCAACACGCTTTCTTATGCTTATCATTAATCATGTTAATAAGATACCGAATTTGGATCAATTAGCTGCAGCTGTGACGGTTACAACACAGGATGCGTTACATCACAGGATGAGTGAGCTGGGCAGCCGTCTTGCTGGAACCGTATACACTGTCACTTAGGCAGTAGTATCACCTCTTCTGGAAGAACATGTAGCATGTTCGTAAGAAATGGTGCATAAATATTTCCATTTAACATCCATGGGATGAATTCCCTATGATGCTGCACCATAGTTTTATTCTTCACGGTCGTTGTTGTTGTACCTGACGATGAGAGCGTGGATTTTAAGCTCCCTGGTACACCTTCCTAATATCGTGTAGGGCTCCCCCGAGCACGCAGAAGTGCCGCAACACGACGTGGCATGGACTCGACTAATGTCTGAAGTAGTGCTGCAGGGAACTGACACCATTAATCCTCCAGAGCTGTAAATAAATTCGCAAGAGGGCGAGGAGGTGGAGATCTCTCCTGAACAGCACTTTGCAAGGCATCCCATACATGCTCAATGATGTTCATGTCTGGGGAGTCTGTTGGCCAGTGGGAATGATTAAACTCAGAAGAGTCTTGCTGGAGCCACTCTGTAGCAATTCTGGACGTGTGGGGTGTCGCATTGTCCCGCTGAAATTGCTCATGTCCGTCGGAATGGTCATGAATGGATGCAGGTGATCAGACGGGGGGCTTACGTACGTGTCACCTGTCAGAGGCGCATATAGACGCATCAGGGGACCCATATCACTCCAAATGCACACGCTCCACACCGTTGCAGAACCACCACCAGCTTGAACATTCCCCTACTAACATGCAGTGTCCACGCATTCATATGGTTGTCCCCATACCCGTACACGTCCATCCACTCGATACAATTTGAAACGAGACTCGTCCGACCAGGAAACATGTTTCCAGTCATCAACAGTCCAATGTCAGTATTGACAGGCCTAAGCGAAGCGTAAAGCTTTGTGTCGTGTGGTCATCAAGGGTACACTAGTGGACTTTCGGCTCCGAAAGCCCACATTGATGATTTTTCGTTGAATGCTTCGCACGCCGACAGTTGTTGTTGACCCAGGATAGAAATCTGCAGCAGTTTGCAGAAGGATTGCACTTCTGTCACGTTGAACGATTCTCTTCAGTCGTCGTTGGTCTCGATCTTGCAGGATCTTTTCCCGGCCGCAGCTATGTCGGTGCAAATGGTTCAGATGGCTCTAAGCACAATAGGACTTAACATCTGGGGTCATCAGTTCCCTAGACTTAGAACTACTTAAACCTAACTAACCTAAGTACATCACACACATCCATGCCCGAGGCAGGATTCGAACCTGCGACCGTAGCAGCAGCGCGGCTCCAGACTAAAGCGCCTAGAACCACTTGGCCACAGCGGCCGACTAGCTATGTCGGAGACTTGATGTTTTATCGGATTCCTGATATTCAAAATACACTCGTAGCTGATATTCACGGTACACTCGTGAAATTGTCGTACGGGAAAATCCCCACTTCATCCCTACTTCGGAGATGCTGTGTCCCATCGTTCGTGCGCCGACTATAACAGCACGTTAAAACTGACTTAAATCTTGATAACTTGCCATAGTAGGAGCAGTAAACGATCTAACAATCTCCCCAGACACTTGTTGTCTTATATAGGGAATACCGACAGCAGCGCCGTATTCTGCGTGGTTACATACCTCTGTATTTGAATACGCATGCCTATACCAGTTATTTGGCGCGTCAGTTTATTATGACACTCTGTGTTATCATTTAACAGTTATCGCCGGTAGACCGAACACAAAATCATTTCTAAGACGTCTGGGGCACACTGAAAAATATTTCGTGAATTTGAGTTGCAGTAGACGGCCGTATAAGAAGAAACTCTTGTTTATCCTCGCTCGTCGTGTTGTCAGGTGCCACATTTGCTCTGATGCAGAGCCCTCGCTGGCCTCTGAAGCCACGACTTGTCAACGCGACATGGGTTGAGGGCGGGGTCATTGCTATACACGGTCCCAGAAGCGTGCATCGCAGCGCACCACGCTACCGGTCTTACGAGCCTCAGCGACCGTCTCGGCGGGGGAGCAATTTACTGTTTCAGACGAGTTTAATACAGGTAATTCGTAACTGCGCGCTCAAATACAAACAAGCTCTCGATTACACATGACAGTGCTAAAACCTTTAGTGGGTACGTTTTCATTGACATATTGATTTCCCGTGGGCTCCGGACGGAGCCGAGCGTTCGCGATGTATGTCGGGCAAGGTAACTACTTTGACGTCACAAGTTCGTTGCGTGGGTGGAGGGGCAGCGTCGTATTTCTCGTGGGTCCCGACTGCGAGTGAGTAGAGAGGAATGAACCGTCTTTCCTCGATTGCTCACTAATGTGTTTGCAAAGTTGGTTTCTTATAACGACACTTTGCTTTATGAGGGCAGGTTTTCTTGATGACGGTCTACTAATGGACTCTGCTCCTAGTTTATATTATTGTGCATTGAACCTTCAGCTACGAATCAAACCGCACATGCATATTTGGTTGTTTCCATATAGTCTACTCGTTAGTTACCATGTTTCGCGATAATGCTGTCCTTCGTTGCTAAACGACAAGTTTAGAATTACCTATCCATCTACATTTATTTCTATATGACTATTCACACTTAAGTGCTTGTTGGAGGATTAAATGACATTGGCCGGCCGAAGTGGCCGTGCGGTTAAAAGCGCTGCAGTCTGGAACCGCAAGACCGCTACGGTCGCAGGTTCGAATCCTGCCTCGGGCATGGATGTTTGTTATGTCCTTAGGTTAGTTAGGTTTAACTAGTTCTAAGTTCTAGGGGACTAATGACCTCAGCAGTTGAGTCCCATAGTGCTCAGAGCCATTTGAGCCATTAAATGAAATCACTTTCACAGTAAGTGAATTGCCATCGGTAGTTACTTTTTTTACAATTTCATGTATCCTACCCGGACTTACGTTTTATTTCATCCCATGTTTTAATAAATTTGTACACCTGAAGATGGGAATATAATTTTCCCGAAACCGGCGCTGTTTATCATAAAACAAAGCCACAGTTGGAGCGGATATTTCCAGTCTCATAATGCAGCTCAGTTTGCGGATGTTCTGTAAACAAAATGGTATACATTTTCACAGTATTCTACTTTCGAACAGGGTGTAGGGAAAACGAACTCTTGTATCTTTCCGAGCCGCGCGGGATTAGTTGAGCGGTCTAGCGCGCTGCAGTCATGGACTGTGCGGCTGGTCGCGGTGGAGGTTCGAGTCCTCCCTCGGGCATGGGTGTGTGTGTTTGTCCTTAGGATAATTTAGGTTAAGTAGTGTGTAAGCGATGTAGGTTGCAGTAGGTACTGGGAGATGACGAAGCTTGCACAGGATAGAGTAGCATGGAGATCTGCATCAAACCAGTCTCAGGACTGAAGACCACAACAAAAACAACAACCGTGTGTAAGCTTAGGGACTGATAACCTTAGCAGTTAAGTCCTAAGATTTCACATACATTCCATATGTTTCCGAGAGAACTCTGGTTTCTCTTATTTTATTACTATGATCATTTCTCCCTGTGTAGGTGAGAATCAACAAAATTTATTCGAATTTGAAGGGGAAAGTTTTTTGTTGACTTTTGCGCGGAAAGCAACGAGTAACGGTTTTGTTTTATGACGCGTGTAACCCAACTCGCGTATCATATTCATGACATTCTCTTCGTTATTTCACGATAATACAAATCGAGCTGCACTTCTGTGGACTTTCTCAATTTCCTCTGTCAATCCCATCTGGTAAAAATCCCATAACACAGTATAGCGGATGACGGACAAGCGTAGTGTAGGTAGTCTCTGTAGTGGATTTTTTGCATCTTACAAGTGTTCTACAAATAAAACACAATCCTAGGTTCGCTTTACCCACAACATTATCTGTGTGATCGTTCCAATTTGTTTCCTGAAAGAGGAGATACAGATTCGTGACGTACATATTGTTGCAGCATTTTTGTGGCCCAGCATTCGAAATATAAAGAATCTGAAGGCAATAAGATAGACAGAAGGTGCACTAAACTGTGCGCAGATTGTCTAGTGCATTAAAGTATGGCAAATCTCAGTTGTGCAGTGAGTGTGCAGAAAATGGGAGGAACGATAATGGTGGTTATAGTACGTTTATTAGGGTATGGTAACAAGTTACAACACGTAATCAGTATGGTCTCCCAACTCAGCAACATG
The DNA here is from genome assembly GCF_023864275.1 of Schistocerca cancellata. Taxonomy (NCBI): domain Eukaryota; kingdom Metazoa; phylum Arthropoda; class Insecta; order Orthoptera; family Acrididae; genus Schistocerca; species Schistocerca cancellata. The sequence continues at coordinate 754,238,838 of NC_064629.1, read as the reverse complement.
CTGCATCCGTAGTCGACAGTTGGTGGCATCATATCCGGTGTAATCAGATTTATATGTTGTCGTATGCTTTCCTTCAGATCAGGAAGAGTCCAGATACATCCCTGATAGACACAGTCTTTCAGATATCCCCACAACCAAAAGTCACATGGATTTAGGTTGGGGGATTTGGACGGCTACACATTTTGAAATTTCATAGAAATGATGCAGTAGTTACTTTAAACTTCTCGAAACAAATCTTTCACCTGGCAAGCGACATGTGGTTTCGTCTTACGCTGCAAGAAAATACTGGTGTGGACACAGCTGCGTTCTTGCAAAGCTAGAATAACGTGTTGCACAAGGAGGTCCTTATAACATGCAGATGTCACTGTACGCCTAACAGGTCCGCAAGGTGTCATCTCCTCGAAGGAAATCGGGCCGAGAATGAAGGAGCTCGTGAAACCACAGGACACAGTCAAAAAAGCCGAGTGCAGCGGATGTTCCTGCGCAACGTGTGGTGTAGCAGAGCCCCTTGTGCGGCAGATTTGTTCATTCACGGAATCGTGCAGAGTAAAATGTGCCTCGTCTGCCAGAAGAATATTCCCTGGCCACGTGTCATCCATTTCCATGCGTCCCGAAAAACGAAGGGCAATGTCACAGCGTTGCAGCCTATCTTGAGGCATCATTTGGTGCACATTCTGAATCTTTTAGGGAAACCAGCGTAAAATCTTTTGAACTGTTGACCAGGGAGAGACAATTCCCAAGACACGGCTCGAGCACTGGCTGCAGAATTTGTGGCATTTGCTGCAGGGTCGGCTATAGCTTCAGCAACTTCATCAACAACTGGCAAAATGCCATGGGAATGGGGCGCCTCCTTCGCCCTGCTGCACCACTTAATTCACCTGTTTCTTCAAATTTCTTGATCATAACCTTTAGCCCGTTTATTGACATGGGGTCTCTTCACAGCTATTAGCTGTGTCTGTCGGTTATATTCCCATAATGCAGCGCTACTATTGTTGCCGTTCTGATAGAACAAATTTACCGGCAGTGTAAGTCTTTCTTCTGAATAGCCATCGTTTCGTATGGAAAACTTCAACCTTCTTCACCAAGTCACGTCACTAAAGATATCGACACGCGTTGCCAAGCGATAAACAGCATACTGACGTCAAAACAGGAAATATTTGGCGTTCTGACTGCTTACAGCGCCATATTTTCACCTGGAAAAAAGTGAAACCGTTTTTTTCCCCAACATACTCTTCAGTCAATGAACATACCACGATATTTCAGTCTCCTGCAATTTATACAGCCCGTACTGCAGCATTCGTAACACCGCCAGTTTAATTATAACCACCCCGTATGTGCGTTTCTGTGCCCTCTATCCTTACGTTTTTACATATTTCTATTGAAAACTCTTTTCATCGTCATTATTCTTCTCCCTAACTCTACCACCCCCCCCCATCTCCCCCCCTCCCCCTTCCCCCCCCCCCCCCCCCGGGTCACTGTATTCTCATTTATTCTTTCCCTCTTTGTTTCTTTTGTTGCCGCAAAGAACAACAAAACAAAAAGGGTGACTTTTGCGCGTTATACACTTTCTCAGTTTCAGTGAAAGAAAGTGGTTTGTTCTCCACGGAGCCAAGTAAAGTCGATTTGGCACATGGGTAGGTAACTTACATGACCCTTGCAAGAGGAACAGCACTACAGAACATTAAATTTCACATTACTCAGCAAAAGAGTTCCTCTGAAAATGAAGAGCCAGTGCTGTTGCTGACATGGTGGAGAATACGCGAAAAAAAAGTTTCACATTAGCCCTGTAATGCCAGCTTTTATTTAGTTACGTTCTGTCACAGTATCCCCTATTTCATGAGTATAAGAGTGTGTACGACACTAATAACATTTTCAGAATGTATTTACTGTGGATATATTTTTGTAATTGGTTCAAATGGCTCTGATCACTATGGGAATTAACATCTGTGGTCATCAGTACCCTAGAACGCAGAACTACTTAAACCTAACTAACCTAAGGACATCACACACATCCATGCCCGAGGCAGGATTCGAACCTGCGACCGGAGCAGTCGCGCGGTTCCGGACTGAGCGCCTTTTTTTTTAGTTTACATTTTTCTTTACTTTAGATCGAAATGGGTTTAAAAAAATACAGTTGGTCGCGAACAGGCGACTGTGAGATTAGGATGCACGACCGTTACCACTTTTTTTTCGCTACCCCCTTTTTTTTTTAATTACAGAGGGCGCCTACCCCTCTATCAGGCAAAACTTGTTTCCACAGCTGGTCAAAATTGGAAGTCGAACAGCCGTGCGAGCTATGCTATTTTAGTTGACTGATCGCTATAGGAATTCATAACTTTTATTGTGTGTTTATGGGCATAATATGAAAACTTGGGATGTCGACTAGAAATTGGTTCGTCTGTTATTTCTTTAGTTTCCTGTGTAACATGCACAATATGCCTTTATTGTGTCTCACTTCCCAACATGAACAGTTCTCGACATTTTAAAAGCTGTTGCCGGCCGTGGTGGCCAAGCGGTTAAAGGCGCTACAGTCTGGAACCGCGCGACCGCTACGGTCGCAGGTTCGAATCCTGCCTCGGGCGCATGGATGTGTGTGATGTCCTTATGTTAGTTATGTTTAAGTAGTTCTAAGTTCTAGGGGACTGATGACCTTAGAAGTTAAGTCCCATAGTGCTCAGAACCATTTGAACCATTTTTTAAAAGTTGTTCATCACAAAACACTTTTTTGTCGCCAATACAAAGCTTATTCACATTGTAGTCTTTAGATATTTTCGAAAAAATGGTATGTTCTGTTATGAAATATCCAGACGAAAAAATTGTTAATGTTGCACTGATGTTAGTTCCTCCCTCTCCACTCTCACACTAACTACTTTTAAAATTCCGTTCTGATCTTAAATTAAATTTTGAAATCTGATAGTACACATCGAAGACACGAGAAGACTGTAATTTCAGCTCAGTAATTTTCAAAACTGCACCCAGGAACCTTTTTTATTTCTATTTTTCACTAATTTAAATAACAGTGGTACCTCAAACTACTAAATTCCTGACACATGTTATTAAAATTTTGTGTACCGCTAGTACCGCGAAACGAAACCTCGAGGATTTGATTCTTGGTCTCTTAGTTTTCAAACTTGCGTCAGAGAGAACTGTATAAAATTTACTGGGAAAACACAAACGTGGCAATCGTAAGATCATGGGCGTGAATCCTGCTCAGATCTTGATACTTTTAGTCTATCTGTACCCTGGCCCCTACATTTCATTATGTGAAGAGGGATTGCACGTGTTTCGGATTCCATGTTAAACTGTACTTCTCCTTCCTCCAGTACAATTATTAGTGTAGGTTATGCACACTCAAGCCGCAGTAAGTGGCGTCGAATTGAAAGATTTCCACCAAGTCACTGAACATTCCTCCCAGACAATTATGCCATACTAGTATTATTAGCCAGAAAAAATATAAATATCTATAATTTTGACTTTTGACTGTCAAAACGAATACCATGAGTTATTTATGACTTCTTCGTTCGACCAAACTCAGTTGAATTTAATGAAATTTTTTATACTAACAATACCTTGAAATACATCTATATGCTACAGTTGTGGAGTGTTCAGTTTTGAATAATTTAATTTTTTCGTAGTTTGAGTAACATACGGCTGAATGAAATGTACAAGAAATGTATTCACAGTTGCGAATATGGACAACTATCAGCTGTATAATGGAATGACGACAACGAAAATTTGTCCAACATTCAATAAAAAACAATACCAATCGCCGTTATGTAGGTTTATTTCTAAGCAACCAGTTTCGACGTTACACTACGTCATCTTCAGGCAAAAACAGCTCCAATCCAGTAACCTTCGTGTTGCAAATATGGCAGTGCCTTTAACTGGTCTCATAATAGCTATTACATATCAATCGCCGTTATGTAGGTTTATTTATAGGCAACCAGTTTCGACGTTACACTAAGTCATCTTCAGGCAAAAACTGCTCCAATCCAATAACCTTCGTGTTGCAAATATGGCAGTGCCTTTAACTGGTCTCGTAATAGCTAATGACGTAGTGAAACGTCGAAACTGGTTACCTAGAAATAAACCTACATAACGGCGATTGGTATTGTTTTTATTGAACATTGAACAGCCGTAATCCCATACTCCACCAGAAGATGGAGTTACATTCATGAAAATTTGTGGCGGACCGGGACTCGAACCCGAATATCCCGCTTATCGTAGCGGTTTCTTACCAGTTGGCTATCCGAGCACGACTCTCGGCCAGACCCAACTTCCATATGTCGTCAACCATCTGTCTACCTGTACCTGTACATCCATAATGTATATTCCTATACGAGGGAGACATTTTACTGGAAAGTCGCTTGCCCTGTGTTGGCGGATAAATACGATACTGCAGGGCCTGTGTTATTCCGAATTACGATGCAATGTTCCGTAGCACATGCATGGCTCGGATGGCCAAATGATAAGGCGAGCGGTTACGATAAGGGGAAAATCCGGGTTCGAGTCCCGGTCCGGTACAAATTTCTACTGTCGTCATTCCATTATACAGCTGATGGTTGTCCATATTCGCAACTGTCAATACGTTTCTTGTATGCGAGAACAGCTGTAGTCCCTACAGTGCCTGTCCCTTCGGACATACATGCATTTCCGAAGGAACATTGGATCGTAATTCGGCATAACACAGGCACCGCAATATCGTATGAATGAAATGTTGTACTCTCATAGTACCCAGAAATAATATCGAATTCTCATCATGGTACTCGGGAATTTTTATTTGGGCTCTCCATATGGGAATCGAAGTGCTGAATAAGTAAACAAATCGCTTTAATTGGCTTAAAAAGGTTCAAAACGCCGATAAAAGTGAAATTTAAAAAAATCGACTGATCTGTCATGCATGCGTGGGCATAGTAACAAGAGGACAAATGGTTCAAATGGCTCTGAGCACTATGGGACTTAACATCTGAGGTCATCAGTCCCCTAAAACTTAGAACTAATTAAACCTAACTAACCTAAGGACATCACACGCATCCATGCCCGAGGCAGGATTCGAACCTGCGACCGTAGCGGTCGCGCGGTTCCAGACTGTAGCGCCTAGAACCGCTCACCCACTCCGGCCGGCAATAAGTGGAAAAATGTAGAACGTTAGGAAATACTTAAGGCGAACTGATTCTTATGGTCGCATAAAAAACTGATTCTGGATAGTCAGAGACTGAATTTTGTAGCTATTCAGCAAGGAGAAGGTGTGAACGTTATCCAGTGGTTCGAACGACTTGCACTATACGTAAAGTTCATAAAGTAGACTTCCAACAAGCAAAATCATAAGACACAGTTTCCAGCGAGCGACGAGAAAATTACATACCAAATATGTGTTATTCTTATACACTTAGCACATGCTTCTTGCTCTCGAGTCGTGGTGACCAAGCGGTAAGCGATCTGATTCGTGCATCCGAGGTTGTAGATTTGCGTCTATTTATAGGCCATTTTTTCGGTATGAACGCCTTTGAACTTGAAAAATGGGTGTACTGTTGTTTTTATTATTTATAAATACTTACGTGATGGGGCACTAATCGTTGAATTTTGTTATTAGGATCGTAGAGAAGATATAAAATGACTAATGAGGGAGTAATGAAGTGGACTGAGAAAAATAAACTGTGGTACAACCTGAGTACAAGAAGGACTGAGTACAAGAGGACTCCAGAAATTGTTTGTTGCTAATGAGGAGGCATGTAGGAGGTAAAAATTGTAGAGAGAGACCAAGGCTGTAAGAGAGGAAGCAAATTCAAAGAGTGCAGGTTGCAGCAGATATGCAGAGATGGAGAGACTACCATAGGTTATACTAGCGTGAAAGCAGTTTTAAGACTGAAGATTGAAATCTATTACGTAGTATCATGAACTGTCCGTAAAACATGTTCAACTACGACTCATGAAACTTGTGTTTAGTTTCCTCCGTGGCAGTGATGATTTCTTGGAATACCAATAGGATGAGTAATTGTACGAGTATTAATAAAATCCTAGGAAAAGCCCGATTTTTGGCAGAAGGTATAAAACAGCTAACTGCATGTTTGTTAGTTACTTTCATGAAAATATCCATTTGTATTATTTGGATACGATGGTATTCTGAATAAACAGGTAGTTTACAAAGCGACGCAAAATCCCAAACAACATCACACTTTGTTTCGGTATCAACTTCCACTCACTTAGGTTCTTGGCTTAAACAATAAAAAACATTGATGTTCAAATGAATATGTAACCAAAGTGTCATCATGAAGATATCATTTCGTGTTTAAATCTTTTGACTCGACGCAACTTTCGAGTTTATTGCGTTACGCATTCAACACAATACAAATTTAGTGCACATCATTTTTAAGCGTCACAAGTTGTTATTGATGTCACCAAGTTGTTGAGGTGATTCTAAACTTGTCGTTTGGTAACAAAAGTAAGAATTATCACAAAACATGGTAATTAACGAGGTGATCTACACGAAAAAAACCAACTTTGAAAGTTGAAATTTCCGTCAAATGCAAAGGCGGTGTAAAAAAGTTTAAGTTTCCAAGTCAAGGCAATCAAGTTATAAGTTCATTAATGTCACGTATTTCGAGACTCGGAAACTCACTCATAAACTATCATGAACTATCTATACATCTATATCTACGTGGATACTCTGTAAATCACATTTAAGTGCCTGGCAGAGGGTTCATCGAACCATCTTCACAATAATTCTTTATTATTCGAAGCTCTTACAGTGTGCGGAAAAAACGAACACCTATATCGTTCATTGCGAGCTCTGATTTCCCTTATTTTATTATGGTAATCGTTTCTCCCATGCAGGTCGGTATCAACAAAATATTTTCGCATTCGGAGCAGAAAGTTTGTGATTGAAATTCCGTGAGAAGATTTCGCTGCAACGAAAAACGCCTTTATTTTAACGATGTCCACCCCAGATCCTGTATCATTTCAGTGATACTTTCTCCCCTACTTCGCGATAATAGAAAACGTACTGTCCTTCTTTGAATTGTTCGATATACACTCCTGGAAATTGAAATAAGAACACCGTGAATTCATTGTCCCAGGAAGGGGAAACTTTATTGACACATTCCTGGGGTCAGATACATCACACGATCACACTGACAACACCACAGGCACATAGACACAGGCAACAGAGCATGCACAATGTCGGCACTAGTACAGTGTATATCCACCTTTCGCAGCAATGCAGGCTGCTATTCTCCCATGGAGACGATCGTAGAGATGCTGGATGTAGTCCTGTGGAACGGCTTACCATGCCATTTCCACCTGGTGCCTCAGTTGGACCAGCGTTCGTGCTGGACGTGCAGACCGCGTGAGACGACGCTTCATCCAGTCCCAAACATGCTCAATGGGGGACAGATCCGGAGATCTTGCTGGCCAGGGTAGTTGACTTACACCTTCTAGAGCACGTTGGGTGGCACGGGATACATGCGGACGTGCATTGTCCTGTTGGAACAGCAAGTTCCCTTGCCGGTCTAGGAATGGTAGAACGATGGGTTCGATGACGGTTTGGATGTACCGTGCACTATTCAGTGTCCCCTCGACGATCACCAGTGGTGTACGGCCAGTGTAGGAGATCGCTCCCCACACCATGATGCCGGGTGTTGGCCCTGTGTGCCTCGGTCGTATGCAGTCCTGATTGTGGCGCTCACCTGCACGGCGCCAAACACGCATACAACCATCATTGGCACCAAGGCAGAAGCGACTCTCATCGCTGAAGACGACACGTCTCCATTCGTCCCTCCATTCACGCCTGTCGCGACACCACTGGAGGCGGGCTGCACGATGTTGGGGCGTGAGCGGAAGACGGCCTAACGGTGTGCGGGACCGTAGCCCAGCTTCATGGAGACGGTTGCGAATGGTCCTCGCCGATACCCCAGGAGCAACAGTGTCCCTAATTTGCTGGGAAGTGGCGGTGCGGTCCCCTACGGCACTGCGTAGGATCCTACGGTCTTGGCGTGCATCCGTGCGTCGCTGCGGTCCGGTCCCAGGTCGACGGGCACGTGCACCTTCCGCCGACCACTGGCGACAACATCGATGTACTGTGGAGACCTCACGCCCCACGTGTTGAGCAATTCGGAGGTACGTCCACCCGGCCTCCCGCATGCCCACTATACGCCCTCGCTCAAAGTCCGTCAACTGCACATACGGTTCACGTCCACGCTGTCGCGGCATGCTACCAGTGTTAAAGACTGCGATGGAGCTCCGTATGCCACGGCAAACTGGCTGACACTGACGGCGGCGGTGCACAAATGCTGCGCAGCTAGCGCCATTTGACGGCCAACACCGCGGTTCCTGGTGTGTCCGCTGTGCCGTTCGTGTGATCATTGCTTGTACAGCCCTCTCGCAGTGTCCGGAGCAAGTATGGTGGGTCCGACACACCGGTGTCAATGTGTTCTTTTTTCCATTTCCAGGAGTGTATTCCGTCAATACTATCTGGTAAGGATCCCACACCGCGCAGCAGGATTCTAAAAGAGGACATAGAAGCGTAATGCAGGCAGTCTTTTAGTATATCTAAGATACAGATAGCTTCTCTAAATCGTTTTGCAAATTGCTTTGATCTTCTGATGACGTTACTGGTCGATAAACGACAGCGTCATCTGCAAACAACGTAAGACTGCTGCTCAGATTGTCTCCTAAATCCGTTCTATAGATACGGAGCAGCAAACGGCCTATAACACTATCTTGGGGAACATGCATAATTAAGTTTGAGCGGAACCCTGAAAGCCCAATTCCTACTCTCTCTTGTGCAGTAGTTTTCTCCTTACTTTCTTACAGTGCGACTTCATCTATGCAGAAGAAAGCCGAAACGTCGAATCTTAGGCTCGAAATTTTACTTCCTACAAGTAACATATCGTCTTTTGTTTCTCTGCTCCCAATATAACGTCGCGAAATGTGTTCTCTTCATATTGTGTTTGTGGGTGCGGACGGGCGTGTTCGTCGTTGCTTAGTATGCAAAATTTTCGATACTCACTAGCGTTAAAAACTTTTACTGACAATAAAACACATCTTTCACCTCTGGCAATGTCAAGTGAAGAACATTGGGCTCCGTTGTTATCCAGAATTCTTATGAAACATGATATCCCCCCACTACCGACTAGAGCGAAATCGGATACGATCGGATCATGGCAGAGGCGGATGTTGCTGCCAATTAATATTATTAATGATGCTTACACACCAAATGTAGTTCTTGTGTCATTATTGAAAGATAAGAAATAAGAACATTATTATGTGTTTGAACACTATGGCTTTCGAGGAATACGTTTCGTGTAACACAGTTTTTTGCTGTACTTGTTTCTTTTCTTACCATCTAGTTTCGTCAGCTGTATGGAACAAGATTGTGAATGACAAAAATAACTTCATCATAGTGTTTGCTAATCTCATCATTATTAAAATTTTATACGCATTCGTTTTTCTGACGAGAAAATAGTAATGGGAAGTATGTAGAAATGGTAGAAAAATGTGAGAAAGGTAGTATTCGAGACATCGTTTATTGACCAGTGGTGTGTCAACAGGTCAGACTTAATAAATAAGCTTATAAGCATATGTTTTAGCAAACCTCGGTGCAATGAGTTTTCGTTTCATATAAGATGTATTACTCTTAAGCTCTAACACGCTCTCTTATGCTTATCATTAATTATTTTAATAATGTATCGGCATTGGGTTAATTAGCTGCAGCTGTGGCGGTCCACAATTGATTATCAGTATTGATAGTTTTGGCTGCAAATGTAAAGTAATTATAGCAACAAATGGACTTTAGTTTGACACTATTATTCCAGAAACTACAAATTTCGCTTCTCTATTACCTGTTCACTTCAGACGTGCTATTAATGAAACTAATAACTACATGTACCCTGCAACTCTGTGGCTTATGTTTCTTCATGGACCGTTAGAACTACTGTTTCGAGATCGACCCATAACGCCCTGTAGCTTATCATATTGATCGGTGGTAACACAGCCAGTTTATATTAGAAGAGCCTACGGAAAAAAACGAGGTAAGTCACATTTTACACATTTCTCAAGAGAGGAGATTTAAACTTTCAAGATACGAAAAATACATAAAACACTTCAATCGAGTGTAAGTAATATAATTATTATGCCAAATTTAGCGATTGTAGAGGATGTACATTACAAAAAAATGATAACAGAAATTATATTATAAAAAAGACTGTAAATAGAAAGGAAGTACATCTTTACCACAAAAAGAACGTGGTATGTCCATCACTTTTTGGGATGCTTTCGTCGCTTCATTGTGTTGTTCAGCACTAGAAGTTACTTTTTGTTAATCTTTTATTTTGGTTCGTCATGTGGTAGCCTGGAATAGATATATCTTGCGCCTGCCCAAAAACTGTTTAAGACCTTAAAAGTATGCATATGTTTCATGAGGTATTGGCAGGAGCTTTGGACATATACTCACAGAATTAGTTATTTACAAAGCAATCGTGATTTACCTTTCAATTTCAAAAAGTTTCATATTACAAAACACTTACCATCATATGCTCGTTGATGGCGTGAGAATTTGACAGGTCTCGACAGTTGATACTCACTCGACGTCTACTTTTAGACCAACAGAATGTTCCAAACTTACCGGTGTTCAACCTCCATTGTTAGTAATGCTGTATCTGAACAGCTTATCTTCCTTCGCAACCAGAGCTTCTTTGAGCAGGTGTATCTTGAAAGAACACTTCGGTTTGTAACATCCTTTTAAAAAGGTCGTTCAACCTCCTATACTCTCTTACTGAACAGTAACTTTGTAGGACCTTGGAATCACTGTTGCTGTTTCAAAAGCATTAATTCAAATGGTTCAAATGGCTCTGAGCACTATGGGACTTAACATCTATGGTCATCAGTCCCCTAGAACTTAGAACTACTTAAACCTAACTAACCTAAGGACAGCACACAACACCCAGCCATCACGAGGCAGAGAAAATCCCTGACCCCGCCGGGAATCGAACCCGGGAAAAAAGCATTAATTCCGGTTTTTTGGTAACTGTCCAATAACTTTCTTATCGAGAGTGTCTTCTTATTGGAAATACTATTTTGACACTATCTAATATCTTAATGGTATGAAGGAAATAATGACGGTATATGAAAACTGCATAGTTCTTATTCTTTCCTGAGCACGAATCACATAATATTACGAGAACCCTTACTTTTGGATCGCGGATTTCACTGACATAATTGAGCGAAAAACTTATAACTTAATTCGCTACTTTATTTCCGAAATCTTCAGTATAAGCGTAAATTATTGCATGACAGTGACGACCTTTTGGCGAACAGGAATTTCAGTTATGGTATCATTTAGTTTGATTTTTACAATGTGCCATAAAGAGCAATCTGTGGCACTGGAATCGGCATGTGTAGACCATCTACGAGCAATTAATGTCACAGAAATTAAGTTGGTTAAATAGGAATATTTGTCATTTCAGTCACCTAACAAATTAAAGTTCTTGATAAATTGTTCTCTTTCGTGGGGTTTGATTTGTTTGAAACACTCAAACAATGTCTAACTCGTGAGACATTGCTCTAAGGTCGCTAGAAACATTACACATTCTATCATCACTTTTTTTTTTCTTTTTAGCTGATTGAGTATCAGACGGCTTGTCACCTTCATCTTGTGATAATCCACACCGTTTAAAGATCCTAAGAGGACCACATTACTAACACGCTTCAAACTAATCACTACTACTATAGTCCGCAGCTCGTGGTCGTGCGGTAGCGTTCTCGCTTCCCACGCCCGGGTTCCCGGGTTCGATTCCCGGCGGGGTCAGGGATTTTCTCTGCCTCGTGATGACTGGGTGTTGTGTGATGTCCTTAGGTTAGTTAGGTTTAAGTAGTTCTAAGTTCTAGGGGACTGATGACCATAGGTGTTAAGTCCCATAGTGCTCAGAGCCATTTGAACCATTTGAACTACTACTATAAAGAAACAACACAGAGTACAAAACGCAACCGATCATGTTTGCAGCCATAACCCAATTGACCTAACAGGTGTACTGCAAGCAGTTGAGGCAAACCTTGACTTGCCCTTTTTTCCGTGAGAAGACCGACTTAGAACGTTCTTTCCGTTACCTCTAAAAGTAAAAACCTTTGTATCTTCGTGCCTTTCCATGTTATTTAAAAGTCATTTTAACTGTACTGGCCATCAGAATGTGCCAGAAACTCATTTTCTACTTAAACGGACTTACGACCTTTTTCCCGTGGGGTCTTCATTTATTAAATTTACATTAATATCGTGTTTGCAACGTGAACCTAAAATGTCAATAAAGAGGGAAGTTAGAATGAAATCTTCATTATAGACAAAAACACCAGCGAGTCGACGCGCCAAACAGTTGTCCCAATTCTAGCATTTGACAGAGCCGGCGGGCGGAGAGCGTCATACGACCAGTCTGTACATCGTGATGCAATCTTACCCCTAGTGAAATAGTGTAAAACAGTATCGCTTTTGTCTATCTCGTCAATCCTTAAGTGCCGTTAGCATGGGTTCAACAAGTGTACCAGTGTAGCAATCACTAAAAATCTTTCGACTCGATCTGGTTTGTTCAAGGTTAAAGTACTAGCTACTGTCAGCTAATTCATGAAACTGCATGTGATTTAAGACCTTTCCATTCTTATGGGTCATATGTGTCTGAATAATCTGACCAAACTGCAGCATCTCAGTTCTTATTGCTGTTTGTGCTCACGGAAACTATGATTAAAGGCACGAAGAAAAGAATGTGTCAGTCGTGAATGACTTAAAACACTGTGGGAAAAACAAATAGCAAAGAAGTTTGCAATTCCGTCAATACACTATGTAAATATTGACAGTGAAATGAAATGATCGTATGGCATTGATGGCTATGAGTCCCCAACTGGGAAAGTTCGGCTGCCGAGTTGCAAGTCGTTTCAGTTGATGCCACACTAGGTGACTTGCGTGTCGATGATGATGGTATGAAGATGAGGACAACTCAACATCCACTCCTCGATCGCACAAAATCTCCGACACGGCCAGGAATCGAACTTGTGCCCGCTACGTAGTAGGCAGACGCTCTGACCACACGGCTGAGAGCCAGTTCGGTAACATTGTGTCTCCTAGCCCATTATCCTGTGTACTAGACAGCAAAGCTTTGTTGTACAGCATGACAAACAGGCGTGGGGTCCCTCGAATTCTGTCAACGACTGTACCAAGCTCTTCAGGTAAAGAATGTCACAACGACAGGAGAATTCATCGAGGAAATGCAACATAAAACAGTCCAACGAAAGAGCTGTTATGATCGACTCTCGAATGTGGTGTCTATGGCAGTTTTGGAAGACCTCCATGATCTCGCCTCTGTCGCACGCGAGGTTGTAAGAGAAAATATACAGCAGTGTATGGCAACCAGAAATGTCGGACCGATTACATAAGACATAGCGGTCATAAATATCGACCCCGTACGTTAGGAGGTAACGGAGAATGTTGAAAAAGAGGTGTATCGATCTTTAGCATCAATATCGACCATCAGTCGAAAGCGCCATAAGGAATGAACTCGGCCAACTCGGCATAATTCCGCAGACGTCAAACGAAAACCCATCATGCGACCAACGCAGGTACAACCAGCTCCTTTGCCAAGTATAAAGCCCTGCAGCAAAACCGTCATTTGGAGAACAGAAGTCATGCGCTGGACACGTTGTTCGCTACTGCAGAGAAAGAAGATGAGAGTTCGGCGACAATTACGCCGCAGTACGTCAACCATCACAACAGTTCTATTCGCGCTAGTTAACTGCCCATCACTACACGCAGGACGAGGTTGCTCCACACCACGCCATAGCCGTTCCCTACCGTCGCACAACGGTAAAAGCCGACGGCTTAGCCGCCAAATTCGAGAAATCTGAGTGAGGCGACCTCTATTGAGGTGAGCCCGCCACAGAAGAACATTCTCCCTGGGCGACTGTTGATGAAATGTGAGGAAATCTCATTGATGTCATCACTGACGGCCATCCTTGTTAGGCGTTGTTAGATTCAGCAACATCTTTTTCTATAATGTCGAATGGTTACCGTCGATAGCTAAAGAAGAGACTGTGCTGAAGATCACAAATGGGAAATATGCCCGTCTGAAAGGAACCTGTATTCCAAGAATAATTATCAGTGATGGAACACAGCTCTTCGAACTGGTCGTTTTAACAGAATATAGTCGTGATGTTATTCTCGAATGTGACTCCCTGCAGGCATCGCAATCAGTTACAGACTGTTGAAGATCAGAGCTCCAGCCTGACGAAGCCATATCAACAGGCATGCATAATAAAGATTCTTCTGGACGGTTGTTTACTGCCCAAGACTTCATTACCCCACCGTCATCAACGAGACGATTTCTAATCGTCAGTCTAGATGCTCAATTAAACTGTCAAGCTTTTGTTGATCGAAAAATGCTACTCAGGCTTACAGAACAAATCTACATACCAGCGACTATCATAAACAATGCAGGAGGTCAAGGAGAAATTTGGGTCACTAATTGCCACGAGGAGCCACAACTCATCCCCAAAGGTACGTGCGTAGGAACAGCCGAACCAGTCCAGGACGAGCAGCTCAATGCAGATGATGAAGGATCGTCAAATATGAGCCGTCCCCTGTTCCTATGTGTTCAGGTTCGCCGGTCTGGGAAGGCCCCATCCCCTCCCCCAAGCCCATGTATGGTCTCTAGTCATCTGTCTTTTTCATTTTCACTGTCTCCTCTCTCTTTTCCATCCACTTCTTTTAGCTCCATCCATACCTCTTTGTGTTTTACTGCTACTGTCTCTCGCTGACTCTCTGTGGGTCCTATCTTTTTTTGTTCTCACTGCTATGACCTTCATCTACCTCTCTTTCTCTTTCACTGCCTCTTTTTCTCTCCCACAATCACTGTCTCCTCGTTCAGTTCCACTGGCACTGTCTCCTCTCTCTTCCTCTCTGATTCTCTATACGTTTGCATGCGAAAACTTTTGTTGAGGAAGGTGTAGTGTGGATTGAGGGAGCTGGTTCTCCACTTTTTGTCAGAGTCTTTCAGGGAGGAGCATATTTGCCTTTTCTGTGATCCGACAGGCGCATTTTTCAGCTGAATGTATGCATATAACCACACCCTGTGACGCGCACATCATATGTGCGCCCGCCACTTGATCCAGTCAATTTCAGAACGTAGTGTGGGCTGTGTAGTGTGAGTGGGGCAGTGCAAAGGAAACGATGGCACTCGTGGTGGAACAGCGAGTGTTCCTTGTGAAAAGTTACGTGACAACAAAGTCGTGGAAACAATGTGGTCAGTTATTTGCTGGGAAGTTTAATGGTGTCAAAGTGTCAGCAAAGAGTGCCATACAGCGCTTAGTCTGAAAATGACGTCAGACAGGCTCTGTTTTAAACAAGTGAAAAGGCGTTCCAAAACGTTCCCGCACACCCGAAAATGTGGCTGCAGTTCACCCGAAAATGTTCAAGAGTCCTACCAAATCAACCCGACGCCTGTCACAAGAGACCAGCATATCACGTCAATCATGCCGACGAATATTCCTTCACATGCATCACCACTGAGTGCCTGTTGTTCATGCATTAAAACCAGCAGATGCTCCTCAGCACCTCCAGATTTGTGAGTGGCTGTTTACTGAGATAACAATGAATGACTTGGGCATGGAATTGTTCTTTATGTCTGATGAAGCCTGGTTTCATCTGAGTGGTTATGTCAATTCACAGACTCTCAGGTTCTGGACAGCGGAGTATTCGTATAACTTCCATGGAACACCACTGCATGATCGTAAAGTTGGGGTTTGGTGTGCAGTTTCTGCACGCCGGATTATTGGTCCCATCTTGTTTCAGCAGACGCTGACTTCGGCGCGTTACATTGCCAACATTTTGAATCCATTTGTGACAACACTGACGGAGGAAGAAAAGAGTTACAGTTACTTTCAACAGGATGGAGCAACTGCCCATACAGCCGGCCGAATCTTGGAGCACATTTACACAGTCTTCACTCCTGACAGAGTTGTTAGCATAGGTCAGTCTGGTCGCGGCGCTAGATAGCCACTCAGGTCACCTGACCTGTCAGTGTGCGATTGCTTTGTGTGGGGAGCCCTCAGTCTCTAAGGTGTATCGCAACAACCGTCATAGTCTCCAATGAGTGCAGCAGAACATTTCGGATGAGATTGCAGCAATTCCAACAGTCCAGCTTCGATCCGCCTTCAGAAATTTACTGACTAGGGCCCAAAAGTGCCAAGAGATTAATGGTGGTCACTTTAAACATCTGCTATAGTCAGGTTGGTACCGTATTTCCTTTCCTCTGCCATATTTCTTTACACTCTGGAACTCTGTTCTCCGGGCCACTTTCATTCCCCCCACCCGTGTAAAACGAATCCTGTAGGTAAGCAAAATTTTGATAGTTTATTCATATACTTCGACACATTTACATACTTTGACACATATAAACAACAAATAACTACGCATAATATAAGATTAACACAAAGTCGTTTGCTTTGCATTTTTCTGGATATTTTCTTTGTTCATTATTCGCAATACATCGAAAACGCCCGGCTTATGAGTTGAATCTTAAAAGAATAAAAATGTTATTAGAAATATTTTACTGAATTTACAGTATTTTCAGTTTTACGTAATTTCTGGCAGTCATTTTCAGTTATTTTCAGGCACCTTAAGATTCTTTTTAGACCACTTTTTTGTCACTGTTGTGCCACTTTGGGCGTATTTGTGTAGGCATGAAGTGTTTATTATACAGAGACAGCGCGTCATAAAATGCTGACTAAAAACATAGTTTGATGACCTCAGAACCCTTGCATCGATCCTTGAACCCTTGCCATGTGTTCAATACGCAAGTTAAAACTGTCTCAGACCGGATATTACATGCATGTTTTACTAGCGTAAGTATGGTGACTTAAAACCTCTGGATCTCGGTAGCAGATTAATGACATCGAAAAAAGTTTCAAGGTTGCCCAAGAAAATCATCAACATATGATAGAAATTTCAACGATTTGGCATGAGCAGAAATTATAGAAGTGCTCCCCCCCCCCCCTCATAATTGGTACTTTTGGTAGCCAAAAATCATAGGTTTTCGGGGTTTTCTCATTAACCGCCCATGAAAAATTGGTGCTTTTATAAGCTGCGTAGAGTCCACCCTAGAGCACAGCTAAACAGTAATGCAAAAAAAAAAAAAAAAGAACAACCTGATTTACTCTTTTTGTATGGGCTGGAGAAAGTATGTAATGTTTAAATTTTGACCGTGTACTGTAGGATGGCTACAGTATGCCCGTCCTTCCGGTCGGTGCACAAATGGTCACTAGGCCAAGAGATATCCAAAACACTTGACCTCTTATCTCTGCGATCAATACAACCGAAAATTTGATGCCCTGAAGAATCGCATTTTCGGGCGCGGCTTTTTGGTACTTATTGGTACCGTCCACTACCGAGTAAAATAAATTTTTCTCATTTTTTAAAAATTTTATAACCTTCAAAATAAACAAGATGTTTTATTAAAGTGTTAGTACTGTCGAAATGTTCCGTCAGAGGAGAAGTTTGGGAACCCCTGGTCAGTAGGAAAGTTGAAACACCATAAGACTGTTCCAATATGCAGGAAGACATACAGCCGCTGTAATGACAAACGTGTTTCCCATACATAGGAGAACAGACTCACCATTGTTTCATTACGCTATCGAATAAATCACTGGGAACAGAAACAGCCGTAAAATATTTTGAATTAACCGCCTGGAGCGCCATAAAATGGCCGGCCTAGATGACCGAGCAGTTCTAGGCGCTACAGTCTGGAACCGCGCGACTGCTACGGTCGCAGGTTCGAATCCTGCCTCGGGCATGGATGTGTGTGATGTCCTTAGGTTAGTTAGGTTTAAGTAGTTCTAAGTTCTAGGGGACTGATGACCTCAGAAGTTAAGTCCGATAGTGCTCAGAGCCATTTGAACCATTTTGACATAAAGTGGGAGCTCCATATAAAACTTGTTGCTGGAAAACCACATACGAGATTCCTATGAGTAACGTTAAGGAAATGTAATTCATTCACGAAAGAAGTGGCTTTCAAAACACTCGTTACTCGTCAGTGTGGCACCCTCGCCAGATAATTATAATGTAAGAGAGAGAGAGAGAGGAGTGGCACGGTCGTTTAGTAAGCGTGAGAGATTCTCGACTAACTTCATTGGCAGACTCTACAAGAGAGGAATTGTGAGTAGCGGGGAGATTTAGTGTAGTATCGGACCGTCAAGTAACTATAGTTTACTTCGTTCTCACGAAAGACTTCTTACAACAAAAATCAATGTCCAAGAAAGAATAGGCAATCTAGGTTGCAAAATAGTTTTTTATTTATTTAATTTGTGACACATTTCATTCTCACTGGAGCATCATCAGACATCCGGGGGAAAAACAAGTTTCCTCAGTACAAATTTATGAGTCAGGAATCATCTATACAGCTACACTGTCAGATCCGAGTTGTGAAAAGAGCGTAAAACGCCAGTGTCAGTTTAGGAATAATACTGTCACCTTGCTAAACTGATATGAATTGTTTGGTGTTTTTCTAGACTGGGGCTGCAATCTGAAGGTTGTGGCCATAGCTTATGTTTGCTCTGTTTATTATATTGCAATTGGTAAAAGCAAAGGACAGAACATGCGCGTAATGCCGTGTTGTGATACGAATCCGTGCGGTTCATCTGTTGAGGGCTGTGTAAGTCGATTCGTTACAGAGCGAATAGCTCTTACAACTGAAAGCTCTACACCTTGCACATGCACGCTACGTAAAGGTGGTGTCCTCTAGACAGGATTAATGTCTAGAATGGTAAGTGGAATCTACGGAAAATCGCAGTTGCCAAACAGGAATCTGACTGGCTTTTCCTACTTGTGAGTACTTCGTTTTGCCGTCGCACCAACAAACACACTTCATCTCTGTATATCGCCGGAACTTTCTAGTACGTCTTTAAATTTATCTTTAGGCTCCTCGTTTGTGTATTTGCAACTGTAATTACTCAATCGACGCGGCTTCCATCCCCTGTCTCGTATCTTAATTTACAGCCCGCCTGAATAATGTAATAAGGTTCACAGCTGGCTCGGACGCAGACAGCAGCAAATGAAACATGTCATATGAATCAGCTACGCACAGTTCGTTGTTGGCGCATGGAGTGAATTTCACATTTTACAATAAATATTCATTGTCGTACCGTAAACTCAGTAACTGTCTTTTTGTGTCGTATCCCATTATAAGATTACGGGCAATTGTCAGGAGCCTGTCACTCCGCTTAAATATTTAGGAGTAGTACAGTGAACCGTAATGAAATGCAATGAACACGCAAAATCGGTGCCAGGGAAGGGAAAAGAAAGACTCAGATTTGTTGGAAGGTGTCTGGGAAAGTGCAGTGAATCTACAAACGAAACCGCTTACAAGACACTAACACGACCATCTAGGAAACCAGTCCACCTTTCGGAGGTCTTTTCAAGTAGGCCTGACAACTGAATTAAACGAATTCAGAAACGCTCTTAGCACCCGACCCAATACAAAAATCTAACTGAGATGCTCACACAATGTAAATGGGAATCATTAGGAAAGAGGTGACGTTGGAACCGACTTGGGTGAATCTAAAGAATTAAGATTCAAGGGAGGCTGTGCTTCAGAACGTAAAATTTTTCAGTTTTAGGGTTCTGTGCCTCATTCTGAAAAAACGGAACCCTTATAGGATCAATTTGTTGGTCTGTCTATTTGCCTGTCTATTTAAGAACCTTTTCTCTCAGAATCTAGTAGCGTATCGAATTCAAATATATGTCACATTTTACGGTCTATGGTCCGTTGGCAGTGCAGACATTGTAAGCTTTGATACTCGAAAACTCACTCATCAAACCCTAGAGAGTACTTCCCTTTGACGTAGAATCGTGTAATTTGCCAAGAAGCAAGATTTCGCAGTAAAAGTAAAGGGAGAATATCCGAAAATTGTTAGTCTGTAATTATATAACACGAAAAAATACTTTTTGTCACTTTTATATCCGTCTGTCTGTTTGTCTGTCCGTCTGTTAAGACTTTTTTCTCCTGAAAAGTTTGGCATATCAAGTTCAAATTTATGTCACATACTGAGATCTATGGTCCCCTGGCGGAGTAGATATGTTAAGCTTCTAAATCAGTTCAGTCAAAAGATAGGGACATTTATGTCACTTATTTTGATACTCGAAAACTCACACATCAGAACGAGGAACCATAAAATTTCGGGAGAAGCAAAGTTCGACAGTACAAGTAAAGGGAACAATACGATATTGGTACTCTGTGATTATACCAGACGAAAAAAATATTTCCTTTGTCGCTTGTTATCCGACTTCAAACTTAAGTTAAAACATTCTCGGAAGTCTTTGAATCCCCAGGACCTATGTCTTGTCAGTATCAGTGTTGATAACAGGCAAAAGTGGCCGAGATTCCAGAGTCCTGGAATGGATGAACCGTCTATGTACGTAATTAAGTTTGTACGGAACCCTTAGTGCGCGAGTCCTACTCGCACCTCGCCATTTTTGTTTTTTATGCGAAGTACCCTCTGTCGCTGGACAGTATCTTGCTGTGAGTATACAGGGTGGTCCATTGATAGTGACCGGGCCAAATATCTCACGAAATAAGCATCAAACAAAAAAGCTACAAAGAACGAAACTCGTCTAGCTTGAAGGGGGAAACCAGATGGTGCTATGGTTGGCCCACTAGATGGCACTGCCATCGGTCAAACGGACATCAGCTGCGTTTTTTTTAAGTAGGAACCCCCATTTTTTATTATATATTCGTGTAGTACGTAAAGAAATATGAATGTTTTAGATGGACCACTTTTTTCGCTTTGTGATAGATGGCGCTGTAAAAGTCACAAACGTATAAGTACGTGGTATCACGTAACATTCCGCCAGTGAGGATGGTATTTCCTTCCTGATACATTGCCCGTGTTAAAATGGACCGTTTACCAGTTGCGGAAAAGGTCGATATTGTATTGATGTATGGTTTTTGTGATCAAAATGCCCAACGGGCGTGTGCTATGTATGCTGCTTGGTATCCTGGACGACATCATCCAAGTGTCCGCTCCGTTCGCCGGATAGTTACGTTATTTAATGAAACAGGAAGTGTTCAGCCACATGTGAAACGTCAACCACGACCTGGAACAAATGATGATGCCCAACTAGGTGTTTTAGCTGCTGTCACGGCTAATGCGCACATCAGTAGCAAACAAATTCGAGAATCGGCAATCTCAAAAACGTCGGTGTTGAGAATGCTACATCAACATCGATTGCACCCGTACCATGTTTCTATGCACCAGGAATTGCATGGCGACGACTCTGATCGTCGTGTACAGTTCTGTCACTGGGCACAAGAAAAATTACGGGACGATGACAGATTTTTTGCACGCGTTCTATTTAGCGACGAAGTGTCATTCACCAACAGCGGTACGTAAACCGGCATAATATGCACTATTAGACAACGGAAAATCCACGATGGCTGCGACAACTGGAATATCAGCGACCTTGGCGGGTTAATGTATGGTGCGGCATTATGGGAGGAAGAATAATTGGCCCCCATTTTATCGATGGCAGTCTAAATGGTGCAATGTATACTGATTTCCTACGTAATATTCTACCGATGTTGCTACAAGATGTTTCACTGCATGACAGAATGACGATGTACTTCCAACATTATGGATGTCCGGCACATAGCTCGCGTGCGGTTGAAGCGGTATTGAATAGCATATTTCATGACAGGTGGATTGGTCGTCGAAACACTATACCATCGCCCGCACGTTCATCGGATCTGATGTCCTAGGATTTCTTTCTGTGGGGAAAGTTGAAGAATATTTGCTATCGTGATCCAACGACAACGCCTGACAACATGCGTCAGTGAATTGTCAATGCATGTGCGAACATTACGGAAGGCGAACTACTCGCTGCTGAGAGGAATGTCGTTACACGCATTGCCGAATGCATTGAGGTTGACGGACATCATTTTGAGCATTTATTGCATTAATGTGGTATTTACAGGTAATCACGTTGTAACAGCATGCGTTCTCAGAAATGATAAATTCACTAAGGTACATGTATCACATTGGAAAAACCAAACAAAATGTTCAAACGTACCTACGTTCTGTATTTTAATTTAAATCCTGCCTGTTACCAACTGTTCGTCTACAATTGTGAGCCATATGTTTGTGATTATGACAGCGCCGTCTATCACAAAGCGAAAAATGTGGTCCAACTAAAACATTCATATTTCTTTACGTATTACACGAAATTGTAATAAAAATGGGGATTCCTATTTTAAAAAACGCTGTTGATATCCGTTTGACCTATGGCAACGCCATCTAGCGGGCCAACCACAGCGCCATCTGGTTTCCCCCTTCAAGCTAGACGAGTTTCGTTCTTTGTAGTTTTTTCGTTTGACGCTTATTTCGTGAGATATTTGGCCTAGTCACGATCAACGGCCCACCCTGTATATATATAGACGATATGCTTTGCTGTCAGTTACAGCTAATGCCTATTGCAAATAAGTATACCTTTCAAAGGCATGTCTAAAGCTACTTCTACCTCTTTCAGAGAACTACGTCCTAAATAACATGTGTTTACGCCATAGTCACCGGTTCGTATTTTTGACTAACTGAAAAAACTGTATGATTGTAGTTTAGGTCGCCGTAATGTTAAACGCCGTGTTTCGTTCATGTTACCGAGTGAGGGTGGCAGTTCACATATGTTTCCGGCAATGCAGATTTATTATGTTTTCCGTGGTTTCCTTAAATCTCTTATGCAAATACGGGATGGTTTCTTTGAAAAGAACACAACCAGTTTCCTTCCCTGTGCTTCCTCAAAGCGAGTTTGTGCTTCGCTTCTAATTCGCTCATCATGAACGGGATGTTAACGCCTCACCTTTAGATGCCAGAGGTTACTGAATGGAAGATCATATTCCTGGATAACTCCAAAAACGGGTCTCCCCATGTGTCTTGTCATATTCACTCGCTTTGCCCTGTATAACAATTTTCTGGATGTCTAGTAAAGAATCTCCTGTCACATGGGTTTCAGCAAATGTCAATATTTGCTGTAACCAATAAACGATAAATTATTCAATACACTAAGAGACTAAAGTAAACGAATAAAATATAGTTATATAAAATAGTCCACTAGACACTAAAGTCGGAACACTAAACACGTCTGCAACATGCACTGAACGAAACTATCCACGCTCAATGACTGCGACAGCAGGGTGGGCTTTATACAGCCGCGGCGCCTTATTGTCTGGAAGCGTCAAGGCGACACGAGGCGGAGGGTTCCAGGCGTGCATCTGCTCCAGTCCTTTCGATGTCGCCGCGGTCGCAGCCCTAGCCCGCCGGCGGCAAACTTTACCCGAAGGTTCGCGCACCGAGATAAATTCTAAGTGTGCCCGCAGCACCGTAACACTATCATGATTCACACCACTCGTTTTCAGTTAACCTGCTTACTACCATAATAATTATTTATTTTAACTCATTACTGAATGTATTTTAAAAGATAACTATCGTCAAACAAGTAAAATAAAAAATTCCAACATAATTTTGTGATTTTACAAAGCCCCATGAAGTCGGCGCCTGTTTACCCACAACCTTTTCCTTCCTCCCTGTTCCATTCGCTGATGGCGAGAGGGAAGAATGACTGCCGCTAAATTGAAATATGAGCTCTAACTTCCCTGACTTTTCTAGCCGTGATCCTTTCACGGGGCGTATGTATTAGGAAGTAATACGTTGCTCGACTCTACTTGGAACACACACTCTCGAGTAAGCTTCCCTGGGATGCATAAAGCCTCGCTTGTGGCACCTCTCACTGGATTTTGTTGAACATTTCCGTCACGGTTTTGCACTCACTAAACGATTCAGCGGCGAAACGGGTCTCTTGGCTATTAATAAAACCTTATAAGTACCCCAGATTCAGAAACAACACTAAAGAATTTCTCCAAAATATTTTTTAAGTCACTTCTTCTTAGGATGATATACGTTTCTTATTAATATACGCTTGGTATCTGGTTTTCGAACAATACGTTTTATTTCGTCATTCCACTTTAGTTCGCTGCGGACAGTTACTCGCAGATATTTTACAGTAGTTACTCTTTACACTGATTTATTGCCAATAATGTGATCGAACAACAGTGGTTTCGTCTCTTTATGCGCAGTGCGTTCAGGCTCAATTGACAGTCTCTACTCCAGTTGTCTATAATGTGCAGGTCTTCTTACATTGCACTAGTCTTCTGGCGTTGCAGTCTTCCCATACACAACAGCCTTAAGGACCTTCCGACGTACTCCTGTAGATTACTAACATACGTACTGTAAATTGTACACTTCCTAGTTTTGTTCTATTAAGAACGACGTGTTGAGGTTCTGTCTGCAGAGAAGACCTGAATCCAATCATAAATCTGGCTCTCAGCGCTATGGGACTTAACAGCTATGGTCATCAGTCCCCTAGAACTACTTAAACCTAACTAACCTAAGGACAGCACACAACACCCAGCCATCACGAGGCAGAGAAAATCCCTGACCCCGCCGGGAATCGAACCCGGGAACCCGGGCGTGGGAAGCGAGAACGCTACCGCACGACCACGAGATGCGGGCTCATAAATCTGGCCCGACATTCGGTAAGCCTGTATTTTGCCCAATAAACGCAGTGCAAAACTGTACGAAATGGCCTTTTTCACGTCAAGGGACACCGTTCTCTACAGCATTCTGGGTCTCATGGACGAACACAGCCAGTCGAGTGTTGCAAGTTTTCCGGTTACGGAATCCATATTGATTGTTATAGTGGAGATTTTAGTTTTCCTAAAATGCCGTAATACATTAGCATATAAAAAGGTTCCATATTTCTACGAAGGTGGGGGTCAGCTCGCTAGGTACACTACGTTGTTCCAATGAGCTGCAATAAACTGCTGCTAGAAGTCCAGTACGCTTTTTGATGGTTGTGCCATCACCATCAAGTTTGTTTCGTTCTTTTTTCGAGGTGGCATGTAGCTGTGGCAAGCACATGCGTCGCGTGTTTATCAGATAGCGATGTAGCTAAAGGTTGTGTTTCGTCTTGCACTGGTGAAGAAACATTAGCGTCAATTACGGCATTAAAACGTGTTTACCCGTTTCTACACGTCTGTAGCAGCTCTACATAACGCGTAAGCGAACGAATACACATGTTGCACAATGCCATGGTGCATACACGTGCTTGGCGTCACTCGTTTGAAAAATCAGTGTTTTCCAGGTCTTACAACACAAAGATGTTAATTCTTTATTTGTATTTTCTGTGCTGCCGACCGCTGGTGGCCGAGCGGTTCTGGGCGCTTCAGTCTGGAACCGCGCGACCGCTACGGTCGCAGGTTCAAATCCTGCCTCGGGCATGGATGTGTGTGATGTCCTTAGGTTAGTTAGGTTTAAGTAGTTCTAAGTTCTAGGGGACTGACGACCTCAGATGTTAAGCCCCATAGTTCTCAGAGCCATTTGAACCATTTGTATTTTCTGCTACCAGTTTCTTTATTTGTTTATGTTTAGTTTATCACAACGCAATGCGTTTCGAGCATTTTCTAATCTTCTGGCGTTTATGCATACAGACAATTGTTACTTAAAATTATCTTAAACTAGATTCACATATAACTTTTGATACTATTCGCTACGGGAGGGGCTGTTGGGGTATTTGGAGGGGGGAGGGGGGGTAGTGGTTGACCATAAATTACTGTCCAGTGTCTTCTGCTGGTGTGGAACTGTGTATCGTTCTTTATTGTGATTGACGCCATAGCGGTTTTGGCGTCCCTAAGCCTCGTTTGCATCGCTGGTACACTGGCGGAGTCGTTGCGAGACATTACACTTTTGCATTATCTATTTAGTTCATATCTGGCTTAGCGCATTTTTTAAGTTACTTCGTTAATTTCCTTAATCAGTAGAAATCACGAATTTGATAGAACGGTATGTTGGCCTCGACGGCAAAGGTATCGCCCGGAGTGTCCCAGGGCCGTGCGATATGACCGCTGTTGTTCTCTCTATATATATAAATGATTTGGCGGACTGGGTGGGCAGCAAACTACGATTGTTTGCTGATGATGCTGTGGTGTGCGGCAAGGTATCGAGGCAGAGTGACTGTTGGAACATACAAGACGACTTAAACAAAATTTCTAGCTGGTTTGATGAATGGCAGCTAGCTGTAAATGTGGAAAACTGTAAGTTAACGCGGATGAGTAGGAAGAACAAACCTGTAATGTTCGATCACAGCGTTACTATTGTTCTGCTTGACCCAGTCAAATCATTTAAATATCTGGGCATAACGTTGTAAAATGATATGAAATGGAATGAGCCTGTGAGAACTGGGGTAAGGAAGGCAAGTAATCGATTTCGGTTTCTTGGGAGGATTTTAGGAAAGAGTGGCTCACCTGTAAAGGAGTCCGCATATAGGACGCTGGTTCGACCTATTCTTGAGCACTGTCGAGTGTTTGGGATCCGTATCAGGTCGGACTGAAGGAAAACATCGAAGCAATTCAGAGGCGGGCTGCTAGATCTGTTACCGGTAGGTTCGAACAACACGTAAGTGTTACGGAGATGCTTTGGAATTCAAATGGGAATCCCTGGAGGGGAGGCGGCGTTCTTTTCGAGTAGCACTACTGAGAAAATTTAGAGAACCGGCATTTTGGCCGGTCGTGGTGACCGAGCGGTTCTGGGAGCTTCAGTCCGGAACTGCGCGACTGCTACGGTCGCCGGTTCGAATCCTGCCTCGGGCATGGATGTGTGTGATGTCCTTAGGTTAGTTAGGTTTAAGTAGTTCTGAGTTCTAGGGGACTGATGACCTCAGATGTTAAGTCCCATAGTGCTCGGAGCCATTTGAACCATTTGAACCGGCATTTGAAGCTGACTGTAGAACGAATCTACTGCCGCCAACATATATTGCACGTAAGAACCACGAAGATAAGAGTCGAGAAATTAGGGCTCATACGGAACCATATAGATGGTCATTTTACGCTCGCTCTGTTTGCGACTGGAACAGGAAAGGCAATGACCAGTAGTGGCATAGGGTACCCTCCGCCACGCACCGTACGGTGGCTTGCGGAGTATGTGTGTAGATGTAGATGTAGAACAGTTCGCGGTTCTTATTGAGACACTTTCGGCCCGCAAAAGGGCACAGTATATGGCTTGTTTACCACTTAATATCCCGTCCAAAGACATGCAATTTCAGTGACTGTAATCTGCGAGGAAGGGGGTCTATAAGGTGGGTAATAAATCATTTTCTGCCACCTCTCCCAAGGCGGCTAGGATGGCGTTCCAGAAGTCATCACGGATTCTTGGAGCGGTGTCAGGAGAGTTTCCTCACATGGCCCGTTTCGTCAACATCCAAACGTTTTCAGCAGAGTCTAGGTCTGATGCAGAAGGACACCAATCGAGAAGATAGACCTCATTCTGTTCTACAGAGCACTCCTGCACCGGCGGTGACATGTTTATAAGAGACTGGTCCTTTTGGAAACAGTTGTCGCACAGATGGGACCATAATATTACTCGTAATATGGCTATACTGGAGAGCATCAAGTCGAAAATATATCCTGTGAAGCATTTCAAGTCCACGGGAACATATACATCCTTGAACTGCAGGCACTTGGCCACTGCGAGATGACTCGAATATGTATTTGAGGTCGAAACGGGCATCTTGCGGCCTGTTAACTCGTACTGGATCGTTTTTCGCTAAGGATAATGCCGATTCGTCGGAAAACATCACGTTTCGCCAGTCACGGTTGACACTGTCCTGGAAAGCGCTGGTCGGTACAGTCGATGATCATCACGGAGCCTCTCCTTGGTGACCACACGTTTTCTAAGCAGGCCGGCGTCCCGAAGCCGGCGCAGAACAGCACCCAACGAGCGGGGAAACGCAGTAGCATGTTCCAACTGCACCGCATTTTAAAAAAGGATTTTGCTGTGACATGTTGATAAGCTCATTATCCTGGGCTGATGTTGTTAGACAAAGTCTAGTTCCCACATGCCTACTTAATTCTCCAGTACTTGAATGACGTTTTAACCATCGTCGCACAGTGCGCTCGGAAACGCCACACAGTGCTGTTGAATTCCCTTCGTCCACAAGAGCGATGACGCGGTGACGAATAACGTGTTCACTATGAGGCATGGCGCATGAATAATGTGACTCGACTGAAAGCTACACTACTGGCCATTAAATCTGCTACACCAAGAAGAAATGAAGATGATAAACGAGTATTTATTGGACAAATATATTGTACTAGAACTGACCTGTGATTACATTTCCACGCAATTTGGGTGCATAGATCCTGAGAAATCAGTACCCAGAACAACCACCTCTGACCGTAATAACGGCCTTGATACTCCTGGGCATTGAGCCAAACAGAGCTTGGATGGCGTGCACAGGTACAGCTGTCCATGCAGCTTCAACACGATACCACAGTTCATCAAGAGTAGTGACTGGCGTATTGTGACGAGCCAGTTGCTCGGCCACCATTGACCAGACGTTTTCAGTTGGTGAGAGATCTGGAGAATGTGCTGGCCAGGGCAGCAGTCGAACATTTTGTGAATCCAGAAAGGCCCGTACAGGACTTGCAACACGCGGTCGTGTATTATCCTGCTGAAATGTAGGGTTTCGCAGGGATCGAATGAAGGGTAGAGCCACGGGTCGTAACACATCTGAAATGTAATATCCACTATTCAAAGTGCCTTCAATGTGAACAAGAGGTGACCGAGACGTGTAACCAATGGCATCCCATACGATCACGCCGGGTGATACGCCAGTATGGCGATGACTTATACACGCTTCCAATGTGCGTTCACCGCGATGTCGCCAATCACGGATGCGACCATCATGATGCTGTAAACAGAACCGGGATTCATCCGAAAAAATGACGTTTTGCCATTCGTGCACCCAGGTTCGTCGTTGAGTACACCATCGCAGGCGCTCCTGTCTGTGATGCAGCGTCAAGGCTAACCGCAGCCATGGTCTCCGAGCTGATAGTCCATGCTGCTGCAAACGTCGTCGAACTGTTCGTGCAGATGGTTGTTGTCTTGCAAACGTCCCCATCTGTTGACTCAGGGATCGAGACGTGGCTGCACGATCCGTTACAGCCATGCGGATAAGATGCCTGTCGTCTCTACTGCTAGTGATACGAGGAAGTTGGCATCCAGCACGGCGTTCCGTATTACCCTCCTGAACCCACCGATTCCATATTCTGCTGATAGTCATTGTATCTCGACCAACGCGAGCAGCAATGTCGTGATACGATAAACCGCAATCGCGATATACGACAATCCGAAACGTGATGGTACGCATTTCTCCTTCTTACACAAGGCATCACAACAACGTTTCACCAGGTAACGCCCTACAACTGTTGTTTATGTATGGGAAATCGGTTGGAAACTCATGTCAGCACGTTGTAGGTGTCGCCACCGGCGCCAACCTTGTGTGAATGCTCTGAAAAGCTAATCATTTACATATCACAGCATCTTCTTCCTGTCGGTTAAATTTCGCGTCTGTAGCACGTCCTCTTCGTGGTGTAGCAGTTTTAATGGCCAGTAATGTATGTGGTCTAGGCATTAGGCCATCCTCGTGTACTGTCACTGGCTATTATACACGGTAGCGCCAATGAAACTAGGGATGCGTATTCAAATACAGAGCCGGCCGGAGCGGCCGAGGGGTTCTAGGCGCTTCAGCCTGGGACCACGCGACCGCTACTGTCGTAGGTTCGAATCCTGCCTCAAGCATGGATGTGTGTGATGTACTTAGGTTAGTTAGGTTTAAGGAGTTCTAGGGGACTGATGACCTCAGAAGTTAAGTCCCAGGGTGATCAGAGCCACTTGAACCATCAAATACAGAGATATGTAAACAGGCAGAATACGGCGCTACGGTCGGCAACGCCTGTATGAGACAGCGAGTGTCTGGCGCAGTTGTTAGATCGGTTAGTGCTGCTACAATGGCACGTTATCAAGATTTAAGTGAGTTTGGACGTCGTGTTATAATCGGTGCCCGAGCGATGGGACACAGCATCTGGGAGGTAGCAATGACGTAGGGATTTTCCCGTACGACCATTCCACGAGTGTACTATGAATATCAGGAATCGAGTAAAACATCAAATCTTCGACATCGCCGCGCCCGGAAAAAGATCCTTTAGGAACGGAACCAACGACGACTGAAGAGAATCGTTCATCGTGACAGACGTGCAACCCTTCCGCAAATTGGTGCAGATTTCAGTCCTGGGTCATCAACAAGTGTCAGCGTGCGAACCATTCAACGAATTATCATCGATATGAGCTTTCGGAGCCAAGGCCCACTCGTGTACCTTTATGACTGCACTACACAGCTTTACACCTCGCCTGAGGTTGAGCCCGTCAACACCGACCTCGGACGGTTGACGACTGGAAACACGTTGCCTGGTCGGACGCGTCTCGTTTCAAATTGTATCGAGCGGATGCACTTGTACGGTTATGGAGACAACTTCATGAATCCATGGAACCTGCTTGTCAGCAGGGGACTGTTCAAGCTGGTGGAGGCTCTGTAATGATCAAGCGGAGTGAATGGGACCCCTGAGACGTCTAGATACGACTCTGACAGGCGACACGTGCGCGAGCATCCTATCTGATCACCTGCATCCAATCATATCCATTGCGCATTCCGACGGATTTGGGCAATTCAAGCAGGATAATGCGACACCCCACACGTCTAGAATTGCTACAGAGTGTCTCCAGGAACACTCTTCTGAGTTTAAACGCTTCCGCTGGCAATCAAACTCTATGTTCGTGTCTATGAACAATATTGAGCATATCTGGGATGCCTTGCAACGTACTGTTCAGAAGAGACCTCCACCTCGTATTACTCTTACGGATTTATGGACAGCCCTGCACATCCATGATGTTAGTTCTCTCCAGAACTACTCCTGACATTAGTGGAGTCCACGCCACGTCGTGTTGCGGTACTTCTGCGTCATCGCGGGGTCCTACTCGGTATTAGGCAGGTGTACCAGTTTTTTTGGCACTTCAGAATGGTTCGCTTGCAGACACCTATCTTGCGGCAACAGACTTTCGGTCTATTACTTTGTATTATCAGTGAAACTGTATGAATGATTCTCATGTATTTTTTCAAATGACTTATTTAATTTAATTTTTTGGCTCCAGGGACGTCAATCTCCACCAGAAGCGACTCTCACTGATTTACAGCCAACATTGTACCGTGTTTTCTGTGTAAAATTAGCTGCACATCCTTATAATGTGTCTCATATGCCACAATGGAGGGTTTCATAGAGAAAAAATTGTTAACCCAGGAGGATATGTCTCTTATGGCGAAAAAATTCATGGATTCGACCATGAGGCAGTTTACATATAAAACCTGCATGTTGTTTATTCAACTGCACTGACCATTTATGAACCTATGTCTATTCAGTCAACATGCACTATATCTGCAGGTAATAGGAGCATATTATATTTGCAGAAAATATTTTGTGCCTTCTTGTAACATACTGGAAAGACCAGTTTCTCATAATTTTTGAAGTGATATTTCCTTGTCTGGATGTTTCCAAGGAAAATAGAATAATACGGCATTTTGCATTCCATTCAAGTCAGTGGTGTACCGAATTCTGGCTGCGATTTCCGCTGGCCAATTTTTGTGTGTCGAATGTACGTTATAAGGATGGAAATGGTGATTTCTTAGAATGCGATGTACACAAGTTTCAGAAATTACAATCTCCTGTTCAAGCTGCCTTGTGCTCACATCTGGCTTTGCTGGAACAGAAGCGAAAACAGTAACTTTGTCGTCTTCTTCTGTACGAGTTCTACGATAATCCCGTGGTCTTCGGTTAAAACTTCCGGTTTCCTGAAAAGTGACGAAAAGACGAGAAAACATCTATCGAGAACGTGGGCTCCTATCAGGATAACGCTCTTTGTCGAATTCCTCCAAAAAATTGTTTCAAATGGCTCTGAGCACTATGGGACTTAACTTCTAAGGTCATCAGTCCCCTAGAACTTAGAACTACTTAAACCTAACTAACCTAAGGAAATCACACACATCCATGCTCGAGGCAGGATTCGAACCTGCGACCGTAGCGGTCGCGGGGTACCAGTCTGTAGCGCCTAGAACCGCTCGGCCACGCCGGCCGGCGAATTCCTCCACCTGAGGAGCATTACGTCTATCTTCAGCCACAATAACAGACTCGTAATGGCGATGCAGTTTTTAATCAAAGACTGCCTTACAGAACGTGTCATATAAAAGTACTACAGTACTGTACTATACGCACCCGCGTCGCAAATAAGAAAACATTATTTCAGTTACTATTCCGCTAACTTACTTTCTACATACATTAGTAATCTTCTCCGTTGGTATACGTTGCACTCACACAAGCGTTCACCTGAAGATGGTTGATTAAATGATCAGAGTACATTTTCCTTGTGTTTCTGTTTACCGTCAATTCCAGCAACTGGACGAGTTACGTTACTCCTGATATCTGCTTTGTGTTCCAGTACAAGAGAATCAAAGTCAGTTTTGTGTTACTTTTTTAATGACATCGTGATTTCCTGAATGGTACACTGAGATACATTTTTGAACAGGTCTTGAGGAGAGGTAGTGAATTACCAAGTAAAATAATACAGGGCACAACTTTTAAAAAAGACTTGCTGCTGTACATATCTTCGCAACAAAAAAAGTTACAAGAATGTTAGTCTTGGTGGTTAATGTTCCCTGGTAATTGAACAACATTTGTTGGATATATTTTCATTTTGCTCCTGGACAGAAGTTATTTGGTGTGACAAGATAAGTGGGACATCCTGTGTACAACATGAATATCGAGGTCACAATACACTTCTCTGGACCACACCTAATGTTAATTCTACATGTATCAATGGGTCTCTAGCCAAGATAACATGCTCCGCACTCTCTACTAAGGAATTCGGAATCCAGTCACAAATTTCTTTCGATAGTCTATGTGACCGTATTTTCCTTAATAAGCATTGGAGTGGTAGTATGTCAAATGCTTATGTCTTTTGATTCGCGAATCAACCGGAGAGAGACATCAAACTATGTAGTACTTGCTACATGTATACCTAAGTTAAGGGACCTTATCCTCAGAAACTTACACCAATATATAATTTATTTAAATCTAGAAATGGTGCAATATGCAGCATTACGTACAGACGTTAGGATCCATGTAATGCTCAACATTCGCACACTGAAAAGTTTAGTAGTTCTTTCTGTAGAAGAAGTAAACGGAAATCCATTGAAGCCATACTGCACGTAAAGCTATTTGCTGACCAGCACACATCAGAGACCTGAGTTTATCCTAAAATGAAACGCAGTAATGATAGTATCTCCAGTACGCATAGTTTAATAGTAAATTTTTCCAATGATGTCATCCAGATATAAGGTCGATAGTCGACTTATAGGTGTAGGAGAAACATCCACAAACGTTAACAGCTCACGTAGCGTGCATCTAACGAGACACAATCTACAGGACATAGAAAAATACAGGTGAATTTTGCTGACTCCTTTTCTTTTCTTATAACACGCGAAATTATTAGCAGCTGCATACGAACAGAGAACGCTGCTACCGACGACATTTAAGTTTCTCCGCCGATACAGCTTGAGAAATTATGTTTGTCTCCACGGAATTTATAGACCTCTGCCAGCAGCGAACGAAACATTAAAATTATAATCTGCATATGAGTGCCGGAACCTGTTCGTGAAAAATTATGGTAATTTCTTACTTCTCACTATCCACTAAGGACCACGGCGCCGTGTCTTTCTCCCACGCATACTTCAGAAATACCTTTTACTCTTTCCCCACTCGTGATCACACAAGAGAATTTAAATTTTTAATTGAACAAAAAAAAAAAAAAAATCACATTGCGACAAATGTCAGAGCTGCACATAAAAATTTTACCGGGCTGTGATATCATAACTGTTTTTAACTTAAGAAATTACTTTTGAGCACATGTATATGTTCGCCTGCTCTGTGTGTGTGTGTGTGTGTGTGTGTGTGTGTGTGTGTGTGTGTAAGACTTGACGCCTAGCAAACAAGGTGTACGTTTCGCTAGCGATGGAGGCTCATACTTCCAACTACCGCCATTCCGGCAATGCGTGTACTGCAGTTATTGTTTTGTTCATGTAAAATACGTCTTTGATGCGTAATAATAAGAACGAGGTAAAAGTGTTGCAGGATTCTGGAGCAGATTTTACACTGAGGTAACAAAAGACATAGACTAAAGATATGCACATATACAGATGGCGATACTGCCATGCAAACAAGGTATTAAAGGGGCAGTGCATTCGCGGAGCTGTCGTTTGTACTCAAGTAATTCATTTCAAAAGGTTTCCGACGTGATTACGGCCGCAAGACGGAAATTAACAGACTTTGAACGCCGAATGGCTGTCGGAGCTAGACGCATAGGACACTCCATTTCAGGAATGGTAAGGGAATTCAGTATCCCGAGATCCACGGTGTCAAGAGTGTGCAGGGAATACCAATATTCGGGCATTACCTCCCACCACACACAGCATAGTGGTTGATGGCATTCACTTAACGACCGAGAGCAGCAGCGCTTGCGTCAGTGCTAACATACAAGCAACACTGCGTGAAATACATCCAGAAATCAATGTGGGACGTACGACGAACGTATTCTTTAGGACAGTGCGGCTAAATTTGGTGCTAATGGGCCACGGCAGCAGAAGACCGAAGCGAGTGCCTTTGCTAGCAGCACGACATCGCCTGCAGCGCCTCTCCTGAAAAAATGGTTCAAATGGCTTTGAGCACTATGGGACTTAACTTCTGAGGTCATCAGTCCCCCAGAACTTAGAACTACTTAAACCTAACTAACCTAAGGACATCACACACATCCATGCCCGAGGCAGGATTCGAACCTGCGACGCAGCGGTCGCGCTGTTCCAACTGTAGCGCCTAGAACCGCTCGGCCACTCCGGCCGGCCGCCTCTCCTGAGCTCGTGACCATCTCGGTTGGACCGTAGACGACTGGAAAGCCGTGGCCTGGTCAGATGAGTCCCGATTTTACTTGCAACCTGATGTTAGTGTTCGATTGTGGCGCAGACCATAAGAAGCCATCAACCCAGATTGTCAACAAGGAAGCGTGCAAACTGGTGGTGGCTCCATAATGGTGTGGGCTGTGTTTACATGGAATTGACTGGGTGCTCTGTTATGTTCGGCTACTTGGAGACTATTTGAAGCCATTCATGGACTTCATGTTGCCGCGCGGAATAGCCGCGCTGTTACATGATGATGATGATGTTTGGTTTTTGGGGCGCTCAACTGCGTGGTTATCAGTGCCCGTACAAATTCCCAATCTTTACTCAGTCCAATCTCCCCACTTTCATGGATGATGATGAAAATGATGAGGACAATAGAAACGCCGGCCACTGTGGTCTAGCGGTTCTAGGCGCTTCAGTCCGGAACCGCGCTGCTGCTACGGTCGCAGGTTGGAACACAGCCTCAGGCACGGATGTGTGTGATGTCCTTAGGTTAGTTAGGTTTACGTAGTTCTAAGTCTAGGAGACTGATGGCCTCAGATGTTAAGTCCCATAGTGCTTAGAGCCATTTGAACCATGTTTTTGACAACACAAACTCCCAGTCCCCAGGAGGAGAATATCCCCAACCCGCCCCGGTCAGGGCGTCATGTCACGGATTGCGCTGCCCCTCTCGCCGAGGTTCGAGTCCTCGATCGGGCATGGGTGTGTGTGTTGTTCTTAGCATAAGTTAGTTTAAGTAGTGTGTAAGTCTAGGGACCGATAACCTCAAGCAGTTTGGTCCCTTAGAAATTGACACACACTTGAACATTTGAACTTCATGTTCCCAGACAACGATGGAATGTTCGTGGATGACAATGCGTCATGTCGCCACAATGTCGTGGTTGCCTTTAAGAACATTCTGGACAATTCGACCGAATCATTTGGCCGTCAAGATCGTCCGACGTGAATCCCATCGAATATTTATGGAACATAATCGAGAGGTCAGTTTGTGCACGAAATCCTGCACTGGCAACTCTTTCGCAGTTATGGACAGATGTAGAGGCAGCGTAGTTCAATATTTCTGCAGGGTCCTCTAACGACTTGTTGAGTCCATGTCACGTCGAGTTTCTGCACCACGCCGGCACAAAGGAGGTCCGACACGATATTAGGCGGTATCAAATGACTTTTGTCACCTCAGTGTATATAAACATAAGACTCTGATGTTTTTAAATTATAGTATAAATGGTAAAATAATGGAGTCCATCATTCTACCACGAATTCTTTACAGACGAATGGAAAAACTACTAGAAGCCGACCTCGGGGAAGACCAGTTTGGATTCCGTAGAAATACTGGAACACGTGAGGCAATACTGATCTTACGACTGATCTTAGAAGAAAGATTAAGGAAAGACAAACCTACGTTTCTAGCATTTGTAGACTTAGAGAAAGCTTTTGACAATGTTGACTGGAATACTCTCTTTCAAATTCTAAAGGTGGCAGGGGTAAAATACAGGGAGCGAAAGGCTATTTACAATTTGTACAGAAAGCAGATGGCAGTTATAAGAGTCGAGGGACATGAAAGGGAAGCAGTGGTTGGGAAGGGAGTAAGACAGGGTTGTAGCCTCTCCCCGATATTATTCAATCTGTATATTGAGCAAGCAGTAAAGGAAACAAAAGAAAAATTCGGAGTAGGTATTAAAATCCATGGAGAAGAAATAAAAACTTTGAGGTTCGCCGATGACATTGTAATTCTGTCAGAGACAGCAATGGACTTGGAAGAGCAGTTGAACGGAATGGATGGTGTCTTGAAGGGAGGATATAAGATGAACATCAACAAAAACAAAACGAGGATAATGGAATGTAGTCGAATTAAGTCGGGTGATGTTGAGGGTATTAGATTAGGAAATGAGACACTTAAAGTAGTAAAGGAGTTTTGCTATTTGGGGAGCAAAATAACTGATGATGGTCGAAGTAGAGAGGATATAAAATGTAGACTGACAATGGCAAGGAAAGCGTTTATGAAGAAGAGGAATTTGTTAACATCGAGTATAGATTTAAGTGTCAGGAAGTCGTTTCTGAAAGTATTTGTATGGAGTGTAGCCATGTATGGAAGTGAAACATGGACTGTAAATAGTTTGGACAAGAAGAGAATAGAAGCTTTCGAAATGTGGTGCTACAGAAGAATGCTGAAGATTAGATGGGTAGATCACATAACTAATGAGGAAGTATTGAATAGGATTGGGGAGAAGAGAAGTTTGTGGCACAACTTGACCAGAAGAAGGGATCGGTTGGTAGGACATGTTCTGAGGCATCAAGGGATCACCAATTTAGTATTGGAGGGCAGCGTGGAGGGTAAAAATCGTAGGGGGAGACCAAGAGATGAATACACTAAGCAGATTCAGAAGGATGTAGGTTGCAGTAGGTACTGGGAGATGAAGAAGCTTGCACAGGATAGAGTAGCATGGAGAGCTGCATCAAACCAGTCTCAGGACTGATAACAACAACAACAACAACAACATTTCGTTTGAATATCTAGAGATAGCTGCACAAAGTAGTGAAGACAAACTGGACTTAGATCTGTTCGAAGGAAAATAGTAACATCTGAATTAAATTCTCTGGCATACAGTGCATGGAATCATTGGGGATGAAGTCAGCGAGCTGTAGTTACTTTGAAAGTAACATGAGGGAAACATCAGATACATTGAAAATTTGAACCGGTAGTGGAGATGTGGTTGTGTGATCCTAACTTCTGTGAAGGTGACTGCTCATGACAATTTTCGAGAGCCAGTTTCTATACTCGGTCTAGCACAATTTCAATTTTTCACGACACATTTATTGAAGTTCATCATTTAAGACAACCACATGAGAATTCTATCGCTCCGTACACAAGAGGATTTTTGTACAAAATACGCTCTGTCATTCACTGAACAGTAGTTTGTGAATTGCTTATGTGGATATGAAGAATCGCCTAAAGCCGTTCCCAAGTTGCTGCGTACATTTCTTTTTTTAGTTTCAGTATTGCGCAAGCAGAGAGCTTGAAAAGCTCATCTCTCTCTATACGCCCATGAGATCAAGAAAGCTTAGATAGCGACGTTCACGTTGACGCCGCTTTCCTTGACTTCCGGAAGGCAGTCGATCAATTCCACTCTGTCGTTTAGTGGAAAGAAAGAGAAGCTTACCAAGTATCAAGCCGGATTTGTAGTTCGATTCAGAGCTTCCGTGCAGATAGAACTCAACACGTCGTTCTTAATGCAACAAAATCCACACATGTAAAGCTAATTTCGGAAATGCCCCGAAGGGGCGTTACTGTTTACAGTGTAGATAAATGATCTAACGATAACGCACTATGGCCTGTGAGGCTCTCCGTGGACGATGTTGTGTTGTATAGTAAGGTTCCAGCACCAGAAGACTATATCGAGATGCAGGAAGGCCGGCGATTAGTGCGGCGAATGGCAGCTGACGCTAGTTTTAGTTATGTCATGTTCAATAGATCATTTTCCCGATGATTTTATCAATATGATGTGGAACAAGTCAGATTACAAGATATATATACACACATATAGTGCTAATATTAATATTGCTGAAATTTTTAGTTCTATACATGCTACTACATTTAGAGGTACTTTTTTTTTACCATTTCTGAAACAGAAACTCGCCCATGGAGTAGAAAGAGTTGTCGAAAAGAAACGATTTTAAGCTAGATTATAGATATATAACGTAAATAAATGTAACGTATTACGCATAGTCAGGTGAAAACATCCACTACTCTTCAATTATACTACTTTCGATAAAATAGTTGGAACAGTAACAGCCGTAAAATACCTAGGAGTAACCGAAGAGCAGAACTTGTAGGAAAAGCATATGCCAGGCTCAGATACGTTGGGAATATCTTAACGAAATGTAATTCATGGCTCTGGGACCAATACCAAGTTGAATTAAT
The DNA here is from genome assembly GCF_023864275.1 of Schistocerca cancellata. Lineage (NCBI taxonomy): Eukaryota > Metazoa > Arthropoda > Insecta > Orthoptera > Acrididae > Schistocerca > Schistocerca cancellata. The sequence goes on along the minus strand of NC_064629.1, from coordinate 754,199,953 downwards.
AGACGAGTTAGAGTAAAACCACCGAAGAGCGGCGCGTTTCGTCATGGGATAGTTTAGTAGGCGCGAGGCTGTTACGGAGATACTTAATAAACTTCAGTGTCAGACACTGCAAGATAGGCGTTATGCATCAAAGAGGCGTTTACTGTTGAAATTTCGAAAGCGTCCATTCCAAGAAGAACTGAGCAACATATTACTTCCTCCGACAGACGCCTCTCGAAATGAGCATGACGAGAAAATCGCAGAATCTAGAGCTCATACGTTTTACCGACAATCAGCCTTTCCACGCACCTGTCGCGAATGGAACAGGGAAGGGGGAAAAGAAGTTCCTCCTCCACACACTCTAAGGTGGCTTGCGGAGTATAGGTGTACGAGGGCGTGCATATTGAATTTTTTATGCTAATTTTTTAGGTGAAAACTCTTAATTCTTTATAAATAAAACAAACGTTTTAAATTCTACACCATTATCCTCCATTTATTTCACAATGTAGACACCTTTGCGACGAACACATTTCTCCAAACGAGAGACCAGTTTGTTGATACCGTCACAGTAGGAAGTTTGACATTGTTGATGAATCCACAACCTCACCTCTGCTTGCACGGCATTATCACTGTCAAAGTGAAGTTCCCGAAAGTGTTCTTTCAGTTTTGGAAGCAGATGAAAATCGAACGGGGCCAAGTCGAGACTGCGTTGAGGATGATCGATGAAAGTGAACGCAGACGTGGGTTGCTACAGATGTGGCAGCGTTCGTGTGTGCTCTGGTATAGTCATGTCGAAGGAGAGGGTGCTTCATGAGTGGTCTAACTCGTCGAATTCAAAACTTGATTACAGCATGTTGTTTCTCACCCACCGATGTAATTACGTTACACAGCGCCATGTTACACTCTATACTTCGGAGCCCTTTATCAGCAAAGGGAATGCATCTACATCTACATCTACATCTACATGATTACTCTGCAATTCACACCTAAGTGCTTGGCAGAGGGTTCATCGAACCACAATCATACTATCTCCCTACCATTCCACTCCCGAACAGCGCGTGGGAAAAACGAACACCTAAACCTTTCTGTTCGAGCTCTGATTTCTCTTATTTTATTTTGGTGATCATTCCTACCTATGTAGGTTGGGCTCAACAAAATATTTTCGCATTCGGAAGAGAAAGTTGGTGACTGAAATTTCGTAAATAGATCTCGCCGCGACGAAAAACGTCTTTGCTTTAATGACTCCCATCCCAACTCGCGTGTCATATCTGCCACACTCTCTCCCCTATTACGCGATAATACAAAACGAGCTGCCCTTTTTTGCTCCCTTTCGATGTCTGCAAATACACTCCTGGAAATTGAAATAAGAACACCGTGAATTCATTGTCCCAGGAAGGGGAAACTTTATTGACACATTCCTGGGGTCAGATACATCACATTATAACACTGACAGAACCACAGGCACATAGACACAGGCAACAGAGCATGCACAATGTCGGCACTAGTACAGTGTATATCCACCTTTCGCAGCAATGCAGGCTGCTATTCTCCCATGGAGACGATCGTAGAGATGCTGGATGTAGTCCTGTGGAACGGCTTGCCATGCCATTTCCACCTGGCGCCTCAGTTGGACCAGCGTTCGTGCTGGACGTGCAGACCGCGTGAGACGACGCTTCATCCAGTCCCAAACATGCTCAATGGGGGACAGATCCGGAGATCTTGCTGGCCAGGGTAGTTGACTTACACCTTCTAGAGCACGTTGGGTGGCACGGGATACATGCGGACGTGCATTGTCCTGTTGGAACAGCAAGTTCCCTTGCCGGTCTAGGAATGGTAGAACGATGGGTTCGATGACGGTTTGGATGTACCGTGCACTATTCAGCGTCCCCTCGACGATCACCAGTGGTGTACGGCCAGTGTAGGAGATCGCTCCCCACACCATGATGCCGGGTGTTGGCCCTGTGTGCCTCGGTCGTATGCAGTCCTGATTGTGGCACTCACCTGCACGACGCCAAACACGCATACGACCATCATTGACACCAAGGCAGAAGCGACTCTCATCGCTGAAGACGACACGTCTCCATTCGTCCCTCCATTCACGCCTGTCGGGACACCACTGGAGGCGGGCTGCACGATGTTGGGGCGTGAGCGGAAGGCGGCCCAACGGTGTGCGGGACCGTAGCCCAGCTTCATGGAGACGGTTGCGTATGGTCCTCGCCGATACCCCAGGAGCAACAGTGTCCCTAATTTGCTGGGAAGTGGCGGTGCGGTCCCTACGAGCACTGCGTAGGATCCTACGGTCTTGGCGTGCATCCGTGCGTCGCTGCGGTCCGGTCCCAGGTCGACGGGCACGAGCACCTTCCGCCGACCACTGGCGACAACATCGATGTACTGTGGAGACCTCACGCCCCACGTGTTGAGCAATTCGGCGGTACGTCCACCCGGCCTCCCGCATGCCCACTATACGCCCTCGCTCAAAGTCCGTCAACTGCACATACGGTTCACGTCCACGCTGTCGCGGCATGCTACCAGTGTTAAAGACTGCGATGGAGCTCCGTATGCCACGGCAAACTGGCTGGCACTGACGGCGGCAGTGCACAAATGCTGCGCAGCTAGCGCCATTCGACGGCCAACACCGCGGTTCCTGGTGTGTCCGCTGTGCCGTGCGTGTGATCATTGCTTGTACAGCCCTCTCGCAGTGTCCGGAGCAAATATGGTGGGTCTGACACACCGGTGTCAATGTGTTCTTTTTTCCATTTCCAGGAGTGTATGTACGAGGGGCGGCCGAAAAGTTTGTAGCCCGAGATGGTTACCGTAATGTCGCGGACAAACAACACCACCTACTTTTATAGTGCCCCTTTGTAGGTGTGCAAGTCAAATTTCGCAGCTTCAGCTTAGTTAGTTTTACCGCCTGGATGCGTTGTATACCGTAGTGTAAGCAAAACGGTGAATATCGATAGAATCAAGAGCCGTACTGTGCCAGAATATCTTCATTTGAAGGGACTGACGCCCAAGTAAATTGCGGAGGACATGCTGAATACACTTAAGAACAGTGCTCCATCTTATGCAACTGTGAAAAACTGGGTGACCGACTTCAAACGTGGAAGAACGAGTGTGGAAGATGCGCCAAGAAGCGGAAAAGCCTGTCACCGTTGCCACTGATAAAACAGTGACTGCAATTCACGATACAATTTTGCAGGATCGTCGAACAACGTTGTACTACATTGAAACCACATCTGGAATCTTCCATGGGCGTGCTCATGACATTGATGTGGATATTTTGGGAATGCGTAAAGTTTCATGTCGGTGGGTCCTGGAAGACTTGAATGCAAGTCAGAGATGGGAGTGAGTGCAGTGTTGTGAAGAAATCGTCCGCCAATTTTAAGCGGATGAAGACGGCTTTCTTGCAAGGTGTGTGACAATGGACGAAACGCTGGCTCAGCACTTTGATCCTGAGACAAAACGACAGTCCCAACAATGGAAACATCCTTCATCCCCCACCCAAAAAAATTCCGGGTGCAAAAATCAGCCGGTAAGGTGATGGCATCGGTCTCCTTGGATGCAGAAGGGTGATTATGGTGGATCATTTGGTTCGAATGGTTCAAATGGTCTGAGCACTATGGGACTTAACATGTGAGGTCATCAGTCCCCTAGAACTTAGAACTACTTAAACCTAACTAACCTAAGGACATCACACACATCCATGCCCGAGGCAGGATTCGAACCTGCGACCGTAGCGGTCGCGCGGTTCCGGACTGAAGCGCCTAGAACCGCTCGGCCACAACGGCCGGCGATTATTTGCAAAAGGACCTAACTATCAATGCATCATTCTATTGCACCCTTCTGCGCCGTTTGAGAAAAGATAGAAAGCAAGGCGCGGAAAACGCGCGCAGAGTTCTTTTGCATCAGGACACCGCACTGGCGCACAAAGCCCTCGCAACACTGGAAACTCTGCGTGACTGCGGGTTCGTATTGTTACGTCATCCACAATATGCTCCAGATTTGGCTCCATCAGACTTTTTTTTCCCAAACCTATAAAAAGGCCGCAAAAGATGACGATTTCACAATGATGATGCAGTGATTGATGCTGTGAACGCTTGGTTACCTGAGCGTACCCGTAAGTATATTAGTGTGCACGGGTATTATATTGAAAAATAAATTGGTATTATGAAATTTCTGTAATTCTTTAATTGTTTGACAAGAAACTTTTCGATCCCCCCCACTCCCCCCGTAGACATAAAGATGTAGAATGTTAAAAACGTTTGTTTTGTTTAAAAAGCTTTAAGAGTTTTCGTATAAAAAATTCGGAAGCACGTCTTTGTAGATGTAGATGTTGGTATTGAGGGTCGTTCAAAATTCTGGCGAGGACCTACGATTATCATGAGACGCCATTCCCCATTGCTCCAACCCAAGAAACGCACACAACGTACTACTGTAAAAAGGTGTAGTGAGATAAAATATCAAAATATACTGTTTGTATGAAAGGCACCTTCCATTTCTTGTGCAGAACTCACAATGTGGACTACCGTCAATAATCCGTCCTCGAAAGATGGTAATACTCGAACAACGAAATGAAAGGTTGATAGAAGCAGATTTCACGGCTATAGTTTCGCCTTCTTGCGCTCAGGTGAGAAAACTGTTCTAGTCCATTGTACAGAAAGTATTGTACTCTGTTAAACGTGAAAGGCGAAGTTCTTATTCGGCCCCTGCAAGAAGTGAGCTACCGAGCGCTGCCATCAGGACGTTGCGAATCTTGTATTTCTCTTTGCCAGCGACAGCGGCTCTGGCAGATGTTATAAAGATTCTGCAAATGAGCGTAACCTGGGACGGTGCTTTTCACGCATTTGCATGACCGCAAAAGTAAAGTAGTGGCGTGATATCAAGGTCGTTAGAAAGGGAACGCTTATCGTCAACCTTAGGCGTGTCTGCGGATGAAACAGGGCGTGGCCTTCGACATGGAATTATCATAGGCGACTTAAATAGAAAAGTAAAAGTAGTACACGTGTCCCTCTTACCGCGCGCCTCGCCACTCTGACTCGCTGATGCGTGTAATCGTCTATACATAAAAAATTAAAGTCCTCCGCCGCGTTTTTCTGTCTATATGTGAAGACTAGTCTCAGGAACTGCTGAAAGGATTGTATGCGACTTCCACTAATAGATAGATTGGTTCACAAGGATGGTTTGTGTACATAATTTATAATTATAAAAATGAGGAGTTCGTAAGTGTGTATGATAATTACGTGTTACATATTTAATTTCCGTTTGCAATGTCATGTCGTGCTAAGGATAGGAACTACGAGCAAGTCAGCTACGAGTCAAATGAATAGCTTAAATATTTTTTAAATATTATTTGTTGTCCAGAAGTGGTACAAACCTGTATCACTTTTCAACATAATCTCCCCCATGCTCAATGCAAGTCCTCCAGCGCTTACAAAGTGCATAAATTCCGTTAGAAAAAAATTCTTTTGGTAGTCCACGCAACCACTCATGCGCCGTGTGGCGTACCTCTTCATCAGAACGGAACTTCTTTCCTCCAATTGCGTCTTTGAGTGGTCCAAACATATGGAAATCACTTGGGGCAAGGTCTGGTGGGTATTGTGGATGAGGAAGACACTCAAAATGCAGGTCTGTGATTGTTGCAACTGTTGTACGGGCAAGTGAACCCAGGTTTCGTCCCCAGTAATGATTCTTGCAAGGAAGCCATCACCTTCTCGTTCAAAGCACCGAAGAAGTTCTTCACAAGCATCAACACGTCGTTCTCTCATTTCAGGAGTCAGCTGCCGTGGCACCCATCTTGCAGACACTTTGTGAAACTAGAGCACATTATGCACAATGTAGTGTGCTGACGCATGACTAATCTGTAAACATGCTGCTATGTCATTCAGTGTCACTCGGCGGTTTTCCTTCACTGTGGCTTCAACTGCTGCAATGTTCTGTGGAGTCACAACTCGTTGTGCCTGACCTGGACGAGGAGCATCTTCCACTGAAGTCACACCATTTGCAAACTTCCTACTCCATTCGTAGACTTGCTGCTGTGTTAAACATGCATCGCCGTACTGAACCTTCATTCGTCGATGAATTTCAATAGGTTTCACACCTTCACTACGCAAAAACCGAATAACAGGACGCTGTTCTTCCCTGGTGCAAGTCGCAAGTGGGGCGGCCGTCTTTATACTGATACTGCAATGGTATGTGTGCATCTGCACTATGCTGCCACCTACAGGCCATTTTGCACGCTGTTTGTAGCACGCTTACCTACTTACAGGATAACGGCGCGATATTTCTATTTGTTATAAAAAAAATGTTCAAATGTGTGTGAAATCTTATGGGACTTAACTGCTAAGGGCATCAGTTCCTAAGCTTACACACTACTTAACCTAAATTATCCTAAGGACAAACACACACACCCATGCCCGGGGGAGGACTCGAACCTCCGCCGGGACCAGCCGCACAGTCCATGACTGCAGCGCCTCAGACCGCTCGGCTAATCCCGCGCCGCGATTTTTTTATTATAAATTTAAGGTTTTCATTTGACTCACCCTCGTACATAGGCAGGGGTATCTGCTGGGAAAATCAGTAATTCAGTAAAGTGCGTTTTTCTGTTTATATGTGAAGGCTAATCTCACGAACTACTGTTAGGTTGTCACTAATGGACTGATCCACGAGGAACATTTGTGTATATTATTCATTACCAGTCTACCACACATGTCTTCCGGCCGTGCGAAGCCAGAGCCGGTAGCTAGTAAACATATAAGTGAAGTTACTAAGAGTATGCCGTACTAGACGTAACTATTGCCATTCACTCCTGATACGAAAGAGCTAACTTTTGTATCACAGACAAAAAGATTACGTACTTTGGACCTCACTAAAATTTACTACCTCATTTTTAAAGGACATTCCACCAAACTAAATTTATCTTCCCCCACACTCGCCGTCATTTCGTAGTCCAGCCCCGAACTCTGCAAAACGATCTTTGTTATAAAAGCAGCAGGCCTGATATTTGGCATTGTTCCCCAGTCTTCGTTCAGTTGCATCTTACTTACAAAAAGACGCTGGAAATCATAATAGCTTGGCAGTAAGATATACTCGCTCCTACCTATTGTTTTGAACGTGAAGGTGCTTGAATGCGGAAATACATTTCTTGGAACCCCAAATTGTACTAATTGTTTGCTTGATTATTTACGTAGCAGCTTCACATTTTATGACAGATAACTTTGGCAGTTTGTTAATTCCAGCGGCCTGCTACGGTCGCAGGTTCGAATCCTGCCTCGGGCATGGGTGTGTGTGATGTCCTTAAGTTAGTTAGGTTTAAGTAGTTCTAAGTTCTAGGGGACTTATGACCTAAGATGTTGAGTCCCATAGTGCTCAGAGCCATTTGAACCATTTTTTTCTGTTTATTCCACTGAGATCTCGGAATATACCATGAACAATATTTGTTCATTCTGTCACCAAACATGGTTGACCCACATTAAATTTATAACGCTTATACACTGAAGAACCAAAGAAACTCGTACAACTGCCTAATATCGTGTAGGGCTCACTCGAGAACGCGGAAGTGCCTCAACACGACGTCGCATGGACTCGAGTAATGTCTGCAGTAGTACTAGAGGAAATTGACACCATCAATCCTGCAGGGCTATCCATAAATCCGAATGAGTACGACGGAGTGCAGATCTCTTCTGAACAGCACGTTGCTAGGCATCCCAGATATGCTCAATAATGTTCATGTCCGGGCAGTTTTGTGGCCAGCCGAAGTGTTTAAACTCATAACAGTATTCCTGGAGATACTCTGTAGCAATTCTGGACGTGTGGGGTGTCGCATTGTCCTACTGGAATTGCCCAAGCCCGTCGAAATGCAAAATGGACATAAATGGATGCAGGTGATCAGACATGATGCTTACGTACGTGTCACCTGTTAGAGTAATATCTAGACGTATCAGAGGTTCCATATGACTCCAACTGCACATGCCCCACACCATTACAGAGCCTCCACCAGCTTGAACAGTCCCCAGCTGACTTACTGGGTCCATGGATTCATAAGGTTGTCACCATACCCGTGCACTTCCATCCGCGCGATTCAATTTGAAGCGAGACTAGTCCGAACAGGCAACATGTTTCCAGTCATCAAAAATCCAGTGTTGGTGATGACGGGCCCAGGCGAGGCGTAAAGCTTTGTGTAGTGCAGTCATCAAGGGTACACGATTTGGCTCCGAAAGCCCACATCGATGATGTTTCGTTGAATGGTTCGCACGCTGACACTTGTTAATGGCCCACCACTGAAATCTGCAGCAATTTGCGGAAGGGTTTTACTTCTGTCACGTTGAACGATTCTCTTCAGTCATCGTTGGTCCTGTTCTTGCAGGATCTTTTTCTGCCCGCAGTGATGTCGGAGATTTGATGTTTCACCGGATTCCTGATATTCACGGTACACTCGTGGAATGGTCGTACGGGAAAGTTCCCACCATCGCTACCCCGTAGATGCTGTGTCCCATCGCTCGTGCGCCGACTATAACCCCACGTTCAAACTCACTTAAACCTCGATAACGGGCCATTGTAGCAGCAGTAACCGTTGCAACAACTGCGTCAGACACTTGTTCTCTTATATTGGCGTTGCCTGTTTACATATCTCTGTATTTGAAAACGCATGCCTATACCAGTTTCTTGGGCGCAAACCTAGGGAAAACGTTTCCGAGAAAGAGCATCTAGCTCCCTAACCTGATCAGAACATTTTGTGCTCAGTCAGCACACGGTCGCCCGAAGCTAACGTGATCGCAATGCTTCGCAGCTTGAGGTAACGATTAACAGCGGATGTGTCTGCACTCACATTGGCAAGCATAAGTTTATTTAATGTTCTAGTTTGATTTTCACCCTGAAATATTTTCTATAAAATGAGTGTACATCACGCAGTAACAAGTTTTAACCACTGGTGAGGCAACGTATGACGTGAGAAATACTAAGTATGTAATGTACTATTGATAAAACAGTTTGGCGTATTAATTCGCGGGGACTCTGCTGTCGTATTGGTATGAAGCTTGCTATAAGTGTAGTTGTCAATCGTCATTTTTTTTACTGGAGATTCTGCGAGGGTTGCCCAGAAAGTAACACACCGCATTTTTCTTCTTCAACAATTCTTTGTTGAATATAATGAGAATTACACACACGGAAGAATGGTGTTTTATCTACACACCCTACTTTTCCACGTTATCCCCATCCCGTTCTATGGCCTTCCTCCAGAGCGAAACAAGGGCCTATATGCCCTGTCGGTACCAATCTTTGTCCTAGTGGTTGGAGACAGTGCTTCACTGTGTGAATCGCCTCCTCATCGTCCTCAAAATGTCTTCCACGAATGGCATGCTTTAACGGCCCAAACAACTGGGAGTCCGAGGGGGCAGGGGCAGAGCTGTAGGGTGGATGAGCTAACACTGTCCAAAATTGCTTTGCAATATGTTCAGCAGTCCTCAGACATGTATGGGGCCGAACGTTATCATGTTGCAGCTAAACATCTCCTGGGATGCTGTGGCGCCGAAGTCGCCGGAAGCGCGTCTTGAGTTTTGTTAATGTGTTGACATATGCTTCTGAATTAATGCTATCGTCTCTTGGCATCACATCGGTGAGAATCACACCTTCACAGTCCTAGAACACTGTGATCATGACCTTAGCGGCGGAAGCAGTTGCTTTGAATTTTTTCTTCGGAGGGGAGTGGAAATGGCACCATTCCATCGACTGTCGTTTTTTTTTCCGGCTCAAAATGGTGAACCCAGGTTTCATCATCTGCCAAACCCAGGACAAGAAGGCCTCCCCCTCAGCTTCAAAACGTTGTAACAAATCAAAACAAATTATTTTTCTGTGCGATTTGTGATCCACTGTTAGACTCTGCGAGACCCATCTTGCACACACTTTTGAATATCCACGAGTGTAGATAATTGTATCCACACTTCCTTTACTGATTGCGCCAACTGCTGAGTCGTAATGCGTCTGTCCTCGTGAATGACATCAGCTCGCTGCATCGTGTCAGGTGTGACAGCCGTGGATGGTCTCCCCGACCACTGAAAATCGTGGTGCTCCGCCGCACCGCCTTCTGATGACGTCACCCTCCGTGACCAGCGACGAACTGTACTTCTGTCGACAAGAGATACTCAATAGACTTTCCACAAGCGTTTGTGAACATTCCCCAGCCTCTTTCTCTGCAATGAGAAATTCAATGACGGCACGTTGCTTGTAACGTACATTACCTACAGACGCCATTTAGAGTGTCCTGCAGCTACGCTATCAGAAGTGATCAAAACTTGGCGCGCTTACTCAGGAGAATTCAAATAATACGTACGTAACGTTTTGCATTCGTAGCATTGTTTTCGGATGAGAAAAAAATGCGGTGCATTAATTTCTGTGAAACCCTCGTAATACTGTTCTTGCTTTGACACATTGAAGGTTGCATATTTCATGGTTATGTGTAGCGTTGTTTATCGGTTAGGAAACGGAGCTTTAAGCGGAATTAAGTCTATAACATTTATGAAATTTCGTTCCCTTTGGATTTAATATAGATGTGAAAGCAGTGGAAGGAACTGAAACATTTGCCGTTTGTATGGGGTGAGTGCTATCGAAGTAATCACGTCATTAAATAGTTTCTCGCTTCATGTAGGATCATTTTAACATGAATTATTCGCCACGTTCAACAATCCCAACGATTGTATCTCTGTCACTTGAGAGATAGAATGCTGTTCTCCTCAAGACTTCAACTTGGAAATAATGTAGTTTGGCTTTTACAGCACGACGACGTCTCCACAAACATAGCGACCAAGTGTGGCATTCCGTGCTCCCTCATTGTCCTAGTGATGGCTGAGATAATAATTCGCAATGAAAAGGACGAAATTAGTTGTAATTTCTGCGAAGAATGATCTGCGTGGACTAAAAATATGAATTTCATAGTTAGATGACTCATCATAAGTGAAATTCGTTCAGAATATTTAATTGAAATGCCGAGAAAACATCAAATGAATTTGGCAGTATAATGCTGTGTCACTCTAGGAAGTAACACGATTGTCACAGAGTTTCTAGACATGTTCTGCAATGTCTTCAACTCCCAGTCATTCTCGCAGCAGGAAGGAATACATTTCCACGACCGATGCGAAACATGCGCGGGCTAGAAATCGAGAAGTGACGGTTGCGCTTCAAAGACGTTGCAGAAACAGCCGCCAAATTGGCAGATACCTGAAATAGGACAGCTGTAACCAAATGTATGTAAGCCAACCGAAACACCATAAATTAAGATCAGAGAAAAATTAAATGGATGCCCTCCTCGTCATAGCTGTCATTATTTTATTGTTGTTTTAGTCTCTATGTGATCAGAGTATCTATACGGGAATTATCGAAGAGCAATTGTTAGAGTAGACTGTTACTTTAAGTGTAAACAAGACAATAACTAATCATTCTAATGAAGGGCTCCGTGACATGAACCCTGAAATAAAAAGATATTTAAAAAACTAGTCGGAAGTGGTGTTTACACACAGCGACCCACAATATCAAGTGGGGATACAAATGCGACGGTATAGATGAGCAGACGGTGTTGGAATGTGTGGAGGATATCGATGTGCTGATGTTTCATTAAGTTAAAGCACCAAGATTCTTTAATAGCGCTCATTTTCAGCCAGTTTCTAACTCGAACCTATTTTCTACTGTTGAAAGAATTGCTGAACAGTGTGTGAACAGTACAACACCTCTGTAACCCACACACAACACTATCCCATCACATTCTAGTTAATCACATCAATACGCTACTTGCTTACATTTTCCTGTAGCGATAAACGCGAGTAGCAGACTATCAAACCATCACACATGCTAAACACACTCATTACTCCGCGCATCCCCAACATTACTAGTGGATTCCTCATAAATTATGATCCCAAACAGTAACATAACTTGATGTCTTGTTGTCTTTCCGCACTCGCAATAAGCTTGGCAATTCCGTATCGACCTCATTCGTCAGTCTTATGACACTAGTTGCTGTTGTTGTTGTTGTTGTGGTCCTCAGTCCAAAGACTGGTTTGATGCAGCTCTCCATGCTACTCTATCCTGTGCAAGCTTCTTCATCTCCCAGTATCTACTGCAACCTACATCCTTTTGAAATTGCTTAGTGCATTCATCTATTGGTCTCCCTCTATGATTTTATCCTCCACGCTGCCCTCCAGTACTAAACTGGTGATCCCTTGATGCCTCAGAACATGTACTACCAAGCGATCTTTTCTTCTAGTCAATTTGTGCCACAAATTTCTCCTCCCCAATTCTATTCAATAGCTCCTCATTAGTTATGTGATCTACTCATTTAATCTTCAGCATTCTTCTGTAGCACCACATTTCGGAAGCTTCTATTCTGTTCTTGTCTAAACTATTTATCGTCCACGTTTCACTTCCATACATGGCTACATTCCATACAAGTACTTTCAGAAACGACTTCCTGACACTTAAATCTATACTCGATGTTAACAAATTTCTCTTCTTCAGAAACGCTTTCCTTGCCATTGCCAGTCTACATTTTATATTCTCCCTACTTCGACCGTCATCAGTTATTTTTCTCCCTAAATAGCAAAAATCATTTACTACTTTACGTGTCTCATTTCCTAACCTAATTCCCTCAGCATACTGCGTGAAGAGTTTGACAGAGCACTGAAAGACCTAAGTCTGAACAAGGCCCCGGGTGTAGAAAACATTCCATTAGAACTACTAATAGCCTTGGGAGAGCCAGCCCTGACAATACTCTACCATTTGGTGAGCAAGAGATATGAGACAGGTGAAATACCCTCAGACTTCACGAAGAATATAATAAGTCCAATCCCAAAGAAAGCAGGTGTTGACAGGTGTGAAAATTACCGAACTATCTGTTTAATAAGTCACGGCTGCAAAATACTAACACGAATTTTTTCCAGACGAATGGAAAAACTGGTAGAAGCCAACCTCGGGGAAGATCAGTTTGGATTCCGTAGAAATGTTGGAACACATGAGGCAATACTGACCCTAGGACTTACCTTAGAAGACAGATTAAGACATGAAACTAGTATACTACCGAAAATAATGAACGTATAGTGCGTCCCTCTGGGCGCTAGGACCGCTACTCTATCCACGACATGGTGTGACTACCGACTTCTAGATTCTGCGAGTCCAAAATGGCACCTGAATTTGTTTACGATCTATGAATTTATGACAATTAGCGAAGTAGGCAAACTTTTATTGGCATATTGTATCACCCATGGGCCTTTGCCTCCAAAAGCACTACTCTACAAAGCTCACGTAACTCCCTCATTTGGAATATTAGAATAATTCATGGGAAACAGTTAGAATAGTTCACTTAGCATCATAGTAAACCCTCACCCAAATTAGAGGACAGGCTACAAAAGTAGCATCATTAATGACTGTTTCGAAATAAATGCACCCAGCTTGTGTAACCTCAACTCCTGGCTCGTTTAATTCACTGAAGCTTACAGCTCCTACCATTGTTAACAGAAATCACTTTGCAACTACGAATAACAAATTGATCGGAAAGAATTCTTCTTTCCCTACCTAATTCCTATAGGTTTGTAGACAAAATTTTACCGCCGGCCGCGGTGGTCTAGCGGTTCTAGGCGATCAGTCCGGAACCGCGCGACTGCTACGGTCGCAGGTTCGAACCCTGCCTCGGGCATGGATGTGTGTGAGGTCCTTAGGTTAGTTAGGTTTAAGTAGTTCTAAGTTCTAGGGGACTGATGACCACAGATGTTAAGTCCCATAGTGCTCAGAACCATTTGAACAAAATTTTACAAAATAACTCGGTAACTCCAAAGCAATCATCTATGGCTACTCACGCAGTCATCTGAATCATGATTCTCGGCAACTTATCAACTGTTTTCAGTACCATACGTCACGCAAATGAGTATTAACTGGTAACGCCGGGATTTTCACCGAAAAGCAATAAGTACTCGGTGTTTAAATCTTTTCATACTTCGTTACACATGCATCAGAATCCGAGCGTCATGTAACATTTTCAGTGAAACCAATGGAGCCCAAAAGGAAACAATATAAAATCATGCTAGGCTAATCAAAGGCCCACATTCATGGCTTTGTGGTAGTTTTAGCGTATTTACTCATTCTATTGTTATGTAACGTGCTCCGACGTGAATAGCTTTGTCATCACAGTGGTAAATTACCTGAAATGGTTGTAAACGTATACCGACAGTACTACCTCTATATATCAGCTTCCCTGACTGGGTATTCCCCATTTTCTACGAAAATTAAGTGAAGAGCAAAGATAGAGAATACTGCGTGTGGCGTACATCAAGTGCTCTCATTTTTCCAAATCAGCATTCAAAAAATAGTGAAAATAAGCAACATAAGAGTTTCTAAGTACGAATAAATAAAAATTACCATAATACCATTACAGTAATAATCAAAGAAATTTGCCGCACTCCATCATTCAGCTGATCATTTTCTAAAGTTGCCTGTTCAGTATATACAAAATCTGCTGTACGAACTCAGAAATTTTCTTAAGATTGCGGTACTGAATTTCATTCTGGTCCTCTGCAGTTGCCTTAGACAAGGGGCAAAAATATTGACTTTACATATACTACTTTTCCAGCGATAAATTCGCATCAGCATCACAGAGTTAGTGAGCTGCCGATGCTTGGAACATTCTCTCACTGCTGTAATAGCAGCTAAGCCAGAAAGAATCGCAGATTGCTCACAGAGTGAAAGATGAGAGAAATTATTTTAATTTACAAATTACCTTCTAGCAGTCGAAAAATTACATTTTCTCATTCTCACTTATTACGTAAGAATTGTTCAGAATATTAAATCAAAATTACCAAAAACATCCAATGAATTTGGAAGGATAATTCAACTCCAGTTCCGAAAGTAAGCTGACGATGCTTCCAAGTCCAGATTTTCCAGCAGCAAGAACATATTCGTGTATGGATTTCAAAATCTCACTCTAGTGCTACTACCCTACCCATGCTGAACTTCTGGGCTACCGCACACAACCTTGAAGGCAGACTTCATTCAACACATCTACAAAATACATTACTGAGTTTTTCATCGATTCTACCTGATAATTATAATTATCTGAATATTTACAGTACCATAGAAACATTGTAAATCTAAGTAAAATAACCTGGGATTTATATAATTGCGTTATTACATGTGTAATGAAGATTAATTGTGCTATGATAAATGTCAAAGATTAAAGCTTTTATATAAAATTTTTTCAATGAGCCATTACCGTGTTAAAGATATTATAGCCGTATTTCTAGGACTGTAGAACATCGATGGCAGTTAGCGTCTCAGCTTTCGGCAGCTTTTTGCTAAGAAACGCATCGTGTGAGGTAAGAGTCAGTGCATCGCAAGTATGCAGCAGACAGAAAGGAATCTGAAAAAATGCATTATACTATTAGTAAATTTTGTAAAATATCAGCTAACAGTAAAAGTAAACACGCAGTGTGTCGGTTACTGCAGACTCAAGAATTGCTCGCAGCCCTCTTACTACAGCAGATAAAAATTCCTCATTTTAACAGAAGTGGACAGAATTGTAATCCGCCAAATGGCACTGCTACTTTTTTTTTTTTTTTTGGTGACAGTACAGTCATCAGAGTTGTCTCATTTTAAAAACGGCAGATGAAACTGTAATCCACCATGTCGTTCAATTTATTTGTCCTTTGTAACGATAGAAATGATTTAAAAACACTTGTTTTGACATCTGTGTAATAGCCCCTTAACGTCATCCTATCCTCAGGCAAAGTTTTATGACGACGCAAACCCATGTAAAAATGAAAATGAATCAAAGTGCAATATGTGTTCATTTGAATAACTACTGGTCAGTAAAATTCATAATAGTGAGAGATATATTGCAGTGAACTGATAATTAAACTAATCGTAACACATAGAAACTGAATAGTGACTCGTATTTCAGTTGATAGCAGAGGATACGATTAGTTTAGTAAATATCAGCAGGTTTAACGTGTCTACCACAACAGTGAGTTCTGTTGTCATTTTATACGCAATTACAGCACAACAATTGAGATTTACATTCAATATGTCAGATTATTCAATCTGATTCTAACTTCAAGAGATGTCCTCAGAAATTCGCCTTGTGTGGTATTTTGTAAACAGCGGTAAAGGACTTAACTCCAGTGTGAGCAATATTTAACTGTGCCATTCATTAAACAAAATTATTTTTATGGCGTAAAATAGGTAGATAAATCATTATTTTATTAAAAACCATACTTGTCAGGTAAATGTTGTCACTAGGCAGGCTATGTTGAGTAGTATAATTTACAGTAATTACTTATTTCAAAGTGAACAGCAGCTAAGATCTACCAGTATTTTCCAGTGTTAAAAAAATGTCTAAGTTTGGCAACAATAATGGGCAGCGCCTGGGTAGTTTGCAGCGGTGGGACCACGTACACACCAGGACATCGTCGAAGCATGCGACCGCGACCTGAAGCTTCCAAGAGAGGCTAAGTATCTGTCAGGACATTAGCTGGTTTGTCTGTTTGCTCTTTTTGCGGAGGCTCATTTTCCTCAGTTAAAAAAGAGCGGATCAATAATATGTAGAGGCAAGTGAATGTGTTCAAGAACTACCTTGAAGGCATTTTAAGACTTTACAATACTCTGCACGGTTTCTTACTGGTTTTGGATATGTCGAACACTGCAGGGGTTGATATCAAACAATTTTGTTTATCTTCGAGCGAAAAGCCTTACCTGCAAAATCTCATCACCAAAGCTAAAACGGGGAAATATAACCATATAACAGAACATCAGTTTGCGTTCAGAATAATAATTTTTGAGAAATTCACTGTGGGATTTGTAGGGGGTGGGGGGCAATAGTGGTGTGCATAGCAATGCGATAACCCACTACTTTTGGCTATCATCTCCACAACGAAGTGACAACCAGCTGTGGGAGATATTAAACCGTCTACAGAAAGTTGCAAGCATACGGCCTATTGTTGTGATTAACTAGCATAAGGATCAGTTGCGACATAAAGTTGCGCAGTAATCCTGCGACCATTACGTGCATACTGAGCATATAGTTTCTCACCGCTTTATTTAGTCACTAACAAAAACAGCCCACTTATTGTCAAAAATGTATCTGTTTACGCATTTCAGGCATATCCCGTCATTAGAACATCATATAAAAGGACGTAATACATAGCATCGTATCACATATTTTCACTCTTGGTGCTAAATTAAGAATGAAATCACGTGACACAACACAATGTTTTGCAAACAAAACCTATTAGATTACTTAATATATTTCTTTATGTATTACTTCGTTTGGGCTACTGCCATTATCACATCAAAAACAATGTATGGAATTTTATATGGTGTTGTGATGATGGGATATGGGCGAAACGCCGGAACAAACAAATTTTTAGCAATAAGAAGATCGTTATTATTATATTCTGAATAAAGCAGTGACAAGAGACGTGCTGCGAATTAACTAACACAAGCTGGACAGTGTTGTTCGTGCGATACGAAAAGTGTTGAAGCACGCACAGTTGAGCACTTGCCAGCAATAACGTAGTTGGCAACGAACACGGTTAATGAAATATGGTTATTTAAATTAATGAATCAACAGCATCTGATTAGTCTCCACAAACTCCAACAAGACGGTCGTGTGAAACCCAGCTCGCGCTATTCGTCCACGAGACTCAGAGGGCTATAGACACGGTTTCACAGGTAGATGCCGTGTTTCTTGACTTCCGCAAGGCGTTCGATACAGTTCCCCACGGTCGTTTAATGAACAAAGGAAGAGCATATGGACTATCAGATCAATTGTGTGATTGGATTGAGGAGTTCCTAGATAACAGGACGCAGCATGTCATTCTCAATGGAGAGAAGTCTTCCGAAGTAAGAGTGATATCAGGTGTGCCGCAGGGGAGTGTCATAGGACCGTTGCTATTCACAATATACATAAATGACATGGTGGGTGACATCGGAAGTTCACTGAGGCTTTTTGCAGATGATGCTGTGGTGTATCGAGAGGTTGTAACAATGGAAAATTGTACTGAAATGCAGGAGGATCTGCAGCAAATTGACGCATGGTGCAGGGAATGGCAATTGAATCTCAATGTAGACAAGTGTAATGTGCTGCGATTACACAGAAAGATAGATCCTTTATCATTTAGCTACAAAATAGCAGGTCAGCAACTGGAAGCAGTTAATACCATAAATTATCTGGGAGTACGCATTAGGAGTGATTTAAAATGGAATGATCATATAATGTTGATCGTCGGTAAAGCAGATGCCAGACTGAGATTCATTGGAAGAATCCTAAGGAAATGCAATCCGAAAACAAAGGAAGTAGGTTACAGTACGCTTGTTCGCCCACTGCTTGAATACTGCTCAGCAGTGTGGGATCCGTACCAGATAGGGTTGATAGAAGATATAGAGAAGATCCAACGGAGAGCAGCGCGCTTCGTTACAGGATCATTTAGTAATCGCGAAAGCGTTACGGAGATGATAGATAAACTCCAGTGGAAGACTCTGCAGGAGAGACGCTCAGTAGCTCGGTACGGGCTTTTGTCAAAGTTTCGAGAACATACCTTCACCGAAGAGTCGAGCAGTATATTGCTCCCTCCTACATATATCTCGCGAAGAGACCATGAGGATAAAATCAGAGAGATTAGAGCCCACACAGAGGCATACCGACAATTCTTCTTTCCACGAACAATACGAGACTGGAATAGAAGGGAGAACCGATAGAGGTACTCAAGGTACCCTCCGCCACACACCGTCAGGTGGCTTGCGGTGTATGGATGTAGATGTAGATGTAGAATGTCTCCTCTAATACACCAAAGCATTCGTATTCCAGATGTTGCTGTGGGTCGCCATGTGCGGACGGCACTCGAGGCCAGTTTTTTTAAAATTTCTTTTTGTTTGAATTAAAGTCTTTGAACCCTTCATTGGAGTGATTAGTGGCTTTCTCATCTACGAGGGTGTGCTGAAAAATAATTTCTCCCAGTTTTATATCTGAAAACTCTCAAAGCTTTTTAAATAAAGCAAACGTTATTAACATTCTACATCTTTACTCCTCATGTCTACATTTTACTACCATCTGCCGGCAAGTGTTCAGCATGGTAGCGTGTAACATGGCGGCGGAAACGTAAATAAACTGAAACGTCAAAGAAACTGTCATGCGTATTCAAATACAGGGGAATACAGGGGAATGCAGCGCTGCAGTCAGCAACGCCTACACAAGACAAGAGTCTGGCGCAGTTGTTAGATCGATTACTGCTATTACAACGGCAGCTCATCATTTAAGTGCGTTTGAACGTGGTGTTACAGTCGGCGCACGAGCCGTGGGACACAGCATCCTCGAGGTAGGATATTTTCCCGTACGACCATTCCACGAGTGTACCGTGAATATCAGGAATCCGCTAAAACATCAAATCTCCGACGTTGCTGCGGCCAGAAAAACATCCTGCAAGAACGGGACGAACGATAACTGAATAGAATCGTTCAACGTGACAGAAGTACAACCCGTCCGCAAATTGCAGCAGATTTCAATGCTGGACCATTAACAAGAGTCAGTGTGAGAACCATTCAACGAAACATCATCGATATGGTCTTTCGGAGCTGGAGGGCCCACTCGTGTAACCTTGATGACTACAAGACACAAAGGTTTACGCCTCGACTGGGCCCGTCAATATCGACATCGGACTGTTGATGACTGGAAATATGTTGCCTGTTCCGACGAGTCTCGTTCCAGATTGTATGGAGCAGATGGACTTGTACCGGTATGGTGACAACCTCATGAATCCAAGGATCCTGCATGTCAGCAGGGGACTGTTCAATTTAGTGGAGGCTCTGTAATGGTGTGGAGCGTGTTCAGTTGGAGTGATATGGGACCCCTGATTAGTATACATGCGACTCTGACAGGTGAAACGTACGTAAGCATCATGTCTGACCACTTGCATCAATTCATGTCCATTGTGCATTCCGACGGCCTCGGGCAACTCCAGCAGGACAGTGCAACACAGCACTCGTCCAGAATTGCTGCAGAGTGGCTCCAGGAACACTCTTCTGAGTTTAAACACTTCCGCTGGCCACCAGACTCCCCAGACATGAACATTATTGAACGTATCTGGAATGCCTTGCAACGTGCTGTTTAGAAGAGACCTCCACCCTTTCGTACTCTTACGGATTTATGGACAGCCCTGCAGGATTCATAGTGTCAGTTCCTTCCAGCACTACTTGAGACATTAGTCGAGTCCATGCCATTTCGCCGGCCGCTGTGGCTGTGCGGTTCTGGGCGCTTCAGTCCGGAACAGCGCTGCTGCTACGGGCGCAGGTTCGACTCCTGCCTCGGGCATGGATGTGTTTGATGTCCTTAGGTTAGTTAGGTTTAAGTAGTTCGAAGTCTATGGGACTGATGACCTCCGATGTTAAGTCCCATAGTGCTTAGAGCAATTTGAATCATGCCACGTCGTCTTCTGGCGCTTGTGCGTGCTTGCGGGGGTTCTGTACGATATTAGACAGTTGTACCCGTTTCTTTGGCTTTTCAGGGTATGTGGATGCATGACAAACTGCGTGCTGTAATCGAGATTCTAATCCGAAGTGTTCGTTCACACACGGAGCCCGCTCTCCCTCTGCATGAAAATGCAAGAACACACACGAGCGCTGCGACACCTACAACAATCAGGCGCCTTGGGTTCACTGTAATCGACCATCCTCCATACAGTAACGAATTGGTCACATCCGATATTCCTCTGTTTGGAAAACTTAAAAAACACCTTTGAAGACTTCAATTCGATAGTGATGAAGTGGCGCAAGCAGAGATCAGAGTGTTACTCCGTCAACAAAGTGAAATATTCTACAGTGACGGTATCAACAAATGGTCTTTATTTGGGGGAGTGCGATTGTCGCCAGGGTGACAATCGCGACAAATAAATATGTAGACACGAAGAATAAGGACTCAGAATGTTTATAACGTTTGTTTTATTTAAAAAGTTTTAAGAGTTTCCACATAAAAAAATTGGAGGTATTGCTTTTCAGCACGCCATAGTATACTTTACGTAGCAGTCTATTCGAGTAATTACTTCCTGTTAATTCTTATATGAATATTCTGTTCACCTAGAAAATGAAACAAAAATAAAACAATGACAACTATCATGAGAAGAGCGTCTAATTAATTTTTCCCTGTTCATGATTTATGGTGTTTCGGTTGGCTTATACACATTTGCTTATACCAGTCCTGTTTCTGGTATCTGTCAATTTGGTGGTTGTTTCCGCAGCATCCGTGAACCGCAACCTTCAAAAAAATGGCTCTGAGCACTATGGGACTTAATCTGAAATTATCAGTCCCCTAGACTTAGAACTACTTAAACCTAACTAACCTAAGGACATCACACACATCCATGCCCGATTCAGGATGCGAACCTGCGACCGTAGCAACAGCGCGGTTCCGGACTGAAGCGCCTAGAACCGTTCGGCCATAGCGGCCGGACCGCAACCTTCACTCCTGGTTTTCTAACCCTCACAAAATTCACATCGTTCGTCGAAATCTATTTCTTCCTGCTGCGAGGACGTTTTGAGACTTGGAAACATTGTAAAATACGTCTGGCAGCCTTGTAATAATCGAGTTACTTCCTAGAGTGAACAGAATTATCCACCTAAATTCATTAGAAGTTTTCTTGTCATTTCAACTAAATATTCTAAACAAATGTCATGTATGATATGTCATTTCACTATCAGTTTCTTATTTTTGGTCCAGAAAGATCATTGCGCTCAAAAACTAAAACTAATTTAACCTTTTTTATTGCGAATTATTTGTCTTAGCCGTCACTAGGACAATGAGGTTGCACTGCGTGCCGTAGCTGGTCGCTAGGTCTGTGGAAACGTCGTCAAGCTGTAAAGAAAAAGGTTGCGTTCCTCCCAGGATGCTGTCTCACCAAAGAACAGCGTTTCATCTCTAAGGGACAGAGCTACAGCCGTTGGGATGCCTGAATGAGGCGAATAACGACCATACCTGAAGCGAGAAAACTATTTTCTGACATGATTTTTTCGATAACTTTCCCATAAAAGCCGTAAATGTTCGAGCTTCCTCCACTGCTTTCACATCTCTGTTAAATCCAAAGAGAACAAAATGTAACGACTGTTAAACTTTCTTCCGTTTAACGCTCAGTTTTCTAACCGATAAACAGCGCTACTCATAATCGTCAAATACAAAACGTTCAATATATCAACACACGAACAACAATAGAACTACAAATAAAAAATTACGATTGACAAATATACTTATAGCAAGATTGGTTGGTTGTTTTGGGGAAGGAGACCAGACAGCGTGGTCATCGGTCTCATCGGATTAGAGAAGGATGGGGAAGGAAGTCGGCCGTGCCCTTTCAGAGGAACCATCCCGGCATTTGCCTGGAGTGATTTAGGGAAATCACGGAAAACCTAAATCAAGATGGCCGGACGCGGGATTGAACCGTCGTCATACTTATAGCAACCTAAGTAATAATACGCCAAACAAAATCACCATGACTTTATACACGAACTCATTTTTGTGGGTAAATCTTGCCAACAATGGCAGATTACATACTTACCATTCCCCACGTGGTATGCTTCGTGAGCTGTGGCTACAACGTTTTTGTTACTGCATGATTTACACTCTTTTTTAACGAAATTATTTCAGGCTGAGAACCGAACTGCAATATTAAATAATCTAATGTTTGCCAATGTGAGCGCAGGAACGTCCCCTATTGATCATTAGCTTAAGCCGTCATGAATCGAGATCACGTGGGCTGAAGCCGCCTAGGGTCATTCGGCCGTGGACTGGCTGAGCAGAAATTGTTCTGATCAGGACAGGGAGCTAAGAGCACTTTCTCGGAAACTATTTCCCAAGGTTTTGCCATTGCTGTTGGTTTAGAAAAGGGAGTAAATTATCTCTCAGTTTCCAACAGACTGATACTATTAGCAGACTATGAGATGTGATGTACTAAATTATGGAACAATCGGGTTCAATAACTCATCATTTCTTTTGCTCTGAGCGACGCTCAGCACGAACAGATAGTGCAGCCGAATAGCTCAAGAGGAACGTAACACTATCTGTGGAAACAGAATTGCCAGTTGGTGCAGATGGTGATTATGTGACTTTGTTTTAGTGAATACAAAATGTGGAAACCGGGACAGCTTTTAATAGTGATTCATTCGAACAATGGGATTGATTAAATGCACAGACTGTTATTCAGTCCAGAGAGTCTTCTTATCCAGTGTGGCGCACCTGCGTTGCACAAATTAATAACAAAGACATATGTGGTGATTAGTGGTCTGGTGGATTGGTGGTAGTGTTGTATACCTAGGATGTGGGTTCAGTTCCCATATCTGGCAATGGTTTTTAATAGGCACAAACAGATCCTCTTCGTCTCTGCTAACGCTAAGTGAACATTTAGTTAATGACCCAAACGCATTGTAATTTAAGTGGACACATATTCCATATTTTATTTGAGCTTGAGATGCTTAGTATATTGTTCTGGATTGGGATTCGAACTCGGATGTTCCTTTTCTCTGGATTTGATCCTTTCATCGTTATACAGGTCCATCAATTCTTTTATCTTCAGTGTCTCCATATAAGGCGCGTGCCTGGGTTCCAATCACGGTCCAGCACAAATGTCGTTTGTAGCCCTACCATGACCACCCCTAACTTTTGATGGAAGATAATTTTAATTTTTAGCATCCCTACATTCGTTGTCAGCAGTAACGATATGGGAGTATTTCGATGCCTAGTAAGACAGAACTTTTCGTCACATCATTTCAGGTCGATAAATGCTGCTCCTAGCTTCGATAGTTAACATCTCTTCGTGTGTAGTCAATGACGCTATGTTTGGGGCTCGATTCCCAGTCAGCATTGAAATTTTAGTCACGTTATTTGTTGTTGAAACAGGTGCACATATCGTTACTGGTGAAAGAACCCATATTGCCCGCATCTCGTGGTCGTGCGGTAGCGTTCTCGCTTCCCACGCCCGGGTTCCCGGGTTCGATTCCCGGCGGGGTCAGGGATTTTCTCTGCCTCGTGATGGCTGGGTGTTGTGTGCTGTCCTTAGGTTAGTTAGGTTTAAGTAGTTCTAAGTTCTAGGGGACTTATGACCACAGCAGTTGAGTCCCATAGTGCTCAGAGCCATTTGAACCATTTTTGAACCCATACTCAGCTTCCATTTTCGTTAGAAAACAACGGAGATAGCTGCCGGTTTAGAATTCCGGGAAAGCAAAAATTATTCATTCATATCGTTATGTCTGGGTCAGACATATCGCTACTGCTGAAAAAGTTCGATAACTAACTTTTTATTGTACTTAGTTAACAATCCGATTAGGTGGTGGGTTCAAATCCCCGTCCAACTCAAAACTTTGTCACGTCATTTCAAGTTTGTTACTGAATGAAACAATATTTAATATCCTTCGCTGTTAGTCTATAAGGACGATAGTTGCTGGGTAAAAGTCCCTATCCAGTACAAAGATTTTCGTCATGTAATTTCAAGTTCTGATTTACTGACTGACATTAGTCAAAATGAGGTATATTACGTCTCTTCATGCCTAGTCAGCAAGTCCTGTGTTCGAACCTTGGTCAGGCACGAAAGCTTTCCTTAGATTGCAATGCCTGTAGATACTGGGTTTGAATCCATATACAGAACAAAGCAGTTGGTCATGTCTTTTAAAGTTCTAACGTATGCACAACTAGCTGCACATGATTTTTAACGTCACTTTGTGTTAGATAACAAGGGCGATGGAGACTTTCGAACTGCACTGCAGTGCACGAGCCGTCATGAATACTGTGTTATTACTAGTGATATGTTGTTGATGGTGAGGTTTCCATATAACACTTGACACACTGTTAATTGCGGTTTTCTATCTAGTTAGTTCATTAACTAATTTATGCAAAGGACGCTTAATACGTGACTGGAAAACATTTTGGAGAACAAGAATACTTCGAATTGTCATAGAATTTTGGGAGTCCAGATATTCTTGAAAAATCTTTTATTCGCAAAAAAATTTAACTCTGGGATAGGATTACAGAATGATTTATGTGGTTGAGTTGCGGGCATTAGTTGTCTCTGATACTAAAGGAAGCAGTAATATTTTAAAAATGTCACTTATTGTAATAAATTTGAATTTACTTGCGTTAGGGACTATCTCACCTGTAATAAGGTGTTTCATGATATTTTTAGTATCGTGACATTTATTTACAGCAGCAATTATTGCCATATAGAGCAGCGTCCTTTAGTGGTGAATCGTGGTAACAGTTTTGTATAGTCAAAAGACTGTACCGAGAAATAGATTGGAGGACCCGCAAGACAGTTACGTTATGCAGGCTGCATGCAAAACAGGCGGAACGCAGTTCAAGTCTTTCGGATTCTTTTGAGTACGATAGTACCCTGAGTGAGGAAACTGGCTTGTTTGTCGCAAGACGAGTATCCTCAAGGACAGTGCATCGACGTGCGGAGCACCAAGGAATATGTGTACGGCGACAGTTGTCAGCGTGCAAACTCCTCTCGGTAACACAGGGTACCGTTATTCCGAGCATCCAGCGCATCTTCCGGTAGCCGACAAATCGACAACGAAGCAGATCGCTCATGGTATCTCCGTACAACAAAGCTTTATGGACTGTGTCGGCATCGGGTATTATTGCAGAATATTATGAATCCGGCGAAGATGGCACCTGACGTCAGAAAAATATACATTTTTTCAGGTTTCTTGATAGACATGTTTTAGTTCTCGAGTTCTCTGTACAAAATTTGAATATTTCTGCAGAATTTCGCAAAAAAATGTTACTTGGGAAAATTGTAATCTAGTAAAAATGTTATCTGCCAATTTGCGAAAAAATATGATCACAATCCCGAATAGCAGAATAGCTCCTCACGAACTCTACAGAAAACCCTAGTGATATTTTTTGTGCAATAATAGTTTATGGGATAACTGCAATACTGATGGACCTATATATACTGTGTGGCACTGCCGCACGGTAGAAAAATGAAAGTCCACTAAAAACGTACGAATATGTGCAAGTAAATACATTTGAACTCGTTAACTATACTATTAAGGTAGTGGGAGAACCATTCAGAAAAGTGGAGCCGCGCTGAGAACGTTTTGTAGACAACGATTTCTTATAATATCGGTAGCAGTTTACTTTTCAGTCGGTACACGTCATTACGCCGGTTAAAAAGTATAAACATACCGTCTTGAGTGGTACTAATCTTATTTTATCCTGACAAC
Source organism: Schistocerca cancellata (assembly GCF_023864275.1). Lineage (NCBI taxonomy): Eukaryota > Metazoa > Arthropoda > Insecta > Orthoptera > Acrididae > Schistocerca > Schistocerca cancellata. Next base: position 754,173,748 of record NC_064629.1, on the reverse strand, counting down.
TAGACGGGATCGCTGTCGTAAAACTTATTAAACAGGCCTCACAAACAGTATCTGAAAAATGTATCATTGTCCGATTCATTGTTTACGGTCAACTGTCATGGCACGTAGACCTATCATCTCGACTTGAAAGTAGAATGACATCGCAGCATCGGGCAAGTATTCACTAGTGTAATCTACACAAGATTTCGAGAGACTACAGTCGGAATGCGCACCTTTTTTTTCTATTCTGTCAAAGTTTTGAAGCGAGTTGGCCCTGTGCGGCGGATTACCAACGAGAGCTCGTGTGTCGGGTAATCTGGATGTTGTTACCAGGCGGTTTCCCACATACGACAATGTGAATGCCGGTCTGCTAGCCACATACTGCTTCATTTATACGATTCGAAAACATTTTGAAAACGTTCGCGGTCTTTCACACAGTATACAGTTGGGTTTCACAAATTCCGTCCCGGCAGGGTAATGGATTGACGACAGGAAGAGTATCCAGTCGCTCTCTAACACTAACACTAACAAATCCGATAATAACCGTGCAGACCCTGTGTAGGTAGTGAAGACATTTACCTGTGCGCTTATGCTGTAACTAGCTTCATAAAGATACTTTATCTCTGTGGCAGAGAACAAACAGATTATTACATACAGGTTCTTACGCTCCACCTAAAGGCTTAACTTCACGGACAACCACACGTACAGGTGTCTTGAGCTGTGAAGTGAACTCATGCAGACATATGCGGACAACACGGGAGCTAATTAAAGGTGCCCGCCACTTATCTTAACTTCACCTGAGTGCAGAATCAGTGTTTCACACCTCGTACATAATTTTCGCGTCGGTAGCAAGCTGCTTGTCTACTGTCACTGAGGTGGTGACACAGCCTAGGGAGACAGTTAAATCGGGCACTAACACGCCACGGTTAACAGTGCCTTACTAACGCGACCAGGCTTCTTGGTTTTGCGCCGAGGTACTATATCCTGACATATGTATGTAGGTACTTCATACACGGACGCACAGGGCTGCTACAGGTCACAGACGGAGCGGAGATTTGAAATCCGCTCCATCAGAGCGCGAAAGTAATCGTGACTTCCTACGCAGAAGTGGAGACGGTAATGAGCGCGCCGTGCTTCCTTCGCTTGACAGCAACGCACGCACGCCTGAGAAAACAGGGAAATGGCTTTCTGCGCGTCACAGCAGCAGAGACAAATCATAAAGCGTCCCACCAGAGCAAAACACTTCTCACCTGTCGAGAACACCAGAACAGGTTTGCTCCTGTGATAGGTTTCCGCCTGTCTGCTAGTTAAGTACGGTTTGCTGATTCGATTCCGCCTTCCGCGTGAGTGGGTTTCAAATGTGCCGTTACTGTGAGCGTCCTACACAAGTACAGAATATGAATTGAAAATAAGTAATTCCGTAAGTAATGCGATCAGTATCAACGTCGATACACTGGACGTGCCGAACAAGTTATCGACTGTCCTCTGAGTACGCATAAACACATACATTGACACATACACTAGGGTTTCGTATGTTTCTGCGGCGGAGGATAGCCCCGGAATTAATTTAAAAATAGGGTCCAAATCCTCCAGTTGTCACCAATATTTCGAGGTGGTTCCCCTGGGAATCCCCTCCAAAAACCTTCCCTATTGGGACTCCCTCTGCAAGCTCGTCTGGTTGAAAAGTCCTTGCGCTACACTCCCTCAGAACTCCAACAGCTCGCTCTGCCTTTAGAGGAAGAGAGTTAAAAGTATTAAAAAAACACACACACGACACCAGTTCACTTTGCTCCGTGAAAATATCCGTTACGCACAAGAAGCAGTTTGCCGACAATGAGCCCGCTTTGGATTTGGAATTTCGCTCGGATACTGACTGGACTCTTTACATTGGCCTATGACGACTCCGGTTTTAGTCCCCTGTTGTGCGTTGGCCTGCAAATAGTGTAGCGCTTTTGCTCTCCCTGGGGAACAGTGCACGGGCTGCAACTACACTGAAGCGCCAAAGGAACGGGTATAGGCATGCGTAATCAAATACACAGATATGTAAACAGGCAGAATACGGCGCTGCGGTCGGCAACGCCTATATAAGACAAGTGTCTGGCACAGTTTTTAGATCGTTTACTGCTGCTACAATGGCAGGTTATCAAGACTTAAGTGAGTTTGTACGTGGTATTATAGTCGGCGCACGAGCGATGGGACACAGCATCTCCGAGGTAGCGATGAATTGGGGATTTTCTTGCACGACGATTTCACGACTGTACCGTGAATATCAGGTATACGGTAAAACATCAAATCTCCGACATCGCTCCGGCCGGAAAAAGGTCCTGCAAGAACGGGACCAAAGACGACTGAAGAGAATCGTTCAACGTGACAGAAGTAAAACCCTTCCGCATATTACTGCAGATTTCATTGCTAGGCCATCAACAAAGTCAGCGCGGGAACCATTCAAAGAAACATCATCCATACGGACTTTCGCAGCCGAAGATCCACTCGCGTACCCTTGATGACTGCACGACACAAAGCTTTACGCCTCGCCTGGGTCCGTCAACACCGACATTGGACTGTTGATGACTGGAAACATGTTGCCTCGTCGGACGAGTCTTGTTTCAAATTGTATCTAGCGGATGAGCGTGTACGGGTATGAAACAACCTCATGAATCCATGGACCCTGCATGTCAGCAGCGGACTGTTGAGGCAGCTGGAGGCTCTGTAACGGTGTGGTGCGTGTGCAGTTGGAGTAATATGCGACCCCTGACACGTCTAGATACGTCTCTGACAGTTCACACGTACGTAAGCGTCCTGTATGATAACCTGCACCCATTCGTGTCCATTGTGCATTCCGACGGACTTGGGCAATTTCAGCAGAACAACGCGACACCCACACGTCCAGAATTGCTACAGAGTGGCTCCAGGAACACTATTCTGAGTTTAAACACTTCTGATGGTCACCAAACTCCCCAGACATGAACATAATTGAGCATTTTAGGAATGCCTTGCAACGTGCTGTTCAGAAAAGATCCCGACCCCCTCGTACACTTACGGATTTATGGACAGCCCTGCAGGATTCATGGTGTCAGTTCCCTCCAGGACTACTTCAGACATTAGTGGAGTCCATGCCACGTCGTGTTGCGGCACTTCTGCATGCACGCGGGGGCTCTACACGATATTAGGCAGGTGTATCAGTTTCTTTGGCTCTTCACTGTATGAGTGACCGCAGTGAAACTGCTCGAAGCGATCACTCACGTAACAAACTTGCTAGTGTAGTGGCTTATCGCGCGGTACACAGAGCTCTCGCTTCCTCCCCCCTCCCCCCCTTTTACTTCCGTATATAATAATGTCGTGTGACTAGGGCCTCCCGTCGGGTAGACCGTTCGCCGGGTGCAAATCTTTCGATTTGACGCCATTTCGGCGACTTGCGTGTCGATGTGGATGAAACGATGATGCTTAGGACAAAACAACACTCAGCGGAGAAAATCTCAGTCCCAGCCGGGAATCGAACCCGGGCCCTTAGGATTGAGCCGGTCGGGGTGGCCGAGCGGTTCTAGGTGCTACAGTCTGGAACCGCGCGACCGCTACGGTCGCAGGTTCGAATCCTGCCTCGGGCATGGATGTGTGTGATGTCCTTAGGTTAGTTAGGTTTAAGTAGTTATAAGTTCTAAGGGACTGATGACCTCAGCAGTTAAGTCCCATAGTGCTCAGAGCCATTTCAACCAGCCAACCTTAGGATTGACATTCTGTCGCGCTGACGACTCAGCTACCCGGGGCGGACTTTTACTTCCGCAATGGCGAAACATCAGAGAGAAACCTCCGCTCATAAATTCCCGTAAATAGAGAACTCGGTCGCCAAAATTCTTGAAGTTGAAGAAAGACAATTAAAGAGCTCATTAGTAAGGTCACTGCGCACGAATGACTCACAGTGTCAGCTTTGGGGCGATTAAGAGAGGGCAGCGAGAGAGCTGCGAGTGGAGTGTGAGGACGACTTGCGCGGTCGGCCCTGAACCGTGCAGCTGGCAGCTGATGCCGGCTGGTCTGCAGTGGGTGAAGGCCGGCACGGGCGTGGCCGCGCGCTCCGTCTGCCCCTTCCCCTACTGCACACAGATCGACGTTCAAGCTATCCTCCTTTTGGCTTTACTGTCCCGAGCTGTGTACTTGGCAGACTGCACCTCGACTGGCTGAGAATGTATGCTTGAGAATTGGGATGCTATACCGAAACGAGGAACAAATAAAGAAATATAAATAACAAGAAATTGTGTAATGTGCAACTGCTATTCCCTGGTGGTGCATGTAGCGAACACTGACAACAGCTGTACAAGGTGACATCCATTTTCTCGATTTTACCCAGTATCACTCAGCAACAAAACCACTCGATCGTGTCTTACAACAGGAAATTGCGTTTGAGGAATTTGCACTAAATATAAGTATAGGCAGTCACTGGTGAAAACATTGTCTTTCAAAAAATTCAACGAGACTGTGAATTCAAATCAAGTACAATTACTTATGGTTGGGTGAGTATGTACACAATCTGATCAAAAGAATCCGAACACCCGTTATACACTGCTGGCCATTAAAATTGCTACACCACGAAGGTGACGTGCTACAGACGCGAAATTTAACCGACCGGAAGAAGATGCTGTGATATGCAAATGATTAGCTTTTCAGAGCATTCACACAAGGTTGGCGCCGGTGGAAACACCTGCAACGTGCTGACATGAGGAAATTTTCCAACCGATTTCTCACACACAAACAGCAGTTGACAGGCATTACCTGGTGAAACGTTGTTGCGATGCCTCGTGTAAGGAGGAGAAATGCGTACCATCACGTTTCCGATTTTTATAAAGGTCGGATTGTAGCCTATTGCGATTGCGGTTTATCGTATCGCGACATTTCTGCTCGCGTTGGTCGAGATCCAATGACTGTTAGCAGAATATGGAATCGGTGGGTTCACGAGGGTAATACGGAACGCCGTGCTGGATCCCAACGGCCTCGTATCACTAGCAGTCGAGATGACAGGTATCTTATCCGCATGGCTTAACGGATCGTGCAGCCACGTCTCGATCCTTGAGTCAACAGATGGGGACGTTTGCAAGACAACAACCATCTGCACGAACAGTTCGACGACGTTTGCAGCAGCATGGACTATAAGCTCGGAGACCATGGCTACGGTTACCCTTGACGCTGCATCACAGACAGGAGCGCCTGCGATGGTGTACTCCACGACGAACCTGGGTGCACGAATGGCAAAACGTCATTTTTTCGGATGAATCCAGGTTCTGTTTACAGCATCATGATCGTCGCATTCGTGTTTGGCGACATCGCGGTGAACGCACGTCGGAAGCGTGTATTCGTCATCGCCATACTGGCGTATCACCGGGCGTGATGGTATGGGATGCCATTGGTTACACGTCTCGGTCACCTCTTGTTCGCATTGACGGCACTTTGAACAGTGGACGTTACATTTCAGATGTGTTACGACCCGTGGCCCTACCCTTCATTCGATCCCTGCGAGCCGGCCGTAGTGGCCGTGCGGTTCTAGGCGCTACAGTCTGGAGCCGCGAGACCGTTACGGTCGCACGTTCGAATCCTGCCTCGGGCATGGATGTGAGTGATGTCACTAGGTTAGTTAGGTTCAAGTAGTTCTAAGTTCTAGGGGACTGATGACCTCAGAAGTTGAGTCCCATAGCGCTCAGAGCCATTTGAACCATTGTTTGATCCCTGTGAAACCCCACATTTCAGCAGGATAATGCACGACCGCATGTTGCAGGTCCTGTACGGGCCTTTCTGGATACAGAAAATGTTCGACTGCTGCCCTGGCCAGCATATTCTCCAGATCTCTCACCAACTGAAAACGTCTGGTCAATGGTGGCCGAGCAACTGGCTCGTCACAATACGCCAGTCACTACTCCTGATTAATTATGGTATCGCGTTGAAGCTGCATGGGCAGCTGTACCTATACACGCCATCGAAGCTCTGTTTGACTCAATGCCCAGGCGTATCGAGGCCGTTGTCACGTCCAGAGGTGGTTGTTCTGGGTACTGATTTCTCAGGATCTATGCACCTAAATTGCGTGAAAATGTAATCACATGTCAGTTCTAGTGTAGTATATTTGTCCAATGAATACTCGTTTATCATCTTCATTTCTTCTTAGTGTAGCAATTTTAATGGCCAGTAGTGTAGTTGTAGTTACGAACGATGGCAGTCGAGCTTTTTCTGACAGCCAATGGGCGTTCAGTTGTGTTCCGAGCGCTCTGCTCGGAATGCTGTAGCTAATGTGAGCCTTAAACGTGATCGTAGCGTGTTGTTTAATGAATTTTTATTCCATTTGTCACGAGTTGTCATCGCTGACGGTGGTGGTGATACATTCCGCGTAAGGAATGGAGGATACTCGCTTTATTCAAGTCGAAATCACGCGCATGCGCCTACCGCAGCTGTCGCTTGGAATCGTCAATGCAATCCTCGTCCGTGCTTCGTCATGTGCGAACCGCCATCGTTCGTGGATCGGACTACAGTAGACATTGATACGGCGTATGTCCAACTTTCACCTTCATTACAGCTTGATCTGTGGCGGAAGCGCTTTCAATGAAGTGTCTGAACGTCTATGTAGGAATGGCAGCCCATTGGTTCTCGAGAGTCGAAACCAGCAAAGGTAGCGACGTTGGACGCTGCTGGTGTCTGGAGCGAAGTTGACGATTTAACTCATGTCAAATGTGTTCCATTGAATTCAGAATGGGGCTAAATAGACCAATCCACTTCAGGACTTTCATTGTCCACCAACAATTACCTCACAGATGCTGATTTACGAGGGTGAGTCAAATGAAAATCTTAAATTTTTAACAACAAATCGCAATTTCGCGCCGTTATACTGTAAGTTGGTAAGCGTGCTACAAACAGCATGCAGAATGGCCTGGAGGTGGCAGCATAGTGCAGATGCACACATACCGTCGCAGTATCAGTATAAAGATGGCCGCCCCACTTGCGACTTGCACCAGGGAAGAACAGCGTCCTGTTATTCGGTTTTTGCGTAGTGAAGGTGTGAAACCTGTTGAAATTCATCGACGAATGAAGGTTCAGTACGGTGATGCATGTTTGTCACAGCAGCAAGTCTACGAATGGAGTAGGAAGTTCACAAATGGTGTGACTTCAGTGGAAGATGCTCCTCGTCCAGGTCAGACACAACGAGTTGTGACTCCACAGAACATTGCAGCAGTTGAAGCCATAGTGAAAGAAAACTGCCGAGTGAACTGAATGACATTGCAGCATGTTTACAGATTAGTCATGGGTCAGCACACCACATTGTGCATGATGTGCTTCAGTTTCACAAAGTGTCTTCAAGATGGGTGCCACGGCAGCTGACTCCTGAAATGAGAGAACTACGTGTTGATGCTTGTGAAGAACTTCTTCGGCGCTTTGAACGAGAAGGTGATGGCTTATTTTCAAGAATCGTTACTGGGGACGAAACCTGGGTTCACATCCACCAACCGGAAAAGAAGAGAGCGAGCAAGGAATGGCGCCATTCCTCATCACCAAAACCAAAGAAATTTCGAACAGAACCATCAGCAGGGAAGGTTATGCTGACTCTCTTTTGGGACGAAAAAGGCGTCATTTTGGAGCATTACATGCCTAGAGGGACCACTGTCACCAGTGCATGATATACAGATCTCCTAAAAAATCATTCGCGGCCTGCAGTCAAACCAAAGCGACGTGGATTTCTGTCAGCAGGTGTCCTTTTGCAACATGACAATGCAAGGCCCCACACTGCCTGTACAACAGTTGCAACAATCACAGACCTGCATTTTGAGTGTCTTCCTCATCCACCATACTCACCAGACCTTGCCCCAAGTGATTTCCATATGTTTGGGCCACTCAAAGACGCAATGGGAGGAAAGAAATTCCGGTCTGATGAAGAGGTACGCGACGCGGTGCATGAGTGGTTCCGCAGACTACCAAAATAATTTTTTTCTAAAGGAATTTATGCACTTTGTAAGCGCTGGAGGACTTGCATTGAGCGTGGTGGAGATAATGTTGAAAAGTGATACAGCTTTGTACCACTTCTGCACAATAAATAATATTTAAAAAATATTTAAGGTTTTCATTTGACTCATCCCCGTATTACAGGATGCATTGTCATGCTGGTACAGACATTCATCGTCTGTGAACTGTTCCTCTACTGTACACAGTACGCAATGCTGTAAAATGTGATCATATCTTTCCATAGTTAGCCCTCCCTTAACCGCAATAAGGAGACAGTTCTCTAATCACAAAAAACTTCCCCATACCTTAACACCACCTCCTCCTTACTTAACTGTAGGAACTACACTTGATGATAGGTAACATACTGTTGTGTTTGGAGCAGTACAAGATGGCGCAGAATACCGCTAACATCGATAAATGAATAAAACAGCATATGTCTTTACACAATTTACAGGATAAAGATTTAAATATGAGGGTGTGGTGGAAAGTAATGCCTTCGAATTTTTGTGTGAAAACTGTTGAGTTTTCTAAACAGAACATGTGCTGTCATAAGCTGTCGCCAGCACACCAGTCAGCAAGAAGGTTGCAAGAAGATCGATAATAGGCACTATCATGAGAGAGGCCAAAGACAGACTAGCAAGCAACATCTCGCCAACGCCTTCTCGACCGCTAGTATTTAGATCGCCGTCGCGGACCGGAGGATGCAGTCAGTCACAGTCAGCCCAGTCACAGACACAGTCAGCCGCAGTCGCGGTCAGCTCAATTACTAGCTCAGTTACTATTCTAGTTGGCATCTGTCAGTTCACGGCACCAGCTACGAGAGAGTGGTCTTTATAGCGGGACTTGCACTTCACCAGCAGTGAGGCTAACATGGACTGTTACGGAAGAGCTTGTACCACAACAACTTACTTAAAGATAAGCAGCTTCCTGTTCTTATGAATAAAGAATCCCATAATATATGTGTGCAGTTGTGTTGTAGAAAGAGGATACCTGCCACCAAACAACACCCTCTCCCTTGCTTCCCCTGGTACAAGACTCTACAGAGACAACGACGACACACAAGAACAAACTTTATTAACAATTTACATCTTTATTCTTCATGTCTAAATATTTACTTCTCAACGTAGTCAGCCCGCCAACGAATAAATTTCTCCCAAGAAGAAACAAGTTTGTTAATACCGTCACCTAATGACCACAGATGTTAAGTCCCATAGTGCTCAGAGCCATTTGAACCATTTGAATACCGTCACTATAGAAAGGTTTACATTGTTGACGGAGCCAAGGCGTCCGATTGCAGCACTTTTGTGTGGTCTGCCTTTGTCACGTTGAAGGAGAGTGTGCTCCATGTGTGGTCGACCTCACCGCATTCGTGCTTTCAGTTTTCTGAGGGTCTCTCACGCACCAATATAATTACGTTACACAACGCCACGTTACACCCTACAACTCAGAGAACTCTAGCGGCAGACGGTTGCAACTTGCATCAGCGAAGCGGGAAAGTCGGTCGACTAGTATGTATGGTATGTAATATGTCAACCGACGTTGAAAGACCAACGAACATTGTGAGGTATTATTTTTCAGCAATCCCTTGTATATATTTTTTGATCAGTTGATTCTTTGTTCCAAACTCTCTCATTCAACACTTTCTAGCTGTTATAACATCAACTGCTAATTGTTCACAATATTAGTGGCGCAGTGCTATTTCCTTCTGTTCTCACCGCGAGTCTTCCGAGATCTGCGGCGGAGCTCATGTGCGACGGCTTAAAAAAACGCGCTGAAGGCCACATTTGCACGCAGTCGTCGAAGCGAAGACTGCGTTCTGTGGTGACGTCCTTAGCGTTACACACAGGAAGACGGCGAGGCCTGTAGAGAGTGTGGCTCGTAGTGGCGGCCTGTTCAAATATATCTTCTCCTACGCGGATGTGTAGGGCGCGCAGCGCGCCGTGTGTGGTCGACAAGACACCCCCACGTTCCCCATCGGGTTTCCAAAGGGTAACGCATGATTCATCACTCCAAATCACTCATTTACATTCGTCCACTGTCCACTGGTATCCATCTCAAGCGTCGCTTAGCATGGTTACAAAAATGTATGCCTTCGTGGAGATACTCGACCGTTGTACCCTAGTCTTTTTAAGTCCCTACACACTGCCATTGTGGTAGCTGCAATACTGGTGACACTTTGGAACTCACGACTGGTTCCTTCCTCTCATTTCATGCGATTTTTTACAATCACCCTTCAAAATGCTAGACGGTCCCTGTCTGTCTATACATAAGGTCTCCCTGGCCTTGGTTTATCTGCAGTTGTTCCTTTGCGTTTCCACTTCACAGTCACATCACCAACAGTCGACTTGGGCAGTTTTAGAGTGGTTGAAATGTCCATCATCGATTTGTTACTCGGGTGACATCCAGTGACTAGTCGATGTTCGAAGTCGCTATGCTCTCCCGACTGACCCATTTCTGCTGCTACTGCTTTTCTGCTGGCAACACAACACACCACACCTCCTTTCATACCGGCGGATCCGCTTCTCGTTACATCTACTGGTCAATTCCGCGTTACGTAGGGCTGTCTATCCACTTTTTCCGACGGCCTTGGCGCGGTGGTAACACCGTTTCGACCGAAGTTAAGCGCTGTCGGGCTTCGCTAGCTCCTGGATGGGTGACCGTCCAATCTACCGAGCGCTGTTGGAAAGCGGCGTGCACTGCCCTTGTGAGGAAAATTGAGGAGATAATTGAGTAGGAAGTAGCGGCTGCGGTCTCGTAAACTGACAAGGGCTGGGCGAGAGGTGTGCTGATCACATGCCCCTCCAATATAAGTGTCCAGTGATGCCTCTAGGCTAAGGATGACACGGTGGTCGGTCATCACCGTTGGGCTTTCCGTGGCCTCTTCGGATGGAGTTTCGTTTAGAGTTCATACACGTTTGGTCAGATAGTGTAAATACGTTGTGGACATTTGAAGGATGCAACAAGCAAGTAATAAGTAGTTACAAATAAGACCACCATATAGTCTAGATGTATAATTATTATATTATCTCCCGGTTAGACATGAGACCCACATCATTACTACAGGAATAGCACGAAGTCGAGGAAAACTGCTTGTCACACAGATCCACATTCGATCATTGGAAATGCAGCAGTACAAATCTTAAATCTTAGATAACAGTAGCTACCTAAATTCAGCACAAAAACCTGTAGTTCAACCCACGTGTTCCATCGGTCTGAAGAATTAAGCGCCCTCAACAAAAATATAATCTCTCCCAAAACTGTGTGAAGACATAGATTAATCCTCAAAGCTAAAACACCTCGACACACAAGAAATTTCCCCTCTCTTAGACTATGTGGCACTGATCGTCCCCAATCAGCATACATGTGTCTGGCTGTTCGATTTAACAAACATTAGAAAGTTCCGTAGCTTAAAATTTATTTTGCAATATAATGGATTGAAGACAACAAAATGCACAAATGAATCAACTTTCTGGGCGATATTTGCCAGTCGATACCGCTTTGCAATCCTGCCTGCTGACTTGTGGTCACCATAACAAACGCCAGAAGAAAACTCGGCATGTTCCTAAATTTCTGACGGCCAGAAGCGCAACTGCCAAAGATTACACGAGAACAAGTGCCACTACAGCGGTATCTTGAGGAGGTCTTTATTCTATCACACGACTAGTTTCAGCGGCACATTACCGCCATCCTCAGGCCCTACCGCTTAAAAAAGAATATTTGATTTCCTTGGCGCGTTTACAATGGTCCTTGTTACTAGCACACGTGGGTAAACTTTCACCGGGAGTCTATATTCGACAGCGTGTGCATTGGGGACACCGTGTGTATTGGAGACAACGCGGTGTTGAGTATAGACCCCTGACGAAAGCTAGCCCACGTGTGCTAGTAACAAGGATCCCCCCACAGTAAATGCGCCAAGGAAATCAAATACTCGTTTGTCAGTGGTGGCGCTTGAGGATGGCGATAATGCACCGCCAAAACTAGTCGTGTTATAGAATAAAGACATTCTCAAGATACAGCTGTGGTGGTACTTGTTCTCATTTATATCATCAGCTGAAGTCCCTCGTCCATGCAATAAGATGGACATCCACAAATTGCCAAAGATTACTTCACAACCGCGAACGACTCTCACATCAAAGAACGTAGTGCACTATTGGGCCAGCAGGTAGACTGCTTTTGATACGTCGGAGGAAGTAATGTATTTCGTGACTCATTTTGGAATGTAGGATTCAGGTATGGTGTGAGCCTCAGCCATATTTCTTGTAACGTCTCCCACGTCTCGGAAACTAGCTTCGCTTCTGATGATGCCTTCCCATTAAGAACGACATATTGATTCCTCACTAACTTCTCAAAAGTTGTATTGAGAGCTGTCTGTAGTATAATTATAACGTTATAATCAAGAAAGAACCAGCCACAAATATACACTTGTAACTGGTCGCTGTTTAAATTATAACCTTATAAAAGACCGATTTCTGCTGTGATAAATCTTCAATTCAATCGTGGCTCTTCTAATATCCCACCACTCCAGCGATATGGAGACTGAATCGGAGATATTATTAGCTGTTCCGCCCACGTTAGGTGGAGGTGCCCGTTAGGCCTGTGCAGCAAATAAAAACCCAGACCGGCAGTACAAATCTCGTCATTGATGCGTTCGTTACGCAGGTTCTCGAACACAACTGTTTCCTCGCTTTCATAGACCTGGACTTCAACTGGAACTCTGTGCGTTGTTGTGCCACGGCGTGAGTCTTATCCCAGTGAAGGAGCACACATCGTTGATCAGCGACATGTGGTACACTGATGCTAGAAGTGGGGCTAGCTCTTCCACACATTTAATGCGGCTCTTCCTCTGTCGAGTGATTTGACCTGTTTCCCAATTCTGTTTTCATTTATTTCTATATCTCAAATTTTCACCTGTATGCGACAGTCAAACGTAGGAGCTGTGTTGTGTTCTACGGTGAAGCAGTTTCGAAAGGCAGAGTTAAGTATTTTGCCATTCATTTCGTCACATTCCGTTTCAGTGCTGCCGATGTCGACGAACATTTGCACAGACAACTTTGTGGCATTAACTGATTTAAAATAGAATCTAACTTAGTTGGACTTACTGAATTTTGTTTTGTGAGCATTAGACTGCGGTCCAAGGCGTTATTTTGTACCTATTTTTTTTGTCTCCTAATTATATCATCAGAGGGTATAAAGACTTAAATAGCAGCTTCAAACTTAAACAAACTCAGCACGCGTTGGTCGTGACGTCACCAGACCGCTGCCTAAGGTCGCGGAGTCATGCCGACATTCGTTACGGAGCTTATAGTGGGTAAGGATTACCGCCCCCGGTAGCTGAGTGGTCGCCGGCACGGTAATTCAGTGTGTTCGGTCAGAGGGCTGCTCGCCCTTTGTAATAATAATAACAAGAAACTCAGTAAAGGAATCAACAATCAACTTGAACGGATGTCTCGTTACGCCGGCCCAGACGAAACGCAACGAACAGTACCGAACAAAAGAACAAAAAAAAAAAAAAAGCGCGACAGATTGTCAATCTTAAGGGCCAGGGTTCGATTTCCGGCTGGGTCGGAGATTTTCCCCGCTCAGGGACTGGGTGTTGTGTTGCCCTAATCATCATCATTTAACCCCATCGACGGGAAGCACTAGTCACACTTTTTTTTTTAATCTGTTCTATGTAGCACTAAGGCCCACAACTTGTCTAATTTCAAACGTTCTTCTGTTCTGTTAACGTTGCTTTTGTACTTCTGAATTTCTATGGCCTCTCTGCACATCATAGCGTAATCAACATTTACATGTGTAAGTAGGCTGTTTAGATTTTTATATGGGTAATGCCACGTAGCGCTCTATATGAAAATCACTGGCTGTGCTGTGTGCAGTATGTGGCTAGTTTGCATTGTTGTCTGCCATTGTTGTCATGAACTGCTATAGCTGGATGCGAACAGCGCGTAGCGCTGGGCAGTTGGAGGTGAGCCGCCAGCAGTGGTGGATGTGGGCAGAGAGATGGCGGAGTTTTGATAATTTGTAATACTGGATGTCAATTATGAATATTAAGGTAAATACATTGTTTGTTCTCTATTAATATCTTTCATTTGCTAACCATCCCTATCAGTAGTTAGTGCCTTCAGTAGTTTGAATCTTTTATTTAGCTGGCAGTAGTGGCGCTCGCTGTATTGCAGTAGTTCGAGCAACGAAGATTTTTGTGAGGTAAGTGATTTCTCAAAGGTACAGTTTAATGTTACTCAGGGCCATTCTTTTGCAGGGATTTTTGATAGTCAGATTGCGTTGCGCTAAAATTATTGTGTGTCAGGTTAAGCACAGTCTTGTACAATTATTCTAAGTGGACATTTCATATGTCAAAATGTTCTAAGGGGGCGTTTCATATGTCGACCCTTAGCCTAGGATACCTCACTGGAATCTTCTGATTTTTTCTTGTTGTTTGTGTATTTAGTGTAGCTTTAGCGCGTAATTGTAGAGAGAATCTCCTTGGTAGTTGCAGTCTTTCATTGTTGTACAGTAAAACAGTTGTGGCATGCATGTAGCTTTGCGCCAAGTATTTCGCTGCTGCAATTAACTAGATATTATTTTCAGTGCTATGTTAATGTGTTCTCTTATTTTTGCTATTCAAATTGTGCTTTTCTGTGTCATCGTGTGAAATATTGTGACAATAATGGCGTGTGACAAACGTAACACTCGGCTCCAAAGTAAACTAAGAAATGACAGTGAAGACGAAAGCAGTGTGTTGGCCCCACCATGTAATGAGTTAACTAATATTCAAAGTAGTAATTTGGTAACTGTGCATAGGGAAATGGAGCGGGCGTCAGACAATGGCGTAGGCAGTGAGACAGGTAGTGAACAGGGAAGCATTGTCGATCGATCGGTCGGCAACAGCTCGCCTCAGGAATCCGAAATGATAGGACACAATTTTGCAAATACTGTAGATTCAGGTTTTGCGTCCTCACCGTTTTCTCAAATAAGTCAAGACACATTTTCAGCTTGTCAAAATGTGAATGTTGCCGGTGCAAATGCACTGCCGAAAAGAGTAGAGGAACAGATTCCAGACACTAATGCATTGTTATTACAACTAATGCAACAAATGGAACAAAATCAGAGACAAACACAGCAAAAGCTTCAAAAGTTAGACACAATGGAACAAAATCTTCGGAAGTTAGACACCACACTTGAACAAACACGTGAAGATTTAACTACTGAGTTACATAACATCGAATCGAAATGTCAAAAAGTCTGTAATGACGTAAAAATACAAATTTGTGAGCATTTCCAACCTATTTTTTCGCGGCATGAAAATGCATTACAGAATCACGAAGCAGCCATAAAAGCGCTGCAAACCATTGTTCATGAAAATCATGAGACCTTGTGGGCTAAAATTGACTCAGTTGCATCTACCGATTCGGTTACGCAACTGGCAAAAACTCAGGAAAACTTAAAGAACACAGTAGATTCGATTTCAACACAATTGGACACTCTGAAACTTGGTTCAGAAAAACACACTGAGGAAATGTGTTCACTATCGGAGAAAGTAGCTGAACTTTCGGATCAGGTCACTAACTTATCTACAAAGGTAGATGATGATCTGAATGACACAAGACCCGTAGCCTTCACTGACACAGAAGAGTATGAACAAATAAGAAAATTCAAACAAAATCAGAATCAAATTAATACGCAATACAAAAGAGAAATGCGGGAAGTACAAGATCAGCTGACACAGGTAATACAAGAATTACGTATTTCAGAGGACACTCGCGCCCCAATAAGGGAAGAGGGACATAGAAATACGGAACAGCCACAAAATAATAACACAGGGCTTTTCGGTAATTATGAAAGAAATTGGCAAGGTACACCGAATTTTGAGATGGAATCGCCGACACGACGTAACAATGACCGATATGCTACTCGCCGACACGATGATTTTGATTATAAGCTGTTCATTACTACACGTAAATTCAAAACATTTAAGAATTCTGCCCACATCCACCACTGCTGGCGGCTCACCTCCAACTGCCCAGCGCTACGCGCTGTTCGCATCCAGCTATAGCAGTTCATGACAACAATGGCAGACAACAATGCAAACTAGCCACATACTGCACACAGCACAGCCAGTGATTTTCATATAGAGCGCTACGTGGCATTACCCATATAAAAATCTAAACAGCCTACTTACACATGATTTACGTGCAATTCGCACTTAAGTGCTTGGAGAGGACTCATCAAATCAACTTCAAAGTGTTTTTCAATCGTTCCACTCTCGTTGGTTGGTTTGGGGAAGGAGACCAGACAGCGTGGTCATCGGTCTCATCGGATTAGGGAAGGATGGGGAAGGAAGTCGGCCGTGCCCTTTCATAGGAACCATCCCGGCATTTGCCTGGAGTGATTTAGGGAAATCACGGAAAACCTGAATCAGGATGGCCGGACGCGGGATTGAACCGTCGTCCTTCCGAATGCGAGTCCAGTGTCTTACCACTGCGTTCCACTCTCATTTAGCACTTTGGCAAAACGAACATTTAAAGCTTTCCGTGCTTTTTATTTTATCACAATTATCATTTCACCTTTATGTTGGTAGGAGTCAACAAAATATTTTAGCATTCGGAGGAGAACGTTCGTGATTGAAATTTCGTTAAAAGATGGCACCACAACGAAAAACGCCTTTGTTTCAATTTTATTCATTTTTGGGTCCACAGCCTCCAAACCCTTTGTGGAAGATTACATTTTAACGATTTCCATCCCGACTCACGTACCGTATCCGCGACACTCTCTCCCCTATTTCGTGATCGAACAAAATGAGCCCCTCTTCTGTGAACTTTTTCGATATCCCACCTGGTAAAGATCCCATACATGCCTCAGTACTCCAGAAGGGGAGTGACAAGAGTAGTATAGGCAGTATCTTTAGTAGACATGTTTCATAAGTGTTCTGCCAATAAAACCCAGTCTTTGGTTAGCCTCCTCTACAACATTGTCTGTGTGACCTCCAATTTAAGCTGTTCGTAATTGCAATTCTTAGGTATTTAGTTGAATTCACAGCCTTTAAATTTGTACAGTTTATCGTGTAAACGAAATTTAAGGAGGTGGGTTACAGTTGAGGGAAATCTCTCTAAAGCCTCAGCTGGACTTTTGTGTATTAATTACACATTTTTTTCCTTGTGTATTTTGCTCTTTGTTCTTCTTATACAGCTTATTTCTGTTGCAGATGTGCTCGCGAGTCTGTGATGTTGACTACTGCGTGATGTCTTCGTTATATACAGGTCCCTTGTTATTAACTTTTGTTGAGATGATATGTGGTGGACACGAGTATTTGAGTCTGAGTATTGATAGTTGTGGTGGAGACTCTGTTAGCAGCATAGGTGTTGTTTCGTTGTTCATCAGTCTTTTACGCCATCCTTATCACTATGCTTAATTAATCTGTCTAGGATAGGTTCGACGATTACTGCTGTGTGTGGGGATGTTATTGGTTCATATCTGAACCAGCGGACAATGCTTCTGTCGGAGCACAAAAAAGACTAATACATTCCTGCTTTAAAAGACTCCGACTGAAAAGTGTTGTATCAGCTGCCTCATCTACCTTCATTAGCATCTTCAAAAATGTTCCCAAAAATTTTGGCATGCGAACATATTAGCGGTCTTTTTAACATGCAGCTCACATCTCACTCCCATTTGACAGATGAACAGCTAATACCTTACTTTTGAATGCGCTGAGCATTTCTCTTATAGCTGTCCTTACGCTTGTTTTACATTTTTTCCGCTTTCACTTGCCAGCAAGGTTTTGCTATGTTTGCGCTTTGTCTCCACGAAACCTTATTTCCGTAAGAGGTCGTCCTTCGCACTCCTTGGCTCCCAGCAGCTTTCCGAGTGTTATGGAAATCCCGTTACTCAGTCTGGCCTGAGGTCTGAGCTGACCAGCTGGCCATGGAAAGACTATGAGGCTCCTACCTGGCAAGTTTACGGCCACAGTCCACGCGCTGGCGTCACCGTATAGGTGCGTGATTTGTGGAACACGCTCAGCCAGCGCAAGTTCGCAATGAGAGCAGGTTTAGAAGTTGCCTCGGCGACTTTTTGTACAGGCCGTTAGCAGCATTGACTCCGAATTTGTTCATTTCTAGTAGCGACCCGTTTTGGAAGCAGCCAATAACTGTCGAGTAATGAGTCGTATCAACTACTCTACATTATCTTTCTGCTTTCCATCGTAAAGACAAGAAAAGTGAGGATCTCTTCAGTGACAATCAGTTTGGCTTTAGGGAAGGTAAAGGCACCAGAGAGGCAGATCTAACGTTGTTTGTGATAATCGAAGTAAGACTTAAGAAAATACAAGATACACTCATAGGGTTTCTTGACCTGGGAAGTCCGCTGAGTGGTCAGCGCAACGGAATGTTATACCTAAGGGCCCCGGTTCGATTCCCGGCTGGGTCGGAAATTTTCTCCGCTCGGGCACTGGGTGCTGTGTTGTCCTTATCATCATAATTTCATCCCCATCGACACGCAAGTCGCCGAAGTGGCGTCAACTCGAAAGACTTGCACCAGGCGAACGGTCTGCCTGACGGGGGCCCGGTCTACCTGACGGGGGCCCTAGCCACACGGCATTTCCATTTTGACCTGTAAAAAGCATTCGACAGAAAAAAAAGAAGATGGGTAATATACAATATGTATAACAACGAAGAGGGGACAATAAGAATGATACACCAAGAACGAAACATGTTGCCTGGTTGGACGAGTCTCGTTTCAAATTGTATCGAGCAGGTGGAAGAGCACGGGTATTGACGCAACCTCATGAATCCATGGATCCTGCTTGTCAGCAGGGGACTGTTAAAGCTGGTGGAGGCTCTGTAATGGTGTGGGGCACGTACTGTTGGAGTAATATGGGACCCCTGATACATCTAAATACGACTCTGATAGGTGATACGTACGTAAGTATCCTGTCTGATCACCTGCATCTAATCATGTCCGCCGGCCACGGTGGCCGAGCGGTTCTAGGCGCTTCAGTCCGGAACCGCGCGACTGCTACGGTCGCAGGTTCGCATCCTGCCTCGGGCATGGATGTGTGTGATGTCCTTAGGTTAGTTAGGTTTAAGTAGTTCTAAGTTCTAGGGCACTTATGACCACAGCTGATGAGTCCCATAGTGCTCAGAGCCATTTGAACCATTTAATCATGTCCATTGTGCATTCTGAAGGACTTGGGCAATTCCAGCAGGACAATGCGACACCCGACACGTCCAGAATTGATACAGAGTGGCTCCAGGAACACACTTCTGAGTTTAAACACTTCCACTGGCAACCAAACTCCCCAGACATGAACATTATTGAGCGTATCTGGAATGCCTTGCAACGTGCTATTCGGAAGAGATGTCTACCTCTCGTACTCTTACGCATTTTGGGACAGCCCTGCAGTATTCATGGTGTCAGTTCCCTCCAGCACTACTTCAGACATTAGTCGAGTCCATGCCACATTGTGTTGCGGCACTTCTGCGTGCTCGCGGGGGCTCTACACAATAGAAGGCAGGTGTACCAGTTTCTTTGGCTCTTCAGTGTATGTGTAAAAACTTTGACATAATGAGGGATAGTATGCTGGGACATGCGTTCAGTCATCAGGGAATAACATCGCCGGCCAGAGTGGCCGAGCGGTTGTAGGCGCTACAGTCTGGAACAGCGCGACCGCTACGGTCGCAGGTTCGAATTCTGCATCGGGCATGGATGTGTGTGATGTCCTTAGGTCAGTTAGGTTTAAGTAGTTCTAAGTTCTAGGGGACTGCTGACCACAGCAGTTAAATCCCATAGTGCTCAGAGCCATTTTTTGAATAACATCCATGGAATAAGGGGAAGCTGTGGAGGGTAATAACTGTAGAGGAAGACAGAGTTTGTCATATATCCAACGGATAATTGAGGACATTGAAAGTAGGACAGAAGACTGATGACCCCCCCCCCCCCCGAATAAAATATCGTATCTATATATCTTTTAGGCCACACTCCATGGCACTGATCAATGAGAGACAAGCTAGAAGACAATCTTAAATCTCTACTAACATTGATTTGGTAAGTATTTTCCGAATAGGCTGCTCGATACCCACAAGCATCTTCCAATTGCACAAACACCAGATCGGGGACAGTTTAGTGTGTTCCACGTACGTCATGCGCAGGAAACGATACCCGGTACGCAGGGTGCCGTCACCCTAGGACGGACAGCCCCTTTGCAGGTGTGTTATCGGTTTTTAGCTGGGAACGATCTACATGCGTTAGGAGCTGAGTTGGAAAATAGACCGAGAGAACTGTTGCGCCATTTAACATTTCAGGCAGGTATATCAGTATCTACTCTCATAAGTCTGCACAAACTCACTGAAATCTTAGGAAGTAACGTTAGTCCTTCAGTTGACCAACTCAATGATCTCAACACCTATTAGTGAAGATTTATGTGCGGGGTGCCCACCCATCGCCATTATAACGACATAAACTCTGATGGAGACGTTTTCAATGCGGCGCCTGAATGTCTTCGGAGGAATGGCAGGCCACTCTTCCTCAAGGGCCGAAACCAGAGAAGATAGTGATGTTGGACGCTAGGTCTGGAGTGACATCGACGTTCTAACTGCTTGAAAGGTGTTCCATTGGGTTCAGTGTGGGAAAGTCAGTCCATTTCAGGAGTGTTTCTGTCCACATGCCATTGTCTTACAGATGCTGCTTTATGGCAGAGTGCATTACCATGCAAATAAACCAATCATGACCTCTGAAGTTTTCCTTCATTATACGCAGTACACAATATTGCAAAATGTGTTCAAATCCTTCCGCATTTATCGTTTTCTCAAAGGCAACGAGGGGGCCACACCCCACCATGTAAAACATCCCCATACCGTAACACCACCTCCTCTGGGCTTCAGCGTTGCCTCCAGGGATTCGCCAAACCCTTCGATAGAACTGCCACGGGGTATGGCGCGATTCATCAGTCCAAATCCAGTCGTCCACTGTCCAGTGATGTCGCTCCTTACACCAGCTGAAGCGTCGCTTAGCACTGACTGGAAATGTGTGGCTTATGTGGAGCTGCTCGACAATCGGACCTCACCGTCATTGTGCTTGCTGTGCTGCTGGTTGCACTTAGGGACTCACGAGAACTTCCTTCCTCCGATTTCATTCGATTTTCTGCAACAAAGTTGGAGGATGTAGATGAGGCCTATCTGGTCTTGGTTTAACTGTGGTTTTCCACTTGACAATCTCGTCAAAAACAGGCGACTTCACAAAAGAAGACGAAGTAAATATCCCACAATTCGAATCGAGAACAGCTGCCAACATGAGTAACGTAGAAGTAAATATCCTCAGACTAGTGAAGCAACTTAAATCACTTAATAGATGGTTCAAATGGCTCTGAGCACTATGGGACTCAACTTCTCAGGTCATTAGTCCCCTAGAACTTAGAACTAGTTAAACCTAACTAACCTAAGGACATCACACACATCCATGCCCGAGGCAGGATTCGAACCTGCGACCGTAGCGGTCTCGCGGTTCCAGACTACAGCGCCTAGAACCGCACGGCCACTTCGGCCGGTCACTTAATAGAAGCAAATGTTCTGGTCCAAACTGTATACCAATTAGGTTCCTTTCTGAGTATGCTGATGCATTAGCTCCATACTTAACAATCATATACAACCGTTCGCTCGACGAAAGATCCGTACCCAAAGACTGGAAAGTTGCACAGGTCACACCAATATTCAAGAAAGGTAGTAGGAGTAATCCACTAAGTTACAGGACCGTATCGTGAACGTCGATATGCAGCAGGATTTTGGAACATATATTGTGTTGGATTATTATGAATTACCTCGAAGAAAACGGTCTATTGACACACGGTCAACATAGGTTTCGAAAACATCGTTCCTGTGAAACACAACTAGCTTTTTATTCACATGAAGTGTTGAGTGCTATTGACAAGGACTTTAGATCTATTCCGTATTTCTGGATTTCCGGAAGGCATTTGACACTGTACCACACAAACGGTTCGTAGTGAAATTGCGTGCTTATGGAATATCGCCTCAGTTATGTGACTGGATCTGTGATTTCCTGTCAGAGAGGTCACAGTTCGTAGTAATTGACGGAAAGTTATCGAGTAAAACAGAAGTGATTTCTGGCGTTCCCCAAGGTAGTATTATAGGCCCTTTGCTGTTCCTTATCTATATAAACGATTTGGGAGACAATCTGAGCAGCCGTCTTCGGTTGTTTACAGTGATGCTGTCGTTTGTCGGCTAATAAAGTCATCAGAAGATCAAAACGAACTGCAAAACGATTTAGAAAAAATATCTGAATGGTGCGAAAAGTGGCAGTTGACCCTAAATAACGAAAAGTGTGAGGTCATCCACATAGTGCTAAAAGGAACTCGTTAAACTTCGGTTACACGATAAATCAGTCTAATCTAAAAGCCGTAAATTCAACTAAATACCTAGGTATTACAATTACGAACAACTTAAATTGGAAGGAACGCATAGAAAATGTTGTGGGGAAGGCTAACCAAAGACTGTGTGTTATTGGCAGGACACTTAGAAAATGTAACAGACCTACTAAGGAGACTGCCTACACTAAGCTTGTCCGTCCTCTTTAGAATACTGCTGCGAGTTGTGGGATCCTTACCAGATAGGACTGACGAAATACATCGAAAAAGTTAAAAGACGGGCAGCATGTTTTGTATTATCGCGAAATATGGGAGAGAGTGGCACAGAAATGATACAGGATTTGGGCTGGAAATCATTAAAAGAAACGAGTTTTTCGTTGCGACCGAAACTTCTCACGAAATTCCAATCATCAACTTTCTCCTCAGAATGCGAAAATATTTTGTTGACACCGCCCTACATAGGGAAGAACGATCGCCACGATAAAATAAGGGAAATCAGAGCCCGTACGGAAAGATGTAGGTGTTCATTCTTTTCGCGCGCTATACGAGATTGGAATAATAGAGAATCGTGAAGGTGGTTCGATGAACCCTCTGCTAGGCACTTAAGTGTGATTTGCAGAGTATCGGTGTAGATGTAGACTTGGTCAGCTTTAGGAAGGCTGAAGTGTCTCCGATGGATTTCTTGCTCAGGTGGCATCCGATGACTCTTCCACGTTCGAAGTCACTATGCTCTCCTGTCCGACCAGTGATGCTGTTATGCTTCTCTACTGGCAACACACCACTCTGTGCCTCGTTTTATACTGGCAGGTCCGCCTCTCGTGACATCTAGTTGTCAATTCCGCCTGACATAGAGGTGTCCAGACAGTTTTGATCAGATAGTGTAGAGTGTAGCTCGACGTCAATATTGCAACTGGTATTGTAGAATGAAGGCTTTCACGACCGCGTGACATGGCTGTTGATATACTTTCTGGGATGTGAGGTCGTAGTCCAAGAACTTTTCTGCTCCTTACGTTTCGTCCAGGACTGCGCTGGACTTCATCAGAGGCGCTGCTCCGCTGAGTCTTGCCGACTGACTGGTCGGGTGTCTGAGAGCGACTTATATATTGTGAGAAAGTGGGGCGTGGTTCAGGTGACACGTGATGAGCAGTGATAATCCATAGCAAAGATAAGGTTGACTATCGATTACCACCTTGTCAAAGTTAAAAATTGTTAGCAATTTTGTAGAGCCACTGTCCATATATCGCTAAGTTTCATAGCCTCTTCTTTCCTATTAAAATTATCATGATGTTTATAAATTTCAATAGCTTCTCTATATAACCGTGGATAGTAATTTAACGTTGTAGATAAAACTTCGGTATCCGAAAACTTCACTTGGTGGTTGCCTGGTTGAAGAGCATGTTCCGCTACAGCTGATTTTTCTATTTTTCCAAGTCGACAAAGACTTTTATGCTCTTTCAGTCGCGTGTTTACGCTTCTTTTGGTAGTACCAATATAAACTTTACCACAGGTACATGGAATTTTATACACACCACATGTCGACAGGGGAGGGCGTTTATCCTTCACAGATCGTAGTACTTGACTTATTTTCTTTGTTGGTTTAAAGACCGGTTTTATGTCATGTTTTCGTAAAATCTTACCGATCCGATCTGTTACTTTTTTAATAAAAGGGAGAACTACTGTATTTTTCTGTCGTTGTGGTTCATTCTTATCTTTTTGTCTTCTGTTCCTTGGACGAAAAATTCTATTTATCTCTTTTCTTGAGTAGCCGTTTTTTTCAAAAGCCTGCTTCAGATGTTTCACTTCAGCATCCAAATGTTATCTCGACCTCACATCTCGGAAAGTATATCAACAGCCGCAACTGGTATTGCTGCATATGCACGATGAAGAGGTCGATCTTGAAATGTTCCTGTTTTGTAACGAAACCTTGCTGCATTTATTTCGGTACGTGAATTCGCACAGCACTCGACGTGGGACTTCTGGGAAGCCTCCTCACTTACAGGAAAAGCGTTTGCCTGAAGTGGAACAGAAGTGTGGTGCGCGATTAGTACAACACCATTTATCGGACAGTTTTTTCAACCGCACCGTAACTACTGATACGTGGTTGAACAATTTACTGTAAACTACCCATTAATGAAGAGACCTGCGATTTATAGTGCAGAAACATACAAGACCACACATTTCCAATTCGTTTAAGACAGTTTAACGAAATTGTTATGAGGACAGATATTATACAGGGTGTCCGATTTATCTTGACCACCATAAATCACTGTTTGTTCAGATGCAAATTACAAAATGTTTCGAGCAAATGTTCTCTAGCCGCCAGGGGTCATCAATCAGCATGATTGCCTTCGTTGTAGCTTTGTTTTTTTACAAAAATGTGAACAGCGGTATGACTTTTATAAATGGCACCCTGTATTTTTTATTCGGTAATTAATTTTCTCTTTTAAAGACGTATTAAAAATGTATCATTGTGAACCATTCACTGAAAAACAACTTTATTAATTACATAACACAACCAGCGCTTAGTGCAGGTACTCGGGTAATGGAACACATCCACGTGCTGACGTTGACAGATTACAAATGTATACATAAGTAGAATGCACACCCGTCATTCCGTCAACCATCGTCAGTTGAAGTGTTGTGTGAGAAGAATGTACACCAACGAAGATGGTTCAAATGGCTCTGAGCACTATGGGACTTAACTTCTGAGGTCATCAGTCCCCTAGAACTTAGAACTACTTAAACCTAACTAACCTAAGGACATCACATAAATCCATGCCCGAGGCAGGATTCGAACCTGCGACCGTAGCAGTCACGAGGTTCCAGACTGTAGCGCCTAGACCAACGAAGAGAAGGTAGAAATGCTACTCATCTATGGGGAATGTAAGTTAGGAGAACAGTAATTGCAATACTGTTTTCTTATGTACGGGTACATTTAGTACAGTAGTTTAGTCCTTTTAAATACTGTTGTGTAGAGTAGGCATACAGTAAAGGTTATCCTTCCTACAAACTGCATCGACGTAACGTTTCTTTTATTGTTGTTGTTGTTGAAGGTAGGCGAAATGCTACGCAGGCAGCGGAACTGTACAGAGAGCGATAACCTGACAAGAACCCACCTTCCCGACGAATGTTTTCTCGTCTTGTTGCGACGCTTCAGGAAACGGGGAGTTTCAACCCATGACAACGCAATCGTCGTAGCACTCGCACAGACGAAGCTGCCGAAGTTACTGTTCTCGCTTCCGTTGCTATGAATCCACATGTGAGCACACGACAGCTTGAACAAGAGATTGGCATTCCTAAAACCAATGCAAAAATGGTTCAAATGGCTCTGAGCACTATGGGACTCAACATCTGAGGTCATCAGTCCCCTAGAACTTAGAATTACTTAAACCTAACTAACCTAAGGACATCACACACATCCATGCCCCAAGCAGGATTCGAACCTGCGACCGTAGCGATCGCGCGGTTCCAGACTGAAGCGCCTAGAACCGCTCGGCCACCCCGGCCGGCAAAACCAGCGCACATCGTATTATTACACGTCACCGGTTCGATCCTTACCATATACACCTACATCAAGAATTGCATGGGAATGATTTCCAGAATCGGGTATAGTTTTGTCATTGGGCACACCACCAAATCCTCGCCAACCCGAACTACTTCTCCAGTGTTCTATTTACCGATGAATGTTCCTTCTCAAACAAAGGACAGGTAAATACAAGCAACATGCATTATTGGTCCAGCGACAACCCACGATGGCTTAAACAGGTGGAACATCAGCGTAAATGGACAGTTAACGTCTGGTGTGGGACGCTTGGTACTACAATTATCTGCCCTTATTTCATCAATGGAAGTCTAAGCGGCACAGCGTATGCCAGTTTCCTCAGACGTGTTCTTCCTCCTCTTCTGGGTGAAGTGCCGCTAAGAACCAGAATGCTTATGTGGTATCAACACGATGGATGTCCAGCACATAGTGCCTTGCGTGTACGTCGTGTTCTGAGCCGAAGGTATCCTACCAGATGGATTGGTCGAGGAGGAACACTTACTTGGCATGCTAGGTCTCCTGATATAAATCCTCTGGACTTTTTTCTTTGGGGATGTATTAAAGACGTTGTCTATCGCAATATTCCAACTCCAGAGGACACGCAGGAACGTATCGTGCTTGCTTGTAATTCTCTTCAGCAGGCAACAGTGGAAGCAGTAAATAATTCTTTCATTCAGCGAGTGTATCGGTGTCCAGGGTCACCACTTTGAGCACATTTGAATGTTCTACTCCTGAGCAATGGTACAGGAGAGTCAAAGTCAATGTTGTGTTATGTTTTTACTTGGTTTCCATTTGTTGTCTGACAACTCCAGCAAGTGGACGAGTTTGTGATCCCGGGCTCAATGTCAGTGTTGTGTTGTGTAATTAATAACGTTGTGTTTCAGTGAATGGTACTCTGTGATACATTTTCGAATAGGTCTTTAGGTGAAGAAATGAATTGCCGAATAAAAAATACAGGGTGCCATTTAAAAAAGTCATAACGCTGTTCATATCTTTGAAAAAAAAAAGAAAGCTACAACGAAGGCAATCATGCTGATTTATGTCCCCCTGGCGGCTAAAGAACATTTGCTTGGAACATTTTGTAATTTGCATCTGGACAAACAGTTATTTAGGTTGGTCAAGATAAATGGGACACCCTGTATATCACGCATTAAAGATGGCTTCCTACTCGTCTAAATCGATAAGCCACCTGCGTCACTCCGGAGCGTCATGAGATGACTGGTGCCTTGCGGCGAGCTGTCGGTTCCTGATCAAAGTCACATTCAGTGTTAGCGTCGTACGGGAAATTCCCTCTGTAAAGATGCTCGCTCTACTCGGAGGTTCGAACTGCGATCTGTTGTTATTTTCTGCGCAGTGAAGGTGTCAAACCTATTTAATTTCATCCCATGATGAAAGTGCTGGTTGGTGATATGCGTGTGTATGTATTTGCATGTGTGTGTGCGTGTGCGCGCTTGCGCGCGCGCGCGTGTGTGTGTGTGTGTGTGTGTGTGTGTGTGTGTTTTACAATAGCAAGTCTACAAATTCAGTCGGAGGTTCGCAAATATTGGGACGCCTGTGGTGGATGACCCTCCTCCATGTCGCCCATATCGCGGTGATGGAAGATCCTGCAGTCTTTGAATTCACAGCGACAGAAAACCGCCGAGTGACACTGGATGGTATTACAGCAATTATAAAAATTATTCGTGGTTCGGCACACTACACGTGATCCAGTTTCACGAAGTGACTGCAAGTTGATCACACCTGCAGCTGTATCGAAGAAGCGACGCGTTGACGCTTGTGATAACTTCTGCAGCGCGTTGAAGAAGATGAAGATGACTTTCTTGCAGGAATTGTCATCGGGGGCGATACCTGGGTTCACTAACGCCAGCGAGGGACAAAGAGAGTGATTAGGAAATGACTCCATTCTTCGTCGCCCAAACCAAATGATTTCCGGCCACAGCCATAAGCAGAGTCGTTAATGCTAACCCTAATTTTCTGGCGAGAGTCCGCCTCCAGAGTTGAGAGAGTCCGCCTCCAGAGTTGAGCGGTCAGCGTGGCAGAATCCCGTGCGAGGGATCCGAGTTCGACTGCCGGCCGGGTCGGAGATTTTCTCCGCTGGGGGACTAGATGTTGTATTGCCGTCATTATTTCATGTACGTCGACACGCAAGTCGCCGAAGTGATGTCAACTAAAAATACTTGTACCAAGCGACCATACTCTAAGTTAGGCTCTAGCCACACGCATGTTTCATATTTGGTGTGGTAAAGATGTCATATTGTTCCGATACGTAGAGGATCATGCGGAA
The DNA here is from genome assembly GCF_023864275.1 of Schistocerca cancellata. NCBI lineage: Eukaryota > Metazoa > Arthropoda > Insecta > Orthoptera > Acrididae > Schistocerca > Schistocerca cancellata. The sequence continues at coordinate 754,145,611 of NC_064629.1, read as the reverse complement.
CCCGAGGGAATTTTTGATATAAATCAGAAGTTTATGATATAAACATGTTCGGAAACGATCGTATTTGTAGGGGCATCTGAGGAATTATAAATGCAAAGGAGAAGAATATCATTTAGAAACTACTGTTATATTCTGAATGCACGTAAATAAACCGATCAACTTCGTAATAGTGAATTATCTATAAAATAGACTTCATTCACTAAGACATAAGTAGATTTTGTTTCCTAAGGAGATGACATTTTTGAACGGCATGGAGATGTTTGAAAATTGCGAGTGAATGTAAAGTAATAGGAATGTTGATAAGTATGAATGTGCAATTTTTCAACAGGACAATGCTCGCCGACACGTGGCACGTGTCCCACGAAGTGTGTGTGTGATTTTGAGGTACTCTCCTTCCCAGAAAGATTCCCCGATCTGTCCCTGGTAGGCCACGTGTGGGGTCAGCTCGAACATCCGCTCTGTCCCAGTGCCAATATCCTGGATATGATGGAGCAGCTACAACAGTTGTGAGCGAGCTTGCCTCAGGAGAGTGTACAACGGCTTATTTACACCATTCCAAACACAACCAGTGCGCGCACATATGTTAGACGGGTGCAATGTCGTACTGATAAATCGGCTGCCAAGTTCTTTGCAAATTTCTCTCGCTTTTGTAAACACAGAAATAAAACCACATTCTCTGTCAACACGTGAATTTCTGTTTCGATTCCTCCTCCCCTTCTGCGTGGATCACTGTTTTTGTCAGGCAGTGTATTTCATGATTACCAGCGCAATGCTATTGTCAGAGAATATACTGTTTAGTGTGTCACGGAAAAAGTACCACAACATACACTGTTTTTCGTGAAACGAGCTCCACCTTTCCGTACTCTGATCTGTTGATACCCCTGGATGGCCGCTCTGCTCAAATGACCGCAGGCTCCGTTTTCTCCGGCCGGACTCCGACTGTTTGTCGCCCGTACGGTAGCTCACTACTTGGAAACATAAGAGTTCTGGCCTGTTAAAACGAGCCGCTGGGCATCTCTAGCACTACAAGTGGCGAGAGGCCGTTACCACTACAGCACCACACTCACACCCCCTAAAGATAGAGATCGATGTCCAGTCAAATCCAGACGACGTTGATTGCTGTCTGCAGTTGTTTCCTTCCAACATGACAATCCCATACGACCTGCATAAAACAATTCCGACAATTTCAGACTAGAAGTCTGTCTGCTTTCTGCACCCACACGTAGGTGGTCAGACCGCTCAGAGAAGCAAAGGGCGACAAAAATTTCCACTATGTTGGTCTGATTCGTCGTCTGGTGCACCAGTGATTGCACAGACTCCTAAAGAAATTACATTTTACGGGAATATGTACACTTTGTGTGCGCTGACCAAGTTGGAATGAGCGTAGGGAAATTATATTGAAAAGTGTTACGCTTACGTTCATACAGTGTGTTTTAGGAGGAACAGTAAGTATTTTAAGAGGTGGTAATATACAACAGTTCCAATAAAATATGTCCTATTTTTAATACAGCTGTTAGAATATAACCAAAACAAATACCTTCAGAAGGCGTTAACGAAGGCAAACGAATTAAGTTAAAAGTTGGCTTTTATAAATTCCACCTCCGACTTCAGTGCAATTCCGAATTCTCTTGCTGTTACCACATGTAACTCTCGTGAGGTGACACTGGCCTTCTTTCTTGAGAGTAGCGTTATTGATATCCGCCATATTCTTATACGTGAATACACGTTGAAATGGTTCAAATGGCTCTAAGCACTATGGGACTTAACAGCTGAGGTCATCAGTCCCCTGGACTTAGAACTACTCAAACCTAACTAACCTAAGGAAATCACACACAGCCATGCCCGAGGCAGGATTCGAACCTGCGACCGTAGCAGCAGCGCGGTTCCGGACTGAAGCGCCTAGAACCGCTCGGCCACAACGGCCGGCTTGAATACATGGGGAGTTGACGGTGGAGAGGGGCAGGAAGGGGAGGGAAGAGTTAGAGTCGGTAGCACATCAAGGGGCAGGAGATGGGGTGAGAGCACAAGGAATGGGAAAAGAGAAGTGAGAAGGACAGGGGAGAGGAGGGAGGGAACAGCAGAGGAGGGAGGGGATGGAGAGGGAGCCTAATGGAGGAGGGGAGGGGAAAAGGAGGGTCAGAATTAGAAGGAAGGATAAATATCGGGCGAAGCAGATCATGTGGGGCGAGGTCGCCAGAGATTTTCGCTTATTTGACATCGCGTACACAAAGTTGTCTGCTCCTGAGAAATTCTACGCGATAGGGAACATTGACACTTTTACCAGTACGCAAGCAAAATCTAGTAATCCGTTCTCTGTGACAACAACTGTTTCAGAATAAGAAGGAAAGGAAGTAGAAAGTTTGACGTTTATGGAATAAGGAATTGTTCCTAACTCCGTTGAAAGCGGGAACCGATCCTCCGTAAGCAGATCCCGATCTTTGATCGCTCCTTGTCGGAAGTCCCCCCAACAACGCGGCATTTCGTTGAGTATTGCGCCGTGGCGCAACTACCTTCAGTTCGACAGAATCGTGATGTCAGCGCTGTTTACCCTTCGCTATTTGTTCACTGTATGAAGGACGTTCACAGCTCCAGTGGCTGTTTGCGATCTGTCGTCACTAGCCATTAAAAATGATTGGGAACGACAGAAGAGAGGAATGAGAATTATCAGTATATATTAAATACGATACTACAGTACATGCAGAAAGAATTTGAAGATTTGCCACGTGGTTATAATTAAACTTTCCCTATTTAACACGTCATAACGCGGAAACTAATTACCGTACGAGTACAAGACTTGGTAGCATTAATGTCGAGAGTATGGGGCGAATGATTTCCATGCGTCACAGCACCACCGTCCACTTCCAACTATGGCCATCAGGTGCTCTGATCAGTCATCGTGATTCATGGTCTCAATGGTATCTGTACAAGATACATATCGCACAGCAGCTTGCATCACAGGACAAACAACGATGTGTTGACTTCGCTCTCCAGTTTCTCACAAGCATTGAAGTTGACGAGGGCAGCCTGGACCAACACACCTATGTGAAGTCGTTTTTTCGATTATGAAGCTAAATAAGTCACGATTACATGGCAAACTGAGTGCGAAAATCTGTGAAACTGTCTGTGTCTGTCCACTTACCGACAGTTTGTACCAGATAAAAATTATATTACGTCTTCAGTGCCTAAAAAATAATTAAACAATCATAAAAATTTGTTTTGCTTTTTATCTATGCTGTTGAGAAATGTGAAATGTAAAACCAAGTCGTATAAAGTGAGCCTGCACTGCCTTTTAAATGCGGCGCGTTCGCAGTTTTCCCATCTTCCCCTCGTCGTTCTCAGACAGCACGGCGTGGCGGAGCCGGGAATGTGGCAGCAAAACTGAGCAATACGGCCCTCGTGCCACGGCACGGCTCGCAAATAGAAATCTTGGCCGACCCTGGTTTAGCGTGTGTGAGGCATCTGCTCAGAGAGCTGTATCGAAGCTCACTGAAATCTTGCAAAATAATGGTGGCGCATCGGCTGACCAGTTCACGTACAACTGTTGCACTTTAAGTCTGCAACTGGCCAAATCTTGATTTATTTAGCGTATGGCGCTCTACACGTGGTTTACACTGGTTATACACTGAAGAGCCAAAGAGACTGGTACGCCTGCCTAATATATTGTAGGGCCCCGCGAGCACGCAGAAGTGTCGCAACACGACGTGGCACGGAGTCGACTAATGTCTGAAGTACAAGGCTATTACAAATGATTGAAGCGATTTCATAAATTCACTGTAGCTCCATTCATTGACATATGGTCACGATACACTACAGATACGTAGAAAAACTCATAAAGTTTTGTTCGGCTGAAACCGCACTTCAGGCTTCTGCCGCCAGAGCGCTCGAGAGCAAAGTGAGACAAAATGGCGACAGGAGCCGAGAAAGCGTATGTCGTGCTTGAAATGCACTCACATCAGTCAGTCATAACAGTGCAACGACACTTCAGGACGAAGTTCAACAAAGATCCACCAACTGCTAACTCCATTCGGCGATGGTATGCGCAGTTTAAAGCTTCTGGATGCCTGTGTAAGGGGAAATCAACGGGTCGGCCTGCAGTGAGCGAAGAAACGGTTGAACGCGTGCGGGCAAGTTTCACGCGTAGCCCGACGGTTTGGAAAATCTTACGGAAAAGCCTAAAGCAGAAGCCTTACCGTTTACAATTGCTACAAGCCCTGACACCCGATGACAAAGTCAAACGCTTTGAATTTTCGGCTCGGTTGCAACAGCTCATGGAAGAGGATGCGTTCAGTACGAAACTTGTTTTCAGTGATGAAGCAACATTTTTTCTTAATGGTGAAGTGAACAGACACAATATGCGAATCTGGGCGGTAGAGAATTCTCACGCATTCGTGCAGCAAATTCGCAATTCTCCAAAAGTTAACGTGTTTTGTGCAATCTCACAGTTTAAAGTTTACGTCCACTTTTTCTTCTGCGAAAAAAACGTTACAGGACACGTGTATCTGGGCACATATCGAACATTTGTGAATGCCTAAAAAAACTTTTTGAGTTTTTGTATGTGTGTGCAAATCATTGTGAAAATATCTCAAATAATAAAGTTATTGTAGAGCTGTGAAATCGCTTCAATCATTTGTAATAACCCTGTAGTGCTGGAGGGAACTGACACCATGAATCCTGCAGGGCTGTCCATAAATCAGTAACAGTACGAAGGGGTGATGATCTCTTGTGAATAGCACGTTGCAAGGGGAGTTGGGTGGCCAGCGGAAGTGTTTAAACTCAGAAGTGTGTTCCTGGAACCACTCTGCAGCAATTCTGGACGTGTGGGAGTGTCGCATTGTCCCACTGGAATTGCCGAAGTCCGTCGGAATGCACAATGGACATGAATGGATGCAGGTGATCAGACAGGAAGTTTACGTACGTGTCACCTGTCAGACTCCTATCTAGACGTATCAGGGGTCCCATATCACTCCAACTCCAACTGCACACGCCCCACATCATTACGGATCCTCCGCCAGCTTGAACAGACCTTGCTCACATGCAGGGTCAATGGATTCGTCCGCTCGATAGAATTTGAAACGAAACTCGTCCGACCAGGCAATATGTTTCCAGTCATCAACTGTCCAATGTAGGTGTTGACGGGCCCAGGCGAGGCATAAAGCTTTGTGTCATGCAGTCATCAAGGGCACACGAGTGGGCCTTCGGCTCTGAAAGCCCTTATCAATGATGTTTCGTTGAATATTTCGAAAAAATTGCTCTGAGCACTATCGGACTTAACATCTTAGGTCATCATTCCCTTAGAACTTAGAACTACTTAAACCTAACTAACCTAAGGTCATCACACACAACCATGCCCGAGGCAGGATTCGAACCTGCGACCGTAGCAGTCCCGCGGTTCCGGACTGCAGCGCCTAGAACCGCACGGCCACCCAGGACCGGCAAATGTTTCTCACATTAACACTTGTTGATGGCCCAGCACTGAAATCTGCAGCAATTTGGGGAAGGGTTTAACTTCTGTCACGTTGAATCATTCTCTTCAGTCGTGGTTGATCCCGTTCTTGCAGGATCTTTTTCCAGCCTTAGCGATGTCTGAGATTTGATGTTTTACCGGATTCCTGATATTCACGGTACACTCTTGAAATGGTCGCACGGGAAAATCCCCACTCCGTTGCTACCTCGGAGATGCTGTGTCCCATCGCTCGTGCGCCGACTGTAACACCATGTTCAAACTGACTTAAATCTTGATAACCTGCCATTGTAGCAGCAGTAACCGATTTATCAACTGCGCCAGACACTTGTCGTCTTATGTGGGCATTGCTGACTACAACGCCGTTTCTGCCTGTTTACATATCTCTGTATTTGAATACGCTTGCCGCTTTAGTGTATTATCAGTGAGAAAATTCACTACAGTATACATCAATAAAGGATGCAGAATAAAATCAGATACAATGAGATAAAGCACAGAATACAATGTGGTAGTAAAACAAAACGTGACGTCGCAACAAATAAATTGCGTAACTTGGCTATTACATTCTGTGCATACTCGAGAGGTTGACCTTGGACTGCTCTTTTTTTCTGTCAGTCGGTTGTCTTTATGTTAACTACCTTTGCCCTAAAAAGGCTGCTGTTATTTCTTCACATAGCTATCAGAAATTATGATCTTGGAAAAGTTCGTTCCAGTAATTGGTGTTGCGCTAACTGCTCACCACACTCCTGTCTCATGCAGAGTCCCTTGGTGTAGCTGATGAGGATTTTCAGGACTCCACCGTCGGTTGTTCTGCGAATTTTCGTAGCCCGATAAATCAGAAAAAAAGAGCATTACGGCATCAACTCTCCATCATGCATAGGTTGCAACGGTATGTGAATTTGTCAGTCGATGCAACATCGTTTCGCTGTAAGATTGAAAACTTTAATTTTGTTTAGATGGGTTGGATAATATTTATGTCCTAACCGCATTCGTATTATGTAGTCATGGCGGCGTTTACTCGTTTTAACTCCATTAGACCACTGTTTCCTTTGCAGGCACCGTAGAATATGGGCATAAAATCTCTCTTTCCTTTTTTCATAACATGATACATTTCCTGCAACAGTCTATCTGTGGTTGTCGATGTATTAACGGAATAAAATCAGTATATGGTGGTCAGATTCCTTGGAATTTGCCTTGTGTTACAATTCATTATTTCTGTTAGCTATTTCGTTTCCTATGACACCCGAATGTCCTTTGACGTATATAAAATTTATGTTCATCTATATCTACATCTACGTGATTACTGTGCCATTCACTATTAAGTGCTTGGCAGAGGGTTCAATGAACCACCTTCAAGCTGTCTCTCTACCTTTCCATTCTCGAACGGCGCACGGGAAAAACGAGCACTTAAATTTTTCTATGCGAGCCCTGATTTCTCTTATTTTATCGTGATGATCATTTCTCCCTGTGTAGGTGGGTGCCAACACATGTTACAACATATTAGTTCTCTCATTTCCTGGGACTGTATCATCTGCATAATCAGGATTAGCTGCTACCGGTGTGACATTTCTATCCATTGTAAAGCACTTTTGAAACATCGGTACCGTTTAGTATCTGTTAATTATGGAAAAGGTTACAGCTTTTGAAATTACTGGTGTTTCAGCTGCAACGTAAGACGTTACTTTACGTGGTTTTCTATTGTAGTGGGCAGTAATCAGCATATCCCGCTCGTAAAGGGTCTTGAACCCATTCGTGTATGCAGAAGTAATTTGGCCAACAGTTTTCTATAATGGTCATTAAATTCTTATAATACGGTTTCTAAGTGACAGTAGCTCATTATCAGAAGAGGGAACCAGCAGGAGTATGATTCCAGTTTAGAGTTTTCGTGGTGACATATCTTATACAAATACTGCATATTCTTATCGTCAGATTATTGGAGACAGAGTTCCTATGAATTAAGAATTTCTTTCCAATGGATGTCACCGAATGTTGATAGGAATTTCTTATCCTTCGCCAAAATTAAATGCCTCGGAAAGTGTTTTCGGCATTTCGTGGCAAGGCAATCCAGACAGCAGAAATATCATTAGAGAACCATCTAAAATTATTTATAAGATGCATGTGTGACCATCAGCTGTTTTTATTGAAACCCAAATATCAACCGTTTCAGTCATGGACCATCTTCAAAGATAAGGATTAAAATGGTACAAGCCACCACATGACATTTGTCATTACTTAAATAATGTGCAGAGCATGTCATGAATATCATCAATAAATGACACACGACTTTTAGAAGCAAACATAAGAGTTAGTATGTTTGCTTCTAAAAGTCCTGTGTCGTATACTGACATTTAGCACATGCTCTCCACATTATTTACGTAATGACAAATGTAATGTGGTGCCTTAAACCATTTTAACCTTATCCGTGACGACGGTCCATGACTGAAACCGGTTGATATTTGGGTTTAAAACAAAAACAGCTGCTGCATTTTATACATTTCTTGCCGGCTGTTGAGAGTCATCTTCCAAAAAGATTAAAATGATTTAGGGCACCAAAATTTCTGCTAAAGTGAAAGAGAGTCTGCTTCTTTATCCTTATACGTTGCCTGTTGTGCATGAGATAAAGCCTCAAGACCAACATGCGTGTGTGGAGCTCTGCCAGTCGTTACTAAATGAGGTGTTTCGGGACATTATCAGCCACAGTTTTTCATCTGTTCAGATGAAATCTGGTTCTGGACACGTGCCATAATACATCAGTAGATGGTTACCAGTTAAATGAATAGCCGTTGCGTAATTATATGATGGCTATTTGGTGTGCAGATTACGGCACAGTACTGTGTTTCCTACTACGTTTAATGACGGCATTAGCCGGTAATATCGACAATGTACTCAAACATATACTTATTGCTCTGTATTTTATGTTGTCCACCAACGGCCTTGCCGCAGTGGTAACACAGGTTCTTGTAAATTCTCGAAGAGAAGCGCTTTGGGGCTTGGCTCGCACTTGGATGGGTGAACGTCCGGTCCGCCGTGTGCTGTTGGCAAGCGTTTTCTTATAAATATTTTGGAGCAGACACCATCTTTATAAAGCACGAAAACTACGAACGACCAGTAGATAATTACAAGTGTGGTTTAAAGTTTGAATAGGTTTTAAGTGGCATATCTCATACGTCGAAACCATGGTAATGTGCTGTCTAAACATTACCTCCGGAACTACGGGGCGTATTTTGGAAGAAGGCTGGAGTGGATATCGATATACTACCATCATTCTAGGTTGTTGTTGCTGTTGTCGTCTTCAGTCCAAAGACTGGTTTGATGCAGCTCCATGCTACTCTATCCTGAGCAAGCCTCTTCATCTCTGAGTAACTACTGCAACCTACATCGTTCTGAATCTGCTTAGTGTACTCATCTCTTGGTCTCCCTCTACGATTTTTACCCTCCGGTACTCACTTGGTGATTCCTTGATGCCTCAGACTGGATGCTATCAATGGGCCCCTTCTTCTAGTCAGGTTGTACCACAAATTTCTCTTCTCCCCATTTCTGTTCAGTACTTTCTCATTAGTTACGTGATCTAACCATCTAATCTTCAGCATTACTCTGTAGCATCACATTTCAAAAGCTTCTGTTCTCTTCTCGTCTAAACTGTTTATCGTCAATGTTTCACATCCATACATGGCTACACTCCATACAAATACTTTCAGAAAAGACGTCCTGACACTTAAATCTATACTTGGTGTTAACAAATTTCACTTCTTCAGAAACGCTTTCCTTGCCACCGCCAGTCTGCATTTTATATTCTCTCTAGTTCGACCATCCTTAGTTATTTTGTTTCCGAAATAGTAAAACCCATTTACCACTTTAAGTGTCGCATTTCCTAAGCTAATTCCCTCAGCATCGCCTGATTTAATTTGACTACATTCCATTATCCTCATTTTGCTTTTGTTGATGTTGATCTTATATCTTCCTTTCAAGACACTGTCTATTCCGTTTGACTGTTCTTCCAAGTCGTTTGGTGTCTCTAACAGAATTACAATGCCATCGGCAAACCTCAAGGTTTTTATTTCTTCGCCCTGGATTTTAATTCCTACTCCAAATTTTTCTTTGGTTCCCTTTACTGCTTGTTCAATGTTCAGATTGAATAACACCGAGGATAAGCTACAACCCTGTTTCACTCCCTTCTCAACCATTGCTTCCCTTTCGTACCCCTCAACTGTTATAACTGCCTTCTGGTTTCTGTAAAAATTATAAATAGGCTTTCGTTCCCTGTATTTGACACCAGCCACTTTCAGAATTTGAAATAGAGTATTCCAGTCAACATTGTCAAAAATTTTCTCTAAGTCAACAAATGCTATAAACGTAGGTTTACCTTTCCTTAACCTAGTTTCTAAGATAAGTCGTAGGGTCAGTATTGCCTCACGCGTTCCAACATTTCTACGGAATCCAAACAGATCTTCTCCAAGGTCTGCTTTACCAGTTTTTCCATTCGTCTGTAAGGAATTCGTGTTAGTATTTTGCAACTGTGACTTATTAAACTAATAGTTCGGTAATTTTCACATTTACATTCTAGGTTAGTTACTGTGTATTGTCGTCTGTGGTTCGCCTTTGGTTTTCGTAACCATAGAGCCGTGCCATCTAACGTGTTCTACAGAAATTTCTAATTAAATCAAGGAACCTACATAAAGATACATATCCAGCTAACTGCATAGAAAATACATTAAAACGTCCGTATCACTTTTCTTCCCACACAAGCATCGAACAGTGCATATAAGTCTCCTAATTTACATTGGCTATGTTAGCAGTTAGTATTTAAGATCTACATCCCAGCATTCTAGAATAAAGCCTCGCGTGACGACAAAACACTGATCGGCAACAAAGCAATTCACGCTTATACGTGGATGAAGAGCTCTAACCAGGAGCCTCACACTGCTCCATCCAAAACAAAAGAAACATTGTGGCGGCTGAGTACAAAAACGTTAGCTGCTTTTGTACAGAGCAGCAAGTAGGAGACGATACTTCTGCTGGGTGACTCTTCCGTTGACTCGTCATAGCAATGAAAAGAGTGTCAACCGATTTTCTTCAAGAACATGATTCAGAACTTTTCAATTTCCGATGCTGCTGTCGTCACTTCACTTCATTCTATATGGCTCTAGTGCGCCAATGCAACACTGATCTGACTGTAATTCCTTTTTGTATTCCGCGGAACATTAAGTTTCTGTGAGTCGTCAAATACAGAATACCTGGTTGAACCGTTTCTTTGTTCGTGGCACTTTACTGCGAGATAATTTGCACATTACACATACTTTAAGCCGAATGTGTTTTAGTTATTTAAATCGTACTCGAACGTCGTCATCATAGTTGTCATTATCCATTGGCGTATAAAGGCCTCCTGCAGATTTGAACATGGATTATGGCCTTCAGCTGTACGCAGTCATGGTTCTCCTGTATGTTTTATGTCATCTACTCGTCTTTCAACATTGATTCTCTTAGGAGATAGGTTAAGGAAAGGTAAACCTACATTTACAGCATTTGTAGCCTTAGAGAAAGCTTTTGACAACGTTGACTACAATACCCTCATTCAAATTCTAAAGGCTGCAGGAGTAAAATGCAGGGAGCGAAAGGCTATTTACAATTTTCACAGAAACCAGATGGCAGTTATAAGAGTCGAGGGGCATGAAAGGGAAGCGCTGGCTGAGAAAGGACTGAGACAGGCTTGTAGCCTATCGCCGATGTTATTTAATCTGTATATAGCGCAAACAGTAAAGGAAACAAAAGAAAAATTTGGAGTAAGAATTAAACTCCAGGGAGAAGCAATAAAAATTTGAGGCTTGCGGATGACATTTTAATTCTGACAGCAAAGGACTTGGAAGAGCTGTTGAACGGAATGGTTCAAATGGCCCTGAGCGCTATGGGACTTAACTTCTGAGGTCATCAGTCCCCTAGAACTTAGAACTAGTTAAACCTAACTAACCTAAGGATATCACACACATCCATGCCCGAGGCAGGATTCAAACCTGCGACCGTAGCGGTCGCGCGGTTCCAGACTGAAGCGCCTAGAACCGCAGGGCCACCACGGCCGGCTGAACTGAATGTACAGTGTCTTTAAAGAATTATATAAGACGAACATCAACAAAAGCAAAACGAGAATTATGGAATGTAGTCGAATTAAATGAGGCGATGCTGAGGGAATTACATTAGGAAATGAGACATTGAAATTAGTAAATGAGTTTTGCTATTTCGGCAGCAAAATAACTGATGATGGTCGAAGTGGAGAGGATATAAAATTTAGACTGGCCGTGGTAAGAAAGGCTTTTCTGAAGAAGAGAAATTTGTTAACATCGAGTATACATTTAAGTGTCAGGAATTCCTTTCAGAAAGTATTTGTATGGAGTGTAGCCGTGTATGGAAGTGAAACATGGACGATAAACAGTTTAGACAAAATGAGAATAAAAGCTTTTGAAATGTAGTGCTACAGAAGAATTCTGAAGATTAGATGGGCAGATCACGTAACTAATGAGAAGGTTCTGTATAGAGTTGGGGAGAAGAGGAATTTTTGGCACAACTTGACTAGAAGAAGGGATCGGTTGGTGGGACACGTTCTGAGGCATGAAGGGATCACTAATATAGTATTTGGGGGGGTGGGGTGGGGGAAGCGTGGGGGGGGGGGTAAAAGTAGAGGGAGACTATGATATGAATACACTAAGCAGATTCAGAAGGATGTAGGTTGCAGTAGGTATTCCGAGATGAAGCTTGCACGGGATAGAGTAGCACAGCGAGCTGCATCGGACCAGTCTTTGGACTGAAGACCACAACAACAACACCCATCTTTCAGTAGATAGTCTTCAGGCTGTTTTTCTGTCTATCGGTTTTCAGCAAAGACTCCAAGAAGAGTCTAGCTGCCTATTAATTCCCGTCACATATGCATCATGAAATGACCGCAATGAGAAACTGAGAGAAATTGGTGCACATATGGAGTCTCACCGACAGTCGACGTTCGTACGCGCTATTTAAGATCGGAGCAGGGAAGGAGATACAGGAAAGTGCTACCAGAAGCACCCTCCACTTGCAGAGTATACACTATCTGATAGACAGTGCCCGGACACCTATATGGGGACGTTAGTATGGGATGTGTCCACCGTTCGCCTTTATGACGGCTTGAACTCTGCTGAGGGCAATTTCAGTTAGATGTCTGAATGTCTGTGGAGGAATGGTAGTCCATTCTTCCTCAAGAACCGAACCCAGAGAATGTAGTGATGTAGGACACTGGAATCTGGAGCGAAGTGGACGTTCTTATTCATCCCACACCTGTTCCAGATTCTGGTATTATCTGGTCGGGGATCTGGGCAGGACACTCCATTTCAAGAATGTTACTGTCCACAAACCATGCCCGCAACTCGTGGTCTCGCGGTCGCATTCTCGCTTCCCGAGCACGGGGTCCCGGGTTCGATTCCCGGCAGGGTCAGGGATTTTCACCTGCCTCGAGGTGACTGGATGTTTGTGTTGTCCTCATCATTTCATAATCATTCATGAAAGCGGCCAGATTGGACTGAGCAAAGGTTGGGAATTTGCACGGGTGCTGATAACCGCGCAGTTGAGCGCTCCACAAACCAATCATCATCATCATCATCGTCATCCACAAACCATTGCCTCACAGATGGATTTGTTACTCAGATGACATCCAGTGACTAGTCCACGTTCGAAGTCACTGAACTCTCCTCACCGACCGATCCTGGTATTGCTGCTTCTCTGCTGGCAACGCGGTACTCCCCACCTGCTTTTATAATGTCTAGTTCGCCTCTTGTGATATCTAATGATCAATTCCGCATTACATAGGAGTGTCCAGGTACTTTTCATCAAATACTGTAGATTTAAATGTAGGTGTCCAAATCCTTCTGGGTCAAAGTTAACAATATGGTATGGAATACTAAACTGAGAACTTTGAAACAAGAACCAATGGTCGGAAATGAATATCTAGTTTGTTGCTGACAAACACTTACACCCACAACATAATCAGTTGTCCAAAATGACGACCGTTAGACTCAGTGCAGAAATTACAACGGCTCTTGACATTTTCCCACATTCTCCCAAATAATCTCTGGCGTCTGTGGTACCGACAGGAAGCTAGGACCGCACCAATCAGTTCCTCTCCAGCTTCTACTGGGTTTTCATTCATCAACAACTTCATGTAACACCAAATAAAAAATCGACCATGTCCAAATTACCGACGAATACGTAGTGGCGCCACCAACTTCCAGGCAGAACATAATCAGTTCACAAGCACGTGACTCGCACGTAATTCTCATTCCGACCATGTTGGATCTCTTTGCAGTCTGTGGCTGCCACTCAATTAAAGATTACTTTGTAGACAGCAATCCGCCACAAATACATTTTTAAAAAGCTTTATTTGAATGTCAGGATTTGATCCATCACGACATGTTCTTACATTGACATTATCGTAAGGAGCACGTTGTATTTTACTGCACTGCATGACAGTATTTATTCAGTTAGGGTCACTTTGTGCTATGTATATGAGTTATTCATATAAAGATATGCTAACGTGCATGCAGTTAAAAACATATAAATTGAAGGCATTATGTGCAGTTACATTTGTTATGGTGAACGATGTTTACTTACTCTTTCGTCCTTACGAATTTTTGGATGAAGTACGAAATTTTTAAACCTACGAGATGTCCCTCAACAATTTGTAATCAAATTACTCAGTTTAGGATCGGTTACCCTCTGCATAATTGTGTCTGTAACGCTTTGTGACCCTTGTACAGGTGTGTCTAATGTCAGCAAGTTCGGTTTCTCCACATGAGTCCTGGAGACATTCAAATTCCACTGTAGTGCGTCAACCATCTATCGGCAGAGTCTCTCTCTTCCTTTTGTGAAACAATCCCCTTCGGCTCTTCTTCGCTGCACGACGACACTAAGGCCCATCTGTGTCACGGCCAGACGCTCCAGGCGTTTGTGACGCACGTGACCCCGCTATGCGACGTAACAGCACAGTTTACATCGAAGGAACTGTTAATTTCTGGACCTAAATCAATTTTCTACACTACTATATTATTACAGGCGTTTCTATCGGTTGCTTCAAATTTAAGGCAATCAACGTTGCAATTGTAAGACGCCGCATGGCTTTAAAATTTTTTTGTCGATGAAGGATATGAAATCGGAATACGAATCGGCGATCACAAAAAAAAAAGTTTCAAATGGCTCTGAGCACTATGGGACTTAACATCTGAAGTCATCAGTCCCCTACAACTTATAACTATTTAAACCTAACTACCCTAAGGACATCACACACATCCATGCCCGAGGCAGGATTCGAACCTGTGACCGTAGCGGTCGCGCGGTTCCAGATTGAAGCGCCTAGAACCGCTCGGCCACTCCGGCCGGCGGCGATCACAACAGCTGAAGTTAATGCGATGTTACGTCTTGGTAGCTTTTATTTACATATACCACACAAGCGCACCCGTTTTAGCTAGAAACTGTGATTGTTTGTAAAAAATTGCTACTGTTCAGGACCCTGGAATGCTTCGCAAATAGTGGGCAGGAAACCTAGAACGAGCGGAGCGAAAGAAATAGAAGTTCTGGCAGTTGGTGTTGATGATCTGCGAGTACCTCTAGTGTACGACAATCCAGCGTCGTTCGCATTTTGCACGCAAACAGCGTCCATCCGTACCATGCTCACTTTGCCGGCAGACTTCGCATCGGTACTGCAGAAGACGCATGGAATCCAGTCGGCCGCTTCTGAGGCGACAACAGTAGAACAGATTAGCTCTTCAAATAACGTTATCTTTATTACTGAAGCTACATTTACAAATCATCGACAACTGAATGTAATAAATATGCATTACTGGTCCGCTCAAAAGAATAATTGAAAATCAGGTGTGGCGTTCTGCCCAGGAGGATCAGGGTTCGAGTTCCCGAAAAGGGAACCGCCAGCCTTAATTTCCCACCAATTCCCAGGAGGGTGGTGGGATGGGATGTCAGCACAGCCCTCGGACAAAGAAATTCCCACGAAAATTCGAAATTCCCACCAAAATTCGAAATTCCTGCCAAAATTCGAAATTCCCACCAAATTCGAAATTCCCACCAAAATTCGAAAGGATGGGGGTGGGCGGGGGTTGGGGGTGGTTAATTGATCAATTTAATTAATTTGCAAATCAATTTGATATCAAAAGTGTGCTACAACTGCCAACTCCCTACTACTTCAATCGTGGTTAGAACAACGATCTTTATAGTTTTGAGTGCATTATGGCGGAGCTAACTGAATTCGAACATGCGCAAATTGTTCGTGCTCGTATGTTTGGTGCCTCCGTAACCAAGGTAACCGAAGCGTTCGGCCTTTCAAAATGTACCATATCAACGATTTATACCGGATACAGGGAAAGTGGGAAAACATCATCCACTAAGTCACAACGCGGAAGAAAGTGACTGTTGAATGACGGTGACAGGGGGCCATTGAAGTGAACTGTGACGAAAAATAAGACGACATCTGAAAAAGTCACTGCAGAACTGAATATCGCACTTGCAAACCATGTCAGCACCAAAACAACACAATGGGAGTTCCATAGTTAGAGGATTGCAAAGCGAGCTGGAACTCCAAAACCCCTTATCAGTGAGGCAACTGAAAAACAGAAAAACGTAGCACTGAAACCGTAAAACCTGAACTACACAGCAATGGAAGAAAGTCATTTGGTCGCATGAGTCCTGTTTCACACTGTTTCCAACTTCTGGTAGAATTTACGTTCCACGGGTGATGGTTTGGGCAACCATATCGTGATATTCCGTGGGCACCACGGTTACTCTGTAAGGTTACATTACTGCCAAGGATTATGCGTCCAATTTGACAGTTCAGGTCAGTCCCATGGTACAACGTTTGTTGCACGATTGTGATGGTGTGTTCCAAGGCGACAGGGCCGCTGTTCACAAAGCTCGCATCGTCCAGGACTGGTTTTGTGAGTACGAGGATAAATGTTTGTATCTTTCCTTGCCACCACAGTCACCAAATCTTAATATTGTAGAACTTTTGTGGTTTACTTTGGAGAAAAGGGTGCGTGATCGCTGTCCAACTCCACCATAGTTATTTGAATTTCGCAATATTTTGTAGGATTAACGGTATAAGATTTCCATGAAAACCGTACAGGGCGTGTATTTATCCATTCCTACACAACTGGAAATTGTTTTGAAGACCAACAGGTTTCCTAAACCGTATTAAACATGGTAATGTGCTGTGTTTTTGCTCTTCCCGCATTTTTGTGTACACGTTGTATGTGGTAGTAACTAGAGCTACTGATAAAATATCCATATCTTTTCCAGAAGGTATCGACATATAACGGCGAAATTTTCGCCCACGATATGTAGATATATCCACATCAAGATGGCAATATCGAGTACCGATATTTTTATATTATTTTTTTTCACAGCTTTCGGTACATATTTGAAATTGTTCTTTTGAAATTGTAGCAGAACATAACTTTACTTTCACTATGTGAAGGGCCGGCCGGAGTGGCCGAGCGGTTCTAGACACGCCGGTACGGTTGCTCAACGTGTTCGATCAGAGGGTTAGCTGCCCTCTGTAATAAAAGAAAACTGAGTTAATACACTCCTGGAAATTGAAATAAGAACACCGTGAATTCATTGTCCCAGGAAGGGGAAACTTTATTGACACATTCCTGGGGTCAGATACATCACATGATCACACTGACAGAACCACAGGCACATAGACACAGGCAACAGAGCATGCACAATGTCGGCACTAGTACAGTGTATATCCACCTTTCGCAGCAATGCAGGCTGTTATTCTCCCATGGAGACGATCGTAGAGATGCTGGATGTAGTCCTGTGGAACAGCAAGTTCCCTTGCCGGTCTAGGAATGGTAGAACGATGGGTTCGATGACGGTTTGGATGTACCGTGCACTATTCAGTGTCCCCTCGACGATCACCAGTGGTGTACGGCCAGTGTAGGAGATCGCTCCCCACACCATGATGGCGGGTGTTGGCCCTGTGTGCCTCGGTCGTATGCAGTCCTGATTGTGGCGCTCACCTGCACGGCGCCAAACACGCATACGACCATCATTGGCACCAAGGCAGAAGCGACTCTCATCGCTGAAGACGACACGTCTCCATTCGTCCCTCCATTCACGCCTGTCGCGACACCACTGGAGGCGGGCTGCACGATGTTGGGGCGTGAGCGGAAGACGGCCTAACGGTGTGCGAGACCGTAGCCCAGCTTCATGGAGACGGTTGCGAATGGTCCTCGCCGATACCCCAGGAGCAACAGTGTCCCTAATTTGCTGGGAAGTGGCGGTGCGGTCCCCTACGACACTGCGTAGGATCCTACGGTCTTGGCGTGCATCCGTGCGTCGCTGCGGTCCGGTCCCAGGTCGACGGGCACGTGCACCTTCCGCCGACCACTGGCGACAACATCGATGTACTGTGGAGACCTCACGCCCCACGTGTTGAGCAATTCGGCGGTACGTCCACCCGGCCTCCCGCATGCCCACTATACGCCCTCGCTCAAAGTCCGTCAACTGGGCATACGGTTCACGTCCACGCTGTCGCGGCATGCTACCAGTGTTAAAGACTGCGATGGAGCTCCGTATGCCACGGCAAACTGGCTGACACTGACGGCGGCGGTGCACAAATGCTGCGCAGCTAGCGCCATTCGACGGCCAACACCGCGGTTCCTGGTGTGTCCGCTGTGCCGTGCGTGTGATCATTGCTTGTACAGCCCTCTCGCAGTGTCCGGAGCAAGTATGGTGGGTCTGACACACCGGTGTCAATGTGTTCTTTTTTCCATTTCCAGGAGTGTAGATCAACAACGAACATAAAAGGGTGTCTTAGACGTCCGCCCCGATCAGATGCAACGAACGAAAACGAACCAAATGGATAAAAAAAAAATAAAGGCGCTGCAGTCTGGAACCGCGCGACCGCTACGGTCGCAGGTTCGAATCCTGCCTCGGGCATGGATGTGTGTGATGTCCTTAGGTTAGGTAGGTTTAAGTAGTTCTAAGTTCTAGGGGACTGATGACCTCAGAAGTTAAGTCCCATAGTGCTCAGAGCCATTTGAACCAACTATGTGAAGGAGTCTTAACACTTTTTGAGCTTTCAACTAGTACAATCTTTCTCTTTGACTGTGTGAAGCAAGTATATGTGGCACTAGAGAAGAAGTCCGATAGCACTGGGGGATGACGCTGTGAATGGAATAACAAGATTGCCGATGTGAGGAAATAGCACACCTGTTGCGTTAAAAACCGATTTTTAACACAACTAGTGCGTTATTTCTTCACATCGGCATTCTTCAAAAACAGCTGCTGAAAATGATAAAGAAAAAATCTAAATGACGAGATTGGTCTTTGCGGTGGGTGGAGACGTGTGAGAGGAAATGCTGAATAATCTGCGCTTGGCGCTACCAACAGAAACTGCAACGTTTAGCTTCACCACGCAATTTTGACAATACAACTGCTGGGTCGCTGGCGTTGGCAGAGACGAAAAAGCAGGGAAGTCGACGTGAAGTGTGCCGGAAACCGATCGACGGTCCCATCGGACACCCTTTATTGTGCCGCTTACATGCAGTAACCATTGTTAGCAAAGTGGTTATCACCAAGAGTGAACAAGCATCGTTTTCCTTTCAATTCTTGCTGTATAGGGATAGGCAGCATGCTAGCTTGTTGATATACAGAAAATATAATAATAAAGTAATACTTAAATATACAGCTCTAAATCCGGCAGTATATTTACAACGTGGAGCGGCTTTTTTTGCTTTCTTTTTTTATTTTGTGGGACGGAACCTCGATACTTCTTTCTCGATATATCGATATATCGCTATTTCTTCTTGATATATCGACAGCATATAACGACATTTTCTTAAATAACGACATATCTGATTTTCAATATTTTTAAAATATCAACAGTCCTAGTAGCAACACGATGAGTTGCCAGGCGCACAACTCGCTTGTGGTTAGGATAGCCATTGAATCTGTGGCAGTATTTGGAGGTATTTTGATAATAGCATATTTCCTATCATCTCGTAATACTGCCGTAGGTGCATTGGCACGTGTGAATTTACATTGTTCTGCACGAAATAGACGTAGCACTGTTCGTTAGCTATTAGTTCTCTGAAAAAAGGTTACGTAAATTGTTCACATAGCCACCAGAACTTACAATCTGATGTAAAAAAACCACCCAGTTATTCGCGTTGCGTACCATACTACCATACTCCTGCATCTTATGTCGAGTCCTCGTTCACTCGAGATTTATTTCGTCATAAAATACGCCTGGAGAAATTGAAGATTCATGTATTTCGTTTGCTTCCATGAAAATTGAATCCCACAATGAAGAAACAGAAATTAAAATCTGGATATTCGTGTAATTGACAGTGTGTCTTGCCTGTATACAGTGCTCAAGCACGTCAGATTTATCAGGCTGTAGCAGGCGGGTATAGCGTCGATGTTCTGGGCACCATTCGTGAACGTCATGTAAAGTACGTCCGATATACGACAAACCACACTGGTGATTAGCAATCCCGGTGTCCTGTTGCGCCTTTGCAAACATATCCCCCAATCCCTACACCCCCATACTCTCAACGCAACTTCAGCCGACTGCCTCTCCCAGACAATGAGATCCACTCCGATATTTATCCGTCCTACCAGCTATAACACCTTCCCAACTATCTTACACTTCAGGGCCCTGCTCTCCCTTTACCTTTCCATCTCTCTCCATGCCTTTCCTCGTGATACCACTGCCCTACCCACACACAAAATACCTCCCCACTTCTTCCCACTATCCACCCGAACACCTATCTTCATCTCTATAGCTTCATACCTTATGCACTCGTAATTTTTCTTCCCACACCTTTCTACTCTATAGAACTCATCTCTTTTTCCCCATATTCTTTTCTGCCTGTGAGTACCGGGGTATCTGCCCTGGGTGGCAGCTTCAGGGGGTGCCAAATTCATATTCATGAAAAAAGAAAGCCCTGTTTCACAAAATGCCTTAGCACCCAGCGCACGTTGGTCCATAGATTACTCATATGATTTTGAAACGCATCCCAGTTGGTTTTCAACATTTTTTAACACATTCTAAATTGTTTTCTGATCAAATCAAGTTGATTTTTGAATGCGTGGATAGTGTACGCGATGTCTCCACCAGGGGAATCCCGGTCGCATCTAGAAATAAAGAACTTTCCCGGGGCTGAAAACGAAATTTTGACAGAAAATTTTTGCCAGAACCCTGCACTACCAGTTGTACATTCCTTGGTTAGCAGCAGCTTTAGGTTCTGTTCTCGGAATAGCGCGGAAAACGCATTGTACGAACAGACAATGACGCCTAACCGGAGAATAAACGCGGGCTGATTGAACCTGTGATTCTAGCAGGTTAGGAGAATAAGTTTTGACAATGGCAGGAATAGTTACAGAATTAGCGATGATAGGACTGTTTGTTAGAACGAGGAAGGAGAAGATGCGGGGATATCATAAAAATTATATGGAAGAATACGGCGATTCAAAATTTATATAAAAATTTTCGATCTCATGCTTGAGAAACAGGAGCGTAGGAATGAAATGTGGTTCAAATGGTTCAAATGGCTCTGAGCACTATGGGACTTAACTGCTGTGGTCGTCAGTCCCCTAGAACTTCGAACTACTTCAACCTAATTAACCTAAGGACCTCACACACATCCATGCCCGAGGCAGGATTCGAACCTGCGACCGTAGCGGTCGCGCGGTTCCGGACTGTAGCGCCTAGAACCGCTCGGCCACTCCGGTCAGCCAATGAAATGTGAAACTATTTCCTAATATAAAACTTTTTGTTTGTTTTAGGTATAACAGGCATTTGATATTGGTCACAAGTAATCCCACCCAGTATTAACTGCGAGAACTTTTTTTTTTTTTAAAAAAAGGTGGGTAGGAGTGAAACCGTCCGACTGGAGCAAGAGAGGCACCAGAGGACATTTTATTTTCCACTGTCTTGAATATAGGTTTGATGGCTTCCATTACAATATATACACGTTTGAATTTCACAGAGCGAACTACAGTAACGTGCGATAGAAGAATACTGTGTGAAGAGACGTGGCACTGCACTTTGGCACACTTAAGACCGAATAACAAGTCTTACATTTCCTCAAACGTATATGTTCTATATATGAAACTCTTCAGAAAGATGTGCACTACAAAATGAACAAATTTTTGTAAAATCGATTCTTTTAAATTTTGACGTCCTGTCTCAAACGCTCGAGAGGGAGGCGGGCGCCGCTATCAAACTTTTGTTCCGGTTGGGAAATACCGTAGATTAGGGGCTAACTGTTTGTGTGTACAGAGTATAGTGGATGACTTGCACGACATATGCAATGCACTTACGTCGCTGGCGATCACAGGCTAGGCAACCTGACACGTATGACGCCGAGTGCGAGGGTAATCGAGTCGTTCCTAGGTGGCAGAGCTATAAATAGGCCAGCAGTTTGTTGCGGGCGTATGAAATGTGGGACCGCTAGGAGGCGGAGAAACCGGGCTCGCAGGGGAGCAAGGTCGGCAGCCAGGAAGAGGCTCAGTGAAAGTGTTGCTGCTGAGCTGGCGGGCGGGCGCTAATCGCCACGGCAAACCCCTCGCACGCCCTGCTGGCCTCTGTACTTACAAGACCTTCCCCTTTGTCGTTCATTCGAACACACAGACGGACGAAAAAAAACCGAAAGATCTCTCTTTTTAAGCACAGAAAAGAAAAACTGAATATTTGAATTGTCAAGTAAAAACCAGCCCTAGCTATTAAATTTCCTCTTATCGTAAACAGATTTTAAACAGATTTTGAAATTTTTATTAAACTTGAAATTACAGAAAATATTAATGAGCCTTGTCGGTAATTCAACTTAATGCCGAAATACAGGGTGTGGCACGTACGACGCAAGCGCGGACTGATATCACCTCCTGACGCACGCGCACGTAGCTAGGCAGGTGCAGTATCGGTATTGACCGAGAATAAACTAGACGAGTTAGAATTGACTTTGTAAACAAGTCCCAGAAAATCGCTGCGCTGTGTAGCTTTTCAGACTGGTGTAGGAGCAGTATCTGCTGACAGGCTTTGCACAAATTAAAACTGAAACGTTACGAAGTTACGATAGACGAGCTGAAATACTGTCCCTCGGCGTCAGTATTGCAATCAGCTACTGCAGTCTGTGCGCGACGGAGACGTTGATTCTGGGGCACTCTTTTTTCTGAATTGTGTAAACAAGTGTGTGGGACGCAAGTAGTGGAACACGAATTATTGAACCTATCTTTTCCACCAGCCACTACTTACGATAACATTGTGAATAACATATCGGTACCTTCTTTCAAATAACAAAAAACTAACGAAAAGACCTACGGTTATTTCGTGCAGGACAAGACAAGAAATGATACGTACTACTGTATAATAAAGAACACCTCATAATACAGGCATAGACGCGTTTACAAATGGTTCAGATGGCTCTGAGCACTATGGGACTTGACATCTGAGGTCACCAGTCCCCTAGAACTTAGAACTACTTAAACCTAACTAACCTAAGGACATCACACACACCCATGCCCGAGGCAGGATTCGAACCTGCGATCGTAACACTAGCGCGGTTCCGGACTGAGGCGCCTAGAACCGCTCGGCCACAGCGGCCGGCACGCGTTTACAGTACGTGCTCTTGCACTTAATCTCTCTCTGATTTTACGTGCAGAGCTTTGTCAGTTCTTTACACAATCGTTTACAAATTTAAATGTAGTGAACCTTCCTACGAGCAGCTTTATTCCACGTGATAAGTACTCTTGCTGTGAATTTAAATTGACTGCTATTTATCTAATCTGAACACGCCTCCTGGACTGACTCAAATATTCAGTGTCTCTGATGTTTCACTCTCATTGCTCCTCAAAGTCTGAATTAGAACTTTTCCTACAGGGCATGTGAGAACAACAGGTCTTAGTGGAGGGAGCGAACGGTGCGACTTTTTAGAATTACACATCTTATGCTGCCATAGCGGTAGACAACAGTTGAAATAAATTCGGTGAAATGAGTGAAATGCAAAGATATAAAAGGACATCAATGAAATCCGTTCAGAGATGTTGGACTGGCAGTGTAATAAATACGCCATGACCATTGGAATTGGTGCAACATTAGTATTCGAACCCAGACCTCTAGGTTATCGCTTGCCTTGCTTTACGCAGTTAGGCCTCCAGCCGGCCATCATGTTTATTCTACTAGCGATGTTATTCATGCATAGTCATTGGAAGAACGTCTGATTGTAATGTTCTAAAGTACGTGGGCTGTTCGGAAAGTAAGGTCCAATCTGTCGCGAAATGAAAACCACAGTGAAAAACAAAAGAAAAATTATTCGCAACAGTTGCCACACCTGCTAGCTACCTCTCTAAATAGTCTCCGCTCCGAATTACACATTTGTCGCGGCGGTGTACAAACTTTCAACTACCCTCTTCATATAAATCAGCCGCCTGTGCTTTCCGCCAATTCTCTACGCTGGTCTGCCTTTCCTTGTTTATGCCAAAATATCCATTAGCCAGTGGTTCATGTGAGTAGAGATGAACAACGGAGGGAGCTCATTAAGGGCTGTATTGTGGGTGGTCAAACATTTCCCATCCAAAACGCTGCAGGAGCGTCTTCATTGCCCCCGCAGAATGCGGCTGAAAATTGTCTTGAAGAAAGAAACGCATGACATTTATGTTATGTGGGCTGCATAGCTTCAGGCGAAATCTCTCACCGTATCCACACACTTAGCGGGAGACGCTGTTGTTTTAGGCATTTCTACGTGATCACTTTGCGCTCTGAACTGAAAAGAGCGACGTGAAGCAATCGACAGGCACACTAAAGACACTGCCCAACACATCTGTGCAAAGCTCCAGAGGATTTTCACAGTGGTTCCCATTTCGCGCCTAATCGGACCTTACTTTCCGATTATGCCTCGTAATACGAGAGAAGCAATAATGGCATTAAATAGTTGAGTCACCCTGCTAGCATGCTTAAAGAACCTACATGCGTAAGAGGTGTATATTTCTATTGTCTATTGCCAAACCCAATTTATGAAAGATGTTTATATTTTATTAATAGGATTAAGTAGGAATAATTAATATTTATCATGTTGGAAATAATTGTGGTAGCAGGGAATGTCTGCACCAAAGTATTGTTGACAAGAGAGACCGCAATATGGATACATTTTAAGAAAAGAGCGGGAAAGACAGCGCATTGAAACCGAGCGGGGTGGCGCAGTGGTTAGACACTGGACTCGCATTCGGGAGGACGACGGTTCAATCCCGCATCCGGCCATCCTGATTTAGGTTTTCCGTGATTTCCTTAAATCACTCCAGGCAAATGCCGGGATGGTTCCTCTGAAAGGGCACGGCCGACTTCCTTCCCAATCCTTCCCTAATCCGATGAGACCGATGACCACGCTGTCTGGTCTCCTTCCCCAAACCAACCATCCAACCAACAGCGCATTGATACATTTTGTAATGGTAGCAGGGATTGTCTGCACCAGAAAGCATTGTTGGCAGGAGAGACCGCACTTTAGCGTTCGTAGGAAGTTAGTAGTAAGCGAGATGTGAAGCGAGTCGGTAGCAGGTCTGAAGCGAGAGGTTGAGAGGAGCGGTGTGCCTGTCAGCCACTAGCTATGATTTGTAAGAGATTATAAACGGATGTACAGAGGCATCAGCTAACTATTATCATAAGAGGAACTAATATTATTGAATTATATTTTTTGAGAAACTCAAGACTACTGAAGGTACGTTTGCGCAATGCTAGTTGTAAGATTATTGTAAAAAGTAAGTCCCATTTGAACGTTTATAAAATCATTTCATTCAGAATATAATTAATTTTTGTCAGCAATATTGCATTACTGATTATAATCCATCCCAAAAACCATCAACGTAAAACTTTGCAAAATTTTATTGTTGTCAAGAAAAAGTTTAACTATGAATTACGTAACTTCAGTCAAATTAATTAAAGAATAACGTCAGCTTTGCTATTAAAGAATAACGCCAGTTTTGGTAATAAATACAGCCACTTATTATGAAAACCCACCAGCAGCTAATAGAGTATAGTAAAACAGAGTAAGTATATTCATGTCGCAGTTCGATGTAGCAGTCAGATAGCGATCCAGTAACAGTAAAAAAGGTAAGGAACAGTTTTGGGTTATTGCAGGTAACGACTGAGGGCCACGACGACGACGCATTCTATGTTTCGTCGAAGTAATCAGCAAATCACTTTTAATAAGCAGCATTTAAATTTGTATGCGAAGATTGAGAAAGAGAATTAATTTCAAAGGGAAGATTTCATTTGTTATTATTAAGCAAGAGATAGAAATCGTAAGGAAAGGTTTCATAGCTTATTACAGAAGGGAAGGTTATCATTAACAAAAGAGATATAGAGGAGACGGGAAGGTTTCACATGGCCGATACAAATGCTCGCGATAAGCGTAAGACCTACATTTCGAAATCTGTCTGGCTCTAATTTTCATTTGTTATGGCATGTTCATTATGTTGTAGGTTAGCTCATATCATTTATGCCGCTAGATTTCATTGATTTCATCATTTCCCCCCCTCCCGCACCCCCTGGTTGATTCTGTCCATTCACGACATAATTGCAATTAGTGCCAACACCGACGTTCAGGCGGGGGTGGGAGGAGGGGTGAGGGGGACGAGGGGGGGAGGACCAGTGTTCGAACAGTAGGCGTGTGTTTAGTTCCGTAGAGGAGAGGACTTCTCACTGAACGGCAGCTGTCGTGATAGAGCTTTTAGCACTCGCTCCACAGTCCACGTCCCTAGTGTTCCGTTGTTTGCAGCTGTCTCCCTCAAGCAATTATCTGTTATATGGAATGTTTGTAACGTCCTCACAGCGCGCAGCGCAGTGTGATAACCATCCAACCTACCGTATTCCTGCGATGCAAACCATTTCTAATGCAACCGATTGATGGAATTGCTGTCTACTTTGCACGCGAGCTTATTGCAGCGTGCTGTGACGGTTTGAACACAATAAAAGACACTTTAGTAGAATGAAAGTACTTTGTGATGCTGTAATATTACTCAAAAATGGAAAAATAAGTCCATAAAGTTTTAGCCACACAAGAATGAAACTTTATTAACACATTATACGCAATGGCACTCTACAGGGAGATTTTGCAAAATGGGGAGAAGCTACAGAGGATAAGGAGTAACACAGGTCATTTGGACATGTGGCCGAAATGCGTTCCTATTTAAAGGTGAAGATAAAAGATCTTTGACAGGGCAGATTTCCATGACTGAAGGCACAGATTATAACGCAGCAGTCAAATGGGGATGTTCTGTATAATACTATAGTCGAGACGGCGTAAGACGTTCCCTGACAGTTGCGGTGGGCGCGGCAGCTTGGTGCGCCCAGTCACGTAACGCTATTTTGTAAACGTCTCTATGGCAATGCCTCAGTGTTGTTGCAGTTCTGTAGACGACTATTGTTTTCGCCTGCAATCGTACGCGCTTCGCAGTTGAATGCTGGCAACAACATTCCTGGCTGTCAGGGATCTTCTTACGCCGTCTCGACTACACAGTTTCAGTTCCGCACTCAAGAAGGCAGATGGAGCACCATCATGTACTAGCCTAGTTAACCCTTCGTACCGCCAAAGGCACGTCATTCACCAGGGATGGCAAGATAAGCCGCAGGAAGCGCAGATTTGCCTCGTCTGTGAGGCGTCGTGGAAAGACCACTGGTTCACTAGGCACTTGCCATTGCAGATTCTACATCTACATCTACATCTACATGGTTACTCTGCAATTCACACTTAAGTGCCTGGCAGAGGGTTCATCGAACCCTTTTCATGCTACTTGTCTACCATTCCACTCTCGAATGGCGCTTGGGAAAAAAGAACACCTAAATCTTTCCGTTCGAGCTCTGATTTCTCTTATTTTATTACGATGATCATTTCTCCCTACGTAGGTGGGTGTCAACAAAATATTTACGCATTCGGAAGAGAAAGTTGGTGACTGAAATAGATCTCGCCTCAAATAAGACCGCCTTTGTTTCAGTGACTGACACCCCAAATCGCGTATCATACCAGTGACACTCTCACAACTATTGCGCGATAACACGAAACGAGCTGCCCTTCTTTGCACTTTTTCGATGGCCTCCGTCAATCCTACCTGGTAAGGATCCCACACCGCGCAGCAATATTCCAGCAGAGGACGAACAAGTGTAATGTAGGCTGTCTCTTTAGTGGGTTTGTCGCATCTTCTAAGTGTTCTGCCAACAAAGCGCAGTCTTTGTTTCGCCTTCTCCACAATATTATCTATTCGGTCTTTCCAGTGCCGGTCGGAGTGGCCGAGCGGTTCTAGGCGCTACAGTTTGGAACCGCACTACCGCTACGGCCGCTGGTTCGAATCCTGTCTCGGGCATGGATGTGTGTGATGTCCTTAGGTTTAAGTAGTTCTAGGGGACTGATGACCTCAGAAGTTAAGTCCCATAGTGCTCAGAGCCTTTCCAGGTTAAGTTGCTCGTAATTGTAATTCCTAGGTATTTAGTCGAATTGACAGCCCTTAGATTTCTGCGATTTATCGTATACCCACGACGGTACTGATCCTCGTAAAGGTAGCCTTATGTGTGAATAGGAGAGATAACAGAAATTCCAGCACCGTGGTGGCCTATGCGATGGACCAACGACAAAATCGTCGCCTTGGCGGCAAGTCGTAGGTAATAAGGCTTGTACGTTTTGAAGTGATACAGATAGTGGCATCTGTGTAAAATGTTCTAGACGCTCCTCTGGTGTACCCCATACTGGCGGGCCACTGGTTCTGATACCAGGCTCACTGTAAAAAGTCTTTTATCTCCTCTTTCAAGTGGGCGTACCTCCCTTGGAATGCATTTCGGGCCATACGTCCATACGAAACTTTTTGCCCCTTATTCTCTCAGGGATAGTTACCTACAGTTTGTCGCCATTTAGAAAAATCACTCTAAATATGCCATCACAATCACACGGTGAGAAGCTTATGGGCAGCTTGTTTAGGCCTTACGCCTGCCTCCGTAGATGAATAACCAGTGCATCTGACTGTGATGTGGATGACCTTGGTTCGGTTCCCGGTACTGTCAGGGACCTTTTCCTTGTGGGAGGACTGGAACAGGCTCCGCTCAGTCACGTGATGTCAGCTGAGGAGTTACTTAAATGAGCAGTAGCGGTTCCATCGTCTGGGTAGCCGACAAGGGCCGGGACAGAGGTGGGCCGGACGAGGCACACGAGAAAGACAGACCGTGGAGTGTACGCCACAGTGCGTGGCCCTGCAGGTCTTACGAGTGCCAGCAGCCATCTTCGGCGGGGAGCGAGTAACTATTTCAGACGAGTTTAATAATTTTTGACTACGCGTTTAAATGCATGCAAGCTTTCGATAGCACACGACAAATTTAAGACCTTTAGTGTGTACCTTTTCAATTACACTACTGGCCATTAAAATTGCTGCACCAAGAAGAAATGTAGATGATAAACGGGTATTCATTGGACAAATATATTATACTAGGATTGACATGTGATTACATTTTCACGCAATTTGATTGCATAGATCCTGAGATATCAGTACCCAGAACAACCACCTCTGGCCGTAATAACGGCCTTGATACGCCTGGGCATTGAGTCAAACAGAGCTTGGATGGCGCGTACTGGTACAGCTTCCCATGCAGCATCAACACGATACCACAGTTCATCAAGAGTAGTGACTGGCGTATTGTGACGAGACAGTTGCTCCTCCACCATTGACCAGACGTTTTCAATTGGTGAGAGATCTGGAGAATGTGCTGGCCAGGGCAGCAGTCGAACATTTTCTGTATCCAGAAAGGCCCGTACAGGACCTGCAACATGCGGCCGTGCATTTTCCTGCTGAAATGTAGGGTTTCGCAGGGATCGAATGAAGGATAGAGCCACAGGTCGTAACACATCTGAAATGTAACGTCCACTGTTCAAAGTGCCGTCAATGCGAACAAGAGGTGACCGAGACGTATAAACAATGGCACCCCATACCATCACGCCGGGTGATACGCCAGTATGGCGATGACGAATACACGCTTCCACTGTGCGTTCACCGCGATGTCGTTAAACACGGATGCGACCATCATGATGCTGTAAACAGAACCTGGATTCATCCGAAAAAATGACGTTTTGCCATTCGTGCACCCAGGTTCGTCGTTGAATACACCATGCCAGGCGCTCCTGTCAATGATGCAGCGTCAAGAGTAAGCGCAGCCACGGTCTCCGAGCTGATAGTCCATGCTGCTGCAAACGTCGTCGAACTGTTCGTGCAGACGTCCCCATCTGTTGACTCAGGGATCGAGACGTGGCTGCACGATCCGTTACAGCTATCGGATAAGGTGCCTGTCATCTCGACTGCTAGTGATACGAGGCCGTTGGGATCCAGCACGGCGTTCCGTATTACCGTCCTGAACCCACCGATTCCATATTCTGCTAACAGTCATTGGATCTCGACCAACGCGGACAGCAATGTCGCGATACGATAAACCGCAATCGCGATAGGCTACAATCCGACCTTAATCAAAGTCGGTAACGTGATGGTACGCATTTCTCCTCCTTACATGAGGCATCATAACAACGTTTCATCAGGCAACGCCGGTCAACTGATGTTTGTGTATGGGAAATCGGTTGGAAACTTCCCTCATTTCAGCACGTTGTAGGTGTCGCCACCGGCGCCAACCTTGTGTCAATGTTCTGAAAAGCTAACCATTTGCATATCACAGCATCTTCTTCCTGTCGGTTAAATTTCGCGTCTGTAGCACATCTTCGTGGTGTAGCAATTTTAATGGCCAGTAGTGTACACTTAGATTTCCCGTGGACCCTGCACGGAGTCTAGCGTATGCGAAGGGTGGCGGGCAAGCCGACTAGTGTCACGTTACAAGTTCGTTACAGCCCCCGTACTTCTCGTGAGCCGCGGCACATGATGACACGGTGGTCGGTCGGATCCCCCGGCCCTCTGGGCATAATCGAGTAGTCGGAGTGATTGATGTAGATCTTAGCGTACTCCGAAAGACTGCAGACCTGCAGTGTACCTGTAGAGACATTCTTGAGTAACTGAATTCCACACGTACCTAGTAGTGTGTAGCAGCCGGAAGTGGCCAGCAGTTCTGGCTGGCCGGCTCCGGTTATTTCCGGTACTACCCAAGGAGCCGACGAGTAATAAGGAGCAGGCTGTGGGGGCATTCATTTGACCAAAGCCAGCAGAAGCGGTGTGATCGGAAAGTGCGCTCATTACCGAATAAAAGTGATTAACTTTCACAGTGTGTTGTGGTACACCTTACGCGCCAGGTAGAAAGCATACTATTTATTTTGTAAGTACGAAATATGTTTACACACAGGCAATTGATGTCACCCAGTGGTTCAGTGGTTAGGCGCCTAGTTTCAAATCCAAAGGTCTCTGGTTCGATCCTGGGATTCTTTCCTCTCACTAAACACTTCTATATCCTCTGGCAATGAATAGATAATGTCTAAAACGCCAGCTTTCACGTTGGCAAAGTGTCCACGCTGAACTGGCTGCATCAGTTCTACGGTCGGAAGTAGGCGAGGTTACGTCAGAGGCAAGTAAGGCACTGCTGTGTTCAAAATAACCTTCACCATTAGGAGAGCTTTCATTTTTTAAATCGAAACGAGGGCCGTATGTGTAACCATTTGTTTTTCTTCCTTTGTAAAGCGGAGAAGCAAACAGTTAATATTTTCATCTTGTCTGGTACCACAGCTGTATATTCCTTAAAGGACATTTTGAAATTTTTCACCTCGATTGTTTTTTCACAAGTATTTGATTTATTATACCTGGCACGATTGGCCAGTTATAATTATCCTGTTGTCCGCCCCCGGTAGCTGAGAGGTCAGCGCGACGGAATGTTATGCCTAACGGCCCGGGTTCGATTCCCGGCTGGGTCGGAGATTTTCTCCGTTCAGGGACTGGGTGTTGTGTTGTCCTTATCATCATCATTTCATCCCCATCGACACGCATGTCACCGAAGTGGCGTCAACTCGAAAGACTTGCACCAGGCGAACGGTCTACCCGACGGGAGGCCCTAGCCAGACGGCATTTCCATTCCATTATCCTGCTACATCCGCCGTTTAATAACAGCACAATTGTACAATCCAGTGACACCTACTACCCTTGAAAATAGCCGATAAGGCCGAAATTGGCCAATCGTGCAAGCTATAATAAAACGGATACTTGTGAAAAGCAGTCGAGGTGACAATTCTCGAGATGACTTTAAACGGTTAATATTTGTCTTTGTGGAAATGACAGCACTTTATGAGCCACTGCAAGTTAAAAATAATAATATACCTGTTTCTCTTAATTCCACCGCGGTTTTCAAAACTATCACTGCACTACCGACAGTTCCATCCTGTTTGAAAACAAAACCTAATTCCATTCTATTAATCATAGAGACAGTTTCATACGCTACTCACTACAACGAATTTGGACGTTTTATTACCACGCATTCGGAATATAGTATTACATTTTAGACCATTTCTTCTCCTTTGCACTTCTAATCGCTCAGAAACTCATACAAAAAAGATAATTTCTGGAGACATTTGCAAGCGAATATATAAAAATTTTCTAATTAAAACAGAAGACGGCGAGCTAAATCCACCTATTCGAACTTCCGACGCTTCCTGACTAACGACAGCCAAGTCGGAGTCTTTGAGTGGAACGGCGCTCGAGCTTCGTCTCTGGATATTCTGCGTGAGCAGCGCTCGTAGGCTGCCCTTTCGCTGTGATCTCGTATCGCGATATCGACTTCACGACACACCTACAACGTAAGAAAGCCATCCCGGTACGAGTGCTGACCTTCCACCACCAGTTCACGGAGATTGGCTGGAGATAACCTCAATCCGTGCAAATACCACTCCACGACTTGCTCAATAGGATTGAATATAGATCAGCTGGGGCTACCACACTAGTACCCTAATGTCCGTGGTGTATTCTTCAAATCACTCGGAGCTATACGGTGATCTATTGTCTAGCTGGAAAAACAGATGACCTGTGAGGTTCTGTTGGAAGACAAAGGGACCCACGCGATCGGACAGTAGGTCGGAAAATGTCCGCCCGTGAGAAACGATGACAGACGTATCTAGGACCCCATAATTAATATCTCCACTACCTACCTGAACGGCGCCCTGACGGTAACTGGGGTGAATCAACTCGAGCACATCCGCATCATACTCCGCAAGCCACCTAATGGTGTGTGGCGGAGGGTACTTTTGGTACCACTATCTGATTCTTCAATCCTGTTCCACTCGCGAATAGTTCATGGGAAGAATGATAGTAGGTGAGCCTCTGTATTGGCTCTAATTTATCGAATTTTCTTCTCGTGGTCAATACACGAGATGTATGTGGAGGAAGTAATATGTTGTCCGACTCCTCCTGCAAGATGCTGTCCCGAAATTTCAATAGTAAATCTCTCCGTGATGCACAGCGCCTCTTTTGTAACGTCTGCCAGTGCAATTTGTTTAGCATCTCCGTAACGCTCTCTCGCCAGCTAAACGATGCCGTGACGAAACGCGCCACTCTTCGTTGGATCTTCTCTATCTCCTCTATCAGTCCTACCTGATAGGGATCCCAGACAGATGAACAATACTCAAGAATCTGGCGAACAAGAGCCTTATAAGCCACTTCTTTCGTGGATGAGCTGCATTTCCTTAAGATTCTTCCAGCGAATCTAAGTTTGGTGTCTGCTTTTCCCACGATCCGTTTTATATGGTTATTCCACTTAAGGTCGCTCTGGAAAGCTACGCCTAGATATTTTGCGGCAGCCTCTGTCTCCAGCTGTTTGTCGTCAATAGTGTAGCTGTAAAGTAGTGGATTTCTTTTCCTATGTATGCGCAATATGCTATATTTATTTAAGTTCAGGGTCAACTGCGAGAGTCTGCACCATTCATCAATTCTCTGCAGGTTGTTCTGTAAATTCTTACTTGCTACCTTGGTATAAACAACTGCATCATCTGCGAATAGCGTTAAACAGCATCAAACTCTTTCTGCTAGATCATTTATATATATTGTAAACAGCAACGGTCCTATCACACTTCCCTGTGGTACTCCGGATATTACCTTTACATCTGTCGATTTAGTTGCGTTAAGAGGGACGTGTTGAGTTCTATCTGCAAGAAAGTCTTGAATCCAATCGCGGGTCTGCTCCGATACTCCGTAAGCCCATATTTTTTTCATTAAACGGCAATGCGGGACGGTCTCAAATGCCTCACTGAGATCAAGGAACACATCATCAACCTGAGGGCCGTTGTCCACTGCGCTGTGGATCTCATGGAGGAACAGAACGAGCTGAGTTTCTCAGGATCTCTGTTTGTGGAATCCATATTGATTCTTATAGAGAAGAACGTCATGATTATTGAGCATAAAAATGTTCCACGATTCTACAACAGATTAACGTTAACGATATAGGTCTATAATTATGAGGATCTGTCTTACGGCCTTTCTTAAAAACTGGAGTGACATGTGCTTTTTTCCAATCGTTAGGTACGTTTCGTTGCTCAAGCGATCTACAATAAATTACTGCTATAAGGGGGGCAAGTTCTTCCGCATAATCTTTATAGAATCCTATAGGTATCTCATCTGGTCCTGAATCCTTTTCACTAGTAAGTGATTGTAGCTGCTTTTCAGTTCCGCGATCGCTTATCTCAATATCTGACAGTTCGATGTTCGCACAACGATTGAACAGAGGGACAGTGTTGCGATCTTCCGCAGTGAAATAACTTCGGAAGACCGAATTCAGAATTTCGGCCTTCTCTCTGTTATATGAGGATGGTATCTGTTCTTTCGCACATGGCCGAAAGAACAGATACCATCTGTGACCATGCACTTCTCTTAGAATGAAATTATAATTAAAGCAGGACCCTAAGCTGTCGTCAGGCGCTAATATACATCAACGGGGATAGTTGAAAATGTGTGCCCCGAGCGGGACTCGAACCCGGGATCTCCTGCTTACATGACAGACGTTCTATCGATCTGAGCCACCGAGGACACAAGAGGGATTTATCCCTTGCACGCTCCCCGTGAGACCTACATTCCCAGCTTAATGTCCACACTCTGCATTCGTAGTGCCCCTGCCCACTACACTCATAATCTTACCGAGTCCCGCAAGAGTTCGGGCAATGTGTGTGCATCCAGCACAGAAGAAGAAGGTCAATGGCCGGTTAGCCTTAACTATATGAAGATGCTATCTGTTCTATCGGTCCGAAACAGATTGGGCTAGAGAAAGAACTACGCCTGGGTGGTGACTGACTTCTACCACTCAACTAGCAGAATCGTCAGTCACAGTTATTGTTCATCGAAGCAAAATTCAGTTGCTCGTGAGACTATGAGTCAGATGTTAGTATGAGATGTAAAGTGAGTACGATGTTTCTCGTGACGACATTCTTGAATAAAACATTCTCGTATTTCTCGCCGTGTCGATTTTGGGTAAAACCTCAAGCTTGCTACGATTACCACAATCGGCATCGTCAGTAGCAGGCTGTTGTTCCTAACGAAGACATTGGAGGTAATCGTCGAAATATTGAGGTTTTACCAAAAATCGACGCTGCAAAAATCTCCGAGAAGGCTATAAAATGAGTGTGTGATCTGCTTAGTCGTGGAATGTGGTGATTTAACGCCTTTTGGAACTACGTCACGAATCTGGACTGGAGTGGAGATCATCGACATAATAGTGCTGAAACGGCATTCGGTATATTACTGAATGCACGGCGAGAGCATCGCCGAACTACAGGTCAGTTTCACCGATAGTAGTCTCACGGATCCACACATTCATCTTTGGCTAGTCATGTTCGTGTTACCGTATCATGTGTAGATTTTCCGCATCTGCGATGGCGATATTTCGTCCGTCGGCATGTCCACTTGCGCGAAATGTCGCGTTATCGCTAAAAGCTATCAGATTTACATACTGATAGATGGTAACAACTGACAGCGTCCCACGAACGTCTACTGTGGGTGCAATCACAGGTACTGTGCTAAATTTGCGATGTTATTCTGATAGAGAGAGTTTTTTTCCAATTTGCACTGTCTGCTCAACATAAGCAGAGTTTGAAACAGAGTCTGCCGTGTGACAACAACACGAACGTCACTTCCACCTGTTCCGAGTCATCCCGCAAGTTTTCCGTAGTTCTCCGCTAACGAACCAGTCGTAACAAAGTTTTAGTACAGCTGCATCGCGTGCAAGTCGTTAAATAAACTTTTGTCCTACTGTTCTTGGTGACGCAAACACTTCCAACTTTTTGACATTCGTATTCTGTCACTCTGCGCGCAAGGCAATGTGTTATAAAAGAATAACTAGTTTATACTTTAACAGCACGAGTATTCTAGAGGATAACCTACTAGGTAATACAGCCACACTTCTACATCCACATGTTTACTTTGCAATTCTGAATTAATTACATAGCAGAGGGTTCGTAAAACCACATTCGATCTATTTCTCTGCCGATCCATTCCCGAACAGCGTGTCGTGTCGTGCGGTAGCGTTCTCGCTTCCCACGCCCGGGTTCCCGGGTTCGATTCCCGGCGGGGTCAGGGATTTTCTCTGCCTCGTGATGACTGGGTGTTGTGTGATGTCCTTAGGTTAGTTAGGTTTAAGTAGTCCTAAGTTCTAGGGGACTGATGACCATAGATGTCAAGTCCCATAGTGCTCAGAGCCATTTGAACCATTCGAACAGCGTGCGGGGAAAACGAACACGTAAATCATTCCGTGCAAGCTCTGATTTCTCTTATTTTATTATGATGATAATTTCTTTACAAAATATTTTCACACTCTGAAGAGAAATTTGCTGATTGAAATTTCGTGAGAAGATCCTGCCGTAACGAGAAACGACTTTGTCTTAAAGATTGGCGCCCCAATTCACATGTCATATCCGTGGTACTCTCCCCTAATACAAAACGAACTTCCCTTCTTTTAGCTTTTTCGATGTCCTCCGTCAGTCTTGTCTGATTTGGATCTCACACCGCAGTGCAGTGCTCCTGAAGAGGACGGACGATCGTAGTGTCACAGTCTCTTTAGTAGACCAATTGCATTTTCTAATTGTTCTGCCAATAAACATAGTATTTTGTTTGCTTTCCCTTGTGACCGTTCCAATTTAAGTTATTCGTTATTGTAATCCCTAAGTATTTAGTTGAATTTGTGTGATTTATCGTGTAACCAAAATTTAGCGAATTCTTTTTCGTACTCATGTGGATGACCTCACACTTTTCCTTATTTAGAATCAGTTGTCACTTTTCGCACCATACGGATATTTTGTCTACATCATTTTGCAGTTAGTAACATCTAACGTATGTTAGATCACCGTCTCTTATACTTTTTTAATAGCGAATCCTATTTTTATTGATCTCTGAAATGACAGATCTCTTTAGAAATAAAACTTTTAATGCGAGTATCATAAAATGTGAAGAAAAACTAATGAAAATTGTTAAGCTGTGGAATGTTACACGCCATCTGACTTGCCTTGCCTCCTTCCATTGATACTAAATTTATTTGCCCCTTGTGGCGACTGGCAATAGGCAGGACACTTTAGTTGCACCTACTTAAAGTCTCATTACATTCATTTATTGCGGGGAAATGTATTTTATAAAATTTCCGTGGTCGTCGATAAAAGGGCTAATAAATCACTCTGTGAATACGTGAAAAACAGTCATCACACTGCTCTGATTGCGACAGGTGTGTCGCGGCCACTCAAAGCATTGCGATGGCTTGCGCGTGTCAAGTGCCCACCGACGAAAGCTCACGGAACCTACCGGTCCTTGCCACTAAGTCGGGGTTAGCGGCATGTGGCACGACTCGCCTCTTGAGATGGCCGAGGGCAACAGTTTCAAGTGCTTGCTGGGACACCAAAATTTATGGCGGAAGGGTACAAGTCTTGGAATGTGGTTTGGCCTCGGGAGATTCAGTTGTTTTAATCTACGCTCTGATTCGCCCATCGCCAGATGTTTTCTAGGACGAACTAGCGAGGAAGATGTGCTCTGATTGGCCCGTGGCTGACGATATTCTGGGGTGGGGATATGTTAAATATGTCATTGACTTGCTATTGGCGGAAAAGACTAACATTTTTCCTGACTGATGTTAGCGGCTAGATTGGCGCAAAATACCGAGTTCGAGCTGGTAGAAGAAAAAGGGACACTCTTGGTTTGATGGCGGATGGCTGGTTCGGGACGTCGTGGCGCTTAGGGATGTCAGACTCCTGACAAGCGAGATTCTAATTCTCCACTATTATCACTGTCTTCCGACTTACCGCCACAGCAGATTGGTGACGCTATACAGCAGCACATCACACTAGATGGGGATTAATATTTATATATGAAGTGTACTGTTGCCACAGCTTCGCTAAATCCGATTCATGCTTTAGTATCGTTTGATGTGGCATTCAGTCGACCACGGGGTTTTCTAAATTAATCGTTGGATTGTATTGGATTAACGATTTTATGTGCAGCTAGGATACGGTAGCCATTCCTCCGATTGCCCATCTTGTTCGTTGTCTATTGACACACAATCAACATGAGTTTAAAAAACTTCGTTCCTGTGAAACACAACAAGCTCTTTATTCACATGAAGTGTTGAGTGCTATTCACAAGGGAGTTCAGATCGATTCCGTATTTCTGGATTTCCGGAAGGCTTTTGACACTGTACCACACAAGCGGCTTGTCTTGAAATTGGGTTCTTATGGAGTATCGTGTCAGTTATGTGACTGGATTCGTGATTTCCCGTCAGAGAGGTCGCAGTTCGTAGTAACTGACGGAAAGTCATCGAGTAAAGCAGAAGTGATTTCTGGCGTTACACAAGGTAGTGTTATAGGTCCTTTGCTGTTCCTTATCTATATAAACGATTTAGGAGACAATCTGAGCAGCCGTCTTAGGTTGTTTGCAGATGACGCTGTCGTTTATCGATTAATTAACTCATCAGAAGATCAAAACAAATAGCAAAACGATTTAGAAAAGATATCTGAATGGTGCGAAAGTTGGCAGTTGGCCCTAAATAACGAAAAATTTGAGGTCATCCACATGAGTGCTAAAAGTAATTCGTTAAACTTCGGTTACACGATAAATCAGTCTAATCTAAAAGCCGTAAATTCAACTAAATACCTAGGTATTACAATTACGAACAACTTAAATTGGAAGAAACATGTAGAAAACGTTGTGGGGAAGGTAACCAAAGACTGCGTTTTATTGGCAGGACACTTAGAAAATGAAACAGATCTA
Organism: Schistocerca cancellata; assembly: GCF_023864275.1. Classification (NCBI taxonomy): domain Eukaryota; kingdom Metazoa; phylum Arthropoda; class Insecta; order Orthoptera; family Acrididae; genus Schistocerca; species Schistocerca cancellata. The sequence continues at coordinate 754,106,940 of NC_064629.1, read as the reverse complement.
CTAAGGAGACTGCCTACACTACGCTTGTCCGTCGTCTTTTAGAATACAGCTGCGCGGTGTGGGATTCTTACCAGATAAGACTGACGGAGTACATCGAAAAAGTTCAAAGAAGGGCAGCACGTTTTGTATTATCGCGAAATGTGGGAGAGAGTGTCACAGAAATGATACAGGATTCGGGCTGGACATCATTAAAAGAAAGGCGTTTTTCGTTGCGACGGAATCTTCTCACGAAATTCCAATCACCAACTTTCTCCTCCGAATGCGAAAATATTTTTTTGACACCGACCTACATAGAGAGGAACGATCATCAAGATAAAATAAGGAAAATCAGAGATCGTAAGGAAAGATATAGGTGTTCGTTCTTCCCGCGCGCTATACGAGATTGGAATAATAGAGGATTGTGAAGGTGGTTCGATGAACCCTCTGCGAGGCACTTAAATGTGAATTGCAGAGTATCGATGTGGATGTAGTTGTAGATCAGCAGTTGATTTTTTTTCAGAAAATGTTGATGCAGATACTTTGTAATTGGTTAGTATAATAAATCGGTTTATATTTAATTTACATTTTTATTTGAAGGAGCACATAGTTCCCCTCAATTCACTGATTTATTCAATTGATTGAATGGATACTTATATAGTAGGATTACTGCAATTTCCCACCTTGTGATTCTGTGTTAGGGCATTTCAAGATAGCGATTCCGTTGCGTAATTTACGGTTAATATGGAAGCTTAAAGAGCGTGTGACGGAGTTTAGGTAGGTCCATTACTCTTATAGGTTTCACTGTCTCACACATTGTGGGATGTTGCAGCTGTCCATGGTCATAGCTTATCAATTACAGATAAGCAAGTGTATGTGTGGGTGAGATTGGACACTAGGATCAGATATCTGGCTATACAGCAACTGAAAAAAAAGTTGGGGGAAGGAAAAGAAATGAAGCTTCACGGGTTGTTATTTCAGTGATTGAGAAATTGAGTCAAATTTGGAAATAACGCGGCAGTTTGAGTCCACTCGTGACGTTTCACTGCCACTGTCCTAGATGCAAGCACTGATTCGGTTCTAATGGAACTGAGACAGAGCTGCCGTCAGAGCTGCTCCCACACATGTTGCATCGGGGACAGATCTGGAGACCTTGCGGGCTACTGGAGTACAAAAACATAGCGCATACAGTTCATAGGAACACGCACAATGTGTGGACTAGCATTGTCCTGTTGAGGAATGGCACCACAATACTGTCACATGAGAGGTAACACATGAGTCCACAGGATATACTTGATGTCCCGTCAGTGTTGCGTCGATCGCTACCAGCTGGCATCTGAAGTCATACCTGATGGTTCTCCACATCATGACGCCAGGACTAACACCTCTATGCCTCTCCAGAACACGGGAAGAGTGTGGCATCTTCTCAGATCATCGTCATATTCGTTGACGATCGGCACCTGTGCATAACTGATTCTTCGCTGAACACACTGCGATGCCTTTCATCAGAAGTCCATGAATCCCAGTCACGGTATCACTCCAGACGTAGCCGTTTTTGTTTAGTGTTAATGTCAGCGTAGGCATAGGATTGTAATTACTTAGCCTGAGAGGTGGAATGAGCCCCCTCTCATATTTCTATCTTACTCTGAGTAATTCGATTTGGGGAAGTATAGCCGAGTATGGTCATTACAAGGTTAGTATTGAGAACTCAGAAGATATGAATATTTTCCTCTCTAGTTGCATACGGTGAAAAGCATCTATTCCTTCACACGCAGACTTCCTACGCAGCGTCTCACGTCACCCGGGTGGTCCGGTGACAGGCGGGTTCTGCTTATCTTGAAAGGATTATGCCGACGGGTGTGAGGGAGTCGAGTGGATCCTGTCCAGACGCCGACATTGTCATAAGAGGGGGGCGACACGCCCCCGGGGGCCTGAAGGAGTGGCTGGGGCTAGAGATTCCGTTACTTCGCAGAAACTTAGTGAAAACTCTTTATGACGGGCTACCAGCGAGGCGTGGGAATGACTTGTGTTCTCAGGAAGTCTTGGCGGGCAAATTCCCGCGTATTCTGCAAAATCGTAACTGTGATTGGCTTGCTCAGGGGATAGCTCTGTGACGTAGCAAAATCGGCGCAGAAATTGGCGCAAAGTATCTCCATTAATGGAATAGTAGTGCTTCGGCAATAGAGTGGAATTTTCCGCCGGTTTTCGATTTGCTGATTGGCACGTTTTAACCACGGCCACTTTCACGGGTGCTCTTGTGTAGAGTCGGCTCTCGCCTTTCGGTCGGAGTAGATTACAAGACTGAGCTCTCGCTGCTCTGGACAGCCTGCCTTCCGTTGGCTGTCTAACATACTTTCATTTAATTGTAACTGTTTGACGAAGTTGCTGAAGTTTCGACTTCAACGTAACTTTCCGAGCACAGTTGGCAGTTGAGCGTTCTGCGTACAAGCGGCCTATGTTGTCTGTCTTGAGCAGTTTCGGCTAATGTTGACTGTATCGGAGTTAGTGTGTGACTTCGCTTTTTAAAATCAATCACTGTACCGTCAGTGATTGTGTAGCTAGCCTTCTTCGTCTCCCCCAGAGGCGCATTTATGTTGCTAGGAAGTTTTTAGTCTGGAACAACGAGAACAAGATAATTTGTTTCGGGCTATACTCGCGACATTATCATCACCACGACGGGACGTCGAAGCAACCAGCCATCGCCTCCGGTATGCCAGATCTTGTCCTTGCAGTTAAGAAGACAGCTTGGTAATGTATGTCCGCAGCACCGGCAAATCAGGGAATTTTGAAATGTGACAATCAAAACTCAGCAGAGCGCGCCTGTTCCCGTCTTTTCTAACGTGGTTCTGTCTTGGGTGTGCCGGCCAGAGTGGCCGAGCGGTTCTAGGCGCTACAGTCCGGAACCGCGCTGCTGCTAAGGTCTCAGGTTCGAATCCTGCCTCGGGCATGGATGTGTGTGATGTCCTTAGGTTAGTTAGGTTTAAGTAGTTCTAAGTTCTAAGGGACTGATGACCTCAGAAGTTAAATCCCATAGTGCTCAGAGCCATTTGAATCATTCATTGTCTCAGTTCTCACTACTGTAGCAGCAATTAATGTTGGGTTGGCTGGGTGTTTCTCTTAAGATATGAGTTGCAAGGAATTGGCTCCACATACCACTTGCTCATAAATGTCACAATCTATTTTATGGACAACTTCACCTTCACACCATTTATTTGAGTATCGAATTTGACGTATTGTAAATGTTTCATGTGTTTTGTTTATTATTTTGAGTTTAGTCATAATAAATCAAACTGTGATTTTGGACAGAACTTTCATTCTGTGGATCGGTAAAGCAACCATTTCATTTTTCACTACGTTGTTGAAACTTTCCTGTATCAAATTAATTTCTATCAAATTAAATTATTGCAGGTGCCAAACTCTTTTCTACTCCATTTGTAGGGTCGATTACAGTCAGTTCGCGTTTCTTCTTAATCCATGTGCAACAGCAAAAGTCGGAGTTAGAAAAGGGGGGGGGGGGGGGCTTAGAGCATCATTTCCATATGAAGATTCTAGAAGAATTTAGTGTTAAATACACTGCTAGCCCCGGCACCTCGCAAACCTAGTTGCTGCTAGTCTCCGACTAATGTTGTCCTCAAATGGCAGACGCAGACGGAAGGGGTTACGATGTGTTTGTGCACAATACCGCGATCCTTCCTTGTTGAGGTGAGATGAGGCCGACCAGTATCTTAACGACGAGTAAGGCCGTCCTCACATTCCCATGCTGCCCAATAGTGAGCAACTGTCTCACCTGAATGCCCTAAAAATAAGAATGTTGTACAATTCCACCAATTGGCCTAATGGAAATCCACGTTGTGGACCATTTCAAACTCTGTCAGGTGTTGATAAAGTTGTTTCACACAAGTACGTGGCTTCTTCGTGTCCTTTAGTTGATCACTCAACAACTGACGCTGTTCACCCCCCCCCCCCCCCCCTTACATGCCCTACCAAGTCTGGTAACGACACTAAAAACGAACAACACTAATGCATTCTGGTGGTCATTCTACATGCCACAGAAAATTTCACCTTTAATCTTTTACACACACGCCGATGGTATGTGCGTGTACGAGGTTATATTGACATCTGGCCATATCTTCTGGATGCTTCACGTTCTGCTAAGAGAATGTAAATTTTTTTTGACAATTTATGAAACTAAGTTCTCAATACATGTCATTTCACTATCTTACAAATAACGTATTAACGAACGAAGAACAATTACAGCATAAAAACATATCATAGAAAAATAAACTTTTAAGGAAGCAGGGAAACCTCATTGCTGCACCTCAATAACAAGCTTATTAATACCACGCTGAATTGTTGTCGGCTGTATCCTCAGGTCAGGCTAGCCATTTTTCTCCTATATCTGTTCCTGTATCTATTCCTTGCGATAACGAGCAAGCATTTCAAGAATTTCTTTGCTAGAAGAGGATAATTATAAAGTAAAGGTGTCCAAATGCTCACAGTTATTGCTCCTTGATCATTCAAAGCTCCATCTGTAGACACGTCTATCCAAACCTCTTGTTCTTGCAGTCAACACAAGTGTGACCATGAAACAAATCTCTATTGCAACATTCATATGAGTCACATTCTGGAAAGTATATCGAGACAACTTTGTTGTAAATTGCGAACACGCTGTGCAAGAAATTTAATAACATGAGTTAACATTGACTGTTTTTCGTAATTGAAGGTCAGTTTTGAGGAATGGAAATTGAATCATAATAGCTGCTTGAGAAATTTTCCTTCACAGTTCCGATTTTTTGAAAACAGCTTCAATTTAGGTTTCCACTTCGAAGTTACTGCACCGAAATCCAGTCACTCACAGACCGTAAAAGTAACTGCTGCGTGTCGTCCTCCGCAAATCCAGCGTCACTTTCATTTCACCTCCTGCCCTTTCTTTCGTCGAGTTCTGCTCGCAGAGCTTCGTCCATCAAGTACATTCGGTAGCTTGTTTGGGAGGAAATCAAAGGTTACAATTCATTTGTTCAGGACTAAGTCAGTACAAGCCAAATTAAGAGCGATGTATTATTTGTAAATTCTGATGCGGAATCTTTACAAAATTAACACGGAACCCGTGGCTCATGGGACCGCAATTTAACGATCACTGTGTTAAGGTAAACGACGAAGATTTGGGGAAAAAACAAATAAGAGGTTCATAATCAGATTTTCGTTCGGATACAGTAGATTGGATTCGATACACTGTTCGTTCTCTTTTATTGATGTATTTATTTATTTATCGGGCTCCTTAGGACCATGCGAGCCAACACTGCTCAATCATGGCGTGCGTCGATACATGCGTTACAGATGACTGTTCAGAAAATTCATGAACAAAAGGAACTACATAATCAATAAAACACGAAAAAATTTAGAATAAGCGAACAGATAATACAATACAAAGACACATTATCAATTAATGGGAGGACCTCCTGTACAGAATAGAAGAAGTGCTTTACAAGGTAACTTTCCAACTTAGATTAAGACTTGAAGGTTATCATTCAGTTTTTAGATTCTGATGGAAGCCTATGAGGAAGTATTAGCCAAGTGAAAATTGTTTTTTCGTATAGTGTTCACTGAATCAGTATTAGAGAGGCAAAGTGTGGAGATCCTCAAGGATGTGGAACATGTCAGAAAAACAAACACATAACAAGTATTTACGAAATAAATAATATGTCAATCTTACGTTCGCTGGTCCTAAGTGAAGTGGTCCTCAAAGATACGAGAGGAGTAACAAATTTTACATATTTTTTTCGGTCAGACATTACTTTTAAAAGCTTACCACAAACGTTTAAATTTGTACATACTAAAGGTGAAACGATGATTCCTGGGCTATCCTAGCTGACCATCGTTAATAAAAACAAGATTTTTAACATACCATTCATGATACGTGTTACATGTAATAATACATACATCATTTGTTTCTGCAAAGAAATTCATCAATGGAGTAGGTGTTGCCCACAAAAAATCTTTTACGTTTCTCTTAAACTATACTTCATTGGTAGCGGAACTTGTTATATTTGCTGGTAAGATATTGAATATGAGAATTCCTGAATAATGGAACAGTGAACACATTTCTGTATCAAAGAGTGCGACTTGGTCTTTATGCTGCCTGGGCTTATTTTTTCTACAGATTAGTGAACTGAGCTGGTTGTTTCAAAGATATATATATTATTTTTGATAACTTTATTGAGAAATAGATATGAACAGATATACTGAGAAGTAATAGTAGTACCCACAGTTCTTCGACCAGGCTTCTGCAAATCTTCTTGAATTTACACCAGATATAATGCGAATCAGAGGCAGATGCTTGCGGACCAGAAAAACTTTAACCTAGTTGGACAGTTTACCCTGAAGTGTGATATAGTATGATAATATGGAATGAAAGTAAAGATGTATTGGAGATTTTTTTTTATTTTTACATCACCTACGTCTGTGAACTATTGAATTGGCAACAAAGATTTGTTTAGACACTTCATAAGTTCTGTCCTATTCTCCTCCTCAATTGATTTTACTATCGAGAGTCATACCCAATAATTAGCTCTGTCTGTATCTTTTGTGTGCATGACCTCAAATGGAATGAATATGCTGGAATGGTAATCTCTTGCTGGTTCTGAACTGCATATAGCGAGTTTTCCTTAAATTTAATGACAGAGAATTGGTTAGAATGGCTGGGTTAAGCCCACTGATCCCACACGTCGACTGTGAACCGTAACATAAGAGCGATGAGGTGCGTAACGTCATACGTGTCCAAAGCCAGATAGAACGGAACACTGACAATATGTTTTTGCCTTTTTTGTGATATGTCGACCAGTAGCGTTGCCCGTCGTCTACGTTAGGTTCAAATACACCAACCTGGGTTTGAATTGGCGAAGCCTACGAAACTGATGTCATAAAAATATGTAAATAATTTTTTACGAGGCGTATTTTACCTGCATCGGTTTTTGATGGGTGACTTATGTCCATCATTTTGACCATGTCATGGAACAAGGCAGACTGATGAATCTGAAAGATCGATATTTCGCTAGAAATCATTTAGTAAGGACCGTGAAAATTTCATAAACAGCTCTGTCCAAAGCTATATCTGATTTGCTATTTATCTCAATGTTTATATAAAACAAACTGTAGCATCCAGTAATGTTAGAGTTGAAATTCGTTAACACAATAAAAGTAAGGGTTCTGAGATGGAACGTTATGTGTAATTAGTTCCCATTCGACTGAAGACTGATATGTTAATACAGGACATTACGCTTGACAGTTATATCATAGCGTCTAGAAGAAAAGCGCCGTGGTTACATTCCAGCGGAACAGAAATTATCTGTATCGAGCGCCGGGAGGTGCTTTCTCGCGTGGGTGTCACTTGAGCGAGCAGTGTCTCGCGGAAGGTGCTGTTAGGAGAGGATAAATATCCGCCGTGGGAGAGTATGGGCGAGCCAGCGGGCTGTGAAGTTGGCTGGACCTGCGTGCCGCCGATAAGCCGGCGCGCTGCGCCTGCGGAAAATTGAACCCCCGCCCCGCAACTAGGCAGCTTCCTTGCCCCGACATTTATTTCTTAGGGTTCTCCGTCGCTACACGTGCGCCCAAATAGTCTGCCCTGCTTCGTTGCCATCATTCTGTCTTGTCAGCCTCCCCACTTTCTTTCGACGAGTAGGTCACCATAGGGCCTCGAAACGTCATAAACACTACTGTGCCACCCCTATAATATCTTGCCTCGAGGGAATTATTGTTGACAACGTTGACTGATTCAGAGGAAGCTGCGACATTCGTTCAGCGAACACTAGGCGAAAAAACGATTTGCACTTGGATCTCGCTTGTTTAAGCAGTCTAGAGAAAGGTGTGCACTCTTAAGCAAAAACCAATTGATTTATAAACCCCAAGTCTTCAAATGTACCTTGACGGTTTTCCTTATGCCACACTCCCATTCTTTACAGAAATTACTCGTAGTGATCAAGAACTTCCTTTCTAAAATGTGTTATGTATTTGTATTGTTGTTGTTGTGGTCTTCAGTCCTGAGACTGGTTTGATGCAGCTCTCCATGCTACTCTATCCTGTGCAAGCTTCTTCATCTCCCAGTACCTACTGCAGCCTACATACATCTGAATATGCTTAGTGTATTCATCTCTTGGTCTCCCTCTACGATTTTTACCCTCCATGCTGCCCTCCAGTACTAAATTGGTGATCCCTTGATGCCTCAGAACATGTCCTACCACCCGATCCCTTCTTCTAGTCAAGTTGTGCCACAAACTCCTCTTCTCCCCAATTCTATTCAATACCTCCTCATTAGTTATGTGATCTACCCATCTAATCTTCAGCATTCTTCTGTAGCACCACAATTCGAAAGCTTCTATTCTCTCCGTGTCTAAACTATTTATCGTCCATGTTTCACTTCCATACATGGCTACACTCCATACAATTACTTTGAGAAACGACTTCCTGACACTTAAATCAATACTCTATGTTAACAAATTTCTCTTCTTCAGAAACGCTTTTCTTACCATTGCCAGTCTGCATTTTATATCCTCTATACTTCGACCATCATCAGTTATTTTGCTCCCCAAATAGCAAAACTCCTTTACTACTTTAAGTGTCTCATTTCGTAATCTAATTCCCTCGGCATCACCCGACTTAATTCAACTACGTTCCATTATCCTCGTTTTGCTTTTGTTGATGTTCATCTTATACCCTCCTTTAAAGACACTGTCCATTCCGTTCAACTGCTCTTCCAAGTCCTTTGCTGTCTCTGACACAATTACGATGTCATCGGCGAACCTCAAAGTTTTTATTTCTTCTCCATGGATTTTAATACCTACTCCGAACTTTTCTTTTGTTTCCTTTACTGCTTGCTCAATATACAGATTGAATAGCATCGGGGAGAGGCTACAACACTGTCTCACTCCCTTCCCAACCACTGCTTCCCTTTCATGTCCCTCTACTCTTATAACTGCCACCTGATTTCTGTACAAATTGTAAATAGCCTTTCGCTCCCTGTATTTTACCCCTGCCACCTTCAGAATTTGAAAGAGAGTATTCCAGTCAACATTGTCAAAAGCATTCTCTAAGTCTACAAATGCTAGAAACATAGGTTTGCCTTTCCTTAATCTTTCTTCTAAGATAAGTCGTAGGGTCAGTATTGCCTCACGCGTTCCAACATTTCTATGGAATCCAAACTGGTCTTCCCCGAGGTCGGCTTTTACCAGTGTTTCCATTCGCCTGTAACGAATTCGCGTTAGTATTTTGCAGCTGTGACTTATTAAACTGATAGTTCGGTAATTTTCACATCTGTCAACACCTGCTGTCTTTGTGATCGGAATTATTATATTCTTCTGAAGTCTGAGGGAAATTTTTTTCATATTTTATTAATTCTTATGTTCCTTTTTCTACATGTTTTCTAATCAGCGCCCTATAAACTACACTCCTGGAAATTGAAATAAGAACACCGTGAATTCATTGTCCCAGGAAGGGGAAACTTTATTGACACATTCCTGGGGTCAGATACATCACATGATCACACTGACAGAACCACAGGCACATAGACACAGGCAACAGAGCATGCACAATGTTGGCACTAGTACAGTGTATATCCACCTTTCGCAGCAATTCAGGCTGCTATTCTCCCATGGAGACGATCGTAGAGATGCTGGATGTAGTCCTGTGGAACGGCTTGCCATGCCATTTCCACCTGGCGCCTCAGTTGGACCAGCGTTCGTGCTGGACGTGCAGACCGCGTGAGACGACGCTTCATCCAGTCCCAAACATGCTCAATGGGGGACAGATCCGGAGATCTTGCTGGCCAGGGTAGTTGACTTACACCTTCTAGAGCACGTTGGGTGGCACGGGATACATGCGGACGTGCATTGTCCTGTTGGAACAGGTGCCGGTCTAGGAATGGTAGAACGATGGGTTCGATGACGGTTTGGATGTACCGTGCACTATTCAGTGTCCCCTCGACGATCACCAGTGGTGTACGGCCAGTGTAGGAGATCGCTCCCCACACCATGATGCCGGGTGTTGGCCCTGTGTGCCTCGGTCGTATGCAGTCCTGATTGTGGCGCTCACCTGCACGGCGCCAAACACGCATACGACCATCATTGGCACCAAGGCAGAAGCGACTCTCATCGCTGAAGACGACACGTCTCCATTCGTCCCTCCATTCACGCCTGTCGCGACACCACTGGAGGCGGGCTGCACGATGTTGGGGCGTGAGCGGAAGACGGCCTAACGGTGTGCGGGACCGTAGCCCAGCTTCATGGAGACGGTTGCGAATGGTCCTCGCCGATACCCCAGGAGCAACAGTGTCCCTAATTTGCTGGGAAGTGGCGGTGCGGTCCCCTACGGCACTGCGTAGGATCCTACGGTCTTGGCGTGCATCCGTGCGTCGCTGCGGTCCGGTCCCAGGTCGACGGGCACGTGCACCTTCCGCCGACCACTGGCGACAACATCGATGTACTGTGGAGACCTCACGCCCCACGTGTTGAGCAATTCGGCGGTACGTCCACCCGGCCTCCCGCATGCCCACTATACGCCCTCGCTCAAAGTCCGTCAGCTGCACATACGGTTCACGTCCACGCTGTCGCGGCATGCTACCAGTGTTAAAGACTGCGATGGAGCTCCGTATGCCACGGCAAACTGGCTGACACTGACGGCGGCGGTGCACAAATGCTGCGCAGCTAGCGCCATTCGACGGCCAACACCGCGGTTCCTGGTGTGTCCGCTGTGCCGTGCGTGTGATCATTGCTTGTACAGCCCTCTCGCAGTGTCCGGAGCAAGTATGGTGGGTCTGACACACCGGTGTCAATGTGTTCTTTTTTCCATTTCCAGGAGTGTATATACATACGTATTCCGTGGCCACCTAACTTGGGCTCACGTGGTTCCAAGGAACGAGATAAATAATTAAATTAAATTAAATAAATGTTGCAGTAACTGTCCGTAAAATTAGTTACCCAGTTTTTTACTGATAGTCATTGAGTAAAACGTAAGGATATGCACGAATATCAGTCATCTATAGACATATTTCATCGAAATGGTGAAAGAAGAATAACTGGGGTAAAACATTTCACCCTTTCTGACCAGAATAATATAAAGAAGAATTGAAAACGAAACTTGGGCTATGTTACATGACGGTGAGGTGGACTTTAGGAATATTATAGGCACCAGAAAGGCAGTTCTGACGTTGCGCTTGATAATGGAAGCAAGAATAAGAACAATCAGTCCACTTTCGTAGGGTTCTTTCGAACCAAATAAAACGTTCGTCTCTCTAAGGTGGTGCAAGCTGTTTTAAATCCTAACAAAAACTGGTACACGCTGTAGGGAAAGACGAATAACACAAAATATACACAACTATACGAATTGAAGTCCAAAAGACATATGCTCTTATTAAATAGGGTGTAACACTCGGACGTAGTCGTCTCCTCTACTGTTCAAAATGCGTATCAGCGAAGAAATTAAGGAAATGAAAGGAAGTTTCAGAGGCAGAGTTGTAATTCAGGAAGATTAGCAGACGATATTGCTATCCTGCGTGAAAAATTAGGAAGAATTCGGAACCTTCTGAATGGTATGAACAGTCTACTGAGTCTTCCGAGATACGAAGAGGCAAACGTGCCCTATGTCGCTCTTTCATTGCATTCAGTGAACCCATACCGGCCAACTTTTCATCAGTAAACCTATCCCTAGCACTGCTGTCTATCACTGTTAACGTACAACGAAATCTATCAGAAAACAAAACCCTAGACAGAACGGAGCAGTACTAAATGCAAGCTTGAGGGCAACGATGTAAGTAGGCCAGATACAAAGCTGATTAGAGGAGGAAAACCAAATGAAATGAAGTAACTCTGTAATGAGCCGCCGGGGATTATGGGTCCTTGTTACCAAAATGCTCAGGTATTCCTGAACAACCTCTGAAAGTTTGTCGGTGGACTTCTGGTTCACCCTGCAAACACGGACACATAGAGAACATTCCATATTTCTAGATTTCCAGAAGGCTTAGGACACCATTCCTCACTAGAGACTTCTAATCAGATTGCGTGCCTATGGAGTATCGCCTCAGTTGTGCGACTGGTTTTGTGATTTCCAATCAGAAAGGTCACAGTACGCAGAAATCAACGGAATGGTATCGAGTAAACCAGAAGTCATATCTGGCGTTCCCCCGGGAGTGTTGTAGACCTTCTGCTGTTCCTAGTATACATAAACGATTTACGAGACAATCTGAGCAGCCCTCTTATATTGTATTCAGAGGATGCCTTCATCTACAGTCAAGTAAAGTCGCCAGAAGATCAAAACCAACTGCAAAATAACTTACTGATATCTGTATGTCACGAAAAGTGGCAATTGTCTCTAAATAAAGAAAAATGTGATGTGTTCCGCAAGAGAACCGCTAAATTTCGGTTACACGATGACTCACAAAAATCTTAAGGCTGTCATTTCAACTAAATACCTAACAATTACAATTATGAAAAACTTACATTGGAACGATCACACAGCTAATTTTGTGGGGAGGCGAACCAAAGACTGCGTCTTATTGGCAGAACTCGTAGAAAATGCAACAGGTCATCTAATCAGTCTGTCTACATTACGCTTTTCTATCCTCTACGGTATGGAATCCTTACTAGATAGGACTGACGGAGGACATCGAAAAAGTTCAAAGAAGAGCTTCCCGTTTTGTATTATCGTGAAATAATGGACTGTGAGTCACAGGCATGATACGCGGGTACGGGTGGCATTCATTAAAACAAAAGCGAATACTTTTCACGAGATTTCAATCACCAACAATCTCCAATGAAGGCGAAAATGTTACGTTGACACCCATCTACATAGGTAGAAGTGATCGTCGTAATATAATAAGGGAAGTCAGAGCTCGTACGTACAGATTCAAGTGTTCATTTTTTTAAGTGTTCTCTTTTTTGGAACGGGGGAGAAATAGTCTGACGCTGGTTCGATGAACCCTCTGACAGCCACTTCAGTGTGAATTGTAGAGTAGTCGTGTAGATGTAGATGTAAACGAATTCCGTCCTTGGGGGAGTTGTGACGTCAGGAAGAGCACGCGGCCACCAGATACCAGCCAAAAGGTGGATAATGTGCCGAGCCGCAGAGAAACGGGAAAAGGCAAAATGAAGTAGAAGAAGAAGAAGAAGAAGACTTAACTAAAGGAAGCGACAGAGTAATAAAGTACGTGTTACCTCATCACGCAAATCTAGAGGGAGCCGTGGAAGGCAAAAATTGCGGAGTGAGATCGGCGCAGTATTTAGGCTGAGCTTATGGCGCGGGACAAAAATGGTTCAAATGGCTCTAAGTACTATGGACTTAACATCTGATGTCATCAGACCCCTAGGCTTAAAACTACTTAAAATTTACTAACCTAAGGACATCACACACATCCATGCCCGAAGCAGGATTCGAACTTGCGACCGTAGCAGCAGCGCGGTTCCGGACTGAAGCGCCTAGATCCGCCCGGCCACAGCGGACGGCTGGTGCGGGACATTGCGTGATAACTCACTTGCGAAACTGCCATTATAGACCAGTTTTCGCATTAACAGCTTATAAAGCAATGCTTAGGATTTATAATTTTATTTTATAAAATTTTGGTATACAGTTTGTGATTTCTCGAATTGATGAAGTTGAAACAATGAAAAAATTGAAATCATTAAGATATTCAACATTATTTATTAGCATTGCTATGAACAACTAATTTTTTAAAGAAAGAAAAAAGTTAGTATCCATTTCCACGCAAAAATTACCATTTCAATTTTAAAAATAACTGTGAGCGAACTTGTTTATTAGGCAAATGTAAGATAACAACAGGAATGAATCAGAGTGTTTTTTTATCTGTATTTAATCAAATTCAAAATAATCAGTCTTACAATTAAATTTTAAATAATCTTATTTGTTAATTGGGTTGCGCCTGCATTTCGTAATACTGAAACTACTTATAACATCTGCGTAATTTAGTTATCTTTTATGTATTTCGTTTTTATTTAATCGTTTCTGAGCCACATCTGTAATTAATTAATAGGCTATATATAATAGGTTACAAATACAAATAAATAATAGGTACACATTCATATATCCATTCATGATCTTCATATATCGTAAGACGTCATTATTGTCTATAGCAAGGCTCATATCTCTCTCCAGTGTTCGGCACACTTCACTGCAGCGTCGTTGGCCAACTACAAGTCTTTGAAAGTGCATGGGGCCAGCAAGAATGTACAGATCAACAGGTGTGTCTTCGTTTGTTTTCCTCCACATTGGCAGGGCTCTTCTTCGGCGTATGCCCACTTGAACAGGTTACCGTTTGAGCTTCCCATTTGACACCTAAGTCTATTTAGGCTCTTCCAGACTCTCCATTCCAATTGTGATCCAGCAGGAAGTTTTTCTTTAATGTTCCAACTTTTCAGACTGCTTTTATCCAATTTCTGTTCCCACATTGATTCTCTGGTTGTAGATTGAATTTCGTTTAGTGGACATTCAACTTTTATGAAATCTTTCCTAGATTTAATTCTTGCCACCGCTGGCTGGTGTGCGTACATGGGATGTCTCCTATTTTCGCACTGCCTGCTTCGTTCGGCCATCGCCAACGTTTGCCGTCTGATCTGTGGGTGGGCTACTCCAGAACACATATAAAGGAGATCATCGTTTGTAGGCTTCAGGCATCCCGTAATTAATCGACCTGAGTCATTCAGTGCTGCATCTAGCTTCTGGGCTTGTGTCGATATTCTCCATCAAGATTTGTTCCCCAGTGTGAGTTGGTAAGTTTGCGGATTATACCGTTCCGTGTGTTGACTTTAGCTCTGGTTTTTTCTACATTTTTTTTTTTGTAAGAAAATGTTCCATCTACATCTACATCTACATGAATACTCTCCAAATCACATTTAAGTGCCTGGCAGAGGGTTCATCGAACCACCTTCACAATTCTCTATTATTCCAATCTCGTATAGCGCGCGGAAGGAACGAACACCTATATCTTCCCGTACGAGCTCTGATTTCCCTTATTTTATCGTGGTGATCGTTTCTCCCTATGTAGATCGGTGTCAACAAAGTATTTTCGCTTTCTGAGGAGAAAGTTGGTGATTGGAATTTCGCGAGATTCCGTCGCAACGAAAAACGCCTTTGTTTTAATTATGTCCAGCCCGAATCCTGTATCATTTCTGTGACACTCTCGCACACATTACGCGATAATACAAAACGTGCTGCCCTTCTTTAAACTTTTTCGATCTACTCCGTCAGTCCTGTCTGGTAAAGATCCCACACTGCGCAGCAGTATTCTAAAAGAGAACGGACAAGCGTAGTGTAGGCAGTCTCCTTAGAAGATCTGTTACATTTTCTAAGTATCCTGCCAATAAAACGTAGTCTTTGGTTAGCCTTCCCCACAATATTTACTATGTGTTCCTTCCAATTTACGTTGACACCAAGATAAACTGGTTTTGGCAGTGTTTAAGTTTAACTGAGTTCCATTCCAATTGTAATTCCCTGTTTGCTTCCTTATTGTTCAGATGAAATAAACAACTCTGCGTTTTTGCTGGATTCGGTCGAAAATGGTCCTCTTGTAATATTAAGTTAGTACTTCTAAGACATCTGTTAGGTTTCTCTCAATCTGTTTGATTGATCTGGATTGGCAGGCAATGGCTACATCATCAGCATAGATAAAACGTCTTGTCGTTGGTCAAACTGGTTGGTCATTTGTATACAAATTGAAAATTAGAGGGGACAAAACACTACCTTGTGGGATCCCATTCTTCTGTTTCCTCTGGCATCTTCTTTGCTCTTGAAATTCAACATAGTATGTTCTGTTGGAGATCAGTGATCTCAAAACTTCGTTAAGATGGTAGTTTCCCGTCATTTTGAAAATTTTTCCCAGGAGGATTTTGTGGTTTATTGCATCGTATGCTGCTGATAAGTCGACAAACACCACACCAGTTTATTCTCCCTCCTCAAAACCGTCCTCTATGTATTGTGTTAGGCAGAGGACCTGGCCAGTGCAAGACTTAGCGGGTCTGAAAGAAAGGGATTGGAATATATCCGTCAAATGATTGAGGACATTGTGAGTGAGTGAACCTCTGAGGCTGAGAGGTTGGTACCGGAGAGGAAATTGTGACAAGTGGCAGAAATCAGTATGAAGACTGATAACCACCGACCGCGGTGGCCGAGCGGTTCTAGGCTCTTCAGTCCGGAACCACGCGGCTGCTACGGTCGCAGGTTCGAATCCTAACTCGGGCATGGATGTGTGTGATGTCCTTAGGTTAGTTAGGTTTAACTAGTTCTAAGTTCTAGGGGACTAATGACCTCAGAAGTTGAGTCCCATAGTCCTTAGAGCCATTTGAACCATTTTTGAACTGATAACCCACGGAACAAGTTTATGAAAATAGCACCACGTCGTCTTTCGGTTAATGGTACAGCAACGTCTGAAATGTTCAATGAAGAATAGGCAGTCTCGGTTTCAAAATGGTTTTTTATTTACACTACTGGCCATTAAAATAGCTACATCACGAAGATGACGCGCTAGAGACGCGAAATTTAACCGACAGGAAGAAGATGCTGTGATATGCAAATGATTACCTTTTCAGAGCATTCACACAAGGTTGGCGACGGTGGAAACACTTACAACGTGCTGACATGAGGAAATTTTCCAACCGATATCTCACACACAAACAGCAGTTGACCGGCGTTGCCTGGTGAAACGTTGTTGTGATGCCTCGTGTAAGGAGGAGAAATGCGTACCATCACGTTTCCGACATTGATAAAGGTCGGATTGTAGCTTATCGTGATTGCGGTTTATCGTATCGCGGCACTGCTGCTCGCGTTGGTCGAGATCCAATGACTGTTAGCAGAATATGGAATCGGTGGGTTCAGGAGGGTAATACGGAACGCCGTGCTGGATCCCAACAGCCTCGTAGCACTAGCAGCCGAGATGACAGGCATCTCATCCGCATGGCTGTAACGGATCGTGCAGCCACGTCTCGATCCCTGAGTCAACAGATGGGGACGTTTGCAAGAGAACAACCATCTGCACGAACAGTTCGACGACGTTTGCAGCAGCATGGACTATCAGCTCGGAGACCATGGCTGCGGTTACCCTTGACGCTGCATCACAGGAAGGAGCGCCTGCGATGGTGTACTCAACGACGAACCTGGGTGCACGAATGGCAAAATGTCAGTTTTTCGGATGAATCCAGATTCTGTTTACAGCATCATGACGGTAGCATCCGTGTTTGGCGACATCGCGGTGAACGCACATTGGAAGCGTGTATTCGTCATCGCCATACTGGCGTATCACCCGGCGTGAGGGTATGGGGTGCCATTGGTTACACGTCTCGGTCACCTCTTGTTCGCATTGACGGCACTTTGAACAGTGGACGTTACATTTAAGATGTGTTACGACCCGTGGCTCTACCCTTCATTCGATCCCTGCGAAACCCTATATTTCACCAGGATAATGCACGACCACATGTTGCAGGTCCTGTACGGGCCTTTCTAGATACAGAATATGTTCGACTGCTGCCCTGGCCAGCACATTCTCCAGATCTCTCACCAATTGAAAACGTCTGGTCAATGGTGGCCGAGCAACTGGCTCGTCACAATACGATAGTCACTACTCTTGATGAACTGTGGTATCGTGTTGAAGCTGCATGGGTAGCTGTACCTGTACACGCCATCCAAGCTCTGTTTGACTCAATGTCCAGGCGTATCAAGGCCGTTATTACGGCGAGAGGTGGGTATTGTGGGTACTGATTTCTCAGGATCTATGCACCCCAATTGCGTGAAAATGTAATCACTTCTCAGTTCCAGTATAATATATTTGTCCAATGAATACCTGTTTATCATCTACATTTCTTCTTGGTGTAGCAATTTTAATGGCCAGTAGTGTATTTAACTTGAGACGCGATTCACTCTCACATGAGCATCACCAGACATCGGGTAAAAACATTGGAGGACCACTGGAAAGTGTACAGAAATTCTCGCAATCACCAAAAATGGTACGTTATCCAATAAAACTTACAGGACACATTCAGCGGGTAAAAACACCTGAGGACCACTGGCAAGAGTACGGAACGTCCCACAGTCACCAAAAATGGCACATCATGCAACAGAATATACAGGACTCATCCACCTGTGTTCGCGCGTACTCGTTCATAACACAGCGCAGGCATGTTGACAACATAGGCCAGGTGTATAAAGCGTCCTTATGGCACAAGGTAAACGTGTGCCATAAGGACGCTTTATACACCTGGCGTATGTTGTCAACATGCCCTGCGTTGTGTTAGGAGCGAGTGCGCGTGAACACAGGTGGGTGTGCCCTGTATATTTTATTGAATGACGTCACATTTTTGGTGACTGCGGGACTTTATGTACACTTGCCAGTGGACCTCGAGTGTTTTTACCTGATGTCTGATGATGCTCCTGTGAGAGTGAAATGCTTCACAAATTAAATAAATAAAAAACTATTCTACCACCGATACTCCCTATTCTTTCTTAAACAAGTTTGTATCAAAATATACATTTACTCTCCACCTCTCCGAAATTCACAGCGTAGAACGTCGTTGAGGGTCTTACACAGCAATATTGGCGACTTTCTGCCCCACTCCTTTCGTGTATAGAGAAATGACCGCATATTCCTCGATATGCGCCCTACCCAGCGGTGTAGTGTATTGGTTAACGCACTGGACTCGAATTCCGCTTAAATTCTCCGTCTGGTAAATCACATTTAGCTATTAAGTGGTCTATCTATTTTGGTTAAGGTGATTGGCAAGTTGGTTCCCGTCACTAATAACCTCGTCGTTGACGGGACGCTAAAATGCAGTCATCCTTCCTTCTATATCTACCCTCACCTCTCATTTAACATTCATAATCTTCTCCATATTTCTGGAGAACATTTTGATGCAGATCCGTAGCTAATAACACAAAGCTACACTTTATTTCTTTATTTATTAGTCGAACTAGTTTCATTGGGGTTTGGGTTGGTTGGAGGAAGAGAACAAACATCGAGGTCATCGGTCTCATCGGATTAGGGAAGGGCGGGGAAGGAAGTCGGCCGTGCCCTTTCAGAGGAACCATCCCGGCATTTGCCTGGAGCGGAACTAGTTTCATGGCGGAAGCCTCATAATCAAGTGCTCGTGACTTCAACGAGCATGAAGCCAGACCTGCATGACTTCACCGAGCATGAGCACATTCAATGGGCATGACGAGCTGATCGTGAGGGTTCGGGCTATAAACTGTTTGTTACTAAAGAAATAAAGTGTAACTGTGGAAGAGTTATTTCCTCTCTTATGTTATTCTCATAGTCTGTACGCCCCGACATTTGATGAACGAACGAAATTATCGCACTGTCACATTCGATAAACGTTCTCTAAATTTGCCTAACTGGGTTTCGCGACTTCTCCGTCTAAGTTCCATGAGCATCTCCGTTACACTGCATTAATTGACTGTTCTTGGTAGAATATTTTATACGTTATGAATGAAACACACAAAACACTGGCGTAATATTCTACAGTATTTATTATTCGTTACACGAACCGGTTTTCGGCTGTTACGCCATCGTTAGGTACAAAGTATGTGATGCAATGAAATTTTGTTGGATCAAAGATTTTAAACGAGTGTATCTACAGAGTATCTCCATTTCCAGAGATGAGAAATGTTCATGTTAGAATTAGGAATAAAATAAAAGGAAATATTTTAAAGTAAATGTGATTCACGACTGCTTAACTAAGATAAAATATATTACACATTAACTAATAAACTATTGAATAATGAAATGAAATGATGTGTGACGAGGGCCTCCCGGTGGGTAGACCTGATCGCCTCGTGCAAGTATTTTGAAGTGACGCCACTTCGGCGACTTGCGCGTCAATGAGGATGAAATGATGATGATGAAGACGACACAAAAACTCAGTAACTGAGCGGAGAAAATTTCCGACACAGCTGAGAAGCGAACCCGGGCCCCCAGACATGAAAAGCCGGCGCGCGCTGACCACTAAGCTACGGTGGCGGACAACTATAGAATAATTATAACAGCTGTACACAGAAGATAATTGACCAATAAACTTTGGCAACATATTGCAAAGATGTGGCTGAACAAAATAATCTTGTCTTTCATAGGTCGTAAATTACAGGCACAAAAAGTATAATAGTGATATTAAGTAGGTGAATGAAGCAACTGTGACTATACAAAGTGAAATTTTTTAAGACAATGAGAGAAGTTATAGTAACTGAAATAAATGGAAATGGGGCATGTGAGTAACAGGGGTAACTCACAACGTGGTCCTTGGCAGGATTATGAGTAGTACAAGGGTGAGTCAAATGAACACCTTAAATATTTTTTTAAATATTATTTACTGTGCACAAGTGGTACAAAGCTGTATCACTTTTCAACATAATCTCCCCCACGCTCAATGCAAGTCGTCCAGCGCTTACAAAGTGCATAAATTCCTTTAGAAAAAAATTCTTTTGGTAGTCCGTGCAACCACTCATGCACCGCGTGGCGTACCTCTTCATCAGAAAGGAACTTCTTTCCTGCCATTGCGTCATTCAGTGTCACTCGGCGGATTTCCTTCACTATGGCTTCAACTGCTGCAATGTTCTGTGGAGTCACAACTCGTCGTGCCTGACCTGGACGAGGAGCGTCTTCCACTGAAATCACACCATTTGGAAACTTCCTACTCCATTCGTAGACTTGCTGCTGTGACAAACATGCATCACCGTACTGAACCTTCATTCGTCGATGAATTTCAATACGTTTCACACCTTCAGTACGCAAAAACCGAATAACAGAACGCTGTTCTTCCCTGGTGCAATACGCAAGTGGGGCGGCCATCTTTATACTGATACTGCGACGGTATGTGTGCATCTGCACTATGCTGCAACCTACAGGATAATCTGCACGCTGTTCGTAGCACGGTTACCAACTTACAGGATAACGGCGCGAAATTTTTATTACAAATTTAAGATTTTCATTTGACTCGCCCTCGAATTTGCAGTTAGAAGTGACAAGTAAGGGAACTGTGTCCAGTCATTCAGTACTAAGTTTGTGGTGATGGACATGTTTATTAATTTCCATTATTCCGAGATAGCTCATCTTCGTTCGAAAGATGATAATGCACAGAAAAACACGATGATAAGGCGAAGATAGTCGTTTCAACTTCTTAATGTATCGATCCGTAGGTTTATATAAAATTACTTCTATGACCAATTTTTATCAAATTACATATAGAATTATGCAATTCAGTAATTACACTAACATGGTGGGACTTAAGTTATGCATCACCCAAGAACTTTTTATCTACTGATGGACTGAGGCCCAAAGTTTTACTTCTGTCCTGGAGTTATATCATCTAAAATTATTCACCATAATTGAATTGGATTTGCTCGTTTAATAATAGGTGTGGAGATGTACACATCTGTTTTCTAATTTCTAAAATTTCTAACTGGTTGAGTTTAGTCCCCTTTTCCTTTGTGTGTAAGAGTTGTACATCTATTACGTGTGAGGGTGAGTCAAATGAAGACCTTAAATTTGTAATAACAAATCGAAATTTCGCGCCATTATCATGAAAGTTGGTAAGCGTGCTACAATCAGCGTGCAAAATGGCCTGTAGGTTGCAGCATAGTGCAGATGCACACATACCGTCGCAGTATCAGTATAAAGATGGCTGCCCCACTTGCTACTTGCACCAGGGAAGAACAGCGTTCTGTTATTCGGCTTTTGCGTCGTGAAGGTGTGAAACCTATTGAAATTCATCGACGAACGAAGGTTCAGTACGGTGATGCTTGTTTGTCACAGCAGCAAGTCTACAAATGGAATAGGAACTTCGCAAATGGTGTGACTTCAGTGGAAGATGCTCCTAGTCCAGGTCAGGCACAACGAGTTGTGACTCCACAGAACATTGCAGCGGTTGAAGCCACAGTGATGGAAAACCGCCGAGTGACACTGAATGACATTGCAGCGTGTTTACAGATTAGTCATGGGTCAGCACACCACATTGTGCATGATGTGCTCCAGTTTCACAAAGTGTCTGCAAGATCGGTGCCACGGCAGCTGACTCCTGAAATGAGAGAACGACGTGTTGATGCTTGTGAAGAACTTCTTCGGCGCTTTGAACGAGAAGGTGATGGCTTCCTTGCAAGAATCGTTACTGGGGACGAAACCTCACTTCACTTCCACCAACCGGAAACGATGAGAGTGAGCAAGGAATGGCGCCATTCCTCATCACCAAAACCAAGGAAGTTTCGAACAGGACCATCAGCAGGGAAGGTTATGCTGACTCTCTTTTGGGACGAAAAAGGCGTCATTTTGGAGCATTAAATGCCAAGAGGGACCACTGTCACCAGTGCATTATACACAGATCTCCTAAAAAATCATCTGCGACCTGCAATCAAATCAAAGCGACGTGGATTGCTGTCAGCAGGTGTCCTTTGCAACATGAAGATGCTGGGCCCCACGCTGCCAGTACAACAGTTGAAACAATCACATACCTGCATTTTGAGTGTCCTCCTCATCCACCATACTCACCAGACCTTGCCCCAAGTGATTTCCATATGTTTGGACCACTCAAAGACGCAATAGGAGGAAAGAAGTTCCGTTCTGATGAAGAGCTACGCCAAGCGGTGCATGAGTGGTTGCGCGGATACCAAAAGAATTTTTTTCTAAAGGAATTTATGCGCTTTGCAAGCGCTGGAGCACTTGCATTCAGCATGGGGGAGATTATGCTGAAAAGTGATACAGCTTTGTACCACTTCTGCACAATAAATAATATTTTAAAAAATATTTAAGGTTTTCATTTGACTCACCCTCGTATTTGTAGTTATTGTTTAGGCAATGTTCCGCAACGGCTGAATCAGGCTTCTTCAATCTCCAGCTTCTATGATGTTCTTTAAGTCTGGTGCAGAGTGACCTCCCCGTCTATCCAATGTAGCGAGACTGACACTCACGGCATGTGATTTTATAAACCTCACTTTTTGTGATGGCTGGCTGACCGTCTTTTGCATTGTACAAGCAGCTACCTGTTGACTGAGGGACATAGAAAAACACAGAGAAACTCTTTGTCTTCAAAATGTTACTTATCGCATTTGATGTTTTCCCTGTAAAACATAAACTGCACCATTTCTTTTCCAGTTTGTCTGTGTTTATCATTGAGGACGGTAGGGATCTGGCTTGCTTCTTCATCTTTTTACCTAGTATTTTATCAATGAGGTTGGGGTTAAATTCATTACGTGTCGGTATTGTTTTTACTGTATTAAGTTCATGGTCAAAATCTTCTTGGGACATAGAGATAGAAAGGAGATGGTAGATCCTGTGGTGGAATGCTGCATGTTTATAGGCTGTAGGATGATGAGAGGAAGCCGGGATGACTGTGTCAGTGAAGGAGTGTTTTCGATAAGTTTCATGTTTATGGTTGCTGTCTTCTATCTTTAAGCTAACCTCCACGAAATTTCTGCTGGGCCCCATCAACTCCATGCTGACCTTTATGTTAGTGCACCACTGGTTCATATTTTCCACAAATTTGTGGAGTTGTCTATTGGAACTTTTCCACATGCAAAGAATATCACCTAAATATCTGTACCTATACACAACATGTTTTGCCAGTGGTTGCCTCTTAAGGAAATCAGTCTCCCACTCAATAGCAGTCAACTTGAACAACTGGTAGTTAATCTGTAAATAAATGTGGAAGAATTATTACATTCATTAACAAAGTCATTGAAGTTGAAGAGGAGGGAGAGAAAAAGGTCACTAAAATTGGCATCAAAATGTTTATATCCAAAATATTGCAAACAAGTAAGACCCAGACAGTAATCGAATGCATTGTTACTAGTTGTTGTGACTTTGACAAACCATTATAATATTTGACTTTAAACTTAACATAAAAATCCGTATATAATTATCTCACCGTAATAAAACAGTGTAAAATGAAAACTAGAGCTAATTTTGAATTGTCTTTGTGATATTCGCGATCAGCACATTATAATTTATAGGAATTGGCTATTTTCATTCGATTTACATTTTCATTGTTGCACAGTGTCATTAAACAAACAAATCCAATTCAATTATGCATCTCCTTGATGATATCACATCTCCAGGATTGAAGTAAAACTTTGGGCCTCAGTCCATCAATAGATAAAAGTTCTTGATTGATGCATAACTTTAGTCCCGTCATGTTAGTTTAATTGATGAACTGTGTATAATTAATTATATATGTAATTTGTTACAAATTGGTCATTGAAGTAATTTTACATTAACCCACGCAACGATAGAGTAAGAAGTTGGGACGATTATCTTCGCCTTATCATCATGTTTAACTGTGCATTATCATCTTAGGGAATCAGCAATGTACTTGAAAATGGGCTTATAACCCGAAATTTAGGTTGTGCAGTAACAGTAATAAAATTTCTGAAACAATAAAAAAAGGGTTTGTTTAGTCAATGTGGTATCACTTGCGTCTTGAATTTAATTTCCTTTAAATACACAAAACACATTCGTAAGAATCCCACAACAAATTTAAGAATTCTATTCGCCTTCCATACTATTGATTTTACACGTTCGGCCCATTTAATTCTGTTTCGTAGAATTACTCTAATTTTTTAACGTTTGATGGCCTCTAGACTTTTACGACTAATCTTATAAGCGGATACTATTGCGCTTCTCAAGTGTAGTGGCGATATTCAAAAAGTTGATGGTTCGGACTGAGCATTTACTTAAAGATGTGAAAGTCAGACGACCCACAAGGAAATGTGCGTAGCTGGTAACTAAATGCTTCAGTTGCCGTTAGCTGAGTCTGAGCCATCCTGGCGAGGTGAAAATTGAGATACGAGCGGGGAATACTAATCCATGCCGACTGAGTAATTATGTTTGGGAGAATACAAATGCAAGACCTAAAAAACGAAGCGTATGAGAAAGTTTCGACGGTTTATAATCATGGAGCTTGTTTGGGCACTGGAATAACGATGAACTCGGAAGCAGAAGAAGTTAGATATTGGTTTGGCCGTTATGATTTTCCGTAATTGTCACGTATCGTTCAATGTATTAAGCCTGTCTAGGAGACAATCGTTGCTCCCTGACCAGTTGCAATTTTGGTGAATTCGTAAATCAAGCAAATCCCTAAAGTGCACCGACTGCACGCTATTTTACGGCTACAATTGTGAGCTTAGCCCTCAAGCGAAATTCAATACATACGCCAGGTAACGTTTGATTTGCGTTTGTTGTCTGGAGATGACAAGCCGTCATTCAGAGGACACTGACTTAGAATTTTGAAATAAAATTTTGTCAACAGTTTCAATACTGGTAACCCGCAACGATAAATTATTGAGGAGTGACCTATTCCGATTCCTCGTTTCATTGAGCAACCCTACCTGACGTTTTGCTTTCGCCGACAGGAACATAGCATGCCCACTCTGTGTGGGAACATTTTCCTGAAGCCAGTGCCACTGACGCCTTGCCTGAACAGCATGGATGGGTGCCTCCATTGCTCCTACGTTCGATTGTTACCTAAGGCGTCGATAAAGGAATGAGGCAGGGTTAGAGCTTATCCTCCTTGTAATTCAGTCTGTAAATGGAGCAAGCAGTAAAGGGAACTAAGAAGAAATCTGAAACAAAAAGTTCAAGAAAAATAAATAAAAATATCATCGACAGTCCTCACACAAGAAATGGATACGGTCTTGAAAATAGAAAATAGGTTATACGATCAACATTAAAAAAACAAAACCAAGGGTAATAAAATTTCGTGAAATTAGATCAGGGGATAATGAGGGAATTAGATTAGGAAATGGGGTACTAAAACTATCAGAAGAGTTTTGCTATTGATGTAGTAAAATAATTGAAGATGATAAATGCCGGCCGGTGTGGCCGAGCGGTTCTAGGCGCTTCAATCTGGAACCGCGTGACCGCTACGGTCGCAGGTTCGAATCCTGCCTCGGGCATGGATGTGTGTGATGTCCTTAGGTTAGTTAGGTTGTTGTTGTTGGTTGTTTTTGGGGAAGGAGACCAGACAGCGTGGTCATCGGTCTCATCGGATTAGGGAAGGATGGGGAAGGAAGTCGGCCGTGCCCTTTCAGAGGAACCATCCCAGCATTTGCCTGGAGTGATTTAGGGAAATCACGGAAAACCTAAATCAGGATGGCCGGACGCGGGATTGAACCGTCGTCCTCCCGAATGCGAGTCCAGTGTCTAACCACTGCGCCACCTCGCTCGGTGGTTAGTTAGGTTTAAGTAGTTCTAAGTTCCAGGGGACTGATGACCACAGATGTTAAGTCCCATAGTGCTCAGAGCAATTTGAACCATTTTTGAAGATGATAAATGTACAGACGATATAAAATGCACACAGCCAATAGCAAAAAAAATTATGAATTAGAGAAGTATGTAACTTCGAAAATAAAGCTATTAGGATGGCTTTTTCTCGATAATATTTAGTTGGACTGTATTGATATGGAAGAGAAACGTTGTCGACAAACATGGAGACAAAAAGAGAACAGAAACTGGAGTAAGCGAAGGGGGAAGCTGATGGGACACATCCTGAGACATACACTGAGGTAACAAAAGTCATGGAACAGCGATATGCATATATACAGATGGCGGTAAAATTGCGTACACAAGGTATAAAAGGGATGAGAATTCGTGGAGTTGTCATTTGTCCTCAAGTGTTACATGTGAAAAGGTTGCCGACGTTCTGGTGGCCGCACGAACGGAATTAACAGACTTTGAACGCGGCAGAGGTAGACGCATGGGACATTCCATTTCGGAAATCGTTAAGGAATTCAATATTCCACGTAACACTGCGTGAAATGACCGCAGAAATCCATGTAGAACGTACGACGAACGTACCCGTTAGGGAAGTGCAGCGAAATTTGGCGTTAACGGGCTATGCCAGCCGACGACCGACGCGACTGCCTTTGCTAACAGCACGACATCACTCAGCATCTTTCCCGGGCTCGTGACCATATCTGTTGGACCCTACACGAATGAAAAACCATGTCCTCTTCAAATGAGTCCCGATTTTTGTTGGCAAGAGCTGATGGTAGTGTTCGAGTGTGTCGCAAATCCAACGAAGCAATGGACGTACGTTTTCAACAAGGTACTGTGCAAGCTGATGGAGAGTCAATAATGGTGTAGGCCGTGTTTACACGGAATGGACTGGGTCCTCTGGTACAACTGAACCTATTATTGACTAGAAATGGTCATTTTCGGTTACTTAGAGACCATTTGCAGGTTCGAATCCTGCCTCGGGCATGGATGTGTGTGATGTCCTTAGGTTAGTTAGGTTTAAGTAGTTCTAAGTTCTAAGGGACTGATGACCTGAGAAGTTAAGTCCCATAGTGCTCAGAGCCATTTGAACCATTTGCAGCCAGTTGTAGACTTCATGTTCCTAAACAACAATGGAATTTTTACGGATGACAATGCATCACGTCACTGAGCAACAGTTGTTCGGGATTGGTCTGAAGGACATTCTGGACAATTCGAACGAGCGATGTGACCACCCAGATCGCTTGACATGAATCCCGTCGAACATTTATGGAACATAATCGAGAAGTCAGTTCGTGCGCAAAATCCAGCACCGACAACACTTTCGCAATTATGGGTGGCTATAGAAGCAGCTTGGCTCAATATTTCTGCAGGAGACGTCCAGCGGCTTGTTGAGTCCATCCCACGTGGAGTTGCTGCACTACGCCGGGTAAAAGAATGTCCGACACGATGTTAGAAGGTATCCCGTGACTTTTGTCCCTCAGTGTAAAGAAGTAATTAATACGAAATGGAGGGAAGTAAAGAGTTTGCAGTTGTCATACGGAGAGGAAGAGATTGCACAGGATGGGGTAGAGTGGAGAGTTGCGTCAACCCGCTCTGCGGCTGAAGACTGCAGCAACAAGAGCTGGAGGAACAGTTAAGCAGCTGCCAGCAGACATGTTTTTCCCCGGCAGTATGGAAGGTCACGCGAGTCGTGGAGGCGCCGCATTGCCTAAACCATTGCTTCAATGGTTTCCGTAAACATCGTAATCTCCCTGCAACAAGCGAATCACGTGACGGAGACCTTTATCTTCCCACAGTACAGCATCAGAAATTATACACATAATCCTGTACACACACACACACACACACACACACACTCACACACACACTCACACACACAACACCATTCGCGCGCCTTTTTTATTGACTATGTTCAAAAAAACTTTTATTTTCGCAAAATCTACATGAGTAAGGTTTATCGTAACGAGCCGTAGGTAATCGTATTGAATCTATGTCATCAAATGAAACGTACTGCGTATAAATTGTCTGTTATTGCAAACAGACATAACGGCACAGCATTTAGGAGAATGCGTAGCAGCCATTCAAAGTGCAACGACCACACAAAACTATTTTCCGTAGAAAGAATCTCAACTGAGTTTAATTCATCCAGAAAAGAGTGGCCTAAACACACGCTCTACTAATATTTGAGTATTGCTTGTCAATCTGGGACCTTTACCTGTATCATTAATAGACAAAATTCAAAGAAAATCAGCGTGTTTCACTGCAGAGATGCTCATCCAGGTTCAGTGGCAGGCGATGCATTGCATGTCACCGTGACGTTTTCTGTAAAATTTACGAGGAATGACGTTCCAGTAAGACTGAAGTAACATATTTCTTCCTTCAATATTTAGTGCCGAAATGAAATGATGTTATGGCATTATTGGCCGGAGTTGTTCGGTCGATTGAAGCAAGTCTTTATACTTAGTACAAGTCTTCATAGTCAAGATAATGCGGAAATCAGAAAAAGTAATTGGAACATATTGCGTGCACACACACACACACACACACACACACACACACACACACACACACACACACACTTCCACATAGGATTAGTTAATGGCAGACATAGCCATAACACTCCCAGTAGTACAATTTTGAAGTAAATAACTGTTCTGCGTTAAGTTCTATATGGTTGCAGACGACAAACTGTGAAACAAAACAACTGCAATAAAAAATATTACAATCCAGGAAAACCACAGCATAAATGTAACAAGATTTACTATACAAAACTTTGTGTGTTTTTCAAATATGTTATTACTCTCTTAAAAACTCAAATTTATGTCTACAGGTAGTAAAGAGTATTTTTCCTGTTTTATGGAAAGATAATTAAAAAGAACCACTGATGGTGCTGAAATTTCTAAAAACATTTCTGGTGAATAAAAATAAAAATAAAAAAACTGTTTTGCTCAAGGCGGACCCTCTCCAAAATCAAACCTATTTGTAAGCAAACGCTGACAGAAGAGCTTCAATCTCAAGATGACTATATTTAACGCCGCTTAGGAGACTTGCGCGTCGGTGAAGATAAAATGAAATGAATAGGACATAACAAGCACCCAGTCACCCAGAGAAGAAAATCGTCGACCCGGCTGGAAATCAACACAGGACCTCACGATTTTAGACAGCGACGCTCATCACTCTTATTAAAGTTACTTACAATCCGTCTTCATTGTAAAAATGTTTGTTCACATGATCGGTTTCGGTTCCTCTAGAACCATCTTCAGATCTGAAACGACAATGACACTAATTTACTATTTCACAAATGCAAACCTTTTTCATCCTATCCGATCAACATCAAATGTACCAGAACGTACATGCAATTTCGGTTACAGGAGTAACCTGTCCACACACAGTAGCCTTCATATGCTGCGTCACATAAAATTGGTTGGCAGAATGCACGTCATTTATATTAATTATAAAACTATTGCCGAAAGGTGGCGTCTGCTACTTTTGTTACATTACATGCGCACATACTGTATTAAGTAGATTTTTCTAATTCACTTTTATCTCTAAACATACTTAGTTAAAATCTGTAGTTGTAAAGGTTAAAATCTGTACTTGTTCGATCGTACAAACATGATAATTTTATTGTGTATTTTAGTTTTGACAAGTACAGATTTTAACCTTTACAACTACAGATTTTAACTAAGTACAGGGCTATTACAAATGATTGAAGTGATTTCATAAATTCACTGTAGCTCCATTCATTGACATATGGTCATGACACACTACAGATACGTAGAAAAACTCATAAAGTTTTGTTCGGCTGAAGCCGCACTTCAGGTTTCTGCCGCCAGAGCGCTCGAGAGCGCAGTGAGACAAAATGGTGACAGGAGCCGAGAAAGTGTATGTCGTGCTTGAAATGCACTCACATCATTCAGTCATAACAGTGCAACGTCACTTCAGGACGAAGTTCAACAAAGATCCACCAACTGCGAACTCCATTCGGCGATGGTATGCGCAGTTTAAAGCTTCTGGATGCCCCTGTAAGGGGAAATCAACGGGTCGGCCTGCAGTGAGCGAAGAAACGGTTGAACGCGTGCGAGCAAGTTTCACGCTAGCCCGCGGAAGTCGACGAATAAAGAAAATTGGCTCATGACACAACTGGAGACCGACAGCGCCGATTTCAACTTTCAACAGGATGGTGCTCCACCGCACTTCCATCATGACGTTCGGAATTTCTTAAACAGGAGATTGGAAAACCGATGGACCGCTCGTGGTGGAGATCATGATCAGCAATTCATGTCATGGCCTCCACGCTCTCCCAACTTAACCCCATGCGATTTCTTTCTATGGGGTTATGTGAAAGATTCAGTGTTTAAACCTCCTCTACCAAGAAACATGCCAGAACTGCGAGCTCACATCAACGATGCTTTCGAACTCATTGATGGGGACATGCTGCGCCGAGTGTGGGAGGAACTTGATTATCGGCTTGATGTCTGCCGAATCACTAAATGGGCACATATCGAACATTTGTGAATGCCTAAAAAAACTTTTTGAGTTTTTGTATGTGTGTGCAAAGCATTGTGAAACTATCTCAAATAATAAAGTTATTGTAGAGCTGTGAAATCGCTTCAGTCATTTGTAATAACCCTGTATGTTTAGAGATAAGAGTAAATTAGAAAAATCTACTTAATACAGTATGTGCGTATGTAATGTAACAAATGAAGCAGACGCCAACTGTCGCTAATAGTTTTATAATTAATATAAATGACGTGCATTCTGCCAACCAATTTAATGTAACGCAGCATGTGAAGATTGCTGCCGGCCGGTGTCGCCGAGCGGTTCTAGGCGCTTCAGTCTGGAACCGTGCTACCGCTACGGTCGCAGGTTCGAATCCTGCCTCGGGCATGGATGTGTGTGATGTCCTTAGGTTTGTTAGGTTTAAGTAGTTCTAAGTTCTGGAGGACTGATGACCTCAGATGTTAAGTCCCATAGTGCTCCTAGCCATTTGAACCATTTTTTGAAGGTTGCTGTGTGTGGACGGGTTACTCATGTAACCGAAATTGCATGTACGTTCTGGTACATTTGATGTTGATCGGATATGATGAAAAAAGTTTGCATTTGTGAAATAGTAAATTAGTAGCATTGTCGTTTCAGATCTGAAGATGTTTCTAGAGGAACCGAAATTGGTCATGCGAATAAACATTTTTGCAATCAAGACGGATTATAAGTAACATAAGCTCACCACTCTGCCACATCACCATGATACTAAAACCACATTATTTCGAAATCTTGGGGGAGTTTAACCAACAGTCATTCATCTTGCACGCCATTCGCGAAGGAACCAAGAATATGTACGGGTTATATAGACTGTGTATAAAAATGGTTCAAATGGCTCTGAGCACTATGGGACTTAACATCTGAGGTCATCAGTCCCCAGAACTTGGAACTACTTAAACCTAACTAACCTAAGAACATCACACACATCCATGCCCGATTCAGGATTCGAACCTGCGACTGTAGCGGTCGCGCGGTTCCAGACTGTGTATAAGACAGTGTCTGCAGAAGAAGTACATTCTAAGACAAAAAAGAAAGGTGAGTCGCGAAGGGGTTATGGAAATTGGCGACAAACTGATATTTATCGACGAAAAATGCAAAATTGTAAATGGGAAACATACCGATACCAGGGCTAATTTCATTTCGTGTAGTCGGTTACACAGCAACTATGCCTCACAGACAGGCATGTGGACGATATAGCCTACCCAGCTGTCAGCATTTAGGAGAAGACTTGTAGTTTGGCTCAAAGAAGCTGATTGGAGTAATCGGTGAATCGCTCGACATCTGAATAGGAGCCATGCCGCTATTCGACTATGTTTGCAAGAATGAGTGAACCATGTCCTAACACAGCGACAAGAAAGAAGCGGTCGACCTAGAAGACGACGGAATGTGAGGACCGATCAGTCGTCAGAGAGCTACTCAGAGACCTGGGTTCATCAAAATTGGTTCAAATGGCTCTGAGCACTATGGGACTTAATATCTATGGTCACCAGTCCCCTAGAACTTAGAACTACTTAAACCTAACCTAACCTAAGGACAGCACACAACACCCAGCCATCACGACCTGGGTTCATCATCATCACCGATCCGACGCGCAACTGCTGCTTCAGTGACCAGAAGGACAATTAGTAGGCGGCTCACAGAAACGGGGCTGGTCTCAAGGCGCTCTTTGCGCCGACTACTATTGAGTTCTGTATACCAACAAGCCCGTTTGCAGTGGTGTCTTGCACATTCAGCCTGGAATCTCATTGACTGGAGAGAGATTGTCTTCAGTGATGAGTCCAGCTTCGAACTGAGCCCCAGTGACCTGCGAAGACGTGTCTGGGGTTCCCCGAACAGCGGTCGGATTCCAGACTGAGGGTCGTCCGCCGTATGGCCCGACAGCCAGGAGTGATGGTCTTGGGTGCCACTTCATTTCATAGCAGGACCCTTTTCGTAGTCATCCGCGGCACCCTTACAGCACAGCGGTACGTCGCCGATATTCTACGCCCCGTTTTGTTGCACTTCATGGCAAGCCATCCTGGGCTTACATTTCAGCAAGATAACGCCCGCACACGACGAGAGTTTCTATTGCTTGTCTTCGTGCTTGCCAAATCCTATCTTCGCCAGAAAGCTCGCCGGATGTCTCCCCAATACAACGTTTGGAGGATTATGGGCAGGGCCCTCCAAATATTTCGCGATTTTGACGACCACGCGCCAGTTGGACAGAATTTGGCACTACATCCATCAGGAGGACATCCAACAACCAATCCATGCCAAGTCGGACAACTGCTTGCATAAGGACCAAGAGCTCAGCCTGTGAAGCTCTTTCTCTTGCATAGATCATCCAATGTTTCTAAAACCGTAATTGTGCATCACGTCTACCGATTTCCGTCCCATTTGGATAGGTAGCTGGAGGGACTTGGCACCACATGGGGCGTCGTTTCTTTTTCTCTGTCTTAGAGTGTATTTAACACTTCGGCAACTTGCACGTCGATGAGAATGAGATGAAATGATTAAGACATAACGAACATCCAGTCCCCGATCAAAGAAACTCTCCGCCACAGTCTGGAATCGAACATGGGACCTCGCGATCTAAAGGCTGCGACGCTTGACTACGAGCTGCGGACGTACTTGCTGGCATGACCATGACGCTAAAATCAGATAATTTCGGAATCATGCTGGAGTAATTCATTTTGCACACCATTCGCGAAGAAGCTAAGGGTATGTACGGGATACACTGAACAGCCAGAACATTATGACCACCTATCTAACAGCTGGTATGTCCATCTTCGGCACGGATAACACCGGCGACGCGTCGTGGCATGGAAGCAATGAGGTTTGGTAGGTAGCTGGAGGGACTTGGCACCACATCTGCGCACCTAAGTAACCTAATTCCCGTAAATTCCGGGAAAGGGGACGATGAACTCTGACGCCACGATCAGTCACAACCCAGATGTGTTCGATCGAGTACAAATGTGGCGAGTTAGGAGGGGGGGGAGGAGACAGTACATCAACTGCAACTGGGCATTGTGTTCCTCGAACTACCCCGTCACAGAAGTGACCTTGTGACAAGGCACCTTATCTTGTTGAAAAATGCGACTGTTGTCGGGAAACATGAAGAGATGCACGTGGTCTGCAACCAGCTTACGATACCCCTTGGCCATCATGGTGCCTTGAAAAAGTCCCATTAGACCTATGAATGCCCACGTGAATGTTCCCCAGAGCACTACGGAGTCGCCGCCAGTTTGTCTCCGTCCCGCAGCACAGATTCAAGGAGCTCTTCCTCTGGAAGACAACGGATTCGTGGCCTTCCATCAGCATGATGAAGGAGGTATAGGGATGAATGCAACGCTCGGCCACTTTTCCAACGTCCAGTACCGATGGTCACGTGCCCATTTAAGTCGTAGTTGCCGATGACGTGGTATAAATATTGGCACACGGATGGGCCGTCGGCTGCGGAGGCCCATCGGTAACGGTGTTTGGTGCACATGTTCAGACGCACTTGTAGTCTGACAACGACATCCGACATCTGTAATGACGGCTGACCGCCCAACTATATGATGTCCGGACGTGGTTTCGTTTTGGTTTCGCCACTTGTTGAAGACACCACAGTACTCCTCAAACACCCAGCAAGTCGTGCAGTTTCTGAAATGCTCTTGCCGAGGCTCTAGGCAATCACAATTTGCCCTCGGTCAGATAGATTGCGCGCCTTCCTCATTTTACGCACGGACAGCACGCTCACTCAATTTACATGCACCGTGCGTGTGTTTGGCTACGACTCATTCCCCGCCAGGTGACAATGCTATTGCCTGGACGTGTTTATAACGATCGTATGTCGGGGGTCATAAGATTCTGGCTGATCAGTGTATATCGATTGTATATAAGACAATGCCCACAGAAGAAGTATTTTTACGGAAGGTGAAATTGCGATGTCATGTCGCTTGTGGATGCCAAGTATACATTTACCTTTACAGTAACAGAATGATCAGCTATACACGCCATTAAGCCTGATACCTACATGGCACTTGATGATTCCGTTGTAACGTTAGAATGATTGTTAACACAGCAACAAAGCTAACATCAGTTCAGGCAGGATTCGAGCCTGCGACCGTAGCAGCCGCGTGGTTCTGGACTGAAGCGCCTAGATACGCTCGGCCACAGCGGCCGGCAGTGTGGAAAATTAAGTTTTATATCGCGCTACTTACATGAATTGAGCAACCAACATTGTTTGGTCATTTTGAGTCAGTGCACCAGTCCATGGAAGTACTTTGATATTTTTAATTTCCAGGATGCCTTCTCCACTACATTTGTCCTTTGTGGCTCATGCAATATTACATGTAATATAGACCGTAGGCTTAATCTCGGATGTTTCCTTCTAAGAGCGGTGCAGTATCTAGCTGTAATGTTACTGAAGCGTGTGCAGTATGAACAAAAATTTCAGTAATTACAGGAAACTGTATGCTTCAGCACGTTGCCATCCCGACCCCCTCCTTCTTAGCTAAGACAAGGAACTGAGTACTCGTTTACATATTTAATATAGTCAGTTAAGAACCTGGTACAGTGAATTTGCGCATTTCTGACTCATTACTGGAACGATGATTGTAAGAGTAATATCATTATTTGAATGGCCTTATGCCTATTACATGTTACTCCTAGGGAAATTACTCCGCTGAAAACAACTAAAAATATCACACGTGTAAGGCAGAAAACAGAGAGCACCAGCGTTACGTGTGCATTACTGTATATGATTTCTTAAAAGGCAACAAAATCCCCGAGGAAATTTGCTCAAAAAATCATGAAGACTGAAGGTTGTCATTTAAAAATATTTGAGACGTCGATTGCTGATGTTAGCTACCAACCTTACAGAATACTGCGTTACGTAAAGTAATTCGAAATCTATCCCAACCTACATTATTCAGTATGAAACTTACATTGTGTTCATTTAGTGCCTACTCAATACCGAATAGGAAACATAAAAGTATGCGATAAATCACAATCCTGGAATTGTGGGTAATAAGATAACCTGAATTTCCTGACAGCAAATATTACATTTCTCCTGACAAAATACGTATAGTTAAACATTTTGTATTTTACAGACCGCCGATCATGTCTAATATGAATAAGTGAAACACGTCTGGTTGAAAAAAAAATAAAGATTATGTAAATGAAAGTAATGTATAGTGTGTTGGAAAGAGTTTATAATATGAAGAACAGAACTAAATCACGGGTAATGGAATCTAATAAGATTGAATTGGGTTATGCTCACTAATTATATTAGTAAGTCAGATACCAAATGCAGTTGACGTTTTTTGATATTTGAGCAGTAACTTAATTTACGAGTGCAGAAGCAAAGAGGATGTAAAATCCAGACTGGCAGCAGAAATGAGAAAGAGAAATTTATTAACATGTTCTAGTAGTTAGGAAATATTTACTAAAACTATTTTTTGGAATGGTGAGGTACATGGAAGTGAAACGTGACCTTGAAAAGATATTTGTAAGAATAGAATAAAAGTTTCTCAAATGTGGTGCTACAGAAGAATGCTGAAGATTAAATGAGTAAGTCGGGAACTACCGAAGAGGCACTCAATCGAATCGGGGGGAAAATAAATTTATGTCACAAATAGACCGAAAGAGTGATACGACACATCCTGATATATCAAAGTATATTTGATTTGGTAGTGAAGGAAAGTGTGAGGGGCTTCATATTCTAGAGGAAAACCAAGGCTTCAAGTGGATGTATGCTGCAACAGCCATGCAGAGATGAACCCTGCACACAATGGACTAGCGTACATACCTGAATGAAAACCCGTCTTCGGACTGAAGACCACATCAACAACACAAAAGATTTGAAACGAAAACGAACGGAGTTCGCCTTGTTTGTTATATAGCTAAATGACGCAAAAATTCCCTGGGAGTGGGTTAGGAGTAGATGCGATTGCGACTTACAGAAAGTGTAATAAATTGGAAAACATTGAGCAATAGTTGTAGTGATGTTTCAGTCATAGACTTGACACAGTAGGACCAATAAAAAAGGAATTTTGGTACCGTAAGATGAGGAAATTGTGGTGTCACCGCCAGACACCACACTTGCTAGGTGGTAGCTTTAAATCGGCCGCGGTCCATTAGTACATGTCGGACCCGCGTGTCGCCACTGTCAGTGATCGCAGACCGAGCGCCACCACACGGCAGGTCTAGAGAAACGTAATAGCACTCGCCCCAGTTGTACGACGACTTTGCTAGCGACTACACTGAAGAAGCCTTTCTCTCATTTGCCGAGAGGTAGTTAGAATAGCCTTCAGCTAAGTCCATGGCTACGACCTAGCAAGGCGCCATTAACCATTTCTAGAGAGAGTCTCACTTGTATCATCAAGAATGCTGTATACAAATGATGGATTAAAGTTAAGTATTCCAGCAGCTACGTACTTTTCTTTATAGCATTCATTACGTATCCTGTTTCAGACCTAAAACAAGCCTGCGTGAGTTGACGCGTGCATTTCGGCCTCCTCTCTAAATTAGTGCGTTGTGTTGGCTAATCTGCCGACACAACAGAAATATCGGACACAGGTGTAATAACGGCCGGGAACAGAGTGTTTCTCTTCTTACGTTGGTATCACTGAATGTAAGCTTTTATTTCGCGCGTTTTGCTTGTTTACACTGTACGTATTGTCAAGCATATACGAACACACATTGTTGCAGTTGGAAGTTGAAACAGTGGTGTGCGGCGGATTACACTGCAGTGTACAATTGTTGCTAGTTATCTTTATGCAAATACTTTCGTCATTGTACAAGAAGAGAAAAAATTGGTAAGCTTAATTTGCTTATAGTTTACTTACTTAAATGTTAAGAAGGAAATGACAATACAATTTGTCTCTATGTATCACTTTCGCTGATGTCTAGTGAACTATTTACAGACAACTACACACGTTGGGGTAATATCGGACAATGCCGAGTATTTACAAAAGGAGGCTTGGAGCTCTTCCGAGGCTCAATTATGATCCTGAAAATCTTGAAAAGGCGGTTGCTGCTGTAAGGTCAGGAAAACTATCGTACAGAAAGGCTCAAGCAAATTTAATGTACCACGTTCAGCGTTAGAGAATAAAGTTAATAATACAAACCCTTTACTGACTGGAAGGCCTTCTGTCTTAAGTACCACTGAAGATAACACACTTGCCCGTGGTATTTTAAGGGCTCCACACTGGGGTTTTCCTTTTACCTCTGATGATGTTAGGTACACAGTCAAAGGGTATCTTGATAAATGTGGACGAAGGGAAAAACGATTTCCTTGTAACATTTCAGGTATTGACTGATCGCATTCATTCTTACAGCGTCACTCTGCCGTATTTAGCGTCCGGCTATCTGAGAACATTAAAAGACTACGTGCTGAAGTGAGTTATGAGACAGTGAAATCATATTTCCAGAATGTTGGGGAAAAAATGGAAAATATCGATCCCAAAAATGTAATCAATTATGACGAGAGAAATGTATGTGACAACCCTGGGAGGAAGTATGTTATAGTTGGAAGGGGAACAAAATATCCTGAAAGCGTTTTAGATTCTTCTAAGAGTAGTATTCCAGTAATGATGAGTGCCACTGGGGACGGAAAACTATTAGCTCCCTATGTGGTCTATAAATCATGGGACATCTGGCAAAAAGGAGGGCCCACAGCAACCCGCTATAGCCGCAATATAAGTGGATGGTTTGATCTGTCTACGTTCGAAGACTGGTGTATTACTACTGCCCTGCCTTACCTGAAGTCAATGGAGGGGGAGAAAGTTATGATAGGAGACAACCTTTCAAGTCACATTTCGCTGCGAGTAATTGATGAACGTGAGAAGAATAAAATCTCTTTTATTTTGTTGCCGCCAAACAGTACTCATATTTTATAGCCATTGGACGTAGGTTTATCCTGCCCTTTAAAAGCTGCTTGGCGGACAGTGCTTATACAATGGAAGAAAAGCTCCCGTAGGCCAATATCGAAAAATGCTTTCCCCTCACTTTTGAAGGAAACGCTTAAAAAGTGTCAGAAACTGAAGAAGACATTATAAAAAGCTCATTTGGTGCAGTGGGATAATTCCATTTGACCCTGAAAGAGTCCCCAAAAAATTGCCTAATGGAGTTAATTCTCAAAACTATTCTCTAGAGGCCTAGTCTTCGAGCTTGGAAAATATACTTCAGAATGTTCACTATGGAATGAAAAATAACACAAGTGTCCAACGAAAGCTAAAATTAGATGTTGCCCCAGGAAAATCCATTTTAGTCATCGATATGAGAAGGAGAGACAATGCTGACTCAGTGTCTGAATTGCTTGTGAATAATGATGCAATACCCACTGTTGAGGAAAGCAGTAGAGCAGAGGAAGCAGTTCTGGAAGTGGAGGCTTTTGTTCTTCTGAATTACGCACGTATGATTGGGGGGAAACTGCGAAATAGGCAGTTTGTCGGAATCGCAACAGAAATGGGCGCAAAAGAAGTGGATGTCAGATTTCTGCGTCGATACCAGGGCAGCAAAACTGTGTTCATTTTTCCTACCATTCCAGACGATGATACTGTAAACAAAGGACAAATTGTAAGAGTGTTGCTGACTCCAAGAGAAGAAAAGTCGCAGATTTTCTTTCACTAAGAACATACTGTAGATTATTATTGATCAGAAAAAAGGCGGAGTTTTCTTTCACTAAGAACATACTGTAGATTATTATTGATTTGTTGTTTGGACAGATTGTCTTTATTAATAAAATATTTTGTAAATATGTCTGTGAAATTTTCTAAATA
This sequence comes from Schistocerca cancellata, assembly GCF_023864275.1. Taxonomy (NCBI): domain Eukaryota; kingdom Metazoa; phylum Arthropoda; class Insecta; order Orthoptera; family Acrididae; genus Schistocerca; species Schistocerca cancellata. The sequence continues at coordinate 754,067,433 of NC_064629.1, read as the reverse complement.
TGTGCCAAATGTTTACTGAAGAGCTGTAGAATATTTTGTAACCATCTGCAAAAATTGTTTTCTAAACATGTAAAACACGTTTCTAAGTATGTGTATTTTTTAAAAAGACAGTCACTGTCCGAAATTACCCCATTACAGGGTAATATGGACTTTTGCATGGAAATTCAATGAATGTCCGAAATTACCCCATCAAAGCGTTAACATCGGACAGCTTTATTTGTTATATTCTGACTAATTAAAAAATATTTTTGACATAAGTTCTTTGATCATATCATTCTCCAATGTCATCCAAAATATCTCGCACTTTTTTCCGCGTGAATTTAATGTTCTTTACGAAGTTACCTTAAAGAATGAAAATTCCGTCCTTACGGTATAATAAGAATTTGTGAGAGGAATATAATCACGAAATCACTGTGAAGGGTAACGAAACATAACTTTAGACGATAACAAATGAGAATCGCTTTGCAACTTAAGGCCAAAATCCAATTGTTTCAGCCGGCCGTTGTGGCCTAGCGCTTCTAGGCGCTTCAGTCCGGAACCGAGCGGCTGCTATAGTCGCAGGTTCGAATCCTGCGTCGGGCATGGATGTGTGTGATGTCCTTGGGTTAGTTATGTTTACGTAGTTCTAAGTCTAGGGGACTGATGACCTCAGATGTTAAGTCCCATAGTGCTCAGAGCCATTTGAACCAATTGTTTCCTCAATTCTTGGCCACGGCCATGCCTATAGTAATATCCCCTCTTGCCCTCAAGTATACTCTAATGTCCTAGTCCAAGGGGCACTTGCAAAAATGCAAGCTTCGATTTTTTCGAGACAGCGTGTCTGCGCTTTGGGTTCGACTCCCAACTCGGACATTCATATGGAATTATGCATATATATTACATAACACAAATGTATGGAAAATCAATCATCATAAGCAATCGCATAGTATTTTCAACTCATTTTCTTCATTTTATTAAAAAGAGTCATATGTTAAATGATGCTAAGCTGGTAAACAGCTGCCACCATTCACATCCCGGGAAGGAGATGAACGTTAACGTAAAAAAAAAGTAAAATGACAAACAGAACCAATTCCTTTTGAACTGCCTCAGTATTACCATTTCACAAGACGCGCTTCATGCATAAAAGATCCCTCGACTTCAGCCCGCCAGAGTGATGCAATCAAAACATCGCCGTACTTCGCAGAATAACTCATTCGGAGAAGTTTGTTGGGCTAATACACATTGCGAAATAATACAGCAGAGTGTATATCAGGTATCTTGCTATTAAATGTCCCCGGAAGGCAGGTCTCGAGGAAATAACTTTCACTCCGGTTATTAAAAATAATTTTCGTGGCGCTACTGCGCTAAATAACAACTTTACGCGCTTAGACAAACCACGTAGCAGCCTTTACACCACACCCACGGATGAAAGCGTTTTTATAATGAGCGCGAGCGCGAGAGTTGTTGGACAGGTTTCAGAATGGTCCAAATTTGCGGGAGCATTTCAGTCGTGGCTGGCGGCCGACTGACATTAGAAAAGTGTGCTTCGCTGGAGGTATAGTCTAATAGGCCACACTTCTTTCGCCTACTCGACCATCCAGTGTCAAAAATCTGCCATCTTTAGATAAACTCTTCGTACACTTTTACTTCTCACAATTTCCTTAATTTCATTTGAATTCCGTGTGGTACATATAGAACATACACTCCCGGAAATGGAAAAAAGAACACATTGACACCGGTGTGTCAGACCCACCATACTTGCTCCGGACACTGCGAGAGGGCTGTACAAGCAATGATCACACGCACGGCACAGCGGACACACCAGGAACCGCGGTGTTGGCCGTCGAATGGCGCTAGCTGCGCAGCATTTGTGCACCGCCGCCGTCAGTGTCAGCCAGTTTGCCGTGGCATACGGAGCTCCATCGCAATCTTTAACACTGGTAGCATGCCGCGACAGCGTGGACGTGAACCGTATGTGCAGTTGACGGACTTTGAGCGAGGGCGTATAGTGGGCATGCGGGAGGCCGGGTGGACGTACCGCCGAATTGCTCAACACGTGGGGCGTGAGGTCTCCACAGTACATCGATGTTGTCGCCAGTGGTCGGCGGAAGGTACACGTGCCCGTCGACCTGGGACCGGACCGCAGCGACGCACGGATGCACGCCAAGACCGTAGGATCCTACGCAATGCCGTAGGGGACCGCACCGCCACTTCCCAGCAAATTAGGGACACTGTTGCTCCTGGGGTATCGGCGAGGACCATTCGCAACCGTCTCCATGAAGCTGGGCTACGGTCCCGCACACCGTTAGGCCGTCTTCCGCTCACGCCCCAACATCGTGCAGCCCGCCTCCAGTGGTGTCGCGACAGGCGTGAATGGAGGGACGAATGGAGACGTGTCGTCTTCAGCGATGAGAGTCGCTTCTGCCTTGGTGCCAATGATGGTCGTATGCGTGTTTGGCGCCGTGCAGGTGAGCGCCACAATCAGGACTGCAAACGACCGAGGCACACAGGGCCAACACCCGGCATCATGGTGTGGGGAGCGATCTCCTACACTGGCCGTACACCACTGGTGATCGTCGAGGGGACACTGAATAGTGCACGGTACATCCAAACCGTCATCGAACCCATCGTTCTACCATTCCTAGACCGGCAAGGGAACTTGCTGTTCCAACAGGACAATGCACGTCCGCATGTATCCCGTGCCACCCAACGTGCTCTAGAAGGTGTAAGTCAACTACCCTGGCCAGCAAGATCTCCGGATCTGTCCCCCATTGAGCATGTTTGGGACTGGATGAAGCGTCGTCTCACGCGGTCTGCACGTCCAGCACGAACGCTGGTCCAACTGAGGCGCCAGGTGGAAATGGCATGGCAAGCCGTTCCACAGGACTACATCCAGCATCTCTACGATCGTCTCCATGGGAGAATAGCGGCCTGCATTGCTGCGAAAGGTGGATATACACTGTACTAGTGCCGACATTGTGCATGCTCTGTTGCCTGTGTCTATGTGCCTGTGGTTCTGTCAGTGTGATCATGTGATGTATCTGACCCTAGGAATGTGTCAATAAAGTTTCCCCTTCCTGGGACAATGAATTCACAGTGTTCTTATTTCAATTTCCAGGAGTGTATTTATAGTAGATTATGGCTTAAATTCTTCATGAGGCAATGATTGAACCCTGAGACCATCATGACGCTGCTTACGTTTATTATTATCATCATTATCATTATTATTATTATCATTGCTGTTATTACGCTGAAGCGCCAGAGGAACTGATATAGGCATACGTATTCAAATACAGAGATATGTAAACAGGAAGAATAAGGCGTTACGCTCGGCAACGCCTATATAACACAACAAGCGTGTGGCGCAGTTGTTAGAACGGTTACTGCTGCTGCAACGGCAGGTTACCAAGATTTAAGTGAGTTTGAACATGATGTTATAGTCGACGCACGAGCGATCGGACACAGCATCTCTGAGGTAGCGATGGAGTGAGGATTTTCCCGTACGACCATTTCACGACTATACCGTGAATATCAGCAATACAGTAAAACATCAAATCTCCGACATCGCTGCGGCCGGAAAAAAATCCTGCAACAACGCGACCAACGACGACTGAAGAGAGTCGTTCGACGCGACAGAAGTGCAACCTTTCCGCAAATTGCTGCAAATTTCAATCCTGGGCCATCAACAAGTGTCAGCGTGCGAACCATTCAACGAAACATTATCGATATGGGCGCACTCGCGTACCCTTGCTGGCTGCACGACACAAAGCTTTACGCCTCGTTGGGCCCATCAACACCGACATTGGACTGTCGATGACTGGAAACACGTTCCCTACTCGGACGTGTCTCGATTCAAATTGTATAGAGTGGATGGACGTGTACGGGTATGGAGATAACCTCATGAATCCATGGACCCTGCATGTCAGCAGGGGACTGTTCAAGTTGGTGGAGGCTCAGTTATGATGTGGGGCGTGTACAGTTGGAGTGATAAGGGAACCCTAATACGTCTAGATACGACTCTGACAGTTGACACGTACGTAAGCATCCTGTTTGATCACCCGCATCCATTCATGTCCGTTGTGCGATTCGACCGAATTGCTACAGAGTGGCTCCAGGAACACTTTTCTGAGGCTCAAGACTTCCGCTGGCCACCAAACTATCCTGACTGGAACATTATTGAGCATATCTGTGATGCCTTGCAACGTGCTGTTCAGAAGAGATCTCCACCCCTGGTACTTTTGATTTATGGACAGCCCTGCAGGTTTGATGGTGTCAGTTCCCTCCACCACTACTTCACACATTAGTCGAGTCCGTGCCACGTCGTGTTGCGGCCCTTCTGCGTACTCGGAAGGATGGGGAGTGGGGGGGGGGGGGCTACACGATATTAGACAGGTGTACCAGTTTTTTGGCTCTTCAGTCTATTTATGTATGATTTACTTATCTAACATGCAGTTTACATTGTAATAATAAACATTTGTAGGTTAACTTCCAAAAACCTGCTCATGTTGTTTAAAGCACAGTGTACTGGCTAGCGAGAGAAGAAGGCGAGACAGGCGCGGGTCGATTAACGACCTTTGGCCTGGTCCACCAGCCGGCCTGTGTGTGGATTTCTGGTGGCTATCCACATTCGTTTAATTCAATTCTGGGCTGGTTCCAAACCTCTACATCAGAAGATACTGTACACAAAAAGGCAAAATGTGGAAAAGGTTCATACGATTCATAGATAGATGGTGCATACGACTTTTCTCCATTAGGTCCTGCTGTGGTGACAGGCGGGACATCTGGCCGCAAAGTTAAGAAACACAACTGCCAAATCATAAGAACAGCGGACCCAATACGATGGAATAATTTCTATAAAAGACCGTTTATTAGCTTATAATGTTATTTGTAGAATCTTAAAGCAACAAAGGGAAATTGGCATAGTATTGTCGATGGCGCGAGTGGGCTGAAGACAAGCAAAACGTTCCTGTAAAAGATGCCAGCGATCAGAACGCTCTTGTAACTGTCGTGGAACAGATACGATATAGACATTCCTTTGATTCTTGTCACGGCATTAGTCATAGTTCTAGCGAAAAAGTCTCATCCAGGAACAAAAGCGGCTATGGGAACACTGCAGAGCGGAGTCGCCCATATTAATGGCACGGAACCGTTGCCGCCTCATATGTTTTGGTCAATCACGAGACACCTGATCACCGGGGCGTCTGCGTCGAAGAGGGCCTGGTGTACTGAACATCAGACCACGGGTGACACTATCATAGCTTGACATATTCCGATTATGTTCTCTCATCATCAGGCGGTAAACATCATGCGCCGTAGGGGCCCTGGTGCTCGGGAGATCGGCGTGGATGTAACAGTACTCAACGAAAAAAGTCTTGACGTGGGAAAGCGATGAGGAAATATGCGCCACTGCAATAGGCAATAGTCGGGAGGGGGGAGCCATCTCTTCTATAAGGGTGCCGATTAAGCTTAGACGACACTGGGTCCACAACTTTCGTATTGATACACAGGGCCGCCGCTCTAACTGGACGTTGACAAGACCTAGGCTAGTGGGTAGGATTAGTGTATTGTATCATACTTCTAGGATCAGACCCGCGCTAATGAAATAGCCAAAGACCACCATCAACCTGTGAGCCATTGTCTTCGGCATTGGTAAAATGGTGGCCAATGGGGTATCTGGACGTCAGGTGAACCTTGACGTAGGCAACACTTAGAATCACGTTTAAGGTCTGGAGTCGGTTGCCTCGGACGCTCGTGTGTATCACTTGAAGAAGGCGGGTGTAATTAATCCCCTCTGTCTGCCTGAAGTTGTGTGTGAAGACAGTTCCCAAGTATTTAAGCGTTTCTTGCAATCGGAACGGGGCCACGCTACCTTCCGGGAGATCCCTGCCTATTACCATTGCTCTGGACTCCATTAAATTCATACGCCTGCCGGCTGCAGTTCCATCATTGGTAGTCCATTCCAGCGTACCTTGCCGGCAGTTGGTGGCCGAGCGGTTCTAGGCGCTTCAGTCTGGAACCGTGCGATCGCTACGGTCGCAGGTTGGAATCCTGCCTCGGGCATGGACGTGTGTGATGTTCTTAGGTTAGTTAGGTTTAAGTAGTTCTAAGTTCTAGGGGACTGATGACCTCAGATGTTAAGTCCCATAGTGCTCAGAACCATTTTTTTTTTAACCAGCGTACCTTGCACTTTGTCTCCCGATAGCGCAAAAACCACCAGGTCGTCCGCGTACGAGCGGCAAATGAAGGTGTTGCCTCTCAGTGTAATTCCCGTCAGCCAGCACCGCAGCCAACGTAACAATGGCTCGAGGGATATGGCGTACAGAATCACCGATAATGAGCATTCCTGCCGTACCGACCTCGAGAGGGTAATCGGGTCTGCCGAGCGTCCATTGATCGTCACTCGCGACGTAGCACCTCGAAGTAGACGCATGACAATTTAAATAAAGGCAGAGGGGGAGGGCCGCCCACCGCAACACCGCCTCCATGTAATCGTGATTCACCCTATAGAGGCGTGGTCGAACTCCACCGACACCATGGCTCCGCTCAAGCGACAAACCAGAGCGATGACATCCCTATAATCTCCGAGTGCCGTCTATATATTACTATCACCACACAGGCACGTTTGGTCCAGGGAGACAATTTGGGGCAGGACACAACGAATGCCAGCGGCTAGAACCCGGTTAAAAATTTGGAAGTCACTGTTAAACATAGAGAGAGACCCATAATGTTCAAAGCCCCAGCCACATGACGGCTTGGGGACGAATTCAGGTAGTGAGGCAACGCCGGGGGGTCATCAATTCTTGGTACATCGTTATCCAGCGAGGAGCCATATGGCCTTCGAATGCGTGGTAGGACTCAAGCGGAAGTGGTGATTTGTTGGCCGCCCCTTTGAGAAGAACGTAATCTACGTCATCCGTCGTGATCGGGTCTGTTAGGATCGTCGCACCCTCTGCATCGAGAACCCCAGTCAGCGAAGGAGAGCATCGCGGCTTCGGTTTTCCGAGCACGCCTCCAGGACCGATCCAAACTTCCATATGTCACATAGTCACAACCCTTATACTCGCACAATTCGTGAGTCCCCCGTAGCAAGACAAATATTATAACGTTATTTTAGCCCATCGAGGCATGGCTGCATCATCATTGATGGCTATAATGTGTCTATCTTCACAATACTATTTCCTTCAAGCATGTATGTATATGTGAAGAATACTGTATTTTGAAGATACAGGCACTGTAAAAACACAGACATTGTAACCATCAATGATGCTTAACAGTTTATTCCTTTTCTAACAGCAGTAATAAAGCGACAGAAACTGATACACCTGCCTAATATTGTGTAGGGCCCCCGCGAGCATGCAGAAATGACACAATGAATAGTGCAGGGCTGTCCATAAATGCGCAAGAGTACGAGGGGATGGAGATCTCTTCAGAGCAGCACGTTGCAAGGCATCCCAGGTATGCTCAATAATGTTCTTGTCTGGAGAGTTTGGTGGCCAGCGGAAGTGTTTAAACTCAGAAGAGTGTTTCGGGAGTCACTCTGTAGCAATTCTGGATGAGTGGTGTGTCGCATTGTCCTGCTGGAATTGCCGAAGTCCGTCGGAATGCATAGTAGACATGAGTGGATGCAGGTTGAGATACGTGATGCTTACGTATGTGTTACCTGTCAGAATCGTATCTAGACGTATCAGGGGCACCATATCACTCCATCTGCACACGCCCCAAACCATTACTGAACCTCCACCAACTTGAACAGTCCCCTGCTGACATGCAGGGTCCTTCGATTCATGAGGTTATCTCCATATCCGTACACGCCCATCCGCTCTATACAGTTTGAATCTAGACTCGTCCGAGTAGGCAACATGTTTCCAGTCATCGACAGTCCAATGTCGATGTTGATGGGCCCAACGAGACGTAAAGCTTTGTGTTGTGCAACCAGCAAGGGTACGCGAGTTGTCCTTCGGCTCCGAAAGTCCATATCGATGACGTTTCATTGAATGGGTCTCATGCTGACACTTGTTGGTGGCCTAGCATTGAAATCTGCAGCAATTTGCGGAAGGGTTCACTTTTGTCACGATGAACGATTCTTTTCAGTAGTCGGTAGTCCCTTTCTTGCAGGATCTTTTTCTGGCCGCAGAGATGTCGAAGATTTGATGTTTTACTGGATTCCTGATATTCACGGTATGCTCGTGAAATGGTCGAACGGGAAAATCCCCACTTCATAGCTACTTCGGAGATGCTGAGTCCCATCGCTCGCGTGCCGTCTGTAACACCACTTTCAAATTCTCATAAATCCTGATAACCTGCCATTGTAGCAGCAGTAACCGATCTAACAACTGCTCCAGACACTTGTTGTCTTACATAGGCGTTGCCGACCGCAGCGCTGTATTCTGCCTGTTTACATATCTCTGTATTTGAATACGCATGCCTATACCATTTTCTTTAGCGCTTCGTGTATATCTTGGTCTTAAGGGAGATTTTTTAATGTAAATGAAAACGGAAATGTTCATTTTTCTTCTATGGAACAGTCTAATAACTATTCAATGATCGTATGAGCGATGATTAGAAATCTGTTACCCTTATGGCATATATCGTTGCTTTTCAGAGTCTGCGAGAAGTTACAGCTAAAACCGGCGCATTTCAGAATCCTGCAAAGCTGTTGTGAATTACCGAATTAACTCAGCCGTATTCCATATTTCACAATTATTTGTTCACCGATATTATCTCACAATTTCATTAAATTACTACAGACTAATGGCAGGTAGTCAAAAGATTCGTCTCGCCTGTGACAAGTGCAAAGTGTGCTTACAGTAGACTTTGTTATCCATGGGTGTGAAGTACGTTGATAGGGGTTATTTAACAGTTAGCCGTTGAAGGCTCGTAGGAAAATGTTTAATTCGTTACCACTCAGTGTATTAGATTCGCTACCACTCAAGCGCGAGTATTAGATTTCTCTGTATTGTACTTGCAGATATTATAATATAACGCTTCTCCGTGATCGGAATTATCTCTAACCTGGATTATCAGCTAGTTCATTGCCTATCGCCCATGTCTGCGTTTTAATCCATCCGAAATTTAAATGCTAGTCATGCATCGAATTTCTTCCAGAAAGAAGTCACGATTCTTCAGATCTAGTAGCGAATTCAACATTATCTTGGTATCATTATGGATCACAGCAACTCTGTCAATATTCGTTAAACTGATCTTTTACTCGAGGGCATTTAGAATGGCAGACTGCTCTATTTAGTTAGTTGAGACCATGCAAGTAGGTTAGGGAAGCGGAAAGTCAACAACGCCATACAAATCCCCAAAGCACAGAGGAGAGCCTCGATGCAGATATACGGCGAGTTTGTTTCTCCAGACACGGTCTTCGCTTCACTGCAACTTCTTGCGGTGGACAGTGCTCAAAATGTTTTGTGTGCTAAGGCTGGAGTGGAATTTCTTTATGTCGTGTTACAAGTGCTAGATTTTTGCCAAAGCCCGACGAGGCAGTTCTTCCTATATTTTCGTTGCAATAGGGTCGTTAGTCGCGATAAAATTTATGAAGAATAACGTTCTACCGCACTAGCAGGATTAAAATACTGTTTTATTTTTCATTGAAAATTACAGCACAATCCAACGGATTACTGTCGAAGTACCGAAATTCTTACCGGTTACAATTTTATGCGAAACACGATCTAATTCTAATCTTGATAATGGGTTACGCCTCTGACAGAGGTGACAGGTTCAAATGGTTCAAATGGCTCTGAGCACTATGGGACTTAACATCTGTGGTCATCAGTCCCCTAGAACTTAGAACTACTTAAACCTAACTAACCTAAGGACATCACACAACACCCAGTCATCACGAGGCAGAGAAAAGAGGTGACAGGACACGGAGAATTAGCTTCTTAGTCTAGTATACGGAATCAATTCTGCACAGTATTGTTGTAGAAGCTAGCCTGGCACTGGCCCCAAATGATTTTAGCAAGCCAAGGGAAACTCTGATCCAGAATGGGCAAGCGGACGTTTTAATGAATTAAGTCACTTCAAGTAAGTGTTATAGTGATCTAAGTTTTTAAATCAAAATTAAAGCTCACCATTCTGGAGCCATAACGGTTGGTTTAACATAAACAGTGCTTCCAGTGGAAACAAGTTGTGACTTTACAAAAAAAAAAAAAAAAAATGGTTCAAATGGCTCTGAGCACTATGGGACTTAACATCTGAGGTCATCAGTCCTCTAAGAACTACTTAAACCAAACTAACCTCTGGACATTACACACATCCATGCCTGAGGCAAGATTCGAACCTGCGACCGTAACGGTCGCGCGGTTCCAGACTGAAGCATCTAGAACCGCTCGGCCATAGCGGCCGGCGTGACTTTACGAAGAAGACATATACGAGTATATGTATCCACAAGGATAGGTTCTGGCCACATACCTAAGCTGAGAGTAAATCACTGGGGACCGACATAGTACGGTAAATAGGCTAGAGAGTCATTCCGCAAGTGCAATATTCGATGCTCATCTACAGTTAGCTAAAATACTAGATCCAATGTTACATTTATGTGAAAAAAAGTGAAATTTCTTTCATCTGTATGACTTCTCCTTATTATATACTGTTTACATTCATTTATATATTTAGTTAACAATTTAAGACATTTTTTATTATTTCCATATGTTTTGTGATTTTTTTCTGCAGTTTAAGCACGAGAAGGCCAACAAGGCGAATATTACACCACACCTTTATTATTTAAAGCTGCGTTGTTGCGTTGTATTCTTTATAGTATTAATTATGTGTAGCATCATGCTATTGTAATGTGGAGTTTGTAGTAGTAAGATAACTCAGCAGTAAAAGAAATGTTATCCCGTCTCCTCTCGGATAAGTGTACAGCGCCACCAGGACGTTTGATGAAACTTACCTGAGATATTCCCAAGCAGTGTTTCAAACAAGCTTTGCTGATCTCTTGTAAGAATTCTTTTTTCCTGCCCGAGATATTTTTTCTTTGAAATAAATACTTTACTTCTTACTAAATTAGGAAATGTCACCCACCTTGGGCGTTATCAAACATCACACAAAAATTTGTTATAAGCCTCCGTTTGGATGCATGTCGTGATCTGCATAAAATATATTAACAGATAACAGCATCTTGTGCTGACATCAAGCACCGTAGTATGGTATGTCCACAGACACTTGGTTCTGTACCAGAATGTGTTGCATTTGTTTGTCCTTCATGTAGAAGCTAGTATCTGCGAACGCACCATATTAAGCCATTGGGCGCTGATACGGGACGCTGATATGTTGTGATATATTCCAGACTGCAGTGTGAATCAAGACATATCTCACGCAAATGGATGCTTATTACGCATTTTGGTGTTATATTGCTTCGTAATGACTAAGGGAGAGAAATTAGCTAATTACGAAAGATATAAAGCTATTTTTTTCTACAAAAAATAACGTCATCCACTGAAAATGACTTTGTGCAAGAGATTGAAACGGCTGCAGGGGCAGGGTAACGGGAGCCGACTACGAACTTCGCGCGCTCAAGGGTAGAAGACCATCCGAGAGGACAGCCAGGCCGATGCGTCACTCGCATCACGACGAGAAGTGAAGCGCGTTTCTCAAAGACAAGAGCTAGGAGAGCTCACTGCTATTGACTCCGAAGCGTGCACACGAATGACATTGAACTCCGGAACAGTTTGTGGAAAGTAGTGTCAGCCGTTACGTGACTGCTCTAAATGCCACCTGATTTCAAGCAGACGAAAGTGGGTTTCCAATAAAACGAGGCACAGCGCTGCCCGGTTCGTACGCTGCAGGGTCAATTTATGCAGGCCTTGGGCAGCGCAGCGAAAGATGTGTTGCGTAATGCGAACAGTAAAATATGCGACACGGGAGAAAGCTGAGACGGCCTAGGTATTGGCGGACAACCGCGCAACACAGAAATGCGACGGAACTGCTGGACTTGCATTTGACGTATATTGGCAACATTCCTGAAGTTGTCAACGAAATTACGGCCACACATTGAGTGAAAGCCGAAAATAACAGACATATTCGTAAGTAGGATTCACTCCGAGAAAACAGTGGCACAAATAAACACAACAGTCCTTGCGGAGGCAGGCAGACGTTTCCACACGTAAATGGGGATACAGGTGTGTCCGCTCAATCTATTACATCATTACTTACGTGAATGGCACGTATAGGAAGTGAGAAACTCACGCAAAAAACATTTCCAATATCAAAACATAGCACGTCTGCAGCGTTCATTGAAGTCGGTCAATAGAGTTTTGCACGTAACAACTAAATATGAAAGTCGTAACACACAGCGAGGAACACCGATGAATGAGGACATTTTTCGGAAAAATGTTGGAAATTATTTAGAAGCTTCTCAGCTAAAAATAGTTAGGGCTTTGTAAGGAAAGTTAGCAACCCGAGGAAAAAAAAGAAAAACGTTATGATTGTTGTGCAAGGTTGTTATAAGTATCGTGATCAATTATTAATGAGTTAATAAATTTAAATTTGTAAACTTATGAGTTTCCCATCTGAAGTAGAAATAATGATTGAAATGATGAGTCCTTACCGAAAAAACTTCGAGAATTAACAGAACAGTGGAAAATGGGTACGACATATATTTACACGAGGGCGTGCTGAAAAGTAATGCCTCCGAATTTTTTATGTGAAACCTCTTAAAGCTTTTTAAATAAAACAAACGCTATTAACATTCTACATCATTATTTTTCATGTCTACATACCTGTTTCTCAACGTACTCGCCCCGACAACGAACACATTTCTCCCAACGAGAGACTATTTTGTTGATACCATCACAGCAGAAAATTTAACTTTTTTGACGCAGCCACAACCTCACCTCTGCTTGCACCGCTTCATCACTATCGAAGTGAAGTCCTCGAAGGTGTTCTTTAAGCTTCGGAAACAGATGAAACTCGGGTGGGGCCACGTCGGGACTGTATGGAGGATGACCAGTGACAGTGAACCCAAGGCGTCGGACTCTAGCAAATATCGCCGCCATAGTGTGTGGTCTGGCGTTTTCACTCTGAAGAACCAGGTCCTCCATGTTGGACGAACTCTTCAGATCCGAAACTTGATTACAGGACGCCGTTTCTCACGCAGAGACATAATTATGTTACACACCACAATGTTACACGCTACAATTCGGAGCCCTCTAGTGCAGAGGGCTGCAGATATGTAGATATGAAAAATAAAGACGCAGAATGTTAATAAAGTCTGTTTTATTTAAAAAGCTGTAAGAGTTTTCACGTAAAAAATTTCGAAGGCATTGATTTTCACCGTCTCGTTTATTCAATTTCAGACATTTGATATCTACAGCATCCCATGTATTATGATCTTCGAAGATATGTGTCCATTCTGCTCTTGCATGTTTATGTTGCCATTTAGGTACTTCCCACTGGGCTGAATCCTATTTCTTGGAACCTAGCAACCAGCAAAAAACTCCCACCCATCTACATATCCCGCCCACTTCCGCTTTATTTTCGCCGCGCGGAGTGGCCGAGCTGTTAGAGGCGCCATGTCACTGACTGCGCGGCCCCTCACGCTGGGGGTTCGAGTCCTCCCTCGGGCATTGGTGTGTGTGTGTTGTTCTTAAAATAAGTAGTAATGTGTAAGTCTAGGGACCGATGACCTCAGCAGTTTGGTCCCTTAGGAATTCACACACACACACCGTATCTTACTTCCATCCAATCTGTACTGATGTCAGATCTGCTGGTAATTTGATTTTTTTTAAAAAGAGGTGGAGCCCCTCCACGCCCACACCGGCAAGATGGCCAACTCAAAAGGTCTACTGCAATCTGTGCATAAGGGTTAGTTTTCACTAAAGTGAGGTGTCGCAGGATGTGGGTACTGCGATGTTTGCGTACGTCTGGTTAAGGTTAACCATTAATACGCGCTCATCTAGAGATAGATCGAGTCGAAGTCGAACGAAGGGTAGCGGTTTGAAGGGCAGAGGAAAAAAAATATGCCATGGTAAGAGCCAGGGGAAAAAAACCTCTGCGATAGTTAGGTCGGGTGGTAAAAGCAGTAGCGGATGTCTTGCTGCCTGCGATAGGTCGTGCAAGGATAGGCTTTGTTAGTAGTGGGTATCATGCATGTCGATACATTTGACGTTGTGCGGTGGTGTTGCTCGGAGGCTGCCGCTGGATGCCGGTGTAGAGCTATCGTTCAGCGTCCGCAACCTGCAACAGTTAGGGTTATTATCGTTTTTGTGACCGATAGGTAACACATCGGATGCACAGTGTAGGGTGATGTTGGCGAATTGTTTGTGCGTCAGTGGGCGAGCTCGTCGGTGTCCCAGCTGTAGCCTGTTGGTCGGCTCTAATAGCAGCTGGTAATTACCAGCCAGTGTTGCTGATTTTAGTTTACCATAGGTGGCTATGCCCTGGTGTTGTGGGATGGCAGGAGAGCTAACACCGGAATACTAGAGGAAGCCGAAAGGCACGCGTTTTACCTCACGCAGGCTGGCGTGAGGTCTGGAACAGGACAAGGAAATTAGACTTTAGAAAAATGGACGTAGCTGGTGGAATACTTAACTTTAATCCATTAATGATGAGCGTCGCTCTTGACTGTACATGATTCATAATATCAATAGTAACTGAACATGGCGCCTTGTTAGGTCGTAGCAATTGACGTAGCTGAAGGCTATGCTAACTATCGTCTCGGCAAATGAGAGCGTAATTTCTCAGTGAACCATCGCTAGCAAAGTCGGTTGTACAACTGGGACGAGTGCTAGGAAGTCTCTCTAGACCTGCCGTGTGGCGGCGCTCGGTCTGCAATCACTGATAGTGGCGACACGCGGGTCCGACGTATACTAACGGACCGCGGCCGATTTAAAAGCTACCACCTAGCAAGTGCGGTGTCCGGCGGTGACACCACACCTAGCTAGTAGTGTCTTTGGCCGCTTGTGGTACCACCTATGGTTGTGATTGTAGTTTCCCAGAGTGAGGCTGAAACGATTGTTCGAGTGTCTCGAGTTCCTGTATAGTCGTGTGGCGTGTTTTTTAAATACTTCCTTGAGGGTTTCAAGGCGGTATTCTTGGTGAAGATCCACGGTGCGTGTGTAGCGTGGAGCGTTGCTTATGATTCGTAGCACTTTGTTCTGTATGATCTGCAGGCGGCGCAGTCGTGTAGAAGCTGCATATCCCCAGACGGGAGCTGCGTACGTCATCAGAGGTCTAATCAGTGTCATGTATTTGGACCTCGACACCCTCCTATTCAGTGTGCTTTCCCTGTTGAGCATTGGGTAGAGCTGTTTGAGCCTCGCGTGCGCTCTGTTGGCAACGTACTCGACGTGGTCCCCCCATATAAGTTTCCGGTCCAGCCAGACACCTAAGTATCTGGCTTTCTCTCGGAAACGTATCGGGCGTGTATGTAGTGTTATCGGTGTGCTGTGTTGATGTTTGCGTAGTGGTTTCGGTCTGCGTGTAAACAGAACTGTTTCACACTTGTCGACGTTTACTTTAATACGCCATCGCTTCAACCAAGGCTCAGCTGTTCTGAGTGCTGTCTGTATTCGTGAATTAATGTTCGACGGTTTCCAATCTTGCACAAGGATTGTTGTGTCATCCGCGTAGATGTCTAACGTCGTGTTTTGTGTTGCTGGGAAGTCGTTAATGTACAGGTTGAACAAGATAGGCACTAGGATGCTTCCTTGGGGTACTCCAGCTTGGATACCATGTTGTGTTGGTTGTTTATCGTGCACGTTAGTGTTGAAACACCTGTTCGTGAGATATGAGTGTATGAGACGTACGAGTCCGTCCGCAAAACCAGCTTCGCTTAATTTGCGTAGGAGGCCGTTGTGCCACAGACGGTCGAAAGCTTTTTCGATGTCCAGGAACACGGCCCCTGTGGCTTTGTTCATTTTGTAGCCGTGTGTTATATGTTCGGCTACGTGGAGGAGTTCTTGTGTTGTCGAGTGGTGATTCCTAAAGCCGAATTGCTCCGGTCTTAGGGTGTCATTGCCGATGCAGTGTCTAGTGATACGTTTTAATATTACCTTCTCAACAATCTTGCTGAGTGAACACAGCAGACTGATGGGACGGTAATTTTGTGGGAGGGAGTGGTCTTTCCCTGGCTTCCTGAACATCAGGACCTTGACAGCCTTCCAAAAGTCAGGGAAGTGTTGGTGTTTTAGGACGGCATTCGTTAAGTGTGTAAGGTATTCTACGGAGGAGAGCTTCTGTAAAGTTTGGAAGGTAGAAGACGAGGTACTGGCAGAATTAAAGCTGTGAGGACGGGGCGTGAGTCG
Organism: Schistocerca cancellata; assembly: GCF_023864275.1. Lineage (NCBI taxonomy): Eukaryota > Metazoa > Arthropoda > Insecta > Orthoptera > Acrididae > Schistocerca > Schistocerca cancellata. Next base: position 754,051,204 of record NC_064629.1, on the reverse strand, counting down.
TACTTGGGTAGCTCAGTCGGTAGAGCATTTGCCCGCGAAAGGCAAAGGTCCCGAGTTCGAGTCTCGGTCCGGCACACAGTCTTAATCTGCCAGGAAGTTTCGTATTCTACGGCTTTATCCGTGAACTCCTGGAGGACACGGTTTTGAATGCCATCAGGCCCAGGGGCTTTCCTAGCGTTGGTGTGCTTGATAGCCCATGTGATTTCATTTGTGCTAATGCGTCTAATTTCGTTGCGCGAGGGCTGGGCTACAAGTCGTGTAACCTCCTGGTCCGTTTCAAGTGTGAGCACTGGATCTGAGGGAGCCATATTCGGCATGAAAGACACTGCAAGTGTCGTGGTCATAAGTTCTGCCTTCTCCGTCGCGGAGTAGGCTGGGCCGTCTGGTCCTTGTAACATGGGAATGTAATGTTTCTCCCTGGTGAAGTGTCTGGCCAGCTGCCACACGCCAGGACGTGTGGTATCCAGCCCAGCGTGTTTCTGTCCCCATTGCTCGTTTCTGAATATTTGTATTTTATCCCGTATTATGCCCTGGAGTCTGTTGACGTGCAGTTTATAGAACGGGCGCCTGGTACGCTGCCAGTATCTCCTGAGGCGGTTCTTCATTGAGATAAGGCCCAGGATCTCCTGGGGCAGGGCCGTCGAGTGTTGTTTTGGTGTTGTATATCGAATGGCGTCAGTCATTGCGTCTCGGACGGCAGCTGTGAGAGCCTCCACAGCCTCACCGATTTGCTGCATGTTGTTAATTTCGTGGGTGTCAGGAATACGACTATCAACCATTTCCTTGAACAGTGTCCAATTCGCGCGCTTGTAGTTCAGTATCCTGCGTGGTTCGATGTCCTGCAGTGTTTCTTTCGTGTGCAGTATTACAGGCATGTGATCTGAGTCCAGATCGTTTTCAACCGTAAGGTTGAGTGTGCATGTGATGCCCTTTATGAGGGCTATGTCTAACACGTCTGGCCTGTGTCGGGGCAGTGTAGGCACGAACGTGGGAACGTCCGGCCCAAGTATAATGTAGTTTCGGCCTAGTGTGTGTTCGTATAGTTTCTTGCCGTTGGAGGTTCGTATTCGTGAGTTCCAATCGGGGTGTTTTGCGTTTAGGTCTCCAGCGGCAATTACCCGCGATGCTATGTTGAGTACTATGCTGGTATCGCGTGTTACTATGTCTCTAGGAGGATTGTACAGCGATACCAGTGCGGTGTTGGCTCCGTTGAACTTGACCCTGACGGCCGTGGCCTCTAGTCTTTCAAGCGCAGGGAGCTCGATGTTCGTGTGTTCTATGTCTCTGTGTATGATGATTGCTGTGCCACCTCCCCTGCTGCCATCCGCTCGATCGGTACGATAAACGCAATACCCTGGGATGCTTAGCTGTTTGCGAGGCGTAAGCAGTGTTTCGTTCACAAGAGCGATTCGGATACCCTTTCGCTCCATGAACGCGGCCATTTCGGCTTTTTTGTTTGCGATCCCGTTGGCATTCCAAAACAGGATCTGTGAGTTTGTGTTAGCGTCTGCGTTTAGGGGCTAGTGTGGCGTATTATCCATGAAGTAGTGTAAAAAATGGCATGACAGTGGCTTGGAAGCTAGTCCAGTTGAGGCTGCTCCACATGAATTGCGTGAAGAGTTGTGTGACACACCCCACCGAATGCTTCGGTGGTCGTTGTGGTGTCACCGCCAGACACCACACTTGCTAGGTGGTAGCTTTTAAATCGGCCGCGGTCCGCTGGCATACGACGGACCCGCGTGTCGCCACTGTCAGTGATGGCAGACCGAGCGCCGCCACACGGCAGGTCTAGTGAGACGTACTAGCACTCGCCCCAGTTGTACAGCCGACTTAGCCAGAGATGGATCACTGACAACTACGCTCTCATTTGCCGAGACGATAGTTAGCATAGCCTTCAGCTACGTCATTTGCTACGACCTAGCAAGGCGACATAGCATTTGATATTGAGATTATAACATGCACCGTCAAGAGCGATGTACACCAATTGTGGATTAAAGTTAAGTATTATATCAACTACGTAATTTGTTACTATTAATTCCCTTAACTGTTCCAGACCTCACGCCAGTTCAAAAAATGGTTCAAATGGCTCTGAGCACTATGGGACTTAACATCTATGGTCATCAGTCCCCTAGAACTTAGAACTACTTAAACCTAGCTAACCTAAGGACAGCACACAACACCCAGCCATCACGAGGCAGAGAAAATCCCTGACCCCGCCGGGAATCGAACCCGGGAACCCGGGCGTGGGAAGCGAGAACGCTACCGCACGACCACAAGCTGCGGGCCCTCACGCCAGTCAGCGTGTAATTAAACGCGTGCATTTCGGCCTCCTCTAGCAACACAGTGTTGGCTCTTCTGCCAACACTTCAGTCGTGAGTCCGGGGAATAAGGTCTACATTATTCTCCGGAATGTTGACGTAGGCATTGGTGATTGGCTCTGAGCACTGTGGGACTTAACTTAGGAAGTCATCAGTCCCCTAGAACTTAGAACTACTTAAACCTAACCTAAGGACATCACGCACATCCATGTCTGAGGCAGGATTCGAACCTGCCTAGAACCGCTCGGCCTCCACGGCCGGCTGTTGATGTAGTGTTGGGCGTGTAGGCCTGTGTGTTGTTGGTCGTGTTGGCGTCTGGTGAGGGCTGGCTTGTGTGTCAGCTGTTCATGTGACGGTTGTGGGCGCCTCTGTATTCACTGTGTTGTGCGGGTTGTCGAGTTGGTGTCCGGATTGTGTTCGTGAGGATTGGTGTCCTGTTGCCTGTGTACTTGTTGTGGTGTGGTCGTGTTCCTCCTGTTTCGATTGTTTCTCCTTCTCCTCCTCTGACGATGTGGTCGTCCCTGTATTGGTGCGTCTTCTGTAGCCTGTGGTGGACTGCAGTCCGCGATCTCAGGGGGTAGAGTGGTGGTGTTAGTGGTGTCGTGTGGTGTAACCGATGCGGGTGTGATGTTAGGTGTTGTGTGTATTGGTTGTGTGTCTGTTGCTGGGGGTGTTTGTTGTGCGTGTCCTGAGCTCTGGGGCTCCTCTGACCGTCCCACGCTACTGGGGCTGTCAGCGACCACTCCAGCGTCTGATATTCCACTTCTTAATGGGCGCAGGGGCGGTTTCGGAACTGTGATGGCGGTAGGTTTGGTATGTTTAGCTATTTCGCGCCTCAGAGCTTCTTTGTATGCAATGCACCCCCTGTAGTTTGCCGGATGGGCAGCACCACAGTTGGCGCACTTGCGAGGTGCTGTGTTGGGCCTATATCTCTGACATCGATCTGTTGTAGAATTTTAGAACATTTTTTTTTTGCTCGCGTATCATGACATTTCTGGAAACCCAGAATCTACTCTGTAGGAATCAACACGGATTCCGGAAACACCGATCGTGTGAGACCCAACTCGCTTCATTTGTTCATGAGACCCAGAAAATATTAGATACAGGCTCCCAGGTAGATGCCATTTTCCTTGACTTCAGGAAGGCGTTCGATACAGTTCCGCACTGTCACCTGATAAACAAAGTAAGAGCCTACGGAATATCAGACCAGCTGTGTGGCTGGATTGAAGAGTTTTTAGCAAACAGAACACAGCATGTTGTTCTTAATGGAGAGACATGTACAGACGTTAAAGTAGCCTCTGGCGTGCCACAGGGGAGTGTTATGGGACCATTGCTTTTCACAATATATATAAATGACCTAGTAGACACAGTCGGAAGTTCCATGCGGCTTTTCGTGGATGATGCTGTAGTATACAGAGAAGTTGCAGCATTAGAAAATTGCAGCGAAATGCAGGAAGGTCTGCAGCGGATAGGCACTTGGTGCAGGGAGTGGCAACTGACCCTTAACATAGACAAATGTAATTTATTGCGAATTCATTGACAGAAGGACCCTTTATTGTATGATTATGAGATAGCGGAACAAACACTGGTAGCAGTTACTTCTGTAAAATATCTGGGAGTATGCGTGCGGAACAATTTGAAGTGGAATGATCATATAAAATTGCCGGCCGGGGTGGCCGCGCGGTTCTAGGCGCTACAGTCTGGAACCGAGCGATCGCTACGGTCGCAGGTTCGACTCCTGCCTCGGGCATGGATGTGTGTGATGTCCTTAGGTTAGTTAGGTTCTAGGCGACTGATGACCTCAGAAGTTAAGTCGCATAGTGCTCAGAGCCATTTTTTTTTATCATATAAAATTAATTGTTGGTAAGGCGTGTGCCAGGTTGAGATTCATTGGGAGAGTCCTCAGAAAATGTAGTCCATCAACAAAGGAGGTGGCTTACCAAACACTGTTCGACCTATACTTGAGTATTGTACATCAGTGTGAGACCCGTACCAGATCGGGTTGACAGAGGAGATAGAGAAGATCCAAAGAAGAGCGGCGCGTTTCGTCACAGTTTTATTTGGTAAGCTTGATAGCGTTACGGTGATGTTTAGCAAACTCAAGTGGCAGACTCTGCAACAGGGGCGCACTGCCCCGCGGTGTAGCTTGCTGTCCACGTTTCGAGAGGGTGCATTTCTGGATGAGGTATCGAATATATTGCTTCCCCCTACTTATACCTCCAGAGGAGATCACGAATGTAAAATTAGAGAGATTCGAGCGCGCACGGAGACTTTGCGGCAGTCGTTCTTCCCGCTAACCATACGCGACGGGAACAGGAAAGGGAGGTAATGACAGTGACACGTAAAGTGCCCTCCGCCACACACCGTTGGGTGGCTTGCGGAGTATAAATGTAGATGTAGATGTAGAACTTCAACAGGTCGCGGGACTTGGCCGTGTCGGCCAATTCCGCCATGTAGTTGTGCGATGGTCTCGCTGTGCCGAACTCTGTCATTCGGTTTACCCGGATGCACTCCCATCCGAGAGCGGCGAGTTCTTCATGTTCTGTCTCGATTGGGGATCGTGAATCTAGCCCCTTTATCACGTACTGCTGTGTCTTTTCAAGAACTGATCTGTACGTGAAATGTTCTACCTTCCTTTCTTTAAGAAATTCCAGCAGATTCGAGTAGTCTGTTTTCTTTGCCACGTACAGTGCGGCGTGGTCCCCGGTGAGTTTTGAGTAGTATGTTGTGGGGTTGTGTTTTTTACTAAATTCTTTGTTTAGGAGACTAAGGTCTCCACAGTTGTGTATAATGACTGGTGGGAAGCCAGTCGCGGATTTCTTTGGGTTCTGCGTAGCTGCTTGTGAGTTTGTGAGTGCTGCAGTCGCAGGGTCGTTCGTGGTGGCCCCTGTGTTGACGTTGTTTTTAATTTGCGATGTTGTTGGAGTTGGCAACAGCACTCGGCGGTTGCTCGTGAGTTTGTGGGCTCACTTGTTTGTGTGTTTGGTGGCTGTTTACGTCGCGGAGCGACCGGCTGCCACAGTCCGTCTTCTGTGTTCGTTATGTCCTCCGTCGGCTCTAGCTCCGATTCCGTCGGTGCCTGGGCCGCCAGAGGTGAGAGAGAGGGCATATCTTTCGAGTTTTCAGCAGGCGCTTGTGTGAGTGGTGTGGGTGTTACTGTTTGTGAGTGTTCACTGCCCATCAGCAGTGCGATCAGCTGTTGCTGATCTGCAATCTGCTTGTCCTTCGAGGCGACTGCCTCTTGGAAGGTGGACAGTGGGAAGGAAATGCTGGCTGGAGTAGCTGGCATTCCCGCCTCTTGTGCTGCAGCTTTGCTGCGGGTTAATGGTGGGGAAGCGCAGAAAAAGTGGGTCAAATGGCTCTGAGCACTATTGGACTTAACATCTGAGGTCATCTCATCAGTCCCCTAGAACTTAGAACTGCTTAAACCTAACTAACCTAGGGACATCACACACATCCATGCCCGAGGCAAGATTCGAACCTGTGACCGTAGCGGTTTAGGGCACTATGTCACGGATTGCGCGGCCCCTCCCGCCGGAGGTTCGAGTCCTCCCTCGGGCATGGGTGTGTGTGTGTGTGTGTGTGTGTGTTGTTGTTGTTAGTTTAAGGTAGTTTAAGCAGTGTGTAAGTCTAGCGACCGATGACCTTAGCAGTTTGGTGCCTTAGAAATTCACACACATTTGTTTTACGACCCCCCTCCCCCCCAAGACTCAGGAGATATAGTTGCTGGACAGTTCAAAAAAAACTTGAGTCTCATTTCAAATAGGTATCCCACTCGTGCAATTATAGTCGGTGGTGACTTCACTCTACCATCGATATGAAGGAAAAATTGTACGTTTTAAGCCAGCGGCAGGCATAAAACGTCATCCGAAATTGTACTGAATGCCTTCTCAGAGAATTATTTTGACGCCGGCCGGAGTGGCCGAGCGGTTCTAGGCGCTACAGTCTGGAACCGCGCGACCGCTACGGTCGCAGGTTCGAATCCTGCCTCGGGCATGGATGTGTGTGATGTCCTTAGGTTAGTTAGGTTTAAGTAGTTCTAAGTTCTAGGGGACTGATGACCTCAGCTGTTAAGTCCCATAGTGCTCAGAGCCATTTGAACCATTTTGAATTATTTTGAACAATTAGTACATGATCCCACTTGAAGCATAAATGGTTGCGAAAGCGTACTTGACCTCTTAGCAACAAATAATCCTGGACAAATAGGGAGTATCATGACGAATACAGGGATTAGCGACCACAAGGCTGTTGCTGCTAGGCTGAATACCGTAACACCTACAACCATCAAAAAGAAACGAAATGTACATCTATTTTAAAAAGCTGATAAAAATGCTCTTAACGCCTTTTTAAGAGACAGTCTCCACTACTTCCGATCTGATCATGTAAGCGTAGAAAAGATGTGGAATGATTTCAAAGAACTGAGAGACATATACCACATAAATTAATAAGTGATGGTACTGATCCCCCATGGTACACAAAAGGGGTCACATCGCTGTTGCAGAAGCAACGAAAAACTCATACTACATTTAAAACAACGCAAAATCGCCATAATTGGCAAAGTTTTGCAGAAGTTCGAAAGATATCGCGTACTTCAATGCGAGATGCTTTTAATAATTTCCACAACGAAATTCTGCCTCGAAATCTAGCAGAAAACCCAAAGAGATTCTGGTCATACATAAAGCACATCAGTGGCAAGACGCAGTCAATACCTTCACTGCGCGACAACAACGGTGAAGTCACTGATGGCAGTGCCACTAAAGCAGAGTTATTAAACACGGTTTTCCGAATCTCCTTCACCAAAGAAGACGAAGTTAATATTCCTGAATTCCAATCAACAACTACTGCCAAGATGAGAAACATAGAAGTAGATATCCTCGGTGTAGCAAAGCAGCTTAAATCACTGAATAAAGGCAAGGTCTCCGGTCCAGATTGTATGCCAGTCACGTTCCTTTCATAGTATGCTGATACAATAGCTCCATATTTAGCAATTATATACAACCGCTCGCTCACAGAAATATCCGTACATAAAGACTGGAAAATTGCCGAAGTCATACCAATACCCAAAAAGGGAAATAGTAGTAATCCGCCGAATTACAGGCCCATATCACTAACGTCGATTTGCAGTAGGGTTTTAGAGCAAATATTTTGTTCGAACATTATGAATAACCTTCAAGAGAACGATTTGTTGGCACACAGTCAGCACGGATTCAGAAAATAGCGTTCTTGTGAAACACAAGTAGCTCTTTATATTCATGAAGTAATAAGTGCTGTTGACAGGGGATGCCAAATTGACTCCATATTTTTAGATTTCCGGAAGGCTTTCGGCACCGTTCCTCACAAGCGTCTTCTAACGAAACTGCGTGCCTATGGAATATCACCTCAGTTGTGCGACTAGATTCGTGATTTACTGCCATAAAGGTCACAGTTTGTAGTAGTAGACGGAAAGTCATCGAGTAAAACAGAACTAATATCCGGCGTTCCACAAGGTAGTGTTATAGGCCCTCTGTTGTTCCTACTCTATATTAACGACGTAGGAAACAATCTGAGTAGCCCTATCAGATTGTTTGCGGATGGTGCCGTCATTTACTTTCTTGTAAAGTCATCAGATGACCAAAAAGAATTGAAAAATGATTTAAATAAGATATCTGCATGGTGCGAAAAGTGGCAAATGACCCTGAATAAAGAAAAGTGTGAAGTTATTCACATGAGTACTAAAAGAAACCTGCTAAATTTCGATTACGCGAGAAGTCACACAAATCTAAAGTCTGCAAATTCAGCTAAATACTTACGGATTACAATTACAAATAACCTAAATTGGAACGATCACACAGATAATGTTGTGGGTAGAGCAAACCAAAGACTGCAATTCATTGGCAGAACACTTAGAAGATGCAGCAGGTCTACTAAAGAGACTGCTTACACCACGCTTGTCCGCATAATTCTGGAGTATTGCTGTAAGGTGTGGGATCCGCATCAGGTGGGACAGTCGGATGACATCGAAAAAGTTCAAAGAAGGGCAGCTCGTTTTGTACTGTCGCTAAACAGTGGAGATACTGCCACAGACATGATACGTGAATTGGAGTGGCAATCATTAAAACAAAGCCTTTTTTCGTTGCGACGGGATCATCTCATGAAATTTCAGTCACCAGTTTTCTCTTCCGATTGCGAAAACCTACATAGGTAGAAATGATCATCACGACAAAATAAGAGAAATCAGGACTTGCACAAAAAAATTTAAGCGCTTGTTTCTCCCGAGCTCCGTTCGAGAGTGGAACGGTAGAGAGACAGCTTGAAGGTGGTTCATTGAACCCTCTGCCAGGCACTTTATTGTGAATAGCAGAGTAATCACGTAGATGTTGATGAATCACGCGTAGACACCAATTGTATCCGCATTGTTAATGTTGTATCCCGCCTGGAAGGGGGTGCGTGGGTCTGCTCCTGAAAACTGAGGGTAGGCCGAATGTAGGAAGCCAGGAGGAACAGGTGAGGTCGAACACTTGGTACTGCAAATAAAAATGGTTTTACTACACTCCTGGAAATGGAAAAAAGAACACATTGACACCGGTGTGTCAGACCCACCATACTTGCTCCGGACACTGCGAGAGGGCTGTACAAGCAATGATCACACGCACGGCACAGCGGACACACCAGGAACCGCGGTGTTGGCCGTCGAATGGCGCTAGCTGCGCAGCATTTGTGCACCGCCGCCGTCAGTGTCAGCCAGTTTGCCGTGGCATACGGAGCTCCATCGCAGTCTTTAATACTGGTAGCATGCCGCGACAGCGTGGACGTGAACCGTATGTGCAGTTGACGGACTTTGAGCGAGGGCGTATAGTGGGCATGCGGGAAGCCGGGTGGACGTACCGCCGAATTGCTCAACACGTGGGGCGTGAGGTCTCCACAGTACATCGATGTTGTCGCCAGTGGTCGGCGGAAAGTGCACGTGCCCGTCGACCTGGGACCGGACCGCAGCGACGCACGGATGCACGCCAAGACCGTAGGATCCTACGCAGTGCCGTAGGGGACCGCACCGCCACTTCCCAGCAAATTAGGGACACTGTTGCTCCTGGGGTATCGGCGAGGACCATTCGCAACCGTCTCCATGAAGCTGGGCTACGGTCCCGCACACCGTTAGGCCGTCTTCCGCTCACGCCCCAACATCTAGCAGCCCGCCTCCAGTGGTGTCGCGACAGGCGTGAATGGAGGGACGAATGGAGACGTGTCGTCTTCAGCGATGAGAGTCGCTTCTGCCTTGGTGCCAATGATGGTCGTATGCGTGTTTGGCGCCGTGCAGGTGAGCGCCACAATCAGGACTGCATACGACCGAGGCCACAGGGCCAACACCCGGCATCATGGTGTGGGGAGCGATCTCCTACACTGGCCGTACACCACTGGTGATCGTCGAGGGGACACTGAATAGTGCACGGTACATCCAAACCGTCATCGAACCCATCGTTCTACCATTTCTAGACCGGCAAGGGAACTTGCTGTTCCAACAGGACAATGCACGTCCGCATGTATCCCGTGCCACCCAACGTGCTCTAGAAGGTGTAAGTCAACTAGCCTGGCCAGCAAGATCTCCGGATCTGTCCCCCATTGAGCATGTTTGGGACTGGATGAAGCGTCGTCTCACGCGGTCTGCACGTCCAGCACGAACGCTGGTCCAACTGAGGCGCCAGGTGGAAATGGCATGGCAAGCCGTTCCACAGGACTACATCCAGCATCTCTACGATCGTCTCCATGGGAGAATAGCAGCCTGCATTGCTGCGAAAGGTGGATATACACTGTACTAGTGCCGACATTGTGCATGCTCTGTTGCCTGTGTCTATGTGCCTGTGGTTCTGTCAGTGTGATCATGTGATGTATCTGACCCCAGGAATGTGTCAATAAAGTTTCCCCTTCCTGGGACAATGAATTCACGGTGTTCTTATTTCAATTTCCAGGAGTGTATGTACTTAACTTTGGCTGAGATGAGCACGTAGGTGCGAAGCCGTACATCAAGTTACAAAAGCTCGCCCACTATTAAATAGAAACTATGTTGCTTGGTCGTCTACTCGGAATCAGATGGGCTGAATCCGGAGCGGCGCTCGTAAAGCTGCACAGCGCCGGCTAGAGGGCACTGTCGTCGGTGTCGGTGTCGTAGTGCCAACCTAGTAGAGCGCACCTACGTTGTGGCATCGTAGCTATCGATGCCACAGTTAAGTCGATGCACCACCGTGGCTTTGTAAGAGTTTCACTCCGAGTTCGTGCACAGCTCCGTGAGCAGATGGTACTGACAATCCAGCCCGAAGTGCTGAAATGGCGCAACCAGTTTGTCGGACTTGTTACTGTGGCCGCTCGTAACTTGTCCAGTGCGGCACCAACCGATCCGCCACTTGCCAGAGTGCGAGACACGGGCCACCGATAGCAGCCGAATTCCCGATACTGTTTCAAGCATATGTGATACGAATTATATGAATGCGTTGTGTCCGTTCTTTCGGATGTGGGACAAGGACTGCGGATAGGTGGCGTTCGGTGGAAATGTGGGTCGGCCGTGAGGCGTACCGACATAGTCTGCACAGTTGAGATGAACATTATGTCCCGGGTGGCGCAGTGGTAAACGCACCTACCTAGTAAGTAGGAGATCCTGCGTTCTAATCCCGGTCCGGCACGCATTGTCACTTATGACCGCTGATGTCCCAATGCAGCTGACATCAGTAAACCTTTCCCTTTCCTTTCTCCCCCTCCACCTTCAATTTACTTATACTGTTTCAAGCGCAGCGCCACACATGGCACTTGTGCTGTATGTCGTACATCTGTACTTTAACATTTGTCAATTTCTTCCCCTCAAATCGTGCTAAGTTGTGTTGCAAGAACCCCTCAGTACAGTTACAAAAGCTCGTAAACTTTTCACAGCCATTAGTATGGAAATGGGATCGTACAGACACACCATAGTTTGACCGTCGCGCAGACTCCCGTATGAAGGACATAGAAATAGGCTTCCCTGGCACTGAGAATCAACAGAAAGAGCTGAAAACAAGTAAGTCGCCAAGTCCGGACGGAATACTGAAACCTCCCCTTAGAAAAATTAATGAATGACTGTGCTGATAAACCTCTTACGTTGTTTGATTTTCAAACAGCTGAGCAAAACTGAACGTACTCAGACATTTCTCTCTTTACTTATTCTGATCACTAAACGACACACAATATTTTTAGCGCAACGCAATCTGACTTTCAATAATCCCTACAAAAGAATGGCCCTGACTAACAATAACCTATACCTTTCATGAATCACTTACCTTACAAAAATCTTCGTTTCTCGAACTACTGCAATACAACGAGCGCCAATACTGCCAGCTAAATAAAAGATTCTAACTACTGAAGGCACTAACTACTGATAGGCATAGTTAGCAAATGAAAGATTTTGATAGAGAACAAACACTGTATTTACCTTAATAGTGCTCAAAAGTCATTATATATAAAACTCATGAAGTTTTGTTCGGCTGAAGCCGCACTTCAGGTTTCTGCCGCCAGAGCGCTCGAGAGCGCAGTGAGACAAAATGGCGACAGGAGCCGAGAAAGCGTATGTCGTGCTTGAAATGCACTCACATCAGTCAGTCATAACAGTGCAACGACACTTCAGGACGAAGTTCAACAAAGATCCACCAACTGCTAACTCCATTCGGCGATGGTATGCGCAGTTTAAAGCTTCTGGATGCCTCTGTAAGGGGAAATCAACGGGTCGGCCTGCAGTGAGCGAAGAAACGGTTGAACGCGTGCGGGCAAGTTTCACGCGTAGCCCGCGGAAAATTGGCTCATGCCACAACTGGAGACCGACAGCGCCGACTTCATCTCTCAACAGGATGGTGCTCCACTGCACTTCCATCATGATGTTCGGCATTTCTTAAATAGGAGATTGGAAAACCGATGGATCGGTCGTGGTGGAGATCATGATCAGCAATTCATGTCATGACCTCCACGCTCTCCCGACTTAACCCCATGCGATTTCTTTCTGTGGGGTTATGTGAAAGATTCAGTGTTTAAACCTCCTCTACCAAGAAACGTGCCAGAACTGCGAGCTCGCATCAACGATGCTTTCGAACTCATTGCCGAGTGTGGGAGGAACTTGATTATCGGCTTGATGTCTGCCGAATCACTAAAGGGGCACATATCGAACATTTGTGAATACCTAAAAAAACTTTTTGAGTTTTTGTATGTGTGTGCAAAGCATTTTGAAAATATCTCAAATAATAAAGTTATTGTAGAGCTGTGAAATCGCTTCAATCATTTGTAATAACCCTGCATATATATATATATATATATATATATATATATATATATATATATATATATATATATATATATATATATACATATATATACGATCTGGACGTGTGTCCGCCAGAAAGAGTAAATTTGTAAGACTGGACGTCATGAACTTATATATATATATATATATATATATATACGTCCAGATCGTCCGCTCTTAAAATTCTGCCATCTCTCTCCCCACATCCACCACTGCTGGCGGCTCACCTCCAACTGCGCAACGCTACGCGCTGTTCACATCCAACTGCCCAACACTACAATAACTACTATTCCAATAATGCCAACCAGCCACAGACTTCACACAGCACAGTCATTGATTTTCATATAGAGCGCTACGTGGCGTTTCCAACATAAAAACCTAAACAGCCTACTTACAATACCAATTCGGTTTTACAAAGAGTCATCTTCGGCAGTACCTCCGTAGCTTGCATATATCGCGAATACTTCGCTCAGTTCAGACTATCGAGCAGCTGGAAACAAGCGCAGGTGCTCATGTATATAAGAAAGGAGGAAGAAAGGATCCGCACAATTACATACCAACATCCTTAGCATGGGTTGCTGCAGAATTTTTGAGAATATTCTAAATTCGAATACAATAAATTTCCTTCAGACAGACAAGCTTGTGGCCACAAATCAACTCGGATTTAGAACGCCCGTGCGAAACTCAGTTTACCCTATTCTCACACGATATCTTGCGAACTATGGAAGGAGGGCAACAGGCCGATTCCATATTCTTAGTTGCCGGGAAAGCGTTTGCAGCAATACTCCACTGCAGACTGTTAACGAAGGTCCGAGCACGCTGAATAGATTCCCAGATATTAAGTGGCACAAAGGCTTTTTAAATATGAGAAGCTAGTACGTTGTTCAAAAATGTTCAAATGTGTGTGAAATCTAATCCCGCGCGGCTAGTACATTGTCCTCGATGGCGAGTGTTCATCAGAGACACGACTATCATAAGAATTCCTCAGGCAAGTGTGATAGGGCCGATCTTGTTCTCTACATACATATATGACTGTAATCGTTCAGATACTGTATTAGTGGTCTACTGCTTGACGCAATCAAATACTTCAGCGTAACGTTGCACGTAAGGTTTGTAGTAGGGAAGGCGAATGGTACCCTTCGGTTTATTGGGAGAATTCTACGAACGCTGTAACTCATATATAAACATGGCCGCGTATAGAGCACTAGTGCAACTCATTCTGAGGTACTGCTCGATTGATTGTGATTCCCACCAAGTCAGAGTAATGGAAGATATCGATAGAATTCAGAAGTACGCTATTAGCGGCAGATTCGATCAACACACAAGTACTTCATACGTGTTTCATGAATTCAGACAGGATCGCTGGATGGAAGACGACGTTCTTTTCGGGAAACACTGTTGAAATATTTAAACCAGCATTTGCGGCTGATTGCGGAACGATTCTACTGCCGACAATTGGCTTAAGGAGCGCTACCAGCGGCACAAACTCTCTACTCCTCAGCTAAACGCTGTAAACAATATTAACTGACACAAACAAATAACTAAAGGGTGAACATTTTACACGTCTTTAAAATCTATAAATGTATGAATTCTTTTGGCGGTTACATAACATTAGAAATGTTGAGTTCTTTTGTTGTTTGAATTAAAATCGATGGAATAAAAATAAACATAAAAATGTATATTTAAAAACCATTAGAAAAAACTGCGACGTTATTTTCAAGTAGAGAACTACACATTCACTAAACACATGAATGACATGCACTGGCAAAAATGATTTCGGGGGGGGGGGGGGGGGGGGGGAAGAATGTGCTCTGAAGTGTTGAAAGCTATGGATATACGTATAGAGAAAGGATCCATGTGGGAGGAGGTAAACGGATGCGAAAAGCAAGACCGAGAGCACGGCGCTCAATGAATTGGAGGGAATGATAGAGGGGTGCAGAGGATATCCTGGCGATTCTACTTTTTTCTCTGCTTGGCTTATATGCTTTCCTCACAGCGCCGCGTGCCCGCAACCATACCAGGGGCATTACGTCTTGTCGTGGGCAGTCGTGATCGTATTCGTCTCATCAGCATATATTAATGTGGTGGTAGAAGGGGAGAAAGTCCTTTCTCTTAACCTACATCGAATAGCACAGGCGCCCCATCATGTCCAGTCGCCTTTCCTCTGTTGAGTAATTTTAGTTGAATTTCTAATCTACTATCACTTATCCAAATAGCTTTCATTTCCGCATAACAAAGGGGTTGCCTGTTACAGTGTGTCACAGTGAAACTATTTCTCAGATCGAATTCAACCGAGCGAGGTGGCGCAGTGGTTAGACACTGGACTCGCATTCGGGAGGACGACGGTTCAATCCCGCGTCCGGCCATCCTGATTTAGGTTTTCCGTGATTTCCCTAAATCGCTTCAGGCAAATGCCGGGATGGTTCCTTTCAAAGGGCACGGCCGACTTCCTTCCCCGCCCTTCCCAAATCCGACGAGACCGATGACCTCGCTGTCTGGCCTCCTTCCCCGAAACAACCAACCAGATCGAATTCATTATTTGGGCTTTCTCTTTTTCATCTTCCATTTCGGTACCAATATCATCACTGAGATACTGGATAAAAGACTTATTGATTTACTGTTATTACGTATTGTCAAAACTCCTTGCCATTTTCAGCGATCTGTTGACAGATTTTTCTTTTCATTGGGTGCTTCTCTCATTTTTCTCCTTACACTCATTTTTGGCTTTGCCCAACATTTGTAAGTCGTCGTCCCCCCCCCCCCCCCCCGGAACGTCTCAGATTAGACAAGTGTAGCCCCAATGTTTGCGTGGTAGAGTGATTATGGTGTACGCGTACGTGGAGAGAGTGTTTGCGCAGCAATCACCGACATAGTGTAACTGAGGCGGAATAAGGGAAACCAGCCCGCATTCGCCGAGGTAGATGGAAAACCGCCTAAAAACCATCCACAGACTGGCCGGCACACCGGACCTTGACACTAATCCGACGGGCGGAGTAGTGCCGGGGCTAACCGGGCGGGCAGTCATCAAGGGTACACGACTGAGCCTTCGGATTCAAAAGCCCATATCGATGAAGTTTCGTTGAATCGTTCGCACGCTGACACTTGCTGATGGCCCAGCACTGAAATCTGCAACAATCTGCAGAAGGGTTACACTTCTGTCACGTTGAACGATTCTCTTCAGTCGCCGTTGGTCCCGTTCTTGCAGAATCTTTTTTCTGGCCGCAGCGATGTCAGAGATTTGATATTTTAGCGGATTCCTGATATTCACAGTACACTCGTGAAATGGACATACGGGAAAATCCCCATTTCATCGCTACCTCGGAGATGCTGTTCCCATCGCTCGTGCACCGACTATTACACCACGTTCAAACTCACTTAAATCTTAAAAACCTGCCATTGTAGTAGCAATAAGCGATCTAACAAGTACGTCAGACACTTGTGTTATACAGGGTGAGTCACGTAACGTTACCGCTGGATATATTTCGTAAACCACATCAAATACTGACGAACCGATTCCACAGACCGAACGTGAGGAGAGGGGCTAGTGTAACTGTTTAATACAAACCATACAAAAATGCACGGAAGTATGTTTTTTAACACAAACCTACGTTTTTTTAATTGGAACCCCGCTAGTTTTGTTAGCACATCTGAACATATAAACAAATAGGTAATCAGTGCCGTTTGTTGCATTGTAAAATTTTAATTACATCCGGAGATATTGTAACCTAAAGTTGACGCTTGAGTACCACTCCTCCGCTGTTCGATCGTGTGTATCGGAGAGCACTGCAACATACATCGCGTTTCTACAGAATGATCTGCCAACGTTGCTCGAAAATGTCCCACTGGAAACGCGTCGACGTATGTGGTATCAGCATGATGGTGCACCTGCACATTCCGCAATTAACACTAGGCTGACCCTTGACAGGATGTTCGACGGGCGTTTCATAGGACGTGGAGGACGCATAAATTGGCCAGCCCGTTCTCCTGATCTTACACCTCTGGACTTCTTTCCGTGGGGTACGTTAAAGGAGAATGTGTACCGTGATGTGCCTACAACCCCAGAGGATATGGAACGACGTATTGTGGCAGCCTGCGGCGACATTACACCAGATGTACTGCGGCGTGTATGACATTCATTACGCCAGAGATTGCAATTGTGTGCAGCAAATGATGGCCACCACATTGAACATCTATTGGCCTGACATGTCGGGACACACTCTATTCCACTCCTTAATTGAAAATGGAAACCACGTGTGTACATGTACCTCACCCCTCATGGTAATGTACATGTGCGTCAGTGAAAAAGACCAATAAAAAGGTGTTAGCATGTGGACGTAATGTGCTGTTCCAGTCTCTTCTGTACCTAAGGTCCATCACCGATCCCTTTGGATCCCTACGTAATTCGGTGCTCTCCGATACACACGATCGAACAGCGGAGGAGTGGTACTCAAGCGTCAACTTAAGGTTACAATATCTACGGATGTAATTAACATTTTTACAATGCAACAAACGGCACTGATTACCTATTTGTTTATATGTTCAGATGTGCTAACAAAACTAACGGGGTTCCATTTAAAAAAACGTAGGTTTGTGTTAAAAAACATACTTCCGTGCATTTTTGTGTGGTTTGTATTAAACAATTACACTAGCCCCTCTCCTCACGTTCGGTCTGTGGAATCGGTTCGTCAGTATTTGATGTGGTTTACGAAATATATCCAGCGGTAATGTTAGGTGACTCACCCTGTATAGGCGTTGCCAACCGCAGCGCCGTATTCTGCCTGTTTTACATATCTTTGTTCTTGAACACGTATGCCTATACCAGTTTCTTTGGCGCTTCAGTATATTTCACCTGTATCTCTAGCGAACTTCGCCCTGCAGTGTCATCTTCACGCAGCTGAATGTTCATAACGTCGTGTCTCTTGAACTATAAGATAGTTTTACAGGTACATCTAGTGGTATATGTGACTACTGTTTGCGAAATGTTTTCTGAACACGCATCTCAGTGTTTCTGACGTCAACTATGAGTCGTACAGTGATACAATTTTACTGGCCCATTCAGTCGTTTACAGGGTGTTCGGAAATTCCAGTTACAAACTTCTACGCCTTGTAGAGGGGAGTGAGTATTTAATATTTTCAGTAGGCACCGTTCTATGACGGTTTCATTTCAGATGTGTGACATGTTCGCTTCTGCTTGAGGAATTGAACTAGTCGTGACGCAGTAAATTACACTACTGTCCATTAAAATTGCTACACCACGAAGATGACGTACTGCAGACGCGAAATTTAACCGACGGGAAGAAGATGCTGCGATATGCAAATGATTACCTTTTCAGAGCATTCACACATGGTTGGCCCCGGTGGCGACACCTACAACGTGCTGACATGAGGAAAGTTTCCAACCAATTTCTCATACACAAACAGCAGTTAACCGGCGTTGCCTGGTGAAACATTGTTGTGATGCCTCGTGTAAGGAGCAGAAATGCGAACCATCACGTTTCCGACTTTGAGAAAGGTCGGATTGTAGGCTATCGCGATTGCGGTTTATCGTATCGCGACATTGCTGCTCGCGTCGGTCGAGATCCAATGGCTGTTAGCAGAATATGGAATCGGTGGGTTAAGGAGGGTAATACAGAACGCCGTGCTGGATCCCAATGGCCTCGTATCACTAGCAGTCGAGATGACAGGCATCTTATGCGAATGGCTGTAACGGATTGCGCAACCACGTCTCGATCCCTGAGCCAACAGATGGGGACGTTTGTAAGACAACAACCATCTGCACGAACAGTTCGACGGCGTTTGCAGCAGGATGGACTATCAGCTCGGAGACCATGGCTGCAGTTACCCTTGACGCTGCATCACAGACAGGAGCGCCTGCGATCGTGTACTCAACGACGAACCTGGGTGCACGAATGTCAAAACGTCATTTCTTCGGATGAACCAAGGTTCTGTTTACAGCATCATGATGGTCATATCCATGTTTGGCGACATCGCGGTGAACGCACATTGGAAGCGTGTATTCGTCATCGCCATACTGGCGTATCACCCGGCGTGATGGTATGGGGTGCCATTGGTTACACGTCTCGGTCACCTCTTGTTCGCATTGACGGCACTTTGAACAGTGCACATTACATTTCAGATGTGTTACGACCCGTGGCTCTACCCTTCATTCGATCCCTGCGAAACCCTACATTTCAGCAGGATAATGCACGACCGCATGTTGCAGGTCCTGTACGGGCCTTTCTGGATACAGAAAATGTTCGACCGCTGCCCTGGCCAGCACATTCTCCAGATCTCTCACCAATTGAAAACGTCTGGTCAATGGTGGCCGACCAATTGGCTCATCACAATACGCCAGTCACTACTGTTGATGAACTGTGGTATCGTGTTGAAGCTGCATGGGCAGCTGTACGTGTGCACGCCATCCAAGCTCTGTTTGACTCAATGCCCATGCATATCAAGGCCGTTACTACGGCCAGAGGTGGTTGTTCTGGGTACTGATTTCTCAGGATCTATGCACCCAAATTGCGTGAATATGTAATCACATGCCACTTCTAGTATAATATATTTGTTCAATGAAACCCGTTTATCATCTACATTTCTTCTTGGTGTAGCAATTTTAATGGCCAGTAGTGTATTAAGTAAATATAATGAAACGTCCGTTTATCCCCTAAGCACATTTTTTTTTATTAAGACTTATACTTTACGCGTTTACATTATTCCAAAACAAAAATGAACCCAGCATACTGTGCAGCACCGATGCATTACAACAGCGTCTCGATGTGACGACCGTCAATGTTGTTACAGACATTGTGCCCGCAAAGCATGTTCTGGTACACACCCTCCATCTCACCTGGTGTCTAATTTCTAGAGTAGCTGGGAGAACTCGTGTCAGCAAATCTTGCTCTGTCTCTGCACGAGTCTCGTAAATTAAACTTTGCATTCGACCTTACAAGAAGTAGTCCGTAGGAGTTAAATTCGGCGATCGCGTCGGCCACGAGGTTGTACTACCTCGGCTTATCCATCTTTCACCATTTCGCCTGTTGAGATGTCTGCAAACCGCACTTGAGCAGTGAGTTGGTGCACCATCATGCTGAAACCACATTTCCTGACGCACATTCAGTGACACAGCTTCCAAAAACGGGTCCGATACGTTTTATAGGAATATCAAGTATACAAGACCAGGTTAGCTCGAGTGGAAGAAGATATGGACGTGTTACACATCTGAACTGAAACCGTCGTAGAACAGAAAGGGTACGTTTCCCGACATGGGTGCCTGTTCAAAATATTATGTACCCTTTCCCCTCTACAAGTCCTAGAAGTTTATACCTGCAATTTGCGAACACTCTCTATGTGAATAATGTCTATAAAACGTGTCGCGAATACAGTTAGTAGTGAAGAAGTAATAAAGCGTCATCCTTCATTCAGCAGTTTTACTGTATGAAAAGAGAAGAAAAAGTAAGCGATAAACGTCTCTCCTTTCAACATTTTGTTGGGGATGTCAGCGAGAAAAAGTTTCGTAAAGGTTTGAAATTAAGTTGAAAGTTTGTTGCAAGTCACTAAGTTCAAAAATGGTTCAAATGGCTCTGAGCACTAAGGAACTTTAGCTTCTAATGTCATCAATCCCCTAGAACTTAGAACTACTTAAACCGAACTAACCTAAGGACATCACACACATCCATGCCCGAAGCAGGATTCGAACCTGCGACCGTAGCAGCCGTGCGGTTCCGGACTTAAGCGCCTAGAACCGCTCGGCGACCGGGGCCAGCAGTCACTAAGTGTTATTATTCACAAATACTGGATGACTAAAGTACGAATATTTCCAAGTCGTGAGCTACACTGCTTCTTCACCCCCAGCCTCACCCCTTTGATAGGTAGATCGTTCTTATCCCCCCAGCGATTCATTCCAGACAGTAAGTGATATGTGTACTAAGTTTGTTTGAAATCGGTCCGGTTGTTTATGAGGAGTTCGGAAAATACTCACACACACATACATACTTACATCCATTTTTATAATATGTACATATTTATTATTATCAAGAAGTTCTAGAAATGAAATACAAGTCAGATATTCGTTATTGTTGAATTTCTCAAAGCAGATCACTGTATAAAGAAGCACATTTTAGAAAGTCTCTCTGTATCGTATAATAAATTCAGAAACAAGTTCGAGATGCAGTCGATCATCACATTGTCTACAGCAGTAATGCGATTCCTACGTTATTATATTCTTGATGTATACGGGTCTTCATCTTACAGGTAGGTTTTGTTTCTTGAAGACTGAACGCGCTTGCAAACCGCCTCTCTCGAAGCCATAATGGATTTTCCTCGTTTGATTGATGAGCTCGTCATGATTTCCTTCCTTGAGATTATTTCCCGAAAGTCTCCCAAATGAGACTGATGTGAAATTCGTTGACAGAAATATTTTTTCCGTCATTAACCTTGCAAATAACCTGATAAATTAGTATGCACATACCTAAGGTGTGGAAATATGGTACTTTTTGTACCATTTAATTGCTTTGCAAACACATTTCCGTAAGTTATGTACCACGTCCATTTTGACCACTGCATCCATACACTCGCAATCCAGCACAGATTTTGACTTCAATTTTTCCGAATGAATTTAGTGTTTAAGTTTCCTCGACTCTATGGCATGTGGTAAACATAAATACGTCTTTTCCTTCTTGCCCATTTAAAACGATCATAGTGTCTATTGTGCCGGCCGGAGTGGCCGTGCGGTTCTAGGCGCTACAGTCTGGAGCCGCGTGACCGCTACGGTCGCAGGTTCGAATCCTGCCTCGGGCATGGATGTGTGTGATGTCCTTAGGTTAGTTAGGTTTAAGTAGTTCTAAGTTCTAGGGGACTGATGACCACAACAGTTAAGTCCCATAGTGCTCAGAGCCATTTGAACCATTTGAACCATAGTGTCTATTGTGCTACATTCAGTCGCCCCTCTTTGTACTCTGTCATCTATACCACAATTATTTCGAAATCTAACGACAGGGGTGTCAAAGAATTTCAACATTTAGCACTCAAAACAAGTTTATAACTGGCACTAACTTACAGCCAGAACAGATCTGAACTCCTGGACAGAGAGTGCAGCTGTTTATACAAACAATAAAAAAAAAATGGTTCAAATGGCTCTGAGCACTATGGGACTTAACATCTGTGGTCATCAGTCCCCTAGAACTTAGAACTACTTAAACCTAACTAACCTAAGGACATCACACACATCCATGCCCGAGGCAGGATTCGAACCTGCGACCGTAGCAGCCTCGTGGTTCCGGACTGAGCGCCTAGAACCGCTAGACCACCGCGGCCGGCTACAAACAATAAATATTCCAGAATAGACAAAGACTACGGCCATAATATTTGTCAAGAACTGTCCACAAATAATAAATACCTTATTTCTCATGGCAGGTTTGTAACTGGGGAGCCGCAGCACGCCAGGTAGAGCCGCTAGTCACTACGCCACACTGCAAGAACCACACCTCGCTGCAATACTTTTCCTTTACACGCAAACTGTATCTACTATGTTTGTTCCTGTGTCATGCAACTAGTGGAAGGAATATGGACCTGTGTACCACATACACACTGAGGTGACGAAAGTCATGGGATACCTCCCAACAGCGTGTCAGACCTCCTTTTTTCCGGTAGCCGGCCGCGGTGGTCTCGCGATTCTAGGCGCTCAGTCCGGAACCGCGCGACTGCGACGGTCGCAGGTTCGAATCCTGCCTCGGGCATGGATGTGTGTGATGTCCTTAGGTTAGTTAGGTTTAAGTAGTTCTAAGTTCTACGGGACTGATGACCACAGATGTTAAGTCCCATAGTGCTCAGAGCCATTTGAACCATTTTTTTTCCGGTTAGTGCATCACCTCTTCGTGGCATGAACTCAACAAGTCGTTGGAGAAATATTGAGCCATGCTGCCTCTACAGCCGTCCATAACTGCAAAAGAGTAGCCGGTGCAGGATTTTGTGCACGAATTGGCCTCCCGATTATATCCTATAAATGTTCGATGGGATTCATGTCGGCCGATCTGGGTGGTCAAATCTTTCGCTCCAATTGTCCAGACTGTTCTTCAAAACAATCGTGAACAGTTGTGGCCCGGTTACAAGGCGCATCATTGTTTAGAAACATGAAGTCCATTAATGGCTGCAGATGGCCTCCAAGTGGCCAAACAAACATTTCGAGTCAATGATCGCTTCAGTTTGACCGGAGGACCCCAATCCATTCCATGTAAACACAGCCGCACCATTATGGAGCCACCACCAGCTTGCACAGTGCCTTGTTGACGACTTGATTCCGTGCCTACTTGTGGTCTGCGCCACATTAGGATCCTGCCATCAGCTCTTACCAACTGAAATCGAGACTCATCTCATCAAGCCACGGTTTTCTAGTCGTCTGCCCGCATCTCGTGGTCGTGCGGTAGCATTCTCGCTTCCCACGCCCGGGTTCCCGGGTTCGATTCCCGGCGGAGTCAGGGATTTTCTCTGCCTCGTGATGGCTGGGTGTTGTGTGATGTCCTTAGGTTAGTTAGGTTTAAGTAGTTCTAAGTTCTAGGGGACTGATGAGCATAGATGTTAAGTCCCATAGTGCTCAGAGCCATTTGAACCATTTTTCTAGTCGTCTACGGTCCAACAATATGGTCAAGAGGCCAGGGCAGGTTATGTCGTGCTGTTAGCAGAGGCACTTGCGTCAGTTGTCTACTGCCATAGCCCATTAACGCCACATTTCGCCGCACTGTCCTAACGGATACGTTTGTCGTACGTACGGTGGTATGAGGTAGTGCCTGAAATGTGATACCCTCGGCACACTCTCGACACAGTGGATCTCGGAATACTGAATTCCCTAACGATTTCCGAAATGGAATGTCCCATGCGTCTACCTCCAACTACCATTCTGCGTTCAAAAACTGTTAATTCCAATCGTGCCGTCATAACATGTCGGAAATCTTTTCACATCAATCACCTGAGTGCAAATGACAGCTCCGACGATGAGCTGTTCTTTTATACCTTGTGTAAGCCATTGTACCGCAATCTGTATATCGCTGTGCATATCGCTATACAATGACTTTTCTCACCCCAGTGTGTTAATATAAGAGGCCATCAAATGAAATCGAGACAGATGTACACTCATGCTCATAAATTAAGGATAATTGCAGAAATTGCTGCCACACAACGTGGCACTACACAAAACTGGCGCTAATAGCATAGGCACATAGGGAACACACACGACACAGATCTGTAAGTCCACGGTATTGGTGATCAGTTGAGAAAACCGTCCCGAAACACATGTGCTACAAAACGCCACTGTTTCCTGTGCATGTACCCAGACACCAATATGGGATATGATCACCATGCACACGTACACAGGCCGCACAACGGTTTGGCATACTCTGGATCAGGTGGTGGAGCATCTGCCTCCCATTCTCGCACCAGTTCCTGTCGCAGCTCCTGACGTGTTATAGGGGTATGAAGACTTGCAGCGATACTTCCACTGAGAGCATCCCAGACGTGCGCGATGAGGTTTAGGTCTGGAGAACAGGCAGGCCACTCTATTCGACTGATATCTTCTGTTTCAAGGTATTCCTCCACAATGGCAGCTTGGTGGGACCGTGCGTTATCATCCATCACGAGGAAGGTGGGACCCACAGCACCCCTGAAAAGGCGGACATACTGGTGCAAAAGACGTCCCGATACACCTGACCTGTTACAGTTCCTCTGTCCAAGACATGCAGGGGTGTACGTGCACCAATCATAATCCCACCCCACACCATC
The DNA here is from genome assembly GCF_023864275.1 of Schistocerca cancellata. Taxonomy (NCBI): domain Eukaryota; kingdom Metazoa; phylum Arthropoda; class Insecta; order Orthoptera; family Acrididae; genus Schistocerca; species Schistocerca cancellata. The sequence goes on along the minus strand of NC_064629.1, from coordinate 754,026,826 downwards.
AAAACACGACCTCAATATAGGTCACTTTCAAGGACATTAAGGGGCTTGTCTCTGGTTCCTCGTTCACGCCAGATGAAAACCCGGCGAGAATCACTGTTCAGACTATACCTGGACTCGTCCATGAACATAATCTGGGACCACTGTTCCAATGACCATGTACCGTGTTCTTGACACCAGGCTTTACAGGCTCTCCTGTGACCAGGGGTCAGTGGAATGCACCTTGCAGGTTTCCAGGCGAATAAACCATGTCTGTTCAGTCGTCTGTAGACTGTGTGTCTGGAAACACCTGTTCCAGTGGCTGCGGTAAGGTACCGAGCAAGGCTACCTGCAGTACTTCGTGGCCGTCTGTGGGCACTGATGGTGAGATATCGGTCTTCTTGCATTGTTGCACACTGTAGACGTCCCGTACTTCAGCGCCTGGACACGTTTTCTGCCTGCTGGAATCGTTGCCATAAACTTGAGATCACACTTTATGGCACACGGAGGGCTCTGCTACGACCAGCTACATTTTACCAGCCTCTAGTAGCCCTAGTATTCTACCCCTTCATAACGTCATCAATGTGTGTTCTTTAAGCCATTTTCAACACACAGTCACCATTAGCACGTCTGAAAACGTCTGCACACTTATTCGCTGCACCGTACTCTGACATGCACACACCTCTGCGTATGTGGACTGCTGCCAGCGCCACCGTGCGACGACCGCAGGTCAAATGTTCCGCATGGTCATACCCCGAGGTCATTTAAACCCGCAAACCGCACACCAGAGCGTTGTTTCACGATGTATCAGCATTATCCTTAGTTTATGAGCATGAATTTAGAAAAAAGTAAGTAGACTGTTTAATATTTCAAAAGGAATCGCTGTAACTGTTAATAATATATATTTATGCTGTTGAGAGAGAAGACGATCAGTGCCTTCGTGGAAAAATGATTTCCGTTGCCTATGGAATGATGTTTGTACTCAGGCGTACATTTCTTCCTACGGAGCAAATCCACGGCCGCTAACGTCTTTCTTCATGGATCCAAAAATATGTAAATTGCATCGGAAAATCGGTACAGTATGGATGATGTATAAGGGCTTCCCAGCGGAAATTCTGCAGCGTACTCGAAACAACCTTAGCAACATGTGCACACGCTCACTATACCCGCCCACATGTTGCCAAGATTGTTCCCAATGATTCATAGGCGGTACGTTATGACACGGTGCATTGTCATTCTAATGCAATCCACCTCCCCGAAATCTTCATCTACTGTAAGCGGTACACACTGTTGTAAAATGAATTCTTGTCCTTCCGCATTTACCGTTTCCTTAGGCGCAGTATGAGGACCTCACCCCAACTCTGAAAACCACACTCATACCGTAACACCACCTCCACCGTAATTCACTGTTGGCACTACACATGATGGTAGGTAACTTTCTTCACGTATTCGCGCAACCCAAAACCTTCCATCGGACTGTCACAGGGTATAGCATCATTTACCACTCCAAATCAGTCATCTCGAGTAATTCACATCCCAGTGGCGTCGCTCTTTGCTCCATTTCGAGCGTCGCTTAGCACTGGCCACAGAAATGTGTGGGTTACGAGGAGCTGCACAACCGTTGTAACTATTTTTTTCACCGCGCGGCTCACAGTCGTTGTGCTAACTGGACTACTCATAGCACTTTGGGATTCTCGAGTGATTTCTTACGCTGATTGCGTGTGATTTATTTTTTACAGACACCCTACATAATGCTCGACGATCGTTGTCCATCAGTACATGAGATCTGTTGGTCTCGGTTTAGTTGTGGTTATTCTTTCGCTTTCCACTTGACAGTCACACAATCAACTGTAGACTTGGGCACCTTTAGAACAGTTGGAATGTTATTGATGGATTTATAACTCAGATGACATCCAACGACTAGTACACGTTCAAAGTCACTATATCTCCTGATTGAGCCATTCTGCAATTACTGCTACTCTACCGTCAACACAATACTCCCCGTCTCTTTTTACATTGGCGGGTCTGCCACTCGTGAGTGTTCAGTTCCACATTACATACGGGATTCTGAATACTTCTGATCAGATAGTGTATACAGATTTTTAATTTGTTATAGTGAAAGTTTTTGAAATTACTTCTGATATACTCTGTGTTTCAGCGAAAGAATATACTTTAAGATCATAAATGTAAGTAACACGAAAGGCCCGACAAATATAGTTTGCCTTCCGAGACGACGTGATATAGGCAGTTGAGGTTAGCACAGCTGCATACGGGAAAGAGCCGGTGCAGGGGTAATCAGAAACAGCTGTCGATGTTACTCGCGGCCGGCTGGATTCAATAGGAGGCTGAGACAGGCTCGGTTGCGGCGAGACGCATCTGGGGAGAGCGCATCCAATTTCACGCAATTCCGCGCCGCGGACAGGCGCGGTCCTTTGTCCCGCACCCCGCAGCTGCCACCTAACCGACTAATTATCATTTTCTGCCCACTCACGCTCTCCATCAGGACTCCTCATTTCCTCTCTCGTTCGAATCATCTTCCGTGATTTAGGGCTGTGGCTGCAAAACCACCGAAAGAATCGGCAGCTGTGGTCAGAATTACAGAGAACTTTCTCGAATGACTTCCCAAATTAGGTAAAATCACGATCGCCAGGAATTTGTTTACATATAGAATAATATTGATAGCGTAAGTATGCATTACGCGGCAAAGTGAACCGAATGTGTAGCCTGGCAGTAAGATCGTGTTTACACCTATGAGGGTGGTTAGTAATAGCGCACATTCCAGTGTCGGGGCATTCCAGCACGCTGTATGTCCACATGCCAGTGCATGCATATCACACAAATTAAACACTGATCCGCACTTTTGTTTGACTATTCTCCTTGCACGCTAATCGCACATTTATCCGCAGTATGATGCGTGTGAATCTACGTTTCATCTTCATAACCCACTGGCTGTTTTAATTGATTTCTCGCAAATATTTAATTCAGTGTGTCTTTCTTTTATATTATGTTGTCTCGTTCGTACACGTGACGACTCGTTTATTGTGGCACCTTTAAAAACCAAATCTCACAGACAGAATAATGTATCTCAAAGTTCCCTTGCTGTTTTGAAGTCCAGTTAGGCGCAACAAAATCTGTGAAGTTTCGCAAGATCGGCATTTCTTTGTATTGTTATTAATGTCACAGAAATTGCTCCCTAACAGAAGATTTATCCATGTCGTCACTGGGGTATTCATTGTATGCCCTTCGCTTCAAGATACTTGAGTCCTCCACTACGTTCAGGGTCATTTCCTCCTGCTGTAAGTAGCACACTGTCGATTTACTCAAATTTTAACATCTGACTTGCACGTTATGTCGCTTTTCAGACGGTACTGGCATTCCTCTCTCCTTCTCAAAGCCAATAAATTTAATAACTTTAACAGCAAGTCGTCACCGCTGCCAGCAAAGGCATCTTCCGCGATCCCTTTCGAGGCTTCCTCTGCGATGTACCAACGGGCTCTATAGTGGAACCACCTTTATCCGGACTAGATGGATCCGAGGTCACCTGGATTACCGAAACTCCAAATATCCAGAAACTCAGAAAAAAATTCTAATGACAAACACATACGTAAACTTTATTTTCACGTAAAAGCACAAATTCTATATTACTTTCACATAAATTGAGGAGATGACGAAAAAAAGACAGCGATTTTAATACACTGAAATAATGAATAACTTTTGAGCCAAATTTGTGTTTCGTTGATGTCGAACACGACCATGCAGGCAGGCATTGTACCAGCTTTAGGTCGGCCGAAGTTGTTCCCTCCTAGCGTCCCAAAAAACCAAATGTTTACCCCAACTGCGTTGTTGCCGCTCTATGTATCATAAATGGCTTCATAATGAGGGGAAACTTCATCAGGTAATCAGTAATCACTGTCGTAATGGTTTGCAGATGAATCAATGGCGACAATTTCGTCGTCATAAATTAGCATTTTCAAAGAAAAGCCTTAAATTTCCTTCCGGTTATACTTCAAATCTGACACCGTTGGATTTCCAACAGATAATTCAGCGATAATTTTTTCAAAAATTCTCCTTTATTCTTTCTGTCCATTTTATCTTTCTGCCGTCCGCCCCCGGTAGCTGAGTGGTAACCGGCACGGTAGCTCATCGCGTTCGGTCAGAGGGTTTAGCTACCCTCTGTAATAAAAAAAACCTGAGAGAACGGGTCAACGAACAACCTGAACGGGTGTCATCGGATGTCCGCCACGAATAAATTCAAAGAACAATATACACTCCTGGAAATTGAAATAAGAACACCGTGAATTCATTGTACCAGGAAGGGGAAACTTTATTGACACATTCCTGGGGTCAGATACATCACATGATCACACTGACAGAACCACAGGCACATAGACACAGGCAACAGAGCATGCACAATGTCGGCACTAGTACAGTGTATATCCACCTTTCGCAGCAATGCAGGCTGCTATTCTCCCATGGAGACGATCGTAGAGATGCTGGATGTAGTCCTGTGGAACGGCTTGCCATGCCATTTCCACCTGGCGCCTCAGTTGGACCAGCGTTCGTGCTGGACGTGCAGACCGCGTGAGACGACGCTTCATCCAGTCCCAAACAAGCTCAATGGGGGACAGATCCGGAGATCTTGCTGGTCAGGGTAGTTGACTTTCACCTTCTAGAGCACGTTGGGTGGCACGGGATAGATGCGGACGTGCATTGTCCTGTTGGAACAGCAAGTTCCCTTGCCGGTCTAGGAATGGTAGAACGATGGGTTCGATGACGGTTTGGATGTACCGTGCACTATTCAGTGTCCCCTCGACGATCACCAGTGGTGTACGGCCAGTGTAGGAGATCGCTCCCCACACCATGATGCCGGGTGTTGGCCCTGTGTGCCTCGGTCGTATGCAGTCCTGATTGTGGCGCTCACCTGCACGGCGCCAAACACGCATACGACCATCATTGGCACCAAGGCAGAAGCGACTCTCATCGCTGAAGATGACACGTCTCCATTCGTCCCTCCATTCACGCCTGTCGCGACACCACTGGAGGCGGGCTGCACGATGTTGGGGCGTGAGCGGAAGACGGCCTAACGGTGTGCGGGACCGTAGCCCAGCTTCATGGAGACGGTTGCGAATGGTCCTCGCCGATACCCCAGGAGCAACAGTGTCCCTAATTTGCTGGGAAGTGGCGGTGCGGTCCCCTACGGCAGTGCGTAGGATCCTACGGTCTTGGCGTGCATCCGTGCGTCGCTGCGGTCCGGTCCCAGGTCGACGGGCACGTGCACCTTCCGCCGACCACTGGCGACAACATCGATGTACTGTGGAGACCTCACGCCCCACGTGTTGAGCAATTCGGCGGTACGCCCACCCGGCCTCCCGCATGCCCACTATACGCCCTCGCTCAAAGTCCGTCAACTGCACATACGGTTCACGTCCACGCTGTCGCGGCATGCTACCAGTGTTTAAGACTGCGATGGAGCTCCGTATGCCACGGCAAACTGGCTGACACTGACGGCGGCGGTGCACAAATGCTGCGCAGCTAGCGCCATTCGACGGCCAACACCGCGGTTCCTGGTGTGTCCGCTGTGCCGTGCGTGTGATCATTGCTTGTACAGCCCTCTCGCAGTGTCCGGAGCAAGTATGGTGGGTCTGACACACCGGTGTCAATGTGTTCTTTTTTCCATTTCCAGGAGTGTATAACAAAATGAGATTAAAAAAAAGTCGTCAGCGCGACGGACTGTTAATCCTAAGGGCCCGGGTTCGATTCCCGGCTGGGTCGGAGATTTTCTCCGCTCAGGGACTGGGTGTTGTGTTGTCCTAATCATCATCATTTCATCCCCATCGACGCGCATGTCGCCGAAGTGGCGTCAACTCGAAAGACCTGCACCAGGCAAACGGTCTACCCAACGGGAGGCCCTAGCCACACGGCATTTATTTTATCTTTCTGCCCATGAACACTACTACGCTGTTTCCCTTTGTTGTCATTTTCCAGTACAGTACTGTACAGCTCAATGTTAACTTTTTAACTGATATGCGCCACCATGCACGTATGGCGGCGAGTGAATTTAAATTAATAATTGTCGCCGTTGATTGTTGTCGCTATTACTTCCGAAATATTAAATACCATATAGCTGCTGAATTTAAAAAGGATAATCTAGGTGAACCGGAACCACGGATTAATGAGCGCTGCTAAACGAGTTTCGGCCGTACATCGGTGTGGAACTAGTTACGTGAGCTACTTAGTTCCAGCTAAGATTAGTAATAAGTACTGAAAAACATTTTCCGCAAAATGCTGATCATTGCTTACACCAGCCATTTGCGGACAAAGGTCTCCTCTAGAGTTCTCCGTGTATTTACGTCAGTCCTACTTGTTTCCTAATGTCATCCACCAACCTTGCGCCAGCTCGTCACCGCGGGCTTTTCTTATCTCTTGGAATCATGCAGGGAACTTCATTGGTCCATATGCCAGCCATTCGCTTGGCCTTATGTCCTTTCATTTCTGTTTCGTTTTCATTACAGTCATAAATAAGTATTCCACTGTCATAAATCGAAACTGGCTGTGCGCACTGACGGTAAAGTTTTGGTTTCAGACACTTTGCAAGAGTAGCCTTGAAAACTCAATTTAATTATCAAAATTGCTCTTCTGTTTCATTATTTTGCTATTACGTTAGTGTAATCTCTTCAGAATTTATTCTCAGGCCTACATTCAAACTTTCTCTCTTCCATTCGTTGCTCATGTTTCGTCTGCACTATAAATAAACAGAACAACGTGGTCAGTAATCGAAGGTTGTTAAATGTGTTCCATTAACATGTATTTTTCCTTCGCTTTCGCTTTTTAGGCAACTGAGGCTGCTGAGAATCTCTATGGTAGTTTGCAGTCCCTTTTTTTATACCATGTTGCATTTCTGGAAACTGTAACGCTGACGTATTTATTCAGTTTACGAAAACAGTTTGTATCAATATCTTGTTCCTTATGAGTGGTCAGTACAAGTTTTTTTTTTTGAAACGGAGTGACAAACTTTCTCAAGATCTATAAATCTTAAGCAAAGTGCAAAGTCCTACTCGTTGCTCCGTCGTACAATTTGGTTCACGTCTAGCAAATAGTTCATTGTGCAATACCCACTTCTACAGCCAATTTGTTCCTTTGTTTTATGACAATCTCATGTTTTCCCCACGTTTTTTATTACAGTCGTAAATACGTATTCTTCTCCAATTTGTTCCTGACCAGTTTATTACTTTTCTTGTACGTACTGTGTCCCTGAGCGCCTACCCCCCTCCAACACACACACACACACACACACACACACACACACACGCTTTCTACATTCCCTATTCGGTCGGCAATAATTTTAATGTCATACATACGATACGAGCCGGCCGCGGTGGCCGTGCGGTTTTAGGCGCTCAGTCCGGAACCGCGTGGCTGCTGCGGTCGCAGGTTCGAATCCTGCCTCGGGCATGGCTGTGTGTGATGTCCTTAGGTTAGTTAGGTTTAAGTAGTTCTAAGTTCTAGGGGACTGATGACCACAGATGTTAAGACCCATAGTGCTCAGAGCCATTTGAACCATACGATACGCGAGGTTTGCCGGGGCTACGAGGAAACGTGCGCTCGTACACGCGCGGATGCACATGTGCGCATACACACACACACACACACACACACACACTTGTACATTAGGTGTCATGATCAGGACTTCTGCCTTATACATCTGCAATGACTTTTCAGCTTGAGACTTCTTGTATTCAACGTCGTGAAGAGATAGCTCCTGAGGGCCAATGAGAGGGCTGTCGTCTACACGCAATTGAAATACGTAGGACACGCTAACGGATCCACCCTAACCTCCCTAGAGAGTAAATAAATTTCGTTAATTATTAAATGAATTACGAGAATTTTAAGTTCCTAAATAGTTTAAAACTAGCCATTCTGGAATTCTCCGAAATGGGTAACCATAACAGAGTTTACTGTGGGCTAAAAGTTTATAAGGTCCAGAGATATAACACTAGCAACAAAGATCCGTATTGTGAGGGCTATGGTCTTTCCAGTTGTGATGTATGGATGTGAGACCTGGATCATTAGAAAGGCTGAACGGCGCAGAATTGACTCCTTCGAATTGTGGTGTTGGAGGAATCTTCTTAGAGTTCCATGGACTGCAAAGAGAACCAACAGATCAATATTGGAGCAAATAAAACCAGATTTCTCCCTGGAAGGTCTAATGTTAAAACAAAAGCTGACCTACTTTGGACACACAATGCGAAGGCATGCCTCGCTGGAAAAAAATATTAATGCTGGGGAAGACTGAAGGAACTAGAAGAAGAGGACGTCAGAGGATGAGATGGATCGATGGCATCACAGAAGCAATGTGTTCCAACCTGGAAGGTCTACGGGAGAAAGTGCAAGACAGGAAAAAGTGGCGTGATTTGGTTCATGGGGTCATGAAGAGTCGGAACCGACTAAACGAATAGAGAGAGAGAGAGAGAAATTTAATGGGGTAAAAATTTTTGTAATGCATCTACATCGCATTCCTGCGGCTTGCACACTTCAGACTTTTTATTTCTCTATTTCCAGCTTCTACACGCAAGAGTATTTTTCCAATAGGTATTAACTATATTTAAATTTTACATTGTGCGATTTCCTAAAAAAAAATCATAGAACGTGACCACTACATACGTAACAGGCTCAGCAACATCGAGATTGACCGTCCGAATAAATCGACCACTACAGTTTTGATTCTACGGGACACGCAGCAAAAGTGACTGCTTTTAGAAGTAAAACAAGGAGCTCATGACAACAAGAGCACACTTTTGAAAAAAAACTTTATTTTCAATTTAATAGTCAGTTATTATTTTGTTTAGTCCTGCATTTATTCCCATCCTCGCCTATTGACTTCAGTTCTGTATATTATCTTCTCATAAGCAAAGTAATCTGACTGCCACTTTGAAATCCTCTCACTTCTGCTGTTAGCAAGTCTGTAAATACTGAATGCTCATTAATCTTTTGGTAAGGATATCACTGACCTTGTTAGTCCGTTGAAACTAAAAATTAGTTTATCGTTTTGTTTTCCAGTTACTTTCAAAGTCTCTCTATTATCTAATCTTCGAGATACGTCAGATTTACAGTGGCTCAATGAATACTGTTTCACATCGATACTTCACAATTGACCGTGCGGCGGATGTAACATAATGTACCAATGCCCCCCCTTTCCCGTGTCCTAATCCGTTCATTTCCGTGATATGCTCATGCTGACTAGATAACCCGTGATATTAGCATACCGACTACACAAGCCCGTGACGATTAGTGCCTATTTACTATTCACTCCATCCGTCTTGGTAAAGGAGCCGGAATGAAAAATAATATTCGAGAACTGGTCGAACGACTGTTTCCAATGCACCTGTACCTGTAATAAGCTTTTTCACGGCTGCATTTCTGGACGTTCTACCTTAAATCTAAACTTTAATAGTGGCAACTATTTACTTACAGCTCGTACAAAACAGATACGTGTTTCAAAGTTTTACTGACCTTCATAGTAGTCAACAGCATTGTGTATAACCCGTTGCCAGCGATGTGGAAGGCGTAGGATGCTCTTAGTAGTGCCAGTTGTGTTGACAGTTCGAGCAGCGTGGTCTATTGCCCAACGAATTTGTAGCAGTTCTGAAGCGAATGCCGTGAAGTGTTTCCTTCAGCTTAGAAATCGAGTTGAACTTACGAGGGCTTCAGTCAGGGGAGTGCAGTATGTGGTATAGCAGTCCCATCAGTCAAACAAATCAGTAACAGCTTGCACTGTACGTGCTTGAGCATTGTCCTGCAAAATGATGGTCAGATCCTGCAGAAAGCGTCATCACTTCTGTCTCTATGCTGTTCATTTTTGGAACACAGCCTACTACCAGCTTGGAGACAGAAGTGATGACACTTTCTGCAGGACCTGACCATCATTTCGCAGAACAATGCTCAAGCATGTACAGTGCAAGCTGTTACTGATTTGTTTGACTGATGGGGCTGCTAAGTGCTATACCACCAACTGCACTCCCCTGACTTAAGCCATCGTGAGTTCAACTCGATTTCTAAACTGAAGGAAACACTTCACGGCATTCGCTTTTGAACTGCTACAAATTCATCGGGCAATAGACCACGTCGTTCGAACTGTCACTGTTAAGAGTATCCTACGACTTCCACATTGCTGGCAACGGTTTATGCACAATGCTGGTGACTACTTTGAAGGTCAGTAAAACTTTGAAACATGTATCTATTTTGTACGAGCTGTAAACAAATAGTTGGCACTATTAAAGTTCCAACCCTCGTAACTAGTGTAAAGATGGGTACCCCGTACAGAAAAATTAAAGAGGGGTTTGGAGAAAAGGGAAGCAGCTGTGTGAATTTCAAAAGCAAAGATGGAAAACCAGTACTAAGCAAAAAGGAAAATCTGAACGGTGTAAGGAGAATATAGAAGGGCTATACAAGCGAAACGTACTTGAAGGTAATATCATTGAAAGATAGGAGAATGTAGATGAAGACGAGATGGAGATATGATATTGTGAGAAGAATTCGACAGAGCACTGAAAGACGTAAGACGAAATAAGGCCCTCGGAGTAGATAAAATTCCCTCAGAACTACTAATGTCCTAGGGGAAGCCAGCTACAAGAAAACTATTCGATCTAGTATACAGGAGAATGGAAAATCCGGTAGATGCCAACCGCAGGGAAGATCAGTTTGAATTACGCAGAAATGTAGGAACACGCGAGGCAATATTGAACCAACGACTTATCTTAGAAGATAGGTTAAGGAAAGGCAAATCTACGTTTATCACTTCTTTAGATTTTGAGAAAGCTTTTGAAAGTGCCGACTGAAATACTCTCTTTAAAATTCTGAAGGTAGCAGAGGTAAAATACAGGGACAGAAAGGCTATTTACAACTTGTACAGAAACCAGACGGCAGTTATAAGAGTCGAGGGTCAAGAAAAGGATGCGGTGGTTGAGAAGGGAATGAGAGTGTTGCAGCTTATCCCGACGCCATTCAATCTGTACGTTGAGCAAGCACTAAAGAAAAAAAAAAGAAAAATATGGAGAGGAAATTAAAGTTTAGGGAGAAGAAATGAAAACTTTGACGTTTGCCGATGACAATTTAATTTTGTGGGAGATGGCGAAGGACTTTAAAGAGCAGTTGAACGAAAAAATGGCTCTGAGCACTATGGGACTTAACTTCTGAGGTCATCAGTCCCCTAGAACTTAGAACTACTTAAACCTAACTAACCTAAGGACATCACACACATCCATGTGCGAGGCAGGATTCGAACGTTCGACTGTAGCGGTCGCGCGGTTCCTGACTGTAGCGCATAGAACCGCTCGGCCACTCCGGCCGGCGCAGTTGAACGAAATTGACAGTGTCCTGAAAGGAGGATGTAAGATGAACACCCAAAAAAGCAAAACAAGGGTAATGGAACGTAGTCGAATTCGATCAGGAGATGCTGAGGGTATTAGATTAGGAAATGAGAAACTAAAAGTAATAGTCGGGCAGTAAAATTTCTGATGATGGCCGAAGCACATATTGACTAAACTCCGTCCGAACAGGCCTTGGAAGGCCCAACGTTACTGACTTGCCTCCGTGTCATCCTGAGCCCACAGGTGCCACTGGATGCGGATATGGAGGGGCATGTGGTCAGCACACCGCTCTCCCGGCCGTATGTCAGTTTCCGAGACCTGAGCCGCTACTTCTCAGTCAAGTAGCTCCTCAGTTTGCCTCACAAAGGCTGAGTGCACCCCGCTTGCCAACAGCGCTTGGCAGACCGGATGGTCACCCATCCAAGCGCTTAACTTCAGTGATCTGACGGGAACTGATGTTACCACTGCGGCAAGGCCGTTGGCCGCCCGAAGCACATAGCATATAAAATGTAGCCTGGCAGTGGCAAGAATAACATTTCTGAAGAAGAGAATTTTATTAACTTCGAATATAACTTAAGTGTTAGAAAGTCTTTTTTGAACGTATTTGCATGGAGTGTAGCCTTGTATGGAAGTGAAACGCGAACGGTAAGTAGTTCAGACAAGAAGAGAATAGAAGCTTTTGAAATGCTGATGATTGGATGGGTAGATACTGAATACAATTGAAAAGAAAAGAAATTTTTGGCAGAACTTGACTAAACGAAGGGAACGATTTGATGGGACACATTCTGAGACATCAAGGGACCGTCCAATTTACAATGGGAGGGAAGTGTGGGGGAGGGAGGGGGGGGTAAAAATTGTAGAGGGAGACGAGGAGCTGAATACAGTAAGCAGGATGAAAAGGATGTAGGTTGCAGTAGTTATTCCGAGATGAAGAAGCTTGTCAGCATTGAGTATCTTCGAAACCTGCATCAAACCATACTTTGGACTGAATAACACAATAAAAACATTGCAGTTATATTTGATGATAGGTATGTGACATGGGGGGGTGAGATATTGAGGATTGTTGTGACTAAGAAACCAATGAAGAAAACAGTGTGTAAAACTCACTTCGTCTCTGTGATCGCATCAAATTGAGCATAGAGAAACCTGACGTGACCATAAACCGAATGATACTCACATTAGACATAAGGAGTAACTAAACAATGAAATAAATTTGCTTATTTGCAATTATTTGTTCTGACATTTTGAATTATTCACAGATTCACAAAGAGGGTGAATTCCTGTTGTTGCAGTGTACCATCCAAGCACCGGACATCATGACCAAAGTGTTCCGGCCACCAGAGAATTGTTCCATGTGTGTTGGTGTGCACCATGTAGAAAAAGTCGATAACATTTCACCAGCCGACTTCGAAGAAAAGTGAGTAAATTAAAAATAAATTCTTTTAGTCGTTACTGAATGAACTTTCGTACGTTTATATTTCAAATATGTGAATCTAATTCATCCAACTGATTAGTTTGTAACGTGTAAATTTAAGCAACATATCTGCCTATGTTGGAAATGTAATTACTTATGTGAACTCTGATGTACGAGAGTGACATTAACATACATACAGAGGAGAATTTTATAGATTCATGTTTAAAGTTCGAAATTAAATTACATTACTCGGTTTCCAAGGATCCCACAGCGAGGGGTCTCTTGGGATACTTTTCTACATCTACATCTACATGGATACTCTGCAAATCACATTTAAGTGCCTGGAAGAGGGTTCATCGAATCACCTTCACAATTCTCTAGTATTCCAATCTCGTATAGCGCGCGGAAAGAATGAACACCTATATCTTTCCGTACGATCTCTGATCTCCCTTATTTTATCGTGGTGATCGTTCCGCCCTATGTAGGTCGGTGTCAACAAAATATTTTCGCATTCGGAGGAGAAAGTTGGTGATTGGAATTTCGTGAGAAGATTCCGTCGCAACGAAAGACGCCTTTCTTTTAATGATTTTCAGCCCAAATCCTTTATCATTTCTGTGACACACTCTCCCACACTTCGTTATAATACAAAACGTGCTGCCTTTCTTTGAACTTTTTCGATGTACTCCGTCAGTCCTATCTGGTAAGGATCCCACACGACAAGCGTAGTGTAGGCAGTCTCCTTAGTAGGTCTGTTACATTTTCTAATTGTCCTGCCAATAAAACGCAGCCTTTGGTTAGCCTTCCCCACAACATTTTCTATGTGTTCTTTCCCATTTAAGTTGTTCGTAATTGTAATACCTAGGTATTTAGTTGAACCGCCGTTTGTAGGAAGGAAGGAAGGAAGAAAGAGTTTAACATTCTGTCGCAATTTAGTATCCATTGTTGTGACCCTAGGAACTTTCCTTCCTTGGCTACGCGATGAGAGGAAATCAAAGCAACATGCGGAGAGTTATTCCCACAGTTCTTGTTTGGACCCAAACAGGTGGAAGGTCCTTTCTTTCTACTAAACCAATGTTTGTGGATAACATTGAAAACATATTTGGCGAACTGTCTACATTTGGAAAGTTACAAAGTGGTTCCATCTGAATTCAGACAGCAAATTGTACCCAGCTCTGGGTGTTACTCTCTTGATGAAAGCCTGGTGATGTACGTGTTAGCGTTACACACCACAACCATGGAAAAAAATACGATCGTTTGTATCCAGCCCCAACGACATCGATCTTTGCCGCTACTGTGGCCAGTGTAAGACGTCGTGGTCTCCTGACCTTCATTGCTTACATATTCTGCCCTCACAATCATATTCCGCACATCAAGACGCTTCATTCGAACTCAAACTCGATAAGATAAAGTCAATGTTGTATGGATTCACGTAAACAATATGCAAATTACAAGTAAATCGCAAGTGCGCACCGAGGTTGAAATACTCGAGGCTGGCGTACACACACACACATTCAAGACACAACGGTCGCAAAAGCTTTTAGTTCGGGAGAGGCACACCGCACACCAGGAGGCCAGTCCCTTCAGACGACGAGTCAACCTACCTACGTCGGCCGGCGACCACCCGTAGAGCAGACAGCGTTTGCCCGAGTGAAAGGGAGAACGACCCCGTGTTCGGCTTAAAAGCAAATTCCGCTACATTGTGTGGGAGCCCCTAGCCTAAACATTCTTCACAAACATAGCACACAGTTTCAGAGGTTTTCACAGGGAGACAGCAAACGCCAAACGCCAAACGCCGATGCTACAGATTTCCGGATTGGTCGCCTTAAACGAAACGCCATTCTCCCGTTTTAGAAGAGCAATGCCGATTGGCAGACGATATTTCTGACGCCCTGAGCTGAAGGAGTAATGGAAGAGACTGAAAGATACCCCTTCACATCTGGCGTGGAGAGGGGCCGTTCCATTGTCGCTCTTGGAGCGAGAACACGTAACGAGAGCGTGCGCGCTTGTACGTATACTCAAAGAGCGAGGAACAAGTCTCTTCTCAGTGCTTCACTGGGAGAGCACCTCTGTCGAGAGCGAATCGGAGTGCGATTCCATATTGAATCCTTGCGATTAAGCGTTGTTCACTGTGTTGGCCGCCACACTTATTGTGCGGTGTGAACGGACAGAGCTATAGTTAAACACCTGCGAGCGAATTTTTGAGTGGCATCGCGGTGGACTGGTTATCTGACCGGTGTACCACGCCAGTAGTTAGACTAGGGGCGAATAGGAGTCCTTGACTTCATCAAGGTGTAGGGAGAGTTTGATTGGCGAAGGTCAATCCAGATAGGATGAGAGTTATCTTATTGATCAGCAGCGAGCGGCGCAGACAGCAGTCATCACAGCTTACGGTATTGTGCGCTACAACTCTTGCTAGCCCCATATTTCCTCCACAATAGTACACTTCACTGCATTTCACATGCGACAGCCTCGACCGTAACTAGCAACATTCTAACGGATAATTATTCAAGTTGAGTAGGTGCGGCTCTCAGCCATTCTGCCAAGTCAATAACAATCTTAAACTTTGTATAGAAATTTCATTAGCGAATCCTATCCTTAAGAGGTAATTTCACATTCCAAAAAGAACCCGGCAATAACTTGTTCAGTTCATAAGTAAAAGTGCCATTATGATTTCTCAGAATATAAAAATAATAATTTTCGTTAGTTTCATGTTTTTCTCACACTAACTAGCACTACTCCAGTACCCAAGTAGCCCACTAGTTACATAAGAAATTTTGTGAATTTTTGTGTCATTTCCTTACAGTGGACCACTCCAGAAGATATTTATTGCTGAAAGTTTTTCAGGCATTTCCCTTTAGAATGTTAGAAGCGTCTGTCTGACTTCTGTAGTACTGTGGGGGTGGAAATTGCATCTTGCAGGAGCCACAGGGTAAAGGGTACTTCTCAGATTAATATGTTGCGCAGAATGACAGAATGGCACCCACACGCTCACACCAGGTTGTCAGCGGTACTTGGTGTATTTACTCTCTCGACGTCGACATATGATAGTTGTGCAAATAAACGTAACCATGGCAAGTATAGGCCCTCCACTGTCGTGGGTGCTGAGACACTATCTTTGGGAAGCACTTTCCGCTCTCGGCTTGAGAAGCAGGTGCCTCCTCCAGCGTCTGCCAGTGACAGTGCTCCCTGTCGGGAACCCTCTCTCTGAAAATCCACAGATCAGAGGCGCAAGACAAGTCAGTGGCTGAAGGAGCCATGGATTTTGGGTCTCAGAGCTGCCCACACTTCCTCCGTTCCTACACCCACAACAGATCAGTCCAAACAAGAATTTCAGCCACGAAAAGTTGTGAAAGAGAGGAAGAAGAAGAAATCTCGGCTGGAAGCTGCTCCATTGATCCCAGTGGTGCCGGATCCCCCCATATGGTCGGATTCTGAGCCAATGTTCGTTGATATTGTTCCACACCCTCTGGTGACAATGTTCCTGTCCACCTGGCTGCTTCACACCTAACCAGGGTACCCTCAATGCGCACCCCAATGCCACTGTACTGGATATTACTGTCATGTTCTGGAACTACAGCAACTAATTTCCTCTTGTTCTGCGATCTGACTTTCTCTCCCTGATGACCATTACCCAACTGTTCGAGTTTACTGTGCATTCTGTCCGAACATTACTGGCCCTGAGAGCAGCGGGAGAGGTCTGTACATTGGTTCACACTGATGTCATCAGCGAGTGGATTCCCCTCCATACTACGTTGGAAGCGTAAGAGTGCAGACGACCCCAGCGATCACAATTCGTAACGTTTATTTTCTTCCAGGCAGTACACTTAGTTATCCACTACCTTAATCCAACAACTCCAACCCCCCCCCCTCCTCGTTTTCCTTTACTCGGGGATTTCAGTTTGTACCACCCCTTTAGGAAAGTGCACATCATCTAGCAGGGACCTTTTGACTGACAAGCTTCTTTCTGCTCTTGATTTTTGTCTTCTCAATGGCGGTGCTCCTCCCCATTTCAGTGACAAACGTGACATCTTTTCGGCTATCGACCTTGTGATCTCTTCTTCCAGTCTCGTGGCTCACAACAGATGTCACTACATGACGATCATGGTCACAGTGACCATATTCTGGTGGTTCTACGATTTCCTTGTCACCGCCCAAAAAGACCAAGTTCCATACTGGGGTCTTCACAGATTCAACTAATAGTTGTATACCTCTGTTGTCACCTTCATCCCCTTCCGCCCTGACAAACTGCATCAACCAGGTTTGCATCAACATAGTTGTGGGAAAAAGCTCTGAACCGATCACCTGCACCATATTCTGCTTTCTACAGGCCCATCTGCAGCCAGTTGGGGCCATGTTGGACCAAAGACATTGCAATTGCTACTCAAGTTCGTCGAATGGTCCTGCAATGTCTCAAATGACATCCCTTACAGGCGATATTTCTCACTTTTAAGCTTCTTCGTGCTAAGGCTTGTTATCTAGCCAAACACAGTAAGAATGAATGGTGGGGGCGCTACAACCCCTCTTTGGGAATTTATGCCTCTTCATCCTCGTTGTGGGCCAAGCTCCATAGTCCTCTGAGGCGCTTAAGATCAGCAATTGATCTGGATCTGTCCTTGAGCGATATTTGTACCTATGCATTGGTTCTTGCCGTACATCTTGCGACCCACTTCTGATTAATCTCAACAACGTGCTCTGCAAAATGCTTAAAAGGATGGTAGCCAAACACTTATGCTGGGACCTCGAATCATGGGACATTTTGTGCATTAGTGTGGCATCCATCAGAGTATTTGGCTCAGACAGAAACAGCAATACAACGTCAATTCTTTACTGCAATCTTTTTTGACTTGCATAAGCCATACGGCATTTCTTGGCGCCATTATATTTTACTAACTCTCCACTGCCGGGGCTTTTGAGGCTCTGTACCAATTTTTATTCATCAGTTTTCATCCCACTAGCTTTTTTATGTTAGAAGATAGAAGAAAGGTTAGAGTATAACGTCCCATCGATAACTAGTTCATAAAAGAAAACTCGGATTGTTTTAAGGACGGTAAGGAAACCGTTCATGCCCTTTCAAAGGAACCATTCCAGAATTTGCCTAGAGCGATTGAGGGAAATCACAGGAAACCTAAATCTGAATGTTGGACACGTATTTGAACCGTTGTCCTCCTGAATATGAGTTAAATGTGCTAACCACAGCGCTGCCTCGCTCGGTTTTCGGGTTAAATAGGTACCTCCCTCAGCTCATCACAACTCCAAGAAAACGGCGTCTCACAGGGCTCTGTGCTGAGTGTTACACTCTTCTCATCGCCATCAATGGGCTAGTGACCTCCGTTGGGCCATTGGTCGCCCTCACACTATGTGTCGAAGACTTTTGCATTTGCCATAGCTCTCACTCTGTAGTCTTAGTCAAATGCCTGCTCCAAGGTGTCATAAACTTTGTTCCACAGTCCCGATTTTTTCCACTCCTCTTTGACAAATGACTGCAATTGCTGCCCCATATTTGTCAACTAAAAAGTAGTTGTCTGTAAAAGCTTGACACTCTTTGGTCCATAGCCGAAATCTTTTGGGATCTTTTTGGATCACACTAATCTTCATATTAACCGGCGCAGGTATCACTGTTGGATCCAGTCCACCATCGTGGAGTAAGACTGACAACAGACACCTTCCGGACTAATCCTGTAGACAGTCTCCTTTTCTAAGGCAGGGATCTTCCCTACTTAGTTCCAATGATACCAAATCTTGCTCATATATACGATGGCCATCTGACAGTTCCTAATCATCCAACTTACCAAATTCTTTTTGGATAGAATGAGATCGATGTTTTGATGCCTGCCCCCAGGTGGGATTACCATCTGAAATGTGCTTTGGATGTTTCTGCCAATACCTCTGTCTAACCTCTTTAGAATGTGCTCCCTATGTTTCCCTGTGCACTGTCCCGTAGTTAGTTGCCAGACCATGAATTAAATCTACCACAAGGTCCTGCAGTTTCAGTCACCTCCATGAGTATTCAGTGTCTGTTCCTCTCTGTTCTTCAGGAGTACCAGGATGCTCCCACCATTTACATTGATGCTTCTAACACCATGGATAGGATAGGATATGCTTTTACATCTCCTGCCAGTCAGCTGATAGCCATTAACTGAGCCCTGTGTCTTATTAAACAGACCTCCCTAGACCATGTTTTATTTTATAGTGTCTCAATGAGCACTTTTGAGGTTATTGATTGATGGTACTCGTCACCCCCTGACATCCGCTATTTATAATCTTGATGACTTCATCGTCGTTCTGCCTGCTCAGTTTTCTTTCTCTGGGTCCAAAGTCATGTGGGAATCCTAGGGAATGAACTGGCCATCCGTCTGGCTAGAGAAGGGATTACACACCCAACATTCGTTTTGATCTGGATTCTTTGCCTCAAAAACTGGCGGACAACTCATAGACTGTTTAACTGGTTTCCCATTTTCTCAAATATAATGTCTTAAACTACTTTCAGGGGAGAGTAGTGTAGTTGGATTTGGGGAATCTCCTGCCGCATGCTGTGTCTGAGGGACCCTCAAAACTACTTCCTTTGCCAGCTGCTTCAGCCATCCCTCTGTTATTCTGGTTGTGCTTAGATGTGGTTAGCCCCTTTTCCTGCCACACCTTATTTTCCGTTTTAGGGGTAGCACTCTGGTGACTAATGGGGTGATATTCCTATGTTTACTGCTTTGACTATAACGGGTTGGCGGGGGGGGGGGGGAGGGATGACTGTGGGAGGAACGGCCCTGTAGCATGCAGAGCCCTGGGGAACGACCAACTCGCCTGAGCCACCTGCTGACATGATTATCACTCTAACCTCACTTTATTATTGCGGATTTTCTGGCCACAGAGAGGATCTGCTGAGACGTATGTACCGGCTTCGCCATATGCTTTTACATCTCCTTTATTTCTCAAATTTGGCATCAACATTGCTTTCAGTGCCTCAGTGTTATCACCCCTACAAACTTTCAAGATCCGAGCAAATTTCTCGCGAACGCCTGCCCGAGGTTCCCTGCATCTCGGCCTGTCAGGACAGAGTATCGTGGCACGGCCTCCCACCCCGCACCCTAGATGGCGTTCGCTTTCTATAGAGGGGCGACAGCCTGTCATCCACGACGCATTTGCGTGTAACTCAAACTTTCACGCAGTCAGAGACAATGGATTTCCAAGTAATTGTTTAGTTGCCAAAAGTTAATAATTCTAATTTTTGGAACAGTGATGTCACCATGTGCACTAAACTGCTCAATTTCAAATGATAATATACAATGCCAAGAGGTTCAATGCCGACAGGCAATCTACAGACTCAAGAAAGTCTGGAACCACATACACGCGTACATAAAGAGAAAAACCTAACTACTAAGCTAAAGAAAAGGAGAAGGTACCCCAGTAGTCAGATTATTTGAAATAGTAGCAATTAAGGTACGAGTAATGCTTTTAGGTACCAACAGAGTTTTATTTAGCTTAAACTGGTTTATAGAAACCGGAATTCGTCAGATTTAAAGTCAACTCCGAAGTATTAACTGAATAGGTGATGCGTTAAACGTTGACTCAGTGGGCACTAATATTTTTCTTCCATTCTGATGGAGATTACTCAGTGCTTAGGGATCTTGACGCCGCGTTACGCTCACCGGCAGCGACTACTTCATTCTGCATCCCCACGAATTCCGTAGCTTTCGGCGTCTGCTTAGTCTACACGCTGGGAAGGTGCTTCAAAATTGATTCTGGAGGCAGATAACCTAGCTGAATAGATGAGGGTGGATCAGGAGTGCTGTTTAATCATTCAAAACTGCAGTCTGTGTACAATCAACAGAAGTATTACCCCATTTGCAACGACCACTGTGGGTACCGAAAACAATACCTATTGGGTAGGTGTCGAAGCGAAGTGTGGGCGATTTTCACCGAGTTCTTATGCTTATTACAGGCTTCGTGCTACAGCCACGAGTTATGGGGATAATCCCAAAAGTAAGGTCTCCTATTTTTTTATAAGTACATAGACCTGTTTATTTTTACAATGGTTTACATCAGTTTACAGCTTGAACATTTAGCTATTTTTTGAAATAATCACCATTTCTGTCGATGCATTTTTGTAGACACTGTGGCAGTTTTTGTATGTCCATGTCATACCAGCTCGCCGCCATGCTGTTCAGAAAGTTATGAACCTCTTCTTTTACCTCGTCGTCGGAGCTGAATCGCTTTTAACGTAGGGAACAGATGATAGTCACTGGGTGCCCAATCAGGACTATAGGGTGGGTAGGTGATTATGTTCCACTGAAACTGTTGCAGGAAAGCAACGGTTTCCCGAGCGATGTGTGGGTGAGCGTGTACCCCTCAAGGAGAGTGTGTACGCTCTTGCTCAACATTCCTCTTCTCCGGTTCTGAATTGCCCGTTTGAGTTTTTTCAGAGTCTCACAGTACCTGTCAGCGTTAATTGTGTTCCCAGTGGGCATAACGTCGACCAACAGTACCCCTTTCCGATCCCAAAAAACGGTTGTCATGACCTTACCGGCAGACTGCGTTTGTTTGAATTTACGCGGCTTTGGCGAAGAAGGATGCCGCCATTGGCGTGATCGTTGCTTGGCCTCAGGTGTAAAGTGGTATGCCTAGGTTTCGTCACCCGTAACAATTGATTCCAGAAAGTTGTCCTGTTCGGCTGCAAGGTGGTGAAGAAAGAAGTATCAACTCGTTACCGCATGTGGTGCTCAGTCAGCATGCGTGGCACCCATCTTGCGCACACCTTCCGGTAGTTCAATGTTTCCGTCAAAATTCTGTGATCGGTGCATCGGGAAACCTCAGGAACCAACGTGCAGAGATCATCCAGGGTGATCCACCGATCTCCACGCATGCTTTGCTCAACCTTCAACACTCTCTCCTCAGAAAATGACAGTTTCCCGCTCCTTTGTTCGTTGTGAATTTCGGTCCGACCAGCTGCAAACTCTCTACACCACTTACAAACATTTTTGACATCCATGCACGACTCACCATACACTTCCGTTAATTGGCGATGGATTTCAATCGGCGCAGTGCCCTTTGCGTTCAAAAACCGGAAGTGCGCGCAATTCGCACTTGGCGGTAACATCCGACGGGAGCTCCATTCTCAACGACTGCCAAGCCGAGACTGAGCGCTTCACAGCGGCGTGCGCATGTTTACACACAGCGCGTGAAGCACTCTTCATAACAGTGTGACCAACTGCCACACAGAGTTCTGTACTTATAAAAAAATAGGAGACCTTACTTTTGGGATTACCCTCGTAGTTCACAGATTTACGTAGCAAACTCGTAAACTCTTTCTGCGAATGTTCCATAGTACGTGTGAACACGTAATGTGTTTTTGAAGGTGCGCACTCATGCTCAAATCAAGAAATGTAGCCCGCTTTTAACTGCAAAAAAGAAAAAGGTGAATACGACGCGAACTCCCGCTACGACACGTCCGGACTCCTCCCTCAGCTTCCCCACCTCTGCCGTCGCACTGTCCGTCGCTTTGCCTGCCTCACTACAACAACAACAAAAAAATGGTTCAAATGGTTCTGAGCACTATGCGACTTAACTTCTGAGGTCATCAGTCGCCTAGAACTTAGAACTAATTAAACCTAACCACCCTAAGGACATCACACACATCCATGCCCGAGGCAGGATTCGAACCTGCGACCGTAGCGGTCACGCGGTTCCAGACTGAAGCGTCTAAACCGCACGGCCACACCGGCCGGCTACTACGACAAAGATAGCTCTTGTCTGCTCCATTAATATTCCTCGTCTGGCACCCACATCTCTTTTCTCAAACGGATTTATTCTCGTATCTTGTATCCTTTCTTACGTGCATATAATTTACAACTTTTATCCATTATGGAGGTGACTGGTTGCAGTAATTTCTGGAAACATATATAATTTACATATCGGCACTATCCCTTTCTAATTTAATTCTTAGGTTATTTAGTTTCGTTCCATCTTAATATATTAGACAGTTTTACTTTAAACCTTGAAATCAGCATCTTGTTTCTCTCCTCCCAGAAAAATTTCCTTATTTGGTCATCCTACAGACGACACAGCATAGCTTTGGCTTATGCGTTACAACACTGCCTTACACTTTGCCACCAAAATTAAATGCGAACTTTATTTTTCACTGAGTGAAGCATAATCGTTAAAAGTGATGATCAGGAACTTTCACGTCATCATCTCTTCTCCGATTGTCCACCAAATGCCGATGGTGGAAATTTGAATCGGCTACTTCCAAGAAACGTACTACCGACCGTTAAGAAATTCTGAGCATGCACTATCATTTATAAGTCAAGACAAATGGAACTTAGTGTGACAGCAGTTCAAACTCGGATCTCCTGCTTACTGCGAACAGTGACTTTCAGCATTTCGGTCAGTACAGCACGCTTCCAGGACCGAATAAACATTCAGTGACACTGTTTCGAACACTGCGATGAGAGATTCTCCCGATGGGTATGTGGGAATATCACCACCATTAAAATGGATATGACCCCATACTCTATGCCCTAGTTGTGTAAAGCGACTACAGATATGCAGGAATTTCTTCTTCGAATTCCAGTGTAGTGCATATTTTCATTTTTCATGGTATATCCAGTCTATAATTTATAATAACAAGAACCGAGCACGTGATTCAACACAAATTCTACGCATAGTGAAAATTTTTATCTTCTAATATTTTAATTTTTTTCACATAAAATAATAAATTTTGAAGTTATGTATTTATGCGAAGGCTGTTTCAGATAGGAGTTTTTAAAGTCTGTTGACAGTTATCTGAGGAATAAGAAAAGTGTTAGATAAGTCTCTATCACTTTCATAATAGTTGCATGTCGTATGGCGCTTTTTATGAAGGAGTATTACAGACAAATTCTAATGTCGACAACAAGAAAAAATGCTAAAGAAAATATTTCCACACCACCATATGGAAAACATGACATTACATGTTATGTAACATGTCGTCACTGCTAATGAGTCGGAATACGACTTATTTTTTCTTTTTTTTTTTTTTAACGTTCGCTGTTTAGAATTTTCTGTTAAGAAGATGAGCATAATGCAATGATCATGGATAGTTTCCTGTTGAATCAGGTATGTTCTTGTAAATGTATAAAGAAACAAGAATATTATAACAACTGTGGTTTACTGCAGAATTTTCTTACATGGGGCAGTCAAATAAAAAGGAGAAACACGGGAAAAATAAATAAACTGTTTATTATTTCAAAAGTAATCGCCATAATTGTTAATACATTTATCCCACTGTGAAACGAGACGGTCAATACCTTCAGGGAAAAATGTTTGCGTTTGGCTACGGAACTGTGATTGTACCCAGTCAGGCGTGCACCCGTACGTCCGAAGCAGATCGACGGCCATGATTGTTTCTACGAGAAATATGGAAATCGCATGAGGATAGGTCGGAACTGTACGAAGGATGTGTAAGGATTTCTCAGCGTACCTTCTGCAGCGTAGTCGAAAGAATCTTGGCAACATGTAGGTGGACATTATCTTGCAACAGAATTTTGCCGGCTGCCAACATTCCTGTGTGTTTGGACTTCACGATTTGCTTCAATTTTTTGCAAGGTGTCCTTTTGTTTCGACTACGCTGCAGAATTTTCGTTGGCGAGCACTTACACATCCTCCAAACAGCCCCAATTTCTCCTCACGCGATTCCCATATTTTGGAACTGTGCAGTAAGACAGTCGTGGCCGTTGATTTGCTTCGGACGAAGAGATGCACGCCTGACTGGGTACAATCACGGTTCCGTAGGCGACCGCAACATTTTTCCATGAAGGTATTCAACGTCTTGTCTCATAGTGTGATAAATGTATTACACTGAAGAGCCAAAGAAACTGGTACACCTGCCTAATATCGTGTACGGACGCCGCGAGCACGCAGAAGTGCCGCAACACGACGTGGCATGGACTCGACTAATGTCTGAAGCAAAGCTGGAGAGAAATCACACCATGAATCCTGCAGGGCTGTCCATAAATCCGCAAGAGTACGACGGGGTGGAGATCTCTTCTGAGCAGCACGTTGCAAGGCATCCAAGATATGCTCAATAATGTTCATATCGGGGGAGTTTGGTGGCCAGCGGAAGTGTTTAAACTCAAAAGAGTGTTGCTGGAGCCACTCTGTAGCAATTATGGACGTGTGGGTGTCGCATTGTCCTGCTGGAATTGCCCAAGTCCGTCGGAATGCACAATGGACATGAATGGATGCAGGTGATCAGACAAGACGCTTACGTACGTGTCATCTGTCAGAGTCGTACCTAGACGTATCAGGGATTGCATATCACTCCAACTGCACACGTCCCACACCGTTACAGAGCCTCCGGCTGCCTCAACAGTCTCTTACTGACATGCAGGGTCCATGAATTCATGAGGTTGTCTCCATAGCCATACATGTCCATCCGCGCGATAAAATTTGAAACGAGACTCGTCCGACCAGGCAACATGTTTCCAGTCATCAACAGTCCAATGTCGGTGTTGACGGGCCGAAGCGAAGCGTGAAGTTTTGCGTCGTGCAGTTATCAGGGATACACGAGTGGACCTTCGGTTCCGAAAGCCTATACCGATGACGTTTCGTTGAATGGTTCGCACGCTGAGACTTGTTGATGGCCCAGCATTGAAATTGCAGCAATTTGCGGAAGGGTTACACTTGTGTCACATTGAACGATTCTCTTCAGACGTCGTTGGTCCCGTTCCAAGGATCTTTTTCTGGCAGCAGCGATGTCGGAGATTTGATGTTTTACCGGATTCCTGATATTCACGGTACACTCGTGAAATGGTCTTACTGGAAAATCTCTACTTCATCGCTACCTCGCCCCAGACGCTGTGTCCTATCGCTCGTACGCCGACTGTAACACCACGTTGAAACTCACTTAAATCTTGATAACCTGCCATTGTAGCAGCAGTAACCCATCTAACAACTGCATCAGAGACGTGTTGTTTGATATAGGCATTGGCGACCGCAGCGCCGTATTCTGCCTGTTTACATATCTTTGTATTTGAATACGCATGCCTATACCAATTTCTTTGGCGCTTCACTGTAAGAGTTTTGGAGATTACTTTCGAAATAATAAACTGTGTACTTACTTTTTCCAACAGTCTCGTTTGCATTTCGTTGCCCGTCGTATATGCAACTCACAAGGTCAATCGAAGAACAGAGAGGAGGACTCTACAATTGGCTTGGTGTAGGGGCATTCCTGACATCCATAAGTAGTGACTTTGCTCAAACCAGAGAAAATCCTACTCAGGATGGCTGAAAAGGATTTGAACAATGATCAAGTCGAATGAGACTCTGTCCAGTGTTACACCCATCACATCCCTTACTCAGTATAGGCATAAGCGTGCTGCTCACAGAAAATATTGTTTGGCCAGATCTTACAGCTGTCTCAAGTGAGTTCTTGTAGACACTGATGGCACTATTCCGACAGTTAAAATGACCGGCACTCGTAATGCAAGACTCATCTGCGAAAATCTGTGTGTGTATAATGCACAGGAGCTTTTATGGAGAAACAGCCCCACGAAAGTCTATACGAAGTGAGAACTCAGATGGCCCTGGAATATGCATCTTCTGAAAGCCGTACGCATGTACACTCGTGTGCAGAACGTAAGGAGAAATGTAACCTTCGCATGATGCGTCACTGCCAAGTACATAGCTCCATGAAACTTGGACCATACATAGGAGAACTCCTACAGTATATTACAGTATAGTATAGTATAGTTTGTATAGCACTGTATAGAAGGTAACCGAAAGAAATACGCAAGGAGACTACTGAAATCACCTTGATTCATAATGATACCCTGGACATACAAAAGGCGGTACATGGTTCACAGAGTGTGTGATAATCACGGACGGTAATGCACGCTACGCAATGAACTCCAATGGTGGCAGCAGAGTTGGTAAGGAGTTCTTATGGGAGGGCATTCCATTCGTCCACCAGCGCTGTTGATAAATGCCGCGAGGTCGTCTGTACATGTGAACGTGCTGCACTATATCTCCCCAATGCATTTCGCATGTAATCCGTGGGAATTAAGTGGGGAGGGGAGGGGGACGGGCAGATCAATCCATTCGCCAAATATCCCCACGTTCCACGAGCTCCTCCACCTCCGCTATGCGGTCACGGATTGTCATCTACACTGAAGCACCAACGAAACTGGTATAGGTATGCGTATTCAAATAAAGAGATATGTTAACAGACATAATACGGCCCTGCGCTCGGCAATGCCTACATAAGACAACAAGTGTCTGGCGCAGTTGTTAGATCGGTTACTGCTGCTACGATGGCAGGTTATCAAGATTTAAGTCAATTTCAACGTGGTGTTGTAAACGACGCACGAGCGATGGGACACAGCATCTCCGAGGTAGCGATGAAGTGGGGATTTTCCCTTACGACCATTTCACGAATGTACCGTGAATATCAGAAATATGGTAAAACATCAAATCTCCGACTCCGACCACGACAGAAGAGAATCGTTCAACGTGGCAGAAGTGTAATCCTTCCGCAAACTGCTGCAGATTTCAGTGCTGGGCCATCAACAAGTGTCAGTGTGAGAACCATTCAACGAAAAATTATCGATATGGACTTTCGGAGCCGAAGGCCCACTTGTGTATCCTTGACGACTGCACCACGCAAAGCTTTACGCTTCACCTGGGCCCGTCAACACCAACGTTGGACTTTTGACGACTGGAAACGTGTTGCCTGTTGACTGATCGGCCGAGTCTCGTTTCAAATTGTATCGAGCGGCTGGATGTGTACGGGTATGGAGACAACCTCATGAATCCATGGACCCTGCATGTCAGCTGGGGACTGTTCAAGCTGGTGGAGGCTCTGAATGGTATGGGGCGCGTGCAGTTGTAGTGAAATGGGTCCACTGATACGTCTAGATACGACAGGTAGAACGTGGGTAAGCATTCTGTCTGATCACCTGCATCCCTCCATGTCCATTGTTCATTCCCACGAACTTGGGCAATTCTAGCAGGACAATTCGACACCCACACGTCCAGAATTGCGACAGAGTGGCTCCAGCAACACTTTGCTGACCTTAAATACTTTCGCTGGCCAGCATATTCCCCAGACATGAAAATTATTGAGCATATCCGGGATGCCTTGCAACATCCTGTTCAGAAGACATCTCCACCCCTTCGTACTCTTACGCATTTATGGACAACCCTGCAGGATTCAAGGTGTGCCGGCCGCGGTGGCCGTGCGGTTCTAGGCGCTGCCGTCCGGAACCGCGGGACAGCTACGGTCGCAGGTTCGAATCCTGCCTCGGGAATGGATGTGTGTGATGTCCCTAGGTTAGTTAGGTTTAAGTAGTTCTAAGTTCTAGGGGACTGATGACCTAAGATGTTAAGTCCCATAGTGCTCAGAGCCATTCAAGGTGTCAGTTCCCTCCAGCACTACTTCAGACATTAGTCGAATCTATGTCACGTCGTGTTCCGGCACTTCTGCGTGCTCGCGGTGGCTCTACACGATATTGGGCAGGCGTATCAGTTTCTTTGACTCTTCAGTGTACAAAAATAACGTCAGAGCCGATTTCACCCTTGAAAAGACGTAAATGAGGAAGTAATGCAAAGTCACAATGAGGTTGAGCGAAAAGTGTACTGTGTTCAAAGACTTGGAGGCGAGTATGCTCATGAAACATTAACCCTCGCACATCATAACTCATGGACCACCAAATCAACCACGTGCGACAGTGCTGGATATATCCTCGTACGGTGAGAGATCGAAACACGTAATGCACCCAGGAACGCACCGGTTGAATGTATATTACTAAACACCTCTATTGGAACATTCTCAAGAACCGGTGTTCTCACATCACACCCTCGACCATCAACTCGAAGTGTCTCTTCCATTACCTCTTGTCTCACAGTAACACGCAACCACGTCATCAACGACAGAAAATTCTGTGCAAATGGCAGGCTAGTTGCGGGGGTCGGAATGGCCAGAAAAATAACAGGAGGTTTGGGGAGTAAAATGTAATCTGTCTCCTTCAGTTCCGAATAGAGTAGGCCGCGCCCTGCAGTTGACGAGCAAACCGCCAGCCAATCAGTATGTTCGTGGTAGGCGATTCGATACGGATAAGAGTCCGGAAATCAGTAGGAGAGAGAGGGAAAGGAGCACGTCACGCTTTGACGAGAGCTGCGACCAGAGAAAGAACACGTCTCTCGGGCAACGCTCTAGGCGCGTCCCTGAGGCAACCACTTGATTCCCTCCCACGCTCCCTTAGACGTTGCGCGGGGAGACTTTCTCAGCATACTTTTCCGGAACAAATTGCCCTTTTTCTGTGCTTATGGTTCGAGCCGGCACGTACGTTACGAAAGTTAGCACAGAAGTACTGGTACTGGGAATTAAGTGTAAAAAAATCAGTTAATAATAAAATAATCATCCTTGTACTCCTTATACTGAGCGGCTTCCACAGTTCTTCCCCCTTCCGTGGAAGACGTTAATACGAATGCAATAGAGCAATCATTAAAACAAAACTTGTCATGAGTTAATAACCTACTCTATAAAATATGATAAAGATAAGGCTAACAATACTCGTGTGCAAATGCACATCCGGGGATTTGAGAAGTGCCATTCAACAGTTCGGGAAGGTCTGCTCTCATTACTACCAATACATTACTTCACCTTAAAAAGTACAATTACATTCATTACTAAAACTACTTGGCGACTTTACACACTAACAGTATTTGGTAACTAATACATTAATAAGCTAATATAACTGAAAGTAATACACCTTGTGTATGTATCCCTAAACTCATCTAGCCATGTGTAACTTTCTAACAGTTCTGAGAAAATTATAAGAACTCTGAAACCTTTGTGTTTCCTATAAACTCATTTAACTTGGAATAAAAGTAATACAGAAACTAAAAATACAACAAACGACATGCACCTATGGCACAATCAAATTTCAATGAAAAAAGTGGATATATCGATGAATTTACCAATTCCTCTTACTACGAAATTTTAACTAATTAGTTAACGGGTTAAATCAAGTTACTTATAAGGACTACATTTCAATGATTTAATTGAATTGTGTAGGTCTGCTGCCAGAATATGAGTCACAAATTTTAATTTCATTAATGTTTCACTTGTACCCATTCCATTAACAGAGTTTCAGAGTAGATCCGCATAATACAATATCTTAACTCACTGCTCACTACAAAACGCGGTGTACTTTCCAAAGAATAAACGTTTTCCAAGGTATTGAAAACATGATAAGCCACATTAATCGTGATTACCGATATTTCGAAAAATATACATGTTTTACTTACCTATTAAGGAAAGCGTGGAGACAGCAACGTCAATACACATATGAAGTAGCGCATTGAAACTGCAATATGACAACTATTTCTGTAATATGTATCCTAGATATTGAAGATGTTTTCAAGTTTATGTGGGAATATGATCCGGAAAGACTTGTTTCGTAAGCCGTCACTGACTGCGACCTTGAGACCGGAGACTGAGGTCAAATGCGCCATGTCACTGACTGCGCGGCTCCTCCCGCCGGAGGTTCGAGTCCTTCCTCGGGCATGGGTGTGTGTGTTGTTCTTAGCATAAGTTAGTTTAAGTAGTGTGTAAGTCTAGGGACCGTTGTCCTCAGCAGTTTGGTCCCTTAGGAATTCACACACATTTGAACATTTGAGGTCAAATGGTACAATAGTGAAAAATGAGGGACTGAGGTTCATTTCTAGGCCAATGACAGAAAGGGAAGCAATTGGAAGGATGCATCTCCCTGTTTAATTGACAGCGTAGTTTCAGCACACCAAAAGTATTATATTTATATTTAGCTCGCATGTATCGCCTAGAACTGTTATCAGTAATCTTACGATATGTAGGTTTGCTGGGTGCTTTTTTAGAAAGTTTTTTATTTACTTAGGCAGGGAATAAGTTTTACTTCAACGGATAGCTGAAATACGGAATACACCGAGCGAGACCTTCGGGAACATGGGGGCGAGGCTCAGCACTGGAGCACATAATTACTGAGTTGTACCTTTAATTTTTATTCGTGCGGCTATTCCATGCTGGATCGAAGACCTTAAATATCGATTGGTTTTGCACACTGAAGACTTAGAAGCAAGCAGCGAACTACGAGTTTAGTATAGTGCACTGTATAGTATAAGTAGTGCGTCTCCCGTACACTGCTGGTTCTTATACACAGAAGCGCCAACGAAACTGGTAAAGGTATGCGTATTCAAATACAGACATATGCAAACAGGCAGAATACGGCACTGCGGTGGCCAACGACTATATAAAACGACAAGTGTTTGGCGCAGTTGTTACATCGGTTACTGCTGCTAAAAAGGCAGGTTATCAAAATTTAAGTGAGTTTGAACGTGGTATTATAGTCGGCACACGAGAGGTAGCGATGAAGGGACGATTTTTTCGTACGATCATTCACGAGTGTACCGTGAATATCAGGAATCCGGCAAAACATCAAATCTCCGACATCGCCGCGGCCGGGAAAAGATCCTGCAAAAACGGGTTCAACGACGACAAAAGGGAATCGCCCAACGTGACTTCAATGCAGAGCCATCAACAAGTGTCAGCGTGCGAACAATTCAACAAAAAATCATAGATATGGGCTTTCGGAGCAGAAGGCCCAATTGTGTACCCTTGATCACTGCACGAAACAAAGCCCGTCAACACCGACATTGGACTGTTGATGACTGGAAACATGTTGCCTGGTCTGACGAGTCTCTTTTCAAATTGTATCGATCGGATAGACGTATACGGGTGTGGAGACAACCTCATGAATCCATGGACCCTGCATGTCTGCAGGGGACTGTTCATGCTGGTGGGCCGGCCGGTGTGGCCGAGCGGCTCTAGGAGCTTCAGTCTGGAACCGCGCGATCGCTACGGTCGCAGGTTCGAATCCCGCCTCGGGCATGGATGTGTGTGATGTCCTTAGGTTAGTTAGGTTTAAGTAGTTCTAAGTTCTAGGGGACTGATGACCTCAGATGTTAAGTCCCATAGCTGTAAAGGTGTGGGACGTGTGCAGTTGGAATGATATGGGACCCCTGATACGTCTAGATACGACTCTCACAGGTGACACGTACGTAAGCATCCTGTCTGCCCACTTGCATCCATTCATGTCCATTGTGCATTCCGACTGACATGGACAATTCCACCAGGACAATGCGACACACCACACGTCCAGCATTGCTACAAAGTGGCTCCAGGAACACTCTTCTGAGTTTAAACACTTCCGACGGCCACCAAACTCCCCAGACATGAACATTATTGAGCAAAATTGGGATGTCTTACAACGTGCTGTTCAGAAAAGATCTCCATCACCTCGTACTCTTACGGTTTTATGGACAGCCCTGCAGGTTTCATGGTGTCAGTTCACTCCAGCACTACTTCAGACAGTAGTCGAGGCCATGCCACGTCGTTTTGCGGCACTTCGGCGTTTTTGCGGGGGCCCTACACGATATTGGGCAGGCGTACCAGTTTCTTTGGCTCTTCAGCGTAATTACAACATAATGAACGCAGCGTACAATAAACGTCAGACTGTCATGATGTCTCCTACATGCTTGCATATTCAAATGATAAGCATCTCAGCGCAACAGCACAAGGTAGGCTATACATTGTGTATACAGAGTGGTCAGAAGCTGTCTAAAAAGCTTGCAAGGGTGTGCAGGATATGTAGTGGTGGTAAACAATTGTAAAAATAAATTCGGTATGCTGCGCCGTTTTCGATTTAATTAGCATTGAAGTTATCCAATAAGGTCGTTGCGAGAGCAAATTCAAGCAGCCTTCCGGATAACTTAATGTCAGTTGTCCTCATAGCGTAAATGATAGCACACAAGTCTACTCAGTCTTTGGCTCGGTTTCCATACTTACTACCGTGTCATTTCCAATTTCTTTATCGCTCACTTCGACATTGGCAACTTCAATGCTAATTAAGTCGGAAACGGCGCGGAGTATCGAATTTTTTTTCTTAACAGTTGTTTCTCAGCACAACCTACCCTTCAATACACTTACAAGTTTTTCATATTGTTTGTGACCATCCTGTATAAGGAAAGATCTGAATGACAGCTGTTCGTGAGAAAATTGTGTTATGCTTCGTGTAAGAAGGAGA
The DNA here is from genome assembly GCF_023864275.1 of Schistocerca cancellata. NCBI lineage: Eukaryota > Metazoa > Arthropoda > Insecta > Orthoptera > Acrididae > Schistocerca > Schistocerca cancellata. The sequence goes on along the minus strand of NC_064629.1, from coordinate 753,993,983 downwards.
AAATCGACCAGCACGTCTGCCAATCCGACAGCGGCTACATCGAGGCCTACCGAGACTGCTTCTATCGTTCCGCGATATTACTGCTACAGTTGGTCGGATTCCGACGACGGTTATACAGATATGCAATCGATGGGTTGAGCAAGATCTTACTCAAACGCCATCCGAGATCTCATTGGATCCACAAGACTAGCACCCAAGAGGACAGACGTATTGTTTTCGTGCGTGATTGTACATCACTGTGATGAATCTTGAGTCAGGAAATGTGTCTGTGCACAGCAATACAAGTATTGACACGGACAGGGCGATGACTTCTGGAGCTCAATTGAACGTCAGGACTGCGACAATTGTTGCATCTTCCCTTAACGCGGCAGCAGACAGAGGCAGGCCGAAAGTGGTGTGTCCTACGATGAGAGCGGAAACAGGAATGACACCACGTCGTGTTTTCGGACGAACTACAGTCCTGGGTACAGCATTACGAAGAATTTATTCGCGTGTGGAGGTTCCGAGGAGAATGAACGTTACCAGACTGCGTTTGTCACCATCAAATGGGCCCTTCATCTGGCTTGATGGTACGTCTTGCCAATAAGTACACTATAAGATCGCTTCTGGCTCGCGTAGCCTGTAATCTGGACAGCAGCTGTTACTTTCTCAAGTCTAAAGGGCAGTTGCTGTGTCCTACGTTAGAGGCCTCTGTGACATCACGTTTCAGCAGCATAACGCAAGACCCAAGTTGTCCTTGTTACCTTGATGCAGAGGATGATCGACTGTTGGCGTGGCCGGCATGCTCTCCAGATATCTCTCCCACTGAACACATGTTCTCGTGGGACACAGAGAGACTGGCATACAACCACTCGCCAGCCGGTATGAACGAAAAATTCTGTCACGGTGTTGAAGCACCGTGATGTGATGTACTGTATCACTCATCCAAGCTATCATGGACTCGATGCCCAGCCGAGTTAAAGTCATTGCTGCCAGAGGTGGCGCCGGCCACTGTGGCCGAGCGGTTCTAGGTGCTTTAGTCCGGAAGCACGCGGATGCTGCTGTCGCAGGTTCGAATCATACCTCGGGCATGGATGTGTGTGATGTCCTTAGGTTAGTTAGGTTTCAGTAGTGCTAAGTCTAGGGGACTGATGACCTCAGACGTTAAGTCCCATAGTACTTAGAGCCATTTGAACCAGAGATGGCTGTTGGCAGCTCTGAGCACTGAATTTCGTACCCTGTATACCCCAGAACACACACAGATTTACTCGTTTAATCTTTCTACTCTACCGAATACTCAGAATAAGTAAAATTTCTTTATTTAATGTATTTCCTGGCGCTGCAGCTTAATGGCCAGCGGTGTATATGCCTAACTCCTAAATTACCGATTGAAAACGACACAGGGCAAAAATTAACTGTACATGACTCATCGTCCGTCAAAATTTGTGGCTGACGTAGTGAAGTACCGTGTATAATAATAAAACACTACGAGGGAGTCTCAACAGGACTTTCTCAGAGAGATGTTTTGTGTGCATACAAAGACTAAACTTGAGTTACAGAACTTCAAAGAGAAAATGAAGCGACAGAAGAAAGTGAGATTAGGGTTTGACGTCCCATCGATGAGGACGTCATTACAGACGGAGCTCAAGTTCATGTGGGGAAAGGGAAATCGGTTATGTCGTTATAAGAGGTACCATTCCCGTAATTGCCACAAGCTACTTAGCGGAATCAAGTAAAACCTAAATCTCAATGGATGGAGTGGGATTTGAACCTCTGACCTCGCTCGGTAAATTGAGTCGGAATCGGAGGATTGTGAAACATCTCTGAGGACCCGTTGTATTTGCAGAATAAGATTAACGAAGTGCATAACAAGGCGACGGAAATAACTAGCACCATCAGGAACTTGCCCTCAGCCACGTACTCTGTATAAACGACAACAAACTGACAAATACTGTTCTGATACACGGTGGAAGTGTAGCACAGATAACGCTGGATAGAAGTATCTTTAAATGGAAGATGAAGAACGGCGATGTAATAGAAAAAAAAACAACAACCGTGAGCAGAGGAAAGAAGAAATGCTAACACCGAGATAATAAAAGTCGTCTGGCCAAGAATACGCAAAATCACTTTGAAACAGAAGTGAACGTGATCCAAAAGGACTCAACGAAAAAACGCGCACAAAGAGCAACATTACTCGTGTTTACTGTTCATGTGAAAACATGCTTCATTAGATTTGACGTAATTGCATTCACTGTTGACATATCACGGCTTGCGACTAACATCTGTACATTTTCATCGTAGGAATTTGCCGCCTAAGATAACAATGGCTGGTGATAGTTTCTTATACTTTATCAACGTCATAGAGACGAAAGTTCTGACAATGGAATCGTTTCATTCTTCTAATGATCGTCTTTAACCTTTCCACTAATTAACCGAAACCTCGCTTGTGCAGGGATGCTCGACTCTGAGGTAACCGGTTCAAATTCCGCTCGTGGAAGCAATTTACCTTATAGCGTACAATTGCTCCGTCACCAGACTTTGCTTTAATGTTCTGTCTCAAACCTCTAGGAAGTGTCTTACTGGATGAGGACATGTGACGCCGTGAATAGCGATCCAGCGCTGTTAAACGAGATGTCACAGTGGTTTGTACATTGGACTTGCATGCACTATGTCGGCGGCTCACACTTTCGTCAGGTCATTCAGATTACGTTTTCTGCAGTATCCCTAAACCACTTAAGGCGAATTCCGTAATGGTTCCTTTGGAAAGGGAACGGCCAATTTCCTTCCCGTAACGTAATACTGTGCTCATCCTCTAATGACCTTGTCGCCGGCGAATCGTTAAACTGTAATCTTCCTTCTTTCATTCGTCTGTTGCTGTTGGAAGGGACGTTGGACGCTGCGACCACCTTAGCGCTGTTCGAGTGGATAGTCTATTAGCTGGGACCTGGTTTCACTCTCTTCCTTCTCTATCGTCGTCTTCAACAACGCAAATAATACACCTAACCACAAGGCGCACACATCAGAGTTAGCGACATTCATCATGTGCACTTGTAACACTCACAGGGGTGACAAAAATTGGCGTAGCCCCGAATCCTCCCGCGGTCAGAAAAATGGTACCGAATCCTCCAAACCTCGCAAGGGTCTGAAAAATGATGGGACCGAATCCTCCCGTTTGAAGCAGGTAGCAGTTCTAAACGTTATGAATACTCCAAGCAGGCAAAGGAAAGCATATGAAGTTACACTAGAAGATGTAAACATTTTTCGCGTGTGTTGTATGTTTAAAAGTTTTATATTTTATCTTATTTAGATATTTATTTTTAGAAACTGGAATCATTTATAGTCTTGATTTCTTCATAATTAATTTATTAAAATAGCAAATCACTCTTTCGCAACACATATTCTATCTCAGTGTTCATTTTATGAATTATGGTTACATTTCCAGTAAATCTATACATATAACAAATTGATAAGTGTCCGATGTCTGAATATAAGAGATGGTTAAGAAAACTTAATTTGAATCGTCTATAGAAGCGCAATAGACGGCAAAAATATTTTTATAATTTCTTCTGCGCGCCTGTTCGTACTCGCATTATGCAAAAAGTAGTGCACGAAGCAGAGTTATAACAGTTTTACCATAAGACCGTGCGCGGATGCCAGTACGTAGCTAGGGGTTGAGCAGAGGGTCGGCACCCGCAGCCAGCACACCTCCGGCACAAAGGCACAAAATTATTGTGGACTGAAAACGATATTGCGAATATCAGGCCAGACGTCACTTCCACCTTTCATTATGCTCTCTTCAAAGTCAGAAAACATTGTTGATGGCGAAAAGTTCGAACCTATATCACTACATTTATCAACAACGCTTTGAAATACACTCCTGGAAATTGAAATAAGAACACCGTGAATTCATTGTCCCAGGAAGGGGAAACTTTATTGACACATTCCTGGGGTCAGATACATCACATGATCACACTGACAGAACCACAGGCACATAGACACAGGCAACAGAGCATGCACAATGTCGGCACTAGTACAGTGTATATCCACCTTTCGCAGCAATGCAGGCTGCTATTCTCCCATGGAGACGATCGTAGAGATGCTGGATGTAGTCCTGTGGAACGGCTTGCCATGCCATTTCCACCTGGCGCCTCAGTTGGACCAGCGTTCGTGCTGGACGTGCAGACCGCGTGAGACGACGCTTCATCCAGTCCCAAACATGCTCAATGGGGGACAGATCCGGAGATCTTGCTGGCCAGGGTAGTTGACTTACACCTTCTAGAGCACGTTGGGTGGCACGGGATACATGCGGACGTGCATTGTCCTGTTGGAACAGCAAGTTCCCTTGCCGGTCTAGGAATGGTAGAACGATGGGTTCGATGACGGTTTGGATGTACCGTGCACTATTCAGTGTCCCCTCGACGATCACCAGTGGTGTACGGCCAGTGTAGGAGATCGCTCCCCACACCATGATGCCGGGTGTTGGCCCTGTGTGCCTCGGTCGTATGCAGTCCTGATTGTGGCGCTCACCTGCACGGCGCCAAACACGCATACGACCATCATTGGCACCAAGGCAGAAGCGACTCTCATCGCTGAAGACGACACGTCTCCATTCGTCCCTCCATTCACGCCTGTCGCGACACCACTGGAGGCGGGCTGCACGATGTTGGGGCGTGAGCGGAAGACGGCCTAACGGTGTGCGGGACCGTAGCCCAGCTTCATGGAGACGGTTGCGAATGGTCCTCGCCGATACCCCAGGAGCAACAGTGTCCCTAATTTGCTGGGAAGTGGCGGTGCGGTCCCCTACGGCACTGCGTAGGATCCTACGGTCTTGGTGTGCATCCAGGTCGACGGGCACGTGCACCTTCCGCCGACCACTGGCGACAACATCGATGTACTGTGGAGACCTCACGCCCCACGTGTTGAGCAATTCGGCGGTACGTCCACCCAGCCTCCCGCATACCCACTATACGCCCTCGCTCAAAGTCCGTCAACTGCACATACGGTTCACGTCCACGCTGTCGCGGCATGCTACCAGTGTTAAAGACTGCGATGGAGCTCCGTATGCCACGGCAAACTGGCTGACACTGACGGCGGCGGTGCACAAATGCTGCGCAGCTAGCGCCATTCGACGGCCAACACCGCGGTTCCTGGTGTGTCCGCTGTGCCGTGCGTGTGATCATTGCTTGTACAGCCCTCTCGCAGTGTCCGGAGCAAGTATGGTGGGTCTGACACACCGGTGTCAATGTGTTCTTTTTTCCATTTGCAGGAGTGTATATACTAATACGACGCAGTTTTCTTGTCGTTTAATAAAGAGACCAATGGAATGTAATGGCCATTAACTAACCCAAGTATTGTAAACAGCTGACAAAAAAACTTTGGACAGCACTTGAACGTACAATCAACATATATAGATTCACACTGCGTTAATGTTTTAAGGCTTGCAGAGTCACAAAATATGATCACTTTTTTTGGTGTTATTTTCTAATAAACACTTTGTCCCGTCTGTGGTTTCCACATTCAGCGTGTTGATAACATCATGACCATCTGCAGCATTCGTGGGCAGTTTTGCGCTTACATTGTTGACATCTTTCGTAGTTATATGTTGCGTATCTTCTCCTTTTAACTTCTGGTAAATTATTTTTGACGCTCTCTCACAAATACCTTCTATGGCTTTTCTCTTTAGGTCACAAATGATTTCTTCCCTCTGAATTTTGTTATGACGCATTTCTTCATGATTGTGCTCTTCCTGACACTCCACGACATCCAGCTCCTCAACAGAAACAGTTTTAACAAAACTTCTGCAGTCATTAATGTTGCACGTCCATCGCGCTGCACCATCTTTCAGCAGTTTTTGAAAACCGAAGGTGTTACCTTTCAAAATCAACATTTTCGTTCCCCTCCTACCTACTGAAACCGTAAGCTCGTCTGAGGTCATGTTCACTCTACAACGATCTGCCGCGAACTGCGAAGAGGCCGCAGGCAGCTGTGGTCATTAGCGCAGACAATGCTCTGTCGCATTGTGTCAGTTTGGGAGAATTCGGTCCTGTTACCTGCTTACCCACCTGATTTCGGGAGGATTCGGGACTGCGCCCACAAAAATATGGAAACACCACAAACACAACACGTTACCGTGCCTAATACGGTGAGGAAACCTGCTGACATTCAAATCAACTTCCAGTCGTCTCGGAATGGATAAATACATGTCCCGTATGGTTTTCATGGCAATATTACTATTCTCCCTGCAAAATAGATGTACCTTTAGGTAACGATGGTAGAGGTTGGTTAGTTGATTGGTTGGTTGGTTTGGCTGAGGGGACCAAACAGCGAGGTCATCGGTCCCATTGCATTAGCCGCGCGGGATTAGCCGAGCTGTCTTAGGCGCTGCAGTCATGGACTGTGCGGCTGGTCCCGGCGGAGGTTCGAGTCCTCCCTCGGGCATGGGTATGTGTGTTTGTCCTTAGGATAATTTAGGTTAAGTAGTGTGTAAGCTTAGGGACTCATGACCTTAGCAGTTAAGTCCCATAAGATTTCACACACATTTGAACATCTGAACATTGCATTAGGGAAGGATGGGGAAGGAAGTCGGCCTCGCCCTGTAACAATCCCGGAATTTGCCTGAAGCGATTTAGGGAAATCATGAAAACCTAAATCAGGATGGCCGGACGCAAATTTGAACCGTCGTCCTCCCGAGTGGGAGTCCAGGGTGCTAACTACTGCGCCACCTCACTCGGTGATGGTGGAGGTGGATAGCGACCACGCACCCTTCTCTCGAAAGTAAACCACAATGGCTCAACAATATTGAGATCTGCTTACTGCAGTGACCAGGGGAGATGTGAAAATTCATCCTCGTGCTCACAAAACCGGGCCCGGACGATGCGAGCTGTGTGAACAGGGGTGCTGTCATCTTCGAACATAGCATTACCGTTGGGGAACAAACATTGTAGCAGTGGATGGACCTTATCGGCCAAAATTGTCACATCATCCTTGACAGTAATGCGACCTTGCAGAGTAATCGTTGGGCCCATGGAATACCACAATTTGGCTGTCCAATTCTTCAACGAACCCACGCCATGTTTCACTCTTGGGACGTAAACTTCGTCACAAGTTGGAAACGGCGTGAAAAAAGACTCGTCCGAACAAAGGACTTCCTCCCATTGCTACGTAGTCCTCGTCTTATGGTTTCGACACCACCTTTTCTTACTGTGGGCATTTGCATCACTGATAAGTGGTCTTGGAAATCGAGCTCGCCCTGCAATTCGAATCTTATGAAGCTTCGTTGGCATTGTTTTGGTGCTGACAGCTTTAGTGAGTGCGATATTCAGTTCTGCTGTGACTTATGCAGCTGTCGTCCTCTTATTTTTCGTCAAATCCCCTTCACTGAATGTCTATCCTGATCACGCAGCACACACTTTCGTCCGCGTTCTGACTTAGCGGATGATGTTTCCCCGCTTCCCCTGTATGTATTACATATCTTCGATATGGTGCCTCTTGATACACCAGACACTTCGGCTACCTTGGTTACGGAAGCATCCATCATTCGAGCACTAAAAATCTGCTCACGTTCGAATTCAGTTAGCTCCGACACAATGCACTCACATCTCTAAAGAACATTATTGTGACCGCCACTGACACTATGTACTGAGGACGTTGCACAGGTGTAGTTAGTCGTCAATTACAATAGCGTCAACTGCAGGCTTGGCTAACATCTGCATTTATGTTCAATCATGCATTTCTTGCGGTGTTTTTAGTTTTTTGCCCAACCCCTGCACATTTTAGTGAAGGAAAAGTTTCCAATCAGGCTGCTGACTGCATCCTCTGTGCCTTCCAGCCCATTCCCCTATATGACTGTACTTTACTAATTTTCAGCCATCTTCATTATCTCCCGCTTCTGTGTTAAATGCTTTTGCACGTCTTTCTCTGTTTAGCAAAAATCATAGGAGGCAGATTTCAGACTACCTAACAGATCAAAACGAAAATTTCTGTTCCGACACTGACAATGTTGAGTGTTTATAGAAAAAGTTCAAGGCAATCGTAAAATGCGTTTTAGACAGGTACGTGCCGAGTAAAATTGTGAGGGACGGGAAAAGCCCACCGTGGTTCAACAACAAAGTTAGGAAACTACTGCGAAAGCAAAGAGAGCTTTACTGCAAGTTTAAACGCAGCCAAAACCTCTCAGACAAACAGAAGCTGAAAAATGTCAAAGTTAGCGTAAATAGGACAATGCGTGAAGCGTTCAGTGGATTCGAAAGTAAAATTCTATGTACCGACTTGACAGAAAATCCTAGGAAGTTCTGGTGTTACGTTCAATCAGTAAGTGGATCGAAACAGCATATCCAGACACTCTGGGATGATGATGGCATTGAAACAGAGGATGACACGCGTAATGCTGGTTACTAAACACCTTTTTACAAAGCTCTTTCACAGAGGAAGACCGCACTGCAGTTCCTTCTCTAAACCCTCGCACAAACGAAAAAGTGGCTGACATCGAAATAAGTGTCCAAGGAATAGAAAAGCAACTGAAATCACTCAACAGAGGAAAGCCCACTGGACCTGACGGGATACCAATTCGATTCTACACAGAGTACGCGACAGAACGTGCCCCCCTTCTAACAGCCGTGTACCGCAAGTCTCTAGAGGAACGGAAGGTTCCAAATGATTGGAAAAGAGAACAGGTAGTCCCAGTCTTCAAGAAGGGTCGTCGAGCAGATGCGCAAAACTATAGGCCTATGTCTCTGACATCGATCTGTTGTAGAATTTTAGAACATGTTTTTTGCTCGCGTATTATGTCATTTCTGAAAACCCAGAATCTACTCTGTAGGAATCAACATGGATTCCGGAAACGGCGATCGTGTGAGAACTAACTCGCTTTATTTGTTCATGAGACCCAGAAAATATTAGATACAGGCTCCCAGGTAGATGCTATTTTCCTTGACTTCCGGAAGGCGTTCGATACAGTTCCGCATTGTCGCCTGATAAACAAAGTAAGAGCCTACGGAATATCAGACCAGCTGTGTGGCTGGATTGAAGAGTTTTTAGCAAACACAACACAGCATGTTGTTCTCAATGGAGAGACGTCCACATACGTTAAAGTAACCTCTGGCGTGCCACAGGGGAGTGATATGGGACCATTGCTTTTCACACTATATATAAATAACCTAGTAGATAGTGTCGGAAGTTCCATGCGGCTTTTCGCGGATGATGCTGTAGTATACAGAGAAGTTGCAGCATTAGAAAATTGCAGCGAAATGCAGGGAGATCTGCAGCGGATAGGCACTTGATGCATTCCCGGCGGGGTCAGGGATTTTCTCTGCCTCGTGATGACTGGGTGTTGTGTGATCTCCTTAGGTTAGTTAGGTTTAAGTTGTTCTAAGTTCTAGGGGACTGAGGACCATAGATGTTAAGTCCCATAGTGCTCAGAGCCATTTGAGCACTTGGTGCAGGGAGTGGCAACTGACCCTTAACATAGACAAATGTAATGTATTGCGAAGACATAGAAAGAAGGATCCTTTATTGTATGATTATATGATTGCGGAACAAACACTGGTAACAGTTACTTCGGTAAAATATCTGGGAGTATGCGTACGGAACGATTGGAAGTGGAATGATCATATAAAACTAATTGTTGGTAAGGTGTGTCAGGTTGAGATTCATTGCGAAAGTCCTTAGAAAATGTAGTCCATCAACAAAGGAGGTGGCTTACAAAACACTCGTTCGACCTGTACTTGAGTATTGCTCATCAGTGTGCGATCCGTACCAAGTCGGGTTGACAGAGGAGATAGAGAAGATCCAAAGAAGAGCGGCGCGTTTAGTCACAGGGTTATTTGGTAAGCGTGATAGCGTTACGGAGATGTTTAGCAAACTCAAGTGGCAGACTCTGCAAGAGAGGCGCTCTGCATCGCGGTGTAGCTTGCTGTCCAGGTTTCGAGAGGGTGCGTTTCTGGATGAGGTATCGAATATATTGCTTCCCCCTACTTATACCTCCCGAGGAGATTACGAATGTAAAATTAGAGAGATTCGAGCGCGCACGGAGGTTTTCCGGCAGTCGTTTTTCCCGCCAACAGGAAAGGGAGATAATGACAGTGGCACGTAAAGTGCCCTCCGCCACATACCGTTGGGTGGCTTGCAGAGTATAAATGTAGTGAAGTGATAAGCAGAGCGAATGAATACCAACTGCCTCTCTGCATTGCCTTTGTTGACTTTGAAAAGGCATTTGACTCCGTTAGCCATGTAGCTGTCCTCCAAGCTTTGAGTGAGCAAGGAGTGGGAGCAGCATACATTGAAGTGCTCAGGAAAATCTACGAGAATTCTTCAGCTTATGTTAACATCGGCGAATCAGCTCAAGAATTCGGCATCATGAGGGATGTCAAGCAAGGCGATCGATCCCATCTCCCCAAAATTGTTCTCTGCTGTATTGGAAATGGCTATGTCTAAGCTGAGCTGGGAAGGTAAGGGAATTAGAATTAATGGGAGAAGGCTTACCAACTTGAGATTTGCTGATGATATTGCCTTACTGGCCAAAGACTTCGCAGAGCTCCAAAACTTAGTTACACATCTTGCATCGGAATTTCAGCTGGTTGGCTTGAACATGAACCTTTCCAAAACAAAAGTAATATCCAACAAATGGGTCCCAGCTGGAGATGTGAAAGTCAAGGACAGTCTACTAGAAGCGGTCAGTGAATATGTCTACCTTGGCCAGATTATAAATATGAAGGGAGACATAAGGCCAGAAATCTATCGACGCATCAAGATTGGCTGGCAAGCATTTGGGAAGAATTCAAAAGTATTCAGATCAAAAATGCCAGTAAATCTGAAGAAAGCAGTATTTGATCAATGCATTCTTCCTGTGATGGCGTATGGCCGCGAGACATGGGCACTGAACTCATTCACAAAAGGGAAACTTAGGACAGCACAGAGAGCCATGGAGAGATCAATGCTGGGCTATACAAGAAAGGACAGGAAAAGGGCAGATGACATCCGGTCTGTGACGAAGGTTAATGACATCTTAGAGAGAGTAGTTTCCTTGAAATGGCAGTGGGCTGGCCACGTTGCAAGAAGAAAAGACAACATATGGACGAAGCTAGTACTGGAGTGGAGTCCGAGAGAGCACCGGAGGCCTAGAGGAAGACCACCAGACAGATAGGACAAAGACATCAAGAAGATCGCTGGTAACACCTGGCAGGGAACTGCCCAAGACCGTCCCACTTGGAGAAGACTTCTGAAAGCCTACCTGAATCCAGGACTCGAAGAGGCCACATCATCTAATGATTGAATTGGCTGATGATGATGATGATGATGATGATGAGATATAGATTCGTGCGCTGTCTCCTCCCACTTCCCTCCCCCTGCCACCCAGACTTTGCCTCCTTCCTTTCTTCACCACCGTTCTTCCTAATCCTCCACCCTCCTACGCCCACCCCCACATCCCACGTGCGATGACCAGATTATCGAATACGTGCATATTTATAAATGAATATTACCACTTGTACACAAAGCAAACTAAATCAAAATATTTTTCTAGTTGAAGAAGCTACCTTCAGGTAATAGCAGGATTCATCAAATGATCTCACTTTACAGGTGACCTAAAAAACTACATTTGAAAGACTACTTGCCCGTCTGCCTTCGTCATTATCTATTCTTCTTTCCCACAGATACGCGTACACTGGAAAACCGGTAGTTGTGACTGATGCGATGGAGAACTGGACTGCTCCAGAGGTGTTCGACTTCGAGTTCTTCAAGAGTATTTATGACGAGAGAAACGTACGAGGCTGCCAGTTCTTCCCGTACGAAACGGAATTCAAGCGCTTGGAGGAAGTGTTCGACATGAGCGAAGACAGAGCAAAGATGAGGGATGGCACCAAACCTTGGTATGTTGGCTGGTAAGTACTCTCCACGTCTTACCAAGATTACACGACTATCTAAATAGTGCATAACTGTAGTGTCCTGGTATTCGGTTATGTGTTAAATTTATACCGTTTCTTGGAGTTCCCTTCTACAAACTAATTTCTTAGGGAGCATGTTCTTAAAGATGCGACTGATGTCATGGGGGGGGGGGGGGGGAGCGGGAAGGTGGGCATAGGGTGCGCACAATAAATTGTATGTAAAAAGTATTTGCTATTTTCATTTCACCCGCCCTCATTCACCTGTCAGTCTCAACAGTTAAACAGAAGGAAGTTGTGTTACTTCTAGCTTAGGTTTGGTGGAGACACCCACAAGCGAAAAGCGTGAAATCTGAAAGAGAATGACAGATAAGTGACATGAAAACCTCGATATCATATAGGCTTGAAAAGAAACATTAAATTATGCTCATGTTTAACTGAATTATTCTTTGGAAGCAATGATTGTTTCAAAATTGTCGGCCACTAAAGCCTCGAGCATCAACGGACCTCTAATATTACGTTTGTGTACTGCAAGACAGCGTGAGAAAGGAAAATGAGCAGTTGTTCTGAACTCTGTTGGACCACATGAACTGTAGGAAAACCAAAACTTGTTTGAGGTTCACACGGGACACATTTGACCTCGAAGACTGGGAACCGCACGAAAACATGCTTCGAATAACACTCGATCATAAACAAAAACAGTGGACTGTGTCATTTCCACGCAAAACGTTGCATTCCAGAACAAGCGAAATTTTAATAAAGAGAAACAAAGTAACAAGACATCAATAAGATAGAGAGGAAATTATACAGAATTCGATGACATTAGTGTATCATTACATTTTCAATCAACACTTTCAAACCCATCTGCTTAAAGTAATTATAATAGCGCAAAACAAACATATCCTACACACCTAATTGTGCTTATATTAGTCCTCATAGTGCAGATGCGGAATTTCTATGAAGTGGTTAAAACAAAGTGGAAGAGAACAATGTGCGCTCCTCACTAAAGCCACGTTTTCCATTGGAAATCACTTTCGCATTCTGTCAGTCCAGTATCAAAAGCCACACTAATTATATTTTCAAATGATGATATGGGATGTCAGTGTCAAAACTGCCTTTCGCCAAGCATACTGCAACATAGGCGCTACTTTGATGCAGAAAATTGATCGTAAATCACAGAGTGAAGTTTGGTGATGAAATAACGGTCATGTATCTTCACTTGTGGTTTGGCACATTGTAGTCTTACAAAATCAGCAATTTCTCTAAATAGAGCTTATACTGACGAAAGAAGTAACCATCAAGGGGCTGGCAACATTTGATGGTTTTCGGTGGCAATATATTTCTTTGGAAAACTTGCATCTAGAAGGGTAAGACCTGTATTACCTATCCGGGAATCATGCAGCAAAAGGCTCTTTCCACTTGTTACATGTTCGCCACAGAAGTCGGAAAACTTTTCATATGTTCTGTAGTCATTTTTGCACTTTAGCTTCATTTCACATGAATGTTTTGTAGGCTGGTTCTTTCAAGTTTCTTCGCAATATTTGGGCCGAAAGTGCCTTGTGCCTCTTGGAAACAGATATAGAACTTGTTTGCTAATCTGGCTATCCTTAAAAAGCCACGTCAGTTGTGCACCTGTGGGTGAGCTATGTACAGACTGCAACACACTAGCTGTAGTTTTCTCTCCTATGCGAGGCAGTGTTGATGATGAAGACATTTCATACTAGAATCTAATCTGGTCACTGTTCCAAACATTTCCTTTCTCCATAACCAGATCTGTCATAAATATGTTCACTTCCTCTAAAAACTGCTAGGCTTTCTGACGTATATTATTGTCGTCTTCTATGTCCTTACGTATGACAAATGTAATATGCCTGGATGAAATGCCTTATTCAACCTTAAGATTGTCGAGAAAAGAAATCGACGCTTTGAAATTTTGACGCTTCTAGTGCCCACATTTGCAGATGCCAATAGTGAACTGGAGCATACGATCTTACTCTATCAATTCGTGATATTACATGCTCTTTTACAGTTTGCATTTGCGACAGTCTATTTCCTTTGAAGCGAGTTCCTGTTCGTCTTTTGCTAGACACACAATTTAGAATTAATCAGCAATGTTATTCAAATCTAATGCACATATAGTACCTCATTAGCTTGCTATAGGAATTGAAGCCACGATTGTAATAGTATTCATAAATGTTCTCTAGTGCGCTGTCATCAATATCTTTTAAATTCTAATACACTGGGCCTAGACTGTTTGGATGGAGGTAGTTCGCACTCACGCTGACTGAACTGTTATTGTTGCTCTGGAGATAAACGTCGTGTACCGCTTCAATAGCCACCTTCAGGTTCAAGTTCTTTCTGTCCTTCAAAATCAGTATATCTGTCCAGCATAACATCATTTATTTCTCTGTCATCCACATTATATTTTTGAATTATGTATATTATACGAAGGTTGGAACTAAAATAGTGGCAAATATCTATTCACAACCGATACAAAAGAGTTACATGTTTGCACCTGTTAGTGTCCTTCAAAGTAGTCACCAGCGTTGTGTAGAACCCGTTGCCAGCGATGTGGAAGGCATAGTATACCGTTAGCAGAGCCTGTTCTGTTGATGGTGCGAATGGAGCGGACTACTGCCTGCCGAATCTCTGGAACAGTTCTGAATCGAATGCATGAAATGGTTCCCTCATCTTAAGTCCGGGGAGTATGGTGGATGGTACAGTACTTTCCAGTCCCATCGACCGAACAGAGCAGCCACAGCTTGCGCTGTATGCGCACGCGCATTGTCGTGCAAAATGATGGGTGGGTTGCGCAGAAAGTCTCGCCGCTTCTTTCGCAAAGCTGGTCGCAGGTGATGTTCCAAAAACGAACAGTAATACTGTGCATTGACGGTCTGCCGTGGAGGAACGTGATGCGTTAGGATAACACCATCACAGCCGTACACGAGAATCACCATAACTTTCACCATACTGGGGCTCTGACGCACTTTCGACTTCGCGGCGACCCATAATGGTGTCATTCGTTGGATTGGCGTTTCAGTTTTGGCTCGTACGATGTGGCCCATGTCTCATCCAGTGTTACGATACGGCGTAAGAAAGCCCCTCCTTCGCGCTCATAGCGCTCCAAGTGCGTCTGAGCAGCGTCGTAACGAATCCATTTCTGCATTTCCGTCAAGTGAAGCGGAACCCATCGTGATGCAGTTCTTCGCATGCCCAGGCGTTCCTTCAGGATGCGATGCACAGTCGTATGCGCCAATCGGTTTCGTGGGCGAGCTCACGAATCGTATAGCGTGGATCACTGTCCACTAACGCGGCAACAAAATTGTTCAAATGGCTCTGAGCACTATGGGACTTAACATCGGAGGTCATCAGTCCCCTAGAACTTAGAACTACTTAAACCTAACTAACCTATGGACATCACACACATCCATGCCCCAGGCAGGATTCGAACCTGCGACCATAGCAGTCACGTGGTTCCGGACTGAAGCGCCTAGAACCGCTCGGCCCCCGGGGCCGGCTAACGCGGCAACAGAATGCACTACTTCTTCAGAGACGCTAGGACGACATGCCCGATGCACGTCTGCCACAGTTTTCCGACCTTCGTTGAAAGCATTTACCCAACATGCCACTGTTCTGTACGGCAATGCCGATTCCCTGCATGCCTGTTGAAGACCTTGATGACACTGTCATGGTGTACGACCTCTGTCACATTCAATCTTGGTCCAACTCCGTTGGTCCTGTTTCGAAAACATAATGACACCATTACGTTACACCGCTCGCTCACAAGCGCGATTGTGCGCACGCTGGAGACGTGGGACGGGCGAGTCCCTTTGCTCGGAGGTATGGTAGGTATGTCAACAACGTGTGCTATCAGCGACAATAGTAGATTCCATTGCATAGAGTTTCCACAGCAGTGTTGCCACTATTTAAATTCCAACGTACATATATCCGCAAACTCTCTATCCTCGACCCCGATTTCATTTCCACAATCAGCACGCAACTTTGTCCCTAGTATTTGGACCACATTCGTAGGATTCATTCTCTTCGTAGTATCGCTGTCCACAGTTTACACAGTAACCGGCATGCGAACACTCCAGAAGACACATTCGCACAGCAGCACTTGTCAGTGCAA
This sequence comes from Schistocerca cancellata, assembly GCF_023864275.1. Lineage (NCBI taxonomy): Eukaryota > Metazoa > Arthropoda > Insecta > Orthoptera > Acrididae > Schistocerca > Schistocerca cancellata. The sequence goes on along the minus strand of NC_064629.1, from coordinate 753,977,996 downwards.
TCACATGGTCCGTCCGATAGCGCAGAGAAATGCAGAGTTGTACATGGAAATGACACTGACCACTGTTGTTTTCATCACTGAGCGTCACTCCAAGCAAGGTTTCACGCGGTTCCGAGAGTTCGAGTTCAAAAAGGTGTCCCTTGTCAGCCTGGTTTTGACTGATCACATCGCAGCGCAGATTTAACGCCACTATCTTACCCACATAGATTGTCATACTCAACCGGCCAATCTATTTAACTATGAAGAAAGTGGCCATCCGTCAATGTCAGCAGAAGCACTGTAATAACAAATATTTTTATCAACTTCCTATCGCTGATGCGAACTAAGGAGCAGTTTACCTTAATACGAGGGTTCGAACTTTAATAGTTGCAACTATTTATTTACAGCCGGCCGGTGTAGCCGAGCGGTTCTAGGCGCATCAGTCTGGAACCTCGTGACCCCTACGGTCGCAGGTTCGAATCCTGCCTCGGTCATGGATGAGTGTGATGTCCTTAGGTTTAAGTAGTTCTAAGTTCTAGGGGACTGATGACCTCAGATGTTAAGTCCCATAGTGCTCCGACCCAATTGAACTGAAAATTTATTTACAGCTGCTACAAAATAGATACGTGTTTCAAAGTTTTACTGACCTTCAGAGTAGTCACCAGCATTGTGTATAACCCGTTGCCAGCGATGTCGAAGTTGTAGAATACTCTTAGCAGTGCCAGTTGTGTTGATAGTTCGATCGGCGCGGTCTATTACTCGACGAATTTGTAGCAGTTCTGAAGCGAATGCCGTGAAGTGTTTCCCTCAGTTTAGAAATCGAGTTGAACTCACGAGATCTTAAGTCAGGGGAGTGCAGTAGGTGGTATAGCACTTAGCAGCCGTCAGTGAACAAATCAGTAACAGCTGGCAGTATACGTGCTTGAGTATTGTCCTACAAAATGATGGTCAGGTCCTGCAGAAAGTGTCATCACATCTGTCTCTAAGCTGGTCGTAGGTTGTGTTCCAAAAATGAACAGCATTGAGACAGAAGTGATGACACTTTTTGCAGGACCTGACCATCATTTTGCAGGACAATGCTCAAGCACGTACAGTGCAAGCTGTTACTGATTTGTTTGACTGATGGGGCTGCTAAGTGCTATACCACCTACTGCACTCGCCTGACTTAAGCCCTCGTAAGTTCACTCGATTTCTCAACTGATGAAAATACTTCACGGCATTCGCTTCAGAACTGCTACAAATTCGTCGGGCAATAGACCGCGCCGCTCGAACTGTCAACAGAACTGGCACTGCTAAGAGTATCCTACAACTTCCACATCGCTGGCAACGGGTTATACACAATGCTGGTGACTACTTTCGAAGGCAGTAAAACTTTGAAACCCGTATCTATTTTGCACGAGCTGTAAATAAATAGTTGTCACTATTAAAGTTCCACCCCTCTTATTAAGCGATAGGTTGTGTAATTTACACTGTATGATACATTAAGTTTCTTCACATTATATTTCGTATGGACAGAAAAGTAATTACAAAGCAGCTATTTATCAACTAGTTTATAATTGTTCTTCACATACTTGGCGTAATGTGTGAGAACTGGACTTCATAATGGATGTTAAAGGTATTTTTTTGTCAAGATACAAATATAAAGCGTCTGTATATAAATACCAAAATAAAGATAATCTGCACAAAAATTTAAGATTATGTGACAGTAGCCAGATAGGGGCATAACTGTAGTTACAGAACGTTGGCATGGCACGAATTATCGCCCTGCGGAGTATACGACAAAGAGAACTCTACAGAATTTTGCGAACATATGGTGATTATACAACCACTGCGAATACAACACTTATCAATACACGGTACTGTCCGTATAAAATAAAATAGTGCTTTATGAAACATTAGGAGGGGCACCATAATTTTCACAAGGTTTAAGAGTAAGTTTTATTGCTGTGCTTCAAAAAAATCGCAGTAAAACAAGTACCTTACATCTCCCTTTTCTTTCTTCTTTCATTCGCAGATATTATAATCCTTGATACCCATTCTCTGTGAATAGAAAGGAGTTGAACCATGGCTGGTACGCATACTTACCGCTCGCATGCATTCTTCGAAATCAGAGAGAGTTCCCAGTTACGGGTTGAGCCTAAGCGTCATTTTTTCTTTTTGGAGACTGAGAGGCCCAAGTCCACTTCCCGTTCCTCACTGCCTAATATCTGTAACCATATCTTGAAACCGTTCGGTGAAAGAGTTGTATTTGTTACTGAATCAGAGATACTGACGTTCTTCGCCAACTGGTCCAGTTTGTAAACTAGACCTACATCAGCTGCGACCCATACAAAGGAGATTCCCATACGCCTTCTTTTCTTCTGTGGTGACATTCGGTAATTACATTCAATCCGAATGGTAAAATGAATAGTGATTATCCTTCAAAATCTTCATAGCAGCGAATGCGAAATTTAAAACCTAAGATGCATAGTGTAGACTAAATGAGGGCTGCACACAGATTCTGCACATATGCGAAAGAAAAAGGTAAAAGTGAATGATCCTCGTTATATTCATACATCTACATAAATATCCCGCAAGCCACCGTAAGGTGCGTTGCGAAGGGTACCCTGTACCACTGCTTGTCATTTCCCTTCCTGTTCCACTTGCACTGTCTGTACGCCTCCTAATGAGCCATAATTTCTCGTATCTTATCTTCGAAGTCCTCACGCGCGAAGTATGATGGCGGCAGCAGAATCGTTCGGCAGTCAGCTTCAAATTCCGGCTCTCAAAATTTTATCAAAAGTGTTTTCCGAAAGGAATGCCGTCTTTCATCCAGGGATTCCCATTTGAGTCCCCGAAGCATCTCCGTAACACGTTTCGCTCGAATCTACCGCTAACAAATCTAGCAGCCCTTCTCTAAATTGCTTCGATGTCTTCCTACAATTCTACCTGGTACGGATCCCAAATACTCAAACAGTACTCAAGAATAGGTCGCACCAGCGTCCTGTATGCGGTCTCCTTCGCAGACGAATCACTATTTCCTAAAATTCTCCCAATAAACCGAAGTCGACGATTTGCCTTCTCTGCCACAGTTTTCACATGCTCGTTCCACCACATATCGCTTTGCAAGGCTACACCCAGATATTTAACCAACTTGACTGTGTCAAGCGGGACACAAATAATACTGCATCCAAACTCTACAGATTTGTTCTTCCTACTCATCAGGATTAACTTGCATTTTTCCACATTTAGGGCTAACTGCCATTCATCACACCAACTGGAAATATTGTCAAGTTATCTGGTATGTTCTTACAATCGCTCAGCTTCGACACCATACCTTACACCACGGCATCACCAGCAAACTATCTGAAATTTCAGCAGTGTAGCTGCTTTGCTAATTGTTAAAGTCTACGGTATACACGGTGTAAATTTTAAGTTGACAAACCAGAATAACTCTAAAAATAAGCTTCACACGAAAAAATTCGTAGAATCCAAAGTTGATTATTTTCGAGGGGAACATCTGCTGGTACTAAAATTAGCCCGCCGCCCCAGCCCCCATTTTTTATTGCAGAATCAGATTATACATAAAAAACTACGTACATTTTGTCTTAAACATTTGTTTCGATTCTTGGCAGTTGGCGCTGTAATTCAATAAAATCCATGTTCTCATTTTTGCGTGGAAAATGGTTACGGATAAATAAAAAATACTTATTTACTTCGTAAATTTTGATTCACTAAAACTAAAACTCTCCCTCTCTCCCTATAGGGAGTCAATATTTGTAAAACTCTAATTCCTCTCTCTCAAACCCCACCCTATGGGGAGAGAGGGAGAGTTTTAGTTTTAGTGAATAAACATTTACGAAGTAAATAAGTATTTTTTATCTATCCGTAACCATTTTCCACGCAAAAATGAGAACATTGATTTTCTTTAATTACAGCGCCTACTACCAAGAATCAAAACAAATGCTTAAGACAAAATGTACGTAGTTTTTTTATGTATGTAGAATCTGATTCTGCAATAAAAATGGGGGTTCCCATTTGGAATTTTAAAGTTGCCTGCCGCCCCATCCCCAGGGGTGGGGGCTAATTTTAGGTACCAGCAGATGTCCCCCTCGAAAATAATCAACTTTCGATTCTATAAATTTTTTTCGTGTGAAGCTCATTTTTCGAGTTATTCTGGTTTGTCAACTTGAGCAGGTAAATGCAGTCTCATGTGACAAAACCTTGGACGCCGCGATCTTCACATAGTCTACGCATTTATTTATTTTCTGTTGACTTACATGTAGGTATTTTCTTGACAAATTGGCACTTCCCTTACCGTTTGCATATTGCTAAAAAATTGTGTAATTAGATTGAAACATATTTTCGCGTAGGATACGAATATAAACTTTGTTTCCCAAACACTCATATTTCGGTCTGTATATTGGTTTTAAGATACTCGAAAACAAACCTATATTTCAAGACTTAGGCTGTACTGCAATTAAGGTCTGAGAAGCACAGCGTAATGAAAAACGTACTTTATCAAAAGTGTGGATTTGTGTGTTTTAACTGTAACACGTTGGGAGGAGAGATTATTTTTCCATAGCAATAAAAGGTTTAAAGTTAAGCAATTCCTACAAAATCAGGTTAATCGTAAGAATTGTAATGGCTGGTTACTGTATTTCAGGAGTAACTGCGATGATCGTATCGCTCGTATCCTGAGGGAGCACTACACGCGCCCCTACTTCCTGCCCCCAACTGCGGAGAACAAGAACACTGACTGGATATTTATCGGGAGCCCCGGCTACGGGGCCCACATGCACGTAAGTTGATTCACACATAAATGTATTTCTGCATATGGAACATATTCTAACATGCAGGTCCACGAAAATTATCTAAGAAATGACTGCTCTGAATTATTTTCTAACGATCTATTACATGTGTAGTTAACACTGTGACTCCAGACAGTTTCACGACTATACGTAACTTTTTTTAGATCCGACAATCTGACGGTCATACTTCCTTTTCAGTAACTTGTAAACAGGTAATTTCTAATTTGTGAAATCGTGTATCAAGGTATTTCATTCTCTGATGAAGACGAATGACGAATTAACCGCTGCTGGTCCGAAAAACTGTACAATATGGATGTTTTGAGTGGTTTTGCAAATCCATTAGGCAAAGGCCGAGTTGGTTTACCATCTCCACAGAACACGCTCACAGTTAAATTACAGACGACTTAAATAATGACATTCATATAGAAGAAGACGGAACATGCTTTCCATTAAGGTAACATATTGGCATGAGGATGGACAGCCGGGCACAGAAAAAGTTATAGATCCACGATGATTCATCCTGCAGAAATTATTGTTTTCAGTGTAGTAGTAACTGCTGCAAAATGTAAACGACATCATAGTCCAGCACCAATCCCTGTCATATTCTATGGCAGTAACGTCGTTTCTCTAATATCGTCCAGAGATATTTAGGAGGACAATGACAAAATATTTAAAAAATCGTTGAGTAAAAACGATAGCTATGCCACTTCCTTAATGAGGTCATTACACTGGGATGACAGTAGTGATGTGATATTCACTTATACGGATGGCGGTACTACGGCGTACACAAGGTACAAAAGGACAGTGCATTGTCGGAGCTGCAATTTGTACTCAGGTGACTCTTGTGAAAAGATTTCCGACGTGTTATGGCCACACGATTGGAATTAACAGATTTTGAACGCGTAGTGGTAGTTGGGGGTAGACGCATGAGACATTCCATTTCAGAAATCGTTAGGGAATTCAATAATCCGAGATTCGCAGTGTCGAGAATGTGCCGAGAATACCAAATTTCAGGCATTACCTCTCACCACAGACAACGATGTGGCTGACGGCCTTCACTTAAGGGGAGCAGGAGGTGCCTATGCTGCCCATGTTAAAATCACTAAGTTTGAGGAACATTTATGACTAAACTACCAAATAGAAAAATTTGAATTTTTTTACATATAGAGTGGTTTAGTATTGCAGTTATGACAGAGGGATTTTGGAGTACCTTTTCTAGTTTCCTTCCAATTATTTTTTTTATTAATGACCCAAATTTTTTTACAAATAATTGCTTTATAATTAAACTGAAATGAAACTACTGAACATATTGCCAAATGGCTGTGTTACAATGTAAGTTTGACCACTAGGAGTGCTGTATAAAAATTTCATATCTCTAGCTTGAGTGGATTTTGAGAAAATGTTCCTTATATTCGAAAAATTCTAATTTACGGGAAATGGCTATCAAAGTTTCTCAAAACATTCCTGCACTATAGGATGGATTATCAGGGTCTTCTTCTTCATCCTCCAAAAGCTTCCTCTTCTGTCTTGTTTTCTGGCCTGTTGTTCCATCATACTTCATATGCCTTTCTCTTCTTTCTGCTCCTCTTATCCTTTCTCTGTCAATATTTCTTAGTGCTCGTACAGTGTTCACCCCAGCTGTAAATCCTAATGCCTTCAGAACTTCACACTTCACACTGCTCCCTTGGTTGTAGGTTGCTATTGCATCATAAATGCCAAAGTGCAGTGTTTTTATGCTTACAAACACCCTTTTAGGAATCACTTTCCAAATCAAATTGTTTACGCTCTCATTAGGATTCTGCGTCTTTCTGTGTAGACATTTGTGTAACAATTCTGGCTGTGCTAAGTCATGAAAAATATCATCACTGTCACTAACATATTCACGAAATCTGTCACTTCCACCAGTCAGCTTCTTGCTAGAAGATGTCACAGGGCTATGGCCGGCCATGTGTTGCTTAGCAGAAGAACGCACTGTTTCAGTAATTGTAGTATCGCAACTTGGTATTAGTGTTAATTTTCTTTTCCCTACATTCTTCCTCTTCTTATATACACGGTTACTAAAACGTGGCATCGTAACCAGAACAACGCTTTACACAAGAAGTATAATACTACCAACAACAGGCGCAACACTGAACTAATTCGAAACGGTAAACAGCAAAGAGACGATGCTCCGCGCTCTTAGCGCTTCATTTGTCACAGAAAACAATGTAGCCAACCCTTGCACACTCGCTGTATGCGTAACATAGGCGCTGTATGCGTAACAGGCCGAAAAAATCCCAAGCAGTTCGCCAGGAAGTCACGAGAGGGTGTTAGATGCATTCAGCGCCCGCCCATTTCCTCTGCAGGCGTGAAGAAAAATGATAATAAATCCACTTCCAGGGCGAGTAGAACAATAATTCAAAGTTTACATTAAAGAGGAATGTTCCAATTAATTTTCGGTAGCAAAAAAAAAATCGTAATTTTTTGGATTTGACCACCTCCGGCTCCCCTTAAGGACCAAGAGCAGCGGCGTTTGCATAGAGTTGTCAGTGCTAACAGACAAGCAACACTGCGTGAAATAACCGCAGAAATCGATGTGGGACGTACGACGAACGTATCCTTTAGGACAGTGTGGCGAAATTTGGCGTTAATGGGCTCCGGCAGCAGACGACCGGCGCGAGTGCCTTTGCTAACAGCACGGCATCGCCTGCAGCGCCTCTCCTAGGCTCGTGACCATATCAGTTGGACCCTAGACAACAGGAAAACCGTTGCCTGGTCAGATGAGTCCCGATTTCAGTTGGTAAGAGCCGATGATATTGTTCGAGTGTGGTGCAGACCCCATAAAGCCATGGACCCAAGTTGACAACAAAACACTGTCCAAGCGGGTTGTGGCTCCGTAATGGTGGGGGCTATATTTACATGGAATGGACTGGGTCTTCAGGTCCAACTGGACCAATCATTGACAGGAGATGGTTATCTGAAGCCATTCCCGGTCTTCATACTACCGAACAACGATGGAATTTTTGTGGACGAAATGTTTAATGTAAAAGTGACCTGTTACCAATAAAGAACTGTGCAATAAGTTACTTCGTAAATACATACAATATAGGTTCAGCCACTTTAAAATAAATACATCTAATGACGGAGATACAGTACTCTGTAACTGCAAAGGTAACATCGCTGTTTAAAGTTGGGTCATCAAAGGGAGTTTAAAACTTAGACGGAAGTGTTTTCTCAGTGCAATATATAAACTCGTATACACCATCATAATAAATATAAGGTGAAAGCCCATAGCGGAAGTGTCTTATGAGAGGGACAGAGTAGACTCAGGAAAGGTAGATTCGCTTTAGACGTTTTTATATCTATTATATGATGTATAGTGGGAATTAGTGAAGTTCGCTGGCAGAAGGAACAAGACTTTTGGTCAGGTGAATACAGGGTTATAAATACCAAATCAAATAGGGGTAATGCAGGAGTAGGTTTAATAATGAATAAAAAAATAGGAGTGCGGGTAAGCTACTACAAACAGCATAGTGAACGCATTATTGTGGCCAAGATAGACACGAAGCCCACACCTACTACAGTAGTACAAGTTTATATGCCAACTAGCTCTGCAGATGATGAAGAAATTGATGAAATGTGTGATGAGATAAAAGAAATTATTCAAGTAGTAATGGAAGACGAATATTTAATAGTCATGGGTGACTGGAATTCGAGAGTAGGAAAAGGGAGAGAAGCAAACATAGTTGAATATGGGTTGGGGATAAGAAATGAAAGAGGAAGCCGTTTGGTAGAATTTTGCACAGAGCATAACTTAATCATAGCTAACACTTGGTTCAAGAATCATGAAAGAAGGTTGTATGCATGGAAGAAGCCTGGAGATACTGGAAAGTCTCAGATAGATTATACAGGGTGTTACAGAAAGGTACGGCCAAACTTTCAGGAAACATTCCTCACACACAAATAAAGAAAAGATGTTATGTGGACCTGTGTCCGGAAACGCTTAATTTCCATGTTAGAGCTCATTTCAGTTTCGTCAGTATGTACTGTACTTCCTCGATTCACCGCCAGTTGGCCCAATTGAAGGAAGGTAATGTTGACTTCGGTGCTTGTATTGACATGCGACTCATTGCTCTACAGTACTAGCATCAAGCACATCAGTACGTAGCATCAACAGGTTAGTGTTCATCACGAACGTGGTTTTGCAGTCAGTGTAATGTTTATAAATGCGGAGTTGGTAGATGCTCATTTGATGTATGGATTAGCACGGGGCAATAGCCGTGGCGCGGTACGTTTGTATCGAGACAGATTTCCAGAAAGAAGGTGTCCCGACAGGAAGACGTTCGAAGCAATTGATCGGCGTCTTAGGGAGCACGGAACATTCCAGCCTATGACTCGCGACTGGGGAAGACCTAGAACGACGAGTACACCTGCGATGGACGAGGCAATTCTTCGTGCAGTTGACTATAACCCTAATGTCAGCGTCAGAGAAGTTGCTGCTGTACAAGGTAACGTTGACGACGTCACTGTATGGAGAGTGCTACGGGAGAACCAGTTGTTTCCGTATCATGTACAGCGTGTGCAGGCACTATCAGCAGCTGATTGGCCTCCACGGGTACACTTCTGCGAATGGTTCATTCAACAATGTGTCAATCCTCATTTCAGTGCAACCTTTACGGATGAGGCTTCATTCCAACGTGATCAAATTGTAAATGTTCACAATCAACATGTGTGGGCTGACGAGAATCCGCACGCAATTGTGCAATCACATCATCAACACAGATTTTCTGTGAACGTTTGGGCAGGCATTGTTGGTGATGTCTTGATTGGGCCCCATGTTCTTCCACCTACGCTCAATGGAGCACGTTATCATGATTTCATACGGGATACTCTACCTGTGCTGCTAGCACATGTGCCTTTACAAGTACGACACAACATGTGGTTCATGCACGATGGAGCTCCTGCACATTTCAGTCGAAGTGTTCGTACGCTTCTCAACAACAGATTCGGTGACCGATGGATTGGTAGAGGCGGACCACTTCCATGGCCTCCACGCTCTCCTGACCTCAAGCCTCTTGACTTTCATTTACGGGGGCATTTGAAATCTCTTGTCTACGCAACCACGGTACCAAATGTAGAGACTCTTCGTGCTCGAATTGTGGACGGCTGTGATACAATACGCCATTCCCCAGGTCTGCATCAGCGCATCAGGGATTCCATGCGACGGAGGGTGGATGCATGTATCCTCGCTAACGGAGGACATTTTGAACATTTCCTGTAACAAAGTGTTTGAAGTCACGCTGGTACGTCCTGTTGCTGTGTGTTTCCATTCCATGATTAATGTGATTTGAAGAGAAGTAATAAAATGAGCTCTAACATGGAAAGTAAGCGTTTCCGGACACATGTCCACAAAACATATTTTCATTCTTTGTGTGTGAGGAATGTTTATTGAAAGTTTGGCCGTACCTTTTTGTAACACCCTGTATAAGAGTAAGACCGTGATTCAGGAACCAGGTTTTAAATCGTAAGACATTTCCAGTAGCAGATGTGGACTCTGACCACAATCTATTGGTTATGAACTGTAGATTAAAACTGAAGAAACTACAAAAAGGTGGAAATCTAAGGAGATGGGACCTGGATACACAGACTAAACCAGAGGTTGTACAGAGTTTCAGGGAGAGCATAAGGGAACAACTGTCACGAATGGGGGGAAGAAATACAATAGAAGACGATCGGGTAGCTCTGAGGGATGAAGAAGTGAAGGCAGCAGAGAATCAATTAGGTAAAAAGACGAGGGCTAGTAGAAATCCTTGGGTAACAGAAGAAATATTGAATTTAATTGATGAAAGGAGAAAATATAAAAATGCAGTAAATGAAACAGGCAAAAAGGTGTTCTTCTTATATCCTCCTTTCAAGACACTGTCCATTCCGTTCAACTACTCTTCCAAGTCCTTTGCTGTCTCTGACAGAATTACAATGTCATAGGCATGCCTCAAAGTTTTTATTTCTTCTCCATGGATTTTAATACCTACTCCGAATATTTCTTGTGTTTCCTTTACTGCTTGCTCAATATACAGATTGAATAACATAGAAGAGATGCTACAACCCTCTCTCAGTCACTTCCCAAGCACTGCTTCCCTTTCATGCCCATCGACTATTATAACTGCCATCTGGTTTCTGTACAAAATGTAAATAGCCTTTCGCTCCCTGTATTTTACCCCTGCCACCTTTATAATTTGAAAGAGTGTATTCCACTCAACATTGTCAAAAGCTTTCTCTAACTCTACAAATGTTAGAAAACAAAAGAAAAGTTCGGAGTAGGTATTAAAATCCATGGAGAAGAAATAAAAACTTTGAGGTTCGCCGATGACATTGTAATTCTGTCAGAGACAGCAAAGGACTTGGAAGAACAGTTGAATGGAATGAACAGTGTCTTGAAAGGAGGATATAAGATGAACATCAACAAAAGCAAAACGAGGATCATGGAATGTAGTCGAATTAAGTCGGGTGATGCTGAGGGAATTAGATTAGGAAATGAGACACTTAAAGTAGTAAAGGAGTTTTGCTATTTGGGGAGCAAAATAACTGATGATGGTCAAAGTAGAGAGGATATAAAATGTAGACTGGCAATGGCTAGGAAAGCGTTTCTGAAGAAGAGAAATTTTTTAACATCGAGTGTCAGTGATTTAAGTGTCAGGAAGTCGTTTCTGGAAGTATTTGGTTGGAGTGTAGCCATGTATGGAAGTGAAACATGGACGATAAATAGTTTGGACAAGAAGAGAATAGAAGCTTTCGAAATGTGGTGCTACAGAAGAATGCTGAAGATTAGATGGGTAGATCACATAACTAATGAGGAGGTATTGAATAGAATTGGGGAGAAGAGGAGTTTGTGGCACAACTTGACAAGAAGAAGGGACCGGTTGGTAGGACATGTTCTGAGGCATCAAGGGGTCACAAATTTAGCACTGGAGGGCAGCGTGGAGGGTAAAAATCGTAGAGGGAGACCAATAGATGAATACACAAAGCAGATTCAGAAGGATGTAGGTTGCAGTAGGTACTGGGAGATGAAGAAGCTTTCACAGGATAGAGTAGCATGGAGAGCTGCATCAAACCAGTCTCAGGACTGAAGACCACAACAGCAACAACAACATACGATTCAAAATTAACATAGCGATTACCCGTGATGAAAGCGATGTAATAGATGGCCTTGCATCAATAATAAATACAGAGAATGTAAAAGAAAGTTCAATATTTTCTTACATACTTGATAGGTGTCCTACAGAGGATGGGGAAAAATACGAAAACACCAAAAACACCATACATTACCATGTCTAGTACGGTGTATAAAAACCGTTGGCATTCGAAACAGCTTCCAGTCGTCTCTGAAAAGATAAATACATGTCCTGTATGGTTTTAAAAGTAATCTTATACCATTCTTCCTGCAACATAGTGGCAACTTTAGGCAACGGTGATAGAGGAGCATTCGATGGCAAGTAGACAACAAAGGCTCAATAATATTGAGATATGGTGACTGCGGTGGCCAGGAGAGATACTACAGCAAAGCCTCGTGTTCACAAAGCCAGTCCTGGATGATGCGAACTATGGGAACGGGGGCCTTGTCGGGTTACAATATAGTGTCACTGTTGTGAAACCAGAATTCTAAAGGGGATGGACCTGATCAGCGATAATGGTCGTAAATTGGTAGTAATGGACCCTTGAGAATAACAATGTAGTCTATGGAATACCACAGTACGGCTGCCCAAATCATCACCGAATCCTCGCCATGCTTTACGTTTGAGCCATAAACTCCATCAGAAGTTGGGAACAGAAGTGAAACAAGACTCATCCGACTAAAGGACAATCTTCCACTGCTCCGCAGTCCAGGTTTTATGGCTTCTGCAGCACGTTTTGCTGTTGTGGGTATTTGCGTCAATGATGAATGGTTTTGGAATTCCAGCTCTCCCTGATACTCCATGTTGATGGAGATCCTTTCGTGCTGTTTTGGAGCTGACATGGTTCGCGAGTGCGACATTCAGTTCTGCAGTGACTTTTGCATTTGTCGTTCTCTTTCTTTCTTTCTTCACAATCCTCTTCAGTGGTCGTCCTCAGCGATCAGTCAACACACACTTTCGTCTATATTGTAACTTAACGGATGATGGTTTTCCGCTTTCCATGTTTGCGATATAAATATTCGATACGGTGCCTCTTGAAACGACCAATTACTTCGGCTACTTTGGTTACGGAAGAATCCACCGTACGAGTGCCAACTTTGTGCCCACTTTCGAATTCTCTTAGTTTCGACATAATGGGCTCACAACAGTGTTCGGACCACGACTGACGCCTTCGATGTATTGAGGACATTGCACAGATGCCGTTCCTGGTCAAATACAACATGCTTGACCAACATCTAAATTTATCTTCAAGTATGCGTTTCTCGCGCTGTTTCCATATTTTTGTCGCGCTCCTCCACCGACTCCGGTCACGAGGTCAACACCTAAGCGATAATCCATTTGACGTCATACGTTCTGCAGCATATCTGGAGTCACCGAAGCGAGCGCGTTAGAAATGCGGAGTTTGAGTTCTGGTGTTGGTTTTGGTGAAGAAATCACATACACAAGTCTTTCATCATAGGAGTATAAAAGTGGTGAGGGGGGCGGCGTGCCCGTCCCCTCAATCCCCATAATATTCCAAGTACGAACAGAAACCCCCGTTTAGCGCAGATGTCTGAAGGCCGGTTGGACTAGCCACGACCGGATGTGCAGTAGCAGACACCACAGGTAGCTCACGACCTCAGGGTGCGCACACAGAAGGCTCAGGTTACCTGCATACCGTTCAGCGACTTAGACCAGCGCTGTGAATGAGGCTTTTCTGTCGTATAATAGGGTACAAAAGGGCGGACAGACTGTAGGAGTGAAGGACACAGTATTTGTACTGTGGCCACTTCCGCCTTCTTGATGCCATTGTCCTCCATACTGTAGATATGAATTTTTCCTCTAGTGCGAAGCGTTCGCTCTGGTTTCTCAGTACGTAGTACTTTTTTGAAACCTAGAAATCCGCGTCTATAGACGACTTCCAAATGTTCAAAATGGCTCTGAGCACTATGGGACTTAACTTCAGAGGTCATCAGTCCCCTAGAACTTAGAACTACTTAGACCTAACTAACCTAAGGACAACACACACATCCATGCCCGAGGCAGGATTCGAACCTACGACCGTAGCGGTCGCGCGGTTCCAGACTGAAGCGCCTAGAGCCGCTCGGCCACAACGGCCGGCAGATGAAATCCAGTCCTGCCAATTTGGGTTCAAGTTCAGATGAGGGTCTTGGTTAGCTGCTTTTTCTGTTTTTTATATACACAAGCTGGGGTATCTGTTTCGCAATTAACTTCAGATATACAGTTTCTAATTTTTTATTTCTCCTTCAATGTGGATAGTATATTTAGACACTAACAAAACTGATTTTTGTTGAAATCATGAGAAGAGTGGAAATGTCAGACGATCTAAGCGGCAAATATCAATTCGTTGGGAGAATCAAAATATACTGTATCTCGTTTTTTATATAACCTATTTGTATCCAAAAAATTGAAAAGGTATTCTGATACCACGAACTTATACTGCTCACCTCATCACTGCAAAAAACTATGAGACAAATAAGAAACCATTAAATTTATTAAGAACATTCTAGGTGCTATACCAGGGAACGGACTGGTTCTAAGTGTAAGTAAGGAAGTTTTTCTCTCAGGCAGTATTAATACCAGACCACGATGTTTTATTTTTTGATAAAACTATGGCCGTGCGGTTCTAGGCGCTACAGTCTGGAACCGCGAGACCGCTACGGTCGCAGGTTCGAATCCTGCCTCGGGCATGGATGTGTGTGATGTCCTTAGATTAGTTAGGTTTAAGTAGTGCTCAGAGCCATTTGAGCCATTTATTTGATAAAACGAATGCAGAGATATTGAAGTACTGTTTTATCACCAAAACCCATTTCTCATGTCTCTTATGTTTTTACAAAAGATTAACAAAATTAAATTCGTGAAAAATGTTTCAGTATTGTCTTCTCTTTCTTACACAACTCCATTGTTGGGATCAGATGTTGCAAAATTTATTGCAGATCTCCCTGCGCTGTGGAGGAAGAAATGACAATTTCGGCAACAGGTCTTTCTGTTCTGTAACTGACAAACGTTGCTAATTTTCAGTTGAATTACGGCATGCCGTACATCAGCCATTGCCTTTCCTCTTTTGAATACTTTGACATTTTTCCAATCCTCCGTTTCAGAGTAAGAATTTTTAATAGCTTCTTGAGATGCATGTGCTTGAGACATTTTGATCGTACTGCTTTTTACCATTTTTGAAACCCAAATTATCTCGTTCCATTACAATGATCTTTTATCGATACAGAGAAAATCTTACACGCACTCTGCTTACCACTCGAACTGTGCATCCACTAAATGGAGGAGACCTTAACGCATGGCAGTTGAAACTTCTGAGGGAAGAACTGCTTGGCAGGAAGACCATGTATCATCTAGTAATACATTTTTGAAAGATTTTCTGTAACGTTTTAACTGAAACAGCAACCAGCCACAAGTATGGTTTAACAAGGTTTATTTGGATGAAACTATGACCGATTTCGGATTTTCACAAATCCATCTTCAGATGATTGTTACACGTTTCCTTTTGTTTTCTTGCTGATGCCTCGTTTTGTAGCCGTTATTGGTTTGCTGCACTAGGATAATAGAAAGTCCAAATAAACTTTGTTAAACCCTATTTGTGGCTGGTTGATATTTCACTTATAAACGTTATATTATTACATCTACGGTCTCAACATGTCAGCTTTCGACAAAATAGCGTGAAACATTTTCACCGTAATTTGGCACTTGGAACAAGTCTAGGAACAGACAGCAAAGTCCCAAGCACACAACCGCACTAATAACGTGTTTCGTGAAATAATGGCACATACAATGTTTGAAATTTCCATTCTTCGTGTAAATGACAAATTACTTATAAAGAAAAAACAATATTTCTTCTCTATTAAAGAAAAGGAAAAGCTTCTTAATGTCTGAACGCAGAAGTAATAATTAAATTTGTCTTTATAAAAAATGTTTACCAACAGGTTCGTACAGTCACAACACTTCTGAGATACAATCATATTTACTCTAAAAAGTCAGTTGCAAATCGATATTATTAAAGAAAATTTTATTAATTAATTACTACACTGGTGATTCAACTTTGCCTATAGTTCCGTGGTCAGATTGGAAATTGCTGCCTAAAACAAATATTATCAGATATCCAAGAGCTGCCCTATCATTCTTCAGTAAAAGACCGGTAATACCTGTAGTGAATGATGCTCTGAGGTTTCTCAGTTCTGGGAGGATTTGTTCTCTATCTTGTTGGCACGTGGAATATGCGAAGAGTAAATGATAAATATCTCCAACATCTGAATTACTGAAATAACAAGTGCCTGAATTTCATAGCGATAGACGATAGAAATGAGAAGGGAAGCTACCATGATTGAATCTCATCCGAGTGGCTATTCTAATACATCTGTGGTGTACTGACATGTTATGAAACCAAGGTAAGCGAAGTATGTCGAGTTGAGCCAAACCATAATATTTTCCTTTATTTGCAGTAGTTTCCCATTTCTCTTCCAACTGGGATCTGACTTCCACTTTTATTGTGTTCAAGAAATCGGTGAAAGGTAACTGGATGTCAATAGAAGCCCCAGATGTAGAAGCTCGCTTGGTCAACTGGTCTACTCTTCCGTTACACAGAATCTTTGCGTGAGCTTTTATCCGAAGCATATTGTTGTATCTCGGGTGGCGAAATGATAGCATTCACGGAAACGCACGGGAATGAGCGCAGGGTGCAACTACGCTTGGCGCCCAGAAAAACTCAGTGTCAACCTAACCAGCGAGCAGAGGTTCTGAGAACACGCTCAGGGACAAACACGGAACTAAGAAAACGCGGCAGAGCGAAGAATTCACACACGAATGTAAGCGAGCGTAGGCCAAGCAACCAAGAATTTGGGCTGGTGCTAGCATGCGACTGACTTCGGTGTCCACGTGATAGTATCAGGAAACATACGACTCCAAAGGCACTCACGCCGCTTACGGTGGAGTCACGGTTCACCCCGATTCTCGTCCGTAAACAACTCCTCGCCCGACATACATCAGTCTTGCGGGGTTACCGAATCCCCTCCCTGACCCCTCACCCTTTAAGGGCATTTAGATCCAAAAATGCCCCCAGCATGTGTTGGAGTCGTCGATTCAAGTTATGAAGGACGACAGGGATATCCGGCAGGGGTTCCATTGGGTGCTGTATGCCAGGACGTCCACGAGATACTGGGGCTCGAGAACCGACGAGGGCTGGGGGGGGGGGGGGGGGCAATTTCTGCTAGCTGCGGCGTAGTAGTAGGAGGGTGGTACTCCTCAGATTCCTTCTCCTCCGCCCCCCCCCCCCCCCACCCCCGACAAATATGTCTCCCGGGTGGTGGGTTTCCATAGAGTTTGGACGAGGCTGTAAATTATACCATGAGCAGCGCACAGGCGGTGGGAGGATCAGTTGATCTCCACTGCCTGTGCTAAGGGTTCCTGTGTGCCTGTCGGTGGCACCCACTGCTCAGCTGGTTTGCAAGACATGTCAGACACTGCTGATCCACCGCAATTACGTAAAGTTGTCACCCCTTATGTCCCACCAGGATGCCTTGCAACCGTCCAGTGCGTGCCGAGACGGCGGAACCGTGCTGGTGATGTGGCACGGCCTGCGGGCCACGGGTGCGGCACCAGACGTAACAGTTTTAAATTTGGCTGAAATGTGCCCACAACGTTCCTCTGCAACGGTACAAAAGCATGGCGCCCTGTGACGTCATCCTCGGGCTCAGAGACACTTCAGACAGCAAAGTGTCGACACATATGAATGAAAGGTCACAGCTCAAAAGTTCATGTGTGCTTTGAGGTGGGTTAATCTCCCACTGGCACAAAATTTCCCACAATTATGCCCAACGCTACCGCGGACGTGTCACATGATGGGTAGGTTGTCACAACCCCTGTTACCCACATTTCACCCCTTCTTTTGCCGCCCCTCCGACGGACATCAGAAGCACGACACACAGCGTTGAAACCACACGGTTTTCTTACGGGTGCTCAACTACCCCTTCCCTTGGCGCGTTGATTCGCACACATTTTGCTGTCGAAAACGACAGTTTACAGTGCAATGAGCAACACGACGACCTTTTTGACAACTTTCGATACTACTGCCAACCACTGGGCGTTTCAGTCTTACTGTACGGACAACGTCATCTGACCCCTTTGGAATGTAGTGCGACCGCACTTTTTGCTCTGGTATACAAGCTGGAACCATTAGGGACATTTCAAAACCATTCGTCGAAATTTAAAGGTGATCAGAAGTAGAAAATGGGTTTTATGCTTTTTTCAGCGCTCCTGTTTCATGCTCGCTTGTGCCGTGATCGCGTGGGAGTGCTACATTGTCATGTGCATGGATAAAACGGCAAAGGGTCCTTCTAAGATCCCACAGTTTGGCAACACCCTCGGTCCCACCCACGCACCTTTGTTTAGCACTTAAAAAATATACCTGTCATAAACTTTGACACAAATTTATTCTCGCAGGTGCTCTAGCGCCTGAAGGTAGGCAAACCTCTACCTAAGGCGTGTTGAAGGGGTTGCCTAACCTACAGACGTTCTTCCTTTTTTTTTTTTTTTTTTTTTTTTTTTAAATCTGTTCTCTCATGGAGCCAGTAATCGAAATGCGATCCAAATAGTTTTCACATTGCAAAATGTCTTTGATACGGTTCTCAAGAAAACGCTGGAATTTCCTGCAGGTGAAGCTACCCCAAATGGCAGACGGTTAAACTGGTACATCCTGAGTATCCAGTAATCTGCCAAGACTCAGCTCCAATGGCAACTGCAAGTATGCATCCCTGAGGGCAATTTTGGAAAAATTCCGACTACTGGTCAACTTAGCCAGCAATTCCTTGGGATGCGATATGGGATAAACATTATTTTTCTTTGTGTGTTGACTGTGTGCTAGAAATCACCACAAAGCCTAACATCGCCATTGTGTTTCTGTATCTTAACCATGATGTTAGCCTACTGGCTTGATAAAACCGGTGACAGCACTTGGAGTTCTGCCATCTGTCTCTTACGCCTTCACTTCATCTCGCATAGTAATTAGCACTGGGTAGCCTCGACGTAATGCAGGAACTACCGACGGCTTCAGTATAATACAGGTCTCAAAACTAATGGCTCTGCTCAGGCCCTTACTAAAAAGTTGGTCAAATAGCTGCATAATGGCTTCAAGTTCTGAAATGGTACTACCCAAGAGACAAGATTAACTTTATCAGCTTGTGTGAATCCAAAAATACAGAAAGCATGAAGTCTAGGAATGTTTTCTGCCAGCTGTGAACTAACTGTCAGAAGCGTGATCTGGCATTCCACACTTTTGTATTTGGCCACAAATAGTAGTTGTCCCTTCAAGGGAATCTACTGTCCACTATGAGACACTACTTAGCGCTGAGAGCGCTGTAAGCGGGGGTGGGTTGGGGAGAGGGCACCCCAGCCGGTGACAGCATCTAAATTGATCAAGCTGTCTGAGACCCCTTAGTCTAATTGAAACTTGGTGCAACGGCCAACCAGCTGCAAGTCAACCACGATACGCTGCAGCTCTAGGCCCACTGACACGCTCGTGGGATCGGGAACGTTGTCCCACAGCGCTTCTTGCCGTTATACACCTCTGGTACATGTCTTGGCGTGTGGCAAGCTCGACAAGTTGCAAAGAAATAGGGGCATTTGCCACGTCTCGTATGATGACCAGCAGTATGACAAGACTGCAGTGTCCGCAGGGGCGAGTCTGACGCGGAGGAAGAACAGCGGGTGACTCACGCAGCAGAGATCGGGAGCGACCCGCTGCCGCTCCTACCTTTGTAGTCGATCGGTGCCGGGGCTCCGGTGAATCCCCTCCATCACTGCTCTCCACAGATCGACTGTACGATGTGGTCGCTAAGGCACGAATAACTCAGACGGGGATATGTTCCCCTGGTAAGACTCGCCAAATTTTACCATATGTCAATCGTTCAAAAACACATTTTCCGCTGCAGTACTCGACTCCTCCGATCCCGAAATTTGTGGTACCTCGTCTATCGTCGGACCCGAATGTGCTACCGTGTAACTCGGTATTGCCCCGCATGGTTCCAGCAGCTCCACTACATTGCAAACTGGAGTGTCTGCACAACGTGCTACTGTTTTTACACTCGAGATCACACGAACATGCTAACCCCTGCAAGTCGATTGTTCACTCCACATTTGACTGCCTGGGGCGCATATGATGTAGACTGGACTGTAAGCGGACAACTACCAAGAACATTCGTTGATCATAGTAGTGGTTCAAAAAAATGGTTCAAATTGCTCTGAGCACTATCTACATCTACATCTACATCTATACTCCGCGAGCCACCTTACGGTGTGTGGCGGAGGGTACTTATTGTACCACTATCTGATCCCCCCTTCCCTGTTCCATTCACGAATTGTGCGTGGGAAGAACGACTGCTTGTAAGTCTCCGTATTTGCTCTAATTTCTCGGATCTTTTCGTTGTGATCATTACGCGAGATATATGTGGGCGGTAGTAATATGTTGCCCATCTCTTCCCGGAATGTGCTCTCTCGTAATTTCAATGATAAACCTCTCCGTATTGCGTAACGCCTTTCTTGAAGTGTCCGCCACTGGAGCTTGTTCAGCATCTCCGTAACGCTCTCGCGCTGACTAAATGTCCCCATGACGAATCGCGCTGCTTTTCGCTGGATCATGTCTATCTCTTCTATTAATCCAACCTGGTAAGGGTCCCATACTGATGAGCAATACTCAAGAATCGGACGAACAAGCGTTTTGTAAGCTACTTCTTTCGTCGATGAGTCACATTTTCTTAGAATTCTTCCTATGAATCTCAACCTGGCGCCTGCTTTTCCCACTATTTGTTTTATGTGATCATTCCACTTCAGATCGCTCCGGATAGTAACTCCTAAGTATTTTACGGTCGTTACCGCTTCCAATGATTTACCACCTATGGCATAATCGTACTGGAATGGATTTCTGCCCCTATGTATGCGCATTATATTACATTTATCTACGTTTAGGGAAAGCTGCCAGCTGTCGCACCATGCATTAATCCTCTGCAGGTCTTCCTGGAGTACGTACGAGTCTTCTGATGTTGCTACTTTCTTGTAGACAACCGTGTCATCTGCAAATAGCCTCACGGAGCTACCGATGTTGTCAACTAAGTCATTTATGTATATTGTAAACAATAAAGGGCCTATCACGCTTCCTTGCGGTACTCCCGAAATTACCTCTACATCTGCAGATTTTGAACCGTTAAGAATGACATGTTGTGTTCTTTCTTCTAGGAAATCCTGAATCCAATCACAAACCTGGTCCGATATTCCGTAAGCTCGTATTTTTTTCACTAAACGTAAGTGCGGAACCGTATCAAATGCCTTCCTGAAGTCCAGGAATACGGCATCAATCTGCTCGCCAGTGTCTACGGCACTGTGAATTTCTTGGGCAAATAGGGCGAGCTGAGTTTCACATGATCTCTGTTTGCGGAATCCATGTTGGTTATGATGAAGGAGATTTGTATTATCTAAGAACGTCATAATACGAGAACACAAAACATGTTCCATTATTCTACAACAGATTGACGTAAGCGAAATAGGCCTATAATTATTCGCATCTGATTTATGACCCTTCTTGAAAATGGGAACGACCTGCGCTTTCTTCCAGTCGCTAGGTACTTTACGTTCTTCCAGCGATCTACGATAAATTGCTGATAGAAAGGGGGCAAGTTCTTTAGCATAATCACTGTAGAATCTTAAGGGTATCTCGTCTGGTCCGGATGCTTTTCCGCTACTAAGTGATAGCAGTTGTTTTTCAATTCCGATATCGTTTATTTCAATATTTTCCATTTTGGCGTCCGTGCGACGGCTGAAGTCAGGGACCGTGTTACGATTTTCCGCAGTGAAACAGTTTCGGAACACTGAATTCAGTATTTCTGCCTTTCTTCGGTCGTCCTCTGTTTCGGTGCCATCGTGGTCAACGAGTGACTGAATAGGGGATTTAGATCCGCTTACCGATTTTACATATGACCAAAACTTTTTAGGGTTCTTGTTTAGATTGTTTGCCAATGTTTTATGTTCGAATTCGTTGAATGCTTCTCTCATTGCTCTCTTTACGCTCTTTTTCGCTTCGTTCAGCTTTTCCTTATCAGCTATGATTCGACTACTCTTAAACCTATGATGAAGCTTTCTTTGTTTCCGTAGTACCTTTCGTACATGATTTTTATACCACGGTGGATCTTTCCCCTCGCTTTGGACCTTAGTCGGTACGAACTTATCTAAGGCGTACTGGACGATGTTTCTGAATTTTTTCCATTTTTGTTCCACATCCTCTTCCTCAGAAATGAACGTTTGATGGTGGTCACTCAGATATTCTGCGATTTGTGCCCTATCACTCTTGTTAAGCAAATATATTTTCCTTCCTTTCTTGGCATTTCTTATTACACTTGTAGTCATTGATGCAACCACTGACTTATGATCACTGATACCCTCTTCTACATTCACGGAGTCGAAAAGTTCCGGTCTATTTGTTGCTATGAGGTCTAAAACGTTAGCTTCACGAGTTGGTTCTCTAACTATCTGCTCGAAGTAATTCTCGGACAAGGCAGTCAGGATAATGTCACAAGAGTCTCTGTCCCTGGCTCCAGTTCTGGTTGTGTGACTATCCCATTCTATACCTGGTAGATTGAAGTCTCCCCCTATTACAATAGTATGATCACGAAACTTCTTCACGACGTTCTGCAGGTTCTCTCTGAGGCGCTCAACTACTACGGTTGCTGATGCAGGTGGTCTATAGAAGCATCCGACTATCATATCTGACCCACCTTTGATACTTAGCTTAACCCAGATTATTTCACATTCGCATTCGCTAATAACTTCACTGGATATTATTGAATTCTTTACTGCTATAAATACTCCTCCACCATTGGCGTTTATCCTATCCTTGCGGTATATATTCCATTCTGTGTCTAGGATTTCGTTACTGTTCACTTCCGGTTTTAACCAACTTTCCGTTCCTAATACTATATGCGCACTATTTCCTTCAATAAGAGATACTAATTCAGGAACCTTGCCCTGGATACTCCTGCAGTTTACCAATATTACGTTAACTTTTCCTGTATTTGGTCTCTGAGGACGGACGTTCTTTATCAACGATGATAATGTCCTCTCTGGTAAGCCGTCAGGTATTTTATCGTTTCGCCCAAGGGGGGGGTCCCTCTAACCTAAAAAACCCCCGTGTGCACGCCACACGTACTCTGCTACCCTAGTAGCTGCTTCCGGTGTGTAGTGCACGCCTGACCTGTCTAGGGGGGCCCTACAGTTCTCCACCCAATAACGGAGGTCGATGAATTTGCAACCATTATAGTCGCAGAGTCGTCTGAGCCTCTGGTTTAGACCCTCCACACGGCTCCAAACCAGAGGACCGCGATCGACTCTGGGCACTATGCTGCAGATATTAAGCTCAGCTTGCACTCCGCGTGCGATGCTGGTTGTCTTCACCAAATCAGCCAGCCGCCGGAAGGAACCAAGGATGGCCTCAGAACCCAAGCGGCAGGCGTCATTCGTTCCGACATGTGCTACTATCTGCAGCCGGTCACACCCAGTGCGTTCAATAGCTGCCGCAAGGGCCTCCTCCACATTACGGACGAGACCCCCCGGCGAGCACACCGAGTGCGGGGACTTAACATCTGAGGTCATCAGTCCCCTAGAACTTAGAACTACTTAAACCTAACTAACCTAAAGACATCACACACATCCACGCCCGAGGCAGGATTCGAACCTGCGACCGTAGCAGTCGCACGGTTCCGGACTGAAGCGCCTAGAACCGTTCGGCCACCAGCGCCCGGCTCATAGTAGTGCGTTAGTAGCGTACATAACTGCAAATGCCGCTTTCAATTTCTGTAGAACCTCGTACAGACTATTACCACTCGAAAGCGGCAAAGCGCTCTGATCTTGAGGATCGGTCATGCACCTTAAAACAGCGTAAAGAATTTTGCCACCTTTCCGTGGTCTAATCAGAGGGTGCGGCGACTGTGTTCGCTTTGCCGCCTGCGTGCTCATCAGGTGCATGAGTTCCGGGATTTGATCCGTTTGTTGTTGCAACCGTTGTTGTCGATGCTGCTGCTCCTCCTGCAGGTGTATTTGTTGCCAAAGACGTTGGATCCGTAATGGCCACAATATATGACACTAACGCGAAGACAGCAAGTTGTCGTCGCCAACTATTATATCTCGCGTAGCGAGGTGATCACGTCTACGAAAATGCTCGAGAATGAGCGTGCAGTTCACGAAGAGTAGCGCCTGCGAAAAACTCCGAGTGTCTGCCTAACCGGCGAGCCGAGTCAGAAGGCACTATCGGGGACAAACGCGGAACTATGAGAGCGCGACATCGCGAAGAATTCTCTCGCGAATGCAAGCGAGTGTAAGCCAGTAAGCAAAAATTCGGGCTAATGCTAACACGCTACTGACCTTAGAGTCCGTGCGGTCTAACCAGGGAAGTTATGACTCCAGGGCACTGTCCAGTGTATGAGACATTCACGCTGTTTACGCCGCAGTCGAAGAACACTCCGACTGTCGACCGAGAACAACTCGTCTGATTGGTGGAGATACCACACATACGAATATATTTATTTCTCTGTGAGCGTTCTGTTATTTCGTGGGCTTTGTCGAAAACAAGTTTACTGTGTTTTCCGCAGTTCGTTTTCTTTATGGCACTGAGAATGTTTTTCGGATGAGATTTTCTGAGAGGCTTTATTCTAAAAAAATTTCACAGGCGTTTACTACTAGAGAACAGTCCCCGTTGGTACTTCATTTCTTACAGTTTTAGACTACAAGGGATGAAGTCTTCCTAAATCATCAGAGGATATATATCATCATCAACATCAGCAGCAGCTCTTTGAAATGCACTGCCGGATAAAGACCCTCTTCCATGTTCAAAATGGTTCAAATGGCTCTGAGCACTATGGGACTTAACATCTGTGGTCATCAGTCCCCTAGAATTTAGAACTACTTAAACCTAACTAACCTAAGGACATCACACACATCCATGCCCGAGGCAGGATTCGAACCTGAAACTGTAGCGGTCACGCGGTTCCAGACTGATGCGCCTAGAACCGCACGGCCACACCGGCCGACTCTTCCATGTTCCTCCAGATACTTTCTAATGGCATGGTCTCTCTCTCCCTCTCTCTCTCTTTCTCAAAAACATAGTTCAAATGGCTCTGAGCACTATGGGACTTAACTTCACACATCCATGCCCGAGGCAGGATTCGAACCTGCGACCGTAGCGGTCGCGCGGTTCCAGACTGTAGCGCCTAGAACCGTTCGGCCACCCCGGCCGGCGGTGACCAAACACTCAACACTTTTGGCAACGAGCGAAACCCGGTGGGTTTACAGACATGAGGCAATTCTGCGCTTTAAAGAATTTTTTCTATTCGTAGTACTTTCTCCGCAACAATCAGAATCGTGATCTAACAAGGAAACTGCTCTAAAAGCACACCACTTTCTATGCGAACTCGCTCATGGCCGTTTCCTTGTTTCTCTTGTACTACTGGAAAGAATGCTATCGGTAATCGATTCTCTATGCAGCACGCATCAAAGTGTTAACTGTGATATTGTTGTAGTATTAGCGTTATCAGTCAGTCCAATATCTTAGAAGATAGTGGTAAAATTTTGTTTAGTGAAGCCTCTGATCTCGCAGAATAAGTAGAAATAAGAGGACAGTACCGAGGTCCGTGTCCGCAAAAAAAAAATCGAGAAAACAGTCCTCTCATCTACATCTACATCATGTTCTGCAAGCCACCTAATGGTGTGTGGTGGAAGGCACTTTCGGTACCACTATCTGATCCCTCCAACCCTGTTCCACTCGCGAATAGTGCGTGGGAAGAACGACTGTCGGTAAGCCTCTGTATTGGCTCTAATCTCTCGAATTTTCTCCTCGTGGTCAATACGCGAGATTTATGTGGGGGAAAGTAATATGTTACGCGACTCTTCCTGAAAAGTGCTGACCCGAAATTTCAATAGTAAATCTCTTCGTGATGCACGACGCCTCTCTTGTAACGTCTGCCAGTGGAGTTTGTTTAGTATCTCCACAACGCTCTCTCGCCAGTTAAGCGATCCCGTGAGGAAACGCACTGCTCTTCGTTGGATCTTCTCTATCTCCTCTATCAGTCCTACCTGATAGGGATCCCAGACAGATGAACAATTGTAAAGAATCTGTCGAACAAATGCCTTACATTTCCTTAAGAATCTTCCGATGAATCTGAGTCTTGTGTCTGCTTTTCCCACTATCTGTTTTATATGGTCATTCCAGTTAAGGTCGCTCTGGATAGTTACGCACTGATATTTTACGGCAGACGCTGTCTCCAGCTGTTTTCATTACTAGTGTAGCTGTACAATAGTGGATTTCTTTTCTTATGTATGCGTAATATGTTACATTTACGTTCAGGGTCAACTGCAAGAGTCTGCACCATTCATCAATTCTCTGCAGGTCGTCCTGGAAGTTCGTACTATCTTCTGGCGTTGCTACTTTGGTATAGACAACTGCATCATCTACGAATAGCCTTAAAGAGCATCCGATGCTTTCTACTAGATCGTTTATATATAACAGCAACGATTCTATCACATTTCCCTGTGGTATTCCGGATATTACCTTTACATCTGTCGATTTAGTTCCATTAAGAGCGACGTGTGGAGTTCTGTGTGCAAGAAAATCTTGGATCCAATCGCAGGTCTGCTCCAGTACTCCGGAAGCTCGTATTTTTTTCATTAAACGGCAATGCGGGACGGTGTCAAATGCCTTACTGAAATCAAGGAACGCGGCATCAACCTGAGCGCCTTTATGGCATCACGTAAGAAACCAGATCCACGACAGGTTTCACAGCCATCAAAATTTAATTAAATCCTTTCATAATTACGAGGAATGCGTAAATTGCAATAGAGTAGATATACTAGGGTACATCAAATTTTATCAATCAATGTTGCCAGAACCTTCGTCTGCATCTGGAGAATTTTCCGTTTGGAAACAAATGTGTATAAAAGCAGAATCAAATTCAAGACCAGAGAACGCTTTGGCGGCATTATGGACACGCTGTTCAAAATTTTTTCGCAATATATTAGAAGTCAACTCGAGAAGAAGAGGAGATTAGTGTTTAACGTCCCGTCGACGACGAGGTCATTAGAGACGGAGTACAAGCTCGTATTAGAGAAGGACGGGGAAAGAAACCGGCCGTGCCCTTTCGAGGGAACCATCCCAGCATTTTCCTGAAGCGATTTAGGAAAATCACGGAAAACCTGAATCAAGATGGGCGTACGCGGGTTTGAACCGTAGTCCTCCCGAATATAAGTCCACTATGCTAGTCACTGCGCTACCTCGCTCGGTAGATCAGCTCTAAATTCTATACACCTGCTCAGTTTCAAAAGCACCACCAGAAAGGACTTTTCTACTTTACATCTACATCTACGTGATTACTTTGGAATTCACAATTAAGTGCCTGGCAGAGGGATCATGGAACCACCTTTAAGCTACGTCTCTACTGTTCCACTCTCAAACAGCTCGCAGGAAAAACGAGCACTTAAATCTTTCCGTGGGAGCTGTGATTATTTTTTATTTTATTGTGATGATCATTTCTCCCTGTGTAGGTGGATGCCAAAAAAGTATTTTCAAACTCCGATGATAAAGTTGGTGACTGAAATTACATGAGAATGTCAAAAATGGTTCAAATGGCTCTAAGCACTCTGGGACGTAACGTCTGAGGTCATCAGTCCCCTTAGAACTTAGAACTACTTAAACCTAAGTAACCTAAGGACGTCACGCACATCCATGCCCGAGGCAGGATTCGAACCTGCGACTGTAGCAACAGCGCGGTTCCGGACTGAAGCACCTAGAACCACTCGGCCACACCGGCCGGCCCATGAGAATGTCCTGCGGCAGCGAAAAAACGTCTTTGTTTTAATGACTGCCACCCGAATTCGAGTATCATATCCGTGGCACTCTCTCCCTCATTTCGCGGTAGTACAAAACGAGCTGCCCTTCTTTGAACTTTTTCGATGTCCTCCGTTAATCCCATCGGATGCTGATACAACACCGCACTGCAGTACTCCAGAAGAAGCTGGATGAGCGTAGTGTAAGCAGTCTCTGTAGTAGACCTGTTACATTTTCTAATTTTCTGCCAATAAATCGAAGTCTTAGGTTTGTTTTCCCACAACATTATATATGTGATTGCTCCAATTTATGATATTCGTAACTGTAATCCCTAAGTATTTAGTTAACTTTACATCCTTTAAATATGTGTGATTTGCCGTGTAACTGAAATTTAGCGGACACTTTTTAGTGATCATGTGAATGACTTCACACTTCTCATGATTGAGCGCCAATTGCCACTTTTTACACCATACAGATATCTTGTGTAAATCATTTTGCAATTCGTTTTGTTCATCTGATGACTTTACATGACGGTAAACGAAAGCATCATCTGCAAACCATCAAGAGGCTTAATCGTTTATGTAGATCAAGAGCAACAGAGGACCTGTAGCACTCCATTGGGGAACGCCGGATATTACTTCTGTTTTACTCTATGACTTCCAGTCAGTTATTACGAACCGTGACCTTTCAGACAGGAAATCAAGAATCTAGTCACACAACTGAGACGAAACTCCACGGGCATGCAATTTAAGCGGAAGTCAGTTGTGAGGAACGGTGTCAAAAGCCCTCTGGATATCTAAAAATATGGAATCACTTTGACGTCCCCTGTCGATTGCAGTCATTACTTCACAAGAACAATATTTTCTGAATCCGTGTTGGCTATGTGCCAATAAATCGTTTCCTTAGAGGTGTTTCATGATGTTCGAGCACAGTATATATTCCAAAATCCTACTGGAAATTTACGTTAGTGATGTGGGTCAGTAATTCAGCAGATTTCTCCTATTTCCTTTCTTGGGTACTGGTGTGACCTGTGCAGCTTTACAGTCTTTGGATACGGGTCTTTGTATGGGCGAGCGGTTGTAGATGACTGCTAAGAATGGAGCTATTGTATCTGAAAGGAACCTGACTGGTATACAATCTAGACCGGAGGCCTTTCGTTTCTTAAGTATTTTAAGCTGCTTCGCTACATCGAGGATCTCTGCTTCTAAATTACTCATATTGGCAGTTGTTCTTGATTCGATTTCTGCAATGTTTACGTCGTCGTCTTTTGTGAAGGAGTTTCAGAAAAACCTATTTAGTAACCCTGTTTTAATGGCACTGTCATCAATAACTTAACCATTGTTATCGCGCAGTCAAGATACTGATTTCGTCGAGTCACTGGAATACGTTACATACGACTAGAATCTCTTTTGGTTATCTGCCGGTTTTCGAGACAGAGTTTCGTTGTGGAAACTTTTAAATGCATCTCGCACTGAAGTTCACGTTAAATTTCGAGCTTCTGTAAAACTTCGCCATTCTTGATGATTTTGCGTTCTTTTAAATTTGGAATGCTTTCTTTCTTTCCTTCTGCAACAGTGTACTCACCCGCTTTGTGTACCATGGGGGATCAGTATGATTTGTTATCAATTTTTGGTATACATCTCTCAATATCCGTTGATAGCTTTTCCTTGCATTTAAGCCACTTCTGGTCTACGCTTACATAGTCAGACTTGAGACTGTCTCTGGGAATGTGTCAAGCGAATTTTTATCTGCTTTTTTAAGTAGATGTATTTTGCGTTTATTTTTGGTGGGTTTGGATGTTACGGTATACAGTCTAGCTACAACAACATTGTAGTCATTAATCCCTGTGTTTGTCATGCTGCTCTATATTTTGTCAGGATTATTTGTTGCTTTGTAAGAGGTCAATTATGTTTTCGCAACCATTTACACTTCGAGTGGGCTCTTAAACTAGCTGCTCAAAATAATTTTCTGAGAAGCCATTCAGTACGATTTCGGACGATGTTTTATGCCTACCACCGACTTCAGACATGTATTTTCGCCAACATATCGAGGGCAGATTGCAGTCACCACCAACTAAAATTGTATGAGTGGGATTCCTACATGAAATGACGCTCAAGTTTTCTTTGAACTGCCGGCAGCGGTGGCCGTGCGGTTCTAGGCGCTCCAGTCCGGAGCCGCGCTGCTGCTGCGGTCGCAGGTTCGAATACTGCCTCGGGCATGGGTGTGTGTGATGTCCTTAGGTTAGTTAGGTTTAAGTAGTTCTAAGTTCTAGGGGACTGATGACCACAGCAGTTGAGTCCCATAGTGCTCAGAGCCATTTGAACCATTTTTTCTTTGAACTGTTCAGCAACTGTATGATTTGAGTCGGGATGTCGGTAAAAGAAATCAATCATTAATTTATTCCCGTTTTCAAGTTAACTTCTACAACTCAGAGGAACTATCTACTTCAGTTTCACTACAAGGTACACTAATTCTGACAGCAATAAACACTCCAGCACCAACTGCAATTTTCCTTTCTGAACACGGTTAGGTGCTCTGGGGCGACGGGTTAAATCGTAGGAAGAAAGACTTCGCCGTCTTTTTACAAAAGACTGAAAATTATTTTTGCGGTCAACCAGAAAGCGATGGAGAACATACTGACCATAGTTTCCCGTCTGCAAGTCCACATTCTTCTTGTGCACACTGAAAGAAATGTTTCTCCTCTATTTATTCTGCGGGATCAGGAACTATGATTATAAATAAAAATTTTGAAGTCTATGTGATCCATATATTCAGTAAAAGTTCACACGCACGAACATAGTAATTATCCAGATAATAATAATAATAATAATAATAATGTACCTATCATAATAGCACGATGAGCAGATCAGAGGTGACCTCTACGATAAGTTCCAATTAAATGGTCGTTCGGCCCGAGTTCTAATCATCAAAGTTAATTGCTCGCCACAAAAGTGGAAATGATCTCACCATCTGCCACGCAGTTTTGTTAACATTACGGGCGGCACACAAACAGTTACTACCATGTAATGTGAGCGCGCCAGGACGGTATACAGTCCTCGCGAGTTGACTTCCTACCTTTATCGAAAACATGCGTTTAGTAACAGCCCGGCATGACGTCATTCGAGGCAGCGCGAAAGCCGGCGTTTGTCTGACTGGGACAGTGAGCAAGCTCTGTGCGAAGTGTGTCCCACTGCCTCTCAGGCCGTATTTATAGATGGACGCAGCGGACAGCCGAACGGAACATCTGCTGTCATCCGCTTTATGACCAGGTAGCAGCATCTAAATGGCCACTTTCGGGGATACATATTATTTTACAACGTTCTTGTGAATCAATTTACAATCTTCGTATTTTTTATACGAACGGAGTTAAGTTGGCTTTAATTACAGAAAAGTTTCAACTCGACTGCATTTAAACTTTGCCGGCTAGAATTTTTAGAATGGAATCGACAGTAGAACATGGCCTCTGAACTACTTCTTTAAGAGTCCTTGTATTGATTCTTATTTACATCAGAGTTTTGAAATTTGTTGTACCATTATTATTTAATCGCTGTAATCAAGTGCTGTAATCATAACTTTCTATCATTAATATAAATGATACTTAATCTATTACAAATAAGGACGTTTTTGTTCCAAATCTAGTTTTTCGTAAATTACTCGAAAACTATTAGAGGTGGCTTAATGAAGTCAGATAGTTAACATTTTTATATTAAAGTGAAGTTTCATACGATTTTGACCCAAATATTGCTCCGGTCAAGTTGAGACTTGTAACAGTTGATTGCGACATACATATGCACATTCTGAACAATTTTTGGCTTTCTAGTTTTATTATTTAGCGCCACTTGATTTTTACTTAAAACAAGTATTTTGGGAAACATATTCATTTGATCATTCTGGGCTTTAACAATTTTAACATTAATATGCTCAAGCGTATCTTGACAAAGTCTGGAAAAGCTACTTTAATTTTTAATTTCATTCTTAGATTATGGCGCAATAATATGTATTCTATGCAGAGGCGCGTTATGATGACGTGGCGCTAGTAGCAGTGAACTGGGGAAGACCCAGCACACTCGCTCCCCTCTCTATCTCTCAAATGATACAGCGCTTGTTTCGCCACAGTCCTTTGTAAAAATTTCGGCTAAACTTATTTCCGGTTTTAGCCAGCTTGCCGTACCTACATATATGACGGTTTGAGATTCAGTGCTTTCTATTAGCACTTGGATCTCTGGTTCTTTTCCAAAACAGCACGACTGCTTACAACAACAATATTGATTTTCCTATGTCTACCTTCTTCTTGTGTTCGTCCTGCACCCTTTGAAACTGAAGCCCTTTTTACACTTTCCCGAGACTCTCTAACCTAAAAAACCGCCCAGTCCCTTCACATAGCCGCCGTTATTCGTGTAGCCACTTCCTGCGTGTATTAGACTCCCGACCTATTTAGCGGAACCCAGAAACCCACCACCCTATGGCGCAAGTCGAGGAATCTGCAATCTAC
Source organism: Schistocerca cancellata (assembly GCF_023864275.1). Lineage (NCBI taxonomy): Eukaryota > Metazoa > Arthropoda > Insecta > Orthoptera > Acrididae > Schistocerca > Schistocerca cancellata. The sequence goes on along the minus strand of NC_064629.1, from coordinate 753,945,722 downwards.
ACGGTCGCAGAACCTCCTGAGCCTCTGATTCAGACACTCCACTCGGCTCTGTACCGAAGGACCACAGTCGGTTCTGTCGACGAAGCCACAGATGGTGAGCTCCACCTTCATCTCGTAAGTAACACTAGCAATCTTTACTACTTCAGCAAACCGCTCAAACACAGAGCGAATCTCTTCCGATCCAAAGTCACACAATGACACACATCGTTAGTACCAAAATGAACCACCACCTGCAGTTAGCCGACTCTGCGCTCTTCATGGCGTCCGGAAGCACCCGTTCCACTTCAGACACTCCACTCGGCTCTGTACCGAAGGACCACAGTCGGTTCTGTCGACGAAGCCACAGATGGTGAGCTCCACCTTCATCTCGTAAGTAACACTAGCAATCTTTACTACTTCAGCAAACCGCTCAAACACAGAGCGAATCTCTTCCGATCCAAAGTCACACAATGACACACATCGTTAGTACCAAAATGAACCACCACCTGCAGTTAGCCGACTCTGCGCTCTTCATGGCGTCCGGAAGCACCCGTTCCACATCAGGAATGACACCTCCCGGTGTACCCACAATGTGCGCACTGGATTCCTTCCCCTCCTTCGCAGCCGTATCCCTAAGTGGCCCCACTACGCGCCTAACGTTGTAGCTCCCAGCTACCAGTAATCTCACTTTCTGTGAATGCCCAGACCTTGCAGGCCGAGAGGATTTCTCTGGAATAGAGCGAGAGACTTTGTCTAGCTCAGGGACCTCGTCAGCCATAGATAGCGCCAGAAGCCTGTTCGTCAGACGAACTGGGGGGGCCCTGCGATCGGCCACTCGGAAAGTCTTTCGCTGCTGGCCATACCTTGGAACAACCACATGTGAGGGATCGACGTCAATGAGGGCAGTAGCCGGGAGGGCCACATTAGTGGAATGATCGGGGGACATATGAGTCGTGCTGGACGTCTATCAGGTCGCCCAGTCTAAGGCCCACAGTGATGCCCATTGGCAACAGTCTCAAGCTGTGTGACCGATGCCAACACCACCTGGAACTGTGAGCGAAGGGTCACCATTCAGCCCGCATCTGAACATCGTAATCACAATTCCTATGTATACTAAAGATGGCCTGATAGATACACAGACACACACGAAATATAGGAAGTGAAACTAAAGAGCACTGACAAAAAATTTTTAAAGTCCGTTTTTAAGAGAAGCTGTGTCAGCTCAGAGTACTCAAATGAACTGCTATTGCTGCTATGAGAGCTGTCGCTTGACTAGGGATCTAACTACTATAAGTGGCTCTTGAAATACAAACCAAGTTCCTGGTGCGATACAAACAGCGGTTCTATGCACTACTCAGTTAATAAAGCGTGGAACTGTGCCTGATAAATGCACAAACACGCACGAAATATAGGAGTTGAAGCTAAAGAACACTGATGAAATTTAAAATAAGATGCTTTTTTATGAAAAACCATGTCAACTCACAGTATGCTATGAGAATTATAAAACTTTTACAAATCTACCTAATGAGCAGTACAACTTGAGTGGTCTTGCTCACCTCTCTGTGCATCGTAGCGTTCCAGTTAATCCTGAAGAAGTAGTGAAATATTTATCCGAACTGCCATTTCGGATAAATTCTTGCTAAAGGTAGGTGCTGGCAGCTGTTCTTCGTTTGCCCGTTTTCAAAATATCGATAAATAATTGGGCTGAAATAAAATAGTGAAAATTCTGTTCTTATATAATACCAAATGGAGACACTTATACCATCTCCTCACCGACATAAAATTCTGAATACGCTCGAGTATTCCACATAACCTTCTAAAAAGAAATTCATGAGTGTTAAGTCCGCAGATCTAGGCGAGAAAGAGCAGAACACAGCGTCTCAACGACTCAACGGTTTGAAAGATGTTGATTTCAAAATGTGCCAACTTCCTTAACCCAATCAAAATATTGCAACTTCCTTTATATTGTCTGTAACTCTTTTCGATGTATCGCTGTGCCTTAAATAGTTATAGTCATTTGTAATCGCTATTATTATTGAACTGCCTTGTAGAACAAATTCTAAAGAAACGCAGAGAGCACAACTTCTAGACCCATTGACTTCGAAAATTTTTTTGATAGTGTGATGAGGGAAAAGTTATCGACCGTGTTAGAATAACAAATCTACCCTAAGCTTCTGTGAAGATAACGAAAATTCTATATGAAATAACAATAACAGTAATAAATTTAGAAGCGCTTCAGTGAGAAGCAAAATTGATAAATAAATAAATAAGAAAAAGGAGACACTTCTTTTGTCATTTACACATAATGGATGACAACAGATTAACTAAGCAGATTTTAAAATCCTGTTGGAGAAACAAGGCAACTTTAAGCTCGATTCAATAGTTCAAGCAAGATTTAAAACGAAACAACGTAGAAGAAGAAGAAACAACGGATAGACACACTTTTACAATAAAATTGTTGCAGATGCAAGGATTCCGAGGTGGAAAGAAAAAGAAGACAGATTCAAACTGAAATGAGAAAACTGCAGCACAGCGAAAAGATTAAGGAACACTGCAGGCAAAGAAAGAGAAAACAACAGAATATGAAGAACTGAAATTAACACGTGGCCCACTGAAGACCTACACGAGAGGAAAAAGAAGTTCCTATGGTAAAGCGCAAGCCCAGCTGCAAATATTGCCACAAAAAGCTCCACTGGCTCAATGTCAAATACGAAGACATGCAGCGGCACCTTGCCTTGGCAGGTATTTACATACGTGTATGAAGTTTCCTGCTCGCATTGGCCTAATTCCAAATGCAAAGTCAGCTACCAATCTACGAGTCTATCTAGATCGCGCTAGGGCTAGCAATTACGCTGTCGTAATGGACGTTCTTAGGAAAATAAGTATCTCCGGCAAACGGCCTCGGGTGGGTGTGAGGCGGAAAGAACCGGTCGTGACATTTGTCTGCCAGTGGGGCGCTGGTTCTTATTTACATCACACCCGATAGAGAACACGTCTACTTTTATGGTGACAGTCAGGGACAGTTCTACCAGCGTCCAGCAGGTTTTCTTTTGTATTAGAAATTCAACAGTGGTCATCCAGATTGTATCTTTAGGTTACGTGGTCGACGGGCAACAAAACTGTGTGGGCGTTTCTACTGAGGAAGTAGTCGCCGTTTCACATTTTATCGTTATTGATCTATTTATTCGTTCCATGAAACTTCTGATGAGAGAACAACTAGCGAGTAGGCGCAGTGGTAGGATAGGACTCGCAGTCGGCAGGGCGGCAGTTTAAATACCTGTCCTGCTATCTAGACTTAGATTTTCCATGGTTTCCCTAAATGCCGGGATGGTTGCAAGAAAAGGCCACGGCCAATTTCCTACTCCATTCTCCCCCAGTGCGAGCTTGTGTTCCACCTGTAACGACACCATCCACAACGGGACGTTAAATATTAATTTTCATTCCTCGATCACAGAACCCATCATCATAAAGACATACTTTTTAAAGAAAACTCAAGTATCCAGAATTAGATTTTCACTCTGCAGCGGAGTGTGCGCTGATATAAAACTTACTGGCAGATTAAAACTTGTGTGCCGGACCGAGACTCTAACTCGGGACCTTTGCCTTTCGCGGGCAAGTGCTCTACCAACTGAGCTACCCAAGCATGACTCTCGCTCAGTCCTCACAGCTTTACTCCTGCCAGTCTCCTACCTTCCAAACTTTACAGAAGCTCTCCTGCGAACCCTGCAGAACTAGCACTCCTGAAAGAAAGGATATTGCAGAGACATGGCTTAGCCACAGCCTGGGGGATGCTTCCAGAATAAGATTTTCACTCTGCAGCGGAGTGTGCGCTGATATGAAACTTCCTGGCAGATTAAAACTGTGTGCCGGACCGAGACTCGAACTCGGACCCTTTGCCTTTCGTGGGCAAGTGCTCTACCAACTGGGCTACCCAAGCACGACTCACGCCCCGTCCTCACAGCTTTACTTCTGCCAGTATCTCGTGTCCTACCTTCCAAACTTTACACAGGCTCTCCTGCGAACCCTGCAGAACTAGCAAAACTGAAAGAAAGGATATTGCAGAGTGAAAATCTCATTCTGGAAACATTCCCCACGCTGTGGCTAAGCCATGTCTCCGCAATATCCTTTCTTCCAGGAGTGCTAGTACTGAAAGGTTTGCAGGAGAGCTTCTGTAAAGTTTGGAAGGTAGGAAACGAGATACTGGCAGAAGTAAAGCTGTGAGGACGGGGAGTGAGTCGTGCTTGGGTAGCTCAGTTGGTAGAGCACTTACCCGCGAAAGGCAAAGGTCCCGAGTTCGAGTCTCGGTCCGGCACACTGTTTTAATCTGCCAGGAAGTTTCAAAACTAAAGTATGACAACGTTGAATTATACACCGATCAGCCAAAACATTATGGCCACTACCCACTGGGAGACTGGCGTTGCGGGCACGTTACACGATGAGGAAAGATACTAGCAGATCAGAGATGAATGTGGAATCATTACAGCGATGATGCTGGCCGCGAATAGGGAAACCCAATGACGCGTGCGACATAGACAAAGGGCGCCTGGGAACGAGCGTCTCGAGAACGGCGCAGCTGGTCGGCTGTCCACGTGCCACCGCCGTGACTGAAGGACGATTAAACCACGAGTAGGCGATAAAGCATTCGAAGTCCACGCATCATCACAGAATGTGGAGGCAGGAGGCTCGCCCATTTAGTAGAGCAGGAGAGGTGGAGACTGAGACAAGTGTTCGGAGCGCAGTTTTCAGCGCAGAATGTTGAGCATGGTACTTCGCAGCAGACACCCCTTAGGTGTTCCCAAATTAACACAACATCGTCAGTTACGATTGCAGTAGGCACGGGATCATCGAGATTGGACTGTGGATCAATACAATGTGTCGCCAGGTCTTTTGAACCATTTTTCTTTCTACACCTGGTCGACGATCATGTCCGGACATCCTGTCATCCAGACGCACCTCTTTTCGAAATATGCATCGCGCCACGCACACAAGCCGATGAGGGCAATATTCAACGATGGGAGACATTCATCTGTGCTTCCGCGGGACTTTAGAAAGTAATCGAGAGCACCGTGACAGCTGTGGACTACGTGAACAATACTGACGACACGGCCAGTTGCATTCCTCCATGCCTGAAATCTTCCCCAGCAATGGTTGGATTTTCCAGCTGGATAACTGTCCGCTTCACAAGGCCAGAGACGTGCTGCAGTTGTTTGAGGAGCACGGTAGTAAACTGACGATTATGTCTTGGCCACCAAATTCTCCTGGTCTGAACCCAATGGAACACGTGTGGGACGCTACTGGGCGCCAGGTCCGCGCCTTGTAATTTCCAATCCCTAATTTTCAAATCACGTGAGCTGTGTGTAGACGTCTTGTGCCACATACCTCCGAAAGCTGCTAAGGACTTGCCGAATCCATGCCATGCCATCGTATTCAGCAGGTGGTGACAATGTTTCGGCTGTACTTCTTTACTCCACAAGCTACCGTACGGTGTGTGTCGAAGCGTACATATTGTGCCAAATCAACCACCCTCTCCCATCTACACCTTTTCCTGTGCCATTTTGTGGGTGGCACTCAGGAAGAAACATTGTTGTGACTATTCTACATGACTCCTCACTATAGCGTCGTAGTCACCCGAGATCCATCTCACGGGAAGTAGTATGTTTCTTGTGATTCTTCAGTTTCTCCCGGCGTATTTCTTTCTCGAACAGTCCACGGGTGTACTGCCGGTCCATAGTGTCCAACGGGCGCAATATTTCGGCGATCAGACATGTCGCCATCGTCAGGTGCGCTGACGAACTGAGCTCCTGGGGGCGGGCGGCTGTCTTAAATCCCCTCCCCTCGCGAGGCGTTCTGTCTGCGGTCCGCGCCCGCGCGTCAGCGGTCGCTGAGACGCTGGCGTCGGCGTCTGTGGTGGCGTCGGTGTAATTGCCTCGTCCGCCTAGTCGCCCCTTCGTTTCCTTCGCTGAGACGCTGGCGTCGGCGTCTGTGGTGGCGTCGGTGTAATTGCCTCGTCCGCCCTAGTCGCCCCTTCGTTTCCTTTGCTGTGCGTCTTTTTAATTAGACTCAATGATGGCTCCCATGCCCTGCTCAGGGTGATGAGTCCGTCCCTGGTACGAATTTCAGTAGCGTCTCTAACGGCGCTGTCCCAGTATATAGATGTCTGTGCCAAGACCCTGGTATGTTGGTAGTCCATTTCGTCGGACAAACAGTGCTCTGCGACCGCCGACTTGTTGGGGTACCCAAGTCGAGTGTGCCTCTGATGTTCTCGGCAACGATCTTTGATGGTGCGCACTGTCTGTCCAATATAAGTCTTCCCACATTGACACGGAATCTGGTATATGCCGGCCTTCCGCAAACCGAGATCGTCTTTGAAACTTCTCAATAATTCTCGTGTTTTATTTGGTGGGCAAAAAACAGTTCGCCGGTCGAAGTGATCGAGCGGTTCTAGGCGCTACAGTCTGGAACCACGCTGCCGCTATGGTTGCAGGTTCGAATCCTGCCTCTGGCATGGCTGTGTGTGATGTCCTTAGGTTAGTTAGGTTTAAGTTGTTCTAAGTTCTAGGGGACTGATGACCTCAGTGTTAAGTCCCATAGTGCTCAGAGCCATTTGAACCGTTCTGTTCAGTCAACTGAAGATTGTGGCACACACTGGTACGAACGGTGTCTATCATCTGGACTCCGAGATTATACCAGCGACTGGCAGAGAAGACTGAGAATACCAGTCTTGGTCACGGACCTTCAACGATGTTCACAATCTGCAGCATCGTCGCCAGAACTGATCCTAGTCCCCTGGTTCTGAGTCTAGTGGAAGGCTTGAACCAGAGGTTGCGGAGGTTATGTGACAAACTAGACTGCGACTTATTGGAGTTGCGCCATACGGTTAATAATTGAAGCGTCATTCTAAATGGGTCAGTTGTCTACAACACATCAGGGGCTGCTATCCGGGTAGCTATATATGAGATGCACACATGGAGTATATATATATATATATATATATATATATATATATATATATATATATATATATATATATATGTGTGTGTGTGTGTGTGTGTGTATATGTATATATAACAAGCGTCCAAGTGGTCAGTCGCCAGTCGCAACGAAGCGATATATAGAACAAGCATCCAAGTGGCCAAGTGGTCAGTCGCAACAAAGTTTGAAGCGCTTCTAAAAATGAGTGAAGCTCGCGTAACACCAGGTACAGAAAGCTGTTTAAAACCATAAATTGACAACAATAAGGTTTTTGGAGAAAATTTAAGGTTGTATCGAAGGTACCAACTGACATGCAATGGAGGTGGCGTATTTGTCGCAGTAGACAGTAACCCACATTCACCGAAATAGAAATTAAAACTGCGTGTGGAACCGTTTGGGCAACGCTCAGTATCAGGGGTGGGCATAATCTTGTAATTGAATCCTTTTATCGATCATCAGATTTTATTCCTGGTGTAACTTCAGAGAAACCCTCAGTTCGCTAGCACATAAGTTCCCAAATCACACTGTAATCGTCATAGGAGACTTTGATCACCCAAAAATCAATGGGGATAGTTACACTCGTGTTCAGAAAAAACAGAACACCTTGAACGGCTAGAGACAGGACGTTCATATTGACACGACATGTACAATAGTATGTTCTGCAGAAATGATTAGCACTTGAACAACGCGGCGCGCGGGTTCAAGGTGAACATCGATATCGTGGCACAATACTACCTGTTGTAAAATGTGCCTGCGGTTCTCATTGTCACTATAAACCGAAGGTAATGGATCATTGCGACTCGAGCTGACGTGCAGGATGCCTCGCAGACGTATGCACCAACCGTATCGTCCAATCGGTGAGTTTGAAAGAGGGCGTATTATTGGCATGAGAGAATGCGATACATCCATCCGGGAAACTGCTGCTCGTATGGGACGAAGTGTTTCAGCAGTGCAACGCGTGTGTGCAGAATGGTTCACGGAAGGCCGTAGAACACGATGAAATGAGTCAGGCTGTACCACCCAGCCCATCCGCCCAGAAGATCGACACCTCATCCGAATGGCATTGTAGGACAGATCTGCGTGATCCTCAGTTCTGGCACAACAGTGGAACAGTGGAACACATCGTACACTATCAGGGTTGACAGGCCGTTGCCGTTTGTTATGGCATGGGTTACTCCACGTCGTCCACTTTTCCGCCTGCCCGTGACGAATGTGCCGAAACATGCTAGGTGGTAATGGTGCATGGAACGACGTCACTGGGGACAGGAATGGCATCAGGAATTCGGGTTATCTTTGTTTGAAAACGATGGCCGCGTTTTGGTTTGCCAGACAGAGGGAGCGGCATCACAGTGACTCCATTCGCACGAGACATACAATGCCAGCTCAAGACCTTTTGCTGTGGCGTGTTATTGGGTACAACCGCAAATCACAGCCGGTCTGTGTTCATGGCCCTTTCTGCACAACACCTCGGACGCCTTTTTTCAGCAAGACAATGCACGATCACATGTTGCTGCACGAACACGTGCCTTCTTGGTGTCACAGGATGTCAGCCTTTTACCTTGACGCACCAGATCACCAGATTTGTTGCCAATCGAATACGTGTGGGATATAGTGAAACGACGGGTGCAGTGCTGTAACCCAATTACAGCCACCATACCATCACGCATGGAACAAGTTATCAGGGCCCATGGCGGACCTTGTGCCTACTAGGTAACAGGACACATGCTGAACCGAGGAGACTGAAATGTTAATCATTTCTGCAGAACGTACTAATGTACATGTCCTGTGAATATGAACGTCCTATCCCTTGTCGTTCAAGATGTTCTGTTTTTCTGAACATGAGCGTACATTTTTGTTAGTGGTGGTAGCTACAAGAGACGTTACGAAACGTTTCTAAATGCCTTCTCTGCAAAAACGTGGTACACATATTTCGGGACCCCACCGATGACGAAAATTAATTGTATCTAATGGCAATAAATAGGCTTGACCTGTTTGAGGATGTCCACATTAAAAGTGATATCAGTGACCATGCGACAGTTGCAGTAACTATGATTACCAAAGTACAAAGAGCAACCAAAACAAATAGAAAAAATCATACGTTCAGTAAACTAGATAAAGATGCAGTAATTTCATATCTGAATGAGGAACGTGAAAATTTTAGCTCAGAACAGGGTCTTGCAGAGGAAGTATGGCTCAGGTTTGAAAGAACTGTTGACCGTTCACTGGAGAGATATGTGCCTAATAGAGAGCTCATGGTGGGCGAGAGTCTCCATGTAAAATGTTCCTGTAAATAAACTTGTAAAGGAACAGAGACTACCGCGTAATAGGTGTAAAACAAAGCATGGGGCTACAGACAGATGTCGAATGAAACGGATTTGGCTGTCAAGAGGGCCTCAGTTACAGTTAGTTACACTGACACGTCAGTGATGGGCTTAGCCCATTTCATAATATTGATGTTATAAACGATTTTAGTGCTGCACATTTTCTTAATTAGTGTTACTAGTCTGTAATCTCTGAGTAGCATAGAAGTTAAGCACAGGTCCTCTCGGGTGGCTTCAACTACCAAAGCATCTTTGTCCCTCAATGAAACACCCCAAAACCGCTGCCTATCTTCATCCTCAGTAATTCCTTTTTCCGTAACAATTTAATCCACGTATATGCTGTTCGAGTTGGTATATCATACGTTTGTGTAAGATCGCTCACCAAATACGAGTACATGACCCTCCAATTTCGTCGTTGTTGCTGAGTCTCTCGGTGGTCATGTGTGGCTTTGAACTTCTCGATATTTTTCTCGCCAATCCTGCCTCACCTGTCCGTCGAGACGGTACGAATGCTTCTTACGTCATGGTTACGGTTTTTGCCCAATGGACCAAAGGCTGAAGCAAAGACTGAGATATTACCTCCTATTCGCAGTGAATGGGGTACGAACAGCTGAAAGGTCTACAGTGGCTATGTTTGATGTTACCATTTTATTCAAGCCTCCAAAGGACAGGGTTTAGTTCCGCTGACTGTTGATGTAAAGTCTAAGTTACCACTCTTGCTGATGGCATTATATATTCTATCGTAGAAAATTCCGCCTAGCCGCGAGAAACTAGGTAAGAAGCTGATCGAGAAAATGAGCCGAAATTTACTTACATGGTGTTGTAGTGACGTCAGTTCAAAAGGCTGGAAGCTACACAATGGTTATTTAATTTAAATGGCTACATTATTTGCAATGCATATTGATGCAAATGATAGGAAGGCAGGGACGTTGGAGTATTTCATGACTGTCGCAGAAAATAAACTTGAATGTCATGTTGTTGTTGTTGTTGTGGTCTTCAGTCCTGGGACTGGTTTGATGCAGCTCTCCATGCTACTCTATCCTGTGCAAGCTTCTTCATCTCCCAGTACCTACTGCAACCTACATCCTTCTGAATCTGCTTAGTGTATTCATCTCTTGGTCTCCCCCTACGATTTTTACCCTCCACGCTGCCCTCCAATACTAAATTTGTGATCCCTTGATGCCTCAGAACATGTCCTACCAACCGATCCCTTCTTCTGGTCAAGTTGTGCCACAAACTTCTCTTCTCCCCAATCCTATTCAATACTTCCTCATTAGTTACGTGATCTACCCATCTAATCTTCAGCATTCTTCTGTAGCACCACATTTCATAAGCTTCTATTCTCTTCTTGTCCAAACTATTTACCGTCCATGTTTCACTTCCATACATGGCTACACTCCATACAAATACTTTCAGAAATGACTTCCTGACACTTAAATCTATACTCGATGTTAACAAATTTCTCTTCCTCAGAAACGCTTTCCTTGCCATTGCCAGTCTACATTTTATATCCTCTCTACTTCTACCATCATCAGTTATTTTGCTCCTCAAATAGCAAAACTCCTTTACTACTTTAAGTGTCTCATTTCCTAATCTAATACCCTCAACATCACCCGACTTAATTCGACTACATTCCATTATCCTCGTTTTGCTTTTGTTGATGTTCATCTTATATCCTCCTTTCAAGACACCATCCATTCCGTTCAACTGCTCTTCCAAGTCCTTTGCTGTCTCTGACAGAATTACAATGTCATCGGCGAACCTCAAAGTTTTTATTTCTTCTCCATGGATTTTAATTCCTACTCCAAATTTTTCTTTTGTTTCCTTCACTGCTTGCTCAATATACAGATTGAATAACATCGGGGATAGGCTACAACCCTGTCTCACTCCCTTCCCAACCACTGCTTCCTTTTCATGCCCCTCGACTCTTATAACTGCCATCTGGTTTCTGTACAAATTGTAAATAGCCTTTCGCTCCCTGTATTTTACCCCTGCCACCTTTAGAATTTGAAAGAGAGTATTCCAGTCAACATTGTCAAAAGCTTTCTCTAAGTCTACAAATGCTAGAAACGTAGGTTTGCCTTTCCTTAATCTTTCTTCTAAGATAAGTCGTAAGGTCAGTATTGCCTCACGTGTTCCAGTATTTCTACGGAATCCAAACTGATCTTCCCCGAGGTCGGCTTCTACTAGTTTTTCCATTCGTCTGTAAAGAATGTCATAGAGGCCGCAAATATAACTTTAATTTATAGAAAAATTTCAGATAGTAATTAGACATATTGCTTTAGTTAAGAAAATTTTATAACTTGATGTGTATGCTGGGTAACTTGCAGGCTGATGAAAATAGTTCAAAATTACATTTAAGTGTTGGTCCAGAGGGAGGAGCTTTGGACTCAGAGTGGTGGCCGGGAGATCAGGGAAACTTGTAAAAGACGGACATTCTTTAATACTTTTACGATCTGTAATTATTCTAGAAAAAACGATATAGCAAATCCTCGTATATGGAAATACGCCGCAATACGATGCATGTAATAAAATGTCAACCACAGTTTTATCAGTCACATGAAATTATATGTTCCAGAGACATATTAAGTCTCATCTTTATCTATGAAAATGAATAGAGGCCGGAGCAATGAATTAAAATTTGTATCAAGGCCGGGAAAAAAATTTTAATTCATTTTTTCGGCCTGTATTTACTATCATAGTCATTTTTAAATAAAAACGTACAAGTTAGAAATTACAGCAAAATTAATAAAATTCCTACAAACGTGTCAAGTATTAGATATTGAACGATGTGGTCAACCACGATCAGTGAGGTGTTGGACAATGGCATAGCGCCATGGCTGTTATCGCAATAAACAAAATTGCAATACATACTTCAGTTCCTGCATGTTGACTACTTTTAAATATTTTATTATGTACATGTGCCGAGCCGGCCGATGTGGCCGAGCGTTTCTAGGAGCTACAGTCTGGAACCGCGCTACCGCTACGGTCGCAGTTTCGAATCCTGCCTCGGGCATGGATGTGTGTGATGTTCTTAGGTCAGTTACGTTTAAGTAGTTCTAAGTTCTAGGGGACTGATGACCTCTGAAATTAAGTCCCATAGTGCTCAGAGCCATTTTTACATGTACCGAACGAGAAGAACCCTCCACATTCACACAAGAAAATGAATCAGTATGGCTTTTTTATGTTGCTCATTTCATTTATTGTGATTAATTGTTGTTGTTTTATTATAAGCGCGTGTGCGCTGGGCTCATATGTGTCTATTTAAGTCGAAACGTTGATTTGAAGAATATTACGTTTAGTATTGCTGGAAACGTTAGCAAGTGAGCTTTTATTTAAAATATATTTCTAGCTTGTAGGTTTTTTAGTATTCAAATGATGGTCCATTTTGTGTTTTTATGTCTTTGAAAGAAAGTCATGCTTTTGGTGGGGATACCCGAAGTCCTCATTGGTGGTAGAGGTAAGTCGCTGGACAGTGCTGGAAAGTCGAAGGGCTCTAGGGCACAAGGATGAACTGAGAAGGACACTTATATATGGGCTGTCGGGGGAGACGGTAACAAAGTTTGACTTTGATGACGTGCTGTGGGAGAGAATACGACTTTGTAATTTAGTCATGTGATAGGAAAATTTTGTAAGACTTCGCCTCTGCGGCATCGGAGATGCAGTCTTAAACTCAGTAAAATTCAGCTACAAATAGGACTTTTATCTTTCGAACTAGCAATGAACTGTTAAATTATGCTACGTTTTACGCAATATCAACTGCTGCTTAATGTTTATAATTCTAAAACCTTGTTCAAGTATGCTTTGTAGAATACCATTGCTGAATAACATTGATTTATTTGTGAATAAATTATCAGACTTGTGAAACTATAAATTCGTGGTACCACCTGCATTAATTTGCAAATATTTCCCAATTTTATCATTTCTGATCATTGCTCTTCACAGCAATTTATCATTATTAATTAATTCTCTTAACTTACCTGTGATTAATACATTACAGCGTAAAATGATAATTTACAACAGAATATTTGTCTATCTTAGCTATTGGGAGTAAAGCAGACGTATGCGACTCGACCCTACGACATCCGTGGGATACATTTTCGATTAGAGCCGTACGTAGCCCAATATCGATTCTTATTGCTAACTCACACGAAATTAAGCGTGTTGGAAGTGTACGAAACCCGGTATTGGTCTTCATACTGCTTAAGTATTTATAATCATAAACACAAGATTCGGAGCAAAGGTTCAAAAAACGGCTTTGAGCACTATGGGACTTAATTTCTAAGGTCATCAGTCTCCTAGAACTTAAAACTACTTAAACCTAACTAACCTAAGGACATCACACACAACCATGCCCGAGGCAGGATTCGAACCTGCGACCGTAGCGGTCGCGCGGTTCCAGACTGTAGCGCCTAGAACCCCTCGGCCACCCCCGCCGGCTGGAGCAAAGGGAAAGAAAACATACGCTAACTTCTAGCTGGCCTGATTGATTTAATATGAGGGTAAGTCAAATGAAAACCTTAAATTTGTAATAACAAATCGAAATTTCGCGCCGTTGTCCTGTAAGTTGGTAAGCATGCTACAAACGGCGTGCAGAATGGCCTGTAGGTGGCAGCATAGTGCAGATGCACACATACCGTCGCAGTATCAGTATGAAGATGGCCGCCCCACTTGCGACTTGCACCAGGGAAGAACAGCGTCCTGTTATTCGGTTTTTGCGTAGTGAAGGTGTGAAACCTATTGAAATTCATCGACAAATGAAGGTTCAGTACGGTGATGCATGTTTGTCACAGCAGCAAGTCTACGAATGGAGTAGGAAGTTCACAAATGGTGTGACTTCAGTGGAAGATGATCCTCGTCCAGGTCAGACACAACGAGTTGTGACTCCACAGAACATTGCAGCAGTTGAAGCCATAGTGAAGGAAAACCGCCGAGTGCCACTGAATGACATTGCAGCATGTTTACAGATTAGTCATGGGTCAGCACAACACATTGTGCATGATGTGCTCCAGTTTCACAAAGTGTCTGCAAGATGGGTGCCACGGCAGCTGACTCCTCAAATGAGAGAACGACGTGTTGATGCTTGTGAAGAACTTCTTCGGCGCTTTGAACGAGAAGGTGATGGCTTCCTTGCAAGAATCGTTACTGGGGACGGAACCTGGGTTCACTTCCACCAATCGGAAACGAAGAGAGCGAGCAAGGAATGGCACCATTCCTCATCACCAAGTGATTTCCATACGTTTGGACCACTCAAAGACGTAATGGGAGGAAAGAAGTTCCTTTCTGATGAAGAGGTACGCCACGCAGGGCATGAGTGGTTGATCGGACTAACAAAAGAATTTTTTTCTAAAGGAATTTATGCACTTTGTAAGCGCTGGAGGACTTGCATTGAGCGTGGGGGAGATCATGTTGAAAAGTGATACAGCTTTTTACCACTTCTGCACAATAAATAATATTTAAGATTTTCATTTGACTCACCCTCGTAGCATGTCTTTGTATGCATTTCAGTTATATCAGGTTTACTTTTCACGGTTAAATTGTGGTCTTGTTACTGAACATGTTGTCACAGATGAATGTTTGGTCGTTTGCAGGTGGACAACGTGGGACATCCGTCATGGCAGGCGCAGCTGAGGGGCAGCAAGAAGTGGACGCTGCAGCCGCCTCCCGAGTGTTTCTACTGCTGCGACACGCTGCAAGTTGTTGTCGAACCCGGAGAGATAAGTAAGAACATTATTTTACGCTTCATTAACTCAATTAAATTTTCAGTCCACTATTCAATCCCGGGAAATATTATATAGTCTTTTAATTGTGGATATCCGCAGCTACAGCAACGCGCCGGAAATTGCGGTAAAGAATACAGCAGAAGATGCTTCTCGCCGTGCCGACTGTCCGGTCCCATTCACTCTCTACACTGAAGATAGGTATCGTTTGATGATCCAACGACGTGAGCTTCATTAGGTACCCAGCTGTACCCCAACGAGGACGATTAAGGGAAAACGAATTAATCGTGGCAAAAATCGTCTGGCTATGCTATGACTTCAATATCAGGGAGTCACAACTGGAAACAGTCTACTCATACAAATAACTCGGATCAACAATTTGTGGCGATACGAAATGGAATGATCATATGGGCTCAGTCGCACGCAAAGCAGTTACCATACTTCGGTTCATTGATACGATATTGAGAAAATGCAATCAGTCTACAACGGAGAGAGATTAAAAAGCACTAGTGATGACTGATGTGTTCGCCGCTGGCGCGCACACGTAAACAGTCCAGATATTGGGAACAAACAAGTTTATTAAACACAATTTCCACAAAGATATTATCCAGAATGAAACAAAAGAAAGGATGATTCATCAGTACGTGAAACAAAATGTATGCTAGTCCTCCAGTAAGTGAAACAAAATAAATGATGGCTCATAAATAACGGAGCCGCTTAGACTACCAGAATCACAAAGTAAATAAGTAAGTTCCGTGATACATGAAAGAGCTACACACGCTCTGCGTTCAAAACAGTGAATGAAGTCACACGCTATTTAATGAGTCTTGAAGTCCTAATAATTTTGGTTAAAACAGAAAAATGAGTTTGTCACTTCAGTTTTAAAACCGAAGTTCGAATCCAAGCTTCAGTCAAGGAGAATAAACACTTCACAATTCTTGCGGTGTACTTCGCTGAAATATTGAGAGACAACAGTAATGAAATATCTAAGTCCGACAAGGATGGAAACTTCCAGTCTGACACTAGAAGAGAAACAGTACAATTTTATCGAGTCTCAAGGAGCATGTCGCTGATCACTTAGAATCCCAACTGAGGAGGCGGCGCGCTGTCCAGAAGCCGATGGTCCAGTCCTTGGTGCAGCGTAGTGGTCTTTCGGTTGCTGGCTGCGACGAATCTGCTGTTCAGAGCTCGTACGCTAGCCTAAATTGCCGCCTCGGGGACGTATACGAGTTGACTTATATTTGGCACGTGGCTGGTGGTTGCATGAAGAGGTGCGGTTTGCCCACAAATTCTACGGTCTCCGTGTACGCCGCGTGGTGGCCTAGTCGGAGTGCTGTTGACGCCCTCTGCTGGTCTGGTCGCGGAGATCCTGTGTTGTGAGGTGTCATCTGCAGTGGAGGGAGTGGGCTCGCTGCATCACTTTCGACGAATAAGTTAGTATTGCTCACATCTGTTGGATCTGCATCACACAGATCTAATAGAGGATATTGAACGTACACAAAGAAGGGCAGCAAAGATGGCCACAGGTTTGTTTGACTCAAGGATGAGCGAAGAGCATGATGTAAATGTTAAAGAGGCTGCACTGACAGACGCTTCAAGGTGACGTCAATTATCCAGCGATTGCCTACTTCCAAAATTTCAGGTACCACTATTAAGTTAGTATGCTGCAGCCCTCTGTGATCGCTCACACAAGGTGAGGGAACACCATATTAGGCTAATTACAGCGTGCACAGAGACGTTTAAGCAGTCATTCTTCGTACGCTCCACACACGAAAGGAATCCATAATACGTGGCATAACGGCAAATACCCTCTTCCATGGACTTCATAGTGGTTTGCAGATAATGGATATAGACCTAGATTCTACGATCGGATTAATAGTGGCTTACGCGCCCTGATGCGAGGTATATTTCATTTTGCTTATCGTCTCCACCTACATCATTACCCTACGAATCACTTCAAGGTGCTGGGAAGAGGCTACCATTGAATGAACTGTATACAGGATTGACATAAATTCTACTGGAATACATTCAGAGACGAGAATTCGTTTATCCATTGCAGAGTCTTTGGTGTGATGACTGTGTGTGCTAATTTAAAACGCTGTGCTGGACTGTGATTGGAACCCAAATTCCTGCCTTCCGATGACGCCATCTGAGTACACCTCATGAGCCTACTCAAGGTTTCAGTGTGCTCCACTGTCCTTCTAAACTCTGTAGAGACTTTCCCACGAAACTGTGGGGTTTGCACCTCCGAAAGATATCGTGTACAGTATTGGGGAATACTATAGTCTAGAAGGCGAGAGAAGGTTCTTGATGGTTTAAAGTGAGCTTCTTTGCGCGTCTGCTACGAGCAGTCACATGAAGCGAATTTATTTCTGTTTACAAGCCTGCTGGAAATAACGTTACTGCAAAACTGCCGGTATTCTGGAAATGCTGTGATCCCAGAACAATGACTATAAACTACTGTTCTGGTTGTTGCACCTAAATACTGTAATGAAATTGAAACAGAAAATTTTGTGTGTAATAAGTGTACTTAGACTCAAATATTTTAAGTTATTCTTAACCTAAATGCACAAATTCATGTATACGCAAAGAATCAAAAACTGTACTTTCTTTTTATTTCGAGAGTCAGGTGCAGTTGACCGTACATCGGCAAACGATTCTTTCCTTACAGTATTTGATGCCTGTTAGCTATTTCTAAGACAATTCTACGGTCATAACCGACCTTTCTGTTTCCGTCTGCTCTTCCTCTGCTGCTCTGAGCTCTTAAGCTAAAATCAGCATTATCACACTCAATCCCTAATGAAACACTTAAAATGTCGCCGTTCTGGAAACAGTACCAGTAGAAATTCTACATCTACATCAACATGACTATTCTGCAATTCACACTTAAGCGCCTCGCAAAGTGTTCGTCGAACCATCTTCAGACTATTTCTCTGCCGTTCCACTCCCGAAAAGCGCGCGGGAAAAAGGAACACTTTACCATGATGAACAGTTCTCCCTATGCAGGCGGACGTCAAGAAAACATTTAAGCATTCGGAGGAGAAATTTGGTAATTGAAATTTCGTAAAAATATCTCGCCGCAACGGAAACGCCTTCGTTCTAATGATTGCCACCCCAGCTCACGTATCATATCCGTGACAATCTCTCCCCTATTTTGCGATAGTACAAAACGAGCTGCCCTTCTTTGAACTTTTCCTATGTCCTCCGTCAATCCTATCTGATTAGGATCCCATGTCGTGCAGCAGTATTCCATAAAAATACGGACAAGCGCAGTGTAGTCAGTCTCTTTAGTAGAACCGTTGCGTCTTCAAAGAGTTCAGCAATAAAGCGCAGTCTTTGGTCCGCTTTCCCCACAATATTATCTATGTGATCTTTCCATTTTAAGTTGTTCGTAATTGTTATCCCAAGCAATTTAGTTATATTGACAGCCTTCAGATTTGTGCGATTTATCGTGTAACCGAAATTTAACGGATTGCTTTTAGTACTAATATGAATGACCGCATACTGTTCGTTATTTAGAGTCAATTGCCACTCTTAAAACTGCCACTTTTCACAACCTACAGATACCTTGTCTAAATCATTTTGCAGTTGGTTTTGCTGTTATGATGACTTTACTAGACGGTAAATAATAGCACTATCTGCAAACAATGTAAGAGGGCTGCTCATATTGTCTCCTAAATCGTTTATTTCCGTCAGTTGCTATGAAAGGAACCTAATTGGTATAAATCTCGATCGGAATATTTGCCTCTATTAAGTGATTTAAGTTGCTTTCCTACACCGAGAATACCGACTTCTCAATTTCTCATGTTTACAGCTGTTTTTCATTCGAATCCTGGAATATTTTCTTCGTCTTCCTTGGTAAAGGAATTTTAGGAAAACCGTGTTTACTAAAACCGCTTTAGTGGCACTGTCATCGATAACATTACCATTGTTATGGTGCAGCGAAGGTAGTGATTGTGCCTTGTCATTGGTATTCTTTACGTATGACCTGATCTCTTTGGATTTTGTGCCAGATTTCGGGCCAGAGTTTCATTGTGGAAACTGCTAAAGGCATCTCGCAATGAAGTCCGGCCTAAATTTCGTGCTTCAGTAAAACGTCGCCAACCTGGGAGATTTTTAAATTTGACATGCTTGTTTCGTTGTTTATGCCATAGTGTTCTGATCTGTTTTGTGTAACATGGAGGATCAGTTACGTCTCCTATTCGTTTATTTGGTGTAAATCTCTCAGTTGCTGTCAATAGTATTTTTTTTTTAAGCTATATCTGGTCTGAGCTTTCATAGTTTGTATGGAGTGGAGACTATTCCTCTGGAAGGCATCAAGCGAATTTTTATCTTCCTTTTTATAAAGAACTGAGACGTGTAGTGCTGCCAATGGGAGATACACTATGTGAGCAAAGGTATCCGAACACCTGGCTGAAAATGACTTACAACCTCGTGGCGCCCTCCATGGGTAATGATGGAATTCAATATGGTGTTGCCCCACCCTTAGCCTTGATGACAGCTTCCACGCTCGCAGGCATAGTTCAATCAGATGCTGGAAGGTTTTTTGGAGAATGGCAGCCCATTCTTCGGGGCGTGCTGCTCTGAGGAGAGGTATCGATGTCGGTCGGTGAGGCCTGGCACGAAGTCAGCATTCCAAAACATCCGAAAGGCGTTTTATAGGATTCAGGTCAGGACTCTGTGCAGGCCAGTCCATTACAGAGATGTTATTATCGTGTAACCACTCCGCCACAGGCCATGCATTATGAACAGGTGCTCGATCGTGTTGAAAGATGCAATCGCCATCCCCGAATTGCTCTTCAACAGTGGGAAGCAAGAAGGTGCTTAAAACTCAGTGTAGGCCTGTGCTGTGACAGCGCCAAACAAAACAACAAGGAGTACAACCCCCTTCATGAAAAACACGATCACACCATAACACCACAGCCTCCGAATTTTACTGTTGGCACTACACACGCTGGCAAATGACGTTCACCGGGCATTCGCCATACCCAAATCCTGCCATTGAATCGCCATATTGTGTACCATGATTCGTCACTCCACACAACGTTTTTCCACTGTTCAATTGGCCCATGTTTCCGCTCTTTATGACAAGCGAGGCGTCGTTTGGCATTTACCGGCGTGTTGTGTTGCTTATGAGCAGCCGCTCGATCATGAAATCCAAGTTTTCTCACCTCCCGCCTGTCATACTACTTGCAGTGAATTCTGAGGCAGCTTGGAATTCCTGTGTGATAGTATGGATAAATGTCTGCTTATTACACATTACGACCCTCTTCAACTGTCGGCAATCTCTGTCAGTCAACAGACGAGGTCGGCCTGTACGCTTTTGTGCTGTACGTGTGTCCCTTCACGTTTCTACTTCACTGTCACATCAGAAACAGTGTAGAGACGTATGGCACAAGTGACACCCAATCACCTGACCACGTTCGAGTGTCCCTGAGTTCCGCGTAGCGCCCCATTCTGCTCTCTCACGATGTCTAATGTGGCTGATATGGAGTACCTGGCAGTAGGTGGCAGCAAAATTCACCTAATATGAAAAAAACGTATGTTTTGGTGGGTGTCCGGATACTTTTGATCACATAGTGTATACACTGGTGTCCAAAATTAAAGCAACAAACGAAAATTTTGCAATGTTAGTTTTATTTTGCCACAAAACAGTATCAACAGGTGATAGTAAAGGAGAAACAATGCAAAAAATTCAGAACGTAAACAACTGCAACATGCATAACGGTAGACAAAAATGTTCTTCGTTTTTCCCAACTTAACGGATTTACACACACATTCCGACAACTGGGTTAATGCGCTCAGTATGAGGTGTGACTCCCTCTGGCAACAACAGAGGCCTGACAACAATGGAGCATACTGTAAATGATGTCATCAGTCTCATGTTGAGGCAATAACGCCCATTCTTCCTGCAGACGTCCTTGCAGTCTTGAATGTGGCTAGTGGATACTGACCTGATGCAAGCCGTCTCTCTAGTACATTCAAGACATGCTTTATGGGAACCATATCGGGAGAGCGAGCAGGCCACGCCATTATCTTCCGTTTCCAAGAAAACATCAACCACCTGTTCTCTATAATGTCGAGAATTATCGTCCATCAGTACGAAGTCTGAGCCAATAGCACCTCGCAACAACAGCAAATTAAGTCCCATGATATCGCCACGATACTTGGTAGCAGTTAAACCTGGCCGCTTCACCTGTACAATTTAATGAATAGTGGTTCGAGTGGTAAACATAAACCCTGCCCACACCATTAGAGATACTCCTCGATATCGGTCTCTGTCCACAATGTTTGGGTCCCGAAATCGTGTTCCACGTTCCCTCCAGACGCGAATCCATCGAAAATCACTCTCCAGACTAAATCGGGACTCATCTGTGAAAACAACATTGGCCCACTGTGCGACGGCCCAGGTGGCATGTTGATGACTCCACTCTAGACGTTCTCTTCCGTGAAGACGCGTCAGAGGTAGACATCCAGCAGGTCTCCGACAATAATGGGCACTGTGCCAAAGCCGTCTGCACGCCGTTGGCCTCGATAAAACTTGTCCAGTGGATGCTGCGAGCTCACATGCCAGTTACCGTGCAGTACTAAGGCGGTACTGTCGTGCCCTTACAGCCAAATGATGGTCCTCTCTTCTTACGTCACACGTGGTCAACCCTGCCCTGGTCTTCGGGGTACAAAAATGGTTCAAATGGCTCTGAGCACTATGGGACTCAACTGCTGTGGTCATCAGTCCCCTAGAACTTAGAACTACTTAAACCTAACTAACCTAAAGACATCACACACATCCATGCCCGAGGCAGGATTCGAACCTGCGACCGTAGCGGTCGCGCGGTTCCGGACTGTAGCGCCTAGAACCGCTCGGCCACTCCGGCCGGCTTCGGGGTACAGTTTCAGTCTCTGTAAACAGTCGCCACATCCGAGAAACAACAGAACGATTCACACTAAGCCATCGGGCCAAATCGGTTTGCGACTGTCCCGGTTCCTTTCTTTCTATGGTCCTCCACCGCTGGGAGTTTTGTGCCATACTGTACCGTCAGTAACTGTGTAAGCAACGACTGTGGACGTGGGACTACCCAGCAAACACTACCTCCTTTCATAGGCGCCTTGACCTCATCGTTGTCATGGTTGTCCGTCGACTGCCATCTTCCGTGCAGAACAAGATCATACAGACATCTGGTTGACACTTCGTGTGATTATACTGAGAATTAAACACAGGTCGCAAAAATAACGCTATGTTGCTTTTGGACACCAATATACAGGGTGTTACAAAAAGGTACGGCCAAACTTTCAGGAAACATTCCTCACACACAAAAAAAGAAAATATGTTATGTGGACATGTGTCCGGAAACGCTAACTTTCCATGTTAGAGCTAATTTTATTACTTCTCTTCAAATCACATTAATCATGGAATGTAAACACACAGCAACAGGACGTACCAGCGTGACTTCAAACACTTTGTTACAGGAAATGTTCAAAATGTCCTCCGTTAGCGAGGATACATGCATCCACCCTCCGTCGCATGGAATCCCTGATGCGCTGATGCAGCCCTGGAGAATGGCGTATTGTATCACAGCCGTCCACAATACGAGCACGAAGAGTCTCTACATTTGGTACCCGGGTTGCGTAGACAAGAGCTTTCAAATGCCCCCATAAATGAATGTCAAGAGGGTTGAGGTCAGGAGAGCGTGGAGGCCATGGAATTGGTCCGCCTCTACCAATCCATCGGCACCGAATCTGTTGTTGAGAAGCGTACGAACACTTCGATTGAAATGTGGAGGAGCTCCATCGTGCATGAACCACTTGTTGTGTCGTTCTTGTAAAGGCACGTGTTCTAGCAGCACAGGTAGAGTATCCCGTATCAAATCATGATAACGTGCTCCATTGAGCGTAGGTGGAAGAACATGGGGCCCAATCAAGACATCACCAGCAAGCCTGCCCAAACGTTCACAGAAAATCTGTGTTGCAGAATTGCGTGCGGATTCTCGTCAGCCCACACATGTTGATTGTGAATATTTACAATGTGATCACTTTGGAATGAAGCCTCATGCGTAAAGAGATTTTTGCACTGAAATGAGGATTGACACTTTGTTGGATGAACCATTCGCAGAAGTGTACCCGTGGAGGCCAATCAGCTGCTGATAGTGACTGCACACGCTGTACATGATACGGAAACAACTGGTTCTCCCGTGGCACTCTCCATACAGTGACGTGGTCAACGAATGTTACCTTGTGCAGCAGCAACTTCTCTGACGCTGACATTAGGGTTATAGTCAACTGCACGAAGTATTGCCTCGTCCATTGCAGGTGTCCTCGTCGTTCTAGGTCTTCCCCAGTCGCGAGTCATAAGCTGGAATGTTCCGTGCTCCCTAAGACGCCGATCAATTGCTTCGAACGTCTTCCTATCGGCATACCTTCGTTCTGGACATCTGTCTAAATACAAACGTACCGCGCCACGGTTATTGCCCCGTACTAATCCATACATCAAATGGGCATCTGCCAACTCCGCATTTGCAAACATTGCACTGACTGCAAAACCACGTTCGTGATGGACACTAACCTGTTGATGCTACGTACTGATGTGCTTGATGCTAGTACTGTAGTGCAATGAGTCGCATGCCAACACAAGCACCGAAGTCAACATTACCTTCCTTCAATTGGGCCAACTGGCGGTGAATCGAGGAAGTACAGTACATACTGACGAAACTAAAATGAGCTCTAACATGGAAATTAGGCGTTTCCGGACACATGTCCACATAACATCTTTTCTTTATTTGTGTGTGAGGAATGTTTCCTGAAAGTTTGGCCGTACCTTTTTGTAACAGCCTGTATATGTGTAAGTTTCCAACACACATGGAAACTCTGTTTTCCCTTAAAGTATGTCGCAGTTGTGACTGTAGAATAGGACCACCACAAACAATCTGTCAGTGTCCAAAATACGCAGCAAGTTATTTCTTAATATTGTATGCAAGCGTAATCGTGTTCCCCTTTAATTTGAAACTATATAAGCGTACATGTTATCAGTCTCAATGTGAGAGAACATGTTTTCGAGGAGCCTTCCATAGACCTCCATCTACTCTCGTTACAGCACTGGGTTATCATACATAATGTCTCTTCATAGGCACGACACAACAGTGCTGGAATGATCCAAGTATTATCTCTACATCTACATCTACATCTACATCTACATGGATACTCTGCAAATCACATTTAAGTGCCTGGCAGAGGATTCATCGAACTACCTTCACAATTCTCTATTATTCCAATCTCGTATAGCGTGCGGAAGAATGAACACCTATATCTTTCCGTACGATCTCTGGTTTCCCTTATTTTATCTTTGTGATCGTTCCTCCCTATGTAGGTCGGTGTCAAAAACATATTTTCGCATTCGGAGGAGAAAATTGGTGATTCGACCTTCATAAGAAGATTGCGTCGCAACGAAAAACACCTTTCTTTTAATGATGTCCAGCCCAAATCCTGTATCGTTTCTGTGACACTCTCTCCCATATTTCGCGATAATACAAAACGTGCTGCCTTTCTTTGAACTTTTTCGATGTTCTCCGTCAGTCCTATCTGGTAAGTATCCCACACCGCGCAGCAGTATTCTAAAAGAGGACGGACAAGCGTAGTGTAGGCAGTCTCCTTGTAGACCTGTTACATTTTCTAAGTGTCTTGCCAATAAAACGCAGTCTTGGGTTTGCCTACCCCACAACATTTTCTTTGTGTTCCTTCCAATTTAAGTTTTTCGTAATTGTAATACCCAGGTATTTAGTTGAATTTTAGATTAGACTGATTTATCGTGTAACCGAAGTTTAGCGAGTTCCTTTTGGCACTCACGTGGATGACCTCACACTTTTCGTTATTTAGAGTCAACTGCCACTTTTCACACCATTCAGATATCTTTTCTAAATCGTTTGCAGTTTGTTTTGGTCTTCTGATGACTTTATTAGTCGATAAACGACAGCGTCATCTACAAACAACCGAAGACGGATGCTCAGATTTTCTCCAAAATCGTTAATATAGATAAGGAACAGCAAAGCGCCTATAACACTACCTTGGGGAACTCCAGAAATCACTTCTGTTTTACTCGATGACTTTCCGTCCATTACTACGAACTCTGACTTCTCTGGCAGGAAATCACAAATCCAGTCACATAACTGAGACGATATTCCATAAGCACGCAATTTCACTACGAGCCGCTTGTGTGGTACAGTGTCAAAAGCCTTCCGAAAATCCAGAAATACGGAATCGTTCTGAAATCCCTTGTCAATAGCACTCAACACTTCATGTGAATAAAAAGATGTTCAAAATGTTCAAATGTGTGTGAAATCGTATGGGACTTAACTTCTAAGGTCATGTCCCTAAGCTTACACACCACTTAGCCTAAATTATCCTAAGGACAAACACACACATCCTTGCCCGAGGGAGGACTCGAACCTCCGCCGGGACCATCCGCACAGTCCATGACTGCAGCGCCATAGACCGCTCGGCTAATCCCGCACGGCAATAAAGAGATAATTGTGTTTCACAGGAACGATGTTTTCTAAACCCATATTGACTGTGTGTCAATAGACCGTTTTCTTCGAGGTAATTCATAATGTTCGAACACAATATATGTTCTAAAATTCTGCTGCATATCGACGTTAACGGTATGGGTCTGTAATTTAATGGATTACTCCTACTACCTTTCTTGAATATTGGTGTGACCTGTGCAACTTTCCAGTCTATGGGTACGGATCTTACGTCGAGCGAACGGTTGTATATGATTGTTAAGTATGGAGCTAATGCATCAGCATACTCCGAAAGGAACCTAATTGGTATACAGTCTGGACCAGAAGACTTGCTTTTATTAAGTGATTTAAGTTGCTTCACTACTCCAAGGATATTTACTTCTACGTTACTCATGTTGGCAGGTGTTCTCGATTCGAATTCTGGAATATTTACTTCGTCTCCTTTTGTGAAGGCATTTCGGAAGGCTGTGTTTAGTAACTCTGCTTTGGCAGCACTGTCTTCGATAGTATCTCTATTGCTATCATGCAGAGAAGGCATTGATTGTTTCTTGCCGCTAACATACTTCACATACGACCAGAATCTCTTTGGATTTTCTGCCAGGTTTCGAGACAAAGTTTCGTTGTGGAAACTGTTATAGGCATCTCGGAGTCCAGACGACAGACATCGTGAGTTCCATTGTTTTCCACCATCTGCAGTTGATTGCATCCTTTTCCCTCAATGGCTGCCGGAACAGCCTCTTCAGCATGCTAAATGAGGCCTCAAGCCACACACGCTGTTTGCACAGGGTGTTCCTTTCCCTAACGGGTACCATTATTCACTGTACGTTTGAACTGCTGACGATGAATAGACCCCTACCCTTTTGTGTTTCCCCTATTATCACAGGACACAGTAGGTTTCTCAACGTGTGAACTCAGTCTCACTGACTCTTTCTGTTTGAGTGAAAGACAGCACCTCGAACTTGCTGGTTAGGGAAATGAGTGTGACATCCTGAGTTCTCCCTGATCCCTGAGTACCTTCACAGGACACTTAGACCTACCATTGACTCGCCACACACCGTCAAGTGAATGAGGAGTAACAGATCCTGTACTTCCTGCAAAGGAGACGGTATCCATAGGACGTGATAGAACTTGAGGTACCTTTGGTCTCTCTGATTCAAAATGGTTCAAATGGCTCTGAGCACTATGGGACTTAACATCGGAGGTCATCAGTCCCCTAGAACTTAGAAATACTTAAACCTACCTAACCTAAGGACATCACACACATCCATGCCCGAGGCAGGATTCGAACCTGCGACCGTAGCAGTCGCGCGGTTCCGGACTGAAGCGCCTAAAACCGCTCGGCCACCGCGGCCGGCACTGTGGTTGGTTGGCTGGCTCTGAGCACTATGGGACTTAACATCTTAGGTCATCAGTCCCCTAGAACTTAGAAATACTTAAACCTAACTAACCTAAGGACATCGCACACATCCATGCCCGAGGCAGGATTCGAACCTGCGACCGTAGCGGTCCCGCGGTTCCGGACTGCAGCGCCCAGAACCGCACGGCCACCACGGCCGGCACTGTGGTTGGTGCAATAATTTTCGGAACAGTAAACAGATACCTATAACCTAAGCTTGCAGATTATGTTTTAATTTATGCCTCTTCGAGATGAATATTCTGACCGTCGAACATGCCGCCTTTTGTAAACACTACCTTGCCTGAAATTTCCTGGCGCACCTCATCTCTTAGCTTCACAGAAGTTCTCCTGCGTAACTGCAGGACTGACGCTCCCGGCAAAAAGAATAAAGCGGAGACATGGCTTAGCCACGGCCTGTGGTATTGTTTCCAGAACGAATTTTCACTCTGCAGCGCAGGACGCCGCAGCAGTATTCGCAGTGCTGGCAGTTCGTGGCTATCCAGACATCGTCACACTATCGATGTAGATACTTGTCTTGCTGTAAAGAAATCCAAGGTACACCATCTGATCAAAAGTATCCGGACACCTCTATTTAACGCGTAACCAACCAGTAGAAGTCACGAGAGACGAATCCGTCAGAGGCCGGCAGGCGTGGCCGAGCGGTTCTAGGCACTACAGTCTGAAACCGCGCGACCGCTACGGTCGCAGGTTCGAATCCTGCCTCGGGCATGGATGTGTGTGATGTCCTAGGTTAGTTAGTTTTAAGTAGTTCTAAGTTCTAGGGGACTGATGACCTCAAAAGTTAAGTCCCATAATGCTCAGAGCCATTTGAACCATTTTTGAATCCGTCAGAATCAATGGCTGTGCGGAATATAGAGTTGTCAATATAGGAGCAGTAACAGCACAATAAGTTTGTCAAGGCAGGCCAGTGACTACGAACGTAGACTAGTGATTGGATGTCACCTGAGTAACGGATCCGTCAGGGACATTTCGGCTCTTCTAAAGCTGTCCAAGTCGACTATTAGTGATGTTACTGTGACGTGAAAGTGCGAAGGAACCTCCGCAGCAAAACGAAGACCAGCCAGACCTCATGTAGTGACAGACAGAGGTAGTCGAGCATTATAGAGGAAGATTGAAAAAATCGCATGAAATCTGGAAAAGGATCCACTCGTGACTTCCAGAGTGCTACCAGCAGTCACTGTACGTAGAGCGTTAAAAAGAATGGGGTACGATGGTAAAGCAGTTCCTCATAAGCTACACATTTCTGCAGTCAGTGCTAACTGACGCTCGACGTGGTGTAAAGAACGATGACAATGGACAGTGAATGACTGAAAATTAGTGATTTTGGATGATGAATCACTCTATACCCTGTGGCACTTCGATGGAAGGGTTTAGGTTTGGCAGATGCCTGCAGAATGTTACCTCCCATGGTGTACAGAGCCAGCAGTGAAGTACAGAACACGTGGTGTTGCGGTATGGACGTGGTTTTCGTGGTTAGGGTTTCGTTCCCTTATTGCGCTTAAGAAAACGTTAAATGAAGAAGGAAATGAACATATTTTACAGCGTTATGTGCTGCATACTGTAGAGGAACAATACAGAGACGATGATTCATTGTCTCAGCATGGCAGTGCACCCTGTCATCATCTGTGAGGCAATGGTTTATGGATAATGTACTAGCGTGACCAGCGTCCACCATCATAACATTCTCTGGTCTCAGCTTTTGAGGAAAAATTCCTCCACAGACATTCAGAACTCACTGAAGACCCTGCACTTTTTGACGTACGGCCTCGGAGTGTTCATATTATATTGTGGACAGTCAGAAGTTTTATAAGGCCTGTGTGTTAAGGTGAGATGCAATACTTATCCCAAGTGTGTTTTGTAAGTGGCATGAGAGTGTTGCGCATATGATCATCCAACTCCTGTAGCATACAGTAAAAGAGGAGTCTTGTACATCAGTGAGAGTATATCTTACTTCAGAAATAAGCAACATTTATCGTGATGTTTACCTTTTTATAATTTCTAAATGATTTCATTTACACTCATGCTCATAAATTAAGGATAACTGCAGAATGTGGTGCCACACAACATGGCACTACACAAAACTGGCGCTAATAGCGCAGGCACATAGGGAACACACACGACACAGATCTTGAAGTCCACGGTATTGTTGATAAGTTGAGAAAACCGTCCCGAAACACATGTGCTACAAAACGCCACTGTTTCCTGCGCATATACCCCGGTGCAGCGATACGTCGATCGAGAGCATCCCAGACGTGCTAGATGGGGTATAGGCCTGGAGAACAGGCAGGCCACTACATTCGCCTGATATCTTCTGTTTCAAGGTACTCCTCCAGCATGGCAGCTCGGTGGGGCCGTACGTTATCATCCATCAGGAGGAAAAGGCGGACAAACTGGTGCAAAATGACGTCCCGATACACCTGACCTGTTACAGATCCTCTGTCAAAGACATGCAGGGGTGTACGTGCACCAATCATAATCCCACCCTACACAACCAAACTACGACCTTCATACAGGTCCCTTTCAAGGACATTAAGGGGTTGGTATCTGGTTCCTGGTTCACGCCAGATGAAAAACCGGCGAGAATCACTGTTCAGACTATACCTGTACTTGTCCGTGAACATAGCCTGAGACCACTGTTCCAATGACCATGTACTGTGTTCTTGACACCAGGCTTTACGGGCTCTCCTGTGACCAGGGGTCAGTGGAATGCACCTTTCAGGTCTCCGGGCGAATAAACCATGTCTGTTGAGTCGTCTTTAGACTGTGTGTTCTGGAGACAACTGTTCCAGTGGCTGCGGTAAGGTCCCGAGCAAGGCTACCTGCAGTACTCCGTGGCCGTCTGCGGGCACTGATGGTGAGATATCGGTCTTCTTGTAGTGTTGTACACTGGGGACGTCCTGTACTGTAGCGCCTGGACACGTTGCCTGACTGTTGGAATCGTTGCCATAATCTTGAGATCACACTTTGTGACACACGGAGGGCCCCTGCTACGACCTGCTGTGTTTGACCAGCCTCAAATCGCCCTAGTATTCTACCCCACATAACGTGATCAATATGTGTTCTTTGAGCCATTTTCAACACACAGTCACCATTAGCACGTCTGAAAACTTCTGCACACTTACTCGCTCCACAGTACTTTGACATGCACCAACACACCTATGCGTATGTGGACTGGTGCCAGCGCCACTGTGCGACGACCGCAGGTCAAATTCACCACATAGTCATATCCTGAGGTGATTTAAACCCAAACCGCCCACCAGAGCGTTGTTTCACCATGTATCAGCATTATCCTTAATTTATGAGCATGAGTGTAGCTTAATAATTCTTATAATGCTTCAGCACCCACGTCTTGGGATCATCGCTTGTGCTATTTCATTATTAATTATAGCTATTTAAACACCGATAAGGTTCAGTGGAAAATTATAAAAATATTGAATTATAGTAGCATACGTATCTTCGGTGTTTGTGGATCACAGACGCAGATGGGAACTTCTTCGGGATATACCTCAGCCCCTGGTTCAGGTGGATTGTTAACATATTTTGCCTCCAAGAATCTGCAATGTATAGAGAAACTTGTTTCTCTGTTTTTGTTGCTTTCTCTTGTTCCCTTCTCGGTTGGTCGGTCTTCTTGTTGCTGGCAGCAGAGCTGACGGCACTTGTAGGGCAGAGGTATGGGCGATATTTGCTGCTCCGGGAATGGAACGCTTGGGAAGCGTGTTTAGGGTGCTAGCAAAATGAACAACGCTAGGTCGCCGCTAGTGACAGCGGCTGATGCAGCGTGGGGTGGTTCTATTTCGTTGCGGATGATGGTTGCAGCATTTCTGCTACCGCCGCCTACCGCAGTGATGTCCTCGTCTGCTGGGCGGCGAATTTTTCTCCCGGTGTGATCCTCTTGCAGCTCCTCTAACGCATTCGTCCTCAACAAGGTACACACGCCAGTGGGGTATCACTGCCTGTACCGGACAATCTTCAACTGACCTTTGGTATCATATTACAGCTGATGGAATTGTGAATGTCATATTCAAGGTCGCTGGCGCACGTGTTAAGATCCCTCCTCGCCCCTCCCCTAGGGAAGAGAGTGATAGGGGAGGGGAAGTCAACCAAACGGAAACGAGCTCCCCCAACCTCCTGGTTCGCCCTCTTCCAGTAGGGATCATTCGAGGTCTGTGCTCTGTAGTGAGAAGACCACACCCTCCAAAATGGCAATTTGCTCTGAATTATTTATAAAAAATGACGTTAATATTATATTATTAAGATGATGAACACCTCACTACCTGACACAGGTAACATATACAGGGTGTTAAAAAAAGGTACGGCCAAGCTTTCAGGAAACATTCCTCATACACAAAGAAAGAAAATATGTTATGTGGACATGTGTCCGGAAACGCTTTCTTTCCATGTTAGAGCTCATTTTACTACTTCTCATCAAATCACATTAATCATGGAATGGAAACACACAGCAACAGAATGTACCAGCGTGACTTCAAACACTTTGTTACAGGAAATCTTCAAAATGTCCTCCGTTAGCGAGGATACATAAATCCACCCTCCGTCGCATGGAATCCCTGACGCGCTGATGCAGCCCTGGAGAATGGCGTATTGTATCACAGCCCTCCACAATACGAGCACGAAGAATCTCTACATTTGGTGCCGGGGTTGCGTAGACAAGAGCTTTCAAATGCCCCCATAAATGAAAGTCAAGAGGGTTGAGGTCAGGAGAGCGTGGAGGCCATTGAATTGGTCCGCCTCTACCAATCCATCGGTCACCGAATCTGTTGTTGAGAAGCGTACGAACACTTCGACTGAAATGTGCAGGAGCTCCATCGTGCATGAACCACATGCTGTGTCGTACTTGTAAAGGCACATGTTCTAGCAGCACAGGTAGAGTATCCCGTATGAAATCATGATAACGTGCTCCATTGAGCGTAGGTGGAAGAACATGGGGCCCAATCAAGACATCACCTACAATGCCTGCCCAAACGTTCACAGAAAATCTGTGTTGATGACGTGATTGCACAATTGCGTGCGGATTCTCGTCAGCCCACACATGTTGATTGTGAAAATTTACAATTTGGTCACGTTGGAATGAAGCCTCATCCGTAAAGGTTGCACTGAAATGAGAATTGACACATTGTTGGATGAACCATTCGCAGAAGTGTACCCGTGGAGACCAATCAGCTGCTGATAGTGCCTGCACACGCTGTACATGGTACGGAAACAACTGGTTCTCCCGTAGCACTCTCCATACAGTGACGTGGTCAACGTTACCTTGTACAGCAGCAACTTCTCTGATGCTGACATTAGGGTTATAGTCAACTGCACGAAGAATTGCCTCGTCCATTACAGGTGTCCTTGTCGTCCTAGGTCTTCCCAGTCGCGAGTCATAGGCTGGAATGTTCCGTGCTCCCTAAGACGCCGATCAATTGCTTCGAACGTCTTCCTGTCGGGACACCTTCGTTCTGGAAATCTGTCTCGATACAAACGTACCGCGCCACGGCTATTGCCCCGTGCTAATCCATACATCAAATGGGCATCTGCCAACTCCGCATTTGTAAACATTGCACTGACTGCAAAACCACGTTCGTGATGAACACTAACCTGTTGATGCTACGTACTGATGTGCTTGATGCTAGTACTGTAGAGCAATGAGTCGCATGTCAACACAAGCACCGAAGTCAACATTACCTTCCTTCAATTGGGCCAACTGGCGGTGAATCGAGGAAGTACAGTACATACTGACGAAACTGAGATGAGCTCTAACATGGAAATTAAGCGTTTCCGGACACATGTCCACATAACATCTTTTCTTTATTTGTGTGTGAGGAATGTTTCCTGAAAGTTTGGCCGTACCTTTTTGTAACACCCTGTATGTATACCCTATAATGGTACCTGAGTAGTGTAGTGCGTGACATCATGCCAAGACGATGTAAAAATACGCCATCTAAAATGCGTAAAATGTAACGAATTCTGTAAGTAGATACTCCACTTAAAATGTGTAAAGATGTAATGAACGGCGTATATTCAAACACCTCCGCAGATATATAGGGTGTTCGGAAATTCCCGTTACAAACTTCTATGACTTGTAGAGCAGAGTCTGAGTTGTAACCCATGTCCGGAAGCCTACTGTTTCCGTGCTGCAACCTTTTGAAAACATGATGGTACGCGACTACTTCTACAAGTAATTGATTAGGTGTGACCCAGTACATCAGTTGTTTTACAATTCCACTCATTAATAGCCAAATAAATTGATCGTGCACTCGTTGACGGGTTCTCTTCAATGTGATGCAGTACGCCCTCTTCCAGTTCTGCTGAGCCGCGTCTCCTTGGAGAATCACAGTCACGCCTACCGACGGTTAAGGTACTCTTTCTCGAAGCCATTGCGTAACTGAGGAGAACAGGGTATGCGATAGAGTCAGACGTTGTGAAGAACGATCTTGATAAAGGCTATGAGTACCGTGAGCTTTGCCATTCACACGGATCATGTCGATGTATTCTACAAAAGTGTACTCAACCATGTTGCTCTAACAGCCACAGACATGTGAATGAGACTCGAATCAGGCCAAGGAGGTAGGATAGACCTAAAATGACATCAGCCAATCCGACATAAATACCCCCC
This sequence comes from Schistocerca cancellata, assembly GCF_023864275.1. Lineage (NCBI taxonomy): Eukaryota > Metazoa > Arthropoda > Insecta > Orthoptera > Acrididae > Schistocerca > Schistocerca cancellata. The sequence goes on along the minus strand of NC_064629.1, from coordinate 753,912,186 downwards.
ATCATGACTACCCTGTTGCATATTTACTTGGCAAACTTTTTTTTCAAACGGCTGTAGCGCGGAAACAGTACATTTCTGGACATTGGTTCCTACTCAGTATATTATGTATTCACTCCCCTTTACAAGTCCTAGAAATTTGTGACGGGAATTTAAAAATGCCCTATATACAGTATAGCAACTAGTTCTTCGTCACTACCTGAATTACTCGCATATCTGTACGAGGTGCATTCAAGTTCTAAGGCCTCCGATTTTTTTTCTAATTAACTGCTCACCCGAAATCGATGAAACTGGCGTTACTTCTCGACGTAATCGCCCTGCAGACGTACACAGTTTTCACAACGCTGACGCCATGATTCCATGGCAGCGGCGAAGGCTTCTTTAGGAGTCTGTTTTGACCACTGGAAAATCGCTGAGGCAATAGCAGCACGGCTGGTGAATGTGCGGCCACGGAGAGTGTCTTTCATTGTTGGAAAAAGCCAAAAGTCACTAGGAGCCAGGTCAGGTGAGTAGGGAGCATGAGGAATCACTTCAAAGTTGTTATCACGAAGAAACTGTTGCGTAACGTTAGCTCGATGTGCGGGTGCGTTGTCTTGGTGAAACAGCACACGCGCAGCCCTTACCGGACGTTTTTGTTGCAGTGCAGGAAGGAATTTATTCTTCAAAACATTTTCGTAGGTTGCACCTGTTGCCGTAGTGCCCTTTGGAATGCAATGGGTAAGGATTACGCCCTCGCTGTCCCAGAACATGGACACCATCATTTTTTCAGCACTGGCGGTTACCCGAAATTTTTTGGTGGCGGTGAATCTGTGTGCTTCCATTGAGTTGACTGGCGCTTTTTCTGGATTGAAAAATGGCATCCACGTCTCATCCATTGTCACAACCGACGAAAAGAAAGTCCCATTCGTGCTGTCGTTGCGCGTCAACATTGCTCGGCAACATGCCACACGGGCAGCCGTGTGGTCGTCCGTCAGCATTCGTGGCACCCACCTGGATGACACTTTTCGCATTTTCAGGTCGTCATGCAGGATTGTGTGCACAGAACCCACAGAAATGCCAACTCTGGAGGCGATCTGTTCAACAGTCATTCGGCGATCCCCCAAAACAATTCTCTCCACTTTCTTGATCATGTCGTCAGACCGGCTCGTGCGAGCCCGAGGTTGTTTCGGTTTGTTGTCACACGATGTTCTGCCTTCATTAAACTGTCGCACCCACGAACACACTTTCGATACATCCATAACTCCATCGCCACATGTCTCCTTCAACTGTAGATGAATTTCAATTGGTTTCACACCACGCAAATTCAGAAAACGAATGACTGCACGCTGTTCAAGTAAGGAAAACGTCGCCATTTTAAGTATTTAAAACAGTTCTCATTCTCGCTGCTGGCAGTAAACTTCCATCTGCCGTACGGTGCTGCCATCTCTGGAACGTATTGACAATGAACGCGGCCTCATTTTAAAACAATGCACATGTTTCTATCTCTTTCCAGACTGGAGGAAAAAAATCGGAGGTCTTAGAACTTGAATGCACCTCTTATACTCCACAACGCGGCGCGAGGTAGCCTGGTCAGGAGATAAGACCGATGCACTGTTCATCTGGCGGTGTCCTCGGCAGGTTAACATAAACGTGTGTCGGGGCGCCTTTGATATATCCGATGAGTGTGTCAGCATCCGTCTTCCGCTAGCTTCGGTGTGAAAAAGACATTCTACAGTTCCACATCAATAATAAAAAAGGGATTGAATTCATAATTTCATGCACATGCTGCTAAATATATGCCACCAGCTATGGGTAATTCATTCACCAAGTCGTGTGTGAAATTTCAAAGGCTGCCCATGTCGCGGTGTAACTCATCACAAATAATGCTGTTCTAGGTCAGGTATGGCTTTAACACGATCACATGTAAACGCGTCAGCATGGCTGTAATGTCCGATCGTGATTTTTATCCAGTGCTGGTATTCGAAGATCTGCAACGTAGTGATGTCGAAGAAATATGATCCCTAGATGTGTGGAATCGTCTATGTACTTTCACAAAGCATATTTCTGCTTTATTGCATCGAAACACTCTCTCCCCCTCAGTGACACTAGGTGATCATACTCTCAGAGGCTTCCCACGAACAGATAAACTGTTTAACGAGCGAGACTGCACTCATCTACGGGAGCACACTTTTAAAAATTTAATGTATTCCAGTCATGCAGTTCAACATGCTCTGGACTATTATGAAAGTTGCCAACCATGTGTCTATCAATTCTACAAGAGAATGTGCAGAAAACTGATGGAGATGTTGCAGCACTCATAGTTGATAAATCAACGCATGCAAACTTAAACTGTATGCTGGAATAAATTTCAAGCAAGTTATGAATGCAGCTCGCTATACACTAAAGAAAAATCCTGTGGGGTGTTTAATAAAATTGCGTCCTATCAGCGGTGGCAGCAGCTAAAAGTGCCTTGAAGCAGAAATAAAGAAGAAGAACAAACATTCCAGCGCTTGCAGAGTTATCAGGAGTCGCTTCTTTGGCTGCCATAGCACGAACAGTGGAGAACGCACAGAACACAGAGGAGCAACTACAGGAACCTAAAAGACATATTATGATGGTGGAGGCCATGGCTATTGGTAAAGGACTATATTTAAAACATTACAAGAAAGGACTTGGAGTGTTTATAAAGAAGCCTCCTAATTATACTACTGAACTGACCATTTACCAATATATATCTTTTTAAATTATTCAAGAAACTCAAAATCCCAAGGTTTCGTGAAGTGTTTATGCGGAATACATTGCCAAAGACGATGTGGAAATGCAAGGAATGTAGGAGTGTCAATTTAGTTGTTGCAGGAGGATATGAAACTCAATAGGTTGCGTATGTTAAGAAAAATACCATCTACTACTTTGATTTGTACGGTGATTTGAGATCACCTAAAGAATTGTGTCAATACTTTACTGACAAGAACCAGGTGTTCTACAATTTTTGACGCTGCCAAGACTTCAGTTCATATCTCTGTAGCCACTTCTGTCTAATTTTTCTCCCGACGAATGCATAAAAACAAGGAATATGCACATTAGTATATCGGTTGAGATTTACATTTAATGTTGTACACTCTTACTTCAAAGAGTGCTCACTTATATTAACAGGAAACTACTTTCCCCCAAAAGAACTAAGCAAAGGGGAGTGCAGTATTGCATTGATCATTCTGGAAACACGTAACAGCATATGTAACATCACCGAAGTGAACAATAAACTACGTCTTGGAAGTGGTGAAGTTTTGGTAATACCTCTTGGCTCATATAATATTAATGATTTGAATGCATATACAAAGCGATTTGTACAAGGCATTGAGTTATGTTCAAATGTTAATGCACTTAAAACCGAGATAAAAATAACAAAACAGACAGAAGAGTTAAGGCATGAAGGTTCAGCAGGATTGCTACTAAGTCTCTCAGTGAGCCAAAGTGTTGAAGGATAATATTGATAAAATTTTACAAGTCGAATCAATAGGTGGATATTCTGCCTACAAGCAGCATTCGTGTTGAGTATAATATATCAATGAATTCATAGCTTAATGATAGTTTAATTTGCACAATCTATGGAGTTTTTCCTATAGTGGGTCAAGGTTACAAAATTGTGGAGCTGCCTAGCAATCCAGTATACCTCCCAATTAATGTTCCGACATTAGACCATGCCGAGCTGAATTTCATAGATCAGAACGGGATTTTGCAGTGAAGAAATTACAGTACATCTTCATCTGAAGCAGCAGCATGGGTATCACTACATGTAAATGGAAATCGTCTCCTAGCGTCCATCTATAAGTGCCGACTAATCTCAAGGACACCTATGGGGATTTTGATGTGGTCTTCACTAACAAATACAATCATCCATGAGGAAGATTTTTGTATATAATTTATTAACATTTCACACATATTGTCTAAATTACGATGAATTAAAGTTAAGTTGTAGAAACGCTCCCACTGCCACCTACCGAACAGCCGCCATAACTCAAAGAGAGCAGCAGTGCCTAAGTTAGCGGAGAGGGTAGTGAGAATAGAAATTTCTGTCATGGTCTAGTGATAGCCGGCATGATAACTCAGCGTGGTTGGTCGGCTCGCTGCCCTCTGTAATTAAAAAAAAAAAAAAAAAAGAGTGAAGTATTCAACGCTGAACATGAAGGACTGTCATGTGACATCCGCCCAGACCAACTGATGAGAACGATTATGGAAAAAAAGTGGTAGAGCATTTGGCTTGAAATCGATGGGTAACAGGGTCGAATCTTGGTGGGCTCGATTTTTTTTCACTCTGCCTTTTAACTGAACATTCATCTCCATGTCACAGTGATGTGGAAATTCGTCAGAAACGAAACGTGGCCCAGATTCCACTTTATGTTGTAGCTCCTCTGTTTCCGGTTTGCCGGCCGGAGTGGCCGTGCGGTTCTAGGCGCTACAGTCCGGAACCGAGCGACCGCTAAGGTCGCAGGTTCGAATCCGGCCTCGGGCATTGATGTGTGTGATGTCCTTAGGTTAGTTAGGTTTAAGTAGTTCTAAGTTCTAGGCGACTGATGACCTCAGAAGTTAAGTAGCATAGTGCTCAGAGCCATTTTGAACCACTGATAACAGGTTAGCGACATGCAAATCGCCTAAGTGACATCCAATTGATTACAGTCGTTTCAAAACAACTACAAAGCGAAAAAAAAACATGTGAGTCCAAAACCTGTGGTTTTCTATTATTTACGCACAGAGTAAAACACAGCAAGGGATGCAGTTTTACTGTGTTTATATAAAAGAAGTTTTGCAGCAGTGCAGCAAATGACTCAAATTCAAGCTTCTTTCTTTCCTCGAGTCAAACACAGAAGTGAACACGAATCTCTGTGTGGTGGGGCGACACTTTCAAATTATACAGAAGACCGGCGAAACGAATCTCGGCTGCGAGAAAGAGATTTATACCTTTTAAATATCCTAAAGAAATTGGCACAATCTTCTTGAATGGAATTCAGAAATTTTTTACAGATGGTACAAGATTTTGAAATACTTGTACAGATAGCTGAGGGAAGCATTTCGAAATATGACGACAGTTTCACACTGTCGTTTTCTGCTTCCCTCAGATTACCAGTCGTAATTCACACTCTTAATTCTCTGCAAATTCTTCGAACAACGGGCAGTGAGCTACTCAACTTTGAAGTATCGCAATAAATATAATAGATAAAGAAAAGATAACCGCCTCATCACCAGGCTGTGCAGTGAGACTTACAATTTGAAATAATCAATTTCTTTTATCAATAGTTTTCCTACAATCACCTGAACACAATTACCTAGTAAAAAAAAACCATGCTTCAAGTAAAACGTTTTCCGGAAAAGTTCTTCAGCAGCTTTGGTTCGCTTAGACACAGTACATTCTTTCAGCAGCACAGCAGATGACTCAGCTTTCCTTGAACCAAACCTACATGTGGACTCGATTCCGTGCCGAGCACGGCGAAGAAGGCAGCCATAAAGATTCCACGAAAAAGAATTCGGCAATGATTCGTAACAATGCATCACTGTGCGTACCAGGCTTCATAAGAGGAGTGCCAAGTCAGCCAGCCTTCGATGCCTACTGAATCACTGTCATGAGATATCACTCGAAATGCCAGGTCAACGTGGAACACGCAACGTTCATGCCTCCAGGCAGCTTTCCTGGTGTGCGATGCTTGCATTGTGTAAACTATGTGAAAGTGATGATATTCCTTACTTAACATTTCTCTCTAAATTTTATTCATAGCCCCCAAATAAAATGCGATACACCAGTCAAGTCATCCAGCATTCCAGCTAATGTTACCCGTGTGAAGCCAGGACGGGTCGATAGTAAAATATAAATACAATGCACACAGCCATCAGAAGATCACTTTGCAGAGGAAGCTGAACGCGCTAACGCGTGTGACTTGCGAGTTCCTTGAAGTCATAGGACTGAAACCTCACAATGGCATCACACTGTATAACAACTCCATTTCAATATGACTATCAGATCATTCATCATGAATATTTCTCACACAAACAATTTACTTCAACAACGTTTAACATTAACGATGAGATGAGAATTCTTATCAACATCAGCTTGAGTTAACACTTCCAAGCAACAGTTTCCTCTATTTGGAAGGAAGATTTATGGCCATGGAGAAGGATTGAACCGCTCTACAAACAACAACATCGTGGCTTGCATGTAACGCAGTCACTTTTCTGTTTCAAGATACAACCTTAACGATATCGAGATCGACCGCACAAGAAATGTTGGAATCATATCAGCTATCAAAACAGACGTCTCTGCATGAACTTAGGACCTAAATGAATTAGAAAATGTAGGATGTTAGCACCCGCATTCTGCTCAAAATGTCAATAGACGTATTTGAGGATAATAAACACATCATTATGAGCGGCAAACAGCAGCTAATTCTATTTCGATGTGCTACAGACAGTAACTCATACATTCAAGGAGCACCAGAAGATAATAAAATCGTGCTCTATAAACTGCTGTGGAATGTACCCCATTTATCAGAATCAGATGAAGAGAACGTGAAACTTCTACATGCGTTGAATGAAAGTACCCAGCAACCAATTACTTTCCCTTCATGGGAAATTTATGAGTATTCAATATTTCCAGAGACATCCAAACAATCATGGACGATTAAGACATGTGTTCAACTTGAAACGCCTCAATTTAAAATTCTAGAGGAATCGAAAAACTGATTTAGTAGTATTTGATGACTGTAAACTAACCAGTCCTAAAGTGTTCCTAAATCTGCTATTTTCTGTATGATACCTTACAGTTAGCCTGGAACAATAATAGTGTCAGTCTACTGAATGATATGTATGTAAGGTTTCACTCTTCTTACTATGAGGGTGATGAATTTAGATGAATGATCATTCTTAAGAAGTTTAAGGAATTACCGCTTACAGAGGCTGATTGCTACAAGAAATACGAGGTAGTGAAATCTGTAACTGTAGATTTCCATACTGAAGTTGAATCATCACTAAACTTTCTTACAGTCATCGCAGAATATGCGTTATTGCTACATCACCGTATTGTAAATTGCTCACCTCCCGCAGGAATCGTGCAACACATAGTATAATTGTTGAGGTATTTCACTAAATGCACAATAGCTCACAACGACATCTCCAAGTGTAAATATTGTTGTGGAGATATACAGGGGTTTTATGATGAGTGTGGTCAATCTGTGTTTTTAAGGACTTTGCATTTGCCGCATTCTCCAAAGCTGAACAATTCATAACACTGCCAGCTACTACTAAATTAGCAACACACCAATAACGGAACTCCTGTGAAAGGATTTTAATTTGACCGTGATCGTGAATACGATGGTTAAGATATCGGACTATTTTCGTTTGTCTTTCTGTTGGAAGGAAGTAACAGCAGAACAAACGGGAATCGAACCAAGATTCTAACAGTAATCAGGTAAATTTTAATTACATAAAAGGAAACGGTCGCCAGCCTAATCAGGCAAAGTTGTACCAAGTACTATGATAGTTCATACAGAAAATTAACAATTGGAATTGACTTTACTTGATATGGAAATTCTGTTTTGCTGATAAGATACGAGCCAGTGGCGCAGTTGAGCAAGTAATGTACCAGTGGTTTGAGATGATTTGCACAGAAAGAATATTAATACATTCAGGCAACAACTGGCTGTCAGTAATACTTACTATCAGTACATTACAGAAGGAAGCTAATGATTATTATGGGTAAATTACTACTAACAGTGGAGCGCTACTAACTTGGAAAAGCCTTTCTTATGTCAGTTGAGTTACTGTAAATTACTACCATTGGAATAGTTTTCAAGTAAATGCATCATTTGTGCTGATTGTTATTTGTATTCTCAAGGAGCATTCACTTCCTCATAGTATGTAGCTCAAATGGAACATGTGGTACCAGGATCTACTATAGTTTGAATAGTTGTAGCCAGTTGTTTAATCTTGATTGCTATTACTGTAGTATGACATTTAAATGTGGCTCAACGATTAGCATGGGGATCCAGAAAGTAATCTATCGGTAGACTCAGATCGAGGCTGAACACTTCAGTCACAACACAATATGAGAGACACTGTTAACTACATTGCACATGAAATTGGAAACACTATTATTTCAATAAGAAGAATCTTTAAACTGAATACTTTGAATCTTATCTTAGTAATTGTACTTTGATGGAACTTTAACTATCGTGCGTGGAGTATTTCAAAACTTATGCACACTAAATAATTATGTATTTCACAACTCCACAACTTTTGTTAATGAAGGTAATTGCTTTTCAGTCCAATGAAATAGGATACTCGGAAAAATTGTAGCACTTGGGATAGGACCCTGTCTAGGTAAACGACTAAGGATAAAATACGGTGGTGCAACACAAAGTTTGCAGAACACAAACTTATTACTTAAAAAGAATCCGCTTAACTGGTCCATGCAGTTTTACAGTACTCAACTGGAAATTTTAGATGAAGGTAGTAGTGATGTCGGTCTCCTGCGCTATTCAAAAAAGGCAGCAAAAATATCCATGGCTCTTGCTGTGTAACTAGCTCCGAAAATTCTTTTCTTAGCGTCGGATTTTCGTAGCACAGAGCAAGCCAAGGTATACCATGAAATTATGTCCACATCGTTGAAAATATGATAACATCGCTCCAAACCTATGATCATAAAGACAGCATAATTTACACCAAAGGCCATGAAAAAGATTTGTGGTTGTGTGGCATCTTCAAGAGTGTGTGAATAAGGAATCTTAAGTAATACAACTGCCCTTCAGTTTGGAGACTCAAGCAAATGTGCGGTGACAACAGCAGCAGTTATACTGTATGTGTGCTTCAGAAAACGTACAAATGTTTTTAAGTTGGAATATCAATAAACAAACTGTATTTTTTTTTTAATTTTGCATTTAATTACACTTCATGTTCCGAACCACGGCACTCACAGGCTTCAGATAAGTATCTAACATACGTTTTCTATTCTGCTTATCAAAGATGGTGTGGCGTTTATGCCACATTATTGCCCACGTATGTTAAATTTTGTTGCTATTTTTAATGCACGGTATAGCAAGATTTTGCTATGGGAGGCTATCGAGTACGTAGGACCAAAAGACAGACTAGTCGAAAGACGTGCCAGATGGTCACATAGCATGAGAACAGCCGGGCAAGCCAGAGTCCTATCGTACTTGAGCTGAGAGAAACAGTGGGGATATACCCACCACACTGAGCGCCAAGAAGCGAATTTTGTGTTATTTATATTTGCTGTTTACAGCTCCAAACATGCTAATGACGTTATTCGCACTGAGAACTTGTTAATAATAAGTTCACTATCACTCAATTCATCAGCGAATGATAACAAAAACTTTTAGTGGCTTTCAGCGCTTATTGATGGAAATGATGGACCAATCATAAGTGAACTCTGTGAGGGCAGGCGCCAAACTGCTAAGATAGCTCACTGTTAGTCTACGATCGGTTTCTGAGGATGTATGGTAATACATTAATCTGTGTATAAAATCTGACAGAATAGTTTGTTGAAAAATTGTTTCGGATGACTTATTTGAGCGGTGTTGTGTTAATCCAAGACAGTCCACGATCGGTTTTCGAGGTGGCACCTCGCACGCTAGTGCGTCAAGTGCAACTCCGCGTAAAGACGGAAAAAATTGTTAAATTTGCTCGGAAAACATATTTGTGCGATCTCATGTTTACCCTAAGATCATTTGAAGTATTGTGGTTTTTGCGGTGCTTGGGAACTAATGATTAATGCCCGGGAATCTTTTTATGAATATTAACGGTAGACTGGCTCTAGAAATCGATTTACTAATTTTGCGATTAGTGAAATAAAACAAAATTAGTTGGAAACCTAACATTTTAAAAATCTTGTTATGCTTAGCATTTAAACCTACCCACTTGTCACATTATTATGCTGCTTATTGCACAAACGTTAGAGCTCGTGACCAAAGTAGAAGAAACCAACTGAACCAATGTCTATGAGATGCGAGGTAAGCAAGTTGGCTACAAGTCAGTTACGTGAAGTAGGGGGTGGACGCACTAGACTCTCATCTGTAAATCACGCATAGCATCACAATGCCTACCCATGTACATATTGTGCCAGAAGATAGTTCGAACATTCATTCCTCTGTCTGCTATGACATCCGTTTTGTGGTGAAAAATACATTTAAACAGCGGTTAATATCAATAGGATGCATTAAACCATCATTTTAGTGTTACACTTCTACATCTACGTGGATAATCTGCAGATCACATTTAAGTGCCTGGCAGAAGGTTCATTGAACCACCTTCACAATTCTCTATTATTCCAATCTCGTATAGAGCGCGCAAAGAATGAACACCTATATCTTTCCGTACGAGCTCTGATTTCCCTTATTTTATCGCGGTGATCGTTCCGACCTATGCAGGTCGGTGTCAACAAAATATTTTCGCATTCGAAGGAGAAAGTTGGTGATTGGAATTTCGTGAGAAGATTCCGTCGCAACGAAAAACGCCTTTCTTGGCATCTCTGTGTGTGGACATGTGGTTAATATGAGAGACTATATTCTGAACAAGTGCTTTCGTAGCCCTCATTATAGTGTTACACTTGGCATCCGTAACTGCGGAAAATGACATATAATCGATGTGGCAGGAGCTGTCCTAGGACAATAAACTTGCGGAACGGAAACCACGCGTGAACTTCTAAAGACAGTGATTAACTGGAAGGGAAGAAATTTTAAACAGTCCATATTTGAAGAGTACTGTGAATTTGAATGTTGTTATGGATTATAACCTTGTGGACAGTGAATGTAAAGATTCTTGTATGGCTATTGAAAAGGCGTGATATTATTTGTCACGGACGGCGGATGTTAGGGGAGAATATCAGTTTCGAGCTGTGGGTGTAAAACGGATTTTATGTACTATGAATGGATGGTTATTACTCTTTTGTATCCCGCCTGGAAGGCGGCGCGTGGGTCTGCTCCTGTGATCTGCAAAATAGGCCGAATGAAGGAAACGAGTGAGGTGAGGTAAAGCACTTCGGTACTGAATGTAAAGTAGAAGCACATTTACTATAGGCAAAAACAATTTAATAAATGGTTACATAGCTTTGCGACGATGAGAACGTAGATGCGAAGCCGTATTCCCGTCGTAAGTAGTACAAAGTCTGAATAGCAAGCCAACACATTCTGAAGCAGAAGCGATGTATCCACGTCGTCTGCTCCCGATCAACTGGGCAGAAAGCAGAGTGGCTAGAGGGCGCTGTGGTCGGCGTAGTTCGTCCGCTCTCGTAGTGCCAACCTACGAGCGTGCACTTACGCTGTGGCATCGGAACTATCGATACCTAAATTACCATGACCTTACTCTGATGGTGGCGTGTGTACTGCAAGTGGAGCCGGGCAAGTGAAGACGTGCGGCGGCAGCAAGAGACACTGTACCAGCGATCGGAAGTGGTGCGACCGGTAACATCTGAAAGTCGGGAGCGTCTACAGGTTGGTGCCTTCAGCGGCCGTGGCAGGCGACGAGCGGTGCTTCACGTGCGGAGGTCAGCGCATTACCAGCAACTGACAGGAGTCTGGACGGGTTGGCAGTTCGACGCGCGCGACTGTTTCGCCACAGAGTGGAGGCGGCGCCTGACTTCGCTGCAGTTAATGTTATTTGTGCTTACATACTTGTCAAAGAAAGTGACTTTTCTCGTATTGTAGAAAGAGTGATCTTTCCGTTTTAGGACTTATAACTTTGTGCTTGTTGAATTACTATCACATGAAAAGGCAAGATGAATTCTATTAATGATAATATGTGTGATGGGCTATCTCTCGAGAAGATATAGCTAACAGTAAGGACAATATGAATCAGTTAATTAAGTAGTTGCTATTTTAAATTAGACAAGATGAGCTTTGTTGGCGAAAGTATGGGCGAGGAGATTATCTATAAGTGGAGTGATGCTAAAAATGAAAATTATACTAATGAGTTAATTATCAGTGGAAATGATAAGTTGTTTCATTGAGCTAATATGAGAATGTAGAGTATGACGACAACATGTTGGCAAATAAGTGGCATTTAATTTAAGATAAGGGCTTTTAATAAGACTTTCATATAGTTTACTGTGCCAGTTTAGGGCTTATAATTTATAGACTGTTGCTAAAGAGTAACTCAGGCAAAATGAGTAATGTTAGTATGAATATGGGTAATGAAACACCCATGTTAATGTGGTTAGTAACGTTAATATATTAGTTAATAATAAATGTGATGCAATGGCCGAAGTTAGTAAATCTCAGAAAGTGACGGATGATGTTGAAGTTGGGGCGACTGGCAAATATAATGTAAATAATGGCTTAAGTAAAATAGTGGCAGTGGGCAATAAAAATAACTGTGGATTAACTCGAGATGTATACAGATGTTATGTGAAATGCGACAGATGCCAAAGAATTTTCATAAGATAAAAATATATCAAAATAATTTCATAAAGATCTGAAACTAACCATTAAGCAAATCCATAATGAGGCAAACCAAACTAGATCTGTCAAATAAAATTAATCAGCGAATTGATAAGCTGACTAAATTTTGCGATGAACTAAGGAAGGGAATTAAAACTGAAATGGCCCAAATGAACTCTGAACTGATTAACTGAAAAATATACTTTAATGTCTAGTAACTTGCATACTGAAAATGGTGAATTAAATACTGAGCAGGAAACTTTAGGAAAGGTTATTTATGATGAAAATAAAGAACAGGAATACGACGATAAAATGCGAAAGAGAGAGGATAGGTGTCGTAAATGAAAATATGCGGACAGAGATGTTTGCTAAAGTTATTGCGAAAGTATCAGAAAATATTTTCTGAAATTTGTGTTATTTGGAGGACTGTGCTTAGTGGTCTGATGTTCAAGAGCATAGCCCTTTCGAACGACGTTAGTATGAGAAGCTGTAGATGACAACAATATGTAGCTGTTTAATTTGTTAGAAGCATAGTTATTAATTTAGTGTTTATGAGAGGTCATTTTAATGTTTTACTAACACGGTGTGGTACTGACCACGGATTGTGTATGAATTGCACGATTAAAATAAGAGACATTTTCGTAATTCGAATGCACAGCGTATGGACTGATAAACCAGCCAAGCACGTAATAGCGGTGCAGGACATGTGGCTGATGTGTCCAAGGCGAAGAATTAACCACCCAGCAGCTGAAGCAGCAACGTCGTTGAAGCAGAGCTTGACAGAGCAATAGGCGAATGACGTATCGCTGTTGGGTGTACAACGGGTCGTAAGAGGTCACTTAATGTTTAAAAAATTGGGACCAACTTGCTTATAAGATGAAGACGAATATTTTATAAACAATACTTAAGTTATTCTGTTTATTATCCATTCATGTAATTCATAATTTTGTAATTTATGTGTTTTTTTCAGGAAGATTGAGGTATAGTGTGTATGTCTAGTGTTTGTATTATTTAATGTATGTTGCATGTATCAAAATGTACGAGGGGAAAAGAGAAAGGGTACCAACAACACCTGGACGACACCAGCAACCGGCAGATCGGCATGTAATTCTGCAATTAGCCACAGGAAATAAGTAAATGGGAAGAACGGTGTTGTAAGTGTTAACAAGCTCAACACATTTATTAGTGAAATGTTTTATTAAAAGAATGTATATACTGAAACAACTTTGAAAATACTGAAAAACTTTTGTAAACATTAGAAACTTGGAGGAGCCAGATTTTTATATGAAGAACTATACAGACAGTGTTGTATTCTAACAGTAGGACGAGCACATCAGGAATTAAAGGAACTCTGAAATACTAAAGAGACAAAATAATAGAAAAGTCCGATGTAACAGCGCAATTAAGGTCCCAGCAGGATTAGAGTTCTTTCTTATTTTTTAAATTTTCTAATTTTTTCAAAACCACATAACCTTCAAATACATTGGTGTTGGGGGCTATGTGGCGTTTATGCCACATCACCGCCCACGCTTATTACATTTTTTTGTTATTTTTTAATGCGCGATATAGGAAAATTTAGTTATAGGAGGCTATCGAGTACGTAGGATCAAAAGACAGACTCATTGAACGACGCGCCAGATGGTTACATAGCGTGAGAACGGCCTGGCAAGCAAAAACCGTATCCTACTGGAGCAGAGAGGGAGACAGTGGGGATTCCCCTACCACGCTGGGCGCCAAGAAGTGAATCTTTTGTTATTTATATTTCTTGTTTAAATATTAACATATAGCTCCAACCGTGCTGAGGCGTTACTTGCACTGAGAACTTGTTAACAAGAATTTCAATATCACTCCATTCATCAGGAAATGATAATTACAAATTTAAGTTACTGTCAGTGCTTATTGATGGAAACTATGGACCCATCAAAAGTGCGCCCTGAGAGAGCAGGCGCCAAACTACTACGATAGCTCACTAGTAGCCTACGATCGGTTTCAGATGAGGTAATACATGAATGTAAAATCTGATATCATGTAACGACGAAATAATTTGTTGAAAGATTGCCTCGGATGACGTATTTGAGCGATGTTGTGTTAATTCAAGGCAGTCTGCCATCGGTTTTCGAGGTGGCAACACACGCCCTAATGTGTGAAGTGCAACTCCGCGTAAAGATGGAATTAATTTTTAAATTTGCTCGGAAAACATATTTGTGCAATATAATGAGGATTCTAAGATCGTGTGGAGTATTGTTGTGACTTCCGTGGTGCTCAGGACCTAAAGATTAATAACCGGGAATCTTGTTATGAATATTAACGACAGACTGGCTCTAGAAATCGATTTACTAATTTTGCGAAGTGAAATAAAAAAAAACTAGTCGGCAATCTAAGATTTTACGATTCTTATTATGATTAGCATTTAAACCAACTCACTTGTCGCATTGTTATGTGCTATTTAACGCACAACCGTTAGAGCTCGTGACCAAAGGAGAAGAAACCAATTGGGGCAACGTCTACGAGATGCGAGGTAAGCAAGTTGGCTATAATTCAGTTACGAGAATAGGGGCGGACACACTAGACTTTCATGTATAAATCACTTGTAACATTACTGTCCGTCTCCGTGTACATATTGTGGCAGACGATAGTTCGAACATTTACATCCCAGTCCGCTGTGAGAGTCGCTTCTGCCTTGGTGCCAATGATGGTCGTATGCGTGTTTGGCGCCGTGCAGGTGAGCGCCACAATCAGGACTGCATACGACCGAGGCACACAGGGCCAACACCCGGCATCATGGTGTGGGGAGCGATCTCCTACACTGGCCGTACACCACTGGCGATCGTCGAGGGGACACTGAATAGTGCACGGTACATCCAAACCGTCATCGAACCCATCGTTCTACCATTTCTAGACCGGCAAGGGAACTTGCTGTTCCAACAGGACAATGCACGTCCGCATGTATCCCGTGCCACCCAACGTGCTCTAGAAGGTGTAAGTCAACTACCCTGGCCAGCAAGATCTCCGGATCTGTCCCCCATTGAGCATGTTTGGGACTGGATGAAGCGTCGTCTCACGCGGTCTGCACGTCCAGCACGAACGCTGGTCCAACTGAGGCGCCAGGTGGAAATGGCATGGCAAGCCGTTCCACAGGACTACATCCAGCATCTCTACGATCGTCTCCATGGGAGAATAGCAGCCTGCATTGCTGCGAAAGGTGGATATACACTGTACTAGTGCCGACATTGTGCATGCTCTGTTGCCTGTGTCTATGTGCCTGTGGTTCTGTCAGTGTGATCATGTGATGTATCTGACCCCAGGAATGTGTCAATAAAGTTTCCCCTTCCTGGGACAATGAATTCACGGTGTTCTTATTTCAATTTCCAGGAGTGTATTTTAGACATCTCGTCCACATGACGTCGTAAGCGGCAATGTTCGATGCCTGCTTGCAGCCAGGGACTCATGCGAGCTTCTCTGTATACTGAGAAACTCCGTTCATTTAATACGTGAATTGATGTACACTCCTTATTCGGTTCATAAATTTTCTTCTCCGTCTCATCAATCTACGACTGGGTTATCAATAAAGATATAGTCTTTCAAAATTCATTTACCCATTCATTCTACATCTACATTCACATTTGCATCTACATACATACTTCAGAAGCAACCGAATGGTGGTTTGCGGATGGTACCCTGTACCACTAGTAGAGTGGCCGGCACGAAAATAGGGCTTCAAGGTCACCTTGTCGTTTTACAGCATTGCCAGTTTTTTTATAGTGATAATTTCAAATGTTCGTAAAAATTTTTAAAAAATATTGGGCAGCTCTATTTTAGTCTAGAATATGATGGAGTACTTTTCAAAAGAAAATTCTCACTAGCTGCTATGAAAAAAATGAAAACTAACGTTACAAGAAATTTTGGAGGAAAATAATTTTTTACTTCAACTTGTGGTAGTAACAGAATTACTAATGTAATTGGACTGAAAAATAATATATATGAACATCCTCAAAGTTTACAGATGCATATGCTGCGTCTTTTATTTCGGAAACATAAAAGTATTCTGAGATAAAAAATAAAATATTATAAGAGGTGTGAAACTGTGCCGACTGCGTAGCGAAAAATGTAATCGCTGATGAATTTTCGTTCTGTAGGACTGCGAAGAAACTTCCCGCGAGAAAGTTGTTAAGAAAACTACAAAACTGTTTTTGGTCACATTTCAGACATCATTACTGTATCGTATCACGTACAGAGGCAAATTACTTCCGCGATATTCCGTGCGCAGCAGCGCGCGAGTCGTAGGCCGTCGCCAAGAGCTTTGCTTGGACGGCTCGCTTTAATATGACCGAGAATATTCCCTACTTCCCGAAAATATTTTACTGACTGCTAATACATATCCTTCGTCATTGCAGCCATCACTCAAAACGCCAATATACGCTACGCAAAAGTAATTGTAGTTATTTTGAAACAAATACTGTCACTGAAGTCGAGCAAAATATTTGTTCGAAAGGTTTTGTGAAACCCAAGTTTTATCTAATTTGCTGTAAGCCTATTATTCTCAGCACACAATACGTGATTGGAACACATAAACCTCGTTCTTACTACGGCAATGTCCCTGTCTTCGTCCATCATTACAGTTTCTGAATTAAAAACCAAGTAGGCAGAGAGGACAGTGCATTGAAGTGACTGACCAGAATAATCAATTTTGTCATTGACATTACCCTGTATTTCTCTAGCCATCTGTCATACTAAAGTAAATCAATTCTACGTTCTAGCTTTTTGTAAAAGTCGTCAAAATGTTCAAAAATGTGGGAAATCTTATAGGACTTAACTGCTAAGGTCATCAGTCCCTAAGCTTACACACTACTTAACCTAAATTATCCTAAGACAAACACACACACCCATGCCCGAGGGAGGACTCGAACCTCCGCCGGGACCAGCCGCACAGTCCATGACTGCAGCGCCTCAGACCGCTCGGCTATCCCTCGCGGCATAAAAGTCGTCAAATACCATAGATTTCTACGCTCTTCTCGAAGAATCAGAATAGGTTCTGGGACTGTTCTGATGTTACTGCACTGTTTATATATACAGTCGATACAGAAGCTCCACAAAGTTTTGTCATTTTATGAACTACATTACCCTTACTACGAAACAGCCAGTAAATCCCTCTATGAAAAAAAGGAGTTACGTTTCGAATGTACAGGTAAACCGAATGCGAATGTAAAGACATTCGATAGAGGTTTTTAGGAAAAACTGTTGTTAATTAATGCAGAACTGACAATCTTATTTTAATTGACAGTTACTGTCGAGTAAACTAATCGCTACCACTTGTGATAAATTTATCAGACATCTACTGTAAGGGAAAAACATTCGCAGTATGTCCTCTATAATTGAAATGGACAGACAAACATTTAAATCAAGTCAGCTTTTTACATAGACGGCACTTACCTAAACTGAAGTCACTTCTGGCTCCGTGTCTTCAGATTCACTGTCGCTCGTTTCAGCAAGGTGCATCATCACAAATTCCACTATGGTGTCTCTTAAACCCGAATCACAGCCCGCAGCCCCTGTTGGCGGCAGGCAGCGGCTGTGACCTTGAGGACTCTATTTTCATGCCGGCCTTTCTAGTCATTTACTTTCCTGTTCCACTCACAAACAGAGCGAGGGAAAAACGACTATCTGTATGTCTCCATATGAGCCCTAATATATATTATCTTCATGGTCCTTACGCGAAATACATGTTGGCAGCAGTAAAATCATTCTGCAGTCAGCTACAAATGCCAGTTCTCTACATTTTCTCACTGGAGATCCCTGAAAAGAAAGTCGCCTTTCCTCAAGGGGTTCCCACTGGAGTTCCAAAAGCATCTCTGCAATATGTGTTTTGTTTGAATATACTCATAACTGACCTACCAGTCTGCCTCCGAATTTCTTCAATGTATTCATCTACAAGTCTGCCTCCAAATATCTTCAACCTATTCATCTACCAGCCTGCCTCCGAATTTCTACAATTTATTCATTTGATCTGACCTGGCGCAGATCCCAAACACTTGAACAGTACGCAGTACAACTAGGACAACCTCCCAACCACCTCATGTTGCATTGTTTCCAAAGTTATTCAAGATGGCGGATCCACGATGGCGGCGATAGAAGTGACAAGGTCGCAATGACGTTCTGGCGGGAAGTTCAAATTTTGGTGGGAAAGGCCACTTGGGCTATCTCCACTAACCTAAGAAAATGGCGGGAAAATTTGGGAGGGAAAATAGGTCACTTGGGCTACATCCACTAACCTAAGTCATCTGACCACCACCTCTTCCTTGTAATTGATGGGAAAAGGACTCAGCCTGTACTGGGCTTCTGAGTAGGATGGACGTAGGTCTTTCTTCCACAAAATTTCAGGCGAACTGCCGGATGCTTGCAACTTCCTGCCACAATAATTCGGCGCAGAGTCTTCTGGCCATCTTCAGGTGATACTGGCGAAAACTCCCTGAGCTGTGGTATTTAAGGCCCCTCCGGCACACGTGTGGTGGATTCACTTGGTGCTGCATGTGCGCTACTTGAGTGCGTTCAATTCTGCTGCGTCGCGCACCCTCCGTGCTGAAAACTCGCCGCATCGATATCAATTCGATTGCCTTCCCGTGGTTACATCTCAGAACTACGCCGACTACGGACATGAAGTTTTTCGAGGATTGGATTCCATGCCGAATTCAATCGGAAACCGCCGTCACGATTAATATGGCTGTCTGACAATGAGTCTCTTATTAATCGTGACGGCGGTTTCCAGTTGAATTCGGCGTGGAATCCAATCATCGAAAAACTTTGTGTCCTCTGTAGCTGGCGTAGTTCTGTGATGGAACCGTGGGAAGACAATCTAATTGATATCGATGCGACGAGTTTTCACCATGGAGGGTGAGCAGCGCAGCAGAATTGAGTAGCGCACATGCAGCACCAAGTGAATCCACCACGCGTGTGCCAGAGGGGCCTTAAATACCACAGCACAAGGAGTTTTCGCCAGTATCACCTGAAGATGCCCAGAAGACTCTGCGCCAAAATATTGTGGCAGGAAGTTGCAAACATCCGGCAGTTCACCTGAAATTTTGTGGAACAATATGTACGCTTGGAAAGTTTTAAATCTCGACTTAAGTCTTTATTTTGAATGCAGTGTTTATTTAAACAATTTGAGTTGTCGTAGGCAGTAGCTCCATTCAGTGTGTTCACCATGAGTTCCAGAGTCCAACTGACCTAGAACACAGTACTGCCACAAGAGGGCTCTGTCGTCCCATGGCGATCTGGGAAAAAATGGCGGGAAAAGGACTCAGTCTGTGTCCAGCTGCTGGAGAGAGGAAGGAGTGTACTTTATTTATTTTCAGTGGGAAGTTGGAACATGTTATTTAGGGAATGACTTCACGTTGTTAATTATGCTGATACACAGCACTCGTCCTGGCGTGCTTGGGTCACAATAAATAGCCTACAGACCTACAGACTACTCGTAAATTATCGAAATAATGCAGTACACTGATGTACAGATACGCAAACAACTCATAAATTGTCAAAATAATGCATGTATAATGCTCTACAAACACGCTTGCTAATTGCAAACTGCCCTAATAATGCAATGCACAGCCTGCAGACCATCGTAAGAAACTCGACCACAACATATCAGCGAACTATCGGCTACAGATCCCCCAAGGCGGCACTTTCAAGGCGCTCCCACATTCAAGACGCGTCTGGGGATGCACGTATCCACCTTTGCTGATGTATAGCTCTTGTACTTGTGCAGGCCTACTTGCCAAGCGAGAGATGTTTGCCTAGCACCCCACCATCGCAAGTGCAGGTAAAAGGTTGTAAGTGGTACACTGACGTCACATGTCTATGTGAATAACAACCAAGCCTCCCTCTGAACACGCTATAGAAATCTGTTGCAATGCTTCCCAGAATGACACAGGATGCAATCTTCCTAGCGATTCTAATGGGACAGCCCGTCCCACATGCGAGACACGTCGGGCCATGCGCACAGGTTTACCTGTCCAGTGTGGCTGATGCACAGATGTGAGATGTTTGCATAGCACGGCTGGAATTTTCGGTGTCCTACAGCTACTGGTCTGGAGATGTCCTAATGCCACAATGGCGGATGAGGGACAGAATCATGCCAGAGATGGATGGTCTGCTTCAACTTGTCTTTGAACACTTGAACAACGAATACATCACCTAACTCTCAGAACTTTCCATAGATACCTTGCCTCCACCTTGTTCAAACCAGTCTGTAGAGGCTCCTATGTCTCAGCACAAGGGATGTCTTGTGAATGAATGGAGCATTCTGATTGGCTCTTTCTGAATTTACGTGCCAAACTGCTGCTAGTGACTGTGTGGGAGCACTGTCTGCCATTTTTCTGTGCAGACAAGACTTTCAGCAGCAAAACTATTTTGTACAGATCGCCATATTCTACTGATAGTTAAACACTGCAAAAATGGTCTACAGATCGTCAAATACAGAAAGACACTTCCTCAGTTACATTGCCCTGCCACTGACGAAAGCTTGAATATTTCATCGTGAAACCGATCTCCATGTACCATATCGATGTAGTAAACACACAATTCGTAACCTGCACTATACAAAATCATCACTTCTCGATCCTGCATATAGCTATCGACCACCATACACTCGTACATATATCACAAAGACAGACAGCATAAGCACCTGCACCGTATGTACTCCTCGCAGCACTAGATATTTCCCGTGAGGTTGGGCGGTCATCCACCACAGCCGCTGGTCACAAGTCATTCGCCCCTTCACACACACTGGCCCAACACGTGACCAGAGCGCCCTCAGCAGACCAAAGTCACTCTCCAAACTGTCGTACAAAGGCTGGGTCAGTTCCCTTCGGCACAAAGGCGTTACTCTTTCTGGCCCTGACCTGCTTGCTTGCTTGCTTTCTACACCCATCTCCAGACTCTGAGATTACAAGTACATATGTATTTTCACATGGGTTGCCAGAATATCATACCATTTTTGCGATACTTCTCGATACCATGCATGCACTTAGTAGTAGGCTACCGATCGCTTGCACACTATAATTCCGAAGATATAGACTGGAAATTTTTTCTCTAGAAACCCGAAACTTTAGTGAGGTGGGGCGTTCTGTAAACCAGTGAGTAACTAGAAACTTGCCTTGCCTGCAAAGACCTTTACGTGAAAACTCGAAAAAAATAGAGAAAACTGATATTTCCACTCGCAAATACCTATGTCGTTGATACAACAGATTACAAATCATCCTTACAATTTACAAAGTCAACTAAGGTGTTTCTCATAACTAGAGGACCAGAAAACGTGTCTTCCACCTGTCTTTCACCTGCTAGATGCACACCAGACACGCCACAATCGAGTCGGAAAATGTGCAGATGCAGTCAACTGGATAATTTACGTGGGAGGGAATAATAGTCCAGTGCAAACACACATCCATATTGAATCTTCTCATATTTCCATGGAGAACACACGTGATCACGAAGGGTGGCCAGCACATACTGAGTATTAGTTCGCTATTCAGTTGCCTAGAGGACGACATGGTTAGGTGGGGTGCATTCCTGTATCCCAAAAGGCCTTCCATTCGGACAGCTCCTGCCGTTAGTCGGAAACGCGAATCATTCCTGCCACAGGCCACCGCCACTGCGCGCTCTGCGCCCCCAGACAATCATCCTAGATGGTTCAGATGGCTCTGAGCACTATGGGACTTAACTTCTGAGGTCATCAGTCCCCTAGGACTTAGCGGTCGCTCGGTTCCAGACTGTAGGGCCTAGAACCGCTCGGCCACTCCGGCCGGCGAATCATCCTAGGAAACCGGTCACATATGTATTTGATCGCTATACTTACAATTAAATATTACAATTGTGATCTCAACTGGACGACATTCGACAATGATCGAAGTATCGGAAATACCCCCTGCCGATATCTGTGGCTCTGGAAATAGAGATATCTGTACCATTCTTATGACCTGACATACTTTCCCGAGTAAAAAAAAATTTTTTTTTCATTCCCTTAGCGGCTATGAAAGTATTCCAAGTCAAATCCACACCTTCCCCTACAACAGGACATAATCATTTTCTTTGCACATGTCGGAAAACACACTCACATACTTTATAAGCTTGATGCTCGATGCGAATCTATCATTCATCATACTACTAACAAGGGAACCTCCCCATCGCACCCCCCTCAGATTTAATTATAAGTTGGCACAGTGGATAGGCCTTGAAAAACTGAACACAGATCAATCGAGAAAACAGGAAGAAGTTGTGTGGAACTATGAAAAAAATTAGTAAGATATACAAACTGAGTAGTCCATGCGAAAATAGGCAACATCAAGGAGAGTGGTAGGGAGGGAGCGCCGTGGTCCCGTGGTTAGCGAGAGCAGCTACGGAATGAGAGGTCCTAGGTTCAGGTCTTCCCTCGTGTGAAAAGTTTAATTTTTTATTTTCAGTTTATGTCACAAACTCTTATGTTTTCATCACTTTTTTGGGAGTGATTATCACATCCACAAGAAAACCTAAATCGGGCAAGGTAGAAGAATCTTTTTACCCATTCGCTAAGTGTACAAGTTAGGTGGGTCGACAACATATTCCTGTCATGTGACGCACATGCCGTCACCAGTGTCGTATAGAATATATCAGACGTGTTTTCCTGTGGAGGAATTGGTTGACCTATGACCTTGCGATCAAATGTTTTCGGTTCCCATTGGAGAGGCACGTCCTTTCGTCTACTAATCGCACGGTTTTGCGGTGCGGTCGCAAAACACATACACTAAACTTATTACAGTAACAGTGACGTCAATGAACGAACGGACAGATCATAACTTTGCGAAAATAAAGAAAGTAAAATTTTCAGTCGAGGGAAGACTTGAACCAAGGGCCTGACGTTCCGCAGCTGCTCACGCTAACCACGGGACCAAGGTGCTCCTCAGCTCACACTGTCCTTGATGTTGCCTATGTTGCTCATGGACTACTCAGTTTGTATATTTTGCTTATTTTTTCATAGTTGCACACAACTTCTTCCTGTTTTCTCGATTGATCTATGTTCAGTTTTTCAAGGCCTATCCACTGTGCCAACTTATAACTAAATCTGAGGGGGGTGCGATGGGGAGGTTCCCTTGTAAGAATAACACTTCCCCAGTAACTGATTGCTGGCGATATGAAAAAATACTTAACGAAAATCAGAGATGGGTGGACATGTCTCACAAGTGGTACTACAGTGTCTTAGAAACAGAGACGTAATCGTCTTACAAGTCGTCAGATGTTAGAAACACGATCGCAACGACTATGTTACTGTCACAGGCGGTCTTGGTTCTACAGGTGCTCACAAGTATCGCTAACGATATCCATGTTAAAAACTATACAAGCCTTATAAATCGTGGAATGGCATTACCTCCGAATGTAGTGGTTTTTCCACACAAATACCGCGACACTGAATATAGACGGTGATCGCCGAAGTGTTATATTAACAGACCGAAAGTGCAGTTACACGTCGCCGACAATGTAAACTCGTAATAAAATGACCAAATTTAGAAAGTGATTCGGCTAAGGGACGCAGTATGAAGTCGGTATTTGCAGTTCTCATGCCACCGCTAGATATTCCTCCAGTATTTGTAACACATTCTATATCAATGTCATGTCAGAGGATCTACGATATAGCCACTGAGTTATAGGCGATGGTTGACTGAAAATGATCACAAACAGCAGATGGTGTGCTGATTGGGGTCGTAAGATATGTACACAGGCTTTTCAGATCGCTAGTGCTACGCTTTCCGGTAGAAATGCTGTCTGCGATTTGGAATCAAGTCTTTCCATTCAACTACATACCTGTGTTGGATCCTATGGAGAAGTCTTTTAATGATTACAGCTACTAGTGGATCATATTTTTGTCACTCTCATATCTCGAAACGAGTCACATTTTTCGACTATCTGCTACAGTAAAATACCATAAAATACCAACGTGGTTTTAGGTAGTCCCTATGCATCTTGCAACTGCTCCTCAGACTCTGTGCTACCATTCCTGCACCTTTGCGCATGTGATTGTTCCAATTTAAGTCATAACTGAGTAGAAGTCGGAGAAAGCTATATCTACCACATCCTGCATTTTGTGTAGAAACAGGCCAAGCTGAGTTAGTGTGACAGGACCATGTTTTGACCAGTCAATGGAAATGGGAACACGTTGTCGTAACTCCGCCATCTATGTACAATGTGTAAGGTTGGCGCCAAACGAAGCCCGCTCCTGCAACACGAGGTAGTATAAAGATAGTATGAACAGTCATGGTGGTGAAACTTCCTGGAAGATTAAAACTGTGTGCCGGACCGAGACTTGAACTCGGGACCTTTGCCTTTCGTGGGCAAGTGCTCTACTATCTGAGCTACCCAAGCACGACTCACGCCTCGTCCTCACAGCTTCAATTCCACTTGTCATGGTGGTGTTTCTTATCGGGAACATTAGGAAGCCTCAACATCATACAGGTACTCCAGTCTGAAGCAGATCTGCAGCCCTCAGGGTCCATTCACATCTATCACGCCTTCATTCTATCCTCATTATGCTGTACCACCCAACAGAGAAAAATTAAGAACTATAAAAGCCCTGCTAACTTTATCCAATAGAGAAGTCGATAAGATTTTTGCCGCCTCTCCCTCTTCCAATATATCAAAAACAAATACCGTCTGCATGCCGGCAACGAGCACATGTGGCGATCCTATTAAATATACAGGTATTGATCCATTGCACAGACCAGTGTAAAGTTTCATCGCCTGTACTGTAGGAGGATGACCGTATCCCACAGACTATACTATCAGTCACAAGAGATGCTCCCTGTGTCGTCATTTTTCTTTCTGCTGTAACACGCTTTGTACACTGCCATACATTTTGTTTTGTGTCAGGTTCTAAAGTGACATTAATACATACTGATCCATTGCCTCTCACAGAAAACTAGACATCGCACAGTGTAAATCATGTTGTTGCTGCCCGCTACCATAACACCCATAACACGCACGCACGCACGCACACACACACACACACACACACACACACACACACACACACACACACTGGATGATTTTAAATAAAAGACAGTTACAACATAAAGAAACTGTAAGAGTTTTGCGGTTTTGTGGAGCATTTCCAAACTGCTGTTCAAAAGTAATTGATGGCCTCTACACTTAAACTCATCTGTCACAGTGACAGAATAGCTGATGTCCCAGTGTTCCGTTTCAGCTGATTCCTCATATTGCAGTCATGTACGCGATAACTGTTTCGGCGCTAGCCATCCCCAGAAGGTGTTACCCCTCCACCAAGTCTCTTTCTCCATGTCAAACAAGTGATGTCAGCCATTCATTATGTGGTAATCAACAGCGTACCAGTGAATGGATGGGATGGAAAGCACAACGTCGATGTACTGTAATAATAAGCATCACAGTTGATAGTGCGAACATTTTTTGGAATTTTACAGTAATTTCAACACTGACCAATGACGCGACAGCATCCTTCCCAGTTTCAGTATCATCGCTAAACCGCTCCTCCTAGTACCATCACGAATGTACATAGATGACTGTCCAGTACGTCCATTCATTGTTAATTCTCGAACATATACAATATCAAAGTATACCAGACAGCGATCTACATATTTCTAGCACCTCGAGCATAGTGCATAATTTGTTTCTCCATGCGAACGGGAGTCACACCACATTCTCACACTCTTAGGGTATAGTTAGAGGTCGAAAGATGCTCTCGCACTGTCTTTGACCAACCCTTCCTGCAGCGCCATTACCGATTTAATCTGCAACTGACCAGAAGCAGACCGCTACATTCCGTATCTCATGAATGAATGGAGCTTGCTGCAACCATCCAAGTGCACAGACTTCTCCACATGCGCCCATCTTGAGGAGGTTAGCGCCCTTTATCGGTGTACAGCAATACATTTGAAAGTGTTGTAATGTAATAGCAGACAGTTAAGAAGAAGCATTTTATGTAAATCAATTGCCGGCCGGGATGGCCGAGCGGTTATAGGCGCTACAGTCTGGAACCGGGCGATCGCTACGGTCGCAGGTTCGAATCCAGCCTCGGGCATGGATGTGTGTGATTTCCTTAGGTTTAAGTAGTTCTAAGTTCTACGGGAATAATGATATCAGAAGTTAAGTCCCATAGTGCTCAGAGCCATTTGAACCATTTTGTAAATCAACTACACTATCAATTCTAAAGTATTGTTGTCGTGTTGGCAGAAGAGCCAACACCGTGTTACAACTGGAGGCCGAAATGCACGCGTTTAAGCTCACGCAGGCTGGCGTGAGGAGGGAAGAACTATACCGACGCGAGGTCTGGAACATGACAAGGAATGAGAATTCAGAAAGCGGACGTAATTAGTTTGATACTTAACTTTAATCCATTAATTATGAACGTCGCTCTTGACGGTACATGATTCACAAAGTATCTTTTCAGAAGACATAGTAACTGAATATGGCGACTTTCTAGGTCGTAGCAAATGACGTAGCTGAAGGCTATGCTAAACTGTCGTCCCTGCAAATGAGAGCGTATGTAGTCAGTGAACCATCGCTAGCAAAGTCGGCTGTACAACTGGGCGAGTGCTAGTGTGTCTCTCTAGACTAGGCCTGCCGTGTGGCGGCGCTCGGTCTGCTATCACTGATAGTGGCGACACGCGGGTCCGACGTATACTAACGGACCACGGCCGATTTAAAGGCTACCACCTAGCAAGTGTGGTGTCTGGCGGTGACACCACAATTGTTCCACTGTTTCGGATCAATAGCAGGAAGGTATTTGTAAGAGGGACCATAATCACACACAAACCTAAGGCTACATGGTTCTGCTCTTAAAACGGGCTATAATGTTAAATCGCTGGAGTTTCCGACCTATTCGTCATGTGGAATGTAACACTACTAATATTCCAATGTAAGAAATATACAGGGTGTTACAAAAACGTACGGCCAAACTTTCAGGAAACATTCCTCACACACAAATAAAGAAAATATGTTATGTGGACATGTGTCCGGAAACGCTTAATTTCCATGTTAGAGCTCATTTTAGTTTCGTCAGCATGTACTGTACTTCCTCGATTCACCGCCAGTTGGCCCAATTGAAGGAAGGTAATGTTGACTTCGGTGCTTGTGTTGACATGCGACTCATTGCTCTACATTACTAGCATCAAGCACATCAGTACGTAGCATCAACAGGTTAGTGTCCATCACGAACGTGGTTTTGCAGTCAGTGCAATGTTTACAAATGCGGAGTTGGCAGATGCCCATTTGATGTATGGGTTAGCACGGGGCAATAGCCGTGGCACGGTACGTTTGTATCGAGACAGATTTCCAGAACGAACGTATGCCGACAGGAAGACGTTCGAAGCAATTGATCGGCGTCTTAGGGAGCATGGAACATTCCAGCTTATGACTCGCGACTGGGGAAGACCTAGAACGACGAGGACACCTGCAATGGACGAGACAATTCTTCGTGCAGTTGACGATAACGCTAATGTCAGCGTCAGAGAAGTTGCTGCTGTACAAGGTAACGTTGACCACGTCACGGTATGGAGAGTGCTACGGGACAACCAGTTGTTTCCGTACCATGTACAGCGTGTGCAGGCACTATCAGCAGCTGATTGGTCTCCACGGGTACACTTCTGCGAATGGTTCATCCAACAATGTGTCAATCCTCATTTCAGTGCAAATGTTCTCTTTACGGATGAGGCTTCATTCCAACGTGATCAAATTGTAAATTTTCACAATCAACATGTGTGGCCTGACGAGAAACCGCACGCAATTGTGCAATCACGTCATCAACACAGATTTACTGTGAACATTTGGGCAGGCATTGTTGGTGATGTCTTGATTGGGCCCCATGTTCTTCCACCTACGCTCAATGGAGCACGTTATCATGATTTCATACGGGATACTCTACCTGCGCTGCTAGAACATGTGCCTTTACAGGTACGACACAACATGTGGTTCATGCACGATGGAGCTCCTGCACATTTTAGTCGAAGTGTTCGTACGCTTCTCAACAACAGATTCGGTGACCGATGGATTGGCAGAGGCGGACCAATTCCATGGCCTACACGCTCTCCTGACCTCAACCCTCTTGACTTTCATTTATGGGGGCATTTGAAAGCTCTTGTGTACGCAACCCCGGTACCAAATGTAGAGACTCTTCGTGCTCGTATTGTGGACGGCTGTGATACAATACGCCATTCTCCAGGGCTGAATCAGCGCATCAGGGATTCCATGCGACGGAGGGTGGATGCATGTATCCTCGCTAACGGAGGATATTTTGAACATTTCCTGTAACAAAGTGTTTGAAGTCACGCTGGTACGTTCTGTTGCTATGTGTTTCCATTCCATGATTAATGTGATTTGAAGAGAAGTAATAAAATTGGCTCTAACATGGAAAGTAAGCGTTTCCGGACACATGTCCACATAACATATTTTCTTTCTTTGTGTGTGAGGAATGTTTCCTGAAAGTTTGGCCGTACCTTTTTGTAACACCCTCTATTTCCAGCGCATGACATATATCCTTCTTGCAGGTTCTCTACGATAAACTATGGTAACAAACTGTAAAATGAGAAAACCTACTTTCTTAAAACATCGATTCTGTGTCATACATGCACAACATAGCTTTACAGAGATGTATAGCGTCCAATGTTCACATCCGATCACGGTTCGTAAATTATACTTTGCCCGCATCAGTCCTTTAGAAAATGATTGTTAGTAACGGAGAATACCTCTTACAAGGGAACAGATAAACTTATAGCAGCGGCGTTTGACATGTGAAATTAGATGTCATACTGCCACTAACTCTGTAAACAGAGCACATGTCAAGCAGATGTATGCACAGGGATTTCAGTGCCTTACAAAGACCTGACGCTAGCTTAGAATCACCTTGCCTGCCCGGTTAGACGTGCTGTCTAGCGCACCGCTTTCTGGGTGGAAAGGCGTGCCGGTCCCCAGCACGAATCCGCCCGGTGGTTTAGTGTCGAGGTCCGGTGTGCCGGCCAGTCTGTGGATGGTTTTTAAGGCGGTTTTCCAACTGCCTAGGCGAATGTGAGCTATTTCCACCTATTCTGCCTCAGTTACACTATGTCGGCGATTGTTGCGCGAACACTTTCTCCACGTACGCGTACGCCATAATTACTCTACCACGCAAACATTGGGGTTACACTCGTCTGTTGTGAGACATTCCCAGGGGGGTCTACTAGGGGCTGAACCTCACAATAACCCTGGGTTCAGTGTGAGTCAGCAGTTGGGTGAGTGGACTGCTGTAGCCTGTTGTGTGGTTGTGAACCATTGATGGCTGCAGCGGGGACGCAGCCTCTCCGTCGTTTCTAGGTCCCCAAATCCATACAATACGATAGAATCACCTTTGTTATGAAACTGAAGTCTCTATTTTATACCCAAGATGCGACAGGGGAGTGGAGTACGTCACACAAATCTTCATTCGTGTAGAGGTCTCCATAACGTGACTGACATTGGAACTTCCGGTAACCAGCAAAACACTACCCATGTGTGCCCGCTCGGGAACTGCTGAAGGAACAGTCACCTGCTCATTCACAGGGCAAATATGCGACGCCAGACAGCCAGTCTCCACATTGGCTCTACGCCTCGAGTGATGCAAATGCGTTTCCACCCGCCAGTCACTCTGCTGTAAGGGCAGATCCACTGCGTCAGGAGGAGGCAAGGATGTACCCAGGATCTGAACTGGGGGGAGGGGGGCGGGGCAGTGATACTAGTCTCAGGAAACGAGGACTCGAGACAACATACAGCACTTATTATTAAATAAAACAGTAAACCAGTGAAAAACTGCTTTTAATAAACATTTTAAATACAAGAATGCACTTGTACAATCCGAGAAAACATGCAGCATTTCTTATTAAATAAAATAGTAAACTAGTGAAAAACTGCTTTCAATAAACATTTTAAATATAAGAATGCACTTGTTTAAAAATACAACTTTTTAATTCAGTAATAATCTTCTAGGATTTGCCGCAAAGTTCTCAATTACTTTCTTCTCTAACATCTCGCAGTTTTCTTTTACATAATTGCGGTGTACGCTCATCAGGTACAACCCTGTGAGCCTTTCTTCTCCCATAGTACTTCTGAGCCACGTCTTCGAAGTGTACTGAAGGATCGTTCCACAGTCACTGTTGTGCATGGAATAGTGCTCAAAACTTTTAGTGCTTTTTCACGCTAGGGAAAAAATATTGGTTTCGTTAAACAGGTCAACAACTTCCATATCCTTTAATTTAGCTTCAGTTATATTCTTTTTCCTCCACAAATTGTACCATAGTTCCAGTTCTCCGGCAATATCATCCAATCCATAAAATGTTTTAAACAATTCTGCACTTTTAGGGAAGTCTGTTACACTAGAATTGGTCATATTCAATGGATGTAGCTTATTTAGAGCAAAAGCTGGTGTATTTTCTGGTGAAAATCGTATATTTAATAATGACATGAATGATTCAATGTATGGTATTACCAACGAACGTCGCCAGTATTCGTTGTCATTTTGGGATGGTGGATTATTTCTGAATTTTTGCTTGCAAGCAAAACGTGGAACAGTAATTTCTATTTCCAGTTCCTCTGCGATAACTTGTGCTTTTGCAAGTAATTCGCTAGTTACTCTGTCTGCTTCCTTTCGATCATTACTGAGCATGTCAAGGATTCCACTGACGTGTCCCCTCACCGCGATCAAATCTACAGACTTAGACTCCAGGACATTAGCTACTGGTTCCAAAACTGCTGAGTATTTGGCTATTGTTTGTAAAGATAAGATGAACACTGGTTTGGTAATGGCTGAATGCAACTGATACGCAGATTTCCTCGTTGCATAATTTCCCTCAGTAGACAATTTTTCTAGAGCTCTCACAACCTCTGGCAAATTTTGAGAAAATAGTCTGATGGATTTATATTTTTCAGACCATTTGATCTCACACATTCTTGTTAAATTGAGAGCGTATTTCCAACGAGTACTCGATTCTCTAAAAAAAGTTTATAGTGTCTTTCACAGTGGTAACAGTATTCCTAATTTCCAGCACTGCGTTTGCATCGTTCACCACAAGGTTGAGTTTGTGGCTTGAGCAATGAACGTATGATGCTCGATAATATTTCTTTATTAAAATGGCTTGTACACCACTCTCTCTACCTGCCACTGTAGAACAGCCATCGAAGCCAAATCCTACACAGTCTTCTGCTGGAAGATTATTACTGATCAAGAAACTGTCAATTGCTTCGGCAATTGAAGAGGCATTTTGTGACTTCAGTTCTATAAAACCTACAAATTCTTCCGGGATTTTCACTTTTCTTTCGTCGTAGAACCGCACGCCAATTGATAGCTGTTCCTTCCCAGCTATGTCAGCTGTTTCATCAGCCAAGACTGCATAAAACGTCGCTTTTTTAATGTCAGTGATTATATTCTCCTTAATAACATCGCCACACAAATTTATGAATTCATTTTGTATTTTTGGCGATGTGTACAGCATTGCGGCGACATTTTTCCAGATGACTCCTTAACTTGGCGTTGCCAGAATCGATTCTTAATTTCAATAAATCTAATAAAACACCTTCATCTGTCTGTTTTCCTCTAAGAGGCATATCATGTGTGCCGCAAAACACTATACAAGAAAGAATGGATGACAGTATTTGCCTGTTTTCATCGATCACTCTTTGGTGCACATTCTGCAATTGGACGTCCACAGGTACATTTTCAAGGAAATGACTTCACATAGTCATGATCCCTTACTGCCTACAAGTGAATACGCTGTTCCTTGGCGACTTAACATGCCTGCGAATAGCAGAGCGGACTGCTTATCGCTAAATTTATTATTTCTATAAACTTCCCCGCCGACAGTAACGTGCCGAAGACGAAAAAATTACTCCCGGATATGCGCGAACGAGTTCGAATATCTTTTAGGGGAGGCAGCTGCCCCCCCCCTCCCCTGCCCCTCGTTGGGTACACCCATGGTAGGAGGTGCCCCAGTAGCAGAGCCCATGGGCAAAACAAGCGACACCTGAGGTGTCCCATGCAACGTGCCAAATTCTCCCTAGGAAGAATAACTGAAGAAGCAAATTATAAAAGCAGACAGAATACTAAACATGCAACTTGCTACCATCCTGACGTATAACCAATGGATACTGATGCCTTAATAAGCAGTATAGCTCGCTATTCAGAAGAAATGATAACTGCGCTACAGACTACCAAATTTACACTTACAGCAACAAACGCGAAATCAAACCTCTGAAACAGAAAAACACGCACGAAATTTAAGAAATATACTACTAGGAAAATATAGGAAAAGCTAAATACGTAACTTACTACTGTGGTGATGTGTATCAGGCGTCAGCTGATGGCCTGACTCCACAGTGGCAGGTGTGCACAGCTCCAGCGAGCCCTCATATGGCATGCCACGAGGCTGGCTCGCTCATACTAGCATTCTGGCACATCTCAAAGTTCAACGAATCGTTGTGCAGTGCGTGTAGAAACACAATCTTTGGAAAACCGTGCGATGTGTACATCAGGGCCAGTGTGGTGTCCCGCCGAGTTCCCGGTGCTGAGGTGTATGCAGAAGGAAAAAAAAGTGATGCAATCGTACGCACAGCAGGTGATGTAAATTAAGTCAGGACATTCTGTCTCCTTAAAGGGTTCCATAGCACGCCTAATGTTGACTATCGCACAGACTCCCATATGAAGGACACAGTAATAAACATCACTGGTGTAGAGAAACAACTGAAACAGTCGAAAACAAATTATTCGCCAGGTCCTGATTGAATCCCAATTCGGTTTTACAAAGAGTACTCAGCAGCATTGGCCCCTTAGTCCATTTATTATGAATCTCTTCCCTAATGCAGAGTCCCAAGCGACGAAAAAAAATTGCGGGAGGGTTTCTCCTATATATATGCAGGGTAAAAGAATGGACTCCCAAAATTACAAACCAATATCCATAAGACTGGTTTGCTGTAGAAACCTTGAACATATTCTCAGTTCAAATATAATAAAGTTCCTGAGAGCGAGAAGCATCTGTCCACAAATCAGCACAGTTTTAGAAACCATTGCTTGTGCGAAACTCAGATTGCCCTTTTCTCACTGAAATCCAGCAAACAATGGCTGAAGGCTAGATTTCATATTTCTAGATTTCTGTAAAGCATTTGACACAGTGGCACACAGCAGACTGTTAGCGAAGGTACTAGCATAAGGAATAGGTTACAATTTATGTGAAGACTTCTTAAGTAATAGAACCCAGTAAGTTGTCCTTGATGCTGGGACAATGGGATCATCAGAAGTGCCACAGGGAAGTGTTATTTTCTATATACATAAATTATATGGTCAACAGAGTAAGAAGCAGTCTGCAGCTGTTTGCATATGATGCTGTGGTATGTGGGAAGGTGTCTGCGTTCAGTGACTGTAGGAGGATACAAAATGCCTTAAACAAAATTTATAGCTGGTGTGATCAATGGCAACTACCTCTAAATGTAGAAAAATTTAAGTTAATGCAGATGAGTAGAAAAAACACCATAACGTTCGAGTACAGCATTAGTAGTGTACGGTACTGCTTGACACAGTCACATCGATTAAATATCTGAGCGTAACGTTACAAACCAATATGAAATGGAATGAGCATGAAAGAATTATAGTACAGAAGGTGAATGGTCAACTTCAGTTTACTGGGAGAATTTTAGGAAAATGTGGTTCATTTGTAAAGTAAACTGCTTATAGGACACTAGTGCAACCCACTGTTGAGCACTATTCAAGTGTTTGGGATCTGAATACACTGAATAAATTCGGAGATGTGCTGCTAAATTTGTTATCAGTAGGTTCAAACAACATGCAAGTATGATGCAGATGCTTTGGGAACTCAAATGGGAATCACTAGAGGGAAGGTGACATCCTTTTCAGGAGGCACTGTTGAGAAAATTTAGAGAACCAGCATTTGAAGCTGACTGCAGAATGATACTACAGTCATCAACTAGCATTTTGCATAAGGATCATGAAGATAAGATTAGAGAGATTTGGCTTTGTATGGAGGCATACACATACTTATTTCTCCCTTGTTCTCTTTGCGAGTGGAACAGGAAGAGAAATGACCAATAGTGGTGCAGGGTACCCTGCACCGCACACCGTATGGTGGTTTGCGTAGTATATATAAGTAGATGTTGATGTGGATGCATGCTGGTGTCGTCCATAAATAAAACACATTGACCACTCCTGCACCACTTCAGTCGAAGCATTGACTGCTATATTAGTATGAAGCGTCTATTTGACTGTGGTAGTGGTGATGGTGCTGGTGAGGGCATTTGTTTATTGGGTGTTGATAATTTGGTTCCAAGCATATCATAACCACTCTTCAGTGATAAGACTATGGCTTCACTCATAGCCAATTCATTGAAAGGTGGTTGTGATCTAGATACTGTAATATGTGATGGAATTGCAGTTCTCAACCCAAAGTTCCTGGGATTTTGCTCCAATTGTGAAGAATCAACTATGTAAGTAGTATTACTTCTTCTTCTTCTAATACAGGTAATTTTGCACTTGGATGCAATACTTGTGATGTGATTTGTTTGTTCTAGATGCACCTGGTACAAATGTAAATGCCAAATTGGAACATAAAATATCAGAATATACCCATGATATACCATATGGCAAACATGAGTGACTAAAATCATTTATCGTCAGTGAACCACAATGTAAGTATCAGACATCATTATCATTATTATTATTGATGGATGTATATTTCTATTGTATGTATGTGTACAATACTTACCAACTTTGCTTCTTCTTCCTTTTTTGCAGGAGTATTGGGGACTTAAAAGGAGGGGGATGTGCAACACTGTGGCCAGACCCTAGTATGGTGTGCTCACCATAATCATGTATTGTCATCATCATCGTCATCATCACCACCACCACCACCACAGTTCAGACCATCAAACTGTCACCCACAAACATTGAATGTGACCCCATCATCCCAGCCCAAGCCATCAAACTGGCACCCCCAAACACTGCAGTCACCCCGCTCTGAAGTGTCACATTGCAGTCGGTCATCATGCCAATGTCCTACCTCTAGCAGAAGCAGTAGTGCTACAGACTGTCTGTGTTAATGAACACCAGGTAAATCACACAGCCATGTTGAACTACTCTGTAGTTGCTGGCACTTTCAGGGACAGGAGCTTACGAGCCAGCGTTTCTATTACTACTTCCAGTTCTCACGAGCCTCATACCTTCCTTCATGCTTGCTGAAAAGTGTGGGAAGGAGATCTCCTTGAAATCGTCAATGATCTCTGGCATCCTGCCATTAGGTGTGAGGCAGTTCTGTGCTGTGAAAAAAAAAAAAAAAAATGATGTGGAGAGAAACATTGTAAAAATTGGGTGGGCAGGGAGCAGGGGAAGGGGGAGGTTAATAGTGTGATATCACAGGGTGAGTCAATTGCAGAGTGCTATAGAATTGTTCCTGAGAGCATCATACTGAGCCATTCTTCCAGTAAGGTGGAAGGATAGCCTAGCAAGTAGCTCGGTTGTGTCCTCCATGTTGATATGTACTCACATGCCTTTCATCTGCTTAATGGGGGATCCAGTTACATCCCTTTGCCACGAGATATTGTTGCTATGCAGGCATGTCTTATTGTCCAGAATATTGAAAAGGGAGTAAATGTTGTTTCAAATGGTCACTTCTGGCATGCGATTGAAATTACTCAAATCACACACACCTTATGGATACATACAAAACAACTAATGGCTGCAGGCATCATAACTTCAAAGGTATCTCATTCCCCATCAAAATCCAGGAGTTACCAAAATTCAAGAGGTTGGACCCTAATTATTCAGTTCACATTTATGTCCTGTAGGAAGATAAAAATGGAAGCCAGGAGATGACGAGAGTGACTACACTGTGCAGAAAGAAGTAAAACACAAAGTTGTCAGACCCCTCTACTTTTAAGCAGTCGCTAATCAGCACCCCAAACACACAGATTTACTGCTATTCACCAATGGTGAGAAGCATCAGTATGTCTGGATCAAAAACATGTCCTGCCTACTTTCTGCCCCACTAAGTGAAATTAAGCATAAATGCCATTTTTGCCACAGTTGCCTGAACTCTTTCACTAAGCATGAGTATATTGAAACACACCTGACTGACTGCTGGACTCAGGAACTGGTTTGCATGGTAATGCAAACTGAGGATAAAAAGTTCTTCAAGTTTAAGAATGCCCATCACCAGGAATGCCGTCCCTTTGTTCGATGTGCTGACTTTAATTGCTCACTAGTTCCTGTGGTGCATTGTGAAGGTAATCCCACAGCCTCTTACACCACTTTCATAGAATGACATGTACTGTATGCCATGGTGTATCAACTTGCATGCTCATATGACTCTGATCTCAGCAAATTAAAATCACAAATCAGGGATAATCCTGCAATATAGTTGCTCTCTAAACTCAAAAAACTTGCAGCGAGTGTTGATGAGATTTATCACAACAACATTCCTATGATCAAATTGCAGGAGAATGATGCCCTAAATGAGCAGGCAGTTGACTGTCTTACTTGAGGGCTACCACTGGATAGAGATGTGGAAACTCAATGTAGAGATCACTATTATCTAATGGGGAAGTTCTGTGGTGCTGCTCACAAAGAATACAACTTGAAATACAAATGGCCACAACACATACCTGTCTTCTACCATAATTTGAGTGGGTCTGTTGCTCACTTTCTTGTTGAGCAAATTGATTATTTTGGCTTGAAGAATAGTAAGGTTAGTGTCATACCTGACAGCGCATAAAAATACATTTTCTTCTCCAAATAAATCACATCAACAATTACACTCTGCTTCCTGGTTTCATTATGATTCTTGTATGTGTCTCATCAGAAACATGTTGAGAGAATGTGTCAGGAAGATTAGCATATCACGAAAGCTGCATATCCCAGTGATGCAAAGTTTTGGCTTGAGACAAAGAAGGGTTATTTTCTTATGAATATCTGGGTTCAGTGGAGAGACTCTGTTAAATCATATTGCTCGATTAAACCACATTCAACCCTAAATTCACAGGCACTGCCATAGTGGATGTGGGGTATAGGCATATGGTGAATATTTGACATGAGTTCAATATCTCTAATTTTCGAAAGATATGCTAAATTTTATATGAAGAAAGATGTATATCTGCATGTAGAGATTTTTGGCAATTTGTGGAGTGTGTGCCTGGGCACATGCACTGTATCCTGCCTTCTGTTACACTGTGCCAGTGCTTTTGTTGGACACAGTGTTAAAAAAATACATGTATTGACATCAAACTATTGGCTGATGTTGAAATGTTGCTCTTTCTCAAACGCAGGATTCATGGGGGATTTTGCCAGTGCATGCTAAGGTATGTGAGGTGTACAGGCCATCTAGTGATTTGAGTTACATCCTTTACTTGGATGCAGACACTCTCTGGGCATACCATACAATGGTCTCTGCAATTTGGAGGGTTCTGATGACTGTCTGACTGAAAGAATAAATACAAGATCTGGCTGTGGATGCTGATGCGGGGTATGCACTGGAGACAGATCTAGAATATCCCACCAATTTTCATGAGGTGATTAGCAACTTGCCACTGGGTCTAGAGTGCCTAGTCCTGCAGAATGGTTCCATCCCCAAGCTGAGAAATAAGCAGAGATACATTCCACATGACAGAAACTTCCACCAATATCTCAGGCTGAGGATGAGACTTATTACAGCGACCCATAGCACTTTCTTCAAGAAGTGTCCCTGGCTGAAGGAGTAAATTGATTATAGTACTGGAATGAGGGTCCTCATAATGTGTGATTTTGAAGAGGGTGCTTACATATTAAAGAATAATTCAGTTTTCGACAAAACCATGGAGAATGTTAGAAACCACCATGAAAGTCATTCAGTTTACTGGCTGGATGGACATTATTGGGTAAGAGATTACATCACCAGGCCAAATTTTAAGCAGGTCACAACCTTCAATCGACTGGTCAGTGCAGAGATGGGTAAGGTTTCAGTGGAATTTGTGAAGCCTGTCTGTCTGTATGTGTATTCTGGACCTCTCCAAACACCATCTTTAACAGTTCCACTGTGAGTTTGTAAAATGAAACGTCCCTGATCCTAAGTTACTTTATATGGCTATGGAGAGTCTCAGCTGCTGGGTAAAAGGCTGCAATCTGTGGGAAATAATTAGGCACAATCTCGAGGAATTCAACATGTCTTAATATGTGGTTGTTAATCCTTAAGGCATGACACCTCAGAACAAGGTTATCAGTCTGATGAAAGACATGGCGAATGGCTTGCAGATTTTGGAATTTTTGGGGCTCAGACCCAAAATGCATGCATATCATATAGATGCAGGTGCCACCTGAAGATGGGCTGAGAGTGTGCATCATGTGGCCTCAAAGACTCTCATGTTTGAGGGCTACTAGGAGTGCCTGGTGGGTGGTGCAGATGATTTGCCACGTATGGTATGCCAAGTAGTCTTTTGGCAACGGGGACATGAGGTACATAGTGAACTGCAGCTGAGAGAACCCAGCATGTCAGGCCTTGGCAACAAATACTTCATCTGTGCAGATGAGATCAGGACCCTCACATTCTGACACTACTGGCTGAAGAGTGACCTTGTATACAGTGTCTGTTGTACTCTGAACCCATATTTTGACACACTATATGTGCATGTATATATACATGTGAGTGTGTATATGTGTGGGGTTTTCTCTTCTGGCTGTACGCTACTAGTCTCCCACGCAGCAGGGGAAAAGTGTAGATACAGAAAAAAATCCATAGTGGTAGTAGTTGTGTGCAAAAACATATATCTCTGTAATCTTTTTTTAAGTGTAAGTATTGTACAATAGTTTTAAAAAATGTAAAAATATTTCATGAAGGATGTGTATATATAACCTTTTTTAAAAGCACAAAAAAATCTGAAAATTATTTTCACTGCTGTATATGAATCATATTTTTATTTGTTTAGCAAAATTTGTTTATGTATGCATATTTAAAGAGCACAATAAAAATTTTAAAAAAATATTGCTGATAAAAACCATTCATTGTTTTTTTATTATATCACTGTTATTATTTAGAAACAAATCGAGACAGGTTTCTAGTTTTTTAATATATTAACCAATGATTGCTGACGTGCTGCACCTAGTCCCTACAAATTATGAATTAATTTGGAATAAAGTTGCAAGAGGCAGCTTATTATTAATCACTATGTGCAGTTACATCTGCATTGCATGTTTCTTCTCTACAAGAACAGATACATGTACACAACAGCATAAAGTGTTCAGTATTAAACCGCACCATTAACAAAGGAATCTACTGGCCACAAATTCAAGGCACGTGCAC
Organism: Schistocerca cancellata; assembly: GCF_023864275.1. NCBI lineage: Eukaryota > Metazoa > Arthropoda > Insecta > Orthoptera > Acrididae > Schistocerca > Schistocerca cancellata. The sequence goes on along the minus strand of NC_064629.1, from coordinate 753,872,450 downwards.
CACTGGCTGTTGCCTATGTCATTACAGAATAGAGGGCGGGGTTGAGGTGAGGTGGTGGTGGCACACACCGCATGACGGCCCCACACCTGCAGGTCTTAAATGGAGGGCAGGCTGCTAGCTAGCCTCTGCAGGCCTTATCTTTTAGATAGGCTGATGGGCAAGATGGACGGGGTGGGGTTTCCTTCATGCCCTTGCAGGTGGGGCTGACTTGGCCCCACCTTGCAGGTACTGACAGCAGTGCCACATGCTGGGATGCTAGTCCTACTACTCATTCTGTACTCAGCACAGTTCACCAACAGTGACTCGTGCATGTGAGCACTGACTCTCTCAACAACTGAACATGTTGTGCATTTTTTAGTCATAGGATGGGGATGGCATGGGACAACAAGAGCAATTTTTCCTGTTATTTCTTTATTCATACATACATACACTGTTGCACAATCACTCAGATTTTGCAGTTTTTCCAAATAATTGTTTTATATAAGTCTTTAATTGATCCTGAGTTGTATTCAGTCCTATAGATGCAATTACATACATAGGCATTCCTTCAGTAAATTTAGCTTCCACACATTTTACAGTTACCAGCTTAATGCTTACATTCTTTGACACTTGTTGAGTACAAGCATTTATATGCTGTTCTAACTGCCTTATATTTACATTGTTTTCATGCAAATACTCTACAAAGTCGTAGTATGTAGCTCTAATATACGGATGCCAGCAGCACAGTCTGTCTACCACAATCATAGATGGACAGTATTATAGATCACACAAATTCGCAACATTTGAATGATTTATGTAAATGTATGTGTCACCTCAAATCAGTTCAACCACAGCTTCACCACACATATCCAGTATTTAAACTTTCCTCCCAAAATGTCAATTGGTGTATGAGATGGAGGGTAATCTGTGGTCATTTGTTGTAGGGCTTGAAGGGACAAGACTACAAAGACCATCTGTCCTGTGGTCATTTCCTTCCCCATATACTCCCCCATGCTGCACAGATAGTCCCTCTCATAACATGAATACTGCACTTTAACACAAAAAACTGAACATTATCTACTTCTGTAACTACTCCAAAGTCATTGTTGGGTGCTAACCCTACATTAACACTTTTAGATCCACTAACAGTCAAATTGTACATATTGGCTGATAGCAGTATTCTGCCAGCATTTAAGTGAGGCTCAAGTTTCAGTTGTGACTGCTGTTGTGGCTGTGTTACAGATTAGTCAAATGGCAATAGATCTCACAGGTCAGGAAGACAGCCTACAGACATAGGCTGCTGCTGTGTGTTAATCATACAGAATCAATAATAACAAAACCCTAAGTATAACGAAACACACGCATAATAATAATATTTAAAAATCTCTGATAATGATCCTTTCACCAACATTACAGGCATCAAATGGTCCCTATTGGACAAGAGCAAAGTGGGGGGAGAGGAGGGTGTGGGAGGAGGGAAGGGGTGAGGAATGGCAGGAAGAGGTGGTGAGGAAATTGGGAGTGGAGGTGGTGACCTTGACATGTGTCACCAGTGGGTTTGAATTTGAGATTCACAATTGTGTCAACTGTAATATGACACAAAAAATCATTTGAAGGTTTCCTGTACCAGCACTGATACCCAACTTATGCCATTTCCTACTGTCCCCTGGAGAGGAGACAGCTGAGGCTTCATCATTGGCTGGCAGTGGTGCTATGCAAGTGGTGTTGTCCAGCCTCTCTGCTGACTGTGCTCCTGGGTGCAGACATCAGGCAGAGCAACTAGCGTCCTTCTTCAGAAGCACACCATATACTCAAGCTTCCACGGCCTGGAACATCTTGCAGTTACAGTAGCTCACGATGTGGTTGCCATTGCAGTTTTTGCTACTGGGTGGGTGTCTCTCCAGGTGCAGGCTATGTGAGCTCCTGTGTTTGCCTGTGTGCTTCACACATGCCTTGGGGAAAGAGCAGTGGCATACAACATGCCCCACAATTTGGCACCAGAAGCACTCTTATGCTTCAGCAGCTCAACTTTAACTGCTGCATTGGTCACCCTCCCTCATCACCTGATAGAGCTTCTGAGTGTTTGCATTATCAGAAGTGATAGCAACGAGAGCCAGAGACTCCTTTTGGGTGTTGGATAACATGATGCACACCACCAAGCACGCACTGACACAAGCTTCTGTAGCTCGTCTTTGATGTGCTCAGGGCCCATAAACTGCTCACTCATCACCTTTCTAAGGTATATATAATTGCTGAGGTGGACTCGCATGAGATCTTTTCCCCACACATCTTGTGGTGTAGATTGCTGTCATCCAATGTTTGAGGCATTGCAAGAAAACTTTGTAGATGTTTTTAATTTCTATGAGTACTGGGGTTGACCTGTGTCCACACTTCCTGGCATTGTTCACTGCATGGTTGGCACGGGCCTTTTGTCAGCAGGGTTGAGTTGCAGCTAGTGGTCTGCCTGGCCTATGTCCTCCTCATCATGTCCAGGAGTTCCCAAGTTGTTAAATGTTTAATGCACTAATGGCCAATAAATCCACTTTTATATTTTTCATTTGCTACATTTAAAAAAAGCAACTCACTTCACTAAAAATTCATTTTCATGAACCAACACAGGACAAAATTCTTAATGAAACAAATGACATGCTTATGATGTGTCATGAAACTATGTAGCAAAAGACCTGAAACAAATGACCTTCTTTTTTACTTTTGATGGTATGTAAAAAAAGATGCTCTATTGCCATAGTTTCACTCGGCCTTATGTAAACTCTTTCCTGGCATGTGAACTTTCAAGAACAACCTTCTCAAATTCTTAACAAATTGCAAAATAAAAGCGAATTATAGTGCATATAGGTATCTTTTGATCTACAATTTAAATATAACAAAAGTATAGCTTTTGTTTTTTGATTTGAATATTTTTTTGAAATCAGAAGTTTCAGAAATATTCATTGTGTTTACATAACAACTTATACTTATTTTTTTCTTTCATTACGTGTGATTAACAAAACTAATTTCATGATTGGATTCAGAAACTATATAATTAAATACTGAACAATTTAATCTGGAACTTCCTAAATAAAGTTTTTACACAATTTTGGTAAACATTTTTGGAAAGCAGTGATCAATTAATTGTTATATTTTGACTAAAGTTCAGTCTTGATCACTCATGTATGTTTTAACTGAACTTTAGTCAAAAAAGTTTTTACAGTTATGTAGTCCACATGCTCCTGACTAAGTGCTTATCAGAATGCATAAAAGTAAACTCATTTATAGTCATTTTTCTTGTACATTTGTCCTGCATCAGTGCGGGGTTGGCATGGTTATTTACAGATTTGGCATGGTTAATGTAAGCAGTAAATTGCCACCCTGTTACCCCCTGGGATGGAGTGAATGTATCCCAACTGTCTGCATGCAGTTGAGACACTGAAGTATCACATTTACATATTAATCATTATAATTTTCTCAAGTCCATTCAACATAAAAACAGAAAATTGATAATCAATATTATTCCAGAAGCCCAATTAGTCATAAACACACAGTATGACAGATTTATAGACTCACAGATGAACTGAATTTTATCATGGCATTTGTATGGAGGTAATATAGTGAAATATGACCTCAATGTCACATTAGATTCAGAGTTTCACCATTTGATTTCAAGTTATACTAGGAAACTGGAAGATAGTCATTAAGACAAATAGACACATATAAGCCAGTTTTAAAAAATATTTTTGATACTTTCAAGGAATGCTAAAGAATGGTTACTCAGTGCACTGTTGTTGTTGTTGTTGTGGTCTTCAGTCCTGAGACTGGTTTGATGCAGCTCTCCATGCTACTCTGTCCTGTGCAAGCTTCTTCATCTCCCAGTACCTACTGCAACCTACATCCTTCTGAATCTGCTTAGTGTATTCATCTCTTGGTCTCCCCCTACGATTTTTACCCTCCACGCTGCCCTCCAATACTAAAGTGGTGATCCCTTGATGCCTCAGAACATGTCCTATCAACCGATCCCTTCTTCTGGTCAAGTTGTGCCACTAACTTCTCTTCTCCCCAATCCTATTCAATACTTCCTCATTAGTTATGTGATCTACCCATCTAATCTTCAGCATTCTTCTGTAGCACCACATTTTGAAAGCTTCTATTCTCTTCTTGTCCAAACTATTTACCGTCCATGTTTCACTTCCATACATGGCTACACTCCATACAAATACTTTCAGAAATGACTTCCTGACACTTAAATCTTTACTCGATGTTAAAAAATTTCTCTTCTTCAGAAACGCTTTCCTTGCCATTGTCAGTCTACAATTTATATCCTCTCTACTTCGACCATCATCAGTTATTTTTCTCCCCAAATAGCAAAACTCCTTTACTACTTTAAGTGTCTCATTTCCTAATCTAATTCCCTCAGCATCACCCGACTTAATTCGACTACATTCCATTATCCTCGTTTTGCTTTTGTTGATGTTCATCTTATATCCTCCTTTCAAGACACTGTTCATTCCATTCAACTGTTCTTCCAAGTCCTTTGCTGTCTCTGACAGAATTACAATGTCATCGGCGAACCTCAAAGTTTTTATTTCTTCTCCATGGATTTTAATACCTACTCCGAATTTTTCTTTTGTTTCCTTTACTGCTTGCTCAATATACAGATTGAATAACATCGAAGAGAGGCTACAACCCTGTCTTACTCCCTTCCCAACCACTGCTTCCCTTTCATGTCCCTCGACTCTTATAACTGCCATCTGGTTTCTGTACAAATTGTAAATAGCCTTTCGCTCCCTGTATTTTACCCCTGCCACCTTTAGAATTTGAAAGAGAGTATTCCAGTCAACATTGTCAAAAGCTTTCTCTAAGTCTACAAATGCTAGAAACGTAGGTTTGTTTTTCCTTAATCTTTCTTCTAAGATAAGTCGTAAGGTCAGTATTGCCTCACGTGTTCCAGTGTTTCTACGGAATCCAAACTGATCTTCCCCGAGGTCGGCTTCTACTAGTTTTTCCATTCGTCTGTAAAGAATTTGTGTTAGTATTTTGCAGCTGTGGCTTATTAAACTGATTGTTCAGTAATTTTCACATCTGTCAACACCTGCTTTCTTTGGGATTGGAATTATTATATTCTACTTGCAGTCTGATGGTATTTCGCCTGTTTCATACATCTTGCTCACCAGATGGTAGAGTTTTGTCAGGACTGACTCTCCCAAGACCGTCAGTAGTTCCAATGGAATGTTGTCTACTCCGGGGGCCTTGTTTCGACTTAGGTCTTTCAGTGCTCTGTCAAACTCTTCACGCAGTATCGTATCTCCCATTTCATCTTCATCTACATCCTCTTCCATTTCCATAATATTGTCCTCAAGTACATCACCCTTGTATAGACCCTCTATATACTCCTTCCACCTTTCTGCTTTCCCTTCTTTCTTAGAACTGGGTTTCCATCTGAGCTCTTCATGTTCATACAAGTGGTTCTCTTATCTCCAAAAGTCTCTTTAATTTTCCTGTAGGCAGTATCTATCTTACCCCTAGTGAGATAAACCTCTACATCCTTACATTTGTCCTCTAGCCATCCCTGCTTAGCCATTTTGCACTTCCTGTCGATCTCATTTTTGAGACGTTTGTATTCCTTTTTGCCTGCTTCATTTACTGCGTTTTTATATTTTCTCCTTTCATCAATTAAATTCAATATTTCTTCTGTTACCCAAGAATTTCTACTTGCCCTCGTCTTTTTACCTACTCAGTCCTCTGCTGCCTTCACTACTTCATCCCTCAAAGCTACCCATTCTTCTTCTACTGTATTTCTTTCCCCCATTCCTGTCAATTGTTCCCTTATGCTCTCCCTGAAACTCTGTACAACCTCTGGTTCTTTCAGTTTATCCAGGTCCCATCTCCTTAAATTCCCACCTTTTTGCAGTTTCTTCAGTTTTAATCTACAGGTCATAACCAATAGATTGTGGTCAGAGTCCACATCTGCCCCTGGAAATGTCTTACAATTTAGAACCTGGTTCCTAAATCTCTGTCTTACCATTATATAATCTATCTGATACCTTTTAGTATCTCCAGGGTTCTTCCATGCATACAACCTTCTATCATGATTCTTAAACCAAGTGTTAGCTATGATTAAGTTGTGCTCTGTGCAAAATTCTACCAGGCGGCTTCCTCTTTCATTTCTTAGCCCCAATTCATATTCACCTACTATGTTTCCTTCTCTTCCTTTTCCTACACTCAAATTCCAGTCACCCATGACTATTAAATTTTTGTCTCCCTTCACTACCTGAATAATTTCTCTTATTTCAACATACATTTCTTCAATTCCTTCGTCATCTGCAGAGCTAGTTGGCATATAAACTTGTACTACTGTAGTAGGTGTGGGCTTCGTATCTATCTTGGCCACAATAATGCGTTCACTATGCTGTTTGTAGTAGCTTACCCGCATTCCTATTTTCCTATTCATTATTAAACCTACTCCTGCATTACCCCTATTTGACTATGTGTTTATAACTCTGTAGTCACCTGACCAGAAGTCTTGTTCCTCCTGCCACCGAACTTCACTAATTCCCACTATATCTAACTTTAACCTATACATTTCCCTTTTTAAATTTTCTAACCTACCTGCCCGATTAAGGGATCTGACATTCCACGCTCTGATCCGTAGAATGCGTTTTCTTTCTCCTGATAATGACGTCCTCTTGAGTAGTCCCCACCCGGAGATCCGAATGGGGGACTATTTTACCTCCGGAATATTTTACCCAAGAGGATGCCATCATCATTTAATCATACAGTAAAGCTGCATGCCCTCGGGAAAAATTACGGCCATAGTTTCCCCTTGCTTTCAGCCGTTCGCAGTACCAGCACAGCAAGGCCGTTTTGGTTATTGTTACAAGGCCAGATCAGTCAATCATCCAGACTGTTGCCCTTGCAACTACTGAAAAGGCTGCTGCCCCTCTTCAGGAACCACACGTTTGACTGGCCTCTCAGCAGATACCCCTCCGTTGTGGTTGTACCTACGGTACGGCTATCTGTATTGCTGTGGCACGCAAGCCTCCCCACCAACGGCAAAGTCCATGGTCCATGGGGGGGGGGGGGGGGGGGGGGGGGGGGCAGTGCACTGTATAAATTACAAAAATATATTTTGGTAAATACGGAAAGTGTAATATTTCAAGCTTTTAAAATTGCTCTTCTGAAAAATCTATCAAATGGACTTAACCCTCTCGTCCCATGTGGTCTTCACTTAGTTTAGAAATTTATTGATAAAGTTTCTCCACTTACATGGTATGATGCCCTCTCTTGCTTTAGCAATAAGAAATTTGTATTGTAGTTCACGTTAACATTGCATAAAAACATTTACTGTATAGCAAGCAATGTATATTTAAGTGCAAGAAAGATGATTTCAAACAGTCTGTGTCCAGAGGCAATGAAATGTTGCATAGTTATCATATGTGAATTTCAGGTTGTTAAATAACACAACATGGAATTAATAGTCAGTCTGTCTGAAAATATGGTTTATATATCACTCCATATAAAAGTTCACAGGTAGTTTCAAAATTCCACATGAAATCTCAACACACAAAACAGAACTATTTGCATTGTCTACCTGCCACAAACATTGCAAAGAGCTTTACAGGTATTAACTTTATCCACATCAAAAACAGTCTTATGCAGTTAGCATATGCAAAGAATAATACGAGGGTTGTTTGAAAAGTTTTCAGGACAGAATAGAAAAAAAGTCCTTACATCACTGAAACTTTTTCTATTTTTCAATGTAGTCTCCTTGTAGATTAATGCATTTGGTCCAGCAATGTTCCAATGCCTTGATCCCTTCTCAAAAATTAGTTTCCTCCAGGCCAGCAAAATAGTTGTCGACTCCGGCTATTAATTCTTTATTTGAAGTGAATCTTCATCCACCAAGAAAAATGTTCAGGTTTGGGAAGACGTGAAAGTCTGACAAAGCCATATCAGGTGAATAAGGTGGGTGTGGCAACAATTCAAACCTTAGTTCATGTAATTTTACCATGGTGAAGGCACATGTGTGTGGGTGTGCATTGTCTTGATGGAAGATGACTTTCGACTTTGCTAAACCTAGCCTTTTCTCATGTATCTTTTGTTGCAATTTGTCCAGGAGGTTGGCATAGTATTCTCCAGTAATTGTTTGCCCATTGGGAAGATAATCTACAAACAGAATCCCCCTCACATCCCAGAATGATGTCATGACCTTTCCTGCTGGGGGGATTGTCTATGCTTTCTTCGGTGGCGAAGGATCAGCATGTTTCCACTGCTTTGACTTGTTTTGTCTCTGGGGTATAGTATTGCACCCAACTTTCATCTGTGGTCAAAAACCAGTGAAAAAAATCTTGTTCATTTCTCCTAAAATGGGCCAAACATTATTCTGATATGTCAACTCTCATGCGATTTTGATCCAGCGTCAAGAGTCACAGCACCAATCTTTCAGATAACATTTTCATTTCTAATTCTTCAGTTAAAATGTGATATACCCTTTCAGATGACATCTGGCAAGTGTGAGCAATTTCACACACTTTCAATCAGCAATCTTCCATGACCACTTTGTGCACTTTTGCAATGATTTCTGAAGTAGTGACACATTGTGGCCGATCACTGCACAGATCATTATCTAAGCTCTCTCGACCAAATTTAAATTCATTTGTCTACTTGGCAACAGTTGAATATGAAGGAGCAGAGCCCCCAGTGTATTCTGGAAATCAGCATGAATACCCTTTGCTTTCATACCTTTCTTTACAAAGTAATGAATGACTGCTCGAATCTCAATTTTTTCCATCTTTGCAAATCACTATGCGTGAACAACAACAGAGCCATGTCACCACCACAGTTCTCTTCCAAGAGCACTGATGTGGCATGTGTTTACAGGCAATAGTCCAATGAATATCATGTGAACAACTCATTGTACTAGCATTGACCTCTCGTGGGGATTCGAAGAATGTTTCAAACCAGCCTCATAAGCAGGTTTCTCTTGAAGCTTGTAGAACTTTCGATGAGTCAACACTATGTTAGTGTGGTTTCTGTTTTTACGTTATTCATTAAATTTAGTTTATTAAATATTTCTTGAGAACATGTATTTATATGAAGATTTTTTTAGTAATAACAGCTGATAAAGATAAAACATTTGCAAATATTAAAATTGGATAATTTCTGTTATGTTACAGTATTGATTACATGTCAGTATAAGATATGTCAGAATACAAATGGTGACGCAAGTTTTATTTGCAGTTTAAATATTCTGTTAAAATTGTTGATAAATAATGTGGTTTTGTTTAAACAGGATTTACTGTTGAGCTTTTGTGAACTCTGAAAGTGCATGCTTGCATAAAATGAACATATCAATGCTTAAACAAAAAATACATTTATGACAAAATTTACATTTAAGAGTTAGAATTTTTTTTTAACATCCATAGTAATGGATTATGTACTTTATAAATAAAAACAAGGCCAAATATTAGAATTTAGATGATATCGCACACTCAACTAGTTGGGGAAAAAAGGTTCCATCAGACTGTTTCATAACGATAGTCGACATGCTACTGACTATGTGCTTATCAGAATGTATAAAGACAAAAAATCATGTATTCTTTTTCTTGTGATTTTTCCCACATCAGCACAGGGTCAGCATGGTTATTTATAGATTTGACACGGTTAATTTAAGGGATGGCTGGAGGCCCTTACCCACCCTCTTCACTAATCCAGCAGATGGATTTGATACAGGTACTGTGGACTTCCCCATCCCAGGAGAAGTGCTTTAATATGCACAACTATCCAGGCAGGTTAAATCCATACATTATTTGAATTAACATTTATCATCTCTTTTATAGTGCCTTGTTCCAACTAAAACAATAGGTTTATGAACTTTACTTGAGAAGTACTATGTTTATGCATTGTACAAACTCACAACTGAAATCGCTGCCCACATTAATGCTTTCAAGAATAGGTACAATATTTTTACATTAGTCAAGGTGTATCACATAATTCAGCTGTAAATATCTACATCTACATCTATACTCCGCGAGCCACCTTACGGTGTGTGGCGGAGGGTACTTATTGTACCACTATCTGATCCCCCCTTCCCTGTTCCATTCACGAATTGTGCGTGGGAAGAACGACTGCTTGTAAGTCTCCGTATTTGCTCTAATTTCTCGGATCTTTTCGTTGTGATCATTACGCGAGATATATGTGGGCGGTAGTAATATGTTGCCCATCTCTTCCCGGAATGTGCTCTCTCGTAATTTCGATAATAAACCTCTCCGTATTGCGTAACGCCTTTCTTGAAGTGTCCGCCACTGGAGCTTGTTCAGCATCTCCGTAATGCTCTCGCGCTGACTAAATGTCCCCATGACGAATCGCGCTGCTTTTCGCTGGATCATGTCTATCTCTTCTATTAATCCAACCTGGTAAGGGTCCCATACTGATGAGCAATACTCAAGAATCGGACGAACAAGCGTTTTGTAAGCTACTTCTTTCGTCGATGAGTCACATTTTCTTAGAATTCTTCCTATGAATCTCAACCTGGCGCCTGCTTTTCCCACTATTTGTTTTATGTGATCATTCCACTTCAGATCGCTCCGGATAGTAACTCCTAAGTATTTTACGGTCGTTACCGCTTCCAATGATTTACCACCTATGGCATAATCGTACTGGAATGGATTTCTGCCCCTATGTATGCGCATTATATTACATTTATCTACGTTTAGGGAAAGCTGCCAGCTGTCGCACCATGCATTAATCCTCTGCAGGTCTTCCTGGAGTACGTACGAGTCTTCTGATGTTGCTACTTTCTTGTAGACAACCGTGTCATCTGCAAATAGCCTCACGGAGCTACCGATGTTGTCAACTAAGTCATTTATGTATATTGTAAACAATAAATATGTATTATGAACTACAGATCCAAAACTATCATATGGTACAATTTGACTTTTGGTACTGGTATTTTCATTGTTGTATATTTAGCCTATTCCCTGGTGGTTTACAGATGGCTTACTGCAAAACATGAGCACATATTCCAAGAAGAGTCAAGCAACTTACTAATTCCTCCCACAAGTATCTTGCTTAATGACTATTTTGGGAAAAATAAGAGCAATCTAGTTTATTAGGAGGCTTACAAGCAACAGCTCTTCCTGCAAGCCATTCACAAATTAGATTTAAGGGGGAAATTACAGCAAAAACCATTGTCTCCACCACATATAGTAAGGTGGCTCCTGAAATATAGATGTAGATGCAGAAGTAGATGTCACAAAAATCAGGGCTCTATCTATGTGTACCAAACCAACACATTTTAAATGGTTGTAAATGTACATTTAAGAAGTGTTGTTCCTGCTGTATTCAGGAATGAACCTAGGGAAAATGACTCACTGAAGACCCTTTTGCACTGTAAGGAAAGCTGTCAACTTTAATATGTTTGAACACCATAGTGCTTTACTACAGAGAGCCCTATGGCATTTGGCGTGCCACTGCCTACCACTGACCTATGAGCTATGAGTTGCTTACTCATCTAGTTATAGAGTTGCCTACATCTATATGTGGACTCTGAACCATGGCCCAGCTCGGAGTTTTTAACATTAATGAACACTCTTAGACATGAAAGAAGTGATAAGTGATAGTGCATACTTTAAAATATCATGTGTTCCATACAGTTCCAACACCATGCCACTTATTTACTGTCACAATGCCTTTTCTTGAAAATGAGGTTGTAAACTCCATCACACATTTAAGGAGCAAGAGCTATGTAACATTATGGACATTTTTTGACACCACCTTAGTACTTTTGGGATTATTCTTTTTGAGGTAGATGCCAGAAAGGTAATGCTTTTTTAATGATTTATGTATCTGCCTGTCATACTATACAGGATAGTTTAAAATTGAGTGTGTTAAGTACAGGGTTACAACATTTTTATTTACAACTGCACATTCTAATTTAAAGACTGAGTTAAGATATTTATGTTTGCTAATATATATCATTCATTAGATTCTCTTTTTTGTAAGTTATGAATCAAAGTATTTACACCTGAAACTTCCTGGCAGATTAAAACTGTGTGTCAGACCGAGACGTGAACTGGGGACCCTTGCCTTTTGCAGGCAGGTGCTCTCCCCCAGGCTGTGGCTAAGCCATGTCTCCACAACATCCTTTCTTCTGGGAACGTCTTTGAAGTCTGGAATGTCTGAGATGGCAAACTGGCATAAGTAAAGTGAATCATGCTGGGGTACATCGGTCAGTAGAGCACTTGCCCATGGAAGGCAAAGGTCCAGTGTTGGAGTCTCAGTCTGACATTTTTAATCTGCCAGGAAGTTTCATATTAACGCACACTCAACTGAAGAGTGAAAATCCATTCTACTTACATCTGCTATTACTTATCACCCAAAACTTACTTAGTGAATAAAAGTGAGTTAAGTTTGATCTTACTTGTCCCTCAAATGTTTACATTTGTTATCAATTTTACAGTAAGTTTAATCCCTACACGAGTTTATTTTCACCATATATCACTGTTTGTAGGAATAACATGCAAATTATCTTGAAACCATATACATGTTGTCACTATTAGTTACAAGTACCTTAGTGAACAATGTTTCCAGTATACACTGATGGAAAAATCAAAACCAAAAAAATAATTTAGATTAATGAAACTTTGGGAATAAATTTGTCTGGTAACATATTTAATTGATTAACATTGCGAGATCACAGGTTAATGTAAGTGCAAGATAAGCCATTGCAAATCTGAAATTCTGGTACATGAATAACCAATGTAATCACCAGAATGTTGAATGTTTGTGGATGTTGGTGGAACTGTTGTCCAATGATGTCCCAAATGTGCCTAACTGGAGACAGATCTTATGATCAAGTGGGCTAAGGCAACATGTCAACACTCCATAGAACCTATTTAGTTACAACAGAGGTATGCGGGCAAATGTTATCCTGTAATAAAACATCCCTGGACACACTGTTCATGAATGGCAGCACAACAGGTTGAATCAGCAGATAGACATTCACCTGCAGATGTAGTACGATCCACCAATGCCATACATTGAATAGGATGGTCTTCCCTCTTGAGAGGGGCATGTGGCCATCTGGAGCCCAATCCCCTTGCTACCAGCAATCACATACAGTGGCTACATTCCTGCCAAGTCTTTCTGCATTATCACAGAAGAAACATCCAGCTTCTTGTAACCCTATTACTTGACCTCATTCAAACTCAGTGATGTGTTGATAATGGTGCCATTGTCATCTTAAATACATTCTTGATTAACATCAATCTCAAAGATAACTAATGCTCACCACTGTTAGAGCATGTATTTAAAGCAAATCAGATTTGCATCCTCAAAGGCACTATAGTGCCACTCTTATGCAACTTGCATGAAATTTGAATAGACATTTCACAGGTGTAAAAACACAGCTACCAACTTTCGTTTATGTCACAACTTCTTGGTGTTGTGATTTTTTTTACCATCAGTATGTATACGCAGGGCATTGTTGAAACTTTAAATTTTTAAACAGGTGTATGAGTGAATTTCTATTGCTCTTCGAAGCAATAATTTTACCAGGTTTTTTTTAATTCTAAAAATACACTGGGCTACTGGAAAATTGGGCTACTATATGATTCCATATTTTAGTTAGCAAGAAAATAGGCACAATAAACACAATTTTGCCTACTTGTGCAGCTTTTGAAAATCCTTAGAGTGAAGTAAACTACTAAACTGAGTTGTTTATATGTTATGACATTTGGGTGTTGGGAATTTATGTTTTGTACACTCTGAAAATTTATTAACTTCGTTCTAATGTTATTTGTAATTACCTGATTTAAGTGGGACTAGTCCGAGTTGGTTTATTGTTTCTTGAAGATTCTCTTATTTTCATCTAATTACAACTGTCATGTCATCAACGAATAGTCCCAGTTTATGTACTTCCAACAGTGAAGACCACATCACATAAGAAAAAGAGGTGTCCCCCAACAGAGACCCTCATGGAACACTACAGATAACTGGAGTCTGATTTCATAAGTAGTGAGATTAATTTTACTTTGCCACCTGTAAACTTCATTCTAATTCTTTCTCTATGATTACTTAATGGCTTTATCCTTTCATTTCATACTCCTTACTTCATTAAATATTCTGGAGCTAGAATAGTCACTCATGTAGATCTCCAGTCAGGGACTACTCAGGAGGATGTTGCCATCAGAAAAAGTAAACCCGGCAGTCTACAGGTCTGTAAGTGGGTGTTAGTCAGGTAAGTAGGTTATAGAAGTTTGATGGCATGAAGAACAGGACTTCTGGCCAGATCAGAACATAATTATCAACACAAAATCAAATAGAAGCAATGAAGTAGTAGACCTAATAATGTATAACAAAATACTATGAACAGCATAGTGAACATTGTCATAGTGCAGGTAGACATTAAGCCAACAACCATCACAGTAATACAAGCTAATTTGCCCACTAGCTCTGCAGATGAGATTGAAAGAATTTATGATGAAATAATGGAAATTATTCAGATAGTTAAGTGTGGCAAAAATTTAACTAACACTTAACATGAATTCCATAGTAGGAATACTAAGAGAAGGAAAAGTTTTATAAGAATATGAACTGAGGAAAGAAATGAAAGGAGACACTGCCTCTAGAATTTAATGCAGAGCCTAATTTTATCATCACTAGCACTTCATTTACAGATCATGAAAGGTTTTCCATGTGGAAAATATCTGGGGCTGCTGGAGCATTTCAGATTAATTTTATAGTGGTAATACAGAGATTTTGAAACCAGGTTTAAAACTGTTAGACATTTCCAGGAGCAACTGTTGAATCTGATGACAGTATTTGTATACGAACTACAAATCAAACCTGAAGAAATTACAAAAAGGCAAACAATTATGGAGATGGTCTGGACAGATAGATGAAACCAGAAGCTTTTGAGCATTTAAGCATAGTAGAAACCTCTGGATAATAAAGGAGATGCTGAATTTAATTGAAAATAAGGGAAAATACAAAAATGCAGCTAATGAAGCAGGTAAAAGTCTAAAAATGAGACTGGCAGAAAGTGCAAAATGGCTAACCAGGAATGACTAGAGGCCAAATACAAGGCTGTAGAAACATGTTTAACTAGGAGAAAGATGCTACATGAATGAGAAATTAAAGAGACCACAGGAGAAAAGAGAAGCAACCATGTGAATATCAAGGGCTCAGATGACACTCCAGTACTAAGCAATGAAGGGAAAGGTGGAAGGAATATATACAAGGGTTATACAAGAGAAATTAACTTGAAGACAATGTTATAGAAATGCAAGATAGTTGGGAAATGGGGTACTCTGAAATGAATTTGAAGAGCACTGAAAGACCTAAGTAAGAACAAGGCCTCTTAAGTATATTACATTCCCTCAAAATTAAGGTCCATGGAAGAGCAGCCATGACAAATAGATGAGACAGGTGAACCTCCAAAGCATAAAATGTCTAAAATTACATGAAACAATGTTGAAATTCTGTTTGGTGACTTCAGTGAGGAATAGGAGAGAGAATAAATACAGTAAATCAGTTGGAGAATATCCAGCTCTTAAAATAATGAATAAGAATGGAGAAGGATTCAGAGAACTCTACAAAATATTTAACTTCAAGTTAATGTCAACATTTTTAAAAACTCACAAAGAAACAGAAAACATGAAAATCATCAAATCTATGTGTAAGTGAATTTCAGATTGACCATGTGACAATTTCATTTCAATATAAGAAGGAAATGATAAAGGTATAAAAGTGTAAATGTAGAAACAGGTCATCGTTTTACTGCTATAAAAATAGATTTTATCCCATAAAAAGAAAATTACCAAAACAATTTTAAGGATAGATACAGAATTCCTGAATACCAAGAAAAATGATTGCCAAAAATTTCAGATACATTTGGAAGATTTGATTTAAATCCAGTATAAATTGTTCAAATCAGCTTATGGAGTTTCCACATTAGAGAGAACAATGAAAGACAGATAGCTGAATTCACAATTAGAGAAATCACCAGAACTAAGAAAAGGAATGTGGATGAAATTTTATTCCAGAAAACCTGAAGATTATGTTGAATTTAAAAGACAAAGATCACTGGCAGATCTAATTATAAGATTAGATAAATGAAACCCTGATAAGGACCAACTTTTGCAATTTAATGAGCACTTCTAGAAAAACAAGATCCTTCTACAATTTTTAAATCTAATTCAGAAAAATACCAAACCTCAAATCTGTTTTTCAAAGATGAAAATAGAAAGCTGGCACTAAATAATCAGGAAAAGAACAAATTACTGGTAAGATACTTTCAGAAACTTCTAAACTGTGAATTACTGATGGAGAAATTCCTAAAGTTAAATTCTGCCAGAAATTATTAAAAAACAAAAAGCTCCAGGGGAAGACAATGTTGCAGAAATGTGGAAAAATATGGATTATGGAACCATCAAAAAACTACAAAAATGAATCTAAAATATCTTTGAGACTGAAAAATTACCAGTGGAAAGTAGCTTTTATTCATTTATTACACAAAAAGGGGGAACAAATATGTAAATAATTACTGAGGGATATCTCTTCTCCCATTTGTTATAACCTTTAATTCACTAATAATTTGCGTGGATATACAAACGTAGAAACAATAGTGTCATGCTACCAACTCCGTATCTGTCACTCAACTGCCGTGCCGTGCCATGCGGCCGGCGCCGTTCTTAGCTAGGTGGCGCTCCCGCGCTCAGCCGACCTGCGGAGCGCCTCTATCGCCGTGTTCGCGTACTGACGTAGCGGCACTTAAATCTCGTGGCACTGTCAACACTTTTCCCCCCATGAAAAAAAAAAAAAGACACTTCCTTGGAGACATGGACAGTGCGGAGACATCCATGGCCTCTTGGGAGACCCCGAGAAGATCCCGCGGAGAAACAAGAGAATATGGTCGAAAATGTCCAGGACGGAAGCTTGTGCGTGGAACGTGCCTCCTGGAAGAGATGATGGGTGAAAACTCCGAAGCAGCATCCATAGGTATCGTGGACCTGGGGGTATGCTCCAGAGTGATGGGTCCCGGAGAAGGCGGCGTCGCGACTGGGGCCGGTTCCGGCGTACTCAAGCGGCAGCGACGTTGGCTGCAGCAACACGCACGGGAGATCGGCAGCAGCGACAGGACTGGCTTCTCGGGCTGGTGGAGGCGAAGGAAGGGGCGGTGGCACCGGCGTGGCCACCACTCGTGGGCGCATCTGGTCGTAATGGCTAACAACCGTGCCGTCGTCCGTACGTATTTCACAAAGCCGGCGGCCGCGAAGAGCCTTCACCACCCCTGGAATCCATTTAGGGCGAGATCCATACCCTCGTGCCCACACGTCGGCGCCCACCGAGTATTTTCCCGCACTAGGGGACACAGTACTAGGTCTGACAGGGTGAAGCAGGTGCAGTAGAGTGCGCGGTTGGCGGCCATGCAAGAGTTCAGCAGGGCTGACGCCTCTGGGTGATCACCCAGAGGCGTGAAGCGATAAGAACTCAGAAATTGCAACAGAGCGTCATCGGTAGAAAAATCAGTAAGGAATTTTTTCATCTGGCTTTTGAAAGTGTGGACAAGGCGCTCGACCTCCCCATTCGATTGGGGATGGAAGGGCGGTGCTGTAACATGATGAATCCCTTGTCCAGTACAAAAATCACGGAAGGCCAGCGAAGAGAACTGAGGGCCGTTGTCCGTGACAATCGTGGATGGAAGACCTAGCGCAAAGATTTTGGACAACGGCAGCGTCGTCGCCGCAGTGGTGGGCGACGGACATCGAACAACAAACGGGAACTTCGAGAAGGCGTCAATCAAAAGTAGCCAATAAGTGCCGAAGAAGTGGCCGGCAAAGTCAGCGTGCACCCGTTCCCATAGCTGCGCCGGATCAGGCCACGGAGAGGGCATTGTACGGGGTGCAGCCAGTTGTTGAGCACACTGACCACACGCAGCGACCATGTGGGTGATGTCCGAATCGATACCGGGCCAATAAACATGCCTGCGGGCCAGGGACAGTCCGAGAAATCCCCCAATGGCCTTCATGCAATAGTTTGAGAACATCTTTGCGAAGAGAAGCTGGCACCACGACCCGTGGAGATGAGCCATCCGTGGCCAGAAGAACAACACCCTCACGAACAGACAGACGAAGGCGCAAGGCATGGTAGTTGCGAAGGGGATCCGATGCCCGGCCCTTGGTCCTGTCCGGCCAACCCCGTTGAACAAAACCGATCACCTGACGCAGGACCGGGTCCCGCGCAGTAGCCGACGCGACCTGCGAAACTAAGCGGAAAACCCTCGACCGCACGACGTTCTTCCTCATCAATGTGGAAACAGTTCATCTCGATCGAAAACCGGGTCGGGGCCCATCGGCAAACGCGACAACGCGTCAGCGTTGGCGTGCTGAGCCGTGGGGCGATAGTGAATCTCATAGTGAAAACGAGACAAGTATAAGGCCCAACGTTGCAGGCGGAGAGCTGCCTTATCCGGAAGCGACGCCGAGGGACTGAACAGAGACCAGCGGCTTGTGGTCGGTGATGAGGTGAAACTTAGAACCATACAAAAAAAAAAACGCTGAACTTTAGAGCATAAATGATAGCGAGCGCCTCCTTTTCGATTTGAGAGGAACGCCGTTGGGCTTCATTGAGGGTCTTGGAAGCATAGGCGATGGGTCGTTCTGACCCATCCTCATACCGATGGGCGAGAACAGCCCCTAGGCCATACTGTGACGCGTCAGTCACCAGATCCAAGTGCTGACCCGGACGGAATGTGGCAAGACAAGGCGCCGACTGCAAATGAGCCTTCAGGCGGACAAAAGCCTGCTCACACTCGTCGGACCAACAGAAAGGAACGTTTCTGCGTAACAGCTGATGCAGAGGATGAGCCACCGCCGCCGCGGATGGAATGAATTTGTGATAATAAGCAATCTTGCCTAGAAACGCTTGAAGTTCTTTGACCGTAGACGGCCGGGGTAGAGCGGTAATGGCCGCAACGTGCTGACGTAGAGGACGTATACCCTCACGGGACAAGTGGAAACCAAGATACACAATGGAGGGTTGGAAGAACTGACTTTTCCAGATAGCACTTCAATCCGGCCGAATGCAGAACCCGAAATAATGAACGCAAATTGCGAAGGTGCTCCTCAGTGGAGGCCCCCGTGACAATGTCATCCAGGTAGTTGATGCAGCCAGGAACGGAAGCCGTGAGCTGTTGCAAAAACCGATGAAAAATGGCCGGCGCGCTAGCGACACCAAATGGTAACCGCTGGTACTGATACAACCCAAGGAGTGTTGATGACGAGAAATTCCTTGGAAGACTCATCCAACGGCAACTGATGGTACGCCTCCGATAAGTCAAGTCTGGAAAATAACTGGCCCCCAGCGAGCTTGGTAAATAACTCCTCAGGACGGGGAAGAGGATAAGTGTCAATGAGGCTCTGAGCGTTGACAGTGGCTTTAAAATCGCCACACAATCGCAGACTCCCGTTTGGTTTAGAAACCACCACGATTGGCGATGCCCATTCGCTGGAGGTAACAGGAAGGAGACTCCCTGAAGCTGTTAACCTGTATCTCAGCCTTGACAGGTGCACGCAAGGCCATCGGAATAGGGCGTGCCCGGAAAAACTTAAGGCGAGCTGTAGGTTTAAGAGTAATGTGGGCTTCAAAATCTTTGGCACGACCCAGACCAGCAGAGAACACTGACGAGAATTCAGAACACAATCCATCCAGCTGTTGATACGGAATATCCTCAGATATGAGGTGCACATCAATGGAGAACCCAAACAACTGGAAAGCATCATAACCGAACAGATTTTCAGTGCCCGCATGATCCACCACATAAAACGTGAGAGGCCGAACAGACTTAGGCAGTGGAAGCATCAAACTGGCCAACGATAGGAATTTTCTGTTTATTATAAGTTCTCAGATTTCGCGTAACTGGAGACAAGGGAGGGGAGCCCAACTCCCAATACGTGCGACAATTAATGAGAGTTACTGCAGAGCCAGTGTCCACTTGCATGCGAATGTCTTTATCCAAAACACTAACAGTAACAAATAACTTAGTTGTTTGAGAAAGCACACAGTTAACATCCATGTCCGATGCCTCGTCCTCGACAGGACCTTTAGGGGACTGACACAGAAGCAATGTGGCCTTTTTTTCCTACATGAATTACACGAGGCCCAACGTTTTGGACACGCGGCCCTGTCATGCTGTACGAAACAACGTGGACAAGAAGGAAGTGCGGAACGAACCTGCTTCTGTGGCTGCTGTTTTCGCTGCGAGCGTGGCGGCCCAACGCGACGTTGTTTACGGGAGTGAACCGCCGCCACATCGTCGGTCCCCTGGGAAACAGGCAAATTGTCGGTGTCTGAAGTGGTCTGTACAGCGCCTACATCACACCACGCGTCTATTTGCGCACCAGCAGCGTGAGACACTTCAAAAGATTGAGCGATGCTTAGAACTTCCGACAACGACGGGTTTGGCAGTTGTAAGGCACGTTGCCGAACGTCTATCAGGAGCAAGCCGTAGAATAGCATCCCTAACCATTGAATCAGCATAAGACTCATGATGAGAGTGTGTGACAAACGGACATTTCCTACTCAGACCGTGTAGTTCCGCCGCCCAAGCCCGGTAAGATTGATGGGGCTGTTTACGACACCGGTAGAACGCCACGCGGGCGGCAACGACGTGGGTGTTTTTTCGATAATAGTTAGACAATAAGTCACATTTCTTGGAGGGACAGAGGCAGGTTCCCGCAGAGGGGCTAACTGAGATAGCAGCTGATAGATCCGTGTGGAAATCCAAGATAGAAATAACGACTTACACATCGGAGCGTCGACAACGCCGGAAGCCAAGAAGTATTGCCGCAAACGCTTCTCATAATCCTCCCAGTCTTCAGCGGCCTCGTCGTAAGGAGTGAACGGAGGCGGAGAAGAGGAAGACAGACGATGAGTAAGCGACGTCGACAACGCCTGAATAGCAGCCGTCAGTTGTGGTTGTTGTTCAATGAGCGCTTGCAGAAGCTGTTCCATGTCTGCCCAGACACGAACGCACAATTCCCCAACGCAGGAAAAAAAAAAAAATCCGACCTCGTCGCCAAAAAGTGTTATAACCTTTAATTCACTAATAATTTGCGTGGATATACAAACGTAGAAACAATAGTGAGTGTCATGCTACCAACTCCGTATCTGTCACTCAACTGCCGTGCCGTGCCATGCGGCCGGCGCCGTTCATAGCTAGGTGGCGCTCCCGCGCTCAGCCGACCTGCGGAGCGCCTCTATCGCCGTGTTCGCGTACTGACGTAGCGGCACTTTTAAATCTCGTGGCACTGTCACAACACCATTAATGTATAAAAGCCTGTGAAAAGCTTTGCAAAATAGATTAGAAAATCAAATGGAGGAACAATTAGAATACCAAAGGGGGTTTCAAAAGGAAGAGCAAGTGGCAAACAGGTATTAAACCTAAATATCTTAATCACAAACTTAAAGCCCAAAATCTTTATGCATCCCTTTTTGATGTTACAGAAGCCTACATTCCAAAAACATACATACACTGTTCTGTGTCCTACAAGAATCTGGGGCTGATAATAAAATGATGGCAATCATTAAGCAAACTTTCACTAATAAAGTTTCCAAAGTTAGCATTTTAGGTGAAATATCAAAACATTTCAGAATTAAACAGGCATTATGCAGGAGGTTGGACTCTTTCAATTATTATTCAGTTGTGTTTTGAAGAAAGTAGTGCAAAAATGGGAAAAAGGAACAGAGGAAGAGCAAATAAATAAAATTACACAAAAATAGAGAATCTTGAAACTAACTGCTTAGATTTTGCTAACTTAACCACCGTACAAGATTCAATGAAACAGATAAACATTCTACAAGAGGTAGCAGAAAAATCTGTATTACAAATTTCATTTGAAAAACTTTATACGTGATCAACATTAAAGGTGCATCAAAATTGTGGAATCAAAATCTGAAAAAATAAGGTATGTTTCAGAGTTTCTGTAATTGGAAGACATAATCCAGCAAAATACTCTGGACAAATAAGAAATTTAAAGCCCAAAATCTTTATGCATTCCTTTTTGATTTTGCAGAAACCTGCAATTCCAACAATAGGCACACACTGTTCTGTGTCCTACAAGAATCTGGGGCTGATAATAAAATGTAAATAGGGACAGAAAAATGGAAATGGCATTCCATTTAACTTAGAACATGAGCAATAAAAAATCCTTATCAATTAATGCAAAACTGAGACATTATAATGCGGTGATTAAAACAGTGTGTCTTTATGCTTCAGAATTTCTTGCCATAAATACATCCAAGCAGTTAAGTAATTTGGAGAAGAAAGAAGAATAATTTAAAAAAATTGTGTTCAAAGTATGAAAACATGATATGTGAACTGAAAAACAACAAGGAGGTGCATGACAAAAACTGAGGACATGATAGACACAAAGAGAAAGTGAAGGGTCATATTTTATGGCCGCTCCAAACGAATGGACAACAAGAGGCTTAAAAATTATTTAACTCCTTTGACAAAAATTAAAAAGGCCTGATTTCATGGCTTATAAAACTTAAGAAAGATCTACAGGAGTTGAGAATAACAGACAAAGACATAGAAAATAGATGTGAATTCAGGAAAAAGGAACAAAAAGTCAAGAGTTTCCAGAAGGAAACACACAAAAATAATAATAACAATACAATGGAAACAAATAGCTCCAATAAACACACACACAGAACATACAAGTATGTAGGGTAGGTGGTCAGCTGTGGCCTTGCTGAAGGGATCATCGTTGTATTTTCCTGAAATGATTTAGGCAAACCACAGAAGACCCAGGTCAGGACAGCTGTGCAAGGTAAACTCCATCCTGTCAAATATGAAGTCAGTGTCTTGACATCTGCAATGTCTTGTTTGGTTGACCCCTCTTGTTCAGTGTTCTCTTGATTATACACAATTTGCACCAAATGTCTTGTAATAAAAACATAGTGTTGCACTGCACCACTGCACATACTATGGACTCAAGGACCCCATACGTAAATGTCTCCATGTTCTCCCTTTACATAAACAGTGAACAAAGTCCCATGGAGCAAAGACCAGGGTGTTTTCATAACTTCATTAATCATGGAGGTTAAGGTATCAGCTTTATAAAATGATTTTGCATGGTTCCATTTTTGTTTCACAACTGCAGACCCATACCTATTGCTTCAGGTAACACAATGATAATTTTTGGTGGTGGTGGTTAGTGTTTAACATCCCATCGACAACGAGGTCATTAGAGACGGAGCGCAAGCTCAGGTTAGGGAAGGATTGGGAAGGAAATCGGCCGTGCCCTTTCAAAGGAACCATCCCGGCATTTGCCTGAAACGATTTAGGGAAATCACGGAAAACCTAAATCAGGATGGCTGGAGACGGGATTGAACCGTCGTCCTCCCGATGCTAGTCCAGTGTGCTAACCACTGCGCCACCTCGCTCGGTGATAATTTGTGTTGTCATATGTCCAAGTGAGCAGCAGTAATGTAAAATACAAAGTGAGCTAGACAGAAAAAATTTACCATCTGTGCAAAAAAAAAAAAAAAATGACCCTGATTATGAGCTAGCAGCATAATGCCACATTGAGGCAGTTGTCTTCAAGATAATTAGTGATCAAATAAGCAGCTGGATGGGATCTGATGCCACTGCACTGCTTAATGCTTCAAGTGGCTCATTACTGTCTCTGTAACACCTGTCCTTGGCTACAGGGTGTTGTACTGAAAATTTATTTCATTATTGTTTAATAAAACAGTGGTGTACCTCATATTATGTAAGTTTATTTTCTTGTTGTTTAAATAAACTAAGATTAAACTGTGATTTTGATCATACATGACTCACGTTGGCAACATAAATGAAGATATTCTATACATGTGCACAAAGTGCACCATGCAGCCATTCGTGTTATGAAAAGCAGCGCACCTGCTCGAGGGTTAAAGTACAAAATTTTTGTTCTAGAAAAGCATACAGTAAGAGTTTGTAACTTTGGGGTACAAACAAGGTGAACTAATGGAATAATAATAACAGTCTCCTCAGATCACTGGCTTCTGAACCGATGGTGCAAGTGAGTTGTCTAATTGTTGCACATGACATACACTATTTCCTTGGAAAACAGGAGGTCAAAGT
Source organism: Schistocerca cancellata (assembly GCF_023864275.1). Lineage (NCBI taxonomy): Eukaryota > Metazoa > Arthropoda > Insecta > Orthoptera > Acrididae > Schistocerca > Schistocerca cancellata. Next base: position 753,848,344 of record NC_064629.1, on the reverse strand, counting down.
AAGTGAGCAGTAAGCGTGTGCTTTCACTTTTCCACTTGGCACACTTTTAGTTATTTTCTACACCTCTGGAAACAATTTTGGCTTATGTAATCTGTTTGACTGATGTGTTAGAGGTACAGTTAAATGCAGGTTCAGTTAAATGCTAGTAACTTTCATTTGTCATTACACTAGGCATACCATCATTGCAAGTGAACTTTTCTGGATAGTTGCAAATTCAGTTGATTTTTTTTTCATATTTTTAGCTGTTCTAGTAAAGTGACTATTAAAGACATTTCTTGTTTCCATTGGACTATGGATCTTCTCACTGTTGAGTCAGCACAGTGTTATAACAATCTGAATGTATGATTCCACATTTCCTTTCAGCTGACTTCCTGCTTTATAATAAGCCTGAATACTTTTCATAGTATTTATGTTAATCTGTTGAGTTTATATTTGTACATAGTTCATATGGTATATTTTTTTCTGGCATGGAACACTAATCCATTTAGTGATCCCACAATATGGAATCCTTCACTAACATTTGCAGTATGTACAGCTGAGGATGTTTTGAAATGCAGTACTGGTAATAGAGAATCTACAAATAATGTTAAGTTATCAACTACAATTATAGTGTTGTAGACTCCAGACCAGTTTTCATTATTTACTAACTCATTAAATAATTTTATTTTTTTATTGAAGGTTCTTCATTAAACTTTAATCATGTTTTCAGAGACTTTTTCTCTGATATTCATTCTGATGATTGGGGGTTTGTGATTACTGAATTCTGGATGGTGTACTCTTGCTGACGCACCATTTATCTTCGTAAATCTATATATGACCAATGGCAATCTGTATGGTCAGTGTGACTCTAGCTGGGATAATACTGTCATTTCAAGATTATACAGGCTGGACAAAAAAATGTCAAATACTTTGATTGATGCTAGTACTCATTGAACCAAGAAAAATAAGTCCAATAAACATGGTTCTGGAATTACATGCTTTCTGAGATAAGCCCAGCAAACATGGGTCCAGAGATGCATACTTTCTGCAATAAACATGTGTTAACAGGAGGTGCTCAACATGGCATCCATTCATGACAATGCACCCCTCTGTCCTCCGGCATAAGGAATGATGCACACTTTGAAGTATACCCGGTTGTTGTTGTAGCTACAGGCACACAATGAAGACATGACTCTCTAGTGTCCATACACCATTGATTGGCGTGGCACAGACCTGTTCCTTCAAGTGTTCCCATAACCACGAGTCTTGAAGTCTGGGTCTGGGGAACAAACAGTCGAAGGTGTGGGGCCCCCATGATCAATCCATTGGTCCTGAAATGTCTGTGACTGATGTTCATGCACATTGTGATGAAAGTGTGCTGGTGCGCAATCATGGATGAACCACATTTGTATTTGATGTTGCAATGGCACAGCCTCCAGCAAGGTAATAAGAAAGTCCAGACAATGCACACCAGTTAACCTTTGTGGTAGCACTTATGGCCCTATTAATCTATTGCCAAGTATGCCTGCCCATACATTCCTCTTTCCTGAATTGCTTGGGGATTTACATCTGCCCATCCATGTTGGTTATGGAAATTCACAACGCCATCTCTTGTGAGCACTGCCTCATTGGTAAATAAAATCTTGGATGTGAACAGCACACGTGTGCAACAGCCATTGACACAACCGCCATCTGCCATGATGATCCTGTGGTCTTAGGGCCTGAACGCACTGTAGATGATGTGGGTACAGAAATTGTTCATGAAGATAAGAGAGTGAGACATGCCCTCTACTGCTGCCAATTATTGCACACTTGTCCCAGGAGTGTCTTCCACCAAACATAGCACATGCTCTTCCATGTCAGGCATAAGACTATGCAGGGTCTTTCACTGTCAGTCTTCTGAGGTGCAAGGGTACCTGTGCCCTCAGATGCAGGAAAAGTCTGCTGAACAGCTTATCAGAGGGCACTCTGTACTGTGGATATTTTTCAGTGTAAAGACCACGAGCTTGCAGACTACGTCCATTCACTAAACCATAGTGGAATATCATATCTGCCATTTCACTTGTCGAGCAGTAGGCTTCTATTACTAACAAGTGGTAGAAAAGAGAAAATGTAAATGTACATACAAACAGTGCAATAACAGTAAAGGAATAAGCGAATCTGCACTTGGAAGAACGTGAAACACCTTGATGCACACTCGGGGTTGACAGTACTGTACAATAAGGCACACAAACATGACGAAAATTAATGTAGCTTACAACATGACTCAAACCACATAATTGACTGCAGAAGGAAAGGTAAGTAGAGTACTGTGAGTAAGACATCATAATACCCTGCTGACACATTTGACAGAGCATCAGTGCAATGACTGTGCTAATATCCACAACGAAGCATTGTGCAGCCCTTCCTATAAACACATGTTTATCTAGGAAAATATTCATTTCTGGACCCATGTTTATTGGACTTATTTTTCTCATTTCAATGTCTGCTATCACATCTCAAAGTATTGGACACTTTTTTTGAACACCCTGTGTGCTTTTAACTGACCTAACACTCTGCACCCATAAATACTTTCACTGAGGAAGTTGTATGATTTTACACATGGAAACTCCTGTCTCATATCTCTCTGCACTCAGTTTTTCTAAGAACACTACCTTTCATTTTCCAGGAACGTCCCAAAGTTTCATAAGAGACCACTACACAACAGCAATTATTATTTTCATTTTTGAGACTTTCACAGCAGTAGTCTTAAATTCCTTGTCAAAACTATGCACACTGATATTAGTCATGCTGTAGACATATATATTATTTCTATAGCAGGTGCCTTATTGCCTTGTTAACATTAATATTGATTGTTTCAGTCCTATGCTCAGTATCATATCTGCTGTGGATAGCATGTTTTATTGCATTCATTTTATGAGAAAGATTTACTATAGTTTTGATTTCTATTGCTTACATTTTTTACCAATTTCATTGGTCTGCCAGTTCTGTATATGCCTGCTATGAACTCAGCAGTTTCGCCATTTTTGTAGCATTTAGTCATAATATAGATGTGTTTTATGACTTTTTTTTAAGCTACACCTAACTGTATGGTGCTTTCAACCAGAAGGAGAGGTCTCCGTGTGGTGTGCATGTACTTTCCAACACATTTTCACTTTTTTCAGTTGATAATTTATATTTACTAATAATTTTGATAATATATTCATTTGTCGCTCAAACTGATTTCAGCATAGTCCATTGTTCAGATTTTGCTTTTCACTGTAGCTGGCTCATGCTTATTAATATGAAATTCTCAAACAGAACAGGCCTTTGGAGGCCCAACAGTACTGACTGACTGCCATGTCATCCTCAGCCAATGGGCATCACTGGATGCAGATATGGAGGGGTATGTGGCCAGCACACCACTCTCCTGGCTGTTGTCAATTTTTGTGACCAGAGTTGCTATTTCTCAATCAAGTAGCTCCTCAACAGGTCTCACAAGGGCTCAGTTTACCCCACTTGCCAACAGTGCTCAGCAGACCTGGATGGCCATCTATCCAAGTGATAGCCAAGTCCAACAGCACTTAACTTCTGTTATCTGACGGGAACCGAGGTTATTGGCAATATGACATTCTAATATCTTTATCTTGTCCAACGTTTAAGTTCTGTTTGTGAAGATTGTTTATAGTTTCATGTTTTACATATAAAATACTATAACTAAGAAACTTTTCATCCACGGGATTCATAGACTGGATAACATTGTGATAGCATTAATTTGCTATCATAACCACAGTACCTTTCAAAAACTATGGAACCAGCCATCAGCTTATATTTGGCCATGACATGTCATGTATCATATGTGAAAGAGAATATTGTGACATAATTTTTTTCAGAATCCAATCTGATTATCGTGAAGAAAACTGTTTACCTCAAGACACTCTAATGTATTGTACTCAAATTTATCTTCTAGGATTTCACAGAGACAAATGTCATTGATATGGAAAATCAGTCCTTCTCTCCTTTTTCTGCCTGATTATTTAATATCAAACAATAGAAAATCCAGAATGGGATAATGACACTATTATGAAAAGGACAGATTGCTACTCACCATATGGAGGAGATGCTGAGTCACCAATAGGCACGACAAAAAGACTGCTATACATGTGAGCTTTTGGCCAAAAGGCTTCTTCTAACATAGAATACACACACATTCACACAGGCGCAACTCACACATACATGACCAAGTCACCTTCTAGTGGATAAAGCCACTGGTCATGTATGTATGAGTTGTGCTGTATGGATGTGTGTGCGTTTCCTACATTAGGATAAGGCCTTTTCACCAAAGCTCACATATCACATTTGTATAGCAGTCTTTTTTTCTCTGAAAAAAGCTTTCTACACAAGGAACTACTAATAAATTATTGTTCACAAGGCTCAGATTTTGCGTGATACACTACCTTCAAAGAATCATAAAATACAGCACATGCCAAGAAGTACACAGGTAATGTTACAAGTGGACTCTTCTCCATCCCTAAGAGTATCAAAACCTTGCAATCAATAGAACTCATGACTATGTGATGTGGCTGTTTATTTTGAATGACAATGTTAATTTGGGATGTAACTGGCAATAATTATCAACCATCAATCAGTCAGCTTATTTTTCATGTGCACTAAACAAACAGTTTCAGTGTATCCTGTTGCCAAAAGGTTTTGATTTTTTCTATTAATTTCTTCTCAAATATAATTGTCTCTCACTTGAGCTAAAGACTAATTCCCCACAAACAGTCCCTCTTCAGTTTTCAGAAACAAGTTTTATGCTGCAGAAGTTGTAAAGGATATTACCATAGAAGTAGTTGTCTAATACTTATTATGATTTTGAGTTGTTTAACTGACACTATATGAAGGGTTTATTTCAATAGTGGTACATGTCCATTTTTGTTCATTCTGAGATACAGAGCCCTAAAGTTAAAAGAGCGCTGAAAAATCTGCAGTTGAGATACCAGAAATATTCAAGTATATATACTGCATGTACCACTATTGAAATAAGTCCTTCATATATAAGTTGTGTTTATGTTATTTTGATCAAATGCTATGTGCAGTAGTGACACAATTTTTACTCTGCTTTCTTACTCTTATATTTAAATTGTTTCTGAGCTATTCTTTTAGCTTATAGAGGGCCACTGTTAATGGGATGAGACCCAAAGAATAGATGTGGTGTTCAAAATAAATCTCTAATACTGCTGAAGTGGTCTTATTAGAACAGAGATCCTGTCACAGAGAAGTCTGTCTTTAGGCTGCCATACATCCTGCTATGTGGGACTCCACAGACCACAGTGTCACAGTCAAGTGAAACTGTTTTCCTCAGTGAATGACTGGAAACTGCTATTTGCTTTTTATCATTCAGATGAAATTCAAGACACACCGCATATTTTCCAAGTAAACCATTAAGTTGCACCTTTCTAAGTAAAATATGGTGACTGACACAATAAAAGGCTTTGTAATAGTTACAAAATATTCCAATTGGAGAAATTTCATTTTTCTAGGGATTTTAGAGTATCATAAACAAAAGAAAAACTTTTTGTTCTGCCTTACAGCAGGCCTTGTCATGGGGGAAGCTTCGTCAGAGAGGTCCTCCGCATGAGCGTCTAGGGGTGTGATTACAGTGGTGGTTTCCTGTCGCCTTCCACTGTTGATAATGAAATGATAATGAGGACAGCACAACACCCAGTCCCTGAGTAGAGAAAATCCCTGACCCAGCCGGGAATCGAACCCGGGCCGCTTAGCATGACAGACCACCACACTGACCACTCAGCTATTGGGGTGGACAACAAACAAAAGAGTATCCCATGATAAGTTTTTGAGGACATTACATTTACTGAGGAGTTCAACAGTCTTTATTAACATGAATATGTTTTCAATTTTTGATAGACTTGTCAGCAGGAAGACTGGACAATATTTAAAATGCTCAGTTTCCTCACATTTTTAATAGCTTGTTAGTGATTTCCTAATTGATCAGCTGGGGAAAATTTCTTACTTAAAGGACTCATTAAATACACTCCTGGAAATTGAAATAAGAACACCGTGAATTCATTGTCCCAGGAAGGGGAAACTTTATTGACACATTCCTGGGGTCCGATACATCACATGATCACACTGACAGAACCACAGGCACATAGACACAGGCAACAGAGCATGCACAATGTCGGCACTAGTACAGTGTATATCCACCTTTCGCAGCAATGCAGGCTGCTATTCTCCCATGGAGATGATCATAGAGATGCTGGATGTAGTCCTGTGGAACGGCTTGCCATGCCATTTCCACCTGGCGCCTCAGTTGGACCAGCGTTCGTGCTGGACGTGCAGACCGCGTGAGACGACGCTTCATCCAGTCCCAAACATGCTCAACGGGGGACAGATCCGGAGATCTTGCTGGCCAGGGTAGTTGACTTACACCTTCTAGAGCACGTTGGGTGGCACGGGATACATGCAGACGTGCATTGTCCTGTTGGAACAGCAAGTTCCCTTGCCGGTCTAGGAATGGTAGAACGATGGGTTCGATGACGGTTTGGATGTCTCCATTCGTCCCTCCATTCACGCCTGTCGCGACACCACTGGAGGCGGGCTGCACGATGTTGGGGCGTGAGCGGAAGACGGCCTAACGGTGTGCGGGACCGTAGCCCAGCTTCATGGAGACGGTTGCGAATGGTCCTCGCCGATACCCCAGGAGCAACAGTGTCCCTAATTTGCTGGGAAGTGGCGGTGCGGTCCCCTACGGCACTGCGTAGGATCCTACGGTCTTGGCGTGCATCCGTGCGTCGCTGCGGTCTGGTCCCAGGTCGACGGGCACGTGCACCTTCCGCCGACCACTGGCGACAACATCGATGTACTGTGGAGACCTCACGCCCCACGTGTTGAGCAATTCGGCGGTACGTCCACCCGGCCTCCCGCATGCCCACTATACGCCCTCGCTCAAAGTCCGTCAACTGCACATACAGTTCATGTCCACGCTGTCGCGGCATGCTACCAGTGTTAAAGACTGCGATGGAGCTCCGTATGCCACGGCAAACTGGCTGACACTGATGGCGGCGGTGCACAAATGCTGCGCAGCTAGCGCCATTCGACGGCCAACACCGCGGTTCCTGGTGTGTCCGCTGTGCCGTGCGTGTGATCATTGCTTGTACAGCCCTCTCGCAGTGTCCGGAGCAAGTATGGTGGGTCTGACACACCGGTGTCAATGTGTTCTTTTTTCCATTTCCAGGAGTGTATGTGATGGGAACTACGGTTACTGATCTGCAATAGTGTTTCAGCATTGTGATATACCACCCACAAGAGCGATTTTACTTTTCATTGTGTCAATTACCCTCATTTATTGTGATGGAAGATATAAAAATCTGATCAATGACTTTCTCTATGGTCTTTCTGCAGAAGTTTTGTAGCTTCCTCCACAGATCATTTCCAATTGTTCTGACCAGCTGTTGTTAAAACGTTTACATGAAAAATTACTGTGAGAGTACCTTTTTTTGGACAAAATATTTATGTGACAGTTCCTCCCATTTCAACAGTACCACCTTTAAACTTACCTCTACTTAGTCCATAGCCTCTCTATTACTTCTGCCTGTTTCCATATGTATTTTATATTTTTTGGAGATTCTACTGGGTTTTTAATAACTTTTCTCAGCGCATTGCAAGGCAGCCTTTCCTGAGGATCATTGAGAGAATTTAACTGAGACATGAAAAATTCTCTTTGGTTTTCAAGATGTCTTTATTGTCTCTGTGAGCCTTGCTACAACTGTGTTTCTGATGATAATTTTATATGTTGTTCCAGAAAATACCTTCTCATTTAGAAAAGTAGTTGACTTTATCATCAACAATTTTGATTGACACACAACATCAGAGTCCATATGTTTTAAATAGTAATTTATTAATGTGAATCTTTTACTGGCATAACTTAACTTGCTACCTACCACAGATAGTTAAACAACTATCATGAACTAACATACCATTTAGAATTTGTTTTATTAATATATTGTCATATCTGCCATTGTCTACAAAAATGTTGTCTTTCAGACTTAAATCATTGTTTATCACTCTTGTAGGGAAGTTAAAAATTGTAGAGAGATTTAAAAAGTGCATTAAATTGCTTACATTTTCTGTTTTTGTTAATTAACAAGAAGCTACCATTCAAAACATGAAGTATTATCATTTGTTGGATTTTTGTATACAAATGAGTGAAAAATTAGGGAGGAAATGTCAAAAACAAATTATTTTCCCTATTTTCATTCACTAGTTCCAATGCCATCTTATTTTGAGGTATCTCTTCTTTCAATCTACCTGTCCTATTGAAATTAGGAAAACTATAAATTCACTCAAAAGTAAAAGCTCACAGGAAATTGATGGCATTTCCAACAGAGTACTAAAAGCTTGTTCCCAGCGGATAAGTAAGATTCTCAGCCACATGTGTAGTAGCTCACTGAAACAGGGCATTTTTCCAGATAGACTGAAATATGCTATTGTTAAACCATTGCATAAAAAAGGGGATAGGTCTGATACTAACAACTACCACCCAATCTCACTTCTGACATTTATCTAAAATTCTTTGAAAAGTAATGTATTCAAGAGTACCATCATATATTTGTAAAAATGAAGTACTAACAAACTGACAGTTTGGTTTTCAGAAAGGCTTTTCAACAGAAAATGCCATATATGCTTTCACTAATCAAATATTAAATCCTGTGAATAACTGAACATCACTCACTGGGATATTTTGTTATCTTTCAAATACATTTGACTGTGTGAATCATGAAATTCTTCTACTCATAGATAATCTTAAGTATTGTGGTATGAGTGGGACAGTGCACAAATGGCTTAATTCATATTTAACTGTAAGAATGCAGATGGTTGAAATTAATAGTGCAGACAACCTGCAAAAATCAGCAGAGTCATCGAACTGTGGAGGTATCAAGAATGATGTCCCACAGTTTTCAGTCTTGGGTCTGTTATTGTTCTTGGTATATATATTAATAACTTGCCACTCTACATTCATGATGATGCAAAGCTAGTTCTTTTTGCTGATGATACAAGTATAGCAATCACACCCAACAAGCAAGAATCAGTTGAGGAAATTGTAAACAATATCTTTCAGAAAATTATTAAGTGGTCCTCTACAAATGGACTCTCATCCAAGCAATTCTGCTAGGCTATGTGTTTTTACCTATTTGATCCTCTGCTCCCTTCACTATTTCATCTCTCAAAGCTACCCATTGATTTCCTGCCATATTGCTTTCCCCTGTTCTAGTCAATCATTGCCTAATGCTCCCACTGAAACTCTCAACAACCTCTCGTTCTCTCAACTTATCCAGTCTCCATCTCCTTACCTTTTTGCAAGTTCTTTAGTTTTAATCTAAAGTTCATAACCAATAAGTTGTAGTCGGTGTCCACATCTGCCCCTTGAAATATCTTACAATTTAAAATGTGGCTCTGAAATCTCTGTCTTACAATTATATATTCAAACTAAAACCTTCTGGTTTCTCCAGGTCTCTTCCATGTATACAGCCATCTTTCGTGACTCTTAAACCAAGTGTTAGTGATGATTCAATTAAGCTCTGTGCAAAATTTTACTATGTGGCTTCCTCTTTCATTCCTTTCCCCCAGTCCATATTCACCTATTATTTTGCCTTCTTTTCCTTTCTGTACAGTTGAATTCCAGTCTCTCTTCACAATTAAATTTTCATCTCCCTTAACTGTCTGAATAATTTCCTTTATGTCAAAATTTTCATCTCCCTTAACTATCTGAATAATTTCCCTTATCTCACCTTTCCCTACAGTCGAATTCCAGTCCCTCTTCACAATTAAATTTTCAACTTTCTTAACTATCTGAATAATTTCCTTTATCTCACCATACATTTCTCCAATCTCTTCATCATCTGCTAGTTGGCAAATGAACTTCTACTACTGTGGTGGTTGTTGGCTTTGTATCTCTCTTGGCTATGATAATATGTTCACTATGCTGTTCATAGTAGCTTACCCGCATTTCTATTTTCTTATTGATTATTAAATCTAATGGAGCATTACCCTTATTTGATTTTGTATTTATAGCCTTATATTCACCTAACCAGAAGTCCTGCTCCTCTTGTCACCGAACTTCACTGATTTCCACTATGTCAAGCTTCAACCTACCCATTTCCTTTTTTAAATTTTCTAACCTACCTACCCAGTTAAGGGATCTAACATTCCAAGCTACGATCTGTAGAACGCCAGTTTTGTTTCTCCTGAGGACGACATCCTCCTAAGTAGTCCCCTCCCCCCCCCTCCCCCCCCCTCCGAGATCTGAATGTGGGACTATTTTACCTCTGGCATATTTTACCCAAGAGGATTCCATCATCATTTAACCATACAGTAGAGCTTCACACCCTCAGGGAAAATTACAGCTGCAGTTTCCTCGTGCTTTCAGCTGTTCACAGTATTAGCACAGCAAGGCCGTCGGTTGATGTTACAGTGCCAGATCAGTCAATCGTCCAGATTGGTGCCCCTCCAACTACTGAAAAGGCTGCTGCCCCTCTTCAGGAACCACATGTTTGTCTGGCTGCTCAACAGATACCCCTCTGTTGTGAGGTGTGTGAAATCTTATGGGACTTAACTGCTAAGGTCATCAGTCCCTAAGCTTACACACTACTTAACCTAAATTATCCAAGAACAAACACACAGCAAAGACTCAAACCTCTGCCGGGACCAGCTGCATAGTCCGTGACTGGAGCACCTTAGACCGCTCGGCTAATCTCGCGCAGCCACCTGCAGTACAGCTATCTGTATCACTGAGGTAGGCAAGCCACCTTACCAACAGCACAGTCCATGACTTACTGGGGGGGGGCGGGGGGGGGGGCAATTGTGGTAGTATATTTGTGTAAATGACACAATAAATCTGAATACTCGTACTTCGAAGCATCATCAAATGTGTTGCGTGTAGTGAATACCAATTTGGCAATAGTGAACCAGATGTGGGTTTGATCTACTAAGAATGGAAGCAGATTTGGAGCTGTACATGGCACTGTCACAGTATTGTAGGGAAGGTGTCTGTTGATTAGATATAGGTGTATCAATATGTAGAACCCCACTTGGTCTGCCGTGTGGTGGAGCGGCCAGAAATGTTCTGGCGTGGCTCACCCGGTCGAGCTCCACCGACAGGTAGAAATGGATCCAATGGGAGGGTGGGGTCAGATCCAGCCGTTTCTCTGTAGGAGGAGAGTTGATCAGGTCAGCCTCTGGGTGTGGCGAATGTTGTCACATGGCGGAGGGAGTTTCGTGTGCACACGTGGTACGGTGGAAAAATTCAGTTACGCTTACACTTTCGGATGTGATACGTTCCGAATCTTTTGTTGCACTGTGGTACAGTAATTCCCAAGTCCAGTTGCTAACAGTCTCTGGTCAATGGCGCTGCTTGACACAAAATTTTGCCTGGATTCCATTACTTGTTATCGGGTGGCAGGTGCAGCTGAAAGGGTTCCAATATACTTGAAGCACAGTACGCTGAACCTCCCTTGTGGTGGACAGATATGAGCGACCAGACCCTTGACGACAAGTACGCCTGCCCTCAGGTTACCATGCAGTCCAAAATAGGGCTATTGTCACATCACAACGCACCATAAATGTGGGTATTGCACGATTAGATCATCTGGACAAATGGTGATCCACAATGGAGTCCAATTAAAACTCTGTCAGGTGCTGATAATGCTGTTCCCACCTATTGTGTATCGAACCACGCCTGGTAACGCCACTACACACGAACAACGCCAATGCAGTCTTGTGTCCGTCCTACCTGTCAGAGGGAATTGCAATTCTATTCACTTATATAACCGCCGATAGTGAGTACTTGTACGAAGCTATATCTTTTGAATGCTTTATTTTCTTGTCAGACAATGTAGCTTGCCTAGAAAATGTTGTTCCAAAATTGCTTTAAAACGGTACTGCGTTATTATCAGAAGCTTTCCAAGGGAAAGCTTTGTCTAGTACGAGAGCATAAACATATGAACTGAAAGTACGACACTTTCTGAAAGTAATTCCAGTAGACTTATACTTCAGTCTTTACCATCGTCATTGAAATAGTGCTTACAAATCTTGGCATTGCTGTTGACTGTGAAGTGATCGAAACTGCAATAACTGCGTAGTGATTTCGAGAACTGATACTGTCTACATCTAGTTAGATACTCCGAAAGCCACCGAATGGCGCGTGGCGGCGGGTACCCTGCACCCACTACTAGTCATTTTCTTTCCTGAAACTTCCTGACAGATTAAAACTGTGTGCCAGACTCGAACTCGGGACCTCATATCAGCGCACACTCCGCCGCAGAGTGAAAATATCATTCTGCATCTTCCTTCCTGTTTCACTCGCAAATAGAGCGAGGGAAAAACAACTTTCTATATGCATCTGCATGATCCATACTTTCTCGTATCCTATCTTCGTGGTCCTTATGCGAAATGTATATTGGCGGCAGTAGAATCATTCGGCAATAAGCTTCTCTAAATTTTCTCAATAATGCTTCTCGAAAAGAACGTCGCCTTCCCTCCAAGGATTCCCATTTGACTTTTCGAATTATCTCTGTAACACTTTCGTGTTGTTCGAACCTACCGGTAACAAATCTAACAGCCTACCTTTGAATTGCTTCGATGTCCTCCTTAAATCCAACCTGGTATGGATCCCAAAAACTCGAGCAGTACTCAAGAATAGGTCTCACCAGAGTCCTATATGCGGCCTCCTTTGCAGATGAACCACACTTTCCTAAAATTCTCCCAATAAACCGCAGTCGACCATACACCTTCCCTATCACAGCCCTCACATCTTGGTTCCATTTCATATCGCTTTGCAACGATGCGCCCAAATATTTAAACGCCCCGACTGCGTCGAGCAGTACACTACTAATGCTGTATCCGAACATTACGGGTTGTTTTTCTTACTAATCTTCATTAATTTACATTTTTCTATATTTATAGCTAGCTACCATTCATCACACCATATAGGAATTACGTCTAAGTCGTCTTGTATCCTCCTACACTCACTCAACGATGACACCGTTCTGTACACCATAGCATCATCAGCAAACAGTCGCAGATTGCTGCTCACCCTGTTAGCCAGATCATTTATGTATATAGAAAATAACAACGGACTTATCACACTTCCCAGGGGTCCTGATAACGATACACTTGTCTCTGATGAGCACTCGCCGTCGAGGATAACATGCTGGGTTCTATTACTTACGAAGTATTCGAGTCGCTCACAGATCAGGGAACCTATTCCTTATGTTTGTGCCTTTCTTAACAGTCTGCAGTGGGGCGCCGTGTGAAATGCTTTCAGGAATTCTGGAAATATGCAATCTGCCTGTTGCGCTTCTACCGTGTTCTATGTCCATATAATGCGACCCACTGTGAAGTGCATGGTAGGGGTATGTTCCACTGTACCAGTTATTAGGGCCCTTACTCGTTGCATTCACGTATGAAGCGCAGGAAAAACGATTGTTTAAATGCCTCTGTGCGTGCTGTAATTAATCTAATCTTACCTCATGATCCCTATGGGAGCGATATGTAGGGAGCTCTAATACACTACTGGCCATTAACATTGCCACACCAAGAAGGAATGCAGATGATAAACGGGTATTCATTGGAAAAATATATTATACTAGAACTGATGTGTGATTACATTTTCACGCAATTTGGGTGCATAGATCCTGAGAAATCAGTACCCAGAACAACCACCTCTGGCCGAAACAACGGCCTTGATACCCCTGGGAATTGAGTCAAACAGAGCTTGGATGGCGTGAAGAGGTACAGCTGCCCATGCAACTTCAACACGATACCACAGTTCGTCAAGAGTAGTGACTGGCGGCCGGCCGGAGTGGCCGTGCGGTTCTAGGCGCTACAGTCTGGAACCGCGCGACCGCTACGGTCGCAGGTTCGAATCCTGCGTCGGGCATGGATGCGTGTGATGTCCTTAGGTTAGTTAGGTTTAATTAGTTCTAAGTTCTAAGTTTCTGATGACCTCAGAAGTTGAGTCGCATAGTGCTCAGAGCCAGTAGTGACTGGCGTATTGTGAGGAGCCAGTTGCTTGGCCACCATTGATCAGACGTTTTCAATTGGTGAGAGATCTGGAGAATGTGCTGGCCAGGGCAGCAGCCGAACATTTTCTGTATCCAGAAAGGCCCCTACAAGACCTACAACATGCGCTCGTGCATTATCCTGCTGAAATGTAGTCTTTCGCAGGGATCGAATGAAGGGTAGAGCCACGGGTCGTAACACATCTGAAATGTAACGTCCACTGTTCAAAGTGCCATCAATGCGAACAAGAGGTGACCGAGACGTGTAACCGATGGCACCCCATTCCTTCACGCCGGGTGATACGCCAGTATGGCGATGACGAATACACGCTTCCAATGTGCGTTCACCGCGATGTCGCCAAACACGGATGCGACCGTCATGATGCTGTAAACAAAACCTGGATTCATCCGAAAAAATGACGTTTTGCCACTCGTGCACCCAGGTTCGTCGTTGAGTACACCATCGCAGGCGCTCCTGTCTTGATGCAGCGTCAAGGGTAACCGCAGCCATGGTCTCCGAGCTGATAGTCCATGCTGCTGCAAACGTAGTCGAACTGTTCGTGCAGATGATTGTTGTCTTGCAAACGTCCCCATATGTTGACTCAGGGATCGAGACGTGGCTGCACGATCCGTTACAGCCATGCGGATAAGATGCCTGTCATATCCATTGCTAGTGATACGAGGCCGTTGGGATCCAGCACGGCGTTCCGTATTACCCTCCTGAACCCACCGATTCCATATTCTGCTAAAAGTCACTGGACCTCGACCAACGCGAGCAGCAGTGTCGCGATACGATAAACCGCAATCGCGATAGGCTACAATCCGACCTTTATTAAAGTCGGAAACGTGATGGTACGCATTTCTCCTCCTTACACGAGGCATCACAAGAACGTTTCACCAGGCAACGCCGGTCAACTGCTGTTTGTGTATGAGAAATCGGTTGGAAACTTTCCTCATGTCAGCACGTTGTAGGTGTCGCCACCGGCGCCAACCTTGTGTGAATGCCCTGAAAAGCTAATCATTTGCATATCACAGAATCTTCTTCCTGTCGGTTAAATTTCGCGTCTGTAGCACGTCATCTTTGTGGTTAGCAATTTTAATGGCCAATAGTGTATATTCCCAGATTCGTCATTTGAAACTGGATTTGAAACTTTGTCAGTAGATTTTCTCGGGATAGTTTCCGTCTATTATCAAGAGTCTGCCAGTTCAGTTCTTTCAACATCCAGTGACTCTTTCCCGTGGGTCTAACAAAGTTGTGGCCATTCTTGCTGCCCTTCTCTTTATAATTCAATATCCCTTGTGTTACATCCAAGTATTTGTTCGAGTTTACAGATTTCGACTGTGACTCACTAGTATTATATTCGTAGGTTATTATGTTTTTTCGTTTAGTGAAGTGCACAATTTTACATTTCTGAACGTTTAAAGCAAGTTGCCACCCCTTCCACCACTTTGAAATCTTATCAAGGTCTGACTGAATATCTGTACATCTTCGTTCAGACTGTACTTAATTGTACATAGCTGTATCATCTGTGAAAAATTTGAAGTTACTATTAGTATTGTCTGCAAGATCATTAATGTAAAACTTTAACACCCAACACATTTGTCTGGGTTACATCAAAGCTACTTCTACACCTGTCGATGACTCTCCATCCAAGATAACATACCGTGTCGTCCCTAATGAGAAATCCTCAATCCAGTACATACAGGGTGGCGCACGAAATGTGTTACCAATTGTTTCTTTCACAATTTACGACGCACATTAGATATCCCGCTTGGATCTCCACAGCAGTACCAGCAGAGCTTGGAAAAGCAAATGTGTTACGAAATGACGTGTAATTCACGATACTGCCGCTAGGAGACTCGTAAGCAGCAATGGCTGACAATGGAAGACTGACGACACAGCAACGATCGGCAATTGTGTTACTTTTTCATGAAACGAAAAGCCTTGTTGTGACTCAGAGGCGTTTTCGACAACAGTTTAACACACGATGGGTCCCTTGCAAGAAGACCATCCACAGGTTGTACGATAAATTTGTACAGGAAGGAACAGTATTGGATGCGAAACTACCTCGGCCTAAGCCTGTTTGTGCGCCGGAGAATATTGAAGCGGTACGAATTGGTGTACAGAGAAGTCCCGGGAAATTGTGTAGAAAGGTAGCAGTGCAACTGGGAATATCCAGACGCTCCGTTCAACTCATTAAGTGACCTCCATACGTACCCATACAAGATGACCTGTGCACAGAAGCTCACTGAAGAACACAAGCAGCAGAGACTACTGTTTGCTCAGTGGGCGGAGGATACGGAAGAAACTCTCAACAACGTTTGGTTTTCAGACGAGGCGCATTTTCATTTAGACAGTGTGGTTAACAAACAAAATGTACGCTTTTGGGCCACTAAAAACCCACAAGTGCTTCATGAACGACAACATTATGCCCTGAGGATTACAGCGTGGGCAGCAGTTTCCAGTCACGGACTTATTGGACCCTTTTTCTTTGAAGAAACTGTGAACAGCGGGAGTTATTTGAGCGTGCTTCGCAGTAGCTTCATTCCACAGCGTCTTGCTACTGCCTTGCCCTTCAACACGAAAGATGGAGCAAGGCCACATACTGCAAACACTGTGTTGGAGTTTTGACACGAGCATTTCGACATGCGGATCGTTTCACTCACGTTTCCAGGTTACTTCAATGACGGACAAAATTGGCCCCCCAATAGTCCAAACCTCAATCCATGTGACTCTTTTCTTTGCGAGTACGTAATGGAAAAAATTTTCCCTAAACGTCCACGTGATTTAATGGAGCTCAGAAGGCTTATTCTTCAAGCTTGCAGTGAAATTACGGAAGACATGTGCCGTAGGGTAATCACTAACTTCAGTGTTCGTTTGAAGGAAGTTAGGAAACGAAATGGTGGACATATTGAGCATGTGCTGAGTTAGAACAAATCTCCATGGACGGCTCTTCATTGTAGTATATGTTCCTTTCAGATTGTATTGACAATAAAGTTTATATTCAAAAACTAAATGGTAACACATTTCGAGCGCCACCCTGTATATCGTCTGATACTCCATGTGATCGTACTTTTGATAAGAAGCGTAGGTATAATACTGAGTCAAATGCTTCACGGAAATTGAGAAATACTGTATCTACCTGAATGCCTTGACCCATGGCATTCAAAATGTCATGTGAGAAAAATATGAGTTGAGTTTCACATGGGCTATGTTTTTGAAATCAATGAGGTTTGGCGTATAGGACGTTATTCTGTTCGAGATAACTCATAACGTTTGAGCTTAGAATAAGTTCTAAGATTCTACAAGAAATAGATCAAGGATAAAGGGCCGTATTCTTGTGGATCACTTCTGCTACCTTTCAAAATGGTTCAAATGGCTCTGAGCACTATGGGACTTAACATCTGATGTCATCAATCCCGTAGAACTTAGAACTACTTAAACCTAAATAACCTAAGGACATCACACACATCCATGCCTGAGGCAGGATTCGAACCTGCGACCTTAGCGGTCACGCGGTTCCAGATTGAAGCTCCTAGAGCTGCTCGGCCACACGGCCGGCTTCTGCTACCTTTCTTGTAGACAGGTTGACCTGTGCTTTTTTCCAGCTACTGAGTACAGAGAGACTAACTCAGCCGAAAATAGGGTGTAGAATCTGACAGGGATTACATCAGGCCCTGGAGCTTTGTTTGGCTTTAACGATTCTACCTGTTTCTCGACGCCACTGACACTAATATCTATTTCACTCATCTTTTTAGTGGTACGAGAATTAACCTGGGGCAGTAATCCTGGATTTTCTTTTGTAAAGGATTTTTTGAAAACAAAATTAAGCATTTCTACTTTTGTTTTGCTACTCTAAATTTCAGTTCCTGTCTCGTTCATGAGTGACTGCTGTGACACTAATAGCCTTTATATATAACCAGAATTTCTTTCAGATTTGTGAAAGATCATTTAACAATATTCTCTTAAGGTAGTCATTTAAAGCTTCATGCACTTGTGGAGCGGCAGGTTATAATTCTAGTATATGTTGTTTTGCCGTATTTCTCACGCGAGTCTTGCAACTACATTTATAGTCAGCCAAAAAGCGATGGAGAACATACTGACCATAGTTTCCAGTCTGCACGGCCACATTCTGGCCCAGCCCACTGAAATAAATGTTTATATTCTTTTTCTACTTAGCGGGATCAGGACTATGATTATAAATGAGGTATAAAGCTCTAATTCATACATATATTCAGTAAAGTATCTCTCGCACAACACATTGAAAACCACTATGTTCAATTGACAGTAAATCCCTCTATTCTACATAGCACAACTAGCAGTTCAGAGGCGACCTCTACGGTAGGCTCCTACCAAATTGTCTTTCGCCTTCACTACGAATACGCAAATAAATGTTCGAGATAAATGCTCGGCACAAAAGTGGAAATAATAGTCACCACTTGCCACACGGATTTGTAATTATCTCGGAGTGCACACTAACTGTTACTTTTGAGAAATCAAAGCGATCCAGGACAGCGTACAGCAGTGGCGTAGCGTGGTTGTAAAGGTTGGGGAGACACTGTAGTTATTATAGGGAGACAAAATAGTACAATAAACAATCATTTAAACAAATGAAACAAAATACATCAAATAAAACAACAACAGTTACTACGACTACTACTACTAGTAGTACTACCATTACCACTACCACCGCCACTAATAATAATAATAATAATAATAATAATAACCAACTTGTTCAAGAACCGATGATAAATTTGTAGAACTCCAGCAGCAAGAGAGGAAGCATTTATATTTTCTTTTACAAAAGTGCAATGCGCCTGTCTTTTCCTGCCACGAATAAGTCTATAACTCGGTCTATAAAGATCTGATCACTGGATAGCTGTCCAAGTAGTGTCTTTTCTGTTGCTAACGTGCTCAAACACGACAGCCGGATGTTGGACATTGAATTCCTTAAATAATTCTTCACTCGTTCAAGAGAACTCATGCTTCGTTCACTGCTTGCTGTAGTTGCGGGTAGGGTCAAAACCAAACACAGGAACTTCGTTGTTTCTTCATAAACGGAGTCTAAATCATTGGTGACAATGTACTTTAAGAGAGTTCTTGGAGATAAGTGTTTTTTCTCATCAGCGTTTATGTTACACAGTTCATTTTCAAGTTGTTCTTGTTTGAAAAAAGGGTACTGTTCTAATAATTGAAGTAGTTTCAACTTTGGGAATTCTGTTTGATAGTTAGCAGTAGAGGGTAGGAGGAGTCGGGGCAGACCAAGGAGAAGGTACGTGGATTCGGTTAAGAATGATTTTGAAGTAATAGGTTTAACATCAGAAGAGGCACCAATGTTAGCACTGAATAGGGGATCATGGAGGAATTTTATAAGGGGGCTATGCTCCAGACTGAACACTGAAAGGCATAATCAGTCTTAAATGATGATGATGATGATGATGATGATGAGTTCGGGAAATACTTTTCGTTCAAAGGTTCAACAAACTGAATTTGGGAAAAGTCTTAAAACTTTCTTTCCATCTGAACAATTTGCAAATCCAGTATCTCGTAAGTTAATGCCCTGAGAGATGTCTTTTGACTGTCACAGAATGGTAAGTTACCATTCAAACACAAGCTGCATTTAATGCATTCATCAACGAATGTTTCCGTTCTTAACTGTTGTAAGTTTCTCAAAATATTTCTTATTTCGTCGTGGCAAGCAGTTATACTGGCAGATTTTGACTGAAAAACATTAAAGAGATGATCAACATAAACAAAACACCCTCGTTAGAAGCAAAGGCAGTATACAAACGTAGGATCATCCATCCGCTGTTTCATTCCCACAGCACAGCTCAAAGATTGTGGATCCCACTGAGAGTCTGTATCATGAAATATATAATTAAAAACACTATATAACCCTGAGAAATGACTAGATGTTTCTGAAACTGCCCTGGAACGAAAGTACCAGCGAGTGTTGCTTGCATGTGGCAGTTTAAATCTTTTCTCAGTCAGCAATACAGTTCGTTTTGATGATTTGCTAAAAAACGAATGGAATGCAGTAAGATCACTTACTAACACGCGTACTTGTCGTATGATTTTGGAGGCATGTAACAGTACCAAATTCAGTTGGTGTGCGTAACAATGAATAAACAGCGCATAGGGACAGAACTGCTTCACCAATTGTTGTAGTCCTCTTTCTCTGATCGCCATTACTAAAGCGCCTTCATATGTTTAAGTAACCACTTTTCCTTCCACATTCCATTCTTCCAATACTTCATGAATAATGTTTGACAAACCTTCAGCAGTTTTATCTCCAGAAAAATCCAACGAATCTTTCCTCAATTTTGTCTGCAATACAGTACATAAATATTATACTCATTTGACTCTTGCATGACACGTCTAATGTTTCATCAGCCTGAATCGAAATGAAATTGCAGTTCTGAATTTCAGATTTTATTTTCTCATTAAATGCCAGAGTTATCATTTGTATTACTTATCTCCAAGAACTCTCTTAAAGTACATTGTCACCAATGATTTAGACTCCGTTTATGAAGAAATTACGAAGTTCCTGCGTTTGGTTCAAAATGGTTCAAATGGCTCTGAGCACTATGGGACTTAACTTCTAAGGTCATCAGTCCCCTAGTACTTAGAACTACTTAAACCTAACTAACCTAAGGACATCACACACATCCATGCCCGGGGCAGGATTCGAACCTGCGACCGTAGCGGTCACGCGGTTCCAGACTGTAGCGCCTAGAACCGCTCGGCCACCCTGGCCGGCCTTGCGTTTGGTTTTGACCCTACCCGCAACTACAGCAAGCAGTGAACGAAGCATGAGTTCTCTTGAACGAGTGAAGAATTATTTAAGGAATTCGATGTCCAACATCCGGCTGTCGTGTTTGAGCACGTTAGTAACAGAAAAGACACTACTTGGACAGCTATCCAGTGATCAGATCTTTATAGACCGAGTTATAGACTTATTCGTGGCAAGAAAAGACAGGCGCATTGCACTTTTGTAAAAGAAAATATAAGTGCTTCCTCTCTTGCTGCTGGAGTTCTACAAATTTATCATCGGTTCTTGGACAAGTTGGTTATTATTAGACTTATTCGTGGCAAGAAAAGACAGGCGCATTGCACTTTTGTAAAAGAAAATATAAGTGCTTCTTCTCTTGCTGCTGGAGTACTACAAATTTGTCATCGTTCCTTGAACAAGTTAGTTGTTATTATTATTATTATTATTAGTGGCGGTGGTAGTGGTAATGGTAGTACTACTAGTAGTAGTAGTCGTAGTAACTGTTGTTGTTTTATTTGATGTATTTTGTTTCATTTGTTTAAATGATTGTTTATAGTACTATTTTGTCTCCCTATAATAACAACAGAGTCTCCCCAACCTTTACAACCACGCTACGCCACTGCTCTCTTGACTGTCGAACGCGTTTCATTAAGCACCTCTCTATTTGTTTAATATCTATTACACAGTAGTCTCTGTTTCTTTAGAAGTTTCTTTACATTGACTGTAAATCATGGAGGATCGCTCCCATCATGAACTGTTCTACTGGATCCATATCTATTCAGTGCAAGGTCAACTATACTTTTGAACTTGAGCTACATCCCACAAACTGACATGCTTACATTCAACATTTTGGAGGTTACACCGGTTATTAATGTATTAGCATTTCACATTGCAATGGCTTACCTCACGCTTATATTAAACTGTAATCTTGCAATGTTAATCACTTAAATATGTTACCTAGACAAATGTTCTTCCGAAATTTCATTACTTTACTTCACATTAATTATTTTTTGGTGTTGCGATTTTTTCCATCACTGTATAAAGGATCGCGTAACCTACGGAACACATTTTGTTCTATATATTAATCTTCCTGTCTTTTAATTAAAAATCAACATTACTTATAGCAAATCTGAAACTGTCAATGTTTAATTCAGGTTTTATTCGAGAATTATTGATTCGTAACATTAAATAGAAGGCTGTTGCAGTAAAAATTTAAAAATTACAATTTTTCATAAAACGCTAGAAAACGTAATTTCCTCAAAAAATGCAAAATTAGAAGCACAAAACAAAAATATATTAAACATCACTTCAGTACTTCGTTGAATTTATGTACTCGTAAAACATGTTACTGGCATTCATAAACAAGAATGAGATTTCCACTCTGCAAATGAGTGTGCGCTGATATGAAACATCCTGGCAGATTAAAACTGTGTGCCGTACCGAGACTCGAACTCGGGACCTTTGCCTTTCGCGGGCAAGTGCTCTACCAACGGAGCTACGCCCCTTCCTCACAGCTTCACTTCTCACAGTACCTCGCCTCCTAGCTTCCAAACTTTACAGAAGCTCTCCTGCGAACCTTGCTGTACTAGCACTCCTGGAATAAAGGATATTGCGGAGACATGGCTTAGCCACAGCCTGGGGGATGTTTCCAGAATGAGATTTTCACTCTGCAGCGGAGTGTGTGCTGATATGAAACTTCCTGGCAGATTAAAACTGTGTGCCGGACCGAGACTCGAACTCAGGACCTTTGCCTTTCGCGGGCAAGTGCTCTGCCAACCGAGTTACCCAAGCACGACTCACGCCCCTTCCTCACAGCTTCACTTCTGCCAATACCTCGCCTCCTACCTTCGAAACTTTACAGAAGCTCTCCTGCGAACCTTGCAGTACTAGCACTCCTGAAATAAAGGATATTGCGGAGACATGGCTTAGCCACAGCCGGGGGAATTTTTCGAGAATGAGATTTTCACTCTGCAGTGTAACTTGCGCTGATATGAAACTTCCTGGCAGATTAAAACTGTGTGCTGGCAAAACTCCCGAGTTCGAGTCTCGGTCCCGCACACAGTTTTAATCTACCAGGAAGTTTCATTCATAAACAACTTTCAAATTTATCAATAATTACAGAAAACTCTTGCCTTTGATCATGATGAAAAACGTTCTATATACGCAAAATAACAACAATAGTTGTATAGATTCTTTTATGTTTGTACATTTCAGGGGACTGGTCCATGAACACCAGGGGAAACCTTGAAAAAATTATCAGTTTTCTAAATAGTGTAACTCAAAGACTAAAATTTGTAAGTCCATATAATGAGTCCCATCTTTTGAGAACATTTTATGTATGAACCACAGCTTTAGCTCTCACACTTTTTTTAATCGTACATTTTTGTGCAAGTGAAATAAACCATGCTAATTATTTATGTATATCATAAGTACACGTTACTCAAAATACAAACAAAGTAGAAGGTTTAGTTCTTCCTGTATTTTATTTACACTATTATCTCGAAAGCATGCTATTGAAAAGCTGGTGCTGTCATAAACTGTGGCACATATAATTTTAAGTATGATTATCAAAAGTTTTGGAAATGAATTCACCGTTTTTCTTCAAAAAAGTACTTTATTTTCAAAGTTAAGTCACAAGGGTAGTTTACTTTATAGTCAAGTATGTTTTTAGACAGTATACAAAATTTCAGCTCTGTATCCTTAAATTGCAAAAAATGTAGCAGGCCCAGGGGTGTGAGGTAACGGGCGAGTTGTGGCGCCCTGGAAATGTTCTACGCTCAGAGTCGAGGCGGCCGCACAGGACGCTCGTCAAAGCCGCGGCTCGTTAGCGACCTCGTGATACCGACAATAGCTGGACCACGTGGGGCCAAACGTTAGCCGGGGTCCAGGCGTGGCGCGGCTGGGAATTCCATTGTGACGCTTTGTCAATGAAAGAGACTTGTACGCCGGGAGGGCCAAAGATGGCGGACTGTTCGAAACTCTAATGACAGACATTTCACAGTTCGTATAGAAATTAATAGTAGCCAGATGAATCATGATACCTCAAAAAGAAACATTTACATTACTATTATTTGCACGACGACTCTGTTGGTGTAATCAGATTTTCAATATCTTTGTTAGTTTAAAGTTTAGTATCTGACGGTAAATGATACAAGTAGCACCCAGCAACGAATTTACAAAATCTAAACGGTCCTTCCGATTTCGTCGATCTACGTGTCTTTAGAAAGCTATTAGTGTAAACCTAAATTGGTATGAATTACAGGCATGTAACTTAAATAGTACTTGAATTATTGGAGGTCAAAATGGCCGATTACTATGGATCGCGTCAGGCCATAAGTACTCCACAGTATGCTTTGTAAATATATTTATTCATCTATGTCTTTGTTTATATCCGATATATATTAGTCATGAAGAAATTGGTTAAATATTTACTGTGTTTTAGAAAGCACAGAGACATTAGGCTACTGGCCTACCTTTTGCTCTATTCCTTTGATATATAAAATTATAAACAGCCGACCAGTTGCAATGGATAAAGAAATTCTTTACCTAGGTTTCGACAAATATAAATTTGTCTTCTTCAGAAGGCAACAATTTTACATTAGTAAGGACTAATGTACCATCGCTGCTTTTACAATTGTCGGCATAGATCCATGTGTCAAAAATAAAATATAGCCCCAGAATTAGGGTTTGCCACGTTAATATAAAATAACTCGTGGATCTTGCAGAGCTAGGTTGTCGGTTGTGAGCTCTGCATTACATTAATGAAATCAAATCTGAATGTTGTCTCAGAAATATGTTAACTACTTTACAGAAACACAGTAGAATATTGCTGGTATCGAGAAGTTCAGGTGAGGTGCCGTAATGGTTGCGTAATTCAAGTACCATTACACCTTGCAGAACTAGCACTCCTGAAAGAAAGGATATTGCGGTGACATGGCTTAGCCACAGCCTGAGGGGTGTTTCCAGAATGAGATTTTTACTCTGTAGCGGAGTGTGTGCTGATATGAAACTTCCTGGCAGATTAAAAATGTGTGCCGGTCCGAGACTCGAAGTCGGGACCTTTGCCTTTCGCGGGCAAGTGCTCTACCAACTGAGCTACCCAAGCACGACTCACGGCCCCTCCTCACAGCTTTGCTTCTACCAGTACCTCGTCTCCTACCTTCCAAACTTTACAGAAGTTCTCCTGCTAAGCCATGTCTCCGCAATATCCTTTCTTTCAGGAGTGCAAGTTCTGCAAGGTTCGCAGGAGAGCTTCTGCAAAGTTTGGAAGGTAGGAGACGAGGTACTGGCAGAAGTAAAGCTGTGAGGACGGGGCGTGAGTCGTGCTTGGGTAGCTCAGTTGGTAGAGCACTTGCCCGCGAAAGGCAAAGGTCCCGAGTTCGAGTCTCGGTCCGGCACACAGTTTTAATCTGCCAGGAAGTTTCAGGGCAGTGGGTAGTTTGGAACAGGGCGGCGCGAGAGAGGGTACAGCACACGACACAGAAAGTGCCGGACGTGACGGCGCGGCGGACGCTCGGGCAGAGACTTGGAGAGTGTGGAGCGGTTTGCGCGTGGTCGCGAGAGATAGAAATACTTCAGAGCGCGGACTTGTGAACTTGTGAGACTTCCGAGGATTCTACAGTGAAGACGCAGTGTGCGTTTAGAAGTGAATATCTCGTGAGCTGTGTTGTTGTTCATAACTAATTATGTGCTGTGGGAATCTATTGTTTTTCCCGGGTTCGATTCCCGGCGGGGTCAGGGATTTTCTCTGCCTCGTGATGGCTGGGTGTTGTGTGCTGTCCTTAGGTTAGTTAGGTTTAAGTAGTTCTAAGTTCTAGGGGACTGATGACCATAGATGTTAAGTCCCATAGTGCTCAGAGCCATTTGAACCATTTTTTTGAATCTATTGTTTCCCTGTTATTCAACTTATATTTTATTTAATTGCTGGACCATCGACACCAATAAGTGTTTTGCAGAAATATACCGCATTCTCCAAAGTACTTCTACTATCCTACTCATCATTTAAAGTCGTTAAGATAGCACCTGCAGATTTTATTTAATTGCAATCTTTCACCTATAAATTTATATGTTACATTCATAATTCGCAATTGCCGAGGGATAGAAACCTTCGACCATTAGATTCATGTGTGTATTCTTATCGTATACTGTAGACTCAGCAGTATTTGTCCTGTGAGATTGATACGAAGTACAAAATGGCTAAGCAGGAATGGCTGGGGACTGATGACCATAGATGTTAAGCCCCATAGTGCTCAGAGCCAGGAATGGCTAAAGGACAAAAAAATAGTTCAGATGGCTCTAAGCACTATGGGACTTAACTTCTGAGGTCATCAGTCCCCCAGAATTTAAAACTACTTAAACCTAACTAACCTAAGGACATCACGCACATCCATGCCAGAGGCAGGATTCGAACCTGCGACCGTAGCGGTCGTGCGGTTGCTAAAAGACAAATGTGAAGATTAAGAAGCGCTTATCATTAGGGGGAAGGTAGATACCACCTACAGGGAAATTAAAGAGGTCTTTGGAGAAAAGAGAACCAGCTGTGTAAATATCAAAAGCTCAGATGGAAAGCCAGTTCTGAGTAAAGAAGGGAAAGCTCTAAGGTGGAAGGAGGTTACAGAGGGTCTGTACAAAGGAGATGAACTTGAAGGCAATATTATACATCTATCTACATCCAAATCTGCATGGATACTCTGCAAATCACGTTTAAGTGCCTGGCAGAGGTTCATCGCTCCACCTTCACAATTCTCTAATATTCCAATCTCGTAGGGCGCGCGAAAAGAACGAACACCTGTACCTTGCCGTGCGAGCTCTGATTTCCCTTATTTTGTTATGGTGATCGTTTCTCCCTATGTAGGTCGGCGTCAGCAAAATATTTTCGCATCCGGAGGAGAAAGTTGGTGACTGAAATTTCGTGAGAAGATTTCGCCGCAAAGAAAAACACCTTTGTTGTAATGATGTTCACCCCAAGTCCTGCATCATTTCAATTACACTCTCTCCCCTATTTCTTGATAATACAAAACGTAGTGTCCCTCTTTGAACTTTTTCGATGCACTCCGTCAATCCTAGCTGGTAAGAATGCCACACCGCGCAGCAGTATTCTGCGAACAAGTGTAGTGTAGGCAGTCTCATTAGTAGATCTGCTACATTTTCTAAGTGTCCTACCAATAAAATGCAGTCTTTGGTTAGCCTTCCCCACAACATTTTCTATGTTTTCTTTTCAATTTAAGTTGTTCGTAACCGTAATTCCTAGGTATTTAGTTGAACTTATGGCCTTTAGATTATACTGATTTATCGTGTAACCGAAGTTTAACGGAATCCTTTTAGCACTCATGTGGATGACCTCACACGTTTCGTTATTTAGGGTCAAATGTCAATTTTCGCACCATACAGATATCTTTTCTAAATCCTTTTGTAATTTGCTTTGATCTTCTCTTGACTTTACTAGTCGATAAATGACAGCGTCATCTGCAAACAACTTAAGACGGCTGCTCAGATTGTCTCCCAAATCGTTTATATACAGGGTGGAGAAAAATTGTGGCGCGAAATTTTCACTCTGGAGAGCTGATGCCGGTAGGAACAAAAATTACTAATGTTGTGTAAGTCGACAACGCACCATTTTGAACTACGGGAACTTGGCGCCACGTGCTCCGATTGACCTTGGGATTGTTCTGTTGCCGTTCGTCGGGTTGTCGGCTCACACATACAAATGTCCCTCGCCCCGTCACTACGGCACTACCGCAACGTGATACACACACATGTCGAATAGGTCTTGCTGTTTGTCTCCACCTCCCGCCAGAGGCATTCACACGTAAACTTCGCTTCGGGACACACACAAATCACCTGCGATTTAGTCATACAGTAAGCATGGCGTCACAGTATTCGTTTGAAGAACAACGATATAGGTTTTTTGTTTATGGACTAGCCGACGGTAGTGCGCATGAAGCTCGACGGTTGTATGAGGAACGGTACCCAGCAAGACGACGCTCACACCGGCAAATGTTTACAGCAATTCCCCGGCAACTTGGCGAAACAGGCTCATTAGCGGGATTTCATAGTGATGCTGTAAGACCTCGAACACGTCGGGATGCTGCATTTGAAGAGACTGTTCTCGAGCGCTTCGAGGAAGCACCTACGACAAGTACTCGAGCGGTTGGACACAACATGGGGGATCACTCGTCGGTTAGTCTGGGAGGTTTTGAGAGATGACGGCCTGCATCTTTTTAGTTTCCACCCTGTCCAAGCCTAAATCCTGTGGCGGACTGTGAACACAGGCTAGGGGTTTGCTGGTGGTTTCTGCGACATGTTGCACGAGATCCCGACTTCCCTGCCATTGTGTCGTTTACCGATGAGTGCACATTCCATCCGGATGGCCTTTACAACACTCGAAACGTTCATTACTTGGAAAGGGCAAATACTCACATCTCGCACGTCCACGGATACAAGGAATGATTTTCGCTCAACATTTGGGCAGGCATTGTGCTTGACCATCTGACTGGGCCAGTCTGTCTACCTCTTCGACTTACCGGGGCAAATTACCTTCACTTTTTGCAAGAAACTCTGCCCGTCCTGCTGGAAGATGTTCCCCTGGACATACGTCTACGCATGCGGTTGCAGCATGATGGAGCGTCTGCACATAATAGTCGTGCTGTGCGCGGATATTTAAATCAACTATTCGACAGCCGGGGAATTGGCAGAGGCACTCGTAGGACATGGCCCCCGCTATCACCAGACCTCACGCCACCGGACTTTTTCCTGTGGGGATTCTTCAACGTTCTAATTCACCCATCCGGACGCGAATCATTTAGAAACGAAGAGGAATTAATGTATCGCATTCAACATGCCGCCAATAACATCAGGGCAATGCCAGGAATCTCTGAAACAGTTCAGCAAAACACCTTTCGACGTTACTAAGCTTGTGTCGCGTCTGAGGGTCGCCAGGTCGAGCACCTGCTTTAAGTAAACAATGTCCTAGCTACAAAAAAGGCCCTTTTCAAGGCCGACACAATTTGTAAAAGACTTTCTGTACGCGAACTAACGGCTGCTGACGGGTTTGTTCTTGGTACTACGTCTTATAATGAAACTGCAATAGATGAGTCGGGACCTCTGCGGATTCACCCCCCTCTCCCCCGCCCCCCCCCCCCCCCCCCCCCCCAGGCCACCAGAGTGGAAGGCTGGCGCGCTACCACCGAGCGCCTTGGATACATCGCGATCTCCGGCAGGCAAAGCTTTCGCGATCATGCGTTGTCCAGATCATCCGGCAACAGGGCAATCCCGCGGCCAATCGGAGCGCGTGGCGCCAACTTTCCATAGTTAGAAAATGGTGCGTTATCGACCTACACAACAACAGTAATTTTGTTTCCTACTGGCATCAGCTATCCAGGGTTAAAATTTCGTGACACAATTTTTCTCCACCCTGTAGATAATGAGTAAAGAGAACCCCAGAAGTCACGTCTGTTTTACTTGATGACTTTCCGTCGATTACTATGAACTCTTTCTGACAGGAAATCACGAATCCAGTCACATAACTGATACGATATTCCGTGAACACGTAATTTCACTACAAGCCGCTTGTGTGGTACACTGTCAAAAGCCACCTGGAAATCCAGAAATATGGAATCAATTTGAAATCCCTTGTCAATAGCATTCAACACTTCATGCGAGTAAAGAGCTAGTTGTGTTTCACAACTACGATGTTTTCTAAATCCTTGTTGACTGTGTGTCAATAGACTGTTTTCTTCGAGATAATTCATAATGTTCGAACACAATATATGGTCCAAAATCCTGACCTAAATCGAAACAAGATCCTAGAAGTAGACGACATTCCGTCAGAACTACTGATAGCCTTGGGAAAGACGGCTACGACAAAATTCTTCCATCTGGTGTGCAAGATGTATGGGACAGGTGAAACACTCTCAGACTTCAAGAAGAATATAATAATTCCAATTCCAAAGAAAGCAGGCGCTGACAGGTGTCAGTATCACCGAACTATCAGTGTAATAAGTCATGGTTGCAAAATACTAACACGAATTCCTTACAGAATAGTGGAAAAACTGGTAGAAGGCCCCCTTGGGAGAGATCAGATCGGATTTTGGACAAATGTAGGAACAGGCAATACTGACCCTACGTCTAAATTTCGAACATAATCTACGTTTATAGCATCTGTAGACTTGATAAATGCTTTTGACAATGTTGACTGGGGTACTCTCTTCGAAATTCTGAAAGTATGGGGGTAAGGCTATTTAGAACTTGTACAAAAACGAGACGGCGGTTATAAGAATCGAGGGGCACGAAAGGGAAGCGGTGGTTCAGAAGGGAGTAAGACAGAGTTGTAGCCGTAACCCCGGTGTTAATCAGTCTGTACATTGAGCAAGCTGTAAAGGAAACCAAAGATACATCCGGAGTAGGAATTAAAAATTCAGGGAGAAGAAATAAAAAACAAGGTTTGGCGGTGACATTGTAATTCAGTCAGAGATAGGACAGGACTTGGAAGAGCAGTCGATCGAAATGGACAGTCCCTTGAAACGAGGATATAAGATGACTTCAATAAAAGCAAGACAAGGGTAATGGAATATAGTCGAATTAAATCACGTGACGCTGAGGAAATTACATTAGGAAATGAGACACTTAAAGTAGTTGATGAGTTTTGTTATTTCGGCAACAAAACAACGGAAGATGGCCGAAGTAGAGAGTATGTAAAGTGTTGACTGCCAATGGCAAGAAAATTGTTTCAGAAGGAGTGAATCGAAAATACACTCCTGGAAATTGAAATAAGAACACCGTGAATTCATTGCCCCAGGAAGGGGAAACTTTATTGACACATTCCTGGGATCAGATACATCACATGATCACACTGACAGAACCACAGGCACATAGACACAGGCAACAGAGCATGCACAATGTCGGCACTAGTACAGTGTATATCCACCTTTCGCAGCAATGCAGGCTGCTATTCTCCCATGGGGGGGGACAGATCCGGAGATCTTGCTGGCCAGGGTAGTTTACTTACACCTTCTAGAGCACGTTGGGTGGCACGGGATACATGCGGACGTGCATTGTCCTGTTGGAACAGCAAGTTCCCTTGCCGGTCTAGGAATGGTAGAACGATGGGTTTGGATGAACCGTGCACTATTCAGTGTCCCCTCGACGATCACCAGTGGTGTACGGCCAGTGTAGGAGATCGCTCCCCACACCATGATGCCGGGTGTTGGCCCTGTGTGCCTCGGTCGTATGCAGTCCTGATTGTGGCGCTCACCTGCACGGCGCCAAACACGCATACGACCATCATTAGCACCAAGGCAGACGCGACTCTCATCGCTGAAGACGACACGTCTCCATTCGTCCCTCCATTCACGCCTGTCGCGACACCACTGGAGGCGGGCTGCACGATGTTGGGGCGTGAGCGGAAGACGGCCTAACGGTGTGCGGGACCGTAGCCCAGCTTCATGGAGACGGTTGCGAATGGTCCTCGCCGATACCCCAGGAGCAACAGTGTCCCTAATTTGCTGGGAAGTGGCGGTGCGGTCCCCTACGGCACTGCGTAGGATCCTACGGTCTTGGCGTGCATCCGTGCGTCGCTGCGGTCCGGTCCTAGGTCGACGGGCACGTGCACCTTCCGCCGACCACTGGCGACAACATCGATGTACTGTGGAGACCTCACGCCCCACGTGTTGAGCAATTCGGCGGTATGTCCACCCGGCCTCCCGCATGCCCACTATACGCCCTCGCTCAAAGTCCGTCAGCTGCACATACGGTTCACGTCCACGCTGTCGCGGCATGCTACCAGTGTTAAAGACTGCGATGGAGCTCCGTATGCCACGGCAAACTGGCTGACTAGTGGTCGGCAGGAAATCGCGTATCTGTTAGAAATCACAGTGACTGAGAAGTCACAGATATCACAGTAGCAACTTTACAAAATCTAACTGCGATTTCAGTCACAGTTAGCAGTCGCAAGTAGTATGTCACATTCAAAGACGTGAGCCATCTATTGGTCGAATTTAGCACTGCTTTCTGCGATTTCAGTGACAAGTCGCAACTAAGAGTTGCAAGTAGCAACTAAAAAGCGTGGTTAACAGTGGCATCTGTTGGCCAAATTTCGTACTACGTCCATCTCTGCGGTACGCTATGGAGTCAAACTGCGATTTCCGTGACAAGTCGCAACTAAGAGTCGCCAGTAGCAACTAAAAAGCGCAGTTAACAGTGCCATCTTTTGGCCAAAGTTCGTACTACGTCCATCTCTGCGATACGGTATCTAGTCTAACTGCGATTTCCGTGACAAGTCGCAACTAAGAGTCGCAAGTAGCAACTAGAAAGCGCGGTTAACAGTGCCATCTGTTGGCCAAAGTTTGTACTACGTCCATCTCTGCGATACGGTATCGTGTCTAACTGCGATTTCCGTGACAAGTCGCAAGTAGCAACTAAAAAGCGCAGTTAGCACTGCCATCTGTTGAGCAAAGTTCATACTACGCTATTCGCTACCGAGTCAAACTGCGATTTCTGTGACAAATCGCAACTAAGAGTCGCAAGTAGCAACTAAAAAGCGCAGTTAACATACTTTTCCTCGTGTCATCTGTTGACCGACGTACGTACTTCGTTATGAGAGCCTTGTGCCTCACGAGATCGATGTGCTGCGTGTGCATATGAAGGGCTTATTTCAATAGTGGTACAAGTCCATTTTTGTTCATTTTGAGATACAGAGTCGTAAAGTTAAATGAGCGCTGACAAATCTGCATTTGAGATACCAGAAATATTCAAGCATATGGCTTCTTGCTAGAGATGAACCTTTATTTATGTTTGTTTGGATCACTAATTTCAGAAGCATTATAGACAGAAAAGTGGAGGTAATGGACTTGTACCACTATTGAAATAAGCCCTTCATATTATATGACGACATGCACATTCAGCATCAGTTATGGTTGGTCAAATACTGCTGTGACTCTGAATGTATTATATTAATAAGAAACAGCATTGCCTTTTTCTCCTGAAAATATTAAGTAACGTAACAAATGTGTTTGATTCTGCTTCAAATATGACAGTTTTGGTTAATACTCCACATGCCTACAGGACTTTGCAATGTTAACACAGCAAAACTCAGACGTCTGTATAAGTGTAGAGAAACGAAAACAGTCATATGAATGCCTCACTTTTGTTCCGACACAGTTCAAGACTCGGGAGAAAAGTTTTACACCTGGTGTTCTACATGGCAACTTCACACACAATAACTTTTTGTCGACACTACTACCACCTACATAAGTAAGCTTTTCCTGTGTTACTTTCAAGTAATGCACTTAAGCTATTCCTGATTTAACTGGAAGATCTGTACTTCCCACCTTCATATCAACAGCCTCAAAATGCATATTGTAGACTTCGGGATAAGTTACAGGTCAGTGTCACACCAAGATTGTGGAGAAAGGGGGGGGGGGGGGCGGCATGTCACTCTCCAACAAGTGTTTACCAATAAGTAAGTGGCGGAAAATTATGGGTATAGGGTGGCTTAAACATGTGGAAAATGAGATTTTTATTATTCACTCACTGTATTTGACATTTATTATTCCTTTAAAATCGCACAACAACTTCAATAAAACACAGTTTAATCATTCACACATTTATTTCACAATTATTTCACTTTTAAACTGCCAATCCTCTAAGAGCTGTCTTGAATCTTCACGAGTCTCTCTCAAAAACAGCCTTGATGTGGATAGATACGTACAGCAACCAGTAATCAGGGTCAGAACTGTGTCTGCAAAAACACAAGGATTATTAAACAATTTTTGCTGTCATTAATTACTAGCAATATAATTGACAGAGTAGATTGCTAATATTTGCTATAATGAATATCACATTTGCAAGAACGATCTCACTAAAGTAATTAAGTCCATCGAAACGCTTAGAAACTAACCTCTCGTCTGACGAAAACGGTCTAAAGACGCAGTGGCAATTTCTTCAGATCTGTTGACTATGATATTTTGAGTTATCACTTTACTGAGTGACTGAAATGTAGTTCAGGTACCTGTGAACATAACAATATGTTAGAATTCATTTTCTAAATACGAACTATTATGGTACTGTACGGCTACTTACATATTAATTACACTATTAATATTTTGCAGTTGTTTCTTTAATACAAAATTAAAGCCAACGGAAGAAAAAACGTAAAACATACTTGCCAATGACAGGTTTGTTGAGATGCAATTTTCTGTGTTGACAGATGTAACTTTTTCATATGGTGGTAAGTCGCAGAAATCGCAGGAATCACAGAAATCGCAGAAGTAGCAGAAGTCACAGAAATCGCAGAAGTAGCAGAAGTCACAGAAATCGCAGAAGTAGCAGAAATCGCAGAAGTAGCAGAAGTCACAGAAATCGCAGAAGTAGCAGAAATCGCGGAAGTAGCAGAAATCGCAGAAATAGCAGTGGCGGAGGGAACACGACTTATGTTCCTTAACTGCGACTCTTAACTGCGACAAATCACAGTTAAGAATAACAGATACTGAAAAGTAGCATTCACAGAAATCACTGATATCGGAAAATCGCAGTTTAGCCCATCACTATGGCTGACACTGACGGCGGCGGTGCACAAATGCTGCGCAGCTAGCGCCATTCGACGGCCAACACCGCGGTTCCTGGTGTGTCCGCTGTGCCGTGCGTGTGATCATTGCTTGTACAGCCCTCTCGCAGTGTCCGGAGCAAGTATGGTGGGTCTGACACACCGGTGTCAATGTGTTCTTTTTTCCATTTCCAGGAGTGTATATTATACTAGAACTGATATGTCATTACATTTTCGCGCAATTTGGGTGCATAGATCCTGAGAAATCAGTACCCAGCACAACCACCACTGGCCGTTATAACGGCCTTGATACGCCTGGGCATTGAGTCAAACAGAGCTTGGATGGCGTGTACAGGTACAGCTGCCCATGCAGCTTCAACACGATACCACAGTTCATCAAGAGTAGTGACTGGCGTATTGTGACGAGCCAGTTGCTCGGCCACCATTGACCAGACGTTTTCAGTTGGTGAGATATCTGGAGAATGTGCTGGCCAGGGCAACAGTCGAACATTTTCTTTATCCAGAAAGGCTCGTACAGGACCTGCAACATGCGGTCGTGCATTATCCTGCTGAAATGTAGGGTTTCGCAGGGATCGGATGAAGGGTAGAGCCACGGGTCGTAACACATCTAAAATGTAACGTCCACTGTTTAAAATGCCGTCAATGCGAAAAAAGGTGACCGAGACGTGTAACCAATGGCATCCCATACCATCACGCCGGGTGATACGCCAGTATGGCGATGACGAATACATGCTTCCAATATGCGTTCACCGTGATGTCGTCAAACACGGATGTTGTAAACAGAACCTGGATTCATCCGGAAAAATGACGTTTTGCCATTCGTGCACCCAGGTTCGTCGTTGCTACAGAATATTTCTGACGATTAGGTGGACAGATCATGTAACTAATGAAGAGCTACTGAATATAATTGTGGAGAAAAGAAATTTGTGATGCAACCTGACTAGAAGAAGGGATCGGTTGGTGGGTTAGAAGAAGGGATCGGTTTATAGGATACATTCTGAGGCATCAAGTGATCAGTAATGGTTCTGTCATATACTTTCTCTAAACTGATTTTATGTATTCTTTCTACTTTAAATAGATCTGAGCACATATTGCTAGATATTTAACGGTTGTTAATGTTTCAAATATTTGAACATCAAACAGTAATGAATCTTTCTGAATATTTACAGACAACAAGCTACACTTTTACGTGTAGGGTGAAGTGCAAAGCTTTTATGTCCATTTACCCCCCCCCCCCCCCCACTCCCCGGCCACTTACCCCTCTATCTGATTTCGAGCCTAATTTGTTGTTACTGCAAACGAAGCCTCCATTCTGAATTGAAGTCGCTTAAACTGAATCACTGATGGAATCACTGATGTACGGAGTATGGGAGCAATCTCTCCACCTGCTGGATCTCTGAGTACAGTAGCTTCAACGACAGTGTCTCTAATAGCTTTAATCTGCAAATGGGCATGATTACAAAGTTTCGGACGATTTAGATTCTGTGGTAGTATTCTAATCACAATCCGATAAGCCGTAAATAAACCTTTCCTGTGTTCTGCAAAACCGACGGCAAGGAAGAAAACAAAACGGCACAATGCATACATTTTCACAGCACAGGAGACAACAGCACACTGTTTTATTTCTCTCAGTCAGTCTTAACAGAACACCTGTTCGTCTTTAAAATATGTATATAGCTGATATTCGTCTGAATGTTTATTAGTATATCATGTAAAAATTTGAAGAAAATCGGTCAAGAGCTTTTCCTGACTTTTACCAACAACGTTTCTCTTTTGTTCATTTATATACCATATACAGTATATTAAAAAACATGTAGCATATGACCGTCTGAACGTTTATTGGAGCAAAGTTTAAAAATTTGAAGTAAATCGCTAAAGAACCTTTAGAGATTTTTGATAACAACGTCAAATTACGACTTGTCTTGGTTTAGATGTATAGATTTCAGATATATGTTAATATATCGTGTATATTTAAAATAAGTAGCCTATGTCGGTCCAAACGTTTGTTGGAGCATTGTCTATAAATCTGCAGTAAATCGGTAAAGAACTTTCCGAGATTTCTCTAAAAAAACTTTCCCCGTTAGATAGCGTATGTATATTTATATACCACTTGTTTTAAAAAATATGTATAGCCCATGTCTGTCCGAACGTTTATTAGAGTATCGAGCAAAGTTGTGAAGTAAATCGGTCAAGAACTTTTCCTGATTTTTGGTAACAACGTTAAACTATACATTGTCTTTTCATAGTACTATAGGTATGAAGATGGTATCAATAGTGAAAATTGTCTTAATGTAATTTAGCAACATCCAAATTGAATTTTATCTCAGACCTGTGACAAGTTCAAATTAAAAGAAAAATGAAATACACAGAGTGCAGTCAGCAACTTTATTTGTTCGATGCTCGACGCGTTCACCTACAGTCCTACATCTCCCTGATGACTGTCCCCATAGATATGATGAAATAAAAATCTTTAAACGCCTCGTCAAACCAAAACATAATATAAATAACTGTATGCAGAACATTTAGTGTTTTGTCTGAATGTAACAGTTGGTACATGACTCGAGAATTCCCCTGACAGGAGGACACAATAATCCTCTTTAATTAATTCCAAGGTGTGCGTCTCACGTCATAAAATTTACTTCCCACCCTCATAAAACGAACGCAGAATTGCTCTTTAAGAACAAATCCGTCGGCGGGAGGCTGAGAGTTAATAAGACCTGCGAGGCTGTTGGCACAGTCTTGTCTGCTGAGTCGCTGCCAACAGCTTCGTACCAGAATACACGCGCGGCTAGGGAAAGCTCTGCTTTCAGTTCTATTCTCGTGTCGCCAATATTTTTCACTTTCACCGTGTCTAGGAGTCGCGACCTATTATACATCACGGAATTTTTTATGTCTATTTTGTCTCATAAGAAGTATAAAGCACAAAATAACTAAACAAATTACACTTAATTTATATGACTTCTCTCTTAACTGTACACATCGTAATGAATAGAACGAGAACAATTTTCCTACCCATAAAAATGAGATTCTACCTAGTGGGTAGTGATTTATACGTCCCGTTCTCTATGTTCATTGGATTCTTCGTATGTAATCAAATCACAGACGATGGACATTTAAGAATCACATAAATAGGTTGGTATTTCGCCAGTGGGCTCATGGCATGAGAAAGGATGCTGATTATTCGACACCAAAGAGAATTATACGTTCATCTCTGCCGTTACAGCGAAAGCGATAGCGTAGTAATTTAAATGGATTTTGGTTTTATCATTTCCAATAACCAATATATTAAA
This sequence comes from Schistocerca cancellata, assembly GCF_023864275.1. Taxonomy (NCBI): domain Eukaryota; kingdom Metazoa; phylum Arthropoda; class Insecta; order Orthoptera; family Acrididae; genus Schistocerca; species Schistocerca cancellata. The sequence goes on along the minus strand of NC_064629.1, from coordinate 753,810,681 downwards.
AAACGAAAGCTAAACTTTTAGTATATTAAAGTAATTCTTAAGACCACTTAATTAGCCCTATGGATGGTATAGGTGGAAAGGTAAGGGTTGGAGAGGATGGGATGTTTAAATTTTATCGTGAAATCGCTAATACGCTTCATACTCTCACAGGTACATTTCCCCGACATCATTTTGTTCATGTTTACGTGCATACTCTTGCTCTACTTGCTTCCTTTTGTTTTTTGCTTAATTCTCTTTAGTTTGGAACATGATTTGCAATAACACAATGTGATCAAGAAATTACAGGATACCCAGATTCTTTTAGAGATGGGATAAGTTGTGAGGTTTGTTTCTTTGGAATTACAGGGGAGAGCGATAAGGAATTGCACAATTTCTTATCTTCTTTCATATGATCTCCATTGACGATTCGATAGTCCAAAGTAAAATAAGTTGAAACACAATGAATCGGGGGTTTATAAAAGAAATTGATTGATTTCGGAATTTGCCTCACAGTTTTCAATAAATTGCCATGTAGGTCATATAGGATATGTAAGGGAATATAAGGCACAAATAAAACAAACAGTCATCGATAGTTTCTTTAATATATTTTTGTGCAATGATGTATCGATATGTACATTATAAAGTTCTCAATGTGAGCACTTTGGAAATAATAGTTCTTCTCTCACATACATAAATAAAGTAATAACGAATAACTCTCGTAAAAAAAGCAATTCTCTTTGTATATTTCTAAAATAAGATGTTAACACATTACGTGACCGACAATAACGACAGGTGTTCGTAGAATGAAAATAATATCAGTAGTAACTATATCGTTCGTTTTGCAGTAATTGAACGCGTGCATAACAAAGGCCACTGAGTCGGATTTCCTTACATGAGAACGCAAAACAGAAAAATGATGATGTGTAGATGGGAGATGATGGAGCCGTTTGCTGGACAACCGCGGCGAATTGGCTGCTCTGAGTCGCAATTTAGAAGCACTTGCGGTGGACGATGCCGGGGCCGGATTCGTCGTATTCCTGTTTCGAGATCCACATCTGCTGGAAGGTGGACAGCGAGGCGAGGATGGAGCCACCGATCCAGACGGAGTACTTCCTCTCAGGGGGAGCGATGATCTTGATCTTGATGGTCGACGGAGCCAGGGCGGTGATCTCCTTCTGCATCCTGTCAGCGATACCGGGGTACATGGTGGTACCGCCGGACAGTACGTTGTTGGCGTACAGGTCCTTACGGATGTCGACGTCGCACTTCATGATGGAGTTGTACACGGTCTCGTGGATACCGCACGATTCCATACCCAGGAAGGAAGGCTGGAAGAGGGCCTCGGGGCAGCGGAAGCGCTCGTTGCCGATGGTGATGACCTGGCCGTCAGGCAACTCGTACGACTTCTCCAGGGACGTGGAGGCGGCCGCGGTCGCCATTTCCTGCTCGAAGTCCAGAGCGACGTAGCACAGCTTCTCCTTGATGTCACGGACGATTTCCCGCTCAGCGGTGGTCGTGAAGCTGTAACCGCGCTCCGTCAGGATCTTCATCAGGTAGTCGGTAAGATCGCGACCGGCCAAGTCCAGACGCAGGATGGCGTGGGGAAGAGCGTAACCTTCATAGATGGGGACGGTGTGGGAAACGCCGTCTCCGGAGTCGAGCACGATACCGGTGGTACGACCGGAGGCGTACAGGGACAGCACGGCCTGGATGGCGACGTACATGGCGGGCGCGTTGAAGGTCTCGAACATGATCTGCGTCATCTTCTCGCGGTTAGCCTTGGGGTTGAGGGGGGCCTCGGTGAGCAGGATGGGGTGTTCCTCTGGGGCGACTCGCAGCTCGTTGTAGAAGGTGTGGTGCCAGATCTTCTCCATGTCGTCCCAGTTGGTGATGATGCCGTGCTCGATGGGGTACTTGAGGGTGAGGATACCTCTCTTGGACTGGGCCTCGTCTCCTACGTAGCTGTCCTTCTGCCCCATGCCCACCATGACTCCCTGGTGGCGGGGCCTGCCCACGATGGACGGGAAGACGGCTCGCGGCGCGTCGTCGCCCGCGAAGCCCGCCTTGCACATTCCGGAGCCATTGTCCACGACCAGAGCAGCAACGTCGTCGTCGCACATGATTGCGGTGTAGGTGTCGGGTCCTGCAGCGACTGAGCGGCCAGTGCCGGCGGCCGCTACTTATACCCTCGCCGGACTCCGGGAATAACTCGCGCCTTACAAGGGCGCGGCGCCGCCCACGCGCCTCCCACGGCCGCCTGCCATCTACGGCCGCTGCAGCCGCCGGACGCCACGCGCCGCACAACGTCACGTGACGCACTAATATCGCCCACGTTCAAATAACCTACATACATTCGCACCACCTTCGGAAATACCGGAGTCTGCACCCTCTTTACTTTTTTCTCGCGCGCTATCCGAAGATACGCCGCAGTTCCGAAGCGCAGCGGCGGTCGCTTCTATTCTAATCCGACTCGCATCTATTTTTGCAGAGTTAGCGTATAAATCTAAATACGGAATAAAATTCGAAATATACAATAAACGGAATGACGAAATCGGCTGGAGTATATCATTCCGATTGCCTAGTAAGTGATTCGCACTTTTAGTGGATGTACAACACGTATATTATCTAATAATTGTATCTTCCTAAGTCGTTAACTCGTGTAACCCAATATTTGAGTAATAATATTTAATCCGTATTGTTTCCAATAAATATTTGAGTTTGTGCGCTATTCCTGTGTGATATGACACAGTTTTCTCGGAGGAGAAATACTTCGTTTGAAAATTTCGTACATCCAGAGATCTGTTTCGCTACTCATCTGCGACGACGTTCCCTCGTAAATTATATAAAAAAATACGAGTCAAAATTATTAATAATTTTTACTTCTAAATACCATCTTCAGCTGTTCTCCACGAACATTACGAAATTGCACGCTACGTAGGTCACCTATAACTGAAAGGTTGGCCATTGAGGTTAACATTAATGACGCTTTATTAGCATTAAATTGGTTTAATGAAAAGAGTGAAGCAAAAACAGTGTACAAAAAAAAAAAAAGAATTCGGAAAAGAGCCTCCGTTGCGAGTTTTAATGTGAAAATCTTGTTTCTAATCGATTACTTTTCCATTGAGGATTTTTTTCTATCTGAAAATATATAACTGTAGGCGGCTACTGACTAACGTGAACGTTCTTATGAATCCACTACTTTCAATACTCCGCCGGCCGGGGTGGCCGAGCGGTTCTAGGCGCTACAGTTTGGAACCGCGCGACCGCTACGGTCGCAGGTTCGAATCCTGCCTCGGGCATGGATGTGTGTGATGTCCTAAGGTTAGTTAGGTTTAAGTAGTTCTAAGTTCTAGAGGACTGATGACCTCAGACGTTAAGTCCCACAGTGCTCAGAGCTATTTGAACCATTTTTTTTTCAACACTCCTCTCCTGCAACTCGACACAGATCCTCAAAGTTTTACGTACTCTTAGTAATTCGTGACGTCAAAATGTACACGTTCTGAAGTAGTAAGAGCAATATAAACGTGCAGTCTCTATCTGATCTAGCTGCCTCTTAGACAAATGCCATCTGCGATTGCTACGAAGGCTTCTAAGAGACATATGCTAAGCAAAATTAGTCTCAGGCAGCAGCATTAGAAGCAAATATATTTACATGCTATAATGTGAATGTTGCGATAACTTGACGGCTACTGTTCCACAAAGAACCCAAACCTGGATCTAAATAGCTACTTTGGGAACGGAGGGACGTAAGATTGGCATACAGGTTGCACTCAAAATATCTACATAACAATGAAAATGTCGCCTGTATGCGCTGTGTCTCTTGTTAGGAAACAAACTTGTTCCATTCCCTCATGGCACTTGACACTGATAACAGGAAAGCCCACTTTACCCTTCGCCCTGAAGCTGGGTTTGTTTTTCCGTCAGTGTTACTTCTGCGTTAACAGCGATATACGGCAGTATAGATAAATTTTCTGGTGAGTTGGCTAATATGGACCTCGTGTGTGGGGTCACTGAATTCAGTGCAAGAATGGCATAACGAATCTCAGCCGAGCTGTTCCCGCAGCGACGGTAACCACATCATAGTACATACTTCCGCGTCTGTACGCAGGCGCCTACGAGAAACCGAATCTTGCGTGTTATGGTGTTTGTATATTACAGGCTTTTCACCATTGCGGTAGTATTTTCGAAGAAATAAAGATGATTAGGGTAACACACCAAATAAATCATAATTACAATATTATTCCGCAACGTGTCACCTACTTGTAACACAGTCTCCATGACTTACATAGAGAACTTAGTTTTTTATCTTTGATTTTACAGTGCCATCGAACTTTTGAAAGTGTGTGTGTGTGTGTGTGTGTGTGTGTGTGTGTGTGTGTGTGTGTGTGTGTGCGTGTGTTTGCGTGTGTGTAATCGCTTATTAACGTAAGGAAAACTCGTTTTGGGACAGTCCATTCCTGCACGAGCGATTTGCATTGTGATCAGTTGTTCGGCAAGCAGTAATTCAATATATTTCATTTAAAATATGGAACAAGTGAAGTCAAGGCTCCTTTGCTGTGCAGACAACCATCTCATTTTTCTATTGGCCGGGAAATGGTTATGTTCCACTCTAATGACTTCCGTTTTTTTCTTCCATAGGGAATGATATGAGACTCTCATGTTATTGAAAATCAATAAATCCAGCGATCTAACAGCTCCCCGAAAACTTGCCTAAAGCTGTTCTTGGAAAGAATCGCTGTTTTCAAAATCTTTTCCTTAGCTAAGATTTCTTTTGTAGCGATATGAGACACCATGTCTTCCTTCAGTTTAAAATTTTTTTTTAGTTTATGTTGATCAACAAGGGCTGTGTTCCAATTTAAATCCCTGTTCTTTACTCATTCTTACCTCATTTGCAATATTGTTTCATCTGCTCCCAAATTTATCTTTCTTTTCATTTTTTCACACTGCTCTAGTAATCATTTTTTCGCGTAGATGTCTAAATTTACTTCATCATTCATGAGATCTATCGTAATTTCTGATTCTTGAAAATTGTTTGGCCAGACCTTCTTCTGATTTCCCGAGCTTTTCTTATTCTTCCATATTCTTGCAATCTATCTGATACACAGTCTACCGTAACATAACATTTCAAAGTCTTATAATAGCTTCAGTTTTGTTTTCCTAGCAGTCCATGTTTCTCAAAACGTGTTCTCCAAACATAGCTTTTCATGAAATCTTTTTCTGGTCTGAAGGTTTATTTATGTTATCAGCTGAATCTTTCTAAAGAAACGCTTTCTCCCATGTGCAGTCCCTGATACGTCCTTCACGCAACTTCGTTCTTTATGTGTTCTCCTTGCGAGACAGCAAAATTCACCTACATCTTCAAGAGTTTCTTATTCACTTTTAACATTTGGCCATTCAGCCTACTCACCTGCTGCTCACACCGTGGCCTTACTTTTTGATTTCCTTATACGCATATCATTGCCATCAATTAGCACTTATTATTATTAAGGACTCGATTCATTTCCTCTTCACTTTCGGCGCCAATGCTACGTCATCAGCGAATAGTCAGCGAACAGTGTCACACTGACTTTCTGTCCGTGATAAACCATTCCCATTTCGACACAGTGCTTTGCTTCGTTCATTCTTTGTCTAGTATATAAGACCAACCTTTCATTGTACCTCTACTGATTTTGACGTCTTGTACTCTTTCTGCAGTACCGTCCACTTCGAATAAAGAGAATGACTCACCTTTACAGTCCTGTAGTTGTTACCACACTTCTTAACAACGGAGAGCATTTTATTTCATTCCATATCCATAAATTCAAATGCATGTTTCCTTCTTTTTCTTAAGTTTGCGCTTTATTTTCAACCAAAATCTCAAAATTGTTTCTCAGGTGCTCCTGATGCTTCTAAAATCTCTCGCTTTATTCAGAAGGGTAATAATTACATTCCTGTTTTAAATCTGGCGGAACTTCCCCGCCTTCATAAATGTTATCCACCAGCTTTATAGATGCTCCATTCTTTAGCCTGAATACCGTAATAGTTCCACTGGTATTCGGTCAGTTTCTGAACGTTAGTTCCTCCCGAGATAGTGCATAGCTTTTGAAATTCAGAAATTAGGGCATTTCTCCAGATAATTTCCGTGCAGTTTGATTAAGTACACGTGGTTATTTTTGTTAAACTTTCTGTTTTACTTTCATCTTGACTTGATGGAAAGCTAAATTTTACTGCTCTGTATTTTGGTTATATTTTTGTAATACGCTGCCGGTTATTAAAATGGAAAGACAGGGAAGGATAGCAAATAACGAAATTTTGCTAATTGTGCCTATTCAGTACAGCAGGAAGAATAGATAATTAAATCTGTAGGTGATCTGAGGGGTGTACAGGGTGCGAAATTGGTAATGCAATGACTTAAACTGAGCTTAGAGGAGAGATAAGGATACGTCATTCCACGCTACAGAGTTCATCAATCGTAGTGATTTGCAGTGATGGATGCCAGGTTCCCAGTAACGCACGATGAGATGAATGCGTGAGAGATGTGGAGAACATGGTGGTCACGGCAACAGTCGAACTCCCTCCCTATCGAGGTAGGCCAGGATAGCACGGACAACATGTGATCCTGCGTTATCTTGTTGAAAGACAAGGTCACGGAGACCTCGAAGATACGGCACAGCAACCGGCCTGCCCTCAATACGTCTTAAATCCACGGCGGAACAAGCAATATGTATGTGCGGGCGACAGGTAGTCCTGTGGGGTGTTGAGTTCGTGCATGACGTAAAGTATGGCTCTCATGTACCCATCGATTCCATATGCTCGCAACAGTCGTGGGACTCTGATCAACGCGAGCAGTAAAGTCGCGGAACAATAAACCGCAGTCTCGATACCCTAGGATCCTTCCGCTGTCGAATTTCGACACGTACTAGTTTCTCCTTCTTACACGGGGCATAATGCGATCTTCTCAGAAACAGCCGAGATTCAAACGCTTTTTGTGTATGAGAAACCCACCTTGTAATCTTCCCCTGTGTACAGAATGTAGATTGCGTTGCAACCTACCTACTTTGTGCGGTTGCGCTGAAATGATAATTATTTGCATATCCAAGCATGTATCGAACGTGACGACAGTTTGACATCTGTTACAGGCCGCCCTCATGGTGTTTCATTTTTAATGTACAACGAGTGCTATACCATCGCTGCCACTAATGACATCACTATTTCCACCACAGCAGAAACTATCTATGAAATTAGTAATTGTGCAGAAATTTAATGAATGGATCTATGGGGATGAGATCGAGGAAGCTGCAACGACATGAATAATATAAGTGCACATCGTTCAGATACACTGAACCTGTGGCATAATGATTATGTAGTGAAGAACGACATTTTCATGCCCGTACAGGATTTCGTAATTATCACGAGCAGTCGCCTCAACCATTAGGTTCGCTGAACTCTCCGCCTGGCCTGCCTCAAACTCCCATTGCCACGGATGTTTCCATCTATAAATTTTTATTGGTCACGATAAGCAGGAAATACGATTGAGCACAAATACTAAAAGCCAGATCTCGGTGAACTCAGCGTCCTCCTCTTTGCTGAAAGCACTTGGCAACCTGTACTGCCTCCACCGTTACAACTTAGAACAGTACCTGCACAGCCCGGTTCTTATCAAAATGTATCCTGTGTTTCTTGCCTACGAAGACTGTATCGCCTTTGTGATCTCGTGTTCGTTTTTCCACATTTCCCTTTGTAATACTCACGTCCTTCTTCGTGGAAAAATTGAACACGCACTGATTACTGCCACTACAAGACCGAAATCTGTTTTAGTTATGTGTATGATGTAGTTTTATGGTGGATGCACAGCAGAAAGGACCTACGCCTTCCTCACGAACTCCTGGATAAGGTTACCGGCGTCAACTCGTTTAAATATTTACAGTTGATAGTCAGAAGCTATATGAATTAGGACGAATACCTAAAGTCTGCAACAAGTAACGTGAATAGGAAGACCCAGATTTGTGGGAAGAGTTTTGGGAAAATGAAGTGCATCTGTAAAGTAAATCACGTACAAGATACTAGTCCTACCTTTTCTGGAGTATTTCTCCAGTGTTAGGAGTCGTTATGAAGTCGTCATGACGCAGAGAGACGCGTTGCTGTGATGGTAGCAGATCGGTATAGCCCATACAAATGTGTAACAGAGATCCTCGAGCAACTTAAATGTGAATTACATCTATACTCTTCAGATCACTGTAAAGCGCATGGCAGAGGGTACGTCCCACTGCACCAGTTATTAGGGCTTTTTCTCGTTGCATTCACGTATGATTGTTTAAAGGCCTCTGTGCGTGCTGTAATTAGTCTAATCTTACCCTCACGATCCCTATGGGAGCAGTATGTAGTGAGTTGTATTATATGCCTAGACTGATCATTTAAAGCCGGTCCTTGAAAGTTTGTTACTAGGCTTTCTCGGGATAATTTCCGTGTATCTTCAGCAGTCTGCCAGGTTAGTTCTTACAACATTTCTCTAACAGTCTCCCACGTTTTAAACAAATCTGTGACCATTCGCGCTGCCCTGCTCTGTACACGTTCAATATCTCCCGTTAGTCCCATCTGGTAGAGGTCCCACATACTTGAGCAATATTCTAGTATGGGTTCCACGAATGTTTTGCAAGCAATCTCATTTGTGGACTGGTTGCATTTCCCTAGTGTTCTACCAATGAACCGAAGTCTGCTATCTACTTTACCCAAGACTAACCCTATACAATCGTTCCATTTGATGTCCCTACTAACTGTTACAACCAGTTATTTATATGAGCTGACCGATTCTAACTCTGACTCGTTGACACAGCAGTCATAGGATACTACGTTTTTCCGTTTTGTGAAGTGCACAGTTTTACATTTCTGAAAATTTAAAGCAAGATGACATGCTGTGGATCACTTTGAAATCTTATGAATATTTGACTTCTTTCGAACTGTACTTAGAATTTTTAGGATATTGCAGCCCCGTCAGCAACTGTGATAGAATAATATTTTGAAGAATCAGCCTCAGTTGTTCTTCATTGTAGATAACATAATCTGCGGAAAGACTGAGGTTACTATTAATATTGTCCGCAAGGTGATTAATATGCAACTTGAAGACAAGGGTCTCAACACAACTTCCCTGCGGTACAGGCGAAGTTACTTCAACATCTGTCGATGACTCTCCATGCAAGATAAGTTTCTTATGCTCTTCAGCGTAGAAACGCATGCTCGTAGCTATGTGGACATGACCGCCACCTTTGGAAGCCAGGGTATCCACAGAATATTCATAATAAAACGCAGAAGAAAGAGCAACACATATTCACTGAAAATGTTGAAATAATCATCGTCGTTCATTTTCACGGTAACCTGAAAGAGTGCGTTAAAGACATGGTACAGGTAACATCCACAAAACATCAAACAACCACATCCGGCCTTAACTACACCCTCCACGTGGTGCCGTCGGTGCACTCGAGGCCTCGCATCATTTGCAACAGGCAAGACTAGTCGGACAACACTACACGCCTCCTGTCACCACTGGCCAGTTTTTTTGTTGTGTGGTCTACTAAGAAACACAGCTTCACGTGTCGCTGTGAGTAATGGCCTTTTGTGGGGTACCCGACTCCAAATATCTACTGCATCCAATTCCCCTCGCAACTCTCGTTCGCAAACTGATTGAGATGGACTTGCAATACTGAAAGCAGCAATTATTGTCAGGTTTCAAACCGATAGTCACTGACGACGAGTGACACTCATCTTCAGTCCCTACCTGTTAGTATTTTTTTATGACCACTGTTCTTATACCGTGTTCCACGGCTGCTAGCTACATACCATCCCTTGTAGATACATTGAACACTCCGCGTTGATACACTGACAAATAGGGCAACTTCAGTAACGGCGTGGCCATGAGCTCGCCGAAACATGATAGTTCGAACTTCATATTCTGTCACGTCTTCACGTCGACCCATCTTACTGGACTGATTCCATACACCCGACTCGCACAACCAGAACATTATGACTACCGCCCTACTACCGACATAAACCCTTCCAGACGATAACAGGGCCACCTGGTAAGGAATGACTGCTAGTCAGACACACGCACGGTGCATGTAGCATCAGTGAGCTCTCTGTGTGTAGAATGGGGAAGACGTGCGAACTATCTTAGTTTGACCGAGGGCAGCTTGTGATGGCCCAGAGACTCGGCGCAAGCACTTCGGAAACAGCACGACTTGTCGGGTGTTCGAGGAGCACTGCGGTGAGTGTCTTCAACACGAGATGAAACGAAGATGAAACCACGTCCAGACATCTTCGGGTTGGGCGGCCATCCCTCATTACAGATGTCGGACGTCGTACGCTGGACAGACTGGTAAAACAGGATAGGCAGCGAACTGTGGCGGAACTAATATCAGACTTTGATGTTAGGCAGACTATAAGTGTGTCTGAACACACAGTGCACCGAACACTCATAACAATGGACCTCCACATTCGACGACCCATGCGTGTGTCAATGTCAACACCACGACATCGGCAACTACGACTGGGATTGGCACGTTACTGTCGGCACTGGACGTTGGAGCAGTGGCAGAGCGTTGCCTGATCTGATGAATCCCGATACCTTCTTTATCATGCGAATGAGGGGGGCGCGAATCCGTCGTCTTCCAGGGGAACAGCTCCTTGACACCTGTACTACGGGCAGCGGCTTCATTTGCTTTGGGGAACATTCAGGTGGGCATCCACGAGTCAGGTGGAGCTAGTGCAAGGCACCATGACGACCAAGGAGTATCGTACACTGGTTGCAGACTACGTACACCCCTTCATGAAGATCATGATTCCCGACGGCAGTGGCATTTTTCAGTAAGATTATGCGCCTTTTCATAAGGCCAGGAGTGTGATGGAGTGGTTCGAGTAACACAGTAGAGAGTGCAAATTGATGTGCTGGCCCCCCCAACTCGCCAGATATGAACCCGATCGAACACATCTGGGATGTGACTGAACGTGGTGTCAGAGTTCATCGCCCCCCTCGACGGAATTTACGGGAATTAGGTGTCTGACACATGCCAACTCCCTCCAGCTACCTACCAAGGCCTCATTGCTTCCATGTCAAGACGCGTCGCCGCTGTTACCCGTACTAAAGGTGGACATGCCGGCTAATAGATAGGTGGCCATAATGTTCTGGCTGATCAGTGTACATACTACTTCACTACTACGAGTTACGTCAGCAGTGGAGGGAGACAGGTTCACCTGGCAGCAGTTGCACAATATAGACACCGTCCCTGTGTGCTCTTTTAATACGCTGACTAGTATCCTATCTGGTCGGCTTATGTGACCCGTGACTCATTTCCAAGTAGTAACAGCCATTATCTTATAAAATTTCAATCATGTCTACTTCCGTGTTTTATTTTTAGGCATCTATTTGATGTTCGAGGCTACGGCCTTGCCGCAGTGGATCCACCGGTTCCCGTCAGATCACCGAAGTTAAGCGCTGTCGGGCGTTGCCGGCACTTGGATGGGTGACCATCCGGGCCGCCGTGGGCTGTTGCCATTTTTTCGGGGTGCACTCAGCCTCGTGATGCCAACCGAGGAGCTACTCGACCGAATAGTAGCGGCTCCAGTCAAAGAAAACCATCATAACGACCGGGACCACATGCCCCTCCTATCCACATACTCAGCTGAAGATGACACGGCGGTCGGATGGTCCCTATGGGCCACTTGTGGCCTGGACACGGAGTGCTTTTATTTGATGTTCCACATATATTTAAGAGTTTTGCTAGTTTTTTCTCTATATCTCTATCATACTCCCACTATAAATAATTATAATGTTTAACTTATAGCTGTATTAGGCACAAATTTCACTGTCGTCGTTCCCTTATACAGCTAGTGTACGTTCGTATTCACAACTGCGCATACATTTCATGAATTTAATAACGGCTATAGTCACCGCAGTGCCTGTTCCTTCTGACATGTATGCATGTCTGTAAGAACATTGCATGTCTTACTTATCCACCGGTACCAAGCAGCGACTTTCAATTAAAACGACCTCTCCAGTAGGGAAATTAGATTATGTGTGTACGAGTTCAGGCTGTGACGTAGGAACGACGACATATGGAAGTTTGGGTTTGGCCGTGAGTCGTGCACGGTTAGCCAAAGTGGTCAAGGCGACCGCTCACGTAAAACTGGAAATCCGAGTTCAAGTCCCAGTCCACCACAAATTTTCATTGTCGTCGTTCCCTTATACAGCTGATGGTTGTTAGTATGTGCAACTGCGAATACATTTAAAGTATTCCACAAATGAGAGCTCCGTGTCTTATTTTGAAAGACATGCAGCAGATGTTGGTACGAAATATAGCAGAAATATCGATACAGCTGAAATGGTTAACGAAATCTCGTAGAGAAGAAGAAAACAATTTCAGCAAGGTAGATTTTCTCTCAGGGGGAAGAGGGGGGGGGGGGGCACAGCTTTGGCTGTTCTGCCAAGAGCGCAGATTCACCTCAACACCGGTCTGATGATAGCTCGCTACCTGTTTAATGATAAAAATATAATTTCGAAATTAAAAGATAGTTGCATATAGTACTAAGGACCAACATCTTTGGGAAACAACACATCAAAAGTAAGTTAGTAACGTCAAAAAAGACAGTGACTCGTCCTTCCACAGATACCTTTGTTTATTCACACGAACAGTTTCGTGCTATTAATCCCGTAATCAAATATTTCGTAGATAATTACGAAGGATGAACAAAAATTATTAAGAAACAGCGAGCGGCTGAACGTGCTCCATATACTAAATCGAACAGTTCCTTCGCCGGCCGGAGTGGCCGAGCGGTTCTAGGCGCTACAGTCTGGAACCGCGCGACCGCTACGGTCGCAGGTTCGAATCCTGCCTCGGGCATGGATGTATGTAATGTCCTTAGGTTAGTTAGGTTTAAGTAGTTCTAAGTTCTAGGGGACTGATAACCTCAGATGTTAAGTCCCATAGTGCTCAGAGCCATTTGAACCATTTGAACAGTACCTTCATCCTTTCATGAAACTTGTTACAATATTAAAGTTTCAGCGGTTGAGAGACTTTTCTGCAAATACGTTGCGTTATCGTGACAGACCTGAAAGTTATTTAGCATAAACGTTATGTTATGAAACGTAGCAGTTAATGACGTCTTATATATCAAGCCACAGAACAATGACTAGAAGTCCAAAATAGTAATGTTACCGAAAGCTAAGAAAATACATTTAACGAATGTACCAAAATCCGAAATCGCTTATAATAGCTACGTCTGCGATATGTGCGTCTAGGTAAAAATTTAGAATTTGTTTCCGAAATATGTAAATATAATAGTGAAGACCTATCTGTTAGTTTTCTCTTTATGAGCTTCTCAGTATTAGTTTACAATGTGGCACGGAATACTACCCAGTATCTCCGAACATAATTAACTGTTGGCCACTCTTTCTACCGTTTCAGGTATAAAAATTCATTTAATGGAGGATCAAAACGCTCTCAAAATGTTTACAATCCGAGTGACGATATTGGCATATTGATTGTTAGAAATTCGCGCTGATGCAGTGGAGGCCGAATGGTGAGGCCGAGCACTTCGTGGCGCGACTTTTAGGGTAAGCAGTGACGTGGGACACTAAATATAGAGGCACGTCGAAGGGGAGAGTGGCGGTCTGCAGAGAGGAGAGATTCTGCTCGCACGCCTGGCGCATGTGGCTGCTAGAGCCGCGGTCTGCGGGCTGCGGGCCGCGGCAATCCAGGCGCAACACAGTCACGACGCTTCTGCGTCCTCACAATGCAATCCTAGCGCAAGCGCTTGTCGCTTTCAGCAGAGCATCGGAGGCATGCCTTTTGCGCATGCGCGTAGTATCGAAAAAATGTAACACGCATATAGCTTTCCGCCCTTGGGGAAAATCTCGTGCGCTGTTTGACAACCGCCAAGCGTGATCAGTCTCCCTACGAAATATTTGTTTTGTTAATAAAAACCGCCTTTATTGCTGCACTGTATTTTATTTCTCTTCGCCTTTTTCACTTTAAGGCATTATCATTGGGACAGTTCGCGTTTCTGGTTGGCATCTGCGTTTCCTCACATCTATTCCCATGCTGGAGGTCGCACTACAACTCTATTTAGGGAACATAAATACGTTTTGATGTTCCGAACTTTTTTCTTCGCACTTTTTATCTTGTTTGCCCTCATTGTTGTGACACACTATCAGTCTTCAGTCACTAATTATAGATATTTGATTGAAAACCGTGATTTCAAGACGTAACTTTGTGAGTTCACGTTCGCAGCTCGTGGTCGTGCGGTAGCGTTCTCGCTTCCCGCGCCCGGGTTCCCGGGTTCGATTCCCGCGGGGTCAGGGATTTTCTCTGCCTCGTGATGACTGGGTGTTGTGTGATGTCCTTAGGTTCGTTCGGTTTCAGTAGTTCTAAGTTCTAGGGGACTGATGACCATAGATGTTAAGTCCCATAGTGCTCAGAGCCATTTGAACCACTTTTGTGAGTTCACTGTGTGTCTCAACTTGATTGGGTTGTTTACCAAAAAGGCGAGGAACTATCCCCCTGATGATGGCTTATAGCGAAAAAGGCCAAACGCGTCTCGGAGAACAGTAAGAATAGGCGGCTGTTGTTTACAAAACAAATATTTCTGTGCTTGCTGCGGAGGATGGCTACGCAATCAAACCCGTTCTCTGGAAATATACGTGTATTTAGTAGTGTTGTATGTTTTGTGGAGTGTTTTGACTACGACGTTTATCGACGGTACGAAAATGCACGCCAGCTTTCACAGTGCACACACATAGTGGAAGTGTAATTCAGAAGATTATCTGAACAAAAATATGAACACAGACGACTGAAAAAGTCTCAGTTTAATAAATACGAAAGCTAATAAACTTAAAAAGGTTGCGTAAATTGAATTTATAAATAAAATCTTTGACATGAAAATGAGTGAAAGTGAAAACGAATTTCATTTTTCATTACTGTGAAACTAGCTGTATACTAAATGTTCTCAAAAATTGGTTCAGATGGCTCTGACCACTATGGGACTTAACATCTGAGGTCATCAGTTCCCTAGAACTTAGAACTACTTAAACCTAACTAACCTAAGGAGATCACACACATCCATACCCGAGGTAGAAGTCGAACCTGCGACCGTAGCAGTCGCGCGGTTCCGGACTGAAGCGCCTAGAGCCGCTCGGTCACACCGACCGGCTACTAAATGTTCTGAAATTGTAAAAATTCTGCCAATTTCCAATAATAAACAAGCTAATAAGTGACTTCTGAAATTTTCCCGGCGTATTTCTTCTTCTAATAATTTCCGGAAATTATTAGAAGAAGCTAATAAGTGCCGGTCTGTGTGGCCGAGCGGTTCTAGGCGCTACAGTCTGTAACCGCGCGACCGCTACGGTCGCAGGTTCGAATCCTGCCTCGGGCATGGATTTGTGTGATGTCCTTAGGTCAGTTAGGTTTAAGTCGTTCTAAGTTCTAGGGGGCTGATGATCTCAGAAGTTAAGTCCATTTGAACCAAGCTAATAAGTGATGTTATTATATTATTTTTGTACATCTTAAAGTATTGTACTAAAACAATTTCGTTACACGAGAAATGTAATTGAATGCAACTAGTTTCCAACCAAGCGGGATACCAAAATCTTTCAGTGGCATTTAATGTGGATTGCGAGAACACTGAACCAACATGTGGACCGAATGGTACGCACACAGTTACTGAGTGTGTTAGGCAACTTATGGCCTTCCGTTCCCGTGTGTTTATACCAGAGCACGCGGAAAGAGGGCTACTGTGGAACTGGACATACTTGTAACATCCTCTCGTATCCCTGGGATCTACGCTGGGCAGTAGTTTGAGGTGTCAGCCCACACACACTGTTGGAGTCACTAGAATGAATATGCTGTAACTAATGAATATTTGTGCCATTCTGGGACCGGAACCCAGTTTTCGTGCTTATCGCAAGCAGTCCTCTTAACCATCGGGCTATCTGAACATACCGCCAGACCTGATACAAACTTTCATTCTCACTGATGGTTCCCTTATTCTTCGCAACTTCACAATTCCCCCAAAACATGAGACCTATTAGTTTTAAATAAACATATTTGGTTCCTCAAACCGGAATAGGACCACTGAAAAAATTGATATGATGAAGGATAGCGGCTTATGCCACAATGAATATACACCAACTGAAATGAATTCACTGGCATGAAATGGAAAATCGATGAGTATGAACTGAATAAAACTGGTGCCAGTGAAGTACGCTCAGAAACGTTACTACAGATACAGTTAAAACTGAAGCAAATGCTACACCAAAATCGATGATTCCAAGGCCAGAAAGTAATTCATAAATTACCCGAACCGGAGGACATAGCTTATCCTTTCTGACAGTAAGTAGCAGTCATCTGTAGCCGCGTATCGTAGCACACTAGCAGCAAAATACAAGAACTTATCAAACACGTATCTGATTTGATGTCATTTCTGTCATTAAAGTTCATGATATCCCAAGAAAGTGTCCTTTGACATTAAATAGCTTAGTTTAGGAGTACGCTTTAGTAGGATATATTATTAGTTTGCCACACAAATTTAATTCTCTCCAGATGATTCTTCGTGACTTATTTTCAGTGTTGTGCTGTTTTGGTTTCCTTCAAACGGATGTCCTAGGTGACTGTAAACATGTGTTAATGCTGCAAAGCACAGTTTAAAAGTCTCATTACGCTAATGTGTATATCATCTCAGCACAGTTGCTAGAAAGTATCAGACGCTGTAGAGGAAAGAATGATGTCAAATTCAAACAAAGACGTCGTTTTCAAAGCCGTGCCCACGCTTGAGTCTTCATTTGCGAGAATCACGTTACTGTAGTTTCCACAGTTGCTCATTCTTAATCCTACACTTTTTTGCTTGTTTTTCTTTGTGAGCGTATTTTAGAGCAACATTCGAGCCAAATGGCTTTCGTCCCAAGGCGATACGCCGCATTAACTGTACAACTGGCTCTGCTTGAGAAGGTTTTCAAGTGCCTATCGGCAGTTATAAGAGTCGAGGGGTATGAAAGGGAAGCAGTGGTTGGGAAGGGAGTGAGACAGGGTTGTAGCCTATCCGCGATGTTATTCAATCTGTATATTGAGCAAGCAATAAAGGAAACAAAACAAAAATTTGGAGTAGGTATTAAAATCCATGGAGAAGAAATAAAAACTTTAAGGTTCGCCGATGACATTGTAATTCTGTCAGAGACAGCAAAGGACTTGGAAGAGCAGTTGAACGGAATGGATAGTGTCTTGAAAGGAGGATATAAGATGAACATCAACAAAAGCAAAACGAGGATAATGGAATGTTCGAAATGAGACACTTAAAGTAGTAAAGGAGTTTTGCTATTTGGGGAGCAAAATACCTGATGATGGTCGAAGTAGAGAGAATATAAAATGTAGACTGGCAATGGCAAGGAAAGCGTTTCTGAAGAAGAAAAATTAGTTAACATCGAGTATAGATTTAAATGTCAGGAAGTCCTTTCTGAAAGTATTTGTATGGAGCGTAACCATGTATGGAAGTGAAACGTGGACGATAAATAGCTTAGACAAGAAGAGAATAGAAGCTTTCGAAATGTGGTGCTACAGAAGAATGCTGAAGATTAGATGGGTATATCACATAACTAATGAGGAGGTATTGAATAGAATTGGGGAGAATAGGAGCTTGTGGCACAACTTGACTAGAAGAAGGGATCGGTTGGTAGGACATGTTCTGAGACATCGAGGGATCACCAATTTAGTATTGGAGGGCAGCGTGGAGGGTAAAAATCGTAGAGGGAGACCGAGAGATGAATACACTAAGCAGATTCAGAAGGATGTAGGCTGCAGTAGGTACTGGGAGATGAAGAAGCTTGCACAGGATAGAGTAGCATGGAGAGCTGCATCAAACCAGTCTCAGGACTGAAGACCACAACAACAACAACAACAACAACATCGGACATTTTATGTGGAGAGAAATGTTTATGATGCCTGGGAAAGTTAATCAGTTTCGGTCACTTGAATAAAAGGCTAAATGTTGACCTGTCCTATTTAAAAGGGTGGAGGTGCGCTGTAATTCTCGATCTGAGGCAGAAATCACTTGGCGCTGAAGCCGCCCGGGTCCCATGCGCCAACTGAAGTCTCTTTGTTGGCCGCAATCAGTGTGTTAAATTCAATGAAATGTAATCATGGACATATGAAATCAGTGAAATGAAATGGTATAAAATTATATAACTGAAACAACTAAAATCTGCTGTGAAATGATAAACCTGCAATGTGATGTGTAGGATGGAGAAATGAAAATTTAAATTAGAACCAGTATCTCCTGCCTGTCGCGAACAGTTGCCTATTGAGCTAGATCGTCTGGTCATCAGTCATACCCGTTCCTATAGTGGTATATTTCCCCAAAGGAGAAACTCTCGTTGTTTTCTCGGAAAAGTAGGAGAGAATTTTATTGGCTTGCTCGAATTTCCTAATAAGATAAGATTATAAGCAGGACATCACGGTGCGAATCCAGCTCTGGAGCAAATTTTTATTTATCGCGGCATATTTAAAAATCAGTTTCACTGAGCCTCATTTGTAAAATATAATTGTGTATTACCCTCTCCCAATTTATATGGAATGTTTTGTACTGTGTAAACGTCGTTGGTCGTAACACTTTCTCGACTTATCGTTATACGTCGTTGTACTCAGTGAAACTTCAGACCGAATTAAACTTAAATTTCATGTGGAATCAGCCGTATCCCAAGCACGAAGCCTCATTAGAGTGTACACTCAGACACACAGAGTCACAATGTCAGATCAATATATGCATTAAAATTCGCTTTCCAACAGCTGAATATGTTACACTGATACATAAGATACATAAACGAAACTTCGTATGTTTATTAGCTTTATAATTTCTGATATACTTTTGTTAGTGACTAAAAATATTCATTTAATTATATGTAAAAGCAATAAACAAAATAAAAGTAGCCCAATGTTTATCGACTGGAGATGCTAATTTGGAGAAACAGAAATTAAGGAAGATAAGAGTTTAACGTCCTATCGACGAGGATTTCATTAGTGGCGAAATAAAAACAGAGGTTTGGGAGGAAATTGACTGTGAACTTTTCAACTCTCCCAGCAGTTGCCTGAAGCTGTTTAGTGAAACCAAGAAGACCTGAATGTGGGTGCCAGAATAGGCGTTTTCACCACGGTCCTGGGTTGAGAGTCCACTACTACACCACCTCACTTGATCTAACAATTATGGAGAGAAAAGTTTCGTGCTAAATTTACTCCACACAGAACCATAAAGTTCAACAACAAATACGGGTTTCCATGTGAAATCTATGTGTTTTTCTGCCCTTAGAGTGTAAAAAGCAAAGCATCAGAGTGGTTTCTCCTGTTTCTTTATTTATATTTTAAATTTTAAGTCTAAATCTTGTTGATTTCGTGTGGGGGATTTTTACTAGGCCAAATTGTACCTCCAGATAAGTCAATCATAACCTCAGATCGGCGGAAGGTTAGGAATCTGTGCCAGATCGTGAGCATCCGCTTCTTAATACAGCACCGACAAGCGACCTGTATCTTCAACACGACAATTTACCATCGCATAGCTTCCTAATTGTGTCAAAATAGTTTAGGGAACGCTCCACTGACATGAATCTGATTCCGTGACTTGCCAGATACCCTGCCCTAGCTCTGTTCTACATACCGCGCAAGCCACTGACTTTAAATTCTGTAGAACTTTCGGTGTACAATATAATGTACTGGGTTCTATTATCAGCTGTGCCACTCTCGGTTATCAGTCGGCGTCTTTCGGCGTCTACTAAATCGGCATCTACCTGTTCACCTGCAAATTAAGCACATCTAGGATGCCATCCAGAAATATTTGCGCACCTTGATCTCAGTTCCGTCTAGTCTCCATGAAGTTGGGACGGATATTGAACGGCTATGGCTTAGGATGGTTCTCAGGGGTTTTTATTTCATGGAGTCCATTCCACGGTACACGTTTCTGGGCAGGTATTTCTAATTCGGCTGCGCGTTTTTTTAATGCAGTTCTTAGCGCCGAAGAGTGCCCATAAATTTTACAGTATCACAATATCTTATTCAAAGACTGAGTGTTCTCCGATGGTTGCAACGAGTAATTTTTTTATAAAGTTCGTGATTATATGGCAACAGAAAAAGTTAAAGCGGCGCTTTCGAATCTTAAGACAAAGCTCTAGAGAGCACCTACCGCAGCTACAGAAAAACCGGCAGGAGTTATTTGTGTGCCAGCCATCCCTATCACTAAAGCTGATATTAGTTCTTAGATTTTATCGGACGTAAACATCTTTGCTATGAAAAGATATATATGATCACGGCAAGTAGAACAACTCTGTATAACCTATAATGCACTCACGGAAAAGCCAGGGAATCTGCTGTTTGCCTTTTCCACAAGTTCAAACTCGCATCCCGTGCACATAAAGGTTAGGGTGCGAGTTTCCTGAAATACACACTAAGACAAAAAGGACGCGCCGCGAAAGAATTACCGGAATGGAACAGAAATAGGTAGATGCGACGTACATGTACATACAAACAAATAATTACAATTTCAGAAAAATTGTATGATTTATTCAAGAGAAAAAACTTCACAAATTGAGCAAGTCAGTAATGCATTGGCTCACCTCTGGCCATTATGCAAGCAGTTATTCCTCTTGGCATTGACTGACAGAGTTGCTGGATACCCACCTGGGGGATATCGTGTCAAATTCTGTCCAACTGTAGAATTAGATCGTCAAAATCCCAAGGTGGTTGAAGGTTCCTGCCCATAAGACTCCAAACTTTCTCAACTGGGTAAAGATCAGGCGGTCTTTCTGACCAAAATAGGGTTTAGCAAGCATGAAGAGAGTCAGTATAAACTCATTCCGTGTGCGGTCGGGTATTACACTACTGGCCATTACAATTGTTACACCAAAAAGAAATGCAGATGATGAACGGGTATTCATTGGACAAATATATTATACTAGAACTGACATGTGATTACATTTTCACACAATTTGGGTGCATACATCCTGAGAAATCAGTGCAGGTACAGCTGCTCAAGCAGCTTCAACACAATACCACAGTTCATCAAGAGTAGAGACAGGCGTATTGTGACGAGCCAGTTGCTCGGCCACCATTGACCAGACGTTTTCAAGTGGTGAGAGATCTGGAGAATGGGCTGGCCAGGGCAGCAGTCGAACATTTTCTGTATCCAGAAAGGCCAGTACAGGACCTGCAACATGCGGTCGTGCATTATCCTGCAGAAATGTAGGGTTTCGCAGGGATCGAATGAAGGGTAGAGCCACGGGTCGTAACACATCTGAAATGTAACGTTCACTGTTCAGAGTGCCGCCAATGTGAACAGGAGGTAACCGAGACGTGTAACCAATGGCACCCCATACCATCACGCCGCGTGATACGCCAGTATGGCGATGACGAACACACGCTTCCAATGTGCGTACACCGCGATGTCGCCAAATACGGATGCGAACATCATGATGCTGTAAACAGAACCTGGATTCGTCCGAAAAAATGACGTTTTGCCATTCGTGCACCCAGGCTCGTCGTTGAGTACACCATCGCAGGCGCTCCTGTCTGTGATGCAGCGTCAAGGGTAACCGCAGCCATGGTCTCCGAGCTGATAGTCCATGCTGCTCAAAACGTCGTCAAACTGTTCGTGCAGATGGTTGTAATCTTGCAAAAGTCCCAATCTGTTGACTCAGGGATCGAGACGCGGCAGAGTCAACAGATGGGGACGTTTGCAAGACAACACCCATCTGTCCGAACAGTTCGACGACGTTTGCAGCAGCGTGGACTATCAGCTCGGAGACCGTGGCTACGGTTACCTTTGACGCTGCATCACAGACAGGAGCACCTGCGATGGTGTACTCAACGACGTACCTGGGTGCACGAATGGCAAAACTTCATTTTTTCGGATGAATCCAGGTTTTGTTTACAACATTCGTGTTTGACGACATCGCGGTGAACGCATATTGGAGGCATGTATTCGTCATCGCCATACTGGCGATGGTATGGGGTGCCATTGGTTACACGTCTCGGTCACCTGTTGTTCGCACTGACGGCACTTTAAACAATGGACATTACATTTTAGATGTGTTACGACCCGTGGCTCTACCCTTCATTCGATCCCTGCGAATCCCTACATTTCAGCAGGATACTGCACGACCGCATGTTGCAGGTCCTGTACGGGCCTTTCTGGATACAGAAAATGTTCGACTGCTGCCCTGGCCAGCACATTGTCCAGATCTCTCACCAATTGTAAACGTCTGGTCAATGGTGGCCGAGCAACTGGCTCGTCACAAGACGCCAGTCACTACTCTTGATGAACTGTGGTATCGTGTTGAAGCTGCATGGGCAGCTGTACCTGTACACGCCATCCAAGCTCTGTTTGACTCAATGCCCAGGCGAATCAAGGCCGTTATAACGGCCAGTGGTACTGATTTCTCAGGATCTATGCACCCAAATTGCGCGAAAATGTAATGACATATCAGCTCTAGTATAATATATTTGTCCAATGAATACCCGTTTATCATCTGCATTTTTTTTGGTGTAGCAATTTTAATGGCCAGTAGTATATTTCTTTTTTTTTCCTTTTTTGTTTTAGTATGTATTTTCAGACTGGTGCTTCGTTAATGTTGCATATCTCTCTGGACTAACATCGAGTTAATTTCCAAAGCAAGCGTACACAAGAAGAAATGAGACGGCGGAGCAACTTGTCATTGTATTGCAAGATATCACGAGACAGCCCACAGGCTTGGGATTTTACGTGAGATTAAGCTATCCTTAAACTGAAAATTGGTTTCAAAAAACCAGTGATTTACTAATTACGGTCCTGTTGGAGGCGGTATGCCATTGCATTCCCCCAATTTTTGAGCCGACTTACCCAGACACTTAGAGGAGAAGCTACAGTTCAAAGTGGACCCCGAAGACGGCTCAGCTTGTCATTTTTCACTTAAGCAAACGAATGCTAGAAGCGACAAGCGACAGAAAAAATTCTTGGACCAACTGAGGATCTAACCCCAGATCTTTAGATTTGTAGCCTCATTCCTATTTAGTCACCGACCCCTATAAATACGAGGGGACTTCATAAAATAAGCTGCACATTAAAATGGCAGAAATCCGCTCCTTGGCGCGAAGCCAATCGAGAGCCGCTGGTGAACGTTTTCATCGACGAAAAATCTGCTATTACTGCGGATCGGTCCATCGATTGCATGCACATTGCCATGTGTGGTCGATGTCGATAGCCTTCTTTCCCAGTCAGCGTCACCCACTTCTGTGCGGCTTCGTCAAGCTTTTGGCACTATTTCTCTACGACTGGCGGCATTGCACTTGGTCCGCATACTGACAGATTGCCAGAGTGAATGTGTGTGCAATTTAGACGTTTTCACCTCAAGAATCGTACTTTGGAGTACATTACCATTTTCCGTGCGGTTGCTCTCCCACACTGGATAGACCTGTTATCCGTATCGAAGTGGATCTGCGTCTGCAGGAAACTCAGATAATGCGCTCATCTCTGAGAGTGCGTTACTCTTGTAGTACAATCGTGTTGGCGAGGGATGGCATGTGTAACTTACTCCATGCTGGTGCAAAAATACACTCCTGGAAATGGAAAAAAGAACACATTGACACCGGTGTGTCAGACCCACCATACTTGCTCCGGACACTGCGAGAGGGCTGTACAAGCAATGATCACACGCACGGCACAGCGGACACACCAGGAACCGCGGTGTTGGCCGTCGAATGGCGCTAGCTGCGCAGCATTTGTGCACCGCCGCCGTCAGTGTCAGCCAGTTTGCCGTGGCATACGGAGCTCCATCGCAGTCTTTAACACTGGTAGCATGCCGCGACAGCGTGGACGTGAACCGTATGTGCAGTTGACGGACTTTGAGCGAGGGCGTATAGTGGGCATGCGGGAGGCCGGGTGGACGTACCGCCGAATTGCTCAACACGTGGGGCGTGGGGTCTCCACAGTACATCGATGTTGTCGCCAGTGGTCGGCGGAAGGTGCACGTGCCCGTCGACCTGGGACCGGACCGCAGCGACGCACGGATGCACGCCAAGACCGTAGGATCCTACGCAGTGCCGTAGGGGACCGCACCGCCACTTCCCAGCAAATTAGGGACACTGTTGCTCCTGGGGTATCGGCGAGGACCATTCGCAACCGTCTCCATGAAGCTGGGCTACGGTCCCGCACACCGTTAGGCCGTCTTCCGCTCACGCCCCAACATCGTGCAGCCCGCCTCCAGTGGTGTCGCGACAGGCGTGAATGGAGGGACGAATGGAGACGTGTCGTCTTCAGCGATGTGAGTCGCTTCTGCCTTGGTGCCAATGATGGTCGTATGCGTGTTTGGCGCCGTGCAGGTGAGCGCCACAATCAGGACTGCATACGACCGAGGCACACATGGCCAACACCCGGCATCATGGTGTGGGGAGCGATCTCCTACACTGGCCGTACACCACTGGTGATCGTCGAGGGGACACTGAATAGTGCACGGTACATCCAAATCGTCATCGAACCCATCATTCTACCATTCCTAGACCGGCAAGGGAACTTGCTGTTCCAACAGGACAATGCACGTCCGCATATATCCCGTGCCACCCAACGTGCTCTAGAAGGTGTAAGTCAACTACCCTGGCCAGCAAGATCTCCGGATCTGTCCCCCATTGAGCATGTTTGGGACTAGATGAAGCGTCGTCTCACGCGGTCTGCACGTCCAGCACGAACGCTGGTCCAACTGAGGCGTCAGGTGGAAATGGCACGGCAAGCCGTTCCACAGGACTACATCCAGCATCTCTATGATCGTCTCCATGGGAGAATAGCAGCCTGCACTGCTGCGAAAGGTGGATATACACTGTACTAGTGCCGACATTGTGCATGCTCTGTTGCCTGTGTCTATGTGCCTGTGGTTCTGTCAGTGTGATCATGTGATGTATCTGACCCCAGGAATGTGTCAATAAAGTTTCCCCTTCCTGGGACAATGAATTCACGGTGTTCTTATTTAAATTTCCAGGAGTGTATACTGGTAAGCTGAAACATTATGACTACTGTCCACCGCAACATTGGATGCCGCCTGGTGGCCACGTGGGCATGTGACGCGGTAACAGAAGTACGAGGTGCATTCAAGTTCTAAGGCCTCCGATTTTTTTTTCTCCAGACTGGAAAGAGATAGAAACATGCGCATCGTTTTAAAATGAGGCCGCGTTCATTGTCAATACGTCCCAGAGATGGCAGCACCGTACGGCAGATGGAATTTTACCGCCAGCGGCGAGAATGAGAACTGTTTTAAATACTTAAAATGGCGACGTTTTCCTTAGTTGAACAACGTGCAATCATTCGTTTTCTGAATTTGCGTGGTGTGAAACCAATTGAAATTTATCGACAGTTGAAGGAGACATGTGGTGATGGAGTTATGGATGTGTCAAAAGTGCGTTCGTCGGTGCGACAGTTTAATGAAGGCAGAACATCGTGTGACAACAAACTGAAACAACCTCGGGCTCGCACAAGCCGGTCTGACGACATGATCGAGAAAGTGGAGAGAATTGTTTTGGGGGATCGCCGAATGACTGTTGAACAGATCGCCTCCAGAGTTAGCATTTCTGTGGGTTCTGTGCACACAATCCTGCATGACGACCTGAAAATGCGAAAAGTGTCATCCAGGTGGATGCCACGAATGCTGACGGACGACCACTTGGCTGCCCGTGTGGCATGTTGCCGAGCAATGTTGACGCGCAACGACAGCATGAATGGGACTTTCTTTTCGTCGGTTGTGACAATGGATGAGACGTGGATGCCATTTTTCAATCCAGAAACAAAGCGCCAGTCAGCTCAATGGAAGCACACAGATTCACCGCCACCAAAAACATTTCGGGTAACCGCCAGTGCTGAAAAAATGGTGGTGTCCATGTTCTGGGACAGCGAGAGCGTAATCCTTACCCATTGCGTTCCAAAGGGCACTACGGTAACAGGTGCATCCTACGAAAATGCTTTGAAGAACAAATTCCTTCCTGCACTGCAACAAAAACTTCCGGGAAGGGCAGCGCATGTGCTGTTTCACCAAGACAACGCACCCGCACATCGAGCTAACGTTACGCAACAGTTTCTTCGTGATAACAACTTTGAAGTGATTCCTCATGCTCCCTACTCACCTGACCTGGCTCCTAGTGACTTTTGGCTTTTTCCAACAATGAAAGACACTCTCTGTGGCCGCACATTCACCAGCCGTGCTGCTATTGCCTCAGCGATTTTCCAGTGGTCAAAACAGACTCCTAAAGAAGCCTTCGCCGCTGCCATGGAATCATGGCGTCAGCGTTGTGAAAAATGTGTACGTCTGCAGGGCGATTACGTCGAGAAGTAACGCCAGTTTCATCGATTTCGGGTGAATAGTTAATTAGAAAAAAAATCGGAGGCCTTAGAACTTGAATGCAACTCGTATGTGGAAATGGAAATGAGCGTTTGGCATCATTGGCCGGGAGGCCCCATAAGGGCAGGTCCGGCCGCCTTGGTGCAGGTCTTATTACATTAGACGCCACATTGGGCGGCCTGCGGGCCGGATGGGGATGAAATGATGATGAAGACAATACAGCACCTAGTCCCTGAGCGGAGAAAATCCCCGACCATGCCGGGAATCGAACCCAGGCCCATTAGGATAGTAGTCTGTCACGCTGACCATTTTCTTTTTTTTTTAGTTTTTTTTTTTCATTTTGTTCGTTATTGATCGTTGTGTTTGGTCGTTGCGGACGTCGTAAGACATCCGTTGAAGTTCGTTGTTGATCGATTAGCTCAGTTTTTTTTTATTACAGAGGGTTGCTAACCCTCTGACCGAACACGCTGAGCTACCGTGCCGGCAACCATTCAGCTATCGGGGCTGACACAAAAGTACGTAAGAGACACAAAAGTATGTAAGAGGTGCAGATATGGACGTGGGACCGCCCTAGCGAAGACATGGGCTGCAAATGGGGAAATCCATTGACATAAGCGACTTTGGCAAAGGGCAGATTATTATTAAGCAGAGCCAGTGAACGAGTATCTCGAAAACAGCAAAGCTGGTCGAATGTTCACGTACTACAGTCGTAAGCGTCTACGGAAAGAGATAGACGGACAGTGAAACTACCATTAGGCGCTAAATGGTTAAACGTCCACGACTCTTCACAGAAGGTGGGGTTCGCAGACTGCTCTGTATAGTTGGATAGATGGTGATCTGTGGCATCTCTGCCAAAGGAGCACAATGCTGGTGCACCCACAAGTGTTTCGGATTCGACCGTCGATCAATGGAAACATGTCGGCTCCACGGGGGAATCACGTTTTTGTTACGCTAGGTCGATGGTCATCTCGACAAAAGCCGTCATCGAGGTGAAGGGCTGATAGAAACGTGCAGGGCGCCACGGATGCAGGCTGGTGGGAGTAGTATTATGCTGTGCGAGACATTCTCTTGCGCTTGCATGGGACCTGTGGTAGTAATCGAAGACACGCTGACACCTGCGAACCGCCTGCATCCCTTCATGCTTGATGTCTTTCCCAACGGCGATGTCATCTTTCAGCAGTACAATGGTCTGTGTCTTGGTACGAAGAGCATTATAGTGAGCTCAAGTTGAGTCTCAGCGACCAAATTCACCTGATGTAAATCTTGTGGAATCCATCTGGGTCGTTATCGGGCGTCATCACCGAGAACACAAATCAGCGGCTCGTTATTTACGAGAACTACGTGACCTGTACGTAGACATCTGATGCCACATACCTCCACAAACCTACCAACAAACTGTCGGATCCCTGATACAAAGAATCTGTGATGTATTTCAGTCCAAAGACGGACAAACAAGCTATTAAGCAGGTGGTCATAATGGTTTGGCTCATCGGTGTACGTTCCGCTGATTACGTACAGTGAGGTGTGAACCAAATATACCTTTGTTTGGATTTTTAGTGGTAGCAAAAATGCGCATTAATGTTTCTTGTCTCTAGAAATCGTTAGTGGAAGGAGAGAGTTGTGTGAGACTCGCCAGCCGTTGTGGCCGATCGATTCTAGGTGCTTTAGTCCGGAACCACGCTGTTGCTACGGTCGTAGGTTCGAACCCTGCCTCGTTCATGGATGTGTGTGCTGTCCTTAGGTTAGTTAGGCGTTCAGAGCCATTTGAACAATTTTTTTTTTTTGTGAGATTCGACACTAGCCTGGTGAAAGGAAACATGACGGCATTCGGTAGAGAGAAAGAAAAAGTTTTGTGGCATTTTTGTGTGGAAGACCATCAAGGGGCAAACGAAAATGGGTTTCACCTCCTTACCAGGTGTGGTGTCGTGTTGTCTGTTCAATGTAGGTGGCTGTTATGGCTGCGTGTGCAGTGCAGTGTCATGTTTGGTGTTTTACGATGATGAGAGAAGATAGAGAGTGTAACCCTGTGCCGGCACATAGTCTGCTCCTCTCGAATAGCATGAAGGGGACCGGCGAGCATAACGTCCCCATGACCAACAACAGTGTTACATTCCCACACGTTTCGAAGAGGTTTGGGATTTAATCCAGAGCATTGGCGCAGTGTCTAGGCAACGGCCTTGCCGCAGTGGATACACCTGTTCCCGTCAGATCACCGAAGTTAAGCGCTGTCGGGCGTGCCGGCACTTGGATGGGTGACCATACGGGACACCATGCGCTGTTGCCATTTTTCGGGGTGCACTAAGCCCCGTGATTCAAATTGAGGAGCTACTCGACCGAATAGTAGCGGCCCCGGTCAAATAAAACCATCATAACGACCGGGAGAGCGATGTGCTGACCACACGGCCCTCCTCTTCGCGTCCTCAACTGAGGATGACACGGCGGTCGGATGGTCCCGATGGGGCACTTGTGGCCTGAAGACGGAGTGTTTTTTTTGGCGTAGTGTCTGGTGATCAGTAATTTCCCAGTACCAACTCTCAAACCCCTTACTGACGAAATCCTGGTGGTGAAAAATTCTTCCACCAATTATGATTCGACCTCGCAACCTCCGAATCGCACAGGCATGCGTTAGCGACCACGGTTACGGGTGTGTGTATTCGCTGCCACTAATCTTCGAATCTGGCTCCTTCTGAATACGGATTATGACTGTTCTTGACCCCTCTGTCAACCTCCTTATCTGTTATTATATCATTCTGTCGAGGCTATTTCGATGATTCGAGCAGCTGGTGCAGAAGAGAAGTATGAGGTAACTAGGTCAACCGCATAGATCTGCCTGCGCTAAAAGAAATCGGCCATGGCCCTGTTTAAGGAGCATACGAGTGGAGTGTTGTAAAAACTATGGGATGCTATATTGAGAAGGCCTCCTGCGGACTGAAACCCTTCCAGTTCTAACAGATTAAATCTGGTTTTAAGTGGCGGTGAGAGTACAGTGTGTGTTGCAGTACCTAATGCATATTTTCATGGTCAATTTACTCAAAATAATTTCGAACTGTTGTTAAAAGATAAATCACACCACTACTAGGATTTTTTCGGTGTTTCTTAAGAATGAGACGTTAAAATTCAAGGTTTGATGGGATATTTGGTGTCGATACCAATATGTATAATTTTATCGATACCTCGATAATATCATAATAAAAGTATCGCTTCAAAACGGTTCAAATGGCTCCGAGTACCATGCGACTTAACTTCTGAGGTAATCAGTCGCCTAGAACTCAGAACTAATTAAACCTAACTAACCTAAGGACATCACACACATCTATGCCGGAGGCAGGATTCGAACAAGCGACCGTAGCGGTCGCTCGGAAAAGTATCGGTACCGATAATGTGGCGAGGAATTTTAAACATATATTGGTTCCTCGTTGACTTAAAAGAAATTGTTTACAATACAAGGCTAAATAAGAAAACTATGCTACGTCTGAATGAATGGTATTAATTCAGTAATTTCCAGCATTCTGGAAGGAATGACGTCAGCGACTGTGTGATTTACCAAATTATGCAGTACACTGGAGAAAACGGTCGAGGCTGCAATATTAATTTTCTTTATTACTCCATGTCTAGTTTCGAGCCTAAGCTCATTACCAAATCATCCAATAAGCTGTGCAATAACACACATCACGACAGCGCCATGACTGCTCATACTAGTTACACGCATATGAACTTCATTCATTCATTCAGATGAATGAAGTTCAGTTCCGAATTACTTTACAAGATGTGTTTAACTAGAACAAGCAGTCATAGATCTGTCGTAATGTACGTTATAGCATAGCTTATTGGATAATTTGATAATGAACTTTGGCTCGAAACTAGTCATCAAGTAATAAAGGAAACTGATATTTCAATTTCGACGCTTCTCTGCAATTTAATGCATAATTTGGAATAGCATTAAGATTCTTGTGTATTATGTACGAGTAAAGATACTGCCATGCTACGTGCTGAGACAAATTAACACGTGGGCTAACATTGAAGCTTATAAATCATTTAGTGCTTGAGAAGTAAACAGTAGCTTGTGACACTCATTCATCAATTTCACTGAACAAAAATTAATTCAGCTGTGGACAGTCCAGTCTGTGTTCCCAGATTCCTAGAAATCGGAAATGCTGTGGGCTCCCATCGACATCAGCTGTCGACTGCCTCTCTGCGAAGAAGGATTTTCTTAGTTGCTGCACATAGAAAAGGATTCAAAGATTTGTAGCTTTTTGGTAACACAGAATTGGAAAAAAGTTCTTCAAAAATACAGTTCAGTTCAGTTATTAACGTTTTATTTTGCCCATATGAGTTTCTAGTGTACCTGGATACTCGAATCACTTTTCCAAGTTAGTGGAAAAATCCTTAATATTACTGGCATCTGATGAGGAAATAAGTTCATTATAGATTGAAGAGGGCTTATAAATTTTACTTCTGCGTTTGTGTTTCGTCTATGATACATAGACCCTGCATACACATAAATGTACACTGCATACACATTAATTCCAATTAAAATGGTAGTTACAGGTTATTACATTCCCCCACGTTATTCGACACTTCCAGTACTAATACTCTGATACTTCTTTCGATGCTATGAAATTATCGGCTATTAAGTACCGGTACTACTCGTATTGAAACTAGAGGATCGATATTCCTCTTATCAGTAATGTCGTAATACCACTACTTAAGTGTCTAAGTGTACCTCTAGTAACGATAACGGGAAAACAGACAGTTCTCTCTCACACATTGAACAGCGTGGAAACAATTAACTCTTCGATTCTGTATTCTTTGTCGATATTATTTCTTTTTCGATGAAATAAACGTAGAAACTTACAACCGTTGCTGCACAGGCTTTCCTCAAGCCTTATCAATAATTACACTGTCTCGTACAATCTGGCCTAACAACACGACTCGAATTTACACCTTGTGCCGTTGACAGCTACTTCATTGTAGATCGTCTGAATCAACTTCAGTTAAATTCGTTCTGTTTAAGTTAGCCGGCCGGGGTGGCCGAGCGGTTCTAGGCACCACAGTCTGGAACCGTGCGACCGCTACGGTCGCAGGTTCGAATCCTGCCTTGAGCATGGATGTGTGTGATGTACTTAGGGTAGTTAAGTTTAAGTAGTTCTACGTTCTGGGGGACTGATGACCTCAGAGGTTAAGTCCCATAGTGCTCAGAGCCATTTTCGTTTAAGTTACACGGGACAAAATACTTCTGTGGAACTTGTAAGTACTACTGAATACAAATGTCGCTAAGAATTTTATTGAATAAAAAGTGCAGTACAAGTGAATTCCAGACTATGCATGAAGTATTAAGACAAACGTTCGGAATCCGCATTCAGCCAGACAGATTCGAATCGAATTATGCCTTTCTAGCCCTTCTAATAGCTGTGCGTTTGATGCACGTTATTAATCACCAAATCGTGTCAAAACTCTCTCTGTTATTTTTGCAGTAACAGGATACAATGCTTAGTTCAGTATTTGGTGTATGGGGACCCCGTTACGTCACCAGATATTGTTACTCATGGCATCACGGGAACGTTCTATGTTACTTTATGTTTGACGTCTGTTACTTAACGAAAAATTGCTGACAATGAACGCTGAGTCATTCTATTCTCTTTTCTTGATGGGAACATGGCTTGATTTTATTGCGCCTTATGATGTAGCTAAGATGCTGAGAAACTGCTCGTACCTATAAGTAGAGGGCTTACAGCCAATGCGTTATTATCTTTTTATAATTTTTCGAGACGTAATTGTTGTTCGATTTCAGAGACTGTATGTTGCATGATATACCTTCGGCCAATCCTCGAGTACTTTTCGTCGGTCTGAGACCTTTACTAAGTTGGATTAGTGGATTTTGTAGCTGTGATCTTCAGTCAGAAAATTGGTATGACGCAGCTTTCTGCACTAGTGTGTGCTGTGTAAGCTTCTTCATCTCTACATGGCTGCTGTAGCCTACATGCTTTTGAACCTGTCTTCTGTACTCAAGTCTTTGTCTCCGTCTAAAATTTTTATCCCTCTCACTTTCCTCCATTACCAAATTGATAGTTCCTTGATGCCTCAGAATATGTCCTATCAACCGATTCCTTCTTTTAATCAAGTTGAACCATAAATTGCCTTTTCCCCCAGTTTTGTTCAGTACCTTCTCTCTAGTTATCCACTCTACCTATTTAATCTTAAGCATTGTCCTGTAGAACCCATTTCAAAAACTGTACTCTCTTCATATCTAAACTGTTTACCGTTCACATGCCACGCCTGCACACTCCAGACAAACACCTTCAGAAAAGATTTCCTAACGGTAACAGATATATTCTTGCTATTGCCAGTCTGCATCTGAATCCACTCTTATTCGGCCGTCGATACTTATTTTGCTCCCAAATAGCAAAACTGATGCACTATTTTAAGTGTCTCATTTTCTACTTTTATTCGTTGAGGCGCCTGGTTTAATTCGACTACATTCCATTACCCCTGCTTTACTTTTGTTGATATTCAACTTACAACGTCTTTTTAAAACACTATCCATTCTGTTCGACTGATCTTCTATGACCGTTGGTTTCTCTGACAGAATTAGTACGTCATCGTCAACCCTCCAAGTTTTAAATTATTCTCCCTGAATCGTAATTCCTGTCCATATTTCTCCTAGATTTCCTTCACAGCTTTCTCAACATACAAATCGAATAACGTAGGGGATAGGCTACTACCTTGTCTCACCTTCTTCCCAACTACTGTCTCTCTTTCATATTCTTTGTCTCTTACAACTGCAGTCTGATTGCTACAAGTTGTGGACAACCTTTCACTCCCTGTATTTTATCCCTGCTACCTTTAGACTGTCAGTGAGGGTACTGCAATCAACTTTGTAAAGCTTTCTCTAAATGACGAAATTAAAAGAATAGAGCGAAAATATTCGTAGAGCAATGGGAGATGTCACAAGTGGGCCTAATCTACAAAATTCCGAGAGCACGTGCTCTAAAATAGTTAAGAAGTCAACTGTGATTCTTCAGTTTCTCCGGACGCAGTTGTTGATCGGACAGCGCACCTGACGGTGGCAACTTGTCTGATCGACGAAATATTGCGCCCATTGGAAACTGTGAACTGAGAGTACGCCCGTCGACTGTTCAATCAAGAAATTAAGTATTTCCTTTGACATATATCTCAAGTAAATACCACAACTCTAAGATTACAGAAATTCACGCTCGAACAGAGAAGAGCTACAGGCATTCTTCCCTATTACCATACGCGAATGGAGTAAGAAGAGAAGACTGTACCCTCCGCCACACACCGCCGAGTATAGACGTAGCTGCAGAAAGCCAGCGAAGTCCCCAACATTTAGCCACTTAAAGACGCGCTGGCGGAGAGCTGCACGGTCGCTCCGGCTGCCTCTGGCCGGTGTATTTTGAGAACGTGAATAACAGCTGACGAGAGTGTTTTGCTCTCTAGCGTTCGGCGTATTTGGTCGCAGATGCCTCTGCATCCAAGCCGCCTGGTGCTACGAAAGGTCTCCATGCTACTGAGGCTAGTGGAAAAACATTTGTAGTTATCTTTCTTAAAGAATCTGTACAGTGTCGCGTATGTCATTTCAGTTTCTACGGACAAATTCAAATTTGGAATGACGACTTCTCTCTTAGAAACAACCAATAAATTATTTGTTAAGCCAGAAACAACAGTTCTATATCATTCCGTAATAGCTATGACCTCGATGATGGATATTATATTGATAATTGTAGACTAGCTATTTGACTGTAAATAACTTTTGTGGGTGACAGTAGTAGCTTCCTAAAAGCTGCTCACTAGTGGATAACGCATGGTCATAAGACTGGTACCGAGCGAGGTGGTAAGACACTGGACTCGTATTCGGGATGACGGCGGTTCAAATCCCATTCCGGCTAACCAGTTTAAGTTTTCCGTAGGTGGTTCCTTAGAGGGTAGCGCTTCTGGTTTCACTTCTCTGCACCCCCCCCCCTCCCCCCAATGAAAGCTCGCGCTGCGTCTCTAATGAACTCATCGTCGACGGGACCTTTAACCGGAGTCCTCCTCCCTTCCTTCCACTGTTGTTTAGAAGTCGTCTCCAGCCTCGTCCATGCATTATAGTCTTACTGCTTCGGTTTTATCGTTTCTCTTGGACAGCAGAAGTGATCCACAAATCTACCGTTCAATCTCACTGACGTCTACCTCATGTAGAACGTATTCGGAGCTCAATATAATTAATTATCTCGAACAGAATGACTTACTTCACGTCAACCAGAATGAATTTCAAAAATATCGCTCATGCGAAATCCAACTTGCGCTTTTCCGACATGACATCCTGAAAGTCATGGGCCAAGGCAATCAGATGTATGCAATAGTTCTTGACTTCAAAACAGAATTTGACGCGGTAACGCACCAATTTTTATTAACAATAATACAATCATTTGAGATATCAAACGGAATTTGTGACTGTATTCAGGATTTCTTGGTGGGGCCAATGTAGCGTGCTACCTTGAATTTTCCGAAATAGATTCGCAAATTGCGAATACGTTTTGAAGTCAGCTGTGCATTTTATTACTGGCACATCAAAATCTGTGCCGGGTCGAGACTCGAACCCAGATTTCACTTCGGCTATTCATGCACGTCTCCCAAACTGACCCAAACTTCCATATGTCTAACAGTGGCCATGTGCAAATCATTAGCTTATGTGGCTTGACGCAAATCATTAGCTATGTGGCTTGACGGGCTAAAACGACAAGAATAATTATTTTGTCTCTTCCTGTGCGGAAATCACAAAGTTCGAGTAAAGGGAACACGGACATTACACAACGTATGGAAGTGTGGGTCGGTACAGAAGGCGTGAACGCATAGCCGAAGTGATTAATGCGAGCGCTCGCGATAAGCGAGTCCCGGTCCGGTGCAGATTTTCGTTCGTCACTAATTAAATGTACAGCTGACGTCAAAACGTATTCGCAATTTGCGAATACATTTCGTAATATTTACAACTACTGTGGTTCGCCAAAACAATGTCTGTTCCTCCAGATATGTATGCATGTCTGAAGGGCGTTGTAATGTAGTATACAGATACTGTATAAACACGGACAGTGAGCAAATAATCGTCAGATGTGGAAGTAACATTAGGAAATGTATTGAGACCCTTACTGATCATATTTAATAATTTTATCATACTAATGGCCTGACAGAGAATGCCAACCTCAGATTTCTGCAGATGGTGCAGTTACCTACAATGAAGTACGACCTGAAAAAAAGTTTCACAAATATCCAATCAGATCTCGATAGCACTTCAGCGTGGTCCAAATACTGACAACTTGTTTTAATGTTTAGAAATACGTATATTAAAGCTCTAAAGATGTCCATAAATATACTGTAGAAAGTTGAAAGTTTCACTTAACAGGATTAATTGAAAGCTACAATTGCTTGTATTATATCTGAAATAAATCAGAAGACCACCATTTTAGTTATGTGTACAGCAACACGGAGGACGTACCCTTGTGTGGAGGTTCCGAGGAGAAGGAACGTTGCCGGATTGCGTTCTTCGTCATAGAGTTCCAACAAACCGAGCGAGGTGGCGCAGTGGTTAGCATACCGGACTCGCATTCGGGAGGACGATGGTTCAAACTCGCGTCCGGCCATCCTGATTTAGGTTTTCCGTGTGATACCAACATAACTGTCGTCTGCCATACGGCCCGACAACCAGTGCCATTGCATTTGGTAGCAGAACTCCTTTGGTTGTCATCTGCGGCTCTCTTACAGCACAGCGGTACGTCGTTGATATTGCACGCCTCGTTTTGTTGCGCTTCATGGCAAACCATCCTAGATTTCAGCAAGAGAATGCCCGCCCGCACCCGGCTTATCTTAGTGCTTGCCAAACCCTACCTTGGCCAGCATGGTCATCGGATCTCTCCTCAGTTGAGAAAGTTTGGAGCATTATAGGTAGGGCCCTCCAACCAGCTCGGAATCCTGGTGATTTAACGCGCCAGTTGTTCAGAATTTGCCACTATATCATTCAGGAGGGCATCCAAAAACACTGTCAATCAATGCCTGCACAAGGGCCAGAGGTGGAACAGCCCGTAATTGACATGCTCAATTTGTGAAGATCTTTCTCTTGACTAAATCATCCATTTTTTCTGAAATACTAACAATTTGTTTGTCTGAACATGTACGATCAGGCTAATAAATTAAGGATAATGCTGATACATGGTGAAACAACGCTCTGGTGGGCGGTTTGCGGGTTTAAATCACCTCCGGTTATGAGCACACGCCGTCCGCTGTGGCCGAGCGGTTCTAGGTGCTTCAGTTTGGAACCGCGCGACCGCTACGGTCGCAGGTTCGAATCCTGCGTGTGATGTCCTTAGGTTTGTTACGTTTAAGTAGTTCTAAGTTCTAGGTGACTGACGACCTCAGATGTTGAGTCCCATAGTGCTCAGAGCCATTTGAACCATTTATGACTATGTGGTGCATTTGACCTGCGGTCGTCGCACGGTGGCGCTGGCAGCAGTCGACATACGCATAGGTGTGTTGGTGCATGTCAGAGTACGGTGCAGCGAGTAAGTGTGCAGACGTTTTCAGACGTGCTAATGGTGACTGTGTGTTGTAAATGGCTCAAAGAACACATATTGATGTCGTTATGAGGGGTGGAATACTAGGGCGACTGGAGGCTGGTCAAACACAGCAGGTCGCAGCATGGGCCCTCCATGTGCCACAAAGTGTGATCTCAAGATTATGACAACGATTCCAGTATATAGAAACGTGTCCAGGCGCTACAATACGGGACGTCCACAATGTGCAACACCACAACAAGACCGATACTTCACCATCAGTGATCGCAGACAGCCACGGAGTACTGCAGGTAGCCTTGTTCAGGACCTTACCGCAGCCACTGGAACAGTTGTCTCCAGACACACAGTCTACAGACGACTGAACAGACACGATTTATTCGCCCGGAGACCTGCAAGATGCATTCCACTGATCCCTGGTCACAGGAGAGCCCGTAAAGCCTGGTGTCGAGAACACAGTACATGGTCACTGGAACAGTGGTCCCAGGTTATGTTCACGGACGAGTCCAGGTATAATCTGAACAGTGATTCTCCTGGGTTTTCATCTGGCATGAACCAGGAACCAGATACCAACCCCTTAATGGCCTTGAAAGGGACCTGTATGGAGGTCGTGGTTTGATGGTGTGGGTTGGGATTATGATTGGTTCACGTACGCCCTTGCATGTCTTTGACAGTGGAACTGCAACAAGTCAGGTGTATCGGGACGTCATTTTGCACCAGTATGTCCGGCTTTTCAGGGGTGCAGTGGGTCCCACCTTCCTCCTGATCGATGATAACGCATAGCCCCACCGAGCTGTCATCGTGGAAACAGAAGATATCAGGCGAATGGAGTGGCCTGCCTGTTCTCCAGACCTAAACCCCATCGAGCACGTCTGGTATGCTTTCGGTCGACGTATCGCTGCACGTCTTCAAACCCCTACGACACTTCAGAAGCTCAGACAGGCACTGGTGCAAGAATGGGAGGCTATACCCCAGCAGCTGTTCGACCACCTGATCCAGAGTATGCGAACCCGTTGTGCGGCCTGTGTACGTGTGCATGGTGATCATATCCCACACTAATGTCGGGGTACAGGCACGGGAAACAGTGACGTTTTGTAGCACGGGATGGTTTTCTCAACTTATCACCAATACCGTGGACTTACAGATCTGTGTCGTGTGTGTTCCCTATGAGCCTATGCTATTAGCATCGTTTTGTGTAGTGCCACGTTGTGTGGCACCACATTCTGCAGTTATCCTTAATTTATGAGCATGAGTGTATATCACGTCTACTGATTCCCGTATCTTTCGGATAACTCTTTCGTGTGCGCCTTGTTTTTGTCTTATAGTGTATATGTTTAGGGGTTCCAATGGTACATTCACTTCGGCCCATCTGTCTCTGCACCGTTCTCTTTTTCGACATTGCCGTTTCGTACCGGTGCTGAATATACAAATTCTCTGCTAGTGTGAGAAAAACTTCCAGAAACTGACAATTTCGGCAACTGCTTGCTACAAGATGCAAGAAACCCTTCTGCAGGCGAGTTGCGGAAGACGGACTGCAACATATTGGCTTCCGTTTTGCTTCGGGCTGTATCACAAGCAAGTGTCTGGACACTAATTCTGGTCTTCTAGTCTTCACGAACTACAGATACTTCTCAGGATTTTGGAAGACGTTCTGCGAGTTGATTGTGCCACAATAGTTATCGATGGTTTCGCGCATTGGTCTTCGCGTAACCAAGCTTGATTTGCTTAACAGCTGCATATCTATAGTTTCACGCTTCGCTCTATTCATTAGTGCAGCAGACACTATTTCTTAAGACGCTCTATGATATTTATTTGAAGATTCAATGGGTTTTGAGATTTAGGCCATGGTCTTAGACATAATTTTGAACTTAACATTTCATCTCCTACTGCGAAATATATGGTCAGAGCAGTAAACGTTGGTGAATTTTTGCAGTTATATCGCAGCCTCTCGCGCTATCTCGCAGCAGGATACGAAACGCCAGAAGGAGTATTATTCCTAAGATCACGTCCTACTATCCTACGTCATCATGGAAGGAAGTACCAGTCACGATAGCCTACGTTATGCCATATTCATGGTATTGTTTGTATATTTCATATATACTTTGTGTTCTGCCTTACGGCAGGTCCTGTCAAAGAGGAAGCCTCGTTAGAGAGGTCCACCGCTTGAGCATCTAGGGAAGTGATTCCATTGATGGTTTCCCGTTGCCTTCCACTGATGATGATGAAATGATAATGAGGACAACACAACACCCAGTCCCTGAGCGGAGAAAATCTCCGACCCAGCCGGGAATCGAACCCGGTCCCCTTGGCGTGACAGACCGCCGCGCTGACCACTCAGCTATCGGGGCGCACTTGTATACTTCGAGGGAACAATATTTATTTATTTATTCACGCATTTATTTCACCTACCAAGACTCGTGGGGGAGAGATCAGGACTCTATAGCGGGTACTCCAGTGTTCCAACTTGAGTTGGCGTAACTTCTACGTTACATTTGCGACATGGCGACGTGCGTTACACTGAAGCAGCAGCACAGAACTTGGCGCACCAATACACGAGGGTGGTTTTCGACCGCATTGATCGCACGCACGACGGAAAGACATGAATGCCACACTAATCTCTTGTCGATGTGTCGGTGCTGATACACTGATGATTATGACAAGCTACTTAAAAGCGGGTTGGTCCACTTCTGGAACGCATTCAGCAGTGATTCTGCTTGCCATGGATTCGACAAGTACTTGATAGGTTTCCAGACGTTTGTGACGCCAGATGCCTACGCACAGGTCACAAAATTCCCATAATTTGCGGGCAACTGGTTTGTCTGTGTGGAGCTGGCGCCCGATAGCGTCCCAGCGAATTCAGATAAGACGAATGTGGTGGCCAAGACATCCGCGTGAGTTCACTATCGTACTCTGCAAACCATTGCGGCACGATTCTGGCCTTCTGGCACCGACAGTTATCCTGCTGGAAGATGCCATCGCTGTTAAGGAAGACATCAAACATAAGGGCTACAGGTGGTCCTTAATAACGTTCACGTAGTGCACTCCTGTCATGGTGCCTTCAATTACTACCGCAGGTCCCATGGAAGTCCAGGTGAATGTCCCCCATAACATAATACTACACTACTGGCCATTAAAATTGCTACACCAAGAAGAAATGCAGATGATAAACGGGTATTCATTGGACAAATATATTATACTAGAACTGACATGTGATTACATTTTCACGCAATTTGGGTGCATAGATCCTGAGAAATCAGTACCCACAACAACCACCTCTGGCCGTAATAATGGCCTTGATAAGCCTGGGTATTGAGTCAAACAGAACTTGGATGGCGTGTACAGCTACAGCTGCCCATGCATCTTCAACACGATACCACAGTTCATCAAAAGTAGTGACTGGGGTATTGTGACGAGCCAG
This sequence comes from Schistocerca cancellata, assembly GCF_023864275.1. Lineage (NCBI taxonomy): Eukaryota > Metazoa > Arthropoda > Insecta > Orthoptera > Acrididae > Schistocerca > Schistocerca cancellata. The sequence goes on along the minus strand of NC_064629.1, from coordinate 753,770,369 downwards.
TTGCTGGGCCACCATTGACCAGACGTTTTCAATTGGTGAGATATCTGGAGAATGTGCTGGCCAGGACAACAGTCGAACATTTTCTGTATCCAGAAAGGCTCGTACAGGACCCGCAACATGCGGTCGTGCATTATCCTGCTGAAATGTAGGGTTTCGCAGGGATCGAATGGAAGGGTAGAGCCACGGGTCGTAACACATCTGAAATGTAACGTCCACTGTACAAAGTGCCGTCAATGCGAACAAGAGGTGACCGAGACGTGTAACCAATGGCACCCCATACCATCACGCCGGGTGATACGCCAGTATGGCGATGACGAATACACGCTTCCAACGTGCGTTAACCGCGATGTCGCCAAACACGGATGCGACCATCATGATGCTGTAAACAGAACCTGGATTCATCCGAAAAAATGACGTTTTGTCATTCGTGCACCCAGGTTCGTCGTTGAGTACACCATCGCAGGCGCTCCTGTCTGTAATGCAGCGTCAAGGGTAACCGTAGCCACGGTCTCCGAGCTGATAGTCCATGCTGCTGCAAACGTCCTCGAACTGTTCGTGCAGATGGTTGTTGCCTTGCAAACGTCCCCATCTGTTGACTCAGGGATCGAGACGTGGCTGCATGATCCGTTACAGCCATGCGAATAAGATGCCTGTCATCTCGACTGCTAGTGATACGAGGCCGTTGGGATCCAGCACGGTGTTCCGTATTACCCTCCTGAACCCACCGATTCCATATTCTGCTAACATTGGATCTCGACCAACGCGAGCAGCAATGTCGCGATACGATAAACAGCAATCGCGATAGGCTACAATCCGACCTTTATCAAAGTCGGAAACGTGATGGTACGCATTTATCCTGCTTACACGAGGCATCACAATAACGTTTCACGAGGCAACACTGGTCATCTGCTGTTTGTGTATGAGAAATCGGTTGGAAACTTTCCTCATGTCAGCACGTTGTAGGTGTCACCACCAGTGCCAACCTTGTGTGAATGCTCTGAAAAGCTAATCATTTGCGTATCACAGCATCTTCTTCCTGTCGGTCAAATTTCGCGTCTGTAGCACGTCATCTTCGTGGTGTACCAATTTTAATGGCCAGTAGTGTATGTACCGACACTGTTGCTACGATTGTAGGGTAAGACACTTTCAGAAGTAATAATAGTATGGACCAAAATGTCTAGTAAACAGCCGGCTGGAGTGGCCGAGCTGTTCAAGGCGCTTCAGTCTGGAACCGCGCGACCGCTATGGTCGCAGGTTCTAATCCTGCCTCTGGCATGGATGTGTGTGATGTCCTTAGGTTAGTTAGGTTTAAGTAGTTCTAAGTGACTGATGACCTCAGACGTTAAGTCCCAAAAATGGCTCTGAGCACTATGGGACTCAACTGCTGTGGTCATAAGTCCCCTAGAACTTAGAACTACTTAAACCTAACTAACCTAAGGACAGCACACAACACCCAGCCATCACGAGGCAGCGAAAATCCCTGACCCCGCCGGGAATCGAACCCGGGAACCCGGGCGTGGGAAGCGAGAACGCTACCGCACGACCACGAGATGCGGGTGATGTTAAGTCCCATAGTGCTCAAAGCCATTTGAATTTCTAGTAAACATGTCTAGCAAAAATGCACACATTAGAGCTATGGACACTTCATCAGTAGATGCCATTTGTTTCACAGTAGAGGAGATACTCAGTAGATGCCATTTGTTTCACAATAGCGAAAACAAAAAAGTGCACATAGGTTTTAATATATGCATTTCAGAGGCCATGTTGACTATACTTTTTTTCTTGTCTTGTTCCACACCACAGACTCTGGACCGAGCGAGGTGGCGCACTGGTTAGCACACTGGATTCGCATTCGGGAGAACGACGGTTCAAACCCGTGTCCGACCATCCTGATTTAGGTTTTCCGTGATTTCCCTAAATCGCTTCAGGCAAATGCCGAGATGGTTCCTTTGAAAGGGCGCGATCGATTTCCTTCCCCATCTTTCCCTAATCGGATAGGACCGATGACCTCGTTGTTTGGTCCCCTCCCCAAAATCAACCAATCAACCAACCAATCTCTGGAAGTTGTTTATTCAACAATCTTAGCAACAAAGGTACCGGTACATGTAACGCTCTGTTAGAGCCACCAGAACGCTTTTCGCTTATACCTTTCGACTCGATCGTTGGTGGGCCAGGTTTCCTTACCCGAAATTCGTACATTTACCCTTCTACATCTTCCTTGAAGGTCTGTAACGTCGTCGCGGAATCATGCTGTATTCTGCTCCGTCCAGCCAGTTCAACGAAAGAGCTTGCACTGCATCTATTCATAGCCGTTCTACGATGTTGTACTGAATGAAATGGTAGAGTTTTTAAGAACTTATTTTCTTTCCAAACTGTCGATCAGACTCTAGAACGCTCTTACAGTCTCTGAACACCAGGAGCCTTCATTACTGCAGCATTTACTTCTGTTACACTTCCCTTCCTTGTTTCAAACGAACGCGTGAAGATAAGGATTCAAAGTTCCGCCGTTGACGAGGTCCTTCACGGTGTTCAAGCTGGGATTGCTCTGACCGAGCGAGATGGTGGAGTGGAGAAAGTGACGGTTCAAATCCCCGTCAGCTATCCACATTTAACCCTTCTGTGGTTTCCCTAAATCTCTTAAGGTAAATGCCGGGATGGCACGGTTGATTTCCTTCCCAAAGCTTTTGCAATCCGAGCATGTGCTCTACTCCATCTCTAATGACTTCTTGGTCAAATCTAATCTTTCCTTTTTTTTAGCATGTGTCTAGGATAGGTAATGAAATCAGCCGTATCATTTTCAGAGTAAGCAATTTAGGGAAAACACAGAAACCTAAATCTAGATAGCTCTTCTCATCCTTAAGTTCTTTAGAGTATTTTCTACTCCAAGGGGGGGGGGGGGGGGGGGGAAGTCCATCTCTTGATTTTCGTGGTGTCTCGACACTGGTAAGAGATATCTAAGTGATAACATATTCGCCATTTGACTGTAACTATGTTTATTATGTCCACTATAGCAATTTCGGCTTTGGAGCCACTTTCAAGTACAATACACCATCGCCGGCAGCGGTGGTCTAGCGGTTCTAGGCGCGCAGTCCGGAACCGCGCGGCTGTTACGGTCGCAGGTTCGAATCCTGCCTCCGGCATGGATGTGTGTGATGTCCTTAGGTTAGTTAGGTTTAAGTAGTTCTAAGTTCTAGGGGACTGATGACCACAGATGTTAAGCCCCATAGTGCTCAGAGCCATTTGAACCAAAATACACCATCCACGGGCACATGTCAAACGTACGTGTATATGCAGATTTCGGTATGGCACGTTTGACATGTGTTCCGGGATGATGTGTTGCACTTGAAAATGGCTCCAAAGCCGACATTACAATAATGGACATCATAAATATAATTAATGACAAAAATGGTTCAAATGGCTCTGAGCACTATGGGACTTAACATCTGAGGTGATCAGTCCCCTAGAACTTAGAACTACTTAAACGTAACTAACCTAAGGATATCACACACATCCATGCCCGAGGCAGGATTCGAACCTGCGACCGTAGCAGTCGCGCGGTTCCAGACTGATGCGCCTAGAACCGCTCGGCCACAACGGCCGGTTAATTAATGACAAATGGAGAAAATGTTGTGATTTGGAAACTTTGAGGTGATGCGGCCACCAATTAAGATAAAATCATCAACTCGTAAGACACTTTACACGTGTCGTGTTCAAGAATTTTCGCAAATTGTGGCAAAGACTTCAAAAGGTAATCGTTGCATCTCTACTCAGGCAAGGAGCTAAGGAGACACTCAAATGACGCACGGATGAATCAGCGAGCTTTTGTGGGTCGGTATAGCTGGCGAGAAAACTTGCGTGTGCTGCGAGGACTGTGTGCTTATTGTATTATTGGCACGCGAGGCGCATGCGCCGAAGTAGCGGCTAAGATTAGCTGCGCGCCTGTGGGAGGCCCGGCTTGCGGTCCATCTACTGACGAGCAGTGGGGACTCGGCGCCGCGGCCTGCATCATCCGACGGACTCTCGCTTTCCGACAATCCTAACGCACAGCACCTGCCTGTTTTCCTTCGTTGCTCACTGCCTGACTAAGTTCAGTCTAATGACTGCAGCCTTCCACGCACTACATTTTTGCGGTTGCTTTACTTAAAATTTTAATAATATTTGCATACCCGCACCTTTTATCACGCGTGACATGCTCCGCCGAGTTAATTAATTAAAACTGTCATTTTTATACAGTGGCGAGTATTTCTTGAGTTCGTCTTATTTCTGTTCCGCAGAAACTGAAGCGATTAACTAACGCCAATCGGAATGTTTCGTCAAAGAGGTCGACCACAAAATTAAGCTCTGTACAGAAACACATAATTACGTACCGAAAAAACTACTTCCAAACTTGATTGATGAGCTCCAACAACGCGGTAGAACTTGGAGTCAGACCCTTTATTTCTTAAGATACTATATCCCGGCTGTACCCATTTAGCAGCTGCGACGGCATTCGTTTTCATGTAGAAAGACACACTATTGTGAAAACTATGACCCTAGAACTAAGCGCTACGTAATGGTTTAAATCATTTTCTCGTGAAATTTTCTTTCGTTTCCCTGGCAAAGATGGGGAATATTTTGAGACTCGAACCAGATAAGGCTCTCTGAGCAAAAGAGTGAGTAAAAGTCGGTCGTCATCTTACTTAACACCTTTAATGACACAAATTATTTTTTGGAACAGTTTCCTGGCCTGTTGTTCGATATTACGGTGCTGATCTGTGAAAATATTGCATTTGGTGGCCATTGATCAGTGCCAAAGAGGAAAAAACTCGCAATTGTCGGTGACTGATAAAAGTAATACATGTGCTTAATAATTTTGGTAGTTAGTATTTCTGGAGCTCTGCTTGCATGGTCTGTATGGCTGTGTAAACAGAAGGCAAGAGCAATTGCACTTAGGGCTCATGTTCGAACATAACGGTACTCTGTGGCAAGCTACGAGAAAAATAGGGACTGCACTTTCTTCTCCTTATCCGCCCACACTTCCAGTCACATTCCCCCAAACACGAGCAACTTCCATTAGCGACGTTCCCTACAAGCTGCACTCATCAGTAAGTTTTGCAGTTTGCTATTAGTTGGCAACATTAGCCTTTACAAGAGCTCGCACAAGATACTGGAATAACCCACTAACAAAATGAAAACTCGTACTAATCATTTTCGGTTGTATTAGCGACACAACTGTCAGCTAATAACATCGCTTTTTTTTTAATTTTGGTTATTTCCCTTTGTTTGTTTGTTTGCTACTTGTTACAAAATGTTCTATAGCATGCATTTCTCTGCTAGCAAAACGGTTTGTGACCAGAATTATTGCAACTACGTGTATCTAGACGGACATAAAAGGATCAACAGTTCGAGCGTGACCGAGGAGACATACTATCTTCTTTAGTCTCAGTTTCTCTCTTTGATCTTGTTTAATTAAAAACAAATTATGTTAATTCAATCTGAACTAAAACTTGAAATCCTAGGTTAAATAGAGATCAAATAAACCTAAAAACGTGATGTAGCAAATCTGTATTGTGTAAAGGTTGATACAGTCCAGCAAAAAGTTGAATTCTATCAGACTAAGCGAGAAACTACCCAGAAAGCAGAATTATTCCAGAATGATTTCGATGTTTAACATCAGAGTCTAAGAGTAACCTTTACAAACTTTTTACATTTAATGCTTTTTCTGCAAGTCTGCTACAAAAAAATGGCTCTGAGCACTATGGGACTCAACATCTGTGGTCATAAGTCCCCTAGAACTTATAACTACTTAAACCTAACTAACCTAAGGACATCACACACATCCATGCCCGAGGTAGGATTCGAACCTGCGACCGTAGCGGTCGCGCGGTTCCGGAGTGAGCGCCTAGAACCGCTAGACCTCCGCGGCCGGCAGTCTGCTACAAATAGCAAACAAAAGTACGTACATGCATCGGAGTACAACAGTGTAAACATTTTCATTAAAACAGGACTTTTGAAGTAGATACAAAACGTTAACAAGTCCCCCCTCAGGCTAGATCGAGGAGCATCATTTTCATTAATAGAATTGTAGTGGAACAGCACACAGCAAAATATCTGCTTCTTTTCTCCCCGGGTTATAGTTTCTCGTTCTGTAATATTAATTGTTTGAAATGGAGAATAGGGAAAGAAGGGAAGCGATGGTTGGGAATTCGTGACTTCAGGCCCCGCAGGACATTGTGGTAATGCAATGCGAAAGAAAATTTGTGCAGCACCGGGACTCGAACCGGATTTACTGCTTCTCACGAGCAGTTGCCTTAACCGATTTTTTTTTAAATCTCATTTTGTTCGTTTTCGTTCGTTGTATCTGCTCGGAGCGGACGTCGCAAGACACCCGTTTCAGTTCGTCGTTGATCCATTAACTCAGTTCTTTGATTACAGAGGGCAGCTGACCCCCTGACCGAACACGCTGAGTTACCGTGCCGGCTAACCGCTTCGGCCATCCGAACACAGTACCTGACCGACTCAAATTTCCAATTTATTGCACGCTACAATGCAGTGTCCCTCGTCCATTAACCCCCTACTCGTAAATTATTGATTCCCGGAGGAGTTTCGCACTGGTAAAAACGTCAAGGAGCAGTGGCCAGACACGGAACAAACACTACCCAAACATATACAAATATTATTTGTAGTACCACCCAATAACATAACGTCCGTTTCCGTGGTCGACGGAATTTTTGGCTCACATTTCGTCTCCTCCCGTAGTCAAAAACTATGGACACCAGTATAGTTTTTTTAAATTCCCTGATTTGCAAGCCCATAAAAAGGTAAAGCTGACTGTGGTGTCACCGCCAGACACCACAGTTGCTAGGTGGTAGCCTTTAAATCGGCCGCGGTCCGCTAGTATACGACGGACCCGCGAGTCGCCACTGTCAGTGATTGCAGACCGAGCGCCGCCACACGGCAGGTCTAGAGACTTCCTAGCACTCGCCCCAGTTATACAGCCGACTTAGCGAGCAATGGTTCACTGACAAATTACGCTCTCATTTGCCGAGACGATAGTTAGCATAGCTTTCAGCTACGTCAATTGCTACGACCTAGCAAGGCGCCATTCACAATTGATATGTATCTTGTAAAGCCTGTACCGTCAGACCGATGTTCACCAATTATGGATTAAAGTTGAGTATTACATCAACTACGTACTTTATTTGCTACTATAAAAAAACCTTGACTGTTCCAGACCTCACGCCAGTCTGCGTGAGCTTAACGCGTGCCTTTCGGCATCCTCGCATAGTGACTTGGCTGTCTTGCCAAGTCACAACACTGACATCGGTCCGATGGTTGGATTGAACACCACAGTGTTCCACTAGGCATATCCTGACTGAAGTGGTACCAGTGTGCCATTGCCTTATTCTGACCTTCCAACTGACTGACTCGTCCAGTTATTGGGGTATCTACAGCTTAACATTGATTTTGAACCTCCGTGCAACGTGGCATTTTTCATATTAACAAAGAGATATGTGACAGCTAGAAAAAGTATACCTAACAGGGGATCAAACCTGAAAACTCTCGCATTTTGTCACGGATCTGCCGAACCAGCAATTCGTAGGAAGTGAATACATACTTTGAAGACTATTTTCAGAAATGGCTAGACCAGCCAAACTGTTTATTTCTATCTTCCTACAGCCATTGAGTCGCAGATTCTTCCAGGTGCTGTCCCTCCCGTCTCTTCAGTAGTTTCTTCTGCACATAATACTCTGCTTTTTCAAGCAGTGGGATTTTGTCGTTTCTTTTTCGAGATGTGAGCTCAGCTATTTGGTTCATATCATACCTACAGAATAGGTATCAACTCATGTTGTTAACCCATAATATCTACACATTCCAATTTTCTAAACAACAGTTTGTGTCAGGTATTGTCAAATGCGTTCAGAATGGCTACAAGTATTGCTCTGAGCACTATGGGACTTAACTTCTGAGGTCATCAGTCCCCTAGAACTTAGAACTACTTAAACCTAACTAACCTAAGGACATCACACACATCCATGCCCGAGACAGGATTCGAACTTGCGACCGTAGCGGTCGCGCGGTTCCAGACTGTAGCGCCTAGAACCGCTCGGCCACTCCAGCCGGCGGCTACAAGTATCATCAAAAATGTTGTTTCCTGTATATTTCACTTAATGTTGCAGCTGAGAATGCAAGAATTGGTCTGTTGGCGATTTTGATTTTATGTCATCTGGCTACCATGACTGAAAAGTAATTTTGTTTTGGATTATATCTTTTACAGCACATTTTTTATCATTTTTAGAAAAAAGGAGAACAGTAATATTAATAAATCTGCTTCAGTTTCTCCATGTGGATAGAGTAACTTTTAGTTTAAGAAAAACTCAGCACCATTCAATTACGAATTTTATATGTTATTGAAGTTAATGTAAAAGGACTTCACTGATAGCTCATGCAAGTCACTGCTGTGATGCTTTCAAGCATATCCTGAAGATGCACTCATATCCTGAAGATGCATGCATGTAAACTGATATTCATTCTTTTCTGTCACTTCCTTCTTTTAGGAAAGGCACAACACCCTGAATAAACTGAAGACAGCTTCCGTTCATAATAATATCCTTTCTTTGTATGCACATAGAGGTGGACAGGAAAAAAAGAGTAAGAAGTTCAGCAAATTGACAAACAGACTGGCAAAAAGAATTTGACATATCTATTCCACAAAATATTTGTGACATGATTCTTACTGTGTATTATCTTTATGTTCCTTAATTAGTTCAGTTTACTGCCTGAGGCTGCAGGTGTGCTAATTCTACTCTGCTGCCATGCTTAGTTCTGTCTTGTACAAGACAAGTATGCAGACAGCCACAATAATTACAACTGAAATTTGAAAGGTGGTTCAGTAGTTAATACTGCGAGCTCATATTTGAAGGAAGAGCATTCCAATCCCTGCCCACTGAGCCTGATTTAGGTTCACTGTGGGTTTCCTAAAACACTTGCCACAAATTCTGTTTTCTTAAATAGATCCTTTCCTCATCTGATCCAATTGATCTAGCAGTCCACCTCTAATTCATCCATCCTTTACCTTTAGATCTCATCACGACTGAGACAGGAAGGGAAATGGCATGGGGTGAAGTACACATTAACAAGAGGTACAGGTGTCACTTCATAGTTAATATATTTTTTACCCAAATTTAACGTCACTAATCTGTCAGGACAGCCATCCCGCCCCCTTCTTTCAATATATTACTCATCTCATACTGCTAGCTTAATTTATACATGACATAATCTATTCTTGTCAAACAATAAAAATTATCTACATTCATAACAGTAGATGACTGTTTACGTGGATGCTGGTACTTCTTAGGCAACTAACAGATGTCTTGATTACTTGAATGTAAATAATATGAGAACTTGTAGCAACCTTAAGTTCATATTTTTATTGTTTACTTTAATTTACTGAATACTTTCTCAGGAAATTATTTTGAGAAAATAGTTCAGGAGGCTACTTGAAGTGCAAATGCTTGCTAAAACATACTTGACCTCTCAGTAACAATTAATCCTGAGCAGACGTGGAACATTATGATGGACACACAGAATAGGGACACTAGGTCATCGTAGCAAGACTGAATACCTTAACATCCAAATCCACCAAACATTAATGCAAAATATATCTACTTAAAGAAGCACATAAATGTTCACTTGACACCTTCGTAAGAGACAGTCTCCACTCTTTCCAATCTGACTAACTATAGACCAGGTACGCTTAAATTCAAAGAAATAGTACTGACTGCATTTGGGCAATATTTACGAATAAATTAATGAGAGATGGTACTGATTCTCCATGGTACACAAAACAGGTCAGAATACAGTTGCAGAAGCAACAAATAAAGTATGTAAATTTAAAAGAATGCAATATCCTCACGATTGGTGAAGTTTTACAGAAGCTCGACATTCCATGCGATATTCTTTTAAAGTTTCTACAACGAAACTACCTCTCAAGATCTGGCACAAAACCCAAAGAGATAGTGGTCACATGCAAAGTACACCAGTGGCAAGACACAATCAATACCTTCACTGCATCATAGTAATGTTAATGTTAATGATGACAGTGCCACTAAAGCGGAGTCACTAAAGACAGTTTTCTGGTATTCATTCACCAAAAAAGACAAAGTAAATATTCAGAAACTTAAATGAAGACCAGCTGCCAATATGAGTAACTTGGATGTAGATATCCTCGGTATAGCAAAGCAGCTTAAATCATTTAATAAAGACAAGGCCTCTGGTCCAGAATGTATATCAATTAGGGTTCTCTCAGAGTATGCTGATAGAATAGCTCCCATACTCAGCAGTCATGTACCACCACTCACTCATCAAAAGATCCGTACCTAAAGACTGGATAGTTGCACGGATCACACAAATACTTAAGAAAGGAAATAAGAGTAATTTGCTGAATACAGACCCTTATCACTAATGTTTATTTGTTGTAGGATTTTGGAAAATATTGTATGTTCAAACATTATGAATTATATTGAAGAAAACAAAATTTATTGACCAATAACAACAATGGATTCAGAAAATAACGTTCTTATGGAACACAACTAGATCTTTATTCTCACAAAGTAATGAGTGGCCGGCCGGAGTGGCCGTGCGGTTCTAGGCGCTACAGTCTCGAACCGAGCGACCGTTACGGTCGCAGGTTCGAATCCTGTCTCGGGCATGGATGTATGTGATGTCCTTAGGTTAGTTAGGTGTAATTAGTTCTGAGTTCTATGCGACTAATGACTTCAGAAGTTAAGTCACATACTGCTCGGAGCCTTTTTTTTTTTTTTTTTTTTGAGTAATGAGTGCTATCATCAAGGAAATATGGAAATTTGTGGTAAGTTCCTATGCGATCAAACTGTCGAGGTCGTCGGTCCCTCGGCTTACACATTACTTTTTGATCTCCAGACACAAGCGACTTCTAATCAGATTGTATGCACCTCAGTTGTGCGAATGGATTCATGATTTCCTGTCATAAAGATCACAGTTTGCAGTAACTGATGGACGGTCATCAAACAAAAGTGATATCTGGCGTTCTCAAAGGAAGTGTTACAGGCTTTCTGCCGTTATCTATATAAATGATTTAAAAGAGAATTCGAGTAGCCCTCTTAGACTGTTTGCAGATAATTCTGCCATTTACCATCTTGTAAAGTTAACAGAAGATCAAAACCAATTGCAAAATGATTTAGACAAGATATCTGCATGGTGCAAAAAGTTACAATTTAATGTAAATAATGAGAAGTGTGAAGTCATCCACATGAGTCCTAAAATGAATCCATTGAATTTCGGTTACACAATAAATCACACAAATCTGAAGGCTGTGAATTCAACTAAATACTTATGGATTACAATTACGAATAACGTGAAGTGGAACGATCACCTACACCAACATCTACATCTACACCTACATCTTCATTTACATCTACATCTACAAGGATACTTTGCAAATCGCACTTAAGTGCCTGGCAGGGGGTTCATCGAACCACTTTCATAATATTCCCTATTATTCCCCTCTCGAACAGTGCGCTGAAAACGAACATTATATCTTTCAGCATGAGCTCTGATTTCCCTTATTTTATTATGATGATCGTTTCTCCCTGTGTAGGTCGACATCAGTGAAATATTTTCGCATTCGGAAAAGAAAGTTGGTGATCGAAAGTTTCTGAGAAGATTCCGCAGCAACGAAAAAAATCCCTTTTTTTAATTGTGTCCATCACAAATCCTGTATCATGTACATGACAGACTGTCCCCTGATGCGCGATAATAGAAAACATGCTGCTCTTCTTTGAACTTACAAGACGTACGCCGTTAGCCCTATCTGGTAAGGATCCCAGACTGCGCAGCAGTACTCCAAAAGAAGATGGGCAACAGTAGTGTAGGCAGTCTCTTTAGTAGATGTGTTACATTTTCTAAGTGTCTTATCAATAAAACGCAGTCTTTCATTTGCCTTCCCCCAACATTTTCTGTGTGTTCTTTCAATTTAAATTGTTCGTAATTGAAATTCCTAGGTATTTAGTTGAAGTTACTGCCTTTAGATTAGACTGATTTATTGTGTGACCGAAGTTTAACGGATTCCTTTTAGCACTCGTGTGAATGACGTCACACTTTTCATTATTTAGGGTCAATTGCCAATTTTCGCACCATTCAAATACCTTTTCTAAATCGTTTTGCAATTTGTTTTGAACTTCTGATGAGTTTACTAGACGATAAACGACAGCATCATCTGCAAACAACCTAAGACGGCTGCTCAGATTGTCTCATAAGTCGTGTATATAGATAAAGAAAGGGCAGAGGCCCTATAACACTACCTTGGGCAACGCCAGAAATCACTTCTGTTTTACTCGACGACATTCCGTCAGTTACTACGAACTGTGACCTCTCTGACGGAGCCATGAATCCAGTTACATAACTGAGACGATATTCCATAAGCACACAATTTTACTACAGTGTAAAAAGTCTTTTGGAAATCTGGAAATACGGAATCAATTTGAAATCTCTTGTCAATAACACTCAACAACTGGAATCACTCAGCAGAGGAAAGTCCACTGGACCTGACGGGATACCAATTCGATTCTACACAGAGTACGCGAAAGAACTTGCTCCCCTTCTAACAGCCGTGTACCGCAAGTCTCTAGAGGAACGGAAGGTTCCAAATGATTGGAAAAGAGCACAGGTAGTCCCAGTCTTCAAGAAGGGTCGTCGAGCAGATGCGCAAAACTATAGACCTATATCTCTGACGTCGATCTGTTGTAGAATTTTAGAACATGTTTTTTGCTCGAGTATCATGTCGTTTTTGGAAACTCAGGATCTACTATGTAGGAATCAACATGGATTCCGGAAACAGCGATCGTGTGAGACCCAACTCGCTTTATTTGTTCATGAGACCCAGAAAATATTAGATACAGGCTCCCAGGTAGATGCTATTTTTCTTGACTTCCGGAAGGCGTTCGATACAATTCCGCACTGTCGCCTGATAAACAAAGTAAGAGCCTACGGAATATCAGACCAGCTGTGTGGCTGGATTGAAGAGTTTTTAGCAAACAGAACACAGCATGTTGTTATCAACGGAGAGACGTCTACAGACGTTAAAGTAACCTCTGGCGTGCCACAGGGGAGTGTTATGGGACCATTGCTTTTCACAATATATATAAATGACCTAGTAGATAGTGTCGGAAGTTCCATGCGGCTTTTCGCGGATGATGCTGTAGTATACAGAGAAGTTGCAGCATTAGAAAATTGTAGCGAAATGCAGGAAGATCTGCAGCGGATACGCACTTGGTGCAGGGAGTGGCAATTGACCCTTAACATAGACAAATGTAATGTATTGCGAATACATAGAAAGAAGGATCCTTTATTGTATAATTATATGATAGCGGAAAAAAACACTGGTAGCAGTTACTTCTGTAAAATATCTGGGAGTATGCGTGCGGAACGATTTGAAGTGGAATGACCATATAAAATTAATTGTTGGTAAGGCGGGTACCAGGTTGAGATTCATTGGGAGAGTCCTTAGAAAATGTAGTCCTTCAACAAAGGAGGTGGCTTACAAAACACTCGTTCGACCTATACTTGAGTGTTGCTCATCAGTGTGGGATCCGTACCAGATCGGGTTGACGGAGGAGATAGAGAAGATCCAAAGGAGAGCGGCGCGTTTTGTCACAGGGTTATTTGGTAACCGTGATAGCGTTACGGAGATGTTTAACAAACTCAAGTGGCAGACTCTGCAAGAGAGGCGCTCTGCATCGCGGTGTAGCTTGCTCGCCAGGTTTCGAGAGGGTGCGTTTCTGGATGAGGTATCGAATATATTGCTTCCCCCTACTTATACCTCCCGTGGAGATCACGAATGCGAGATTAGAGCGCGCACGGAGGCTTTCAGACAGTCGTTCTTCCCGCGAACCATACGCGACTGGAACAGGAAAGGGAGGTAATGACAGTGGCACGTAAAGTGCCCTCCGCCACACACCGTTGGGTGGCTTGCGGAGTATAAATGTAGATGTAGATGTAGAACACTTCGTTTGTGTAAAGAGCTAATTGTGTTTCACGAGAACGATGCTTTCTAAATCCGTGTTGACTGTGTGGCAATAAACCGTTCTCTTCGAGGCAATACATAATGTTCGAACACAGTATATGTTCCAAAATCTTGCTGCATATCGACGTTAGTGATACGGGCCTGTAATGAATTGGATTACTCCTTTTTTGAATATTGGTGTGACCTGTGCAATTTTCCAGGCTTTACGTACGGACTTTTCATCGAGTGAGCGGTTGTATACAGGGTGTTACAAAAAGGTAAGGTCAAACTTTCAGGAAACATTCCTCACGCACAAAGAAAGAAAATATGTTATGTGGACATGTGTCCGGAAACGCTTACTTTCCATGTTAGAGTTCATTTTATTACTTCTCTTCAAATCACATTAATCATGGAATGGAAACACACAGCAACAGAACGTGCCAGCGTGACTTCAAACACTTTGTTACAGGAAATGTTCAAAATGTCCTCCGTTAGAGAGGATACATGCATCCACCCTCCGTCGCATGGAATCCCTGATGCGCTGATGCAGCCCTGGTTCAAATGGCTCTGAGCACTATGGGACTCAACTGCTGAGGTCATTAGTCCCCTAGAACTTAGAACTAGTTAAACCTAACTAACCTAAGGACATCACAAACATCCATGCCCGAGGCAGGATTCGAACCTGCGACCGTAGCGGTCTTGCGGTTCCAGACTGCAGCGCCTTTAACCGCACGGCCACTTCGGTCGGCGCAGCCCTGGAGAATGGCGTATTGTATCACAGCCGTCCACAATACGAGCACGAAGAGTCTCTACATTTGGTACCGGGGTTGCGTAGGCAAGAGCTTTCAAATGCCCCCATAAATGAAAGTCAAGAGGGTTGAGGTGAGGAGAGCGTGGAGACCATGGAAATGGTCCGCCTCTACCAATCCATCGGTCACCGAATCTGTTGTTGAGAAGCGTACGAACACTTCGACTGAAATGTACAGGAGCTCCATCGTGCATGAACCACATGTTGTGCCGTACTTGTAAGGGCACATGTTCTAGCAGCACAGGTAGAGTATCCAGTATGAAATCATGATAACGTACTCCAATGAGCGTAGGTGGAAGAAACTAAAATGAGCTCGAAAATGGAAATTAAGCATATTTTCTTTATTTGTGTGTGAGGAATGTTTCCTGAAAGTTTGGCCGTACCTTTTTGTAACACCCTTATAACTGTTAAGTATCGAGCTATTGCATTAGCATACTCTGATAAGAACCTAATTGGTATACGGTGTGGACGAGAAGACTTGCTTGTGTTAAATGATTTAAGTTGCTTCGCTACTCCGAGGGTATGTATTTCTAAGTTACTCATGCTGGCAGCTGTTCTTGGTTCGAATTCTGAAATATTTACTTCGTCTCCTTTGGCAGAAGAATTTTGAAGGGATGTGTTCTGTAAATCTGCT
The DNA here is from genome assembly GCF_023864275.1 of Schistocerca cancellata. NCBI lineage: Eukaryota > Metazoa > Arthropoda > Insecta > Orthoptera > Acrididae > Schistocerca > Schistocerca cancellata. The sequence continues at coordinate 753,754,907 of NC_064629.1, read as the reverse complement.
TTCGCAGAACTGTCGACGATAGTATTTCCATTGCCATTGTGCGGAGAAGACAATGACAGTGTCTTGCCAGTAGCATACTTTACATATGATCTGAATCTCTTTGGATTTTCTGCCAGGTTTCGAGATAAAGTTTCGTTGTGGAAACTTATAAGCATTTCGCATTGATTTCCGCGCTAAATTGCGAGCTTCTGTAAAAGGTCACCAATCTTGGAGATTTTGCGTTCGTATAAATTTCGCTTTTTTTTCGTTGCTTCTTCTACCGTGTTCTGACACATTGGTCTACACTTATACTGATAATTCGAAAGGAGTGGAGATTGTCTCTCAGGAAGGCGTCAAGCGAATTTTTATCTACTTTTTTTAATAGGTATATTTTTCGTTTATTTTGGAGGATTTGGGCGTTACAATATTCAGTCTCTCTACGACAACTCTGTGTTCACTAATACTTGTATCCGTTTTGACGCTCGTTATTACCTCAGGATTAGTTGTTGCTAAGAGGTCAAGTGTGTTCTGACAACTGTTTACCATTCGTGTGGGCTCATGAACTAATTGCTCGAAATGAGTTTCACAGAATGCGTTAAGCACAATTTCGAATGATGTTTATGCCTATCTCCGGGTTTAAACATGGATTTTCACCAACATGTCGAGGTTAAATTAAAGTCACCACCAACTATAATTGCATGAGCATGGGTTTGAAATATGACTCAAGTTTTCTTTGAACCTTTCAGCAACAGTATCATCTGAGTTGGGAGGTCGGTAAAAGGATCCAATTATTATTTAATTCCGGTTGCCAAGAATGACCTCTGCCCATACTAACTTACAACAACTATCTGCTACAATTTCGCTACAAGATAAACTGCTTCTAACAGCAACAAACGCGCTACCGCCAACTGTGTTTGGCGTATCCTTTCGGAACACCTTTAGGCTCTTCGCAAAAATTTCTGCTGAACTTACCTCCACCTCCGGCTTTAGCCTACTTTCAGTACCTATAACGATTTAAGCATCAGTGCTTTCTATTAGCACTTGGAGGTCTGGTACTTTCCCAACACAACTACGACAATTTGCAACTATTATACCGATTGTTCCTGTATCTACGTTCTCCCTATGTTCGACCTACACCCTTTGAGACTGAATCACTTCTTGTATTTCCCCAAGACCCTCTAACCTAAAAAAAAGGTCCAATCTACGCCACACAGGCCCTGGTACCCATGTAGCTGCCTCCTGCGTGTAGTGGACTCATGACCTATTCAGCGGAATCAGAAACCCAGCCACCCTATGGCCCAAAGTCGAGGAATCTGCAGCCTACACAGTCGCAGAAACGTCTGAGCCTCTGATTCAGACCCTCCACTCGGCTCTGTACCGAAGGTCAGCAATCAGTCATGTCGGCTATGATGCAAATGGTGAACTTTGCTTTCATCTCGGAAGCAAGACTAGCAGACTTTAGCACTTCTGTTAGCCGCTTGAAACCAGAGAGAATCTCTTCAGATCCAAAGTGACACACATCATTGCTGCTGATGTGAGTCACAACCTGCAAATGACTGCATCCTGTGATCTTCATGGTGTCCGGAAGGACCCTTTCCACAGTCTGGAATGACTCCATCTGGTATGCAGACGGAGTACACTTAGACTTCCTTCTTCTCCTTGGCAGCCATGTCCCTAAGGAGCTCCAAAACGCGCCTAGCATTGGTGCTCCCAACTATCAATAATCCCATCCTCTGTAGTTGCCCAGATCTTGGAGGTTTAGAGGTTCCCTCTGAAAATGGACAAGCGACTGCATTTGGGTGAGGGACAGTGTCGGCCACAGCACCTGTTTGTCAGACTAACCGGAGTGGACTTAAGTGTGGCCTCCTGGGAAGTCTTTCGCCGTCTGTCACACCCTGAGACCACAGGTGAGTGGTCAACCTCAGTGCGAGGAGTAACTGGTCTGGTCACCGGTGCAGGCTGATCGGCGGACTCAGACATGCTGAACGTCCGTTGGATCTGCACGGCCTGCCCACAACAGTGATGCCCATCCACAGCAGCTTCAAGCTGTGTAATTGAAGCCATCACAGCTTGGAGCTGAAGACAAAGTGTCACCAACTCGGCTCGCATCCACACACTGCCATCACAGTGCCTATCCATATTGAAGATCGTCGAAAACTACACTACACAGACAAGGACAATTGACATGCACTATGGAGCTCTACTATGGACACACAGTAAAACGCAAGAACTGTGTCCAATAAATCAGATTAACACTCATAGGTTCAAAAACTTAACTATCAAAGCACACAGATGAGACTAAATAATTCGCCCCTGACTAGGAAGTTATCTGTCAAAAAATCGGTTTACTTTCCGACGCAAATGAACAAGGGAGAACTGCGTCTATTAAATATTAAATCAACACGCAGAAACTCAAGAAACTAAACTACCAAAGCACACAGATGAAATTATACAATTCGCTCCTGGTCAGGAACTCGTAAAATGTCACAACAGCAGTTACTTCCCTATGGCTGTTAGTGTCTTTGCTGGCTGCTGCTGAATGACTAGCTGACTAACACCAACAAGCAGTCACTGGCTAGATATTTTGTGGGAAAAGCGAACCAAAGAATGTGATTTATTGCCAGACAAACAAAAAAATGCAACAGATCTGCTAAAGAGACTGCCTACACTACACTTGTCTGTCCTTTTCTAGAATAGTGCTATGCAGTGTGGGATCTGCATCAGATAGGATGGACAGAGGACACTGAAAAGTTCAAAGAAGGGCAGCTCATTTTGTATTATCGCGAAACAGGGGGCGCGTGCCATCAATATGGTACACGAACTGGGGAGGAAATCATTAAAACAAAGGCGTTTTTAGTTGCAACAGGATTTTGTCATGAACTTTCAGTCACCAACTCTCTCCTCCAGATGCGAAAATATGTTGTTGGTGTCCATCTGCATAGAGCAAAATGATCATAATAATAAAATAATAGAAGTCAGACCTTGCATGGGAAGATTTAAGTGTTAGTTTCTTCCACACACTGTTCGAGAGTGGAACTGTAGAGAAATAGCTTGAAGGTGGTTGAATGAACACTCTGCCAGGCACTTAATTGTGAATTGTAGAGTAATCATGTAGATGTAATGCATAACTGGTTTCTAGGTTCTATGTCTTATGTGACTGTCAAACTTGTGACAAACCATGGTGCCCTTATCAAATGAAACACACCCATTTTGGTCAGATGACATGAAGTTTATATTTCATTTTATAACACATGAAAAGTAAAAAATAGGCTCAGATAGGCTGTAAGAAGATTAATCATCATATACCGATACATGAATTTCATTTTCTTTCGAACTTGTAGAGATTCCTAATTTCCAGCTTTATGACTGATGACAATTTTTAGAGACCATTCCACAAGGAAACAGAACATCAGTCTGAACAACACACACACACACATATATATATATATATATATATATATATATATATATATATATATATATATATATATATATCAACACAGATACCCCTCAAGCCACTGTACAGTGTGTGGAGGAGGGTACCCTGTACCACTACTTTTCATTTTCTTTCCTGTTCCAGTCGCAGATAGAGTTGCGGAAAAATGGCTGTCTATATGCCTCCATATGAGCCCTACTTTCTCGTATCTTATCTTCATGGTTCTATTACATGGTCTATGCTGGCTGCAGTAAAATCATTTGGCAGTCAGCTTCAAATACCAGTTCCCTAAATTTTCTCAATAGTGTTTTTCAAAAAGGACATCACCTTCCTCCAGAGATTCCCTTTTGAGTTCCTGAAGCATCTCTGTAACACTTACGTGTTATTTGAAACTACTGGTAACAAATCTAGCAGCCTGCCTCTGAATTGCTTTGATGTCTTCCATCAATCTGACCTGACACGGATTCCAAACACTCAAGCAGTACTCAAGAATAGGATGCGCCAGCGTCATATATGCAATCTCCTTTCAAGGTGACCAAACTTTCCTAAAAGTATCCAAATAAACTGAAGTCAGCCGTTCGCCTTCCCTGTCATAGTTCTCAGATCCTCATATCAGCTCACATTGCTTTGTAACATTACACCCAGATATTTAAATGACTTAACTGTGTCAATCAGGACACTGGTAATACTGTATCCAAACATTACAGGTTTGATCTTCCTATCCATTCACATTAAATTACATTTTTCCACATTTATGGCTAGTTGCCATTCATCACACCAACTGTGGTGGCTGAGTGGTTCTAGGCGCTTCAGTCCGGAACCGCACTACTGCTACGGTCGCAGGTTCGAATCCTGCCTCGGGCATGGTTGTGTGTGATGGATGTCCTTAGGTTAGTTAGGTTTAATTAGTTCTAAGTATAGGGGACTGATGACCTCAGATGTTAAGTCTCATAGTGCTTAGAGCCATTTTTTGTCTTTTATCTTCCTACAGTCACTCAACTTTGACATCTTACTGTACACCACTGCATCATCAGCAAACAACTGCAGACTGCTGCTCACCCTGTCTGCCAAATCATTTATGTATAAAGAGAACAACATCGGTCCTATCACACTTCCCCTGGGGCACTCCTGATGTAATCCTTGTCTTTGATGAACACTCATCGTCGAGCACAACATGCTGGGTTCCATTTTTTAAGAAGTATTCAAGGTACTCACATATCTGTAAATTTATTCCATGTACTTGTACCTTCATTAACACCCTGCAGTGGGACATTGTGTCAAATGCTTTCCTGAAATCTAGAAATATGGAATCTGCCCATTGCCCTTCATCCATAGTTCTTAATATAACATGTGATAAAAGGGCAAGCCGAGTTTTGCACTAGCAGTGCTTTCTAAAATCGTGTTGATTCGTAGACATAAGCTTCTCAGTCTCAAGAAAGTTTATTATATTCAAACTGAGAATATGTTCAAGGACTCTGCAGTAAACAGAAGCTGGGATATTGGTCTGTAATTTTGCAAGTCCGTTCTTGCACCCTTCTTATATATCAGGGCAACGTCTCTGGTTATGATACTGTGCAAGAGAACTTTTCACTTAAGATCTGGTTATAATGTTTTATTGTTGACTTCAACCCTCAGAGTCAAATAATTGCTACTAGTTTCACAAATATAGAACCTTATTTAGTTTTGCCAGTGGCTGTTGTATTTTGACCCTTGTTTGGAACTTTACTTTGGGGGAAGATTTTTTGAAGATTTTAGTTGTCCTCATTCAGTGGTGTCTCACAAAAAATAATCATTAAAGCCTCCACAAACAATGAATCTACACTTAATGCAACATAATTTTATTAATCATCTCATGAATTGCTTGATGAAGCTTAAGGTGTTTCTGGCAGAACCTAGCCTTAACTCTGTGTTTTTGAGATACAACCACTTCCCCTTTCCCATTCCTAGTACTGATATTAGAAGTGCATCTCTTTGTTTATGTGGTTCCTTATGTTTCATTGAAGATTCTAATGAGTGCTCTTCCAGAGAAATTGTTTTATCAAAGGTGTAATATTATTCCTCACAAGTATCTGTTTCAACTGCAACCAGACTTACTATGCATTGCCTTCCTTTTCAGTAAATCTCATTTCTTGCCCTCATTCATAAAGGCCTGGTGTAAACACTGGAAATCACTAGTATAAGATTGATGCTGTTTTAGTTGATAGATATGTCATGCCGCTAGGGCCTCCCGTCGGGTGGACCATTCACCTGGTGGAAGTCTTTTGAGCTGACGCCACTTTGGCGAGTGGCATGTCGAGTTTTAGTTGAACTGGATGCTTCTGGCAACTAACCCTGTTACTAGACTCTCAATTGCCATGCAGAGTGGCCACGCGGTTCGAGGCACCATGTCACGGATTGCGCAGCCCCTCCTGCAGGAGGTTCAAGTCCTCCCTCAGGCATGGGTGTGTGTGTGTTGTTCTTACCATAAGTTAGTTTAAGTAGTGTGTAAGTCTACAGCCCAATGACCTCAGCAGTTTGGCCCCTTAGGCACTCACACACATTTGAACATTTTTTGCAACTGCTCTCATAGTAAGACAATCTTCAAACTAATGTGAAGAGCTTTCCCGACATAATATTCAGTCATCTGGCAGTTCAGACTTTTTAGTCAGTGAGGAGCCACAGTGCCATTATCTGCATATGTCAAATGCTGATACTACAACCTTGTATGCATTCCACATATGGCATAGAAGAAATATTATAGTACAGATCATACACACATTCTAGAAAGATATTTTATAGATGGGTTGCCATTTCTAAATAGCAGTCCATAAATTCTTTGCATTTTCTCTTCTCGCTGTTAAACTTATCCTGTGATCATTCGATTACAAGTCCTCACCCACTTTTACTCTCAGATATTTGTATGACATAACATATAAATTGTGGTTCATTAATCCTATAGCCAAAACATATTGAAGTTAGAAAAAAATGTAGAATTGTCCATTTCACAAAATTTGTCACTGGTTTCAAAACTTGTCAGCAGACTGAAATCATGTCATTATAAAACTAGACATCTACACAGTTCCCTGTTGAACAAGCTTTGTCAGTCACACTATGTACAAGGTATCTGACATCATGTGAACAGTGAGGTCGTTGTGTTTCACTATGAACACCTGAAATTTCAATGTCTGTTAATGAATCTCCATGTATGTTAACATTCCATGTTCTTCCTACTAAGACATTCATGTTCTACTGTTAGTGTGGATGGTGAGGGAGGAGGGTAGGAGGGTGGAGATGGAGAGGGGGGGGAGTGTGGAGGGAGAGGGGGGAGGGGAGGGAGGGAGGGAGGGGGAGAGAGAGAGAGAGAGAGAGAGAGAGAGAGAGAGAGAGAGAAAGAGAGAGAGAGAGAAAAGCATGGGGTAATGGGGAGGTTGGACAAGGAGTGTAAGGGAAATGTGACAGGAAGTGATTAAGTAAGAGATTTCTAGTGTGTGGAACATTTATATGACGGCAGTAGCAGGTGAGGGAACCACTAGAAGGAGTGTTGGGAGAAAAACAACTGGGCGTATAAATGGAAGGTGGAGGATATAGAGGTTGGTTGAGCTCCAATGAAGCAATCTCCACTCTTTTGGAAGGAAGGAAGGAATATTGGGTTTAACGTCCCACATTGACATTGAGGTCATTAGATATGGAGCACAAGCTTGGATTGTGTCAATGATGGGAAAGGAAATCGGCCATGCCCTTTGAAAGGAAGCATCCTGGCATTTGGCTGGAGCGACTTAGGGAAATCACGGAAAACCTAAATCTGGATGGCCAGATGTGGGTTTGAAATGTCATCCTCCCGATTGTGTGTCAATTGTGCTAACCACACCCTTTTGAACCAGGGCCATAAACCTACTTTACTAACCAGTTTCTTAACCAGCTATTAGGTTCTGTGTGTTTACCGTTGTACTGTTTTTCAGTGTCAGTGTCACTTCCCTCTACAATTTCCCCACGACAAAGATTTTACCACTGAACATTATATAGTATTATCTCTCCCAACTCTGATTTGACTACAAAAGTGTGTGTGTGGCAGAGAATACTTTACTTGATGGATACTGCTTCATAATATACTAATTAATTTTAGAAATAAAAGTTAGCTGTTTTAAGTCTTAGTGATTCTTCTCAGTTTATAACAATACTTCTTACACTATGGGAGCAGTTGCATCTCTGTTCATTTCCTAATCATAACCTTATTTTGCCATAAGTGGTACACCCTTTACATTGAAGGACTCTTACCTGCATAATAGGAAGCAGTGAGAGTCCTATTAACAAATGACAGCAATAGAGTACATACAAACACGGACAGAATAAAGAGATTTTTGTGATTTCTCTCTTCTTTGCAATAGTACGACCTGGCATTTTGACCAATGGGATGCAATATCAACCTAACAAAAGTGTTATTTCATTTTTTCTTACATCAGATGTACACTATTGTATTTCTTATCATCTCCTCATCTCATGTTCTGAATAAAAGAATGCCTAACAATGTTTACATGACAACAAACAAGGTCTTGTGGATGCAGAAAAGAATACAGATTTATAGTAGTAATAAGATATATACTACTGTTACATTAAACCAAAGTACACTAATGACAATTAAAATTGCTACATCAAGAAGAGATGCAGATGATAAATGGGTATTCATTGGACAAATATATTATACTATAACTGACATGTGATTACATTTTCAAGCAATTTGGGTGCATAGATCCTGAGAAATCAATACCCAGAACAACCACCTCTGGCCATACTAACGACCTTGATATGCCTGGGCATTGAGTCAAACAGAGCTTGGATGGTGTGTACAGGTACAGCTGCCCATGCAGCTTCAACACAATACCACAGTTCATCAGGAGCAGTGACTGGCATATTGTGACGAGCCAGTTGCTCGACCAACATTGACCACACATTTTCAATTGGTGAGAGATCTGGAGAATGTGCTGGACAGGGCAGCAGTCGAACATTTTGTGTATCCAGAAAGGCCTGTACAGGACCTGCAACATGTGGTCGTGCAGTATCCTGCTGAAATGTAGGGTTTCACAGGGATCGAATGAAGGGTAGAGCCACGGGTCGTAGCACATCTGAAATGTAACGTCCACTGTACAAAGTGCCGCCAATGGGAACAAAAGGTGACCGAGACGTGTAACCAATGGCACCCCATACCATCACGCTAGGTGATACGCCAGTATGGCGATGACGAATACATGCTTCCAATGTACGTTCATCGCGATGTCACCAAACACGGGTCCGACCATCATGATGCTGTAAACAGAACCTGGATACATCCGAAAAAATGACATTTTGCCATTTGTGCACCCAGGTTCGTCGATGAGTACACCATCGCAGGTGCTCCTGTGTGTGATGCAGCGTCAAGTGTAACCGCAGCCATGGTCTCCGAGCTGATAGTCCATGCTGCTGCAAACATCAACGAACTGTTCATGCCTATCATTGTTGTCTTGCAAATGTCCCCATCTGTTGACTCAGGGATCGAGACGTGGCTGCACGATCCATTACAGCCATGCGGATAAGATGCCTGTTATCTTGACTGCTAGTGATACGAGGCCGTTGGGATCCAGCACAGCATTCCATTACTCCTGAACCCACCGATTCCATATTCTGCTAACAGTCATTGGATCTCAACCAACACAAGCAGCAATGTTGTGATACGATAAACCGCAATCGCGATAGGCTACAATCTGACCTTTATCAAAGTCGGAAACGTGATGGTACGCATTTCTCCTCCTTACACGAGGCATCACAACAATGTTTCACCAGGCAACGCCGGTCAGCTGCTGTTTGTGTATGAGAGATTGGTTGGAAACTTTCCTCATGTCAGCATGTTGTAGGTGTCACCACCGGCACCAGTCTTGTGTGAATGCTCTGAAAAGCTAATCATTTGCATATCACAGCATCTTCTTCCTGTCGGTTAAATTTTGTGTCTGTAGAACGTCATCTTTGTGGTGTAGCAATTTTAATGGCCAGTAGTGTAAATACTTCTATGATGCTGCCAAACCTAGTAATTAACTTATTTGCTGGCATTACAGAACTTATGTGAACTTATAATTTCAAAATCTATCACCAGAGAAGAGGTTGAAAAAGTATTAAGAGAAGTGAAAGAATAGCACTCAGCAAGGATACATAGCATTCCTGTGCTAGTTCTATTAAAGTAAGAGCATGGGTTAATGTCTTGTTCACTATAAAAACATTAGAGATAAGTTGCAGTTTCAAATTGGATACAGATTGGAGAAGAAATCAGCTGTGGCCTGTTAAAAGACATTATCCTGTTATTGACTGCAAGTGATGTAAGGAAACCACAGGAAACTCAGTTTAGGATGTCTGAGAGGGATCTGAATCTCATTTCTTGTACATGCAAGTCCATTGTATTGGCCACTGCACCATCTCGTTAACTTATAATTTCGAAATAGTGTGTGCCAAATGTAACACCCCCAATAACACATTTACACAACTCATCCTTATAAACAAGCACCTGCACCGAGTTACTGAATTCATATAAAGTCTTTCCTGTGTTGGAAAAGGGCGAGACGGACCACATGGCTGATAACTATATACTGATGACTATTTCCTGTAATATATCTGAAGTTTTAGAGAAAAGTGTACATAAATAACAGCAAAATTTCTAGGTAAATATGAAATGCTATTTGTATCACAGTGTCTAGTAGGGCAAAAGTCTAGAAGTCTAGAATGGCAAAATCACAGCAGTATATGAATGTTTCAACATTATGTTAAATTTTATGTACATTGCCCAACTACACACATGGCAGCACTCTAAGAAATGAATCAATTCATTCCTTTAGTCATGAACAATTAGTATCATTGACTCACATTGGTCACATCCAAAAGCCAAATACTGAAATACCATAAAGTGAGTTGCACCACTGATCTAAACAATAGGAGTGCCTTCGCTTTCTCTCATACAGCATATTAAGAACGTGAATGTAAATATGGATGCAAATAAAAGTTCTTTTGCTGACCACAGCAAAGCATGTCAGTGCTGTAACTTGGTTGCCCACAAACAGTTAATTAAAAATGTATGTGATGTATTACAGGGTGCAAGATGTGTTTGGTGTTAACTCTTTAATCATATAACTAATTCAGGAATTATACACAATTTATATAAGTACGAGTAATTTTAGCGTAGGCATATGGACTTGTCAAAAACAAAAACACACACACACACACACACACACACACACACACACACACACACACACAGTTTTTTCCTTCCTCAAAAAAGGTTTCATGTGTGTTTCTTAGTGTGATGACTACTGACATCATTGGATGGTGGTTGTTTTAATTATTTTTCTAGTGTTTAACATCATACGTGACTGTCATTATCAGCATGTGAACTTTTATTACTTTTGCAGTTTTTATATTTACTGCTGTGTTATTTCAAAATTATGTTTGTTTCTTAATCATAAATAGTCACTGTAAACATCTATTTATAACAGCATCTATGACAACTTCCTGGAAAATCCCTTAATAACTATGGTATTTCAACTGATCTTCTAAGATTTTTTTCTGCAGTAATAAATTATTTGAAGATCATTAGGGTACATCAACAACACACTAATAATCAAATTTTAACCAATATCTCTATGAACATAAAGTTCACAAAACTAAAACGTGTGGGATTTTCCCATTTCTTTCAGAGTTATTTTGATTATGAACAGTGCCAGTATATCAGAAATAATGAAGGAATACTAACCTGCATTCTCTCTTTTTCCAGTCTCATCACTGTTGGTATGTAATGGTTGTTTATGCATACGTATGTAGATATTACTAACACTTAGTTTTTTTCCCCCAGTTGAATTCATATTATATGACAATGCTCTTCACATTTTCACTTTCCCTTAAGTTAGGACACAACACAATGGCATACTGACACATATTGCTATAGGCACCCTTTAATCACAGGAAAATGAACCGAAGTGATGTACGAAGGGATGCTGAAAAGTAATGCCTCTGAATTTCTTATGTGGAAAGTCTTAAAAGCTCTTTAAATAAAACAAACATTATTAACATTCTATATCTTTATTCTGCATGTCTACATGTTTATTTCTCAACATTGTCACCCTGATGACAAACACATTTGTCGCAACAACTCTGTAAAACTTTTGAGTTTGTTGATGGAGACTCAGTCTTGCCTCTGCTTGCACTGCTTCATCACTTTCAGAGTGAAGCAAAAAGGAAGACTACAGTTCAACATCCCATAAACATTGAGGTCATTCGAGTCAAAGAGAAATCCTTGAAGATGGTGTTTAAATTTTGGGAACAGACGAAAATTGGATGGGAACAAATCAGTGCTGTATGGCAGAAGATTAGATTGTTGCACATGTCACAGCACTTGTATGTGGTCTGCGAGTGTCATGCTGAAGGAGTGTGTGCTCCATGTGTGGACAAAATCTTCAAATTCAAAACTTGATTACAGCATGCTGTTTCTCACGCACACATTAAGTTACACACCGCTATGTTATACACTACAGTGTGGAGCTCTCTAGCAGTAGAGGGCTGAAAATGTACAGACATTAAGTATAAACATAAAGAATGTGAATTATGTTTGTTTTATTTAAAAAGCTTTAAGAGTTTTCACATGAAAAAAATTCAGAAACATTACTCTTCATATAACGGACAGAAGCATATCCATACTTTCCTATTTGAAAGTACTGTCAGTGCCCATAATTCTACTTTTTTCTTCTGTTTCAGTTATCCTCGACACCAATCGATGGTACCACAAGACACTGATTGTTTCAAATGAGATGAGTATTACAATTGGCGCAGAGTATGATTAGAGTAATAGGAAAATGGAGATACTTAATGCTGTTGCACTAACTCCGTGTGCTTATACATCACGGTAAAGCGTAACAGCTCCCATTACTTATAATGCATCTCACACAACACAAGAAAGTTATGAAATCAGTTCCAAAAGCAAATTTTATAGAAATTATTCATTTAGATTTTACCATTTGTTAGAACAAACTTCTGGCTTTTGTTCATGCTGACTGATCTCAAAAATATGCATGTCATATTTAAATATTGTGTATCTTACATGCAACTGATGAACTGTATTTTTAGTAATATTTAAGTTCTTATGAACATATTTAACTTAAGTCAGTTACTGTGATAATCATTTAGTTTTTCTTTCTTTGATAATTAGCATTAATGTTTACCAAGTCATACCAAATATTTGTTACTGTACTTGTGTGTAAAATATATTGTATTAAATAAATGCATTGAAATAAAATTCAACAATGTTATTCGCTACTTTATTTATGAATTTGATGTTTCCAAGTTCATTTCCCACAGTGAAGAATCCTCTAATGGCACGATTGATCATAACACACATTACGTACAAAATTTTCCAGTGAGAACAACAAAACACCTGTAGGACTCCAGTAGAATGAAAATTAATTACAAAATAAATTAAATCAAGTTTAGTTAAGATGTAAAGATGTGAGGAATTCTTATCATGACTTCAATATAAACTACTTCTTTCCTGGTCCAATTCGGCACTTGTGATTGGGTGGGGGGGGGGGGGGGGGGAGGGGGGAGGGAGGAGAGGATAAATTCACATAAGATGACATCAGAATGCTGCTCATGCAAATATCCATGGTAAAAATAAGCAACTGCTTCTTATCAAATATGTGAAATACATATTATCAATAAAGTAATACAACTCACTTGCTGGGATCCAACTTAATCTCATTTATTTTAGAGCATGACTCTTGGCAAGGACATTTATTTACTTTTTATTTATTTATTTGGTTCACATCTTTTGTTGCACATGTCTGCTACAGTGTCTAACAAAATATATTAGTACATCTAAAAACAAAGATGATGTGACTTACCAAACGAAAACGCTGGCAGGTCGATAGACACACAAACAAACACGTATATACACACAAAATTCAAGCTTTTGCAACCAACGGTTGCTTCATCAGGAAAGAGGGAAGGAGAGGGAAAGACTCCTTACCCTCTCCCTTAAAACCCACATCCTTTCGTCTTTCCCTCTCCTTCCCTCTTTCCTGATGAAGCAACCGTTGGTTGCGAAAGCTTGAATTTTGTGTGTATGTTTGTGTTTGTTTGTGTGTCTATTGACCTGCCGGTGCTTTCATTTGGTAAGTCACATCAAGTAGATTACAATACTCTAAAACAGGTTTTTACAAGATTTGCTCCACTGGTTAAATCATGTGCTATGGCATATTTACTGTTCTGTGTATTCTTTCAGTGGACAAAAACAATTACATGGCAAATAAGACTTCATGCTTTTCCAAAACTGTGTATTGTCTTCACTAGACTTTGTACTTTTTGCAAGCTTACTGGACAGCTGAAGACCCATGTGGAATCTCCTTTTTCACAAAGTTGTGTATTAGCATTTAACATCTATGCTGATTTGAGTTTATGAGTGCATTGTTCCTGAATTTCACCATTTTTCACTAGTCTAAATTTGGTTGGCACACTGTGCTTTTTTAAGAATATTACAGTCTCAAGAATACATAGGCAAGGCAGTATTAGGATCTTCTAGCTTCTCAAAATGGATGTGCAAGAATCTAATTTCACTTCCATTACTGATATTTATGGCTCTCCTCTGGATTCTGGAAGTGCTAAGGCAGCCGGCCGATGTGGCCGTGCGGTTCTAGGCGCTTCAGTCTGGAACCGCGTAACCGCTACGGTCGCAGGTTCGAATTCTGCTTCGGGCATGGATGTGTGTGATGTCCTTAGGTTAGTTAGGTTTAAGTAGTTCTAAGTTCTAGGGGACTGATGACCTTAGCAGTTAAGTCCCATAGTGCTCAGAGCCATTTTTTTGCTAAGGCAGCTGGAAAACTAACCCAGCATATCACATCATATCCTTATGAGCCTGTATATGTGTGTTGTATGGACTTTTGACTGTTTTATAACTCATGCACACTAGCCGCACACTCAAGCCATAGCATTAAGTACCTATTTTTAGCATTTACCTAATCATTGTATTTATCCCATTTCAGATACTATGTAGCTATATACCCAGGAATTTGAATTCTGTGTTAGTTTCAATGGGCTGCTTATTAACTCTGACAAGCAGCCCAAACAGGTTTGTGTTAAGTGGAAGTTCACGGATACAGTCTTTTGCTGTTTATGGCTAGTCTTGTTTATAGGCCTGTTCCTAGACTATTCAGTAGCCAAGTCCACTGATTTCTGTACTTCTGCAGTAAATAACTATTTGTGTGGTTCCTGTCAGCCATGAATGCCAAAGGGACTGGTACAGAGGTCACTTTAAACAAACTGATAAATCCCGCATATACTACAAATACATTTTGACACACTTTTTATTAATAAACTAATTACTGGTGTCAATTAACTTTAATGCCCTTCATTACCAACTTATCACCATGTCATACTCTGCTAATGGCATCATTCGATGCGCTATGGAGCAGCAGAGGATCAGCACACCGCTCTCGTAGCTATTATCAGTCATAACCTGGAGCTGCTACTTCTGAATTATGTAGGTCCTCAGCTGGCATCATGAGGCTGAATCCATTCTGTTCCAGTCTGCCCTCCAAGGAAAAATCTTTGGCAGTTCCAGGAATTGAACCCACATCCTCTGCATGGCAGTCAGCTGCACTGACTCAGACACTACAGTACCAGCTGGATGCCAGTCTGTTTTTATACTCAATAAACCCTTGTAAGGTAAGTAGGAGAAGGGACTTGTTAATGATTCATATTTTTAGGTTACTTCTTGTTCAGCTCATGAATTGAGTACAGGAAGAATCACTGTTTGTATGTCCCTGCAATATATAGCACTAACTTCAGCATTGATGCACAATGTCCCTGCAATATATAGCACAAATTTCAGCATTGATGCACAGGACCTGGAAAATATTGTCGGAGTCCTCCCTAGAGATCAGTTTTTGCAATCAAAGATTGGTTTGAAGGAAAAAAATCAAAGGGTGTAAGGATTCTCCAAGTCAGTCAAATCTGTGATAATCTACACCCCTTTTCATTCCATTTGCTTCATATCTACTGTTTGCTTGAAAATCACTCGTATGGTTTAGGACAATGCCACAAAAGAAGATAGCCCCATATCAAGTGTGATCATTCCTTCTATGAACTATAGTTTTCGATAATGCTATTCACTCACATGAAGATCCCCCCTCCCCCTGCTTTACCCATAACTGAATCAGAGTGATTGTACCATTTCATACCCCCAACCATTGTTACTCCTACATGTTCAAACAACATGATGCCAATCACAGATCACCATTCTTGCGGACACTGTCTGAAACTCATCTCCATTTTGTCATGTGTATCGGCTTTATTTTTCCAATGTCCTTGCCACAGTGGTAACACCAGTTTCCATCAGATAACTGAAGTTAAACACTGTTGGGCTTGGCTAGCACTTGGATAATTGACTGTTCAAGTCTGCCAAGCAGTGTTAGCAAGCCAGGTGCACTCAGCCCTTCTGAGGCCAATTGAGGAGCTACTTGACTGATAAGTAGGGGTTCCATCATGAAATCTGACAATGAGCGGTGTGCTGACCACACGCGTCTCGATACTCGCACCCAGTGAAGCCCACTGGCTTAGGATTACACGGCAATCAATTGGTACCACTGGGCCTTCTGAATCCTCTTTGTACAGTATTTCTTTTATAGGCTTTATATTTCTCTATATTTATAATCAGTTGCCAATCACCAAGCTAAGTGGCACAGTGCTAAAAACAATAAACTCTCACACTAATATAGCAATGCTCAAACTTCCATCCAACCATCCAAATTTAGGTTTGCCATCATTTCCTTAACACTCTCCAGACAAATAACAAGATTGTTCCTTAACAGCAGACATAACTGATTTTCTGCCCTTTCCTTGTCAATTTTAAGCCTGAGCTTTTCTCTTAATAGCCTCATCTTTAACATGATGTGGAACTACTCTTCTTTTTTCTACTTGTCAATGTTTGTGTCAGGTTGAAATCTTAATTTTTTTTTTTTTTTTGATACTTCTTTATGTATGGACTTTTTTTGGATGGTAAGATTAATACAACTAATTATCATCTTCCAAACCATTAAAATTTAACCATGTTCTGGCAAAACCAGACACATCAAAAGTTACTTCTGTTTATATTGATTACCCTCCACCCAGTACAGCAAGAAGTGTCCTGTTGATGCTAACTCAGGTCTAGTTCCACCTACTTAAACATGCAGTCTGAATGTATTGTTTAGCAACCATTGATACAGTACTTACCAAAAACACCTTTCAAGTTCAGAAAAAACCTACCCAACCTAGTCACATCTATCCCTTGTTAAAAGCAAGATTTTGGGTTTGGAGTGATGTAAGTATCTGGAACCTGTGTCAGTCATTATGGAGACAGTAGTTTTGTTGCAGGTAGATCATTATGTTGGAATTCATATTACAGATTCCTGTTCGAGTAAACAAGTTGGTGATATAGACTACTGTAGTCTTTCAGGTCAGTTCTGCAATCATTCTTATAGATGAGTCTGACCTGTGAACTGGTCAAGGAATCTGTATTGTGGTTAATACTAGTACTGTTTCATCCACTATTTCTGGAAAAGGCCATACAGGGATTCTGACAGGTCCTGGAGTTTTGTTGCATTTTAGTGATTTCAGCTGGCTTTCAACAACACTGGTACCAACACCTATGGCACATATCTTTGCAGTGGTATAGCAACTGAAAGGGGACAGTACTGACAGTTTCCCTTCTGAAAAAAAATAAATGGATTGTTTAGCTTTTATTTTGATACTCTATATTCATCCCCTCGTATTGTCAACTAGTGTCTGGACATTACTTTTGTGCCACTATCAGCTTTAACACACACTTAGTGTGTGGGGGGGGGGGGGGGGAGGGGGGGGGGAGGGAGGGGAGATTTCTGGAAAATGTCATGTGATAGCACTCTACTAATTTCAGTACAGGAAGTACTTTTTCGACCTCTCTTCGAGCAGTTACCCATTTTTCCATTAACATCTGCCTATCTGTAATCTCTTCTTCACTTTGCATCTTATACATAAAATAATGCTGCTCGTAGAATAAATTAAAAGAAGCTTCCCAGTAGTACTTGTATAATTTATAGGGGTCTGCAGTCTTCAATAATTATACTATGCAAATATTTCTGAAATCTTTTTCATCTCAACATAAATCACAGCTGTTTTACCTGCAAATTGATGGAATTAAATGTTGGTAGCTCCTGTTTTTGACTCAAGACCTTCACATGCTCATCACGTTTACTGAAAGTGTACACATTTCTGATTATTTTTGTCTCTCTTTGTGTTTTGGTAAATACCGTTCCTGCAATTTTGTATGTGACTGCTGTCCATCCGTAGTAACATGAAGAGA
This sequence comes from Schistocerca cancellata, assembly GCF_023864275.1. Classification (NCBI taxonomy): domain Eukaryota; kingdom Metazoa; phylum Arthropoda; class Insecta; order Orthoptera; family Acrididae; genus Schistocerca; species Schistocerca cancellata. Next base: position 753,737,133 of record NC_064629.1, on the reverse strand, counting down.
TCAAGTCTTTTTCTTGCCAACATTTATATTTTCAGTGTTGGTAAGTTCTGACTTATCTGCTGCAGGTCGTTCATTCATGCAAGTCACCACCACAAGTCATTGTGCTCATTGCTGAACATCGTGACCCCATGAACCAACTGTGTCCATCCTTAATGGTTACCGTCTTCTCTTAGAGGCTATTGAAGAGGTACACTGGAGAAGATCTTGATTTGATCACCCCCAGCTCACTGCTCTTTCCCTCAGTTTCTTGTCCTCAATCTTCCCTTCCTCAATTATTTTGTCTAGATTTTCTCTCTCTCTTCTCACAATATGACTGAAGAACTGGAGAATTTTTTGGTTGACATGAGAAGAAATGCACTTGGAGATGATGAGTTGTCCAATAATGGACACGTTTGTTGTTCTTTCAGTTCATCTATATCACATATACATCTATGTGATTACTCTGCTATTCACAATAAAGTGCCTGGCAGAGGGTTCAATGAACCACCTTAAAGCTGTCTCTCTACTGTTCCAGTCTCGAATTGCGCGCAGGAAAAACATGCACTTAAATTTTTCTGTGCGAGCCCTGATTTCTCTTATTTTATCATGATGATCATTTCTCCCTATGTAGGTGGGTGCCAACAGAATGTTTTCGCCATTGGAGGAGAAAACTGGTGAGTGAAATTTAATGACAAGATCTCGTCGCAATGAAAAACGCCTTTGTTGTAATGATTGCCACCCCAATTCACATATCATGTCTGTGGCACTATCTCTCCTATTTAACAATAATACAAAATGAACTGCCCTTCTTTGTACTTCTTGGTGTCATCTGTCAGTCCCACCTAATGAGGATCCCACACCCACACTCATTACTTCATGAGTGTAAAGAGATAGTTGTGTTTCACATGAATGATATTTTCTGAATCCGTGTTGACTGTGTCAATAAATTGCTTTCTTCAAGATACTTCATAATGTTCAAAAATAGTATATGTTCTAAAACCCATCTGCAAATAGATGTTAGTGATAGCCGGCCGGAGTGGCCGAGCGGTTCTAGGCACTTCAGTCTGGAACCGCGCACCCGTTACGGTCGCAGGTTTGAATCCTGCCTCAGGCACGGATGTGTTAGTTAGGTTTAAGTAGTTCTAAATTCTAGGGGACTGATGACCTCTGCTGTTAAGTTCCATAGTGCTCAGAGCCATTTTTTTAATTAGTGATATGGGTCTGTAATTCAGTGGATTACTCCTACTTCCCTTTTTCATTTTACATGCAGCATCCTCTGCCAACACCAAAGCTCAGTCCACTCCTGGTAGATGAGTGGTTAGTGCGACAAAATGTCATGCCTAACAGCCTCAGTTCGATTCCCAGCAGGGTCAGAGATTTTCTCCGCTCAGGGACTGGGTGTTGTGTTGTCCTTGTCATCATCATTTCATCCCCATTGACACGCAAGTCGCCAAAGTGGTGTCAACTCGAAAGACTTGCACCAGGCGAACGGTCTACCTGACAGGAGGCCTTAGCCACATGGCATTTCCATTCATACCAAAGCTCAAATGCATTGATACACTGCTTGTCTCTGGCCTTGAGGTTCATATTTCATAACCATACACAAAAGATGGAAAACATGAGCATTTCAACAGGCCAGACATTTGTGCTGTTCATTATCACTTTGTTCTGTCAGATTTTGGTGAGCTACTTCATAGCCATTCACCCTAGTGTGATCCATCTTCTTTTCACAGCTTCCCCTGTCGCCTATGGTTGACTCAAGATTGATGAAAGAATTCATAACTTCCAGTTCCTTCAATTGACCTGTGGGTTGAACCTGTGCCCCTCGATCAGTTATGAGTTTGGACTTGCTGACGTTGATGTCTAATTCACATGATACTCTAATGTCCTTTACTTTTGTTAGTAGCTCAGCATGTTCATCTTTGCTGATTGCTAAAAATATGGTGTCATCAGTAAATTGGAGGTTAATAGTTCTACCACCAATTGAGATGCCTGTAGTCCAACTATCAAGTGCATCTAAAAGCATGCTGTCCACTGATGTTGGCATGATAGGACACAAATCTGTCTGAGGCCCTTTGATACACTAATGAAATCAGACATGTCAGCACTTGTCCTCACAGCTGTGAAGCGATTGTTGTATACACTTATGACCAATACTCTCAAGTGTGGTGGAACACTGAACTCTGCAAGAACCTGCCACAACTTTCTCCAGACAATACAGTCAAGGGTTTCCTTTAGTCAAGAAACCATATGAAACAGGAACACACAATGCTCATGATTTCTCGGTTATTTGTCATACGTTGAAAAAAAAGTTTGCTCTGTTGGTATGTGAAGCTGAATGTACAGCTTCAAATGCTGCTTAAAGATGTAGAACAACATTTTGCTTCATGGAATATGAGAGCAATAGTTCTGTAGCTAGAGCAGTTCCTCATTGACCCTTTCTTGTGTAGTGGGATGAAGAGAGGCTTTGACTAGCCTTCTGGCCACTCCACTGTTTCCCGTATTCTTGTCCACAATGAATGCAGCACATCAACACCTTCCTGTAGCATTTATTTGATAATCTCCCAAGACCTTAGAGGTAAACATGGGATTTATAGTTCTTCAGATGTTGAATTATGTTCTCTACTTCACTGGGTAAGATTTTAGGGTTCGATGTAAGTTGCTCCACTCCTTGATTGTCCATACTGTTGCTAATTCCAAAATACAATTCATCACAGTGCCAACTTTTCACCTCACACCAACATATTCCTTGTCTCTGAATGGGTTGCCATTCTCAACATTCTGTTTCATCTCTCTGCACAAGTTCTTATATCTGCCTTGACCCTGGGTAGTATGGATATCAGTTTTCTTCCAAACACTTCTCTCCAATCACTTCTCTCTTGAATTAATTGTAATGCAGACTGTGACATACAAGAATGTTTTTAAGTATTTGTTCATTCTGATGTTGACAGTGATGAGGAAACAACCTCCTCCATTTGTTCCCATGTTTGTGATGTTGGTGTGACATGACTGATGTGAAGTCTTGGCCCTATGAGCTTGCCAAATTTCCAAAGAGCTTCATGTTTGTGAATTTTAGTCGTTTTTCTCTGCTCTTTTCAGTGTATTTGAGCATAATCCACATTTTGGTGGACAGCAAATTGTGATCACTTCCACAGTCAGCGCCAGCAAAAGCTTCATGCAGGTAGTTTTCATACAGCACTTTTAGAAGTATTTTGCAAGTTTCATATGATCTGCTTCATACAGAATTCTAACTTTTCAAGATGTATAAAATTTCTTCAAACTATTGTGGTGTTTTCATTGTAGTGTGTTCTCTGAAGTTTGCAATTTCTGACCTTCCAGGTGGAAGGACCTACTTTTAAGATAATGCCAGAATTTACCAAATGACTGAACCTACATGCAGTTGATATATTTGTAGACTTAAGTTTATTATCTATATCATCCTTTTTACAAATACTCATGTTTATCTCAAAGATATCAACACTAGCAATTTTAGATTTGGACGAACACTTATTTACAAGTTTTATGTGGGCCCCAAAATTTAAATATAGTGTATCAATGTCTGGCATATTCTGCAAACGTTTCTCAAATTTATCACTGCTACTGTAAATGCTCTGGCCTGATGAAAAAGTTATCAAAAATTGACAAGAATTTTGAGGCCTTCTGCAGTAAAGACTTATTCTAAGAAACATTTACAGATCTTCAGTACTCAGTTACAATAATAGTCTCTTCTGTTTTAGTGTACTGTCAGGCCATGTACAGAGAGAGACTGCAGCTCTCACCCCTGCTGTCAAAGCTACACTGTCACAGGATCACATTACCTCAAACCAACTTAAAGAGGTTTGTTTCACACACAAACCTGTCTTCTAGTCAGCACATTAATTTGTTTGCTGGTTTTTGTTATGCTGTGAGACAAACAAGGCTAAGGACATGTAGAGAGGTGAAATTACTTACATCATCATAAGGATAATAGAAAACATAATGCTAATATTAAATGAACACTTTTGTTACAAACAAAAATTGTATTTTCTGTCGTTGGCCATTATAAAATATAAATAGTTTTCACATTCTTAAGTACATTTGTTTTCACAGCCTACAGGAACCTAGAATCTAATTGTAGGACACACACATTGTTCTCTGCTTGTTCAACCTTTGTCACCTATTTTCAGTAGGAACTGTTTGATTTGCATACAGCACAGCATCATGAACCGTTGGAAACACTTGTGTTTCTGGAAAGTCTTCAAAAAAGCTGCAGTGAACCAGCCTTTCATAAACAGTTGCTGTAAAAGAAGATGCACGTTAAATATAAAGCAAACAACAGAAAACTGATTTATCACTGATTTTTTCTGACCACTATAAAATTCATGTTTACTGCCTATAATACATAGTAGTGATGACAATCAGTAAAAGTCAGATTAAAAATACTATTATATCTGATAATTGTCCCAAACTAGACAGGTTTTACAGCAGCTAATCAGAGAGAGAGCTTAAAACATTCAATAAATTTAACAGTGAGTCCTATCACTCTTGAAATTCAGTCTAAATAATCAAGGCAATAAAATGAAAAGTAAGCAACATTATTTTTTATGCAGAGAGATCTGAGACAGAGATTACACTAGCACATTAACTTGTCTGGTGTCTGTAAACTTAAATTTAAATTTCCTATACTCAAGATTTCCAGTAACAGCTTGAAATTAATTGTCATAGAATTAACATGTTGAAACATGTATATGTCTGTTCTTATTAAAGTTAAGTAACACTGGGGAAACCTTATCAGGTTTTAAATGAGGAACAGCATGTCTTTTAAAACATGTTTAACTATTTTTGTGCATTATACAGGGGATGGTCAAAAATATAAAAACATGAAAAACATAACACATTATCAAGTCTTATATGATGTAGGATAACCGTTGGCATTTGAAACAGCTTCCCATCATTTCAAAATGGATAAATACAGATCCTGTATGGTTTTAAAGCAAATCTTATACCATTCTTCCTGCAAAATAGTGGCAACTTCAGTTAACTATGATGACGATGAATAGTGATCATGCATCCTTTCTCTCCTGAGTAGACCACAAGGGCTCAATAATACTGACAAGAGGAGGCCTTGACAATGGGGTCATAGATTTACTTCAAACTTTGGTAGGCCAGCAAAACAACATAATATTCAAGTAGTAAGGTGCACTACTATGGCAATTTCCAAAAAAATTGCAAGAGAAGTTTTACACGTGTATTATGTAATTGATGTATCTGTGCAAAGGTACCAGCCATAAGAAGTCAGTGAGGTCAAGTGGTTAGCATTTGTGCTTTGTAAGAGGGTTGTGTATGAGATGATGGTTCAAATCTTCATGACATTTGTTACCTGCAGTAGTCAAAGAACAGGGAGTCACCTTCATTTTTGTAGTACAAGTGTAAATTCTGTGATATCCAAAAAATTTGCGCCTACATTATTCATTCTTGCTACATTTTCAACGTCTCACCTTTATGCAGGTTAACTGGTAGATGGTGCCTAGCTCTGTGACTGCAGCTTGAAGCATCGAGGTGCAAAGCAGTTCCAGGTATCTTACCAGATCGCATGTACAAGGGATTTCGCAAATCACAACAGGCATACATTTTCGGGAAAACGCAATGTGTTTCTTCGTTTACTTGTCAATAGTTATAAATATGTTTCTTCTAATAATTAAATTTAACTAAAAATGGTAAGTAGTCAAATAACATGAAATTCACTAAAACTTCATGCAAATAAATAAACATGTTTTTTTTTAATTATATTACCTCTCAAATGTCATATAAATTAAATAATATGACCAGTGATGAAAAAAATATGTTTGAGCAGGAGCCAAATCGTCACCTCATACACACTCGAATGCTAGCCACTTGACTACCATGAACTCTAAGTTCCAGCATCTATGTACAGATATATAAGCCATATAACAGTATTAAACCCCTCTTTAAGAAAATTGATAAGAGATGTCAATAACTACCAACCTGTTTCACTACTGACAGTTTCCAAAATTTTTGAGAAAGTGATGTATCCTAGAACAGTACATCACCTGAACAACTATAATATTCTCAGTAAATCAGTTTGGATTTCAGAAGAATTGCTCTACTGCAAATGCCATTTACATGTTCGCTCACCAAATTTTACACGTATTAAATAACAAAATAGTGCTGACTTGTATTTCCTGTGAATCACAATGCTCTTCTAGATAAGTTGAAGTTTTATGGGATTGATAGAGTAGCCAACCAACGCAGAAAGTTGAACTTAGTAATTCAGCCATGTAATCAGAGGTGATTCTTCTGATTGGAAAGGAATTATATAGCTAAACAAACACTGTTTTTAGCCTTGTTTCACAATTTATTATTAATGTTATTGCAAAACCTAGATTTTGGGTTATAAGCCCATTTTCATATACATTACTGATTCCCAAAGATGATAATGCACAGATCAACATGATGACAAGGCAAAGATAATCATCTCAACTTGTTAAGGTATTGATCCATAGCTTAATGTACAATTATGTCAATGACCATTTTAAACATATTACATAAATTATTACACAGTCAGCAAATACTACAAAGGCTGGACTAAAGTTATGCATAAGCCAAGATATTTTTAACTATGATGGACTGGAGCCCAAAGGTTTGCTTCTATCCTGGGGTTGTGATCTCATCTAAAAGTGGTGAATAATTGAATTGAGTCTGCTCATATTATGTAAGGGTTCTGCAAGGCTCTGTCTTAGGTCTGCTATTGTTTCTCATGTATGTAAACAATCTTCCATCTAATACAAAAAAGCAGAATTAGTCCTTTTTGCAGATGAAACTGGTATTGTAATCAATCCAAGCCAACATACAGCAACAGAAGAAATGCTGAATGGGGTTCTTAAAAGTATCACTGACTGTTTTTCTTTAAATGGTCTTATCAATTTTAAAAAGACACAATATATTCAGTTCTGTACTTATAGGAGTACTACACCAATGATAAGTGTAACACGTGGTGATGAAATAATAAATAGTGTGCAAACTTCAAAATTCATAGGTCTCTATATTGATGACAATTTAAACTGGAAAAAAGCACATCTTGCAACTTCTAAAACAACATAGTGCAGCCACATTTGCACTTAGAACCACCAAAAATCTTAGAGAGATACAAATCAGTAAGTTGACATATTTTGCATATTTTCATTCAACAATGTTATATTGAATAATATTTTGGGGTAAGTCAGCTTTATGAAAATAAGTCTTCACTGCTCAAAAATATGCTATAAGAAGATGTGGTGCTCACCCACAGTCGTCCTGTAGACATAAAAATAAAAATTATATTCATTACTCGACATCAAGGTTGTCTTTAACACAAAAAGGGCTGTACAATGCTGGAACTAAAATTTTTGATCACTTATCCAGTGATATAAAATAACTGATAGACAGCAAACTAAAATCTGAAAACAAACTTAAAAAGTTTCTCCTCTTTCATAGAAGAATTTCTATTACTGTAATTTGTGAACTTTGGAGGATAGGAATTACTAATTCACATCTGTCTATTTAATAATAATAATAATAAAATAGTAAATGATCAACATGTAGGCATATTTATGAAATAATTTCTAATGTGGAGTGACTTATTCCACATCATTATGATTTACTGTGGAAATAATCTATGGAACAGGAAAGTAACTAACTAACTAATCTTGGCCTCCACTATTACAATTGGAAGGGTTGTAACGTTTTTTTCTAATGAATCTTTGCAATGCCATCCAGCCACACTATGAACAAACTGCCTTCTATGCTCATAGGCCGAATTTTGGATGGATGCTTCAACAACTTGGTGATCAGATTAGTAATGTGATCTTCATATGCCAGACATTGTTGCAGTGTTGAAACACAGCCAGTTGTAAATACAGTATTCCATTCATCCAGCTGAACATACAGTTAGCTTAGTTGCAGGCACTATAGTTTCATATTGGGAACTGGTCACTACAGTGAAAATCATTATCAAATCCTCACAGAGCATTTTTCACAACAGCAGGTGATTTGCTGAGAACACCTCATTCCTCTGTGAGAATGATGCTCTCTGTAACATGATACTAAGAATGTATGGGGCAGTTGTCTGACATTCTCAGATAGTCATGCAATGACAGGTAAAAGATCACAATATTCTTCAGTGTCATGTACATCCTTACAACAGCTGCTTTTGGTCTGGTTGCAAGTGTGACCTCTTGATAAGTGGTACATGTCCTTAACAAGCACTCCTATCCTACCTCTCTCCTGTCATCAAGAGCATCCATTCTGCACAGATTGTCTTCTTAGTATAGGTGCAACAGTACTTGTAAAATTTCTTTTCTGACAACAGAAGCATAAAGATCTTCTCTTTGTAGAGTGCTTTAATTATTCTACACTTCCCACACTCATTTGCATTCCATTCATCTTCATCATCATGTTTTAGCAATGGGTGCAAAATGTGGAAAGGGTAAGCTTCATTTCAAGACCATTCTCAGTTGATGGAGTATTTGGAAGCCTGCACTTAAACTGTGTTCCTTTTTTGGGAAAATGGGATGGGGCTGGAGATGGAGAAACATTGCTTATGTCTGATGGGGCTCCTGTCCAGAAACTTGTTTAGTTGCCTTTGCCTTTGGTTTGGTTTAATTGGTGGTGATCAATGAAATTCATAGCTCGTGTCTACAAGCATTACTTGGCAGGCACTGATGGTATCTGCTTAATGATCACATTTTCTCTGTGTTCCACTAAACAGCTTTGCAACAATCTTCAGAGCTAAAGGAAGTAATACTGCAGACACTGAGGGATGTATTGCTTTAAATGCTTTGCTTGCTATTTCATAATATGTTCATTTAGTAATGTTGTTTCTGAAAGAACTTCTTGGGAAAGAACACAGTACTTACACAACATCTGATAAATGTCTCGCAACCTGCAGGGGAAGAATATGATCATCTTGACATGTGGATCAGGTGAGAACACATTGCTTTGCCTCCATAAGCAAATATAGTGTGACCAAACATTTGACACTTCCAGTGCCTCATTGGATTCAGAATATGGGATAGCACCTCTAGACGAATGAAAGCATCATCACTACAGACAAGCAACACCTGAGTGTCAAGAACTGAGCGCAGGATTAGCCGAGCGGTCTAATGCGCAGCAGTCATGGACTGTGCGGCTGGTCCCGGCGGAGGTTCGAGTCCTCCCTCAGGCATGGGTGTGTGTGTTTGTCCTTAGGATAATTTAGGTTAAGTAGTGTGTAAGCTTAGGGACTGATGACCTTAGCAGTTAAGTCCCATAAGATTTCACAAATATTTTTTTTGAACTGAAGTCACTACTTTCTCCAACTCTCCATTTACAGTTTTCACAATGTCCAAAACTACTAATATGGCAAGAGAGAATCCATGACATCTGTCAGTGCTGTTTCCAGCTTTCAACCACAAAATGTTAAGGACTGCTCCAACAGTGACTGAAGGCCAGTGGAAAGACTGGAAACACTGAAGCATTGGTGTATAGAAAAGAAAAAAACTGTATTACATAGTTGGCTGTGGCAGACACACAAAGCAGATGCACCAAATCCACTTCGTCTCTCAGGATCTTGTAACACATTATGAAAGATACCCAGGCCACCTCCAGTTGTAGTATGGTGGTGTGTACTAGTTCTTTGCAAGTTACAACTCTCTTGTTAAAATAAGGGTTCAGTGCAATTCTACTATGGCAGCCTGTTGCAATACACTTGTTCCACCTAAATAGATTTCTATTTCAAGATCAGCACATTTCTTGCAGGCCCCACTAGATCTTAATGAATTCAAAATGGGGATACTATTGACAGTGATCACTATCATCTGTTTTATCTCAACAGCCCACATCTCACCTTTCTTCATTTTCATCTTATTAGTGACTTCCCCCATCCTAACACTCACACCAGCCTCCTACGGATTTTTATCATCCTCGTCATTCATGTGGTTAAACCAATATCCTTATTCTTTGAAATACATATTCCAACATAGAAGCCGATATTGGTGACAGAAGCAAATAAAATCTGTTCCCAGCTCAGGCACTCCAGGTTATCACACATGAACATAGCCTAAACTAGGCCATCTAAGTAGTATGTGGAACAGTCACCACATGTTGCAAACATTATCCCACTGCAAAATCTTGAGACGGACATGAATACTGATTGTGTTGGTATGTCCATTAGGTACACAACAGTCACCCAATCCACTTACTCTTTAAAACAAAATCTATTTTTATCACTAATAATTACTGGTGGGTGCTCTGAGTGAATATCTTATTTTTTCTTCTGTGGCTGAGTTCATTGAACTAAGAAAAGATTATGTAAGGAATGAAGAAATGGTGCAGACGAACCCACAAATGTTATTTCCACTCTTGACATAATTAGAAACAATCCTTTGAAATGTTTCCACAGTGAATAACAACTGGATAACATGTGAAACACAACAAGGTTCATCCATGACAATCATCTCACAGTGGTGGGCCTAATAAACTAGATTATACAGCATATTGCTATATTGTGTATTTATTGGAAATGTGAGAATGGGAAAAATACTCTTAAAATCTCACATACATGTCTGATTCTGCCATGTGTGCTGGCACCTGTTGCATTAATAGATAGAACCATGGACTCATTTATGTCTTCATACTGTGACACTGTAAATTCATTGGACATGTTGTTAGTCATCCCTTCACATTTCACTTATGTTAAGACAAGCAGTAATTGTTTAAAATTGTGAATCTGTTGAAAATCAATGTAGATATGTACGATATGTCTGCACTGTTGCCAACATGCAGAGTGGTTTTCATGATTGTTAATTAAAAACATGTTTACTTTCTAACTTTCAACATTTCAAAATAATTTCTTCATCACAATTTTGTCTTTAGAGTTGTCCACTGTTTACTTCAATCCACCTAGTCCCCAAAATGCCAATAGAAAGAAGGGGGAAGGGGCATATTACATGTTTGTTGATTAGTTTGCTTGCTGTCTGAAGGAGAGACAGCGCAGAAGTGCAACAAATAATCATCCTTTTTAAAATACCTACATGGTTTAGAACAAAATATGGAAACACCATGAGAAATTTATGCTTTACCATAGATTCAGATGCTAGCCAAGTCTCTACATTGTGCTGTTGTATGTGACGGCATCAGTACAGTGTCATCAATACATTGCAAGCGATAGTTGTGGTCAAAACAATGTTCTGTGTAGCTGGTGAATTCAAATGTGGGCAGGTTGTTAGTGCTTTCATAACCAAGGTGGCCAGAGTGTTTGGTGTTTCAAGAGGTGCCATACTACAGATTTATACTGCATACAAGAAAGGTAAAAAAAAACATCATCCGCTAAGTCACAATGAAAATGAAAGTGTGTGTTGTATTATTGTTATTGATGGTCAATGAAGAGGATTGTGACAAAAAATAAGATGAGGACAGCTGCAAAAGTCACTGCAGAATTGCCAATCACACTTGCAAATCCTGACAGCACCAAATCAACATTTAGGGAGTTTCATAAGCAGAGGACTGCTGGCCAATCTGGAATTCCAGAGGCACTCATCAGTTATATAAATGCCCATAACAGGAAAATGTGGTTCCAAAGCCATAAAACCCAGACTAGGCACCAATCGAAGAAAGTCATTTGGTCATATGAGTCTTGATCTACACTGTTACCAACATTTGTCCAAGTTTACATCCCAAGAATGAAATGGAAATGTGACAGAGATTTGGTAATAATTTTGGCAGCCATATTTTGGTATCACATGGGATGCATGGTTAGTCTCATGGTTGCATTATTGCCCAGGATTATGTGACAATTTTGGCTGATCAGGTCCATCCTATGGTACAATGTTTATTCCCCAATGGTGATGCAGTATTCTAAGATGACACACAGCTTGCATCATCCAGGACTGCATTTGTGATAATGAGGATAAACTTGTGCATCTCCCCTGGCCACCACAGTCAACACATCTCAATATTACCGAACTCTTGTAGTCTACTTTGAGGAAAAGTACCCGAACTTGCCATTATTTTGGAGGAATAATGGTATACGATTTCCCTGAAAAATATACAGGACCTGTATTTACCCATTCTGAGATAACAAGAAGCTGTTCTGAATGCCAATGTGTTTCCTACTTTGTATTAGGCATGGTAGGGCCTAATATTTTGTGTTTTTGGTGTTTCGATATTTTGTCTACCCCTGTATCGACTATTTTCATATACATATAATTCATAGTATTTATATTTATGCTATTTCATTATCTAGCATTATAACACAAGAAAACCTTCAATCCAGGCATACAACATTAGACAAATGTTGAAGTGTTGGTAAGAGTCAAAAGACTCTGCAAAAAGAACTGTATTTACTCTGGCTAAAAAATTGATTAAATTATATAAATGCTAACATCCCCATAAAACAATTTAGTGCATGGCAAGGATGCCATCAATCAATTATGCATACTAATGACTTTAAGATCCCTTTGCAACAGCTTAGGCAAACCTCACTGCTATTACAGGATCTGCCAGTGACATTTGGGCACACAAATTGTGATATAATCAATACAAGTTAATCCTAAGGTGTACACAGAGGAATATGCTGCTGAGGCTCACAGGAATCTTTGGGACAACATTAGTGGAGGCACTATTAGTCATATTAGAAGTGTGTCCAATGAATATTACAGTCAGATACAGAGGGTCTCACTAATGGCTTCACAAAGGGAACCTTCCCAAGATGAGAGACATAATGGGTCTGGAAATAACAACCAAACAAGAATTAAAATAACAGAAAGTGCACAAGTGGCAAAGAGACTGCTACACTATCACAACAGATCACAGGGCTTAGGGTAAATTTCCAAACATCAAGGAGAGGATGTTTATGAAGCATGTAAATCCATCTAGAGGCATTATTGAGTGCCTGACAGGCCATGGACCATACCCTGAACATTTATATGGGATAAATACACATCCAACAAATGTGTGTGCATGTGGTGACATTGGTACACCACATCATATTGTACTAGAATGGCCAGCCTACAAAAATTTGTGGACTCAGATAACTGACACTAAGTGACACTAAGTAACATTGTTAGAGACAAAGACAAATGGTATCAGGTGAATGAGGTAGCAAATAAGATATTTGGAAGGGAACTTATAAAATATTTAGAGCCTAAGAGAAACACAATTTTAAGTGATAATGCTGAATTGAATACAGTGAGTGAGGATTCACAGACACCACAATTAATTTCTACACAGAGGAAGAACAGAAGTAGTGGATATGTGACCAACAAATGTGGCATCCATGGCAGAAGCAGCAGAATGAATGGGAACTTAAAGGTGACATACATGGGTCTCCCAGCAAGAGCAGACTGTGAGGGTGGTAATGTGGTGAATCTGTTAGATTTCGTTGGTTGACTCTACTGGGACTGTGGAAGATGACACTAGCTCACCTGCAGTCCTATCTCAGGGCTGATGCATAGTGGATTTGTGGTTGCTTGGGGAAGGCTTGGGATTCCTGGAACTCCAAATATAGAGATTTAGTATGCTGTCCCCAGCAACTGGTGACTCAGTAGATGATTAATAAGTGTAGTATAATGTTTTACGGGTTTTGGATGTTTTCCCTTTTTATTTAATTTTTTTTTAATCTTATATTCCCTTTATCATTAATTTCAGTAATTATTAAAAATGCTTAAATTACTAATCTTGATGTGCATGTTACAAGTACTTGTATACAACTTTCTGTAGCTATGAGAAAATCTGACCCGCATTAGATTCCAGGTGGTGCATGTCAAAATTGTAAGCAATAATACGATAAATAAATAAATACCAGATTGTACACACAAAGGTGATAGTGTTCCATGACTTACCTGAACAGTCTGCTATGCAAAATAAGACTGCTTTACTCTCAAGGTCTGCAAAAATTGCTAAGAGTGTTTTTGTAGATGAGGGGTCCACAAAGGTGACTGACATCATGTCAAGAATCACACAGTAAACCTACACAGAAACAAAAACAACGATTATATTTGTTAATAGAGTAAAGAATATACAAATTCCCAGAAACTGTCATTAATAACCCTGTAAATTCTAGCCATGAGAAAATAGGGTATGTATCTTTATTTGATATTATAAACAAATGTTAATGAAATATTAAAGAGCTGATAATGGTGACAACCAGTTCATAATGAAAAAAACATCAGTCAATAGAATGCTGAAGTGCAGAAGTGGTATGTTGTCTAATCTCTAAAAAACTTCATTACAACAATATATCATTGTCAAACACATCAAAGAATATTATTGATCAGAACTACAAGTGCCAGTTTCAGTGCATTTCACAGAACAGGAGTAGTAAAGGTAACCACTGGATATATAACACACGCACACTCTCTCTCTCTCTCTCTCTCTCTCTCTCTCTCTCTCTCTCTCTCTCTCTCTCTCTCTCTCTCTCTCGCTCTTCCCCTCTCCCCATTTCCTCAGTGTTTCTCTCCTGTCCTGCAAGACATGCTGCAGTACTGAGAGACAACAGAACTGAGTGAAATTGTGATTCTTATTGCTTCCATAAATTACCTTTTGTACAACAATGTACTTGTAACATAGGACCCTTGTGTATGTGGATGCAGTTAGATAATTAACATCAGCAATTAGCTTCTATAGAAAAAAAATGATAATCAGTTCATTAAATATATAAACCATTGTGCACAGAAACAAAAGCTAAATCTCCTGAAGAAAAGAAGTAACTGGTGAATACTGGAAGGAGTAGAGGTAACAACTCACCATACAGTTGAGGCATTGAGTGATCTTTTGTAAGTTCCTATTAACCACTCAACTATAGCATAAGTTATTACCTTCATTCTTTCCATAATTTATATTCTACCAAGAACTTTCCATTATTGTGGTAAATACTGAAGAATAATAAGATGTACTATTCTGGGATTATAAGTAAAAAAAATGTAATCTCAATAGCTGTTTATCACCTACCTGAAATGTCCAATAAAATAAAAAAATGATATTTGGCAGTGCAGTCCAGCATCGGTATGCTAATCAGGCAAAATCATCGTGAGCACTGAGGCAATCATCCCACCAGCACACAAGGTTGAAGATACCCATTTGGTAAAACACCGTGTCATGCTGTGTGAAGAAGTATGTAACTGCCCACTGCGCATACTTGTTCAATACGAACCATCACCCCTTCACGGCCTTCTTTAAGGGACTGATAATCACATGGGGAATGATCAGGATTATATGACAAGTGCTCAGTCATGTCCCACTTGACCATAATGGATGAGGCTGGCCTCCTATATCAACCTGCCTCTTGTGTCTAATCATGACCAGCACAGAACTTGGCACACTATTCACAACAGTGGTTTTTGACAGATGTGCTGCCCCATACACATTGTTCATTCTCTAGTGGATGTTGTAATGGTACTTGAATTACGTAACCATCACAGCACCTCACCTGAACCTCTCAATACCAATAATATTCTACCGTGTTTCTGTAAAGTGGTTAACATATTTCTGAGACAGCATTCAGATTTGATTTCATTTGTGATGCATTGATATGTTTATATTGCAACGATATTATTCTTATGTGTATTCTTTCTTTTGTCACTATGGTCTTTGACGTACTTGTAACTCTGATTTTTGGGCGCGTAAGCGATTATCAGTTAGTTAGTTGTTAAGTTGTTAAAGAGTCGGATCTTGAGAAGGTCAAGTCTTGGACATCATGTTGGAAAGATGCATACTGTAGTTGGCTTATAAAATGTGAGGAAGATGTTTTCAAGTATGTTTTGTATTGTGAAGTGATGTTTTGTGTGTTACATGATATTGCAATAAAAGCAATTAAAAGGTAGTGTAACTTAAATTCGGAGTACTGATTATTTTTTTTACATCACTATTTTGCTAACTTTGAAAGGTTTAATCTCCATGAATGGTTTGTGAAGCGCATCTACAAAACTTTTGAATATAGCAGAATAAAACCTAGGCC
The DNA here is from genome assembly GCF_023864275.1 of Schistocerca cancellata. Taxonomy (NCBI): domain Eukaryota; kingdom Metazoa; phylum Arthropoda; class Insecta; order Orthoptera; family Acrididae; genus Schistocerca; species Schistocerca cancellata. The sequence goes on along the minus strand of NC_064629.1, from coordinate 753,721,184 downwards.
TCTTTGCATCCAAGCTTGGAATCATAACCACCTAGATTTTCAACGATTGAGCCATGATTTTATGACGAGACCAGCGTGGGAAACACAAAAAGATGAGTGCCTAGTTTTTTCATTATTACATGAAATGACTATTAACTGTGCTCTAATGACACCTGCCACATAATATAACTGTTGTTGCCCGATAATGCAGTATTTAGCAGGGTGAGCAACACCACAATCATTATTAAAATTTTGACCTTTGTTGTGGTAGGGTTGTTAGAATGTCTACCAGTGCTTGTCCTTCAGCAGCCAAGAAAAGAATTGCAGCACATTGGTCCTGTTTGGACACATTTGGTAGTAACATCACCATAGTTCCCGTACCCGCATTTACTGCATGCATGTCAGAGAGACACACATGACAAACTAATCCTTTGCCTACATGTCAGTGCTTATATACCTGCATTGGAGTCATGTTACATTGAACATATGCTACAGCAGCGCCCCCAAATAGAACTTCTTGATTGCCCCTTATAGTAGGTCGGGCACTGGAAAGTAATTTGTGATTTTTATATGGAACTGCAAAACATAACAATGCTGCGCTGTGTGTATGACTGTCCATATACTGCTATTATTTGCTTCTAGCTGAGGTTTCTGGGGTCACATAAGAGTGACACTAGTAGCACCACTATGAGGATGCAATTCAGGCTTGCTTTAAATACGTGCTGTAAGGTCATGGGCATTAGTTACCTTTGAGATTGGATGCGATGAATCAATGTTAGTCAAGAATGTCTTTAAGGTGACACAGACATCATTATCAACACCTCACTGAGTTTGAATGAAGCCCTGTAGTAGGGCTACAAGAAGCTTGGTGTTCCTTCTGTGGTTAATGCAGAACGACTTGGCAGAAATGTAGTAGGGCTACAAGAAGCTTGGTGTTCCTTCTGTGGTTAATGCAGAACGACTTGGCAGAAATGTAGTCACTGAACATGACTGCTGGCAGTGGTGATCATGAGAACGTATAGTCGCAAGAAGACTGGGCTAAGGACAGCCATGTGGCACTACTGAGAGGGACGACCATCATGTTTGGTATTGGCTCTGGCTCATTGTACTGCATCTGCAGCAGCAATTTAAGCAGCAGTTGACAGCACAGTGGCACAACAAACTGTTACAAACTGGTTACTTGAAGGATGGTTTTGAGCCAGATGCCCCGTAGCATGCATTCCACTGACCCCAAACCCCTGCCATTTGCAACTTCAGTGGCGTCAAATGAGCCTGTTGTATTTTCTGATGAAAGCTGGTTCTGCCTCAGTGCCAGTGATGGTCATGTGTTGGTTAGAAGAAGGCTGGTTGAGGACCTGCAACCAACCTGTGTGCGGGCTAGACACATGGACCTACACTGGAGTTATGGTCTGGGGTGCGATTTTGTATGACAACAGGATCACTCTCATGGTTGTCCCATGCACACTGACTGCAAATTTGTACATCTGTCTGGTAATTCAACCTGTTGTGCTGCCACTCATGAACAGCATTCCACGGGGTGTTTTCCAACAGGATGATGCTTCCCACATACCACTGTTGTAACCTAATATGCTCTACAGAATGTTGACATGTTTCCTTGGCTTGTTCAATCACCAGATCTGTCTCCAGTCAAGCACATATGGGACATCATTGAATGACAACTCTGGCATCATCCAAAACAACCATTAACCATGCCTGTATTGACTGATGAAGTACAACAGGCATGGAACTCCATCCCACAAGCTGACATCACATCTGTGCAACACAATGCGTGCACATTTGCATGCTTGCATTCACACACTGGTTGTTAACACTTTGCCGTCCACACATCTTGTACCAATTTATTCGCTTTGCGCCAGCAGTGCTAATTCAGATTACTTGTCTTGTCACTGGCCACTTGTCACCTTTCCATTGATGACAAGCTTCAAGCACATTGACTTTTGCCTGCTTTAATTTTCTGGAAGTCCTCTATTTTGCCATATTGTTCCACAAACTTGAATTTTCTTTTCAAGTAACTTCTCTGAAAGTTTTACACTGTTATAATGATTATCCATGCAGAGGTAATACCACTTTCCATCAGAAGGTGTCAATAGCTTCATCACTGGTTTTGCTAAACACTGTCCAGAGCTGGACTATATCTTGAATGAGGAAATGTATCCCATAATCGAATCACACAGCATCTGAATGAGTATGCCGTATTTTGCAATTTCTGACGGATTGAAAAATTTAAAATTTAACTGTCCACGCCACAGTATCATTCCTTCATCAACTGCGATGTTTTGACTTGGAGTAAAAATTTCTTTAAACTTTTTGGAAAAATAAATAATTATGAATTGCACTTTGACAAGCCGGTCAGCATTATCAGGTTTATTGTTGCTGTTGGAAAAGTGTAAAAATTATAATATTTGTCTGAATCGGTTACGGGACATAGTTTTGCAAAATATCGGTGTGTGTATCAAACGGATTTGTTGACCAATAATCATCGATCCTTGCTTTTTTTTACAATTCCCGTAAGGATAGCAAGCCCAAATCATTTTCTAAGTTTGGATCCTGTAACATTGACAAATTTGCCATTTTTTTAATCCAGTTCCCTTCTATTGCAATTTTGACTGTAGTACTTGTTGGTTTTGTTGCTAATATATTCAAATAGATTGTTCCCAATATATAATTCTATAATATTCTTGACACTCTGTGTATCTTTGGGAAATATGTTTGAACCTGGGGATCCTTCCGATTTATTATTGGTCCTTGGTAAATCAAAGTCTGACCACTGTGCACTGTCTTCTTCACCTGATTCAGCCGAATCAGTTGGCAACCATAGTCTTTGCTGAATTCTTCTTGGATGTGTTTCACTATCTTCTTACGATTCTGCTTCACATTCATTTTTTTTATATCCAGCGTCTCCTTCCCCATCGGCCAAGTCGTGCGGAACTTCAGACAAGACGTCTACATTCATTGTAAATAATCCTATTGTCTCTTTTGTCTGCCGTGATGCAAGGGCACAAATACTTATAAAAACAAAAATCTTGTTGATGTGTGTAACTTATTATTACCTAAACAAAACACCAGCAGAATGCAAAAGATACTCATACTCTCTCTCTCTCTCTCTCTCTCTCTCTCTCTCTCTCTCTCTCTCTCTCTCTCTCTCTCACAAAAAAAAAAAAAAGATCCATCCACTTGATCTTCAAATATATTAACTTGCAGTACCTTTTCAGAATTGCTAGCCTTTTCAGAATCACCATCCTTTCCAGCTTCAGGTATAGCTCCAAGCAGCTTATAAATTTTGGAACGTACATTATCTTTATTAGCAAAATGTAAACCACCATCAATATGAATAATTTTTATTCCAGGTAGTGCCTCAGCCTGGAAAATAAATGACCGAAGTGATACATACATGCAGCATTAGTAAACCCTATGGACACTAAACTTAACTGTGACTCTATTGGACAACAAAAGATAGTAAATTATCACTGTAATCACATTTCCACGTGCAACAATAGCAGGTGCTGGGGCACACAGATACAATGACACACTTAATGCAAGAAACTGTCCGAGTTTTGTGGCTATTTCCGACAATAAAAAAAAACTTGTACCCTGATGATTTTCTGAAATGAATAGTTTCTTCTATATTTCAGAGGCACCTTAATTACCTGAACTATGTTTGATTGTTCACTGTTCATAATAAATAATGAAAGTTACATAATCCGAAAGGAAATAAAGAAATAACAACTTACAGCTTGGTAACGGCTGAGATCCAGATATATGTGAGTGTTTGGAACATGGCCCATTAGGTATACTTTTGGCCTTTGTCCCATAATCAGAACACAAAGAAGAGCGAGGGCTATTCCAATTGCTAAGCCATAATCAATGTCAATAAACACAACTGCCAAAAAGGTGACAATCCATATAAGACCTTCCTTGCGTGATTCATGCCAAATCTTTGGCACTTCTTTGATTTGCATAAACATCCCCTTAAGAGCAACAACAACTATTGAAGCTAGAACACACTGTAAACATAAAAGAGAGAGTACAATTTAGAACAAACTTTTTGCTTAAATTTCTGCTTAAAATCTAGTTTTTGAACTTGATTTCAGATATTCATATCATCATTGCCATATCTATTATTTGAACAGAATGACAAGTATATTTCTCTACTACTTATGTCAAGTAACAACATCAGTCAAACACTTATATTCTGAATCAGTATGACCAAACATTAATGAAATTTTGCATAGATGATTTCTTGTCTGCCAGAGTCTTATGTCCATCAGTTTCTATTTTCATTACCTTTGAAGGACTATTTTTGGAAAGCAGTATTACTGTTCATCACAGAAGTAAATAATGTTTCTAAAAAAAGGCTAACAAGCACATAAAAATATCAAGTAACCATAGTGGGCAATGGTAGCTGCACGAATTAAAATCACTGGGAAATATAAAGAGCTTTGGAGATCTAATTACATGGTTCTTTAATGAGATAATATAAATTAAAAATCAGTTTCAGCTACAGATACTCACATTTGGTAGTGGTTCAAAGAAAGGTCCAATGACAAGAAGCACTAAAGTCAGCAAGAGACATGAAACAACACTTGCCAGCTGAGTCCTTCCTCCTACAGTTTGCTGTATTAAACTTCGAGATAATGATGCAGCAAATGGCACACAAGAAAAAAAGGACCCAAAGATGTTAGCAGTTCCCTGGAAAACAATTCTTAGTTAAAAATTTGAACTATTTCAGTCAAGTGTTAATACAGTACAAGATAAAAATTTGATTAACACATACACAGTGGTTTTATGAAGGAAGTATCAATGTACATAAATTTAAATATATTAGGATGGTAAAATACAGAAGCCTTCATACTTCATCTAAAAGATACAGCGGTTACATATGATAGAGATGAAACCAGAACTATCCATAAAACAAACACATTGAATTCCCTCCGCAACCCCCCACCCCCACCCCCACACCACCCCCCTCACTGCACTAAACTGTATCCCAGGCTACATTTCTCAAAAATGTCTTTTCTTATTTTCATAAGAACTAATTTGGTTCATGTAACTTAGTTCAGCTGGTAACAACAGAATACTAATTACATCTAGCTACATAACCAAGCAAAAAGTAACTCCTGTGCTAACACTGAAGTAAACACAAGTAATTATCGGAAAACACAAGTACTAGTACTTACTTAGATTTTTATAAAGTTACTGTCAGTTTCACCAGAGAAATATGAGGAGCTTACTGTTAGAGTTTACAGGGGTAGATTTATGAATCTGGTAAAAAATAAATAAATAATAAATAATAAATATTATTATTATATTATTATTATTTGCAGAATGAAAACAAAAACAAAAGTTAATATTTAAACAATCACTTTCCTCTGTGTGGACCCCACAGCCACAATAAATTTTAAGAATGATATTTTTTAACCAGACTGTATATATTTTTTGTAATTTTTATTATTATATTATTTTTCACACTACTAGTTTCACAAAGCTATATGGCTCTCCTGGGCCCGTCGACACCGACATTGGACTGTTGATGACTGGAAACATGTTGCCTGGTCAGACGAGCCTTGTTTCAAATTGTATCAAGTGGATGGATGTGTACAGGTATGGAGACAACCTCATTAATCCATAGACACTGCACATCAGCAGGGGACTGTTCAAGCTGGTGAAGGCTCTGTTATGGTGTGGGGCATGTGCAGTTGAAGTGATATGGGACCCCTGATACGTTTAGATATGACACTGACAGGTGACATGTATGTAAGCCCCCTGTCTGATCAACTGCATCCATTCATGTCCATTGTGCATCTGATGGACTTGGGCAATTCCAGTGTTGGCTCTCACTCGTCTCGTATACGGTGCACAAGGGATGCTACATTCTTGGAATGCTATACAACAATTCAAAGCAATAACATTAGTAGTTTTATTTCTATAAAGCAGATTGACAATACTTAACATGAATGTACAAAGGTGTTGCAAGCGATGGGCGATGGGCAACATGCAACATAAATCTGAATGTAGAATGAAGGCTTTCATGACCGGGTGACATGGCTGTTGATATACTTTCCGGGATGTGAGGTCGTGGTCCAAGAAATTTTCTGCTCCTTACGTTTCGTCCAGAACTGCGCTGGACTTCCTCAGAGGTGCTGCTCCGCTGAGTCTTGCTGACTGACTGGTTGGGTGTCTGAGAGCGACTTATATATTGTGAGAAAGGGGGGCCTGGTTCAGATGACACGTGATGAGCAGTGATAATCCATACCAAAGATAAGGTTGACTATCGATTACCACCGTGTCAAAGATAAAAATTGTTAGCAATTTTGTAGAGCCACTGTCCATATATCGCTAAGTTTCATAGCCTCCTCTTTCCTATTAAAATTATCGTGATGTTTATAAATTTCAATAGCTTCTCTATATAGCCGTGGATAATAATTTAACGTTGTAGATAAAACTTCGGTATCCGAAAACTTCACTTGGTGGTTGCCTGGTTGAAGAGCATGTTCCGCTACAGCTGACTTTTCTATTTTTCCAAGTCGACAAAGACTTTTATGCTCTTTCAGTCGCATGTTTATGCTTCTTTTGGTAGTACCAATGTAAACTTTACCACAGGTACATGGAATTTTATACACACCACATGTTGACAGGGGAGGGCGTTTATCCTTCACAGATCGTAGTACTTTACTTATTTTCTTTGTTGTTTTAAAGATCGGTTTTATGTCATGTTTTCGTAAAATCTTACCAATCCGATCTGTTACTTTTTTAATAAAAGGGAGAACTACTGTATTTTTCTGTCATTGTGGTTCATTCTTATCTTTGGGTTTCTGTTCCTTGGATGCAAAATTCTATTTATCTCTTTTCTTGAGTAGCCGTTTTTTTCAAAAGCCTGCTTCAGATGTTTCACTTCAGCATCTAAATGTTCAGGTGCACATATCCGTTCCGCTCGATCGACAAGACTTTTTATGACACCTCTTTTTTGTTGAGGATGATGATTAGAATTTTTATGTAAATATCTGTCCGCATGTGTTGCCTTCCGAAAACCTTTATATTCCAAGCTTCTATCAGACCATCTCATAACTGAGACATCCAAGAAAGATATTCTGTTATCCTTTTCTGTTTCCATGGTAAACTGTATTTTTGGGTGAATTTTATTTAGATTATCAAAGAAATCGTCCAAGGCCTTTCTGCCATGGGACCAAACCACAAATGTGTCATCTACTTTTCGATACCAACGAGATGGTTTGTTATTAGCTTTGTCTAGGGCTGATTGTTCAAATTTCTCCATATAAAGATTGGCAATTGCAGGGCCTAATGGATTACCCATTGCTACTCCATCAAGTTGTTCATAAAATTCATTATCCCACTGGAACTGACTTGATGTAAGACAATGTCTGAAAAGAACAGTCAAATCTTCTGGAAAAATATCCGCTATGAAAATCATAACTTTGTTAACAGGAATCATTGTGAATAAGGACACAATGTCAAAACTTACAAGAATATCTTCAGGGGCCAGAGTTAGTCCCTCTAGTTTTTCAATAAAATGACGCGAGTCTTTTATATATGAGTCAGTTTTTCCAATGAATGGTTGTAAACAAGTTTTTAAATATCTTGCTATTTCATAAGTGGGAGAATTGATGGCACTGACTATGGGTCTTAAAGGAAAATCTATTTTATGAATTTTAGGTACACCATACAATCGAGGACACATAGCTTCACTTTTCAATAAAGTTCTTTTATCTTCTTTTCGGATAGAGGTAGATGACTTAATCAAATTATTTGTTTTCCTAAGTACACTGGCTGTAGGATCCCTCACAAGTTTTTTATATTGTCCTGACGTTAAAAGGTTCAAAATTGTCCTTCGGTAATCTTCTGTATTCATAACAACAGTAGCATTCCCTTTATCTGCAGGAAGAACCACTATTTCTTCATCTGCATTCAAATCCTTAAGAGCCTTTCTCTCACCTTTTGTTAAATTACTTTCAAGAGGTTTGCTGTGGCTTTAAACTCTAGGCAATTCGAATTGAAACCACTAGAGGTTTAAGCCACAGCAGACCTCTAGAAAGTAATTTAACAAAAGGTGAGAGAAAGGCTCTTAAGGATTTGAATGCAGATGAAGAAATAGTGGTTCTTCCTGCAGATAAAGGGAATGCTACTGTTGTTATGAATACAGAAGATTACCGAAGGACAATTTTGAACCTTTTAACGTCAGGACAATATAAAAAACTTGTGAGGGATCCTACAGCCAGTGTACTTAGGAAAACAAATAATTTGATTAAGTCATCTACCTCTATCCGAAAAGAAGATAAAAGAACTTTATTGAGAAGTGAAGCTATGTGTCCTCGATTGTATGGTGTACCTAAAATTCATAAAATAGATTTTCCTTTAAGACCCATAGTCAGTGCCATCAATTCTCCCACTTATGAAATAGCAAGATATTTAAAAACTTGTTTACAACCATTCATTGGAAAAACTGACTCATATATAAAAGACTCGCGTCATTTTATTGAAAAACTAGAGGGACTAACTCTGGCCCCTGAAGATATTCTTGTAAGTTTTGACATTGTGTCCTTATTCACAATGATTCCTGTTAACAAAGTTATGATTTTCATAGCGGATATTTTTCCAGAAGATTTGACTGTTCTTTTCAGACATTGTCTTACATCAAGTCAGTTCCAGTGGGATAATGAATTTTATGAACAACTTGATGGAGTAGCAATGGGTAATCCATTAGGCCCTGCAATTGCCAATCTTTATATGGAGAAATTTGAACAATCAGCCCTAGACAAAGCTAATAACAAACCATCTCGTTGGTATCGAAAAGTAGATGACACATTTGTGGTTTGGTCCCATGGCAGAAAGGCCTTGGACGATTTCTTTGATAATCTAAATAAAATTCACCCAAAAATACAGTTTACCATGGAAACAGAAAAGGATAACAGAATATCTTTCTTGGATGTCTCAGTTATGAGACGGTCTGATAGAAGCTTGGAATATAAAGGTTTTCGGAAGGCAACACATGCGGACAGATATTTACATAAAAATTCTAATCATCATCCTCAACAAAAAAGAGGTGTCATAAAAAGTCTTGTCGATCGAGCGGAACGGATATGTGCACCTGAACATTTAGATGCTGAAGTGAAACATCTGAAGCAGGCTTTTGAAAAAAACGGCTACTCAAGAAAAGAGATAAATAGAATTTTGCATCCAAGGAACAGAAACCCAAAGATAAGAATGAACCACAATGACAGAAAAATACAGTAGTTCTCCCTTTTATTAAAAAAGTTACAGATCGGATTGGTAAGATTTTACGAAAACATGACATTAAAACAACAAAGAAAATGAGTAAAGTACTACGATCTGTGAAGGATAAATGCCCTCCCCTGTCAACATGTGGTGTGTATAAAATTCCATGTACCTGTGGTAATGTTTACATTGGTACTACCAAAAGAAGCGTAAACACGTGACTGAAAGAGCATAAAAGTCTTTGTCGACTTGGAAAAATAGGAAATTCAGCTGTAGCGGAACATGCTCTTCAACCAGGCAACCACCAAGTGAAGTTTTCGGATACCGAAGTTTTATCTACAACGTTAAATTATTATCCACGGCTATATAGAGAAGCTATTGAAATTTATAAACATCACGATAATTTTAATAGGAAAGAGGAGGCTATGAAACTTAGCGATATATGGACAGTGGCTCTACAAAATTGCTAACAATTTTTATCTTTGACACGGTGGTAATCGATAGTCAACCTTATCTTTGGTATGGATTATCACTGCTCATCACGTGTCACCTGAACCACGCCCCCCTTTCTCACAATATATAAGTCGCTCTCAGACACCCGACCAGTCAGTCGGCAAGACTCAGCGGAGCAGCGCCTCTGAGGAAGTCCAGCGCAGTTCTGGACGAAACGTAAGGAGCAGAAAAGTTCTTGGACCACGACCTCACATACCGGAAAGTATATCAACAGCCATAAATCTGAGTCCTGGCTATACACAATGTTCAAACAAGCAATGGATATGGATCACTAAAATCTGATATCGTAGCACTCTCTGCTACACTGTGCTAATACTGTCCACTAATGTCAATATACTGAGTTGATCTGAGTGGCCGATGCTGGCAGGAGCAGTGCTTATATTGACTTCTTGCAGGGGTCACTCCTGTCATGGTGCAGTCCTAATCAGCGCACCATTGGCCGATGTCGTTTCACCGCCTTCTCTGGTCTAGTGTTCTTCGTCTTTGTTATGGCACTTGTGGTTATGCCAGCAGGACAATGTGACACCCCACAAATCCAGAATTGCTATAGAGTGGCTCAAGGAACACTCTTCTCAGTTGAAACACTTCTGCTGGCCACCAAATTCTCCAGACATGAACATTGTTGAACATACCTGGGATGCATGCAACGTTCTGTTCAGAAGAGATCTACATCCCGCACATACTCTTACAGATTTATGGACATCCCTGCAGGATTCATGGCATCAGTTCCCTCCAGCACTACTTCACATATCAGTTGACTCCATGCCATGGCAAGTCACAGCACTTCTGCATGCTCGTGGAGGCCCTTCACGATATTCGGCAAGTGTACCAGTTTCTTTGGCTCTTCAGTGTGTTACGTTTGTGTAGTGGTATGTCCAACATAGTTGTACAATTTGTATATAGCTGCTTCCCCCCCCCCCCCCCCCCCCTCCACAGTGTGTTGCTATGTTTCCAGACACACCAAATAATGGGAATACTTGAAACCAGTAGTGTGAAAAATAAAAAATGTATACACAATCTGGTGGAAAAATGGTATTCTTCAAAATAACCTTTCGACATAACCTACAGTGAGACAAGCATTCCTGTGACAAACTTAACTGTTTCATTCTCTCATATGCTCCAACTGTACATAATAGTCACTTACAGCATACATAACCTCTTCATTCTATGAAAGTAGTCACACAAAACCAAATCTGGGAAACTGGGTGGGTGAGAAACTATTTTCAGATTCAGTTCACATACATTTACCTTTGCAATGCATGATGTAAGACAGCATCCTGCAACATGGCTACTTTTTAAAGTGCTCATCTTTGTCATCTGTTCTAGTTAAATACGTAAATGGTTCAGATACACTCAGTAATAAATGCTAGTAACTACTATATCCACTTACAAATAGCCAATCATTCTAACATGCAATCTTGTCTCAAAGAATACAAAAGCATGTGTTTTCCTTGTTTACAGGAAGTTACCAGAAATCCTTTGGATTTTACTTATACTTTTCTAAATACTATCTTCTAATGTCCTCCCCTTCCATCAGTTTTTTTCTGATGTAAACAGTGACTATCATGCAGTCATCCTACTCATGTGCAGAATTTTTACTCAGAATATTATAATGGCAATCAAAAGGTTTCCATTGAAAGTCTGTACAGTCCAGAATCAGTATGTCAATCAGGCAAAATCACCATAAGTGTTGAGGCAATCATTCCACCAATACACCAAGGTGAAGATACCTGTTTGGAAAAATCACTGTGTCCTGCTGCGTCAAGTAGTCCATAACTGCCTGCTGCACAGTCTTGTCTGAGAGGAAACCTTCAAGGTCTTTTTTAAGGGACCCAAGGTATGGTAATCATGATAATGACATGGGGAGAGATCAGGACCACCAGGTGGGGGCTCGAGTGTCTCCCACTAAAATTGCAAAGGATGAGGCTGACCTCCCAGATCAACCAGCATCTTGTGTCTAACCACAACCAGTACAGAACCTGATACACCATTCCACAATGGTCACTTTCAAAAGACATGCTCCCCCATACACATTCTTCATTCTCTGACGGATGTCTACCAGTCTTTGTCCTTCAGTGGCCAAGAAAAGAGTAACAGTGTGTTGGTCTTGTTTGGATGCATTTGGTAACAATGTCTCCATAATTCACATTTCTGCATTTACTGCATGTGTTTCAAAAAGACACAAAGCCACGCTAACCCTTTGGCTATGTGTCATGACTTATATACCCACACTAGAGTTTCACTACACTGGATACATGCTGCAGCAGTGCCCTCAAACAGAAACGTTTTGATCACTCCTAATATTTTCCCCCTTTATGTAATAAATATACCAACTCAACAATCTCTTATACCTTAATGTGAACACCTTCTTTTGCAATATTATTAATTTTAAGAGACACTTCTTGATAAGAAAGCCTCACCCCAGTATTCAGAGAGTCAGGTTCACAGTCTCATAAGAAAATTTAAATTTCTTTCTATTATAATTGTGGTGTCGCCGCCAGACACCACACTTGCTAGGTGGTAGCTTTTAAATCGGCCGCGGTCCGCTAGTATACGACGGACCCGCGTGTCGCCACTGTCAGTAATTGCAGACCGAGCGCCACCACACGGCAGGTCTAGAGAGACGTACTAGCACTCGCCCCAGTTGTACAGGCGACGTTGCTAGCCATGGTTCACTGAGAATTACGCTCTCATTTGCCAAGACGATAGTTAGCATAGCCTTCAGCTACATTTGCTATGACCTAGCAAGGCGCTATTACCAGTATAGATATTGAGAGTCTATTATTGTATCATCAAGAGCGATGTTCTACAAATGTGGATTAAAGTTAAGTATGCCAGAAGCTACGTACTTTTCTTTATAGCATTCATTACGTATCCTGTTTCAGACCTCATGCCAGCCTGCGTGAGCTTATAGCGTGCATTTCGGTCTCCTCCAACAAAACAGTGTTGGCACGTCTGCCGACACTTCAATAATTATTGGTCTTAATTTCTCTCAGCACAATACATACCTAAATAACAATCCACTATTTTAAATAAATATGTTTTATAACTGCAGAATACTTGTCCTTATGTATTTCTACAAAATGTGTGGCACTGATCAGTTAAGATGGCTGAAAAGGTGCATGTGGCACCTATTTTAAAGTTTGAACAAAACAGTTACAAGTCTTACCAAAAGTGTTGCCACACAACATAATCTCACACTATTGTCTAAGAACTTGTACATAAAGTCTATCTTCATGCAAGTGTGATGATAAAGCTTGTTAAATCTAGATATTGAGTGTACATTTTTATTAATTATGTATAAAGATATGGTGATGATGACCACGGTTTTGGGTTGCTCAATGAATAGTCTTTGACACAAATTTGTTGTAGAACTATTATAATACCACTTCATTTTATATTCTACATGATATGGCACTAATTTCCTGGAACAAATTAAGTGCTATGAAAAAAAAGAAGGCAAAGGTATGAAGCAACAAAGTACTATTGAGGGGAAATAAAGACCTGAGGGAAATAGTGATAATGACAGTAATGGAAAACAAACAAAAGAAAAAGTGACTGTACTGATAGAGGCTGAGAGAACATTGAAGAAATATTTTCAGAATATCTTAAGGCATAGAAAAGGACAGTATGGGGAATATAGAGAAATTTTTTTGGTAATACAAGTACCATCAATGGTATACTGGCACACAGTTGTACACGTAACAAGATGATCAAAAATTCGAGACAATAAAAAATGAAACTACTGGTCTAAATATTCACCAGTTTTAAACATTAAGACTTAATGTTGAAAACTAATGATTGCACACAGCTGTATTACTCCAAAATTTATCACACAATAGTTTCAGTCATCAACAGATGATCTTCTGGTCTGTTAATGTTTGAAACAGTTTGTGTTATAAATTTTGGAGTAATATAGCTGAGGAAAATTATGAGTATTTAGTATTTCCTAAAAACCTGTAAGTCATTGTCTCCTTAAAATAACTAAGACTTCCAAATGAGTCTGCACTGCTTGACAAGAATTTCTGTACAAATTGATGTGTACGTGCTTTAAACATTGTTTTCAGTAAAATATTCAGTTACAGTCATACTTACTGATGCAAGCAGTTCCTGGTTGGCATTAATACTGTATTTCAGCTTCCTAGCAAATATGGAAGCCATTGACATATTAACAGAGAATGCAACGATGGAAATAGTAAATCCATCAGTCAGCACTTTTGGAAGAAGTTCCAGTGGTGGAGGTGAAAAAGGTGGAAATCTGCAAACAAAATAAAGAATAACGTTGTATCTTTTATTTCAATGAAATTAGATCCTGTGCATGTGTGTGTGTGTGTGTGTGTGTGTGTGTGTGTGTGTGTGTGTGTGTGTGTGTGTGTGTGTGTGTAAGAGTGAAATACTATTTTTAGAAGTAAAACACTTGTAAGAACTGTCCCACTTGCACCACGTACTTCAGTACAAAGATAATACATCAGATCACTTGGCTGTATCTACATAGGAGAGTTAATCAGGGAGTAATGCCACCTATAATTTTTTTTTTATTTTACAAGAAAAGTAAATGCCATATACATTGGATAACAATTACAACATTCACTTTTCCATATAATCACCAACAATAGAGGCTGAAAATTATATTCACATTGATAAAACAGACAGCCAGAAAGCAAATTTTAATATACACAATTCATGCAGACAGCCTCTGATTGAAACTAGAGATACTCAAAAATTGGCACAAAATTAGATTCATCCAGTTGTAATTCAGCCAGTGCACAAAATCAGTTATCATTATTGCATCAGAATATCCGAGGACTAAGGGGTAAGCTTAATGAGCTGCTTATTTGTGTTGAAGAATTAGAGTTGAGCAAACCAGTTGATATAGTCTGCCTTTCTGAACACCATGTGACCACTGGTATAGATATGTTAAATGTTACAGAATTCAAGTTAGCTTTTTACTTCTGTAGAGAAATTATGGAGAAAGGAGGAGTTGCCACATTTGTCAGAAACTGTTTTGGTTTCAAGAATATTGATATTAATAAATTTTGCTCAGAGCAGCACATTGAAGCTTGTGTAACAGTAGTAGTATTTCATAATAAGTCCTTTATAATAGTGGGTATAAACAGATCACCTTCAGGAAATTTTAACCTCTTCATAAAAAATCTGGAAGCTCTGTTGCCCCATCTCATGGTAAAAAAAAAGGAAATAGTTGTTGGTGGTGATTTTAATGTGATTTATTGAAAAGCTCTGTCAGTGAACAATTATTGCAGTCAGTAACACTATCATTCAATTTAGTTCCTACTGTGAACTTTGCTACTAGGATATGTAAATGCTCTGAGACTTCTATTGATAATATTTTTGTAGACAAATCTAGGGACAAAAGCTATGTCACAGGACCAATAGCAAATGAGCTATCTGATCATGAGACGCTTGTATTAAAGGTTGAAACTGGTCAGCATAAAAATAATCTATTAAATCTGAGTGCAAAAGTGTAATAAATACGTCAAAAATTGAGAAATCCAGGAAATTGCTCAAAGACATGAACTGGATAGATGTGTACAATACTTCTAACTCAAATGGAAAATACAAAGCATTCATTAATAAAGTTACCTCCACTTTTGAAATTTGTTTTCCCCTAAAGGTAACTCAAATCACAGAGAAGTCAAAAACTAAACCATGGATTACACAATGAATAAAGATATCATGTGGGACAAAAATTACACTGTATCTACCATCTAGGAACAGCTCCAATGTTAGAATTTTAATGCATTACAAAGAATGCAGCACAATATTGAAGCAAGTAATCCAGAAACTGAAGCAGCTTTATTATGAGAAACAGATAATTACATCAGGCAACAAAGTAAAAACTGTATGGGATGTCGTGAAGACGAAGACAGGTGGGGCCAAAAAGGAAGAGGACCAGATAGCTCTAAAAATAAATGAGACTTTGGTAAGAAGTGCATGTAGTGATGGAAACCTCTTAAACAAGTACTTTATTTCTGTAACTGACAGCTTGGGGTTATCAGATTCGGTGAACAATGCAATGGAGTATCTGAGACCAGTCTTTTAAAAATAACTTCAGTAAAATGGAAATGACACGTCTCCCAGACAAGCAGCATCTATCATAAATTCCTTAAAATCCAAGTATTCCAGTGGGTATAACAACATATCAACAAAGTTACTCAAAGAGTGTTCATGTGAGTTGAGTTCTATCTTAAGTTATTTGTGTAATTAGTCTCTTATCAGTGGAACATTTCCAGACTGGCTAAAATATGATGAAGTTAGGCCTCTATATAAGAAGGGGGATAAAGTGATACCATCAAACTATTGACCAATTTCACTTTTACTGGTTAAATAATAAATAAGAGGCTCCTGGCATTTTCTGTGACCTATCAAAAGCCTTTGACAGTGAGAACCACAGCATTCTGTTACATAAATTAGAATATTATGGTGTCACTGGCAATGCTTCGAAATGGTTTGAGCCTTATCTACCTAATAGGAAACAAAGGGTGTCATTGCAAAATACCTGTGCAGTTAGCAGTCAGTCTTCATCTGATTGAGAATTAATTAAATGTGGTGTTCCTCAAGTTTCCATCTTGGGTCCATTGCTTTTTCTTGTGTACATTTTTGACTTCTCATCTATTACATTGCCAGATGTTAAGTTTGTTTTGTTTACCAATGATACAAACATTGGAGTAAGTTGCATGTCAAGTACACACATAGAAATAGCTGCTAAGCAAATTTTCACTGTCATTAATAAATGGTTTAAAGCTAATTCACTGTCATTAAACTTTGAAAATACCCACTATATGCAGTTTAGAACCTGTAAGAGAATTCCTTCCAGCATGTGTATAACATCTGAAGACATGCAGATCGAAGAGATTGACAGTGTTAAATTTCTGGGATTACAACTCGATAATAATTTCAGTTGGGAAGGGGATACCACAGAATTGCTTAAGCACCTAAACAAGTCTGTATTTGCAGTGAGAATGATGTCAGATGCAGGAGACACAAATATATAAAAAAAAAAAAAAAACTGCATACTTTGCTTACTTTCATTATATTATGTCATATGGGATCATATTCTGGGGCAACTTACCAAACTGTGAAAAAGTTTTTAGGGCACAAAAGCATGTGATAAGAATCATTTGTGGTGTAAATTCAAGAAAATCATGTAGAAACCTGTTCAAGAAACTTTTTTTTCTAACCACTGCTTCTCAGTATATTTATTCCTTAATGAAATTTGTTGCAAGTAATACATTTCTATTTCCAACCAATAGCTCAATACATTGTATCAATACTAGAAATAAGAACGATCTACATAAAGACCTACAATCACTTACCTTGGTCCAAAGAGGGGTCCAATATTCAGGAACAGACATTTTCAATAAATTGCCAGCAACCATTAAAAACTTGGTTTCAGATAAAGCACAGTTTAAACAGAGTTTGAAAGACTTTTTGATAGGCAACTCTTTCTACTCTATAGATGAATATCTTAACAGAGACTGTTAACCCTGCTTAAGTCAAAATGTCTGTTAGATTTCAGTTTTGACAGCACATGGTCACAACAGTCAAGATTAGGTATTTTGTGTATGATAAATTCATTAATAGTGCATAATAATGTTTCATTCTGACAGCATGTTAATTCTGTAAATATTAGCTGTTCCAGTTTACCGCATTGTATTCACCTATTTCAACAATCTCCTGACAAATGATCAGGGTAATAAGTATTATATTCAAATGTTTTACATTTTTATGTTATACTTTCTGACATGTTCCACACCCACGAGAATCATTTCATCTTTTGGGTCTATGGAATGAAAACTGAATCTAATCTAATCTAATATCTTTGTCCACAGTTTTTTCACTTTCTAACAAGAGCATTTATATGTGCACACTAAAAAATATGGCCCTGCTCCCTCAGCCACTGGCACAAAGAATTTTTCAAGGTCTCCATGTCTTCAAAGAGATGCCTCTAATTAACTACTCTGAATGGGCTGAACAGAGGAATGTCTAATGGTGCATGGTCTCTCTATTTTGATCAGTCAAAATTTGCATTACCCAGCGTGCACAAATCATCTTGTATCTCAGTTTTTGAATAATAACCATCGAAATTGCCTTTCCCAATGGGTAACAGATAACACAGTTCACCTGTTATTACCCAGCAGTCATCGTGGATGATTTGGTCAACATGCTGGATGTTGTGTGAATTCACTGCCTTCACTTGCTGGCTATATGGCATTGCATCAACTAACTTATCACATTGCATCAACTAACTGTGTGAGACATGGCAGTGGTATAGGAGTCAATTGTCCATGCTCACTGTACTCCACATTCACAACCAGGTAAAGTAAAATAATTAAAGACAACATGAGCAAGTAATAGCATATCTAGATACATAGAGAATTTTATTATAATGATGGTGGTGAAAACCGCAACATGGTCCGAGTAGTGGCTCACGAGATATTTAAGTTTTAACCCAGCTCATCAATCTTAATTCACAAGTGGCCAAAGTAAGCATGCTCCACAAGTGCTGCAGTGTGGGCAGTTTTACTGGGGCATGGGTGCAGCGACTGCTAATGTAAAGTTTTGAAGGCTGATGGATGGAAACGAAATGTGTCATACACCAAAAATACTGCATAGTTTGTAGCAGTGGACATCCCCTCTTTCTGAACAGTTGGACAAGTTGAGAGTGGCATAAAAAGACAGTAACAAAGTAGGGTCTAATAATGTTACAGATTATAATAGGACAGAGACAAAATTCTAGCAGATATCATTCTGCAAGTGTGTCACTTGGAGGTGTCGATGTAAAGTATTGTAACATCAAAATTATTAAATGTAGTAGTGTCACACCATTTTTGTCCTAGTGGGACAGAAGACAGGACGACATGCCATAATTCCAGGAGAATGCAGCTGGAGTCTGAAGCGACCGGACATATAGTGAGGTAGCTCAGCAGGTATGGCAAAATAAGCCTTGTCTTTGCACATATTACATAAATAATGTTGTCCAAGGCAAGTTGCAAAGGAAGTAAATTTATTTGGTGATTATGCGTGTTTTTGGCTTGGCAACAGACAGAGACTTAGACAATGTCAGATAATGTGTAGAGCTTTTGCCAGTCGAGACACCATTGCTACAATGCATGTAAGTTGGTTGTCTTTACTGTTCTGCTGTGTGCTGCCTCAGTGTTGTGAAATTTATAATCACTGATGCAACAATGAGAGATTTCAGTTATTTTCTATTTTTCGTGAAAGCACCAGCATTTCCAAAAGTACCCTGGCAGTGTGTGGTGCAGAAACTCATGTGGCAGGTACAATTTCAAACACAGCAGAGTGGTGGAAGATTACTATTGTGCCTTGTGGTGCAAGTAACTTGTCTTGCATATCAGTAGTGTTGGAATCAAAGGCAAAAGTTATGTTCGCAAGTCCACTGTGACTCCTGATTGAAGCAACTGTTACTTTATGCCACTGCTGTAACTAAAGTACACATACAAAATTGGAAGACACTGGGCCTCAACAATGTATCAAGATTTTAGCAGATTTGTCTGCTAATTATTTACAAGAGTAACAACTTCCCCAGAGTATTATTTTTGTAGTACTTCCATACACATAATTCACAGGCTGGTGTGCAATGTGTGGTTAGCCATGATGTAAGACACCCAAGTTTGGATGGTGTATTTGGACTCCAGATACACAGAAACACAAAGGTAGATCTGCTAAGCACTTGATCCATGCAGCCCTGTTAGAGTACAACATCCTGAAACAGGCAGCTGACTTGTTCTATGTTGTTAGGTAGAGTTTGTACTGTCATTATTTCCTCTCATCACATACCAATGTGTTTTAATTTGGTATACAAAAAAGGTAACAAGACAAATTCACTTAAAACGCAAGAGGAAGGATTGAAATGATTATGTGTGTTTGCCCTTCAGCTTCTCTACTGCAATGATCCACTGTCTAACACTGCTCACATCCACTGTGACATTTCCATACACCTTCACCCTCTCATGATTGCGACTGAGTGTTTCACCTCCTGCAGTAAGGAATGCCATCACAGAATGCTGTTCTACATATACATCAATGACACTTTTTTTTTTCTAAATTTACATAGTGCTACCACCTCTTAATATAGGAGACTATTACTGGAGTGGGCTGTAGAAGTTGGTTCATGAAAGTGTGCCAAATTCATGATTACTACATATCAACTTAATGAAGGAGAAAGAAAGATAAGCTGCATTACTTTATGACTGGTCCATGTATATGAACACAAATGCTTAGACAAAGACAGATTTTTAAAAAATTCACATCCATGCTCACTGTGAGGCTTGAATCTGGGACACTTCAGTTACTGGTAATCTGAAATACTGTGGAAAGCTGACTGCATGAAATGAAATGAGTAACAGAGCATCTTCTTGGTGTGAATACCAAATTATTATTTGCTAGTACCTAAAAATTCCATAACAGAGTTTCATTCATTTTTTACCCATTAGTCTCAGTTTCTGAGAGGTGAAACGAATATTGTTTGCACAGAATTGAGATATATACTCTCAAATAACAGTCAGGTTAACTATTGGCAATGTCATTTATGCCTGTTCATTCATTGCTATTTTTGCACATTTTGGCATTACTGTATTAACAGTCTCTAATTTTTAGTGCTCAATAGTCATATAAAATCTAATAAATTTTTTGGGAGAAAATTTAAATACAGTCAGTCATGTGCAATGTTATATCTGTCACTAATGAAAGTTGGTGTTTACCTGGTGTATTCATTACTTGACACAAAAATGGATACAATCATGGAATTTCTAACAATGAACTTTCAGTTCTTAAGAAATATATCTGAAACAATTATGTACAATAGATTTGTGGTTACAGTAAAGAATGGTATCAACTTTTCCACAATCCCTTGGAATACTCTACAAGAAAGCTGTGTTTACTCTCAATAATGATATTCCAAGTGAAGAAAACTATAGTTCTTGACTATTCCTTTGGTATACATCCTGAAGGCATTGTCCAGAACACACGATATTTTGGCAAACACACTTCTTGCCATCTTCAGGTGCTGCTGATGACTGACTCATTTCTGGTGGGCACAGCTTTTATAGCCTCTTGCCGTGCCCCCCCCGCCGCCCCGTTCCTCACCAGCAGCATCTAGCTGGCCACAACTGGGCATGTACTTGGTGTAGTGATGGGGAAATTGTAATGTTGGGGTTCAACCCAATGTCCTCATTAGAGCTGCAGCCAGCATCAGACAAAAGTCTCTGCCAGCATAGTGACAATGCATTGCCACCTTCTTCAGTTGTTGTAACAGGAGGGGACTGCCACACAGATTGGCACTGTGCTTCGATTGTGTATAAGCCTGGGTCCCAGACTTTGCTTCATTGAAAGCTGTCTTTATTTATTAGTCTGTTATCTAGTAGGATCTCTTCAGCCTCTTTTAGAATGCAATTGTGGAAGGTGTTGGACTGTTGCATCAATGTGATGCCATTGTAATTCATGACATGTCATTGGGAGATACAGTGCTATGACAAAGTGAACTTTGTTGGCTGTTCATTGTGTTCATGGTGTTTATGCTCAGCTCCTGTCTCCTGTACTATCCAGACTACATGAATTTTCCCACACAGTCAGGGGATGCAGTAGACTTCTGATTTTTGGAGTAATAGATCATCCCTGACTGATCCCAACAAGGCTTTCATCCTGGCTGGTGGGTGGAACACATTGTGTTTCCCAGGTATTCTTCCAATTTTTGCTGTTGTGTCCTGATGTATGGAATAATTGCCACCACAACAGACTAAGTTATGGCCTCAGCTTCTTTGGTTTTAATGCACACTGTATCTGGCAGTTGCTGTAACCATTCATGTGGAACACAGCATGTAAGTGCTGCAATTCAGCTACTAGACTGTCACAGTCCCATATTTCACATGCTCTGTGCAATATTGTGCTTAGGACACCATCTCATTGTGAAGGGGTATGGCAGCTGGGGGCATGCAAGTACAAAGCTGTATGTCTCAGCTTATGGTAGGTGCTGTGTCCTAGTGTGCCATGTGGTTTTCAACTGATCAGCACATCCAGAAATGGAAATTGATTGCTTTCTTCTGTCTCCATCATGAATTTTATGTTGTGGTACAGCGAATTCATATGTTGCAGGAAGTCTTGTAGGTGATGCTTCTACGGCCAGATTACAAATGCATCATCTATATATGGGAAATATGAGACAGCTTGTTGCCTGTTGACTCCAAGGCTGCTACTTCAAAAACATCCATAAACTTATTGGTCACCAGTGGTGATAGCAGGCTACTCCATCTGTTTGTTCACAGTGATTTTCCTCGAATAAAAATTAGGTTGATGTAGGCATGGCTTCAAACAATTTCATTAGCACTGACCCAAACTTTTCTCCTGTGAGTCTTAGGTACCCTTGTAGAGACAGAAAGCACATCGAAGCTCACCATGAGGTTTTCTTGGTCCAGTCAGAAGTTCTGAAGAGGCTGGATGAAATGTGCTGAATCCAATATGTGGTGTTGGTATTTGCCCACAAAATGGACTGAGCATCACTGTCAGGTGTTTTGCTAATTCATATATTGTTGTGCCAATGTTGCTAACAATTGGATTGCGTGGCATTCCTTTCTCGTGGACTTTATGCAATCCATGAAGTCTAGGTGTTGCAGCTGCTCATGCACAACATTTCTTCACCATCTTCTTATCTGAGAATGTTTGTCAGAGAAGTTTGATGGTCGTCACTCAGCTGGGAGGAAAATCTTCAATCCTCCTGTAAGCGTTGTCCTCTAATAGGTTGTATATTTTTAGCTAGTATACTTGACATTGTAGGAGGACCATACAATTCCTTTTGTCTGCTGAGAGGATGACTATCTCACAATCTTCTCGGAGCAGCTTAAGTGCTTTCCTCCCTTCCTTTGAGATATTTGGCTTCAGTGGAACAGCTCTGGTGAGTATACAGCAAGTTACATGTCATATTTCCTCTGCAGATCATTGTGGAAGTGCAAGAATGACTTGTTTTACTGTACTGTGTTCCACTATTGATAGGGTCGCCAGTGTCAGTGCAAAATTTGGCCCCTTTCTTAGTACAGAAAAGTTGTCATCACCAGTTTTTTCTCTGGACAATTGATGACTGCTCTTAGGATTTTCTTAGCTGAAAAGCATCTGTATTTAGCAGGTTGTCTACAGGTGGCTGACTGCAATGCCCTGTTAGCTTGAGACCAGCTAACTGCATCTATCCACTCCCATGAAGCACAGGAGAGCAACTGCAGGTGAAGCAAGAACAGTTCTCAAGGTCTTGTCAAGTCTGTGTCAAGTGTACTGGACCCTCTTCCTGATCAGGACCAGTGTGGCTCTTTTGGTGATCTGGTTGCTGGTTGGAGTTCTGTTGTGAAGAATAACCTTTGCAAAGGGTGGTATGGTTTGGTGCTCTCAGCAACTCAGCAGGAGAACAAGGGAGAGTAAAAGGCTCTCCTCCCTGTCCTGCAGCTTATCAAGCTTCTTAATTTTGCTGTGCATCTCCTCCCTGTAGAGGTACTTGATGCATGATTTTAGGTTTTCCTGGTGTAAGAAGATTTTTAATATTTCTAAGGTATTCACTCAGGTGGCATCATCCAGAAGATATGAGATTTCAGCGAGCTGACTTCTTGCCCTCTTCAGCTGTTCCCACTGACTGACTGATTTCTGCTGGGCCTAGTGTTTATGTACACCCCCCCTCCAACCCCCCCCCCCCCCCCACCACTCCCACACACACACACACACACACACACACACACATCACCCCTATTACAGTTGATTTTATAAAGAGATGATGATTTGTTTTTGACTGGGAGAGCATAAATACTGGTACACAAAGAGTATGTTGTTTAATTAGTGAAGTTAATATCTCCAGAAGAGCAAAATAAATGATTAGTATGTACAAGTTCAGCACTGATACTACATACAGGCAATTTTTTAATTCTTTTAAGCAACAACAGAGTGTGTAAAGCATAACAAAATGTGTTTCATTTTGTGTTTGATCCTTCTGTCAGTTATGATAATATAAATTAGCAGCTACATTCATTCAGTATAATACTCAATGTTCTTGCATGAGGCACATATAATACTTGATGTGTTAGACTCATTTCAAATGATTATATTTCTTTGATACATCCTTTGACTATTTAGTACTTAGTGAGAGAGCTTTTAATATACCAAAATATATAATTATCTACCTAAATAGAAAGCACCTTACCCAGTGGGAATTTCACCGAGGACAGTAACAGAGAACTTTTCATTTAGATGCACATACATTGACACCAGTGTGCCTGTAATTATTACCAAAAGTTCTGTTGGTAAAGGGATTGGCAGCTTTTTCCCAATGCGTGGCTGAAATCACACAATAACAGTAAGTAAAAAATGTAAAACTTTTGAAGGAGTCTGAAAATTAAATGAAATACATACATAATTTGAAAAAAACTGGCTCTGTCCCTTTGAATCATCAGTTTTGTGAATGGGTGGCTTGCAGAAAACCACTTACAAATTATATCGTACTTGAAGGAATATTAAATTTTTGGTGTTGTGGTATACTGCAAATGCAGTGAACTTGTTATTTTGTACAATTACCATCTGTAAAATCACCCACCTTCATAAGAAGGCTTCCAAGAGTGTATGACTGCAGACATACTGTCTTGGATACAGGTCACATTTCCATGTAGACAACAAAACAAAGCTGGTAGAAATGTTAATTGTGTGTTAAACTGTATAGAGGAGACAAGCTGTTTGTCAACTTTTTTAAATTTAATATAATTTGTTTCTGTGAACAAGTACAGCAACACAGAATCCTGATTGTATAATTTCACAGAAATTGATAACCACTCCAGATTCAAAGACCACCAACTTCTTTTATAAATTTTGAGCAATGAATGCATCTGCTGAGATAACAAAATATGTAAGTAATTATGGAGACCCCTAACGCTCACTTAACATCAAGTTATGGCCTGCATATGCACACACACATGGCTCACATGCATTGCAACCTGAGCTATGAGTTTATCAGATAATGATTACAGTGGCAAAGTCACAGCCTTAAGATTTGTACAAAAGTTCTACCTTCTTTTTTTGGCACAATTACAGAAAGCAAAACACAAAAAAAAATTGGTCGACACAGCATCATTAATGTAATGGAATAAAGTATCAAAATCTGTTTTGCATATAATTGTTCCATAACCTCAACTGCCATTATATTGAAATTACTTTCCCTGTCTACAGAGTATATTATTCAATAGTTTGCCAGCAGAATTAAACAATTCATTTAGTGAGGCACTAAATGTAAGGCATATGCACTTCTGATGTTATATTACTGTATAAATACAAATAGTTAATGAAAGTGGATTCAACTATTGATTTGTATCGATTAAAATGACAAAATAGTGCATGTTTATAAAACTATTAAACTGAATCAAAATTATTTGCATTTATAACACTGGATGCAACTATTCATTTGTATTGATTAAAACAACAAAATAGTGCAAGCTGATAAAACTATTAAACTGAATCAAAATTATTTGTATTTATAACATAGTAATTGCACAATGCATGGAGGGGTTATTTATAGATGATAATGTTTACAAGAACAATTTTTGTATCCTTTATAGCTCAATATTCACTTACCTTAATCAATTCATTGTAAATACTTAGAAGTAATATGGCTATAGCTGAGATTCCCAATGATATCAAATTAGTTTTTGATATATTCTTGAAGAGATCAATGTATGTCTGCAATTAGAAGAAATTACGGATTAAATTATTTCAGCACTAGCAGTTTTATAATATACAGCTGTACATACAACTCCATAACTTGAAAATTTTACAACTTGTTTGTCTGAGAGTAACAACAAGGTAATTTTTAAGTATGAAATACAACAGCAAGAACAACAACAACAAAAGGAGAAGAAAAAGTGTGAAAGTGACACAATTACTAATCAACAGTGCACCTTGTGCAGTCTATCTTCATAAAACTAAATTTGTTGATTATGGTTTCGGTTGGCATTTGCTGATGATTCACATGCATTTTTGTATCGATTGTGCTAATAAAGACACTTTTTGCTGCAAAATATTTGTGTATGCATTCTTGATGTAGAATGGGTGCTTCTACATAAGCTGTGAGCCTGGCACTAAAGTGGTGTGTTGGTGGGCACATTATTAATCTGTAATTCACTTCATTGAATACTTGCATATTGTCTGTGCATAACCTGTTGTGCACCAATGACAGTGTAATCCACAACATCAAGAATGAGACTGTGGTTCTACAACACCCTCACACATTAAAACTGTCATGTCTCGGGTTCGATTCCCGGCGGGGTCAGGGATTTTCACCTGCCTCGAGATGACTGGGTGTTTGTGTTGTCCTCATCATTTCATCGTCATCCAGGAAAGTGGCGAAATTGGACTGAGCAAAGATTGGGTAATTGTACGGGCGCTGATAGCCACGCAGTTGAGCGCCCCACAAACCAAACATCATCATCATCATCATCAAAACTGTCATGGGATTCTGCACCTCCCACCAATCCGAACCACAATATCACAGGATCACCCAACCCATGGCAGTCATACCATTGGATTCAGTGTCACCTCCACAGGACATCCCTTTCACACAACTGGATAGCAGGACAATATGACAACAAACCAAATGTGAACATACCCCTGATTCAATCACCCATCCCAGCGTTGCTTCCACAAGCTACAAACTTTCGGCTCAAAAGCTCTCGCAGCCCACCCACAGCACAATTACAAATTTGGGTGCTGCCATTCATACCTCAACAGCTGGATATTTGGTTTGCTATTATGCAGAAAGTTTTCATGAAACAGCAAATACACTCCTGGAAATGGAAAAAACATTGACACCGGTGTGTCAGACCCACCATACTTGCTCCGAACACTGCGAGAGGGCTGTACAAGCAATGATCACACGCTCGGCACAGCGGACACACCAGGAACCGCGGTGTTGGCCGTCGAATGGCGCTAGCTGCGCAGCATTTGTGCACCGCTGCCGTCAGTGTCAGCCAGTTTGCCATGGCATACGGAGCTCCATCGCAGTCTTTAACACTGGTAGCATGCCGCGACAGCGTGGACGTGAACCGTATGTGCAGTTGACGGACTTTGAGCGAGGGCGTATAGTGGGCATGCGGGAGGCCGGGTGGACGTACCGCCGAATTGCTCAACACGTGGGGCGTGAGGTCTCCACAGTACATCGATGTTGTCGCCAGTGGTCGGCGGAAGGTGCACGTGCCCGTCGACCCGGGACCGGACCGCAGCGACGCA
The DNA here is from genome assembly GCF_023864275.1 of Schistocerca cancellata. Classification (NCBI taxonomy): domain Eukaryota; kingdom Metazoa; phylum Arthropoda; class Insecta; order Orthoptera; family Acrididae; genus Schistocerca; species Schistocerca cancellata. Next base: position 753,694,160 of record NC_064629.1, on the reverse strand, counting down.
CGGATGCACGCCAAGACCGTAGGATCCTACGCAGTGCCGTAGGGGACCGCACCGCCACTTCCCAGCAAATTAAGGACACTGTTGCTCCTGGGGTATCGGCGAGGACCATTCGCAACCGTCTCCATGAAGCTGGGCTACGGTCCCACACACCGTTAGGCCGTCTTCCGCTCACGCCCCAACATCGTGCAGCCCGCCTCCAGTGGTGTCGCGACAGGCGTGAATGGAGGGACGAATGGAGACGTGTCGTCTTCAGCGATGAGAGTCGCTTCTGCCTTGGTGCCAATGATGGTCGTATGCGTGTTTGGCGCCGTGCAGGTGAGCGCCACAATCAGGACTGCATACGACCGAGGCACACAGGGCCAACACCCGGCATCATGGTGTGGGGAGCGATCTCCTACACTGGCCGTACACCACTGGTGATCGTCGAGGGGACACTGAATAGTGCACGGTACATCCAAACCGTCATCGAACCCATCGTTCTACCATTCCTAGATCGGCAAGGGAACTTGCTGTTCCAACAGGACAATGCACGTCCGCATGTATCCCGTGCCACCCAACGTGCTCTAGAAGGTGTAAGTCAACTACCCTGGCCAGCAAGATCTCCGGATCTGTCCCCCATGGAGCATGTTTGGGACTGGATGAAGCGTCGTCTCACGCGGTCTGCACGTCCAGCACGAACGCTGGTCCAACTGAGGCGCCAGGTGGAAATGGCATAGCAAGCCGTTCCACAGGACTGCATCCAGCATCTCTACGATCGTCTCCATGGGAGAATAGCAGCCTGCATTGCTGCGAAAGGTGGATATACACTGTACTAGTGCCGACATTGTGCATGCTCTGTTGCCTGTGTCTATGTGCCTGTGGTTCTATCAGTGTGATCATGTGATGTATCTGACCCCAGGAATGTGTGAATAAAGTTTCCCCTTCCTGGGACAATGAATTCACGGTGTTCTTATTTCAATTTCCAGGAGTGTATATGATGAATTTGAACAATTTGTTGGACATTATTTTACACCCCCTCCACAGCAAATTTACAGCACCCTCATGATAGTATTGATCTCTCACTGCAAGAAACCAACAGATCAGTGACTAATGCAGCTGCTTTACTGGGAGTGATCTGATTTTCGGAGGCATTTACGCACTATGGTTGATTATGGCATTCTTTCTGGCACACTTCTGTAACACATTTGGCAGTAACAGTTACCTCTGTAGATGTGTTTAACCTTAATTGCACATAACCTTTACATGACTTGTTCCATGTGGTCAACTGAGCATATACTCTCTTTGACTGTTGCACCATCATGGCCACCACCACAACCATCACTGTTCACAAAGAGTACCAAGTGTTGCCAGACCCAGCCAATGTACCATCACCAAGCTGCACAACTGTGACCAACCAATGACTGCCAAGCATCCCTGAGGATCTGCAATCTCTCCATGCTGCTGTTGAGAAGATAGCAGATGTTGTGACTGTGGAAAATAGCAGCACATGGCTCAGTTGCACAAACTAATTAACCGTCACAACTTAGACATCACAAGCAATGTGTTCTCATCCAAATGCCTCTCACAGTCCATTTTATGTGCGACAGATCATGGCAACTATAAGCAGTGCCTACCTTCAATGGCTGATGTTAAAAGGCATGAGCCATGTATGACGTGCAGATAATGCTGTTGTTTATCGACTAGCAAAGTCACCAGAAGATCAAAACAAATTGCAGAATGATTTAGAAAAGGTCTGTATGGTGTGAAAATTGGCAATTGACCCTAATGAATGAAGAGTGTGACATACTCCACATGAGTCCTAAAAGGAATCTGTTAAACTTTGGTTACACGATAAATCAGCCAAATCTAAAGGCCTTAAATTCAACTAAATACCTAGGAATTACAATTATGAACAACTTAAACTGGAAATAACACATAGAAAATATTGTGGGGAAGGCTGGGTTTTATTGGCAGGACACTTAGAAAATGTAACAGATCTACTAAAGAGACTGCATGCACTATGAATGTCCATCCTCTTTAAGAACACTGCTACGTGGTGCGGAATCCTTACCAGATAGGATTGATGGAGTACATTGAAAAAGTTGAAAGAAGGGTAGCACATTTTGTATTATCATGAAAGAGGGGAGAGAGTGTCACTGAAATGATACAGGATTTGGGGTGGGCATCATTAAAATAAAGGCTTTTTCGTTACAGCAGAATCTTCTCATGAAATTTCAATCACCAACTTTCTCCTCTGAATGCAAAAATATTTTGTTGACGCCAACCTACATAGGGAGAAATAATCACCATAACAAAATAAGGGAAATCAGAGCTCGCACCGAAAGATCCAGGTGCTCATTCTTTACACGTGCCATACGAGATTGGAATATTAGAGAATTGTGAACGTGGTATGATGAACCCTCTGCCAGGTACTTAAATGTGATTTGCAGAGTATCAATGTAGATAAATATGTAGAGATGAGGCTACAATGTGTGAGCTGACTTCCCCAGCAATGGTCAGACCCACGGCATCACAAAGACTATTGATTTCTGATTGCTCTATATTACAGACATTTTTAGTTGACACCAGGTTGAATGTCTGTGCACTGCCTGTTACTGCCTTCCCTGACACTAAATGCAGTGATGCAACTCCCTTGAAAGTGATCAAAAACTCTGCCTTACAAACATATGGACTAGAAACAATGATGTTTGACACTGGACTCTACCAAGTGCGGGTAGACGTTTGTGCTTACTGACATTTACCAACCAATTCTAGGCACAAATCTCCATATGACAAACAAGTTGGTCATCAACTTGCATAACATGTCTTGTTCATACCACCAATGGCTGCATTATTCCCAGAGTCAAGGGACCACTGACATCTTGCATCCAACACAGGATGGACAAGTTCAGCAAGACTAGCCCGGAGGATGACATGAGCTGGTGGGAGCACTATCACAAGCTTGAATCAGCTATCCATTTAGTGGGTGAGAATATTGAAGAATGTCTCATAGTACAAAAATGCAAAATGATACACCACACCTGGGGAATTACAGGTCTGCCAGTTTCCTCAAATGTACACTGAATAGCAACTAATTGTCTATCTGAGACCAAGACCATCTCCAATGAGATGTTACACGAAGGCGTCAGTTACCCATCTGATAGCCCATGGTCCTCTCCTCTGCACTTTTTGCATAAGAAAAATGAGTCATGGAAGCTGTGTGGTGACTATCAGGCACTGAACACCAGAACCATTCTGGACAGATACCACGTGTCACACATCCAGTATTTCACAAATTAACCAGCTGCAGCAAAAGTTTTCAGTGCGTTAGATTGTTGTAAAGCTGACAATCAGGTAGCTGTGGCAAAGCTGGATATATCAAAGACCACAGTGACTACCCCATTTGGGCTATTTTAATTTTTGGTTATACTGTTTGAGCTTAGAAATGGTGCCCGGGCGTGGCAGAATTTTCTGGACGGTTTATTGAGTAAACTGTCTTACTTCTTTGCTTATCTTGATGACATTTTGGTATTTTCAGAAAATGCCCAGATCCATGACAAACATCTGAATGTAGTACAAAGCAGGCTGAGTATGTGCATGTTCAGTGAACAAGTGGCTCTTGATCCCAGAACTACAGTGAACCCAGGAAGTTTATCACCATCATCTTCCCAGAACCATTGCTGTTCAGAAAACTCTAACCAAAGGATTAGCTGGATACAACAAAAGTGCAAATGTCTCCTTCCATGGATGTAGGAGATGAATATTTCCCTTAAGAAGCTGCAAAATAGGCTAGCCAGTGTGGTGGTCCTCACATATCCCATGCCTGGAACACACATGGCTTTAGCTGTGGACATCAGCCAGTTCATGATCAGTGTAGCACTCCATCGACAAGTGAGTGGACACTGGCAGCCAATGAGTTTCTCCTCACAGAAATTACAGCCCACTCAAACTCACTAGAGCGCTTATGACAGGGAACTCCTCACAATTTATGGGAGCATCGAACACTTCCATCTCTTCATAGAGGCCACATCTGTCACTATTTTCACTGATCAAAAACCCATCATGGTGGCTTTTGATGGTTCAAATGGCTCTGAGCACTATGGGACTTAACATCTGTGGTCATCAGTCCCCTAGAACTTAGAACTACTTAAACCTAACTAACCATTTATAATGGATCTAATCAGATAACCTAAGGACATCACACACATCCATGCCCGAGGCAGGATTCGAACCTACGACCGGAGCGGTCACGCGGTTCCAGACTGAAGCGCCTAGACCGCACGGCCACACCGGCCAGCATCATGGTGGCTTTGCTAAAAGTCAGTGACAATTGCTCCCCTCAGTAGTTTTGCCATGTTGAGTATATATGCAAGTGTACTGCAGACTTGCATCACATCCACAGATCTGACACTATCATAACAGACTCTCTCACACACATTAGTGGACTAATCCCAGTGTCAAACTATGCAGAACGTGCCAGTGCCCAGGTTCCTGACCCACAACTGCAGAGTTTTTTTAACTGTCTCATCCACCGGCCTGTATACACAGCTACTGGAAGCACCGTGCACCACAGCTGAAATATGATGATGATGAGATGTCTGTACTACTAGATGTTGACCATACACTGCACCCAAGTTCTGGCAAGTGGTTTTCAACTGCATCCACAACTTGGCACATTCTAAAACCTACACGACAGTCAAACTGGAAATGGTCATTTTGCGTGACCTTCAATCAAGAAATATTCATGGGCTTGGGCACACACTTGTATCCAGTGCTAATGCAGCAAAGTGGGATGCCATGTGCATATTCCAGTGGGCCAATTCCTGATATCTACATCACTATTCGGGTATGTCCATTTTGATTTAGTTGGACCCCTTCCACCTTCTGAGAACTTCATGTACTTGTTTACAGTGGCGGACTATTGCACTTGGTGGGCAGAGACCATTCTGGTCAAAGACATTTTTTCAGAGACAAAGGCACAGGCATTCATTGAAGTTTTGGTGGCACACTTCATGTTCCCCTTCTTCATTACAACTGACCAGGGACACCAATTCAGTCATCACTTTTCCAGGAACTGTGTGGCTTTCAGTGCAGCTGAACCACAAGCTACCAGCTGGTAATCAACAGCATGGTAGAAAAGTGGCACTGCACCTTAAAGGCCACAGTGATGTGCCAAAAAGATTCCTGGACACATGCATTGCCACTGGTGATGTTATGTCTAATTACCACACTGAAGACTGACAATGGTTGATCATAGGTGGAGTTGGTATACAGAGAACCACTACATGTCCTGGCAGAATTTCTAGTACCCATTCCACTTGTTGATGCCCACCTCACCCAGCAATTCGCACACATGCAAGCCACAAGGTTAAATTTAAGTACCCTGACATCCCTGGTGTTCTGCACTTCAGAGGGGGAGGAGGGGGGTGGCAGGAGGGCTTGTATTGGAGTGACATAATCAATAATCAACAATGTACCATATGAAGGGTATCTTTATAAAACTACGTTCTTCAGTTACTGTTTCGGTTGGCATTCGCTGATGATTCGCATGTTCTTTTGTACTGGGTGTGCTAATAAAGTCAGTTTCTGCTGTACAATATCTATGTATGCATTGTTTGTATAGTATGAGTGCTTTTACAGTAGTAACAAGATAGAGCTGAATCCTACCTGTAATGCACACATATTTATGGGTTAAGTGGGTAGCCTACTATGGTTTCACAAACTTTACACTGTTTGTCAGAGGTCATCATAACAAATTTTATTTGATGTACTGTGAACAGTGAAGTCACTGCACGATTTACATAACACTGCAATGAAGTTACAATTTTTCTTTGTCAAAAAGGTCTCTTAATATTGCACAAAACTGTTAAATTCTGAAAGGGACATGTGGTCTGGCTACTACTTATCTTGAGAAAGTGTTACTGGCAAAAATGAGCATAACAACCCAGGGAAATAGGCGACAGTATTTCTAGCACTTGTAATTATATGTTTCTTCTTCATGCAGGAAACAGGATTTGGTTTGGGGAGACTGGAAATAGGGGCATGTATACAACTAAATAGAGTCCCATTTTGTATTGGAGGGGGGAGTGGGAGGGAGGAGAGTTGAGGGGGGGGGATGATGGGGGAGGGAAAGACAAAGGGGAATATGTCAGAATAAGAGATAAAAAAAGTACATTAGTAAGCACTATCAGCAAGGGTGTACCCAGGACCTCCATTGTTAGGAGGCAAGTGAAAGGAGCAACTCTTATTAGTTTTTTAGAAGTCGAGGAGTGACTAAAAATACAATTTCTTACAAAATAATTAAAAAACTGTGCTTATTAATCACCAAGCACACTAATTCTACCACTTTATTATAGGTACCTATATCTACATCCACACTACACAAGCCTCTTTATGGTATGTGATGGTTGGAGATGACTTTGTGTACCACTCTCCCTCCCCCACTTTCCTTTTTCAGTCATGAACAGTCAGTGGAAAGAACAATTCTTGGTAAACCTTCAAGTTAGCTCAGACCTCTCCAATTTTACTTTAATGATCTGTTGTGAAATATACTTCTTATGTAACAGAACCCAGTAAGTTGTCCTGGATGGGGGAGTAGGATATTAGTGTTAAATGTCCAGTTGACAACGAGGTGATTAGAGACTGAGCACAAGCTCGGATTTTAAAAGGATGAGGAAGGAAATTGGTGGCACCATTTCAAAGGAACCATCCAGCCATTTGCCTGAAGCAATTTAGGGAAACTGTGGAAAACCTAAATCATGATGGCCAGACGTGTGTTTGAAAGGATATCCTCCCAAATGTGATCCAGGGTGCTAAAGAGTGCTCCAGGGAAAAGTGACATACATAAACTGACTGACAGATATGGTGAGCAGCAATTTGCAACTGTTTGCTGCATTGAGAGCAAGAAGGAGTTACACAGAATTTCTAGTTCATATGATGAATGGCAGCTTGCTCTAAATGTAGGAAAATTTAACTCCATGCAGATGAGTGGGAAAAACAATGCTGCAATGTCCAAATACAGTATTAGTGGTCTGCAATGATCAAATTCACTATTAGTGGTGTGATAATTTACATAGTCATAATGATTAAATATCTAGGCATAATGTTGCAAAGCAATATGAAATGGACTGAGCACATAAGGTCAGCAGAACGGAAGTCAAATAGTCACCTTTGGTTTATTGGGAGAAATCTAATAAAGTGTAGGTGACAGTGCACAGAATACTAGTGAGACCCATTCTTGGATAGTGCTCAAATGTTAGGGATCACCACAAGGTCAAGTTAAAGGAAGACATTCAAAAAATTAATTAAGAGGCATGCTGCTAGATTTATCACAAGTTGGTTTTATTAACATGTGAGGATTATGGAAATGTTCCATGATCTCAAATTGCAAATACATAGAGGGAAGATGACGTTCTTTTCATCAAACACTATTGAGAAAATTTAGAGAACTAGTATTTGCGCCTGACCACAGAACAGTTCTGTTACCACCAAATTACATTTTTCATAAAGACTATAAATATAAGATAAGAGAAATTAGGAATTTTACAGTGGCATACAGACATTATTTTTCCCTTGCTCCATTTGCAAGCAGAACAGGGAAATGACGAGTAGTGGTACAAGGTACCCTTTGTGATGCACTCTACGGTGGCTTGTCAAGTACATATGTGAATGTAGACACAGATGAAGCAATATATTGGTCAATTCTTAAGAATGTATGCTCATGGAACTTTAACAGTAAACCACGCTGTTGTAGTGTCTGCTACTGGACTTTGCTGAGCATCTCCATGATGCTATCACACGTACTACATGAATCTCCGATGAAAAGCACTGCTCTTCTTTAGATATTTTCCACTTCCTTTATCGATCCTATATGGTACACATACCGGACTGATGAGCAACATTTGAGTATTGGTCAAATGAGGGTTTTGTAATGTACCTCTTTCATGGATGAACTTATACTTCATAAGGATTCCTCAAATGAATCTCAGTCTGACACATGTCTTGGCTGCAGTTAGTTTTATGTGGTTGTTACATTTAATCACTCCTTACACATATTCACATATATTTAATGGAATGTGACAGCTTCCAGTGAGTGTCCTGCTATTTTGTAATCATACAATAATGGGTCTTTCAGCTTATTTATCTCTAATACATTAGATTTGTTCATGTTAAGGGCCAACTGACAATCGCTGCACCAAGTGTCAATCCTTTGCAGGTCTTCCTAAATTATTCTTGGGGTATGCCCAAAGTTACTTTTACATTTGAAGATTTCTCTCCATTAATAATGCCAAGTTGTGTTCTGTTTGCTTAGAATTCTTCAATTCAATCACAAAACTGGTCTGATATTCCAAATGCTCATATTGTATTCATTATGTGACCTGCAGAACTGTATTGAATGCCTCCTGGGAGAAAAGGAACAGGGCATCAAGCTGGGAGCCAGTGTCTACTGGCTTCTGGGCCTCATTGACGAACAGAGTGAGCTGGGTTTCACACAGTCAGCGTTTGCAGAATCCATGTTGATTCCTGTTGAGAAGATATTTGGTCTCCAGAAATTACATAATACATTAGCATAAAACATGTTCCAAATTTCTACAGCAGACTGATGTCAGTAATATATTGCCTATAAGTTCTTTGCATCTGTTTGATAACCTATGTTGAAAACAGGCATGACCTGTATATTTTTCCAGTAACTTTGAATGCTTTGCTCCTCCAGTAACCTACAGAACATAAGTTCTTTCTCATATTCTATGTGGAAACACATAGGTATCCCACAAACTCCACTCACATTTCATTTGTCGCACAATGTCAGTTGATATTTTATCCTGTAGTCAATTATTTCAGCATCATTCATTTATCAATCACAAGACATACTGAAGCTCATCAATTTATAATAGATACTAACTACCTGCAGCATACCTGACAGAGCAAGTATGGTCTGCATAAGATACATTATTGTGCTCTCAGGCAGGTAATGTTCAGATAAATGCAAATACTTTCTATGTTCACATTTTTATTAGGTTTTGATGTTGGCTGTTAACATGAGAAAAAATACTTTGAATTTAAGGTATAAAGCTACTGCAAACCTTCAGTCTGTACCTGCTGGTGCAATGGGGAGATGGGGATACACTAATCATGGCCTGCACTTGAACAGGATGGGGAGGGACAGATTATCCGAACATCTTGCAGGAAGTATAAGTGGAGCTGCAAGCACACCAGGAAATCCTTGATGAGCTGCTTGTATGTCAAGAAGATGTGCATATTCTGAAGTGATTGACATTATCTGCCTATCTGAACATGATGTACCCACAGTGATTGGGAAGTTAAATATCAGGGATTATAAACTAGCACCATTTCCATAGAGAGTTAACATGAAAAAAGGAGGAGTTGCAACATATGTAAAAGCTGGATACAAAGTCAAAAATATTGAAACAAACAGTTTTTGTGTAGATCAGAACCCATAGAAGCATGTACGTGTGGGTTGTTACAGCAGAATACTTCTCTGGTAATTATAACTGTGTTCAAGTTCCCTCTAGGAAGCACTACAGCTATTTATGAGAAATCTAGATGTATTACTGAGGTTCCTGTCAGACAAGAAGAAACAGTTAGTAGTTTGTGCAGATTTTACAGTAGATTTTGTAAGATATACAAACAGGAAAAATGAACTGGAACATTTTATTTTAAGTACAATTTCTTTGCTGCTTTATTTATTTACTCAATTATAATATGCAAGTTAGGAATAAATAAATGCTGCAGCAAAAAACTTGTACTTATAATAAAATACATCATTCTTCACCCTTGTTGTATCCTGTTACTAGTGCATGTCAGTGTGAATGCACCGAATGTAGTGTCACTGCATGTGTGTACTTAAATCAGCTGCCAACTATATCAGTGTGGGCCAGCCACTAGAGGCTGCCTGTAGGAATTGTGCACACAGCACAGTCTCTGCCACACCATCTACCAGCGACTCGTGCCTATATACACGTGGAGCAGTGCTGAGTCACCCTCATTATGTTCTCTAGTTTGTACTGCTCACATCAGTTGTTCTGTGTATTCCTAATGTTACACCTTCTGTATGATTCGTTTCTCTTGGTATGTGTGGATTCACAAGAAGCATATTTCCGTTATTGTACAGATTTGTATGAATGAAGCCATATTTGTGCCACCTGAATCAGTTTCATGTATTACTTGATTACTACAGACCTAATGCAAGCTGGGGGAGGGGGGGGGGGCACTGGAAAGGCAATTGTTGAACTGGAATAATTATTTGGGTGTTTCAGTCTAATTTGAGTAGTTAATCTTCCAACTCATGTGCAGCAAGATGTAGGACCATGACTGATAACATTTTTATAGACAGTGTTCAGAATGGAACAATTAATGTGTGCCCATTTTTAATAAGCAATGTGATGTTGTACAATCAATATAAATAAACAATAAAGCACCTTACAGCCCTGAGGCAGGTTCATACAAACCAATGAGGTTTATTAATGAGAACAGGATGAAATATTTTGAGCACATTGGAAGAGGTGGTTGGGATGAAGTATATACAGAAAGAGATACTAATGTCAATCTCTATTTATTCTGCAGTAAATTTGTGTCAATATTTGAAAGTTGCTTTCCTAAAAAAATTATCCAGAAGATCCATTTTTAAAAAGCAAGCTGTGGATGACTAAGGGATTTAAAATCACATGTAACAGGAGATAGAAATGTATACGAAAGCCAGAGGAAGTAAACATCTGACATCACTTGCATATTGCAAAACATTTTAAGTGAGGTCAGAATCATGCACATCCTGACAGAAATTGATAATGTGGATAATAAGATTAAAACTATATGGGATATTGTCACATAGGAGACAGAACAGCTAGTCAGTGTGCAAGATACCATGACAGTTAAACTAAATGACAATGTCATGACTGATATTTCACAAGTTGCAAGTATTTTTAACAGTCACTTTATAAATGTAGCAGCAAAAATACAATTAAATTATTCTGTGGAAGATGCAAGAGAATACATTACAAATGTCATTTCACAAAACTCTAGGCAACTAGAAGTACCACCAAAATTGTTTACCAAAATTAATAGAATTACAAAAATTCTAAAAAAAAATGAAAGCTCATATGGTGTTGATGGGATTTCAGACAGAATTCTGAAAATTTATTCTAATTTAATAAATAATCTCCTTAGTGATATATGTATTGCATCACTGGCACAGACTAAAATATTCATTGTTGAATCTCTTTATAAGGAAGGTGACAAGAAGGATGTAAATAATCATCATCCAATATTCTTACTGACATCTTTCTCCAAAATATTCAAAAAAGTTATGTATTCAAGAGTAGTCTCACATTTAAGTAGAAACAATTTACCTATCATACAGTTTAGATTCCAGAACGGTTGCTTGACTGAGGATGCTGTTTATACATTCACCCACCAAATATTACAAGTCTTAAATAATACAGCATCACCAGGTGGTATTTTTTGTGATCTCTTGAAGGCATTCAGTTTTGTAGATCATGATACACCCTTAGAAAGATTCAGGTTTTATGGATCAATGGATGGACTGATGCGGTTAAAGGAACCTAACTACAAGGTCATCAGTCTCTTAATCCTTAGTGTGGCAAGCTGGAAACAGTCCCCAGAGAGGATGTACCCAAAAAACGAATCTCAAAGCATGCAACCATTTGTGAGAATCAAGAAAACCAAGGGAGAGAAGCAAGTAGAATTTAGAGAGGGATAGAAGTGTGAAGGTGAGAGAGTTCCCCTGCCCAGAAAGCAGTTTGTAGGGCCCCAGAACATATTATGCAACTGGAGACACAGCACCTGCATCCAACCAGTGCTTCAACACCCTCCATTATTGCAAGAAAACTAGCTACATGGATGACATAAAATCTCAGGAAAGGGAACAATGGCAGTGAGTCTGTTAACCAATGACAGATGTAAAAGAATAACAAAAATTAAAAAGGGGGGAAGGGCAGGAACTCGGCCCATCCTTCATGCAAGGGCAGCCATGGCCTCTTAGGGTTAGAGCAGGTGATAGGACAACCCTCCAATCACTCAAGCAGTTGCTGAGGCTGATGTGTCCTACATCACAGAGATGCGTAAAAATGGCTTTTATGGGTAAAACATAAAACCAAATTATCCTGTTTTGGCATTGTCCACTAGCACCAAAGGTGGAATGTCAGCAAGTTTAAGGTTTTGCTGTAAGGTGGCCAAATTGGGGCAGTCCATTAGGATATAGGCCACGATGAGATGGACACCACACCAACAGTAGGATGGATCCTGGTGTCGGAGGATGTGGCTGACAGTCAGCTAAGTGTGAGGCCAACAAAAAATAGTAGATTCCCTGCAAGAAGCACAGAGGGAACACAGAACATGGTTGTGGTCTCCTTTGTGGTTCACAGATTATATGGAGAAACCCAGGCACATCAATCTGCATTACAAGCCTACCACAATTGTCGGTGTAGAGATGACCAAAGTTTTGGTTCTTGTACTCCCATCTGCAAAGTCAACATCCTGGTAGCTAACTTGGCCAACTGATCAGTATGCTCATTCCCTGGGATCCCAAGACAAGTATATAAAGACAACTGACCATTCAGCATGGTGGAGGTCATACAGGAGATCATGGATAGTCACAATCAATGGGTGTCAAGGTTAGCACAGGTTGACAGTCAGAAGACTACTTAAGGAGTCACTGCTGATTAAGAACAACTCACCAGGCAAGAACGAAGGTGGCTGAGGGTTCTAGTATTTGTCACCAATTTTGTAGTGAATACACTGTATCCATGTGGCAGGGAGTGTAGTTCACTCCATCTTGCATGTGTGTAGGCAAAACTTGTTCATCCATCGACTCTAGAACCATCAGTGTATACCACATCTGAGTCTATAAATGTTTCAATGATGTCCAGGAGTAGGACCTATTGAGTCTTTTGGTCCAAAGGGCAGATTGAGGCAGATCTGGGGATGGGGTACGTACCATGGGGACACACACGATATCTTCCTGACAAAGAGGCAACATTGGTGAAGGATCAAGTTCAGAGCAGAGACATTCTGTGCAAACTATGATCATGACACCAGATCTTGGTCTGTGTTGTGGGAGGTAGATCTCCCTTCCAGGAAAAAGGACACAATAGTTCCGATGCCCAGGAAAGCAGCAAATGCATGTCACATGGTGAGTAGCAGTTCGTGGTGCATAAGTATGCTGTTCACAGGGTTCATCCAAAAGGCACCTGTCGCAAGTCAGACCCCACAATGGTGTATCACGTCCAGTATCCACAATGCTGAAAGAGATGATGAGCAATACACCAGGCTCCCATAATTAATATGTGATAGGATCAAAGCTTTGGAGAGCCACAAAAATGTAAAGCAGTCTGTGCCCCAGCTGGTGTTACTGAGACAGCGAAGATGGCACATTCATTTAAGATGGTGAAGATGGGGAAGCCACATCAACCAGGTATCAAAGACCAATCCCAAAAAACAAAGAGACTCCATCAAATTGAGCATTTGGTCATCGAGGTAGAGTTCTAGTTGGGGATCGACAGTATCATGATGACGGAAGTGCATGACACATGTTTTGGCAACAGAAAACTGGAAGCTATGCGTGATAGCTCAGGTCTGTGCCTTTTGTATGTCATCCTGCAGTTAGTTTTCAGCAACACCCACAGTTAAGGAGCAATAGTAGATGCAAAAGTCGTCAGCAACAGGGAGTGTGACACGGTAGACTCCACAGCTGTAGCTAGATCATTGATAGCCACTAGAAAAAGGGGCACACTTAATACACAGCCCTGTGGGATCCCATTCTCTTGTATATGGGGAGTACAGTGGGAAGCACCAAATTGAGCCCAGAAGTACAGTGAGACAAAAAGTTGGTTCTGGAGACCCCACTCATGGAGGGTAAAGTGGGTGCGGTGACACTGTGTAGTGTTGCAAGTCCTACACAAGTCAAAGAAGATGGTGATAAGATATTGACACCAGGCAAAATCTGGCCAAATAGCACATTCAAGGCAGATCAAATTGTCAGCAGTAGAATGGTCTTAGCAAAAACCATCCTGTGACAGGGCCAAAAGAGACAGAGACTCAAGGTGCCAACACAGCCATCAGCTCATCACAAACTCCAGCACATTGCAGAGAACATTAGTGAGGCTAAGTAGGCAATAGTTGTCCATCTCGAGAAGGAGTTTACTAGCTTTCAGTTCTGAGATGAAGGCCATTGAGATGGGAATTCACCCTGACTTTGGATGTGGTTGAGAATTGCAAGGATGTGATGTTGGCAGCCCAAGGGTAAGTGTTTCAACATTTGGCTATGGATGTGGTCTGGGCCTGGAGTCATGTCAAGGCAAAGGGCCAGAGCACTGAGGAATTCCCACTCACTGAACTGGGAATTATAAGGTTCCAGGTGACTTTTAGTAGGTGTTAAAGGAAGTTGCTCTAGTCACCAATGGAGAACACACAGTGCAGGCTGATAATTCTCAGAGACACAGGCTCAAGCACAATGAAAAGCATAATATTTGGCAACAACATCTGGATCAATGCAGGCATCTCCGTTCAGTGAGATACCAGGTACACCTGCAGGGTACTGGTGTCCATAGAGGCATTGAATCTTTGCTCAAGCCTGAGAAGGAATGGTATGTGGTCCAATGATAGCAATATACCACTCCCAGTATTCTTGTTTTTGTTGTTTTTGAGGTGGTGGACCTGGGCACAAAGGCTCTTAAAGGAAATGAGGTGCTCCAGTGATGGAGCATTGGAGAGCCTGCCTGTAATCTCTAACGGCTGTGGAAACTTTGAGGGTCCACCAAGGTACTATCTTTTGATGGGAGAGGGGATCACTGCATCAGCTTCTTCTGATAGAATGGCTTCAGTTGTCCTCTGGACAACTGCATCAATACCTCAATGTGCCATGGTTAAAGGGGCAATGGCAGTGATGAAAGTATCCCAGTCATCTTTGGAGGGAGCTGCTCTGGGTGGATGACCAGGTGAGGGTGCTGGAGGAGGGCGTTGCTTCTCCAGCTGGGGTTGGGGAGTGATGCCCCTGGCAAAAAGGGAGTTGATGTGAGTGTTGGGGGAAGCAGTAGGAGGAGGACCTCAAACTTCCAAGGTAGCAGGTGTAGTCAAGTGGCCCTGAGGACCAGAGGACCAGACGTCAAGGACACAGAGGGTGATGGCACAGCCACTAAAGAAGGTGACATTTTCGTAGCATTAGCATACATCATTGTTTCCTCTCTCATTTGGAAACAGTGTAGTCTGGTGAACTGGGGGAATGGTGCTCTCCGCAGGTGACAGAGATGGGGGAAGGGGCCCAAGGAGTGTTCATGTGCAACTGACACCCACAGTCCCTACAGACAGGGCTGGCATTACAACGTGAAGACATGTGTCCGACTTGCATGCATCTGTAGCACCATATTTGAGAAGGAACATATGGGTTGACACCACAGCCATTCTCAGGCAATGAGTCATCTTCAAAGTCCAAGATGACAGCTTCAGCATCCACTCTACTGCCTTATTGACCCTGTTGAACATGACAGACAAAATGCATATATCATCACTCCAAATTAGCACACAACTAATCATCAGTCTGTAAAAGGAGATCACAGTGGAAACTAATATCCTATAAACATATTCAAACTTTTATGGGGGTTATAGTGACAGGAATGTCACCCAGCTTGTCGCAGGTGAGCAGCACCTGTGACTGAGTGGGGGAGGCCATTTTATGCAGATCAGAAGCATGTTTTGTTTTTGAAATTGCTGCCACTTCCCCAAATCTGTCCCCAAGGTATTCAAATAAGAACAAAGGCTTTGTAGTCAAATAGGAATCCATGTCCATCCTTGTGTCTGAAACCTGTATTCCTCCCATGGAAGCCGGTCAGTGTGGCCGTGCGGTTCTAGGTGCTTCAGTCTGGAACCGCGTCACTGCTGCGGTTGCAGGTTCGAATCCTGCCTCGGGCATGGATGTGTATGATGCCCTTAGGTTAGTTAGGTTTAGATGGTTCTAAGTTCTAGGAGACTGATGACCACAGATGTTAAGTCCCATAGTGCTCAGAGCCATTTGAACCTCCCATGGTATGGCAAGGAAAGTGAACATTTTGGGGTCACATCTCTCTGCATTTTAATATGTCTTAGCTTCAAGAGACTGCTGGGGTCATGTGGTCACCAATGGAAAAAAGTTTAATTCATCTCATGTACAAATCTTCTGTCATGGTACCACCCACTATGAATTTAGCCCCTTCCCATGGACGCCACCCAGCCACAGAAATGGCTACCAGGCCAGTAAATTGTAGCCTGGAGCCCTCACACCCAGCCATGAGACCCCCTCCCCCACCAACCCCCAGCCCCCTGTACACGCAGCAATGAAGGGAATAGGAATGAGATAGACTTGAATCATGGAAAAGGAAGTAGTGCTGTGAAGTGCTGGGGCCCCTTGGTGGCCAAGCACGTACTCACAAAAGGGATGTGAGCCCTCGGGGGAAAGGGGGGGGGCATGATTTATGGAACTGATTGCTTCATACACAACTGATTTAAATCCCACTGAATTGACAGAATGAAAAAGTTGTGCTGAATAGTTCAAAATATGTTGGAAGGATAGAAAATTTTAGTGACTGGAGAGAAATCACAATCGTAGTCCCACAGGGCTCAATTTTGGATCCACTACTATTCCTTCTATATGTGAATGATGTTTTACTTAACATTCAACACACAAAAATGGCCGTTTTTGGACATGATACTAGTGTTATAATAGATCCCATTAGAGAGAATGATGTTTTTAAAAGAATTATTATGTGTTTCTCCCTAAATTTGAGAAAACACACTACATTCAATTCCGTACTACATAGTTATACAAAAATTGATGTAGGAATTGAAGGGAAGTCAGTAAATAGGACAGTATGTTCCAAATTTTTGGGTATACTTATTGGTGAAAACATGAACTGGAAGAAGCATATTGCTGAGCTTCTCAAACAATTACATTCAACTACTTTTGCTCTTCACTCAATTGCCAGTCTTGGAAACAAACAGATCAACCTCCTGACATATTTTGCACATTTCAACTCAGTGATGTCATGTGAAATAACTTTCTGGGGTAACTTATCACTTACAAAGCAAGTATCGACATACGGTTTATTCGGCCATGGTGGTCATGTAGACACCCCGTCAAGGAGTTAGACATTTTAACAATGTCACGATACATATATATTCTAATTGAAATCCATCATAAATAATTCATCACAATTTAAGAAAATGTTCTTGTCCATACCTACAACACTACAGAAAAAATGACCTTTAGTGCCCATGATTAAAGCTGTCAGTGTCTCAGAAAGGAGTTCAATATGCAGCAAGAAATTTTTTTTGTCATTTTCCCCATAACATAAAATGCCTGACAGGTAAGAAAGCAAATTTTAAATCTAAGATAAAATCATTTCTCCTGAACAACTCATTGTGCTCCAAGGACAAATTTCTACTTGAAATCTGGTAGCCTGCAAGAAAAGAACTAGTTTTTAAGTTTATTTGCATGAGGTGGACTAAGAAATGATGTCTTCATTAATGTTAAAACTAGTTATGTATGCACAGCATGTAAACTGCCTTGTTCTACATCATTTCCATAAAAGAATAATGCAAATGATCTATGGAACATTTAACTAACTAAAAGAACCCAAAGACACACCATATTTTTGTTGCTAAGAAAACAGTAGCATACAGTAAAATTTTTTGACATTTTATGAGTTACGTCACTGAGCACTGTTACTACTAGATAATATCAATTACGTTATTTGGACTTTCTTCAAACTGACACTGAATTGAAATATCTGTCTGTCATGGGGTAGAGTGAGAGATCAGTTTGTTAAGACCATTGTTACAGACAATTATGATTTCAGTTGGAGTGAGATGTCATCTGCAAAGTTATGAAGACATAAATTTCAACTGTAGTGTAAGTTCACTTAGGAAATCACATATGACCAATCATTTGATGTAGTCAACAGTTGGATTTTAAATTATTATCAAGATACAAGTTCATATTAATTTGAGGAAGTTCACCTTGAGACTTTAATTAATTTGGTCATATAAAGATCTGAGATCAAATACTAGGGCTTTTTCACATTTCAGACATTAGCTTTAACTCTAATCAACTGAGGCAACTCAAGAGACATAGTAAAGATTCATGCGACAGTTCAGTGTCTGGATTTCTTGGTGATATCTGTGGACATAAATTCTAATTAATCTGTGTTTAACATGAGATACTTTTGTTTGATGCCTTTTGATTAAATCAACTATTGTTCAAGTTAATTAACATCTTGAAGAACATTATTTTGATCATTAATAGTACATTCTTAATTCATCCAAACTTAATTCACCTTCTGCTGTTAATGTATTTGATAATTATGTTATAGTGCAGCTACACGATGCCTCATTTAGAAGATTTTGAGTACCTCAAGACCACAAGTCTTTTCAATACCCAAGTACAGGTTTGTATAGCTTCCTGCCAGAGTTTTCCAGCTTAGATATGGTAAGGTAGCATTAGTGTACTGAAAGTCAACCCAATAGTGATAGTCTTTTCCATTTATATATTTATTAAATCATACTATCAATAAAATTAAGTTTCAAGTGTTCAAGTGTAGTTTAATTTTGAGTATCTCAAAGCTTGCTGCACTTCATTAAGTTTGCTACTTGAGTTTAATCATGGCAAAAAGTATGCCATTTTTAGTTACTCAACTAACTTCTATTTACATTCCCTCCTGGAAACGCTTGCTTACAAAAAATAAAAAATAAAATTTTTTGAAGTAATTTTCTTAACTTATTACAATAACAAAGACATTCTGCATCCCCTTATCACTAAATAAATCCTGATTGGAAAGGCTAACTAACCAAGATGTGTCAAACAATCAAAAGTTCAAGTTGGAATATCAACAATATTATAAAAAGGATTGATCACTGCTCACCCTGAAGATGACACATTGAGTTGAAGACAGGCATGATGAAAAGACTATAAGACTGTCACACCACATTTGAGCTTTCAGCCAAAGTCTTTTTCAGAGAAAAGACACACACACACACACAGATATATATATATTGTTTTCAACCAAGCTGTGTTGTTTATTTGGGTGTTTTTACTCTTTGAGGGTATAATTATTCCATTAGGGACTTTTTCTGGAAATTTAGAAACATTTTGGATCCAAAATAAGCTCAACATCTATAAAGTCCAATTAAGTGACTATAAAATGTACAGACAGCACCAGTGAAACTGAAATGCAACAGGTCACCCAAGGACTGCCCACTATTAACAACTTTGGACAGGTATCCACAACATCATAATGTAGCACAATTTTCTTCATTTGTTTCAGAATTTTGTACTGTCCTCACAATCTAAGTGGTGAAACCAAGATTGTCACTCCTAGTAACACACAATCCAAATCACTGAGCTTGTCCAGAGCTTACAAACAATTTTAAACATGTTGGCTGATTGGATAGTACTGCTGCACTAATTTTCTATGATTAGAATCAAAGTACTCACATATACAATTTTAAGAGGCCCATTAAATCTCTGTATCTTGATCCCAAACAAATTTTTAACTTGCGATGTCAGTACGTGAACTGCAGCCCCTGTTGTGAAGCCACTCACAAGTGTGTCTGACAGAAGAACACTAACTACTCCCAGATGGAGAACACCAAGCAGAATCTGTGAACAGACAAGATGATTCTTAAACCAATGTAAATTTTTCTGTCCTCACCTTCATGTGAAGAAACAGCATTTTATTGCTTAATTGGTGAAAATAAGCTTTCACCAGCCAGGACAACAGTAATAACTTGATACAGACAAAGAGAGAAAGACTTTTCTAGTTCACATTTATGTATTGAAGTTCACTTTTAATTACATGATTGTAGTGATTCAAATTTTGGAGATGTGACAAATGCATGTGACACAAATACATGGGCTAAGCCACAGGTAAAAAGCTAGTGATGAGAAAAACATGACATACCCCTCTAGAACAGAAAATAAATGAAGCATTCCATAGCAACATTCTCATTTTAAAATTTTAGTGCAGTTGGTTTCCCATTGCTGATTCTGAGCAGCAGGTGTTACAGGAGAGCACATTAAATATAATGCTATGTTTGAGTTGTGACAGACAGAAATTAAAGCACAGGGAGGACGAAATCTTCTACTACTACTACTACTACTACTACTACTACTACCACCATCATCACCACCACCACCACCACCACCACCACCACCACCACCACCACCACGGCCGCCGCCACTGCCACTGAAAACCCCATGGCGGCTGCCACCCTCAACTGCCACTCTTGATGGGCAGATGATTAACAACAATGCCCTAACTCATCTTTCCCACAGCCAACTGCAGGAGCAGTTTCAGTGACTCAGCCCTACTGACTGTTCTGGACATCATTAACTTCCGCTGATGGTGCTACTCTGAAGATGGCCTACTTAGGCCAAAACTGGTCATTTTAAATGAAATAACCATTGTGATCTAGACTGTTTCTCATTAATTTTATTTAACTGCTGGAGGGTTGGCAATATAATGCAGAAATTTGGTGACTTGAGCTGTATGCCACCAACTCTCCTCCCACTGCCGGTAAAATTCTGGCAATAAAAATTAATACTGGAGAGCCAATTACATTCCCTGCTTAGGCCTGTTAGTGTGTGGCATTGTTAAAAAAAGAAAGAAAAAAAACATGTACATGAATGCACAATGTGAGATATTAATCCTATTGATCACATGATCAGTCTAAAAATTGGTTCGATGCAAATTTCTGTGGTAATGTATCACATACAAGTATTCTCATTCCTGTGCAGTTACTGAATGCAACACTCGTGCATACTGTTTTCAAGCTTTGGTCTCCTGTTAACATTTTTATCACCACACTTCCATCCATGAGTAAATTAACTATTCCTTGATGCCTCAGATTGTGCCTGACCAGTCTTTTGTACATATACTTTTATTGTTTGTTTATTTGCTTGTTATGTATCATTATACAACATGTGCTAATCCTTTTAAAAGTTCTTTTCCACTTTGCCTCTGTTTTTGTCCTAGTTTTTTGCTTTTATTTTCTCTGCATTTGTTTTTTAAATTCGCCATACTTTCTCTTGTTACATGTTCTAAGTAATTTGCACTTATATATTCTTTAACTTATTCTACAGCCTAGCATCTCACATGCACAAAAGGATTAAAAGAATACGTACATAAATTTCCTTTGCTAATTCAAGCTGTACCAAGCTATACTCTCTCTAGTCCAATTCAGTGCCTCTTCATTAGTTACTCAACCCACCGATCTAATTTTCAGTATTCTTCTGCAGTAGCACAGTTCCTAACTCATAAATTTATACACACACCAAACTAAGTCTTGCATCACTTCATTTCTGAGAGTTTAGTGACATCTCTGAACAGTCAAAGGGACTGTATCTGTGATACAACATCCACAGTCAACAACTATCTTCTGGAGTTCTGGGAACCAGGGTGACACAAAACTTTTTTTGAAGTGTGTATTTTAAATTAACATATTTCTCTTTTACAGGGAAGTTTTCTTGCTATCGACCATCTACATTTGATATCTCATTTCTACCCTCATCAGTTATTTTTCTGCCCAAATATCAAGACTAATCTACTACTTTTAATGCCTCATTTCCTACTCTTAAACCACTCAGCAATGCCTGATTTAATACATGTAGATGATAAATCAACTGTACTATTTAGGTATCTCAACATTAATTTTTTTGTAACAAGCAGCAGAAAAGAACTGTTGCTCAACCTAACATATTCATTCAATTAAAACAATAAAAACCCTAATAAGGACTACAAAAACTAGTCCCACTACTGTGGACTAAAAATTTGTTAACAGTGTCTACACTGCAAATTGTGTAAACACAAACTTCAGTGACCAAGTGGTAACCCTCTCAGGCTATTTACTACTCAGCTGAAACTATAAAAGAACTGTGACTGCACAAAGATTCAACACACAGACTTTAGAAACATTCAATCATTTATTATCAATAGAAAGGCAGGAAGAAGCTTCTCAGATGCATGACATTAACAAAAAGTTTGAAAATTTCTGACATTTTCAAATATTATTTTGAAACAGCATTTCCTCTCAAAACATGGGTGGTAATGAATACAAATCCAAAAGCAGAAACGTGGATATCAAGAGGCATCAAAGTCTCAAGCAACACTGAAAGAGAATTGATTAGTTACAGAAAAATCCATGACATGTCTCTCCCCTTAACAGTTATATTACAAAATATATTGAGACATATACGAAAGTCTCACATCAGGGAAAAATAATGGCTAATGATAAGTTTGTACCAAAATCAGAAAATGTAAGCAAAGCAGTCTGGAAAGTACAAAGCAGGAAGGAAACAGTAGAAAGGAAAATATCAGCCTGAACTATGACAACACTGTTACTGATCTCCAAGACATTGCTAATCTCTAGAGACAGTATTATACAGACAATAAAAAATATATATATAACAATCAGTAATAAGAGAGATAGCCCAAACAACCACCAGATCTCTCTGAAACATGAAGTCATTCACATAGCAAAAATCTTCAAAACATATTCTTTGGAACATCCCCTTCAGATGTAACCAACTCATCCTTTTTGACATTAACCTTTCCTGACTGTCTCAAAATTGCCAAAGTGATTCTCACTGACATAAAATGGGAGGGGGGTGTTGTTTTGTGGTCTTCAGTCCAAAGACTGGTTTGATGCAACTCTCCACACCACTCTATCCTGTGGAAACCTCTTCATTCCCAAATAACTACTGCAACCCACATCCATCTGAATTTGCTAACTCTACTCATCTCTTTGTCTGCCTGATGACAAAGCAAATTTAGAAAACTATAGACCAGACTCTTTATTATCAGATTTTGTCAAAATCACTGAAAGAACCATGTTACAGTATGCATTACCTAATATATTCTAAAACACCACAAATAAAAATGGGGTTCTATCGGAGCTCATACCTCAGGTTTTATTGGTGATAGAAAGGTAGGGTCAAGTGTTATGAACGGCTCTTGAACTAGGGACCATTTGTAAACCCAAACAGAAGGATTGTCTAGTGTCACTATCGTATAGCAGAGGGTCAAAGTATGAATATTCAATTCCTGCTAGTAAAAGATAAATGAAAATACTGGACAAGGACAAAATCCTCACTGACTCCAAGCATTGTTTCTGGAAAAATAAATCCACATCTAGTTCCATCTATAATTTTTGACAAAATTCTCTAGGAGCAACGGACAAAAAAACAAAACTCTGTTAGTATGTTCTTCGATCGAAGTGAAGCTTTTAACATCTCAGACCACAAAATCCTGTTGGAAAAGTTCCAAAAGTACAACCTAGATCCAAGCATTGATTTGCAAATAAATACCTTGCTTGCAGATGACAGTAGCATCATGTTTATGGGGAAAACTTCAAGATAACTGCCAGAGCAAACATAAATAAACTACAGACCAGCTAAATGACTGGTTTGAAGGAAATAAGCTAATAATAAATACATGCCAAACAATTTTTCTATATTTTTGTTTAAAGGGGGAGAGCTCCAACACATCTGCGACAAACTACAGTGAAATTACACCCTCACTTGAAACAAAAGTTTTAGACACTTGACTTGAACATTATTTTAAATTGCTGACACACATAACAGAAACAAATGTGGCACTGAAGAAAGTGTGCTACAGCCTACATTGACTTGCACATGAAGAAAGCTTCCCCATTGTTCAAATTGCATATTTTTTCCAGTTCCACTGCATTCTATAGTAAAGCGTTATATTCTGAAGAAGCACAACTGCTAGTTCAGTCATCTTCTTGATCCAAAAAAAAAAAAAAAAAAGCTATAAGAGGAATGCACGGCAAACAGTTCCTGCAAGCCTCTCTTTTGAAAGTCTTCAATCCTCCCACTCCCCTGCTTTTTTTACTCTAGAAATATAGAAGTACATGAAAAAGAATTTAAAAGTGATGAACAAAAACTTTAATGTACATGGACATCATACCAGGCAAAAAGACAAACTGCACATCCAGTCAGTAAGTACATCCGCCATTAAAATCTCTACTATAAATAGTGCTATATAAATGTACAATGGTCTCCCAGATAAAATCAAAGTTATTTCATCATTTTCACTGTTCTATAAATCCCTAAGGGCATTCTGATTAGACCAGATGAAATGCAACAGACTTGAAGCTTGCATATGCAAGAACTGCTGCTGCTCCTACACCATGATCAAGTAGAATTAATTTATTGCATCATTACAATATATTTTCACGTTATGTGTAACATGTTGAGGGAGGGGGTGGGGATGAACACTGGTGTGCCTGTCTGTATATGCAAAATACATCCCACAATCTGTAGAGATTTACTGGATGACTAAAGAATAAATAATTCACAAAGGTAAATGTAAGGACAAAGTGTGTAACAGAAGATACATATTTTAATACAAGTCACATTAAACTATCACCTTTTTCACCTAATTTTTAACAGTATTATGGTGCCATAAATACACTCATATGTCTTTAAGTCAAAGTTTAGATCTGATTGTAGTGGTAGCTACAATTTAAGGATAGTATGTAACTTTACTACTGCAACTTGCCTGCCAGACTCCCACAGCGAAACAAACAGCTGTTGCTACTTGAATTGTTGTGTAACCAACAGATTCAGATGATGCTGATGTAAGATTCCCAAGTGAGCTGTCTGTAGCATTTGCATCTACCAGAGTTGATGGATGAGATGATTCCTCATTTGAATACATTAATACTGATTTACTTGTCATCATGCAAATCACAGCAAAAGTACCTGAAATAATCAATTGGTTACTGCAGCTACTATTGCAACAGAAATTAAATCTACATTCTAGGGCCATGAAGATATTGTTATGTCAAAGAAACCTTAAATATTATCAGAAGAGTTGTTATTCAGAGAACCATTGCTTGAAGATTGCATTTGTCTTGTACCCATAGCTAATGAAGAGTACAATTGCAAATATCAGTTATTTTTTAAAAATATAAAGGTCTCTGACTTAAAGCAGTATGATTGCCCTATAAGGAGAACCAGTGAATAAAGGACAGAGAATTTAAAGTGGCTGTTAAAAAAAAAGAAAAAGAAAAACACACACATACACAATTCCCTGAGGAAAATTTCTTAGGTTCCAACAGGCGTTCCTGCATTGATATTTCGTATTATTTTAGTGAATGCAATGTTATTTAACATCCCAGTTACTCAACTTACAAAGAGAAGGATTCAATGCAATTGTTGTATTTGTTGTTATTTTGGTCTTCAGTCCTGAGACTGGTTTGATGCAGCTCTCCATGCTACTCTATCCTGTGCAAGCTTCTTCATCTCCCAGTACTTACTGCAACCTACATCCTTCTGAATCTGCTTAGTGTATTCAGCTCTTGGTCTCCCTCTACGATTTTTACCCTCCACGCTGCCATACAATGCTAAATTTGTGATCCCCTGATGCCTCAGAACATGTCCTACCAACCGGTCCCTTCTTCTTGTCAAGTTGTGCCACAAACTCCTCTTCTTCCCAATTCTATTCAATACCTCCTCATTAGTTATGTGATCTACCCATCTAATCTTCAGCATTCTTCTGTAACACCACATTTCGAAAGCTTCTATTCTCTTCTTGTCCAAACTATTTATCGTACATGTTTCACTTCCATACATGGCTACACTCCATACAAATACTTTCAGAAAAGACTTCCTGACACTTAAATCTATACTTGATGTTAACTAATTTCTCTTCATCAGAAACGCTTTCCTTGCCATTGCCAGTCTACATTTTATATCCTCTCTACTTCAACCATCATCAGTTATTTTGCTCCCCAAATAGCAAAACTCCTTTACTACTTTAAGTGTCTCATTTCCTAATCTAATTCCCTCAGCATCACCCGACATAATTCGACTAAATTCCATTATCCTCATTTTGCTTTTGTTGACGGTCATCTTATACCCTCCTTTCAAGACACTGTCCAATCCGTTCAACTGCTCTTCCAAGTCCTTTGCTGTCTCTGACAGAATTACAATGTCATCGGCGAACCTCAAAGTTTTTATTTCTTCTCCATGGGTTTTAATACCTATTCCAAATTTTTGTTTTGTTTTCTTTACTGCTTGCTCAATACACAGATTGAATAACATCGGGGAGAGACTACAAACCTGTTTCACTCCCTACCCAACCACTGCTTCCCTTTCATGCCCCTCGACTCTTATTACTGCCATCTGGTTTCTGTACAAATTGTAAATAACCTTTTGCTGCTTGTATTTTACCCCTGCCACCTTTAGAATTTGAAAGAGAGTATTCCAGTCAACATTATCAAAAGCTTTCTCTAAGTCTACAAATGCTAGAAACATAGGTTTGCCTTTCCTTAATCTTTCTTCTAAGATAAGTCGTAAGGTCAGTATCGCCTCACGTGTTCCAACATTTCTACAGAATCCAAACTGAACTTCCCTGAGGTCAGCTTCTACCAGTTTTTCCATTTGTCTGTAAAGAATTCGTGTTAGTATTTTGCAGCTGTGACTTATTGAACTGATAGTTCGGTAATTTTCACATCTGTCAACACCTGCTTTCTTTGGGATTGGAATTATTATATTCTTCTTGAAGTCTGAGGGTATTTCACCTGTCTCATACATCTTGCTCACCAGATGGTAGTATCTTACTGTAATAAAAATTCATTAATACGATTTGCTTGAATTGCTGTCTAGCGATCCGAGAAAACAAGTTTCCTAGGCACCCCATATTCAACAAGTAGGCAGGACATAATTAAAACCTTGCTTGATTGTGATGTTGAGGAGTCTGTCATTGATGACCTTGAGCCTTGCAACAATAAGAAAGTGCCTAGCAAAAATAACAATGCTGAAAAATGACCATCCCATGAGGAAGCTTGTTATTGCCTTGAGATGCCAATGAAGACATTATAATGACAAGAATGTGGTGCTATCCATTTCCCATATTTAAAAAATTTGTAAGATTTAGTGGCTACAAAGTGAGTCTCAGCTCTGAAGGATAAAACGAATTTTGGACTTTTTCCCCTAAACTAGGCTTACTTTAATGGTAATTAGCACTTTTCAAACTATGTTATGTAGCAGTCATATTATAAGTGACTGCACAAGAAAAATACACCAGTAGACCCAGGAGAAGCACACAGCAACAGTGGCTGAAACATCAGTTTCATCAGTTACAATATGATGATGTACCACACCCAGAGGACTTTCATACTGACTGACTCTGGCCATGGAATCCAACACAAATATTTCAGTCTTCCTTTGTTTCATTTTCCTATGAACACTGGTACAATATGTTTTTGTAACTTATCAGTTACATTAGTTATCCAAACACCCCCACCCATCCCCATCCCCCACTATCGCCAATTACTTCATACAACTGATGCCCTACTGTATTTACTTACTGCATACTTCAGCCATAGACCCATACAGTGAGTTTTTGTGAAATGCCATCACCTTTTCTAACCCATTTCTCAATTAAAAACCTTTCACTCTTGATGTCGTTGAATGAAAGCTATAGCCTTGTTGTATACATTCTATATATTCTTCTACAAACTGATGTGTGTAGTCTCTCTTGCTTGGATCTCACGTGGCACCAGCACAGATTTAAATATCAGAGTCAACTACTTTCTCATAGCCTCTAAGCCTCATACAAAGATTGCTATCCAGTCCTCCTTTCTTTAACTTCATTGACAACCTGTAAATGGACCATTATATTATACTCACTTGTAAACACAACTTGCTCTTTTCCATGATTGAAGTGTAAAGCATTTTTTGCAGATGATTGTTAAGGATTTTTAAAAATCATTTATACTATTGACAAATGTCTGTAGTTCTTAACATCTTCCCAGCTTCCTTTCCTGTGGATTACAACAATTACAGCATCATTCCAACTAGAATGAAATTTTAACTCTACAGCGGAGCGTTCACCGACATGAAACTTCCTGGCAGATTAAAACTGTGTGCCTGACTGAGAGTCAAACTTGGGACCTTTGCCTTTTGTGGTCAGGTACTCTACCAACTGAGCTACCCAAACACGATGGCAGGCAGAGTGCACTAGTATTACTTCCACTCTGATCAGCTACATTTCATTTCCGGTGATTGCACAACTCACGACGTCAGACTTCCACTCAGTCAGGAGTGCCATGCACTGCAGCACATGGTGTTATTCACTCTGTGGCTGTCAACACGTGCGGAAGCTTTGCTCTTGGGTTGCACTGGGCATTGGCTTGCAACGTTCACTTGTGTTAACGTACCTCTGCAATGCCTAGGTGACATTATTATGGTCACCGTTGGTGGCACATGGTGCCTGTGAACAAGGCTTTGAAAGCCATAAACATTGACTTGGATAGGCAATTCAATAAGCAGAAGTCTATTGGAGATCCAAATGTGTTTCGAGGACTGATGCTGCAGTTTACTTGTGAAGTAACTGCTGTATTTGGAGGTAGTACATGGCTGACTCTTGCTGCTGCTGGAGCAGTCATGCTGACTATGGTGGCCTTGATGCTTTCCCTGACGGAAATATCATAATGTGGAAGATCTGGAATATAACTGAGAGTTCTGGTATACTTGCTAAGATCCCTTATGGTACTTTGGTGCCAGATAAGACCTTTGTCTTGTCAACAAGAATGAAGAAGAAGTTGAATGGTGACGAGTATGTGTTTATTTGGGCCAAAGTAGGCAATGGAAGTTGTAAAATAAACATTGATGGTGTCTGTATGTTGCATTATAGAAAATAAATCTATTTTCTTTATCTCCTTTTCCCAAATTCCTTATCTATAAAAAAATATTGATTCACTTAAAAAGCCTTGTGATTGATGCTTGGGTAGCTCAGTTGGTAGTGCACTTGCCCGTGAAAGGCAAAGGTCCCGAGTTCGAGCCTCACACCAGGAAGTTTCATATCATTCCAATTGTCTGCTGCTACCCATCCTCTTACTCAAACATTTTGTGAATATCAGTGCCATTTTTGTTTTCATCATCTCTCCCCCTAATTTTAGCATTCTCACTACTATCCCAGTTTTTCCTGTTTCAATGCACCTAACTGCTTTCTTTGTTTCTTCTGGAAGTCTTTACGGAACACTTGTTCTAATAATCTATTAATTTGTTGGTTGCCAGAAAAGTGTGCTAAGTTTTGGTATATGGATGTATAATAATTTACCAGATTAAATTAAAGAAATAGAGATCCCAAGAGCTTTCACATGTAAATTAAAAAAGACCAATTGGAGCAATGTTTTGACTAAGTAAATTAAGGTTATAAATGGTAACTAATCCCTTAACAAATGTTCCCTTATACCTGATAATTACGTGTAAGGTATGTTTTCTTAATACATGTAATGAGTTTCTTCCTGTCTCTTCTCTCATCATGTTCCATTGCATCACATATTATTGTAAAAACAAGACACAACCCACCTGACTCATGAAAGCACAGTGTGATGTCTGTCACATTCTTGTAATATTGCCCAAGCTTTCAAGTAACCAATTAGATTGTTAAAAATTAAATTGCAGCAAATTAAATTCTAAATGTATATACTTCACTTGTCCAATATATGTACAAATTGTACAGTATTGTGACTCACGCCCTGTCCTCACAGCTTTACTTCTGCCAGCTGTGAGGACAGGGCGTGAGTTGTGCTTGGGTAGCTCAGTTGGTAGAGCACTTGACCGCGAAAGGCAAAGATCCCGAGTTCGAGTCTCGGTCCGGCCCACAGTTTTAATCTGCCAGGAAGTTTCATATCAGCGCACACTCTGCTGCAGAGTGAAAATCTCATTCTGGAAAAAGCTGCTAATAATTAAGATTCAGATAAAACATTTCACATTATATTTCTGATAAAATAGTTCATTATTAAACACCAATAGTTTGTAACAATATTGAGAATTAAGTTCTGCTAAATAATTCCCTTAAGGAACCTACTATCAAAAGTTTGTCTTTTTACAGTTTATATACCAACTGCTTATTCTTTATTACTAGTCACTGCCTATGTGCAGCATTACTAATATGAAAATATATTACCACTCTTAAGAACCTCCAATTCTCAAAATCCTCTGCACCAGAAAAGACCACATTGTTAAATATTAAAGGTGTGCGACTTACCCATGGAAACATGCCTAGAAGTACCCATCACAACATAGATCAGAACAGGAAAGAAAGCCATGTAGATTCCAACAATGGGAGGAACACCAGCCAACATCGAGTAAGCCATGCCTGAAATATGAGTAAAATCAGTAAATTACATTTGGAAACAAGTAACTTTGGAAATTGTAGGAAATAAATCTGAACTACTCACAATAAAACATTCTCAAGTGTAATCTACATTAATCAAACCCTTATGAAGCATTACAATTCTATCTTCTAAGACTTACCTTATTCCCTGTTGTGCTGTTTCTGTGCACAAATAGTGGTATAAAGCTGGAAAAGAATAACTTTAGAATAATAGAAGTGATAATATAACACTAGTTGTAAAATTAAAGAAAATGTTTGAAAATGTAACCAGAAACATACAATTTTCAAAATCAGAATACTTTATTCTGAATACAGTACTTTCTTATCTCATGGAAATTGTGGAAAGTACACAGCTGAGAAAAATCATGGTTGCATGCAGTATCCTTCAACTAAATGTAAATAGGATTATCATTCTTAACCACCTGCATAGCAATTTTAATAATAATAATAATAATAATAATCTTGTTTTTCTTGTTGTTGTTGTTGTTGTTGTTAGAGTGTAAGACATTAATTTCAAATGATTAATAATTGACAGAGAATGGGAAAAGTAATGGCCATTGCTTACTATGAACCATCATGTCATGTACCTGAAATAATTCATGAGAAGTATGGAAAATCCATACTAGGATGATTGAATGAGGCAAAAATCTTGTGTCATGTCCTAAAATCATGTTAATTCTCAATAAAACATGTGTCAGCTACTCTTTCAGTTATGGGTTGAAAATATGTAACCTGTTACTATCATCTTCATTTCTTGCAGAAGTCTGTTAAAAGCCTACACAATTTTTTGGATGATAAACAATGTATATAGATTGGATGCTGTTGTTTATTTGATCAAGTGCACATCATGAACAGAAATCTAATGAGCAATAATGGTGCAGAAGTTGGATTATTATCTAGACATTTTTATGGCGCTTCCTTGATTTAACTACAGTTTCACACAGATTATATTCTCCCTCACTTTTTGTTATTATTATTACAAACCACAGCCCAATAACAATATTGATAGTAATAACAACAGGAGAAGAGAAACTTATTTTCATTACTCTTCACTAAAATGATATTAAGTTAATTTTAGAAGTGAATGAAAATTTATCTTTATGAAGTATCTTACTATTGTGTGGTTCAAGAATTATTTAGAAACCTGTAACATGCACAGTGTGTTAATTTTAAGTTTGTCAATGCCA
This sequence comes from Schistocerca cancellata, assembly GCF_023864275.1. NCBI lineage: Eukaryota > Metazoa > Arthropoda > Insecta > Orthoptera > Acrididae > Schistocerca > Schistocerca cancellata. The sequence continues at coordinate 753,662,779 of NC_064629.1, read as the reverse complement.
GACAGGTGGGAGGAGGAGGTGGGGGGTGAAGGAAGAAGCAAGCACAATCCCACACAGACTGCCATGAGATGAGGAGCTGTGTGCATGGTAACAAGTCCCCCATACTTCATGCAGTGCTCACAGCTTAACTGGCAATACATGCTTCCATGAAAGCAGAAGTCATCCATGAAAGCAATGATCACTTGAATGCTATTAATAATGAAAACTGAAATCAACTCATGTATTGACATGTTTAATAAATTTACATACACTTGTCTCCAGGAAAGGAGATAGTATAAGAGAGAGTGAAGTACAACACAATAACGAAGCACTCAACAATGACTAATTCAATAGTACTGTCAGCTAGGTAACGTTGGCTGCACCCAAAAATCAACAACTACTGGCTGAAGCCTTCTGATGTCTACTGACACCTATGGATTCAGGGATAATGAGCTGATCAGTCAACTTAACACACAGTGTGGCTTAGTGTTTTGTAGAAGAGTCAACCAACATATCACTTCCTCCTATATACATCTCGCAAAGAGACCATGAAAGTAAAATTTGACAGATGCAAGATCACATGGATGCATATCAATTATTTTTGTTCCCATGCATAATTTGGGACAGGAAATGAAAGGGGGGGAAGAGACAATAGCATACAGAATACCCTTCATCACACACCATAAAGCAGCTATCAGAGTGTCAATGTTAGTGTAGATGTAGACATACTTCTTCTTATAATTACAAATGATTTAAGGAAGATTTAAGCAACAACCCAATATCTTGTTGACTAAAGGGATGGTGACTCACTTTTTATTTACTGAAACAAGGACCAGAAAAGATGCAAAAGTGATGGTGGCAAGTCCAGTAAGAGGTGAGAAGAATTAAGACATTTACCTTTACATATAAACATATTTACAATGGTTGAGTCCATGACCATATGTTAAGCTGTTAAACAGTCCACAGTCAGTAATTAAATTTAGTATGTGTTAGTAATAACATGGGATGACATTGGTTTATCCAATAAGCACAGTTCTTAATGGCATCAGAGCAGCTAAGACAACTCAGTTACACATTTCATCAAATGGTATTACATTAACTAATCACAAAAGTACAGACATCTAACAGATTTCCTGGTTTGTCCTTTGTCCTAATTTTTTTTCATGATCTCAGCTTCTTCATTTTCAATTTTTCAATTAATAATATTAGTGCCACAGGTGATAAAATGTTTTGTTCAACTTTTAATTCCAAGAAGACTGAAAAGGCACGCCCGGGTTCCCGGGTTCGATTCCCGGCGGGGTCAGGGATTTTCTCTGCCTCGTGATGGCTGGGTGTTGTGTGCTGTCCTTAGGTTAGTTAGGTTTAAGTAGTTCTAAGTTCTAGGGGACTTATGACCACAGCAGTTGAGTCCCATAGTGCTCAGAGCCATTTGACCCATTTGAACTGAAAAGGGAACTGAGCGCAAATCTTACACTGCAATCAAAATAGAATCTTACACAGAATTCTCAGTAACTAACAATACTATTTTTTATTGTCTGATATTGAGTCTTTCATTCGAATGGTGTTTCTAGATAGACTATAGACAGAGGATAGGTGTATAGAAAGGACTAAATATTGTTTCACGCCAGTTTCTTTCTTCAGAGCATACATAGCTGTGGATAAATTTAGTGAGATGGAGAACACCACAAATCACACCTATGTTTGAAGCTAAAAATTGGACACTGAGTTCACAAAAGTCATAATAAGCCTCAGTAAAAACTGCTTTATTTGTAAGCCTCACTTACATACATTTCATCCATCTTAGTAGATTAAACAAAAACTGCAAATTAAAAAGTAGTTGCAATCTTGTAAACTTTGTTGGAAAGTTATAGTCTGAGATGGCCATCTGGATGTGAAATGAAACCACCAAAATGTGTAGGGATTAAAACGGTATGTACAAAGTATGAAGAATTACTGTAAAGCAGTTTTGTTGGTTTGATGATTTAAATACAATCTATAAGAAAATAACACGTAAAGGAAATCACTTGATATAATTAAATAGCATATATTACCTTGCGGAATGTGCATAACAGCAACAGTAAAGCCCGATATGATGTCTGGTATCAGATCACTTTTCCATTTATAATTTGGAAGCCATGAAAGTATAGGGAAGAGAGAAGTTATTACTTTGATTGGGCTGCATCTTACACTCTTCCCAATCCGCTTACTCAGTACTGTAAAAAGAAATGAACAAAGAATTATATAGTACATATGAATACTATTGCAACAATAGAGACTAACATAAAACTAGGGTAGCATTTAAACAAAAATTGTCCTTCTGAAATTTTTTCTATGTTTTTTGTACATACTGTAAGTAAGAGTCACATAAAAAGTTCTCAGCCTGGCGTTAAATTTTGTTTTTTTATGCCAAAATGCACTTATTTTTTAAATTAATTCTCCTTTTGGTCAGGTCACTTTACATGAGTAGATTTCATCAATGTGTGATTCTGGAAGGTAAGCCAAATGCCCAACTATGGCTGCCATAACTTATTCATTGGACTCAAAATGTTTACCAAACATGAGACTGATTACAAATTTTAAAAGATGAAAATCAACAGGTGCCAAATTGTGGATTTTCCAACTATTCATACTGAACTAAATTGAAATGTATTATTGTGCTACACACTTCAGAGATCATCTGAAGCATTACAGGCATCAATAAAGTTGCGGTTCACACATACACAAGATACACATATACAGCAAATTATTAATTGTTACGTCCTCATGCACATCACTGTGTTACTGATGATGATGATGATGATGATGATGAATGTTTGTCTAAAAGGACTAAACATATTTGTTATCAGTGCCTCATTTCACTGGAAATTCACATAAAATTATGTGAAACAAGGGGAATGGTCAAGCTCTTGGGTCTTTTAATCTTATTGTTGTAACCAAAACTTTGCAAGACAGCAGTGTAATAAGACAGATGGTTAAAAGTGAGATAAAAACCCAGGCAGCAAAAAACAGTAGTCAGTCACAGGAAACAGTTGATGGTGTGGAAGAGGATGTAGCTGTAGCTACAGTTGCAACTCACTGTGCCGGATACCTGTGGAGGTAACTGCATCCTCCACACTCCACACCTGTCACTTATCAGTGTCAGTGAAGGATACACCAAAACGAGTCACCAGATTCAGTATGACCAAAAGTGGGTAAGAAAATGAGTACTTGCACAGCTAATTAGCTTCAACAGTTAGATAAATAAAATTGTTTACAAAAATTGAAAAATACACAACAGTGCAGGGAGAGAAAAGCAGCAGGAGCCCACTAGGGGCACACACATCACAGTGAGATGTGCCACTCTGCATCCACTCTGGGCACCGAACACTGAGGTACATTAAATTTTGTTACCTGAGGTTGCCTTTGTGAAAAATTTGACTTTGTTAGCTGCTAATCCACTCTCCACAAGTGTGTGGGGTAGAGGGGTAGACATGTCCACAGCTCACCTCACATCAGTCAGCAGGGAACACACTACGAGAATATGGGTTCTCGTGAGAGGATCACCTCGGTTGCACTGAGATGAGTGCTCTCAGTGTAAAAGTAATTCGTGGATAAGTGTGGTGTGGCTGGTACTTAGTCAGCACAGTATGACTGCATCTTTGTGACAGGCATGGACAGAAGTGTGCCATGCCTTGGTGGTCACCCTTTTTGCTCTCAGATTGTTGAGAGTCACGGAAGTCTGACATTCAGTATCAAAGGTTTTCAAAATTGGATGTCTCAGTTGGAATGGTGGCCAGTATTTGGAGTTCAAGTTTTTCTTCTGTGGTCGCTTCTTTAGCTAATTTGTCAGCGAATTCATTTTCCAGTATGCTCACATAGCTTGGTTTCCAAATGAATGTTATGGCGGTTCTGGAGTTTTACCAGCTAACTAATAGATCTTTGATGTTAACGACAAAAATATTTCTGGGGTAGCACTGAGATATTCCTTGTTTGCGTCTCATATAGTCACTACCAACCAGGAAATTCATTGTTACAAGATGTATTGCAAAGCTAGATATGACTACCAACTCTGCAGTGTATACACTGCATGCACTCAACAGAAAACACTTCTCGTGTTGGTTGGTTTAATAGAGGGGGGGAAGGGATCAAACTGCTAGGTCATCTGTCCATAGTTCCCAATAAAACAATGCCACAAGGGCGAGTATAAAACAAAAGAGACTGACAACACAAAACGGAATGAAAGGAAAAACAACAAGAACGACGGAAGGACAACAAACACTTAAATGGACAAAAGGGGACAAGAAAACCACAGAAACGGAAGAAACAGGCAGAAGAGATTAAAATGAGAAAGCAGATTACCATGGTTGGCTGACCACGAGAACAAAAAGGAGAAGTCAGCGACTGCGCAACACATTAAAATCTCCACCCCAAAAGAACTAGAGTGGAGGACGCTGAGGGACAAAGGACATGCACTAAAACTTAGAACAAATGATAAAACCCACGCTCACGAATAAAAAGTAAAACTAAATCAGCCAATGCGGCATTGTCAGATAAAATTAGTGGCAACGAGTCCGGTAACCCAAGATTTTGTCGCAGAGCAGTCAAAGTGGGACAGTGCACCAGAATATGGGCCAATGTCAACCGGGCGCCGCACTAACACTGAGGTGGGTCTTCATGGCGCAGGAGGTAGCCGTGTGGCCAATGTGGAGCCGGCAGGGAACCACAGAGTCCCTACGAGAGGTCTGCATGGATGACTTCACACATTCATAGTCTCCTCGATGAAACCCAGTTTGTTGTGCATACTGAGCCTGTGCCATTCTGTCTCCAAAAGTCGAAAAACCTTGTGACGTAAAAACGAATGCAGCTCAGTTACTGGAATGCCGATCTCTATAAGCAGTATCTGTGTAGCCTGTTTGGACAGCCTGTTCATTGCCTGGGATTCCGACGTGATCTGGGATCCAGACAAACACCACTGAACGGCTGGACCGTTCCAGGGCATAGATGGACTCCTGGATGGTCGCTACCAAAGGATGACGAGGGTAGCACTGGTCGATAGTTGAAGGCTGCTCAAGGAGTCAGTACACAGAAGAACGACTGGCCAGAGCATGATAGGAAGTGCTCAAGAGCACGAGATAAAACCACCAGCTCTGCAGTGAAAACACTACAGCCATCGGGCAAGGAATGCTGTTCAATATGTCCTCCATGGACATACGCGAAGCTGACGTGACCATCAGCCATCGAGCCATCAGTGTAAACCACTTCATGGCCTCGGTACATGTCAAGAATCGAGAGGAATTGGCAGCGGAGAGCCGCAGGGTTAACTCAGTCCATAGGGCCATGTGAAAGGTCCAGGCAAAGCCGCGGCCTAGGTATACACCATGGAGGTGTACATGAATGGACCTCAAGTATAGGTGGTAAAGGCAAGGACACCAGTTCGGATAGAAGGGATCAGACACGAACTGAAATTGTACGCCCTGACCTGGGCCGCCGATGCAGGAGATTAACCGCTGTGGATGGGAAAAGCAGACAGTAATTCAGATGCGCAGGAGAACTACGAACGTGTGCAATGTAACTAGCGAGCAGCTGTGCACGTCGGAAATGCAATGGAGGGACTCCAGCCTCCACCAGGACGCTGGTCACCGGACTCATCCTAAAAGCTCCTTTCGCTAGTCGAACGCCACAGTGGTGCACTGGGTCGAGTAAACGCAATGCTGAGGGCGCCGCCGACACATAAACCACACTCCCATAGTCAAGGCGGGATTGAACAAGGGCTCTGTAGAGCTGCAGCAGTGTAGAGTGCTCCGCACCCCAGTTGGTGTTGCTCAGGCAGCGGAGGGCATTGAGGTGCTGCCAGCACTTCCACTTTAGCTGACGAAGGTGAGGAAGCCAAGTCAATCGGGCGTCGAAAACCAGTCCTAAGAATCTATATGTCTCCACTACAGTGAGTGGATCGTCACTAAGGTAAAGTTCTGGTTCCAGATGAACGGTACGACGCCGACAGAAGAGCATGACACACGACTTTGTGGCCGAAACCCGGAAACAGTGGGCTAGAGCGCATGACTGCGCCTTGTGGATGGCTCCCTGTAGGTGCCGCTCAGCAGCATCCGTACTGGTGGAGCAGTACGAAATGCAGAAGTCGTCTGCATACAGAGAAGGTGAGACGGATGGCCCTGCAGGTGCTGCTAGACCATTAATGGCCACTAGAAATAGAGATATACTCAATACGGAGCCCTGCGGGACCAAATTCTCCTGGATATGGGGGAACTATGAGAGGCACCATCTTGGACACGGAAAGTACGAAGCGACAGGAAATTTTGGTTGAAAATCGGGAGCGGGCCTCGAAGACCCCACTCGTATAATGTGGCAATGATGTGATGTCGCCAGGTGGTGTCATACGCATTTCGTAAATCTAAAAAGACGGCAACAAGGTGTTGGCGTCTGAAAAAGGCTGTTCGGATGGCAGACTCGAGGGACACAAGATTATCAGTGATAGAGCGACCCTGGCGGAAACTGCCCTGGCACAGAGCCAGTACGCCATGTGACTCCAGGACCCAACCCAATCCCCGACACACCACACATTCCAGCAGCTTACAAAGAACGCTGGTGAGGGTGATGGGCCGATAGCTAGCTATCCACATCAAGCAGGTTTATACCTGGCTTGAGCACTGGAATGATGGTGCTCTCCCGCCATTGCGATGGAAAGACGCCACCGCACCAGATCCGGTTGAGGAGGATCAGGAGATGTCGCTTGTAGTCGAATGAGAGAAGTTTAATGATCTGACTGTGGAGCCTATCCGACCAAGGAGCTGTGTCGGGACAATGTGCGAGGGCGCTGAAGAGCTCCCACTCTGTAAATGGAGCGTTATAGGGTTCACTGTGGCGTGTTGTGAAAGAGTGGACTTTCCTTTCCATCCGCCGTCTGAGGTGCGAAAAGCTGGGGGTTATTCTCCGACACAGAGGCTCGAGCATAGTGCTCAGCAAAGTGCTCAGCAATCGCGTTTGCGTCGGTAGATAACACGCCATTGATGTTAACGCCAGGGACAGTTGTTGGTGTCTGGTACCCAAAAACACGTCTTATCTTCGTCCAGACTTGGGAAGGTGACGTATGGCACCCAATGGTCGAGACATATCTCTCCCAACACTCTTGTATCCGTCTTTTTAGCCGGCCGCTGTGGCCGAGCGGTTCTAGGCGCTTCAATCCGGAATCGCGCCACTGCTACGGTAGCAGGTTCGAATCCTTCCTCGGGCATGGGTGAGTGTGATGTCCTTAGGTTAGTTTGGTTTAAATAGTTCTAAGTCTAGGGGACTGATGACATTTTGGACAAGCCCTCCACGTCCCCAAACTTGTCCTCTAAATGCTCCACAAAAAACTGAGGATTCATTGACATGAAAGATTCCCCATCAACCCTCGTACATACGAGGTACTGGGGCAAATAAGCTTCGCTGCCATCCTTAACCTGGTGTTCCTCCCATGGAGGAGCCAGGGAGGTGAACAATTTGGGGTTGTATTTCTTAGCACTGAAGTTAGACTTTGACCTCTTAGAGACTGCTAGTGGCAGACCACCAGCAAGAGATGACATACTATGCTTCATGGCGTGTCATCTGCCTTGATGCCCCACACTCTGACCAGGGGCTCTCCCCACAGCCGCCACCCAACCTCAGCAAGGGCCACCTGGCAGGATGGGCATTTCCGGGAGTCCTGATGCCCCAGGGAGACGGACATCTGCTCCTTGGCATATATTGGGAGTTAACAGCACAGGAATCAGCAGGGCAATCCCTGTGTGGTCAGGGGGTTACAACCAACAAAGTACATGGCGGCCCCACCACAACGGACTGGCTACTGTGCTGGATATGAGGTGCAAAAGAGCTAAGGAGTCCATTATCATCGCCAGCACAGAAAGCGATACTGCGCAGTGGATGGAGGAAAATGCACCCATGAGGGTGACCTCGCCCAACAGCGGGAGAATGAGCGGAAGTGCGGATCCATGGCGACACAGGATGTGAGAGGTCTCAGCGCATGATGGGCATCATGTATCATGTAAAGCGCCCTTCTCCAGTTGGCTCGCTCTTCGGAATAATTTGGAAGAATGGTGGTCAAACCCAGCAGGGGACCATCACTAAATGCCGAAACGTGTGAGACTCCTTTTAGTCGCCTCTTATGACAGGCAGGAATATCTCGGGCCTATTCAACCCCCCGGACCTGCAGGGGAGACTTCTTGTGTCCCTTGTGTATGTAAAATCATAAACCCCTCACTGAATCTCTATATATCTGTGTAAATCTATTTCAAATTGTGGTAGTTGTGGAGAACTGAATGTAATAGATTCTGTATTTTCCTTAGGGCCATGGAAGAGATCCACCCAAATCACAGGACTGGGTACACATCACAGAGGGTGCTGTGAGAGAACTCTATGTACACAAACAGAGGGGTGGGGATGGGGGGGGGGCGGAAGAGGAGCAGGACCGGAAGTTGGAGGTCCTAACACTGAGCCTAAAATCGTATCCCAGCTGATCTACCCATTTTTATGTGATTTGTAAACAGTCTGAAATGTTGGCTGTGAAACAAAATCAAGTAACACAGATGGGTAGGCATCTGACAGATAGTGACAACACAGTTTGCCAAGGAGGCTGTCTATGGGGCTTGCACAGAGGGCTTCTGTTGCCATCTGCACGCCACACCACTTTTGTGGACAGAGTCTAACAAGATCGGTATTGATGGTGTCACTGACCCCATAAGCAACACATGCACAGTCATGGTGGGATAAGATCAAAGGTATGCAGAATCGCAGGAGGACGGGGCAGTCTACTCGTCAGGAAGTGCTGCTGGAAAATCTGATAGTATTAAATTTCCTCATACAATTTGTCTTTATCTAGTGTACCTGTGGTAACCACGTTAATTTACTGTCAAATAAAATGTCTAGAAATTTGAAATCTTCAACAACTTCTAGGTGAAGTCCTGGGTGAAGGTCCACAGTTCAAAGTCTACATAAGTGCATGGTGTGACATTTTGTGGGAGAAACTTGATATGATTCAGGGTCTTGTACTGTCTGTACAGCTCTCTGAAATTGTCACTCTGCGATGAGCAATGCTGTAGAACAAGAATGCATTCAAAAATTGTTCATATACAGTGATGGTAATACTGTGGATCCCACAGTGATAACAGTTCCACTCATAGTAGTGAAGAAGACGGTTATGATCAAAACTGATCACCGAGGGACTCAGTTTCCCTACACATAATGGTTGATGAGTGTTGAACCCATCCAGACCACAAACAGTCAGAGGGATCGAAACTCCGGCGGATACAAAATGGGAAAGCGACCCCTGGAAACCTCACTCATGCAGTGTAGGCTAGGTGTGATGGTGCCTGGTGGTATTGTACGTCTTCTGCAGATAAAAGAGCATGACTATCGTGCACTGACAGTTGGTGATGCATGAGAGCATCCATGCTGCAGATTCCAGACATATCAATTGGTCTGTGGAGTACCAGAGTGCCTGAACGACACTTTGAATTTTTTATAAATGTTTTCTGGATTCCAGGCATCAACACATTCATCGGTTGACCTAATTTACACAGCCTGTTTGTTAAAGACACTGGTAGATAATTACTCAAAATTTGTGAATGTTTCCCATGTTTCAGGATAGGAAAATGGAAAAGGGCACAGGTCATCCCCGTTTTTAAGAAGGGACGTCGAACAGATGTGCACAACTATAGACCTATACCTCTAACGTCGATCAGTTGTAGAATTTTGGAACACGTATTATGTTCGAGTATAATGACTTTTCTGGAGACTAGAAATCTAGTCTGTAGGAATCAGCATGGGTTTCGAAAAAGACGGTCGTGTGAAACCCAGCTCGCGCTATTCGTCCACGAGACTCAGAAGGCCATAGACACGGGTTCACAGGTATATGCCATGTTTCTTGACTTCCGCAAGGCGTTCGATACAGTTCCCCACAGTCGTTTAATGAACAAAGTAAGAGCATATGGACTATCAAACCAATTGTGTGATTGGATTGAAGAGTTCCTAGATAACAGAACGCAGCATGTCATTCTCAATGGAGAGAAGTCTTCCGAAGTAAGAGTGATTTCAGGTGTGCCGCAGGGGAGTGTCGTAGGACCGTTGCTATTCACAATATACACAAATGACCTTGTGGATGACATCGGAAGTTCACTGAGGCTTTTTGCGGATGATGCTGTGGTACATCGAGAGGTTGTAACAATGGAAAATTGTAATGAAATGCAGGAGGATCTGCAGCGAATTGACGCATGGTGCAGGGAATGGCAATTGAATCTCAATGTAGACAAGTGTAATGTGCTACGAATACATAGAAAGAAAGATCCCTTATCATTTAGCTACAATATAGCAGGTCAGCAACTGGAAGCAGTTAATTCCATAAATTATCTGGGACTACGCATTAGGAGTGATTTAAAATGGAATGATCATATAAAGTTTATCGTCGCTAAAGCAGATGCCAGACTGAGATTCATTGGAAGAATCCTAAGGAAATGCAATCCGAAAACAAAGGAAGTAGGTTACAGTACGCTTGAATACTGCTCAGCAGTGTGGGATCCGTACCAGATAGGGTTGATAGAAGAGATACAGAAGATCCAACGGAGAGCAGCGCGCTTCGTTACAGGATCATTTAGTAATCGCGAAAGCGTTACGGAGATGATAGATAAACTCCAGTGGAAGACTCTGCAGGATAGACGCTCAGTAGCTCAGTACGGGCTTTTGTTGAAGTTTCGAGATCATACGTTCACCGAAGAGTCAAGCAGTACATTGCTCCCTCCTACGTATATCTCGTGAAGAGACCATGAGGATAAAATCAGAGAGATTAGAGCTCACACAGAGGCGTACCGACAATCCTTCTTTCCACGAACAGTACGAGACTGGAATAGAAGGGAGAACCGATAGAGGTACTCAAGGTACCCTCCGCCACACACCGACAGGTGGCTTGCGGAGTATGGATGTAGATGTAGATAGGAATAATAATACTATCCCACCGGTGGGAGGGAGATACACCTCATCGGCAAATATGATTGAAAAACTCGAGGATGTGGTTTATGCTGTTGTTGCTAAGATGTTTAAACATTTGATTAAGGATTTTTATCTGGTCCAGGGGCTGTGTGTTGACACTGATAAAGTGCTGTGGAACTCCCATTCACTAAGTGTAACACTGACTGATTGGAGGCCTTGTGTACAAAAGGATAAGTAGTTTCGCCCTGCCAGGCATTTCTGGGTCACAAAGTTAGGATGGTAGTTATTGCAAGTGGACACTTTGGCGAAGGGTGCCATGAAACATTCAGCGATGACCGCATGATCAGTACATATGTCACCACTGATGGAGAGGTCTGGAACTACTGTGGACTGTAGGTGGCAGCAAATGCAACCGAGTTCAGTCCATACTTGAGACGATGGGGTTTGGGCTCTCGGAGATGATACATACCGTTCCCGATACTCCTGTTTTCTCATTTTTACTAATAATCATGCCTTCACTGCAAGTCTCTTGAATTTTGTTAATTGTTCCATAGAAGGATGGTATTTGTGGCATAAAAGTGCCCTTTTACATACTCTGGTAGCTCCAGATATTTCTTGAGACTACCATGGCACAGGTTTCCAATGGGGGTGGACTGAAGAATAGGGTATTGTTGCTTACATAGTGTGGATAACTGTGTCAGTAGTATTCTGTGGCACTCTTTCTATATCCTTCCCTTGACAGGTTTTGAAAGTTCCTTTGGAGATGAAAGCTTGCCAGTTGGCTTTTCCAAAGTGAGCAATGTGGTGCATATTCCATTGGTCGGTGGTTTGAAAAAGGGAGCGTGATAGGAAAGTGGTCACTGTCACAGAGTTTGCCATGGGTGTTCCACTGGATCCAGAGTGATATGTTTGGGCGATAGATTGTAATACCTATTGCCGAGTATGTTCCATGGGTCATACTTAAATATGTTGCAGCTGCAGTGTTACGAAGGCAGTTCAAGTCCTGAAATTATTTGCTCTGATACTTAACATCTGCTGGAAGTGTTTTTGCTGTTCCACAGACTCCTGTGGCCATTTAAGTCGAGCAATAGGAGGAAATGTGGAGGCATCTGCTCCACTAGCTCCACAAGATCGTGACACGGTATGCATCTGTCTAGGAATAGACAGATATTACATAATGTTACCTTAAATGGCGGGTGGACATGGTCTGCCAGAGCTTCTCATGCAGTGTTTAGAGGTACCTGCTCACCGAGCCCGCATCTCGTGGTCGTGCGGTAGCGTTCTCGCTTCCCACGCTCGGGTTCCCGGGTTCGATTCCCGGCGGGGTCAGGGATTTTCTCTGCCTCGTGATGGCTGGGTGTTGTGTGCTGTCCTTAGGTTAGTTAGGTTTAAGTAGTTCTAAGTTCTAGGGGACTGATGACCATGGCTGTTAAGTCCCATAGTGCTCAGAGCCATTTGAACCATTTTGAACCTGCTCACCGAATATGCCACAACATATGGGCGTGCAGACACCTCATAATACTATTTCGGTATTAATGCAATTTTTACAGTAGGATTTGCGATTTTTTACATTAGGCAGTTGTATCTCTAAGAACCACGTCTCTTGAATCGCCACACCGACAGCAGAGTAAGGAGCCATCAGTTAACACAGTTTGGCCAGGTGTCGATGGGTAGCCATTCACTACAATTCCATCGAAAGATCTTCATATTGGAATCTGGGGAAGCAAAGAATGGGGAAACCACAGTAGGAATTATTTTGCTGTTCAATCATGGTTCACAATAATGTGGAGGGAGGAGGGGAGGATGAGCGGATGTGGCTCTTTCAGCTACAGGTTGGTGTTAGACGGCTGGTCTGTTTCATCCTGAGAGGGGAGGGGCACCTTGGCAGGTGTCCTTTTTCCTGGCAATCCTGCACCGGTGTGGTGGTTACCACCAGTACTGTGGTACATGCACAAACACATACGGAGATATAAACATCATGAATAGACGTTATTTTCAACATATACTTCGGTAGGTTGGCAACACATTGGTAAACAAACCAAACAGGAAGAAACACATAGTGAACTCACGATGTTTACGATATAGAAGCACAGTTTTTGAACGAAAAGCTATAAGTAGTGGCAAAAGAATATTCGAATTATAAAATTGTGCTTATGTTTCGAAAATAAACCTCCAGACCAGATGAGTGGAAACGCAGATGCCAACAAACTGTAAGTAATTACTTATTTACTTAAAAAAAAACGCGACGTGAACTGTTTGATAATCTAAAAATAACAAAACTGTATCGTTGTAGATCCCACTCAAGACGCATTAGGGCAAGAAAAAGGTGAAACGAGTATGGGAAAAATAAATTACAGTTGCAGCAAGAAAAGGCGTTTTCATTTACAAAACAAATATAAAAGTAGGTCTACTTTCAATTGTAGTTCATTATTGTGTAATTTTTTTCCCTTTAAACACTTTTTCGTCATTCTTCTGCCAGTTATGGTAATTCAGGCAATAATTTACTTTTTTTGTAAATTTTGTAACGATAATATAATAATACTCTTTACCTTAACAGTGGAACACTTTACAGTATGGCTTGCTAGTGTGTTGCGGGGGGGCGGTCCGGAAAAAAAAAATCAAGGTCTCGCTGCTTGTTGCAGATTTCGCGTGTTGAATCGCGGAGTTCCTGTGAGCCAGACACAGCACATCTGCAGACAGACCACTAAAAGTGTGCACCGGTGTCAAACAAGATATACGAGAGCGGTAAATGTCCCATGCTCTGTTCACGTCTCAACATTATTCACTTGGCAGCTTGCTGGAATGTTGGCTCACTTCACTTCATAGTTCAGCTTTCAACGGACAGCACGCTCCGCGCGGTGTATTTAGAACTACGTGTAATGCTGAGTTGATGAAACATAATGTGCTATGGCTGCACTGGGGTCGACATCGCCTCAGCTGCTAAGACTACGGTAAGGAGAGTTAAATATCGGTTACAATATCTTTAATGCAAGACTTCTGTTACCAATACCGCTATTTACACATGGTATCTTTATTAGTTTGTAAAACACGAAAGACTTCAAAGAAGTATCAGTGTGGTAACTTTTTCTCAACGTACAGATAAACCGCCACAAGTCGTAGATTATTTGATTTGTTACTAGTTTCGTTATCACTTTGATATATTCATTGCTCTGACGGGAACACGTTAAAGGTTTGAAGCTCCACTCGGTACCGTCCTCCTCATACAGTGGTGTGGGTTGGATGTACCACAACAATCTTTAAACCTTTGACGTGTTGCCGTCAGAGTAATGAATACATCAAGATGCTCGGGACAGATACGGGAAACTAGTAATAAATCAAATGATACACGACCTGTAGTGGTTTACCTGACGGCTGCTGTGTCCCTGCGTTTGCTAAAACTTTCCTTTTTGCCCCACGACGCTTGAATTCTAGTTACGTGTTTCTTTGATTAGAAACGCTTTTTTAAAAGTATATTTGTACCACGTAACTAGTACCGGTTTAATTATTACGTTACTTTCAGCAAATACCTCTCGTTCTCTCTGAGCAGCGGCACCTGCCATTTGACATGCGCTATTGGATTGAGGCCTTCTGACTTCTCCGTGCATTCCAGTCTTCATATATACGTATCCATAACTTCTAATACGCTGAAGCGCCAAAGAAACTGGTATACGCATGCGTATTCAAATACAGAGATATATAAACAGGCAGAATACGGCGCTGCGGTCGGCAACGCCCATATAAGGCACGTGTCTGGCGCAGTTGTTAAATCGGTTACTGCTGCTACAATGGCAGGTTATCAAGATTTAAGTGAGTTTGAACGTGGTGTTATAGTCTGCGCACGAGCGATGGGACACAGCATCTCCGAGCTAGCGATGAAGTGGGGATCTTCCCGTACGACCATTTCACGAGTGTACCGTGAATATCAGGAATCCCATAAAACATCAAATCTCCGACTTCGCTGCAGAGGGAAAAAGATACTGCAAGAAGGGGACCAACGACGACTGAAGAGAATCGTTCAACGTGGCAGAAGTGCAATCCTTCCGCAAATTGTTGCAGATTTCAATGCTGGGAAATCAACAGGTGTCAGCGTGCGAACCATTCAATGAAACATCATTTATATGGGATTTTGGAGCAGAAGGCCCACTCGTGTACCTGACTGCACGACACAAAGCTTTAGGCCTCGCCTGGGCCCGTCAACACAGACATTGGACTGTTGATGACTGAAAACATGTTGCCTGGTCGGACGAATCTCTTTTCAAATTGTATCGAGCGGATGGACGTGTACGGGTATGGAGACAACCTCATTTATCCATAGACCCTGCATGTCAGCAGGGGACTGTCCAAGCTGGTGGAAGCTCTGTAATGTTGTGGGGCGTGTGCAGTTGATATGAGACCCCTGATACGTCTAGATACGGTTGTGACAGGTGAAACGTACGTAAGCATCCTGTCTTATCACCTGCAACCATTCATGTTCATTGTGAATTCCGACAGACTTGGACAATTCCGGCAGGACAATGAGACAGCCCACACGTCTAGAACTGCTACAGAGTGGCTCCAGAAACACACTTCCGAATTTAAACACTTCCGCTGGCCACCAAACTCCTCAGGCATCAACATTGTTGGGCATATCTGAGATGCCTTGCTACGCGCTTTTCAGAAGAGATCTCCATCCCCTCGTACTCTTACGGATTTATGGACAGCCATGCAGGATTCATGGTGTCAATTCCCTCCAGCACTACTTCAGACATTACTCGAGTCCATGCCACGTCGTGTTGCGGCAGTTCTGTGTGCTCGCGGGGGCGCTACACGACATTAGGCAGGTCTACCAATTTCTCTGGCTCTTCAGTGTATCATCTAATTATCATCCATTAGGTCAATCCTATCGGGCTTTTATTTTATTCTTGGAACTTAGCTACAAACTTGCTTGTTCCATGTTTTCTATCCATTTTTGTTAGAGTCATCATTACTTCTTTCACTTGAGTCCAGTTATTGGTTTTATTTTCTCTCCTATTAACTCGTGCATCTCTCCACTGCTCGCTTAGCAACCCTCGGTTTTTTTTTAAATTTATTTTCAGAGTGAAAGACAATGTGGGGTTACTTTAATTAATGTCGTAGTCAGAAGTAACAGAGAAAACAAAATCTCCCGCCGTTTCTTTTTCCAGCTTGGGAAGGGGTGGGATGTACAGCGCTATTCGTAACTGCCTCCGGTATTTCAGAAGACGACTCTGCAGAAACCACAAGACATACAGAAAACAGACACACATCAGCGGATAGACAATCTCTCCATGTTGTTAACTCACATTACAGGTGCTCAGCGTGGGCGCATGGCACACATGAGTACCTGGGAGGAATGCATTTACACCAGGTGTAAATTTGTTTATTGGGTTGCCTATCAACAGGCGCCAATTAATTTGACAACACGGAGCGGAGCAGCTGGTTAACGGCGAAACTTGAAGACAGCACAACCTATGGTAGCAGCTGTAGTTATAAGAATTCTCCAAACGGTAGGCAAGCTTCCCTTTACCAGCGGGGACACTGGTACGTAGCAATAACATTCATCTAACTCCTACTGGTTCTCTGGTAACCAATCGTGGGGTTCATACGTCCCAATAGTACTGAAAATGTTCAACTTGTGGTCTCACTGACATGTTATTTTACTCTTACTATCACTTACTTTCGAATTTTCTCTTAACATCATCCATTAGTGCAGAAACGCAAATAGTACAATGTTACCACCGAAACGAAGGTTGTTCAGGTTTACTCCGTGAACACGCATTCCTTCTTTTTCCCAGTTTAGGACCTGCAAACTACTTCTAGGGCAACCGTGAATAGTTTTCTTGATTTGAAAACTCCTATGTGTTTTTCGTTTGATTTCCTAAAACCGAACAAGAGACTAATACAAGAACTGGACATGGGACGGTATCAAGGATCGAACCCGAGCCAATGTCTGAGCGGTCTCGTGCGCTGTCATCTACGCTATGAGAACTGACATTAATTGCATCTGGCGGACAGATTGAATTTGCGCGCGCAACGGACTGATTGTCTAACTTCAATGTTAATTAACTCAGAAAGGGCGCAACGTATCGAATTTTTTGTTAACAATTATGCCTCAGCACAAACTATTCTGCAACAGCCTTAGAAGCTTTTCAGACTGTTTCTGACCACCCTGTATATGATTCCATAAGTCAACAGGAAGGGAATATATGCTTGTGAAATTTAAAATGTACTAGACGTTACTCGAAAAGACAGGGCAACTGTCCGCAGCTCGTGGTCGTGCGGTAGCGTTCTCGCTTCCCACGCCCGGGTTCCCGGGTTCGATTCCCGGCGGGGTCAGGGATTTTCTCTGCCTCGTGATGACTGGGTGTTGTGTGCTGTCCTTACGTTAGTTAGGTTTAACTAGTTCTAAGTTCTAGGGGACTGATGACCATAGCTGTTAAGTCCCATAGTGCTCAGAGCCAATTTTTGAACAGGGCAACTAATGATGTAGTACTGATTCGAGTTTGAGAAAAAAATACATTTGAGGGATAATTTGATTACAAGAGGGGTACGTTGATAGCACACGGCTAGAGGCATTAACGAATAGTTAATTTGCTGCTGGACTGAAGCGCAGGCAGTAAAATTTGTAGAGGAAGAGCCAAGCGTGAATATAGTAAACAGGTTCATGTGGATGTAGGTTGCAGTAGTTATGCAGAGGTGAAGAGGCTGCAAAAGATAGACTAGCGTAGAGAGCTTTTTTACTCTGCGAACTGAAAAGATTAACGAAGACCGTATCAATCTCCCATTCATCAGGACTATTATCTAATTTTTTTAACTGAGTCAAAAGTTTTGTCAAACTTATTAATACCAGGCAAAGTGGTTATTCACACTCATCATTCCGCTCAGTAATTTCGTTCACAATTTGAGAATGGGTCCTATTGTTCCTCTGTCTATGTTCTCTGGAGTAAAAATACTATTTATTATCGGAATCAAGCTACTAGTCTTCCACGCAAAAACTGATGAACAATGATTACGGAATTCGTGCCCGTACTGTTGAGGCAGCAGTAAGTTTTCAATTTACTCAACAGAATAGTTAAAAGCTCTGGTATCCCAACTTTGATGAACCTCTAAATTTAGCGACGGCTTTAGTTTCGTTTGGACAGGACGGCACGAGGACCTTACGAGCCTGAAGGTCGTGTTTTCACAAGCTTGCTCGCTACTGGCCGTCTGTGAAGTATATTTTTATATCGTGCGAGGTTACGCAAATACGCTGGCGCACTGACGTTAGCGATATCGAACGGCAGCATCACAAAACGTTACTGCTGCCAAGCTCCAAGGTTAGGGGCGCTTTTGCCGCGAAAACTGAGTTATACATTACCACGGCGGGCCAAACTACTTTTATTGAAAACTGCACTACACTTCAAAGTGACACAGATACATGAAACTATTTTTCAACATAGTCACCAAGTACCTGTAAACTACGGACGGAATGATCTCTCAATTGTCCAGTCCCTCGAAGACAAAAATCCGCTCCTTGGTCACGGAACCATTCGAGAACCGCTGTGTGAACGTCCTCATCGTTCGAAATTCACGCCCACTCCCCCTCCAACCCACCCCCTACCCTAGATGTTCTTTCAGCTTGCCGAAAAGATGGTCATCATATGGTGCTTACCTGGACTGCATGGAGGGTCAGCATCACCTATATCTATGCGGTATTGGTAGTATTATTGGCACCATTCAATTACGGGTGGACGCGACAATGCATTTGGTCCAAACACCGTCAGAATTTCACGATTTATTAATACAGGTGTCTCCTATTTCCAGAAAATTATATGTCCTTTCTTGGCTCATATTTGTCCAAAAAAAATTACTATTAAGACACTGTCAGAACTTCATTTCATCATCCATACTGTGCTTTATTGTTTTCCCAGTCAGCGTATGACGCATCCAAAATGTCACTCCAGATATCGCTCCTTAACAGCTGACCACAGCATTGCCTCCGTTACAATGTAAACTAAATATTAACCTGAATATTAACATGAAAATTTGCATGTGACCTATTATCCATTAACTCGAAAACAATTATCTATGGTCTGTAAATATCTTTGCATCATTCATAAGTGGATATGCTCTAGTTAAAAGTATTCCAATGAAATATCTTTGTAAATATCTCTGTAAATATCTTTGCATCATTCATAAGTGGATATGCTCTAGTTAAAAGTAGTCCAATGAAACCCTTAGCAGTTACTCCCGCGTTAGAAACCGCGAGACAAACCGTTCTTACAGCTTCCTCTTGCACAAATCTACATGAAAGAGTTGCTAATCCATTGT
This sequence comes from Schistocerca cancellata, assembly GCF_023864275.1. Lineage (NCBI taxonomy): Eukaryota > Metazoa > Arthropoda > Insecta > Orthoptera > Acrididae > Schistocerca > Schistocerca cancellata. The sequence goes on along the minus strand of NC_064629.1, from coordinate 753,643,540 downwards.
TCTGATGATATTCAGCGGTCCGTCTATGATCAGAGACGGGTCATTTCGGCCCACTTTAATTAACTTAGCAGCAGCTTCGGTGGAGCAATGGGTATGAAGTGCGACTTGCTCGGGATTCACAAATTACGAAAAAGCCTTTGACAGTTTCCCCCAAATCGCTGTTAACAAACTCTGAGAAACAAGACATTGATTCAGACCGTGTGAGTGAAATACAGAATTTATGTGACAATGCTACACACATCAAAAGGAGTTTTGCATTACTCCGGTTCCGAGAACTCCTGAAGGTAGATGTTGACTCTGGATATTGTATCTCATACACAGTCCCTTTAACTGTAGAGATATGTCAACTAAACCCGCCCAAAGATGTAAACAGCCATGCATGAGCAGCGCCTATTAGACGGAGGGGTCCGACAGCCGATGAGTACCACTCATTCCACCAGGGAGGAGGTACACGGCTCGTGTTGCCTATAGTTCAAGCATGCCTAGACGGTTAATACCGCGGTTCGATCGCGTCCGCATTGTTACTTTGTGCCAGGAAGGGCTCTCAACAAGGGAAGTGTCCAGGCGTCTCGGGGTGATCCAAAGCGATGTTGTTCGGACATGGAGGAGATACAGAGAGACAGGAACTGTCGATGACATGCCTCGCTCAGGCCGCTCAAGGGCTACTACTGCAGTGAATGACCGCTACCGGTGGATTACGGCTCGGATGAACCCTGACAGCAACGCCACAGTGTTGAATAATGCTTTTCGTGCGGCCACAAGACGTCGTGTTACGACTCAAACTGTGCGCAATACGCTGCATGATGCGCAACTCCACTCCCCACGTCCATGGCGAAGTCCATCTTTGCAACCGCGAAACCATGCAGCGCGATACAGATGGGCCCAACAACATGCCGAATGGACCGCTAAGAATTGGCATCACGTTCTCTTCACCGGTAACTGTCGCATATGCCTTCAACCAGACAATTGTCAGAGACGTGTTTGGAGGCGACCCGGTCAGGCTGAACGCCTTAGACACACTGTCCAGCGAGTGCAGCAAGGTGGAGGTTCTCTGATGTTTTGGGGTGGCATTATGTGGGGCCGACGTACGCCGCTGGTGGTCGTGGAAGGCGTCGTAACGGCTGTGTACGATTCGTGAATGCCATACTCCGACCGATAGTGCTACCATATCGGCAGCATATTGGCGAGGCATTCGTCTTCGTGGACGACAGTTCGCGCCCCCATCGTGCACATCTTGTGAATGACTTCCTTTAGGATAACGACATCGTTCGACTAGAGTAGCCAGCGTGTTCTCCAGACATTAACCCTATCGAACATGCCTGGGATAGATTTTAAGGGCTGTTTATGGACGACGTGACCCACCAACTACCCTGAGGGATCTACGCCGAATCGCCGTTGAAGAGTGGGACAATCTGGTCCAACAGTGCGTTGATGAACTTGTGGATAGTATGCCACGATGAATACAGCCATGCATCAATGCAAGAGGATGTGCTACTGGGTATTAGAGGTACCGGTGTGTACAGGAATCTGGACCACCACCTCTGAAGGTCTCGCTGTATGGTGGTACAACGTGCAGTGCGTGGTTTTCATGAGAAATAAAAAGGGCGGAAATGGTGTTTATGTTGATCTCTATTCCAGTTTTCTGTACAGGTTCCGGAACTCTCGGAACCGAGGTGATGCAAAGCTTTTTTTAATGTGTGTATATCATTGTGCTTCGTAACATTTGTGGAAAATCCACAATTGAAAGCAGAGTCAGCCAAGGAATTTTCCCCATCACCAACACTATTCCCAGTTGCTCTAAACAAAGTTTTCACATCCATAAGCTCTGAAAACGAAGAAGGAATACGTGTTACTCGACATGTGTCACCTCTAAGACACCTGTACGGCTGCTTACGGAGTGTATATGTAGATGACATTCATATAAAATGCAATCACGAATGAAGAGATTAATAGATAAAGTCTGAAACTACGCCCGAAAATCATTATAACAATAAAGAAAGTATGAAAGACACATAAAAAATAAAATATCATGCCTCAGAGTCTGTTGACAAGAGTCAGTATTTAGGGCAGCTGAACATGACGACAGCACGGACAGGAAACGAAGCAAGCAGACTAGTAAAAATGGTATGTAAGGCTTTTGGTAAAACAGTTTTCACTGCATACTTCCGACCTGCCTGATATGGAAATTCTGCAATTAACGCAGATTGTCATATGTGACATTCGCTAGTAAGACATCGACTCTTAATTCGAAAACCATCGAAAAACTGAGGACCCTCAACGAACAATGGCGAAAAACATGTTGGGAATTATAAGCACATAGGAAAACAGATCAGTGCAAGCTTCATTATGATCGCAGCAAAAACTGAATGCAGGTGGGCAGGATATGTACGCAGATGGATGAAAGATGTGCCAAAGAAATGCGTTGCTGGTTCCCAAAGGATAAGAGAAGAACAAGATGATGATCTAATAGAAGAGTGGTAGGTAACATTAGGAGACATCTAGGAGCAGCGTGTGTGCATATTGAGGAAGTCCAGATGAGGCCCTTACGCAACACTGGAATTAAAAATGGCTGATATATAACAACCTGGTTATTTCATATGCCCACACACCTCAACAACAAATGTGTCTCAACAAAAGTGTTTGAGCCGGCCGCGGTGGTCTAGCGGTTCTGGCGCTGCAGTCCGGAACCGCGGGACTGCTACGGTCGCAGGTTCGAATCCGGCCTCGGGCATGGGTGTGTGCGATGTCCTTAGGTTAGTTAGGTTTCAGTAGTTCTAAGTTCTAGGGGACTTATGACATAAGATGTTGAGTCCCATAGTGCTCAGAGCCATTTTTTAAAAGTGTTTGAAATGCTCCAAACTATGCAAACTACGTAGTTTAGAAGTCTCTTCTTATAGGAGAATGCTGAAAAAAGAGAACTTCCGTTAGAGACCACCCTGTATATTTACTCCTTTCCTCGACGTCTCTCACCGTACTCCTCGGAGGACGTGACACCCTCACATATCAGTGTAGTGGACGTGAAATCTTTCTGTGTGATGAATAACTTTTTGTACTTTTCTTATTTCATAGCAAATGTAGGTCAATTCTGTATTTTATTACTCTCCCGATATGATAACAGCTAAGATGAACGATATAGGAGCCTGGTAACAAATCGTATGTAACAGTTTTTTCGCCAACGACATTCCACTGCAGATCTGTACGTTCAGCAGTAAAACGCAGCGCCCGTGGAGTAGTTATCTATGACACAGTCTCAGAGGACACGTCCCAGTATTCGACTTACGCAATTTCGAGAAACTATGAGAACCTTATTTCATAGCAAATGTAGGTCAGTTCTGTATTTTATTGCTCTCCCGATATGATAACAGCAAAGATGAACGATATAGGAGCCTGGTAACAAATCGTATGTAACAGCTTTTTCGCCAACGACATTCCACTGCAGATGTGTACGTTCAGCACGACAACGCAGCAACCGTGGAGTAGTTATCTATGACACAGTCTCAGAGGACACGTCCAAGCATTCGACTTAACGCAATTTCGAGAAACTATGAGAACTCCAGTCTGGATGGCGATTTGAGAACCGCTCCTACCGAATGTGAATCCAGTGTGTTAACCTCTGCGCCACCTCGCTAGTTGGAACAGCGTGAGGTAAACTGAACCACACACCAGTGCATGGCAGTAAAACTGAACCCCACGAGAACGAAGCGAGCGCCGTGGCTCAGCGAGATGATGATGATGATGATGATTGGTTTGTAGGGCCCTCAACTGCGCGGTCATCAGCGCCCGTACAAAATCCCAGTTTTTACACAGTCCATGTTATTTTCACAGTCTAATCTAATCACTCTCACAAATGACGATGATGATGAAATGATGAGGACAGCACAAACACAAAGTCCCCAGGCAGAGAAAATTCCCAACCCAGTCGGGAATCGAACCCGGGACCTCGTGTTCCAGAGGCAGCAGCTCTAGCCCTTATTTTTTTTTCATTTTGTTCGGTATCGTTCGTTGCGTTTGGTCTGGGCGGACTTTACAGGACATCCGTTCAAGTTGATCGTTATTTCCTTTACTCCGTTTTTTTTATTATGATTACAGAGGGCTAGCGCCTCTCTGACAGAACACGCTGAGCTACCGTGCCGGCATCCCCTAGACCACGAGCCGCGGACGTGGCTCAGCGAGAAATGCATTCGTCTCCCAGCCTTGGACTGACGCAACGACTGAGCCGAGCCCCGCAGCCGCAGGAAGTTTCTCGGCCAACTCTCGTCATGCTAACATACTGTTATTCAGGACTACTGTCTGTCTTCTGCAAACTTGTAGCAAGTTATGGTAACGATAATAAAGGCGGCTAGCGATCACGCACCCTTCTCTCCAAATTAGGCCACAAACGTTCAGTAACACAGACAAGGGAATGGTCCAATAAGACACGTCGAAACCTACCCTAAAATTTTTTACACTGGAAGAAGACAACGAAATAAATGCACTGTCAAAATTTTAGCTGCTAAGAGGTACTGAAATTGTTTGGACGACATCAGTTGTGCCAGTAACAGTTCTGAAGGAGAATACTTTCCAAGCCTAAAATAAGTTAAAAAAATAAAAAAAAACAAAAAATATAAAAAAACACGTACTGCAGCAGGTTTCAGCGACAAAGAAAAGGCAGTGAAATATTGGCTAAACGAAGGAGGGAAAAAACGCTTGAAGTTACGCAGTGTGCAAAGGTGTTTTCGTTTCGAAAATCGGAGCGTGAACTGTACAAATGGAAGAATGAGTAACATGGGCGTACCCAGCGAGGGGCAGGGGCAGCTGCCCCCCCCCCCCCCCCTAGAAGATATTCGCAGTTTTTCAATAGTTTACTGTTTTATTTAATAAGAAATACTGCATGTTTTCTCGGATTGTGCAAGTGCGTTCTTGTATTTAAAATGTTTATTAAAAGCAGTTTTTCACTGGTTTACTGTTTTATTTAATAAGAAGTGCTATATGTTGTCTCAAGTCCTTGTTTCCTGAGACTAGTATGACCTGCCGCCCCCCTCCCACCCCCCCCCCCCCAGTTCAGATCCTGGGTACGCCCTTGATGAATAACATGAAGTAAGAAATATGCGCCAAACGGAAACCCGAAACAATCTGAATGAAAAACTGTTCGAAAGATTTAGAACTGCTCGTGAGAGGCTATGCACCGATACCGACGGAGAAAATGGTTCAAATGGCTCTTGGGACTTAATATCTGAGGTCAGCAGTCCCCTAGACTTAGAACTACTTAAACGTAACCATTTTGCATACTCCGTCGAGACTAATGCGCTCGCCATGCAAAATAATCCTCACTGAATAGAAAGTTTCGCACTGTGGCTCTAACAAGGTAGAGTTGTGCCCTCATGTATGCCGAATATTAGCTTCAAAAACTAAAAACTAGTAACACAACGCTCATAGGCAATGTTCACTATTTCGTGCACTCTTCCGTTCCGTCTTGTATAAACGATTCTACCCATTTACAAGAGAATGGTAGTGAATTCTCTGCAAATGTTCATCCGCACGTGTCCGCTTCCATTCGCTCCATTGTAAACCAGGCTTTAGGTGCTTAAAATTGGTGTCTGTGAACTCCTGATTCGCCGAGTCGCGCGCTAGGCGGGCAGGGCTGTACAAACTGCTGTTTAACCTGTTCTACGGGCGGCAAAAATGTGTAACGTCAACATTTTTTACAAAATACTTGCGGTGCCTCTTAGCAGCTAAAATTTTGGCAATGCATTTATTTCGTTGTCTTCTTCCCGTGTAAAAAATTTCAGGGTAGGTTCCGACATGTCTTATTTTGGACCATTCCCCAGTTCATCCTTGTGATTTCAGATGCCTGGACGACGCGTGCTGTATGAATAAGTTCCCTGTCGTCCTGGACCACATCACCACCACTGGGGAACAAATATTGTGCCATGGGGCGCACCTGATAGCCGAAGTGGTCACATAACCCGTGGCGGGAATACGACGTTGCAGAGTAAGAGTAGTCGTGGGGTCCATGGAATACCACGACACGGCTGCGCAAATCGTCACAGAACTCTCGCCATGTTTCACTTTTAGCAAATAAGCAGCCTGCATTGTAGCTTTGTGACGACGTTCGCCAGACGTAAATAGAGCCAGAAGTTGGAAACAGTGTGACACACGACTCATGGGACGAAACGACTTTCTTCCATTGCTCTGTGGTCCTGGTTCTACGGCTTTGGCACCAATGATTCCTGTTACGGGCATCTGTATCCCGATGTGTGGTTTCGGAATTACAACTGTCCTTGCAATTAACCAGCTTATGGATCTTCCTTCGCGTTGTTTTGCTATTGAATTGTTCGAGACTGCCACATTCGATTTTGCACTGACTTCTGCAGCTGTCCTCCTCTTTATTTTTCGTCACAATCCCCTTCAATGGCAGTTTGTAACTGTCACTCAGTGCACACTTTCTTCCGCGTTCTAACTTAGTTTTTCACTTTCCCTTTTGAAGTATTAGGCACGTCGGCTACTTTGGTTTCGGTAGCAGACACCATACAAGCACCGACAATTTGCTCATATTCGAAATTACTTAGCTCCGACGTAATGCACCCACACTTACAACGTATTGAGAACATTTCACAGATGCAGTTCGTGGTCAGATACAACAGCGCCACCAGCAGGTTGGCAGCACCTGCTTTCGTATTCAAGCATACATTTCTCATACTTTTGATCAACCCCCCCTCCCCCTCCCCCCCCCCCCCCCCACACACACACACGTTCGCCTTAAAGAGGTTTTGCTGCCTGACTCGTGTTTCGATTCTGCCAACGTCATAATTTCAACGAAGGTTGTTTCGTCTTTTCTATATGCTGAGTCACTCCTTACAATGGCCATCTCCTTCTCGATTTCTTCACATCTTACGCGCAGCCGTTTCTCCTTAGCTTTCCTGCACTTTATGTTTATTTCCTCCCAAAGCGACTTAAGTTTCTGTCTCCTGAATCTCCACCCCCCCCCCCCCACCCTTTTCGTTGATCTATTGACGTACTACTACTGTTATCGAAGGTGAATTCGCAGCTACCTTCCCTGTTTCTTACAATAATTTGTCGGTCTAACTTCCATGATTGCCATTTTTAGCGAATTCCGTCCCACTTCAACTGTACTGCCTACTGCAGTATTCATTATCGGAGTATCTGCAGTCCCAGAGAACTTCAGACGCATTTCATCATACAGCAATACTTCAGTATCCCACTTCTTTGTACACTGATTCTTCCAGACAGTTCTCTTAACCTTCAGCCTACTCTTTATCATTATTAAATTGTAATCAGCTTCTATGTCACCTTCTGGACACGTCTTACAATCCAATATCTGCTTTCGGAGTCTCTGTCTGACCATGATGTAATTCAGTTGGAATCTTCCTTTAGCTCCAAGTCTTTTAGAAGTATATCTCCTCCTCTTGTGATTTTTTAACAGTGTATTCATTATTACTAGCTGAAATTTATGCAGCACTCAATTAGTCTTTCTCCTCTCGCATTCCTACTACTAAGCCAAAATTCTCCGAGAACTCTTGTCTTCTACTCCTTCCTGTTCTACCGTATTCCAGTCCCACGTGTTTATTAGGTCATCATCTCCTTCTACATACTATATTACCCGATCAGTATCCTCATATACTTTTTCCTCTCTCTCCGTTGTCTGCTTGTGACAAATGAAGTACTGTTGTTGGCGTTGGTCTGCTGTCGATTCTGATAAGAACAATCCTATCACTGAACTGTTTTCAGTCACTCACTCTCTTCACTACTTTCCCATTAATAACGAATCCTACTTCCGTTATACACTTTCTGGTGCTGTTGATATTGCTCTATATTCGCTTGACCAGAAATCTCTAAACTCTTTCCATTTCACTTCTGACCCCTACTGTACATAGACTGAGCCTTTGTATTTCCCTTTTCAAATTCTCTAGCTTATCTACATCTACATCAATACTCCGAAAGCCACCTCGCGATGTGTCGCGGGCGGGTATTTCTGGTACCACTAACTTATCCCCCCTTCCCTGTCCCACTCGTGAATGGCGCGTGGGAAGAATAATTGTCGTTAAGCCTCTGTAACGCTCTCGCGACGACTACACGATCCTGTGACGAAACGCGCCGCTCTTTATTGGATCTTCTCTGTCTGTTCTATCAGTCCTACCTGATAGGATCCCAAATATAGGAACAATACTCAAGAATTGGTCAAACAAGCGCCTTATAAGCCACTTACTTGTGGATGAGTTACATTTCCTTTCTTCCTATGAATCTCACTCTGGCGTCTGCTTTTCGTACCATTTGTTTTATATGGTCATTCCACTTAAGTTCACTCTGGATAGTTACTCCTGGATATTTTATGACGTATACTGTTTCCATCAATTTGTCATCAATAGTGCAGTTGTACAGTAGTCGATGTCTTTTCCTATGGATGCGCAATATGTTACATTTATGTACGTTCAGGCTCAACTGCCAGAGTCTGCACCCTTCGTCAGTCTTTTGTAGGTCATTTTGTAAATCGATAGTGTCTTCTGGCGTTGCCACTTTCTTATAGATAACCGTATCATCTCCGAACAGTCTTACAAAGCTTCCGACGCTTTCTACTAGATCCTTTATATACATTGCAAACAGAAATGATCCTATCACACTTCCTAAATTATCTTTCCATCTGTAGATTTTGTTCAGTTGAGAGCGACATGTTGAGTTCCGTCTGCAAGGAAGTCCCGAATCCAGTACTCAATCTGGTCCGATACTCTATCAGCTCGTATTCCGAAGTCAAGAAACACGGCATCGACCTGAGCGCCGTTGCCTATAGCGCCGTTGATCTCATGGAGAAACAGAGCAAGCTGTTTGCGGAATCCATGTTGATTTTTACAGAGGAGATTTTCGTTCGCCAAAAAATGTCGTAATTCTTGAGCATAAAACAAATTCCATAATTCTACAACAGATTGACATCAAAGATATAGGCGTCTAATTATGTGCATCTGCCCTACGACTCTCCTTGAAAACGGGAATGATTTTTTTTTTCAGTCGCTAGCAATCCTTCGTTGCTCCAGCGAACTACCATAAACTGATGGTGGAAGGGGAACAAGTTCTTTCGCATAATCCTTGTAGAATTATACAGGTATCTCATTTCGTCCTGATGCCTTTCCGCTATTAAGGGACTGTAGTCGTTTTTCTATTCCGCGATCGGTTCTCTCTATTTCTGCCATTTCGACTTTCGTACGATGATTGAAAGGAGGGACTGTGTTACGATATTCCGTGGTGAAACAGTTTTGGAAGACCGAATTCAGTATTTTCTCTGTTATCTTCCGTTCGTTCAGCTTCAGTTTGTCTGCTAGGTTTTCATTTCTCTTCAATCTGTGATGAAGCTCTATTTGTTTACGCATCAGTTTTCTAGTACTGCTGTTAAACCGTGGTAGGTCTTCCCCATTCCTTAAGGCCTTGATCGAAATACTTGTCTAATGCATGCTGAACGGTGCTTTTGATTTTTTCGGTTTCTTCTCCACATGTCCGTCCCTGCACTGAATATTTGAAGTTGACTACTCAGATACTCTGCAATTTGTTTCCTGTCACTCTTGCTAAGCAGAAGTATTTTCCTACCTTTCTTAACATTTCTTGTAATACGCGTAGTCATAGTTGCTATCGCAGCCTTATGAACACCGATACCGTTCTCCGCAACAAATATTTCGATAAGTTCAGGTCTGTTTGTAACTAGGAGGTCTAAGATGTTTCCTTCTCGAGTTTCTTCTCTATCTGCTCGGATTAATTTTCGTACACAACATTCGGAATAATGTCTCACGAATCTTTGTCTCTGGCACTCGTTTTAATAGCATACTCTCCCAATCTATACCTAGCAAGTTGAAATCACTCCCAACTGCAACAGAATGATCAGGAAAGTTACTAACAATAGTTTACAACTTGTCTCTGGAGCGCCCTACCACTATAGCTCCTGACCCAGGCGTCTACAAAACCGTTCGAATACCATTTTTTGAGCGACTGATCACGTTCGAACTTCTAACACCCCACACTCCGACTCGTAGTATGTTAACCTTTCGATGGTTATTTGATCTTTTCCATATCGTTACCCCTTGGTAGTCCCCTGCCCGAGACCCGAACAGGGGACTAATTCTGAATCTTTTGTCAATGGAGAGATCATCATGACACTTTTTTATTTACAAGCTACATGTCCTGAGCATGCAGACTGCGTGTCTTTACTGCAGTGGTTTATATTGCCTTTGATTTCTCATGTCGTTGATCATGGATGATTCCTTCGTCTTTCCGGGGCAGTTTCCCACCACAAGGACAAAAGGATATGCTGTGTCCGCTCCTCCGCCCTCCCAGACAAGGCCAGCGGCAGAACGTTTATGAGGTCTTACACAGGGAGCCTTCGGCCGGCATTGCTTATGACTTTTATGCAAAATTTTTAAGTAGTGATTGACACCTAGACCACAAGTCACTTCCCAGTTTACGGCCACATATATGTCCGTAGTGAGAGCCCAGGCTGTGCAAAATTGTTAATAGCGATGAGAGACTGCCTTGAAAAAGGGTGATGAGTGTGGATTGTTCCTTTCTGCGATATAATCACAAATATGACGACGTACACATCATCAGCAAATGAATCTGCAAAAATAATGCCACGCGAAGTGTACGCATGGTTTGATGGTTAGAGGCGCCATGTCGCGGATTGCGCGGCCCCTTCCACCGGAGGTTCGAGTCCCCCTCGGGAATGTGTGTGTGTGTGTGTGTGTGTGTGTGTGTGTGTGTGTGTGTGTGTGTTGTTGTTGTTGTTGTTGTTGTTAGCATAAGTTAGTTTAAGTAGTGTGTACGTCTAGGGACTGATGACCGCAGTAGTTTGGTCCCTTAGGAATTCACACACATTTGAACATTTGCTGAAATAATCTTCTTATCTATGTAGCGTTTTTCCCCATACTTTCCAGCTCCGATGATTTTTCAGCTTCTTCTTTTTCTCCTCAAACATTTCCTTGCGAATATTCACGACGGTGTTTTTGATTACATTCAAAGCAGCCACATTTCTTTCGAGCACCTTTTTGACTGAGATAAGCGCTCATCCAGGAAGTTTTTCTTTCCTGTAGTAGACACTTCATGCGCAAACCATTTCTGTAGAATGAACTACTACAATCCCCTGACCAAGAGACCGACGTTGAACTTTTCACTAATAACTAACGTTTCTCCACCTTGCTTCTGACACTGCTTAGTATCACAAAACAGGAAACAATACGAACAGATAAAACAACTCCTGAAACCGTAAGAAATTAAAACAAAATGACATCTATCAACGAACGATCACACAAGATAGCAGACTGCCTGAACCTCAAGCACAGTATATTCGATAAATGTTCTAATGTGGGACTGAACATTTGTCAACAGCGAGTGGTTGCTTTGGCTACACGTCTCTTGACATTGTTTCCCGCTTCAGCCGCACTCCACTGCCTCCTACACAGGTGTCAACGCTCAAGTAATTCTGAACAGAGTACAACAAGCCGTTCTTTCTCTTCTGTCGTTGACGAAGGGGTCCCTCTACCTCTGCGCCATTTGGTTATGTTAGTTAGCAACGGCAGGTACGTTAACGAACTGAAACGCCTGAGTGTTGTTACAGCAATGGACTGCTGTTGTGGAAGATTCGATCTTGTAGGTTGTCTTTAATGATGAGGCGTCTCTAGGGGGGGGGGGGGGAGGGGGGGGAGGGGGGGGTAGGAAATCAAACGGGCCGACGTGGAGAAGGAGAGGCACCACAGGACATTTTAATTTCCGCTGTCTATACTTTTACAAATAAATTCATTAAACTTTGTCAGCATGACCAGGAAGGATTCAGGATTCACACTCATAGCAGTAGAAGTTCAAAAACATAACGAAATAAATTTGTTTTACGTCTGAAATTTCATCATTTTTTCACTTACTATTGGCTGCATTTGTTGCTATAGGTACACCTTTCTTCATAAGTAAGGGAGATTCTTCGATGAATTTTGCACACCATATAAACCATACGTACAGGTGTATGAAACTCCAGAATTTATTTAATTTATGATAAAATTAATGAGCCGTTACATTTTAAACTTCATGATTAGAAGAAACTCAAATTTTATAGTTAATTATCTAAATTTTTACCACAATCTTTAATAGATTTGGAAAATTCTAGGGTTTTGCATTAAGAAGTTTGTATTTAATATGCATACCAAGTTTTGAAAGTAATAGGATATTTATTTTGGATGTTACATGTACCTAAGGACAGATATTTGTGTTTTCCAGAAAATGGCCATTAAAGTTCCTGCTTGCATTTGGCATTCTTTTACAACTGTCCAGCACCATAAGAAGGTTATTTTTCATTTTCTAAATCAGTTTTCTTCCTTTTCACATTCCTATGATGCACTAGTCTTGATTTTATCACCTCCAAAAATGATTTATTTGCTTTCACCACACGTTCTCTGTCTATCGCATACAAAGCTTTGATGCAGTTCACTACGGGCTTCATTCCCATTTTCTCTAAAACATGTTTCCTGATTTGCACACCATCATTAAATCATGAAACTGCATCATAAACACCAATAGCAAGTGCATTTATTCCCAGAAAAAATGAGTTTTGGCAATCTGTCCCATACACATTGGTTAAAACTTTCATTTGGGCTTTGGGTACGGCCATGAAGGCATTTCTTCAATAAGTTCTCATTTGCAAGGTCCTTGAATATATGTTCCATGGCTTCCATTGCAGTAGTTGGTAGAGAATTCCTGTGATAATATTCTTCACTTACGTATGGCAGAAGAATGCTGTGAACAGGGGTATGGCACTGCATCTTGGTACATTTAAGACCAAATGACGTGCCTTATAATCTCTCAAATATATACGTATGTTTTATGTATATATTTTATACATCAAACTATTCGGGAAGATGTGCGCTACAAAATACGCATATTTTTGAGAAATCGAATTTAAAAATTTTTGACGTCCTACCCCCCTTAAATGTTTAACGACTGCATTCCCTTCCGACTACAATGTTGCTAGAAGCAGATAGTTCATAACGTGACGTCGTTGAATAACGGATTTTAGTAAGATAACCATCGTATACTAGCACCAGTTGACATCTTTTAAGAAGTTATCACAGATGATTATAAGAAGAAGAAACCATTTATTCATGGGAAGACCTACATTTTCGGCCGAAATTTCGTCCAGCTTTGAACAAGATTTCGTCAACGGAACTCTTGCTCTCTCCCATGACGTAAGAAGTGTGGGTGACACATTCCGAGCTCTGGACTCTGGAGTAGGCGAACGATGTTTATTGCTTTGATTCTTTTGTTTACTCGTCTCCTCTTACGAAAGTACAGACATTTCAGTCTACAAATATTGAGACACACACACTCTCTCTCTCTCTCTCTCTCTCTCTCTCTCTCTCTCTCTCTCTCTCTCTCTCTCTCTCCCCCTCCGTCCTAGTGTTTAACCCGTCGTAAGAGATACGTTTTGACAGATTTATTTTATTTTATTTTATTTGGTGGTCGGATGCCCTTCCTACCTTCCTGTCGCCCCGGTCATCAGTTAAGGTAGGGAGTGATGTGCACCAACTGCCTAAATCGTATGTTATCCTATTTTAACTGCATGTGTCTCGCATTTTATAAGGTAGGATTGGGGACCAGCCCATCACTTGCCTAAATGTGCGTGGAATACCGCCTAAAAATCGCACTTACGTTGGTCGGTGTACCAGATCAAAAAAAGTTAAACCGTCACGCGGATTCGATCCGGTTATGACGTACCTCCGACTCTCATGCTAGCAAGCAGCACGATAATCTGAACGAACAAGTGGACAACTGCAACTGCATACGTAACATACTCCCCAATTCCATGTACATTGTATGACTTATTTATTTCCTTTCTTGCCCCATCCGCAAATGACGCGAGGGAAAATATTGCCTCTCTTCCTCTGTGCTAGTCTTAGTCTCTTTTACGGTCTCCGTATGGTCCTTATTACGCATTTCATTTCACATTGCTCGCACCCTGAATGTTAACTTATACTTTGGTTACATTGCATGACAAACACAGATGTTTCGTATCTTGCAGGAATCGTGAAAATGTCATCTTTTATTTGGTGTTCGAATATTGCATTTTAGTTGCAATCGGGGAAAGGGGGGGGGGGTGTCACGTGGTCATATTTAAGAGAAAGCGTCCTCTTTCTAGCATTTTTTGGTAAATGTCAACTTTAAAACGTCACAGAAGTAATGAATCATTGTTTCGTTGCCTTCCGATTAATCGTTTTGTCGTAATAAAGGCGTGTGTACAGTGCCGCAATTCGCCCAATGGTGATATGTATGAACGAAACGAAAAGGTTAAATGCAAGCTCTGTTGTTGGCTATCACAGCTGTTATGTTTTCATGCTCATAAATCTACATAAAGCGCTAATAATCCGCGTTTAATTTATGGTCCTTTGCGTCTTTATTCGCCGCGTGCTCGCGGATGTTATGTTGACGGACATCTGAAAGTTACTAACTGGTTCTTCGTTGTTGCAGGGTTTATACCGGGGGTTCCCGTGGGACAGGAAACGATCGTGCTGCCTTTTTTTGTTGTGTACTTGTGGGAGACAGTCCTCGTGATATAGCAATTAACTGCCTTGTACCTGCGTGGAACCATGCATCATTTATCGGGCTGAGAATAGTCCATGATGAACAGAGCGCGTGCTTACATTGAGGCCGAAAAAGAACAGGGCACGAGCAGTTTCGTATTTGAACCAGGAAAGAGAACTTCTGTCTGTCTCGATATTTGTGAAACTACAGTGGACGGAATTTCGAGAGAATACAGAGAAACTTCTAGTCTTGCTGCACCAAAAGCTTGTTCTTACAGGCGACAGAAGTTTGCACTGGAAGAGTTTACACAGGTAGCCATAAGAAGGAATATCCATTACTTCTATGTGGAAAAGCGGTTTCCAACAGTAGCAGCCGACTGGAAAAGTTGAAAACTGAAGTGATTGACTTTCCTGATATGTGTGAAACAACCGCTTGGTTCTGAACACTATGCGACTTAACTTCTGAGGTCATTAGTCGCCTTGAACTTAGAAATAATTAAACCTAACTAACCTAAGGACATCACACACATCCATGACCGATGCAGGATTCGAACTTGCGACCGGAGCGGTCGCTCGGCTCCAGACTGTAGCGCCTAGAACCGCACTGCTATTCAGAAACTGGGCTTCAGGTAAAAAAACCTTCAACAAAAGACCTGTACTTATGGAAAATAATCTCGTAGCAGGAAAAGTAGATGAGTTCTTGCTGGAAATAAGACACTTGCGAAATACTGGAAGGACTATTTATTATATCGATGAGAGTTGCGTGGTGTAAATCATTCCAGAAAGTTTCTTAAGGGCCAAAGGGGCCCGACCCAACCAGAAATTTTGTGATACGATTTTATTCTGTGCATTTTTTTCAGTATTATACCAAACAGTTTGAGTATAACATGACTTTGCTGTAGTACGAGGACAGAGACCAGAGGTAATTAAACTGAGTTTCCAGTGCTCCGGTGCACAGACAAGATGTGCTCTGAGCTGTCGGTAGCCAATGTCACGACAGTACCTATTAGGAAGTGTACTGCCCTCATTGGATAAGGAAATTAAAGTTTTTTGGTTGCCGTGGCACACTGCGAATTCAACGTCATTGGACTAATTTGCGTTCTTGTCAAGAATAAGGTAGCAAATGAGAACAAGTATTCTAAAATAAATAACACTTTACACTTGTGTCTGCTAAGTTATGTGTACAAATATGAAAACTTATGCACAAACAGCCCACGGACTCTACTTACAACCGTGCTGATCCGCGTATACGACTGCAATAGCAGCAGCGAGACCCCAGCCAGCAGCCAATGCGATTAAGGTAGATTTTATTTCATTCGTTATTCTTTCCTGCAAAATTTATTCCAGCTAATCCATTTTTCATTTACTATAAAAATGTACAATACATTTCACTCTTAATTTATTGGTAACTGCTTATACTGCGAGTGTTTACTCGCAGTTTCCCGTTTGTCCTCCACTGCCAACAACTACTGCTTGCGTTAATGGTGTATTGGAATGCGAGTACGAAGTTGCCATTCTTCGCTGGTGAATAGGCACTTATCGCGCATTACGGCAGCGGCAGCACACTGGTACGACAACTACGCCCTACCACAGCCTCGCATAGCTTGCACTACTAACGCAACTGCTCTACGAACTCGCAACTGACAAACATGGGGAGTATTCATTTGTGACGATCTACGATGTAACCAGCAAATTTTCAGGCTTTATGGCCGTGCTTTCTCTGCTGCAGTAGCTCCAAAGGTAAACTCTATCGCAGCATCGTTATACCGATGAGAATCCGTCTTGTAACGTTACGCGTATTTAGGCGAGCTAATTGGACGAGTCAGGTGCGTCAGCGAAGGTTTAATCTCAGTACGCGGAAAAGATGGCTAAGTTACAGCTCTCTGAACTTCGACAATAAACGACAGTTACAAACTAATGCAAATCTGAATACATTGGCGACTTCAGATAAATGAGGTGCATCCAGTGACCCAACAATATTTCAGTATCTCTCAAACTACTGAAGTTAATATTTCATCGTAAATAAATATTTTCACAATGAACCTCTCAATTAACAACTTTTCTTTCATTCGATTTCAACTAAGAATACCCCAGATGACAGCATTGCACTATAATCATCATCTCTGAAAGCTACATATCGATATCTATTTTATTTCTCGATTAATTACATCTTTTTATCACGCAAATTTTGTCAGAACATTGTATTACACAGCAAATGAACACAGCATCAATATCTCATACTGTCATACATGTGGCCGGCCGCTGTGCCCGAGCGATTCTAGACGCTTCAGTCCGGAACTACGCGGCTGCTACGGTCGCAGATTCGAAACCTGCCTCGGGCATTGATGTGTGTGATGTCCTTGGGTTAGTTAGCTTTAAGTAGTTCTAAGTCTAGGGGACTTATGACCTCAGCAGATAAATCCCATAGTGCTTAGAGCCATTTGAACCAATTTAGTCATACATGTGTATTTATTTAATGAACCGTTTACTATTTTCCCAGTAACTTTATGTAAATGTTGAATGAAAGTCCTATTAAAAACTGTGCTAATTTAAAATTGGTCAATCGCATATGTTAGTGGATACCACAATTGAAAAGAGAACCAATAAACGCTTCTTTCAAGAAGGCATAAATAATTGTTAAAACCTTATTTAAGGACAATCTGTTGTCATTTATCGTGAGCACACTTGTGCAAAAATGAGGCCTTATTTATTTACTTAATAACCAATTATTATTTATGTTTAATGTAAATGATCTGACTGTAACCAAATGTTTATGACCCTTTTCATTTAAATATTGTTGTAACATATAAGTTTAATCCAGGAAGTCCTCATGATGAGCCAAATCATAATAGTAGATTGCATGAACGATGTATTTTTTATGGAGACGGTTTTCAGCCAATGGAAAAGCAGACAGTAGAGGAACATTAGGGAGTCAAATCGAACTGGGACTCTTCGAGTGAAAATATCAAGGGAGCGATTCTCGACACTTTTATGAGAGTCCTGGATGGAGGCAGACCTGCTTGTGGTAACGACTGGTATTCGATCATGGAGATGATTGATTCTGGGCGGTGAATAGTCGCTAACTTGCTTTCTTATGAAGGGAGTTTATGTTTCGAGAGTCTGTACGTGCTCCAGAGTAGGACTCTTAACTTTTTCCGAGTGTATGGGACTGTGCATAGACAGAGAATGGGTTACTATTTTTTGTATCACATATGTTAATTTGTAAATCATCATGTTGAAATCTGAACTGTTTTGAGCTGGTGAACCTCGCGAGTATTTTGATCACGAAATGGACATAGTTTTCGCGTATCATCTATGATTACTTACACTACTGGCCATTAAAATTGCTACACCAAGAAGAAATGCAGATGATAAACGGGTATTCATTGGACAAATATATTATAATAGAACTGACATATGTTAACATTTACTCGCAATTTGGGTGCATAGATCCTGAGAAACCACTACCCAGAACAACCACCTCTGGCCGTAATAACGGCCTTGATACGCCTGTGCATTGAGTCAAACAGAGCTTGGATGGCGTGTACAGGTACAGCTAGCTGCTAATGCAGTTTCGACACGATAACACAGTTCATCAAGAGTAGTGACTGGCGTATTGTGACGAGCCAGTTGCTCGGCCACCATTGACCAGACGTTTCCAATTGGTGAGAGATCTGGAGAATGTGCAGACCAGAGCAGCAGTCGAACATTTTCTGTGTCCAGAAAGGCCCGTACAGGACCTGCAATATGCGGTCGTGCATTATCCTGCTGAAATGTAGGGTTTCGCAGGGATCGAATGAAGGGTAGAGCCACGGGTCGTAACACATCTGAAATGTAACGTCCACTGTTCAAAGTGCCGTCAATGTGAACAAGAGGTGACCGAGACATGTAACCAATGGCACCCCATACCATCACGCCGGTTGATACGCCAGTATGGCGATGACGAATACACGCTTCCAATGTGCGTTCACCGCGATGTCGCCAAACACGGATGCGACCATCATGATGCTGTAAACAGAACCTGGATTCATCCGAAAAAATGACGTTTTGCCATTCAGGTTTGTCGTTGAGTACATCATCGCAGGCGCTCCTGTCTGTGATGCAGCGTCAAGGGTAACCGCAGCCACGGTCTCCGAGCTGATAGTCCATGCTGCTGCAAACGTCGTCGACCTGTTTGTGCAGATGGTCGTTGTCTTGCAAACGTCCCCATCTGTTGTCTCAGGGATCGAGACGTGGCTGCACGATCCGTTACAGCCATGCGGAGAAGATGCCTGTCATCTCGACTGCTAGTGATACGAGGCCGTTGGGATCCAGCACGGCATTCCGTATTATCCTCCTGAACCCACCGATTCGACCAATGCGAGCAGCAATGCTGCGATACGATAAACCGCAATCGCGATAGGCTACAATCCGACCGTTATCAAAGTCAGTAACGTGATGGTACGTATTTCTCCTCCTTACACGAAGCATCACAACAACGTTTAACCAGGCAACGCCCGTAAACTGCTTTTGTGTATGAGAAATCGGTTCGAAACTTTCCTCATGTCAGCATGTTGTAGGTGTCGCCACCGGCGCCAACCTTGTGTGAATGCTCTGAAAAGCTAATCATTTGCATATCACAGCATCCTCTTCCTGTCGGTTAAATTTCGCGTCTGTAGTACGGCATTTTCGTGGTGTAGCAATTTTAATGGCCAGTAGTGTAGTTTGGGGATTTTGCTGCCATTCTCGTAACGCCGTCAACGTAACTTTACTGCATTTATTAAGGGTATTTTCTGTCTGTGTTTTAATTGATCATCATAGGACCATTTCCATTTTATCTGTGACGTCCTTTTCTTGAATAAACATAATTCAACACGATTTTCTGTCGGATGCATCAATTACAGACGTTAGAATAGAACCCTTGCTATTAAATTATTCGTTTTAGTATATTTTATTAACTCAAACTTTTCGCCAAGGCATAGACTGTTTGACTGCAGGATCACAGCTAGAGGTTATTATTTGCAGCAAGTTATCTGCGCGGCATGAAAGCAGACGCGCGCGGCTTGACCCTACGACTACATCGAGCTATTCTTTTCAGAGCCGTGCATAGCCCGAGGTAACGAGGCAACTGGTTTGCTCGTATGGGATGCTGTTTGGAAGAGCAACTACTCAGCTGCAGCAAACGTTAGGAACTGCCGCAGACTACAGATAGAAAAAGATTGTATCTTTAAACTGTGCAAAGGATTTTTTTCTTATAATTACAGTGTGGCTTCTATGACTCCTCAAGTTCGACATTCGACAAAAATCCTCGAAAAAGCACGCTTTCTCTTAAATATTACCGCGCTATGTCAGCCCCTTTTTTTAACTAAAATTTAATATTCAGACACAACGTATAAGCCGGCATTTTCACGATTCCAGCAAGGTACAACAAATTTATGTTCGTCACGCGATGTAACCGGAATATGAGTTCAAAATCAGGGCTCAATCAGCATGAAATTGATAACAAGCCAGAAGAGCGTTCGAGGCAGTAGAATCATTTTGCCTTCTGTCGCAAATGCTTGTTCTCTAGGCTTTTTAAATGACGTTCCAAAGAAAGATCGTCTTCTTGATGATGATGTTTGGTTTGTGGGGCGCTCAACTGCGTGGTTATCAGCGCCCGTACAATTACCCAGTCTTTGCTCAGTCCAATTTCGCCACTTTCCTGGATGATGATGAAATGATGAGGATAACACAAACACCCAGTCATCTCGAGGCAGGTGAAAATCCCTGACCCCGCCGGGAATCGAACCCGGGACCCCGTGCTCGGGGAGCGAGAACGCTACCGCGAGACCACGAGCGGCGGACAAGATCGTCTTCTTGCCTCCAAGGTTCCCACCTGAGGTCACGGAGTCTATCCGAAACACATTCGTACTGATCAAGGAAACCGAAAACACTAACAGCACATTTGTGAATTGCATCGATGTCTTCCTTAAGATTGACCTGGTGAGAATCACAAACACTAGAGCGTTACTTTAGAATGGGTAACACAAGCTTTTTCATACCAATGCTGCGGCCGTACGAGAACAACATACACACGACTGAGTGAACCACACAAAGCTACGCTTTATCAGAACTTGCTATTCATATTTTAGATCTGTGAAGTCAAACCTCGTCCAACCACCTTGACTTATGTTTCCCATAACAATGATGAAAACTTGTCCATACGGGAGCAAACTATCAACGCATGTCGGGGACGTTGGGACGTTAAATGCATTATCTTAACGTATCCCTTATTATCTCGCTCAGTGTCACGTGGATAATGAACAATATTTGTTTCTCCTTCTAATTCTGATAAACCGGTACTTCAGTTTACAAAAAAAAAAGGTCTTTTACGTGACGGCCCACGCCTCACAATGTACAGGATGAGTCAAAAAAGACTTTACAATTTTGTAATGTTATAAAAATTTATTGAGATAATTTACAGAATGGGTGGACGTGTCATTTTGTAGCAAACATTTTGATTCGATGTGACTACCACATGTGACGCGGCAAACATCCCACCGGTAACCAATTTCTTCCAATACTCGTTGCAGCAAATCGGGCGTAACTTGTGCAATGGCAGCGTAGATTCTGTTTTTCAGGTCGGCTAAATTGTTTGGTAGGGGAGGAACATACACATGGTCTTTAATGAAACCCCAGAGAAAAAAATCTAGTGGTGTCAAATCTGGGGAGCGAAGTGGCCACGCGATTTGTCCCTCGCGGGATATTACCCCTAGATGCAATGTTTCAAGATTCATTTCCAAGTAAGTAATCTAGGCATATACTATAATACAGGGTGCGTCAAAAAATGTATACACACTTTGAACTGTCATAGACAATTTATTTCCCATTCTACAAGGTTAAATATCTGTGAGAAAGTAATGTTATGTTTCTTCAACAGGTGGCAGCAGTGGCAAGGAAGTAACTGTAACATAGCGGACGTGCGTTTGAGCTTTGAAGCGCGGAAGCAGATAATTAAGTGGTACTGGAAGTTTGAGAATGTAGCTGCGGTTCGAAGACAGTGGAGAAGTGAGTATGGTACATAACCACCTTCAAGGTTAACAATTACACGTCTACGAGACAAATTCGAAATTCATGGAACAGTGTGTGATGTGCATAAAGGTCGATCAGGGCCACCTCGTAGAGCTACAAGTGATGATTCCACAATTGCAGTCTTGGAAATGTTTCAGCGTTCGCCTCAAAAATCTTCAAGGCAAGCGTCACTTGAGACTAATGAAGTGCTAGTAGTGTGCTACGCATTCTGAAGAAAGGTAAGTTTCGTGTGTACATTCCAAGGCTGGTGCAACAGTTAAGTGACGACGATCCAGGTCGAAGGTTAGAATTTTGTGAATGTGTTCAGGAGATGGTGAGACGTGAACCGGGATTTATGGGTAGCATAATTTGGTCGGATGAAGCCCAATTCAAACTCAATGGAACTGTCAATAGGCACAATTGTGTGTACTGGGCTGAAGATAATCCTCACATTACAGTTGAAAAGGCTGTGAATTTGCCTGGTGTAAATGTGTGGTGTGGTTTGTCTGCAAGGGGACTCATTGGGCATCGGGTTTCCTGCACGCTCTCGAGACCTCACGCCGCTGGATTTCTTCTTATGGGGCACAGTAAAAGATGAGGTGTACAAATGTAAACCACGTAACCTGGACACACTTTGGAATGAGATTCAGGCAGTGTGCGCAGAAATCTCATTGGACACTTTGGTACGATGTACGGAATCAGTATTGATGCTGAAGGCCACTAGTTTGAACATTAAAGGCCACCAGTTTGAACATTAATCACATTTGCAAAGTACATTTATTTTTTTAATTGGGCTTTAAGCTTTCCATTTCCAGAAATTTAACATTGTAGAACGGGAAATAAATTTTCTAAGACGCTTCAAAGTGTGTATACATTTTTTGACGCACTCTGTATACGTATAGCTCCCATAGGAATCGCGAACCCTATTTACGGCACGCACAGAGGCGTTTCATCACTCTTTCTTCCAAAGCTCTATATGCGAATGGAAAGGGAAGAGGCCCTAATAAGTGGTACAATGAGACGTACTCCTTGCCATGGACTTCACAGTGGTTTGAAGACTATAGATGTAGGTGCAGAAGCACGTCATCGCATAAATGTTGGTGGAAGGCAGACAAAAGGCAAGCAACACCCACGAGGTTGTCGAGAGGACGGAGCTGGACGTGACTATTAAAGGCGGAGAGTCACGCTATGGAGCTTCGTCAGCGGCTGAGGCTGCGCTGTCAGCATCCGTGCCCATCCCCCACACCACACAGGCGCCAGCGTTATCTACACGTTACGATCTACTCTGCAGGACATGCGATACCGACGCGGAGGCACCCCTACCCGGAGGTGCACCGGACCCGAGCGTACGCTTCTCGGTATGGTTGGGTGGGAGATATCGTCGAAACATGAGCGCGCGATCTATCAGTAAGTTAGTTGCTAATTTATGCTCAAAGCTACTGCGCTGCTAATTTTATTTTACATATAACAATGTGCAACAGAGCCGTCTTATACGAATGACAGGCTTCTAAGTTCTTGTTACTCACAAGTTTAATTGAATCCTCTTTAAATTTGAACTAAACTTAGAGACATTTCCCAGGATTTTGCGAAAAATAAATATCGGACAGTTGATCTTCTACGAATATTATTCTTATTTTTAAAATTGAAAGACTAATTATATTTCAGTGTTCTATATGTGATCATGGAGATTATAAAAAATGTGTTTTTGATACATCTCAAATCAAAATTAATATGCCAATAAATTTTTTAGTACTAAGACTGGATTAGCTATTCGTACTAACTTATACGTCAGCTAAGGCCGTAAAGGTTGTGCTCGAACAGCTCTGAAGGATAACTTAGGACTGTATCTGAGGCTACAGTTTGCTCGATACGCCAACATTTCGCCAGTATCAAAACAATGAAAGTAAAAGCAGGCGAGATATCAGGAAAAAATACAGCCCTACAACTGAAGTTATCATAATATTAGTAAATTATAAGAAGAAAAAAGATAATTTTATAAAAGTTATGCTAGTACTTTCTAATATAAAAAAAATTGTGGCTGTGTACAAATGAGTAATCCTATGTGATTACCAAACCACACAAGTAGTATACAAAAATTAAAATTAAGTGATGTGGCTAATATAGGGACGGTTTGGTGTTGTTTTCGTGCGTTTCAAGAGATTAAATATTGAGCCACATACGAGGAGAAAAAGAGACAAACATTACAAATAGTGTAGACTGGATTTAGAAACCGATGTTCATCAGTAAGTGACATTTGAGACTAAAAAAAGAAATACGGTGACAAAGAACGTAGGGACACGACTAAATCGATATAGAAAGCTACAGGAAAGTGTATCCAAACACTAACGAGTTTCGTACCAGCTTGTCAGATAAAGTGTGACTAAAGGAAAAATTAAGATAGAATCAGATTACTAAAACAGTGCAGCAACAGTCTGTTTGATTGATTTCGTCATTCTATGAGCTACCATAATGCACTTTCCGTATGTACGTGGCATAACTTTTTATAATTACATTAAATTGGCACAAGTATTTTAAGGGTGAGAGAGAGACCGAGAAAAAAAGTATTAAAGTGACGTGTTGCCTAGCTGTCATATTTGCACTCGTCTGCTCGTGAAGAACATTCCAATAAAGCGATTGTCGCGAGTACACAAATGGCGATACTTTACGGTCCGTTTTGAAATCTTTGCATTCAAAATTAACTTAATGAACCTTATGCGGGAATTAGCTGATAAATTTCTTTCATTGCAGTGATGTTGAATTCGTGGCAGGCAACAGTAGCTAATTATTTCCGAGCGGTCTTCGGTATATTACGTAATAACAGTTGACTCACGATTGTTGCCCTATGGAAAAGACGAGGCACCTGGCGACTGGTGTGGGCACTGTTGATGGAAAAACTGTTAACTTTCTTTCTGAAGGGATAATTGTGGTCAGAAGATTCCGTATTAAATATGTGTAAATGCGAATGTGTATTTCAGAATAGAAAGTTAAACTTTAAATATACGTAACTGGAGCGAGTGCGGTGATTCGTTAATACCGCTGAGGGGCAGTAAAGCGGACATCTGGAGAAAATAAATTGACGATTCTCTAGTGAAACTGTCATAAATACTGCCACATAGACAACGGAACAGGGGAGCGGAAAAAAAGAATGAGTTCACTGTGAGCAGGATGAAAGAGAGAGAAATGCATATACAGTATCATTCGTAAAGCTAAAGTAAACGAAAACACAGGGATTAAGCGATAATAGTGGCAGAAACGGAGCCAATATGTGAAGACCTCCCTCAAAGATGGTTGTATATCATATTTTTATCAAAGTTGTTGAGATTTCACTGCAATACAATGATACAGCACAGGGGACATGCTACCATAGTAACATGCTTTTTTATGTTTACAATTTGAGTTATTTACAGCTGTGAAGTTGACCATAATAGGAGAACGTTGTATACCAAAGAAAATGGCGGACTTAGCAGATGTCAAGTTTCACTCCAAATCACATTGTATAGGTCAATAAAAGCAGAGAAAGAAAAAAAAATCCATTAACTTGGAAGCAGAGTGTCATACTGCTGGTAAAGACGTGCCTGAAAAAAACTGCATCAAAAGCGGTACGTATAAGAACGTTGTAATTCATCATAGCCTAAGAATTGTACACTAGAATAATTTGCTTGATCTGGCCATTGATTTGGCAAAACAACAACTGGACAAGGATACTTTTGTGCATTGGCACAAACACTAGCAAAATTTTTGACAGGTTTTTAAACTGTCCAGTTACAACTGTTAAATTATAATGTCCAGCAATACCACACAGCCAGGAGGAAGATTTTTCAGCAACAGAGCAAGAAATTTCTGAAGCCATCGAGTACTCAAAAACAACAAATCAAATGTTGAAGACTCCATTATAGCAGAATTATTGGATTGGTTAGAATAAAAGATTATAAACGATTGACAATTGCTTTTAGAGATCATAAGTAAAACTGAAAAGATTCCAGAAGAGTGGAAAATAGCATTAATCCACACGTTACATCAAAAGAGAGACAAACAATATGTTAACAAGTACAGGAGAGTTACTTCTGCTAATGGTATACAAAATATTATCAAAATACTGCTGGACAGTGGTGTAGAAACTTTAGACAAACAACTGGGAAAATATCAGGGAGGTTTTAGAAAGGGAATATCCTGCACAGAATAGATTTTTAACTTAAAATCAATGATTCACCATAGAAAGTTAACCAGCAAACCTATAACAGTATCATTTATTGATTTCAAAAAAGCATCTGATTCGGTAGATAGAGAAACCATCTCAGCCATTTGAAATAAAACTGGTGTAAGACAAGGGGATGGCTTATCATCTTTACTGGTTAACTGTGTTCTAGAAATAATGGTAAAGATCTGGAATTTGGAGCTAAGGAATTACAAAATTGAACCAATAATTCTATGAAGAAAAATAAATGAAATTAAGGTAAACTGCCTGGCCTTTGCAGACGATTCTGCAATACTTTCAGAAAATCTGATAGACGCAGTTATGCAAATAAACCTTGTGAAACAAATAGCAAATAGAGCTGGTCTCAAAATTTCAGCTAAAAAGCAAAATTAATTACAGGCATAAAAATGTACCAAAATTCATAGAAACACATATAGTAAAATAGAACGAGTAAGTAAATTCAAATATTTCGAAGAAACTATACAACAGTATGGACTAGAAAAATTTGGAGTATATGTAAGAATTAACAAAATGGAGAGAGCATATGGTTTGACAAAGAATATTAACAAGAAATGCGAATGTCGAAAAACAAAACAAACACTATATCACAGTGGTACAACCAGAATGTTTATATGAATGTGAATGCCTAACAATTTGGACGGAATAGAGGTACCTGAAAAACGGATAGTTAAAAAAAAATAATGGGTGCATTACAAACTACAGATGACTGGAAAATGAGAGGTAATGAATCTACAAAAATATACAGAAAATATCAGAAGTAAGGGCTAAAAGCAGATAATTTTTTTTTGAAACCTCTACTGAATGAATGAGGACAGGTTCACGAAGCAAATATTCCTGTATTTCTGGAAGAAGAAATCGACAGCAGCATGGATTACAAAACCAAGGAAAGATCTAGAAAGAAACGACATTGAAGAATCGAAAATAACAGATAGAAATCTTTTTAAGAATAAAATATTAAACACAGAAGGCTTTCAACACAGAAGGAAATAGTAACTGGGATCAACATGGACAGAAGGAAGGAAAAGAAAACATGGGGATAAGATAAAGAAGTACTGGAAAAATAGAAAACAAGAAGGAAAGAAGAGTAACTGAAGTTGTTACATGATTCTTGTTGGTCAATAAGCAAACAAAAAATAATAATTTAAAAAAATAATTCAAGAAATAAAAACACAAATTCAGAGCTTTCAAACTGATTCAGGTTGTACACATTCAATGGCTGAAAGATGGTAATTTTGATAATTTATACATAAAATTAATTTTAAATTAAGATCCATCGGACTCACTGTCTTGCTTCTACATTGTGATCTGTAATTCACAAGTCACTGTACACTGTGTTGGAGGACACTGTGTACCATTTCACCTACCCTACATTCAGCGAAAAGACGAGGAACCTAAATCAGGATGGCCGGGCGCGGGTTTGAACCGTCGTACTCTCGAATGCGAGTCCAGTGTGCTAACCACTGCACCATCTCGATCGGTACAAAACGGCTCTGTATATAGCTCTTTACATGTTCCAGTACCTCTTATCTTACGTGAACTGTATGTTGGATACGAATAGTGTTTTCGCGAAAATATCGAAAACTATTTCTTGAGGGTATTTTTGTCCTGTCGTTGCAACTACAAAAATGCCTGATTTTTTTCACTACACGCGTTTCACTCCATTGAAGTAAAGCATCATCAGTGGTCTTTATCTCAATAAAGCGAAACGCAACGCAACATAAAATTCAACCTGACGAGCCAGAACATTATGAACACCTGCTCAACGGAGTATAGCCCAGCGTTAGAATGCAATACATCAGCGATACTGCATGGCATGAATTCGACAAGTCGTTTTCAGGTTTTTGGAGGTATGAGGCACCAGATGTCTACTGACTGGTAACAAAGTACCCGTAAATTAAAGACCAGAGGTTTGGACTCGCGAAGCTCGTGTCCAATAGCGTCCCAACTGTGTTACATCGGACTCAGATCAAGCGAAGTTGGTGGTCAAGTCACCAACATGAGTTCAGTATGAGGCTTCTCACACCACTGTACGACGCTTCTGATCTCGTGACACGAACGTTTCCCCACTGGAAGACGCCATCGCCATCGGGGAAAACACCATAACATGAAGGCACGGAGGCGGTCCGCAGCAATATTCACATTGTACTCAGCTGTCACGGTGTCTTCGATTCCTACCACACGCCCCTTGGAAACCCTCGGGAATCTCTCCCATAGCACATTACTGCCCTCAGCATCCGTGGCGCGGCGCACGTTTCGAAAAGCCGTTCTCCTAGATAACTACGTACCCAGACACAACTATCGTCCTGGCGTAAAAAGAAACGAGATTCATCCGACCAGGTGACACTTTCCCATTGGTCCACTGTTCAGCCTTTATGACTTCATGTCCACACCAAACGGAATTGGCGATGACGTTGGACCGACATGGGAACATGTAGGAGCCCCACGATCAACAACGTGCGCTTAAAAATGTGCTTCGAAACACTTGTGCCCGCAACATCATTGTAATCTGTCGTTAGATCTGCCACAGATCGCTACCTATCCTGATTTACACAGCGGGCAAACCCCCGATATTCGCCCTCTGGGATGAGGGGTTGACGTCCAACACTTTGTTGCGTACTCGTGGTTTCATTACCGTTCAGCTACTTTCCACTGATGCTCGCGACAGTAGGACGCTAAGGCTAAGCGCAAATTGAGACGCGTACAGCACGTGTGACGTCGCGCACACGTATTTAGCACGCGCCGGTTGGCGACGCTCTGCGCTAACAGAATCGAAGCGCGCGAACCCTATAGTCCTTCTCAGGCGAATTTACAGAAACTATTCAGTAAAAATATTTGATTTTTGCCTTACTTGTAACGTTATATGTCAGCTTCGTAGCGAAGAGCCCATCATCTCGCTAATGGCCATACTTATTGTGATGTATGCGAGGGTTGGAACTTTAATAGTGGTAACTATTTATTTTCAGCTCGTACCAAATAGACACGTGTTTCAAACCTTTACTGACCATCAAAGTAGTCACCAGCATTGTGCATAAACCGTTGCCAGCGATGTGGAAGTCGTAGGATTCTTTTAGCAGTGCCAGTTGTGTTGACAGTTCGAGCGGCATCTACATCTACATCTACATCCATACTCCGCAAGCCACCTGACGGTGTGTGGCGGAGGGTACCTTGAGTACCACTATCGGTTCTCCCTTCTATTCCAGTCTCGTATTGTTCGTGGAAAGAAGGATTGTAGGTATGCCTCTGTGTGGGTTCTAATCTCTCTGATTTTATCCTCATGGTCTCTTCGCGAGATATACGTAGGAGGGAGCAATATACTGCTTGATTCCTCGGTGAAGGTATGTTCTCGAAACTTCAACAAAAGCCCGTAGCGAGCTACTGAGCGTCTCTCCTGCAGAGTCTTCCACTGGACTTTATCATCTCCGTAACGCTTTCGAGATTACTAAATGATCCTGTAACGAAGCGCGCTGCTCTCCGTTGGATCTTCTCTATCTCTTCTATCAACCCTATCTGGTACGGATCCCACACTGCTGAGCAGTATTCAAGCGTACTGTAACCTACTTCCTTTGTTTTCGGATTGCATTTCCTTAGGATTCTTCCAATGAATCTCAGTCTGGCATCTGCTTTACCGACGATCAACTTTATATGATCATTCCATTTTAAATCACTCCTAATGCCTACTCCCAGATAATTTATGGAATTAACTGCTTCCAGTTGCTGACCTGCTATATTGTAGCTAAATGATAAGGGATCTTTCTTTCTATGTATTCGCAGCACATTACACTTGTCTACATTGAGATTCAATTGCCATTCCCTGCACCATGCGTCAATTCGCTGCAGATCCTCCTGCATTTCATTACAATTTTCCATTGTTACAACCTCTCGATATACCACAGCATCATCCGCAAAAAGCCTCAGTGAACTTCCGATGTCATCCACAAAGTCATTTATGTATATTGTGAATAGCAACGGTCCTACGACACTCCCCTGTGGCACACCTGAAACCACTCTTACGTCGGAAGACTTCTCTCCATTGAGAATGACATGCTGCGTCCTGTTATCTAGGAACTCTTCAATCCAATCACACAATTGGTCTGATAGTCCATTTGCTTTAACTTTGTTCATTAAACGACTGTGGGGAACTGTATCGAACGCCTTGCGGAAGTCAAGAAACACGGCATCTACCTGGGAACCCGTGTCTATAGCCCTCCGAGTCTCGTGGACGAATGGCGCGAGCTGGGTTTCACACGATCGTCTTTTTCGAAACCCATGCTGATTCCTACAGAGTAGATTTCTAGTCTCCAGAAAAGTCATTATACTCGAACACAATACGTGTTCCAAAATTCTGCAACTGATCGACGTTAGAGATATAGGTCTATAGTTCTGCACATCTGTTCGACGTCCCTTCTTAAAAACGGGGATGACCTGTGCCCTTTTCCAATCCTTTGGAACGCTACGCTCTCCTAGAGACCTACGGTACACCGCTGCAAGAAAGGGGGCAAGTTCCTTCGCGTACTCTGTGTAAAATTGAACTGGTATCCCATCAGGTCCAGCGGCCTTTCCTCTTTTGAGCGATTGTAATTGCTTTTCTATCCATCTGTCATCTGTTTCAATATCTACCATTTTGTCATCTGTGCGACAATCTAGAGAAGGAACTACAGTGCAGTCTTCCTCTGTGAAACAGCTTTGGAAAAAGACATTAAGTATTTCGGCCTTTAGTCTGTCATCCTCTGTTTCAGTACCATTTTGGTCACAGAGTGTCTGGACATTTTGTTTTGATCCACCTACCGCTTTGACATAAGACCAAAATTTCTTAGGATTTTCTGCCAAGTCAGTACATAGAACTTTACTTTCGAATTCATTGAACGCCTCTCGCACAGCCTTCCTCACACTACATTTCGCTTCGCGTAATTTTTGTTTGTCTGCAAGGCTTTGGCTATGTTTATGTTTGCTGTGAAGTTCTCTTTGCTTCCGCAGCAGTTTTCTAACTCGATTCTTGTACCACGGTGGCTCTTTTCCATCTCTTACGATCTTTCTAGGCACATACTCATCTAACACATATTGTACGATGGTTTTGAACTTTGTCCACTGATCCTCAACACTATCTGTACTTGAGAAAAAACTTTTGTGTTGAGCCATCAGGTACTCTGAAATCTGATTTTTGTCACTTTTGATAAACAGAAAAATCTTCCTACTTTTTTTTAATATTTCTATTTACGGCTGAAATCATCGATGCAGTAACCGCTTTATGATCGCTGATTCCCTGTTCTGCGTTAACTGTTTCAAATAGTTCGGGTCTTTTTGTCACCAGAAGGTCTAATATGGTATCGCCACGAGTCGGTTCTCTGTTTAACTGCTCAAGGTAGTTTTCAGATAAAGCACTTAAAAAAAATTTCACTGTATTCTTTGTCCCTGCCACCCATTATGAACGTTTGAGTCTCCCAGTCTATATCCGGCAAATTAAAATCTCCACCCAGAACTATAACATGGTGGGGAAATCTACTCGAAATATTTTCCAAATTATCTTTCAGGTGCTCAGCCACAACAGCTGCTGAGCCAGGGGGCCTATAGAGACATCCAATTACCATGTCTGAGCCGGCTTTAACCGTGACCTTCGCGCAAATTATTTCACATTTCGGATCTCCGTCAATTTCCTTCGATACTATTGCACTTCTTATCGCTATAAACACGCCTCCCCCTTCACTATCCAGCCCGTCCCTGCGGTATACATTCCAATCTGAGTTTAGAATTTCATTACTGTTTACATCTGGTTTCAGCTAACTTTCTGTCCCTAGTACTATGTGGGCATTGTGACTGCTTATTAATGAGAGCAGTTCTGGGACCTTTCTATAGACGCTCCTGCAGTTTACTATTAGCAGACTAATATTGTTATTCCCTGTTACATTTTGCCTACTCCTACCTTGCCGCGTCTCAGGAGGCTTCTTGTTGGGCCTAGGGAGGGAATTCTCTAACATAAAAAACCCACATGTGCACTCCACACGTACTCCGCTACCCTTGTAGCCGCTTCCTGTGTGTAGTGCATGCCTGACCTATTCAGGGGGACCCTACATTTCTCCACCCGATAGCGGAGGTCGAGAAATTTGCACCCCAGATCTCCGCAGAATCGTCTGAGCCTCTGGTTTAAGCCTTCCACTCGGCTCCAAACCAGAGGACCGCGATCGGTTCTGGGAACGATACTACAAATAGTTAGCTCAGATTCCACCCCGCGAGCGAGGCTTTCCGCCTTCACCAACTCCGCCAACCGCCTGTACGAACTGAGGATGACCTCTGAACCCAGACGGCAGGAGTCATTGGTGCCGACATGAGCAACAATTTGCCGTCGGGTGCACCCAGTGCTCTCTGTCGCCGCCGGCAGGGCCTCCTCCACATCTCGGATGAGACCCCCCGGCAAGCAGACAGAGTGAACACTGGTCTTCTTCCCCGACCTTTCCGCTATTTCCCTAAGGGGCTCCATCACCCGCCAAACGTTGGAGCTCCCAATCACTAATAAACCCCTCCCCCCGTGTGCCTGCTCGGACCTTGCTGAAGGAGCGACCACATGTCCACTCAGAGGCAGAGTGGGCGATGCCACACGGCCAGCCTCCACATTGACCCTCCGCCTCGTGCGCCGCGAACGCCGCTGAACCCGCCACTCCCCGTGGGGAGAGGGTGACCCAACCGCGCCCGGTACCCTCGAAGATGTCTCGACAGCAGGGACAGTGGGTGAAGCATGTAACACCTGGGGTGTACCATGCGACGCACCAGACTCCCCACTGCCGCTACACTCCGAGGCAGCAGCCTGCAGACGGCTGACCGCGGCCATCAACATGTTCAGCTGTTCGCGAACAGTGGCCAGCTCCTCCTGCGTCCGTACACAGCAGTCACACATCCTATCCATCCTAAAAAATCAATTTACTGTAGAGTGTTAATCAACTTTTAACTAGACTGCTAGTTCACTAAAGGCGGGTGATAGTTGACTAAACTGTGGTTACTAGACACTTCTTGTAGAAAACAATGAAAATAGCACTACCTGTCTCTGGACTGTATCAAAACAATCACTAGCACTACTGGCACTGTGGTTGACTAAAGGGACTCTCTCTTACTGTATTCAAAACAAACACGAAATCCATGGAACACTATTACTAGCACTCGACAATTAAAGCTTCTTAAAAGCAAAAACACACGGAAGAAGAAGTGACAAGTAAGAAAAATACAGTTAATACTTAAATTAGCGTAGCTCGCTGCACAGCAGACGTGACACAGACGGCAGTTACGACGACACACGGTCTATTCCCCGACGAATTTGTAGCAGTTCTGAAGCGAATGCCGTGAACTGTTTCCTTCAGTTTAGAAATCGAGTTGAACCCACGAAATATTAAGTCAGGGGAGTGCAGTTGGTGGTATAGCACGTAGCAGCCCCATCAATCAAACAAATCAGTAACAGGTTGCACTGTACGTGCTTGGGCATTGTCCTGAAAAATGATGGTCAGGTCCTTCAGAAAGTGTCATCACTTCTGTCTCTAAGCTGGTCGTAGGTCGTGTTCCAAAAATGAACAGCATAGAGACAGAAGTGATGACACTTTCTGCAGGACCTGACCATAATTTTGCAGAACAATGCTCAAGCACGTACAGTGCAAGCTATTACTGATTTGTTTGACTGATGGGGCTGCTAAGTGCTGTACCACCTACTGCACCCCCCCCCCCCCCGACTTAAGCCCTCGTGAGTTCAACTCGATTTATAAACTGAAGGAAACACTTCACGGCAGTCGCTTCAGAACTGCTACAAATTCGTCGGGCAATAGAGAGCGCCGTTCGAACTGTCACTGTTAAGAGTACTCTACGACTTCCACATCGCTGGCAACGTGTTATACACAATGCTGGTGACTACTTTGAAGGTCAGTAAAACTTTAAAAACGTATCTATTTTGTATGAGCTGTAAATAAATAACTGCCACTATTAAAGTTCCAACCCTCGTACATTTTAGTTAAGACACTGAGCAGAATTCGAAAAGTTTGTAATGAAAAAGAGACGTCGCTATGATTTTTCGTTTGGTTCGTGTTACATGATATGTTGCTGTATATGAAATTTAGCTAACATTTTGAATTTTTCTTTAAAGTTGGGAACAGTTCTCTTATTTGTCTCCGATCTCGAGAAAATGGATCCTACATAGCGCTTTCACTCTCGGTCTCACGCCCGCGAGACTGAAATATTCACAACCCTCATATTTCCTAAACCGCACGAGACATCGAAACGAGATTTTAGCGAATGATAGCACACAAGGAGGATAGTATTTTACCAATTCGTAAACACACGGAACTTTTTTATCTATGGCGATATATCAGAAGTTATACTTTCTATTTTATTTTTCCACTCCAATGACTAATTTTTTAAGAGTTATCGACAGCTAGTGAAACAAGAGTTTCCTAGTATGAAAATAAACATGAAATTTCTTCTCTTGTGTTACTGCAAACCGACACAATGATGCTTTTTGTAAGCCATTGAGCTCTCTGGTCGCCAATTACTTGTTTAAAGAGACACTCTGTTTCAGAATTCTGTCGCAATAGCTGCTGCAAGATGAGTTAGTGCAAATTATACGGTGTTTCGGCAAAAGAAGTACAATTAAACCTGTCAACAAGAGAAATGTGGCCGTTACTAATAAATAGTGATGCTTCTTCGAATGAGAAAAGGTTAACAATTCACACAAAAATAATTCGCCAATTCTGTTGGATTTTGGTTGAATCCCAGTAACCCAGCGTATTTTCAACATTGAACGACTGGAATGGAAACTTACGAAATGATTTTAGTTCTTTTCTTCACCTGAGTAGTATGAGAGTACCCTTGAGGCGGGATGCCACATACATGCCAGAGGCTGGTTACTCACCTACGGCTTGCCAAACTGACAATGTGTGATTCGGAATAAAATAGCTGTTACTGAGGAAAGTAAACAACAGCCGGCCATTTTCGCCGTTTCCGAGATGCTCGCTCCCAGGCGCCAAGCCATAAGAGTCTACTCTTTGTCAGGGTCGCTCATGTCATCGGTTTTCAACATTTGTGGTACGTTTCATTGTTAGAATGATTTCCCACTCTTCTCTGCTCCGCTTATATACTTTCATTACCGCGCCATGAGGCCGCAACGGCACTAGGCGGCATTTAGATTCGCAATTGGGAGTGACCATAATGTTTTGGCTCATCAGTATATTCTGTAATACGACTGCCAGTATCACTGTTTGACAGTTTGTGTAGCCCATTATCGGTCATCACTCTGCAGCGGAGTGTGCGGCGATCTGAAACTTCCTGGCGAATTAAAACTGTGTGCCGGGCTGGGATTCGAACTTGGGACCTTTGCCCACGTGGCCTGTTTGCCGACATCCCAGTAAACATGGTAAAACTCTGTGCCACACGTATAATATCGCCGTCACTCAGCCGGTTTCCAAATATTGAGGAATATCAGAAAAACTGTCAAGAACCCTTCTGGAGTTAACATGTTCCTTGCGCATTCTATCGCATATCTTTATATCCTAATGTAAGGCAAAGTCAAGCAGTTCAGCCACTGAGCGAAGCGGTGCAGTTGTTAAGACACTGGGCAAGAATTCGGGAGGAGTGGGTTTCAAATCGCTGTCCGGACATTCAGATTTAGGTTTCCCTAAATCAACACAGGCGAATACCGTTCTTGCAATCTGTCTCTAACGACGTCGTCAACGGAACACTAAACCAAAATCTTCCCCCATTCGCCCTTCCTTGCGTTACAGTCTCCATCGACAGGTTAACAGGGAGTGATAGACTTGCAGCCTTGCATATTTTATATCACTGTTCCCGGAAAGCGAATTCCAGAACTTACTTATAAAGTGGGAGGAATATTTAATTCTGTGTAATATCTTGTAATTATTGTTCGCTGCTCAAAAAAATGGGCCCACCAAGGTAATCTTCTTACCGGGTAGGTAATCAGACTGTTCCCTTCTTAGAATTCAGAGAACTGTCATTCTCTATAAGGCAAATCGTTTAGAGCGCTCCTGAGTTTTGTTCACCTGGAAGCGTTACTTCACAGGCCACTATAAATGAAGAGAAAAAGGTGTGTTAATTTATTTAGTAAATCTACGAGCGCAACAAACGCTAAGCTCTTATTCTGCCACTGTCTGCACACGTTAGTCAGAATATATTGCTCCTTGCTGTACACCTCTTAACAAAGAAGAGAAATCATAAAAAAAATACGGAAAGAAGGGTCATGTAAAAGAAGAAACTCCAGTTTCTCTGGAGTAGTACTTAGCATTGTAGGGACTGCATGATGAACTTGGAAGTATAAATTTGTCACCTTGCTTAAAACACTGAGTGCATCCCCATAATATTTCGTTGTCTTCAATGTTCGACAGAATGACATGTTCGTAATATTACTGGAATGGCATTCTTCCAACACTGAAGACAGCATAATATTCCGGAGATGGCACTCAAAGTGTTAAACATATTTTATTCTTGTATTAACCCGACGTGTTTATATCACTGTAAAATGAATTATAGGTGAGTAAACAATCGCCCAGCTAAGGAAGGGTAACGAGTGAAATCAGTCTAAGTACGCTCTGGTACAGACCATATAATGGTCTGTGAAACTTTAACGCAAATATAGTTGTATTTGCATTATGCTCGACTAGGGAGACGAATTTAATGCTTAATTGTAAGAACTAAGTTACCTGGTTTTGGTGGTTTGCTATATTGAAACAAAGCATCGAACTCTGTTTTCTTGCATGGTTGTTCGTTGTTTTTCTTTTCCACAAGAGACTGTGAGTTATTGTGCAGCTCGCCATTCATGCTAGAAAAGAAAAGATTAAATCTTTAGAGGAAAACTTAGTTTTTATTTGCATACAACATAAATTAGATACCATAACTACGGAATTATTCATCAGTGCTATATTAGAAGAAACATATCATTAATATCTAAAATACAGTGACGAATTAAGTACAAACGATACCTATAAAATAAAGAATAGATGCAAACGTAACACAACTTTATGAGGATGAGATAAGACCTGGGGTACATCAAAAGGATTTCCATAATCATACTGTTTTAGGTGAGGACGTAAAACTCGCACCATAGGACCAAACAGCTCACAGGATCAAGTCCGCGAAAAGTGAAAGTTTTTGCGTCATTATTTTCGCTCATAGTCCGAGGTGCGAAGTTATGGTAGAAAACACAAATATATACAGCCTTTACGAACTGTACATATGCTAACATATGACAAGTCTTTGATGCTCTCTGTTGGCCGCTCGTGTAACTATGTAAAATACGCAAAATTATTCTATCGTAAATTACGGTTTTTAAATGATATTTCATGTTCATACAAATTTAATTTACTTGTCATGCGAATACGGAAACAGACCGCAAACCTCAGCGTAGAAACTTTTCTCAAGAATACACTCTTTGGCTGGTGGTCAGTTAATCAATTTCGTGCTTACAAATTACTGTTAGTCGCCTGTGAGGGAAGTACAGACACGCCATGGCAAAAAGAGGTCCCGCACTAGCCTGGAATGTGAGAGAATGTTTCATACGTGGTGGTCATTCGTTATTGAGCAACACCATGAGGGTAATCCCTACATGGTAGACTCTCGTAGCAGTACTAGAGAATGTTCAAGACGACCAAACGAGTGAGGATTCCCTTCTTGACGAAACCGGAGACGCTGGCAGCATTTCCTACGACTCTACACCTACGGCAGGATGTCGATAGACTGCCGCAATTTAATTCGGTTCTGTTCAGTTTGTAAACTGACCACTCTAACTTTATACACACCTAATCTCTGACTATAGAGATTATTGTGAGATAAACTTTGTGCTCCCCTGCCTGAAATTTGTTCTTCTGTCTTCAAGAATAGTAAAAGAATGAGGCACCACACACTAGTTCTCATAGTTAAAGTGTTTATCTAAAGAATCAGGTATGGAAACTTGATTGTATGATGGATGGCTCAAAGTCGTAATCAGAATCGTGCTGCATTGCACCTGGCATCTTGTGTTTTGAAATTAAGATATATTTTAGGCCACTACATTGCACTTAGTTGACGTTGTTCATTCAGATTACCACTTAATATGTTCAATGCTGTACAGTTGCGAGTAAGTGAATAAAGTATATTTTTGCTGACTGAAATGCATGAATGAATATGTTTCTGTCTTTTGCGCCGTTTTCTGTGTTTCATTTGCTGAGGTATTGTTGCGTCGCGAGGAAATCGGCCTTGTGAGCCAGCGCTGTAAATACATGTGCTCACTGACTATTGTTTATGGGAAAGTGCTTCAGCTGGTTTATCTCTAGTTCTTATGTTACTAAGTTACGTGTTAATATTTTGTAGGGGATGATTTTATGTAGTTTCGTCCGCCGCTCGTGGTCTAGTGGCTAGCGTTGCTGCCTCTGGAGCCCGGGGTCTCGGGTTCGATTCCCGGCCGGGTTGGGGATTTTATTTGCCCGGGGACTGGGTGTTTGTGTTCTCATCATTTCATCATCATCATTCGTCACAGAGGCTAGATTGGACTGCGTAAAAATTGGGACTTTGTACGGGCGCTGATGACCGCGCAGTTGAGCGCCCCACAAACCAAACATCATTTTATCTAGTTTCTGTTTCTTGTTGTATGATGCGTAATAATGACAGTACAAGCTATTACCAGTCCAATTAACACTTGTTTGTGAACAATGTTAGCTTATCAGAAAGAAATAGTAACTTATGGTCTGCTGGTTAGGCCTGCACGGTAGCTCAACGTGTTCGGTCAGGAGACTGACTGCCCTCTGTAATAAACGTTGGAATTTGAGAGATGTCATTTGACATCCGCACGGAACTGGAGAAGAAAAATGATGCAGAAAGATATAGAGATATATTTAACAAAACAAGGGTCAGCCTTGGTTGCTGAAGTAGAAATCTTGATTTCTAGAATGAAATTTTCACTCTGCAGTGGTGTGTGCGTTGATATGAAGCTTCCTCGCAGATTAAAACTGTGTGCTGGACCAAGACTCGTATTCGGGGTCTTTGCCTTCTGTGGGCAAATGCTCTACCGACTGAGTTACCATGAGCTCTGAGGACTGGTCGTGAGTCGTGAGTCGTGTGTGATTGCATAGCGTAATGCATAGCGTATTAACCCGATGTGTAAAAGATGGAAGGTTCGAATCTCGTCAAATAAATCGAAATTTTTAATTAAGAAAAAGGTCGATAGAGTACTTGCCCGCGAAAGGCAAAGGTCCTGAGTTCAAGTCTCGGTTCGGCACACAGTTTTAATCTACCAGGAAGTTTAGGAAATTTCATATCCGCTGCAGAGTGAAAATTTCATTCTAGAAACACCCCCCAGGCTGTGGCTAAGCCATGTCTCCGCAATATCCTTTCTTGCAGCAATTCTAGTTCTGCAAGGTTCGCAGGAGAGCTTCTGTGAAGTTTGGAAGGTAGGAGACGGGGTACTCGTGGAAGTAGATCTGTGAGGAGGGGTCGTGAGTCGTGCGTGGGTATCTTAGTCGGTAGAGCACTTTCCCGCGAAAGGCAAAGGTCCCGAGTTCGAGTCCCGGTCCAACACAGAGTTTTAATCTGCCAGGAAGTTTCATTTTATTTCTGTTGCAAATCGATTTCAGTCGCTGCGCGACAATCATCGGTGCTAGTATTAAAGCCCTAGCACTGATGATGGTCACGCAATTACTGAAATTGATTTGCAACAGAAATAAAGATTTCTACTTCAACGACCAATGCTGCCCTTCCTTTTGTTATTAATACTGGTGTGGTGGTCGTGGTGCACGCGGCTCCGGGTGGAGTCCCCACTGAAAGGCTTAGGAGGATAGTAAGAAAGACAACAAAAAAGTGGTTAGCGTTGCTACCCCTATATCGCGGATCCCGGGTTCGATTTCCGATCGGGCCGAACATTTTCTCCGCTGGGGAGTGGGAGTTCGTGTTGTCCTCATCTTCATTAGACGCGAGAGTCGCCGAAGCGTTCTAAAATAGAAAGACTTGTACCTGTCGTTTGAACAACTCCCGGCCAATAAAGCCATAATATCATTACATATCATATTAGAGGGAAATAGAAGCGAAAGTGAGTCGCTGAATTAAAGTGATGGCACCAGCTCGTACTATCTCTGTTAAAGCATTTTACCGTGGCATTAACTCTGTCATTCTTCCGTTACACGAACAGCACATCATGGCAACTTTCGGCCAAAGCTTTACAATAAAGTTTGTCCGCAGCTCGTGGTCGTGCGGTAGCGTTCTCGCTTCCCGCGCCCGGGTTCCCGGGTTCGATTCCCGGCGGGTTCAGGGATTTTCTCTGCCTCGTGATGACTGGGTGTTGTGTGATGTCCTTAGGTTAGTTAGGTTTAAGTAGTTCTAAGTTCTAGGGGACTGATAACCATAGATGTTAAGTCCCATAGTGCTCAGAGCCATTTGAACCATTTTTTTTTTTTTTTTACAATAAAGTTGCATAGTACTTTAAGTTTCTTGAGAAGCTCTTCCGTTACAACTTATTAAATAATTTTAACTTCCTAGGGTGTCGTATATCATGTATAAATGAAGTAAGCAGTAATCAGAAATCTGATATATGTAATTATATGTGCGGAACAGTTATGGGAACGCCGAAAAAGAAATTCAGAAAAAGAGAGACAAAGCCTTACAATAGCAATACCCTTGGTCCCTGTGGACACGAAACACGTTTCACGGTTTCCACATGAAAAAGCAGAGTTAAAGCAGTCGAAATATGATTTCTTTGAGGGATAGAAAAAAGCCTCGTGGTTAAATCACATTAGGAAGAAAAAGAGCTGGAGAAAGTCTCGAAGTTTCTAGTTTTCTGGAGAGAGTGACAAGCACCGGAAAAAACGTACAAGCCAAGTAGAACAGATGTATAGAGCAGCTCTCCAAAATAGCTTCAAAGAACCATCCGGCATGTCAAAGAAGCGTAGAACGACGAAGTAATGGATGGGAGCCGCAACAGCCCTTAGTGACTAACGCTCGAGTGAAGAAGAAAAGTTCTGGTAATACAGTTCATTAGAGCATTAGGTCTATCTCATAATACGCGGAAAGTATAATAAACACGGCCTTCAGTCAAAAATATTCGAGCAACTGGTCTTACAAAATAAATTAGTGCGTTTCGAACCCTGTTATTCCATCATTACGTGTGATTTGCTTCCACGTGATTTCTTTTACTCTTCAACGAGATGAAGTTGTAGGAAAGTACGTTTCAGAGAAGCTGCGATGTACAAAAATGGCTCTAAGCACTATGGGACTTAACATCTGAGGTCATCAGTCCCCTAGGCTTAGAACTGCTTAAACCTAACTAACCTAAGGACATCACACACACCCATGTCCGAAGCAGGATTCGAACCTGCGACCGTAGCAGCAGCGCGGTTCAGGACTGAAGTGCCTCGAACTGCTTTTCTTTTATACAAAAACATTTATTAAAGAAACAATGTTACACATTCCAAATACCTACTAAGTACATATACTAACCATGTACACACGTTATACATGAAATGTTTTAAACAAAAACAGTTTGATCATTACAGTTATGCTGATGGTAAAGAAATACAAAGGGAGAGTGTGTTACTGACTAAATTACCAGAAAGAATTAAGTTAAATATCAAGAAAAGTTTTTTTAAGACATTCAAACTTCAACATGAAGAAATAAAATCTGCACTTTGAATTACATGTCCTCCAATCTTAACAGAAGCATAAATAGCTCTTTGTGAAGGATACCAGCAAGTTGGTGGGATAATTTTTAGTATATTAAGGTACACAAGGAAATCGTCTCTGTGAGAGACAAAAAATGGCTCTGAGCACTATGGGACTCAACAGCTGTGGTCATAAGTCCCCTAGAACTTAGAACTACTGAAACCTAACTAACCTAGACATCACACACATCCATGCCCGAAGCAGGATTCGAACCTGCGACCGCAGCGGTCGCGCGGTTCCAGACTGTAGCGCCTAGAACCGCTCGGCCACTACGGCCGGCTGTGAGAGATAGGTTAAGGGTAGAAATTGATCTTTAACCTTCTTAGCTTAGTCACACTAGCTATGAGCATTTCACACAAATGTATGGAAGTCATCAAATACAGAATAGGGGAGATTTATGTCCATCGCACATCGGGCACAACGGCCGGCCACGCCCGGGTTCCCGGGTTCGATTCCCGGCGGGGTCAGGGATTTTCTCTGCCTCGTGATGGCTGGGTGTTGTGTGCTGTCCTTAGGTTAGTTAGGTTTAAGTAGTTCTAAGTTCTAGGGGACTGATGACCATAGATGTTAAGTCCCATAGTGCTCAGAGCCATTTGAACAACGGCCGGCAGCTGCGAGGTACATTCCTACTGGGATTTAAGGTTGAAAACTCCACTTCACAATAACACATCACTACGCGCAGCGTGCATATGTTCATGAATTTATATAAAAAAAAGAACCCTTTTGCACCAGACATACCAAAGCACCAATATTTGTGACCTAAGTCGCGGTGTATTACATTTCCCGTGTATTCAATACGGTCGCGCCCACAACTGCGAATTATGGATAATTTTAATTTATGTTCTTACGTAAGAGGCTTCTCCACAATGTGTTTGGCCTATGGCTGCGCTTTCCACTGTACGAGGCAAGAAACGCATGATATTTAGCTGTTGCACCCTGAAATTTTTTACCTTACACAATATCCCGTAAGAGACAGAATTTCAACAACTGAAAGAATATTTATGTAGCCCATATCTGCCCTGATTACGAAGATGAAGTTCTAGAATGTTATCGGATCAGTACGTGAGGCCAATAGGCGGCACATAAGCATCGCATAAAGCTCGATTCACACCACGTCAAGGAACGTCTACGCAGCCCACAATTTCTAATCGCAGCATTCGCACCAGCTACCGACAAAAAGAAATCGCACTCAAGATTACCTTGAAGGATTCTCTGCAAGAAAGTTTTGGCGTTGACGTGACTGTGGCCTCACCCGCTAAAATGTGCAGTTCACCTAGTCTCGCCACACCTGCTTTTCTTATTGCAGTAGATTTTGTACTTCAGTCTCTTATAAAATTTTATTTGGATTTTTTTCTTTATTTTCGCGACACTTTGCGAAGGTTGCACGAGGAACCGATATTTTTTGTGCTAGTGTTCTCCAATGAAACAGAACCAATATCTCAAAACGAAAAAATTTTATGCTTAGCAATACGTACCCCAACAAAGAAAGGGCGCACTGTGTTATAAATTATAACATATTAATAT
Source organism: Schistocerca cancellata (assembly GCF_023864275.1). Taxonomy (NCBI): domain Eukaryota; kingdom Metazoa; phylum Arthropoda; class Insecta; order Orthoptera; family Acrididae; genus Schistocerca; species Schistocerca cancellata. Next base: position 753,600,574 of record NC_064629.1, on the reverse strand, counting down.
AAATAGTAGTCAAAGTATTTTAAAAATAATATTGCTTCAACAGTGAAACAGATTCATTGAAGTGGGGGCGTGAAATTCAGTTTTTATATTTTTTTGCAATCAAAAAGAGGATGATCCGCAATAATTAAGAGGAAGTGCGCTGAATAATAACTGGCAGTGTTCTGTTTACGTGTACACAGAGTGGTCAGAAACAGACTGAAAATCTTGTAAGGGTCTTGCGGGATAGGTTGTGCTGAAAAATAATTGTTAAGAAAAACATTTCGAAACGTTGCGCTGTTTCCGAGTTAATTAGAGTTGAAGGAAGCCAATTAGACCGTTGCGCATGCGAATTCAAGCGGCGTGCCGAATACAATTAGTATCAGTTGTTCTCATAGCGTACGTGATATCGCACGAGAGTGCTCAACCATTGGCTCGGTTTCAGTCCTTACTACTGTACCACTTTGAATTTTTGTATGGCTCTCTTGTTCGGTTTTAGGAAACCACACGAAGAATACTTTTGGCGACACCATCTCTGGCGGACAGCTTGAATTCGCGCGCGAAACGGCCTGACTGGCTAACTCAAATGCTAGTTAACTCGGAAACGGCACAACGTATCGAACTTTATTCTGAAAAATTATTTCTCAGCACAGTCTACCCTACAGCACAAGATATTTAAATTTTTTGCGACCACCCTGTAATCTCCATCCTTTCAATTCGCAGCAGTGTGTAGAATCGCCTCGACGAGCTTTGTCAAGAACATACAGTATGAACTTCATTTTGGCCATCTCTACAATTCACACTTTAGTGCTTGGCATATGGTTCATAGTTCACACTATTTCTCGACTGTTCCACTCTCTAAAAACACATGGGAAAAATGAGTGTCTTTTCCGTGTGAGCTCTTTTTTCTCTTATTTTATTACGATGGTCAATTCTGCCTATGTAGATTGGATCAACAAAATATTTTCGCTTTCGGAGCAGAAAGCTGCTGATTAAGTCAGTGAAAATATCTCGTCAAAACGAAAAACGCCTTTCTTTTAATGACAGTCAGCCGAACTCGCTTATCATCTCTCTCTCTCTCTCTCTCTCTCTCTCTCTCTCTCTCTCTCCCTTTTGGCGAAAATAGTGTGGACTTATTAGAAAATTTTTCGATGTCCTCCATCAAGAGGATGGAGAATCGTGATGTAAGCAGTCTCTTTAATAGATCCTTGCATCTGCTGAGCGTTTTGCCAATAAAATGCAATCTTTTGTTCACCTACCGAACAACAATTTCTATGTAATGTTTCAAACTTAAGTTTTTCCTAATTATAGTCCATGATCAATTAGCTGAGTCGACAGCCTTAAGTCTGTGTGTTTTATTGTACAACCGAAATTTAACAGATTTTTTTGGCACTCAAGTGGAGGACCTCATACTTTGAAAATTTTGTGATAGATTAAGACTGCGTTCAGGACGGAAGTCGAATCGTGCTCCTTGCCTTCGGTAGACAAAACTATCTGAACACAAGAAAATGGGTGAAAAATGAAGTACGTGACTCGATAGCTCGATCGGTAGAAGGGCTCGAGGCCTGGTCGAGAAAGGACGTGTTTACACTGACTGCGTGCTACTGAAAGAGACGAGTTTGGTGTATTGGTCGTTGTTGAATATTTGGTTATTGTTCAGATGTTTGAAATGTTTAATATTATGCCGTTGGTGCACTTTTTTTGTTAATGTCTATTATTTGAAGCTGCCATTGATTTCTAGGCGAGATACTTCGAAGTTTAGCTTTGATCGTGAATGTGCGAAGCCTAGTTTATCTGACTTTCACAGTTTTAATGTCGAGAAAGTTGTTATTGGTGTAGACCTTTGACAGTTTGCTGCTGTTGCTTATGTGAAGCTTAAAGATTCGCGAATTCGCAACCGTTTAAGTCAAGAAAAAGGAGACACACAGAAATTTACACATACAAGCGAAAGTATCACTGAGGTCAAATAACAAATGCTAGTTTAGCGTTGCGCATCGTACGAGCATTCGAGCTTCCCTCTGAGATTGTAAGACAAGTTTCAAGTGAATACGGGCGAATAATTTCGGATTGTGAAGATAGATGGGTAACGGATTTCTGTTGCCTGTTCTCAGTGGAGTTCGTGATTTATTGAAACATCAAGTCGATCATAAATGTATCTGGCTATCGTACATTTGTTATCTATGGCGGACCGTCTAGAACGTAAGCAATATGCAACGCCACTGAGTGAGGAATTATAACTAAAATAGGATTTTTAGCTCTCCAACCACGAATTAAAACGGTTCAGTTTCTGTAAAAAAACTGTTCTTTCCAGGTAGCTTAATAATTTTTTTGGTTTCTGTTCACTGTTACCTCGTATGTGACTGTGGCATATACTTATCCTCCTGCTTTGATTTCCTCAGCATTAAGAATACTTGGTTAGATGTAAGAGGAGGTCTTACAACTCTAAGCGTGGCAAGATAATAAAGACGTAATTTGTAAACCAAGAGAGATGAAGCCAGTGTAAGGTTTGCTGGATCTTCCGGGACGGAGGGAGAGAAGGACAGACGGAGAGGGAGGGAAGAGCGGGGGATAGGGGGAGGGAGGGAGGGAGGAGAGAGAGAGAGAGAGAGAGAGAGAGAGAGAGAGAGAGAGAGAGTTGTTGGGAAGTGGCCCTTGAGGGAAGACTTCTTGGGACGCCTCGGTTGGAGGGCCACTTCTGGTAAGACTGGTCACGAACACTTCTGCTATGGACTTCGCTAGCGCTTCTGACCGGGGAAAAATAGCACCACGCCAGGGTGAGTCGCGAATAGCTGCCGTTGCCTATCAACGTCCAGTAGATAATGATGATGAGTTAACTTTAAGAGGAAATTAAGTGGTTATTATTCCCTCAATGGTCTCGTAGTGTTGAGGACCTATGTGCGAGACTTCTTTTTCATAGCAATAATGCTATCGCACGCATAATATTTCATACATGAATAACTAAATTAATGAATACATAAATCTCCAGGCTTTCGTGGCCCTTGTCAGTGAAGGTAAAATCTCGTAGGGTGTTTAGTCGCGCCACTTTGCTCTTCAAATTTCTTCTTTGCAAGTCGTGAAGTAATATGAAGAGAAACAGACGCGACTTAAAAACACAGATGATTTTATCTCCAATAAACAAAACATAACTGTCATTAAGATAAATCTAAGATCATTACATAAGCAAAACATTTCGTTCGTACCTACTATGTTCTAGAATAGGATTTGAAGTCTATTTCGAAACGAAGAATGATGTCGCATCGGGAATAGAGCGATGGCGAGAGTGACATTAGCCGACATTAAACGTGACGACTTTAAATCTTGTCGGAATATCCACTCCGTAGGAACAGCAGTACGTTACGCCACCTGCTGTAAACTATCGTAGATGGTTTTCTAGGTCCAAGCGACGTCGCATGTCTTGTTTAACTGTGCAATCTTAGAGGATTTGCCGAACGGTTAGGGCTGCTCCACAAACTTATTCTGCAGGTCCTTCCCTCCGTAGTGCAAATTAAGTAATTTTTATGTACGATTCGGAGACGGAATAAGCTAATAGTTGCTCTTCTTGAGCTTCATAGTGATGTCTGCTAGCCCTTGGTGGTGTTATTGATTGTTCTAGTTTATTGGACTGAGCAGTATTTTTGCCATTCTTCTTCCCATGTCCTCTGGATGTGGCATCTCATGGGTGAATTTATGTTAGCACTTAGAATTTCTGGTTCTAGTTTTCCATTCCCATTGATTCTGTGACTACTTCGTCAGTTAGCTCATTAACTGGAATGCCGATGTCCAAAGCATGGCCTCCAGTAAAAATGACGTTGATAGACATGGCTAAATTGGGCTGTCACTGTCCAAAACGTGTCTTAAAGCTGAATCCATGGATCCTGTATGTCAGCAGGGGACTGTTCAAACTGGTGGAGGCTCTGTAATGGTGTGGGGCGTGTGCAGTTGGAGTGATGTGGGACCTCTGATACGTCTAGATACTACTCTACCACGTGACACGTATGTAAGCATCCTGTCTGATCACCTGCATCCATTCACGTCCATTGTGCATTCCAATGGACGTGGGCAATTTCATCAGGACAATGTGAGACGCCTCACGTCCAGAATTGCTACAGTGTGGCTCCACGAACACTCGTCTCAATTTGAACACTTCTACTGGCCACCACACTCCCGAGACATGAACATTATTGAGCATATCTGGGATGCCTTGCAACATGTTGTTCAGATGGATTTATGGACAACCCTGTAGGATTCTTGGTGTCAATTCCCTCCAGCACTAATTCAGACATTAGCCGAGGTCATGCCACGTTGTGTTACAGCACTTGTGCGTGCTCGCGGGGGTCCTACACGATTTTAGGCAAGTGTACCAGTTTCTTTGGCTCTTCTGTGTATCATCTCTCCAACCAAGTTTTCAGCAACGACTCATGTTGTATTATGAGCCAAACCAAATTCTTTGATTCAATGCATTTTTAATGGGCATTTTTCTCGACAAGTTATAGCAGGACATTCTCATTCCATACTCGGTGATCCTGTTTGATCGTCAGCTGTCTCCTGTAATAATACATTTAAAGGCGTCCTATCGTTTCACTGTCATTGTCTATCTGTATGCTCTTAATATAGCTTTTCTTGAATTCTTTTCTGGCCTCAACGTTCGTATTTATAGATGACAGCAATTGTTTCTGTTTATAAAATCCTATTACTTTACACAAACCTTGGTACTACGTCTTTCCTGCATGTTCCATTATTATATTACCGGATAGCAACTGTGGTTTACATCTTCGGAAGTCTCTTGTCCAAGTTTAATAACATGTTATCCACCACGTTCAACTAATGTGCATACACCATTACCTGAGTTTTCTTTTTGTTTACGTGCGTATTATAGCCACCAGCTATGACGGTGATTCATTAAGCACCGGATTATGTTCCTGTCTAACGTTGGCGACCTCTGCTATATCATCAGCGAACCCTACCTTGCTGATTTTCTGTTCGTGACAAAAAAATTCCCCCACATCGAGATGAACTAGTTCTATGACTTATTTATTTATTTGTCCCGCCTTCTTGTCGCTGTAGTGCTAATCTTTTTTTTTTGTCTTCCTATAAATGATTTACAGGCGTACTTTCAAGCATGCTCTCTTTCGTTCGCCTATTTTCTGTTGAAGAATGATATTCACAAAACGAAGGTAATTTCGGGAGGCACCTTTAACAAGTTTTTCACGATTTAGATGCCTGAAAACATCTTGCTGGGCTGTTGAGAATAGATTTGGTAATATGGAGTTTCCTTCCCATACACACTTTCACACATCTCTCTATTCTGATGAAGTCTGTGGCATTTATGAACATTCTGTGTATGAACATAGACTGAGCCGCTTGCTGCCAGATGTTGCAAGTACAGATTTTATTGAAACAGGATCGAAAATTTCTCAAAAAATAGAACTACGTGTACCACACACAGTATTAATTCAAACTCATTACTCCGCTCTCATCCGTAATTTGCAAACTGTCAGTTGCGCTGTGTCTGCTTCTAAAACTGGCTAATTCCTTTGATTGATTAAAATTGAGTGTTTTTCGTACGCAGCAGGTGATAATATTAGTAAATATCTTTTCGTTACAGATGAGGCGGCTTTTAGGTGTACTGTTTCTTTGTCGCTTTGCTGCTGTCCTTTCTTGTGAAGCAGAACCAAGCATTGCTCCACTAAACAAAAAATTCTGTAGATAAATTTCCAAGTTCCTTTTATAATACTTCTCCTCTAGCTCTATAATATTTCAACAGAAAGTATTAAAGTTACGCGTCTTTTCCTTCCTCGTACGCAAATATGATGGTTACAGAGGCGTATTTAGTGAAAGAAGCTATCACGTCCTTCGTATTACTTTTTTTTTACAAAATACGCATCATATGTAACATAGCTTTCGATACAGGACGTCCACAAACAAATTTTGGCACTCTCTCACAAGATGCTATCCTGAACCTAAGTGAAATGCAGGAGGAATCATCTCATAAATTGGCATTTCAAAAATGCGTCACGCGACGTAAGAACTGAGCGTAAGCCACAAGTCTTGGAAATATTAAGGATCAACAATGACATTTTTGTGGACTGTTATTCTGAATTAGAAATAAAATGAATGGTTGGATCAGACATACACCTCTTTTTGCCCTTGAGATTTTCCAGGGCCCTTCTCTCGGTAAACTCCCTCGGCGCGACAAGGAAAGACTGCGTCTCGAAGCCACTAGCCGACCGCTAGACATTGCTGCGTCATCCGAGGTGTTACATGACGCAACAGGCTTCACAGAAGCGCAGTGCGCGGAAGGGATTACTCGCAGGATTTTTATCGTCGCTTGCGGGCGTTCTCAGCATTCCCGAGAATAGGACCATTGAGGCGTGGGCTACGACCTGTGCTGGCTCGCTTATCGTTCATGGATAACTGGAAATGAAGTATGTAGAAGCAAAGTAAAGTTCAACCTGAATTTTAACCCGTAACTGGTACACCTGGGTCCCAGGGACCCGAGCGAAATTTCTTTTTTCCAGCTCCGTGATGTGTGTGGTAGCACTGACTTCCCTCTCCCTGTACTCTCCTAACAATCAACTGGCTACCAGCCCACAACATTGTTGCAGGCGTTTCTTTGTTAGTTTTGTTTCTATAAAGGTGATCGGGTCCCGTGGACCCAGGTGTACCGTTAGTGAAAGTTTTCTTTTCGTGGCATTATTTCCGGTATCTTGGATTTACGGTGTAGTGCTTCAGAAAAATGAGCGAGGAAGATACTACAGATAATCTGAACGAACCATTGGACAGTGATATTGAAGACATAAGTGGAAGCGACAGTGACTATGAAATTAGTGAACATGAAACTGGAAGTGATGAAAGTGATGATGGAGACAGTAACAACGAACAATCTGGAACTAATTATATCTATGGAAGAAACAGATTCAAGTGGTCAACAACACCCAGCATACGTGGAAGAACCTCTCAAACCAACATCATTGCTCCAATTCACTTTCCTGGCATACGTAATGCAGCTAGACAGGTAACAGAAAAGACCCCTCTAGCATTTTGGGAACTACTTTTCAGCAAAGAAATGATTGCAGAGGTAGTACTCAGAACCAATGAAAAGATTATGTCATTGCCACCTGAGTCAAAAAAGAATTCTTTTTCAAATCTAACAGACAGTACTAAAATAAAAGCTGTCATAGGTCTTTGTTATTTGTGGGGAGCCTTCAAGTCAAACAACGAAGATCTGAATGGTTTATATGCTACAAACGGCACTGGTAGACCAATTTTTAGGGCAACTATGCCCTTGAAACGTTTGCTGTTTTTATTACGTTGCCTTCGTTTTGATGATGCAGCAACCCGTGACGCAAGGAAACTCACAGATAAACTGTACCACATCTCTTGGCTCTTCAATTCATTGATAGAAGCTTGTCAAGAAAACTATTCAGTCGGAGAGTACGTCACTGTTGACGAAATGCTTGTAGGATTCCGTGGTAGATGTCCATTTAGGATGTACATTCCATCCAAGCCACGGAAATACGGTATAAAAATATTTATTCTAGCTGATGCCAAAATGCACTACTGTTTGAATGCAGAGATATATTCGGGAAAATCAGCTGTAGCCATCCCGCGCCGTGTCCTCTTACCAACAGCTGTTGTCATGCGGTTGGTTGAACCAATCAAGGGAAGTAACAGAAATGTGACAGGGGACAACTGGTTCTCAAGTGTGGAGTTGGTCAATGAGTTGTCGAACTGTAATTTGACTTATATTGGCACCATGAGAAAGAACAAGGCTGAGCTACCACCAAGCTTTTCAACAGCAAAGGGCAGAAATGTGTCTTCTTCAATCTACGGATACTCTGGTTCTGTAACAATACTTTCACACGTCCCCAAAAAGAACAAGGTTGTCAACCTGATATCGACAATGCACCATGGAGAATGTATGGTGGAAAATAAGCCTGAAATAATCCATGACTACAATAAAACAAAAGGTGGAGTTGACGCACTTGACGAAAAGACGCATAATTACACGACTTCTAGAAGAACAAGGCGGTGGCCTATGGCAGTCTTCTACACTATGCTAGATATAGCAGGTGTAAATGCTTTTGTTTTGTACCATGGGAAAGAAGATACTGATGATGTGACACGCAGAGAATTCCTCATTGAACTAGGTACACAACTCATAAGTGATTGTATGAAAAGAAGATTGGATTCTCCATTTTTGAGAAAAGATATCCGAAATTCCATTTGTGATATTCTAGGCATGACCCCCTCCAAGGCATCAGGAACATCCCAGGTTCACAGTGAAGCTGGTGCTACTAAATCGAAGAGGAAAAGATGCTCAGTGTGCCCATCTAAAAAAGACAGGAAAGCATCCCGGGCGTGTGCCAGATGTCGAACACCATTATGTTTGGAATGTTCCACTGCTTTATGTCCAAACTGTTTCGGTAGTCTGGATGAATGAAATAACTGAAATGGACTGGTGAAGATGCTGTATAATTGAAACCTAATATTTTGTCATAATTTCTGCTATTTTCAAAGATCACATAGTCATTTAGCTGAGAAATGTACTAAAATTTATCCAAAAGTTGTGCCTGCAGAAATTTTTATATTGATTTTGAACTTTTCTTCTGGCTTACTGTTGTGAAGCATAGTACATTTTGTGTTTAAACGTGAAGTTTCAGTTGTCTATCTTACTATTTGTAACTGATGTGCAGGACTTTCCAAAAGTATATTTTTCACATTTCGTATTTTATGCAGTTTATTGTCCTTTTTTGTAACATCTTTAAGGTATGACCATAAATGAGGAATGTGGTTTTAAAACATTAGTAACAAAACATTAATAAAAGTTTCATATTTAAATTTCATTTAAATGTGTTTTTTTTACCAAAATATACTCAAAACTTGGGTGGGTCCCGAGGACCCAGATGTACCTTATGTGTTACAATTTATAGGTGTACCAGTTACGGGTTAAATAAATTTCCAACGCAATACTCCATCCTATGGCAACCATGTCTGAGGAGACGTGTAGTATAACCGATAGGCAATATTCTGTAAATACACTACTGGCCATTAAAATTGCTACACCAAGAAGAAATGCAGATGATAAACGGGTATTCATTGGACAAATATATTATACTAGAACTGACATGTGTTTACAAAAAAAATGGCTCTGCGCACTATGGGTCTTAACTACTGAGGTCATCAGTCCCCTAGAACTTAGAACTACTTAAACCTAACTAACCTAAGGACATCACACACATCCATGCCCGAGGCAGGATTCGAACCTGCGACCGTAGCGGTCACGCGGTTCCAAACTGACGCGCTTAGAACCGCACGGCCACACCGGCCGGCATGTGATTACATTTTCACGCAATTTGGGTGCACATAACCTGAGAAATCAGTACCCAGAACAACCACCTCTGGCCGTAATAACGGCCTTGATACGGCTGGGTATTGAGTCAAACAGAGCTTGGATGGCATGTACAGGTACAGCTGCCCATGCAGCTTCAACACGATACCACAGTTCATCAAGAGTAGTGACTGGCGTATTGTGACGAGCCAGTTGCTCGGCCGCCATTGACCAGACGTTTTCAATTGGTGAGAGATCTGGAGAATTTGTAGGCCACGGCAGCAGTCGAACATTTCCTGTATCCAGAAAGGCCCGTACAGGACCTGCAACATGCGGTCGTGCATTATCCTGCTGAAATGTAGGGTTTCGCGGGGATCGAATGAAGGGTAGAGCCACGGGTCGTAACACATCTGAAATGTAACGTCCACTGTTCAAAGTGTCGTCAATGCGAACAAGAGGTGACCGAGACGTGTAACCCCATACCATCACGCCGGGTGATACGCCAGTATGGCGATGACGAATACACGCTTCCAATGTGCGTTCACCGCGATGTCGCCAAACACGGATGCGACCATCATGATGCTGTAAACAGAACCTGGATACATCCGAAAAAATGACGTTTTGCCATTCGTGCACCCAGATTCGACGTTGAGTACACCATCGCAGGCGCTCCTGTCTGTGATACAGCGTCATGGGTAACCGCAGCCACGGTCTCCGAGCTGATAGTCCATGCTGCTGCAAATGTCGTCGTACTGTTCGTGCAGATGGTGGTTGTTTTGCAAACATCCCCATCTGTTGAGTCATGGATCGAGACATGGCTGCACGATCCGTTACAGCCATGCCTCGACTGCTAGTGATACTAGGCCGTTGGGATCCACCGATTCCATATTCTGCTAACAGTCATTGGATCTCGACTAACGCGAGCAGCAATGTCGCGATACGATAAACCGCAATCGCGATAGGCTACAATCTGACCTTTATTAAAGTCGGAAACGTGATGGTAAGCATTTCTCCTCCTTACACGAGGCATCACAATAACGTTTCACCAGGCAACGCCGGTCAACAGCTGTTTGTCTATGAGAAATCGGTTGGAAACTTTCCTCATGTCAGCACGTTGTAGGTGTCGCCACCGGCGCCAACCTTGTGTGAATGCTCTGAAAAGCTAATGATTTGCATATCACAGCATCTCCTTCCTGTCGGTTAAATTTCGCGTATGTTGCACGTCATCTTCGTGGTGTAGCAATTTTAATGGCCAGTAGTGTATATTTGCTTTGGATACATTTCGGACTTGGTTCACTAAGCACATAATTCAGGCTCGTGACTTTGGATTTTGTTACACTCGCAACTTGGGCAGGGAAGTTGTTCGCTCCTTCTATACGGTATCGTCCGGACCAACAACGGTTGCAGTGACTTCCTCAACGAGTAATAATCTTGTTTACAACGCAGGGTAGTAAAGACTTGGTGTGTGTCTCCCATTACGGACATCGCTGGTATAGACACGAATACAGCGTCCCCTACAATTGCTAAAACGGCCCTGCAACCTGGGAACTAAAGGAAGGCAAGTCTGTGGACGACCTAAGCAGAGATGGAATACATCACGAATATAGACATGAAGGTCGTCGGTATCCTCCCAGAAGACAAGAGAGATCGAGAAATGAGTATGCCGTGGCTTACGAGAAAATTTGTATTAAACGAAGATTCCAACCCGGAAAACTCACCAGGAGCTGTTATTTTAACCTCTCCAAATTTTCGAGGCCACTGATGTTTCCCTCCTTTCACTTAAGAATACTACAAACCGGAGAGTGTGACACGGTGTGCGGCAGCTTCAGAGGAACGGAAACCAGCCGCCATAGTCGAGGTCGCTGCTGTACGCACGTGCGTTGGCGCTCGACCCCGCGGTAGCCGATTCCAATCCTGTTGGTCGGAGAAATTTTCATCGCCATTATTTCGGTGGCACGAAAAGGAGGAGACAGGGTATACACACTGTAAAAACCTCCTGCGCTCCATTTTAAAACCTCTTCACAGCGTTTCGAGGACTGAGGACATGTCACACTTACGGTAATCCGTCCGGCGGATGGCCCCCTCGGAGGTCTTCCAGAGGATATGCCGGCACTGCGTTTCACCCTGTCGGTTTTCTCTCCTTGTCATCAACGGAAACACTACGTTTTTTACCACAAGCATTCGTCAGTTACCTACACCTAACAAACTACATAAGAAATGCTACCTAATAGCGCGACGACTGAAATCCTTTCAAATTACCTTACAGCTACAACGGGGATGGAAGACAGGGCAGACGTTAACTGATAACGACTCGACGGAGAAAAAGTAATTATTTTTTCAAAACAGGGTGTAAACGTTAACTGTTTACGAAGTACCACGGTGGTATAGGGGAAGTCAAGACGGACAATTTGATTCAGGACACTTGCGGTCTCTCGAACCGGGAAAAACCTCAAAAAATGGTTCAAATGGCTCTGAGCACTATGGGACTTAACATCTATGGTAATCAGTCCCCTAGAACTTAGAACAACTTAAACCTAACTAAACTAAGGACAGCACACAACACCCAGTCATCACGAGGCAGAGAAATTCCCTGACCCCGCCAGGAATCGAACCCGGGAACCCGGGCGTGGGAAGCGAGAACGCTACCGCACGACCACGAGCTGGGGACGAAAAACCTCAAATTGGCCTACAAAATCCATATCAGCTACAGTGCATGCGCGCAATTTTCAATACCCTCTCGTTCTCTTAACCGCCAGTTTAATCTGCTATTTCGCTAACATTATTACTTTAAGCTTTCCCGCGAGGGTAATAAATGAAAGAAGACTTTTGTAAACGTTACTCCAAAACTGGTTACGTTTACAATTCGAGTTAAACTTAACCCGTTGAAGCACATAATTCCGCAGTAAGACGGCTGTATAAACAAAACGATTTAATTGTTAATTTTATCCTATTCAAATCCACAATACTTTAAGATAAAATTTACGCTATTTCAGTTTTACATATTCACCTTTTGGATCCGAAGCTCTTTTCTTTCTTTCCGTGTTAAATTATATGGTATAGGATCCACCTTATTGCAAACACATTTTTTTCTTTTTACTCACCCATCATCACTTAAATTCACATTTACATCTTTTGGATGGCAGATGAAAACCTATCAGTGCAGAACACCTGAAAAACCGTAGAACGAAAATCACGGTACGATGTGAAACGAACAAAAAGTTTTCTTAGCGTTCACTTTGTTAGATCAGTTACAACCTAAAGTTTGTTCACTTTTTACAGCTTTCAATAAAAAAACCACTGATTATGGTACAGAGGTGCTGAAACATGTTTGGGTAAAACAAAAAAAGTGTGCTTGCAAAAAGGCGGAACCTATATCATACAATCAATTTCACATGTCTTAAGTGCAAGAACAAAAAGTTTTTAAGATTCTAGGACGATTTTTGTCAAAATCTCGTACGGTGAACGACCCTGTAGCTTAGCAGATTTTTTTTAGGAGAATTTGAGGCTCTTTCCCGGCTCGATGGACCACAAACGTCTTGTACCAATCTGTTCGTCTCGACTTCACCTACACCACTGTTTTACTTTGTATGCAGTTATCGTTAACGCTGTATATATACGAGGAGACTTCCGAAAGTAAGTAAGACTTTATTATGCCAGGTAAAGTGACCCGTCGATTGCTCCACTACACTTAAAAATAACGCAAATAATTGAGAATGTTGGTGAATAATGTCACCAAGTGTCTGTATACAACGATCAGAACGTTCTACCATTCGATCAATTCCTCGACAATAGAAATACAGCCGTCGGTCACGGAGCAATTCGAGAATCGCCGTATGAATGTCTACATCATTGGAGAATTTCTTTCCCCCAGATGATTTTTCAGCTTGCCAAGAAGATTGCCTGCACCTCTTATCCGGTTTGTTTTGTTTTAGGGCGCAAAAAACAACTACGTTCATAAGAGAAGAAAGTTAAAAACAGGGACGTGCAGAAAGGTCTACAAAATACGCCATAGAGAAACGGAGGTCCAGAACTAAAAAATAAATGGCCTTCGCCATATTGCTGCTACGGATAAAAAGTAAAACGAGTTCGACAGCCCGCGCGTCGTTCGATAGAACGGCCGATAACTCGGTCGGTAAACACAAAAAGGAACGTAATCGGTTAAAAAAAGAGCATTCCGCCAGGAAATGGCGGACCGTCAAAAGTTGAGTGTAATGTGTACAAAGTGGTGGGGCGCACTACTTAACAAATGGCGATGGTTAAGAAGACAGTGCCCAATACGCAACCTACACTACTGGCCATTAAAAATGGTACACCACGAAGATGACGTGCTACAGACACGAAATTTAACCGACAGCAAGAAGATGCTGTGATATGCAAATTATTAGCTTCTCAGAGCATTCACACAAGGTTGGCGTCGGTGGCGACACCTACAACGTACTGACATGAGGAAAGTTTCCAACCGATTTCTCATATACAAACAGCAGTTGACCGGCGTTGCCTGGTGAAACGTTATTGTGATGCCTCGTGTAAGGAGGAGAAATGCGTACCATCACTCTTTCTACTTTGATAAACGTCGGATTGTAGCCTATCGCGATTGCGGTTTATCGTATCGCGACATTGCTGCTCGCGTTGGTCGAGATCCAATGACTGTTAGCAGAATATGGAATCGGTGGGTTCGGGAGGGTAATACGGAACTCCGTGCTGGGCCCCAATGGCCTCCTATCACTAGCAGTCGAGATGACAGGCATCTTATCCACATGGCTGTAACGGATCGTGCAACCACGTCTCGATCCCTCAGTCAACAGATGGGGACGTTTGCAAGACAAAGAAAAATCTGCATGAACAGTTCGACGACGTTTGCAGCAGCATGGACTATCAGCTCGGAGACCATGGCAGCGGTTATCCTTGACGCTGCACCACAGACAGGAGCGCCTGCGATGGTGTACCCAACGACGAAAGTGGGTGCACGAATGGCAAAGCGTCATTTTTTTCGGATCAATCCAGGTTCTGTTTACAGCATCATGATGGTCGCATCCGCGTTTGGCGACATCGCGGGTTCAAATGGTTCAAATGGCTCTGAGCACTATGGGACTCAACATCTTAGGTCATAAGTCCCCTAGAACTTAGAACTACTTAAACCTAACTAACCTAAGGACATCACACACACCCATGCCCGAGGCAGGATTCGAACCTGCGACCGTAGCAGTCCCGCGGTTCCTGACTGCAGCGCCAGAACCGCTAGACCACCGCGGCCGGCGACATCGCGGGTGAACGCGCATTGGATACTGGCGTATCACCCGGCGTGATGGTATGGGGTGCCATTGCTTACACGTCTCGGTCACCTCTTGTTCGCATTGGCGGTACTTTGAGCAGTGGACGTTACATTTCGGATGTGTTATGACTCGTGGATCTACCCTTCATTCGATCCTTGCGAAACCCTACATTTCAGCAGGATAATAAACGACCGCATGTTGCAGATCCTGTACGGGCCTTTCTGGTTGCAGAAAATGTTCGACTGCTGCCCTGGCCAGTACATTCTCCAGATCCATCACCAATTGAAAACGTCTGGTCAATGGTGGCCGAGCAACTAGCTCGTCACAATACGCCAGTCACTACTCTTGATGAAGCTGCATAGGCAGCTGTACCTGTACACGTCATCCAAGCTCTGTTTGACTCAATGCCCAGGCGTATCAAGGCCGTTATTACGGCCAGAGGTGGTTGTTCTGGGTACTGATTTCTCAGCAGCTATGCACCCAAATTGCGTGAAAAAGTGATCACATGTCAGTTCTAGTATAATATATTTGTCCAATGAATACCCGTTTATCATCTGCATTTCTTCTTGTTGTAGCAATTTTAATAGCCAGTAGTGTAATTAAAATGATTTCGCGACGAGAGAGCCGAGAGGAAATTGTCCAAGCCGCTGGGAGAGGCTTAATAACCCGGAGCTTGTTCCCATGATGCGAGGACCAGAGGTGATGCCAAAGTGACACCACCTGCTGACAGACGGCAACCTTTTGTCCGTACCGCAGCAGAACTGTCTCTGTACTCTCTTCTGATAATGTGACAACAGTCTCGTCGGGCAGTGGCGTTATAGTGGGACAACGTACGTTCATTAACGTCAAACTTGCGTGTTTCAATATGAGATACAAATGGTTGTAGTTAAAGTTTTGTCGCACTCTCTACCAGCAAGTGACATATTACGGATTACATTGACTTGTGAATCATTACAAGGTGGCTGAAGTTGAGTCACTTGATTCTGAAATCAACAGAGCGTAAATTTATCTGCATCTACATCTACATTTATGCGCCGCAAGCCACCCAACGGTGTGTGGCGGAGGGCACTTAACGTGCCCCTGTCATTACCTCCCTTTTCTGTTCCAGTCGCGTATGGTTCGCGGGAAGAACGACTGCTGGAAAGCCTCCGTGCGCGCTCGAATCTCTCTAATTTTACATTCGTGATCTCCTCTGGAGGTATAAGTAGGGGGAAGCAATATATTCGATACCTCATCCAGAAACGCACCCTCTCGAAACCTGGACAGTAAGCTACACCGCGATGCAGAGCGCCTCTCTTGCAGAGTCTGCCACTTGAGTTTGCTAAACATCTCCGTAACGCTATCACGGTTACCAAATAACCCTGTGACGAAACGCGCCGCTCTTCTTTGGATCTTCTCTATCTCCTCCGTCAACCCGATCTGGTACGGATCCCACACTGATGAGCAATACTCAAGTATAGGTCGAACGAGTGTTTTGTATGCCACCTTCTTTGTTGATGGATTACATTTTCTAAGGACTCTCACAATGAAACTCAACCTGGCACCCGCCTTACCAACAATTAATTTTATATGTTCATTCCACTTCAAATCGTTCCGCACGCATACTCCCAGATATTTTACAGAAGTAACTGCTACCAGTGTTTGTTCCGCTATCATATAATCATACAATAAAGGATCCTTCTTTCTATGTATTCGCAATACATTACATTTGTATATGTTAAGGGTCAGTTGCCACTCCCTGCACCAAGTGACTATCCGCTGCAGATCTTCCTGCATTTTGCTACAATTTTCTAATGCTGCAACTTTTCTGTATACTACAGCATCATCCGCGGAAAGCCGCATGGAACTTCCGCATATCTACTAGGCCATTTACATATATTGTGAAAAGCAATGGTCCCATAACACTCCTCTGTGGCACGCCAGAGGTTACTTTAACGTCTGTAGACGTCTCTCCATTGAGAACAACATGCTGTGTTCTGTTTGCTAAAAACTCTTCAATCTAGCCACACAGCTGGTCTGATATTCCGTAGGCTCTTACTTTGTTTATCAGGCGACAGTGCGGAACTGTATCGAAAGCCTTCCGGAAGTCAAAGAAAATGGCATCTACCTGGGAGCCTGTATCTAATATTTTCTGGGTCTCATGAACAAATAAAGCGAGTTGGGTCTCACACGATCGCTGTTTCCGGAATCCAAGGTTGACTCCTACAGAGTATATTCTGGGTTTCCAGAAAAAGACATGATACGCGAGCGAAAAACATGTTCTAAAATTCTACAACAGATCGACGTAAGAGATACAGGTCAATAGTTTTGCGCATCTGCTCGACGACCCTTTTTGAAGACTGGGACTACCTGTGCTCTTTTCCAATCATTTGGAACCTTCTGTTCCTCTAGAGACTTGTGGTACATGGCTGTTAGAAGGGGGGCAAGTTCTTTCGCGTACTCTGTGTAGAATCGAATTGGTATCCCGTCATGTCCAGTGGACTTTCCTCTGTTGAGTGATTCCAGTTGCTTTTCTATTCCTTGGACACTTATTTCGATGTCAGCCATTTTTTCATTTGTGCGAGGATTTAGAGAAGGAACTGCAGTGCGGTCTTCCTCTGTGAAACAGCTTTGGAAAAAGGTGTTTAGTATTTCAGCTTTACGCGTGTCACCCTCTGTTTCAATGCCATCATCATCCCGGAGTGTCTGGATATGCTGTTTCGATCCACTTACTGAGTTAACGTAAGACCAGAACTTCCTAGGATTTTCTGTCAAGTCGGTACATAGAATTTTACTTTCGAATTCACTGAACGCTTCACGCATAGCCCTCCTTACGCTAACTTTGACATCGTTTAGCTTCTGTTTGTCTCAGAGGTTTTGGCTGCGTTTAAACTTGCAGTGAAGCTCTCTTTACTTTCGCAGTAGTTTCCTAACTTTGTTGTTGAACCACGGTGGGTTTTTCCCGTCCCTCACCGTTTTACTCGGCACGTACCTGTCTAAAACGCATTTTACGATTGCCTTGAACTTTTTTCCATAAACACTCAGCGTTGTCAGTGTCGGAACAGAAATTTTCGTTTAGATCTGTTAGGTAGTCTGAAATCTGCCTTCTATTACTCTTGCTAAACAGATAAACCTTCCTCCCTTTTTTTATATTCCTATTAACTTCCATATTCAGGGATGCTGCAACGGCCTTATGATCACTGATTCCCTGTTCTGCGCTTACATAGTCGAAAAGTTCGGGTCTGTTTGTTATCAGTAGGCCCAAGATGTTATCTCCACGAGTCGGTTCTCTTGTTAATTGCTCGAGGTAATTTTCGGATGTGCACTCAGTATAATGTCACTCGATGCTCTGTCCCTACCACCCGTCCTAAACATCTGAGTGTCCCAGTCTATATCTGGTAAATTGATATCTCCACCTAAGACTATAACATGCTGAGAAAATTTATGTGAAATGTATTCCAGATTTTCTCTCAGTTGTTCTGCCACTAATGCTGCTGAGTCGGGAGGTCGGTAAAAGGAGCCAATTATTAACCTAGCTCGGTTGTTGAGTGTAACCTCCACCCATAATAATTCACAGGAACTATCCACTTCTACTTCACTACAGGATAAACTACTACTAACAGCGACAAACACGCCACCACCGGTTGCATGCAATCTATCCTTTCTAAGCACCGTCTGTGCCTTTGTAAAAATTACGGCAGAATTTATCTCTGGCTTCAGCCAGCTTTCCGTACCTATAACGATTTCAGCTTCGGTGCTTTCTATGAGCGCTTGAAGTTCCGGTACTTTACCAATGCAGCTTCGACAGTTTACAATTACAATACCGATTGCTGCTTGGTCCCCGCATGTCCTGACTTTGCCCCGCACCCTCTGAGGCTGTTGCCCTTTCTGTACTTGCCCAAGGCCATCTAACCTAAAAAAACCGCCCAGTCTACGCCACACAACCCCTGCTACCCGTGTAGCTGCTAATGCTGCAACTTCTCTGTATACTACAGCATAATCCGTGAAAAGCGGCATGGAACTTCCGACACTATCTACTAGGTCATTTATACAGGGTGAGTCACCTAACATTACCGCTGGATATATTTCGTAAACCACATCAAATACTGATGATCCGATTCCACAGACCGAACGTGAGGAGAGGGTCTAGTGTAATTGTTTAATACTAACCATACAAAAATGCACGGAAGTATGTTTTTTAACACAAACCTACGTTTTTAAATGGAACTCCGTTAGTTTTGTTAGCACATCTGAACATATAAACAAATACGTAATCAGTGCCGTTTGTTGCATTGTAAAATGTTAATTACATCCGGAGATATTGTAACCTAAAGTTGACGCTTGAGTACCACTCCTCCACTGTTCGATCGTGTGTATCGGAGAGCACCGAATTACGTAGGGATTCAAAGGGAACGGTGATGGACCTTAGGTACAGAAGAGACTGGAACAGCACATTACGTCCACATGCTAACACCTTTTTATTAGTCTTTTTCACTGACGCACATGTACATTACCATGAAGGGTGAGGTACTCGTACACACGTGGTTTCCGTTTTCAATTACGGAGTGGAATAGAGTGTGTCCCGATATGTCAGGCCAATAGATGTTCAATGTGGTGGCCATCATTTGCTGCACACAATTGCAATCTCTGGCGTAATGAATGTCGTACACGCCGCAGTACATCTGGTGTAATGTCGCCGCAGGCTGCCACAATACGTTGTTTCATATCCTCTGGGGTTGTAGGCACATCACGGTACACACGGTACATGATGGCCACCACATTGAACATCTATTGGCCTGACATGTCGGGACACACTGTATTCCACTCCGTAATTGAAATCGGAAACCACGTGTGTACGTGTACCTCACCCCTCATGGTAATGTACATGTGCGTCAGTGAAAAAGACCAATAAAAAGGTGTTAGCATGTGGACGTAATGTGCTGTTCCAGTCTCTTCTGTACCTAAGGTCCATCACCGTTCCCTTTGGATCCCTGCGTAATTCGGTGCTCTCCGATACACACGATCGAACAGCGGAGGAGTGGTACTCAAACGTCAACTTTAGGTTACAATATCTCCGGATGTAATTAACATTTTACAATGCAACAAACGGCACTGATTACGTATTTGTTTATATGTTCAGATGTGCTAACAAAACTAACGGAGTTCCATTTAAAAAACGTAGGTTTGTGTTAAAAAACATACTTCCGTGCATTTTTGTATGGTTAGTATTAAACAATTACACTAGCCCCTCTCCTCACGTTCGGTCTGTGGAATCGGTTCGTCAGTATTTGATGTGGTTTACGAAATATATCCAGCGGTAATGTTAGGTGACTCACCCTGTATATGAAGTAGAATTACGTTAACGTTCGCGAACAAATCTCAGCGGAAAAACAAAAAGAGAGAGGTGTTAACGTCGCTGCCCCCCAACCAACAATGCTAAATGACTATTTCTCGAGATAAACGGATTTGGAAGACGACTTTCGTGTCTCTTTCGAAGCCTTTTCATCACAAAAGAATCAGACGTATCAACAAACCGGTAGTCGATAAGACCAACCATTACCCAGAGGAGTAGTAAAAGGAAGTCAGAGATCACTCATAGGGAATAGCGTGTCCCTCGATGATTCCACGATGAAGGGAGTGACGGAAGGACAGAGGGGAGTGGATCAGTTGGTAGAGGGGGGGGGGGGGGGAGATAGCTTCGCTGTTACACTGGATAGCCCCTTTAGCGTCACAGACCGGTAGGTGCCCCTAAAGAAGGCTGAAGAAGAAGCGCGGCGTAAAGCCGTGCAGAAACTGGCGCTCCGCCACAATGAACAGCTGCTTACCTTGCGGCAGGACAGAGCTACGCGATGTGACGTGCTGCGCGCACGACCTCTGCAGGCACACTCGCCGCTGTCCAGCTGAGCGCCGTGTTCTCGGACGGAGGTTGCACAACCCACCACAAATCCGCGCGTGGCCCTCGGAGATACGCTAGCGAACTGTCAGTCGCGCCACGACCGCCTCAGCTGCGCGCCGTTTTATATCGTCTGGCGCGCTGGCGCTGTGTAACAGACGCGACGGCGGTATCTGCGGCTTTCGTGTGGAACGCGAGAAATGAGATCCGTGATACCTGTGTAACATAACTCACATTTGTGAAGCTTGAATCTCTCCAGTCCAGAAATGACACACCAGCTACGGGAATACATCAGCATATGTTCGCTCTCTAAATACAGCCACTGCCACTCGTTTCTCGTGATTCGACGAAAACGTTGACTGTATGTGGAAAATGCGACATGCTGAACTCTGAGTGTATATAGTAAAAACGAAAGCCCGTATAAAACGTTTCAGAACTGAAAGGTTTTATTAGGCTTATCCGTTGTAGATGTTTTTTAATATTGTGGTTATCAATGGATTACGTGTGTTGTTAAGTGCCAGTCCACAAACCGAAAGGTCAGGGGTAGCTGTGTCGGTCCTACGTTATTGTTCTGTGATGTGAAAAACGCCAAGTTACACACGACCGATCAGACTCAATCTCCGATGTCACGGAAGCAATTAGGTTGCGAGCCTGATATGTATAAATATTTTAATCTGCAGGTTTCTATCTAACTGACTACGAACGTCATTTCGAATGATGGGGAAAGGCAGTGGCATACCACCTTCAATTGGACCATGTCAAGTAAAGCACTGTAGTGTTCAAACCAATCTTCGGATTAACGATAGCTTTAATTAGTTACAAATAGGTGCTACCAGTCACTCAGCCACATTTTAATCTATGGTTCAAATGGCTCTGAGCACTATGGGACTTAACATCTGAGGTCATCAGTCCCCTAGAGCTCAGAACTACTTAAACCTAACTAACCTAAGGACATCACACACATCCATGCCCGAGGCAGGATTTGAACCTGCGACCGTAGCGGTCGCGCGGTTCCAGACTGAAGCGCATAGAACCGCTCGGCCACACCGGCCGGCTTTAATTTATGATCATAAATATTTTTGAGCCTTTTCAGGTTTAGTTTTACGTGAGGCGTGCAGAAGGTTAAGGTAATCAATCTTGAAGCATCGTGCTGGTCACTGGAGTTTGCTTCACTGTGACGCTGCAACTTATGTCTAAAGTTACACTTTTTACTTCATGAGGCAGAATATGTGGCACCACTGGTGGCAAAACCCCTTTGACAGCTACCATTACCGCTTCCTTTCAGTCACAATGTTATGGACTATTCACTGTCACAGAATTTTGGCTTTTACCGTTCTACAAAACACGGTATCGTGAGAAACAGACTAGGTTCTCGCCAGTCAAACTTTTCCTTGTATACAACCATATATAGACTTCGCGACAGCTTCTATTCCCTTCACAGATAGCAAAAAATATTGTAAAAAAGGTGCAATTCGAATCTAAGCGCTCTGTCAACTTGACCGCGACCTGAATGATGGGCTCTTACCGCTTGGCCACTACACGAATTAACAGCTTTCCATCTTAAGTACATCTGCAACCGAACGATCTCACTAAATCTTCCATTTTGCGGAAACAAATAGGTTGCAGGCCTGATATGTATAAATAAAGTTTCGTTATTTTCGAGTAATCCAACGATCCCAACTGGTCCGAAACGAATTCTGCCTCATGGCGTCTGAACCAATTTTTATTTTCAAAAACGAAAGTGTAGTGGCCTAAACCTTTTCACAGGAGTTACTTCCGTGTGGCCTCCGACTAGTATACCGAACTCGTCGAAATATGTAGGTCGCAGAATCTGGCCTTTCCTTGTGAGACCTCGAAGATACACTTACAGTAACTGCGTGAGGTGGCATTGTGAATGACCATCTGGTTGAGTCTTGTCTTATAAACAACATCCTTCGCTGAGAAAATGTATTTATGAGTGATGCGAGACCACAATTACTGCAAGCTTTCTCTTTGACAACTAGAGATCGACTGTTTGCAATCGTGATTGCACAATGACTCGAAATGGCACCATGGTTATCATGCTGGACTCGCACTCAGCAAGAGCAGGATTCAAACCCCGGTCCAGGCATTATATTTATGTTTTCATGGTTACCTAAGCTACTTCAGCTGATTTCCGGAATACTTTCTCAAAAGAGGTCATCCTCCTTCGACCACACGCCTCGAAACACCTCTACATTTAACCCCCACGTACCTTTCTTTTCTTTCTATGATTGATGACTTTGGTGTTCATTCCAGGAATCACCTACATAATGCCCGCCACTGAGACAGGAGTGGCACTTTTCGGCTAATGCCACGAATTCAACAATCTCTAGATCCAAAGCCAATGGATTTATGGAAGACTTTTGACAAGCAGTATTCCACAGCTGTGATCTATTTCAGGATATACACTGTGATTAACGCCTTCAGTTGCTGAATTAAGTGACTTCATTCACTTTTGGTTTAGTCTACTTGACATCTTCAGGTACCCGAATGTACTGTAAGGTGCCACTGGGCTATGGTTAAACATAAACAGTGCTTTAGATCTGAATGGAGTGAACCCACTCGATACGCAGATTGCCTGCCCTCCCCCCCCCCCCCCCCCCGCCCCCCCCTCATTTCGACTCAGATATATTTGATAAACTACGCGCAACAGAAACGGATTGAAAGGAATTGGCCCTGACAAGTGAATTATGAGTCTGGCCCTCGTGTGAACTAGAAGCGCTAAAGGAAATAAAGAAAAAAACAATATATATAGAATTAAAAGGTAGATTAGTTAGATCATCGTTTATAATAAAACACTCGACAGGGGAAACAACATATGATTAGAAAATGTAATGGTTAATGGAGATGAGTGCCGATCTGAACAAAAAATCTGTGTAATTAATGCAACTGACAAAAACTCAGTGGCAAACTCCGCAGAGAAGGGAAGAAAATAATCAAGTAAATAACTCGTCGTGTAAATTAAATGAATCAAGTACATGGTTTCGCACCGGTCTTGATGATTGCATTGATTTGGTGGGGTGGAAAACCAAGCAACTGAGTCATAAGTTAGCCATCAGCTGCCAAAGCTTAAGTTACAAGAAGAACACCTGTATACTTTAAAATGAAAACACGCATGATTCCCCATCATCATTACGTCTCGCCTCATGGCGCTGCCGAATATGGGCTGCTACCTGAGAGACTGCAGAAGAGATCTGCACTCCAAGTGCTGCCAAAGGACCCCTGGAAAAGTCTAGTGTCCCGGATGTCGATCCCCGCTCAGACGTAAAGTATCACTCTGTTTGCATCAGTCTCCGTCCAGAAAAAAGTAACACTAAAGCAATGCTCCTTCGAATGGAAAATCAAAAATATTTCCAGCGAGAGGCCACGTTGCAAACCATTTTTCTCTCCCTTCCGAAAAGTTACTTACTTGAGCCAATCTCTTAATTTTTCACTTTAAAGAAAAAGGTGGTGGCTGAGATCAATGCAAGAGAACTTGCACTTCCTCCCCTTGGAAAGGAGAAGCTCGTTCTCCCACTCAGGCTAATTTTTTTAGACACCCTCCAGTCAATATTGTGCTCTATTTTCCACGTCAAAACTCGGATCAATAACTTCTGAATCTTGGCGACACCGTGGCACGGCGATGAAATTCCTAATCGGGCCTAATCGCGCTCCCACATCGTCCGCAAAATCGGATCTGCAGCCCAAATGCCTGCCAAGTTTGTCCGGGTACGTCATCTTCACTCACGAAAGCGGTGCGAGGTAATGGTCAGCGACCGTCGGAAATGCCTTACAGTGTGTGAGGGGAACCACCGTTGAGCTGGAGGGATGCACATCACAAAATTCCAGTTTAGCGCTCCCCAGACCCTTCCCACACAACAGGAAAGACTCCGTACCGATGGCTTGCCACGACTAAGCAAATACATCAACCCAACACCACACGCAAACCCAGCACACCATTTAATTGAAAATATTGTATTATGGGGAAGCTGTAACCTCTGCAATCTTCGTGTACGTATGTTTCATCCGAGTATCAAAACCCACATTAGATAAAAAAGGAAAAGGGAAAAAAATCTCTCTCTCACTCGAATGAGTAACTAGTATATGTGTATTGAAATGTAGTGTGACGAGGGCCTCCCGTCGGGTAGACCGGTCACCTGGTGCAAGTTTTTCGATTTGACCCCACTTCGGCGATTTGCGCGTCGATGGGGATGAAATGATGATGATTAGGACAACACAACACCCAGTCCCTGAGCGGAGAAAAACTCCGACCCAGCCGGGAATCGAACCCGGGCCCTTTGGACTGACAGTCTGTCGAAATGAAACACAGACGGTCTGGCTCCAGCCTGACGCGTTTCCCTATGTACAAACGTTCATTCTTGTGCATGACTGAACATACATGTTAGTCCTTGAAGATGGAAATGTAGACAAAACGATAGTTAATGAAGTTATTTAATTCAGCAGCTGAAAGTGTTAGTCACAATGTCGTTCTTCCAATAGATTCAGTTTTGTGAGGACGACATGGTTTTCGGGCGGAGGTACACACCAGAAGAGTTGATTGTTCACGTTTTTAAAACTGCACTTGTTACTCGACAAACATCTGGTCGTTCTGAACAACTTAATTATCCGTACGTAGATATTACTTACGCGTTTGCGCTTATGGAATGCAATTTCAGCAATATTTCTAAAACTACAAACACATCGGCAATTAGCTTGATCATCATCTCAGACTGTCCACAATCCATAGAACCGCAACAACACATCTGCAAGATTTGTGTTACGCGAACGTTTCCGTCGTAAATAAACTTCTTCGATGCCTTTTATAGTTTTCCTAGCATAGTTTATGCTAGCTTATTGTTATGACCTTCCAGCTAAGTATAAATTTATTACAACGCTTTCAACAAGTGTAACTACGTAATCCAAAAGAACTGCGGCTGTCTGGTACAAATTTTCATTCGCCACTAATTATTCACCACTCTGTAGGTTTGGTATTTCTAAACGTATTTGACTGATATGATTACATGTCATTGCATTTCATTGATTCCTCGCCATTGATACCAATTATGTGAGTGAATTTAATTCAATTGAGAACTGACTATTGTCGATTTAAGAAGTTTATGCAAGTAGCAAGTGGTCAAGTCGCTAGCAGTATATCAGCCTTCGGTACTCTCACAGTTGTTCCAAACGTGTCCTTCAACGCTTACCTTGCGATGACTAGTGTTCTCTCTCTCTCTCTCTCTCTCTCTCTCTCTCTCTGAGTCAGACTTATTTTTTATGTTTTTTTATTTTTTATTTACTGGCATTTGAGTGTTTCTCGTACAGCCATCTAAGCAAGTAAACCACACTGACATACATTTGGTGTAAATACAAAAGAAAATCGATAAAAACAAGCACTAATGATAAAATTCACGAGTCGAATCTGCATGTGGATATGTCAGCCAGTCAGTACGTACCTTAACGACAGATTAATTCATACTATATACGGATTTTATACAATGTGGAGGTCCTTCGTATCCAATCCATCTCCCAGTGACTGTTCAGACATTTGACCATCTCCAGCTGAAAAGTCGAGCCGACTTTTGCGAAGAGAAAATTATAGTATGTCTTCATCTGAAGCAGCATAATGCGTATAAAGCATAAATACAACACAACCATCAGAAGACCACTTTGCAGCAGAAGCAGAACATAACACGTGGGAATTGTGATTATCTTAAATCGATAGGAACAAAAACTTGCAATGGTGTCGATCGATATAACAGCTCCAGTTCAATATTGCAAGCGTATAATTAGTCAGGAATATTTTCCCCCACAAACATTTTGCTTCAGCAGCGTTTAATAATAAGAATGAGATAGAAATCCTTATTCAACATCAAGGTGGTTTAACTGTTCCAAGCAAGAGCTTCCTGTATTTGGAAAGAATGTTTACACCTACAACGACTGCAGCAGCAGCAGCCGTGAAATCACACCTTACACGTAATGCATTCGCCTTTCTGTTTCGAGAAATAAGATAAAAACTTTTTGGCGTCGAAATCGACAGCACCAGAAACTTTAGAATCATATCGACCCTCAAAACATACGTATCTTCATCAACATAGGATCTGACTCCCTTACAAAACGCTGGATGGTTCATAAACGGATTGATAGACGGCTTCTTTAGTGCGTGTATCCCGCTCAAAGTGTTAATGTGCTTCTGCTGCTGGCTGTTGTGTACGCAACGCGGCGTCGCCGACGCAGGGGCGTTTGCTGGCGCGACAAATGTTCGATGCGTGGGTGGACATTCCGCTGCTATTACACTATGACCGGTGGGCACCAGCAGGGAAGCTGCTGGCAGCTGGCATGAGGAACGATATTTCCTTGCAGCAACAGTAGCACGGCTTCGTCTAGCTTCTGGCGCGACAGTTTCTTGATAGTTTAGGTCCTACTCTGCTCTTTTTCTGTTTATTTCCCGATGTCTTGCGTATTCTGGACTTATTTTGTCTGTAGCCCTCTCATGAGCGTCACAGTCAACACACGTAGGAGGCGCACATTCAGACCCTTATGAAGTCCTCCACAATGAAAACATCTAGGCTTGCTACGACATTGATTACTTCCGTGTCTAAATCTCAAACAGTTCAGTCATTGAAAGACGGATGGAATGAAAGGCTTCTCGTGGTATGTGACTCCATAAATAGAAACGTAGTCTAGTCTTTTTTGCGACTTCGCTGTTATTATACATACTGGGATAGGCCTTCTGGAAAGTTTCGCTATTATGTCTATAGTTTTGGTGTAGCGTTTCACTTTTATTACAGGGTTTCCGCACCGAGTAAGATCCAAAATTTCTTCTTCATACAACAGGGAAGTCCACAGCTTGTATGACACGTTATATTCCGTTTTTCATGAAGAGGAGACAAGCCTCCATATTATTATTGCGAAGTACTTGCCTCCGAACTAAACAGTTTGCAGCTTCACCAGAGCAAGTTTCTACGTTTGTACAGTTGCGGTCTTGCGAAATGTTTATTTTATATTTCTTGATGCCTTTGCACTCGCGACTTGTTGCTTACCCACGGACATTGGGTGTAAACGACCCCCAATGTTATCCTGGAATTCAATAAAGGCTTGAAAGAGCCAACATCAGATTCTGCGTTCACATTTATTTGCTGCACAATTTGGCTCTGCCATCGACCGGGTCTGTATGAACTGCTGCAGCTTGTAAGTGATGACTAGCAGTATTAACAGAAAGACACTGCTCTGTTTTTCTGCACCTACACCTGCTCCTTTGCTGCTCGTTGTCGCTGTCGTTCGTTGATCGTTTCTTTGAGTTCTTCTCAGCAATTCTCATCTCGATGTCTTCATCTTGTGCTGGAATATTGTTGACTCCGTTCACAATATTTAAACCGTCCACTATCATAGCGCTTAATTCTGTCTTTGGTAACTGACTTATCATTGTCCAGTTCAACGTTCATTATACCTCCATCGCCGTTGTCCTTGGTGACGGTGAGTCATTAACTTTGGAAAGAGGAAGCGAGATTTTACATCTAAACCACACATAAAGTAAACAGGAATGCACTGCTCTTCCACGTCTGTACTTTACGAAGGCCCACAGCGAACTATGAGTCAGACTTATACTAGGGAGGAAATTTAAATCAGCAGCGTCGTAATCATCACTTTCAAACTAAGCAATCTCCACATCGGGTTTTTGGGTGGGTGGGTGGACGGATGGATGGATGGATAGATGGATGGATGGAGTGATGGGGTCAAAGGGACGAAACTACGAGCTCGTCAATTCATCAATCCTTTGTGTGTCGAGCCAGAAATAGACCCCAGAGAGGAAGGACGCAAAGGATAAATCCCGATGAACCCGACTGTATTTGAGAATCAAGAAAACCAAGAGAATAATGTAGAAGTGGGACAGGAGTAAAAGGGTGAAGGTGGGAGAGTTGCAACGCAGTGACAGGACCCTAGAACACGTTATGCAACAGAAGATGCACCACCTGCATCCAGCTGGTGTTCTACACCACCCATTATCACAATGAAACTATCAATATGAAGAATTTGATAAAATTTCAGTAAAGAGAACAAAAACGACTAGACAGTAAACTAACGATAGATTTGAATGAATAAAAAGAATTATGAAGGTGGGAACAGCAGGAGCAAGGCTGGACCACTGAGAAATGTCAGCATTGCACCCCCTGGGTCAGAGCAGGCGATGGGACAGCTCTCCAATCCCCCAAGCGGCCACAAAAGGCAATGTGCCTTATCTCACAGGGATCAACCACTTCTGCGTCGTTCACTGGCACCAGACGCAGCGTGTCAGCAAGGTTAAGGTTTTTCGCTGAGGTGGCCGAATTGGGCAGTCCAGTAGGATGAGAGTCAGCCTCAGACGAACATCACACTAACAGTGTGGTGGAGCCTCATGCTGGAGGATGTGGCCATGGGTCATATAAAGTGTAGCCAATGTGAAGCTGACAGAGAACAGTAGATTCCCTGCAAGAAGGATGAAGGGAAGACCGCTACATGGTCGTGGTCCCCTTTGTTGCTTGTAGTTTGTTCGGAGAAACCAGAACACACTGAGGCAGTGAAGAGTATTAAGAAGTGGCCAGCATGCTCCCTTAACTTGGAAAAGATGGGTAAGCCATGTCAACAAGACACCAAAGGTCAGTCCCAAAAAGTGATAAGACTCCACCACTTTGAGCAATTAGTCGTCGAGCTAGAGTTTTTATGTGTACGGGCAGTAGCTGCAGGTGAGAGCCTATGCCACCCTTTAGTTGATGTTCAGCAACATTCTCAGTTGAGGAGCAATAGCAAACTCAAAAATCGTCAGCATACAATAAGGGCGACACTGTAGGCCCCACACCTGAAGCTAAACCATTGGTTGCCACTAGAAAAAGGGGAACATTCAATACAGAGCCCTGCAGGACCACGTTCTTTTGTATATGGAGGTGCTGTGGGAAGTATCAACTTGAGCTCTGAATGTTCAGTGTGAGAAGTAGTTCTGGACAAAAATCTGGAGCAGGTCTTAGAGAAATCGCTCATGCAGGGTAACGAGAATGTGATGATGCCATGTGGTGTCACAAGTCTTTTGGAAGTCGAAGAAGACAGCACTAAGGTGTTGACGGTTGGGCAAAAACTGACCAGATGGCAGACTCTAGGCAGACCAAATTGTCAGTTGTAGAATGTACCTGGTCAAAACCGCCCTTGGATGCAGCCAAAAGCCTCAGAGACTCTAGGTACCAACATAGCCACCAGCTCAGCATACGTTCGAGCAACTTGAAAATAACATTAGTAAGACTAATTTGGCGATAGCTGTCCATCACAAGGTAGTGTTTACCCAATTTCAGTGCTGGGACGCCCACCCTTGCTCGCCACAGAGATGGGAACTCACCCTCGCTCCAGATAAGATAGAAAATGCCAAGAATATGTCGCTGGCAGTCAACTGATAGATTTTTGAGCATTTGGCTGTGGATGCAGTCTCGTCCTGAAGCTGTGAATTTCCAGTCACTGGACGGAGATTTATATGGCTCCAAGTGACGTGTAGTAAAAGGTAAATGAATCTGCTGCACCTTCTGTTTGACGATATGAAATGTGGGTTGATAATTCTCAGACACAGAGGCTCGAGCATATTTCAAAGCAAAATGTTCAGTGACTGTGTATTGGCCAGTGTAGACAACAAAATTCAGAGAGACACCAGTCACTCCTGTTGTCCAATGGTCACAACATATTGTTCCCAGCATTCTCGATTCTGTCGTTTTATGAGGGGACAGACCCGAGCACCGAGTTGTTTGAAGGCAATGGGGTGCTCCATCAACAGATGTTGCTTGTGGCATTAGAGAGTCAATCTGTGATCTCTAATGCCCATGGCGATTTTGGGGGTGCCTGTCTTTCGACAGGGAGGTCCTGAGGAATAGAGGATCGTTAAGTCAGATGCCGATAAAATGGCTGCAGTTGTGCTCTGGACAGCCACATTGGCTGCAGTTGTGCTCTGGACAGCCACATTGATACCTTCATGTTCTCAGATTTTGGGAAAAGGGGGCAATGCAAGGGGCAATGCAAAGTCCTACGACCTGCAGACTATGGCTTCTTCTGCCACTTGCTGGCATTTGGCTGCAGATCAGCAGATTACTGGAGAGAGAGTGGCCTGAGAGGCCCCTTCCTGAGAAGAGATGTCGGAGAAGGGCATTGCTTTTCCTGCTGGGGTTTGGGGAGTCAACGCCCTCAAAGGGAGTGTGGGTGAAGTACTAGGACGAGGGGCCCCCAGCATCAGGGGATTGGGCCTGATCTAGAAGACATGGAGAGCGACGATACTATATATCTCCTTAGCATCTTTATATGTGAGTTGGTCAAAAGTCTTGTATACTTGGATTTACTTTTCACTTTGAAAGACATTTATGTCCATATAACATGGGGAATGGCACTCCCCACAGTTGACACAGATTGGGAGAGGGGAGGGGGAGGCGCAGGAGGAGCATTTGTGTGCATGGACGCCCACAATCCCTACAGATTGGGCTGGCATTGAAACGTGAAGACATATGCCCAAATCTCATGCAGTTGTAGCACTGCATGGAAGGGGACAGGCCTGGATCTAGGGGTTTCAAACTGGGGTATCTGCCCCGGGCTGCAATTTCAAGGGGCGCCGAGTTCATATTCTTGAAGAAAAAACTTGTTTAACAAGGTGCCTAGCATCCAGTGCACGTTGGTCTATTGATTATGCATAGGATTTTGAAACGAATCCCTGTTGGTTTTTCAACATTTTTTTAACACATTCTAAGTTGATTACTGAAGGAATCACAAGTTTATTTTTGAATTCGTGCACAGTGAACGTGATGTCTCTGCCAGGGGAATCCCCGTCGCATTTAGAAATAAAAAACTTTCCCACAGGCAAAAGGGGACGGGGCTATACGAGCTGAACCGAATACACCCGAACGGGTGAATGCAAGCCGCTGTATGTTTACGTGGCTGATTCGGTGTGCGAATGAAAAGCATTGTTATAATTACTAGCGAAATCCATAGATTCAGACTACCAGACTGGAAATAAACGACTAACAGGAATAACTGGCAAGAAATTTTACATATTATCTTCTTGGTGTATCCAAGAAAACCCAGATCGCTAAACTACTAAGGGCCAGTTGCACAGTCCCCGGTTAGCAGCCGCTTAAGTTCTATTCTCGGAATAGCGCGGAAAACGCGTTGTTCGAACATGTAATAAAGCCTAACCGGAGAATAAACGCGCGATAACTAAACTGGTGATTCTGGCAGGGTTAGTGAAGTTAACTGGAGAATAAGTTTTGACAATGGTAGGAATAGCTACAGAATTAGTGATGACAAGATTGTTTGTTAGAACGAGGAAAGGCAAGAAACAGGGACATCACACAAATTATGTGAAAGAATATGACGATTCGAAATCTATTTAAAAATTTCGTACTACTACTTTTCGATCTCATCCTTGAGAAACTGGAGCGTATGAATGAAATGTGAAACTATTTCCTAACATAAAACTTTTTGCTTGTAGTAGGCCTAATAAGCATTTGATATTGGTACTTCGTGAATTATATTCTGCCGTGTTATTTATGTAAATGAAGTAGACAAAAATGACCATTTGTGTCAAAATAGTCTCGCTTATTTGGCATGTGTTACAATTGCTGCAATATTAGAAAGACCTATTTCGTTTTATCTAGCAGACATTGACAAAACAGACGTAATCAAATCGAGAAACCACACCAGTCTGGGGTACTATTCATATTAACAGCTTTTTTAGTATTAGACGACGACATTTTGATTCTGGAAAGCACGCCGTGTGAAGTCCAGCACGCCGTGTAAAGCTGCAGCAAGATCATGGAGAAGAAAATGCTGGGACCTAAGGATTGACGAAATGTGTACGGCCTTGCTTGTCTCTCTTCTTTACTTTTCCTACATTTAATTTTATATCACACAAATAAGAAAGTTATTAGCAAATAGGCAAAGAGTGCAAATTTTCCGAAGAGTTCTTATTCTCCCGGTCACAAATAATCCCACCCAGTATTCATTGTGGGTTTTTTGTTTTTTTAGAGGGGAATAGGATGTAAAACCGGGAGCAGGACGGGTACCACAGGACATTTTAATATCCACTCTCCTGAATACAGGTTTGATGGCTTCCATTACAAGGTATACACGTTTGAATTCCACAGAGCGAAATACAATGACGTGCGATAGAAGAATGTTGTGTGAAGAGGCGTGGCACTGCACTTTGGTGCACTTAACACCAAATAACATGTCGTACATTTCCTCGAACTTATATTTTTTACATGTCAAAATCTTCAGAAAGATGTGCGCTACAAAATAGACATTTTTTGAATAATCGATTTTTTTTTATAGTTTTGACGTCCTATCTCAAACGATGGATGGTCGGGAGTGGGGAGGGGGGGGGGGGCACTATCACGTTTTGGGCCCGGTTGGGAAATATCATACACCCGGGGCTGGGATGGGAACATACGATTTCACATCGCACTGATACACAATCAGCTCTACGTTTTCAATCAATGAGTTGCCTTCAAAGTCCAAGATATAGGCCCCGTTGTCCCTTTGTTCGCCACTGGACACAATGAACAAAATGCACACCCCGTTGCTCCAAATTAGAATGCAGATCGTCATCTGTGTATAAAAGGAGATCACAGTAGAAGAAGACAACCTGTACCATACTGAGACTGTTATGAGGAATTATCGTTACAGGAATGTCACCGTGATTCTCACAGTCGAGCAACGCACGTAGCTGAGCAGGGAAGGCCGTTTTAATGAGAACAGAGCTACTTCCCCAAATCTGTCTTAGAGGTTTTCATCTAAAAAATGTGGCTTTATAGGCAGAAAGAAATCCCCGTTGGTACTAGAACAAACTGAGAATTGCAGGACGTAGTTCTCGCCTTGACTCTTGGTCCTATGTTCCTACCACAACGTAGCCACGAGAAGCGTCATATCACTCCGCGTTGTAGTAGCCCTTTCCTTCAGAAGAGACTGCTAGACCCGTGCAGCCACTAGTGGAAGAAAATTTAATTTGCCTCGTGTGTGAAGCTTCCACCATGGTGCCACCCACTCCGAACGACTGCGCCACACGCCACACAGCCACAGCAACGGTTACCTGGCCAGCAAACCGTTGCCCATAGGCCCCACGCTCCAGCCACGTCGGACACACTCTTCTTGGCATGGGTGGGGAGATTTCTGCTCACGCACAAACTTGCGTGGTCAGGGGGCTACCACCGTGCAGGTACTTTACTACCCCCTACACCCCTCTCCACCCCCACTACTCAAAATGGTTCAAATGGCTCTGAGCACTATGGGACTCAACTGCTGAGGTCATTAGTCAAATGGTTCAAATGGCTCTGAGCACTATGGGACTCAACTGCTGGGGTCATAAGTCCCCTAGAACTTAGAACTAATTAAACCTAACTAACCTAAGGACAGCACACAACACCCAGCCATCACGAGGCAGAGAAAATCCCTGACCCCGCCGGGAATCGAACCCGGGAACCCGGGCGTGGGAAGCGAGAACGCTACCGCACGACCACGAGATGCGGGCGGTCATTAGTCCCCTAGAACTTAGAACTAGTTAAACCTAACTAACCTAAGGACATCACAAACATCCATGCCCGAGGCAGGATTCGAACCTGCGAACGTAGCGGTCTTGCGGTTCCAGACTGCAGCGCCTTTAACCGCACGGCCACTTCGGCCGGCAAATGGCTACTGTTTTGGGTTTTGGGGGCAGTAGTTTGGCAAAGAAGGTGGAATATACGTCACATTTGGCGACCTTCCCTGCACGATCTCCACTTCTGTAAAATTTGGAACAGAAACAACAGGTCAAACCAGACAATGGGGACCAAACAGCTAACAATGAAACATTGTACAATACAAGAAGGGAAGGAAACGAGAGTCTAGTATCAAAAACACAATAGGTACCAAGAAGACCATCAATGGAAAGGCAGAACGGAAAAGAAGAATAGTGGAAGCGTAGACTCGCAGCGCTGCAATGGCTGGGGCCCCGTGATGGCCAAGACCGTACTCACAAAAGAGATAATACACTACTGGCCATTAAAATTGCTACACCACGAAGATGACGTGCTACAGACGTGAAATTTAACCGACAGGAAAAAGATGCTGTGATATGCAAATGATTAGATTTTCAGAGCATTCACACAAGGTTGGCGCCGGTGGTGACACCTACAACGTGCTGACATAAGGGAAGTCTCCAACCGATTTCTCGTACACAAACAGCAGTTGACCGGCGTTGCCTGTTGAAACTTTGTTGTGATGCCTCGTGTGAGGAGGAGAAATTCGGACCATCACGTTTCCGACTTTGATAAAGGTCGGATTGTAGCCTATCGCGATTTTGGTTTATCGTATCACGACATTGCTGCTCGCGTTGGTCGAGATCCAATGACTGTTAGCAGAATATGGAATTGATGGGTTCAGGAGAGTAATACGAAACGCCGTGCTGGATCCCAACGGCCTCGTATCACTAGCAGTCGAGATGACAAGCATCTTAGCCGCATGGCTGTAACGGATCGTGCAGCCACGTCTCGATCCTTGAGTCAACAGATGGGGACGTTTGCAAGACGACATCCTTTTGCACGAACAGTTCGACGACGTTTGCAGCAGCATGGACTGTCGGCTCGGAGACCATGGCTGCGGTTACCCCTGACGTTGCATCACAGACAGGAGCGCCTGTGATAGTGTACTCAACGACGAACCTGGGTGCACGAATGGCAAAACGTCATTTTTTTCGGATGAATCCAGGTTCTGTTTACAGCATCATGATGGTCGCATCCGTGTTTGGCGACATCGTGGTGAACGCACATTGCAAGCGTTTATTCGTCATTGCCATACTGGCGTATCACCCGGCGTGAAGGTATGGGGTGCCATTGGCTACACGTCTCCGTCACATCTTGTTCGCACTGACGGCACTTTGAGCAGTGGAAGTTACATTTCAGATGTGTTACGACCCGTGGCTCTACCCTTCATTCGATTCCTGCGAAACCCTACATTTCAGCAGGATAACGCACGACCGCATGTTGCAGGTCCTGTACGGGCTTTTCTGGATAGAGAAAATGTTCGACTGCTGCCCAGGCCAGCACATTCTCCAGATCTCTCATCAACTGAAAACGCCTGGTCAATGGTGGCCGAGCAACTAGCTCGACACAATACGCCAATCAGTACTCTTGATGAACTGTGGTATCGTGTTGAAGCTGCATGGGCAGCTGTACCTGTATACGCCATCCAAGCTCTGTTTGACTCAATGCCCAGGTGTGTCAAGGCCGTTATTACGGCCAGAGGTGGTTGTTGTGGGTACTGATTTCTCAGGATCTATGCACCCAAATTGCGTGAAAATGTAATCACAAGTCAGTTCTAGTATAATATATTTGTCCAATGAATACCCGTTTATCATCTGCATTTCTTCTTTGAGTAGCAATTTTAATGGCCAGTAGTGTATTATATATGAGACACCTGGAGGGAGAGGGGGGGGGGGGCTGTTTGCTGGGTTCAGAGTTATAGATCGTCCACCTTGTTCTGTCATCGCCCCTCCATTCCCTCATCCTATTCTAAACCGAGCTTGTGTTCCATCTCTAATGACCTCGTCGTCGACGGGTCGTTATACGCTAATCATCCTTCCTTGTCCATTCTGCCTATGAATCCGATACGTGTCTCCTTCTGTGCAACTCCGACAACGCTTCGATAAAACTGACTTAGGAGTTATACCGAGAGCTGATAACAGAACCGAATATGACAAAATTTTACATGATAACAACTGATACAGGATAGATATGCTGCATTGACAGGTGGCGCCAGACACTCTCAATTGATCGTTTCCTTTGCATCAATAAGAACAACATATCGCTTTAATCAGCGATTCGTGTTATTTATAAATTTTATCACTAGTCTCTAGTCTGTACAGGCTTTTCATATCTGTTAAACTCAAATCAAAGTATTCAAAGTCTGTGTGGAAAATTATTTTAACTTCAATGTCGAGCAATGCTCAATAGTTTATGTGGCAATGATAAAGTAATTCCCGATGCATTCCGACTCTGTGGAACTTCGTTAAATGCAGATATTTTAAACTTCTAGGCAGTAGTGAGAAGATATCCCGCGACCAAGTTACTATCATCGGTTTGGAGCAACTTTTTTAATGCCAATCATAAACAGCATCGGTAGTTCCATTACCTCCTACAGTTTAGTCTCTTAAAGGTTACGTGAGGAAATTACTGAGTGTATCTTATCATTTATGAAGCCTCAGGCGTGTCCAGTGATCAGTTTCACGCCATGTGCATCGTACTGTTTCGTCCAGTTCCACTGCTATGCATCTTGGTAGAGAACTGGCGGACTTCTACTTCCGCAGGGGAAAAAAAGACATATCCATCACGATAACTTGGACAATACCCAATTACAACTTTTTGATTTAAAAAAAGGAAGGAAAGAGTGTTAGAGAGTTTTATGCCGCGTCAACGAAACAGTCACTAGCTCGGATTGGAAAGAAATCGCCTGACTCCTTTCCAAAAGGAATCTCCGTGACAGTCGCCTGAATTGATTACTGAAAACCTAAATGTGGATGGCTACGTGGGGATTTGAACACGGTATCCTCCTGAATAAGAACCCAAAAGCGATTCTGTGCTTAAGGACTTGTCAGCTGCGGACAATATGTGCCAGTCCCTACGTCCAGGGGCCGGCCGCTGTGGCCGAGCGGTTCTACGTGCTTCAGTCCGGAACTGCGCTGCTGCTACGGTCACAGGTTCGAATCCTGCCTCGGGCATAGATGTGTGTGATGTCCTTGGGTTAGTTATGTTTAAGTAATTCTAAGTCTAGGGGACTGACGATCTCAAATGTTAAGTCCCATAGTGCTTAGAGCCATTTCAACCATTTTTGAACGTACGTCCAGAGGAAACTAGTGACGATGCAGAGTGCTGTAAGAATTACATCGAAGGAACAAATTTTGTCAAAGCTTAGTTTCCGTTTCTATATTTTCAATGTGCGCACACCTAAT
Organism: Schistocerca cancellata; assembly: GCF_023864275.1. Lineage (NCBI taxonomy): Eukaryota > Metazoa > Arthropoda > Insecta > Orthoptera > Acrididae > Schistocerca > Schistocerca cancellata. The sequence continues at coordinate 753,563,147 of NC_064629.1, read as the reverse complement.
GCGCAGGGTGTTAAACATGTAACTGCACCTGCGATCACAAAAAAATTTGTTCTAAGAGGAACACAAAAAATTAATTCACGTCTATTGGTAACGTAGTGTCGTTTTAATGGTTTTCTTAACCTGATAATCGTAAGAGAGAAGTCCCGGGTTCGATTCCCGGCGGGGTCAGGGATTTTCTCTGCCTCGTGATGACTGGGTGTTGTGTGCTGTCCTTAGGTTAGTTAGGTTTAAGTAGTTCTAAGTTCTAGGGGACTGATGGCCATAGATGTTAAGTCCCATAGTGCTCAGAGCCATTTGAACCATTTGTAAGAGAGAAGTAGTGGATATTGATATGTGTATAGTCATCTTTCTCCCCCCCCCCCCCCCCCCACGCAGTTACCGTCAATTACGAGACAGTGGTTTGAGGACGCGGAGCTGGCGCTAGATAATGTTCCAGATGTGTTCCATCGGATTCACATCAGGCGGATTTGCTGACCATGACATCAGCCTGAGTTTACTGTCATGCTCCTCAAACCACTGCGGTATGATCCTGGCCATGTGATACAGACAGTTATCCTGCTGGAAGATGCCTGAACTGTCTCCTGTGTGGCAAGATATCCATGACATATTTCTGTTTGCATTCTGGGTCTCCCATTTATCCTGATCACTAAAAACTTTTCATTCAGAAGCAAAATAAACAAATGTATCGAACAAATATTGTTTAGCTACCAGTGGGACATTAACCAGTATGCCTGCTTTTTTAAACTGTTCTTTATGAATATGTGAAAAACAGAACGTCTGTTTTCAGTAGCACCCTATAGTTTTTATTCGGCAGTCCACTTCCTCTCTTCAAGACTGGTTCAAAAACTTATCACAGTGTGCCATTCACATATATATATGACATTATTAAACACTTACTGCAAAACTGACTCTCCTGTACTAGAACACAATGCAGGTAGGCAGAGTAACTAAATCATCCACTTGCTGGAGTTGAAGGTAAACAAATGTAAAAACAAGGAAAATACGCATCGTCTTCAGTTAAAGGTTGGTGTAAGTATAAAGAACGCCACAGATAAGAGGGTAGAAATTCTACTCATCTATGGGAGTGATGGTTGACTGAATGATGGATGTGTCTTTTCCTTGGGTTTCCATTTGACTGATATGTTGTTTTTTATGTTGCTTCTGGGCTAGAGATATTTAGGGTGGTAAGATAAACTGGATACCTTGTAGTTATAGGCCCCCTCACCAGCCAAGAACATAACATGCGACGAAAATATAATTTTTACTTTGGCGGAATACACTGAAGCGCCAAAGAAACTGGTATAGGCTTGCGTATTGAAATACAGAGATATGTAAACAGGCAGAATACGGCGCTGCGGTCGGCAACGCCTATATAAGACAGTGTTTGGCGCAGTTGTTGAATCGGTTACTGGTGTTACAATGGCAGGTTATCAAGATGCGAGTGAGTTTCAACGTGCTGTTATAGTTGGCGCACGAGCGATGGGACACAGCATCCCCGAGGTAGCGATGAAGTGGGGATTTTTCCCGTAGGACAATTTCACGAGTGTACCGTAAATATCAGGAATCCGGTAAAACATCAAATCTCCGATATCGCTGCGGCTGGAAAAAGATCCTGCAAGAACGGGACCAATGACGACTGAAGAGAATCGTTCTACGTGACAGAAGTGCAATCCTTCCGCAAATTGCTCCAGATTTCAATGCTTGGCCATCAACAAGCGTCAGCGTGCGAACCATTCAACGAAACGTCATCGATATGGGCTTTCAGACCCGAAGACCCAATAGCGCACCCTTGATGACTGCATGACACAAAACTTTACGCCTCACCTGTTCGCGTCAACACCAACATTGGACTGTTGATGACTGGAAACATGTTGCCTGTTCGGAGGAGTTCAAATGGTTCAAATGGCTCTGAGCACTATGGGACTTAAAATCTGTAGTCATCAGTCCCCTAGAACTTAGAACTACTTAAACCTAACTAACCTAAGGACATCACACACATCCATGCCCGAGGCAGGATTCGAACCTGCGACCGTAGCGGTCGCGCGGTTCCGGACTGAGCGCCTAGGTTCGGAAGAGTCTCGTTTCAAATTGTATCGAGGGGATGGAGGCATCCTCGTGAATCCATGGACCCTGAATGTCAGTAGACACGTACGTAAGCATCCTGTCTGATCACCTGCAGCCATTCATGTCCATTGTGCAATGTGCATTCCAATGGACGTGGGCAATTCCAGCAGGACAATGCGACACCCCTCACGTCCAGAATTGTTACAGAGTGGCTCCAGGAACATTATTCTGAGCTTAAACACTTCCGCTGGCCACCAAACTCCCCAAACATGAACATTACTGAGCATCTCTGATTGGCCTTGCAACGTGCTGTTCAGAAGAGATCTCCACCCCCTCGTACTCTACAGATTTATGGACAGCCCTGCAGGATTCATGGTGTCAGTTCCCTCCACCACTATTTCAGACATTAGTCGAGTGCATGCCACATCGTGATGGGGCACTTCTCCGTGCTCGTGGGGGCCCTACATGATATTAGGCAGGCTTTCCAGTTTCTCTGGCTCTTCAGTGTACTATGAATCATGTTGTCCAGTAAGGAAGAAAGATTGGCGTTTCGCCGGATCGGTGGCGTCTAAGACGACTGAAGACGATGCTGAAATCACACTACTTCTAAGTCAGCCGACTGGCCACTAGAGAACGCTTCGCTCGCTCCGCAACTCCATCACCCGCAAATCGATGAGCGACGCCACGTACGCTGAGTTTGCCAGTAATGGCCACGCCCTCAACGTAACACATTTCATTCATCTGCACCCTCTAAAAAGTTTGCGCACACGGGGAAATGGATGGAAAAGATATTACGAACATTGTAAGACTGCCGTCAAAGCCTCATCGAGATAGTGAATCCGTACCTGCGTCACAATTATCATTTTACACGAAGCTACGAATTAGTGAACCGAAAACGTCGTTCAGTTAGACGAACAACTGCTATTTCATCAAAGAAAGCTAAGTACTTTTTGTTATTGCTTTTGGCAGCTTTGCTACTTTAAGAATGTCATAGTTACGACCGCCACTGGGGGGGAGGTCTGGGTGCCGGTTAGGACTCCCGGAACACTTCCGAGGCTGTTGGCAATGGTCTCGGCAAGCTTTATGTCCTCAAGGCCAGTGCAAAACCCGGCTAACGCTTACGTCTTGAGGCGAGGAACTGCCCCAAGACCGTGGAGATCATACACAGATACCTGGATGGCTAATCTCGCCTGACATCCATAGTTCTGATATTAATGGGGGCAGGAACTAGTGGTCTGCCACCTAACATCCAAGCACACTGGGGAACCTCGGAGAGGTTTGGGCATCAGGGAGGACTGGACAGTCCCGACCAGAGCGTCGTGCTGGTATGGATCCCAACTTGCGCATCCTCTGCTGATATCCCAGCAGGCAGGGCAGAGACCTTCCGACACACTCTGGCTTGTGCGCCATTTAAGACGTCCAATGTGGCACCCCTCACAGACAGCACTGGGGGCTGGAGGGATGGAGGGGGGAGGGGAGGGGGAAGCTCAGGTACTAACTCCGAACAAGTTACAGATACATCTCATTGCCTGCTCTGTATGAATGTAGTAGGGATTAAGGCCCAGAGCCCGCCCTCCCCTCCTCCCCGCCGTCCACTCACCCCCAATACAAGGTTGCATGCATCACACTCTTGGATGCAATGCAACATTCTCGCTGTTCCCTGTAGCGGTATGACACTGTCACTACAAGGCCACCATCATCGAGGGTGGGGAGGAGAGGGGCACTGGCAGTCAGTGACCATAGGGTGACTGGCCGCCCAAATAAACCAAGGGGAATGGCAGCAGTGTCTCCTCAACGACCGTTTAGCGAACGTTGCGGCGTATGGGCCTCTGCAGCAGGCGCCTCGTTCATGTACTCGTGCTGACTGCTGTTCATCTGCGGTGAAGGCTATAATTTCCATGCCAGCACCGAATTGGATGTCCACTGACTGACGAGAGGCGGCCTTTTCAGATGATTCACATTTTATGCTCCATTGGGCAGATGGCCAATGACATGTTCAGCGTGAAACATCTGAAAACAAAAGGGTCAGCTGATGGAGGTAGCTTTATTGTCTGGGGATTGAAACTACCATTGAAGCTGAGCAGTGGGTGATGCCCAAATGGTCTTCTAAGAAATATAAAACAAAAGATTTAAACTGTCAAATTTAAATAAATTCCAAAAATTGATGACGACGACGAAAGTGAGATGGGATATCTGAATCAAGTATAACGATTCTAGTTCTTGCATGTGCAAGTACTATGTCACCCACGCACTGCAGCTCAGGTGGTGACGAGGCCTGTCCCAGGCAGCGTCCGGGCAACCTGGTATACGCCTTACAGTGAGCTGATCCCTGCAGCCATCTCCAGCTATCTTTGATCAGTCTCTGGACACTACACGATTACATGAGGTCGATGGGGACGAGTCCAAGACTTACTCGAAGCTTTGTAGGTGGGTACGAAGGTTCACTTCAGGGTGACGCCAACGTCATTAAAGGCGACGTGAGGCTGCCGACTGTTAGTAAAGAAATGAAAGTGAAAGATTCTTGGATCTGCCACTGCTGCACTTCCCACCTGTAATGGAGTCACTGTCCGTCATTACCATAGCGGCAGCCTGCGATGTCATTAATGATAATGGGCACGGTGAAAATTGCAAAGACTAGCTTCAAATAAACACTTATGTACTCGCGGATGTATGGAAGTAAAACATGGACGATAAACAAAAAAAAACACTTATGCTAAGAACAACACACACACACACACACCCATGCCTGAGGGAGGATTCAAACCTCCGGCGGGAGGGGACGCGCAGTCCGTGACATGGCGCCTCAAACCGCGCGGCCACTCCGCGCGGCGACTATAAACAGTGAAGATGTGAGGAGAATGGGAACTTCTGAAATGTGGTGCACCAGGAGACTGCTGAAGATTAGATAGGTAAGTCGTATAACTAATGGGAGAGATACTAAGTGCAGTCACGGCTAAAAGAAATTGGTGGCAGAACTTGACCAAAAGAACGAATTGGTTGATGCACATTTCTGTGGTTCAGTGACAGAACACCGACAGGATAAGCTATTTTGTTTGCAAAATAGTAGTGTAGGATATGCCGCACAAAGAATAGATCGCACACAGTGCATTTTACGTGTTTGTCATTACCTAAAATGATGAACATGCAGGATCGCAATAGTAGGTTTACAAAACACTTGCGAAGGAGGCAGCGGTAGGGGACCACCTCCGACGATTTTTCGAGTACCAGCCTCTAATGCTCTGAAGATATATGTCAGCGAGAAATTTGCCTGAATTGCCTGATATTACAGCACATCTAAAGAAAAAATAAATTAGATCGCAATTGACAATCTGAGATACACCGAGTTCATTGACACAAATTAAGGTTACGTCGTATACCTGTACACGACGTGTATACAGTGTAACGTCTTTCCTGATGAAGCAGTCAGCAGATAAGATATGCAGTATCTTTGCTAATCACCACAGCACACTGGCGAAGCAGATGGTTTCGGTGGGACGGCAGGTTTACTTAAGCCCTCGAAGTAAAATCTCAACACCTTAGCTTCATATTCAGATCGTAATCAGACACAGTAGCTTCTGTAAACATTTTCAAACACTAATTCGCTCAGCGATACGGATAACACCGCAACTACAGCAGCTGGAAATGCATATCAAAGTAATTATCACCCGGAGATATGTGACGCGAAGAGTTTCTAATCCCGCCACGATATCTGCCGTATTCTTGTGTTTTCTTCGAGGCTGAATGGTCCTCCTTACCGCGAAATTTCCTTTATGAAAAACTTAATTCGGGCAGACAAAGAATAAAACGTTCATATTAACACAAACGGCCACTTGGAATTTTGCTTAAAAATTCGAGGTTAAGGGGGGAGAGCTGAACATGGGACAGAATTACACAAAGCGTGTAAACGTCTCTTAAATTTTCACTTAACTAAATTACAATATATGGAACTGCATTTAGCAGTTGGATGATTTTCACAGCATATCTTTGGTTATTGTTACATTTGGCAGGTACCATCGTTCACTTAATACACTTTAATAGTTGCACTATCTTCTAGATTACTATAATTTAACATCCAGCAACATCGTCAACAACTTTGTGTTCAGGACAACCGCAGCTATGGAAGCAGAATGAAAACCTCAAACATCTGTATGTAAAATCCTTCTTCAGATTGATGTATAATTTACGTCATATGAGACCCAAATGCAGGAATGGATAGAAGACCCGACATTCACTGTCCAAATAATAGTAATTCACTAAGTGATCATACTGTCGAATTGTAAAAGGCTCAATGGTGCCGCCGCGCGGGGTAGCCGAACGGTCTAGGGCGCCTTGTCATTCTCCGCGCGGCCTCCCCCCGTCGGAGGTTGGGGTCCTCCCTCGGGCATGGGTGTGTGTGTTTTCCTTAGCGTAAGTTAAGCTACATTAAGTAGTGTGTAAGCTTACGGACCGATGACCTCAGCAGTTTGGTCCCATAAGACCTTACCACAAATTTCCAAAATTTTTCAATGGTGCCATCAACAACCCCCGGAAAACGAGCTGGAACCTAAATACAGCAACAAGCTCTCACCGTACCGTAGCAGTTGCAGAAACACCATGTTAGTACTAACTTGGTCTTAGTACTAACACGGTGTTACTGGAGCTCATATAGTACGATGAATCGATTTCCTGAAACAAAAAGGACACCGAATACGAGAAGAAACTGTTGTACAGGAATCTGAACCGCAGACCGACAAGCTAAAATTCAAGCATTTCATCTCTGTGCCGCGGTGCTAAACTTCCGTCAACGTCTCTTTTAAAAAGATGGTTCAAATGGATCTGAGCACTATGGGACTTCTGAGGTCATCAGTCCCCTAGAACTTAGAACTACTTAAACCTAACTAACCTAAGGACATCACACACAACCATCCCCGAGGCAGGATTCGAACCTGCGACCGTAGCGGTCGCGCGGTTCTAGACTGTAGCGCCTAGAACCCCTCGGCCACTCCGGCCGGCTTTAAAAAGATCATCTTCCTGAGGATCGGTAGCACCGATCATTATCATCATCATTATTTAAGACTGATTATGCCTTTCAGCGTTCAGTCTGGAGCATAGTCCCCCTTATAAAATTCTTCCATGATCCCCTATTCAGTGCTATCATTGGTGCCTCTTCTGATGTTAAACCTATTACTTCCAAATCACTCTTAACCGAATCCAGGTACCTTCTCCTTGGTCTACCCCGACTCCTCCTACCCTCTACTGCTGAACCCATGAGTCTCTTGGGTAACCTTGCTTCTCCCATGCGTGTAACATGACCCCACCATCTAAGCCTTTTCGCCCTGACTGCTACATCTATAGAGGTCATTCCCAGTTTTTCTTTGATTTCCTCATTGTGGACACCCTCCTGCCATTGTTCACATCTACTAGTACCTGCAATCATCCTAGCTACTTTCATATCCGTAACCTCAACCTTATTGGTAAGGTAACCTGAATCCACTCAGCTTTCGCTCCCATACAACAAAGTTGGTCGAAAGATTGAACGGTGCACAGATAACTTAGTCTTGGTAATTACTTCCTTCTTGCAGAAGAGAGTAGATCGTAGCTGAGCGCTCACTGCATTAGCTTTGCTACACCTCGCTTCCAGTTCTTTCACTATGTTGCCATCCTGTGAGAATAAGCATCCTAAGTACTTGAAACCGTCCACCAGTTCTAACTTGGTTCCTCCTATTTGGCACTCAATCCGTTTATATCTCTTTCCCACTGGCATTACTTTCGTTTTGGAGATGCTAATCTTCATACCATAGTCCTTACATTTCTGATCTAGCACTGAAATATTACTTTGCAAACTTTCAATCAAATCTGCCATCACAACTAAGTCATCCGCATATGCGAGACTGCTTATTTTGTGTTCACATATCTTAATGTCACCCAGCCAGTCTATTGTTTTCAACATATGATCCACAAATAATATGAACAACAGTGGTTCATGGTGTGGGTTCCTGTTGTCATGCCCTAGTTCATGAACCACGGGCAACGTATGAGTGGCCAAGTAAGTGGTCCTGACAGTCGGGATACCAGTTACTTTGGAATAAGGCTGGGCATCTCGGACATATTCTGAGTCATGGTCACCTTTGTGCTCAGACGGCAAAGACTACCAAATCCACCAGTTAGTCCCTCAACCGTTAGGGGTAAAACTCAATGGGACCCGGGGCAAGTAAGGCTGGCAACCTGCTTCCCTGGTACTTTAAATATGATGCTGGCAACAATCACAGCAAAATGCTTCGGACCTTTGGAGGTGACGGAGTCCCACCTCTAATTGACAAACCAGGGACTCCTAAGATACGACTCGGTAGTACCGTGTATTATCTTTATTCTATACAAAAATGAGGAAAGTGTGTATGCAAAATGGTTGCTGACAGCTTAGAAGCATCTCTGCGGTACCACGACATTCGCTACTTATTCTGAAAGTCAGGTTCTTCGACGAATGCTTGGCAATTCCAACTGAACAGTAGGCAATCCTAAATGTGCAATAGTCTCAACGTTCGTCAGAAGCAACACTACGATATTAACGCCGAATATTTTAACTTCCCTTGCAAATGAAGAAATATTTTGAAGGGTACACAGTATCTGCAGGAAATTGCTGGATCTATATGTGATCAAGATTTATATTGTCACACTGATTCAGGAAACCATTTAGACACGTACGTGGAAAGTAAAGAACCAGTAGGGTTTAACCTCTCGTCGACGATGAGGTCATTGAGATGGAGTACAAGCTCTCTTTGTGAAAAGCAATCAGTGTGTTTTCAAAAGAATGCTTTAAAAGATTTTCAGAAACCACGGAAAACCTAAATACAGATGTCGAGAAGAGCTTTGAATCACCATCCTCCAGAATATCAGTACCTTACCGCTACACCACCTCCCTCGGTGTCGTTTACCTTTAGTCGGATAAGGAAATAAGAAACACTATCGGTTATCTGTATCTGATTTTGGTGTGTACCTTAACCATTGCGCCATTTTCGATGGCGTCGTTAGTAGTCTGGCAGATCCGCAGTACTTAATTATAGAGAGCAAAGTCTCGACTGATTTGAGTGTTTACAACACACGTTATAACGACCACATACGGAAATAACCCAGCAGTTCTGCTTTCGGATTTTCCATCAGCGTATCTTTCCACATCAGTCCGTAATCTTACGAAACCAATATGCAGGACCTCTTCAGCAAAAGACAAGCACTAACATGAGAGTGCTTAAAACAGCGCAGCTACATTCATTAAAACAAACAGAACGGCTATGTTGCGAGTTCATGAATGTCTATTTCACGAAATGGTCCATTCACTAGAACAATTTCAGCTATAGGTGTTAATCGATTGCAGGGAACTTGGTACATATTCGCATTTTTCTGCCACTTCCACGAGTATACGTGCAAACTGCCAACACTGTGACGGAGGAAAGGCTTTAGATTTATTCCTGTTCTGGTTGCTTGCACACACACACACACACACACACACACACACACATACACACACACACACACACACACACACACACACACACACACACACAATCGCGCGCGCGCGCGCGCGCGCGCGCGCGTGCGTGCAATGAAAAGAGGATCACACAAAACATGCATGACTTTCACAGCACGCGTTGTCTGCTTCGGGCACTATGTGAAACACACTGACACACTCAGGCGGAATAGAGGTGATTCTTATAATGTCTCTCACAGAATTTGGGGTCTTCCCGACTGTGAAATCAACTATGCCTGGAGCAGTTTTCATAGATTTCTAATTTCTGAATTACATCTACGTCACAACGTAGAACTCAAGTTTCTAAATCACCCTCGATATACACCATGCTAATACCAATACAGCATGTTTCTCAACCAACGTCTCCCATTATCAGGTGTGATTTTTTCCCAAAGAGTGTGTGTGTGTGTGTATAGCACAGTTTTGTTCCCGTATCTCTGTTATGCTTCTCAAGCTTAAGAGTACAGACCGTAATAATATTTGCCGATCTCGATTAGTAGAATGTTTGGAGTGTTTTTCTATTCGCTAACCGCTCATGCAATGCAGCAAGGCGAATACCTGGTAAAATGCGTCAGTATGTAAGCCTATATAATGCCACGTTAGTCCGTATTTTCCAGTGAACTTTTGTATCAAGGCGATATCACATCTTTTTAACTCTGCTGTACAATTTTGGTCTCACCAACATTTAAACTCTAGTCCTATACTACTGTTCGTTACCACCCGAAAAATTTTTATAACAGCTTTGTTAGACGCCTGCATTGTTAAGTGAACACCTACGATAAATTAAAGTTACTGTTCTTTCTAGCATTTTGTTTCACGCAGTGGGATGACGTTCGTAGCAAATCATTAGGAAAATGCTTAAAGGTGTTTTTCTAAACAAAAAAGCAGAATTATGATCGAAATTATATAAATTAAAGAAAACAACATTTCACCTCTAGACAGGTGTTGGATCTTTGTGGTATATCTGTAGTTCCGATCACTGTACGAAAGGCGTGGTTTTGGGCACGAGATGAGCATGCTGTGGAAGTTAATCTTGCTTGCAAATTGACAGTTGCGTATATAGACCAAAGATATATTCCATCAGGCGAACTTCGATAAGTGAGAAACATATTTATAGAATAAAAAATCCGCTACAGTTGCCAGTAATTTCTTATTGTGTTTCCATAGTTACTTGGTGACACCTGAAGACGAAGCTTTAGGCTTCGAAACCGGTCGTGCAGTAAATAAGAAATTACAGGCAACCGAAGCGGATTTTTTATTCTATTAAGACCAAAGATAATTCCAAGGATTATTTTATCGGCGATCCTGAAATTTGATGGGAGATACGAAGACAATACGCCTATATTTCCTCATCCTGTGGAATTTTATAATTGTGGCACTGTTTCTGAATTTTATGCCTGCCATAAGTTGCTTTAAACCCTTTTGCGCGACATAATTTAAAGTGGGGCTACTTTTGAAGCAAATATATATAATTTTCTGTATTTTTATTGGTCTGTACTTCATACAACCATTGCTGTTTATAAGCAAAACGTTGAACTATCCAAAAACAAATTACAGATTTCAAATGCGTCAGGCATTGTTCATACTTCTCCGAAGAAAGTAGCACACAAAAAATACGGATTGCTGCACGGAAGCAGTTATTCACTAATAAGAATCTCTTAGTGAGACATAGAATAACCATACGAATCCGTAATTGCATAAAACAACAATTCTTGGTATAAATATAATGATTCTGTGAAGAGCAGTAACTCATTCATTGCTAGTCCTACGTTCCGAGGATCTCTACTTACACAATTCTTACTCTTTCTAGCCGGCCGGAGTGGCCGAGCGGTTCTAGGCGCTACAGTCTGGACTGCCTCGGGCATGGATGTGTGTGATGTCCTAAGGCTAGTAAGGTTTAAGTAGTTCTAAGTTCTGGGGGACTGATGACCTCAGAAGTTAAGTCCCATAGTGCTCAGAGCCATTTGAATCATTTTTACTCTTTCTATCCGGACTCTCCCTTTAGATTTCTCCATTTTCCGTAACTACTGGCGATTATCGCCATCACTGTCTAGTTATTGGATAAAAGAAATATTAAAAAGGAAAACATTTCCTAATGTTCTGCAAAATTATATTTAATTTGGTCACGAACCGGCTTTCGCCTTCTCAGACCATCTTCAGGTGATAACTGAGGATGGCGCGAGAAGCCGAAAGCCGGTTCGTGATCAAATCAGTATAATTTTGCAGAGCATTAGGAGGTGTTTTTCATTTTTAATATTATTGTCATGTTCTGCAAAGCACCGACGGAAAATTCAGTTAAGGATATAAAAAGCTTTTACGATACTAGACTATCGCTTGTTTTATTTCACATCGCTATTAATCCACTGCTGGATGAAGTTTCCCTCCATACTTCTCCATGTAAGGCCGCCTTTAGCTATACACACGAAAGTTGCTCCAGCGCGTTACCTAGGCGGCTTCCATCAGGTCGTCTCCTCTGTCATACGTCTATCATTCCAGCCATCTATCACCAAGTCGCCTGGCTACGTGTCCTGTCCATTTGTGTATCATTTTCATCACAGCTGTGGTTAAGTCTTCCACTTCAGTCTGTTCCTTGGTCCATGTGCCTATTTTCTTATTTCTCTTCTTTATTATGAATTTAGCTATGATGATGATAATGATGGTCGAGGCCATGGCTGTGGGTGAAATTTCTTCAAGAATTGCAGTAAGTAGCCACTTTTCATAAAGCTTTATTTACGCCTGAGGCGTTTCGGCTTTTCACCCGTCTACAATTGGCATAATACCTTTCTCTCTCCATCAATGCTACGCTTTTTCAGCGGTACTTTGAAAGCTGCAGCTCCAGTTTATTCCGTAACTTGGAGCTCCGCGTTAGGCATTTATATTCATAATACGCACACGTTTCGCTTCTCTGAAGCAGCGCAGTATTCCTCAGGTGGCCAGCCTTTCTGCCACGTTGAACGTATGTAAGAAGTCTTTGTATGTCCGTCCTTGTAGTAGATGGTTACAGGGGCTTCGGCTGTTGAGTATGAAATGAAAATTAAAACACCTGTAGCCGTCTATTTTGCATTTAATTTATTTAAGCAACCAGTTTCGTTGTTCCATGACACCCTCTTCAGGCGCCGGCCGGTGTGGCCGTGCGGTTCTAGGCGCTTCAGTCTGGAACCGCGTGACCGCTACGGTCGCAGGTTCGAATCCTGCCTCGGGCATGGATGTGTGTGATGTCCTGAGGTTAGTTAGGTTTAAGCAGTTCTAAGTTCTAGGGGACTGATGACCACAGATGTTACGTCCCATAGTGCTCAGAGCCATTTGAACCTCTTCAGGTCACCTGTGTAAAAACAACAACCACCACATAGACAAGCTAACATACGTACTAGTAAAACGACGGTATAAAAATTGAGAGCTCAATAATACCCAAGGAAATTCACACTAAATATTTGCCAATAGCCACCCGCCAGCGTAGCCGAGAGCGCTAACGCGCTGCTTCCTGGACTCGGGTGGGCGCGCCGGCCCCGGATCGAATCCGCCCGGCGGATTAACGACGAGGGCCGATGTGCCGGCCAGCCTGGATGTGGTTTTTAGGCGGTTTTCCACATTCCGTTAGGTGAATACCTGGCTAGTCCCCATGTTCCGCCTCAGTTACACGGCTCGCAGAGATCTGAACACTTTTGCACTATTCCATGGATTACACTCGACGCAGACAATTGGGGTACACTAATTCCGTCCCGGGGGGGTACGGAGTGGCGGCAGGAAGGGCATCCGGCCATCCCTTAAACATTAACATGCCAAATCCGATTAACGATGGCTGATACTGCGGGACAAGGCTTGTTGATTTTACAAAGGGGCTTGAAGATGGTGTAATGGAGCACCGAAACTGGCTCCATAAATAAATTAAACGTAAAAGAAACAGCTGCAGGTGTTTTAATTTTCATTTATATAAGAGGTGGCTAATTGCTGTATTTATTCATGCAATCTCATATTTAGAGTAAAGGAATTACAGGCGTTGGCTGCGAGTGGGCATTGATTTAAATCGAAGGGGAAAGTAGAAAATCTGTACCGGACCAGGATTCGAACCCGGATCTCCTGCTGCCTAGGCAGATGCGCTGTCCACGACGCCTTTCAGACACAGTGGTCATCGCGACTGCACGGACTGCCCTAGCACGCTTCCCGTCAGAACCAAATTCTCGACTCATCCACACACCACTAGTGTTGTGCCCCTTGCCCACTACCATCACTACATCTACATCTACATCTATACTCCGCGAGCCACCTTACGGTGTGTGGCGGAGGGTACTTATTGTACCACTATCTGATCCCCCCTTCCCTGTTCCATTCACGAATTGTGCGTGGGAAGAACGACTGCTTGTAAGTCTCCGTATTTGCTCTAATTTCTCGGATCTTTTCGTTGTGATCATTACGCGAGATATATGTGGGCGGTAGTAATATGTTGCCCATCTCTTCCCGGAATGTGCTCTCTCGTAATTTCGATAATAAACCTCTCCGTATTGCGTAACGCCTTTCTTGAAGTGTCCGCCACTGGAGCTTGTTCAGCATCTCCGTAACGCTCTCGCGCTGACTAAATGTCCCCATGACGAATCGCGCTGCTTTTCGCTGGATCATGTCTATCTCTTCTATTAATCCAACCTGGTAAGGGTCCCATACTGATGAGCAATACTCAAGAATCGGACGAACAAGCGTTTTGTAAGCTACTTCTTTCGTCGATGAGTCACATTTTCTTAGAATTCTTCCTATGAATCTCAACCTGGCGCCTGCTTTTCCCACTATTTGTTTTATGTGATCATTCCACTTCAGATCGCTCCGGATAGTAACTCCTAAGTATTTTACGGTCGTTACCGCTTCCAATGATTTACCACCTATGGCATAATCGTACTGGAATGGATTTCTGCCCCTATGTATGCGCATTATATTACATTTATCTACGTTTAGGGAAAGCTGCCAGCTGTCGCACCATGCATTAATCCTCTGCAGGTCTTCCTGGAGTACGTACGAGTCTTCTGATGTTGCTACTTTCTTGTAGACAACCGTGTCATCTGCAAATAGCCTCACGGAGCTACCGATGTTGTCAACTAAGTCATTTATGTATATTGTAAACAATAAAGGTCCTATCACGCTTCCTTGCGGTACTCCCGAAATTACCTCTACATCTGCAGATTTTGAACCGTTAAGAATGACATGTTGTGTTCTTTCATCTAGGAAATCCTGAATCCAATCACAAACCTGGTCCGATATTCCGTAAGCTCGTATTTTTTTCACTAAACGTAAGTGCGGAACCGTATCAAATGCCTTCCTGAAGTCCAGGAATACGGCATCAATCTGCTCGCCAGTGTCTACGGCACTGTGAATTTCTTGGGCAAATAGGACGAGCTGAGTTTCACATGATCTCTGTTTGCGGAATCCATGTTGGTTATGATGAAGGAGATTTGTATTATCTAAGAACGTCATAATACGAGAACACAAAACATGTTCCATTATTCTACAACAGATTGACGTAAGCGAAATAGGCCTATAATTATTCGCATCTGATTTATGACCCTTCTTGAAAATGGGAACGACCTGCGCTTTCTTCCAGTCGCTAGGTACTTTACGTTCTTCCAGCGATCTACGATAAATTGCTGATAGAAAGGGGGCAAGTTCTTTAGCATAATCACTGTAGAATCTTAAGGGTATCTCGTCTGGTCCGGATGCTTTTCCGCTACTAAGTGATAGCAGTTGTTTTTCAATTCCGATATCGTTTATTTCAATATTTTCCATTTTGGCGTCCGTGCGACGGCTGAAGTCAGGGACCGTGTTACGATTTTCCGCAGTGAAACAGTTTCGGAACACTGAATTCAGTATTTCTGCCTTTCTTCGGTCGTCCTCTGTTTCGGTGCCATCGTGGTCAACGAGTGACTGAATAGGGGATTTAGATCCGCTTACCGATTTTACATATGACCAAAACTTTTTAGGGTTCTTGTTTAGATTGTTTGCCAATGTTTTATGTTCGAATTCGTTGAATGCTTCTCTCATTGCTCTCTTTACGCTCTTTTTCGCTTCGTTCAGCTTTTCCTTATCAGCTATGATTCGACTACTCTTAAACCTATGATGAAGCTTTCTTTGTTTCCGTAGTACCTTTCGTACATGATTGTTATACCACGGTGGATCTTTCCCCTCGCTTTGGACCTTAGTCGGTACGAACTTATCTAAGGCGTACTGGACGATGTTTCTGAATTTTTTCCATTTTTGTTCCACATCCTCTTCCTCAGAAATGAACGTTTGATGGTGGTCACTCAGATATTCTGCGATTTGTGCCCTATCACTCTTGTTAAGCAAATATATTTTCCTTCCTTTCTTGGCATTTCTTATTACACTTGTAGTCATTGATGCAACCACTGACTTATGATCACTGATACCCTCTTCTACATTCACGGAGTCGAAAAGTTCCGATCTATTTGTTGCTATGAGGTCTAAAACGTTAGCTTCACGAGTTGGTTCTCTAACTATCTGCTCGAAGTAATTCTCGGACAAGGCAGTCAGGATAATGTCACAAGAGTCTCTGTCCCTGGCTCCAGTTCTGACTGTGTGACTATCCCATTCTATACCTGGTAGATTGAAGTCTCCCCCTATTACAATAGTATGATCACGAAACTTCTTCACGACGTTCTGCAGGTTCTCTCTGAGGCGCTCAACTACTACGGTTGCTGATGCAGGTGGTCTATAGAAGCATCCGACTATCATATCTGACCCACCTTTGATACTTAGCTTAACCCAGATTATTTCACAATCGCATTCGCTAATAACTTCACTGGATATTATTGAATTCTTTACTGCTATAAATACTCCTCCACCATTGGCGTTTATCCTATCCTTGCGGTATATATTCCATTCTGTGTCTAGGATTTCGTTACTGTTCACTTCCGGTTTTAACCAACTTTCCGTTCCTAATACTATATGCGCACTATTTCCTTCAATAAGAGATACTAATTCAGGAACCTTGCCCTGGATACTCCTGCAGTTTACCAATATTACGTTAACTTTTCCTGTTTTTGGTCTCTGAGGACGGACGTTCTTTATCAACGATGATAATGTCCTCTCTGGTAAGCCGTCAGGTATTTTATCGTTTCGCCCAAGGGGGGGGGGGGGTCCCTCTAACCTAAAAAACCCCCGTGTGCACGCCACACGTACTCTGCTACCCTAGTAGCTGCTTCCGCAGATTCCCGTAAGAGTTCGAGCCTGGTGTGCATGCGCACTGAAGAACAGACACCACATTATATACACTACTGGCCATTAAAATTGCTACACCACGAAGATGACGTGCTACAGACGCGAAATTTCACCGACAGGAAGAAGATGCTGTGATATTGTGGCCTATCGCGATTGCGGTTTATCGTATCGCGACATTGCTGCTCGCGTTGGTCGAGACCCAATGACTGTTAGCAGAATATGGAATTGGTGGGTTCAGGAGGGTAATACGGAACGCCGTGCTGGATCCCAACGGCCTAGTATCACTAGCAGTCGAGATGACAGGCATCTTATCCGCATGGCTGTAACGGATCGTGCAGCCACGTCTCGATCCCTGAGTCAACACATGGGGACGTTTGCGAGACAACAACCATCTGTACGAACAGTTCGACGACGTTTGCAGCAGCACGGACTGTCAGCTCGGAGATCATGGCTGCGGTTACCCTTGACGCTGCATCACAGACAGGAGCGCCTGCGATGGTGTACTCAATGACGAACCTGGGTGCACGAATGGCAAAACGTCATTTTTTTCGGATGAATCCAGGTTCTGTTTATAGCATCATGATGGTCGCATCCGTGTTTGGCGACATCGCGGTGAACGCACATTGCAAGCGTGTATCCGTCGTCATCATACTGGCGTATCACCCGGCGTGATAGTATGGGGTGCCATTGGTTACACGTCTCGGTCACCTCTTGTTCGCATTGGCGGCACTTTGAACAGTGGACGTTACATTTAAGATGTGTTACGACCCGTTGCTCTACCCTTCATTCGATTCCTGCGAAAACGTACATTTCAGTAGGATAATGCACGACCGCATGTTGCAGGTCCTGTATGGGCCTTTCTGGATATAGAAAATGTTCGACTGCTGCCCTGGCCCGCACAGTCTCCAGATCTCTCACCAATTGAAAACGTCTGGTCAATGGTGGCCGAGCAACTGGCTCGTCACAAGACGCCAGTCTCTACTCTTGATGAACTGTGGTATCGTTTTGAAGCTGCATGGGCAGCTGTACCTGTATACGCCATCCAAGCTCTGTTCGACTCAATGCCCAGGCATATCAAGACCGTTATTACGGCCAGAGGTGGTTGTTCTGGATACTGATTTCTCAGAATCTAAGCACCCAAACTGCGTGAAAATGTAATCACATGTCAGTTCTAATACAATATATTTGTCCAATGAATGTCCGTTTATCATGTGCATTTCTTCTTGGTGTAGCAATTTTAACGACCAGTAGTGTACATCATATTTATTCCCAATATTTATCTTTCCATTTATTACTGAGAAACACTAATTTTTTTGATTGGTTTTAACACTTTAAGTCGATGTCTTAACGCAGCAAGTCACAGCTGGTCACACACACTGATTCTAAACTTTAGCTTTCAGAGACGTCGGATGAAATGCACAACCCGTAGCTCCAAATTGGCAGGTAACTCATCATCGAAATGTAAAAGGATGTCGTAGTGGAAGATGATAAACTGTGCCGTCGGCTGTGATAGTTACAGAAATGTCACCCAGCTTGTCACAAGGGAGCAGGACCTGCAATTGAGTGATGGATGCTGTTTTAATCAGAACTGTAACACTTTTTATTTTCGAAAGTGCTGCTGCTTCCCCGAACCTGTCCTCAATGTGTTCAACAAAAAATAATGGCTTTGTGGACAAAAGGTATCTCCATCAGTCCTAGAGCAAACTAAGTATTGTGTGAAGTATTTCTCACCTTGTCTGAGCCCTACATTCCTCCGACGTCGTAGTCAGGAAAGAAAACGTCGTGCAATCGTATCGCTCTACATTACAGTAGTCCTTTCCTTCAGAAGAGACAGCTGGGGCCGTGCGGCCACCAGTGGAAGAAAGTTTGATCGTCTTCATTTGCAAGTCATCCAGCCACAGCAACGACAACCCAGCCAGTTAACCGCTTCCCGGAATCCCTGTGCCCCAGCCACGATGGACACATACTCCTGCTTGGCACCAATAGCGCAATTTCTGTGTGATCATGGAGGGGGGTGGGGGGGGGGGATGGGCGCTACCACCGCACAGGTACTTGACGAGCCCTCTACAACGGGATGACTGCCTTGTTTGGTTCTGGGTGTATGACTTTTGCCAAAAAGGAAGGATGCAAAGATAGAAAGGCATAAAAAGTGGACTGAACACCACTTTGGGCGACCTTACTTGCACGATCTGAACTTTTGTTAAATTTGGAAGAGGAATAGTATATCAGACTCAACAACTGGGTCGGTGTAGTGGAGGATGAAAAGTTATATAAAGTGCCAGAGACAGAAATGCATGTGTCGAAAATTATAAACAAAATTCAAGCACAATTGGCACAAAGATTACCATCAAATGGAAAGGCAAATGTTTAAATGTGTGTGAAATCTTATGGGACTTAACTGCTAAGGTCATCAATCCCTAAGCTTACACACAACTTAACCTAAATTATCCTAAGGCCAAACACACACCCATGCCCAAGGGAGGACTCGAACCTCCGCCGGGACCAGCCACACACTCCATGACTGCAGCGCCATCAGACCGCTCGGCTAATCGCGCGCGGCTAATAGAAAGGCAAAGCGAAAGAAAAAGAAAGAAAGAAAGAAAGAATAGTAGAAGGCTAGACTTGCCGCACGGAAAGGGAATTAGAGGTGCAACGTGTGAGACTCTGTGGTGACCAACCATGTACTCACAGAATAGGTGTGATCCCATGATGATGGTGGTATGGGGAGGGGAAACGATATGAAGTTGTTTCGAAATGCACCTAGCCCACCAAAGGATACAAGGACTGGTGCCAAAAATAAATACACTCCTGGAAATTGAAATAAGAACACCGTGAATTCATTGTCCCAGGAAGGGGAAACTTTATTGACACATTCCTGGGGTCAGATACATCACATGATCACACTGACAGAACCACAGGCACATAGACACAGGCAACAGAGCATGCACAATGTCGGCACTAGTACAGTGTATATCCACCTTTCGCAGCAATGCAGGCTGCTATTCTCCCATGGAGACGATCGTAGAGATGCTGGATGTAGTCCTGTGGAACGGCTTGCCATGCCATTTCCACCTGGCGCCTCAGTTGGACCAGCGTTCGTGCTGGACGTGCAGACCGCGTGAGACGACGCTTCATCCAGTCCCAAACATGCTCAATGGGGGACAGATCCGGAGATCTTGCTGGCCAGGGTAGTTGACTTACACCTTCTTGAGCACGTTGGGTGGCACGGGATACATGCGGACGTGCATTGTCCTGTTGGAACAGCAAGTTCCCTTGCCGGTCTAGGAATGGTAGAACGATGGGTTCGATGACGGTTTGGATGTACCGTGCACTATTCAGTGTCCCCTCGACGATCACCAGTGGTGTACGGCCAGTGTAGGAGATCGCTCCCCACACCATGATGCCGGGTGTTGGCCCTGTGTGCCTCGGTCGTATGCAGTCCTGATTGTGGCGCTCACCTGCACGGCGCCAAACACGCATACGACCATCATTGGCACCAAGGCAGAAGCGACTCTCATCGCTGAAGACGACACGTCTCCATTCGTCCCTCCATTCACGCCTGTCGCGACACCACTGGAGGAGGGCTGCACGATGTTGGGGCGTGAGCGGAAGACGGCCTAACGGTGTGCGGGACCGTAGCCCAGCTTCATGGAGACGGTTGCGAATGGTCCTCGCCGATACCCCAGGAGCAACAGTGTCCCTAATTTGCTGGGAAGTGGCGGTGCGGTCCCCTACGGCACTGCGTAGGATCCTACAGTCTTGGCGTGCATCCGTGCGTCGCTGCGGTCCGGTCGCAGGTCGACGGGCACGTGCACCTTCCGCCGACCACTGGCGACAACATCGATGTACTGTGGAGACCTCACGCCCCACGTGTTGAGCAATTCGGCGGTACGTCCACCCGGCCTCCCGCATGCCCACTATACGCCCTCGCTCAAAGTCCGTCAACTGCACATACGGTTCACGTCCACGCTGTCGCGGCATGCTACCAGTGTTAAAGACTGCGATGGAGCTCCGTATGCCACGGCAAACTGGCTGACACTGACGGCGGCGGTGCACAAATGCTGCGCAGCTAGCGCCATTCGACGGCCAACACCGCGGTTCCTGGTGTGTCCGCTGTGCCGTGCGTGTGATCATTGCTTGTACAGCCCTCTCGCAGTGTCCGGAGCAAGTATGGTGGGTCTGACACACCGGTGTCAATGTGTTCTTTTTTCCATTTCCAGGAGTGTATAACCGATTCCGACAACATGCGACCCAAGAAGAGTCAGGCGACCTATTATTTTCTCCCACACTTATTTCACAAAATGGCAATGCTGAGTAGAAATAAGAGACATTTGAGATCATACGGAATCTGGTTGTCAGTTCTCCTTCCAGCGAAATATGCGCGAATGTAACAGAAAGAAAAGGGGGAGGGAGTGACATGAATGTGGTATGAAAAGTACCCTCATCCACATGCCATAAGGTGGCTCGTGGAGTATAGATGTAAAAGTACATCCACCTCGCTAAGATATCAGATGTGTGTAATAGTGTGGTTGAATGCTGGTAATCTCTGAAGGCGGAAAATGTGAAATCTATGAAATTAACCATCTCCATTGGTTCGGCCTGTAGTCAATTTTTGTACGGCCTTCCATACTCGTCTGACGTTGGCGAACGTCACTTCATTTGCTTCGTTCAAAAATAGATGTCACAGAGGCATGTGGTATTTCAACCACGTTTGCACGCTTCATTAACACACGGCAGTCTCGTGACCTTCACAAGAAATTAGCTTCTCAGCGCTGTCCGACTAAGATGGCCCAGCACAGGGTCTCCCCGGCAAAGTTTTACACGTGAGGCTGCAATGTAGCCTCCGACTACGTGCCGGCAGTACACCAATCTCGTTGCACACGAAGCACTTTCTAGCATTGATAGTTGGAGACCACGAAACGCCTCAGAAGCCAGTACATACGTTACTCACATGGAGACGAAGCATGTATTTTGAACTACATATCGGTATATAGTGGACATAGTACAGTTATAGAACTGAGCAACGAGTATTAACTTCAGCATTTTCTGGAGTTAATTGATGGAGGAATTGTTCCCTTTGTTTCAGCAAAATCCGTACAATCAGTCCTAGAGAAATAGGCATTGAGTCAGGTTAAACAAGTACACTGAAGATTCTTTGAGTCAGTGCTGGAGCACTAGGCATCATAAGGATAGTGATAAGTTTGGAAAAGAAAAAAGATCACAGGCATGGAGATTTCACGCCACAAAAAAAAAAAAAAAAAAAAACATTCTCAGCCGTGCTAGAGGAAGTTTTCAGATGTTGAAGAGAGAGAAAACATATTCCAATGATGTTTCGCCTCTTATCATCATAGAGTTTTATTTATCTTAATACCACAGACTGGTGTTCGCGTAGCTGTCTGTGAAATGCACGAAAGCTGATATTTTCGTAACACACACACACACACACACACACACACACACACACAGGCCGGCCGCGGTGGCCATGCGGTTCTAGGCGCTCAGTCCGGAACCGCGCGGTTGCTACGGTCGCAGGTTCGAATCCTGCCTCGGGCATGGATGTGTGTGATGTCCTTAGGTTAGTTAGGTTTAAGTAGTTCTAAGTTCTAGGGGACTGATGACCACAGATGTTAAGTCCCATAGTGCTCAGAACCATTTGAACCACACACACACACACACACACACACACACACACACACTTGATCACTGTTTACGATACATTCAAGAAGTACAACAGGATTAAGAAAAGTGAAGAAAATCCATTGACGATGGTGAAACTCCAAAAAGATACGTGTGAGTGCAAAATTAAGAAAACTGCGTTCGTTCATGGCAGAATACTTTTGAATTTACCTGAAAGAAAACATCGACGCCAAGTTAAGTTTAAACCTCAAGACGAAGAACTAAATAATGTGAAGTCATTGCGCAGTAAGAATGGCTTTTCGCGAACTACATAGGGTTCTCAAAAGTATATTACCGGTGCGTCTGAAAAGGAAAATTTACAAACAATGTCAGTATCAGTTATGAGTTACGGCGGTGAGACAAGAACTTTCAATGCGGAAACTAAACGTTGATCAGCAAGTTATTGAGAGCTGCAAGTTGGAAATCACTGGAGGGACACGAAAAGCAACAAACGTATCAGAGGAATAGATTGCAATGGAAGACGGAATTATGACTGCAATGTAAACGAAATCGCTGTCGGAGAGACACGTACCCAGTCAAGTGTGCGATAGATGGACGAAGGAAGTTATTTGCTGGATTGCAGGAGACAAAAAAAAAAAAAACAACGATCTAATGAAAGGTGGGTAGATGACATTCGGAAACGTACCGGATCAATACGTATGCGTACAACTAAAATCGTCAGTATATGGAAAACTATAGAGGAGGCATTGACTGTCAAATGAAAGACGACGACGACGTAAAAACAATCTGAATAAATGTAATTACTTGCATTTCTCACGGTCTGAAGATATTCTATATGGTATCTATAATGCGAACTTCGAAGAATTAATTTCAACAGAAGATTGATTGGCATTAATAGTCAATCATGGGCCCAAATAACGCTCAAATTTTGAAACTATTATGTAGTCAATAAATACAGAATTTTTAAACGAAAATAAATTCTTTTTCTTTAAACAACCACAAAACCCGCCTACTCTTGGCAGTAGCGTTTACCACATACAAAAAATAATTTCACCCAACGGCGGCATGTTGAACCATCGGTCTATATATGGATGTCTTGTCAATAGTACTCATCAGGAGCCGCCCCCTGGAACTAAAGCAGGCAAAGCTGTGTAATTTCAAGGGAGAAAGTAATCTTTCTCGGCAGTAAGTATTGCTATGGACGTATTTTTGAATCAATCAAAATCTGAATTGTCATATTTACAAATAAATTACGGACATCATATGATAGGCCGATGTTATTAATGATGTGAGAGGTATTATAAAGAAGAAAATAAAGCTTCATGTGTTAACTAGCGATGTCAATTACTTTCGAATCTCTTCCGTCCTTTGAACGAATAGTCATAATCGTATGGAAGGTGTGTCTTGTAAAACTGTACTCCGTTAGAGACCAGCGATTTAATTCAAACGGGGGAAATCCAATTGTCGCAATAGCTCTCTCGGTACACTGTTCTCCAAAATTATTATTTTTTATCATACTACTGTGAATATAGGACAAATTTAAAGTGTAAAACACAGTCTTATATTTTATAGGCTTTTAGGGAAGTCAGAACAGATAGTGGTGAGTGCAATAACAGAAGAAATTATTTTACATATAGGGTATAATTTACTGTTGGTATTACCAGCTAAAAGCAAATGCATTGCAGAGAGAATGAAAGTTGCCACAGTCTACCATCCCCCAGAATTATTATACTCCATGCAGTCCAGATTTTGCTTTTTATTACGTGTAATAAAACATATCTTTCCAATGATAGGCAAATGAAACAGATAAACTTTAAGTTTACACAGAAAAAAATTCTACACACTGGTACAAATTTTTATTCCACTGTAAACTTTTCTAAAAAACTGTACATCAAAGCTTTATAAATTCCAACTACAAAAGTGAGGTAAAAAAGATTTTCTGAAATAGCCTGATGCTTCTCGAGTTTCTGGTACAGCTTGGTGCAGCGCAACATTCCATTTTTATGTTAAGGGTACCATAAGCAATCTCGGGTGACGAATACCGACATTGACTGTCTGCTCTAGACGTACAAAGAGTACCATGGTTACCATGGCAAAGGATCAGGGCACGATTTGAGGCCTACCTACTAAGCTTGGTTACACGTCAGGAGATTCTTCTACTGGCAGCCACAATGCAGTGACTTGTACAAGGGTCAGCAGTGTTATCGTCAGAGTTAGAAACGAGCCACCTCCACTTACGTTTCACTGCGCCATTGCTGTAGGAGACAACGTTATCAATGTTTTTCTTGGACTTTTTGTGTGGTGCTATTGACTCGCTTAAGCAAAGAGTGAACTGCTTAACGGACTACGACGGCATGCTGACAAGTAATGCCTCCAAACGTTTTATGTGAAAATACTTATAGCTTTCTAAATAAAAAAAACGTTATTAACATTCTACATATTTATTCTTCACGTCTACAGATTAGCAGCCCATTGCCGGCAGAGGGCTCCGAATTATAGCGTGTAAGATGGCCGTGTGTAGCCTAACTACGCCGGTGCGCGAGATACCGCGTGCTGTAGGCAAGTTTCGAATTCGAAGAGTTCGTCCACACAAGGAGCACCCTCTCTTTCAGCACGACAATGCCAGACCACATACGAGCCTTGGGACATCTGCAACAATCCGACATCTTGGGTTCACTCTCATCGATCATTCTCCATAGACAAACTGCCTATTGGCTTCTGTATCGGGTTCTTCGGCCGACGTCCATCTAATGAATTTACCAACGTTTCGCCAGCACGAGTGGTTGGCATTGTCAAAGCTTCACTCCCCATTGCCGGTGGTGAACTGGAGCCGAGCTCGCGGCCGTAGACTATATCACAGAGTATCTTTGTCTGCGACTATATGTACCTGGCGCGCCAACCTCCGAGGGCTTCTCCACGGTCATTTCCGGTGCGGTTCTTCTCTCACTACCTGCGACGGTCGTTAGCTGCAATACGGGAACTCAGGATCCGTTTACCTTAAGGCTTTAGTCTTTCTTCTTGAAACTGTTCGCGTGTTTTTGGAGTATCTTTGTCTGTGACTATATGTACCTGGCGCGCCAACCTCCGAGGGCTTCTCCACGGTCATTTCCGGTGCGGTTCTTCTCTCACTACCTGCGACGGTCGTTAGCTGCAATACGGGAACTCAGGATCCGTTTACCTTAAGGCTTTCGTCTTTCTTCTTGAAACTGTTCGCGTGTTTTTGGATTTCTACAGCTTCTCTGAACAAGCGCGTGTGATAATGCTTCTTTACAGCCAGAACTTCCGTGTCGGCGAATTTTATTACGTGGTCGGACTCACTCAGTGCGTGCTCTGCCACGGCCGATTTCTCCACCTGCCCCAAACTGCAATGTCGCTTATTTTCTTTGATCCTGGTGTTGACTGATCGTCCAGTCATTCCGACATAAATTTTTCCGCATGTGCATGGTATACGATATACTCCCGAGATTGCAAGTGGGTCCCTTTTCTCCTTTGCCAATCTAAGACACTCTTTGATCTTCCTTGTCGATTTGAAAATCGTCTTTACGCCGTGTCTGCGCAATATTGTGTCCGTTACTCTGGGAATGTATGGCAGAAAGGCCGTACCCGACATTCCTTTTTCTGATTCCTTACTTCGCCGAGTGTTTGGCTGTGTTACACGTCTAACATAACTTGTGGAGTACCCATTGCTCTCAGAACACTGGAGCCCGGCTCCAGTTCACCTCCGGCAATGGAGGGTGAAGCTTTGACAATGCCAGCCACTCGTCCTGGCGAAACGTCAGTAAAATCATTAGATGAACGTCGGCCGAAGAACCCGATACAGAAGCCAATAGGCAGTTTGTCAACAACTGGCCACGAAAGCCTTAACAATTTTGTATTCTCCATGGAGTCCTGACTTGACCCCATCCGGTTTTTATCTGTTACCAGAATTTAAAGAACACCTTCGACGACTTCACTTTAATAGTGACGAAGTCGGACGAGCAGAGTTGAGGCTGTGGCCCCGTCAGTGAAGTCAAACATTCTACAGTGTCGGTATTAACAAACTGGTTTCTCATTGGGAGAAATGCGTTCGTCGCTAGGGTGACTATGTTGAGAAATAAATATGTAGACAAGAAGAATAAAGATGCAGAATGTTAATAACGTTTGTTTTGATCATACAGTGGGGGCTTTCACGGTCGGTATTAACTTCACTTAAAACTTCTGGACTGACAGACGGTAGTCGGTATGTAAAACTTCCTTCTTCTCCGTCTGCGGGAGACCTTGCGGAGGTGAAGCAGCGAACTGCAGCCAGAACACGGGGGAGCGTCGAATATATAGACAGTATAGAGGGCACCACAGTCCATCACGTGACGCCAGCTACGAGACTATCTTCGGTAGTGCCATCATTCTAGATTGACAGTAACTGATCGTCATTCTGTCGGTGCAAAGTCGACATCCACATTTGATTTAATTTGACACCTCTTTTCTGTTAAAATTACCAACAGTGTTTATAAATCTTGTTAGCCTCCCTATACATGTGCAGATGATGATGCGATGTTACCGATATGACGTTCGTCTCATTGAATATCATTTCGCGATTACCCTCTTAATACCCATATTCCGCTACGACTGATGTGTACGTATGTCCCAGACAATTCCTCTCACGTTCAAAACAAGATGCACGTAGGAGAAATTGTCGTCTGGGACATACGGATAAATCGGCCGTGAACCGAAGAGGGCAATCGTGAAATAAAATTCAGTTAGACGAGCATCACATCAAATGGTTCAAATGGCTCTGAGCACTAGGGGACGTAACATCTGAGGTCATCAGCCCCTAGAACTTAGAACTACTTAAACCTAACTACCCTAAGGACATCACACACATCCATGCCCGAGGCAGGATTCGAACCTGCGGCCGTAGCGGTCGCGCGGTTTCAGACTGAAGAGCCTAGAACCGCTCGGTCACAGCGGCCGGCGTCACATCAAAACGTCGCATTATCATGTGCGCATGTACAGAGCGGCTACTGAAATTTATAAATGCAGTAATAATTTTAATTGAGAACAGAAGGTGTCAAATTAGATAAAATATGGATGTCGACTTTGCACCGACAGAATGATGATCGATTATTGTCAGTCAAGAATGTTGGCACAACAGAAGATAGTGTCATAGTCGACGTTACGTGAAGGGCTACGGTGCCCTGTGTACTAGCTATACCGGGTGATCAAAAAGTCAGTATAAATTTGAAAACTGAATAAACCACGGAATAATGTAGATAGAGAGGTAAAAATTGAAACACATGCTTGGAATGGCACAGGGTTTTATTAGAACAAAAAAAAGTTCACAAAATGTCCGACAGATGGCGCTGGACAGCAAAACTGCTACCGTGACGGGTGAAAGGTACGCCGATATGTTACAGAATCGCATCACCCCCAGCCTGGCTGATAAACACCTGCTGGAACGTACGATGTTTATGCAGGATGGCGCTCCACCCCATATTGCTTGACGCATGAAAGATCTCTTGCGCGCGTCGTTTGGTGATGATCGTGTGCTCAGCCGCCACTTTCGTCATGCTTGGCCTCCCAGGTCCCCAGACCTCAGTGCGTGCGATTATTTGCTTTGGGGTTACCTGAAGTCGCAAGTGTATCGTGATCTACCGACATCTCTAGGGATGCTGAAAGACAACATCCGACCCCAATGCCTCACCATAACTCCGGACATGCTTTACAGTGCTGTTCACAACATTATTCCTCGACTACAGCTATTGTTGAGGAATGATGGTGGACATATTGAGCATTTCCTGTAAAGAACGTCATGTTTGCTTTGTCTCACTCTGTTATGCTAATTATTGCTATTCTGATCAGATGAAGCGCCATCTGTCGGACATTTTTTGGACTTTTGTATTGTTTTGGTTCTAATAAAACCCCATGTCATTCCAAGCATGTGTGTCAATTTGTACCTCTCTATCTACATTATTCCGTGATTTATTCAGTTTTCAAATTTATACTGACTTTTTGATCAGCCGGCATATTCAGCGTTCCCTCTTGCTCCGATAGCAGTTCGCCGCTTCACTCCCTGGATGCCTCCGGCAGCCGGAGACGGAACGTTAGGGGAAAGTTTTATTACATATCGACCACTTTCTGTCAGCCCGGAAGTGAAGAGCATTGGTTTTACTTTTAAAAAGGCTTTAACAGTTTTCATATTAAAAAAATCGGAGGCACTACTTTTCAGCACGCCCCCGTACATGCAATATTACGCAGCCTCTAATAACAGTAAATTTAAAAAAATGGCACTGCAAAGGAAGCAGTAAAGCGAAGAAAACTTAAGACTAAGAACAACAGCGCTGAAGAAAAGAAATCGTGAAATATTACACGACGACATAGTAATCCGGATATGAAATATAAGGTAATCGTGGGATGTATCACACAAGTTTCTCTTGCCCTATAGTAGGATGATGAGGAAATCAGTGGAATGTATTAGAATGAAATTATTAAACGTAAAATCCCACGTCGTCGTCATCGT
The DNA here is from genome assembly GCF_023864275.1 of Schistocerca cancellata. Lineage (NCBI taxonomy): Eukaryota > Metazoa > Arthropoda > Insecta > Orthoptera > Acrididae > Schistocerca > Schistocerca cancellata. The sequence goes on along the minus strand of NC_064629.1, from coordinate 753,534,234 downwards.
CTAGATCTGAATCTAAACACTGCAAATAGGATGTCCTATTTAGCGGTAAGACTGTACTGTGAAAACTGACAAGAGTAAACCACCAGCCACAACCATGAATGCCTTCTATTTCCAATATTTTGCACTTAGGGTATCAGTATCATAAGAACATGCAGCTTCACCCAAAGCGTTTTATTTTCCAAGTCTACTTCCCGATTGGATTGCCAGTCTGTGTATTTGTATGCTTCTGACTCGAGAAAGCCGTTAACAGCAATCACAAGAAGATTTATTTTCACCAATTCGATTACAACGTTGTGATGATTCTCCCCGAAGAACACGATTCTTATTAACATCTAGATATACAGTTTGTCAGACACTGCGCAGTGCATGGTGAGGATACTTCGTATCGATGTAAGCGACTTTTTTTCTTTCTCCACTTGCGTCTGCGGAAAATCACCTCTGTACGCCTCTGCACGCGCTCTAATGTCTTGTCTTATTCTTAAGTTCCCTACGCGAGATGAGGGTAGCAGAACGGCCGTAGAGTCTTCCTCGAACACAGGTACTTCCAAATTAACCCAACGTGGTTTAGCGAGAGCTGCATCGCTTTTCACACACGGATTCCCATTTAAGTTCCCCGAGCATCTCTGTTACACTTTGGTATGGACTATATCGACCCGTTACGAGCGTAGCAGCCTCTCTCTTAAATCTTCGATGTGTGTTGCCGTGACACCAGACATGGGAACAATACCGGAACAGATCGCACTTGCATCTTGTATGAGATTTCCAATACACATGCATTGCATTTTCCCAGAATCTTGCAAGCAAATCTGAATCTTCACTCACCTCCCCTAATACTGATTTTAGGGTTTCCACTTCATATCGCCTGTTAGTATTTACGCTAAACACTTACACGGTGTGGCGTGGTAATGACTTTCACATAGTGCCGGACTGGAACGCACACCTGCCCGTGAGAGGCGAAGGCCGCAGGTTAGAGTTCCAGTCTGCCACACAGTTTTAATCTGCGGGAAGTTTCAAATCAGCGCACAATCCCCTCCACATTGAGTGTCCATTATGGATCTTCACATAATCGGATGCTATAGGATTCGTTCTCTTAGCATTACCTTACATTTATCCAGATTTAAATAGAGGTTTCATTCATTCTATCTTGTGGAAAGTTTGGCCAGGTCTTTCTGTGTTTCATCACAATTGTCTGTCGACTATACTTTCCTATAAACATGAGCATCATCGTCAGCAAAAATATGCTAATGCCGCTGATCCTATTTGATAAATCAATAAGACATATTATGCTAGAGCGTCAGCTACTGTCAGTTAGTATGAAACGTGATTTGCAGTCAGAATAGCAAATAAGCTCCAAATGATATTCGTTAGTAAATTTCGAAATAACAGTCACAACACGTCACTTGTGTTACAGTCTACAAGTATATGTGTTTTCAGATTATTCCTCTCATTCTAAACACTCATCATACCACCCATAATAAGTAAACAGTTTTAAATCCATTCCACTATTAGCGAGTTCTGATTTCACAGTCCAAAAATAGTATTTTCATGATGATGATGGTGATTTTGGATGCCTGTGTTCAACATCGTAGTCATCAGCGCACTGTTGAAAAGTTAGCATGCCACATTCGTGTGGAGGGACGACTACGATGACGACGACGAAGGCTATGCTCAATATTCTATAATGCACTAAAATCCGCCTCCCATCTTCAGTACTTTACGGATGAGACCCGACAGTTAATGAAACTTCAGAACCCGTATAAAACCGGCGTCACTGTCAGAAAAGATGGTGGGTAGAAATCCAGCCAAATGGAGAGCTGCTCTGCTATTACTGTATGCACTGGAGACACAAAGTTACTGGTACACCTGCCTAATATCGTGCAAGGCTCCCGCGAGCACGTAAAAGTGCCGCAACACGACGTGGCATGGAGTAGGCTAATGTCTGACGTAGTGCTAGATGGAATAGACCCCATGAATCCTGAAGGGCTGTCCATAAATCCGTAAGAGGACGAGGGGATGGAGATCTCTTCTGAACAGCACGTTGCAAGGCATCCCAGATATGATGTCCATTATAATTATCCGGGCTGTTATGCCGTGGTCGGTTGATGAATGCTGTGGTGATTCCCAACGTTTCGTCTCCGACTGCGGGAGACATCTTCAAGGGGGTCCGTAGCTTGATGGAAGGTCCAACACACACACTGGCTCGCTACTGACTGCCGCTAAATTCCGTGTCCGCGCGCCCCCGCGCTGCGGCGTGACGTCACGTGTTTTGAAAACGTCAGTGCAATTGGCCGCTGTCCGTCGCCGTCGATCGCCGTTGCCATCACCCAGTAGTGGACGAGTGGTACACATCTTCTTTAACACCGGCATCCATATACCGTTTAATTTGACGCCCTCCTCCTTTCGGTTGAAATTATTTGGGTGTTTAGCGATTTCGATCGCCTCCCTGTAGAGCCTTTCGTAATATCCGCTGACGTCACGCCGCAGCGCGGGGGCGCGCGGACACGGAATTTAGCGGCAGTCAGTAGCGAGCCAGTGTGTGTGTTGGACCTTCCATCAAGCTACGGACCCCCTTGAAGATGTCTCCCGCAGTCGGAGACGAAACGTTGGGAATCACCACAGCATTCATCAACCGACCACGGCATAACAGCCCGGATAATTATAATGGACATGATATTTCCGGCCGTGAAAGTTTACATTTTAGTATCCCAGATATGCTCAAAAATGTTCATGTCTGGGAAGTTTGGTGGCTAGTGGAAGTATTTAAACTCAGACGAGTGTTCCTGGAGCCACTCTGTAGCAGTTCTGGACATCTGGGGTGTCCCACTGCGCTCCTGGAACTGCCCAAGTCCGTCGGAATGCACAATAGACATGAATGGATGCAAGTGGTCAAACAGGATGCTTACGTACGTGTAACCTGTCAGAGTCGTATCTAGACGTATCAGGGGTCCCATATAACTCCAATAGCATATGCCCCCCACCATTACAGAGTCTCCACCAACTTAAACAGTCTCCTGCTGACGTTCAGGGTCATTGGATTCGTGAGGTTGTCTCCATACCCGTGCACGTCCATCCGCTCGATAGAATTCGAAGCGAGACTCGTCCGACCAGGCAACATGTCTCCAGTCAGCAACAGTCGAATGTCGGTGTTGACGGGCCCAGACGAGGCGTAAAGCTTTGTGTCGTGCAGTCATCGAGGGTACACGAGTGGGCCTTCGGCTCCAAAAGTCCATACCGATGACGTTTCGTTGAATAGTTTGCACGCTGACACTTTTTGATGGCCCAGCAGTGAAATCTGCAGCAATTTGCGTAAGTTTTGCACTTCAATCACGTTGAACGATTCTCTTCAGTCGATGTTGGTCCCGTTCTGGTAAGATCTTTTTCCGACCGCAGCGATGTCGAAGATATGATGTTTTAGCAGATTCCTGATATTCATGGTACCCTCGTACGGGAAGTCCCCACTTCATCGCTACCTCGGAGATGCTGTGTTCCATCGCTCGTGAGCCGACTATAACACCACGTTGAAACTCACTTAAATCTTGATAACCTGTCATTGTAGCAGCAGTAACCGATCTAACAACTACGTCAGACCCTTTTTGCCTTATAAAGGCGTTGACGACCGCTGCGCCGTATTCTGCTTGTTTACATATCTCTGTATTAGAATACGCGTGCCTATACTAGTTTCTTTGGCGCTTCAGTGTAAGACACATGCAGCCAAAGTAAGCTGAATCGAAACTGTCACCTTGCAAACTTCACAAAGTGCAAGATATTCTTGCCAGAGAAGGTAGCCGTGTGTCAAACGTCTATGTCCTATGCGCAGTATGGTGCCCTGAGCTTCCTTCCATCTGTGAGGTTGGTATGATTTCCACCATGCCTGTGTGGCCAATTTGAGTGACCACAGATAGTTTTCCGCCACCTCCAACCACTCAATTTCCCAGTGAGGCGTGATTCGTCTGTCAGATAACGAGATGATGGCGTGCAAAGGGATGGTACATCGACCTACAGCACCATCCCGACATTCTTCTTTGGCTGCTTTGTCGACTATGTCGCTTCCCCATATCCCGATGCGACCAAGTACCCAACAAAATGTCAGCTCCTCGTCACAGGGTTGGAGTTGCTGTAAGCAGGCATGGATGATTCCAGAATGAGATTTTCACTCTGCAGCGGAGTGTGCGCTGATATGAAACTTCCTGGCAGATTAAAACTGTGTGCCCGAACGAGACTCGAACTCGGGACCTTTGCCTTTCGCGGGCAAGTGCTCTACCATCTGAGCTACCGAAGCAGGACTCACGCCCGGTCTCACAGCGTCACTTCTGCCAGTATCTCGTCTCCTACCTTCCAAACTTTACAGAAGCTCTCCTGCGAACCTTGCCCGCGAAAAGCAAAGGTCCCGATTTCGAGTCTCGTTCGGGCATACAGTTTTAATCTGCCAGGAAGTTTCATATCAGCGCACATTCCGCTGCAGAGTGAAAATATCATTCTGGAAACATCCCCCAGGCTGTGGCTAAGCCATGTCTTCGCAGTATCCTTTCTTTCAGGAGTGCTAGTTCTGCAAGGTTCGCAGGAGAGCTTCTGTAAAGTTTGGAAGGTAGGAGACGAGATACTGGCAGAAGTGACGCTGTGAGACCGGGCGTGAGTCGTGCTTCGGTAGCTCAGATGGTAGAGCACTTGCCCGCGAAAGGCAAAGGTCCCGAGTTCGAGTCTCGTTCGGGCACACAGTTTTAATCTGCCAGGAAGTTTCAGTCATGGATGAGCTGCATCAGCTGGTCTACCCGATACGTTTGGTGGGCCGCTTGTAGTGCACTCAGCCGCTCATAACAGTCGAGAACCCTTATACTGTGATGCCTGTGAATCTACACTGGTGCCGTGATAATGCCATATAACTGCGCGACGTAAATCGTTAATTATTCCAGAAGATGCATTTCGAAAATCCCATCAGGGAAAACAGCTGAACAACCGAAAGCGTTCTCTTGCTGGCATCGATCTGTATAAACAACGATAAAACTGTGGTACGTACTTAAAACTGAAGATTACAGGGTTGTAAAAACGCAATCTCGAGTACAAATTTTCTTGTCCTGTCTCAAGCTTCAAAAATCACTTTGGGAATCTGAAAACGCCATGACGGCAATTTGTTCCGTCCCTGACTGTGTATTCGGGGGTTTGATATATCCAAATCCTTGAGTCAGTCAGTAGCACGTATTGCGAATGGCTTAGTCGCATGGGGCCGATTCCCGAGCAGCCGCTTAAAGTTAGTGTGAACTGCCGCACTAAATGCCAATGTCTTATGCAACGCTGAAATTTTCAAGGCTACAAGGGGACATTTTTCACAACGACGTCTTCAGCACCTAAGGAGTCTGCAACAAATAGCACAACTTATACGACGTGGATAGACACAGTCTGAAGTGCTTGTAAGTGTTTTGCAGGATAGGTTGCGCTCAGAAAGCCGGCCGCGGTGGTCTAGCGGTTCTAGGCGCTCAGTCCGGAACCGCGCGACTGCTACGGTCGCAGGTTCGAATCCTGCCTCGGGCATGGATGTGTGTGATGTCCTTAGGTTAGTTAGGTTTAAGTAGTTCTAAGTTCTAGGGGACTGATGAGCACAGATGTTAAGTCCCATAGTGATCAGAGCCATCTGAACCACTTGCGCACAGAAATAGTTATTAAGAAACAAAATTCGATAAGTCAGCCATTTACGAGTTAATTAGCATTGAAATTAGCCATTCAGGCCGTTGCACGCGCAAATTCCAGCGGCCCACCACACACAATTAGTGTCAATTGTTCTCATAGCGGACGAGACTGCTCAGCCTTTGGCTCGGGTTCGATTCTTGCTACTGTCCCATGTCCAGTTTTTGTATTGCTCTCTTGTTCGGTTTTAGGAAACCGAACGAAGAACACGTTTGGTGACACTGCCTCTGGCGGGCCGCTTGAATTTGCGCACACAACGGCTTGATTGGCAAACTTCAGTGCTAAAGAACTCGGAAACGGTGGAAGGTATCGAATTTTTTTTCTAACAATTATTTCTCAGCACAACTCACCCTGCAACGCCCTTAAAAGATTTTCAGACGGTTTCTGACCACCTTGTATATATTCCGCCAGCCACCTCGTGTGTCGCGGAAGGTACTGTGTGTTTCAATGTCACTTCTCCGCTTCCCCGATCCAGTCGCGAATGGTGTATGGGAAGAATGTTCGCTGATAAGTCTCTGTGTGAGGTCGAATCTCTCTACTTTAGAGGTCTTTTAGTAAGACACGTATAGAAGGAAGCTATATATTGGTTTAGTCTTCTAGGAACGTGTGCTCTCGGAATTTTTAGACAAAACATCAGCGTCATTCACAACGCCTGTCTGGCAGCGTCTTACACACAGTGGATGAACATGGTTCTAATGGCTCTGAGCACTATGAGACTTAACTTCTGAGGTCATCAGTCCCCTAGAACTTAGAACTACTTAAACCTAACTAACCTAAGGACATCACACACATCCCTGCCCGAGGCAGGATTCGAAGCTGCGACCATAGCGGTCGCGCGGTTCCAGACTGTAGCGCCTAGAACCGCTCGGCCACACCGGCCGGCGGATGAACATGTCTGCGGCGCTTTCGCACTTGCTAAATGAGCCTGTGAGGAAACGTTCAGCTCTTCTTTGGATCTTTTCTATAGTAGGGTAAATGTACCAAAGAGTACGCAGTCCCAAAGAGAACACAGCTTGTGTTCCTGACAACTGAGTAAACTGATTAGTTCACCACTGACGTAGTTGTGTTCTGAGGGTATAAGTTGTGTGAATAAATCCCGTTTCCGAAGTGAAAGAGGTAAGAATCACTTTTCAGTTTACCTGATGTAGTTCTTGTACTCTGTTGCGTAAGTTATACACAGAATACACGAGCAATAGCCTTTAATTATTGATTGCATTTTGAAAGGCTGGTTTGCCGTCTGTCATAATGCATCCACATGTTCTGCAAATGTGGCGTGTGCTGACATCTGTTTACTTCTTTTGGAATCATTGTTTCTGTACGAAAGAGCGCGCATATAATGTCCCCGAGGAGTGCATGCGTTCTCTTTAGGGCATAACTGCAAATTTGTACATTAAGTATGAAAATCGGCCAGGAAGCTCATCTAAACTAAATAGCTGCTAAATGAGGCCAGATAACGAATTGAAAATAGAGAAGGCAAACAAAAGCTGCCGCTCCTCTTGGTACGAAGGAGTCTGCTTTAAGGAAAAGACTGAAGGCTGTGAGGAGACAGCATAGATTTTGGCGTTGCCAGAGGACTGGATCTAGCGCACTAAGTGTGGGAGGTGGTGGCATGAACAGTGATCTTCGATTGAGGGGTAATATTGCGTTCATTTGTGAAATTCGCTAAAGGCGCACTCTTTGGGCATGTTTTGCGTGGTCTTAAGAGCAGGTGAACGAAAGAGTGCGCATTTCCCGTTTTGTTTTTTAGCTTTGAAAAGTTCAGTAAATGTATTACCTCTCTGATGCTGTAGTTTTCTGAACATGTACATTTTGTGTTAATAAATATAAACCTAAAATGATTTTGTTTTCCTACTGATAATAACCCAGTTATTTAAGATTATTCCTTAACTGCACACTCTTAGGTACGTTAGCCCTATCTGGTAAAGGTCTAGACTCACAAGCAATGTTCATGTTTCGGTCGAAAGAGGATTTTGAAAGTTGCTTCCTTCGTCGATGGACTATACATCTTGAGTAAGAAATGACACGAGAGCGGGTCTTTTCTCCGATTAATGCGTAATACGTAACATTTGTTTCTGGGGAAGGTCATCTCTCAATTTCCGTATCAAATATCAATCTCCTGCATGTCTTCCTGCATTTCGCACCAATTTTTCTAGAGTTGTGACTTCTCTGTGTAGAACAGCATCGCCTCGAACAACCTGAGAGAGCTTCTGACGTTATATGAGAGATCATTTATACATATTCTGAACAGTGGTGGTCCTATAAAACTCCCTTCGGCAGACGACCGAAGTTAGTTTTACATCCGGAGATCTCATTGACATGCTGTGATCTGTTTGCTAGGAATCCTCCAGTCCAGTCATAAAGCTCGTAAATTGATCACTAGGCGACAGTGCGGAACTGTATCGATGGCGTTGCGTTAGTCAAATGGTATGCCATCTGGTCACCGGTATCAACTGCCTTCTGGATGTCGTGAACGAACAGAGCGAGATGAAAATGTTTTGTTTATTTATAGACGCAATTACATCCTTATTACACAGTCATAACCAGTTTCAGCCATACAATGACTATCTTCAGATTCTAAAACAATACAAAAGAAAATTTATATTAAAACCTAAAATTAAGTGCAATATTTAACCAGGCTTATTAGTAATCTAACTGAATTTATGCTTATTAGATTACTAATAAGACTGGTTAAATATTGCACTTATTATTTTTAGGTTTTATTATAAATTTTCTTTTGTACTGTTTTAGAATCTGAAGATGGTCATTGTATGGCCGAAACCGGTTATGACTGTGTCATAAGAACGTGATTGTGGCTATAAATAAACAAAACATTTTTACAAAATAATCAATCACTCGCTCCATGGACAAAATGTCGTTTTTTCCAAGAGTGAGATGATTCTGACACGATCGTTGTTTGCAACATCCGTGTTGATACCTACAGAGGAAAATGCTGGAGCATAAAACGTGTTCCACAATTCTACAACAAACTGACGTCAGCGAAGTATGTCTATATTACATGTATCGTATCGACTACCCTTCTTGGAAACGAGAATGACGTAAGCATTTTTCCAATAACTGGGAATATTTAGTTCGTCCAGTCACCTACAGTACACTGCTGCTAGAAGAAGACAAAGTTCTTTAGTATATTTTATGTAAAATGGTATAGGTGCCCGATCATGTCCGTTGAGTGACTATTTTCTATGATACGGTCACTGATATCAAAATCAGTCATTCTTGAATACGCAGACAGCTAAAAATTAAAACCTCAGTACGATATTCCCCGGAAAACAATTCCTCTTCCCACGCTCGGGTTCCCGGGTTCGATTCCCGGCGGGGTCAGGGATTTTCTCTGCCTCGTGATGACTGGATGTTGTGTGCTGTCCTTAGGTTAGTTAGGTTTAAGTAGTTCTAAGTTCTAGGGGACTGATGACCATAGATGTTAAGTCCCATAGTGCTCAGAGCCATTTGAACCATTTTTTTGAACAATTCCGCAGAAAGACATTTATTTTTTTGCCAGTGTTTCTATCATCCTCCCATTGCATCAAGGTCTCTACTAGAAAATTTCGTTTTGCGGTTTCCATCGGTACGCATCCTTGCTGCTCCTGCATGCTTTCTAATGATCTCACGTATATATTCCTCTTTATACATAATTATGTTTTTTTTTTTTAAATTATTACATGTATGTTTCTCGCGAAATGAAGAGGACAGCTGGCAAGTGGCAGGTATTGAGGGCTGCAAAACTCAACCTTAGGGTTAATGTCCAGTGCAAGAACACAGACGACTTTCAGATTTTCGTTGTGGCTGTGAGTTTCTACTGATATTGTAATAAAAAAATTATTTGTTTAATCAGATGGCAGAACTGGATCACATGTACCGGCACGACAAGGAAAACGTGAAAATTAAGTTTTTAACGCATGAAACTTAATTAAAACCTCTGAAATCCATAGAGAATGCTAAATAACTGGTGCAACACATGCATTTCTACAATCAACAAGATGAAGCTCAACATCACAACCGCAACAAAAACAACTTTCCCGCCTAATTTACTACACTGACAGCGCGCAAACATTTAGTTCGAAGTTGCATACATAAAATGTTTACATCTGTACCTGTTATCCTGCAAATAGTTCACTGATACCAGCTTACATTTTTCGTAAATATTACACCGACACAAAACACCGTAGAAACTTAGTGTACAATTTATTCACGGTTTACTTGCGTTCAGAGTCCTACATTATTTCAGGAAGAACTTGTGAAGTGCTGCCTGCGTCCGTTTATTTAGGTATTATGGTACAGTGTTTTCTTGCGCACCTGACATGAATATAGAAATATGATAGGCACGGAGGACCATTTCTTCTTAACATAGATGAATTTGCATTGATTTAATTTGTAGGACAGAAATTTTTGTCCTTTTTAAAACGATTTTTGAGAAGAGACTACTCCTAATTAATAATAATAATAATATGTTGTTACAGTCGTAACTTCAGAATAGCCGAATAGCCGAAATCGCGACAGTAAATAAATATTCTTAAAACAGTCCAGGTGGTACACGGAACATCTCATTTTTAAATTTAGTGCACATTCTTCAGGAAGTTTAATTTCATGAATTCACATCTTTGAGTATGGGTGATAGCGGATTCTGGACACACTTTTGGACTCGTACTACGTAAATGATACACTCGCTAAGTTAGTTAAATTTGTTTTCCATACGGGGATAAGAACCACCACTGTGTGTCGCAGAGCGGCAGAAGAGTACAGTGATAAAATAAACGGTGCAGTACTTACTAATCTCGGATGGAGCAGTAATTGCAGGGGCGCTCGCAATGAGAAATGATGGCTCGTTTCTCCATGTTGAGGGAGACGTTGTTACATCGGCAGCCGCGCTACGAATGAGCTCTCCAGGCGCCTTGCCACACAAAGTTCGCTGATTGTCATTCAAGTGAAACAGAGTTTCTCTTGGCACGCGAGAGATTACCTTCACGCTAAAACGAACGAAACCTCTCGGGTCACCGAACTGATTTTACACTTTTGCGTAACACGGTGGTGGCGTGAAGTGAAAACACGCCCTTATAAATTAGCGCGGTTGTGCCCCCGTTATTCACGAGTGCGTGCTCTAACCTTAACCATAAATAAGTAATTGGCAACAGACGCCCTCGTTGTGGTTTCGAACTTGTCGAGCGCTGTGCTCCAGAACTGGGGCTGTCGAATGTCCCTGCAGTGTTAAATACAAACGAGCTCCGTTCTCGTCCGCTATCAGCGCCGTTTTGTTTGTGGCCAGTTATCAGCAGGACAACTGAGGGCGAGAGGCGCAGTCATTCGCCTTCTACTCAAGGAAACACGTCAGGACATAGTATCCTTCAAAGCCAACAGTGTTGCTTAAGTTTACTCACGTGAGAGAGCAGATCACATCCCAAATGTTAAAATTGCCTCATCAGAAAATATAGACATTTTAAGGAGTGTAGTAGCAAGAACACACGATTAAGTCTACATGTGATTTGGGGTATACATGTTGCAAAACTTAGTACACACACAAAATATATATAATGAGGGTGGTGTGCAGGGGCACTAGGTCAGGGATGGTGTCCGGATGGCCGAGACGGTCAAGCCGATTCTTCGCGAGAAACGGAAAATCCGGGTCCGAGGAGTCTTGGTCCAGTACAAATTTTCAACTTTCCCCAAAGCAACTAATGACTTATTTCCTTTGGATTATTAGTACACAGAGCTGCAACAATGGCTCTACCCCGGCTGGCCATAGAGTTGAACTGAGCTTTGATGTCAGATAGGTTTACGTCATTCCAAGCTGCTGGAATTTTATGCCACAGTTCATCAAACCCTAGTGGCTGGGAGTGGCAGCGTGCCAGTCCCTCGGTAACTCTCAACAAGATATTTTCATTGGGTTACACATGGACGTAATACTAGCCAGGACAACATTCGAATAACCTCTTCGTTGAGGTAGGTCAGGGCACTAGGGCAACATGCAGTATTGCGTTATCTTGTTAGAAAGTAACGTCACGGAGACGTCTACTGGCACAGACACCAGACTGAACACGGCGGAAACTTAACGTCTACTGTCCAAACTACCGACTATATGAACCAGAGGTGATCTTATTGAGTACCAAATGACATCCCATGCCATCAAGCCAACCGCTAGGCTTGTATGACAGTGACGAATGCTATCTAGCAATTTTATTTTCTTCTCAGAGCCTCCACACGCGCTAAGTCCATCGTGATGCTACAGGCAGAAACAAGACACATCTGAAAAGACAACATGGTGTCACTCATGTGTGTAGTACTGTCGTTGGCCGAACCTCTATCTCTCTCCAGCCGCGTCAAGCGACGCTGCAAAAATGGTCGCTGTGCCGACAGTCAGAATTCATCCGGACATCATGGCACAGCTCGTTTGGGTTCTCATCTTGCTGCAAACAGGGCCATTTGCAGACTCCAGGTAGGTGTACGATCCTACACGCTCGAGCGAACAATATGTCTGTTCTTTCGTGAGCTAGCCAGAGATTACGCATAGTCCTCCTGCACCTCTCGATTCCATGTTCGCATAACAGTCGCGAGATCTCTAACAACATGGAATTTATGTCACGGAACTACGAGGGTTGGAACTTAAATAGTGGCAACTATTTATTCACCACCGATACAAAAGAGTTACATGTTTGCACCCTTTACTGTCCTTCAAAGTAGTCACAAGCGTTGTGCAGAACCCGTTTCCAGCGATGTGGAGGGCGTAGTATACCGTTAGCAGAGCCTGTCCTGTTGAATGGAGCGGTCTACTGGCTACCGAATCTCTGGAACAGTTCTGAAGCGAATGCTACGAAGTGGTTCCTTCATCTTCAGAATCAAATAAAAGTCACAAAGACCTAAGTCCGGGGAGTGTGGTGGATGGTAGAGTACTTCCCATTCCCATATTCCCGGGTTCGATTCCCGGCGGGGTCAGGGATTTTCTCTGCCTCGTGATGACTGGGTGTTGTGTGCTGTCCTTAGGTTAGTTAGGTTTAAGTAGTTCTAAGTTCTAGGGGACTGATGACCATAGATGTTAAGTCCCATAGTGCTCAGAGCCATTTGAACCATTTTTGAACCCATTCCCATACACCCAACAGAGCAGCCACAGCTTGCGCTGTATGCGCCCGCGCATTGTCGTGCAATATGATGGGTGGGATGCGCAGAAAGTGTCGCCGCTTCTTTCGCAAACCTGGTCGCAGGTTATGTACCAAAAACGAACAGTAAAACTGTGCATTGACGGTTTGCCGCGGAGGAACATAAAGCGTTAGGATAACACCGTCACGGTCGTACACGAGAATCGTCATAACTTTAGACCGCTCCATCCGCACCATCAACAGAACAGGTTCTGCTAATGGTATACTACGCCTTCCACATCGCTGGCAATGAGTTCTACACAACGCTGGTGACTACTGTGAAGGACAGTAACAGGTGGGAACATCTAATTTTTTGGACCGGTTGTGAATAAATAGTTGCCACTATTTAAGTTCCAACCCACGTATCAACTGCAATCTCGACAGGCTACAATTCTGACACTGTCGGCAGTGGTTGCCCTCTCTTACAAGAGCATAAAACCATCTTCTCACAGATGATCAACATTCAAATGCGATTTCTTATCTTACCTTGTATACACCGAGCGAGGTGGCGTAGTGGTTAGACACTGGACTCGCATTCGGGAAGACGACGGTTCAATCTCGCGTCCGGCCATCCTGATTTAGGTCTTCCGTGATTTCCCTAAATCGCTCCAGGCAAATGCCGGGATGGTTCCTTTCAAAGGGCACGGCCGACTTCCTTGCCCGTCCTTCCCTAATCCAATGAGACCGATGACCTCGCTGTCTGGTCTCCTTCCCCGAATCAACCAACCAACCTTGTACACAGAATGTAGATGGCGTTGCTCTACTCAATTTGTACGGCTGCGCTGAAATTCCATCCCATTCGTTTGCATATCTAAGCACGCCAATTTAACGTTCGTTGCATGCCGTTTTCTAAGATGCTGCAGTTTTAATATGCAGCAGTTTATTATCCCGAACTGGAAGGAAATCAGTGCGTACCTGATCACAGTGTAATGAATCCACTAACATAAATATTTCCCCAATCTTTAGTCCACTCCAGTGTGTGAGATGTGCAACAAGTTCTATCCCACAGATACTTTCGAATACAATTCAGACCACAGACTCTTAACCCCACCTCACAGTCCCAGTGCGTTCAGTTAATAATTCGGCCTTACAAGCAACTCTCTGTTCACTAATCGCTGCAGAAGATATAATCCGCCTCCTCATGAACGCCCTCCAAAACTTTACACCTCCGGCATTCATCTCTTCAGTTCTTTCGCTGCCAACAGTAATTTTTATCATTTTCTTCACCTGGGGTACCACAGCCGTATATTTGTTGAAAGACATTGTGAATTTTCCACCTCGGCTGTTGCTTACACGGATCCACCTTACTGAAACTCACAGTTACAGCGTTACACACTATTTTCAACTGCTGTGTGTGCCAATATGTAGTAATATTTTCCGATTCTGTAACAGAGGTCTTAGCAGTTCTGAAAGCGGGCACATAACGTGCAAGTGTCAAATTCCAGAAGAAAATATGTACTGAATGCAATAACAGTCATCTTCGAAACTATTACCACGTTAACAGTCACTATATGTCCACGCTTTCGTTGTTCTGTCCGCTCTGGAAGCAGACACAGAGACAGCAAAGATACCATAACTTTCAACTTATGATTTTGATCTTAATGTCTACGTGAACCACACAGAAACAACGTCAAACTCTATCATCAGTATCTGCAGATTACAAAATTAATAACTATGGTATAAATTTTGTACCAAAACGGACATAATAATTACTATATTTTTGAAACAAGATGTTCTGTTTACTCTCATTATTTTATGTATTGTAACTAAATTTGTACCCACGAGTGAAGTGCGGAAACAACTGCTGCCAGCCCGACCTCAAAGGGGAAAGAAATTACAATAAATGGAGGGAGCTGTAAGAGAAGTAGTATCGCCTGATATGGAAAATATACGAATTAGCACAGTCTGTCTGTCTGCGATAAGTTTTTGTCTCACTGGGAGCATATAGTTAAAAGTAAGCGGAGACAGAACAGAACAATGACAACGTTTTCTTAGTTTCTATAATATTTTCCGGGTGTAGGTTGTAGTGACAGGCTAATCTGTAGAGCAATCCAGTGCCCAGTTTGGGTTTCGAAGTAACCATTTCCTTGAAACTTCCTGGCAGATCAAAACTGTGTGCTGGACAGAGACTCGAACTCGGGACCTTTGCATTTCGTGGGCACGTGCTTTAGCAACTGAGCTACCCAACAAATATCCTTCCGTCCAGGTGTGCTAGTTCTGAAAGTTTCACAGGAGAGATTCTGTGAAGTTTGGAAATCAGGAGACGAGATACTGGTGGAAGTAGAGCTGTGAGGACGGGTTGTGAGTCGTGCTTGGGTAGCTCAGTGGTAGAGCACTACCCCGCGAAAGGCAAAGGTCCCGAGTACGAGTCTCGGTTCGGCACACAGTTTTAATCTGCCAGGAAGTTTCATATCAGCACACATTCCGCTGCTGAGTGAAAATTTCATTCTGGGAACAATTTCCTTGTGGGTTGGTGAAGTCGACAATTGTGAAAACGAAATATTGGTTATGAGGCAGACAGACTAGTAGTAGACCTTGGTCTAAGTTAAGTTGAAAGGTGGCAGTTTCTTTAAGAGGTGGTAATGTCAAAATATTTAATGTAACGAGAAGAATTACCTTTTTCTTGTCATAGTGTGTATTTTACAAACTTCGTTATTATGAATCTGCTTCAGTCTCATGATGCTAAGTAAGGAAAGTACACAGGGTGTCCCAGGAGGAATGGTCAATATTGATGGACATTCTAGGAACGATCATTCGAAGCAAAAATGCATAATTTAGAGCTACGAGCACTGCTTCATCTTCGATGCTGTGAAACAAATCTCTTCCATTGACTGCTCCTCGCTTTCCATATTTTGGTAGGAGGTAGTATGTAACAAAACAAGAAAAATTTTCAGTGGCCATGGGCTCTAGAATGGATATCTTACGAGTTATGAGTACTTGTTCAGTAGAAGATATGTGTTTCAGCGTAGATGAAAATGTGCTCTGAGCTCTTAAGGTATGCATTTCCGAGCCCATGTTCAATAGACCTGTTTTCTTCGAATGATCGTTGACTTTTTCTCTGGGGTCACCCTGTATAGGCGGAGATGGGACGAATGGAGAGTAATTTTAGTGACGACGCGGGTCACAAATGGGGCAGATTCTTATGGACCAACATCTGGGAACGAGCATCTCGGAAACCGCGAGGCTGGTCTACTGTTCGCGCTCTACCGTCGTGGCAAACTACAGAAAGAGACTGAAGGACGGTGAAAGCACAAGCAGGGACAAAGTGTCGGAGGTCCACACCTCGTCACAGAACTTGGATTCAATGGTTCAAATGGCTCTGAGCACTATGGGACTCAACATCTTAGGTCATAAGTCCCCTAGAACTTAGAACTACTTAAACCTAACTAACCTAAGGACATCACACACGCCCATGCCCGAGGCAGGATTCGAACCTGCGACCGTAGCAGTCCCGCGGTTCCGGACTGCAGCGCCAGAACCCCACGGCCACCGCGGCCGGCCACAGAACTTGGAGATCGGAGGTTTGTACACCCTATAAAACAAGAAGGGCTGCATCTGTGGCAGATCTGACGACAGGGTTCAGTGCTGGTGTAGGCACATTGTTGAGCACGGAGCTCCGCACCAGATGAGTCCTACGTGTTCCCATGTGGACCCAACAACATGGTCAGTTACAAATACGGTGGGAGCGGGATCATCGACATTGCACCGTGGATCAATGGAAACGTATCACCTGGTCGGATGAATAACGACACTTGTTACACCAAGCAGACGATCGTTTCACGCCTAGGCTTTCGTGGGACCTATAGTAGTAATCGAAGGCACCATGACAGCTGTGGACAATGGAAACATTGATGCCGACCAACCAAATCCCTTCACGCTTGATGTCTTCCCCGACAGCGATGGTATCTTCCATCAGAATATGTCAGTGTCACAAGGCCAGAATCGTGCTATAACGGTTTGAAAAGCATGAAGCAGATTCACGTTGATTTCTTGGCACCAAATTAGCCTGATCTGAACCCGATCGGTTATATATGCTACACCATCGGGTGCCAGTGCGTACCCGCAAACTAACCGCCCGTTATTTACGGGAGTTGCGTGACCTGTGCGCAGACAGCGGTGATGCACACCACCGAAAAACCTACAAGAACTTGTCGAGAACATGCTATGCAGAATCGTTGCTGCATCGCGTAGTAAAGATGGACCAACACGCTTATCAATATCTGTCGGATGCAATTATATCATTGGTTACGCCATTTTATGTTTTCAGGCAGCTTAATACATTACTAACTGTTATTCTGTAATTCACATGTTTTGTTAAGGAATCATTTCTAGCGCGAGATATCGTAATTACGACGGCGTGGTGAAAAGTAATGTCTCCGAATTTTTTGTGTGAAAACTCTTAAAGCTTTTTAAATAAAACAAACTTTATTAACATTCTACATCTATATTCTTCATGTCTACATAGTTATTTCTCAATATAGTCATCCTGGCGACAAACACATTTCTTCCAAAGAGAGACCAGTTTCTTGATATAGTCACTGTAGAATGTTTGACATTGTTGACGGAGCCATACCCTCACCTCTACTTACGCCGCTTTATCGCTATCAAAGTGAAGTCCTCGAAGTTGTTCTTTAAGTTTTGGAAAGAGACGAAAATCGGATGGAGCAAATTCGGGACTGCATGGAGGATGACTGAAGAGAGTGAACCAAGCCGTCACATTGTTGCAGATGTCGCAGTGCTATCTGGCATTTTCATGCTGAAGGAGAGGGTGCTGCATGTGTGGACGAATTCTTCGAATTACTGCTCTCTGTTTTCTGTCATGTGCTCAAACACAGGCATAGTTCAGTCACACACCGCGAGGTTTTAAGCTACAGTTCAGTGATCTCTAGCGACAGAGGGTTGCAACTTGCGTCAGCAAAGCAGGAAAGACGGCAGAGTAATATGCGTGACATGCAAATGCTTTAACCGATATTGATAACAGAACAAAAATTTGGAGGCACTACTTTTCACCACGTCCTCATGTTATGATTTCAAATAACTAACACGCTTCTAGCTTGTACGAGATGCATTCAAGTTCCAAGGCCTCCGATTTTTTTTTCTAATTAACTACTCACCCGAAATCGATGAAACTGGCGTTACTTCTCGACGTAATCGCCCTGCAGATGTACACATTTTTCACAACGCTGACGCCATGATTCCATGGCAGCGGCAAAGGCTTCTTTAGGAGTCTGTTTTGATCACTGGAAAATCGCTGAGGCAATAGCAGCACGGCTGGTGAATGTGCGGCCACGGAGAGTGTCTTTCATTGTTGGAAAAAGCCAAAAGTCACTAGGAGCCAGGTCAGGTGAGTAGGGAGCATGAGGAATCACTTCAAAGTTGTTATCACGAAGAAACTGTTGCGTAACGTTAGCTCGATGTGCGGGTGCGTTGTCTTGGTGAAACAGCACACGTGCAGCCCTTCCCGGACGTTTTTGTTGCAGTGCAGGAAGGAATTTGTTCTTCAAAACATCTTCGTAGGATGCACCTGTTACCGTAATGCCCTTTGGAACGCAATGGGTAAGGATTACGCCCTCGCTGTCCCAGAACATGGTTCAAATGGCTCTGAGCACTATGGGACTCAACTGCTGAGGTCATTAGTCCCCTAGAACTTAGAACTAGTTAAACCTAACTAACCTAAGGACATCACAAACATCCATGCCCGAGGCAGGATTCGAACCTGCGACCGTAGCGGTCTTGCGGTTCCAGACTGCAGCGCCTTTAACCGCACGGCCACTTCGGCCGGCCCCAGAACATGGACACCATCATTTTTTCAGCACTGGCGGTTACTCGAAATTTTTTTGGTGGCGGTGAATCTGTGTGCTTCCATTGAGTTGACTGGCGCTTTGTTTCTGGATTGAAAAATGGCATCCACGTCTCATCCATTGTCACAACCGACGAAAAGAAAGTCCCATTCATGCTGTCGTTGCGCGTCAACATTGCTTGGCAACATGCCACACGGGCAGCCATGTGGTCGTCCGTCAGCATTCGTGGCACAGACCTAGATGACACTTTTCGCATTTTCAGGTCGTCATGCAGGATTGTGTGCACAGAACCCACAGAAATGCCAACTCTGGAGGCGATCTGTTCAACAGTCATTCGGCGATCCCCCAAAACAATTCTCTCCACTTTCTCGATCATGTCGTCAGATCGGCTCGTGCGAGCCCGAGGTTGTTTCAGTTTGTTGTCACATGATGTTCTACCTTCATTAAACTGTCGCACCCACGAACGCACTTTCGACACATCCATAACTCCATCACCACATGTCTCCTTCAACTGTCAATGAATTTCAATTGGTTTCACACCACGCAAATTCAGAAAACGAATGATTGCACGCTGTTCAAGTAAGCAAAACGTCGCCATTTTAAGTATTTAAAACAGTTCTCATTCTCGCCGCTGGCAGTAAAATTCCATCTGCCGTACGGTGCTGCCATCTCTGGGACGTATTGACAATGAACGCGGCCTCATTTCAAACAATGCGCATGTTTCTATCTCTTTCCAGTCTGGAGAAAAAAAATCGGAGGCCTTAGAACTTGAATGCACCTCGTAATTTAGTAACATGCACTCTACATTAAAAGAGAAAAAAAAAGACGCATCACGAAGCAGTTATCTGAATTGAACGGAAATCGGTAGATGTTATGTACATGTATACACAAACAAATAATTACAATTTGAGAGAAATTGGATGGTTTATTCAAGAGAAAGAGCTTCACAAATTGAGCAAGTCAATAGCGCGTTGGCCCACTTCTGGTCCTTCTGCAAGCACTTTTTCTCCATGGCATCGATTGATAGAGTTGTAGGATGCCCTCCTGAGGGATATAATGCCAAATTCTGTACAACTGGCGCGATACAACGTGAAAATCGCGAGCTGGTTGTAGGGCCCTGTCCATAAAGATCCAAATGTTCTCGATTGGGGAGAGATGCGGCGACCTTGCATGCCAACGTACGCGTATAGGTTGGTAAGCATGAAGACAAACTGTAGATACTCTCGCCGTGTGCAGGCGGGCATTATCTTGCTGAATTATAAGCCCGGGATGGCCTGCCATAAAGTGCAACGAAATGGGGTGTAGAACAACGTCGACGAACCGCTGTACTGGGAGGGTGCCGCGGATGACTACCAAAGGAGACCTGCTGGGAAATGAAATGCCACGCCAGACCATCACTCTTGGTTGTCGGGCCGTATGGCGACCGGCAGTCACGGTGGTAAGCAACCTCTGTCCAGCGCGTCTCCAGACACGTCTTCGGCCTGTAATCCCAATGACTGGAGTAGAGTTGACTTCACTGATGAGTCCCGTTTCGAAATGAGCCCCGTTGACCAGCGAGACGTGTCTGGAGGCGCCCCGGAAAGCGATCATCTTCTGATGACTTTAAGAGACGTTAAAGTATAGCATCATTTGCAAAAATGTAGGAGAGATCCCCATAATGTCTCCTAAGTCGTTTATATAGATCAGGAATACCAGAGGGGCTATTACACTTCGCCGCGCGGGATTAGCCGAGCGGTCTGGGGCGCTGCACTCATGGACTGTGCGACTGGTCCCGGCGGAGGTTCGAGTCCTCCCTCGGGCATGGGTGTGTGTGTTTG
Organism: Schistocerca cancellata; assembly: GCF_023864275.1. NCBI lineage: Eukaryota > Metazoa > Arthropoda > Insecta > Orthoptera > Acrididae > Schistocerca > Schistocerca cancellata. The sequence goes on along the minus strand of NC_064629.1, from coordinate 753,513,795 downwards.
TCCTTTGGATGATTTAGGTTAAGTAGTGTGTAAGCTTAGGGACTGATGACTTTAGCAGTTAAGTCCCATAAGATTTCACACACATTTATATTACACTTCCTTTGGGAACCCCAGACATCAAAAAAATGGTTCAAATGGCTCTGAGCACTATGGGACTTAACTTCTGAGGTCATCAGTCTCCTAGAACGTAGCACTACTTAAACCTAACTAACCTAAGGAGTTGCCGGCCGCGGTGGTCTAGCGGTTCTAGGCGCTCAGTCCGGAGCTGCGCGGCTGCTACGGTCGCAGGTTCGAATCCTGCCTCGGGCATGGAGGTGTGTGATGTCCTCAGGTTAGTTAGGTTTAAGTAGTTCTAAGTTCTAGGGGACTGATGACCACAGATGTTAAGTACCATAGTGCTCAGAGCCATTTGAACCATAACCTAAGGACATCACACACACCCATGCCCGAGGCAGGATTCGAACCTGCGACCGTAGCGCCCAGACATCAATCCTGTTTTACTCGATGACTTTGCATCGATTACTGCGTACTGCGACCACGTACTGTAGCCCTTCTGATTGGAAATCACGAGTCCAGTCCCACAAATGAGGCCAATATATACCCGAAATTTGCACCTGTGCTACTTTCCCATGTTTAGGTACGGATCTTTCGTCGAGCGAACGGTTGTGTACGATTGCTAAGCATGGAGCTATTGTATCATCATACTCGGAAAAGAACCTAATTGTTATATAATCTGGACCGGAAGACTTGCCTTTAATAAGTTACTTAAGCTGTTTCCCTATGCAGAGGAAAAATTATTTCTGAGTTACTAATGTTGGGCCGGCCGCATTGGCCGAGCGGTTCTAGGCGCTTCAGTCTGGAACCGCGCGACCGCTAAAGTCGCAGGTTCGGATCCTGCCGCGGGCACGGATGTGTGTGATGTCCTTAGGTTGGTTAGGTTTAAGTAGTTCTAAGTTCTAGGGGACTGATGACCTCAGATGTTAAGTCCCATACTGCTTAGAGTCATTTGAACCATTTACTCGTGTTGCCAGTTGTCCTTGATTCGAATTCTGGAATATTTACTTTATCTTCTTTGGTGAACGAAGTTCTGAAAACCGTTTAGTAACTCCGCTTTAGTGGTACTTTTGCAATTCCAGGGAACCATCACGAATCGCGGTGACCTGAATGTCATAACTGTATTGGAATAAAAGGAATCATTTCTATTCCTCTCACTGCGTATTTCTTTAAGTTACCTTCTGTACTATATTGTAGCATTTCTTTCTAGATATAGTCCAAGTTTCATCTAGCTACCACACTTGGGAAGTTACTTTCGTTCTTAAGAATACTTTGGTAGTGTAATATACAGGGTGTTACAAAAAGGTACGGCCAAACTTTCAGGAAACATTCCTCACACACAAGTAAAGAAAAGATCTTATGTGGACATGTGTCCGGAAACGCTTAATATCTATGTTAGAGCTCATTTTAGTTTCGTCAGTATGTACTGTACTTCCTCGATTCACCGCCAGTTGGCCCAATTGAAGGAAGGTAATGTTGACTTCGGTGCTTGTGTTGACATGCGACTCATTGCACAACAGTACTAGCATCAAGCACATCAGTACGTAGCATCAACAGGTTAGTGTTCATCACGAACGTGGTTTTGCAGTCAGTGCAATGTTTACAAATGCGGACTTGTCAGATGCCCATTTGATGTATGGATTAGCACGGGGCTATAGCCGTGGCGCGGTACGTTTGTATCGAGACAGATTTCCAGAACGAAGGTGTCCCGACAGGAAGACGTTCGAAGCAATTGATCGGCGTCTTAGGGAGCGCGGAACATTCCAGCCTATGACTCGCGACTGGGGAAGACCTAGAACGACGGACACCTGCAATGGACGAGGCAATTCTTCGTGCAGTTGACGATAACCCTAATGTCAGCGTCAGAGATGTTGCTGCTGTACAAGGTAACGTTGACCATGTCACTGTATGGAGAGTGCCACGGGAGAACCAGTTGCTTCCGTACCATGTACAGCGTATGCAGGCACTATCAGCAGCTGATTGGCCTCCACGGGTACACTTCTGCGAATGGTTCATCCAACAATGTGTCAATCCTCGTTTCAGTGCAAATGTTCTCTTTACGGATGGGGCTTCATTCCAACGTGATCAAATTGTAAATTTTCACAATCAACATGTGTGGGCTGACGAGAATCCGCACGCAATTGTGCAATCACGTCATCAACACAGAATTTCTGTGAACGTTTGGGCAGGCATTGTTGGTGATGTCTTGATTGGGCCCCATGTTCTTCCACCTACGCTCAATGGAGCACGTTATCATGATTTCATACGGGATACTGTACCTGTGCTGCTAGAACATGTGCCTTTACAAGTACGACACAACATGTGGTTCATGCACGATGGAGCTCTTGCACATTTCAGTCGAAGTGTTCGTACGCTTCTCAACAACAGATTCGGTGACCGATGGATTGGTGGAGGCGGACCAATTCCATGGCCTCCACGCTCTCCTGATCTCAACCCTCTTGACTTTCATTTATGGCGGCATTTGAAAGCTCTTGTCTACGCAACCCCGGTACCAAATGTAGAGACTTTTCGTGCTCGTATTGTGGACGGCTGTGATACAATACGCCATTCTCCAGGGCTGCATCAGCGCATCAGGGATTCCATGCGACGGAGGGTGGATGTTTGTATCCTCGCTAACGGAGGACATTTTGAACATTTCCTGTAACAAAGTGTTTGAAGTCACGCTGGTAAGTTCTGTTGCTGTCTGTTTCCATTCCATGATGAATGTGATTTGAAGAGAAGTAATAAAATGAGCTCTGACATGGAAAGTAAGCGTTTCCGGACACATGTCCACATAAAATATTTTCTTTCTTTGTGTGTGAGGAATGTTTCCTGAAAGTTTGGCCGTACCTTTTTGTAACACCCTGTAGTGCTGGGTTTTTGAAGCTGTAAAAGAAGGAAACTTTTATTAATGCACTATGGAACGACAGAAACGGCAACCGGTAAATACAGTCTGCAGTTGCTTCTAGGGGCAGGCCATACGTAAAAACGGGAACTGGTGCATAAATTACAAACATACACTAAACCTAATTTGTGTGCCGCCTCTAAATGACTGGACGTCAAACTGAAATCTTCCTTCCTTCCTTCCTTCCTTCCTTGCTTCCGTTTTCCGATTTTTCAGAAGAACGGTGTTCAAATCCCCGTGTAGCCATCGAGATTCATATTATCAATTACGCGAATGTCGGAATGGTTCTTTTCAAAAAGGACAAGGCGATTAATTTCCAATCTGAATTTCCGCTTCGTCTCTTATGACCTCTCGGTCGACTGCACGCTAAATCCAAATCTTTCTTCCTCGTTTCTTTCGATCATGAGTGTGTGTTTCCCTAAAGACGAGCGCGTACTATGAAACGCAGATGGAACGAAACAATGTAGGTGACTTGTGTGGCAGCGCCAACTGCACCGCATCGTCCGATAACGGCGCGTAGATAACGGCCTAACGTCCTGCCCAGCCTCACTTACATCCCCGAAACGTGAGTCCATCTTGAGTGCCGCCGGTAGCCAGAGAGAAGGCGAAACGATCCGTGGCGCACGTCTCAATGGAACGAAAATCCCACACGAAAGGTGAACGTCTCTCCTAAGGTATGTGACACTGAACTGATATGCTGTGCACCTATTATGAGAGCAAATATAAATTTCATTTATTTCGAATAATGTTTCACCCTTGAGTCTCGGATACCTAGTTCTGAAACGTGTCAAACATAATGGACAAAGTTTTCCACCTCAGATCAGTAAGGATGTCATATTGTCATTTGTAGGTCCCCATTAAAGCTTAAGTAGGTGTACTGATAAGGTGTCAGGAGCAGAAACCACAACACTTGGCTCCATCGATTTACGCCACTAACAGGGATCATCAACAGTGCGCATTTGCTTATACTGTAGCATTTACTTTCTCATTAATAATTTCATATTTTTAACAAAGTGCGTTAAATAAGGTAAAATCCTACATAAATATCCATCTTTGGTACAAAAAGGAAGCGAATATACACGAATACTATTCGGCCCAAGGAACCACTTATTTTGCGAGTTCGGATGAAATTCTTTTGCTTAATTATGAAGGCTGTACAGGTGCAGACTTTTAGGCTTTAAAAGGAATCAGTATGACGAATTAAAGTCGAGTCGACAATGAGGTCATTAGCTCACACTGGACGAATATAAGGAAGTACAACAGCTACGCTCTTTCCTAAAGAAACATCCTCATTTTCGTATTCATTGATTTAGGTAATCCTCAGAAAATCCAAACCTTGATGTCTGGATGGGAATTTGAACCTTTCTCATTCTGAATACGACTTAAGCCTCTCACCCACTGCACAGCCTTGCTGGGTCTAGGTTTTAGAGAGTCCTTATGGGACGTCCATTAATTACATGGGATGTTTTCTTTAAAATTTGGAAGCCTCCTCCCCATTTGGTGAGACCCCTCACCACCTTCTCACATTAGACCCTGTGACCTGCTAAAAACACGTAAAAATGAAAATTTTTTATATGTTTCAAACATTGATCAAAACAATTTAATAAAACCATGTTTATTTATAAAGTGCATTAAAAAGTGTTTTTAACACGTGATTAAAACAGTGTGTTAGACACGCCAATACTGAGTAGTGTTCGGACAGACAGAGACAGATAGACAAAAAGGCTCCCAAAACTAGTATTTTGACGGATACCTAAAAAATTGACCTTTTATTGGTATACTACATACATTATACGTTATTCGACCTTTCCTTACTTTGCAGATGAAAGACAACATTTTCTGTATCTTCCTTTGAACCGTATGATTGAGTAGCTTACCAGTCTCTTCATTTATATAATCACTAAGAGAATTCTTGTCGAGGAACTTCAGCTCAGCTTTCTTCTACAAACGATTAATTTCTTGCTCGCACGTGTGTTTCGACTTGTCGGCATTCCGCTTAACAGACGCATTGTAAATGTTTTGATACAAATTCCAGTTGAACACAATAAAGTCGACTTTATATACGTCGCAGACTATCATGATAGATTCTCCGGCTGACACGCAGTGATTTTGACCAATACGACAGAGAACTTCCCGAATGAAATCCAATGTTTCCGCAGCAATTCTTTCAAGTCGGGGAATACCGGGTACCCACATGTGTAAAGCATTCAGTTCTGCTCAAAGAGGTCATAAAGAATCGTGGGCAGTTTAATAGCGATCATGATGTCATTACAGGAACTATAGTTCCGAAAGTTAATAAATCTGTTAAGAAGATAGGACAGTGTTTCTGCTAGAAAGAGCAGGTAAGCAGTAGTTAGCACCTCACTTAGACAGCCGGCTGGAGTGGCCGAGCGGTTCTAGGCGCTTCAGTCTGGAACCGTGCGACCGCTACGGTCGCAGGTTCGAATCCTACCTCGGGCATGGATGTGTGTGATGTCCTTAGGTTAGTTAGGTTTAAGTAGTTCTAAGTTCTAGGGGAGTGATGACCTCAGCAGTTAAGTCCCATAGTGCTCAGAGCCATTTGAACCTCACTTAGACAACACTCATTTCCAATAAGATGGACGTAGAGAAATTATGGGCAAAGTTTAACCAGATCGTAAATCATGGTCTTGAAAATTATATACCTAGTAAATGGATTAAGGACGGAAAAGACCCACCATGATTTAATAACGAGATTCGAAAATGGTGAGGAAGCAGAGGCTCTTGCACACTCCGTTCAAAAGAGAACGCGCAAATGACGACAAGCAAAGTTTAGTAGGTATTCATGTGTCTGTGAAAAGATACAACTACCACCGTCGTACATTAGCAAAAGACCTGGCAGAGCACCCGAGATATTTCTGGACCTAAGTAAAATCGCTAAGTGGGTCTAAAAAAAAATGGTTCAAATGGCTCTGAGCACTATGGGACTCAACTGCTGTGGTCATAAGTCCCCTAGAACTTAGAACTACTTAAACCTAACTAACCTAAGGACATCACACACATCCATGCCCGAGGCAGGATTCGAACCTGCGACCGTAGCGGTTGTGCGGTTCCAGACTGTAGCGCCTTTAATCGCTCGGCCACTTCGGCCGGCTAAGTGGGTCTAAAGCTTCCATTGTTGACCAGTCTGGTGTGGCAGTTGAAGGAGGCAAAACAAAGCCAAAGTTTTAAATTTCACTTTCAAGAAATCGTTCATGCAGGATAATCGTCCAAACGCACCGTTGTTTGACCATCGAACAGACTCTCGCACGGACGACATAGTAATAAGCATCACTGGCGTAGGGTGACAACTGAAAGAGTTGAAAACAAATAAGTCACCAGGTCCGGATGGAATCCCAATTCGTTTTTCAGAGAATACACTACAGCCTTGGCCTCTTACCCAGCCTGCATTTATTGCTCACTCTCGCCCAGCGCAAAGTCCCAAGCGACTCGAAAAAAGCGCACGTGACTCCAGTATATAACAAGACTAACAGAACGGACCCGCAAAATTACAGACCAATATCCGTGTCTTCTGTCTGCTGCAGAATCCTTGAACATATTCTCAGTTCGAATACAATAAACTTTCTTGAGACTGAAAAGCTTATGTCCACGAATCAGCATGGTTTTAGAAAGCAGTCAGCTTGACATTTTCTCACATGATATACCGCGAACTATGGATGAAGGGCAACAGGCAGATTCCATATTTATAGATTTCCGGAAAGCATATGACGCGGTGCCCCATTGGAGGCTGTTAACGAAGGTACGAGCATATGGAATAAGTTCACAGATATGTGAGTGGCTCGAAGACTTCTTAAAAAATAGAACTCAGTATGCTGTCCTCGACGGCGAGTGTTCATCAGAGACAAGGGTTTCGTCAGCAGTGCCCCAGCGAAGTGAGATAAGGACCGCTGTTTGTTCTCTGTATACAGTACGTAAATGATCTGGCGGACAGGGTGGGAAGCAATCTGCTGTTGTGTGCTGATGATGCCATGGTGTACGGTAATGTGTCGAAGTTGAGTGACTGTAGGAAGATACAAGACGACTTAGACAAAATTTCCAGTTGCTGTGATGAATGGCAGCTAGCCCTAAATGTGGAAAAAGGTAAGTTAATGCGGATGAGTAGGAACAACGAACCTGTAATGTTCGGATACAGTATTACTAGTGTCCTGCTTGACATTGTCAAGTTGTTTAAATATTTGGGCGTAACGTTGCATAGCGATATTAGATGGAACGAGCACGTCAGGATTGTGGTTCTAGGCGCTTCAGTCTCGACCGCTACGGTCGCAGGTTCGAATCCTGCCTCGGGCATGGATGTGTGTGATGTCCTTAGTTAGGTTTAAATAGTTCTAAGTTCTAGGGGACTGATGACCTCAGATGTTAAGTCCCATAGTGCTCAGAGCCATTTGAACCATCTGAACCAGGATTGTGGTAGAGAAGGCGAATGGTCGACGTCGGTGTATTGGGAGAATTCTAGGAAAGCGTGGCTCGTCTGTAAAGGAGATCGCATATAAGACGCTAGTGTGCCGTAGTCTTGAACACTGCCCGAGTGTTTGGTTTCCGTACCAGGTCGGATTAAAGGAAGAAATCTGTATTCGAACGTTACAGCATTGTCTTTCTTACTCATCCGCACTAACTTACATTTTTCTACACTTAAGAGCTAGCTGCCATTCATCAAACAAACTAGATATTTCATCTAAGCAGTTCAGAGGTGGGCTGCTAGATATATTACTAGCAGGTTCGAACAGCACGCAAGGACATGTATCGGGAACTGAAAATGGAATCCCTGGTGGTATGGCGACATTCTTTTTGAGGAACAGTGTTCAGAAAATTTAAAGAACCGGCATTTGAATCTGACTGCAAAAAAATGGCTCTAAGCACTATGGGACTCAACATTTGAGGTCATCAGTCCCCTAGACTTAGAACTACTTAAACCTAACTTAACCTAAGGACATCACACACATCCACGTCCGAGGCAGGATTCGAACCTGCGACCGTCGCAGCAACGCGGTTCCGGACTGAGGCGCCTAGAACCACTCGGCCACAGCGGCCGGCTGAATCTGACTGCAGAAACATTCTACTGCCTCCAACTACAATGCACCTAAGGACCACGAAGATAAGATATGAGAAATTAGGGCTGATCAGGAGGCATATAAGCAGCAGTTTTCCCTCGCTCTATTTGCTTTTCAAGACCGTTGAAAAAAAAATCTGTTGCTTTAACCTTAAAGGAAAAGACTCAGCTCCTGTATAACTGTGTGCTTGACTTGTGGCAGGCTCCTTGAGCTGCGTCGTATCAATGTTTTGACACTGCTGGTTCCCCCACAAAGCAGGCACTGTCTGATGAACCGTCGCTCTGCATTCATAACACGCAACAGCAGTGATCACATGCCTGGCAGCAGGCGAGAAGTTACACGAGTTACTGCATGAGAAGTCATAAGTGTGAATGCGAAGTAGCTCTTTCACTGCTGTTCATAGAGTTATGGAAGCTTTCGATTTTTTAAATGTTGATACAGTCCGCCAGATGGAACAGTGGCAAATTAGCAATAAGCAAGGTTTTTTGTACGTACTGAAAGCTGAGCGAAAGTTCCCCTTGATAATGTTTTTTCTATAGTTATTGTATTTCAGTCGTAGCCTTTTTTTTTTGTTTGTATACAAAGAGCTTTGGAGTCATCGTCGTCATTGGCGGCGGCACCAGCAGTCGCCATTTGACATTCACTGCTGGATAAAGGCCTCGACTAACAATGGGGAGGCCACGACGTTTGGAACACGGATTTACTTCAAATATCGCACACTCGTAGTACTCCATGAGGACAACAAAATGTGCAAGCAGTAGCGCGTACTTCCAAAGCATTATTGAGAAACTCGCAAGATAATTTCGGTCGTCAAATGTATAACTGTGCGTGGCCATTTTTACCATGAAGCGGCGGCAGACGAGTGGTTAGTGTTCAAGCTACGTAATCGCTGGATCGAGTCCCGTTCGTCAGTTTTTTGTATTTCTAACACCGACACTTTCTTTACTATTTACATTAAAATTGATATAATGGGAAAAATACGTGTAATCGGATGGACTTTTATTAAATTTGCAATGTCATTTGGCAGTCTACAAATTTTTACTATCACAAATAATATAATATTCATAACTATCGACTAGTAAACGACCAAATGCATAAAGTGATAATGAAAATGTATGCACGTCCGTGATTTGAGAAATCCCTTATACCTGGAAGGAGCCCGAAACTACTTCTTACCTCCAAGTTTTGACCGGCACAGACGGCTTTCGAAATATGTACAATTAGTCGTCGCTGTCAACATTGCGAGTACAAGTTGCAGGATGGTATTTTTCGTAAAAACATATAAAAAAATAAAATTAAACGGCACCAGCTGCATTGAATAAATGCTATGTTTCCGCATACGCAAGGTCTTTTGACGTTTTCCGTGGAAAAACAAACCTTGTTAACAATTTCAGAAACCTCTCTTTCAGCCTATAATTTGCAAGCAAACCATAATTAACGCAGCATTTCCTTAAATATCGGCGCTGATAATTGGTCATGCAGTATCGAGTGTATTTTAATAGTTTCTTCACGAGAAGCAATTTGTCGTTCTCTTTCGATTAAATACGAACAATTTTGAAGACACGGACAAGCATGCATTTTCAGTATCATTTTATGAGTTTGGTCGTTTAATAGTCGATAGTTATGAATATTATATTATTTGTGATAATAAAAATTTGTAGACTGCCAAATAACATTGTAAATTTAATAAAAGTCCATCCGAATATACGTATTTTTCCCATTATATCAATTGTAATATAAATAGTAAAGAAAATGACTGTGTTAGAAATAAAAAAGACTGACGAACGGGACTCGACCCAGCGATCCAGCGGCTTGAACGCTAACCACTCGTCTGCCACTGCTTCATGGTAAAAATGGCTACGCATAGCCATACATTTGACGACCGAAATTACCTTGCGATTTACTCAATGACGCTTGAGAAGTACGCGCTACTGGATACACATTTTGTTGTCCTCATGGAGTACTATGAGTGTACGAAGTCTGCAGTAAATCCGCGTTCCAAACGTCGTTGCCTCCACTTGTAAGTTTTTCTATGAATTATGTTCTTCAGCTACACTCATCCACGTTTCCTAATGTCATCCACCCATATTCCGTTGAGACGTCTCCTCGGCCTGTTCTTATCTTCCGGAATCCTACAAAGAACTTCGTTTTCCATCTGCTACCCATTCGCTATCCGTCTGGTCCGCCTGGCTACATTTGTTCTTTCTACTGTCTCTGCTAGCAATTTTTAAGACGCATCTCTGTCTTGTCATCCGAGCAATCGCCAGTTTCTGAATGGAGTTTGCATTAAAAGTCTATGTCTCTCTGCATATTGGTAATGCGCGCTGATTGTAAATCTTCTGTTACTAACACACTAGAAGTTTAGTATTGAAAACTGCTTACTTTACAAAACGCAGTCCACATGAGCTTTGCCTCATTTGTTTGTTTTACTGTCCATTCTTAAGTAACTTCATCGTCTGCGGGACATTAGAGTATCGTTTCAGAAACAGACGAATAATATGGAATGACCGAATGACGCTGCAAAGACCACAAAAACTGTTTACAACATCCATCTAGATAAGTCAACACATGTGCAAATTTTACGTTATGCGATTGTCCTGAAACATTCATATCAATAAAGCAGACATGCTGTCTGTCTAGAGTTGCAACATTTGTTGGACAGTTATAGCTGATTATTTATTTCTAGGTTTTAATATTGGCGGCAACAGGTTTCAGCCGTTGTCACTCATCTTAAGATGTTTTCAGGTTAGTTACACCGTAACGCGTCAATTTCATCACCTTGTACTGCCGTTTCTGTATTTCTAATGTTGAGGAAATGGGGCTTGCAAAATAATTTTGCTTTAAAAACACAGGAACACTAGGCACACTGGATAGGTGATAGGTAATAGCCGTGCAGAGCTCAAAATAAGTATACAATGTAATGATTTAAGTTCAGGTCAGAACATATGGAGTTTCTTAGAATCAAGAATCAGATGCTGTCATAGTACAGACGAAAGCAACCTGATGTAAGCACCTCAGGCGGCGAAAGGCAAAGTACTGGCGATGATGGGACAAATTCGTCAACAAGGAAAGGACGAAGATTAGGATTTACTGTCCCGTCCGCATCGAGGTCATTAGAGACGGAGCACACGTTCGGAGTGTTTGTAGGATGGGGAAGGAAATCGACCGCGCCCTTCCAAGCAAACTCGCCAAATGGATGACTGATCGTCAAGGTGCTGCGCTGATAACTGCAACGAAGTTTGTAACTATATTATTACATTGAATGGAACTGTTATGAGTTTGCTTACTGACTTCATATTTGTACGATTAAGAAGCGATTCTTCCTCTTGGAACACACAGCGATATCTGAACAGACAATTTTATTTTACGGTTCAGCTCCACATTTCGGTGTTTCATACTCCAATGATCGGGCGAATTATATAACGTCTCAAGAGATGATACTTGTGCAAGGACTAGTGAAGAGTGTTAATGCATTTCACAACATCGTATAAAAAACGAAAATAAGTCTTTTAGGATTTAGCATACCATCGGCGACGTCGGGTTGAGAAGGAAATCCACTAGGTTCTCGCGATGGTAATCACGAAAACCCAAAGCATGATGGTCGGAATGGGATATGAACAGCAGACCTCTAGGATACGAGCAGTGTGTACTAATATTATCGAATTTCTGCACTACTGCATTCGCGTATGGAACGAGGGGGAAATTACTGTTCATGATCCCTGAGCGAGATGTACGATGGTGGCCACAGAACAGTCGCAGTCTCTCTCGAATCCCAGTTAATTAAATTTGTCCACCAGAGATTCCGACAATAAAGTCGTATTTCTTCCTAAGATGGCCATTTACATTAAGGAAGCATATGTGTTACACTTTCGTACGGATTACACTGTCCATTTACGATCCTAGCACAAAGTTTCTAGATTAGTTATTCTCTATATACATAACTGATCTGACGGACAGGGCAAGCAGCAATTTACGGCTGTGGTACGGTAAGGTGTCGTCGTTGAGTGGCTGTAGGATGATACAAGATGACTTAGAAAGAATTTTTAGTTGATGTGATGACTGGCAGCATACTACAAATGTAGAAAAATGTAAGTTAATGAGGATGAGTAGGACAACCAATCCTGGAACGTTCGAATACAGATTTATTAGGCTGTTGCTTGACACAGTCACGCCGCCCGCGGTGGTCTCGCGGTTCTAGGCGCGCAGTCCGGAACCGCGCGACTGCTACGGTCGCAGGTTCGAATCCTGCCTCGGGCATGGATGTGTGTGATGTCCTTAGGTTAGTTAGGATTAAGTAGTTCTAAGTTCTAGGGGACTGATGACCACAGCTGTTAAGTCCCATAGCGCTCAGAGCCATTTGAACCGTTTGAGGCAGTCACATAGATTTAATACACTACTGGCCATTAAAATTGCTACACCACGAAGGTGACGTGCTAAAGACGCGAAATTTAACCGACAGGAAGAAGATGCTGTGATATGCAAATGATTAGCTTTTCAGAGCATTCACACAAGGGTGGCGCCGGTGACTGGCGCTGTTATGAGGAAAGTTTCCAACCGATTTCTAATACACAAACAGCAGTTGACCGGCGTTGCCTGGTGAAACGTTGTTGTGATGCCTCGTGTAAGGAGGAGAAATGCGTACCATCACGTTGCCGACTTTGATAAAGGTCGGATTGTAGCCTATTGCGATTGCGGTTTATCGTATGGCGACATTGCTGCTCGCGTTGGTCGAGATCTAATGACTGTTAGCAGAATATGGAATCGGTGGGTTCAGGAGGGTAATACGGAACGCCGTGCTGTATCCCCATGGCCTCGTATCACTAGCAGTCGAAATGACAGGCATCTTATCCACATGGCTGTAACGGATCGTCCAGCCACGTCTCGATCCCTGAGTCAACAGATGGGGACGTTTGCAAGACAACAACCATCTGCACGAACAGTTCGACGACGTTTGCAGTAGCAAGGACTATAAGCTTGGAGACCATGGCTGCGGTTACCCTGGACGCTGCATCACAGACAGGAGCGCGTGCGATGGTGTACTCAACGACGAACCTGGGTGCACGAATGGCAAAACGTCATTCTTTCGGATGAATCCAGGTTCTGTTTACAGCATCATGATGGTCGCATCCGTGTTTGGCGACATCGCGGTGAACGCACATTGGAAGCGTGTATTCGTCATCGCCATACTGGCGTATCACCCGGCGTGAAGGTATGAGGTGCCATTGGTTGCACGTCTCGGTCATCTCTTGTTCGCATTGACGGCACTTTGAACAGTGGACGTTACATTTCAGATGTGTTACGACCCGTGGCTCTACCCTTCATTCGATCCGCGCGGAACCCTACATTTCAGCAGGATAATGCACGACCGCATGTTGCAGGTCCTGTACGGGCCTTTCTGGATACAGGAAATGTTCGACTGCTGCCGTGGCCTGCAAATTCTCCAGATCTGTCAACAATTGAAAACGGCTGGTCAATGGTGGCCGAGCAACTGGCTCGTCACAAAACGCCAGTCACTACTCTTGATGAACTGTGGTATCGTGTTGAAGCTGCATGGGCCGCTGTACCTGTACACGCCATCCAAGCTCTGTTTGACTCAATGTCCAGACGTATCAAGGCCGTTATTACGGCCAGAGGTGGTTGTTCTGGGTACTGATTTCTCAGGATCTATGCACCCAAATTGCGTGAAAATGTAATCACATGTCAGTTCTAGTATAATATATTTGTCCAATGAATACCCGTTTATCATCTGCATTTCTTCTTGGTGTAGCAATTTTAATGGCCAGTAGTGTATCTACGCGTACCGTTGCAAAGGTATTTGAAATGGAATGAGTGCGTCCCGTTGGTACGAGGTAAGGTGAATGCTCTACATTGTTTCATTGAGAGAATTTTGGGAAAGTGTAGACCATCCATAAAAGAGATAGCGTATATAATGCTATTCTGACCAGTTCTCGAGTACTGTTCGTGCGTTTGTGATCCCCACCAGAACGGATTAAAGGAAGACATCGAAGCAATTCAATGGCGTGCTGCTATATTTTATCGCGTTAAGTGCGATGAGTATACAAGTATTACGGGGATGCTTCGTGAACTCAAAACGGAATCCCTGGAAGGTAGACGACGTTTCCTTGGCGAGGCGCTATTGTAGAAATTCGGAGAACCGGCATTTGACGCCAACTGCAGAACGAGTCTACTGCTGCCAGCGTACATTTCGCGTGAGGATTACGAATATAAGATGCTTGAAATCAGGACTCATTTTTCTCTCTCTCTATTTGCGAGTGGAACAGGAAAGAAAATAACCAGTAGTAGTACATGGTACCCACCGCCATGTACCGTACGCTGGCTTGCGGAGTTGTGTGTAGATGTGGATGTAGATCAGTTCTACGTACCTCCATAAGAACGACGGAGAACGCCTCTTCCAGAAGGTTACGTAGGCTTTCCAAACGTGCGTGCGTGTTTGCATCATTGGGTTTAGGGCCCTTATTAACTGAAGGTCCGGTGGACTTTACCTAATGCTTTGTGTGTAAGATAGGGGGTGCGAAGTGAGGGGTTTACCTACATGTGTATGAGGCTTTGTAAGTATGTAGTTCGTTGTGTTTAGTGTGATATTTGGTGTGGGGTTTTATGCTCTGAAATGACGAGTGGCTATGTTCCTTTGATGTTTGTAATTTACATGAAGAGGATCCGTACCTAGTGATGATATGAGATGAAATGGTGAGTTTTCTGTTCTATCGTAAAATGATTGCGTTCTGTTGTGGCGGTTGCGACACCTTTTGTAGGTGCCGCAGGTACCGTGAGACTTACGTTACCCAGGTTTGCACCGTGGGATATAAGAATACGGCCGTAGCCCCCCCCCCCCCACCTGTGCTGATTTACGCTAGTCGTTAACCAGCGGCAGTTGTGTTGTCATCGTCAATGCCCTCGCCGACAGCCATAGTTTCCGTATAGTTTCGTAGGCCTAAGTTACTTAAGTTCTAAACACAGTGAGTAATGAAAATAATTACAACAACGAAAGGGAATCCCCGTCACTCAGTAATGAAGCCGGCCAGAGTGGTCGAGCGGTTATAGGTGCTACAGTCTGGAACCGCGCGACCGCTACGGTCGCAGGTTCGAATCCTGCCTCGGGCATGGATGTGTGTGATGTCCTTAAGTTAGTTCAAAAAATGGTTCAAATGGCTCTGAGCACTATGGGACTTAACATCTGAGGTCATCGGTCCCATAGGACTTAGAACTACATTTACATCTACATGATTACTCTGCAATTCACATCCAAGTGCTTGGCAGAGGGTTCATCGAACCACAATCATACTATCTCTCTATCATTCCACTCCCGAACAGCACGCGGGAAAAACGAACACCTAAACCTTTCTGTTCTAGCTCTGATTTCTCTTATTTTATTTTGATGATCATTCCTACCTATGTAGGTTGGGCTCAACAAAATATTTTCGCATTCGGAAGAGAGAGTTGGTGACTTAAATTTCGTAAATAGATCTCGCCGCAACGAAAAACGTCTTTGCTTTAATGACTTCCATCCCAACTCGCGTATCATATCTGCCACACTCTCACCCCTATTACGTGATAATACAAAACGAGCTGCCCTTTTTTGCACCCTTTCGATGTCATCCGTCAGTCCCACCTGGTAAGGATCCCACACCGCACAGCAATATTCTAACAGAGGACGAATGAGTGTAGTGTAAGCTGTCTCTTTAGCGGACTTCTTGCATCTTCTAAGTGTCCTGCCAATGAAACGCAAACTTTGGCTCGCCTTCCCCACAATAGTATCCATGTGGTCTTTTCAAGAAATGTTTTAATGGCTCTGAGCACTATGCGACTTAACTTCTGAGGTCATCAGTCGCCTAGAACTTAGAACTAATTAAACCTAACTAATCTAAGAACATCACACACATCCATGCCCAAGGCGGCATTCGAACCTGCGACCGTAACGGTCGCTCGGTTCCAGACTGTAGCGCCTAGAACCGCACGGCCACTCCGGCCGGCTCATGTGGTCTTTTCAACTGAAGTTGTTCGTAATTTTAACACCCAGGTACTTAGTTGAATTGACAGCCTTGAGAATTGTACTATTTATCGAGTAATCGAATTCCAACGGATTTCTTTTCGAACTCATGTGGATCACCTCACACTTTTCGTTATTTAGCGTCAACTGCTACCTGCCACACCATGCAGCAATCTTTTCTAAATCGCTTTGCAACTGATACTGGTCTTCGGATGACCTTACTAGACGGTAAATTACAGCATCATCTGCGAACAACCTAAGAGAACTGCTCAGATTGTCACCCAGGTCATCTATATAGATCAGGAACAGCAGAGGTCCCAGGACGCTTCCCTGGGGAACACCTGATATCACTTCAGTTTTACTCGATGATTTGCCGTCTGTTACTACGAACTGCGACCTTCCTGACAGGAAATCACGAATCCAGTCGCACAACTGAGACGATACCCCATAGGCCCGCAGCTTGATCAGAAGTCGCTTGTGAGGAACGGTGTAAAAAGCTGTCCTGAAATCTAGAAATACGGAATCAACCTGAGATCCCCTGTCGATAGCGGCCATTACTTCGTGCGAATAAAGAGTTAGCTGCGTTGCACAAGAACGATGTTTTCTGTAACCATGCTAATTACGTATCAATAGATTTTTCCCTTCGAGATGATTCATAATGTTTGAATACAGTATATGCTCCAAAACCCTACTACAAACCGACGTCAACGATATAGGTCTGTAGTTCGATGGATTACTCCTACTACCCTTCTTAAACCTAACTAACCTAAGGACATCACGCACATCCATACCCGAGGCAGGATTCGAACCTGTGACCGTAGCAGTCGCGCGGTTCCGGACTGAAGCGCCTAGAACCTTAGGTTAGTTAGGTTAAAGTAGTTCTAAGTCTAGGGGACTGATGACCTCAGATGTTAAGTCCCGTAGTGCTTAGTGCCATTTAAACTACACGAACTAGATGTTCGTCAATTCCGTACGGAGTAAGTGATGAGGCCGTTTTTTAAACGGCAAATGGGAGAATCATGTCTGAACAACAACATTCTTGCCCACCTCACAAAGCAGATGTGCATATTAGGAAACCAATGCATAACTGCAGGAAAAGATTTCACGAAGAAAAGACAGTGTCTCTTTCCCCAATTTTTAAAGAGGAATTTCAAGTGTTGCAAAATGAAGGTTTAGATTTCATCGCAGATATTCCGAATTACGAGAACTCCAAAACTGCATTGTGTAAGGCAAGTAGGTAACATATTGGGACGACCCAGAACCCTGACACCACTACGGAGATTCAACTGAGTGAAAAATTTTTGAAATTAACTGAAGGTAATTGTTTCTTGAAAACTGATGATAGGTTGTTCCAGACAGAAGAATCCTAGTGTTCGGTTGTAAAGAAGTAGAGAAAATCCTAAATTAAAATGGAATTTTTCTTGTGGGTGGGACATTTGACAGTTGTTCGAAACAGTTCAAAGAACTATACAAGACGCACGAGCCAGACAAAACTCAAATTACGTATAAAAGACTTTTTTATAGATTGAAAAATAAGATTCCTGGCAGATGACCGAAAACGACAGTGCTATAAATTGAAATGCCTACGATTACAGCTAGAAAACAATATTGCCCGCAGCATTCCTTTCAAGTTGCAATTTTCACTTCCAATGACTGTGGAAGAAAATAAAGGAACTGGAATTAAAGAACTAATACAGGAATAGAGGTCCGATGTTTTTGCCGCATTTGAGTTGCAGTGCACGTATTCGACTAAACTGTTTTGATGAAGCGTGGATGGTAATAATGGTGCAAATGCCCAGTGAAAAAAGGTCATGGAATTCGCATGCCGTATGGTCTATCAATGAATGAACAATTCTTGTACACAAATTTAATTGTGGAACGTTGTCAACCAGTGCTACAGGACCACGAATGCTGTCGCAGGTTGGAACATGCATTTAAAGTCCTCAATAAAACAAAAACATCCGTACGTCTACTTCTTGATAAATAACCTGAAGCAGGAAGCAGTAAATGCTATATTTAAAATTAAAAAAGTTTCCATTAGTCTGCCTCTTCATAAACGTCGAAGAAGATACTGTACATATATCTTGCCGAAGGGTTAAAAGACGTTATACGAACATACACTGAAGCGCCAAAGAAACTGGTATAGGCATGCGTATTCAAATACAGAGATATGTAAACAGGCAGAATACGGCGTTGCTGTCGGCAACGTCTATATAAGACAAGTGTCTGGCAAAGTTGTTAGATCGGATACCGCTGCTACAATGGCAAGTTGTCAAGATTAAGGGAGTTTGAACGCGGTGTTATAGTAGGCGCACGAGCGATGGGACACAGCATCTCCGAGGTAGCGCTGCATTGGGGATTTTCTCGTACGACCATTTCACGAGTGTGCCGTGAATATCAGGAATCCGGTAAAACATCAAATCTCCGACATCGCTGCGGCCGGAAAAACATCCTACAAGAATGGGACCTACGACGACTGAAGACAATCGTTCAACGTGACAGAAGTGCAACCCTTCCGCAAATTGCCGCAGATTTCAACGCTGGGCCATCAACAAGTGTCAGTGTGTGAACCATTCAACGAAACATCATCGATATGGGCTTTCCGAGACTGCACGATACAAAGCTTCACGCCTCGCCTGGGCCTGTCAACACCGACATTGCACTGTTGATTACTGAAAACATGTTGCCTGGTTGGATGTGTCTTGTTTCAACTTGTATCGTGCAGGTGGTCGTGTACGGGTATGGAGACAATCTCATAAATCCATGGACCCTGCAGGGTACTGTTCAAGCAGGTGGAGGCTCTGTAATGGTGTGGGTCGTGTGCGGTTTGAGTGATATGATACCCCTGATACGTCTATATACGACTCTGCTAGGTGACACGTACGTAAGTATCCTGTCTGATCACCGGCATCCATTCTGCCCATTGTTCAATCCGTCGGACTAGTGCAATTCCAGCAGGAAATTCGACACCTCACACGTGCAGAAATGCTACACAGTGCCTCCAGGAAAACTCTTCTGTTTATACACTTCCGCTGGCTACCAAACTCCCCAGACGTGAACGTTATTGAGCATATCTGGGATGCCTTGCAACGTGCTGTTCAGAAGAGATCTCGACACCCTCGTATTCTTACGGATTTATGGGCAGCCCTGCAGGATTCATGGTGTCGGTTCCCTCCAGTACTGCTTCAAACATAAGTCGAGTCCATGCCACGTCATGTTTTGGCACGATATAAGGCAGGTATACCTCTTTCTTTGGCTCTTCAGTGTATAACGACTCGGGGGATTTAAGATTATGTTTAAAATCTCTGGCTTTCTTACAAAAAAATAAGTGAGAAATTAAAATTCATAAAATAAGGTAAGAAGTTTAGTCATATGCTACAGTAATGTTGCACAAAGAAAAGGTAAAAATAAAATATAAAAAACACATAATAAGAAATTAAAAAAAATTGATCATACCTACGCATAATGTGCATAGCCAGTCCTCAGTCTAGATAAAACGTGAAGGGATGGTCTCGTTACAAAACAGTCACCAGATCCTTCTCCACTGTTGCGGCTTCTTTTGACGATCGGAAAACGTAAGAGTAAAATATTTATGGTCGGAAACAGATCCCAGACGTTGCCACCCCCACGGCCGCAAAGCGCACGACAGGTACGTGGCAACCAAAATGGGAAACAGTAATGTCCCTTTCTACATATAAATCTATATAGATACCGAAGGGTGCGTGACGGAGGGTACCCTGTACCACAGTTAGTCATTTTCTTTCCCGTTCCATACGAAAATAGAGAGAGGGGAAAACGACTGTCTATATTTCTCCGTATGAGCCCTAATTTATCGTATCTTCTCTTCGTGGTCCTTACGCGTAATGTATGTTGGCGCCCGTAGAATCGTTCGGCAGTCAGCTTCAAATGCCCGTTCTGTAAATTTTCTCGACACAGTTTCTTGAAAAGAACGTCGCTTTCGCTCCTGGAATTTGAATTTGAGTTTCCGAAGCATCTCCGTAATACTTACGTGTTGTTCGAACAATTCCCCAATTTGACCCAAGTCTTTACTGGCGACTGACGAACAAAATATGAGCGTACCGAATATCTGGCCAGCTTCGTAATTAGATTGAATAGGTCCAAGAAAATGGAACACATGTCTTTCTTGAGGGAGAGAAATATTCAGACGTAAAGGTAACTTCGGGCGTACTCCAACGGATAAACTGATAAAATTTCAAAGTATACGTTCATAGAAGAGTCAACCCGTATATTGCATCCTCCCGTGTATACCTAGCGAAAGAATATGAAGATAAAATTAGAGAGACTTCGTACGGAGGGTTGCCAATATTCTTCCCGCAGGCAATTGGAACAAGAAATGAGGGAAGTGACAGAAGGACACAAAGTATTCTCCGCTACACTACGAGAGGAGGCTTGCGGAATTTGGACATTGATGCAGAAGTAGATGACGATGTGCACCCCGATAAAGATGCACATTTTAGCTCTCTTTGAGGCGGCAGCATTGTCCGATGTTCGCTCAAATGGTTCTAAACTCTTGATAACTGCGATGGTAAGTTTGCTTTCACCACGCCGAGCAAAGTGAAACAGTACTTAAAAATTAGCAACGTAATTGGGGGAAGCTAATTTTTAGTCACCGTGCTAATTTTCTGATTAAGGACTTCATTTTTTTCGCTAAATTGTCGCAGGCGTACGTTGGCATACTATCATCAACAGGTTCAATTTGCAGTTCTAATGACCTCACAACCAACGGGACATCAGAGTAAAGGAAAAAAAGATTATATGACCATAAGAATCAGAAATTCTTAGATGAGACTACATGCTGTTCCTAAATTTTCGTTCAGGAACATACCATGACACTTCCTTAGTAGACTGTTTACCTCGGTGTGGATTACTAATGTAGATAGCGATACTGAGAATGGGTTGTATTTTGTTTCATCTACAACAGTTCTGTAAAATAGCATCTTATTAATTAAAAAATCTTAATTTTATATTTATCCATATTGTACGGAATTAGTAGAAATCCATTACGAAGTTTCTAAACAACCCGCTTTTCAGCTTTCAATAACAGTTTAATTTGGCCAGATGAGTTTCGGCAGCACGCTGCAATCATCAGACGACCAAATGCTAATTCAACATTATTTTATACGATTACATTTGCAACAAAGGTAATGCTTTACTAGTAGCTGAATGTGCCAGTGTCGGTTTCGTTGACTCTAGCCAGATAATTTACTGCGAGCTGCACTACAACTGCCAGGTAGTCTTTGAAAGGATAGGTGGGGGAGGAGCATTAAGGTCACAATATGCCAGAAGCAGTGCTTTGTAAACGTTCTAGGAATGAAATCGCGGGGAAGACTCCTACTGGCATTTTTAAAACTAGCTACAAATAATGAATTTCTTTCTCACAGAAATCATAAATTATCTTGTCCCTATAACTAATATGGCGTATTCTACCCGCTAATGAATTACGCATCAGGGTAACTTCTAAGATAAGGTAGGTATACTCGAAGAGACTGGCTCTCGCTGACTCCGAAGCTTGAAGCTACAGCAGAACGCTGCAACACGGGATAACAGCTTTATTGAACGCGTGCCTGCTGACAGTGTTCGATTCCTCATCCCGTCTCTTCGTCGTCAGCTTAATGAACTGGAACGATTTGCACAGAATATTCATGGGGCAGCCAATGAACCGTGAAATTAAAGGACACACACGTGGCACTCATCACCGTGTATATTTAGGGACGAGGAGAACTGGAACAACGAAGCACGATGTGAAGCAGAACGCAATCAACTACTCAACGACTCCGCCAAGTGTGCTGTTTCCGGGAAGCAAAAGCTCAAAGCGGCTGTAGCGGTTTGCGTATCAGCACGCGCGAACGCGTAAAAGCACGTGCGTGTGTTCTGAGCAGGTGGCACCTGCGCCGTTCCACTTACACGTCTGCTCCAGAAAATCTGTCATCTTGCGGCACGTAAGCTGCTGGACATTGAAACAGTAAAACCAAGAAGTTCAGAAAAAAATAACTTTTACTTATTGTATGTTGCATAGCAGGAGGAGTAGATGGTAACACCTTCTAACAATACCACCACTTGCAAAGTAGGTTAGAAATCAAATTAATAATGTTGCTCACGCAGCATATGTTCGCTTTATCGGGCAACAACAAAGTTATTGACTGTGGATGGTATCGTCAGAATGGAAATAATGAAGTCAATGTAAAAAAGTCATTAATTTTGGCACTTATCTTGAATGGATTCCCACGTATTTTAGCAATATTTGAAGAACTAACAAATGCGTTTTTCAGGAAATTCTTAATGATCAAACAATCCTAGATCAGAACAATGGTATGGTAGAAATAATTTTTGACTTGGTGTTCACGAGCCACATTTTAATTAAACTTCTTGTAAATTCACATATACTTCTTCTTAATTGTCACATCATCAAGAAAACAGTTTTGTATCAATCTTCATATATTTAATTTCCGCCGGCCGCAGTGGCCGAGCGGTTCTAGGCGCTTCAGTCTGGCACCGCGCCACCGCTACGGTCGCAGGTTCGAATCCTGCCTCGGGCATGGATGTGTGTGATGTCCTTAGGTTAGTTAGGTTTAAGTAGTTCTAAGTTCTAGGGGACTGATGACCTCAGATGTTCAGACCCATAGTGCTCAGAGCCATTTGAATCATTTAATTTCCACTTTAACCAAACACAAGACTTGACTGTTCTTTTACAAGGCGAAACAACAACTTAACTTCTGCAAAGTGAAACAAAGATTGCTCTGTGCGCATTCACGCCAAAACGGTTACAACTAAGTCAAAGCTTATGACAGTCTCACAGAAATGAATACACACAAGAACCATATCACTGTAATATATCGATACATCGGAGTACGTACACATTAATAAAACCAAATGTGAATATTGTCACAAAATATGTCTGTTAGTTCGCAGAAAAGTAGTACGATATTACTGGAATCGAGAACTGGGGTTGGAGTGCCGTAATGGTCACGTAAATAAAGAACCATTACAACCTGTAGGTTTCTCTACATCTACATGGATACTCTGCAAAACCACATTTAAGCGCCTGGAAGGGGGTTCATCAAACCACCGTCACAATTCTCTGTTATTCCAATCTCGTATAGCGCGCGGAAGAAACGAACACCTATATCTTTCCGTGCGAGCTCTCCTTTCCCTTATTTTATTATGGTGATCATTTCTCCCTATGTAGGTCTGCGCCAGCAAAATGTTTTCGCATTCGGAGGAGACAGTTGGTGATTGAAATTTCTTGAGAATATTCCGCCGCAGCGAAAAATGCCTTTGTTTTAATGTCCACCCCAAACCCTGTATTATTTCAGTGACACTCTCTCCCCTATTTCGGGATAATGCAAAACGTGCCGCCCTTCTTTGAACTATTTCGATGTATTCCGTCAATCCTGTCTAGTAAGAATCCCACGCCGCGCAGCAGTGTTCTAAAAGAGGACAGACAGGCGTAGTGTAGGCAGTCTAGTAGATCTGTTGCATTTTCTAAGTGTCCTGCCAATAGAATTAAATCTTCGGTTAGCCTTCCCCACAACATTTTCTGTGTGTTCTTTTAATTTAAGTTGCTCGTAATTTTAATTCCTAGGTATCTAGTTGGATTTACGGTCTTTAGATTTGACTGATCTATGGTTAACAATTTTTGAAGTCATGATTGGAACAACAGCGACCTTTTATCATAATTTAAGAAAAACAGCCAGCGTGTTCGCAAGTGGTGTTTATTGTTCTCATTCATAGACAGGCCACCTTCAGACCAGCATTTATGTTCAGTGGTCAGACATGCAGCCGATGCGAGGAGCCATTCTACGTGCAGAAGAGACACCTGACAAGTGCCTGTTAGCACGTACAACGACTCCGAGAATCGGCTGCACGCCTCACCACACAGAGGCCTGAAGACAGTCTTCCTATGACTGAAACAGGTTACCAGAGCAATAAACATCATTTGCGATCTAGGCTGGTAGTTTTTGTTATAGCTGTAGGTGACAGGGTGTGAAAATCGAGCGGTACACAAGCTGTTCCCTCTGGCAAATAAGTCTCCAACCCAGCTTAGTATCAGTATAACGGAGCTTGGATGACAGACACGGATACGCCATTCTACGCTGCCTAACCTCTATGACAGAGCCCATCAACCCTAGTGATTGGCGCGTAGCAGCATGCCACTCTGTCGACATCCCGTGGCAGATGCTTTCGGTGTGTGAGAGATCTAAGAACGCCCTGCTCAGGGCAACAGTGAAGGTAGGCCAGGAGAGCAAGGGTAATATGCAGTTTTGCGTAATGTTGTTGAAAGATAACGTCAAGGAGACCTCTAAGGTAGGAACAGGCACCGGTCTTAACGCATCCAAAATGTAGCGAGTGGTGTCTTACTTACCGGCTATGCGAACCAGAGGTGATCCTGCCTTACCGAGATCAGCTCCATGGTCAATGGTTTCTGGTGCCACCAGCTTTCCACCACTTCCACAGGAATGTTGAGCCATGGGCAAATTATGTTCCCTACTTAGCGCAGCATTACCTGTCTCACAGCACCACAAGTGATGAGCAGTGGCACGTTTCCGTTTTGGCACACATAGACCCGGATATTTATGGCCTATTACAACTAAATCCAGAATCCGAGCCCAATATCCTTCTGTATGGCAAGTAGAATAGCAGTTTCGTTGAATATTTTGACTCCCAACTGCTTGCGGCAGCAGCTCGCCACAAGTTTTTTAGCTGTTATAAACTCAAAAGACAGTAATGCAGAGAATGTATGTCATTATCAATTAAGTAACACCTAATGAAAGCAATCATTTGCTCCTTCCTTCGTTAGAGTTATGATTTTAGTGCATACCTGCGATTATGGTCTTACAATTGATCCCTTGCCGGCCGGTGTGGCCGTGCGGTTAAAGGCGCTTCAGTCTGGAACCGCGTGACCGCTACGGTCGCAGGTTCGAATCCTGCCTCGGGCATGGGTGTGTGTGATGTCCTTAGGTTAGTTAGGTTTAAGTAGTTCTAAGTTCTAGGGGACTAATGGCCACAGATGTTAAGTCCCATAGTGCTCAGAGCCATTTGAATTGATCCCTTGGGACTCAAGGACTCATATCTAGAAACTTGTCTTCCCATCACTAGGACATCTGAACAATTTCTTCGGTTCTTGGCTACACTGCAGAACCCCTGACAAGTGTTTGCAGCTCAGTATCCATGTCGTCCTCAAACCCAATTAAGGACTCCTTCCCCATCTTACAAAGTTCAGGCAAAAACATGGCACCCCGGCGCTGTCTCCGACAGCTTTCTTTCTCCAGTCAGTGTTTTTCAGTTATCAGTGACGAGAGTGCCATTACTAGTGAGCAAAGTGCAGCTGTTGTGGGAAATCCAGACACTGGGCCACAGTACGTCAATGAGCTTTGAAGATGTCGGTGGAATGCGCCCGCATGGACCCATAAGATCTAAGTGCAAACAACATGGAGGAACTATATCCAGACATAGCATATATTCAATCAGTGTTCCCACACTCAACAGAAACTCTCTCATTAATTGTCAAAAGCAAAAACGTACCCATCTCCTTACAGATAGATGCAGGGTTCACCATGATCGTTAACGATTGGGAATCTTATTATAGCGTTGGGATCTCTCCCCTCCAACCGTTTCATACCCTAAAAAAATGGTTCAAATGGCTCTGAGCACTATGGGACTTAACATCTGAAGTCATCAGTCCCCTAGAACTTAGAACTACTTAAACCTAACTAACCTAAGGACATCACACACATCCATGCCCGAGGAAGGATTCGAACCTGCGACCGTAGCGGTCACGCGGTTCCAGACTGAAGTGCCTAGAACCGCACGGCCACACCGGGCGGCCTTCATACCCTAATGCGAAGTTACAGTAATCACCTTATAAAAAATTAACGGATAATTTACAGCCCAAGTACACTATCAGTCACACATCACGACCAGCATTTTGGTGCTGGATGCCATGAGAGCTGTAAGTCTCTAAGGCATGGATCTTTTTAATGCACTTGGGTTATAAATCCAAGACTCCACCTCCACAGTCAACTTCTTGGGTACAAATCCGTATCTCAGAGGTTTTTTTTATCCAAAATTCAACTCCAGTTTTCACGACCCTCTTAGGATATTAGAGACTTTTAAGCCTACGCAGCTCTCCTTCCACAGGCAATGCTGAAGCTTTTTAAGCCTATGAATGTTCCTTTTGCGATCTGGGATAAGTCTCATGGGGAATTACAGCGTCAACTAGGTGAGCGCATCCTCACTCCAGTCCCCAATAGCCAATGGGCCACACCCATTCTCAATGTCAAAAATCAAACGGTGCCTTAAGTATTTATGGCGATTTCAAGACGAACATCAACGTCTAGTCAGTCACTGGTGTTTAACCAATTCATATGGTGGATTACATCATGGCCCATCTATCAGGGCCGGCCGGCGTGGCCGAGCGGTTCTACGCGCTTCAGTCTGGAACCGCGCGACCGCTACGGTCGCAGGTTCGAATCCTGCCTCGGGCATGGATGTCTGTGATGTCCTTAGGTTAGTTAGGTTTAAGTAGTTCTAAGTTCTAGGGGCCTGATGACCTCAGATGTTAAGTCCCATAGTGCTCAGAGCCATTTTTGAACCATCTATCAGGTGAGAAGGTATTTGTAAAAACTGACCTGAGGGCCATATAGCTCCAACTACCATTCAATAAGGATCCCAAAGTATTCTAGTCATCAACAATCCCTTCAGGTTGTTCCTGTACAACAGACTTTCCTTTTATATAACTAGCACCTCAGTGATACGTCAGTGATATCTGTAGCATCTAATTAACGATGTACCAGAGACAGCAATTTACTTAGACAACATTCTTGATGCAGGAAAAGATACTCTGATCCGGCAACAAATGGTAACCCTCTTCACTTTCCTCCAACAAGTCAGTTTAAAATGTAATACGGACAGGTGTTGTTCCTTTGTTCATCATGTTGAATATCTCAGACACATTTTCAGCACTTCTGACATCTGCCCCACACCTCAGTACATGAAGGCAGTAAAAAAGTATCATTAGAGGAACAAAGCTGCTACGAGCCCAAATAATTTCTTCAATCTGGCGGCAGTCCCGCCGGTCCTCCCACGATGTCACCTACCCCCCGCCCCCCCCCCACACCACCTGGAAATGGCAGGAAATTTTGGTGGGAAAAAATCAATTGGGTTACCTCCACTAACCTAACTTCCCCCCTCCTCCACCCCTCCTATGATGTCACTCACCCCCTCCACCCCTCCTCCACTTGTGAAATAGTGGCAAAATAATATATTCTGAGCTGCAGGAGAGGAAGGACATAAGGTATTTATTTATTAATTTATTTTGGGGGGTAATGTGTTCTTGGTGGTGTTACTCTGCTGGTGGATTGTCCTCCCGACACCTCCACCCACCGCCCACACTTTCTACCGTCCTCTACCCCCACTTTTCTTGATCTCGCGTGTGTATGTTCACCCCAAAGTTTGAAGATGGAATGCCCTAGTCCACAGTACCACCACCAGAGGGTGCTCAAAACAATCCTACAGCTACTCCCCCCCCCCCCACACACACACACACTTTCCCTTGCCCCACCCCCCTCCCCCCAATTTTCGAGTTGCAGCTACTTATTTGGAAACACTGTCAGAGATAAAAAATTTAGAAGTCCTACAGCTACTGTGATGTTCATCACTTTTCTGAAACACTGAGTGGCCTCAGTTTATTTTCGCTGCTGGGGTCAGGGATGTTAAGGCATTTATCGTTTATTTTCCTCACCGAAGCACATTTCTGTAGCGGAAAACCCACACTGGTATCTAACCACAGACAGGAACATCAGAACAATTACATATCTCAATGTTCATGACATATTTCAAAACCCACAACAGGGTGTTAAAAAACAGAGACACACAGCAGATCGGATATCTAAAAGATCCTCCTAGAATTCGAAGCACTGTCCTACAAACGAGAAAAATGGCCGGAATTTTCGGTAAATTTTCGATGTCCTACAACTGCTGGTGTGGAGGTGCTCTTAAGCCACAATGGCTGGTGGGGGGGGGGGGGGGGGGGCAGCATCCCAACTGTCCGAACCAGAGGAGGCTGGTCTGCCTGGACTTGGCAGTATCACGATCGGTTCACTATCAAATAGCTCGTGGGGGTAAGAAATGAGCAATGCTGTGATTAAGTCCCAAATTTCCACCTACTCTTGCAGTAGCTCCGAATTATGTGTGCAGGTGTGAGGTCGTTGGACAAATGTAAAAGATTCAATGGATAGCGTATTGGAAACCCTAGTGATATTGTTAGATACGTTTTATGGAGGTATGCTCTATTTGAAAAAAAAGAAAAAAGCTGATGTATTTCTCACGAAAAACAATGATGTCAGCGAATACTCTGACACCATTATACTGTTGCATTTGTAGCGTAGTAAAGATAGAAATACGATAAAGATTAGGACAAGTACAGGGACATATTTATAGCCACTCATTCGATATCGATGAATTGCAGATGTATCAGATTTCCTTTGTGCCTCCTCGTTTAGTAGAGGTGCAGCAGTAAGGCTTCGTTGGTCACTAAATACCTATATCTGGCGTAGCGATCGTATAGAGGAGAATTAGATTATATACCGTGGCATACAGACATTCAGTTTTATCCGATCATTATGTCTGTGACTGACTGGACAAGGAACGAAGAAATCGATAATACTGCTACGATGCAGTCCACACCGTGAAGTGGTTTGCGGAATACGTATTTATGTGCAGGCCCCTGTCTACAGCGATGTTGCGACACTGGTAAGCTATAGCGATTTGTGAAGGACTGAGGATCGGTGGGTGAATGTAGATAAATGTAACTACTGAATCCAAAGTAGCCGAGAGACCTGCTAGTGTTCTATTACGTCATTGCCTCCAAATCACTAGAAGCAGAACCAGTCGTAAAAAAGTCCAGACCCAATAATCCAAATGGTTTTGAATTTCTCCCTGAAAGTTAGTGCGCTCTTTTTTTCTTCTTGTTGTGATAGCTCTCTACATAGCGGATGACGTGTAGAGGATCGGACAGCCTTCTAACTTATAGAACACTGCTGTCGCAACGTGAAGGGATTTCGAGAGAATTAGCAGGGATCTGTGGCTTTATCCGTTCTTCCTGCTCTGGCGTATGCCGACTATCATACAAGAACTTACGTAACATAAATAAAAGACGAGAGGGCTTTTCAATTGCAACTGCGCCCTTCATTCCTCGATAAATATGTGATAATGACGATGTGCGGATGGGTTTTGCTATTGGGAGACCGTGTGAAACGACACTCAGGTGGTGCGACTGAGGACATACCATAATTTTTCGGACGCTATACGCCTATAAATGATAAACACGCTACTTGTCTGGAATGTTATGCTGTTGGAACGTGAAGTTACTGTTGTTAGTGTTCTGACATAGCACCAGACATGTGTGGGAAATGATCAGACTACTAATCCTGTAAAAAATTACACATTTCTAACTCAACTCCACTCCACTGCCGTGTGGCTAGGGCCTCCCGTCGGGTAGACCGTTCGCCTGGTGCAAGGCTTTCGAGTTGACGCCACTTCGGCGACTTGCTTGTTGATGGGAATGAAATGATGATGATGATAAGGACAAGACAACACCCAGTCCCTGAGCGAAGAAAATCTCCGACGCAGCCGGGAATCGAACCCGGGCCGTTAGCTATGACATTCCGTCGCGCTGACCACTTTTTTTTGACCTCATTTTGTTCTATACTGTTCGTTGAATTTGTTCGGGATGGACGTCCGATGACCCTTGGTCAGGTTCTTCGTTGATCCGTTCACTCAGTTTTTTTTTATTACAGAGGGCAGCTAAAACCACTCAGCTACCAGGGGGCGGACGAATTTCTAACTGTAAGGGGAGGACAGATGATTTCAACGCGTTGATGAATAGAACTGACCGTAAGGGGTGATTCATTTCGTAAAAACTTGCACAATATACCAGCGCAAGGGTTCAACTGGATATGCTATAGTGTACAAACATGGCAGGTAATACGACAGTAACATTAGGGATACGCAGAACGTCCTTTCATCGGCTCCCCTAAGCAGATCCTCACTTGTTCTTTGTGGCACTATCGACTGCGATGTTTATTACATTACACCAGCCCATAACGGTGATGTCTTTTCAACCATTTGGTCCGCGGGAGTGCTGTTGATTATCACATAGTGCTGGACGCCTGTGCTTTACAACACTTGTTTGAGAGAGTCTTGGCGGGATGCAACACCTTCCGGAAGTGCTTACTGAAAATAACTGGAGTCTGTTCTCGAATCCGATTGGCTGGAAGACCTAAATGTCCAATAATTTCCTAGAACTGAGGAGAATCGAATCACCTAGCTAGTGTGAGTGTGGACATACCATAATTTTTTCAGACGCTATACACATATAAACAATACTAGCACTGTTCGTCTGCAATGTGTATGTGTGCAAGTTAAAAAAAGAAAATGTGGCTTGGAAGTGAACAGACCATGTCTGGCCCAAAGGGGTGTACAGATTTTTCGATTTTTACGTGGAAAATCGCGATTTCAATGCATGTCCATTCGTGGGGATAAAAAAGATTTTACATGGAAAATTATGCCTTCATAATGAGCTTATAGATTTACATGGGAAACTGATATTTCCAGAGCCACAGTCGTCGTCATGTGGAGATATTTCCGGTACTTCGTTCATTGTCGAATGTCACCACATTGGCACTGCAGTCGTAATATTTAATTGTACGAAATTACAATGATAAATATGTGGCTGGTTTCCTAGGACGACTCTGCTTGGCGTCCAGGTGCATGGAGGAGGTATCCAGTGGCCAGAACGAATGGACATTTCCGGCTTAATGCGTGAACCGTTACTGAGCCTCCTGAACCAGTCATGTGGGGTTCGTGGGTGTAGTTGGCCTAACTCTGTCGCTCTCTGTGTGGGTGAACGATTATTTCCCCGTTAACGTAAATGCTATGATACTCTGGCAAACCATGTAAAAATACATGATATTCGGCAAATTTTCATATGCCACTCAATGATTTCAGCATAAAAGTGTCTTGGCGTGTAAAATGGGATTTGCAGCTGATATTGGTTTCGAGATCGGTAAATGAATTCACGATTGATGAAGCATTTCTCATCGACAGAGCTCAGAAAAAAATGTTCTTGTAACCTCAGATTCTCGAGATGGTTGCAACTTCTTGCAGAAACCATGCCAGCAAGCATGCCTAGACGGAAACAATACTATTAGCAGGCGCCTTTGTGCTAGAGGAATCAGTCCAGCCTCTGTACACAAGTTTGGGGAGTGACTGCTATCATGAATCAGACTAGCGCTTATGGAGGCAGTTGCCTCGTGACCGTTTGTCATGGTGGATGACCGACCAACCTTGCAGAAGATGTCTAGCACTGTGACAATATACCGTGCATGTGCTTCTGTTTTTGGGATCTGTGTGTCTTCGTGTTATATGTAGGAGTGTCTGGTGGTCGACAGCCATATGCAGGATGTGCAGGATGCAAAAATGATGATTTTGTATGGTGCAGGATAGGATTGTGTCTACTGCATCGATATGGTATGTCGATACAGTCTTTTGTGGTGATACAGCCTGGTTGGAGATCGGCTTCCTTCAACAGTAGCAGAGCTGTTTAAATGTCAGTGCAACACGATTGCTGAATGTTCTTCAATCTGTACAAAATAGTTTTCTACTGACATTCTCGTAATTTGTCCATCTGTAGAAAGTGCCAGACAGTGCTCCCACATCAGCAGCAGCTTTTTGGCTGGTAACCTCAGCACCAATCAGGAAGTTTCATGACATCATAGAGTCACAAGACACCCTTTATGGTAGGGATAGGAATCTCTACATACTGGTTCGAACAAGGCAGGGACAGGAGGAGGACTCTACGGAAAGTTCAAAAATGGCTCTGAGCACTATGGGACTCAACTGCTGAGGTCATTAGTCCCCTAGAACGTAGAACTAGTTAAACCTAACTAACCTAAGGACATCACACACATCCATGCCTGAGGCAGGATTCGAACCTGCGACCGTAGCGGTCTCGCAGTTCCAGACTGCAGCGCCAGAACCGCGCGGCCGCTTCGGCCGGCTTACGGAAAGTTCTGGGACGCCAAAGAGTCACGTGATGTCTTCTTTGTTTAAGTGTTCAGAGACAAGTTCAGGCCGACCAGCATCCTCTGGTTCGGACAGGTAGGATGCTGCCCCCACGCACCTACCATTGTGGCTTTAGAGCATCTCCAGATCAGCACAGATCAGCAGTTGTAGGACAGTGCTTCGAATTCTAGGAGAATCTTTTAGACATCCGATCTGCTGCGTGTCCTTTTTTTGCGATTTTCTGTGGGTTCCGAAATATGTCATGAACTTTTAGATATGTAACTGTTCTGATTTCGCTGTCTGTGCTTAGACACCAGTGTGGGTTTCCCATTGTAGAACTGTGCTTCGAAATGTGAGGAAAATAAAAACTAAGTGCCTTAATGTCTCTGACTCCAGCTGCGAAAATGAACTAAGCCCACTCAGCGTTCCAGAAAAGTGATGAACACTACGGTAGCTGTAGGACAGTACCTCCAAACAAGCAGCTGAAACTCGAAATTGTGGGTGGGGCTGGCGGGGGAGGGGGGGCGGGGGGGGGGCAGTGGAAAGTGGAGTTTTGAGCAC
Source organism: Schistocerca cancellata (assembly GCF_023864275.1). Lineage (NCBI taxonomy): Eukaryota > Metazoa > Arthropoda > Insecta > Orthoptera > Acrididae > Schistocerca > Schistocerca cancellata. The sequence goes on along the minus strand of NC_064629.1, from coordinate 753,481,118 downwards.
CCTCTGGTAGTGGCATTGTGGACTAGCGCACTCCATCTTCAAACTCCGAAGCGAACATATTCACACGCGATCGGGGTGGTGGGGTGAAGGTATGTGGAGGACAATCCACTAGCAGGGTAACACCACCAAAAACACATTTCCCTCAAAATAAATTAATAAATAAATACCTTATGTCCTTTCTGTCCTGTAGCTCAGCACAGACCGAGTATTTTCCCACCAGTTCACAAGTGAGGGACAGGTGGAGGAGAGTGAGTGACATCTTAGGAGAGGGGGGAAGTTTGGTTAGTGGAAGGAGCTCAACTGATCTTTTCCCGCAAAAATTTCCCGGCATTTCCAGGGGTAGAGGGGGATGGGTGATGTCACTGGAGAGCTGGGGGACCGTCGCTATTTTGAATAAATTATTTGGGTTTGTAGCGGCTTTGTTCCACAAATAGCTTTCTACTAATGCCTAGCATTTGACACCAGTGTTCGGGCAATTAAATTACTACAGCAAGCTTATTTACCTTGAGGCCGCAGTTGCCAAACCACCACTACACCAACTACTGTGGAAAAACTTTCGCGAAGCTATCAGAGACTTAAAACAGGCTCTTCTCCACCCCTCTCACATATGAACCCACCGAACCTCTTATCCTGGTAAGAGATGTATCAGACTACGAGGTGTAGGCTGTCCTGTCCCATGTGACTTACAGGGTGGAATGCCCAATCGCTTTTGTGTCCAAAATGTTCACTGGTGTTCAGCGACTTTATAGCCAGATTGAGAAAAAGGGATTAGCCACCATTTTTGGCCTAAAAGATTCCATGTGTATGGTACATATTTGATATTATTCACCGATCATAAACTTTTGCTTCCTCTTTTCAAGGCTTCAGCCAGAATTCCCACCAAAACCGCACACTGCATTCAGTAGTGAGTCCTCTTTCTGTCGAGTTATAAGTATTATATTCGGTATTGCTCTACCACACTCCTTTCTTACCTACCCCTTGTTATTCAACAAGCGGGCCTTTCACGGGTAAGTGCTCTACTTTCTGAGCTACCCAAGCACGACTCGCCCCGTCCTCACAGCTTTACTTCTGCCCGTACCTCGCCTCCTACCTTCCACATTTCACAGAAGCTCTCCTGCGAGTTCGCGTCTCGGTCCGGCACACAGTTTTAATCTGCCAGTAAGTTTCATATCAGCGCACCTCCGCTGCAGAGTGAAAATCTCATTCTGGATGAACATTGTTATTACTCAGATGGATCCCCTTGCATCACCTACCACAGCAAGCACGCCGCCTCTCCACGCCCTTTCCTCCCTTGGCCAGACACTACCTGTTCTCCTACAACTACAGGTAACTGTTCACATTAATAAACAATCAGAATATGCACTGAGGTGAAGCTACTTACAGTGAAGGTATTCTTATCAGTTTTTCTCTGCCTCGTGATGAGTGGGTGTTGTGTGATGTCCTTAGGTTAGTTAGGTTTAAGTAGTTCTAAGTTCTAGGGGACTGATGACCAAGATGTTAAGTCCCATAGTGCTCAGAGCCATTTGAACCATTTTTCTTATCAGTTATGTTTGCTGAAGTCGAATCGTTTTATTTGCCTTCTCTTTAATACAACAACGATCAGTTAACTGCTAAAGTCAAATATATTTGTGACGATTCTAAATGTTGCTTCTGCTACATGAATAACCAGCCACGACAGCGTACACTGTACCTCCTGGATAGTGTAAATATTAATGTAATGCATTAACTTACTGTTGTTCCTTTTGCATTATTTCTATTTTATGATACACGATGTCCCTGTAGATACTGTGTGTGTGTTTAGCAGTGGGTAGTGTTATCAAAAACGGGTGTCCTCCCTATGGCATTACTCCTCACCCGTAGCCATCTCATCACTGAAGTGAGAGTTATAATGCAAGCAGTTACTTGTTTCTCCTGTCTCCTTCCGCCCCCCCCCCTTACACACACACACACACACACACACACACACACACACACACCTCAATTGTTTCTCATTACAAGTTTCCTAAGTGACGGAGCTTTAACACACTGTATTATCGTAAGATACGAACTACTGAAAGACATTTCAAGCAGGTACTACACTAGATCGCTATCGCTTCCGTCTGATGCCTCACGTGCAAATCAAGGTCATCCCTAGTTAGGAACGGATGACGTAAGTGAAAAAAAAGCTGTGGCATCGCAGGACGTTCACACAGCGGTTCTCGAATGGCTCCGTGACTGAGGAGCCGATTTCAATTGTCGAGGAACTGAACGATTGCTAGAACGTTCCTAACGTGGTTTACAGACACTTTGTGACTATGCTGGAAAACAGTGTCATGTATCTGTGTCAGTTCGATGTTTCGTGCAGCATTCATTAAAAGCTATTTGGCGTGCCATAATAATGTATAAGTTACTTTCTAAAGTCGCCTCGTATTTCCTTACAGTTTCTCGTTCCATTACCAAACTGTCTAACCCTTGTGCTTTATGAGCTGTCTCACTATCATGTCGATTCTACATCTACATCTACATCCATACTCCGCAAGCTACCTGGCGGTGTGCGGCGGAGGGTACTTTGAGTACCTCTATCGGTTCTCCCTTCTATTACAGTCTCGTATTGTTCGTGGAAAGAAAGATTGTCGGTATGCCTCTGTGTGGGCTCTAATCTCTCTGATTTTATCCTCATGGTCTCTTCGCGAGATATACGTCGGAGGGAGCAATATACTGCTTGACTCCTCGGTGAATGTATGTTCTCGAAACTTCAACAAAAGCCCGTACCGAGCTACTGAGCGTCTCTCCTGCAGAGTCTTCCACTGGAGTTTTATCTGTCATCTCCGTAACGCTTTCGCGATTACTAAATGATCCTGTAACGAAGCGCGCTGCTCTCCGTTGGATCTTCTGTATCTCTTCTATCTACCCTATCTGGTACGGATGCCACCCTGCTGAGCAGTATTCAAGCAGTGGGCGAACAAGCGTTCTGTAACCTACTTCCTTTGTTTTCGGTTTGCATTTCCTTAGGATTCTTCCAATGAATCTCAGTCTGGCATCTGCTTTACCGACGATCAACTTTATATTATCATTCTAATGCCTACTCCCAGATAATTTATGGAATTAACTGCTTCCAGTTGCTGACCTGCTATATTGTAGCTAAATGATAAAGGATCTTTCTTTCTATGTATTCGCAGCACATAACACTTGTCTACATTGAGATTCAATTGCCATTCCCTGCACCATGCGTCAATTCGCTGCAGATCCTCCTGCATTTCCGTACAATTTTCCATTGTTACAACCTCTCGATATACCACAGCATCATCCGCAAAAAGCCTCAGTGAACTTCCGATGTTATCCACAAGGTCATTTATATATAATGCGAATAGCAACGGTCCTACGACACTCCCCTGCGGCACACGTGAAATTACTCTTACTTCGGAAGACTTCTCTCCATTGACAATGACATGCTGCGTTCTGTTATCTAGGAACTCTTCAATCCAATGATACAATTGGTCTGATAGTCCATATGCTCTTACTTTGTTCATTAGACGACTGTGGGGAACTGTATCGAACGCCTTGCGGAAGTCAAGAAACATGGCATCTACTTGGGAACCCGTGTCTATGGCCCTCCGAGTCTCGTGGACGAATAGCGCGAGCTGGGTTTCACACGATCTTCTGTTTCGAAACCCATGCTGATTCCTACAGAGTAGATTTCTAGTCTCCAGAAAAGTCTTTGATAAGCTTTCTTTCTTCGTAAATTCTACTAGTTATCTCTTATTTTCGGTTTTTTGTCCTACCGTTTCATCCTTAGTTTACACTTATAACACACCATTACAAATGCGTCTCCCCCTTCAGCTTGTCTCTCTGTCCAACAGTCTCATTTCTGCCGTCAAAGCGCTGATCAGAGTAACACAGTGGTAAGGCATCGGACTTGCATTCGGGAGGACGTGGGTTCAACATTTCGTCAGGCCATACAGATCCAGGTTTTCCGTGGTTTCCCCACATCACTTGAGGCGAATGCCGGGATGGTTCCACTGAGAAGGGTATGGCCGATTTCCTTCCCCATCCTTCCTTAATCCGAGCTTGTTCTGCGTCTCCAATGCCCTCGTTGTCGACGTCACGTGAAAGTCTAATCTTCCTTCTTTCCTTTGTTGATCCTAGTGAGGCACGCACTGTGTCCTTCCTCCGACATGTTACCGAGTGTCAAGCGTGTGTTTCCTTCGTGTAGCTGTCTATGCTCGCTTCACCTTTATACTGTTGAGTACAGAATGATAAGTCTACTCCTCTCAGATAACAACAATGCTGTCCGCTAGCATTTCCTAATCTATTCCCCCAGGATCACCTGATTTAATTCGATTACATTCCATTATCCTCGTTTTGCTTTTGTTGATGTTCATTTTATATCCTCCTTTCAAGACACTGTCCATTACGTTCAACTGCTCTTCCAGGTCCTTTGCTGTCTCAGACAGAATTACAATGTCATCGGCAAACCTCAAAGTTTTTACTTCTTCTTAAATTTTAATTCCTACTCCAAATTTTTCTTTTTTTTCCCTTACTGCTTGCTCAATGTACAGATTGAATAACATCTGGGATAGGCTACAATCTTGACTCACTCCCTTCTCAACCACTGATTCCATTTCATGGCCCTCGACTCTTGTAACTGCCATCTGGTATCTGTACAAATTGTAAATACCCTTTCGCTCCCCGTATTTTAACCCTGCGACCTTCAGAATTTGAAACAGATTTCGTTTCGTGATAACATTACATTGTTCGTATTAAATGGATCCCATGGAGAGGTGTCTCAGAAATGTGGAAAGTATTTGAAGTTATACTTTTTATTCGAGTGCAATAAATGAAATAAGTTAACATGATGAAATATTATTGTATTTCAGTTAAGTATACTGCAACCTAATACATTAATTTTAATATTTTCTGTGAAGATATTGTTGAACGGAGAAGACGTAGTTGCCCAACAGAACGGTCTTTAATTCCGTGTTCAACACCACCGAATTACTAAAAATATAATAAAACAGTTTAAACTGCATAAAATAATTTTATTTTGAAAAAGATGACACGTCTCCATCAATTTTTGATCATCTTCAGACTGTTACACATTTCTGACTGCAGTAGATGGGGCCAGGAGCACGAGCGGCTCTAGGATGGAGTGAAGACCAACTTCTAGACCAGACCGTACCATATACAGCAGTCAGCAACGAGTGATGGGCTGAAGATGATCAAATATTAATCGAAACCAGTCATCCTTTTTAAAATACAATTATTTTATACAGTCTAGACTTTTTATTATAGTTTAATAGTATTTTACGACCACTGAAATTTCAAGAAACGATGCTTCAAAAAGTTTTCTATCCATCACATTACTTATAAAACATATCATACGTTGTGTCATGTTGCTGAATTTATCTGACGCATTTCAGTACTAACGTTAGGACCCTAATGATTTTGTAGAGTTGATTTTTCGTCCTAGTGTTGTGAAACAATTGTCAAAGAACCAAGCTTTTTGAAGAGATATATGCGGAGGATGTTATAGAACTAACACCAGGTGTTAGTCTTACAACACGATTCTGAATTGTGAAAATACCATTCTTCTAAACTGAGTTGCCGAAAACAATGTTCCTTAACTCATTAGTCAATGGCAAGAAACAAAATAAAATAGTTCCCTCATTTCTAAAATACCTATAGCAATAATCGTGAGCACTGCATACGTGGTTGAACTAAGGCAGTGTGATCTATCTATAGTCGCTCAAACGTAATGCTTTCTACTTTTTGCACTTCACTGTCTGAGTGGGCAATATACAGGGGATAGGCAAAATAATGTGGACACCTGCACTTACTTGGGAATTACCCTTATTAATATGTGCTTGGACCCCTATTTGCCCGTAATACAGCTACGACTCTTCTTGGAATACTGGCATATGATAATTGTATAGTCTCCAGTGGAATGTTACGCCACTCTTTGATCATATCCTCTTCTAACTTCTGTAGTGACGAGGGATGCGGAAATCTGCTCCGGAGTCTGCGCTCCAATACCGCCCATAAGGGTTCGATAATGTTCAAGCCCGGGCAATGTGCTGGCCAGGGAAGACGCTGCAGTTCAGTTGCATGCTCCTCATACCACGATTGTACTGTCGTGGCTGTGTGAGTGGCTGCATTGTCGTCCGGAAATATGGCACCATTGTTGGCGAACAACATCTGAATCATGGGGTGCACCTGATCACCTAAAATGTTCACATAATCGTTGGCTGTAACACGGCCTTTGGGAGTAATGATGGGGACCAGCAGAATACCATGATATGGTTGCCCACAACATCACATTTCCACCTCCATGCTTAACCGTTAGAATCAAGCAATCAGGATTGCAGGCTTCTTTTGGCTTTCTCCAGACGTAAACCCGACCCGATTATGGAAATAACGGAAACGCTGACTCGTCGGACCATATGACGTGTCTCCACTGATCATCCGTCCAGGATTTATGCTGCTGACACCACGTTTTACGCTTTTTTTGCGTTGGCTGTCGTCACTAATGGTTTTGGTATAGCAGCTCGTCAATGAATATTCGCTTTATGGAGTTCTCGGCTGACAGTGTCGACAGATGCGGGGTCTCGAAGATGGATATTGATCTCTGCAGCCACTTTAGCCGCCGTAGTTTTGTGTTGTTTTGACACAAGTCGTGTTAGCGTACGACGATCTCTTTCATTTAGTTTTGATTTGCGCCCACTATTACGTTTACACGATGATGGCTTTCCATGTTTTGTGTAGGTTGTCATGGCTGTTGAAACAGTTGCTCTTGAAACATTTAAAAAGTTGGCTGTCTTGTTTATTTATGCTCCAGCTAGTCGTGGCGCCCACAATCTGCCCTCTTTGGAACTCTGTTAGGTGTTTCATTGCACGTCGACCTCGGCCTCTGAATGCAAATACGAAGTGTGCACTACTCGTAAGCAACCTGCACTGATACCTAGTCCGTACTGAACACACACAGTCCAGCGCGACACGTGCCTTACCTGCATTGTTGACCGTTAAACACAACCATGCCATTACTACCACTGTTCACATTTTTCTTATCCCCTGTACTTGTATCATCAGCAAAAAGGAAAATAATTGTATCTTCTAAAATTGCGAGTGGAATATCATTTTTGGCTTTCACAAACAACAGACGACAAAATAGAACCTTGTGATACACCATGTGTGAATTCTCCGTGCCTATTATTATACGAGTGACACAGAACTGGTACACTCTGCTTTCTGTCATAGATATAAGATAATGTTGAGTCGGAGAAACTATTCTCAATAAAGACTCCTGGAATTCGTAAAAACTACAGTAAAAGTGAACGCAGCCGGGGCGACAATCGACACTTTCATTGCAAACGGGGGTCGGGGACTGTAAAGTTCCATGAAGCACAAGAACAGGCCGACCTTAAAACCGCGCTGCCTTGAAACACTTTCCAGTCCTTGACCACTAGTCCGTTTGTTTCATATCTCTCTCTCTCTCTCTCTCTCTCTCTCTCTCTCTCTCTCTCTCTCTGTCTCTCTATCTCCGTCAAAGCATAGTATAGAAAATGACCGTTGAGATGCATTGTATTCGTTTCTAGCAACTAACTATAAAAACTATACTGGAAAACACGTAAAATCAGTATAGTTGCCGTATACATTATATGAAATGACTGACAGGCATGAGAGACACGGGTGTTCCGCCCTAATTCTGGAAGCGAATATAGTCAGTTACTTTGGTCCAAGGTAGTTCCAGTACATATATTTCGACTCGAAAATATCAGCACGATTGTGTACTGTGATGAAAATCGTCGCCATTGGTCAGAGGAAAAGCAGAACACGTACTAGGTGTAGAAGTAGGAAACCGGAATTTTGGTGCAATAATTATACCTCTGTTGCTTGAAACAGATAAACAATATTTTATTCATAATAATCTACATTGCTATTTATACATTTCTCCCACCTCTCCGGCAGGCTATGAATGCCACGCAAAAAAAAAAACTGTCCCTTTGAAGCGAACAAGTCAGCCAGCAATTTTCATACATTTTCATACGAATTGAAGCGTAGTTCAGCGACAGCGGGTCCCAGTGATGCAAACAGATGATAATTGGACGGAGCCAAGTCGGGAGAATAAGCCGCATGCCCTAGTATTTCGCAACTGAACTCCTCGATCGTTCATTTGCTGTTGGTAGCGATCAGTGTTAACGGTTTCACCACGTTTTAGCAGCTAATAGATGACAGCCTTGTGATCCCAGCAAACACAGAGAATTGTCTTCTTTCGAAAGCGATTTGGTTCAAATGGCTTTGAGCACTATGGGACTTAACATCTGAGGTCATCAGTCCCCTAGAACTTAGAACTACTTAAACCTAACTAACCTAAGGACATCACACACATGCATGCGCGAGGCAGGATTCGAACCTGCGACCGTAGCAGTCGCGCGGTTCCGGACTGAAGCGCCTAGAACCGCTAGGCCACCACGGCCGGCTGTTGTCTTTCATTCAGTTGATGCGGAACCCATTTTCCCACGTTCTGCACCTGTCCCATAGCTTTCAACGGAAGAGAAACGGCTTACTGCGTCACATTCAATTGTTCCGCGAGTTCCTGTTGAGTTTGAGTATCATCTTCATCCAGTAAGGCCTGCAATTCGTTGTCTTCGAACTTTTTCAATGGTATCCCGCGCTCGTCGTTTCTCACGCCAAGATCACCACTTTTGAATTTGTTGAATCACTCGAAACACTGTGTTTTCCCAAACGCAATTTCGCCGAAAACGACGACAAGCATTCGATGCGATTATGCAGCAGTTTTCTTCAAATGATAACAGAAAACCAATGCTGTCCGCAAATCGCAGTCCGTAGGCACAAAACTCGAAACTTTTACGGTTTGAAACAGATACCGATGGATGGAACTTGGGTAACTGTGTGTTGACATTTGTCGTCAGCCGTTACAGGCAGATGGCGCTGCGGACGCGGTCTCACGGGCCCTACACTGACGGCTAGCACCATGTTGTTGCTGTTGTGGTCTTCAGTCCTGAGACTGGTTTGATGCAGCTCTCCGTGCTACTCTACCTTGTGCAAGCTTCTTCATCTCCCAGTACTTACTGCAACCTACATGCTTCTGAATCCGCTTAGTGTATTCATGTCTTGGTCTCCCTCTACGATTTTTACCCTCCACGTTGCCCTCCAATGCTAAATTTGTGCTCCCTTGATGCCTCAGAACATGTCCTACCAACCGATCCCTTCTTGCAGTCAAGTTGTGCCACAAACTCCTCTTCTCCCCAGTTATATTCAATGCCTCCTCATTAGTTATGTGATCTACCCATCTAATCTTCAGCAGTCTTCTGTAGCACCACATTTCGAAAGCCTCTATTCTCTTCTTGTCTAAACTATTTATCGTCCATGTTTCACTTCCATACATGGCTACACTCCATACAAATACTTTCAGAAACGACTTTCTGACACTTAAATCTATACTCGATGTTAACAAATTTCTCTTCTTCAGAAACGCTTTCCTTGCCATTGCCAGTCTACATTTTAAATCCTCTCTACTTCGACCATCAGCAGTTATTTTGCTCCCCAAATAGCAAAACTCCTTTACTACTTTAAGGGTCTCATTTCCTAATCTAATTCCCTTAGCATCACTCGACTTAATTCGACTACATTCCATGATCCTCTTTTCACTTTTGTTGATGTTCATCTTATATCCTCCTTTCAAGACTCTGTTCCGTTCAACTGCTCTTCCAAGTGCTTTGCTGTCTCTGACAGAATTACAATGTCATCGGCAAACCTCAAAGTTTTTATTTCTTCTCCATGGATTTTAATACCTACTCCGAATTTTTATTTCGTTTCCTTTACTGGTTGCTCAGTATACAGATTGAATAACATCGGGGAGAGGCTACAACCCTGTCTTACTCCCTTCCCAACCACTGCTTCCCTTTCATGCCCCTAGACTCTTATAACTGCCATCTGCTTTCTGTACAAATTGTAAATAGCCTTTCGCTGCCTGTATTTTACCCCTGCCACGTTGAGAATTTGAAAGAGAGTATTCCAGTCAACATTGTCAAAAGCTTTCTCAAAGTCTACAAATGCTAGAAACGTAGGTTTGCCTTTCCTTAATCTTTCTTCTAAGATAAGGTGTAAGGTCAGTATTGCCTCACGTGTTCCAACATTTCTACGGAATCCAAACTGATCTTCCCCGAGGTCGACATCTACCAGTTTTTCCATTCGTCTGTAAAGAAATCGCGTTAGTATTTTGCAGCTGTGACTTATTAAACTGATAGTTTGGTAATTTTCACATCTGTCAACACCTGCTTTCTTTGGGATTGGAATTATTATATTCTTCTTGAATTCTGAGGGTATTTCGCCTGTCTCATACATCTTGCTCACCATATCGTAGAGTTTTGTCAGGACTGGCTCTCCCAAGGCCGTCAGTAGTTCCAATGGAATGTTGTCTACTCCCGGGGCCTTGTTTCGACTCAGGTCTTTCAGTGCTCTGTCAAACTCTTCACGCAGTATCGTATCTCCCATTTCATCTTCATCTACATCCTCTTCCAATTCCATAATATGGTCCTCAAGTACATCGCCCTTGTATAGACCCTCTATATATTCCTTCCACCTTTCTGCTTTCCCCTCTTTGCTTAGAACTGGGTTTCCATCTGAGCTCTTAATATTCATACATGTGGTTCTCTTTTCTACAAAGGTCTCTTTAATTTTCCTACGTCCGCAGCTCGTGGTCGTGCGGTAGCGTTCTCGCTTCCCACGCCCGGGTTCCCGGGTTCGATTCCCGGCGGGGTCAGGAATTTTCTCTGCCTCGTGATGACTGGGTGTTGTGTGCTGTCCTTAGGTTAGTTAGGTTTAAGTAGTTCTAAGTTCTAGGAGACTGATGACCATAGATGTTAGGTCCCATAGTGCTCAGAGCCATTTGAACCATTTTTGAATTTTCCTACAGGCAGTATGTATCTTACCCCTAGTGAGATAAGCCTCTACATCCTTACATTTGTCCTCTAGCCATCCCTGCTTAGCAGTTTTGCACTTCCTGTCGATCTCATTTTTGAGACGTTTGTATTCCTTTTTGCCTGCTTCATTACTGCTTTTTTATATTTTCTCCTTTCATCAATTAAATTCAATATTTCTTCTGTTTCCCAAGGATTTCTACCAGCTCTCGTCTTTTTACCTACTTGATCGTCTGCTGCCTTCACTACTTCATCCCTCAAAGCTACCCATTCTTCTTCTACTGTATTTCTTTCCCCCATTCCTGTCAATTGTTCCCTTATGCTATCCCTGAAACTCTCTACAACCTCTGGTTTAGTCAGTTTATCCACGTCCCATCTCCTTAAATTCCCACCTTTTTGCAGTTTCTTCAGTTTTAATACACAGTTCATAACCAATAGATTGTGGACAAAGTCCACATCTGCCCCTGGAAATGTCTTACAATTTAAAACCTGGTTCCTAAATCTCTGCCTTACCATTATGTAATCTATCTGATACCTTCTAGTATCTCCAGAGTTCTTCCATGTATACAACCTTCTTTCATGATTCTTGAACCAAGTGTTAGCTATGATTAATTTATGCTCTGTGCAAAATTCTACCAGACGGCTTCCTCTTTCATTTCTTACCCCCAATCCGTATTCACCTACTATGTTTCCTTCTCTCCCTTTTCCTACTCTCGAATTCCAGTCACCCAAGACTATTAAATTTTCGTCTCCCTTCACTACCTGAATAATTTCTTTTATCTCATCAAACATTTCATCAATTTCTTCGTCATCTGCAGAGTTAGTTGGCATATAAACTTATACTACTGTAGTAGGCGTGGGCTTAGTGTCTATCTTGGACACAATAATGCGTTCACTATGCTGTTTGTAGTAGCTTACCCGCACTCCTATTTTTTTATTCATTATTAAACCTACTCCTGCATTACCCCCATTTGATTTTGTATTTATAACCCTGTATTCACCTGACAAAAAGTCTTGTTCCTCCTGCCACCAAACTTCGCTAATTCCCACTATATCTAACTTTAACCTATCCATTTCCATTTTTAAATTTTCTAATCTACCTGCCCGATTAAGGGATCTGACATTCCACGCTCCGATCCGTAGAACGCCATCTGTAGGCAAATTCCGGTCACGGGCCCTACACTGACGGCTAGCACCATCTATAGGCGAATTCCGGTTTCATACTTCTACACCTCGTAATAGAGATACACCAAAATACAAATAAAAAGCTTTTCTTTATTTTGTAAGGAACTATACATAAAAGAAGTAATTCTTTAAAAATTATATAGGGTAAATTGTAACTCGACCGACAAATTTTCGGAGACTGTTGACGAATATTTTCCGAGTATACTGTTATAAAGGATCAATGGTCTCCTGTGGCTCGTTAGCGAGCAATTGCATCTCATTTGACTGCTTATCCCCATTTATAGTAACACTTCAAATATCGGTAGTATGTTTGGAAAAAAACTTATTTCATTCAGTCACGGTACTCGCTGTTGACAACGGTAATCCCCACTTATCTCACTGCCGTCAAGTTTGCGTTTAGTAGGGGAGAGTTTTGTACTCTGAACACTTTTCAGACTCTCGCCTCTAGTCAGCCGTGTAACGGAAGTTTAACATATACTGCCTGACAAAAAGGGTGAAGGACCAAGGCGAAATGCTTGGATGTCGATGTAACTTCATACATGTACACACTACTGGCGTGTATGTAAATGAGTCGCAATTCTATGTGGCAGTTAGGTCTCTCATCGGAGTAAATTAGTGTTGTTCGTATTCAGTGTTGTTGCAAGAGTGGTAGGGTATATACGAGGGTCACTCCAAAAGAAATGGCTCAAATGGGTCTGAGCACTATGGGACTTAACATCTGTGGTCATCAGTTCCCTAGAACTTAGAAGTACTTAAACCTAACTAACCTAAGGACAGCACACACGCATCCATGCTCGAGGCAGGATTCGAACCTGCGACCGTAGCGGTCACGCGGTTCCAGACTGAATCGTCTAGAACGAAAAGAAATGCACACTGTTTTTGTAAAAATACAGTTTGAACTCTGCATGTGTGAAAGTTTTACAGTGTGTAGATGCATCCTTCCCGCTTGTTTTCAAACTTAGTTCAACCTGTTCCTGTGAGTGGCGCCGTCACAGCATGTCTTCAAGATGGCTGCTAGACTTGACGTTCGTCAGAAGCAACGTGCTGTCATAGAATTCCTGTGCTGTGAAAACAAGACAGTGGGAAACATGTTGAAAAAGGTGTATAGAGATGCTGCTGTCGATCGTAGTACAGTTAGCCGGTGGGCAAGCAGGTTACGTGATGAAAGCGGGCACGGCAATATTGAGGATTGTCCTCGCAGAGGTAGGCCTCGTTCTGCACACACTCCATACAATGTGCAGTGAGTTAACGAATTGGTGACTGCTGACAGACGCATCACAGTGAATGAATTGTCACGCTACGTTAGTATAGGGGAAGGAAGTATTTGCAGAATACTGAAAGTGTTGGCGTTAAAAAAGGTTTGTGTTACGTGGGTTCCCAGGACGTTGACAGTGGCTCACAAAGAAACAAGCAAAACGGTATGCAGCGAACTTTTGGAACAGTACGAGAATGGTGAAGATGAATTTCTTGGAAGAATTGTGGCAGGTGATGAAACATGTCTCCATCATTTTTCACCAGAGACGAAGAGGCAATCAATGGAGTGGCATCATGCAAATTCACCCAAGAAAAAAAAAATTCAAAACCACTCCTTCTGCTGGAAAAGTTTGGCTACGGTATTTTTCGATTCCGAAGGACTCTTGCTTGTGGACATCATGCCAAGTGGAACCACTATAAATTCTGATGCATATGTGACGACACTGAAGAAACTTCAAGCTCGACTGAGTCGTGTTCGACCACATCGGCAAAAGCAGGATGTTTTGCTGTTGCACGAGAATGCACGGCCACATGTCAGTCAAAAACCCATGGAAGCGATCACAAAATTCGGATGGACAACACTGAAACACTCACCTTACAGCCGGCCGGAGTGGCTGAGCGGTTCTAGACTCTACAGTCCGGAACCGCGCGACTGCTACGGTCACAGGTTCGAATCCTGCCTCGGGCATGGATGTGTGTGATGTGCTTAAGTTAGTTAGGTTTAAGTAGTTCTAAGTTCTAGGGGACTGATGACCTCAGAAGTTAAGTCCCATAGTGCTCAGAGCCATTTGAACTCACCTTACAGCCCTGGCCTGGCTCCATGTGACTATCATCTCTTTGGGAAACTGAAAGACTCTCTTCGTGGAACAAGGTTTGAGGATGATGACTCCCTTGTGCACGCTGCCAAGCAGTGGCTCCAACAGGTTGGTCCAGAATTTTACCGTGCGGGTATACAGGCCCTGGTTTCAAGATGGAGTAAGGCAGTTGAGAGGGATGGAAATTATGTGGAAAAATGAAAATATTGTTCCTAAAGGATGTATCTACACACTGTAAAACTTTCAAACATGTAGAATAAAAGATGGATTTAAAAAAATAGTGTGCATTTCTTTTGGAGTGACCCTCGTAAGAGACGTGAACAGCATCTGATGCTGAGTCATCACTGCGAAGGACAGGGAGATGCCATGTACTCATGTGAGACAGCTGTATCAGTAACGGACAAGAATCTGAAACAGGCCTCGTTGTGAGTCTCCATTTGGACGGCTGGGCGAATCGTGCAATGTCCAGATTTGTGGGGCATTCAGATGTATAAGCGGTAGCCATACTCGTCGTCAAGGTTCCAGTCGATGTCATCTGAAACCACGACGGAGTAACGCCGCAATGTGCACCGAACACATCGCAACGCCTTCGCATTTGCTCCTACTGTCTGTGAAAAAGCAATGGACTCCCTACAATATTCTATGTTACTTCGTACCATGTATCAGAGACTAGAAGAGGCCGCACTTGGGAATCACCATCCCACGCGTAAGCTGCCGAAAACGCCGCAAACGGCTACGTTTGGTGTGGTGTTGTGACCGGGAAGCATGGACTGCTAACGAATGGTATCGCATTATTTTCAGCGACGGATTGCGGTTCTGTAATATCTCATAATCATCGTCGTCGAGTACGACGGCGACCTGGGGAGAGGTCCCATTCTTACAACTTTGTAGACAGAGACAGCGGTGACTTCAGGTCACAGCTCGTAGTGACTGAGGGAAATCTGACGGTATAACGCTACGTCACGGACATCCTGCATGTTCGTGTGTTAAATCTCGTGCTACGGCTCGATGTTCCATTTTTCAAGAGGACCATGCTCGTCCACACATGGCATGTGGCTCTATGAACTGTCTGCCTGATGCTGATAACCTGAAGTAGCCAGCAAGATTCCCAGATTTGTCCCCGATATAACATGTGTGGGATCAGCCGTGAAGTCGACTCCTTCCCAGTGAGTGTATTCAGGATCCGTGACAACAGTTGTGGGCCAGCTTGCCTCAGAAGACGAAACAACGGCTTTATGGCACTTTTTCCAACCGAACCCGTGTTGACGCCGACCTACATATGGAGAAACGATCACCATAATAAGATAAGAGAAATCAGAGCTCGCATGGAAAGATATAGATGTTCGTTTTTCCGCGCGCTATTCGTGCATGCATCCAGGCCAGTTGGGATGCAACGTGATACAGATAGGTGGGCTCACACTGCCACGTTATTTACAAATGGAGTCTATTTTGTAATCACCGAAATAACATGATATACCCTCTCAACCCGTATAGTTTGATTTCGTTTCCTCCTCCTCTTCTACATCTACATCGATACTCTGCAAATCACATTTAAGTGCCAGGCAGAGGGTTCATCGAACCACCCTCAATTCTCTATGATTCCAATCTCGAATAGCGCGCGGAAAAAACGAACACCTATATCTTTCCGTGAGAGCTCAGATTTCCCTTATTTTATTATGGTGATCGTTTCTCCCTATGTAGGTCGGCGTCAACAAAATATTTTCGCATACGGAGGAGAAAGTTGGTGACTGAAATTTCGTGAGAAGATTCCGGCGCAACGAAAAACGCCATTGTTTTAATGATGTCCACTCCAAATCCTGTATCATTTCAGTGACACTCTCTCCCCTATTTCGCGATAATACAAAACGTGCTGCCCTTCTTTGAACGTTTTCGATGTATTCTGTCATTCTTATCTGATAAGGATCCCACACCGCGCAGCAGTATTCTAAAAGAGGTTGGACAAGCGTAGTGTTGGCAGTCTCTTTAGTAGATTTGTTACATGTTCTAAGTGTCCTGCCAATAAAACGCAGTCTTTGGTTAGCCTTCCCAACAACATTTTCTATGTGTTTCTTCCAATTTAAGGTTTTCGTAATTGTAATCCTAGGTATTTAGTTGAACCTTCAGATTTGACTAATTTATCGTGTAACCGAAGTTTAACGGGTTCCTTTTAGCACTCATGTAGACGACCTCACACTTTTCCTTATTTAGGGTCCACTGCCAATTTTCGCACCATACACATATCTCTCCTAAATCGTTTTGCAATTTGTTTTGATCTTCTGGAGCCTTTACTAGTAGATAAACGACAGCGTCATCTGCAAACAACCTAAGACGGCTGCTCAGATTGTCTCCCAAATCGTTTATACAGGCAAGGAACAGCAAAGGACCTATAACACTACTTTGGGGAACGCCAGAAATCACTTCTGTTTTACTCCTGGGGACTTCACTTTTTTGGTCGGTCAATATATTTTCTTACTCCATTTTAAATGAAAGGTTTCACTGTGCGTTTCGGACTTATTCTTAAATAAGAGAAATTGCTCCGGAAAAACAAGGTTCTTCCAAGTGTGAAAAAATGTTTCAAGGTCCAACATGTCATATCCTTGGGAACAAATATGCCATTCAAATTTAAAATGTTGCAGTCGAGAAAATCTTGTTAGTACAGTATTTAATAGTCTCACTGCTATATTATTAGTCTACTACACACCAAAAAATCACTAAGTCAAATCAAATTAAGTGGAAGTGTTATCGAGAACCAGCTAGAAGTAAAATACACTCCTGGAAATTGAAATAAGAACACCGTGAATTCATTGTCCCAGGAAGGGGAAACTTTATTGACACATTCCTGGGGTCAGATACATCACATGATCACACTGACAGAACCACAGGCACATAGACACAGGCAACAGAGCATGCACAATGTCGGCACTAGTACAGTGTATATCCACCTTTCGCAGCAATGCAGGCTGCTATTCTCCCATGGAGACGATCGTAGAGATGCTGGATGTAGTCCTGTGGAACGGCTTGCCATGCCATTTCCACCTGGCGCCTCAGTTGGACCAGCGTTCGTGCTGAACGTGCAGACCGCGTGAGACGACGCTTCATCCAGTCCCGAACATGCTCAATGGGGGACAGATCCGGAGATCTTGCTGGCCAGGGTAGGTGACTTACACCTTCTAGAGCACGTTGGGTGGCACGGGATACATGCGGACGTGCATTGTCCTGTTGGAACAGCAAGTTCCCTTGCCGGTCTAGGAATGGTAGAACGATGGGTTCGATGACGGTTTGGATGTACCGTGCACTATTCAGTGTCCCCTCGACGATCACCAGTGGTGTACGGCCAGTGTAGGAGATCGCTCCCCACACCATGATGCCGGGTGTTGGCCCTGTGTGCCTCGGTCGTATGCAGTCCTGATTGTGGCGCTCACCTGCACGGCGCCAAACACGCATACGATCATCATTGGCACCAAGGCAGAAGCGACTCTCATCGCTGAAGACGACACGTCTACATTCGTCCCTCCATTCACGCCTGTCGCGACACCACTGGAGGCGGGCTGCACGATGTTGGGGCGTGAGCGGAAGACGGCCTAACGGTGTGCGGGACCGTAGCCCAGCTTCACGGAGACTGTTGCGAATGGTCCTCGCCGATACCCCAGGAGCAACAGTGTCCCTAATTTGCTGGGAAGTGGCGGTGCGGTCCCCTACGGCACTGCGTAGGATCCTACGGTCTTGGCGTGCATCCGTGCGTCGCTGCGGTCCGGTCCCAGGTCGACGGGCACGTGCACCTTCCGCCGACCACTGGCGACAACATCGATGTACTGTGGAGACCTCACGCCCCACGTGTTGAGCAATTCGGCGGTACGTCCACCCGGCCTCCCGCATGCCCACTATACGCCCTCGCTCAAAGTCCGTCAACTGCACATACCGTTCACGTCCACGCTGTCGCGGCATGCTACCAGTGTTAAAGACTGCGATGGAGCTCCGTATGCCACGGCAAACTGGCTGACACTGACGGCGGCGGTGCACAAATGCTGCGCAGCTAGCGCCATTCGACGGCCAACACCGCGGTTTCTGGTGTGTCCGCTGTGCCGTGCGTGTGATCATTGCTTGTACAGCCCTCTCGCAGTGTCCGGAGCAAGTATGGTGGGTCTGACACACCGGTGTCAATGTGTTCTTTTTTCCATTTCCAGGAGTGTATATTTTCAAATAGAAGCTACTGGAAACTGACACAAATTACCATTTTCTACACAGGTAAAATAGTTGAGAAATTAAAGAAGCTCAGTTCATTTACAAATATCACATGTGCCATGGTGGAAGACCTCCTTCCGTTTCAAGATACAAGATGGCGCACGACTAACGAAGTGTGGCTTAACCGCCTACGCGTTATTCGAGGGTACTTCAAAAACTAAGTTACGAAAGTCGTCCCACTCTAAGAGCATTGCACAACAGTGGCGCATTGCCAGAAGAGGGTATATGTTCCGGGATTCCTATGGACACAGTTCTGCTGCGGTAAGGATCACAGGTGCATCAAGGAGTGCATTTGAAATGGCACGGCAAATGGAAATGTATTCCGAAGTACGTGGGACACTGAAATTCTTGGGGGAAACGTCTAATTTGCACACAAATTCGGCGTGAAACCCTGGCAGTATGTGGAAAAAAAACACAATACCACGTCCAGACGCAGTGAAATGTTGCCAACAATTTGACCGTGGTCGCACTGATGTGGGTGATGCCGATCGCGAAGAAAAAGCATCGACATCGCCCTCAGACGACTGTCAAGGAACTAATTGGCATCAATTGCAAATTTTGCGATGATGATGATGATGTTTGGTTTGTGGGGTGCTCAACTGGGAGGTTATCAGCGCCAGTACAAATTCCCAACCTGTGCTTAGTCCAATCTCGCTAGTTTCATGAATGATCATGAAATGATGAGGACAACACAAACACCCAGTCATCTCGAGGCAGGTGAAAATCCCTGACTCCGCCGGAAATCGAACCCGGGACCCCGTGCTGGGGAAGCGAGAACGCGACCGAGAGACCACTAGCTGCGGACAACTTTTTTTTTTTTTTTTTTTTTTTTTTTTTTTTTTTGCTGATGGAAGACGTTCACACTCGAATGGCTCCGTGACAGTCGAGGAACTAAACGACTGGGAGAAAATTTCGACCGTTGTGTACAGACCCATTGGTGACTAGGTTGAAAAATGGTTTCAAACGTCTGTGTCGCTTTTAAGTCTAGTGCACCATTCAATAAAAGTTACTTGGCCTGCCATAATAATGTGTAACTTACTTTTTGAAGTCCCCTTGTGTAACTAGTTTTAAAAATATACAAAATTTTCCTCACGATAGAATTCTGTAACTGAAGAATTGACAACGTCTTCCTAACAGATTTAGTATATTATACAGCATATCAATTTGTAGAAATCAAAATATTTACAAATTATGCACAAAACACAAACCTCCTGTTTCACTACAACAAAAACAGTAGAAAATACCGTAAACTGTTCATGGCGGTTTCCAGTCCACATGCTTTCGTGCGATTCTAAAATCTGACGTTACGTTGAAACACCGACCAAGAAACATCGTGTTTTCCCAGGTAGACTATTCTCCAAGTACAACACTCCCTCCTACTGCAACACTCCGTTTATCGTAAAATAAACCTGATGTAAACAAACACAAACGTGATGATAGGTCAGAAGCAGTAGCAAACGTACTCTGGTGTTGTTACGCTCTTGGAAGTAGGTCCTACTTATGTAATATGTATCTCATCACTTTGTACCTTAAATGAAACTTTAAGATACACTAATGTATTAGCACCCATCAACGTAATTCATTATCACGATGTAGCTATGCAGTTTTCATTTCAAACATGGTCTACATTTACAGTCTTTGTGCTGCTGTGCACTGATTATCGCGCTGTTAATACGCACTATGAAAATGGCTGATGCTGCTTCCTGCTCCGTAGTAAAACACGCGTGTGGAACACGGTTAAAAGTGCCGAGAAATAGTTTGTTCTTAACGTTTTTCACAAATTTACAAGAAAAGTTCGCTTTGAATTTCTCTGAGGGACTGTATTTGATGTAGTTGACACACAAATACACATGATGTTTAGCGGAATCGGTAGCATAGTAGAATGATGATCTGGTGCACTTCATGAATCGCTGGTGGAAGTCTTTTTTTTCTATTTGAAATACCAACATCTCCTAACTGTAAAATTAATCACAATTTTTATTAATAATGCACGTCTTCACGTTTTCATTTCAAATATAAATTTTTAGTTATCGATATTGTCAATAAAGGTTGCTTTAAATTACAAACAAATTAATTTTTAGGACAAAATGAAAAACCAAATACTCTTCATTTGGACTGTGTCCATTATTTTGTAAGACAGATGTAATCTCATACTAACCAGAGTGATAAAGAGTCGTAGAAGCGCGAAAGACAATCATTTTCACAGCATCGAGCCCACCATACATATGCTGCATTTTTACATTTGCCACTGCACCATTAAAATATGAACCCAAAAGATCTGATCTGGAGCCAAGTTAAAGGATTTGTTGCGAGAAATAACAAGACTGTCAAGCTGCCAGACGTACTAGAACAGATGACAGTTCCAGAATTGAAATGTATTTCTCAGATTCGGATAAGGAAGGAGCTGAGAGATTACTAGACGACTAGCCCGTAATTAATACCTTCAGTGACTTCAGTATTCACAATATGGTGAAATCCATGCAGTATGCTTTTCCATCACACATAGCTCGCTCAGAAAAATTACCCTGCGTTTAAGCTAGGAATTTTCATCACTCTTGTTTGTAATTAGATGAGAACGAGAGCATTTTACGCTTTCCGTCTGGTCTCTTAAGAGCCGTGCGATAGCGCTGGAGTTTGGTCGAATATTACTTCATTCTCTTTAAAAATTAAATAACATTCGAAGCTATAGTTTTTCTCCGTTCGTCTCTTTCTACACCTGAACTGCAACTGCTGTCATCATTGCAGGTCAGTTAGACCAGCGCGCTGTGCAGTACTGTCTCAGTTAAATGCGCCTGTAAAGCTGTGGGTCTGCACCATCGCTCAATCTATGTGCCTGTAATACAGCATAAAACGTGTCCTTATGATCGTACTTGACTGTACTGGACACAGCTTGGCTTTCGCTCCACGTGAAACGAAAACCAATGAGATTCAAGCAAACGCGGAAGAATACATGGCGTAATGTTTACATCAGGTTTATTCTTATGATGAACAGAGTATAGGTTGTGTCCCGGGTTTGTTTCGGTGTTAGTAGTACGTTAACAATGATACACAGTTGGATGGGTAGATTTACTGATGAAGATTTGGCCGATATGCACTTCGTTTGTCAGTTCACTGCCGGCCGGAGTGGCCGTGCGGTTCTAGGCGCTACAGTCTGGAGCCGAGCGGCCGCTACGGTCGCAGGTTTGAATCCTGCCTCGGGCATGGATGTTTGTGATGTCCTTAGGTTAGTTAGGTTTAATAAGTTCCAAGTTCTAGGCGACTGATGACCTCAGAAGTTAAGTCGCATAGTGCTCA
Organism: Schistocerca cancellata; assembly: GCF_023864275.1. Classification (NCBI taxonomy): domain Eukaryota; kingdom Metazoa; phylum Arthropoda; class Insecta; order Orthoptera; family Acrididae; genus Schistocerca; species Schistocerca cancellata. The sequence continues at coordinate 753,459,409 of NC_064629.1, read as the reverse complement.
GAGTCATTTGAACCATATCAATTCAATTCACTGATGCAGTGGAAGACCGGCATACAAAGAGAGATTCACTCCAAGTTTAAATGCAGCCAAAACCTCTCAGACAAACAGAAGCTAAACGATGTCAAAATTAGCGTAAGGAGGGCTATGCGTGAAGCGTTCAGTGAATTCGGAAGTAAAATTCTATGTACCGACTTGACAGAAAATCCTAGAAAGTTCTGGTCTTACGTTAAATCAGTAAGTGGATCGAAACAGCATATCCAGACACTCGTTGGCCTCGGTAAAGTGCCCTCCGCCACACACCGTTGGGTGGCTTGCGGAGTGTAAATGTAGATGTAGATGTACAAATGCTACGCTGGGCTTTTCGCGCAATGACGGCGACCACATTCACAGTGCTTTGCATCTGTAGAGACTTGTTGCATTACTCCGTGTTTGCTGTTGTACGTTTTGGTGACTGCAAATTACAGGCTTTTTCACTGTTGTGGAGATAGTATACAAGGCAGTTGCGATAACAAACCGAACAAATTATAACTACATTATTACCCTGTAATGAGTCCCCGGAGGTCACAGATCGCTTAAAATGTTGTCGGTGGAGCTGTTCACCCTGTATATCTGGCGTTTACCCCGTTGTCACGAATATTAAAAATCTTACTACTTTTCCCGGTTGCCTCAGTACACGCAAATCATCTTCCATTGCTCAGAGATACTCGTCACCATATCCATACGCAGAAGCACTCTGCATGGAATACCCGGCCACTATCCCGGTCACTGAACAGAGTTCGAAAATAGAAATTGGAGGATCATTTTAAGCATTCTTTATCGCGAGGTAACGACGTTTGCTGCTCCTTAACTTGCTCTTTTACCCCTTTCGTCAGCTTACTGATTCGCCGCATTAAAAACACTAACGGCAGTGTTCGAATTTTGTAAGCAGTAGATTCAATACACGTAAAACGTTACTTCGACAGACACGTTCTGTAATCCACGGAGCGGCTACGGTTGCTACTGCAGTGTTCGTATGCTCTCATTTGAACGAATGGAGAAAACGCGTGTTTGACAGCTTCAAATGCTTTACGTCACCAGTGACGGGTGCCCATCAGCGTCTGGAAAATCAATAGGGATCCCTGGAAAAGGGCACTGCACGCGGTCTCGGTCTTGGTGCTCTAGCGGGGAAATGTCATCAACTGAATCCCTATAGTTTTGTTAAATGCTGATATAATCTCCCGTGCGTCTTAAATGTAAGTTGTTCAAATGTAAAATTTAATCGGGTTTTCTAGTACGGTTCTGCCCGTATGAACACACTTCTAGTTTACAAACATCTGCATGCAAGTCTGCAAGTGTGACTTTATGTAACGCTCTATTGCATACAAACGAAAATGACATAATGGAAAAACTTGAAGCACCATATTCGAAACCAGGCCAGGAAATCAGTTGCAATGAGACTAAGCAACGCGTCGAAAAAAAAAAAGCGGAATAAATCAGCAATGCAGTCAGGCGACACTACTGGTTGGCGTAGTGTAATCAAACCCTTGAAACATTAAGAATCTTACGATACCATCGGGTATCGCTATCTTCGTTTACAAAAGGAAAGTCCATTTAAAAGTAAGATCCACAAAAGTTAATTATTTCATGCCTAAGTATTTATATTCAATGTACTTACGACAATGCTGAAGTTTTAACATAAAATTTTGTAATTTCATTTCTGTTAGATATTGATAAATACGTAGCAGCGATTGTATCTGACGAAGATCCATTGTATAGTATCTGTTCCTCATCGTGTACAGATTTTACGGGTTGTTGTAGTGAATGGTGCTCAAGTCTTTGTGTGAGGCTGCAGAAAGCAGACTTATTGTTCGAATTGTTATTCAAAGTGTGTCATTACAATGTGTGAACAGTTTCCAAATACAAACGTTTAAAACTTCAGATACTTTACTTCATTTCATAGTTTGAAATTATGAGACTTTTATAATCATTTCACTGGTTAATTTTCAAAGTACTAGACCAGCCTGTGGTCATTATCGAGCCTCTAAAGAGGACACGGAAGCCAAAATCAAGACAATCGGCTTAGCAAAAACTTTGTACCTCGGCATGTGCATATGCCCTTCTATGTGGATCACTTCAAAATAATGACTAACGCCCGGTCTGATACCAGGTCATTGAATATACAGCGTTCAAGAGGCATATTACAGTGGGCAGTAAATGAAATAACATGAACAATAAAACTGGCCGGGAAGATCTTTGGTAACGAAGAACTAAAGCCCGATGAGTCTAAAAAGAAAAGCTGACGATGAGCGTGTATTAACAGTTTTGACTGCCAAAGGACTTATAATGGGAAAACCGTTCAAAAAGTGACTGGTGAGAAGTGACCAAAGGAGAGATGCGTGTTGGGAACAACTAGGCGAGGTAGGACAACAAACAAATGGATCACACAGCGAACTAGAGTGAAAGATAGAATTTTGACTGAGGCGTAGATCAGATAATGAAGCACGCAGCTGCAACATACATCTGGAACAACCCTGGAAGAGAGCTTTATCCAGCACAGCATGTCAAATAGCTGATAACACGGGCCAATGATGAAAACAACTTTTTCAATCAAAACCGTCTATCCTTGTTGTTTTGAGTTTGCTAGATCGTAATATGATAACAAAAGAACCGTACCAGCCACCATTCTTCTTGCAATCAATACCCAGTATTTAAAAAACATATTTTTAGCGGTCTTAATGATACAACTTCGGGACTTCGACAGCGCCACCTACCGAAGTAACTACTCTGGCAGTCATTTCTTCACAGCTTAGAAAATAACCTAATCCACTCATACCACGTTTCGAATTCATTCGGGAATTGCCGTGCTGTTGCGTTTGTATTAATTGCTACACTACTTCCTCCTTTTTAGAAAACTCTAAGTGCGCAGTCAGAGTGCAGATTGACATCAAATGTCCACTGCAGTAGCATAAGATAAACGAAAAATATAATTGCGCAGTTATTTAATTTTTAAAGTAATGATTTACTATTGACTGTCGTTTCGTAAGTACAGTATGCTGATGGCGTGTACCTTTTGCCATTTTAATCTCGTCGACAGCGGGACAGCTGACTTTACCTCCCACGCCGCAGTGGAAAGTAACCAGTATCTCGTACCAATAAAACTTGCGTTCTTTCGTGCTGCATTCACAGATGGACTGTGGGAAAAAGGCAAGTATCTGCTTTGTCACGGGACCTAATCTTCCTTATCGCCTTCATTCCTTCGGTCATTAAGGAAAACACATCACGAGAGGCAATTAATTGTGGCACCTCTGGTGAGTTTATCGTCGCAGTTAGGTAAACATGTTTTGCCACTGTCCTGTAAGTACTATGCCGCGAGTGTGCGTAATGGTACACAAGCAAAAATATTATGAGTTTATTAAAGAGTGAGACAACCTCCGCAAAACACGAACCTCCCCAAATACGCAGTATTCCGCCGTTTTCCAGAAGAATTTTATGCGCCTCCAAATGTCACAACGAAACGTTTAATTATGAGTTATGATAATATGAATGAAATACATCCGTCCATAAGTTTCGTTCTCATATAAAGAGTGGAAACTGGAGAGGTTCTAAGTGTCAGGTATCACATTTGTCAGGAGAAAAAGAAAAAAGAAATATGTTTTCTCTTTGAACATAACTTATTTATATCAAAAAAGTTATTCGGATACTACAGAATTATGCTTCCCCCGTCATCACTGCAAAAAATAGTGAGACAAAACAGAAAATACACTACTGGCCATTAAAATTACTACACCACGAAGTTGACGTGCTACAGGCGCGAAATTTGACCGACAGGAAGAAGATGCTGTGATATGCAAATGATTACCTTTTCAGAGCATCCACACAAGGTTGGCGCCGGTGACGAAACTTACAACGTGCAGACATGAGGAAAGTTTCCAGCCGATTTCTCATACACAAACAGCACTTGACTGGCGTTGCCTGGTGAAACGTTGTTGTGATTCCTCGTGTAAGGAGGAGAAATGCGTACCATCAAAGGTCGGATGCCGGCCGCGGTGGTCTAGCGGTTCTGGCGCTGCAGTCCGGAACCGCGGGACTGCTACGGTCGCAGGTTCGAATCCTGCCTCGGGCATGGATGTGTGAGATGTCCTTAGGTTAGTTAGGTTTAAGTAGTTCTAAGTTCTAGGGGACTTATGACCTAAGATGTTGAGTCCCATAGTGCTCAGAGCCATTTGAACCATTTGAAAGGTCGGATTGTAGCCTATCACGATTGCGATTCATCGAATCGTGACATTGCTGCTCGCGTTGGTCGAGATCCAGTGGCTGTTAGCAGAATATGGAATCGGTGGGTTCAGGAGGGTAATACGGAACGCCGTGCTGGATCCCAACGGCCTCGTATCACTAGCAGTCGAGATGACAGGCATCTTATCCGCATGGCTGTAACGGATCGTGCAGCCACGTCTCGATCCCTGAGTCAACAGATGGGGACGTTTGCAAGACAACAACCATCTGAACGAACAGTTCGACGACGTTTGCAGCAGCATGGACTACAGCTCGGAGACCACGGCTGCGGTTACCGTTGACGCTGAATCACAGACAGGAGCGCCTACGATGGTGTACTCAACGACGAACCTGGGTGCACGAATGGCAAAACGTAATTTTTTCGGATATATCCAGGTTCTGTTTACAGCATCATGATGGTCGCCTCCGTGTTTGGCGACATCGCGGTGAACGCACATTGGAAGCATGTATTCGTCATCTTCATACTGGCGTATCACCCGGCGTGATGTTATGGGGTGCCATTGGTTACACGTCTCGGTCACCTCTTGTTCGAATTGACGGCACTTTGAACAGTGGACGTTACATTTCAGATGTGTTACGACTCATGGCTCTACGCTTCATTCGATCCCTGCGAAACCCTACATTTCAGCAGGATAATGCACGGTCATATGTTGCAGGTCCTGTACGGGCCTTACTGGATACAGAAAATGTTCGAATGCTGCCCTGGCCAGCACATTCTCCAGATTTCTCACCGCGAGTCTATTGTATAAATGAAGAAAATTGTTAACTATTGATGGCAACATTATGTACTCCAACTGGTAGATGTGCAGAAGAGTGGGATGGGACATTTAAGGATATCATCCCCATTACACGCTGATTGAAAATACTTATTACTTGCTACGGTCGCAGGTTTGAATCCTGCGTCAGGCATGGATGTGTGTGATGTCCCTAGGTTAGTTAGGTTTAAATAGTTCTAAGTTCTAGGGGATTGATGATCTCAAACGTTAAGTGCCATAGTGCTAAAAATAAAAAAATAAAATATAAACTTATTACTTCAAGTTTGACACATGGCTGCAATGGTTGCAATTTAACGGACACATTCATCTTCTTCCTTTGTCGTATCTGATGAACGTGCTTGTATTTAATTATGGCTGGCTAAATGCGGCTTTGAGCAATTTTCAAGAGGGCCAGATTAGGGCTGCACGCAGCTGTTTGGACGAGCTGACGGAGTGTAGACGTCCTGCTCGTCATGATTCCAGACGACTTCTATAAACACTTCCTCAAATCGTTGACCTCAGAGAAGGCCTTCTCCTCGTTTCTAGACAAGAGGTGGACTTGCCCACGAACAAGTGCAAAGGATTTTTCGAAATCAACGAGCTGTACGGTCTCTATGCCTTTAAGACGATAAGCCGGCCGCTGTGGTCGAGCGGTTCTAGGCGCTTCAGTCCGGAGCCGCGTTGCTGCTACGGTCGCAGGTTCGAATCCTGCTCGGGCATGGATGTGTATGATGTTCTTAGGTTAGTTAGGTTTAAGTAGTTCTAAGTCTAGGGGACCGATGACCTCAGATGTTAAGTGCCTTAGTCCTTAGACCTGTTAATAGCGTAATTATCTTAGTAACAGCTTTAGTAATTAGCATAGAAATTGTAGATTAGCATAGATATTCTTAGTTAAAGGTAAGCAAAGGATTGGAGACTGAGGATCAATAGCTTGACGACTGATTCCAAGGCTTTCATCCTCAGTTCCCCAGGGTGGAGGGACTATAAACTTCTTCCTTTCCTATCTTCTTTCCTCTTCTTCATTCTAAACTATATTTTTGTATTTCTTTTTCAAAATTTAAACTTCATGTAAATTTTTGTTAAATGGTTTGGGAAAGCTGCCATAAAGAAAAGAAAAGAAAGATAAACAGCAAACAAAGATAACCAAGTAAAATAAAACAAAATAAAAGAAACAAAAACAAAACACGATCAACTATGACCCGCCTCCACGTGGCGGGACACGGGCAACGGTGCGGTCGGATGTGGGAACTGATGTGGAGGTTCAGCCATATCAGCGCCCATATACCGATCGCAGCGGCTAAGTGGTCAATAAACACCCACCTTAAGCAATTAGGTGGTGGGTCGTAATATCAGGGCGGCAAGTGAAAAAAAAGTCCATAGAGCCATTTGAACCTTTAAGACAGGCCCTGAATGCAGCTACAGTTGCTTGTCCGCAAACACGGCTATACTGAGAGCAAAGTTGATAGTGTGTGTCGAGACTCATGATCATGTTACTGGTGACTTGCATTGAAACAATACACTAATAGTCGCTATATGTTCTCACTATTAGTTTTTCTACGTGACACGTTTCGGCGATATTATCCGTCTTCGTGGTGTTCAAATACGAAGTGTTACAGAATTATGCGGCCGACCAAACCCGCCACCGTACCCGAGGATGGTAACTCACTCTTATGCGCTGGAGCTGGAGTCGGAGCTATCTGGTTCGAATGCTTGTGACGGAAACAGAGCAGAGGTGGCGGTGTACGTTTCCTCATCGCAACACCCTGGATTAAATTTCAAACCGCCTCAGTGCCTTATGGAGTGAGGGCACTTTGCACTGTTGATTGTGGTTCGTCCGACGTATGGTGACGTTCAGCGCAGCTACTTCCTCGCTCTTTTTCGAAAAGAGTACACTATATGCCGAAATAGGCTTCACCTTCTCCTTTCACCTCATGAACAACACAAATACGACACTAAACTCTACACGTAATCATCACAGGTTGAGATACACTGAGGACACAACATTCACACTTTGCGAAGGAAAGGTGTCTTTGTGCAGGAAGCAGGCAAGCCAGTTCATTCAATTAAACGTCTGGAAGAACTTCTTGGGGGGGGGGGGCAGCCAAAAATGCTATTTTTATATTTCTGCTTATTTTCAATGTGTTGTTCTATCTTCTTGTGATAATCCACAGCGCCAAAATCATTTATTGGCTGGTCCTGCGTACCGCAAGTTGAAAAGCGACCAGAGGAACAAAATCATTTCTAAAGTGAAAATCTGTTATCAGACTTTAGAATGGATGGCTCTGTTACCAAGAACCTGACGCCCCAAATACCTGTCTCACCTAGAATGTATGCTCCACCGAAGATACAAAAACACTTGAGGCTATTGAGATCCATAGTGAAAGGAATAAACTCGCCAATTTAATCTTTAGGAAGCAATTTATCTGGGAAACAGACACTTGGTTGGAAAAATAAATACTTTTGTCAAAGATTTGAAAAAAAATTTTTTTATAAATTTTACGCACGGTGAAGATATTTGCGAGTGACATCCTTGTAATCTTCGATGTAAAATCTTTATTTACTATCGTGTCGGTATCAGATACAGTGGAAATATTGAGGGTAAAAGTCGCTCCAGATTCATGTGACCTGATTGAATTTCTTTAAATCTAAGGCAGAATTTTATTAACAATCCGGAGGTGTTGTTATGGGTTCACCCTTATCGCCAGCAGCAGCTGATATTTTTATGGAACATTTTGAGCAACAGGCATAAGTAACGCGCCTTCGTGTTGACTCCGCTGTGTTGTTGACACAGTTGTGATGTCGCTAGTCAGCAAAGAAGATCTTCACAGGTTTCATAAATTCTTACATTAGATTACCCCAAAATCAACTTTACCTTCGAGGATGAGAGTAAGGTGGGACTCCTGTTCCTAAATGTGTTGGTATCTAGAAGATCTTACAACGCTCTAGGACATAGAGTGTATAGAAAGACCATTAACAAATAAAGATCTACACGCCACTTCGCACCACCGCCCAGCCTAGAGGCAAGCACTGCTCAACATACAGTCTTCACGTGCCTTCTCTGACAGTGACAATAACAGCTTGGAATCGGAGTTGGATTTCTTAAAAAAAAAAGACAATGATGCTAACAGCTACAACAGTTGGTCCATGGACAAATCTTTTGAACAAAATATAGATTATGCTAATAGGACGGACGAGGAACCACCTTCTCACGCTGTTAGGTTACCGTTCTTTCATCAGCGGAATTCTAATGAAAAATGGTATACAGGTGTACTTTTTCTGTCAAAGAAAGAAAATACAACATATTTTCCACGCAAAACGGACGCACCTGGTTACCTCCAAGTTGCGGTAGTCTATAAAATGACGTGTGGCTGTGGCAGGTGTATTTAGGAGAAACGGGAAAGACTAAAAAACATATTAAGGAACACGAACATCAGGAAACTGTAGCAATGATACTGATTTCAACAACGTACGTGTACTAGCCAAGGAAACCAACATTTATGAAAGGAAAGTCCGAGAAACGATAGATTCAAAAAATGGTTCAAATGGCTCTGAGCACTATGGGACTTAACATCTATGGTCATCAGTCCCCTAAAACTTAGAACTACTTAAACCTAACTAACCTAAGAACATCACACAACACGCAGTCATCGCGAGGCAGAGAAAATCCCTGACCCCGCCGGGAATCGAATCCGGGAACCCGGGCGTGGGGAGCACGAACGCTACCGCACGACCACGAGCTGCGGACAAACGATAGATTTCCAAGAACAAATGTGACTTCAATAGAGAGGACGGCTATAGGCTCAGGGCTTCGTGGCTTCGCGCCAACAAGGAAGTGAACACGTGGCCGAGGAGAGGACGCAATACAGCGTCCAGGAAGCCACCTCTTCGGAGAATAATACTTTTAATAAACATTTCCTGTGTCTTGCTATGCCCGTTTTGTTTCTATGCTATGACGATGGCCCATCAAAAGTAGCTGGAAGAACTTTAACCAATAGCACTTCTTCAGCATAAGCGCAGGAAAGCACCAACGGAGAAGAGAAAGCGACACCGGTGTTCAACAGTGTACAGCTGACCTTGGACACCACAGGACCCTAAAGAAGATCCCAGCCGAGGGGTCGAAACGTCCATCGTGCAGCAACAATAGGACGTGGTGTAACAACACACGAGATTTTATCTTCAATCGCATCGGCCACAAAAGTCTGCAGACTTACATAATACTATACAGCTTTTTCTTTCCTTATTGAAATAGTGCTCGGCGAATTTGGCGCATTCGGTCCGGAAACTGGTTACTGACCTTGCGCTGGAACGTGGACGTCACGTGTCGGTTCGCGAAGATCTGGCGCCACGGCCGAACACCCCGATAACTGAGCTCCTGTCGCCAGCGAAACGCTCAATCACACTCCGCCGATTCATGCGAACTGTCTCTTTGCTGTTATTAGCAGGCCGGTGGAAGAACAGATAAGCAAAACCGCTATCACCCGGCAGACCACCGACTGCCATTCGAAACAGTGATAAACTGTCGATTCGATACTGAGATTGTAAATGTCGAGGAATTGGAGCAAAAGCTGATTATCAGAATGACATAAATTACTGTTCGGCCAAGATGTTATCGCCCGTAATGATCTGTAATCGTGCTGAGTATGGTTACAAGTTCGCATAAGTCTCCTGCAAATCATTCTTGAGTAGTGCTCGGTTGTGTTATATGAAATAGAACACACTTGCACAAGACCATCAGACCACGCTGCAGTTTTAAATTACGCTACTTGTACTCGGCGACCGCCCGTTAATAGAACTGGAAGGCAACAGACGTGGTCGGCGGGACGTTAAATACTGATCTTCCTTATTTCTTCCTTACTTCTTCCTTTCTTCCTTAACTAACGGCCTTCTCGCGCGATACAAGAAAAGGGTAGGTTTCATAACGAATATTCCACCTACAGCGGAATATGCGCTGTTTTGAAACCTGCTGACAGATTACTACTCCAAGTGCGGAAACGTTCCTTCAAGTTTGGAAGGAAAGAGGGAAGGACTAACAGAAACAACACTGTGATGTGTGAGGCCGGGGCGGGGTGACTGGATAGTTCAACCGGAAGAGCACTTCAAGTTTCTGACTTGCCAGTGCGGTTCGGCGCTCACTTTTAATCAGCCGCCAAGATTCAGGAAAAGGTAGAATTTAGCGTACCGTATATGTCACGGGCGTTAGAGAAGGCGACCACGGCCGAGTTGACAAGAACGACATTACATTAAAAACGTGATGTTTCACAGATCCCACCAAGAGCAGGTTCCGGTAGAGGTGAAGGAGTCAAACATGAGCATTTCATTACAATACAAAGATCTAACTTTATGAACTATACTGAAGCGCCAAAGAAACTGCTATAGGCATGCGTATTCAAATACAAAGATATGTACAGAGGCAGAATACGGGGCTACAGTCGTCAACGCCCATATAAGACAACAAGTATCTGGTGCAGTCGTTAGATCTGTTACTGCTGCTACAATGGCAGGTTACCAAGATTTAAGTGATTCTGAACGTGGTGTTACAGTCGGCGCACGACCCATGGAACAGTGCATCTCCGAGGTAGCGATAAAGTGGGGATTTTCCAGTACGACCATTTCAGAAGTGTATCGTGAATATCAGAAACCCGGTAAAACATCAAATCTCCGACATCGCTGCAGAGGGAAAAAGATCCTGCAAGAACGGCACCAACGACGACTGCAGAGAATCGTTCAACGTGACAGAAGGCCAAACATTCCGCAAATTGCTGCAGATTTCAATGCTGAGCCATCAACTAGTATCAGCGTGGCAACGTTTCAACGAAACATCATCGATATGGGCTTTCGCAGCCGAAGGTCCACTCGTGTACCCTTGATGACTGCACGATACAAAACTTTACGCCTCCCCGGGGCCCGCCAACATCGACGTTGGACTGTTGATGTCTGGAAAAGTGTTGCCCGGTCGGACGAGTCTCGTTTCAAATTGTATTGAGCGGGTGTATATGTTAGGATATGGAGACAACCTCATGAATCCATGGACCCTGCATGTCAGCAGCGGACTGTTTAAGGTGGTGGAAACTCTGTAATGGTGTGGGGCGCGTTTAGTTGGAGAATATGCGACCCCTGATACGTCTAGATACAACTCTGCTATGTGACAAGTACTTAATCATTCTGTCTGATCATCTGCATCCATTTATGTCCATTGTGCATTCCGACAGACTTGGGCAATTCCAGGAGGACAATGCGACACCCCACACGACCAGAATTGCTACAGAATGGCTCCAGGAATACTCGTCTGAGTTTAAACACTTCTGCTGGCCACCAAATTCCCCAGGCGTGAACATTATTGAGCATACCTGGGATGCCTTGCAACGTGCTGTTCAGAAGAGATCTCTACCACCCCCCGGCCCCCTACTCTTACGGATATATGGACAGCCCTGTAGTATTCATGGCGTCGATTCCTTCCAGCACTACTCTAGACATCGGTTGAGTCCATGCCACGTCTTGTTGCAGCACTTCTGCGTGGTCGGGGGCCCCTAGACGATATTAAGCAGGTGTACCATTTTCTTTGGCTGTTCAGTGTATAATATGGTTAGCATGAACTAACTGTACGTACGAAGGTCACTGAAGATATTTTGTGGTAGTCATGCCGATGTGTTCGGCCTTCTACATCGGCATGACTACCACCAAATTATCAATTAGGATGAATGGGCATAGGTAGAGGGTGTATACTGGCAACTCGCAATATCCTGTTGCAGAGTATGCTCTACAACATGACATTCGTGACCTCTGTGACAGTTTCACCACACGCGGACTGCGGTTAGTGTCTGTTCCACAGTTTTCGAAGTCATTACTGTGAATGGTGACAGCGTCGGTAACATGTAAGCCCCTATTTAGCCGAACAGAACCGTCTAGAGCCTTCTGAAACTTTTAGACACTAATATAAATCTGTAGAACATTCTAGGGGAAAATAAACTTTTATTGTATTGTTAAATTTACACTGTAATGTCTATTACTCAAAGCGGGATTTCCAACTAAATTTCTTCAAAGCTTCGACCCGCCAAAAATTAGCTATCCTTCGTTGCTGCGTTTAGTATCTCTCAAATAATTAAAACAAATCGATTGTTCAGAACGTAAACAGCGAGTTCTGCAAAACTGTTGTCCTCCTCAAGCCCACGAATCCACAAACACTGACTGGGGCGTTAAATGATCGATGAACGTCGAGCTGTGATAATGGTCGAAGTTAGCACAAGCTTAGTTATGGGAGAGGGAGAGGGAGCTACTTCAGGTAGGAATGTGCGAGTCAAACTATCCGCAGACGAGACCAAGGTAGTCGTAAACTAAGTACAGGCAGTCCAAATCGTATCCAACTCAAAATCTGAAAGGCAGGCAAAGTTATAAACACAATAACACTATGGCGCGTAGTTGTGGGCTTCATAACAGAATTTAACTGTTGGTGGCTCTTTCTTTTAAGATGTTCTATCCTCTATCTCTAAGTGTCGAGCGGAGTGTTCGAAATGCAACTTATTGTACAGCGCAGCTCTTTTCAACCAAATGCAACAATCAGGAATATTTGGGAGAGAGTTACCAGTTGTGGCATTTGCCTAAAAACCAATGATAACAACCGAAAACCTTGGTCGAAACCAGTGCATTGGAAATATTTTGATTTCTTTCTCGGACAATACGTCTCAGGTAAAAATATGAAGAGCCAGTGCATGTTTGAGAATCTGTTTATGTGTGTGAAAGAGAAAGCCGAAGAGCTGCGCGACATGTCAAATGCGTCCACCTCTTATCCAGCGGCACAAGTAGGATATGGTAGCCGGCGCGCGTGGCCTGTCAGATCCGCAGTGGTGCCGTTTCGTGAGAGGCACACAGTCAGAAGAATAAAAACAGTTGTGCTACAGGGATGTGCCCTCCGCCCTATGCTCTACTCCATACATAAAGCCGATTTAGAGGTGAGGCCAAGGATTCTGCGAGCAATCTATACAGATGATATACACTACTGGGCATTAAAATTGTTACACCAAGAAGAAATGCAGATGATAAACGGGGATTCATTGGACAAATATATTATACTAGAACTGACATGTAATTACATTTTCACGCAATGTGGGTGCATAGATCCATAGAAATCAGTACCCAGAACAACCATCTCTGGCCGTAATAACAGCCCTGATACGCCTGGGCATTGAGTCAAACAGAGCTTAGATGGCGTGTACAGGTACAGCTGCCTATGCAGGTTCAACACGATACCACAGTTCATCAACAGTAGTGACTGGCGTATCATGACGAGCCAGTTGCTCGGCCACCATTGACCAGACGTTTTCAATTGGTGAGAGATCTGGAGAATGTGCTGGCCAGGGCAGCAGTCGAACATTTTCTGTATCCAGAAAGGCCCGTACACCACTTGTCGCCTAACACGGATGCGACCATCATGATGCTGTAAACTGAACCTGGATTCGTCCGAAAAAAAGACGTTTTGCCATTCGTGCACCCAGGTTCGTCGTTGAGTACACCATCGCAGGCGCTCCTGTCTGTGATGCAGCGTCAAGGGTAACCGCAGCCATGGTCTCCGATCTGATAGTCCATGCTGCTGCAAACATCGTCGAACTGTTCGTGCAGATGGTTGTTTTCTTGCAAACGTCCCCATCTGTTGACTCAGGGATCGAGACGTGGCTGCACGATCCGTTACAGCCATGCGGATAAGATGCCTGTCATCTCGACTGCTAGTGATACGAGGCCGTTGGGATCCAGCACGGCGTTCCGTATTACCCTCCTGAACCCACCGATTCCATATTCTGCTAACAGTCATTGGATCTCGACCAACGCGAGCAGCAATGTCGCGATACGATAAACCGCAATCGCGATAGGCTACAATCCGACCTTTATCAAAGTCGCATTTCTCCTCCTTCCACGAGGCATCACAACAACGTTTCACCAGGCAACGCCGGTCAAATGCTGTTTGTGTATGAGAAATCGGTTGGAAACTTTCCTCATGTCAGCACGTTGTTGGTGTCGGCACCGACGCCAATCTTGTGTGAATGCTCTGAAAAGCTAATCATTTGCATATCACAGCATCTTCTTCCTGTCGGTTAAATTCCGCATCTGTAACACGTCACCTTCGTAGTGTAGCAATTTTAATGGCCAGTAGTGTAGCTTCTGACAAGAAGCAGATGGCCGGTGGCTCTCCATCGCAGACTACAGGACGTGAACGAAAGGCAACCAACTGGCGCACTGGCTTTAATGCCACAAACAGCTAAGGCAGGCTCTTTACCTGGAGACCGAAGCCAAACCTCAAAACATTCATCTCTTTGGAGAACCAGTACAGAAAAAATAAAATACCTGGACGTTGTCTCAGACGGAAAATTAACCCGGCAGCGTCACATTGCAGAAATCCGACTGTTCAAATGGTTCAAATGGCTCTGAGCACTAAGGGACAGCTGAGGTCATCAGTCCCCTAGACCTTAGAACTACTTAAACCTATCTAACCTAAGGACATCACATACATCCATGCCCGAGGCAGGATTCGGACCTGCGACCGTAGCGGTCGCGCGGTTCCAGACTGAAGCGCCTAGAACCGTTCGACCACAGCGGCCGGCGTACTCCGACGGAAAATGAAGCAGCGATTTGGTCCAAAAATGGTTCAAATGGCTCTGAGCACTATGGGACTCAACTGCTGAGGTCGTTAGTCCCCTAGAACTTAGAACTAGGTAAACCTAACTAACCTAAGGACATCACAAACATCCATGCCCGAGGCAGGATTCGAACCTGCGACCGTAGCGGTCTTGCGGTTCCAGGCTGCAGCGCCTTTAACCGCACGGCCACTTCGGCCGGCAGCGATTTGGTGTTCTATCCTCTTGTAAAGGGTCGTCCTCCCCTAGCATTACTTTTCCTCGACTTTACGTCGACATTTTTCCAATTTTGGACAGGCCAATATTATCTCAGCTGCTTTTCTGAAAACTTTCATATAATTTTATACACAGTTTGTTATATTTCAAGCTAAAATTTATGAAAGTGAATTATTTTATTTTGGATGTTATAATCGATAAGTACTAGTTCTGAATGTACAGTTAAAATTATTTTTTTTTGAAACATTTGAAATTAGGAATTATCTGGCACATTTAAAAGATCTATTATTAGTTACGCAATCTAGTACTGTTTCCTATGTTGATTTATGGATCCATTTACGATATAGTAAACGAAACTAATAGAAATTAATCTGTCGAGAAAAATTGTAAACCTTTTAGAATATTGCTATTTTCGCTGAGTGAGAGTAGTAATCATGCCTCTGATGTGATCGGACGTATTTTTGTATTTTGTGCGAAGAATGTAATTTCGGCTTTGTTAATGCAAAAAGTGAAAAGACTGTATGATATACTATGTGACAAAATATATTAACGTAACAACAAAAATTCTGCAATAACAATTTTCAGATTTATTTAGATCAATGCAACCACGAGGACCTAAAATGTGATAATTTCAGATTCAAGAATCAGACCCCTAGACAAGAAGAAATGGAGCCAACTCTACGTGAAAAGATTAGTGAACTACAAAGCTCATTGTAATCTTCGCTCCTCTCAAATCTTCATAAGAGACTGATGTGGACAATAGATGCAAGTATAGGAAGGAGGGGGGAGATTACATTCTCCTCGATGAGAAATCAACACTTTCCTTCAGATGTGGATCGATCACCTTCAGTCTGTACATAAAGCCAGTGACGGACTGCGGTAGTGCATTGTCGGGCAACGCAGCGCATCAACCTCTGCAGTCATGGAATTTCCCTTCGAAATATCTCCATGAGCAAGCAGCTTAACTACAAGTGTTCGATGAAATCAAAAAATGTGCAAACTAACTGTATCATCGCACAAGAAGATCTACAAACCCAGTGATTAGGCAATCAGGCCGGCAACAGGAAGATCGAGACCGCCACAAGCGGTCCATAGCCTTACTGTCACGAACATGAATCTATCAGAAGACACACGATTGCAACCATTCGCAGCCGAGAAGGCACAGCAACAAACGAGAAATCTCAGCAAGAGCTACCCAAAACAGAAGCAGGAACTTCACAAACCAACCCTGCAAATCACCACCCATTATTATAAATAATAGTAATAATAATAAGTGCGAGCGGCGTGACAGGTGAAAAACTGAAGAATGGCATAACAAACGGGGAAGAGAGAGGGCGAAGCGAAAGGATTGGAAGAGAGCCGTAGCTAGGGGATCCTGTGCCCGTAGCACAACTGCCAAAGCTGTGTCGTCATTGTCGTCGTTCCCCCCACCGTAAACTATCTTTCTGCATTTTTTCTACACAGATTTAGTAACTTTTTTTTACTTTTATAAAAATTAAGCGTTACTGAAAAAATATTACTTAAATGAACTATACTTATTAAATCTATTCCACACAACTAATTAAATTTATCATTGTAGTGTATAAATTAGAAATTGTAAGAACTTCGTAAAATACTGCAAATAAACTATAATATAAATCTTACTGTTTGTGGCCAGTACTGTACATTTGTCCTCATGGGCATGACTGGCACAAATAGCGAAACCGACTGTCCAGTGAAATTTAATACGAGAACTACATGGGTTAAACGGTTAGTGCAATCGTTAGCAATGAAACTTAACTTTCTATGCTTTAGGGCGTGTCATTCATTCGCGCTAAGATAACAATAAAGTACCTAACACACAAGTAAGGACTGCTTCCAGTGGTCTCACACCAGATTCGTTAGGAATTCCAATGGACAATGGCACTTAATGCAATGAGCGTGGCGCTCTGCTAGTAGAGTCTGTGGCTACTACACGTACGTCACTGTCCAGAGCGCATTTCAATGACTCTCTTTCCAAATCGTTGCTCATCGGGGATTCAAAGCTAGGTAATGAAATGACTGTCTTCGCAAGAAAGGAAAGAGGTTTAAATAATTTTCATTACAATGATACCCCTTATGACTAATGTCCCTTTTCATCTTTAAAATATGCAATTTCCAATGAGATTTACAATTTCGATCACTATCAGCCAACCACAGGCGTAACTTGTTAAGTACTGTGAATTTTATTTGACAGTCACGTTTTTCCCACGGACATCCCTGTATTGTTTACTCGAGGGTGGTTTCATTCGAGAATCCATTTATATTTACGCCTACAGTGTGAAATCATAATGTTGTTTATAATCACTTTTAATAAACTTCATTTAGAAACATACTTTCCATTTACTTACGTGGTAAGTGTTTATTTATTACCTTGAATCTTTAGCTATACAGGGTGGTCCATTGATCGTGACCGGGCAAAATATCTCACAAAATAAGCGTCAAATGAAAAATCTACGAAGAACGAAACTTGTCTAGCTTGAAGGGGGAACCCAGATGGTGCTATAGTTGGCCCGCTAGATGGCACTGCCATAGGTCAAACAGGTATCAACTGCGTTTTTTAAAATAGGAACTCCCATTTTTATTACATATTCGTGTAGTACGTAAAGAAATATGAATGTTTTAGTTGGACCACTTTTTTCGCTTTGTGATAGATGGCGCTGTAATAGTCACAAACATATGGCTCACAATTTTAGACGAACAGTTGGTAACAGGTAGGTTTTTTTAAAATCAAAATACAGACCGTAGGTACGTTTGAACATTTATTTCGGTTGTTCCATGTGATGCATGTACCTTTGTGAACTTATCATTACTGATCACGCATGCTGTCACAGCGTGATTACCTGTAAATACCACATTAATGCAATAATTGCTCAAAATGATGTCCGTCAACCTCAATGCATTTGGCAATACCTGTGCGTTGTCGGTGGATCACGATAGCAAATATCCTTCAACTTTCCCCACAAAAAGAAATCCGGGCACTTTAGATCCGGTGAGCTTGCGGTCCATGGTATGGCGCTTCGACGACCAATCCACCTGTCATGAAATATGCTATTGAATACCGCTTCAACCGCACGCGAGATATGTGCGGGACATCCATCATTGGAAGTACATCGCCATTCGGTCATGCAGTGAAACATCTTGTAGTAACATCGGTAGAATATTATGTAGAAAATCAGCACACACTGCACCATTTAGATTGCCATCGATAAAATGGGGGCCAATTATCCTTCCTCCCATAATGCCGCACCATACATTAACCCGCCAAGGTCGCTGATGTTCCACTTGTCGCAGCCATCGTGGATTTTCCGTTGCCCAATATTGCATATTATGCCGGTTTACGTTACCGCTGTTGGTGAATGACGCTGAGTCGCTAAATAGAACGCATGCAAAATATCTGTCATCGTCCCGTAATTTCTCTTGTGTTGAGTGGCAGAACCGTACACGACGTTCAAAGCCGTCGCCTTGCAATTCCTGGCGCATAGATATATGGTACGGGTGCAATCGATATTGATGTAGTATTCTCAACACCGACGTTTTTGAGATTCCTGATTCTCGCGCAATTTGTCTGCTACTGATGTGCGGATTAGCCGCGACAGCAGCTAAAACACCTACTTGGGTATCATCCTTTTTTGCAGGTCGTGGTTGACGTTTCACATGTGGCTGAACACTTCATGTTTCCCTAAGTAACGTAAATATCCGGCGAACGGTCCGGACACCTGGATGATGTCGTCCAGGATACCGAGCAGCATACATAGCACACGCCCGTTGGGCATTTTGATCATAATAGCCATACATCAACACGATAACGACCTTTTCCGCAATTGGTAAAAGGTCCATTTTAACACGGATAATGTGTCACGAAACAAATACCGTCCGCACTGGCGGAATGTTACGTGATACCACGTACTTATACGTCTGTGACTATTACAGTGCCATCTATCACAAAGCGAAAAAAGTGGTCCAACTAAAACATTCATATTTCTTTACGTACTACACGAATATGTAATAAAAATGGGAGTTCCTATTTTAAAAAACGCAGTTGATCCGTTTGACTTATGGCAGCGCCATCTAGCGGGCCAACCATAGCGCCATCTGGTTTCCCCGTTCAAGCTAGACGAGTTTCGTTCTTTGTAGTTTTTTTCGTTTGATGCTTATTTCGTGAGATATTTGGCCCGGTCACTATCAATGGACCACCCTGTATGTACCCATGTTGACCCTCCCTTTTTTTTTTTGGTTGGTTGAATGGGGGGAGGGGGGGGGGGGGGGGAGAGGAGCGACCAAACAGCAAGATCACTGGATTAGGAAAGGATGGGGAAGGAAGTCGGCCGTGCTCTTTCCATTTTTCTTTATGTATAGTGTCATCTAGCCGCCTTTCATTTTGTTGCCCTCTCGCTCTCCTCTTATTTGTTGGAACCCAGCAGACTTTCACCACCCATTTTCCTGGCAACAAATCACGACCGTCTCCACATACTTACAGTCACAGTTATGTCTTCCACTCCACTCTGTCCCCTGATCCGAAAGTCTGTTTACCTGTCTCTGGTAGTACTACCCAACATACATCTCACAATGCACATGTCAGTGTTTGAACAGAGTCGGCGTCTCGTCTATAAATGCGCGCTGCAGGAAGGGAGGCAGGGGGACGTGTGAGAGGCGGCGTGTGCCGCATGCCCCGGTGTGTATTCTGAGCCCTTTACGCGGTAATGCGCGGACCGGCGCGGCGGGCCGGAAAGCGGATAATTGCGCAGCGAGGCGGTCATTCTCCGTCCCCCGCCACGTGGTACGCACCACGCGCGGAAATAGCGCGCTAGTACAACCACTGCACCATTACGGAATTTTCCACAGGCGGTCGCTTGCTCCAGACTTCCACCTCATCTACTCTATTCACACGTGTATACAGAGCGTCCTGAGACATACAAAATTTTTCTCACATAATGTACTCAACACACATATCTGACAATTGTTTAATTCGCCTTTCTTTAGTATTATTGGTGCAATTTGATTTCACATTCTACACTGAAGCGCCAAAGAAACTGGTATAGACATGCGTGCCGGCCAGAGTGGCCGTGCGGTTCTGGGCAGTACAGTCTGGAGCCGAGCGACTGCTACGGTCACAGGTTCGAATCCTGCCTCGGGCATGGATTTGTGTGATGCTCTTAGGTTAGTTAGGTTTAAGTAGCTCTAAGTTCTAGGGGACTGATGACCTCAGAAGTTAAGTCCCATAGTGCTCAGAGCCATTTGAACCATGGACATGCGTATTCAGTTACAGTTATATGTAAACACGCAGAATATTGCACTGAGGTCGGCAACGCCTATATAAGACAACAAGTGTCTGGAGCACTTGTTAGATCGGTTGCGGCTGCTACAATGGCAGGAGCCGCGCGGGATTAACCGAGCGGTCTGGGCGCTGCAGTCATGGACTATGCGGCTGGTCCCGGCGGAGGTTCGAGTCCTCCCTCGGGCATGGGTGTGTGCGTTTGTCCATAGGATAATTTAGGTTAAGTATTGTGTAAGCTTACGGACTGATGATCTTAGCAGTTAAGTCCCATAAGATTTCACACACATTTGAAGATTTTTTTTACAATGGCAGGTGTACCCTTGATGACTGCACGACACAAAGCTTTACACCTCGCACGGGCTCGACAACACCGACATTGGACTGTTATTGACTGGAAACGTCTTGTCTGGTCGGACGAGTCTTCACATTTTATCGAGCGCATGGTCGCGTACGGGTAAGAAGAGAACTTCATGAATCCATGGACCCTGCACGTCATCAGGGGACTGTTCAAGCTGATGGAGGCTCTGTAATAGTGTGGGGCGTGTGCAGTTGAAGTTATATCGGACCCTTGATACGCCTAGATGATGTTCAGATGAGTGTGAATTCCTAAGGGACCAAAATGCTGAGGTCAACGATCCCTAGACTTACACATTACTTAAACTAACTTATGCTAAGAACAATAAACAAATCCATTCCCGAGGGAGGACTCGAACCTCCGGCGGGAGGGGCCGCGCAATTCCTGACATGGCGCCTCTAACCGCGCAGCCACTCCGCGTGGCGATACGTCTAGACACGACTCCGACAGGTGACACGCACGTAAGCATCCTGTCTGATCACCTGCATCCATTCATGTCCATTGTGCATTCCGACGGATGTGGGCAATGCGACACCCCACACGTCCAGAAATGCTACAGAGTAGCTCCAGGGACACTCTTCTCAGTTTAAATACTTCCGCTGGCCACCAAACTCCCCACACACGAATATTATTGAGCAAATCTGGCATGCCTTGCAACGTGCTCTTACGGATTTATGGACAGACCTGTAGGATTCATGGTGTCAGCTCCTTGCAGCAGTACTTCAGACATTAGTCGAATCCATGCCACGTCGCGTTGCGGCACTTCTGCGTGCTCGCGTGGACCCTATACGATATTAGGCAGGTTTACCAGTTTGTTTGGCTCTTCAGTGTATTTACTGTTTATATAGGCAGATTTTGGTTCACAGCTTCATAATATTCATTCGCATTACACGTCACGAAGCCAAACATCTGGTAACTACAGTTCTACCGAGTCCCACAAAACCATTGGGGTTCGTTTCGAGATTTGAAGTAACAAAAATAAATATAGAGGGTGCTGTCACTCGAGTTTTACCGAGTAGAGTCTAAATTTAGCATTAATGGAAAACTGGCCAAGACTTATGTAAGGTGAAGCCGAAATTCTAGACAAAATTTCGGAGACTGTTGAGGGATATATTTTCCTGAATATTTTGGTAGAAGGAACCCTTGGTCTCCTGTGGAACGTTACATGGTAGTTGCACTACGGCCGGTCGCTGTGACCGAGGGGTTCTACGCACTTCAGTCCGATACTGCGCTGCTGCTACGGTCGCAGGTTCGAATCCTGCCTCGGTCATGGATGTGTGTGATGTCCTTAGGTTAGTTAGGATTAAGTAGTTTCTAAGTCTATGGGACTGATGATCTCAGATGTTAAGTCCCATAGTGTTTAGAGCCATTTAGGTGCACTGCGTTTGACTTCTTGCCCCCCCCCCCCCTTTATCTTTGTATCTGTATTGTATTGCACTGAAAATACTGTATCTGCACGACAGTGGATATGCGCCGTGTCTTGTTTGGAACTGGTTTCATTTACTCAGGGTACTCGCTGTCGATAAGACAACCACCATACCCATCGCCCTCGAGCTCGCATTCAGTTCTGCCTCGGGCAAAACGACGGCAACCACAACACAGTACTTTTGCATCTGATGGTTTCTGCACTAACTGTGTTTTTTTGTGTACGTTATGACGATTACATATTACAGGCTTCCTTCCTGTTGTGAAAAAATTTTCACACAAAAGTAATTGAGGTAAGAACCGTATAAGTCGTAATTACATTATTACTTTTTAATGATTCACTGGAGACCACGGGTCCCTCATACCAAAATACTTAGAGACTATCCCAGAACAACCTCCAAAATTTTGTCGGCGGAGTTGGGGTTGATCCTACATTTAAGAATTGTTTCCTATCTCCTTA
Organism: Schistocerca cancellata; assembly: GCF_023864275.1. Lineage (NCBI taxonomy): Eukaryota > Metazoa > Arthropoda > Insecta > Orthoptera > Acrididae > Schistocerca > Schistocerca cancellata. The sequence goes on along the minus strand of NC_064629.1, from coordinate 753,437,007 downwards.
TATCTCGAATTATAGTTGTAATCATATTTGCTTTGCTGTTTACTGTTCATATGGGTAGCCTCAGTTGGCGGATAATAAACCGAGCGAACGTTACGACTGCAAGTAACACGAGCTGAAATCACTGGTTATAAAACAAAGGCAGAATCGTCTTACCCAACACTACACACAAGCTAACTCACAAGGGGACGCGGATTTACTGCGAACTTCGTACACTCGTAGTACTCCATGAGGACAACAAAATGTGTAAGCAGTAGCGCGCACTTCTCAAGCGTTATTGAGAAAATCGCAAGATAATTTCGGTCGTCAAATATGTGTGGCCATTTTTACCATGAAGCGGCTGCAGCCAAGAGGTGCCGGCACGCTAGCTTAACGTGTTCGGTCAGAGTATTAGCTACCCTTTCTAATAAAAGAACTGAGCGAACGGATCAACGAACAAACTGAACGGGTGTCATCTGACGTCCACCCTGAACAAATTCAACGAAAAATATAGAACAATTAAAAAAAAAAGAACGGTTGGCGTTCAAAACGCTGGATCGCTGGATCGAGATCCGTTCGTCAGTTTTTTTTTTATTTTCAACACAGTCATTTTCTTTACTATTTATATTACAATTGACATAATGGGAAAAATAAGTGTCATCGGATGAACTTTTATTAAATTTACAATATTATTTGGCAGTCTACTAACTTTTATTATCACAAATAATGCAATATTCATAACTATCGACTAGTAAACGACCAAACGCATAAAATGATACTAAAAATGTATGCTTGTCCGTGATTTGAGAAATCCCTTATACCTGGAAGGAGCCCGAAACGACTTGTTACCTCCAAGTTTTGACCGGCACAGACAAATGGTTCAAATGGCTCTGAGCACTATGGGACTTAACATCTGTGGTCATCAGTCCCCTAGAACTTAGAACTACTTAAACCTAACTAACCTAAGGACATCACACACATCCATGCCCGAGGCAGGATTCGAACCTGCGACCGTAGCAGTCCCGCGGTTCCGGACTGAGCGCCTAGAACCGCTAGACCCCGGCACAGACAGCTTTCGAAAGATGTACAATTAATCGTCGTTTTCGACATTACGAGTACAAGTTGCAGGATGGTATTTTTCGTAAAAACATGGAAAACATGAAGTTAAACGGCACCAGCTGCACTGAATAAATGCTATGTTTCCGCATACGCAAGGTCTTTTGACGTTTTCGGTGGAAAAAAAAACTCGTTAACATTTTGAAAAACCTCTCTTTCAAACGATAATTTGGAAGCAAACCATGCATAACGCAGTATTTCCTTAAAAATCGGCGCTGATAATTTGTTATGCAGTATCGAGTGTGTTTTAATAGCGTCTTCCGAGAAGCAATTTCTCGTTCTCTTTCGATTCAATACGAACAGTTTTGAAGACACGGACAAGCAAACATGGTTAAAATGGCCACGCACATATATTTGACGACCGAAATTATCTTGCGATTTTCTCAATAACACTTGAGAAGTACGCGCTACTGCTTACACATTTTGCTGTCCTAATGAAGTACTACGAGTGTACGAAGTTTACAGTAATTGCGCGTTCCAAACGTTGTGGCCTCCCCTTGTCAGTTCCAAATCGAAGTCCAGGTCCAGAAGAGCGAGGTAACAGCTGTATTCCAGAATCGGCGTAACGAAGGTTCCAGTGGTGAGATGTGAAACGCCGATCCGACCGGCGGGCCGGGTATTGACTTCCAACGGTCACCTCCACGTTAGGTGTCTGTCGCTCCCGCAACCCGTAGAATCGCGGCTACTGAAGGCGGAACTATGCGCCGTACAAAAATGTAGCCGCCACTCGTTGCCTGTCTTCGTACTGCTGGAGGGGCGGGGTATTACAGTAGGTGTCTCTAATTCAGTCGCTCATAAGTGTATTTTTTCAGTTCGTGGAAGCTATTGCAAATGTTTCTATTATCTGCTTTTACATTAACTCACATTTAAAGGCTTACCTGATTTATGACGCTTTTAAACGCATATTAACGTGCTTATTTCATCTGAAAAACTTGGTTTTCTCGTAACACCTATGCCGTCGTCTGTTACTAACCTGATAGAACAGAACTTACAAACACTGTGTAACAAATAGTTAATTTACTTTCACATTTTGTTATAGTTAATTGTATTACGATGACGTATTTAGAACTGTTTCCTGTCATTTTTCATCCCTTAAATTTGAAGTGTTCGTCATTGGAATAACTACACTGAGGACAATTACATTTTTCGAACACGTGCAGCATGCTGTAAAACGTGTTAGAAAAACGTTTCTCCTAGACAACAGCCGAGCAAACTATGTTTACTGTTTCCGTATTTTAAAAATTGAACCAAATTTTAAACACAGTATTTTTCTTATGTAGTGAAACTGAACAAGCGGAAATAATTTTCAAGTTTGTATTTCTTTTTACAGTACTTAAAAAAGTAGCTGACCATCGAATAGTGCAAAAACAGAATCCGCTGTCCCAGGCGGGCAGCTTGGTGTTTAAAAAGTATAGTCACTAGAATCAAAACAAGGTATCAAGTTGTTTGACTTGAAAAAGCAGACAGGCGTCAGCCTGCTTAGAGAGAATCAAAGAAACAGCCGTGACTTGTGTTACGAAACGATGTAAATATTTTCGTAGGACTCTGCAGTCGCGTCTCCTCCAACTTGAAGAACGCACTGAAGCTCAGGGAACATTCTGTCTTATAAGCTTTGGAAAGCATTCCGTCCACGAGCATCCAGCTATGACCACGACTTTATTTAGTCAACGATGTTATCTGTATTTCAGGTGTCTTCGGTGACAACATCGGATAGCGACCTTCATTCCAACGATAATCATGACAAAGTGTCACTGATATGTTTTTGTAATTTTGATTAATTTGCTTGTGATTGAGTTTATTACCTGCACAGGGTCTGTCAATTGTTTTATGTACGTCACTACGTCACTCATCAGGTCTTTCCAGAGAATAAAACGATGCCTGAGCTGCCGGTGTCGCTTCTGTATGATATTTTACTTTCTTCAAATCCCTTCAACTTTTTTTTTCATTTACGTCAATTTCGAGCCGTATTAGCAAGGAGCTACCTTTTTGCGTTTACTGTACTCGGTTTCAATACGGCGTCGAACGCAGCGCTTGACTCGATACATATCAAAGGAGCCGCCTTCCTGCTTTCCTTTCTGTATACAGTCTATCCCGGTGAAGCAGACGCGCTGGAATTTTGGGAAAATTTGCTTCACGCTGATCTATGACGAAATTCCTCTCCGTTTGAGATTTATGACCCACAACAGCACAACAATCTGATGTGCAGGGTGTTCAAAAAATGACGCAACCTTACGGAAAAATATTTCTTTTTTGTTGTAGGTATGATCCTCGTTGAACTGCGGAATAAATGATTTATAAATCACAGCACGAAGTTATTATTGTCAACCAGTAGGTCGATGTGACACTTGCAACTACTCCCAAATTTCACCACGTAACTCTGTCTTTAGTCCGCCCGGTTAACCGTTCGGTCTAACGGACGGCTTTCCGGATCGGGAAGGAGCGCCTGGTCCCCAGCACGAATCCGCCCGGCGGACTTGTGTCCAGGTCCGGTGAGCCGGCCAGTCTGTGGATGGTTTTTAGGCGGTTTTCCATCTGCCTCGGAAAATGCGGGCTGGTTCTCCTTATTCCGCCTCAGCTACACTAAGTTCTCCACGTACGCGTACACCACCATTACTCTGCCACGCAAACATAGGGATTACACTCGTCTAGTGTGAGACGTTCCATGGGGAAGGGGGGGGGGGGGAATCCTCCGGTGGCCGAACCGCACAATAACCCTGAGAGAGTGTTTCGGTGTGAGGCGGCGGAGGGGTGAAGTGGACTGCAGTAGTCGTCGTGGGGTTGTGGACCACTACGGCTTCGGCGGGGACGGAGCCTTTCCGTCGTTTCTAGGCCCCCGGTTAAAATACAATACAATACAGTACAACTCTGTCTTTTGATGATACCTTACACATGTCGCTTACAAAACTCACCCGCACACTAATCCCGCATTGCAGAAACAAACAACATGTGTTTAAGAATATACAACATCGTGTTCGATTATGTGAATCGCATAACGGAGGTCACTTTCAATAAATTTTGGGGGTTAGCCATTTTCCCATATGATTTCGTTACATTTCGTAAAGCTTATACATCAATACGTCAATGGGCGGTGAGAATCACCCAAGCGGCGGTAAAACATGTTTGATGCTGTCACTGTCTCTGTAACGTCCATGAATGACACTGTCCTTGGAAAGTTGCTTTCAGCGTGTAAGGGAGATGGGAAGCCATTTTCGAGCAGCAGCGCATCTCACTATACTATTCCAAACGTGATCAGTGGTACTAAGGCTAGATGAGTTGACCGAGCAGGCCATACAGTGCGTTTATTTGTTTTCTGTCCAATGTGTGGCCGAGCACAACCGTTTGAAAGATAGTTGTTTCATTGCCTATTACACCAACATAAAGGAACGCAAAATCCTCACCGTTTCTGTCTCCACTGATCCTACCATCAGACACTGAGGTCTGCTTATAATGTTACGGCCTCCTCCAATGCAAAAGCGCCTGTTGCCATTTTGTTATCTAATCCTATCACAAAAATAAAGAAGAAACTGCTCCATTCTAAGCAGTTCAGTTTACGTATTAGTGTGTTTACTTCAAGCGCTCCAACTGCTGGTGAGTGCTGCATTATAAACACACCAAACAAAATACGCTGAAGAGCCAAAGAAACTGGTACATCTACCTAATATCGCGTAGATCCCCCGCGAACACGCAGAGCTGCCACAACACGACATGCATGGACTCGACTAATGTCTGTAGTAGTGCAGGAGGGAACTGACACCATGAATCCTGCAGGACTGTCCATAAATACGTAAGAGCACGAGGGGGTGTAGATCTCTTCTGAACAGCACGTTGCAAGGCAGCCCAGATGTGTTCAATAATGTTCATGTTTGGGGAGTTTGGTGGCCAGCGGAAGTGTTTAAACTCGGAAGAGTGTTCCTGGTGCCACTCTGTAGCAATTCTGGACCTGTGAGGTGCTGCATTGTCCTGATGGAATCGCCCGTCGGAACGTACAATGGATATGAATAGATGTAGGTGATCAGACAGGATGCTTGCGTACGTGTCACCTGTCAGAGTCATATCTAGATGTATCAAGGGTCCCAGATCACTCCAACCGCACACGTCCCACACCATTACAGAGCCTCCACTAGCTTGAACAGTCCCCTGCTCACATGCGGGGCCCACGAATTCATGCGGTTGTCTCCATACCCGTAAACGTCCATCCGCTCGATACTGTTTGAAACGAGACTCGTCGGGCCACCCAACATGTTCCCAGTCATCAACAGTCCAATGTGGGGGCCCAGGCGAGGCGTAAAACTTCGTGTCGTGCAGTCATCAAGGGTACACGAGTGGACCTTCGTCTCCGAAAGACCATATCGACGATGTTTCATTGAATGGTTCGCACGTTGACACTTGTTGATGCCCCAGCATCGAAATTTGCAGCAATTTGCCAAAGGGTTGTACTTCTGTCACGTTGAACGATTCTCTTCAGTAGTCGTTGATCCCGTTATTGCAGGATTTTTTTCCGGCTCTTTTTCCCGCCGCAGCGATGTCGGCGCTTTGTTGTTTTCCCGGATTCCTGATATGCTCTGTCCACTCGTGAAATAGTTGTATGGGAAAATCCCCACTTCATCGCTACCTCGGAGATGCTGTGTCCCATCGCTCATGCGCCGACTGTAACACCACGTTCAAATTCACTTAAATAATTTTGGTAACCTGCCACTGTCTCAGCAGTAACCGATCTAACAACTGCACCAGACACTTTTTTTTTTAAATATAGGCGTTGCCGACAACAACACCGTATTCTCTGAATTTGAATACGCATGCTTATACCAGTTTCTTTGGCGCTCTCCATGCTACTTTATCCTGTGCAAGATTTTTCATCTCCCAGTACCTACTGCAGCCTACATCCTTCTGAATCTGCTTGGTGTATTCATCTCTTGGTCTCCCTCTACAATTTTTACCGTCCACGCTGCCCTCCAGTACTAAATTGGTGATCCCTTGATGCCTCAGAACATGTCCTACCAACCGATCCCTTCTTCTAGTCAAGTTGTGCCACAAGCTCCTCTTCTCCCCAATTCTATTCAATACCTCCTCATTAGTTATGTGATCTACCCATCTAATCTTCAGCATTCTTCTGTAACACCACATTTCGAAAGCTTCTATTCTCTTCTTGTCTAAACTATTTATCGTCCATGTTTCACTTCCATACATGGCTACACTCCATACAAATACTTTCAGAAACGACTTCCTGACACTTAAATCAATACTCGATGTTAACAAATTTCTCTTCTTCACAAATGCTTTCCTTGTCATTGTCAGTCTACATTTTATATCCTCTCTACTTCGACCATCAGTTACTTTTCTCCCCAAATAGCAAAACTCCTTTACTACTTTAAGTGTCTGATTTCCTAATCTAATTCCCTCAGCATCACCCGACATAATTCGACTACATTCCATTATCCTCGTTTTCCTTTTGTTGATGTTCATCTTATACCCTCCTTTCAAGACACTGTCCATTCCATTCAACTGCTCTTCCAAGTCCTTAGCTGTCTCTGACAGAATTACAATGTCATCGGCAAACCTCAAAGTTTTTATTTCTTCTCCATGGATTTTAATACCTACTCCGAACTATTCTTTTGTTTCCTTTACTGCTTGCTCAATATACAGATTGAATAGCATCGGGGAGAGGCTGCAACCCTGTCTCACTCCCTTCCCAACCGCTGCTTCCCTTTCATGTCCCTCGACTCTTATAACTGCCTCCTGGTTTCTGTACAAATTGTAAATAGCCTTTCGCTCCCTGTATTTTACCCCTGTCACCTTCAGAATTTGAAAGAGTATTCCAGTCAACATTGTCAAAAGCTTTCTCTAAGTCTACAAATGCTAGAAACGTAGGTTTGCCTTTCCTGAACCTTTCTTCTAAGATAAGTCGTAAGGTCAGTATTGCCTCACGTGTTCCAACATTTCTACGGAATCCAAACTGATCTTCCCCGAGGTCGGCTTCTACCAGTTTTTCCATTCGTCTGTAAAGAATTCGCGTTATTATTTTGCAGCTGTGACTTATTAAACTGATAGTTCGGTAATTTTCACATCTGTCAACACCTGCTTTCTTTGGGATTGGAATTACTATATTCTTCTTGAAGTCTGAGGGTATTTCGCCTGTCTCATACATCTTGCTCACCAGATGGTAGAGTTTTGTCAGGACTGGCTCTCCCAAGGCCGTCAGTAGTTCTAATGGAATGTTGTCTACTCCCGGGGCCTTGTTTCGACTTAGGTCTTTCAGTGCTCTGTCGAACTCTTCACGCAGTATCATATCTCCCATTTCATCTTCATCTACATCCTCTTCCGTTTCCATAATATTATCCTCGAGAACATCGCCCCTGTATAGACCCTCTATATACTCCTTCCACCTTTCTGCTTTCCCTTCTTTGCTTAGAACTGGGTTTCCATCTGAGCTCTTGATATTCATGCAAGTGGTTCTCTTTTCACCAAAGGTCTCTTTAATTTTCCTGTAGGCAGTATCTATCTTACCCCTCATGAGATAAGCCTCTACATCCTTACATTAGTCCTCTAGCCATCCCTGCTTAGCCATTTTGCACTTCCTGTCGATCTCATTTTTGAGACGTTTGTATTCCTTTTTGCCTGCTTCACTTGCTGCATTTTTGTATTTTCTCCTTTCATCAATTAAATTCAGTATCACTTCTGTTACCCAAGGATTTCTACTAGCCCTCATCTTTTTACCACTTGCTCCTCTGCTGCCTTCACTATTTCAGTGTAGTAGTCATGTATAAAACATTATTGGACTTTTTGCGGCCACAGTTCAGAGTAAAATGTCGAGCTTTCGACGATTACCTCCATCGTCTTTGTTAGGAGTAACTCACTGTCTCAAACTGCTGCTGTGGTGGCACAGCGGATATATTTTTGCAGTGTATGGAAGCGAGCTCTTGATGCAGAGAAGAGGCAGACATATTCGTCGCAATGTTTACGCTACAACGGGAGCGATGGCGCCACTAATGCACACGCTGACAACATCTGCGACAGCATTACGTGATTAACGACCAATCGGCAGCCGTCTACGGGCTGTGTAAGGCTAGGCGCAAATTGAGACGCGTATAGCACGTGTGACGTGACACGACACTGAACCGAAACGCGCGCAACCTGTTATCTTTCTCAAACGATTTTACAGAAACTATTCTCTGAAAATATATGATTTTTGGCTTACTTGTAGCGGTATATGTCAGCTTCGTGGCGAAGTGCCCATCACCTCGCTAATGACCATTCTTATTGTGATGTACACATTTTAGTAAGACACTACGCAAAACTCAAAAAGTTTGCAACGAAAATTAGGGGTCGCTTTGATATTGCGTTTGGTGCGTATTGCACCGTATGTTGCTGCGTATGAAATTTAGCTAACATGCTGAATTTTTGTTTAGACTTGGGAGGAGGTCTCAATCTGCCTCCGATCTCGAGAAAACGGATCCCATGTAGCGCGCTCACTTCCGATCTCACGCCCGCGAGAATGAAATACTTGCAACATCCCTCATATCTCCTAAACCGCTCGAGACATCAAAACGAAAGTTTGGCGAATGATAGCACACAAGGAGGAGAGTGTTTTGCCAATTATTGGACACAGGGAACTTTCTTATCTGTGGCGATACATCACTACTTATACTTCTTTTATTTATTTCACTCCAGAGACTGTAATTTTAAAGAGTTATCGACAGCTAGCGAAACAAGAGCTTCCTAGTATGAAAAGAAACAGGAAATTTCTTCTTTTATGTTACTGCAAACCGATTCTATGAGGTTTTCCCTAAGCTATCGAGCTCTGTGATTGCCAATTACTTGTTTAATGAGGCCCTCTGTTTCGGAATTCTGTCTCAATAGCTGCTGTGAGATGAGTTTGGCAAATTACATTGTGACAAAGGAAGTACAATTAAACCAGTCACCAACAGAAATGTGGCCTTTACTCATAAATGGTGATGCTTCTTCGAATGAGAAAAGTTAACAACTCACACAAAAACAGATGGCAATTCTGTTGGAATTTTGGTGGAATACCCGTAACCCATCGTATTTTTAAGACTGAGCGACTGGAATGGAAACTTACGAAAGGATTTTATTTCTTCTCTTGATCTGAGCAGTATTAAAATAATGACGAGCGTTTCTTCAGGTGGAATGTTAGGCACATGCCAGATACTAGTTACTCACCTACGGCTTGCCAAACTGACAATGCATGATCGCGAATAAAATAGTTGTTATTGAGAAAAATAAACAATTGATCTGTCGCACAACACAATGGTCAGTGTACTGTCAGCAGCGAAGGACAATGTGCGCGACAGGAATGCACAAGCTAGCCATGTGTGCCTTGTGAGTTGGAGATCGAAAAACATTGTCATGAAAGTAGATCTGCCTTTGTCAGCAGCACATTTCAACAAATTAAATATATCTAATCATAACACTCTTTTAGGATATTCCTACTTTCGTAATAATACAGACCATTTTCTTCATTTGTGTAGCCTGTTGTATAATTAGTTTATTAATGCTGATAATGTCCATGCAACAATTGAAATGCTTTTTCTCATCACGGCGAACCAATTAAAACATTGTTATTTGTGACTGCTTTTCGACTGTTTCTAGCTTGCAGTATATGACGTTCACATGCATGTAGTACAGTGTGTCGTATTACATTATTACATCCATATCAGAGTAATCACAGTGAACCTAATATACTTCAGATCTTGGACGCTTTTTACCAGAAGCACAAAGGGATCACACCTGTGGAGATTATCCGTTTCTAGATTTTTGTAACACATCGTACAGATACTCTAGCTTACTAGGCAGCGAGAAGATAACCTTGTTTTACTTTCCTGCCTTGATTCTTAATCACGTGATTTTTCCTTATTCACTACCCTCTGTCTCTTGCGTACTGATAACATCGTGGAGGCATATGATGCAATTCCAGCTGCCAATGGCTCATCAGTTACTGAAGTATGCATTTCTCTTGACAAAAGAAAAACAAAACAAAACTATACAGATATAAATAACAGAAATGTATAACGTACTAACGAAGAAAGCTGGAGCGTTTAAATGGCGAAAACGAAACACTACCCAAAGGCAATAAAATTTAGTACACAGCAAGGCAAAATTTATCGTATGGGCAGCACTACCACTGCTCATATGCGCCGTTCCGATGTGAGCATTTGGCCGGGCTACTTTTCCGCTTCCCGACTCAAATTTCCCACGGTGCTAGCGAGAAACTGTGCCTCAACCACCTTCGACGTGGGGAGTCGCACGGACCGTGACAAGGCGCCTCAGACCGCGCGGCTACCCCGCGCGGCAGTGTCGTGTAGATGATTAACAAAAGTAGCATCATGGTTTTAAGGGTTCCGGGTGTTTTTCCTTTTCATTTAGTATTTTATAAATTTTCTAATTCCTTTATAGTTAATTTCACTCATTACTGACAATGCTTAAATTGCAAATATTGAAGTGTATGTTTTTATCTGTCTTACACAACTTTCTGTAGCTGTATAATAAATAATCAATAAATAATACTAGCCACTTTGGAGCGCTGTAGATGGTATAGCCTGTACAACTTCCACCGTTGACGTACGTCACGACAGTCAAGTGAAGAGAGTGTGCCAGTCGGTTGTGCACAGTCAGCACAGTAAAATGAGCTCAAGTGGACATGTGACAGAACAGCTGAAACGAGCCACAGTGTTTGGGCATGCCCATGACAACACCGTGAGTAAAATTGCTCGATTTGTTAGTTTAGTGGCACGGGCTGTCCAACACGTCTACAAGTAATGGTGTACCACTCGCAGCCATGTAAGAACAGGGAGGGATCGAAGATGAATGTCACGCTTTGTCGATGACGATTGGTTTCCAATCCGACAGCAGTTGGTACTGTTAGTGAATGCAGGGCCATCACAACCAGTTTACGAGACAACACTCTGCAAGGAACTGAGTTTAGTCGGCCTTTGGAGTCTGGTATCTCGCAAGAGTTCATTGCTCACAGAGACACGCAAACCTGCACGTCTTCAGTTTTTCCAACCAACAGTAGCCGAATGGAGGCGTGTAGTGTGGTCCGATTAGACGCGGTAAAGCCTCTTTCAAATGATAAATGGCGTCGAATGCAGAGAGTGGAATGGGTAATTCAGGCCGAAGGTGGTCCAGTTATGTTTTGGGAGCTTTCTTCGTACATGGCTACAAGCCACTCATTCAGGTAACCGTGAACATGAACAACGATATTAATTTCAGCGTTCTCGCTTATTAAATGTTGCCCTTTCTTCTGCATCTTCACAATGAGTGTGCTGTGGACAAACTCGTCTTCGAAACTGACAATAGCCGTGTTCACAGGACTGCACATATACCATCCCTATTTGAGGAGCACCTCAACTGGTCCGCTATATCATCCGATCGTAAATGGAATCGACATTCTATCTATTTGACAGATCTGCGGAATATAATCATCAATGAGTGATTGCAGCTGCGTACGGCATACCTGAACAAACTAGTGCACTCTCCTCCTCGCCGAATTTAGGCGCCGTCGTCGCTCAGCTTCCAGCATGCGGCCCTAGTTGACTCTTTAAGTGTATCATTGGTTCCAATTCGTGCCTTGCCGTCGTGAAACTATCAATGGCTGCCTATCTGATGTCGAAGACAAGGTGTGAATTTAAATGCCACTGCTGCCAAGAACCATGACGGCGAACATACACACCAACTGACAAGGGCTGGAACCAACACTGATGCACGACTTACATCTCAGGCTAACGTGTTGTTCAGTCCTTAAAAAAATGTCATCAACATCCTGCAGGTCCACAAAATGATCCACTTAACAGTCAGTCGGGTAAGTGATGATCATAAATGCTGTTGTACAACGCTAATGAGCGCAATAGGATGCTAGAGACAACTGTCCACTATTTAAAACATCGCTCACAGACGTGTACTCAAGATTATCATGTTTGGTACGTGGTTTCTACACACTAAATGATTGAAACTATTGTTCTGTATCAGTGTCACTCCAGTAATGTGGTGTTTCTACTTCCCAAGCTTAGTGGTGTCCATTTTTCATGTTTCACCAGTATATCATCCAAAGATATTGCTCTTTCTCTACCTTATTGAAGCTCGTGAGTTGTATTGTTATGAGAGTTCTTGCATCAATCCTTTATGTGATGACTACATCACTTCAGACGATACCAATTTTGGAAGTAGGGAAGGTAATATTTTATTATACTAAAAATAACTAAAAATACTTGAAATTCCGAGGCTTGGAAATTAAAAAGGTTTTGCTACATGTCAAATATTTCTCTCAAAAGAGAAAAAAATATTACCGTACTGTCGATTATTAGGTCACTAGAGACGGAGTACAGGTTGGGATTTTGGAACGATGGAGAAGGAAATGACCTGTGTCCTTTCAAAGCAACCATCTCAGCCTTTACCTTAAGCGACATAGGGAAATCACGGAAGCCCCAATGTGGCTCAGAGACTGTAATTGCCAGAACCAGATGAGTCAGTCATCCTTGCTACGAAACTACATCATGTTTTGAGACTACTCACAGGTTGAATAACCCAACATGGGCAGGTGGTGACCATTTTACAAAAACTAGAGTTATGATCCTTAAGGATCGGGCGTGTTACGCTTGACTTTAATGTAGTTAATGTGGAATAGGAATTATGATTCTCACCGATGGCGAGGAGTTTCATCAGCCATTCTGGATTTCGAAGGAGAGTTAGTTGTCATTCATCCTAGGTGGGTACTGAACAATGCAACAGTTTCCTCGGAATAGGTTCAGTTCTTATCTGACTGTTGCCTCACCAAGCTGTGTGTGTTAGAATCTGGAAATGAACTGTTGACTACTATACATACTTCAGAATATGTATGACCTGTTGACAGATTTCTATGCTGATGCGAATGGACTTAATGTGTGTATTTTTTAGTTATGTGCACGCGATGACCACTTTAAAGTGTTCAATAACTCCAAAATGAGATGATAGTGTGAGACATGAAGGCTTTTGTCTAACCAGTACAGCGAAACTAGTTTTGATTTGTCGTGACTCTCACACACTTACTATTGAACTGTTCTCTCAAGACCATTTTCCTGTGACTGCGATTACTTTGGATAGAACCAACTGGTAGTTAAAAAGAGAGTTTGCTGTATATGTTGTCTACTGTATTGGACGAACCCTGTAGTTTCTCTGTGTATGATCAGATAGTTAAGCCCATATCAGTGGTGACAAATTTGTTGCGGATCAAAACGAGGTTGATGACCGTTTCAAAAACCACCAGACGGGCATACGAATGTATAATAGCAATTCGAATCCACGAATAAAACATGTTTCTCTCAACGAAGATGTAATTAAGTCACGTACTGAAATCGCTAGCGCCGCATTTCGCCTGTCGTAAGTGGACGGCACCAGCGGACATTATATGATGCCTGGGATAGATTGAAAAGAGCTGTTTATGGACGTCATGACCCACCAACCAGTCTGATGGATCTACGCCGAATCGCCGTTGAGGAGTGGAACAATCTGGAGCAACAGTGCCTTGATAAACTTGTGGATAGTATGCCACGGCGAATTCAGGCATGCATCAATGCAAGAGGTCGTGCTGCTGGGTCTTAGAAGTACCGGTTTGTACAGGAATCTGGACCACCACCTCTGAAGGTCTCGCTGTTTGGTGGTACAACATGCAGTGTGTGGTTTTCATGAGCAATAAAAAGGGTGGAAATGACGTTTATGTTGATCTCTATTCCAATTTTCTGTACAGGTTCCGGAACTCTCGGAACCGAGGTATGCAAAACTTTTTTTGATGTGTGTATAATTTCCACCGTTCCAAACTCTAATAGCGCGTGAGGAAAATAAACGAGAGACTATTTCGTTGACACCGTTACTGCAGAATGGTTGACTAAGTTGACGCAACCACAACCTCACCTGTGCTTGCACCGCTTCATCACTATCAAAGTCAAGTCCCGAAGGTGTTCTTTAAGGTCTGGAAACAGATGAAAATCGGATGGGGTCAAATGGGGACTGTATGGAGGATGACCGACTAGAGTGAACCCAAGGTGTCTTTGTGGACTCCTCGTATTAGAAACTCTATTACAGCACGCTGTTCCTCACGCACCGACATACACTGGTCAGTCAGAACATCATGATCACCTGCCTAATAACACTACGTCCTCCTTTGGCACTGATAACAGCGGCGACGTGTCTTACCATGGAAGCAGTGAGCAGGTCGTCGGACGGAGTTGGCACCACATCTGCACACACAAGTCATCTAATTCCCTTAAATTCCGGGGAGAGGGGCGATGAGCTCTGACGTCACACTCAATCACACCCCACATGTGTTCGATCGGATTCAGATCTGGCGAGTTGGGTGGGGAGGGGAGGGATGCAGCACATCAACTGGAACTCACCACTGTGTTCCTCGAACCACTCCATCACACTCCTGGCCTTGTAACATGGCGCATTATCTTGTTGAAAAATGCAGCTGCCATCGGGAAACATGATCATCACGAAGGGGTGTACGTGGTCTGCAACCAGTGTACGATACTCACGAGCTCCACTGGGCCCATGGATTCCCACGTGAATGTTCCCTAGAGCATAACGTACCCGGCGCCAGCTTGTCTCCGTCCCACAGTACAGGTGTCAAGGAGCTGTTCCCGTGGAAGACGACGATTCGTGCCCTCCTACGGGCATGATGTAGACGTTATCGGGATTCATCAGACCATGCAACGCTCTGCCACTGCGCCAACGTCCAGTGTCGATGGTCAAGTGCGCATTTCAGTCGTAGTTGCCGGTGTTGTGGTGTTAACGTTGGCACATACATGTGTCGTCTGCAGCGGAGGCCAATGGTTAGGAGTGTTCCGTGCACTGTGTGTTCAGACACACTTGTACCCTTTTTTTCATCAGTCTTCTGACTGGTATGATGCGGCCGCCACAAATTCCTCTCCTGTGCTAGCCTCTTCATCTCAGAGTAGCACCTGCAACCTACGTCCTCAATTACTTGCTGGATGTATTCCAATCTCTGTCTTCCTCTAAAGTTTTTGCCCTCTACAGCTCCCTCTAGTACCGTGGAGGTCATTCGCTCATGTCTTAACAGATGTCCTATCATCCTGTACCTTCTCTTTATCAGTGTTTTCCACACATTCCTTTCCTCTCCGATTCTGCGCAGAACCTCCTCATTCCTTACCTTATCAGTCTGAAGCACCACATCTCAAATGCTTCAAGTCTCTTCTGTTCCGCTTCCCACAGTCCATGTTTCACTACCATACAATGCTGTACACCAGACTACATTCTCAGAAATTTCTTTCACAAATTAAGGCCGATATTTGATATTAGTAGACTTCTCTTGGCCAGGAATTCCCTTTTTGCCATTGCTAGTCTGCTTTTGATGTCCTCCTTTCTCCGTCCTTCATTGGTCATTTTACTGCCTAGGTAGCACAATTCCTTAACTTCATTTACTTCGTGACCATCAATCCTGATGTTAAGTTTCTCGCTGTTCTCATTTCTACTACTTCTCATTACCTTCGTCTATCTTCGATTTATTCTCAATCCATACTCTGTACTCATTAGACTGTTCATTCCGTTCAGGAGATCATATAATTCTTCATTCTCACTCAGGATAGCAATGTCATCAGCGAATCGTATCATTGATATCCTTTCACCTTTAATTTTAATTCCACACCTGAATCTTTCTTTTATTTCCATCATTGCTTCCTCGATGTACAGATTGAACAGTAGGGGTGGAAGGCTACATCCTTGTCTTACACCCTTTTTAATACGAGCACTTCGTTCTTGGTCGTCCACTCTTATTATTCCCTCTTGGCTCATGTACATATTGTACATGACCCGTCTCTCCCTATAGCTTACCCCTACTTTTCTTAGAATTTGGAACATCTTGCACCATTTTACATTGTCGAACGCTTTTTCCAGATCCACAAATCCTATGAACGTGTCTTGATTTTTCTTTAATCTTGCTTCCATTATTAACCGCAACGTTAGAATTGCCTCTCTCGTGCCTTTACCTTTCCTAAAGCCAAACTGATCGTCATCTAGCGCATCCTCAGTTTTCTTTTCCATTCTTCTGTATATTATTCTTGTAAGCAACTTGGATGCATGAGCACTTAATCTGACTGTGCAGTAATTCTCGCACTTGTCAGCTCTTGCCGTCTTAGGAATTATGTGGATGATGCTTTTCCGAAAGTCAGATGGTATGTCGCCAGACTCAAAGATTCTACACACCAACGTAAATAGTCGTTTCGTTGCCACTTCCCCCAATGATTTTAGAAATTCCGATGAAATGTTATCTACCCCTTCTGACTTATTTGACCTTAAGTCTTTTACATTCTATTTCTAATACTGGATCTCTTATCTCGTCTGCGTCGACTGCTGTTTCTTCTTCTATCAAATCAGACAAATCTTCCCCGTCATAGAGGCTTTCAATGTATTCTTTCCACCTGTCTGCTCTCTCCTCTGCATTTACCAGTTGAATTCCCGTTGCACTCTTAATGTTATCACACTTGCTTTTAATGTCACAGAAGGTTGTTTTGACTTTCCTATATGCTGAGTCTGTCCTTCCGACAATCATTTCTTTTTCGATGTCTTCACATTTTTCCTGCAGCCATTTCGTCTTAGCTTCCGAGTACTTCCTATTTATTTCATTGCTCAGCACTTGTACTTCTGTATTCCCGAGTTTCCTTGAACATTTTTGTACTTCCTCCTATCATCGATCAATTGAAGTATTCCTTCTGTTACCCATGGTTTCTTCGCAGTTACCTTCTTTGTACCTATGTCTTCCTTCCCAACTTCTGTGATGGCCCTTTTAAGCGATGTCCATTCCTCTTCAACTATACTGCCTGCTCAGCTATTCCTTATTGCTGCATCTATAGCCTTAGAGAACTTCAACCGTATCACGTCATTCCTTAGTACTTCCGTATCCCACTTCTTTCCGTATTGATTCTTCCTAACTAATGTCTTAAACTTCAGCCTACTCTTCATCACTACTATATTGTGATCTGAGTCTATATCTGCTCCTCGGTACGCCTTACAATCCAGTATCTGATTTCGGAATCTCTGTCTGAGCATGCTGTAATCTAACTGAAATCTTCCCGTATCACTTGGCCTTTCCCAATTATACCTCCCCCTCGTGTGATTCTTGCACAGAGTATTTGCTATTACCAGCTGAAACTTGTCACACAACTCAATTAGTCTCCTTGCCCCAAGCCCATATTCTCCTGCAACCTTTTCTGCTACTCTTTACCCTACAACTGCATTGCAGTCTCCCATGGCTATTAGATTTTCGTCTCCCTTAACGTACTGTATTACCTTTTCAATATCCTCATATATTTTCTCTCTCTCTCTTCATCTTCAGCTTGCGACGTCGACATGTATACATGGACTATCGTTGTCGGTGTTGATTTGCTGGCGATTTTGATAAGAACAACCACATCACTGAACTATTCACAGTAACACACTCTCTGCCCTACCTTCCTATTCATAACGAATCCTACTCCCGTTATACGATTTTCTGCTGGTGTTGATATTACCCTACACTCATCTGACCAGAAATCTTTGTCTTCTTTCCACTTCACTTCACTGACCCCTACTACATTTATATTGAGCCTTTACATTTCCCTTTCCTGATTTTCTAGTTTCCCTACCACGTTCAAGCTTATGACATTCCACGCCCCGACTCGTAGAACGTTATCCTTTCGTAGATTATTCAATCTTTTTCTCATGGTAACTTCCCCCTTGGCAGTCCCCTCCCGGAGATCCGAATGGGGGACTATTCCGGAATCTTTTTCCAATGGAGAGATCATCATGACACCTCTTCAGCTACAAGCTACATGTCCTGTGGATACACGTTACGCGTCTTTAATGCAATGGTTTCTATTGCCTTCTGCATCCTCATGCCGTTGATCACTGCTGATTCTTCCGCCTTTAGGGGCAGTTTCCCACCCCTAGGACAAGAGAGTGGCCTGAACCTCTGTCCACACCTCCGCCCTCTTTGACAAGGCCGTTGGCAGGATGACGGTGACTTCTTATGCCGGAAGTCTTCGGCCGCTAATACTGATTATTAATCAAAATTTAAGCAGCGGCGGGATTCAAACCCGGTACCGAAGACGTTCTGATTATGAATCAAAGACGCTACCCCCCTTTTTTTGTTCTCATTTTGTTCGATATTGTTCTTTGCATTTGTTCGGTGCTGATGTCCTATGACACCTGTTCAAGTTCAGTGTTCTGCCGTTGGCTCAGTGTTTTTGGATAAAATTCCACGACTTATCGGTTGTTCGAGGAGTGGCCCCTAGACCACGGGTGTACTGTGTACTCTACACAGTATTTAAGTCTGGTTTTAGTTCGGCCACAGTTAGGTGCCTGTCCTGTTTTACCAAACTGCCCAGCCTACGACGTCTGACATCGGAAATGACCCAAGACGACTGGACGTAGTTTCACCTTAGATTAGCCACTCACCACAGCACTTCTCGAACAACCGATAAGTCGTGCAGTTTCCCACAGCCTCCGAGCCATCACAATCTCCCCTCGGTCAAACAAAGATATATCGCGCACCTTCCCCATTCTACAGACAGGTACTCCTGGTACTACATGTACCGTGCGTGTTTCTGACTAGCCGTCACTCTTCGTCAGGTGACGCTACTATCGCCTGGGCGGGGTTTATATCGATACTAGGTCGGTGGTCATAATGTTCTGGCTGATCAGTGTAGTTACGTTACCACCTCCATGTTACAAGCTACAGTTCGGATTCCGCTAGCGGCAGAGGATGAAAATATGTAGACACGAAGAATAAAGATGTAAAATATTATTAACACTCGTTTTATTTGAAAAATAGAAGAAAAGATTCGGAGGCATTACTTTGCAGCACTTTCTCGGGCTCTGAATCCATTCCGATTATGTCTTATTAGGGTGTTTTCTTCGAAGCATCTCATAATTTTTTAATCCAGTGTTGTTGTTGTTGTTATGGTCTTTAGTCCAAAGACTGGTTTGATACAGTTTATCCAAGTTACTCAATCCTGTGCAGGCGTCGTCATCTCTAACTACTGCAACCTACATCCTTATGAATCTACTTACTGTATTCAACTCTTGGTCTCCCTCTACGATTTTTACCTCCCACATTTCCCTTCAGTACTAAATTGGTGATCCCTTGATGCCTCAGAATGGGTCCTACCAACCGATCCCTTCTTCTAGTCAGGTTGTACCACAAAGTTCTCTTCTCCCAAATTTTATTCAGTACCTCCTCATTAGTTATGTACTCTACCGATCTAACCGATCTATTCTCTTCTTGTCTAAACTGCTTATCGTCCATGTTCCATTTCCATACCTGGCTACATTCCATACAAATACTTTCAGAAAAGACTTCCTGACATTTAAATCTATATCGATGTAACAAATTTCTCTTCTTCAGAAACGCTTTTCTTGCAATTGCAATTCTACATTTTATATCCTCCTTACTTCGACCATCATCAGTTATTTTGCTGGTCAAATTGCAAAATTCATTTACTACTTTAACTGCCTCATTTGCTAATCTAATCCCCTCAGAATCACCTGATTTAATTCGACTACATTCCATTATACTCGTTTTGCTTTTGTTGATGTTCATCTTATATCCTCCTTTCGAGACATTGTCCATTCCGTCCAACTGCTTTTCCAAGTCCTTTGGTGTCTCTGACAGAATTACAATGTCATCGGCAAACCTCAAAGTTTTTATTTCTTCTCCCTGGATTTTATTTCCTACTCCAAATTTTTCTTTTGTTTCCCTTACTGCTTGCTGCTTGCTCAATATACAGATTGAATAACATCGGAGAAAGGCTACATCCCTGTCTCACTCCCTTCCCAACCACTGCTTCTGTTTCGTGCCCCTAGACTATTATGACTGTCATTTGATTTGTGTACAAATAGTAAATAGCCTTTCGCTGCCTGTATTTTATCCCTGTCACCTTCAGAATTTGAAAGAGTATTCTAGTCAACATTGTCAAAAGCTTTCTCTAAGTCTACAAATGCTAGAAACGTAGGTTTGCCTTTCCTTAATCTATTTTCTATGATAAGTCGTAGGGTGAATATTGCTTCACGTGTTCCAACATTTCTACAGAATCCAAACTGATCTTTCCCAAGCTCGGCTTCTACCAGTTTTTCCGTTCTTCTGTAAAGAATTCGTACTAGTATTTTGCAACCGTGAAATATTAAACTGACAGTTCGGTAATTTTCGCGCTGTATCGCATGCAGCTCGTTAATCCAATATATGTTCCAAAATCCTTCAAGTAATACGTAGATCATATAGACTGTGTTTAATGAACACATTATTATTGTTTTCGTGGTATTTAAAACCATTTTACATTATAGTCTGCACGGGGTGTTAATCTTCTAGCTAGTTTTAACTTTACTTAATAGGTTGTTGGAGTCTAATGTAGTACAAAAATTTGTTGTATTTTCGCAATACAACACTAATAGGCACGGTAAGAGTAGTATCGTCGAATCAAGCGAATGTGAATGATTTATTCCTTCGAAGTACAAGTCGATATGCTTCTCATTTACAGAGAATGCCAACGAAATTCAGTGAGAGCTAGACACTTATACGCTGAAAGATATCCTCAGTGTACTCTCCCTAAAAATCGTACATTTAAGTATTGTATAATAAATTGAGAACAACTGGACCTTCAACGCATGGGAAACATATCTGGCAAAGGAAAGTTACTAACGAGGACACGGAAATTGGTACTCTTGCCACTGTGGTTTGAGATCCTTGTGTTAGTTCGCGTCTAATCGCAAGGTAATCTGGCATGAGCCAGAGTAATGCTGTACGTGTTCTTCATCGCCGTAAGTATCATCCTTACTATATCAGTCTCCACCAAGAATTAGCTGGTATGGATTGTATGCGTCGCACTGAATGTTGCCGATGGGCTGAAGTGCAGATTCAGGGAGATGGTACATTTATTAATTTGATTTTACTTACTGACGAGGCTACATTCACTAACCATAGAAATGTTAATTTGCATAACATGCATTATTGGGCAACTGAAAATCCACGTTGGCTGCGGCAAGTTGCACACGAAAAACCGTGGTCGGTGAATGTATGGTGTGCGATTCTGGAGGACTTAATTATAGGCCCCTATTTTATTGAAGGAAATCTTAATGGTAGGAAAAAGACCACATTTCTGCTAGAAAAATTAGGTCTGTTATTGGAAGAAATACCTTCAGCAACAAGGAACACAAAGTGGTATCATCACGATAGGTGTCCGACACTTTTTGCTGATGGCCAGAAATGAGTTGGAGAGACAATTCCCAAATAGTTGGATTGGACGCCGAGGAAATGTGTCGTGGCCTGCTCGTTCGCAGGACTTGACGCCTCTAGAATTTTTCCTGTGTGGATTCGTAAAAGACATTGTTTATAAAGACGTTCCAACTACACCTGAAGATAGCGAGAGAGAATTGTCAGAGGATGTGCTTCGATAAGTGCCGATGTGATAAGGAATACCACTCAATCCCTTATAGGAAGATTGCAGCACTGCATTTATACCAATAGTCATCACTTCGAACACCTTCTGTAAATAGACGATCATGCGACCTTTGTGACCTTCGTTGACCTTTAAGACCTTACTGTTACACATCAATGGATTCGTCTCGGTAGCCACTAAGAATCATAAAAGAAGGTTGTATACCTGGAAGAATCCTGGAGATACTAAAAGGTATCAGCTAGATTATATAATGGTAAGACAGAGATTTAGGAACCAGGTTTTAAATTGTAAGACATTTCCTGGGGCAGATGTGGATTCTGACCACAATCTATTGGTTATGAACTGCAGATTGAAACTGAAGAAACTGCAAAAAGGTGGGAATTTAAGGAGATGGGACCTGGATAAACTGAAAGAACCAGAGGTTGTAGAGAGTTTCAGGGAGAGCATAAGGGAACAATTGACAGGAATGGGGGAAAGAAATACAGTAGAAGAAGAATGGGTAGCTCTGAGGGATGAAGTAGTGAAGGCAGCAGAGGATCAAGTAGGTAAAAAGACGAGGGCTAATAGAAATCCTTGGGTAACAGAAGAAATATTGAATTTAATTGATGAAAGGAGAAAATACAAAACTGCAGTAAATGAAGCAGGCAAAAAGGAATACAGACGTCTCAAAAATGATATCGACAGGAAGTGCAAAATGGCTAAGCAGGGATGGCTAGAGGACAAATGTAAGGATGTAGAGGCTTGTCTCACTAGGGGTAAGATAGATACTGCCTACAGGAAAATTAAAGAAACCTTTGGAGAGAAGAGAACCACTTGTATGAATATCAAGAGCTCAGATGACAACCCAGTTCTAAGCAAAGAAGGGAAGGCAGAAAGGTGGAAGGAGTATATAGAGGGTTTATACAAGGGCGATGTACTTGAGGACAATATTATGGAAATGGAAGAGGATGTAGATGAAGACGAAATGGGAGATAAGATACTGCGTGAAGAGTTTGACAGAGCACTGAAAGACCTGAGTCGAAACAAGGCCCCGGGAGTAGACAACATTCCATTTGAACTACTGATGGCCTCGGGAGAGCCAGTCATGACAGAACTCTACCATCTGGTGAGCACGATGTATGAGACAGGCGAAATACCCTCAGACTTCAGGAAGAATATAATAATTCCAATCCCAAAGAAAGCAGGTGTTGACAGATGTGAAAATTACCGAACTATCAGTTTAATAAGTCACAGCTGCAAAATACTAACGCGAATTCTTTACAGACGAATGGAAAAACTGGTAGAAGCCGACCTCGGGGAAGATCAATTTGGATTCCGTAGAAATGTTGGAACACGTGAGGCAATACTGACCTTACGACTTATCTTAGAAGAAAGATTAAGAAAAGGCAAACCTACGTTTCTAGCATTTGTAGACTTAGAGAAAGCTTTTGACAATGTTAACTGGAATACTCTCTTTCAAATTCTGAAGGTGGCAGGAGTAAAATACAGGGAGCGAAAGGCTATTTACAGTTTGTACAGAAACCAGATGGCAGTTATAAGAGTCGAGGGGCATGAAAGGGAAGCAGTGGTTGGGAAGGGAGTAAGACAGGGTTGTAGCCTCTCCCCGATGTTATTCAATCTGTATATTGAGCAAGCAGTAAAGGAAACAAAAGAAAAATTCGGAGTAGGTATTAAAATTCATGGAGAAGAAGTAAAAACTTTGAGGTTCGCCGATGACATTGTAATTCTGTCAGAGACAGCAAAGGACTTGGAAGAGCAGTTGAACGGAATGGACAGTGTCTTGAAAGGAGGATATAAGATGAACATCAACAAAAGCAAAACGAGGATAATGGAATGTAGTCAAATTAAGTCGGGTGATGCTGAGGGAATTAGATTAGGAAATGAGACACTTAAAGTAGTAAAGGAGTTTTGCTATTTGGGGAGTAAAATAACCGATGATGGTCGAAGTAGAGAGGATATTAAATGTAGACTGGCAATGGCAAGGAAAGCGTTTCTCAAGAAGAGGAATTTGTTAACATCGAGTATAGATTTAAGTGTCAGGAAGTCATTTCTGAAAGTATTTGTATGGACTGTAGCCATGTATGGAAGTGAAACATGGACGATAACTAGTTTGGACAAGAAGAGAATAGAAGCTTTCGAAATGTGGTGCTACAGAAGAATGCTGAAGATAAGGTGGGTAGATCACGTAACTAATGAGGTGGTATTGAATAGGATTGGGGAGAAGAGAAGTTTGTGGCACAACTTGACTAGAAGAAGGGATCGGTTGGTAGGACATGTTCTGAGGCATCGAGGGATCACAAATTGGAGGGCAGTGTGGAGGGTAAAAATCGTACAGGGAGACCAAGAGATGAATACACTAAGCAGATTCAGAAGGATGTAGGTTGCAGTAGATACTGGGAGATGAAGAAGCTTGCACAGGATAGAGTAGCATGGAGAGCTGCATCAAGCCAGTCTCAGGACTGAAGACCACAACAACAACAACAGCCACTAACAGAAAATAAGTACCAAACTATAGCATCCCAATTAAAAAAAACAAAGTTGACCTTCATATCTCTGAAGCTACTCCACCTAGCAACAAAAACCCAACGTCATGTTATTGCCCCCGTTATCGTATGCAACTTTTGTCCCACAAACTTTTCAGCTCCTATCATAATTCCGGAGTTATTCTTGGTGGCAATAGTTTGTGACTCACTCTGTATAAACGGGTAGACAACGGCGCTACGATCGGCAACGCCTATATAAGACATCAAGTGTCTGGCGCAGTTGTTAGATCGGTTACTGCTGCTACAGTGGCAGGTTATCAAGATTTAAGTGAGTTTGAACGTGGTGTAGTTGGCGCACGAGCGATGGGACACAGCATCTCCGAGGTAGGGATGACGTGGAGATTTTCCCGTACGATCATTTCACGAGTGTACCGTGAATATCAGGAATCCGGTAAAACATCAAATCTCCGACATCGCTGCGGCCGGAAAAAGATCTTGCAAGAACGGGACCAACGACGACTGGAGAGAACCGTTCAACGTAACAGAAGTGCGACCCTTCCGCAAATTGCTCCGTATTTCAGTGCTGTGCCATCAGTAAGTGTCAACGTGCCAACCATTCAACGAAACAGCATCGATATGTGCTTTCGGAGCCGAAGTCCCACTCGTTTACCCTTGACGAGTGCACGACACAAAGCTTTACGCATCCCTTGGGCTCGTCGGCACCGACATTGGACTGTTGATGACTGTGTAAGTAGGCTGTTTATATTTTCTTATTGGCAATGTTACGTAGCGCTCTGTATGAAAATCACTGGCTGTGCTGTGTGCAGCCTGTGGCTAGTTTGCATTGTTGTCTGCCATTGTAGTGTTGGGCAGCGGCAGCTGGATGTGAACAGCGCGTAGCGTTGCGCAGTTGGAGGTGAGCCGCCAGCAGTGGTGGATGTGGGGAGAGAGATGGCGGAGTTTTGTAATTTGTCATGAACTTCTATATATATTATGACTATTAAGGTAAATACATTGTTTGTTCTCTATTAATATCTTTCATTTGCTAACTATCCCTATCAGTAGTTAGTGCCTTCCGTAGTTTGAATCTTTTATTTAGCTGGCAGTAGTGGCGCTCGCTGTATTGCAGTAGTTCGAGTAATGAAGATTTTTGTGAGGTAAGTGATTTCTGAAAGGTGTAGTTTAATGTTACTCAGGGCCATTCTTTTGCAGGGATCTTTGATAGTCAGATTGCGTTGCGCTAAAAACATTGTGTGTCAGTTTAAGCACAGTCTTGTATAAATTGTTCTAAGGGGACGTTTCAACTGGAAACATGTTGCCTGGTCGGACGAGTCTCGTTTCAAATTGTATCTAACGGATGAACGTGTACAGTTATGGAGACAGCCTCATGAATCGATGGACCCTGCATGTCAGCAGAGGACTGTTCAAGGTGGTGTAGGCTCTGTAATGGTATGGGGCGTGTGCAGTTGGAGTGATATGAACCCCTGATACGTCTAGATACGACTCTATGACAGGTGACACGTTCACAAGCATACTGTTTGGTCACCTGCATCCATTCATGTTCGTTGTGCATTCTGACAGACCTGGACAAATGCAGCAGGACAATGCGACACCACATACGTGCAGAATTGCTGCAGAGTGGCTTCAGGAAGACTCTTCTCAGTTTAAACACTTCCACTGGCAACGAAACTCCCTAGACATGAACATTATTGAGCATATCTGGGATGACTTGCAACGTGCTGTTCAGAAGAGATCTCCACCCCCTCGTACTCTCATGGATTTATGGACAGCCCTGCAGGATTCATGGTGTCAGTTCCCTCCAGCACAACTTCAAACATTAGTCGAGTCCATGCCACGTCGTATTGTGGCACTTCTGAGTGCTCGCGGGGACCCTACACGATATTAGGCAGGTGTACCAGTTTCTTTGGTTCTTTAGTGTATATTTTTGCTTCAGGTCATTAAAAATCTTTTCGGTACCGATTTCACAAGTTACCATGTCATCATCAGATGATCTGTTTAAGAAAGAATGAAGGAAAGAGGGGGATATTGAAACAGAAACGAAGTTACAAATCTAGCTTGAATACAGACCTATACACAAGCGGCAAGACGCAGTCAATACCTTCGCTGTGCAGTGCCGATGGTACTGTTACCGACGACTGTGCCGCTGAAGCGGAGTTATTGAAC
Organism: Schistocerca cancellata; assembly: GCF_023864275.1. NCBI lineage: Eukaryota > Metazoa > Arthropoda > Insecta > Orthoptera > Acrididae > Schistocerca > Schistocerca cancellata. Next base: position 753,410,813 of record NC_064629.1, on the reverse strand, counting down.
GCAGTTTTCCGAAATTCCTTCACCAGGGAAGACGAATGGAATATTCCAGAATTTGAAACACGAACAGCTGCTAGCCTGAGTTTCTTAGAAGTAGATACCTTAGGGGTTGCGAAGCAACTCAAATCGCTTGATACGGGCAAGTCTTCAGGTCCAGATTGTATACCGATTAGGTTCCTTTCAGATTACGCTGATACAATAGCTCCCTACTTAGAAATCATATACAACCGCTCGCTCTCCGATAGATCTGTACCTACAGATTGTAAAATTGCGCAGGTCGCACCAGTGTTTAAGAAGGGTAGTAGGAGTAATCCATCGAACTACAGTCCTATATCATTGACGTCGGTTTGCTGTAGGGTTTTGGAGCATATACTGTATTCAAACTTTATGAATAAACCTCGAAGGGAACGATCTATTGATACGTAATCAGCATGGTTTCAGAAAACATCGTTCTTGTGCAACGAAGCTAGCTCTTTATTCGCACGAAGTAATGGCCGCTATCGACAGGGGATCTCAAGTTGATTCCGTATTTCTAGATTTCCGGAAAGCTTTTGACACCGTTCCTCACAAGCGACTTCTAATCAAGTTGCGGGCCTATGGGGTATCGTCTCAGTTGTGCGACTGGATTCGTGATTTCCTGTCAGGAAGGTCGCAGTTCGTAGTAACAGACAGCAAATCATCGAGTAAAACTGAAGTGATATCAGGTGTTCCCCAGGGAAGCGTCCTGGGACCTCTGCTGTTCCTGATCTATATAAATGACCTGGGTGAGAATCTGAGCAGTTCTCTCAGGTTGTTCGCAGATGATGCTGTAATTTAGCGTCTAGTAAGGTCATCCGAAGACCAGTATCAGTTGCAAAGCGATTTAGAAAAGATTGCTGTATGGTGTGGCAGGTGGCAGTTGACGCTAAATAACGAAAAGTGTGAGGTGATCCACATGAGTTCGAAAAGAAATCCGTTGGAATTCGATTACTCGATAAATAGTACAATTCTCGAGGCTGTCAATTCAACTAAGTACCTGGGTGTTAAAATTACGAACAACTTCAGTTGAAAAGACCACATGGATAATATTGTAGGGAAGGCGAGCCAAAGTTTGCGTTTCATTGGCAGGACACTTAGAAGATGCAACAAGTCCACTAAAGAGACAGCTTACACTACACTCGTTCGTTCTCTGTTAGAATATTGCTGCGCTGTTTGGGATCCTTACCAGGTGGGATTGACGGAGGACATCGAAAGGGTACAAAAAAGGGCAGCTCGTTTTGTATTATCACGTAATAGGGGAGAGAGTGTGGTAGATATGATACGCGAGTTGGGATGGAAGTCATTAAAGCAAAGACGTTTTTCGTCGCGGCGAGATACACTCCTGGAAATGGAAAAAAGAACACATTGACACCGGTGTGTCAGACCCACCATACTTGCTCCGGACACTGCGAGAGGGCTGTACAAGCAATGATCACACGCACGGCACAGCGGACACACCAGGAACCGCGGTGTTGGCCGTCGAATGGCGCTAGCTGCGCAGCATTTGTGCACCGCCGCCGTCTGTGTCAGCCAGTTTGCCGTGGCATACGGAGCTCCATCGCAGTCTTTAACACTGGTAGCATGCCGCGACAGCGTGGACGTGAACCGTATGTGCAGTTGACGGACTTTGAGCGAGGGCGTATAGTGGGCATGCGGGAGGCCGGGTGGACGTACCGCCGAATTGCTCAACACGTGGGGCGTGACGTCTCCACAGTACATCGACGTTGTCGCCAGTGGTCGGCGGAAGGTGCACGTGCCCGTCGACCTGGGACCGGACCGCAGCGACGCACGGATGCACGCCAAGACCGTAGGATCCTACGCAGTGCCGTAGGGGACCGCACCGCCACTTCCCAGCAAATTAGGGACACTGTTGCGCCTGGGGAATCGGCGAGGACCATTCGCAACCGTCTCCATGAAGCTGGGCTACGGTCCCGCACACCGTTAGGCCGTCTTCCGCTCACGCCCCAACATCGTGCAGCCCGCCTCCAGTGGTGTCGCGACAGGCGTGAATGGAGGGACGAATGGAGACGTGTCGTCTTCAGCGATGAGAGTCGCTTCTGCCTTGGTGCCAATGATGGTCGTATGCGTGTTTGGCGCCGTGCAGGTGAGCGCCACAATCAGGACTGCATACGACCGAGGCACACAGGGCCAACACCCGGCATCATGGTGTGGGGAGCGATCTCCTACACTGGCCGTACACCACTGGTGATCGTCGAGGGGACACTGAATAGTGCACGGTACATCCAAACCGTCATCGAACCCATCGTTCTACCATTCCTAGACCGGCAAGGGAACTTGCTGTTCCAACAGGACAATGCACGTCCACATGTATCCCGTGCCACCCAACGTGCTCTAGAAGGTGTAAGTCAACTACCCTGGCCAGCAAGATCTCCGGATCTGTCCCCCATTGAGCATGTTTGGGACTGGATGAAGCGTCGTCTCACGCGGTCTGCACGTCCAGCACGAACGCTGGTCCAACTGAGGCGCCAGGTGGAAATGGCATGGCAAGCCGTTCCACAGGACTACATCCAGCATCTCTACGATCGTCTCCATGGGAGAATAGCAGCCTGCATTGCTGCGAAAGGTGGATATACACTGTACTAGTGCCGACATTGTGCATGCTCTGTTGCCTGTGTCTATGTGCCTGTGGTTCTGTCAGTGTGATCATGTGATGTATCTGACCCCAGGAATGTGTCAATAAAGTTTCCCCTTCCTGGGACAATGAATTCACGGTGTTCTTATTTCAATTTCCAGGAGTGTATATTTACGAAATTTCAGTCACCAACTTTCTCTTCCGAATGCGAAAATATTTTGTTGAGCCCAACCTACATAGGTAGGAATGATCATCAAAATAAAATAAGAGAAATCAGAGCTCGAACAGAAAGGTTTAGGTGTTCGTTTTTCCCGCGCGTTGTTCGGGAGTGGAATGGTAGAGATAGTACGATTGTGGTTCGATGAACCCTCTGCCAAGCACTTAAATGTGAATTGCAGAGTAATCATGTAGATGTAGATACGAACTTGAATACGTAACATAATAAGCCGTCAATTGAAAAGGACCGGAGAAACGATCACAAAGTAAGACGCCTCTGCGTTCTGATTGCTGGACTGAAGAGTCCAGTTAACTATGTAACGGTATACATTGGATAACTCTTAAATCACAAGAATTTGATTAAAGAATACACAAAATAGTTCTGAGACAGTACCTTCTCAAAGTAAAAACTAACAAAAAAATACTGAACTGCTGGTATAGGTAAGCGAGACGTTTACTAGAAGCAGGCTAAATGACGTCGGTCTACAGGCTCGGGTATTCGAATTGCGAAATGGTGCACAGCTGGCGGTTGCTAATATATTCTGGACAGCCAGAATGCAACAACTGTCAAATCAAAATATTAGGCATGTACAAGCCAACAGAAATAGTTATCTAGTAATAGTTTGACTGAACAGCTGTTTCATTCTGGTTGTTCAGTGTACACGTGTGACCGCCAGCTCGCGGATGGAGTCTGCATGTTTCCTTCCTAGGCGTTGTCTTCGAGTAACCGACTACTATGCCACAGCCCGTCGATATCAGTGGGTCTCTCAGTCTAGTCTCTTCTTGTGAGGCGGAATGTCACCGGAAAGGAAAATCGATATTCTGGTAGTTCTTTGTGAGGTTGCATGACGGCAGCACAATTTGAATGAAGGTCCGTTCAAGTAATGACAAACAGCCGGGTTTTCCGATCTGCGTAGATGTAAATGCGTCCTCGACTGAGAGCAGTTTCACAGCAGAGGCTGAGAATACAGCGACAGCGTTATCGTGCAACCCTACAGACAACGTGTTCGCATTATCGGTACTGGTAGAAGCCAGTTTCGCAATTTACTATTTCGATCTAAATTTTCTGAGGCCAGTAATTAAACACGTATAGCATAACCGACCCTACAATCTACATGGACGTTTCTTACCGAAAAGCCTCGATGAATTCGCATTAGTGACGTGGCTAACCTGCTGTAGTTACCTATTTTTTACCTCAGTAGTATTTTACAGGACAGTTTTCACAACGTAACACGCCTCGGCGCGCCCTCCACAGACAGACTGGGAGCTTAACGTGTAACGTGTCACCTGTCGGTGTGAACCTACGACCAGTGAAGATGCAGACGGGAGACTGCGTGTTCTCCGCAGCTGATCGACGTGACTTATGCCCTGTGACCGCGTGGTCGCCGTTTCACAATGCTATCAGCTGCTTCTGCCAGCTGGCGCCATTCCCGCCAAGTTACGACTGTTTCCTCACCACCCATGCGCAGCTTTAAGCTAGCTCTGTACACCACACTGTCACATTCCAGTCGTAATCGCTCCACATCAGCAAGCTGGCGATGCATGTTAATCATCTGGTCACACAAGTTGACTGATTCGTCAAACCTTCCCTTGTTATTTGCAATATTCTGTGTAGATTTAGATTTTGCTTATATTAGAGAAACTGTTAACTGAAAAATGCTGAAGTCTCTTTTTTATTTTCAAGAAAAATCTGCATCGAGAGGCCAATTTTTTCTGCAATCTTAATGGAGTTCAGATAAATAGGAGCCAACGCCTGAAGTAGTCAAGTTTTGTTGGAGTATTGTACGTTAGATCATAAATAAAGATTGTTTATGTTGTTTGAAATCAAAATAAGAACGACTTCTGATTTTACCCCAGCTAACTCAAGCAAAGAGAAAATAAAAAACAGCAGACGGAAAAAATATTCTTACGTGAAAGAAATAAAAGAGTATAAGAAAAATGATTTGTAGTGAAGAAAAAGTGAACTTTTATTCGTGATCAGTTAACAGCTAAATATTACACAGATAAGCTAGTACTCGGAGATTAAAATTAACTATGATAAAAAATCGTTATAAAAACAAAGCATTCCAAAGATATTATAGGTCTATTAAGAATGGCAACAGTACGTTGCTAATTTGATATTGAGAGCCTTAAGACAAGATGGAGTGACTATTTAGCTTATGTTGAAGTCATCAATATTTGGGAAGTAAAAGGAAAGTAAAATACGTAACAGAAAGCAAAAGGAAGGAAAAGAAAGAAAAATCTTAAACAAAGAAATAGTTTATTAACATAAACCAACGATGATATTAACGACTATTTCGCTGTAGAATCTCTGTTCGGCTGAGCTTCTAAGTAACTTCGTATACGATCAACACAGACTGGGAGATATTATTTTACTCGAATAAAAAATGTCCGAATCTTGCGGGAAATAGGTAACATAGTAATTTATTTGTCTGACGAAGATATTGCATGTCAGGACGCGGTGAGAATATAATTGTGAGTTATTTTTCTTAATCCAGTCAACCATATCATCGTTCTCCGTGTCTGGGAGGCACCGTAATATTAAGGCGGTACAGTTTAAAAACGTACTTTAAGAAGTACCAAGGACTTATCCCTTTCTGCGTTTAATTTTGCTGTTAAGTGACAAAAATGGTTCAAATGGCTCTGAGCACTATGGGACTTAGCATCTTAAGTCATCAGTCCCCTAGAACTTAGAACTACTTAAACCTAACTAACCTAACGACATCACACACATCCATGCCCGAGGCAGGATTCGAACCTGCGACCGTAGCAGTCCCGCGGTTCCGGACTGCAGCGCCTAGAACCGCACGGCCACCCCGGTCGGCTGTTAAGTGACACAAAAAGAGATTCTACACTACTGGCCATTAAAATTGCTACACCAAGAAGAAATGCAGATGATAAACGGGTATTCATTGGATAAATATATTATACTAGAACTGACATGTGATAACATTTTCACGCAATTTGGGTGCATGGATCCTGAGAAATCAGTACCCAGAACAACCACCTCTGGCCGTAATAACGGCCTTGATACGCCTGGGCATTGAGTCAAACCGAGCTTGGATGACGTGTACAGGTACAGCTGCCCATGCAGCTTCAACACGATACCACAGTTCATCAAGAGTAGTGACTGGCGTATTGTGACGAGCCAGTTGCTCGGCCACCATTGACCAGACGTTTTCAATTGGTGAGAGATCTGGAGAATGTGCTGGCCAGGGCAGCAGTCTAACATTTTCTGCAACCAGAAAGGCCCCTACAGGATCTGCAACACGCGGTCGTACATTATCCTGCTGAAATGTAGGGTTTCGACGGGATCGAATGAAGGGTAGAGCCACGGGTCGTAACACATCTGAAATGTAACGTCCACCGTTCAAAGTGCCGTCAATGCGAACAGGAGGTGCCCGAGACGTGTAACCAGTGGCACCCCATACCATCACGCCGGGTCATACGCCAATATGGCGATGACGAATACACGCTTCCAATGTGCGTGCACCGCGATGTCGACAAACACGGATGCGACCATCATGATGCTGTAAACAGAACCTGGATTTATCCAAAAAATGGCGTTTTGCCATTCATGCACCCAGGTACGTCGTTGAGTACACCATCGCAGGTGCTCCTGTCTGTGATGCAGCGTCAAGGGTAACCGCAGCCATGGTCTCAGAGCTGATAGTCCATGCTGCTGCAAACGTCGTCGAACTGTTCCTGCAGATGGTGGTTGTCTTGCAAACGTCCCCATCTGTTGACTCAAGGATCGAGACGTGGCTGCACGATCTGTTACAGCCATGCGGATAAGATGCCTGTCATCTCGACTGCTAGTGATACGAGGCCGTTGGGATCCAACACGGCGTTCCGTATTAGCCTGCTGAATCCACCGACTCCATACTCTGCTAACAGTCATTGGATCTCGACCAACGCAAGCAGTAATGTCGCGATACGATAAACAGCAATCGCGATAGGCTACAATCCGACCTCTATCAATGTTGGAAACGTGATGGTACGCATTTCTCCTCCTTACACGAGGCATCACAACAACGTTTCACCAGGCAACGCCGGTCAACTGCTGTTTGTGTATGAGAAATCGGTTTGAAACTTTCCACATGTCAGCACGTTGTAGGTGTCGCCACCGGCGCCAATCTTGTGTGAATGCTCTGAAAAGCTAATCATTTGCACATCACAGCATCTTCTTCCTGTCTGTTAAATTTCGCGTCTGTAGCAATTTTAATGGCCAGTAGTGTTGATTTCCAATTAAAACAAACATACATTTGTTTCAAATACTGTAACATAAACTGGAGTAATGTGAGGCGAGGAATGTTTCACATCAGGGATGAGTAACATGAGGCCCACCCACAATTCGCATTAATTACATGCATCATACGATGAGGCATGGAGGCGCTCTGCCTCTGGAAATATGTCTCATCCTCCGTGAGACTCTCCCACGCATCCAGCACTAGCTCTGGGTGCCGGTGTCGGCCTTTGTAAGTAGATGTGACGCTTCGTTTTATACCACAAATTTTCAGTGCGATTCAAGTCCGGCACACTAACAAGCCAGTCGATCAGGTCGACGTTAGCCTGTTATTGCTGAACGATAAGAGGTCCTGCTGGGACTCGGTCACTTCATTGGGACAGCGCAGTGAAACCATCATACTGGATGAGTGGCACGACGCTGTTTCTCGTGGCGTGCATGTGCTGAGACATCCTGGCAGTAAATAACTGTGTCATATACCCGTCTCTAGCACAGTGTGTTATCATGATCGGCATATCTTGCCTATATTCGTGTAACGCTTGCAACACACAATATAAAAAAATTTATGGTATAGATGGGACGCGAACCTTAATTAGTTCCAGGGCAATCCATATCTTCAAACGCAGCCACGCGGCTAGCACGTAACTATACAGCTCTGCTCTTACTTGCACATTCGAGGGTGGAACATCTCGGCACTTCAAACAGATAGAAAAAATTATAGTGTGTTCATAAAACAATATGCGATACTCATAAGCAATCAAAGAAAATCAAAAGGTTTATAAATAAAATCGTTACAATATGAAGGGAACGAAGAGACTGCTGAAAGTGTGTTACACGTGGTGCTACCGCCGTTGCCAGTGTGAGTTGCTTTCCCACTGGTGCCCGCTGTAAACAAGCAAAGGTACCCGTGCTTATCAACACATGCAAACCGTTTTGTTTTGTCGAGTGCACACGGTCTGCAGAAAGTGGGCGGTACAGCCCTTTGGACGTGAACTAAAAAGTTTGGAAACATTTCCAACTAGAAATATGTCAGTAAAAACAGAATAATTATGTCTTGTGTTCTGTGAAACTGTGTTAGATTGTAGTCAGATGAGAGACACACCATACTGACGTCTTTTAACAAATCTCACACGAATTATCTTCAATCACAGCAGTTTCCCCAGCTCATCTGAACAGAATTTGTGTTGCGAACAGTCCTCCAAGTGACTGTATATGTTGGAGATATGAATCATTCATATGAGAAGATTGTAGGAAAGAGATACTCCGACAGTTGAAGAAATCGGGAGTATAATTTCTTGGTGATATGCTGAACCCTTATTCGAAAACTATGTACTTAGCTGGCCAAGTGTCAATTTACGAATCTCAGGATCCGGACTTCAGTCCTCGGTCGGACTTAGGATTATTTTCTGCCACTTGTCGCTTTTTAACACCTGGCAATATTTCAGTAATGTGAAAAATGGCATGTTCCACAGTGGTAAGGAGTCCGCATTTAAGCATGTGTCATCCTGTGACTATCTGGGTAAGTCATTTAAAAATCTGGCGCAATGCAAGGCACACCACACCCAAAAGGAAGGAAAATGGAGGAACAGGAATTAACGTCGGGTCGATAACGAGGCCATTAGAGATGGAGAATGACTTCGAATCGGGGGGAGGATAAGAAATGAAATCGCTATGTCCTTTCAAAAGAAATGTTCTCGCATTCGCTTTAGGCGATAGAGGGAGATCACGGAAAACCTATACCTGGATGGCCAGACGGGATTGAACTGCCCATCTCCAATTGGCTCGTGGCCAGAAAAGCACTGTGGTGTTTAAATCAAACTTCGAAATGAAAATAGTTTTATGTTTCACTTGTGTACACATATACATCAGATTATTCAAATAGACCATAGTGTCTGAACGTAGCCGGTTGCTGTTTTTGTACTCTCAATACGCCGCTCAATTTAGTAAAACGTAATCAGAAATTGCAAATGTTTACAGTTACAATGCGAGCTGTGGAGATAGTTTTTTTAGTATTTCTATGTGCGTTGTATATTTTCTGCCTATATTCTACTTTTAAATTTTGCAAATTTGTGGTAAGGTCTTGTGGGACCAAACATCTGAGGTCATCGGTCCCTAAGCTTACACACTACTAAATCTAACTAACGTACACTAGCGACAACACACACACACACACACCCATGCCCGAGGGAGGACTCGAACCTCCGGCGGGGAAAACCGCGCGAACCGTTACAAGGTGCCCCAGACCACGCGGCTCTACTTTTAAATCGTATATTGATTTTGTTTAATGATATGTTGTGTAGGTAGGATGACTGTGTACTAAATACAAAAAAGTACATTTGCTCGTAGGAATTTATTCGAATTTTTTTTCGATTTCTGTATCACTACCATGAACACGCATAATGAACGAGTTATTTACTAGTACTTAGCTTCTAGCATAATCCCAAGTGATTCTACAGTTAATTGTTATTTTATCGATAGGTTCAACACGCAGAGGTTACACGCTGTTTTCCATGTGGAACACTGCACTAACTTACCACTGCTAGATGGGTGCCACTGGCACTTAACATTTGCACAGTCCTTACCACACTGAACTCCGTTTACAAAGGCGCTACGTTTCGACCGCCAAATATGTTGTGATTGTAAAGTTCCAGGAGTACTTAGTGTAACCATGTAGAAATCACGTCTTGGCTGTCACGAAAAGTAGCAATTTTTCGCTGTAACGGTTCCCGAGTCGCTAACAAAGGGTTAGGATGGGAAGAAATTACTTAAAAAGTTATGTAAAGCTATGCAACTGCTATTACTAATGAAATCAATTAATTATCTGTCCGTCTCATCTTAAACACGTCTTCAGTTGCTATTGTGAAAGTTTCGAGCAAGAGAAGTAGTTACAATATTTTGAAGAACTGAAAGTGGTTGGCTGCACGCAGCTACATGTTCGCTATCTAGAAATAATATTCAGGGACGGATGCTGCCTAAGCACTCTGTTTCCACTCGTGAGCAATTCACGCAGTCGAGAGAACTAAGGTAGTAACGAACAAAGTAAAACAGCAAGGAGAATTCCCAGAAGGTTGTGAGTGTCAGTAGACTTACGTAGTATGAGAGAGAACTCCCGACCATTAGCCCGCTCAGGTGTACGCCAAGGTCTGCACTGCGGCCAATTTGCGATAGCCCCTCTACCTTCTCCAGCACGCGGCCTTGCTGATAACTCGTCAACCAATTTACTTCTGCCAATGAACAAGAGTCCGTTCGCGTTTAACATCGACACGCCAATTTGGCCGAACATCTAGATCCCACCGTGACCGTTACATATGGCGATACATGCCACGCGCTACGAATGTCCTCACCAGACTTTCGCCGACACGCTGTTAGTTCCAAAATTTTACAGTTCATTATGGATCAGTGAGGTCCTCGCTCCTCGTTCGCTCTGTCGGTCCCAAAGATTAGTTTTCTGGAGACTAAATGTTGCAGGGTGTCGATTAATGTAGCAAGAGGCTAATACTACACGACATAACAATGTACGAGGTGGCGGCAATGCACATCCCCGCTAGATACTCGCAGATATAGGTTTTCGGTAGTATCCAGAAATCACTTGCACCAAATGCTGGGATGGCTCCCTTGAAAAGAACACGGCCGGTTTTCTTAGACATCATTTGACAGTTCCTGACAGCTCCGTCTCTCATGATCTCCTCGTCGATGGAACGTTAAATCCTAACACTCCTCCCTTACTTTACGTAGGAAACTCTGGGCTAGTAGAGACGTATCCAGTTGAAAGTTTGCCTAACTGTACCTACCTGTAGTTGTGCATGTGTAATCTGGTAACAGTATAGTGATTTAAGAAGCGTAAAGTGAAGAAGCAGGAGAGACATTTAGCAGGAATTTATGTCCAGCGCCTTAATCCCAACGTCAGCCTGTTTCTAGTTGAGGGTCTTTGTGCTTTTCCCATTGGGAGGTTTAGATGAAATGAACACGTGTTAAGAGCTGTAATGCTTTTGTTAACATTTAGGTGATGGAAATCGCAGTACCCGGCCGCTGTGGCCGAGCGCTTCAGTCTGGAACCGCGCTGCTGCTACGGTCGCGGGTTCGAATCTTGCCTCGGGCGTGGATGTGTGTGATGTCCTTAGGTTAGTTAGGTTTAAGTAGTTCTAAGTTCTAGGGAGCTGATGACCTCACAAGTTATATCCTATAGTGCTTACAAGGGAACCTCCCCGTCGCACCCCCCTCAGATTTAGTTTTTAAGTTAGCACAGTGGATAGGCCTTGAAAAACTGAACACAGATCAATCGAGAAAACAGGAAGAAGTTGTGTGGAACTATGAAAAAAATAAGCAAAATATACAAACAGTAATCCATGCGCAAGATAGGCAACATCAAGGATAGTGTGAGCACAGGAGCGCCGTGGTCCCGTGGTTAGCGTGAGCAGCTGCGGAACGAGAGGTCCTTGATTCAAAGTCTTCCCTCGAGAGAAATGTTTAATTTTTTATTTTCAGACAATTATTATCTGCCCGTCCGTCCGTCCGTCCGTCCGTCCGATGGGAGGTAACTGCGCCGTAGTATGAGGACGCTACACCTAAACAAACATCGAAAGGTAGAAGAATCTTTTTACCCATTCGCCAAGTGTACAAGTTAGGTGGGTCGACAACATATTCCTGTCATGTGACGCACATGCCGTCACCAATGTCGTATAGAATATATCAGACGTATTTTCCTGTGAAGGAATCGGTTGACCTATGACCTTGCGATCAAATGTTTTCGGTTCCCATTGGAGAGGCACGTCCTTTCGTCTACTAATCACACGGTTTTGCGGTGCGGTCGCAAAGCACAGACACTAATCTTATTACAGTGAACAGAGAAGTCAATGAACGAACGGACAGATCATAACTTTGCTAAATTAAAGAAAGTAAACTTTTCACTCGAGGGAAGACTTGAACCAAGGACCTCTCGTTCCGCAGCTGCTCACGCTAACCACGGGACCACGGCGCTCCTGAGCTCACACTATACTTCATGTTGCCTATCTTGCGCATGTACTACTCAGTTTGTATATTTTGCTTATTTTTTTCATAGTTCCACATAACTTCTTCCTGTTTTCTCAATTGATCTGTGTTCAGTTTTTCAACGCCTATCCACTGCGCCAATTATAACTAAATCTGACGGGGGGTGCGATGGGGAGGTTCTTTTGTTAGAGCCATTTGAACTATTTGAAATCGCAGGAAGATCAAAGATGAATATTTGCATTTACATATCATTTATCAGTAATGGCACACTAGTTAACTGCAGACACGAATTTTGAGCGAGTGGCGTTCATATTTTCCTCTGGGCACTCGAACTTAGATTTCCCGAAGGAAGGCGGGTTGGGATTTGACGCCCTTTTCAGGATGAGATTGCTAGACATCGATCACAAGTTTGCATTGAAGAAGATGAGGATGAAAAACAGGGATGGTTTCTTCAAAAATCTCAAGGTCGATTTCCTTCCACGTCCTACTAAAACTGCGATATTCTCAATCTCTAATGACAGCAACGTCGGCGAAATGCTGCACGCTAATGACAGTTTTTACAAGGGAACATCAAAAAGTAAGTTACATCTTATTGTGGCAGGCCAATTAACTTTTATTGTAGGCTGCATTCCATAGTGGCACAGACACATTACACTATTTTTCAACACGGCCCCCAAGTGTCCGTATACAACGGTCGGAACGTTCTACCCAGCGTTCAATTCCTCGACGATAGAAATCCGCTGCTTGGTCACGGAGCTAATCGAGAAACACTGTGTGACCATCGGAAAATCTACGATTTGCTGCGAATCAGTTCCTCGACTCAGTGGACATTGTTGCCTGTGGCCTTCCTTCCTAATCAGCAGCGCCCACGTCTGTGCGGCTAGGGTCAAATTCCTGGCACCATTTCACTACGTCCTGACGCGGCAGCGCCTTTGGACCATATACCGCCAGAATCCCAGGGTGTATCTGTGTACAATTTATACGTTTTGCCCACAAGAATCGTACTCCTCCGCGTAAATCAACTTTCGAGTACGTTTCCAGTTGGCGCGCTATTTCATTCCCACACTGTGCTGCATCTGTCATCCGGACCACAGCAGAAATGTGCCGGTAGGAAGTCCCTAAGCTGTATTTCCTTCTGTCATTGCGGTACTCCTGCTCCGCAATGGTCTTAGCGTGGGGACAACACGGGTAACATACTTTTTGTAGTCGGCATGGGACAGCTGCAGTGATTGTACCCGAAAATTTCCCATGCATGTACGCATCGAAGAAATTGGGCACGGCCGGCCGCTGTGGCCGAGCGGTTCTATGCGCTTCAGTCTGGAACCGTGCGACCGCTACGGTCGCAGGTTCGAATCCTGCCTCGGGCATGGGTGTGTGTGATGTCCTTAGGTTAGTTAGGTTTAAGTAGTTCTAAGTTCTAGGGGACTTATGACCACAGCAGTTGAGTCCCATGGTGTTCAGAGCCATTTGAACCAAATTGGGCACGGAAGAGCAGTCAGCCACACAGGTAGCTGGCACAGTACTAAGAAGCAGGGTTCATTCCTAGGATCAGCATTGTTTCAAACAAACGGACCATCGGAATTAACGTTTGACATAATTTCCAATAATCAATACGTGATAATACTAAAACTGTCAAAAATGGTTCAAATGGCTCTGAGCACTATTGGACTTAGCTTCTGAGGTCATCAGTCCCCTAGAACTTAGAACTACTTAAACCTAACTAACCTAAGAACATTACACACACCCATGCCCGAGGCAGGATTCGAACCTGCGACCGTAGCGGTCGCGCGGTTGCAGACTGTAGAGCCTAGAACCGCTCGGCCACTCTGGCCGGCCTAGAACTGTCCTCTAAAGCCAACGGACTGTTCACATTCCTATCACCATCAAATGAGAAAGAAGTGTTGCATCTACAACGAGTTTGGTGTTGTGGGAGTATCAACGGTAACAGAAAATTGAAAAAAAGATGATTAAGAGACTTCATTGCGAGGCTCTTGTTGCAACTATTTACATAACACTCAACTGTTACAGTGTTTGGAAACTCATGGTAAATGTCAGAAGAGACTCTACAGTGGATTTTGGTATATAAATACTTTACAAACACTCACAGAAAATGCGGAACGCTTTATTTACTTCCGACGCAAGGGTTACATATATAGGCAATAAAATGGTCGACGTGTACATTACGTACAAATGAAAACATCGAAATTCTCAAGACCGTCCCCACAAACCCAGTATATGTGGCAGCTGATCAAAGCTGTCTCTAGGGTGAAACTCGTCGAAACAAAGCTGTACAAAACTTCATCCTACAGTAGAAACTTTTGGGATGTAAAACCTCAATACACGTTGTCGTAGAGAAGTTATAAGCAATGCTCCACCCGACAGCTGATGCGGTTGTTAGCGCGACGAAGGATGAGAGTAAGACGTTACAGGATGGGGAAACAGAAGGTTATTGACTGGAAGTTTCCCTTCCCGTCATATAGGCACGAATTCAGCCGAAGAAAGATTCGACCGTATTTCCGTACCGCTACGATCAACAGATTTCAAAGAAATAATGATTAGAACAGTTAAATAACTTACGTTTACCTTGACAAAAGGTTGTTTCCGCTTCCTATGACAATCGAGGTGAAGTGGAAATTTGTCGGTGTGGCTTCCTGCAGAGGTCAACACAACAGCAAACGACCGATTTGATGAGAGTGCTGGTAGGAAAAGGCGAGAGAGGATGTAGGGTGTCGGCTGGCTTGAGCGCCGGCCGTCGGGCGAGCGGCTCACCCTATTGGCTCCGCAGCTGTGACGACATCTCTCCACTGCCCCCACCACGCTCGGCTCTGCTCTGCTTTACGCTCGGCCAGGTAAAGCCAAGGCAAATTCTGTGGCGCAAGCCTGTTACCCGTCTGATTGCAGGTTTTACTCGCTGCGGCAGTTCGCCCTGGCCGTTTACCCCTGGGGAAGATCCTCGCAACTCATCTCATTTTGACAGCAGACTGAGTGGATTGGGTCCGTCTTGGAGGGGCTGGAACGAAAAAAATCTCTGCTTCTGTCCAGGATTGAAACCGGAACCTCAAGGATCGGAATGTAGTGCTCTAAACGCTAGACCACCTTCGCCACGGTATACAGCCGCCTAAGGTTTTCAAATCAGCCTGGACTGTCCCAAAGTGCTTCAACTACGGCGTCGTACCTCTACGGTAACTCGTTTGGTGCGTACCCGGGTTCCAAATGTTCAAATGTGGGTGAAAGCTTATGGGACTTAACTGCTAAGGTCATCAGTCCCTAAGCTTACACACTACTTAACCTAAATTATCCTAAGGACAAACACACACACCCATGCCCGAGGGAGGACTCGAACCTCCGCCGGGACCAGCCGCACAGTCCATGACTGCAGCGCCTTAAATGGTTCAAATGGCTCTGAGCACTATGGGATTTAACTTCTGAGGTCATCAGTCCCCTAGAACTTAGAACTACTTAAACCTAACTAACGTCAGAACATCACAAACATCCATGCCCGAGGCAGGATTCGAACCTGCGACCGTAGCGGTCGCACGGTTCCAGACTGTAGCGCCTGGAACCGCTCGGCCACTCGGCCGGCTGCAGCGCCTAAGACCGCTCGGCTAATCCCGCGCGGCGCCCGGGTTTATTTCCCAGTTAACTATCACGGATTTTGATGGGCTAAGTTTACAGTGTGTTAGAGAAGGTAATGCGGAAGTAAAACAAGTGATAACGTCTCGTCGACATCGACGACAATTCAAACGGAGGAGTTGCTCAGATGGACAGACATGGGGGACGGAAATCGGCTGTGACATCGTTTCACAAACTACAGTGAAGCGAAGTAGTTTAAAGTTTAGCATCCTGTCGATGACGAGGTCATAAAAGACAGACGACAAGCTCATAGAGGAAGGATGGGGAGGGATATCGGCAGTTCCCTTTTCAGGGCAACAGTCCGAGTATTTGCCTTAAGTGATTAAGGAAACGCACGGTATTCTAATCCTGTTTCTGTAATTCTTTTTAAATCGCCGTCGATTGCAGTATCTTAACAATACAACCACTCGCAGAAAAATTACGGTATTCGCCTAAATCGATTTAGAAAACCAACAGAAAACGTAAACCTGGTTAAGAGCTCGAGTGTTTTAAATTCGTTCCTCGCGTACAGTGTCCAGCATCTCAATCCCCACGCTAGCTTGTTTTCTTATTGAGCGTCTTTGCTCATTTTCCATTTTAAGGTTTAGATGAAACGAACCAATAATGAGAGTTGTAGTGCTTTTGTTACTATTTACGCGACGAATATTGTTTATTTATTTATTTATCAGTTTCTTTTTAAAATATGTGTCAACAGGTATGTTTTATCTCGTAAGTGCCGTCACAATGAACCACTATCTATAACACTACGGCGTCACTTTATAAGACATTGTGCACAATTATATTCAGTTCATGTACGTTGTCACTAACTCTTATACTCCACTGGTCAATCGCTAAATACATTACCACCACCATCATCATGATCATGATCGTCATCCTCGATCTGACATCCACTGCTAAGTAAAGATCTTGTGTATACTTCTCTACACATTATCGTATTCAGTGCTTCGCTGCTATACTGCTCTTACCTGTTGCCTACCGTCACTTACTACCAACCCTTCTCGGTATTTTCCGATAAAGCAAAAACCTTTCTGAGTTCATCTACCATCTACTCGCCTGGCTCCATCCATTTACTTGAGATTCATAATTAATTGTTACACTTCACTCTGTTCCCTGATGCATTTACTTGTTTGTCCGGTACTACACACTAATTATAAACTTTCCGTTTCAGGCAAGTAGAAAGCTTCGTTTTGAAAATTATGTATTGTATCAAACATTAAAACGAAAAGCCGGCCGCTGTGGCCGAGCGGTTCTAGGCGCTTCAGTCCGGAACCGCGCTGCTGCTACGGTCGCAGGTTCCTGCCTCGGGAACGGATGTGTGTGTTGTCCTTAGGTTAGTTAGGTTTAAGTAGTTCTAAGTCTAGGGGACTGATGACCTCATATGTTAAGTCCCATAGTGCTTAGAGCCATTTGAACCAATTTAAACCGAAAAGATTCACATAAATGCTTATAGAGGACGGAACACGCAACATGAAAAGATATAGGCGAAGCACGTCCGGCCGTGCGTGACTTCCCAGTCCATTTCAAAGCTTCAGCTACAGTGAGCTATTTATCACGAAGTATCGCAAATATTGAATGATACATTACGTCGACAATTCTAAATACTCCAGCCAGATTCACTGCTGATTTTCTCCTAGTCTATCTTAAGATTTCCCTTTCCGAACTCTCTTCCTCTTTCCTCCTGCTAAATGTCTCTCCCGGTTCATTAATTTACGCTTCTTAAATCAATATATTGCGGCAAGTTGACGAATGTACATATATAGATACTTGCGGTAAGACCAACTTCCTACTCGACACCTGTCTACTAGTCCGCAGTTTCTTATATCGTTCAGGAAAAATATTTTTTGCATTATTTGTTATATTATAGCCAGTATCATATGCAATTTACAGCTGCTGAGAAATGGCAGCACGGTAACACGCTTCTTCTACCTCACGTCCTATTATCTCACTGTGTTCATTCACTCGACAACAGTGTTGCTTGACAATACAATGGCCGCTCCAGCACCTTACCCATGGAAACGCGTCTTGAAGGAATCTCCGATTGACGGAGAATGGTGCTCCTCTATTCGAGGTACACGCACCCACCCTCTTAATCCTCTCCTCCCAAACATTTCCAAGTTGACCCCACGGAGCGTTGGGCAACCGCCTACTGGAAATGGAATACCATTTCAAGTGACAAGGTTCATCTGTGTCGTATGGGTAACAGATGAGTGCTCATACAGAGTAACGCAAGCGCTTTCTCTTATTTTTTTTTTTTAAAAAAAAGGGGTGAAAGCGAGCGAGAAGGTGCCGGTACTTAAGATACGCTACTCAAACGAGCACCTAAGGGCCACGCAGCTTAACATGCCCCATCCTGATGGCCAGTCTGTCGGATGGGGACATTAAGCGCGTAGTGGTATTCAGGACGAGTAGGCTACATACATAGTGGCACCGAGGTACACCCTCTCTCTCCTATCATCATACAACACAAACATAACAACAAACTATACAGCCCCGCGCACATTACAATCGCCTACCGAGCAAGGTGGTGTAGTGGCGATCACACTGGACTCGCATTCGGGAGGGCGACGGTTCAAAACTGCGTCCGACCATCCTAATTTAGGTTTTCTGTGGTTTCCCTAAATCGTTTCAGAAAAATGACGGGATGGTTCCTTTGAAAGGGTACGGCCGACTTCCTTCCCTAATCTGATGGGATCGATGACCTCGCTGTTTGGTCCCCCCCCCCCCCCCCCCCAAATCAACCTAACTACCTAACTACCTATCTACCTACCTACCTACCTACCTACCTACCTATCAACCGTCGCCTAATGTCAAAGGATACACTAAACATAAAACCTTGGTACAGCCTGGAAATGTGTCATTGTGCGCCGAGGAAGAAAGCCCGTTTTGATTAGGCGACTGAAGCTCCCCCTCGGGTTCCCCAGTCGACAATGCCACAGAATTCTCTCTTTCTGTTACTTCACGAGACTCTGCATTGAGGTTTGAAATTTTATCAACGACACTGGCACAAAATCTGATGATCTGGAAATTGACGCCTTCACAATTTCTCCCACTGCTGGCTATATCCTGGCGGTGAAAATTTCTGCAGCCACCAGGCTTCAAACCAGCTCCCTCCGACTCGGGCACCACAGCACATGCGTGTGTGTGTTAGCAACCTGGACTATGGAAACCCCCTCCTCCAACAGAGACAATTTTACAGGCAGACGGGTAACTTCGGCGAGATGCTAAAGTGATTGGTTGGTTTGGGGAAGGAGACCAGACAGCGTGGTCATCGGTCTCATCGAATTAGGGAAGGATGGGGAAGGAAGTCGGCCGTGCCCTTTCATAGGAACCATCCCGGCATTTGCCTGGAGTGATTTAGGGAAATCACGGAAAACCTAAATGAGGATGGCCGGACGCGGGATTGAACCGTCGTCCTTCCTGCTAAAGTGAAGACAACATAAAATAAGCAGTTGTCTTCCTGGTTATAAGTAGGTTCCATCAGCACGCAAATATTACGGAAATGCTTCGTGAACTCAAATGGGGATTCCTGGGGGGGAACATGCTCTTTTTGGGAGCACTATTGTGGAAATTTAGAGAACCGGCGTTGGAGGCCGAATACAGATTGATTCAACTGCCGCCAACATAAACTTCGCGTAAGGAGCACGAAGATTAGGGCTCGTAAGGAGGTATATAAACAGTCGTTTTTCCCTAGCTGTATCTGCGAGTGGAACAGGAAAGTAAGTGAACAGCAATGGTACGTGATAACCTCCGTCATTCACCGTGCGGTGGATTGCGGGGAATGAATGAATGTATGTATGTATATGTGTATGTGTATATGAAGATTAAGATCTCCGTTTCCCCCTCTTTCCACACACCAGTCACTACGGAACTTGCCAAAAGTATTTGCGCGTTAGTTGTGATTTCTTAACTGCCAATGTAATATTCAAGACCAGGTTCACGACACGAGTAGTGGTTTCCGCTGAAGAATGATCGTTAATGATCAGAGATGAACAACGGACAGAGAAAAATATTTCCACCAACTGTGTTTGAGCGACAACAGGACAAGTGGGAGCGTACAATTCTTGCACCTGATTAACAGACAATGTCTCTTCGCAGTACTTTTCCTTTCTGCTTTGATCCGCAACTGCAACAATTTTTTTTAAAGAAGCCTTTTTTCCGGCCTGAGGCTGCGTTTTATTTCAAATAAACACGTCACTTCATTAGCGTTTAGCTAATTTCGCCCCCTGAGCATTATCAAGCAATATCACAATCAAAAATGGTTCAAATGGCTCTGAGCACTATGGGACTTAACATTTATGGTTATCAGTCCCCTAGAACTTAGAACTACTTAGACCAAACTAACCTAAGGACAGCACACAACACCCAGTCATCACGAGGCAGAGAAAATCCCTGACCCCGCCGGGAATCGAACCCGGGAACTCGGGGAATATCACAATCAAATTATGTTATATCCTTCCATTTGTCAACATGTCGCCATTCCCAGAGCAATGTGTAAGGATCAATATGTAATTGAGTACCCATATCCCTGTCGAAGGGCGCAATTTTGTATACCACCAGATGTGAGGTCTTATATCTGTGGAAATATACATTGTGGACAGCAGTTCATATGTAGTATGCAGTTCAAGTGGCGGCTTATTTGGTGCTTTCGGAACGAAAGGGCTAGGTTCATCTTTCATGTGCTCTTGTCATATTCAGCAGTAAAAATGTAACATATTTACCATGAACTCATCATTTGTAGGCATTACACAGGTACATACGACATATAACACTCACAAGCGCTAATATTTGTGTATTAAAGAGAATTATGTAATGATAACCTCCGTAAAAATTTCATTACCGCTGCTTTTGGTGTTTATTTTCTCTGAAACTCACCGCAGCTTGTTTATTCGAAGCATGATAATTCCACTAGCTAATTATGGGAATCATAACCACAGGAAACTGATAACCACACGAATTACAAATACAGAAAGAAACACCGAAATTCACACAGCAGCGTTGCATGCCAACATCACCGCTTAGGCATTACGTACACGTTTTCTGCAGGCTTAAAATGACACCAGGTTAATACGTTACTTCTACTGCTGTCACTCGTCTGCCAGCGCTTTGGCAGCCAAATTACTTCCTTTCACTCTCATGGGTTCCACAATTTCGTTTTGAGGCACGTGTGTTGTTTGCGCCGAGACGTATTCACAGAGGGAAAATCCAAGACTAGCTCGTGTAGCATAAGCAAAGTCTGCGATGGCGAAGAAGAACTGGGAGCTGAATTGAAGTAATGAAGGTTAACACGCGTGTGTCAACATGAGATGTATCAGCTGCAGACACAGAGAAGGCCGATTCTACAGTGGGTGGCGCACGCTAGCGCATTCCCAGATGCCTCTATACGTGCGTTGACTGCGCCTACACACTGCCTATCCTTATAAAGCGCATGGCAGAGAGTAGTTATTACTCTACCACACATTAATACCTTCTACCTTTCCATTCACGGATGGAGCGCTGAAACTTTGAGCGAACTGTTATTACTCCGATTTTTACTTCACGATATTTAAGTAACGATACGGTACGTAAGTATATCCGCAGTTTTCACCCTAGACACTGGTTATAGGAAATTTTTAAGCGGGATTTTCCCGAGATACACACGTCGTCTCTCTTCGACTGTCTACTAATTACGATTTTTCAGAAATTCTGTTTCACTCTACGCCTGCGGCCATTCGTTCCGCTTTCTTCGTATACGCAGCATGTCCCCTGTTAGATCGACCTTACATGCAACCCACACGATTTAATAGTATTCCAGTATTGGTGGGACAAACTTTTTGCGAGCAATCACTTTTCTATACAAACTGCAATTTCCCGGTAGCCTACTAACAAAACGAAGTCTGCCCCCTTACTTTTGTACCGCGTACAGACGTACAGGCAAAATGACACGAATAAAAGGCCGCACAAAGGGATACAGTCAGTCATAATCCACTCGTGAACTGAACAGGAAGAAAAGTTGACACAGTGGCATAAAAAGTAGCCTCTGGCGATCACTTTAGCGACCAGTATATTACAGATGCAGATGTAAAAAGCATTGGGAAGTACGATAGCTTTGGGTGTAGATAGGATACAAAGTTGTGAGAATGAATCTGATACTCTGTGATGGTGTTATTATTTCTATTATTTATTGCTGTATTTATTAAACCTGTTGTCTTGTCTAAAATGAGTTTCAGTGTACACAATGTCATCGATAATTTTAATTACATAAGTTGCTTCATTTTTTTAAACTCATTTGGTGCTAAAACTACTCGAAAGAAAGAAAAAGTATTATTAGTGTTGTGGGTTGGCAGGAGAGCCAACACCGGTTTACTAGAGGAAGCCGAAAGGCACGCGTTTTAGCTCACGCAGGCTGGCGTGAGGTCTGGAACAGGTCAAGGAAATTAGACTTTAGCAAAAAACGGACGTAGCTGGTGGAATACTTAACTTTAATCCATAAATGGTGAACATCGTTCTTGACGGTACATTATTCATAATCTCAATAGTAACTGGTAATGGCGCCTTGCTAGGTCGTAGCAAATGACGTAGCTGAAGGCTATGCTAACTATCGTCTCGGCAAATGAGAGCGTATTTTGTCAGTGAACCATCGCTAGCAAAGTCGGTTGTACAACTGGGGCGAGTGCTAGGAAGTCTCTCTAGACCTGCCGTGTGGCGGCGCTCGGTCTGCAATCACTGACAGTGGCGACACGCGGGTCCGTCGTATACTAACGGACCGCGGCCGATTTAAAGGCTACCACCTAGCAAGTGTGGTGTCTGGCGGTGACACCACAATTAGATTTCAGATTAACTAAACATAATAAGAAAACAAAAACCAATAATAAAACTTGATAATACAAAATGAACTGTCATACGAATAAAAATCGGAGTGTGCAAAGTTCCGAGTTGGAATCTCGGTCGGACATACAGCTTCAAACTGCTAGGAAGTTCCACCGTCTTGTTTGTTGAGCCAGTCATCTCACCTCAGGATTTTTTTTTTTTTGTTTTGTTTTTAAAATCGTCTCAGTTAAATGACGGGATGTTACCTATTAATAGTCCATGACTGAAGCCTTTCCCTGACCTTACCCATTATTAAGATTTGTAAAATGAAGTTAAGTCTTACACGACACGTAAGTGTTGTTGCTGCAGTGGTAATAATCATCATTCTGGAATCCCACATTTCCTTGTTTTGTTTACTTTCAGTACCTCCTGCGTATGTGTTGACACAGTGTCAATAACACTAAACAGAAACAAAACATTCCCAAATTTACGGGGCGCCACGTTCGCAGCCTGTTACGCCTTTCCTATGTTCTGGTTTCTTCCCCTCAACCACATCGAATACTCGATTGTTTTTCGACGCAATTATACATTCTAAGAAAATGTAAGGATTAAAATCTAGGCTTCAGGCCTTCTAGGAGAGGTTTTGCTTACCGAAGGCCGGTTTCCTTTCTTTACTGGTAAGGAAGGCGTGAGAAACGTTTTCTTCCTCTCTCTTTCTCGAATTTAGATAAGGCGCGCGTTTCGAAGTGGAGTCGAGCTGCGAAGATTCTGTTACGTGCCGTGGACCCTATCCATTTTATTCTTAAAACTGAACTAAGCTGACACTGATCAATGGAGAAAATAGATCTGAGAGATTTCATTTCTTTCCATAAACCATCTGTTCGTACATTCTGAGATCCTGAGAGGAGAGATCCGTAGCTCTTGCTAGCACTCGTGCAACCTGATGTGTGTCTACAACAGCGAGTAGTTCGCCTTCCGTAATGTTCGCACATGCATTGACAATGCGCTGACGATTGTTGTCAGACATTGTCGGTGGATCACGATAGCAAATATCCAAGAAATCCGGGGACGTCAGATCCGGTGAACGTGCGGGCCATGGTATGGTGCATTGACGACCAATCCACCTGTCATGAAATATGCTATTCAATGCCGCTTCAACCGCACGCGAGCTATGTGCCGGACATCCATCATGTTGGAAGTACATCGCCATTCTGCCATGCACTGAAACATCTTGTAGTAACATCGGTAGAACATTACGTAGGAAATCAGCACACATTGCGTCATTTAGATTGCCATCGATAAAATGGGGGCCAATTATCCCTCCTCCCACAATGCCGCACCATACATTAACCCGCTAAAGTCGCTGATGTTCCACTTGTCGCAGCCATCGTGGATTTTCCATTGCCTAATAGTACATATTATGCAGGTTTACGTTACCGCTGTTGGTGAATGACGCTTCGTCACTAAATAGAACGCGTGCAAAATATCTGTCGTCGTCCCGTAATTTCTCTTGTGCCCAGTGGCAGAACTGTACACGACGTTCGTCGCCATGCAATTCCTGGTGCATAGAAATATAATACGGGTGCAATCGATGTTGATGTAGCTTTCTCAACCCCTACGTTTTTGAGATTCCAGATTCTCGCGCAATTTGTCTGCTACTGATGTGCGGATTAGCCGCGACAGCATCTAAAACACCTACTTGGGCATCAACGTTCGTTGCAGGTCGTGGTTGACGTTCCACATGTGGCTGAACACTTCCTGTTTCCTTAAATAACGTAACTATCCGGCGAACGGTCCGGACACTTCGATGATGCGTCCAGGATACCGAGCAGCATACATAGCACACGCCCGTTGGGCATTTTGATCACAATAGCCATACATCAACACGATATCGATCTTTTCCGCAACTGGTAAACGGCCCATTTTAACACGGGTAGTGCATCACGAAGCAAATACCGCTGGCACTGGCGGAATGTTACGTGATACCACGTACTTATACGTTAGTGACTGTTACAGCGTCATCTATCACAAAGCGAAAAAAATGGTCCAACTAAAACATTCATATTTCTGTACGTACTACACGAATATGTAATAAAAATGGGGTTCCTATTTTAAAAAAACGCAGTTGACATCCGTTTGACCTATGACAGCGCCATCTAGTTTCGCCCTTCAAGCTAGACGAGTTTCGTTCTTTGTAGTTTTTTCGTTTGATGCTTATTTCGTGAGATATTTGGCCCGCTCACTATCAATGGACCACCCTGTGTAAGTGGTTCTGACAAAGGGCACATTGTTGTGGCGCTGAGCCTGGAAACGAGAATCTCTGAAACGGAGAAGCTGGTCGCCTGTTAGCGCACTACTGTCGTGAGCACCTAAGTAAAGTGGTTGAAAGATGGTGAAATAACGAGTATGCCGTATGATATTGGACGACCGCATCTCATCACAAAACGTAGAGGTCGTTGGATCCCCAACTGTGTAGTTCAGGATAGGCAGCAATCCGTGATAGGTCTGACGACAGAGTACAACGCTGGTGCAGACACAAGTGTTTCGGGGCACACCGTTGAAGGCCCTTGTTGAACACACGTCTCCACATCAAAAGACCCCTACATGTTCATGTGTTGACCCAACGACATCGTTATTTACGATTTTAGTGGGCACAGCATCACTGTTTTCACCGCGGATCTTCTATACAAACGTGTCGCCTGTCCAATAAATGGCATTTCTTGTTACACCAGGTCGATGGTTGGGTCCTTCCGTGCCGTCAACCAGGCGAATGACTGCACGAAACATGCACTGCGCCACAAAATGGTTCAAATGGCTCTGAGCACTATGGGACTTAACATCTGACGTCATCAGTCCCCTAGAACGTAGAACTACTTAAACCTAACCAACCTGAAGACATCATACACTGCGCCACAGACGCCAGTGAGGGCAGAATTATACTATGAGTTACATTTCGTTGGGCTCCCGTGGAGTCTGTGGTGATACTGAAGACATGACGACAGCAGTTAACTACGTGAACATTATTGAGGACCACCTGCATCCCTTCATGATTGAAGTCTCCCCTTATGGCGAAGACATCTTCCAGCAGGACAAATGTCCGCGTTGCTAGGTTAGAATATTGCTACAGTAGTTTAAGGGGCATTATAGTGAACCCACATTGATGACCTGGCCAGCAAATGTGTCTGGTCTGTACCCCCTGGAACACACATCGGGCGCCAGCTGCGTGCCCGTAAACCACCATCCCGTAATTTGCGGGAAATGCTTGACATCTAGTCCCACATACTTCTGGAATCCTGTGAAACACTTGTAGTATCCATGCCAAGCACGATCTCTGTTGCATTGTGTTTGAAAAGTGGAACAACACGCTATTAAACAGGCGGTCATCGGTGCATACGGTCTATATAGACGAAATTTCGTATGTGGTTCGGTTCATGTATGATTTGAACTTTCGCTGCACTCAACAGATACTACAATGCAAGGCGGTGCCTAAAAAAAAAGTACGACACTGGAATCATCTTCTGGCGAAAGCGAGTCAAATTCTACTTCGCTTGCTCCATTCGGTTTTTCTCTCACTCAATGAGAAAACCGGAATCGAAGCTTCCACAATGAATTTTTGTGAAATGTGGGCTAGTGCTCCGTTGCCTTCGCTCTCGATAGTAGAAGAGCAGCATTCTCCTAAGTGGAAAAATCGTTTAAAGTCACATGGCACAGCTTCTACAATGGAGTCTCGTTTTAACATCCGGCCTTTCAACCTTACTGAAACAGGCTCGTTAGCATCTGTAACGAGAGCGAACATTGCCAGACGCATAATTAACGTAACGCTACTGGCCGCACGAGAAACTCCAATAGGGCCACAGCAAATGCTCTGCTCCGAAGTTGTGTTCAAATTTAAGCCTCTTTGCTCGTCGCTCAACTTACTCGCAGGAGGTTTTCTTTTCTGTATGTATCTCCCTGCTGCATGGATTTTTTTTCCTCCAAGTTATTTAATAAGTCTCTCTCTCAAATCAAGTTTGATGCGGGCCCTGACAGCCGGCGAATTTCTGCTCTGAGTTGAACAGATTCATCACTGTACTCACTCGACGTCTGTCATCCATGGAATGCTGGGACAGATGTTTTCGCCGGTCGATGTGGTCGAGCGGGTCTAGGCGCTTCAGTCTGGAACCGCGCGATCGCTACGGTCGCAGGTCCGAATCCTGCCTCGGGCATGGATGTGTGTGATGTCCTTAGGTTAGTTAGGTTTACATAGTTCTAAGTTATAGGGAACTGGTGACCTCAGATGTTGAGTCCCATAGTGCTCAGAGCCATTTGAACCATTTTTGACACTAATGGCGTCTGGCGGGCAGCTAAAATTTGCGCGCGCGACGAACTGATGGACTAAATTCAGTGCTAATTAACTCTGGAACGGCGCAACGTTTGGATTTTTTCCCGTAATAATTATTTCTCACCAAGACCTACCCTGAAACACCCTTACAAGCTTTTCAGACTGTTTCTGACCAGCCTGTATATTGTGAAAGTAATGGTTCTGCACACTCCTTTGGGGTACGTCCGAAGTTACTTTTGCGTGTGACGATATCTTTCCGTTCAGAATGACATGCTGTGTTCTATTTATTAGAACGTCTTCAATCCAATCACACAGTTGGTCTGATATCCCTACGCTCGTATTTCGTCCATTGGGTGGCAGCGCGGAACTGTATCAAACGCATTCCGGAAGCCAAGGAACACGGTATTTCCTGGGCGCTTGCGTGTACAACTTTCTGGGTCCCGTGGACGACCAGAAAAAGCTTATTTTCACATAATTGTTGTTTTTGCAAACCATGTTGAGTCCTCCGGAGGAGATTTTCGGACTCTGTAAATGTCATAATACGTGACCATAAAACAGATTCCAAAATTCTACAACAGACCGACATCAGACCTTATGTGTGGTTACAAAGCATGTTCCGCAGAAATATCTTTAGTGCTTGTAATGTGGGGATTCAATTAGATGATATAATATACTGAATCCACCAGAAAATGTGCGATAAATGGAGCTCTGAAAGCAGCAATTGTAAGCAGAACCTCTGGCATACAGACAGCATGTTACGTTATTTGCGTAACATAATAACTGGTCAGCCAACAGCACATCAGTGGACGTCACTTTTTCGTCGCCTCCGAATGCCGGATGCAATGTGCGAACTTCCAGCTGTGTCACGACAGCTCACTATTCCGAGGTTCACCGATCGAAATGAGCTGCGAAGAATTGAGAAATGGTGTGTCTAGTGCGGTTCAGGCTGTCGTGGATACAGACGGTCGTCACATTGAACAACGTTTGTAGCCTCGAATGTTACACATTTAACAAATGTTACCGTCTCATAAAATTAAAATGCGTTTCTTTCAATGGTTTATTCGCTATTTCTCTTCCGTGCGTCCTTATAAATGTTTCCACAAAGTTTCATTGCCCTACCATCACTCGTTTTTCATGAGGGCTCTCTCAAGTTCAATTATAACCACCCCGTACAACCGCACAGCAACTGACCGCGCCAAGGTTAACGGTGTCCAACACATGGGACACTACATGTCCGAAGTCGGGTTGACAGAGGAGATAGAGAAGATCCAAAGAAGAGCGGCGCGTTTCGTCATAGGGTTATTCGTAAGCGTGATTGCGTTACGGAGATGTTTAGCAAACTCAAGTGGCAGACTCTGCAAGAAATGGTTCAAATGGCTCTGAGCACTATGCGACTTTTGAGGTCATCAGTCGCCTAGAACTTAGAACTACTTAAACCTAACTAACCTAAGGACATCACACACACCCATGCCCAAGGCAGGATTCGAACCTGCGACCGTAGCAGTCCCGCGGTTCCGGACTGCAGCGCCAGAACCGCTAGACCACCGTGGCCGGCACTCTGCAAGAGAGGCGCTCTGCATCGCGGTGTAGCTTGCTGTCCAGGTTTCGAGAGGGTGCGTTTCTGGATGAGGTATCGAATATATTGCTTCCCCCTACTTATACCTCCCGAGGAGATCATGAATGTAAAATTAGAGAGATTCGAGCGCGCACGGAGGCTTTCCGGCAGTCGTTCTTCCCGCGAACCATACGCGACTGGAACAGGAAAGGGAGGTAATGACAGTGGCACGTTAAGTGCCCTCTGCCACACACCGTTGGGTGGCTTGCGGAGTATAAATGTAGATGTATGCACTGGGATTTTCACTTACCACTGTGCAAAGGGTATAGCGTATTGATAACTGGTCGCCGTCGACTACAGCGAAATCAACAGTGGATACACGGGCCATTGCATAACAACTGGGTAACAGTTATACCATCCCGAAACAGCACCTCATTACGGGATACAGAAGGCAGTACCCCCACATGTGTGTTTCTGCCAACCGTACGTCCTGGTGTCCTTACTGCACACGTAGCACATGCAACTGGCTTCACGTTGCCACGTGCCCCGCAGCTGCACTGACCGGTTTTTACGGCTAAATTAACAAAACAATGTTCAAATGTGTGTGAAATCTTATGGGACTTAACTCCAGAGGTCATCAGTCCCTAAGCTTACACACTACTTAACCTAAATTATCTTAAGGACAAACACACACACCCATGCCCGAGGGAGGACTCGAACCTCTGCCGGGACCAGCCGCACAGTCCATGATTGCAGCGCATAAGACCGCTCGGCTAATCCCGCGCGGCGCTAAATTAACAGTTGAATTAAAAATAATAATATTGTTGATACAAATAAAATTTCTGCACTACTGGAAACATGTCAATGACAAAATCTTGTGCAATTTTTGAACATTTCGGAATACATTCCTCGTGATGCTTCTTAATTAAACAACATTTTACGTATTATAAAAGTGACACAATCCTTTTATTTAAATATCACGAACTTGAGTCACAATATTGCTGACAGATAGTATCTTTTCTGCATGGTTAACAAACCATTTGTAGATTTACTCTCGTACCCAAAGACGTAGACGACTCAGTGGAACAGTAGGACAACCATAATTCGTCTGAATTAACATTAATATTAATCTAAAATATAAAATAATGAAAGTAAATCATTTTCTTCACAGCTGTCATTTTTTTTCAGCAACTGCAGTATATATTTAAAAAAATTAGTTGTCAGCTGCAGAACTGGAATAATTTATTTCATTTCACCGATTCCCATACACTAATCTGTAATCTTCGGAAGTTCATTACTGATTTAGAACACGGATAAGTAGATTTCGGCCCGCATCTCGTGGTCGTGCGGTAGCGTTCTCGCTTCCCACGCCCGGGTTCCCGGGTTCGATTCCCGGCGGGGTCAGGGATTTTCTCTGCCTCGTGATGGCTGGGTGTTGTGTGCTGTCCTTAGGTTAGTTAGGTTTAAGTAGTTCTAAGTTCTAGGGGACTGATGACCATAGATGTTAAGTCCCATAGTGCTCAGAGCCATTTGAAGTAGATTTCAATATCTTTGTCAGTGAGGTATAATGACATAACGCATCGCAAATGTACCTAGTGTATGTGATAATTATTTCAACCTTGGTGCGCCTTCAGAGCACATTTGTCTACACTGTTTCAACGCATGTTTGTACATTTTTCAAGTATCCTTACATGTTTAACTGACTCGGATGCTGCCGTCTGATCATTCTCTGCCGCTCAAAGGCGCTGCAGTCATGGACTGTGCGGCTGGCCCCGGCGGAGGTTCGAGTCCTCCCTCGGGCGTGTGTGTGTGTGTGTGTGTGTGTGTGTGTGTGTGTGTGTGTGTGTGTGTGTGTGGTTCAAATGGCTCTGAGCACTATGGGACTCAACATCTTAGGTCATAAGTCCCCTAGAACTTAGAACTACTTAAACCTAACTAACCTAAGGACATCACACACACCCATGCCCGAGGCAGGATTCGAACCTGCGACCGTAGCAGTCCCGCGGTTCCGGACTGCAGCGCCAGAACCGCTAGACCACCGCGACCGGCGCTGTGTGTGTGTGTGTGTGTCCTTAGGATAATTTAGGTTAAGTAGTGTGTGAGCTTAGGTACTGATGCCCTTAGCAGTTAAGTCCCATAACATTTCACACACATTTGAACATTTGCCGCTCAAAGTCACGAGTTGTGTGTTCAACTTCCAGCGCTAAGCACAACGTAGATTAGGCTTTTCCAACCGGTGCGTCGCAGCGATTTAGTGAGTGGTTTCGTACAGTCTAAAGTCCATGGAGAGTGTTTCGACATACTGCTCCGCCAATAGGCCTAGATTAAGTTCATAATATGATGCATTTTACTTTTTAATGTCAACTGTACCAACTTATATTTCGTATCGGGCTGTGCAAGTCAGCATCTGCAACCACTGGCAACTGTTAGTCGTGCATTCCGGTAATTCGAGCAATGGTAAAAACCTGAAACAGTGATTAATTTTACTATTTTCACTAAGTGGAAACAAGACTAGGAATATCCTGGTTACTTGGTCAGTTCCAGAGCACGCACAGTCTAAGCTGATAGTGGTCCAAAAATTTTATTCTAGTTTTATGAAGTGCATTTTTTTTGAATAAAGGTTTCTCAGTCCATCAGTGCTACATGTACTCTCCCCCCCCCTTTCCCTTCACTTCCCCTAACTCACAACCCACCCCTCCCGTGACCTTTACCCATCCCTGTGTATGCCCTAAGGCACAGCATTGACGTTTTGAGCACCGTCAGTGGATACTCGAAGCATGGAAAAAGATCGCTCTTACTTGTGGGTCGCAGTAAACAATGGTTCACGCCAATGAAGAGATACCAGTACGTCGATTATCACATGGGGCGATTTGTCCCCGCCGGACCGTGTGGCCAAGCGGGTCTAGGCGCTTCAGTCTGGAACCGCGCGACCCCTACGGTCGCAGGTTCGAATCCTGCCTCGGGCATGGATATGTCTGATGTCCTTAGGTTCGTTAGGTTTAAGTAGGGGACTGATGACCTCAGATGGTAAGTCCCATAGTGCTCAGAGCCATTTGAACCATTTGATTTGTCAGGCAGACCAACAGGAAACGCTTCCTGTCTGTCATGAAATTTTCGATTATGTCGCAAACCTGGTTAGATATTCCGTATGGATGTATTTTCTTCAGAAAGCGACAGTGTGATACTGAAGTTTTCGTAAGTCTGTCGCAAAAAAATTACTGAAACACTCTAAAAAGTCCTCACACACGTATAGGATGGTCTACTATTCCATTAATTTCAGAGAATTGCATTCACATCATATAATCAAGTAGACCTAAAATATTATTGCAGGTAATGGAGTTTGTCACGATGAAAAAATTCATTTTGATTTTTTATTAAATGTCATGTTGGCCCCATTCCCGATCTTCGGACCATACGTCATCCGAGTTCTCGTCAGAACTCAAACTATTATTTTTTACAAACAAATACAAAATTTCATTTACAAAAAGGAAACAGTATAACATGTTTATGGCATCATATATTATGTTGTTTAATTTTCTACACATATTTTTATCGGAGGCCACTTATTTTTGAGGCAACAGTCCTTTTCTTTTCCTGATTTGTTGCCTTGCGACATTTGGGAATCTTATATCTCTATGCATAATTAGAGTATCAACAATTTTAATACAACAATAAATATAAAATATATAGTTTAACTATGCGTAAAATGGGGCACATTAAATGGCACCAACAGTACACACATGCGCATTAAAACAACCTGTTGTTGTGGTCTTCAGTCCTGAGACTGGTTTGATGCAGCTCTCCATGCTACTCTATCCTGTGCAAGCTTCTTCATCTCCCAGTACCTACTGCAACCTACATCCTTCTGAATCTGCTTAGTGTATTCATCTCTTGGTCTCCCCCTACGATTTTTACCCTCCACGCTGCCCTCCAATACTAAATTGGTGATCCCTTGATGCCTCAGAACATGTCCTACCAACCTATCAAATCGTAAATAAAAGCACAATAAGGCATATTTAATGGACCGAGTAGGAAATAGAGGATATTAATGGACATACTGAAAGCATAATGATATGACAAGAATGGGGTAAGGTCTGAACATATGTCTGAACTCCGAAGATAGTGATTTGGAAACATGAAGGGACATGTACAGCACAAAAGCGTACAGGCCGAACTCATCTGTTGACCGACTGAGACCGCCGACAGTTGAAGAGGGTCGTAATGTGTAATAGGCAGACATCTATCCAAACCATCACACAGCAATTCTAAAGTGAATCTGATTCACTGCAAGTACTATGACAGTTTGGCGGGAGGTGAGAAAACTTGGATTTCATAGTCGAATGGGTGCTCATAAGCCACAAATCACGCCGGTAAATGCTAAACGACGCCTCGCTTGGTGTAAGGAGCGTAAACATTGGACGATTGAACAGTGGGAAGCCCGTATCTCGTGGTCGTGCGGTAGCGTTCTCGCTTCCCACGCCCGGGTTCCCGGGTTCGATTCCCGGCGGAGTCAGGGATTTTCTCTGCCACGTGATGGCTGGGTGTTGTGTGCTGTCCTTAGGTTAGTTAGGTTTAAGTAGTTCTAAGTTCTAGGGGACTGATGACCATAGATGTTAAGTCCCATAGTGCTCAGAGCCATTTGAACCATTTTTGAACAGTGGAAAAACGTTGTGTGGAGTGGCGATTCACAGTACACAATGCGGCGATCCGATGGCAGGGTGTGGGTAGGGCGAATGCCCTGTGAACATCTGCCAGCGTGTGTAGTGCCAACAGTAAAATTCGGAGGTGGTGTTGGTGGTGTTATGGTGTGGTCGTGTTTTTCATGGAGGGGGCTTGCACCTGTAGTTGTTTTGCGTGGCACTATCACAGCGGAGCCATACATTGATGTTTTAAACACCTTCTTGCTTCCCACTGTTGAAGAGCAATTCGGCGATGGCAATTGCATCTTTCAACACGATCGAGCACCTGTTCATAATGTACGGCCTTTGGCAGAATGTTTACTCCACTATAACAACCCTGTAATGAACTGGCCTGCACATATAGAACCCCTTTGGGATGTTTTGGAACGCCAACTTCGTGCCAGGCCTCACCGACCGACATCGATACCTCTCCCCAGTGCAGCACTCCGTGAAGAATGGACTGCCATTCCCCAAGAAACCTTCCAGCACCAGCCATGTGACCGGATACTTTTGATGGCAGTGTAGGAAATTACTTACGAAATACTCGCGCCGCCCATATTGCTCTAGTGTGTGGAACCCA
This sequence comes from Schistocerca cancellata, assembly GCF_023864275.1. Taxonomy (NCBI): domain Eukaryota; kingdom Metazoa; phylum Arthropoda; class Insecta; order Orthoptera; family Acrididae; genus Schistocerca; species Schistocerca cancellata. The sequence goes on along the minus strand of NC_064629.1, from coordinate 753,377,200 downwards.
TACCCAGTAGGATTAACAGGGGATCTGGAATGTATACAAAGAAGGGTAACAGGAAAACGTTATGAAAACCTTGAAAAACTTGAACTGGCTGACACAGGAAGATACTGGTAGGCGTCAAATATCCCATGTGCGAACAGAATAGAAAAACCTCAATACGAGATACAATGGGAAGTACCCTCTGACATGAATTTGGAAGCGGCTTGCAGAGTGCTGAGGTAGGTGTAGATGCGTTATTGATGTTAAAAATGAGCTGCTTTTTAGTGTTTCTCACGCAAATGATTCCTGGAGCATAGGCAGCTACAGAATTTGACTTCCACAGCAGATATTGCACAATAAATGTGCCTTTAGGGAAGAATGATTAAGAAAGGCCAAATACATATAACTAGCTCCGAATCGGATTCCAATTCTTAGTAAGATGGTTACTGTCTCACCCTGCTGCGCCATAGTTTTCCACATAAGTTACGAACCGTCAGACACAGCGCAAGCTCGCCGGGACCGAGTGGAATAGGCGGCCTGCTTTCTGGATGCCGGTGCCCGGAATTTGTTAAATGCAACATTAAAATGCAGCGGAGGTTCGCATCGCACCCGGGGAACTAGGTCACGCCAAGACGCTCTACCAGCAGCCCGCATCTGCAACTCTTTAAGAACAGTCCCGTCGGGTACCGTCCCTATTACACTCAACGCATCAGAGACCTGGCTTTTTTTCTATTACACACTACGCTATGTGCTAACCTACACAGCAAACGCGCCATAAAGATCTTTATTTGTAGGCAGCTGATGGTAATGCCGTCTTCATATGTGATCGCGAAAGACTACGAGATTTGCTGGAGTGCTTGTTGAGTGGTAAGCAACGATCATACCGGACGTGCTCAGCGACAGCACCGCTCTCTAGCAGCAGTTGTCGGCAACACTTGACGCACCAATTAGTCCACAAACATTTTTGTAAAAAATTGGAAATAGCGGCGTTAAGTTAATTAGCAACTGTTTAGGATGATCGGAGGAAGTCTCGAAATTCGTGAAATACAAACATCTCACCGCTCCGTTCCGCATTGTATTCAAGATTTCCCACGAAGCGGAAACAGAGTGCCCAATTGAGGTACCAAAACGCAATAAAGTAACTGAAGCACACCTTTACACGAAAGAATGGTGGGAGATTGAATGCACAGTTTCATAACACGGCTATTCAGTGCAGGGATCTCAACAGAGTAAGACTTGCCACTAGTCATAAGGAATTCATTTCTTAAGAAAGCTGGCAGCTGCAATGAACACAAACTGTTAAAAAACCATCTTAAATACATTTAAAAGATGCCCTAGCGCCGACGGATGCTCGAGGTGGCGAGTTAATTAGATGTAGATGTTGGGAGCTGTTGAGACGGCCTCTGATTTCTCAACCTCGTAAACGAGTAAACAGGCAACGGTAATGAGTGTTTTCTCCAAACAATTCCTGTCTACAGACGATTCCAATTAAGATAACCACACGCGGTTTACGCAACAGTGTCGCAACGGTTCTAAGTGAAGCTGGCTCCCACGCATAAGGACAAAGTGTACCGGTTTTCCACTCTTGAAACATATTCGGAAAAATGTGAATTTGCCGAAAAAAAAAGGATTATTATTCGCCCAATTATTGTAAGCTGCCTAGCAAGACATGCGCTCAATCCTTGTCACAACAGATTCTCTCGGCAAAACGAGATGACTTTCGAATTCACGATGTCAATCCACATTACCACTTGGCATGGCCTTCAAGCAAACACACACGATCTTCTTTCCGCGAGTTTTACTTCGTTCGGCTTCTGATAATATGATATAGCATTTTCCCTCTATATACATGGTGATTCACGAAGATATGCAAATATTTTATTATGTTATTCTACAAGTAAAACCAAAGAAAAAAGTTCATATAAATATAGGTCCGCAAATGTTTAGTTGCGGAGTTACGGCTAATAAAAGATTTTGCCTGAAATTTAGCAACTTCGGTAATATGAAGCCATCGCAAAACTGTACGAGGTCAAAGTAAAGCACGATTTCCATTTATTTCGTTGTTATTGATCTAGTGAATCTAATAAAACATGTCCCAGACGTGTATCTGCAGTAGTTTTCCAGCAGGTGGGGAACCTGCCTCCCGTAACATTCGAAATACTCCACTAATGGTTCGTGCATTCGGAATCCTCCGAGTTGTATAACGTACGTGATATTCGTTAACTGCAGCCGTAGCATTACCATCACATTTTCCATAATAAACACCATATCGGCGTATTCCTCTGTCGTACATTTGAAAGGCATCCCTATTTCATAAATAATCTACAAACCACAACAGTTACTATATGGTTTCACTTACATACTGTTGTTGTTGTTATTAGTATTATGCTCTTTCACTGAACAATACAGAAAACTAACTCGTTTCAAGGTTAGGAAACGACTGAAACAACTCACTAACGGTTGCCAACAATGATAAACGTCTCTACATTCTTAATGCAAAGTAAACAAATTTACTTGTATAATAATCTTTCCTTATCTGGATGTTCTGGAAAACTACTGCAGATACACGTCTGGGAAGCCGGTCCATGTGGCCGAGCGGTTCTAGACCTTCAGTCTGGAACCGCGCGACCGCTACGGTCGCAGATTCTAACCCTGTGCCTCTGGCATGGATGTGTGTGATGTCCTTAGGTTAGATAGGTTTAAGTAGTTTTAAGTTCAAGGGGACTGATGACCTCAGCTGTTATTAAGTCCCATAGTGCTCAGAGCCATTTTAACCATTTTGATCACGTCTGGGACATGTTTTATTAGATTCACCAGACCAATAACAATAAAATAAATTGAAATCGTGGTTTACTTTAACCTCGTACAATTTTGCGATGGCTTCATATTAGCGAAGTTGCTAAATTTCAGGCAAAATCTTTTATTACCCGTAACTAAACATTTGCGGACCTATGTTTATATGAACTTTTTCTTTAGTTTTACTTGTCTAACAACATATTAAAATATTTGCATATCTTCGTGAATCACCCTGCTTATGAAAGGATTTGATACGGATTATCAAGTTTCAGCAAAGACTCTGTAAGAAAAAAGTTCAGAGTTACTACAAATAATACTATCAGGTTTTGAATCACTAATACAAAATAAGCAAGTCAACCATGTTAACTGCCCTTACAACCTAAATTTTAATTTAATTCTCAGTTCTACATCGTGTGCTGTCAGTAGACATGCCAGGAGTGGAGAACATTTTAAATACTTGCTTGATGAACACAAAGCAACTCAAAGCCACTAGGTGAAATAATGTCGTGCCCCGTTCTTATTACAGCTTATATCCACCCCCCCCCCCCCCCCGAGAACTGTATCATTGGATGCATGCCCTAGCTCAGGAGGGAGCGAAACTGTCCCTGCCTATGGCTCGTGATATTCAAAGAATTCCTTCCGGTACATCTACCAATGCTGCGGTGTTGCTAGCAAGAACTTTACGCAGCAAACTTACTGACCAACATTTCAGATAACAGAAATCTTGATGTAGAAATGTGTATGCATATTTCGCGGTAATTTGTAACTAGTCTCCTGTCTCGGATCATTTTTTATAGTTTTATTCAAGTAACTACAGAGCTGTGATGTCTTCGCAGAATGAATGATCCACACAATTGACCCCTTGTCATACTGTCCAACCCATGTGAATGCAAAGTCATTACAGAAGCAGCGATGACAGAGTTACTACACCAATGCCTCTCACAAGAAATTTCCGAATTACAAATCAATAACATCTAGATAAGTTTTTAACATTGTTTCTTGTTATCAACAAAACACTTACACATTTTCTCATCAGCTTTAATCGCAGTAATTATCTGGCGTTACATTGATTATCTTTTGCCACTCGATTAACTGGATAGAGTAGTTTGAAGTCTGTCAGTCTCCAATGGAAAGACACGATAAAGCTTATACCAGAGTAACTCTCCATGTTCAATGTTTCAGAATCACGTCGGCTTTTACTACAGCATTGTGATTTTGCAGGGGTCTCTAAAGGTCTCCGCTCTTACACTGGATTCCACGGTAATTTCACAACACAACTTCTCTAACGATCATTAAAACGAATGTGAAATCTGGAACCACCAAACCCATCAGAAAAAATTGATTTACCTGTAGCCAGATATTTGGAAGTATTCCTCAGCAATAGTAAATTGTCTGAAAGAAGTCTTTGTTCGTTTGTAGATAAACAATCTTTATTGCAATGTGTTTTCAGCCAATTTAGTTCAAGCTGTCATTTCCAAGTGAGCATCTTGTAATACATTAATGCGCCGTGTATGGCCACAGAATAAACATGCCAGAGCGCATACAGGATGTCCCAAACCTGGGCTCCAAATTATATAGATGGCAGTGAAATCTAAACTGAGTTCGTCGAGATAACAAAAAACTTATTGGTCGGAAATCAGCGTAAGTTGTCTACGTTGTTAAAAAAAAACTTTACATTTCACAACAACCACCTAAGTTGAGTGTAACTGTTCGAAGTGTCGACCGCGTTTCAGCATATGTATTACAACACAATCCATTGACAGACATGAGCAAAGGATTGAAAATGATTTGGCGCCATTGCTAGGACACGTAGTTTAGCATACGAGGGTGTTATTGCTGCCCCACCAGTACTCTCCAGACAGAATTCTTCAAAGAGTGCATTTCAAGAGTAAGCTGATGAGTGTTTGTTGATGAGCCTTCTCCCATACGATCCATCATAATCTCCTCACATGCTAATGTGCGAAAAATACTTCCATGTGGATACTGGACAGTTCTGTGGCATGATCGACCTATTTTCTTGTAAGTTTATATCCACAGCGATAATTTTTTTCCAGCTAAATAGACTCCTCAAACGAAACTTCTCTTAATACGATCGTTCTACTTTCCAAGCATCACATCCTGCTACGCCATTCACCAACGTAGGCCTGCCAGTTCTCTTATCGAGTAATCTTCCATCTTCGACAACCAGTCGTCAACTGCGAACAGCCATAAACACCGTGGATACATCACAGACGAGATTCTGTTTTGTTTTTGAAGGCAACGTCACCTATGCGGCAGGCAATTGTTTGCCATACAATAAAGCTATTTACAAACGTATGTCACACACGCGTTACTCATTCAAGAATTCGTACCGTCTTAATTATTCATTCGCGAATATTGGTTCCTATAGCAAAACAAACAATTTACGATCTTCTGTGGCCTGTATAAGTTTGATCCGAAGGGCTTCGAACACATGGATACAAGTACGTCGACAAAAAAACTAGTCGCCCCGAGAACACACCACGCTAATACTGGGTAGCATCGCCTCTAGCCTTGTTAATTTTCTCACTTCGGCAAGGAAGAGCGTCGTCAAGTTTGTTCAGGAAAGCCTTACTTAGCTGAAGCCAGTCATACATGATTAGATCCCGCAGAAGTACCAAACTGTGGGGCTGTTGAATTTTCTATACGATTAAGAACGGGCGATTTAGTGGGCGGGTCGCGGAGCGATAGGATGTCTGAAGGCTGGTCGCACCAGGAAAGTATATGCACGGTCCTGCGAACACGGGTGTTATGCTGAAAGACGGCAGTGTCTACTGCATACTCATCAGTATGTAGAAGGAATGAAAACAATGGCTCACCGACAACGCTGAAAAAAAAAAAAAAAAACAATTGTGATTCAAGTTCATCAATCAGTGGACACAAGTCACGGTACGAGAAACATTCCCAATACAACAGAGTATCATTTCCGTTCCGAGCTACAGCCTCCCCACACAGGTATCAACCTCCCCACACTGTATTAAATGGCTCATTGGGCATGCATCATTTTAAAAAGGCGCAAAATCGCGACGGACATTTTTACCACAACCTATTTCGGGATTACGTTATCCCATTATCGAGGTTCAAATGGCTCTAAGCACTATGGGACTTAACAGCTGAGGTCATCAGTCCCCTAGACTTAGAACTAGTTAACGCTAACTAACCTATGGACATCACACACATCCATGCCCGAGGCAGCATTCGAACCTGCGACCGCAGCAGCAGCGCGGTTCCGGACTGAAGCGCCTGGAACTCGCAATACTACATGCACTGACAATCATGTAGAAACATCTATATCGTCCCTTTCTATAATATACATTAAAGCATCTATATCATTAGGCGGCGTCAAAAGTAAAATCCAGCAGCAAATACGCATTGTCAAACATAAAACATTTCCTGTAACATCTCATGTTGGCGTCTTACTCTCTCAAGAGACAGTTGTAAGCCAAAGGCGGCCGCTTTCTCCTACCAAAAATACCACTTACCTGCAACACATGTCACAGGCCCGAACGATGTTACTGTCTATCATAAAATAAATGAATATTATCTGTCAAGACCTAGTAAATTCTAAAAACCAATACTAAACCTATGTGGCAAAATGTGCACTCATAAAGCGTGACCAACAGAAAACCTTAAACCTAACGCCGCTAATTCGAGTAAATTGGTGGCTGCTTCCAACGGAGGACGTTGCTAAACTGGGCCCAGAAATGCCCCTTGAACATTTCTGCCTTTTCATTTAACACTCTGACAGAATACTTTTTCAAAGCTCAAAAAAAAAAAATTAAATAAAAATAAAATAAAATAAAAAAATGCCAGTGAGCCGTTTCCTTTATTTTGTGCTCTTTACATCTCACTTTAAAGTTTCTTCCTGTTTGCCCCACTTCACAATCTTGACACTGTTTCATAAACCCCCGCTTTCGCCATCCAGTTCTCGTCTGTGCCAGACTTATGCTTCAGCCTCTGCTCCAGTTTGCTGTCCATCCTGAATGCAACATTCACCCCTCACTTGTTATGTAACCTCGTCAATTTACACGAGATAATTCCTTAATATGGTGTTACTCTATATTTATACGGATTTTTCCGGTTTTGTTTCTTTCTCTGCCCTGCCGCTGCATCCAACCTATCTATTAAACCTGTGTGAAAACCATGTTCTACCGATATTTGTCTAAGTGTTTCCATTACTTCAGCATTGTTCTCGGGATTTTGTGGGATGGAATAGCCCTGGGCACAGATTTTTGAACAATGCTAATTTTTGTTTATGGGGATGGCATGAGGTCTTATCAATTACTGCACATGTGAACGTAGAATAGGGGATATAAACTACTGGCATTTTTTTTGCTTAATGTGAATTTCCAGTTTTCATCTTCTTCATTTTAAGATAAGAATCATGCACGGAACTGGCGAATAGTGAAAATAAACTCTTTATAAGCTTTGAAATGTGTTTTCAATTTGTTCAAAAGCAGAGAATAAATAAATGCTGCGCCATAGGCTACCAAAGGGAAGCTTAACTTCTGAACGACATGTAGCCTATAGCATAGTTGTCTTGCATCGCGCCTACGCAAGTAAGGCACATTAGCAGGCAGGCAGCTTCAGTCTGAAATAAAAAAGAAGAAGATTCCAATAAAGTTCTCTTGATCCTATCGAACCCCTTTCCTTCCATGGCTCGGAAGCCGACCCCTGCCCTCTTTGCTCCCGATCCTTCTCTCAAGCTCTTAATTAAAAAAGCGGTCAGCGCGAGAGAATGTCAATCCTAAGGGCCCGGGTACGATTCCCGTCTGGGTCGGAGATTTTCTGCGCTCAGGGACCGGGTGTTGTGTTGTCCTAATCATGATCATTTCATCCCCATCGACGCGGAAGTCGCCGAACTAGCATCAAATCGAAAGACTTGCACCCGGCGAAATGTCTACCCGACGGGAGACCCTAGTCACACGACATTTACAAAAATGGTTCAAATGGCTCTGAGCACTATGGGACCTTAACTTCTGAGGTCATCAGTCCCCTTGAACTTAGAACTACTTAAATCTAACTAACCTAAGGACATCACACACATCCATGCCCGGTCGCGCGGTTCCAGATTGTAGCGCCTAGAACCGCTCGGTCACCCCGGCCGGCCGACATTTACATTTTAGCTTCAGTCTTGCATGACAGATGTACTTGGATCCAGTAGCTACCTGCAAGTAGTTTCGACTGTAGCCGAAAGGTCTCAGCATCTTACGGACAATGAAATTATCAAGTAGTTAAAACTTTATATTTCATTAATTATTGTTAATTTGTTTGATTATTAGTGTGAATGCGAAGTATTAAATAAATGAATATTGTTTGTCTATTAACTGAGTATAAGTTAGCGTTAGAACTGTGTACAGAGAGAGTGAATCATACTAAGGGGAAATTGTAAATTACAAGAAGGCAGCTTATGGTACTGGGGAAACAGATACATTTTACGATAATTTTGTTATTTAAACGGGGAGTTATCTTGATGTTTAAGGATCTTATAAATTTGTTTTTTTTATATAAATTGCTCATAAAAGCTATTAATTTGTGATTGGTCAAAAGTAAAAGACGCGGGATTGCACGGTTTAATATTAGTACTGGATTGGTTACAACGTAGGCCTATATCAGCCAATCAGAGTACAGCACGTTCCCACGTATTTAGTGGGCTAAAGAACTGCTTTGTGAAGCCAAGTGCAGATTTGATCTCAGCCGTGATCATGTTCGGACGTGGATATAAGGAGCTCTGTGGTTAAAACTTGACCGTTAAGTGCCGCATAGTGGACGCGAACGTGGGAAAAAGAGGAAAACTTGAAATTCTGATTTAAATATGTAAACTGTCACTTTTTAATGACCAAAATCCGCGTCGCGTGTTATACAATGCGTGACCGCTAACTGAACATGAGTAGTGGTGTAATATTTGAGCGAGCATCCTGTCACAGACAAATGAGTGTGACTGAGTGTGAATGGCGAACTGTAACTCTGTATCAGCACGGGGCTTGGCGGTATTTTGTCCCAAATACGTCGCAATACATTGAAGTTTTTACTCGAAAACTAACTTTCAATTAATCGCTCAGCTAATCTGATAGTGAAAAACATTTTGATGCGACCTGTGGAGATGTGTCATGCGGTTAGTTTCCACTACAGCTTTTCATAGCCGATGAACATTAAGCATTTTTCTAACAGGAAAGGTGTGGAGAATAATTCACCGCAAGGTAAGTGGAACTGTTTTCAGTGGAGCGAAACACAAATAATCCCCCCGTTGCAGCTTCTATGTGATATTTCGTTCGAGTACGTCCTAGAGATGTTGATTCTGACAGTACAGTGTAGAATTCAAATGTCTAACACCCATAACTTTGATGTCTGCTGTTATTTTCAGGTGAGCTTCTTGGTTGCAACGAGGATTTAAATGAATAACAAACTGACCAGTCAGTTTAAGTTGCCTTACAAGTGAAAAATATTAACCAAGTTTCCACCTACATACATGAAACTGAACGGCTTTAGTGTTATAAAGCTGTAATAAGGTAACTATAGGAATTCTGCCATGCATCTATTCGACTGATAGTTCGGATGTATTTGTAGGTGACACTGTCAAATGTCAACTAATAATAGCTGAAATTTACAGGTAACATCATGCTAACTTACAAAATTTTTTTCTTCTGGGTACACCGTTGCGAATTGTATGGCTCTGAGATGTGTTACAAACGCCCCAGAGATCTCTATAATATTTCTAAGTTTTTTCGCTTTATGGGAGACTGTTGTACTTCGTGATACGTTCGCAGCAGCAGCCAAAGTCGACAACGTAATTCGCCGAATTATTGGGCATAAAAATGCAGTCTTGCAACCAGCCGTACACACACCAAAACACTCTGTCTCTCTGTATAATAGATTATATTTACTCGTTATTTTAATTCTATGGGAACTTTCTAAAATATCAGTAATATCATTTGCACATTTTGAAAATCTTTGACTTGACGGAAGTCCTTAATCTCAATCTACATACGCTCGCATCTACCACTAAAATGTCAAATTGTCTTAGGGTAAAGCCTTCATCAACAGTCATACAAAGTTCGTACTCCGTGGAGCTACGATATTAACGCATCTACTAAAAAATACTCTCTCCTTGTATAATTATTAAATAGAACTCCCTATGCCGTATCAAACCCACTAGAGGCTTACAATACCGAGAAAAATGAAAATGGTCTTATTACGTACACAATGACGCTCGTAGTTTTGACAAAGGTAGTAATGCTGTTCTGGTGTTTCTGGAGTTCCAAGGCATCTGTTAGTTTACTGCTAGCATGAGACGAGTTCGTGTTTATCCTACAAGTGCAGAGGTTATGTCTTTCTTACATTACATAAGGTATGCAGTACAAATACACTCCTGGAAATTGAAATAAGAACACCGTGAATTCATTGTCCCAGGAAGGGGAAACTTTATTGACACATTCCTGGTGTCAGATACATCACATGATCACACTGACAGAACCACAGGCACATAGACACAGGCAACAGAGCATGCACAATGTCGGCACTAGTACAGTGTATATCCACCTTTCGCAGCAATGCAGGCTGCTATTCTCCCATGGAGACGATCGTAGAGATGCTGGATGTAATCCTGTGGAACGGCTTGCCATGCCATTTCCACCTGGCGCCTCAGTTGGACCAGCGTTCGTGCTGGACGTGCAGACCGCGTGAGACGACGCTTCATCCAGTCCCAAACATGCTCAATGGGGGACAGATCCGGAGATCTTGCTGGCCAGGGTAGTTGACTTATACCTTCTAGAGCACGTTGGGTGGCACGGGATACATGCGGACGTGCATTGTCCTGTTCGAACAGCAAGTTCCCTTGCCGGTCTAGGAATGGTAGAACGATGGGTTCGATGACGGTTTGGATGTACCGTGCACTATTCAGTGTCCCCTCGACGATCACCAGTGGTGTACGGCCAGTGTAGGAGATCGCTCCGCACACCATGATGCCGGGTGTTGGCCCTGTGTGCCTCGGTCGTATGCAGTCCTGATTGTGGCGCTCACCTGCACGGCGCCAAACACGCATACGACCATCATTGGCACCAAGGCAGAAGCGACTCTCATCGCTGAAGACGACACGTCTCCATTCGTCCCTCCATTCACGCCTGTCGCGACACCACTGGAGGTGGGCTGCACGATGTTGGGGCGTGAGCGGAAGACGGCCTAACGGTGTGCGGGACCGTAGCCCAGCTTCATGGAGACGGTTGCGAATGGTCCTCGCCGATACCCCAGGAGCAACAGTGTCCCTAATTTGCTGGGAAGTGGCGGTGCGGTCCCCTACGGCACTGCGTAGGATCCTACGGTCTTGGCGTGCATCCGTGCGTCGCTGCGGTCCGGTCCCAGGTCGACGGGCACGTGCACCTTCCGCCGACCACTGGCGACAACATCGATGTACTGTGGAGACCTCACGCCCCACGTGTTGAGCAATTCGGCGGTACGTCCACCCGGCCTCCCGCATGCCCACTATACGCCCTCGCTCAAAGTCCGTCAACTGCACATACGGTTCACGTTCACGCTGTCGCGGCATGCTACCAGTGTTAAAAACTGCGATGGAGCTCCGTATGCCACGGCATACTGGCTGACACTGACGGCGGCGGTGCACAAATGCTGCGCAGCTAGCGCCATTCGACGGCCAACACCGCGGTTCTTGGTGTGTCCGCTGTGCCGTGCGTGTGATCATTGCTTGTACAGCCCTCTCGCAGTGTCCGGAGCAAGTATGGTGGGTCTGACACACCGGTGTCAATGTGTTCTTTTTTCCATTTCCAGGAGTGTATGGCCATCTGCAGATACCTTAGCCATGATCAAACAACTTACCTATGGAAGGGCACAATGACAATTACTATAAATGTTATACGAGGTGTGCCGGCCGGGGTGGCCGAGCGGTTCTAGGCGTTAGTCTGGAACCGCGCGACCGCTACGGTCGCAGGTTCGAATCCTGCCTCGGGCATGGGTGTGTGTGATGTTCTTAGGTTAGTTAGGTTTAAGTAGTTCTAAGTTCTAGGGTACTGATGACCTCTGAATTTAAGTCCCATAAAGCTCAGAGCCATATGATTTTTTATACGAGGTGTAAGTCTTCAAACTAGCACATAAAATTTAGTTTAAATATATCTATTTATCTATGTTAGTTTAATTTTAAACTCTTATGCATATGTTTAGCGTCGTTAGTTAGGAAGTTTTCAGTTGTTAGTTGTTGTAAAATATACTAATTTTAGGCGACAACTCGAAACTGTGGGCCAGGTCGGGATTTGAACACAGTCCCCTGCTTTTCACGTTCAAGGAGGTAGCAATTACGCCTGATTCAAAGCTTTGGCTCTCTCTCTCTCTCTCTCTCTCTCTCTCTCTCTCTCACACACACACACACACACACACACACACACACACACACACACACACACACACACACACACACACACACATTTATATAACTGATTCGCCTCGATGGGCAATGGATTCAATACCTTCAGTGGGGATGCACAATTAGGACGGGAGCTGCTGCTGGGTGGTGCTAGATGAGAATGTGGCTCGGCCGAGAGGCGTGCCCAGGTATTCCGTGCAACTGCGATAAACAGCGTCCGGATGGCGCAGTGTTTTAACACAAATGTCAAGTAAGCAAGAGATCCCAGGTTCGAATCCTGGCCCAGCCCACATTTCCACACGTCGCCGCCGATTCCGCATAAAGCCCCGATGCAGCTGAAAATAGCAACTTCCCTTTCGTTTCCTTTCTTTCAATTGTATCACAGCTGGGAATTTCGCGTGGTGTCTGTTCTTTCGGAAATGTGACTTTCTATGTCACAGCCTTTCGACGGATAATGTTACATGAACAGTTATTGAGAGTGTGATAAAGAAAATTTGACTGCCATTCACAGGACGGAACTAAGCTTATAAAAACCAACGTCACATCGACGCAGATGTCATTAGACACTGTGCACATACATTTAACAAATACGTGTCTGAAGTTCTACAGTGGCCATTCTTACGAATTACCTATATTCTACATATACAGTCCTCAAGCCAGCTTGCAGTACGACGCTGAGAGTACTTCGGGTACCACAGTACTATTCCCTAATTACTGTGGTGCATAGAAAGAACGTCGGTTGGTACGCTTTCGTATAAGCTCTAATAACTCATTTTTCTAGTCATCGTCACTTCGCGAGATATACACTGTATGATCAAAAGTCTCCGGACACATAGCTGAAAATAGCTTACTAGTTCGTGGCGCCACCATGGCCCACCCTTAGAACTGATGACAGCTTCCACTCTCGCAGGAATACGTTTTGTCAGGTTATGGAAGGTTTCTTGGGGAATGGCAGCCCATTCTTCACCGAGTGCTTCACTGAGGACAGGTATCTATGTCAGTCGGTGAGGCCTGGCACGAAGTCGGCGTTCCAAAACATCCCAAAGGTGTCCTATATTATTCAGGTCAAGACTCTGTGCACACTAGTCCACTACAGGGATGTTACTGTCGTGTAACCAATCCGCCACAGGCCGTGCATATGAACAGGTGCTCGATCGCACTGAAAAATGCAATCGCCATCCCCGAATTGCTCAACAGTAGGAAGCAAGAAGGTGCTTAAAACATCAATGTATGGCTCCGCTGTGATGGTGCCACGCAAAACAACTAGAGGTGCAAGCCCGATCCATGAAAAACACGACCACACCGTAACACCACCACCTCCGAATTTTACTGCTGGCACTACACACGCTGGCAGATGACGTTCAAAGGGCATTCGCCATACCCACACTCTGCCATGGGATCGCCACATTGTGTACAGTGAATCGTCACTCCACACAACGTTTTTCCACTGTTCAATTGTCCGGTGTTTACGCTCCGTACACCAAGCGAGGCGTCGTTTGGCATTTACCGGCGTGATGTGTGGCTTATGAGCAGCCGCGCGGCTATGAAATCCAAGTTTTCTCACCTCCCGCCTGTCATATTACTTGCAGTGAATCGGATGCAGTTTGGAATTCCTATGTGATGGTCTGGATAGATGTCTGCCTATTACACATTACGACTCTCTTCACAAATCAGCGGTCTCTGTCAGTCAACAGACGAGGTCGGCCTGAACGCTTTTGTACTCTACGTGTCCCTTCACGTTTCCAGTGGACCTCGGGATGTTTAGCAGTATGGAAATCTCACGTACAGATGTATGACACAAGTGACAATCACCTGACCACCTGACCACGTTCGAAGTCCGTGAGTTCCGCGGAGCGCCCCATTCTGCTCTCTCACGATGTCTAATGACTACTGAGGTAGCTGATATGGAGTACATGGCAATAGGTGGCAGCACAATGCATCTAATATGAAAAACGTGTGTTTTGGTGGTGTCCAGATACATAGTGTACAATGTGTCATCCCGGAATTTTGGCCGGCCGGGGTGGCCGAGCGGTTCTAGGCGCTACAGTCTGGAAGCGCGCGACCGCTACGGTCGCAGGTTCGAATCCTGCCTCGAGCATGGATGTGTGTGATTTCCTTAGGTTAGTTAGGTTTAAGTAGTTCTAAGTTCTAGGGGACTGATGAGCTCAGAAGTTAAGTCCCATAGTGCTCAGAGCCATTTGAACCATTTGGAACTATTTATCTCATTGAAACGACTTGGCTTGGATCGGTGGCGGGTAAACAGATATATATATATATATGTGTGTGTGTGTGTGTGTGTGTGTGTGTGTGTGTGTGTGTGTGTGTGTGAGAGAGAGAGAGAGAGAGAGAGAGAGAGAGAGAGAGAGAGAGAGAATAATCTATAGCGTAGTCCGAGGTCTAGGATGAGTTGCAAGGTCACCGTTTAGTTGTGGGTAGGTGAAGCCAATGAACGCCGTACCTTGGAAATAACGAAGTCTTGTTATGGGGTGTATTTTACGCACTTTAGGTTTCGATAAGGAGTTCATTTCCGCCAGTGTGACGAGACATGGGTGAAAGCAGATAAGGTGACTGCATGTTCAATATCTCCCTCAATCCATACACGAAGTCGGTCCTGTGTTCCGTACGCTGTTATTTTGTTCACTAGGCGACAGTGCGGAACTGTCTTAAATAGTATGTTTCACTGGTTTTCAAATAAGACTTGATTTTGTGTGTGTCACTGTTTAGTCCGAACACCCACCTACGTGTTTTTACCATTATGTTGCTTTAGGAACCCCAAATAAAACTCGCGTGTGTGTGTATTTCATGTGTTATACCAAGCAGTTATTTGAAAACGGCTACACGACCGAAACAGTACTAATAAAAAAAAATTAATGGACATTTAAGTCCAACCAATGGCAGTCAGTGAGGCAGAATGTTACCATCCAGACAACTGGAAACATTGCACCGATTTTCCGTAGACATAAATACCACAAAAAATATTTTTGAATCCATTATTAGTATCCCTAACATACTTCAGATTCCATAACTCGCTACAGCGATTCTTGAGACTTACTTTTTTCCCCCGGTACGTTTTGATTATAACAAATAGATGTTATTGCTTCAGGTGAAAAGAAGAAAAGTGCTATGCCACAGCACCCCACAGTTGCTTCGTAACGGTCTGTCGTAAGTACTCTGGGAAAGATACGAGGGTCGTCCGATAAATAAAATACAAGGTAATCTGTATCGAAAGTTTTATTTAAAAAATCTAAATGAACATACAATACAAACAACATTCACAGCTCTAAATTTTTCAGAATGTTCGGTAAAAAGTGATGTAGGCACGAAAAATAAAAAGTTTGGCTCTATTCAAGTTGTCTTCCGTCAAAGGAGAGAACTGCTGGCGACCAAAAATGATTTTTCTCTTGCATTCCTATCTTCCTCTCCAAAGAGCTGTAAATGCTGGCGAAACTCTTACTCAACTATCTTCCCTTCTTCATTTTCAACCTTCTTTATTTTTAGAGCGAATTATTCCATATCCATTCTTTGCTAATCGTTTACATCTCATGAAAATGCAGCAGAGGAAGCCCCTCATAATCAGGCGCGAAATGCAACGGTCCACCTATCAGTTGACGGGACACGGGCAATGGTGCAATTTGTCGGAACTACTTGCGCGTGCCGGCCAGGTGTAACGGAGAAGAAGCCACGTGGCGCCACGATTCGCCATAAAATTTCAAGTGGCATAAAACGCAAGCAGCCGCAAACACAAGAAACAAGAAGTGTACCTAGCTGCTCACCGATAGACCCCGTATATCCGACTTTATCTCAAGAGTTCCTTGGGAAAATATCACAGTTTCGTTCAGCATCCTGCCCCTTGTTATGCCTCAATGTCTATGCAGAACAGTTAAGGGCTATAGATTCAGACTGGCTGTATTGGTTCACACACAGACTTCCCACGGAATATTCCGTTTGCACATTTTCAGCTTGAGAAAATACGAGGGTCGTTCAATAAATAATGCCCCACATTTTTTTTAAAAGTCATTAATATATATAGACAAATGTCCTTGTTGGTGCTTGTAATGTTTCTTTATTTACGTGACCATCACGCCACTCCAACCCCAGTTCTCGAGACCAGTAATATCTTACTATTTTTCTGCGAAGTAACAGACATATTTTTGTGACAAAATTCACATTTGGTTTTGTTAATGTATAGGTACTCCGATGTATCGATATATTACAGTGATATGGTTCTTGTGTGTATTCATTTCTATGAGATTGTCATAATCTTTGACTTACTTCTAACCGTTTTGGCGCGAATGCGCACAGAGCAGACTTTGTTTCACTTTGCAGAAGTGAAGTTGTTATTTTGCTTTGTAAAAGAACAGTCAAGTCTTGTGTTTGGTTAAAGTGGAAGTTAAATATATGAAGATTGATACAAAACTGTTTTCTTGATGATGCGGCAATTAAGAAGGAGTATATGTATATTTACAAGAAGTTTAATAAAAATGTGGATCGTGAACACCAAGTAAAAAATTATTTCTGCCATACCATTGTTCTGATCTGGGATTGTTTGCTCATTAAGAATTTCCTGAAAAATGCATTTGTTAGGTCTTCAAATGTTGCTAAAAACAGATCTGGACCTTCTAGCAGTCACAGTGGAATCACCCTGGAACCAACAAGATGAGCCATAACAACTTCGACGAAATCTACGTGCGAGTCCATTCAAGATAAGTGCCAAAATTAATGACTTTTTTGCAGTGACTTCATTATTTCCATTCTGACGGTACCATCTACAGTCAATAATTTTGTTGTTGCCCGATGAAGCGAACATATGCTGCATGAGTAACATTATTAATCTGATTGTTAACCTACTTTGCAAGTGGTGATATTGTTAGATGCTTCACATTTGACGTTTGTTCTGTGCGCCGGTGAAGTTTCGAACCATTCTGGCAGATGGCAGAACCGTAGTACAGCGTCAAAATGGTGTCTACATACTACTCACGTTACAAGCAGCGTGCTGTTATTGAATGCTTGTGCGCAGAAAAAGAAATCGTGCTGAACATCCATGAACTTTTGTGTGCAGTGGTGATGCTGCAATTGATAGTACAGTTGGGCAATGGATAAAGAAAGTTACAACCTCAGGAAACACAGAAACAGAGCTCCATGATAAGTCACGCTCCGGACTTCCTGTCACAGCCACTGCTCCAGACATGCTGAATCGTGCGGTTGCCATTATTCGTGCCGACCGGCGACTCGACAATTGGCTCTACAGTTGTCGGTCAGCATTGGAAGTGTGTCGGCAATGATCGAGACTCTCGGATATTCAAAGAGGTGCTCATGATGGGTTCAACTAATGCTCACAGGGGACCATAAGATTCAAGAAAGGCCATTTCACCTGAATCGTTAGAGCGTTTTGAGACCGACAAAGAGGCGGTTCTGTCAAGGATCGTTCGGGGGATGAAAGCTGTGTGCACCACTTTGCGCCGGAAACAAAAAGGCATTCAATGGAGATGCATCATCCTCATTCACCACAAAAGAAGAAATTCAAGACAACCCCCTCTGCCGAAAAGTCATGGTGACAGTCTTCTGGGATTGTGATGGCGTCATTCTCGTGGATGTGAAGCCAAGAGTGTCAATCATCAATTGAGGGACATAGGTGAAGACTGAATAAACAAGAACCGTTTCCGACGTGTTCGATCGGACAAGAATCCAGCAGAAATCTTGCTCCAACACGATAATGCACGCCCACAGACAAGTCTGAGAACCGAGGAACACGTCGCCAAATTGGGTTGGACATCACTGACTCATCTACCCTACAGTCCAGACTTGGCACCCTTGACATCTCTTTTGGCCGCTTAAAGATTCTCTACGTGGAACACACTTTGAAGATGACGAGAGTGTCAGTCATGCAGTGAAAACATGGCTACGCCTGAAGGACAGGAGCTTTTCCCAGCAGGAAATACATGCCCCTCCACAACGTTGGCATACGGCCATAGAACGTGATGGAGACTACATAGAAAAATAGTACATGGACAAGAAATGTTGATGTATATTGTCAGCAAATTCTGAGTCTTAACAATAAATATGTTCTGAGAAAAAAAAGTGGGGAATTAGTTATTGAACGACCGTCGTATTTTACCGTGGCACCCTCTGAACGTACAACAACTGTCACAGTACTGCCACCTCGTTCACTACCTTCGAAAACTTATTTCTGCTGCACAAATAAAATCCTCCAAACTACCCAAACAGCATGCATAGACAGCCAAAGCAGTAAAACCACCAGTAGCGCCTTCCGTATCGGACGACCCTCATAGGGTGGTACGGGACATACTCCTGCCGGAAATAGCGTGTGCTTCAGAACAGCACATACCAAGTCCGACCAGATACAAAATTCGAATGCCACAAAACTGGCTCCTTTCGCTGAACACTCCTTTCATCGGAAATTGTATAACTCGAATGCTCCCGTAAACTTGTCAGTGTTTACAGGGGCAAGCTAAGTCATTCCTGTCAATCTGTTAGCAGCAAAGAAGCAGACAGCAATTCCCACTCCATTAAGCATAACGCGTGACAGTCGGTAACATCCATCATCCAGGTACCTGAAAACAAAAGCAAAAACAAATTAATTTCTCACGACAAAGTAATCAATATCATTAACCGAAACATTATCTCAATGTGCAAAGAAATGAGTAAGCCTGGAAAAAATCTTAATCTTAAAGCTAATCAAATAAACTTCGGAAGGCAATCTTCCCTCGTGCTACTCTTATCAGTTACCTGCTAAAAGACAACTGCATTAAAAAGTGCTTATCTTTCGATGGGCGTTAATGAATACGTAGATATCCAAGTTTGGAAACTGCAGCACCTAGGGTTTGTCAGAAAGAATGAAGAATATGGGAGATCGAATCGAAATAGGTGATGCAAGGGATCAATTTATTTACTTATCTCAGTTCTGCAGTGTGCATGGACCGTACACACCTCCGTTCCGTTCCCAAATGGTGATTGGAAAGTATGATTAAAGGTGAAGTATGATTAACGGTAGGCCTCTGTATTATCTTGAGGTCAGATTTTACCGTCATAATCATTACACGAAATGTCTGTTGGGTGACTTCCTGGAACACGAGTTCTCGAAGAGAAATAAGGAGACAAAGAAAATCAAACCCTTAATGTTCGAATATAGTATTAACAGTGTCTTGCTTGCCACAGTTACGTCGTTTAAAAATTTGGGCGTAGCGTTGGAAAAATCAAATGGCTCTGAGCACTATGGGACTTAACTTCTGAGGTCATCATTCCCCTAGAACTTAGAACTACTTAAACCTAACTAACCGAAGGACATCACACACATCCATGCCCGAGGCAGGATTCGAACCTGCGACCGTAGCGGTCGTGCGGTTCCAGACTAGAACCGCTCGGCCACTCCAGCCGGCGTAGCGTTGGAAAGCGATATGAAATGGAACGAGCGTGTAAGGACTGGGGTAGGGAAGGCGAATTGTCGACTTCGGTTTATTGGGAGGACTCTGAGGAAGTGTGTTTCATCTGTAAAGGAGACCGCATACAGAACACTAGGATGACGCGACGGTCGATCGGTGGCGTTGGGTCTTCCAAGGCCTGCTCGGACCGAGATAATTCAAGTTTTCAACAGTGTGCACCTAAAAGAAATTGTGACATTCTGCCCTATTTATTCATTTCCGTCCATGTGTAGATTGACAGGTATTATTTTATCTGTTGCACAGAACTGAATGTACTGTGGAATTTTTTTATTTTTCTAAATTAAGGGAGAGCCTTTTCTGAGAGAACTACTAAGTCTTTAAAACATTTTAACAATTTCTTCTGCTGCTTTGCATCAAACTGAATTAATTTTAAACCTTGTGGCGCCTGTAGAAAGTAATATCTCCGCCTGATGTATAAGTGGAAGATCATTCATATATAATGGAAGCCGTGAATCGTAAAATCTCTTGACTGAGTTAGGCAGCCCACTAGCAAGGGGTGGAGGCAGAAAGCAGACAGTTCAGAAGAGAAACAGCGCAGCGATACAACCGTGGCAGGGCGCCAGCCGTGTGCTGCCATCACCAGATGGCACCGAGGAGCTACGCCCAGCGGATGTGTGCCTATCCCACTCTGGCCGCATTTGGTGCGACTCTATTTCGAGTCTTTCCAGCAACTTGATCCGGAGACTATCTAATCAAAAAAGAGTTCAATAAGGCCAAGAAAAAGCGATTGCAACCAATGCATAGGATCCGTGTGATGCCTGTGCACCAGTCCGAAACCGTACCCATAAAGCTTACCTTTAGAACTCTATTGTGTACGTTGTCGGTACCAGACTGCTGTGGACTTTGTCTGTGTAGCTTTCAGCGGCCTGTGTTTGCGGAAATGCTAGCACTTGAAACACGCAACTATTATTTATAAACTCTGTTGTTGACCACTAAGTTGAGCGGATGAAAATTGGTAGGAATCATTTACTACCGAACATCAGAACTGAATTTATACGACTCTGTCATGTTTAGCCCATTCAAGATTCAAGGTGCAATATTTGAAAGGCACCTGATGGAGTACAGGATGTTAGAGCCAAATTAACTTTTTAAAGACGAAAATGTGTGCGACGATTACTAGACATTGGTGTCATGTCAGCACCATACATTTTCGCTCATGAGTGTAGAGATCGGGAGGTTGATGAATCAATAGCAATCTATGCAGTAAATACGCCTCAGCAAGTCACAAGCTGATGCCTGTTTTAAGATAAAGTTGAGCCCTCGTCCCTTTTAAAAAGATGACTACTGAAAAAAAATCCTTGTTTCTATGCTGCAATGGAGTGCTTTTTTTCCGGTCATGTGTGTTAACCCAGCATGGCCTTTCCTTGATAGGAGGACACGATTCCCAATGAAAGCTAAGACCTATGAGCAATCAACAAAAAAACTCTTATCGGCTAAGACGAAGTAACAGGCAGGAACAAAGTATCAGTCCAGTCAGTCAGCTCAGCAAAAAACAGCGTCTCACGATAGACTGACAACATTTCTGTTATCCACTGTTGGAAACTGATATAGTCAAGACATTTACATCTGCGAATTCTCGTAAACTTTGTTATATCTGTCCTGGCACTTATAAATAGAGGGTTGTGTAGTCTGCAAATCGCTGCCTACTACTGTCATTCACGACGTAAAAATTAGTGTCGAAACCTGGGAACGAGCAAATGCGGCCCGACATGCTTTCCGCAACGCTGAAAAAACACATTTTTAGACATGAGACTGCATTTCCAGTAGCCGCATAGATAGTAGCCAACAATATTTTCACGGATGACTTCGTGTGCAGGCAGGCAACTAGAATCGGTGGGGTGTCAAAGGATTGACTGCCTGCAGACGCCTAGGACAACGTACACGTTGTCTCTCTACAGGTTCATTTGCAAAGTTCTCAATAAAGGCGGGCGGGTGCCACAGAGGGTTTTGCCGAACTGGTGGGACGTAGAGGGATCCTTTGCTGTCTTATTCATGCATAAGTGTCAATGTGGTAGGCCCCCCTCCCCCCCACCCCCTGATCGCGCGCCACAGGAGAATGCGAAACAGGACGGCTGAAAAAAAGCACCTTTTGCTACCTCCTGCTTCAGATCACCTACAAATTTTTCGAATTGTTTTGAACAATACCTAGTAGTTCCGAGCTGTACACAGAGCAAAAATTGTGATCGCGCTGCACTACAATGGGGTGAGATCACGGTCGCCCCATGGAAAGCGGTGGTTTCATTGACGCCCTTTATGCCACCCCCTGGTGCCCTTTCGTGTCGATTCTGAGCAACTGTGTGTCTGCAGTGTTTTCCTCTCCCATTCATAAGAAAATTGCGTGATATCAACACTGGGTATCGCGGTTCTGACTTTCATCGCAGAGGCGTCAAAAGAAGGGGTGAAATGTGGATAAGGGGGGCTGTGGCGACCTTCCCATCGTGCGACACGTCCACAGTGGCGTTCTACATCTACATGGATACTCCGCAAATCACATTTAAGTGCCTGGCAGAGGGTTCATCTAACGACCTTCACAGTGATTCTCTATTATTCCAATCTAGTACAGCGCACGGGAAAAACGAACACTTATATCTTTCGGTGCGAGCTCTGATTTCCCTTATTTTATTATGGTGATCGTTTCTCCCTATGCAGGTCGGCGTCAACACAATATTTTCGCATTCGGAGGAGAAAGTTGGTGATTGAGACTTGGTGAGCAGATTCCGCCGCAACGAAAAACGCCTTTGTTTTAATGATGTCCACCCCAAATCCTGTGGCATTTCAGTGACACTCTCTCCCCTATTTCGCAATAATACAAAACGTGCTGTCCTCCATTGAAATTTCTCGATGTACTCCATCAATCCTATCTGGTAAGGATCCCACACCGCGCAGCAATATTCTAAAAGAGGACGGACAAGCGTAGTGTAGGCAGTCTCTTTAGCAGACGTGTTATATTTTCTAAGTGTACTGCCAATAAAACGCAGTCTTTGGTTAGCCTTCCCCACAAACATTTTCTACGTGTTGCTTCAAATTTACGTTGTTCGTAATTGTAATTCCCAAGTTTTTACGGCCCTTAGATTTGACTGATTTATCGTGTAACCGAAGTTTAACGGATTTCTTTTAGCTCTCATGTGGATGACGTCACACTTTTCGTTATTCAGGGTCAACAGCCAATTTTCGCGCCAAATAGATATCTTTTCTAAATCGTTTTGCAGTTCGTTTCGATCTTCTGGTGACTTTACTAGTCGATAAACGACAGCGTCATCTGCAAACAACCTCAGATGGCTGCTCAGATTGTCTCCTAAATCGTTTATATAGATGAGGAACAGCAAAGGGCGTAGAACACTACCTTGGAAACGCCAGAAATCACCTCTGTTTTACTCGATGACGTTCCGTCAATTACTAAGAGCTGTGACCTCTCTGACAGGAAATCGCGAATCCAGTCACATAAGTGAGACGATATTCCATAAGCACGCAATTTGACGACGAGCCGCTTGTGTGGCACAGTGTCAAAAGCCTTCTGGAAATCTAGGAATACGGAATCTATTTGAAATCCCTTCTCAATAACACTCAACACTTCGTGTGAGTAAAGAGCTAGTTGTGTTTCACAAGAACGATGTATTCTAAATCCGTGTTGACTGTGTGTTAAGAGACCGTTTTATTCGAGGTAATTCATAATGTTCGAACACAATGTATGTTCCAAAATCCTGCTGCATATCGACGTTAATGATATGGGTCTGTAATTTAGTGGATTACTCTTACTACCTTTCTTGAATATTGGTGTGACCTGTGCATTGGGGAGAACTGGGCTGAAATGTGGTGCCATTATGAAATCATCAACCAACCTTACACCTCCCATGAACTTCTAAGTTCTAGCCTTTCTTTGCATGTGTCGATGCCTTGTTTGAAGGTGAGGTCGCAGGGCGGCAAACGTTTGCACTACTGCAGAGAAAGGTTGTAGACAGCTTTGAGCTAAATTACAAATTTCTGCGTCCCAATGTGAGACAATTATGGGGTTTTGAAGAACCGATCTTTTAATTCTGCTATGTAGTGTAGTTTCATTTTCCGCGTGTCAATTTTAAAAGTAGCTGAACCATTCGAACGTGGTTCGTTGTGAACAGTTCAAACAGTAGTTAGATAGCGGTGCCTAAACAAAATAGACACGTTTGTCAAACTGGTGCAAATGAACTTTTTATATTTGTGCTGCGACGAGCGTCTGTGTACATTAGAGTGGGGCTGTAGATTTGTGAAACGTCGGCTACCTGGGTGCCTGTGGAATAGTCAGTCAGCCCTTGGGGGAACTGCATTGTTACGCAATTCTCGACACGTAGACTGTAACCGACGTCACGCCAGTATTAAAAGTAGAATGTCGGCTAACCCCTCCTGTCACCTCACACCCGCCACACAGACGGAACATCAAATAAAACTCTCAACATATAATACACTCCTGGAAATTGAAATAAGAACACCGTGAATTCATTGTCCCAGGAAGGGGAAACTTTATTGACACATTCCTGGGGTCAGATACATCACATGATCACACTGACAGAACCACAGGCACATAGACACAGGCAACAGAGCATGCACAATGTCGGCACTAGTACAGTGTATATCCACCTTTCGCAGCAATGCAGGCTGCTATTCTCCCATGGAGACGATCGTAGAGATGCTGGATGTAGTCCTGTGGAACGGCTTGCCATGCCATTTCCACCTGGCGCCTCAGTTGGACCAGCGTTCGTGCTGGACGTGCAGACCGCGTGAGACGACGCTTCATCCAGTCCCAAACATGCTCAATGGGGGACAGATCCGGAGATCTTGCTGGCCAGGGTAGTTGACTTACACCTTCTAGAGCACGTTGGGTGGCACGGGATACATGCGGACGTGCATTGTCCTGTTGGAACAGCAAGTTCCCTTGCCGGTCTAGGAATGGTAGAACGATGGGTTCGATGACGGTTTGGATGTACCGTGCACTATTCAGTGTCCCCTCGACGATCACCAGTGGTGTACGGCCAGTGTAGGAGATCGCTCCCCACACCATGTTGCCGGGTGTTGGCCCTGTGTGCCTCGGTCGTATGCAGTCCTGATTGTGGCGCTCACCTGCACGGCGCCAAACACGCATACGACCATCATTGGCACCAAGGCAGAAGCGACTCTCATCGCTAAAGACGACACGTCTCCATTCGTCCCTCCATTCACGCCTGTCGCGACACCACTAGAGGCGGGCTGCACGATGTTGGGGCGTGAGCGGAAGACGACCTAACGGTGTGCGGGACCGTAGCCCAGCTTCATGGAGACGGTTGCGAATGGTCCTCGCCGATACCCCAGGAGCAACAGTGTCCCTAATTTGCTGGGAAGTGGCGGTGCGGTCCCCTACGGCACTGCGTAGGATCCTACGGTCTTGGCGTGCATCCGTGCGTCGCTGCGGTCCGGTCCCAGGTCGACGGGCACGTGCACCTTCCGCCGACCACTGGCGACAACATCGATGTACTGTGGAGACCTCACGCCCCACGTGTTGAGCAATTCGGCGGTACGTCCACCCGGCCTCCCGCATGCCCACTATACGCCCTCGCTCAAAGTCCGTCAACTGCACATACGGTTCACGTCCACGCTGTCGCGGCATGCTAACAGTGTTAAAGACTGCGATGGAGCTCCGTATGCCACGGCAAACTGGCTGACACTAACGGCGGCGGTCCACAAATGCTGCGCAGCTAGCGCCATTCGACGGCCAACACCGCAGTTCCTGGTGTGTCCGCTGTGCCGTGCGTGTGATCATTGCTTGTACAGCCCTCTCGCAGTGCCCGGAGCAAGTATGGTGGGTCTGACACACCGGTGTCAATGTGTTCTTTTTTCCATTTCCAGGAGTGTATATGCAGTCCAGAGCTCGTCAGGGAATGCGGTCAGAGTTTGGGAATAGTGTGCTCCTTCCAGTGTCTACACTATGTGATCAAACGTATCCGGACTAATGGCTGAAAATGACTTACAAGTTCGTGGCGCCCTCCATTGGTAAATGCAGGAATTCAATATGGTGTTGGCTCACCCTTGGCCTTGATGACAGCTTCCACTCTCGCAGGCATACGTCCAATCAGGTGCTGGAAGGTTTCTTCGGGAATGGAAGCCCATTCCTCACGGAGTGCTGCATTGAGGAGAGGTATCGATGTCGGACGGTGAGGCCTTGCACGAAGTCGGCGTTCCAAAACATCCCAAAGGTGTTCTATAGGATTCAGGCCAGGACTCTGTGCAGGCCAGTTCATTACAGGGATGTTATAGTCGTGTAAACACTCCGCCACAGGCCGTGCATTATGAACAGGTGTTCGATCGTGTTGAAAGATGCAATCGCCGTCCCCGAATTGCTGTTCAACAGTGGGAAGCAAGAAGGTGCTTAAAACATCAATGTAGGGCTCTGTTGTGATAGTTCCACGCAAAACAGCAACATATGCAAGCCCCCTCCATGAAAAACACGACCACACCATCACACCACCACCTTCGAATTTTACTGATGGCATTACACACGCTGGCAGATGACGTTTACCGGGCATTCGCCATGCTCATACCCTGCCATCGGATCACCACATTGTGTACCGTGATTCGTCACTACACACAACGGTTTTCCACCGTTCAATCGTCCAATGTTTACGCTCCTTACACCAAGCGAGGCGTCGTTTGGCATTTACCGGCGTGATGTGTGGCTTATGAACAGCCACTCTACTATGAAATCCAAGTTCTCACCTCCCACCTAACTGTCATAGTACCGGGTAATCAAAAAGTCAGTATAAATTTGAAAACTTAATAAACCACGGAATAATGTAGATAGAGGGGTAAAAATTTACACACATGCTTGGAATGAAATGGGGTTTTATTAGAACCAAAAAAGTACTGCTAAACGCGTGAAAGATCTCTTGCGCGCGTCTTTTGGTGATGATCGTGTGCTCAGCCGCCACTTTCGTCATGCTTGGCCTACCAGGTCCCCAGACCTCAGTCCGTGCGATTATTGGCTTTGGGGTTACCTGAAGTCTCAAGTGTATCGTGATCGACCGACATCTCTAGGGATGCTGAAAGACAACATCCGACGCCACTGCCTCACCATACCTCTGGACATGCTTTACAGTGCTGTTCACAACATTATTCCTGAACTACAGCTATTGTTGAGGAATGATGGTGGACATATTGAGCATTTCCTGTAAAGATCATCATCTTTGCTTTGTCTTACTTTGTTATGCTAATTATGGGTATTCTGATCAGATGAAGCGCCATCTGTCGGACATTTTTTGAACTTTTGTATTTTTTTTTTGTTCTAATGAAACCCCATGTCATTCCAAGCATGTGTGTCAATTTGTACCTCTACCTACATTATTCCGTGATTTATTCAGTTTTCAAATTTATACTGACTTTATGATCACCCGGTACTTGCAGTGGATCCTGATGCGATTTGGAATTCCTATGTGATGGTCTGGATACATGTCTGCCTATTACACATTACGACCCTCTTCAACTGTCGGCGGTCTTTGTCAGTCAACAGACGAGGTCGGCCTGTATGCTTTTGTGCTGTACGTGTCCCTTCACGTTTGCAGTGGACCTAGTGATATTCAGGAGAATGGAAATCTCGCGTACAGACGTATGACGCAAGTGACACCTAATCACCTGACCTCGTTCGAAGTCCGTGAGTTCCGCGGAACGCGACATTTTGCTCTCTCTCGATGTCTAATGACTACTAAGGTCGCTGATAGGCAGTACCTGGCAGCACAATGCACCTAATATGATAAACGTATATTTTTGGGGGTGTCCGGATACTTTTGATCACATAGTGTATGTTAGTACCGTAGGAGGCGACGAGAAACACTGAGTAAATGGAGTAGACGGTCATTTGGCCGTAGTGGAGCTGGACAGCGTATGCGCTATCAGTAAATAAAAGTAAAAATTGTTTCACGTGGAAGGGCGATTGGATGTTCACTATGTGTTTTAGTACACGTTACGTCCCATATAGACCATCATTTCCTCAGAGAATATTATTTAGTTTGTAGTGACAAAAAATATTATGCCGAAAAGTAGCAAGCCATGTGGCTCGGTGGTTAGGTGGCGAACTTCATATGTAAGGGGCTAAGGTTCGGACCTTTTTTTTTTTTTTTTGCCTTCCCAGTAAGGCACCGTGGTGTCCAAAGCAGCCTTCACTTCAAGATGAAGATATCTTTACTTTTTTATTTCGAATCAACGATCCGATGGTTAGCAGCAGTTTTAAAAAGCAGAGAAGCACCATGTTTCTTCTCCTTTGGGAAATGAAGACTGAGTCATTGGGACTGAATTTAAAGTAACAGGAATATTGTTAGTTATAACTTGCAATCTTCAAGCCTTTGCATGTCGATCTTACATTTTAATCCTCTTAGAAAACAAAAGCTACTTAATCCAACTGAACGTAAAGTCAATTTTTTACATTATTTTATTGCTATGAATTTGGACTTATATTGCAATCGATTAAAACGATAGCTGTAGATTTTATATGATTTTTTTTTCCTTTTCTGCACTTATAGTCCCTTTTCTCGACACATATTCCTTCCGATTTTTATAACTAAATGTATCAAATTTCTAAAGAAATATGAAAGCAGTAATTTCAATCCTATTGGAACTTGCCGCGTTGCCTGGCTAATTCATGATGATGATTAAGTGTTTACAGAGACCAAACTACTTGGTAATTAGTCCTTCGATTCACAGGAAAATGATGTAAAATGTTATGAAACGAGGAAAGGAGAAGTATCAGCTCCACGGTCTGTGACCATGTCATCGTTGTTGAAAATGTACGAGACAATAGTTTTAGCCGTAAACTTAAAAGTGAGATGAAACCCAGGCAGCTAAAACTGTAGCTGGTCACTGAAAAATACACAGAGAAGGGTCATCATAGTCAGCACAACTACAATGCAGACTGTATGAACCAGAGCTAATTAGCTTAAGCAGATAGATAAAATACGTACAATTAAAGTCTTAAAATGCACAGCGCAGGGGGCGAAGTAGGCTGATGCCAGTCGGGGCACACGCCGCAGCGAGATCTACTCCCCCACAACCTCCCCGGACATCCCTCAGGAAACATACGACTTCGGTAGCTGCTAACACATCGTCGCCAAGTATCTGAGCTGGTCTACCCGTTTTTGGGCGATTCGTAAACAGTGGGAACTACTGGTTGTGAAACAGGGTCGAGTAGCACGGGTGTCTATGCCTCTGACACATTGTGACCACATAATGAGTTGCCGCTGTCTGATCCTGAGTGGTGGGCCTGTCTAACTGGTGCAAGTCGGAGCCTCTGAATTAAATGGCGTGATCGTATATTAGTCGCCTCCAAATCGGGAGCAATTTGAGTCTTTTTCGTTATTTTAAGTGTACTTCGCGGCATACGTGGAACCTATTAAATAATTAATTGGCTTCAGAAACCATTTGCTTGGTTGTAATTGTATCGTTGTAACCCATTCCTCGCAATTAATAGTTTAATCCATCTGTCTGTAGTACCGACACAATTCAAGGCCGAAGCAGTATACCTGCTGTTGGTACAACAGCGATAACAGCATTCTGGAATGGTTTGTGGAGGACGCATTTGTGTACAAAAATGTATCGTTACTGAGTGAGACGACGAACCGTCGTGGCTACCGTGTGTAGAATCGACGGAAGTTAGTGTGCGGTGCTGATCCGGGCACAGGCCGCGATAAGGAGTAGACGGCACTTGGACCTCTGCTATACTGGCAGGATGTACCGAACACGAAGTAATCCGTAGCTGTCAGAAGGGCAGTAGGTCAACTGAAATGTTAGCTGCGAGTGGTTTTCCCCGGGCTAATGCCGTTGCAAGGCGGTATGTGGCGTGAGGGGCCAATATGGCGGAAACTGAAAGGCCGCCGATTTCACGACCGCTGCACGAGTGAAAGCAGTTCTAATAAAACTACACAATAGGCGATGGCACCACATGGAAGCCGGAAACGAGGCAAGGATGCACGTTTGAAGATCCCCTCGGTAAGTGGAATTCTACCTTAGCTCCAGATGATAGAAGACGTAGATGTACATTTTGTCTTTAAAAATTAATAACTTCAAAATGCCTTAGCGATCAAGATGAAGTGTCTACTCATACCGGCTGAAATTATTGAACTATATGAAATACAATCGTCATAACTTCTGAACGATTTGCGCTAGAACGTTCAAACTGCACGGTTGGCCGCGGGGCATGATGGGAATTAGTATGCGCTGTATGGTTTCGTTTAGCGATGAAGCCCACTTTCATCTGGATGTGTTCGTCAGTAAGCAAAATCGACACATTTGAGGGACTGAGAACCCGCACTTCGCGATCGACAAGTCTCTTCACCCTCAACGGGTGACTGTGTGGTGTGCAACGTTCAGTCACGGAGTAATTGGTGCGATATTTCTTGATGCCACGGTGACTACCGAACGGTACGTGAAGGTTTTGAAGGATTATTTCATCCTCATTATCCAAAGTGACCCTGATTTCGACAAGATGTGGTTCATGCAAGACGGAGCTCGACCCCAAGGAGAGTGTTTGGTGTCCTGGAGGAGCACTTTGAGGACCGCATTCTGACTCTGGGGTACCCAGAGGCCACTGGCATGGGTCTCTGTTGGCCGCCAAATTCTCCTGATCTGAACACATGCGACTCCTTTTTGTGGGGCTGTATAGAAGACAAGGTGTACAGCAATAATCCCAAAACCACTGCTGAGCTGAAAACAGCCATTCAGAAGGTCATCGACAGCATCGATGTTCCGACACTTCTGCGGGTCATGCAGAATTTCGCTATTCGTCTGCGCCACAACATCGCCAATGATAGCACGCATATCGAACATGTCATAACCTAAATCCGAGGATCTGTAGTGACGTTTACATGTTGAATAAAGTGTGCGCACGCCGTAGTTTGTAACTGATTTGCGTGTTTTTCATGTAGTTCAATAATTGTCACCCTATAGCTCATGAGCAGCACTATCTAAAGACAGTATTAGGTTTTGTTAATATATTGAGTAATAAGCTGTGGTGTTAATTCCGATGATTAAAAACGCATTTAAGTATACAATAATTTGAAAAACAATCAGTACAGCGGTAGTATGAAATAATAAATTAGAATAGCTACATGTAGATGAGAGAGGGAGAGATACTGTGGGGAAAGATCTCAACTAGGTTAGTGTAGATGAATTCGCAATGAGGTAGAAAACTTCAACTCTTCCTAATGCATGACATAGCCTCTCAAATGTTATAAATGCTACATAACACGAACCAGGAGAAGGAAAAAGTAAATAAACGCTAGCGCTAGATAACACAGCATTTGTTGTAAGACGTTAAAAGCCACTTCTACACTCCTGGAAATGGAAAAAAGAACACATTGACACCGGTGTGTCAGACCCACCATACTTGCTCCGGACACTGCGAGAGGGCTGTACAAGCAATGATCACACGCACGGCACAGCGGACACACCAGGAACCGCGGTGTTGGCCGTCGAATGGCGCTAGCTGCGCAGCATTTGTGCACCGCCGCCGTCAGTGTCAGCCAGTTTGCCGTGGCATACGGAGCTCCATCGCAGTCTTTAACACTGGTTGCAGGCCGTGACAGCGTGGACGTGAACCGTATGTGCAGTTGACGGACTTTGAGCGAGGGCGTATAGTGGGCATGCGGGAGGCCGGGTGGACGTACCGCCGAATTGCTCAACACGTGGGGCGTGAGGTCTCCACAGTACATCGATGTTGTCGCCAGTGGTCGGCGGAAGGTGCACGTGCCCGTCGACCTGGGACCCGACCGCAGCGACGCACGGATGCACGCCAAGACCGTAGGATCCTACGCAGTGCCGTAGGGGACCGCACCGCCACTTCCCAGAAAATTAGGGACACTGTTGCTCCTGGGGTATCGGCGAGGACCATTCGCAACCGTCTCCATGAAGCTGGGCTACGGTCCCGCACACCGTTAGGCCGTCTTCCGCTCACGCCCCAACATCGTGCAGCCCGCCTCCAGTGGTGTCGCGACAGGCGTGAATGGAGGGACGAATGGAGAAGTGTCGTCTTCAGCGATGAGAGTCGCTTCTGCCTTGGTGCCAATGATGGTCGTATGCGTGTTTGGCGCCGTGCAGGTGAGCGCCACAATCAGGACTGCATACGACCGAGGCACACAGGGCCAACACCCGGCATCATGGTGTGGGGAGCGATCTCCTACACTGGCCGTACACCACTGGTGATCGTCGAGGGGACACTGAATAGTGCACGGTACATCCAAACTGTCATCGAACCCATCGTTCTACCATTCCTAGACCGGCAAGGGAACTTGCTGTTCCAACAGGACAATGCACGTCCGCATGTATCCCGTGCCACCCAACGTGCTCTAGAAGGTGTAAGTCAACTACCCTGGCCAGCAAGATCTCCGGATCTGTCCCCCATTGAGCATGTTTGGGACTGGATGAAGCGTCGTCTCACGTGGTCTGCACGTCCAGCACGAACGCTGGTCCAACTGAGGCGCCAGGTGGAAATGGCATGGCAAGCCGTTCCACAGGACTACATCCAGCATCTCTACGATCGTCTCCATGGGAGAATAGCAGCCTGCATTGCTGCGAAAGGTGGATATACACTGTACTAGTGCCGACATTGTGCATGCTCTGTTGCCTGTGTCTATGTGCCTGTGGTTCTGTCAGTGTGATCATGTGATGTATCTGACCCCAGGAATGTGTCAATAAAGTTTCCCCTTCCTGGGACAATGAATTCACGGTGTTCTTATTTCAATTTTCAGGAGTGTATTTAGTATCATAGCGGAACAATGCGAAGAGACATGAAATGAAACCAACATGCAAAATCATTCGTATTGAATGTAATTGTTAGCGTCTCGTTCTGCCAGTGTGAGACGCTCTAGAAACTTAGATGGAGATCATTGGAATAAATGATACATTCTTTCGCAATACGCTGTTTAAGTCAGGAGAATCACAATATGAAAGAAACTATAAACATTCTACTGTTTGCATCCTACGCCACTAAATAACGGTAAGAACAATATAACAATTTATGGCGCGAAATGGACGTAACTTCATTTTCACGTCTTACATTCGCCAGAGAAACAGGAACACTGAAAAATAACTACCCGGTAGTTGTACCTTCCACGGCTACACACTACATTCGCTTGTGGAGTGTTGCGGATGCAGAGCATAAGGCACACTAGACGGCTTCCCCACCACCGTGTCAGCTAAGCCACATCAGTAAGTCTGCGCTTCTTAATCAGTCACACTTTCGGCCTATCATTAGTTTGAGAGGACTGCATACTGACAAAAAAAAAAATCACGAATTCATTCGAGCATATTGCGACACATTAGATTCTGAGTAGTGGCGAACACCTGGAAGATGGGCCAGGACAGATTTCAGTCCCCTTCCTGTGATGTCCCACTGCAAACTACTCACTATCACGTAACAACAATCATAGCCACGGAACTACACCACACAATAGATACCCTGACTACATGATAATGCTGCTGTTTCACTTCGTCCAGAACCATTCGGTCTCTGTGCTATGTCCGAATGTCCCTGGGGAGCAAAACATTTTAAATTCTAACCAACAAAAGGCTTACTGAGTCCTTTGCAGAGGTGCCGCATTTAATTTCTAATTTCTTTCCTCTTCGATATATTTCAGACGAATATTTGTTTAAAATTCAAAATAAAGCGAGTGGAAAATATGTTCATGGAAAAAAAAAGCCATGCACCCCTCCCGTGCGTTATACAGGATAACCTGCAGAGTTAGGACTATGTGAATTCCATTATGCCGTCTCGTAAAAAGGCTAGAAGTCTGGACTATTTGCATGCCACACCATCTAATTTAATTAAGATTATTCGTTGGATTTTCATAGTTTCCTACTAGTACAAAAGACAGTCCATTGTTAATTTCTCATGACAGTAGAAGTATTTTGTCTCTACACGTAGGCAGACAGGCTAGTCAGCTCTCACTTCCACTCCAAAAGAATCTCTCTTTCAACAGGTACGATTGTTCACTGTGACCTGCTAATGTGAACTGAAATTTCGCCAGTCATGCATGCTGTACACTCCCGACTATATCGAACATTTGCCATTGTTGTTACAGCTTTCTTGGCTTGGTATTGATTTGATGCAGCTCTCCAATCATACGTTAACTCAATCTTGTATGCCACCGAAGTAGCAAAGTTCACCTGGTACCCTCACAATTCAGTACAGCTACATAACTTTGCATTATCATTATAAGATGTTACCGTCTCTTAGTATGTCATCGGTGTAATCCTTAATTACTTAAAAAGATTGAATCTGATTTACCTTGTACTAAGTTACCTAGAAGGCATTCTAGCAACGTTTCCAGAGGTTATCTTCATTTAGCAACAACTTTTCGTACTAATGAATGCCATGTGAGAACTGCTTGGAAGTACAGTATGCTGTGAGCACGGATTGTGTCGTTATATTTCACGGCAGCACGCCCTTCCTTATCTGTGTTTGTGACTGAAGACTCCAGTCAACAGAAAATACTACTAGTGTTACGCCAGAAGTGACTCACCTTCGGTGCCTTGAACTCGCAGATTAACAACATTGCGCGTGTTTCGAACACTATACATTTTGCTAACAGACAGGCAACCACTACAATGCAGTAAAAAGAGATTTTTTGGGCTCTGCAATGTAGATATTTTCAATCTAGACGCATTTCGCTTTTTATTTAAAATTTATCTTCAGTCATTTTGCAAAACTAAGACATATTTATGGAATACTAATTATGGACTATTTTTGAGGAAAAGGAAAATTAGGATTTGACTTTCCACATATGACGAGGTCATAAGACAAGAAGCACAATTCGAATTGGAGTAGTATGAAGAAGGAACTCGGTTGTGTCCTCTTCAAAGGCTTTTGCCGTACGTGATTTAGAAAAACCGAGGAAAACCTAAATTGACATTTCCACACTGGGTACTGAACTCAGCACCTCCACTGCTAATCCAGTATCCTAATCATGGCGCATCTCGCTCTGTTCCCTTGTTTATTTTTATTATAAGTTAAGAGGCGGAATCGAAAAGTAAGGCACGTTTGCCTATATTAGAATGATGGGAGCTGAGAAATTCACACGAAAGCAGCTCCATCTTCTGATCGTTAACATAGCTACAGATTTAATTGCTTTGTTTCAGTAGTCGTTAGTCTATACGAGAAAACAAAGAATGGTTTCGAAAATCTGAGCTCGCGCCAGTTGCATGGTGCGTGTTCAAAAACTATTTGCGTGTGCAAAAGTATCTACAGCTACTTAAAAAATCAGGAGTTTTAACTTGTTTATGGGCCTACAGTAATAAGTAAAGAAAATCTTTGACTACGTTGTCGACACTTGTTTTCGAATACGTCTGGTATGAAATGACTTAATTTTCCTTTCACATGTCACTTACCAGTCTTTTGTCTCAGTGTGAACAGAGGATCATAATTAACTTAGTACTTCGTAAGTGTACTCGAAATTCACGATACATAATAAATGGTACAATAAAATAAAGAGTCAATTCTTCAAAACAACGCTGATGAGTTTAAAACAAAGTTAAACCCATCTGAAGATACGTACTTTGTTGTGCTACAAGGGCATTCTTGTGTATTACAAAGGAAGAAATTGTTATTAATATTCGTTTGATTCCCTTACTGCCTTCGACATGCGTTATATGATTTATCTCGTGGGAAAAACAACGTAAGTGTAGAAGAGGAGAGTATGTGACGGCGCCCAACGGGGAAGGCACTTGGCAGTAGCAAGCGCTGGCCTTGAAGAACACGAAGCCAGGCAGCTGCCAGCTGCTGCTGTTCTAACAGCTGGTGGTCTCGTCCACACAATCTTGTTATAGGTACTCGCAGTTAAGAACTTGTAATGCTCTTGCTTCCTTCGAAACTCACGACCTCGTAATAAGCTGCTAGTGACATCGGACTTAACGGCCAGTCAGGTCAGTATGTAATTTGCGTATAATCTCTGGGACACCAATTGCCCTGCAATCGAACACTGCAACAGAAAACAGGAATGTGTCGCGACCCAGTACCAGTACCACTGTCGTATTTGTTTAAGCTAGACACGATTCAACTATTGTTGTTGTTGTGGTCTTCAGTCCTGAGACTGGTTTGATGCAGCTCTCCATGCTACTCTATCCTGTGCAAGCTTCTTCATCTCCCAGTATCTACTGCAACCTACATCCTTCTGAATCTGCTTAGTGTATTCATCTCTTGGTCTCCCTCTACGATTTTTACCCTCCACACTGCCCTCCAATGCTAAATTTGTGATCCCTTGATGCCTCAAAACATGTCCTACCAACCGATCCCTTCTTCTAGTCAAGTTGTGCCACAAACTTCTCTTCTCCCCAATCCTATTCAATACCTCCTCATTAGTTACGTGATCTACCCACCTTATCTTCAGCATTCTTCTGTAGCACCACATTTCGAAAGCTTCTATTCTCTTCTTGTCCAAACTAGTTATCGTCCATGTTTCACTTCCATACATGGCTACACTCCATACAAATACTTTCAGAAACGACTTCCTGACACTTAAATCAATACTCGATGTTAACAAATTCCTCTTCTTGAGAAACGCTTTCCTTGCCATTGCCAGTCTACATTTTATATCCTCTCTACTTCGACCATCATCGGTTATTTTACTCCCTAAATAGCAAAACTCCTTTACTACTTTAAGTGTCTCATTTCCTAATCTAATTCCCTCAGCATCACCCGACTTAATTTGACTACATTCCATTATCCTCGTTTTGCTTTTGTTGATGTTCATCTTATATCCTCCTTTCAAGACACTGTCCATTCCGTTCAACTGCTCTTCCAAGTCCTTTGCTGTCTCTGACAGAATTACAATGTCATCGGCGAACCTCAAAGTTTTTACTTCTTCTCCATGAATTTTAATACCTACTCCGAATTTTTCTTTTGTTTCCTTTACTGCTTGCTCAATATAGAGATTGAATAACATCGGGGAGAGGCTACAACCCTGTCTTACTCCTTTCCCAACCACTGCTTCCCTTTCATGCCCCTCGACTCTTATAACTGCCATCTGGTTTCTGTACAAACTGTAAATAGCCTTTCGCTCCCTGTATTTTACCCCTGCCACCTTCAGAATTTGAAAGAGAGTATTCCAGTTAACATTGTCAAAAGCTTTCTCTAAGTCTACAAATGCTAGAAACGTAGGTTTGCCTTTTCTTAATCTTTCTTCTAAGATAAGTCGTAAGGTCAGTATTGCCTCACGTGTTCCAACATTTCTACGGAATCCAAACTGATCTTCCCCGAGGTCGGCTTCTACCAGTTTTTCCATTCGTCTGTAAAGAATTCGCGTTAGTATTTTGCAGCTGTGACTTATTAAACTGATAGTGCGGTAATTTTCACATCTGTCAACACCTGCTTTCTTTGGGATTGGAATTATTATATTCTTCTTGAAGTCTGAGGGTATTTCGCCTGTCTCATACATCGTGCTCACCAGATGGTAGAGTTTTGTCATGACTGGCTCTCCCAAGGCCATCAGTAGTTCTAATGGAATGTTGTCTACTCCCGGGGCCTTGTTTCGACTCAGGTCTTTCAGTGCTCTGTCAAACTCTTCACGCAGTACCTTATCTCCCATTTCGTCTTCATCTACATCCTCTTCCATTTCCATAACATTGTCCTCAAGTACATCGCCCGTGTATAAACCCTCTATATACTCCTTCCACCTTTCTGCCTTCCCTTCTTTGCTTAGAACTGGGTTGCCATCTGAGCTCTTGATATTCATACAAGTGGTTCTCTTCTCTCCAAAGGTCTCTTTAATTTTCCTGTAGGCAGTATCTATCTTACCCCTAGTGAGACAAGCCTCTACATCCTTACATTTGTCCTCTAGCCATCCCTGCCTAGCCATTTTGCACTTCCTGTCGATATTATTTTTGAGTCGTCTGTATTCCTTTTTGCCTGCTTCATTTACTGCATTTTTGTATTTTCTCCTTTCATCAATTAAATTCAATATTTCTTCTGTTACCCAAGGATTTCTATTAGCCCTCGTCTTTTTACCTACTTGATCCTCTGCTGCCTTCACTACTTCATCCCTCAGAGCTACCCATTCTTCTTCTACTGTATTTCTTTCCCCCATTCCTGTCAATTGTTCCCTTATGCTCTCCCTGAAACTCTCTACAACCTCTGGTTCTTTCAGTTTATCCAGTTCCCATCTTCTTAAATTCCCACCTTTTTGCAGTTTCTTCAGTTTCAATCTGCAGTTCATAACCAATAGATTGTGGTCAGAATCCACATCTGCCCCAGGAAATGACTTACAATTTAAAACCTGGTTCCTAAATCTCTGTCTTACCATTATATAATCTATCTGATACCTACTAGTATCTCCAGGATTCTTCCATGTATACAACCTTCTTTTATGATTCTTGAACCATGTGTTAGCTATGATTAAGTTATGCTCTGTGCAAAATTCTACAAGGCGGCTTCCTCTTTCATTCCTTCCCCCCAATCCATATTCACCTACTATGTTTCCTTCTCTCCCTTTTCCTACTGACGAATTCCAGTCACCCATGACTATTAAATTTTCGTCTCCTTTCACTACCTGAATAATTTCTTTTATCTCGTCATACATTTCATCTATTTCTTCATCATCTGCAGAGGTAGTTGGCATATAAACTTGTACTACTGTAGTAGGCATGGGCTTTGTGTCTATCTTGGCCACAATAATGCGTTCACTATGCTGTTTGTAGTAGCTAACCCGCACTCCTATTTTTTTATTCATTATTAAACCTACTCCTGCATTACCCCTATTTGATTTTGTATTTATAACCCTGTAATCATCTGACCAAAAGTCTTGTTCCTCCTGCCACCGAACTTCACTAATTCCCACTATATCTAACTTTAACCTATCCATTTCCCTTTTTAAATTTTCTAACCTACCTGCCCGATTAAGGGATCTGACATTCCACGCTCCGATTCGTAGAACGCCAGTTTTCTTTCTCCTGATAAAGACGTCCTCCTGAGTAGTCCCCGCCCGGAGATCCGAATGGGGGACTATTTTACCTCCGGAATATTTTACCCAAGAGGACGCCATCATCATTTAATCATACAGTAGAGCTGCATGCCCTCGGGAAAAATTACGGCTGTAGTTTCCCCTTGCTTTCAGCCGTTCGCAGTACCAGCACAGCAAGGCCGTTTTGGCTAATGTTACAAGGCCAGATCAGTCAATCATCCAGACTGTTGCCCCTGCAACTACTGAAAAGGCTGCTGCCCCTCTTCAGGAACCACATGTTTGTCTGGCCTCTCAACAGATACCCCTCCGTTGTGGTTGCACCTACGGTACGGCCATCTGTATCGCTGAGGCACGCAAGCCTCCCCACCAGCGGCAAGGTCCATGGTTCATGGGGGGAAAAAGCGAACTTGCACAAGTTTATTACACACCTGGAAGATGTGTATTGCTGGAAGATGAGTATTGCTGGTCCACGTTCCAGCGAAAATGTAATTACATTTCTGTCTTTATCGAAACTTGTTTCATCATAATTGTCACATCTTCAGTGGGCGTAATTTATTTTCTCTTAGCATAAATTGGTACAAACTCACAGCACTGATAATCTTTAGGCGGTACTGATTGTTTTTATGTCTATAGCATCTTACCTTTCAATTGCATTTTGCATTTTCTGTAACTTAACCCATTTCAGCCACAGGTCTATATTAAACACGTAATACACCAGCAATACAAGGATACGTGGACAATAGTTCTACCCGAATTTAGGTCTAGATTGTAGATCAAAGAATTACTTTGGCAAGAAGAGTTGACAGAAGATTCTTGTTAGCGGGTTAAAATCGATTAACACTGGAACGTAACACATTACCGTCAAATGGGGTAGGTTCATACTGTATACAACGGCAATATGCGTCACTTGGCGTAACGCAGTACCGAACGCTAAACATGACGCAAAAAGTTCGAATATAGAATCAGAACTACAGCACTGGCTATAATGAAGTCTATTACTGGACTAAACAAAATTCATAATGAACGTTATTAGCCGGCCGCGGTGGCGGAGCGGTTCTAGGCGCTTCAGTCCGGAACCGCGCAACTGCTACGCTCGCAGGTTCAAATCCTGCCTCGGGCATGGATGTGTGTGATGTCCTTAGGTTAGTTAGGTTTAAGTAGTTCTAAGTTCTAGGGGACTGATGACCTCAGAAGTTAAGTCCCATAGTGCTCAGAGCCATTTGAACCTTTGCAAAATGAAAAGCGAGCAGCGCTCGAAGAAACCTTTCTCGAAAGAATGCTGTTACGCCCTATATCCCTGGCGGACACAAACAGTTCGTCCGAGTTCTACGCCGGCAGCTCCCGGAAGGCGAACCGCCTGTGCCAATGGCCAGAAGACTGCCAGTTAAGGGGAATGCTGAGCGAGTTCCGGCAAACGCGGAAATTATCTTAGCACGGGTGTAAGGTGGAGCGCTAGAGTCTGCAAGCGAAGCATAATGACATCTCGGAAGCCGAGACATACCGTCATACTAGTGACAAAGCAGAGTGTCTTAAGGAAGGCTAGGTATAACACAGTAACTATTCAGTGTCCAGCCAGCAGAAAAGAGCCTCCGAAAGCTGAACTTGCGAAAGTCTGAAGTCGTAAGGAGAGCTGACAGCGAAGAAAAACCGGGACAAATTACACTGAAGAGACAAAGAAACTGTTACATCTGCCTTATATCGTGTGTGGCACGCAGAAGCGCCGCAACACGACGTGGCGTGGACTCGACTAACGTCTGAATTAGTACTGGACGGACATGACACCATGAATCCTGCAGGGCTGTCCATAAATCTGTAATAGTACCAGAGGGGTGGAAATCTTTTCTGAACAGCACGTGGCAAGGCATGCCAGATATGCTGAATAATGTTCATGTCTGGGGAGTTTGGTGGCCAGCACAAGTGTTTAAACTCGGGAGAGTGTTCCCGGAGCCACTCTGTAGCATTTCTGGACAAGTCGGGTGTCGCACTAAAATGGTTCAAATGGTTCTAAACACTATGGGACTTAACATCTGAGGTCAACAGTTCCCCTAGACTTAGAAGGGGAGGAGACTAGTGTTTAACGTCCCGTCGACAACGAGGTCATTAGAGACGGAGCGCAAGCTCGGGGGAGGGAAGGATGGGGAAGGGAATCGGCCGTGCCCTTTCAAAGGAACCATCCCAGCATCTGCCTGAAGCGATTTAGGGAAATCACGGAAAACCTAAATCAGGATGGCCGGAGACGGGATTGAACCGTCGTCCTCCCGAATGCGAGTCCAGTGTGCTAACCACTGCGCCACCTCGCTCGGTTAGACTTAGAACTACTTAAACCTAACTAACCGAAGGACATCACACACATCCATGCCCGAGGCAGGAGTCGAACCTGCGACCGTAGCAGCCGCGAGGTTCCGGACTGAAGCGCCTAGATCCGCTCGGCCACAGTGGCCGGCAGGTGTCACACTGTCCTGCTAGAATTGTCCAAGTCCGTCAGAATGCACAATGAATATGAATGGACGCAGGTGATCAGACAGGATGCTTACGTTCGTGTCACCTGTCAGAGTCGTATCTAGACGTATCTGGGGTAACATACTACACCTGCACACGCTCCACACCATTATAGAGCCTGCACCAGCTTGAACAGTCCCCTGCTGACACGCAGGGTCCATGGATTCGTGAAGTTGTCTCCATACCCGAACACATCCATTCGCTCGATGCAATTCTAAACGAGATTCGTCGGACCAGGCAACATGTTTCCAGTCAACAGTCCAATGTCGGTGTAGATGGGCCAGGACGAGGAGTAGAGCCTTGTGTCGTGCAGTCATCAAGGGTACGCGAGTGGGCCTTCGGTTCCAAAAGCCCATATCGATGATGATTCGCAGAATAGTTCGAACGCTGACACTTGCTAATGACCCCACATTGAAATTTGCAGCAATTTGCAGTAGGTTTGCACATCTGTCACGCTGAACGATTCTCTTCAGTCGTCGTTGGCCCCGTTCTTGCAAAATATACTTAGACGCGATACACACATTTAATTTTTGTTCTAAACCCACTTCATTTAACAGTAATTTTATACCATCGAAACACTATTTTTAATTCCCTGCAACGTGGGAACTATTACTCCCAATGAAAACATAGAATAGGACATTTTATAGGAATTTTAATTTAGTTTGATTTGGTACTGCGAAGATTTTCGCTAGAATTCGTAGTTTTAGAGTTATTCGAGAAAATCGTGAAAAGTGACCTTTAAAGGGCCACCCCCACGCTCACCCCCACCAGAGGGGATTTTTTGTATGTTGTTAATGACTCATTTGCAACTACACAATTTTCCCCCTATTCTATCTTTTTTGGTCTTCGTTGAATGGGCTATGTGGGTTGTTTGTTTCTGTGCCAAATCACGTCAAAAATTATTACCTCCTCTAACTGAGCTGACTTTTTCACTCTCAGAAAAGTTATTTTACGAAAATTGTTTCATCAGTTTATATTCCAATTTATACACAGTGTAGGCTTTTTCTTTATTCATGTACTGTAAAACTCAAATCAATTGCTTTCAGATACGTCGCCTTTTTTGTTAAGTGAAGTACCCAAGTCGTCATGGAATCAACGTCAATGTGCCATGAGAACAAAGCAAACAAACTTAACTGTACGAATTTAACACGAGTGAGTGCGGTGAGAATACGTTGACTTCCTATGACCAAGCGAGGTGGCGCAGTGGTTAGACACTGGACTCGCATTCGGGAGGACGACGGTTCGATCCCGCGTCCGGCCATCCTGATTTAGGTTTTCCGTGATTTCCCTAAATCGCTCCAGGCAAATGCCGGGATGGTTCCTTTCAAAGGGCACGGCCGACTTCCTTCCCCGTCCTTCCCTAATCCGATGAGACCGATGACCTCGCTGTCTGGTCTCCTTCCCCAAACCAACCAACCAACCAACTTCCTATGATAGCACACGACCCGACCAACATCAACGTCTTTTGTGTTAACGCCGCCCCCTTGAAATGCACTGTACAATATTTTGACGTTCTGTTCCATAAAGTGTGAATAGACGTTTCTTCGCATTTTTCTTAATGTCTTCTTACAACACTTGTATTTTGGAAGTTCCTACCGGAAGATTTGTTTTCCGTATGTTACAATTTCGGCCCAATTTGCGACAGAGATACTGTCTCAGCATTCATGAAGTGCAGATAGCATGCTGTATTTATCCCATTGGCTCAAATAATCACGTCACAGAAAACACAAATGTAATCTAAGACAACATGCTACAGATAGAAACAATGCAAAGAATTAGAGATACACTACTGTCCACACAATCTGAATTTAGTGGATTTGTAACTTTAGACTTTCAGAGGAAATAAATTAACGCCCACTGAAGATGCCAAAGCCACAGTGAAGCATCTCTGGGCAAAGATAAACACACAAATGTGTTCTTGCTGGAAAGTGTGTCCTATTCATCTTATTTTCCGCAAGGGCAGAAACAAAGCTTAAAATCAGTGGTGAAATATATCCTGCTAAGAAGAACCAAAGTGAATCCCCTGGCAGATTTTGGTCTAAAAGATAGATGATGGAAGGCTAACGAAGATCAAAGGAGGACCTGAGCATGAGGAAGAGCATAAAGCGGTTTTGGGAGAAAAACAAGCAGGGGCCGTGCTCCTACTGTTATGCGGTTAGTTTCATCTTCCATGGACCATTTGCACGATAAATCGTAATGATGTGGCAAGAGTGTTTCACATCCACATCGCAAATTCTTTTGTAAATATGTTTGCATGCTGAAGTTATCATCATTATTGTTATTAAATGTACACATGTTAGTAATACCTACCGACCATCTTTTACGAATTACAGTAATAGAAATTCTTCTACGGAATAGGAGGAGTTGTCACGGAGAAACTTTTTCAGTTTTCAAGTTTTACGTTGCGGTCTGTAAGACATATCAGTGGGCAAGTTAGCAAAAATTTTAGTTGCAGCATTGTGCACCCCACCTTAATGTGGAGTAATGAATGTCATTTTTCCTTCTGGTATCGTAACTATGTACACCATTGTTCCTTCTGACCTACAGTGGGTTATTTACCACAAACTTCATGACAGAATA
Organism: Schistocerca cancellata; assembly: GCF_023864275.1. Lineage (NCBI taxonomy): Eukaryota > Metazoa > Arthropoda > Insecta > Orthoptera > Acrididae > Schistocerca > Schistocerca cancellata. Next base: position 753,333,563 of record NC_064629.1, on the reverse strand, counting down.
AATATGCTGTGAAGCAGTGCTCAGATGTGTACAAGATGAATATGGGTGAGTACCAAATATTCTTACAGCACGTTTTCGCGCAACGAAGTCTTTCCTTCATACATATGAGTTATCCCAGAACATTTTTCCGTATGACAGTACTCAATGCAAATATGCAAAACATGTCAAGTTCCCTATCTTTTTTTTTTGTGGTTTTAGGGCGCACAACTTCAATGGTCATTAGCGCCCTGACAACGTTAACAATGCACCGCGAGGCACAAGTTTAAAGCAACAACTAAAAGGGAAAACACGATAAAAGACAGACTGACAGGCATAGGATTAAAAAACAGCATCATCAAATGTCCTTAGAGAGGTCGGTCAAATTGATAAAACGAAGAACACGAGCAACTGCTCGTGGGTCATCCGCTAAAATGGCATCGAAAGTACTTGGCAGGTTAAGATCTAGACGCAGTGTGTTAAAATCTGGACAGGACATTAAAATGTGTCGAACCGTCAGCAAGTGAAGTTCCTTATCGTCTCTCCCCAAGATTTGCAATGATGCTGAGAGCGGCCGCCCGCTGTGGTCGAGCGGTTCTAGGAGCTTCAGTCCGGAACCGCGCTGCTGCTGCGGTCGCAGGTTCTAATCCTGCCTCGGGCATGGATGTGTGTAATGTCCTTAGGTTCGTTAGGTTTAAGTAGTTCTAAGTCTAGGGGACTGATGACCTCAGATGTTAAGTCCCATAGTGCTCAGAGCCATTTGAACCATTTTTTGATTCTAAGAGCAAATGTGGCTGCACTGAGTTGTTTTGGGGGTTTCAATTCTCATCAATATGGACATCGAACTATGTGTTACATTTATCATTGGTGTAAATCCCCTGGATGTGCAGAACTGAATATGTTGCGTCTTTTTAACATTGATGGTGAGACCATTCGCAGAATACTAGTTAATGATAGTTTAAAGAACATTGTTTACTATTTCTTCTGCTGCCATATGTATGTGTGGCCTTATTACAATAGTAGTGTCATCTGCAAAAAAACTAATTCTGCGCTTGTTGTATATTAGACGGAAGATCTTTTCACATATGAGGAACAATAGTGAACCTAAGATTGAGTCTTGAGTGAACCGCTGCATGATTTCTCCAAAGACAGTATAATGTCTGGACTACATTTCTGAATTATTGAGTACAACGTTCTGCATTCTTTTGGTTAGGTGTGAGATTATCCAACAGTTGGCTAAACCACCAATAACATAAACCCGTGTTTATCTAGGAGAATACTCTGATTCACGGAGTCAAATGCCTTAGATAGATCGCAGAAAATACTAACCAGCGCTATTTTATTATTAATTGCTTGTAGATTTGGTGAGTGAACATGTAAATGGAATTCTCCGTAGAGTAACTCTTCCGAAATCCAACCGTGATTTGCTGAGAATATATCTACATGGATACTCTGCAAATCACATTCAAGTGCCTGGCAGAGGCTCAGATGAGATACTATTTTAGAATACATCACCTCCTCAAAAACTTTGGAAGTAGCAAATATAATGAACCTCACATCTGAATCCTGATGCCGGCCGGAGTAGCCGAGCGGTTCTAGACGCTACAGTCCGGAACCGCGCGACCGCTGCGGTCGCAGGTTCGAATCCTGCCTCGGGCATGGATGTGTGTGATGTCCTTAGGTTAGTTAGGTTTAAGTAGTTCTAAGTTCTAGGGGACTGATGACCTCAGATGTTAAGTCCCATAGTGCTCAGAGCCATTTGAATTACACGACATTTCAAGGTAAGGTTTGAAATTCAGATTGTGATAGGATTTCAGCCGACAGTTGAGACTGCCGTGATATACCGTACTCTCCATTTAAGCAATCAGAGACACTGAAGACATATGCGTATAACGGAAAACTTGCTGGGATGTACATTGGTAGTCCGGGCCGGTGGTGGCTAGCTGCTGTTCGTGCTTGGGAGGTTGAAGTGCCTGGGCGGTGAGGCACGCTACATGCCGATGTCGCTTACCATGTAGGGAGCGAACCTGACGATGCCCGTGCGTAGTATCTCGGGAAGCGCTACAACAATAACTGTCTAGCGCAGCGCCTCTCACACGCGAAAAATGGCGCGCATGGAAAGGGAGATGCAGAAAGTTGGTCCAACTCCGTTTCATTCGCCTCACTTCGGCTTGCGTGGTGAAGCTGCTGTGGTTTAGCTGCCGACTGCATTGCTGGCCGGCTTATACAACACTGAAATACGTAAGTGCAAAACAGTTACGCCTACTAAAATAAAGGAAAAGCCTCCTCCGGAAAAAGGAAAAATTTCCTCAAGTCCTTTTAAACTGGAGTAGGAGCTCTCTTATTTTCTCTGTGTTTGTGACAAAGACAAATGTCTAATCTGCGGTACAGTAATTATATCTCAAAGAAAATCGTTCAGTGAAAGTACAGTCAATGCCATTTTGTCGAAAACTGACATTCTGAGCCCGTAGCTACGTACAAAACATATTGGCTCTTACATAGAAGGTAACAGATGTACATTGTAGTATTTAATAATGTACATCTGGCCCTTCATTGCTTTGGTTCCAATGTATACCATATATTCACGTAATGTCATTGCAGCAACACTATATAGCAAACTGACAGTTTTATTTGTTTATCTTAATTTTAATCTGTTCTCTTTTAAAACGAATAGTAAGTAAGGGAACATGAGTGGAAGTCTTTGGCATTGTTATGGCTGTAATATCGCCATCTTCGTATACATACTTCCTTGTAGTGAAACTTCTTGGTGTGTGAGTGGTTGGTTGGTTGGTTTGGGGAAGGAGACCAGACAGCGTGGTCATCGGTCTCATCGGATTAGGGAAGGATTGGGAAGGAAGTCGGCCGTGCCCTTTCAGAGGAACCATCCCGGCATTTGCCTGGAGTGATTTAGGGAAATCACGGAAAACCTAAATGAGGATGGCCGGACGCGGGATTGAACCGTCGTCCTCCCGAATGCGAGTCCAGTGTCTAACCACTGCGCCACCCCGCTCGGTGTGTGAGAGGTGCTTCTTCAGATTTTGTGTATACATATACATAAAAAAGTGCATCATACAGTTTTCGCTGCTGCATGATCGCAAGCAGTCAGCACTGGAACTTAAAGGCGCGGATTTTTCACCGTAAGTAACCAAAACATCTTGCCTTTAACAATTTGTTTACATTACTTAAAATCGCTGTGAGGCACAATTAAAGTTATAAAGACATTGTCTCACATTTTGTTTTGGTTGTAGGGTACCACCACCCCAAAGAAATCACATCATCTGGGAAAACAAAAAGTGAAAGCTAATGTAAAATGTATCTTAAAGTGAACTAGCCCTCTGAAGATGAACCTGTCGGTTCGAAACGGGTAACAGCGCCAGTTAAATAAAAAAATAACATTGTAAAAACTGGCTGGTTGCTGTTATCTTCTGTGTAAGAGTCAATTTATATTAAGTATAGTCAAATAATAGGGGACGTCAAAGGGGAATAATTAAGAAAGTTGCAAACTCTTGCAGGAGAAAATCTAGCATCCATAAATAAGGTTTGTACCAGCACTTTAGCAACTTTACTCTGGTTAAACGTCCTACGAAAAGAACTGGTTTGTTTGCAGTTTTCTCCAATGTAACAAGTCTTCGCTTGTATTTTCTAATACTACTTTTTTCTCTAATTTAGGACGAAGAAGATGAAGAGTGCAGCGAAAGGACTCTCAGAGCTAGTTACAAAGTTGCTCTATGTTTTGCGACAGCAGGGAAGCCGTTTATGGAGGAGCCATTAATAATGAATATTTTGGTGGACGTAGTACACACAATGAATCCCACATTAGCTACCGCATACAACAGAATACCACTTCCCAGAACGACAATTTCCGCGAAATCGTAGGGAATTTGCATAAACAATTGGTAGCCAAAATTGAAAACCTCCTAGTGTACTCCAACGCACTTTATGACTGCACAGATATTAGCGACACGGCTCAGTTAGCCATTTTTTACGTTGCGTAGACGATGACCTACATATACGAGAAGAGCTCCTGGATATGATGTCGATGAAGGGCACTGATACAGAGGCGGATATTTTAGAAGCATTTGAAATGGCAGCTGAAGGAATACAAGTAGTAACTTGGCAGGTTGGGTGCACCTGGTGATAATTTACTGAGCAAAACCCAACCCACCAACAAAAGTAAGATATAAAAAATTAAATCAAAAAATTAATCACACTGTGAACTCTAGCTCGTGAAATACGTAATCATTGTTTTTGGCTCTCTTCAATCCATTATAATTTAGTTTGATATCATCATCTTCTAAACATTCAAAGTGTGATCCACTTATCGCTTTATTAAACCTGTCTGGCAAAAGAATTTTAAAATTACTATCAAGCTCAATAAAAATTTCCTTCCATATCTAATATTTGAATATTCACATCCTGTAATGTCATACAATTCATTTTCCGTTAGCTCACCAATCTTTATAAACCAATCAGAATTGATTGCATTATTTACCCTCTTCAGTAGATAATCTATTTATATAGAATAAAAAAATAACAATATTAAAAATTTTCACTCAAAATTCTATGCTGAGCATCATATGCTAAGTTTTTCTTACCCTACATGACTATGTAGGCAACTGTATGTTCCGCAATTGTATCATTAAAAGTGGCAACTAATTTCATTGTAGTTTTCTGTGTGGCTAACACATTCATTCTTCTAGACATATTTATAACAAAGATAGGCTAATTCTGGATAAAACTGAAGGGATTTGCATTGACGTTTTCACTCAATTGAATGACTCTTAAAATCGAGGATTTATGCTTTCAGATATTTATCTGGTGGATCACAATTCCAAAATTGAGGAAAAACTTCATTTCTTCCATTTTTCACTTAGATATTTTGTAATTTAACATGATCGAATGAAGAAGAATCAATTAGTTGATTATTTTCTCAATTAGTTTGCAAAACAGCGAAAATAAAGTAAGATATATCAGATTCTTAAGAATTATAATAATTAGTAACATCTAGTTCAAAATTTATTTTTCCTTCTAATCCAGCTGTTTCAAATGTTTGTGAATCAAAGAAAGAAATTGGAATTTTTGTATTTTTTTCATCTTTATTCTTCTAACTAGTGAATATTCTGGTTGATACTTTATGACAAGAAAACAAATTTCCATAGATTCTACTACAATTTTACCTCTTTTTAGAAGTGTATCTTTTATTTCAATTCCAGCATCGTTTTTATCAGCCCATCTAAGAATAGCATCTCCAGCACGTGAACTCCAAGTAAAAATTGCGGTTATATCTCCTTCCCACATCACTTCTTAAAATCGTTGACAAATCCACTAAAAAAATTGAGTTGAAAAAGTACTTCATTTATCTCGCTTTTTATCTTACCATTATTAAGGATATGACCTTCCACAGTTAACTCATGGGCTATAGTCGAAGCTAATCTCATAAGGACAGATAATGAAATGAATAGATGTTCCATTTCTGACAAAATAGTTTCCTTTCTTTGTAGTGATGACCTTTAACAACTTAGCCACACAGTTATCAATTAATTTTTATAGGATTTTCCATCATAGGATGGATGATCTGTGCCATCAGCTCCAATAATACTAAACTCATATATAACTAAGTATGATTTGGATGAACCCATCCATCTCCAATATTTATATTAATCTGTGTTCTTATTGGGGACATGTAGATTATTTTTAGTCTTCTGATTCACATAGACTGAGTAAAACTTATAACTCTCGATTTTGCACATGATTCATTAAGAATAAAATTTATTAAGACATTTCTAAAACTTCTGTTATATAAGCACCATTATAGTCAATCAAATTTTCATTTTATTCCGTTATAGTTATATCTAAATTTTGAATTGGAGCAAAAATAGGAATATTTACAGGATAATGTGATTTGTGAATTATTGTTCCACTGAATTCTTCATTAGGCTTGAATAAGGCAATAATATTAGTTTCTTGATGAAAATCACCAGTATGCTTTACAAACATCCCATCAGCCAAATTAAAATTGACATTAATTAATAAAAATGGAATAATTTTAGGAACATTATTAGCAACAGTCTTTTCATGAGTTTTGAAAATTTGGTTACTAAATCCAAGGACACTTCCAATACTATCTTTTATATCCATATAGAATTTTACATCACTCTTAATAGTAACTCTGTTTAAAATTTCATCTGCTTTAATGTAAATATTAGGCTTTTTTGAATGAATAAATTTTTCGAAGTTGTTCAAACTATACTGACCAGTTGGAATTTGAAGATAAATGTAACAAATAAAAATTACTACTTTTATTGAAAATAATGAAGAAATTATTCCATTACATCAATGTCAAGAAAATTCATTAGTAGTATTTGCTGACTTGATTCTTGAAAATCAGGATGTAGTTGGAGAATATTTTACTAGAGGAAGACATGAAGGACTAGATTGCTTTTATTTGGCTCAAACTTACTCAAAAATACCGAAACAGTTAGAGATAATCTTAATTTCTTAAATATCTTCAGACAAGATGACAAAAATTTAAATAATATTTATCATGAGTTTTTTGGCGATTTAAAATTTGATGAATTTTTTAGAAATGTGTAGTAAATGTTGGAATGACCAATTTGGATAACTATGATAGACATGAGTAGAAAACAAAATGAAGGTAAGTTCAGAAATAAAATACACCATTTCATAACAACATGAACATTAAACATAAACATAAAACTTTCAACACAAACGTTAAAAATGTCAAAGGTTTTTTCATCTCTTAAATATTCGCAAAATATGATGTTAAAATAGCTAGACGAAATAGAAGAGTAAAAGAACAGTTACAAGAAGAGTTTAAAAAAAACAAGAACAGAGTATGAAAAATATAAAAAAATATCAACGAGTTAGATGCAATTGAAGTTAAACAAGGTATCGAAAGATTAGGTGATAATGCTTTGAAAGCTATTGAAGAAAACAGAAGTTGAAAGGCAAATCGTTCCTTATTCTTATTATCAATTCATAATACTGCCAATTAAACAATACGAGTGTCCACACCATGACTATACTTTAAGTAAATCAGAAATACAAGACTCATTAACGAACTATGGAAAAGAGAGAGAGAAAAAAAATGATAAAAAATAAAAAATAAATTTAAAAAATAAATGTAAGTGAAAGAATGTTAGAATATATTAACCACAGTGAAGATATAAAGTTTTTGGATTAAGACCTGCTTGTTCATTTAAATTCGTTAGTAAATTACCAGTAAAATTTGATGGAGATAATTTAACTATTGGTGATACGACATATGAATGTACAGATGGATTAATGAATCTTTTAACTAAGAAACAGATAACTATGGAAGACACAAATACATTATTTACAGGCTCTGATTTACCAAATTATGAAGATATATTATAAAATTCAGGATCATTATCTTCTGATGATAAACCAAATAAAATAAAATCGAGTAGAATATTTTATAAAGGAAATTGTCGACGACTTTTTTCCACCACTGAGACAAAAAAAAATTAGATGATTCATTGCAAAGTGAAGAAGAAAATGTTAGTGAAGGGTTAGTAAAAGAAAAATTCAGAAAAACCAATCGAATATGTCTGGATGAATGATATCTGTCAATTAATTGATAGATTAGCTGTGATACATGGGGAAAAATTAGCTGGAAATAAAAAATATCACACTGAAAAAGTGAGAGTAATGCAAATGTTGACAAATAAATTTAGTGATTTCATCGGCATCAATCCAAAAGGAATTCCATATTTGATGAGAAGAATAATCTTCCTCACACGTTTTGAAAAATTGTGAAACATGGTAAAGGGTTAGTCAATGTGTTTTAAATAATGTATCAATGACTGAGATGCATCTTGCAGGATATAAATTTTGTGGGCCGTTCACTAAGCTAGAAGAAAGATTAGCATGTGGAGATCAAGGAATGAATTCATTAGACGAAGTTTTGTAGGGCAAAGGACATCCAGATCCACTTTTGCATGATCCTGAATGGGTAGCTGATTTAGGATTTCTATCAGACGTCATGGCTCTTCTAAAAGATTGACGTCCGAAATCCCAACATGCAAATGATCTCATCAACGATATCGTCGGCAAAATAAAAGCTTTTTCAACGTAAACTTCAGCTTCACAAAAACAACGTTTCAGAGAGAAGTACACAGCACTTTGCTGAGCTAGCTAAGCGACTTATTTATTTTAACTTTACTAAGGCATCCGGATTTTAAAAATGCTTTATCCGAAATGGTATTATGGCTTTGAAACTTCCTGGCAGATTAAAGCTGTGTGCCAGACCGAGAACTCGTGCTTGGGTAGCTCAGATGATAGAGCACTTGCCCGCGAAGGCAAAGATCCCGATTTCGAGTCTCGGTCCGGCACACAGTTTTAATCTTCCAAGAAGTTTCATATCAGCGCACACTCCGCTGCAGAGTGAAAATCTCATTCTGGATTATGGCTTTGTTTGACAGCATCTGTGTGAAGGAGCGCGCTTTGAAAAATACTTCGAGGTGTTACAATCCCTTGAAAATGAGTTTAGCGACCGATTCCACGTCATGTACCGCTATATCACTAACAGCAAAGTAAAGCCGATTTTGTTAAATGCACAATTGTAGCATTACATTAAAAACGGTACTCCAAACTACCTGTTTATTAAAATATTACGCCTTTTAGTACTTCAAAGCAACTTTATAGAATACTCTCATTTATTAACATTTGGTTTTGTTTTCGTAACAGGAAATTACAAACTTTCAACCAATACTTTATGTGTTTGTAAAGCCGTCTCGATAGCAATTGGAAGTGCGCATCCCGATAACATTTCGAACGAATCGATTTGCACACCGATGAGCGCCGAAAGGATTTATTTTACAATGAAAAATGTTTGCTCGTATTCTACCAGAATTTGTCGAAGGAAGAAGTTCCTAAACCGCACAGAGAAGTAGCGAATATTATTTCTATGGTTTTTTCTGTTTCATCTTGTACGAAAACTGCGTGCATGTCTTTCTCATTGTAATTAAATAAAATGCTGTACGAATTTCTGTCAGTCGATTCCTTGTTCCAGGTATGAGCAGCGTAAATGCAAATAAAAAAGGAAAAATAAGGAAATTTTCTGTTGAATCCAAATTTAAAGTATTATTATTATTATTATTATTATTATTAGTAGTAGTAGTAGTAGTAGTAGTAGTATTTAAATCTCTTTTGCACCGGTAATCTTTTCCCGCCGAACTAAACTCTTCGCCCACAGCTCAAACATTCGTCAATGACGAAGAAAACAGAGGTGAAGTTTTGTAAAAGATCGAGACAGATGGAGCGAGAAAGACAAGCGCAATGAAAGAGGCAGAGAGATAGCGCTATTGCGCAAAGTCAAGGAGTGGAGGGTTTGCACACTGCACCAGCGCATCGCGCAATGCAAACACCATAGAGACCCTGGTCTAGCGTAATATTCAGAAAAAAGACGACAAATTATCTTTGCTGCAGCACATTCTTAAATATTTATTGTTATAACATTTCCGACGCGATTTTGATCTAAAAATAATTTCTAACACTGCAGTCAGATTTCTGCTTAACATGTGCTATATTTATTTACATAGCATTAAACGAAATGGATACCCAAATAATTTAAGGTCATGTCGACGCCGCGGTCATCAGAGACTAAGCGCAAGCTCTTAATGGACACTGATAGTGTAGGAAATAGACCGAGGCCTTAGCGATAGTTATCATCGCAGTATTCGCCTTAACTTATGGAAACCTCGGAATAAATGTAAATCCAAGTGTCCACACCATAATCTGATTCCATTCCTTTGAAATGCAAATTCAATTCTTCAACCGCTATAGCACTTCGCTCGGCGCACAATATGGAACTTATTTAAGACTAATGTTTATTTACAAACAGGCCAACTGCTGGGGGTCGCAACTGTATTCAGGAGGCAGCTGGGTCAGCGAGGTGCTGGTGCTTTATACAATACTCAGCTTTGGAAATGAGCACTCGCAAAATGGGGTCAGCAGATAGCATCCTTGTGCAAGGCGGGTCAAGTGCAAACTCAAAGCAGTCTTCCGCCGCATAAGCACGTGGCAGATTCATCTCATACTTCGCTGCCAGCGATACCAGCAATTGCCCTGTGATTCCACTGAAAATCTCTCTCTTTCTGGTTTAACGAAAGCAGTATAACCGCCGGGACAGTAACTTCAAAGCAAAGATCAGAGACCAATATCTTTAACAATGGTTCTATGTGAATATCATACCTCTTTAAGGTATGTAAAGATATTTAGATATGCATCAATATTTTAGTACCAAGACATGGCGTAACTACCAGAGATATTAGCATATATTGTAAGAAAATATTTGAACTCTTAGAGAGTTAAATTGAGTTGCAAATATTTAAGAAAGCTTTTACGAGCAATGTGGCTGATTGTAGAATTCCTCAAGTGAGAGTAGACAGAGACATTTTTCGTCAATATTTTGCTTATTTATTTATTTATTTATTGCTTATTTAGCCTGACCAGAATAAGGCCTTAAGCCCGTATACTACATCTGACTCAATTTGCATTATTAACAAAAGTACACTACTGGCCATTAAAAGAAGAAGAAATGCAGATCATAAACGGGTATTCAGAGGACAAATATATTATGCTAGAACTGACATGAGATTACATTTTCACGCAATTTGGATGCATAGATCCTGAGAAATCAGTACCCAGAACAACCATCTCTGGCCGTAATAACGGCCTTCATAAGCCTGGGCATTGAGTCAAACAGAGCTTGGATGGCGTGTACAGGTACAGCGGCCCATGCAGCTTCAACACGATACCACAGTTCATCAACAGTAGTGACCGGCGTATTGTGGCGACCCAGCTGCTCGGCCACCATTGACCAGACGTTTTCAATTGGTGAGAGATCTGGAGAATGTGCCGGCCAGAGCAGCAGTCGAACATTTTCTGTATCCAGAAAGGCCCGTACAGGACCTGCAGCATGCGGTCGTTCATTATCCTGCTGAAATGTAGGGTTTCGCAGGGATCGAATGAAGGGTGGAGCGACGGGTCGTAACACATCTGAAATGTAGCGTCCATTGTTCAAAGTGCCGTCAATGCGAACAAGAGGCGACCGAGACGTGTTATCAATGGCACCCCATAACATCACGCCGGGTGATACGCCAGTATGGCGATGACGAATACACGTTTCCAATGTGCGTTAACCGCGATGTCGCCAAACACGGATGCGACCATCAAGATGCTGTAAACAGAACCTGAATCATCCGAAAAAATTACGTTTTGCCATTCGTGCACCCAGGTTCGTCGTTGAGTACACCATCGCAGACGTTCCTGTCTGTGATGCAGCGTCAAGGGTAACCGCAGCCATGGTCTCCGACCTGATAGTCCATACTGCTGCAAACGTCGTCGAACTGTTGTCTTGCATGCGTCCCCATCTGTTGACTCAGGGATCGAGACGTGGCTGCACGATCCGTTACAGCCATGTGGATAAGATGCCTGTCATCTCGACTGCTAGTGATACGAGGCCGTTTGGATCCAGCACGGCGTTCCTCATTACCCTCCTGAACCCACCGATTCCATATTCTGCTAACAGTCATTGGATCTCGACCAACGCGACCAGCAATGTCGCGATACGATAAACCGCAATCGCGATAGGCTACAATCCGACCTTTATCAAAGTCGGAAACGTGATGGTACGCATTTCTCCTCCTTACACGAGGCATCACAACGTTCCACCATGCAACGCCGGTCAACTGCTGTTTGTGTATGAGAAATCGGTTGGAAACTTTCCTCATGTCAGCACGTTGTAGGTGTCGCCACCGGTGTCATCCTTGTGTGAATGCTCTGAAAAGCTAATCATTTGCTTATCACAGCAACTTCTTCCTGTCGGTTAAATTTCGCGTCTGTAGCACGTCATCTTCGTGGTGTAGCAATTTTAATGGCCAGTAGTGTAATAATCTGCAACAACATTAGTAGTAGCAGTAGGAACAATAATAATAATAAAACAAAATGAAGGCGTTGAGAATGATTTTAATTAGTGTAGCAAGTTTGAAGAATTGGAAGGGATAATGAAAGAGGAGATAATTGAAATGAAAGTGACAGTGGTTGCCACGAAAGAAGAAAGTTTCAACAGAGAACTGAGTAGACAAGGAGAGGGAAAGGTGGTGGGGGAGGGAGGGCTGACGGGAGTTTGTTGAGTTGATGTGGAGGAGGAGACCAAACAGCGAGGTCACCGGTCTCATCGGATTAGGGAAGGATGGGGAAGGAAGTCGGCCGCGCCCTTTCAAAGGGAGCATCTCGGCAGTTGCCTGAAGCGATTTAGGGAAGTCACGGAAAACCGAAATCAGGATGGCCGCACGCGGGATTGAACCTTCGCTCTCCCTAATGCGAGTCCACCTCGTTCGGTCTGATAGCAGAGTGCTATTGTGACAGAAGCTGGGCCATAAGCTGTCTTTCAGAGTTTTAAATGATTTTAATGTCTCTAATATTTTGAGGAATATTGTTCCACAGTCGGGTTCCTGATACAGAAAATCGTTTAGAGAACGTGGCAGTTGCATGTTCAGTTCAGTCTAGGGGTGATCCAGAATTATCCCCAAATTCTTTGCAGAAAAAGAAAAGGTGCTGTTTACGATTAAGGCTGGAAGAGATTCTCTAAACCGAATAATAATAAGTCTTTTGTGAGCGACTAAGATTCCTTGCGTTTAGATGGGTTATATTTCAAACCTATGTACTGCGCTCATTCTGGTAAAGCAAGTAAGTCAGCATTTACGTTCTGGATGGCTGTCCACAGATTTCTTGGGCTTGGACTTAGTTATAGCAGAAGGTTATCAGCGTATAAGTGCTATTCGCAATGGGAGATCATCATTAATATGTTATGAGAAAAGTAATGGGCCCAATACATATCCTTGCGGGACCATTGATACTACATTCCTCCATTGTGACCTCTTTTTTCCAATGATTACACACTGTTGGTTGTATGTAAAGAACGTGTGGACATTGAATTTTGAGTTTAGCAAGTACAATATCACAGACAATGTCGAAAGCTATTCTGAAATCCAAAAAAGCACACACTAGTCGTCTCTTGTTTGTTCATAGCTTGTTTCAGTTCGTCAGTCACTTTTATAAGAACAGTTGTGCTGCGATTTTTCCAGAAGCCAGATTGGTATTTGTCCAGAAGGTTATACGAGATTAAGAAGCTGGTCGTGAATCATGTATTCTACAGTCTTAGATAATCCCGGTAGAATGCAAATGGGCATGCAGTCAGAAGGTTCTTTGGCAGATTCATTTTTGAGTAGAGGTTTTATGAGTCATTTTTTCGCGGCCATTGAAATGGTTAAAAATACACGTTATTATCGGCAGTAATGGATCTACGAGGAAATTTATCATTTCTACTGTAATACTGTCGTGTTCTGCAATTGCAGAACGAATTCGTGCAATTGACTTCAAGGCTGTGTTACAGCTTACGGGTTGCGGGAAAGATTTTTCGTTTGTACCGACTGCAGATACTTTAACTTAAAGAACACCTTCGACGACTTCACTTTGTTAATGACGAAGTGGTACAAGCAGAGCTGGGGTTGTGGCTCCATAAAACATTCTACAGTGACCGTATTAACAGCTTGTATATCGTCGGGAGAAATGTGTTCGTCGCCAGGGTGACTACGTCGAGAAATAAATATGCACACACGAACAATAAAGCTGCACAATGTTACTTATTTATTAAATCGTGTCAGAAGCATCGTACATAAAATCAGAATAGTTAACACATACGTATCAGGTATATAACAAATACAAAAAGAGTATAAAAGTATACAGATATATTAGCAGGGTCAAGTAGTTTTTTATTTTATGAAGTCTTGGACCAGAACCTGGCCACGTCCAGCGTTTCCGGGGTGGCATTCATCAAATCCTTCATGGTGCAGGTGGTTGGGCACAGCACACACTGCGTGAGGTGGGTGATGGTTTGAGTGTGTCCACAGTCACACAGCGCCGGTTCATTTGAGAGGCCCCATTTGCGCATATTCTCTTCGGATCGTGTGACACCAGAGCGCAGCCTATTAAGAGATTTCCATGTCGCCCATCCTTCCATATGGCCGGGAGGGAGTTCTTCGTTTGGGACTAACCATTCCCCAATGTGCGCGTTTTCTTCTCGCCACATTGCCAGCTTCACTTGCTGCTATGTCCCGACGATGTTTTCTGCTGTGTGCAGGAAGCTTTTTCTAGATTTTAGTCGACGGCGGGCTGGCTGGTGTTTGTACAGAGGGTGGGCTGGTGAGGTCAACGCCTTTGTCTTTTCCTTCCTGGCCGCTACTTTCCTTCTAATATCTGGTTGGGCCACGCCTGCCAGGCAGTACAATTTATCAGTCGGGGTTGGTCTCAGACAGCGTGTGATGATGCGGCAGGCTACATTAAGCGGTATGTCCACTTGCTTGGCGTGGCTAGAATTGTACCACACTGGGCACGCGTATTCCGCTGTTGAATAGCACAAAGCAAGAGCTGTGGTTCTCACTATTCCAGGCTGTGCCCCCCATGTAGTGCCCGTTAGTTTGCGCACAATGTTGTTTCTCGCGGCTAGTTTGGCTCAAAAAAATGGTTCAAATGGCTCTGAGCACTATGGGAGTTAACATCTGAGGTCATCAGTCCCCTAGAACTTAGCACTACTAAATCTAACTAATCTAAGGACATCACACACATCCATGCCCGAGGCAGGATTCGAACCTGCGACCATAGCGGTCGCGCGGTTCCGGACTGAAGCGCCTAGAACCGCTCGGCCACAAAGGCTACTTTGTGTTTAGTGTTCATGCAGTGCTTTTTATAGGTGAGTGCTCTATCCAAGGTGACGCCTAAGTATTTTGGTGTTTCGCAATGTTCCACGGGCACTCCTTCCCAGTTAAGTTGTAGTCTTCTTGCAGATTGTCTGTTCTTTAGGTGGAAGACGCAGGTTTGGGTTTTCCCTGGGTTGGGTTTGAGATGGTTCCCCTTATAGTAGGTGGCAAGCTGTTCGAGGGCTTCTGGTAGATTCTGTTCAACAGTTTCAAAGCTGTCTGCTTGAGCGGTAATGGCGCAATCATTTGCATATATGAAGCTTTCGGTGCATTGGGGGAGGGGCTGGTCATTAGTATATATATTAAAAAGTGTTGGGGTCAGTTCACGACACGAGAGAAGCCTCCGCGAAGAATGTGTCATTAATAACACATTCGGGCGTCCCCTGGGCAACGGCTCGAAGCCGGCAGATTCTCTCACACGAGAAGCATCACAGTAGAGCGACATGTCTGTACAATGTTAATGTTGTTTGGTTTATTTAAAAATCTTCAAGAGTTTTCGCATAAAAATTCGGACGATTTTCTTTTCAGAATTTCCTCGTAGATGTTGTATTTAGTCCTCTTGAGTCATTACAAAGTAATCTCCGCACAATGTATTTACACTGAAACGCAGTGATGTGTCACAGTTGTGCGAAGTATCTCCCCGCAACGTGACGCAAGCGGTCCGCGACAACACACTGTCAGCCAGACTTTTCATCCCATCCCGACACCCCCGCCTCCCCCCCCCCCCCCCTTTCCGCTTCCACTGCTGCCTGTCAGCTGGTGACTGGCTCGCACTTCTGTAGGAACGAGTCAGCGTGTGGCAGTGTAATTAAAAACATTAACGCCTCACGTAATAACTTATCAGCAGAAAATACATAAGAAGAGCGCTGTATCTGACAAAAACATACGTAATAAGATGTGTAGAAATAAAAGTCAAATTCCTAGTCATCTAGGTCTATCTGGTGTTTCTGGCATAAACGCTCACGACCAATATGGATCTGTTGGACTTCATCTTTGCGCATAGCTTGGCAGGTCGCATACAGGGGAAATAAATAACGGAAGATGTCTTATTGCGTTTTGGGACTTGCCAAAGTGACAGAGCCACAGCAGACCAATGTTCTGCAAGAAACTCTGAGAGTGCGGAATTAGACATATTGTCACACGGAGACTATACACCCGCCTCAGAGCACTGAATGCTACAATCTGTTTTAATTAATAGCTATTGTAAATGGCCCCGCAGGATTAGCCGAACGGTCTAGGGCGCTGCAGTCATGGCCTGTGCGGCTGGTTCTGGCGGAGGTTCGAGTCCTCCCTCGGGCATGCGTGTGTGTGTTTGTCGTTAGGATAATTTAGGTTAAGTAGTGTGTAAGCTTAGGGACTGATGACCTTAGCAGTTAAGTCCCATAAGATTTCACACACATTTGAACATTTTTTTGTTGTAAATGCTACAATCGGGAGGGGGAGGAGGGGGGGGGGGGAGGAAACCGAATTCTGTAGGGCAGAAAACTATGATTGCTGGCGTGTTGGGCGGCAGGACAGCAGAACGAAACTACCCTATGATATGTCAGCTGTAGAAAATTTCGACTCTGGTCCTGAAATATTGCCGGCCGGGTGGTCGAGCGGTTCTAGGCGCTACAGTCTGAAACCGCGCGACCGCTACGGTCGCAGGTTCGAATCCTGCCTCGGGCATGGATGTGTGTGCTGTCCTTAGGTTAGTTAGGTTTAAGTAGTTGTAAGTTCTAGGGGACTGATGACCTCAGAAGTTAAGTCCCACAGTACTCAGAGCAATTTTTGAACCTGAAATATTGAGAAACCTCCTCCTAAAAACTAAGTTTTCTGTGCTGTTAATTACTCGTACCAACTATTACAAATTAAACTCTATTACAAATTAATTAACCTATTTTCTTATTGCGACCGTACATGGAAAATGGATGAAAGATTTCATACTGACATTAAAGGACAACAAAAAGTACAGCGTTTACGATTTAAAAAAAAGATGAAGTATTTTAAGTTGTCGCCGCAAGTAACAGGACGTTTTTCTGAAGTGCGATAGGCAACAGAGTGTATGAACGCGGCAGCAGTGAAAATAAATTTACATCAAATGCTAGACGGCAACGGCTGACGTATGTTTCGTCGCCACTCACTACCGGTGCGAGGACTGTTGTCTCTCGGCTATAACAGATTCGTAGAAGCGCGGATTCTGTGGACGAAGTGCGGTCGCTGGTCGCAACGGCCTCTTTCTGAGAAGTGCGCAGGGTAAAGCCGCGCCGTGACCTCTAATGCAGGAATCCCCGAGCCCAGGTGACGTCACTTGCAGGAGAAACCCGGGAAAGGCCGCACCTCACTCAAGAAGGAACCTCTGCAGACGTCGACAGATTCTCGTATAAAGCACATCAACTATCCTACATTCGCACTTCGAATAAGTTTTGTCGACCGCACGAACAGTGGTGAACCTTAGACAGTAATTTTCTCATACATAAATATTTTAAAAAAAGCAAGGAGAAGAACCAAAGGAAGTTAGTTTAGCAGGAACAGCGAGAAGCTGCAGTAGTTAATTTGAAACACTATGTAGTCTACACCTGTTACATCTAACATACAAAAGCTAGCCACGACAAAGTAGTCGAGAATAAGCTTCTCTTTCCAGCGCAGCCGGGCGGTGTGGCCGAGCGGTTCTAGGCGCTTCAGTCCGGAACCGCGCTGCTGCTACGGTCGCAGGTTCGAATCCTTCCTCGGGCATGGATGTGTGTGATGTCCTTAGGTTAGTTAGGTTTAAGTAGTTCTAAGTTCTTGGGGACTGATGACCTCAGATATTAAGTCCCATAGTGCTCAGAGCCATTTGAATTTTGAACGTTTCCGGCGCCAGTTGGAAGGTCTCGGGCTCGACCGCGGAATTGTGTGTCAGCCATCACTTGATGCAAAAATTGCCGCATTGCACTGAGGTTTGTAGTCCACGTCAGACTACGTCCCGCTATAACTAGCTGGTGTCAGTTTGAAGGTCGGAGGGCGGCAACGAGGTATCACCTGCGACAGGACCGTGCGCAGTAAAGCACCGTGGTGTTCCAACCAGTCTTAGGACTGGTGACGCCTTTAGATTATAAACTGCAACTTTTAGCTTCCGAAATTTACGGAAAGACAAAACTATTTTAGCGCGATCTAATTGCTGCAAGTCATACAATTTAGTTGAATTTTTACAAAAATTTTGACATTTTCTTCTTACGATTTCTGCATCTACTGTCCCGTAGTCGCATTTTAGCAAATCTTTTCAACATTTTCTTATTTGCTATTTGGAACTTCCAATATTTACTTGTACATTTATTAATTTTTTGCTGTTTGATCAAGACCGGCCGTCTTCTATGATTATTGCAGACTGATGTACTACATCAAACCGTACCATACCACAATCCATCATAGTGTGATCTAAGGTCATGACGATTTTTATTGCACACGGAATAATTTAACATAATGTGTACAATAAAATGAAAGAACTCACTGAACCCCGTATACGCCAAAGACGTTTACTTTTATTCTATGGACGTTGATGGGTTCCTGGCTGTCTCTGGAGACTTTTGTTGTACATCCTAACCTAAGTGGCTACACGCAAACAATTCGCTATCCTTCGGGTATTACGTGGCTAAATAGGTCGACTCCACCTGAATCCTCGAGAGTTATCGTTACTTCAATACTACTACTTCTCGTTAATCGGGTCCAGTACGACGTCCGCTGTACTCAATATTTGGCAAATTTATTTTATTTAACTTCGCGGCCTTTCTGACGTCGGAGTCGTCAGTAGGGAAATCACGTGCGCCACCTGCCTGCATTCTGTAAACTTACATTGAAGAGCCAAAGGAACTGGTGCATCTACCTGATATCGCGTAGGGCCCCCGCGAGCACGCAGTAGTGCCGCAGCACGACGTGGCATGGACTTGACTAATGTCTGAAGTAGTGCTGGAGGAAACTGACACCAAGAATCCTGCAGGGCTCTCAATAGATCCGCAAAAGTACGAGCGGGTGGAGGACAGCACGTTGCAAGACATCCTACATATGCTCAATAATGTTCATGTCTGGGGAGTTTCGTGGCCAGCGGAAGTGTTGAACTTCGTAAGACTGTTCCTGGAACTACTCTGTAGCTATTCTGGACGTGTGGGATGTCGCATTATCCTGTTGGAATTGCTGTAGTCCGTCGGAATGCACAATGGACATGAATGGATGCAGATGGTAAGATAGGATGATACGTACGTGTCACCTGTCAGGGTCGTATCTAGACGTGTCAGGGGTCCCATATCACTAACTCCACACGCCCCACTCCTTTACAGACCACCCACCAGCTTGAACAGCCCCTGCTGACATGAAGGGTAGATGGATTCATGAGGTTGTCTCCATACCCCTACACGTCCATCCGCTCCATACAATTTGAAACGAGATTCTTCCGACCAGGCAACATTTTTCCAGTCATCAACAGTCCAATATCGGTGTTGACGGGCCCAGGCGAGGCGTGAAGCTTTGTGTAGCGCAGTCATCATGGGTACACGAGTGGGCCTTCGGCTCCGAAAGCCCATATCGATGATGTTTCGTTGAATGGTTGGAACGCTGACGTTTGCTGACGACTCAGCATTGCAATGTGCAGCAATTTGCGGAAGGGTTGCACCTCTTTCACGTTGCAATCTGCAGCAATTTGCGGAAGGGTTGCACATCTGTCACGTTCAACGATTCTGTTCAGTCGTCATTGTTCCAGTTCTTCCAGGATTTTCTTCCGGCCGCAGCCATGTCGGAGATTTGATGTTTTACCGGATTCCTGATATTAACGGTACACTCGTGAAATGGTCGTACGGGAAAATCCCCACTTCATCGGTACCTCGGAAATGCCGTATCCCATCGTTCGTGCACCGACTGTAGCACTTCGTTCAAACTCACTTAAATCTTCATAACCTGCCATTAACGGTCTACCCGACAGGAGGCCCTAATCACACGAAATTTTATAGCAGCAGTAACCGATCTAACAACTGCGCCGGACACTTGTCTTATATAGGCGTTGCCATCCGCAGCATCGTATTCTGCCTGTTTACATAACTCTGCATTTGAACACGCATGCCTATACGAGTTTCTTTGGCGTTTCATTGTATTTTCGAGATTACGTGCATTTGTGTCCACAGAGGAGCATAGCTACGGCTCCCTTACATCGTAGATACCTTCTGAAAGGATATGTGCAGTAACGTTTTTACCATCTGTGGTCATTCTGTCTCTACATCATATAGAGTCCAGACTTGTCCCTAGTCTCACACTACTAACCACCGTTCATTAATTTTTATCTCTGGCAATGATTTGTGTATGTTAAAAATGCTTAGCTGCATTGTCGTTGGGAATATATGTTTAACGGTAGTTCCCCTGTAACTAGTAGCGCAGCTCCTTACTAAACGAGTCATGGGTGTGTGTGTGTGTTATCTTTAGTTTAAGTAGTGTGTAGGTTTAGGGACCGATGACCTCAGCAGTTTGGTCCCTTAAGAATACACACACACACACACACACACACACACACACACACACACACACACACACTCACACTCACACTCACTCTAAACGAGGAGGTGTAATACCTGCTGCGGGACAGTACCTAGTACATTGCTGCGTTGTACAAACCAAAATTCGGGTTGATGACAGCTTTCCCTTTCTCTTTCTCGGTCATGGTCAATAAGTTGAACCATGTCTTGATTTGGATTAACACGATTCAGTTTTCGTCTGTTTTGATATCCGTCAATATAGTGTAGGCCCTTCTCGCTTCTATTAATTTCTTTACCATGGAACAGATCATTTTCCAGAGGTTTAGATTGCCTTTATACATAATTCTGGAACCGGTGTTTTCATTGACCTTGGTCATTTCTTGTCTCCATATCCACTAAGACGCAAATACGTATCTTACATACACTGAGGTGAGAATTGAAGCTTGTGAAATGTGGATATGGCGTAGAATGCACAAGATCAGCTGGACTGATAAAGTCAGGAATGCAGAAGTACTGAGGAGAGTTGGAGAAGGAAGATGCTGCTGACGATGAAAAACAGGAAACTAAACTGGACAGGCCACAATATAAGAAGAGATTACCTTCTAGTAGAGGCAGTGAAGATTTCGTTGCGGGAAAGAGAGGGAGGGGCAGAAGAAGGTTCCAGATGTTGGATTATGTCAGCAGACCACTAGGAGGGTACCAAAGAATGAAGAGGAACGCTGATGACAGAAGCATGGAGGGCTATGCCGTCAAAACCTGTTTCAAGGCAGACAACACAATGATGATGATGATGATGATGATGTGACAGAAGTCATGAACAGCGATATGCAGCTACACAGATGGCTGTCGTAGCGCGAGCAAAAGGTATAAAAAGACAGTGGATTGGCGGAGATGACATTTGTACTTAAGTGATTCGTGTGAACAGGTTTCCAACGTGGTTAGGGCCGCAGGACGGGAATTAACAGACTCTGAACGCGGAATGGTAGTCGGAACTAGACGCACGGATCATTCCATTTCGGAAATCGTTAGGGAACTCAGTCTTCCGAGATCCACAATGTCAAGAGTCTGCCGAGAATGTCAAATTTCAGGCATTATCTCTCACCACGGAAAACGAAGTGGCCGACGGCCTCCACTTAACGACCGAGAGCAGCAGCCTTTGCGTGGAGTTGTCAGTGCCAATAGACAAGCAACACAGCGTGAAATAACTGCGGAAATCAATGTGGTGCATACGACAGGCGAATGCGACGAATTTTGGCGTTAATGGGTTATAGCAGCAGAGGCTGACGCGAGTGCCTTTGGCAACAGCACAACTTCGCCTGCAGCACCTCTACTGGGATCGTGACCATATCGACTGGACCGTAGATGACTGGGAAACCGTGGTCTGGTAAGCCCCGATTTTAGGTGGTAAAAGCTGAAGGTGGGGTTCGAGTGTGGCGCAGACCCTACGAAACGGTGGACTCAAGTCGTCAACATGGCACTGTGCAAGCTGGTGATGGCTCTGTAATAGTGTGGGCTCTGTTTACATGGGGTGGAATGGGTCCTCTGTTCCAACTGAACCGGTCAATTACTGGAAATACGGCTACTTGGAGATTATCTGCAGCCGTTCGTGGACTTCATGTTCCTGAGCAACGTTGGAATTTTTATGGATCACAATGCGCCATGTCACCGGGCCACAATTGTTTGCCACTGGTTTGAAGATCATTCTCGACAATTCGAGCTAATTATCTGGCCACCCAGATCGGCCGACATGAATCCTATCAAACATTTATGGGACATAATGGAGACGTCAGTTTGTGCAGAAAATCCTGCAACGGCAAATCTTCCCAGTAATGGATGGCTGTAGAGGTAGAAAGGCTTAATATTTCTACAGGCGACTTCCAACAACTTGTTGAGTCCATGCCACGTCGAGCTGCTGTCCTAGGCCAGGCATAAGGAGACCCTACACGATATTAGGAGGTATCCCGTGACTTTTGTCACCTCACTGTATGTAAGCTGCGTGTATGTCTGTAAGTAACAGCCTCTCCAGAACAGCAGCCAGAGCACCGATCAAACAAATTGATCATCAACTTCTCTGTTCTCATGCTTCTTTGTCTGTATCCCTCTTAATAATTATCTTCTTCTTCTATCTTATTTGTCAAGGAATGTGTGAATCTGATGGGCTAGCCAGTTTGGATCAACTCTTTCTACATGTACCGTGACTTACGTTCTTCTCATATGCACTGTATTTGTGATTTTAGAAATTTGTCTGAAGACTGTGCAATGGATTTACTGTGAAACTTAGTACTTTATCAATCTTCAGGAACTGCAGTTTTATAAATAGAAATTTCGGTATAAATATTACCGTTGTTCTGGATCCTAGCACTTTTCGCGTACTTCTGCTATCTGTTGCTTCTAATTGCTGCTATAATGTTTAGTGTCGGACGGTACGTATGTATAATGCATATGGTGATTCTGCGGGGGCGGGGGGGGGGGGGGAGGGGGGTTGGGTTGCTTGGGGAAGGAGACCAGACAGCGCGGTCATCGGTCTCATCGGGTTAGGGAAGGGCGGGGAAGGAAGTCGGCCGTGCCCTATCAAAGAAACCATCCCGGCATTTGCCTGGAGCGATTTAGGGAAATCACGGAAAACCTAAATCAGGATGGCCGGACACGGGATTGAACCGTCGTCCTCCCGAATGCGAGTCCAGTGTCTAACCACTGCGCCGCCTCGCTCGGTCCGTGTTTCTGACTTGATCACTGTCCTATAATGGTGAACTTCACAGAGCCAGGAAAAGCATTGTTTTATTTTTTGCAAACTGAAACGCGGTTTCCATTTTCTGAAGCTTGAATTCTGTGGTTTTTGCGTTACAGTTTTCGGTGATTCATTCAGCAAAGTGTTTCAAGATGATGATGATGATGTTTGGTTTGTGGGGCGCTCAACAGCGTGGTTATCAGCGCCCGTACAATTACCCAATCTTTGCTCAGTCCAATTGCGCCACTTTCCTGGATGATGATGAAATGATGAGGACAACACAAACACCCAGTCATCTCGAGGCAGGTGAAAATCCCTGACCCCACCGGGAATCGAACCCGGGACCCCGTGCTCGGGAGGCGAAGTGTTTCAAGAAATGGCTCTGAGCACTATGGTACTTAACACCTAAGGTCATCAGTCCCCTAGAACTTAGAACTATTTAAACCAAACAAACCTAAGGACATCACACACATCCATGCCCGAGGCAGGATTCGAACCTGCGACCGTAGAGGTCGCGTGGTTCCAGACTGAAGCGCCTAGAAAAGCTCGGCCACACCGGCCGGCTAAGTGTTTCAATTATTTAATAATTCCCTATATATTCTGAGAGTTGTAATAATAGTCTTCCGTTAATTTATCGTCTATGATCGAGTATGGTGTACTCATTATCTTACAAAAACCTATTACATTCAATGTCGATACCTAAACGCTGTCGCTACACTATTTCCCGACTAGTCACAAAGGGATCCATATTTGGTTGTCTGTATGGGCAGTTCCACACTAAGAAGAATGTGTTCCACAATTAGGTAGTCGAAACGTTATGATTGGCAACAATCCGTTCTGGCTGCCTCCCATTCTAGTAGCATCTGATATGTGGCGCAGTGCTAGTTCTCATGGACGCACACTGTTTCTATTTCACCTCTCCACAACACGGGCAGACCAAATTTTTCTGCCCCATAGTATTTATATGTGGACTAAAGAGGCTGCCGCTTAACATCTTTGAACGAAGAGATTTTTTTGGCTCTAAAGCCAACGTACACACAGCGAGTGTGTGTGTGTGTGTGTGTGTGTGTGTGTGTGTGAGTGGAGGGGGGGGGGGGTAATTCTCAGTTTCCGCGCCCTCGGCATTACTTGCCGAGCATGATGCACTTTGGGTCCTAAACCGCAATTCGATGTCCTTCATAATTTCTTTCGTCTGTATTTAATCTGCTAACTTACACTCAAAGATGAAGTTCAACACATCCTCACTGGTCATGTGCGTTGGTTCTGGATGTATCTAAATTTACATCCAAGTAAGTAGTAGTAGTGGTTGATGGAAAGGTACTGAAAAAAAATGACAAAAGTAAAATACAAAGAATGCCAAAAAATCCCTAAAAATTACAGAAAATGCTCAAGACCTACCGTGATCAACACATTTAGGTCAACACAGCGCTTCTTGGTACGCTGGAATAAATAAAGTTGCGTCGAATCCGGAAATGAGCTGCGGTATGAAAACAAAGAGAGATTGTGGAAACAGGCCATAGCGGGTGTGCTCAAATTTCTTAGTTTAAAATATTTATACCACTGTCAGAAACTCTCACAAACAGAAACTCTTCGTATTATAAATGAGACAAATTCAAGGCCATACAGGGTGTTTGCGTGATAATTATAAAAGCCATCTGGAATGATTGAGAAGTGTACAAACTGCAGGACGAGGTCCTGCTGCGAAAATGAACGAGCCTAAAGTTAAAAGCACAAATGATAAATATTCAAATGTAACGTTGGTCTGCCGACAATCAGAAACCACGTCAACATTCGCAACCGTTATTCAAAGTACCTGCAGTCAAGGATTAAGAGCAGTTGTCCTGGCTGTGTGCCCTGTTTTCAACAGGATAGCTGCCTTAAACTAACTGAGGGCGCTGGATTAAACGTATCGCGCCAGTTTGTGATGGAACCCAGTAAACTGATTAAGGTCCTTTTGCCTTAAGTGCACACGCACCCTGTAATTTCTAGCACTTTGTTTCTCTCGCAGGACGTGTTAGTAGGAACAGTTATAAAATGATGAGGGTTTGATCTTATAACTGACTTCAGTTTTGCTGTACTGCTTAAATCCAGACGAATGCTGGTTTGATTCCTTAATAAAATCTCCAAGGGAAACTTAAACGAACACTAACACGGTCACAAGCGGTTCTCATTGTTGTGGTCTGCTGTACACAGAAGCCGGCGTTTGCTCTTTGACCTGTGCATCTTGCAGCGCGCGTATGATGTTGCGAGTGGGATGTCTCTGTTAATCTATCTTATGTAAGGCTATTCTCTCTTGCCTCTCTGTAGGTTACTGTAAAGAAATGTGACATAATACCACCAGCTTCTAATTTACGCTAGCTGCCACTCATGCAGCGGCAAGAAAGATAATACAAAGTCTACACAACGCTTATGGAGCGTACTGAAGTCTGCGTCGGCACTTTTAATACTGCCCCCGTGACATGTTAAGGTGTACTGACGAGCACTTCGTGTTCCATAAACATTACCCATCTTCCTTGTTCCGTTCACGATTAGGGAGTGGAAAAGGAGAACCTCCGTATGAAAATTTATTTCACAAATTTTTGCAGTCACGGTCATTTCGTGATTTGTATGTACAGCGCACACTGCCCAATGCAATTAAAAATTCATTTTTTCGAAACTCCGTAGTTGTCTCCCATTGCGACGTAGAAGTTTGACATTCGGCTCAGAGGCGCCTACAGTCTTCCTCTGTATGATGCAAGATCGTAGCGCCCTGCGACGTCAACTTCGGACTTGGCGACGCTTTAAACAGCAAGGTGCCGACACGTACGGAAAACAAACAGCGGATCTCAGAAGTTCACGTGAGACGTAACGTGGGTTTCCTAATGCCACTGTGGACATATCACACGATGGGAAGGTCCTAACACCCACCTCTTACCCACTTCTCAACACTTCCTTTGACGCTTCTGCAAATGAGATCAGATCTGTGACACCCAGCGTTTAAATCGCGCGATTTTCTTATGGGTGACCGAGGAAAACATGTCACACGCAGAGCTGCTCATAATACACACAAAAAGGCCTCAGGGGGCATCATGGAGGCCGTCAATGAAACCACACCTTTACTGGGGGCGGGGGCATACCACACATTTCGGAGACAGCAAGTGATAGAGTTTTAGGGCGCCTGCAGACTGTCCTCCTCCTCCTCCTCCTCCTCCTCCCCCCCCCCCTCCCGATTTCGCATGCCTGGTATAGCCTGTTAATCACATGACTAAACATTACGCCATGTATTCTTTCGCGTCTGCTTGAATCTCACTGCATTTCGTTTCACGTGGAGATGGTTCAAATGGCTCTGAGCACTATGGGACTTAACAGCTGTGGTCATCAGTCCCCTAGAACTTAGAACTACTTAAACCTAACCAACCTAAGGACATCACACACATCCATGCCCGAGGCAGGATTCGCACCTGCGACCGTAGCAGTCTCGCGGTTCCGGACTGCGCGCCTAGAACCGCGAGACCACCGCGACCGGCTCACGTGGAGAGGAAGCCAATCCGCGTCCAGTGAAGTCAGATAGGATCACAAGAATACGTTTCACGCTATGTTACATGCACACAGACTGACCTACAATGCGGAACAGCAGCTTTACCGGCGCATGTCGTGTGATTTTTAAACAGAATGAAATAATCTTCGGCAAAACTCCAGCACAACCGCACGCTTTTTACAAAGGAACCTCCCCATTGCACCCCCCTCAGATTTAGTTATAAGTTGGCACAGTGGATAGACCTTGAAAAACTGAACACAGATCAATCGAGAGAACAGGAAGAAGTTGTGTGGAACTATGAAAAAAATAAGCAAAATATACAAACTGAGTAGTCCATGTGCAAGATAGGCAACATAAAGGACAATGTGAGCTCAGGAGCGCCGTGGTCCTGTGGTTAGCGTGAGCAGCCGCGGAATGAGAGGTCCTTGGTTCAAGTCTACCCTCGAGTGAAAAGTTTAATTTTTTATTTTCAGACAATTATAGTCCGTCCGTCCGATGTGAGGTAACTGCGCCGTAGTATGGGGTCGCTGCACCTAAACAAACATCGAAACACACGAAGTCAGTAGACTACAGCGCACGGAAGAGAGAGTATTCCTGCTAACGAGGCTCTCTGGCTGGCAGTTGACTGTTCGCTACTTTGGAAGAGAGTGCATTAAATACGTGAGATGTATTCCGTGGGCAATATGTTTTCGGCTCCCATTGGAGAGGCACGTCCTTTCGTCTACTAATCGCACGGTTTTGCGGTGCGGTCGCAAAACACAGACACTAAACTTATTACAGTGAACAGAGACGTCAATGAATGAACGGACAGATCATAGCTTTGCGAAAATAAAGAAAGTAAACTTTTCACTCGAGGGAAGACTTGAACCAAGGACCTCTCGTTCCACAGCTGCTCACGATAACCACGGGACCACGGTGCTCCTGGCTCACGCTGTCCTTGATGATGACTGTGTTCCACATGGACTACTCAGTTTGTATATTTTGCTTATTTTTTTCATAGTTCCACACCACTTCTTCCAGTTTTCGCGATTGATCTGTGTTCAGTTTTTCAAAGCCTATCCACTGTCCACTGTACCAACTTAACTTACACCTAAATCAGAGGGGGGGGGGGGGGGGGGTGCAATGGGGAGGTTCCCTTGTTAGATTACTAGACGGAAAGCATAAAACGCTCTCGTTCTCACCTAACCACAATATTCTAATTACAAACAAGAGTGATAAAAATTCCTAGCTTAAACACAGGGTAATTTTTCTGAGCGAGTTACACTATGTGATCAAAAGTATCCGGACACTCCCAAAAACATACGGTTCTCATATTAGGTGCATTGTGCTGCCATCTACTGACAGGTACTCCATATCAGCAGCCTCAGTAGTCATTAGACATCGTGGGAGAGCAGAATGGCGCGCTCCGCGGAACTCACGGACTTCGAACGTGGTCAGGTGATTGGGTGTCACTTGTGTCATACATCTCCACGCGAGATTTCCACACTCCTAAACAGCCCTAGGTCCACTGTTTCCTATGTGATACTGAAGTGGAAACGTGAAGGGACACGTACAGCACAAAAGCTTACAGGCCGACCTCGTCTGCTGACTGACAGAGAGCGCCGACAGTTGACGATGGTCGTAATGTGTAATAGGCAGACATCTGTCCAGACCATCACACAGGAATTCCAAACTGCATCAGGAGGCACTGCAAGTACGATGACAGTTAGGCGGAAGGTGAGAAAACTTTGATTTCATGGTCGGGCGGCTGCTCATAAGCCAGACATGACGACGGTAAATGCCAAACGACGCCTCGCTTGGTGTAAGGAGCGTAAACAGTGGACGATCGAACAGTGGAAATACGTTGTGTGGAGTGACGATTCACGGTACACAATGAGGCGATCCGATTGCAGGGTGTGGGTATGGCGAATGCCCGGTGAACGGCATTTGCCAGCGTGTGCAGTGCCAGCAGTAAAATTCGGAGGCGGTGGTGTTATGGTGTGGTCGTGTGTTTCATGCAGGGGGCTTGCACCCCTTGTTGTTTTGCGTGGCACTATCGTAACACAGGAATACATTGATGTTTTAAGCACCTTCTTGCTTCCTACTGTTTAAGAGCAATTCGCGGATGCCGACTGCATCTTTCAACACGATCGAGCACCTGTTCATAATGCACGGCCTGTGGCGGAGTGGTTACACGACAATCACATCCCGTAATGCACTGGCCTGCACAGAGTTCTGACCTGAATCCTATAGAACACCTTTTGGATGTTTTGGAACGCCGACTTCGTGCCAGGCCTTACCGACTGACATCGATACCTCTCCTCTGTGCTGCACTCCGTGAAGAATGAGCTGCCATTCCCAACGAAACCTTCCAGCATGTGACTGAACGTATGCCTGCGAGAGTGGAAGCTGTCATCAAGGCCAACACCATATTGAATTTCAGCATTACCGATGGAGGGCGCCACGAACTTTTAAGTCATTTTCAGCCAAGTTCAAAAATGGTTCAAATGGCTCTGAGCACCAAGGGACTTAACTTCTGAGGTCATCAGTCCCCTAGAGCTTAAAACTACTTAAACCTAACTAACCTAAGGACATCACACACACCCATGCCCGAGGCAGGATTCTAACCTGCGACCGTAGCAGTCGCGCGGTTCCGGACTGAGCGCCTAGAACCGCGAGACCACCGCGGCCGGCTTCCGCCAAGTGTCCGGATACTTTTGATCACATAGTGTATGTAGGATACAAAAGCACACTGCAGGGATTTTACAGTGTTGTTGAATATTGAAGGCACTGAAGGTATTAATTACAGTCAGTCGTCTGTTATTCTCTTAGCTCCTTCCTTATCCGAATCCGAATCATCTGCTACGTTCACAACGAGTCGATCAACAACAGAATTCACGAAGCCAGCCAGGTACCGCAGTTTCTACTCTTCTTTTATGATGTGCCGTTCTATATCCCGCTATCTTTCAGCAGTGGCAAGTGAAAAAACTGCGTACGTTAGTTCCAGTACGTCTGGCTGCTCAACAATCTCGTCATTTCTTGCGACAAATCTCTCAACTTGGCTCCACATCAGTTTTGTTGGATTCATATTGTAATGGTACAGTGGCAAATGTAAAAATGGATATCTGTAAGGTGTGTTCAATGCTGTGAAAATGATTGTTTTTTACGTTTCTACGACACCTTATACTCTGGTTCGTGTGGGACTGCATCTGTGGTATAAAACAATGGACGTAGTCCAAATAAAGAGTATTTGGCCTTTTTGATGTGTTTTCTTAATTTAAGCGACCTTCATTAACAACCTTTCATAAAATACACTCCTGGAAATTGAAATAAGAACACCGTGAATTCATTGTCCCAGGAAGGGGAAACTTTATTGACACATTCCTGACAGAACCACAGGCACATAGACACAGGCAACAGAGCATGCACAATGTCGGCACTAGTACAGTGTATATCCACCTTTCGCAGCAATGCAGGCTGCTATTCTCCCATGGAGACGATCGTAGAGATGCTGGATGTAGTCCTGTGGAACGGCTTGCCATGCCATTTCCATCTGGCGCCTCAGTTGGACCAGCGTTCGTGCTGGACGTGCAGACCGCGTGAGACGACGCTTCATCCAGTCCCAAACATGCTCAATGGGGGACAGATCCGGAGATCTTGCTGGCCAGGGTAGTTGACTTACACCTTCTAGAGCACGTTGGGTGGCACGGGATACATGCGGACGTGCATTGTCCTGTTGGAACAGCAAGTTCCCTTGCCGGTCTAGGAATGGTAGAACGATGGGTTCGATGACGGTTTGGATGTACCGTGCACTATTCAGTGTCCCCTCGACGATCACCAGTGGTGTACGGCCAGTGTAGGAGATCGCTCCCCACACCATGATGCCGGGTGTTGGCCCTGTGTGCCTCGGTCGTATGCAGTCCTGATTGTGGCGCTCACCTGCACGGCGCCAAACACGCATACGACCATCATTGGCACCAAGGCAGAAGCGACTCTCATCGCTGAAGACGACACGTCTCCATTCGTCCCTCCATTCACGCCTGTCGCGACACCACTGGAGGCGGGCTGCACGATGTTGGGGCGTGAGCGGAAGACGGCCTAACGGTGTGCGGGACCGTAGCCCAGCTTCATGGAGACGGTTGCGAATGGTCCTCGCCGATACCCCAGGAGCAACAGTGTCCCTAATTTGCTGGCAAGTGGCGGTGCGGTCCCCTACGGCACTGCATAGGATCCTACGGTCTTGGCGTGCATCCGTGCGTCGCTGCGGTCCGGTCCCAGGTCGACGGGCACGTGCACCTTCCGCCGACCACTGGCGACAACATCGATGTACTGTGGAGACCTCACGCCCCACGTGTTGAGCAATTCGGCGGTACGTCCACCCGGCCTCCCGCATGCCCACTATACGCCCTCGCTCAAAGTCCGTCAACTGCACATGCGGTTCGCGTCCACGCTGTCGCGGCATGCTACCAGTGTTAAAGACTGCGATGGAGCTCCGTATGCCACGGCAAACTGGCTGACACTGACGGCGGCGGTGCACAAATGCTGCGCAGCTAGCGCCATTCGACGGCCAACACCGCGGTTCCTGGTGTGTCCGCTGTGCCGTGCGTGTGATCATTGCTTGTACAGCCCTCTCGCAGTGTCCGGAGCAAGTATGGTGGGTCTGACACACCGGTGTCAATGTGTTCTTTTTTCCATTTCCAGGAGTGTAACTGTAATTAAGAATTTATATTTGAAAGGAACACAGGAATTTCTCGTGCACTATGTAATTAGAAACAAGAAGACGTGCATTATTCATAAAAAATGAAGATCAATTTTATAATTACGAGATGTAGGTATTACAAATTGAACGAAAAAAGAAGTTGCTCAAGGTGAGAGTTTAATCAGCAGTCCATGAACTGCACCCTATCATCAGTCTACTACGCTACCGATTTCGCTATACATGTAGCACAATTTATACTCCAACTGTATCAAATACAGTCCCTTGAAAACTGCAGAGCCCATTTTTTCTGTAAATTTATGAAGAACATTAAGAACGACCTATTTCTCGGCACTTTTTAAACGTGTTCCACACGCGTGTTTCAGTATGGAGCAGGAAGCAGCCTCAGCCATTTTCATATAGCGTATTATCAACGCGACAATCATAGCACAATAGTACAGAGACTGTGACTGCACACGACTTTTTTAAATAAAAACTACATAGCTGAAGCGTGATTAAGAAAAAAGTTGATTGCTGTTAATACATTAGAATATCCTGAAGTTTCATTTAATCTAACTAAGTAATAAGATATGTAATATATAACTAGGACCTACTTCCAAGAGCGTAACAACACCAGTGTACGAGTGCTACGGCTTCTAACCAATGATCGCGTTTGTGTTTGTTTACATCAGGTTTATTCTTATGATGAACAAAGGATAGCAACGTCTAGAGCAGCAGTGTGTCCTGCCTACAGGCGCCTAGAGGTCCATCACAAGTTGTCTCTGTATAGGTACAATTTAAAGCGCTCAAGAAAGATGGGCAGGTAGCACCGAGGGTGTTGCAGAACTGAGTGGTTTTAGAGGTACAGTTTGCCGTTTTTGTTGTGTCAATGTCGCATCCCACCCCTCCCCCGCCACACTACATGCTCAACATGAGCATCCTTTGCTGCTTCAGATCACATTCTAATTTCTTTGAACTGTTTTGTACGGTCCCCAGTGGTTCAATCTGGTACAACATAGCAAAAATTTGGGTCACAATGCACTCCACAGGGGTGAGACAACGTTCCACGGGGGTTGGAGGCCTATGACGTCCGTAGAGAAGGGTCGAATCTCCGGGGGTCGAGGGTTCAGCACTGTCAAAGGTTACCAAGAACGTCGGCCTGTTGTTCGTCGCACTGCCAACCGACGTTTTCGAGCGAGAAATGTAAAGGAATCTACGTTCCAAGGAAAAATGAGGCTTCATTGAGACACCCATAAGAAAACCATGTGATTTCAACGCTGGGCTTCGCGGTTCTCACCAACGCAAGGGCGGCAAGAAAGAAGGTGGATGAAAGTAATGGTGGTGTGGCGACCGTCCCATCGTGTGACACGTCGACGGTGGCAGTGGACAGAATTTAGTGTCATCATGACATCATTAATCTGCATTAAACCTCACGTGAACTTCTGAGCTCTGGCCACTTTTCGCATGTGTCGACGCCTTGTTTGTAGTGTCGCCGAGCCAGAGGGTGACGTAGCAGGGCCCCACGCTATTCCACCATTATATAGGAAAGTTGCAGGCACCTTCGAACCACATTTCAAGCTTCCACGTCGTAATGGGAGACAATTACGCAGTTTCAAAAAAGCGATTCTTTAATTGTGTTGCGCAATATAAAAGGCAGCAATATGTTGGTACACTCATCCTGGCATGCAAGCCCTCGGAACTTCAACACTTAACCTCTCAGTGATGCACAACGCCTATCTTGTAGCGTATACAACTGAAGTCAGTTGTTCATCCACGAGAGGTTATCGTGAATTAGAGAGAAATGAGTGACGAAACTCACTGTTTCTATTTGAATCTTCTGTATCTCCTACCTGACAAGAACCCCAGACTGACGAAAAGTACTAAAATGTTGGTATAACGAAGGTTTTCTATGTTACATCTATCGTAGGTGAATTACATTTACTTAAGATGCCTTCAATGACGTTCAAATTGGCATGTGCCTGACATATAATTAGGTTTACGTGGCTTATCCATTATAGGTTGCTCTGTATGGTACGGCAGGTAAAGGAGCTTTGATCTGGTACATTAGTCAGCTATTTAGGACGATTCCCACTTCTTTTTAGGCAAATACTGGGTTGATCCCCAATCTCCTCTTCATAAAATACGACAAACATTTAAAACAAGATAACGAAGATAACTGTTACACGACTCTTAGACAGATGGCACACACCACTTCCTTCCCTTAGGTTGGCTGTGTGTCGACAGGAAGAGCATCCGATTACGAAGTTAAAATAAATTTGCCAAATAATGAAAACAGCGGATGTTGTACTACGGAATAAACGGTAGGAAAGAGGGAGTTATTGTTTCTGGCGACTGATTGCCAACCGTGCAGTCCAACAATGTCCTTTATAAAGCACAATATTGGGTTGCGACGATGTAGTCTACTGTGTTTTGGTTCTAGTTTATTTCTTTATGAAAACCTAAAAAGTAGTAAGCGTTCTGTTTCATTAGGTGAACAAAAATTTAATAAAGTAAGCGTTCGCCTTTTTATGTGCAGCCCATTATGTGTTTGCGTTGAGGATCAACACCGAAGCTGTTCAGGTCTTTTTGCATGGCGCTACAATTCTAGCGTTGTGGCTTCCTAATACACAATCGTGGCTTCCGTATATACATCATCCGCAAAAAGCCTCACAGAGATTTCAACGTTACCAATCATATTTTTAAAATAAAAAGCAAAAACAATGAAAGTTTTGCACCACCTGCGTATCTGCAAACGTGTGTGGTCTTAGATTCAATGGGAACAAGTAGCGAAAGAATATGCCCTAGGAAACTAAAAAGTAGCTACGTTAAATAAAGTCTGTTCGAAAGGGCACATCTGTGAAATAACGATCCGCTGCGGTATAACATCGTTGTTTTATCCCGTGCTTGTAACATGCTATTCACACGACATGTACAATAGTACGTTCTGCGGAACAATGCTTAGCATTTGAACCATGTCGGCCCGCGGGTTCAAGGTCAATGCAGATATCGCGGCGCAACACCACCTACCGGTAAAATGTGCCTGCGGCTATCGCTATAAACTCAAGGTAATGGATAAGCGTGACTTGAGCAGACGTGCAGGATGCCTCGCAGAAGTATGTGCGAACCGAATCAGTGAGTTTGAAAGAGGGTGCATTTTTGGCATCACAGAATGTGATGCATCCATCCGGAAAAATGTTGCTCGTGTGGGACGAAGTGTTTCGGCAGTGCAACGCGTGTGCACGGAATGGTTCGCGAGAGGTCGTCGAACACGACCAGATGGGTCAAATCGCACCACCTAGACTACCCTCCGAAAAATTTTGATACCTCATTCGAATCGCAGTGCAGGACAGATCTGCGTCCTCCTGGGCTCTGGCGCAACAGTGGAAAAGTGTAACACATCGTACACAATCAGGGGTGACAGTCCATCGCCGTTTTTACGGCGTGGGTTACGGGCTCGTCTTCCACTTCTCCGCCTACCTTTGACGAATGTGCAGAAATATGCTAGACAGCAATGGTGTGTGGAACGACGTCACGGGGGACAGGAATGGCATCATATAGTGTTTTCTGACGAATACAGGTACTGTTTGTTTCAAAATGACGGCCGCATTTTCGTTCGCTGCAGACAGGGGGAGCGGCGTCACAATGACTGCATCGCACGACATACAGCGCCAGCTCAAGGCCTTATGGTGTGGGTTGCTATTGAGCACAACCACAAATCACAGTTGGTGAGTGTCCAGATGACTGTCACCAGTGTGACCTACATGAATGACATCCTGCAACCCATAGCCATACCCTTTCTGGACAACACCGCAGACGCAATTTTCCAGCAAGACAATGCACGACCACATGCTGCTGCAGGAACACGTGCCTTGTTGGTGTCACAGGATGTCAGCCTTTTGCCCTGGCCCGATCACCAGATTTGTCGCCAATCGAAAATGTGTGAGATGTGGTGAAACAATAGGTGCAGTGCTGTAACCCAATGGTAACCACCACAGATGAACTTTGGAACCAGGTGAATGTAGTATGGCCGGCCGAAGTGTCCGTGCGGTTAAAGACGCTGCAGTCTGGAACCGCAAGACCGCTACGGTCGCAGGTTCGAATCCTGCCTCGGGCATGGATGTTTGTGATGTCCTTAGGTTAGTTAGGTGTAACTAGTTCTAAGTTCTAGGGGACTAATGACCTGCAGTTGAGTCCCATAGTGCTCAGAGCCATTTGAATGTAGTATGGATGGCTATACCACAGGACGTCATTTGCGTCTTATACGAACCGATGCTATCTCGCATGGAAAACATTATAAGGCCCCATGGCGGACCTTGAGCCTACTTGGCAACAGCACACATGCTGTACCAATGTGACTGAGATGCTACGCATTTCTGCAGAACACACTAATGTACATGTCTTGTGAATATGAACGTCCCGTCTCTAGTCTTAGAAGGTGTTCTGTTTTTCTGGACATGAGTGTACATGTTCGACGATGCACTGCAACTTCCATCTCGTCCTAAGTAAGATCAGTGGGATTCGTGTCAGCAGCTACCGTAGGTTATTTCGTTCAGCTGATTCCTGTGTCCCGGAAGAAGATTTTCACAAACTGAGCACAGCGTGGTGGTGCGTTATCGTCTTGACAGTCGAAATATTCTTGCAATGTTGCCTGTACGTCTGGACACTAGATATATTCCTGTTCGGATACTGCAAGGCCTTCAAATGACCCACGATAAAGATGAGAAGTGTCCGATCTCCGTACATAATACTCTTATCAGCTCAAAATATGTGATCCTCGTCTTCGCTAAATCTGTGGGATCGCAAACCACTGGTAGCTGGCGATCTTCCCACGACGACCATCAGGCGTCTCAAAAATCCTGCACTTGTCGGTGAAGAGACGCCTTTGGGGCAGGCTTTATCTATGTGCCCTCTTGTCCAACTTCCCAACGAATAACGATGCTGGAGGGGGGAGGGGGGCGGGGTGATAAGACAAAATGAACTCCTAGTGCCCACGTTCCACGTTCGCGTAGATACAGAGGCAGGGAACACCAGTCACTAGAAGGAATGATGTTCATTACAGTGAAATGAAAGAGGGTTTTTATACGTGTCTGTGAAGCAGTGCTCCACAACTGATAAACTCTTCAAATCTCAATATTTGTGAGCTTTCGCTTTTATGCAGAACGGTCTGGCGTTCTAGGTATGTTCTGACTACTGTAGCTGTCGCCGCTCTCACAACAAATTTTATACGTTCCAGGAAATCTAACACCGAGACTCTCACAAGGAATGTTATACGTTCCAGGAAGCCCGACACCGAGACTATCTTTTATCAGGCGTCACATGCTCTTTATCTATTGTTAGCAGTTCAGTTTCCTTCTGAGAGTACCAAGATGTTTCTCTGTACTTTGTCGACCACCAACAAGGAAACCACTGAGAACAACTTTAACTGTGACAGCAGCTATGCACTGCAGTGATAAAAGTCATGGTACAGCGATATGCACATATACAGATGGCGGTAGTATTGCGCACACAAGGTATACAACGGCGCTGCGTTGGCGAAACTGTCATTTGTACTGAGGTGAGTTATGTGAAAAGGTGTCCGATGCGATTATGGCCACACGACTGGAAATAACAGACTTCGAATACGGAGTGGTAGTCTGAGCTAGAGGCATGGGACATTCCATTTGGGAAATCGTTAGGGAAGTCAATATTCCGAGACCCACAGTGTCAAGACTGCGCCGAGAATACCAAATTTCAGGCATTACCTCTCACCACGAACAACGAAGAGTCCGACGGCCTTCACTTAACGACTGAGAGCAGCGGCGTTTGCGCAGAGCTGTCATTGCTAACAGACAAGCAACAATGTGGGAAATAAGCACAGAAATCAGTGTGGGACGTACGACGAACTAATCAGTAAGGGCAGTTAATGGGACAGGGCAGCAGATGACCGACGCGAGTGCCTTTGCTAACAGCACACCAGACCGCTTGAGACGCCTCTCCTGGGCTCGTGAGCATTATGCTTGGACTCTAGACGACTATAAAACCGTGGCCTGGTCAGACGAGTCCCGATTTCAGTTGGTAAGAGCTGATGGTTGGGTTCGAGCGAAGCGCAGACCCCACGAAACCATGTACCCAAGTTGTCAACAGGGCACTGTGCAAACTGGTGATGGCTCCATAATGGTGTGGGCTGTGTTTATACAGGGTGTTACAAAAAGGTACGGCCAAACTTTCAGGAAACATTCCTCACACACAAATAAAGAAAAGATGTTATGTGGACATGTGTCCGGAAACGCTTAATTTCCATGCTAGAGCTCATTTTAGTAACGTCAGTATGTACTGTACTTTCTCGATTCACTGCCATGATTTCATACGGGATACTCTACCTGTGCTGCTAGAACATGTGCCTTTACAAGTACGACACAACATGTGGTTCATGCACGATGGAGCTCCTGCACATTTCAGTCGAAGTGTTCGTACGCTTCTCAACAACAGATTCAGTGACCGATGGATTGGTAGAGGCGGACCAATTCCATAGCCTCCACGCTCTCCTGATCTCAACCCTCTTGACTTTCATTTATGGGGGCATTTGAAAGCTCTTGTCTACGCAACCCCGGTACCAAATGTAGAGACTCTTCGTGCTCGTATTGTGATACAATACAACACAATACAACATTCTCCAGGGCTGCATCAGGAATTCCATGCGACGGAGGGTGGATGCATGTATCCTCGCTAACGGAGGACATTTTGAACATTTCCTGTAACAAAGTGTTTGAAGTCACGCTGGTACGTTCTGTTACTCTGTGTTTCCATTCCATGATTAATGTGATTTGAAGAGAAGTAATAAAAACGAGCTCTAACATGGAAAGTAAGCGTTTCTGGACACATGTCCACATAACATATTTGCTTTCTTTGTGTGTGAGGAATGTTTCCTGAAAGTTTGCCCGTACCTTTTTGTAACACCCTGTATAGAATGGACTAGGTCCTCTGGTCCAACTGAACCGATCATCGACTGGACATGGCTATGTTCGGCTACCTGGAGATCATCTGCAGTCATTCATGGATTTTATGTTCCCAAACAACGATAAAACTTTTACAGGTGACAATATGTCATGTCACCGGGCCACAATTGTTCGCGATTGGTTTGAAGAACATTATTGACAGTTCGAGCGAATGATGTGGCCACGCAAATCGCCCGTCATGAATCACATTGAACGTTTATGGGGCATAATCGAGAGGAAAGTTTATGCACAAAATCCTGCAACGTCAACGCTTTCGCAATGATGGACGTCTGTAGGGCCAGCATGGTTCAACATTTCTGCATAGAACTTCCAACGACTTGCTGAGTCCATGTCAAGTCGAGCTGCTGCACTACGCCGGGCAAAACGAGGTCAGACACGACATTGTGGGAGTATCCCATGACTTTATTCACCTCAGTGTACACCCTTAGTGGTATAGGGAGGCGGCTGTTCGACGTTTATGGCTACAGGGGAATACTAATGAAGGCGGATGTTCGATGTTTATGGCTACACGGGAATACTAAATTTATTTACTCTCCAACCAGATTGTAGAGTTACCAGTATCCTTACCACAAACAACGAAATAATCCCTGGAATCACACAAATTCCCTTTTCTTTGCATGAAGTCACCACGACGTAATTCGGCTGACTGACGTTATGTACAAAAGACTAACAGACTGTTGCGACACGGTCAGCTCGTGGCGATGACTGAGAAAAACTTCGGAAATTTGAGACTTCATGTCCGTAAGAGGTAAGGAGACGCAGAATTTTGTCCTAGTTCGACACAGATGTACCGAGTTTATATCTAGATGACAGAAGAAAAAATTAATCAGTAATATTAGGTTTTCCGCCAGCACCCCTGGTAAGACGCACATAGAGGAGTAAAGTGTCACATTAACGTTCATCAGCGAGTGTACCGTGTTCAGAGATTTGGAGGTCAGTACGCCCATGCAACATTACGCCTCCCCACACCGAAACACCTGGACCACCAAAACGATCATGTTCGACAGTGTTCCTAGATACGTTACTTGATGCAACCCCTCGTCATATGAGAGTACGTCCAGAATCACTACGCAAACTGAATCTGTTCTCACCCGAGAAGAGCACGCTACCCCCACTCTTCGTAGAACTAGTCCATATGCTCTTCGTACCATCCCAAACGGTGCCGCGGATGTGCGAGTGTCAACAGAACACAACGTACTATACTCCGTCCATCATATGAATAAACCTGACGTAAACATTACATCATGTATTCTTCCGCGTTTGCTTGAATCTCATTGGATTTAGTTTCACTTGGAGCGGTAGCCAAGCTGTGTCGAGTAGTCAATTACCTTCATAAGGATGCGTTTTATCCTGTTACACACACACACACACACACACACACACACACACAGAGAGAGAGAGAGAGCGATAACGCGGGACAACAGCTTTAACGGCGCATTTAACTTGGGCAGCACTGGCCAGCCAGCTGGTCCAGTTAACCTTCAATGATGTGAGCAGCTGCACTTCAGACATAAAAAGAGACGAGCAGACTCCGTGTTTATTACCATAACAACAGACTCAGTAAAAACAAAAGAAGGGTCACAAAACACGTGATCGTAACAGGGCCACCAATCGTCATAAGTGGAGGAATGAATTTACCGCAGAAAGGACCTAAGTGACGGTGCTTCGGTTCTTTCTGAAATAAACACATTATTTACACAGCTGCGTAATAG
Source organism: Schistocerca cancellata (assembly GCF_023864275.1). Classification (NCBI taxonomy): domain Eukaryota; kingdom Metazoa; phylum Arthropoda; class Insecta; order Orthoptera; family Acrididae; genus Schistocerca; species Schistocerca cancellata. The sequence continues at coordinate 753,293,682 of NC_064629.1, read as the reverse complement.
CAATCCTTATATGGAATATAGGCTGTTTCTGCAATAAATTATGTATTTATCTCCAGATAGTAACATCCCATCGCCGGCCGGAGTGGCCGAGCGGTTCTAGGCGCACCAGTCTGGAACCGCGCGACCGCAGGTTCGAATCCTGCTTCGGGAATGGATGTGTATGATGTCCTTAGGTTAGTTAGGTTTAAGTAGTTCTAAGTTCTAGGGGACTGATGTCCTCAGTTGTTAAGTTCAAATGGTTCAAATGGCTCTGAGCACTATGGGACTTAACATCTTAGGTCATCAGTCCCCTAGAACTTAGAACTACTAAAAACCTAACTAATCTAAAGACATCACACACACCCATGCCCGAGGCAGGATTCGAACCTGCTACCGTAGCGGTCACACGGTTCTAGACTGAAGCGCCTAGAACCGCACGGCCACACCGGCCGGCCAGTTGTTAAGTCCCATAGTACTCAGAGTCAGTTTCTCGGTGATTCTTCCCTGTGTGAAGTCATCCAAATGTTGTCTCCGGGCCAAGCTGTAACTAAGAACATCACCACTTATGGCTTTTCCCGTTCTTCAACTACCGCCTGTTGCCGGGCCAGCCCAATTTGACGCTATAGTCACTCTGACTTCACTCCACGAGAACAGCTTTCTGTGGACGACTGTGAGACCTATGGCAACAAGCTCCTGCACTTTCATTGATTTAATATGTTACGTTACTTTACGTGCCTCATCCTTAAGTTTGCAGAGCAGTGCGTTATAAATTATTTTGTGCATGTCTGTATTTACAAAAGTCTACTACCGACAATAAAAATTGTGACACGGAGGAAAGCGTGTATTAACAAAGCTGTACAAGAGGGATATCGTCGCTAGGCAATGAAAACCTCGTAACTAAAATTGGTCAAATTTTACAGGAGAAACAAAAAACTAATTATAGAAAACACATGAGGACCTGATTAGTTAAATGTAGTGGTTTCTGCTACACCATATGGATCCGGTCATTCGTACATAAGACTTTATTATGCACTTCAAATTGTCTGCTGGTTTTTGGAGTTACGAGGTTTTCACAGTTATTTTTTTGGTAGTGATGGAGATAAGAGGCATGTAACGAGTGCACGGTTAAGAATTGAAATGAATTTGTTTTAAAAAAACTTACTTAAATTTTACATTATTTGTGTATTATGAAACGTCTGTAACGATACATTGTTACAGATATAAAGTGAAATGAATAATTTCACTTTGATCAAAATATTGGAATCTGGATGTTAATAAATTGCAGTGTTTAAAAAACATAGAAACAATGTTGTTAGCTTTAATTAACCTTTTCTTACTGTAAACATTTGTGCAGTTTATTAACATTTATTATTTTACTATTGCTGCTACACTGACAGTCATAGGTGGCTGTAAATAAGTTTAATTTCGGCTGCATTTTTTTATGCACGGACATGTTCTCTCATTACAAATGTGAGGCAGTGTGTCATAAAATGAATGCACATCCTTAGGAAGGACCAGCTTTAGTTGTTGCAAATGCGTAAACTTTTCTGCGCTGATCTTTAGTGGTGAACTGTAGAGAGGGGGCACTGTAAGTGAGCTGGGTATGTTTGACATCCTTCTTGGAAGTGGTTCCCATGTATCGCTGAATTTCAATTTATATTCCATTTTTCCGGAGGGATCATACTTGAGACACCGGATATCAGTCACTGTTGGATACCCAATTTTGGATCCTGGTCGAATAGACGAATACAACGACAGTTTATCATAGCACTTGAAAAACGTGTGGTCCAAATAATTGACAACATTAGGTCTAGGGCTTTGTCTTGCGGTAGCACAAACTTCTACATAGCCAGCAGGAGTATAAATGTGTCTGTTTTTTAACTTCCTCTCTATGGTGGAGTGCATAGAATCACACTCCATTTGAGTGTGACCTTTCTCCAGAAATTTTTGCTCTATTGTAATGCCTTTCAGATTGGCGAGATAAGCCAGTGCATTACTCATGACTGAGTTTCGATTCTGGTACGTGCATCTGTCGCTATAGAAAATAGCTTCTGAATCATTTTGGACGTACGTTTCTATAGAATGCACGAGTATACTGGCAAATTCCGAAGCTGTTAGTCCACCTCCACTCTCGTGCCAAAGGTAACAATAACCATCGTTACTTTTTAAATCATGGATGGTAAAGTTGTGGACCTTCACTTTGCTTTTATAGTACAGTGCAGATGCTTTTAGTCTGGGAGAAAGGAGAAGTGCTTGAAGGTCCATTGTAAACACTCTAGCTGATCCTAATTTATCACTATTTTTCGCTTCCTTTGCCTCAGTTGTTCGGGCCATATGCAAAGAGTAGTCATTGTCTGAGAGATTGCCTGTCTGGTGAGAACAACAAAGATCGCACTGGTCCTTTTTAGGCGAAAATAAGTTAAGATTATTTTCATCGAATACCTCGCAGAACTGTTTGTAAGCAGCTGGGATTTATCCTCTTTTCTTGCAAAATTGTGTATATTCCCTATGTAGTTCTGATTTACTCTGCCAGTTAGGTTCCAAGTAGAGTTTTGTGGAAGAACGACGGCAGTAATGCGATTCCAGTTTCGGCAACTCTGCAAAAAAAAATCTGATGCTGATCGTCGTCCACCTGAAACTTTCGTTGGTCTCTCCTGCATTTGAGGCCCTTCTGCAAGCGTTCTTCCTGATGCACTAGATACCCATGTTCTGACACTCAATTCGCCTGAGCACAAAGTATTCAGAAACATAGTCTTGCAGACAGTTTTTCTCTGTCCTTTTACTACAAAATTGTAATATAGTGTGTTAGAACGGTGAGATTTAATAGATTCTGAATTATTTCTGCGTCTTTTAACTGGAACGTAGTAGACATGGCTTCTAACAAAAAATTTTCTTTCACCCCAAGACATATCCTGCCAGAAATGATTAAATATTCGCTGTCTCTGCTCTTCTGTAATATCCTTGCAATTCCTGTTCCGATTTAAGGAAGAATGTTTACAAGTACATCGTGGTTTCATTTCCCTCCTGCTCCTGCTCATTGTTGATCTCTTTTTGCCCAACTCATCTTTTTGCATTCCTAAATAATCCTGTCCCCTCATACGTTTTTCTTTCTGCAAACTTTGAAGTGATTGATTGCTTTTCCTTTTACGGCGCTGCTTAGTACTCTTCACTCCCACATCAACTTCGTCATCGTCGTCTTCCTTGCTCTTGTTACTGCTATGGTCATTTTTGTTTTTAGATGGATCGTACGCATCACTACTGCCACTGGAGATATCATCCTCGCTGCTGTGTTCGAAAAGACTTTCAAACTCAGAAGTGGAATTCGCCTCTGTATTGGCTTCTTTTTCCGCATTATCTGTAGTGTGAACCATAACGTCATCAATAACATTTAAATAATTTAATCACCTCAACTTCCAAACAATGATCTTACTTCCAGTTACAACAATATAAACTACGGTTTACCTTCATTTTGTAGGTCTACCCTTTCTTTTGGTGCAGGACAAGGAGGAACCTGACTAGAATCTTCTTCCGGTGATTTTATACGATATGATCCGTTGTCGGCTTGTTTCACAAGGTGAAGAGTGAATTTACTCTTTTTACCCATAGCTGAGAACAAAGTAGTTATTGTAGAATGTATAGGATTCTGTTCAGTTCTAAAATTAGAACCTCCCATGTACCGAGCGCAGTCTGCTTTACGCGCGATGAAAAACTCGTAAGTCAACATTGTATTTAACGAGGTCATTATTATTTCTGTATATTAAAATACAATACATAAATACCTAGAAATACTAACACGTACCTGTAGCAATAAAGCAGTGTTGGGTCTGTCAGTCAAAAAAGTTACTATCACGTCAAAAAACGTTTAAATCTCGGAATATGTGTTCGCCCTGCACACTAACAATGGCGATTATCGGAGATGCGAGGTTTACAGCACAAACTACATATCGCTGGAGATGTGAGATTTTCATTATTGCCGCTAGATGGCAACACCGTTCAACTCGAAGATGGAAGGTTTCAACAGCCTATGTGGCATAATTTTCTACATTTGGTAATGCAGTTACGTGGATTTCATTGTCAGATGGAGTTACGAGGTTTTCATTGCCTAGCGACGATATGTTTAAACCCTGTTGGTTTTTTTTAACTTTGTAGCTGAAGAACAAAAGACGAGAGAAATACAAAAGTAAAAGTTGATCGAGCCCTCACGGCTAAAAAAAAAAAAGCAGGATTAGAAATTAAGACTCAAAAATAACGCTATTTTGCATATAATTCAGATTAAGAATAAACAGAAGAATGGTAAAGATAGTGAGGCGCAGCGGAAACGAGGAGGGGAGATATAGCACAATCTTACATCTACTAACATTTAACGTCCCTTCGAAGGCCTAAGCTCGGATTGCGTAAGGTATCGGAAGGAAATCTAACGTTTGCTTTACAAAAGAAACATCTCGCCATTTGCCTTAAGCAATTTAGGGAAATTATTATAATCTAAATCCGGATGACCGGACGAAGGTTTCAACCCTGTTCCATCAGAATACGAGCCCAGTGCTTTACCCAATGCGCGGCTCCGAAAAACATTAATAGAGAAAGATCTGAAGTTAACACTGGCGAAGAAAGCGTTCTTTCTTTCAAGACATTCTGGTGTCCAGCCTTTATTTGGACTTGAGAAAGCATTTGTGAAATAGACCGTAGCACAAGTCAGTTCGGAAAGGTTATGAGGAGTACAGTTGAATGTGAAACGGCTAACGAATGACGGAAATTAAATGCACACGAAAAGTTCACAGCGATGTCATAGAAGACAGAGTGGAGTAAGGGATGTGATAACATACGTTCAGGGTTGGTGGCTCTGTGAGAATTTTCGGTGGGTTCTAGGATTTTCTGACACATTGATTCTTTCACCTCTGTATATTATTTGAATACGTGAACAAATTCAGAGTTGTGCCGTGGGTGATAGTCCACCTGAAACGGTACGTCCTCCTATTACTGCCTGCGTAAATTCGATCAAAGGCTCAAGAAGGCAATGGCATAGTAACTCCAACACAACCATTTGCTACAGTGTTCAAACGAGCCTTCGGTTTGTGCACAGGTTTACTGACTTTGTAGTCAAGCTGGACAGATGGGTGTAATACTCGTATGTCTCGTGGTACATCTGATCAGTCAGATAACAAAAGGAGCAGCGAAGTTGAACAAGCATGCACGCGTTGGCGCGCGCGCGCGCGCGCACACACACACACACACACACACACACACACACACACACACACACACACACACACACAACCTGCTGATGGTTATGAGCTTCATTCACGAGCATGGCTAGGAAATCTGCTGGAGGCTGGGCACATCCTCGCACGGTTCAAATTTACTTTATCTCTCGCTGAAGATAATGAATGCGCTCTCTCTCTCTCTCTGTCTCTCTCTCTCTCTGTCTCTCTCGCGCGCGCTACTTCAGAGTTTCTGTTCTTAATATGTAAGTAGAGTAGTGTCCCGCGCTGTTGTATCTTTGCATGATGCTGCCCTTAATGATATAGAAATTAATTGTGGACCTCTGGCAACCCCTTAACGTTGATGGAAGTTTAGACCTAGCACCGTCAATCTCTCCGAGTGAAAGCTTGTTATTGCTTCAACTACAGTACCCTAAGTTTCTAAACTGAGGCGTTGCACTTCTTCACGCTGCCTCTTACGCTTATATTACACTGTAAAAGAACTTTGTCAAAAATGGTTCAAATGGCTCTGAGCACTATGGGACTCAACATCTGAGGTCATCAGTCCCCTAGAACTTAGAACTACTTAAACCTAACTAACCTAAAGACATCACACATATCCATGCCCGAGGCAGGATTCGAACCTGCGACCGTAGCAGTCTCGCGGTTCCGGACTGCAGCGCCTAAACCGCGTGGCCACCGCCGTCGGCAAAAGAACTTTGTCAACGAGCTTTTTATAACAGCGATTTTATGCAATATTTGAAGGTATACTAGGGTATTTTTATGACGTCTTATAAAAATCATAGCACGGTCCTAGCTTTCGTGAATGATTTGTCAAAAATCACTGACATTCTACGGGGATTAGTTATCCTCTGTGAGAATGGTTCAAATGGGTCTGAGCACTATGGGACTTAACGTCCGAGGTCATCAGTCCCCTGTAATTTAGAACTACTTAAACCTAACTAACCTAAGGGCATCACACACATCCATGCCCGAGGCAGGATTCTAACCTACGACCGTAGCGGTCGCACGGTTTCACACTGAAGCGCCTAGAAACGCTCAGCCACAGAGGCCGGCTCTGTGAGAATCATCCCGAACTTAGTCACGTTATTGCGAATGACTTTAGAGTAGAACTCTTATTTACAGGAAGCTTCGCGTAATCTAAACACGAACTCCGACTTGTAGTAACTGTTACTGTAAAAGTAGTTTCACATCGGTCAATTCCAAAAAAATTGATTTTATTCGTAACGGATTGTGGTCGCGGTTTTAAAAATCAGTGTTGAAATGTCGCCTCAACGAACTATTTACAGTGTAAAAAAACACTAAATTTACACGTTTCGAAGGTCAATCCTTCAACTTCAGAATTACTGTACAAGAAGCCTCTAAGAGCGGCCAACGTAAACCAAATTAGAGCACTGAAAACAAAATTAAATTTTATTACTTCTATTCCTATTGTTTCTGTTTTTTATTGGTCGTTCTTCGGGGTTTCTTGTACAGTAATTCTGAAGCTGAAGGCTTGACCCTCGAAGCGCGTAAATTCTAGTGTGTGTGTGTGTGTGTGTGTGTGTGTGTGTTTTTTTTACACTGTAAATAGTTGGGTGAGCTGATATTTCAACATTTACATTAACTCTGAGAAAGTTTCCGACACAAATTTTCACGGGAAATTAGTGCCAGGCGTGGGACTCAAAAATCGTACACGATTAGGCCTGACAGAATCTACGATTCGGTAGTATTTGTCCACATACACACACCAGAAATCACTCGCTGTTGCAAGCCCTTGCAGTCACTTTGAAACACACGCAGGGAGAGCAGTCGCCACCCGAGTGCGGACAGCACAATGCTGGCTGCCCTTATCCGTCATCTCTCGCTACAAAAGCCTCAGTCGACCTGCAAGTAGCTGGCACAGAAGTCGCTGTAACGGACAGAATCTGCGTAGTTTTAATATCTGCACGTTGCTATCTATCGTTCAGTTCCAATTCACAGCTCACATTACAAAACTTCTACTTTCCTATGCAGTCCTAAAGCAAATCATCTCAAAGACTTCTGTGTTTAAAAGCTAAAATATTGTACAATGATTGCTCACTATTTAAAAACGGGTATATTGTATTTGAAATCGTGCCTGAACTATTACAATGAGTGGCCTAAAGTGATCGCAAGGCAAAGAGACACGAATCGCTCGTCGGTTGTTTAAGCCTGTACCACTGTACATTCCTGCCAGAGAAAGGATCCTGACGCCCTTGTCGCACTGTGCTGTGGCTTACGCATGTGGGAACACTGTCTCTGCGATACTGAACATCCAGTCTAGGCACTGTTGATCTCTGAGATCCGGATTCTTGAGAGATTTCCGCTATACCCATGCGTATCACACCGATCGACGTTCCACATTCACAATGCACCTCAAACACTGCATCTAGTTCCTACATACGGCCGTCTCACACAGCACATCTTTAAATGACAAAACCATTCCCGTCATTTTTGGCCACTCAGTTTATAACTTAAATCTAAAACGCTGCGTACATGAACGCACACTGAAGCGCCAGAGAAATTGCTACAGGCATGCGTATTCAAATACAGAGATATGTAAACAGGCAGAATATGGCTCAGCGGTCGGCAACGTCTATATGAGAAAACAAGTGTCTGGGCGCAGCTGTTACATCGGTTACTGCTGCTACAATGGCAGGTTATCAATATTTAAGTGAGTTTGAACGCGGTGTTATAGTCGGCGCAAGAGTGATGGGACACAGCGTCTCCGAGGTAGCGATGAAGAGGGGATTTTCCCGTACGACTATTTCACGAGTGTTCCATGAATATCAGGTATACGGTAAAAAATCGAGTCTCCTACATCGCTGCGGCCGGAGAAATATTCTACAAGAACGGGACCAACGGCGACTGAAGAGAATCGTTCAACGTAACAGAAGTGCAATCCTTCCGCAAATTGTTGCAGATTTCATTGCCGGACCATCAACAAGTGTCAGTGTGCGAACCATTCAATGAAACATCATCGATATGGACTTTCGGAGCCGAAGGCCCACTCGTGTACCCTTGATGACTGCACGACACAAAGCTTTACGCCTCTCCTGGACACGTCAACACCGACATTGGAGTGTTGATGACTGGAGACATGTTGCCTGGTCGGACGAGTCTCGTTTCAAATTGTATCGAGCGGATGGACACGTACGGGTATGGAGACAACCTCATGAATCCATAGGCCCTGGATGTCAGCAGAGGACTGTTCAAGCCGGTGGAGGGTCTATAATGGTGTTGGGCGTGTGCAGTTGGAGTTATCCTGTCTGATCACCTGCATCCATTTATGTCCATTGTGCATTCCCACGAACTTGGGCAATTCCAGTAGGACAATGCAACACCCTACACGTCCAGAATTGCTACAGAGTGGCTCCAGGAACACTCTTCTGAGTTTAAACACTACCGTTGGCCACCGTATTGCCCAGACATGAACATTATTGAGCATATCTGGAATGCCTTGAATCGTTCTGTTCAGAAGAGATCTCCGTCCCCTCGTACTCTTACGGATTTATAAACATCCCTAAAGGATTCATGGTGTCAGCTCCCTCCAGCACTACTTCAGACATTAGTCGAGACTATGCCACGTCGTGTCTCGGCACTTCTGCATGCTCGCTGGGGCCCTACACGATATTAGGCAGGTGTACCAGTTTCTTTGGCTCTTCAGTGTAGTAAGACATCAAGGAACCCTCAATTTGGTAATGGAAATAAGTGTGGAGGATAAATATTTTAGAGGGAGGTCAAGGCTTGACTACAGTAAGCGGGTTTCAACAGATGTAAGCTGCAGTAGTGATGATGCTTGTACACGATGAAATAGCGAGATGAGCTACATCAAAACAGTCTTGTGACTGAAGACAGCTTTCCCAGTCACTGCTTGCATTCCGAAACGGAGCCACTACTTCTCGTAGCTCCTCAGCTGGTCTCATGGGGCTGATTGCACCTCCTTTCAGTCGTCCTCGAGAAAAAATCCCCGGCAGTAATGGCAACTGAACCAATCCCGGGTCATTTATATGGGAGTTGGATACAATGATCGCTTAGTTACGGAGGCGTAGACTATAGGCTGATAATGTAGATCCGTTTGTTCACGAACAAAATCCTGCAGGCGACGTGTACTTCAGGAAGACAATCCACCATCCTACTTCTCTCGCATTGTCTCTAAGGTTTTAGAAACACTTGCTTTCTCTTGCTTCCAAGGCTTCGACTTTACTTGATCTCACAGAGGCGAAATTAACATCTCTGAAAATACGCCACCTGTACTGTAGACTCTTAGTCACAATATGTCGACGCGAGCGCGCAGAAGTGCCGCAACACGACGTGGCATAGTCTCGACTAATGTCTGAAGTAGTGCTGGAGGGAGCTGACACCTTGAATCCTTCAGGGATGTTCATAAATCCGTAAGAGTACGAGGGGACGGAGATCTCTTCTAAACAGAACGTTGCAAGGCATTCCAGATATGCTCAATAATGTTCATGTCTGGGCAGTTCGGTGGCTAACGGTAGTGTTTAAACTCAGAAGAGTGTTCCTGAAGCCACACTGTAGCAATTCTGGACGTGTAGGGTGTCGCACTGTCCTACTGGAATCGCCTCATTAACGTCGTCTGCAAGCTGTTCAAACATATGGTGACCTGATAGCTGTGTTAGTACCTTGAGTCTCGTTGACGGCCGAAATCTGCTGAGGGCATACTTTTCTAGTAAGTGACTTTCTGATACTCTTACCGTTTGTTTTATTGGAACTTGAGGCCAACGTCGGTATCCAGACGTGCATTAGATGTGTTAAACAGCTTACTATTGTATCTCAAACTTCAAAAGCAAACTTCTGTTGCTCAAGTCTATACTGACCTCGTGGTCGATAGGATGTTAAACCTGATCTGTCTTCCTCCTGTTGGTAAACTATAAAACGGATAATGTCCGCGAGTTACAGCGTCTTGAAATACTTTTCACTGAGAACAACGTGAACTTGCAACGAAACAAAACTAAGCAGGAAAAAAAATTTACGAATTCAGACTATTCTTATCTTGCAAATCATCCGCTATTGTAGCCACTATACACTTTTACGTAACAATCACTTTTCATTGTTTTGCCGAAACAATATTTTATGAAGTAGCGTGAATAATAAAGGATAAATCACTGTATGACACACAGTCCATACGTTTTTATTCTGTCGAGCCTGCACTGCTGTTGGTACAGCGACATTATACGCGTTCGCAATGGCGTATTTACACTGAAGAGCCAAAGAAACTGGGACACCTGCCTAATATCGTGTAGGGGCCCCGCAAGCAAGCCGAAGTGCCGCAGCACGACGTGGCATGGACTCGACTAATGTCTGACGTAGTGCTGGAGGGAATTGACACCATGAATCCTGCAGGGCTGTCCGTGAGAGTACGAGGGATGGAGATCTCTTCTGAACAGCACGCTCGAAGACATTCCTGATATGCTCAATAATGTTCATGTCTGGGGAGTTTGGTGGCAAGCGAAAGTGTGAACTCAGAAGAGTTTTCCTGAAGTCACTCCGTAGGAATTCTGGACGTGTGGGTTGGGAATGCACAATGGACATGAATGGATGCAGGTGGTCAGATAGGATGGTACGTATGTGTCACGTGTCAGAGTCGTATCTAGACGTATCAGGGGTCCCATATCACTCTAACTGCACACGCCCAACACCATTATAGAGCCTCCGCCAGCTCGAACAGTCCTCTACTGACATCCAGGGTACATGGATTCACGCGGTTGTCTCCATCTCTATAGACGTCTATATGCCCGACACAATTTGAAACGAGACTCGTCCGATCAGGCAACATATTTCCAGTCATGAACAGTCCATTGTCGGTGTTGACGGGCCCAGGCGAGGAGTAAAGCTTTGTGTCGTGCAGTCAAGGGTACACGAGTGGGCTTCGGCTCCTAAAGCTCATATCGACGATGTTTCGTTGAATGATTCGCACCCTGACACTTTGACGGCCCAGAATTGAAATCTGCAGCAATCTGCGGAAGGGTTGCACTTCTGTCACGTTGAGCAGTTGTCTTCAGTCATCGTTAGTCCCGTTGTTGCAGGAACTTTTTCCGGCCGCAGCGATGTCGGGGATTTGATGTTTTACCGAATTCCTGATATTCACGGTACACTCGTGAAATGGTCGTACGGGTTCAAATGGTTCAAATGGCCCGGAGCACTATGGGACTTAACATCGGTGGTCATCACTCCCCTAGAACTTAGAACTACTTAAACCTAACTAACCTAAGGACATCACACACATCCATGCCCGAGGCAGGATTCGAACCTGCGACGTAGCAGTCGCGCGGTTCCGGACTGCGCGCCTAGAACCGCTAGACCACCGCGGCCGGCAGGTCGTACGGGAAAATTCCCTTTTCATCGCTACCTCGGAGATGCTGTGTCCCATCGCTTGTGCAGCGACTATAACGCGAGGTTCAAACTCAGTTAAATCTTGATAACCTGCCATTGTAGCAGCTGTAACCCATGTAACAGCTGACCCAGTCACTTGTCTTATAGCCGGCCGGAGTGGCCGAGCGGTTCTAGGCGCTACAGTCTGGAACCGCGCGACCCCTACGGTCGCAGGTTCGAATCCTGCCTCGGGCATGGATGTGTGTGATGGCCTTAGGTTAGTTAGGTTTAAGTAGTTCTAAGTTCTAGGGGACTGATGACCACTGCACTTAAGCCCCATAGTGCTCAGAGCCATTTGCACTTGTCTTATATAGATGTTGCCCACCGCAGTGCCGTACTCTGTTTACATACTTCTGTATTTCAGTACGCAAGCTTATACCAGTTTCTTTGGCCCTTCAGTTTATGTGCTTTAAGTATGGTGATTAGCAAAGGGACAATTGATGGATTCCCACAAATTTCCTTTGCAATTGAGTGAGAACCAATACTTCCTGACAAATGAAGGGAGTTGCGCACCGGAAAGCAGCATATGCAGTTCCAATTATTCATGAACGCCAGATACATGGGTTAAAAAGCTACATATAAAACTTTTTTAAGTTATTAGAGGAGATAAAGGGAAAGTTTTGTTACGTAACATAAATATCACAGGTACGCCGTTTCCGCGCCGGTGGTCCCTTAACCGTTGGACGCTGGCCTTCCCTTACGTTAACAATCACATTTGTTTTCACTGCTTCGTATGAAAGACGCTGACACTGATTTGCAACACAATTGCATCTGAGTGCTAGGAAGATTAAGTTTTCATTATTGCGAGCAGTGTTCACGTCTATTGATAAAATATTGCATCATCATCATCATCATCATCATCATCATCATCATCATAATTGATTATCTTGTGTTGACATGAAAGATTTTGCTCATGTTTACGGTTCTTGATGGCTGATTAAAGTCTAACCGAGTTACTTAACATGCATTTCATTTATAGCGAGGTACGATACAACAGTCGAGCTGCATGGCGTCTGTATGAAGTACGATTTCCAGGAAGCTGGTTACCAAATCTTGTCACATTTCGAAGACGTAATTTTTGAGGATATTTGTCGAGGACAACCGCGGTGGCAAAATGTACTTTAAACATAGACAGGAACAGTCTCGACCGCAAGAATATTTATTTTGTGGTAACCGATTTCGGTCAGCTTTTGACCATGCAGTGAATGGCTCGGGTGTTTTATCTCCACGAACGTCAACTTCCGCCACATTCATCGCGACTGCCTACCATCATGGTATGAGGATCTGAGGATGGTCAAAAACTGATCGAAATATTTTTGCGGTCGAGACTGCTTGTGTCCATTTTGAAAGTACATTTCGAAGACTTGCTCACCGTCTTCTGAAACAGGTTCCCCTTCCCTTCGACCAGACCGACGGGAAACTGGTAGATCTCGCAATGTGTGAACTGTTCAGTTTGAGGAAGCCGAATCACAATACAACCCGAGCATCAGCTCACGATCCATAGGCAAAGAGCTAAATAAACCAACATTAATGTGTTGGATGTCTTCCACGAGAAAAGCATGTATCCATTTAAGCATCAGAAAGTACAGGATCTACCGCCTGATGACTTTTCCCCGCGCATGGGCTTCTGCTAATGGTATCTACACCAAACTGTAAACATCGCTGAATTCCAAATGCGTATATTCTTTACTAACGAACTGCCTTCACAAGGGAAGCAATATTCAACTGCTTCAATATCCACGTATGGAAGCTGAAAAATCGAAGAGCAACTCGTGTGCTCCACAACCAACAGAAATTTACTATAAATATGTGGGCTGGTATTGTACATGGCCACCTGATTGGGCCGCATTTTCTGTCAAACACACTCTGTGGAGGAAACTGCTGTATCTTTCCTCGTGAAGTACTACCGGAAATGTTGGAGAATAAACCGCTAGCTGTCAGGCAACGATTGTCGTTCCAGAATGACTGGGCCTCCCCGTATTTTGGCGTTTAGCAAACGTTTTCCGCAATTGTTGAATTGGGAGGAGGTGTGTCAGTGCCGTGGGCACCTCCTTCTAACAACCTTACTATTATGGTTTTTTTTGTGGGGGGAGACGAAGCTTTTGGTGTACGAGACACCGACAGGCACTCCAGAAGAGCTGGTTGCCAGTTTGGCTCATGCTGCAATCATTATTCGTGAAATCCTGGTTATTTTGAGTGTATTAGACAATCATTAGCACGCGGACTCCAGTGACGCATTAATGTAAACGGACGACTTTTCAGCAACATCTATAACACAATACTCACCACACAGCATTATGGACGGCATCTGAGTATCACCAGCGTCAAAGCTTTCATGTGCCTCTAGCGGTGCATCTGTGACATTTTTGTCACGTAACAAACGTGTTGCTTTTTGTTTCCCCTAAACAATAAAATTTTGTACACGTAGGTTTTTTCTGCCCTGTAGACACCTATAAACCTGCCTAGGAAGTTGTTACGGAACTGTGGTAAACCATGCCCCACAACTTATTACGACAATAAAGAATGTGGCGTAACTTTTCTCATGCAAAGTTACAAAAACCATCCTCGACTTCACCAAATGTCAGCCAACTTCGTGCTCGCGAAATTATGTAGCAACGCAGAGCATACGGCTAAAGAAAAAGCAGCAATCAGTCGCATGCAGAAAAAGTACTTCGCCACAATGGAAACAAGGGCACAAGCAACTCACTTTCTAAATGTAACAGCGACACACATTCCTTTCCAACTCGCATAATTTACTGCACAACAATCAAACTGGAAACAAGGGATGTCCTGAAAACTTTCTTATCTTCCGTAATAAATGAGCAAAAAAATCGTTCTCGATGCTCGCTGTAGCAGATGTTTTATTTTTTTATTTTTTGCTTCACTCTTACATATATAATTAACTAAAAAATCCTGTATTTCTGCTCTTTAATCATAGCTAAATCAGGTTGTTAGCATCGTTTCATTTTGATGAGATGTAACAAGTGAACTCCGAAAAAACGAAAATTTTCTTCAAAATGTTCAAATGTGTGTGAATTCCTATGGGACCAAACTGTTGAGGTCATCGGTCCCTAGACTTACACACTACTTAATCTAACTTACGCTAAGAACAACACACACACACACACACACACACACACACACACACACACACACAATGCCCGAGGGAGGACTCGAACCTCCGGTGGGAGGGGCCGCGCAATGCGTGACCTTCCGCGCGGCAAACTTTTCTTCACCTCAAGTAATATTTGTGACATCTGATTTCGTTACAACCACTCTTATACAAATAAATCTACCTGTTGCAGTAAATGTTCTCGAGCACCATAACAGCACTGGGGCGTTACGACTGCGACATAGCTACTCTACATTCCAAAATGACCTTGTCCTCCGCCCAGTCGCTGCTGCGACACATCCAGCCACACCCGACACGCTGAAAGGTCTATGAAATACGAGGAACAGTAGACGTCTCAGATATTCTGAAAGGCTTGGTGCTAAAGAAACATCCGTTAACGAGTCAACTTTTTCTTCCGATTCCGTGTAGGGAAAAGTGTTTCGGACGATGTGCCGGTCTCCGTAGGCCCAGAATCTCATTGACTAATGTAGAATTGTCGTCAGTGATGAGTCCCGCTTCGATGTACGACCCATGACCAGTTAAGACGTGTCTGGAGACGTCCTGGATAGCGGTTGGATACCAACCTGAGATACGGCCCGACAAACAGGAACAATGGCCTGGGGTGTCATTCATTTCATAACAAGATCCCTTTGGTAGTCATCCCTGGGCTTACATTTCAGCAAGATAATGCCCGGCCGCACCCGGTGACAGTTTCTACTGCTATTCTTCGTGCTTGACAAACCCTGCCTTGGCCAGAAAGGCTGTCGGATCTCTCACCAATGGAACGTTACAGGCAGAGTCCAACAACCATCTTGGGGTTTTGACGATCGAATTAGCCAACTGGTCAGAACTTAGCACGATAGCCCTCAGGAGGATATCCAACTATCAATCACTGCCAAAGCGAATAACTGCTTTCACAATGGCCGGAGGTCGACCAAAGCGATATTTACTTGCTCAATTTGTGAAGCACTTATTCTTGAATAAATCATCCATTTTTTTCTGAAATTATAGGCGTCTGTTTGTCTGTACATGTACATCATAGCTACCAGTGGCGTACATGACAAACTAATAGAGCCACATATTTGGCAGTTGAGTCACTGAGCCTCAAATCATCATTCGGTCCCCTTGAAAAATCTATGTAGAGGTTGGATGACATTATCTGGAATATACCATTTCAAATACTACATCAATCTATGCAAATAAACAATATTTAATTAAAAATCTGAGTGTGTATCAGCAGCTCATGAACTGCGAAAATGTCTTACGAAGTTTATCTGCCTGATTAACGCAAGCTAATTCGCATTCGGGACTATCGGACAACAAGCGCATGATAGTAACGGGTTAGCCCCAGATAGCTTGGCTTTCAGTGCTATTGCTGCGTAACACTGACATGGTACCCCATCGACAGCGAACTTTTTCTACCCTGCCCGGGCGATAAAGAGCCATTTGCAGGTCTTCCTCTTTAACCCTCGTGACCTTATTCTGTCTTATCATTCCCTGAATGGCTCACTACATCTATTCAGTGCAATGGCGTTGCGAAGCTTGTGCAGCACAGTTTTCAAGTTTTTGATCTGTTCTGTTCTTGTTGCCCACTTGTGTGACTGCATTCCTTTCGTCTGCATGAAGCTGGGATACGATGTTAAAATATCTGGCTGTTATAACACTCCGCTGCCCTTCGGCAATCTGACATTGGAGGTGCGGTTCTTGCAGCAAGTACACATCTCGTTGTAATGATTTCTCCCCATGCCGCCGTACACGATGTGTCTCGGTAAATAGTTTAAATGTCGTCATTAGCTTGTCAATGATAACGAATAATATCGAAGTAAGAAACTTATCTAATTTCACTTCAACCGTTTATTGAACGTTCCAAATAATGTGTTCTCAATTGTTTCCTAAATCTCACTCAAGATACAAATAATGATCTGCATACTTTGAGTTTGCAATCGCGAAATACTTACGGGAATTCTAGTTACTCAAACGATTCTACAAACCCACGGTAGCCAATGCTAACGGTCTTTGCATCCTTCGACAATGGCAAAATGGTAACAAAATTACGAATAGCCTGCTTCTGGAGGCGGGTGGTTTCTCTATAGAAATTAATTTCATAAACTTAACTTTCACTTTCCTTAACGCACCCGAAAAAAAATCTACATCTTATCACTAGGGACGTCCCGGCATCAGATTCGACGCGGCATCGATGCCAATACGTAAACTCTGTATCGATACCTCAAAAATACCGGAACAACAGTACTTTTAATGGCAGTATCGCACAGTTTGACTACATTTTTGTGTGTGTCTAAGATTTTCTTTTACATGGCAGAACCCACAATATAAGGCGAAATATGTACATTATGCTATAATTGTATTAACCATCCTATTTCTGATACGTTGCCAAAATATTAACTCTTTCCTTTACTTAATAATATTAACTCTTTCCTTTACTTAAAATTACTTCATGCACATACGAGCACTCTCAAGCATTTTTACAAGCTATCTAGTGGTTTATGTTTCTGAAATCTAGTTATACACCACACATTGCATTAATTTTTTACCACTGCACTTTTATTTCGTATATAGTACATAAATTTTAATTAATGATGAATTAAAATGGTCCGCCTTCTTATTTTATTCTAATTAAGCTAGTAATGAAAGATAACTACCCCTGTGCCATTACATACATTACTTGCTCAAAGTATCCGGACACGTGTACGCGATGCTACTACACTGAAGCGCCAAAGAATCTGGTATAGGCATGCGTATTCAAATATTAAACAGGCAGAACACGGCGACGCGGTCGGCAACACCTATGTAAGACAAGTGTCTGGTGCAGTTGTTAGATCGGTTACTGCTGCTACAATGGCAGATTATCAAGATTTAAGTGAGTTTGAACATGGTGTTATAATCGGCGCACGTGCGGTGGAACACAGCACGTGCGAGGTAGCGATGAAGTGGGGATTTTCCCGTACGACCATTTCACGAGTGTACCGTGAATATCAGGAATCCGGTAAAACATCAAATCTCCGACATCGCAGCGCCTAGAAAAAAATCCTGCAAGAAAGAGACCAACCGCGACTGAAGAACATCATTCAACGTGACAAAAATGCAACCATTCCGCAGATTGCTACAGATTTCAATGCTGGACCATCAACAACTGTCAGCGTGCGAACCATTCAACGAAACATCATCGATATGCCTGCAGAATGAGATTTTCACTCTGCATCGGAGTGTGCGCTGATATGAAACATCCTGGCAGATTAAACCTGTGTGCCGGACTGAGACTCGTAACTCGGGATCTTTGCCTTTCGCGGGCAAGTGCTCTACCATCTGAGCTACCCAAGCACGACTCACAACCCGTCCTCACAGCTTCAATTCTGCCAGTACCTCGTCTCCTACCTTCCAAACTTCACAGAACCTCTTCTGCGAACCTTTAAGAACTAGCGCACCTGGAAGAAAGGATACTGCGGAGACATGGCTTAGCCACAGCCTGGGGGATAATTCCAGAATGAGACTGTCACTCTGCAGCCGGGTGTGCGCTGATATGAAACTACCTGTCAGATTATACTGTGTGCCAGACCGAGACTCGAACTCGGGACCTTTGCCTTGCCCGCGAAATGTGAAGGTCCCTAGTTCGAGTCTCGGTCCGGCACACAGTTTTAATCTTCCAGGAAGTTTCATCATCAATATGCGTTTTCGGAGACGAAGGCACTCAGGTGTACGATCGTGGCATCACGAGAAATCCGAGGAGCCGCCACCACCAGCCATAGGGGGCCAAAAATTCTGAAGATGCCTTGAACGTAAGCCGAAACCGGTTAATACACAAATATTATTGCAATCTCGACAGTTCATTTTGACTTAAATACAGCACCAGGTCACTCCTCTCCACAGACTATGTTGTCAAAATTTATAATATTAATGTCCACTTAAGTATCCGGATACTTTTGTCCAGGTAGTATACTTCCAATACTACGATATTTTTTATGCTAGTATGAAATTATCGATACCGGTAGAATGAAAGCAGCAGTACTTTTATCGGCAGTATCGGAACGCTCCATCTATCACGGATGCGGAACGACCATGAGCAGCTGTTCCCGCGCCGGCCAAGCGCTGAGTCGGCAACTGTTGGCAGCAGCACCGCAATGCACTCCAAAACTAACAACGCGTCCAACATAGCAGATCAAAAGTACGATTCGCTCTGACTAGCAAGCAGCCATTCCCGACCACTGTGCTGGTGACATCTCTATACACTAAGTCCAAATTGCGCTTTCTGGTCGGGTTGGGTCGATTTGGGGAGGATAGCGTCCAAGATGCCACTCCAGGCGGGTGTAAAATTAATGTGTGCAACGGAAAATAATTAACGCTAAAATGAAGATTTGGCCCTGTCTGAATACCGCCTGAAGCAGATCTTAGGATCTCTTAATTCTATAAATTACAATCTAAACATAAATGAATAATGAAGGCAACTAATCCTACTAAATGATAAACGTTGTTCCTGCTTACATACACTGCTGGCCATTAAAATTGCTACACCACGAAGATGACGTGCTACAGACGCGAAATTTAACCGACAGGAAGATGATGCTGTGATATGCAAATTATTAGCTTTTCAGAGCATCCACACAAGGTTGGCGCCGCTGGCGACACCTACAACGTCCTGACATGACGAAAGTTTCCAACCGATTTCACATACAAAAACAGCAGTTGACCGGCGTTGCCTCGTGAAACGTTGCTGTGATGCCTCGTGTAAGGAGGAGAAATGCGTACCATCACGTTGCCGACTTTGAGAAAGGTCGGATTGTACCCTATCGCGATTGCGGTTTATCGTATCGCGACATTGCTGCTCGCGTTGGTCGAGATCCAATGACTGTTAGCAGAATATGGAATCGGTGGGTTCAGGAGGGTAATAAGGAACGCCGTGCTGGATCCCAACGGCCTCTTATCACTAGCAGTCGAGATGACAGGCATCTTATCCACATGGCTGTAACGGACCGTGCAGCCACGTCTCGATCCCTGAGTCAACAGATGGGGACGTTTGCAAGACAACAACCATCTGCACGAACAGTTCGACGACGTTTGCAGCAGCATGGACTATCAGCTCGGAGACAATGGCTGCGGTTACCTTCGACGCTGCATCACAGACAGGAACGCCTGCGATGGTGTACTCAACGACGAACCTGGGTGCGCGAATGGCAAAACTTCATTTTTTCGGATGAATCCAGGTTCTGTTTACAGCATCATGATGGTCGCATCCGTGTTTGGCGACATCGCGGTTAACGCACATTGGAAGTGTCTATTCGTTTCATACTGGCGTATCACCCGGCGTGTGGTATGGAGTGCCATTGGTTACACGTCTCGGTCACCTCTTTTCGCATTGACGGCACTTTGAACAGTGGAAGTTACATTTCAGATGTGTTACGATCCGTGGCTCTACCCTTCATTCGATCCCCGCGAAACCCTACATTTCAGCAGGATAATGCACGACCGCATGTTGCAGGCCCTGTACGGGCCTTTCTGGATACAGAAAAAGTTCGACTGCTGCCCTGGCCAGCACATTCTCCAGATCTCTCACCAATTGCAAACGTCTGGTCAATGTTGGCCGAGCAACTGGCTCGTCACAATACGCCAGTCACTACTCTTGATGAACTGTGGTATCGTGTTGAAGCTGCATGGGCAGCTGTACCTGTACACGCCATCCAAGCTCTGTTTGACTCAATGACCAGGAGTATGAAGGCCGTTATTACGGCCAGAGGTGGTTGTTCTGGGAACTGATGTCTCAGGATCTGTGCACACAAATTGCGTGAAAATGTAATCACACGTCAGTTCTAGTATAATATATTTGTCCAATGAATACCCGTTAATCATCTGCATTTCTTCTTGGTGTAGCAATTTTAATGGCCAGTAGTGTATTTATTGTAGATTAAAGAAAAACATTTAGATTACAAAGTTTACATTTCGTAAGTAAAATTAGTAAGCAATTGCCCAGCTCTGCCCCTTATTATGACTGCGCGGTCTAGTATAAATAACGCAAAATGTCTGACATCCTCTACATACCAAACACTAGAAGACACTACTTTCAGAGATGATCTACGGTGGTGTGGAACCTCAGTGGAAATAAACTAACGTGATTACAGCTGTTTAGCTTTTATAGCCCTAATAAGCCGAAGCAATTTCCGATATCACCGTACGTACTGCGTCCGGTGCGTCGAAGTGATGGTTCTCGTTCTCGTCTACGACGATGGAAGAACTCCAGCCACAATTAAACTCTTTCAAACACTAGGACGGCAGACGGCGGTCCTCTGTCTTCTCATCTCTGTGTTCTACAGACGAGAAACGCGAACTCCCAACCACAAGGACGGAGTACAGACAACGTCTCAACGTAAGTATAGGCAGAGGAAGAGCTCTCAATTACTGAACACTGCGTACTCAACGACGACTTCCAACCCGGAGGTGAAGTCCAGAATCGTATAGGTTCGCAACAGTACAGTTCCTAACTGTTCTAGGCCGGCCAGTGTGGCCGAGCGGTTCTAGGCACTTCAGTCTGGAACCGCGCGATCGCTACTGTCGCAGGTTCGAATCCTGCCTCGGGCATGGATGTGTGTGATGTCCTTAGGTTAGTTAGGTTTAAGTAGTTCTAAGTTCTAGGGGACTGATGACCCCAGATGTTAAGTCCCATAGTGCTCAGAGCCATTTGAATCAAAACCTAACTGTTCTAATTATAAACTCTACTGAGGGCGAAGACAGCAAGTCTGTCTTTACTATCAAAAGCACACACACACGGGCGCTGACAACGGAAGATCGCGTCTCTCCAGCGCTGACTTCCCAGCAAGGCTTGGCTCCCCATCCTCGTAATTCCGAGAACGAATCATATTCCCGAAACCACGTAATATTCTCCCTCTCTACAGATTCTTCCGAACGCCGTCCAACCGTATTTAGTCTTTTATCGTCCAGCGCGGAAAGTTTGCAAGAAAAAACATACTCGTACAATGGTACGCTTCTGAGTAAAAATCCTTGGAAGTAACCCAGCCTGCGGGGCTTCCGAGGTGCTGCTTCTTCGTTCCTCTCACCTGCGTCCAAGATTTTCAGCGTTTCCGAAGTATAATTCCTCCGTTTCGGCTACAAACCGGCCGGTCGGACTCTATTGTGCTCCAGCGCTTAGGTGTTACGACGTCCGTCTTGCTATTTCCTGTGTTTAAGCAGGACCAACACACCTGTGTGGGCCTTCCACCCAGGGCTTCAGTTCCGCCAGCCATTTCATTTCCACTGGCGTTCCAACCTCTACTAGTATAGGCAGTTATTCATTACGCCGTTTTTATAATAAAGACATGCCGTCACCTTTTGTGCAATAAGCGTTAACAATTATTTACAAGACGTACGTGACAATGTTGGTCTCCTTTATATATTCATATATACGATGACAACCTATCACATGATAACTAATTGTGTTTGTAGATCACGGCAAAGTATGTGGATGAGTGCTTGTAAGGTGCGAAATTATAGCCACCTTACAAGGGAAGGAAGTCGGTCGTACCCTTTCAAAGGGACCATCCCGGCATTTGCCTCAAGCGATTTAGGGAAACCACGGAAAATCTAAATCAGGATGGCCGGATGTGGGATTGAACCGTCGTCCTCCCGAATGCGAGTCGTGTATGCTAACCACTGGCGCTTTCTGGGTTTGTGTACTCTTCCAAGACGAGAAGAAATAACAATGTTCCTTTTCGAGTGCCATCATAATCAGTATACCGAAAAAATTTGAATTTTAGTAAGTTCCCGTTCTTCTCACTTAAAGTTAACCTTTAGCTCCGCCCTGAATATGATCTGTTACGCACCTTCCCGTCTTTAGTAAGTGGTCATTGGGCAGTGGACCACGAGTGCAAATATATGGAGAAAAGCGCTTATATCAGTGTTCACAGGCACATTGCTGAACAGCTGTTCTATGTCTAAGCTTCCTATTAACTCCGTAGGCGAAACGGGTTGAAATTTGACGAGGGAGAGTCAGATGAAAACTGCAAGTATGTTTTAAAGAATCAATAGCACTTTTCGATATCACCTCCGTATTTCAATGGCAGTTCGCCAGCGCTTACAAAATTCCTGAATTCCCTTACAAACGAATTCGTTTGGGAGTGTGTGCAATACTTTGTGGTTCACACAGAGTGTCTCTTTAGCGTAACGGACCTTCTTGCAGGAGAACGCCTCTTTGAGTGGTCCAGGCATGAGCCAGTCGCTCAGGCGATGGTCTGGTGTGTTTTGGCGGATAAGGAAGGCATTTAAACGTTTTGTCTGTGATTGTCGCAACTACTGGATCGCCCAATGTCACGTTGGATTCAACTGGATTGATGAGGTCGAAGGGACCACAGTACAAGGTCATCAGTCCCTCCACCCTGTATGCGTCAAGCAGGGAAGAGTTCCCTGAGAGGAAAGTCACAGAAAACACATACTGACGAATCTGATTGTAATCGAGAATAAATACAACCAAGAGATAGAAGCAAGTAGAAGTGAGAGAGGAGTAAGAGAATGAAGGTGGGTAAGATGCTATGCTCCACTCGGGAAACAGCTGGAGGCCCTGGAACACGTTATGCAATGGGAGATGAACCCCCGGCATCCAATCTGAATTTCCTCGCCCACCATTACCACAAGAAAAACTAACAATGTAGAGCAGTCGATATAATCTCTGGAAAAAGAGAACGTCGACAAGTGAGTAAACCGTTGGTAGATGTAAAAGAGTACGAAGCAGTAAAAAGGTGGAAAGGGCAGGAGACAGGCCGGATCACCAAGCAAGGTCAGCCAGAGGCCTCCCCAGGCGATTCACAGGTAAAACGTAGAACCAGATCAGCCGCTTTGCCATCATTCACTAGCACCAAATGCAGAGTGTCAGCAAGTTTGTTTCGTCAAAAGGTGACCATATTAGGACAGTCCAGTAGGATGTGGGCCACTGTCTGACAGGCACACACTAACAACGGGGTGGATCTTCACATCGTAGGACGTGGCCGTGGGTCAGGTATGTGTGGCCAATGTGAAACTGATCGAACGGTAGATTTCCTGTGTGAAGCATGAAGGGAAGACTGCCACATGGTCACTGTCCCTTTTTATTGCTTGCAGTTCGTTTGGAGAAACCAGGGCACACCAATCCATGTTCCAAGAACGTAACAATTGATAATGTAGAGTTGACTAAAGATCTAGTTCTGGTACCCATTCTCCAGAGTCACCATCTTGGTTGCCAACCAGTCAGCATGTTCTTTTCCCAGGATCCCAATGTGGCCTGGGGTCAAGACAAAGATGACTAACCACTCAGCTTAATGCAGGTCAGGAAGGAGAGCCTGAATAGTCAAGAACAGTCAGTGTAGATGGTATCACTGGTCGATAGCCTGAAGACTACTCCAGAAATCGCTAACGATTAAGATCATCTCGCTGATGCAAGAATGAATGTGACTGAGGGCTCGAGCGATGGCCACCAATTCTACAGTGAACACTGCATTTGTTTGGCAGGGACCATTGTTCACTGCACCTTGAATGTGTGTAGGCAAAACTGTTTCATCTGTCGACACTACAGACATCCGTTTATACCACTTCCAATCCCAGAAATGCATTAAGGATGTCTAGGAACAGGTGGCGAAAAACCATGGGGGTCAATAGTGTCTTCCAGTCCCAAGAATAGATCGAGACGGATCTGAGAACGGGTTACACGCCATCAAGGCATATGCAATTGCTCCGTGACAAAAGGTGACGGCATAGGAAGTTGGAGATCAGGGTAGAGACACTGTATGCCAACAGTGATCTTTCTCCAGTTCTGTGTATTGTATAACTGAGCAGCAGTAATTGGTGCATGTAGTAGAGGGACCCCAGCCTCTGCGAGTAGGCTGTTCACAGGGCTGGTCCAAAAGGTATCTCTTGCATGTCAGACCACACAATGATGTATTGGGTCCAGCATATGGAATGCTGAGCCACATACCAGACTCCCATAATCAAGACGATGGAGGAGCAGAACTTTACAAAGCTGCAAAAGTGTAGAATGTGCTGACCCCAGCTAGTGGTACTGAGGTAGCAAAAAATATTACAGTATGACCAAGGCATGCACTCAAGCTCACGAAGATGGGGAAGCCATGTCAACTAGGCATCAAAGACTTCACCACACTGAGCAATTGGTCGTCGAATTAAGAGTTCTAGTTGTCGACGGACAATACAATGGTGACGGAAGTGGATGATGCATGTCTTGGCAGCTAAAAACTGGAAGCCATGGGTGAGAGCCTAGGACCATGCCTTTCACATGGCAACATTCAGAAACGCCCACAGTGGAGGACCAATAGTAAATACAAAAATCGTCAGCATGCAGCAAGAGTGACACAGTAGACCCCAAAGCTGCAGCCACTAAAAAAAAGGGCGATACTCAAAAAAGAGCCCTGTAGGACCACATTCTCTTGTATATCAGGGGTACTGTAGGAAGTACCAACTTTTACCCATAAAGTACAGTGTGACAAGAAGTCTAGACAAAAATCGTGAAATGGTCCCAGAGACCCTGTTCATGCAGGGTAATGAGGATGTGATGAATCCATGTGCTGTCATAACCCTTTTGCCCAGAGAAGACAGCGATAAGGTGTGGACACTGAAAAATATGACCGGATGGCAGACTCCAGGCAGACCAAATTCTCAGCAGCAGAACGGCCTTGGCGAAAACCGCCCTAGGATAGAGTCAAAAGACCCAGAGACTCAAGGTATTAACACAGCCATCAGTTCACCATATGTTTGAACAACTTGCAGACGACATTAGTCAGGCTAATCTAGTGATAGCTGTCCATCTCAAGGGAGTGTTTAGCCTATCTCAGTATGGGCAATCAGAATTTCTTATCACTGGTGTGGGAACTAACCCACACTCCAAATGCAGTCGAAAAAAAAGCAAGGATGTGACGTTGGCAATCCACTAATAGGTGTTTCAGCATTTGGCTGTGGATGTGGTCTGGGCCTGAAGCTGTGTCGGGGCAAAAGGCTAGGGCACTGAGGAATTTCCACTCGCATAAAGGAGAATTATGAGGCTCTAGGTGCCATAAAGTGAAAGGTAAGTGAATTCGCTCCACCTGTTGTTTGAGGACACAAAATGCAGGTCGGTGATCCTCAGACATAGAGGCTCGAGCATAACGTAGAGCAAAATGTTTGGCGACAGCATCTGGGTCAGTGTCGACACCACCATTCAAGGAGACACCAGGTACATCTATGTGGGGGACTGCATCTGTAGAGGCGCCAAACCTTTGCCAAAACTGCGAAGGAGTTGATCGATGTCACTTACAGCATTGGAGGGCTTGTCTGCTTTCTCTAATGGCCACAGCAATCGTACACTCCCCAATCGTATCAAATCCACGTAGCACTCCTTATGTCATGCGCTACAAGAAAATGTTCGAACCTTGCTGTACTCTGCAAGCAGTCCAATTTCCATTCACTAACCAGCTCCGTCACAAGCAGCAGTTACAAGCTTCTTCACAAAGCTATACTGACCCCTCCGCTGTGCGCGGACAATTTGAGGAGTTTATATTCCGCTAAATGCGTTAAAATCGTATAGAACAGAGAAGTTTGTGACTAATGCAAGAAACGCACATGGACAGAATTTACGTAAATCACAGCACGCTTAACTGCACTGCTAGAATGGAAATTGATCGACTGTCAGCCTGTATGCAAGTTGCATCATTCTTCCGTTAATGGCCGCTTCTCCCACCATAGTACTTCATCTCTGTCTGAGCGCATACTACCATACAGTCACCACGCGAGCTGCTAAGACACACAGGGGTTGACAAAGATATGGAAGCACCGAAACAGAACATATTACCATGCCTAATAAGGTTGGGAGTTTTATACTAGTCTTCGTGCAAACCAATGTCAAGTTCAAGTAACACTGACGATGGCAGATAGCGATCAATCTTCTCCCCACAGGAGGCCACGCAGGCTCAATAATATTGACATCTGGTGACTGTCGTGGACAGGGGAGATGCGACAATTCATCCTTATGCTCACAAAACCAGTCCTGAACGATACGAGCTGTGTGAACCGTGCTCAGTGACTTGGAACACACCAGAATTGGGGAACAGAGACTGTACCATGGGATGTATCTGATCAGCCAAAATGGTCAAATAATCCTTGATAATAACGCGACCATTCAGAGCAACAACGAGGCCCATGGAATATCACGTTATTGCTGCCCAAATCAAGAAACCGCCGCCACGTTTCACTCTTGGGACGTAAACTTGGACAGAAGTTGGAAACAGTGTGTAACGAGACTCATCCAACCAAATGGCTTTCTCCCATTGTTCCATAGTGCACGTTTTATGGCTTCGATGTCTTCCTGTTACAGGCATCTGCATCATGGATGTATGATTTCAGAATTACTGTTCGCCCTGGAATTCCAATCTTATGGAGCTCGCTTCGTGATGTTTTGGTGCTGACAGAGTTCGCGAATATAACATTAAGTAATACAGTGATTTTTGCAATTTTCGCTCTCGTATTTTTCGTTACAATCCTCTTCAACAATCGGCCGTCACTATCAACACACACTGTCGACCGCGTTGTGACAGCCGCTGATGTCTTTCCACTTCCCCCGTGTGTGTGACTTCTTATAACACCAAAAACTTCGGCTACCTTGGTTACAGAAGCAGCCACTCATACGAGCACCAACAATTCGATGTCTCTTAGATCAGGCATGATGCAATCACAAAATAAGATTTATGTTAAATGGATTTTAAGGTGGTGCAGTAACGTCTTTCCATTCGTCACAACATATTTATGATATCAATTTCCTCCAGGCAGTTACCTGTAAAAAATGTATTTGAGACATAACGGGTTACGAGAGTTCAACTAGAGTTTTTAAATGTCAAACATAAACATAAGCAGTTATCGAAAGACACCAGCTGTCATTGCCGTACAGAAACATTTAAGAAGAGCATACGAGAGTGAATGTTATCGTAAAAGTTTCAACGTAGTAACCAGGCGTTTCAAGTGCCAAGAAGTCGAATCGCCCGAGGTTTAACCCTGATTTCAACATCCATCCCGATATAAGTGGTCCATGTCTGCCACAAGTTTCCGTGGAGCAATGACTTAACTTTTTTCCTTCTAATGGATTTACTACGAATGATCTCTGCGACCTTTTAATGTTGAGCTCTCAAAACTAGTTATGTGCTGAACAAATGGTGTTTGGATAATTAATATCCTCCCACGCTTCTCTGCACGAAGCCAGCTTCAGTTGGAAGTCGTCTTGGCTCACCAAATTACCAAAATGAGAACTTTACGACTCTTCTCTGCTGGCTACAATAGTTCGAGCAAACTTTACCCATTGACAAACATCATAACGAAAAGAATATTTACATTCATCTTTTGGATTTACAGCTCTTCTATTTTTTCCGTAATTGCAGTTAGAACTGTTGGATATAGGTTCCGCCTTGTATACAAAAAACTGATTTTTCTTGTTACCCATTGAGTAACAAGAAGAAAACAGTGTTTTGCGCAAAAGGCGGAATCTAGAGTGAAGCGCCAAAGAAACTGGTATAGGCATGCGTATTCAAATACAGAGATCTTTAAACAGACAGAATATGGCGCTGTGGTCAGCAACGCCTCTATAAGACAACAAGTGTTGTTAGATCTGTTACTGCTGCTTCAATGGCAGATAATCAAGATTTAAGTAGGTCTGAACGCGGTGTCATGGTCAGCGCACGAGCGATGGGATACAGCATCTCCGAGGTAGCGATGAAATGGGAATTTTCCCGTACGACCATTTCACGAGCGTACCGTGAATATCAGGAGTCAGGTAAAACATCGAATCTCTGACATTGCTGCAGCCGAAAAAAGAATCTCCAAGAACGGGACCAACGAAGACTGAAGAGAATCGTTCAACGTGATAGAGGTGCAATACTTCCGTAAATTGCTGCAGATTTCAATGCTGAGCCATCAAAAATTGTCAGCGTGCGAACCATTCAATGAAACATTATCGATATGGGATTTCGGAGCCGAAGCTTACTCGTGTACCTTTTAGGACTGTACGACACAAAGCTTTACGCCTCGCTTGGGCCCTTCAACACCTGCATTTCACTGTTGATAACTGCAAACATGTAACCTGGTTGAACGAGTCTCGTTTCAAATTGTATCGAGCGTATGGACGTCTATAGGTATGGAGACAACCTCATGAATCCATGGACTCTGCATGTTAGCAGAGGACTGTTCGAGCTGGCGGAAGCTCTGTAATGGTGTGGGGCGTGAGGAGTTGGAGTGATATGGGACCCCTGATACGTCCAGATACGACTCTGACAGGTGACGTGTGTAAGCATCCTGTCGTATCACCTAGATCCATTCATGTCCATTGTGCATTCCGATGGACGTGGGTAATTCCATCAGGACAATGTGACACCCCTCACGTCCAGAATCGCTACAGAGTGGCTCCAGGAACACCCTTCTGAGTTTAAACACTTCCGCTGGCCACCAAATTCGCCATATATGAACATTATTGAGGATATCTGGGATGCCTTGCCAAGTGCTGTTCAGAAAAGATCTCCACCCCCTCATGCTCTTGCGGATTTATGGAGAGCCCTGCAGGATTCATGCTGTCAGTTCCTTCCAGCAGTACTTCAGATATTAGTCGAGTCCATACTACGTCGTGTTGCGGCACTTCTGCGTCCTACACGATAGTAGGCAGGTGAACCAGTTTCTCTGGCTCTTCAGTGTATATCTAATCAGAAGATTTATATATTAATGTTCGGGCATAAAGGAATGTAACTGAAAAGGAGGGAAACTATTGTAGTGAGCAAGTCATGCCTAATGAAAACTTGTCCAACGCCTGTACTTCCTCGTTTTCGTCAGCAGCCACATTAATAGTTACGGTACCTCAGAAATGTTCTTTTGCTCCGAGATTATGATTGCATTGCAGGTTCAGCATTTAAAACGATTATACTGATATTTGTTATTTATTTTACATACACTACTGGCCATCAAAATGTTCGAAACCATAAAGGCGATATTGAAGAACTACGCCAAATTTGTATTAAGTGTACAACGTTCCTGAATACACAAGTGATTAGCATTTCAGTGCATACACTCAAACTAGGTAGGAGCAACGCCATCTACATTCTGCACGTAAGGTAAGATTACGCAGCTGGTTTCTGATTCAAAAACAACATTTGAATGTTGGTGGTTTGTAGCACGTTCGTTTTAAGCCTCATGTAAGAAGGAGAAACGTCTGCCAGCACGTTTCCGAATTCGATAGCGGCAGAATCGTGACATGTCGCGACTGCAGTTCATCGTTCCACTATACTGCTGCTCGCGACGGCTGATTCCACGACAGTCGTGCGAATATAAGGAGGTCAGGACAGCATGGGAAACAAGCGGCCTTGCGTTATATTGTTGAAAGATAACGCCAGTGAGACCTCAAACATAGGGCACAGCCATCAGCCTTAGCACATGAGAAATATAATGGCTGTTGTCCAAATTAGCAGCTATACTAACCAGAGGTGAACGTCGTGTGTCCACAATTGCAGGACGTGCTTGGGCCCGTATGTCGATGAAGGCAATTTCTCATCGTTCTTCTCGGGGGCGTCCACACATGGATACGTCCATCATGATGTATGATGAACTGGGAATCGTCTGAGGAAACAATGTGGTGCCATTCGCCGTCTAACAGTCTATGCGCCATACTCTAGGCCCTACGCGACTAGCGCAAAGGGCAGACGTTGTTCACTGGGCCGTGCAGGATTCTACAGCGAGTCAAGACGGGCCACGAAATGGGTTTGTTTGCAGGAAAACAAACATCCATACAAACAGTGCAACGACGTCTGAAACACTACGGACTGTTAGAACGGCGAGTGGCACCACGTCGTCTCTTTAGACGAGTCCTAGTTCGTCATACATCAAGATGGACATATCCGTGTGGACACCGCGAGAAGAACGATGAGAAATTGCCTTCGCCATCGTCATAGGGGCCCAAGAACGTGTCGCCATTGTGAATACACCACGACCACCTCTGGTTCATATAGCTGGTAATTTGGACAGCAGACATTACATTTCTGATGTGTTAAGGGTGATGGCTGTGCCCTATGTTTGAGGTCCCACTGACGTTATCTTTCAACAAGATAAAGCAAGAGCGCTTGCTTCCCATCCTGTCCTGACCTGCCTCCATACAGAGGGTGTCCAACTGTTACCCTGACTGCCACATTCTTCAGATCTATCATCCGCTGGAACATCTGGTCATGGGTTGCCCAGAGACTGCCATACCATCGCTCAACAGCCATTACGATTAATGATCTCTGGCAGCCTGTATTTGCCGTCCAACCTCAGTACGACCAACGCTCAGCCGTGTTAGAGCCATTGTTGCTGCCAGAGGTGACAACTGTGTGCACTACATTTCACACCCCGTACATCGCCAAATGACCAACAAATGCCAGCACTTATTCTTCCAACTACACAGTATACACGCATAAGTAAAAATTATTTATTAGTTATTTCTCGTGTTGCAATTTTAATGGCCAGTGCACTGCATTTTGCACCGCGTACATCCCTTCTGGCAGGGTAGACTCCACCAAATCAGTTACTGTAGTGGTGCTGTTCCAACGTGTCTCGTGGGAGAACCTCTGATATACACGAAATGTATTCCCATTTGCGAATATGGACAACCATCAACTGTATAATGGAATGATGACAATGAAAATTTGTGCCGGACCGGGACTCGAACCCAGATTTCTCGCTTATCGCGAGAAGTCGCCTTAGCATTAGGCTACCCGAGGACGACCAGTCAGACCCAAACTTCCACACGAGATCAGTTAAAAAAAAATCCGGAACTTGTCCACAATTTTTTCTACTATTATCTTTTACTTGTTGTGCATGGTCTCCTTCGAAACACTCTCCTTTAAAACTGATACGTCGCTCCCAACGTCGTTTCCACTTCCGGAAGCAGTC
This sequence comes from Schistocerca cancellata, assembly GCF_023864275.1. Lineage (NCBI taxonomy): Eukaryota > Metazoa > Arthropoda > Insecta > Orthoptera > Acrididae > Schistocerca > Schistocerca cancellata. The sequence continues at coordinate 753,262,071 of NC_064629.1, read as the reverse complement.
TTGGTACCTCTTGATGGAACGCACGAAGCGCCGTCTGCGAATTTTCTTTTATCTTGTCTATCGTTGCAAATCTTAGTCCTTTTAACGGGGTTTTCAACTTTGGAAATAAAGAAAAGTCTGCAGGCGCCAGAGTATGGGTGCTGAGGCAGCACAGTGATTTCGTTTTTTGTGCAACAATCAGGCACCAACAGGATGAATCTGTGGGTGCGTTATCGTGATGCAGGAACCACGAATTGTCTCGCCACATTTCAGGCCGTTTCCTTCTCACATTTTCTCGCAGGCGTCGCAGCACGTCCCGATAGTGCGATCGATTAACAGTTTGTCACTGTGACACAAATTTGTCATGAACTAATCCTTGAAAGTCAAAGAAAACTTTCAGCATGGCTTTATCACTTCACTTGACCTGATCTGACGAGCCTTTTTTGGTCTTGGGGAACCTTTCCCGACCCATTGTGAAGATCTAACCTTCGTCTCAATATCATAACGGTAGGCCCACGTCTCATCACCAGATATGATTCTCTTAAGGAACACCTCGCTCTCATCTGCGCGATCTCAAAGCTCTTCGCGGATTGCGATGCGAACATCTTTCTGGTCTTGACTCGTGAGCCGTTGGACGAACTTGGAGACAACACGATGCATTCCGAGAATGTTACGTTCTTCTGCAATCTCTCGGACAGTCAGTCTTCGATTGGCACCCACAATTTCGTTGACGGTCCTGACATGAGTTAGTCGGTAGACGTCAAAGCGCGTCCTGAACGAGGGTCATCAAGAACTTCCGTCCGGCCATTTTTAAACACTGTGAACCATTCGTAACAGCGAGCACGGCTTAACCACTCAACGCCGTAGGCTTCCTGTGTCATTTGGTGTGTTTCTGTAAAGGTTTTCTTGAGCTTCACGCGTTACTCCTCGTAACTCCGCCCTCTCGGAATTCGCAAACTGTGAAACACAACGTTCAACTCATTACAGCACTGGACAATAAGTAACAGACATAGGACAACGACATTTCCGGAAGTTACACACAGGCGCGTGAAGCGATGCCAACACACGATTGACGCGAAATTATGAATGCTCCGGAACTTTTTTAACATATCTCGTATGTCAACCATGTGTCTGAAACCTGAACTCTTACATCCATTACGTATATTCCCGTATAGGGGAGTCATTTTAATTGAAAGTCGCTTGTCCGGTTTCGGCGGATAAATACGATATTGCAGAGGCTGTGTTGTTCAGAAGTACAATGCATGATGTAAATGGTACAAATGGCTCTGAGCACTATGGGACTTAACTTCTGAGGTCATCAGTCCCCTAGAACTTAGAACTACTTAAACCTAACTAACCTAAGGACATCACACACATCCATGCCCGAGGCAGGATTCGAACCTGCAACCGTAGCGGTCACACGGTTCCAGACTGAAGCGCCTTGAACCGCTCGGCCTCCAACGGCCTGCACAATGCATGCATGCATGCATGCATGTCCGAAGGAACAACACAGGCACTGCAATATCTTACAATCTCTGGTATGGTTCAGAAATCACAGAATGAAACATCAGTGACAAAAGTTGAAGTCGGGCATGTATGCGTTCTTAGAGAGGTCAAAGGGTAAATCGACTGCTCGCGAAATGCGGGAAACCTGGGTTAGAGCGTAAGTCTGACAAGTTTTCACTAGTCAGGACTTATTTCATGTCACTGTATCTTCACCGATTTCGTTCCCATTGCCTCCATGTCACGTCACTGAAATTAATTCAGTCGAATGATAGTGAATCCGCATGTACTCTCTGCCGCACAGGTTGAGGTTTATTGCGTGGTATTATCGCTGACGTAAATCTAAAAGCGCACACAGACAGCAACCAGAGGACTGGTTAGGGGTTCCTCTGCAGTACACACTTTTACCTACCATCTCTCACGATGATGTAGTAAACGAGGAAGAACGAGTCGCAAAAATACACATATGCTGAAGAAACTTTTACTGATAAAACAAACTGCGTCACACTGCACTGATAATACACCAGATTTGCTTTCCGAATAGTAATCCGGGCCATAGGAGATAACTCAGTTTACACTCTTGGCAGAGCGTATTCTTTTGCCTCACTAAACACAACTTTCTATGGGATGCAGTAGCCCATACACAGGAGTTTTGGTTGTTGTGTATGACACTGCAGCTGCCGCAGAAAATTGCCACTCCAATTGTCACCGTATTTTTCTTAAGCGAGCTGAATTTTCTAGTATGAAGCTTTAGTTAGCAATCTAGACTATTAGGGGAAAACAATGTTTCCAATCCAACGGGAATTTTGCTCTCTGTGCAGTGGAAGGTGCCATGACCAGAAGAACTCGTCGGTCATCCCTAATGCAGATGTCCCCTTTTTCCTCACCAACTCCGTGGTTAAGTTCAGTAATCAGCAACTAGTCATTACTAACACACAAACATAGATTTGGCAGTTTTAGGGAAAGTGTTTGGCCGTTACAGCAACTTGATTTCGCTGACAACAGTTTAAGAATATTCGCTGAATATTTCGGCCAGCGTCATACAGGTATATTTTCGAGGGGGAAACAAAGTCCGTTGTAAATAATGTTTCTAAATTTCTCTTATGAACTCATAGGATGTGTATGCGTAGAAGTAATATTAGGGTTTAACTTCTTGTCGACGAGGTGGGTGGTCAACCCACAGAACAAGCTAGAACGCGGGCAGGAACCATCCAGATATTTGCCTCAAACAATTTGGGAAACTACGAAAAAACCGGACAGTGATTTGAGCCTCGATTGTCCTGAATGTCTTAATCTGTGACACCGTTCGCTCGTAGGCACTGTGTAGTTATGACGTATGGGGAGGCTACGCCCGCAAATTAACCGTTTTGGTATTAATGGAATAAACAAGGGGATAAATGTTCCAATTTGTCGCGTCTGTTGGGTGAAAGAGCAACAGTAATTTACAACGACTATGGTAATTATTACATTTTTAACGAACTAACAAATGCAATAATACCCACAGCTACGAAACAGATGAAATTGCATTCACGTCTCACACACCACATTCAATGTAATCATCTGTAGATGGTCCGTTTCCAGTTTATTACTATATGACACACATTAACATGAGAAGTTGTCACAACATTCGCTAGTAGAGCAAGCAAGAACACTTGGTTGTCAGTTTCCAGCTTTGAGGAATGCAAGGGACATAGCTCTGTTCAATTCATCCTTAGGATCCAATACGATAGTTTTTAGGTAGTTAGTTGCAGGTGGCATTTCCAGTCACTTTAAATCTCTCTCTCTCTCTCTCTCTCGCCCTCTCAGACGTGAGTTACCGACAACAGCCCTCTGTGAAACAGTGGCCGTGGAAAAGCCACAACACCGATTGCTCGACCAGAAGGATACTTCCTTACTCATACGCCAGGGTTCTCCCTTACTGTCTCTTTTTTTTTGTAGATGTTTAGACTGAACGCTTGTCAATTTTGTAGTGGTCCATTTAAGGGCTTATTTGTGCCATTTGTAGGGATTCAGCGGCAGCAGCAGTAGTCCCCGAATTTTAACCATGGGCATCTGCTTAAAAAAAATCCTAGTGCAACGAGATTTGTGTGTGTGTTTCCGATTCATTTTGTTTCTTATGGTTGTCTGAAATCTACAACTGACATTTAACAACACCTACTGTCGAGGGTCTTTTTCAGTTACCTTGTACCAAAGACCCATTTGCGAATTATGCTTTTGTCAACAGTACATCTCCCAGAAAATTCATGACTATGAATCAACCAGTTAGCAGCGACCCATTCAGTATAAATAGCAAAATTCTGTAGCTCAATACTTGGCTCATCCCCATTTTCATAAACATTTTACACATTTTCACATTCATTTCCATATAACTTACTGCAACATAAACAGGAACACACACTATTCCTCCCATAAAGTAGGACCATTTCTAATGACGACAGATAAAGTACTTCTTCCTTTTATCACAAAATAAAAGAGTCAAAATCTGGACTGTCATAGCAATAGCAATAAAACATCTGAAGATACCACAGTAAGATAGCGGGTGCTTTCTCACTTACGTAGTACGACTATGACGTCTGCACCTTTTTTGTACGTACTGTAGAAAAAAAATTTAAACGTCCATATAAAAACATCTATGGAACTTTGCAACAAGATGATTCGCAGAACACATCTAGCTTCTAGTTCTAAGGGAAAGAAAATTTTATTGCACGAAACACACAGCTACGAGGTTTAATTTATCACATTTTACACCATAAGCACCCTATATTCTGCGATGATCCCTGGATAATCTCCACAAAGACCTACTTCCATTTGTTGTCATTTAAACTCATCTCACTTGTTTTTTAGCATATTCCAATTTAATGAACTAGATGGCATATAGAATGCATTCATTGATATATTTGTGTGTTTAAATTATATACAGCAGCAGCGGGATGTATTTCACTCAGGAAGAATCTCTGATCTGTTTTGAGTATTACCCACAAATACAAATTATTTTAGGCAACGCAGTGTAAAACAAAACCACTCATTTGTTATGTCAATTCTGATACACAGTTTTAAACTCGCTAGTAGCCGGTGTCTTCTGTGTATGCAATGCGCTTAATTACATGACAGCTTTTTGGCATTTTTCCATAACGTAGCTAGTAAAATATTTTAAACAACAAAACTATTAGGTTAACTAACAGCTTTTGTCAAGTACTTAAAAAAATAAATAAAACTGAGCAGTGAAACTAAGCACATACAACTGCAGTAAATGTATCTGTTAGCAATGACACTGATAAGAACTGTAGCGAACTTTACGTGAAGTTATTTTTGCAGTACTTGCCTGCTGAGAGCATCAGTGACAGTAGCTTCCATCATCTGCTAGCTGCCTCCACAGGACGGCCGATGACAAAGCATATGTTTTCCGCACGTCAGAGTACGCAGCACAAAGGACTGCAATCTTTTCATTCACTGTCACCAATTCAAAGGCACGACGTGTAGCTACAAACATGTGATATTGCGCCCTTGCACACTCTCTTATTTCTCGCGCATGTCCCTTCGCCGCCGCTGTCGATACATCGGCGTTGCCAGACCTACACGTGCAACGCTCGCCGGACCAGTTAACAGTAGGCTCTCGTCGCGCGCAAAATACGAACACGGCTTCTGTGCCAAACCTAAACGACGGAACGCTGTTATAGCCCATTTACTGTTCCTACTTCCTTGTACCTGTATAAGGCCAATATCCCTCAATTACTCGATTAATTCTTTTCTACTAATCGTTGCCTCTGTATCCCGAAAGATGTGAAGATGATACGTAATTATATTCTAGGAAAATTCGTCCTCAGGAAGAAACCTTTCAGTGCATAAATGTCTGCCTCTAGAATAACGTGTAGCGCTCACACACTTTCGTCTTGTGGACAACTGATTAAGTTGTTAGGCCTTTTAATTACTGCATCACAATGCTTATTTTCTGTCACGAAATGTAAATAGCCCACTTCGCACTACGTTTGCATATCACACGATTTTTGGAGGACGAATATCGAAATTCAGAAACCGCTTTTTGCTTTTGATTTGATTTGATTTATTTATTTAGTCCTGTTGATTACATGTTGTACAAAGGGTGTACTAGGAACATAGGACAAGTCAGGTGAAGTTTCGTGTTTACGTGTTAGGCCTAAGTCGATTTTGCTAGTACAGTGAAATATCACCTTTCCAAGCGTCTGTTGTTTTACACGAATAGTTTCTGTAAATCAGCTGTACCGATTTCGCCAGTACGATCAAGGGAAATTGTCACTAACACTCGCAATATTTTTCATAGAGGAAGAGTATGATTTCCTAGCAGACGCCCTTGAACTCATAAAGAAGAGGCGAAAGGAGACAGTAGAGGAAAAGTATTTAAAAATCTTAACCATGTTAATAAATGCTGCAGAACTGTTTATTACAGCTCATGCACGTTGTAAAACAAATTGCGAGCTGATCGCTGATGCAACATTATTGTATTCCAGTTATAGAAACCCGAAATGGCTAAAAAACATTAGTATGAGTAATGATACTTTCCTATTGCTGTGTACACAATTAGTGAATATTTTGTCACTAGCCTTTATCACCATCAGAGCAGAGTAGAGAGAGAGAGAGAATTTCCATTTTGGTAATTCAAGAAATAATCAACATTTATGTAATGGTATCTCTTTCCGCATGATAAAGATACTGGTCAGTCCAATAATTCTTTTCCTTCACTCCACACAAAATTTCTTCGTCCATATTAACCAACATATTAAAAAGCAAAGAGTGGGTAAATGGAGTGACAGTTCATTAGGAATAATGACGAGCACAATTACAGTGCTAGGAGAAAAAAGATATCCATTACTCTTCATTAAAGTTGATTTCAGCTCAGCAAGCCATGAGTGATGAAGCTAATAGAGTCTTTGCGACATACTCAATAAATTAAATAACAATTACATAAGTATTTCTGTTATTAAACTGAATTTACTTTTCTGTTACGTGAACTCTTTTCTAAAATAAATTTACCTTGGTTTCTGGCTACAGTCATGTAATATTTTTTAGATGAAAGTTCAGCCATTTGAGTGGATAGGTCGTTTATTACACTGTACAATCCTCCTGCGCATGTAACGACTGTTTTTGATGATCATTTTATGTCACAGTTATTCAATGTTTGTCACACATGCTTGTTTTATTTCTGCCAGACACTTTGTGAATATGTTTTCGTTTTTATGTCACGACACCTCAATTATATAATTAAGTGTAATATACTTCGACGATGACTTCGTTTGTAGAAGTCTGATCATGTTCAACATTGTATGTACCTGAAATAGTCAAAGTGCAAAATCCTGATTGTTCAGTAGAGTAAACGATCAATACAGTCAAATGGCGCAACTTTCATTTAGAAATATACTATATAAGAGGTCAGCATGAGTCGCATACACAGAGATGAGCCAAAATATGAGGGCTATTCAGAAATTAGGGAACGTTTTGGCATTAAAAAAAACTAAGTTCAAGATATTAATTTTATTATGCAGGGTGGTCCATTGATCGTGACCGGGCCAAATATCTCATGAAATAAGCGTCAAACGGAAAAGCTACAAAGAACGAAACTTGTCTAGCTTGAAGGGGGAAACCAGATGGCGCTATGGTTGGCCCGCTAGATGGCGCTGCCATAGGTAAAGCGGATATCAATTGCGTTTTTTTTTTAAAGGAACATCCATTTTTATTACATATTCGTGTAGTACGCAAAGAAATATGAATGTTTTAGTTGGACCACTTTTTTCGCTTTGTGATAGATGGCGCTATAATAGTCACAAACATATGGTTCACAATTTTAGACGAACAGTTGGTAACTGGTAGGTTTTTTAAATTAAAATACAGAACATTCCTCTCAACAGAGAGTAGTTCGCCTTCCGTAATGTCCGCACATGCATTGACAATGCGCTGACGCATGTTGTCAGGCGTTGTCGGTGGATCACGATAGCAAATATCTCAACTTTCCCCACAGAAAGAAATCCGGGGACGTCAGATCCAGTGAACGTGCGGGCCATAGTATGGTGCTTCGGCGACCAATCCACCTGTCATGACATATGCTATTCAATACCGCTTCAACCGCACGCGCGCTATGTGCCGGACATCCATCATATTCGAAGTACATCGCCATTCTATCATGCAGTGAAACATGTTGTAGTAACATCGGTAGAACATTACGTAGGAAATCAGCATACATTGCACCATTTAGATTGCCATCGATAAAATGGGGGACAATTATCCTTCCTCCCATAATGCCGCACCATACATTAACCCGCCAAGGTCGCTGATGTTCCACTTGTCGAAGCCATCGTGGATTTTCCGTTGCCCAATAGTGCATATTACGCCGGTTTACGTTACCACTGTTGGTGAATGACGCTTCGTCGCTAAATAGAACGCGTGCAAAAAATCTGTCATCGTCCCGTAATTTCTCTTGTGCCCAGTGGCAGAACTGTACACGACGTTCGAAGTCGTCGCCATGCAATTCCTGGTGCATAGAGATGTGGTACGGGTGCAATCGATGTTGATGTAGCATTCTCAACACCGACATTTTTGAGATTCCCGATTTTCGCGCAATTTCCCTGCTACTGATGTGCGGATTAGCTTTGTGGCTGAATACTTCCTGTTTCCTTAAATAACGTAACTATCCGGCGAACGGTCCGGACACTTGGATGATGTCGTCCAGGATACCGAGCAGCATACATAGCACACGCCCGTTGGTCATTTTGATCACAATAGCCATACATCAACACGATATCGACCCTTTCCGTAGTTGGTAAACGGTCCATTTTAACACGGGTAATGTATCATGAAGCAAATACCGTCCGCACTGGAGGAATGTTACGTGATACCACGTACTTATACGTTTGTGACTACTACAGCGCCATCTATCACAAAGTGAAAAAAGTGGTCAGACTAAAACATTCATATTTCTTTACGTACTACACGAATATGTAATAAAAATGGGGGTTCCTATTTAAAAAAACGCAGTTGATATCCGTTTGTCCTATGGCAGCGCCATCTAGCGGGCCAACCATAGCGCCATCTGGTTTTCCCCTTCAAGGAAGACGAGTTTCGTTCTTTGTAGTTTTTCGTTCGATGCTTATTTCGTGAGATAATTGGCCGGTCACTATCAATGGACCACCCTGTATACATCTGAAAGAGCGACTGACATACTACTTTTCCACTTAGTCACCAAACACATTCAGGCACTTATCATAACGGCATATCAAGCTTTGAAAGATCTGCGTCTGGACGCCATATTTGTTTACAAATGTGACAGTATACATGTGATGTGTTACGACAGCGAAAGGAACCTGGACCACTGGAGGCAATGCCACAAGTCCCTCAAAAAAAAATCGTAACACAACAGACACACAAATGCCATACTATCTAATGTAAATACACCCGATGATGGAGGTTTAAACCTTTGCAACGCGTCGTGGAAATAAATAAAACGGTGACTGGTAACAGAAAAATTGTTGTTTCAATTAATGTCAATAACAGTCACGGTAAAGCCTAACCTAAAATGTTCACATTTAAAGGTGTTGTCACAAATACACGGAAACTAAATTTTTTCGATATACATTGTAAACACAGTTCATTTTTCGTTTTCGTTTCTAAGAAAATTGGGAAAATGAATACCCGTGAAATGCCGGGTTTGTCAGCTGGTACACCTATAAATTGACTCGTCCACGTCATTATGATGACCCATGGAACACGTATCAAATTACCTGCTTGGGAGTATGTTAACAGTGACCTATTCGACTCTGGAAGGTCGCCTACTAGAATCCCGGAGCAAGCGAATGTAGGATGAGTGTGGTTCAGAACACTGCCTAATCACAGTTAAGTTTTCCGCGGTTCTCTGAAATCAGTTGAAAAGAGGGTATAAAAGGGCAGCGCATTGGCAGAGCTGTCATTTGAACTCAGGTGAGGCATGTGATAGTGGCCGCACGGCAGGAATCAACAGACTTTGAACGCGGAATGGTACTTGGAACTAGACGCATGAGACACTCCATTTCGGAAATTGTTAGGGAATTCAATATTCCGCGATCTACAGTGTAATGAGTGTGCCGAGATACCAAATTTGAGACATTACTTCTCACCACGCACAACGCAGTGGACGATGGCCTTCACTTACCGATCGAGAGCAGCAGCGTATGGGTAGAGTTGTCAGTGCTAACAGACAAGCAACACTGCTTGAAATATCCACAGAAATCAATGTGAGGCGTAGGAGAAAAGTATCCGTTAGGACATTGCGGCGAAATTTGACGTTAATGGGCTACAACAGCAGACGACCGACGCGAGTGCCTTTGCTGACAGCACAACATTGCCTGCAGCGCCTCTCCTGGGTTCGTGCCGTATCAGTTGAACCCTAGACGGCTGGAAACCCGTGGCCTGGTCAGATGAGTCGCAATATCTGTTGGTAAGCGGTGATAGTAGGATTCGAGTGTGACGCAAACCGCACGAAGCTATTGACCCAAATTGTCAACAAGGCATGTGCAAGCTGGTGGTGGCGGCTCCGTAATGGTGTGGGCTGTGTTTATATGGAATGATCTGGGTCCTCTGGTCCAACAGAACTGATTATTGACTGTAAATGCTCATGTTCGGCTGCTTGGAGACCATTTGCAGCCGCGCGGGATGAGCCGAGCGGTCTTAGGCGCTGCAGTCATGGGTTGTGCGGCTGGTTCCGGCGGAGGTTCCTGTCCTCCCTCGGGCATGGGTGTGTGTGTTTGTCCTTAGGATAATTTAGGTTTAGTAGTGTGTAAGCGTAGGGACTGATGACCTTAGCAGTTAAGTCCCATAAGATTTCACACACATTTGAACCATTTGCAGACATTCATGGACTTCATGTTCCCAAACAACGATGGTATTTTCATTCACTGGTTTGAGGAACATTCTGGACAATTTGAGGAACACATTTGGCCACCCAGATGGCCCAACGTGAGTCCCATTGAGCATTTATGAGACATAATCGAGAGGTCAGTTTGTGCAAAAAATCCTACACCGGCAACGCTTTCGCAGTTATGGATGGCAATAGAGGCAGTATGGCTCAATCTTTCTGCATGGGACTTCCAACGACTTGTTGAGTCCATGCCACGTCGAGCTGTTGCCCTAGGCCAGGCATAAGGAGGCCCCACGAGATATTAGGAGGTATCCCATGGCTTTAGTCACCTCAGTGTATGTAAGCTGCAAGTATATCCGTCAGTGGCCCCGCAACAGCCTCTCGAGAACAACAGCCAGACTACTGATCAAACAAATTGGTCATCAATTTCTAGGTTCTCGTGTATCCCTCTTAATAACTGATCAACGTCATCCAGGGCAACCCGAAAGCCCTTCCCTCTTCCACCTCTCCCCGTCCCCTCCCCTGGACTAATTAGATTGAAGCGCCCCCTCCCCTTACATCTTTTGTAACTGGGGCACTTGAGTGGGTGGGGTTTACTTTGGAGTTGGGCACCATAGGAAGAGGATAAGACAGTGTCGATTTGTTAACAACAAAATACGGTAAACCATTTCACTCAAGGTCTATTTGCTAATGAGGGTTTAGTACCGTGTCAGTCGAGGAACTAGCAGAGACGACACTCAGGCAGATACGTAAGTACTCTCATTCCTCGATATTTTTCACAATTTTTCGTATTTTCCACAATTTTGTCTTTTTCGAAAATTTTGCAAGTTTAATCCAATCATACGAGCTCCATCCCCGTGCTCTCGATTTCACGTTAACATTTATTGTATTTTTCTACATTTTTAGCATTTTCCCAAATTTTACATATTTTATCCAATTACGTGAGGTCCATCACACTGTTCCCAACGTCGCATAGATGTCATGTTGCTCTTAGCCAATAACAACGCACCATGTGCCCGAATTATTTATCATTGCTAAGGTGCCACTGAGTTATTAATGTGTGTGTGTGTGTGTGTGTGTGTGTGTGTGTGTGTGTGTGTGTGTGTGTGTGGGTGGGTGGGTGGGTGTGAGAGAGAGAGAGAGAGAGATACATCACACAATATGAGTTATAAACGAACAGGTTGGTGCAAATTATAACGTCATAGGAAATTCTATAAGCATTGCAACTGAAAAGCGTCACGCTCAAGCCATCCCGCTGATTCCATTCTCTTTGAGAGTAATAGTCGAGAGATAAAGATGTATTTTTGGCGTTTGTATTAGTACAATCCAGGTATTGATACATGAACCTGTCATGCACGATCATTGCGGAGATTGTTATTCCCCTCGAGCACAATGTTTTTCCGTTAACTGCGCGTTGGTTTGTACTTGGGGTTGATTAATGTTTTCTCTGAGTTTTGGCGTGGCATTCAACCAGGCGTGAGGAGTCGCCGGCGTCCTGACTCAGGTAACCGTGTGACCAGCATAATGGATGAGCCGGCAGCCCACACTCTGCGTCAGTCAGCCCTGGGGTGTAATTTGCCAGCTGCCTTCTGTGTCCTATAATTCCTGGCCACTGTGCCGGTCGCAGTTACTATCTTCCGGTAGCCGTAAATGGGCAGTCGCCCGCGCCCTTGGACCTGCTGGTAATTTTGATAATATCGCGGCTGACGTCGGGCCGATGAACAAAGCGGATGCTCTTGGATTTTCTTGTATACAGTTTGGTTCGTAGATAAGATTGTACGGGGGCGGTGGATCACTTTCACGCATTACGCCACTCGTGAATTCCTCCTCCGCCTCCTCGGATCCGATCTGTAGAGTTCGTCGACCAGTACGTTGGAGTACGGAAGTTGCGTTCTCGGTGACTGGGCAACTTTTTCAAAATTAGCTGAAGTGGGAGACCTGGCATCATCTTTCGGAGGGGCGGTAACTCTAGTGATCTCGGACTGATCAGAGCTGCTACCGCTTCCCAGTGTGGGAGTCTCGCAACAATAAGTTGTAAAATTGTTGAAACTAAGAGATTAGGTGACTGGCTTACGTAACAACAAACTTCATGGAAGAGAAAGAGAAATGTTTGCTACGTGGCTTGTTATTGGTCGTATTTCTAACGTTCGGTCTGACTGGGTATTCAATAAATTTTGACCGTCTTTTTCGCAGAGAGCTAAGAGGAGCATAGTTTCAACGAGATTCTCGGTAGGGATGCGAAGCATTGAGGACTCTCGATCGAAATGAGAATTAGAAAGACTTTTGGTCGGTATCTGAGGCACATAATTCATCCACTGTGCGGACTGTGGCGGCTTTTGCAGCAGATGACGTCTACTGCAATCGGAGCTCGACTTCTCGCCTCTTACAGTAGGTAATTTCTGGCAAAAAAGAGAGGCGAGATGCTATTGATGAGGCAGAAATAGACGTGTATTCGGTTAGACCATCTTGGGGCTCGTTTTAAAGCACGCTGTTGCAGTCAATGGCCTTATCCTGACTTATTTATTTGGGTTATTTAATGTATTTCCTAACACCAAATAAACGACGCAGTCAACATATTCGAAGTAACCGTGTACTTAATTAAAGTGAGTGCCTTCACAAGTTAGTTACCAGACTACACTGATGAGCCAAAACATTATGTTCATCTCCTTAATAGCTTGTTTGTCCGTCTTTGGAACGAAATACATCGCTGATTATGCACATCAAGGATGCCACAGTTTGTTGGTAAGTTTGTGGAGATACGCGGCATTAGATGTCTACGCACAGGTCATGTAATTCGCGTAAATAAGGGACCGCTGATTTGGTACGCGGTGATGGCCCCCGGTAGCAACCCAGATGGGTTCCATAGGATTTACATAAGGCGAATCTGGCCACCGAGACATCAACGTGAGTTCACTATAATGCTACTCAAACCACTGTAGCACGGTCCTGGCTCCGAAAGACGGACAATTATACTGCTGAAACATGACATCACCGTCGGGAAACACATCAAGAATGAACGGAAGCAGGTGGTTCGCAGCTGTCAGCCTATCTCAGATTACTATCACAGGTCCCATGCAACCACAGGAGAATGTCTCCCATTGCGTAATACTGCTCTCACCCTGCGTCCGTGGCGCGCTGTGCGTTTCGAGCCGTCATTGATCTCCATGACAGTGTTTGTGGCGACGACCATCGACTATTGTAACAAATATGTGATTCACCCGAAGAGCCGACATATTTCAACTGATCGGTGTCCCATACCCACTGCAATCGTAATTGACGATGTCGTTGAGTCAACATTTGAACACGTAGGGATGGTCTGCTGCGGAGCTTCATGTTCAACGATGTACGATGACTGGTGTGCTATTGGCAGAGATGCCACAGATCACTAACTATCCTACTTTACAGAGCAGACAACCCTCCGAACCCCACGTTCTGTAAAGGTGGTTCAAATGGCTCTGAGCACTATGGGACTTAACTTCTGAGGTCATCAGTCCCCTAGAACTTAGACCTACTTAAACCTAACTAACATAAGGACATCACACACATCCATGCTCTAGGCAGGATTCGAATCTGCGACCGTAGCGCCTAGAACCGCTCGGCCACTCCGGCCGGCGTTCTGTGAAGAGTCGTGGTCATTCGCCAACCATTTAGCGACTAATAGTAGTTTCACTGTCCTACCTCTTATCGTAGATGTTCACGATAGTAACACGTTAACATTCGACCAGCGTCGCCGTTTTCGAGATAATAGTTCACAGGCTCTGCTTAACAATAATCTGCCCTTTGTCAAAGTCGCTTATCTCAACGGATTCCCCCATTTTCAGCCCATATCTTCGCTAGGGTGATCCCCCCATCCGTTTCTGCTGCACTTGTATACTTTAGTTACTGCGTCACGTGCCAGCAACGCCACCAGGCGGCATCCAGCGTGGTCATAATGTTTTGGCTTATCTGTGTATGTTCTTGCCCTCCCCACGGAATTTACCGTTCATTTTCTGGAAAATGTGTAACTGCACAGATTTCATGTTATGAGTCCGCTCGGTCTGGGGCGCCTTGCCTCGGTTCGCGCGGCTCCCCCCGTCGGAGGCTCGAGGCCTCAAATGGTTCAAATGGCTCTGAGCACTATGGGACTTAACTACTGAGGTCATCAGTCCCCTAGAACTTAGAACTACTTGAACCTAACTAACCTAAGGACATCACACACATCCATGCCCGAGGCAGGATTCGAACCTGCGAACGTAGCGGTCACGCGGTTCCAAACTGACGCGCTTAGAACCGCACGGCCACACCGGCCGGCCTCGAGGCCTCCCTTGGGCATGTGTGTGTGTGCTGTCCTTAGGTTAGTTAGTTTGAGTTAGATTAAGTAGTGTGTAAGCCTAGGGACCGATGACCTCAGCAGTTTGGTCGCATAGAACTTGCCACAAGTTTCCAATTTCCATGTTATGATTTGTGCGCGTTTCCCGTGTGTGAGTAAGCTAATTATTACAGTGTTTGTCTTGTCTGTTCCTCATGTGAAATACACTGCAATAAATTGTACTCTCAGTTAGCGCTCCTTCACTTCTGCACATCAGCAAAACCACACCCTCGACTCACTTGTTATGCACACCCCTATCCTTTCCATTTCCTTTGCTCACAGTTCATTACATACTTCTGAATCGTAGGGGGGAGATTTGCGCATTGAAAAGGTTCACTCGATCCAGGTCAAAGCCACTTCATATGTTTAGGACTAACCCAATGGCATTAAACTGGCGACCCTGCAGGATCTTATCATTAGGTAATTTTCTGATTGCGCCAGACAAGTGCCATATTAAATTGGCGTCGATGCTTCTAAAGTTTACTTTTTCCGATGACCAATCTTCAGTTCGAGTCAGAGAAGTTGCGTCTTACATTTAACTGGTTACTCTTTTAGTCAGGGAAGTCCCGTGGTGCACTTAACTGGAGGAATCAATTAAATCTTTTGCCATTAAGTTAATCTGTTCACACTAAACAATTTTGTTTGTCTAAAATTTTGATCATCGTTCTGTTTTTGAGTCCTTCCTCGGTCGATGTGATCATTTTTCGTGATCATTTTTGCTTATTGTGAAGTCTTTTGGACATATCAGTCGAGGCAGAGAGGAATTTAGTGCCAATGTTTGTCAAAACCTTTCCGGTTTATGGTTAACGTTTCCTTAAAGGGGATGAAAATTATTAAGCTGATTGCGCAGTTTTGTTTAACCCATGTGGTTTCCTTTTCAGGTTTTGTCTTTTCTCTGATGTTTGTTTGTGTTTTTGTATTCTAATCTTCACTGGTCCAGCGTTGTAATATTTTGGAAAGGTGTTCTGATGTGTGGTATTTATGAGATGGTATTGAAAATATGTACATACTAAATAGGAGATATCAACGTCAACTCCAAGCTATCAGTTTGCACCAAGTGTTTGATCTGTATACAGACGGTATAGCTATCTTACTGGAAGTTGTGGAGAGTGTGCATGGTTGAACCTGAGAAAGCAGAAGTACAGTATGTATCACTGATGTTTGGGGAGGTGTAGGAAGGCTGAGAGGAAATAGAGAAGACGCGCATGCTTGCATAATGTGAATGAAGATGTAGTAATTTTAGGTAAGAAGTTTCAACTAACATAATATAGGCATACGCAGATAATTCGAAGTCTGCAGAGCGTGAGTTATTACTGTGGAGCACAAAATAGCCAGACCACCGAAAAGTCAACTGGAGATCAGGAACCACAATTCCCACTTCTCCTTCTTGGTGCGCTTTATGGTACTGAACAAGGGTTTTGGTGTTACCATCGAGCGTTGCCTTCGGTTAGTATTAGGGTACGTGATTTGCAAGTACTGTGTGTGGTCAATGCAACGTTGCATTCCTAGTAAGGAGCACGTTACTGCTGAGGTGCTTCATTATATACAGGGTGGTCCATTGATACTGACCGGGCCCAATATCTCACCAAATAAGCATCAAACGAAAAAACTACAAAGAACGAAACTCGTCTAGCTTGAAGGGGGAAACCAGATGGCGCTATGGTTGGCCCGCTAGATGACGCTGCCATAGATCAAACGGATATCAACTGCGTTTTTTTTTTAAAATAGGAACCCCCATTTTTATTACATATTAGCGTAGTACGTAAAGAAATATGAATGTTTTAGTTGGACCACTTTTTTCGCTTTGTGATAGATGGCGCTGTAATAGTCATAAACGTATAAGTACGTGGTATCACGTAACATTCCGCCAGTGCGGACGGTGTTTGCTTCGTGATACATTACCCGTGTTAAAATGGACCGTCTACCAATTGCGAAAAAGGTCAATATCGTGTTGATGTATGGCTATTGTGATCAAAATGCCCAACGGGCGTGTGCTATGTATGCTGCTCGGTAACCTGGACGACATCATCCAAGTTATTTAAGGAAACAGGAAGTGTTCAGCCACATGTGAAACGTCAACCACGAGCTGCATCAACTGATGATGCCCAAGTAGGTGTTTTAGCTGCTGTCGCGGCTAATCCACACATCAGTAGCAGACAAATTGCGCGAAAATCGGGAATCTCAAAAACGTCGGGGTTGAGAATGCTATATCAACATCGATTGCACCCGTACCATATTTCTATGCACCAGGAATTGCAAGGCGACGACTTTGAACGTCGTGTACAGTTCTGCCACTGGATACAAGAGAAATTATGGGACGATGACAGATTTTTTGCACGCGTTCTATTTAGCGACGAAGCGTCATTCACCAACAGCGGTTACATAAACCGGCATAATATGCACTATTGGACAACGGAAAATCCAAGATGGCTGCAACAAGTGGAACATCAGCGACCTTGGTGGGTTAATGTATGGTGCGGCATTGTGGGAGGAAGGATAATTGTCCCCCATTTTATCGATGGCAATCTAAATGGTGCAATGTATGCTGATTTCCTACGTAATGTTCTACCGATGTTACTACAAGATGTTTCACTGCATGACAGATGGCGATGTACTTCCAACATGGTGCGTGCGGTTGAAGCGGTATTGAATAGCATATTTCAGGACAGGTGGATTGGTAGTCGAAGCACCATACAATGGACCGCGTGGTCACCGGATCTGACGTCCCCGGATATCTTTCTGTGGGGAAAGTTGAAGGATATTTGCTTTCGTGATCCACCGACAACACCTGACAACATGCGTCAGCGCATTGTCAATGCATGTGCGAACATTACGGAAGGCGAACTACTCTCTGTTGAGAGGAATGTCGTTACACGTATTGCCAAATGCATTGATGTTGACGGACATCATTTTGAGCATTTATTGCATTAATGTGGTATTTACAGTAATCACGCTGTAACAGCATGTGTCTCAGAAATGAAAAGTTCGCAAAGGTACATGTATCACATTGGAACATCCAAAAAAAATTGTTCAAACGTAGCTACGTTCTGTATTATAATTTAAAAAAACTACCTGTTACCAACTGTTCGTCTAAAATTGTGAGCCTTATGTTTGTGACTATTACAGCGTCATCTAACACAAAGCGAAAAAAGTGGTCCAACTAAAACATTCATATTTCTTTACGTACTATACGAATATGTAATAAAAAATGGGGGTTCCTATTGTAAAAAACGCAGTTGAAATCCGTTTAACCTATGTCAGTCCGATCTATCGGGACAACCATGGCGCCATCTGGTTTCACTATTCAAGCTAGGCAAGTTTCGTTCTTTGTAGTTTTTTCGTTTGACGCTAATTTCGTGAGATATTTGGCCCTGTCACGATCAATGGACCACCCTGCATATGCTCACTTTAGGGGGAAAAAAGCCACCACGAAGGAGTTATCCGAATGAGAAGGAAATCCGTAGACGTGACGTACATGTGTAGACAAACAAATGATTACGATTTCAGAGAAGTTGGAGGATTTATTCAAGAGAAAGAGCTTCAATAATTGATCAAGTAGATAACGCGCTGGTTGAAAAAAATGGTTCAAATGGCTCTGAGCACTATGGGACTTAACATCTGAGGTTATCAGTCCCCTAGAACTTAGAACTACTTAAACCTAACTAACCTAAGGACATCACACACATCCATGCCCGAGGCAGGATTCGAACCTGCGACCGTAGCGGTCGCGCGGTTCCAGACTGAAGCGCCTAGAACCGATCGGCCACAACGGCCGGCGCGCTGGTTCACCTGCGGCCAGAATGTAAGCAGTTACTCGGCCTGGTACTGACTGATAGAGTTGTTGGACGTCCACCTGAGAAAAATTGTGCCAAATTATGTTGATTTGGTGCGTTAGATCGTCAAAATCCCGAGATGGTTTGGGGGGCCCTGCCTGTAATGATCCGAACGTTCTCAATTAGGGAGAGATCCGGAGACCTTGCTGGCCAAGGTAGAGTTTGGCAAGCACAAAGACAAGCAGTAGAGACTCTCGCCGCGTGTGGGCGGGCTTTATCTTGCTGAAATGTGAGCCCAGGATGGCTTCCCAGGAAGGGCAACTAAACGGGGGATAGAATGTCGTCGAC
Organism: Schistocerca cancellata; assembly: GCF_023864275.1. NCBI lineage: Eukaryota > Metazoa > Arthropoda > Insecta > Orthoptera > Acrididae > Schistocerca > Schistocerca cancellata. Next base: position 753,243,263 of record NC_064629.1, on the reverse strand, counting down.
GTACCACTGTGCTGTAAAGATGCTGCAGATGACAACGAAAGCGAAAATACTATGTAATGAAATGGCACCCCAAACATCATTCCCGGTTGTCAGGCCGTAGGCGGGTGAGTGTCAGATCGATATCCCCCCACAGTTCAGGGCGTCCCCAGACACGTTCTCGCTGGTCATTGGGGCTCAGTTCGAAGCGGGACTCATCACTGGTGACAATTATTCTTCATTCACTGAGTTTCAATGCGGAAGACGTGTCTGGAGACGCCCCTGACAGCAGTGGGATATCAGCCTGATTGTCGTCCGTCATGCAGATCGACTAGCAGGAATGGCGGTCTGGGGTGCCATTTCATTTCAAAGCAGAGCCCCTTTGGTTGTCATGCGCGCAACGTTGTAGCACAGCGCTACATCGATGATATTTTATGTCTCGTTATGCTGCCCTTCATGGCAAGCCATCCTGGGTTTATATTTTAGCAAGATAGTTACCACCCGCACACAGCTTGTCTTCATGCTTGCCAAACCCTACCTTTGCCACCAAGATCGCCGGATCTCTCCACAGTTGAGAATGCTTGGAGCATTATAGTCAGAGCCTCCCAAACAGCCCGGGATTCTGACGATCTAACGCGCCATTTCGATAGAATTTGGCACTATATCCTTCAGAAGGATATCCAGCAACTCTGTCAATCAGTGCAAAGCCGAATAACTACTCGCATAACAGCCAGAGGTGAACCAACGTGTTATTTACTTGCTCAATTTGTAAAACTGTTTCTCTTGAATAAATCACCTAATTTTTCTGAAATTGTAATCATTTGTTTATCTGTACACATACATCACATCTACGAGCCGGCCACTGTGGCCGAGCGGTTCTAGGCGCTTCAGTCCGGAACCACGCGACTGCTGCGATCGCAGGTTCGAATCCTGCCTCGGGCATGGATGTGTGTGATGTCCTTAGGTTAGTTAGGTTTACGTAGTTCTACGTCTAGGGGACTGATGACCTCAGATGTTAGTGCTTAGAGCCATCACATCTACGCATTTCCGCCTCATTCGGATAATTCCTTCGTGGTGCGTCGTAATCGAGTAGTAATGGATCTATCTTCCTGTTTATGTGGAGAAACGCTACACTATTTACACTGAGGGTCAACTGCCGTTCCACAGACCAACAGTGAACCAATATTTCTTTCTTACTAATGGTTTCGACTGGTATTTTGTGTTCACTAGCTGTATTAAATTTCTTAGTAACAAGATTAATTTACTGTTGCTTACTTGTATGTTTCCAGGTATGAATTCATATTTAAATGGTATCTGCTTAATTCCCACTACAAGCCCTCAAAGTATGTAATGGAAATATAGAAAGCCCTTTTATAAGAATGTTTTTTATGACACCATAATTATTATCGAGGATTACACTCTCTGAATCTTGCTCCAGCTTCCCATTCACTGAACTTCATACTTTTCAGGGATGCTCCACATCTCATCTTTCTTGGAGCGCAGCAGAATTTCTAGTACTCGAGTTTCTGCCACTCTTGGTCGACGTGCTTCACATTTTTTCCAGTATTTTATTATTTCTTCACTCGTACTTGTTATTTTTCTAGTATCTGCTTTTATTTTGCTTTCTAATAGTGCATCTTCAACCACTCTTCTTGAAAGCCACACTGTACATTTTGTATCCTTTTTTCTTTCACATTCGTCGTGTAATGACTGATGCTTAAGAAGCTTTTAGAATTTCAGTATTGATTCTCTTCCAGTATTGCTAATACTCTTCTCACTGTGTCACACAAGCACTGAATTGCCTGTAGCTTTCTGTTTATTCCTCTTATTAGCGTCAGATCTGGACAAACCTGCCCACTCTTGAGCTCAGATTGTCACGTTCTCAGTCAGTACCAATGGAAATACTGCGTTTGTACTAGGCAACTTGTGGTGGGGTAGTGAGTGTCGTGCTCAAACCCCGTTATTCACCTGGCGTATCCTCTTCACTAATTTCGAAATAATAAATGGCAACAACGACCAACGCACAACACAAAGCATTCGGTAATGGCTACCCTAGTTGTTTGCTAGTGTTAACAGTACCGTAAACGAGGTAGGACATGTCTGTCATTTTAGGAGAACACTCCCCAACTAAAACTGCCGTATTAAAGTGTCCGCACAGTAGTTACACTGAGTACCCTCTGTCACTCACCGTTGACAGGTTGGAGAATTCAGACGGCGATGTACATTATTTTGCATAGGATGAAACTTCTTGGCATATTAAAACTGTGTACTAGACATTTTGCCAGTTTTCTATCAGTAACGAAAACAAAACATGAACTGTGTATGTAGTGAATGGTTCAAATGGCTCTGAGCACTATGGGACTTAACTTCTGAGGTCATCAGTCCTTATAACTTAGAACTACTTAAACCTAACTAACCTAAGGACATCACACACCTCCATGCCCGTGGCAGGATTCGAACCTGCGACTGTAGCGGTCGCGCGGTTCCAGACTGTAGCGCCTGGAACCGCTCGGCCACTCCAGCCGGCCGAACTATATGAAGTATATATAGTATGTAGTGAAGCATCGAAAAAATTTTAGTTCCGTATGTTAGTGAAAATGCCTTTGAAATTACGAAACAGTCTTACAGAGAACTATGCAAAAAGTACAAATGTATATGTACAGCATCCATATTAAGAAACATGATCCCGGGCAGTTTCTGTACGCTGGGTGCAGCTGTTTCGGGTGTCTAGAATGCGATTTTGTAAACATCTTTACGGCAACGCCTCTTCATAGATCTACAAACGGCTATCGTTTTCGTCTACAGCCGTTTGTGCTGCTTCGCAGTTGAAAACTGTCAAAAGCGCTGCCTGGTGTCAGGGATTTCCCGTCAGATCATTGACGTTAAGCTCTGTGGGGCTGGGCTAGCACTTGGATGGGTGACTATCCGGTCTGCCAGGCGCTGCTGGCAACGGGGTGCACTCAGCAGTTGTGAGGCGAACTGAGGAGCTACTTGATTGAGAAGTAGCGGCTCGTAAACTGACATACGGTCGGGAGAGCGGTGTGCTGACCACATGCCCCTCCGTATCCGCATCAGTGACGCATGTGGGGTGAGGATGACACGGCGACCGGTCGGTACCGTTAGGCCTTCGGGGCCTGTTACGGGCAGAGTGTAGTAGTTTTTAGTAGTAAAGAATAACTGTATTAAAACTTCATGCATGATGCAGCAGCCGGCCGCGTTGGCCGAGCGGTTCTAGGCTCTTCAGTCCGGAACCGCGCGAGCGCTACGGTCGCAGGTTCGAATCCTGCCTCGGGCATGGATGTGTGTGATGTCCTTAGGTTAGTTAGGTTTAAGTAGTTCTAAGTTCTAGGGGACTGATGACCTCAGATGTTAAGTCCCATAGTGCTCAGAGCCATTTGAACCATTTTTGAACCATGATGCGGCATTTTTTCACTTATCTCGGTGTTTATGACGTCATATCTCTTGAACTATGTGCTGGACTCGGGTAGGCGCGCCGGGCCTGGATCGAATCCGTCCAGCGGATTAACGACGAGGGCCGGTCTGCCGGCCAGCCTGGATGTGGTTTTTAGGCGGTTTTCCACATCCTGCTAGGTGAATACCGGGCTGGTCCCCACGTTTCGCCACAGTTACACGACTCACAGACATTTGAAGACGTTCGCACTATTGCATGGCTTACACTAGACACAGACAGCGGCAGTGGTCTAATTCCGTTCCGGGGGGTTCGGGGTGGCGGCAGGAAGGGCATACGGCCACCCTCTGCCACTAACACTGGCAAATCAATAGTAACAAGGCCGACCCCGCGTTGAGCGGGACAAACGCCCAGAGAAAGAAGAAAGCAAGAAAATCTCTTAAACTATGTGTCGTACAATGATACACAGGAAATTCAGAGAATCTCCTTTACAAACTTCTAGGACTTGTAGAGGGGTTTGAATTGGACCGTACCGTTTTCGTGCTACAATCATCTGAAAACATGGTAACGCGACCACTTTTACAAATAATTTATTAAGCTTGGCCCAGTATATCACTTGTTTTACAATTCCACTCATTAATAACCAAAGAAACAAAAAGGAACTTAATCAGTTTTTCACAAACTTTTTTTGAATAACGACGAGGGCCAGTCTGCCGGCCAGCCTGGATGTGGTTTTTAGGCGGTTTTCCACATCGCGCTAGGTAAATACCGGGCTGGTCCCCACGTTCCGCCACAGTTACACATTTATACATTTATACATTATACAATACATTACATTATACATTACATTGCATACATTATACATTTATTCTTTTTTTACAGTTAAGCTCCTGTCCTTGAAGCACCACAGTCACAGCTGCTAGCGGTGAAGGTACCGCTTTCTGGAAGCCGTGTCCGCCTCCGCAGAGTAGCGGTAGCGTTTCCCACTACCACGCAAGGGGGCCCGCGTTCGATTCCCGGCAGGGGACTGGGTGTTGCGTGTCCTTCATCATCACTGATCCGAAAGTCGCCGAAGCGGCGTCAACTAAGGAGGACTTGCAATACGGCGACCGAATTCCCCCCCATGGGGCCTCCCGGCCAACAATGCCATACGATCATTTCCATTTCTGGAATCCGTTGCGTAATTATGGCGAAAAGGGTAAGTGACGGAGGCAGACGTTGTGGATAAAGGCGACGAGCAGCTCTTCCGTTACCCTGAGCTTCGCCACACAGAAGGATCGTATCGGTGTATTCTGTAAACGTGTACTCAACCATGTTGCTCTAAAACTCACAGACATGTGAATGAGGCTCGACCCAAGCAAGAGAGGTAGGATATACGTCAGCCAAATGACATCAGCCGATCTGAGATAAGCACCTCTCCCCTGCCCCCGCCCTCCCACCACGACTACCTTGTTGCATATCTACCTCGCAAACACGTTTTCAAACAAACGTGTAACAGTACGAGCCGGCCGCTGTGGCCGAGCGGTTCTAGGCGCTTCAGTCCGAAACCGCGCTGCTGCTATGGTTGCAGGTTCGAATCCTGCCTCAGGCATGAATGTGTGTGATGTCTTTAGGTTAGTTAGGTTTAAGTAGTTCTAAGTCTAGGGGACCGATGACCTCAGATGTTAAGTCTCATAGTGTTTAGAGCCATTTGAACCATTTTTTGAAACAATACGTGTCCAGACACGGCTCCTATCCAAAATATTATGTACTCACTCCCCTCTATAAGTCCTAGAAGTTTGTAACTGGAAATTGCGAACACCCTGTATTTTTGGCGAAGAGTTCTCGGGCTTCCAGCCGGGTGGCGGTGTCTTCAAACTGCGACGTTTCGACGAGAGACATACTCGTCATCTTCTGGAGAAGTGAGAAGAGGACGAGTATGTCACTCGTCGAAACGTCGCAGATTGAAGACACCGCCACCCGGCTGGAAGCCCGAGAACTCGTCGCCAGCTGTATACGCCGGGAAAGCATACATTCACACCCTGTATTTTTGTTAATACGTTCAGCGACAGATGGGAACTGTGGTGTCACCGCCAGACACCACACTTACTAGGTGGTAGCCTTTAAATCGGCCGCGGTCCGCTAGTATACGACGGACCCGCGTGTCGCCACTGTCAGTGATTGCAGACCGAGCGCCGCCACACGGCAGGCCTAGTGAGACGTCCTAGCACTCGCCCAGTTGTACAGCCGACTTTGCTAGCGATGCTACACTGACAATTACGCTCTCATTTGCAAACACGATAGTTAGCATAGCCTTCAGCTACGTCATTTGCTACGACCTAGCAAGGCGCCATGACCAGTTTATATTGAGATTATATAATGTATCAAGAAGAGCGATGTTCACCAATTGTGGATTAAAGTTAAGTATTCTACCAGTTACTCTTGTTTGGCTAGTCTTATTTCTCTGACCTGTTCCAGACCTCACGCCAGCCTGCGTGAGCTTAAACGCGTGCTATTCGGCTACAAGTCATAGTGGATTGGCTGTCGGGTCAGTCCACTACAGGAACACTGTCTGCAAAATGTGTTACGAACAGAGTTAGCGGAAAAGAAGTAATAAATTTAAACGCCATGCGCAGTGCCACAGTTTTTCACGTATTTCGGTGTTTATGACGTCATATCTCTTGAACTACGTGTGGTACCACGATACACTTTTGTAGGTGCATTTAGCGGTATGTGTGGATACTGCCTGCGAAATTATTGCGAACGCAGTTATAGCACAGAAATAATACATTTAAACGTCATGCATTATGCGGCAGTTTTTCATGAATCTCATTGTTTATGACATCATACATCTTGAACTGTGATAGGTAAGTGGTTCTTATCACCACAACGATTGTTCCGTGACAGTAAGGATATGTGTGCCAAGCTTGATTGAAATCAGTATAGTGGTTTAGGAGGAATTGTGGTATGCAAACACACACACACACATCCATCAATTTTATATTATGCATGAATTTCTATTACTTCAGTCACTTGTTAGTAATGAAAATGAAATGATCGTATGGCATTTAGTGGCCGGGATATCACCTTCGGGGTAGGCGGTTACGCTACCGCTGCGCTACGGAGGCGGACACCTTTTGCTAATATTCAATTATGACGGCAGGTTTCGGCAGCATGCTGCCATTATCAGGTGCATTACAGTTACACGGACATTATATTAATCTGAATTGTGATGAGGTTCATTTACTGGGCATGCCACTGAAGTTATGTATCGAAATATAACCTTGTAGAGGAAGATACATTCATAGTATGCTTAACTGCTAAGACAAACTACTTTCAGTTGCTAAGATAGTACTTACAATGAAGATGAAACTTTTTCTGTATAAATGTACTTAAGTCAATGGTACATACTAAATGATATAATTATTTCGATTAGACGTTTTTTTTTATTTTTTAATAAAATGAGCATTAAGCATTGAAGAAATTTATTATGTTGCTTTCTAGTTTACCATTTAGCAACCTGTCACCATGTGTTGTACAATGAATAAAAATTTCTAATTTTTAATCTGACAAAAAGTTTCAAATCAGTGCAGACGTCTGGATAAGACGTTCGAAATTTCAGAAAAAAGAAGGGAGAAGGAAGAATCACAATTTAACTTTGTTTCGGCAACTTCCTGATTAGAGGCGGGAAATAAACTTGAATAGGAGAAGGTTTGGAGAGCAAATCGGCCGAGACCTTTCCAAAGGAAGCATTCAGGCTTTCACCATAATAGTTCCAGAGAAAAAACTGAAACCCAGATCTGTACGTCCGGGCCCTAATTTCAGCCCTGATTCTCCCGGAAGTGTCGTAACTAGGGCGCTATCTCATTAGAATTTAACAGCAGGTGTGTGTGGTCGAGTGGAATGGGTGTGGTTTTCCGTTCCCTCGTTTCTGTGCGATGCATTTCATTAGAAATAGTACATTTATTGCACGCAGTTACGCAAATAGGCATGGCAGCAGACTGCTCAGTATTTCTAGCAATCCAGCTAGCTCGAACAAGAAAATAAAGTCGTGCCAATAGTGAATGGCAAGAGATCTCAGACAGGGCAGAAACAGAGAAGAGAAAAATCAGTTCCCTCTAGCATAAAAGAAAGATCAACGATGTCGTATTTCTTACCACCGCGGGAGCAATACACTACCTATCGGGATATGGCCATATTCAAGATATTTACAATAAATGTGGAAACGCAGCGCAGACATCTATGAATGTGGAACATTCAGCACCACGGACCACATCGTCTAGGAGTGTACCAACAGACCAGATATTACAGACAAATACAGGAATGTCGGTGGTATTGCACCAGTCTATAGCATATTAAGGAATGAGAAACTGTGGCAAAACCTGTACTTGGTGACAGCCAAAAAATTAGCTTACGAACTACAAACGTACAAGGGCGAAATACAGCCTAGATGACGCTACACATTATGACAACGAGACACACTAACACGGAACTCCCAACTACAACGTCATTCCGGAAGCGGAGAGGAGATGTACGCTAGGGAAGGACAAGGAAGGAGTTCCTGAGACCTTAACAATCATCTCTCCTCCAATGGCAATGCCATCTTCAACGTCACGGTAGCGCAGCTCTTACGAAAACTGAGTTATGCCTCAGCGCGCCAGCAGTTAACAAACCAGCCAGAAGAAGAAAAACAAGTTATGCTTCTGACAGCAAGTACAGTAGTGTAGTGTAGTATAGTGTTGTATAATGTAGTGTAGAAGTATGAATTACAAAATATGTGATGTAGCAATAGGGTGCAGAACAGCAGCGCAGTAGCATGTGACTTCTGTGTTCCGGACGACCGACCGTATATCTGCGTGCCAGAGGATCAAAGGATAATATGTAGACTTTTCTTCCTTAACATAAATCACTTTTTCTCTGCCTTTCTCTGTTTATCTCTGTCTCTCTCTCTTTCTCCCTCTCCCTGCCTGTCGATTTTCCTGCATTCCAATCATTTTACTTTCCTTAAACAGTAAAATGCTTAAATCTACTAATACATTTGAAATTTTAAGTTCAGATATTATGTTTTATTTTCGTACACACAACTTCAAGTGCAAGATTTGGCCTATTTTAGTAAGTACATAACAGGATGAAAGAAAATAGCAAATAATGAAGCTAGCTGCTTGTGTTGGCGGAGTGTTCTGCTTATAGCCAGCACTGGTGGTTGTAATTTTGAGTACTGTTTGTAATATACAATTACTTCACGCAATCGGTCATCTACCAAAAATTTTGTGCATTCCTCAAATGAATAAAGAGGAAGTACCAAATGATATCTGATAATTAGATCAGTAGTTTTCAACAGTTCGCACCATAATACCAAGGAGTGATACCGAATAAGACGACTAGTAAAATTAGGAGTAGGGAAGGGTAATGGAATTTGGACTTGTCGGAAGGGTTCTAGGAAAGTGCATAACGTCTGCAAAGGGTTCGCATACAAGACCCGGGGACAAAAAATTATACAGTATTGTTCCGGCATTTGTAGACAAATGCATCATAGGAATACATCATAGGAATTCGGAGACGTGTTGCTAGGATCATAACAGGAAGATGTAACCCATATGAAAGGGTAAGGGGAATGCTTGAGGAACTTAAATGCGAAGCATTAGAAAAAAGGGAACTGCAAAGGGTTCGCATACAAGACCTGCGGGTAACAAATTATACAGTATTGTTCCGGCATTTGTAGACAAATGCATCATAGGAATACATCATAGGAATTCAGAGACGTGTTGCTAGGACCATAACAGAAAGATGTAACCCATATGAAAGGGTAGGAGGAATGCTCGAGGAACTTAAAATGGGAAGCATTAGAAAAAAGGCAACGTAGTTCTCGCAAATGCCTGTTGGGTAAATTTAGAGAAGCACTATTCCAGTAAGACTATGCAGTCATTCTCATACATCTCGCGCAGAGATTGTGACAATTAGAGAGATGAGGGAGCGTGTAGTATTTTTCCCTCTCTCAATATGCCAACGGGATATCGCTGATACTGGTACGAAGCGCCCTACGATGAGTACTGTGGCTTGCGGTCTGTATACAGGGTTTTTCCGTAAGAGTGTGCAAAAATGTAACAGGACGTAGGGAATGCTCCACCGAACAATTTGAGGTACGGAACCTGAGGTCAGAGAACCCAGCTGAGATCTGGAAGTAAAGTTGTCTACCGCTTTGTTTAGCATTACTGTTTTCCAGCTTATTTACGACTAGCATGCGTACAAGTTTACATGCACATTCTTTATTTCCTGCAAGAAAAAAGGAGGACGAGCCTGATTACCAGGAAGTCACGATGCAGGTTTTGTTTACTTTACTTGTCCATAAGGTGGCTCTGTTGTATCGTATTTACGTTGTTCCATGACAGAACGTGCTATGAATCAACGACAGGCCTATTCATGACGCAGTGACCGAGCGAGGTGGCGCAGTGGTTAGACACTGGACTCGCATTCGGGAGGACGACGGTTCAGTCCCGCGTCCGGCCATCCTGATTTAGGTTTTCCGTGATTTCCCTAAATCACTCCAGGCCAATGCCGGGATGGTTCCTCCGAAAGGGCACGGCCGACTTCCTTCCCCATCCTTCCCTAATCCGATGAGACCGATGACCACGCTGTCTGGTCTCCTTCCCCAAACCAACCAACCAACCAATCAACCATGACGCAGTGTTATTCAGAGTACAGTACGATGGAGCAGTACCGATACAGTATTTCCTGGTCGTTGGATTGGAACGGGAGTACCCATTCCATGGCCCGCGAGGTCACCTGAGCTGAATCCCCTTGGTTATTTCCTAAGCGAATATCTAAAGTCGCTTGTGTATGAGCCACCAGTGGTTACGGAGGTGGAGTTAGTTGCCACAATTGTAGCTGCCTGTGATCTGATTCGAAATACACAAGGAATATTTGTCAGGATGCGTCAGAATCTTGTTCGCCGATGTCATGCTTGCACTGAGATTGATGGCTGTCAGATCCAGCACATGTTGTAAGATACAGTGCAAATGGTACGCTCATTGTGTCAACGATGGTATTTGCAGTTAAATAATGTAAAGAAAAAAGTACACACTAATGTGATTTTATTCCTATTATCTTCTAAAGCTGGCTCCTCCGACGTCAGGTTCCGTGCCTCAAATTGTACAGAGGAGCATTCTCTATGTCCTGTTAAATTTTTGTACGCTGTTACGGAAGCGTCCTGTATGTGAGCTGTTAGCAAATGGAAAAGAACCCTCTCTCAATTTGCGTTCGTAGGGCACCTTCTGTTTATGAGAAACGAAATCCGAGCGAGGAAGCACAGCGGTTTGACATTTGAATCACATGGGGGAAGACAGCGGTTCAAATACCCGATCGATTCTCCAGCTTTAGGTTTTCTGTGCTTTCCCTAAAACACTTCAGGCAAATACCGGGTCATTTCCTTTGAAAACGATGCGGTCGATTTCCTTTCCATTGCGAAAGGAAAATTGGGGCTTAAGGTCCTGTCGACAACGAGGTCATTAGAGACGTGGCACAAGCTCGGTTTGAGGGAGTGTGGGGAAAGGAATGGGCCGTGCCTTTCAAAGGAACAATACCGGCATCCTTTCAACGGAACCCATCCCGGCATTTACCGGAAGCTACACTACTGGCCATTAAAATTGCTACACCACGAAGATGACGTGCTTCAGACGCGAAATTTAACCGACAGGAAGAAGATGCTGTGATATGCAAATGATTAGCTTTTCAGAGCATTCACACAAGGTTGGCGCCGGTGGCGACACCTACAACGTGCTGACATGAGGAAAGTTTCCAACCGATTTCCCATACAAAAACAGCAGTTCACCGGCGTTGCCTGGTGAAACGTTGTTGTGATGCCTCGTGTAAGGAGGAGAAATGCGTACCATCACGTTTCCGACTTTGATAAAGGTCGGATTGTAGACTATCGCGATTGCGGTTTATCGTATCGCGACAATGCTGCTCGCGTTGGTCGAGATCCAATGACTGTTAGCAGAATATGGAATCGGTGGGTTCATGAGGGTAATACGGAACGCCCTGCTGGACCGCAACGGCCTCGTATCACCAGCAGTCGAGATGAAAGGCATCTTATCCGCATGGCTGTAACGGATCGTGCAGCCACGTCTCGATCCCTGAGTCAACAGATGGGGACGTTTGCGAGACAATAACCATCTGCACGAACAGTTCGACGACGTCTGAAGCAGCATGGACTATCAGGTCGGAGACCATGGCTGCGGCTACCCTTTACGCTGCATCACAGACAGGAGCGCCTGCGATGGTGTACTCAACGACGAACCTGGGTGCACGAATGGCAAAACGTCATTTTTTCGGATGAATCGAGGGTCTGTTTACAGCATCATGATGGTCGCATTCGTGTTTGGCGACATGGCGGTGAACGCACATTGGAAGCGTGTATTCGTCATCGCCATACTGGCGTATCACCCGGCGTGATGGTATGGGGTGCCATTGGTTACACGTCTCGGTCACCTCTTGTTCGCATTGACGGCACTTTGAACAGTGGGCGTTACATTTCAGATGTGCTACGACCCGTGGCTCTACCCCTCATTCGATCCCTGTGAAACTCTACATTTCAGCAGAATAATGCGCGACCGCATGTTGCAGGCCCTGTACGGGCCTTTCTGGATACAGAAAATGTTCGACTGCTGCCCTTGCCAGCACATTCTCCAGATCTCTCACTAATTGAAAACGTCTGGTCAATGGTGGCCGAGCAACTGGCTCATCACAATACGATAGTCACTACTCTTGATGAACTGTGGTATCGTGTTGAAGCTGCATGGGCAGCTGTACCTGTACACGCCATCCAAGCTCTGTTTGACTCAGTGCCCAAAAGACGTATCAAGGCCGTTATTACGGCCAGAGGTGGTTGTTCTGGGTACTGATTTCTCAGGATCAATGCACCCAAATTGCATGAAAATGTAATCACATGTGAGTTCTAGTATAATATATTTGTCAGTGAATACTCGTTTATCATCTGCTTTTCTTCTTGGTGTAGCAATTTTAATGGCCAGTAGTTTATTTACGAAAATGTGAATGGTCGTAAGGGGAACTAAAACGGTGTATCCCCAAGTACGAGTCCTCTGCGCCATCTCACCAAGTATTTCGAATCCGACTCTGTGTCCCCTCTCTAACAACCTCATTGTCGACAGTACATTAAACCCTAAATTTCTTTCTTTCCTTTCTAAACAATAACGTGTCACCAGACCGTTAACACATAATTCAAGAACAGCATGTGTTTTATTTGTTGTAGTCCTGCTATCAGCGAGTTGTTGGCAATAGATAACACCCAGTCCAGGTTATTCCTTCTGCGGCGTCCTGTATATCGGTAAACGCTTAAAGTTATAGCAGACAAACTTCATATTTGCACGCTTCAAGCTTTGCGGTTTTCTCACCGCCAGCACGCTCAGTTTAAAAAAAAAGAAAGTTTTCACCGACAGAGCTCGTTACAACGGAAAGGAACGTCGACTACAGGCTAGACTGGGCCTTGTATTTGACGTTGCCCGCCTCTGTCGCCTGCCCCCTGCCTTTAGCTAAATTGCGCAACACCAGCTGACAGCTGCGCGTAACCTCGGCCTTGAGTGAGCATGTAAACCGCCGCTGCAGTTACGTATTCATCTCGCCTACTCGCTCCGAACGTCAACCTGGCTCAAGCACACTACAGCACCCAACTCAAACGTTTACCACATGACATCTTGAAACTCCTGGATCAAAGCAATCAGGCAAATTTCTTGACGTCCGATCAGCATTTTACTGAATACCACAACAATGCTATTAAGGAAAGTACTCTGTTCACTTTATCGGGAAGTTTTTTAAGGTCCAACTGCGTAATTGTTTACAATACCTCTTCATACGTTCACAGCGAACATGTGTTAATAGGACCAACACACCAGTGCTTGAGGGCTTCGCCGTCCCATATGTATTATTCCTACTGTTGAACTGCGCTTTTCTGCAGATTATTTTAGGAACCAACGTGCAAACTCCACTCGACGTGGAAAGTCCGCCGCACCATCTGTGGATGATGCGGATGCAACAACGATTCTCAAAACGGTTGTTTGGGTTATGTTCAAAGCTCGTAGGAAGACTGTCACCAATCGAATGTAACTCATTCTCTTCCAGATCGGATGTTCTGGCATAGCTCACTGGACCAGTATCTTCCATCCTGGCACGGCAGGACCCGTATTCTCGTAGGCACCTACATACATCTACATCTACATACATACTCCGCAAGCTACCCTACAGTGCATGGCTGGGGGTGCATTGTACCATTACCGATCCTTTGCTTTCCTGTTCTGCTAAACAGAGTGAGGGAAAAACGCTCGTCTGTGTGCCTCTGTACGAGCACTAGTTTCTGTTAACTTATGTCCGTTTTCCTTATACGAAATGTACGTTGGTAGCAGTAGGATTGTTCTGCAGCCAGCTTCAAATGTCAGTTCTCTAAATTTTCTGAATAGCGTTCCTCGAAAAGAAAGTCGCCTCCCGGTTAGGGATTCCCATTTGAGCTCCCAAAGTATCTCCGCAATACTTGTGTGTTGATCGAACAACATCCGCGCCAACACTCTGCAATCCACCACTCACGGGACCTAAATGGTTCAAATGGCTCTGAGCGCTATGGGACTTAACTTCTGAGGTCATCAGTCCCTTATAACTTAGAACTACTTAAACCTAACTAACCTAAGGACATCACACACGTCCATGCCCGAGGCAGGATTCGAACCTGCGACTGTAGCAGCTGCGCGGTTTCGGACTGAAGCGCCTAGAATCGCTCGGCCACTCCGGCCGGCCACGGGACCTACATAGGTCATAATGGCCAATAATAATAATATGCAATTCACTTCCTATGTGCAATTGCAGCACCACTCGGAGTTAGATGAATAGGTTCGCAATAATTGGGAACGACAGGAAACCTTCCGAATTCTGTAGACAAGTTGTGATTACAAGCATAGCGCAGAAGGCTCAATTTCAGCATGGCTACCGTCATGAAAGAAAATCGTCCATAGACAAAACAGCTGCTAAAGAAAAGCACGACACGATCAGATAATATCCGTAAGAGTTTCCGTTGGAAAAATCCGCCAGTCGTCAAATATTTTTTCACCGTTTTCTCCTGATTCTGAACGTTGGCCAGAACTCCATTAACGCTTGACAACACTGTGGATTAACTCAATGTTTATTTACAAACTTTAAGAACGACACAAATGTCGTACCGTTGGGTTACGGAAAGAAGGCACGGAACGAGACGTGCGAAAATAATTTGCACAGCGCCTACAGGGCGAAGGCTGATGAGAGTGGGGGTGGTTAGGAAAATTTCACCATCAGTGCTAGCCATCCACGGATGCCTATGCGCCTGCTACCGACCAGCGAGTAAGATAATTATATTTTACACACAAAAGTAAAAACGAATCTTTAAAAGCGCATCATTTCTATCAAAAATTATGAAATTAAGGAAGGCTGTTGTAATGCAGTTCTAGTGCAAGGAGTTGAAGAAAATGGCATTTGAGGCATTTATTAATTATGAATGACCATGAAGCATTATGTTGTAAGAAACTTGCAGCCAATGGTTGCAGTCTTGAACTGCAGGATTTTTACATCATATCAAATAAGATACTGTGTTGGCCACACCAAACTTTACCATGGATCAAGTGTTACGTTTATAAACACAGTTTCATTGATTATCAAATGAATTAATCACTTCCACCGCTGCATATTGTTATGATTGTAGCAATATGACAAATATCTGACCATTCTGTTTCTCTAGAACGCAACATTCTGCCATCTGAATAATTATTTTTCTCGCCGCACTGCGAATTACACTTTCCCTAGAATTCATTACACTTCTCGAGCGTGTAATAGATGACCTCGACGGGCCAGCGATGACTTTATCATCACTCATTATTTTGAAATACCTTTTCCCAGTTCAAAAAAAACAGCCGCTACTGTTAGATAGCTAAGATTAGCAGCAAAGGAAAAGGGAGAAGGCAGTCAGTATGAAACGTTCCGAATACTGTCGACACTACAAGGGTAATAAGCCACCTTATTTCCTTAACCAAACTGAATTATTCGACAAAACTTAAGGACGCGTACCGTATTATACCTGTCGTGAAATGGATAAAAGTGAGTAGCTATATGTTCTTTTATATTTGGCCATATGTTTTCCTAAAATATTATAGGACCGAACCGTAAACGTTCTATGGCGCACCAGTGCGCCCTGGCGCACACTTTGAGAACCACTGAATGGTTAATAACATATTACGAGTTCTCCAATGGTATACGTAACAGTACACGTATTTAGGCGAGTCCAGGTACGAAGACGTGCTGCCCTTGGCCAGAAACAGAAGATAAAACCCAGTGCACGGAATTTGGACAGCAGTTGCTCGCTTCGCCGGAGGACAGACAAAAAAATGGTTCAAATGGCTCTGAGCACTATGGAACTTAACATCTGAGGTCATCAGTCCCCTAGAACTTAGAACTACTTAAACCTAACTAACCTAAAGACATCACACACATCCATGCCCGAGGCAGGATTCGAACCTGCGACCGTAGCAGTCGCGGGATTCCGGACTGAAGCGCCTAGAACCGCACGGCCACCACGGCCGGCGAGGACAGACAATGCACCAAAAACGGCGGATTGTAAAACAGTCTGAAATATGGTTACTTACAGCTTTTAGAAATTCTACAGTAAATCACAGTTGCATAATAAAGAAAATCCGAATACACCTGCGACCCATCCAATGAAACAATCAAATTTTCAATAACTTAAAAACTGCAGAAGTTAATATTTTACAATAACTAAATCTTTTCACAATGAACCTTGGAATTAACTACGTTAAATCGCTTCATGTGACTTCAACAAATGACATCTCAGATGATAGCATTGCATTATAGCTACCATCGCTGAAAGTGTTGTAATTGTAACTATTTTATTAATTGATTTATTACGTTTTATATCTTTTTCATGCAAATGTTTGTCAGAACACCGTATCCTCCACAACAGCACATCTTGTTAGTTACATGTTCCATGACCATTTGAACGATTACTTTACGGAAATCATGTGGAATGAGTCATTTTACAGGATATGTATACATGATTAATGTTAACATTAAACTTTATTCCCAATCATCTTACTGCACTTAAAAACAAGTTCGATTTTTTTCTTTTTTTACCATGTACCACGTACAGTGAATATCAAGAATCCAGTAAAACATCAGATCTCCGATATCGCTGCGGCCGGAAAAAAATCCTGCAAGAACGGGACCAACGAAGACTGAAAACAATCGTTCAACGTGACAGAAGTGCAACTCTTCCCCAGATTTCTGCAGATTTCAATGCTGGACGATCAACAAGTGTCAGCGTGCGAACCATTAAACTAAGCATCATCGGTATGGGCTTTCGGAGCCGGAGGCTTACTCGTATATCCTTAATGACTGCATGATACAAAGCTTAACATCCCTCCGGGGCCCATCAACACCGACAATGGACTGTTGATGATTGGAAACATGTTGCCTGGACGGACGAGTCTCGTTCCAAATTGTATCGAGCGGATGGACGTCTACAGGTATGGACACAGCCTCATGAATCCATGGAGCCTGCATGTCAACAGGGGACTGTTCAAGCTGATGGAGGCTATGCAATGGTGTGGGGCGTGTGCAGTTGGAGTGATATGGGACCTCTCATACGTCTAGATATGACTCTGGCAAGTGACACGTTCGTAAGCATCCTGTCTGATCACCTGCATCCATTCATGTCCATTGTGCATTTCGGCAGACTTGGGCAATTCCAGCAGGACAATGCGACACCTCACACGTCCAGAATTGCTACAGAGTGGCTCCAGGAACACACTTCTGAGTTAAACAGCTGCACTGGCCACCAAACTCCCCAGACATGAATATTATTGAGCAACATGCCGTTCAGAAGAGATCTCCACCCCCTCACACTCTTGCTGATTCATCGACAGCCCTGCAGGATTCGTGGTGTCAGTTTCCTCCAGCACTACTTCAGACATTAGTCGAGTCCATGCCACGTCGTGTTGCGGCATTTTTGTGTGCTCGCGGCGGCTCTACACGATATTAGCGAAGTGTACCAGTTTCTTTGGCTCTTCAGTGTAGAATAGATCTTGCAGTATTAAAGTTATTTCGCCCAAGTGCAGTCTGATAGTGCAACCCTGCGATGTCTGTTTTTATCATCAGGTAAATAATTTTATCAAAACCCCTCAAAACTGCTCTTATCTCATCGAGAGACGTTGTCACATTGAATGAAAGAGGTCTGTGTCATATACCTGAGGTTTTCCTCCACCTTGCTCGTCGGAAGAATCCGTGTCAGATTTTGAGTTCCCTGTATGTAACAACAGCTTTCGGAGATGGTCACAATGAGCTTTCTCTAGCTGCAAAACAACCCATGAGCCCACCATTCCATATTTTCCTTATCATGGCCCCCTGCGAACTTGACATTATTCGTATGGACTGACACACGGCATACATGTATTCTGTAGTGAAGTGTAATCTTCGACGACCCTTTGTGACACACTCAAACTGCTTGCCAGATTCGAATTCAAACCCTAAGGCAGATACGTATTTACACTCGAAAGCAACGAGCTACAACTTGAGCGTGTGGTAGCGTTCTCGCTTCCCGCGCCCGTGTTCCCGGGTTCGATTCCCGGCGGGGTCAGGGATTTTCTCTGCCTCGTGATGACTGGGTGTTGTGTGCTGTCCTTAGGTTAGTTAGGTTTAAGTAGTTCTAAGTTCTAGGGGACTGATGACCATAGATGTTAAGTCCCATAGTGCTCAGAGCCATACAACTTGAGCAAATAATCGGCATGTGGATTAAAATACAGACAGGAGTTCAAATCTGCCTGGGGCTTACCCGACAAGCCAAGAACTAACCAGTCAAGGAACTTATAATGGATGAATTCAGTATCTGCTAACACTTTAAGCTCGTAAACTACAGAGTGATGTGGAGCTTAGAAGACAGGTGCGTGACGAGTCATGTACAGAGAGAAATGGTCACTGTATTGTCGTGTCGCCAGTGTGTGCTCACTATCATGGTAGCTACCTGGGGCGTATGCCACATTTGGACATAGCTTCTATTTCTGAACCTCTCTAGAAAAAATGACGGGGTGGTCCGTTGATCGTGACCGGACCAAGTATCTCACGAAATAGGAGTCAAACGAAAAAAACTACAGAGAACGAAACTTGTCTAGCTTGAAAGGGGAAACCAGATGGCGCTATGGTTGGCCCGCTAGATGGCGCTGCCATAGTTAAACGGATATGAACTGCGTTTTTTAAAATAGGAACCCCCATTTTTATTGCATATTCGTGCAGTACGTAAAGAAATATGAATGTTTTAGTTGGACCACTTTTTTCGCTTTGTTATAGATGGCGCTGTAATAGTCACAAACATATGGCTCACAATTTTAGACGAACAGTTGGTAACAGGTAGGTTTTTTTAAAATTAAAATACAGACCGTAGGTACGTTTGAACATTTTATTTCGGTTGTTCCAATGTGATACATGTACCTTTGTGAACTTACCATTTCTGAGAATGCATGCTGTTACCACGCGAGCTATGTGCGGGACATCCATCATGTTGGAAGTACATCGCCATTCTGTCATGCAGTGAAACATCTTGTAGTAACATCGGTAGAACATTACGTAGGAAATCAGAATACATTGCACCATTTAGATTGCCATCGATAAAATGGGAGCCAATTATCCTTCGTCCCATAATGCCGCACCATACATTAACCCGCCAAGGTCGCTGATGTTTCACTTGTCGCAGCCATCGTCGATTTTTCGTTGGCCAATAGTGCGTATTATGCCGGTTTACGTTACCGCTGTTGGTGAATGACGCTTCGTCGCTAAATAGAACGCGTGCAAAAAATATGTCATCGTCCCGTAATTTCTCTTGTGCCCAATGGCAGAACTGTGCACGACGTTCAAAGTCGTCGCCAAGTAGTTCCTGGTGCATAGAAATATGGCACGGGTGCAATCCATTTTGATGTAGCATTCTCAACACCGACGTTTCTGAGATTCCCGATTCTCGCGCAGTTTGTCTGCTACTGATGTGAGGATTAGCCGCGACAGCAGCTAAAACACCTATTTGGGCATCATCATTTGTTGCAGGTCGTGGTTGACGTTTCACATGTGGCTGAACACTTCCTGTTTCCTTAATTAACGTAACTATCCGGCGAACGGTCCGGACACTTGGATGATGTCGTCCAGGATACCGAGCAGCATACATAGCACACGCCCGTTGGGCATTTTGATCACAATAGCCATACATCAACACGATATCGACCTTTTCCACAGTTGGTAAACGGTCCATTTTAACACGGGTAATGTATCACGAAGCAAATACCGTCCGCACTGGCGGAATGATACGTGATACCACGCACTTATACGTTTGTGACTATTACAGCGCCATCTATCACAAAGCGAAAAAAGTGGTCCAACTAAAACATTCATACATATTTGTTACTATACGAATATGTAATAAAAATGGGGGTTCCTATTTTAAAAAACGTAGTTGATATCCATTTGACCTATGGCAGCTCCATCTAGCGGGCCAACCATAGCGCCATCTGGTTTCCCCCTTCAAGCTAGACGAGTTTCGTTCTTTGTTGTTTTTTCGTTTGATGCTTATTTCGTGTGATATTTGGCCCGGTCACTATCAATAGACCACCCTGTATATTACCATAATCAACAACGTAACACAGGAATTAGTTTTATTTTTTTACAGGACTTCCCCGGCAGCTTAGGAGTGATTCGCGAGGAAATTCCTCAGTTTGGACTTGAATGTGCGAGGAATATTGCTAAGATTTTATAATTTTTGTGGTAGTTTATTGAAAATGGATGCAGCAGAATATTGTATGCCTTTCTGCGCAAGAGTGAAGCAGGTGAGATTCAGATGCAGATTGCCTTTCTGCGTAATATTAACTGAGTGAGAGCTGCTAATTCATGGAAATAATATCCTACAAACAACATTAAAGGAAATAAATATTGAGAAGTTAATGTCAGAATTCCCAGACTACCAAACAGGGGTCAGCAAGAGGTTCGTGAACTTACATCACATATTGCTCAAACAGCTCGTTTCTGAGCCAAAAATGCCCTTTGTGAATGGGAAGAGTTACACCAGATATAACGTCGTACGTCATAAACAAAAGCAAATAAGCAAAGTAGAATAATTTTCTTGCTGGATCCTCACTTGCTGCAGATAGTATTCTAATGTTAAATATAGCAGCATTCATTTTTTGAACTAGATCCTGAACATGGGCTTTCCATGACAGTTTATTATCTACGTGCACACTTAAAAATATGAATTGCTCTGACGCACTAATACCGACTCATTAATCATAATTCCATTCTGCGTTATCAACGTGTCAGTTTTAGTTGAATTGTATATTAGGAACTGTAGAAACTGAGTATTACTGTTATTTAGCATCAGTTTCTCTTCTGCATTATTTGATATATCGCCAATGTTACACTGAACATCCTTCACTACCAAGCTAAGTGTCACTAGCAAGCATAAGTATTTAGAATCATCTGTCATATTAAAAGGCATATCATTTATACAGGATGATTATAATTAAAGTTAAACTTTCAAAACGCTGTAGAAATAACACCACTGGTCAGAATGACGTCAAACTGCAACGGAATATTATCGGAGAAGGGGGAAAACGTATGGCAGAAGGAAAAAAAATGTGAAAATTGATCAATAGGTGGCTCTGAATGTGTCAGAATACGTAAATGAAACAGTTGTCATGCTCACGACACTTTGAAGTTGGTATAAACACGCCGGGTACACGGCTTTTCCTCCTTTCGCGTCTGCGACGTTTACCGGGACTGTCTCAACGCAGGATCGCGCTCTGCTTGTAAAGCTGTGTTACAAGAATGATGACTGTGCACACGTCGTCCTGCAGAAGTTCTTGACACTGAAGAGTTTGGAAAAAGGCGTGGGTCCGGAGAAAATGATTCGGAAATTCGAAAACAGGAGGCAGAGGACACAGCAATGCAGGAGGAGACGAGTGGTGGTGTGCCAACGTGAAGTGCACGGAGAATTTCCCGATCATTGGACATGCCCGTGAGCACGGTACGTAAAATCCTACGAAACATCCTTCTTTGCTATCCATTCAAAATTTCCCATGTGCACGAGTTGCTTCCTGCTGATCTGCCAGCTAGAGAGACCTTTGCCGTAGAATTTCTTGCTCGCATGGAAGTGGACAATGATTAGCCGTGGTAGATTTAGTGGACAGACGAAGCCCACTTCCATCTGACAGGATATGTCAGTATACATAATTGTCGAATATGGGCAACGGAAAGTCCACACGCAAATCAAAATGGCTCTGAGCACTATGGGACTTAACTTCTAAGGTCATCAGTCCCCTAGAACTTAGAACTACTTAAACCTAACTAACCTAAGGACAGCACACACATCCATGCCCGAGGCAGGATTCGAACCTGCGACCGTAGCGGTCTCGCGGTTCCAGACTGCAGCGCCTAGAACCGCTCGGCCACCCCGGCCGGCACGCAAATCAACCAGTACCACTTTATTCTGGAAAGGTCACTGTGTGGCGCGGGTTTACGGTGTCATTTATCATAGGGCCATATTTTTTCGAAGAGACAGATGCTTCTGGTCCTGTTACCTGTACCGTCACTGGTAAGTGCTATGAGTGTCTAACGCGCAACCACGCCATTCCAGCTCTCCAACAGCGTGGATGTGTGGATGGGATCATTTTTATGCAAGATGGTGCACCTCCACGCATTGCAAATCCAGTTAAGCAGCTGCTGCAGCGCCATTTCGGAATTGCTAGAATTGTAAGCCGTCATTTCTCTACAGCCTACCCGTCCCGATCTACATCTACATCTACATCCATACTCCGCAAGCCACCTGACGGTGTGTGGCGGAGGGTACCTTCAGTACCTCTATCGGTTCTCCCTTCTATTCCAGTCTCGTATTGTTCGTGGAAAGAAGGATTGTCGGTATGCCTCTGTGTGGGCTCTAATCTCTCTGATTTTCTCCTCATGGTCTCTTCGCGAGATATACGTAGGAGGGAGCAATATACTGCTTGACTCTTCGGTGAAGGTATGTTCTCGAAACTTTGACAAAAGCCCGTACCGAGCTACTGAGCGTCTCTCCTGCAGAGTCTTCCACTGGAGTTTATCTATCATCTCCGTAACGCTTTCGCGATTACTAAATGATCCTGTAACGAAGCGCGCTGCTCTCCGTTGGATCTTCTCTATGTCTTGTATCAACCCTATCTGGTACGGATCCCACACTGCTGAGCAGTATTCAAGCAGTGGGCGATGTTAATCTGTGTGACTTCTGGCTGTGGGGCTATCTGAAAGATGTTGTGTTCGTTGTTCCGATTGCAAACTTAGCTGCATTGAAGGCACGCATTGCGTACCATATTCTGAACGTGACTCCGGAAACACTTCGATCAGTTGTGGAACATGCCGTTTCTCGATTTCAACTTGTTGCAGAAAACCGTGGACAGCATATTGAACATGCTTTGCGCCAGTCGCACGGAAATAAATAATCCGATTTGATTTTGATTGATGCTTTTTATGCGGTTTTTGGCCTCCGGACAAATAAAACTCGATGTGATTGATGCTTTTTATGCGGTTTTTGGCCTCACGACAATTAAAACTTGATGTGAGTTATGCTTTTCATGCGTTTATTTCCTCAGGAAAATTAACAACCGATGTGAGTGATGCTTGTATGCGGTTTTTGGCCTCAGGACAATTAAAAACCGATTTTTCCCATCCGATGTGATATTATCTTGCCATGGTGGATGGGCTTATGTAACTAACAGTATTACACCTGTACACCCATGCACATTGAGTAGTACAGTTTGCTTAATGTCAAACGTACACCTTAGGCATTGTTGTATGACTCATTTGTCATTTGTAGTCGACCACCATTAAATTATGATGCTTACAGCGCCATCTATTGCTACATTTTGTAACTATTTATTTTTCTTCTGCCATACGTTTTCCCCCTTCTCCAATAATATTCTGTTGCAATTTGACGTCATTCTGATCAGTGGTGTGATTTATATAGCGGTTTGAAAGTTTAACTTTAATTATAATCACCCTGTATATGTCAGAAACAATAGCGGCACCATCACTGACCCCTGAGGCACTCCCAACTTATTTGTGACAGAATCAGGTCACCGACTCATATCTGTTCTCACTACTGTGTAGAATGAGCTTTTGGTTCTGTTCTTAAAGTATGAGAGGAAGCAATTTTGAGCTACTCCTGTTATTCCTTAATGGTCCAACTTTTGCAGTAATATTTTATCGTCCACACTATCAAACGCCTAAGTTATATTAAAGAATATTCATAGTGTTAGTATTTTTTTTTTTTGTTTAATCCGTCGAGCGCCACACCGAGAGAAGAGAATATAGCGTTTTCAGTTGTTGAATTTGTGAAATCAAACTGGATGTTTGACAGCAAACTATGTGGACTGAAGTGAGAAATTACCCTTATACATAAAGCCTGTTCAATAGCTTTTGCAAACATTAATAGCATACAAATAGGTCTGCAATTGTCTACATTATCCCTTTCGTCTCTTTTATAAAGCGGTTTTACTATCGAATTCTTTAATCTTTCAGGAAACTGACGATTCCTAAACGAAAAATTACAATGTGGCTAGGTACTAAGCTAACACATGCGGCACAGTACTTTAGTTTCCTTCTAGATATCCCGTCATATCCGAGTCCTTAGTCTCGAGTGATTTAATTATTGGCTCAATCTCCCTTTGTCAGTATCACGGATGTGTATTTCAGAAAGAAGTCTGTGATGTTAGAGATATCGATCTTGTCCCAGACAGATAGAATATATCCTTATGCATCTTTGACCCAGCGAGTTATCGTCGCTGACTGGAAAGCCCTATTGTATCAGAATCGTGCAGCTTGCCGCCTGCCGTTTGCTTTGGCACGTAAGCGTATCCGTTCCACCTGAGCCTTCTTAAAAGAGAGGATCGCAAGTACGCGATAGGGAATAAAATTCGCGCTCCATGCTGTAGTAACCATCAGTTCTGATTGCCTATAAAAACTCAGTCATCCAAAACACGTGAGTTAGTTCGAATAAAAGGAGGAGTAACGTACATTTGTCGACATGTGAAAGGACGTGCTCAGCTTTAATATTAGGATGCGATAGTGAAAACGAATAACGAGTGCTGGAACAGATTTCAAACGTTTAGATGTGTCGAGAATATTGATACAAGAAATAAGAGAGAAGAAGAAGAAGAGGCCGGACAACAGAGCGAGCCAATGGATCAAGCACATGCCACAATACTGCACATAGCAGCCATCAGTACCAGGAAACAACGAATATAAGCACCGAAAGTTGCTGTACGCCATTAATAAAAAGTTCATTGCCGCAGAAAAATATTCTAACAGTGCCGCAAGATGTGAGTAATGATAGTTGCACTAGACTAAATAGTCTACTCAAAACTGTGTGTGATGAAAAGTGTTATTCACGAATTTTAAGTATTGTTAGGAGTTGGGTACTATTCAGGAAAACTAATAGCAAGCTTAAAATAAAATAACTGGAGCCAATATTACTAGTAGATTAGGCCGAGCAGGAGAGTGTATAAGATGAAAACAACAGTGAATTTAAGGCGCGAAAAATGGAGCAATTGTTATCAACGAATGAAATTAAACAGAAAAACGGTTTCGATGAGGAGGAATATCCGATCAGTAACTCGTCAGAATTCTCCTTTGAGAATAGCATTGGCCAAGAACGAGTTGGAAACGTGATCACACCCAGAACGATAAAGTAGGAAATCACAGAGGTAAGCGCAAATAGTGGCCATGATGTGTTTACAGGAGCACCAGATACAGGGTTAGAAAACAGGATACGTTTCAATAAAATGATGGAAGTATTAACGTCAGCTGCAAAAGAAATAAAAACCGAAATCAAGTTATAAAATGGTAGACAAACGAAGGACATGGATGAAAAATCAAATAATCAAATAAAACAAGTAAAAACGAAACAAATAGTGCCTACAGACGTGTATAGTGCAAAGACATCTGATCGCTTTGGGAAATGACGAGGGTTTCAGCAAGGAAAACTACGCTGATTAATGTGCTGTGCCATGGCGCTGCAAGTTTAATATCTAACTGTCCATCAGGGGCTGAAAGGCAGACTTTAAAAAGGCAATGAAATGGGCAAGAATTGACTGTGGCACAAGAGCTATTAAATGTGGTAAGAACGCAGCATGTCATTCTCAATGGAGAGAAGTCTTCCGAAGTAAGAGTGATTTCAGGTGTGCCGCACGGGAGTGTCGTAGGACCGTTGCTATTCACAATATACATAAATGACCTTGTGGATGACATCGGAACTTCACTGATGCTTTTTGCGGATGATGCTGTGGTATATCGAGAGGTTGTAACAATGGAAAATTGTACTGAAATGCAGGAGGATCTGCAGCGAATTGACGCATGGTGCAGGGAATGGCAATTGAATCTCAATGTAGACATGTGTAATGTGCTGCCAATACATAGAAAGATAGATCCCTTATCATTTAGCTACAAAATAGCAGGTCAGCAACTGGAAGCGGTCAATTCCATAAATTATCTGGGAGTACGCATTAGGAGTGATTTAAAATGGAATGATCATATAAAGTTGATCGTCGGTAAAGCAGATGCCAGACTGAGATTCATTGGAAGAATCCTAAGGGAATGCAATCCGAAAACAAAGGAAGTAGGTTACAGTACGCTTGAATACTGCTCAGCAGTGTGGGATCCGTACCAGATAGGGTCGATAGAAGAGATAGAGAAGATCCAACGGAGAGCAGCGTGCTTCGTTACAGGATCATTTAGTAATCGCGAAAGCATTACATAGATGGTAGATAAACTCCAGTGGAAGACTCTGCAGGAGAGACGCTCAGTAGCTCGGTACGGGCTTTTGTTGAAGTTTCGAGAGCATACCTTCACCGAAGACTCAAGCAGTATATTGCTCCCTCCTACATATATCTCGCGAAGAGACCATGAGGTTAAAATCAGAGAGATTAGAGCCCACACAGAAGCATATCGACAATCCTTCTTTCCACTAGCAATACGAGACTGGAATAGAAGGGAGAACCGATAGAGGTACTGAAGGTACCCTCCGCCACACACCGTCAGGTGGCTTGCGGAGAATGGATGTAGATGTAGAACTGTTGCACTAAAGAAAGCTGCTTCGAAAGCAACAGACTCATGCCTCTGTACATAATTAAAAATGCTTGACTGTAAATGTGAATCTTTTGTAAGCGTTGGTAATTTCGTTGATGTCTGCGTCTCAATTTTTTAAATACTTTTAATGTGCTATTTTCTTGCAGCTTTGAAAACAGTATTCCAAGAGACTTGGAAAGGGATAGAAACTAAATAAGACTGTAAAATGTAATAATTTTCTTAAACAATTTACGTCATGTAAAAACAAACTTTGTAAGAACTATAAATTGACAATGATGGATGAATGCGATGTGTGTACTCTTTTAACGTATTGACATTCAAACGATTAATAAAAAAGAGAGGGATCCATTGCAGTTCGCGATTAGATTTCTATTTCTGAGATATTTCCATTACATTTGGGCTATTTTGTTTTTTCTTCTCCTTCTTTTCATTAAACTGGGCGAATTATCTTAATTTCCCAAAAATCCTTGATTCTTGCAGATTTTGGAAACAGTTACTGAGGGGATGTAAAGTTCAGATGTCGATCCTGTCCTGGTCAGATGGAATTTATCCTTACACATCTCTGATACAGCGAGCTAGGGTCGCTGACGTTAAGCACCAGCATTCTGGAATGGTGGTGATCGGCGCTCACCGTTTGCTTTGACGCGTTAAGTGAGTCTGTAAGGTCCGAAACTTCTTCAGAGAGGATCGCAAGTGTGTGCGCGTTATGCGATCGGGAATAAAAAGCAAAAAAAATTGTGGAACTGAGATTGATTAGATAGTCAGTGAATGATTTTAAATTATGGGCAACCGTGAGGAACTTACCATCAATGGCAAACTCAGATCAAAAAGTATTAAGTGTATGAATGCGGTTGTGGAGCGAGCAGATTAGGGCTGTAGTGATAACCTTACTTGTGATTAAGTACAGTAAACCAAGTACTATCAAATCAGTGTAAAACTCTGTTGGTCATATTAATGATAGCATTCCGGTGGGAGTTTTGATTAAAATTGTGTGAAGTACAGATAGGGTACGTGTACGGTTCAGAACCTTCTCGAACTAGTGTGTGTACCTTGGGGTAAGTCCACCCCTATGCTGTTGTAACCACCAAGTCCGATTGCCTATTAAAATTAAGTCCGATTGCCTATTAAAATTCAGAGAGCCAAATGGACGAGTTAGCTTAAATAAAACGAGGAGCAACTTACAAGTCCTGGAAAGCTATTTTCTAAGAGTTTTATGGTTTCCTGTAGAAACTAAGTTTTTATTTAATTCACTTGCTATATTCAAAAACTGATTTTTGAATGCTGCACATACAATGGTTCTAACCTTACCCTGAGAATTAGCTATTCTATTTACATTCCACATGATTTTTGCCTTCCTAACGACATTTTTAAGCACCTTACAATACTATTGCAATGGATTTCTGCAGCTCGATTGCTACTATCTCTAATGTTTTGATATACTGTAAGTCGGAGTTTACTCTACTTGATACCCTTATCTCATTAGTCAGCAATCCAGGTACCCTGTTTAACGTCCTAATGAAAAGCAGTTCAAAGAGCATGATAAATGTGTTGAAAGCATTATACTTATCGCCTATGTTATTTGTATTATAAACTTCCTGTCACTCTTGATCTTTAATGAGGTTAAAAAAAAACTATGTTGCCACTGGGTTAACATTTCTAAAAAGTTTGTAATTATATTGAACATTTTTGTGTGCAAAAATTCCTTTTGGTGTTAAAATCTGTGAATCATGGTCTGAAACGCCATTTACCATTTTGTTAACAGACTGTCCCTCTAGTAATCAGGAATAGACAAAAACGTTTTCTAACTTTGTACTACAGCTCCCCTGCACTCTGACTGGAAAGGAAACAGTTTGCATCAGATTATATGAATTTTGTAGATCTTCTAACATTCTTTTCTTTGCACAATCGCTTTTAAAATTAATATTACGGTCACCACACACAACTAATTTTTGGTACTATCTGTAAACTAAACTAAGAACTGTCACCAGTTTGAACAGAAACGTCCTGAAATTAGAGTTAGGGGGCCTATAGGTAACCATAATGAGTACTGAAGTTTCACTAAATTCAAATGCCCCTGCACAACATGCAACGAACTATTCAGTACAGTGGTCTGATACGTCAACAGGTTCAAACGGAATTTCGTTTTTCACGTACATGCCCTCCCTCACACACCACAAAGAGCGCCCTGAAAAATAGCCACCTAATCTATATCCCAGCGTAGGAAACCTCAGAACTGTCACAGTGTTTAAGTGGTGCTCTGATATACCAATAACATCAGAGTCAGCATCAACAAGCAGTGTACTAAAGTGTACTAACTTTAGCACTGATACCTCTTATACAGAATATACTAATTCCTTTATTACTTAGACAGCTGAACTTTTTTGAAGGTGCTTCCTTTGTTGGAGAGACTTCCGTTAAGCAAGGATATCTATCAGCTGACTTCAGTGTAAAAAAGGTTCGGCTCTAACAGCAATTACCACAATAATAAATGCGATTTCTAAACAGTCTCGATACACACACTGTACCATAAATATCACAACTGAATGTTCAAAGCGCATTCCGAAGCATATACTACAGACAAATTCGACAAAACGAAGCTGTTGGCTGATACGCCACGTGGTGCTCTGCCCACTGCAACGGCATGCAGTCCCACGTGTCGCCTTTATATGTGAACATCACTCTAGCACCGAGTCAGTGCGGCGTATGTCCCGTCTTGGAAGCGAGTGTGCCCTTGGGCTCTCTTCCAATCACGTGGGTCGCATCTCCGCTGGAGTGATCTATAGTACACAGCAGCTGCTAGCGAGCCCAGTTCTGCTGCATATATGCAGCAGAATATGATGCATCCATCCGAGCCCTAGGAACTTTTCTTACCTAAAGATTTCAGCTGATTTTCAGTTCCGCAGACAGTTCGGTCTAGCACTTCGATAATAATCTCACTGCTACAATCGAACGGTCTTCATCAACAAAATTAGTTCTGAAAACCAGAACTAAAAATTTGTGTTGCCCTTTGACTGTCACCAGTTTCGGCTCCTCAAACAGCTCACTGGGACACATGGTTTCCTTCCCTTGTTTCACGTTTGATTAAAAATTTATTCAGATCTCTAATGGCTCTGGCGACAGGTTTTCACTTTCATATTTGTTAAAGTTTTAGACTTGCTCGTATAGTCTTTTCTTATAATCTGAAATATAGCATAAAACTTCCTGGGTCAATCCATTCATCTGGCTACGTGTCTGACTCATTATCCTGCAACTTCATTACAGTCATCTGGTTGCAGCTGCCAGGTTTTTTTCATGGTTTTCGCATTTAAAGGCCATGCTTCTGTGACAAGAGCATACCCAAGATATGAACTAGGGAGGGGGGACTAGTTTTAGATTCGTGGCGGACGGCGAATCGTCTGGAAAAATGATGTAAATGACTGTGGGTACGCTTGATACTAGTCAATATACATTACATGTTCTGGCGTTCTCCAAACACAGTGAAATGATATTTCAGTAAGTATAGCGCAGTAGGAGTCCGGTTATGTTTGCGAAGAATGTTTTTTTATATTTTTTTACATAGGGCAGTACAGACGCTAAGCCCTTGTGACTGATCCTGCGTCGTCCTGACCGCCTCGATAAAGATATTACCCTGTTGCTCTGGAGAGCATGTTCTCACCCACTGAAAGCATCTGATCATGGCTTTCCGGGACCTGGCATGCCACCGCTCGCAAGCCACTACAACTGATGAACTCTGGCATTGAGTTGAAGCAGCATGGTATTTGTCATTCAAGCTCAGTTCGAATCCACGTCCAGTCATGCTAGAGCCACTGTTGCTGTCAGAGGTAGTAGCTCCATCTATTAAATTCCTCACCCCCAAATCACTTTCACATTTAATCATGTATTCTTCCTACTCACTTCTTTTTTGTTATCTTTTGTAGTACCACATTTTTAGTGGCTGGTTATGTAGAAGGTGTGATCAATAGGTAGCAGGACTGAATTAATTTAAATTTTTTATTGGACTAACTGATACAAATCCTTAGTATTCCTCGAAGTAGCACCCTTGTGCTTTGACACAACGCGTATAACGCGATTCCCACTGCATTTACGCCTTATGGAACTCGCTTTCCGTGATCCTCTTTAGAGACGGCGTCACGGCGCTTTGGACGTCTTCTACGGAGCCGCATTGGTGTCCCTTGAGGTCCTGATTGAGCCGGGGAAAGAGGAAGAAGTCTGCCGGTGACAGATCTGGACTGTAGCGAGGACGAGGCAAAGTGGCAACCCTGTGCTCAGCCAGGTGTTCCAACACCCACAGCGTGCAGTAGCATGGCGCCTTGTCACGGTGCAGCTACCGACAAGCGACGATGTCTGGTCGCAATTGGTGGACACGTTTGCACTACCTTTCAAGCACTTTCATCTAAAATTTAGCATTCACAGTTTGTCGAGGGGGCACAAACTCCCGTTGAACCACACTACAACAGTCAAAAAAGCAGATGAGCACGGTTTTCACCCTCGACTTGCTCATTTTGGCTTTCTTCTGATGCGGGGAATTGGCGGTGTGCCACTCAGCACTCTGCCGTTTGGTCTCCGGGATGTACTCAAAACACTACGATTCGTCACTGGTAATCCCACTGTGAAGAAAATTTGGATTTTCTTGGACACAGTCCAGAACTTAATGGGAAATTTGCACACGATTCAGGTTTTGTTCGCCACTCAGGATTTTTGGCACAAGCTTGGAGCACACCTTTTGCCCAGCCAAATCCTCGGTAACAATGTTTTGAATGGTCCGTGTGAAATCCCCAACTCGTCAACCATCAGACGAATTTTTAAGTGCCGGTCGGAGTCCAGGAGCGCCTTCACTTTGGCTGCATTCTCATCAATCCTTGAAGTTGATGGGCGTCCAGCGTGCTGCTCCCACCCCTTCCAGAGCAGCTTGTGCCACTCAAACACTGTTGAGCGGCTCAGGGCAGCATCCCTGTAGGTGTCCTTAGTCATTCCGAGGGTCTCCATCGCGGTTTTCCCGAGTTTCACGCAGAATTTGATGGTGTAGCGCTGCTCGAGATTTTTCTCCATCTTGAAGCGCGACTACACTGCTGAACGGAGGACCACAAAAATCGACATGCTCGCTCTCCGCTTCCCTGCAGGCGACTGGGAAAAATATCCATCTCTCTGGAAGGCTCCCCACTATCACGCCCAGGCGTTCCAACCCCCCTCCACCGCTCCGTTCTCGCTACAGAAATTCACTCCTACTACTTATTGACCACACCCTGTATACACTATCTGACCAGATTAAATGAACACCTATTAGTGGACATTAATATGGAATGCGTCCACCCTTCTCATTTATGATGGCTTGAACTCTACTGGCGATACTTACAATGAGGTGCCTGAATGTCTGTGGAGGAATGGCATCCCATTCTTCCCCAAGAGCCAAAGCCAGAGAAGGTAGTGATGTTGGACGCTGGGGTCTGCAGCGGATTCGACGTACTAACTCAATGCAATGGTGTTCGGTTGGGTACAGGTCGCTACTCTGTGCAGACCAGTCCATTTCATGAATTTTGAAATGTCATTATTGACAAAACATTGCTTTATGACAGGGTGAATCGTCATGCTGATAAAATCACCATCTCCGAATTCATCCATTACGGTACGCAATACACAGTGCAGTAAAATGTGTTCGTATCCTTCCGCATTTTGCGTTTTCTTAAGCACAACGAGGGGATCACACAATCACCACTAAAAGCAATCCCATACCTTAACACCACCTCCTCTGTACTTCACTGATGGCAGGCAATGTTCAGCAGGTATTTACCAAACCCATACACTTTCGTCGGATTTCCGCAGGGTACAGCGCGATTAATCACTCCAAATCACCTCAAGTGTTGCTCAGCACCGACTACATAAATACACTCATGCTCATAAATTAAGGATAATGCTGATACATGGTGAAACAACGCTCTGGTGGCCGGTTTGTGGGTTTAATTCACCTCGGGGTATGGCCATGCGGTGCATTTGACCTGCGGTCGTCGCACGGTGGCGCTGGCAGCAGCCCACATACGCAGAGGTGTGTTGGTGCATGCCCGAGTATGGTGCAGCGAGTAAGTGTGCAGACGTTTTCAGACGTGCTAATGGTGACAGTGTGTTGAAAATGGCTCAAAGAACACTTATTGATGACGTTATGAGGGGTAGAATACTAAGGCGACTGGAGGCTGGTCAAACACAGCAGGTCGTAGCACGGGCCCTCCGTGTGCCACGAAGTGTGATCTCAAGATTATGGCAACGATTCCAGCAGACAGGAAACGTGTCCAAGCGCTACAGTACAAGACGTCCACAGTGTACAACATCACAAGAAGATCGATATCTCACCATCAGTGCCCGCAGACAGCCGCGGAGTACTGCAGGTAGCCTTGCTCGAGAGCTTACCGCAGCCACTGGAACAGTTGTCTCCAGACACACAGTCTATAGACGGCTGAACAGACATGGTTTACTCGCCCAGAAACCTGCAAGGTACATTCCACTGACCCCTGGTCACAGGAGAGCCCGTAAAGCCTGGTGTCAAGAGCACAGTACATGGTCATTGGAACAGTGGTCCCAGGTTATGTTCATGGACGAGTCCAGGTATAGTCTGAACAGTGATTCTCGCCGCGTTTTCATCCGGCGCGAACGAGGAACCAGATACCAGCCCCTTAATGTCCTTGAAAGGGACCTGTGTGGAGGTCATAGTTCGATGGTGTGGGGTGGGATTATGATTGGTGCACGTACACCCCTGCATGTCTTTAACAGAGGAACTGTATCAGGTCAGGTGTATCGGGACGCCATTTTGCACCAGTATGTCCACCTTTTCATGGGTGCAATGGGTTCCACCGTCCTCCTGATGGATGATAACGCACGGCCCCACAGAGCTGCCATCATGGAGGAGTACCTTGAAACAGAAGATATCAGGTGAATGGAGTGGCCTGCCTGTTCTCCAGACCTAAACCGCATCAAGCACGTCTGGGATGCTTTAGGTTGACGTATCGCTGCACGTCCTCAAACCGCTACAACACTTCAGGAGCTCTGACAGGTACTGGTGGAAGAATGGAAGGCTATACCTCAGCAGCTGCTCGACCACCTGATCCAGAGTATGCCAACCCATTTTGCGGTCTGTGTACGCGTGTATGGTGATCATATCCCATATTGATGTCGGGGTACATGCACAGGAAACAGTGGCGTTTTGTAGCACATGTGTTTCGGAACGGTTTTCGCAACTGATGACCAATACTGTGGACTTACAGATCTATGCCGTGTGTGTTCCCTATGTGCCTATGCTATTAGCGCCAGTTTTTTGTAGTGCCGAGTTGTGTGCCACCACATTCTGCAATTATGCTTAATTTATGAGCGTGAGTGTATACGGCTTGTGACGAGTGGCTCTACAGTCGAACTCCACTCTTTTTAATTCCTTGTACAAATTCACTGTACTAGCTGAATGCACGAGTGATTCCTTTTGCTTATTTCAAGCCACTCTTTACGACCAACCTCCTCCACAATGCTCAACAGTCCCTGTCCGTTAGTGCGTGAGGTTTGCCTGGTCCCAGTTTAACTGTCGTTGTTCCTTCATATTTCCACTTCATAACCAACAATCGACTTTGACAGCATTAAGAAGGGTTGAAATATGTCTGCTGGATTTGTCACATGGGTGACATCCAATGAATGGCCAATGTTCGAAGTCACTTCGTTCTCCCACCCAATCAACTCTCCTGTTACTATTTCTCTACTGACAACACAGTACTCTCCACTCCTTTTACAATGGGGGGTTCGCCTCTCGTGACATCTAGCAGTCAATTCCGTATTAAATGGGGCTGTCTGGATACGTTTGATCAGATAATGTATGACGATACTCCCTGATATTATTTTATTGATCCAAAAACTAAACATTCACCAAAAATTTAATCAATTCCCGTAAACCTATAGTTATTATTTAAATGTCTTTGTTTTCGATATTCTGATAACACAGATGAAACATGTTATAAAAGAAAAGTGTATGGTCTATGGTATCAACAAGTTATTCATAAGTACATCGTGCTATCCAACTGTACAACATCAAAATATATGAGCTGACTAGCTGAGTATCAGGCATTGCCTGGGTTTGTATTTATTCCAATCCTCAGTCCATCCCCTCCTTCCTACTCTCTCTGTCCATCTCCTCTTAGACCCTTTCTATTTACCTCCTCTTCCCCTCTCTCTGCCCATCTGCTCCTCCCCTCTACATCCATCTGCTCCATCCTCCTCTGTCCATCTCCTCCTCCCACTGTTTTTGTCCATCTCCTCCTCTCCCCTCTCTGTTCATATCCTCCTCCCATCCTCTCTTCTCCTCCTCCCACTGTTTTTGTCCATCTTCTCCTCTCCCCTCTCTATTCATATCCTCCTCCCATCCTCTCTGTCTATCTCCTCCTCTTCCTCTCTCTCTCTGTCCATTTCCTCTTTCCTTTCTCTGCCCATCTCCTTCTCTCCCATATCTCTGTCTGTCTCCTACACTTCCATTTCTCTGTCCATCTCCTTCCATCGCATCTCTCTGAACAACTCCTCTGCTTCCCTATCGCTGTCCATTTGCTCCTCCCCCTCTCTCTGTCCATCTCCTCTTATCCCCTCTCTCTCTGTCAGTCTACCTCTCCCACTCTCTGTCCATACCCTCCTTTCCCTGTCTCTGTCCATTTCTCCCTGCCTCTGTCGATTTCCTACTCTTCCCTTTCACTATCAGTCTGCCCCTCCTCCCTCTGTCCATCTACTGTTTTTCCCTCTGTCTGTTCTTCCCCTTCCTTTCACTGCATATCTGCTCCACCCCCATGTCCATGTACTCCTTTCTCCTCTGTCCATCTCCTCCTCCCCCACCATCTCCTCCTCATCCCTCTAAGTCCATATCCTGCTTCCCACTGAGCGAGATGGCACAGTGATTAGCGCACTGGACTCACATACGGGAGGATGACGGTTCAAACCTGTGTCTGGCCATCCAGATTTAGGTTTTCCATGATTCCCCTAAACCACTCCAAGCAAATGCCAGGATGGTTACTTTGAAAGGACACAACTGATTCCCCTCCCCCTCCTTGACATAATCCCAACTTGTTCTCCGTCTCTAATGATGTCGATGTCGGTGGGATGTTAAACCTAATCTTTTTTTCCATTCTTTCCCTTTCTCTCCGTTCATCTCCTCCTCACACCTTCCCTCTCCACACTATCACCGCTACCCCAATAGAAGGTTGCTGGTTCTTACCCCCACAGTATTTCTTTCCAGAGAGTAAGTATTTAGTATAGGTGCCAAATTTGATTGAATTCGATCCAGCAGTTTAGGAGGAGCTTTTTACATATGGCTTTGCCTATGTGTACAGATGTCACATATATTTAACATACTAGCTGAGTACCCAACATTGCCCAGGTACATATTTATTCCAGTTTTCTTTTAGTCCCCCTCCCTCTTTCCATCTCTTACTTCACCCTCTCTCTGTCCATCTTCTCCTGGCCTCTGTGTCAATGTGTTCCTCTCCCTCTGTCCAGCTACTCCTTCCCTTTCTGTCCATCTTCTACTCCCCCTTTAATTCCATCTCCTCCTCCCCCTCTGTTTGTCCATCTCCTCCTCCACACTCTCCCTGTTCATCTCCTCATTTTCCTTTCTATGTCCATCTTCTCCACTCCGTCTCTCTGTCCATCTACTCCTTTCCTCTCTCTCTCTGTCCATCACCCCCCTCCGGTATCTGTGCGCATCTCCTCCCTCTCCCTTGCTGTCTGTCCATCTCCTCCGCTCCCCTTCCCTCTCCATATTATCACACTCACCCCAGCAGGAGAAAGGTGGTTGTCACCACTGCCACCTAAAGAGAAGATTGTGGCACGCTCGTGTGATGTCACACGGAGTTTCCCGAGGGCCATGAAAAAGACAGCCTGTGGCGTGCATGTCACAGCACATGACGCTGCAGCAGCACTGTCCAGCTGGGAGCGAGTAACTATTTCAGACAAGTTTAATAATTCTTAACAAGCTCTCGGTAACACACGATAAAATTAAGATCGTGAATGGGTACCTTTCCATTGGCATGTTGATTTTCCATGGGCCTTGCACGGACGGGAGCGTTTGCGAAGTATGTCAGACAAGCGACTAGTACGAGGTCACAAGTTCATTGCGGGGCCTGTATTTCTCGTGGGCCCTAGAATGGACCAGAGTTGGCGAGACTGTGCTGACAGAAGTGAGGCACACACACTGCAATCTTTCTCATACGGTTTTACAGATGGTATTCAGTAAAAAAAATGATTTCTGCCTTACTTTTGGCTTTATATGTCAGTTTCATAGTGAAGCGCCCATCATTTCGTTAATAGTCATAGTTATTGTGATATTTTACTTATAAGCACCAAATTCGAAAATGTTGCAGTGCAAAACAGGGGTCGCTACGAATTTGCGTTTAGTGCATGTTAGACCATATATTGCTGTATATGAAATGTAGTTAACATTTTGAATTTTCTTTAAAGTTGGGAAGGAATCAATATCTGCCTCTAGTCTCGAGAAAATGGAGTTTACATAGCACGCTCACTTCCGATCGTACACGTGCGAGAATGAAATAACATCCCTCATACCTCGTAAACCATTCGACATATCGAAACGAAATTTTGCCAAATAATAACACGCAAAGAGGAGAGTATTTTGCCATATGGTTAACATACGGAACTTCCTTATCTACGGCGATATAGCAAAAGGTATAGTTTTTATTTTACTTTTTCAATCCAGTACTGTAATTATTTTAAGAGTCATCGGCAGCTAGTGAAAAGAGAATTTACTTGCATGAAAAGCATGAAATTTCTTATCTTATATTACTATAAGTCGACGCAATGAAACTTACCAAAGGATTTTTTTGTACACTTACTTATCTTTGACATATGAAAAATTACAGCAAATGACGTACCATCTTTTCGTTTCTATCGCTGTACAGAGTGAGGAAGTGAATCTTCTTATTACAAATATCTCTTAATTCATCAGTAACATTGACTTTCAAATGGTTCAAATGTTCTGAGCACTATGGGACTTACCATCTGAGGTCATCAGTCCCCTAGAACCTAGAACTACTTAAACCTAACTAGCCTAAGGACATCACACACATCCATACCGGAAGCAGGATTTGAACCTGCGACCGTAGCGGTCGTGCGGTTCCAGACTGAAGCGCTCGGCCACACCAGCCGGCAATATTGACTTTGATGAATAGCTGGCAACGGTCTGCAAGTTGTCTATGTGTTCACAGCTTCAGAGCTATGAAAAGTTTTATTGGGTCATTTCTAATCTGCAGCAAACGTGCAGAATTGTTGTATTAGAAATAACGAATTGGATGGCTGTTTATCTGTAGTTAACAAGGTTATGAAAACATGATATTCACTACTCTGAGACAACTGTTTAAGGTTGAATAGATCATAAATATATATAACCTGTCTGTAACAATCAGAAGATAATACACGTGAAGACACTCACCACTTCAGTCTGAATGGCGATAGGAAAAAAAAAAGATGATACACTGGTTGCTGCGAATTATTTTCATATTTCTCAGATGAAGAACAGGAAGAAAATCCTTTGGTAACTTTTAGTCCCAGCTGTTGACTCTTGAAAACACGATAGGTTACGGAATTCCGTAGAAAGTGCAACATAACTGGCGATTTATTTTTCTCTGAAATGTTAAAAATTTTTCATTTGAAGAAGCATAATCAATTATGATTAACAGCTACATTTCTCTGGCTGACACGTATAATTTTGCTTCTTTTGCCAAGACCCAGGATAATTTGCACAAGCTCACCTTGGAGTAGATTTTCTAACAAAACCCTGAAACAGAATGTCTTGTTAAACAAGTGGTTGACAATCGTAGAGGTTAATGGCTTACCGATAAAAAAACTATAGCTCCTGCTAATTCGCTATAGATACGAAAGTTCTCTATTTTAACCAAATGGCAAAATACTCTCCTTTTTATATGCTATCTGTGGGGTCCTGCCCACTCATCACGTATAGGGTGTCTAAGCGATGCTGCGTTCTTGGAATGCTGTACAACAATTCAAGCAAATAACATTAATAGTTTTATTTCAATAAAGCAGGTTGACAATACTGAACTTGAATTTACAAAGATGTCGCAAGCGCTGGGTAACATGCAACCAAGTCAGAGTCCTTTACTATATACAATGTTCATGCAAGCTTGTCACACAGTTTGTGGATCATTAATAACTACTATCATAACACTCTCTGCTAGGCTGTGCTAATGCTGTCCCAGTACTGTCCGAATACTGAGCGGCGAGGCTGGTAGGAGCGGCGCTTATATTGTCCTCTTGTAGAGGCCGCTCCTGTCGTGGTGCGGTCCTAATCAGTGCACCATTGGAAAACGTCGTTTCACTGCCTTCTCTTCTCTTGCGTTCTTCATCTTCTTTCCGGCGCTTGTGGTTACGCCAGAACACTATCTTTTGCCAAAATCTTGTTTCATATCTCGAATGATTTAGAAGATATGAGGGATGTTACGAATAATTCATTATCGCGCGTGTGCTATCGAAAGTGAATGTGCTATGTAAAATCTATTTGCTCGAGACTCGATGCATTTATTGATTCCTTCACAAGTTTAAAGAAAAATTCAAAATGTTAGCTACATTTCGCCAAAGAAACTGGTATAGTCATGCATATTCAAATACAGAGATATGTAAATATGCAGAATATGGCGCTGCAGTCGGCAACGCCTACATAAGACAACAAGCACCTGGCGCAGTTAGATTGATTGCTGGTGCTACAATGACAGGTTATCAAGATTTAAGTAAGTTTGAACGTTGTGTTGTAGTCGGCAAACGAACGACGGGACACAGCATCTCCGAGGTAGCGATGGAGTGGGGATTTTCTTGTACGACCATTTCACGAGTGTGACGTGAATATCATGAATCTGGTAAAACGTCAATCTCCGACGTCGCTGCGTCCGGGAAAACATCCTGCAAGAACGGGACCAACGACGACTGAAGAGAACCATTCAGCGTAACAGAAGTGCAACTCTTCCGCAAATTGTTGCAGATTTCAATGCGGGGCCATCAACAAGTGTCAGCGTGCAAACTGTTCAACGAAACATGATCGATCTTGGATGTTAATAACATTTGTTTTATTGAAAAAGCCTTAAAAGTTCTCACATAAAAAATCGGGAATATTATTTTTTAGTATGCCCTGATAGTTATAGTTTTCATCAATATGCACATCCAAACACTTGCATCTTTCTACCCTGTTTATCCATTATTTGTTCAACCACTAAATTTACAATGGTGATATTTTTTAATGGCACAAAAGTGAGTTATTAACTGAATTGTTTCAAAATTTAAAGCAATCTCATTTGTAGAAAACGTGTTAATAGCCTTCTTTCTTCGATTTTGGCCATCTACAAATCATGTTAAGATGTCTCATTGTAAAATTGAGTGACTGTCTTTTATTGTTTGAGAAACCACAGAGGATTTCTTCCTTAAGGAATACATTGAAATATATAGCTAAAAAAGCAAAAAACAACCAACTGATGTTGGGAACTTATTAGAGGAACAAAGTACTGATATCAGCTGTGGTATTACATTAACAGACACACTGCTTTTGATTACCACAATCGTTTTTAATGTGAACACACTCCCTTAAACAAAACAATATGTTATTATCCGACAAAACATTTGTAACCATAGTATCTGAAAATATACCTGTCAAACAACAAAACATTTTAAAATAAATTAAACAATAAACTTGTCTTTCAATCTTTCAAAAGCAATACTTTGGAGAGGATTAGTTAGAAAGTCAGCAGATTGTTTTTGAGTTTGACAGCATTGTATGTTGTACCAGCCATGATACAGTTCACCACTGACGAAATTACACTTCACATCGATGTGATTGCTTCTTCTCAACATTTGATCTGATTTTATCATTACTATTGCACACTGATGATCAACAAAGAGTGTCATTTTCGTTTTTTAATTCTTCTATGAAAGTCTTCACATATTTCATCTCTAAACAATACTGGGCTGCAGATACGCATTCTGCTTCATTTTAGCATTGCTATTATATTCACTGTCAACACAAAGTGTCATTTCTGTGTTTTTATTCAAAAATTCTTTCATGAAAGTCTTCACAGACTTCATCTCTTGGCAACAGTGAGCTGCAGATACGCTATGTGATAAAAAGTATCCGGACACCCCCAAAACATACTCGGCTTGAGGAAGGCCGGTGTGTACCAGATTCCGTGTCAGTGTGGCAAGTCGTATATTGGTCAGATGATGCGTACCATCGAGGATCGATGCCGTGAACACCAGAGGCACACTCGACTGATGTATCCGAACAAGTCGGCGGTCGCTGAACATTGTTTGTATGAAAATCACGCTATGGAGTATGAACGCACGAGGATTCTGGTACAGACGTCGACATACTGGGACAGTGTTGTTAGAGAGGCCATCGAAATTCGCACCAATGACGACCTCATAAACCGTGATTGTGGCTATAATCTTAGCAAGGCTTGGGAACCAGCGATTGGGTTAATCAAGAGTAAATCGAGCAAATGTATAGTTGTGACGACCACAGCGGACAGAGCCATCACACCGACGTCATCTCAGACGACGTCGCAATCTGTTCCACCGCGCGACCGTGGCACGGGGCGCGGACGGCGGAGGGAGTGCGCCGCGGGCGGAGGGTATTTAAATCGGCCGCCGCCGCGACCGAACCCAGTTCCCCCTGAACAGCCATAGCGTACGGATCTCCGTACCGGCACGTTCACAGGAGCTCAGTCCGTCAGTTCACCGGATGATGGCGACATGTATGATCGCCGAAATACTGTGCCCGTTGGACACTGTAGACCGGCAGTACACCTGTGGATATTTTGATTAGGTATATTTTCTTCTCAGTATCTGAACTGTAAACACATTGGTCAGATTTCAGTTGGATGAGTTTTTCATTCTTAAGAAATTCATTCAATTTCTTATTTCATTCGAAAAGAGACTGTTTCAGTCTGTACAGTGTGTTTTTGAGCAGGCAAATTCCCCCAGATATTTTGTATCCATCTAGAACTTCCATTAAAACTTTATTCTTTTGGATCACCGTACAGTAAATTTATTTTGCTATCAAATGTCATCATTTTCAAATCATCTTGTGGAGCAAACGCAAACAGGTATCTCAAGGAATTAGTTTCTACAAAAGAACTAAAAATATCTTGAAAATTCTGTTTTATTTGATCCTGTTGACTTTTTCTTGCATGCAGCCTGCCATAATCCTTTTTCCTGTTAAACGATTTTCCTGTAATTATTTATCTCCCACGAGCATTTTCTTTATTCACAAGAGCCCATGTTTCATTTTTCTCTGATAATTATTTCTCTTCATTCATAGCCTTCATTCAATTTTCCTTGCCTTTGCCTCCAGTGCATTCATTGTATGTGAACATGACATAATCATCATATGTCTTTGACAAATCTATTTCACTTCTTGGTTTCTTATATGTCTTTTTATCTTCTCCTGGAGTTCCTCTTCTTTATTCTTCTAGACCTTATCTTCTTTCTTTTTCACTAAAACCTTCTCTTCTTTATTCTTCTTCAAAATCATATTTTTTCCTCAAAAATTTGGTTTTCTGAGGTTTGATTTTTCCTTTATCTTTCGTTTCGTAGTTTCAGACTTCATATTAATCAGTCGATTCAGAATCTCTTGCTTGAGAAAATGTTCCAGTCTTAGAATTCCGTATTGCATAGCTGTTGTCTGTACCTCCGACGAGAAGACCTCTTTCACCTATTAAACTCAGTTTCTTCAAATGCCCCAGTTCTTTTGTGAACACTACAGATCATAAATACACAAGTTCCGCATTATCTCTTCTCTACTCTCAGAACTGGCTCCTTTCAGTGGCGTCTTCAATTTTGGAAACAACCAGAAGTTGCAAGGAGCCATGTCTGGAGGGTAGGGAGGTTGGCAAACGGCTGTAATTCCATGTCTGGCCAAGAAATTTTGGATCAAGTGGGATGAACTTGCA
Source organism: Schistocerca cancellata (assembly GCF_023864275.1). Lineage (NCBI taxonomy): Eukaryota > Metazoa > Arthropoda > Insecta > Orthoptera > Acrididae > Schistocerca > Schistocerca cancellata. The sequence goes on along the minus strand of NC_064629.1, from coordinate 753,200,741 downwards.
GGGGCGTTGTCGTGATGCAGTTGCCAGTTTTTCGCTATCCATATGTCTGGTCTTTTGCGACAAACTGCGTCACGGAGTCACTGGAGAACATCTTAAAAGTACTCCTTTGTCACTGTTGTCTTTCCGGTGTGTATTCGTGATGCACAATTCCACAGACGTCAAAGATGACAGTCAGCATCACCTTAATTTTACTTCGCATCTGCCACACTTTCTTCAGCCTTGGAGATACGGTATGATCCCATTGCGACGACTGTCTTTTTGTTTATGGGCGTACCCGTACACCTATGGCTCACCTCCAGTTATCACAGTGTTCAGAAACCCAGGATCAGTGTTGGTGGTGTCCAGAAGGTCCTTTGCAACGTCAAAACGGAGGTCTTTTTGTTCTGGCGACAACAACTCGGGCACGAATTTCGTAGCCACTCGGTGCATGTTCAAATCATCACAGAAAATTGCATGTGCAGAATCTATATTCACTCCAACCTCTTGGGCAATCTCCCGCACGGTCAAACGACGATCTGCCACCACCAAATTTTGCACCCTCTCAACAACAGCTGCACTCCAAGCAGTTTGGGGCCTGCCAGAACGCTGATCACTCTCCGCTGATGTGTGGCCATTTTTGAATCGGCTGAGCCACTCCTTAATTTGTGTTACACCCGTCGCATCTTCTCCAAGCACCTGCTGCATCTTACAAATTGTTTCGCTTTGAGAATCACCAAGCTTTTGACAAAATTTGATGCAGTATCTTTGCTCAACATGTTCAGTCATCTTGAGAAAATCGGTAATCCGACGAACACGTTGTGTAGCACCTCACTCAGCGACCGACAGGCAGCGACTGACGCACTTGAAGGTGGGGGCAAAATTCACGCAAACGCATAAAGGTCTCTTCCTTTTCTTCCTTTACTGTGTACAGTGGCGCCGCGCTATCGTCTCTATTTTGCGTGGTAAAATCAAAGGTCGGATAGTCAGACCCCGTATGTCATGAACTGAACTATATGAAACCAAGCTGATGTTGCACACAAAATTCTTTACTACCAAGCTAGTGTCATCAGCAAACAGAAATATTTTAGAGTTACCCATAATACTAGAGGGCATATCATTTATATAAATAAGGAACAGGAGTGGCCCCAACACTGATCCCTAGGGCACTTCCCCCCCCCCCCCCAATTTGACAGTACCCCACTCAGACCGCACATCACAGCCATCATTCTCAACACTGTGAATAATGACCTTTTCCTGTCTGTTGTTAAAGTAAAACGTGAACCAATTGTGATCTACTCCCCGTATTCCATAATGGTCGAACTTCTGGAGCAATATTTTGTGATCAACACAATCAAACGCCTTAGTTACATAAAAAAAGATGCCTAGTGTTGGGAACCTTTTATTGCATCCATCCAGTACCTGGCCGAGAAAAGAGAATATAGCATTTACAGTTGTTAAAACACTTCTAAAACCGAACTGTGCATTTGACAGCAAATTATGTGAAGTAAAATGATTAATTATCCTTACATAAACAGCCTTTTCAATAACTTTAGCAAACACTGATGGCATAGAAACAGGTCTAAAATTGTCCACATTATCCCTTTTTATAAAGTCGCTTTACTACTGAGTACTTTAATAGTTCAGGAAAATGACCATTCCTAAAGGAAAAATTACAAATATGGCTAAGTACAGGGCTAACATGTGCAGCACAGTATTTTAATATTCTGCTAGGCACTCCATCATATCCATGAGAGTCCTTAGCCTTTAGTGATTTAATTAATAATTTAATCTCTCCCTTGTCTGAATCACAGAGGCGTATTTCAGACTTCAATCTCAGAAAAGCATTTTCCAAGAGAGTTATATGATTCGCTGTAGAGACTAAATTCACCAGCAATGCTCAGAAAATGATTGTTAAATACTATGCATATATCTGATCTATCGGTAACACAAATATTTTTACTGCTAACTGACTTTATACTGTCGACCTTGTGTTGCTAAACAGACATTTCTTTTACGACTGTAAATTAGCTATTCTATTAGCATACCACATACTCTTTGCCTTTCTAATAACAGTTTTAAGCACCTTAAAATATTGTTTCTAATGTACTACCGTAGCCTGACTATGAATACGTCTAACATTTAGATATAATTTACACTTTGTTCTACATGATATCCTTATCCCACTAGGCACACACCCATGCTGTCTTTTACTGCTAGTACCCCACTTAGAACGTTCTAATAGAAAAAAAACTCTCAAAGTGCATAAGAAATGTGTTAAATGTATGTTAACAGCACTGTAAACATTCTACCACTCCTGTTCCTTGTTTAAAAAAAACTCAATTGCCATTGGATTAACTTTTCTACATAGTTTGTAATTATATGTGACATTTGTTTGAGTACAAAAGTCTTTTAGTCTTAAAATTTGTGCATCATGGTCTGAAAGGCCATTCACCCTTTTACTAACAGAATGCACATCTAGAAATCCAGAATAAATAAAAATATTGTCTACGGCTGTGCTACTGTTCCCCTACACCCTAGTTAGAAAAAAACACAGTCTGCATCTCGTCACACTGATGCTAAAACTCGCGTAAATGCACCAAAACATATTCTCTCTCTTGTAGTTCCATTAAGTATGTGATACTTAAAGGTGGCAGAATTAATCCTTGGAGCGTCGTTATTTGGGTGCCTCTGCTTCACATCATACCTATCCATCAGCTCTTAAGATATATAACTTGATAATTTTTTTGCTGGAATATTGTGAAACTGTGTAAAAATATATCTAGGCAATTTTCTTCTCCAATTTCTGCCAATCAGTTTTGTGCAAACCTGTAGTGGACACGTATTTTTATAATATGTAAGTGTAGAATACTCTTGCAACACAGTGTTATTGAGATATGTTGGACTAAATGCTACATACTAAGAATGGTCTAAATTCACAGTGGCACAGATGTAGCACAGAAACATGGACCTTAAAAAATGTATTGTACATTAAACATTCATGACTTTTAAATAAAGGCTTAGCACACTCAAGAATAAAAGACACATGCTGATAACAAAGAAACATAGAATTATTCATATTCTCTGTGCACTGCGCACTGTTTCAATGAGCAAACAATCACCAAACACTACTGGTATCATGTGAGCTGGTTACAAAATAAGATTATAGAAAAATGAAAGTATTTAAACGCAAAATTGCTCCTCTGTTGATAAATTACATTATGTAAATTACGAAGCATGTCTAGCTTTTAAGTAACATAATACATTAATCATTTACTAAGACAATAAAAATGTTGTTACTTACTAGCAAGTGAATGTAGGTGTTTCTGCTGGAATACTTTTCCCCTCAGTGATTCACACAGGTCTCACGTCATTTCCTTTCAGATGTGAATTTATTGACTTTGTAACATTCCAGCTGTTTTATCTTTTTTCGCTTTTACAGCCTTGTTCTCGAATTATTTTCACCACTCTTAGAAGCATTCACTCCTGTAAATATGTAGACAACGATCAGCATTGCTTTGAAAAAAGACCATATCTTTAACAAACTTGCCAAACATTACATTCCAAGATGTTGAGTTCCACTTTAAACGATAAATTGCTTTTATAATTTTCATTGCGATAGGGTCAACAGCGAAAAGCATTTTCTAATTTATTTTGTGAGTTACATGCAGTTACAGACGCAAGGACGTACATGGCGTAATGTAATACTAAAGAATCGCTCATAAAATCTTTAAAAATGGCCTAAGGCTGAAACCGTGCAGTTGTATGTGAACTAGAGAGGATGGAAACTGAAGACATCATGAAATCATTCAATAAACTGCTTTGTTTAGCCTACATACAGAACCTGCTTCTACGTTAATCCTTGAGATACCTTAATATAAGTTTCATCATCTAAATTTCCATGAAGAAAAGCACCATTTACATCCATTTGATTTGCAGTTTTTTGTTTATAACAGCAAATAATATTCTCAGAGTTCACAACCTTCCTACTGGAGATTTTTTATCATTATAGTCAAACCATTTTCTTTGATAAGAACCACGAGGAACTGGTCTAGTTTTATAACTAGTAATGTTGCCCACATCATGTTCACTTTAAAAACCCACTTTGTGTCAATAGCCTTCTTGTTTTTATGCGAACAACATACTGTCCAGGCATGTTCACATCTATTAGTAACATATCTTCTGCTACAGTGTGAAGCCATTCTTCTTTATCTGAAGCAGACATCACTGAAACTGTCCAAAACATCCTCAACATACATTTATGCATTTCCTGCAAATGCAGCATAGCTCTCCATGCATGCTGGACTTTTCTTTCTGTTATACTTCTTGGAATTTCAGGAGATTTAATATATTTGGCTTTATTATCACTTGATATGGAGTCATTTCTGTAGTCATTGATATTTTTCTCATCAATAATTACCTTATCTTTTGTGTTTTCTTTGCAAGAGAACCAATCTACATTATTAAAATTGTAGCAATTTTGCATAAGATTTAGTATGTAGAACATCTGCAGCTGAGAGGCATGATGATTAATTTAGAGACCTCTGGCATGGCATTGTGCACAGTAGTGGTTGGCATTCCTAGTGTGCGGCTGCCCAGTGGCAGTTATTGGACGTCTTGCACTGACTGGCCTTGACCGCATGTTATGTATTACCAAATATTGTAATTTCATATACCTGAATGTGGGATTCTAAAATCTCAAAACCAGTCATAGTTTAAATGAATATCAGTACAAGTCAAGCAGATCTCTCTAAATCAATTATCATAACAGTTTTCAACAAAGTTAATGTCACTTCCAAGAATGATTCATCTCTCTTTCAGGTACCATAGTCGATATCCAGTAACACAATATCCAACCATGAAGGACTTCTTTACTCTGGAATGAAAATTTCCAGTAATCACCTCTCTAGGATGCAATGCCCTGTAACCAAACATCTCAATTTCTGCAACTTTGGCATTTCACCATTCCACAGAGTAGTGGTACCCTTAATTTTTAATGCGCTCACTGGTGTTCTGTTCATCAACTAAGCATGAGTCTACACTGCTTCTGGCTATAAAGATTTTTCAAGTTTATTGTTTCACAATATCCAGTGATCATGTGCTCTCTTACTCCATTTTGCTGTGGTTTATATCTTATTATCAATTCATACTGCATTCTCTTCTCTCCAAACAAGCTTTTCATTTCGTTAGAGAAATATTCAGCTCCACTATTACAGCAGAATCTACAAATCTCAAAGTGAAATGAGAAATTGCCACAGCTTCGCGCTGTTTAACACATTCCAGTAAGTCTGATTTATTTTGAATTTGAATAATTATAGAGTTATAAAATGGATATAGTCATCTATAAAATGTAACGATGTACCTATTTCTGTTGTAAGACATGGGAGTAATATGACTCATTATATCACTGTGTACTAGCTCCAGTGGATGTTTCTTTCTTGTCCTCATATGCTTGTGTGGAATTCTTGTATGCTTACTTTCCTTTCAGATGTTCGTTTTTTCATATCTTCAGTGTTCATTCCTTCCACATATTTCAGAAGGACTGTTAGATCAATATAATTCAGATATTCTAACCTTCGGTGACAGATTTGGAATGTTTCAGTAAAAAATGCCATGCAGGAGTTTCTGGCAAATTTGAGAGTGCACATTTTTGCATCAAGGATTTGCACATTATCAACGCCTGTAAGTCACCCACAAAGTGCTCATTCCAACTATAGTCCAGGCAGCAGAAAACTGATTCATTAAATGCACCAGCCGAAAAACGACATGCATCCGAACTCAAAGAAGCCTATTTAGAATCGCTAGTTACTGAATTTGCAGAGTCTTTTTCATTTTGGTTTCTTTTCTTATAGACAGCTCTTTTATGTACAAATGCACCAAAGGTAAGAGATTTAAAACAAATTTCATTTTCTCCACTGAAATGTGTGAAATTTGTGAATTTGTTTTTCCTCTTAGTTTTCTTACTGCTGAAAGTGTTTCTGTACATATTAAACACAATGTTCTGTCCTGAGTCCCCTGCAGGTTTCATGTACCAGTAACCTAGTTTTCATGAAGCTTAAATACAGACTGTCTGTAGATAATGTCTCTATTGCAGTTAAAATGTTATTATTCTCCTAGATAAATTGAAATTTTGTAGGAATGATTATATAGCCAAGCATAGGATAATATCATATCGAACCAAAGGAATACAGAAAGTTGTACTTAGTAATTCAACCAATACATTCTGATGACGTAATCCTGACTGGGGAGAAATCACATGTAGGGTTTCTCCAAGGTTCAGTCTTATGTCCACTATTGTTCTTCATATATCTAAATGATCTTATATCGAATGTACAAGCAGGATTAGTTCTTTTTGCATATGACACTACTATTGCAATGAATCCATGCATCCACACAGAAACAGAAGAAATGATAAACAATGTTCTTAAAAGAATCATGATTGGTATCATTGAATGATCTCGCCTTCAGTTTTAAAATGACACAACACATTCAGTTCTGGACATCTAGGAGTATTCCACCAATGATAAGTGTAACAGATGATGAGGTAATAATAAATCGGGTGGAAAGTTGTTAACTCTTAGGAGTACATAAAGATGAGAATTTGAACTTTAAAAAGCACACTTTTGGAACTACTAAAAAACTTAGTTGAGCCACATTTGCACTTAGAATCATTGGAAATCTTGGGGAGAGACAAAAAAGTAAGTTGGCATATTTTGCATATTTTCATTCGATAATATATGGAATAATGTTCTGGGGTAACTCATCTTAACGAAAGAAAGTCTTCATTGCTCAGAAATATGCTGTAAGAATAATATGTGGTGCTGGCCCATTATCCTCTTGTAGACATCTGTTTAAGGAGTTAGGCATGCTGACTATTGCTTCACAGTGTGCTTATTCCTTCATGAGGTTTGTTGGAAAGAACGATGATATTCAAAATTACAAATACCAGAAGAAAAAATGGCATTTATTACTCCACATTCAGGTTGTCTTTAGCACCAAAATTGGTGCACGATGCTGCAACTAAAATTATTGATCACTTACGCAGTGATATAAAATGTCTGACAGACAGCAACGTAATATTTGAAGACAAATTGAAAAACTTTCTCCCTGACAACCCCTTCTGTTCAGTAGAAGAATTTATGTTATTGTAATTTGTGAAAGGAGGTGGGTATGAATTACTAACTTACATCTGTACGTTAAAAAAATAAAATAAGTTATCAATGTTCTGCATGTAGGCATATTTACAAATTAGTTTGCAATGTGACTTTAAAAAAAATAATTCCAAATCATTACGATTTATCGTGCAAAATTATCCATAGAATACGAAAATAACTAACTCGCACCCTTGTCAAATTCTTAACAAACAATGATACATGGCATCAGTTCCTTCATCTTTCACACCTGTCGTCTGGCAAAGATTACAAATCAGTTTGTCATTTTACTTTTTGCTGAGTTGAACTTGAATTGCAGTAACTGTTTATGAAGAAGTAACTGACTAGCGATGTTTTTTTTCTTTCAAATGTGTCGCTCAAGATTTTCTATATTTGACAGTCAGTGATGCAGTCTTCCGCTTATTCCAGATGGCTGCCATCAACTCGTTCTGTTAGTTTTCAGCGACAGTTTTTTCACATTTGCGATATTTTTTAGTTGTTTGTCTTTTCAATTTGTTCCTTTTCCATATCATTATCTATAAAATTGCAGTTGAAATACGCAGCATTTGAAATTGTTTGCTTCGAAAATTAGAACTCAATAATTAGATATGCGCTTTCATATTCTTCTAAGATGGTGAATCTTCTAACTGATGAACTAGAAATACATAAACACCGACAAAATAGTTATGTTTCGATCTTCCAATTATTTACTCTCTGCCTGTGTGTCCATAACCTCATGAGAAAACTGATAGAAGAGTGTGACAGCAGGCAAGAAAGTTTAATTTTAATTAATCCGTTCAGTAAAGAAATAACAATACGTTCGACACACTTTACAATAACACATACATACACACTCAATGTATAGAAAAAAGTCAAAGACTCTTCATTAGCAAATACGAATACACATTGAGCATAAATATCTATGGAGTGAACATTCGGACGCGCAGAACGAGAAATCTGCCAGCAACATCTCCTGTTGCTGTAGTCACGTGGTATTGGGACGATGCATGTTAGTCCGTATAGCGCTTAGCGTATATTGAGTGTTATTACTTTGCTAGAACACACAGATCATCTTTGGAAGTACCCTGAAGCTTTGTATATGCGTTTTATAAGTATCTTAACAGTTTTATACCTGGAACTGAAATAGTTTTAAAGCTGTGAAGAGCAAGGATATTGTGCTTTTTTGCACAGTATCATAGCTCAGTTCCACTTTAATTACGTTTTTTTGGATGTGGGAAAAGAAGTGACAGCCAACAATACCTTTTAAGGTTTTCTATTGCACTTATTCATGTCGTCGAATCTCTGTTCTAATTAATTACGTCACAATGACACTGTACTGGATGCCAATGCATCTCAGGTAAGGGGGTGGGGAGGGAATGCATTTACAGCAATGAAATTGTTACTGTAAATAAGCAATTTACACCACCTGCTTTATTTATTTGACAGCCAAGATATAAATTTTATCTGCAGATGAATATAGGACGAATACGTAAATACTGACTGGCAGCTTAAACGCACTTGCAAATATATCTAGCATTTCTCTTGTAAACATATGGGAGAAACAAAAAAATAAACATGCAGGAATTTTCTCTACATTACAAGACATTGTAATACCGCGCCTCGAAGTTTTTAAACATATAAAGCGCCTCACATTAATATTATATTCACTATTAGAGATTTGTTGTACGTACCTTTCACGTACTTGTCTTTACATCCGTAACAACAACTGCACCATGGCTATTACTACTATTAAAACGTGTCGAACGTATTTAAAACCAGGTGAATATGTGTAATATTAAAGCTTCGCTGTTACCACAAATTGCAGATAAGCAGCGACGTCCTATTACCACGTGACTAGCCCGGTTTGTTGTTGAGAACATGTGCAGTTGCTATGCTCACTCCATAGATATTTATATTCTATGCGAATACGCAGCAAACAAATCGTGAGGAGTCTAATATAGAAAAATAGAATTACTGTTCTTTTAATACCAACTATGACTCACAGGGGATACTGAATGTATATAAAGAAGGGCAGTACCCATGGTCATGGATTTGCTTGACCTACGGGAGAGCTTCATAGAGATATTGAAATAACTGAACTGAAGGATGTTTGAGATAGACTCTACCAATTTCACGAAAGCCTAGTTATAAAGTTTCAAGAAACAGTATTAAGTGTGGGATCGAGGAATATACTACTGCCTCCTTCTGTCGCTTCCTTAGGGTCCACAAAGACGAAAGTAATTACTGCGCTTACAGAAGAATTTAAGCAGTGATTCTTACCGTGCTCCAAACGCGATTGGAACAAGAAGAAGCTAGAATTCATGGTTCAATAGGAATCACCCTCTGCCATGCTCTTCACACTGGTTTGCAGAGAATAGATGCGGACGTAAATCCTTCTGTACCATAATTGTTCGGCATCTTAAACAAATTCTTTGTTAGTGAAAGGCGTGGAAAGAAAGTTAAAAGATGTTAGTGGTGTATGTAACGTCCATCTCAAGTGCTCTAGAACTTGTTTTTGTGCATTACGGAAAGTCTTCAGTGAACAATACTAAAGTTGAAGAGATAGTTCTTCAGTACTGTGATATTTACATGAGTTTGTTGATTTTTGGCTATTTTGTTACTCGCTTATTGCTAAAATACGACGTCCACTTATCCATGGGATGCAATATTGTGGCTAACCAAGGCTGACGGAACGGTGTGTTTGCTCATAAATGACAGAATGGCGACTTGAACGCACAGGACTATCTTTACCGTGCTGATGTTTGGTGTGTTGTATTTCGATGTAGTGATGTGCTTGTGAGTGTCCAGTTCAAATTAGTCCCGTGTTGTAAATATTTGGTTTAATGGTAAGGCGTGCAAATTGGAGTATGTAGTTATGAGAGCTTATTTGTTTACTGTTGATGCTTCGACGGACGGAAAACTGAGTGAATTCAGATACAGGATACGTCAGTGCTCTGCATAATATAACTGCGCGAATTATTTCCACTCTGTTGAATCTTATTTGCATTCATATAATGAAACCGTATAATTCCCATAATTTAGTGAATTTTAGAAATTTTAGCGTTTATTTTCTAGTGGTGCGGTGATTGGTGATGTGCGCTAACACAAGTTTTGTGAAACAAAATATGAGCGGATGTTGCAGCATTCGGCAGAGGAAAAATTTTTTTCTCTCTCTTAAATGCACCAACGTACAAGACTGATTCGTTAGTAATTTTTATCCCTTCTCATCCTTGGAAGTTGTCATTGCATTTCTTTATTTTGATGCACCCTGTGAAGTAAACAATATCGAAGACGACGTAACGATTACTGTAATGGTCAGCGGCTTGAAGACAACAGTTAAACAAGACTTTTGGATTTCTAATGCCAGTGCTGAGATTCTTACACACTATTCGACGGGCAAGTGGATTCAGTGTCTTGTATCGCAGCTGTGTTACACACTGCTGTGAAGGATAGGTGCTCTATCCATAACGATAGCGATTTCTTCTATTTTTCTAATTTTTATGGGGCGAACCACGAAGTATCTCGCAATAAATACAGTTTCTGCTTGTGTGTAGCATCAAGAACAGTCGAATTTGTCTAAAAAATAAATAAAAAGGAACCATCGTGTTGGAATGTTCAAGATGTCAACATCCGTCATCTACATTCATCAACGCGCAAACGATTTTTCGCTGTGTATTCTTACGTGGTTCCCACTAGTGGCCCCTTCTCCCTTTGTCAGTGGACTATTAGTTTTCAGTAATTTTGGACTGAATAGCCTATTTAATATTTACTGGAACACTATGTATCTCACCGACAAACGTCACTCAGTGTGTAATTTTCGAGGTGGTTGAACATCATTGTTGACAGCCTTAGTGTACAGAATTCACTTGATTTTGCAAATGAATGTAGTTCCTCCTTTTGATGTTTTATTATAGTAATTATGTCACACACGAGAATTCACTTTCGATTCCTGTTTAAAGCGCGGATTTTTGTGTTCCGCTAGTTTTTGTCCTCATAAGTTTTCGTTAGTGGTATTAATTTTCTGTTCACTTAGTGCATTTGTTTGTGACGATTTTATGTGTAAACTGAAAGAATTAGTAAGAGAGATGGAAGTGTTTTTAGTTTTTTCCAAGACTGTAGTTTCAGTTATTACCCTTCATCATACGTGTAAGTGGTGTTAATGTTAGACGTATTCAACCTTTAGTTGATATGGTAGAAATGGGAAGAAAATATTTAAGTCTTCATGTAATATATCTAAAACCATTTTTGTAGACGTACTTGCACTGATAGTTGTATTGAGCCACGCTTCTTTTACTCATTTGTGTCGTCTGTTAGCCAAACTTGGTACAAATCAGTCAGAAACAGGTTTGTAAAGGCATCCTTCAGGCATAAACTACACATTTTTAAGATAAATTGAACAAGACCACCTGGCATCTCTGCTTATTTCAACTAGTCAACTCCACTGGTGAAGGGGAACCCTGAAATATGTTACATTACAGTTATTCCATTGATTATATGCTGACTTTGTAATCAGAAAGTATTGGGTGTTTTCGTCTATTTTACAGATGTATTCCATTATGCTACATTACATTTGCATTACTTTGAGCTTTACTATTTGCAGCAGATTGTACCCTGTACCTTCAGTGGTTGTTGCTGTGGCCACTGCCACATGATGAATGCCCACATACGAATACAAAGAGACTCCTTTGTATCTTTTTTCCCCAGTTTCTCTGGTGGGTGCCTAAGATCTGGTAAGGGTTGTCATTGTAGTTTTCCTCACTGGCTGTGCAGTTAGTTTCAGACAGTACTTAAAAAGCTCTCATCTCACAGTACTTTCCCAGTGGAGAACACCCTGATAACACTAAAATTTTTATTCCTCTTATTTTATGTACTTTCTTTCATACAGTTCTTTTTAGTTGTGTTGTAGTGACAGCAGAGAAAACAGAAAACAACTGTGGAGAGGGTGGGGGTGGTGATGTATATATGGATGGGGTGGTATCCCTCCCTCCCCCACCACACATAATAAATATAATAGGGACCCAAGACTGCAAGAATTATAGAAAAGTGTAGATAATTCAGAATACCCATTTTTAAAAAAAGTTTTTGCTGGCGACTTAGTAATTACTGTATTTACAAAAGTGTTGTGTTTGAAGGCCCAGTACATTAGTCATGTATTACATGCTGGAAACAGACAATCTATTTACAGAATTGCACACTGTATTGCGTATCATTTGCTTTCAGTTCATTTTCATGAAATAATTGTCTGTGATCCTCATTTTCCGGAGTTTTGAAACATTGGCAGTACAGTGGAATGAATTTTGCCCTGTTTACTGTACTAAGTAGCTGCATTTCAGTGCCTAAGTTTGTGTGTTAAAACATGGGTCACATTCATAATGGGATATTTTAAACAAAAAAAAAATCTTTCTGGTTATAATAAGGCTGTAGGCCTTGCTTTTTACTTTTTCAAAAACTCTTGAATTATGCAAGAATAATCTGGAAACTACATAATTAACAAAGAGATAGTTGGGTGCTTGTTATATATATTTTTTGCATCTTCTGGTAAACACTGCAAGGTCAGTAGCTTATTAACAGTTGTCTTTGCTTTATTGTCTACCTGTCTGCTGATCAGTGGCTTCTCTGTACAGTAGGAAGAGCTTGTCTATCATCGTATCACTTTTTATTTTCCATTATAAAAAAAAGTCTTTATTGCTCGGAAATATGCAGGAAGAATATTATGTGGTACATTCTGATTATTGCTTCACAGTATGTTTATTCCCTCATGAAGTTTGTTGTAAATAATCCACTGCAGCTCGAAAGGAACAGTGAGGTACATAATTACGATACCAGCAGGAAAATGACATTCATTGTTCCAAATTAAGGCACAAATTGCTGTAACTGAAATTTTTGATCACTTACCCAGTGATATAAAATGTCTGACAGACAATAAAGTAAAATTTGGAAACAAACTGAAAGGTTTCTCCTTGACAACTCCTTCTAATCCTTAGATGATTTTTTTTTTAAAAAAAGGTTTGTTTTACACCATTATGATTTATCATGCAAAATGATCCCTGGAACATGAATACTTATCTTACCAGTTTGAAGGAAGTATCAGTGACGTTTGTGTACTTAAGTTTGCATGTCAGGTTATTGTTTGTAACCACGTATTCCACCAGGTTACAATTATTTTTGCACTTTCTCTCCTCTAAAAGCAATTTCACTAACTATACTTAATATTATGCAATTTTAGCAGGGCCTGTTAGTCCTCAATCTGTCAGGAGTACTCCGTGGTCCTGTCTCCAACTGAGAATACATTGTTTCTCAATTTCTGCCCACCACGCCTTCCCCCTCCCTCTTCATCGCATTTTCAACAAAAATAAAATTAAAATAAACTCTTACAGAATGTGCTTTCTCAGCAGGGTGTTGGCCAGTTCCACTAAATGGTACCAATTCTTGTAGGAGTACCTTAGCTTGCAAAGGAACTCATACTTGGGTACTCTCTTTTGAATTAAATTACATATAGTTAATATTTCATTGTTAAGTATGCCTAACTTCAGGCATGTAAAACAGTTAATGGTGTGTGTTCTGGTGTACAGGCAGGTTGATACCATTTTATGCACAGAGTGGAATTAGCAATGTGACTGTATTCCAAAGAGTACACCATTAAGCAGTCAGACCAAGAAAACCTGAGAGATGGTGTGTAAAACAAAAAAAATTAGAGTGGTAGTAGTGTAAGTCACTTTTCAGTGCAAACTGCATTGGCTGCTGAAATATCACTACAGTTTTCTGATAAAATAGACTAGATTATGTACTTTAATACTGATCTTCAATTAAAACATTGAACATTTCAGTAAAGGTTCATTTATGTAAATACTAAAATTTGGAGGATTGACTGAACCTGTCAATACCAGAAGTTGGCTTTGTCCCATGATTTAACAGTGCTGTGACATACAACATCTTATAATATTTGTGTGTGTTTGTATTCTATTTTATGTAGGTTGGGATGACAGAGTAATTTGTGGTGTAGCTCAAGGTGTAGGTTAGGTTGAAGGGTGACAATTTGCTTGTGAGTTGATGAAGCAGTAATGAATGTGAATAGGAAATCTTTGTCGGGGTGACATATTGATCTATAGTAACTTTAAGTTTGGGCTAGGTTGAAAGGTGGCAGTTTGGTTGTGAGTTGATGATGTGGTATCAAAGGATTCAGTTAATTGAATTAAAATGTCATACATAGTAAACAAAAAGTGTACTGATAAGAACTGGGAGGAGAGCCTCAAATTACATCTTTGTGAAGATTAAGAGAACCAATCAGACTAGAGCCCAGTGTTCAGTGCAGACATTCACACGGTGCAGCTGTTGGTGCTTATTTTGTGGAGAACAAATATGGATGGGTTGCTTACCAACCCAAACTGTAGCCTGCATTATGAACCAACGTCTGCTGTCTCCTTAACTAGATGTATTACGTATCGTGCACAAACCAAGCCCAAACGTAGTTTGGGCAGCAAAATTGTGTTAAAAAGACTGCGTCCAAGTATATGTCAGGCAGCAATTTTCTCAATGCACAACTGGACTAATTTCGTACGAGAACAATGTTTTGACGCCTCGTGACCTGCCCCTTGGCTGGTGCTGCCTTGTGTTATCAATTTCTGGAATTATCTTGAAAGAAATGTTAGCAAATGTAACAGCTGCTGTTGTGAATGGCCGAGCCAGTATGATTGCATTGTTGTAATTTTGCGTGTGTACTAGGCCTAATTAGATTTTGCAGTTTTCTGTAAGTATGCTACAAATATATCATGCTTGTTGAGTGAGGAAGAAATTGCTCAATAGCTCACTTTGCACTTTTTTTCGTGGTAAGATAATTATACTTCCTGTTATCTTTATTTTAAAATTTATAAATATGCAAAGCAATTGTGAAGCTTGGCCCTTTTTTAGTATGTGTTACTCTTGAAGATACATCAATTACACATATGCCAGTAACATTGTAAACAATGGCATAAATGACCGCTTTTCTAGGCCCAATATTCTTCTAAGTGGCCGGTCTCCAAAGTGTTAATGACCATTAGCAGGTAAAATTGATCTTAAGTTGCTACTGGACCATTATCAGCACACAAACTTGTGTAGAGACCAGGAACTCAGATTTAGAAGCATGCAGGTTAGGTCTGAGACGTACTTAGTTGTGTCAAGGCTTAACTCTCTTCACATGTATCTCCAGCTGTTTCAGGCACCATAGCTAGTGCTGTCTAAGGCCTTCGTACTGTTTTTGAGTTCCTGAGATATCAGTATTCCGGATGTAAGAATGTTAGGAGTAGTGGACTGAGGGTATACAAGCAATCACTTCAAACCATGGGGCACACACAATTAAATCTGCGTCTTACCTTGCTACATGAATTGGTTTAAATAGACAATAACATGGACTTTAGAATTAACTGCTTCTACTACTTCTCATTTTGGGACAACAGATCAGTAAATCTCTTGGATCTACATATATACTCCACCAGCCAGTGTACAGTGCATGGCTGAGGTACCCTGTACCACTACTAGTCATTTCCTTCCCTGTTCCACTCACGAAAAATAGAGTGAAGGAAAAAAACGAATGTCCGTATGCCTCCATATGAGCCCTAATTTCTCATATCGTATCTTTGTTGTCCTTATGTGAAATTTATGTTGGTGGCAGCATGGTCCTTACACGAAGTGTATGTTGATGGCAGTAGAATCATTGTGCAGTTAGCTTCAAATCCAGGTCTCTAAATTTCTCAGTATTGTTCCTCAAAAAAACTTCAAGTTCCTTATAGAGATTCCTGTTTGAGTTCACGAAGCATCTCTGTACTACTTTCGCATTTTTTGAACCTACCAGTAACAGGCTCACCTCTGAATTGCTTAGATGTCTTCCTTTAATCTGGCCTGATGCGGATCTCAGACACTCGAGCATTACTTGAGAACAGGTGACGCTAGTATCCTATGTTCAGTCTCCTTTGCAGATGAACCACCCTTTCCCAAAATTTTCGCAATAAACCGAAGTCATCCATTTACCTTCCGTACCACAATCCATGTGCTCATTCCATTCCATATCGTTTTGCAATGTTACACCCAGGTGTTTAAATGACATGACTGTATCAAATAACAGACTACTAATGCTGTATTCGAACATTATAAGTTTGTTTTTCCTACTTATTTGTATTAACTTACATTTTTCTACATTTAGAGGTAGCTGCCGGTCAACACACCAACTAGAAATTTTGTCTAAGTCATCTTGTATTCTCCTGCAGTTGCTCAACAATGACACTTTCCCATACACCACAGCATCATCAGATTGTTGCTCACCCTGTCCACCAGATTACTTATGTGGATAGAAACTAACGGTGGTCCTATCACACTTCCCTGCGGCCCTCCTGATGATACCCTTGTCTCTGATGAACACTTGCTGTCGATGACAACATGCTGGGTTCTATTACTTAAGAAGACTTCGAGCCATTCACATATCTGGGAACCTTCATTAATGGTTTGCAGTGGGGTATCATGTCCAGTGTTTTTCAGAAATCTAGGAATGTGAAATCTGTCTTTTGACCTTCATCCATAATTCACAGTATATCATGTGAGAAAAGGGCAAGCTGAGTTTCACAAAAATGGTGCTTTCTAAAACCGTGCTGTTTCATGGACATAAGTGTTTTGATCTCTAGGCAATTTATTATATTCAAACTCAGAATGTGTTCTAGTATTCTGCAACACTTTTTTCCAGTCACTAGGGACTTTGTGCTGGGCAAGAGACTCACTATAGATACAAGCTAAATAAGGGTCCAGTACAGTTGTGTACTCTTTGTAAAACCAAAGTGGGATTCTATCTGGACATGGCAACTTATTTGTTTTCAGTTGTTTCCCTGTGCCAGGGATGCCTATTATTATGTCGTCCAGATGAGAGTCAAATGATGGCATGTTTGTACGACTCTTCTGCGTGAATGATTTTTTAAACGTGAAATGTAAAACTTCGGTTTTCCGTTTGCTGTGTTCTTCTGCCACAGTAGACAGGTTGATGAGTGACTGGATAGATGTCTTAGACCCACTTAGTGAAGGCCATGTGATGGCCACAGTGGCCAGAGACAGTGGTCAAGTGTGTGTGAGTTGCGCTTGTCTGAAATTGTGTGTGTTGTCTACTTTAGGAGGAGGCCTTAGGTCCAAAAGCTCACATGTTTTGCAATCTTTTTACTGTGCCTGTCTGCAATTCAATATCTTCTCTGTATGGTGAGTAGCAGTCTACACTTTTTATGATATTGTCAATATCCAGTCTATACTCTGTAGGTTAAAATTGCTTCCAAGCAGTATTGCATGTTCTGGGTATTTACATACTAGTGACTGTAGACTGTCTTTGAATGACTCTAAAGCTCTCACAGTGGAATCAGGTGGCTGGTAAAAACATCCAACAGTTAACTTGATTTCATCTGGACCTTTTATACACAACCAGTTAACTTCACTGTCATGCTCAAAGTTGACTTCAATAGAAATAGGGTTTTTGTCAACTGCAAACTCTCCCATGGTGTCTAATCTATCTTTCTGGTATATGTTGCATGCCATACTAAATATCTTTTAGCTTTCCAATGCATTTTGTGTGGGTTTCATAGGTGGAGAACCTTTTGACTTGGCTTAACAAAACAGCTCTTGAGAAAAAAATGTGTTGATTCAGCTGATGATAGAATACTTATAATAGCCTGTATATGACAGTGCTACAGCTTCTTTATAATTCATCATTATGATGATAAATTTGGTACTGAAAGACAAGTCAGATAAAGAGATCCTCTATAACCAGAAAATTCTGACAATATTATTAAAAGGAAAGATGTTACTCGCTGTATAGTGGAGATGCTGAGTCGCAGATAGGCACAACAAAAAGACTGTCAAAATATAAGCTTTCGGCCATCAAGGCCTTTGTCAAAAATATAAAACACACACACGCACATGCACAACTCACACACCCGACTGCAGCTTCTGGCAGCTGAAGCCAACACCAACCACAGTAGTGGAAGTTTATATGCCTGCTAACTCCACAGATGATGAAGAAATTGAAATATTTATGATGAAATAAAGGACATTATTCAAATAGTTAAAGGAAATGAAACTTTAATTGTGACAGGTGACTGGAATTCAGTAGTAGGAAAAGGAAGGGCCAGAAAAATAGTAGGAGAACATGTACTGGTGGAAAGAAATGAAAGAGGAAGCTGCCTGCTAGAATCTTGCACAGACCATAATTTTATCACCGCTAATACATGGTTTAAGAATCTTGAAAGAAGGTTGTATATGTGGAAGAGACCTGGGGACACTGTAAGGTTTCAGACCAATTATATAATTGAAAGAGAAATGTTGGAATCAGATTTTAAATTGTAAGAGATTTGGACTTTTACCACAATATATTTAGTATTAACTGCAGACTAAACCTGAGGAAATTGCAAGAAGGCAAAAAATTAAAGAGATGGGACCTGGACAAATCCAGAGTTTCACAGGGAGCAGTAGCCAACTTTGGTCTGAAACGGGGAAAAGGAGAACAATAGATGATGAACAGGTAGCTTTGTAAGATGAAATAGGAAAGGCAGCAGAGCATCAAATAGGTAAGGCGAGACTTAATAGAAATTCCTGGATAACACATTATGTGTGGAATTTAGTTGATAAAATGAGAAAATATAAAAATACAGCAAATGAAGCAGCTGAAAGGGAATATAGCTGTCTGAATGATGGAATTGACAAAAAGTTCAAAATAGCTAAGCAGGAATGGCTAGAGGACAGATGCAAGGCTATAGAAGCATGCATAATGAGGGGAAAAAGATAGATGCTGCCTGTAAGAAAATTTATGAAACCTTTGAAGATAAGAGAAACAGCTGTATAAATATCAAGAGCTAAGATAGAAAACCCAGTACTGAGCAAGAAGGGAAAACTGAAAGGTGGGAGAAATATATAGGGATATCTATACAGGGTGTTCAAAAAACAGTGTTGAATACTTTGGGAGGTGATAGTACTCGTCAAAACAAGAAAAATAAGCCTAATAAACATGATTCCAGAAACGCATACATTCTGAGATAAACATGTGTTTATAGGAAGGGCTACATGATGCTTTTTGTGGATATTAGCACAGTCATTGCATTGGCACTCCGTCAAATGTGTCAGCAGGGTATTATGATGTCTTACTCACAGTATGTATTGCACTGTTTGTTTGTACAAATGGCGTAGTACATTCACACAAATTCCCTGTCTTGAGTAAATGAATTATAGTTTGGATACTGAAGTGGAGGTAATACAGAAAACCCATAGTAGAATTCACCAAAGATGAATGTGTCGCAAGCATGTTCCTGGATCTTTGTGATGCTTTTGATACTACTGAGTGAGGTTGAATCATTAGGAATAAGAGACATAGCTAAATGACTGGCTCTGATCATGCCAAGCACATAGGGTACAAGGAGTAGAGATGACACAAAACTCAAATAAGGCTAAACTTTTGGTGAAACATTTACATTAATATAGTTTCTCAGTGTAGCATATTAGGAGCAATACTGCTGCTGATACACATCAGTGACTTTCACAGTAGTGTTAGTACCAGGGAAAAGATTCCCTTTGCTGGTGTCTGCAGTATTAGTCACTGAAGAAGAAAATATTACTCCTTTCAGGGAAAGTAAATGAAATCCTCAAGGAATTGTCAATATGAAATAATGTTACACTGAACAGAAAGAAAACAAATGCTCTAAATTCCAGTTTAAAGAGGGAAAATTGACGTTGTTAATTAAAATATGGATGGTACTTCTGTAGACTGCATAACAAGTGCACAATTTCTAGGAGCGAATATTGAGTCTCAGTTGATGTGGGGGGGGGGGGGGGGGGGGAGGGGGGGGGGGGCAGATACTGGCAAAAAAAAAAAAATGTCATCAGCCTGTTATGCTCTTAGTCCTTCTATCAGTGTGTAACAATCGGTATCTTTTTAGTTACATACTGTTCATATGTACGCTCATTTATTAGCTATAAAATTCTTTTCTGGGGAATAAATACACGAAATAGGAACACAGTTGTCAAACTACAGAAAAGAACGGTAACCAATAACAGCAATCAAACTTGTTGTAAAGGTCACAATGTAAGTAAATGTACCAATAGTTTTGCACGTCAAACTAACATTGATAATTATGGCACAAACAGTTTTGTCCATAACCATGGAACAAGATCTAGACTGAACTTAACATTTACTGAGAAGAAATAAACATAAAACTCAAAACATTTTCTACCAAGAAATAAACCTAAACTTCCATTGCCCATGGAGATGGAAGAGGTTATGGAAACAAACATATTTAAAAAGGCAGTTAGAAGTATTTGTTAAGCCATGCACTCTGTACAGTGGAGGATTACTTAGGTAATGCAGGGTAGTGGTATGGTAAAAAATATATCACAAGTAAATGATATTAATAACAACAAAATATCTTATCATTTCACATAACTTTTCACACTATGGTTTCCTTTTCTTTCTTTTCCGAAAAACCTTACACTTAAGCTATGTTACCCTCTTCCTGAGTGCAAAATGTCGATTATAGAGGGATGCTGACTCAGTTTTTCAGGCTAGCAAAATGGGAAGTTGCAGTACACAAAATGGAAACAAAACAGCATCACTGTGGCCCTTACATCAGCTGGTAGCATATGTATAGTGTTAGCATTATGAAATGGTGTGTGCAGTGACTGGTAGTCAGAAATGAATAAACAGAGTATCACTAGCCTTTTACACTATTAAATAACTTCTTCCTAAATGGTACTGTACACTAAGAATAAGCCAAGTGTGTAGTGCTGCTTTAAATAGACAAGCCTTGTGTTAGGAAGAATGGAGGTCTCAATCTTCATCTTTTTCCATCCGTTTTGATTTACATTTTCTGTGGTTCCTCTAAATTGCTTTAGGCAAATGCCAGGATGATTCCTACCATAAGGCTACAACCAACTATCTGTCAGTTCCTTGTCAAGCTACACCTATAAGTATTTAAATGCCTGTGTACAGGGTGAACCAGAACTCCTCCAACAAACTTTTAGAGGTGGTAGTGTGAAAAAAAAAAAAAAAAAAAAAAAAGGAAAGGTGGGGGGACTAGTAAACGTGGTTACTTGTTTATCCCCGATTATGTGAAACATATATCTTTCACTGTGAGCTCTTTGCTTTCCACATTTCCTCATGAGTAGGAGGTAATAAGGGCCAAAACAAGAAAACAATGTCCACTAAACATGGGCACTTAACTGCAGACCTTAAGAATTATGACCACTTGTTCATCTTCGTTACTGTAAGACACATATCTTCTACTGAACAAGTGCTTAGAGCTTGTAAGATACAGATTTTAGAGCCCTTGTCTACTAGACAATGTTTTTCTTGGTTTGGTCCATACTACCTCCTCCCAAAATACGGAAAGCAAAGCACTTACAGTAGAAGAGGTGTGTCTCACAGTAGCAAAGAGGAACAAGTGCTCATAGCTCTTAAGGTATGCAGTTTAGAGCCCATGATTACTTGTCACTTTTTCTTGATTTGGACCATACTACTACCTCCAACAGTTCTTTGCTGAACTTCTGGTTCACCCTGTACATGAATTATGTTAATTTGTTGTTGCCAAATTGTAATACCTCGATTTTTCCAATATCCTTGTAAAAGTGATCCACAGATAAATAAAACCACCACCACAACCTCCTCCTCCCACCACCACCACCACCACCACCACCACCACCACCACCATTGTGTGAGCGATACATTGACAGAATGTTTAACTTTCAATGTCTACCAATAAAAAATATTTATCTAGACCCATTGTTTGATGACACTGCACTGTTTACCTCTAGTGTGGGTAAACATCAGCAGCAAATGAAAGCACTTAACAGGGCAACAGGGCAAGTTTGAAAGTCAGTAATAATAGGGCTAATACAATGTGTAATCAACATATTGAGGAAGTAATGCACAAAAAAATAATGACTTCATAAGACCAAATGATAAGTTTTTGTATTTAGGATTTTGAAAACAACAGTTGTGCGGACAAGAAAGGAAACAAGAAGGGGAGTAAAATTTTTCTGCAGTGCTTTTGGGAAATGATTTTGAGTTACCAAAAATAAGACTCGTGATGTGTTTGAAGTGGAAAGGAAACAAATCTTGTTTATTGCCAGTTTTGACAAGATATATGTCACTCAGACAAACGTTAAAACATTGTACTGTTAGCAGTGGAGGAATACATGTTGGGATTTATTAGGTGGTACAAGAAAACAAGACAGATGTGCAAGGGAACAGACTGTAGCAGAAAACTTAATTATAGCTGTAATGATATTGAAATGCAAATGGGAAGTAGACCTATATGTAGCCAGCAAATGGGGTGTAGATGGTCCAAGGAAGTCTTTGGTAATAGATTCTAAGAAATAAAGATAAAACAATGCAAAGACTTAAAATAAGGTAGGTAGATATCATTAGAAAATATGCAGGATGTTGACTGCTGAAGATCAATAAGCATGGAAAAGACTAGAGGAGATGTTTATCCTGCAGTCTTTATACCTAAGGCATGGTGATTATAGTTGAATGGTGTCACTAGGTATAGTGTCTTTTGTACTGAGCAGTCTCATATGTTATATATGTCAAAGTACAAGTCTTTTCTCTAGTGTTCATTTCTTTATGGCATCACCATATTTTCATTTCATTATGTTATTGCATTAAACCACAAGTTGCCCGCCTGGTTGGCCGAGCGGTCTAACGCACGCTTTCCGGAGTGGGAAGGAGCACCTGGTCCCCGGCACGAATCCACCTGGCGGACTTGTGTGTCGAGGTCTGGTGAGCCGGCCAGTCTGTGGATGGTTTTTAGGCAGTTTTCCATCTGCCTTGGCGAATGCAGGCTGGTTCCCCTTATTCTGCCTCAGCTACACTATGTCGGTGATTGCCGTGCAAACAAGTTCTCCACCACATATGCGTACACCACCATTACCCTACCACGCAAACATAGGGGTTACACTCATGTGGTGTGAGACGTTCCCTGGGTGGGGGGGGGGGTCCACCAACTGGGGCCGAACCGCACAATAACCCTGGGTTCGGTGTGGGACGGCGGAGGGGTGAAGTGGACTGTGGTAGTTGTCGTGGGGTTCTGGACCACTGCGGCTGCGGCAGGGACATAGCCTCTCCGTTGTTTCTAGGTTCCTGGTTAACATACAATACAATACAAACCACAAGCTATGTTGACAACTATTATTTGAAGTTGCCATGCTTTGTTGTGTGTTCTGCTACATTGATAGTGTTACCAAAATAGTAGTAGCAGTGGGCATTTAAGTGCTTAGCATTGATTTGCATCTTTTTTTATGTAGCTTTTTGCTGCTTCTTTGGACTGTTATGAGTTCATTTCCCCATCCTCTGGTGTTCTCTGTATTACTTATTGCCCAATGCTGTTATGAATATCATGTCAAATATTCACTGTAGATCTACTCCTTAAAATGTAATAATTTTGTATTTTATTTTAAAAGTATATTTACCTGTTTATTGACCTAATGCAATTGGATCTTTAAAGTAAAATCATATTCTTGTGCAGTATTGTCAGGTTGTTACCACAATTGAGTCCAAATCTGAAAGCTGGATCATCAATCAAGTATAGTACTGGAAGAGTGTTTATTACAGACATCAACACATAGAATGAACAGAATTGCCTCCTGGACAGTGTATGCCGTTATTTATACAAAAATAGAATATGCTAACAACTGTGAAAGTTTGTTAGTGGGTTTCTGACTTACACTGTATACAGACATTTGCATGCTTACGGTTCTAGGTTGACAAGGAAATGGTAAATACAAAATGACAAATATTTGCTAGTGGTTGGGTTTGAATTGGACCCGCAGCACATCAGCCAGTGACACTAACCGTTACACCATAGCACAACTTGTGGGGAGACACAGCAAGGTAGTGTCTGAGAACTTCTAATTTTAATCAGCATCCTAGATCTAGATCTTCTCAGTGGCCCCCTGTATTATAACACATCATGTCACATCCTTTTCACAGTGATGAGCATCAAAGGTAACCCCCATCGTCCATCTGTGCCTCAGGACCATAGGAGGGCTTCATACAGAGGATGCGGACAACATCTCTGCGCTTTTTATCTTCTTTATGAAAGGGCATAATCCTTGACTTGGAATGTGGCATCTGATATGCAATGAAGGAAAAAGTACAGACCAGAGTGGCATTTTTAGTAACTTTTTTGGTAGTCCCCTGTTTTGCACGGATATAAAAAGCTATGCTGATCTCTAGAGCTGACTCTCACTGGCTGGTGCTTGGTGTTATAGTGCTGTCAGTCTTTCCCCTGAATGTCCAGAGTCTGTATGTGACCAAGCCATCCTGTTTCTTTGGTCTGAGTAATAAGGTGTTTCATGTAGTCATCCTGAGTATTGTCCAGTTGAAACAGGGACAGTGTATACATTCTTTTTGGCCACATGACTGTAAACCAGAAATAATGGTGTGAAGCCTGTAATGTCTTTAATCGCTGTGTTATATGCTTAAGTCACAATGGGCAGTATTGTATTCCAGGATCTCTGTTGATAACATTGTACATCAAGAGCATATCTGTCAGCATCATATTAAAGTATTCTGTGAGGCTATTCATCTCTGGATGGGAGGCAGTTTTTATCCTGTGGGTTATTTTGCAATTTGAAATTACCTCTAATACTGAAACACTTTTCCGCAATCAGAGATCATCATGTGGTGTGCTTTGTGTTTAAAAATGATGCCTTCTGCAAGGAACCTTGCAATTTTCCATAGCTTTGGCAGTTGGCACAGCTTTGGCAATAGTGTGAGCTAGTCAGTGCAGACTGTTATCCATCAATTCCCAGTTGTAAACATTGGTAACCTTCCCAAGAGGTTGACTCAGATTTGGTGTAATGGTGCTGCCACATGTGGAAATGGTGCCCCGGAGGTAATTGGGGCACATGCTTTTGTCACTGACATTCCTCTACTGTGGCTCTCATACTGTCTAATGGATCAGCAGAGACTTGGCAAGTGATACCTGTGTCTGATTCTGTCTAGAGTCATCAGTAATGCCACGAGCTGTGGTGCATGAGAGCATAATTTGAGCAGTCTAGGATGTCATCAGTGTGCAGCAATGGGTAGACATAATTTTTCATGATTTTATTCAGTCATTTGTAGTCAACACAGAAACACCATGTGCTGTCCTCCTTTTTTGCAAGGATCACAGGAGGGGGATAAAGGATTCCCTGAAGGTTAAATGTTGTCATCTTGTAGCATCTTCTCCATTTCCTCCCAAATTTTGTGCCATTCAGTTATTGACACCATATGCAAGAACTGACTAATTGGTGGATGATCCCTGGTGTTGATACAATGTTTTACTATGGGCCATTTGTTCTATTTTATCTCAACTCCAGATTTGAAAGCATCCGAAAATGGACACAGAATGGCTGATACTTGCTGACATTGTTTCTTGGTCAAGTTGAATCCTACTGGGAGTTTGAGTGTAACATCCTTTCCTGCATTGTCTGTTGTGGTAGTGGAGCATGATTCTTCATCATTGAAACTAGACTTCATAGACTGCTTGGGCTCTCCCTATGCACACAGCTATGGGGATGAGTTGTGGCTGCTTGGGACGGTTAGTGTTCCAAAGTTCTCGTTGACCACCTTGAATGCTTATCATCATAGCTGGTATGTAGATTTCTTCTGTGAGCTTAAGTAGCTTTTTGCAATCAACAAAAGTTTCACAGCAAATTTTGTATATATTTTTTTTCCCTCTCAGTTGAATGAAAATCCAATTTTTGCTGCAGTGATTACTTGTTTCAGGCTGACACATCCATTCTCAAACAACACACCTAAAAATTACAAAGTACATGTTGTACTGCAATGTTGACACACAGTATACGTATCCATATAACAAGTACCTATATGCTTATAGACGTACCTTGTTGTAACCTGTAATTAGTCATACAGTATGGTGTCAAAAGGTCACAGATAGCTTTTGTACAGAAAGACAAATTGTGAACAACATGAACTCTCATTGATAAGATAGTCTGTGTGAACAAAACAACCAAAGTGACAATAATAACTTTTAATAGTCAATAGCCCTCATACATACATGCATGTGCATCTGGCTGCCTATTAGTTTGCTGTGGTGCTGCAACATCCACTGTCATTTATTGATAGCATTTTTAAAAAAGTAGAAAAATATCAGTTTTACATTACAGAAAATGTTAACAATTTTGTTTTACAAAATAATGTAACATCCAGATGAAACATTCAAATACAGGTGGTAATGACATAACATGCCCTCCAGATGCGACCCTATGTTTTCATTGCAAGGTGCAATATAAAAAATTACTGCTTTCCATACAGGACGTCAATGCTGAACTCTAAAATATTATTTTTTATTGTATGTTGTCCACATACTGTCTAAAGAAATAAAAATAAGGTGAAAGACATAAAAAAGTTACATATTTTTCAAATTATATTATCTGTGTAACCTTTATTAACAAACATCCAGTTATGCATAACTAAGTGTCATGCAACACAGTTATTATCTCTGGTGTGAAGACTGCATTCAAAGCGAAAGCCTTAGTTGTACATTAATCATACACAGGTTAAACTGTACAATTTTTCATGTTTTCAATGATTTTACAATGGAATTGTAATGGTTACTATCACCACTTTGAAAGAAATTTGGTAGTTAAATCACAAACTATCCTGCAATTGTATAGCAATACAAGATCAAGTTTTTTGGAAGACTGTCTTCCTATGCCCAGATGACACAATGTATATGGCAAAAATAGACCCTGATCTGTGTGTAATAAATTTGGAAGCCCCAACACATTTTGGCACTTCTTACAGCTCCTGTTCTGCTATAGATTTGATAATCTCTTGTCCTTACCTTGGGCCTGTGATCCAATAAATATTGATGACTTTTGCAATAGTGACCATTACCTAATTATTATATTGGTCCCAAATTTACACCACTCAGATTGTTTACCGTTTTGGTCACTGCAAAGAGTTAATTGGAATGCTTTCACTGCTAAAGCACAGGTCACGATAAATTCAGGGAAGAGGATCGATGAAGTAAAAGAAGCTACAGAAATGATCATCCGAGCTGCAAACACTACAATAATATTCTCTTCAGGTCCTTCTAGACCGATACCTGTTCCATGATGATGCACAGAAAGTGCAGATGCCATCACAGAATGATGAATGACTCTTCAAAAATTTAATTTTATTAAAGCGATCAAGGACAAAATCACATTAGTTAGTGCAACAAAAGAAGCAAGAATGTTGGGAACAGTATGATTCTTGAATGCCAGTACATACCACAGTTTCACAAGTGTAGTCCAAATTATGACAGATTAGTTAATTTCAAGCCACCAATAGAATCCTGGAAATCTTTAATGAAGGAGGAATTAACCCCAGTTTGTCTAACATTCAGCAATAAATTGTGCGGAAATGATGGACTCCAAAAATTACTATTATATTTTTGCTCATCGTCACCTTTAACAGAACACGATACCATATCTTTTATCTTAACAGACCTGGCTACTTACAGTACATCCTTTACAGCCTTGGAACTGAATAATGCTTTAAAACAATGTAATAATATGTCCTCAGGCCAAGACAAATCAGATGCTTCATGATTGTGCCAGAAATACACACATCAAAAAAAGTTTTGGATCACCTCAGTTCTGAGAGTTTCGGAACCTGTACAGAAAATTGAAATAGAGATCAACATAAACATCATTTCTGCCCTTTTTATTCCTCATGAAAACCACACATTGCATGTTGTGCCACCATACAACGAGATGTGGTCCAGATTGGTGTACACAACGGTTCCTACTGGGCTACTG
The DNA here is from genome assembly GCF_023864275.1 of Schistocerca cancellata. NCBI lineage: Eukaryota > Metazoa > Arthropoda > Insecta > Orthoptera > Acrididae > Schistocerca > Schistocerca cancellata. Next base: position 753,172,809 of record NC_064629.1, on the reverse strand, counting down.
CATGTTCTCTTGCACTGATGCATTTCTGTATTCGTCGTGGCATTATATCCACAAGTTCATCAAGGCACTGTTAGTCCAGATTGTCCCACTCAACGGAGATTTGGCGTAGGTCCCTCAGAGTGGTTGGTGGGTCACGTCATCCATAAATAGCTCTTTTCAATCTATCCCAGGCATGTTTGACAGGGTACATGTCTGGAAAACATGCTGGCCACTCTAGGCGAGCGATGTCGCTATCCTGAAAGAAGTCATTCAAAAGACGTGCATGATGGGGGCACTCGCTGGACAGTGTTCCTAAGGCGTTCATCCTGACTGTGTTGCCTCCAAACACATCTCTGATGATTGTCTGGTCGAATGCATATGCGACACTCATCGGTGAAGAGAACGTGATACCAATTCTGAGCGGTCCATTCGGCATGTTGTTGGGCCCATCTGTACCACATTGCATGGTATTGTGGTTACAAAGATGGACCTCACCGTGGATGTTGGGAGTGAAGTTGCGCATCATGCAGCCTATTGCGCACTGTTCGAGTCGTAACACAACGTCCTGTGGCTGCATGAAAAGCGTTATTCAACATGTTGACATTGCTGTCAGCATTCCTCTGAGCCATAATCTGTAGGTAGCGGTCATTCACTGATATAGTAGCTCTTGGGCGGCCTCAGCGAGGCATGTCATCGACAGTTCCTCTCTCTGTGTTTGCTCCATGTCCCAACAACATCAGTTTGGTTCACTCCGAGACACCTGGACACTTCCCTTGTTGAGAGACCTTCCTGGCACAAAGTGACAATGCGGATGCGATCAAACCACTGTATTGACTGTCTAGGCATGGTTAAACTACGGACAACATGAGCCGCATACCTCCTTTCTGGTGGAATGACTGGAACTGATCGGCTGTCGGAGCCCCTCTGTCTAATAGGTGCTGCTCATATATGGTTGTTTACATCTTTGGGCGGTTTTAGTGACATCTTAACAGTCAAACGGACTGTGTATGTGGTACAATATCCACAGTCAGTGTCTATCTTCAGGAGTTCTGGGAAGTGGGGTGATGCAGAACTTTTTTTGGTGTGTGTAGTAAAAACACTAATCCAAAATTTTTTCACAAGGTTTGGCAAGATGGTGAATTTTCATCGTACTGGAGAGAGAGTAACACAGTACCTATACTGAAATCAGGACAAGGCCCAAAAAATGAAATGCAACAGACCAGTCAGCCTAACAAGTAACTTGGCTGAACTATTAGAAAGGATCATTAATGCATAGCTTACTTGGTGTTTGAAATCTAGAAATCTCCTTCCAGTGCAGACTCCAAATATCTCAAACCACCACTGATCATATTGTAGGATTGGAGTTTTAAGATTACACATACCTTTGTGCACCACTGACATTTGATTGCAATGTTCTTAGCTTTACGCAAGGCGTCTGATACAACATAGCAGCATCACAATTCATCACCTCTGTAGAAATTAGGCTTTTGAGGAAATTTACCTGTCTTCATACAAAATTTTCGTCACTTAGACTGCTTAGAATAAGGATGGGCACGACCCTGAACAACCATTACAAGCAGGAAAGTGAGGTCTCGCAAGGATCAGTTTTAAGTGCCACATTTATCAGATATACAATAAATGGCATAGTAAAACCAGTGGGACATACAGTCACACCAGTATTATATGATGATGACCTTTGTTTATTTTATAGTTCTGTGTTGTTATGTACAGTGGAATGTTAACTACCGATAGCTATACAGAAGGCACAAAAATGGGCAAAAAGCCCTGGGTATTGTTTCTTACCAACTAAACTGCACATCTACTTCTGTAAAATGCAGTCTTCCCATCCTCATCCAGAACTGTGCCTTGAAACTCAGCTACTGGAATTGGTGGACCAGTAACAGTTTCTAGGACTACTACTTGAACACCACAAATATGACAGTTCAAGGCTCTCTGCACAAATAAACACAGTCCTTTCCATTTCCTCTGCAAAAGTACCTGGGGTGCAAATCTATCTGTTTCATTAACATGTTATAAAATGCTCTGGTTTGCACTATGGAAGCATTGTTTTTTATGGATCAGCTGCACTGCTCATCCTTGAACTATTAGACTCTGTCCAACACAATGCAGTCCTTTTGGCAGCTGGAGCTCTCCAAACGAGCCCAGTCGATAGTTTTGTTGTAGAAATGGGAGTACCACCACTGAAAACATGACACCAATAACATTTATTTAACTACACAATCATGGTTAATCAAATGCCAAATAATCCCTGTCATACCATTTTATTTCACATTCCAATGACCTTATTACTCTCTTAGAACAGGATGACTGGCAGAAGTATGACTAGAAAGCCTCCAACATGAACTTCAACTTCCTCCAATTACCTGTATGCAATACTAGCAGCCACAAATGCCTGCATAGTATGTTACCCAACAAGTAGTAAGGATGGACCTAAGGTTTGACACCAAAGACAATACAACTCCCAATTTTTGTCTCCGTGCATTTTATCCAGTCAGCCAAGAGTATCCTCATTTAAATCTCCTTTATAGAGACAGATCCACAGATAATAAGAGTCAGCTCTGCATACATACACAACTGGAGTCGAGAACAATGGTCTCTATCTAAATAATGCAGTATTTATATTGAGGAGTTAATAGACATACGTAGAACACTGCAAAACGTAATGACTTTCCCTTGGTATAATTTCATTATATGCAGTGACTTCTTGAGTGTTTTGCAAACAATAGACAGGTGCTATCCAAAATATCCAATGGTCTATGTCAACCGTCACCAACTTCGCAGTAGAGGGATGTCCACCACTTTTCTCTGAACACTGTGTCATATCTGTGTTCCGGGTAATGAGCTGGCTGACAAAATAACCAAAGAAGCAACACAGATGGAAACATTTGAATGAGGTATTCCAAGTACTGACTTCAGGACACACATTCAATGCCACCTCCTGAAAAAATGGGGAAACAAATAGCAAAATAGTACACAAGCTAATAAACTATGGACCATTAAACTCACCACGAAGGTCTGGCAGACTTTGCTACGAGGCTCAAGAAGGGATGGTATTGCCTTCTACCATCTCAGTATTAGATATACTAAAATAATTCAAGAAGTTCTAAAACAGGAAATCCATGGTTCCCCACAACCTCAAAGAGAGTGTGGTGTCATCCAAAGAACCATGTCCCATGTCAAGAGTTGGTAGCTCACGATGGAACCACACGTAGGGACAGTCACTGCCAGTGAGAAATGAGGGACATCATCACAGATGTACCGTCAAGAGATTCCATATGCCATTACTTACAGAAGACGACTAACATCAGGGCGTGGCACTACACAGCCACTTAAAAATATATATACATACAGAATATGTAAGTATGCTTTTGTGAGCATAGGACAGATGGTCTCCCATTCCATGATGAAGGAACCATCCCAGCATTTCCCTAAAATGATTTAGAAAAACTAAATAAGGATGGCCGGTAGAGCGAATTTCATGCTCCTGGATATGAACAATTGCACTGCCTCGTTTCATGGCTCCTTACTGTACAATGTTTTTTGATTTACACTGAATTTGCTCCAGATAACTTATAATGTAAAACATAGTTTTGCTCTTCATTGCTACACAAACCAGTGGCACCTGCTGGTCACTCCTGGAGCACAAATATACTTCTATGCATCTTGTACTAACTCCAGTCTGCTTTGAATACAGACTTCATGCCCATAAACATGTAACTATGCCCCTTCCAAGTCTTCATGTCCTTCCCTGCTTTGAATACTGACTTCATGCCCATAAACATGTAACTATGCCCCGTCCAAGTCTTCATGTCCTTCCCTCTGTCCACCCGAAAAACTGAATCAGCACCCCCCCACCCACCCCCCCTCCCACCCCCCCATGTTGAATGAGATGTTGAATTCTGGCACTGTTCATAATGATTTTTAAAAGTGTTCAATGAACAGTTGCACATAACTACAGATCTTCATCACTGGTGTTGTGAGTAACATGCAGTGTTATGGGACATGTGTTATTCCCACATATGACAATTTATTTTTAGACACTGAACTGGTGTGTGTGTGTGTGTGTGTGTGTGTGTGTGTGTGTGTGAGAGAGAGAGAGAGAGAGAGAGAGATGACCAAAATATTTGTTTAGGTATACAGCTGGATTGAGAGATATTTGGAAAACAGAATCTAGTACATTGTTCTCAATGAGGAGACAGAGTAAGAATGGAAAGAAGCTTCAGATCTGGCTCTGGATTGTGTGATAGCCCTTCTTGTAGTCATGATGTGTATGATGACCTTCCAGATAATTTTAACAGCTGTCTGATGTTGTTCTTATAAACACAGCTATACACAGGGAAAATTGTTGCGAAGTGCAAAATGATCTGCATATGATTGACTTATGGGCCAAAGGCTGCCAGCTGACACAAAAATTAATCAACTGTAATGCAATGTGTGTAAATAGGCAGACAGACACAGCTGTTTTTTCTATGCTTCTGAAGATGCAAACTATCAAATCGCTACGGGTGTCCATCCAGAGCAGTTCAGAGTGAAACGGACACATAAATGAAGCTTTGAGGAAGATAGAGACCATACTAAGTTTCACTGGCAGTATCGTATGGAAGTCTAATTCATCCATGAGAGAAGTTATAAAATTATTATGTTACTTGAATATTGTTTGTCAGTCTAGGAGACTCATCAATTTGGACTTATGCAAAAAGAGAGAGAAGAGCTGTGTTCATCATTTGCTTCATTAGACTGTGTGAGAGCATTGCAAATATGGTCAAGAGTCCCTGGTAAGAGATGGTGCAGGGAAGATATTCAGAGAGTATGTTTGACGATTCAAGAACTAACCCACAAACATTTCATTTACTGATCAAAACAGTAAAATTGCAGAAACTTGGGGCTATGTGATAATATACCAACATTCTTGCATCTCACACTCTACGTCATTACTCCACAAGCCACCTTGCCGTGTTTGGCAGAGGGTATTTTTTGTACCACTGTCACTTCCCCTCTTTCCTGTTCCAATCGCAAGTGGTTTGTGGGAAGAACAATTTCTCAAAAACATTTTGTTCATCACATCCAGAGACGACCGGAGGATAGCAGGATGGACACTGGAGCTTTCTTCCTAGCCTCCTATGGAAATGTCTTATCTTAGAAAGTTAAAGCCATAGTTTATAGTTGTGATGTTGAGTCGTATTTTCTTCCTATGAGATGTTTTAGATGTCAGAGGTTTGGACACCTGTCCTTCTCCTCTACTAATGAGGCTACTTGCGGGGCATGTGACTGGACAACACATGGGAGCATCTCTTGCAAACAACCCCCTGCGTGGGTAAACTGTCCAGAACAACATCCCTTGTGTTTGCCGACGTGTTCAGTTTTCCCCCAGAGGGAGAAGAAAATTGAGGAACTGTCTTACCTGACTGTTTCATCAAGATGCTAAAAGGAAGTTTGAATGACTGCTCTTGATCAGTATGATATCAAATCTTTGCAAACATTGTGTCAAAATTCTCACCTAGCACAGTGACAAGGTCTCAAATGACGACTTCTGTTCCTAGCCACGTGTCAGTGCCTGTTTTTCATTTGGAGAAGGGGACACCAGCTCCCTTGACCCCCACATTCACAGCACCCATGGTTACCACCCCACTGATTTAGCTCCTCTGGCTTTATCAAGAAAGAGGATACCTGCCAAGGTGGCCTCCCTCTCAGGACAAAACAGACTGGCAATCTACCACCAGCCAGTGGTCAACTGAGGCACAGGCTGCAGGTTCCAGGAAAGAATGGTTCTCTTACATCCCAGAAAGTAATACAAGAAAATTCTTACAGAAACTGAAACCTCATGGGGACAAGAAGGATAAATTGAGAGTTAAACCGAATTCTGATGCTCCACTCGATCTAGTCAGCATCCCTCCACCAAAGTTGAGTCTATGAATAATGACGAAAAGCCATACATCCACGTGGAACACAGCTCAGCAGCAAAATAATTTGTTCTCCCATTTTTCCCCTTTCTGCTGTATCAGATCCCAATATGATGTTTATTCATTGAAACTGTAACTGCAGCCCTTAACACCTGGCCAGCTCTGTTATTTAATGGCTACTTATCTGCAGTTGGTGTGGCACTTCAGGAGATACAGTTCACAGAAACCCAACTCCCAACTGTTAAAAATTACAAATCTTTGTGTACAAGTCACAATAAGGCCAAGAAGACGTCTGGGAAAGTCGGCACACTCGTTTAGTCTGACACTTTCAGTGAGCAAGTGCCACTAACTGCTGCAGTGGCAGTCACGGATGTTCACGTCTGCATGTCAGTTAGGATAACAAGATGTAATATCTATCTATCTCTAGACAGAACTATATACCAAGCGAGGTGGTGCAGTGGTTAGCACATTGGACTTGCATCCGGGAGGACAACGGCTCAATCCTGCATCCGGCCATCCTGATTTAGGTTTTCTGTGATTTCCCTATATCACTTCAGGCAAATGCTGGGATGGTTCCTTTGAAGGGGCACAGCTGACTTCCTTCCCCATCCTTCCCTAATCCAATGAGACCGATGACCTCGCTGTTTGGTAGGCCTTCAGTGTTTTGGCAGACTGCTGAGACACAGCTTCGTTATCAGATAAAATCCTTAATTGAATGCTCAAACATCTTAGCAGTGACAGCATCCTCAGGTTTTTTTCAATTGTATTTGGCAGAAAATGGAGTTACCCTCCCAATGGCAGGAGGGTATTATTATTCCTAACATGAAAACTGGAAAACTCCCTCAAATTTCCATTAATTATTGACCAATTGCTGTAACAAATAAACTGTGTAAATTATTTGAAAGAACGAACTTTAATTCAGTAACTAGTTACTTGAAGTTGTCAGAACTTTCAAATTCTGGGACCTGTTATTTGAAGGAAAGTTAACGTGGTCACCCCATATATGCAGGCTCGAGGCAAATTGCGTGAGGAAGCTTTATACTTTCAGATTTCATAGAAGCACCTCCTGGGGAGCAGGCTGCACAGTTCTTGTACAGTTTTATGACGCTTTGTTTTTATCCTGTCTGGAATATGGATGTGTTGCGTAACGTTTGGCAGCACCGTCAGTACTGAGCTTTTCACACCCTGTCCACCACAGTGGTATGTGGTTGGCAGGTGGAGCCTTCCGTATGAGCCCTGCAGACTGACTCCTAGTGGGAGCTGGTATCGCACCACTGAGGGTCGGACACTAGGGACGCTTGGCAAACTGTGCGGTCACAGTCTGTCAGATGCCTACCTGTCCACATTACTCGACTCTGTTTCACAACCGACAGTTTGGACTGTTTTATGAATTGCCTAAAAATGGGTAGACCAGCTCTGAGACATAAGATTGGTACCTCTATGCAAGGACCTCCAACTGCCCACTCTGGTCAGTGTTCACAGAGTTCCCTGTCAGCATCGCCCACAGTACGTACCCTGTGGTACGATTTGGCTGGACCTCTTTTGTGGCCCTAAGAAAAATTCTGAGTCCACCATTCTCAGATACCTGTTTTGTTTGGTTCTCCATGACTACCCAAATTCGACACACATTTACAGGAACGAATTGAAAGTCAGTGACGGGGTCGGTTATGCTTCTGCACGTGCAAGGGGGCATGAGAAATCCTCTCTCCCGAATACGTGCAGTGTATTCAATGACTGGTCGCCATATCACCGGCTCTGCAGCACACTAAAACTCTTTGCCACAAATGACTTCCTGTTAGTAGTGACTCCCATGTGCTGCTTACAAGGCATATCTCGGCGCTACTCCAAAAACCCTCCGGTTGCTAATATCCGAGACCTGTTAGTTGACCTCCACAGCTTCGGAATGACAGTAACGTTTGTCTGGACACCGAGCTTTGTGGTTATTCCGGGAAGTGAACTTGCTGATGAACTAACTAAAGAATCAACCTAGGAGACAAATTTGAACTAGCAGTACCGAGCATAGACTTAAGATTGCAACTGTGACGTGAAATTTCGAAAAACTGGGATGTGGAATGGGAGACTACCATGATCCTCAACAAGCTGAGAGTGATCAAGGGTACCACCGAGTTGTGGCTTACTTCTCTCTGGACCCCTCAGAAAGGTCTCGTCGGGCTGTGCCGACTGTGTATCGTTCGCACCGGACTTACCCGTGACTTTTTTGCCGAGAGGCTTCCCCTCTGTGCAGCTGTGGTAGTCGTCTCTCAATAGCCTGTAGTCTTGTGGAATGTGCCCGGCTGGCTGATTGGAGACCAGTAATCGACCTGTTTACGTACTACCTCAAATACTTGTGGCCGACGGGTTACCAGCTACCAAAGTCCTAAGTTCTGTGAGGGAAAATGGATTTTATAACAAACTTAAATGGAGTTTAATGCTCAGTGTCAGAGTGTGGATGTGGAGTGAGACCTCTTGGTGCAGTGGGTGCCCTGTGTGGCCTCTTAGTTTCTCACCCCATTTTAGTCGTGTCTATTTGTACATCCTTCAGCAAACTAGCCACAGCTTTTTAGCTGCCTGAATTTTATGTCATTTTTAACTATCTGGCTACAGCTACTGTCTCACATAATTTTTAACCACAGCGACATGCTTGTAGACCCTGGAGATAACAGTTCCCTTTTTCTTGTTTCGTATCTCTTTATGTGAATTTCCTGTGAATTGAGGGGTTGATAACCAAGTAGTTTACTCCCTTTAAACCTGTAATCATCAGACTGGCACTGTTTTGCCACAGTATATCTCAAAAGTGATAGTGATGGGTTATATTTGGGGCACTTTAAAATACTAGCTGCCAAGGCAAATTTACAAAGACCATTTGAATGTCAAATCATGATACCCGAGCATTCGTGGTATCCATTTTTAAATATGTTTAGCAGAGTAATACTAGCAGAATGTTGTAAGGTTATTGCCTCTATTCAGTAATTCAAATATCGTCCAAGAGTCTCACAGTCTACGCAGTCTCATTCCGATGTCTGAATTTCAGGCTGCAGTCAAGTGATACTTCTCGAATGTTCAAATTCTAAACAGTGTACTTCATCAGAATTGAAGGTAATTGAAACTGGATTGGTTACAATTGCCTTAACCAGTAGTGCCACTTCTCAAAGTTGGTGACATGTTGTTTGCATTATTGAAACAGAGGTAATAAATTCAAATTTACTGTTCTTCATCTTTTGATCCCTATCAAAACTCTGAAATCTTAGACATGTCAACTGATTGTAGGCTAAGAAAGGCTGAGTCCAGGGTGCCTACAGGAAAAGTCTATACATTGACTTTTGATGAAATATCACCACCACCACCACCACCACCACCACCACCATTTAAAAACTCTGAGTGAAAGACATCATACAAGTAAGACTTCAAGTAACACAGTTCAAGTGATTACTCAGTGGAGCTTTTTCATTTTATTTGTTATCATCCTCTGTGTTAGAAAGTGGCTGCCTAAAACTGTAGTAACAAACATGCAGATGATGTCAATTAAAGCCATACTCACACTGTCATTTCTAAAGTGTAAAACGAGATCTTTATAACAGCTGTTTTAGCTTCCTAAGCATCAACAGTTTTGTTGGTATGGACAGTTTTGTTTCATGGCACGCTCAAAATGGGGAGCAATTTTCATTTCTTCAAATCTGAAAAACATATGATTATATGACAAAAGAGTATGACATTTTGTACTTTTTGTGTATGGGTGCATACAATAACAAAATAAGTACAGTGGTTGGACAAAAATATGGAAACTCTGTGAGAAATGCTTGCTTGAACATTAATGCAGATGCTAGCCAAGTCTGCATGTTGAGCTTTTGTATTTGACAACAATCGGCACCTGTGCAATGTCCTCAATGTAATGCAAATCTCAGTCATGCTCAGAACAGTGTTCTGTGTAGTCACGAGTGCATTATGTCGGAGAATTCGGAAGTGGGAAAATCGTTAATGCTTACATTGTGGGTGCTTCTGTGACCAAGGTAGCCATAGGGTTTGGTGTTTGAAGAGTTATTGTATCAAAGGTGTATACCATATAGAGGGAAAGTGGGAAACCGTCATCTGCTAAGTCACAATGCAGACAAAAGTGTATGTTTAGTGATGGTGGCAGATGGCCATTGAAGAGGATTGGGGTGAAAAACAAGAGGAGGACAGCTGCAAATGCCACTGCAGGTCAAAATGTTGCTCTTGTGAACCCTGTCAGCACCAAAACAAAGAGAAGATAGCTCCGTAAACAAGGAATTGCTGGGCGAGCTGGAATTCCAAAGCCACTCGTCAATGTTGAAAATGCCCATGACAGGAAAAGATGGTCCGAAGCTGTAAAACTTGGACTGTGGAGCAATGGAAGAATGTCATTTGGTCGGATGACACTGTTTTTAAATTCTGGCCGAGTTTATTTCCCGAGAGTGAAACGTAGCAGGAGTTTGGCGATGATTTTGGCAGCTTTATCGTGGTATTCTGTGGGCCCCACATTTACTCTGTGAGATTGCATTGCTGCCAAGGATTATGTGACCCTTTCAGCTGATCATGTCCATCCTACAGTATTTGTTCCTTAATGTTGATATTATATTCCAAAACAACAGGGCCTATGTTTACACAGCTTGTACCATCCAGAACTGGTTTTGTGAGCTTGAGCCTGTCACCCCTGGTCACCACAGTCACCAGATTGTGATATTATTGAGACTTTGTGGTCTGCTTTGAAAAGAAGGGCACATGATTGCTATCAACCTCAATCATCGTTACTGAACTTGCCACTATTTTGCGGGAAGATTGGTATAAGAGTCCCTTAAAAACCATCCGGGACCTTTATTTGTCCATTCTGGCATGACTGGAAGCTATTTTGAAAGCCAATAGTTTTCCTATACTGTAATGGTAATGGGTTGTGTTTGTGGTATTTCCATATTTTTGTCCAAGCCTTGTATCTGAACACTAAAGAGATTTGATTTTGGCTGAACCTGTGCCCAGTGTCTGTGTTGACTGATAATATTCCACTTATTTTGTGGAAGGGACTTCCCACAGTTAGCAGGCTTTGGAATTTCTGGCTTTGCCAATCATTTTCCTTTAACTGTGTGCTGCACTTCTTAAAAGAATGAGATGTTCTCTACTGAGAGCTAAATAAATCGTGCCTTACTGAGCTGGGATTTTTAAATATTGAGTTCTGAATTAGGATTAGAATGGATCACTACATTGCATCCTTGGAAATTCTCAGACTTGAGACGCTTGGGAAGGGGGGGGGGGGGGAAGCAGACTAGATTTTAAAAAAATGATGTGTTCAGCTGTTGTATTGCTGTATTTTTAAGTCTTCAAGGTTCGATAACTATAATACCCACTCATAACATTGATTATGATGATGCCTATGTCTGTCCTGCTGTCTTCCACATTATCAACACTTGCATGTCTAGTAACTTCACTACTTTGCTGTCTCACAAAAAGTGAATGGTCGCTAAAGTAGAGCAAATCAGCTTGAAATTGTCAGAAGGAAAATTGCCTGCCAAGAACTTCAATGTATGATTTTGTTGTCATTGGAGGAGACTTAATCACTCAACAATTGATTGGGATAGTAATAGTTTTGTGACTGGTAGGCATGACAAAACCTCCCTACTTTTTCACATTTTCCTTCTTTTATTACGTTGACAACACATTTGTAATTTGGCCACCTGGAATCCACGTCTGTCAGCTGTTCATCAATCGTACATGTACATGTACACCGTCCATCCAAAAACTTCATAGATTTATTCCTGATGCATAACTGATGTCAGCATAGTAACTGTTGAATTCTACTGTGGGAGGTGCATGCTACAATGAATGGATGTGTCCCAGTAGCCAAAAGAACAGTAGAAATTTGTTATACAATACTTTCAGCTAGTACAACTGAAAACTGCTTCCGAAGTAATACTGCTAAAGATTTCCCTGATCTGATAAGGGTTGACACCAAACACAATGACAATTTCTCAGATGTATGTGCTGCACAGTCATGCTAATGTAGCCACTGAGTTAATTACATTGTCCTTTCTAAATCAGGCAGCACTGATGTAGCCCGCAAATGCCTGTTTGTTGTTGAAGCACTTGTGAATACTCAGTGGTTTGGACACAGTATGTGAGGCTGTAGTCTCCAACTGATGTGTGCTGTGCTCCGATAAATTGAACTCTGATTGTGAAACCACTTGTGCAGTTGGTTCCTGGTCTGGAGAACGACAACTGTGAACTCCCAATGTTTACTGACTGGCGAGCAGCTGAGTGGCATCCTACAAAGCCACCCAGCACAAAAATATTGGGAAACTGTGATAATGTAATGTGGTTTGTGGAGGAAAACTAATGCTGGTGATGGCAGTACTGTATCAGGAGTATAAATAATGTTCTAGGCCCAACAATAGACCTTGGTGTTATGGCCCCTGGGATTTGTAACATTCATAGCGAGTGTGACACCCAGTACATGTATACAATGACAGAATGCTGTTCAAGACACCAGTTCCACATTATATATTCAGATTTAGACTGATTGGCAGTTGATGAGTATATGCCCACTAACTAGTGTGGAAGTATGCCTGTTGAGACAAAATATTGTTTTTAGAATTTGCTTACAACATGATTTTACGGTATGTATGTGTGAAGAGTGTAAAGTTTTAAAGATCTGGCATGCTTTCTGAGCCTCATTTTTTATTAGAAACATTTTGGCTGCAACACCTGAGAGACTTGAAAGTGTGGTCTCTCGGAGTGTTGATATTTTGAAATTCATTGCTCATAGGACATGGATATCAAAGTCTGATTTCAGAAATAATTTTCACTTTTCAGTGGAATGCACACTGATTTGAAACTTCCTGGCAGATTAAAACTGTGTACAGGACTGGTACTGGAACTTTAGTTGTTGTGTGGAGCCTTGGAATTGTACCACCATGATTAAAAATGCATGATATATCTGCGAGAGTTACATTGGTTATAGTGGGGTATTTTAATCATTTCCTTTTCTGTATTGCTCCTCTATTTTAATGTGTGTGCTAAAGACCATAATGTCAAGTGCCATAAATCATCATTGTAATATTTGGCTAAAGGTAAATAATAACTGCTGTTGTTATTACCTTAACAATTATATACTTGTAATTTCATTACTGTATTGTAACTATGATTTAGTCATTATCATACCATGCGTACAGGGTTACTGTGTGTTATTAGGTAGTGATTTACCATAGACTATAATTGCAGACTCTTGCTAAGATGTGGAATGAGTCAGTTTTACAAGTACAGTACATTTTATTAGCAAAAAAAAAAAAAAAAAAAAAAAAAAAATCTGACCACGATATTATTGCACTTGGCCTCTCAGAGCCATTATTGGAAACGTCCACACTGTAACAGTAAGAAAATGACTAAGGAAAACACATTGAATTGTGAGTGATTTCAAGGTAGTTGTGTCTATACTGTCAAGTGGTTCAGGGAGACCTTGTGAACTACACTCCTGGAAATTGAAATAAGAACACCGTGAATTCATTGTCCCAGGAAGGGGAAACTTTATTGACACATTCCTGGGATCAGATACATCACATGATCACACTGACAGAACCACAGGCACATAAACACAGGCAACAGAGCATGCACAATGTCGGCACTAGTACAGTGTATATCCACCTTTCGCAGCAATGCAGGCTGCTATTATCCCATGGAGACGATCGTAGAGATGCTGGATGTAGTCCTGTGGAACGGCTTGCCATGCCATTTCCACCTGGTGCCTCAGTTGGACCAGCGTTCGTGCTGGACGTGCAGACCGCGTGAGACGACGCTTCATCCAGTCCCAAACATGCTCAATGGGGGACAGATCCGGAGATCTTGCTGGCCAGGGTAGTTGACTTACACCTTGTAGAGCACGTTGGGTGGTACGGGATACATGCGGACGTGCATTGTCCTGTTGGAACAGCAAGTTCCCTTGCCGGTCTAGGAATGGTAGAACGATGGGTTCGATGACGGTTTGGATGTACCGTGCACTATTCAGTGTCCCCTCGACGATCACCAGTGGTGTACGGCCAGTGTAGGAGATCGCTCCCCACACCATGATGCCGGGTGTTGGCCCTGTGTGCCTCGGTCGTATGCAGTCCTGATTGTGGCGCTCACCTGCACGGCGCCAAACTCGCATACGACCATCATTGACACCAAGGGAGAAGCGACTCTCATCGCTGAAGACGACACGTCTCCATTCGTCCCTCCATTCACGCCTGTCGCGACACCACTGGAGGCGGGCTGCACGATGTTGGGGCGTGAGTGGAAGACGGCCTAACAGTGTGCGGGACCGTAGCCCAGCTTCATGGAGACGGTTGCGAATGGTCCTCGCCGATACCCCAGGAGCAACAGTGTCCCTAATTTGCTGGGAAGTGGCGGTGCGGTCCCCTACGGCACTGCGTAGGATCCTACGGTCTTGGCGTGCATCCGTGCGTCGCTGCGGTCCGGTCCCAGGTCGACGGGCACGTGCACCTTCCGCCGACCACTGGCGACAACATCGATGTACTGTGGAGACCTCACGCCCCACGTGTTGAGCAATTCGGCGGTACGTCCACCCGGCCTCCCGCATGCCCACTATACGCCCTCGCTCAAAGTCCGTCAACTACACATACGGTTCACGTCCACGCCGTCGCGGCATGCTACCAGTGTTAAAGACTGCGATGGAGCTCCGTATGCCACGGCAAACTGGCTGACACTGACGGCGGCGGTGCACAAATGCTGCGCAGCTAGCGCCATTCGATGGCCAACACCGCGGTTCCTGGTGTGTCCGCTGTGCCGTGCGTGTGATCATTGCTTGTACAGCCCTCTCGCAGTGTCCGGAGCAAGTATGGTGGGTCTGACACACCGGTGTCAATGTGTTCTTTTTTCCATTTCCAGGAGTGTATCATGATAAAAGCTCATGATAAGCTGACCAAAGCGCCCTCACTTCAATGTGTGATATTTTGGTTGACTAATACCTGTGTACAGCGGCTTATACTTAATAATGTCCATGTCTTTCTCTAATGTTACTGTCATTTTCTAATTGTGATTGATTGTTGGCAACAAACATCACAGGAAAGTAAATTTACTTTGAGGCTGTTGTCATTGTGCCCAGCTGTTAAAGAATCAATGAAAATAATCAATTTTTGAAAATATAATATAATTGCTTTAGATAAGATTGAGTGATATGAATGTATTTCCAACTTCTTTTAAAGTAAAGTTCCTCTGGAGTACTAAAGATTTGTTCCCATATGATAAGTCTTGTCATGTATTAATATATCACTGACTCAAGGCACTTTTCCAGAGAGACTGAAATACACCCTTGTTAGTCCCCTCTGTAAGAAAGGTGTGAGGAGAGATGTCAGTAACTACTGACTTGGTAAAACATGTTTCAATGGTGACATCGTTTTCCATAATTTTTGAGAAGGTGATATATTCTAGAATATTGTCCCATGTGGGCAACAATATCATCATCAATAAACTGCAGTGTGGAATTCAGAAGAGTAGTTCTACTGAGAATGTCATTTACATGTTCACTCACCTATTGTACAAGTGTTAAATAACAAAATGGTGCCAATTGATATTTTGTGTGACCTATCTACAGCATTTGATTTTGTGAATCACAGTATTCTTGTAGATAAACTGCAGTTTTATTGGATTAGTGGTATAGCTAACCATTGGATACTGTCATATCTAACTAAAAGAATGCAGAAAGTTGTAGTCAGTAATTCAACCAATGTAGTGGGGACATTATTCTGACTGGGGAGAAATCATGGTGTGGTGTCCCCCCCCCCCCCCCCCCCCCCCAAGGCTCAATCTGAGGTCCACTATTGTTCCTCATGTATGAAACAATCTTCCATTTAATATACATTAAGCAGAATTATTTCCTTATGCAGGTGACACTAGTATTGTAATCAGTCCAATTATACATATGGCAACAGAAGAAATAGGAAACAAGGTCCTTAAAACTATCATTCACTGGTATTCTGTGAATGGTCTCACACTCAGTTTTAAAAAGACATAACATATTCAGTTCTGCACTTCCAGGAGTACTACGCCAGTGACAAATGTAACACATGTGAGGAAATAATAAATAGGATGAAAACCTGAAAATTCTTAGGGGTCTATATTGATGAGAATGGGAAAAAGCACATTTTAGAACTGCTAAAACAACTTAGTTCAACTACATTTGCACTTGGAATCATTGAAAATCTTGGGGAGAGACAAACAAGCAAGTTCAAATATTTTCATTCAATAATATCATATGGAATAATATTCTGAGGTAACTCATCTTTAAGAAAGAATGTCTTTGTTGCTTAGAAACCTGCTGTAAGAATAATACGTGATGCTCTCCCATTATCGTCTTGTAGACAACATCAGTTTAAGGAGTTGGACATTCTGACTACTGCTTCATGGGATATTTAGTCTCACATAAAGTTTGTTGTAAATAATCAACTGTAGTTAAAAAGGAACAATGATGTACATAATTACATTACCAGAAGAAAAAAAAAAGACATTCATTACACCACATTAAGGTTGTCTTTAGCACAAAAAGGCATGCACAATGCTGCAGCCAAAATTTTTTATCGCTTACTTGGTGATATAAAATGTCTGACATACAGAAAAGAAAAATTTGAAAATAAACAGAGAAAATTTTTCCTTGACACTTCCTACTACTCCATAGAATTATTTCTATTATTGTAAAGAATAAAAGGTTGTGG
This sequence comes from Schistocerca cancellata, assembly GCF_023864275.1. Lineage (NCBI taxonomy): Eukaryota > Metazoa > Arthropoda > Insecta > Orthoptera > Acrididae > Schistocerca > Schistocerca cancellata. The sequence goes on along the minus strand of NC_064629.1, from coordinate 753,156,200 downwards.
GTAGGAATTACTAACTCACATTTGTATTTATTTTTTTAAAAAGAAAAAAGACTTGTAAGTAATAAACACGTTGACGTATGTACATAATAGTTTGTGATGCGAGTATAAAATGACTTGTTCCACATGATTATGATCTATTGTGAAAATGATCCAAAAATCTTGAAACTAATTAATCAACTAACTACCATCAGTCATGTATATGTCTGCAATTATATTAAAATTTCAGTAATTTCTGGAAACATTTAAACTTCAGATATTTTCAAAAGTCTGCAGAATTCTATACCAGTTAGTATTGTAGCATTAAAGAATAGTCATGACAGTCCTTCAGAGTTTCCACATTTTGCGTTATCTGCCTGTCTGCAAGTAACCTCCTTCACTATTTATTGGGTAGCAGTTTTTTTTTTTCTCAAAGCATTTTTATATAATTTTTTCTATTTTCTGCCAATAACTCAAGAGATATATACTGCACATACGTAAGAGAAAGATTGTAAAATGCATCATTTATAAGCTTCTGTATGCTTTCTCTGTTTAGTAGGTGATATGGCTGTGGTTGCTGCTTACGTGAAAAAATACCTGAGGTGAAACACTATGAACACAACAAAAATTAGCTGAAGCATTGCAAAAGAAGTCATAATGGGTGAAATTGGCTCTGCAAGTTTCCTTCATATGGGGGACATCGTGTCCCTCTATGCTGAAGGAGCTGTATGTGGATTTCTGAGCACCTTAGGGTATGTTCCTTGCGATATAAGTAGTTTCTAAATTTCATGATTTTTTTACATATTTGTTCAGTCAGTCATTTGTCAGAATTGCTTTATAACAGGGTCTTTTAAAAGTATACTTATTATTTGGAAAAAACTATTTTTGCAGGTTGGTAGATGATCGCTGTGTCGTTTGTCCGGAGGCTGGAGACTTAAGTAACCCACCAAAAAAATTTCGAGGTGAGGAAATATTAGATTTAAATGCTTTTACCTAATATGAGGCAGTTTGAATGTGCCACAAGTATACTGCACTAAATTTTATCTTTCACATACACACTTTTTTCCAGACTGCTTGTTTAAGATATGTCCTATGAACCGCTACTCAGCCCAGAAACAGTTTTGGAAAGCTGCAAAGCAAAGTGCTAGTTCAGCAACGGATGCTGTTCTTTTAAAACGATTACATGTGAGTAGTCTAGTGATATGATAAAGTATTAGTTTATTCAAACCTGTAAGATATATAACTGATGATAAATTTTTAATTATTCCAGCATGCAGCAGAAATTGAGAAAAAACAAAATGAGACTGAGAACAAAAAAGTTCTAGGCAATGTTGTGACATATGGCAGTGTCACACAGGTAAGATATTATGAAACTCTGAAACGTAGAGTATTTGTATTTGGGTTTTAGATCCCCCCCCCCCCCCCCCCCTCACACACACACACACACACACACACACACACACACACACACACACACACACACACACACACACACACAGAGAGAGAGAGAGAGAGAGAGAGAGAGAGAGAGAGAGAGAGAAGAGCAGGCAGAAATGCTGTGTTTTAGTGCCACATAAAGCTGTATTTTTTGTATTGGGGAAAATTAATTGACAACATAATACAGAAATCACAGGTACAGGTTTCTCTCTTTCGTATTATACTTGTGTAAGAGCTAGTCAGAATTCAGAGCTGTGTTTTACAGCTGCTCCAACAACTTACTGGTGTAATTACCTATGCTGGACACAGGTTTGTCTGATGTTTAGGTAGTGGTAAATTTGCCTCTGCTTTTGTTATGCAAATTGGTAATTCCAGTAAAATGATGATTCTCGAACTGGAAGGTGTTTATTCAAATTTTTTGCTCAAAGAAATTTCCAAAACTGAAATGCAAGTGTCAAGGGTCAGTAGAGTGGTAGCTTAAAATTCCTGTTCAACCGGTTGGGTTATTGGTCAGTTGAATCGCATCTCTCCCACATTGCAGTATCTTGAGGAGTGAGAACATGTAACATTATTGATGGATTAGACACACAATGATTACCATTTTCACTAATGTAGCATAAATGGTTTTTCTACAGACATCATTATTCTCAGCAGCTAGTGTGATGCATGCGTTCTTTCTCACTATTGCTTGTGTGACTTAATTTGCTGCCTTAATTAAGTGCACAAGGTGGGCCTTTTCATTGAATTTATTCTCCCTCGTCATGCCTTTTCCTCTTTGTTTTCTGTTAATTTCTTTTCTTATCATCAAGTATCACTATGATTTCTTTGTCTTCAAGTAAAAATACCCAACATAATAAAAGTATCCACTCAGTAATAAATCATGAATGATGGTATCACCACATATTACAGAGTGACTAATCGTTATAATACAATAGGGTCTGGCAACATACAATTTGTCATGGGAGAGGCAAACACCAGATTTCAATTCCATGTGAGTGTACAAGAGAGTTGCTTACATGACACTTTTGTGTACCTATTTTGAATACTGCACATTCCTCTGGAATCCTTTAAACCTTTCATGGTTACAACTGAATTTGAAAAGTTTTTTGAAATTTAAGATGATGATGGTTTTCTTTCAACACCATTAATATACTTTCACTTCCAAATTAATGTGTAAGCTCTCCATTGTTTTTCACAGTGGGAGCTAGAACACTCCTGTCCCACAAACCAATGCAGGATACCATGACTGATTGATTTTGTAATTTTATCTTTTATCTTATAAACAAACTTTGGTAGGAAATAATGTAACGGACACATTAAGTATACATTTATTTGATTACTGTCAGTGTACAAAGATATTCATTATATTTTAGTTTTCTTGAGAAATTATAAGCTCAAAACTTACAAAACCTTATACACCATGGAACTTAGAAAATCATGGCGTGTTGCAAAGTGGTGCAGCACAAGCTGCACAAACAGCTATTTTTCTCTTGTCTTTAGACTTAGTACAGCAGTATCTGCATTGCTTCCTAGTTTCACTGTTGTTCAGGACATATTTGCCTACATTCACTAGCCAGACATCATCTGACACATGAGAAACTCCTCTCTTTGCTGGATCACAGTGGGCACTGAACCCCTCTTTTTTTCTGGATGAATACACATTAATCAGTTGGCCTGCTAATCTGAGATGAAAGGTCAACTGATCTGTCTTCTGCCATTCAATCTGGTACAGTACGTACCTATCTGTCTATTTTTCTTTATTCATCCTAGGATCATCTCACAGTGATATATAATAGGCCAAAATATAAAACACAACATACATAACATGTTTTAAGGGGATAGGACTGGCAGCCTCCAGGGATGAGACAGGTGTTTGGTTGTGGCCTAGATTGGGGAACCATCCCAGCTTTTGCCTTAGTGATCCAGGAAAATCACGGAAAACCCATATCAGAATGGCCAGACAGAGCAGTTCTATCCTCTCGAATATGAGGTCAATGTCCTACAGTGGCAATGCCTCATTTGGTAATTCTCTATTGTATACAGTTCCTTCATTTACACACAAATTGTTTAATGTAACATGCTAAATAAAACATAGTTTCCTTCTTCACTGCCCACACACTGAGGACATCCACTGATGACTCCTGAACTACTTTCATACTTACTGTGTGAAACATAGTTCCACTCTTCACTCCTGCTCACACTATGGCACCCACTGATGGCTCTGAACTGAGAAGTTACTGCTGTGCCCCTTGCCTCAGTACCGGACTCCACACTCATCTCTCCACCTGGAAAACTTATTTTCATCTTAACAACACCATTTGAATGAGTGGTTATATTGAGAATATGTGTTGTGTGCTGTTAATTATCTTTTTGATCACACTAAAGTTATTAACTGTAGCTGCTGTGCTAGTTTATGGAAAGCATATCCACAGTTACGTAAATGTGAGTTGTATGCAGGTATTCAGTAGGTTTCGTGTTCAGTCAGTCATGTTTGGAATACACAATTTTGAGGTTTCCTGTTGTAGTTTTACAAGTTTTCTCGAGAATGTATGTAAGTAAGTGATTTATGTACCATAACTTGGATAACTATTCACTCCAGTAGAAGTCTTAAAGAAGTTTAATGTTTTGTGTTAAATACACAGACGCTGTTCATACAATATGGTTCATGCTATACCAGTTGGGAAGAATGTTAATTATTCATACTCTGCCCACACCCTGTCTCTATTGAATACTAGCATGCATTAGTATAAGTCTGGCTCTACTGAATCTCAGTGTGCAAAAATAAAAGTGTAACATAACAAATATCCAATATGAGATTACATTGTATTTTTAATTCTAAAACTTTTCTTTATTTTTTTTGTTTATAAATAATTTGAAAAATGTTTTTATTTCTTTCTTTTTCAGCTTCTGCACTTAAAATCTAACAAGTACCTCACTGTTAACAAGCGTCTGCCAGCTCTCCTTGAAAAAAATGCAATGCGTGTTTACTTAGATGCTAACGGAAATGAAGGATCATGGTTCTACATATTGCCATTTTACAAATTACGTGCTACAGGAGATAATGTTGTTGTTGGTGATAAAGTTATATTGAATCCTGTCAATGCAGGGCATCAAGTTTTGCATGTTGCCGCAAACTATGAACTGCCTGATAATATTGGCTGTAAAGAGGTACTGTCTGCATAATTTGATTGGCTGAAGGCCATCCCTTATTGCCAGAATTGTCTGCCTGCATTAAAAAATATTGAAATTTGTCATTGAATGCTGTTTCTTGATAAACTGTTCCTTCTTACCCTCACCTTTGTATTTTGATTTATCACAAAACAGTTTCTTTCATTTGCAGGTGAATGTTGTAAATGCTAGTACATCGTGGAAAGTGACGTTATTTATGGAACACAAAGAAAACCAAGAAGAAATTTTGAAGGGTGGTGATGTTGTTAGATTGTTTCATGCTGAGCAAGAAAAGTTTCTTACCATGGATGAATACAAAAAGAAACAGCATCTTTTTCTTCGAGCAACAGGACGAACTTCTGCAACATCTGCAACAAGTAGCAAAGCTCTGTGGGAAGTGGAGGTAAGCATACATATCTTCAGTTGTCACACCAGTTCAGACTTACTATAATAAAGTTATGGTGTCATGAGTCCTTTTAAGCTGGTGATGGTTGAATTCAAGCAAAGTGTGGTGTGCAGTGCATGCCTAGGTGTGGAGAGTATTTCATTTAAAAAGAATTATTTCCCTTGCAATAGTCAGTTTATCATATAAAGAGAAGAATGAGCTGTCACTGACAATCATGTGAAACATGATAATATTATGATGGTTAAACTTTCTTTTTTTTACTTGGAGTGAAGTGATATTTTTCATATATTTGTGTTTCTTCTAGGTTGTTCAACATGATCCGTGTAAAGGAGGAGCTGGCCACTGGAATTCCCTTTTCCGATTCAAACACCTAGCTACAGGCCAGTATTTGGCAGCTGAAATTGATGATGATGACACATATGATCCCATGCGTGCTAAACTTAGAGGTACAGTTGGAGCTATTCTTCATTATACGTTATGAGTGCTTTAATTTTCCATTACAGAGGTGTTTAAAATGTAAATGATGTTCATGGAACCTTTGATACTTAAGCAAAAATGTCTAATTTGGAAGACTGAAGATGAGTATATTGTGTTCTCATTGGAACATGCATCAATTTCATCCAGAAAGACTCACTTTCCTTGTTTAACTCATTAACAGTAACATGTATAACAGTTTCTTCCCTATCAACAGTGCTCCATAGTTCGTGCTTTAATACCTTTCATGTGAAATAGGTGACAGTTATTCTGTATTGCATTAGGTGTTCGTTTATTGACAGTTTTCTAGTTTGGCTTCTATACATGCTTGTCTGTAGAAAAATACGTGTTGATTACTTACTAATGAGATATTGGTAGAGCTTAATAATAAGCAGTACCCTGTTGTCATTTTCTGTTATCTTAACAAACCATTGTGCTGTACATACAATTTTATTATTACTGGTGCCACATTGTCTGGCTGGAATATTAGTGGAAAACACCTTATCAAGCTGTGAGTTTCAGTAGTTTGGGAGAGGGAACACTAAGCAATATAAGGTTTCACAATATGTTACGGCAGCCCACAGTGTTCAAGGTCTGTGATTGATATGATGATGATTATAAATAAAATTTGCAGTGTTCAGGAAGCTATATATGACCCCACCTGGGACTGAATGTCAAATAGTGAAAGAGTTCATTTAGTCATGATTGCATTTGTCTCTATTTAAGTGCTCTCCACAGCAGTTTATTTCTGCTGACTGTAATCTTTTATGCAGTCATCTATGTGACACTGTGATCCTATAAAATTGTCTTTTGGCACTGCCATAATTTATCATTGTGGCTTTTATATGAGTCTTGTCTTTTTCAGTTATGCAGTTTCTTGTTACAGATACACCATCTTCCTATAGCTGTGCTGAAACCCTCCATCCCCCTTTTTCTCTCCTTTTGTTGGCGTCCAAGAAATATAATCTTCATTTTGGTTTTCCAGACTCTCTAACTCAGTGTCATCAATTTTTATCTTCTTCTTATTTTATCATTTCTCACTGGAGGGGGCACCTATTTGTGAATACACTAGTACCTAAATTATCACATTGTGAATTCTAAACTGATAATCATGTTTCATGTTTTCTTTAAATGTATAATAATTTTTTCGGGTACATTCCACAGTCAGACCATTAGTTTCTAAAGTACTGTACCCGAGAGGATCTTGGTGTAAGTGGGACACAAACTTAACAAAGTGAAATAAGTTCATGTACCAGTAGCTCAGCACTTTTTGGAGCTATGTTTAAAGTGATTGTTGCTGTAACACATGTGGAAGTGAGGAGAGATTTAGAAATTAAAATAAAAGTATTAGGACACTGAAGATATGCTGTGAAAAGTACAATACAATACAATACTTGAAACTTTGGTATTTTGCTATATTTTAACACACATTTATGATATTTATATAATCTTACATTTATAACTTTTGTTGCAGATCCTCAAGGTGGACCAGTGTTCCATTTAGTTTCTGTTCCTCATCCCAATGAAATTGCATCATTGTTTGAATTGGATCCAACTACACTAACACGTGGAGACTCCCTTGTCCCACAGTCATCTTATGTTCGCCTTCACCACCTGTGTACTAATACGTGGGTTCACAGCACATCTATTCCCATTGACAAAGATGATGAGAAACCTGTGATGTCTAAAGTAAGTAATATCCATAAAAATGAGACCCGACACCTGTATTGTTGAGATTTGCTGCAGTCACATGCAGAAGGGAGACTTCTACTGACTGTGTATTTTCCATCCATCCTAAATCTGAAATCGCAATCAGTTGACTTTTCTGCCATTACTTAGTTATCTTTGTGTTCATATCTGCATAAATGGTTAATGTGTTTAGTGTTCCTGTTAGTTTTACATTTTACTGCCATGTGCACGTGCAGTAGATATGTGTTGGGGTTTTACAGAATTATTTTGTACTTTGTTTTGAGAGAGTATCTCTCCTTCTGATTTTTTTATTCTTCCTTCTCTTGTCCCCTTCTCCTCCTATTTCTTCTCTCTCCTCCTCTCTTCCTATCACTTCCTTCTCTCCTCTCCCAACTCTCTTCTTCTTGCCTCCACCCTCAGCGGACCCACAGCACCCTTACAATCTTTTTTGAGTAGGTGCATTGTGAGTATGGCGCAAATTGCAGTATTTCTTCTTTTTCCTGTGGTGCAATTTTACGCTCTGATTATATCTTATTTCAGACTTGGTTTGTTGGACAGATTATGAATATTCCCTGCTCACAGTCAAACTTGCTCATTAGACATTATGGATTTTCACCACTTTATCTGTTTTACAGGACTTCTTTCAGTTAACTCATGGTTGGTCCTTACATTTCGGTTTGACCTACACTTGTCACAGAAGTGCGGGCAATGCGGGGAAGAGCCAGTCCATGTGTTCTATGGCAGCCTTCTAACTATGCGGGGTATGCACTACTGATGTCTGAGCTGTTACTTCCTTGCACATCCTTTTGGGTTTGCTGGGGCACTAGAACTCCAGGCAGTGACCATCAAACCACGTGGCCATTGCTCACGCTGAGTTGCCCCCTTGGGTAGAGCTGTCATTTGGAATAGGTGGCATCACAATGAATATCTCACACAGTGAAAACTCGAAAGTTATTAGCCAGTGACATGGAGGCTTTGGCAGTCTCTGCAGACAGACCTAAATGCTTCAATGCAGACTGACTCCAAGAATCTTGTGTCCTTACCCACCCTATGGGAGAACATCAAAGCGAAGCGGATTGTATAAACTTATTCCCCTCAGTACTAGTTTGCACCTGAAATGTTGGAGGATCCTTTCTATCTTATAAACCAACATTGTTTGTAGGGATCCTTTCTATCTTATAAACCAACATTGTTTGTAGATAACATTAAAAATGTACTTGGAGAAACCACTTCCTTCAGTAAATTAACAAGAGACTAATTAAAACAATGAATTCTACCCTGTACTGAGTGGTACTTGCTTGCGAGAATCTCGGTGACATACGTATTACCATAACACCCCCCCCCCCCCCCCCCCCTACAAGAACATGAACGTGTTACTGCATTTAATTTTTCACTGGGAGCTATCACTGTTGATGGATGAGTAATTATGGTAAACCTGAAAAAGCAAGGGCTGACACTGGAGTGTTCGTCATTGCTTTTTTATGGGGCATTCGCTTTGTGTGAAAGGAAAAATCACGGTCTGCTGTTGTGATGTATAGCCGCATTTCCCACCATGATGTGGTGCTTTTTGTTTTATCCTGTTCTTGTTGATGCGGGTCATAGTAAATTAAGAACACTTTATCCAGGGTAAAAATTCGCAATAAAGGTAGTGCCAAAGGCAACTGAAAGATTATGATCACTCGAGAATAACAGAAACCTATTCTGAGGGAAGCCTCATCCCAGGTGGCTTGCATAGTGGTATCCGTGGGGGCTGCACCATGTGTAGTAACGTGAAGCAGTGCAGAGATGGTGCATTGTAGAACAGAGCATCTTGGCATGTACCAATTGATTAGCTACAAGTTTAGCTGGCTCCTGGCCTGGAACTGAGTGAGCAACTGAATGCTCCTGCTGGAGACTTTGCTGTAAGTTTCTAGCATGTGGATGTATGTCCATATCCACATGACTTGGTAACTGTTTCCTCAATAGCACCACTGCTAGTTTCCTGATGTGCACTTCTCTGAAGTGTGGCTAGTGCCCTCTGGTGCTGCTTGTAACATGTAGGCAAACCTGCAGGATGAAGACATGAAGACGTCATACAATCAGCATACGTAGTCAGCCTGTGCCTAATATCTAACACTTTTAATGCCAAAGCTTCAGGCGTGTGTCTTCCCACTGAACTAACAATTCAAGTTATGGAGACAGTAGCCGGCTGCTTAATGAAAACTCATATGAGTAACCATCATTCTGTGTCATTTGTGGAGATGATCATCCTCCTCAATCTCAGAAGTGTGCTACCCTATTAAGGGACATAAAATTCATGAACTTAAACTCTCTGATCACTTCAGATTTTTTTTTTAATCTCAGGTAAAGTAGGACCAATTGTGTCCCATCCCAGTGGTATCGAATTTTGTCACTGCTGTGGCCAGGTCATCAGCAGTACCTCAGATATTTACTCCCTACATTATTTCAGTGTGACCTCTGGTAGTCGCAAAGGAAATTAACACATGGAGGATAAAAACAATGTTCTCATGAGCCTTCTGCACTACCATTTTCAGGTATCTCAACTCCTCACACTGGAGAAGCAGCATCCTCCTTTGGTGTATACCAGTGATGGGGCTCCTTTTAGGCAACCACCTCCCAGATTTGTACAGACCAACCACCCAACGTCTGCCAGTGGCTGAAGAAGCCGTGGACTGCAGGTCCCAGGGGTGCCTGCTTCTCTTTGGTTCCTACCCTCACAGTGGATAAGTTCTCTTAGGATTGCCAACCCACTGTAGTAGTTGAGGAGAAATAGAAGTCTTGGGATAAGGCTACTCAGGTTTCTCCGAGGCACCAGATCTCCACATGCTATTGGAATCAGGATCTATGTGTGTAGATGTTGTTCCACCCGCATCTGTCACAGTGATCCTGTGGTTCAACCTGTTCCCTGGCCCCATCACACCTAACCAGGACACCCTGAACATTATAATTCGATAGAACTCCAGTGAATATTACTGTTGCTTGTCAGAACAACAACAATTTAACTACTACTACTACTACTACTACTACTACTACTACTAATGTACTTTTCTGCAGTCTGTGTTACTCTCCAAGAAACATATTTCACGGCCATTCACCATCCCTTTGAGTTGCGGTGCCTTCTGTTGGAACTGTACTGGAGGAATCTGTATATTGATTCACACACGTCATCAATTAATAGCTTACCCTATGCATACATCAGACGCAATAGCAGCGTGTGTGAACAAAGCCAGCAGTCACCATTTCCCACTCAGGGAACTTACGAACCTCGAGATGGCCACCTTAATCTTACAACTTTCCCTTCCAACCCTTTATCCTACTTTTCCATTTCAGTGTATTGACCAATTTGTTTCTGATCTTGATCTGTGTTTCCTCAATGATGGTAGTCCTATCAACTTCAGTGCCTTTCATGGTACCTTCTCAGTGAGTGACCTTATGATCTCTTCTGCCAGTCTCTTGGCTTCACTAAAATTGTCACTATATGATGATATTTGTGACAGTTACATTATCATCTTCTGGTGATACTGATACTGTCAGTTCTTTGTCACTACCCTGACTGAACAATTTCCATGTTGTGCTCCCCAAAGAGCCAATTGCAGTTGTGTATCTCTTCCGTCACCTTTGTTCCTGCTCTGTCAGACTGTATCACAGAGATTGTCAGAGATGTCTGTGACGTGATCATCCGCACCACTGGAAGTGTTACCCCTCTTTCTATGGGCCGCCCTCCACCAGTGACAGATACCACTTTTGCCAGAGACTCTATAATGGCTATTCAGGACTATCAAAGGGCCATGCAAATCTCAAGTGATGTCCTTCACAGATCACCCTCATTGCTTTTAAGTGGCTCCACACAAAGGCTTGCTACCTAATTAATGACAGTAAGAAGGAATGTTCTAAGAGCAGAGTCTCCTTGGGATGATATACCTTTTCATCCCAGGTGTGAGACAAGTTTCGTAGTCTACTAGACTGCCAAAGATTGACAACTGTTCCAGTTCTACTCCTTCTTTGTGGTATTCTGACTATTGTGTCACTTCTTGTTGCACATGTCAACAAAGTGGGGATCTTACTTCTTCAATTCCTGCAGTGCCAACTGTTGCTCATTTGTGCAATCACCATATAATTACTAGTTACCGACTCGTCAAATTCATTTTGCATACTCACCCTCAAATGAGTTTTTCAGTCAGACTGCACTTCAAAACTCTCTGCTGGGACCTCCACCTACGACTCTTCCCCTTAGAATGTACCCTCCATGTATTCTTGTGCACTCTTCCTTGGTTAGTTCCCATATGACAGGTTAGGACAAAATAATTTCAAAAGACCTAAAGTTTCAGTTGCCCTCATGATCTTTTGGCATTTGTTCCTCTCAGTTCTTCAGTAGTATTAGGGTACTACTATTATTTACACTGCCGGTTTTAAAGCTGTGGATACCACAGGATATGCTTTTTCATCTCCCACTGGTCAGGAACAGCATTTATTGCCAGAAACATAGTATTTTTACAGCAGAGCTGGTAGCCATTAACAAAGCCATGCATTATATTAAAACAGACCTCTCACATCCATGTTTCAATGTGTAGTAACTCAGTGAGCATTCTCCAGGCTACTGATCAATGTTACTCCAGTCATCCCATGTTATCTGATATTCACAGTCTTCTCCCTGAGTTTCGTCCTCCTGCCTGCTCAGTTGTCTTTCTCTGCGCCCCAAATCATAAGGGTGTCCCAGGGAATGAACTGGCTGATTGTTGGGCTAAAGAAGTTATTTCTTGCCCAACATTTGCTTTGACAAACCTGGGTGCAGAGGTGTGGGTGCAAATCTCTACTCATTCATAGATAGATCATCATATGGTGGCCTACTGCCGTGTCTAACAAACTCATTACTATCAAGGAGATTATGAATGCATGGCACTCATCCTTCCATTTCTCCCAGAAGGAATTCATCATCCTGTGTTGCTTCTACATTTGCCATATCAGATTAACCCATAGTTTTATCTTATGTAATGAGGCAACCTCATGTTGTGGTTGAGGCTCACAGCTCTGTTGGAGAATATTTAAAACATATTTGGTGAACTCTTTCCCTTTAGTAAATTTCAAGGTGGTTCTATCTTAATTAAGATGATAAATCCTACCCAATCCCAGGTGTTACTCTCTTGCAAACAACTTGGTGATGTACTTGTTACTATAACATCTCATAAAAATCCCAGCATGGTAACATGGCACTGGGACTGATTTTTCACTGTAAAAATAATGCTGCAGACAGATGAAGAACTACGCAATTACTTGGGAGACGAAGGATCCAATCCATGCATTGTGTATGTCAAGAGTTACCAAACTGCAATGTCGAAACCAGCACATTCATCCTCACTTTTGAGGGGACTTTGTCTTCAGGAAATGTCAAAATCACCATTTGTTGCCACAATGTGAAGTTGCATTTCTTGCCCCCAATGCGACGCTGTAAGTGCCAACATTCCAGGCATGTGTCTTCCTGGTGTACATATGACCACATTTGCGGAGACTGGGGCCAGATACTTCATGAAAATTCACCATTGCCTGTGTCAATTGCAGGAACAACCACCCTTTCTGATCACCTATTCAGTGAATGTACAATTCAGGAACTGAAGGTCACTAATTGCCTGTTATATTTGGAAGCTCAGAAGAAATACAATCTATTGTATCTAGTTTCAGTGATATTGGCTTTTGCCATTACTGTGAGCAGTTTGTTGGCATATTTATTCTCTCAAGATTGAACCTGCAGTATTTGCACGAATAAACTTGAAAACGGTGGTGATAGGCCCTCCTATAAAATGAACATCAACAAAAGTAAAACGAGGATAATGGAATGTAGTCGAATTAAGTCGGGTGATGCTGAGGGAATTAGATTAGGAAATGAGACACTTAAAGTAGTAAAGGAGTTTTGCTATTTGGGGAGCAAAATAACTGATGATGGTCGAAGTAGAGAGGATGTAAAATGTAGACTGGCAATGGCAAGGAAAGCGTTTCTGAAGAAGAGAAATTTGTTAACATCGAGTATAGTTTTAAGTGTCAGGAAGTCGTTTCTGAAAGTATTTGTATGGAGTGTAGCCATGTATGGAAGTGAAACATGGATAAATAGTTTGGACAAGAAGAGAATAGAAACTTTCGAAATGTGGTGCTACAGAAAAATGTTGAAGATCAGGTGGGTAGACTACGTAACTAATGAGGAGGTATTGAATGGGATTGGGGAGAAGAGGAGTTTGTGGCACAACTTGACTACAAGAAGGGATCAGTTGGTAGGACATGTCCTGAGGCATCAAGGGATCACAAATTTAGCATTGAAGGGCAGCGTGAAGGGTAAAAATCGTAGAGGGAGACCAAGAGATGAATACACTAAGCAGATTCAGAAGGATGTAGGTTGCAGTAGGTACTGGGAGATAAAGGAGCTTGCACAGGATAAATTAGCATGGAGAGCTGCATCAAACCAGTTTCAGGACTGAAGACCGCAACAACAACAACAACAACAACAACAACAACAACAGGGCCTCCTCTCTCGTGATTCCTGTGGCACAATCTTCAGGAACCACTGCTCACACCTGGCTAGAAAAGCAGCATTCTCTTCCGGTGTCTCCGCTGACAGGGCTCCCTTTCAGGAACCCTCTCCCCAGAAAATCAGAATCAAGCGACTTCATCTACATCTACATTTATACTCCGCAAGCCACCCAACGGTGTGTGGCGGAGGGCACTTTACGTGCCACTGTCATTACCTCCCTTTCCTGTTCCAGTCGCGTATGGTTCGCGGGAAGAACGACTGTCTGAAAGCCTCTGTGCGCGCTCTAATCTCTCTAATTTTACATTCGTGATCTCCTCGGGAGGTATAAGTAGGGGGAAGCAATATATTCGATACCTCATCCAGAAACGCACCCTCTCGAAACCTGGCGAGCAAGCTACACCGCGAAGCAGAGCGCCTCTCTTGCAGAGTCCGCCACTTGAGTTTGTTAAACATCTCCGTAACGCTATCACGGTTACCAAATAACCCTGTGACGAAACGCGCCGCTCTTCTTTGAATCTTCTCTATCTCCTCCGTCAACCCGATCTGGTACGGATCCCACACTGATGAGCAATACTCAAGTATAGGTCGAACGAGTGTTTTGTAAGCCACCTCCTTTGTTGATGGACTACATTTTCTAAGGACTCTCCCAATGAATCTCAACCTGGTACCCGCCTTACCAACAATTAATTTTATATGATCATTCCACTTCAAATCGTTCCGCACGCATACTCCCAGATATTTTACAGAAGTAACTGCTACCAGTGTTTGTTCCGCTATCATATAATCATACAATAAAGGATCCTTCTTTCTATGTATTCGCAATACATTACATTTGTCTATGTTAAGGGTCAGTTGCCACTCCCTGCACCAAGTGCCTATCCGCTGCAGATCTTCCTGCATTTCGCTACAATTTTCTAATGCTGCAACTTCTCTGTATACTACAGCATCATCCGCGAAAAGCCGCATGGAACTTCCGACACTATCTACTAGGTCATTTATATATATTGTGAAAAGCAATGGTCCCATAACACTCCCCTGTGGCACACCAGAGGTTACTTTAACGTCTGTAGACGTCTCTCCGTTGATAACAACATGCTGCGTTCTGTTTGCTAAAAACTCTTCAATCCAGCCACACAGCTGGTCTGATATTCCGTAGGCTCTTACTTTGTTTATCAGGCGACAGTGCGGAACTGTATCGAAAGCCTTCCGGAAGTCAAGAAAAATAGCATCTACCTGGGAGCCTGTATCTAATATTTTCTGGGTCTCATGAACAAATAAAGCGAGTTGGGTCTCACACGATCGCTGTTTCCGGAATCCATGTTGATTCCTACATAGTAGATTCTGAGTTTCCAAAAACGACATGATACGCGAGCAAAAAACATGTTCTAAAATTCTACAACAGATCGACGTCAGAGATATAGGTCTATAGTTTTGCGCATCTGCTCGACGACCCTTCTTGAAGACTGGGACTACCTGTGCTCTTTTCTAATCATTTGGAACCTTCCGTTCCTCTAGAGACTTGCGGTACACGGCTGTTAGAAGGGGGGCAAGTTCTTTCGCGTACTCTGTGTAGAATCGAATTGGTATCCCGTCAGGTCCAGTGGACTTTCCTCTGTTGAGTGATTCCAGTTGCTTTTCTATTCCTTGGACATTTATTTCGATGTCAGCCATTTTTTCGTTTGTGCGAGGATTTAGAGAAGGAACTGCAGTGCGGTCTTCCTCTGTGAAACAGCTTTGGAAAAAGGTGTTTAGTATTTCAGCTTTACGCTTGTCATCCTCTGTTTCAATGCCATCATCATCCAGGAGTGTCTGGATATGCTGTTTCGAGCCACTTACTGATTTAACGTAAGACCAGAACTTCCTAGGATTTTCTGTCAAGTCGGTACATAGAATTTTACTTTCGAATTCACCGAACGCTTCACGCATAGCCCTCCTTACGCTAACTTTGACATCGTTTAGCTTCTGTTTGTCTGAGAGGTTTTGGCTGTGTTTAAACTTGCAGTGAAGCTCTCTTTGCTTTCGCAGTAGTTTCCTAACTTTGTTGTTGTACCACGGTGGGTTTTTCCCGTCCCTCACAATTTTACTCGGCACGTACCTGTCTAAAACGCATTTTACGATTGCCTTGAACTTCTTCCATAAACACTCAACATTGTCAGTGTCGGAACAGAAATTTTCGTTCTGATCTGTTAGGTAGTCTGAAATCTGCCTTCTATTACTCTTGCTAACCAGATAAACCTTCCGCCCTTTTTTTATATTCCTATTAACTTCCAAATTCAGGGATGCTGCAACGGCCTTATGATCACTGATTCCCTGTTCTGCACTTACAGAGTCGAAAAGTTCGGGTCTGTTTGTTACCAGTAGGTCCAAGATGTTATCTCCACGAGTCGGTTCTCTGTTTAATTGCTCGAGGTAATTTTCGGATAGTGCACTCAGTATAATGTCACTCGATGCTCTGTCCCTACCACCCGTCCTAAACATCTGAGTGTCCCAGTCTATATCTGGTAAATTGAAATCTCCACCTAAGACTATAACATGCTGAGAAAATTTATGTGAAATGTATTCCAAATTTTCTCTCAGTTGTTCTGCCACTAATGCTGCTGAGTCGGGGGGTCGGTAAAAGGAGCCAATTATTAACCTAGCTCGGTTGTTGAGTGTAACCTCCACCCATAATAATTCACAGGAACTATCCACTTCTACTTCACTACAGGATAAACTACTACTAACAGCGACGAACACTCCACCACCGGTTGCATGCAATCTATCCTTTCTAAACACTTTCTGTACCTTTGTAAAAATTTCGGCAGAATTTATCTCTGGCTTCAGCCAGCTTTCTGTACCTATAACGATTTCAGCTTCAGTGCTTTCTATCAGCGCTTGAAGTTCCGGTACTTTACCAACGCAGCTTCGACAGTTTACAACTACAATACCGATTGCTGCTTGGTCCCCGCATGTTCTGACTTTGCCCCGCACCCGTTGAGGCTGTTGCCCTTTCTGTACTTGCCCGAGGCCATCTAACCTAAAAAACCGCCCAGCCCACGCCACACAACCCCTGCTACCCGTGTAGCCGCTTGTTGCGTGTAGTGGACTCCTGACCTATCCAGCGGAACCCGAAACCCCACCACCCTATGGCGCAAGTCGAGGAATCTGCAGCCCACAAGGTCGCAGAACCGTCTCAGCCTCTGATTCAGACCCTCCACTCGGCTCTGTACCAAAGGTCCGCAGTCAGTCCTGTCGACGATGCTGCAGATGGTGAGCTCTGCTTTCATCCCGCTAGCGAGACTGGCAGTCTTCACCAAATCAGATAGCCGCCGGAAGCCAGAGAGGATTTCCTCCGATCCATAGCGACACACATCATTGGTGCCGACATGAGCGACCACCTGCAGATGGGTGCACCCTGTACCCTTCATGGCATCCGGAAGGACCCTTTCCACATCTGGAATGACTCCCCCCGGTATGCACACGGAGTGCACTTTGGTCTTCTTCCCCTCCCTTGCTGCCATATCCCTAAGGGGCCCCATTACGCGCCTGACGTTGGAGCTCCCAACTACCAGTAAGCCCACCCTCTGCGACCGCCCGGATCTTGCAGATTGAGGGGCAACCTCTGGAACAGGACAGGCAGCCATGTCAGGCCGAAGATCAGTATCAGCCTGAGTATCAGCCAGAGACAGAGCCTGAAACCGGTTCGTCAGACAAACTGGAGAGGCCTTCCGTTCAGCCCTCCGGAATGTCTTTCGCCCCCTGCCACACCTTGAGACGACCTCCCACTCTACCACAGGTGAGGGATCAGCCTCAATGCGGGCAGTATCCCGGGCAACCACAGTCGTAGCCCGATCGGGGGATGCGTGGGACGAGCTGGCCGTCCCCGACAAACTCCCATCCGGACCCCCACAGTGATGCCCATTGGCAACAGCCTCAAGCTGTGTGACCGAAGCCAACACTGCCTGAAGCTGGGAGCGAAGGGATGCCAACTCAGCCTGCATCCGAACACAGCAGTTGCAGTCCCTATCCATGCTAAAAACTTGTGCAAAGAACGTCTGAACTAATCAACACAGAGCGCAAACAAATCGACACAAAATTTAAACGGTTATTAAAATACGAGATTGCCTAGTAAATGCAGTAACTTGTGCACTGCTGACACACTGCTCGGCGGCGGAAGGAGACTACGCGAATTTACACTATTCAGGTACTAAAACGTGATGCTACAACTCTCAAATACTATAATACGCCCGAAATTTATGAATTTAACAATGCAAGTACCAAAAACACGCAAATAAATTAAGAATTAAACTATGTAACAAATGAGTGAGCTAGGAGTATACGACTTGCTGCTGCAGCTGCTTATCCAACGGCGGCAGGGAGCACACTGACTGTGACCAACCGACACTGGCCGTTCAAAACAAAAACATAAGACAGACGACTACGCGAATTTACACTATTCAGGTACTAAAACGCGATGCTACAACTCTCAAATACTATAATACGCCCGAAATTTATGAATTTAACAATGCAAGTACCAAAAACACGCAAATAAATTAAGAATTAAACTATGTAACAAATGAGTGAGCTAGGAGTATACGACTTGCTGCTGCAGCTGCTTATCCAACGGCGGCAGGGAGCACACTTGACACTACCAGTGCCTGAAGGAGCCACAGACTCTGAGTCCCATAAATGCCACCTCTTTTCTCCATTTCTTAATCCACAGCAGATAAGCCTTTACGAGCGTCTCAGTTGCCAAAAGTTGTGGAAGGGGAAAAGAAAGTTAATTTGGGATTCTGGGGGCGCCACATCGCCCTCACACTGTTGGACTCGGAACTGATTTTCCTTGATGTTGTTCAACCCTCACCAGTGACAGAAAGTGACCATGTGGCATGATGTGTCCTGGCCCTTTCATGTCTAACCAGAACCCTCTCCATGTGATAATTCAATGGAACTGCAAGAACTACAAAGGCATGCTGAAAAGTAATGCCTCTGATTTTTTTTAAGGCGAAAACTCTTAAAGCTTTTCAAATAAAACAAACTTTATTAACATTCTCCATCTTTATTCATCATGTCTACATATTTATTTCTCAACATAGTCACCCTGGTGATGGACACATTTCTCGGAATTAGAGACCAGTTTCTTGATAATGTCACTTTATAGACAGAGCCCTATTTCCACCTCTGGTTGCACTTCTTCATCACTGTCAAAGTGAATTCCTTCAAGGTGTCCTTAAGTTTTGGAAACAGGTGAAAATCAGATGGGCCAAATTGGGAATGTGTGGACAGAGCTCCCAAAGTGTCGGATTGTTGCAGTTGTCATAGTGCCTGTGTGTAGTCTGGCTTGTCATCCAGAAGAAAATGGTGCTCCATGTGTAAACTTAACTCTTCAAATTCATGCTTTCAGTTTTCTGGGTGTCTGGCAGTACCATGCAGAGTTTATGGTGATGCCTTTAGGCATGAATTCCAAAGGTACCACAATTTGAACATCCCAGAACACTATGAGCATGACTTTGCGTGCTGATGGCATGATCCTGAACTTTAAGGCATCGGTGATTGTTTGTGATGGAACTCCACCGATGCTCTTTCATTTTTGGGGTGAAAATGGTGAACCCAGCTGTCATTACCTGTCACAATGTTATTAAGGAACCCATTACCCTCATGCTGAAAACACAAAAGAAATTGTTGACAGATGTCCAGTTTCCTCTGTTTTGTGTCTGGAGTCAGCATTCGAGGCACCCACCCTGCACAGAGTTTTCTGTATCGCAGTTCTGCAAAGATGTGCTGTTCACGCTGTAGTGATATGCCACACTTACCTGAGAGCTGTCTCTGTGTTATCTGACTATTTTCTCTGACGAGTTCTTCAACCCAGTTACGATGAGTCTCACTGGTTCACATACACAGTCATCCACTCCGAGCTGTGCCACATATATTGAGGTTAACATCACCATTTCCTTCATTATGAGCACAAACAGCCTAACATCACACATTACTGATGTCAATACAGAGCACAAACAAACCAACATCACACGTTACTGATGTCGATACAGTCATCACTGTACATCGCTTTCATTCTCATACGAGTTTCAATTAGAGGCACATTTTCTTTGGTTATAAACTCAATTACAGCATGTTGTTTCTCATGAATTAACATAGTTGCATTACACACCACCTCAGTACACAATACAGTTTGGAGCTTTGTAGTGGCAGAGGGTCTCAGTGTGTGTCAGCGAGGCAGGAAAGTTGACCAAGTAATATGCGTGACTGATAGTCGGAACAGGATAAAACATTTGGAGGCATTTCTTTTGAGCATGCCGTCATACTAGTACTATCCTCCTTTTCTGCAATCTGTGTTGCTCTCCAAGGAACACACTTCACTGATGAACATACTCGAACTCTTCGAGGTTACCATGCCTTCTGTTGGATCTATACTGGACCTCAAGAGAGCACGAAGTGTTTGTACACTGTTTTATAAAGATGTCATCAGTGAGCAGATCCCCTCCCCCCACTCCCCCCATACCATATTGGAAACAGTAGCAGTAAAAGTGCAAAAGACCCCAGTGATCACCATTTGTAATGGTTATTTACTTCCAGGCAGGAAGGCTTGATATGACAACCTTAATCCAACAACCACCCCCCTCCCTACTCCTATCCCTCCTGTTTATCCAACTTAGGAATTTCAGTGTGCATTACCCCCATTTGAGGAAGTGCCATTTTGTCTGGTAGTGGCCTCGTGATCGGTCAGCTTCTTTCCGATCTGTATCTCCTCAGTGACAGTACATCTACCAACTCCAGTGTTACCTTTTTGGCAACTGATCTAACCAACTCTTCCTCCTACTCCATGCCTTCACTACAATGGTAGCTGTATGTTGATGATCTTTGTTACTGTGATCACTTTCTGGTGATTCTGTTACTTCCACATTACACCCTGGTGAACCATCTATCACATTGGGCTCTTCGAAGAGCCAACTGAAATTTGTGTACCACTGCCATGGCCTTCGTCCTGCCTCTGACAGATTGCGTCGAAGTGGTTGCGGCAGACATCTGTGACATGATCACCTGCTTCACCGGAACTGCTATGCTCTTTTCTATGGGTCCACTCCACTGTCAGCTGGTGTCATGGTGGACCAAAGACATGGGACAGCTATTCAGGACTGTCAAAAGGTCCTGCAGTGTCTCAAGTGATATTCTTCACAGACCACACCCATCACTTTTAAGTGACTTTGCACTAAGGCTTGATATCTAATCAAACATATTTAAAAAAAATGCTGGGAATGCTATGTCTCATCCTCAGGAACCTCTTCATCCAAGGTGTGGGCCAAGCCCCATAGTCTTTTGGACTACCAAATATCAACAGCTGTTCATGGTCTCTTCCTACATGATTGTATATACAGGGTGGTCCATTGATCGCGACCGGGCCAAATATCTCTTGAAATAAGCATCAAATGAAAAAACTACAAAGAATGAAACTTGTCTAGCTTGAAGGAGGAAACCAGATGGCGCTATGGTTGGCCCGCTAGGTGGCGCTACCATAGGTCAAATGGATATCAACTGTGTTTTTTTAAAATGGGAACCCCCATGTTTTATTACATTTTCATGTAGTACATAAAGAAATATGAATGTTTTAGTTGGACCACTTTTTTCGCTTTGTGATAGATGGCGCTGTAATAGTCACAAACATATTTTTTAGGTTAGATGGCCTCGGGCAAGTACAGAAAGGGCAACAGTCTCAAAGGGTGCGGGGCAAAGTCAGCACATGCGGGGACCAAGCAGCAATCGGTATTGTAGTTGTAAACTGTCGAAGCTGGATTGGTAAAGTACCGGAACTTCAAGCGCTGATAGAAAGCACCGAAGCTGAAATCGTTATTGGTACAGAAAGCCGGCTGAAGGCAGAGATAAATTCTGCTGAAATTTTTACAAAGGCACAGACGGTGTTTAGAAAGGATAGATTGCATGCAACCGGTGGTGGCGTGTTTGTTGCTGTTAGTAGTAGTTTATCTTGTAGTGAAGTAGAAGTGGATAGTTCCTGTGAATTATTATGGGTGGAGGTTACACTCAACAACCGAGCTAGGTTAATAATTGGCTCCTTTTACCAACCTCCCGACTCAGCAGCATTAGTGGCAGAACAACTGAATACATTTCACATAAATTTTCTCAGCATGTTATAGTCTTAGGTGGAGATATCAATTTACCAGATATAGACTGGGACACTCAGATGTTTAGGACGGGTGGTAGGGACAGAGCATCGTGTGACATTATACTGAGTGCACTATCTGAAAATTACCTCGAGCAATGAAACAGAGAACCGACTCGTAGAGATAACATCTTGGACCTACTGATAACAACAGACCCGAACTTTTCGACTCTGTAAGTGCAGAACAGGGACTCAGTGATCATAAGGCCGTTGCAGCATCCCTGAATATGGAAGTTAATAGGAATATAAAAAAAGGGAGGAAGGTTTATCTGTTTAGCAAGAGTAACAGAAGACAGATTTCAGACTACCTAACAGATCTAAATGAAAATTTCTGTTCCGACACTGACAACGCTGAGTGTTTATGGAAAAAGTTCAAGGCAATTGTAAAATGCGTTTTAGACAGGTACGTTCCGAGTAAAACTGTGAGGGACGGGAAAAACCCACTGTGGTTCAACAACAAAGTTAGGAAACTACTGCGAAAGCAAAGAGAGCTTCACTGCAAGTTTAAACGAAGCCAAAACCTCTCAGACAAACAGAAGCTAAACAATGTCAAAGTTAGCGTAAGGAGGGCTATGCGTGAAGTGTTCAGTGAATTTGAAAGTAAAATTCTATGTACCGACTTGACAGAAAATCCTAGGAAGTTCTGGTCTTATATTAAATCAGTAAGTGGCTCGAAACAATCCAGACACTCCGGGATGATGATGGCATTGAAACAGAGGATGACACATGTAAAGCTAAAATACTAAACACCTTTTTCCAAAGCTGTTTAACAGAGGAAGACCGCACTGCAGTTCCTTCTCTAAATCCTCGCACAAACGAAAAAATGGCTGACATCGAAATAAGTGTCCAAGGAATAGAAAAGCAACTGGAATCACTCAACAGAGGAAAGTCCACTGGACCTGACGAGATACCAATTCGATTCTACACAGAGTACGCAAAAGAACTTGCCCCCCTTCTAACAGCCATGTACCGCAAGTCTCTAGAGGAACGGAAGGTTCCAAATGATTGGAAAAGAGCACAGGTAGTCCCAGTCTTCAAGAAGGGTCGTCGAGCAGATGCACGAAACTATAGACCTATATCTCTGACGTCGTTCTGTTGTAGAATTTTAGAACATGTTTTTTGCTCGAGTATCATGTCGTTTTTGGAAACCCAGAATCTACTCTGTAGGAATCAACATGGATTCCGGAAACAGCAATCGTGTGAGACCCAACTCGCTTTATTTGTTCATGAGACCCAGAAAATATTAGATACAGGTTCCCAGGTAGATGCTATTTTCCTTGACTTCCGGAAGGCTTTCGATACAGTTCCGCACTGTCGCCTGATAATCAAAGTAAGAGCCTACGGAATATCAGACCAGCTGTGTGGCTGGATTGAAGAGTTTTTAGCAAACAGAACACAGCATGTTGTTATCAATGGAGAACCGTCTACAGACGTTAAAGTAACCTCTGGCGTGCCACAGGGGAGTGTTATGGGACCATTGCTTTTCACAATATATATAAATGACCTAGTAGATAGTGTCGGAAGTTCCATGCGGCTTTTCGCGGATGATGCTGTAGTATACAGAGAAGTTGCAGCATTAGAAAATTGTAGCGAAATGCAGGAAGATCTGCAGTGGATAGGCACTTGGTACAGGGAGTGGCAACTGACCCTTAACATAGACAAATGTAATGTATTGCGAATACATAGAAAGAAGGATCCTTTATTGTATGATTATATGATAGCGGAACAAACACTGGTAGCAGTTACTTCTGTAAAATATCTGGGAGTATGCGTGCGGAACGATTTGAAGTGGAATGATCATATAAAATTAATTGTTGGTAAGGCGGGTACCAGGTTGAGATTCATTGGGAGAGTCCATCAACAAAGGAGGTGGCTTACAAAACACTCGTTCGACCTATACTTGATTATTGCTCATCAGTGTGGGATCCGTACCAGATCAGGTTGACGGAGGACATAGAGAAGATCCAAAGAAGAGCGGCGCGTTTCGTCACAGGGTTATTTGGTAACCGTGATAGCGTTATGGAGATATTTAGCAAACTCAAGTGGCAGACTCTGCAAGAGCGGCGCTCTGCATCGCGGTGTAGCTTGCTCGCCAGGTTTCGAGAGGGTGCGTTTCTGGATGAGGTATCGAATATATTGCTTCCCCCTACTTATACCTCCCAAGGAGATCACGAATGTAAAATTAGAGAGATTCGAGCGCGCACGGAGGCTTTCAGACAGTTGTTCTTCCTGCGAACCATACGCGACTGAAAAGGGAGGTAATGACAGTGGCACGTAAAGTGCCCTCTGCCACACACTGTTGGGTGGCTTGCGGAGTATAAATGTAGATGTAGATGTAGATATGGCTCACAATTTTAGACAAACAGTTGGTAACAGGTAGGTTTTTTAAAGTAAAATACAGAATGTCGGTACGTTTGAACATTTTATTTTGGTTGTTCCAATGTGATACATGTACCTTTGTGAAGTTATCATTTCTGAGAATGCATGCTGTTACAGCGTGATTACCTGTAAATACCACATTAATGCAATAAATGCTCAAAATGATGTGCGCCAACCTCAATGCATTTGGCAATACATGTTATGACATTCCTCTCAACAGCGAGTAGTTCGACGTCCGTAATGTTCGCACATGCATTGACAGTGCGCTGACTCATGTTGTCAGGTGTTGTCGGTGGATCACGATAGCAAATATCCTTCAACTTTCCCCACAGAAAGAAATCCGGGGACGTCAGATCCGGTGAACGTGCGGGCCATGGTATGGTGCTTCGACGACCAATCCACCTGTCATGAAATATGCTATTCAATACTGCTTCAACTGCACGCGAGCTATGTGCCAGACATCCATCATGTTGGAAGTACATCGCCATTCTGTCATGCAGTGAAACGTCTAGTAGTAACATTGGTAGAACATTACATGAGAAATCGGCATACATTGCACCATTTAGATTGCCATCGATAAAATGCGGGCCATGTATCCTTCCTCTGATAATGCTGCACCATACATTAACCCGCCTAGGTCACTGATGTCCCACTTGTCGCAGCCATCTTGGATTTTCCGTTGCCCAATAGTGCATAATATGCTGGTTTACGTTACTGCTGTTGGTGAATGACGTTTTGTCGCTAAATAGAACGTATGCAAAAAATCTGTCATCATCTCGTAATTTCTCTTGTGCCCATTGGCAGAACTGTACACGGCGTTCAAAGTTGTTGCCATGCAATTCGTGGTGCATAGAAATATGGTACTGGTGCAATCGATGTTGATGTAGCATTCTCAGCACTGACGTTTTTGAGATTCCCAATTCTCGCGCAATTTGTCTGCTACTGATGTGCAGATTATCCGCGATAGCAGCTAAAACACCTACTTGGGCATCATCATTTGTTGCAGGCTGTGGTTGACATTTCACATGTGGCTGAACACTTCCTATTTCCTTAAATAACATAACCATCTGGCGAACGGTCCGGACACTTGGATGATGTCGTCCAGGATACCGAGCAGCATACATAGCACATGCCCGTTGGGCATTTTGATCACAATAGCCATACATCAACACAATATCGACCATTTCCACAACTGGTAAACCTCCATTATACTTTTCAGTGCCTTGATTTTCCCACTCTTACATGCTACTACAATGGAAATCAAATGTGTGGCTAATGTCGCTAACTCCAGATGGGCTGTCCCATAAATAAGAGACTGCTGACCTCGGTGTGTAGTACCTTAACAATCCCTCTGAAACCACTGAAACCAACTAATTTCACTACCCCTCCATTTTATGACCCATTGTCTTCCCTCCTCTCCTACCTACTCCTCTCGAGAACCTCTTTATCCACCCGTCATCTTCTCCACCAGTCTACACATTCATTCCACACTTCTGGTCACCACTCGTATCCCACTCATGGACCACACCCATCTTCCAGTCCCCCATCTCATCTCCAGGCTCCCCTACATTTCCCCCTCCCTCGCCAGCTTACCTATCCGCTCTCTGGATCTCCTCTCTGCTTTAAAGTTTCTCCTTGCTGACTCCCTTCTCCCTCTCCAACTACACTTTCAGGCTCCTCATCCCTCTCCAGCACCTCTCCTCTCTCCGACTCCACTCCCCCTCTTTTGCTCCTCTCCCTTCTGGCTCCTCTCCCCTTCTTTGGCTCCTCTCCCCTTCTTTGGCTCCTCTCCCCTTCTTTGGCTCCTCTCCCCCCTCTTTGGCTCCTCTCCTCCCTATTTGGCTCCACTCCCCCTCTGCCTGCCCAATGGCCCCTCTGCCCCCCCATGCCCCCTCTGCCCCCCCATGCCCCCTCTGCCCCCCCATGGCCCCTCTGGCCCCACCCCCACGGACCCTCTGGCCCCACCCCCACGGCCCCTCTGGCCCCACCCCCACGGCCCCTCTGGCCCCACCCCCACGGCCCCTCTGGCCCCACCCCCACGGCCCCTCTGGCCCCACCCCCACGGCCCCTCTGGCCCCACCCCCACGGCCCCTCTGGCCCCACCCCCACGGCCCCTCTGGCCCCACCCCCACGGCCCCTCTGGCCCCACCCCCACGGCCCCTCTGGCCCCACCCACACGGCCCCTCTGGCCCCACCCCCACGGCCCCTCTGGCCCCACCCCCACGGCCCCTCTGGCCCCACCCCCACGGCCCCTCTGGCCCCACCCCCACGGCCCCTCTGGCCCCACCCCCACGGCCCCTCTGGCCCCACCCCCACGGCCCCTCTGGCCCCACCCCCACGGCCCCTCTGGCCCCACCCCCACGGCCCCTCTGGCCCCACCCCCACGGCCCCTCTGGCCCCACCCACACGGCCCCTCTGGCCCCACCCCCACGGCCCCTCTGGCCCCACCCCCACGGCCCCTCTGGCCCCACCCCCACGGCCCCTCTGGCCCCACCCCCACGGCCCCTCTGGCCCCACCCCCACGGCCCCTCTGGCCCCACCCCCACCCCCACGGCCCCTCTGGCCCCACCCCCACGGCCCCTCTGGCCCCACCCCCACGGCCCCTCTGGCCCCACCCCCACGGCCCCTCTGGCCCCACCCCCACGGCCCCTCTGGCCCACCCCCACGGCCCCTCTGGCCCCACCCCCACGGCCCCTCTGGCCCCACCCCCACGGCCCCTCTGGCCCCACCCCCACGGCCCCTCTGGCCCCACCCCCACGGCCCCTCTGGCCCCACCCCCACGGCCCCTCTGGCCCCACCCCCACGGCCCCTCTGGCCCCACCCCCACGGCCCCTCTGGCCCCACCCCCACGGCCCCCCTGGCCCCACCCCCACGGCCCCCCTGGCCCCACCCCCACGGCCCCCCTGGCCCCACCCCCACGGCCCCCCTGGCCCCACCCCCACGGCCCCCCTGGCACCGTCCCCACGGACCCGCTGGCACCGCCCCCACGGGCCCCCTGGCACCGCCCCCACGGGCCCCCTGGCACCGCCCCCATCCCCCCCTGGCACCACCCCCATGGCCCCCTGGCACCACCCCCATGGTAACTCTGGCCCCACCCCGAAGGCCACTCTGGCCCCACCCCGAAGGCCACTCTGGCCCCACCCCGATGGCCACTCTGGCCCCACCCCGATGGCCACTCCGGCCCCACCCCGATGGCCACTCTGGCCCCACCCCGATGGGCACTCTGCCCCCCATGGCCCCTCTCGCCTCCCTAAAGCCCCACTGGCTCCCCCCCATGGCCCCCCTCTCCCCCCATGTTCCCTCACCCACTACTCTGGTGCATCTTCCCCCTCCCATTCCTGCCTCCTCTCCACCTCCCCCTGTCCACTCCCATCCTCGTCTCCTCTGCCCCTTGCTCTCTCTCGATCCCTCCTCCACGTCACCTCTCCTCCTCTCCCCATGTACTCTCTGCATCCCTCCTCTCCACATCGCCTCTCCTCCTCTCCCCGTCACCTCACCACTCCCCCTCTACCCGTCACCTCACCACTCCCCCTCTACCCATCACATCACCACTCCCACTCTACCCGTCACCTCACCACTCCCTCCCTACCTGTTGCATCTCCCCCCCTACCTGTCCCATCTCCCCCCCCTACCTGTCGCATCTCCCTCTCCCCCTCTACCTGCCGGCCTCCCCCTCCCCCTGCCGCCCTCCCCCTCCCCCCTCTACCTGTCGCCCTTCCCGTCCCGCCGGCCGGTGTGGCCGTGCGGTTCTAAGCGCGTCAGTTTGGAACTGCGTGACCGCTACGGTCGCAGGTTCGAATCCTGCCTCGGGTATGGATGTGTGTGATATCCTTAGGTTAGCTAGGTTTAAGTAGTTCTAAGTTCTAGGGAACTGATGACCTCAGTAGTTAAGTCCCATAGTGCTCAGAGCCCCTCTACCTGTCACCCTTCCTGTCCCCCTCTACCTGTCGCCTCTCCCCCTATCCCCCTCCATCTCTACCCCTATCCCCCTTACCCTATTCCCCTCTCCACTGTCACATCTCCTCCTCTCACAGTTGCTGCCTCCTGTTGCCTCTCCCTGTCACCTCTCCTCCTCTCCCAGTCGCTGCCCCCTGTCGCCTCTCCCTGTCACCTTTCCCCCTCTCCCCGTATCTCTCCCCTCTCTCCATCTCCCTGTCGCCGTCCCCCCTCTCTCCCTCTCCCTGTCGCCGTCCCCCCTCTCTCCCTCTCCCTGTCGCCGTCCCCCATCTCTCCCTCTCCCTCTCCCTGTCGCCGCCCCCCTCTCCCTCTCCCTGTCGCCGCCCCCCTCTCCCTCTCCCTGTCGCCGTCCCCCCTCTCCCTCTCCCTTTCGCCGTCCCCCCTCTCCCTCTCCCTGTCGCCGTCCCGCATCTCTCCCTCTCCCTGTCGCCGTCCCCCCTCTCCCCCTCTTCCTGTCGCCGTCCCCCCTCTCTCCCTCTCGCCGCCCCCCTCTCTCCCTCTCCCTGTCGCCGCCCCCCTCTCTCCCTCTCCCTGTCGGCGCCCCCCTCTTTCCCTCTCCATTTGCCCTCACTCTCCCACCTCCAACCTCTCCCCCTCTCCCTTTTCTCCCCCTCTCCCTTTTCTCCCCCTCCCCCTCTCCATTTTCTCCCCTCCCCCTCTCCCTTTTCTTCCCCTCCCCCTCTCCCTTTTCTTCCCCTCCCCCTCTCCCTTTTCTCCCCCTCCCCCTCTCCCTTTTCTCCCCCTCCCCCTCTCCCTTTTCTCCCCCTCCCCCTCTCCCTTTTCTCCCCCTCCCCCTCCCCCTCTCCCTTTTCTCCCCCTCCCCCTCCCCCCTCCCTTTTCTCCTCCTCCCCCTCCCCCCTCTCTCCCTTTTCCCCCTCTCTCCCTTTTCCCCCTCTCTCCCTTTTCTCCCCCTCTCCCTTTTCTCCCCCTCTCCCTTTTCTCCCCCTCTCCCTTTTCTCCCCCTCTCCCTTTTCTCCCCCTCTCCCTTTTCTCCCCCTCTCCCTTTTCTCCCCCCTCTCCCTTTTCTCCCCCCTCTCCCTTTTCTCCCCCCTCTCCCTTTTCCCCTTCTCTCCCCTCAGCCCCCCTCTGCCCCCCTCTCCCCCTCCCCCCTCCCCCTCACCCCCTGTGCTCTTATCCCCCACTCCCCCTCTGCCCCTCTCCCCCACTCCCCCTCTGCCCCTCCCCCCCACTCCCCCTCTGCCCCTCCCCCCACTCCCCCTCTGCCCCTCCCCCTACGCCCTCTCCCCCTCCCCCCTCTCCGCCTCCCCCCTGTCCACATCCGCCGCCCCCTCTCTACCCCTCCCCCCCACTCCCCTCCCCCTCTCCCCCTAACCCTCTCCCCCCTCTCCCTCCCCCTCTCCCTCCCCCTCTCCCTCCCCCCTCTCCCCCTTCACCTCCCTCCCTCTCCCCCCTCTCCCTCCCCCTCTCCCTCCCCCCCTCTCCCCCTTCACCTCCCTCCCTCTCCCCTTCTCTCACCCTCTCCCTCTGCCCCCTCCCCCTCTCTCCACCTTCTAACCTTCTTCCTCTCTCCCCCTTCTATCCCTATGTCCCCCTTCCGCCTCTCCCCGTCCCCCTTCTACCCCTCTTCTCCTCTCCCCGTCCCCCTTCTACCCCTCTTCCCCTCCCCCTGTCCCCCTCTACCTCTCTTCCTCTCTCCCCCCGTCACCCTTCTACTCCTCTACCTGTCTTCCTCTCTCCCCCTGTCGCCCTTCTAACCCTCTTCCCCTCTCCCCATGTCCCCCTTTTACCCCTCTTCCCCTCTCCCCATGCCCCCCTTCTACCCCTCTTCCCCTCTCCCCATGTACCCCTTCTACCCCTCTTCCACTCTTCCTGTCCCCCTTCTACCCCTCTTCCACTCTTCCTCTCCCCCTTCAACCCCTTCTACCCCTCTTCCACTTCCCCCGTCCCCCTTCTGTGTCTCTCCATCTCTCCCCTCCCCCTCTCCAACTTCCCCCTCCGCCTCTCACCCTCCACCTCTGACCCCCACCCTCCACATCTCCCCTCCATCTCTCCTCCACCCCTCCCCTCCCCCTCTACCCCCATCGCCCCTCCGCTCTGCCAACCGCACTCCCTGGCTCTCTCTCCTCCCGCTCTCCCCTCCCGCTCTCCCCTCCGGATCTCCCCTCCGGCTCTCCCCTCCCGCCCTCCCCTACCCTCACACCTCTACCCGCTCTCCCCTCCCGCTCTCCCCTCTTCTCCTAATCTCCCATCCCACCTCCCCTCCACTCTCCCATCCACTCTCCCATTCACTCTCCCATCTCCCTCTCCCATCTCCCTCTCCCTTCCCCCTATCCCCTCCCCAGTCCCCCTCCCCCTCTACCACCCACACTACCATCCTCCACTACCCTCTCTCCCTCTCTCTGTCCTCCATCTCATCTCCTTATCTCCTATCCCCTCCCACTCCTCACGACACCACACCTCTCCCTCCACCTCACCATAGCCCTCCCCTCCCCTTCTCTCAGCCCCTCTTGCTATCCTCACCCTTATCCCTCCCACTCTTTTTACCAGTCCATCCCCCTTCTGCTCTTCTCATCTCCCCCTCTTCTCACAAACCCCCTCTCCCACCCCATATCCGCCTCCCCAGCCTCCCCCTTTCCCCTCCACAGCCTCCCTCTTTCCCCTCCTCAGCCACCCCATTTCCCCTCCCGAGCCACCGCCTCCCTCGTTCCCTTCCCCAGCCACCCCCTTGCCCCTCCCCAGATACCCCCTTGCCCCTCCCCAGATACCCCCTTTCCCCACCCCAGCCACCCCCTTTCCCCACCCCAGCCACCCCCTTTCCCCACCCCAGCCACCCCTTTTCCCCACCCCAGCCACCCCCTTTCCCCACCCCAGCCACCCACTTTCCCCACCCCAGCCACCCCCTTTCCCCACCCCAGCCACCCCCTTTCCCCACCCCAGCCACCCCCTTTCCCCTCCCCAGCCGCGCCCTTTCCCCTCCCCAGCCGCGCCCTTTCCCCTCCCCAGCCGCGCCCCTTCCCCTCCCCAGCCGCGCCCTTTCCCCTCCCCAGCCGCGCCCTTTCCCCTCCCCAGCCGCGCCCTTTCCCCTCCCCATCCGCGCCCTTTCCCCTCCCCAGCCGCGCCCTTTCCCCTCCCCAGCCGCGCCCTTTCCCCTCCCCAGCCGCGCCCTTTCCCCTCCCCAGCCGCGCCCTTTCCCCTCCCCAGCCGCGCCCTTTCCCCTCCCCATCCTAGCCCTTTCCCCTCCCCAGCCTCGCCCTTTCCCCTCCCCAGCCTCGCCCTTTCCCCTTCCCCAGCCTCACCCTTTCCCCTCCCCAGCCGCGCCCTTTCCCCTCCCCATCTGCGCCCTTTCCCCTCCCCAGCCCCGCCCTCTCCCCCTCCCCAGCCCCGCCCTCTCTCCCTCCCCAGCCCCGCCCTCTCTCCCTCCCCAGCCCCGCCCTCTCCCCCTCCTCAGCACCGCCCTGTCCCCCTCCCCAGCCCCGCCCTGTCCCCCTCCCCCTCCCCAGCCCCGCCTTCTCACCCTCCCTCTCCCCAGTCACGCCCTCTTCCCCTCCCGAGCCTGGCCCTCTTCCCCTCCCGAGCCTGGCCCTCTCCTCTTTCATTTATTCTCCCCTCTCCTCTCCCCTTTCTTCTCCTTCCCATCGCCCAACCTCCTTCTCTTCGCCCCTTTCTTCTCCTCCCTATCGCCCCACCTCCCTCTATTCTCCCGTTTCTTCTCCGCCCCATTGCCCCACCTCCCTCTCTTCTCCCCATCGCCCCACCTCCCTCTCTTCTCCCCATTCTTCTCCTCCCTATCGCCCCACCTCCCTCTCTTCTCCCCTTTCTTCTCCTCCCCATCTCCCCACCTCCCTCTCTTCTCCCCATTCTTCTCCTCCCCATTCTTCTCCTCCCCATCGCACCACCTCCCTCTCTTCTCCCCTTTCTTCTCCTCCTCCCCATCGCCCCACCTCCCTCTCTTCTCCCCATTCTTCTCCTCCCCATCGCCCCACCTCCCTCTCTTCTCACCTTTCTTCTCATCCCCATCACCCCACCTCCCTCTCTTCACACTCCTTAACTCTCCCCCTCCCCTCCCCGTCTCCCCTCCCCTCCCCTCCCCTCCCCTCCCAACTCCTTTCCTCCCCTCCCCTCCCATCTCCTTTCCTCCCCTCCCCTCCCATCTCCTCTCCTGCCCTCCCCACCCAACTCCTCTCCTTCCCTCCCCTCCCCTCCCATCTCCTCTCCTGCCCTCCCCACCCAACTCCTCTCCTTCCCTCCCCTCCCATCTCCTCTCCTGCCCTCCCCACCCAACTCCTTCCCTCCCCTCCCCTCCGATCCCCTCTCCTTCCCTCTCCTCCCATCCCCTCTCCTCCCCTCCCCTCCCATCCCATCCCCCCTCCAATCCCCTCCTCTCCCCTCCCCTCCCCTCCCCTCCCATGCCCTCTCCTCCCCTCCTCTCTCCTCTCCTCACCCTACATTCGCCTCCCTCTCCCCTCCCCTCTCAACACCCTACCTTCCCCTCCCTTCCCCCTCCCCTCTCACCCCCTGCCCATCACACCACACTCCACCTCTCCCCACACTCACCACTCCCCCACTCCCCCACTCTTTGTGTCCACACTTCTCCCTCTCCTCCCCTCCTTACCCTACCCCTCTCCTCCCCTCCTTATGCTACCCCTCTCCTCCTTACCCTACCCTTCTCCTCCCTTCCCTACCCTTCTCCTCCCTTCCTTATGCTACCCCTCTCCTCCTTACCCTACCCTTCTCCTCCTTACCCTACCCTTCTCCTCCTTACCCTTCCCTTCTCCTCCTCACTATCCCATCTCCTCCTCACCTTACTCCTGTCTCTCTCTCTCTCTCTATCCCGTCTCCTCCTCACCTAAGTCCTGTCTCTCTCACTATTCAGTCTCCTCCTCACCTAACTCCTGTCTCTCTCACTATTCAGTCTCCTCCTCACCTAACTCCTGTCTCTCTCACTATCCCGTCTCCTCCTCACCTAACTCCTGTCTCTCTCACTATCCCGTCTCCTCCTCACCTAACTCCTCTCCTCCTCACTATACTGTCTCCTCCTCACTATACTGTCTCCTCACTATACTGTCTCCTCCTCACTATACTGTCTCCTCACCTTACCCCTCTCCTCCTTCTCATTCCTCCTCCTCCTCCTCCTCCTCCTCCTCCTCCTCCTCATCCTCTCTCCTGCCTCCTGACCCTCCCCTCTCTCGCCTCCTGATACTCACTTGATCATGCACCCTCCTCCTTACCCTCACCTGTTCACTCCTCCCTCTCCTCTCCTCCTGGCCCTCACCTGTTCACTCCTCCCTCTCCTCTCCTCCTGGCCCTCACCTGTTCACTCCTCCCTCTCCTCTCCTCCTGGCCCTCACCTGTTCTCCTCCCCTTCCTCTCTCCTACTGACCCTCACCTGTTCTCCTCCCCTTCCTCTCTCCTACTGACTCTCACCATTCTCCTCACCTTTTCAGCTCCTTTCCTCACTGTCCCGTCTCTTCTCCTCAAACTCCCGTCTCTTCTCCTCAAACTCCCGTCTCTTCTCCTCAAACTCCCGTCTCTTCTCCTCAAACTCCCGTCTCTTCTCCTCAAACTCCCGTCTCTTCTCCTCAAACTCCCGTCTCTTCTCCTCAAACTCCTGTCTCCTCTCCTCAAACTCCCGTCTCTTCTCCTCAAACTCCCGTCTCTTCTCCTCAAACTCCCGTCTCCTCTTCTCAAACTCCCTCTTCTCCTCACTGTCCCATCTCTTCTCTTCACTCCCATCTCTTCTCCTCACTGTCCCATCTTCTCACTTCACCCTTCCATCTCGCCACATCTTCGTCACTCTCCCATCTTTTCACTTCACCCTTCCATCTCGCCACATCCTCCTCACTCTCCTCCTCACACCTTCGCCCCCCACCCCCCTGTGGATCCGTGGATTAGAATAGGCCCGAGGTATTCCTGTCTGTCGACCAAACGGAGTCTCACACCTTTCGACCTTTATGTGATGGTCGCCTGTAGGGTTTGACCTCTATTTTTCAAAATTTTCCCGAAGAGTGAGCCAATTGGGGAAGGGCGCCTTGCGTGCTGCATAGTATCCATCATGTGCTGAGACCTCTCGCATCCTTCGCTGATGTGGATCTGCACTTCCGCTCATTCTCCAGCTGTCGGGCGAGGTCACCCTCCTGGGTGCATTTTCCTCCATCCTCTGTGTAGTATCACTTTCGACGATAATGGACTTCTTAGCTCGTTTGTGCCTGATATCCAGCATGGTAGGCAGTCTGTTGTGGTGGGGCGGCCATGTACCTTGTTGGTTGTAGCCTCCTGACCACACAGGGGTCGCTCTGCTGATGCCTGCGCCGTTAACTCCCCATGTATGCCAAGGAGTAGATGCCTGTCACCATGGGGCATCGGGACTCCTGGCAATGGCCATCCTGCCAGGTGGCCTTTGCTGTGGCTGGGTGGCACCTGTGGGGAGGGCCCCTGGTCGGAGTGGGTGGCATCAGGGTGGATGACACACCATGAAGCGTAGTACGTCATATGTTGCTGGAGGGTTTGTCCAAAATGCGGTCAGGGTCAGTCTTGATCAAAACAGCATCCTTTGCCCAGTCACGGGCAGTACTAGCCTGTGACAAGCTTGGGGATGTTTCTGTTTCCATCACGCCCCATAAGAGCTTAAATATGGTCCAGGGTATCATATTTCACAGGGGCCTTCTTTTGCTGTCTGATAATGAACTGCGCGCCAATTTAGAGCAGCAAGGTATCCATTTTGTCCAGCGCATCCACCATGGTCCGAGAGATAATCAGGTTGCCACCGGTGACTTCATCTTGGCCTCCAAGGGTGATACATTACCTGAGAAGGTCAAGATGATGATCTACTGTTGTGATGTAAAGCCGTATATCCCTCCCCCGATGTGGTGCTTTAAATGCTGGAAGTTTGGCCATATGTCTTCCCACTGTACTTCCAACGTCACCTGTAGGGATTGTGGACATCCTTCACATCCCAATACTCCGTCTGCCCCACCTCCCATCTGTGTCAACTGCAGAGAGCACCATTCGCCTTGCTCGCCAGACTGCAGAATTTTGCAGAAAGAAAGAAAAATAATGGAATACAAGACCCTGGACCGACTGATCTACACTGAGGCTAAGAGAAAATATGAGAGGGTACATCCTGTGCATTTGACGTCAACCTACACTGTCACTACAATAACGGTTCTACCATCTTCTGTTCCGCCGCGTACAGTTGGATCTCAGAGCAGTCAGACTCCACCTGTCACCTTGTGGTGGTGGTGGGGGTGGGTGGGGCACTTCCCTCCCTGTTGCTCCTGCACAGTGTACTTCAGGAGCACACCCCCCCCCCCCCCCCCCCCAACCATTGGGGACATCAGTCCCCACTTCTCAGCTGGATAAGCGTAAGTCTTCTTCAGCTCCTCTTGCCAGGAAGGGATCCCTTGGGTAACTCCATTCCCAGGTTCCAACCAGTGGCTGAAGCAACCACCTGGTTGTAGGGCTTCGTGGTCATCCTCAGCCCCTGAGACTGAATCAGTGAAGCCCTCCCAGCCGGGCAAACCTAAGGAGTAGCGAGAGAAACCTAAAAAGAAAAAGACCGCCAAGAACCAAGGCACTGTGGTGACACCCACACTACCAGTACCTACGAGCTCCATGTCTGAGAATGAGTTGGAGATTCTGGCCTAGATGTTGCTGGGCCCTCAGACATAATGGATGTTGATTGCACAGGTGCTCATCTGGTGGTAGCAGGTGACACTGAGGTGTAGACTGCCTCATTGAGTGTTTCATACCCTCCCAGTCTCATGATCACGTAATCCTCCAGTGGAATTGTGGCGGTTTTTTCCACCACCTGGCTGAGCTATGGCAACTGTTAAGCTTTGCACCTGCTTTCTGCATTGCTCTTCAGGAAACCTAGTTCCAGGCAATGCGGTCCCCTGCCCTCCGAGGCTGTAAGGGATATTACAGGAACTGTATCAACTATAATAGAGTGTCAGGTGGAGTTTGTGTCTCTATGTCCTGAACTCAGTATGTATTGAATCTGTGCCCCTTCAAACTCCTCTTGAAGCTGAGGCTGTCAGATTAAGTACAATGCAGGAAATAACTGTCTGCAATATATATCTTCCTCCACATGGTGCAGTACCCCTGAATGTATTAACTGCACTGATTGATCAACTCTCTAAACCTTTCCTACTTTTGGGAGATTTTAACACGCATAACCCGTTGTGGGGTGGCACCATGCTTACCAGCCTAGGTAGGGAGGTCGAAAATTTACTGTCACAAATCAACCTCTGCCTCTTAAATACAGGTGCCCCCACACATTTCAGTGTGGCATATGGCACATATTCGGCCATTGAGCTCTTGGTTTGCAGTCCTGGCCTCCTCCCATCTATCCATTGGAGAGCACATTATGAGCTGTGTGGTAGTGACCACTTCCCCATCTTCCTGTTGCTACCACGCCGTCATGCCATGGATGGCTACACAGATGGGCTTTAAACAAGGCAGACTTGGAAGCCTTCATGTCTGCTGTCACTGTCGAATCTCCCACACATGGTACCATTGATGTTGTTCTTGAGCAGGTCACTACAACGATCATTTCTGTTGCAGAAAACGCGATACCTCATTCTTTAGTGTGCCCCTGGCAAAGGTCAGTCCCTTGTAACTGAGGCAATTAGAGAGCATCTGCGAGCTCTACAGTGACATAAGCGGCACCCTTCCCTAGAGCACTTAATAGCCTTTAAGCAACTCCGTGCCCGCGTTCACCAACTTATAAAACAACGGAAACAGGAGTGCTGGGAGAGGTACGTCTCGTCCATTGGGTGCCGTGCGTCACCTTCCCAAGTACGGGAGAAGATCAGATGTCGTTTTGGGTACCAGACCTTAACAGGTGCCTGTGGCATTAACATCAATGATGCGTTATCTACCGCTGCAAACATGATTACCGAGCACTTTGCTGAACACTATACTCGAGCCTCTTCATCACAGAAGGAAAGTCCTATCTTTCACAACATGCCACAGTGAACCATATAATGCCCCATTTACAGAGTGGGAGCTGCTCAGTGCCCTTGCATATTGCCCAGACACATCTCCTGGGGTGGATCGGATCCACAATCAGATGATTAAACATCTCTCGTCTGACTACAAGTGACATCTACTCGTCATCTTCAACTCGATCTGGTGCAATGGCATCTTTCCATCACAATGGCGGGAGAGCACCAACATTCTGGTGCTCAAACGCGGTCAAAACCTGCTTGATGTGGATAGCTACCGGCCCATCAGACTCACCAGTTTCTTTGTAAGCTGCTGGAACGTATGGTGTGTCGGCGGTTGGGTTGGGTCCTGGAGTCACGTGGCCTACTAGCTCCCATGTCAGGACGGCTTCCGTCAAGGTCGCTCTACCACTGATAATCTTGTATCCCTTGAGTCTGCCATCTGAACAGCCTTTTCCACACACCAGCACCTGGTTGCTGTCTTTTTGACTTGCATAAAGCATGCGACACGATCTGGTGACATCATATCCTTGCCACATTGTATGAGTGGGGTCTCTGGGGCCTGCTCCCGATTTTTATCCAAAACTTCCTGTTGCTCCATATTTTCTGTGTTCAAGTCAGTGCCCCCAATAGTTATCCCTGTATCCAGGAGAATGGCATTCTGCGGGGCTCTGTATTGAGTGTGTCTCTATTTTTAGTGGCTATTAACAGTCTAGCAGCAGCTGTAGGGCCTTTGATGTCACCTTCTCTGTATGCGGATGACTTCTGCATTTCGTACTGCTCCTCCAGTACTGGTGTTGCTGAGCGGTTCCTACTGGGAGCCATTCACAAGGTGCAGTCATGGGCTGTAGCCCACAGCTTGCAGTTTCCATCCGCATAGTCGTGTGTCATGCATTTATGTCGGCATTGCACCGTTCATCCAGAAGCAGAACTTTACCTTAATGGCGATCCACTCACTGTAGTGGAGACATATCGATTCTTAGGACTAGTTTTCGACGCCCGATTGACTTGGCTGCCTCACCTTCATCAGCTTAAGTGGAAGGGCTGGCAGCACCTCAATGCTGCCCGAGCAACACCAACTGGGGTGCAGATCGCTCTATGCTGCTGCAGCTCTACAGAGTCCTTGTTCAATCCCACCTTGACTATGGGAGTCTGGTTTATGGTTCGGCAGCACCCTCAGTGCTGCATTTACTCGACCCAGTGCACCACTGTGGCGTTCGCCTAGCGACGGGAGCTTTTAGAACGAGTCTGGTGACGAGTGTCCTGGTGGAGGCCGGAAACCCTCTATTGAAGTTAGGTGTGCACAACTGCTCGCCAGTTACTTTGCACATGTTCGTAGTTCTGCACATCTGAATTACTGTCTCCTTTTCCTGCCCATGACGGTTCATCACCCGCATCGGTGGCCCGGGTCAGGGCTTATGATTGCGGTTCGCGTCCGGTCCCTTCTGTGTGAACTGGGGTCCTTTCCGTTACCACCTCTCCTCGAGGTCCATTCATGTACACCTCCGTGGTGTACACTTAAGCCGCAAATTCTTCTGGACTTTTCACATGGCCCTAAATTCTGCATTAACCCTGTGGCTCTCTGCTATCATTTCCTCTCGATTCTCGTCATGTGCCGGAGCCATGAAGTGGTTTACACTGACAGCTCGATGGCTCACGGTCACGTGGGCTTTGTGTATGTTGATGGAGGACATATTGAACAGCATTCCTTGCCCTATGGCTGCAGTGTTTTCACTCCAGAGATGGCGGCCATGTCTCGTGCTCTTGAGCACATCCCCTCATGCCCTGGCGAGTCATTTCTCCTGTGTACTGATTCCTTGAGCAGCCTACAAGCTATCGACCAGTGCTACCCTCGCCATCCTTTGGTAGCATCCATTCAGGAGTCCATGTATGCCCTGGAACGGTCCCGTCATTCAGTGGTGTTTGTGTGGACCTCGGGACACGTCAGAATCCCAGGCAACGAACTTGCCGACAAGCTATGCAGAAACTGCTACTGGAGATGGGCATCTCCGAAACTGACCTGCATTCTTATGCCGCAGGGTTTTTCAGCTTTGGGAGACGGAATGGCAGAACAGTACGCACAGCAAACTGCGTGTCATTGGAGACTACGAATGTGTGGAAGTCTTCCATGCGGCCCTCTCGCAGGGAATCAGTTGTCCCCTGCTGGCTCTGCATTGGGCATACGTGGCTAATGCATGGTTACCTCTTCCGTTGCGAGGACCTCCTCAGTGTTGCTGTGGCTCACAAATGACGGTTGTCCACCTCTTGCTGGACTGCACACTTTTAGCCACTCTGCGGCGGACTTTTAACTTTCCCAGCACCCTACCTTCGGTGTTGGGCGACAATGCCTCAACAGCAGCTTTAGTTTTTTCCTTGCCTGCTCCTATTGCCATCCCCACCCCTTTCTCTTTCCTAACATGTGCAGCATGCATCTTTCTCCAGCACTTATATCACTTCTGTCTTCCTCCTCTTATCCCTGCTACTTTCCTCTCACCATTTCCTACTCAACTTTATTTGCCTTTCATCATCCATTTACCACTTCCTTTCTCTGTTTGCTGCTCACTCTCATCACTCTTTGCTCTATTCCTCACGTGGGATATGACAGTTCCCTGTTACATTTTGCTTTTCTCTACTAATTTTATATCTTAGATGTGGGATAAGTTTTCTTATTTA
The DNA here is from genome assembly GCF_023864275.1 of Schistocerca cancellata. NCBI lineage: Eukaryota > Metazoa > Arthropoda > Insecta > Orthoptera > Acrididae > Schistocerca > Schistocerca cancellata. The sequence continues at coordinate 753,116,448 of NC_064629.1, read as the reverse complement.
TCTTCTATTTCAAATACACCTTTCTTCTCTTCTTTCATACCTATTTCATTCCATTTGTACAATTCTGTAGTCTTGATAGCTCTTGATTTATTGGGGACTGTGAAGGTGAGTGAGAGGTGGAATAGAATTATTTGTGATTTCTCAGTAAACTGTATGTGTGATGTGGTACTTAATTGTTGGAAATTATTGTTTTAGGTTGGTTGTGCAACTATTAAAGAAGATAAAGAAGCTTTTGCACTGATATCAGTTTCACCGACAGAAGTAAGAGACCTAGACTTTGCAAATGATGCTTGTAAAGTTTTAGCAACCATTTCTACAAAGTTAGAAAGGGGAACTATATCACACAATGAGAGGAGGTCAGTAGCTGATTACTACTTTATCCGTAACTTGTCTTCTTGCCACTTTGTTATAACATTTATATTGGGTGCTGATAAATCTGCTTTTTTGGCCAGTATTTTATCTGACTATTTCTAGTCAGCATATTGCTTGCTTAATATTGCATTAGTGTGGTCTTGTATTTTTTATGGCATGGAACTTTTATGTATAACTTATTACCTGTTTACAGTCATCACTTGTTCATTTTATATTTATGTATATTTATGGTATTTTTGCCCATTGTCCTTCATCCCTTTGGAGACAAGTTGTTAATCCTGAAACTGAAAGTACTTTTTCTCTGCAGACCTTAAATTTGTGATATCTATTCAAGAAAAGAACCTTGTGCAAATATGAACAACCATCAGCTGTATAATAGAATGACGACAATGAAAATTTGTGCTGGACTGGGACGCGAACCCGGATTTGCTTATCTCGAGCGGTCACCTTAAAATTAGGCTATCTGAGCATGATTTAACGGCCGGACCCAAACTTCCATACGTCATGAACCATGTGCCTACAACTTGGACTCGTACATCCATTATGTATATTCCTGTACAGGCAAGACATTTTACTTGAAAGGCGCTTGCCTGATGTCGACGGATAAATACAATATTACAGTGACTGTGTTATTCTGAATTACGTCCAAAGGAACATTGCATTGTAATTTAGAATAACACAGGTACTGCAGTATTGTATTTATCCACCGACACCAGGCAAGCATCTTTCAAGTAAAATATCTCACTGGTGCTAGAATACACACAATGGATAGATGAGTACAGGTTGTAGGCATTTGGTCGACAACATATAGAAGTCTGGGTGTGGCCATGTCGCGTTTGGATAGCCTAATGGTAAGGCGACTGTTCACGATAAGTGGGAAATCTGAGTTTGAGTCCCGGTCCGGCACAAATTTTCGTTGTTGTCATTCCATTATACAGGTGATGGTTGTCCATATGTGTGATTGCAAATACATTTCATTTATTTTCTAAAGGCTGCAGTTGCTACTGTGCGTGTTCATTGCCCGAAGGAACATTGCATCGTAATTCAGAATAACACAGGCACTGCAGTATCATATATAATGTTTCAGTAGTTATCTTCTGTACTTTTCCCATTATAATAGTGACATTCCCCATGAAAGTAGTTGTCGCCTCTTAAGTTACTTGATATGGGCTAGTTTTAGTCTAAAGGTGCAATTTTTGTGTTGTTACTATCACACTGCATGGTTTTACCCATCTCTCACACCCACACAGTCATCACATTACACTATGCACTGAATTTTCATGAATTGTTTTGCCCGTTCGTATTGAAACACTTCATGACACCTCTTGCCTCAGATTTCCCAATTCACATGATGGGAAATAGGAAAGAGTGTGAGGAGAAGGATAGACAGTGGGGGAACCAAGGACCATGCTGTGGTGGGGTTGCTTGTGTGCCTCAGTGATACAGATAGCTATACCATACGTGCAACCATAATGGAGACGTATCTGTTGAGATGTCAGACAAATGTGTGGTTCCTGAAGAGGGGAGAAGTCTTTTCAGCTTTTACAGGGATAAAAGCCTGGATAATTGATGGATGGCCTTGTAACATCAGCCAAAATGGCCTTGCTGTGCTGACACTGTGAATGGCTGAAAGGAAGTAGAAACTACAGCCATAATTTTTCCAGCAGCCTTGCAGATCCATTGCATGGTTAAATGATGATGGCATCCTCTTGGGTAAAATATTCTGGAGGTAAAATAGTCCCCCATTTGAATCTCCAGGCGGGGACTACTAGGAAGGATTTCGGGATTTCGTTATCAGGAGAAACAAAAGTGGCATTCTGTGGAATGTAGCATGAAATGTTAGATCTCTTAGTTGGGCAAGTAGGTTAGAAAAGCTAAAAAGGGTAATGGATATGTTGAAGTGAGGTATAATAGGGATTAGTGAAGTTCAGTGGCAAGAGGAACAGGGCTTCTGGTCAGGAGAGTACAGGATTATAAATATAAAATCAAATAAGAGTAATACAGGAGTAGCTCTGATAATGAATAAGAAGATGGGAATGCATGTAAGCTACTATGAACAGCACACTGAAGACATTATTGTAGCCAAGATAGGCATGAAACCCACACCCACCACAGTAGTATGAGTATATATGACAACTAGATCTGCAAATGATGAAGATATGGAATATATTGAAGAAATGTATGATGATGAGATAAAAGAAATTATTTACGTAGTTAAGGGAGATGAAAATTTGTGGTGAGAGACTATAATTCAGTATTAGGAAAATGAAGAGAAGGAAAGTAGTAGGTAAATATTGCCTGTAGTGAAAAAATGAAGAAAAGTTGCCTGGTAGAATTTGGCACAGAGCGTAATTTAATCATTGCTAACACTTGGTTTGAAAATTGTGAAAGAGGATTGTGTACACGAAATAGGCCTGTGGAATCTGGAAGGCTTCAGATTGATTAAAGAATGGTAAGACAGAGATTTTGGAAACACATTTTAGACCGTAAGACATTTCTGGGGTGGATGTACCTCAGTTTATTGGTTATGAACAGTAGATTGTTGTTTTATGATCTTCAGTACAAAGACTTGTTTGATGCAGCTCTGCAGCTGTGCAGGCGTCGTCATCTCTGAATAACTACTGCAGCTGTACATCCTTCTGAATCTACTTACTGTATTCATCTTTTGGTCTCCCCCTATGATTTTTACCCCCTTCACTTCCCTCTAGTACTAAGTTTGTGATTCCCTTGATGTTTCAGAATGTGTCCTACCAACCAATCCCTTCTTCTAGTAGATTGCAACATAAACTTATTTTCTCCCCAATTCTGTTTAGTGCCTCTCCATTAGTTACATGAAATACCCCTGTAATCTTCAGCATTCTTCTGTAGCACCACATTTCAAGAACTTCTATTCTTTTGTTGTCTGAACTGTGTATTGTCTGTGTTTCACTTCTGTACAAGCACTTTCAGAAAAAGCTTCCTAACACTTATGTCTGAGTTCTTTGCTAGCAAATTTCTCTTCTTCATAAACACTTTTCCTACCACTGCCAGTCTACATTTTATATCCTCTGTACTTCGGCCATCATCAGTCATTTTGCTGTCCAAATAGGAAAACTCTTCTACTGCATTTAGTGTCTCATTAGCTATTCCAATTTCCTCTGCATTGCGTGTTTTAACTTGACTGTATTTCATTAGCCTTGTCTTGTTTTGTTGATATTCATCTTATATCCTGCTTTCAAGACACTGTCCCTTCCGTTCAAATGCTCTTCCAAGCCTTTAGCTGTTTCTGACAGTATTACAATGTCATCAACAAACCTCAGAGTTTTTATTTCTTCTCCATGGATTTTGATTCCTCCTCCAAATTTTTCTTTGGTTTCCTTTACAGCTTGCTCAGTGTCTGGATTGAGTGACATCGGTTACTGTCTCTCACTCCCTTCTCAACCACTGCTTCCCTTTTATGTTCTTCGACTCTTGTAACTACCATATGGTTTCTGTACGAGTTGTAAATAGCCTTGCGCTCCCTGCATTTTACCACTGCTACTTTCAGAATTTCAAAGGAAATATTCCAGTCAACATTGTAAAAAAGCTTTCTCCGAGTCTATAAATGCTATAAACATAATTTGCCTGTCTGTAACCTATATTGTAAAATGAGTGATAGGGTCAGTATTGTCTCACATGTTCCTACATTTCTCCCAAATCCAAACTTATCTTCCCCAAGGTTGGCTTCTACTAGTTTTTCCAATCTTCTGTAAAGAATTTGTGTTAGCATTTTGCAGCCATGGCTTACTTATGCAATAATTCAGTAATATTCACACCTGTCAGCACCTGCTTTCTTTAGAGTTGGAATTCTGATATCCTTCTTGATATTTTAAAGTATTTTGCTTGTCTGATACATCTTGCACACCACGTGGAAGAGTTTTGTCGTGACTGGCTCTCCCAAGCCTATCAGTAGCTCTGATGAAATGTCATCTACTTCAAGGGCCTTTTTTCAACTTAGGTCTTTCACTGCTCTATAAATTCTTCTCACAGTGTTATATCTTCCATCTCACCTTCATTTACATCTTCTTCCCTTTCTATAATATTGCTGTCAAGTTCATATCCCTTGTATAGACAATCTATACACTGCTTCCACCTTTCAGCTCTCCCTTCTTTGCTTAGGACTGGTTTTCCATCTAAGCTCTTGAAATATTCATACAACTGCTTCTCTTTTCTCTCAAGCCCTCTTTAATTTTCCTGTTGGCAGTATCGATCTTTCTCCTAGTGAAATATGCTTCTAAATCCTTACATGTGTCCTCTAGCCAGTCCTGCTTAGCTGCTTTGCACTTCCTATTTGAGACTGACAGGTAGCAGAAAATGGATAGAGGACAGATGTAAGGATATAAAAGTATATATTACTAGGGGAAAGACAGGTATTGCCTACAAGACAATTAAAGAAGCCTTTGGAGAAAAGAAAGGCTACTGTATGAATATCAAGAGCTCAGATGGAAACCCAGTACTAAGGAAAGACGGTATGGCTGAAATATGGAAGGAATTTTTTAGAGGGGCTATACAAGGGAGATGACCTTGAAGGCAGTATTGTAGAAAGGGAAGGGTACATAGATGAAGATGAGATGAGAGATGTGATAATACTAGAAAATTCTTCAGAACACTGAAGACAGGTTAATGAAAGGCAAACCTACTTTTATAGCATTTGCAGACTTAGAGAATGCTTTTGACAATGTTGACTGGAATACTCATTCAAATTATAAAGGTGTCAGGGATAAAATACAGGAAGTGAAAGGCTAAATTAAACTTGTACAGAGATCAGATGGCAGTTATAAGAGTCAATGGGCATGAAAGGGAAGCAATGGTTAAGAATGGAGTGACACAGGTTTGTAGCCTATAACCAATGTTATTCAATCTTTCTGTTGAGCAAGCAGTAAAGTAAACCCGGAGAAGAAATAAAAACTCTGAGGATTGCCAGTGACATTGTAATTCTATCAGAGGCAGCAAAAGACTTGGAAGAGCAGTTGAACAGAAGGGATGGTGTCTTGAAAGGAGGATGTAAGATGAACATCAACAAAAGCAAACCACGGATAATGAAATGTACTCAAACTGGGCGATGCTGAGAGAAAGTAGTAGATGCGTTGTGTTGTTTGGGCAGGAAAATAACTGATGATGGTCAAAGTAGAGAGGATATAAAATGTAGATAGGCAATGGCAAGAAAAGTGATCTGAAGAGAAATCTGTTAACATGACATATAGATTTAAGTCTTAGGAAGTCTTCTCTTAATATATTTGTCTGGAGTGTAGTCATATATGGAAGTGAAACATGGAAGAGAAACAGTTTAGACAAGAAGAGAATAGAAGCTTTTGAAATATGGTGCTACAGAAGAATGCTGAAGATTACATGAGTAGATTGAGTAACTAATGAGGTGGTGCTGAATATAATTGGGAAGAAAAGGAATTTGTGGCACAACTTGACTAAAAGAAGAGATCGTTTGATAGGACACATTCTGAGACATCAAGGTATACCAATTTAGTATTGGGGGAAGTGTGCAGTCTTTGGACTTAAGACCACAACATCATCATCTTGCAAAGGAAGTTAGTGCCACGCGATGGGGCATATGCCAAATGGTACTAGAAAGTATATATGTAAAATGGTTGCATTATTTCCAGGTTATGCCTCTATTCATATAATGTTGTATGTTTAATTACCATAGTTACTATACACAATGAAAAATATTTTGTATATATTTTATTTTAATTTTGTGAAAGACAGCCAGTTTTCTTCCCGTAATTTTTTAGTTTGGTTGGGCATTTCTTATGTACAATATTGCAAATAATGTAGTTTACTGCAGAAAACATAATTTGTATAGCTGTTGCTAAATATCAACCACTTCAGGAAGTTTACTTCCCAATGATTGAGTAGAAATGTGAAGAATCTGGTGTTTCAAAGCTGCCAGCTGTTTGGAGCTGCCAGTCCTCGCAGACATTAGCTGTCGGCACATTTCAGTGACAGCTGTTAAGTGTGACAGTGGAACCTTGTGTGTTACAGAGAGCTGGATTTTAGCTATGATTGTGAAGATAGTACAAACATCAACCTGAGGTACTTGTCAATGACAGTGTGGATGGCTGTCGAAGAGTAACAGTCGTTATCGGGTAAACTTAGTTGTATTAGGCTTGCTTATGTGTGCAAGGCTCCACTCGTGTTGACATAGGGGTTGGTATTTCATCTGAGAACAATGACACACACTTAACAAAACTGACTTTATGAAGATCACTAAGGTGGTCAACTCAGATATAATAATTCCACATGCTAACAGGAAATGTGGTGTTGCAGAAGAATGCTGAAGATTAGATGGAATGTTCATATAACTACTGAAGACAAAAAGTACTGAATCTAATTATGGAGAAAAGAAATTTGCATCAAAACATCACTAAAAGAGGAGATTATTTGATAGGACCCATACAGAGTGATCAAGGAATAGTCAGTTTACTAATAGAGATATTTCTTGGGGGTAAACCGTGTAAAGGAAGAACAAGGCTAGACTTCCAGAATGAGATTTTCACTCTGCAGCGGAGTGTGTGCTGATATGAAACTTCCTGGCAGATTAAAACTGTGTGCCCGACCGAGACTCGAACTCGGGACCTTTGCCTTTCGCAGGCAAGTGCTCTACCAACTGGGCTACCGAAGCACGACTCACGCCCAGTCTCACAGCTTTACAGTGATACTAAAGCTGTGAGACCGGGCGTAAGTCGTGCTTTGGTAGCTCAGTTGGTAGAGCACTTGCCCGCGAAAGACAAATATCCCGAGTTCGAGTCTCGGTCAGGCACACAGTTTTACTCTGCCAGGAAGTTTCAAGGCTAGACTTATGTAAGCACATGCAAGTGGATGTCAGGTATAGTAGTTATGCAGAGCTCAGACACTCATCAGCTTGTCTGCAGCCAGGCACAGATATATAGACTACCTGCCATGTAACCTTACTGCAGGCATTGTGTGTGCACACAAGTCAGTTGGCCACCCCTGACTGTGGGTGCTCATCCAGGGAAGTGCGATCATGTAGTCCACAGCTCGGCTGCCTGAGTGCTCATCTGGGTCAGTATATCACGTAGGTCACAGATCGGATTCCTAGGTGTTGACCTGTGAAGTCTTTTCCCCCATCTGTCAGCTGTTTCCACACCTGTCAACTGTTTCTCCACTCGTCAGCTGTCTGCCTGACCTTTCTACCCACGACTGCCTGTGGGGTCTGGGCTGAGTGGCCCCTCCAGCTAGAACAGCATTACCTATGTGATCGTATCTCTGCAGAATTGCAAAATGGTGTTGTAAGTAGAGATTGTTATACAAAATACTGAAAGTGTCATCCAAGAGAAGTACATTGTGTATGATTGTAATCATTTATTAACAACATGTATGAAATGAGAGTGAAACATGAGTCATGTTGTGCCATTTCTTTAGTGTATTCATTTTCCACTAGGGCATTTTGCTCTGGTTTGTCCAGTGGAGCCTGCAGATTGTGATACTTCAGAGGGCAGAATGAAAATATAATAATATTTTTATTAGAGTGGAGTGAAGTGTCATAGGAATATATACGCAGTTGACAGGCGGAAATGTAGAATTGTAATTTGGAAATGTTTCTCGAAATAAATTATTGTGATAATGTTAAATGCAGCTATAGCTTTACACTGACTTCAAGTTGTTTATTTGTTGCATGTTAAGAACATACAGTTAGAAAAGTTTAACCACAATGCTAGAATCCTCAAGGTGGTTTGGTAGTGTAAATTACTCATCCCGAATGATTCTGATAAGCAGCTGGTTAAGTTTTAATAATAGCTACGATTGTTATTTTGTTAAGTATAACTTAAGGCTAAATTGAGGATTTAGTGAGCTGCTGTATTTTGCAAAAAGTAATTGATTTATATTCCATATTTACAAATATACTTGTATTTCACTTTTTTATAACTATAATTTTAAAATTTGTTTGTTTAATATTTTTCAGAGCTGTTACAAGTCTGCTGCAGGATATAGTTTATTTCATTGCGGGACTTGAAAATGAACAGAATAAATCAGAAGCACTGGATCTCGTGGTTCAGAATCCAAACAGAGATCGACAAAAGCTCCTCCGTGAACAATATATACTTAAACAGCTATTCAAAATACTTCAGGCACCATTCCTTGAAAGTGGAGAAGGTGAAGGACCATTTCTTAGAATTGAAGAGCTTGGGGATCCCCGCCATGCACCGTACAAATATATCTTCCGTCTGTGTTATCGTATTCTGAGACTTAGTCAACAAGATTATCGCAAAAACCAGGTATGATAAATATTTTTTAAAAATCATATTATTAATTTAAATCAAATACTTTGCTTTCCCGCACCTTTGACCAGAACCTTTTGACTTTTTTGGTTCATCAGTTTAACAATTTCTTATAATTACTTTTCAAATTTAGTTGAAACTCTTGAGTTCTGTGTACAGATTTTTTAAAATGTTAAGTCGTGTGCAGAAATCAGGAACAATAGATAGGACTTCTTCGAAAGATATAGAGGATGTTAAACACTGATTGCCGGCCGGGGTGGCCAAGCGGTTCTAGGCGCTACAGTCTGGAACCGCGCGACCGCTGCGATCGCAGGTTCGAATTCTGCCTCGGGCATGGATGTGTGTGATGTCCTTAGGTTAGTTAGGTTTAAGTAGTTCTAAGTTCTAGGGGACTGATGACCTTAGAAGTTAAGTCCCATAGTGCTCAGAGCCATTTGAACCATTTTTGTTAAACACTGATTCCCTTCTTTTCCCGTGAAAGAAGAAATTCAGGAATTTCCTGATTTAAGAATTAAGAGGAAATTAACATTATACATAAAAAATGTGGTTGTAATACAAGCAACTGCATGGGTTAAGGTAACTGCTTACTATATAGTGCATGTCATTTTGATTGTCTCCTTAATCTATTTGCTGATAAAGCAGCTGAGCAGTCTGAGCCAATTAGTTGTAATTTGTATTTCGTGTGGAAACAGTTTGGTGTTTTTACATTTGCAAGAGAGAACAAATGAATATTGTTTATGACAAATATAGAAAGTAGTTTCTAAATTTTTGGATGTGTCACTACATATTTAGAGATGCATTTTTTTCTGAGACCTGTGGCACAATTGGACTAATGATGTTATCATAAAACATGACAGTTGTTCAGCTATACATTCACTCTCTCTTTTTTTCCCCCCACTACCTCCGGTATTTCCTTGCAATTCAATCCTTGTTTCTCTATTTACATTTCCTGTTTTCTGCCAGTGCTGAAAGTAATATATTAAACAGATTATGGGGTGAATTATGCCGTGAAAACAAGATGTTATGGACAGTGCAGTGTTTTCTGTCCACCCACAAGACACGCTAGTTCCACTCCTGGCAGTCACAGAAGGAGTTGTTGTGGCAAGGTGCATCGTCTGTGTATCACTGCTGAAACCCACTGTAGGCGGTGATGCCCACAGTGGGGATGTTGGAGATAGTGTCTGTTACCAGCAACTACAAAGCTGCCTGAAATGGCCTGGCAAAATCAGTGTGTACCCTTTACCATGGGTGGTCTGGGCATGGCCACAGAGAAAAATGTTGTGCCAGGGCTTCCCAGTTCGAGAAGCAGGCACGACGAGCAACGTACACATTCAATGTCGGCATCAATACCAGGCCACTATATGTGGTGCTGGGCGAATGCCGTCATGTGTATTGTCCCCCAATGTGAGGTATAAAGTAGCTGGAATATGTGAGGGGCCGAAGTGGTGGTCGGATGATGACCTGGCTTTCAGAGTCATCAGTGATCATTTTTAAGATGCCATTTGTGACATTAAGCAAAAATAGTTGCGAAATGCTGGCTCTGCTTCGTTTGGTAAGTGCCCCGACCACTCTGGATGCTGACAAAAGTTTGCACAGAAGTGGGTTGTGAGCCGATGCTGTGGCTACCTTGTGTGTCATTGTGGATATTTGTGCAGGGTCTGTTGTGGGTCCTGATAAAGTGCAAAATAAATTCTGTGTCGAGGCTGACAGGAAGGTGGGACGGGTGTCTGCATTTACGTGTAGGACAAAAGGAATTTTGTTATTATGTTTGTTAAAAAACAATACCTACAGTTGTATGTGCTGTGCTGTCTTTTATGGGTGCTTAGACTGATGCCCAAAAATTCGTATTAAACATTAGTGGTCAGTTAACAGGTCATATTTGCTGCTGCACAAATGGATGTGGAACTTCTTGATGCAGTAAATAATTGCTAAAGCCTCCTTCTCAACTTGGGAACAGTTTATTTTGATGGTGTAGGTGAGTGGTCTTTCAGAGTCATCTGACAATTATGTAACAAAACTGATGCAATCCTGTACTGCGACACATCGGTCTTGAGTATGAACTGTAGCCTTGACGTATGTGGCATCGGGTATTGTACTGTTTTGGGAGAGTCCTTAAAGGATTGAAAAGCCTGTTAGCATAAAACTGAACACACAAATTTGATACCCTTCTGCGCAGATGGCTGAGTGAGTGGGTGACTCGTCCTGCTTTGGGAATAAGTGTTGCGTATTAAATGATCTTGCCAAAAAAATTGTTTGAGGTTGGTGGGTGATGGCATATTGATTACTGCACTGAAATGGTCACATGTGGGCATAATGCTCTTGATAATGAGAATGTGCTCTAGGTATTTAATGCTGGTTCTGAAAGAATTCCACTTGTCTAATTTACAACATGAATTTTCCAGGAGCCACTTAATAAGGGATCCAGGTTCCTGTGGTATTCCACTTACATTGCTCATGCAGTGATGGTGTCTCTAAACAGTTAATACAGTGTGGAATGCCCTGAAGCAGTTTGGTAGACGGCAGGGAAACTAGCAACCTCAAACAGAAAATGATTATACTGGTGCAAGCCAGATGGTGTGTGTAAGACCAGCAATGATATTGATTCATTATCTAACAGAAGCTGTGAATAAGCTTCTTTTAAATATAATTTAGAAAATATTGGCCCCAGCTAGTCTCTGGGCAAGGCATAGTATAGAGATCAGTGTTGGGCTGAGCATTGATTATTTTCTTGAAATCATGGCAAATTTGTAAAGATCCATTAGGTTTTACATTGGATTGAGCATTGATAGTTGCAAAGACCCATTTGGTTTTACAATGATAACCATGAGCATCATCTATTGACTGGCTAAGACTGGTGAAATGATGCCCAGTTTCTGAAGCCAGAGGGCTCTGCCTGATCAGCATCTCTTAACAGCAAATGGCAGTGTGCGAGCTCTACGAAATTTTGGTATCAGTCATGGTTTCATAGTGGTTGAGCTGTAAAATTTTTTGCTCAATGTATTGATGGCTCTTAAATTTCTTCATACATATTGCAAAGAGGATCTATATAAGTAGTTTTAAACCAAGTGCTGTAAAGACATGTAAGTCAAAAATGTTAAAAGTGATAGTCGACTGCACTACCAAGAATGTTAGCACGCACTCGACGTTTTTGTACGTAGCTGTAAGCGACAGTTCTCTGGGAGAGAGATTGTGTTTGGCAGTAAGACACAACCCATCACTGAGGTCTTGCAGCAAAGGTGAGCAAACCTGCTGTTATGTATCCTCATTGGTTAAAGACACAGCAGTTCCACTGTTTAGCTGAAACTCCGGTAACTGTCTGGAAATAGTAAGAGCCAACATTAGGCTCTGCAGCACTGATAGAACTGCCTAATCAGCTGCAGTGACTATGTAGAGCAGTGTGTTGTCACAGGTCCCTGGTGGTGTGGTGTGCTGACAACCAGTTTGATAACACAAAGCCCCCAGGTACCTGGGTTTTCCATATGCCAAACACTGCTCAATGTGCTGCGGGCAACTGTATTGCCAATGGCAGCTGCCACAGTCTGTGCATGACTAGATTGTTGTCGACGTGCATGGTGAATGCTTCAGTGCCAAGGGGGATGATATTTCTGACCTGCCCATTTAGTATTAAAAGATTGCTTACTCGTCACTAAGGGGAAATCATTAAGATGTATACCAGTACTAGAAACAAGGCAGTCCAGAATCCAAATGGGGTTATAGTAGTCATAGCAATATGATTGTAGACTGAGTACTTCATACAGTGGCACAATACAATAATAGCTGGGTGGTTGCCTTAACTCTTGTGTGAGAGGTGTGGCCTACGTGACGTGCCAGGTCCACCTTTGATGGTCACAGACAGTGGCTATTGTAACGTGGTGCATCATCTCTGTGTTGCTATCAATACATACTATAGATGGGCATACTAAACAGGGAATGGGAATCAAATTGAGTGTAATAGGTTGTAGTGTCAATCAAGAGGAAAAGTTATGCACACCAGATATTTTGAAGTAATATTTCTTAGTGCTTGACGGTGTTTTTTTCCATCTATACACGAAACTACTCATTGAGTCTTGAACATCATTTTTTGCTCTGCAGTATCTGTTCAAATGTTCTGCTTGTTGCATTTGTACTTTCATTTGTTATTGATGTGTGTGAGTAATTAATTTTCTTTACAATGTGTCTTAAGCACAGATAACAAAACAAGAATTATACTTAATTTAAATGGCAATTATGATATTGCTGATAGGAACATCTATTTATAAAGTTATGATTAAATTGTGAGCCTTAAAAACTCTTGCCTTATGCAACAGTAGAAGAAAAGATCAAAAGAAAGGAAAGTGTAAGAGTTGTAATGGGAAATAATGTATGGAGACAGACAGACAGATTGAATGAACAAATGTAAGTAAATGCAGACAAATTAACTGGTTCGCCATTTTGGAGGCACAGGAATTTGTAGCCAGTTAAATGTAACAGATTGGACATGAAGCTACATAAACTTGGAAAAGAGTAATTAGAGAGCTGCATAAACAGCAGTGTACTAATAAATTGGAAGCCAAAGAATGACAGACTACTTTAGAAAAGGAGAGGAACCTCAAGTGATAGAATATTGTTGTGATACTCAGAATCTCCCTGAGCTCTTTCCCTTTTTGGTGGTTCATGTATGCCCCAAAGTACGTGGCCAACCTTTTCCCATGTATTTAGCTACGAAAGGAACTTATATATCCTGAAAACTTAAGATTCAGTCATTATGATTCTCTCCCTCTCCCTCTCCCTCTCCCTCTCCCTCTCCCTCTCCCTCTCCCTCTCCCTCTCCCTCTCCCTCTCCCTCTCCCTCTCCCTCTCCCTCTCCCTCTCCCCCTCCCTCCCCCTCTCCCCCTCCCTCCCTCCCTCCCCCTCTCCCCCTCTCCCCCTCTCCCCCTCTCCCCCCTCCCTCCCTCCCCCTCTGCCCTCCCTCTCTGGCCTCCCCCACTCCCTCCCTCTGATCTATATCCATATTCTGCAAACCACCACAAAGTGCCAAAGTGCATCACAAAGGGTATGTCCTCTTGTACCAGTTAGTAAGGTTTCTTGCTGTTTCATTCACATATGGAGCATGGAAAGAATGATTGTTTGAATGCCTTTGTCCATGCTGTAATTAGTCTAATTCTGTCCTCATGATCCCCATGTGAGTGAGAAGTAGGAGGTTGTGGTATATTCCTAGTGTCATTATTTAAAACTGGTTCTTGAACCTTTGTTAGTAGACTTTCGCCAACATCTACATCAATACTCTGCAGATCACGCTTAAGTGTCTGGCAGAGATTCATCAAACCATTTTCACAATAATTCCCTATTATTCCATTCTTGAACAGCATACAGAAAAAGCGAACTTCTGTATCTTTCCACGCGAGCTTTGATTTCCCTTATTGTATTATGATGATTATTTCTCACTGTGTAGGTCGGCATCCATAAGATACTTTCCCATTCAGAGGAGAAAGTCGGTGACTGCAATTTCGTGAGAAGATCTCACCGCAACGAGAAACATCTTTGTTTTAATGATGCCTACACCAATTCCTGTGTCATGTCTGTGACACTCTGTCCATTATTTATCGATAATACAAAATGTGCTGCCCTTCTTTGAACTTTTTCAATGTACTCCATTAACCCTATTTGGTAGTGATCCCCCACCACGCAGCAGTACTCCAACAAAGGACGGACAAATGTAGTGTAGGCAGTCTCTTTAGTAGATCTGTTGCAGCTCTTAAGTGTTCTGCCAATAAAATTCAGTCTTTTGTTTGCCTTCCCCACAACATTTTCTATGTGTTATTTCCAATTTAAGTCATTTGTAATTGTAATTCCTAGGTATTTAGTTGAATTTATAGCCTTTAAATTTAATTGATTTGTCGTGTAACCAAGGTTTAACAGGTTTTGTTTAGCACTCGTGTGGATGACCTCACATTTCTCATTATTTAAGGTCAGTTGCCAGTTTTTGTGCCATACAGATATCTTTTACTTCTCATTATTTAGGGTCAAATGCCAGTTTTTACACCATACAGATTTCTCTTATAAATCATTTTGCAATTTGTTTTGATCTTCTGATGATTGTACTAGGTGGTAAACGACAATGTCATCTGCCTTATAACACTATCTTGGGGTATGCCAGAAATCACTTCTGTTTTACTCAGTGACTTCCATCAGTTACTACCTCTGACAGGAAATCACGAATCCAGTCACATAACTGAAACGATATACCATAGGCACGCAATTTGATTACAATGTGCTTGCGCGGTATGGGGCCTTTTGGAAATCTAGAAATATGGAATCAATTTGAAGTCCTTTGTTGATAGCAGTCAACACTTAGTGTGAGTGAAGAGCTAATTGTGTTTCGAATAACAATGTTTCCTAAATCTATGTTGACTATGTGTCAATAGACTGTCCTCTTTGAGGTAATTGATAATGTTTGAACACAATATATGTTCCAGACTCCTGCTGCGTATCAACATTAATGTATGGGCCTGCAATTTGGTAGATTACTACTATTGACTTTCTTGAATATTTGTGTGACCTGTTTAACTTTCCAGTCTTTGGGTACGGATCTTTCATCAAGCGAATGGTTGTATATGATTTATAAATATGGAGCTGTTTGCAAAGGAACCTAATTGGTATACAGTCTGGATCAAAAGACTTTCTTTTATTAAGTGATTTAAGTTGCTTCACTACTCCAAGGATATCAACGTCTAAATTACTCGTGTTGTTTCTCGGGATAGTTTACATCTGTCTTCAAGAGTCTGCTAGTTCAGTTTTTTCAGCATCACTGTAACAGTCGCACATGAGTCAAAGAAGTCTGTGACCATTAGTGCAGCCCTTCTCATGTATATTCAGTATCCTCTGTTAGTCCTATTTGGTATGGGTCTCACATACTTGAACGATGTTCTAGAATGGGTCACACAAGTGATTTGTTAGCAATCTCCTTTGTAGACTAATTGCATTTTTCCAGTGTCCTACCAGTAAACCAAAGTCTACCACCTGCTTTACCCACAATGGAGCCTACGTGGTCATTCCATTTAATATCCATAAAAAGTGTTACACCCAGGTATTTGTATGTGTTGGCTGATCCCAGCTGTGTCTCATTGATGTTATAGCCATAGGAGACTATGTTTTTTTCATTTTGTGAAGTGCACACTTTTACATTTCTGAAGAATTGAAGCAAGTTGACAGTGTTTGAACCACACTGAAATGTTATCAAGCTCTGACTGAATATTTATGCAGCTTCTTTCAGACAGTGCTTCATTATAGATAACTGCAGCATTTGCAAAAAGTCCAGGGTTACTATTAATATTTTCTGCAAGGTCATTAATATATAACATGAACAGCAAGGGTCCCTGGGACACACCCGAAGCTACTTCTACATCTGACGATGACTCTCCATCTGAGATAACATGCTGCATCCTCGGTACCAGAAAGTCCTTAATCCATTTCCAAATTTCACCTGATACCCTGTCTGATTGAACTTTTGACAATAAGCGTAGGTGTTGTACTGAGTCAAATGCTTTTTGGAAGTCAAGAAATACTTCATCTACCTGACTACCTTGATCCAAAGCTTTCAGTATGTCATGTGAGAAAAGTGCGAGTTAGGTTTCACATGATTGATGTTTTCAGAATCCACGCAGGTTGGCATGGAGAAAGTCATTTTTTCAAGATACCTCATTATATTTGAGCTCAGTGTGTGTTTTAAGATTCTACAAGAAATCAGTGCCAAGGATATTGGATGGTAGTCTTGTGGATCATTTCTACTACCATTCTTGCAGACAGTTGATATCTGTGCTTTCTTCCAACTACTGGGCGCAGATTTTTGTTTGAGCAATCTGCGATAGATTATAGTTAGAAGAGGGGCTAACTCGGCCATAAATTCAATGTAGGATCTGATAGGCATTCTGTTGTGCCCTGGAGCTTTGTTTAATTTTAATGATTTCAATTGTTTCTCAACACAAGTGACACTAATACTGATTTCAGCCATCTCTTCAGTGGTACAAGGATTAAATTGGGGCTATTAATCTAGGTTTTTCTTTGTAAAGGAACATTTGAAAACAGAGTTAAGCATTTCAGTTTTTGCTTTGATACCCTCAGTTTACGGGACTAGAAACTAACTTTGGTGCCACTAACAGCCTTTACGTACAACCGGAATTTCTTTATGTTTTGTGAAAGATCATTTGACAATATTCTGCTGTGGTAGTCACTGAAGGCTTCATGCATTGACTTCTTGGCAGCTACACATGTTTCATTCAGCACTTCTCTATCTACAGTCCTATGCTTTGTTTTACACCTATTATGCAATAGTCTCTCTTTCTTTACAGTGACTGTATACCATGGAGGATCCCTTCCATTATGATGTGTTCTACTGGGTCCATATCTATCCAGTGCATGGTCAACTATTCTTTGAAACTTGAGCCATAGTTCCTCTACATGTTCCTTCCCAGTGCTGAAAGTTTAAAGTTCCTCATTGAGATGTGACACTATTGATTTTTTATCTAGTTTACTGAACATGTATATATCTTTCTGCTTGTTTTAGTTGCCCTTTGTTCTTTGGTTATCATTGTTACCACAACCACATAATGATCACTGACACGATTTTTGATGTGGACAGCCACAAAGAAATCAGATCTGTTTGTTGCCATTAGATTCAATATATTTCCATCATGAGTGGGGTTCCAAACTATCTTTTCCCGGTAGTTTTCAGAGAAAGCATTTAACAATGTTTCATGGGGTGTCTTATCATGCCCATCACTAACAAAACTGTAATTTTCCCAATTGTTTGTTGGATAAGTAAAGTCTCCACAAATGATTACAGTATGGTTGGGGAACTTACGTACAAGCTAATTGAGGTTTTCTGTTAAGTTTTTGGTTACATCAAAAGATGGGTCTCATGGGCTATAGAAGGAACCAGTCACCATTTTATGCCCACCCTTGATACATAGTCTTGCCCAAACATTCTTACATGCAACTACAGTTTGTATCTCTTTGGATTTGAATCTCTTGTCTGCTGTGACAAATCGCCACATCCATTTCCGATTAGCCTATCATTTTGATACACACTTAAATTTTCCCTAAAAATCTTACTACCTACAATTTTGCGTTTCAGCCACATAGTATTATGTGAGCTTCACTGCTTTTCAGGAGCACTTCAAACTCTGGCACTTTGTTGCGAATGCTTCAACAGTTAACCACTAGGATATTAATACTCTCACCTGCGGGAGGCATTTCTTTCGATCTTACACTGATACTTCCGGGTTTGCTATAACTATTGTTATCTGGATTGATTGGAGAGTCACCTAATTAAAAAACCCTTGTGTGCACCCCACATATAGTCTGCTATCTAGGTATCTGCCTGTGATTTGCAGTGCACATCTGACCCATTTAGGGGTGCTCTACAGTTCTCATCTCTATGGCGCAAGTCCAGGATATTGTAGCCTAGCTTGTCACAGAACTTACAAAGTATCTGGTTCAGTCCTTCCACTCAACTCAGAACCAGGGACCAAGATCAGTTCTGGGGACAATGCTGCAAATTGTGAGCATCCTTGAAACTTCTTGCCTAAGGCTGGTCTTGTCAACCTCCTCTGACAGTTGCTGGAATGTTCCTCCAAGTATGACCTCGGAGCCCAGACGACAGGCATCTTTTGCTCCAACGTGCACTGCAGTTCACATTTTCTTGCACACTGTTCTATCAGTGGCTGCTGGAATAGCCTCTTCAGTATGTTGACTGAGGCTCCTAGGCACTGAGAGCACCTAGTTTCCTTTCTTGTCCCTTGCTGCCATTTCCCTGAGGTGAACCATCATTTGCCATATGTTTGGACTGCCAACAATTAATAGAACCTACCCTTTTGCACTTGCCTGCTCTTGACACCAGACAGAACAGGGTTCTCCAAAACAGGTGAAGTGAGTCTCATTGGCTCAGGTTCAGTTTCAGTGAAAGACAGCGCCTTGACTTGCTGGTTAGGGAGATCGATATAACACGCCGAGTCCTCCCTGGTCCCTGTCGACAGTGTGCAAGATTCCTGGATCTGCCATTGAAATGCCACTTGCAGTCAAAAGGACAAGTAATGACAGATCTCGTACTCTCTGCAGAGGAGACAGGATCCACAGGAGAGGATAATACTTGAGGTACTTTTGGTTCTGGTACCACGGGTACGTGACTTGGTAGCTTTTCCAACACACTTATTCGTAGCAGCTGTCAATTATTTGACAGTAGTTGAGTGGTTCCCAGCTGCTTACAAACATCAACAACTCATCCTGTGTTCAAGAATAGCATTTACAATGGAGCAGCATTTTGGCTGGTGCATTGTATTACAGGACAGTGAACAAATAACTTTAAATTTAAGAATACTTATAATCTTTTCTGTCTCTTGAGCTAAAAAAACTACTGAAGTGAAGCAAATACATGATTCAACATTTCTGTTAAGGCAGCAGAAAAACATGTGGTAAAAATTTCTAGTAAAATTGTTAAGACTTTCATGGCCACTTGTTGACAAACTGCCTGTTGGCTTCTGTATTTGGTTCTTTGACAGACGTTTGTTTGATGATTTTTCTGATGTCTTGCTAGCATGAATGCCTGGCACGGTCAATGCTTCAATCTCCATTGCTGATGGTGGACTAGAGTTGAGCTCACAGCCACAGATTATATGTACCTGGCATGGCAGCATCCAAGGGCTTTTCTGTGGTTGTTTCCAGTGCGGTTCCCTCCTTGCTACCTGCAACGATGGTTCACTGCAATACAGAAATCCAGGACCCATTAAGACTTTCTTCTCTCTTGTTGATGCTATTCTCATGTTTGTGTATTTCTATAGCTTCTCTGAACAAGCGGGTGTGATAGTTCTTGTCTATAGCAAAACCTTCTGTGATGACAAATTTTACTGTGTGCTAAAACCTTCTGTGATGACAAATTTTACTGTGTGCTTGGTCTTACACAGTGCGTGCTCTGCCATGCCAGATTCCTCCATCTGCCCCAAGCTACAATGCTGCTTATGATCTGTGATCCTAGTGTTGATTGATTGCCCAGTCATTTCAACATAAACTTTTCCTCATGTACATGGTATGTGATATATTCTGGACATTACATGTGGATCCCTTTCCTCCTTTATCAGAGACACTCTTTGATCTTCTTTGTCAGTTTATAAATAGTCTTTAAACTGTGTTTGCACAATATGCAGCAGATTCTACTGTGGGGATGTATGACAGAAAGGTCGTACCAGACATTTCTTTTTCCAATGTGTCACTTCGCTGAGTGTTTAGAGTCTGTGAAACTTTTTATATTACTGTTTGAGTACATATTGCTCTTTAGAATGCTTTTAAGGTGTTTTATCTCGCATATGAGGTGCTGCGGCTCACATATTTGTCTTGCATGTGTTACAAGCATATTAATCATGCCTCTTTTTCTGGGTCAGGTGGTGACTTGTCAGTTTGTGCATCTACTGGCCCATGTGTGTCAGTTTTCGATACACGCTGTGTCCCATGTTTTCACCACCTCGCGTTACCAGCACATCGAGAAAGAGTAGCTGTTTGTCCTCTTTTACCTCCATGGTAAATTTTATGTCAGCATGGAGGCTGTTCAAGTGTCTTAGGAAAGTGTTCTGAGGGGCAGTGGGTACTCCACCAGTTACATAAGAAGTGTCACAGAGTCAAATACTCATAGCAGGTGACACATCGGAAAAATAAATATCACGCACGGGCTTTCTGCCATATATTCCCTGAGTGACAGACAGAATCAGCCGTATGTTGCACAGGCTATTTATAAACTGACAAAGAAGATCAAAGTGTGTCTCAAATTGACAAAGGAGAAGAGTGACCCACATGCAATGTTGGGAATATATTGCATACCATGTATATGCGAAAAGGTTATGTTTGAATGACTGGATGCTCAATCAACACCAGGATCACAGAACGTAAGCAGCATTGCAGGTTGGGTCAGGAGGAGAAGTTGGTCATGGCAGAGCACGTGCTGTGTGAGACAGACCACATAGTAAAATTCGCTGATGTGGAAGTTCTTGCTGTAGAGAGGAGCTATCGCATCCAGTTGTTCAGAATAGCTGTAGAAATACACAAACATGAGAATAGCTTCAACAAGAAAGAAGAAAGCCTTAAGGTGAGCGGGTCCTGGATTCTTGTGTTGCGGCAAATTACTGTTGCAGGAGGAGAACCACACCGGAAATGACCACAGAAAAGCCCTCGTGCATTGGCATGCCAGGTACAGAAATGAAGGGTGAAGCTTTGACAATGTCAGCCACTCATGTTAGCAAAGAACCAAAGATAGAAGCCAACAGGCAGTTTGTCAACAAGTGGCCATGAAAAGGTAAATCGTTTTGTACTAAACCTCTACAGGGAGAGGATTTGCAGATTGTACCAATGCCTTGACCAATGATGGAAGAAGAAAGTGTGATTTCTCTCTCTCTCTCTCTCTCTCTCTCTCTCTCTCTCACACACACACACACACACACACACACACACACCTTTCTGTCATGGTTCTAGGATGAAAGAACTACACCGAGGTTCTTCAAATACTTGCGCCTATTCACCACTGCCCAAGTATGTTCTGTATACGACAGAATGGAATGAGCTTTTCTTCATGAATGAGTTCATGCAACACAGAGATATTTCGCAAGAACAGATGAGGAACTTTTGGACATTTTCTATCAGCTAAACAGCAGAATTCATCAAGAGGAGTGGTACAAGATTGACAGCACCATTCGCAGGAGCATACAAAACAAACTTGAGTGCTGCACTGAGCGACAGGAGAAAAAGTTTGTAAGATGCCGGGAACAGGTTGACAACATGTCACACACAGTGGTCAAACTCACTGATTGACAATTGACCAAAGAGGAACAGTCTGTTCTTCTAAAAGGAGTTAATTTCGCTACTGTCCCGAGAACTATACCTATGAAGGACATCATCACCAATACTGAAGCAGCCATTTGGACCTAGAGCTGAGGAAATATGCACTGAAGCAGCCAAGAGACTGCGTCTAGCAAAACTATCAGCTTGCAACCTGAAGAAAGAAGAGTACAAGATATCAAGGGTCTTAAAGCTGACTAGAATGTATTGGTATTGTCTGCCGAAAAGGGAAATGTGATCATTGTAATAAAGACCAAAGACTATGAGCGGAAGATTCGGTCAGCTTTGATATTGTTTCTTTGTTTACCTAAGTGCCACCCTTTGATTCCCTGGAGCCCATTGGTTCCATTTCCCTGCAAGATATGACCAAGCTCTTTCATGTGCATCTCACCATGAGCTATTTCATGTGGAATGTCATCATCTACGAACAGGTGGAAGGCATCACCATGGGCAGTCCTCTTGGTCCAAAAACTTCTTCATGGAACATTCTGAAGCACAAGCACTGGACTTGACACCTTGTAAACCTAAGGTGTGGTACAGATATGTCAACGGTACCTTCGCTGTGTCGAACTATGGTGAGGAACAGCTTAGTGTCTTCCGCAGACACTTGAACAGCCTCCATGCTAATATAAAATTTACCGTGGAGGTAGAAAAGGACAAACAGCTACTCTTTCTAGATGTGCTGGTCACAAGGGATGGTGAAAACCTGGGACACAGCGCGTTTCGAAAACTGACACACACTGCACAAACTGTCGAATCTCCACCCAAGCCAGAAACGAGGCAGTATTAATACGCTCGTAATGTGAGCAAGACAAATATGTGAACCAGTGCAACTCAGATGTGAGATACAACACCAGTTACATAAGAAGTCACAAACAGTCATACAGTCTTAGTGAAGTGACACATCGGAAAAAGAAATGTTGGGTATGACCTTTCTGCCATACATTCCCAGAGTGACAGAGAGAATCAAGTATATATTTCGCAAACTTGGTGTAAAGACTATTTATAAGCCAACAAAGAAGATCAAAGAGTGTCTCAGATTGACAAAGGAGAAAAGGGACCCATGTGTCGGTAATATACCACATACTGTGTACATGCGGAAAACTGTCAGGAGTAGTGGATGATCAATAAATACTAGGGTCACAAAGCATAAGCGCATTGCAGCTTGGGGCAGGTGGAGGAATCTGCCATGGAAGAGTATGTGCCGTGTGAGACCGATCACATAATAAAGTTTGCCAACGCAGAAGTTCTTGCTGTAGAGAAGAGCTATCACATGTGCTTGTTCAGAGAAGCTACAGAAACACACCAATGTGAAAGTAGTTTCAAAAAGAAAGAAGAAAGCCCCAAGGTGAATGGAGCCTGGATTTCTGTGTTGTAGTGAACGACCATTGCAGGTAGCAAGAGGAGAACCATGGAAAAGCCCTTGGACGTTGGTGTGCCAGGTGCATATAATTCTGTGGCCATGAGCTTGATTCCAGTCCATCATCAGCAATGGAGGGTGAAGTTTTGATGATGCCAGCCACTTGTGCTAGCAAAAAATCAGAAAAATTATCAAACAAATGTTGGGTAAAAAACTCGAGACAGAAGCTAACAGGCAATTTGTCAAAAATTACTGATTTCCTAAAACTTTTTGAGGTTAATTATAGTTATTAGCAAACTCGAAAATAGAGTTAGTTTTTTATAATTGTAGATAACAGATACTTCTCTTTAAGGGAAAACTAAATGAGACACAATATTTATGTTAGAATATTTGCTTCAGTAACTAAATCGCAAAAGCCGATTTAGTACAAATTACATTATGCACACAACCAGTAACTTCCAAAAATTCTCAAAAATACACATTTATTTGCATTGATATACAATGAAATTCAGGTTGATCTATTGTTTGGCAGTAACTTTGAATCTCAAATGCTGATTTGTTATGAAATAAGTTGTTTGAGTAACACTCGTACTGGTAAATTAATGAAAATAAAGTTTTGTAAGCATCTGAAAATTTTCAAATGTATCCTGTTTCTCATGTAATTGTACAATGAAAATAAAGAATGATCATTGTGAACAATGATTGTACGTACCAAGATTTTTGGCATCTTGTAGTACTTTTTGTATTCATATTCAGAATGAATAATTTTTGGTGACATATTTGAGAAACACAGTGATCAAAATCTAACTTTAACAAAAAATCAGTCTTGAACTCAAAAAAGATTTATTTTTATTTTTATTTTTTATTTTATTTATTTATTTATTTATTTATTATTATTATTTTTTTTAATTTTTTTTTTGTGACCAGTTTCAGCCTTCAATCTTTAGACCAGTTTCAGTCTTCAGCACAGTGGTGATTTCCCTTGGTCTCAAGATGGTCTTTCAAGATGGAAACAGTCACTTTTTGAAATCAAGGCTGATTATTTTATTAAAATTTGTATTTAAAGTTGTTAACATTTAATTATAAGTAACAGATTGCTTACTGCAGACAAAATAATAAAGTGTTTTTATGGAATTTATCTGGTTAATGCTTTATGATGGGAGGTGTTCAAATAGAGAAATATTACAGTCATCTCTGAACAAAAGCTTAAAAAATCCTTTATCTTTCCAGAATGCTATGTGGTTAAGAAACTCCTGAATTATTCTACCCAGCAGGTACACATTCTAATGCCACAATGAAAAAGAATGTTTTTGTAATTTTCAGGCACAAAATATGGAGGGCTGTTTATATATCTGCAGAATGTTTAAGAAATTAAAATGCAAAAATGAGGAGGAGGCTAACAGAACAGACTCTGAAATTTCAGTTGGTGGAAAACATTATGGTTGAATTTATGTTGGACTACCTGCAACCAACTAGGTTGTAATTAAAGTACAGCTACTCATAGAGTAGTGGGCTGTAGTTATCATATGGTAGCGAAACATGGTAGATGTTCTAATATATTAACGTGGAATCAATTTACACTGGAAAAAAATTAGTTCCAGTTTCAGTCTCCTGGTTCAAATGCAAGAAAGATGTATAGAAATGTTTGCATATGTAATGGATTAGGAATGGGATGTAGGCAGAGAAGGTCAAACCAGTGAAGAAGGCATAATGTTGATGTTATTATTAACCGCTGTTTATACAATTTGTTCAGTATGAACACCGGAGACATTGGCGATATGCTATACAATGCAAGATTTGCAACTGATGCCCAAAATTGAAATAATTTTTATCCAGCCTAAATCAGTTCCGCATTGAACCCATTAGGATATCTACCAAGTTTCACTGCCATACGATAACTGCAGCCCACACTGGACCTCTGTGAGTAGCAGTACTTTAATTATAACCACTTGTATCCTCTGTTAAGTCTGTTTTCTACTGGTTTTGGACACTAGATTCATAATAAGAGTATTAACAGTGTTGACGACAATGCTGTGTACTACGTTTTTTATTCATACAGGGAGGTCATATTCCATTTCGGAATATCAGTATTAAAAATTTGACTCAGGCATTATTCTCTATGATAGTATGATGTGTAAATATTTTCACTGTTGTTGATAAAAATTTTCATTTGACTGCCTGCAGCATATAATTTCAAATCTTATTAACTTACAGTATGAAGGAAGTGTCTGCTAAAACATTGTCACATAAGCTACTGAAAGTTGACAAGCTCTATTTTGTAAAAATTGTGTTGGTATATTTTTACAATTGTGCCTGATTTTCTGTGTGTACTGTTATCTTTTACAGGAGTATATAGCCAAACATTTTGGTTTTATGCAGAAACAAATTGGTTATGATATTTTGGCTGAAGATACAATTACAGCTTTGTTGCACAATAATAGAAAATTGCTGGAAAAACACATTACTGCAGCAGAAATTGAGACATTTGTTGGACTGGTGAGAAAGAACATGCACAATTGGGAATCACGTTTCTTGGATTATTTGTCAGATTTATGCATATCAAACAAGAAAGCTATTCCAGTAACACAGGAACTGATATGCAAAAGTGTTCTGAGTCCAAAAAACTCAGATATTCTCATTGAAACAAGGTTAGGCCTTCCACATCATCGACAAATAACAAGCATTGACTTAAAACTAACCCCTCATAGTAGTTATTGAACCACCTTATTGCATGGGGTTACATTGTTTAACAGAAAGTCTTATACAGAAGAAGATAGTACTATGTTTCTTTGAAAGGAAGACTGAAGCTGTAACATTCTCCTGGTGGAGTGTGATGGTGTAAATGAAGACACTAAAACTAATTCATTGATTCATTTATCAACAGTTCAAATATTTATTTCGCATTTTGCCTGGCCAAGTGCGAATGAGTCACATCTTGCACCTGATAAAACATCATATACAGTGAAAATTGTTTAACACAAAAAAAAATCAGTTAATGCGAAAAAGTACTACAGTTGCAACAAAATCCCATATGACATAATACTTTGTTTTTCTTTTAACACTAAACAAAAATTATTTAACAAGTTTAATCTTGGATGAACAAATCTGTCCTTCAGCAGTCATGATACCTCTCAGGTTTATTAACTTTCCTTTTTGTTTGACCAAAAAAGTAAACAATTGTTGTTGTTGCTCCTGCTATGCTAATGTTTCTCTTTCGGTACTGGTGTCATCGAAACATTTCATTCAGCTTTCTGATTTAATGATGAATATGTCAGACTTAATTAATTGTCTAGGTCCAAATAAAAAATGGTAAAGAGTGTGGCACTGTAACAAAAATTAAAAACTGGAATCAAATTATGACAGTGTTGGAGTGCAGTGTGTTTGAGCCAGAGAAAAAGTTTATGACAACAGCTAAACACCAGATGCAGACTGAGCTGCTTGTTGGGTTGAAACAAATGAGGTCTCAGTACGGTAGGATGTAATTTGCAGAGGCCTGAAAATATACGTAGATGATACTGAACAATTTTCTGAAAATTTTATGCTGTAAAGGACACTGCAACAAAGTATAACAAATTAAAAAAAAAACTATATAGTCTTTCAAAGCATGGTATATGCCTATAAAATTAATGGAGTAAAATTTGGTTTGATCAAAAATATAATATTGGTCTCTTCCCCCTCCATTTTGTGTTAAATGCTTTTCACTGTAAAGTGAGTTGGGTTCCTTATTTTGACTTATTTTACAGGATCAGTTACGTGAGAAGACATTAGAGAGAGTTTGTATATTCTCATTCTGTCCATTCCCCAATCTCCCCCCCCCCCCCCCCCCCCCATACAGTTGAAGACTGAAGGCTGATAGCCTGCATCTGCACCACTAATCATCATTGAAAGCTTTGCTGCAGATTTCTGAAACATTAGGTTTCTACATTTCATATGAAGTTTGCAGTTAATAATTCATAATGCCAAAGAAAATTATATATTCAGCTTTAATTCATCTGCTATTAAGATTTTATCGAGAAACATAGTACTTTTATTTTATGATGCAGTTGCAATTATTGAGTGAAATGCCACACCTGTGATTGTTCTTAGTATTCCCTTTAATTGATGTATAGAGTTTGTATTTGCTAAATAGTGTAGATTTTAACATGTTGTGTAGATGTTTTAGAATGCATTCAGTTTTGAAAAATACACTGAATACTTGCATGTTACCTCTTATTGGATGTGTACTCTGCCATTAAATGATTTTTGTAAGTAATAGTTTACTCAGAATAGGGGTCTCTAGAATATTTATTTGATTTTAAATCAACTTGCATTTCAACTTTTTGTTGTTGTTTTGTGTTATTTGACAGTTATAATTGAAGTGTCATGGAATGTATTACTTCAATACAACTATAGGAATAGTCATAGAATATTAGCATGATATATGTAATTAAAAGAATATTGTACTTTCTCTTCCAGAAATGCAGCATTATAGCAGTTTAATTGCTTTTTTGTAAGCTTGGCTTTAGTTAACTAATCCATCTTACTACTAACAATTATGATCTAGATTTCCCTGTTAAGCAATGCCTGGTAATTGTTGTTAGTTGTCATTACAGTCCTGTCACTCTTTGCATTTAATTTCTCCATAGCAGTGTTATGCAGATAAAGTGAAATATTATTTCCAAATTACATGATAGAAATACTATTTCTGTTTGCCTCTTGACTTCTGCTGGGGCTCAGCTAGTAATGGCTGTAAACATAAAGTCTGTACTTATTTCAGTGAGTATGACGGGCATAACAATTGTCATACATTACAGAGAACAGTAGTCTCGGCTTAACGTCCTGAATGTTGAGGAAGGTGCTAACCTCTATAAAGAAATCTCAGTGTCACGGTGTGCCATGTCCTGAGGGGGTGGGCAGTTGATGAGGCAGAACATTTGTTGGCAGGCAATATTTAGGACATCTGCCACATGCTAGGTGGCCATTAAAATAGCAACACTATGAAGGTGGCATCCAGTAAGTGCCAGTTAGCACATTGTGCATTGCATGCTTGGATGTGCAAGAGTGTTACACTGCAGCCGAACAAAGTAGGTAAGAGTTAACACCATCTTCATTCTGTGTAGAAGGAAAGATTATAGACAGTGAGTTTCTCATTCAGAAATCATAGGTTAATGTTGTTAGTTTGTGAACAAAGTGAAGTTGTGCCTCTTGTAAGAACTAGAAAGATCTAGCGACACATATTATAATTTGGCTGCTGTAGCCTCTGAAGACTGAGGTTTATTGTTCTGTGTTATTGCTGCTGGCTTTGCTCGGGAATAGAAATCGATGGGTGCAGGAGGGCCATACTCGATACCATGCTGGACCTCGACAGTCCCTCATGACTAGTGTCTGAGAGGACAGGCATATTTTTGCATCAGCTGTGTAGTAACATTCAGCCATATCATGTACTTCAAGTCAGGAAATTGACTCATTTGCACCGAGATAAGTATCCACACAGACAGTGCTACCACATCTAGAATGTCACAGATCGTGGGCATGACAACCATCATTGAGGTTTCCCTCGACACGGCAATGGAGCAGTCGAGAGAGACGTGGTGCATCTTATGATGCTGGAGACGAGAATGGCACTTCATCATCTTATAGGATGAGTCTGGTTCTGTGTATGACGCTATGGTGAATGTATTCATATGTGAAGGCTCTGTGGAGAATGAACGTTGCTAGGACGTATTCGTCATTGTCATACGGGTCAAGTACCTGTTGTGAGGTTTTTGGGGGTGCCATTGGGTACAAAAGACCACCTCTGGTTCACATAGCTGGTGATTTGCAGAGCAGCCATTACGTTTCTGACATGACACATTAAGGCATGTAGCTACGTCTTACCTCCAATGTCCGGGTGACATTACATTTTGACAGTGTAATTCGGTACTATCATTGCCTGTTCTTTCTTGACGTACCTGGACACGAAGGGTTTTTGACCCTTGAGCTACAAGCTCTCCAGATTTTTCACAAGTTGAAATCGACCGATTCAGTTGCTGAGGGACTGATATGCTACCACTCAACAGCCACTATGATTGATGAAGTTTGGCATGGAATTGAAGCATCATAAAATGGTGTACCTGTATTTTTCATCCAAGCCCAGTTCAACTTGTTGCCCAGCCGGGTTAGAGCGACTGTTGCTGACTCTGTGTACTAAATTTCTCACATTTTATACCCTCATATTACCTACAAATTTAGTCATATATTCCCACTTATACATCTACAGCCATACTCCACAATCCACTGTACGGTGCGTGGCAGAGGGTATCCTGTACCACAACTAGTAGTAGTAGTCAACTTCAAATGCTGGTTCTCTCAACTTTCTCAGTAGTGTTCTTTGAAATGAATGTCTTCTGCCCTCCAGGGATTCCCACTTGAGCTCCCGAAGCGTATCTGTAACACTTGAGTGCTGATCGAACCTACTGGCAATAAATCTAGGAGCTCACCTCTGAATTGCTTTGATGTCTTGTTTCTATCTGACCTGATGCAGATACCAAACACCAAAGCAATACTCAAGAATAGGTCACATTAGTCTCCTATATGCCATCTGCTTTACAGATGAACTGCACTTTCCTAAAATTCTCTCAATAAACCTAAATCAACCATTTGCCTTCCCTACCACAATCCTCACATGCTTGTTCCATTTCATATAGCTTCACAGTGTTATTCCCAGATATTTAAACAATGTGACTGTGTCAAGCAGTACATTACTAATGTTGTATTCAAACATGATGTGTGTGTGTTTCCTACTCATCTGCATTAACTTACATTTTTCTACATTAAAAACCAGCTGCCATTCATCACACCAACTAGAAATTTTATCAAGGTCATCTTGTATCAACCTATGGTCATGTATCTTCAACACCTTCCTATACACCACAGCATCATCATTGAACAACTGCAGATTGCTGCCCATCCTGTGTGACAGGTTATTTACATTTTCGGGACTGGTGCTGCTATCTGTTGAAAACCTTACGTTTGGACTAGCTGTCACCATCACCCTCGAAGTAGTTTCCATCCGCACGTACACACCAGTCCCAGCGCTTCTGCCACTGGTCAAACGTTTTCTGGAAGTCCTGTTCTTTGAGGGTGTTTATCACCGCTAGAGATGCTTCTTGAATCATCTCTAGAGTGTCGAACTGATGGCTTTTCAACTTGAGTTTCAGTTTTTGGAATAGTGGGAAGTCGCAAGACGCCAAATCTGGTAAGTACAGTTGGTGGAGTACAACTGCCATGTTGTTTTTTGCCAAAAAGGTCCTGGTGAGCAAGGACATGTGACAGGACACATTGTATGATGCAGCAGCCAGTTCCCTTGACGCCAAAGTTTGGGCCATTGTCGCTGCACGTTTTCATGGAGCCGTCGCAAAACATCACAGTACTACACAGAATTCACTGTTTGGTTGGGTGGGATGAATTTTTTGTGCACAATTCCCTTGGTATCAAAGAAAATGATGATCATGCTCTTCACTTTGCTCTTCTCCTGTCTCGCTTTTTTGGGTCTTGGAGAGCCTGGCCTCTTCCACTGGGATGATTATTGCTTTGTCTCTGGGTCATAACCGTAAATCCAGCTCTCTTCACTGGTGATAACCCATGACAAGAAGGTTGGATCATCAGATGCAGTCTGATGAAGGTCCGTGCACACTTCAACACACTGTGCCTTCTGATCGTCAGTCAAGATCCTAGGCACAAATTTTGTGGCAACACGATGCATGCCCAATTTATCACTCAACATTCGTTGACATGTCCCATAACCTATACCCACTTCATCGTCAAGGTCTTGAATGGTTCAACATCAATCCGCTTGAACCAGTTGAAGTTTGGCAACAGTGTCTGGCGTTGTGTGGCTAATGGGCCTTCGAGTGTGAGCATCATCTTCGACGTCTGTATGGCCGGCCCTGAACCAAGCATGCCACTCAAACACGTGTACGGCTCATGCTCTGTCCCCCAAACACTTGAATCATTGCAAGGGTCTCCATAGCATTTTTCTCAAGATTCGCACAGAATTTGATGCACACGTGCTGTTCTGTTCGCGGATCCATCGTTAAATTGCCACACGCCAAACACAGAGTATTACGGAAATCGCTGTGGACATGCAGCACGTCCTCCGAGCTGAACGCTACTCCGCTCATTGACTCATCAGATATGCAGCTCTCTCCACCTAGCGGTGCAAAGATCTACTACTCCTACTTTCCAGATGGCAGCACCAGTCCCGAAAAGTATGGATTCCACCTTGTATGTATATAGAAAATAGCAATGGTCCTATCACACTTCCCATTCTTTGCTCTCCTTCCTGGTGTAGCTGTTTTAATGGCCCGCCGTGTGTTAGCCTTGCTCAGAGGTGTATGGCTTTGCGTGGCAACATGTATTACCCTTGATGCCAGAGAAACACTGTAGGATGCACTAATTGAAATAAAACAAACTCCCATTGGAGATTATGGATCAGTGTGCAACCAGCTGAGGGAATGAAGGAATACTGTTCGTGAAAACAGTTATCTTCAAATGTTATTTCTCATTGTAGCAGGACATGACAAATGCTATGAAATGTATTTCCACGTAGTAGAGAGAGATGGTGAGTGTCATCTTTTTACATCCAGTAAGGAGTAGATGAGCTTACAGGGAATATGAAATATTGAAGGTTTCCAAAGTGGGACCCTGTCAGGTGAAACAAATGTTAAGTCTTAATAGGTAAACCACCACTCACGTTGTGGTGACTACACACAACACCCTTAAGATTAGCAAGCATATGGTAACACACAGAGATATGCATATTCATATATCTGAACTGAAAGATAAATGGGAAGAAAAAGGATTTTTAGATGTGTACAGTATTGTAGAGAGAGAAAACAGAATTCGTGAAAAGAAACAGCAGCATTCATTCTTACCTTCTACACTTTAACTTCAGCTGGGTACATTGAAGTGTGCTCTGTCTTGGAGTATAGCCCTGTATTCCAAATACCATATGTTGTTATAGCAGTGAAACATTCATACTTGCTGCACATGCCTAGAGAGACAAAGCAACCTACAGAAAATGTGGATGATCCTCCCCTCTAGTTGGTACAAATATTGCTGGTATCCATCCAATGCGGGCTAAAGACTGATGTATTTGTTGAGCAGTGAAGGGGGGAGGAAATCGGGGATCATAGTTCACTAAATGAGGATCATTTGGTGAAGAAAGGAAGGTATTTAAAGCAATGCAATTTTCAATTGTTTGCTATTTAATTGGCGTCAAAAACATTAACTCAGAAGAAGAAGTATAGCAAATTTGATGTTTAACACAAGGGTGTAATAAGTTTCACCTTTGTCGTTCATGAGGCCCTGCACAAGTTTAAACTGTGCTGAGCTATGCAACTTGCAACATTCGACACTCGGGCGCTGCATAGCTCTGACTAGTGAGGAGGTAACAGCAATAGTCAGGTAGTGTGAAATGGTGCATTGACACCACCGAGCATTTGGTGATGGAGGAGTGAGGTGCATACACACATGTATAACCACCTGATGGATAGGTGACTGTGATCTCTTTAAAGTGATGGTGGTGAGATCTGTTTGATTACAAAGAGCCTGCCAATAACCACACGAATTATGGCCCTGATAAGACGCAGAAATAGCTTGGTTTCCCCAAAGAAAAAGAAATGAAGAGATGATGATGGTTCATATAGAAAACTGGACTGTGAAATCAAATAGAGCATTTGCAGTTTAATTGTGCAATTTAATTTCCATTTGTTCTTGCTTCACTCATTTACTTATATATTTCCTTCATAAATAAGAATTGGCTTTTAACTTTTTCCTGATGTAAATCCTACTATCTTTAAACGTTCCCATCTGAGAAACCATCACTGTATTTCTGTTTGTATTACTGCTAACATAACCAGCAGAAATGAAGAACTGCCTCTTACATATATATTCATGGGGTCAGACAGCAAATACGGAAGTACACAAAGCTGACCACCAGCCAATATGGATGTGAACAGGAATGTCTAATGTTCGCAGTATTTGTGTAGTAGTGGGCTCCCTACAACATGACAGTTATGAAGCGTACTTTATGAACACTGCAAGGTGCCCTTTTTACTCGAGGCTTTAGCCAGTTTGGAATTATGCAGGACACTGACTTATACTCCTAGTGATATTTGTAAAGATTCATTCTATTCTATTTTAGAGACATTAGTAGCTTCACTTCAGGATATTCCAGCTAGAGTACCCATCCGCAGTCAGTGGTCAGAAAATGCTGATGTGCAGGCTGTTAGGGTGCCAGTTACTTGCAGGCTGAGATGGGCAAACAACTATCTTGTGTGCAGGCACATAACAATGTGACTGATGACTTTATGACAACATAACAAATACAGTTATAAAAGGATGCATTAAACAGAAAATTCAGCCTTTGTAACAAATACCTTCAGTTTATTATGTTTATGAAACATGACGTTTCCCAGCCAAAATTAACGCCTGTGATACAGAGTGGTATATGGTCTTGAGAGGAATGCCTTGAATTAGGTTTGATCAAATGCATAAGTATCTCATATGCTCCAATTCTGTGAATGCTCTATACATTCTCACCAAGAGTTACCCAACAGAGAAAGTTGTCCAGCATATTCAGGACACCCTACTCCATTTTAAGCCAGAACATCATGTGCATCTGGGAAACTGAGAGGCTGAAAGTACAAAAATATATATTAAGGATAGTTAAACAGACAATCTGTTCATGGGGAATCTTCTACGAAAACAAACACCTCAACAATATTACACACGAGGCATTGCTGCCGAACATATGACTGCTCTGTGGTGTGAAAGAAACCACTTGTTTGTGGAGCTTGTCTGTACCAGATTCTGTGTGCATTTTTTAAAACTAATTGAATTTTTTATGCTGGTGAGAGGCTGTCCTTAGATTTGACAGGGAACCCACAATCTATTTTGGATGATGGTGAGGTGTGACAAATTTTAAAGTCCCTTGTGTGTCAGGAGCCCCTACTAAACTGATATGGAGGACATTTATTTGTTACAGAGTGGGACACTCATCTGTTATTTTGTTAGTAGGTAGCCAACAACAGTCTGACTTGATTTGGTAGCAGGTATTTTCTTTATAGCAGGCAAATTATTAGTTACAACTGCTTCATGTTTTTAGCATAGGTCCATGTAATGAATACTTTACCACATCTCTGATTATTTTGTACAAGGATATTGACGACAGATTGTTAAGCACCCCCAAAATAATAAACAATCTGTTGTATTCTTTCAGTGTTTCAGTGAATAAAATTTCTTGCCCCTAAATTCAGGTAATTTTAATCCCTTACTATTACAATTATGATTGTACTATTAATTGATTCTTTCTTATGTGATGATGTGCTAATTTCCGATGGTGTAACATACTTTTTGCAACATTTTATACCATCAAAAGATACAGTGACTTTGTCATATGCAACATTATAAATAATTTCAGTATCATTATGTGAGTATTACTTTAATAAACAGTTATTGATAACTAGTTTTTTTGTGTGTTATTGCTACATAATGTGTGTTTGCTGCCATTCAGTATAATATTGCTCCATACATCACACTATGTGACCACATTGATAGGTAATGTTTCCACATTTCAGATTACAGTTGCTTTCTTTATCTAACAAGTAAATATTATTGTAAGCTCAATTTTTTTATTTGACTGTCATTTCTTACTTCTGTTTCTTATAGTGAAACCCTCCATAAATATGTGCCTTTTAATTGTTCTCTTACCTCCCACCTGTTTAATTTGAAAAGCACTTACAATCATGTGTATCGTACTGTGTACAATATGTTGTGTCGTTTTAACCATAACCTATTTCAGAATTAAAATTTAATCAGACTGTGTGTGTGTGTGGGGGGGGGGGTTCTTTGTATTTTGTCATTGAAAAAATCATTGTGAAATTCTATATTCTTGCTGTAATTGTGATTAAAAACTGAAATATATGTACGACCAGTTTTTCATGTGAATGCTAATGTGTAATTCGTTATTTGGAAAATTATTTTTCGTGGGTGTGGTTAAGATCCTCACAATTTAATAACTTCCATTTATATACTTTGACTGCAGAATGATGAAAACCCATTTGGAAGTTGAAGATAGGAGCATCCTTGATGAATCAGAGGGAGAAGTTGAACCTATGGTCACTATTGAAGAAGAGGAGGACGTGTTATTACTGTGGAACAATAGACAGGTACATAGATGATAAATTTTGTGTTTGACGCATTACTTCATTCAACACTTCGTGTAAAGTATTGTGAGGCTTTCTGCTCCTTTAACCTAAACTGTTGAGCGTTCTTGTCAGTTTCTCTCCGATTAACGTTGGAATTTGTATACAATTGTGATTAGAAATTATTCTTACCACTGTTCTTTCATAGTGTTCAGGCTGTTCTAACCATTTATGATTATTATTCGTAAAAACAAATATTGTAGTTGTAATGCTTTTGGATTAAAGGGACCATACACTCTACGGCAGAAGCATTGAGTTGTCCATAAGCGCACACAAAAGAAAGAACACGTTCTAGATTACAGAGTTATCCTTTGACCTGCTAGATTAAAGTACACACACACACACACGTGCCCCTACATGGTGCTTGCTCAGCAAACAGTGACAATGCTGTATTTTATGGGGTGGACTGGTTGTGGTAGGGGTAGTGTGAGATGGGGTGGGCAGAGGGAGAGGGTCTGGGTGCGGTGAGTAGTGGCTCGGAGGGAGGAAATTGATTTGATGCCTAGGAATGTAAGAGGTAGGGGTGGCAGTTGTATGGGCATGTAATGCACAATTTTAGAGGCAGGTGGAGAGTGATACATGCTGAAGGTCATATGGGGACACGAATTGGGTGGGAGTGACAAGATGCAGGAAGGGGAAACTGTTGAGTGGAGAGTGTAGGGACAGGTCATTATCTGAGATTGAGGCCAGGATGATTGTGGGAGCGGAGGATGTGTTGTAAGGATAACTCCCATCCTTGTAGTTCTGAGAGGCTGGTGGTGGAGGGAAGCATTCAAATGGACCAGGTTGTGAAGCATCCATTGAAATTGAGCATGTTGTGTTGAGCTGCATGCTGTGCCAATGGGTGATCAACTTTATTCTTGGCATCATTTTGGTCGTGGCCATTCGTCATGGTGTACAGCTGGTTGTTAGTCATACCAAAATTTAAAGCTGTGCAGTGTGGAACACCTCCTAAAGTGGTGTTCCATTCCCCACCCATCCTAAACAACATATTAGTCCATCCCTATAACACTCATGTTCCCAACCTCTTGCACAGGGATCATGTCCCTGTGGAAGGCCAAGGAGCAAGACCTGCCCAGTTCACCCACTCAACATCTCCTACTCCACTCCTGTCACAGGATTGTTCTATCCCATCAGAGGCTGGACCACCAGTGAAAGCTGCCATGTCATATACCAGCTCAGCTACAAACACTGCACAGCTTTTAATGTTGGTATGACTAACAACCAGTGTCCACCATGAATGGCCACCGCCAAATTGTTGCCGAGAACAAAGTTGACCACCCTGTGGCACAACATGCTCAACTTCAATGGTTGGTTTACAACCCAGGCCATCTTGGTCCTTCCCTCTATGACCAGCTTCTCAGAACTGCACAGATGGGAGTTCTTGTTACAACACATCGTCATTTCCCGTAATTGTCCAGGCCTCAATTTCAGGTAACCCAATCTCACCGTACCCTCCACTTAACAGTTTCCCCTTCCTCTGTTCTGTCACTCCCTCCTATTTTATGTCTCCATGGTGCCCTCAGCATCCGTCGCTCCTCGCCAGCCACTACACTTGTGTATTACATGTGTAGCTCATATACCTGCCACTGATATCCACACCACAACCAGTCCACCGGCGGAAAAACAGCCATTGGCACTATCAGTCCAGCTGGCACCATGCAGAGGTAGTGTGTGTGTGTGTGTGTGTGTGTGTGTGTGTGTGTGTGTGTGTGTGTGTGTGTGCGCGCGCGTGCATGCGTGCGTGTGTAAATCATTTTTTTATTCTAGCTCGTCAAAGGAAAACTCAGAAAGTTGCAAGTTTCCTTTCTTTTGTGTTTGCCAGTCGACAGCCCAGCACTTCTTCAATCGGTCTCCTTTAATCTAGTATTTACATTCTACAAGAACTTTCCTACATTTATTTTAGTTGTAATATTTATTCTTGTTTCCTTATATTTATGTTGTTGTTCCTGTTGTGGTCTTCAGTTCGAAGATTGATTTGATGTAGCTCTACATGCTACTCTATCCTATGAAAGCCGCTTCATCTCTGAATAACTGCTGCAACCTACTTCCTTCTGAATCTGCTTTCTGTATTCATCTCTTGATCTCCCTCTGTGACTCTGCCCCCCCCCCCCCCCCCCCCTCAAACACACACACACACACACACACACACATTTCCCTCCAGTACTAAATTGGTGATCCCTTGATGATGTCTGAGAATGTGTCCTGTCAACTTATCCCTTCATCTAGTCAAGTTGTGCCACTTATTTCTTTTCTCCCAAATTATATTCAGTACCTCCTCTGTAGTTAAGCGATCTGCCCATCTAATCTTCAGCATTCTTCTGCAGCACCACATTTCAAAAGTTTCTATTCTTGTGTTGTCTGAACTGCTTATTGTGCATATTTCACTTCCGTATATGGCAACACTCCAGACAAATACCTTCAGAAAATACCTTCAGAAAAGATTTCCTAACACTTAAATCTGTATGTGATGTTAACATATTTCTTTTCTTCAGACCACTTTTCTTGCCAGTGCCAGTCTACATTTTATATCCTCTCTACTTTGGCCATCATCAGTCATTTTGCTCCCCACACAGCAAAACTCATTTCCTACCTTCATTGCCTCGTTAGCTATTCTTATCATCTTATATCCTCCTTTCATGATACTGTCCCTTCTGTTTAACAGCTCCTCCAAGTCCATTGAAGTCTCTGACAGAATTATATTGTCAGTGGCAAACTACAAAGTTTTTATGTCTTCAAGTACCTACTGCAATTTTTCCTTTGGTTTCCTTTCCTGCTTGCTCAATTTACAGGTTGAATAACATTGGTTATAGGTTACAACCCTGTCTCACTCCCTTCTCAACCACTGTGCCCCTTTCATGTTCTTCATCTCTTATAACTGCAGTCTGGTTTATGTACAAGTTGTAAAGCCTTTCACTCCATGTATTTTACAACTGCTACCTAAAAATTTCAGAGGGAGTATTCCAGTGAGCATTGTCAAAAGATTTCTCCAAGTCTATAAACGCTATAACCACAGGTTTGCCTTTCCT
This sequence comes from Schistocerca cancellata, assembly GCF_023864275.1. Taxonomy (NCBI): domain Eukaryota; kingdom Metazoa; phylum Arthropoda; class Insecta; order Orthoptera; family Acrididae; genus Schistocerca; species Schistocerca cancellata. The sequence continues at coordinate 753,078,332 of NC_064629.1, read as the reverse complement.
TAACCTATCATGTGAAGTAAGTCATAGGATTAGTATCATTTCGCACGTTCCTACCAATCTCTGGAATTCAAACTTATGTTCCACGAGGTCGGCTTCTACCAGTTTTTCCATTCTTCTGTAAAGAATTCATGCTAGTATTTTGCAACCACGACCTAATAGTTCAGTAAAATTAACACCTCTTTCTTTGGAATTGGAATTATTAAATTCTTCTTAAAGTCTGAGGTATTTCGCCTGTCTCATACTTCTTGCACACCAGATGGAAGAGTTTCATTGTGGCTGGCTCTCCCAAGGCTATCAATGGGTCCGACAGAATCTCGTCTACTCCAGGGGACTTGTTTCAACTTAGGTCTTTCCCTTTCTATAATGTTGCCTTCAAGTTTATCTCCTTTGTATAGACCCTCTATATACTCCTTCCACCTTTCAGCTTTCCTTTATTATTAGACATAAAAATGTTACATATCTACAGTTATTTTTCTTGGCCATGTGTAATAGTTTCAGAGCTATGTTTTCAAGGTTCTGTTGTAATATATTTTCGAAAGGGAGACTGAAATTTCATTGAAAGTTGTAGAAGCAGAATCCATTATCTGTACTTATACCTAACATGAATCACATGCATGGTAAATTGTGTAAGGCCTTCCTCAGTCTTGAATGAAGCTCTTTGCTCTTAGTTATCCCTGATTAATTTATTTACTTTGCATCTTTTTAAAACTAATGCAAAATATTTACAGATGATTCTGCATCATATCTCTATTTTTATAATGACTCATGGACTGTACACATGCCATACATAAATAATAAGATCTCTCTTACTGTTACGTTATTTATTGAACTACAGCTTCTTTGAGCCATACATGTAAGGTTGCTTTATTATTATTAACCTAGTGAGGTGGCCATTGCCTGGTACACTGGACTTTGCCCATGGGAGCACCATGATTCCAATCCCAGTTTGAGCTTCCAGATTTAAATTTTTGTGCAGTTTCCTCCTAAATCTCTAAAGCAAGTGCTAACATTGTCCCTTTGGTAATTACCCTTTCAATTTCCTACTCCCATCCATATTCAAATGAGCAAGTGTATTATCTCTAATACACACATTAAACTCTGATTTCCATTCCTTCTAATATTCTTTAGAGAATTGCACAAAGAGTGTAATTTCAATCTCTTATTAATAATGCACTAGAGGCTATGTTGGCTACTGTAGGTGAGACTATTTTTTGTTCAAGAAATATTGTTGGGCACATCCATGTTATTCATTGCTCGTGTATCATGAAGTGTGGCTATGATTCATTTTTAAGCTTGGTATTTAGAAAATGACACTTCCATTTTGTGGCTGGAAGAGTGTCCTTTTTTAATTCTTTTACTCATTAGGTAAAATTAGAGTACAGACTTTCGTGCTCTGCAAAATAAACTGATTACATAAACCAAATTAACAAGGACAGTCCTGTTTCATTAGTGTGTCAAATTCATGTATGTTGTTACAGGTGAACAGTGATTAATTTGAGCAAGAGTGTATACATACTTCTTTTTCAAACTTTATGTGCAACTACTGTGTGTATGTCTCATTTTTACTATTGTTCTCAGTCTCATCATTGTCATTGCTTGTTGCAGAAATCAATGTCTGTTTCTGAACTGTCACGTGGAGTGAAGCTTGGAAAATGGGAAGATCAAGCAATATTGGATTATTACAGACACCAGCTGAATTTGTTTTCTAACATGTGCCTAAACAGACAGTATTTAGCATTAAATAATCTTTCTCCTCATCTCGACATTGATTTAATACTCAAGTGAGTATTCAACACTCAGTTACTTGCATCATCGTAGATAAACTCATGCACCTTCAGTGAAGTGATGTCATATAGTGTTACACTATTATCAACATTAAACAACAACTTAACAGCCAGGGATGCTTTGCTCAGCTAATCTGTGGGAATACGCCATTCTCAAGCATAATCACATTCAAGTGCAAGAAAACTGATATAACTACCTAGACAGAAGCACCCAAAGATAGGCTCACAGCACCGGTACACACAAGAAAGACTGGAAACATTGCTAGCTTTTGGACAAATCCTTAAAAAAACCACACACACACACACACACACACACACACACACACACACACACACACACACACACACGTATATGAACAAACTTTCTTTACCATATTTACTTTCAGTATAATTTTGATATGCTAATCATATTTTACATACAGCAGTGTAAGTGTATAACTGAAAGTGCTCCAGACATTACATGGCAAACTCATTTTTCATTGTAAACTCTGTGAATTAATTGAATTTGGTTACTTAATTTGAAAGTCCTGTAATATGTATTAGCTGCAATGGAAAGGCAGCCAGTCCATTATCCAGCTATGATGTGAAACTATAACATATGAAAGAATCAGAAATTTTAACTATAATAATTTCTTTAAAATTGCTTATTAAAGACTGCAGAGCAAATACAACAACTGAATCTGATGGCATTTGTTTCATTTAGTAGTACAAAAAGTGAAACTATGTTTAGCTTAATCTGCCAATATGTAAAAATATTTTTTTGCAAGTTGTAAAACGTGACATAAAATTTGACAATCTGCTTCCCAACTACATGACTGTCAAATGGCCATCTGAAAATATCGTGCACGTATCTACAAAACAGGCTACTCAGGAAATGTTTGATGATTGAGAAATGGCTGTGATGTGGTGGCAGAAAGCTCCTGTCACTTGACTAGCTGAAGTGTTAATTGCTGTGGTCTTCAGTCCAAAGAGTAGTTTGATGCAGCTCTACACACTACTCTATCCACTGCAGGCCTCATCATCTCTGAATAAATGCTGCAACCTACATCCATTTGAACCTGCTTACTGTATTCATCTCGTGCTCTTGCTCTACAATTTGTACTCCACCTCACACTTCCCACCAGTACTAAATTCAGGGCTATATTGATGATTCCTTGATGACTCAGAATGTGTCTTTATCAGCCAGTCCTCTTTTCAGTCAAGTTGGGTCAAAAAAATTCTAAAATACTTCTCTCCCCAGTTGTTTGCGGTGTCTCCTCGTAAGTTACATGATCTACCACTCTACTTTTCAGCATTCTTGTGTAGCACTTCATTTCAAAACTTATGTTCTCTTCATGTCTGAATGACTATTATCTGTGTTTCACTTTCATACAAGGCAACACTCCAGTCAAAAACCATCAGAAAAGACTCCCTAACGCTTACATTTATAAAAGATTCATCTTTTTCATATATGTTTTTCTTGTTATTGCCAATCTGCATTTCCTATCTTCTCTGTTATTTTGCTACCCAAATAGCAAAACTCATCAACTACTTTCAGCGTCTCATTTCATAACTTAATTCCCTCCACATTGCCTGAGCTAATTCAGCTACTTTCCAACATCCATGTTTTACTTTTATTGATGTTCACTTCTACTTTTCAAGACAGGTCCATTCTGTTCAGCATCTCTTCAAAGTCCTTAGGTGCCTCAGACAAAAATACAATGTGATCAGCAAACTTCAAAAGATTTCATTTCTTGTCCCTGAACTTTAATTCCTGTTCCAGATTTCTCCTTGGTTTTCTTCACAGCTTGTTAAATGTACATATTAAATAACATTGGAGATTTGGCTACAACCCTACCTCACTCCCTTCTCAATCACTGCTTCCCTTTCACGTTCTTTAACTCTTATAACTCGCATGCTATCTTTTAAATTTCAAAGAGTGTACTCCAGTCAAAATTGTCAAAAGTTTTTTCTAAATCTATGAAAGCTATAAATGTAGATTTATCTTTTTTCACCTACCTTCTGAGATAAGTCATAGGTGCAGTATTGCCTTCCATATTCCTACAATACCCCTGAACCCAAATTGATCCTCCCCAAGGTTGTATTCTAACAGTATTTCCATTATTCTCTGTCATAAACTATTTTGTCATCTTGTCTTTTGTGATGTGACCAGAATATTTTGTTTCAGGTGCATGGCAGATGAAAGAGTGCCTTATGATTTAAGAGCCTCATTTTGTCGGTTGATGCTTCATCTTCATGTTGACCGCGATCCTCAGGAGCCTGTAACACCTGTGAAATATGCAAGACTGTGGTCGGAGATACCTTCCAAAATGACTATTCAGGAGTATGTATTTTATTGCTAATTTAGGTTAGAGAGTAATTTTTCTTTTTTACTTGAAGATTTGTGTATAAATTTTGATTGAATAAGTCTTTCTTTCACTATCAAAGTTAAGTCTGTGTATTTCCACAAATTTACTGTGGAAGTATATAGATGTTATTGTGTTGCATGGTAATGTATAACATTTTTGATACTAAGAGTTGTGGATGGGTATTTTGGTGTTGGATTCTTCTCCTGAATTCGCACTTGCAAAAATTGGAGCTCAAATACATATGTATCTTCCATCCATTAGATTTTTCTATTGTGACTTTCAGTCGCTACACTTAAAAGTCTGTATTACGACTGTTGTTGATGTTTGCTTAGTTATAGACTTAGGGACAAAGTAAAACTGAATGTTGGAGCGAAGTTCTAATCCAGATCTTTAGTTTCATTGAGGGAAAAAGAAAAATAGTGTGAATAAGAAAAATAGTGTGAATAATTGAAGGCTGATGAATGGGAGAGGCTAGCGAAGATTAAGCCCAGGGTGATTACTGGACTGAAGAATGTATTGGAGGAATAACTGCCACCTTCACAGTTGAGAAAAGCTGATGTTGGTAGGAATCAAATGGCATGGCTTGTGAAACAGTGGAATGATGTACCACTGGGTGAGCAACTGTGACATGGACACATATTATGTGTTCATTCATTTGGGTGGATACATGGTTGATCCTCATAGGCACATAAATAGTCAAACTGCAATTGCAGCGGAGGTAGTCTGTGACTTGGCTGCATTCACAGGTAGGCCTGCATCTAATGGGGTAGAATTACCTGTGACAGCATTGGAAAAGGGAGTGAATGAGACAAATCTTTCACTTGGATTTTTGTCACTAGTATGACCTATATGGCAGAGGGTTGCAATTGGTAGCAGCATAAACACAAACCAAGATGTAGGGTGAGTAGAAAATGGGACATCACATAATGTAAGGTGAAAAGAATTTTGAAAAGTACTTTCCTAATTTAAGTAATTTCCTAATTTAAGGACATACTGAAATGTTGCTGAAATTCTCGTGGTGATGCAGATATCCATCAGGCAATCCAGATTTAGGTTTCCCTAAATCAGTTGGGGCAGATGCAGGGATGGTTCCTTTGAAAAGGCCATAGCCTATTTCTGTCCCCATCATCACCCATTGCAAGCTGTGCTCCATATTTAGTTATCTTGTTGTTGATGCTCCACCCCAGGATGATACTTGAGTAATAAAGGAGTCACCAGTGAAGTGTAACTCAGTTTCCAAGAAGGTAACACATATAGTTGAGGAGGGTGAGGTGAAACAGATAAGTTGAAAGGTATAAAGGCTATAGGAAATTGAGAACAGAGTCTCTAGGCCCAGTATGTTAATAATGAAGTTATAATTAAGGCAGAGAGCAATGGGGACAGTGGAGGAGGAACAGATGGATCAAATAGCTATCATGAGAGGTGCGAGACTAGGTTGTAGTATGTCTCCTGTCCTTTAAACGTCTGTCATGACAAAATTTGGAGACAAAGCCTTAAATAATATAGGCAAAAAAAAAAAAAAAAAACTGTCACGAGAGAGAGAGAGCTAAAAAAATGTGCTTTCATACCATAACCACTTGTAAATTGCATTGAGTTACTGGGTACTGTGGTTACACCAAAAGATTCATGTTTAGGAGTGGGGTTTTTAATGTCGATTTGGTCATCTTGGTTTAGATTTTCCATTATTTCCCTAAATAATTTCAGGTGAAGTCATGATACTCCCTTTAACAAGGCTACGGCTGTTCCGGTCATTATTCTGTCAAAATGAGGCTTTAAACGAATACCTTACTTTTAGTATTGTACTCAAAAGTTTTTGTTACGATTTTTGTGATTACTATTCTGTTCACAATGTAAAACAGTAGTTGACGACAAAAGGGTAAGAATCAGCGCACATAAGAGCTGTGCAGTGTGGTTAATGGTCACAGTGAAAAGTAGTCACAATATTGCTGTTAAAATAGTGTTTCAAGAATGTAAGGTCCAATGAACCTCTAAATTAAGTTAGAATATTATCCATTTATGATCTTTTTCTTCAGATTTCAAATGCTGAGGAGCTGGCACAGGGGTTAAGACACTGCACTTACATTGAGAAGGAAACGATTAAAATCCCTGTTCAGTCATCCAGATTTAAATTTTTCATGGTTTCATTATCCCTTAAAGTGAGTACCACAGTGGTTCCTTTGCCAGGAACATGTCCAGTTGTCTTTCACATACTTTCCCAATTTGAGTGTATGCTGTGTGTGTGACAACTTCATTGTTCATGGGATGTTTTAACACACCAACCGAGCTAACAAACCCTTTGGCTGCTACAATGATTTGCACTGTTTGAGCACCTTCCATTTTAGCTTGAACTGTAATGCTCATGGTAGCAAAGAAAGGGGAACTGCCAAGACACTACTGAACACTTGATCAAGAAATCAAATCATCCTGTTTGTCTAATAATTCACACACACATGTGATTGTATCACAAATACACATTTAAAAACCCCTCCAAAATTTCACAACACTGTTACTGTGCTGGTAGCTACAAGAAAACCGAAACATGTAGACAAAATACAAAAAAAGAAAAAAAGTTTATTTAGATGTGTCAGCACCTTAAATTAAACTTTTTTGACTTCAAAACCCTTGATAAAAGCATCACTCAAAATTAATTGAAACCTCCATCCAAGACAATCCTAATCAGTGTCACTAATTTTTATGCAAAATGGGATCAGGTAAATGAAAAAAAATTTGGAAAACAAATTGGTGCAGGGTCGTTCATTTTAATGTGAGAAAATGTGACTGCATATCATAATACCCCAAATGATTGAATCCTGGTGTGGTCACCAATTAATGTAAGATGTCATCTGAGGTAACAAGTTTTTTGACTGCTATAATAATGAGCACTGATTGAGTAGATCAAGAGACAATGCAACAGATTGAACAGTATGAATAGAATGGCACTTGTAGATTAGTCCTCATTGTCGGGTATTACAAAGATTGATTTGGTGAAGTGTGCAAGAAACAAGAGTGATGAGCACGACCTTCGTCTCAACAAGTCATCCTTGAAAAAGCAAAACTGTGGATAAGTACACAGTGTTTGCCCCAATTGTGCCAGAAAGACATGTGAAAACCACATGCGAATGACAAAGCGCACTCAGTCATGGATGAGCCATTTAATTCCTGTCTAAGTATCAACTTTCAGGACATAATCAAGTTTAAAAGCAACACATTGGAAAGCACCTTCCTGCTCTCCTTCTTGGGTAGCTGTGGCTGCCAGATCTTCTCCTCTATCTTTTTTTTAATTTTATTTTTTTTAAAAAGAGGACAGTGGTCCAATGCTCCATGTAGCAGATGTTTTTATAATTATGCAATGAGCTGCCTTCCTGCATATATAATTCTGAGAAAACCAAGCTCTAAGCTCCCTGTTGTCAGATATCATCTGCTGCATCCTAAACAACCACTTACTGTTTTTTTAGATTACCCAATGAGATATTGTTTCACCTTTTGAGAGAGAGGAATTGTCACCCCATGTGGAGTGGCACCCACCTGTTGTGCTTCCTCTGCTACAAGGGAAGAAGAAAAAACTTTTAACAATAAACAGCTACCGAGCCTCTTATGAGAAAGCAGAGATGAATAGCTCCTGACCAGTCTGGCAACCTCCAGTTTTCTAGGAAAAGCATTACTGATGGAAACAACATTCCACCAAGCAGAGAGGCTGACTTGTAAAAATAATTTGTTCTGCACTGGCCAGATGTGTGACACAGTTCATTTTAGAGGGATTTTTAACCAGAGTCCCAGATATCTCAGAGCGTGGCTGCAGTTGGTGGAATCTTGATTGCACGTGCCTCGCCAGCACCACAGCAGATAATATGGGACCCACAAGTGCCTACCTGGCGGTCAGTGCCCAGCTGATCATCCCTTGTTCCAACTGGACTAATGTTTAGAACTCTGCATTCTCCTGAGGGACTTCTGGAGGCTGGTCACCTGTGGCCCCTTGCCCCCTTCTACCCTGTGGCCCATTCAAGACTGTCAGATTTGTACAATACAACAAATACAGGACATGCCATTAGTGACACAGGTAGAGAGAAATTAAAACATTTGTTAGCAGCTCGATCTTTACAGTCCTCAATATCATCCATATTATCAGCATCAGATATTCATCAGTTCACTGAAACATGATACGGATAATGATACATTGAAACAATGGCAGTGATACATTAGATGTGTCAGTCCACCACTTGATTGCTGCATTTCAATGCTAAACCCAAATCTTCCTTGGTTTTAAATATTTGTTTTTAAAGTGTCATTTTACATATGTAATTAGGACAACAAGGCATTTGGGCTAGTGCCTCCACAATCCTCCTACTTCCTAAGGAACTGGTTAATTATGGCATTTCACAATGATAATACATTTGTGTGTTTGTAATATTTGCTACTAAAGGAATAGTTGTGACTCTAGGTTTAAGTCCTAAGTACCATTATATACATCTGCTAAGAATTGTATCTTTTTCATGGTACAGCAATTTCATCATTTTATATCATTATATGTGTTAATCCTGTTGTTATGAGATTTTTCTATACTTTCTTTTTTGTTTACTAGCTATGACAGCAACAAAACACCAGACCACAATAAGGAGGCAGTGAGGGCGAGATTTGGTTCCACAATAATATTTGTGGAAGATTATTTGTGCAATGTTGTTGGAGAAATGTGGAGCTTTGCAGATCAAGACCAAAATAAATTAACATTTGAGGTATTAATTTACTTTACACAAATTTTTTCTTAATCACTTCTTCAATGAATATGGATGAACAGTGGATGTCATATATGAAAATGAGTATTATTATTATTATTTGTAGCCAACAAAATATTTGACTACCTCCACTGTGAATTGAAGGTACTGATACACAAGGAAATCTGTGTCTGTAGCTGAATGGTCAGAGTGGTTGACTGCCATGCGGAGGACCCTAGTTCAGCTCGCGGTACTGTCAGGGATTCTTTGTTGGTGGGAGGACTGGAACTATATGCTTTCAGCCTTGTGATGCCATTTGAGGAGCTACTTGACTGAATAATAGTGGTTTCAACTCACGAGAACTGAAAATGGCCAGGAGAGTGGTGTGCTGACCCTGTGCCCCTCCATACCACATCCAATGATGCCATTGGTGGAGGGTGGTACAGCAGTCTGTTAATACCGATGGTCTCACCAGGGCCTGTGGACAGAGTTTATGTTTAAGATAGACAATGAAAATGGTATCAAACCATTTTTGCTTGACAACTCTTCCTGCTCAGTAGTTGAAGTTCTGAGTAGACACCATTACTAAATTTAAATATTTAATAAGACTATTGTAAAACTAATCATGTTAATGGTCAACATGCAGTCACGATCTTCCTGAGAAAATTTATTGTATTTATAAATCTGTGGAGACATTCCACATCATTACGAGATTGTACAACCAGCTAAACTGTTCTGTCCTCAGAGTCTTTCACAGCTGCACATCTGAATAAAATCTTCTAAGTTTTCTAGGCACATCAGTTGGAATAAAATTTTTGAGCTTTCGATGGCTATCTCTACCATCGTCATCAGCAGTAAAACCACTGACTGCCATGGCTGGCAAGGTTTTTCACTTATATAGCCATGATTGCGACCTCTGGTCCCAATCAGAGGGGGCCAAAATGATGCTTGCGCCGTGGACAGCTTGTAGCAGTTCCGGTCCGCTGCAGGACCGAGTGATGTCAAGTGGCACAAGGAGCCAGCGCCATGTTTGAAGCTGCTGCTCCTGGAAGTCAAAAGGAAACAACGATGGATGTTTGATGCATGTAGGGAGGTGGAAGTGGCAGTTTCAAATGTAGTGCCAACCCTTGTACACCTGATGTCACTCGGTTCCATGGTGGGTGACAGCTGCTGTGAGCTGCCCAACTCACCTTTCATGCACGCGTTCTGATTGGTGTCAGAGGCTGCAGTTGTGGCTATGTAAGTAGAAAACCGTGCCAGCCCCAGCTGTCAGTTGTTTCACTTCTGACGGTGGTGGAGATAGCCATCGAAAGCTAAAGAATTTTATTTGAATTGACATGTCTTGTAAACCAAGAAGATTTTATTCAGCTAAACTGCTGTATTGCAAAATTTAGGAGGATTAAAACTGAACTTTCTCTTTGACTTATGGTCCCTAATTGAAGGTTTTTTATTTATTTCATTGGTAATTTATGTTTTGGTGCTGTGGAAAATAATACACCAATTGTATGTGCATCTCAGTCTCCAGTAGTGTTCTAGAACACAGGAACATAACTGTTAAAAATACTTCAGACTGAATATTTCTGTTGTGAAATTAAATATAGAGTGGTTTGAGCAATGAAATACTATTGCTTGTTGAGTTGTTATTTTCAGAACTGGGGTCATGTTTATAATAAATTAGTCATTGAAAGGTAACAAGATAACTCAGTTACAAAATATATTACCTGTACTGTGGAAGTGTTCTCAACAGGTATCTCTTTCACACATTTGGCACCTAATTGTTTGCTTCGTGTGCACCTTTCAGAAACAAGCAAGTGAAACTGAAATCCACACTGCTTACTGAAATATGTAGAAAGAGGTATTTTACTGTACTGTGTGTTTCTTTGATATGCTATGATTATGATCTGGAATTTTTTTACTTCCAAAAAACATACTCTTGTTGTCACTGGAAAAAGCTTGCAAAGTGACTACTCACCTATTAATAGCAGATGTAGATACATTTATGGTGCTGGAAAGTGGGAAACCTTGAAGGCAGATGAATGAGCATGGAAAAAAAATATTTGTATGAAGCTAGGGACAGCACACAAACAAGTAACGTACTGGCAACAGTATGTAGTGTGCATACATCTGACAGCTATACAGCAGCTGCTGCAATGTATGTGTATGTCTATGAGTTCTGTGGTAAGTGAATGTCATTATTTTTGTAAAGCTGCTCTTAGAGTGGCAAAGATTTGGGGTGGATGATCACGAGCTGCAACATGCTTCACGAGAGCATTCCAAACTTGCTAGATGGGAGATTAAGCTTACCACTACATGAATTAGGTTGTGTACTGTTTAAGATATTTGTTAATGAGGCAAGTCTTGCATGCTTGAATGTTGTACTCTTGTTAGACAAAATAGCCACCTTTTTGTGCCAGCATAATGATAAGAATCGTGGCTGTCATCTCAGATGTCTGTGTATGTACTTAAGTTGTACCACTCTACACGTACACAGACAGACAGACAGACAGTCAGTGTTCATTCAGACGTATCCCTGTGACATTTTATGGATGATAATGGACTCTGACTTCTCAAAAATGCTCACTGTTGCTTTACAAGTTAAATTAGGAATCATCCATCAGTACTATTACCTATTGACTTGCAGACAGTTTTATGTGTTGTGGTGTGCAGTGCAGACACTCCATTTTTTTCACAAGTGGTGAGCAATACACGCATTGCTGGTTGCCTCACTTCATAGTACCTACATGACTTCTTCTGTGGCTGGTGGTGCAGCAAAGGCAGATTATGTGTGTGATAGGATCATGATTGTACTCTTTTGAGTATTGTAATGGCAAGTATGAGTTATTGATAGCCTTCATACTGCTTAGTTGTCTTTGATTCAACCTTCTACATGCATAATCTGTGATTAAAATTTGTTGTCACATTCTATGACAACAGAAGGATTTGTATTTACTGTCCTGGACACATCTGGCTGCTCCAGCTCTGCTAGTGGGCTTCTGTTGGGTTCGACTAAGTTGGCTGTGCCAAATTTCATCTCCTATTCTTCAGCAGAAATTGCTGTCATACTCTTGAGAAATTTGCAGTTATTATGTGTGGTGGTTCCAAGCTAACAGCAATGCCACTGGTTCACACATAGTAGTTTTTGTGCTTTTTTTCTCTTCTTCTTTTTCCTGAAATATTTCTGCTTATGTAGGTCATTCATGAAGCCTCTTCTAATCTCCTCTTTTCTCTCACAGTCTATTTACACCAGGGCTTAACAACTGGCCGGTTTTGAGCGCGAGTACTCGCGTCTGCTCAGGCACGTGCTCGCGAGCAGGTGCAAGGTCGCGGAGTAGGGAGGGAGGGGAGGGAGGGGAAATGCGCGCGCACGTTTGAATAGGGCCGCAGCGTGCCTATTGAATTCGCGCCGACTGTGCAACGTTTAAAGTACTACGATCAGCTCTAACAGTCACTTCGCTGGTTAAGAATCATGTCACGTCGCCGTTGTTGTAACCCCAACCATGCTTTCGCAGTTCAACCCCCATTGGGAGGAATTGTATCTGTTTACAGAAAAAGACGGTGTTGCAAAATGTTTAGTATGTCACAAAATGCTGAATTCTTTTAGGAAATTTAATTTTCAGTGACATTATATGTCATACCATGCGAAAGACTATGGAAGTGGAAAATGTGATGGACCAGATCGTGCACAGGAAGTTTTTAAACTTAAAAGGAAGCTATCCGAAGAAGATCTTGACGACGAAGAAAAATCAACTGAGGCATCTCTCAGAGTGAGTTACAAAATTACTTTGCTTTTAGCAAAATCCCTGCGCCCCTTCACTGATGGCGATTTAATAAAAGAATGTTTGGTGGTTGCAGCAGAACATTTGTGTCCATCTCAAGTTGAGCAGTTTTGAATTGTGCCATTGCTATGCCTGTATGCATCGCATACAGGACATGGTAGACGACGTGCAGAGGCAGCTTGCAAATATCTGTAAAGATTTTATGGCGTATTCTCTAGCTCTGGACGAAAGTGTTGATATCGCTGGAACAGCGCAGCTTGCTATATTTATTAGAGGTGATCTTCAGGTGAGGAAGGAGCTCCTCGATGTAGTAGCCATGAAGAACACTACAATCGGAGGTGATATTTTAAGTAGTGATGAAGAAAGTGTTGAAAATATAGGATTGTCGTGGAATTCTTTAGTTTCAGTGTCTACAGACCGTGCACCAGCGATGACAGGGAAAAAATCAGGTTTCGTTGCGCTGTTGAAGGAGAAAATGCAAAAACTGACCGTGCCGAATGAAATAAGGGGCGTTCACTGTGTGATCCACCAGGAAAACTTATGTGCAAAGAGTATCACTCTAAAAAATGTGATGAGTGTTGTTGTTCGTACAACCAATTATATAAGGAAGCATGGGCTACAACACAGACAATTTAAAAGCTTTCTTGAGGATGTAGAAAGCCAGTATGGTAGCCTGCCTTATTACAGCGAGGTCCGCTGGCTTAGTCGTGGCGAATTATTAAATTGATTTTGTTGCCTATTAGATGAGATAAATATGTTCATGGAAATAAATAACATGTGTGTTCCTGAATTGAAAGAGCCTTCATGGAAATGTGATCTCGCGTTCTTAGCAGATTTAACTAGCCATCTGAATGCTTAGAACATTTCACTACAAGGTAAAGATCTGCTAATTACTCAGTTCATAGATCGAATACGAGCTTTTAAAATGAAATTGACACTTTGGGTGAGCCAGCAGGAAACAGGAAATGTAGCTCATTTTCCTAAATTATCATCCATGCAAGATGTTCACAAAGACTGTGAACATTATTCACATAGTTTAGTTGCCCTTAAGGAAGAATTTGATCAACGCTTTCAAGATCTGACAGCACTAGACAGTGATTCTGATCTGTTCTCCTCTCCATATTCAGCGAATATTGAAGAGATTCGTCCTGAGCTGCAACTAGAAATTATTGACCTGCAGTGTGACAGAGAATACGGAGACAAATTTCAGAACAAGAAATCATTTTGGAATTCTACAGACACTTACCTCAGGATAGATTTCCTCGTTTACACAAACTGGCGGCTACAATAATATCAATGTTCGGTTCCATGTATGTTTGTGGACAATTGTTTTGTGCAATGAAATGTAACAAGACGCGCCTGATAAACGTATTGTCTGATCGAAATTTAAACTGCACGCTGTGTCTACAATGCACAAGAACTGTTACTCTGGACATAGACGCAATTTTAAAGGGCAAAAAGTACAAGATAACCGAGAATCCCACACTTCAGTGACACCTTTTATTGTGTAACAGTTCACAAATTAATACAAATGTAGAGGCATACACTAAGCTAATAAAATTATGTGGCACGTGTACATTCTCCTTTATTTGTTTCATTTGTCGCAGTAATAATTCGTGAGTGATATCCCTGCAGGTGGCCGCGGATTTACATTGACTGGCGGCAGCTGTTGTGTGCCCCACGTGACTTTCCCCACCCTCCGCTCTGGTCCGGTAGTGGGGGTAGCGTGCTCCATGCTCGCGCCTTGCTGCTCACAGCTTGCTCCGCGAGCACGTATGTTGTGAAGCCCTGCTTTACACCCATTGTAGTCCTGTCCCATTCACACCACCCTTCACCGGATCTCTCCATCTTGTTCATGGTCTTCCAATTGGTCTTCTTCCAGATTCTGTCCACTCCAGAGCTCCTCTTGGTAGTGTAGTCTTTATTTTCCCATTTTTTAATGTGGCCAACCATTTCATCCTCTTTCTCTTTGTAGTTTTTTATACAGAACTGATCTGAAGCAAGTTTCACATTAACTAGATTTTCACTTTGCAGCAGAGTGTGCAGTGATATGAAACTTCCTGGCAGATTAAAACTGTGTGCCGGACCAAGACTCGAACTCAGGACCTTTGTCTTTCACGGGCAAGTGCTCTACCATCTGAGCTACCCAAGGACAACTTGTGCCCCCTCCTCACAGCTTTACTTCTGCCAGTACCTCGTCTCCTACTTTCCAAACTTTACAGAAGCTCTCGTTCGAACCTGGAGAACTAGCACTCCTGAAAGAAAGTATATTGCGGAGACATGGCTTAGCCATAGCCTGGGGGATGTTTCCAGCTGTATCTGGTTTGCAAGAGAGCTTCTGTAAAGTTTGGAAAGTAGGAGACGAGGTACTGGCAGAAGTAAAGCTGTGAGGATGGGGCGTGAGTTGTGCTTGTGTAGCTCAGATGGTAGAGCACTTGCCCGTGAAAGGCAAAGTTTCAAGTTTCTCATTGTTTTGTTTTTTATCCTGCCCCTTTTCCTCTTATCTAAGTTCCTTCGAAGAAAGCACATCTCTGTTGGTGATATTCTATTCAGATCTTTCTTTTTACAGGTCGAGTATTTTCATCCACATATCAAAACTGGTAGATAATGTGATCTGCATATCATGATCTTTGCTTTGGCTGGTATTTTCCAATTTCCTGATGCACAATAATGAATTTTGAGCAATTTTCTTTCCTCTCCGAAATTTCTTCCTTGGTTTTTCCTCTCTTGGTTAGCCTACTCCTTAGATACTTGCGAGCATCTACTTTTGTAGTAATTTTTCCATTATGACTTACATCCTCCGTTTTTCATTTTTCCTGCTGATTTTCACTACCTCACTTTTCGTTAAACTTATTTCCATGCCTGCCTGTTTCTTCAATCATCCTCTGTCAGGTTTTTAGTTGTTCTTTCAATTTCTGCACATTGTCATCCCATATTGGTCTGCACTTGCTATGATTTTCATATTATCTGCTGTCGACCCACAATGAACTTTCCTTATGGAAATGTAAATGAGCATTTGGCGGCATTGTCCTGGAGGTCCCTTATGGGCCAGGTCTGGCCACTTGGTGCAGGTCTTATTACATTCGACGCCACATTGGGCGACCTGCGTGCCGGATGGGGATGAAATGATGATGAAGACAACACAACACCCAGTCCCTGAGCAGAGAAAATCCCCGACCCAGTCGGGAATCAAACTCGCCGACCATTCAGCTATCGGGGTGGACAACTTTCCTTATGGTGTTGCCCAGGAGTATATTGGGAGCACACTTCATTATCCAACCCCCCCCCCCCCCCCCCTGCTTGTCCCAAAAACATTCTGTTTTTTTGTTATAACACATTTCAGACATGTCTAACAAGTTGCATTCCACTTGACAGTTCCAATCTGTTCAGACCTTACCGTATCTCATACCAGTGTTTTTTTATATCTGTGAATGCAGTTATGATGTCTGTCCCAAATTCCCATTTCTTTTCTACTACCTCTCTGGCTGTAAATATGGCATTATAATTGATCTTCCAGGCCAAAATCCTTGTTGCTTTTCTCTTAATTGTGGTTCTATTGTGTTCCTGATTTTCTATAAAGCTACCCTTTCATAAATCTTCACAGCAGTGGCACAGTAGTGATATCCCTCTGTAGTTCTCACAGAGTACCTTGCTACTCTTATACTGCATTGACTAAGACCTGTTTAAACCTCCTTCATTATTCTTCTACATCCTTCCTCTCATCCTTGGGAAGCTGTGTCATAATCCTTTTCGTGTATAAATCTCTTAGGTTTCATCATCTTCCAGTATTTGATTTTTACCTATTCTCCCCTCACCCCCCACCCCACTGCTTGAAATTTACCCTTCTTGAATTTCTACATTGTCACTACCAATAGTCCATTATGGTCATTGCTGAGGCATCTTTTGATTTCTGCACTTATTATTATACATTATATAATGAATTTCTATTGCAAATTCCAGCTGTATCTGGTAAACTTGTGACAACCTCTTTTCTTACACTATCCATTACCAATTATCCATTTATATCTCATGCATGTGTGTAGTAATACCTCCCATCCATCATTTGTGTGATCTTCTCCATGGCTTCCTATAACCATTCCATATCCTCCTCTATCATTCTCAGCTGTAGCATTACAGTCTTTATAATCACAGTCTTGTTAGAAGTTACATCATCATCCAGTTTAGTGATAGACTATTCCTTTTCATATGTCTTGCATCGTATTTGAGGAGTGTAAACCTGTATTATATAAGTAATATTTCCTTCCATCATTATCTTAACTTTAATTATTGTGCCACATACATTTTCCAGATGAAGTACCTTATTCACCAGTTATTTACCACTATTATTGTGACACTGTTTCTCCTTTTGTCTCTTCCTGGCCACCACTTTTTATATCCTTTTTCCAGCAACCTACTACCATTTCATTTTTTGCACTCTTTTTTTCTACGGATACAATGTTAATAGTCCCAGTTATTATATTTTTCTTCAGACAAAGCTATCTTCCATTGAAGCCATGAAAGAAAGCTATCTTTCATTGAAGCCATGATGGTCATCATACCTGAAAGATCTGACCAAAGGCTTTGTCACTTTAAGTTTTGGTTTTGATTTGAGGCTCATTTGATTGTTGAAAGCTATTTAGCAGTACTGTTTTATCCAGTTTTCATGTCAGTTTCTGTAATTACTTTAATTTTTACGACTTTCTCTAATTTACAGAAACCTGCTATTTTGAGTGCTAAACAGTTTTCAGGCTGTGATCTCTTATCATCACTTGCCTTGTCATGTTTTTATCCCACAATAGTTATGAAAATATCTCATGTTCAGCATTTAGCAGTGTGTTCTGTATTACGGCATCCGAGATACAGTGGAGGACCCCTTAATATTCTCCCTATTTCCTTAAGACATGTAATATTGTCTTTATTTGCTACTGTTGTTACTTCAGCCACTTGATACATCAATAAGCAAAATCAAGAACCAAATTGAAACTGAAGTTGAAGTTTGTATCAATTAGGTCTCATTTCATGTGTACAAAGATTTGTTCATGCACACCTATCAAGAGATCCTCACTGTTCATGTAGAACAACACATTATCACAGTGACATTCTCCAACAAGTTATGCCTTTCCCTCAAAGTGCAATATCCATAATGAAGACCTTCTTGGTTGTTTTCTCTTTACCTAACTTTGTCCTGAACTGCATTTCCTGAGTATGTAAACCGCACAATAACCCTGGGTTCGGTGTGGGGCGGCGGAGGGGTGATGTTGACTGCGGTAGTCGTCATGGGGTTGTGGGCCACTGCGGCTTCGGTGGGGACGGAGCCTCTCCGTCGTTTCTAGGTCCCTGGTTAACATACAATACAATGGGGAAATTAGTGTGGCTACAGCAACCACATTCTAGCCTCTGCACCAGAGCCAGAGAGCTGCCACTTCATGTCATTGTGCAAACAGCTGTGTACAAGGCATGTTTTTTAAGCAGTGCCATTTCTATGTTAAACAGAAGTGAGTTTTTGAAACAATTTTATTATTACATGAAAGCCTGTTATGTAATCTACATTTTAACATATTTTACATAAACATTAAAGCACTTACTGTCATGAACAATACAACATCTGAATTCCTTTCTCATAAAAATACGCTACTTGATTTGCTAACCTCTGCTGAGTGACTGTTTCAATGTCATCAGTGTTCTCATGGCACCGTCCACCTAAATGCTTTTTCTTTTAACTTGAGAAGAACACATTAGATATTGACAAATTGTAAGGTGACTGTTTCTTGAAATTTTGCATCCTCTTTCAACACCAAGATTTCAGTTATGACAAGATGGTTGTCCACTTCATCATGAATATTACTACGGCCATCTTTAGACACCCCTAACTATTCCATCACTCATAGTGTTTTCTCCATAGACTTTATTAATCCGCCAAAGACTTTCCACCATTTTCATGTCTTTTACACAGTTAAAACACTATGACAAAAAAAGTAAAACATCCAGAATGGAGGAGGAAATGAGTTGAGAGGCTCTGTGAAGTTATTTCAGTTATGATAATACTCAGTCAAATTTACAAAGAACTTGGCAGAATGGACCTACCTACCAATGTGACTTCACCTCTCCTTCCACCTGTATGCTCCTCTGAGACAAGCTGGCCCACAACAGTTGTAACTTGTCCTTGATATGGATACTGACACTGGGCCAGAGTTGACATGCAAGCAGGTCCCATGCACGCTCTATCAGGCGGAGATCTGTGGATCCTGCGGGTCACAGAAGTACTGCAGCATCACGAAGAGAGTTCATAGAGACACGTGCCATGTGTGAACGAGCGTTGTCCTATTTGCACGAGCGGTAGCACGAAAGGATTCAGGATGTCCGCGAAGTACCATTGTCATCGGGGTTGCCTTAGTCACTACCTTCTATGATCTGAACTCATACCCAATGGCTGCCCTCACCAAGAAGCCAGGAGTTACACTGCTGTGTGTTTCCAAAACGTATGAAGAATGGGTTGTTCCCCAGGTCATCTCCGTACTTGATGACAACAGTCATCTGGTGTATTGCCGAACCACAGTTCATCACTAAACACACTACACTGCAATTCGTCGGCAGTCTGTGTTTCCCAGTCATGGCACCACTTCAATCACAGATGTTTGTGTAGTAGTGCTAATGGCAGCCTACACGTGGGACGACAGTTCCCTAATGTGACTGCTGCTAGTCTCTGATCGAGGGTGCGGGATGTCACAGAATGTTGCAGGGAGTTCAGATGGCAGGAGCAAGTGTGAAAGAGATACCATGTGCTTGGTGCACAGTGCTGCAGTCCTCCCTTTTGCTGGTAGATTTTTTGCCCGAAATCTTGGTGACTGTGTCTGTCCTCACTTTCCCGTGAAGTCCAACATCAGGCCACTGTCACATCTGAATGCCCAACAGAACTGGATATTGTGCAATTTGACCAGCCGGCCAGAACCACAATGAGTCCAATTTGAAATACTATAAGGCACTGATAACGCTGTCACATACAAGTACTTGGTATCCCTGTGTCCTTCACAGTGATGCTCAGTGTATGACATTGCTTACTGCCCTTGTGTACCTTACCAGGCCTGGTAACAACACAAAACATGAACAGCACTAATGCACTTTGGAAGCCATTCTCCCTGTCACGTAGAATTGCAATTCTGATCATTTACATACCCACCATTGTTGTGTATGTATTTGTAATTATCACCAGGGTTGGCGTAAATCTCTACCTTGGCACCCTAAGAGACCACAGATTGTAAATTTGACAAATTTTTAAAAAGAAGCACTTCAACTTGAAGGTAATGAGGTTTTGTTCTGCTAGGAACCAGGGAATGCTGGAATAGGAATTAGTGAGCAGTTGATACAGCAGCCAAGGAGGTGTAAGGGGTGACCAAATTGAACACTGTGTCATTAACCATGTGCTGTATAATCTTTCTCTCAGCCCAGAGGCCAGTGCATCAGTGGTAGGAAGTGTGCATGGAGGTGAGGGACAAGAAGGTGTGTTTAGAGAAATAAATTACCCAACCACGGTGTTCGTCCTCATAGTTGCAGAGTTGGAGTAAGTCACACTCTTCTCCTCATTTATTTTGGTGAAAGGATCTTCCAGCCTGTTGTCTGTGACATGTGATTGTTAGAATGCCACAGTTTAAGAACAAGCATTTTATGTTCTGTATAGACTACTGCAGTAAACTTTTAACTGGGAACCTGTGCCTTATTTAGCTGACGATTGAGCAATTGTGTGTTGTGTTTTACAATTTTGTGTCTTGTCTAGATCTCAAGTTAAATTTTGAGATTGGAAAGTTTTAGTGTGTTACAGTGTGCCAGAATCAGAAGTTTTTTGTTAAATGTTCTGCAAGGCACATGTTTGTGCTGTAGCTTTTTAACTTTTCTCTGAGTGCTGCTGTTATCTTATCATAATTTTTAATACCCAACATAGTTTAATAGCATTATCAGTGTAAGTTTGTGTACATATGTATATGAAAATGTATGTAGGTGTATAATTCATGCAATGTAGTTGGAAGATTTTATATTTTTCCAACCAAGTTTACATCCACTTATTTCAGTAAGGTGGTTGTAGACTGACATAAAGCACCACATATCTTATCAGCACCACAAGACTCATCATAATTCAGTATTTAATCCTCATAGGGTCTGTAGACTCACTCAGTGGTGTAAAAACCACCAGCCTTGAACCCTTGTGGTTCTGTAACAAAAATAATCCATGTAGATACACATGCCTGGTACCATATCCAGGATAACTCAGTCATGTTTTGTAATACCTCACCTGACCTAATGCAGTGTTTCCTTCATAACCTGATTTAGTGTAAGGCAGTTTTCTCAAAAGCTGACATGTTGAGAGATGGGGCTGTTGTATGGTTATAATATTTATAATTTGAGTGCTAACCGTTGATAAGTACAGTTTTAAAAAGTTTATGTAACTCAAACCATTAGCAGTTTTAGATTTTTACAAATCCAGCTTCAGATGGTTTCTTACAGCTTACCAGGTAGCTGTTACAAGCCACTGAAGACAGATTTGTTGAAATTGAAACCAGTAATGGTTTGAGTTAAATAAATTTTTTAAAACCATACTTGTGGCTGATTGCTGCGTAAATTATAAATCTTATGATTTAGTCTAGTTTGTGTAAACTATCTTAAGATGACAGATAGAGACATAGTGTAGTTAACTTTTGTGCGGGATTTTAGTTCTGTCTTAGGTCATTATTAAGTTGTTTGAAATGTACGTGTTGAGAGAGAAGGGGGAATGAATCTTACTTTGAAATTATGTGAGAAAGAAAACTGCCAAAACCCAAGCTCCATTTGGGATGACTTGCCAGGTATCAGCTCATTCAGATAGTTTGAAAACTGAGCATTTATTTAATCTTTGAAACTGAGTACTTAACACTTACAGCTGTTATAGAGGATGAAGTTATGTCACTGCTGTGTAACAGCACAGAAAAATGTGTTGTCTTCATGAATCCCTTGATGAACTACAACTCAGATATTCAGTTTTAACATTTTGTCTTGTGGCCCAGCACAAAACTGTATTAGTTAGAATAGAGAGCTGATCTTAGATTCCGAGAAGAATGATTTTGTGATATTTGTCAATAATAGTACCAGGCATAAAATCACATTAAGGCTGTAGAAAAGTGTGATGTCAACATGTGAAATACGTGTAGAATACCAAGGTGAAATTGATTTAACTATATTTCTTTCTTCATCTTCTTCTTCTTTTTTTTCTATGTTTTAAAGGATGTTATAACATTTATTTTTTGAAAAATAATGGAGGAGATTAATGAAGTAAATGAAATCAGTTCACCTAAAAGGCATAGTAAGGGTGTCATAACTAAAGAGATTCTGAGAGTTGTACTTGAGAGAACACATTCCATAGGTAATAATATGTTGCATTTTGAATAACAAAGCTGTTTCTTGTGTTCTGCTTGTCAGCGGGATATTAAACAATAATCTTCTTCTTCTTCTCGTTCTTTGGAATAATAAAGCAAACTACTAAAAACTATAGTAGCTAAGCATAGTGAATATTGTAATTTGGGATTTTGTTTAAGGTGGTGAAGCTGGCAAGAGAGCTTATCTACTTCGGATTCTATAGTTTTAGTGACCTCCTGCGGCTCACTAAAACTTTACTGCGCATTCTGGATTGTATATCTGATGCAGATTTCAATGGAAAGATTCCAACTGGAGATGTTGATTGTGAGTACTGAGAAGTAAAATTTAAACTTTCTAGACAATGGAATGTATTGACGTGTTTCTAACTTCATGTCTTACAATTTAGAAGTTTTAGCTACGTGAAGTGTAACATAAAGTTTACATTGCCCAAAAGATAAAAAATTTATAACCTGAGCTATAAACTGGATGTTGCCATTACTGATGTATGTTGTACAGAAATATTTCAGGTTGTTCATACAAGACACAGTTTTCTGTATTCAAAATCTTGTTTTTAGATAGAAATTATCGTGCAATATATTATCATTTCTTCATGTAACATCCATGCCAAACACATTTGTCTTGAAATGCTAAGAAATTAGTTGAACTTTACAAGATTAAATTCTGGAAGATGTGTGAAGCTGCCGACAAAGATTTCATTCTATTGGCAATGGTCCAAGGAACAGGTAGGTAATGTATTTATATCTCCTCCAAGCACCTTTATGGTACAAAATGGGAAGAGTAATTTCTTTTGTGTTTAGAATAGTTCTCTATTCTCTTAGCAAATCAAATATACTTTAAACATATACTTAAAATTTCTGCTCTTCATTACAACTTTTTAGTGAGTCTTTTTCCTTTATAATTCAGAAAGATTACTACAGTGGGATAAATTGGTTTACTTTTTATAGAAATGTTAATAATCGTCTCTTCCCATTTTCTGCAGCTGAACATAGGGAAAATGAAGAAGATGAAGGTAAAGACAGTTTAACATTCATACAAAACTATTAGAAAGAAATTCCCCATAATGAGTGAAAAGTAACTATTTTTTCAAAAAAAAAAAAAAAAAAAGTAGATTATATGGCTAATATATAGTTCTTCATTTTTGTGCTATAGGAGTACACATATATTAGAGATTGGAAGTTTGTTATTAAACTGATAATGTACTTCTGATTACAAGCAGTTAGTGTCCTAAACTACCGCAGACAAGGCCATACTTAAGTCCTTTGACATAAAAATATGTTGCCAGAAATTGTGAAACAATTCTGATTCTTTGCCACCAAGACTAAACAGTTGTGCACAGTAAAACTTTTGTCTTCAACATTCAACAGCAGTTGTTGGTTAACTGGAAACTACACAGTCTATCACAATTTCTCTCACTCGCTCGCTCATTCATTCCTCCCACCCAAAAAAGCATGCAATTTGATTAGAACTGTAAGCTTCAGAAATATCTTAGATAAATTTAAAGTTTTGTTCAATTTGAGAAACGAGAATATCATTACAGAAAGACAACCCTTCACTCTATAAAGGAAGAACTGAGCCATGGAAAGGCACATAAAGAAGATGTTGAGCTTTGCTTCCAAATTTGCATTGGAGTGAATCATCTCTTGAGCTGGTTTTTAGCATAGAATTCAGTTTGACAGGACCTTTTGATTAAATGGTACATTTAATTTTCTTGCAACAACAAACAAAAATATTTCAAAGATCAATTACCTGTTTTGACTAGTAACTGCATTTTGAAAAAATTTTGTGCTTGGTGCCATTACAAAAAATCGGGTCATCGGTTAAGTTTCGTACCACTGTCTAAAATGAATCTAACTGTGCTGTAATAGCCCCTGTTCAGTGTAACTGGAGGTCTCCCATTTCATTTAATTCCTAAGATTATAATTAAAATTTAACAATTATGAACCATGTCCAAAGACCCTGTGATGAAAAGAGTTTAGCTATAAAAGAAGAAAGAAATAGTCACTACATAAGATCCACCACACGTTATATTACAAGTTACTGTACTCTGCTTTCATTTTTGAAATAATACACAAGTTACTCTCTGTGGAAGACTTTCTATCAGCTGTTGGGACTAATGCAACTACTTGCAGGTCTAATGGATGATAATTGTTTCCATTTTCTATTGTACTGTTATGTGCACAATGATGTTCAATTCCAGAATTTAAAAATACACAGTTGCTGCGCATTGTCCCCTGTCCACCACATTAGGAGAACCAGCTGTCGATTGTTAGATAGCTGTTCTCCAGAAAAGGTCAGAATGGCTTCCACGTGTGCTTCTGATGTCCCCTGACTTCAAGCAGTTAAACATTTTTTAGTGTGAGGACACGTCAAAGAACTGGAACATAAACTTGAAATTGCAGATCATTTACTTTAAGAGTGTGATGTGTTTAATGCTGTTAGGTCCAATTATAGGATATGAAGACTTGTGATAGACTGACCATACCTCTTGAAAACCTGCAATCAAGCTAATGGCCAAAGGGTTGAACGTTTTCTGCAAAGGAACCAAATGCCATTGGTAACACTGATCATTAAAATTTCACGGATTTCAGCAACATGAAGTTATGATTCCTAACATCTAATCATTACTAATGCAGGTATGGAACTGAGAGGGCATTATACGTCGACTCTATGCTGGTGCATTAACAGAAATCTGTGAAAATAGAGTGACATTATATGTAGCTGTGGTTTTGTAAATGTAATACAGTATTTCTTTCATTAAGCAAGCAAGTTGCTATACTACTATACTTGGAACTTTGTTCAGTTGGAGTATGCATCTTTGCTTCAGTGGCAACTGATTCAACATGTTTAGATCTGTTAGTAACTAGAAGATCTGAGGCATTGCCCTTGTACATCAGTTCTCCACCTTTTCAAGTTAATTTTCAGAAAAGATATTCAGATCAATCTCTCTCAAATTTCTGTCCCTGGCACTTCTTTTAATCACATGGGTATCCCATTTTATAGCTGGCAAATTAAAACCTTCCCCCATTACAGAAGCATGGCCAGGAAATTTATTTGTAATATTCTCCTGTTTCTCTCTCTCTCTCTCTCTCTCTCTCTCTCTCTCTCTCTCTCGTGTTTTACCACTTGAACACATAAGGCAACTGACCTATAAAGTCGTCCAAATACCTTTTTGATCTGCATTTGATGCAAACCTTGAACCAGATTATTTCACTTTTGGAGTATGTTATAATCTCAGTAGAAATTATTGAGCTCCATGCAGCAATAAATATGATGTCACACTTGGTGTCCGTCTCTCCTTATGATGTATACATCCCAGTTGGAATGCCAAATTCTGCACCAAATAACAGAGGTCAAGAAATCCAGATCTGAGATTGCCACCAAATGGCCTGAACCTCAGATTTAAACCATCCACTTGACTCCAAACCAGAGGACTGTGATCTAGTTTGGATAAAATGCTGCAAGTTGTGAGCTGTGCTTCCACCCCATGTGCAAGGCTGTCTGTCTTCACCAATTCATATAGCTGGCTGACAACTAAGAAACTGAGGATGACCTGAATCCAAGCCACAAGTGTTGTTTGTGACAGCAAGAGCTATGATTTTTAGCCAGCTGTACCCATTTTACTCAATAGATTCTTTCCTTCTCATCCCATCCAGTAAGTCTCCCCTGACCAAGGGTTCAGGGTGATCTTTCTGAGCTCTCCCCATTTCCTAAACCTCACCAGTCATTTTCCTTCATCTCTCTTCCTTCCCCTTCAACCTGTCTGCCAGAAGAAGAAGCCACAGGCTCTGAAAGCTTGCACATTTTATTAATCTTTTATATGTTTGCTCCTGCTGCAACATGCTGAATAGATTTTTTTTTTTTTTTTTCATATCCAATTATATTTTCCAAACTATATGTGATGATACATGAATACTGCCAATAGAAGCCAAAGTGCTCACATACACATGTGCTCTCAAGCAGTGATGAGGTCTGCTGCTGTGCACTTCACAGTTCTTGTGATACTTAACAAAATTATTTCAAAATGAAACAAGGTATAATAGGGCAGCTTGGTTAATTGGAAGGTATGAACTGAAGCCATGTATTTGAGAGAGTAGAACAACAGGAACAAATATGATACAGCATTAAACGAAATGTGTTGTACATTGAAAGAGAATAGGCACAGATAACAGTGTAAAGAAAATGAAAACTGAATTCACAGTACTGCCGAGAAAGAGATCCTTGAGACCTTGAAGAGAAGTGGTGCTGACAATGAGGATGTTCATGTATCGGAAGTATTTTTCCAATTCACCGGTGGCATGGAATTTTAGAGTAGCCAAAACTTCTCAGAAGAAGTAATTTCTTTTCTCATCATAGTCTCCTGCTTTATTAATTTCTGTTGCACAAGTTCCTGTAGAGCTCAGTAATTATCCTCAATCATCCTCAGTTAATTTTAAACAAATGTTCATCCTCTAAAAATGAGTTATTTTTGAAGAACTGTCATGCTGCCCCCTTTCTCCTGTCTGCTCATCACTTTTTCACCTGTAACGCCTGTTTTATGCTTTTCATGTAATGCAGCAACCACAGAGAATGCAAGAACTTTTTAGCACTCCTGTCATGATAGGTAGCCTTCTCTCTCTGTGTGCAATACTGATATGTGCCTTGTTGCACATCCAACCACATGCAACTTTTCCCACTTACTTTAATGAGTGCCTTGTGGTGCATTTTAAGGAATGTGTAAATGGGCATTAACAAGAACTCTGAAGCAGAAGGTTAATTTGCATTTTGTTAGTATATGTTCATCACATAATTCATCCATCCATGTTAATGGAGTGTTGTTGGAAACAATCATATAGCAGTCTTGCATCTACAGATGTCATCTGCTGGGGTTCATCTTTTGATCTCAAAGTCCAAGATAGTGCATGGAAGCATAATATACCCACATTATATGTGAACAGCAAAGAGCTCCAGGAATAGGGATGTTGCTATCATGTCCCTGTCTTTCTTTTCATGCTGATTGATTATACACACATCAAAAAAAGTTTTGCATCACGCCAGTTCCCAGAACTCCTGAAGATATATGTTGACTGTGGATATTGTATCACAGACACAGTCCCTTTGACTGTTCAGAGATGTCACTAAACCCACCCAAAGATGTAAACAACCACGCATGAGCAGCACGTAGTAGACGGAGGGGGTCCGACAGCCAATCAGTTCCAGTCATTCCACCAGGAAGGAAGTACGCAGCTCGTGTCGTCTGTAGTTTAACCATGCCTAGACAGTTAATGTTGCAGTTCTATCATGCCCACATTGTTACTTTGTGCCAGGAAGGGCTCTCAACAAGGGAAGTGTCCAGGCTTCTCGGAGTGAACCAAAGTGATGTTGTTCAGACAGGTAGGAGATACGAACTATCGATGACATGCCTCGCTCAGGCCACCCAAGGGCTGCTACTACTACAGTGGATGACCGCTACCTATGGATTATGTCCCGGGGAACCCTGACAGCAACACCACCGTGTTACAACTCAAACTGTGCGCAATAGGCTGCATGATGCGCAACTTCACTCCCGACGTCCATGGCAAGGTCCATCTTTGCAACCACGACACCGTGCCGCGTGCTACAAATGGGACCAGCAACATGCGGAATGGACGGCTCAGGATTGACATCACGTTCCCTTCACCAATGAGTGTTGCATATGCCTTCAACCAGACAATTGTCGGAGATGTGTTTGGAGGCAACCTCGTCAGGCTGAATGCCTTAGGCACACTGTCCAGAGAGTTCAGCAAGGTGGAGGTTCCCTGCTGTTTTCAGATTGCATTATGTGGGGCTGATGTATGCCGCTGGTGGTCATGGAAGGTGCCATAATGGCTGTACGATACGTGAATGCCATCCTCCGACCAATAGTGCAACCATATCGGCAGCATATTGGAGGCATTCGTCTTCATGGACGACAGTTTGTGCTCCCATCGTGCACATCTTGTGAATGGCATTCTTCAGGATAATGACATTGCTCGACTAGAGTGGCCAGCATGTTCTCCAGACATGAACCCTATCGAACATGCCTGGGATAGATTAAAAAGGGCTGTCTCATGATTGCTATCCGTAAATGTAAGTTTATGTAATTATGTAGCATCGTAAAATATTGGGGTATCCTAACCTTGCAACTGTAAAATACGTAGACAGTCAGTCAGCGCTTTATGATCTAAGTGAAGCATATGTGCATAAGAGGTAGCTGTAGGATCCATCAACTGTTACATTTGCATTCACCAGTGAAAGTTGGAAAAGGGTGTGCCTGCAAAGATGCAGAGAATTGTCCCATTCTGACCCACAGTTACTGATACTTATTTTGAACGGCCCGTCTAATTTCATAACCCAAGCTCCACAAAGATTATAGGCACTGTTATCGTCAAATGTACTGGTGCTCACACTTATTCACACTTATTTCTAGCACTTCTTTTACTGTAGAATGTGTCGGGAAGGCTGTAACCGAATGCTACCATTAATTCTGCCCAAACATCCACAGTAGCTGAAAAGTGGTTTACTGCTGTTGTTCAATAAATTGGGTGGTAATTGCACACTTGAACTATCAACTAATACATCTACTTCACAGGGCAGCACCAGTGCAGAAATGCGGTACTGCAGTAAGTAACGACACGTAACATTTATTGTAATATGTTACAAAATGGCACTTAACTTTGGTTCAGTTTGATGTGTGGCACTTGATGTCATATACAGTGATACCTGAATAATGTTACTGTCTCTTTGAAATCTATGCTATTGTCACTATGACTGAATGTAATATTGCAGACCCTCATGGTTGTCTTATTACCCTTATTAGTGACTGCTAAGTTGGAATGTTGTTTTCTCAATGGAATTTGTAGAACTGTGCTCCGTTGTGGTGCTGCAGGTATAGTACTGAACTGGCTGCTGGCATTGAACTGTGCTATCTGACCAAAAGTTCAGAACTTTCTCTGTGTGTGGGGTGCATCATCTTTTCAAATATTGACAGAAAGATTTTCATCTTCGTCAGTATGAGGTGGAAGCCAAATAGTCCATAGTTGACAGCACTCTCTTTGGTGTCTGGCAACACTATCAGCTGATGAGTGCAGTGTGCAGACGGATGTGGTGGGGAAGCAGAAAGCGGTCTGAATGTGAGATTGCCATCTGGAGGCTGCTGCTCAGAACTGAGAGATGCCAGGCGAATGGTTGTGTCTGTGTGGTGGCAACCTCTCATGGTATTTGTTGTATACCTCATGAGCCTGGTACGTGACAGAATGCCAGCAATAATAAGTGCCGGATACGATTTGGGCACCTTCAAAATGATAGTATGCCTTTTTGTGAGGATGTGGTTCACTATCACAGACTTTTAAGTTGTACAAATTCAATGTGCCATATGTATTCAGTTCAACATTTGAGACATGGGAAGGATTGTCTGCCCTATATAGTTTTCATTGCACTTACAGTAACAGCTAAAAGGGAGCAAGATTCTCTGATTAATCACATAAATTTAATATAATATTGTGCTTTACTGCCTTGCACAAGTGGTCCGATTTTTAGAGGTCTTCGCAATGTAGGAAAGTACAGTAAAGGAAATCAGTAACAAGATGAACCTGTAGTCTAGTCTAGAGTATTGCTCCAGTGTTTTGAGGCCTTATCAAATTTGCATGAGAGCATGCATAAAACAGTTTAAGAGATTTGCTGCTAGCATGACATCAGATTGTTATAGCCCGTATGAAAATGTGACAAAGATGCTCGGAAAACACAAATCTTTAGAATAAAGATGATATTATTGTTGTTAGATAAATTCAGGGAACCAGTATTAAAGGAAGATGGATGTCACCATCGAACAACTCACATAAAGATTGAGAGAATAAAATAAGAGAAAACAACATGGATGTAACGACATCAAACTGTCAGTTTTTCTTCACTGATGGAATAGGACAGAAAATAGCCATTATTGGTACAATATATCCTCTGCCAAGAGCTGTACAGTTTATTGTGGAGTACACATGTATATGTAGCATACACAATTTTTGAAATTAGATCCTGTCTCTGAGGTCGAGTCCACTTCCATAGCTCAGTGGCTGCTATGCAGAGGACCTAGGTTTAATTCCCAGTACAGCCAGAGGTTTCTCCTTGGTGGAGGACTGGACCAGGGTGCACAGGGCCTCGTGACACTAACTGGGCAGCTGCTGGAATGAGAAGTAGCAGTTCTAGGTTGAAAAAGCCGACAGTGGCCAGGAGAGCAGTTTGCTGATCCCACGCTAGTGATCCTGATTGGCCCATTGTAGCCAGAATTCAGAGCCTTTCTTGCTTGCTTTTGTTGAGGATAATTATCAATAACATTTGAACATACCAGACATAATACAGCTGAGGAGTTATTAATATTATGTGATATTATGTGACTATACTAAAGCTACTTCACTACTCTCTTACATGCTATAATTATTGATACTACAAAATATACGGATAACTCCAAGGCGAAGATGTATTAATCACTCAGACATAGATAGTGGCACAAAATCAGCATCGTATGATACTTACTATCATTGATATACTTGGTACCAAATTCTCTGTGTGTGTGTGTGTGTGTGTGTGTGTGTGTGTGTGTGTGTGTGCACAGCAAATAGTATGCATCTGAAGTAAATGTGACTTCAAAATTACATATCACAAACTTGGTGGCAAAGCCTATCAGAAGCACATATTTCATTATTTCTGGAAGCCTCCCCCCCCACCCCCCTCCCTTTCTCTTTGCTCTCTGTGAGTTGCTAACATGGCCCCTGTGTGGAGAGAGGTGGTCTGATGAAACAAAATCAGCCTGTAACATTTTGTGCACCTTAACTCTTAATGTTTTTTTAATGACAGAGATTCATTGTTATTTAATGTTGAATATGCAATATAGTGTGGTTTATTTTGGGTTTGTGTGTGTGTGTGTGTGTGTGTGTGTATGAGAGAGAGAGAGAGAGAGAGAGAGAGAGAGAGAGAGAGAGAGAGAGAGAGAGAGTGTGAGTGAGTGAGTGAGTGAGTGAGCGAGCTTGTTAATGTTAAAATGTAGTCACTTAAGATTGTTTGAGTTTAGTTTTCAACCTGCATAAAGTTCATGCTGCAGATTTAATTGTCTTGCATAAACTAAAAAATGATAGCTTCAAAATTAAAGTGTCAGTTTTCTCTGCAGCAATTCATTTATATCTATAACATGTATCTCTTACTTGTGAAATATACATATATGATGATATATTCTTCGAATACATGTCTTGGGTAAAATGGGGAGGGAAACATTATTAATTGACCCCCGGAGAATTCATTATTAGTATTATAGTCTGTGTTACCAGTAGATTAGTATAATAATGTGAATGTTCCTTTTTTTTTTTTTTAAAGTAACTATGTTTTGTCATTTTATACTGTACACCACCTGACTTTTTTGTGTATGATTTGTTCAGATTTATTTATTGGGTGTCATAAAAGTTGCAGTGCAGAAATTAAAATGCTTTTTGGACATTGTAGTGAATGTGTAATGGGATTGTAAATACTGTACTTGATGTTTGCAGTGCTTGTTCTGAAAATGAAACTATCATATAGGTGTTGTTTCTTGTTTTGTAGCCACAGTGTCAATGTCTTGACCTACTGCTTCAGTTGCTCACTGTTTAAGTGTTATCCCAAGTGTACACTGAAGTTTTTGTGGAGCAGTTTTGCATGAAGCTCAATGAAAGAGTTTTGGGCATTGTGTTTTAAATTGTGTTACATGTAGAACCTGCTTCGGATATGAATCTCCTTAAAATGTTTTAAAATTGCATGGTTTCCCCATAGAACTCGGTAGCCAATACTACAAAGAATAGCGTAAATGAGAATAGAGCTTGCACAAAATAAGCAAGTGACTCACTGTGATAACAGATGCAGCAGATTGGTGCTGCAAATGTAAGTGATACAAAAAAGAAAATCTTTAGGAAG
Organism: Schistocerca cancellata; assembly: GCF_023864275.1. Taxonomy (NCBI): domain Eukaryota; kingdom Metazoa; phylum Arthropoda; class Insecta; order Orthoptera; family Acrididae; genus Schistocerca; species Schistocerca cancellata. The sequence continues at coordinate 753,046,389 of NC_064629.1, read as the reverse complement.
GGGAAGATAGTACCAACACTATTTTCATGGAAACTGATTTAATTTTTAGTCATGCGGCTACTAATGTGAACCTCTGGTGGAACAGTAAGAGTTTAACAAACTGAAGCTTCAACCTAATGTTTCTCCAGAAACTTACATGCAAATTGGAGAAGTGAACAATGACAGTCTAAAATTGTGTGACCCTTGAATGGCAGCAGATTCAAATGAGATATTATAAATATTATGCTGTATTGTAAAAAAAAAAGAAAAAAAAAACACCTTAATCATTACTGAAAACTCCCATAATTTGGATCAGGTAGGGACATTACACTGAAGCATCCAGAGCAGAAGTTAATATTAGAAATGAAAGTGTAAACCACTTGATACAAAGGAAATACCACCCGCTACTCATTTTATTCCAGACTGCACACAATGTTAGTGAGACAGTTACCAAAGAAACTAATTTGTACACAGCTGCTGAAAACGTCTAATTGAAACTGAGAAGCAACAGGAATGGGAGGAAAAAATAATGGCTAAAAAATAGTCAGTATTATAATTTAAGAATTAAATCTATAATCTTATAAGATGGAATTTAAAATCTAATTAAAACCTCAAAATTCAAACTGTTTAAGGTTTTATGATAATGAATAAAAATTTCTTACATAAATAGCAGTTCATCCTTTGAAACTTCCTGGCAGATAAAAATTGTGTTCCAGACCGAGACTCGAACTCGGGACCTTTGCCTTTTGTGGGCAAGTGCTCTACCAACTGAGCTACCCAGCCGGCCGAAGTTGCCGTGCGGTTCTAGGCGCTGCAGTCTGGAACCGCGAGGCCGCTACGGTCGCAGGTTCGAATCCTGCCTCGGGCATGGATGTGTGTGATGTCCTTAGGTTAGTTAGGTTTAACTGGTTCTAAGTTCTAGGGGACTAATGACCTCAGCAGTTGAGTCCCATAGTGCTCAGAGCCATTTGAACCATTTTGAGCTACCCAAGCACGACTCACTCTAGTTCATCACGACTCATTCTAGTTCATCCTTTAATAGCTGTACAGTGGCGTGTCGATTGTTTGGAATAATTGGGAGACGTGGGTGCTTGGAACACTGGTTTATTCGGAGAATCGAACTGTGTACTGTACTTTCATTTACCAATAAAACCTCATATATTTATTATGAAAAGGACAGATTGCTACACACTGTGCAGAGGAGATGTTGAGTCACAGACAGGCAGAACATGAGGACTGTCACACATTTAAGCTTTCAGTCAAGAGGCCTTCTTCTAAAGTAGAAAACACACACAGATCCAGACAAATACAACTCTCACACACATGACCACTGTCTCTGGCTGCTGAGTCAGGAGTGCCTTTTATAAGGATGGAACAGATGAAGTATGGGGAGAACCCGGGAGAGCAAGGTCAATAGTGAGAGGCAAAAATGAATTAAAATCCATGTGAAGGCACAGAGAAAAGATAAAGAAATAAAAAGATGATAAGAGAAAAAGATAATAATGTGAGATGCAAGTCAGTGGGAGGGTATGTGTGAAGGGAAAGGATATCAGATGTAAATAGATTAGGTGAGGTTAGTGTGTGTGTGTTGGAATGAGGAAAAGAAAGGGGGGTTGGGGCAGAAGGGGTGTTCATAGGTCGAGGTTCAGAAAGTTAGTGTGACACAATTTCTTCTTCTTCCTCTTTTCTTTCTATCGATAACTTACATAACAATTATTTTCTGTAATACTCTTTGAAAAAATCAAAAACACTTTGATACATGGTCTGTAATAAGGAAGTTACATTGAGTGGAAGAAACATCACTTTTATGAATTTGTCCTTTCCATTTACCATATCACATGATGGATGAGTTTGTGCATTTTCAAGGAGCAGTAATGATTTGTCCATTTTGCCATTCTCTAACTGATGAAATTTTACAGAGGGCACAAAAACTTTCGTAAACCATTCTGTGAAAATAGTACTATCCATCAAGGTGATTTTTTGAGGTGCGAGCAATAGGCATTGCAGACATTGTAATGTGTTTGAAACACTGTAGTTTCTTACTTTTACCAACGACGAGCATAGGCAATCCATGGCAACCAGTAGCATTAGCACAATATAAGCATTAACACGATCCTTACTTGATTTAGGAATAGGTGCTGATAATGCACAATGTGAGGCAGGAGTTGTTCTTGGCAAAGCCTTCCAATTGAGCCCAGTTTCTTTATCATTGTAAATGTTTTTGAGAGCATAATCTTGTTCCCTCAGTACGTCCTTTAGTATGATCGTGAAAGAATCAGCAGACAGTTTTCCTCCTTGTATTTGAAGTTCACTAATGCCGTATTTTGACTTATAGCATTTTAACCAGCTTGCAATCAAATTTGACAGCCCCATTAAACTGAATTGCCTTTTCACATAGAATGTTACTAGAGATACGTTCTTCTTGTGCTCTTCTTTGTGTAAACCACTTGTGAACAGCATCATTTAGATCCGTGTTCATGGCAAGCTTCATAGTTGTACCACTTGTCAGTCCATCAGTAGAATCAAGCTTACGTATAAGATTTGTAATGCTCCTCTTTTGTTTTTTATGTCTGTAATTGTCTACTTACCAATCTTGCACTTATTAGATAACATGTTCACAAATTCACCTTCCTCTAACCTTTTATTACGCGTGTATTTATCCCTCATAGAAAGGACAACAAGTTTACATCTAGACAGTTTATATCACAAGTTCACTCCTGGCGTTTGTAGGGAATGAGGGCGAGGCGGGAGCGGGGATGCCAAAGCAAGACAGCAGCAGGAGGAATGCGGCATGTGCAAGCGAACAGTTTGGTTAAGCAGTCATTTGGTTTACCAACATTCAGATAATTGATGCTGTACTGTACCTAGAATTTATCCTGCCACTAATAATCCAATGCCCACCCAAAAGAAGAAGAAGAAGGAAGAAGAAGAAGAAGAAGAAGAAGAAGGAAAGGGAAAAAATAATGGGAGTATATAAAAGATGCAAAGTAAAGTTGGAAAACTATGTTACTGAAACACATTGGAAAGTATTGGGGGTTTTTGGGGAGATAGTAGTACACCATAATGAATTAGGAACTGTGGTGCTTGTGTGTTAAAGAAATTATGCATTTAAGAATTTGGCTTAAAACAGAGAAGGAATAATTAAAGAATTTAGAGGGAAGAAATAGCGCCAAGTGCATGGAAATGTACAGTTTCTGTTTCACATATACTGTATTTAAGTTATTGCAGTATAAAAATTTAAAGCTTTCTTTTTTATTAAAAATGTATGTCACTGTGTAAATTTTTGTTCACTGTTGTTTTTGCATGTTTGATTACTGGCTGTAGATAAGCTGTTTGTAGTGCATGTTTCCATTTCCAGTAACTTTAGTTAACAAATTTTTACTATTAAAAAATTGATTTGCTCAGTCAGCTGTAGACAAATGTGGAAAAAGTATTTTTGAACAATTTCTGTGCTGTTTGCAATAATTGCTGCTTCCAGTAAATTATTCATTACTCTGTGAGTATACTTGTCAATTTAATGACAGTGGCAAAGAAAACTCTTTTTGAATCCATCCATATGTGTCTATTTGGATGCAAAAATTTAGTTTTTTACTTACTGCGACAGTATGGGCGGCTTTTTCATTAGTGTCCGAAAAATGTTCAAAAACCGGTTCATGGAATAATAAATAACTATTCAAAAAAGTGACTGGTTGCAGTTTTATGTATTTACATTAAATTAACAGTCACTGGTTCTAAAACATCCGTAATGGATAAGCTTAATAAGTTATATCTTCTATTGGGATAACCCAATAAAAGTTGAAAAAGGATTTTTATTGTGAAATGATTATTCCGTATTCATATACTATAGTTGGAAACATTTTTCCGTTCTTTAAAAACATCATTTGTCAAAATATCATCAGTCTTTAAATATATACTGTGGGGTCAAAATAAAATACACAGATATGATGAAAAATGCTACTAAACCTACTTCAGTAAGTAAACTCTGTTTTACTCCACTGAAGAAGACACAAAAACTTGGTAAATGTGTAAGACTAGTTTATTATAGGTGCCAGTGTAGTGGCATCAGTGGATAGCATTAAAGTTGACGTTTTGATGGATGTGACTATTGGTGTACACATCTGGGGAATATGGAGTTTTATGCCTACAGCTGATAGTATACAGCATGAAAATGAAATTTTGCTTTTTAAGTAATAATGGTCATGCTTTTTCTTTGCCTGTTTGTTATGTTAGCATGTAAATGTTTGTTTATTTATTTGTTTATGTTTGTTTGCTTGCACTTACATGTGTCGATATAGGTATGTGTTCTGTGTATTGTTAGCTGAAGGGGGAGTTTTGCGCTCCATTGGGGATATGGGGGCTGTCATGACAGGCCTCACTTTGGGGGCTGCTGGACTCACAAGATCTGTAATCTCTTCAGCACAGAAGAAGCCATCCCAGCTCAAGGAGTACCCATTAGTGATGGACACCAAACTGAAAATAATAGAAATTTTGCAAGTAAGTACATAACAGCTTTTATAGTAATATTTCTTGAAATGCATTTTCATTTTTTCATGGTAGCTAATACTTCTGCTTTTCTTGTAGTTCTTTTTCAATTACCAGCCTGAATGACATTTTCTGTGATCGATGATGCAATGTAATCACTGGAGTATGCATGTTGTTGCCCCCCCCCCCCCCACCCCCTTTTTTTCTTTTAAAAAAAAGAAAGCACAACAGTTGAAACTACCCACCCCATATTTAGAATGACAAGATGATAGAGTGTGTGCTTAGTGCACTGCCTGATGAAAATGTGAAGCACCCGGAAAGGGAGGAGGAAAAGAATGAAACTTCACACTTTTGAAATGGCATGTAATGTTGTTTCAGTGATTATAAAATTGAGTCACATTTACAAAGGACTTGCCAATATGAACCAAGATATCAGTACGGTGTTACATGCCTTCTGGCCTGAATTGATGCTCTAATTTTGTTGGGAAGAATGTCATAAAGTCATTGTATCCTTTCCTGAGGCAAGGTAGCCCTCAACTACTGCAATTGGTCTCTGATATCCTGGATACTGGCACTGGGGTGGAGTTGACATAGAGTGGGTGCCACAAGTTGTATCGGGAACAAAGCTGGGAATTTTGCTAGCTGTGAGAGTACCTCAACATCACACAGACAGTTCATAGAGTTGTGTCATGTGTGATTGTCCTGTTGAAAAATGGCACCAAAATGTTCTCACATGAAAGGGATGCAGGATGTTCGTGACATACCATTGTACCATTAGGGAACCCTGAATTGGTATCAGCTGTGATTTGAAGTCATATTCCCCCCTCCCCTCCCCCCCAATACCGTGTCACCAGGAGTAACGTGGCTGTGCCTCTCTGAAACATTGGAAGAATGTGGCCCCTCCCCAGGTCGCCACCATACTCACAGATGATGGTCATCCGGGTCAGTGTAGAACAATGATTGATCACTGAACACAATGTGACACCATTCTGCAGCAGTCCATGGATCCTAATTGTGACAGTATTCCAAACACAGCTGTTTGTTTTGTGGTGTTAACAGCAGCCTACATATGGGATGGTAATTTCCTAATCCAGTTGTTGATAGTCTTCGATCAGTGGTGCACAATGCACACAGAATGTTGCAGGTGTCTGTTACGCGTTTTCAGATGGCAGGCACACACGTGAAGACATTACAATGTGATCGGTAGATAATGCAGTGATTCTTGGTTGCGGTGGTCAGACATAGTCGACCAGAACCTTGACGATGAGTATACGTGAAATACTGTTCCCTCGCAGTCTAACATCGAGCCACTGTCACATCAGAATGCCTCACAAATCTGGATATTGCTTGATTTGACCAGCCCACCAAATGTAGATTCACAGTGAGGTCCGTTGCAAATTGTCATTTGCTGATAATGCTGTCTGATATAAGTATGAGACATCTATGTGTCCTTTGTAGTGATCGCTTAACATCTGACACTGTTTGTGCCTTTTATACCTTTTGGGATTGGCAACATTACTAAACATGAACAGCAGTAAGGTGCTCTGGTATCCGTTCTATCTCATTTATGTATTCAGCTGTGGAAAATCCAGGATGGAATGTAACAGTATAATCAAAAGGATAGTTGCTATTAACCTATAGTGGAGAAGCTGAGTCGTAGGAAGGCACAACAAAAAGACTGCCTGAAAGTTACTTTCGTCCAACATGGCCTTTGTCAAAAGTAGACACACACATGCATACTCACATTCACGCAAACGCAACTCTGTCTCTCTCTCTCTCTCTCTCTCTCTCTCTCTCTCTCTCTCACACACACACACACACACACACACACAAAGGCCTTGTTGGCCAAAAGCTACTTCCTGTCAGTCTTTCTGTTGTGCCTTTCTGTGATTCAGCATCTCCACTATACGGTGAGTAGCAACTATCTTTTGTTGTGCCTTTCTGCAACTCAGCATCTCCACTGTACGGTGAGTAGCAACTATCCTTTTCATTATATTGTTTCATATTCAACAATGGTGTGTACATGTGTGAAGTTACATTGATGTCCGACCGTGTCTTCTGGGTGCTTTACTTCTTTTGCCAATCATTGTAGTTCAACTTCTTGATTTGATCATCATTTGTTTCTAGGATTTTTTTCTGTATTTGATTTGCTCTAATACATTTTTTGTATGTAAGTACCCAAAATAATAGCACAAATTGGATTTCGTATTTACCTTCAGGTCACCACATAACTGCATGCACAAGCATTAGAGGAAAGTAAAAGCAATAAGAGCACTCCCATTATAGAGTGTTAGAGTTCAACACAACACATTATTTTGTGGATGGCTGCTCTTATTTATATTTTAATGTGAATGTGTTATTTGATTGCAGACACATTTGAGACTCGGACACTGTTTCAAAATGATTAGTATTATGACAAAACAACTCATTCACGTGAACAGCATCACAGTCATTAGTATTGTCAGAATCATTTAAAAACAATAACACCTTGCACTGCTTTATAGGTCTAATGATGTCACTGCCTCATTAATTCACACAGTCGTCCAAATCTTTATTCTCACTAGGAACGTCTGAATAATCATTGTCAGAAACCACCTAAAGTATTGCAGATTCGATCATTTCCATCTATTTTCTAAATAGATCTCTAAAACCAGGTGGAACTTCAAGACACTACAGGTATCACTCAATAGTATACTTTCTATCAAAGCCTTGGCAAAACAGTTGTGCACTATGTCACCATTCAAAATAATAATAGGAAAATCAAAATCAGGATTGATCTGCAAATACTTTTTTAATGAAGGTGTTAGATGCATCCCCAAATCAGACAAATGCAGTCAGTTTACTTATATTGCACTTATTGCTGTGGAGTGTAAAGTCAGAAATGTTTTAGAAGAAGGAAAGTTCATGTACTCCTTGTGGACTACTGAAGAAAAATCATTCTTTTACTTGTTCATTATGCAAATGAACAGATTGCTGTGGTATCAGTGTTTTTCCTAGCTTGTCCAATCACTATCTTACAACTGTGGTACTTAATCAGCAACCAAAGCTCATTAAGATTAAAGTTATTTTCATTTTCCAATTCATCTATTAGACAGAAAATGTTGCTGACTTTTCAGACAGTGTCCTCCAGGGTGAACTTGTGTGTACACACACACACACACACACACACACACACACACACACACACCCACACACCCACCCGCGCGCGCACGCCCACTCCCACAATGCCTTTGCAGAAACAGTCATCTTCTTCCCTGTGTGCAGCTGATACAGTCCCCCTTGTCTTTCTTCAAACAATTCAGAATACAGAAATCCAGTTTTCTGCTGTCACATGTGTCATACCTTCAGAGCTGTAAATTACATATTTAGATTTTTCCAAGGTTTTTAATAGTTTAATTTTTAAATTCAGTGCATGTTTTTTTTAGTAGTTTTGTGCAGTCTGTAGCACATTTATAATTTCTTTCGAATTGTCAGCTACACAGCTCAGTTCAGCAACAGTCTCCATTGGAGGCAGGTCAGAAATGTAGCAAGTTATGTAGTTAGCTTTCTTTCTGCACATTTATAGTTAATTCTTAAGTCAGTAGCACAAAGATGGATAGGATGTGTGCACAGTGTGTTGTGAAAGGACGACGATCTGGACACAGTTCACAAACAGTTAAAGATGCTTTTGGCTGTGGCCAGCCGTCTTCAGGCTGCTTCCTCAGTGTGTAGTAGTAGTAGTAGTAGTAGCGGAGAATCTGGCACATCGCATAGGCACCTCAGGTGTCGCTCGTTTCGCCCACGGGCTTTGCTGCTGTGGCACCTTCCAGTGCAGTCAATTAAGTGGGTCTGCACTTATCACAGGATGAGCGGCAGGTGATAATGCATTTGCGGTGCTCAAGGCGGAGAGTCAGTGTCGGCAGAGTCCATGCAGGCACACCAGGGGTGGAGTTTCGACGAACGGCATTGAAAAATTTAGAGAACCAACATTTGAAGCTGGCTGGAGAATGATTCTACTACCACCAGCATGAGTTTTGCTTAGGGGCCATGGAGATAAGATAAATTAGCTCTTGTACAGAGTAATATGGACAGTCATTTTTCCAGGGTTCTATTTGTGAGTGAAACAAGAAAGGAAATGACTGATAGGGGTACAAGGCAGCTTCCATCACACACTATACAATGGATGCAGAGTATGTATGTAGATGTAGAATCCACATATTGAGCAATGAGGACTGTAAATTCGCAGCCCATTTATCTAGGGGAAAAGATGGAGAAATGTGTAGTAAAAATATAAAATAAAGTTCAGACCTATTGAATCCAGTAGTTTCTGCTGAGATCATCAATTGGAAGCATATGCTTGTGGACTGCTACTACAGAAGTAGTCATTTATCTTATCACAATTTATAGATTCCCACTCAGAAACTTGTGAATATTCTTAGAAATTTTGAGTCAATATCATGACAACTAGCAGATAAAAGAAAGCAGATGATAGTCTGTGGAGATTTTAATATTAATTTTCCGAAAGATTCAGATAAAAGAAGCAATTCAGACATGCCACTTAACACTTACAACATGAATTAAGTTGTTAATTTTCCCACCAGAATAAAACAAGTAGAGTAATTAATGGAACAGACAACAGACAGTTTCAAGGCAGCATGGAAGGAAGCTGACCAGAGGGATGTGTATAATGTGACATATGTCAGTTTCAAATTTAATGTATAGACGGGGTTTCTATCAATCCCTAACAGCTGTTTTCCCAGAAGAACAAGAAAGTTTAATCCTGATAACACATTAAAAAGCTCAGGATTATAAAAGGAATCAAAATGTAATTTGCAAGTAAATGTAAATGATTATGGTATGGTTTTGATCAACAGAAAAGTAGGACTGATTTCGTATTACAATAAAATGACTAAAATCTCTGTGCAATGACTGAAATAAATAATTCAGATAGTAAAATTAAATCTGTATGGGCAATAGTTATAAAAAAAACCAGGATATCAGTTCAGGAATGTGAGTTCTTAGTTGTTAAAGAAAACTGCCAAATATGTGAAATACAATTATTAAGGGGAAATGTTCAGACAAACTGAAAATGGAATTGTCAGACCCCATTACAAGGAAGGCAATAAGACAGATATTAGTACTTACCAACCAGTTTCAGTACTTAGAAGTTGGGAAGGAACTGTGGATAACAGAAGAAGAAATACTTCAGTTTATTAATGAAAGGAAAGTACAGAAATGTCCAGGTAAATTCAGGAATGCAGAAGTACAAGTCGCTGAGGATTGAAATATATAGGAAATACAGGGAAACTAAGACGAAATGGCTGCATGAAAATTGAAAAATAAATGATTGACTGAAGGATTGACTCAGCATATATGAAAGTCAAAACAACCTTCGGCAAAATTAAAAGCAAGGGTAGTACCATTAAGAGTGCAAAGGGAATTCCACCAGTAATTTCAGAGGAGGGAGTGCATAGATGGAAAGAGTACATTGAAGACCTCTGTGAGGGGGAAAATTTGTCTTATGCGATAGAAGAAGAAACAAAAGTCAACAGGAAGAGATAGGGGATCTAGTATTAGAATCAGAATTTAAAAGAGCTTTGGAAGACTTAAGGTTAAATAAGGCAGAAGGGATAGATAACATTCTATCAGAATTTCTAGAATCATTGGAAGAAATGGCAACAAAACAACTATTCACTTTGGTATAGAATGTATGAGTCTGGCAGTATACTATCTGACTTTTGGAAAATATCATTCACACAATTCCAAAGACTGCAAGAACTGACAAGGGGGAGAATTATCGCACATTCAGCTTAATGGTTCATGAATCCAAGAATGATGTACAGAAGAATGGAAAAGAAAATGGTGGATGTGTTAGATGATGATCAGTTTGACTTTAGGAAACGTAAAGGCATCAGAGAGGCAATTCTGATATTTTGGTTGATAATGGAAGCAAGACTAAAGAAAACTCAAGACATGTTCAAAGGATTTGTTGACCTGGAAAAAGCGTTTGAGAATGTCAAATGGTACAAGATGTTCGAAATTCTGAGGAAAATGGGGTAAGCTACAGGGAGAGACAGATAATAAACAACATGTACAAGAGCCAGGAGGGAATAATAATCGTTGATGACCAAGAATGAAGTGTTCAGATTACAAAGGGTGTAAGACTTGGGTGTAGTCTTTCATCCCTATTGTTCCATCTATACATCAAAGAAGCAACGATGGAACCAAAAGAAAAGTTCAGGAGTAAAATTAAAATTCAAGGTGAAAAGATATCAGTGATACAATTAACTGATGACATTGCTATCCTCAGTGAAAGTGAAGAATAATTATATGATGTGCTATATGGATTGAGAGTAAATTGAAGGAAGACAAAAGTAATGAGAGGTAGCAGATATGAGAACAGCAAGAAACTTGACATCAGGTTTAATGATCACAAAGTAGAAGAAGTTAAGGAATTCTACTACCTAGGACGGAGCAAGGAGGACATCAAAGGTGGACTAGCAATGGCAAAAAGGGCATTCCTGGCCAAGAGAAGGCTGCTAGTATGAAACATAAGCCTTAATTTGAAGAAGAAAGTGGGAATAACTTCTATGCTGCTAGATGGAGCTGTAGAGGGTAAAGAGGAAGACAGACATTGGAATACATCCAGCAAATAATTGAGGACATAGGTTGCAAGTTCTACCCTGAGTTGGAGGTTAGCACAGGAGACTGACAACTCAAAAGGGGGAGAAAGGCGTGGTGGGGGGGGGGGGGGGGGGAGGGAGAGGAAGAGGAGGCGGCAAATAATGTGATTCCTAATAAACCATATTTACATATGATCATCAAAAATCTCTAACACAATGGTGATACAGCTGGCATATAATTACAGATACCATGAACACATGCAGCAAGAACTAGCAGGTCTTCTGTGTATTTTTAATCGGCATAATAGATAAATATTTCACACTTGTTAACTTCCAAGGAAATTTATGGTACTTTTCCTTTTTCATAAAAGTAGTTATGAAGCTCTTGGTTGTTCACTCTGTCCCCACATCATGCAAACACCTACTGAATTTCCTGTGTTTCTCACAGCCCAAGTAGGACCTTTGAGTACTTTGGCAGGTTGGTTAATTAATCAATTAGTTAGTTAGTTACATGTTCCATAGATCATTTAAATGATTCTTTTATCAAAATGATATGGAACAACTCAGTTTACAGGAGAGATATATATACACAGTTAGCATTAACTTTAATGAACACAACCTAATTTTTTAGTGCTACTCATGCAACTACACTTAAAAACAAGGAAAAATGTTCAAATGAGTGTGAATTCCTAAGGGACCAAACTGCTGAGGTCATCAGTCCCTGGACTTACACACTACGTAAACTAACTTTCACTAAGAACAACACACACACACACACACACACACACACACACACACACACACACTCACAAACACACCCATGCCTGAGGGAGGTCTCGAACCTCCAGTGGGAGAGGCCACGCAATCCATGACATGGCACTTCTAACTGCCCGGCCACTCCACGCAGCTAAAAATAAGGAAGGGAAACAGAACGTCATCAGTAGAATAGAAGAAGTTGTCAAGCAGAAATGATTTTAAGTTAGAATAAAACTTGCTTTGCTACTTGTCAGACATTTTATGGTATTGGGAAAATGCTAAAAAAAATTGTTACTATCTTTTGAACTCTTTATGAGCCACTGCCAGTTTTAATAATGGGTTTCAAGTCATTTTTCCCTCTAGTGTTGTAGGTATGGACACCACTGTCCTCCTCAGATTATGGTGGATTATTTATGATGAATTTCATTAGTGAGTGTAAGTATTGTGATGGTGCAGTTAAAAATCCCTAGCTCCTAGAAGAGGTACCTATATATGATGTCTGTGGGTGAACACCATATATTATTCTTACTGCTCACTTCTACATCTACATCTACATCTAGATCCATACCCCGCAAGCCACCTGACGGTGTGTGGCAGAGGGTACCTTGAGTACCTCTATCGGTTTTCCCTTCTATTTCAGTCTCGTATTGTTTGTGGAAAAAAGGATTGTTGGTATGCCTCTGTGTGGGCTCTAATCTCTCTGATTTTATCCTCATGGTCTCTTCGCGAGATATACGTAGGAGGGAGCAATATACTGCTTGACTCCTCGGTGAAGGTATGTTCTCGAAACTTCAACAAAAGCCCGTAGCGAGCTACTGAGCGTCTCTCCTGCAGAGTCTTCCACTGGACTTTATCTACCATCTCCGTAATGCTTTCGCGATTACTAAATGATCCTGTAACGAAGCACGCTGCTCTCCGTTGGATCTTCTCTCTCTCTTCTATCAACCCTATCTGGTACGGATGGCACCCAGCTGAGCAATATTCAAGCAGTGGGCGAACAAACGTACTGTAACCTACTTCCTTTGTTTTCAGATTGCATTTCCTTAGGATTCTTCCAATGAATCTCAGTCTGGCATCCGCTTTACCGACGATCAACATTATATGATCATTCCATTTTAAATCACTCCTAATGCGTACTCCCAGATTATTTATGGAATTAACTGCTTCCAGTTGCTGACCTGCTATATTGCAGCTAAATGATAAGGGATCTTTCTTTCTATGTATTCGCTGCACATTACACTTTTCTACATTGAGATTCAATTGCCATTCCCTGCACCATGCGTCAATTCGCTGCAGATCCTCCTGCATTTCAGTACAATTTTCCATTGTTACAACATCTCGATATACCACAGCATCATCCGCAAAAAGCCTCAGTGAAGTTCCGATGTCATCCACAAGGTCATTTATGTATATTGTGAATAGCAACGATCCTACAACACTCCCCTGCCGCACACCTGAAATCACTCTTACTTCGGAAGACTTCTCTCCATTGAGAATGACATGCTGCGTTCTGTTATCTAGGAACTCTTCAATCCAATCACACAATTGGTCTGATAGTCCATATGCTCTTACTTTGTTCATTAAACGACTGTGGGGAACTGTATCGAACGCCTTGCGGAAGTCAAGAAGCACGGCATCTACCTGGGAACCCTTGTCTATGGCCCTCTGAGTCTCGTGGACGAATAGCGCAAGCTGGGTTTCACACGACCGTCTTTTTCGAAACCCATGCTGATTCCTACAGAGTAGATTTCTAGTCTCCAGAAAAGTCATTATATTCTAACATAATACGTGTTCCAAAATTCTACAACTGATAGATGTTAGAGATATAGGTCTATAGTTCTGCACATCTGTTCGACGTCCCTTCTTGAAAACGGGGATGACCTGTGCCCTTTTCCAATCCTTTGGAATGCTACGCTCTTCTAGAGACCTACGGTACACCGCTGCAAGAAGGGGGGCAAGTTCCTTCGCATACTCTGTGTAAAATCGAACTGGTATCCCATCAGGTCCAGTGGCCTTTCCTCTTTTGAGCGATTTTAATTGTTTCTCTATCCCTCTGTCATCTATTTCGATATCTACCATTTTGTCATCTGTGCGACTATCTAGAGAAGGAACTATAGTGCAGTCTTCCTCTGTGAAACAGCTTTGGAAAAAGACATTTAGTATTTTGGCCTTTAGTCTGTCATCCTCTGTTTCAGTACCATTTTGGTCACAGAGTGTCTGGACATTTTGTTTTGATCCACCTACCGCTTTGACATGACCAAAATTTATTAGGATTTTCTGCCAAGTCAGTACATAGAACTTTACTTTCGAATTCATTGAACGCCTCTCGCATAGCCCTCCTCACACTACATTTCGCTTCGCATAATTTTTGTTTGTCTGCAAGGCTTTGGCTATGTTTATGTTTGCTGTCAAGTTCCCTTTGCTTCCGCAGCAGTTTTCTAACTCTTGTTGTTGTGCCACGGTGGTTCTTTTCCATCTCTTACGATCTTGCTTGGCACATACTCATCTAACGTATATTGTACTATGGTTTTGAACTTTGTCCACTGAACCTCAACACTATCTGTATTTGAGACAAAACTTTGGTGTTGAGCCATCAGGTACTCTGAAATCTGCTTTTTGTCACTTTTGCTAAACAGAAAAATCTTCCTACCTTTTTTAATATTTCTATTTACGGCTGAAATCATCGATGCAGTAACCGCTTTATGATCGCTGATTCCCTGTTCTGCGTTAACTGTTTCAAATAGTTCGGGTCTGTTTGTCACCAGAAGGTCTAATATGGTATCGCCACGAGTCGGTTCTCTGTTTAACTGCTCAAGGTAGTTTTCAGATAAAGCACTTAAAAAAATTTAACTGGATTCTTTGTCCCTGCCACCCGTTATGAACGTCTGAGTCTCCCAGTCTATATCCGGCAAATTAAAATCTCCACCCAGAACTATAACGTGGTGGGGAAATCTACTCGAAATATTTTCCAAATTATCCTTCAGGTGCTCAGCCACAACAGCTGCTGAGCCAGGGGGCCTATAGAGACATCCCATTACCATGTTTGAGCCTGCTTTAACCGTGACCTTCACCCAAATTATTTCACAATTCGGATCTCCATCAATTTCCTTCGATACTATTGCACTTCTTATCGCTATAAACACACCTCCCCCTTCACTGTCCAGCCTGTCTCTGCGGTATACATTCCAATCTGAGTTTAGAATTTCATTACTGTTTACATCTGGTTTCAGCTAACTTTCTGACCCTAGTACTATGTGGGCATTGTGACTGTTTATTAATGAGAGCAGTTCTGGGACCTTTCTGTAGACGCTCCTGCAGTTTACTATTAGCAGATTAATATTGTTATTTCCTGTTGCATTTTGCCTACTCCTACCTTGCCGCGTCTCAGGAGGCGTCTTGTCGGGCCTAGGGAGGGAATTCTCTAACCTAAAAAACCCACATGTGCACTCCACACGTACTACGCTACCCTTGTAGCCGCTTTCTGTGTGTAGTGCATGCCTGACCTATTCAGGGGGACCCTACATTTCTCCACCCGATAGCGGAGGTCGAGAAATTTGCACCCCAGATCTCTGCAGAATTGTCTGAGCCTCTGGTTTAAGCCTTCCACTCGGCTCCAAACCAGAGGACCGCGATCGGTTCTGGGAACAATACTACAAATAGTTAGCTCAGATTCCATCCCGCGGGCGAGGCTTTCCGCCTTCACCAACTCCGCCAACCGCCTGTACGAACTGAGGATGGCCTCTGAACCCAGACGGCAGGAGTCATTGGTGCCGACATGAGCAACAATCTGCAGTCGGGTGCACCCAGTGCTATCTATCGCAGCCGGCAGGGCCTCCTCCACATCTCGGATGAGACCCCCCGGCAAGCAGACAGAGTGAACACTGGACTTCTTCCCCGACCTTTCTGCTATTTCCCTAAGGGGCTCCATCACCCGCCTAACGTTGGAGCTCCCAATCACTAATAAACCTTTCCCCCCGTGTGCCTGCTCGGACCTTGCTGAAGGAGCGGCCCCATGTCCACTCGCAGGCAGAGCGGGCGAAGTCACACAGCCAGCCTCCACATTGACCCTCCGCCTCGTGCACCGCGATCGCTGCCCCAACCGCGCCTGGTACCCGTGAAGATGTCTCGACAGCAGGGACATTGGGTGAAGCATGTAACACCTGGGGTGTACCATGCGACGCACCAGACTCCCCACTGCCGCTACACTCCGAGGCAGCAGCCTGAAGACGGCTGACCACGGCCATCAACACGTTCAGTTGTTCGCGAACAGTGGACAGCTCTTCCTGCATTCGTGTACAGCAGTCTCACATCCTATCCATCCTAAGAAATCAATTTACTGTGAAATCAATACTTTCTTTATAAGTGAAGCAGTTTTGGTCCAGTCATATTCATTTTCGTTCAGCATTTGTGCTGTGGATTTCTTTGATCCCAGAAGCACATATGATATGTATATTCACACAATGGAAACTCTAGGTAGGAATATCAACAAGGTAGGAAAAGACAGATTGCTACTTATCGTAAAGAAGATGTGTCAAGTTGCAGACAGGCACAATTAAAAGACACTTGCACAAAGCTTTTGGCCCCAGACTTCATCAGCAAAAGAGAGACACACACCATTCACACACACAAGCATGCACACCTCACGCACACACAACCGCCTACTCCAGCATCTCGTGTGTGTGTGTGTGTGTGTGTGTGTGTGTGTGTGTGTGTGTCGTTCATACCAGAGAGAATTCTCATTCACTGTTGCAAGCCTGCTAGTGTTTGCTATGGTGTAAAGGGGGCTTACCTGGCAATCATAATCATGAATAACAACTTACATATCCTGCACAAAATGCATTTAACACAATCATGCTGCATTCTAGGCTACAGACATAAATATACTGACAAGAGGATGACACAGCTTGCAGTGATGTACTCGAAAAAGACTCCAATGTCTCTCATCTCATATTGACTATTGCTACAAGAAAACTACCAAATACATTTGTCTGTGGCACATGTATATTAAATTTACTGCCACTAAAGATGCAAAAACCCTTCAAAATTCTGAATACTTACCAGACACAATCAGTCTGTCATTTATAGTACAGTACTTATGTTATTAGGAGTCGTATCATACGTACACCATATTGTGAAATCTCTGTGTATCTTCAGCAGGCACAGATGTGAGTTAAGCACCTCTTAACTTCTTTTACTTCCTAACTACTACCTAACTGAATGAGTCTCTCTGGAATTAGTTTCAATGAGCAAAAATTAATCCTCTGAATAACATACACATTAGTGCAGGTGAACACTGGTACGATTGGCAAGCAGTTGAATATGAATTACACTCTTGGTGCCCATATATGATATTGGTTCATTCACTGAAAACATGACTGTTGGTTTAACAATGAGCAAAGACAGCACCACATTAGGTAGACAGGCAGTTCTTTATGCTAGGCAAATGTCCACTCTCAGTGCACACGTACGATAGTGGTTCATTAACTGAAAATACTACTCTTGATTTAACAGTGAGCAAAGACAGCACCACCTTAGGCAGACAGGCAATTCTTTATGCTAGGTGAATGTCGATGATAGATAACAACAAGGTCTGAATCTCAGTCCAAGAGAAAGCCAAGAGTGCAGTGTCACTGTCAATATGTACGCACGAGAATGGACTGTAAACTTTGTCTGGTTGCAAGAAGTAAGGCCGTGGTGGTCTGTGCAAAACAAAAAGTAATGCAAAATGAATTTAGAGTTTGCATCATCTGATTATGACAACAGGAAGATCCAGCATTGCACAAGACAGAAGAAGGGAAATATTGGATGTAAAACACTCAAGCCAGTATTGTAAAGAAAAATAACAAGGAAAAGGTGTCCTTGGTATGTTTTAAGGCTGCATGACCAAATCCTCTTATTTAAACCCACTTCTTCTTCTTCTTCTTCTTATTCTTCGCCTATTTCTGTTTTTCTTTGTGGGTGACAATGTTAGTGACAGTCGGTGGCTGGATGCCCTTCCTGATAATGCTGCCACTCGCCCTGGGACAGAATTTGTCTACCCTATTGGTCTGCATGGAGAGTAAATCTCATATTCAAGTGTGAGAACGTTTCGTAAATGTTTGCTTATTGCATATCTGAGGGTGGAAGCTGGGTATTTACCTAGATGGATGTGGGGAAACTGCCTAAAAACCACATCCAAGCTGATTGGCTCAGCTAAAACCCAGAAGCATCACATTAACAAACTGGGTTTTCCAAACAGGTCATGTTTAAAGCCACATGAATTCAAATAAAACTCTATTTGACTTGAGAAGGATTAAAAACAGAGACGGTTTTGTTTTGGATACAGATGCACAATATTGTCATTCAGTGAAATTATCACCAGAACAATTCAAAGTAGTATCTTCCTATCACAGTAGTGGAAGAAAAACTTTGCATACTTGTTATTATAAAGTAATCCACTCTCACTGTACTTCACTGTGTGTTGCACATAATCTTTCCATTACCCAATTAAACATGCGGAATAGTGGAAGAGATTAAACCAGTAGAACAAAAAAGAGAAGATGAAAATATGCCATTAGCTCAAGTGCCTATATTTGCTGAGTAAGTACTGATTACAGGACAGAGGGTTCAAAAGAATATTACTCCTTTTTAAATATGAATTTTAGATTATCTTGTTCCTGTGCTCAGACTCCACTTACAGTATGCAAACTTGTACACTCAATATGCTTTTTATGCAGTACTTCAGATAGTCCATGATAAATTAACAAAAACTTTACTTTCCTGCTTGTGTGCTCCCATCACCTTACTATAACAGTCAATCCCAAGCTATGACTCTACTCATTGAACAAGCATTGTCTCATTCATCTTAAAATATTTCTTATAATTGGGTTAAATACTTTTATATAGTAAGGAAAGTTCTGGCAGAAAGTAAATACTTTAGGAGTAAGGGAGACCACTCACTGAATAGCAGAAGCTCTGAGTCATTGACATACATACACAAAAGAGAATGCAAACTTGCTAGCTTGTGGAATTAATGGTTTTTATAGATACCCTCCTTTTGTCGCTGGATCTAATCTCAGATACATTTACAAATTCTGGATTCTACTTGTATATTTAGTTCAGTATTTATATCAATACTTCCCCTGACTCCTCGCAGCCCTTGATGCATTTCATTCTACATTCTCAGAGTAACTTTCTTCCACCTTCATTTCTTTGCTGCTTGCTCAGTGTGCAGATTTAATAACATTGGGGATAGGCAACAGCCCAGTCTCACTCAATTCACAGATAGTGCTTTCTGTTTCATGTTCTTCAATTCTTATAACTGCAGTATGATTTCTGTAAAAGCTCGCTTCCCTGTATTTTATACCTATTCCCTTCATAATTTCAAAGAGTGTATTCCACTTAACACTGTCAAAAGCTTCCTCCAAATCTACAAATGCTATAAACATAGATTTGCTTTTCTTCAGTCTATTTTCTGAGATAAGTCATACTATGAGTTCTACCTCATGCATTCCTACATTTCTGTGTAACACAAACTGACCTTCCCCAAGTTCAGCTTCTTCTAGTATTTCCATTCTTTTGTGAATAATTAATTTGTGTCAATATTTCTCAACAATGACTTAGTAAATTGGTGGCTCTGTAATATTCACACCTGTCAGTGTCTGCATTATTTGGAATTGTTATAATGAAATTTGCCTTGATGTCTGGGGATATTTTGCGAGTCTCATTTATCTTACACATCAGTTGGATTTATTTTGTCATAACATGTTCTCCCAAGGGTCTCAGTAATTGTAAAAGAATGTCATCTATGCCAGGGACCTTGTTATACTTACGCCTTTCTGTGTTCTGTCAGATTCTTCGTGCAGTATCATATCTTCCCTATCTCATCCTCATTTGCTTACTCTTCCCTTTCTGTAATATTGTCTTGAAGTTTGTTTTCCTCGTGTAGTCTCTGTATATATTCCTTCAAACTTTCAGCCTTTCTTTTTTTGCTGAGTACTTATTTGCCATCTGAGGTCTTAATACTCATACAGCACTTCTCTTTACTCCAAAGGCCTCTTTCCTAACTTTCCTACAGGTGGCATTTATCTTTCCTGCTGTCATGCATGCTTCTACAGCACTGAATTTCTCCTCTAGCCATTGTTGCTTTTCCATTTTGCACTTTCTGTGAGTCTTATATTTTAGACATCTGTATTCCTTCATTTGCTGTATTTTAATATTTTCTCGTTTCATCATTTAAATCCAGTATCCCATGTGTTATCCAAGGATTTTTACTAGGCCTTGTCTTTCTGCAAATTTGATCTCCTGCTGTCTTCACTATTTTATCTCTCACAACTACCCATCTGTCTTCTTTTGTATACCTTTCCCATCTTCTAGTCAGTTGTTGCTTAATGCTCCCCTTGAAAATTTCAGCAAACTTTGCTTCTTTAAAATTTTCCAGGTCCCAAATACTTGATTTCTTACCTTTCTGCAAGTTCTTCAGTTGTAGTCTGCAGTTCATAACCAGTAAATCATGATCAAAGACCACATCTGTCCCTAGATTTGTTTTGCATCTTAAAATCTGTTTTCAGAATCTCTCTCTTGCCTTTATCTAATCTATCTGAAAACTCCTGGAATTTCCAGATCTCTTCCACATACAGAATTTTCTTCCACAATTCTTAAACCAAATGTTAACAATTACTGGTTTATGCTAGCTCCAAAATTCTACCAGGCGGCTTCCTCTTTCATTCTTTTCCTTCAGTCCGTGTTCTCATACTGTTTTCCTTCCTCTTCCATTTAGTTAAATCTGTGTGCCAGACTAGAACTCAAATCTGGGACCTTTGCCTCTCACGGTTTTAATCTCCCAGGAAGATTAAATACTTTGTACAGATTTCTTCGATTCATGGTTATTAGAATGGTGTTAGCCAATGTTTGCAGTAAGTAGATTTATGTGCAATTTACTGTAAACAGAATTAATTGAATATAATGTAAATAAGCAACATTAGAAGTTACTGTTGGTAAAAAGTTAACATAAAATATAGTTATGCATTACTGTACTTAAGATAGTGATAGTGTAACTTGGTCTAGCATAGAATATAGAGAAATTTGGTTTAAAAATATGTTAGATAATGTCAGTTTTGTAGTGGATGCACTACTTTATTTTATTCAGTAAAGATTCAAACAGTTACCATGTTAATTTTACATGCAATATTTCTTGTGGTATTCAACATTAGTGTAGTTAAGCTAGTGGTAGTGTAGCACAGCGTAGCATAGAATGTAGAGAAACTTAGTTTAAAAATGTGTTAGTCAATGTCAGTTTTGTAGTGGATGCATTATTTTATTCAGTACAGGTTCGACCGTTATCATGTTAATTTTGCATGCGATGTTTCTTGTGGTAGTCAAGAATGTGACTTCTTTTCATCTCTTAGAGCAACTAAGGATTTTGGAGTAAATATTGTGTTCAAAGACTATGAATTACCTCGAAGAGAATGGTCTATTGACACACAGTCAACTCGGATTAAGAAAACTTTGTTCTTGTGAAACACAACAAGCTCTTTACGCACATGAAGTGTTGAGTGCTATTGATAAGGGGTTTCAAATTGATTCTGTATTTCTAGATTTCCAGAAGGCTTTTGACTCTGTACCACACAAGCAGCTTGTAGTGAATGAATGTGCATATGGACATCGTATCATCTGGATTCACGATTTCCTGTCAGAGAGGTCACAGTTCGTAGTAATTGATGGAAAGTCATTGAGTAAAACAGAAGTGATTTCTGGCGTTCCCCAAGGTAGTGTTATAGGCCCTCTGCTGTTCCTTATCCATATAAACGATTTAGTAGACAATCTGAGCTGTGATCTTAGGTTGCTTGCAGATGATGCTGTCATTTATTGTCTAATTAAGTCATCGGAAGATCAAAACAAACTGCAAAATGATTTAGAAAAGGTATGTTTATGGTGCGGAAATTGGCAGTTGACCCTAAATAATGAAAAGTGTGAGGTCATCCACATGAGTGCTGAAGGGAATATGTTAAACGTAAGTTACATGATAAATCAGTCAAATCTAAAGGCCGCAAATTCAACAAAATACCTAGGAATTACAATTACAAAAACTTGAATTGGAAAGAACACACAGAAAATGTTGTGGGGAAAGGCAAAGCAAACACTGCATTTTATTGACAGCACATTCAAAAACTCCTCAGTGTAGCAAAGCAGTTTAAAACACTTAATAAAGGCAAGGCCTCCAGTCCAGATTGTACACCATTCAGGTTCCTTTCAGAGTATGCTGATACAATAGCTCCATATTTAGCAAGTACACTCCTGGAAATTGAAATAAGAACACCGTGAATTCATTGTCCCAGGAAGGGGAAACTTTATTGACACATTCCTGGGGTCAGATACATCACATGATCACACTGACAGAACCACAGGCACATAGACACAGGCAACAGAGCATGCACAATGTCGGCACTAGTACAGTGTATATCCACCTTTCTCAGCAATGCAGGCTGCTATTCTCCCATGGAGACGATCGTAGAGATGCTGGATGTAGTCCTGTGGAACGGCTTGCCATGCCATTTCCACCTGGCGCCTCAGTTGGACCAGCGTTCGTGCTGGACGTGCAGACCGCGTGAGACGACGCTTCATCCAGTCCCAAACATGCTCAATGGGGGACAGATCCGGAGATCTTGCTGGCCAGGGTAGTTGACTTACACCTTCTAGAGCACGTTGGGTGGCACGGGATACATGCGGACGTGCATTGTCCTGTTGGAACACCAAGTTCCCTTGCCGGTCTAGGAATGGTAGAACGATGGGTTCGATGACGGTTTGGATGTACCGTGCACTATACAGTGTCCCCTCGACGATCACCAGTGGTGTACGACCAGTGTAGGAGATCGCTCCCCACACCATGATGCCGGGTGATGGCCCTGTGTGCCTCGGTCGTATGCAGTCCTGATTGTGGCGCTCACCTGCACGGCGCCAAACACGCATACGACCATCATTGGCACCAAGGCAGAAGCGACTCTCATCGCTGAAGACGACACGTCTCCATTCGTCCCTCCATTCACGCCTGTCGCGACACCACTGGAGGCGGGCTGCACGATGTTGGGGCGTGAGCGGAAGACGGCCTAACGGTGTGCGGGACCGTAGCCCAGCTTCATGGAGACGGTTGCGAATGGTCCTCGCCGATACCCCAGGAGCAACAGTGTCCCTAATTTGCTGGGAAGTGGCGGTGCGGTCCCCTACGGCACTGCGTAGGATCCTACGGTCTTGGCGTGCATCCGTGCGTCGCTGCGGTCCGGTCCCAGGTCGACGGGCACGTGCACCTTCCGCTGACCACTGGCGACAACATCGATGTACTGTGGAGACCTCACGCCCCACGTGTTGAGCAATTCGGCGGTACGTCCACCCGGCCTCCCGCATGCCCACTATACGCCCTCGCTCAAAGTCCGTCAACTGCACATACGGTTCACGTCCACGCTGTCGCGGCATGCTACCAGTGTTAAAGACTGCGATGGAGCTCCGTATGCCACGGCAAACTGGCTGACACTGACGGCGGCGGTGCACAAATGCTGCGCAGCTAGCGCCATTCGACGGCCAACACCGCGGTTCCTGGTGTGTCCGCTGTGCCGTGTGTGTGATCATTGCTTGTACAGCCCTCTCGCAGTGTCCGGAGCAAGTATGGTAGGTCTGACACACCGGTGTCAATGTGTTCTTTTTTCCATTTCCAGGAGTGTATATAAAACCGCTCGTTCACAGAAAGATCTGCACCTACAGACTGAAAAACTGCTCATGTCACGCCAATACCCAAAAAGGGTAATAGGAGTAATCCGCTTAATTACAGGCCTACATCGCTAACATCGACTCACAGTAGGGTGTTGGAACATATACAGTGTTCAAACATTATGAATTACCTTGAAGAAAACGATTTATTGACACACAGTAAGCACGGATTCAGAAAATATCGTTCTTGTGAAACACAACTAGCTCTTTATACTCATGAAGTAATGAGTGATATCGATGGGATGTCAAATTGATTCCATATTTTTAGATTTCCAGAAGGCTTTCAACAACGTTCCTCACAAGTGTCTTCTAACAAAACTGCGTGCCTGTGGAATATCGCCTCAGTTGTGGAACTGGATTCGTGATTTCCTGTCAGAAAGGTCACAGTTCCTAGTAATAGATGGAAAGTATAAAACAAAAGTAATGTCCAGCATTCCCCAAGGAACTGTTATAGGCCCTCTATTGTTCCTGATCTACATTAACGACATAGGAGACAATCTGAGTAGCCCTCTTAGATTGTTTGCAGATGATGCTGTCACTTATCATCTTGTAACGTCATTAGACAACAAAAACGAATTGCAAAATGATATAGATAAGATATCTGTATGGTGCAAAAAGTAGCAATGTACCTTGTATAAAGAAAAGTGTGAAGTTATTCACATGAGTACTAAAAGAAATCCACTAAATTTTGATTACGTGATAAGTCACACAAACATGAAGGCTGTAAATTCAACTAAATACTTACGGATTACAATTACAAATAACCTAAATTGGAATGATCACATAGATAAAGTTGTGGCTAGAGCCAGCCAAAGACTCCGATTCATTGGCAGAACACTTAAAAGGTGCAACAGGTCTACTAAAGAGATTGCTTACACCACACTTCTCTGCACTATTCTGGAGTAATGATGTGCGGTGTGGTATCCATATCAGGTGGGACTGACGGATGACATCGAAAAAGTTCAAAGAAGGGCAGCTCATTTTGTATTATCACGAAATAGGTGAGAGAGTGCCACAGACACAATACATGAACTGGAGTGGCAATCATTAAAACAAAGGTGTTTTTTGTTGCAATGGGATCTTCTTATTAAATTTCAATCACCAGTTTTCTCCTCCTCCGATTGTGATAACTGTCTATTGGCATGACAGAAATGATCATCACAAGAAGTGCTCGTTTTTCCTGTGCACCGTTCAAGAGCAGAACAGTAGAGAGACAGCTTGAAGGTGGTTCATTGAACCCTCTGCCAGGCACTTTATTGTGAATAGCAGAGTAATCATGTAGATGTAGATGAAAATGTAACAGATGTACTAAAGAGACTGCCTACACTTCCCTAACAGATGTACTAAAGAGACTGCCTACACTACCCTTGTTCATCGTCTTTTGGAGCACTGCTGTGTGGTTTGGGATCCTTACCAGATGGGATTAATGGAGCACACTGAGAAAGTTCAAAGAAAAGCAGTGTGTTTTGTATTATCGCAAAATAGGGGTAAGAGTGTTACTGACATGTTACAGGATTTGGGGTGGACATAATTAAAACAAAGGTATTTTCTTTTTGGTGGAATCTTTCCATCACTTACTTTCTCCTCCAAATGCAAAAATATTTTGTTGATGCCAACCTACAGTGTACAGTGCTTAAATCTGACAAATTTGAATTTGAATTTCCTGTTATACCATAGTTTCATAGGAGGTCACGATTGGCATTCTTGAAAGCCATAGGCATCTAGCAAACAGTCAGAACCTCAAAATGGCCAAGATGTCACGGACAAGAACCACAGTTATCAAAAGTCTTCACACTGGTGTTTGCCTACTAAAATAGTTCTTTCAGGTACCCGAGATCGACTGTTTATGATATTGTGACCAAGTATAATGCTTCGGAGAAGTCTGGGGAAGGTTCTGCTAACCCGGCCAGGTAACCTCATTTGAGGAAATGCATGTAACGAACTGCGGCAGTCGTAGAAAAGGCTCAGGCCCTGATTTCAGAGGATCTAGGGCAATTGCTGAGGAAATAAACGTAAGTATGTCAGCGAGCGAACAATGTGTCAGATGGCAGAGGAGGGCCCCATACGAGCCATTTAGTCCAAAACTGGCTCTCGGATAACGTTGATGTGTTCTGGTCAAAGGAGTTCTGGCCCCTGAATAGCCTGGATTTTGAACTGCCTCAATTACTATGTTTGAAGCATAGTCCAAAGAGTGAGGCACCCTAATGTCACATTTCTACGCACCGCTATTGAAGCCGCATTCATGAATGTGGACAATGTTGTATTAAAGAGTGCGTGTGATGACTTCAGGACAAGATTGGAGGCGGTCGTTGTGGCTGAAAGGGGTTACATCGAGTTATATTACTCTTGAAAGATACTACTACTTACATGTAAAAGGATTTTCATACTCATTTATATTTTGTTTTAATAAATTTGCGTTTAAGAAAATGTTTCATTTGTCTGGACTTATGTGCTGCAGCCTGTATATAGGGAGAAATGATCATCATAATAAAATGAGCGAAATCAGAGCTCACACGGAAAGATATAGGTGTTTGTTCATTCCACGCACTTTTAGAGACTGGAATAATAGAGAATTATTGTGAAGGTGGTTTGATGAACCCTCTTCCATACACTTAAGTGTGATTTGCAGAATATCCGTGTAGATGTAGTTGTAGATGTAAAACCTGTATTACAGTAGTAGTGCCTTCTTTCGTGTTCTGCTTTGGATAATTTACACCACTGTTATTCAGTGTAAACTAGACAACATTAAGATTTTTGTCCATAAGCAGTAGTCTGTTAGCTGCAAATCACTTGTGGTGCATGTACATAATTTTTCTTCATGACTTGCTATGTTAATACTGTGCCCACAGACAATGGGGCTGATCGTAGGAATAAATGGAGTGAAATTATTTGATCTTGTATGTTTTAATGAAAGTACTCCACAAGTGGTGGAACTGGTGAGTGCGCGTGCAGCTGTGGGTGTGGGTGTGGGTGTGTGTTGGCAGGTGGGAGGGGGGGGGGGGGTTAGGAGTTGAATATTAAAGAATTACGATGTACGTACCCTAGCAGAAGCCATCTTCAAATAACAATATTCGATAGTGCTATCTGCCAGAAGTTCATGGAGAAAATAGTCTTGATAATAATGTGATGGTAGAGTCACAGTGTTGAGTTGTGTATCTTTTAAATATTTGTGTAAATGGGTAGATAAAAAAATCCACTCACCAAGCGGTTGCAGGGGAACACAAACAGAAAAGGAGGATGTCAAATTAAATACATTCCAGCTGTCAATTTTCAACCTTATTTTATTTGGCAACCAGTTTCAGCGTTTTATTACAGCATCTTCAGGCCCCTGACTGATGTGTAGGAAGAATTTATCTTGGTTGTGTTCAGAAACAGAGGCCATCAATACTGGTATTAGTAGATATTTGCTATAGTGATCCAGGATGGCATAGTAAAACACTGAAACTGGTTGCAAAATAAAGTAAGATAAAGTAAGATTGAAAATTGACATCCGGAACGTATTTAATTTGACATCCTCTGTCAAATAGCTGAGTCCTGCAACCATTTCTAAAAAGATAGACGTACAGGGAGAAATAGGAAAGGGTTTACTGTATCTCTTTCCCTAAACCTCTCCAGTCCATTTCCTTCACCCCTCTTCCTTCCCCTTCAACTCTTCCGTGAAAAGAATGAGCCACTGGCTCCAAAAGCTTGTAAAAGTTAAACCCTTTTGTGTGTGTGTTCCCCTGCCACTGCTTCGTGAGTAGATATCTTATCTATCCATTTACATTTTATTGTCAATAATTGATTATTTTCGTTGTTATATTTTAAATATTTATGGTGGTTCTTATGAAATTTTTGTGAAAGTAATGCAAATACCGGCCTTTCTGAAAAGTTATCATTAGATCTTTTCAAAATACTGAAGTTGCAGTTGTATCCAATGATACGGTCACACAAGCGACCAAGTGCAGGTCTCATTGAAAAGGCTAGTAAGGTTACCTGAGCAGCGAGACAGTCAAATCCATCTCTGGCCCTTCTGTTTAGATTTTCTGCCATTTATCTAATTCCAGACTTGTACCTTCAGTAAGGCAGTGGTCCTTACCAGTCATCATCCCTCTCCCAATGGTATAGTAGCCAAACACTAATGACCTTGTTGCTGACAGTATATGAAACTGGGATTCTGTTCTTCCTTCCTGCAATACTAAACAAGCAAAGCCATTTCCAGGGGCTCAAAATTATGCCCAAAAATGAATTCTTTAGCTTTTGGGAAGAGAAGGAATTGTGTAATCTGCCTGTATGGTGAATGTGTAATTGTCTAGATTTGAAACTTCATAAAAAATGCTTGTATTTTGACCACCTAGTGAGCATTTACATTGACATTGTGGAACAAGATCCCACATATGCACGCTTTTGGTCATTTGTGAAGCCTTAAAAAAGAAAAGAAATTGTGTGAGGAGGGGATGTCAGCATGTTGATCTGTGGTTACTGCCCTGCCACCTTCAATTGTGACTTTTGTGGTGCCCATTTGCAGTGAAATATGTGCACCCCCTACATCCAGACATTTGGCTGCTGCTTCATTTCTAGATATAAGTGCTACAGCTATTTTGTCAATGATCAAAACTCTGAATATGAGTTTCAACTTGCAGGAATTACAATTATTAAGCTTATGTTGACATTACTCCAAACATTGAACCTTTCATTCCTGAAGTACACAATGTGATACTAATGGACTGCAGACTTATCTGTGATGTGTAACATTGTAGAGTGAGTTACTGACCCAATGCGTACTGTGCTGATAGATGCAGCATGCTGCTTCTTCAATCATTCTCCAAACATAAATCCTGTTTTCTGTGATATCAGCTATTGTTCAGTGCCCAGTTTAACTTTCATCTCAAAGAAAAGTTATTCAGTATCTAGAATCACCAAATGAATCAAAATTTGTGTCTGCAGAAGGAGAATAATCACCAAATATCAAAAGTTCTCACTTAGAGGAGTTAAATGTGCTCACATACAGTTCCATCTCATAAAAAAATTTGGAAGAAAATACTCATGATTTAACTTCTCTGTAGATGATATTAAATAGTATGTGAAGCATATCTGAGAAGTCTTGTGCACTGCCTTCAAGAGTCAGTCACTGAAACTTCTTACATTAACATGGATTCTGGATGTTGCTGTCATGTTTTTCTTGGCAGCATACATAACAGTGAACATAATTCAGTCATTTTTCCAGAGCAAGGTGACACAGTGATGGACTAGTGTACAGGAACATAGTGATTCAAATTCCCATATGGCCATCCAGATTTAGGTTTTCTGTGATTTCCATAAATAGCTTAAGGTAAACACCACGACAGTTCCTTTGAAAGGGCATAACCAATTTCCTTCACCATCCTTCCCCAAGCAGAGGTTTCATCCATCTCTAATTTTGTAGTTGTTGACATGATGTTAAACACTATCATTGTTTCTCTTGTACAAAATTTTGATTACTTGACTCTTTGGCTTGCCACTGTGTGTATGGTCCACTGCTGGAGGTGCTGCCCTCATATGTCCACAGTCCCGTCCTGCATGCATCTCCAAGAGCAGACCTTAGCCAGAGTGGGAAAGCAGATTCTACACAATTCATCCAGTGATCAGTCTTCGGTACCACTTGATGAAAGCGACAAGTGAAGTCACCGAATTATTGTGTGAAGAAGACAACAATATCTGGCACTATACCCAACAACTCAAAGATGTTGGCAAATTGCCTGGGAAGCCTGAAAAATTTTGGAGTAACATTTGTACGTGTGGCACAATTAGTTTATGAAGTTGAGATAATTGCACACTAGCACTTTGACTGCGATTGAGGACCCTTCATTTCTGATGTGCAATCATAAAATGCTTTAACTTGTACACTTAAAAAAAACATTTAAATTAACCAGAAGACAGTTTCAAAACAATTAAATACATTTCGGTCACCTAACAGAATGCTATCGCAGGCATTTAGCTACCTCAGGCATTTAGCTACCTCCTACTATGTAGAATACTGGTGACAAAAGTGAGAAGAAAAGGATTACTGTGTGCTTCAGATACGTAAAAGATTATCTCAGTAAGGCAGGTTGTGAAAGTTAGGGATCCATGTTTGAGGTCAGGTCCAGCACAGAACCAACTTGTCACAAATATTAATTGCAGTGTGTTCTCTGTTGTATAATAAAAATACATTCTCTCAGTCTGGTAAAGATTGAGAATGAACGAGGTGCTCAAGAGGAAAATGATCGACCCTATCCTATGGTGAATACAAAATTGGCAAGGAAAGTGGAACGGTAAACAGCTACAAAACATAATTTCAGTGAACTGAAAGATATAAAATGAATAGGCTAGAGTGACACACTGAAAAGATGCATTTTAGAGCTAGTTCACAATACTGTAGTTCAGGGAAACTGGTGCTGGCTGGAAGGATTGAAATGACTCATGTGGACTAGCTCATTCTTGCCTGTTATCTGTTAAGTTGCCTCACTTTCACATTGCAAACAAGTCTAGCAATCAGATTGCAGCACTACAGTGGGCAAGCAGTCCTTTTCTTAGCAGCATATTTTTCCCATCTTTAGCAGTAGTTGTGTTAACAACATGGAGGGGGTGCAGTCAAGGTATCACTGAATTATGTGGTTTTTGTAGAAAGGGGATATGATATATTTGATTCTGGGAATTTCAGGGTACTAGTGGCAGTATGTGAAGAGCATTTGCTGAGTCATAAAATTATTTACATCTGATAAGAAGAGGTCCCCAGGGGTGGGATCGAGTTTTTGAAACCATCTTTATGGTGATATATGTAATGGTCTTCGGTAACACATCCTGAGGTCATTCATCCTGTTTTGTTTATGAATAATTGATGAAAAAAAGAACTTTTTAATTTTGTATGTTTTAGAGCCTTAAAATTGACACCTGCACATGTAGTGGTGGTGGTGTGTAGTAGTCAGCATTTTAGCCTACTGTGCTGAAGATTGTGGGTTCAAATCTTGTCAGGTGTTTGAAATATTTTTTAAATTTTTAAATAGTTATTTTAAATACCTTTTTATTGTTATTTGTATTCAATTAATTGTTTTCGATGTGATTTTTTAAAAATATTTAGTCCTTTGCACGTCATTTTAATCATTTTATTAACTTTTTCATTTGCTCTTATTTTTTATTCCAGTCATTATGTTTGCATTTGGAACCTTTGTGCATTTAATTTTAATTATTTTTAGGTACTTATCACAATATTTATGCTGATCTGTTTGTAAAAAGAAAGAAAATATATACTTTTCTTTACATACAAGATCTGCATTTTTTCAGTTGGTAATCATTATACAAAAATTTGAAACACAAATTCCTCTTGCGCTATGGACAAAAGACTGCAGATGAAGATTTAAACAAAATAAGGGATTCACCTTTATTACTTGACGAACTACTTTGTTAACAGTGCACATGATAATCAGAGACTGATGTATTATAGTTTCCAATTTATTGGTATTGTTTTAAACTTCAAATTATTGCTTTGGTAATTGATATAGAGTATGTCATTGCTCAATAACCTTGTTCAACCAGTTGTTTCCTTCCATATTTATCATGGAAACTGCAAGCCGCAGTGAAAGATATTGGAACTTTGTCATTCTACACTGCTGTGCAAGACTTACGGATGAGGGTAAATTTTGCATAATGTGTCACTGACAAGTAATGCAGCTCGATAAAACTTGGACCATAAATAAAAAGAACTGCTTCAGTATAGTACTGAAGGTAACTAGAAGAAATACATTTTGAGAAAAGCAGAACTGACACTTTTATTCTAAGACAGTAATTAAACTGAAGTCACCACAGTTTATGGTACAAGGTCCGGCAGAAAAACCTCCCCTTTAAGGAAAGCTAATAAAAACAAAACCAAATAAGGTAGAACAATTTTATTTATACTAAATAAAGGTACATATTATGCCATTTTAGAAAATACTCTTATGGTCTTACTTTTTAAATAAAACATCCCTTAAATGGCTTCCTGCACTGTCGACACACTGATTGAGTCTTTCCCTGAAGTTATTCATTACTCTTTGAGTCATTTCAGGTGGAATAGCTTCAACCTCTTGTGTAATTGCTTCTTTCAGGGCTCGTAAAGATTGTGGACATTGTTATAAACTTTTGCTTTTAAATAGCCCCAAAGAAAGAAATCACAGGGCGTTAAGTCCGGCGATCGTGGGGGCCAGCCAATGTCTCCACGCAACGAGATCACATGTCCAGGAAACATTTCCTTCACCAATGCCAGTGACTGCCGCGCTGTGTGGGCTGTAGCACCATCTTGCTGGAACCACACGTTCTCTATTTCACCAAAAAGCTCCCTTAGTTGCGGTTGGAGAAAGTCGCGGAGCATGGCACAATAGCGTTCACTGTTGACGGTTAAATTCCTGTCATTTTCTTCGAAAAAGTAAGGACCGATCACTCCGGAATTGTAAACAGCACACCATACTGTTACTTTAGGGCTATGAAGTAGTCGTTGATGAAGTTCTTGGGGATTGTGTTCACACCAGTACCTGCAATTTTGGCTGTTCACTGTTCCGGCAAGGTGAAAGTGTGCTTCATCAGAAAAAATCACAATATCGTTGGGACGAATGTTCCGAAGAAGGTCTTGGCACAAACTTACACGGACACCACAGTCTCGTTCACTCAGTTCCTGCGTAGTTACAAGTTTGTAAGGATGCATTTTAAGATCTCGATGCAAGATTCTTCTCACACTTCGATCAGATATCCGTAATGCTGCTGCATGCTTTTTAGCGGATCGTCGAGGAGATTGTTGAACTGAAGCTCTAACTGCATCAACATTTCCGGTGCCTGTTGCAGTCCGTGGTCGTCCAGGTGGTTTCCTTTTTAATGCGGAACCTGTCTCATGAAAGTTAGCAACCCAAGAATAAATTGTTTTCTTATCGGGAACAGGGTCCCGTCGTCCGAGCGCAAAGCGAACGCGAAAAGCACGTTGAGTATTAATAGGCGATTCGCCATTTTGAGTAAAATCTTCCACTACGAAGGCACGATGTTCACCAGACCACGCCATGGCGTACACTGAAAACGGCACGTAGGCAGCTACTTAACGACGTGCCTCCCCCACCACTCTGCTCCTTCTACTGTCCGCTGCACGTTACTTTGTAATCGGGGAGTTTTTTATGCCGGACCCTGTAGTTTCGTGGACCTTACAAAAGTCGCGACATGGTTCATAATAGGGTGTACGATCACTGTGGACAGCAATGCATGCTCTGTAATGTGTTCTCATGCAGTCCACAAGGTTGGTGATGAATTGTTGTGGTAGAGCATTCCATTCCTCCACCAGCGTGGATGATAGCAGGTGGACGGTCGTTGGTGGATGCGGACATGATGCAATGTGTGTCTCCACTGTACCCCACACTTGCTTGATAGAGTTTAAATTGGGGGAACAGAGAGGCCAGGCCATTCATTGAATATCCTCTCATTCCAAGAGCTGCTCCACCTGTGCTGTTCAATGCAGTTGCCTGTTGTCCTGACTTCACTTTTATGGAAAAGTGAAGTCAGGACTGAATACACCCCTGAAAAGACATACATGGGGAAGGAATACAGTGTCACTGTGACATTGACCAGTCAGTGTACCATGTTCAGAGTGTTGAAGGTCAGTACAACCATGTAATTTTATGCCTACCCACACTGTAATACTTGGACCACCAAAACATTTGTGTTTGACAGTGTTCGTGAGTGCAATATGTTTTCCCACCTCTCGCTGTATGAGAGTACATCCAGTATCACTACCCAGACTGAATCTGCTCTCATCTGAGAAGATCATCCGACCACACTTCTCATTAGTTCAGTCCCTATACTCTTGGCTCACCATCACAACAGTGCTGTCGATGTGTGTGTGTCAATGAATTACACTGTACTGGTCAGTGGCCAAAGAGACCACCCTATTGCAGTTGCTGTATGGCTGTGGAGTGTGAGATTGTGTAACTTGCTGCCCTATTAAATGTTGAAATTGTACCTGCTGTTTGACATGGGTC
Source organism: Schistocerca cancellata (assembly GCF_023864275.1). NCBI lineage: Eukaryota > Metazoa > Arthropoda > Insecta > Orthoptera > Acrididae > Schistocerca > Schistocerca cancellata. The sequence continues at coordinate 753,012,842 of NC_064629.1, read as the reverse complement.
CTGTCTTTCCTGATGTACAATTTAACAGTCATCTCATGCTGTAGTTGACCATGGCCAATCACCACCTCTCCTTTGGGAAGCAGTGCCTGTGGTTCAGAATGCCCCTCTCCCCTTGCTTGCATGTGAAACATGCTGGTAGCAATACCAGACTCCCAGGCTACACTCATCACACTTCACTCTTCTACTAGTTTCCCGATGATTCTTTTCAATTTTAAGTCATCCAAATGTTGTAATGAAAAACACCACCACAGTGCACAGTAACTGCTTGCTGATTGACACACAGTGTTTTCCCCGTTCCTTCAACTGCTTTGTGTTGTGGGGCCAGCCCCATTCGGTGCTATAGTCATGCTGATCTCAAGCCGTGTGATGTCCAAGTTCCTGTGCATGACTGGGAGACCTCTGGCAAATGCTACTGCATTTTCACTCATTTCCACCAAGTACTTAATATATTATGTTACTTTGTCTCATCCTGAAGTTTTGCAGAGCAGTGTATATACCAAAAGAATCAATTAAAACCATGTTAAGAACCAGGTGTATGTCATATCTTGGCAGTGAAGTGCCAAGGGCATTTGCAAAGTAATTGTTGTTGTTATAATTATCATCATCATCATTGTGTGTAGGGGTGGGGAGTGGGGAGGCACACATTCACGGTTTGAACAGTGAGCTTCTATTTCCATGATTGAGGATGCACCCCTGTAGTTAATCTATTTTGCAGCACAGAGATCATCCAATTATAATTTGTCACATGGCATGTAGGTTCATTGTGCAGTGTGTTTCATTCTTTTTGTTTGAAAAGTTTGCTTGTAAATGTAAACTTGTTGTTGTACACATTTGATTATGGTTAATTTCTTATTTTCAGTTCATTCTGGATGTGAGATTAGATTATCGCATCAGTTGTTTACTCTCAATTTTTAAAAGGGAGTTTGATGAAACTGAACGGTCACCTGACACTAACATGCCCATTGGACAAAAAAGCATTGATTTGGAGAGAATAGGAATGCAAGCAGAAGGAATCTTTGGTAGCAGGTATGTAACTCTGTTTTGGTAGTCTGAATAATGTTTAAGACTCAATTAAACTACATCAACTGACATTAAGTCCAATATCAAACACTTGTGTAGTGTAGTGCAAATGAATGGAATAATCCATTTTTGGTCACATCAGTTGAGGTGGTGCAATAATGAAGTAACTGTACTAATTTCCAAGAGGAGTGGAATTGAAATCTCCACCCAGCTATCCAGAGTCATGTTTTTCATGGTTTCCCTAAATCAGGGGCAACCAAGAATTTGGCTCGTAGCTCGTACCCAGGCACGAGTGCCAAAGTGCTCAGCCTAGCTTCACTCTTCCCCCACCACCGCACCATGCTGCCAGAATGTGAGATGAGGGAAGAGGGGAAAACTGCAAATACACTGCAATCAAACAGCAGTGCTGTTGCACTGCTTAAGACCTGGTTTTATATTTCACATTTCTCAACAACATAGGTCATAAACAAAACAAATTTTCAGTATTATTTAATTATTTTTGCCATGCTGAAAACTAATATAATTTTTATCTGGTACAAACTGCCAGCATACAGACAGGTGCAGACAATTTCACCGAGTTTTATACTCTAGCTGCCACGTAATCGTGATTCATTTAGCTTCATAACGCAAAAAAGGTCTTTCACACAATATGTTGATTGAAATATTGTAGCACTTTTGTAACCTCATTATGAGGACATTGAAACTCTGCCTGTAGAAAGCAATGTAGATTTGTCATAACTGGAATTACTGTGCAGTCAGTCAGTTACATCTGCACATGCACAGGGGGGGCTTTCAACTGCAATGGCAAACAGTCTCAAAAATGGCTCAGAAACATATGTAAGATTGACAATGTCCTCAAAATCATTATAAAGCTATCCTTGTTATTATTTCTAGGCCATAATGAATTCTTCAAACTTCTAACTTTTTTTAATGCCAGTGAACGGAGGGAACTGTGCTATCTTTGTCGGAATGCGTCCCTTCTACAATGCTAGTTTCTGTTTATTGTGCCCCCATCAAATCAGAAAGACATTACCTTGCAATGTCTTACTATGGGCAGTGTGGAGCCAAGTCCACTTGAAATATGAAGTCTTCACTCAATTCTGCAAGTTTTAATTTCTGTCCCTGCACTTCTTTTTCCTTCATAAATTCAACAGTAGCAAGTTTTAAATGGAAAAGTCATTCCAAGCATGCCCTTGGCTTAACATATGTACTTTATAGTGAAATATAAAGTCTCCATACTCTTCTTTCAATTCCCTTGAAAACTGTTGCAACTGACAGTGGACTAATGCTTATGACTTCCGAAATTTTACTATTCGTACTACCAAAAATTTCTTCACGTGCTTCAGTCCTGAAGATTTAGTACAAAGTGCTTTTTGATGTACAAAACAGTGAATCCCATTTGTCGATCTTTGTAATTTTCTGCTCTTTCATTGTCAACTAAATCTTTAAATTCTTATGTGAAACCTAATGTGAATTGAGAATTCTGATCCTTCTCCCATCACTCCCATTCATTTTAAAGGATTCTGACAATAGATCACTAGACTGCCTCCTTTGTGCAAACAAGTACTGGACCATCGAACGTCCTCAAGATGACGAACAAACAGTGGAGGTTAAACAGTGCTGACAGCATGATTCTTCCAAACAAGAGATTTGTGCCAACCGAAAAATGCCACACCACGATGCTAAATGAAATGTCGTGCTGCTCTGGGTGCTTTCGAGAAAGTCTGAACAAAGCTGAGTGAAAGACTGGGCTTGGCCCACCCATGGCTGGCACATGCTGTACATGTGAAGGTTGGCATGCCACGGTCGGCCCTGCCGTAAATAATGTCAGGTGAATGCCGGGCTACAGCTGATTTCCTTCTCAAATCTTCCTCAATTTTGTGTTTGTCCTCCATCTCTAATGATGTCAGTGGTAGCGGTATATAAAACTTAAACAGCCCTTCAATTCTGACTCTTTTTTTTGTCTGAGGCCCCAGTGTGTGAAAAGGGGAACTTAACACACTAGCAGTCAGAAGCAGCAATTTTCTGCAAAATAGCATGAATTTTATTGGAGGATAAATGTGGTTATTTTGAAGGAAAGTAAATATTTGTACATATTTATCAGCCAGTATTTTTATAGTATATTCTGCAGTGTTGACATATTGCCAACATATTATATCCTTTACCTATTCTTCAACTCTTTTGCTCCAAAATAATAACTGGTTTGTTTAAAGAATAGCCCTTTCATCATTGGGGTTTAACTTCAAAAAATATTTTACCGTCGGTTACTGCCCTGCATACTCTTTGAGGAGATAGCTTTAGACACAAAAAGAAAATAATCCAAGAATGCTCTGTAGGATGAAAATAAGTGTTAAAACTTCAAGCTTATGGATAATTGCATTAAAAGAGAAAAAAGCAGACTTGATAATTTTCTGCTGCAAGTGCCTTAGTTACATTTCCACCCCTGGTATTCCTGATAAACATGTCGCAAAAGAGTCATAATAATGTTTTATATGTACAGGCAAAATACATCTATGGAATTGTATAACAACACACATTGTTGTAAGAAAAAGAAAAAGAAAAAAAAATACAGGGTAGTTTCTGGAGATATTTAAATTTTGTGTACACACCGTCAAATGCAGTTGTCAGTACGTGTGTGTGTGTGTGTGTGTGTGTGTGTGTGTGTGTGTGTGTGTGTGTGTGGCTATAGTATTTTCGGGGTGGGGGGCATGAGTTATTGCAGCTCCAGCGTTCTCACAGTATGACATCAGATGTTCAGTTTTCAGCTACACTTAAAAACATACACCATGCAGAATGCAGCATAAGAAGTCACAGCCTTCCACATACCTCATAATATACATTGGTTTTCACCAATGATATTGTGTAAAGAAATGAGTATTTGTTATATGGTAAACAATCGGAACCTTTTCACATATACTAGGGGCGTTCAGTAAGTAATGCAACACATTTTTTCTCGGCCAATTTCAACTGAAAAGAATTCAGAGTTTTTTGTGGGACATCGAGGAAAATAGTTCCGATAGGTGGTGGCGCTATATGTAGCCTTCAAAATAGTGTCTGCAATGGAGGTGTGTTCCGAGAAGAGATGACACTGAGTTTCTTTTGCTGAAAAGTGGAGGACCACAGATATTCGTAGGAGTTGGGCGAGGCATCTGTCATCATCGCAACGAGGTCGTGCAAACCTGTCCGATCTCCCGTGTGCTGGTCGGCTGCGTGCAGCTATGATTCCTGCAATTTTGGAATATGCAGACACTCTCATTTGAGGTTATTGACTGATCACAATCAAACACCTCACTGTACAACTGAATGTCTTCTTTTGTAGCGCTGACACAGTCGTCCACTAGTTGGGGTACTCAAAAGTATGTGCCTGCTGGGTTCCTCGCTACCTAACAGAAGACCACAAAGAGCAACAAAATCGCTTCTGCATTACAAGGCTGATTATGACAATTTTTTGTCAAACATTGTCACAGGCGATGACATGTGGGTTCATCAATTCGAATTGTAAACAACACGACAATCCATTGCCACACAACCCCACCTCTGAAGAAAATGTTCAAAGCCGCACCCTCAGCCAGTAAAGTCACGGTGATGGTATTCTGCGACTCTGAAGGGGTCTTTCTGTTTGATGTACTCCCTCATTGTCCAACAATCAACTCTGAAATGTATTGTGCTGACCACAGAAAAGTGAAAAAATGACTTCACTGTGTTTATTGCCACAAAAATGCAAATGAAGTACTCCTTCTCCATGACAATATAAGGCCTCGCATCAGTCTGCGCACGCGAGAGGAGCTCACAGAACTTCCTCGGATTGTTCTTCCTCATCCACCCTACAGCTCCGATCTCGCGTCTTCTGACTTCTATCCGTTTGACCCAATGAAGGATGCGCTCTGCGAGAAGCAGTATGTGGGTGATAGGGAGATTATTGATGCAGCAAGACGTTGGCTCCAATGTTGACCAGTAAATTGTTACCGTGCAGGCATACGGGCCCTCCTAGTAAGGTGCATAATACCATCACATTATATGGAGATTATGTTGAAAAACAGTGTTTTATAGCCAAAAGAGTGGGGAATGATATGGTGTATTCAAATCCTAAATAAAATCAACCTGCTTTCAGGAAAAAAAAAAGGTGTTGCATTTCATATTGAATGCCCCTTGTAGAAACAAACCGAATGATGAAATTTTCTGTAATGCCATCAGATTAGTTGAAAACAGTACTGTCATCTAGCGAATATCAATGTTTACTTTGTAAATTTTGACAAATAGCTGGAGAATGCTTATACACAACTGCGCACGACAAGACATTATAATATAGACCACTTTTGCTTCATTTTTGCCAGTGGTCATTGTATTTATTGTGCGCATGTAATGTTCCATTCCTTTAGGTAATGACTTCATTGAGTGCGGTCAGTGTCCCTGAAGATGTTTCCAGCCAATTCATGATGGGGTTTTCTCTCTTCGTGTTAATATCATGCACCCAACTGTATTGTTCCATCATATCACTTCCAAATGCTAGTATGAGAAGGTGTTGTTACTTCCCTGATCTACTCATTTCTATGCAAAATGTGTACTTTTTATCAATTTAGTAAATTGATTAGGTACTGGCAGAAGTAAAGCTGTGGGTACCGGGCGTGAGTCGTGCTTCGGTAGCTCAGTTGGTAGAGCACTTGCCCACGAAAGGCAAAGGTCCCGAGTTCGAGTCTCGGTCGGGCACACAGTTTTAATCTGCCAGGAAGTTTCATATCAGCGCACACTCCGCTGCAGAGTGAAAATCTCATTCTGGAATTTAGTAAATCATCTGCTGCCGTGACGCTCCACCAACACATACAATCCCAGTAATGACTAATGACTTCATTCTCAGATGATATTTGTTGTGTCCATTAGTATAACAAGCAGGAAGAATGCTCTATAACACCTGTAACACTATAGAATGATTAAGACTTAAAAATATCAATTTACGATGTATACAGTATTAAGCATGCATAACCTTTTATCCTTGAGCGTGTATGCAGTCCCTCTCTGTTCCACTAGTTCTGGATTACAATATTCACTAGTGTTCAGAGTAGCAATAGTTAAGCTCGGCATAATCTGAGAGTAACCTGAAGATATTCTGAGGCAGAGTACTGAGCGTGATGGCTTAAAAAGGCGCATGGTCCAATCACACTTGCAGACAAAGAGTTGATGCGAGTTTGGTGGCGCTGCCCAGTGGCATGTGGTGAGATGTCTACAGCAGTGTCTCATGGTAGCTGGTATAAGTGTTTCTTCTGCAAAGATGTGAGCAGAATTATTTACTGTGTGTGGTCAGCGAAGACACCGACGATGGCGTGGGCACATATTCAGATGATCTCACTGTCAGTTTCACATCTTTACTGTTCCCTAGAATATTATTTGGAAGCGCAGAGTCACTCTGCGTGTTTGCTTCCATTTAAGAGATAGTAATAAATCTGTGGAACCATGAATGATAGAATTTTGTTGAACAAAACACACAAAATTGACATTTACTTTTCTTCAGTCTTTAAATAAATAACATCGAGCAAAACAGGTGGACTGTTTAAAGGAGAATTCGATGGGGAGATAAAGGAGAGAAAGACAAAACTAATTAGGGGCAGTAGAAAATAAAATAACGAGAAGCTCATTATCAGATCTGGGAAATTTACATTAAAAGTATTGAAGAAATTATTCTGTTGAAATAAAATAATGCAAGAATGTTAGACAATGCATACATAAAATATGAATTTGAGAAGGGTCGTGCAGTTTAAATGAGGAAAGAATACAATGAAGAATTGTAATTTCAGTGTACTATGTCCCTATGCATGCTTGTTTTATTATTTAATCAGTAGAGGAAGCATTGAAGAACAGCAATTTTATGTGATGGTAAAGGTATTTGTCTCAGATTTTGGACGCTGTTTTGAGACAGTATGCCCAGATGAAAAGTCACTTGGAAGAGAAAGAAATCGAGAACTTCTTCAAAGCATTTAAAAATACATATTGTAATTCATTCATTCCATTTATCACCATGTCACTAGTTTGTCATATTCATTTTGTCAAATTACAGTTGCCTCAATTTATTCACTCATTACTAGCATAAAAATTATTGGGATGTGTAATTTTATGGAATAAATAATAAGCACAAATCCATAATATTTTCTGGAACCTGCTCTCATGCTCAGTGCGTAGATGTGCGAGTGCTCCAAAGAAGTCTGTGAAGTAACAAGAATAAATGTTCTAAAATGCATTACATTCATCTGTTAGTTATTTTCTGTTTGTTGTAACAAGAAGTCAGTGACATTCAGTGTTTATCTCAGCACACAAGAAATTATGGCTTGATAACATGCCTACTTGGCAGGAATCTTGTATGAATGTGTCAATAAAACATACTATGTATGGAAAAATTACTGACACTATTAAAAGTCCCATCCAAGAACAATGGTTTGTTACAACACCACCACCACCACCACCACCACCACCACCAGCAGCAGAAGCAGCAGCAGCAGTAAGAATTGTAGTAGTAGTAGTAGTAGTAGTAGTAGTAGTATCAGTATCAGTACCATCTTATTCATCCGTTGAAAACTCTTACAAAGATATTGGATGGTTTGTGGTATTACAGTTTTAAGAACAAAAAATGTAATTCATATGTACAGACATTTATATACTTACTTATCTAGTTTGACATAGATGGGACAGGTAATTAGTCATGGTTCATGATCCAACCTGACATTTGCTTGAAGTAACTTGATGATTTCACTACAATCTAAATCGGGGTGGCTGGATGGGTTTTAGAGCCTCCTTCCTCCCAAATACAAGACCAGTCTGTGAAAATCATTGTAGCCTCTTTAGGTTCACCACTAGTTTACAATACTGCTTTGTTTATAAATTCTTGCAAAGAATGTATTTTGTAACATAAAAAGCTAGTATTGCACTGTTCATTCATTCATTTCTCATTGCCACTCACTGCCCACACTACACATGCTGTCAGCTGATACTGAGACCTTGACAAAGAAGTTTGGTTTACATTTTGTGCGCCATGGCTTCCCATTTGCTTGCTGAAAAACTGAGTTAGCATCCCTCCATTACGAGTAAGATGTTGGATTCAGAAAGAGCGTAAGATACTAGTAATAACCATTGCAGATCATTGGTGTAAGTTTTTCCAGGGACAATAAATTATAGTGTGAAATGTGTTGTGATGTGAAAGTGATTTTTTTAATTATTTACTTTTGTCACAGATAACATTATGCTCATAATACCACTCAGTTGGACTGTTAGAGATATTTTATAATTTGTTTGCAATGATGTATGTTTTAAACCACATATCGTTCTCCTTTATTTATTTAGTTTGTGGTTGAGTATGTGGAAGTATAAGCAGTGCAATTTTCATTCTGTTTAATAGTGAGGACTGTGCAGCCTTGGATTTGGATGGTGATGGAGGTAAAACATTTTTGAGGGTTCTGCTACATCTTACAATGCACGACTACCCTCCACTTGTGTCAGGTGCCTTGCATTTGCTGTTTCGCCATTTCAGCCAAAGACAAGAAGTCCTACAGGCTTTCAAGCAGGTATGAATCATAAATTGAGGATAGGCCTTATGATTTCTTGTTCCTCATGTGAATTTCCAATACACTAGTGCTGGTAGTCAATGTGATTTATGAAAACTATGGACTGTCAATATTTGGAAATATCAGTGTAGGTCTACAGTTCTCATAGCAGTGAAGCTTCATCTTCAGTAGAATGAAAAACCAATCTAATTTGCAAATTTCTACTTTTTATTCATTTGATAACTAGTTTCAGGCCAAGACCCATTTTCAAATCATCATAACATAGTTGAAAATGGCAGTTCCGAAAATATAAAAAATGTGCAATGAACATGTACAGTGAATACAGATAACAGTGCAGTTGCCTGTATATGCTGTAAATGTTCATTGCACTTTTTTGACATCTTCAGAAATGCCATTTTTTACTATGTTATGATGATTTTAAAATGGGTCTCAGCCCAAAACTAGTCATTGAATGAATAAAAAGTAAATTTTGCAACTTGGACTGGTTTTTTGTTCTACTGATTAACTGAAATTGCTGATCCAACCTGCTCCAGCATGCTGCAGGTTTATATGCTTCATTTTGTATGTGATGCTTAGGCTTTATATTGAGTGCACCTACATTAAGATGTGAATGTGGGCTGCATTTTTCATTTGTTTGTAAAGATGAGTATATACGTAGTGGAGTCAGTGTAAAGTTTAATAATGCCAGATGCTTCCAGCTCACCCAGTGCCTGTCCTTCCACACATCATTTTGTTGAATAATGAAAAATGTTTTTCGTATACTGTTTCAGGTATTTCAAACAATATATAGAGTAGCCTTAAGAGTTGTACGGTGTATAGACCAAAACTTAACCAATGATTGGTGTCGTAATAAATATTAGGCTTTTGTCAGCAGGATTGTTACTGAACTTGGTCTGGAAAGTTCCAAACTGTGACATGGTTTGAATTCTCTGCTGTGGAGTCTTCTTCTTCTTCTTCTTCTTCTTCATCATCATCATCATCATCATCTTGATCCACTACTTCTTCCTGTCCTCTGTAATGGTCTGTTAACCTATTCCCCACTCCTCTTTAAGCAATTGTGCATTTCATGTCTGTCAGTGATAGCAGAAACTTATATTTTGTTTCAGCTTGACAACACATCCAACAATGTTTCTGCTTCAAACTTTCACAGTCTTCATATTACAAATATTATCAAATAATAACTTTATATTCACTACTGACTTCTGCATCATGTTAATGTGTTACTGCCTCCCTGTGAACATCCTTATGTTGTTAGCAAGTGGTTAAGAAAATTTTCTGTCTGTCAAGCAGTGACTAAATAAACCCCGTTTGCTGTCACTACTTGCAATTTAAGATATAATTCTCATAGCATACATAACTGCTATAAAAAATATTAATGTATTCTAAATTCATTTATGTCCTTTCATTTAAGATGAATAAAACTCCATTGCAAAACACTTTGTCTGCTGTGGGAGCTCGTTTGTCTGCCTTGTGGTTGAGATTTCAATTTGAGTGCCATCAGTACACATTCAGTGGTTTGTGACATTACCCATGTTTCTATTACTGCAGTGAGAAATCTGCTTGTTTGTTCAAGAACTATTATTTTCAGCAAGTGCATTATTCCTCATTGTCCACTACCGTAAATAATTTCAGTTCAGCTAACAACAAATATACTTTTCAGGATTTTTACCCTGACTGAAACACACTTTCTCCTTTAATGCTCTTTCCCAATACAAATTTCAGTGTTGTTACACCATCATCAGTAAGTTGTAAGTAAAAGATGAATTACGTTTGACGGGTGAAGCACAATAGATTCATATAGCAGCAACTATCTATGTTATTTCCAACATGACTTTCATACCCAAAAATTATATTAGTTTATTTCTGTTTTTTATCGCACTTCAAATGAAATAATTTTTCTCTTTGTCCTTCAGGTGCAACTTCTTGTGTCTGACATGGATGTTGAATCTTACAAACAAATTAAGTCAGACTTAGATGTTTTACGCCAGTCAGTGGAGAAGTCTGAGCTGTGGGTTTATAAATCTAGGAGTTCTGAAGAGCATGGGAAGATAAAAAGTAAAGATGATGATGACGAAACTGTAAGAGAGAGACAAGGAGCACCAAAACAGACTGCACCTGCTCTGGATCCTTCAGACAGAAGTTCAGCTATTGACTTGGATGTTGGCCCACCCCTTCATCCAGATCAAGCTGAAGAATACAAAAAAATTCAGCAGGTATTGATATAGTTAATTTTTGCTTATAAGAAACCCACTTGCTCTCATCATTTGCTGTGACAATGAATTTATTATGATTCCAGAACCACTTATTTTTTCTATAAGGATTACAAAATTACTTGGAGAGCTTTAAGTGCTTGTAACATTGCCTTCATGTACTAAATGCAGTTTCTTTGTGTTTTGTCCACGTTCTTTAACAGCTAAAACAGAAACAAATTTTATTTCATTAGTATTCAATATATTAATCCTATGAAATTACATATGTAATATTGCTTGTTGCACAGGATGGCCAAAGTAAAAGTGACCCAAGAAGGAAGTGTGTTCATAATTTTCTGACAATGCAATCTAAACAGCAAAGAAACCATTAGAAAATTATCAGAAACAATACAAAATCCTGTAAACATTGCTCATGTAAAAGATAGACTGCAGCAAAGTCTGACAAAATTGTTATGCTGGTTTTCTGCATGAGTGGTGATTAAAAGATATTATCAAAAAGGACATGAATCTTTATCCTTACAAATTTTCCATCACATGAGTTAAAACTTCCAAAGTAAACTGCACATGTTCAGCTCTCTTGGTGATTTCTAGATGAAGTAGTATCAGATCATTTTGACTCTCTCTCTCTCTCTCTCTCTCTCTCTCTCTCTCTCTCTCTCTCTCTCTCTTCTCTCTTTTAAAAATAGAAAGCCTTGGTTCATTCTTTCTGTGTATGTGAATTCAAAGAAAAACACCCTGGTGCATTACACAGTCACACTCAGTTAGTTAAACAGTCAATTTGTAATGTTAAGATAAGTGTTCAGTGCACTATTCCTGGGGCAGTTTAATTTGGACCACCTAGTACATACAGATATTAAAATAGACACCATATTACCAAATTTTCTGAAACAGTTTTTCGACATCTGCTTAAGTAGTTGGGCATTCTGACTACTGCTTCACAGTATATATTTTATTCCCTCATGACGTTTGCTGTAAATAATCCACTACAGTTCAAAAGGAACAATGATGTACATAATTACAATACCAAAAGGAAAAATGGCATTCATTGCTACACGTTTGATGTGTCTTTAGCACGGAAAAACATGCACAGTGCTGCAACAAAAAGTTTTGATCAATTACTGATTGATATAAAATATCAGACAAACAGCAAAGTAAAAGTTGGAAAAAAAAACTGAGAAAGTTTCTTCTATAGAATAATTTCTGTTATTGTAAGGTGTAAAAGGTGGCAGGTAAGAATTTCTAACTCTCATGTGTTTTTTGAAAAACCATAGAAATATCAAGACTGTAACCATATTTACAAATTAATTTGTGATGTGAATGTACAATGACTCATTTCACATCATTACAATTTATTGTGCAAAATGATCCATGGAACATGAAACTAACTAACTGAATTATCAGCCCTTGACCACTTAAATACATGGCTCCAACTGAGGAACTGTGTAATCTACATCTGCGTCACTACTCTGCAGTTGACCCTTAAGTGTTTGGCAGAGGGTTCATTGAACCACTTTGACTCTTTCTGTACTGCTCCACTGTTGAATAAGACATGGAAAAAATGAACACTTAAATCTTTCCATCTTAACTCCTATTTCCTGTATTTTGTTATGAGGGCCATTTCTACAGGTAAGAGTGCACACAATACAGTGAAACCTTGCTTTTACAGTTTTTAAGGGACTTCAAAACAACGATGTAAAATGTGGGAAATAACATATTAAGCTGTAAAAGTTACATATGCACTTTGGAACTCCAAGATGAAAACATCACCAAAAAAATCCATAAGATTATCTCCGAAATTTGGATCACAGAGAAAGTGCCAGAGGAATGGAAATGTGCATTGATCCATCCATTACATAAAAAGGGTGATAAGTCAGATCCAAACAATTACAGAGGCATTTCGCTAGTACCAGTTACATACAAAATTTTCTCTAAGGTGCTATTAAATAGACTAGAACCACAAGCAGATCTGCAAATTGGGGAATACCAGGCAGGCTTCAGAAAAGGGAGATCATGCATCAAACAGATCTGGAACTTGAGAACACTTTTGAAAGTCAGACAGGCAAGAAACACTCTAGTTACCTTTGTAGACTTTAAAAAAGCATATGATTCCATAGACAGACAGACACTCTTTGACGTGCTGGAAGAATATGGTATCGACAGAAAAACCAGGGCACTTATACAACAGACGCTTACAGACACTACCTCCAAGATTAAGTTCATGGGAGAAATTTCGGAACCCTTCCACATACACACAGGTGTCCGACAAGGAGACGGGCTCTCACCAATCCTGTTCAACATGGTGTTAGACAAAATTATCAAGCAGTGGGAGGAACAAGTTAAAGGAATACAGCTGGGAAGAACACGTGAAACCAAAACAATCATAAAATGTCTGGCATTTGCAGATGATATAGCCATACTCAGCAATAATACACAGAAGGCAAAGGAAGCACTGGAATGCTTGCATGAAATAGCTGCCAAAACAGGTCTGCGGTATCTTACGAGAAGACACAATATATGGAACGACAGACCAAAAATGTACACACCATGCATACTGTATATGGATCCGTAGAAAGAGTCGAAAAATTTAAGTATTTAGGGGAGTACATACAAATGGGAGGATCAAACAAGGCGGCTAACATGGAACGAACGAAGAAACTCCAGAAGGCATACAAACTCACATGGTCACATTATAATAAGAAAAGCATATCGAGGCAGGCCAAACTTAGGCACTACAAAACAGTTGTATTACCAGAAGCATTGTACGCGTCAGAAACAACCACAATTGGAGCATCAGGCATCATAGACACAGAAAAAATAGAACGCAAAATTCTCAGAAAAATATTTGGACCAATTCACAGAGATGGCATATGGATGAAGCGACCTACCAAAGAGCTGTACCAGCACACTGACAGATTAACAGACGCGATCAGAAAACGCAGATTAACTTTCTATGGGCACATACAGAGAATGGACAACAACCGACTTACAAAGAAAATTTTTGATGTAGTAAACAGCTCAAGCAAGAAAACAAATTGGTATCATGAAATAGACGAAGACTTAAGGCAGATAGGGATCAACAGGCAAATGATAGGAGACAGGAAATACTTCAGAAACAAAGTTAGGAGTGCAAAATTTATTGTAAAGGAGAGAAAGAAGACAGGAACATTATGGACAGAGCAAAGGAAACAGGAGCACAGCCAAAGGATGAAGAGATTTTGGGAAGAGAAGAGGAAGAAAGGAAAGAAGTGAAAATTGTGTCATCATGTGATTTTCGAGTTCAAACACTGTCCATAAGGGCAACAATGAAATGAATGAAATATGTACATAACAGGCATCAAAAGACTTGTCAGGGACTTGTTTATTGTGTAATGAAGGTTTATTATCTAATAAAAACCGCTGATGTAACTGGAACTGATAACTGTCTGGGAAGTAGGAACATTGGACTCAATTTCATACGTCATAATCGATGTTTTTGAAAGCCTGCAGCTGTCATTCATTACTTAAGTAATGAAATACTGTACTAGTTACGTATTTTTTCATGCTGAGCTCGACACATTTTAAGAATTTTTTCTCATTATCAAGTGCAAATATTTAAATAAGTATTTTGTGTGGTGTTTGAATACGTGTCATGCACTGCAGTCTTTTTGCTGCCCAGAGCCATACCCAGGTATTTTTTGCGCCCATGGCAGAATTGTCAAAGCTTGTTTAGATTGAAACTGCCATCTCTATTTATTAGTTTTTCTGTTATCATTATTTTGATAGACTTTTTTTCAAGTTGGGTACGCCACTGATATTCATACTGCATGCAAAGTGTGTCACATTCACATGGAATGCAGTACACATCTGTTTTTTGTAATTATAGATGATCTTCACATTACAATGAATTTCAAAGTTGAAAAGTTTTAGTTGAAGGGAATGAAATTCACTGAATGCCATGTTTGTGTAGGAGCTGACCAGTCTTCTTGGATATTGGGCCAGCATAAGGTAGACAGGAGATTGTTGCATTCAACATTGAAAAGTTTTAGTTGAAGGGAATGAAATACACTGAATGCCATGTTTGTGTAGGAGCTGACCAGTCTTCTTGGATAGTGGGCCAGCATAAGGTAGACAGGAGATTTTTGCATTCTCTCCTCTCTTTTCAGTCTCAACCTGTTCCCGAGGGATTCTTCATTTTGTATTATAAAATGCATATTTTAACCATTAGCTATTTTTATTTTAAACCCAAATATCTACCGTTTTCGGTCTTGGACCATCTTCTCGGATGAGGGCTAAAATGGTTTAAGCCACCATATTGCATTAGTTCAGTACTGCTCTGTATACATTTGGTATTCATGTGTTTGCTTTTAAAGCCCTGTGTCATATATTTACATTCATGTCATGCACTAGACATTTTAAATAATGACTAATGCAATATTGTGGCTTAAACCATTGTAACCCTCATCCATGAAGATGGTCCAAGACCGAAACTGGTAGCTATTTTGGTTTAAAATAAAAACAGATGATGATTCAAATATGCACTTTATACATTACTTAATGGCTGTTGACTGTCACTCGTCAAAAATGTTGATTCTTCATTTTGATGGAAACGTCTGCTCAACTTGGTTATCTGAGTTCCCATGACTTGGAAACACAATTCATGTGTGTTGTGATTCTTTGGTGAGGCTCTTCTTGTCTGAAAGTGTTGGAGCTCTATGGACTGTAGTCTTTAGGATCAAGATTCTTTGTGAAGGATGGCAATGGCTCGAAGTGTGAATATAGAGGTAAGTGTACATATGTTTTGTATATACACTGTGACCCAAGGATCAGTCCATTCATCTCTTAACTAACACTTTAAGGAAAGGGAGCTAGTCCTCTTTCTCAAGTTCCATCATGAATTTTATATTATGATAGGTAGAATTTAAATGTAACATAAACTCAAGTCTTCTGCTACATGAGGTGACACCACAAATGTGTCATTTGTGTACCAGTAGAAACACATGTTAACTTAGTGGATTCAGGTACATTTGTTTCAAAGTTTTCCATGTATAGGTTCACTATGGCAGGCAATAATGAACTAAGCATTGCTGCACCATCCATTCGTTCCTAGAATTTTCCATTGAACAGGAAGTAAGTTGATGTCAGAATGTGCCTGTGATACAATCTTTGAAATTCTCAGTGATTAGATACAAGGAATCAGAAAGGTGAGACTCTCATAAAGAGAGGGAGACTATGTTGAAACTGGTCATAATGTCTGTATCCTGTAGTCTTAATTGACAGAGGTGGTCTACAAAGTCAGCAGACTTTAGAATGTGATGTGATTCACTTCCCCACACATTCGCTGAGATTGTGTTCAGGTATTTTACCAGGTGGTATGCAGGTGTGCCAATATTACTAACAGTGGCTCTTATAGGAGTTTTTTTATTTAAAATTTCAGCTTTTGTTTTACTGTCTTCCGTTGCCAGTCTGGCCTTGCAACAGAAGACAGCAAAACGAAAGCTGAAAATTTAAATTTATCATTTGAGAAATCTTTCACACAGGAGGATCGTACAAACATACCGCTGTTTGAGTCTCCTACAGATTCCTGTATGGAGGATATAGTGATAGACATCCCTGGGGTTGTGAAGCTGCTGAATGGGTTGAAAATAAATAGATACTCAGTATGGTGCAATAAATATTGAGTGTGTGAGGGAACCTTAATTTAAAGAGGAGTCTACATATGATAGCTGTTCTGAGAACCTGTGTTGAATACTGTTTGAGCACATTTGACCCTTATCAGTGTAGGAGCCTCAACATCATGCGACTGAAGTATAGGTTTAAGCAACTTTTTTGGGAGGGGGGGAGGGTGACACCAGCGTGCATTTCGTGTATTTCCCAGATGGTTGCCCTGCATGACATCGATGAGACAAATTACAGAGTTGAAAATGAACTAAAGTTACTGGGGAGAGGAAAGAACTCTGGGCCTTATGAGACTTACCTTGTTAAATTCTGTTAGTTATGTTAAATAACTGGTCTCTGTTTTGGCCGTAGTTTATTGGAGATCCCTGGAGCAGTAGAGTGTCCCATGTGGCTAGAAATGGCAATGGTTGTTCCAGATGTTGAGGATGCTCAAATCAGTGGCAGACATTGATAAGCTGGGTTCCTCCACACAGCAACAATTGTGTCCCCTCCCATCAAGAAAGCATAAAAAATTAAGATATTTTTAAACAAATAAAAATATTAATTAGGGCTAATATTTTATTTGTATGATGTGTGTATAATCTTTTTCTTTCCAGCATTACTTTCGAATTAGGGATTACCTACTGGTACGGCGCAGTCTGTGGCGTCTGAGTTACAATTCCTGTCCTGACCATGCCATTCCATAGTATGTCAAGACCATGCTCCATTAATTAAAAATACCGTATTAATAACTATAAAGTTTTGAAGTAACTGTTGAACATAAATGTACAAGATTCCAAAACTCACCAAATTCACTGTGAATGAAACTTGGGTTCTTAACATATGCTTATAATTTATGTGGTGGAACATACTTTTCATCTAAACACTTATCTTAAATTCACGTTATATCCACAAAGGTAGAGTACAAAGTCTGGTGCAGTTGTTGACAAAGTATCCAAATCCCACCAAATCTTAAAGTATTTTTCCAAAATGTGACTTATCCAAGCCGATCCAAGCTGATGCTTGTGCAGCTGGAATATTTGTTAAACATTTATGAACCAAAATGTGTGTGTGTGTTTGTGTGTGTGTGTGTGTGTAAATGTATTGTACACACCATATAGCAAAGATGCTGAGGCACCGAGAGGCGCAGCAAAAAGACTGTCGGGAAGTGAACTTTTGGCCAGTGAGACCTTTGCTAAAAAACACACGCACACACACACACGACTGCAATCTCTGGCAGCTGAGGCCACACAACATGAGCAGTGTGGCCTCGGCTGCCAGAGATGGCGCGTGTGTGTGTGTGTGTGTGTGTGTGTGTGTGTGTGTGTGTGTGTGTTTTTTTTTTTTCAACAAAGGCCTCACTTTCCGACAGTTTTGTTGTACCTAACTGCGACTCAGAATCTCTGCTATATGGTGAGTAGCAACTATCCTTTTCATAATATTGTGGCATTCCATCCTGAATTTGCCATTGTTTGAAATGGGTTGTACACATTGTTATATAACAAACAATGGTTTTCCAAATAGATATACATTGTGACATCACAAAATACTGTAAATACAAGTAACATAAATACATCTTATTTACGATTCTTAATACACACTGCCGCCTAGTGTTGGTTAGCTTCAAACAACTTCATGATTGTGTTATTCAGCTACCAGATGGCATAAATGTACACCTCCTATCATTAGTACAGATGTTTTATGGTTGGTTGGTTTGTGGGATTAAAGGGACCAGACTGCTATTGTCATCGGCCCCAGATGTTTATGTTACTCACTCACGTGTGTAGGGGCACAGATGACATGGTTGTGCATCGTCCCAATATGTGATTTTTCTAATTTAAATTCTCATCAATATGGACACCTAAGAATTTTGGTGTAGTTTACATCCTAGTAATACTTCTTCACCATGAGATACATTTATCATTGGTGTAGTGCCCCTATGTGTGCAAAATTAAATGTATTGTGTCTTTTTAAAATTGAAGGGGAGACCATTCACAGAAAACTGCTTAATGATTCTTTTAAGAACCTTCTTTAGTATTTCTTCTGTTGCTGTATGTTTGCTTGAATTGATTACAATACTAGTGTCATCTGCAAAAAGAACTAATTCTGCTTGTGTATATTAGATGGAAGATCATTTACATATTTGAGGAACAATGGCAGACCTATGATTGAGCCCTTGAGATCCCCGTATGTGATTTCTCTCCAGTCAGAATAATGTCCCTGAATACATTAGTTCAATTACTTATTTCAACTTTCTGCATTCTTGTTGTTAGATATGACATCATCCATGGGTTGTCCGCGCCCGGTAGCTGAGTGGTCAGCGCGACAGGAAGTCAATCCTAAGAAGGGCCCGGGTTCGATTCCCGGCTGGGTCGGAGATTTTCTCCATTCAAGGACTGGGTGTTGTGTTGTCCTAATCATCATCATTTCATCCTCATCAATGCGCAAGTTGCTGAAGTGGTGTCAAATCAAAAGACTTGCACCAGGCGAACGGTCTACCTGACGGGAGGCCCTAGTCACATGACATTATTATTATTATTATTATTATTATTATCATTATCCATTGGTTGTCTCTACCATCAGTCCCATAAAACTTCAATTTATGTAGGAGAATATTGCAATTCGCAGACTCAGATGTCTTAGATAGGCCACAGAAAGTACCAACTTGCACTATTTTGTTATTTAATGCTGGTAAAATTTGGTGAGTGAACATGTGAATGACTTTCTCAGTAGAGCAACTCATCTGAAATCCAAACTATGATTTATTGAGGATATTATCGTTGCTCACTAGCAGCACCATCTATTGGTTTTTGGTGTACTATGAAACGGACAGTACCATCTATTGGTTAGGCTCATTGGAATACTACGGTACAGATTAACACTACTAATTGCTGACAACATGTTTTACAGATGCAATAAATCCCCCCCCCCCTCTTGTTCTTTTAATTTTTTATTTTATACAGTGTGTATAATTACATTGACATGTCATCCCTTCCTTCCTTCCTTCCTTCCTTCCTTCCTTCCTTCCTTCCTTCCTTCCTTCCTCTCCCTCTGTTTTTACAGTATGTGTAGTTACATGGACATTTCATTGACACTTTTTTTAATATTGTTATTGAATACAATTTTCACAGCAGTGATGATATTCCTGCATTCCAAAGAACATCTTAGTAGAAGTTTAATGCTGGAAACAGGGAGCCTGGAAATGTCACTTTGTTTGCTTTATACATGATATTCGGTTGAGTACTTAATTTCTGAAGTCACAATGCTTTTGAATGGACATTTTTTCTCTTAGAGAACATATGTCCAAATGTAGCATTTGGTGAATTACCGCATCTGGAAAGAGGAAACATATTTGTCATTGTGTACATCCCACAGAATTGTCATGGAGTCATTTTTGTTAACTCTTTACATATCTTCCATATTTATTGGGAAACATTGCCATCAAAAACAGCTTTTAATTCCTAAAGGGATTATTGGGAATAACAACTTGGTGTAGTGACTTCCATCTCATATGAAATACTTCAGAAATGCCATGTTCCACCTGAACTGTTACTGAATGATTACATGTTTGTAGTCATTCATCAGTTAATTCATGTAAGTAAATAAAATGTGCACCAGCAATGATAAACCAATTCAATCATGGACATTCGTAAAATATGCATTTGGACCTGCCTAAATGCGAAGTGAAACAAGTAAACTGAAGATAGATGGATATGTAGTCCATGTTGATAGAACACAATTGCACTAGAACGAGACAGTCAAGAAAATTTCCATTTAGTCCACTCTTTAATTATTGTAGTCTCAGGGAGTCATATACATCTTTCAACTGCTTGAAGAGAATAAATATACAAAGACAGAATGCACAATATGTTATGGGTTTGTGAAGTTAACATCAGTGGTAAATAGGTTCTCAACAGATTTAAAATATTAACTTTGCAGGAGAAACTGATGTCATAGTTAAGTGAGGACAGCTGCTTCCCCCAACTTATATATTGTTTGAGCATCACAATATTAAAGTTCATGTAACACCAAGGTTTATGAATGATGGTCTCATTTATCATTCTAGTATGTACTTTACACTACATGCACGGGTCATATAAAGACAGTATTTTGAGGTTGTGCAGGAACTAAAATATGGCACTCCTGTGTTGCTTGCCAACAGTCAGAAACTATGTTTGCTTGATTTTAAATTTTGTACGAAATAATTTAAGTTTGTTTCGCACAGGTTTTCCGTGTTAACATAAATGTATTAAAACTACATTGTTGCTGTATCTGCTCTAATAATTACTTCTTGAGACACTAAAATGCCTGGTACTGCACCATATCTACTGTGCCTGACAAAAGAAAATGGTGCATCCAGAAGGGGAGGTGGAAATGAAATGAAACTTGAGAGGTTATGCAATGTTAGTTCAGTTATCACAAAATTGAATAAAATTTACAAAGAACTTGGCAGTATGAGCCCATTTATCAATATGACATTGCACCTCCTGTGGCCTGGATGCATCCCCTGACTCAGTTAGGAAGGGTGTCATAAAGCCTTTGTATCCTCTCCTGAGAAAAGTTGTCTCACAAATCCCACACATGTTCTATGAGGGACAGATCTGGGGATCTTGGTGGCCACAGAGTACCTCAGTATCAAGCAGAAAGTTCATAGGCACATGTGCTGTGTATGGATGAGCTTTGTCCTGTTGAAGAATGGCACAAGAATACTATTGCATGTGAGGTAATACAAAGGATGCAGAATGTCCATGGCGTACCATTGTGCCATCAGATTTCCCTCAGTCACTACCAACTGTGACCTGAACTCATACCCAATTGCACCCTATACCATGACACCAGGAGTAGCGTAACTGTGCCTCTCCAAAACATTGGAAGAATAAGACTTCTTCCAGAGTTGCCGCCATCCTCACTGACGATGGTCATTCGGGGAAGTGCAGAACCTCGATTCATCATAGAACACAATGCTATTAAGCAGCAGTATCTACTTCCTTGTCGCAGCACCACTCCAAATATAGCCATTTGTATTGTTGTGCTATTGACAACCTATGCATTGGGCAATAATTCCTTAGTCGCTGCTGTAAGTCTCCAATCAGTGGCACAGGATGATACAGATGTTGCAAGGAGTTCATTACTTGGTTTCGGATGGCAGAATCAGAAATGGAGGGGGTTACGATGTGCTTGACACATAATACAGTGATCCTTGTCGTGGTCAGACGTGGTGGACTGGAAGCTTAGAAACATGTACGTCTCCTCACATTTCCATACAGTCCTACGCTGGGACACTGTCTGGTCTGAATGCCCCACAAATCTGAATATTGCATTATTCAACCAGCCAGCCAAATGGAGGCCCACAGTGAGGGACATTTCAAATTCTGTGACTTGCTGATAGCAGTATCTCAAATGAGTATGTGAAATCACCATGTCCTTCCCAAAGATCAAACATCATGTGATGATGTGCGCTCCCCTGTATACCTTATACCTTACCAGGCCTGGTAACAGCTGTAAAGACAAATAGCACTAATGCACTATAAAAGGCATTTTTCCTGTTGAAGAGATTTGATATTCTAATCTTTTAAGTACCTGCTGATCTTTGTGTGTGTGTGTGTGTGTGTGTGTGTGTGTGTGTGTGTGTGTGTGTGTGTGTGTGTGTAACACAGCTAAAATATGTCAATGTTTCTGTTTTAGATCCTCATTCGAATGAACAAGCTGTGCACTCAGTGTTGTGCAGGTGGTGTGCTGAAACCAAGAAAACACGAGCAAAGGTTGTTGCGGAATGTAGGTGTCCATACTGTTGTCCTTGACCTCCTCCAGATTCCTTATGACAAAAAAGAGGATGTAAGAATGAATGAACTCATGAGATTGGCACATGAATTTCTGCAGAATTTTTGCCTTGGAAATCAACAGAATCAAGTTCTTCTTCATAAGCATCTTGATCTGTTCTTAAATCCAGGAGTAAGTGAGATTTCAAAATTTATTTATGATGTCACTACCAAAAAGCTTTGTCTGTTTATTTCTCTGCAAGTGATAAAAACTAGCTTAATTTTTCATGGCATTGGTAATTTAATTTTTTTTTTCAGATATTGGAGGCACAAACAGTATGCAGTATATTTCAAGATAACTCTACTCTTTGTAATGAGGTCAATGAAAAAGTGATACAGCATTTTGTTCACTGCATTGAAACTCATGGTAGACATGTTCAGTATTTAAAATTTTTGCAGACAATTGTTAAAGCAGAAAATCAGTTCATAAGAAAATGTCAAGATATGGTCATGCAAGAGGTAAGTAGTTTGTGTAATATCTGTGTTATTATTGCTGAACTACTTGATACTAACTGCTTTCTACGTTGGCTATAAAGAGATAGCTCTACTCCTCTTCACTTTGACCACACGTAGTACAGGTTATTTTTTTTCTCCAGTCCTTAGTCTTTTAAAGTGTATGGAGCCTTGTATTTTTTAATACTATGTAAACTTGTCGATAACACTGCAGCAGTAGCATTCTTCCAGTTTTGTTCCATAATTAATATGATTAGTTTTATCCACTTAAATTCTTCAGATAGTAAGTACTCATCCTCTTTGTCATCAACTAGAGGTGAAACAGTAATTGTAATTACCAACATTGTATTTCATAACCAGCTCTCTGTGAAATATGGATAATTGATTGAATAGTACAAGAAGGCAATGTTAACTTTCTCAAAGGAATGGGGAAAAGAAACGATCAAGAAACAAGTTAATTTAAACAGTTTTAATGTGTTGCTATAACACAAAAAGGCCTAGTTTTATGGAATAGTGCAGGCAGACTATAAATACATCAAAATGGTGACAATTAGGTCAGCATGAAAGTCAAGTATAGCATATTATACAGATGAACAAACCATCTTCAAGGTTGTGAGTCATGTTTTTCACACAAAGAATTGCTTCAGAATTGCAACTGAATTATTGTTCCCCTGAGAAATCCTCACCACCTGGTAACCCTGCAGTCAAAATTGGCTTGCATTGAGGTATTATGGCCATACAGTTGGAAAAAATTGCCAAAAATTCAACCCACAACAATTAAAAAAAAAAAGAAAAAAAAACTACAAAGTTATAAAGTTGAACCATGAAAATGATGTTAACAAAACATGTCGCAACCTCATTGGTCAGACACTCTATATGTCTTTAGACATAAGGACTAAAACACTTCAAAGAACAAGTGATGAGTGATGATGAAATTAGCTGACTGTTTTTAAAGCTGCACATCACACCAGTTAGTGGGAAAATATATGCTATGAAGAGGAACTTCATGCTTGTGGATTTGACTGGCAAGAACCCCACACTTGGCTGTTCTGTTTATTTATTGTACATGTAGTAGGAAAATATGTTTTGTTACTCTGTACGATAACTCAAATCCAGATATCGTCAGCTTTAAAACTAAGTGCTAAGTCAACATGTTGTGCAGCGAACTGTGACAGCTGCTGTACATTATATTTCTTGTACTGATATCATCATAAATTTTTTCAGAGCATATATTTTGAACCGTGAACTCTGCAATGTTAACTTGTAATGACACTGGACAGTCATTGGCTCTGTAATGACCACCTCTGGGAACCAGGATCCAGCTTTCCATCAACATGGACAGAGAGAAATGATTGAGAATTTTCTACAAATGACAGATAGTAGTTAAATTGCACACTTTCCACATGGCAGCTGGATTTTATGCTAAAAGCTCCATTTGTAAATTGCTGAATTTAGTACAATATGTTGCAGTAGCATTGAAATAAAGAGAAAGAATGAAGCATAAATAAGACATGAAAGTAACAATCATTCTAACTAGTTCTGAAGAATATGTTTGTAAAGACAGCATGGCTAATCCAAGTCTCCACAGTATCCTTTCTTTCAGGAGTGCTAGTTCTGCAAGGTTCGCAGGAGAGCTTCTGTAAAGTTTGGAAGGTAGGAGACAAGATACTGGCAGAAGTGAAGCTGTGAGGACCAGACGTGAGTCGTGCTTCGGTAACTCAGATGGTAGAGCACTTGCCCGCAAAAGGCAAAGGTCCCGAGTCCGAGTCTTGGTTGGGCACACAGTTTTAATCTGCCAGGAAGTTTCAGCATTATTATGTTAAAACTGCAGCTAATCGTTATTTGATTGGATAATAAAGTATACACAAGTATATCATTGCATTCTGAAAGAACTGTGAAATTAATGACACCAATATGCGTTCTTAGTTGATATAAAGTAGTCACCAAAGTTGCAGTTTGTCCTCCTCTTGAAGCTGAAATGAAGATAACTAAGCAGCACTTCTATTCAACCTATTGTATCTGACCCGTCATTGCTTGCCATTGTGTGTGTGTGTGTGTGTGTGTGTGTGTGTGTGTGTGTGTGTGTGTGTGTGTTCGTGTTCAAAATCGAAATATTTCCATGCTTATTCCTATTTTGTTCCCAGCTTGTGAATGCAGGAGAAGACGTCTTGGTGTTCTACAATGACAAAGCTTCATTTAACAACTTTGTGAAAATGATGAGATCAAAAAGGCACCGCATGGATGAAAGTGGTCCTCTCAGGTAATCCTTGAGTTTCAGCTGTTTTAAGCATTTAGTTTGCTACATATGTGCTAAATGCAAACCAAAGGAAATGGTGAACTGATAAGCATGTTCACAAGACAATTGATTTTTTTTAAGGTACCATGTGGAGTTGGTTAAACTTTTGGCGTGCTGTACAATGGGAAAAAATGTTTACACCGAAATAAAATGTCACAGTTTACTTCCTCTTGATGACATAGTGGCAATGGTGTCCCATACTGATTGCATTCCAGAGGTAAGTTTTGTAACTACTGCCTACATCATTCAAGGACTGTATTTATAAATTAGTTGCTCTTCAGTGTGATTGCATATTTTAGCTAGGTGTTCAGCCTCTCTCTATATCTTACAGTCCAATCTAATTGATCTCTGGCAAACATTTGCCTTTAGCGTAAATTTACAAATGTAAATGTGTTAATCATAATGTTTCGTTTATTCATTCTCTCTCTCTCTCTCTCTCTCTCTCTCTCTCTCTCTCTCTCTCTCTCTTTATCTATCTATCTATCTATCAATATCTATCTTTCTCATGTTTGAATGTAAATTCTTTATTACTTTGATTTAGGTTCATGACTATTTTTCATCATTTTACCTTTTTCTTTCAGTTTGATTGATGTCCTTTCTTTCTTTCTTGCTGTGAGTATTTAAAATATGTTTCTTTCACAGGCATCCCATCCCAAGACTTTGAAGTAACGAATTGAGGTTTTTGTGTGTCATTAACACCTATTGTGTTGTTGAATTTTATGCAGGCATGTTACATGTGATTCAGTTGTGTTCACTCCGTTTCCCAGTCCCTCTTCCCTGTCACTTTTTCACCCCTGCTGCTGGTTAATGACAAATTAAAGGTTAAATGTGCAGGGTTACAATTACTGAGCTACATGAAATAAAATTGTAATAACTTCTGAAAGGTTTGCTTTAGGACGTTCAAACGGGATCGTTGCCTGTAGGGCATGATGGGAATTGTATGGTTTGGTGTAGTGATAAAGCCTACTTTCATTCGGATGGGTTCATCAATAAGCAAAATTGGTGCATTTGGGGACTTAGAATCCACATTTCGCAATCGAGAAATCTCTTCACCTTCAACGGGTGACTGTGTGGTGAGCAGTGTTCAGTCACGGAATAATCAGTACAATATTCTGTGATGGCATCGTGACTGCCGAACGGTATGTAAAGGTTTTGGAAGATTATTTCATCCCCATTATCCAATGTGATCCTGATTTTGACAAGATGTGGTTCATGCAAGATGGAGCTCGACCCCATCGAAGCAGGAGAGTGTTTGGTGTCCTGGAGGAGCACTTTCAGGCCACCATATTCTCTGGATCTGAACACATGCGACTCCTTTTTGTGGGGCTGTATTAAAGACAAGGTGTACAGCAATAATCCCAAAAATCATTGCTGGGCTGAAAACAGCCATTTAGGAGGTCGTTGACAGCATCGATGTTCTGACATTTCAACAGGTTATGCAGAATTTCACTACTTGTGCATACTACATCATTGCAAATGATGGCAGGCATATTGAACATGTCACAACATAAATCTGAATCTCTGTAGTGTTGTGAAGTTTACATGTTGAATGAAGTGGGTGCACACCATAGTTTGTAACTAATGTACATTTTTTCTCCCCCTCATAAAGTTCAACAATTGTCACCGTGTAAGTAAGTCTTTGAGCATGTTGTCCTTCTCTTCTCCGACCAGAATCCTCCCTCCCAGCACTGCGTGTACCAACTTCTTTCCTCCCTATCACTCTTTTACTTACTCTCTACGTAGCAAGCTGTTTTTCCATCCTTCAGTGAATGTGGACTTGGGCTCTGAAGTGTGAATTTCCCCCAGTACTAATCTACTAGAGTAGATCTTATAATCTTAAAAGTTTAACTAAAAAATGAACAGTAATGATTGTATTTTATAGGAAAACAGTTTTAACTGTAGTATATATTTTGTAAGCATTGATTAATTATTTTCTTTAGCGGCAGAGGATGGATTTCATTGAATTAATTTTTGTATCTTGGTGTTTCAATATGTTGAGCTAATAGCATGCTGAATTTTTGTCAGTTGTTGTTTGCAGTACTGATTTTTCTTCATATATACTTTTTCTTTGTGATATTGTTAATAATTTTATTTCTTGGATTGTCCTATATTATCATTTACAGTATGTAGGCCATAATTTAAATGCTGATAATGCTCCCTGTGTGTGTGTGTGTGTGTGTGTGTGTGTGTGTGTGTGTGTGTGTGTGTGCGGGCATTATAAGCTGTAGAGACAAATGCCATGCGCTAATTCTTTAGTTTACTGTCATCATAATTGCTATCCTATTCATAACAGAAGTTCAGATGTTGATGCACTGTAGTATGCGTGTTTTAACAGCAAATCTGGAGCCTCAAAATTGACAAAAAATTCTAGAAAAAAATATTCTAATAACACTACAGGTGTCATCAAAATATTAGAATGAAGCCAGCTCAATATCACCTCATTCTTCATAGTTCTCCAAATGTGAATGTCAAGACAACTTAATAGAATGACGTCACATGTTGTGTGATAAATAGGGTCCAAGCAGGTGAACACTTAACAATGAGGTAGGCCACGCACTTGCATTGTTAAATCTTCAAGAACCCAGTGAAGTCACTTTTCTGAGTGTAGGAGACTAAAATATATGAAACATTGTTACCAGTGTATTACACACAAAGCATTTCTAGTTATAAGTCCGTAGTAACTGTTTCATTCTCAGCTTTGCCATTCTTTTAATCTGATACATAATGGAGCAGCATTCATTGCATAATATAGCATGAAGAAGTGACATAATGAACCAGTTCATGCAATATTGTAATCTGATTTGTTAATGAGTTAGTATGGTGTTGTTGTTAATTATAGGAGTTGCAGAAATCAGCAATGTGCTTTATTATAGCAGACGTGATTCCTTGTGGACATGTAGTTAGGTACATGTTCCAGATATCAGTAGCACAACTTCTTTCAAAACGGTGTTGAGCGAGTCTCCTTATACATGGTTTGTTTGCATGCTGGTCCTTAACAGATTACTATATAGCACACTAGTTTAACCCTCAAGTGGGCGCGCCGTTTTTTATAACATGAGCGGACGCGCGGCGTACTTTGTACAGATGAAAAGAATAGGTTTCCGTATGTTACCCAGGTAAGTCATGATCAAAATCGTGGTTAAATCTTAGTTTATTTAAAGCAGGAGAAGATAAACTTACATAATATGTAACTACTGTTTAATTAAACAATAATGAAATAAATTTTCACTGTAACTCTTTTTTGCCAAGGACAGCTGTTAAAGAGATAGTAATGACGCATTCGAACCATCAAGCAGTGCAGTTGCATCAGATCTTGGTCAGCTGCTTATTCGATCACTAATTATCTCGTAGACAACTGCCTCAATGTGGGATTATGTTGCTAGTTCATAACTGGGGCCATTTTTTTGAACTGATCGTAAATTTTTTCTCGCCTAGCTCGCATTGTATTTTATATTACTGATGATCACTTGGACGTACACTGACACAATTTATCGCTGTGTTACCTGAAGCAATACAGAAGGAATAGGTATAGGTTTGCAGTTGTGAAACAAAAATGGAACTGCACAAAACCATTATATTTTTGGTTGGCGCACTTTATATACAGGTGCACCCGCTTGAGGGTTAAATTTAATGAAGTAAACATACTGTGCTATCTGTGTTTCATTAAATATTTGTAGGTGGCCTACAAAAGTTGCAGGTATCTTCTGCGACCTAAGCAAAGCATTCGTTCAGTGAATCAGTCCGTGCTGCTCCGTAAATTAGAGAGAGATGGGATCAGTGGGAGTGCCCTCCAGTGGCTGACCTCATATTTGACAAACAGGAAGCAAAGAGTTATAATAACGTCTAACTCTGAAAATTTCTCATCAAAATGGGAAACTATCACACTAGGTGTTCCCCAGGGCTCGGTTTTGGGACAAATTCTCTTCCTGTTTTATACAGGGTGTTAGAAAAAGGTACGCCCAAACTTTTAGGAAACATTTCTCACACACAAATAAAGAAAATATGTTATGTGGAGATGTGTCCGGAAACGCTTTATCTCCATGTTAGAGCTCATTTTAGTTTCGTCCACCTACTCTCAATGGAGCACGTTATCATGATTTCATACGGGATACTCTACCTGTGCTGCTAGAACTTGTGTCTTTAAAAGTACAACACAACATGTGGTTCATGCGTGATGGAGCTCCTGCACATTTCAGTCGAAGTGTTCGTACGCTTCTCAACAACAGATTCGGTGACCGATGGATTGGTAGAGGCGGACCAATTCCATAGCCTCCACGCTCTCCTGACCTCAACCCTCTTGACTTTCATGCCATTCTCCAGGGCTGCATCAGCGCCTCAGGGATTCCATGCGACGGAGGGTGGATGCATGTATCCTTGCTAACGGAGGACATTTTGAACATTTCCTGTAACAAAGTGTTTGAAGTAACGCTGGTACGTTCTGTTGCTGTGTGTTTCCATTCCATGATTAATGTGATTTGAAGAGAAGTAATAAAATGAGCTCTAACATGGAAAGTAAGCATTTCCGGACACATGTCCACATAACATATTTTCTTTCTTTGTGTGTGAGGAATGTTTCCTGAAAGTTTCGCCGTACCTTTTTGTAACACCCTGTATACATGATTTACCCTTAAACATCAATGCAAAGTCAGTCCTATTTGCAGATGACACTTCAGTGCTGATTGAAAAATATAGCTCTGCAGAAATCACTGACTGTGTTGTAAACACATTGGATTCTCTGGAAGCCTAGTTTCAATTAAATGGTCTGAAACTAAACATTACAAAAACACAACTCATACAATTCAAAACAAAACAATCTAAACCAAGTGAGATTTATGCCCTAGATAAAAATGAGAAGATAGAACCAGGAAGCCCAGTGAAATTCTTAGGAGTAAACTTGGATGAAAACTTAAGCTGGCAGGCACACTCAGAATATTTAGTTAACAAACTAAATAGCCTTTCTTTTGCAATGGGAATGTTACATGATGTAATAGACATGGACAAATGAAAAATTGTTTACCATAGTTGCTTCGAATCTGTCATCAGATATGACATAATTTTTTGGGGTAATTCAAGTTATACGGTACAGATATTAAAACTTCAAAAAAGAATCATTGGGAAGATGTGTGCCACACATCTAAGAACCTCGTGTCATCCATTGTTTAAAAAGCTAAATATTTTATCTGTCCCGTCACTATACGTATTTGAAATTCTAATTTTCCTGTACAGTAAACCTGAACTTTTCAAAGAATTTCACTTCAAACACACTTACACAACTAGGGAAAAACAAATTAAAGTCCACACCGATTCTATGACTCTTCAATACATGAGCATGAAAATATACAATAAATTAAAGGGTTGTGATATTCTGAACATGGAAATTGGTCATCTAAAGAAGAAATTACATGACCTCTTAGTGGAGGAGTTTATGGGAAAAAAAATTGAACTGCTAGAAAATTGTTTGATAACTGTACTTGTTATTATTTTTAAACCTGTAAACTAAATCCCTAAAATTATATACTGACATGTCTCCAGAACAATAGGTCACATGATCTGAATATTGTATGTTATGAGATGAAATAAATCAAATCAAATCAAAGCAGGTTGTCCAGAATAAATAATTGCTGATTAAATTGAAAATTCAGGAAAATTCGGTTTGGTGGTATTATTATATAGAGGCTTAAATGCAAGCTTGAATTTATCTTTTTGTTCCCTGGCAATATGATTGAAAGGATAGATGGCTATTCACAATATAGTGGAAATGTTGCTTCACAGACAGGCACAAGAAGAAGACTGGTAAACAATAAGCTTTTGGCCAAAAATCCTTCTTCTGAATTGGACAAAACACACACACACACACACACACACACACAAATGTAACTCTCACATACATAACCACTGTTTCTGGGTGCCAGCGTGTGTGTGTGTGTGTGTGTGTGTGTGTGTGTGTGTTTGTTTGTTTTGTAATTCAGAAGAATGCTTTCTGGCTGGAAGCTTACTTGTGTACCAGTCATTTTGTTGTGTCTCTCTGCGACTTAGCATCTCTGTGACTTAGCATCTCCGCTATATGGTGCATAGCAACTATCCTTTTCATAATATTGTAATATTACATCCTGGATTTCCATTGTTTGATTTAATCTACCCTTTTAGTAATATTGTCATCATTCTGTCCTGGATTTTCCATTGTTTGATTTTCTTTTGTACACTCCTGGTTATTCTATGAAACACATATTCATGTAACATATGCTTATTGTATTTTAACATGAGGTCTGTCAGTGATGCACAACACCACATGTATTATCTGCTGTTGAAGATGGTTGAACACATTTGTGGCGTGCATTTGGAAGTTTTACAGTGCAATACACCATGATGCAAACTGCATGTCGTGTGTTGTCTACCACTGGAGTTGTATAGAGCATCTCCATGATACTTTCATGCTTATTAAATGGACCTGTGGTGGAAAGCATTGCATTTCTTTTGGATTTTCTCTATTTTGTTTTTCTGTCCTATCTAGTACAGGTTGTAGAACAAAAAGCAATATTCAATGAAAGGAAGGTTTTTAAGCTACCTCCTGTGTGGATTGACTACACTTCCTCAAGATTCTTCCAATTAATTTCAGTTTCATGTCTGGCTTACCTACAACTAGTTTTATGTTATTATTCCACTTCAGATTGATCCATACACTTACGTCTAGATGTTTAATGAATTTGACTGCTCCAGAGATTGTTCAGCAATTGTGTGATCATAGAATAACTGGTCTTTCTGCCTGTTTTTGCAAAATATGTTACATTTGCTTAGTTTGAGGGTGAACCGAATCCCTCTAAAATATGTTGATCCTCTGTAACTCTTCCTGCATTTTTCTGCAATTTTCTGCCATTGTGAGTTCTCTGTATACAGCAAGATCATCGACGAGCAGCCATATGGAGCCTTCTGATGTTATCCATAAGGTCATTTTACGTATACTGTGAATGGTAATGGCCCTGTAACAGTCCCTCAGGGCACATCTGAAGGTTTTTCTCTGTTAGGAATAAATTTGCTTGGAACTCTTCAGTCCAATTATAAAGCATGTTTGTTATTTCATCTACTCCTGTTTTGTTCAGTAGGCAACACTAAAGAATTGTATTAAACACCTTCCAGAAGTCAAGGCACATAGCATCAACCTGGGCTCTTGGTATTTACAGCCTTCTGGATCTAATGATGGAAGAAAAAGAACTGGGATTCACTATTTGCAGAAATCATGTTGATTCCTACAGAGGAGACTTTTAGTGTTTGTAAAGATCTGCACATTTTCCAGTTGCCTTTTCTCGAATGATTTGTTTTGGTTTATTTTCTATCCCACATTCACTTATTTCGACATCTATCATTCTTGATGTTCTTGTGACAGTTGGAAGCAGTAACTGCAGCATGATATTCCTCAGTGAAATGATTTTGCAGGAAAGAATGAAGTATTTCTGCCTTCTCTTCTGTCCCCAGCATTCCATTTGAATTTCATTGACTTGCAAATTGTCAAAGCAGCATCAAATAGAATGACCACGCACCCTTTCTGGAATCCTCCATTATGATGCCATTAGTGTCTGCTAATGTCTTGACAGATGGCTTTTTTTACTAATTTAACATAAGATCAAATCTTTTTAGGATTTTCTCTCAGATCTTTAACAGAATTTTATTTTCAAATTGTGTACTAATCATCTCAGAAGGTCAACATCGTTCAAAAGAGTATTAGAATTTTCATTCTTGTTTGTGTCCCTGTTGATCCCATAAGGCTTCAGCTTTATGGTGATTTGTTATCTTTACACCTTCCATTATTTATGTTCCATCCATGATTTTCCACTGCCATATTTAGAATGACAATCAGTACTTAAGAATTATTATTTGAATGTTTCTTGAGTGAACTACCTCCTTCATAGATAAATTATATTTACTTAGGATTCTTTTAATGAATCTCAGCCCAGAATCTGCCTTTCCTTCAACTAGTTTTATGTAATATTTCCACCTTAAATTGTCATCAATGTGTGCCCTTCAATATTTTACTGGTTTGACTCTGATCATTGGCTGACCACCAATGGTTGTATGAATCGATAATGAGTCTTTTTACCTATGTCTACACAATGTGTTAAATTTGTTTATAGTGAGCTTCAGCTGCCAATCTCTTCTCCAATCACTGATCCTTTGCAGGTCGTCTTTGCACTACAATTTTCTGGCATTGCAACTCCCTCGTAAACAATTGCACTTTCTACAGCAGCCTCGTGTGGGTCCCAACACAATGCACCACATCATTTATATGTATTGTAATTAGTGGTCATCCTATTAGAATTTCTTGGGCTTCACCAAAATTACTTTCAAATCTGATGATTTCTCCCACTGGAGAATGACATACAGAAAATTACGTTATAAGATGTCTTCAATACAGTTACTTAGCAGGCCGAATATTCCAAATGTTCATATGTTGTTCACTTGGCAGCAGTGTGGAACTGGAAATTAGAGAACACATGTCAACTTGTGCACCATTATCTGCTTCATTATGAATCTTTGAAGAAATGATGCAAGCTTAGTCAAATGACTCTGCTTGTCTAACCCATGTTGATTCCTTTAGAGAAGGTATTCAGTCTGGGTGCCCTGATTAGTATTTCCTGCCTTATTAAGTTCTTGTACTTCTGCTCAAATCCTTCGTAAATATTGACATGTTAAACTAAACACCCATGAGTTCCTCGCATTACTAATTACTGATAAAGATTAGTTAATATTCATATTAGACATATAAAATTAAGTGGCTTAGCAATTTAATAGAACAGTATAACATTCTTTTTAACCTTCCACAAAAATGAACTGCATTTCTTATCACTTTAAGCAATACTAACACAGTGATGAAAGCATTGTAATACTGCTTATATAGATGGAAGCTGAAAGTAGCTTCATCAGTATGATAGTGGTGGCTTCAGTTTTCTGTAAATATCAGTAAGTAGAATCCAAGAATGGGATTAACAAATACAAATTCAGGATGGTGAATTATTCCCAATTTCATATTACTCTTCAGATGTGAGCAGAGCCTCTTCAAAGATTCTCACATCCTTGAATAAAAAAACTTGCTATTAATTGTTAGGAACATGTTACTATTGAATGCAATGAGTTTTCATAATGTTCCAGTATTGTTTTCATAAAATTCTCATCGCTGTTTATTTATTCCGGATAAGGCATATTTAATCTAGGAGACTGTACTCATTATAAGTAGATTTCAGCCTGTGGTTAATGCAAATTGTTGTTTACTCAACACCCCTAAAAGAAATAAAAGTGTGGGGAAATAATTTGTTTTCATAATCCTCATTTGTAAACTAAGACTAACAATTTATTGTATACTTTTCAGGTAAAGGAAGCATATATTAACTTCTTAAACCATTGCTATATTGATACAGAAGTTGAGATGAAGGAAATTTATACATCCAACCACATGTGGTCTCTTTTTGAGAAGAGCTTCCTGGTCGATATGGGAATTGTTGCAAATTCAACACATGATCGAAAACATGCTGATACAGCTTTGGAAAACTATGTCATCAACAGTGTTATGAACATTATAACAACTTTTTTTAACACTCCATTTTCAGACCAGAGTACAACTGTTCAGGTAAATAGTTTTATATACTCTTCTTAGCTTCAGCTGTAAATTTTTGTAATGTGTCTTGGCTTGACTTCACATTACAATATAAAATGTGCTTGCTGTCAAAAAACTGCCAAGAAGTATATTTGGCTTATTTTACTTGCAGACAAGACAACCTATTTTTGTGCAGCTTCTTCAAGCAGCATTCCGGATATCTCAGTGCACATGGCTGAATGCAGCACAGAGATTTAATGTTGAAAATTGCATTCGTACTTTGTCAGAAGTGGGTAAGAACCTCTGTTATAGACAGTTGTGGGCATCATAATACTTCTATATAAAGCAGTATAGTCAATGTATTACTATCATTCCTTATGTTTAGCAAAGTACTCAGCATAAACTAAGTCTTAATATTGTTATTTCTACCAGTCACTAAATTTTGTTTCCCCATGTTATATTATACCCATCTGCATTGTAGATTTAAAATTAAGATGAGGAAGAAAGATGTAGTGGAGCAACATCATGGTTGTTAAGTGAGCACAGTTACTTCATTTTACCAGATACATTTAAAGGAATGATTGGTATAAATAATTCGTTGTTAGAAATGAGAAAGATAGAATTGATGATAAGCAATATGGGCACACTCCATGTACATAAGAAAATAGCTAGAGGAAAGTGTTGCAGTACTTAAAAAAAAAAAAAAAACTTGGAGTAGATGGTAATAAAATGGAGAACAAAAAAAATGAAAGTGGCACCAGTAAACACCACAGTTTCAGCATATACAGATACCAGAATTGTAATATGGACATAAATGGATGCCCAAGTAATAGTTCAGTTACATGTAGCATTTGTAGTATTACTGTTCTGGAACCAGACTACAGATGGTAAGCATCTACTATATTTACTATTTGCTATTCATTAGGATATTTTGTTTTCAGTGTCCAGTCGTTACCACTGCAGCAAAAAGTAGAATACATATCAGAGTTGTGCTGCCATAATAGAAAATAATTATCTGTGATAATATTCAGGACATAATTAACTTCTATGGTCACTGTACAAATTGTCATTTACCATTACATACTTTTGATAACTATTGGTGACACCTCTCTCCGTAACAGAAATTTTCAGTATTACAGTTTTTATTGTTATTGTATGATCTTATGTTTTATAAAGCAAGCAGAAGGACATTTTCAGTATTAAGTTGTACTATATTGCATTCTTGGTGTGAAATACTGCACATTCACATGTATAGATTTTATATGATGAATATGATGACATTTACAGGACATATAACTTGGATGTTACGACGATGTTTACAAGATATATAATTTGGACATTTAGAAAACTGTTATTCTGTTCTTTACTGTCTTGTATGGTATCTCCAGATGCAGCAGTATTTGATGGAGTTTTTGCTGTTGGAATCATACACTGAAATGCCAAAGAAATTGGTATATGCATGCGTATTCAATTATAGAGAGATGTAAACAGGCAAAATACAGCACTACGATTGGCAATGCCTACATAAGACAACAAGTGTCTGGCGCAGTTGTTAGATCAGTTACTGCTGCTACAATGGCAGGTGGTCAAGACTTAAGTGAGTGTGTTACAGTCGGTGCACGAGTGATGGTACGTAGCATCTCTGAGGTAGTGATGAAGTGGGGATTTTTCCCATACAGCCATTTCACAAGTGTACTGTTAATATCAGGAACCCAGTAAAACACCAAATCTCTGACATTGCTGCGGCCGGGAAAAGATCCTGCAAGAACTGGACCAACGATGACTGAAGAGAATCATTAAGTGTGACAGAAGTGCAACACTTTCACAAATTGCTGCAGATTTCAATGCTGGGCCATCAAAAAGTGTCAGCGTGTGAGCCATTCAGTGAAACATCAGTGATATGGGCTTTCGGAGCCAAAGACACATTCGTGTATTCTTGATGACTGCACGACACGAGGCTTTATGCTTCACCTCTTGAATCCATGGACCGTGCATGTCAGCAGGGACCGTTCGAGCTAGTGGAGGCTGTGTAATGGTGTGGGGCATGTGTAGTTGGAGTGCTATGGGGCACCTGATATGTCTAGGTGACATGTACGTAAGCATCCTGACTGATTACCTGCATCCATTCATGTCCATTGTGCATTCTGACAGACTTGGACAATGCAACACACCACACGTCCAGAATTGCTACAGAGTCGCTCCAGGAACACTCATCTGAGTTTAAACAGTTCCACTGGCCACCAAACTCCCCAGACATGAACATTATTGAGCATATCTAGGATGCCGTGCCACATGTTGTTCAGAAGAGATCTCCACCCCCTCATACTCTAACAGATTTGTGGACAGCTCTGCAGGTGTCAATTCACTCCAGCACTACTTCAGACATTGGTCGAGTCCATGCCGTCTCGTGTTGCAGCAAATGTGTTCACGGGGTCCCTACACGATATTAGGCAGGTGTACAAGTTTCTTTGGCTCTTCATTGTATGTTTAGGTAAACTAGATTTAACGTCTATTTCACTCAGTTCTGGCAGCAAAGAAGTTGATTGTTGCTTCTGTAAACATCTTCTTGATCATGATCACTTAGTGAACACTAGTCACATTCATGACAGTGTCAATATTGAACTGTCTTTGTGTTGCCTCTTTAAAAACTACTTCAGAGGTGTTTATCAAGGAATTCCAGTTCTAATGATTCTATTTTTGATGAAACATTAAACAGTAATTGTATTCTCTTACTATCAGATTTAATAGCAAAAAACTGTAGTTTCAGAATCTACCTCACTGATAAAATCTTCCATGAAGGTAAGAAATTATTCATTTTTGTCAAGACAATACCTGAAACCTGTATCTTCTTTTCTACAGCTAAAGGAAGAGGAATAGCTATACCATCTGACCTTGAAAGCCAAGTTTTGTCCATGTTCAACAAAGCAGCAATGTTATCGAGACAGACTAGCAAATGGTTACAGGCTGCAAAAACACCAAAAATGGAACGTTCACAGTCTCAGGTATCAGAGAGAATAATAATTATTAATTATAGTTTAGTAGTTTGATTTTCACTATAAGATGTTGTTATCCATACATTGAAAAGTTCTTTTTTCCACTCAAGTAATTGTTTGACTTTGTTTCAGCTAATGCGGCTCGATCGTAGCATTATAGAAGGGCTACAAGACATTGTATCGCTTTTAGAAGATCAATTGAAACCACTGGTTCAGTCAGAGTTATCACTTCTAGTTGATATTCTTTATAGACCAGAACTGCTGTTTCCTGCAGATACTGAAGCTAGGAAGCGATGTGAGAATGGTGGCTTTATTAGAAGGTATCAAACAATAATTGCTTGCCAAAGATTCTGAAATCACCAGTTTTGTACAAATTTAGAGTTATTCAGTTTTCATCGTGTATGGATATACTACAATACCTGTTCCATGTAGTGTTCAATAAGAGCTCTGTGGGGAATGGAAAGTATTACTTCAACTCCGTAACTGCTCCAACCTTTACATTGTGTTACCTGTAGATTTTGAACTCAGAACTGATGTTCAATTTTGAGCTATGTGATGCAGTGCAAAACAGTTGTAACATAAAGTACTCAAGTGCCCCTACCGAACAACTTAGCTGGAGTGAAATGGTCCCTACTGCAGTCTCTTTTTCTTCTTGAGTGCACTTACTACAGTAGATATGACACTAGAGAAAATATCCTACTGTCTCCATACCAACATAAGAAACAAGAAATTTTTGAATTATTTAGGAATAGAGAGATGACTCACTGAAAGGCAGAAGTGCTGCGATGTCAACAGACCCACAAACAAAAGGTACAGACCTTTGCCAGCTTTTGGAATGAAATTCATTTCTCAAGCTGCCGGAGAAATGTACACACAAACACACATTCTCTCCCATCCACTTAACTTAGTCCTTCTCCACCCATTTACCAAGCAAGATGGTGCAGTGGCTAGCACACTGAACTCGCATTCGGGAGGACGACAGTTCAATCCCGCGTCTGGCCATCCTGATTTAGGTTTTCCATGATTTCCCTAAATCGCTCCAGGCAAATGCCGGGATGGTTCCTTTGAAAGGGCCTGGCCGACTTCCTTCCCCGTCCTTCGCTAATCCAGTGAGATCGATGACCTCGCTGCGTGGTCTCCTTCCCCGAACAACCCAACCTCCACTCACTGTGCCACCTTCCTGGATGTCCATCTCCTCCTCTCAGATGACTCCTTTAACACCGCAGCCCACATCAGACCCGCCATTCACCAATAGTACCTGTACTTTGTCAGCTGCCACCCCTTCCACACCAAAAAATCCCTCCCATACAGCCAGGCCACCAGTGGCAGATGCATCTGCAGCGATGAGAACTCCCTCGCCCAGTACGCTGAAGGCCTTTGTGAGGCCTTTTGCAGACAGGCAATACCCCCCAGACCTAATACAGAGACAGATATCCCATGCCATATCCCCACGCTCACCTGATTCTCACATCCATCCCAAGAACCAGCCACAAAGAAGTGATCCCCTTGTCACCTAATACCACCCAGGGCTAGAATGACTGGACCATGTCCTTTGTCAGAACTTTGATTATCCGTCATGATGCCCTGAAATGAGGGACATCCTACTCAAGGTACTTCCATCTCCTCCCAAAGTGGTGTTCTGACATGCAGCAGAGCACAACATGCAAGATTTCAGTGGCTGCTCCACAACCCGTGACATCTGGATCTTCTCCACCAGAACCAGCTTTTCTGAGCTGCGCAGTTGGCAGCTATCCTTGCAGCACATCCTTCGCTCCTGTAACCACCTACACCTATGCCTAAGGTAACTCACTGTCCGCCCACCCAGTATTGTGTGTGTGTGTGTGTGTGTGTGTGTGTGTGTGTGTGTGTGTGTGTGTGCAGGTACAGGTACATGTGCATGTGCAAGTACAGCTTGAGAAAGGAATTTCATTCTGACGGCTAGCAAAGCTCTGTACCTTTTGTTTGTGTGTCTGTTGGTGACACAATGCTTCTGCCTTTTGGTGAGTCGACTCTTTATTTCTAAATACTTGATTATTCTCAACCAGAAAGAAGAATTTTTGTTCACTTTATGTCAACTCTTTCATTTTTACCTCATTATACATAAATGGTTCTATGCAGTTAAATGCTTATTGTGTTATTCAGTTTTCATGGGTGGCTTCGCTGAAGCTGGTATTAAAATTACTGGGGAAGTTAATTTTATAGATACTAACTCATATAGATCACAAACTGCCTGATAGCTCCTGTTGTGGGCAAAGATTGAAATCGTTGTGGGTCCAGTAATAACATACAATTGCAGGGCCAAACACATGGTTTTCAACTTTCACCAATCAGAATGTATTCTTCTTCATTTGATGAAGTGGAAGGAGTTAAGATCTGCCACATATCTGTGAATCCAGCATTTTTGGGCCATTGTTTGTTTGCTTAAAGACAAAAGGTGATTCTAACATAAATAAGGAAAGTGTCAGAGGAGATAACACAATTCAAGGTTGAAGTAAGAAAATGCACTAGGAATCGCGAGTTGAGGATAAGACAGCAGGGTGCCTTAATCAGTTCCATACTTGTCGATAAATGTTTTGCCTTTATAGAGAGAATGTTCAAAAAGATTAAGGGAAATTACACTAACACTTTTTTGGGTTGTTCATAAGGAGCATTTTAGAGTCCAGGTACATCAACTTCTGATCTGGGTGTTACATAGAAACAAGATTTTTTCATCTGTCAGCGGACAATTGGTGTGTGCTGCAGACCCTATCTGATAAATATTGAGTACTGAAAACACCAGCAATCCTGTTGTGCTTCCTTGGGGGGACACCCAATGTTAGCTTTATTTTTGTTATACATTTTGTATCCAGTCTAACAGTTGGGTACTTCCAGTCAAATATTCTACATGGTAACCACATATTTGTGATGATACTACATGTGGTTGCATCTTGGCTATTAGACAGCCAAGTGATACTACACAACACACCTTTCATAAATCTAGGAAAATGCACACTACCTCTTCAACTGTGATTACAATTTCAAACAGTGGAAACTGCAGTTTATTATATCAACAATATAAGGCAAGAGAGAGATTTTTACTCACCATAAAGATGATGCATTGAGTTACAGACAGGCACAAGGAAAAGACTTTTACATAATTATCTTTTGGCCAAATCCTTCTTCAGGAAAAGAAACCACACACACACACACACACACACACACACACACACACACACACACACAAAAAGCAAGCACACCTCGCACACACAATTCTGGTCCGAGCTGCCGGAGATGGCAGTCATGTGTGCATGACGTGTTTTCTTGTGTGAAGAGTTTGTTTGTGTGTGTGTGTGTGTGTGTGTGTGTGTGTGTGTGTGTTTCCTTTTCTGAAGAAGACTTTGGCCAAAAGTTAAGTGTGTAACAGCCTTTTCATTGTACCTGTTTGCAACTCAACGTATCCTCTTTATAGTGAGTAGGAATGTATGCTTTTTCTTTATATTGTTGTGATTACAATTTGCTTCATATTGTGTCTAAAAAGAGCAGATTTTAGCCAGGAAATAGGGCAGTTTCACAGCATATTCAATGTCAAATATAATAGAAATTTCAACAGATCCTGGCACTGATGGTTGTGAATATGAAAAAAATGACTGCACATAATCAGTGTATCTATTATCTTTCTTCTTATTTTCACTTCTGTTCTTTTCTTGCGTTGGTACCAACTTTTACTGTTCATCAATGCATCTCATTTCAGTTAGTTCTGAGTTTACAATGTCATTTGTATCTTGTAAATTCTTCTACAGCTTTTGAGTGTTGTGTAAGGATTTCCCACCTACCCTATAACCTAACAGTATGTCCTGCACACATGCATTGTGGTTAGATGTTGCTATAGCAAGTTATATACGAAGTTATTTTTCGTACTATATGAGGAATGAAAAGTGGAATTATTAATCACAGGTATGACCAGAGGCACTCTCAGTAATTCATTCCTACAAGAATCATAAAAACCACATCTATGATTACTTTGTAATGTAGTGTCTCCAAACTGATTATATACTTGCAATATTACAAAAATTTACATACATGCAGAGTAAAGTACACTACTGGCCATTAAAATTGCTACACCAAGAAGAAATGCAGATGATAAACAGGTATTCATTGGACAAATATATTATACTAGAACTGACATGTGACTACATTTTCACGCAATTTGGGTGCATAGATCCTGAGAAATCAGTACCCAGAACAACCACCTCTGGCCGTAATAACGGTCTTGATATGCCTGGGCATTGAGTCAAACAGAGCTTGGATGGCGTGTACAGGTACAGCTGCCCATGCAACTTCAACATGATACCGCAGTTCATCAAGAGTAGTGACTGGCGTATTGTGACGAGCCAGTTGCTCGGCCACCATTGACCAGACATTTTCAATTGGTGAGAGATCTGGAGAATGTGCTGGCCAGGGCGGCAGTCGAACATTTTCTGTATCCAGAAAGGCCCGTACAGGACCTGCAACATGTGGTCGTGCATTATTCTACTGAAATGTAGAGTTTTGCAGGGATCGAATGAAGGGTAGAGCCACAGGTCATAACACATCTGAAATGTAACGTCCACTTTTCAAAGTGCCATCAATGCGAACAAGAGGTGACCGAGACGTGTAACCAATAGCACCTCATACCATTACGCCGGGTGATACGCCAGTATGGCGATGACGAATAGACACTTCCAATGTGAGTTCACCACGATGTCGCCAAACACGGATGCGACCATTATGATGCTGTAAACAGAACCTGGATTCATCCAAAAAAATGATGTTTTGCCATTTGTGCACCCAGGTTCGTCGTTGAGTACACCATCGCAGGTGCTCCTGTCTGTGATGCAGTGTCAAGGGTAACCGCAGCCATGGTCTCCGAGCTGATAGTCCATGCTGCTGCAAATGTT
Organism: Schistocerca cancellata; assembly: GCF_023864275.1. NCBI lineage: Eukaryota > Metazoa > Arthropoda > Insecta > Orthoptera > Acrididae > Schistocerca > Schistocerca cancellata. The sequence continues at coordinate 752,970,371 of NC_064629.1, read as the reverse complement.
GTCGAACTGTTTATGCAGATGGTTGTTGTCTTGCAAACGTCCCCATCTGTTGACTCAGGGATCAAGACGTGGCTGCACGATCCGTTACAGCCATGCGGATAAGATGCCTATCATCTCGACTGCTAGTGATACGAGGCCATTGGGATCCAGCATGGCGTTCCATATTACCCTCCTGAACCCACCGATTCCATATTCTGCTAACAGACATTGGATCTCGACCAAAGCGAGCAGCAATGTCGCGAGACGATAAACTGCAATCACAATAGGCTACAACCCGACCTTTATCAAAGTCGGAAACTTGATGGTACGCATTTCTCCTCCTTACACGAGGCATCACAACAACGTTTCACCAGGCAACGCTGGTCAACTGCTGTTTGTGTATGAGAAATTGGTTGGAAACTTTCCTGATGTCAGCACGTTGTAGGTGTCACCACCGGCACCAGCTATGTGTGAATGCTCTTAAAAGCTAATCATTTGCATATCACAGCATCTTCTTTCTGTCGGTTAAATTTCGAGTCTGTAGCACGTCATCTTCATGGTGTAGCAATTTTAATGGTCAGTAGTGTAGATTAGATTTACTTTCATTCCAATTGATCCATTGTACGGAGGTCCTCCAGGATGTGGAACATGTCAGAAAAATAATAATACATGACAGATATTTACAACTGAAACAAATAAGCTAATGTACCTTCCACAGGTCCCAAGTGGAATGATCATCATTTTTTTAATGAACACTATATGAAAGAATCATTTTACAAACACTCATTTACTAAATTAAAAAAAAAGTTTTATTTATTTATAAGGTAATAAACATATAATAGAACATATAATTGAACACATTACTACACTGAAGTTTTGCAAAAGTTAGATTGTACTTAAACACACACACGCCCCCCCCCCCCCCCACCCCCCACACACACACAAAATCAATTGGTTCTACTGAGAAATTCATCAGTGGAGTAGAAGGAGTTAGCCACCAATAAATCCTTTTGGCTTCTCTTAAATTGAATTTCATTGGTTGTTATGCACACCTTTTTGTACAAGAGTAACTGACTGTAAATCCTTGTGAAGATTATTCTTATTTCTAGTATTGATTCCATGAATTGAGCTGTTTATTTGAAAAAGTGATGTATTTTTAGTGACAAATTTCAGTAAGGAATAAATATATTGGGAAGCAGTTGTTAGTATCCTTAGATCCCTAAACAAGCTTCTGCAGGATGTTCTTGAGTTCACACCACATATAACTCTTATTGCACGTTTTTGTGCCCAGAAAACTTTAGCTTGGTTTGATGAAGTACCCCAAAAAGTAATCTCATATGACGTTATGGAATGAAAGTAAGCATAGTATGCCAGCTTTTTCATTTTTATATCCCCTATGTCTGACACAATTCGCATTGCAAATAAAGATTTTTTAAGATGCTGCAGCAGTTCTGTGGTGTGCTCCTCCTAGTTGAATTTATTATCAAGCTGTAATACCAAGAATTTAACACTGTACACTTCTCCTATCTGCTTTTCATCGTATGTTAGGCATATACTCGTGGGACGTCCATTACAAGGTCTGAACTGCATGTAGTGTGTTTTTTCAAAGTTTAGTGACAAAGAATTGCATAGGAACCAGTGATTAATGTCCACAAATATTTTATTAGCCGATTTTTCTAAGACTACACTTGATTTGCTATTTATTTCAATGTTTGTATCATCAGCAAACAAAACAAACTTGGCATCCGGTAATGTTACTGATGATAGGTCATTGATATACACAAGAAGAACTAAGTGCCCTAAGATGGAACCTTGTGGGACCCCACATGTAATTAGTTCCCAGTTGGATGATGCCTAATAGCTTAATACATCTCTCTTTCCTAATAATGCCCTTTTTTTCCTGCCAGAGATAGACGATTTGAACCATTTTGCAGCATTTCCTGTTACACCATAATATTCTAATTTACTTATAAGGATATTGTGATTTACTTAGTGAAATGCCTTTGACAGATCACAAAATATACCAGTTGCCTGCAATTTTTTGTCTAATGAATTAACTAAGTTTTCACTGTAAGTGTAGATAGCCTTCTCAATATCAGAACCCTTTAGAAATCCAAACTGCGACTTTGACATTATGTTATTTGTGATAAGATGGTTATAAAGCCAATTGTCTATTACCTTTTCTAAAATTTTTGAGAATGTTGGCAAAAGTGAAATTGAATGGAAATTTGATGCTATTTCTTTATCTCCCTTCTTAAACAGTGGCTTAACTTTAGCATATTTCAACCATTCAGGAAATATTCCACTGATAAACGACTGGTTACAGAGATAGCTTAATATGTTGATAAACTCAGAATCACATCTTTAATTAACTTTGTTGATATCTCATCATACCCACTAGATATTTTTCATTTTAAAGATTTTTTGACGGACATTACTTTTGCTTGGGTAGTGATGGTCAAATTCATATTATGGAAGTTACTTGAAATGTTTGGTCTGAGGTATTCCATAACAGCATCTACAGAACCTGACAACCCCATCTCTTCAGTAACAGTTAGAAAATGTTTGTTAATAAGTTCTGCAACACTATACACATTTGTCATCAATGTATCATTTACTCTTAATGCTATTTGTCCCTCTTCATGTCTGGTTCTACTAGTCTCCTCCTTCACTATATCCCATATTGTGTTTATTTTGTTATCTGATATAACTATCTTTTCCTTGTAATATATTTGCTTTGATGTCCGTATTACAGTCTTTAATATTTTGCAATATTTCTTGTAGTGTGCTATAGCATCAACATCAAAACTGTTTTGGATTGACAGATATAGTTTTCTTTTTGTTTTACAAGATACCTCTATTCCTTGAGTAATCCATGGCTTCTTTGTAGACTTTGCTCTGACCTTGGTTATTTTTGGGGAAAAACAGTGTTCAAATAAGGTAAGCACTTTATGAGCAAAAGTGTTATATTTTTCATTCATGCCATGAGCACTGTAAATGTCACTCTAGTGAATGTCTGTGAGGAGTATCCCAAAATAATCAATTTTTGGCTGATTGATTACCCTCTTGAGCTCAGATTTAACAGATTTGGTTTTGTAACATAATGTTGTTCATAGGACTTTTCTATAAAGATATTATCAATGGTTGGTTGTGAGCAATTGGCTACCCTAGAGGGGAACTTTACAGTGGGAATTAAGTTGAATGATAGTGTTACTAATGCAAATAAGTTCGTATTGGGAGAGTCTTTAAGGAAATCTACATTGAAGTCACCAGCAACCACTACTTCTTTGTTTTTGGTTGTTAAATGGGCCATTACAGCTTCAAGGTAGTTCATGAACAGATTAAAGTTACCTGCAGGTGTAAGTACACTGTTGTCATAGATGATATGATGAAAAAGTGAGAAATCAAGTGCACTGCCTTATTGTACGTTAAAAAAAAACACTTATATAAACTGTATGGTTTACAAGTATAAAAAAAATTATTAAAGATTGTATGGAACTTGAAAAAACAAAAACAGTCCATTACTTTTGTATGTTACAAACAGTATGATAACTATACATCTACATTTATAATATACATTTTGACTTCTGTAGTACCAAAAATAAGCTTCAACTATTGGCTGCAACCGATTTTATGTCTCTTTTTATATTCAGTGTAACATGATAAAGTTTTTGTATAAAATAGTATTTCAAATTTCGTTTCTGTTCTGGATTTTTAAAATTGTAATGCCTCAAATTTTAGGTTGATAAAACACACAGAAAAATTACTAGAAGAGAAAGAAGAAAAACTGTGTGTCAAAGTTTTGAAAACATTGCGTGAAATGATGGCAATTGATCCAGAGTATGGTGAAAAGGTAAGTTAAATACATTTTTGTAGCTTAGGTGTGGGATGGAGGAGGGCGGGAGGGTAGGGGGGGGGGGGGGGCGGGCGGGCGGGCGGGCGGGCGGGGGAGAAGGACTGTGTATGTCTCTTGGTGGTGCAAGGGATACCTGACATAATGATCTTGTGTAGAGTGTTACCAGTTTTGATAGCACTCAGTGAGAAGAAAATCTGTCTGATGCACACCTGATTTTTTTCTAAGGTTTTGATGATCTCTGTGTCATTCAGACAGTACCCGTAGTTATTCAGTAATTGATATTCTTACGAAAGAGTTCTTCGGTACAAATGTAATGCTGGAAAATCCCGGATGGAATGCAACCAAAGAGAGGAGTATAAGTGTTTAGTGTGTGTGTGTGTGTGTGTGTGTGTGTGTGTGTGTGTGAGAGAGAGAGAGAGAGAGAGAGAGAGAGAGAGAGAGAGAGAGAGAGAGAGTCTTCTTCCAGAATTGCTCTGCAATGACAGTGTGTGCATCTGCAAATGTAGGCTTCTGCAGCCTTTGTCACAGTCAATAAAATTCTTCTGGGTTTGGGACCGCATTGTCGACTATAAAATTCCAGCATTTCGGCGACTATTACAAGACACCTTCCTGAGGGTGTATTGCTAATTGCTGAATGGGCACTAGTTTGCAGGATGAAGATCGAGTTTCGAGAGGCCCATATACTGTCAAAACAGCCTTTTAGCTTGAGGAGGAAGATCAGAGAGGCTATAGAAATAGCCACGCAACCTGACAACATGGACAGAGCAGACGGGTACCGGCTCCCAGCATCTTGGCTGCCAGCAGTGATAGCTTTGTGGAAGGACAGCTCTTGCAAAGCAACAGGCGTGCGGTAGGCCACAGCGGCGGAGGGCACACAGAGTGCTGATGCATCCTAGTTGATACTAGGCAATTATTAAACAATGCTGTGCAGCAGTCACTGCTCAATTTTCCTATATGCTGATTTCCACCAATGGCAAGCAGTAAAGGAAACTCCAATGGAAAACGCCTATTTCCGCCAGTGTTGACGTGCAATACAAAGACCCGATGAAAGAACACCTAATGCCCTTCCTCCTCACCCTCATATCCAATGACAGCACTCCTCCGTAATATATAAGTAAGCAAACTAGTGCCCATTCAGCAGTTAGCAATACATCCTGAGGAAGGCGTTTCGTAATAGTCGCCGAAACGTTGGAATTTTATAGTTGACAATGCGGTTCCAAGCCCAGAAGAATTTTATTGACAGTGTGTGCATCTGTTGAAGTATTGACAGTTGTTGATGACGTCATCTGGCTACCTTGCTGTATGTTATTAGAACATTGTTTATGCTGATTATAAACTTGAGTCTCACAATGTGGCCAAAGTCTGGGAACTGTCAGTCCGTTATCCTCCACTACACAATCTTCAACAGACAGTTTTAAAGTGAATGGTCATGTAAAATATAGACACACTGCTTTTTAATAAGTGTTCACTGATGCATAGTACCTAGAACATTAGGGTGGCCCTTAAACTGGTGTGGCACACAACCTACTTTGCAAGACACTTTTCAGGCCCAAATTTGCATAGCAAATAAAATATACTCTGTATTACTTTTTGAAGCAAAGTTAAATAAATATAATTTGGTATTAAATGAAAGTATTAATTATGATGGACACGTGGGGCACTTGAAAATAGCATTATTGTTCAAATGAAAAAAATGAACTGATTAAGAAACTTCATCACTTTTAGGATCATTCGGAACAGTTGTGAATTATGAATAGGATCCTAACTTTAGTGAAGTGATGCTGATCAAAGATGCGTATCTAACACATGTAATTTCAATAAACCCTTACCTTGAGTAAACTTCACAAAACACTGGTTCATCAGTATATTACAATTCTAATCTGTTACTTTGCCTGGTGGAAGTCAAAGAGTTTGTGCTGTGGTGGCAGTGCTGGCCAAAATAATGCAATCATGCTCTTAATATTGTATGCTGTACAAAATCTCTTCTTGGCCATGTAATTATAGCAAATGCCAGTTTCATCTGAGACTCATTTAATATACTTCAATGTGGAAGTAACTGGAGGGAAGAGTGAGGCAAAATTATCACCAAAGGCTGGACACAGACTGGTAGCTGTTGTTCTGCTAGCGTGCTAACTTCGTGCCTTTACGCCTTCTCAATTGGGCACATTCCCTTCCGGGCATTCTTTGTTGTGAACTCTTTTGTGACAGACTTCCTTACTGTGCCACGAAAGAAATTGTGTCCACGTCTAGGTTTGATTCAAGGATAGCAGAATGTTGGAAGTTGAGTAATCTGCTGTGCTGTTGAAAGACTGTACTGTATGTAAATGAAGCAAAGTTGCCGAAGTATTATTATGGAAAATATTTTACTTTTAACATAAAAAGTAAAACACCACATATTTTGTATTCACATGTTTTTCAATGTGCAATTGTTCTCGAGCAATTGCAGGGAATCTGCAGGTTAAAAATATCTTATTATTCTCATGTCACAGCTCGGTAATGAGCTTGTTTTCTTTTCATTATTGGTCATATTTATTACGATACTTCAAAGTTTGGTAACTCACTGCTGTGATTGCTAATCTGAATGAAGCAGAAATTGGCAGTCTGAAATTGTTATCATATTTTTAACTACATCCCTCAAACAAATGTAGAAGTATTTTGAAATGTTGTGCATTTATCCACAATAAATTCCTGAATTCCATTAAGAACATCGTGCCAATATCTTTCTAATCTTTAAAAGCCCTAAATCTCTTTCTCCGCTGTGGAGATCCATTTACCAGTCTTGTGTGTAATTTGAAAGTGTCCAAACAAATAATATCTTATCACCCAGTGAGTCATATTCACACCTATATTTAACCTGAGCAAAGCAGAAAGCTGAAAACTGAGTCACTTGCTACTCTACTGTAGAACTTTCTTTCTATAAATGAAGCAAACCTACATCCCTTGCTGAAGTAAATGTTTGGAAAACATTTTACTTTAGGCATAAAGAATTGAATTGAAAGCTATAGGTTTTGGATTTGCATGTTTTTTCACTGTGCAGTTGTTTTGAAGCACTTGCCATCAATTGTATGCTGCATAAGTGACTTGCAGGTCCGTTACCAATTATCCAACCATCGAAAGGGGAACTACTGTGTAGCATGGAATCTTAGCTGTGTTATGTTTCTGGCAAATCACATCATTGAAAAGGAAATGCAAGGTAAAAGGCAAAGCAAAAAAAAGACACAGCTAGGATTTGATCCCACAACCTTTTCATTTCCAGCCACACACTCTACCACTAGACCACCAGACCAGATGTGAATTTAGTGACCCTTGCTGCACTCTCAAGTCACTGCTGCTCACTAGGTGGCAATGGCACCATTTTCACAACTTTAATTCATCATAATGCAGACAAATTTGTACGAAATATTTATAAATTATATACACAAACCTTCCTCACGAGTCAGTATACCTATTAGTGAAAACAAAATCAAAATTCCTACAGCATTTCCTGAGATTAGCCCCTATATACAGATGGACACAAATAGGTGACTTAAATAAATAAATAAATAAAGTTTATATAATAAGTGTTGTTCATGTTACATCATAGTTGTACAGTATAGGTATTGCAGCCTGTCCTCACCCCTTCTCCCTCTCAGCCTCCATCATTTCTTCACTTACGACTACATCACTCTGAGCTCCTCGGTTTGATTTGTGTAATACGTGTGTGATTTTTAATTTGTACTGCCGCCCTTCTCTCTCACTCTCTCTCTCTCTCTCTCTCTCTCTCTCTTTCCTGTCCCCACTAGCATCTCATCTTTCACTACTATATGTGATCCATGCCTGCACCAGAGTGAGCTCCCTCTGGTTGCATAACCCTGTCTCCATCTCGTGCCTTACCTCCAACTTGTAACCTTTTCCGCTCCCTCTCACTCTATGGTACTGGGTATCGTTACACATTCCATTGTTTGTATTCTGCCCAGGATTTTGTAGTATCTTAGTAAGGTACTCACTGCACTTGAACTGCAAACAACAGAAATGTTAATTAATTAAAATCACCAACATTTTCAAAAGAAAGGGAATAAACATAGCATACACTACAGAAAATTCTATACAAAAATACACCCCAAAACTGACATAAAACAGAGACACAAAACAGAGACATATACCAGAAAGCAGGGATATATCAACTACAGTGTAACACTTGTGAAGGCAAGATACTTAGGGCAAACAGGTAGAACATTTGATGTCAAATACAAAGAACACACGAGAGCCTGGAAATATGGGACAGACAACTCCACATTTGCAGAACACCTAAGAGAACATAAACACAAACCAACTACTAGAGAAGAAAACATACAGAAAACCAAAGCAGAAAGAACAAACCTGTTGAATGATCAAGTACACATGCCAAACAATTCATTGTTTACACTAAAAGATAAAATAATAGAATAATGCTCCCAAAGCGGATTAATATAATAATACCATCCAATATAATAATAATAATAATAATAATAATAATACCCAACATATTTACACTCATTTATCCAAGAACCCCTTCACAGAACATTGAAGTGAAAAGCCAAGTCAGCTGTCACCAAAGCTTTCAACCACTTGCTAGCAGCTAGTACATTCATAGTCAACTCCCTACAACTCAAGCCACACACACACACACACACACACACACACACACACACACACACACACACACCCATACACTCTTCAGCTCTCTCTCTCTCTCTCTCTCTCTCTCTCTCTCTCTTATAAACACATATGATATAAACATTATGAATAGAAGTTGGTTTTGAAGATATACTTCGTTAGGTTTGCAACAGATAAACAAACCAAAGAGGTGGAAACACGTATTGAAGTTACAATATTTAAGTTGTGAAAAGCACCGTGTCCAAAGAAATGCTTATATCGAGTGGCAAAAGAATAATAATACACCACAAAAAAGGATAAAAATGGTTAACAATGAAAAAAAGTCAGAACTCAAAATTGTGCATATATGTCGGTAATAAAGTGGTAATGTGACCTCCAGACGAGATGAGAGGAAACATAGATCACAACTTGTAAGTAATTACGTTTTTACATAAAAAAAATAGCGACATGAAATGTTTGATAATCTAAAAATAACAAAACAGTATTGTTATAGATCCCACTGATGATGAGTTAGAGCAAGAAAAAATTGAAACACATCTGGGGAAAATAAATTAAGTTGCAGCAGGAAAAGGCGGTTTTATTTACAAAACAAGTAGTTCTCTGCTTGCTACGGAGGATGGCCATGCAAACAAATTTGTTAGTTAATTAATTTCTACATCTACATCTACATCCATACTCCGCAAGCCACCTGACGGCGTGTGGCGGAGGGTACCTTCAGTACCTCTATCGGTTCTCCCTTCTATTCCAGTCTCGTATTGTTCGTGGAAAGAAGGATTGTCGGTATGCCTCTGTGTGGGCTCTAATCTCTCTGATTTTATCCTCATGGTCTCTTCGTGAGATATACGTAGGAGGGAGCAATATACTGCTTGAGTCTTCGGTGAAGGTATGTTCTCGAAACTTTGACAAAAGCCCGTACCGAGCTACTGAGCGTCTCTCCTGCAGAGTCTTCCACTGGAGTTTATCTATCATCTCCGTAACGCTTTCGCGATTACTAAATGATCCTGTAACGAAGCGCGCTGCTCTCCGTTGGATCTTCTCTATGTCTTGTATCAACCCTATCTGGTACGGATCCCACACTGCTGAGCAGTATTCAAGCAGTGGGCGAACAAGTGTACTGTAACCTACTTCCTTTGTTTTCGGATTGCATTTCCTTAGGATTCTTCCAATGAATCTCAGTCTGGCATCTGCTTTACCGACAATCAACATTATATGATCATTCCATTTTAAATCACTCCTAAAGCGTACTCCCAGATAATTTATGGTATTAACTGCTTCCAGTTGCTGACCTGCTATTTTGTAGCTAAATGATAAAGGATCTATCTTTCTGTGTATTCGCAGCACATTACACTTGTCTACATTGAGATTCAATTGCCATTCCCTGCACCATGCGTCAATTCGCTGCAGATCCTCCTGCATTTCAGTACAATTTTCCATTGTTACAACCTCTCGATACACCACAGCATCATCTGCAAAAAGCCTCAGTGAACTTCCGATGTCATCCACAAGGTCATTTATGTATATTGTGAATAGCAACGGTCCTATGACACTCCCCTGTGGCACACCTGAAATCACTCTTACTTCGGAAGACTTCTCTCCATTGAGAATAACATGCTGCATCCTGTTATCTAGGAACTCCTCAATCCAATCACACAATTGGTCTGATAGTCCATATGCTCTTACTTTGTTCATTAAACGACTGTGGGGAACTGTATCGAACGCCTTGCAGAAGTCAAGAAACACGGCATCTACCTGTGAACCTGTGTCTATGGCCCTCTGAGTCTCGTGGACGAGTAGCGCGAGCTGGGTTTCACACGACCGTCTTTTTCGAGACCCATGCTGATTCCCACAGAGTAGATTTCTAGTCTCCAGAAAAGTCATTATACTCTAACACAATAAGTATTTAGACTTTCTTTTAAGATCCATTCATGAATATTGATCTCTCACTATTGCATAAAAGACAAACAGTATTAGTTAGTGTCAATACAACAGCATATTCTGGATTGAAATATTCATTCACTGTTTAGAGTCAATCTTCAGAAATAACATTTTTTGCAGTATCTGAAAGGGCACTCATGCCACAGATATTCAAACACAATAAGTATTTAGACTTTCTCTTAAGATACATTCATGAATATTGATCTCTCACTATTGCATAAAGACAAACAGTATTAGTTAGTGTCAATACAACAGCATATTCTGGATTGAAATGTTCATTCACTGTTTAGAGTCAATCTTAAGAAATAACATTTTTTGCAGTATCTGAAAGGGCACTCATGCCACAGATAATGGTTTGTTAATGTCATATGCTTAATCTGCAGAAATCAGTTTCATGACTATTAACTGTTTGTTCTAGCAAAGTACTTGCCGCTTGCAATAGAATAAGTGCTGAAACTATGCATGAGATACAGGCTGTTATACCCATTGTTTTTGTAACAGTTGCTTGTGTAAATCTCTTTCAAATCATTTGTCAAGATGTAATCTGTTAAGATATCAATTTTTAAATGTTGAACACTTTGAGAGCTTGATGGCTTTCATCATGTTGCTTACATTAGTTATCATCTGATTGTCAGGGTGACAGTCTTCGAGCAAGTCTGCTGAATCGTTACTTTGAGGGTGCAAAGCGAGATCCAGTAGAGCCAAGCACAAAAAGGCCACCAGTTACACATGGACCAGGTGGTAAGTTACTAGAAAAATATTGCAATTGTGTTTTTCAGATGAAAGAGAAATTTTGAAGTACACGCATGAGTATTCAGAATTTACACATTTTGTTTTCAGTGTTCAGGAAAAAAGTGCAGTTGTGTAAGTCAATGCTATTTGCAATATATTAACAACACTGAAATATATTTATTATCTGCCTTGATTCATATATATTAAATCTTCATATATTATCATCATTTCAGTGGCACACAATCATGCTTTTGTGTGAAGCCACACTGTAGTCTTCATCTTGAACCAGTGGTTGTTGGCTGTGTTCTTGGGGTACTGTCAACAGGTTCCTTCAATTAAATTCACAGGAAGCTTCATTGTGGTAATGCTTTCATTTGGAAGTGTTGTGTCTAAAGTGTACAAAGTAGTTTAACACATCAGATGTCTTTGAAATGAATAAAACAGCTCATTTGTTTACAATGTGTACAAGTTGAAACATTGATTATTCATAACTTGTAAAGGAATGAGTCCTTCAATGTTGCTGTGATAGATCAGTTTCTGAATTGTGCTTTACACAAACTTATTCACTAGCTAACTGTTGTAAGAAACAGTCATTGGCTAGCTGTTGTGGCGTATTAAAAAGACTTCCTGTCAGAACAATTGAATGCAGTGAATGATGTGAAGACGATGTCCTCTTGTGGAATCCATGGTACCACCTTCCAGAGATGATGAGCAGTGGAGAGAGCGGGGCTCACAGAGGCACGCTGGTGGAAGGTTTAATGTATCATCCCCCATGAAGATGCGAGCGATGCGCTGTGTGTGGTTGATGAAGACATCATCAATATCTCAGGAAGTACATTGGCTGCATAACAGACAAGACTATGTATTATACCCCATTGTCATTGTACCTATAGAGTTGTCAAGAAAACATTCTGCACTTCTCACATACAACATACCTACTGAGTGAAGGCATGTAGTGGTAAGACACTGGAGTCATAGTCAGGAGAACAGCAGTTCAGATCTCTCTCCGACCATCCGGACTTAAATTTTCCTTGGGTATCCTAAATTTTTTAATGCGAGGACCAGGATGGTTCCTTTGGAACAACATGGCTGATTTCCTTCCCTGTCTTTCTCCAATGTGTGGCTGTGCTCTGTCTCTAATGACCTCATCATTGATGGGATGTTAAAGCTGAATTTTCTTTCCTTATATTACAATTAGCTGGCAGTTATGTACTATTTGTCTTATGTATCAGTAATACAATATACTTCACATAACGATTCCAGAGGTGCTGCAGAGCCCAGACGTGCTTATTAACTCTACCTTTCTATTCACTTATCTTACGATACTTTGCATTTTCCAAACATTTCATCATGCTATTATACATTTTTAGGGTGTTGCGTTTTTCACAGATACAAATAGATAGGTGTTCCACCTCAGAGTTCGCTTCTGTTCAACATCTTTTTAATGTGTTGTGTATAGAGCAATATAAAAATTACTTCCTATTAGCACAAGAACTTATGCTGATTTCATTTAGGGGGGTGAGGAAAGGAAAAAAGCTACTGGCAGAAGCTGCTGAATCAAAGGCTTTGATTGGACTGTAAAGATGCTGTTCTGCAATTGTAAAAGTGATATTTACTGAACTACAATAAATATTTAACGGAAATATATATATTGTGATGAAATGTTCTGGAAACCACATATTTAATAACACATACTTGATCTTTCAACAGTCATTATTTGAAAATAGCTTTCCACATAAGCTACTGAAAGGAACATTAAACAGCTATGGAAAAGCCATGGATCACTAGAGGGGGTAAAGTGTCTTTTGGAAGAAGAAGGGAAATGTATCTGTTGGCAAGAGGAAGTAGAAATCCTGCAGTAGTTGCCCACAACAAAAACTACTCAAAATTACTAAGAAAAGTTATTTAAAAAAATAAAGAACTTCAATGTAATGTCAGAGGTCAGTAATTCCAACAACAGATTTGAGCCTATATGGAATGTAGTTAAATGATAGACAGGAAAACCAGCTACAGAACAGGATAGCATCGCTACTGAACTAAAAGTAAGGGCTACAAATGATGACTCACAGGTAGCAAGTATATTTAATAATCATTTCTTAAATATAATAGGAAATATAGGGGTAAACAGTTCAAGAGAAAAATCACAGTAGTGTGCTGTAGAAGCAACACTCATAAAATTCAGTTGTAGTAAGAAAATTGTATATTCTCTCAAAGAGGCACATCTGGATTTGGTGGTGTTTCTAACACAATACTAAATATTTGTTCCTATGTAAAAGCTCTGTATTATCTGAAATGCGTAGTGCATCACTAATTCAATACATATTTCCAGAAGGACTGCAATATGCCATTCTTAATCCCCTTTACAAGAAGGGTGGTAGGAAAGATGTCAATAAATACTCACCTGTTTCACCACTGACATCATTTTCCAAAAATTTTGAGAAAGTGATGTACTCTAGAATAGTATCCCACCTGAGCAATAATATTAGTCTCAGCAAATCAAAGTTTGGATTTTAGTAGATTCCTGTACTGAGAATGCCATTTACATGCTCGCTTACCAAATTTTATAAGCATTAAATAACAAAATAGAACCAGTTGGTATTTTCTGTGCCCTATCCAAGCCATGTGACTCTGTGAATCACAGTATTGTGTAGATAAACTGAAGTGGTATGGCATTGATGGTATAACCAACCAATGGGTAATGTCACATCTAACCAAAAGAATGCAGAAAGTTATACTTCGTAATTCAATCGTGTAATTGTGGAAGATTCTTCTGACTGGGGAGAAATTATGTATAGAGTTCCCCAAGGCTCAACCTTAGGCCTGCTATTGTTCCTCATGTATGTAAACTATCTTCCATCTAATATACAACAAGCAGAATTATATTCTCTTTTGCAGATGACACTAGTATTGTAATCAATCAAAGCAAACATACAGCGACAGAAGAAATAGTAAACAAGGTTCATAAAAGTATCATTGACTGATTTCTGTTAATGGTCTCGCCCACAATTTTAAAAAGACACTACGTATACAGTTCTGCACATCTGGGCATACTACACCAATATTAAATGTAACACGTGGTCAGGAAATAATAAATAGGATGGAAACTTCAAAATTCTTTAGGGTCCATATTGATGAGCATTTAAACAGGAAAAAGTACATTAAATGGAACTCCTAAAACAACTTAGTTCAGCCAAATGCACTTAGAATCATTGAAAATCTTGGGGAGAGACAAATCAGTAAGTTGTCATATTTAGCATTTTTTCATTCAATTAAGTCATATGGAATAACATTTTGGGGTAACTTATGTCTAAGAAAGTCAGTCTTCATTGCTCAAAAACATGCTGTAAGAATAACATGTAGTGATCACCAACAATCATCATATAGACATCTGTTTAAGGGACTGGGCATTCTGACTACTGCTTAACTGTTCATTTATTCCCTCATGAAGTTTGTTGTAAGTAATCCACTGCAGTTAGAAAGAACAATGATTTACATAATTACAATACCGTAATGCAAAATGTCATTCGTAACTCCACATGTCTTTAGCACAAAAAATGGTGCACAATGCTGCAGCAAAAATTTTTGATTGCTTAACCAGATATAAAATTTCTGATACACAGAAAAGTAAAGCTGAAAACAAATTGAAAAAGTTTCTCCTTGACAACTCCTCCTATTCCATAGAAGACTTTCTGTTATTGTAACACATAAAAGGTAGGAATTACTAACTCATATCTTCATATTTAATAATAATAATGGTGACTTTAAATGATCAGGATGTAGACATACTTACAAGATAATTTGTGATTTGACTGTAAAAGACTCATTCCACATGATTATGACTTACCTACGAATGATCCACGGAACATGAAACTTACTATTTAAAGCTGTTGATCAGTGAATAAAAAGGAAGGAAAAGTGAAAATGGGGATGAAATGTGTAATATACGTAGTTTGGAAATTAAATAGTGGCAACACCGCTGTGGAGACACTATGCAATGGAATCTACTATTGTTGCTGATAGCACACATTATTGACATACCTACCTTACCTCCGAGCAAATTGACTCGCCCGTCCTACGTCACTGACGTATGCACTGTCAAGGAAAACACAGTCACTTGTTAGTGAGCGATCTAACATAATGTTGCCACTATGTTTTCGAAACAGCAACAATGGAGTTGGATCAAGATTGAATGTGCCAGAGGTCGTACAGCACAACAGTGTCATCAAGGTCTTTAAGAGGCGTGCGGGTATTCGACATTGCCGTACAGAACAGTGGCACGTTGGGTAAAAGCCTTCAACGAAGGTCGGCAGACTGTGGCAGACATGCATCGGGCAGGTTATCCTAGCATCTCTGAAGAAGTAGTGCATTCTTTTGCTGTGTTAGTGGACAGTGATTGACGCCATATGATTCATGAGCTGGCCCACGAAACTGGATTAGCACATACGACTGTGCTTTGCATCCTGAAGGAACGCCTGGGCATGCAAAAAATTGCATCACGATGGGTTCCGCATGACTTGACGGAAATGCAGAAATGGATGCATTACGATGCTGCTCAGATGCACTTGGAGCGCTATGAGCTTGAACGAGAGGCTTTCTTACACTGTATTGTAACACTGGATGAGACATGGGCAACATCGTACAAGCCAAATCTGAAACGCCAATCCAACAAATGGTGTCATTTTGGGTTACCGCAAAAGTCGGAAGTGCGTCGGAGCCCCAGTATGGTGAAAGTTATGATAATTCTCGCATACGACTGTGATGGTGTTATCCTAACACATTACATTCCTGCATGACAGACTGTCATCACACAGTATTACTGTTCATTTTTGGAGCATCACCTGCGACCAGCTCTGTGAAAGAAGTGGTGACACTTTCTGCGCAACCCATCCATCATTTTGCACTACAATGCGCGAGTGCATACAGCAAAGGCTGTTGCTGCTCTTTTCGGTCAATGGGACTGGAAGTACTGTACCATCCAACATACTTCCCGGACTTAAGTCCTTGTGATTTTGATTTGATTCCGAAGATGAAGGAACCACTTCGTGTCATTCATTTCAGAACTGTTCCAGAGATTCGACAGGCGGTAGACCTCTCCATTCGCATCATCAACAGAACAGGCTCTGCTAACGGTATACTACGCATTCCACATCACTGGCAACGGGTTCTATACAACGCTGGTGACTATTTTGAATGACAGTAACAGGTGCAAACATGTAACTCTTTTGTATCGGTTGTGAATAAATAATTGCCACTATTTAAGTTTCATCCTTTGTATATCAGTCATAGTTAAGAGAAACAAAAATCTCCTCTGTTTGTTTGGAAATTTGCATTGACCGTCATTTCACATTTATGTAAAATAAATCAATATTTATTTCATATGTGCAACATGACAAACTTATACCAGCTTTTAATAATAGCCATGAAGCTAGATTTAAAGCCTTGCTGTTCTGACGTTTTTGGAACTGAATTTATCATCCTAAAATATTTAGAATGGATTTAATTATTAGCATGAAATTCAGTTTGACTTTTCAAGTCAAATAAAAGTACACAACTAGATTAACATCTATGATCATTTTTGCAGAATGTAGTATTAAAGAGATGTATGTACTCAGAATATATTCCATAAATGTTTTGCATATAATTATATTCTTGGAAAAATGGCATGAATGTTTACCAGGTGCGGTGATTTCTGGATGCATGATCTAAAATTGAGTTGGAATGTGCCAAGCATGTTGTTGTAGTAAACATTTTTTCATCAGAGAGTATGCCTTTTGACATTAATCAAGCTAGACCTCAAAACTTCATCATTCAGACAGTTTTGACAAGAGGGGCCCTTACCACTTGAACAAAATAAATAAATAAATAAAATTAATAATGTTTTCTTGCTAAGATTTGCCATGTTATGCGGTATTCAAAATCAGCTATCCCTGTGTGAAGCAACTTCAAAGCAAATAATTTTGCATTGTCTTATCAGTTACAGTTCTTATGTCAATGTTAATTCATTTGCTTCTGTCTCCTTATTTCGACTTAAAGTGCGTATATGTGCACAGTACATTTCAGATTATGTATATGTTGTGTTCTTGGCAGTTTCTACATTTTCTCTTCTACTAGTCTTGTGTAATAATTATTCCTTTGCAGGCATTACTGTTTCTGAGAGATTTTGTGTGTATTTGTTTATTTGCCCTGAAGTATTTTGTTTGGTGCCTGCAGTGTAGCATTTAGGAAGAGATTTCCATTGAAGTAGTTTAATGTTAAGTGGTTGTTTTTGTAAAAAGCATGTTTACCTTGATGACATCATTCCCTAAACTATTTTTACTTCCACTTTTGATACTGAGTTGTCTCCCAGCGAACCCAATAGCTGCACCTTCTATAACTTGGTTTTGATCTTCTGTGTTCTGTCCAAAGGCACTTGGTAGTGCACTTTCAGGATGTTTTATGTACTGCAAGAAAGGTTTGTGGTCTGCTGTTA
Source organism: Schistocerca cancellata (assembly GCF_023864275.1). NCBI lineage: Eukaryota > Metazoa > Arthropoda > Insecta > Orthoptera > Acrididae > Schistocerca > Schistocerca cancellata. The sequence goes on along the minus strand of NC_064629.1, from coordinate 752,952,765 downwards.
GTTCTCCTTATGTAGGAGTTTTGTTCCCAACCAAGTCAGTAAACTATTTACTGTGTGTAAACCAAAGATAAGAGATGAACGAAAAGAGAATGCTGTTGCCACCTTCTTTAGTTGTGTTCCTCCTTAATGATCATTTCTCTCTGTTGTAGTAAAATCGTTGAACATCTCCTGCAAATAGAATTTTCATATTTACTATTCCATTTTAAACGCCAATCTTTCGTTTGTTGATTATGCATTTTGGATGCACACAAATGTATGTTTTCCTTCAAAATGTGTCCCTTGTTAGTTTCAGAGTGTCATCTATGTATGAACTACGTGACCTGCATGTGCACAACTAATAGTATGCAAAGCTGTTCATGTTCAGAAACTTGTAAATATCTGCAAGAATTTCCCCATCCACATAATGGTGGCCCTACTGTTTTAGTGTCCCTACCACTGCCTTTCTCATTTAGATAGCTCATCAGTATTCTGTCATTAGTTGGCAATTTGTTGCCTCATTGGTCTTTCAGCTGTTTAATTAAAATTCTTCCTACTTAATAGGGGCATCCAGTTCTTCAACATCAGCTGCCTTCTCTAATGCAAATGCAGGAGTGCTCAAAATTTGGCAGAATATTGAGCATCAAGGTATTCAGTCCTTTTGTCAGTACCACAGTTCCTATTATTGTTCAGAAAATATTTGCTGTCTCTTCCCAGAGTGCTGCAATAAGTCCTAAGTGATTAGCAAACTGAAACACCATTCATCTGATAGATAAAATAAGTGTGTAAAGAGCGGTACAAATTGACTACAACAAAATATCAAAGATTCATAAGTCTCTCTGTGATGTATCTGTCACGTCTTTATATTTTAACATTCAGGCCTAACGATGTCTATAATTTCTTGGAGGTTTTAGTTTTCCGCCGGCCGGGGTGGCAGAGCGGTTCTAGGCGCTACAATCTGGAACCGCGCGGCCGCTATGTTCGCAGGTTCAAATCCTGCCTCGGGCATGGATGTGTGTGATGTCCATAGGTTAGTTAGGTTTAAGTAGTTCTAAGTTCTAGGGGACTGATGACCTCAGAAGTTAAGTCCCATAGTTCTCAGAGCCATTTGAACAAATTTTTAGTTTTCCACTATGTGTGTGTGTGTGTGTGTGTGTGTGTGTGTGTGTGCACGTGCGCGCGTGCGCGCGCGCATGCGCACACACTTGCACAAACACATATGCACGCTCTCTCTCTCTCTCTCTCTCTCTCTCTCTCTCTCTCTCTCTCTCTCTCTCTCTCTCGCACACACACACACACACACACACAGTGGGAAATAACTGATATTGCAACAATAGTTTCTTTAACAGTTAAAAATACAGTTGTAGTACACCAAATAGTGAAGCTTGTGAGGTTTGATTACAGAGAGATTGTAATACATATACGTTTACTGACAAAAGAAAAAATCAAGAAAAGGACAAACAAAATTTGCTTCAGTAATATAGGGTTACTCTGTGGAACTTTCCCTATTACACATAGTGATACAACATTTATGGTATTTTTCTCTTTTTCATTCATGTTGTATTTTCATTTCTCTATCATACTCTTAAGAAGTGTAATATCTCCACAACTTCGTAATTGTTTTTAAATTTTAGCATATTTAAATATGTATTCCAACCTATTCATTCCCTTTGTCACATTATTTTCTGTGATTTGGCTGTTGAGTATGTATTATCTAAATGTTTACTAGCCATATTAGCTGTTCAGAAAACTGAGTGATTCTTCATTCAGTTTTTCATAGACTTTATAGTATGGGAGAATATCAGGGTATCAGGGAGAGGCTTTGAAGAAAGGTCATTTAATTCCCTTCTCAGAAATGGGTCACGGTGAACTAATTGCAGTATTTGTTATTTGTTTAGGAAATGCACTGTACTGTAAGGTAAAATCCTGGCTGGTATTGGTTTTAAAACTCAAGAAGCTCCTTTATCATTCACAGTGTGTGTTCGGGTTTGTTTCTTTCTTCTTCTTTTTTTGTGTGTGTGTGTGGGGGGGGGGGGGGGGGGGGCAGAAAGAGGGATGTGGTGTATGTGAGCGGTTCACTCAAGCCCACTCCCTCACCCCTCAGAAATGACACATGTTTCACAGTTGACCTACAGCTTTCAACATCTTTTTTTCTGTGCTTATCTGCCTCTCGGTGCCACTTCTGCACGGTGAGTGATGAAACTTTCTTCATACTATTGTTTATACACTGAGGTGACAAAAGTCATTGGATACTTCCTAATGCCATGTCAGACCACCTTTTGCCTGGCATAGTGCAGCAACTTGACATGTCAGGGACTAAACAAGTTGTTGGAAGGCCTCTGCAGAAATATTAAGCTGTGCTGCCCATAAATATTCAATGGGATTCATGTCGGGCAATCTGGGTGGGCAAAATTATTCGCTCAAGTTGTCCAGAATGTTCCAGTCAATAATTGGTTCAGTTGGATCAGAGGACACTGTCCATTCTATGTAAACACTGCCTACACCATTATGGAGCCCGCACCAGCTTGCACAGTGCCTTGTTGACAACGTGGGTCCATGGCTTCGTTGGGTCTGTGCCACACTCAAATCCTATCATCAGCTCTTACCCACTAAAATTGGGACTCATCTGACCAGGCCACGGTTTTCCAGCCATCTGGGGTCCAACCAATGTGGTCATGAGCCCAGGAGAGGTGCTGCAGGCGATGTCGAGCTGTTAGCAAAGACACTCGAGACTGTTATCTGCTGCCATAGCTCATTAACACCATATTTTTCCGTACTGTCCAAATGGATATATTTATTGTACGGTACATTCCAATTTGATTTCTGCAGTTATTTCACGTAGTTTTGCTTGTCTGTTAGTTCTGACAACTCTACACAAACACCACTGCTCTCAGTCATTGAGTAAAGGCTGTCTTTCACTGTTTTGTCGGTGATGAGAGGTAATATCTGAAATGTTATATTCTTGACGCTGTGGATCTTGGAATATTCAATTACCCAGCAATTTCCAAAATGGAATGCCACATGCATCTAGCTCCAATTACGATTATGCGTTCAAAGTCTGTTAATTCCCATCGTGTCCCCATAATGATGTCAGAAACCTTTTGATGTGAATCACCTGACTACAAATGACAGCTCCATCAGGGTACTGCCATTTTATATCTTGCGTACGTGATACTACCACCACATGTAAGTGTGCATATTGCCATCTCATGATTTTTGTCACCTCATTGTATTTTATCCAGAGTTTCCATTATCATACTAGTTCATAGTTGTTTGCTAGGAAAAAATTATGATAAGATTTGTGGTATACAGGATAAATAATTTGACTCGTTCTTGTGAAAAGTACTTTTTTCCTGCAGTTCATTATATGAAAATTTGTTATTCTGTTGTTTTAGTTATATTGGAACATTGGTGCCATGTATTCTTTGTGCAAGTCCATACTGGAAAGACTGCACTTTTAAGATTATTTTGTTGTATTTTTCAGCAAAAATGTTGAGCAGAGCTGGCATGACACTGCATGAAGTTCAGTGTCACCTGGATCGTGAAGGTGCATCTGATCTTGTTGTGGAACTCGTAATTAAATCCGTTCATTCACCCTCAATTTTTGTTGAAGCTGTGGAATTGGGGATAGCCCTTTTGGGTGGTGGTAATCCCATTATCCAAAAAAGCATGTATAATAAACTTATGGGTGGAGACATGAGCCAGTCTTTCTTTAAGGTAAATAGTGTCATGAATTCTTTCATATGTTGTTATATACATATTAATCACATTCCTATGTAATTTCTCTTTAATGTGTGTTCCAGGTGTTCAATGATAAAATGAAAGATGCTCAACAAGAAATAAAATCAACTGTGTCCGTTAACACTTCTGACATAGCAGCCAAAGCCCACGAGGATAAAGAACAAAGTAGGGAATTGGAAAAGCTAACAAAAAAGAAAGGTATTGGTTATTATTTATTACCCGCTGCTTCAGTAAACTGAGCTGTCTGCTTTAACCTTGTTATACATTTTGCATACCTCATCCCTCAGCTGGAATAAATAATTTAAAAAATTCAGAAAGGTTGACTAAATTATCCAGCTATAATTTGTATATAATACTGTTGTTTGCAAAGCTTACTATCAGCATTTTATACACACTTTGCATGCAAAATATTCCATTGAATTTGCCAGCAATTGTTATGTCTGGAACAGACCCATCACAATCTTGACTACTTGAAGCTGTAGTGTCTATTTATATGCAGCTATCGTGCGTGAAGACAAATACTATATTGATCATCCTCAAACACCCTTAAAAACAGGTTGTGCAATGTAATCCATCAATCTGATACAATGAAAAATGATGATGAAGTGGTGGTGGTGGTGGAGATAATTGTGACGATTAGTGACACTTCAATTTTTTAGATTGGTTGGTAATATTAATATGTTATCACAAAGTTCAGAATCGCACCACTCTATAAAGAGGTAAGGACTCTTTAGACAGAATAAAAATTTTGATTGAGTATTCAATAATTTCTCAACAGAATGGTTTAATATATTTAAAATCCAGGCTTCTTCATTTTATTTGGAAATTAATTTAACATGATACTAGAAATTCCTGGGTGCCATACAAATAATGTGATGAACAGGCACATAAACGAAAGAAATCATTGTAAACCTTTCAGACCCAACTGACTAACCAAGGCACACACCTATACAATTACTACTAGCTTGCTCTAAGAAGACTCTCAATGCTGTGGCTGACAGTAGTAGTTTTGATAGGAATTGGCTGGTCGCAGTCAGTAAGGACAACTGTTTTGGCACTGCGATCATAGTAGTTAACTTTAAATAGGAAATGACATTGTGTTCAGTGAGTCTGCATATTCATAAATGAGACTATATTTTTAGTTTCAAATACTGGCAACTGGATGTCCTTTCATATGATCATAACAACAGGATGACAGTGTATCAGAAAACAGTATTGAAAGCTAACATTGTAGCAACTAGTCCAAAGCCATTCACTGTTTTCACACTTCTCTCAAAACAGTTAATTCCGTCAGCCACCACTTTAGCTGTCTTCTTTAGAATGAATGATTAATTCATACATATGAACAGCTTCATTGTCTCAGTTCTCCAGCTCCAGTTGGGCTGAATGACTACCTTTAAGCCTTCCCTCATTTTTAGCATTAATTTAAATTACAAGACTACTTTTTAAAAACAATGACTGCTTCAAACAACAATGGAGCTGTGTTGCTAAGTGATAACTTGCAGTAGTAAAAAAACTGAATTATGATATTGTGGGCTTATTCTAGTAACTTTATTCAGTTTATTTGTATATTATGACTCCTCAAATCTACTTTAGCAGCATCACTGGGTGATAACTTGCAGTAGTAAAAAATTTGAATTATGGTATTGAGGGCTTGTTTTAGTAACTGTATTCAGTTTATTTGTATGTTATGACTCCTCAAATCTTGTATTTCCACTGCATTTGAAAAAAACTGCAGTTCTGTTGAGTATTTTGTTAATGAAGATTACTTTTAACAAATTTTGGATGGTCGGGCAGCTGATAATAAGACTATATCTAACTTACAAAACCTATTTGGGAAGTACCTATTCAGTAGATGACAATTAAATTCGTTACTTAGGGCCACCTTGTAATTACTTGGATAGTTAAAAACACATTGGGATGGAATTTAGTGTATGTGTTCGAGAAGATTTTTCAGAAAGAAAAGATTATTAATAGCCCAAACACCAACACACAGCCTGTCTAGTACAGTGTAAATAATATAAGTTAACATTCTGATTTGTGAATGTTTACTTAACACACAATGAAACAGTTCATATTGTAATGCTGTTGTAAATAAATATGATGAGAACACACTTTTTGTTTTAATGTATATCCTAATTGTTGGTCAGTGGCTTCAAAGTTTCCACAAAGAGACTTGCACAATTCTCTGTGATGGGCTCACCGCCTGGGATATGCTGATTTAAATAACAGCGCGTGGAGACACCTTGAGTCTGCACTACAGAGTGGAAAGGGTTAATTGTACATAATTGCACTGACGTGATGAAAACAGTAATGTGAAACCGAATGGTTCTGAGCAAAGAAAAATTACATTTCTCTGAAAGCAGCCAGTCTCCACTGACATTTGAAGTGTGTTGGCATTACTCTGCTGAAGCAGATAGGATATCTTTATCAGCTTGTATCTTCAGAGCAAAAAAGATGACGGATACACCATCTGCATTGCTATTGTTTTTTGGTTATTTATGTAATAAGTAACAATGTGAAGATTAGCATAGCACATAGGTTTGGTTTAGTAGAAGGAATAATGTTCATATCAAATGTTTATACTCAGTCAGTCAAAAGAACTTCGATACTTAGTGGCTGCATTAATAAGTGAACAGAAATGTTTGCATCACTGTTTATGACAGATGAAATTCTTCCCCAATCTTGAAGTTTACAGTAATTGTGTGTTGTGTAGTAGAATAGGTGGAGTTGGTTTGGCTGTTGAAACAAGGTAAATGTGTGGTTGGAACAGGAGGAATGTTGACAGCTGCAGCATTGGAAAAGTGGGGAGGGGGGATGGGAGTCCTGTGTACCGTGAATATTAGATGGTTCTCAAACCATTATTTAAGTTTAATGTATGCTTCTCAGTTATCATGTATATCTTTTAATGTTATTTTTCAATCATAATGCTACTTTATATCTTTTCATCAGTCACCACATTATCATATGCAGGTCTGACCATTACTGCTCAAGCACTGTGTAACATAGTTTTGAGAGATGATTCTGAAGTGTAAATATTTTATTTACTTTCATTATTTTATTAATTTTTATGTTTCCAGTTAAGCCAAATGGAATAGTGATAACAGAAGAGCTTCGAGAAGAACTAAACCAGGCAGCATTTGCCACATCTCATGCCTACGCTGGTGCTAGGAGTGCTTCTCAAGGTCAGCAATATAATTTTATTTTCAGCAGGAAAAGTATTCATTATACTGTGTACTTAATATGTTACAGTTCAGAAAACTAGAAAACAGGGTATAAATTAAGAAATTAGTTTCATGTTGGAGCTATCATAACAGTATCCTGATTCTCACAATGCAAGTGCAGTAGCAGTATCATCACGGCTTGTGCTGCCTCATGGAGGATTGGGGTTACAGTGAATGAGACACTGCAGAACAAATGTAGCAACTGTCCAATTTAACTAAATGAAAGCAGTTCAAACAGTCCTACATGCAATCACCATGATTTCTGAAACTGGATGCAAGATGGCAGTAGTCATGAAGCAGGACTCAAATTCACAAGAAGCGAGCTTTGTGTCACTGCCCAGTCATCGTGACAGTTGTTTCCATTGTTTTCTTAACTCGCTTAAGGTCAGTGCCAGTATGGTGCCAGAATTAGAACAGCTGATGTTATCAGTAGCCAGTTATTAATTCCTGCAAGAGTAGGTAGCTTTCCTGTGGAGACAACAGCTTATAGATTTCAGTGTTTACAAATCAACTTGGAAGCATAATTTCATCAGGTAGCTGCAAAAATGGGAATTTTGAGATCACTTTTTTATAGTGTAATTATATGAGATCAGATGAACATGGCAACAAGTTCAGCCTTTCTTGGTCTCCAGTGGCTGTACACCCTATCTGTCATTTAGGTCGCCAGTCATTCAGAGGGTCCTGAACATTATGTTGAAAATGTGGAGGGGCTCTGTCCTGTTGAAAGATGAAATCCTGACAGTGGAAACCCTAGTTGTTACAGCATTTCAAGGTAACTAGTGCCTGTCACAATGTGTCTGATGAAGAAACATGACCCATCAACCGTTTCTCAATTATAAAACACGTTTAGTTTTAGTCAAATGCACTCCTCTTCCACAAATGAGTGGAGCTTCAGTAACACTCAAATATGTGCATTGTGTGTGTTCACGTTCTCGGAAATGTGGAAAGTTACTCCATTGTTAAACACTAAATTTCTTTAGAAACTATATTTTTTTCTTATTGGTCTGAACAAACTCACTAAATAGCTGACAGTCTTTTGGTGGCATTCTTTGGAGCCTGCCTGCCTGAACTGTAAAAAGTAGGGTTTTCATAACACTGTTAAACTATTTTCTGTATCTCAGCAATGTCTTGGCTATCTTGGTATGTATGTATGTATGTATGTATGTATGTATGTATGTGAAGGGTTCTTAAGAAACTTGCACAGATATGTTCCAGTCTCCCTTCTACTAGCTGTAGTGTTCGTAGTTGGTACAGGATGGCCTGGCTAACTATGAACACTCCAAACATTTAATATATGAATAAATCATCATCACTTTTATATGCAGTATGTACTGAAAATGAAATATATGTAACTTTGAAGATCTGAGTCTGTCCCAGGAATGTCTATCAGTTGTCGATCACTGAAGTGTAGTTTGAGTATAGTCTGAATATTAGTAGCAATATGCACTGTTTGTTGTATCATGCTTACGAATCTTCAGAGATCTGAGTATAGAACTCAGTGAGCAGCATTTTAAGAAGATGCACGGTCAGATATATTGGGATGCAGCGAGTAGAACCGAAGGCATAATTCTGTAGTGCCACCCATAAGAATACAGTGAGCCCTGTAACTAGTGTGCCAGCTGGTGGCCCATCTTTGAGTTGCATCCTCTGCTGAGATGTGGGCAATGTTATTTGTGTGGTTGACATAGATGCCACTGATATCGCATTCCTCATTGGCAAATTTGTGCACCGTCGTTGGATAGTGTGGGTATGGGTGATGATATGGGGAAAGCCTGCACTATGGCACAGCGGTCTTCTGGAGGTACGTGGACGACACATTTGTGGTATGGCTGCACGGGATGGATGAATTACATCGATTTCTTGAGCATTTGAATCCTATCCGTGCTAGTATCAAATTTACTATGGAAATAGAAAAAAACAGCTACTGCCCCTTTTTAGATGTTGTCGTTCACTGTAAAGTTGATGGCACATTGGGACACACCGTATATTGGAAAACAACACGCACAAGTCTTTATTTTCATGCCAGTAGCTGCCATCACCCCTCACAGACCATAGGTGTCCTTAAGAGCTTAGTGCACAGGGCGCACTGTATATACTATAAAGATAATTTGCAAGAAGAGCTCACATACCTCAAGCATTTTTAAACTGAATGGATTTTCCCTGCAACAGATTCATAGAGCATTCAATCCAAAACCTACAATGCGGGTAGGTGATGGGGAAGAAGGTAGTAATTCCTTCAGATCAAGTAAGTTTTTGCCCTATGTGGGTGCTCTTTCCTCGAAGATAGGCCGTATTCTTGAGAAACACTATGTTAAGGTGACCTTCCAGCCACCCACGAAGATTGCAGCTTTACTCGGCTCTGTAAAGTACGATTTACTGCTTTGTAAAGCGGGTGTGTATCAGATTCCTTGCGTAAATTGTGAGAAGTCATATGTAGGTCAAACAACACGCACCATTCGTGAGAGATGTGTGGAGCATCGAAGATACACATGCTTATCACAGGCAGATAGGTCAGCTGTGGCCGAACATTGTATTGATACGGGGCATTCCATGAATTAGTGATGTGAAGATTTTGACATCCACCTCTTCCTTTTGGGAATCTGTCTTCAAGGAAGTTAGAGAGATTAGATTAACTAATAATTAAATAAATAGAGATCATGGTTTTAATTGGGACAAAGCAAGTAATCTGGCTCTTGGGTTAATTAAACTGCAGAGAAGTCATCACGGTGGCACCACCACCGAACATACATCGATAAGCGAATCGGATGTCTGTACACCTTCGCCACAGGTGGTGCATGTGCAAGTGTATTTCTTTGCTGCCGACCAGCATCTGTGATCCGCATGTGCAGACCACTGTGGTTGAGCATATAAGGCCACATTTGGCATCTTGTTGTCAGTCTTATGACTCGTTCTGAGGATAGCTGGATGATATGCGGCTGCATGCCCAAAATTTAATGGACTATAAATCAAATAGAAGGAACGAGGCCATTTGAGGTTCATTATAAGCATGACCCATTTCCACTGAGTGCAGTCAATATAATTCTTCTTAACCAAGGACATATTTTTTTCATTGTTGTGTTTATTGGCCTGGAAGTATTTTACATTTGTTGTAGCATCCGAGACTACTTTTTAAGGTCAATGTGTTGTAATATTTTTAGCTAGCACAACTGCTATACTTTTGTAGATAAATCTTTGATACTGAGGGAAATTGAACTTATCAGATGTAATTGTGGTGTGAAATTAATCTACTCTAGCTCCATTCAAGCTTTGGTGGTTGAACAGTAACAATGACAACTTGTTTTGTCTATTGTGTATCTAAGTCCAATGAAATCAGCTGATCTTAACTTTCCACTGATTAGGGCAGTTATTTGGCTCATTTTTTTCCTCCACCACAAAGACGACGAACCATGTACACTTTGTACAACTACGTGTAGTAAATCTGAGTACAGAATACATCATTAAAAGGTGGTGTTTGTTTCCTCATGCAAATAACGTGCTAAGGTTGGTGATCAATGCTATGATATGATATGTTACAAATTGTGTTCATCAGTTTAATCACACCACATAGAATGAGCAAAAATCACTTAACTTGCATCACTGCAAAATACATCCATCATTGTTAACCTGGAGATACTTGAAAATGCAAATGATCATGAATATTCCTCAGTCTTCTAGGCGGGTTTGCATGTATAAATCTACAGCTGTGAAGTTAAAACAAAGCTTCAGTTGTCATTAGGGTTTCAGAAAGAGTTTTCTCATTCAAAGAAAGCATGTATGTCATGATCTAACACCAAATTTGTTGACGATTGTGTTCTTAAATTAGTAAGTCATTATGTATCAGGAGTTCATATCCTGTGCTTATATGATAAACTAATAAGTCCACAAAAGAGAGAATTTGGAAAATGTGGTTCATCTGTAAAGGAGACCAAATATAAGACACTAATGTGACCTATTCTTGAGAACTGCTAGAGGTTTGGGATCCACACCAGGTCATATTAAAGAAAGACACTGAAGAAATTCAGAGACGGGCTGCTAAATGTGTTACCGTTAGGTTCAAACAACATACAAGTATTTATGCTGGATGTTGCAAAGTAGTATGAAATACAATCAGCCTTGAAGACTGTAGTAAGGAAGGTGAATGGTTGACTTCAATTTGTTGGGAGAGTTTTAGGAAAGTGTGATTTACCTGTAAAGGAGGCTGTATATAGGACACTAGTACAACCCATTCTTGAGTACTGCTTGAGTGTTTGGGATCTACATCGGGTCATGTTAAAGGGAGACATCAAAGCAGAGTGGAGGTGGGCTGCTAGATTTGTTACAGGCATGTTCAGACAATGTGGAAGTATTACAGAGATGCTTCGGGAACTCAAATTGGAATCCCTGGAGGCTAAGACAACATTCTTTTCGAGGAACACTATTAAGAAAAATTTAGAGACTCAGCATTTGAAGCTTGTTGCAGAACAATCCTACTGCCACCAACATACATTTTGTGTAAGGACTGCAAAGGTAAGAAATGAGACATAAGGGCTCATACGTAGGCATATAGACAGTTGCTTTTCCCCCTTGCTCTATCTATGAGTGGAACAGGAAAGGAAACAACTAGTAGTGGTACAGGGTACCCTCTCCCATGCGCCATGATGTGGCTTGCAGAATATGGATGTAGATGTACATGTACATGTACAAAATATGCAACATGTTTGTGAAGAGCTGTGTGTAGGTAGAGGGCTGAATTGTGGAAAACCAGTTGTGAATTATGCATCACAAAGATGCGCTGACTCAAACACTGCATCTGATTCATAGTTATTTGGCAGAACACTGCATAGCTATAGCCAAGTAAGTATAAGATCACTGACAGCTAGCAATGCTGTCACCAACTTTCAACTGCAAACTTGCAAATGGCTGCAGATGAAAACAATAGCTTTCTATAGAGCTGCAACAACATTTGCGAAAGAAATGTTTACAAAATTGTTAGGTGGTTGGCTGATATAAGCATGAAAGCCACATGAGGACATCATTTCCAAATCACAGGTTAAATAACAAAAATTCAAAAAGTGAACTTCACATCATCCCAAAGAATGCTGTCTTGGAAGCTAGGAAGGATTCCAGCAGCAGCAAGCTACTATGAAAGAGGACATACGTAAAGTGCTTTATGATAAATAATAATTTTTAAAACAGAACCTTTCTTTTGTTCCTTACACCACCACCCCTCCCCTTTCCTTACCATTTACCCCTTTCTGTACCAAATCTAGATTCACTGAAGGACACTGACATTCATTTTATTTTCAAAATTGTGTTTGTCTATTGCTCTAAAGCTCGGGTAGGTTGTTCACAACTAATTTCATCATCAAATAAATATACCGCTAGTCTTAAACTGCCCAAAGGATTTACTTATGGGAATTACATACATGCTTCTAACTACTTTCTTTTCTGCAAATAATTCATTTGTTGTAAGGGAGGGAGTTACCTCAAAATATTATCCCATAAGATTGGAACGAATGAAAATATGCTAATTTAATAATTTCTGTGTCCTAAAAGCATCGTACTTCACCCACTTCTCGTACCTCCACATTCACCTTCTTATCATCCTCTGCATCTATGACCCCTGTCACACCCTTCTTATGTCCCTGTCTGTCTAAGTTAGTAGGAGTGCCTGGAGCTTCTTTGGCTCTCTGGGATAACAAAGGAAGGGGATAGGAATATCGCACCAGTGAGCAGACACTGGTGCAGGCAGAAAGTGTCATGTGTAGTACACAATGAAATGAGGATGAGGGAGACAGCAGTGATATCAGTGTTTGAAGACAACAAGGCTGTGGACATAGTGGATGTTAGGATCGACGCACAGGAGTGACTAACAGCCCCACGCACTCCCAACGAGACCTTGATTGTTTCAGTGCACACATGATGGCATCGTTGCAGCAGTACTATATTGGAAGCCAACCATTATGCATATAAGCTAAAGAAAGCAGGCAGTGTTTGCTTATTTCATTTACGAATACATTAAGAAATACAGCAGGAGGCTTTGGACCTGAACAAAGATTAGTTCATGCCTGATGAAAGGCATGTCTGTGACCCTGTTTATGTACTTCAGAGCAGACAGTCATTTGATGAATTAACAGCAAAACAACAGCTATAGTGTCAGCTGTTCATCTTTTCTGGATAATGGCTGTACTTTAATTGATCTGCATTATCAATAGAGAATTGGCCAGATAACACTGTGTAAAGTTGTAAGGAAAGTTTGTAAACTGCATGGGAAGTCTTGCACAAAGAATGCACAATGAAATTCCCAGGAGAAAGATGACCGAAAATGCCAATGGATTCGAAAACCATGCTATGTGATCTGGACAATCAAAACCCATCAGCCAAAGGAGGAAGTTCACTTAACAGTAGAAGAAATGTTTTCACTGATTGCTTTATAGACAATGGTGGTAAAGTACCACGGTGAGACAAATGAATCTAAATCTGGTCAGTAACAATCGTAGTGGATATCAAATCAATTTATTCCTGAATATGAAACGATATTCAGTTTGTATCACTAATGAATTGTGTGCAGTTATGTATTTTGCAGTTGAAATACAATAAAGCACTGATTACATTGAACTGGCTGAGGTAACAGAATTTATTTTAAACTGTGAGATGTGTCCCCTATTTTAGAGTATTTTTTCACTCCTTCAGTGAACAATTCCATGTCCAAACCAGCTGCATCTGTGGCAGGCTGACAACCATTGCTGGAGTTGTGAACGCATGTACACTGCCATATTCACCAACGATTGCTGCTTCATGGCGATCGGCGAGATTGCTGCGATGCAGCAATTGTTGGTGACACAATTCACGATAATAAATCGCTTGTGTTTATTGGGTGTTACTATATAAGGAGGCCACATCAGTAGTGAAAGCAAAAACATAAGTGGTAATGGGAGGAGGATAATGGAGAGATGATGAAAGAATTGGGTGTTGTCCTTAATATAAGAAGTTAGATTGTGGACAATGTGTTGGAAGTGTCAGTCAACTCCTACAGACATCGTTTTTGTGGGAGCACCAGCTACAATAGGGCATCCAGGTTTGTTAAGTTTGTGGATTTTAGGGAGCATGTAGAAGGTGAATATACCACAGGAAGCTAAGAATGCAGATGCATTTGGGGGAGACATTCTTGGATAGTGATAGAAGTTCATGCTTGGTGTACAGAATGGAATCCATGCAGCAGACTTGTAGGTGGAAGAGTCAGACAGTTGATGGTTCCTTTCTACAGGTAATAACTTCAGCTTGTCACCACATTCTCTCATTGTCATCCTCCCTTATTATCTTCCCCTCCATTCTCCCTTACTCCCATGTCTTTGTTTCCCCCACTCCTCACACCTCCTCATTTTTTTCCCCTCATCTTTCTGTTCATCTATGACCTGCTGATTGAATTAATTGGGATGTTTGGAGCTTGTTGAGCTTTCTAGTTTTTCCCAGGTGACTTATGTAATTCTGGGATATGTTAACTCTATACAGACCTCGAATTTAAAAGGTATTTGATTACTTCCAAACAGTTGCTCATTTACTGTATGGATAATGTTTTATGATAGAATTATTTATTATAGAGTGAAAGAGAGATATGTAAACTTTATTGAGATTAGACCCTATAGTTAAAAGACTGGTGGAATTTCTTCAGGTCAGAAACTTATGGTGTGCCTCACCAAGACAATTTTCATAAAATAAATAATTAATCTGAATATTTTGTTCATTACAGGTGAGGAAGTTGGTTCTTTAGTTTTGGGACCAGGATCTGCTTTGGAAGACATGCTGGCTGAGAAATTAGAGCGACATCGTGATCGTGAAGACAAAAATAAACTGTCTGCTAAAGTTTTAGTCATGCAGCCAATTCTAAGGTTTCTACAGCTATTGTGTGAGAATCACAATAGAAATTTACAAGTGAGTTTGTAAACATGCACTGGAACATAATCCCCCCTCTGTCCCTCCCTCCCCACCCCTCTCTTTCTCTCTCTCTCTCTCTCTCTCTCTCTCTCTCTCTCTCTCTCTCTCTTTCTCACAGCAGAAAAGTAGTGGCATAGAAAACATAAATTAAAATTCTATTAGCAGACAGTAGAAATATGCTTGCAGATATTACACAAATATACATTAGAAGTAAGTAGATAACCATACTCTTCTTATTTTACCCATTTGTGCTGGTAGCGGTCAGCTGGCAATTAGGATGATCTGTATTACATTAGGTTACCACGTTTACACTGATTTTACTCGTGAGGCCACCACTTCTGAAGCTGGCTTCAGCTAGACCAGAGAGACAAATCATTTGCAGTGTTTGTATCTGCTGTGTGTAAGCTGTGTACTATGAGTTTATATGTTAGTAACCATTGCTGAAAGCAACAATGTTTAGAATATTGGAAGTTTACATGTTGTTACATGTACATAAATTGGAAATGGGGAACCACATGTATTGTTTTGTATTCATGTGGGAAATAATGTGGAAAGCAAAATAATATTGGCATTATATCAGACCATCAGTTGTTCAAGATTTGGTCTTCGTATGTCTTATCTGTGTCACTTAACTGCACTGACAAGGGGAGGCCGCCAATTGTGAAATTCAGATTCGATTCATACTGTGCATAATAAAAGCTCATGGCCAGAGGTGTAATGTGGCAAAGCACCAAGATGCACTTCTCAGCCGTTGTCGAGAAAATCGACAGTTAAAAGAAACCGTTGCGGTGAAATACTCTCTACGATTAGTTATTTTCTACAGCGTGGTGGTGCAGCGGTAAGCGCTCGGGTTCGTAATATATAATTCCCGGCAATCAGTTACAACAATTATGCATATAATAAGTTGTTGAAAGTCGTTTGTCGTGGAAAAACTGGCGACTTCGAACATCATTATGTTTTCCGCAAACAAAGTTGTATTTCACAAATGTTATTAATTGTCATCATAATGTTAACCACGTATAGTTAACGGAAGGCGTAGAAACGAATACGTATAGCGTAAGTCAAACGTTTGAATTAGAACAGAGACCCCACGAACACAAACTTGCTGTGGCAGGTATGAAATATAAACTCCGTTACTTGCTCGTTACACTTGAAGGACAGATGTTGAATGGGCCGAAACGAGCCGCCTCTTAACAGCGTAGTTGCCTGCTAACTTCGAAAGAAGGTAGATGCGGTCCCTAGCGCAACTTATAACATCGTCGAAAATCAGTGCGGACGGGACAGCTTTGGTACACCCTGTTAAACAAACGGAAAAATGGAGGCGGTACAATTGGAGAGCGATCCGCCTTCACCAACATGCATACCCATTGATTAATAGTTTTTTTATATATATATATATATATATATATATATATATATATATATATATATATATATATATATATATATATATATATATATATATATATATATATATATATATGAATTGCAAAAAACTAATAATAAAAAAAATATTGCATGGCGGAGATTCGATCCGGCGACCTTCGGATTACGAACCCCAGCGCTTACCGCTGCGCTATGACGCTGTAGAAAATCATTACTCGTAGAGAGTATTTCACCGTAACGCTTTCTTTGAACTGTCGATTTTCTCGACAACGGCTGAGAAGTGCATCTTGGTGCTTTGCCACATTATACCTCTGGCCATGAGCTTTTATTATGCGCAGTATGAATCGAATCTGCATTTCACAATTGGCGGCCTCCCCTTGTGAGTACAAACAGAAAAGCAGAAACGGTGAATATAAAAACAAAAATAAAATAAATTTTGATCTTACAACCCTGAGAAATTACAACCTTAAGTCCAACTCTAACCTCAAGGATTTTCAGAAAAAACTAAAGACATTCTCCCCTTCACAAAACCTCCAAGAATTTCAGAACAACTTGATTGAGGCAACAGAAACAACCTTTCCAAAAAAGAGCAAACCGAGACACCCGTGGTGGGACAGCAACTGTAATGAGGTTCTGCATGAAAGACTTAAAGCCCGGAGAAAGTGGAACTCGCATAAAACTGAAAACAACCTTGATGAATTTATGTAAGCCAGAAAGAATGCCTCGAAAACTATTCGCAACACCAAGAGACAATATGAAAAACAACAACTGGACTCAATCGAAGAGAATTTCAAGAAATGCAACACGGCAGCTTGGTACAAAACATTCAACCAGAAACTCCGAGGATACCAGTCCCCTTGCCTAAACCTTATGAGAAATAATAAGACTCTCGCCACCAACAATACTGAAAACTGTGAAATCCTGGCTGAATATTTTGAGACACTCCTAAACTGCCAAACACCCATCCAGACTCTCAGTTTTATGCAACCAGAAACATTACCAACACATTCAACACCTCCGACACGAGAGGAAATCACAAACATAATCAAAAATCTCAAAAACAGGAAAGCATGTGGAGAAGACACAATTACAGCAGAAATGCTCAAGCTTGGGGGAGAAACATCAGTAGAAGCACTACACAAAGAACTTGAACAAGTATGGGAAACCAAGAAAATCCCAAGTCACTGGAAAACTGCCCTAATTCACCCTTTGTTTAAAAAAGGTGACAAAAGGGATGTTAACAACTATTGTGGAATATCGCTTCTCCCAGTCCCATACAAAATTCTATCAAAAGCCCTGCTCAATCGTGTATCACCAATTATAGAGGGAAAACTTGGAGAATATCAAGCTGGCTTCAGACCAGGAAGATCCTGCGCCGAACAAATTTTTAACCTCAAAACAACAATGAACTATTTATCTACAAGGAGCAAGAAATATTTCATAACATTCATTGATTTCAAAAAAGCTTATGACTCAATCGATAGGGACACACTCATCAAAACACTTCGAGAATATGAAATAGATGAAACAACAATCACCATAATCAAAGAAACATTAACAAATACAACATCAAAAGAGAAATTTCACGGCATTTCGAGGTCAAAACCGGCGTCAGACAAGGAGATGCGCTGTCCCCGGTACTCTTCAACTGTGTTCTGGATAAAGTCATAGCGGAATGGAGAAAACTCACGCAAAAACATTGAGTTGAGAAAGTCCAAATTGGAGGGAAGTGCTACAAAGCCATTGAAACCAACTGTTTTGCCTTCGCTGACGATCTCGCCTGTTTAGCTTACACACAAAAAGACACAATAAAACAAATAGAATTACTTAAAGAAACTGCTGAAAAAGCAGGCTTGCAAATTTCATTTGAAAAGACAGAAATCATTACAAATATCAAAAGTCCACCAAAGAAAATAACTACGAAATACGGGAAAAGACAGGTATCTAAACATTTTAAATATCTTTGTGAACTAATTCAGCCTGTGGCAAAAGGTCATCCAGCCTGCAGGGCTAGAATACAAAAACTAGAGACAGCAACTCACTACTGCAGACAAATGTATTCAAAAAAATGTATATCCAAAAACATTAAACTCAGACACTACCAGACTGTCATTAGACCGCAGATACTATATGCATCAGAAGCACTGGCAAATTTTACATACGCAGAACAGATAGAAAATCGTGAAAGAAGAATTGTAAGGACAATTCTTGGACACAGGAAAATAACAGATGATCAAGGCAAGCCTGTATACAGACTAAAAAGCAACAAAGAAGTGTATACGAAGTGCAGCAAAATTACAGACGAAATCAGAAAAAGAAAATGCTCCTTTTATGCTCACATCATGAGGATGAACCCGATTAGGCTTACAAAACAAATATTTTCGTACATCACAAATCTAAAACATAAAAATTTATGGTTTATCAACACAGAAAGAGATCTAAAAGAAATGGACATAGATCAGGAAACAATATTTAACAGAAACCTTTGTAGAAAAAAACTGAATTCATTCACGGGTTTCGGTGTGAAAATTAAGAAGACTTGTGGAACTAAATGGTCTGAAGAGAGAAAAGCCGCCTTCAGCCCAAGAATGAAAGAAGTGTGGACTGAGAGAAAGAAGACTTCCCAGAAGCGCAAGAAATAACTGTTTTCACGGTCTTTAACGGCCAAATTTGTATAATAATAATAATAATAATAATAATAATAATAATAATAATAATAACCCCTGTGGAGGCCCGGGAAAAGAATAGGCCTTCGGTATGTTCTGCCAGTCGTAAAAGGCGACGAAAAGAACAAACCACTAATAGGGCTAACCCCCCTTTTAGTGTGATTACTTGGTTCAGGACAGAACTAAAGAAGCCTCGGACAAGCGCCGTCTTGGTCGGGGACGACGCTTGAACCCTATGCCCGCCCACAATGGTAACGACACTGCTAGCCAACTGGAAAATGATTTAAATCCAAATAGAGGTGTTTTGCAGGATATGCTTCCTGCAACCACCCTAGAAGGAAAACAAAGACAGAGGATGAGATGGTCAGATGAAGTTAATCGACACCTCATGTTCTGTTATTACCAAGCAACAAACCTAGGAACCAACATAACTGGATACAGATCACAAGTATACACAACATTTATTACCAGATACCCGGAATTAAAATTTTTAACAGAACAACGACTAGCTGATCAGATCCGTGTAATAATAAAAAATAACAGGATACCCCAGTCAGAATTAGAAAACATCAAACAACAAGTACAACAAATACTGGAACTAAATAATGTGCAATCAGAAGAAGAAGAAAATACAGTAATGGACTCAAACATCCCAGAGCAAACAAACAAAGACCAACACACATCAATTAAACAATCAGAGGAAAACGAAATCTTAAGACAGCCACCAGAACAAGCACAAATAGAACACGAAGAGACACACATGTTAGATATAGAAGAGAAATTTCAGCTGACATATACAGAATACAAAGACACAAATACAGACATTAGACCATTCTTGCATAGACCGCCAAATAACCCACAAGTCGAAACAACAATAAAAACTATCAACACAATCATACACAACAAAATAAATGAAAACACAACTATGGAAGAGTTACAACTACTGGTTTATATAGGAGCACACACTACACTAAGTATACACACTAGGCAGAGATCAGAACAAACCAACACACAGAAGAAGCCCACAAAACCAGCATGGCAACACAGGCTACAGATCAGAATAGAAAAACTGAGAAAAGACATTGGACAGCTAACACAATTTATAAGAAATGAAATATCAGACAAAAAACGAAAAAGGTTAGGTAAAATCTCACAACAAGAAGCAATAGAGCAATTAGATGAAAAGAAGCAGAAATTACAAGCATTGGCCAAACGACTTAGAAGATACAAAAAAAGTGAAAATAGAAGGAAACAAAACCAAACATTCAGCACAAACCAAAAGAGATTTTACCAAACAATAGATAACACACACATTAAAATAGACAATCCACCAAACATAACAGACATGGAACACTTCTGGAGCAACATATGGTCAAACCCGGTACAACATAACAGGCATGCACAGTGGATACAAGCAGAAACAGACTCATACAAGATGATACCACAAATGCCTGAAGTGATAATTTTGCAACATGAAGTCACCCGAGCAATTAATTCTACACACAATTGGAAAGCCCCTGGAAATGATAAAATAGCAAATTACTGGCTAAAGAAGTTCAACTCAACACATTCACATCTCACTAAATTATTTAACAGTTACATTGCAGACCCATACACATTCCCTGATACACTTGCACATGGAATAACCTATCTGAAACCTAAAGATCAAGCAGACACAGCAAACCCAGCTAAATATCGCCCCATAACATGTCTACCAACAATATACAAAATATTAACTTCAGTCATTACACAGAAATTAATGACACATACAACACAGAACAAAATTATAAATGAAGAACAAAAAGGCTGCTGCAAAGGAGCATGAGGATGTAAAGAGCAACTGATAATAGATACAGAGGTGACATATCAAGCTAAAACTAAACAAAGGTCCCTACACTACGCATACATTGATTACCAAAAAGCCTTTGATAGTGTACCCCACTCATGGTTACTACAGATATTGGAAATATACAAAGTAGATCCTAAATTGATACAGTTTCTAAACATAGTAATGAAAAACTGGAAAACCACACTTAATATCCAAACAAATTCAGATAACATCACATCACAGCCAATACAGATTAAGCGTGGAATATACCAAGGAGACTCATTAAACCCTTTCTGGTTCTGTCTTGCTCTGAACCCACTATCCAACATGCTAAATAATACAAATTATGGATACAATATTACTGGAACATACCCACACAAAATCACACATTTGCTATACATGGATGATCTAAAACTACTGGCAGCAACAAATCAACAACTCAACCAATTACTAAAGATAACAGAAGTATTCAGCAATGATATAAATATGGCTTTTGGAATAGACAAATGTAAGAAAAATAGCATAGTCAAGGGAAAACACACTAAACAAGAAGATTACATATTGGATAACAACAGCGACTGCATAGAAGCGATGGAAAAAACAGATACCTATAAATATCTAGGATACAGACAAAAAATAGGAATAGATAATACAAATATTAAAGAAGAACTAAAAGAAAAATATAGACAAAAACTAACAAAAATACTGAAAACAGAATTGACAGCAAGAAACAAGACAAAAGCTATAAATACTTATGCTATACCAGTATTGACCTACTCATTTGGAGTAGTGAAATGGAGTGACACAGACCTAGAAGCACTCAATACACTTACACGATCACAATGCCACAAATATAGAATACATCACATACATTCAGCAACAGAAAGATTCACATTAAGCAGAAAGGAAGGTGGAAGGGGATTTATAGATATAAAAAAACCTACATTATGGACAGGTAGACAATTTAAGAAAATTCTTTCTAGAACGAGCAGAAACTAGCAAAATACACAAAGCAATCACTCATATAAATACATCAGCTACACCATTGCAATTTCATAACCACTTCTACAACCCTTTAGATCACATAACATCAACAGATACAAAGAAAGTAAATTGGAAAAAGAAAACACTACATGGCAAGCACCCGTATCATCTAACACAGCCACACATAGATCAAGACGCATCCAACACATGGCTAAGAAAAGGCAATATATACAGTGAGACGGAAGGATTCATGATTGCAATACAGGATCAAACAATAAACACCAGATATTACAGCAAGCATATTATTAAAGATCCCAATACCACAACAGATAAATGCAGACTTTGCAAACAACAAATAGAAACAGTAGATCACATCACAAGCGGATGTACAATACTAGCAAATACAGAATACCCCAGAAGACATGACAATGTAGCTAAAATAATACATCAACAACTTGCCATAAAACATAAACTAATAAAACAACATGTTCCCACATACAAGTACACACCACAAAATGTACTGGAGAATGATGAATACAAATTATACTGGAACAGAACGATTATAACAGATAAAACAACACCACATAACAAACCTGACATCATACTCACCAATAAAAAGAAGAAATTAACACAACTAATTGAAATATCCATACCCAACACAACAAATATACAAAAGAAAACAGGAGAAAAAATTGATAACTACATCCAACTGGCTGAGGAAGTCAAGGACATGTGGCATCAGGATAAAGTTGACATTATACCAATTATACTATCAACTACAGGAGTCATACCTCACAATATCCACCAGTACATCAATGCAATACAGCTACATCCAAACATATATATATACAACTACAAAAATCTGTAATTATTGATGCATGTTCAATTATCCGAAAGTTCCTAAATGCAATATAACATATACCATACAGTTACAAGGAAGTCACGCTTGATCAAGGTCCGCGTCACGTTCCATTTTTAACCAGACTTAACAGTCTGAGAAAGTAAAGAAAAATAATAATAATAATAATAATAAATGCTATAAAATTATATTTAGTGTATACGGATATTCCATTGTTTAAAATTATATTTTGATAACAGAAACTGGATGTTTAACCTGTGTAGTTAAATACATCCATGTTAAGCAAAAGAACTAGCTAGAAGTTGCCAGGATGGATCTTGCAGTGACAGCTGTTGAATATGGGTGTTGCAGCAGTTGATTTAATTAGATTTAAATGGGGAGATAAAAACAGGTGTTGTTGTAGCCCTCTATTGCCCACACACTCCCTGCGATTCTAATAAAGCCAACCAGTATCCTTAGAGAGTATAAGGAGACCCTTTACTGTTTCTTTATTAGACACAGTTACTTCAGGACTTGATGACTCAAATATTCTGTCTCTTTTGATCTCCAATGTTTCACATTGGGAGATTGTGTGTGGTGCGGTTTGAACACCCTGGACACGTAGGCTTCTTTGGCTATACCCATCATATGTAGGTATTTCTTAAAGTTCCCATGGCCATTCATTAGTCCTATCATGGTTTTGTCTGTCTTCTGGTCAAGCCCAGGATTGCAGAACTTCTCTTAAAATGTGGCTTTGACATCATCAGCATGCCATATGTTTGCTTTTGGATCACAGTCCAATATTCGAATTGCTCCCTTCCGATCAAGTTTCATAGTTTTGATTTAACCAGCACCTTAGTGATGGTTGGGACAGGTTCCAGTCCAGTAAATGGAGTCATCACACCTATCCTGTGCAGCCTATTAGCTTGTTCATTGCCACTGAAGGGACCCACAGCAGGTTTGCCCTGTTGCTTTCCCCTAGTCTCAAAAGGGCTTGTGGCATTCTGCAATGACCTTTGGTCTCTTGCTGGAGCTGATAGAGATTTCAGATCTCCTTGGCTGTCTGAATAAATGTAGATGCTACAATCTTTGTAGCACATACACAAATCTTCTCTGTACAAACCCTGACAATGGATATTTCTGCCTGAAATACCTTGACCAATTTCTGTAGAGAGATTGCACTTTCTAGTCTAAGCTATGTCCCATGTACACCACCTCAGTGCCTTCGTCTGTTTTCGACCTGTCAGTAAACCAGCCTGTCTCTTGCATAGTGTTGTGGTTCTTTCTGCACTGCTCTGTACATCCAATTTTTACACTGAAACGTTTGTTGAAGCAGCTGGAAGTTACTGTTTAGTTGGCCAGCATTTCCCCAACCATTCCTATATTTACCACATTCTTCATATTGGTGTGGGATTCAGAATATCCTAAAAGTATCCAGTTTTTTCATATACACCCCTGCTGCTGCTTCCATTTTAACCCACAGGTTTAATGTGGGCATGTTCAGTGTGATCTCCATCCTAGTAATTGGTGTGCTGCCAATTCCACTTGTTATGGCTGTGCACCTTACCAAGCTCCTTGGCAGCCACCTGTTCTACTTTGTTTCACCATACTTAAGTCCCAAAGTTATTGTAGGTCCTATTACAGTGGTGTACATCCAGAACATACCCTTGGGGTTTCGACCCCAGTTTCTCCTGTCTTTTCTAGTGCTCATAACAGTACCTTTTGCCTTGGAACACATATTCCTTATGTGAGGGACCCATCATAGTTTCGCATCCAAGGTTACCATTAGATACTTCAGTACTCCTCTGCTGGCAGAGTTTCATCAGGAAACTTAAGATTCCAGTAAGTGTACCGGATAGGCTTCCTTGTGAATACTGCATCAACAGATTGCCTGGGGCTGACCCTTAAATTGTGTTTCCTGCACCAGTTTTGTACAACATATCCACATTGTGCCATTGTTCTAAAAAATTTGCCAAGTATTACTATGACTAAGTCATTTGCATATCATTGGCAAAAGTATCCTATAGTATTTAGCTCTTCAATGAGTTCATTCACCACTAGATTCCCCAGTAGTGGGGACAAAATCTCTCTTTGTGGACACCCTTTAGTGGAGTTGATCACCATTTTTTTCATTCATCAAAGTGATGTCTGCCTTTCTTCTGCTCAACATGATATTAATCCACTTATATATATGGTGGCCTCAGTGCCATTTTCTTCTGCATCTCTAACCATGGACTGAAAGGTCTTATTGCTAAAAGCCTCCTCAATATTCAGGAGGATGCAGAGAGCAATTTCCTGAAAGTCTAGTGCTTTATCCACCTTCCCATTAAGTTGGCATTAGTGAAGTGGTGCTTCCCGTGATTGGCCTGATTTATGAGCCTGTTGTTTTATATGTAGAGGATCCTCAGTTAGCCTCATTTCCCTAATGTGCATATTAACCAATTTTCTAATGTCTTTAAAAGAAAGGAGGACAGACTGCAGTCTCATATCCTTGGCCTTGGTATGATCAGTTATCCCTGGCTTCAGAATGAAAACAATCCTCACTGTCGTACAAGCATTAGAAATGATTCCTGCTGCTAGACTAATCCTAACAGTCTACATAGGCATCTAATTAAACTGTTTCCTGCTGGTTGAGGTAGATGTGGAAAGATTTTGTGTGGGCCTGGTGACTTGAATGGTTGAAATGTTCCCACGGCCCACTGGATTTTTGTTTGAAATCAGAGATTTACTGTACTCCCCTTGATTGCCTGTAAATCACTGCCTCTCAGGGACTGAATCTTGGGCTATGTTGTCTGCCATAGAACACTGAGGGAAGTGAGTCTTGAGAAGCACTTCCAGTGTCTTGCTTGCTGTCTTTGTGTACTCACCATCCTCCTTCCTTAGAGTACATCCTGGATTAGTTGGTATTATGGTGAAAATTTTGTGAAGTCTAGCACAAGTAGCTGTACTTTCCATTTCCAGGATGATAGTTGCTCTTGCTTAATTACAAGGTTGTGTTTGACAAAGGCCTTCCTATATTTAGCCCATTGCCCTATCCTTCTTGCGGGATTGAACAGTCTTCTTAACTGCTATTGTATTTCCTCAATTACACTTAAAAAAATGCTAAGTTGGAGTACTGGATTACAGGTATATTATACGTAGTTGAAGACAGGAATTATTTTACTATTTTCTTGCTCCTGAGCAAGTGCCAGCTGGATAAAGTAAGCTAGGTGCTCTCATGATTAACCCATTGGACTTACATTCATGAGGTCTGGGCTTCAGTTCCCTGTGTGGCAATCTAGATTAAGATTTTTCATTGTTTCCTTAAATCACCTGAGGCACACAGTTATCTGAAGCTGTACTGAAGCAATATCTTGTGGCATAGCTGAGCAGATTGTCAATCAACAATTTGCAGATTATTTTTGACAATACCGCACTCAAAAAGGCAGCCTCCATTCACAGTGGTTAACTTCTCCCTCAGTAGGTGTCTGTGTTGGGTTCATGTTAGTGAATTGAGAGAGATCTGCACCTAAGAATAGCGTATATTTATTTCTGTATCCTTCCGTAGACAATAAATATTGTATGGATGTTGTCCAAATATACATATAAATAAATAATCAGTAGAGTAAAACACTGTAAGTACCTCTATGAAATTGCTGAACCAACAGGACTTGAGAAAAAAATAGCACAAAAAAAAAACAGATTGCAGAAAATCAAGAAAGCATCTGGACTTGTTTCATATTTGTATAACAAATAATGCCTGTCAAAAGGCACTAAAATCAGACACTACAACACAGTAATCAAACCGACAGCCACATATGCAAGTGAAACACTCTCATTGAATTGAAAACTAGATTTACAAGAAATTAAGAAAGGAGAGAGAAATATTATTAGAAACATTATGGGACTATTATACACACAAGATGGATACAGACTGCAGACCATCGAGATAACAGAAAAAGTATCAAACATTGACATTGACATCAGAAAGAGGTGAATGAAGTTCTGTGGACACCTGGACAGATTAACTGGAAACAGACTAACTAAACATTTATTGGAATACATGACATCCCTCAAAGCATCAATACCTTGGGTAACTGAAGTTGAGAAAGATTTGACAAAAGCAAAGATTGGCGTAACAAACACATCAGACAGGGATACATTCTTTTACTATTCTCATGGGCATGTTATTTAACAAAGTATCCAACAAAGCTGATGACATAACGACATACTCAGTGAAGACCAGAAAAGTTTGAATATAGGAAATAATTTGTATAGTCTCAAATTTTTGTACAGAGGTAGGAGGAAGTGCCACAACATAAATGAAATCATGACTGATGGGGGATGAGGATGGGGTTGGGGGTGTGTTTGAAGATCCCTTTTGTACAGTACCTGAATAACTTGAAAACTGTAGCCTTTAGTGAAAATATATTTGAGTAAAAAATTAAACTACATTAAATTTCCTACAAAAAGGTTCTTTTAAATTTTTATCTTGGGCTCATAATTTGCGTGTAGAGAGTGAGAAAATTTAAAATCTCATGCGACATGCATGTGCTGTAGTAACTTAGGTGGTTTTTGTAGGCCAATTTTGAGGTACTTTGCTGATTTGATAGACCACAACTGTCCCATATAAAATTGTTCATCTTGACTTCCTCTATACCACTGTGGTTGTTGGAAACAGTTATTATTTACATCATGTATACGCAAAATAATACACACAAATAACACAAAATGATACAATACATTTCATACAGTTTATATATGTATATGACTGCTGTTATTAGAAATCATACTCATTTCTTCATAGACCACCTCAGCCAGCAAATTCTTTTCACACAACAATGGTTTAGTAAAGGTTTTACATCACACAACAGCTGTTTGATAGATATTTAAATATAAAGAAAATGTTTGCTGCCAAAAGACTGTACTTACAGTTTTCGATCATTAGAGACATTATTTCAAAAATGTCATTGTTCAGTGTATTACCAAGTAAAAGCATTGTTCAAGTAGGCATTTCTTAAATTTCGCTTTAAATTTATTTTTGTCTTGCAACTTTCTGATATAGACTGTATAGTCTGTTGTAAAAGTTTAAAACCACTGTGACTCACATGCCTTTTGTGTTAGTTCTTTTTGTTTTTGCTGTGTATGGAGTGCTGTAACTATGAAAGTCAGCATTTGTCAGTATTCAAGGTAGGCCCTTATATATAAACTCATCCGCATACATGTGTTTACATTTAACATCAACTTGTTTGCATTAAACAAAGAGTGGACGTACATCAGGTCTTTATTGGTAGTTTTATGCAGCAATTGCTTTGGCAGAAAGAGTGGACATACATGAGGTCTTTATTGGTAGTTTTGTGCAGCAATTGCTTTGGCACGATTATCATCATCTGTGGACAGCATATGAATTTGGCTGTAATACCTAGAATATCTAGGGTGTGTACATCATTTATACAGGTAAGAAGTAGTGTGGACCAAGAATTCTGCCCTGTGGTAGTCCTATTTCCACTTTTTTTCCTACCTCAAGCTAAAGTGATTTTGTGATTTGAGTAAGGTGGCATCACTTCTACAATCTGTGTTCAGTTTCATAGGGATGATTCAAACCCTGTTTTGCCAGGCCCTTGAATACCTAGTGCCTTCAATTTTTCTAAAAGGATGCCATGCTTGACAATATCATATGCCATTTCTGTGATTTTTACCTCCCTGAAAGCAATGCTGACTACTGGATAGTACCTTACGGTCTTTTAGATATTTTTTGATTTGGCGTTTCATCAATTGAAACTCAGTTGGTAGAGCACTTGCCCGTGGAAGGCAAAGGTCGCGAGTTCGAGTCTTGGTCTGGCACACAGTTTTAATCTGCCAGGAAGTTTCATGTCAGTGCACACTCCGCTGCAGAGTGAAAATTTCATTCTGGATTTCATCAATTTTTCCAATATTTTGGAGAGTGCCAGAAGGAATGATATTGGCTGATAGTTTCCTACCTTACAGATGTCTTCATTTTTAAATAATGGCTCCACTTCCGATATTTTCAACCTTTTAAGAAATGCTCCTTCACTAAATGATAACTTGACAATTTTTTGTGGAGCAGTGACAACTATGAAAGACCCCAGTCCTTCACCTACTCTTGCTGACATTTTAAGTTTCAAGCTCTTCACAAGTTTTAACACTGTTGACTCTGCCTCATAATATAAGCAGCTTTTGAACATTTCGGCCTTTTGGTTTTTTCTTCCCCATAAATTTCAAACTTAATGAAGCTATTACATTAATGAAACAATTATTTGTGTAATATGGATTTCTTTTCAATATTAATGTGTGATGCATGTTTGAGAATGATATCCTGTTATTCACATCTTTTCCCTGTTTTGGGCTTCAAAATTGCCAAAAGAGTATTTGACTTGTTTTCCAGTTGTCTACTTAAGCTGTCATTAGTTGGAATTAGCTGGATTTGTGGATGTTTTCATTTTAAAAATTAGTCTTTCCAACTTCTATAAGAATTTTTAATGCCAGATGTGATCTAGGAACTTGTATACATGTTACCATGGGATCCAATTTTTGATAGCTTCTTCGGAAAGCATGTCTCAAAAATCCCATGAAATTTGAAGTGCAGGAAATTATATGCATCATCAGTATTTGTGTGGGACAGCACTTCTGCCTAGGATTCATTGCTAAGGATATTTGCAAAGTTTACACAATTTTCTGTAGAAAAATTTATTTTGTACACCCTGTGCTTTTGTTTCTGTCAGTGACAATGAGGGACTTTTGAGGACAAGAGCTCTTTGATCTAATAACCCTAAATCAGAAATTGTTCAGTATAACCCCATAACTAGGTTTGTACTAATAAAGGTATCATGACGAATCACAACAATTTACAAACTGTCTCTACAGCGCATGCACAGTTTTGTGATAGTTGTAATCGTCATCATACCTCTGTCGAACTATATTTAGTGTGTTTCATCTTTCAACCCCATAGGATTGGTTTTGACCTCTTCATTCAGTTTGCTCAGATGTTTTTGGTTTAAACGCAGTGCAAATTACGTATATTCTCATGCTGAGCAAAACATTTTTCAAGGATTTATTCTCATTGTTAAGTGCAATATTTACGTACATATTTTTTGTAATGTTACACAAAAAACAATGTTAGTGATAGTTTGCATGCGTGTGGTTTTCTACATTACTGAGGAAGCACAGTACCGGATAATCTCAAAAAGACAACTACAGTTCAAGAGATGCAGAAAAACACACATGCAAACACCACACAAAATGCTTACGTAAATATATGTGACTCGATATTGAGAAAAAATTCTCAAAATGCACTTTGCTGAGCATGAAAAAAATATGTAACTGATGCAGTGTTTCATTATTTAAATAATAAATGACAGCTGCAGGCATTCCAAAAACATCGATAATGACATATGAAATTGTGTCAAACGTTTCTGCTTTCCAGTTATCAGTTCCCATTATATCAGTAGTATTTGTTAGATAATAAACCATTATTAGATAATAAACTAGTCCCCGACATGAGTATTTTGATGCCTATTATGTACACATACATAAAATGCGAGGGGTTATACTATACATAACTTTTACAGCTTAAAATGTTATTCCCCACATTTTACATTTTCCAGCATTTTACACCATTTTTTTTAAGTGCCTTGAAAAGTGTAAAAGTGGGGTTTCACTGTATTTCTATTTGTGTAGCTGCTAAATTTGAAAATATATTATCTGTAAAATTATTTGTGTTATTTGTTGTTCTTGTATGGTCAAACTATGTACTTTGTATCATTTGCATGGAATGTTTCACACTGTACTATGAAAAATGTTATAAAGTCATATTTAGTACAAAAATAGTAGAGGTGTTGAGTCATTAACAGGCACATAAATATACATTGTTCTTCATTTTAGTGTCGGTAGCTACAGTTTTTTTTTTTTTCTCCCAACAGAATCTTCTGCGAACTCAAAATAACAAGACATATTATAACTTGGTGTCAGAAACACTGATGTTTCTGGATTGCATCTGCGGCTCCACAACTGGAGGACTGGGCTTGCTTGGACTATACATAAATGAGAATAATGTTCATCTCATCAACCAGACCTTAGAGACTTTGACAGAATATTGCCAAGGTCCTTGCCATGACAACCAGAATTGTATTGCAACTCATGAATCAAATGGTCTCGATATCATTACGGCACTCATACTAAATGATATAAATCCTCTCGGAAAAACAAGAATGGATCTTGTCTTGGAGCTGAAAAATAATGCCTCAAAATTACTCTTAGCAATCATGGAAAGTAGAGGAGATAGTGAAAATGCTGATCGGATCCTGTACAACATGAATCCAAAGCAGCTGGTGAGTTGATTCCTTTTATTTTTTTTCCACAGCAACGCCATTGTATTAAGCTGTAACATTTATTTGTTTTTGGGTGGTTGAGAACATCGCCAATAGCATTTCAAATAACCACTAAAGGTAGGGTTTCCATAATCCAAGAACCAAAACCAAGGGAATAGTCCAAGCATTGTCACCATCAGCAAAGGAGTTGTAATTACTGAAGGAAATTAGTCCAGGCATATTAATGCTGTCAGCAAATGAGTTGTCATTAATGAAGGAAATTAAATTAAGTTCACATTAACTAACTTTTTAATTGAAACATTAAACCCAAATTACTAAAATGTACATTATTGTGTTGCTACAGTTGAGATATATTTTACACCAAGCTTTGTACAAGTCATATTTCCTGAGCATTGAACAGAAAACATGAACATGCTCAGATTCTGAATGAGTCTGCAAAAATGAATGCAACTTATATTTTTTATGTTATACTGAATTTGGAGCATTGCATTGACTGAAGTTAAAGCCATCCTGTTCCTTTCTTCTGTCCATTGTGTGCTCACTGTAGAAAATACTTTCTCCCCATTAGCATTATGCCCTGGAATGGAGAAATAGTGTAGCACAATCCCAAGTAGTTCTGAAAATTGCTCATCAGAAAAACAATCTTCAAAAGATTTTACCCACTTTTTTTGAGGTATAATCTCCATGTTCTGATTCTTGGTGTCTCCCAGAAAACATTCAAGATTTACTACCAGATCAAACAGCAATCTCTCATTCATTTTACAAGTTTCTTGTGTCCAGTTCAATGAACATTCTGCACTTTTCCAATCAGATACAGTCTTCAACAGTATCCATTCAAAACGTTTTAAGTTGACATAAAGGCTGGCTCTATTTCATGAGGCAATCTATAAGTGTCTGATAAATTGCTTTGACTTCCTCGTGAAATTCTAACAGTTGATACTGTGTCAGATCTGACATAAATTCTTTCACTTTAGAAGTCATGAAGTTAAATGTTTTCTGACCTCTAAAACATGCACAATGCCCTTAAGCTGCAACCTAAACTCACTCACAGATATATCATATTTCTTAATGCTTGTAATTGCCTTTTGAAATGGACTCATATGAGTATGCAGGACGTGTAAGTAAATTTTTCCAGAAGAATAAGGAAAAAAGATCTGAGGAGACTTGGACACTTAACAAGAAATATAAAGCATGGTTTAAGAGCCTCAAACATGTACATGAACCTTTCGCTTATAGGATGTAAGCTCACCCACCTAGTTTTTACATGCCTGAGTAAATCTTTGTGTGTTACATGCAGTAAACTGAGTGAGGTGGCGCAATGGTTAGCACACTGGACTCGTATCCAGGAGGATGATGGTTCAAACCAGCGTCCGGCTATCCTGATTTAGGTTTTGTGTAATTTCTCTAAATCACTTCAGGCAAATGCCAGGATGGTTCCTTTGAAAGGACATGGATGATTTCTTTCCCTACCCTTCTCTAGTCTGAGCTTGTGCTCCATATCTAATGACCTCATTGTCGATGGAATGTTAAACACTAATCTCCTTCTTCTCCTCCATGTGCAGTAAATCACAAAAATCCTTTAGTGCAGCTACGTGAACATTATAAATTAAAAGGTAGTTATACACTTTGGTAATAATACTTTGAATCTCTTGTGAAAGCATATCTGTCCCATCTTGGATTGCATTATGTAACACATGAATTGGGCAATTTACCAGTACTGTAGACCAGTTTAGTTTGTGTTCAAGTTTTCTGACTATACTGATTTCCCCTTTTCTTCCAACACTTCCAAAGTTAGTATTATCAACACCAAAAACTCAACCTTTGTCACTAAGACTGAATTCAGAAATCACTTTATATACACACTCAGTGTACTGGAGGTTTTGTTGTCACACTCATTTAAATATAGTAAATTACCCTGTACAAATCCTGTGATACCAAAATATTGGGCCAGAACAGGAAACATTATTACATGGTTGTTATTACTGCCACCTGTACTGATTCCAACATAATTCACTTTTGATGGGCTATGTCATACATTATATTTTATGAAAGGTGATATAATATAATTAACAATTGCTTCAGAGTTACTTTTTTTACTCGAAAACTGAACAGCTACCTTAGAATCATTAAAAATCTTATAAATGATTTTTATTGTGCATGAAGAAGAATTCTAGGAATAGTGGTGTTTCACAGCATGAAATGCAAGTGTGTGTTCTGCTGTAAGAACCTTATTTGATTCTCTTTGATTACCACTAAAGAAACTGGTCAACTGTTTCAAAGTTGTAGCTGAATGCACAGCTCTTATATGTTTCTTGCTTGTAAAATGGTCATTCAGAGCTCGTTTCCCAACCATCGGTGATTGAAATGTAACAACTGTAATGAAGTAATTAAGGATTAGTTGAGACTTAACCTTAGACATGCTAATTAATGTTTTTAGGCCACATTGACAGTTATTATGTTGCATTTAAGTTAGGTACAGTATCAGTATCAGGGTGGGTCAAACCGTTTCTAGCCTAACAAATAAAGAATGACAGAAATATCATAATACCAATTTATTTTTCAATATAATTCCCATGCACACTAACACACTTGTGGGCATGCTCGGATAACTTTGGCAAACCATTCAAATAAAAGGTATTTAATTTCAAGTCCAACCAAGCATTCACAGCATCAATCACTGTGTCATCATTGTCAAATCGTCATCCTTTGAGGTCTTTTTTTAGGTTTGGGAAAAGAAAAACTTTTGATGGAATCAAATCTGGAGAATATAGCAGATGATATAACAATTCAAAGCCACAATCGCACACAGTTTCCTGTGTTGCAAGGGCTTTGTGCACTGGTGTGTTGTCCTGATGCAAAAGAACTCCGCATGCCAATTTTTCATGCCTTTTTTTTCTTTATCTCTTCTCTCAAACAGTGCAGGAGGGTCCAATAGTATGATGCATTGATAAGTTATGCCCTTCTGCAAGTAATCCACCATAATTACCCCTTCTGCATCCCAAAAGACTGATGCCATCACCTTACTGGCTGATTTTTGCACCCAGAATGCTTTTGGGGTAGGGGATGAAGCGTGTTTCTATTATTGCGACTGTTGTTTTGTCTCAGGATGAAAATGGTGAATCCATGTTTCGTCCATTGTCACGTACCTTGCAAGAAAGCCGTCTTCATCTGCTGCAAATTGGCGGATGATTTCTTCAAAACATTGCACACAATCCTGTTTCTGATCTGCATTCAAGTCTGTCAGGACACACCAAGATGAAACTTTCCGCATTCCTAAAATATCCACAACGTCATGAGCATGCCCATGGAAGATTCAAAATGTGGTTTCAATGTGCTGCAACATTGTTCGACAACCCTGTGAAATCGTATCATGAATTTCAGTTATTATTTCATCAGTGGCAACAGTGACAGGCCTTCTGCTCCTTTACACATCTTCCACAGTCGTTCTTCCATGCTTGAAGTTGGACATGAAGTTTTTCACTGTTGAACAAAACTGAGCACTGTCCTTAATTGTATTCCGCACATCCTCCGCAATTTCCTTGGGCATCATTCCCATCAAATGAAGATATTCAATCACAGCACGGTTTTTGAGTCTCTCAATATTCACCATTTTGCTTACATTATGATATACAACACATCCTAGCAGCAAAACCAACAAAGCTGGAGCTGCTAAATTTGACTTGCATACCCAAAAAGGATCATTATAAAAGTAGATGGTGTTGTTTGTGCGAGACATTACCGTAACTATCGTGGACTAGAAACTTTTCGACCATCCCTTGTACAACAGTAGCTTTAGGTTAGTCTTTGATTGATTTCAGTTTCTTCAATTATTTAATAGTAATGCAAATAGTTGTCTGAATAGGAATCATAAAAGCATGCAAGAACAGTGAAGTACAAGCAGCACAGGGCCCAAACAGTTTACCTTAGAGGTTAGTCTCAACACTGAATTTCCAATGTTGTAAAATTGTTTCTATGCTGATTATAATAGAAAACTTTGTAATTAAATGTTGCTTGTTAATTTCAATGGATATAAAAATAAATTGTGCTTTATAGTATATGCACTGAAATTAGTACTCACATTCTTTACAAAAATCCTCATTTTCATTTCTTCCATCTTCCATGCTCAGAAACTGATACGTGTATTCTTCTCAGAAGCGAACTTTTTGTTGTGACTGCAATTTGATTTTAAAGTTCCATCTAATGATGTCACGAGTAATGGTAGACTTTGTTCAAATTTTGAATTACTCTCCAAGCAGCTGAATATTAACCTCATACCAACTACAGAACAAGAGTCAGAAACACGAGGAAGGCACCAGAAACATAGAATCTGGAAACTACAAAATTCCTAGAGAATCAATTATTGGACTGCTTCCGTTGTCACTGTTAGTGCAAGACCGGCTGTATACCTATGGTCATGATCACATATATTAAACACTCACTACTTTCACGGCCTTTTATCTTTTCATTCAGGACATTCACCTTCTAACATAAAAACATGGATTGTCTGCAAAATCCATGGTGTATGGCAACTCTAACAAGGGAAAAAATTACCTGTGAGTTTTCTGTGTGAGAGTTCCAGCACTTTTAATTGTCACACACCACGTAATTAATCTAGTGAAAACTGTACATCTGCCTGTCCAAAGAAGTAGCAGGAAATATTGAATCTACTGACTGTTTCCTTTGACTTATGATGTCATCGAAACAATAGTCATTAAACTGGATATGCATAAAATATGTGTAAATGACTAATGGTGGTATGTGGTACCCTCCGTCATGCAGTGTACGGTGGCTTGCGGAGTACATACCTAGATGTACTCGCCATAAAAAGAATTAAGTTATTTTCATGGCTTCATATTCATTGTGTTTGACAACTCAGATACCAACTGTCATGTTTTTGCCTATCTTGGACCTCAGGCTAAGAAGTAGATCAGGCTGCACCACAACTACTTATTTTCCAGCTGCCACCTGCGACTGACAAGCAGAGCAATGAGTTATGTATTCAGCTTTCTGTGTGTTTCTTCATAGTTTAATGCTTGAATTCCATGCTGTGTTTGTATTTGAGAGGTGTAACCTTATGTTTTGGTAACTGTAATGTGTAGATTCGTGCAGTCTATAGCAGAGTTGTGATTTCTTTTGGATGGCCAGCTGCACTCCATTGGTAACAAGTCAGGAAGGTAGAAAGTTAAGTTACATGTTTTTATAGTTAATTCTCAAGTTAGTAATAGGGTGGATAGGATGTGTGTGTGCTGTGTGTGGGTACAGGAGTAGCTGACCACAATTGGGGAACAGCTAAAGATGCGTTTGGCCACAGTCAGCTGTCTTACGACTGCTGCCTTGGGATGTAGCAGTGGTGGAGAACATGGCACGTCGTACAGGACACTTCAGGCTCCGATTGTGTTTCCCACAGGGTGTGCTGCCATGTCATCTTACAGTGTAACTAACACGATGGATTGCCCTCACTGCAGAATGAGTGGTGCGTGTTAATGCATTTGTGTCACTTGAGGTGGAGAGTCAATGTGGAGGCTGGCAGTCTGGCCTCATCCGTTCATCCTGCAAGTGGACAGGTTGCTGCTCCTTCTGCCTGATTCGTGCAGGCACACAGGAGAGGGGTTTGCTAGTTTTTGGGATCTCCAGTGTTAGATGTGTTAAGGAGCCCCTTAGGGAAATAGCATCCAGGGCTGGAAAGAAATCCATTTTGCACTTGATATGTCTGCTCAGGGGCCTCATCCAAGTTGTGGAATAGACTCTACTTGCAGATGTCAGTCGTGCAGGATGCAGTTGGAAGAAAGCTGTCTGTGGCTCACACTGGTTCCGAGGCCATCTTCATTTCATAGAGGCACAAAAGTGGCTGGCAGAAGTGGGAAAGACTGCTGGGCTCATATGTGGGTTGCAAAGTAAAGACACTTCTACTGTCAAAATTTTAACAGTAAATTGTCAAAGTATTTGTAACAAAGTTCCTGAATTTACTACACTCTAGGGAAGATGTTGCACTCAATTTATTCTTGGAACTGAGAACTGGTTGAAACCTGAACTACAAAGCACTGAAATATTTAGCAAGGCATGGAACATATATAAAAAAAAGACAGATTGTGTACCATAGGAGAGGAAGTGTTCATTGCAGTTGACAAAAATATTGGGTCTATTGAGGTCAAAATTGAGTCTGACTATGAAGTTACCTGGTTGCCTGTAGCAGGTATAGGTGAACTCAGATTAATTATAAGCTGTTTTTAGTGCCCATCCAATCCCACCATGACAGTTTTAGAATCATTCAAAGAAAGTCTACGCTCAGTAGTGCGGAAATACCCAGATCTACATCTACATCTACATCTATACTCCGCGAGCCACCTTACGGTGTGTGGCGGAGGGTACTTATTGTACCACTATCTGATCCCCCCTTCCCTGTTCCATTCACGAATTGTGCGTGGGAAGAACGACTGCTTGTAAGTCTCCGTATTTGCTCTAATTTCTCGGATCTTTTCGTTGTGATCATTACGCGAGATATATGTGGGCGGTAGTAATATGTTGCCCATCTCTTCCCGGAATGTGCTCTCTCGTAATTTCGATAATAAACCTCTCCGTATTGCGTAACGCCTTTCTTGAAGTGTCCGCCACTGGAGCTTGTTCAGCATCTCCGTAACGCTCTCGCGCTGACTAAATGTCCCCATGACGAATCGCGCTGCTTTTCGCTGGATCATGTCTATCTCTTCTATTAATCCAACCTGGTAAGGGTCCCATACTGATGAGCAATACTCAAGAATCGGACGAACAAGCGTTTTGTAAGCTACTTCTTTCGTCGATGAGTCACATTTTCTTAGAATTCTTCCTATGAATCTCAACCTGGCGCCTGCTTTTCCCACTATTTGTTTTATGTGATCATTCCACTTCAGATCGCTCCGGATAGTAACTCCTAAGTATTTTACGGTCGTTACCGCTTCCAATGATTTACCACCTATGGCATAATCGTACTGGAATGGATTTCTGCCCCTATGTATGCGCATTATATTACATTTATCTACGTTTAGGGAAAGCTGCCAGCTGTCGCACCATGCATTAATCCTCTGCAGGTCTTCCTGGAGTACGTACGAGTCTTCTGATGTTGCTACTTTCTTGTAGACAACCGTGTCATCTGCAAATAGCCTCACGGAGCTACCGATGTTGTCAACTAAGTCATTTATGTATATTGTAAACAATAAAGGTCCTATCACGCTTCCTTGCGGTACTCCCGAAATTACCTCTACATCTGCAGATTTTGAACCGTTAAGAATGACATGTTGTGTTCTTTCTTCTAGGAAATCCTGAATCCAATCACAAACCTGGTCCGATATTCCGTAAGCTCGTATTTTTTTCACTAAACGTAAG
The DNA here is from genome assembly GCF_023864275.1 of Schistocerca cancellata. Classification (NCBI taxonomy): domain Eukaryota; kingdom Metazoa; phylum Arthropoda; class Insecta; order Orthoptera; family Acrididae; genus Schistocerca; species Schistocerca cancellata. The sequence continues at coordinate 752,914,522 of NC_064629.1, read as the reverse complement.
TGCGGAACCGTATCAAATGCCTTCCTGAAGTCCAGGAATACGGCATCAATCTGCTCGCCAGTGTCTACGGCACTGTGAATTTCTTGGGCAAATAGGGCGAGCTGAGTTTCACATGATCTCTGTTTGCGGAATCCATGTTGGTTATGATGAAGGAGATTTGTATTATCTAAGAACGTCATAATACGAGAACACAAAACATGTTCCATTATTCTACAACAGATTGACGTAAGCGAAATAGGCCTATAATTATTCGCATCTGATTTATGACCCTTCTTGAAAATGGGAACGACCTGCGCTTTCTTCCAGTCGCTAGGTACTTTACGTTCTTCCAGCGATCTACGATAAATTGCTGATAGAAAGGGGGCAAGTTCTTTAGCATAATCACTGTAGAATCTTAAGGGTATCTCGTCTGGTCCGGATGCTTTTCCGCTACTAAGTGATAGCAGTTGTTTTTCAATTCCGATATCGTTTATTTCAATATTTTCCATTTTGGCGTCCGTGCGACGGCTGAAGTCAGGGACCGTGTTACGATTTTCCGCAGTGAAACAGTTTCGGAACACTGAATTCAGTATTTCTGCCTTTCTTCGGTCGTCTTCTGTTTCGGTGCCATCGTGGTCAACGAGTGACTGAATAGGGGATTTAGATCCGCTTACCGATTTTACATATGACCAAAACTTTTTAGGGTTCTTGTTTAGATTGTTTGCCAATGTTTTATGTTCGAATTCGTTGAATGCTTCTCTCATTGCTCTCTTTACGCTCTTTTTCGCTTCGTTCAGCTTTTCCTTATCAGCTATGATTCGACTACTCTTAAACCTATGATGAAGCTTTCTTTGTTTCCGTAGTACCTTTCGTACATGATTGTTATACCACGGTGGATCTTTCCCCTCGCTTTGGACCTTAGTCGGTACGAACTTATCTAAGGCGTACTGGACGATGTTTCTGAATTTTTTCCATTTTTGTTCCACATCCACATCCTCTTCCTCAGAAATGAACGTTTGATGGTGGTCACTCAGATATTCTGCGATTTGTGCCCTATCACTCTTGTTAAGCAAATATATTTTCCTTCCTTTCTTGGCATTTCTTATTACACTTGTAGTCATTGATGCAACCACTGACTTATGATCACTGATACCCTCTTCTACATTCACGGAGTCGAAAAGTTCCGGTCTATTTGTTGCTATGAGGTCTAAAACGTTAGCTTCACGAGTTGGTTCTCTAACTATCTGCTCGAAGTAATTCTCGGACAAGGCAGTCAGGATAATGTCACAAGAGTCTCTGTCCCTGGCTCCAGTTCTGATTGTGTGACTATCCCATTCTATACCTGGTAGATTGAAGTCTCCCCCTATTACAATAGTATGATCACGAAACTTCTTCACGACGTTCTGCAGGTTCTCTCTGAGGCGCTCAACTACTACGGTTGCTGATGCAGGTGGTCTATAGAAGCATCCGACTATCATATCTGACCCACCTTTGATACTTAGCTTAACCCAGATTATTTCACATTCGCATTCGCTAATAACTTCACTGGATATTATTGAATTCTTTACTGCTATAAATACTCCTCCACCATTGGCGTTTATCCTATCCTTGCGGTATATATTCCATTCTGTGTCTAGGATTTCGTTACTGTTCACTTCCGGTTTTAACCAACTTTCCGTTCCTAATACTATATGCGCACTATTTCCTTCAATAAGAGATACTAATTCATGGAATCATGGAATATTAGTCTTAATTTACTGAATATGGACTGGAGTGTCTGTGAATTATTGCCAGTGGTACAAACAGGCAGTCTTCTGAAGTACTTTTGAACACATTTTTTGAAAACTGTCTTGAGCAGCTGGTTCAACAGCCCTCGCTCAATGGAAATATCTTAGACCTTGTATTTTCAAACAGGCCTGACCTTTTCAGTGGTGTGTAGAGACAGGAATTAGTGATTATGATGTCGTCATAGTGACTATGGTTGATAAAGTTAATAAATCAATCGAGAAGGCTAGGAGAATGTTCGTGCTAGAAAGAGCAGATAAGCAGTTGTTAGCATCCCACTTACAAAATGAACGGACATCATTTAGTTACGGTATGATGGGCAAAGTTTAAACAGACTGTAAAGACCCACCATGGCGTAATAACAAAATTCAGAAATTGCTGAGGAAGCAGCGACAGTTCAAGAAAGAAATCGCAAATGTTGATAGGCAAAAGTTAGTAGAAACTTGTGCGTCCATTAGGAAAACAATAAATGAAGCATACAGCAACTTCCACCATTGTACCTTAGTGAAAAGTCTTGCTAAGAATTCGAGACAATTCTGGTCCTACATAAAATCACTAAGTGGTGAAAGGCTTCTATCCAGTCACTCGTTGACCAGTCTAAAGCACTCGTTGACCAGTCTAGAGTGGCAATAGAAGATAACAAAAGGAAAACCAAAGTTTTAAATCTCACATTTAAGAAACCATTCATGCAGTTGGATCATACAAACAGACCGTCATTTAACCTTCATACATACTCCTGCAAGGAGGACATAGTAATAGGCATCCCTGTTGTAGAGAAGCAGCTGAATGATCTGGAAGCAATTGAGTTGCCAGGTCTGGGTGGAATCACAGCTCAGTTTTACAGGGTGTACTCTACTGCATTGGCCCCTTACTTAGCTTGCATTTCTCATGGATCTCTCACCCAGCACAGTGTCCCAAGTGGCTGGAAAAAGTGCAGGTGACTGCTGTATATAAGAGAGGTAAAAAAACATACCCACAACATCATAGAGCAAGGCCCTTAATGTTGGGTTGCTGCAGAATTCTTGAACGTATTCAAAGTCTGAGTGGAATAAATTTCCTTGAGACCTATAGTTAATTGCATCTGTCTAATGGTCCCTCTTGACAATGGGAATTACATGCACATTTTTGCAGTCACTGTGTACGCTTTGTTACTTCAGCGACCAACCATAAACTGTTACTAGGAGGTGAGAAAGTTTTTTCACTTAATCTGTGTAGAACCTCACAAGCATCTCATCCAGTACAGTTGCCTTTCCACTGTTGAGCAGTTTTAGTTGATTTCCTATTTTCTGTTTCTTATCTCAGTATCTACCATTTTGGCATTTGTACGATGATTGAAGTGAAGAATTGTATAACAGTCTTCTGCAATGAAATGATTTCAGAAGACTGAGTTCAGTATCTCAGCCTTTTCTCTTTCATCTCCTGCTTCAGTGCCAGTATGGTCACTGAGAGACTAAATAGGTGATTCTGACCTGCATACTAACTATACAGGAGACCATAACTATTTGGATTCTAAGCCAGATCATTTGACAGAATTTTACGTTGAAATTAATTGAAAGCTCTTCACACACTGTGTGACCTCAGAAGGGCTGCCTTAAAAGAGTGGGTTAGGGTTGAGCAGCTATGTCTGTACCAGTTTGGCTACAAAATGCCATAGAGGATCCAAGCATATTAAAATACATGGAATGGAGCAACCAATAGCAGATTTGCCTTTCATATATGTGCAAAGAGGCTACATTTATTATCAGATGACATGGTAACAAATAATAGAGGTGCAACTGATGATATAATATAATATAGCTTTACCGAAGACAAGGAGGTTATATAAATATCAAATGAAATTAATTATACACAATTTTGAAGAGCATAAGTGCAAACCATCTAAGATCATTATATACATTGACAAGGGCATTGAGTAATGTCTGCACAAATGTCAAGCATAACATGTGCTGTTGTATACAGAAAGTAGACCTAACCATTGACTGACTACAGTTACTGCATCAATGCGCCGCTAATGGAACCATGATGTAAACTGATATTGCTAGATGGCAGCACTTCTGATGGCGTGTAAAATTGTAATTTTAATATAAAATGATAAAAGCTCAGTCAGCACTAATGTGCTAGAAGCTCAATTATAAAAACAGTATAATAATGCAAGACATTCCATTTATGATGATATCGTATGGAACCACATTCTGTATGATTTGTTCATAATTTCAGTATAGGGCATCATGTCTGATACAAAGTTAATGAAAATAATTATTTCATTTTTACCAGCTCAGTTGTGCTGTAAACTGAACAGTAAAGCACAGTGCAATAGTGCAGATTTCATAAAACGAAGGTACTGTTACATGTCATCTTTATGTTTGCATTATACGAAATACAGTTCACTGATAAAATTACATGCTTTCATTAAGAATTCCATTAAACAGAGAGAAATTTAAAAGAAAGAACAGTGAGATTGGGACTCTCATAGTTTCTACCTACTCACAAGTAAATCATTGAAAAAATCAAAGGACAATTTACAACAGCATGAAATCTGCTCATTTGATGTTAAGAATCTGTATAATAATGTACCAGCTTATGAAATATTAGAAATTATTTATAACAATTTTAGGCAATTTGGAAAAGTAGATCCCATGATCCAGATCTTTTAGTTATTTTACTTTTAATTAGAAAATGTATCACTAGAAATATGACCTTACAATGGGCTCATGTCTTTTAGGCATCCTGTCAATAATTTTTATGAACTTTTTAGAGAACAAATTGTGTGATCATACACTGCAGTATGCAAAAAGATTACAGTGTGTTCCAGATAAGCCACTGACATTTTCATAATTTTTTCACATGATGAAAATGACTTTCAGGAGCTAGCAAATAATCTTAATTCCTTACACAGAAATATGGAGTTTACTCATGAAATTGAAGTAGAGGATTCAGTTATTATTTTGGACATACAAATCACCAGAATAGGTCATACTGTTAAAATTGAGATATATTATAAGCCAATGGCTACAAATTTGATTATATTGCACGATTCATGCCATCCACTATGTAAAATTTTGCATTTCTTACATCATTGTTTTATCGGCTAGCTAGGCTAGGTTGCTCTAAAGATGTGATTGAAGAGGAAACTGTCTTGATTTTCAGGTCTGGGTAGCTAATGGCTTTACTGAGGTGGCAATCAGGAGGATTAGAAGAAATATTTTAATAGAATGGGAAAGAAAGTAGTGGTTACCAAGAAAGTGGGAAAGTATAGTTTGTTGTCACACCATGGGCCCATGTTAGACAGGATAACATGTCTTCCACAAATATAATATTGTAATTGGGTTTTGAATGAATAATAAACTGGGAAAATTGCTGTGACATAGCTTAAACCCCCCCTGCGGGCCTGGGGGTTAGAATAAGCCCAAGGCATTCCTGCCTGTCATAAGAGGTGACTAAAAGGAGTCTCACACCTTTCAGCCTTTATGTGATGGTCCCCTGTAGGGTTTGACCTCCATTTTTCAAAATTTTCCCAAAGAGCGAGCCAATTGGAGAAGGGCACCTTATATGGTGTATAGTGTCGATCGTGCATTGAGATATTCAGCCCACTTTCTCATTGTGGCGTTGCAGTTCCACTCATCCTCCGTCTCTCGAGCGAGTACACCTTTCCAGATGCATTTTCCTCCACCCACTATGCAATGTCATTTTCTGCACCAACGATGACCTCATATCCAGCACAGTATCCAGTCCGTTGTGGTAGGGCCGCCATGTACCCTGTTGATTGTAGCCCCCTGACTACACATGGATTGCTCTGCTGATGCCTGCACCGTTAACTCCCCAAGTATGCCAAGGAGTAAATGCCTGTCACCCTGTTTCATTGGGACTCCCGGCAATGGACATCCTACCAAGTGGCCTTTGCTGCGGCTAGGTGGCACCTGTGGGGAGGGCCCCTGGTCGGAGTGGGTGGCATCAGGACAGATGACGCGTGATGGAACATACTACATCATCACTTGCTGGTGATCAAATGCCACCATTCTCTAAGCGTTCCAAGTCTCAGTACAATGCTTCGAAGTATGAACCTAAATTGTTCCTCTCCTTGGCCACACCATGGGAGGAACATCAGGCTAAGGATGGCAGTGAACCTTATTCACCCCAGTACCTCAAATGTACAAGAACTGATGGGGACTCCTTTGTCTCGATGAAATGTCAGTTTTTTATAGAGCATTTAGAGGACAAGTTTGGGGAGGTGGAGGGCTTATCTAAAATGCGTTCAGGGTCAGACTTGATAATAACGGCACCCTCTGTTGAGTCAGGGGCATTACTTGCTTGTGACAAGCTCGGGCATGTTTCCATTACCATCACACCTCATCAGAGCTTAAATATGATCAAAGGTATTATATTCGACAGGGACCTCCTTTGCAGTCTGACGATGAGCTGTGTGCCAACTTAAGAGTGACGAAGAGTTCATTTCATCCAGTACGCCCATCGGGGTCCGGGGGATAATCAGGTTGCCACCAGTGCCTTCATCTTGGCCTTCGAGGGTGACATATTACCCAAGAAGGTCAAGGTGATAGTCTACCGCTGTGATGTCAAGCCATATATCCCTCCCCCAATGCGGTGCTTTAAGTGCTGGAAGTTCTGCCATATGTCTTCCCACTGTACTTCCAGCATCACATGTCGAGATTGTGGACGTCCATCCCATCCCAGTACTCCATGTGCCCCCCGCCCATCTGTGTCAACTGCGGAGAGCATTATTCCCCTTGCTCACCAGACTGCTGGATTTTACAGCATGAAAGGAAAATGATGGAATACAAGGCCCTAAACCGACTCACCTACATTGAGACCAAGAGGAAATTTGAGCGTCTACCTCCTCTTATGCCGCCGCTATGAGAACAGTTGTAGCCCCATCAGTTCTGCGAGTTCCAGTCGGCTACAGAAGACTACACCTGCCCTATTGATGGTGGGGGGGGGGGGGGGGGGGGGGCGGCACTTCCCTCCCTGTTTCTCCTGCACCACCTACCTCGGGAGCACTGTCCTCCCAACCATCAGGGGGACACCAGTCCCCACTTCTCAGCCAGAGAAATGTAAGTATTCTTCAGCTCCTCTCGCTAAGAAGGGGTCCCTTTCGGTTACTCCCTTCCTAGAGTTCTGTTAGTCGGAAAGATGACACTTGCCAGTGGCTGAAGTGCCCAAAAGCAGCTGGTCGTAGGGCTTCACGATAATCCTCAGTCCCGGAGACTGAATCAGTGAAGCCCCGCCACCCAGAGAAACCCAAGGATCAGTGAGAGAAATCCAGAAAGAAGACCCCTAAGACCAAAGGAATTGCGGTGCCACCCACACCACACTGCCTACCAAGTTCTGTGTCTGAGGATGAGGTGAAGATTATAGTGTCTGCTGAGGACCTAATCTCTCCAGACCCTGAAACACAATGGCTATAGCCTGTTCAGGAAATAAGTCAGTGGCAGCAGGTGACCCTGAGGTGTAGACTGCCTCATCATGTGTTTCATGCCTTTCCAGTCTCACGATCACATCATCCTCCAGTGGAATTGCTGCAGTTTTCTCCACCAACTGATTGAGCTACGGCAACTGTTAAGCTTTACACCTGCTTTCTCCATTGCCCTCCAGGAAACTTGGTTCCTGGCAATGTGGACCCCTGCCCTTCGCAGCTACAAGGGTATTACAAGAACCGTAGTGAATATAATAGTGTGTGAAGTGGAGTTAGTGGAGTTAGGTATTTAGTGAACCTGTGTCCCTTCAAACTCCTCTTGAAACTGTGGCTGGCAGGATACAGACGACACAGGAAATAACTGTCTGCAACGTATATCTCCGTCCAGATGGTGCTGTACCCCTGAACGTATTGGCTGCATTGATTGATCAACTCCCTAAACCTTTCTTACTTTTGGGAGATAGCACCGTGCTTACTGGCCATAGCAGAGATGTCGAAAATTTACTGTCTCAACTCAACCTCTGCTTCTTAAATACTGGGGCCGCCGCCACATTTTATTGTGTCTCATGGTAGTTACTCGGCCACTGATTTGTCAATTTGCAGCCCAGGAATTTTCCCATCTATCCACTGGAGAGCACATGACGGCCTGTGTGGTAGTGACCACTTCGCCATCTTCCTGTCACTCCCCCTGCATCATGCCCATGGATGCCTACCCAGATGGGCTTTAAACAAGGCAGACTGGGTAGCCTTCACCTCTTCTGTCACTGTTGAATCTCCCCCCATGTGGTGCCATCGATGTTGTGATTGAGCAGGTCACTGCAACAATACTTTCTGCGGCGGAAAACAGGATCCCTCATTCTCTAGGGTGCCCCTGGCGAAAGACAGTCCCTTGCCCTTGGTGGTCACCAGAAGTTGCTAATGTAATTAAAGAGCATCGGCGAGCTCAACAGCAACATAAGCGGTACCCTTCCCTAGAGCACCTAATAGCCTTTAAGCAGCTCTGTGCCCGTGTTCACCTGCTTATAAAACAACGGAAACAGGAGTGTTGGGAGAGGTATGTGTCGACCATTGAGTGCCGTACTTTACCTTCCCAAGTCTGGACAAAGATCAGACGTTTTTTTGGGTACCAGACCCCAACAGGTGTCCCTGGCGTTAACATCAATGGCGTGCTCTCTACCAATGCAAACGCAATTGCCTAGCACTTTGCTGAGCACTATGCCCGAGCTTCTGTGTCAGAGAACTACCACCCAGCCTTTCACACCCTCAAATGGCGGATGGGAAGGAAAGGCTTCTTGTTCACTGCAAGCCACCGTGAACCCTATAATGCCTCGTTTACAGAGTGGGAGCTCCTCAGTGCCCTTGCACATTGCCCCGACAGAGCTCCTGAGCTGGATTGGATTCACAGTCAGATGATTAAACATCTCTCACAATAGTATGCCCATGAAAGTCAAGTTCCATGAGGACTTGTACTTTCCAAGCTTCAGTTACTGTAAGAACATCATTTAGGCAAGGATTACGATGCTTTAGAATCTCAGCACGTATTCTCTTGTCTGCAGGGTTCTGAATAATGGCATCATGAAGCATTTTATCTTGAAAAGAGCTCCACAAGTGCAGTTAAATTTGCAATTCGTAGTCATACCCTTGAGTTAAGTGATCCATTCCTTGTAAGACTGATTGCTGTGTTGACATGTATGAAGAAATTTGAACAGAGTGGCAGCTGCATGTATCTGTGCTTCAAAAAATTCACCTAATTTCCAAATGATTTCCTCACAGGGTAGGCTTATAGGCTGTACTTGAGGGAACACTTTTCTACATAAAAAGATGATGTGCACTCATACCCAGTAAAAAAAAGAAAGAACATTATGAGTTGCCTGCGATTCTGTAAGCTGTGAAGGGCTGCTCAAGCTCTATCCGGTACTCTGTCCATTCCTCTTCCTTTTTCATCAAAAGTATGGAAGGGAGGAGGCAGCACCTGGCCAACAGGATTCTGTGCTTCAGTTGTTGTTGATTGCTGAGCTTCCACTAGTTTACTTGTGCATTGTGGCAGGATGTGGACATGTCAGCTCTGAAACTCAATAAGTACAGTGAGTGTTTGCTCTCCAGAAGTTGCCACTGTATACAAAATTCAAATCACTTCAAGAATAGATATAACAAATTTATAATAATAATAATAATAATAATAATAATAAAGACACTTTCCACCCCAGGCTGTTTCTTGAAAATACTAAATTTCAGCTAGTTCTGCCAACAGTGAAAGAAATATTGATTTGTTCAATATGCAGAGATGCCAAATCATCTTCCAAAGTAGTCACTAATTGCATGCTCATGACCAGAAGTATCAGTTGTGTCCACCAGTATAACTCTAGAACACATCATAAATGACCTAGTAGATAGTGTCGGAAGTTCCATGCGACTTTTCGCGGATGATGCTGTAGTATACAGAGAAGTTGCAGCATTAGAAAATTGTAGCGAAATGCAGGAAGATCTCCAGCGGATAGGCACTTGGTGCAGGGAGTGGCAACTGACCCTTAACATAGACAAATGTAACATATTGCGAATACATAGAAAGAAGGATCCTTTATTGTATGATTATATGATAGCGGAACAAACACTGGTAGCAGTTACTTCTGTAAAATATTTGGGAGTATTCGTGCAGAATGATTTGAAGTGGAATGATCATATGAAATTAATTGTTGGTCAGGCGGGTACCAGGTTGAGATTCATTGGGAGAGTCCATAGAAAATGTAGTCCATCAACAAAGGAGGTGGCTTACAAAACACTCGTTCGACCTATACTTGATTATTGCTCATCAGTGTGGGATCCGTACCAGGTCAGGTTGATGGAGGAGATAGAGAAGATCCAAAGAAGAACGGCGCATTTCGTCACAGGGTTATTTGGTAAGCGTGATAGCGTTACGGAGATGTTTAGCAAACTCAAGTGGCAGACTCTGCAAGAGGCGCTCTGCATCGCGGTGTAGCTTGCTGCCCAGGTTTCGAGAGGGTGCGTTTCTGGATGAGGTATCGAATATATTGCTTCCCCCAATTGTACCTCCCGAGGAGATCACGAGTGTAAAATTAGAGAGATTCAAGCACGCACAAGGCTTTCCGGCAGTTGTTCTTCCCGCGAACCATACGCGACTGGAACAGGAAAGAGAGGTAATGACAGTGGCATGTTAAGTGCCCTCCGCCACACACCGTTGGGTGGCTTGCGGAGTATAAATGTAGATGTAGGTGTAGATGTATAGAATGATTGAAATATAAATACATTTATTTGCAGTATATACATATTCAGTATAAGTAACTTTGTATCCTGCAGTCTCTCTCTCTCTCTCTCTCTCTCTCTCTCTCTCTCTCTCTCTCCACTAGTACTGGTTTAGAATATTCACAAGCACTCAGTGTAGCAGTAGTGTCATGCTAGGTTTCTAAAGTCTCACTGATGTTGTGCTAGGTTTATCTCACTGCTCTGTCATCCATATGCTTAACGTGATCTGAGAGTTGTCTGAGGATAATCTGAGGCAGAGCTCTGATTGTGGCAACTTAAAAAGGTGTGCTGACCAGTCAAAGGTGCAGGCAGTGAGGTTATACGAATTCGGCATCTGGTGAGCCCTCTACGGCAGTGGCTCATGGCAGTGGTCTTTGAATGTTTCTTCTGTGGCAATGTGAGTGACGTTCGATGCGCTGGGTGCGATCGAAAAAGATATCGTCGATGCCACAGATTTAATGATATTAACAACAAACCGTTGCAGCTGTCTGTGAAAGCATTTCCTGTGATAAATTTCCATGTTTGCATATTGAGTTAACAAAGCACACATTTTTTAAATGTAACGTGGCTGTGCATGCTCATGTGAGATAGTTCGTGCCATGGCCAGATCGGTCTAAGGTTTGCTTTGTCTAGTGATACATATATTGTTTTCATTATCAGCTGCACTTTTTGGGTAAATTGTGTACTGTTTGTCTCTTTATCAAATAAGTAACTATAATAATGTACACCAGGTTTAGAAGAAGGGAAAGATAAAACTGGATAAATCAATGGATGAGCAATACTTAACTTCGTCCAATAAAAACAACACATTGTATTTGGCTGTGCTTGACATTGCATAGAAGCCTCTTGCACGTTGTTTACTTGTAAGATCAGCCTGTCATCAAAAGCCTCGCAGGGGTTCCTTAGGCTGTTTGCTTTGATCCCAATCCTTAATCCAGTGTTTACGAGTAGAAATCTGGTCTATTTCCTGATGATTTTTTTCCAGGACACAGCTAAATAATTTTCATCAAATACAGTCTTCTTGCCTCACCCCCTATGTTGATTGGGAAACTCTGAGAATTTTTCTCTAAACTTTACTTTGGATTTGATGTTTTAGAGGGTGACTCGCACCAACCTGTTGAGTTTTTTGTTGAGTCCTAGTTCTGTTGATATTCCAAAGAGAGTGGTCTATCCACTGACTCGTATGCCTTTTGGAATTCTACTTGGTGTGTGACTTTAGTTAAATAACCATCTTCACACTAAAATATCTGTGCCAAGGTGGCCAACAAGAAGTTGTTTACTTTTCACGTTGATTGATACGTAGTATAAGGAACTGCTTCATCAATGCTGCCATGCTGCCACCTCTCTGTGGACATTTTGGTCTGATGATGTTTACTTTACCAAAACTGGTCACCAACTATAAATAAAACTGACTTGAACTGTTTTAAAATCAGTCTTTAACACAAGCTAGGAGTCTCACCCTGCTGATGGTTCTGTGACAGGAAAACAAGAAATGCAAGACATTGTATCGAAAGAAGTGGAAACCCAGTTCTGTCACTATAAAAGGGAGGGGATATTTTGAACAGCATACCTTGATATATGACAGAGTTTGACACACTACTATGAGTATGACACTTTTGACCCTCACTATATAAAAACAATATTAAAAAATTAAAAAAAGTCTTCTAAAGGTTACTGCTCCTGATGGTGTGGAATTTTAGATCTTCCAGTGAGTCTGTGTTATTGTTTGAGTTACGTGGATGACTGACACTGTGTGCCAACTACCTGAGTGGTAGGTCTCCATGTATTTTTTTTTTTTTTTTTTTTTTTTTTTTTTTTTAGCAGTTTTGGGGCATGGCTGCCAATCAAAATAGCTTTCAAAAAGCAGCATTAGTGAGAGAGAACAGCTAATGCTGCTTCATAGATGACTTTGGGAGCTCTTTATTGATTATAAATTATTTTATGCTCACACATCTACAATTCTAATACACAGTATTGTTATTCGGGCAGCAGTGGGTTTATTGTTATTCGGGCAGCAGTGGGTTTATTGTTATTCGGGCAGCAGTGGGTTTATACACACATCAGTGCATTGTTCATGTAATTTTTAATGAGATCATAGGCATCTCTGGTCAGCAGTCTTTGTTGGAAAGACTGTGCCGATTAAATTTGGAATTGAATACAAAAGAAAAATGTGGGTAAATATAATTGGGTACAGATTTACATCAAAGTATAGAAGAAAATATTTTTGGTTTTTTATCTGATGTTTGCTGTAACGAAATATTATTGATGTTCTTATTAGTCCTGTGTATGTGTGAGAACTGCTTTAGATCACTCTTCAATCTTCAGTGAGCAACCAACAACACACAATTCAAGTACAAATTTAATATTTTGTGATTGTAGTATCAAGGCCTGAGATCGACACACAATTTTTGACCCTTTTTCTTCCTCAGAACATTCATGTAGTTCCTCCATAATTGTGTAACTGACTTTAAATTCGTATTACAGGTGGAAGTGGCATGTCGTGCTTACCATCAAGAATCTCTGGATGAAGATGATGATGATGATGGAGAAGATACATCGACTGAGGGTAGTGATGGTGTATCACCCAGAGAAGTATGTTTGATCATACTTATTAGCTTTTAGTTCATTGTATTTTACTATATTTCATAAAAGTTATGGTTTTCCATAACTTGGAAAGGCTGAATCTTTTACTTTATGAAACACATTTAATTTTCTGTTGATGTTCATCCTCTTTTTAATTTTCTTGTTTGTGTAGTTGAATGATAATACACAAATGAAAGAAAGAGAACAGGCGTGGTCTCTTTAGGTATCATCATATTTAAATAGCTATATAATAAGAAAGTATTTTAAGTCTCTCATATACATAAATTTAACAGTGCTGGGCTTAGGTAACTGCAAGTTTAAGTGAACTAGACAGCTTATGAAAATACAATAAGATTTTAAAAAGTAATGCTTCTATTTTCATATGTAAATTGGGTAAATGACAAGTCATTGTCTTTAATCTTTTATATTTCTGGCATTCATTATTATTGTTGCAGGTGGGTCATAATATTTACATCCTCTGTCACCAACTTGCACAACATAATAAGGAACTAGCAGCTCTTCTGAAACCTCTAGATAGTAACAGTGATCCAAAGATGAATCAGGCTTTGGACTATTATGCTAATCACACATCACAGATAGAAGTATGTTGATGGTACACTGCATTATTAACTATTAATAGAAACAATTTGTAGTTTATTTGGTTTATTTTCTGTTTCAGTGATTATAAGTGGCATAAGTGTTACGTTTTAGGGAGTGAACATGTGCACTTATCCTCTGCATCACATTGTGTGGCAATAGATGGCCAGAGGTGTCTTAATAATTTTGTCGTATATCTACATGTACATTTCTTTAGATGAACCCCTGTACTTTTCCTCCGACAGTAGATTGGGCAAAACTGGCTATGCAAATAGATCTCCTTATGATTGCGATATTCCTTCTGCTAGGTGGTATCAGATGGTTAGATCCTCAAGGAGCTCAGCACCTACTTGCTGCATTCCAACTTTGTAAAGATGTGACCCTATCTCCTCAATACTTCCAGAGTTTCTAGGGACAACAGTGATATCTAATAGGCCAACAGCGTGCAGAAATACACAAAGGGCAAAGGCACACTATGGCCAGGACCACTGTACTCATCCCTGGATGAGTACTTGTCTGGTAACTTGTCTGGTAAGCACCCAGTCTCAATTATGGAATCTCTTTTATAAGAGGAGGATAAAAATGCACTTATATTGGTGAAGTGAATATCATTCGAATAAACTGGAAATGTCATTTACCTTCACAATGTCATTTGTAATGATAGTTAAAACCCTAGTTTAGTAAGTCAGTACACACAATAATATGCAGCTTAGAGCTGCAAGCACTAAAATCTACACGCAAAAGTGTATTTGTAAAAGTGCACCAACCTTAAAATCTGTGACCTGCTCCAAACTATCAACTGTCACCACCTAAAAGACTTACATAAAATAGATTGTCATTTTAGTAAACAGATGGACAAACAATTGCAGTGTGTCAAAGAAAGTGACTTTATCACCATATCCACTTACGGGGAAACATGCCATAAACAGTAGCAACAGTCCTAAGAATACAAATACAAGGCAGTCATGCGACATAGCATTAGTCTTGTTTAATGGACCAAATAACAAATGTCTTGTTGTATGTATCTTGGACAGTGAATTTTGATGTAAAATATCATCACATGTAGCAACAAATACTCCAACAATTCCATTCTCCCAATGAGTGGGTAAGAACATAAGAAGAGCGAGCAGGTTGCTCATCAATAAAATTTCTCCCATAATTGTGTAAAACAAATGGGTTTACTATTTATGTGGAGAAACAAAAAAAATTAGTAGAGGGTAGGTTCTTTAGTTGGTCTCTGTTTGAAGTGTTATGATTCCCCTGTCACAAAGCATGTATCCTTCACTGAACTGCGTGGGAAGAGAGCTGAAACTGGAGTGGTAAAATTCATAAATTGTGTTTTTTTTAACTCCTCATTTGCCCCTAACCATCAATTAACAAGCAGTTGCTGTATGTGAATAGTTGAGAAATGTTAATGCCACCCCATTACTCTCTCACAGACTTATAATTATTTTTACACCCAATTTTGAGGTCATTCTAGGATAGAATAATATTTATTTTAATACAGTCAAAAAAAAAACAAATGTACATGTTACACTGTGAGATGACATTACTTGAAAATTATAAAACCCCATTGAAACAAACAAAACAAACAAACAGCAATAGACCAGAACTAAAATCGTTCTTACTACGACTGAACTCAGCACAACACCGCCTTTTGATCCAGTTCCATTAGTGTAACATGGTTAAAAAGGAAACTGCCTCATCACATTGCTCCCGAGTCCTTTTTGCTGAAGTGTGGAATTTAATTTGGTGTTCCTTACTTTTGCCCAGTTTTAGTGTTTTCTGTACTACTTCCAGTACTACAACTACCATGTGTTAGTTACAGCTGGCTATTGGGAGACTTCTCGAGTGCACAAGATGAATTGGTGTTTTGCGTTTCCGTTGTTAAATCTATGTATGTGTACTTACCAGGGTAGAATGAGATGAGACATACTGACACAAACCAAAACTTGACTGGCCTTATAGACGAGGGCAATAACGAGATTGGCAATAAAAAGGCCAGTAATAAGAATAATTAAAAGAGTGAAGTTTCTGGAAGTGGTCAAGAAGAAAGGAAAGCAAGGAACGGACAGCATGCCTACCTCTAGATAAGGAAGACTTAGAGGAGGACATACTCTCAAATTCAGGAAAGTTGAAAGTACAATGCATGCAAGGTGTGACAGCACACAAGATAGTATAGTTGTGGAGTGTGATAGCACGCAACAGCTAATGGAGGAAGAGTATGAAGATACACAGATCATAGCTCCTACAGATGGCAATGGGAATTACAAGAAGGATACATACAGTGATGGACATGACATGAAAAATGAAGAAGTTTATGGTTGGACCTGATACCTGTTTAGGAAATGCATAAAAACACAATGAGACTAGCTACATTAGAGAATATGCGTGTGTTAAACGTAGCAATAAGACACCTGGTTAGGCACATTCATCCAAAAGGCTGTGCCATAAAGTTTCCTGTTGTGAAGGAAGTTGATCATACTCGGCTCTGTGTCACTAACGTGGCTACAAATACAAAGGACATCATATTTAAGGGGAAGCAGAAGACACTTGATACTGAGCATCTGTTGGGTAGTTAGTGATGACAGTTTAGACTGTCCCCATAGTTATGTGCTCACGAGGTTCCCGTAGCATTCACTTACAGCCAAATCACACCCTAATCACAGTGGGCAGAGAAAAATGATTAAAATCCGCCAGATAAATGCAATGTGCAGTGCCAAAGTGATGCAAGAACTCGGGAAAGCGTTAGAGTAATTGGACCTACACATTATATGTACACAGGAGCAGTATTCCAGAAATGGGGCATTACACCACATGCCAATTAAAGCACAGATCATAACATAAGGTCATCATACAGTGACCACATAAAGACATAAAAGTGACATAGATACATCAACTCTGTGGAGAACATGCAGTGACAATAGAAATAATGACTACCTTTGGAAAATTTTACATTACTAATCAATCTTTCCAATGCAGTCAGGAGATACTGCCACATACAGGAGACTGAAAAACAGCAGCAATACTGGGTTGATGCGACGGACACATTTTCGTGATGGATGCAAACACAAAATCAACATTGTTGCATAGTAGAGTAATTGATGAAAGAGGATTCTTCTTCAGGGTGCTACACAAGAACTTGGCCTTCATGTCATGAATACACCTCTCGCCTACTTTCCAGAATCATGCAGGTGCAGCAACAAATATAGATATCACCCATACAAACTCAAAAGCCAGTGGCCACATTGTCAACTGGAAAGTCTGTGATGGACTTACAAGAAATGACAATAATCTAATGTACTTCACAATTATAAATGCAGATAATAACTTACATGCTAAAATCCAACTTGACTATACAATCTATACAAAGCAAAGGCAGATTTTAAGGAAGCGGATTTGATGTTGACGCCAAAGCAGACAAATCTGTGTGAGCGTTGCAGACAGTGCAAGACAAGGTGATCCCAATATTTTTTTGGAGGTCAAAAGGGTTTTAAATTCCCTGGAGTCTTGTGCTACAGTGCTTAAGATGCAGAACGAGGCAGATGAGGAGGTACTACCAAAGGTCCTTAGGGGAACAACACAACAGAGAAGGCCATGTTTCTACTGAACACTAACAAGAATATAAAGAACTACTACACCAAAAAAGCGTAGAAAAATAGGAAGTGTACATTAATGACCAAATGGTAACAAGTGTTTGGGGTTTTCCCTATAAACTTGCAAAAAGCAATATTTGATCATCCACTGTATTATAAACGCTGAGACCATCTGGCGGCATGATGGCGACAAACTGGTAGACATCAGTACAGTACCTGTTCCACAGGGGATTGGTCCAATAAGACATGTCGAAACCTACCCTGAAATGTTTTACACAGGAAGAAGACAATGAAAGAAATGCACTGCCAAAATTTTAGCTGTTAAGAGACACTGCAAGTATTTTGTAAAAAATGTTGAAGTTACACATTTTTGCCATGCGAAGAACAGCTTATAGCAGCGGTTTGTACAGCCCTGCCCCCCTGCAAGCGACTCGGTGAATCACTTGTGCAGTTCACAGACATCTATTTTAAGCACCTAAAACCTGGTTGACAATGGAGCGAATGGAATCGAACATGTGAGATTGAGAATTTGCAGAAAATTCACTATCATTTGCTTGTATATGGGTAGAATCATTTATACTAGAGGGAGTGGAAGAGAACACGAGGTAGCAAACATTGCCTATGAATGCTGCATTATTAGTTTTTGGTTTTTGGAGCTAATATTTGGCATACAGGATACAACTGTTATCTTGTTAGAACCACAGTGTGAAACTTTGCTATTCAGTGAGGATTATTTTGCATGGTGAGTAGGAGTAGGAAAAATGGCACAGTGAAGAATTTAAGTGTCTCAATTTGTATGGAAGCATGACATGTGTGGAGATCGTGCACTGTACATGAATTGATCTCCATCTCTCCGTGACATTGGTCAAAAATTTTCCTTGTATGTCAGCTGCCATTTTCCCTTGCTTCTCATTACCATTGAGGGGAAATTTATAAACAGGACACTAATTATTGACATTGAGCATCATCTCGACACAGCTAGCGTTTCCACTACGCATGTAAGGTCTAATGGTAATATTCTTTTTCCTAAAACAAAAATGATCTAGTGGCAGAGTGCGTGCTTTGTGATCCAGAGAGCATGGGATCAGGTATTGTTCAAACCACATGTTTTTCACTATGATTTTTAACCGAGCATTCATTTCTCTTAGATGCTGGAATGGCCATGAAAGATATGTGGTTCATATTACATGTTAAACTGTAGGTCTCCATTTTCTGATTAGGTAACTGGGGGAGATTAGGGAAACGTAAGTAGCTGCAGCAGTGTCCAGTTGAAAGACCTGCAAGAGGCCTATTGGGTGCACCAGACAGAATTCTCTTCTGCTTGTGCTTTTTGGCTTGTTTGCTCCAGTGAAAACCTGGCTTAAACTATACAAACATATTTTTGGATAACTTCATATGGACAGTTCAGTTCTTACATGTGTAATTCTGATAAAAGTGGCTAGCAGAGAAAATAAAATCATGGCAGTGTTTGATGTCACAGATGACTTCCATCAATGAGGACATGTAATTTGTTGAAATGAAATGTGTCTTGCATTATGACATTTTATAACAATTCCTGTAGGCTATTCCTTATAATAATCTTTGAATGTTGTACATTTGACTATCAGAAAATATTATTCTTTCCCATTTTTCCAGATTTTGGTACATCAATTACAAGATTTTTGCAACCAAACAGTCCATTTTTTTATTTAGGGTCCTAATTTGCCTTGTTGTTCTTGAAGACGGATATACAGTTGTGGAAACAGTAAGCCACTCATACTTCTCACTGGCATTATCATATATGAATGTGTCAGTGCATTCATTGATAGGGCAACTGACTCCATCTTTTTTTCACCCCGAAATGGTAAAGTGCGGTGTGCATGCAGTTCTTTCACAAAACCTGAGTGATTAGCATTATGAACAGCAGTTCCAGGGATAACAACAAGTTTCTTCTTTACGTCAGCTGTGAGTTTCTCTGTAACATTGTCTATCATTGGCAGCTGCTCTACACATTTATGTGACATAAGCTGGGTAATTTTGTGACTTCCTATTCTGTACAATTTCTTGAACCTGGATAGCCAGGTCGATGAAGCCTAGAAATTAGCAGTTTTCATGTCAGATGTGATTGGGGCCCAGTCTTGTAGATCTCCTTCAGTAATGGTGCATAGCCTCTCATGAGCAGTTCTAAATCTTTCGAACATTTTTTTATTCCGATGGTTTCGGGTTTCGATTTGGTGCATATTTCATACTTCATGTAATTGATTCTTCCATGTCTACTGTTCACGCTCTGATTTTACGAAACGAAAATGCCTTTGTGCACCGTGTAACTTCAAGCGTTTTTTTCCCCTCCTTCGTTTCACTGCCTTTTCTTTGTTGCTGAAAGCTGTTGCAGAACATGTTTTTTTAGGCGTGGAAGATATTCTTTTTCACAACTATTACTTGCACAGCTGCATCGTCCAGACCACAATTCATGGAATCATCACAGTTACTTCCTATTTCTTCTAACATATCCGCAATTTCAAATGAAATGTCAATGTTGCTGCAGCGGCAGTAGGGCTGTATATTTCTAATGCTGTCTGGTGTGCTACGAATTTGGCAGTTTTCAGCTATTTTTTTATAATACTTGCAGCACCTCTTAGCAGTTAAAATTTTGACAGTACATTTCTTTCGTTGTTTTCTTCCTGTGTGTAAAATTTCAGGGTAGGTTTCGACATGTCTTATTGAACCATTCTCTTGTCGGAACTTTGCTGGACGATACAATGATGGAAGACACTGAGTACCATCAGCATGTTCACTCTGAGTTTGTAGAGCAGCATGTGAATAATAGTCTCGTGATTCCCTTTGCTCAGAAGGAACTAAGATGGGCTTTAATTAAGTTAAAGAACAGAAAGCTCTAGAACCTTGTAGAATACTGGCAAAAGTGATGCATCTGGTGGACGTAAGCATATCATATGATGTCCGTCTTGAGGAAATCAGGATGTACAGGGATGCATTTGGGATATACCATACTTCAGGCCACTACTTTCCCCTTATATGACAACTCCTCACAATTTGATAAGCATATCAGATGTACATAGTTTTGCGTACCCTGTCATTGTTCACCCAGGTTTCAGGCCATTAGAGATTCAAAAAGGAACTAGCCTTAGACTGTATGTACCAGATATTGAGACTGTATGTCTCAGATATTGAGGTTTCACTTAAAGATTGAAGTGAACATCCACAATGACCAATTCAGATACTTAGAATTATTTTTGAATTTTTATTGCTAAAAAATAAACAATTTTTGATATTCAAATAAATGGTTGTAGCTCTGTCATTAGTTGCATTAAGAAGTTTTTTTAATATATTTTTATTTCTTGCTCGTGATTATTTTTGGACACCTATATCCATTTTCAAACCAACCGTATCGTAATCGTTACAAGAACGACCCCTGCAGTGATAATCAAAACAGTACTATGGCCAACTCAACAACAGTAAATACACCACATAGGACACACATAACTTTAATGTCCATCCTATGTGGAGTATTTACTGTTGGTGAGTCAGCCAAAGTGCCATTTTTATCATCACTGCAGGGGCAGTTTTTGTACGTAGTCTATCACCTGTATATTTGGAACACTTACAATATGGATGGTTTGAAAATGGACAGAGGTGTCTGAAACTAGTCACCATCAAGAAATAAAAGAAAAAAAAATGTACTTTTCAGTTCAGCTTATGGTGGAGCTACAACCATTTATTTCAATTATAAGACAAGATGCAGACCTATTTTTCACCTGCAGCATGCGCAAGTTTGTATACATTTGTAATGTTTTTAGTTCCTTATTTTGTAAAAGTTCAGGTAAGTCTCTCATCTATACTGAAGCATACAGATCTGGATCAAAGCAAGGTTATTGCCTTCCCCAACATCTCACCAGGATTCACGTTCCTTAGTGAATTTACCATATTTTGAAATTCTTCTATGAAATAATAGGAGTTGTCAAGTAGATAGTAGATATGGTTCCAGTTTGTGTTTGAAGTTCATTAAGTTCTTTATATCACCGGGTAGGTAGTCAAAGACTTTTATGGCTGAGTACATCACATATAGTTGTGAATAGTATTATAAGCTCAGTGTGGTCCTGAATGCACTGAAATGGGTGACCCTTGAAAGAAATTTCTAATGTGCTCAGTTTTCCTGAGTACACTGCAAGCCATACAAGTTATTAAAATGCTTGTAAATATTGAAGACTCCCTTATACTATGAGAGCAGAGGATGGGAGTATATTCTTCTGAGTGCCATTGCAAGTCTAAATATGGGAGCTGAGGTAACAAGTGAGGAGGCCTCCAATGGACACATTGTGGTACACGTTTGCTTCTTCTGTGATCTGTCATCTCACTGTTAAGTTCAAGGGTCATGTATTTATGAGAGGATGAGTGGTGAAGTAAAAATATAGCATCATTTTTGTAATTCCATTATTATGTAAAGTATAGAAAAAAGTGTCTAAATGGAGCATTGCAAGATCAAGGTCACTAGAATGTTCTCGCCATTGATTTTACTTATGGGCATAATTAACTTGCTGCTGGAGGTACTAGTGACTCGAATTATTATAATTTGCTCATTTAAAATTTCTGAAAACAAACTGACCTTTAGTGATAAGAGTTCATAGTAAACTTACTTTCTTTCACAGTGCCTTTTTTAAAACATACCAATGTGTAGAATAACGATCTGAAAAGCTTCACACTGTTAACTTATGACTGCTTTTTCACTTATAGATTGTGCGTCAAGATAGGACACTGGAACAAATTGTTTTTCCTATTCCTGAAATTTGTGAATATCTTACACAAGACACAAAAACAAGAATTTTGAATACAGCTGAAAGGGATGACCAAGGTTCAAAAGTTTCAGACTTCTTTGAACGGACAGAGGACATGTTTTATGAAATGAAATGGCAAAAAAAGTTAAGAGGTAAGGTAGCTGCATATGTGTGAGTAGAATTCTCTGTGTAAAGTTTAAAGCATGTTGGTTGTATGTATTCATTTGATGGAAATTTAATTTGCAGGTCAGCCTGTCTTGTTCTGGGTTAGCAGTCACATGTCTTTGTGGAGCAATGTGTTGTTTAACTGTGCAGTTTTGATCAATCTCATTGTAGCGTTCTTTTATCCATTTACTGAAACAATGCCAAGTAAGTGCCATGTAATAATAACAATAATAATAATAATAATAATAATAATAATATAAAAACAGGTTAACTGTTCTGTACAATGTATTGTAGGCTTTCAGTATGTTTCAAATATTTGTAGTTCTTTCTTCATGGTATTTTTACTTACATCAGTTTTCTAAGTTTATAAATAAGTGCCAAACTGTGGAATTATATATACTGAGCATGCACATAACTTCTGATGAACTTACTTAATAATATTTTTTGCCATAATGTGAAGTTCAGACCAAATAAAATGTAAATTAGTTTTACTTTCAAGTTTATATCTAAATTTCAAATTTTTTGTGGGAAAAATGTATTTCAATTTTGTCTGATATTGTTCTGTTTTTCCTCAGTTCTGTTAATTCTTCTTAATATCAATTTCTCCTGGTTGTATTATTTGAGTGAGCTGGTGTAATAATCCTCTTTAATGATATAAGTTGCAAAAGTGTATTTGTGCCACAACCCACATATGCCAGGCCTTAGAGAGACGCACGATCCCGCTTTGCAACTTAATTACACTGCTTTCAGTGAAGTAATCAGCAGAATTGTACCGACTCCCTTCACTTCTATGTTACTGAAATAAGTTCTTGATCAGGGCTTCTAGCTTCACTTTGAAGTGTAAGGCAGGGTTAACAAGTCACATATCTGACACTACTGATCAGTGCCCTGTTCCCAGAACTGACCAGTGGTCAGGAAATGTACAGTACTAACAATCTCCATTTAACCTGCAGCTGGTTCTCTGCAGGTGCTCAACAACCTCAATGAGTAAAAAGTCTCTGGGTGAGACTCAAAGATGTCAAGGTTAGAAAAGCCACACAACAATCCAAACACTTTTATTTCCATGTAAACAATGAAGTTTACCAATTAACTATGTTTTGCCAACTGGTTTTGTGTTTAGTGTAGTATCCTAAGTTGATTTGAAAGCATGTTTTTCTTGTGCACAGAATGCATTCTCAGATTTGGAGGAAGGAAGGGTTGCAATGTAGCCCCTTGCTGATGCTGTGCTGATCAGAAATTCCTCACAAGCTTCTTTGGATAAGTGTGGAGCAAGAAATCATCTATATTCTTTTTAAATCCTTTGAAGTGAATTAGAAATGATGAAAAACTTTCATACATATGGTCAGACTGGTTTGAAACATAGTCCTCCAAAGAAAATATGTCCACTGTCTAACCAATGCACCACTTCATTCAGAGTCTCTGAGTACTTTTGTATGGCTGTCAGCTAATAATGATTTGTATAGTCAACATAAATTTTTGCATATTATTAAAGCCCTTTGATGATGAACTGCTTCATTTCAATACCATTCTTCACATTTAAAAAATAGTACATAATTAAATGTTGAAATGTATTTAGTGGCTCATAGCTGTTTCTCATACTTTCTTTTGTTATAAATCATTTTGCAGCCAATTATAATACTCAATGCTGCACTAATATATTGCCTTTCTTATCAGAGCTTGGTCATCATTTGTCGGGTTTGATATGGGCAGTAATGCTGGTGTCTGCAGCTATTGTTATAACAGTACCTCGTGAATCTGGTGTAAGGACATTAGTTGCTTCTACAATTCTGAGGCTGATATTTTCTGTTGGGCCAGAACCAACACTGTGGCTCCTTGGCACATTAACAGTAAGTAATTTTTGTCTGTAAATAATATTTTTATGTAACTAAATGTGTTTGCTGCCAAGTATGTGGATAATGTGGAAATACAGCTTCAAGGAATGATGGCTACTGTTTGAGGAACTGTAGGCTCAGGAAATGGCTGTATTAAACCTATCTTGCACACATTATCAACTCGGCATTCTAGAAGCATACAAATAAAACATACTTTTTCTGTAGGTGGAATATGCAGTCATTATCTAATAGAAATAATTTGTAATAACTGAATAGCTGGATGAGTTGGTATTTTTGTCACTGATCTCTTGTAACTGATTGTTCAGTATCTAGACTTTCCTGTCAGAGGCTTTCAAGTTTGATTCCATCCTTTAAGGCTGCATTTTTATATTACTTGAAAAACAAATCTGTTCACTGATCAGCTGCAGCATAAGTCCCAACTCATTCCTAACAAGCAATAATCCTGATTGTCCTCAAGATCTCTTGAGTCTAGCCTCCTTCACAAGTCACTGTCACTATAGGCTATGGTGGTTGGTAGAGAAAGTTTTCTAATGCTCAAGTAGTTCAGTGCTTTATGTACCATTGGTCTAGTGGAAACAGCATGCAGTATGAACACACAACTCTGATGTTTGATGCTACTCATTTGGCAGTTTTTTATACTGTATTTCATCTGCTTTGTAAAAGTGTGTGCGTAATTAAAACACAATGGGAATTTATTTCACTTTCCTGATGCACCAGTAACAATTCTTCCAGCCAAAAATATTTTCACAAACATACTAGGTACTTGGCAGTTGTCTACCTCAGACCACCACTCACTACCTGTTGGTAAGTATAAATTACTGTACTGCTGTGTGCTTCTCCAAATAAAATGTCTGTAATAAACAGAAGAAATACGTGTAAAATAAATGAAGTGAATTCCACATTCAATATAAATGTAGAATGTCTGCCATTGAGATCCATGAATGGATTTATGGAAACTTAATCTGACAAAACATTATGTAATAAATATTGAACTACAGTTTATTGAGAAAGACCTAATTTTGGAACTATCTTGTGTGGAAATGCATGAAAACTTGATGGCTCCTAATGCCGGTATCATAAAATTTCAATAAAGGGAGATGGAAAAATTGCTCATGCAAATTGTGTAGTGTAATGAACACCAAAGTGTATAATCTGTTGTCATGATTAAAATGTTCTGTCATTGGGTGATACACATTGTAAAATTGAAATAGTCTGCTTGATCAAGGGCATTGGGCTCTTTTTGCCAGTGACTGCAAGATTTATCTGATGCCTAATGATCATCATAGAAGAGTACAGAGGTGGCTGGGTACCAGTGCAGGCCTCAGGTGTGCAATCCTGCAGGTTCTTCATGGAGGTGGGTCAGTCATGTTGAGGGCCAATATCATGTAGAGGTGTCGAATGCCAGCTATCACTATTCAAGGTATTTTAAAAGCTGTGCAGTATGAGGACAGGAACTTCCAACTTATTGTTGAGCCCACAGTCAGGATTTGGTCAGTTAGGTTTGTCTTGCAAAATGATAATTCAGATTCAGGAGCACATCACAACTATGTGAACACATGCCATTAGGAGGCAGGAATCAACCTAAGTGAATGGCTTGTAGTTTCTGCTAACCTGAACCTGATTACGTTTTTCTGGGACCAGATGAAATTTTCAGTGCATCATCACAGAAACCCTCCAGATGGTTGGATGGCTCAGGAAGTCTGCCAGTGAAGAGTGGGCCGGGCTTAAGCAGCAATGTCCCGATCGTCTTGCGGGATGTGTATCATGGAGGTCTGAGCCTGTTAAATGCACAAGGTGGAGCAACACAGTATTGCATGTTACCCAGCAGTGGATTTTCAGTTCACAGATGTGCAAAGGTGCACCCTTTCGAACAGACTGTTGATTATTGTTCTGTTTTTATTTTGCAGAAAAAATAGTGTCTTACCTTGTGAAAAGTAATTTTTTACTTTCTTATAGCATATTCTTTCATTCACTGCTGCACCTCAGTCTAAGCCCACATAAGTTAACAGATATGCAGTGGTGCAAAGCTTTCTTTCCCTTTTTAGAAGTTTATATGGTAGTACATCATATTGTGCTTTCCAGTACAGCATTTCACAGAGAATCTGTATGTATATCTGTTTTCATAAATAATAAGATTTCATTATAGTAGGAAGGTTCTAGTAGAATGTAAGAGCACTTGCCCACAAAAGACAAGGGTCCTGAGTTCAAGTCTTAGTCTGGGACACAGCTTTAATCTGCCATGAAGTTTAAGACTGTAAATATTTGAGGAGTAAAGGAGAGCATTCACCAAAAAGCAGAAATGTTGAGTCATCAACAGGCATGAAAAAATGAAAGAAAACTTTATAGCTTTCAGAGTAATCCTTTTTAAATCTAGAGCGTGCGCACGCACACACACACACACACACACACACACACACACACACACACACACACACACACAAACCTTACATGGCACAAGCTGGACACACAGTGCCAGTGCTGCATTTCGGCTGGTGGAATAGGTTGAGGAGCAGTAGTGTGAGGCAGGTGGGGTGAGTACAGGAAGAGGGAGACAGGAGGCCAGAAGAGGGGTTGGGGTGGGTGGCTAGTGGCTCGGGGGGAGGCAGCTTGTTGACTGTTGAGACTTGCAGGAGGGGAGGGGTGGCAGGTGCACGGGCTGGGCATGTGATACACTCATGGAGCCAGTAGGAAATGGTGCGTGCTGAAGGTGACATGGGAACATAAATTGGGAAGGAGTGGTACGCTGTAGAAAGGGGAACCTTTTGGGTGGAAGGTGTAGGAACAGTGGGTCAGGATGATTGTGGGAGCATAGGATGTATTGCAAGGATAACTCCCATCTACGTAGTTTAGAGAAGCTGGTGTGGAGGGATGGATCCAGATGGCCTAGATTGTAAAGCAGCCCCTGAAATTGAATATTTTAAGCTGAGCAACATTTTGTGCCACCAGATGGTCAACTTGGTTCTTGGCAACAGTTTGGTGGTGGCCATTCATCCTGGTGGATAAATTGTTGGTATATCATAGTGACATAAAAAGCTGTGCAGTGTTTGCATCAGAGTTCACATGTGGCTCAGCGTCTTATGGATAGGATACCTGTGGCGAAGGACTGGGAGTGTGTGTGGCATAGCGATAGACTAGGATGATGATTAAGTTGGGTGGGTGACGGAATACCACTTGAGGGGAGGTTGAGAAGGATGTCACTCATTTCAGGACATGATATTAGATAACGCAAGCTCTGCACAATATGGTTCAGTTGTTCCAGTTAAGAATGATATTGGGTAATGGCGATGCTCTCTTGTAGCTGATTCTCGGGGATGCTGGGAGATTGGTGGTGTGTGAGGATATGGCACGTGAAATCTGCTTGTGGGCTAGGTGTGTGTGTGTGTGTGTGTGTGTGTGTGTGTGTTGAGGGGGGAGTAGGTTAGTGTGTTTCTATCAAGGCTTTCGTGAGACCTTCAGAATACTGGGCAAGGGAATTCTCATCACTGCAGATAAATTGCCCATAGGTGACCAGGCTGGATGGGATGGCAGCTGTCAAAATGCAGATACTGTTAGTGCTTAGTGGGTTTAATATGGATAGAGGTGTGAGTGAAGCCATCAGAGAGGTGGAGGTCAGTGAAGGTGGCACATTGGGTTAAGAAGGACAAAGGTGAAGTTGATGGGAGAGAATGTGTTGAGGTTGTGAAGGAATGTGGGCAGGGTGTTTTGACCCTGATTCCGGATCATGAATATATCATCAATAAGCCAGAACCAGGCTAGGGGTTGATGGTCTTGGGAGGCTGGGAAGGATTCCTCTAGATGGCCCATAAACAGATCGGACTATTTTTTAAAAGTGTGGCCACTTTGTATTCATTCTATAGTTAATATGCGGTTGAAATTTCTTTTTTGAGGTTATAAGATGTCTGATAAGAGGAATACTACAAGCTCCTTTGCTAAAGGATTGTGTTTTTAAATTATGGTGTAATCTTTACACCTCAGAACTGTAACTTTTTTTTATAAATTTATGACAATTATGGTAATTATAATTGCTGTTTCATATTAACACTTTAAATGAAACTGATAAATAATGTAGGAAATGTACGTTTTGTACAGTCAGCCCCAAATCTCCAGTTTATTTGTTGCAGTAAACAAAGAGAATTTGTACATAATGGAGAATACATTTATCATCTGTTATGTCCACTTCCCATGAAAATATGAAACAGTACTTCATTGTGTAGTCAAATGTTTGGGATCAAAATTAGACAGACAGTTGAGAATTTGAAACTGAGTGTTTTGAGATAAGTTACCAATGTTGGAAATGAATATTTCAGATGTTGCAAGGTCTTGAATGTGCCATTCTTTGGAGATACATGTTAGTAAACTGCTTATCTTTAATAAAAAACAACTGTCTGCTTTATTGATATAGTCGTGACTTGTCCTTGGTGGGGTTTATGACTGTTTACAGTTAATGGTTGATTGTCAAAGAAGGAGCTTTATATGCTTATAGGAACTTGCAGACATATATTAAATCAATGGTACAGCAGGAGTGTCAAACATATATGTACAGATATGTATAAGTTATCACAACAAGGAATATTTCAATCATAAGAAATTGTTAGTGTGGAAATAAAGTTAGGAGAAACTGCAATGTTAAAGCCACAGAGAGCTGGCGTAGGCTCTCAGAATTGTTTGCATAGTACAATTTGAGAAGGTGGTGTGAGATTGTGTGGAATAAGCTTCAAAAGTAAGCACAACATTTTCAAGCCTTAGATTAGTAGAGACCACTTTCTTCTGGATGTAAATATACTGTCATAGATTTTCAGCATTTGCTGCAGTAGGTGAAGTTGGTTGCCTGTGGCTGTTTTGTATTTTTTTAATGCATGACACACATCTGTTTAATTGTCTTTTATTATTACCATCAGTTTTGTTTTCACACCATTGTCATGGTATCTGATACACTAAAACAAAGCATGAAACAGCTAAAAATGCATAAAGCCCAACCAATTATATGTAAGTGATATACAGTGGAACTTTGATTTTAAATTCTCTGAGTTTACATTTTTTGCAATTCTAGGCTATAAATTCGAAGCCCCAGGGAAAAACTCATAAGATCAATGCTAAAAATTCATCGATTTTATGTTTCTTCCTAGTAATGTTTACTTTGATTCTACATCCTTACTCATTGTCTCGCTTGACTTCATCCTGTTTTCTTCTTGTTAACGTTTGATGTGACTGAGCAGGTTATAAGTAGCACAGAAGACATGATTTGCACCACGAGTGGTGACGGAGTTAAGGGAGTATTTTAGGCTGTTGCAGAGAGGGGAGACATGAGAGAGGTAATGCTGATGTAATCAACAGTCGGCATTGCCAACACAACTTCCATGTTTAGCTTCACTACACAATCATGATATAACTACTGCAAGGTTTCAACAGCAATAGAGAAACAGGACATTCAACATGAAGTGTTCCAGACCAAGCCAATACATGATGAAGGGGCCCAGCCGCAACCTTTTCTTGTGCCACTTATAACTCAGTCTAATCTTTTCACATGTATTTCCAATTTACTATTTTTAGCAACAATATCGAACATAGTCTTTTAAATTCAGACACTGAGTCTCGACAAATATGCTCAATCAGAGTCAAGGAAACTACTGTCATTTCCAGCTAGTGAGCTCGTATTGGCTGGTGACATATTACATCAGCCAACAGCAAGTGCATCGACCACACCACACTAACACATGTAACATATGGTCGAGTATACTTGACATTACTTTTTGGAGTTGTGATGTCACCATTGAGCTTTCGACTCGATTTTTGCGAGCATGTGTGAACAACCCTGGTGTGAACTGTGTGCATTTCGATTATTCATTTCCTTTGCAGAGAAAGAGTGTGTGTGTGTGTGTGTGTGTGTGTGTGTGTGTGTGTGTGTGTGTGTGTGCGTGCGTGCGTGCGTGCGTGCGCGCTGTTTCAAAGCAGCGGCACTTCGAAAATTGTTGACAAACACATCACCCTTATCAATAAATGTCAGTTAATAAAGCATCAAAAATATAAGGCTTCAAAAGAGATTATGATAACCAAGACAAGAGACAAAACTCTTTTATTTATGTGTAGCATAATGAATGACGACGTAATTTACAGAGTTAGAGGTGGTAAGTTCACATCCTGCTCTATGCTAACATTTTCTTCTATCTTAGCATTATTAACACGTTCTGGGACTTTGTTATGAATGCAATACAAGTATGTTCTGCAATATTCGATTTTCTTTAACATTTCCATTTAATTAGAGAACAAAGGATGAAATAAATATTTGGCTGTCCATTTCGTAGTGTGTGGTGATTTGCAAGTATGTGGTAAGGCAGGAACGTAAGGGGACAGTTTAAATTGCTGCAAATGTAACAATGAACAATAACATTCATATTCTTACTTGTCACAAATATTTCACATGCTGCACAACCACAAACACATTCCCATAAAGAGTTCTTGCTACAACAGGGATTCTCCTGCCACTGACATATCCATAAACATCAACTCAGCAGTATAGTGATTGTCAAATCGATAGCCTCGTTTCTAATTGCTTTCACAGTGCCACTACAGCCGTGATTACATCAGTTTCCGCAAAAAGTAGTGTGAAACATACTCAATCCACACAATGTAAAATGAGCTCGCCTGCTGGAGGCTTACAAGTAATACACCAGAGGTCACTGTGCTCATGTCACCAGAGTATGCTGCACTGCCATTGGCTACAGAAGGAAAACACACGCCTCACATGTTAGATTCTTACACCTTTCACCCTAGATCAGTTTTCAGTTTAACTCACCATGTTCATAAATTTTTGCTTTTTTCTGGCTGAGCACAAAGGAAAGATCTCTCAAAAACGCATGTTTTGACACACAACATGCAGTAATAGCGTGTGGAAAAATAGCCCAATTATCTTGTACCAGATACCAATTTCAATTTTTGCATGAGTATTTACTTGCTGTTACACATCTGTGATTCTTTAAGAACTGATGAAATTCATTACCACAAATTAGTGTGTAAACATTACATTGTACATTTTATTTCATTCATTTATACAGATTTTATACAGTATATTGGAAAGGATTATAATTTGTAGTCATATATGTCAGTTACATATGTTTTTGCTCATATTTTGGAGGTTTTTAATGTCTTCCTCAATTCTTAATTTACCTCAATTTTGCGTTTTTTATGTCTGGACTGGATGAAAATGTAAGATAGGGGTTTCACTGTAATTGTAATTATTTTGTGTGCATATTAGCACTTGCATGCTTCCAGGCTACTCCAGGGCTTCATATATATAGTGTAAGTAAATTCTCTTCACAGACTTTGTAGACAGCTTCCTTATACTAAAACAATAAAAAATGTTGAGTGAACACGGACTTTAAAATGCATAAATTAAGAGCTGTAAGCACTTAGTCATTTTCAATACTGTGAGACACATCACTTCTACTAAAAGCTGTTTACTTTCCATATTTTGGTGGGAATTGATATGTACCAAAACAAGAAAAAAAGTCATGTAAACATGGGCTCTAAAATGCATACCTGAAGAGCTATGAGTGAGTGGACATTTCTTTCTTGTTTTGGCCCAAGCGAAGAGCTTGCAACAGAAGAGGTTTGTTCCACAGTATGGAAGACGACCAAGTGCTCCTAGCTCTTCAGGTATGCATTTTAAAACCCAGACATTTTTTCTTTTTTTTTCTTTGGTGTAAGCAACCTGTCCTCAATATCTGTAAAGGGAATTTAGTTACAGCCATTAGATTATGCTCAATCCTTGTTATGTGATGTAGTAGTTAATTCTCATCTTACATTGGTAAGTACATTATGTTTCCTACCCAATATCATGGTAGCTATTGCACTTCTCATATAAGATGTAATAAATGGACACAGATATTATATTTTTGGCTTTTCTTTCATTGGCACTTGCTTTGTCGTCTTCAGCCTACTGCACGGCTTGATGTTCACCGTGCTTATTAGTACTTATGGGACTCAGTTTATTCCTTATGTAAATCATACATCATGATTCCATTCCAACCAGCACAAGAAACTGTGGTAGATTTTAGGCATGTAACATTAGTTATATTGCCTTGACACTCTATTTTTTTTTTTTTTTCTCCTTCTTGGCTTCGCACACTATTACCTAGACATTGGGGGAGGGGGAGAAGGGAGGAAGTCTTAATTACTATTTTTTCATATACCTCTATGTTGTGATTATTGTTTTAAAAACTATGCCACACTTGTTATATGACTTAGGTGTTATTCCTTTTTCTTTCATGTAATGCTACTACTCTCACTTTTCTTATCTATGCTTATATGGTGTTCTGTATTACTTTACTTTCACGTATTTACACTATTGATTCTCAGATGTCAGTATTTTTCTTTTTTCATTATAGTCTTCTACAACCAACTTTTACTTTTATGGTAAAATTTTTATTTTTTTCTTATGTCTACTGTCAACGTTTTATGTAACATGTTATAATAACTTTTAACACAGAATTCATGAAACAGCATTAGTTGTATCTTTGCTATGGGTTTCTCTCCATAACATAGATCTGTGTTCAGATAACCTGCGATTTGTTTATTATTAGTTGGTGGTCAGTGATAGTGGTGCCTTCAAATTGGACCAACACCTCTTGTGCAAAGAAACCTTTATGGTTCAGTAGATATTTTAGGTGGGGCAGTAACTACACAGATTTCCATATTAATATTGTAGAGGTGTGGAATGGATGGACCTTTACAGTGGCAGGGTTGAGTTGAGACTGTGTGCTGTCGTCAGGGATGGGTGCTCGAGGAAATGTCATTATTACTCACTGATTTTATTGGAGAATAAACGACACCACTTGTGACAACGCTCACCGATGGCAACCCCTCCACCCCCGCCCTCCCGGGTGTATGCCGATGAAGAGAGTGGTGGCTGGTGGCATCGCTGCAACAGGCAGCTGACAGCCTATTGTAATGCCAGAGTATGGGAAGGTATGTTGACACACAGAGTCCACAGCTGCAGCCGAAGGCAGGATGTGCCAACAGGCATGGGAAGCCGCCATGATTCTTGTAACAGAAGATGGTCCTCAGCGACGGCATCTGCCCTTCTGAGCACTGGTGTTACATTGTCAGTCTGGGTGTAGGTAGTTGAGTGGCTGCACGGCCCTGGTCTCGAGCAGGTGCCCTCCATGGCAGAAGGCTGGCTGCTGCTGAAGTGAGTCTGGAACTAGCCCACCAACTGGAAAACACTATGTCCACAGTGTTCACCTTGGACTCGGTGCCAGCAATAGGCCTGCAGTCATTCATCCTTAGCCATTTTTTGCTTCCTGTCAGTCTGATTTTTTTAGACATTTGTGTTCCCTTTCACCTGCTTCATTTGCTGCATTTTTTATTTTCTCCTTTCAGCAGTTGAATTCAATATCTCCTGTATTAGCTAAGGATCTCGATTGCAGCTAGGCTTTTGACCTATTTGATCCTCTGCTGCCTTCGATATTTCATGTCTTAGAGCTGCCCGTTTGTTTTCTACTGTGTTCCCTCACCCTGTTCTAGACATCTGTTTCCTAATGCTCCCTCTGAAACTTTCAACAACCTCTAGTTCTTTCAACTTATCCAGGTCTCTTCTCCTTAATTTGTACATTTTTGCAATTTCTCCAGTTTCAATCTACAGTTCATAACCCATATATTGCAGTCAGATCCCACGTCTGCCCCTGGAAATGTCTTACAATTTAAAACCTGGTTCCAAAATCGCTGTCTGAATATTATGTACCGTATTTACTTGAATCTAAGCCACACTTTTTTTTCGCTTTTTGTAATCCAAAAAACCAGCTGCGGCTTAGAATCGAGTGCAAAGCAAGCGGAGGTTCTGAAAAATGTTGGTAGGTGCCGCCACAACTAACTTCTGCCGTCGAATATATGTAGCGCTACAAAGGCAAGCTTTGTAGGCACAAAGATAAATACTGGCGCCAAAACCTCTGCGTCAGTAAATAAATTTAAAAAAAAGGTGGAAGACGAGCTTTTTTCTCCGCCCCGAATTTCGACCACTGCATTTTCATGCATTATCCAACGAAGTAAATACAAATTCTGTATTGCTCATCTTTGAATGTAGCAGAATTTCAATGTACTACGAAAATCCGACTGGTAAGACTGTTTGGGATGTTTGTCAATATGGCCAACTCTACGTTCTCAATTTTTTCCTACCTGTGAGAAGAGATGGTTGCTAATAGGAACCTGATGAAATGTAAATCACATGCAGTGATATTCTTCACCATAAGAATAATACGAATATAAACATTGTGCCACGTATTTTTCATGTTTGCTGCTATCTCATTTAAATCCAGTCTGCCTAATAAACTACGAAACTGGAGTGAGACAACAGCAAACGCGGCATAATATACGTATCGTGTCATGTTTATATTCGTATTATTCTTATGCCTAATAGTGATACAGTCAGAAATGAAGCACGGCAACTGACTAGATTTTTAAACCTAAGATGACTAATTTCTGTGCAGAATTTGATGTACTAAAGAAGCGGCACCGAAGGTTTTCAAATGGAGAAAAATTTTCACCTAACTCTTGTTCAGAACGCAGTCTATTATTTGATTCTTGTTGATCATTATCAAAGAAAGCAGCAGTGTAAGTAACAAGAAATAGCAGTCTCTTGCCATTGTTTTGCTAATGAGACGATACCTCTCTCTCTCTCTCTCTCTCTCTCTCTCTCTCTTTTTTTTTTTTTTTTTTTTGTAAGCGGCGGTAGCGCGCACAAAAGCTAGCCATGCCGCGAGCCGCGACAGGTCGTAAACACGCACTATCAGAATGCGACTAACAATGCATGACACAGTACAGTAATGCATTTTCAGCTTAAGAGTGACGTAAACACCTATAACAAAGAAAACGGCAATTATCAGATCGAAGCAAACTAAGCAATCGATTCAAACCAGACGAAGCACGTGAAAAAGGAAGGGTACCCGAATAAATACGGACGGAGCACCTGACGCACAGCAATTGCTACCTGGTAAAGCTTAACTGCTATGCTTACGACTAGAACCAAACTACTGTAGCTGTATCGTCATTCATTCGACCTAAATTGTGTCTCATATTACAATGGACCAACTTTTTTTCGATTTGGAGGTGCGGCCTAAAACTATTCTCTCCCCTTGAATTTCGGAGTCTAAAATTACAGGTGCGGCTTAGATTCGGGAATTTTTTTTTTTTTTCCTTTATTTCGAGTCTCATTTTTCAGGTGCGGCTTAGATTTGAGTTCGGCTTAGATTCGAGTAAATACGGTAATCAATGTGAAACCTTCTGGTGCCTCCAGGTCTCTGCCACATGTATACCCTTCTTTCATGATCCTTAAACCAATATTTGTGATGATTAAATTATGTTGTTGTTGTGGTCTTCAGTCCTGAGACTGGTTTGATGCAGCTCTCCATGCTACTCTATCCTGTGCAAGCTTCTTCATCTCCCAGTACTTACTGCAACCTACATCCTTCTGAATCTGCTTAGTGCATTCATCTCTTGGTCTCCCTCTACGATTTTTACCCTCCACGCTGCCCTCCAATGCTAAATTTGTGATCCCTTGATGCCTCAGAACGTCCTACCAACCGGTCCCTTCTTCTTGTCAAGTTGTGCCACAAACTCCTCTTCTCCTCAATTCTATTCAATACCTCCTCATTAGTTATGTGATCTACCCATCTAATCTTCAGCATTCTTCTGTAGCACCACATTTCGAAAGCTTCTATTCTCATCTTGTCCAAACTATTTATCGTCCATGTTTCACTTCCATACATGGCTACACTCCATACAAATACTTTCAGAAACGACTTCCTGACACTTAAATCTATACTCGATGTTAACAAATTTCTCTTCTTCAGAAACGCTTTCTTTGCCATTGCCAGTCTACATTTTATATCCTCTCTACTTTGACCATCATCAGTTATTTTGCTCCCCAAATAGCAAAACTCCTTTACTACCTTAAGTGTCTCATTTCCTAATCTAATTCCCTCTGCATCACCTGATTTAATTCAACTACATTCCATTATCCTCGTTTTGCTTTTGTTGATGTTCATCTTATATCCTCCTTTCAAGACACTGTCCATTCCGTTCAACTGCTCTTCCAAGTCCTTTGCTGTCTCTGACAGAATTACAATGTCATCGGCGAACCTCAAAGTTTTTATATCTTCTCCATGGAGTTTAATACCTACTCCGAATTTTTCTTTTCTTTCCTTTACTGCTTGCTCAATATACAGATTGAATAACATCAGGGAGAGGCTACAACCCTGTCTCACTCCCTTCCCAACCACTGCTTCCCTTTCATGTCCCTTGACTCTTATAACTGCCGTCTCGTTTCTGTACAAATTATGCTGTGTGCAAAATTCTACCAGGCCGCTTTCATTCCTTTCCCCCAGTTCATATTCCCCTACAATTTTTCCTTCTCTTGTCTTTCCTACTATCGAATTCCAGTCCCCCATCACATTTAAATTTTTGTCTCCTTTAACTGTCTGAATAATTTCTTTTATATTCTCATACATTTTTTCAATCTCTTCATCATCTGTGGAGCTAGTTGACATATAAATTTGTTCTACTGTCATGGGTGTTGGCTTTGTGTCTATCTTAGCTACAATAGTTTTTTCACTATGCTGTTCATAGTAACTTAGCCTCATTCCTACTTTCTTATTCATTAATAAACCTTCTACTACATTACCCCTATTTGATTTTTGTTTATAACCCTGCAGTCACCTGACCAGAAGTCCTGTTCCTCCTGCCGAAGAACTTCGCTGATTCCCACTATATCTAAGTTCAACATTTCCATTTCCCTTTTTTAAGTGCACGATTAAAGGATCTAACATTCTACACTCTTTCCGTAGAATGCCAGTTTTGTTTCTCCTCGTGGCAACATCCTTCTCAATAGTCCCTGCTCGGAGTCTTGAATGGGGGATTACTTTTCCTCTGGGATATTTTATGCAAGAGGATGCCATCAGCATTAACCATACAGTAGACCTGCATGCCCTCTGGTAAAATTACAGCTGTAGTTTTCCCATACTTTCAGCCATCCACAGTACCAGCACAGCAAGGTCATTTTGGTTGATGTTACAAGGCCAGATCAGTCAGTCATCCAGACTGTTGCCTCTACAACTACTGACAAGGCTGCTGCCCCTTTTCTGGAATCACATGTTTGTCTGGTATCTCAACAGACAGATAACCCCCCTGCTGTGTTTGAGCCTACGGTACGGCTATCTGTATCCCTGAGGCATGCAGGCCACTGTACTGATGGCAAAGTCCATGGTTCGAAAGGGTGGGGGGGTGGGGGGGGGTTAGATAATACTGCATATCAATTACCCATGTTGATATTCACACTCTTATCCACTTCACTACATTACACACATACTCCATTTGGTACTACAGCTAATTCAGACTCTGCCTATCCACAAGGTGTTGGAGCTGATAATTCTGCATTACTCCTATTAACTTCTACATTATTGCATTGTGCATCCACTAACCTGACACTACTAACTTCCTTTTAGATGATTACTGCCCTTTTTGTCCTACCCTCCAGCCTCTCCAAAATCCTCATATTCCTTGCTCCAGAAGGCTCATTTTTAACCATCCAGTTTTCCCTTTCTCTCTGCTTTTTCTTCTCATGTGCTGGAGTAACTCTTCTGTGCAAAGCTCTGTTCCTTTCTTCAGCCTTTATTTCCTTGGACATACAGTCCTTGTAAGCTTGCAGCTGAGCTGCCTCTGCTGCTAAAATTCATAATGTTTGGTCCACAGTATTGCCCTGTGGTACTGCAAAGGACATTGGTTGACCCTCTACAATGACATAAAATCCAACAAATAATGAGAACAAAACAGGGTGATGACAAGGACACTGAAATGTAATACTATTCTAACACTGTAACTTAACTTCTCCACCTGAGTGGCTAATCATGACTGCTCTTGTTCACGTTTAAACACAATGAGCTATTTGCAGAAAACAAAATACGCTGCTAATTCTAAGCAGCACAGACTAGCTCACATTTTCTACAGTTGTCAGACTGTGTTGTTGTGGAAACTCTGTTCAGTAAATACAAAGAAACAGAAACAACAGGAAAAATAAAATAAAATGACTAGGAGACTTAATTGTAACACTACCATAACACTTATTGACAAAACTCAGCTTCACCTTCTGAAACACTACATAGGGTTAACACCATATATATTTGTAGACAAAGAAACTTGTCATTTGCTCATGATATGTCATGTTGCCCATATTAACCTGGCAAAAATTAATATTTATATTTACACACCCTCATATCACTGCCTGAGTGTACCTGCCACATAGTGACCCTTCAAACACAATTTAAAATCTGGCAAAAGAGCCACAGACTTACCATGGCGCTTGCAGTCAAACAAAACACGAAAAAACACTGCACTCCACTGCAGTATGATGCTTCGGGTTGCAGCTGGAGACAAGGTCTCTGGTCCAGCTGTTGATGTCAATCACATATCTGACACCAAAATTGAGGTCCATTGTGGATAACCTCTACAGTGGGATGGTTGAGTTGAGGCGGTGGGCTGTTGTCAGGATGTTGACTAATGGTTGTTCAGGGAAATATCTTTACTAGTCATACATATTATCTGAGATTAAACTACAATTCATAATGACGTTCTGTGGCGGTGGCAAGGTTATGTGCTGATGACAGCAAGAGCAGCAGTGCTGACGCAACAGGCAGCCAACAGGTGGGCAGGAATGCTGACACGTGGAGTCCGTGGAAGCACAGGTGCCATCTGGGCACCGATCTGCAGCTCAAGGCAGACGTGGAAATCCATCATGATTCTTGTAGTGGAAGGCATTTCTTAGTGGTGGTGTCTTTCCTTGTGAGCAAAAGCATACAGCGCCAGTATGCCCTCCCAGGCATGGGTGGTTGAGCAGCTGCACCACCCAAGTCTCGAGCTGGTGGTCTCCGGGCAGAATGCCGGCAGCAGCTGAAGTGAGCCTGGAAGTAGTGCACTGACAGGAAGGTGCTAAGTCCATAGCAGTGGGCTTAGTACCAGGAGAAGACCTGTAGTTGGTGAATGCCAAATCCCATGGTGGCTGCCTGTAGAAGCATGTTGTCTCATCAACTGACATAGCCCACCTCCTGTAGATGGAGCTGACAGACTGTGATGCATTCAGCTAAAAGTGATGGGTATTTATACTGGTTCAATGCCTACTTGTTTTGCCAAAGCACTGCTTCAAACCGTGCACACCAAAACAAGTTGATAGCTTGGAGGTGTAGTACTTGGCCTGCCCATGCTGCAATCACCATGCATTTCTGCTGCTTCAGTGTCATTGCATTTTTGGATCCCAGATCGGCCTGCCGTGTGGGAATCGACTGGTGGCTTTGCTGCATCTCATGTAATGGTGTTTTGGTCTGCTCTATGCTTGGCTGCTCTTGTGGCCTTAGCAAAAGACTTGCCCGTGTCCCAATTGTACACAGTAGCACGAGAAAATAGTGATGGCACTGTAATATGATATTTTATGAAATGTGAATTATTTTTGATCTCTTGTAAGTATTAATTTATATCACTATGTATAACTGCTTGGATTTATGTATTTCTGGTTATTTGTTGCTTTCTTTTGATGTGTATAGATACCATGATGATGCTGTGGGGGAAAAAAAAGCTGTACGCACTATGACAATAATCATGAGTTGCTTTCAGTGTCTGTGCACAATTAAATGCTTTCAGAAAAAATAAAACAATGGTGCCTCCTTGTTTTTTCATGCCTCTCATATGATAGTATTTATTAGATCTTTAACAAATGATACCAAGTTTTTTTCCTTTTTTTCAGGTATTGCTCAAAGGAGTCCACTTAGTCAGCATCATGGGAAACCAAGGAACATTTACAAAAAGCCTAGAACAGATGATAACAGATGCAGAGCTTTTGTACCATCTCACCTACCTGATATTTTGCCTTTTAGCCCTTTTTATGCATCCATTTTTCTTTTCTGTTCTGGTATGTCAAAATTC
This sequence comes from Schistocerca cancellata, assembly GCF_023864275.1. Classification (NCBI taxonomy): domain Eukaryota; kingdom Metazoa; phylum Arthropoda; class Insecta; order Orthoptera; family Acrididae; genus Schistocerca; species Schistocerca cancellata. The sequence continues at coordinate 752,874,546 of NC_064629.1, read as the reverse complement.
ATTTGTCATCTAAATAGTATAACTTATTTTTTACTTATTTCTGCATATTGCTTTTTAATTTTCATTTTTACTTGAAAAAAAGATGTGTTAAAGTGTTAAAAGAAGTCAATCTTTAATGTCTGTTGTACATTAGTCATGTAACTAAGAAGAGGTATCAGTAAATATTGTAGCCTAAGTTGAAGAATATCTCCTTCACTCTTTCTATGTTTAATAGCGCATAGTGTATCTTCAGGTAAGCAGCTGCAATTGTACATCTGAATAGTTCACAGTACTGGCATAAATAGAGCCACAATATTTACAAAAATGAACTCGATGAATTACAGACTAGTTTTTGCCAGAATGGTTACCCTGAACAACTGATTTGGCATACATTGCGCATGCGCATAAGAAATAAAGAAATCAGCAAGAAGGAAGAATGGTCACATTGCTCTCTGATGTCAGTGTTTCATCCAGGAATGGCAGTATCCTTGAGACATTCACACAAGATTTTTCAGTCTTCTGAATGTGTTTATACAACTATGTTGTTTATGCAGGATAATCTTGCTTTTAGACAGCATGTGGTTTGAGATTCTGTGCCAGTGTGGAAAATCTTTAATGGATGGTGGTGTTACATTATTAAAGACAAAATCACCAAACATTGCTGCCATACAAGTTTGGACTAAATGTCTCAATGCTAATTCTGATGTGAATTTCTAAAATGCAAGGACTGTTACTACTGCTTCCTGTGTGTCTAACATTGTTCACGTTTGTATAGCTTCTAATTTTAGTTAACAGAGGCACTGTGGATATTAAATCAGCAAATAGGAGCTCTGATGCTGACTATGTTGATGATACAGTGTCAGGCACTAACCTCCATTTGTTATGCACTGTGAGAGCAGAAAGTTACATATTTAGCTTTTTATATGGACTTTTATAGTTTAACTCATGAAGTCCTTGCATGTCTGTGTCTTTAAGAACCGTAGTCTCATATTTTAGTAACTGTGTAGTGCAGATTTATGGCATGTGTAGTGTAGCTGTCAATTGTTTTGAACAGCCAGTGACCAGCTCAGTCAGACACTACGATGCTAGTGTCCATTTGTGAACCATGAGGAGAATAGGCTGCTTGTTTGTATATGCCAGCATCTGGTGAACTAGTGTCAGTGACAGGCTCGACATTTTCAAGTAGATAGCTTTGTGTATTTAACAAGTTTGGTTGTGCAAATCCAAAAGCCAGCTGATGCCTTTACGTGTTTAAACTCTGTTGTGGCTGGGAAAACAGTTTACTGTGGGCAGTGTACAACCTGATTTTTCAGTATAGCTTGTTGAATCACTAAGGGTTGGCCATGCACTGTTTCTTTTAAGCCCAAGTCATTGTATAAACTTAATCCAGAGGCCCTTTTCTACTAATGACAGTAGTGAATAAAACAAGATATAATCAACAAATAAGTAAGTAAAATGAAGGGTAAATATATGAAAATGACCCCATAGGCTAGTGTTGCCTGCAACGGGTTGCTTGAAATTTTAACCAGAAGTTTATTTTTATAAGCACACAAATATCTGCATCAATGGTAGGCTCACATTAAATTAATAAACCAATTGTAGAATACCCAGATTATTAAAGTGAAGTATAGTTACGTGGTGCAAGCAGAGTGTTTACAGACAATAGCAGTTATGGAATAAATGCATAAAAACGTGCATTAATTCATGAAGAACCAGTGACAGGCTCTTTAAAGTTCATCAGCGTTAAGTTTTATTAGCATTCACAGTGAAATCTGAAGTTCATTATCATGGAGATTATCACGAATAATATAGAAAAAGTTCATCACACAATTGAGTCAAATTATTATGCAGTCAAATCACTGAATGCTCACAGCTGCTTACAAACAGTTAAATAGCAATAAAGTGTGCTTGACTGCAAAGAATCAGTGACTGAAAGTGACTTGAAATTTCTAAGTCTCAACCAAATTCAGAGCCCTGAAATATTTCTGAGTGTTCTACTCATGATCAATGATCAAATCAAGTGCCACTAACACAGTCTCAAGCCCCTGTGCCTCTCTGGCTGTCAAACCAGGCACAAGTCCTTACCAAGCTGAAGACAGCCCGATAAAAGATTCTTTGCACTGCTCTGCATGCTCATTTAAAGACTCGGTCATGTGACCACTGTGCTACTCAGCGTAAGTACTTTTAACAAAACCACCGTTCTATCCGTTTTATGTCAAATCACACACACACACACACACACACACACACACACACACACACACACACTATTTAAATCTAAATTGTACTATAATAAATAACGCTATGAACATCTTGCTAATTGCAGTGCTGCAGAACTCAAAACATCAACTTTATGTACATTATAATATTGAGTTATAATTAACCAAACATAGGAATTGTCCATCTCTGTAGCGCTATGGTCAGCATGTCTGACTGGTATGTGGAGGACCTGGATTTGAGTCCCGGCACTGCCAGGTATTTGTTCTTAGTGGGAAGAGTGGAACAGAGTACACTCAGGATTGTGATGCCAATTGAGGAGCAACTTCAGTGAGAAGTAGTAGCTCCGAGATGAAGAAAGCTGATAATGGCCAGGAGAGTGGTGTACTGATCCTGTGCCTCTCCAGACTTCAACAGCTGTTGGATGCACTACGCAGAGGAAGCAGTTACTTGGGTAGTAGAGTACTTATGGAGGGCACAAGGAGCTTTCTTTAGGCTAGGTAATTGTTTGAAGCCACTGATGATATACAGTGAGTGAAATGAGAGCGCTTAATGAGATCAGAGTAATCGTTGGGTGTTTTTATTGGCCTCCCGATGCCACCGTAACAGCTTTGCATTCATTCAAAGATAGTCTGCACTCAGTAGCCTGGAATTATCACAACTGTGCAGTGTAAGTTGGAAGTAACTTTGACCTACTGATTATAGACTAGGATGTTTGTGGATTCAGTTGGAGGTGATAAGGACAGCCAGTTTTGTGAAGTACTTTGGAACACATTTTCTGAAAACTATCATGAACAACTAGTTTGGCAACCTACACGGAATGGAATGACTTTAGAATTTGTAGCTACAGACTGCCTTTTCTACAGTATCACTATACAGACAATGATTCATCTGCATATACATGGCTACACTGCAGATCACACTGAAGTGCCTGGCAGAGAGTTCATCGAACCACCTTCACAATTATTCTCTGTTATTCCACTCTTGAACAACACGCGGAAGAAACTAACACCTGTATCTTTCTGTGTGAGCTCTGATTTCCCTTATTTTTTAAGATGATCATTTCTCCCTACATAGGTCAGTGTCAACAAAATATTTTCACATTCAGAGGAAAAAGTTGGTGACTGAAATCTCATGAGAAGATCCCATTACAATGAGAAATGTCTTTGTTTTAATGATGTCCACCCAAAATCCTGTTTCAGGTCTGTGACACTATCTCCCCTATTTCTCGATAATACAAAACGTGCTGCCCTTCTTTGAACTTTCTTGTTGTATTCCGTTAATCCTTTCTGGTAAGGAACCCACACCATGCAGCAGTACTTCTAAATAGGACAGACAAGAGTAGTGTAAGCAGTCTCTTTAGCAGATCTGTTGCATCTTCTAAGTGTTCTGCCAATAAAACGCAGTCTTTGGTTGGCCTTCCCCACAACATTTTCTCTGTACGCTTTCCCATATAAGCTTTTGTAACTGTAATTCCTAGGTATTTAGTTGAATTTATGGCCTTGAGATTTGACTGATTTATTGTGTAACCGAAGTTTAATGCATTCCTTTTCCCACTCATATGGATGACATCACACTTTTCATTATTTAGGGTCAACTGCCAATTTTTGCACCATATGGATATGTTACCTAAATCATTTTCAAGTTGGTTTAAATCTTCTGATGACTTTACTAGACAATAAACATTATCATCATTTGCAAACAACCTAAGATGGCTGCTCAGATAATCGCCTATATCAGTTACATAGATAAGGAACAACACAGGGACTATAACACAACCATGGGGAATTCCAGTAATCACTTACGTTTTACTTGATGGCTTTCCATCAGTTACTACAAACTGTGACCCCTCTGACAGGAAATCATAACTCCATTCACATGAATGAGACTATATTCCATAAGCATGCAATTTGGTTACAAGCCATTTGGGAATTACGGTGTCAGAATCCTTCTGGAAATCTAGAAATATGGAATCAATAGGAAATCCTTTGTTGGTAGCACTCAGTACTTCCTGTGAGTAAAGAGCTAGTTGTGTTTCACAAGAACGAAATTTTCTAATCCATGTTGACTGTGTGTCAATAGACCATTCTCTTCTAGGTAATTCATAATGTTTGAACATAATAAATGTGCCAAACTCCTGCTGCATATCAACAGTAATGATAAGGGCCTGTAATTTAGTGGATTACTCCTATTACCCTTCTTTGAATATTGGTGTGACCTGTGCAACTTTCCATGCTTTGGGTACAGATCTTTTGTTGAGCGAGTGGTTATATATGTGCTGCATCAACGTACTCTGAAAGGAACCTAATTGGTATACAGTAAGGACCGGAAGACTTGCTTTTATTAAGTGATTTAAGGTGCTTCACTACTCTGAAGTTATTTGCTTCTAAGTTACTCACATTGGCAGCTGTTCTCAATTTGAATTCTGAAATATTTACTTTGTCTTATTTGGTGAATGAATTTCGGAAGGCTGTGTTTAGTGACTCTACTTTAGCAGCACTGCCATTGATAGTATTTCCATTGCTATCGCTATCGTGCAGAGAAGGCATGGGTTGTCTCTTGCCACTAGCATACCGTACATACGACCAGAATCTCTTTGGATTTTCTGCCATGTTTCAAGACAAAGTTTCATTGTGGAAACTCTCGTACATTGAAGTCCATGCTAAATTTCAAGCTTCTGTGAAAGGTTGCCTATCTTGTGGGTTTTGTGTTTGTATATATTTGGCATGCTCTTTTTGTTGTTTCTGCAACAGTGTTCTGACCTGTTTTGTGTACCATGTGGCATCAGCTCTGTCCTTTGTTAATTTATTTGGTATAAATCTCTGATCCCCCCATCCATGAACCATGGACCTTGCCGTTGGTGGGAAGGCTTGTGTGCCTCAGCGATACAGATAGCCTTACCGTAGGCGCAACTACAATGGAGGGATATCTGTTAAGAGGCTGGACAAATGTGTGGCTCCTGAAAAGAGGCAGCAGCCTTTTCACTAGTTGCAGGGGCAACAGTCTGGATGATTGACTGATCTGGCCTTGTAACACTAACCAAAACAGCCTTGTTGTGCTGGTACCGCGAATGGCTGAAAGCAAGGGGAAACTACAGCCATAACTTTTCCCGAGGGCATGCAGCTTTTTACTGCATGGTTACATGATGATGGCGCCGTCTTGGGTAAAATATTCCGGAGGTAAAATGGTCCCCCATTCAGATCTCTGGGCGGGGACTACTCAGGAGGATGTCGTTATCAGGGGAAAGGAAACTGGCGTTCTACGGATTGGAGCGTGGAATGTCAGATCCCTTAATCGAATAGGTAGGTTAGAAAATTTAAAGAGGGAAATGGATAGGTTAAAGTTAGATATAGTGGGAATTAGTGAAATTCGGTGCCAGGAGGAACAAGACTTGTGATGAGGTGAATGAGTGTGGGTAAGCTACTACATGAATGAGTGCGGGTAATCTACTACAAACAGCATAGTGAACACATATTGAAGCCAAGATAGACATGAAGCCCATGCCTACCACAGTAATACAAGTTTATATGCCAACTAGCTCCGCAAATGATGAAGAGATTGATGAAATGTATGATGAGATAAAAGAAATTATTCAGATAGTGAAGGGAGATGAAAATTTAATTGTCATGGGTGACTGGAATTCGATAGTAGGAAAAGGAAGAGAAGGAAACGTAGTGGGTGAATATGGAATGGGGGCAAGAAATGAAAGAGGAAGCTGCCTGGTAGAATTTTGCACAGAGCATAACTTAATCATAGTTAACACTTCGCTCAAGAATCGGGAAAGAAGGTTGTATACATGGAAGAGGCCTGGAGATACTGGAAGGTTTCAGATAGGTAATATAATGGTAAGACAGAGATTTTAGGTCAGATGTGGACTCTGACCACAATCTATTGGTTATGAACTGGAGATTAAAACTGAAGAAACTGCAAAAACATGTGAATTTAAGGATATGGGACCTGGATAAACTGACAGAACCAGAGGTTGTAGAGAGTTTTAGGGAGAGCATTAGGGAATGATTGACAGGAATGGGGGAAAGAAATCAGTAGAAGAAGAATGGGTAGCTTTGAGGGATGAAATAGTGAAGACAGCAGAGGGTCAAGTAGGTAAAAAGATGAGGGCTAGTAGAAATCCTTGGGTAACAGAAGATATATTGAATTTAATTGATGAAAGGAGAAAATATAATAATGCAGTAAATGAAGCAGGCAAAAAGGGAATACAAACATCTCAAAAATAAGAGAGATAGGAAGTGCAAAATGGCTAAGAAGGGATGGCTAGAGGACAAATGTAAGGATGTAGAGGCATATCTCACTAGGAAAATTAAAGAGACCTTTGGAGAAAAGAGAACCACTTGTATGAATATAAAGGGGGGGGTGGGACAGCAAGAAGGGCATCCAGCCACCCTATACCACTGTCATTGCCAAATATAGATTAACGTGGCAGTCTAGTGCATATATAGGATAAGGACAGGAAAAAGTTGAGGGATATAGAGGAATTTAAGGCCAAAGTTTAAACTGATTGTAAATCGCACTCTGGAAAAATATGTGCACGTATGTGGATTAAGGGTGGAAAAGACCCATCATGGTTAAACAACAAAATTTAGAAATGCCAAGGAAGCAGAGATTGCTGCACTCATTGTTCAAAAAATTACATGGAAAAATATCAGCAGGCAATTATTAGTAAAATTTTGTGTGTCTATAAAAAATCAATGTGTGAAGCATATAGCAGGTTGGTTCCACCAACATAGCTCAGAGAAAGATATTTGAAAGGACCTGAGAGAAATCTGATCCTATGTAAAATGGGCTCGAGGGCTTCTATTCAGTCATTTGTAGACCAATCTGAAGTGGCAGTAGATGACAGCTAAAGGAAAGCTGAAGTTTTAAATTTTGCATTTAAGAAATCATTCATGAAGGAGTATTGTACACACACACACACACACACACACACACACACACACACACACACACAATCATTTGACTGTCTCACAGACTGCCATATGGAGGCCATAGTAATAGCTAATAGCTATCCTGTCATAGAGAAGCAACTGAAAGAGCTGGAAGCAAATAAGTTGTCAGGTCCAGGTGGAATCCCAGTTTCGTTTTACAGAGAGTGCTCTTCAGCATTGGTCCCTTACTTAGCTTACATTTATCTCAAATCTCTTGCCAAGTCCCAAGAGACGAAAAAGCACAAGTAGTGCCTGTAATTAAGAAGGGTAAAACAGTGGACCCATAAAATTACAGATCACTAATCTTAAAATTGGTTTGCTGCAGAATTATTGACCATATAGTAATGTACTGGGAGAGTAGCATGCGCACACTTCAAATCCCTGTCATGCCTGCCAAACTGCTATGAGACAGAGGAAATAACTATCTAACGCTTCTTTCCCACCAAGGGGTAAATGGAGCACTAAACATTAGTAGATAACTCCTCTACTGAGGGGAGCGATTGTCCACCATTGCATTTATACCCTTATCTGCACATTTTAAATTTAAACAATCGGTCAGTGAAATTCAGTCGGTAAGCAGGATCCATCGACACAAAGATATAAAATGAAATATATGAGTTCTTATGATATCAAGAAATAACTGGAATTGGTTCAATTTCATACCAAAACAAATTGAACTGGTCATGCAGCTACTGATAACTTAACTACTGAATAAGAGCAGTCAGAACTCTGTCAGTTTAAATTTAATACATTAACTCCCAAAAATGCCTTACTCTGCACGGTATACATGTGTGGCACTTTTCCGCTTAAACAATCTTACCAGATCAGTGTCCATTGCAAAAAAACCTCTCCATGCGCTCAGCTCAGCGATTCATATGGCCAGTTATTCTAGTTAAAAGTCCATCTGCAGCCAACCACATTTGATCACAAATGGTTATTTGTGCTTCACATTAACCGCGCGACTGCTACGGTCGCAGGTTCGAATCCTGCCTCGGGCATGGATGTGTGTGATGTCCTTAGGTTAGTTAGGTTTAAGTAGTTCTAAATTCTAGGGGACTGATGACGGCAGCTGTTAAGTCCCATAGTGCTCAGAGCCATTTTTTTTTTTTTTTTTTTTTTTTTTTTTTTTTTTTTTTTTGTGCTTCACATTTTAAATATATCCACTGAAAATCATTTAGAACCAATATTTAAATTTCATTCATACATTGTTATAAAATTTACTCCCCCTGCCTCCCACTGGAATCGACACACAAATATGGTATTGTATTTTGGGGTAAAATTCTTCCCATTCTCAAAGAATATTTCTGGCTCATAAATGGGCAGTTCGGGCAATAAGTGGTGTAAGTTCGTGAACCTTTTGTCGAGCCCTCTTCACTAGTCTGGATACTCGAAATTGGCCTCTCGATGTATATGTTCTTTACTGTCATTTCTTGTTAACAATATCAGCTTATTCCCAAGAATTAGCAGCTTTCACTCAGTTAATACTAGACAGAAATCCAATTTGCATTTGGATTGCACTTCCTTGACTCCTGTGCACAAAGGAGTGCTAAATATACTGCTGCATCCATTCTCAATAAGCTACCACAAGAATTCAAAAATCTTAGCAGTAATCCATGTGCTTTCAATTCACAACTGAAGAGTTTCCTCATGGGTCACTCCTTATATTCTGTCGAGGAGTTCCGTGAAAAATTAAGCTGATTCCTATTTCATGTTCCTGATTGCATTTACATAAACTTATGGACTGTCTTTTTTTTTTTTAATTTGTTACTACTTTTATATTGTAATTTCGTGTACTGATATGTTCCACGACTTTGGAGATTTATCCTCACTTTAATTCTATGGAACTAGAGGTGTAAAATAAATATACTAGTCAAGACTAGTACTTTATTTCCTCCTGCCATTTCCACACTATGTTCTTCAAATGTGTTACTTTCCAATACAAATATTCAACTGTTCATATAATAAATGTGCAATCAAATCTTATCACAATCACCAGTGCAGAACCTTAACTGTTTCACAGTGGATAATATTTATGCTTTTTGTTTATAACAAACTATTTTAATTTATTCTGTTGTCAATATACTTATTATCTTCAGAGTCTCATGCATTCACAGTTGTGATTTTAAGAGTATCGGCTACATATTGTATTGACGCTTATATTTCCAAATTACTTTCCTCCCTTCTTTTTCCACAAAATTCCACGCAGTAGTCATGTTCAGCAGATGATGCAGTGCAGTAGCCGTGATATCTGTGTTATTATGTAACACTGTCACACATTATCTATAATTTCCTTCAAACAGAAAAGCTTCTGTCCACAAATCAGCTTGTATTTAGAAAGCATTGCTATTGCAAAACTTGGCTTGCCCTTTTCTAACGTGATATCCTGTCAGCTATGGATGAAGGGCAGATTCCAGAATTCCAAGATTTCCAGAAAGCATTTGACACAGTAGTCTATTGCAATCTGTTAACAAAGGCTGGAGCACTCAGAATAGGTTCCATGGTATGAGTGGCTTGCAGGCTTTGTAAGTAGCAGAACCAAGTATATTGTCCTTGAGGGGAGTGTTCATCAGAGGCAAGGGTTTCACCAGGAGTTCTCCAGGGAAATGTGATAGGAAGCTCTTCTTTGTTGTATACATAAATGATCTGACAGATGTAGTGAACAACAATCTGTGACTTTTCGCTAATGACACTGCAGTATGTGGGAAAGTATTGTCAATGAATCAATGTAGGAGAATACAGGGTGACCTAGGTAGAATTTCAATTTGGTGTGATGAATGGCAGTTTGCTATAAATGTAGCAAAATAAAGTTACTGCAGATAAGTAGGAATAGCAATCCTCTTATGTTCAAATTCCGTATTAGCAGTGTACTGCTTGACATAGTCATGTCAATTAAATATGTGTGTGTAATGTTGCAGTGTGATATGCAATGGAACAAGCATGTAAGGCTGGTAGTAGGGAAAAGGTATGGTTGACTTTGGTTTAGTGAGATAATTTTAGGAAATTGTAGCTCATATTTAAATGAAACTTCCTGACAAATTAAAACTGAGTCCTTTTTGAGCAAGGCATGGAGGAGACATGTTGTGGAATTTATGTTGAAGCGGTCTACTGAGAGATTATAACTTTGCAGGGGGTGATGAGAAATGCTAAAATTGCTCAGTAAGCAGAGTTGTGTCCACAGAAGCTAAGATTTAGGTGGGAGTTATAGTCTAGCATATAATTTTAAACTGTCAGGGAGGTTCATAATAATTCTCATTTGCCAACATCAAGTGTTTTTATATAATTATAATGCTATGTTTTGTGGTGCTCAGGCTGATTTACTAATTCTATATTAAAAGCTTGTAAATTTATTTGTTGCTGATGCTTACAAAATTTCTCATTGCAGCTGTTCGATGTTGTTTACCGTGAAGAAACATTATTAAATGTAATAAGATCTGTAACTCGGAATGGTAGATCTATTATATTGACAGCGGTTCTGGCTCTCATCTTGGTATATATGTTTTCAATCATTGGATACATGTTCTTCAAAGATGATTTCTTACTAAATGTTGATAAAGATGTTATACGTGAGTATGAGTTTCTTATAAATAATTGCAGTTTTTGCTTGACAGTACAATAGATGTTAGTTCTTTCCATTGTAACTTGTGTGGTGTATCTTGCATAATCTGTTAATGTACAACAAGACAAAGATTAACACCTTTTCTTCATTTCTTTATATTTTTACCAGCACTGTAAAAAAATGATTATGTAATAAGTATGGACATACAAAAACGATTATTATTGTTGTTGTTGTTATTTACTGTAGTAGCATGGTTTTAATTGATCACTCAGCAATTTTATCACATTTTTACTTGTAGCACAGGGGTCCTTACACATGTTAAGAAAGCCATCATGGAATCACACTCAAAGCTCCAGCTGATTTACAGGTTATTACACTGGACTAGGTTTGAACTTTGCTCGTCACCTTTCAGCATATAACAGATTCGTATAAACCTTTGCTCACGTCTGGCATAACAAACATGCACCTTCATCATTGCTTTTCAGATTTCATAAGTGTCCATGAATGTTATTTCCTGGGAACTCTGGGATATGTCGTAAATGCGCTAATATCTCTGGTACAAAGGACGCTAACTTTCTTGGACATCGATCATTAGGTTCATTGATAGTGAAACGCCTGTTAGTCAGATCTTTTCTTCATTCTTTTGGTCTAGGGCATAAGTGACTATTGACTTTTTCTTTCTTCCTGACTGTCACTTCTTTCTTTTCAAAATTCATTCTAAAATATTACCCTACCTTTCCTGTTTGTACTTCGTTCGCCATAAAATGAAATACATCGGTAATGATTTTCAACTGCTGTTTCTCCATTTGAGTAAACAAAAATGTATTTAGCATGTATTAGTCACTTACCAGCTGATATTGCAACGGATGTTCGGTGAACTCGAGCATATTATGCAGATCATACAGTTTGGATTTCAGAAGAGGTGATCTACTGATAATGCCACGTACATGTTCACTCACTAGATTTTACAAGCACTAAATAATAAAATAGTGCCGGTTGGTATTTTCTGCAACATCTCTAAGGCATTTGACTGTGTGAATCACAGTATTTTCCTAGATAAATAGACATTTTATGGGATTGATGGTATAGTCAACCAATGAATAATGCCATGCCTAACCAAAAGAATGCAGAAAGTTGTACTTAGTAATTCAAGCAATAAAGTCCAGGGACAAAATTCTTACTTTGGAGGAATCACTTACGGGTTTCCTCAAGCTTCAACCTTAGATCCACTGCTGTTCATCATATGTGTAAAAGATCTTCTGTCTAATATACAACAAGTAGAATTAGTTCTTTTTGCAGGTGTCACTAGTATTGTAATCAATCCAAGCATATGTACAGAAACAGAAGAAATGTTAAACAAAGTTGTTAAAAGTATCATTGACTGGTTTCCTGCAAGTGGTTTCATCCTCAATTTTAAAAAGACACAACATATTCAGTTCTACACATCTAGGGGTACCACACCAATGATAAGTGTAACACATGGTCAGGAAATAATAAATAGTGTGGAAACTTCAAGATTCTAAGTTGTCCATATTTGTGCTTAGAAGCATTGCAGATCTTGGGGAGAAACAAATCAGTAAGATGACATATTTTGCAGATTTTAATTCAGTAATGTCGTATGGTATAAAGTTCCATAGAAACTCAACTAAGTCTTAAGTCTTAATTGTTCAAAAACATGCTCTAAGAATTATGTGTGGTGCTCACCCACAATCATCTTGTAGAAATGTGTTTAAGGAGTAGGGCATTCTGACTACTGCTTCACAGTAGATTTATTCCCTCATAAAGTTTGCTGTAAATAATCTTCTACAGTTCAAAAGGAACAATCGTGTACACAATTACAATACCAGAAGGAAAAATGACGGTCATTACTCCACATTAAGGTTGTCCTTAGCAATAAAAAGGGGTGCGCATTGCTTCAACAAAAATTTTTGATCACACACCCAGCGATATAAAAGGTCTGACAGACAGCAAAGTAAAATTTGAAAAGAAATTGAGAAAGTTTCTCCTTGACAACTCATTCTGTTCTGTAGAATTTCTGTTGCTGTAATGTGTAAAAGATGATGGGTAGGAATTACTAGCTTATATCTGTATATATTTTTTGTAATAAAAAAATTTAAAAGAATATTAAAAAACCTTAGAAGTGTTCAGAATGTTACCGTATGTGCAAACTAATGTGATGTGAGTGTGAAATGACCTGTTCCACATCCTTACGATCTATCGTGCAAAATGATCCATGGAACATGTAACTAAGTAATTGACTAACTAAAGATAACAGCAATGTAATTGCCCTGGAAGAATAACTCTTTTCCATGTTTTTTAGACTTGGATTTTTCCTCTTGCGATAAACTTTGCATTGCATAATGAACCATAAAAGTGTTACGAAATCAAATAACATTTTTGCAGGGAAGAGTACAGTGCACAATGATGCTACAGACTAAAATAAAAAAGATCAGAAAAATTGTGGTCAAATTGTAACAAGTGCTGAAATATGATCATTGTAAGTAGCACTGCGATCCTCACATTGTGCAACTTCATTAGAGGTGTGAACAAGATCTGTTGGTAGCCGTGTCAATCTGGTGGTGGGCTAGGACATTCTTCATACTCATTTATCCACCACTGAGACGGCGCTGTAGTAAACAGTTTTGAGACACTATTAGCCTGACTAGGGACAGTTAAATAACAAATCTGTGGTAGAAAACATCAAAAACATTTCATTTTGGGCTTTGCATCAGAAATTCTTTTGTAAAGTGTGTGGAACTTTCGGAACTTTCAATATCACCTTATACATCTATTGCATTAGATTGTAATGCTTAAAATATTGTGCCAAGAATGTTCCTAGCATCATACGTTTCATTAAAATACAAACATCGGAAGGTGTGTATACCCACAGCATAACGTAGGTTTTGAGAAGAACATCGAAGCTAAGTTTTTAAACTTGCATTCTGTACCTATTAACAGCTCGACTTCTTCAGTGTACATTAAGTGGTTAGTTTTAGTTGTAAACTGTACCATTACTATTAAAGGCACTATTTGCAACAATGAAATATAAAAACTATTTACAGCTGCTCAAACCTCTCACTGTTCGGGACATGGGGCAAGAAGTACTGAAAGTTGCACTTCTGACAGAAATTGTGACATCACTTCAAGACACAAAGGAGATGGTAAGTTTTAAAATATGTAAGTGGAATGGATTATCGTATGTCCCTTTGGAAAATGTTTTGGTGGTGGTAGTGGTAGTGGTAATGGTAGTGGTAGTGGTAGTGGTGGTGTGTTTAGGGTGGGGGTAGGGGCACTTATGTCCGTAATATTGAGATGTGTTTCAATACACTATATTTCAGTATGTTTATTTTAGCACTGGTGCATATTCGGACAGGTGTTAAAATGATTTTACAAAGTAGTTAATATTATCTCGTGTGCACTGATCAGCCAGAACATTGTGACCACTGACCTACTATCGATATAAATCATCTAAGTGATAGCAGTGTAACCTGGTGAGGAATCACTGCTAGTCAGATATGTGCGTGTAGTATCAGTGAGCACGCTGTCCGTGTGTAGAATCGGAAGGTGCGCAATCTGTCTAAGTTTGACCGAGGACAGATTGTGACGGCCCAGAGGCTCAGCACGAGCATTTCAGAAGCAGCACGACTTGTCGGGTGTTCCGAGAGTGCCGTGGCGAGATCTACGACACGTGGCGAAACCGAGGTGAAACTGTGTCCAGATGTCGTGGGGTCGAGTAGCCACCCCTCGTTACAGATGTCAGATGTCGTAGGCTCGGAAGACTGGTAAAACGGGACACGCAGTGAACTGTGGCAGAACTAACATCGGACACAAATGCCAGGAAGGGTACGAGTGTGTCCGAACACACAATGTACCGAACACTCGTAACAGTGGGCCTCTGCAGCCCACGGATGTGCTAATCTTAACACCACTATATCGACGACTACAACTGAAATGGACAAGTGACCATTGGCACAGTGGCAGTGTGTCGCACGGTCTGACGGATCCCGGTACCTTCTTCATCGTGGCGACAGGAGGGCACGAATCTGATTATCTTCCAGGGGAACAGATCTTCGACGCCAGTACTGTGGAATGGATACAAGCCGGTGGCAGCTCCATTATGCTATGGGAAAATTCGTACGGGCATCTACGGGTCCAGTAGAGCTAATGCGAGGCACTGTGACAACCGAATGACGACCGAGGAGTACCGTACGCCGGTTGCAGACCGCGTACACCCCTTCACTACAATCGCGTTTCCCGACAGCAGTGGCATTTTTCGACAAGATAATGCGCCGTGTCACGAGGCTAGGAGTGTGATAGAGTGGTTCGAGGAACACACTGGCAAGTACCGATTGGTGTGGTGGCCACCTGTTCTCCTCGCAATAAGAGTTACAGAACATCAAGTACATATACACTCTTTTTTTTTTCTCTCACTTGTGCCCGACTGGGGTCAGTAGTCGTCACCCCCAAAGTGGGACCGACGGTAGGGAGTGTCGAGGATGTCGGGTGTGTGCGTGGGAACACGAGCGGAGAC
The DNA here is from genome assembly GCF_023864275.1 of Schistocerca cancellata. NCBI lineage: Eukaryota > Metazoa > Arthropoda > Insecta > Orthoptera > Acrididae > Schistocerca > Schistocerca cancellata. The sequence continues at coordinate 752,859,320 of NC_064629.1, read as the reverse complement.
AGCTGTAATTGTCTCCTTGTGTCAGATTGGTGGCATATTGTGGGCCCGCGCTCACGCGTGCGTGTAACCCCCCCCCCTCGCCGCCCCCGACACGCAAAAAAATTTTGGGCGATGAGAGGCCAAGGGAACAGCTTTGAGAGTTACCTCTTTAAACCGCAATCTACATCTTCGACTGTATTTCGCGAGCCACCTTGTGGTGCACGGCAGAGGGTACTTTATGTTCCACTGTCACTTCTTCCCTTTCCTGTTCTACTCGTGATTTGTTCACTGGAAAAATGATTCCCCGTAATCCTCTGTGTGGGTTCCAATCTCTCTGATTTTTATCTTTGTGGTCTTTTTGCAAGATATTAGGAGTAAGTAGTATTTTCCTTTATTCGTCTCGGAACACGCACTCTCTGAACTTAAACAGTAAACCACATTGTGGCGCAGAATGCCTCTCTTGCAATGTCTGCCACTGGAGTTGGCTGAGCACTGCTGTTATGCTTTCACGCTTATCTAAACCTGTTACCAAATATGGTGCTCTTCTTTGGATATTCTCTATTTCCTCTATCACTCCTACTCGGTACAGAACGTATGTCGACTAGCGAGACTCGAGTATCGGTCAAATGAGGGTTTCGTGAGCTACCACCTCTGTTGTCGGACTAAATTTTCTGAGGATTCTTCCAGTGAATCTAAGTCTGGCATGTGATTTTCCTGCAGTTAGTTTTATGTGGTCATTCTGCTTTAAATCATTCCGTACGCATTCTCCTAAATATTTCGTGAAAGTAACTGCATCCAGTGATTGTGCAGCAATCGTGTAATCGTACAATAGTGGGTCTTTTTGTCTATGTTATATGCAGTATGTTGCATTGGTTTATGTTGACAGACAATTGCCACTCCCCACACCAAGTGTCAGTCATCTGCAGGTCTTCCCCCATTTCATTACAATTTTCGAGCTCGGTTACTCCTCTGTATACGACAGCACCATCCGCAAAAAGCTTCTGATGTCTACTGTATCGTATAACTAATGGTCCTGTAACATTCTCTTGGGTACACCTGCACTTATTTTTATGGCTGAAGACTTCTCTCAATTGGAAATAAAGTGCTATGTTCTGTTTGCTAGAAACTCTTCAATGCAGTCGCAGAGTCGGTCTGATATACCGTGAGCTTGTATTTTGTTTATTAGGCAGCAATGTGGATCTTTACTGAATGCCCTGTGGAAGTTAAGGAACATTGCATCTACTTAGGTGTCGATATCTTCCCCCTCCAGGATCTCACGGACAAACAGAACGAGCTGGACTTAAAACTATCATTGTTTTCAGAACCCAAAATTCCTACAGAGGAGATCTTCAGTCTCCAGAAATGTTATAATGTGTGAGCATAAAATATGTTCCAAAATTTTACAACCAACCAACATCAGAGACAGAGAGGCCTATAGTTTTATCCATACGTTCAACAACCCTTCTTGAAACCAGGAATGACCTGTGCTTATTTCCAGTCCAGTCCACAATCCAATCCAATCATTAAGAACTGTTCACTCCTCCAGAGACTTACAGTACACTGCTTCTAGAAGATGGGCAAGGTCTTTATAATCTATGCAGAATCATGCTGCTATCCTATCAGGTCCAGTGGTTTTCCCTCTGTTGAGTCATTTCAGTTGCTTTTCTCACCCATGGTCACTTATTTCTATAACAGCTGTTTTTTATTCATGCAACAATTTGAAGGAGGCATTACAGATAACCTTCTGTGAAATAGTTGCAGAAAAAGACATTTAGTATTTCAGCCTCTTTTGTGTCATTCTCCATTTCAGTGCCTTTATGGTCACAGAGTGTCAGGACAGATACCATTCATTCATTTACTGAGCTAATATATGACCAAAAGTTATAACGATTTTCTGTCAACTCAGTAGAGAGAATTTGACTTTTTGAAATAACTGAATACGTCATGAGTGGCTCTCCTTACACTAATTTGGCTTCATTTAGTTTTTGTTTGCCTGTGAGACTTTGGCTACATTTAAATTTGTGGTGAAGTTCTCTTTGCTTTCATAACGGCTCTGTAAGACAACTGTCAAACTGTGATGGGTCTTTTCCATTCTTCACAACTTTGCTTGGCATGTATCTAAAGTGTATTGTACAATGCTTATGAACTTGGTCCATAGATATGCAATGTTGTTAGTGGTGGGGATGAAATTTTCGTGGTGACTACTCAGGTGATCTGAAACCTGTTTCTTGTCGAAATAGGGTTACCTCACTACTTTTCTTTCTATCCCTGTTTACAGCCATATTCAGTGATGCTGTAATGGCCTTACAATAACTGATTCCCTGTTCTACACTGACAGAGTCTAAAACTTTGGTTCTGTTTGTTATCAGCAGATATAAGATGTTACCTTTACAAATTGGTTCTCTTATTAAATAGTTAAAAATAATTTTTGCATAAGGCATTTAGTAATAAGTATCCCTGGCATAGAGAAACAGCTGAAAGAATTGAAAACAAATAAATTGTCACGTCCAGAGGGAATCCCAGTTCAGTTTTACAAAGAGTACTCTATGGCATTGACCCCTTACTTAGCTGGAATTTATCACAAATCTCTCACCCAGTGCAGAGTCCCAAGTGAGTGCAATAAAGTGCAAGTGACTCCAGTATGTAAGAAGGGTAAAAGAATGGACACGCAAAAGTACAGACCAATATCTTTTAACTGCAGTTTTTTGCAGATTCCTTGAATATGTTCTCAGTTTGACTGTAAGAAATGTACTTGAGAGGGGAAAAGCTTTTTTCCACAAATCAGCATGGTTTTAGAAAGCATTGCTTGTACAAAACTCAGCTTGCCCTTTTCTCAAATGAGGTCCAGAGAACCATGGATGAAGGGCAACAGGTACAATCCGTATTCCAAGATTTCTGTAAAGCATTTGACATGACACTACACTGTCAACTGTTAACAAAGGTACAATTGTACATAATAGATCCTCAGGTATGAGTGGGACTCGAAGATTTTATGATGTATGTTGTCCTTGATGATGAGTGTTCATCAAAGACAAGGGTATGGTTAGGAGTGTCCCAGGGAAGTGTGATAGGACTGCTGTTATTTTCTACGTTCATAAATGATCTGGTAGACAGGATGAGCAGCAATATGCAACTGTTGACTGATGATGCTATGGTGTACAGGACAGTGTCATCATTGAGAGACTGTAAGATGATATGAGATAACTTGGACATAATTTCTAGGTGGTATGATGAATGGCAGCTAGCTCTAAATGCAGAAAAATGTAAGTTAATGCAAATGAATAGGAGAAACAAACTTGTAATGTTTGAATACAGCGTGCTGCTTGACACAGTCACATTGATTAAATATGTAGGCATAATGCTGCTAATGCATATGAAATGGAACGAGCATGTAAGGATTGTAGTAGGGAAGGTGAAAGGCAGACTTCAATTTATTGCGAGAATTTTAGGAAAATGTGCATTTGTAAAGAAGACCTCATATAGGACTCTATTATGACCTGTTCTTCAATACTGCTAGAGTGTTTGGGATCTCACCAGATCGTATTAAAGGAAGACAACAAAGCAGTTTAGAAGCGGGCAACTAGATTTGTTACCAGTAGGTTTGAACTATACGCAAGTATTACAAAGATACTCCGGGAATTCAAATGTGAATCTCTGGAGGGAAGGTGATGTTCTTTTCGAGGAGCACTATGGAGAAAATTTTGAGAACCAGCATTTGAAGCTGACTGCAGAAAAATTCTACTGCCACCAATGTATATTTCACATAAGGACTGTGAAGATAATTATGGCTCTGACTGAGACATATAGATAGTACTTTTTTCCTTGCTGATTTGTGAGTGGAACAGGAAAGGAAATGATTAGTAGTGGTATAAGGTACAGTCCACCATGCATCATGTGGTAGCTTGCGGACTATGTATGTAGATGTAGATCAATTTCACACAATTCCCTGTCCCTACTATCTGCCCTAATCACTGTAGTCTCCCAGTTTATAGCTGGTAAGTTGGCATCACGACTTAATACTATAACATTAACAGGAAATTTACATGAAATATTCTTCAAGTTTCCCCTCAAGTATTCTGCCACTACTGCTCCTGATGCAGGGCATCTATAAACAATACCATGGTTGATCCACCTTTAGCACCACCCAAATTATCTTCACCCAAATCATTTTGCATTCACAATCTGTACTAATCTCATTACCCCCCCCCCCCCCTTTTCTGTGTATACACATACCCCTGCACTCCTGCCAACAGCATTCAATCAGATATAGGATTTCATTGCTGTTGACATCTGGTTTCAGCTAGCTCTTTATCCCTATAATTCTGTGGGCATTGTTACTGTTTATAAATTAGACTATTTCCAGGGCCTTTCCGTAGGTTCTCCTGCAGTTAGCTAATACTATAGTAACATTTTCTTTTTCCAAACTCCTATGATGAGTGCTATCTTGTCTGGAATCACAACACATCTTATCGGGCTTGTGGAGAGAAGTCTGTATCCTAAAAAAACTAATACGTGCATGCCACACATACTCCACTACCCTAGTACTTTTTCCTGTGTGTATTGCACACCTGACCTACTAAGAGGGGTCGTACAGTTTTCCACCTGCATCCAAGATTGTTACAAAATCGTCTGAGCATATGGTTTAAGTCTTCCACTCAGCTCCAAATCAGAGGACCATGATCAGTTGTAGAAATGATGCTACAAAATAGTAGTTCTGCTTCCATCACACAAACGAGGCTGGCTGTCTTCACCAAAACCAGCCAGCCACTTGTAGGAACAAAGATTGGCCTTTAAGCCCAGGCATCATTCATACTAATGTGAGCGTTGATTGGCAGCCAGGAGCACCCAGCATGCTGAGTCACTGCCAGCAAAGCCCTTCCACAGTTTTGATGAGCCGCCCTCCCTTCCCCTCACCCCCCCCCCCTTCTAAATCAAAAAACATAGTGAACAATGGCTTTCCTTCTTGACATGCTTGCTATTTCCATGAGGGGCTCCATTGTCCACCTAACATTGAAACTCCCACTGACAAGCAGTCCTACCCTCTGCACTTTTTGGACGTTTCAGTAAGATTGCCAACAGCCGCAATAGTCAAGGTGTCCGGAGCGGGATCAGAAGTACTTTCAGCAGTGGATAGTATCTCAAACCTGTTTTAAGATGTAAGGGGACAGCTATGTGGCCAGTACCCACTTTCATTTTTCTGCTCAGAGATTCACGACCCTGCCACTGTTCCCCAGTCATTGTCAGGTAAGCATCGACCAGCCACAACACGCAAGTTGGAAGGTACAATGGCATCAGGGATTGCAGGCGATACTGTAGACCCCATAGGAACCAAACCAATTGTCTCAAGTGCCCCAATGCCATCACAGCCCAGGGGAGCAGTCTAAGCCTGTCGACCGTGGTCAACACAGCTTCCAGCTGTTTATAGACAATGGCCAATTCCCCGTGCATCCATACACAATACGTTAATTCACAATCCATCTCTAATCGGTTTTGGTGTGTACACCAGATAGTGAACACTAACCCAAGAAGTTAAACTCACTCTACACAAAAACTATGAAAACTATTTACAACAAAATAAATAGCATTGCTAAAAAAGATAAATAAACAGCTACTTTTCAATTCTACTCAGAAGCAAGTAAGAATACCTACAAACTAAAAGGTGTAAACAATCTCTGTACAAACAGTTGGTGGCAGCGGCTGCTGCTGCTGCTGCTGCTGCTGCTGCTGCTGCTGTGATGATGATGATGATGATGATGATCACCATTCTGATTGTAGAATTATGTAAAATAAATGACAGAAAATGACTAGAAGAGTGGTGAGATACATGCACTTGCGAACATTGGCAGCAGAAATCACAAACAGAATTCAAATCCTGAGCAGTACATACAACCTCCCCCTCCATCCTCCTCCCCCTCCCCCTTTCCCTATCTGGAAAAACGTTTAATTCGTCATCTGTGTGATGTTCTTATACATTTCTGTACTATCCAACATGAAACACATCCATCAGGTATGGCAGTGTGCAATTTCTTTGTCACATGTGGTGCAATGATAGTTTGGCTAGAAATCACGGAGGGTAACTGACAATAGCTGGTCTATGTAAAATTGGTAGCTACCAATAACCATGAGTGGCAACAGCTTTTGCCATTAGGCTAACCATTTGGGACGATTGTGAAGTGGAACTCTCAATTTCACAGTCTGAATGAAATTATTTCCTAGTTCAAGAAAACTACTTGCAGCAATATAACATTTTTTTCCAGTTGTAGAAAAGATTCTCTGTTCTAATAAATTAGTCACCTGATATATCATGCCATTACTGTTTATTCTTGAACTGTGAAATAATACCCTCATAATAGAAAGTACAGTATGACAATGAGCATGAACCACAAGTTTTGCTGTTGCTAATGACATGAACACTTCGAAGGATTTTGGGATTGCAGCTGGTCGTCGTAAACTTCACGCCATGATTTTCAACTGCTCACTTACCAGTCATCTTCAGGTGAGCCATCAAAGACAAATGATGATGTTCTCTGCTCCACCACATATAACGCGCTGTGATAGTATTGCCATGCATGCGTCAGAATCATGGTGACAGAAGGAGCAGACCGCCCAGCAGGAGCACCCTCGCTAGTGGAACTGCAAGGAGTCTTCAGCATTGAAACTTCCTGGCAGATTAAAACTGTGTGCCTGACCGAGACTCAAACTCGGGTCCTTTGCCTTTCGCGGGCAAGTGCTCTACCAACTGAGCTACCGAAGCACGACTCACGCCCGGTCCTCACAGCTTCACTTCTGCCAGTATCTCATCTCCTACCTTCCAAAACACTGGGCGTGAGTCGTGCTTCGGTAGCTCAGTTGGTAGAGCACTTGCCCGCGATAGGCAAAGGACCTGAGTTCGAGTCTCGGTCGGGCACACAGTTTTAATCTGCCAGGAAGTTTCATATCAGTGCACACTCCGCTGCAGAGTGAAAATCTCATTCTGCAAGTCTTCAGCATTGCCACACACCGCAGTCATTGGAGTATCCTGGCATCTTTGTCTGGAGCAAATCTCAGAGACAACGGGATCCCATGCATTATCCAGCTGGTAGGCACTGTCCCGGTTCATTAGATTTTCCGCACTGCATATTTCAACAGGTTCTTTCATAATGGAGTCCCAAAGAAATGTTACCGTGGCCAAAATTGTTTTGTCATACTCCATTGAATGTCTGCTGGACACACAATTTTCCCCAATTGCAGACTTGCTGTGTTGCAGAACACGAGTGCAATGTTTATGTTCTGTGCAATATTCTTCCATTGTGCATGTTGTGTGTCCTATATAGGCTCTACCACACAGGAAAGGTATTTTGTAAATTCCCACCTTCCGCGATAACAAATTATCCTTCACTGGTACCAGCAGGTCGGAAACTTTAGATGGTGGCAGAAAATCACTTTCATGTGAAAATTACTAAGGATTCTTGCTGTTTTGAAGGAAATGTTTCCAGTGAATGGAAGAAAAGCTAGGGACTTTGATGGTGCATTCTCTCATTTGTCCACTTCTCGGTCCTTGGTTTAAGCTGAAAATGCCCTGTTAATTTGCCAGATCGAGTATCCGTTGTCTCTGAAACTGTTCATAAATATGCAAGTTCTTTAGGTAAACTATGTGCATCTGACACTGTATGGGCCGTATGTACAATGGTTTTGAGCATACTCATGGTTTGGAAGGGTGATGGCAACTTGAAGAGTGCAAGTACAAATCAGTGTGAGTGGACATACGGTAAACAAAATTTCCCACAGAGCCATCACTCTTCCATCTAACCAAAACAACCAGGAATGGGAGACAACCATTGTTCTCTAATTCCATAGTAAATTGAATGTTCTCATAAATGGAGTTAAGATGATGTAAAAGCTCCATTACTTATCTTGTCTGTGGGGCCACACTATGCTGATTCAAGTGCTCTTTCCTCAAAATCCTCCAAAAAAATGTTAGACTCCAGGGGAGACTGGTGGCTAACTTTTTTATTGAGGATTTTGAGGAAAAAGTACGTGAATCAGTGGTTCTTAATCTAACTGTTTTTTGGAGGTATATGGATGATACTTTCATAGTGTGGCTCCACAGAGAAGATAAGTTAATGGAGATTTTACATCATCTTAACTCCCATTCCTGGATGTTTTTGCCTAGACCGAAGAGTGATGGCTCTGTGGGACACATAGTTTACCTTAAGTCCACTCACACTTATTTGTACTTGCGGTCTTCAAGTTGCCATCACTCATCCCAAACCATGAGTGTACTCAAAATCCTTGTACCCAGGACCCATACAGTGTCAGATGCAGATAGTTTACTTAAAGAGCTTGCACATTTATGGACAGTTTCAGAGACAGTGGATACGTGACCCAGCAAATTAACAGGGCATTTTCAGTCAAAACTGAGAAGTGGATAAAGAGGATAATGTGCCAGCAAAGTCCCTGTCTTCTCATCCATTCTTGGAAAAATTTCCTTCAAAATAATTTGAATCCTTAGTAATGTTCACATGAAAGTGATTTTCTGCCCATCACCTAAGATTTCGGACCTGCTGGGCTCAGTGAAGGACAATTTGTTATTGCGAAAGGTGGAAATTTACAAAATGCCTTGCCAGTGTGGTTGGGCCTGTATAGGACAAACACCATGTTGTACAGAACATAAACGTTTCGCTCACCTTCTGCAACCCAGCAAGTCTGCAGTTATGGAACATTTTATCTTCAGCGGACATTGAATGGAGTACGACAAAACATTAATTTTGGCCACAGCAACATCTCTTTAGGACTCTGTTATAAAAGAATCCATTGAAATATGCATGATGGGAAATCTAATGAACCGGGACAGTGGCTACCAGCTGGATAATGCATGGAATTCTGTCATCTCTGAGATTTGCTCCAGATGAAAATGCCAGAATACTCAGATGACTGCGCCGAGCGTCAGTGTCGTCGACTGCGGATCCTTGCAGTTCCACCAGCAAAAGTGCTGCCACCGAGTGGTGTGGTCCTTCTGTCATGCTATATAAGGGGGAACAGAGAGTATTTTTGTCAGTCTTTGGTGGCCCACCTGAAGATGACTGAAGTGTCCAGTTGAAATATGTTGGAGTGAAGTTTACGCTGACAGGCTGCAGTCCCAAAATCTCTTTGAACATTTAATTTGCTGGGATGATTTTACATTTCATGTGTAACTGCTTGTCATTCATGCTCAGCCGTTTCAGAAATGCTTCCGACCTGGTCAGAAAACCCATGACAATGCCCATTTGCACCGAGCGAGGTGGCGCAGTGGTTAGACACTGGACTCTCATTTGGGAGGACGACGGTTCAATCCCGCATCTGGCCATCCTGATTTAGGTTTTCCGTGATTTCCCTAAAATCACTCCAGGCAAATGCCGGGATGGTTCCTCTGAAAGGGCACGGCCGACTTCCTTCCCCATCCTTCCTTAATCCGATGAGACCGATGACCATGCTGTCTGGTCTCCTTCCCCAAACAACCAACCAACCAACCAATGCCTGTTTGGATCTCGGATAAATCTCTCTCCATTTCCTCATTACGACAACAACTGCACTGTTTTCTGTACCCCCACCCCAACACACTTTATCTACCCTGCACTGCTAGTGCTGCCATCTGTCGGTGAATGTTGCATGTTGACATCAAACATGGGCATCTACATCTACATCCATACTCCGCAAGCCACCTGACGGTGTGTGGCGGAGGGTACCTTCAGTACCTCTATCGGTTCTCTCTTCTATTCCAGTCTCGTATTGTTCTTGGAAAGAAGGATTGTCGGTATGCCTCTGTGTGGGCTCTAATCTCTCTGATTTTATACTCATGGTCTCTTCGCGAGATATACGTAGGAGGGAGCAATATACTGCTTGACTCTTCGGTGAAGGTATGTTCTCGAAACTTTGACAAAAGCCCATACCGAGCTACTGAGCGTCTCTCCTGCAGAGTCTTCCACTGGAGTTTATCTATCATCTCCGTAACGCTTTCGCGATTACTAAATGATCCTGTAACGAAGCGCGCTGCTCTCCGTTGGATCTTCTCTATGTCTTGTATCAACCCTATCTGGTACGGATCCCACACTGCTGAGCAGTATTCAAGCAGTGGGCGAACAAGCGTACTGTAACCTACTTCCTTTGTTTTCGGATTGCATTTCCTTAGGATTCTTCCAATGAATCTCAGTCTGGCATCTGCTTTACCAACAATCAACTTTATATGATCATTCCATTTTAAATCACTCCTAATGCGTACTCCCAGATAATTTATGGTATTAACTGCTTCCAGTTGCTGACCCGCTATTTTGTAGCTAAATGATAAAGGATCTATCTTTCTGTGTATTCGCAGCACATCACACTTGTCTACATTGAGATTCAAGTGCCATTCCCTGCACCATGCGTCAATTCGCTGTAGATCCTCCTGCATTTCAGTATAATTTTCCATTGTTACAACCTCTCGATACACCACAGCATCATCTGCAAAAAGCCTCAGTGAACTTCCGATGTCATCCACCAGGTCATTTATGTATATTGTGAATAGCAACGGTCCTATGACACTCCCCTGCGGCACACCTGAAATCACTCTTACTTCGGAAGACTTCTCTCCATTGAGAATAACATGCTGCGTCCTGTTATCTAGGAACTCTTCAATCCAATCACACAATTGGTCTGATAGTCCATATGCTCTTACTTTGTTCATTAAACGACTGTGGGGAACTGTATCGAACGCCTTGCGGAAGTCTAGAAACACGGCATCTACCTGTGAACCAGTGTCTATGGCCCTCTGAGTCTCGTGGACGAATAGCGCGAGCTGGGTTTCACATGACCGTCTTTTTCGAAACCCATGCTGATTCCTACAGAGTAGATTTCTCGTCTCCAGAAAAGTCATTATACTCGAACACAATACGTGTTCCAAAATTCTACAACTGATCGACGTTAGAGATATAGGTCTATAGTTCTGCACATCTGTTCGACGTCCCTTCTTGAAAACAGGGATGACCTGTGCCCTTTTCCAATCCTTTGGAACGCTACGCTCTTCTAGAGACCTACGGTACACCGCTGCTCTTTTCCATCTCTTACGATCTTGCTTGGCACATACTCATCTAACGCATAATGTACGACGGTTTTGAACTTTGTCCACTGATCCTCAACACTATCTGTACTTGAGACAAAACTTTTGTGTTGAGCCAACAGGTACTCTGAAATCTGATTTTTGTCACTTTTTCTAAACAGAAAAATCTTCTTACCCTTTTTAATATTCCTATTTACGGCTGAAATCATCGATGCCGTAACCGCTTTATGATCGCTGATTCCCTGTTCTGCGTTAACTTTTTCAAATAGTTCGGGTCTGTTTGTCACCAGAAGGTCTAATATGTTATCGCCACGAGTCGGTTCTCTGTTTAACTGCTCAAGGTAGTTTTCAGATAAAGCACTTAAAAAAATTTCACTGGATTCTTTGTCCCTGCCACCCGTTATGAACGTTTGTGTCTCCCAGTCTATATCCGGCAAATTAAAATCTCCACCCAGAACTATAACATGGTGGGGAAATCTACTCGAAATATTTTCCAAATTATCCTTCAGGTGCTCAGCCACAACAGCTGCTGAGCCAGGGGGCCTATAGAGACATCCAATTACCATGTCTGAGCCTGCTTTAACCGCGACCTTCACCCAAATCATTTCACATTTCGGATCTCCGTCAATTTCCTTCGATACTATTGCACTTCTTATCGCTATAAACACGCCTCCTCCTTCACTGTTCAGCCTGTCTCTGTGGTATACATTCCAATCTGAGTTTAGGATTTCATTACTGTTTACGTCTGGTTTCAGCCAACTTTCTGTCCCTAGTACTATATGGGCGTTGTGATCGTTTATTAATGAGAGCAGTTCTGGGACCTTTCTATAGACGCTCCTGCAGTTTACTATTAGCACATTAATATTGTTATTCCCTGTTGCATTTTGCCTACTCCTACCTTGCCGCGTCTCAGAAGGCGTCTTGTCGGGCCTAAGGAGGGGATTCTCTAACCTAAAAAACCCCCATGTGCACTCCACACGTACTCCGCTACCCTTGTAGCCGCTTCCGGCGTGTAGTGCACGCCTGACCTATTCAGGGGCACCCTACATTTCTCCACCCGATAGCGGAGGTCGAGAAATTTGCACCCCAGATCTCCGCAGAATCGTCTGAGCCTCTGGTTTAAGCCTTCCACTCGGCTCCAAACCAGAGGACCGCGATCGGTTCTGGGAACGATACTACAAATAGTTAGCTCTGATTCCACCCCGCGAGCGAGGCTTTCCGCCTTCACCAATTCCGCCAACCGCCTGTACGAACTGAGGATGAACTCTGAACCCAGACGGCATGAGTCATTGGTGCCGACATGAGCAACAATTGGTCACATTGATGTGACTGGACCATGTAATTCTGTTCAGAGCATTCTTTAGTATTAATTTGTTCTGGTATCATTACAAAAGTAGAGTTTAGCCATTCTGTTGGGATGGTACAAAAGGAGCAACAATCACCATTAACATTCAAAATGGATAATAACTGATCTTGAACAGGTTCTTGACTTTAATTTTATCTGCATGACAGTAACAGTTGAAATGGTTATATTACTGTGAAGATGAGGGCAACAGGAAAGAACCCCATCAGTTCCCTAATAGAAATTATGATGCTAAGGTAACAGAAATCCAGGAGACATTTAGTGGTCCCTGTGTTCCTTTATAAAATAACTACTTGGAATGCTGAAAGCATGTTCCGAGAAGGTTAATTTGACACTAATGAAACTACAGATATAATTAAAGTAAGGGGGGAGAAAGGTTAAAAAAATCACTTTGGGAATCAGGAAGAAGCGTAATGGACAGAATAAATGTGTGTGTGAGGGGGGGGGGGGGGGGGGGGGGAGTTTGACCACTCACTATCACCTTGATGGAATAACAACACAGTCTGAGTAATCTATAACAGCATCCAGATTTGTCACACTATGTAGTACATCTTACAGCTTGAAAGCATATTATTAACAGTCAGTTTGTATGTTTTAATTTTCTGTTCCATTTAGTTGAAGTTATTTTTCTTTTGTGCCTTTTTCCACCATTTGAGGAATCAGCCTACTAATTCTAAGGTATGTTTTAAAATTTTGTGAGATGTTTTTCCTGATCTCCCAATAGGTCACATCTACCATGAAGGTGTAGCTGAACTTGTAACAGTATCAAGTGAAGTGAAAGAAAGATCTTGTGACTCATTGATTATGTGTATTGTTACAACACTGAACCAAGGCTTAAGAAATGGTGGGGGAATTGGTGACATCTTACGAGCTCCAAGCAGTACTGTAAGTTGAACATTTACATTTCTTTTGCAAATGACATTCAGAGATGGTCACATTTAAATTACAAAATGAGTAATGCTTTGTATTCTGTTTCAGGAACCTCTGTTTGTGGCAAGAGTCGTGTATGATCTTCTATTTTACTTCATTGTTATTATTATAGTGTTGAACCTGATCTTTGGTGTTATTATTGATACTTTTGCCGACCTCAGAAGTGAGAAACAACAAAAGGAGCTAATACTTAAGGACACTTGTTTTATATGTGGTAAGTGTGAATTTATATAGTTTCTAATATGTTTTAGAAATGTGCTGTTGGAATCATATAATCAAATATTAAGTGGCATTAGTAGCTCCCATCTCACCTATGTGATTAGACTGAACATAATTTTCAAGCTAAGGGCAATTAGTTTGGTTTGTTACTAGGAATTTCATCATAATGTGACACCCTATTCTGACAAATCACTTTCAACTTGTACTGTATCCCACTACACTTTATTGTGAAACACATTTGATCAACTAATTTTGTTGGTGAAGTCTTGAATAAGCAGAATAGATAGTTTTTATAGCTTTCCGAGAAAAACTCAACCATTAGAATTCTTCATATCTCTGTATTATTTTAAGTGTCGGCTCATAATGAAACAAGCAACTGGACAGTATTTAGATATTATTACTGCTCAGGACAGTCACACAAGTGTTTTTCCAGGTATGTTGATGCATTTATCTGACACTTCAGTCATTTATACTTTATAACATTATTCATATTGGATGTAAATTTTGTGCTTTTCATAGATTTTTGTCATTGTGTCTTTCCTTCTAACACTGCGCAGTTCCTATTCTGTTGTCTATTGTTTAAAAGTGACTCATTGAACTGCTCAAAATCAATGCCTATTACTTTCATTAGTGCAATAGCCAGTGTTAAATCATACTAATATATTGCTACACCCATACATATAGTCCCTTAAAAATAAGTCATCTCATCTGTCAACTGTGGGCTTACAGTAGAATCTCGCTAATCTGCCCTCACTGGGACTGGGAGCATGGTCAGAGTGCAAAAAAGGCCGGATTATGAGGTAAACACTTTTATTGACCCATAACATCACAATACAGTAAATAAAAACTTTAATTTTCAACTGGGAAGACTGTCTGAAATATTGTTCCACGTTAAAAATAGTAAAAAAGATGAAAAGAAAAAGTCAACATGCCAAAAAATCTTACATAAAAGCGAAGTGTACAGTAGTGTCTGTATTGTAAAATACATCTGTATCAAACAGTAAGATGATGATACTGTAAGTGAAAGTTTAACAACTGTGCATACCTTATTACAGTACTGGACTGACACACAACTTAATTTTTCACATAACTGTTTAAAACATAAGAAATCACCTGGTAAAAACTGTTCTGTTCTTAAACAGGATTAAAAAAGAATGTAATGTTCTTTTCCTTAACAGATGACAGTCTTGATTTCGCCATGATGATCTGCCGTTTCCTAATCCTCAAAATGTTTCCTTGGAGAGGTGTAGTACTTTGCTCAATGCATTGAAGGACTTTATCAAATGCATTCGCCTGTATGTCGTACTTGAGCTGAGTCAAGATGTAGTTTCAGTATCTTCATTATCTTTCTCATTCTCATGAGCTGTTAGAGTTACATATTCAGTGTTTGCTCATCTGTTCATTCTCCTTCCATTGTGCAGTTAACCTCAGCTGTAGTTATCCACACGTATCAGTGGGCTCAAAGTCCGGTTCTAAAGTTTGCGAAACCCTCACAATCACTGGAGCGTCTACGCCATGCCTTTCATCACTTATTGCATGAGCTGTTTCACCTTCATTCTCTTCACTTATTTCTTGTGATTTTTCTTCTTTGTTTTCATTCATTTTTGGCCACAGTTTGCGCAAAGATTTTTTGAGCATTGATGCTGGCATTTCTTCCCAAACATCAGCAATTGTACAATTTACATCTTTTATATTTACGCTTCCATGTTGTGTCCTCTCTAATATAAGCCCAGTGTATTATCAACAACATTGCCTCTTCAGCGACTCAGTGATCCCCTGGTTTATGAGATGAATTAAACATGTTACATTGGCAAGAAGAAAAGTTCTATTTCATCTTTTTCAAGTTCTCCTTCAGAATGATGAGATGTCTCATTGTTGAGTATAAATATGGCATGTTTAAGGAGTTTTTTTTTCCTTTTAGGTGTTTTGTAATGACAGGAATAAACTAATCATAAAATCATTTGCTAAAGAGGCTGGATTCCATCTATGTTGACGTCTGGTTAGGATAATACACAGGTAGTGATCCCTTATTAATGTTTTTGATAGCCCTTTGTTTTCCTTCCTTCTGATGACAAACAGTGGCATATTGTGATTGCTATTATCATTACTACAGAGATCAGTAGGTGCATTTTCTCCAGCAAGAGTTCTTGTAGGGACCATTTTGTAATTTAAGCCATACTCACCAATGTTATAAATTTGATCATGGGTCAGCTTAAACTGTTTTAGATCTTTTTATTACATTTTCCTCTGGTCATTTAAGTCTCATTTTTATCTATGATAATGATGGAATCTGAAGAAATGAATTAAAATTTGTGCTACAGCCAGGACCTGCACCTGTGTCTCCATGCTTACTAGACAGGAATGCTAACCATTACACCACTGCAGCACTATGGTTAACATTGCTGCATGGACTATCCAGGTCCAGTGCCCTCTCCAACACAAACTTTAATTCATAACTTTAGCTTATTTTCCTCCTCTTAACTAAGTTTTCAAATTTTGGAACAAATTCATTTGCAGCTGTTTCAGCAGCAGACAACTTCTCACTGAATATAATTACCGTATTTTTCGAATGCCATGTCATTTTTCCACCAATGTAGCCAGCCTTCACGAGTTGTAAATTATTGATTTTCATTTTCGTAATCCAATTTTTCATACAAATCAATGCCTTTTCTTTTATATGTCCAGACAATGGAGTTGTTCTTCTTTTCTGCTGCTCAAATCACACGATCAAGGCATTGTCTAGAATTTCACTTTTAGGCCTCTACAAAATCTTGTGTATTTTCAATCCGTCTAATCATCAATCGTCATTGTACAGTTTTCCTTTTTTTCTAATACATGTCTAGTTCCATAGGACCAAATTGAGGAGCAAATCTCCAACATCATAGAACTTATCAGTACATGAAATTACAACATATAAGTAATAACAGAGAAAATAAAATGTTTGAGCCCTCCAAAAAAAGGAAAAAAATCCATAAGTTTATGTAAATGCAATCAACAATATAACACAGGAATCAGCTTAATTTTTCAAGGAACTTCTCGACAGAATAGAAGGAGTTGTCCATGAGGGAACTCTTCAGTTTCAATTTGAAAGTGCGTGGATTACTGCTAAGATCTTTGAATTCTTATGGTAGCTTATTGAAAATGAATGCAGCAGCATACTTCATGCCTTTCTCCAGAAATTTTGTAGGCACTTGTCGTAGCGTGTATGTCTTCTTCATTGAAGGTTGCCACATGTGTATTCAACCATGTGCTAACATGTTCTTTGAACTCATCATCATTGTTGAAGTGTTGACTACAAAGGACAGATTTTAGGTGTAAAAAGAGATGAAAGTTGCTAGGAGCAAGGTCCAGGCTGTACGGAGGATGATCAAATACATCCCAATGAAATTCCCATAAGAGTTGTGTGGTCACATTCGCTGTTTGAGGTTGGGCATTATCGTGGAAAAAAAACACCACCTTTTCACAGTAATCGTCGGTGCTTGTTCTGTATTGTGAGGTGCAATTTCCTAATGGTCTCGTAGTAACCATGTTCATTGATTGTTTGGCCTCGTGGTAAGAAATCAGTCAGCAAAATGCCTTTTCTGTCCCAAAAAACAGTGCACATGGCTTTTCAAGGTGTCAAGATTTGCTTAGGCTTAATCTTCATTGGGGAAGAAGTGTGCCTCCATTCCATTGATTGCCATTTTGTTTCGGGGGTGTCGTACAATACCCAAGTTTCATCCCCCATTACTATCGAAGAAAGAAAACCATTGCCTTTTTCATTGTAGTGTGTCAAAAACTGAAGTGCACTGCCCATCTGTTGTTTTTTGTGTTGTTCAGTAAGAATTTTTGGTGCCCAACGTGAGCAAAGTTTTTGAAATTTCAGTTTTTCAGTAACAATTTCATGAATTAGTGATCGTAAGATTTGTGGAACTTCCATACGAGGGCACTAAGTGTAAACATATGGCTGTGCTTAATCTTCTCTTCAATTGTGTGAACCAGTTCATCAGTAACCACAGACGGGGGTTCACTTCATTCTTCATCGTGCACTTTATCACGTCTTTCATTGAACAGTCTGACCCATCCTCTAACCATTGAATCACTCATAGCATTTTGTCTGTAAACCTCACAGATTTGCCAATGAATTTCCTTTGGTTTAACTTTCTTTGCATTTAGAAAACGAATCACAGATCTGATATCACACACGGCGGCATTTTCAATTACAGCTGACATTATAAAGAAGCACTACAAAGCACACATTGGCAGCAGTGACCTGAAAATGGCATACATGTCATCTCCTTGAGTCAGAGTAAGTGCCACGCATCCTCGGAACTGCGCTCGTAGTGCTGCCATGGATAGAAATAGAAATGGAACTTACTTTGTGGACGACCCTTGTATATATTGAGCAGCCAATGTCAAAACACACAGACTAATGAACAGACAAGAGGCCTGTGAACTTAACACCACTTATTACCCAAACCACCCATTTCTGAGCCAAAAATATCATTTGAAAAGTGGAAGAGTTACCCAAAATATAATACCATATGGCAAAAGTGAATGAAAATAAGCAAAGCAGATTACTTTATCATGTCTAACTATCACTTATTTCAGATACTGTTCAAATAGTAAAAATGTCTGTATTAAGTCTTTAAACAAGATCCTAAACATGGGCTTTCCATGACAGTTTACAATCTATCTGAACACCTAGAAATTTGAACTGTTCAGTTTCAAAAAAATGGTTCAAATGACTCTAATCACTATGGGACTTAACATCTGAGGTCATCAGTCCCCTAGACTTAGAACTACTTCAACCTAACTAACCTAATGACATCACACACATCCACGCCTGAGGCAGGATTCGAACCTGCGACCGTAGCAGCAGCGCGGTTCTGGACTGAAGCGCCTAGAACCGTTTGGCCACAGCGGCCGGCTGTTCAGTTTCACTAATCATATGCCCATTCTATGAAATTAGAATGTTGGGTTTTGTTGAATTGTGTGTTAGAAACTGTAAAAACTGAGTCTTACTGTGATTTAGCATTAGTTTATTTTCTATAAGCCATAAACTTATGTCTTGAACTGCACTATTTGAAACAGTGCCAACATTGCACACAGAATTGTTTACTACCAGGCTAGTGTCATCAGCAAACAGAAATATTTTAGAATCACCTGTAATACTAGAGGGCATATCACTTAAATAAATAAGAAACAGGAGTGGCCCCAGCACTGATCCCTGCTCCTCCCCCCCCCCCCCCCCCCCACACACACACACATTTAACTGTGTCTCACATAGACCCCACATCAAAGCCATTCTCAGCAATGTGGAGATGACCTTTTGCTGTCTGTTATGAAAGTAAGAGGTGAACCAATTGTGAGCTACTCCCCATATTCCATAATGGCCCAAGTTCTGGAACAATATTTTGTGATATACACAATCAAATGCCTTGGTTAAATAAAAAAAGATGCCTTGTGTCCGAAACTTTTTATTGTCTCCATCCAGTACCTCACAGAGAAAAGAGAATATAGTGTTTTCAGTTGTTAAACCACTTCTAAAACTGAACTGTAGATTTGACAGAAAATTATGTGAAATAAAATGATTAATTCTCCTTACATAAACAGCCTTTTCAGTAACTTTAGGAAACACTGGTGGCATAGAAATAGGTCTAAAATTGTCTACATTATCCCTTTCTCCCATTTTATAAAGTGGCTTTACTACTGAGCACTTTAATTGTTCAGGAAACTGGCCATCCTTAATAGAAAAATTAAAAGTTCGGCTAAGTACAGGGTTAACATCAGCAGCACAGTACTTTACTATACTGCTAGTTACTCCATCATATCCCTGAGAGTCCTTAGTCTTCAGTGATTTATATGTTGACTCAGTGTCCCCATTACTGGTATCACAGAAGAGTATTTCAGACATCAGTCTCAGGAAGGCATTTTCCAAAAGTGTTACATGATTCCCTGTAGAAACAAAGTTTTTATATAAGTCACCAGCAATACTCAGAAAGTGATTCCTTAATACTGTACATATGTCTGACTTACCAGTAACAGAAATATTTTTACAACAAACTGACTTTATATCATTGACCTTGTGCTGCTGACCACACTTTTCATTTGCGACTGACCATATGGTTTTAATTTTATCCTGTGAATTAGCTATTTTATTTGCATACCACATTCTTTTTGCCTTCGTAATAACATATTTAAACACCATACAATACTATTTGTAGTGAGCTATTGTAGCTGGATTATGACTTCTTCTAACATTTTGATGTAATTCGCACTTTGTTCTAAAAGATATCTTTATCGCATCACTCGGGCACCCAGGCTGCCGTTTACCGCTAGTACCCTGTTTAGAATGTTCTAATGGAGAGGAACTTTCCACGAACATGCGAAATGTGTTAAGGAAAGCATTATATTTGTCATCTATGTTATCAGCACTATAAACATCCTGCCACTCTTGTTCCTTTAAACAAGGTTTAAAAAACCTCTCTGTTGCCCTTGGATTAGCTTTTCTACATATTTTGTAATTATATATAGCATTTGTTTAAGTGCAAAAACCATTTAGTGTTAAAATTTGTGCATCGTGTTCTGAAAGACCAGTCACCCTTTTACTAACAGTATGCCCATCTAGTAATGAAGAATGAATAAAAATGTTGTCTATGGTTGTGCTACTGTTCCCCTGCAACCTGGTCGGAAAAACACAATCTGCATCAGATCATATAAGTTTAGGAGAACTACCAACATCCTTTTCCTTGCACAATCACATACAAAATATTGAAGTCACCACACTAATTTTTGGTGCTTCCTATAAAGTGAACCAAGAACCCTCTTTAGCTTGAGCAGAAATGCTCTGAAGTCAGAGTTATGGGACCTATAAATAACAAGAATTACAAGTTTAGTTTCACTAAATTCAATGCCCCTGCACAACATTCAAATACCTATTAGTGCAGTGCCATGATGCGTCTACAGGCTCAAATATAATGCTGTTTTTTACATACATGACTACTCCCCCACTTTGCTAGGAACCCCTTGAAAAACAGACAGCTAACCTGTATCCTGGTAAAGGAAGCCTCAGAATTGTCAAATTATTTAAGTGCTGCTCTGTTATACCAATAATCTCAGAGTCAACATCTAGAAGCAGTTCACTAACTTTATCTCCATAATACCTTTTATATGTTGATGAAAGATGCTAATTCCTTCACTACTTGGATACCTGACCTCCTTTGAAGATGATTTCTTTGTTAGAGGGACTTTGTTTAAGCAGAGATGCCTATCACCTGACTTCAATCTAAGAAAGGTGCTGCTCTAACACGAACTACTACGGGAGTTTTTCCTTGAATGATCCCACCACTGCCCACTAGACTGTCACCTATATGCTTTGCCAGCCTCCCCTACTCACACCTATTGAGTGCAGGCCATGCTTAGTGAAACCTGATCTATTGATAGACCCAACTGGCACCACTGCAATGAGAGCCATGTCCTCTGCCATCAGTGCCTTCTCCAGCCCCATGTTAACACACCTAACAGCTGCATTAAGATGAGACCAGTCATAACACTGAAACAGTTGCATGAAGCACACATTAGTGCCACCAGTTTGAGTAGCTATCACCTGTCCCTATCCAGACTGTTCCCAGCTCCACCCACAATCAGTACCTGATCCTCTTTCATAAAATTCCTGCATAACTCCTCTACGCTAACAGTCGCCTGAGCCAACCCTGCACTAAGCTTCACAATGCTGGTGCCCTGGTGCTCACTCCTCAACACTTTCTGCAACTGCTGGCCCACACCTCTGCCATGCGAACTACCTAGCAGCAGAATCACCTCCTCCTCCTCCTCCTTCTTCCTCTTGTTAGAATTTACAACTGACTTAGATTACCTAACTGCTGAGGATGGCTGCACCTTTCCTACACATATAGCTACAAGAGGATCTCTCCACTAAACTATGACTGTTTTCTCAACTCTTGTTGTTATGCCAACCCCTACTTCACTTGCAATGTTTTGAAGAGACTTACCTTTATCTAACCTTTCAAGAACTTTCAGTTTCTCCACTAAAAACAGTGTCAAACATTTACATTTAGTTGGTACCATAATTTAGTTTGATACACTTTAGTATATACGAAGAACACTGACAATAATTTATAACAGTATTGCTGTTGCTCGAGTTAGAAACAAGTTATTTCATACTGAAACGGATCCAACTACTGCACCTATCAGCGGTCAACTGCCTACTGCTCCATATCGCAGATGATGAGACACCGACAATTCCAGAACTGACTGCAGTGGCGGGCCATGCATGCAAATGAACACCAGGAATGGGATGGTCAGACTAAGTGGGCAGTCGGCTTATCCAAGGTCACATTAGTGAGGTTCTGCTGTACTTACTAATGTGCTATTTTTCTTTATTTGAAATCTAGACCATGCTTTCAGCAATTTTCATTCCTGTTACTATGAGCCTCACACTAAATTTATACCTGATCTGGATTTCAATAAATAACTGTCTGCAGTACATTCAGTGATGTGAGGGTATTGCTAAAAGTCTTGTATGTTCTAAAAAATAAAATTAAAATAGGACTGTTGTTATTTTTGGCTTTGAGCTCCTCATATTTATAATTTCTTTGCTGTGAATATTTAATTGCAGTAAATGTGGTAGAGATACCCAAGACTTCACTCAACCAGTTAAATAATCTGCCGGGCTGCTGCTTTGTCAAAATATTATGGAGTTTTTGTAACTGAAATAGTCATGATGCCCAGGAGGCATATTGACAAAAATGACTGTTAATAAATTCCATGCAATATTTATGTATTTTATCACAGTTTCTGATATCGGTTCTCTCTCTTCCACCAACAGGACTCAACAGAACTGCATTTGATAATAAGACAGTGAGTTTTGAAGAACACATAAAATGTGAGCACAACATGTGGCATTACCTTTATTTCATAGTTCTGGTTAAAGTGAAAGATCCAACAGAATTTACTGGTCCAGAGAGTTACGTTTATGCTATGGTGAAAGTAAGTACTTAAATGTTAAAAAATAAGTATATGTTTGATATCGTCTACCTTACTGTAGTAATTAGCAAGGATGTCAAAGGAACTTATCATGCAAAACCCAGATTTGTCTCCTTGTTCACAATATTCACCAGGCTATGTGAGTAGTGCTGATACTGTCTCACACTATTAGTTAATGACCAAGACTTTTTATATTGTGCATGATACTCTGCCATCATTCAGAAGTATCTGCTGAGTTTGATAAACAAAAGATAATTTATCACAGAATCGTACTTTGTTATCTCATGAAGTACAATCTGATGGCAAGATGGTAAAGCACTGCCCACCAAAAAAATAGGTGAGTCTTCAAGTCCAGTTTGTCACATGATTAAACTCTTCTTTTTTTACAGTTCAGTACACCTCCTTCCTGTTTTCATGCTTGATCTGTGTTCAGTTTTTGACAGGCTATCCACTGGGCCGTCTTACCAGTAAATGTGATGGGGGTGTGACGGGGAGTTTCCCTTGTAAGGACAAATTTCATTGTGAATTTGTAGTATAATTTATTTTGGTACCTTCATTGAGATTTTCATCATTGTTATAAAATATAAGTGACCATGTGTCAGTCTGAAATGCAGCACTACTGTGTCATCTCAAACCAGGGCTGTACCGAGTGGTGGCAAGATAGGCCTTCTTCGAGGGTGCGAGCATAGAGTGGATGTAAATAGTGAGTGTGGTGGGAGGGGGCAGCGGCAAAAAAGAAAGGAAGAAAGACAGTTTAAGAATTAACTGGGAGAGGTACGTGAGTTCTCCTACCATTCATGTTCTTGTATTCTACCTCTGATGAGCCACCTTCCCCTCAGCCCAGTACTGTAAGTGCACACTGTTGTCACAGTGTCAATTCTGCAATGTCATTTCTTCCATGTAGCTTCATAAAGAGATGACTACAACCAAACATTTATTTATCGCTGACATGTTTCACGTGGCAGTATTGCACTCGGTTCACACAACTTACTCTTGTTTGACAGTGGAGTTCTTGTTGCTACTTTGCTATTGTATTGTAGATCAGTATAACAGGAGCTGTTTGTCATTATGCAAATAGACAGCTATACTCTGTTCCTCTCAGTTAAACCCTGATGTTAACAAATGTATGCTCTACCACTGGTGATCAGCTGCATTGTGAAAGCATCTGGTGTCATAAGACTTCATCGTAAGTCATTAGAAAACTGAAGGAACTTAGTGGAAGAAATATTGCAGAAGCTCAACAGTAATGACTGGGGCATTCAGACTTGTTGTGGCCAAGGCTTTGCTAATGATTCAAGCACTGGCAGGAAAATATGAAGACATTCAAGCAAATATATGCTGGAAAAACCATCTGGCAAATTTATGCCTTGCTTGCAAACAAGCCATAGAAATGTTTGTTTTAATGATCACTTTTTTTTGAAAATGTGGTACAGTTCTTTGAATACATCGGCAGCTTTACTTTGAGATTGAGGCTTCCCTTTGTTTTGCTTAAAATGGCTCTCAAGAGACACTATGATTTAAGATGATCTTCTAGGCATCGAGTTTTTGCAGCTCTTCACAAGAACTTACGATCTGTACGCAAGTCTGCACAGGATATAACGAATACAGACAAATGGACCACTGAAACAGCAATGGGTATTAGGATCCTTCTCAGTGAAATTGCTTACAAATTTCTTTGGAGATGTAGTCTGATGTATTTATGAAACTGAACTGTACCAACAAATCTCTAGAAGATAACAGTGCTACCCTTCATGTATCATAGAGATTGCAAGCTGGTATTGTGAAAAATATTAAACAACTACATGAAGAAAGAGTGCAGAAGTATGTAGCCAAAGGAGAAGATGTTTATGATTCTGTATCCACTCAAAATAATTTTTCTGTTGCAAGGTTGAGAGAGGTGAAGAGAGTGACTGAATGTGAGGCGCACTTGATCTGTGCCAAGAAGCTATTTTAACCTTGAGTGAGTGCTTCAAGAATTTGATAGAATAGTAACTGAAATGGAAAACAGACCTCTCCTATTTCACATCACTTCATGTTGCTTCAATTTGCTATCAGGCTGCATCTTAATACAAAGCTCTGTATCCTATCTTGAAAAAAAGTGCTGCTGATTTTGATGCCAAATATTGCAGAGCTATTGATACAGTAGAGGTAGTTAAAAAAAATAGCTGCTATCAAGTTCCAGGTGTGTGAACTGACAAATATCGTTGCCACAGCATACCATTTGATGTAGATGTTTTGAAGGTTTTTTTAGTATGTGGTATGTGGTTCTGGTTACTGTAGCATCTTGTTAATGCAGTTTCAGCAAATTAAAAATGATAAAATATTGCTTAAGGTAAAGTGTGAAAGAAAGAAAGCTCTCAAGTTTAGCTATTGTGACAATAGAATATGGCACAACTGCCAAACTTGACTACAGTGACAGGCAAAGTAAAATTATAATAAAAACAATTCCTAAAAAAGAGAGCTTTCTTAACTTTGTATTGTAACCCATTTTTTCTTCTATTTCTAATTAATTTTTTCTTCTATTAATAATTTATGAAGAATAAGTAAAATCTGTTCTTTATTATGCATGGTACTAAAACCAATGTACAGTAGTTGCCGTAAACAACGAGATATAGGATTTTTTAACTTTCCAGTTTTTAGAAAGCTTATACAATTTATTATTCATTTACTACAGTGATACATTTAATTTGTTGTGTGCATTATTTTTCATCAATATAGTTTACTTAAGTAAAATTTTTCAGTAATGCTCGTTTTATTAAACCTACATACAGAGTTATAAACTTTGCTAAATCTGTGTAGAAAAAAATTCCAGAAAAGTAGTTTTACTACACAGCTTGATGTGTTGCCCCTTCTAATAACTTGTAGAAATGCCTATGTTCTCATTACAATTGCTGATATTCTTAAATTCTCAACTACTGCATCTTGAAATAAAGTTCAGAAAAACCGTGTAAGTCATGTTAATGAGGACTTCTTCACCATTGAAGCTCAATGCTGGAATCTGGAAACTTTGACATTTTCAGCTCTTTACTAAATAATGGAAAACTTTTCTTTTGAACACAAGCCAGCAGATACTGTAAAGCATAGTGTTGTTGCCCTCATCCCTCCCACCTAGAAGACACGAGGCTTCCATCCATACCAGTTTAGATGCACAAACAGTAACAAAACTTCCAAACAGTTTGCAGTTCTAAATTACTTAATTTAAAAAAAAATACTTGTAACTATCATGATCATTATTCATCAGTTAGGCAGACATTGGCTAACACATCATTTCATTGAAGTGATATGTTGTACTACCATATCTCCCCCCCCCCCCCCCCCTCCCTGCCCCCCCTTAGGCAAATGATGTCACCACTATTATAAAATATACATCCATAATATTTGTAAGTATAAAATCCCATCATTAATATAAAAAAATGAAATTCAGAGAAACTAGTTCTTTTTAAGTTTGCAACTCTTGGACTTCAGTGAAAGATATTAATCCTAATGTCTCTACTAAGTATCAGCTTGTATAATTCTACTTTGAATTCATTAAATATGTCACAACTCAAACTTGGCTTATCCATAATCATTTTGTGCATTATCTTAATTCGTTGCCTGTGTAGTCTAGCTTACTCTCCAGTTTCACAGTTAATTAAGAACTAGCATTTCTCGTGTAGTTATTTTCAAGGAACATCCAGTAATTATCACATCCTGTTCTAAATTTTATGTGCTTAACTTTGTTTGGAAGCTGCCTGTGTACTGTTATCTCTGTGGCACTCCTGTTAAAACAGGTTTCAATTTCTCGATAAGAGATGATTTTCCACAGTGGAAAGCGGAAGGAGGAGGATAGACATGGTACTCCTGATGAAAAGGAAAGAAAGGAAAAGTAAGACTAGGAATGTTAGAACTGAAGAAAGAAAAATGATGAAGCCCAAACACATACACCTATCCCCTACCCACTCCCCACTCCCACCCCCTTCCTTTCCTAAGGATCCACACCTGGTGGGTATTCCAGTGGTGGGCCAGAGGATGAGGATCTCTGCCAATCCCACAGAATCAACACCTCTGGCTTCACGCCCGTAAGCCCCAAACATTGGTTCTAACACCCTGCTGTTGAATGTCTGTGGAGAGAGTAGCAACACAAGTAGTAACCTCCACACTGTTAACAGATTAAACTACTAAAGCAAAATTATGACTCATAATATATACCCTGTACTTGGTTTTTACTTCCTTCAAGTAACATTGGTTAGGTAAATACCTATGCTATTTACAAATGAGTTAAGCTAACCTCTCCTAAGAAATATGCACGAACCCAACCATAAAACTAAGTAGATTATCAAACAATACAAATTCCCCCTGTACAAAATCGTAGCAATCATTGTCACTACCATCCATTAGAAAGCACATTAATACTCATCAGATTGTCATCTAATAAATCAGATATACAAAACACTTACAAAATATATCGCCATAATGATTACAGCACATATACTCATTCACTGTGTCACTGCCCTTAATCAATAGCAATTTCAGGACCAATAGCAACCTTTTGTAGTACTATACTCCCCTACATATGATTATCTGCATTAAGAACAGTACACAAGGCTCAGACCACTTCATCCTTATTATTCATCTATTAACACAGTATAATAACTGGACCACTATAGATCGGATAGGTTCCTCTATTTTGCAGCTTTGGAGTATGCCTCAAAACCAACAATATTCTGCTTCTCTAGTAACCAACAAGTACGCCTCCTTCCTTAGAGGTCTGTTTGCTAACAACCTTCCAGTCTTCACAATGATAGTGTCTCTAGATATAAAAGACAATCAAATAAAAAATGAGGCACATGGAAAAATAAAAAGTAAGCTTCCAGAATGAGATTTTCACTCTGCAGCGGAGTGTGCGCTGATATGAAACTTCCTGGCAGATTAAAACTGTGTGCCCAACCGAGACTCGAAGTCGGGACCTTTGCCTTTCGCGGGCAAGTGCTCTACCATCTCAGCTACCGAAGCACGACTCACGCCCGGTACTCACAGCTTCACTTCTGCCAGTATCTCGTCTCCTACCTTCCAAACTTTACAGAAGCTCTCCTGCGAACCTTGCAGAACTAGCACTCCTGAAAGAAAGGATACAGCGGAGACATGGCTTAGCCACTCCTTTCAGGAGTGCTAGTTCTGCAAGGTTCGCAGGAGAGCTTTTGTAAAGTTTGGAAGGTAGGAGACGAGATACTGGCAGAAGTGAAGCTGTGAGTACCGGGCGTGAGTCGTGCTTCGGTAGCTCAGATGGTAGAGCACTTGCCCGCGAAATGCAAAGGTCCCGAGTTCGAGTCTCGGTCAGGTGCACACTCCTCTGCAGAGTGAAAATCTCATTCTGGAAACATCCCCCAGGCTGTGGCTAAGCCATGTCTCCGCTGTATCCTTTCTTTCAGGAGTGCTAGTTCTACAAGGTTCGCAGGAGAACTTCTGTAAAGTTTGGAAGGTAGGAGACAAGATACTGGCAGAAGTGAAGCTGTGAGTACCGGCCGTGACTCGTGCTTCGGTAGCTCAGCTGGTAGAGCACTTGCCCGTGAAAGGCAAAGGTCCCGAGTTCGAGTCTCAGTCGGGCACACAGTTTTAATCTGCCAGGAAGTTTAATAGGTAAGCTGTTTGTTATTTTAAAAACAATCACCATAATTGTTAATAAATTTATCCCAGTGTCAGTCACGGTAGTCAATGCATTCATGGAAAAATGTTTGCGGTTGCCCGTGGGACCGTGATTGTACCCAGGTGTGCACCTCTTCATCCAAAGCAAGTTGATGGCTATGAATGTGGACCGGCCAAATGTTGCTGAAGTTGTTTCAACCTCACTGCAGAAGTTTCACTGCGAAATGCCTACACATCCTCTATACAGTCCCTATCTCACCTCGTAATGTAACTCCTCTGCTAAAGCAGACATTGTAGCTTGTAACTGTGATGTTCTGTTATTAATTTCTAATTTTTTTTATCAGGTCCCTTATGTGTTCATTTAATTTCTGACAGTGCAATATTTTCAACAAGTGTTTTTACAGATTTAACACCTTACACCTTGATGTTTGCATTTAATTCAGCTGTATTTGCATCTAGCATAAAACTTTGGGTACGAACATTCGACTTCATCTTGTCACCTCGAGCCTTTGTATCAGCATTAGCCAAGGACCTTTGATACTTGTGTTCAACTCATTTAATTTAGTATCTAGTTGCTTACTAAATTGCTTGCTCCAACTTTTCACAGTCTCCTTAAACTGTTGCCCCATGCTTCTGGTCAGTAAAGGTATACAGTGAAAGCGATACTAAGTTAATGACAGACTTTCTCCTACCAATAACTGTTAAAGTGTGGATGACTTCATTAAAAACTTTTTGAAAAACAAAATTGAAAAAATGAGTTGATTTTGATAAAGTCCACTGACCTCAGTAGAGCAGCTCGCTGTGTCATGATGTTACTGGAATCGTGCCACTGCATCTCAGTGAAATTGCACTACCATTAGTAGGTGTTCAGCTGACATTGCTACTGCCCACTGCTGTAGCATAGATTTGGAATAGATGAAACAGTTGCAGTTCTTCGAAGATTCGGCTGCCTATCTTCTGAGTCATAGACTTTAATAAGCTGATTGTTGTCAATTGATTTAATTATTATTCATCAACAAATTAATTCTTGTGAACACTGTTAATCCTTCTCGGATGTAATTATTGAAGCGATTGAATATAATGTTTCTGCTGTTGACCACATCGTTAAAGACAATGACAACAGCACTATTCGTCCGTAAATTTTTCCCTAAAAACTGTTAATTTCTTCTTGGTCTTCTTTTAATATATTCTTTTTGCCAAATTTTATTTATTCTCACCATGGAATTTATTCTTGGTCCTGCACTAGGTCGTCAGAATGAATTGTTACCCACTCTGGTACTTTGCAGAAATTTGTAGGCCCAGATTACAAGTGCTGTTATTCGTCAATTCTGAACTGCTGCCTCTTGAAATAAAGTTCAGGCAGACAGTGTAAATCTCAATAATGTGGACTACTACTCTGTTGCAGCTGTATAATGGAATGTGAAAGCTTATAACATTACATTGCTTCTGTCTGACATTAACAAATAATGGTTCTGTATTAATCTGCCAGATAATTAAGCACCATCTGTGTCATGTGACGTCGACACCATTGTCACAGTGTTTGCTTTTATTTGATCGCATGACCCATTTCTCTGAGCCAGAATGCCGTAGCACAGAATATCTGCCAAGAAAGCAGGCACCACAATGTGTAGTATAGCTGCCCTCACCATCCCACCTCGAAGACGCGATATGTCCATCCGTACCTGTTTAGATGCACAAACATTAAAAACACTTCAAAACAGTTTGCAATTCTAAAATACTTAAGTAAAAAGGAATTTTCAACTGTTGCGATCATCATTCACTGGCTAGACAGACGTTGGGTAACACGTCACTTTGCCAAAGTGATATTTACGCCACGAGTTTTTGCAGCTCTGCCAGAGGTGCAAAATCACCATGATAAGATTCTGCCTTGAACTGCTACTTCTTCTTCTTCTTCTGAACAATGCACATTCACAATATTGTTGCAAAACTAAAAAAACTAAGCCAGATCCCATTATAATATTAATTTTCAAAATGTACCTGTTTCTTCTATTTTTCTATATTCATTTTTTTTTTTTTCCAATTCTGTTTTGGACTGCTTGCAAATTAAGACTTTACAAAGCTTCTGTTTATTTTTATGTACAATTATTTTGACCATTCTAGTAATGTGGACATGCATGTTCATAAAGTATATGAATATAGTAACTGAAATAAAATATCGTAAATGAAGGATTTGTTACACACATCGTACTAAGGTATCTCAAGACCAGTTTATTTTCCATTAATATTTGTACTTCATGTATTTCATCCATCCAGCAGTAATATTAGCATCCTGCTCCTCTGTCATTTTCCTCAATTTAGTGTAATGAAGTTGATATTGGAGTTAACTTACATCATCAGTTGCCTCAGAAGTGGGTTACAGTGTAGTTGCTCAGTTGAATTTTATCTTTTAGCTAGTTGAGAAATTTGCGTCTTCGTGCCACCTGCTATTTCCTATCAGTATTATTTAAAGTATCTGTTCACACACCTAGGTGGCAGGAGGAAGAATGATGGCGTATGTCTGGAGTGTCTGTTACACTCAATGTACAATCACAAAGTACATTGACTTCACTGGTGAATTCTCGATTGTTGCGGAATATATTTCACTCCTAGCAAACTGTGCTTCAGTACATATTTTTTATACATTTTTATTTGCAGAATGAATCTTTCACTCTCCAGTGGACTGTGAACCATTTTGAAACTTCCTGCCAGATTAAATTTGTATTCCCGGCCAGTACTTGAACCCAGAATCTTTTCTTTCCCAGCTGTGCTCTTATTAACTGAGGTATCTGGGCATGACTCTCAGACTTGCCCTCATGGCTCTATTTCTGACAGTACCTCCCTCCTATGTTCCAGACTTCACAGAAGTTCTTCTACTACCTTGTGGAAGTATCACTTTTAGAAGAAGGGATACTGCAGATAAATGGCTCAGCCATAGTCTAGGGGATGGTTTCCAGAATGAATCTTTCACTTTGCTGTGGAGTGTGCAGTTTTTTTGAAGCTACCTGGACTGTGTACCAAAATGGGACTCAATCCAACAAAGTATGTAGCAGAACATCTGTGAAGGTACTTGTGGAAGTAAAACTGTAAGGGCTGGCTGTGTGTGGTTCCTGTACAACTCAGTCAATAAGAACATAACCCACGAAAGATGAGCCATAGGGTTCGAATCCCAATCTGGCACACAGTTTTAATCTGCAAAGAAGTTTCAAGTTTTCATCTGTTGTAAAGAATGCAGTTGCCAACAAGTACATGTTTTCCTCAGTAACTAAAGAGTTAATTCAGGTATTTATATATTCAGTCACCCAACATAATTTGAAATATGTGACTTAAAGGTCACATGATGGATAACTGTTCGAGAATTTTGGAAGGAGGCTATTGTTTGCACATTTTGGCGAATATGAATCTCAACATTTTATCTCAGGTCTGTCATCCCCATCACAACCGTGTGTATGCAGTGTAGATCGATTGGTATTTTGCAAAGATCTCAAATTTTTTTCTGTTCTGGGTATTTGTATTGGTTACCTTACTTTGTTGTTTCCATTTACTTAGTGACTAAGTTGCAATAAGAAAGTCCATGTATAATACACTGGCTTGTAAAGAGCTATTGCACTAGGTTAATAAAATTGTCATCTATTTAACATTTCAAAATGGTTTGGTGAAACTTCTTATCTTAGTTTTTATGCTAGGTAAGCATCTTCTGTTGGACATGAAACAGTGAAGAGAAAAAGTAATTAACATGAAGACCTGCAAATATAGGGTGTATCAAAAAGAATCATCTGATTTGGTACGTCTATATTTCTGATACTAATAAATATATACAATTAATTTTGTTTTTGATGAACAGAAAACTTGAGCTACAGCTTCCACAGATGCTGTCATGCGATGTCCCAGTTCATTCATTGTTGTTGGTAATGGAGGCATATCAACAGAGTCTTTATAAACCCCCATAAGAAATGATCACATACAGTCAGCTCCAGAGAGCTTGGAGGCTTAATCATTTGGTCCAGTACAACCGATCCATTGTTCAGTAATCCTTTGATTTAAAAACTCCCACACATCCGGATGCCAGTGTGGTGGTGCCCCATTGTCAGTAAATGAAGTCATTCGAATCAGCCTCCAACAATGGGAAAAGAAATTTCTCAAGCATATTGAGATATGTGCTTCCTGTAACAGTGTTCTTGGTCAAGAAAAATGGACCATACACATTTTCCCATGGAACTGCACAAAACACAATAAATTTTGGAGAGTCCCTCTCATGTTGTACAACTTCATGTGGTTGTTCCTCATTATGATGGTTCACCTTTCTATTTAAATGGAATGTTGTCTCATCACTAAACACTAAGTATGGAAGAAGACTGTCATTCTCCAACTTGCCAAGAATGAAATTACAGAACTCCAAATATTTTTGTTTGTCACCTTCATGAAGGGCTTGCAGTAGCTGAATTTTGTATGGTTTCATGTGTAAATGTCAACGCAAAACACAACAGGAGGACATCGGAGGCACATTGAGCTGTCAAGCTGCACAGCAGAATGGGTTTCTGTGGACTCCTTGTGAAGCTGTGGCAGATGTGTTTGATGTCTGTGTCAGACACTCAGGGACAGCCTGGTGATTTGTCTTTACTGAAACAATCTGTTTCTCAGAATTGTTCATGGTCTAATGCTCTGTGCTGTAGGAGGAGCCACACCATACCTAGTATGAAAGTCATGCTGAATGGTTATTACTGACCTGCACTGCGCAAAATGTCAAACGCAAAACACTTTCTGTTGTCCCGACACCTTTTTACTAAAACTGAAGTTGGCGGGCCCAACAACATTTTTACTAGAACTGAAGTGGGTGCACACTGCTGCTACCTAGCAGGACCCATGGAAAACTCGAGAGTTTGTTCACGCAAATATCTCAAATAACGTAATAGTTATGATTTTTTAGAAATTGGGTGATTCTTTTTGATACGTCCTGCAGTATGAGGAAATTTCTATATGTGCTGCATCATGCATTAGTTTCAATATTGTGGAGAATCTCATTCACCACATGAACTGTTTCCCAAAGTTTCACAGACAGTAAATGTGAAGAAGGTATTGTTATGATTTCATGTTAGTGTAAAACAATAAAATGCAAAAACTTTTCATTCATGTGCATTTTGTAATTGCATACTTTTATCATCAGTGATACATAGTTTTTGTGAGGGATGTCACTTGGAATCACAGTATATTGTAAAATGCGGAGGAAATTAACTAGTTGTCCATTCCACAGAAAGAGCTTGTGCCAGAATCACCTTATATAGTGAATATCCATTATGAATTTCACATACATAACCAAAAGTTATTTAAAAACATTAGGTTTTGTTTGTAATTTACTACTTACAGTTTGGCAATGGGTTTTTTGTGATGAATTTCTTAAATAGAAAATTCTTAGCGTACTTGGTAGCAAAATTTTGGTAAAATTTTGAGCTTTTGACATTTACCTCATCTATCTTCATCAACAAAAGTGACTAACTTGACACAGAAATTGCAGGGGTCCACAGTTCACACCTGAAAGTAAGTTATACCATTACACATGGAGCAGATTACAAGACTATTAGACATGAAATGTTAGCTCAAATTGGGGCTTCTGCACCACCTTGCTTGATAGTTAGTGGCAGACTGTGTATCGAACACCCATTATTGTGCAGTGATGAGTGTGTAGCTTGTATCTCTATTAAACTTTTTAATGCATATCTTAATGTTCACGGTCCCTGTCATGATTTAGCCTGTGTGACATTTATTTGCTTTTCCTTATGAAGAAAAGAGATGTAACTATCAGAAGATGAATTTGTTCCTATTCAAGTTAATAAACTGTTATTTAATTACCAATCAACATTGTACATACACATTTGGAATTTTGTGGTCTGTAAAAGATTTCAGGTTTCTGTTCACAACAAAGTGATTAGGGATGTATAACTCAATGCTGATAACATGTTTCAAACATATTTAATATGAATATTAATGGTATCTTGAAAATTTCTCGAGTATTCAGCCAGGTAGTGTTGTCCAAAAGGCACAATATTTCGGCAAGCCGACTTCTTGCCATCTTCAGGCGTTCTTGGTGTCTGAAGAAGAACGTGGCAAGACGTCGGCTTGCCGAAATATTGTGCCTTTTGGACGATGCTACCTGGCTGAATACCTGAGAAATTTACAAGATTTCTGTACGCCGGGAAAACCTCAGATCACACAGTATTAATAATAGTTTGCAAAATACTGGAAATGCCATACTGGAACTAAAACATTTATGACAATACTGGCTACCATTAAAATAGTAATATGCTGATAATTTAACTCCTGTGAAAGGATTGTTATTTTTGTGACCATGATGGTGTGTAATGGGAAGGTATTGGACTAATTTTGCTTACTTAAAGATTTCTATTGAATGGAAGCAGTAGCAAGATAAAAGGGAATTGAACAAAGGTTTTATTAGTAATCAAGTAAACTGTCATTATGTAAAAAGGAATGGTCACCAGCCTAATTAGGCAAAGTTGTACCCAGTAATAACTTGTTTCTTAAAGAAAGTCAACTATTGGGATTGACTGTACTTGAAACTGAACTTCTGTTTTGCAGATAAGATATGAGACAGTAGCACAATTTAGCAAGCGATGTACCAGTGATTTGACTTAAACTACAAAGGAGGAGTATTAATATTCTTAGGCAACAACTGACTCTAGATAACACTTACGAACTGTATATTACAGTAGGAAGGTGGTGATAATTATAGGTAAATGAGTAATGGTGGAGCACTGCTGTCTTGGACAAGAGGTTCCTTTGTTAGCTTAGTTATAGGAAATTACTGCTGTTGAAATACTTATGACGTAATTTTATCTTTTTGTACTAATTATTATTTGCATTCTCAAGAAACATTCCCTTATATTATTTAGCTCAAGGGGAACATGGTATACCTAGGTCTAGTATAGTTTGAATATTTATAGCCAGTTGCTTATTCTTGATTGCTTTTATTGTAATATTTCATTTAAGTGTCACTTAACTATTAGCATGGGGATTCAAAAACTAATCTATCAATAGATTCACATTGAGGCTGAACACTTTAGTCACAACACAATACAGGAAACTCTATTAACTACATAACACATGAAATTGTAAATACTATAATTTCAATAAGAAGAATCTTTGAACTGAATACTTTAAATCTTATCTTAGTAATTGTTCTTTGATGAAACGTTAACTGACCATTAATGAGCACTATATGGAGTATTTCAAAACTTATGTTCACTATATGATTGTGTACTTTATAACTCCACAAAGTTTAGTAACTTTTGTTGAAGAAGATAATTGCTTTTCAGTTCAGTAAAATAGAATACTTGGATTTATCATAGCACTTGATATAGGACCCTGTATAGGTAAATGGCTGAGGATAAATTATGGTGGCTCAACAAAAAGTTTACAGAACACGAAATTATTGCTGAAAACGAAACCACATAACTGGACCATGCAATTATGCAGTACTCAACTGATAATTAGATGAAGGTGGTGACAATGTTGATCTCCTGTGCTATTCAAAAAAGTTGGCAATAGTATCAGTGGCTCTTCTTGTGTAACAAGCTCTGAAAATTGTCCTCTTGGCATATGATTTTCATAGTACAGAGATAACCAAAGTATGCCATGAATAATAAGCCAATTACTTGTGCAAGTGGGGCTATATTATATAATTTTGCAGTTCTTCTGGCCTCTTCCAGTTCATAAGCTGCACACCCTTTGCCTGTTGGCCACTGACTGATTCATGCCACACACAAGCCTTGCAGTTCAACTGCCAGATCCACCTTTTCTATTCCTGCCTAGCTAGTTCCATTGTGGAGGGACGTCCCTTCAAGTATTACAATTAAAGTTTTGATTTTTACCTCCTTTTACAGCACATTACTTTTGAAATTACATCCATAGATTAATTACATTACATAAATTATTATAAATAATGAATAAAACATTTACATGGATGTTACAACAAAGAGCATGGATATACAGGTCACATTAAGTAATAAATGGATGAAGAAGTTATATAAGACCATTATATTATGGGTAATATCGATAATAGTGTTACACCTTCACAGCTGCATCACACAGCCAGTTCTCTTACAGTTGAGCAATTTGCTTGTATCTCATATATTAACTCATAATTTCAACTAATCATTGCCTTCATTCTTCTCTTCCAATTTGAAGGCCATAGGTATAATAGGTTTACTGACTGTATTTGAGTCCCAATATGTCACATTGTTCAAGGGGAAGGGGAAACCACACACACTCTTCAAAAATATTTTAATTGCATACGCTACACGTTTGAGTGATTGTGACACTGTACATAAAAAAAATCTGTGTTC
This sequence comes from Schistocerca cancellata, assembly GCF_023864275.1. NCBI lineage: Eukaryota > Metazoa > Arthropoda > Insecta > Orthoptera > Acrididae > Schistocerca > Schistocerca cancellata. The sequence goes on along the minus strand of NC_064629.1, from coordinate 752,822,815 downwards.
CCCACTAATCATCTTTAAAGACAATATTTACTCATTGATCACAATAATGGTAGGGATATTGTTGCTACAGATCAGAACTGTTAATGCACCATGGTACAAGTAGTGTAAAATTAGCTAACAGTAGAGTTGTAAAAATCTTATGCTGACAAATTTGGTTGCAATCTGTTACAGGACCGCAATCTCGATTGGTTTCCAAGACTGAGAGCAATGTCTCTGGCTGCGGATGAGGGTGAAGGTGAGCAAATGGAGTTAAGGACACTGCAGGCGCAGTTAGAGAAAACTCAGAATCTTGTGGCAACACTTTCACATCAGCTCACTGAATTAAAAGATCAGGTAGGAGAACACTTATTAATGTTATAAATCTCTGATTTCACCATAGATTTGGTTATTTTATTCTTTATATGCAGTTAGCACTTGTTAATAAGATCCCTTTTATTGCAGATGACTGAGCAGAGAAAACAGAAACAAAGGATGGGTTTGCTCAGCACAACTTCTGCATATTTTCACAATGTACCTTCCCAGTAAAACATACGGGTAGCCCTCAGCACATCTTACGTATACCTGAAGAAAAGGGAGGGAAGAGAATCTTGTTAGTAGCCACAGGCAGTTCTGTTTGATTGAGTTTAGCCAGCATATCAGACATTCATATTGGGTGTAACTGTTCTCTTCAGTGACATAATTTCTATCATTTCTGTGTGTGTCATTTTCTGATGTCTTCTGTCCTTTTTTCTATAATACAAGTTTAACATTGTTATGTACATTCTTGCCAAATATTTTAATGTATTTATAATGTATAAAATTGGATTAATTGAGATTTTTTCATGTTTATGACTCCTCGTATACATTGTTGAAATGATAATATACTTGGTGTGTGTGTGTGTGTGTGTGTGTGTGTGTGTGTGTGTGTGTGTGCAGAAAACCCCTATTACGCAATGTTAATTGCATGTTTGATTATTATTGTTCAGTGTTTTTATATGTGTAATTTAAAATTTACTTCTGTGTTACTCAAATTTTTGTTATATAATAATGCAGATGTAAATGTTGATACTTGTTACATATTTATTTCCTCATCTTTTGTAAAAAAAGAAAAGAAAAGGAAAACAGAGAGAGAAAAGAAAAATCATGTCATTTCAGGTTGTTATTAAAGTATTCCTTAAAGACAGTGTGAAAGTAGTATGCAAAATTTTTGAGCCGACACAATTGCAACTGTGGCAAACTGTGTGAATGGGAAAGTGTTCAATTATTGTTGCTTTCAGTTGTGTACCTTTATTTAACACATTTCACAGAGACCCTATATCTATCTTTTCCCTGTTATTACATTCAGCATTGCCAGTCTCTTCTGTGCAGAAACTGATGTGTGTAATCAACAGACTAGTTCATGTATTAGATATTTTTCATATATGTGTCTTGTGTTTTTGGATCTCTACTCTGTTCAGATCAATGAGATGATAATTTTCTACCTCTGAAACACATTTTTGTAGTGTGAATGTCTAAAGAAACTTTTACTTGATTGAACAGTTTTACAGTTTTCTGTGAAAAATACATATAAGTTTTTATCTATGTAAATTCATGATTGCTCATTAACAGTCTCCTCAGATTGTTAAAAAGTGGAAGTAGAAGTTTACTTTGGGATAGAAATCGTTTTTAAAGGCACAAATGTAATGGAGAAAATCATCACTGTATAGGTTTTGCAAAAAATTTTATAATACTTTTAACTGAATGACCCTGTAGATTAGTTTAAATGTGATATACTACCATTTGCCAGTAGTGCAGACTTTGATAGTTATATGTAACCACAAAGTCCCCAGTTTTGAAGAAATATTTAATTATTTGTAAGTGAGAACATGCTTCATGTGTTTCCACGACCCATACATTGCAAGTCAGTAATTCCTGTCTAACAGACAGGAGTTTGACTCAGTCTCATTGAAAACTAATTTTACTTCACTTCTAGTATGTGTGTATTTTAATGTACAGGTTTTTAGTATGCTTTATTTCTGAGTCTACACCAGTCGTCTGCATTACTGGCTATTCATATAAATGTTGGGGCAAACACTACCGGGGAGCTGTAGTGCCTCTGTAAATATGTGATGGTCTTCGATAACAACAGTTAATGCAAATAATTTTAACATGCAACCACAAAAGGCACATTTTAGTTTGTATTGTAAATTAAAATTGACCTAAATGAAGAACTGTGTATAAAATCACCGTAACAATTATGAATTAGTACTTTCATAGTATCAGTTTATTTGGTGAGCACGGAAACTAATACTTGTGGCAAACATCGCATTACTCTTCTCAAAGTAAATTTTTACATTTCATTTCTTATTATAATCCATGAATGATCAGTAAGGTGCCCCATATGTGTGTTACAAAATCATAACTCATTTGTATTTCAATTGTTGAGCTTTATTCCATTACCTCCAAGTGATAGATGTTAACGGAGAAACTGCTCCATTGTTGATACAATATAATAGCAGTAACCTGTGTAGAGTGTTTTAAAACTATTGTACTACAAAAAGTGAGTTTTGGACTGTTGTTTCTTTGAATCTGTATATTGTTAAACACTACAACTTTGGTATAAGTATTGTTGCAGAATACATTATTACAAAGAATTTCTTTATGTTTTATGCACTCAAAGAAATTAAAGTGATAACCTTTCCCTTTATGGACCCTTCCCTTTGACCCACAGTAAGTCTGCTTAAAAAAAAAAAAAAATGCTGAGAGAGATGTGCTCTCACTTCCATTAAAGTTCATCATTCAGAACTAATAAGGGTTGTGTTGGTGACAGGACAGTTGGTTCATTAATGGACATTTCCCTAAGCTAGAAAAAGGTGCACATACTTTAAAAAATGGTAGTCAGTTAACTAGATGTGATGAACATAGAATGTTATTTTCATCATGGCAACAACACCAGCAACCGTTACGAAATATAACGGATTTAGTGGCGGAGGACATACGGTTGCCATATGTAGTTCTACTTATGATCGAAACAGGCTTATGTCTGTTGAAGTTATTTTATTTTATTTTATTGATTGTAACGCAGCGGCTGGGCTAAGACGTTTTTCATTTTTAAAAGCTTATGACTTCTGAAGAAGGCTATATTACGATGGTTGAAAGCATGGTCAAGATTTAGTATAAACATAATTAGTGCAATTGTGGGTTGTTTTTCATTTGGAACATAGAATGGTCTTGCAGGTCATGGTGTGAATCATACAAGCTTCATTCCTGTTGAGTAATTTATGCTGCAAGGCTTTTAATTATTTTATCTCCTCAGCATTTATACTGGACCAGGTTTTAGTACGAGGGACTTCAAAAAGTAGATTACATATTATTATGGCAAGCCGAGTTACTTTTATTGGATGTTGCACTGCACTTCAAAGTGACACAGATACGTGGCACTATTTTTCAGCATTGTCACATAGCCTGTGTAAACAACAGTCAATGTGTTCTACCAATTTTTCAGTTCTTTGACTACAGAAATGTGTCCCGCAGTCATAGAGCCATTCTAGATCTGATGTGTACGTGTCCTCATCATTGGAAAATCTGTGATTGCTGCCAGTCAGTTCCTCAGTTGCCTGGATGTTGTCATATGTGGTCAATGTCGATGACTTTCCTTGCTGATCAGCATCAAACACATATGCGAAATGTTGGTCAAATTGTTGGTACCATTACAATACAAATGTATGTGATATTACATGTAGTCCATATGCTGCCAGAATTTCATGATGAATCTGTGTACAATTTAGATATTTTACCAACAGGAACTGTACTGACTCGCATACTTCCACTGTGGAGTACGGCTCCAGTTGTCGTGCCATTTCGCCCCCAGACTGTGATGCACTTGTTGTCTGTACTACGGCAGAGCTGTGTCTATAGGGGACCCAGAATGTGTACTCTCTTCTGACAATACACCACATCTGTTGCGCAGTGGTCTTAGCGTGGGACAACACGCGTAACTTGCTTTCTGAAGCCCCCTTGTCGGGAAATTGGCAACAACACATCAATGAATCACCATTATTTTCTTCGCAATGGGATGTATCGTGTGAAAACATGCTGCAATTTTTTTGTCATTTGTTAACATCTCACAAAAAGCAGATTCGAAGCTTTAACTGCCAATTCACACAGGAAAGGAAAAAAAAGTGAAAGGAAAGGGGGGGGAAACAAGTTGGTGTGGTGCATGTTAGGCAGAAATGGATACCTCTACATGTGGCTAGTTAGCTGTTTATTTCAGCAAGCTTGCTGCACATGATCAAGAAAGTACAGTAATATTAGGGCCATCACTACTCTCATTACAGAAGAGCACATCTATAAATCTGTGTTAAAAATGGAAATCAACATTTGATTTTCAGAATGAGATTTTCACTCTGGAGCGGAGTGTGCGCTGATATGAAACTTCCTGGCAGATTAAAACTGTGTGCTGGACCAAGACTCGAACTCGGGACCTTTGCCTTTCGCGGGCAAGTGCTCTACCAACTGAGGTACCCAAGCACGACTCACACCCTGTCCTCACAGCTTTACTTCCACCAGTACCTCATCTCCTACCTTCCAAACTTCACAGCAGCTCTCCTGCGAACCTTGCAGAACTAGCACTCCTAGAAGAAAGTCTGTTTACTGGTGGAAGTAAAGCTGTGAGAACGGGGCGTGAGTCGTGCTTGGGTAGCTCAGTTGGTAGAGCACTTGCCCACGAAAGGCAAAGGTCCCGAGTTCGAGTCTAGGTCTGGCACACAGTTTTAATCTGCTAGGAAGTTTCAACATTTGATTTTATTTTTGCTTTCTTCATTTTACTTTATGCTTACTGTTCGAAACACAACATTGTGACTAAAGTCCAAGCGTAAATACTATTCTGTATATTATGTCATCCCACAGTGGATACTAAGTGAAATCATCAACAAAAAATATGTGCTAGGATTATTTGGTGTGCAGAATGGTGTTTAAAATTTTAGGCAAATACTTAAATTGTTTAGATTGTGTGGAACAATTCAAGCCTTGTAAATGGTAGTGTATTGTCTTACAGATGTGATAAGAAGAGAGTCATATGGTTCCAAAGAAATTTTGTTTTGATTGTTCTGAAAGTGTATTGTATACATTAAAAAACAAAGCTGCAGAATTTTGTAAAAGTCACTAAAATGATGGTGACTTTGTAAGTTTTTCCCTTAAGCAAAAAAGAAATCTGGTTTTGAGGACATTATCCTGTATGAATGGACTTTTTTTCTGATGATGTAGAGTAAAGGATCTTGCAGTTTTTAAAAGTCGGATTACTCATTTCAAGATATCACATATAGGTATAAAAAGAAATGTAATAAAATTAGTACCAAGAAAAATCTGAAAAAGAAGTGATTCAAAGCGAAGCGATTGAAACTTTTGTTGCAAATGCAAAGAGTAAGTTCATCGGTTCATGCAAATAATATCTATATAGTTCAGTAAGTTTTTGAAACGAAAGCTGACTTATTTGAGGGAAAGTCCAGTCATTGTCTGCACTTACTGACTCATACTCTTTAATGCCTGCGATTAGTTTGAACGGTTCATTTAAATACATATGATAGTATTGTCTCATGTAATCAAATGGTAACTTCATACAGTGGACTCAAGTGTCAATTTTCATTGCAAAAAATCTTGTGGTACACTTATCAGGCTCTCGGGGGCTCACCATTCGTTCGTTAGGTACTGGGTTGCAGACACCAGGTTTTCTGACCTGGGGATTCATAAGTGCCACTAGTCCTCCGTCACTGTATGCTCTGGGCCTGCTTCAGTGACCATCGTATGGTATGGTGGTGGAACATTGTGTGCCACAGGGAATGGGACTCCTGGCTTGAGCACCTGAATTGTGATGAGTGTAAAAACCTCTATATATAAAAATAAAAAATTTAAAAAAATCTAAAGGTGTGCTGCATGCAGGTGAGACGCATGGCTGTTGATGTGGAACAGTCTTTAGTGGGCAACCTCTGGAGAAACTGCCACACCTCAGTTGGATAAGGCTTACTTAGGCTTGTGGGGCTCTGTCGAAGCAGACCTTTATCCCCCTAGTTGCTTGTGGGACCACGATGGTACCCTTAAAATTTTCTCCTCCTCCTCCCAGCCACCAGTAGGTACCAAGACCAATCAAACAAGAGGGATCATGTAGCCAATCCTCCTGACGAAGACATTAATTTAAAGACTTTTCCTAACAACAGAATGCATGCTGCTAGTCAGAATGTGTTTTTAATAGTAAAGAGGAAAGAGGGCAACTTTGACAAAGTTTCACCTTTCTTCCACCAAAAAGGTTTAGAGGGCATTGTCGGCATCTTAAAATCTGTCAGGCAACTTCACAAGGAGGAACTGTTGATTGAAAACAAGTGATAAACCTGCAGAAAGCAAAAAACCTTGGAGAATGTGCCACTGAAAGTGAGCTGTTTACCATCTTGAACAGCAGCTAAGGTGTTGTGACGAGGAGGGATCTGGTGGACATTCACGAAGATTAACTTAAAGCTGAATGGGGCCAAGAAGGCATTTTTAATGTCAAAAATATTATGAAAACGGTGGATTGTGATCTTGTTAAGATGACTTGTTTATACTTACTTCTCACAGCACCAAACTTCCAGAGCATGTCGAGCCAGGATTCCTTCACCTAAGTGTGCAACCCTATGTCCCCTAACTCATTATGCTGATTGAAATGCCAGCACTAAACACATATTACTCTTGAGTGTTAAGGAGAAGCCACTTTTGGCAAATGTAGAACGGCTTGTTAATTTCCTTTGAAGTGTTTGAATTGCTCTGGGGATCACCCTGTCTGGAGTACGGCCTGTAGCATATATCTTGAAGAACGGAAGGCTTATAAGAAATTAAAACTACGAAGCACGCCCCATATGGTGGGGCCAAAAAGATGTATAAAGCCATGGTGCCCCCCGGATTCACAACTTCCTTTGCTTCTGTTCTTGAACAGCCAATTCAAAAGACCAATATTGCTACACAAATGTGTTAGTGTCAGCACTGGTACCTATGTTTGTCAATGCCCTCGTGCTGCTGAAGTTATCTCGAAGCCCATCCCCCCCCCCCCCCTTCCCCCTCTACAGAACATTAGAAAAGACCGACGTTGCAGAGCTCCCTGCCCCTCAAAAGGTTCAGTCTGGTCCATCATCTCATGCTGCCACTACAAGTTATGTGGGTGTGGCTCCAAAGCCTCCCTAGGCAATAAAAGCAAAACATGAACCACTCAAGGAGGAGGGAAGTAATCAGTTTGATGATGTCAGTGTCACATCCCCTGATGTCTCTTACAGTTTATCTTTAGAGCCAATGGACCTTGATATCAGCCTGGGGCACTCATCTTGCCCCAAGAGTGTGCCTTCACCCACTACTAGTGGCACTGGGCTATCTTCCCTAGTGGAAGGACAGTGTGAAAGTGCTACTTCTGTGATAAACGTCCGCAGCTCGTGGTCTCGCGGTCACGTTCTCGCTTCCTCAGCACGGGGTCCCAGGTTCGATTCCCGGCGGGGTCAGGGATTTTCACCTGCCTCGAGATGACTGGGTGTTTGTGTTGTCCTTATCATTTCATCATCATTCCTGAAAGTGGCGAGTTTGGACCAAGCAAAGGTAGGGTCATAACACGGGCGCTGATCATCATCATCATCATCATCATCATCATCATCTGTGATAAACGGCTCCCAAACTGCACTGGAATGTTAATGGGTTCAGGACACACATGGAGGAACTGAAATACCTAGCAAAGGAATGTCTCCTATGTTTGTGTTTACAGGAAATCCTTTTAAAGTGTCTGATGCCCCTGTACTATGGGGCTATACTATTCATTGCAAGGATGACCCGACTGTGGAAGGGGCCAAGGGAAGGGTCGCTGTGCTTGTGAATAATGCGTGCTACTCCTTTGCTCTCCCTCTGGGTACTGACCTGCAGGCAGTTGCAGTTGAAGTTCATGTGTGTCAGAGAATCACTGTGTACTTGCTGTATTTACCTCTGCAAAATTTAATACTGTGTGACCCAGTGAGGGGCCAGTTGAACTTCAAATCCAACAGTTTTGAGTGTTACAACTGCCCTTTCTCTAGGTGGGAGCTGGATTCTGCATTGGCTGAGGCTCGTGATAATGCACCCAATCCGGACCAAATCTGTTACCGCATGCTTTGACATTCACCAGCAGCATCAAAGGAAATCTACACCAAATGTTTTATTTTGGCGTGGCAGACACCACGTCCCCAACATGCGGAGGGAGACAGTTTTGATACCTCTCCTCAAACAAGGTAAGGACTGAATATGTCCCAGTAGATACCAATGAGTCACCTTAATGAGCTGCATAGGAAAGAGCATGGACCAAATAGTTAATCATGGTCTTGTTAAGTCCTGAGTTGGTAATGTGTTGTCAGATCGTCCTGAGCAGGAGAATGGTCTTCCTCATGACAGTGTTTTAAGAGTTACTGTCTGTTCCGTTGTCATAAACATTATTATGTCTGTGGTAAGGAGTCCTGTAAAATTCTCCTTATTTGCACATGATTTTGCAATTTTCTGTTCCTCCTCCAGTATTTCAACAGTGACTCAGCATTTGGAAATTACAGTGTAGAGGTTAAAGCAGTGGGCTGGGGAGATGGTTTTCAGTTTTCTGCAGATAAGTGTGCATGTGCGCGTGCATGTATTTTAATAATTGTCATTGTATTTGCAGTGTATCTGGCTTTAATATGAGGAATGCTATTCTCACTTTTAAAGGCTCTGTGAGGTTTCTAAGCCTCATTTTTAACTCCAAATTGTCATAGTTACCACACATATAGGACCTGAAGGCAAAAGGGTCCAGAAGGCACTGAACATCTTGATGTGTCTTAACCACAGGTCCTTGGGAACAGACAGTGCACATCTGCTTCAGTTTCATAGGGCTTTCCAGTGATCATGGCTAGATTATGGGTACACAGGGTATTAGTCAGCAAGGCCTTCTTACAAGAAGATTATTGACACTACCCAACATGAGGGGATTAGGCTGGCCACAGGTGCCTACAGGACAAGCCTCATTCCCAGTCTCTGTGCTGAGGCTGGGGAACCACCACTTATCATCTGGTGGCAACTGCTCGTAGTGCATCAGGCATGTAGGTTCCTCACTACTCCCAGTTCACCTCCATACCACACCATTGCTCATCCAGTTACGGAACATCACTTTACCAATCGTCCATCAGCAACAAGGCCATGTGGGATCCTCTCGAAGTGTGAACTGGTGACACTTAGTGTGGAGCAAGTCCAACTCCAAATACAGGGTTTTCACCTCTTACCACCCAGGTTACTGCAGAGACCCAGAATGTTTTTAGGTTTAGTGCAGTACAGGAGAGGTTGCACTTCTCCATATGTTTTTAATACATTGTTTTATGACATTTTAGCTGAATACCATAGCTATGTAGCTGTATTTACTGATGGGTCTAAACAGGGAGTCTCCATTAGTTACTCTGTTGTTTTTGCTGATTATGTCCACAAGTTCAGACTGCCTCGTAAGTTTAGTGTATTCGACATGGAATTATACATGATCTTGCAGGCACTGGAGCAGATGAGATGTGTTCTGGGTGTTAAATTCCCTGTCTGATCTGATTCTCTGAGTTCCCTTCTCTCTTTATAGCACTTGTACACAGCAGATAAGGCAGTCCAGAATACCCCAGGGTGCCCACCTCTGCCCACAAAGGGTGCCAGAGTACGTGGATATTGCAGGGAATGAAGGGCAGATGTAGCAGCCAAGCAAGCATGTTGAGATCCTCAGTTAGTTCCACATGCCATCCCCCTGCATGTTATCACCTCACTGTTGAGGTACAGAGTCATGCATCAATGGGGGCAAGAGTGGCTGAAAGTGGCAGACAATTAGCTGCATCTAGTTAAGTCCAGAACACAGCCTTCGTGTACCCCCTTCCAGCTGCTATAATCGCAGGTTTGAATCCTGCCTCAGGCATGGATGTGTGTGATGTCCTTAGGTTAGTTAGGTTTAAGTAGTTCTAAGTCTAGGGGACATGACCTCAGTTGTTAAGTCCCATAGTGCTTAAAGCCATTTGAACCCCTTCCAGCGAAGCAGGTGTGATGAGGTACGCCTTACTCATCTGCACATAAGCCACGGCCCTACGAAATGTAGCTTCTTATTCCAGTGAGAGGACCCTCCAATGTGTGATGCTTGTAGTGTGCAGATCACTGTGCATCACATTTTAATGGACTGTATTTTATTTTCAGATCAGAGGACAGTGGCAGATTTTGCCAACAGATCAGATCTGTCCTGTATTTTATGTGACATTCAAATAAATGTATTGAGAATTTTAAGGTTTTGTGATATGTCCAACTTATTTCTTAAAACCTAGGGACACAATAATAATGTGTTAAAAGGGTGACTGCCTCACCCATGTTTTTGCTAAGTGCTCAGCAATTCTGATTTCCCTGTGGCATTATTTTAACTCCTCTGTTGTTTTATTTATATTTTAATCCCAGGTATATCACCTTCTTCACTTTTCTCTGTTGTTTTAATGTGTGTGAGATAGTGATTGTGTGGGTTTGTTGTGGGATTGCATGAGTGAGTACCATTTTGTAGTCTTACTCTTCACTGTGTGATATAATTTTTAGCCATTTTATCTACATTAATTTCTTGCCACTCAGCACCCATAAACTGAAACTTTTTTACCTTTTTAATGTATTATCCACTTTGTGGGATCAAATCACTTTCCTTCTTGCTTCTCATATAGGTTACAAATAATTGGAATCACATTCAGGTGTATTTCAAACCCACCCTCACAATACGTATAGATACTTCAGATGTCGTGAGATATGTTGAATGACGAAGGTCCTCCTTAATATAGACAATGAGTTTTTCTGTTGGTGAAAGGCATTTAAATATGGACTGAGTGACATTCTAGAACCCCTTTGGTGAAAAGAATAGCATTTACTCCATTGCTAATGCGCCTGTAGGAATTTAAACAGACTCTAGCAGTGTGACTTTGCTATTTTCATAAAAATGGCATTGGCAACAATATTGACAACAGTTTATTTTTGCACTTGACTCTATTGTCAGTGTGTTGTTGTTTTACATGTGGTGTTTTTGGGTTTAAGTGCTGTGCTTATTTTCACTTATTCAGTTAAATTCGCAGTGACGGGAGTGTGGAAGTTGTTTTCATGAAAATTAGCCTTCTTTGCTTCTGTAAGTAATACATATATTCTGCATCTACCAGGCAATTCTCTTTATATTATTGCTAATGTGAGGCTGGTTACAAAATTTTAAAAATGGTTTAGAACCCCTACTTTAACTGCTATTTGATGCTTTCCTTATTCATGCAAATATATTCTAGTAAGTATTTAATTATTTATTTCCAGGACAGTATTGTGTTATGAACATAAATCTGGTGCCCAGAAGCACTCAGGAAAATGTGAATGCAATACAGAATTCATGAGAATGCTAGAGAAAATTAAAAAGCTAATAGGTAGCTACTTTTTGTCAAAAGATAATCCATTATCAAATGTAAGTAACCATTCAACATTGTCAAAAGCAGAAACTTGTTCTGAGCAAGCACTTAAACTAACAGCATCTAATGTAGGCATTTTGCCATCTGATGAACGAGAGGTAAGCAAAGAAAAGTAATGAGTCTGCACCCAGTGATTGTGACTGGATTCCAAGTAGCTGAGGCCAATGGGTATATCCATTTAATAACCGTGATAGAGACAGAATTATTAGAAAGGATGTTTCAATTATTGACTTTCAAACAGTTTGTAGACAAAGTAGAAAATTTACCAAGCGTCATTTGTATTCCAAATGCTCTAATATCAAATTTGAAGTAAAAATAGATTGGTTGGTGTGGAATGACAGCCAGAAGAAACTCTTCTGTTGGTCATGCGTATTATTTCAGAATGATCCCGAAAAGCTTATTACATTTAGTTTAGCAAAACTAGATGAAGGCTTTGACTACAGGAAAACAAGTTGGAAAGGTCTTTACTCCATTCTTCATGTTCATGAGAGTAGTTTGTTGCATGAAAAGAATTATTTAGCTCAGAGATGTTATGAACAAAGTCTAATAGGTAGCAGTGTGCATTTTACATTCCAGAAACTATTGCTGAAAGAAAGAAGGACTTTTTGCATGAGCTTTTAAAAAGAATTATAGATGTTACTATTATCTTAGCCTCATGAAATCTGCCAAGGAGGGGAAACAGCCACCAATTAGGAGAGGCTTTTAATGGCAGTTCTTGCGGTTAAATTGACTTATTCTCTAAATATGACCCATTTTTAAGAGAATATACAATTTATGTGAAAAGCTGTCAAGAGAAACATGAAAAAATTGTGCACTGTTTATTTTGGAGAGCACAGAATGAGATTTTATCTTTGTGGGGGGATAATATATTTTAAAAAGCCTCAAACGAAAGACAGGCAGCTCTGTATTTTTATTATTATTAATATGTATTTGCAATGCTACTTCAGATGTGTCCAAAACCAAACAGAATATTCGGATTTTAAGGTGAAAATTCATGAGCGGTTTCACAAATATTTTGATTTTCAGAAAAAGACTGGTGATGCAATTGGTAATGTTATCATAGAGATATTTAACAAGCAATAACTTGATATACAGCACTGCCATGGTTAGTGCTTTGATAATGGATCAAATATGGTGGGTCAAATAAGAGGTGTGCAGGCAAAAATTAGAGACATTTATCTATGGGCATCATTTTCTCCTTGTGCAGCTCATATTCTGAACTTAGTAGGATTACATGCTACAAAAAGTAATAAAGTAGTAGGTACATTCTTCAGCTATCTGAACCAACTGTACAATTTCTTCAGTGTAAGCACACAAAGATGAGAAAGGTCATTAAAATGCACTGGCAATCGATCTCTTCATGGCTTGGCTGAAAGAAGATGGAGTTCAAGAACTGTGGCAGTGAAGCCTATAGCAGAAGAATTACCATAAGTAATGTAAGCTTTAAAATACACAAAATGTCCATGTAGTTTGTCTCATGATGGGATAACAGAAGTAAGTAGGCCAATCAGTTATTTCTTGAACTTTGAAATATTGATTCATTGTTTGGAGTGACATTTTAGACCATATAAACGTAAGAAGTTTGATTCCGCAGTTAATAGATATTTCCCTTGATACTGATATGAAAAAAGGATGTAAGAACTCTCTTGCCTTTCTTAAGCAGAGCTTTTAATGGCTACTTAAATTAAGATTGAGGCAGTTTTTTTTTTTCTTTCAAAAAAGAGAGGAAAGAAAAGGAAGATTTTCTTTGATGAATCCGAGTGGGGTAGTAGTAGAGTACCTGACACACTCCCAGATGAAACTTGGTAACAATCTCAGAGAGGTTTTTGATGTAATCATAGATGAGACTGTTTCACAGATGGCTTCTCACTAAGAATAAATGAGAAATATTTGTGCAACTTTTGAAGCTATTCTTAGAGTAAATACAAATTTGGATGATAGTGATATGATTACAAAATTAATTAGAACTAATCCTGATGATGTGAGTGATAATCTTATGAAAGAAATACAAATGTTTAAGTCAGTGAATGCACCTGCATTTCTGGATTTGACAAAGACAACAGAAAACAAAGGGCTTCCATTTCTTCGTCTAAATGAAATTTATAAGCTGAAGTTCCCCCCCCATGAACCATGGACCTTGCCGTTGGTGGGGAGGCTTGCGTGCCTCAGCGATACAGATGGCCGTACCGTAGGTGCAACCACAACGGAGGGGTATCTGTTGAGAGGCCAGACAAACGTGTGGTTCCTGAAGAGGGGCAGCAGCCTTTTCAGTAGTTGCAGGGGCAACAGCCTGGATGATTGACTGATCTGGCCTTGTAACATTAACCAAAACGGCCTTGCTGTGCTGGTACTGCGAACGGCTGAAAGCAAGGGGAAACTACAGCCGTAATTTTTCCCGAGGACATGCAGCTCTACTGTATGATTAAATGATGATGGCGTCCTCTTGGGTAAAATATTCCGGAGGTAAAATAGTCCCCCATTCGGATCTCCGGGCGGGGACTACTCAAGAGGACGTCGTTATCAGGAGAAAGAAAACTGGCGTTCTACGGATCGGAGCGTGGAATGTCAGATCACTTAATCGGGCAGGTAGGTTAGAAAATTTAAAAAGGGAGATGGATAGGTTAAAGTTAGATATAGTGGGAATTAGTGAAGTTCGGTGGCAGGAGGAACAAGACTTTTGGTCAGGTGATTACAGGGTTATAAATACAAAATCAAATAGGGGTAATGCAGGAGTAGGTTTAATAATGAATAAAAAAATAGGAGTGCGGGTTAGCTACTACAAACAGCATAGTGAACGCATTATTGTGGCCAAGATAGACACAAAGCCCATGCCTACTACAGTAGTACAAGTTTATATGCCAACTAGCTCTGCAGATGATGAAGAAATAGATGAAATGTATGACGAGATAAAAGAAATTATTCAGGTAGTGAAGGGAGACGAAAATTTAATAGTCATGGGTGACTGGAATTCGTCAGTAGGAAAAGGGAGAGAAGGAAACATAGTAGGTGAATATGGATTGGGGGGAAGGAATGAAAGAGGAAGCCGCCTTGTAGAATTTTGCACAGAGCATAACTTAATCATAGCTAACACTTGGTTCAAGAATCATGAAAGGAGGCTGTATACATGGAAGAAGCCTGGAGATACTGACAGGTTTCAGATAGATCATATAATGGTAAGACAGAGATTTAGGAACCAGGTTTTAAATTGTAAGACATTTCCTGGGGCAGATGTAGATTCTGACCACAATCTATTGGTTATGAACTGCAGATTGAAACTGAAGAAACTGCAAAAAGGTGGGAATTTAAGGAGATGGGACCTGGATAAACTGAAAGAACCAGAGGTTGTAGAGAGTTTCAGGGAGAGAATTAGGGAACAATTGACAGGAATGGGGGAAAGAAATACAGTAGAAGAAGAATGGGTAGCTCTGAGGGATGAAGTGGTGAAGGCAGCAGACGATCAAGTAGGTAAAAAGACGCGGGCTAATAGAAATCCTTGGGTAACAGAAGAAATATTGAATTTAATTGATGAAAGGAGAAAATATAAAAATGCAGTAAATGAAGCAGGCAAAAAGGAATACAAACGTCTCAAAAATGAAATCGACAGGAAGTGCAAAATGGCTAAGCAGGGATGGCTAGAGGACAAATGTAAGGATGTAGAGGCTTGTCTCACTAGGGGTAAGATAGATACTGCCTACAGGAAAATTAAAGAGACCTTTGGAGAGAAGAGAACCACTTGTACAAATATCAAGAGCTCAGATGGCAACCCAGTTCTAAGCAAAGAAGGGAAAGCAGAAAGGTGGAAGGAGTATATAGAGGGTCTGTACAAGGGCGATGTACTTGAGGACAATATTATGGAAATGGAAGAGGATGTAGATGAAGATGAAATGGGAGATAAGATACTGCGTGAAGAGTTTGACAGAGCACTGAAAGACCTGAGTCAAAACAAGGCCCCGGGAGTAGACAACATTCCATTAGAACTACTGATGGCCTCGGGAGAGCCTGTCATGACAAAACTCTACCATCTGGTGAGCACGATGTATGAGACAGGTGAAATACCCTCAGACTTTAAGAAGAATATAATAATTCCAATCCCAAAGAAAGCAGGTGTTGACAGATGTGAAAATTACCGAACAATCAGTTTAATAAGTCACAGCTGCAAAATACTAACACGAATTCTTTACAGACGAATGGAAAAGCTAGTAGAAGCCGACCTCGGGGAAGATCAGTTTGGATTCCGTAGAAATGTTGGAACACGTGAGGCAATACTGACCTTACGACTTATCTTGGAAGAAAGAGTAAGAAAAGGCAAACCTACGTTTCTAGCATTTGTAGACTTAGAGAAAGCTTTTGACAATGTTGACTGGAATACTCTCTTTCAAATTCTGAAGGTGGCAGGGGTAAAATACAGGGAGCGAAAGGCTATTTACAATTTGTACAGAAACCAGATGGCAGTTATAAGAGTCGAGGGGCATGAAAGGGAAGCAGTGGTTGGGAAAGGAGTGAGACAGGGTTGTAGCCTCTCCCCGATGTTATTCAATCTGTATATTGAGCAAGCAGTAAAGGAAACAAAAGAAAAATTCGGAGTAGGTATTAAAATTCATGGAGAAGAAGTAAAAACTTTGAGGTTCGCCGATGACATTGTAATTCTGTCAGAGACAGCAAAGGACTTGGAAGAGCAGTTGAACGGAATGGACAGTGTCTTGAAAGGAGGATATAAGATGAACATTAACAAAAGCAAAACGAGGATAATGGAATGTAGTCACATTAAGTCGGGTGATGCTGAGGGAATTAGATTAGGAAATGAGACACTAAAAGTAGTAAAGGAGTTTTGCTATTTAGGGAGTAAAATAACCGATGATGGTCGAAGTAGAGAGGATATAAAATGTAGACTGGCAATGGCAAGGAAAGCGTTTCTCAAGAAGAGAAATTTGTTAACATCGAATATAGATTTAGGTGTCAGGAAGTCGTTTCTGAAAGTATTTGTATGGAGTGTAGCCATGTATGGAAGTGAGACATGGACGATAACTAATTTGGACAAGAAGAGAATAGAAGCTTTTGAAATGTGGTGCTACAGAAGAATGCTGAAGATAAGGTGGGTAGATCACGTAACTAATGAGGAGGTATTGTATAGGATTGGGGAGAAGAGAAGTTTGTGGCACAACT
This sequence comes from Schistocerca cancellata, assembly GCF_023864275.1. Taxonomy (NCBI): domain Eukaryota; kingdom Metazoa; phylum Arthropoda; class Insecta; order Orthoptera; family Acrididae; genus Schistocerca; species Schistocerca cancellata. The sequence continues at coordinate 752,806,205 of NC_064629.1, read as the reverse complement.
TGACTAGAAGAAGGGATCGGTTGGTAGGACATGTTCTGAGGCATCGAGGGATCACAAATTTAGCATTGGAGGGCAGCGTGGAGGGTAAAAATCGTAGAGGGAGACCAAGAGATCAATACACTAAGCAGATTCAGAAGGATGTAGGTTGCAGTAGGTACTGGGAGATGAAGAAGCTTGCACAGGATAGAGTAGCATGGAGAGCTGCATCAAACCAGTCTCAGGACTGAAGACCACAACAACAACAACAAGCTGAAGTTACAATCCACATTTTCTGAACACTGAATTGCCCTCAGGATTATCATTACCCTCCCAATGGGTGTTGCTTCAGGTAAAAGAGGATTGTTGTTGTTGGTGGTGGTGGTGGTGTTGACCTAATGTTTGTATCTATTCAAATGTGGTACATTCTGTTAATAAATAAATTATTGACAGTACAAGCAGACCTTATTTACTGCTCTCCTGTAAAACAACATACAGCACCTATCAGTTGAGAAGGCTTTGGGGGTCCTCATAAACATTTGTCTAGGGGCCAAAGAATGCTAAAGGTGACTGGTGTTTGTGATGCATAAGAAATATATATTTGGGCAATTGTACCACAACTTGAAATCTTTTACAAGGAATAAATGTTAACAATTAGAAATCTTACGTTTGTTGTATATACCCCTTACCAATTTGGCAAAGACATTGTAGGCAAAATGAAAGTTGTAGCTATTTTTAAAATTTAATAATATTATCTTTTGTTTTCAGTTAACAAGTTTGGTGCTTCACCTTACAAGCCAACAGAATGAGTGTAAGAGAATGTGCAGCCATGTAGCATAAAAATTCCATACATCAGACAGTGTCATGTGCAGAAACCATGTGAAAAGTAATATTCTTTTTTTCTTAGTAAGTCAAAGAAATTGGTATAGGCATGTGTATTCAAATACAGAGATATGTAAACAGCAGAATATAGTGCTGCAGTCGGCAATGCCTATATAAGACAACAAGTGTCTGGCGCAATTGTTAGATCCATTACTGCTGTTGCAATGGCAGGTTACCAAGATTTAAGAGAGTTTGAATGTGGTGTTACAGTTGGTGCATGAGGAATGGGACACAGCATCTCCGAAGTAGCGATGAAGTGGGGATGTGATCAAGAAAGAATAACAGGCAGTCTCCAAAATGGCTTTTTATTTATTTAATTTATGACACATTTCACTGTTGCAGGAGCATCATCAGACATCTGGTTGAAAACAAGTTTCCTCAGTACACGTTGATGAGTTAGGAATCAGTTATAAAGCTACATTGTCTGTTAAATAAAGCAACTGGGAAACCATGACCCAAGTTGTGAAAAGAGTGCAAGCAAAGACAAACTCACAAGGTAAAAACACTTGAAGACCACTGGAAAATTTGCAGAAAGTCCTGCAATCACAATAAATGGCATGTCATCCAATAAAATATACAGGTCACATCCACCTATGGAAATAAATAAGAAATGTTTCAAGGTGAAGACCGGCATGTGGAACAAACGTAAGAATCCACGTAAATAAGTGTGGAGATAAAGGAACAAATATTCAGGGCTAAGAGACCTTGGCTCACAAAGTACGTGAGTAATATAAGGAATAAAATTGTACAAGATCACACATTAAGTTTATGCATACTCACTCTTAACACAGTGTAGGGCATGTTTACAACAGGCCAGGTTCATAAAGCATCCTCATGGCACACGTTATGGCTCGTACTACAGAGCTATTAATCAAAGTGACTGACACAGTACCAGATGGCACTCCCAAGGGGGAAAACAGAGAATGTTAACAGATTAATGATAAACTTAGGCCAATTATATAAGATAAAAACAAGGAAGCACAACTAAACAATACGAATGGATAAACAAAAGCCACATGTGCATAGACATTTATTTAGAAAGGAACATCATAGCTTCAAAGTAACCCTGGTTATGGAAGGCCAGCTGCAGGCCGGGCCTCTTAAAATAGACTCTTTTCAAAATTTCAGATTCTCTGAGGATGTTCATCTTCTTACCTTTTTTACAACATGCAAAATATTGAGATCATTTATGGGTGGTGGGTGATAGTGAGAAGTTTTCAAATGTTGCGCAAAGGGACAATATTTTTTAAGTTGTCCTTTTCTTTGTTAAAAGATGCTCACTGAAACAGGCTATAAAGGATCTCCCCATTTGGCCAATATAGTGTGTATAATTTTATATACTCCCAACACTGAGAAGGGGAAAGACTTAGGTTTCTCATAGTGAGGAAGCAGGAACTGCATTCCCACATTTCTAGAGAACACAGTTTGTACCTTAGTATACCTAAACAATTTGACCAACTCATAACAAAACGGACCCAAAAAGGGGATAGCTAAATGCACATTAGTGCCAACCAGTAATGTTTATGAACTTGTGGCCTTAAGTTCCACTGGTTCATATGTGATCATGCTGGCACTACTGGTACTTGTCTTTTTCACCAAAGAAAAGTGTATAATGATTAGAATTACAATGTCATCAGCAAACCTCAAAGTTTTTATTTCTCCTGTTTGAACATTAATTTCTTTTCCAAATTTTTCCTTTGTTTCCTTTACTGCTTGTGCAATGTACTGACAAAATCACATGATGGATAAGATACAACACTGGCTCATTCCCCTAACCATTGCTTCCCTCTCATACCCTTCAACTCTTACATCTGCTTTCTGTAAGTTACTTGCTAAGATATATTGTAGGGTCAGTATTGCCTTGCTTGTTCCTACCTTTTTACAGAATCCAAACTGATCTCCAAGATTGGCTTCTTCCACTCATTCCATTCTTCTGTAAATAATTGGGGACAATATTTAGCATCTATGATGTATTAAACTGACAGATCAGGAATATTCACAAATGTCTGCACCTGATTTTTTTGAAATGGGTATTGCTACATTTTTCATGAAGCTCAAGGGTATTTCCCTGTCTCATAGATCTTGCACACAATGTGAAAGAGTTTCATCATGGCTGGCTCTGCTAAGCGTCTCAGTAATTCTGATGGAATGTTGTTTTAACTTAGATCTTTCAGTGCTTTGTCAAATTCTTCTCTCAGCATGATATCTCTCATCTCATCCTCATTTACTACTTCTTCCCTTTAAATAGTAGTGTCTTAAAGTTCATTTGCTTTCTTTGACTAGTACTGACTTGCCACCTGAGCTTTTGCTATCCACATGTATACAGTTGCTTCTTTTCTCTCCAATGCTCTCTTTAATCATCCATAGACAGTATCTAAGTTTGTCTAGTTATACATGTTTGTACAGCCTTTTATTTGTTCCCTAACCAGTTCTTAGCCATTCTGCAAATGTTGCTTTCCAATCAGCAGCTAAAATTTTTCATACGAAATTCTTGCTGCCAACTATGTTTTGGCCACTTCCTGGTCTGTGAGATTGGCAGTTTTAGCTGTTCAAGCCTTATCAATGCAGAACAGTGAGGATTGTCATATAATGACTGTTCACTGTTGTAACATATCACTACTCTGTATAAAACTAGAATATTCCTGCTTGAAAGGATATCAGGCATAGCAGCAGATTGTATTGTCTAAACTGTACATTATTTCCACAAGGCAGCTGCTCATTATCTTCAGGTGCGACTATGGCTAGATGTTTTGGCTTACCAGTTTAGCACCAGTTTACTAGAAAAGCACAGGTGCTAGTTATACATGTGTGTACAGCCTTTTATTTGTTCCCTTTTCCGTGGGCAATTGACTTCCAAAGCAGCCTGTCAGGGTAGTGAGTCATGGACCCAAACAAATGTGCCCCAGCTCATCTTAGCTATCCTTGCTTTCATTTATCTCTCTGTGGCCATGAATTTCTTTGTTCCACTTAAACTAGTTCCCATGTTTTGCTTAGTTGAAAATGTGTCTATTAATTAAACTCTTAGAGATACATATTCTGACTGCTTCTTTAATTATGGAGTCCCAGTACATGGAGGCACATGGTGAAGATCTTCCTCATTTGTAATTCATGCCATGTCCTACAGCAATATACACTCCTGGAAATGGAAAAAAGAACACATTGACACTGGTGTGTCAGACCCACCATACTTGCTCCGGACACTGCGAGAGGGCTGTACAAGCAATGATCACATGCACGGCACAGCGGACACACCAGGAACCGCGGTGTTGGCCGTCGAATAGCGCTAGCTGCGCAGCATTTGTGCACCGCCGCCGTCAGTGTCAGCCAGTTTGCCGTGGCATACGGAGCTCCATCGCAGTCTTTAACACTGGTAGCATGCCGCGACAGCGTGGACGTGAACCGTATGTGCAGTTGACGGACTTTGAGCGAGGGCGTATAGTGGGCATGCGGGAGGCCGGGTGGACGTACCGCCGAATTGCTCAACACGTGGGGCGTGAGGTCTCCACAGTACATCGATGTTGTCGCCAGTGGTCGGCGGAAGGTGCACCTGCCCGTCGACCTGGGACCGGACCGCAGCGACGCACGGATGCACGCCAAGACCGTAGGATCCTACGCAGTGCCGTAGGGGACCGCACCGCCACTTCCCAGCAAATTAGGGACACTGTTGCTCCTGGGGTATCGGCGAGGACCATTCGCAACCGTCTCCATGAAGCTGGGCTACGGTCCCGCACACCGTTAGGCCGTCTTCCGCTCACGCCCCAACATCGTGCAGCCCGCCTCCAGTGGTGTCGCGACAGGCGTGAATGGAGGGACGAATGGAGACGTGTCGTCTTCAGCGATGAGAGTCGCTTCTGCCTTGGTGCCAATGATGGTCGTATGCGTGTTTGGCGCCGTGCAGGTGAGCGCCACAATCAGGACTGCATACGACCGAGGCACACAGGGCCAACACCCGGCATCATGGTGTGGGGAGCGATCTCCTACACTGGCCGTACACCACTGGTGATCGTCGAGGGGACACTGAATAGTGCACGGTACATCCAAACCGTCATCGAACCCATCGTTCTACCATTCCTAGACCGGCAAGGGAACTTGCTGTTCCAACAGGACAATGCACGTCCGCATGTATCCCGTGCCACCCAACGTGCTCTAGAAGGTGTAAGTCAACTACCCTGGCCAGCAAGATCTCCGGATCTGTCCCCCATTGAGCATGTTTGGGACTGGATGAAGCGTCGTCTCACGCGGTCTGCACGTCCAGCACGAACGCTGGTCCAGGTGGAAATGGCATGGCAAGCCGTTCCACAGGACTACATCCAGCATCTCTACGATCGTCTCCATGGGAGAATAGCAGCCTGCATTGCTGCAAAAGGTGGATATACACTGTACTAGTGCCGACATTGTGCATGCTCTGTTGCCTGTGTCTATGTGCCTGTGGTTTTGTCAGTGTGATCATGTGATGTATCTGACCCCAGGAATGTGTCAATAAAGTTTCCCCTTCCTGGGACAATGAATTCACGGTGTTCTTATTTGAATTTACAGGAGTGTATATTTAACCTGCGTTGCAGCACAAAAATCTTTTAGACTTAAAATTTGTGCATCATGATCTGAAAGGCCATTCACCATTCTGCTAACAGAATGCCCTTCTAGTAATGACGAATGAACAAAAATATTGTCTATGGTTGTTCTACTGTTCCCTTGCACTCTCGTTGGAAAGAATGCGGTTTGCATAAGATTATATGAATTAAGGAGGTCTACCAGCATCCTTTTCCTTGCACAATCACTTATACAATTTATATTGAAGTCACCACATATAACTAACTTTTTGTATTTCCTATAAAGTGAACCAAGAACCTCCTCTAGCGTTAGCAAAAACGTTGTGAAATCAGAGTCTGGGGGTCTATAAATAACAACAGTAAGAAGTGTGGACATGTCTCATGATGGGAAGGTTCTCAAACCCCTCCTTACCCACATCTCACCCCTTTGCTATACCCTCTGCAATGGAGGTAAGAACCTTAGTGCCCAGTGTTGAAATCATGCCATTCTCTTATGGGTGGTCAACGAAAATATTTCAGATGCACCGGTGCTCAGAATCGACATGGAATGGTGTCAGGAGGTGGTGGTGTAAAGGCATCAATGAAACCACCCTGTTCCTTGGGGCATTCATTTACACACATTTTACAATAAAAAATGACAGTTTGTAGTGGGATGTGCTATATAATGACATTCCTGACAACCTTTGAGACTGCTGACACCCCTACACACAATGCAACGCTTTTCTAAGGGCACTGTGATGTTACAACCATTTTCAATGTGGTGTCACCCCTTTGGGAGTGCAGTGTGAGCACAGTTGTTGCTTTGGTGTAGAGGATGGAACTGCTAAAGACCTCTCAAAACCATTTGATGAAATTTGAAGTTGACTGGGATGTAGGAAAGGGTGTTCATGCTTTTTCAGCCTTCCTGTGACACAATCATGGGTAAGTGTGGCACTGACACATGCATGAATTGAACAACAAAGGGTCTTAGAAACCCTTAGTTCAGCAACACTATTGGTGCCATTTAGGCAATTTTGTTGAGCACTTTAAAATGTGCTCATTCAGAGACCACCACTGATCAATTCCCAGTCACCTGCCGGCAGGCAACCCTTTTGACACCGTTTCACATTCTGCGTGCCTCCAAGCAGGTGCTAGAGCAGCAGCATAGCGCCACTCAGCTGAAGGGTGTCAAGAGAATCAGTCAAGGTTTATCTCTGTACAGGTAAATTTTTAAAGTGCTCAACAAAAGTGTTAGGGTGGCACCAATGGTGTTGCTGAACTGGAGGGTCTCAGAGGGACACTTTGCTTTTTTATCATGGACTTGTCAATACCACGTCCCCCACGATCATGCCAAAGGAGGGCTGAAAAAGCAGGAACTTCCTTTGCTGCTTCCGATCATGTTCAGACTTCATCAAATGATTTTAAATGGTCCCTATACCAGAACCACAATTGCTGTCGCACTACACTCCAAAGGTGTCAGATCATGTTCAACGGTGTTGCAGCCCTAAAATGCCCTTTGAAAATCATTTAATTGTTCAGGAGGTGTCAGCAATGTTAAAGGCTGTCAAGAACATCATTCTGCTGCACATCACACTGGAATCTGTCATTTTTGACCCCAAAGCATGCATAAGTGAATGCCACAAGGAACCTTGTGGTTTCATTGATGCCCTTGCACCACCTCCTGATGCCTTTTCATGTCTATTCTCAGCAGTGATGTGTCTGAAATACTTTCCTTGGTCACCCAAAAGAAAACCACTCGATTTCAATGGTGGACACCACAGTTCTGACCTCCATCACAGAGGCATCAAGACCAGATGTGAGATGTGGATAAGGATGGGCATGATGACATTCCCATCATGTGACTCATCCCTGGTGGCACTGGCCAGAATTGTGATGAAATTTGGTGCCAATGTGATGTCATTAATCTGCCTTACAATAATTCACCAAAATAAAGTTCAATAACGTATCTATACCAGCTCTCATTTACCATACACTGCTCCTGTGACAATTTGCTCCTAATGTGCACCACACTGTGGCAGTGTCAAAAACACTGAGTGTCAGCTAGGCCCATTTGCTTAAATCTTCACCTTTTTCAGTGATTGTGAATCTTCATATTTCCACTCTTTGCTTTGCTTCTTTGTCTTGGGGTCATAGTGATATATGCAGTACGCATCTATGATGATTAAGTGGCTAAAGAAGTCACCTGGATTGACCTGACACAACTGCAACATTACCACTGATGCTTTGGTTTGGCAGACTGTTGAATGGATGTGAGCAGTCACAGATAATGGCAGGTGGTAAACTTTGTCTCATTCAAAATTGTCATGCAAGATGTTGAAAACTGATTGATGATAGATTTTTACCTTTTACAGTATTGCCTCTCAATTGTGATATGTTGGCTTTTGAGTGCCATGGCCTCCAGTTCTCTTGCAGTGCCTGTATCTTCACAAACAGATGGTGTTTCACTTTTTTCTTCATGATTCGGACTTGTCTGACATCACTGGAAGTGTCTACACCACCTAAGCATGTGCCAAATGATGGTGCATTGTTGACACTTACACTTCCATCAATTTAGCATGAACTGTTCTGGTACGCAGAAAACAAGCTACCACACTATATTCCATTTTTTCAGTGGTTGTGTCATTTTGTTTGTCACCACTAGCAGTGTGCTATGGTTCTGTGGTGTGTAAATTTTTCATTGTGTTCCAGGACTGGAGAGATATGTAAGCAAACAGAAAATTAATTATATCACTTTATTTTTTGAGGTAGTACTCAAAATTTTATGACGACGCCCCATACATGTTAATCGTCATAAAGACATCACTTTACTATAGATGTGCATCATACCCAGACAAATTATATAAATATCTAGAAGACAATTACAGATACTTCATTTTGAGTTTGCAATTACTGGAAAGTAGTGACAGAAAGGTACTGTGTAACTGATCAAAGTGAAGTAGATTTCTGTTTCCGTTGCTATAACTCAATTGACACCTGCATGATTCTTTGACTATTTACATTTTTTGTTCCATAACTGGTTAAGAATTTCATTGGTCCTATATTTTTCTCTGCTACCAGGAATTTTATTTCATAATGGTACAATAACAAAATCCTGATAGTCTATGATTTTTATATTTTAGCTTGTTTGGTTCTTGAGGATTTTATTTTTCAGAATCTGCATGAATTAGAAATGCTACTTTCACTGTCTTTTAGTGGGTTGTTAGTGTAATTTTCTCTCATTTCTTTGCTAATAAGGTCTTAATTACTGTACTCTTTGAGCAATATACTACTAAATTTATTGACTTTAGCAAGCCCCATAAGTAAGAACAGAACTATTGTATATCTTAATTGTGTATAACTTGAAAACCGTAATTCATTCACCCACGTGGGAAACTTGCAATACAAAATCCACAGTAGATCAAATAATAATTAACTCTAATGAACAATGGAAAATATTATGAGAGGGATAGATTGCTTCTCACCATATAACAGAGAAGTTGAGTCACAGACAGACACAACAAAAATATTACTAAAACACACAAGCTTTCAGCTAGAAGGCCCTCTTCTGAAATAGACAACATGCTCACACATTCATGCAAATGCAGCTCACGCACACATGACCACTCTCACTGGCTGACGAGGCCAAACTGTGAGCAATTGTGTGTGATGGGAGAAGCAGTCTGAGTGGTGGGGATAAGGAGGAAGCTGGGGCAGGGATAGAGAGGGAGAGCAGGGGGATGGTAAAGTGACATTTGTGTGAACATGCGGGGATGAGGTGGAGAGAGAGAAGGGCATTTAGTTTTAGTCAGGAGGCTGGACAGAGGGTGGGGTTGCGGCAGAAAAGGAAAGAACTATGAAGACTGTGGGTGCACTTGTGGAATAGAAGGCTGTGGAGTGGCAGCAGGAAAGGGGTAGATGAGTGAAGGACAATGACTAACAAAGGTTGAGGCCAGGAGGGTTATGGGAATGTCGGATAAATTCCCACCTATGTGATTCAGAAAAGCTGATGTTGGTAGGAACAATCCAGATGACACAGGCTGTGAAGCAGTCATTAAAATGAAGAATTTTTGTGATGGGCAGCGTGCCCAGCAACTCGGTGGTCCAACTGTTTCTTGGTCACAATTTGTCATTGGCCATTTATGTGGACAGACGGCTTGTCAGTTGTCATGCCCATGTAGAACAAAGCACAGTGGTTGCAGCTTAGCTTGTAGATCACATCTACATCTACATCTACATTTATACTCCGCAAGCCACCCAACGGTGTGTGGCGGAGGGCACTTTACGTGCCACTGTCATTACCTCCCTTTCCTGTTCCAGTCGCGTATGGTTCGCGGGAAGAATGACTGTCTGAAAGCCTCTGTGCGCGCTCTAATCTCTCTAATTTTACATTCGTGATCTCCTCGGGAGGTATAAGTAGGGGGAATCAATATATTCGATACCTCATCCAGAAACGCACCCTCTCGAAACCTGGCGAGCAAGCTACACCGCGATGCAGAGCGCCTCTCTTGCAGAGTCTGCCACTTGAGTTTGTTAAACATCTCCGTAACGCTATCACGGTTACCAAATAACCCTGTGACGAAACGCGCCGCTCTTCTTTGGATCTTCTCTATCACATGACTGGTATCATAGGTAGCCCTGCCTTTGATGGGATAGGTTGTGCTTGTGGCCAGACTAGAGTAAGCAGTGGTGGGAGGATGCATGGAACAGGTCTTGCAACTAGGTATATTACAGGGATATGAGCTGTGAGGAAAGGTGTTGGGAGCAGGGCTTGTCTATGGATGGACAAGGATATTGTGTAGGTTCAGTGAGCAATGGAATATCACAGTGGGAGTGGTAGGAAGAATAGTGGGTAGGAAATTTCTGATTTCAGGGCATGATGAGAGGTAGTTGAAACTCTGGTGAGAATGTGATTCAGTTGCTCCAGGCCTGAGTGTTACTGAGTCACAAGGGGTATGTTCCTCTGTGGCCAGATGGTGGGACTTTGTGAGGTGGTGGGTGTTTGGAGAGATAAGGCATATGAGATCTGTTTCTGTACAAGATAGGGAGCATAATTATATTCTCTGAAGGCCTCATTCAGGCCCTGGGTATATTTCAAGAGGGACTGCTTGTCACTACATTTGTGATGGGCGTAGGTGGCTAGGCTGTATGGAAGAGACTTCTTGGTAAGGAATGGGTGACAGCTGTTGGCATGAAGGTATCACTGGTGGTGGGTAATTTTGATATGGATGGAGGTACTGCTGTAGCCATCTTTGAGGCAGAGGTCAACATCAGAAAAGATGGCTTGTTGGGTTAAGGAGAACCAGCTGAAGTGAATGGGGGAGAAGGTGTTGAGGTTCTGAAGGAATGTGGATAGGGTATCCTCACCCTCAATCCAGATCACAAACATCTCATCAATGAATCTGTGGCATAGAGCGCCATAAATATCGATATTTGTTCAGTGCGTAAGTGTGCTATCTTTGAGGAGAGGGCTTTGGGGAGGATGTTGGATGCTAACGGCAGTTAGCCTCCGGACTTGTATCTGTGTAGAAGCTAAGTGTGAATAAATCTGTATCTGAGAGAATTCTAGTTGTTTACCTACAACTATTCCATATTCCCTCACTGTTGACCCCATTTTTTGTGTAATAGCGTCCGAGTTACCGCCCGAAGGTTATTTACACGCCTACCGCGTCGGGTTTCTCCGCAATCGCAAGGGCCTTTGTTCAGCTCCAGACAATGGCCTTTAAGCACTCACCACCGCCCAGATTTCAGCAACATCTCTCCATCACTCCTGCCATCGTAGTGGACATGGCGCAAGAATCCTTCAGCCAGAACATGCAGTGGAATTCATCGAGTGCCGCCAGTTTCTTCCAACAACCAACGGTCGTGGACTCTGGCTTTGTTAGCCTAGACCTTCCCACGTGTTCTCCACAGAGTGTTAGTCGGAACATTCCTACTCCTGTGTCGAACGCACAATTCGATACAGTTCGTGGCGTCGAGCAAGGTTTTGCTACTTTGGAAAACCCAGTAGTAAATTCAAACTCGAATCAGTTCCCGCCACGTGTGTATCCTTCCGCGCCGGCTAGTCAACAGGTGTTCAGTGCTCACCAAACAGCAAATATCACACCGAGTGTGCATCCTAGTGGACGTGTGTGGGATCCTTGTGTTGCTTCTAATCAAGTCAACAATTCTGTGCTGGACAGTAATTACTCCGACATCTACAACCAGCCCCACCACTCACGGTCGAGTTAATACTGTGTGCATAACGGACATTCACCGGCGCACTTAAGTACTTGTGGCTTCTCTCCGAGCTACCACGTCAATGAGAATGCACATTTTGACTACGATCCTCACACTGTTCTCAGCCCCCCCGCCCCCCGACGTCAAGTGAATTTCATGATTCCCGCATTACGGGATGCCAATAATTCGGACTCGCTATCTTCTGCATGCTCTACTTCCGTCCGAAGTAATAGGCGCACCTCCGCAGTGACTGCAGTGCTGAATCTGCCAAAACTACCAGACTTCAAACCCACTCACCCGTACTTCTGGTTTAACCTGGTTGAGCAAACATTCAATGTCTGTGCTTTGGACGACGACGCACGCTTCGCCTGCCTCATGAACCATCTTCATGACCGCATAGATTTAATTTACGATCTGGTCAAAGCACCCCCCCCAGCAGGGAAGTATGCTGTGGTGAAACAGACGATACTGGAGTGCGTCTCTAAAACCAGGAGAGAAAATGTGCGATAGCTCATCTACGAAGAGCGTCTCGGCGACAGGTCTCCGTCCCAGCTGTGGTGGTGCATCTGTCTTCTCATCGATGAGCAAGTTATGCCTGATGACATGCTCGCAGAAATCTGGACTGAAAAGCTGCCTTTGCCTGTCCAGACTGCAATCTCTGCGTATGAAGATAGGCCAGTAAATGAATGTTTACGCGCTGCCGACCGAGCATACTCCGCCAGGCAACGTGAGCTCCGTGCACTGCATTCTGGACGTAACCGCACTAAGACGCTTTCTGACGCCACACCCTTGTCTGGTGCTGCTAATAACAAGTTTGTTAAACTAGCCGCCCTGCCTGCACCTTCAACTCCCCGCAACGACAGTGCATCGGCCTCTGTGGAAGACTCTGGGGCACATACTCCGTCACCTAGCAACTACCCACAGGAGCACAGGCCCGCTCAACCTTACTGTTTCTTCCTCGCGAGATTCGGGGAGCAAGCTCGCAAATGCCAGTCACCGTGTTCTTACCCAAACTCCAACTGCAGGTAGGCTACGGTGCCACCTCCTACGATGTAAACAATGGGCACCATCCCACGTTGCACTCCGTTTCGGACAACAACAGTAAGTGTGGTCAAGTCTATGTTCGCAATTTACGATCAGGTGTATGTTTTCTGGTAGACACTGGCGCAGACGTCTCTTTGCTGCCGGTTCGCCTAGCAACCAATAAAGTGCAACCACACAAAACAGTACTTCATGCAGTGAACTTGTCTACCCTACAGTGCTCGGGTTCCACTTTGTATACAGTGAAACTTTCGCCCGAGTGCAAGCTGGAGTGGATGTTTCTAGTGTCAACAATTGAAGAACCTGTTCTCGGAATTGATTTCCTCAAGCACTATCAGTTATCACTAGATTTTGTGCAAAATACTGTGTTTTACCCCCTCCTTAACAAACATATTCCTTTCGCTCCGCCAAGTGACAGTTCGGCAAACACCAAACGTGTGCTGTGCTAAGAAGTGTGTAAACCTATCCTTGGAGCTGCAATCTTGGACAAACAAGTGGCTAGTGGAGTGCGCCAAGTCTTCGAAGTTGCGGATGGAATGAACGGAAATGCTGCTGCATCTCTGCAACATACACCACGAGTTGGCCTCCACACAACAATGCCTCGCGGCACTACAAGCAGACGACTCGTCGGATACAGACAAGGTCAGTCTGTGACAATCTGGTGTTCCCGTGCCCGCGCACATTAACAACAATGTTGTGAACCCTGTAAACTGTGTCAGCACCCCCTTTTGTAATGATAGTGTATGCCCGAGTGCTCATGCTCCTTGCGTTCTGAATGGACAATTAACTTGCCAAGCTCGTGGCAATGAACTACGGCCATCTGTTGTTCGGCCATGCCCACTCGTGCCTACAGCGCTCGTAGCAGCACGGCCCACTACCAAGAACCAGTGTACCAACTTCGCCCATGTTAACACGCGTGCGGCCTTTACGCAGCCTACGAGCAGTTGGCACACCTGTATTTCCGTGCCCTCAGCGCCACAGCTTTGCCCATCCACAACTGCCTGCTCCGCTTCACGGACATCTGACTGTCATGTCGCGCCACGTATTGCAGTGGTCACTAATGGCACAGTTCATCGGTTACGTCTAACCGATGGGCCGCCCATATCGCAATGCCCATGCCGCCTCAAGCCGGAATTTATGAAAATTGCAAAAGAACAATTGGGTGATCTATTACAAAAGGGAATAATTGAACCTTCTTCCAGTTGCTGGGCTAATCCTATCCTGTCTGACCAAAAGAAAGACAGTACTTGGCGTATGGTCGGAGACTATAGGCGTTTAAATGCCCGCACCATCATTGATAAATATCCGGTCCCACACATTGCAGACTTCAATCATGCACTCGCAGGTGCAAAGTACTTCTCTGTTTTGGATTGTAAGCAGCATTTCATCAGATTCCTATGGCTCCGGAGGATATTGAAAAGACTGCCATAACCCCTCCCTTCGGGCTGTTCCAATACAAATTTATGCCGTTTGGGTTGAAAAACGCCCCCCAAACGTGGCAACATTTCATCAATCAAACTTTATCCCATCTAGACTTTTGTTTCGTATACATGGACGACATATTGGTTTTTGCTTCTACTTTGGAACAGAGTGATGACCGTGTTCAAGTCGTGACAGATATTTTAGCAGCCGCTGGTATTGAACTGAACAATAAAAAGACTCAATTGCACCAGTCATCCGTCACATTACTAAGTTATGTTGTGTCATCGGACGGTCTGACACCACCACAGGACAAGATCAAGCCTGTTCTCGAGATGCGACGCCCTCAGACCTATAGGGAATTACGCACGTTCATCGGAACAGTTAATTATTACCAAAAACATTTGCCAACCGCTTCTGCGGTGCAGGCTCCTCTCACAGATGCTCTCGCTGGCCCACAAACTTCTGGCACCCGCCAGGTACCATGGACACCAGACATGGACAAGGCATTTAACGAACTCAAACAGCTGTTGGCCTCCGCTGTCACTATTGCTCACCCACGTGTGGACGCCACAATGTTTATCACTACTGACGCTAGTGACAATGCTATCGGCGCAGTACTGAGTCAGACATACAATGATGTTACGACCCCCTGCAGTTTTTCTCAAAAAAGCTAAACAACGTGCAGAAGAAATACTCAGCATTCAACAAAGAATTACTTGCAGTTTACGAGGCCATAAGACACTTCAGAACTGATGTTGAGGGACGAGATTTCTATGTGCTCACTGATCACAAGCCGTTGGTTCCTGCCATAAAAAATCCTGCGGCTGATCCGCCCCCACGACGCTTTCGTCACATCGATTACATCTTGCAATTTACAAATGACATTCGCTACATCCGAGGAGCAGACAATCTGGTTGCTGATTTTCTCTTGCGTGTTGGTGCTGTCACAACCTTAATTGACCTAACGGACCTACCTCGGTTGCAATCGGCAGACCCCGATACCATGCAGTTAATTTCGGACCACAGCTCCTCTCTCCAACCGGTACGCTCTACTTTCCCTGGCATATCTGACTTAGTGTGGTGTGATGAATCGACTGGTATGTTGCGGCCATTCATTCCTAAGCCCCTTCAACACCAGGTCTTTGACAAACTACACACATTAGCACATCCCGGTGTCAAAGCTTCCACCCGTCTAGTAGCTGAACGGTTTGTCTGGAGAGACATGCGCCGCGACTGTCAGTCTTGGGCAAGGGCATGCATGATGTGTCAACAGAACAAAGTTTCCAGGCACACTTCCCCACTCCTTGGCTGTTTTGCCCAACCGCCAGGCCGGTTTCACCATGTTCATGTCGACCTCGTAGGCCCTTTGCCCCCCTTCGAGGGTTTCCATTACTTGTTTACAGCTATTGACAGGATGACTCGGTGGGCTGAGGCTGTGCCTATTCCGAACATTACCTCTGAGACAGTAAGTCGAGCATTCTTAGATTCGTGGATCTCTAGATTTGGCTCACCTGTTTACCTCACCACTGACCAGGGGCGACAATTTGAGTCTTCAGTTTTCTCTGACCTATGTAAAATGTGTGGTATTGTCAAAATTCATATTTCTGCATACCACCCCCAAAGCAATGGGCTTGTCGAGTGATGGCATTACACCTTAAAGTCTGCCCTGCGTTGCCATGACTCACTACGGACAGAGGCACTGCCCTTCATGCTTCTTGGCCTTCGTGCGACTTTCAAGGAAGACCTCAAGGGTTCCGTAGCCAAGTTTGTGTATGGCCAACCTCTGGTTTTGCCTGGAGAATTAGTCACTCCCACCCCACTTCTTTGGCCCTATGAACTCCCTTCACTTCTCGAGCGGGTGCGCTTGCACTGCAGCAAAATTCAGCCACCACCTCCGGCTGCTCATACACCTCTGTGCATGTACGTACCGTGCACGCTAGACTCTTGTGAGTACGTGTTTCTCAGAGACGACCCAGTCAAAGCCCCACTTCAGTCGCCCTACATAGGTCCTTACAAGGTCATCAAACGCTCTGAGAATAACATGGATCTTCTTATAAAAGACTCTGTAACCACGGTCTCACTCAACTGAGTGAAACCAGCTTTCATTGAGCCTCAGGTGAACCTCCCTGATTCTGCCCCTAATTCTCCCACTCCTGCTTCGAGCGGCCATCCATCTTCCCATACCATGCATTCGGGTATTGATTCTCCACAGCGTGCTTCTCTGCCGAGCACTGCTCCTTCTCTGCGTTCATCTAATTCGAGTGGCCAATCTTTTCGGGGCTTCACTCCTCACAGTTCTCGCAGTCGAACTGTCAACCACTTGGATTCTACCATTGTGTTACCATCTTCGTGTGACAGCTCTTTGTCACACCGTTCAAGCCACGCTGGCTCCTCGTTGCCTTCGGTCACGCTCCATCGTCTGTCAGCTGATCGCCCGAGGTTGTCTCCTGCGCAGTCCAGTGCACCTGCCATCCCCCTCTTAGCAGATGCTTCCCCCTGCCATGGCTTTCCCACACCTCCCTGCCTCCCTACCATTGCTCGTACAGGTGCCACCCAAGAATTCACAACACATGTACACCCTGATGACATACAAAAATTATCTGTTGTCGTAGATGGCGATACGGTGTGTGTGGTACTCGTGTGTGACAATGTTGAGGGAGGAAGTGCAGAATCTCATGTGGTGCGCCGCTTTAAATTGAGCAGAAGTGCTGCGTGTGGCAATTTGCGTGCCTTTGTTAAGCCTTCTGGCAAGGTGATTCTCCGCCTGCCGGCTGACGAAGTGCTTCACCTCCACTCCAGGACGGGACGTCGTCTTCAGCCGCCGGCGTCGCTTGCTGACTTCGCCGTCGACGTATCGGGTTTCACCCCCCAGTCTCCTACCAGTCGACCGCTTCTGCCTGATGCATAAGAACTGTATGTTACCTTTCTAACTTCTCACCCCCCCCCCCCCCCCCATTCACAGGGATGTACTCCATACTGTGCGGGGGGGCTATGTGGCATAGAGCGCCATAAATATCGATATTTGTTCAGTGCGTAAGTGTGCTATCTTTGAGAAGAGGGCTTTGGGGAGGATGTTGGATGCTAACGGCAGTTAACCTCTGGACTTGTATCTGTGTAGAAGCTAAGTGTGAATAAATCTGTATCTGAGAGAATTCTGGTTGTTTACCTACAACTATTCCATATTCCCTCAAATCTAAACCAGGTGAGGGTTTGGGATTCTGGGTGTTTAGGAATGATTCCTCCAGATCACCCAAGAATGGGTTGGAATAGGATGGTGCTATGTGGGCACCAATAGCTGTACCCCAGATTTGTTTGTAGATGATTTCTTCAAAGGAGAAAAAGGAGAAGTAATTGTGTGAGAGATGTATCTGGTCATGGTGACCAGGAAGGAGGTTGTAGGTTTGTTTGGAATCAGTTGGGTACTGGAAAGGTAGTTTCCAATAGTGGCTAGCCCATGGGCATTAGGGATGTTAGTATAAAGGGAGAGGCATCAGCTGGTATCTTTTATACAGGAGGGTAGATTTAAGGTAATAGGCTTAAGGTGTTGGTCTACTAGAGCAGAGATTCTCTCAGTGGGGGCACAGTAATTGGCCACAATGTGGCATTCTGGCTGGTTGAGTTTATCAACTTTATAAAGCATGTAGAAGGTAGGAGAGTGGGGAATGGTAGGATGGTAGGTGTAAGGGGAGAGATGGACTCTGGGAAGAGGTTCTGGGAGGGGACTGATGATCTGAAGAGGGCAGTGGTCATGTTTGTGTGAGCTACATTTGCGTGAATGTGTCTATTTCAGAAGAAGGCTTTCTGCTTGAATCCTTATGTTTTTAGTTGCCTTTTTGTTGTGCCTGTCTGCAACTCAATTTCTCTGCTATATGGTGAGTAGCAATCTATCCTTTCCACAATATTGTCAACAACATTACAAAGCAGAAATAGTAAGGATTGTACTTGGAGACCACTATGCACAAACCATAAGCTTCAATATTGAAAGTTATAAGGCCAATAAACTGGCAAGCATTCATGAGAGCAGGTTTTACAGTGTTCAGAAAATTTAAATATTTAGAAACTATTTAAAAACAGAATCATGATAGCAAATTTATGGTACTGGAAATATAGTTGACAAGTTTAAGATCTTTATAGATACAATTAAATATCATTTTGATGTAGCATTTCCACTTACAACTAGGAGGTCAAAACAAAAAAAAAAAAAAAAAAAAAAAAGATCATTACAGGCATTAGAAAATCAGTCACAGAAATGATTCCTTTATAGAATAAGTAAAATGTGTCCCACAACATCTGAATTTGATAGGTATTTTAAAAACTGTGAAGCAATACTCAGAAAGGTAATACAAAATGCTGAAATGATGGAAAATGACAGCTACGTGAGAAATATAGCCAGTAAAATGAAAGCAGTTTGTAATATTGTAGAGAAAGAAACAGGAAGCAACAGAACTAAAATTAGTAACAGACAGTTGAATAACAATTCACAAACTATCAGCAAACCAAATGATGCAACTAATATGTTTGACAGTTATTTTGTGTATGCTGCAGAAAATTTTGTAGAGCAAAATGTCACTCATAAACATCACACACAAATGACATCAACAATTGATGAGGTAGATAACACAATATTTCTCATGTCAATTAATATACAAAAATTACAGCAAGAAATTAAGCTTATAAAATCAAAACACTCATCAGGAATAGATAACATAGTATATATTGTAGTAAAACAAATTGTAGACTTAATTTCTGAACCACTGACCTATCTTGTGGACCTGCCCTTGTCAACTGATAACTTTCCAACATGCTTTAAAATTGCTGAAGTGAAACCACTATACAAATAAGGAACTCAGTAAGAGGTGTCAAACTACAGATCTGTTTCTTTACTGTCTGTATTTTCAAAAATTCTAGAGAAACTTCTTTACAAAAATTGTCTAATTTCATAAATAAATGTAATACACTAATAGAATCATAACATGGTTTTAGGAAAAATCACTTGACTGAAACAGCAACCTTCTCTTTCAGGTGGTAAAGGGTACAGCAATCAAGTCAAAAATGCTGCTGTGCTCTTTACTGATTGAAATGTGTACAGTCACTGAGCACAAATGTTTGCCTATGGAATCAAACCTGACAAAACCTTTTCTTTTATGTATGAAATGCTGCAAGCACTAAATAGGAAGGAACTTACCCTGAACATATTCTGAGACTTATCTGAAGCATTTGATACAATCAGCTATGATAAATTACTTGGTAAGATTCAGAATTGGGGTTTTAGTGGAGAGCACAGAACTTGATTAAATCATACTTCTATATATATATATATAAAATAAAAAAAACAGCTCACAGAGATAACACATGAACTAAATGGGGCAGTCAGTATCCATCAGTCAGATTTATTATTGGTCAAACATGGAGTTCCACTTTGGGTCCACTACTATTCTTACCATATGTAAATGTACCAGTTTGTAGATGACACCAGCATCTTAATTGCATTAAGTGATAAATAATCCTTTGAAAACAACTTTAAGGCCATCACAAAGAGTATAGTAGACTTGAGTAAATGGGACAAAAAATCAGAAAAACATAAAGTAAAAAATTTCTCGGTATATGGATGCAACACAACATGAAATGGGATACACATGTAGACTGCATAAACAGAAAACTGAGCAAAACATGTTTTGTAGTAAGAGTACTAAGGAACTGTATATCATATAATAATCTCAGGACCATATATTTTGTTTATGTTCACTTAATATTTAAATATGATGTAATATTTTGAGGAAATTGTGGAGCAAGTTTGAGATCATTTAGATTACAGAAAAAGGTTATTAGACTAATGGAAGAGGTAATCAAAAATTATCATGCAAGCCACAATTAAAAAAAAATACTACCACTTCCTTGGCTTTAGATAGTGTAAAATGTAATTATTATAAAAGAAAAATTAATCAGTAGCAGTTGATGCATCACTCATAATTATTTTGTACACAGCTACCTTAAAAGACAAATAACAATGCATTACCAAAATCCACAAAAATAATAATAGATAGAAACAATTTCAAGTCAACAGTGAAGGTTTACTTAGTGAATCGCTACTTCTATACAGTATCCAGAGAAACAAACCTCCAGCACCAATTAAGACTGTTTTGTAAAGTGATTACACTAATAGGACACATTCTGAGACATCAAGTGATCATCAGTTAATACTGGAGGGAAGTGTGAAGAGTAAAAATCATGAAGGAAGACCACAAAATGAATACAGGAAGCAGATTCAGAAGAATGTAGGTTGCAGCAGTTATTTGGAGATGAAGAGGTTGCACAGGATAGGTTAGCATGGAGAGCTGAATCAGACCAGTCTTCAGACTAAAGACCACAACAGTAATATAGAATAATAAAATACAATGTAATATAACCTTTCGCTAAACTGATGTACATAAAAATTTCAAGGAATGTGTACACCAATTAAGAAATGGTCCAATACCTTTCGTATGTTGTACAGTCCTAAATTCACAAAACCAATAAATGAATAAAATTGATCTATGAAACTGCTACCTATTTACTGTATTTTAATACCTAATAAAAGTGAAGAAATATGTATGACGTTGTTGTGGTTGTTGATGATGACGATGAAGAAGAAGAAGAAAAATAATTGAGGAATTTATTTCCACATTCCACAAATACATTTTAAAAAGATACCAGATTGTATACAAATAGTAAATACCTTGCTGAGAAGCACTGCAAAGTATTATGTGTCAGAGTTGGATATTTTGGCCCACTCTACCTCCTTCAAAATTGGTCAAGCCATCACTACACTGATTTTGTCTTTGGAATGGAGATGTTCAGATTGTATTCTCTGGTTATTGTGGGTTATTTTCATTCTGACTAACAGTTACTTGGTCTTCAGCAAAGAGCAATGCATGAACATCTACATTAGGAATTTTAAAGTGTTTTATTGTCTGTAACCAAAGTTTGCTTACATCACTGCTGCTGTAGCAGTTCTTAAGTTAAGTTCTGTCAAAGTTGTTTGTGCACTGTTATACAGTTATTAAATTTAGTAGTTTTCAATGGTGACTCATGCTGTTTATGGTGAAATAACAATTTAATAAACTTCTGGAAACACCATGCCTGATGGATTGCTCCCTGTTGAACTGGAAACATGAGTTAACAGCAGAGGAGGGATGTGTAGGGTAATTGAGGTGGACTTGTCACTATCTCTTTTTGGAAAGGAATCTGATATTACTATATAGTGCAAATAGCCAAAAATATAGGAAGACAGATATTGAAGAAATTACAATTATGTATTAATACCTTCAGGTGCTGACGGACATTGATATATATCAACGAGGACAGGTGAAAATGTGTGCCCCGACTGGGGCTCGAACCCGGAATCTCCTCCTTACATGGCAGACACTCTATCCATCTGAGCCACTGAGGGCACAGAGGCTAGTGCGACAGCAGGAACTATTTCATGCCCACTTCCCGCGAGACCCACGTTCTCACCTTACATGTCCACACACTACATTCATAGTGTCCCTACCCAACACACTCATTATTCATGGAAGACGTTCTTACCGAGTCCCGTAAGAATTCAGGTAATATATGTGCATCCACACAGAAGAGGAAGGTCATGGCTGGTATTGCCAGAACTATAGTGGCTATGTACACAAAAAACAGTATTCCATTTGCATCCATAGACGTATCACAACACTGCACTGAACAGATATTTGAATGTTGTGCAGCGGTAGTTGAATTTAGTGAAACTAAACTTCTAATTGTTGTTGTTTATAGGTCCCCTAACTCTGACTTCTGCTCAAGCTAGAGAGGATTCTTGATTCACTTTGTAGGAAGTGCCAAAAACTAGTTATATGTGGTGACTTCAATATAAATTTTGTATATGATGATGCAAGAAAAATTATGTTGATAGATCTCCTAAATTCATATGATCTGATGCAGACTGTGTTTTTTTCTAACTAGGGTGCAGGGGAACAGTAGCACAGCCATAGACAATATTTTTATTCATTCTTCATTACTAGATGGGCATTCTGTTAGCAAAAGCGTGAATGGCCTTTCAGACCATGATGCACAAATTTTAACACTAAAAGGCTTTTGTACTCAACCTAAGGTCATATTTAATTACAAACTATGTAGGAAAGTTAATCCAACAGCAATAGAGAGTTTTTTAAACCTTTACAAGGAACAAGAGTGGCAGGATGTTTATAGTGCCTATAACGTAGATGATAAATACAATGCTTTCCTTAACACATTTCTCATGATCTTTGAGAGTTGCTTTCCATTAGAACACTCTAAATGGGGTACTAGCAGTAATGGACAGCACAGGTGGCTGACTAGTGGGATAAGGATATCATGTAGAACAAAGCGGGAATTATATCAAAATGTTAGAAGTAGTCACAATCAAGCTACAGTAGCCCATTCAAAAAGTATTGTAAGGTGCTTAAAAATGGTATCAGGAAGGCAAAGAGTATGTGGTATACAAAGAGAATAGCTAATTCACAGGATAAAATTAAAACCATATGGTCAGTTGTGAAGGATGTGTCTGGTCAGCAGCACAAGGTCGACGATATAAAGTCAGTTCACAGTAAAACATTTCTTTTACTGAAAAATCAGATATGTGTACAGTATTTAATAATCATTTTCTGAGCATTGCTGGTGAATTAAATAAAAACTTAGTTTCTACAGGAATTCATATAACCTTCTTGGCAAATGCCTTTCCGAGATTGACATCTGAAATACTCCTCTGTGATACAGACAAGAGGGAGATTGAGTCAATAATTAAATCACTGAAGACTACCGTAAGGACTCTCATGGTTATAATGGAGTGTCTAGCAGAATATTAAAGTACTGTGCTGCACGTGATAGCCCTGTATTTAGCCATATTTGTAATTTTTCCTTTAGGAATGGTCAGTTTCCTGAGTGATTAAAGAACTCAGTAGTAAAGCCGCTTTATAAAAAGGTAGAAAGGGATAATGTAGATAATTTTAGACCTATTTTTATGCCATCAGTGTTTGCAAAAGTTATTGAAAAGGTTGTGTGTGTAAGAATAATTGACCCTTTTATATCACGCGATTTGCTATTAAAAATGTACAGTTCGAGTTTAGAAGTCATTTAACAACTGAAAATGCTATATTCTCTTTTCTCTATGAGGTACTGGATGGGGTAAACCAAAGGTTTCGACTGCTTGGCATATTTTTTGATTTAACTAAGGCATTTGATTGTGTTGATCACAAAATATTGCTCCAGAAGTTTGACCATTACGGAATACGGGGAGAAGCTCACAATTGGTTCACCTCTTACTTTAGCAACAGGCAACAGAAGGTCATTATTCACAATGTTGATAACAGCTTTGATGTGGGATATGAGTGGGGTACTGTCAAGTGGGGGGGGGGGGGGGGGGGGTGCCCTGAAGATCAGTTGTGGGACCACTCCTATTCCTTATTTATATGAATGATATGTCCCCTAGTATTATGGGTAACTCTAAAATATTTCTGTTTGCTGATGACACTAGCTTGGATTTCTCGACCTCCGCTATTGGGTGGAGAAATGTAGGGACCCCCTGAATAGGTCAGGCATGCACTACACGCCGGAAGCGGCTACAAGGGTAGTGGAGTACGTGTGGAGCGCACATGGGGGTTTTTTAGGTTAGAGAATCCCCTCCCTAGGCCCGACAGGACGCCTCCTGAGACACGGCAAGGTAGGAGTAGGCAAAATGCAACAGGGAATAACAATATTAATGTGCTAATAGTAAACTGCAGGAGCATCTACAGAAAGGTCCCAGAACTGCTCTCATTAATAAACGGTCACAACGCCCATATAGTACTAGGGACAGAAAGTTGGCTGAAACCAGACGTAAACAGTAATGAAATCCTAAACTCAGATTGGAATGTATACCATAGAGACAGGCTGGACAGTGAAGGGGGAGGCGTGTTTATAGCGATAAGAAGTGCAATAGTATTGAAGGAAATTGACGGAGATCCGAAATGTGAAATGATTTGGGTGAAGGTCACGGTTAAAGCAGGCTCAGACATGGTAATTGGATGTCTCTATAGGCCCCCTGGCTCAGCAGCTGTTGTGGATGAGCACCTGAAGAATAATTTGGAAAATATTTCGAGTAGATTTCCCCACCATCTTATAGTTCTGGGTGGAGATTTTAATTTGCCGGATATAGACTGGGAGACTCAAACGTTCATAATGGGTGGCAGGGACAAAGAATCCAGTGAAATTTTTTTAAGTGCTTTATCTGAAAACTACCTTGAGCAGTTAAACAGAGAACCGACTCGTGGCGATAACATATTAGACCTTCTGGTGACAAACAGACCCAAACTATTTGAAAAAGTTAACGCAGAACAGGGAATCAGCGATCATAAAGCGGTTACGGCATCGATGATTTCAGCCGTAAATAGGAATATTAAAAAGGGTAGGAAGATTTTTCTGTTTAGAAAAAGTGACAAAAAGCAGATTTCATTGTACCTGTTGGCTCAACACAAAAGTTTTGTCTCAAGTACAGATAGTGTTGAGGATCAGTGGACAAAGTTCAAAACCGTCGTACATAATGCGTTAGATGAGTATGTGCCAAGCAAGATCATAAGAGATGGAAAAGAGCCACCGTGGTACAACAACCAAGTTAGAAAACTGCTGCAGAAGCAAAGGGAACTTCACAGCAAACATAAACATAGCAAAAGCCTTGCAGACAAACAAAAATTACGCGAAGCGAAATGTAGTGTGAGGAGGGCTATCGAGAGGCGTTCAATGAATTCGAAAGTAAAGTTCTATGTACTGACTTGGCAGAAAATCCTAATAAATTTTGGTCTTACGTCTAAGCGGTAGGTGGATCAAAACAAAATGTCCAGACACTCTGTGACCAAAATGGTACTGAAACAGAGGATGACAGACTAAAGGCCGAAATACTAAATGTCTTTTTCCAAAGTTGTTTCACAGAGGAAGATTGCACTGTAGTTCCTTCTCTAGATTGTCGCACAGATGACAAAATGGTAGATATTGAAATAGACGACATAGGGATAGAGAAACAATTAAAATTGCTCAAAAGAGGAAAGGCCTCTGGTCTGGACCTGATGGGATACCAGTTCAATTTTACACAGAGTATGCGAAGGAACTTGCCCCCCTTCTTGCAGCGGTGTACCGTAGGTCTCTAGAAGAGTGTAGCGTTCCAAAGGATTGGAAAAGGGCACAGGTCATCCCCGTTTTCAAGAAGGGACGTCGAACAGATGTGCAGAACTATAGACCTATATCTCTAACGTCGATCAGTTGTAGAATTTTGGAACACGTATTGTGTTCGAGTATAATGACTTTTCTGGAGACTAGAAATCTACTCTGTAGGAATCAGCATGGGTTTCGAAAAAGATGGTCATGTGAAACCCAGCTCGCACTATTCGTCCACGAGACTCAGAGGGCCATAGACACGGGTTCACAGGTAGATGCCGTGTTTCTTGACTTCCGCAAGGCGTTCGATACAGTTCCCCACAGTCGTTTAATGAACAAAGTAAGAGCATATGGACTATCAGACCAATTGTGTGGTTGGATTGAGGAGTTCCTAGATAACAGGACGCAGCATGTCATTCTCAATGGAGAGAAGTCCTCCGAAGTAAGAGTGATTTCAGGTGTGCCGCAGGGGACTGTCATAGGACCGTTGCTATTCACAATATACATAAATGACCTGGTGGATGACATCGGAAGTTCACTGAGGCTTTTGGCAGATGATGCTGTGGTGCATCGAGAGGTTGTAACAATGGAAAATTGTACTGAAATGCAGGAGGATCTGCAGCGAATTGACGCATGGTGCAGGGAATGGCAATTCAATCTCAATGTAGACAAGTGTAATGTGCTGCGGTTACATACAGAGATAGATCCCTTATCATTTAGCTACAATATAGCAGGTCAGCAACTGGAAGCAGTTAATTCCATAAATTATCTGGGAGTACGCATTAGGAGTGATTTAAAATGGAATCATATAAAGTTGATCGTCGGTAAAGCAGATGCCAGACTGAGATTCACTGGAAGAATCCTAAGGAAATGCAATACGAAAACAAAGGAAGTAGGTTACAGTATGCTTGTTCGCCCACTGCTTGAATGCTGCTCAGCAGTGTGGGATCCGTACCAGATAGGGTTGATACAAGACATAGATAAGATCCAACGGATAGCAGCGCGCTTCGTTACAGGATCATTTAGTAATCGCGAAAGCATTACGGAGATGATAGATAAACTCCAGTGGAAGACTCTGCAGGAGAGATGCTCAGTAGCTCGGTACGGGCTTCTGTCGAAGTTTCGAGACCATACCTTCACCGAAGAGTCAAGCAGTATATTGCTCCCTCCTACATATATCTCGCGAAGAGACCATGAGGATAAAATCAGAGAGATTAGAGCCCACACAGAGGCATACCAACAATCCTTCTTTCCACGAACAATACGAGACTGGAATAGAAGGGAGAACCGATAGAGGTACTCAAGGTACCCTCCACCACACACCGTCAGGTGGCTTGCGGAGTATGGATGTAGATGTAGATGTAGATGTAGTAAAGGATGTTGTGTGCAACATTGGCTCGGTTTCCAATAGTGCAGTACATGACCTAAGTTCATGGTTTGTAGAAAATAAACTAACGCTAAATCACAGTCAGACTCAGTTTTTACAATTTCTAACACACACCTGACGTTTTAATTTCACGGAATGGGCATATGATTAGTGAAACTGAACAGTTCAAATATCTAAGTGTTCAGATAGATAGAAGCTGTCATGGAAAGCCCATGTTCAGGATCTTGTTCAAAGACTTAATACTGCTATTTACACGAAAATTAGTCTACTTTGCTTATTTTCATTCGCTTATGTCATATGTTATTATATTTTGGGGTAACTCTTCCCATTCTAAAAGGATATTTTTGCCTCAGAAATGGGCAGTTCGGGCAATAAGTGGTGTGAGTTCACAAACCTCTTGTCGACCTCTGTTCACAAGTCTGGGTATTTTGACATTGGCCTCTCAATATGTATATTCCTTATTGTCATTTCTTGTTACCAATATTAGTTTATTCCCAAGAATAAGAGCTTTCACTTGGTTAATACTCGGCAGAAATCAAGCTTGCATTTGGATCGGACTTCCTTAACTCTCGTGCAAAAAGGTGTGCAGTATACTGCTGCATCCATTTTCAATAAGCTGCCACTTGAACTCAAAAACCTTAGCAGTAATCCATGTGCTTTCAAATTGAAACTGAAGAGTTTCCTCATGGGTTACTCCTTCTATTCTGTCGAGGCGTTCCTTGAGAAATTAAGCTGATTCTTATTGTCTTGCTGATAGCGTTTACTTAAATTTATGGACTGACTTTTTTCAGTTTCATGAACATTTATTTGTATCTGTTATTACTTCTATGTTGTAATTTCATGTACTGACACGTTCCATGACATTGGAGATTTTGTCCTCAGTGTGGTCCTACGGAACTTGACGTCTAAATAAGGAACAGACACCATATCCATATAAGTAGATATTGGAGAAGTCCATGAATAGGAAGGATAACAACTTGTACTAAAATGGATGGGAGAAACTTTGGAGTTGAAGATGAGAACATGAACCTTCATGAATCTGTGAGACTGAGGTTAATAGGTTGGGCCACTTGCTTAAGTAATTTAGTACAAGAATGTATGATCTCTTATAGATGTCTTTCAATTTCAAAGTATGACAGAGAAAAGTTGTATACACCAGATTGAATACACTCACTGTAGACATGATGAGAGTGAAAGACCAAGAAAGAAATAATGATCTGATCTGACAGTGTTAATATGTAATTTGGACCTCCTAATATTCACATTTTGGCAATACAGGTAGGTGATTTCTAGTGTTCTTTAAACAACTTGCTGCAGTAGGAAGTAGGTCACTGGAATTGTCTAAAAGTTTACTGACTGACCATCAATATACTGAATCAACTCAGTTGAAGGTATCACTGACTACTTACTTAGCGAGCTATTTGAGACATAGTTAGTGACCAATGACAAATCCTCAGTGAATAGATAAAATGGACACTGGAACAGTAGAAGAGTGATACCTCATTAAAAATGGTTGGAAAGTAAGATAGAACTAATACTGTCAGAGTTATGTAGCTAAGACTACTCTCTCCTCAACTGAAGCAGAAAAATAGACTAGATTCAGTGACATGGCAGTGGGGTAAACAATGACAGAGTTGGGCACAAAAACCAACTGCAATAGTCTGCAGTGACAGCTGCCCACCAGGGTCTCACCAACAGAATGTACAACTGCAGATGCTCCTTGTCAGTAGCTTAAGAAACTTAATCATGACAAGTTTTCCCTACTCATCCTTGTTAGCCATGGCTAAGAATAAACACACTCTACATAGAGTAGCTAGGAGGCAATCTGGTTAGAATGGGTCAGTGTGGTTTCTATTCTTTGGAGTCACCACACTGTATTGACTGACAGTAAATGAGTAGGTTATTACCTTAATTCTGCATGAGGTTTGCTGTCTAACTTTAGAAAATGTAAACACATTTAGGACAAATGTTTATGATACAAGTAATATTTGCCAGGCCTTGGTGGGAACAGAGTGAATGTTTGTGCTCACAACTGTGCCTAGACATGTCCAAATAGTGGTCAATGTAGCAAAAGTATAACCATAGTCAAGGAAGCAACATTGATCTAATTCACTAGAGTACATGCAACACAGAGGCACTGGGACATGTTCAGTTAATGTGTCCAGGCCTATTAAAATAGTAACACATACTAGTGTAATATCCACAATACGAAATTAACCAGAAAACACTGTTCAGTGCCATTGCTGAATTGGCTAATAAAAGGATTTAACAATATTGTCACAGGAGATGCTGAGTAGCACCATGGTGTATTGGTTATAACTGTTGCATTGAGGGTCATGAGTTCAAAACCTGCCTGGAGTGTACAATTTTAATTTCTACATTCAGTTCGAGTACATTCTAGAAGTATCTACAAATGTCAGGAATCATTGTACTGTAATGTTCTGTAGCTGTATATATATACTGCATGTGTTCTGGCTGCAGGCAGTTTGCTCCGCACTCTTGTATGTGAAAGTGCTGAATAAATGTTTTTTAAGTGAAGTTAGTGTTTGTCATTCATCTAATTACACCTTCTTCTACATGACGTTATTCTGGTGGAGACTCTGGGTATTGGAACTTATGATAGCGCACATTATTGACACCACAGTGGCTCCCATCAGGCCATGAAAAAGCCGCCGTTGATGTGGCGAGAAACCTGAGTTCAAGCCATATTCAAGAAATCGCAATGTATCGGAAACAGAAGAAGAAGAGGACAATATGTTGACAGCAACTGTGTGCCACCACATGAGACTTCCTTCTGTGTTCTCTGGTGATGATGGCCAAGATCCAAACAAGTGGCTGAAGGTCTATGAGCATATAGCCAAATTTAACAAATGGGATGACACCATATGTTTGGATAACATATTTTTCTACTTGGAGGGCACTGCCAAGCAATAGTATGAGAACAAAAAGCAGAAGTTCACAAGCTGGGAAATATTCCAGGCGGAACTGCGCAAGTATTTTGGCAACACACAATGACAGAATTGCAAGGCTGAAAATAAATTAAAGTGCAGGACACAGCATCCAGGAGAAACTACAGCATCCTACATTCAAGACGTCTTGGAGCTGTGTAAAATAGAGGATCCTAGAATGAAGGAAGAAGATAAGGTTGCACATCTCATGAAGGGTGTTGCTGAGGACATGTATCAAGCCCTAATCCCGAAGAAGGTTTCGACAGCAGTCAACTTCATAAAATGGTGCCAGTATATTGAGACAATCCATCAAAAAAGAATTACACACGAGAAGTTTGAATGGCTTCCAAACACCATATCGATGTGTGTGATGGAGGAAGGAACTGATTCCACAAGTGTTCTTCATCAGATAGTGAGAGAGGAAGTTCAGAAGGCACTTGGATTGCACGGTGAGCAAAAAAACGAGGCATTTCAAGAGGTCATAAGGGAGAAAGTGGAACAGACATTGAATCCAATCTCTCATCTATCATTTCCCTTTAAAACAGTGAAAAACTTGTGATCCAGGTGAAGTTACGTTCTTACAATGCCTCATGAGGTCCATGTTTGGGCACCAAGGAAGACAGACGTCCAGAGGACCCAGGATAACCAACCTGTGTGTTTCCACTATGGACGACCGGGACATGTGGTGCGCTGTTGTCGAGAAAGGTGGCGGATATTTGATTATGCCCATGCCTGAAGACAGCAGACCGATCTTAACCAACACCAACCCTGGGATGACAAAGATGAACAAGAAGATGTGGGTGCAAGACGACGTAGGTCACCATCACCGCAAGCTAGCCGCTGGAGAGGACACTCACCAACTCGCCGATCAAGGTCTCCATCACTGTTTAGAAGCTCCAGCCGATCACCTAGCTGCCCCAACCTGTAAAACTAAAGGGTGTGATCTTCCTTGGAGGTGAGGCAGCTGAAGAGAAAAAACCTCCACCACTGATCGTCACAAAAATGATAGGAAACTACATCGATATCCTCATGGATGGCTGACCAGCACAAGGTCTTGTGGACTTTGGAGCATCATATTCATTCATTTCGGAGAAGTACTGTCACCAGTTGCAGAAAACCATATTCGTCGACAGTAAAACATCTCTGCTGAAGGTGGCTAATGGGAAATATGTAAAACCTACAGGAAGATGTACCATTCGTGAGGGTATAAGTGGCCATACACAGCCCTTAGAATTCATCATCTTACAAGAGTGTAGTCATGACGTCATTCTCAGATGGAACTTTTTGAAAGCTTCTCAGGTAATTGTAGATTGTGGTCGCTCGAAGATTATGCTAGACGAGATGAGATAATGTGGACAGGAAGATGTGCATCCGTGTGTGTGGAGACTATGTGTTCTGGATGAAGTGATCATTCCTGCAGTCAGCACTAGAAAGGTAAATGTCACATGTCATGCCATGCATCAGCCCATGGATCTTGTGGTGTAATGTAAGAGAAGCAAACCACTGAAGAATAACATGGTCATCCCAGCCTCTGTCATCTCATTTAAGAATGGATTCGGTGAATTGTGGATAGTTAACTGTCGCTGAGAACTGCAGATCGTTCCAAGATGCATTTGCGCAGCAAACAGTGAGCTGTTAATTGAAGAACAACTGAGCATCATAGAAACCTCCCATGCCAAGTCTGTGGGCGAAATTAGCGCTACCACTACGAGACAAGATCTTCTAGCTCGACTATCACCAGATCTCAGTAAGGAACAACAGGAGAAGCTGCTTGCAATTCTTCAAGAGTTCTCTGAATGCTTCAATACAAATGTGAAGAGCAAATTAGACAAATCGACAGCACTTCGTGTCTCAGCAATGAAACGTCGAATAGTTCACGATGAGGTAGAGAAAATGATGAAGAATGACATCATTCAGCCTTCACAGAGCCCATGGTCGTCACCAGTGGTCCTCGCCAGGAAGAAGAATGGCAGTTGGTGCTTTTGTGTTGATTACATTAAGCTTAATAAGATAACTAAAAAGGACATTTACCCCCTTCCACAAATTGACAATACACTATATTGTCTGAAGGGGGCTAAGTTTTTCTCAGCCATGGACATGTACTTGGGATACTGACAAATCGAAGTAGATGAGGCTGATCGTGAGAAAACTGCAATCATCACCCCTGAGTGCTTGTATAAGTTTAAGGTAATGCCTTTTGGTTTGCGAATGCACCAGCAACTTTTGAACAGATGATGGATAATCTTCTAAGTCGCCTGAAGTGGAAGATGTGCCTTTGTCATTTAGGCGAGATTATAGTGTTCTCAGAGACATTTGATAAACACGTAAAAAGACTGAGGGCCACTCTTAAGTGTCTCCAACAAGGCAGACTGAAACTTAATCCAATAAAGTGTCTCTTTGGAGCAAAAGAAATCAAAATACTTGGACACCTTGTGTGTGTGTGTCCAGACCCAGAAAAGGTGAGATCTACACTCCTGGAAACTGAAATAAGAACACCGTGAATTCATTGTCCCAGGAAGGGGAAACTTTATTGACACATTCCTGGGGTCAGATACATCACATGATCACACTGACAGAACCACAGGCACATAGACACAGGCAACAGAGCATGCACAATGTCGGCACTAGTACAGTGTATATCCACCTTTCGCAGCAATGCAGGCTGCTATTCTCCCATGGAGACGATCGTAGAGATGCTGGATGTAGTCCTGTGGAATGGCTTGCCATGCCATTTCCACCTGGTGCCTCAGTTGGACCAGCGTTCATGCTGGACGTGCAGACCGCGTGAGACGACGCTTCATCCAGTCCCAAACATGCTCAATGGGGGACAGATCCGGAGATCTTGCTGGCCAGGGTAGTTGACTTACACCTTCTAGAGCACATTGGGTGGCACGGGATACATGCGGACGTGCATTGTCCTGTTGGAACAGCAAGTTCCCTTGCCGGTCTAGGAATGGTAGAACGATGGGTTCGATGACGGTTTGGATGTACCGTGCACTATTCAGTGTCCCCTCGACGATCACCAGTGGTGTACGGCCAGTGTAGGAGATCGCTCCCCACACCATGATGCCGGATGTTGGCCCTGTGTGCCTCGGTCGTATGCAGTCCTGATTGTGGTGCTCACCTGCACGGCGCCAAACACGCATACGACCATCATTGGCACCAAGGCAGAAGCGACTCTCATCGCTGAAGACGACACGTCTCCATTCGTCCCTCCATTCACGCCTGTCACGACACCACTGGAGGCGGGCTGCACGATGTTGGGGCGCGAGCGGAAGACGGCCTAACGGTGTGTGGGACCGTGGCCCAGCTTCATGGAGACGGTTGCGAATGGTCCTCGCTGATACCCCAGGAGCAACAGTGTCCCTAATTTGCTGGGAAGTGGCGGTGCGGTCCCCTACGGCACTGCGTAGGATCCTACGGTCTTGGCGTGCATCCGTGCATCGCTGCGGTCCGGTCTCAGGTCGACGGGCACGTGCACCTTCCGCCGACCACTGGCGACAACATCGATGTACTGTGGAGACCTCACGCCCCACGTATTGAGCAATTCGGCGGTACGTCCACCCGGCCTCCCGCATGTCCACTATACGCCCTCGCTCAAAGTCCGTCAACTGCACATACGGTTCACGTCCACGCTGTCGCGGCATGCTACCAGTGTTAAAGACTGCGATGGAGCTCCGTATGCCATGGCAAACTGGCTGACACTGACGGCGGCGGTGCACAAATGCTGCGCAGCTAGCGCTATTCGACGGCCAACACCGCGGTTCCTGGTGTGTCCGCTGAGCCGTGCGTGTGATCATTGCTTGTACAGCCCTCTCGCAGTGTCCGGAGCAAGTATGGTGGGTCTGACACACCGGTGTCAATGTGTTCTTTTTTCCATTTCCAGGAGTGTATAACGGAATTTCCTATTCCTAAAAGTATTAGAAATGTGAGAAGCTTCCTCGGATTATGTTCTTATTGCCGTCATTTTATCATAGACTTTTTTATCAAAGCCAGGCCACTCCAAAAGTTGTTAAAA
Organism: Schistocerca cancellata; assembly: GCF_023864275.1. Taxonomy (NCBI): domain Eukaryota; kingdom Metazoa; phylum Arthropoda; class Insecta; order Orthoptera; family Acrididae; genus Schistocerca; species Schistocerca cancellata. The sequence goes on along the minus strand of NC_064629.1, from coordinate 752,772,617 downwards.
GCCGACGCTAAATTTATCTGGGGTGGTGTTCAACAAGATTCTTTTGATGTGCTGTGAAAAGCTCTGATGACTGTCCCTGTGCTTGGTCTGTATGATGAGAGATCACCTACAAAACTACACACAGATTCCAGTGGGTATGGGATCGGTGCTGTTCTGGTGCAAATTTTGGATGGAAAAGAGAAGGTTATAGCCTATGCTTCTAGGACACGTACAAAAGCCAAGAGAAACTACTCAACTACAGAAAGAGAATGTCTTGCTGTGATCTGGACCATGTGCAAATTTCGACAGTATCTCCATGGAAGGTCATTCACAGTTGTTACAGACCATCATTCACTTTGTTGGTTGACAGGTCTCAAGGACCCAACAGGATGACTTGCCAGATGGGTACTAGGATCTCTCTGCTGAGCAGAAGAAGGACACCAAGATATCTCAAATTATGCTTGCCTTAAATTGGTCAGAGGATGTGAAAGGACAATTTAAGGTAGTTAATGGATTACTTTGCAAGCAAAAATTTGATCCACTTGGAAAGAGGTGGCTTCCAGTGATTCCCAAACACATGTGCTCAGATGTTCTACAGAAATTCCATGACACACCTGAGGACAGACATTTAGGATTTATTAAGACCTACGATAGAATCCACAAGAGATTTTTCTGTCCAGGTTTATTTAGGAGTGTCCATCACTATGTGTCGCACTGTAGAGAGTGCCAGAGTAGAAAGGCAGTTCCTCAGAAACCACCTGAGTGACTCATACCAATTCCACCAGCCGAAACGCCTTTCCAGTGTGTAGGGATTGACCTCCTTGGATGATTTCCAATATCTGCTTGTGACAATAGATGGATTATTGTTTGCACTGGTTATCTGTCATGCTATGCCATTACATAAGCTGTGAAAACAGCCGAAGCATCATTTCTGCAGCCAAATTAATTGTGGAAGACATTGTATTAAACTACAGCGCCCCAGGGTCATTTTTTATGGATCAAGGGAAAGTTTCTCATTCAAATCTTGTGACAGAGATAAACTGTTGGTGCAACATTATTCATTACATGACAACTGCCTCCCATCTGCAAACTAACAGGCTTACTGAATGCCTTAATAAGACCTAGGCTGACATGATATCAGTGTTCTTCAATGTTGAGCAGAGCAACTGGGATGAGGTGCTACCTTTCATGACGTTTGCCTACAACACCACCAAACAAGACACCACAGGATTTACACCATTTTTCCTGGTGCATGAGTGTGAGGTGACTACGATAATGGGCACTGTGTTTCTGTTACAGTATGATGACATGGACGAGGACTTCATTGACCAGGTGTTAACCAGACCTGAGGAAGATCTGCAGTTAGCTCGACTCCGCACGCTGCAGGCTCAAGAAAATGATCGCCGAAGGTATGACCACTGCCCTCTTGTCTACCAGCTTGGTGACCTTGTCTGGATCTTCACTCCTGTTTGGGTGGTTGGTCTCTCTGAGAAACTCCTCAGGTGCTACTTCAGTCCTTATAAGGTTGTAAGACAGTTGTCTGATGTTACTTAATAAGTTGAAGATTTCAAGACCATGAAAGATCAGAGATATCATCCACATACTTCAAATGAAGCCCTTCATAGTTCCTGCCATCCAGGGTAAATTCAAAGCTCCAGCGACAGGCAGTAACCAGAAAGGCGACAAAAAGTGTAGCGGCAAAAGAAGTTCTAAGAAGATCACTGCCAGTGCAAGCATCAGTCATCAGGAGTTGGAGTATGCAGGATCGAAGACTCATTCTCAGACTAGGACGACGTAACACCGAGATGCTGTTCTCTTAATGAGGGAGCAATGTCACAGAAGAAGCTGAGTAACACTGTGGTGTAGTGGTTATGATACTGAACTGTTGCACTGAGGGTCGTGAGTTCAAAACTTGCCTATAGTGTACAATTTTAGTTTCTACATTTGGTTCGAGGACAGTCTAGAAGTGTCCAAAAATGTCAAGAATCATTGTACTGGAATGTTCTGTAGCTGTATATACACTGTATGTGTTCTGGCTGGAGGCTGTTCGCTCTGTGCTCTTATATGTGTAAGTGCTGAATAAACCTTCGTTAAGTGAAGTTAGTGTTCATCATTCATTTAATTACACCTTCTTCTATGTGACAATATTTCTAAACATTGCCTAACAATGTTATAATTATAACATAGAAGAAAACTGTGCATAACTGCCTCTATCACACAATTTACATTGTTTAACTTCAGTTAACTTCAAGAGAAGACTGTCATGACTTAACACTCTAGTGCACATGTCATACGTTATCACCAAAATAACATAAAATAGTAAATGAATAACATGGAAAATACAGTGCAAAATAATGTCAAAATAATAAGATAATCGCAACTTAAGTACATAATAAAAAGTTGTATTGCAAACTGACTTGAGCAATAGACTTCCCGTAGTGTGATCGTATTAATCATGGTGTATTTGTACCTTTCACATTTGAATCTTGAACTGGCAGGGCTATTCTTAACCTTTTCCTTCAAAGTGAGTGTGTCGACAACACCTCAGTGTTAATTCTGACATGGTGTTAACTGTTGGTGTGAGTTCTCCTCAAGGGTGCTGCTTTCCCTTGTTCCTTCCAAGTACCTATTATCTGATTATTAAGCGAAAATGGATGTGATGTGATGTCATCATAAGGTCCACTGTTGCACTCATTAGAATTGTTCCCTTATGACTTACCTGCAATGAAGGCCCTTGTGGAGTTGATGATATCGTCATGCAGCAGCAGTCACTGGTGACTGACTTACCAGCAGTGACACTGACTTCATGCTCAATACCTCCATATACAGATTGCCACAAATATCAATACCATAACTTCTTTTATTTATATTGTTTAACATTCTGTTATTGACCTCTAGCATTTGTGACATTGTCTTAGAAGTGGTTAATATACACATCACAAAAATTTTTGCATCACCCCTGTTCCCAAAACTCCTTAACATAGACGTTGACTGTGGTTATTGTATCACAGCCGCAGTCCCTTTTACTGTTCAGAGTTGTCACTAAACCTGCCCAAAGATGTGAACAACCATGCATGAGCAGCACCTATTAGACTGAGGGGCTCTGACAGCCAATCAGTTCCAGTCATTCCACCAGGAAGGAGGTACACAGTTCATGTTGTCTGTAGTTAACCATGCCTAGACAGTGAATACCATGGTTCGATCACATCTGCATTGTTACTTTGTGCCAGGAAGGGCTCTTGACAAGGAAAGTGTCTAGGCATCTCGGAGTGAACCAAAGTGATGTTGTTCAGACACGGAAGAGATACAGACACACAGGAACTGTCGATGACATGCCTTGCTCAGGATGCCCAATGGCTACTACTGCAATGAATGAATGCTACCTATGGATTATGGCTCAGAGGAACCCTGACAGCAATGTCACCATTTTGAATAGTGCTTTTCATGCAGCCACAGGACGTCGTATTACAACTTTAACTGTGTGCAATAGGCTGCATGATGCACAACTTCACTCCCCACGTCCATGGCGAGGTCCATCTTTGCAGCCATGACACCATTCAGCACGATACAGATGGGTTCAACATGCCAAATGGACCACTCAGGATTGGCATCACATTATCTTCACTGATGAGTGTCACATATGCCTTCAACCAGACAGTTGTGGGAGATGTGTTTGGAGGCAACAGGCAACCCGGTCAGAGGTTCCCTGCTGTTTTGAGGTGGCATTATGTGGGGCCAACATACACCACTGCTGGTCATGGAAGGTGCCGTAATGGCTGTATGATACGTGAATGCTATCCTCTGACCAATAGCACAACCATATCAGCAGCATATTGGAGAGGCATTCATCTTCATGGATGACAATTAGTGCCCCAATCATGCACATCTTGTAAATGACTTCCTTCAGGATAACAACATTGCTCGACTAGAGCGGCCAGCATGTTCTCCAGACATGAACCCTATTGAACATACCTGTGATAGACTGAAAAGGGCTGTAAATGGACGACACGACCCACCAACTACTCTGAGGACTACACTGTATCACCGTTGAGGAGTGGGATGATCTGGACCAACAGTGCCTTGATGAACTTGTGGATAGTATGCCATGATGAATACAGGCATGCATCAATGCAAGACGGAATGCTACTGGGTATTAGAAGTACCAGTGTGTACATCAATCTGGACCACCACCTCTGAAGGTCTCACTGTGTGGCAGTACAACATGCAATGTGTGGTTTTCAACAGCAATAAAAAGGGCAGAAATGATGTTTATGTTGATATCTACTCCAATTTTACCGAGCAAGGTGGCGCAGTGGTTAGCACACTGGACTCGCATTCGGGAGGACGACGGTTCAATCCCGTCTCCAACCATCCTGATTTAGGTTTTCCGTGATTTCCCTAAATCGTTTCAGGCAAATGCCGGGATGGTTCCTTTGAAAGGGCACGGCCGATTTCCTTCCCGATACTTCCTGAACCCGAGCTTGCGCTCCATCTCTAATGACCTCATTGTCGACGGGACGTTAAACACTAACCGCCTACCGCCGCCTACTCCAATTTTCTGTACAGGTTCCAGAACTCTCATAACCGAGGTTTTGCAAAGCAGTTTTTGATGTACTGGTACAAGGGAGTCACAAATATTCAGTGTGTTTCTGTAATAGTTTATCGATAGCCATTAAGGTGACGGATGTACAAGAATTGTAGTGGTAACTTGTTTTGTATTCAGATGTCCATTTGATAAATGGATAAACCGAAAATTTCTTATGTAAGGGTAGGTACTCCTATCGGAACAGGCTACACTTTATTGCGTATTCTGTTGAGGTGTGAAGTGACTTTTGCTGCCTTAGGTGAGTGAAGCCCACCAACTAAGTGCTCACCAAACCACATACAGCATGAGTAACTGTTATGTGCCCTCAAAGTCATTACAGTCTGAGTGACATTCTAACTAGCCTGCACCAGGCAGCGGGGGAGGGGCATGGGGATTCAGTAGTGTGTCTTACATGCTGAGTATCTAAATGTGTGTGCGTCAAGGTGGGCCAATAATGATTCTGTGATTGTGTAAGGTCAGAGTTCAACTTATTTTCACAAGGTAAGTTTGCAGTTGGATGAGATTGTCAATAGCAATGGAGAAGTGTTCCAGAGAGGCAGAGTCTCACAGGACAAAATAACGCAAATTTTCATTTAATTCAGCATCAGATTTGGTATGCCTTTAAATGCACAGTAGAAACATATTGCCATAGTTTCAAAATCAGATAATAATCACAAACAAAGACAAAACACTCATAAACAATATTGTTTTCTGTATTTGTATTCTTGCAAACAACGTATACTGTTCTTTGTAGTCACTCACAGAATGAGTGACAATGTTGTGTTACTGTCAAGGGCTTAAAGCTAAAACAGCAACTTTCACAGTAGTGATTACAAGCAATGAAGTCAAAATTAAGTGCAGTTCTTTGTGTCATTTCATAAAGCCTTCCAAGAAACAGACATGGACCATGGAATACAGGGGCAGCACAACAAGCAACACTTCTTAACGGGACAGTGGATGGTCTGGCTTGTTTCATCTGTAGAGTGCACATATGTGAGCTGTTTGGTCTGGCCCACAGGTGTCCTAAGCAAACATTCTCATTCTCCAGATGGGAGCTGCTGCAGAGTCATCTACTGGGGCATTGAGAAAATACAAAACAGAGGCAAGGATTGATGAATTGATGATAGTTGATTTGTTGAGTTTCCTCTTTACGATGGTTAAATAAGAAGGGAAATTTTCAACTGCTAGAATGAAAGAGGGAGGTATAATGGGTATACAGTAAGCATTAGACTAGTATTAAAGTAGTAGCACAACTAATTTATATAAGATTGTGTGTGGGTCATACTAATGCACAATTCCTCTAAGCCTGCTGTGCAGTGTTCCAATGGCAACACGACAGGAAGTGAGATGCATGGCGAGGTGCGGCAGAATGACAGAAATGCATTGTGCAAGCTACCGCAGTGCCCAGATGATGTGTATGTATCGTCTCAATAGTGAAGGTACAATGCATTTCAGAAGAATGAGGATTTCATAATTGATCAGGAATACAATGTTGAATCACCAGAACATGACTGATAGGGAGCAGTCTACTGTTGTTGTTGTTGTTGTTGTCTTCAGTCCTGAGACTGGTTTGATGCAGCTCTCCATGCTACTCTGTCCTGTGCAAGCTTCTTCATCTCCCAGTACTTACTGCAACCTACATCCTTCTGAATCTGCTTAGTGTATTCATCTCTTGGTCTCCCTCTACAATTTTTACCCTCCACACTGCCCTCCAATGCTAAATTTGTGATCCCTTGATGCCTCAGAACATGTCCTACCCACCGGTCCCTTCTTCTTGTCAAGTTGTGCCACAAACTCCTCTTCTCCCCAATTCTATTCAATACCTCCTCATTAGTTATGTGATCTACCCATCTAATCTTCAGCATTCTTCTGTAGCACCACATTTTGAAAGCTTCTATTCTCTTCTTGTCTCAACTTTTTATCGTCCATGTTTCACTTCCATACATGGCTACACTCCATACAAATACTTTCGGAAACGACTTCCTGACACTTAAATCTATACTCGATGTTAACAAATTTCTCTTCTTCAGAAACGCTTTCCTTGCCATTGCTAGTCTACATTTTATATCCTCTCTACTTTGACCATCATCAGGTATTTTGCTCCCCAAATACCAAAACTCCTTTACTACTTTAAGTGCCTCATTTCCTAATCTAATACCCTCAGCATCACCCAACTTAATTCAACTATATTCCATTATCCTCGTTTTGCTTTTGTTGATGTTCATCTTATATCCTCCTTTCAAGACACTGTCCATTCCGTTCAACTGCTCTTCCAAGTTCTTTGCTGTCTCTGACAGAATTACAATGTCATCGGCGAACCTCAACGTTTTTATTTCTTCTCCATGGAGTTTAATACCTACTCCGAATTTTTCTTTTCTTTCCTTTACTGCTTGCTCAATATACAGATTGAATAACATCGGGGACAGGCTACAAACCTGTCTCACTCCCTTCCCAACCACTGCTTCCCTTTCATGCCCCCTCGACTCTTATAACTGCCATCTGGTTTCTGTACAAATTGTAAATAGCCTTTCGCTCCCTGTATTTTACCCTTGCCACCTTTAGAATTTGAAAGAGAGTATTCCAGTCAACATTGTCAAAAACTTTCTCTAAGTCCAGGTTTGCCTTTCCTTAATCTATTTTCTAAGATAAGTCATAGGGTCAGTATTGCCTCACGTGTTCCAACAGTTCTGCGGAATCCAAACTGATCTTCACCGAGATCAGCTTCTACCAGTTTTTCCATTCGTCTGTAAAGAATTCATGTTAGTATTTTGCAGCTGTGACTTATTAAACTGATAGTTCGGTAATTTTCACATCCGTCAACACCTGCTTTCTTTGGGATTGGAATTATTATATTCTTCTTGAAGTATGAGGGTATTTCGCCTGTCTCATACATCTTGCTCTCCAGATGGTAGAGTTTTGTCAGGACTGGCTCTCCCAAGGCCATCACTAGTTCCAATGGAATGTTGTCTACTCCCGGGGCCTTGTTTTGACTCAGGTCTTTCAGTGCTCTGTCAAACTCTTCACACAGTATCGTATCTCCCATTTCATCTTCATCTACATCCTCTTCCATTTCCATAATATTGTCCTCAAGTACATTGCCCTTGTATAGACCCTCTATATACTCCTTCCATCTTTCTGCTTTCCCTTCTTTGCTTAGAACAGGGTTTCCATCTGAGCTCTTGATATTCATACAACTGGCTCTCTTTTCTCCAAAGGTCTCTTTAATTTTCCTGTACGCAGTATCTATCTTACCCCTAGTGAGGTAAGCCTCTACATCCTTACATTTGTCCTCTAGCCATCCCTGCTTAGCCATTTTGCACTTCCTGTCGATCACATTTTTGAGACATTTGTATTCCCTTTTGCCTGCTGCATTTACTGCGTTTTTATATTTTCTCCTTTCATCAATTACATTCAATATTTCTTCTGTTACCCAAGGATTTCTACTAGCCCTCGTCTTTTTACCTACTTGATCCTCTGCTACCTTCACTACTTCATCCCTCAGAGCTACCCAATCTTCCTCTACTGTTTTTCTTTCCCCCATCCCTGTCAATTGTTCCCTTATGCTCTCCCTGAAACTCTGTACAACATCTGGTTTAGTCAGTTTATCCAGGTCCCATCTCCTTAAATTCCCATGCAGTTTCTTCAGTTTTAATCTATAGTTCATAACCAATAGATTGTGGTCAGAGTCCACATCTGCCCCTGGAAATGTCTTACAATTTAAAACCTGGTTCCTAAATCTCTGTCTTACCATTATATAATCTATCTGATACCTTCTAGTATCTCCAGGATTCTTCCATGTATACAACCTTCTTTTATGATTCTTGAACCAAGTGTTAGCTATGATTAAGTTATGCCCTGTGCAAAATTCTACCAGATGGCTTCCTCTTTCATTTCTTTCCCCAATCCATATTCACCCACTATGTTTCCATCTCTCCCTTTTCCTACTCTTGAATTCCAGTCACCCATGGCTATTAAATTTTTGTCTCCCTTCACTACCTGAATAATTTCTTTTATCTCATCATACATTTCATCAATTTCTTAATCATCTGCAGAGCTAGTTGGTATATAAAATTGTACTACTCTGTAGTAGGCATGGGCTTCATGTCTATCTTGGCCACAGTAATGCGTTCACTATCCTGCTGGTAGTAGCTTACCCGCACTCCTATTTTTTTATTCATTATTAAACCTACTCCTGCATTACCCCTATTTGATTTTGTATTTATAACCCTGTATTCACCTGATCAAAAGTCTTGTTCCTCCTGCCACCGAACTTCACAAATTCGCACTATATCTAACTTTAACCTATCCATTTCCCTTTTTAAATTTTCTAACCTACCTGCCCGATTAAGGAATCTGACATTCCACGCTCCGATCCATAGAACACCAGTTTTCTTACTCCTGATAATGACGTCCTCTTGAGTAGTCCCCGCCCAGAGATCCGAATGGGGGACTATTTTACTTCCGGAATATTTTACCCAAGAGGACGCAATCATCATTTAACCATACAGTAAAGTTACATGCCCTTGGGAAAAATTACGGCTGTAGTTTTCCCTTGCTTTCAGCCATTTGCAGCACCAGCACAGCAAGGCCGTTTTGGTTAGTGTTGCAAGGCCAGACCAGTCAATCATCCAGACTGTTGCCCCTGCAACTACTGAAAAGGCTGCTGCCTCTCTTCAGGAACCAAACGTTTGTCTGGCCTCTCAACAGATACCCCTCTGTTGTGGTTGCACCTACGGTATGGCCATCTGTATCGCTGAGGCACGCAAGCCTCCCCACCAACGGCAAGGTCCATGGTTCATGGGGGTAGGAGCACTCTACTAAGGAATGTAAATGTATCACAAAATTTTCTGGAAACACAGGTGTGTATGAAGAGAATATAGAGACCATGGAACAAATGGCATAACTATACAATGCAACAAATAGTAAGATTGATTGAATTTAGATTTAATAGGAAAATAATAATTGGAAATATATCTGTGGATTAGTACTGTCATTTTCAGCTGGGATTCTGGAATAAGTTCCTCCCCACATGCCCAAAATGGCGGGCTTCATTAAGAACATGTTCCTCTGCCAAATGGACCTGTTAGCAGGTTAGCAGAATCATCCAAAATCCAGCAGAAAATCGGTCACTTTGGGTACCCTTGGAAATTCATACTTAATGTGGTTCACATCAGCACCATTTTAGTAGGGAATCAGTTGAAAAACACTATCAATCCCTTGCCTAACCATCTATTTGATCGAAACAGGGTTCGTTATCAACAGGTGACTATCAGCTATGCCTTCAGTGTTGATTGTTTGGACAACTCATGGCAACTCAGGATTGTACAGTATGTGCTGAAAGAACAAGTAAATGTCTTGCTTCAAACAAGAGGATCAAGAGAATCTGGTGGAGGAAAATGAGACAGTCAGATAATAAAGAAATTACTAGTGTAAGGATACCTGCAGTTCCAAAGATGTAATTACTTATACCAATCCATTATTGGCAGGATATATCATTAATAGGTAGACAACAGCATTGAAAGGGTACGTTTTTACTCCCATAATTACATGCTGGGGGGTGGAGGGGTTACTCCCAAAATAGCTCAATGGCTTAATGGCTTAAGGAGACAGTAAGTTTTGAAGGTCTTCCATTTTTCGGCCTTATGGCTGGGAACTGTGCCATGGGGGTTGAAGAGCAAGGGTGACCAAATCCTCTGGAAATTCAGATGGTAACACAAGCATATGCACATATTGTATTCCCAGTCCAGCACATTCAAGTGTTACCACAACCATGTTTCCGTCAGAGTGGCAGAACCTATAACCTTCCATCGAGCATCAGAGAAGTTTGTCACAGGCTTCATCATCAGTGAACTTAAGATATACAATGCTGGAGATGATAGATGAGTGGATACCTAGCAGCTCTTTTAGGTCAACATGTATAACGTCGTATAAAAGTCTCCATCTACCTTAAGCCTAGAGTATGTAGTGCCGAACTTCAGCTTGAAAATGGCTTTCTGATATGAACAGTGATCTGCAGAATTTCCAGATTGTGGAGCCACTACTATTCAGTCAAGTAGCTCCTCAATTGGTACCACAAGACTGACTGCACACTGTAACAGTCTCCTCACCACGGCAAAATCCTTCGCAGTATGAGGAATTGGACCCACGTCCTCCACATGGCAGCCATCTACAAAAACCACTACACTACAGATGTGGACATTAGTGGACATATTCGTAAAAAGGACAGTAATAAAGCGGAAATTGGAAACATCTCTACAAAAGAAAGGCATAATCCTACATCCAGTGAACCAACAAGCCAAAAGCCAAACACATCGAGTCCCATTGCTGGAAGAAAAACAGGATTTTTCTCTACTAGATATGCTAGTGCAAAAGGTGATGTATATGGTTAAACAAGAAATAATATATTACCTGTATCTAATTTTAAATTTCTCCACGTGAATGTTCTATCACTGTCCAACAAACTTAATGAATCAGAAATAATGTTAAATGACCTGACTTATACTTCTGCCATATGCTTTACCAAACACTGTTTTAAACAAGATATGTTAGGGCTTGTTCAAACTTGCAATCATGTTTTGTAGGGAAATATCAAGTCATAGGGGCTTCTGTGTATGTGTTAAAGAAAATACTGAATTCAACAGCGTAATTAAATATCATAATCTGTCCAGTGAAACAGATATAGAATTCTCTATAGTCTAATTACCAAGGCAAAATACAATTATTATTTATGTGTTCAGGTCAATAGATTGAAACAAAAATGGAGGAACTTTTGGAAGAAATTAACTCTTAGAAGGACAATTTATTTATATGTGATGTTTTCAACAAGGATTTATCAAAATCCAATAAATTCAAAGACAATATAAATTTACTGTTATCATCAAATATAAGCTCAGCTGTAACTCAACCAACTTGTGAAATAGTAACTTCTGCATCTATCATTGGCTTGATTTTGACAAACAGTCGTAAAAATGCCTCTTACACACAACTGCTAAACATAGGTTTTAGCGATCGCTACACTCACATTCTTACGACGGATGTTGGAGGAAATCCAGAACTCCATGGAATAAGGCATGCTGTAAAGAATTTCAATACTAAAAGTATAGAATACTATTATTTTCCCCACAAAGTGTGAAAACTGGAGTTATGCATACATCTGTAATGGTACCAATGAAAAATATGATAAGTTTGTGGCCACATTTACTCATTATTTTTATTTATTTATTTATTCAATTTTTGAAGTATCTTTCCACAAGAAAACAACTACATTTAGTTCTATTTTACAAAACAGATGCATCACAAAAGGGATATAAGAGGAGATTATATGAGGACTCCAAGAAAATTACTAGCCCTGATTTTATTTCCTACTTCAAAAGATGCAGATACATACTCAACCAAGTTATTTCAGAAACAATCAAAAAATTAGAATGTGACAAAGTAATGTGTAATTACAAGAATAAAACTATGGTGACCTGGCAAATCATAAAAAGAGAAATGAATGCAACATCTGTTAATTACAGTAATTTAGAGCCAATTATGAATAGTGAATTGTGGTTTATTTGTCTCATTACATATACAACCCAATCATTTGATTCAGGTACAAGAGACACAATAAACTAACTAACACCAAGTAAGTGGCTACTGCTTTCAACAACCATTATGTCTCAAACATACCACAGCACAGCAGCTGAAAAACACATCATGACAAGCAGCCAGGCGATAAGAGAGAACAATGAGATCAAAAATTTATTACAAGTATGTTATTCCTGTACTCAGCAATACCTGGATTACCTAACAAATATCCAGTGAGTGTTAATAAGATAGCAGATGCTATCACCAAATCTAACGCAACATTTACTGTAGAAACACTAGCAGCCATAGTAAATTTGAGGGTGATGTATTTCAAATAGACTAAAAACTGCAAAAGTGACACCACTGTATAAGAAGGGTGCAAAAGGTGAAAGTGCTAACTATAGGTCAGTTTCAGTTTTATCAGGCTTCAGCAAAATTATGAAAAATGTTCCTTAGGAGGTCAAATGCCTTCTTAAATAAAGAAGTGCTGATAAATGACTCACAACATGGTTTCAGAGCTGGAATATAAAGCCAGTCAGCAATTTTTGCCTTTTTAAATGAAATACTATAAACATCATGTATCTGGAATATTTCTTGATGTTAGTAAAGTCTTTTATGTTAGTGATCATTACATTCTCGTGCATAAGTTAAGTAATTGTGGAATTAGAGGCCAGTCTAAAAGGTGGATTCAATTATATGTAGGACGGAACTTAAATAGTGGCAACACTGCTGTGGAAACACTATGCAATGGAATCTACTATTGTCGCTGATAGCACATGTTGTTGACATACCTACCTGATCTCTGAGCAAATGGACTCGCCCATCACCGGCATGCACACAATCGAGGGAAACACAGTCACTTGTGAGTGAGCGATCTAATGTAACAGTGTCACTACGTTTTTGAAACAGGAACAATGGAGTTGGATCAAGATTGAATGTGCCAGAGGTCATACAGCATGACAGTGTCATCGAGGTCTTTAAGAGATGCGCGGGGAATCGACATTGCCATACAGAACAGGGGAACGTTGGGTAAAAGCCTTCAACGAAGGTCAGCAGACTGTGGCAGACATGCATTGGGCAGGTTGTCCTAGCATCTCTCAAGAAGAAGTGCATGCTGTTGCCGTGCTAGTGGACAGTGATCGACGCCAAATGATTCATGAGCTGGCCCATCAAACTGGATTAGCACATACGACTATGCTTTGCATCCTGAAGGAATACCTAGGCGTGCTAAAAATTGCATCACGATGGATTCCGTATGACTTGATGGAAATGCAGAAATGGATGCATTATGATGCTGCTCAGATGCACATGGAGCACTATGAGCATGAAGAAGAGGCTTTCTTATGCTGTATTGTAACACTGGATGAGACATGGGCCACATCGTATGAGCCAAATCTGAAACACCAATCCAACGAATGGTGTCATTTTGGCTTGCCGCAAAAGTCGGAAGTGCATTTGAGCCCCTGCGACCAGCTTTGGGAAAGAAGCAGTGACACTTTCTGTGCAACCCACCCATCATTTTGCATGCCACTGTGCAGGCACATACAGCGCAAACTGTGGCTGCTCTGTTCAGTTGATTGTTGGGGGAAGTATTGTACCATCCACCATACTCCCCTTACTTAAGTCCTTGTGACTTTGATTTGATTCCAAAGATGAAGGAACCAGTTTGTGACATTCGCTTCAGAACTGTTCCAGAGATTCAACAGGTAGTAGACTGTTCCACTCACACCATCAACAGAACAGGCTCTGCTAAAGGTATACTACACCTTCCACATCACTGGCAACGGGTTCTACACAACACTGGTGACTACTTTGAAGGATAGTAACAGGTGCAAACATGTAACGCTTTTGTATCAGTTGTGAATAAATAGTTGCCACTATTTAGGTTCAACAATCAATAGCAGGTTACAAAACAAAATACATAGACAGTGAAACACAAAAAATTCTTGTTCTTACAAGGAAACCAGTATGGAGTCCTAAAAGGGTCAGTTCTGAGAGCTGTACAATTTCTGTTATATCTATGTGACTTGGCTGACAAAATAAATGATGAAACCACAATACTCATGACAGATGACATTAACATTCTAATTAAAACACACAGTGAAGAAAATCTGCAGGAAACTGCAACATCGATTATGCATAGTTCAGCACAGTCATTCAGGACCAGCACACTTGTCAAAAATTCTGAAAAAAACTGTGGCAGTTAACCTTCACATTTCAAAAATCTCCATACTGCCTATCCCATTTTCATCATTGATGGAAAAATGACTCAAATGTGATTAATAGAAAAATTTAGGCATACATATTCAGGAGGATTTAAAGTGTGCTATGCACCTTAACAATCCAAATAAAAATCTGAAAACATGTATGTATGCTTTTATGATTTTCACTCAAAATACAAGATGCTCATTGGCAGTGACAATGTACCATGGCAGTATACATTCACTATTGATGCAAAGAATAATTTTTTGGAGAAATTCCACAGTTAAAAAAAAAACTAAATGCAGGGATTCCTGCAGAGCCTTTCTTAAAGTCTGAAAATACTGTCTCTGTCACATCTGTATATTGATGAAGTTTTGGTACTAATTTTTATGAAATGCATCATCTTTAAAAAAAATCTTCAAACACTACTATTGAGGGAGAAGTTCGGGTTGGTTACACCAAACAACACCCATTTAGCAGTAGTTCATTTATTCACCTAAACACGTGCAAGGCTCACAAAGAACTGAACATGGCAGAAAAGCCCAAAGACAACGCTCAGAGTCCAAAGACGACACTAAGGATGTAGGCAGCAGTGAAACATTGGCGCCTGTGTCCACTAGAAAAAGGTATCCTGATGAAATGTCTTTAATGTAAAGTCGTCCGCAATTATCCGGTCATTCCCGGACAGAATGGAGCACTGGGGGGTGCCTGTCATGTTGTGCACAGGAGGCAGCACCCAGACTTACCTGCGATTGGCGTTTAGGAAGTAGCAGGGTGATCCGCAGTTCCGTGCCGCCTCACCAAACCATGTGTGGAAGTAACAGTACGGGTAGTGTGATTGCGTTTCCTGCGGAAAGTTCATTGCCAGTGGCGGTGGCCGAGGTTTGGTGGCTGCAGCAGGTTTGGTTGCAGGAGTGGGCATGACCGTGGGCAGAGCTGGAGATGTCCCAGTTGTTTGTTTACTGCTTCCCGGAGCGAGCGGAATGGTCGGCACAGTACAGCCATGGCTGTGTCCGGCCACAGGACGATGAGCCTGAACCTGAGACTTGTCAGGTAGGCAATGGCTGGCAAAATAGAGTAGTGATGCATCATGTAGCCTGTCAGCAATTGTCATTCTTTGCTCAACAGGTTCAGGAGACCTTTGGGCCAAAGCAAAGTGGATGTGACGAGATAGTTTATCTGACCAGATGGCGAGGAGAGCTGTGTCAGAGAATAGATTGGTGCTGACCAGGGCACGTAGCTGTCTCCAGAGCTGGAAAGGTTTGTCATTGCCTAGTTGCTCGATGTGGAGCACTTGCTGTATTGCTTCCTCAGTTGAGCGTGCAAGCCAATGTAGAACTGTCTTTTTGGCTAGAGTGTACTGGGTAGATGACTCCGGGGCGTCGACCAGCTCAGCAATCAAGTACTTCTGGTCATGCAGGTGGGTGACGAGGCACAGAAACCTGGTTGACTCGTCAAGTTTGTAATGGTTGAACACTTCGACCACAATTTTGAACCAGGTTGTAGCTCTGTCAGGACTAAACGGCGCGAGTATCGGTAGGCGTTGCAGAATGTTCAGAAGAACAGATTGAGTTGAGTTCGTCGTGGCACTGCCTGAATCGAGCTGTTGTTGCTGTAGTATTCCAGGAGAGTGTGCCTCCAGGGGGTGTGGCAACAACGGCTGTTCGGGTGGTAGTGTGAAGGTGACACGTTGTGGTTGAGCACAATCCATCACAACGCGGAAGGCCGACACGTGTGAGACACCGTATGTGTTGATTGCAGTTGCGGAAGCTCAACATGGTGTGTTTGGACTGACGTGTCGTGGAAGACCAACGCGGATGAGGCACCGAGATGTGCCGAGAACGGTAGCGGAAGCTTTACTGGAGCCAGCGCAGGGGCGACAGGTGAGAAAAAGTTCAAAATTTGAGAACGAATGCTAGTCCGCAGAAAGCTCGATGTATGACCAGAGCCAGGGCCACCTGTGTTGCAGGGAGGCTGTGGAGCTGTGGGCTGTCCAGAAGCACAGTGTGGGAAATGATGTCGAACATGGGACGGGGTGTGTGAATGTTCACTGTTCATAGTCCCTCCAATCAAAACGGTGTGCAGATAAAGTGAATGTCATGGCACGAAAACACTGAGGCATAGCATTGGGATGGAGGTGGGGATCAGGCACAGATAACAAGTAGTTGTTCCTGTTGCAGGATGAGGTATCGAAGTAGGAAGGCATGTGCTGATGCTGAACCGAGGTAGGTGCGGGCGTGGTCGGATGCTGAGGAGGTTGACCTGTGGCCGAAGCAGTTCCAGCCACGTGGCTGGTATCCACGTGATACTGCACGGATTTTGGCGTGGCAAATCATTGTCCTGGTGGTAGTAGGTTGTCCGACGAAACATATTCAGAAATCGGCATTGGTCCCGCACTGCACGGAGATCCGTAAGAGGTAACTGCACAGTTGATGAGGGAGAGCACATGTGGTGGGAACAAAGGCGTTTGATAGCCGGACTCATGCACACTCCTAACCTCACTTATTGTTGCAGGCTTGAAAACGTCCGGCGAAATCAGGGGAATCATCAAGTGAGAGGCATCGTGTTGCAGTCCTGGCTGGTGTACATCGCCCGCAACACTATGCATGTCGATCACAAAACCCAGCATTAGGCGCTGGGCCGAAGTCATTGTTTGAATGCTGTGTCGATGTAATACATGCAAAAATAACCATTGCGGAGGTCACTGACACAGTAAAATGGCAAAAACAGAAGACGTTACAACTCGGGGTCACCAGTGAGGGAGAAGTTCGGGTTGGTTACACCAAACAACACCCATTTAGCAGTAGTGCATTTATTCACCTAAACACATGCAAGGCTCACAAAGAACTGAACATGGTGGAACAGCCCAAAGACAATGCTCAGAGTCCAAATACAATGCTCAGAGTCCAAAGACAAACGCTGATCGATGCTGGTGTCAACCTCATTGGTGCCACACTATGATTTACATGCATATGAAACTAGGCAGAAGTTAAACCTTCATGTAAACACAGTCTGTAGAAATGTATGCCAAAGAGGAGAATACTACACTGGATCTGTGTTATGTAACCATGTGTCTTCTTAATTAAAATGTATACTGACATTAAATTAATTTAAGGTAAAGTTGAAACAGTCCTTGCTTGACCACTCCTCCTCCTACTCTCTCTCTCTCTCTCTCTCTCTCTCTGAATTTCTGGAACATCATAATAAGCATCTCATATTTTTATCAAATATTGATAATTATGTATTATGTAATTGGTTAGATAAAGGATCTACCCACCAAGTGATGGCTGAGAAACACACATATGAAAGTTACCAAAGTTTACAAAGTTTCGGAGCCAGTGGCTCTTTCTTCTGGCAAAAGGAATGAAGAGGAAGGAAGAGGGGTAAAACGAAAGGACAAGTGAGGTTTAGGAAAAGGAGCAGAATTCAGAAAAGTCACCCAGAACCCCAGGTCAGGGGTCTGGTCAAGACTGATCAGGTATGTGTAAACATGGACAAGTGTACATCAGAAAACTTTGATACCGGCTATAGTGACCACCTTTCGCAATTACTGACCATACCTGTAAATCACATTTCGACCAGTATAGAAAATGTTATCCATAAAAGGATTTATAGTGGGAAAAATATTGAATACTTCCAGTACCTAATCAGTGAACAATCTTGGAGAGAAGTATATGATACCTCTAATACTAACGAAAACATGGAACATTTTGTGAACATTTTCAAGCATAATTTTGAAATAGCTTTTCCACAAAGGAAAGTTATTTCCAAAAGCACAGATAGATTCAGAAACTGGAGTACACCAGGCATCAGAGTATCTTGTAAAAGGAAACGGGAACTTTTTCTGCAGTCAAAAACTAACAGCAGCCCAGAATTTATTAATTATTTCAAAAAATACAAGCTAGTTTTGAAACGCGTCATAAAGGAGGCAAAAATTAAGGAAAATGACAAATATATTATGAAGTCATCCAATAAAACTAAGTCCATGTGGAAAGCTGTGCAGGATCTTATGGGGAAGAAGACAACTCACAAAAATATTGTGGTATCACATGATGGCAAGAATGTCACGGACCCTAGGGAAGTTGCAAACAGTTTAAATTCTTACTATGCAACTGTTTCTGGGAAATTAGTGAAGGAAAAATTTGGAAATCCACCTAATACAACATGGAAAGAACTTTCATTTATTGAAATAAATAATATATCCATGTTCCTCAGTCCAGTAAGCCCAACAGAGCTCCTAAATACCATTAATTCTCCGAAGAGTAAGTATTCAACTGGTATTGATGATATTCCAGATTATATTATAAAAATAACAGCAAGACAAATACTTTCACCTTTATTGGACATATGCAATTCATCCTTATCATGTGGTGTCTTCCCTCAGCAACTGAAAATGGCAAAAGTAATACCTCTATATAAAAAAGGTGACCATCATTGTATGGGTAACTATAGGCCTGTGTCTCTATTGTCAGGGTTTTCGAAAATTTTTGACAAAGTGTTCCTTTCAAAACTAATTACATTCTTTGACAAGAATAATATTATTTCTGGATGTCAACATGCCTTCAGACCATAGAGATCAATTGAAACTGCCACTTTCAATCTGATAATCCATGTCTTAAATGCAGTGGACAACCACAGAAATATCTCAGGTTTATTCTTGGACCTAACAAAAGCTTTTGATGTGATTGATCATTCTATACTCCTGAGGAAGCTCGAATGGTATGGTGTAAGAGTGTGCCAAATCAGTGGATCAAATCATATTTGGAATATCGCTCTCACATAACTGAAATTAAGTACACGGAAGGAAATCAACTCCAGGTACACCTTTCAGAGCCATGTGGGCTAACTCATGGTGTTCCACAGGGCTCCATTTTAGGTCCCTTTCTTTTTTTGGTCTACATTAATGATTTCCCATCACACATTAGGGATTCTGAACCAGTACTGTTTGCAGATGACACCAGGCTATTGATTGAAGGGAATAATGAAGAAAATCTTACTGCATCTGCAAAAGATATTACAAAAGGAGTGTCTGAATGGTTTACCAGAAACAGGCTAATAGTTAATCCCCAAAAAACGGTACTCATGAATTTCCACACTGATCAAAATAAAAATCCGGCACTACTTGTAATATGTATAGATAACCAAATACATTAGTGCTGTCAATGAAACTAAATTTCTTGGGATTCATATCCAGGAAAATCTTAAATGGAACACTCATATCACAGCCCTAAATTCAAAACTAGCAAAAATGAGCTATGTGGTAAGAATTCTCATCAACAGTACTAGTGCAGAAAAAGTTAGGGCTGTATACTTTGCTCGTGTACATTCAATACTGAAGTACGGTATCATTTTCTGGGGAAATGTTCATCAGGCCATAACAGTTTTCAGCAAACAAAAGGCAATTATAAGAATAATGAAACAAATGAGCAGCAGAAAATCATGCAAACCTTTCTTTAAAGATCTAAAGATCCTACCCCTTCCCTGCATTTATATACTGGAAGAAGTCACACATGTCAAAAAAAAACCATACTGAGAAAAGAAAACCTTTTTCCTCAAAACAAAAGTGTCCATGATTACAGTACCAGGTCATACAGTGACATACATGTCAATCATTGTAACTCCACATTATGCCAAAAGGTGTATATCATGCAGGAACAAAACTTTACAACAGTTTACCAAAACATATAAAATCTCTTACTGAACTACAAAGCTTTAAAAAGTCTGTGACATCCTACCTTCTCAAAAACTGCTACTATTCAATCTCACAGTATCTTATGCAAGAAAAAATGTAATTTTTATCTTTAATTGTAGAAATAAGTTATAAATATACAGTGTTTCAAAAATTTGTAATTATTAACTGTATAGAGCCAATTTGTCATAAAAATTTATAAAATGTATGTTTGACATTTGAAAATCCAATAGCTAAAACAGTTTTCTGTCCAATATCCTGTGTACAATATATGTACTTAAAAAGAGATTTATATGGACAAATAAATAAATAAATAAATAAACTGCATGAGTCAGCGATAACGCATGTGTGAGGTGTGCTTGCTTGTGTGAATGAATGGTTGAATGGTGTATGTTTCTCTTCCTTTTTCTGACAAAGGCTGTGGGTCAAATCTTATGTATAAGTATCTTTTAATTGTTCATTTCTGCAACTTAAAGAGTCATCTTTATGGTAAATAGGTATCTATTTTTTCCTACATTGTTAAAGGAAAGTAAATGTAGTTGTGCTAAGGTTCGAAATTAGTCATATTCTTCAGACATCCGCCAAGACAACTTCAAACAGCAACAACATGCCAGACTTCACCTCAAAGAGCTATCCCACCTTCTCCTAAACTACCTGAACAGTGGTCTTTCCCTTCCTATCCCTCTTCAACTCCCTTAACAGCCACACCATAAATGCGATAATAATCACCAATAAAGACAAAACACTCATAACATTGTTTTCCCTAGTTGTATTCTTGTAATCAGCCCACAGTGTTGTTAGTAAGCACTCACAGGATGAGTGACAATGTTGTGTTACTGTCAAGGTCTTAAAACATCAACTTACACACTAGTGATTACAAGCAATGAAGTCAAAATTAAGTGCAGTGGTTTGGGCCATTTCCTAACTTGTTACAAGAAACAGACATGGACTGTGGAATATGTGGGCAGTACAACAAGCAACACTTCTTAAGGGGATAGTGGATGGTCTGGCTTGTTTCATCTGTAGAGTGCACATATGTGAGCTGTTAGGTCTGGCACACAGGCATCCTAAGCAAACATTCTGTCTTCAGATGGGAGCTGCTGCAGAGTCATCTGCTGGGCCATTGAGAAAATACAAAACTGAGGCAAGGATTGATGAATTGATGATAGTTGATTTGTTGAGTTTCCTCTTTACAACAGTTAAATAACAAGGGAAATTTTCAACTGCTAGAATGAAAGAGGAGGATGTAATGGGTATACAGTAAACATTAGACTAGTATTAAAGTAGCAGCACAACTAATTTATATAAGATTGTGCATGGGTCATACTAATGCACAATTACTCTAAGCCTGCTATCCATTACAAAGTCAGGTATAGTTTTGAGTTGCTAAGTGACTTCTTCAATTGTTAAGTTCTAATTTCTCTTCTACATAACAGTACTTATCTCAAAGTGCAGCAGAGTAATTCACAAATCCATTACCAATATCTCTCCTGCTTGTTAATCCAATAAACCATAACTCATAATCTCAAAAACAAAATGTAATGTACTTTCATTACTAATCATTATTCTTCATCTGTATATGAATTTATTCAATGAGCATCTTACATAAAAATATGAAAATTTAATGATATAGTGACCTGAACAAACAAACATAGCTGTGTATCCTCCTTCACGTGATCAAGGTACCATAGTGTAGTTTGATGAACAATACCCATAATTATCAGTGTATAATTGTGCTCAAAACAGCTAAATATATCTTCCACTCATAAATAACTGTCTGCTCAAGATATGTATGTAGAATCAACTCCATATTTGTTGAACTTTAAATAGTCACAATTCTAAACAATTAATTAGCTGAGAATGTGGTTTGAAAGATTTGAAAATACACGGCTTATCAAGACGAATCCAATAAGACTCTATTTGTGGTAGCTGATACAATACCGTGTATCAGTGAGGTAAGATGTGTTGAATTCTTAAATGGCTGCACCAAGCAGTTTGCCAGACACATAGCAGAGTACAGATAGTCCACAAATCTCAAGAGCAATATATGTGTGTAAGGAAAACTAAGTTCATACTCATAATCAAAGTTCCATCCCCTGCCAAATATATATGTATCCAAACATAGGCCAAACAGATAAGGGTATTTACATAGGTGTGTAAGTGAGAGATAAAGGATAGTCTAATAAAATATGTGACATCACAAATGTGTTACTGTAGAAGCAAATTTCAAGTGGCTTGGGCTCTGCATTTTCTACATTCATGATACAGAAATGAGTGTGCAGCCTCCTGAGGGAATGCAAAATGTGGTACACCAAGAAATTTGAAGTAAACGAAACAGTATGTATCAGTCATCAGTTCAGTTTATTTATATGTATAATTTCAGCAGTGTTACATTCCTAAGCCCATAAAGTTTCCCAGGTTTAGATTAGATAAGTCTGTATGCATTTGGATGTCGATTTTATAAAATTTCAAATGATCCAATGTATATGTCAAAAACTTCTTAATCTCACTGTTTGTAAACTTTGACTTGGCATAGCTCTTAGTTAAGACAAGGCCTCCAATCTTGATCATGTAGGTTTCACTCTGTTGTCAGGTGTCTGTTTTCATTGTTGTTCCATGGTCTACCTAACTACACTCCTGGAAATGGAAAAAAGAACACATTGACACCGGTGTGTCAGACCCACCATACTTGCTCCGGACACTGCGAGAGGGCTGTACAAGCAATGATCACACGCACGGCACAGCGGACACACCAGGAACCGCGGTGTTGGCCGTCGAATGGCGCTAGCTGCACAGCATTTGTGCACCGCCGCCATCAGTGTCAGCCAGTTTGCCGTGGCATACGGAGCTCCATCGCAGTCTTTAACACTGGTAGCATGCCGCGACAGCGTGGACGTGAACCGTATGTGCAGTTGACGGACTTTGAGCGAGGGCGTATAGTGGGCATGCGGGAGGCCGGGTGGACGACCGCCGAATTGCTCAACACGTGGGGCGTGAGGTCTCCACAGTACATCGATGTTGTCGCCAGTGGTCGCCGGAAGGTGCACGTGCCCGTCGACCTGGGACCGGACCGCAGCGACGCACGGATGCACGCCAAGACCGTAGGATCCTACACAGTGCCGTAGGGGACCGCACCGCCACTTCCCAGCAAATTAGGGACACTGTTGCTCCTGGGGTATCGGCGAGGACCATTCGCAACCGTCTCCATGAAGCTGGGCTACGGTCCCGCACACCGTTAGGCCGTCTTCCGCTCACGCCCCAACATCGTGCAGCCCGCCTCCAGTGGTGTCGCGACAGGTGTGAATGGAGGGACGAATGGAGACGTGTCGTCTTCAGCGATGAGAGTCGCTTCTGCCTTGGTGCCAATGATGGTCGTATGCGTGTTTGGCGCCGTGCAGGTGATCGCCACAATCAGGACTGCATACGACCGAGGCACACAGGGCCAACACCCGGCATCATGGTGTGGGGAGCGATCTCCTACACTGGCCGTACACCACTGGTGATCGTCGAGGGGACACTGAATAGTGCACGGTACATCCAAACCGTCATCGAACCCATCGTTCTACCATTCCTAGACCGGCAAGGGAACGTGCTGTTCCAACAGGACAATGCACGTCCACATGTATCCCGTGCCACCCAACGTGCTCTAGAAGGTGTAAGTCAACTACCCTGGCCAGCAAGATCTCCGGATCTGTCCCCCATTGAGCATGTTTGGGACTGGATGAAGCGTCGTCTCACGCGGTCTGCACGTCCAGCACGAACGCTGGTCCAACTGAGGCGAAAGGTGGAAATGGCATGGCAAGCCGTTCCACAGGACTACATCCAGCATCTCTACGATCGTCTCCATGGGAGAATAGCAGCCTGCATTGCTGCGAAAGGTGGATATACACTGTACTAGTGCCAACATTGTGCATGCTCTGTTGCCTGTGTCTATGTGCCTGTGGTTCTGTCAGTGTGATCATGTGATGTATCTGACCCCAGGAATGTGTCAATAAAGTTTCCCCTTCCTGGGACAATGAATTCACAGTGTTCTTATTTCAATTTCCAGGAGTGTATGTCTTCTCTCTCAGCTGCAGAAACTTTCACATGATGGAAATTCAACTAATTCATTGATGTTTTAGGGAGGTTTCTTATCATATAAAATTTCATATGAAAAAAAAAAAAAAAACGGTTGTGGTGTTTTGTAAACTGTTTACTACACCTACAAAGCAATCAATATAATATATCATGTTTGAGTGATCTTTGCTACAGCAACTTCTGCATACATGGCCTCTCCTTTATATATCTTTCAGTAGGATTACAAGATGGTGAATAAATAGAAATAAGTACGTGTTTTGTGTTATAATCATCAGTAAAATCCTTCCAGGCTTTTGATGTAAGTTGACTCCCCTCATCAGAAAGAATAGTACTGGGAACACGAATAGTGTGAAAACAGTCCTGTATAAATTTGGTTATCATTTTTATACTAGTAGCTTTCTTCAAAGGATTAAGTTTAATGAATTTCGAATATATATCTATCATGACAAATATATGAGTATCATCCTTTTGCTTTAGGTGACTGGCAAAATAGATTAATGCCAACTAGGTCCATCTGTTAGAAATTACACTTCACAAAAAATATCTATGTTGTTATCTTTGACTCACTGACATCTATGACATGCAGCAAGAAATTTCCTGACTCTTCTAGCAATGCTATGGAAGTAAAGATGTTCTGAATTTTTCTGAATCCATTTCAGTGAACCACATTGACCAAAGTTATCATGTATGTACTTAATGAGTGTGTCAGAATACTGCTCAAGCCAACAAACTTTCCATTTGTCACTATCTGTCTGTATATAGAATAATAAACCTCTTTAAACTTGATAATATAGCTGTACTTTCTCACAATCTTTCTACCACAAGTAATTTTAACTAATTTCCAATTATCACCATGATCGTGGTTCCTCCTGAAATGATTAAAAATTCTCCTGATATCTTCCTCATGTCTCATGCTCTTCATATATATGATTTTTAAATTTCTCTCTTGATTTCCATTTCCATATTCATAATCATCCTTCACTGTTAATCTAGACAAAGCATCAGCAAATAACATTCTCTTTCTCTTTAATTACTCTACTGTGTAATCAAATTGTTGCAAATAAACTGGCCACCTTGTGATCCTCCCACGATGCAATTTATATTCCTGAAGATAATATAGGGCTTTGTGATAAGAATAAACTTTAACTTTATAATGAAGTAAATAATTCTTAAATTTCTTGAAACCCCGTACTATTGCTGAAAGCTCCTTTTCTGTGATTATGTAATTCTTCTTATATTTATGTAAAGTTCTGCTTGAAAATGCAACTGGATGATGTTCTGTAACCTCATTCACTACGTTTTCCTGAAATAAGTGAACACCCAAACCTGAATCGCTGCTGTAAGTCATTAGACAGAATGGCAAAGAAAGTTCTGGTCTATGCAGAATTTCACTCTTACTAAGTTGTTCTTTTATCTCATCAAAGGCAATATGACATTCCTCACTCTATTCCCATATAATATTCTTTTTCAACAGATTGCTTAAGCAAGGGGCATTTAAAGCTTGACTCTTGACATTTTTTCTATATAGAGACCCATAAGACTGAACAATGATTTTAGCTCTCTCTTATACTTAAGCTTAGGAAAATTTGCAGTTGCATGGATTTTCTCATTATTAGGAAAAATTCCCTCCTTTGTTATTCTGTGGCTGAGGAAGCTAATTTGTTTCATTGAAAATCTGCATATATCTAACTTCAAAGTTGTACCTCCCTATCTCAATTTCTCCTCAATTTCACTTAAAGTACTCATATGATCTTTCCAACTCTTAAGGATAGTAAAAAGCCATCTACATAAATAGTTAATCTGGCAACAACTCCCTTCCCCCCCAAAAAAATCCAACCCCTTAATAAATTCAGTTACAGAAACGTTCAACCCAAATGAAACAGTACAATACTGAAAACACTTACCATTATATAAAAATATAGTATACTTTCTAGAGCCAAATTCTAATTCAGTTTGATGAAAACCAGAAGTTAAGTCAAGACTAGTCATGTATTTTACATTCTCAGATTTATTCAGTTACTCATCTATGTTTTCTGGGTGATCAGTCTCTCCCTCCAAGTAAATGTTCAAATGTCTGGAGTCCATAACTAGCCTAATTCCATCAACTTGTCTAGGAACTGCCACCAACAGGTTATTATGTTGGACACAACTTCTTTCGAGTATCCTCCACTTTTGCATTTTCTGTAACTCCCTTTCAACTGCTTTCGTCTTACAGATGGGCACACTACAAGGCTTCATGAAAAATGGGCCATTAGGTTTCAACTTTAGTTTACTTCAATAATTCTTCACTCTACCTGGTCCCTCATCAAAAATATATTCCCATAAAAAATTTGTATTTCCTCTTTATCCTCTGTACTTAAAGCTTCAGGTTCCCCTGTCTTTTTTGTTGCAAGTTCACTGTAAGAATCATTATTTCCCAATCAAAATAGCCTTCATCCATCATCTACCATTAAATTCCTCTGCTCCCATGATCTGATTGCTATTACTGTTATTTATGGTCTCAAAATCTGTCTGCCCAGAAATTCCCCCCTAAGGACCAGTCATATCATATCATTACAATTAAAACCAACTTTAGGCTTGAGAATTCAATTCATTCCCAGTATTAAACTTTCATTCAAATCCTTAGTCATCCATGCATAAATAAACACCATTTATCCTGAA
The DNA here is from genome assembly GCF_023864275.1 of Schistocerca cancellata. Taxonomy (NCBI): domain Eukaryota; kingdom Metazoa; phylum Arthropoda; class Insecta; order Orthoptera; family Acrididae; genus Schistocerca; species Schistocerca cancellata. The sequence goes on along the minus strand of NC_064629.1, from coordinate 752,745,855 downwards.
AAACAATAGAACATTTCTGGTAATCAATTTACTACTTTTTCCAATAGCACCTTTATTCATGACTCCAGTTACAGGAAAGTCTGCAAAATTTTGCCCGTCTTTTATTCTGTCTCTATGTTTCTTCAATATTCTGCAAATAGGACTTCTAGTGTCAACCAGGCAATTATCCCTCCAATTATCATTCTGAACACAATATATGGTCTCTCCTGTGTATCAAAATTATCACAGTTTTCATCTTCATACAGCAAATCCCCTTCTTTTTTCTCTGAAACCCATACCTTTCTCATTCTCTACAGAGTCTCCACTTTCCAAAGACTGTAAGCTTCCCAACCTGCCATTTTGGATGTATGCCCGAATTTCACAATCATTACCAACATTATCAAAATAATCACAATTAACCCTCAAAATCTCATCACTGATCATTTCACTCTGCATACTGACATCAGAACAAGTGAACATTATTTCACTGATATTGACTGCTACAAGCAGATTATTATGTACTTCTCTATTCTTCATTAAATCATCATTAATACCTGCAACTGTACTTTTATCATACTCTTTCATCCATATTTCCTCTTTAATTTGAACATAAATCATCCTATCTAATTCTTTAGAAGCGATAAAATTGTTATCCCTCATCATCACTTTCAACATCAGAAACACCATCAACAGCATCATTACTTAAACCATCTTCAATAATATCACTATTCACAGCACAAGTATCATCAGCATCATCATAATTACTATCTGTTCTATCTTCTCCCCCCTCAGGTACATGAATCTCAGTCTCAACACATTCAACCTCAGCACAAATAGGTTCACCACCCTCTTCTACATCTTCATCACTTCTTAATGCCACAAGACCTTACTCATCACAATTATCATCACTAGTATCTTTAATCAAGACTCTGTTACAGCTACAAGATTCATCAAATAAATCTGACTTTCCTCTAACATTTGAAATATTACTAACACATGAAACAACATCATCTTTTACATCCATAAGTTCTTTATTGAATATTCTATTTGATTCAATCAATTTCAAATTAATACTGTCAGTTTCCTTTTTAATTATCATGATAATTGTTCCTGTTATCTCTTCTTCCGTCTCTGCTTCCTATTTCCTTCCCCTTTCATTTCCACTAATATACCTTCACATACGTCCCTACTAAACTCTGTCCTGTTTATTTAGTGTGAACTAATGTAACCTTGGCTGTGGAATCGCCACTGAACATTACTGCTCACTCTCCTAAAAATTGTTAGCCTGGTTTTGATATCTATTTTCTCTCACCCCAAACCAACAAGCTCCCCATGAGATGAAGTTTAGTTTTCGAATCCATTTCCCATATTTTCAAAATTCTTGTTATTAAACCTTCTATCATTATGTTTCTATTGCCTACTTCTTTGCTCATGACCCCTTGCATCATCCCGTCATCTATCATTTCAATTATTATTTCTCCCATCACCATCTCTGTCTGTCATTCTAATGGTTGTCCATCCTATTACTATTATCATGATAATTGTTCCTGTTATCTCTTCTTCCATCTCTGTCTCCATGATGATCATTGGACCACCCTCCCCCCCCCCCCCCCTCCATTCTGATAAAATCAGTGCTCCCTTTGCCTACAGCTCTCTCTCTCATTTTGTCCCCATGCCATATCTAGGTTATCAACATATTTTAAAAATTGTTGAATAGAGTCATCTGGTTAGTATACTAACCCAATTGTACCTTATGTGCCAAACATCATTTTAATGCATATATTTGTATTATCTCAGTGATAATTTATATAAGTGTGCTAGTATTTTAAGTTGCTGTTCACAAAAACCATTCATGCAAATTATACCTTCTTTGAAACATGGTCCATTCAAGAATTCTGATTTAATCCTAGCTTGTTTGTTTTCAGATCCAAATTTGTTCAAAAAACATATTTTTTAATTTTATGAATGTCATTTCTGTATACATAGTCTGATTATCCCACAACAGTGCCTCCCAATCTAAAAATTTATTAATAAATTTAATTTTCAATTTGTCTGACATACCATTAGTAAAATTATCCCTACACTGACAAAGTCCATGGTGTGGTGTTTGTTTTCTGTAGGAAAGTTCTTTATGTTAATACTCTTCCATGTATTACCATTGTTACTACAAAAATTTCTGATTGTAACATTTTCCTCAGTTTCATCTGACTTTCCTCTAGCATTTGAAATATTACTAACACATGCAACAACATCATCTCTTACATCCGTAAGTTCTTTATTGAATATTCTATTTGATTCAATCAATTTCAAATTAATACTGCCAGTTTCATTTTTAATCATGGAATGTAATGGTTTTAGACTCCTGTCATTTCTCTCTGTCTCATTGATCGGTTCATTTTCAACCTTCTCACTTTTATTTTCTACAGATCTAATATGAGTTTCAAATTTACTGTGCTCTGTGTTTACGTGCATTGTAAAGTCATTTAAATCCACTTGTAACTCCTCAGTTATCTATACAGTTTTCTCAACCTGTATTTTGACATCATCTCAATCTTTATGACATAAAGGAATTACAGAAATTGGCAGCAAGTGGACAATGATTGGAATCAATGGGGAAAGTTGAAAATTTGTGCTGGGACAGTATTTGAACCCATGGCTCCTGCTTACTAGGCAGATGCTCTGACCACATTTTCTTTTATCGATAGTTTTAAATTATGAAAATGTGTGCAACACATGACCAGTGTCTTTCCATGTTATTGTCAAAGCCTCCGTATGGATGTTGTTATTTAAAATGAAAGGTGACACTCAGGATTTAACAGGAGACCTCTCGAACTGCAGTCAAATGCTCTACCACTTTTTTTTTTTTTCAGTTGATTTTGCCACTTTTTCTTTTTTTACTTGTCATTTTTTTAATTGGAAAGGAAAAAAGAATGAGAGAAGTTCTGTTCACTTTATGGCAAAAATAATTACTGCATTTCTTCTACCTCTTATATATGGAAATGGAACAATAGATTAAAAACAAATGCATCACCCAGAAATCGAACCCTACCAAGTTTTTTTCTTTTTTTTCTTTCTACGACCGAAGCCCACCTTCACTTTTTTTTCTGGTTTTATTTTTTATTTTTTCACATAAGAAACAACTAAAACAAGGGTGCCATATGTCAAAAATTATGCTGATAATATTAACTAAAAAGGACCATCTTGCCCACTGGGATCACTTTATCAAAGCAGGTGACCAATAAGAGGTGGTCATCATTGCAATGGACATCACCAGTCGTCAACTGTTGGAGTGTCCGGGACTGCTGCACACAGCCAGAGACTGTTACTGTTACAGTAGGTGAATCGTGGAAACATCACATCTGCAAGGCAGTTTCTTTTCACACCTGGGATATCCCAGCTGGGCGGTGGGTCCATGAATGATGATCCCAAATAGTTAGCAAAAAGGTTCCGGTATTGCTTTCTGTTCATTAAGACCAGGAACTTGTCGATCACGTATTTCTGTCAATCATTTATTGTCACAAATAAGGCCTCCTTTTCGCCATCGCGGTACATGTAGTGTATCGCTATTCCTTGTACCCAATGGACCACATTCATCCAGCTCATTGTGAAATAGACATCATTGGGATGAAAGAGGTCCAGGGGTACAGTCCACACATAGGGGTGGCATAGCAGGAAAGCCAGTATCTGGTGGATCAGTTTCCAGTACTCGTGTGCAGGCCCACAGTTAAGTCTGCATTCATCCGTGTCTACCATCACGAAATGGTGTACATAGGATGGTCAGTTAGGTGAATGGAATCTAGTCTTTGTTGGGTCGGAAATTCCTCATTAGTGACCACATACCACGTCGATCACACTAAGTTTACAAGAAGGATGGCTCGCCAAACCCACATACAGTCAACTGTGGGGTAGCATCATACAATGTTGTTAGCTGGATTCCAGAGTTGGAGAACAATATAATAAATCTTTGCTGTCAGATTTTGTGTCTCTGGTATAAGTCCCAACATACAGCTGTGCTACACAAAAAACATCCTAATATGATATAGCGAGGGCGATAAATGTCTAGCAGGTACCAGTGGGCACAGCATGTGTGTGGCCACCTCTGCTAGCAGGATGACAGGAAGATTGTCTGTTGGTGAAAGCCAGAGTCGCCACATTGAGTGAAGTTACAGCAATGCTCTGTGCTCGATGTGAATGAGTCCAACACCTCTTTTGTGGAAGGGTAAAGAAAGAGTAACGAAACGGATCTTAAAAATGGCACCAGCATTCGCCATGTGTCCAAACACTGCCTGTATCCTGAAATCCATCGTGTCTGTCATTGGTAATATGTTGATGTAATGGTTTAGTTGAGAAGCCATGTACACATTGACATGTTGAGCATGTTGCAAAATGTCCAGCTATCTAAATTTGTTGAGGCAAGCCTTTATGCAGAGTTTTCATAAGACCTTATGATACATAAAGGCCGCTGTACATTGTATTTGTCGATGGAGCAATATCCCTAAACATTTGAGCATTGGGTTCCTTGTCAGGGGTACATCCAGCTCTGCAGGCATGCCTCATCCCAACTCCATGGGGCATGATTTCCTGCCACCACCCCATACTGTTGGAGTCAGTAAAGCACCATTTGTATTTTGTCAACAGTCCATACTAAGAACTTTACATCATCGGCATACGCGCCACATCGAAAGGTCATGGAGCAGAGGCTAAGACCTTCCAAGCATCTCCACAGTCCGTGAAGAGCTGGTTCGAGGTCAATGGTGAATAACATGGCACAAAGAGCACAATCCTGTGACAGACCTGTTGACACAGATGGGGGTGAACCGATAACCATTTACGATAATCCTCATTATGTCCCCATGGGTCAAATGAAGCACAACAGATGTCATCATGTGTGAGATACTGATGTGTTCCATAACTGCATGCAGGAAATGACATTTGACACAATGGAAAGCATAGTCAAAATCCAGTACAACAAGAGCGCCATGGAGGCGGCATGTTTGCATCAGCACCACCATATCTCTATATTTGCTGAAAGTCATACACACACCAGTGTCACCTCTGAGACAGGTTTTATCAGTGTGAATTGCTGCTATTACCATATGTTTGAGCTGCTCGTGGAGGATGTGTTTCAACAGCTTGTAGTCAGTGTTTAGCATTGTCAATGGTCGAAAATCAAGTGGGCGACAGACTCCTCTGGGTTTGGGCACCAGACTCAAGAGACCCTCAGTGAATTCAGATAGTACTTGAAAATTGGTGTTCAGGAGTTCTCTGTACATCCTGACCCACATTGGGCCCATAAGATCAAAAAACATTTTGTATACTTCAAGACGGATTCCATCAGTGCCTGGCGTCTTGTTAGGAGCACTGCACAACATAGCCTCTTGTAGTTCTTCTAAAGTCACCTCCAACAAGAGCATAGCATCATCTTGTGGGTTCTGATAGACTGGTAGGTCAGATAGGACGTCCCTGACTCCTACATCCATATTCTACTCTCGCTCATAGAGAAGTGTATATGACTGTGTGAATGCTGGGATGATGTCCATTTGTGTTTCAGCTCGTCTCCATCCTCCATCTCAACCTCCGTAATGAGCTGCCTCTTGTGTCTTCTCCTCTCTTGAACGATATGATAGAGGGAAGGTCATTCTCCACTAATATCATCAGTTGTCCTCGCCCGCACCTGCAAACCTGCAAGACGTACAGCAGTGATACTTAGCAACTGTGCTTTGATGTGTTGTTCTGCCGAGTGTCATCCCAGCAATGGTGGTTGAACAACCAGTTTGTAGAGCACAGTGTAGTAGAAATCAGTGGTCATGGAATAACAGTGTGCTCTATCTCGTCCATAGCTGGCTAATATGTTCAGCACAAAGTGGGTTTGACACACCTTAACCACCACTGAACTATGGAACCGTAGGCGGGTAATCACTAGTGGCATTTGCTCTATGTGGACTCAACTTCATGTCTGCAATTTATCTTATCAAGAAGGGCCACAATAAGGTGCCATGGACCTCTATTTCATCAATGTATTGTTGAGGGAGGGTGAGAATACACACATACGCTAGGTGATCCGTGAACACTGCTGGCCACATCTCAGCGTCGACAACTGCCGATCGCAGGCCTTGTCTGATGTAGACTCAATCCAAATGGCTCTCAGAATGACTAGTAAAGTAGGTGTATTCCTTGTGGTCACTGTGTTGTATGACCAAAGTGTTTGACAAAGCCAAGTCCTTCACTAGTGACTGAAGTGCTGGGCAGGTGGTATAGTGCGGCATCTGGTTGGATGGTCTGAGCACACAATTGAAATCTCTGCCTACTACCAAGTGGTCGGCAGTGCCCTGGAAGAGCAGAGCTATGTCTTCAGCAAAAAAAGGTGCAGCATTCTCTCCTTACATCAGTGCTGGCAGGAGCATACAGGTTCACCAGATGAACTGTACCAACCATGAGTGTGACCCACGGGCCGACAATAAATAGGATACATTAGTTGCCATAATACCTTCCCTCAATGGAATAGCCATACCTTCTCCGCCCACATCTGAAGGCATAGGGTAGGCATCATATCCATAGGTATCAATACAAAATCCTAATGAGACTTCTTGAAGGAAAACAACATCCAAATCTGCAGCTCATAGTGTATCTTGCAGCATACTAATTTTTAGAGCAGAAGTAACGCCATTGACACTGATTGTGGTTAGGCAGTATGCTTGTTCCATCAAGTTATGGGGGGAAGGGTCCTTGATACTGGGGGGGGGGGGGGGGACCTTGGTATTACAGGTGGGCATTAGTTGTGGTGTGCAGCATCTTCTGGGTGTAGAGATGGGAAGCAACAGGCGTACCAGCCTAGGCATCTGTCACCGTCAATGTAGACGCTGCCAACAGCATCAGTGCATTGTCAGGGTCCTGCATCTCCATGTCCTGCACACGGTCTCCCAGGGACATCAATACCACTGGATCTCAAGAGGTAGACAGTCATTGGTTCATCCCTGGGGTCGGGGCTTTGGTGATCTCGTGCATCCCCATGTGTGCAGACACACAGGTAGTGGGAGAAGGTGTCAAACCATGTGGTGCATTAGTATCAGCCTTGTCAGGTTGGTTTATCAGCTTATGCACCTCATCATCCATCGGTGCTGTTTCTGGCTGTTCTACTGCTTTGGTTGTTATGCGCCATTTCTTATGGAGCTTTGGTGATTTTTGTTTATGCTGTCCCACCTCTGTGTCTGGCACAGGGCAGGAGGATGATGTGGAATCCTGTTCTTCAACTTCCACTGCATCATTGGCTTGTCATTGTAGCAGTGTGCCTGGGCTTGTTGAGAGGGCAACAGAGGCATCGGTGCTGGATGATGCTGTGGGCTGCTGAGGAACTATTGCAGGGACCTCCAAGGCTTGCAGCAGTACAGGAGGGTCATCATAGACAGCTGGCATCTCCTGTCTCACTACTGCAACATATGTAATTGGCATAGAAGTCACTATCGATGGTCAAATCTGATCGGCTGAGGGCATCTGCATGAGGCAGCGTTGCAAGCATTCGGTATGCACGTGCCCTACTGGTCCACATTCAGAGCAGGTCCTTGGCTGAGAATCATAAATAATTATTTCCTGGCAACCAGCAACTGCAAGATAAAAAGGTATATGGTGGTGCAATTGAATACAGACCTGTCGCACCCTATTAAGGAGAGGGTAAGGTTTGAAAGTCTTCCATTTTTTGGCTGTATGGCCGAAAACTGTGCCATGGGGTTGAAGAGCAAGGGTGACCGAATCCTCTGGAAATTAGGATGGTAACTCAAACATGTGCACATTGTATTCTCAGTCCAGCACGTTCAAGTGTTACCACAACCATGTTTCCGTCAGAGTGGCAGAACCTATAACCTTCCAACGAGCATCAGAGAAGTTTGTCACAGGCTGCATCATCAGTGAACTTAAAACATACAATGCTGAAGATGATAGATAAGTGGATACCTAGCAGCTCTTTTGGGTCAACATGTAACATGTCGTATAAAAATCTCTGTACTTCATTGACCTCGAGTCTAGAGTACGTAGCGCCGAACTTCAGCTCGATCACGGCTTTCCGATATGATCAGTGTTCTGCAGAATTTCCAGACTGTGGAGCCACTACTATTCAGTCGAGTAGCTCCTCAATTGGCACCACGAGACTGACTGCACACTGTAACAGTCTCTTCACCAAGGCAAAATCCTTCGCAGTACCGGGAATTGTACCCACGTCCTCCACATGGCAGCCATATACACTAACCACTACGCTACAGAGGTGGACATTAGTGGACAGATTCGTAAAAATGACAGTAATAAAATGGAAATTGGAAACATCTCAACAAAAGAAAGGCATAATCCTACATCCAGTGAACCAACAAGCCAAAAGCCTAAAACACCAAGAGTACCATTGCTGGAAGAAAAACAGGATTTTTCGCTACTAAATATGCTAGTGCAAAAGGTGATGTATATGGTCAGGCAATAAATAATATATTACCTCTATCTAATTTTAAATTTCTCCATGTGAATGTTCTATCACTGCCCAACAAACTGAATGAAACAGAAATAATGTTAAATGACCTGAATTATACTTCTGCCATATGCTTTACCAAACACTGTCTTAAACAAGATATGTGCAGTAGCCACCAGAAAGATCGCGGGAGGCGCACATTGGCACAGCGCGTCACGGACGGTAGTGCCGCAAGTAGAGTCCCGTCCACCAGAGGGCACGCGAGAATTCGGACGCGACCTCTGCCGGCGGAACAACAACAACAACAACTCCGGCAGCACGGGCCGTGCCCAGTCAGTTAACATCGGGCATGCCTAGGACACAGTCCCGGTCTACGCTAAGTGAAGTGCGACGTAAACGTGAACAGTGTTACTACACAATTGGCGACGAGTAGGGTCGTTCTTTCGCGTGTTGCGTCGCTGTTCCGGTTTCGCAGCTTCTCCACGGCATGGAGGATTTGGTGCGGGTTTTGGTTGCGCAGCAGACGGAGCTCATGGCCACCATGAAACAAGTGCTTCCGGCGTTGCTCTCCACGCCGTCTGCTCCGGCGCAGTTTCCTCCTCCCTTTCCCCCGTATGACGAGACGGCGGAGGATTGGGACGCATACGAACATCGCCTTCGGCAGCATTTCCAGGCGTTTCATGTTGCCGATTCGGAGGTATGTCGTGCTCTCTTCTTGTCTCGGATATCTCCCTCGCTGTATCAAGTTTTGCGGCAGCTAGCGCCGTTGCAGGAACCCTCGTCCTTGTCTTTTGACGCATTGTGTTCATTGCTGTCTTCATATTATCGCCGCCGCACGCATGTTGTGGCGGCTAGGGTCGAGTTCTATCAATGCAAGGAACAGCCCCATCAGTCTTACCGGGCGTGGGCCGCTACCCTGCACGGTCTTAGTCGCAAGTGTCATTTTGTCACGGAGCAGTCACGAGAGTCGTATGCCCACGTTATGGTACGCGACGTCATTGTTCGTTCGGCCCCTGATAGGGAGGTCCGGCAACGGGCCCTGCAGTTAGAAGACCCTTCCCTCGAGGAAGTCCTGTCCATTGCTCAATCGTATGAAGTCTCTCACGCAGCAGGTCAACAGCTGGAAGCGTGGTGCGACGTCGCGGAGGTTCAGGGCGGCGCGGCCGCGTCCACTGTGTCCGGGGTGGACGACGTGCGAGCGGTACAATCCGGCCGTTACGGCCGCTCCCGCACGGCGCGTAAACAGAATTCCGGCCGCCGGCCCCTGTTGCCGTCCTGTGAGTCGTGCTATGTACGTCATGATCGGTCAGAGTGCCCCCAGCGTTGGGCCGTTTGTCGCAAATGTAATAAAAAAGGACACATTGCTAAAGTTTGCCGCTCAGCCTCAAAAGAATCGAAGGAAGCAAGTACAGAGGACACGGACGTCGACATTCGGGAAGTTTCATCGGGCCAGGCTCCCGACGCATCGGCACACAAACTCTTTATCGAGGTGTCGGTTCGGTCACGCCGATTAAAACAGCAAGTAGATACGGGCGCGGCAGTTTCGTTGTTGAATGCACAAACTTATTCCGACCTTGAATCGCCCCCGTTGGCGCCAGTTTACCGGCGTTTACGCGGTTATGGTAAACAGTACATTCCCCTACTGGGTCAATTCACTACCGACGTGACTTACAAATCAGTCACTCGGCCTATTACTTTTATTGTTGTCAGTGATGCGAGCTCCGCTAACCTTTTTGGCCTGGATGCCTTTCAAGCTTTCGGTTTTTCTATCGCTGACACCATACAGTTGGTCTCCGAAGACGTTCCCTATCAATCATTGGAATCTTTGATCTCAGACTTTCAAGATATTTTTGAGGAGGGCCTGAGGCGTGTTTCAGATTTTGAAGCTCACTTAACGTTGAAGGCGTCGGCTCGCCCGCGTTTTCTACGCGCGAGGCAGATCCCCTTGGCTCTCCGCTCTCAGGTAAAGGCAGAGCTAGACCGGCTGACAGCCCTAGGGGTCGTTCTTCCCATTTCTTCCAGTGAGTGGGCTTCGCCCCTCGTTATTGTAAGGAAGCCCTCGGGAAAATTACGTCTTTGTGGCGATTTCAAGGCCACCATTAATTCCCAATTGGTGGTGGACACCTATCCTTTGCCTCGTGCTGATGAATTGTTCTCCGCCGTGGCGGGAGGCCAATATTTTTCGAAAATCGATCTGTCGGAGGCTTATCATCAGATACCACTTGATGAGGACTCCAAACGGCTGGCGGTCGTCAACACCCCGTTTGGCCTTTACCAATACCAGCGGTTGGCCTTCGGAATATCCAGTGCCCCGGCGATATTCCAGCGTTATCTTGAGCATGTCACATCGACAATCCCTCATTGTATTAATTACCTGGATGACATAATTGTCACAGGCCGCAGCACGAAGGAACACTTGCACAACCTTCGCACCCTCTTTCTCAAATTCAGGTCTGTGGGCTTGCGTTGCAACCTGCATAAGTCAACCTTCTTCCAACCGTCCATTGAGTATGTAGGCTACACCATCTCTCGGCACGGCATCCAGCCACTAGGAAGTTTGGTCCAAGGTATCGTCAACCTTCCTCGGCCCGCTTCGCTGAAAGAGTTACAAGCTTTTTTAGGCAAGATAGCCAATTACCACCGGTTCATTCCCAGGGCTTCCACTATAGCCCACCCCCTGTACTGCCTTCTGCACAAGGGTGTTCCTTTTGATTGGTCGCCTGCATGCGAGCAAGCGTTCACCTCGTTGAAGGGCCTCCTCACGTCAGCCCCTTGTTTGGCTACTTTTGATCCCCCGTTGGTCCTGGCTACAGATGCTTCGCAGTATGGGGTGGGGGCGGTCCTGGCCCTGGCGTTTGCATCTAAAACGCTTAGTCCTGCGCAGGCCCATTACTCCCAGGTGGAAAAAGAGGCTTTGGCCATTGTCTACGCTGTTACCAAGTTTCACCCTTTCTTGTATGGCACGAAGTTTCTGTTAATCACTAACCATAAGCCGTTAATATCGTTATTTGGCCCCGCCTCTCAGATTCCGGATAGGGCGCCCCACAGACTACAGCGCTGGACCTTGTTCCTCTCTAAGTACCATTATGACATTCATTTTCGCCCTACAGGACAGCATGCCAACGCCAACGCTCTTTCCCGTCTTCCGGTGGGCCCGGATCCTACGTTCGATCGAGAGGAGATTATGTGTTTTCATTTGGATGTGGCGTCCCGCCAAGCGGTTGATGGCTTCCCGATCACTAGTTCTCGAGTCGCCAGGGAAACGGCAGCTGACCCGGTTCTCCGGCAAGTAGTTCGCCTCATTCAGCAGGGGTGGTCATCCCGCCCTCCGGGCCGGGCCTCGGACCCTCTTCGAAATTATTTTCTTCTACGAGACCGCCTCTCGGTCTTGGAAGGAGTTCTCCTTCTGGCTACTGATAATACAGCTCCTCGCGTGGTTGTTCCTGCGGGTTTACAGTGGGAGGTCCTCACGTTATTACATGTGGGGCACTGGGGTGTTTCCCGTACTAAAACCTTCGCTCGCAGACTTGTGTACTGGTCCGGTATTGACAGAGAAATTGAGCACTTGGTGGCCGCCTGTTCCCAGTGTGCGAGCCAACAAGCATCTCCCAGGGCAGCGTTATCTTCATGGCCGCCGGCAACCCAAGCATGGGAACGTGTTCACATCGATTTTGCGGGACCGTTTCTCAATGGCTATTGGCTCATTGTCATTGATGCTTATTCCCGATTCCTATATGTGGTTCGCTGCTCCTCAACCACTTCAGAAGTTGCAATCCAGGCACTAGCAAAAATTTTTTCTGTGGACGGTCTGCCAATCACCCTGGTCTCGGACAATGGACTGCAGTTTATTTCGCAGACCTTCCAGGATTTTTGTAGGCGCTTCGGTATTCGGCACGTTTGCTCTCCCCCCTTCCATCCACAATCGAATGGGGAAGACGCAGATGAAAAAGTATGTGCACGAATTTCCTGCGGAGGAAGCATTGACGTTTCTCTTGACGGCATACCGGACCACACCAATGGGAGAACACAGCCCCGCAGAGCTCCTCCATGGGCGTCAACCTAGGACTCTGCTGCACCTCCTCTGGCCTGGTCCTCGCCAGTCTTCACAAAACGGAGTACCTGGCTTTCCACTGGGTATGTCGGTCTGGGCCCGTGGGTTTGGTCGCAATCCACGTTGAATACCGGCGGTGGTCCTGCGCCGAAATGGCCGCCGGCTCTATACCTTGCAGGCAGGGGACTGGGTGGTATGTTGTCTCCAAAATCAGCTACGTCTACGTTCGGGCACCCACCCTCCGACCTCTCGGACACCGGCTTCCACATTGCCGGCACCTGCGTTGGTTTCACAGGGGACGTTACCTCCTCTCCCCGCTGTGACTCTGCCGCACTGCGATGGTTCTCAGCCTTGGCAGCCTCCAGTAGCTCCAGCACCGGCATCGCCATCATTCGAGATGCCCCAGCGAGAGCCGGCCCCCCTAGCAGGCCCGGTTTCTCAGGAGGCTGGTTCACCTGTGGTTGTCCCTTCCCCTTTGCCCCCGCCACTGGGTCTTGCCCCTCCCGAGGTGGAACAGGATTCGGAGTTCGACAGCTTGTTGCCCGTTCTGTCCCGGGCTCCGGTTGTGGGACGACGGGGGCCTCTTCGTGTGGGTCACTTCCAGCCGTATTCGAAGGTTCCGGCTCGAGGGTTGGCAGATCCCCTCGACTCCGGCCTTCCAATGGATGTGGAGGTCATCGCTCCTGCCCGACGCTCCACCTTCCGATGCAGTGGATCACAGTGGCTTCACCCCCCGAAGGAGGAGGAGTGCAGTAGCCACCAGAAAGATCGCGGGAGGCACACATGGGCACGGCGCGTCACGGACGGTAGTGCCGCAAGTAGAGTCTCGTCCACCAGAGGGCACGCGAGAATTCGGACGCGACCTCTGCCGACATAACAACAACAACTCCGGCAGCACGGGCCGTGCCCAGTCAGTTAACATCGGGCATGCCTAGGACACAGTCCCGGTCTACGCTAAGTGAAGTGCGACGTAAACGTGAACAGTGTTACTGTTACTGTTACTGTTAGAGCTTGTTACAACTTGCAATCATGTTTTGTAGGGAAATATCAAGTCATAGGGGCTTCTGTGTATGTGTTAAAGAAAATACTGAATTCAACAGCGTAATTAAATATCATAATCTGTCCAGTGAAACAGATATAGAATTCTCTATAGTCTAATTACCAAGGCAAAATACAATTATTATTTGTATGTTCAGGTCAATAGATTGAAACAAAAATGGAGGAACCTTTGGAAGAAATTAACTCTTCCTAGGAAAATTTACTTATACGTGATGATTTCAACACGGATTTATCAAAATCCAATGAATTCAAAGACAATATAAATTTACTATTGTCATCAAATATAAGCTCAGCTGTAACTCAACCAACTTGTGAAATAGTAACTTCTGCATCTATCATTGGCCAGCTTTTGATAAACAGGTGTAAAAATGCCTTTTACACACAACTGCTAAACATAGGTTTTAGCGATCGCTAGACTCACATTCTTACGGATCTTGGAGGAAATCCAGAACTCCATGGAATAAGGCACACTGTAAAAAATTTAAATACTAAAAGTATAGAATATTATTATTTTCCCCACGAAGTGTGAAAACTGGAGTTGTGCATACAGCTGTAACGGTGCCAATGAAAAATATGATAGGTTTGTGGCCACATTTACTCATTATTTTTATTTATTTATTTTTTGAAGTAGCTTTCCACAAGAAAACAACTACATTTAATTCTACTCAACAAAACAGATGCATCACAAAAGGGATAATTATCATGTCAAAATAAGAGGAGATTATATGAGGACTCCCAAGAAAATTACTAGTCCTGATTTTATTTCCTACTTCAAAAGATGCAGACACATACTAAACCAAGTTATTTAAGAAACAATCAAAAAATTAGAAAGTGATGAACTAATATGTAATTACAAGAATAAAACTATGGCAACCTGGCAAATCATAAAAAGAGAAATGAGTGCAACGTCTGTTAATCACAGTAATATAGAGCCAATTATGAATTGTGGTTCATTTGTCTCATTACATATATAACCCAATCATTTGATTAAGGTACAAGAGACACAATTAACTAACTGACATCAAGTAAGTGGCTACTGCTTTCAACAACCATTATGTCTCAAACATACCATAGCACAGCAGTTGATGAACACATCACGACAAGCAGCCAGACAATAAGAGAGTACAATGAGATCAAAAAGTTATTACAAGTATATTATTCCTGTACTCAGCAATACCTGGATTACCTAATAAAAATCCAGTGAGTGCTGATGGATAGCAGATGCTATCACCAAATCTAACGCAACATTTACTGCAGAAACACTAGCAGCCATAGTAATTTTGAGGGTGATGGATTTCAGATAGACTAAAAACAGCAAAACTGACTCCTCTGCACAAGAAGGGTGCAATAGGTGAATTTGCTAACTATAGGTCAGTTTCAGTTTTATCAGGCTTCAGCAACATTATGAAAACTGTTCCTTAGGAGATCAAAATGCCTTCTTAAATGAAGAAGTGCTGGTAAATGGCTCACAACATGTTTTCAGAGCTGGAGTATAAAGCCAGTCAGCGATTTTTGCCGTTTTAAATGAAACTCTATAAACATCATGAATCTAGAATATTTCTTGGGATCTGGGTCATTTCCCTCCACAGACTGTACATTTTTTCTCACCTGGCTCACTGTTTATATTATCGCTGCTCATGTGGATATATGACAACACAACTTATCACTGTGTTGGTTGAAGTGATAATGAAAGAATGGGTATGGGCTCACAATTGTAAAACAATAATGTAATGTTACAAGACTATGTTATTTGTGGGTGGTGTACTTTAGACATAGGCACACACATTCAAGGGTTAAATGGATCTGATTATGAAAGAACATCAGTTGGCTTTACAAATGTCACCTATGTGAATTCTACCAAATAAACCTATTGGTTTTCAGTGTTACTTGAATGAGCAAGAAAACGTGTCCCTTATACGCAACTGAAATTCTGAAAATTACTCACAAGCTTTTATCTAAATGAATGCAATGACTTTTGGCTTGATAATTATTGAGAAACTCATGTATCAACTAAAGAAATGTTGGACTTGAGACTGATGATTGCAGTGGTCTAAGAAAATGCAAACCAAGAGTTGTGCTATGACACCGGTGTATTGAGTGTGGCTCTGTGGTACAGGATGAGGGTTGAGCTTCTGTCAGCATCAACTCTGGACTCCACCTGTCTGCTTGGATGTGTGCTGAAGGCATACACTATGGGTGTGCATGGGATGCAGAAACCTCCTTGTCTCCCAGAAAACACCTAGGTTTTTGGGTGAACTGTACACCCTGCTATTCCTTCCTGCAAAAGAGGCCGTGCCCACCGATTTCAGAATATGAACACTTAGCCGGCCACTGGTGAGGTACCATCCTGCACAAAAATGCCACCGAGAAAAACACTTTGCAATAGAATGCCAATGACTTTTTTTGATTCTCACTTCTTCCAAAAAGCTCTCACTTATGCTCTATCTCTGTGAAGCCACAAACATTATTACCAATATAAAATTTTCACATCCAGCAACTAGTCTCTCATCAGAAGTTCTCTGAATGTGTTCCTGAGGCTAGGCTCTTATTTTTCTGCAAGCTGTGTTTCCTTAAGAAAGTGTAAGATTATTACCTCCTGAACAAACTCTTCAGAACTTGAGAAAGTGTTGGCCTCCTGATGACAGGGTCCCTTCCCTGGCCTCAGTTCAGCTGCAGGACAGGGCTCAGTCATAAATGCACATGACTGGCCCGGTGTGGCAATTTTTGTGCAGCTGATGCCAGGGGGCTGCTTCTTTCATGATGTCAGTCACTGCCTTGTCTGTTCCAGACTCAGCATGCTTCTCATTCCCATGTGCACATGGGAAGCACAGAGGGAAACAAGGAAAACATGCATAATATTAAATGTATTTAACCTGAAGTTGATCAGAAGTCAGTACATACAGTCACTGTAATCCATTTCACTTTAATAAAACATTATTACCATAGTCTGCTCCATCATTATCCTCTAATTACAATGTTGTTTTCAAATTAAATAGCAAGGGTCATACAAAATGGCTTGCCATGTTTCATAACAACCCCCTAATTATAATTTTTTAAACAGAGGCGAGCTTCTTAAGATTGACAGACGGGTAGCAACAAGGAAAATTTTGCTACTCATAATCGATTTGATTTTGCAATAATGTCAGGTCTGCTGAAGAGACTGTCAGCATTAACAAATGTAAATAATGTAGAAAAAGTAACCCTGAGAACCACAACATGTCAATAAAAACAAATTGACAAACAGAGACAATCGCATACATCCTTAAGGATACCATTCTAACTATTAATTAGTGCTGGACTGAATGCTGAAGGCAAGTCATGTTAAATAATTGAATATACACAACAGCAAATAAGTATGCATGTACTAAGTGATCAAACACAAGAACCTCTTTATTAAAGGCGGAAACAAAATTACATTATAAGATTGTATGGAAAATATATATCATCCACTAAATATATTGATATTAATCGTGTTTTTAAATATGAAAACAACTTACAAATGTGATCATCAGATCTAATGTGTCAAAGCAAATCAAAATTAATGCAAGTCTTTATGGTATGATCATGGAATACTTATGAATGAGCACGTGTAAACCTCTCAAATCAACAATTAATTGATAAGACATGTGGCAGCAAATAAACAGAACAAATTAAATGATAATAAATACTCAAAACATTGACATCAAACATGAATGTCTATATAATTAACACAAATCACTGAATTTGAACCTGATCATGGTGTAGTATTATTTTGGATCATCACAATCACCTGGGGTTCAGTTTGTCACATGAGTATTTTGGGGGTTCATTGACACACAACGTACGGTGTGTAATGAATCAGGATTTAATAGTACTTTTGCTCATTTGGCAAACTATGTTTTAGCAAACTACAACTTCTCTCTGTCTGTTAAAGAAATCCAATGAAGTAGTTAGGCAGTAACTTTTTTTTTAGCTCAAACACCAATTAACCAAAAAATCTAATTCAACACAAAGAATTATAAAACGTTATAACAAGTCGAAGAGTAAAGCAGATTGTCCGTGCGCTCGTCACCACAGATAAATGCTGTGCTTCACTGTGCATTCACAGATGTTCTTCTGGCAACTCCCACGAAGACCCTCTCCCACTTCCCCTGGTAGAGAGGAGCTCCGGAAATGTAGAGGTATTTGTATAACACCTGATGCCCAGCTCTCATGCATACTGAAGGTGTTGCTTGAACTCCTTCAACCTCCGGTGCTGCAGTGATGGTACCACTTCCCCACTTCCTCTTGTGGCGCCGAGACAGTGTCGTCCATGTCCAGCTGTGTGTGAGGTGACACTTCATGTTCAGCATGTACGTCCTCATCAGTCGGTAACATACACTGAAGTGTCAGAGAAACTGCTATAGTTATGCTTATTCAAATACTGAGATATGTAAACAGGCAAAATATGGCGCTGAGATCAGAAACGCCTATATGAGATAACAAGTGTCTGGTGCAGTTGTCAGAGCAGTTACTGCTGCTACAATGGCAGGTTATCAAGATTTAAGTGAGTTTGAATGTGGTGTTATAGTCCGCGCATGACTGATAGTACACAGCATCTTCAAGGTAGTGATGAAGTGGGGATTTTCCCATACGACCATATCAGAAGTTTACCGTGAATGTCAGGAATCCAGTACAACATCAAACCTCCAACATCGCTGTGTCCAGAAAAAGATCCTGAAATAATGAGATCAACAATGACTGAAGAGAATCATTTGCCGCCCGGGGCAGCCGTGAGGTCTACGGCGCCTAGCCACTGTTCGCTCGACTCCCCCCCGTCGGAGGTTCGAGTCCTCCCTTGTGCATGGGTGTGTGTGTGTGTGTCGTCCTTAGCGTAAGTTTAAGTTAGATTAAGTAGTGTGTAAGCCTATGGACTGATGACCTCAGCGCTTTGGTCCCATAGAACTTATCACAAATTTAAAAATTTAAAAAATTAAAGAATTGTTCAACGTGACAGAAGTGCTACCCTTCCGCAATTTGCTGCAGATTTCAATGCTGACCCATCAACAAGTGTCAGCTTGCGAACCGTTCAAAGAAACATTATCGATATGGGCTTTCAGAGCCAAAGGCCCATTCGTGTACCCTTGATGGCTGCACGACACAAAGCTTTACGCCTTGCCTGGGCCCACCAACACCGTCATTGGACTGTTGATGGCTAGAAATATGTCGCCTGGTCGGATGAGCCTCGTTTCAAATTGTATCGAGTGGATTGATATGTACAGGTATGGGGTCAACCTCATGAATCCATGCATCCTGCATGGCAGTAGGGGACTGTTAAAGCTGGTGGAGGCTCTGTAATGACGTGAAGAGTGTGCATTTGCAGTGATGTGGGACTCCTGATACGTCTAGATACGACTATGACAGGTGACACGTGCGTACGCATCCTGTCTGATCAGCTGCATCCATTCATGCTCATTGTGCATTCCAACGGAATTGGGCAATTCCAGCAGGACAATGCGACACCTCACACGTCCAGAATTACTGCAGAGTGGCACCACGAACACTCTTCTGAGTTGAAGCACTTCTGCTGGCCACCAGGCTCCCCAGACATGAACATTATTAAGCATATCTGGGATGCCTTGCAACGTGCTGTTCAGAAGAGATCTCCATCCCCTCTTACTCTTACGGATTTATGGACAAACCTTACGATTCATGGTATCAATTCCCTCCAGCACTACTTAAGACATTAGTAAAGTCTATGCCATGTCCTGTTGTGGCACTTCTGCGTGGACGTGGGGGCCCTACATGATATTAGACAGGTGTACCAGTTTCTTTGGCACTTCAGTGTATGTGCAGGTTTGACCCATCCCAGTGATAGCACTTGTCTCTTCCCATTTTGATCTATATGCACAGTACGTTCATCTCGGGAGAGCACTCTGTAGGGCCCAGAATATGGGGGTTGCAGTGGTGACTTGACATCGTCTGTCCATAGCATGATATGTGCACATCACTGTAGATCTTTGTGCACGAACTTAGTTACCGCCCCATGTCTTAAGACAGTGGATGGGAGAAGTCTGGCCATACGCTTGTGCACCATTTGAAGTACATAAGGCAGTTCGGTCTGTCGTGCCCCAGTTTGATCAGCGAAGAATTCTGCAGGCAGTCGTAAGGGTTCACTGTAAACCAACTCTGCAGTGGACACTCCTAAATTCCCTTTTAATACTGTACGAAGGGCCAACAAAACCAGTGGCAAAGTTGACGACCAAGATTGTGCTTTCAACATTCTATGCCAGAGTTCCACCATTCCATTGTTTATTGGGTGGTAAGCTGTGGTATGATGACGGTGGAAACCGCAGCGTCGATTTGAATTAACGCCTCTGGTCTGTGGTGAGATGCAAAAGGCAGCCCAAATGTGCGATCCATGATGAAAGAAATACCCCTGGCACCGTTTCCACGGAAATGTCCGATAATGGAATCGCCTCCCTCCATCTGGTGAAGCAGTCCACTGCAGTGAGGAGGGAATAGTATCCTTCCGACGGAATAGAGGTTTAACAATGTCCAGGTGCGCATGTTCTAATGATGTCCAGGTTCGCATGTGTGAAACGTTTCGCAGTAAGTGGGAAGTCACCTACTACTTTGTGCATGTGTCTACAACTTTTGCATGACAATCTAGGCACGTTTTTGCCATATTACGGCAGTCCATCTTTATACTGGGTTACAGGAATCTGTCCGTCAGAAGTTTGACACTGGCGTTTATTCCTGGATGAACCGGGTCATGGTCGTGTCAAATATTTGCCGTCGCAATTTCTCAGGCACAAAAGATCTCGGTTTTCCCTCTCGCACCGAACTCGGAAACGTTCACCAGCGGTTTGTATTTGCCACAGACGTATCCCGTATGTACTGTCTGTGCAAATTTTAAATGTACATATGCATATAAATAGCAATATTAATAATGAAGGGTACCTAAATGAAGAGATTAATAGAAATCAATTATTTTCAATTAATGTCCAAATTTTGGCTTTTTATAATTTCTCTCCTTTGAGACTGTTTTAACGTGAACTTAGTTCTGATGTCCTTGGTTATATTCATCTTCTTCCGCCATAAATATTGATCTGTTGACCGTGTCTATAACAGTTCTTAATTGGGCTTCTTCTCCCGAATGCAGGCCGCTTGAAGACCTGACATTGAGATCATGCGCGGAAGAAAAGAAAACTTTCGTGGTTTTGCACAAATAATAATTATTATTCAAACGACCCAAATGGCTATCACACACATGTTACAAAAATGCGTCTTCTCCACTCGAGAACTAAAGACAGAGTCTTTCTCTTAATGGAAAAAAATTGAATGGAATTTTTTATCATTTGTTATCCGCCTTCAGGCGTAGCAAAATATATCTTTATCGGCGCTTACGCCGGCCTCGCTAATGATTATTATCATTGGTTTTAAATTTTTGTCGTAGCTTGTTGGGGCTTTTCCCTTATGTCCCGATACAATTGCCCCCACACTGTGCGGTGACATGCAATGGAGGCGCACAGTGTTTTGTATAGACTCATACAGTTTAAATTTAAGTTAATGCCGAGGGGGGTACAATGACATTTATTTGTCGGCGCATTTCTCTTTGTATTTTTGGGTTGGATATGTCAGCTTGCTTTGATTATACGTTATCTTATAGAGGGGGGGGGGGGGGGGGGAGGGGTTGGGTTGTTTGGGGAAGGAGACCAGACAGCGAGGTCATCGGTCTCATCGGATTAGGGAAGGAAGTCGGCCGTGCCCTTTCAAAGGAACCATCCTGGCATTTGCCTGGAGCGATTTAGGGAAATCACGGAAAACCTAAATCAGGATGGCCGGACGCGGGATTGAACCGTCGTCCTCCCGAATGCGAGTCCAGCTTCTAACCACTGCGCCACATCGCTCGGTATCTTATAGAAAAACACACAACTTACACTACTGGCCATTAAAATTGCTACACCACGAAGATGACGTGCTACAGACACGAAATTTAACCGACCAGTAAGGTAATACGGAACGCCGTGCTGGATCCCAACGGCCTCGGATCACTAGCAGTCGACATGACAGGCATCTTATCCGCATGGCTGTAACGGATCGTGCAGCCACGTCTCGATCCCTGAGTCAACAGATGGGAACGTTTGCAAGACAGCAACCATCTGCACGAACAGTTCTACGACGTTTGCAGCAGCATGAACTATAAGCTCGAAGACCGTGGCTGCGGTTACCCTTGACGCTGCATCACAGACAGGAGCGCGTGCGATGGTGTACTGAACGACGAACCTGGGTGCACGAATGGCAAAACCTCATTTTTTCGGATGAATCCACGTTCTGTTTACAGCATCGTGATGGTCGCATCCGTGTTTAGCGACATCACGGTGAACGCACATTGGAAGCGTGTATTCGTCATCGCCATACTGGCGTATCACCCGGCGTGATGGTATGGGGTGCCATTGGTTACACGTCTTGGTCACCTCTTGTTCGCATTGACGGCACTTTGAACAGTGGACGTTACATTTCAGATGTGTTACGACCCGTGGCTCTACCCTTCTTTCGATCCCTGTAAAACCCTACATTTCAGCAGGATAATGCACGACCGCATGTTGTAGGTCCTGTACGGGCCTTTCTGGATAAAGAAAATTTTCGATTGCTCCCATGGCCGAGAAACTGGCTTGCCACAATACGCCAATCACTACTCTTGATGAACTGTGGTATCGTGTTGAAGCTGCATGGGCAGCTGTACCTGCACACGCCATCCAAGCTCTGTTGGACTCAATGCCCAGGCGTATCAAGGCCGTTATTACGGCCAGAGCTGGTTGTTCTGGGTACTGATTTCTCAGGATCTGTGCACCCAAATTGCGTGAAAATGTAATCACATGTCAGTTCTAGTATAATATATTTGTCCAATGAATACTCGTTTATCATCTGCATTTCTTCTTGGTGTAGCAATTTTAATGGCCAGTAGTGTACATATGGAATGATAATTTACCAAGCATTCTCATGAGGGCGCTCCAAGAGCGGTCACTTGTGTCTTTGGCAACATTGCTAGTCTCTGTGCGCATGTGCGCTAAATATGTTTGTTGACTGCGCAACAACCGTTAAATGTTCCACATATTATTTGGTACGTTCGTCCGCGCTTCCACTTGCACTTTAAGTGCCATTTTCACTCTGAGTGCCGTACAAGATAGTGGGCAAATTTAAATCGCGAGTTTGATATTCCTGTTAGTAAACGAAGAAATTGCGAGAAAATGAGCGAAAAGTGCAAACAATTCGGTGTTTACCGTAATAATATGTGCTTGGTGTGTCATATTGCCGGGAAAACAACCGAAATAAAGACTAAGGGCATAGAAAAACGCTATAAAGACGTTGCCTGCATAGCAACCACGTCCTACAACAGTGATATGAACGTATTTCTCGATTCCGGTTATTGCTGCTGTGAAAAGCGAGCTCACAAAGGAATAAGCTGTGTGAAATGTAAAACAATATTTCATTTTCAATGTTCAAATGCGACTTCAAAATGGAAAATATGGTTATGTGCAAAATGTGATCAAAATGAATTGAATAGTAAACTTAAAAAGGACTGTAAAAACGAAATTATTTTGGCTTTAATAGAAGAAATACATACATTAAAATACAAATGTGATGAACTTTCGTATATGATAACAGAAAATCGTAGTACAACTCGCACTGATAAAAGACTAGATCCTAGCACCCAAGTTTCCAGTGATGAAATTCCGTCTCGTTGTAAAAGATGCAAGAAAAACGTGAAAACTGGCGTTAAGTGCAACGAATGCTGTTAACTATTTCACTTTAGATGTGGAAAAGTTGATCCATCCCTTATAGAAGACATTAAATTGTTGACAAGCTGGAAATGTGAGGAATGTAGTACAAGATCTAATGCTATAAGCCAACAGGAAGTTTACCATAGAGAATTAACAACAGTGGACACGTTAAATAACGAAACACCGTCCCAGTCCACAGGGCAAACACATTTTCAGAAAAGCAGCACAGGATGGATTATGCCTCGAGCGGCCTGTAAGGTAACGTACAACGCAAAAGTGAATAGTTATCTTAATCTTTGTACAATCCCTGAACATGAGAATAGATACTCAGCTCTAACTCATGTAAACAATGACAGTGATCATCAAGTGACAGTCCAAAGAAGACATACCCCAAACAAAACTGTGATAAAACAATCTCATCAAACGAACACAAAGGTACTACGAAAAAATAAACACTATAATAACATAAAAGTCTTCTCAGACAGTTTTGGAAGAGGGTTAGCTATAAAACTGAAAACAGAAGATGCAGCAGGCAGGTTCCAAATTCAGGGACTAGTAAAACTAAATGCAAGATTAAGCCAAGTTATTGACAGTGTTGAAGAAGAATGCAAGAATCTATCATCAAACGACTATGCAGTAATTATAGGAGGTGCTAATGATTTGTATCACAATGAAACAGTTGCAGCAACAAAAGAACTGAAAGAGTCACTGGGTAAGCTAACACATACCAATGTAATAGTGGCTAAAATACCTCACTGTTATGATCTAATAGAACAATCATGTGTGAACAATGAAATTAAAAAAACAAATAACCTCTATGATTCAGTATGTAAACATTTCAAAAATGTAACAGTGATTGATATGAATGATATTTGAGACTGCTGCCACACCACAATTGTGCCCCTTAGCAAACCGTGTCACTGTAACAGAGCTTGTCATGCAAGCCATGGTCAGCATCTAAATGGAGTAGGAAAGTCACTTCTAAGCAAAAAAAATACTTGGGATTGTAAGAGAAAAATTAAGCTCTGCTAATAAAACAATTTATAGGCTTCATTTCAAAGATATGGTACAGGGAAACTCCCAGTAGTGACCAATTCTAACACAAGTTGGATTTGGTCACAACAGTTTGCAAGGGACAGTAAAGATAATGCAACATAAAAAGCAACAAGTATTCCTCCCAGTAACAAAAAACGATTTAATGTTATTTCATGTTCATGTACAATCCCTAAGACATAAGGTTAATGAGTTACAGTACTTGGCAGGCAAAATTAACTGTAGCATACTGTGTATTAATGAGCATTGGTTGCATGACTCAGTAATAGATTTGTGTGTACCTTATGGCTACATATTAGCCACAAAATATTGTAGAACAAATATTGCACATGGTGGAGTTGCAATCTACATCAAAGAAAACTCAAATCTGCAGCATTCAGTGATAGACCTACACAAACATTGCATTCAAGGTGTATTTGAAGTAGCAGCCATAGTACTACATACCCAAAAATTATCATTGCTTCTGTGTACCGCACACCAGCCTCTGATGAGGAAGTTCTTATAGATAAACTAAATTCACTGATCAAATTATTCACTAAACACAAAAATCACAAAATTTGACAATATAGATATAAGGGAAAGTAGAAAAAATGTAAATGACATGGTTAACAGCCTAAAGGCACTAAACTGATACTGTATAAATGAAAAACCCACTAAACTAGATGCATTCCTTGACAATGTAATTAGTAATGTAAATCAGGATCAACTAAAGCATGATGTGCTTAAGTTAGAGTTATCTGATCATTAATGATGTGCTTAAGTTAGAGTTATCTGATCATTATGGGATATGTGTCAGAATAGGCAGTATGAACCCAGAGAGAACTAAACAGTTAGTCACTTTCAGAATACTAAAAGAGAGCAATATTGTACAATTAAAACATGAACTGAAGGTGGTAGATTGGCCAAATACACTACACAATATAAAAAATATTGATGAATGTTTCTCTATGTTTTTATATATCATTAAAAATGCAGTAGATAGTCACTGTCCACTTATCACAAAAAGATGCACCCCTAACAACAGAAAAAAACCTCAGCACTCTAACAAGTGGTTCACTCCAGAGCTCAAGCAAATGAGGACACTGCTACTTATACTAAAAAATAATAGTGATAAAAATGAGGAAGCCAGGAATCACTATGTGACCCTTAAGAAGTTGTACAAATATGAAATAACATCAGCTAAATGTAAAGTAAATGATGAATATATTGCAAGCTTAAAAAATGCCTGTCAAGCAGCTTGAAACATAATAAAAAGTGAAATCAATATGAGCAAACAGGAAGCCACAATGCCTATAGATTGCAACATCCTTAACGAATATTTTATAAATTGTGCCAGCTCTCATTCTCCTTCTTCTTCTTCTTCTTCTTTTGGTAATAATAATTCTGATAATATTTCAGCTGCTGTAACCCTTCTTAAACAAAAAGCATCAGCAACCAAGAAATTCTCTTGGTCAAAAATCACCTCCGGCCACATTATCAAATCTATAAAGAAACTTAAAAACTCAAAAACAGAGGACTATTACACGCTTAGTAACAGTATTGTTAAACACATAGCCACTGCAATCTTAGTGCCACTAACATATCTGATGAATCACATACTTGAAGAAGGACTATTCCCTGAATGTCTGAAAATGACAGTTACACTCCCAATCTATAAGAAAGGTGACAGAAAAATGCCAAACAATTATAGACCGATATCAATAGTTCCCATTATATCAAAAGTAATAGAAAACTGCATACATATCCAAATTTGCAATTATTTTGAAAGTAATAAACTATTGAGTAAGAACCAGTTTGGCTTTCGATCTGAACTATCGACAACCAAAGCAGTTGAATGCCTCTTTAGTAATATATATGAAGGAAATGAAAACAAGAAACTCACTTGTGCTACACTGTTAGATCTAACAAAGGCCTTTGACTCAGTCACACATGAAATAATGATAAAAAAGCTAGAACATTATGGTATTGTAGATAAACCATTACAATTTTTTAAACCATACTTAAGCAATAGGGTACAATTAGTAAAAACAAACTATCAAAAGTCAACACCTATGAAAGTAAAGAGAGGAATTCCACAAGGCTCAGTGCTTGGCCCTTTCCTGTTCATTGCTTACATCAATGACTTCTCAAATTATATGCCATGCAACAATGTACTGTATGCTGATGATATGACACTAATAACAGATGGAGAAAATATGCAAGATGTCATAGAATACAACAAAGTAGTAACTGAAATGAGCAGTGACTGGTGCAGAGCCAACCTTTTCTCAATAAACAAATTGAAAACTGAAGAAATTTACTTCACCCTGAAACCAACTGAACAAATACAAAAAATGTGAAGTTACTAGGTTTACATACAGATCAAAAACTTACATGGGACAGACACACAAATTGTCTATGTGGCAAACTTGCTCGAACTCTCTTTCTATTACACAAGCTGAGACACGTTATCAGTAAAAATCTGCTAATCTCCACATACTTTGTTTTTTTTTCATTCACAACTGCAATAAAGGGTTCTTCTTTGGGGTAACTCAGTGAGTTCAAGTACCATCTTCAAGTGGCAGAAGAAAGCAGTCAGGTGCATTTTAGGACTAGCACCAAGACAAAGTTGCAAATATCATTTTAAAGAACTAAAGATAATGACACTACCTAGTATATACATTTATAATTGTTTAATATATGCTAAAGAGAACGTAAAGAACTTTAATTTAAGACTGAAGTGCATGTTCATAATACTCGAAATAGTAGTAACATAGATCTACCATACACAAGGCTGACATTAACACAAAAGAGCCATAAACACCTTAGCTTGAAATTTGTAACAAACTCCCAAAGGCTGTGAGCAAACTACCGATGAATAACTTTAAGCGAGCAATAGAAGTGTGGCTCAAATGTACACCACATTACTCACTTGATGAGTTTCTAAACAGAGACACAAAAGAGATATGCTGCATGAAACAAAAAACTGCCATATGAATTATACCTATATGTTTGTGACAGTAATGTACCAACAAAGACTTTTTACATGGATATGTAAGATGTACCATAAATTTACCTTGATACTATTGTATATTTAACTGTTATGATTTATTATTATTATTATTATTGTGAATGAATAATTGTTGTACTATCAATATTACTTTAGCATGCATATTTGCTTGCCCTACACAGGCACAATTATGTACAATAATAATTATTGTAATTAAAAAAAATGTATTGAACACACTGACGATGCCAATTTAATGGAAAACATACTGAAAGGCAAATAAAGATTCTATTCTATTCTATTCTATACGTAGAATAATTTGCTGTGGCGTGGTCTTCTATTGTGAGTGCGGTGCATGTGCCTTTATTCTCCAAGAACCGATGCTGTGTCAGCTAATTCACCTTTCATACGGCCTGGGAAGGATCTTCTCCATTGTATCCACATTTTCAGTGGGGTAAACACTGCACATCAACACCCAACGTCAAAGTAAGTGATGCTTGCACAATTGTAGTTTGCTAATTAATATATCAGACGTTGCGTAGCATGACATTACCATAATTGTTTCATTGCACACGCATTTGGATACCACTATCTATTTCGTCGTTCACATTGGCGTGAGAATTGTTTTTAGTCCTTGAGGTTTTTTACTTTTAGATAATTCTTCAAGTTCATCATTTACATATGGCTCGATATACACATATTCACATAAATATTTTGACATAACAGTGCATATTACAATGGCTTACATCTAAGGCTGACACTCCACCCATTACTTGCATCAAACATAGAGAATCCTTAAATACTAAAACATTACAAAATTCCTTTTTCAATCACAGTTGCTGGTTAGTATAGTTTGTTAGCCTCAAAAAAAATTTCTTTGTACATAAATACAAATTTCTACTAGATTCTGTTGCTACATATGCATTTAGTGTATCCACATTTTATTTTCCGGTCATGCATACATCAGGTATGAGAGTTTAATATTTTCCTAGGGACAAACATGGAAAAGCATTTACATCATGATTCTACATTACGCGTTGCTGGCCTAACTACGCTTTGGCGTCGCCTCCCATATTGGAGAAGGAATAAGGAATTCTACTCTACTGGTTTATGGATTACTAAGGAAATGCTGTTCACCCTTTCTTAAATCACTTATCAGGGAACTCCTGTTTCATGGAAACGATACGCATTAACGCCTCAGGTGTATATTATTTTATGTGTAGCTTTGAGTACGTAACGTAAAAGTTTTTGCATCACTTCATACTTACCTCTTACAATTATGGGTAAATTCCGTTGTTTATGTCTATATTTAATGCAATAAAAGTTGATTAGTTTTATCTGAGGCCATATGCCTCCATGTTTACGTGTGTTTTGTAGTCAATATGTGCAGGAAAAATTTTTCATAGTTGTACTGCGACGATGTATATTCTTAGTCTTCATTTGCTTGATGACCTAAATATTCACACAGACATACTAATAACTAAATCATTTCTTTGAGGTGCGGCCCGTTTTCTCATTTAGTACCTATAACAACCGTCGTAAATCTCTTCTGCGCCGTGTCAATGCACTGGTCGCTGCAGTATAAAAAAAAACTTATAACTAACTTAAAAACTAATTGTGTTTCGTAGCTCATAGGCTGCTCATATATTCGGTCATCATATTCGTTGGCACATGTTTTTTCATAATTCATTCTTATTGTTCATATATATGTTCACTTGCATTTTTATTCCTCTTATTCCTTTACCGTGCTAAGAAAGTTATTTAGACATTTCCTACGGTATCCCATCCTTTTGTTAGCTAACACGTTCTGTATGTTTTGTCCTAACGATTTCTTTTACTATTACTTATAATACACTCCTGGAAATGGAAAAAAGAACACATTGACACCGGTGTGTCAGACCCACCATACTTGCTCCGGACACTGCGAGAGGGCTGTACAAGCAATGATCACACGCACGGCACAGCGGACACACCAGGAACCGCGGTGTTGGCCGTCGAATGGCGCTAGCTGCGCAGCATTTGTGCACCGCCGCCGTCAGTGTCAGTCAGTTTGCCGTGGCATACGGAGCTCCATCGCAGTCTTTAACACTGGTAGCATGCCGCGACAGCGTGGACGTGAACCGTATGTGCAGTTGACGGACTTTGAGCAAGGGCGTATAGTGGGCATGCGGGAGGCCGGGTGGACGTACCGCCGAATTGCTCAACACGTGGGGCGTGAGGTCTCCACAGTACATCGATGTTGTCGCCAGTGGTCGGCGGAAGGTGCACGTGCCCGTCGACCTGGGACCGGACCGCAGCGACGCACGGATGCACGCCAAGACCGTAGGATCCTACGCAGTGCCGTAGGGGACCGCACCGCCACTTCCCAGCAAATTAGGGACACTGTTGCTCCTGGGGTATCGGCGAGGACCATTCGCAACCGTCTCCATGAAGCTGGGCTACAGCCCCGCACACCGTTAGGCCGTCTTCCACTCACGCCCCAACATCGTGCAGCCCGCCTCCAGTGGTGTCGCGACAGGCGTGAATGGAGGGACGAATGGAGACGTGTCGTCTTCAGCGATGAGAGTCGCTTCTGCCTTGGTGCCAATGATGGTCGTATGCGTGTTTGGCGCCGTGCAGGTGAGCGCCACAATCAGGACTGCATACGACCGAGGCACACATGGCCAACACCCGGCATCATGGTGTGGGGAGCGATCTCTTACACTGGCCGTACACCACTGGTGATCGTCGAGGGGACACTGAATAGTGCACGGTACATCCAAACCGTCAT
Source organism: Schistocerca cancellata (assembly GCF_023864275.1). Lineage (NCBI taxonomy): Eukaryota > Metazoa > Arthropoda > Insecta > Orthoptera > Acrididae > Schistocerca > Schistocerca cancellata. The sequence goes on along the minus strand of NC_064629.1, from coordinate 752,715,765 downwards.
CGAACCCATCGTTCTACCATTCCTAGACCGGCAAGGGAACTTGCTGTTCCAACAGGACAATGCACGTCCGCATGTATCCCGTGCCACCCAATGTGCTCTAGAAGGTGTAAGTCAACTACCCTGGCCAGCAAGATCTCCGGATCTGTCCCCCATTGAGCATGTTTGGGACTGGATGAAGCGTCGTCTCACGCGGTCTGCACGTCCAGCACGAACGCTGGTCCAACTGAGGCGCCAGGTGGAAATGGCATGGCAAGCCGTTCCACAGGACTACATCCAGCATCTCTACGATCGTCTCCATGGGAGAATAGCAGCCTGCATTGCTGCGAAAGGTGGATATACACTGTACTAGTGCCGACATTGTGCATGCTCTGTTGCCTGTGTCTATGTGCCTGTGGTTCTGTCAGTGTGATCATGTGATGTATCTGACCCCAGGAATGTGTCAATAAAGTTTCCCCTTCCTGGGACAATGAATTCACGGTGTTCTTATTTCAATTTCCAGGAGTGTATATATAGTTTAGTGTTGACATATCTTTGCATATTGATGTAACATTATATTCTTTCGTTCCCTGATAGTAAAATATGGTTGTTGCGTGTAATATTTATTTTGAAATTAAGTTTGACACTTGTGTAGCTTCTTGTTCCTAGCTGGTTGCGCCGCGAGTTAGCCTGTTGCGCTTGTGCGAGGTCAATGTCTCTTCCCTAGTACTGACGTAAACATGCATTGTTGAGCGCGCACAGCTGAGTCGTACGCAGCTCCCGTTAGCATTTCGCTTGATATGAAGCGGTATTTTTACACTTCCCTCTTGTCGAATGTCTGTTTTTGCTTATAAAACAACAAAATTGAGTCTATACACACTTCATTCAAAATATACATATTAATTTTATTTTATAAAACAATAACATTCACTTATAAGACTATTTTATAAATGTCTCTACAGGATGGAAAACTCCAAAACGACAAGGAAAATTCTCAATATTATAACAAGGGGTAAATGGGGTACAGAATGTCAGAGAGCAGTCCAGAGGGATCTGTAGAAGTTCACTATAAAAATCTCAAAAACCGCAGAGGGTGCCGGAAACAGTAGATGGAAGAACACAAGAAGAAACACTCTGAGAGTTTGAAAAGTTTTCGTGAAGCAAAGAAGAAAAAACTCCTGGAAATGAAATTGTGAATTCAAGTTTAATCACTCTCCAGAAATAAAATGTGGATAATCGTTATAATAATAATGAAAACCAACACATTACTTATACATACTTTTTTCCGTGACAACAAAACTGCTGTGCTAAAGAGCCACTACTCGTGAAAAGCCTTTAAATCTTCGTGAGGGTGGGGACCTTTGTCTCGCCCCGTTCTTTCATATACTAATCTATAAGTTCCAGGATAAGTAATTTTTGTAATACTGTAGGGCCATGAGTAAAGAGGATGGCTCTGAGCACTATGGGACTTAACATCTGAGGTCATCAGTCCCCTAGAACTTAGAACTATTTAAACCTAACTAACCTAAGGACAACACACACATCCATGCCCGAGGCAGGATTCGAACCTGCGGCCGTAGCGGTCGCGCGGTTCCAGACTGAAGCGCCTAGAACCGCTCGGCCATACTAGCCGGCGCCATGAGTAAAGTAATTGCCATTTTTTTTTTTTGTTTAACTTACCGATCTTTGTCGATTTGGGATGTGTTCTCAAGAGGACTCGTTGCCCTTCAAAAAAAATGTGTAACTCGTTTTAGATTTTTTTGTTGTATATTCTCTTTCTGTATTTTGCTCTATTTTCTAGTGCAATTACTGCTTGTTTGATTTTATCCCGTAAAGTTAACTCTAGAGCCCGACCGAGACTCGAACTCGGGACCTTTGCCTTTCGCGGGCAAGTCCTCTACCATCTTTTTTTTTTCTTTTTTACCACCTGAGCTACCGAAGCACGACTCACGCCCGGTACTCACTTTTACTTCTGCCAGTATCTCGTCTCCTACCTTCCAAACTTTACAGAAGCTCTCCTGCGAACCTTGCAGAACTAGCACTCCTGAAAGAAAGGATACTGCGGAGACATGGCTTAGCCACAGCCTGGGGGATGTTTCCAGAATGAGATTTTCACTCTGCAGCGGAGTGTGCGCTGATATGAAACTTCCTGGCAGATTAAAACTGTGTGCCCGACCGAGACTCGAACTCGGGACCTTTGCCTTTCGCGGGCAAGTGCTCTACCATCTGAGCTTCATATCAGCGCACACTCCGCTGCAGAGTGAAAATCTCATTCTGGAAACATTACCAAGATGTGTTTAATCCCCTGTGTGTTCATGAATTATTGTTTCCATTTTCTTCCTACGAAATAGGCTGCATTTCTGTTAATATGACTTCGGGTTTCCCTACACTTCGTAAATAATCCTCTTCAACTCTCCTTACGATGCTACTGGCTGTAGTGGTTTTAATAGCATAAAGTTTGATGTATTTTGTGAAAATATCATGAAGAGCAATTATGTATCTGACACCACCTTTTGCTCTAGGATATGGCCCTGCGCTATCCAGAGAAACCATTTCCAGTGGAGCTTTGGTAAGTATGGGGTGTAGTTCTGTAAACTTTGATATATTGGATGGTTTTGTTCTTTGGCAAATAGCACACTTTTTTAATATTTGTGGAACACGTCGTCGTAAATTAGGAAAGTAACAAAGTTTGGAAATCTTGTCTGTACATTTTGTTACTCCGTAGTGGCCCCATACTTCGTGTGTGTGTTTGATAAATTCGTCGATGTATTCCTCTAGAAGGCATACACACCAATGGTTAGAGCTTTCGTGCTTCCAGTGGAACAAAAAGCCTTCGTATGAGTGATACCATTTACTTACCTTGTGGTTTGCATTCTGGTAAAGATTTTGTATTACCTCTATCCACCTGTTGTCTTGCTGTTCTATTATTCCCATTTGTTTACAAAATTTTTTGTAGTCTGATTTTTGTGTACTACTTTACATCAATGATGTTCGGACTTCTGAATCGTGTTCAGGCAGTTCACTGAACTCGTCTAGTCCCTGCGGCAATATGGATAATGCATCTGCAATAACATTATGACTGCCCTTTATGTATATTATTTCAAAATTGAATTCCTGCAGGTACAAACACCACCTCGCTAGTCTTCGGTGTAACAGTTTACACGTTAAGAGAAAACATAATGATTGGTGACCACAATAGACCTTAGTGTTTTTACCCCAAAGAAAATACTCAAATTTCTTAAACGCCAAAATTACTGCTAAACTTTCCAGTTATGATACGGAATATGATCTTTCTGCCTCTGATAAAGTTCTGCTGGCAAAGCTGACGACTTTGGGTACTGTTTTTCCGTCTTCTTCTTCTTGTATCTGGAGAAAACATGCCCCAAACCCCTGAGATGAGGCGTCCGTGCTTAAACAAAAGTCCTTGAACATGTCAGGATGACTCAAAGTGTTTGCTGATATTAATGCATTTTTAATTTTGGTAAAGTCCTCCTGGCATCTCTCTTCCCATACCCAAGGCTTATTCTTTCTCAACAGGTTAAGTAGGGCATCGCTATTCATAAGCTGCTGTGGTGTAAATTTTCGGAAAAAGGAAGTTAGTCCTAGATTTGCTTTCAATTGTTTTCTGTTCCTTGGGGGTGGACAATTATGTATGGCATCTAGTTTCTTTGGGTCTGGTAATATACCCTGTTCTGATATGATATGTGCTAAAAATTTCACTTGTTCTTTGCCAAAGTTAGATTTCTTTAGATTTGCTGTTACTCTGTACTTTGTAAATCTCTGAAATACCTTTTCTATTATGCTGATGTGTTCTGCCCAAGTTGATGTGGATATTAACATATCGTCAACATAAATAGTAAATTTACTGAGCAATTTAGGTCCTAAGACCCTGTCCAAAGCTGATATAAATACGCCTGCGCTAATGTTTAAGCCAAAAGGTAGAACTTGAAATTCATAACTCCTGCCATTGCATACAAATGCTGTGTATTTTCTACTCTCCTCATGTAACTTTATTTGCCAGTAAGTTTTTTTAAGGTCAAGGTTGCTGAAATATTTGGTGTTATGAAATTTTAGCAATTGTTCATCTAAATTATCTGTTTTGTTCTTCCTGGTACTAGGATTTTGTTTATGCCTCTAGCATCTAAAACTAGTCGTACTGATCCATCACGTTTGCTAACTGATAGCGTTGGGCTGTAATAAGGAGAAAATGATGGCTGTATGATTCCCCATTGGCACATTCTATTGATTTCCTTCTTAACTGATTCACGCTTTACGGTGTCGGGTAAGACATAACACAAAATGTTTCGTGAGGATAGACATTAAGTTTATGTTCACAATCTTTGATTATTCCTGGATTCTTATTCAAAACACTTGCATATTTAAAAAATAAGTCAGAAAGCTCTTGTCGTTGTGTAGCATCTAGAATATTTGATTCGTTCAATTTTTGTTCTACTAATTCCTGGTTAACTTCAGTGTCGGTCTCAGGTTCGTTAACACATTTGTTCACAAAATACACGGTGGGATATGAATACTGTACAGTGACATGGGGTTTTGGGTTTACTTTGTCATACCTCTCCGGTTTGGTAATCAGGCTGACAGAAAATCTTTGGTCTTTCACAAATAAATAACACTTACCTTTACCTATGTCTATTTTAGTTTTGTAGATTCTAAATGTGTCCATACCTATCAAGCAGTTGACTATAAGTTTGTCTACTATCAAAAAATTACACTGCACAGAAAATTGTTCAATGTTCACGGTGATAAGAGCTTGGTGTTTGACTAATTTGGTTTTGCTGCCTGTAGCGGTTTGTACTTTGCAGTTTTGCACTGGCGGAACAGGAAATTTATTCCATCTTTTTAATTCAGTGAAAAATGCTTCATACATTAAATTAATCGTGGACCCTGTAGCAAGTGTTAACTGTGTGTCTATACCAAAAATTTTCACTCTGATTACTGCTTGCACTTGATCTTCTAGTGTATTTTTCGCCGATTTTAGTTCATGTTGGTATAGATCGTCCTTTCTGTCTCCTTGTTCATCGAATCGTACGAAACATGTTTGCAAACCTGGTTTGCCCCCATCGCTTATAAGGTCTATAGTATGGGGCTCAACTACGGTCGGGTTTTCCTGCGGTGTAGTCTGATCTACTTCAGTACTCGGGACAACTTCTGTCAGTTGTACTGTGTGCTTGTTTCTCCAGTGTGTATCATTTCCAGTTCGCGACATGCTTTCTCGTGTGTTCATATGGCTGTTGTGAAATGTTGCCGTATTGTGATTTTGCTCCGCAAAGATTGGCTGCGGTGCAGCATGTGACATATTATTGTTGTTGCCGCGCGCCAGCCACCGATGCGGATGACTATTTTCATTTACACGCGATACATAATTCTGAGAGGAGGGATTGAAATTAGCTTGTGGACAGTAATGGTTCCTGTTATACGGAAAGTTTTGTTTAAATCCCTTGTTCCTACCATTTCCATTCCCGTATCCATTCTACATCTACATGGATACTCTGCAAATCACATTTAAGTGCCTGGCAAAGGGTTCATCGAATGACCTTCACAATTCTTTATTATTCCCATCTCATATAGCGCGCTGAAAGAATGAACACCTATATCTTTCCGTACGAGCTTTGATTTCCCTTATTTTATCGTGGTGATCGTCCCTTCCTATGTAGGTCGGCGTCAACAAAATATTTTCTCATTCGGAGGAGAAAGTTAGTGAATGAAATTTCGTGAGAAGATTCCGTCGCAATGAAAAACGCCTTTCTTTTAATGATGTCCAGCCCAAATCCTATATCATTTCTGTGACACTCTCTTCCATATTTCGCGATCATACAAAACGTGCTGCCTTTCCTTGAACTTTTTCGATGTAATCCGTCAGTCCCATCTGGCAAGGGTACTACACCGCGCAGCAGTATTCTAAAAGAGGACGGACAAGCGTAGTGTAGGCAGTCTCCTTAGTAGGTCTGTTACATTTTATAAGTGTCCTGCCAATAAAACGCAGTCTTTGGTTAGCCTTCCCCACAACATTTTCTATCTGTTCCTACCACGGTTAATGTATCCCTGCTGTTGCGCGTACCAGCTTTGCTGTGTGTTCGTGTCTGGCTTTTTGTATTGACCATTCAAGTTATGTTGTTGTGGTGTTTAGCTGTCTGACGCCCTATTTGTTACTACTTTCTCTTCATATTTTATGTCGACTGAATCTGAAATGGTTAGAAAATATTCTGTGTCGTGCTCAGATGTAGTAATTAATTTTTCACGAATGTGTGATGGCAAACAACTTTTTAAAATTTTTAAGACATCCACATGAGAAACAGGATTCGTCCAATAACGTGTTTTGTTGAGATACTTCTCAAAATACCCTCGCAAACTACCATATTTGCTATTAAAATGGGCGGGGTTAAAAACCTCTCGCCTAAGTCTCTCCTGTACGGCTTCTGACCAATATTTGTCAAGAAATGCCCGTTCAAATTGTAAATATGTGGTACAACGCTCAGCTACCTCGGTCGCCCACAAAAGTACGTCGCCTTGCGTGTACCCAACAACAAACCTGATCTTTTGCGCTTCCGTCCAATTTCTAGGAAACACATGTCGAAAAGCACTAATAAACACAACAGGATTCATCTTCTTACCTTCACTCGTAAATGTTGGAAATTGACGGTGTCTTAATAGCCCTTCCTCTGCAAATATAGTAGACAAGCTGTTTGCATTTTGTGCTGTGTTTACATATCTGTCATAAGTGTTTACATTTCTCGTAGTTACTGGTTCTGGTGTTATGCCAAGTAAACTTACACTTTGTGGTCTATTACTATTGGCATTGTTTGTAGGGTTTGCAATGATCTGTGTGCATACATTACTTTGGTTTGCTGTGCCTGGCACTTTGTTTATGTGTACAACTTGTGTCTCTGTATCAGTTTCACCTAAGTAGTTGCGTATCCTGTGCTCTGTAGCTTGACAATTGGTGTTCACTTTGTCGATAATGTCATTTTCCTTTTGTTGAATAACCCTTCAGCTACATCATTAATTAAGTTACATTCCTTCATTACCTTTTCCGCTGTGGTACTGGTTTTGTCTAAAGTACCTGCTTCAGCTTGTGAAATTACGTCAGATAAATTTTCATTAATTTTGTCCCTTTTCTTTTTGGCACAGACTAATTCGATTTCAAGCGATGTTACTTTTAAAGTGAGTTCATATATTGCTGCTAGTATATTTTCGTAATCCTTGTGCAGTTTGTTTACTACGGTAGAAATGTTCTTTACTGTGGAAGTTAATTGTGTTTGTGTAGCTTCCAGGTTCGTGTTTGTGTCTTTCATCGCTTTTATTTGGTGCTCTACTGTATCATTCTGCTCGTTAAGAGTGTCTAATTTCTGTTTTATACGTGTTATGTCATTGTTTACTTCGGAAAGTACATCTTGTTTTAACTGTTTTTCCATGTCTTTAAATTTCACATTCATCTCCTCGCGAAAATTCTTTGTCAAATCACTGATCTGCTGTGTGACTGTATCCTGAAAATCTCTTAAAACTTATTTTCGTTCTTTTTTATGTGATTTGTGTCTTGTGTGACTATGGTAAGGCTTTGCGACAAACTGTCAAATTTTGTATTTATGGCCGTTCGCAAATTAGTGTTTATATTTTTTATTTCTGCGCGCAAACTGGTGTTTGTACTTTGTATGTCTGTACGCAAATTGGTGTAATTGGTGTTCATGCTATCCAGGTTTTGAAGTATTGCGGAAAGTGCTATATTTTGGCTGCTATTTAATGTACTTTGGTTGTTGACAACTGTACTGTACTGTTTGATGGAGTTTAACAAAAGTAGTTTGAATAATGAAATTAAATAATACATTGGCAACGAATTGGTAAAGAAAGAGCGTGTAAAAATCCTTGGCGTAACAATCCAAAGCAACCTGAAATGGGACACACATATTGACTCCCTAGCAACTAAGTTGTCAAAAAATATATTTGCAATCAGTAATATTAGCAAGTTCTGTAAAGTCACTGTAGTCCTAATGACTGCATACCATGCTCTTTTCTCCTCTCACTTGAACTACAGTATTGAAATTTGGGGGGCAACAACCAAAGCTACTCTAGATAAGCTACTCATTCTTCAAAAAAGGGGTGTGAGAATAATCTGTGGAGCAAAATATAGGGAATCTTATCGCAACTTGTTTCCAAAAACAGAAGTGTTAACTGTTATAAACACATACATTCTAAAAGCCATATTGCTTGTGAAAAGACTGCGCCCAAACACTTATTCAGATTTCCACCAGTACAATACTAGAAATAAAGGAAGATTTTAGATTGGCAGCCACAGAACAGCACTTTGCGAAAAGGGGCCTCAGCACACAGGTATAAAATTAGCTAATGCACTGCCTAGTGCAGTCATGGCTCTTCCTACAATTAAACTGAAACATCAACTTAAGAAATTTTTAGTAAAACACCCTTTCTACACATTCGAAGAGTACCATACTTATATGAAGAACAACAAATGCTTTGTGAAATTATCTGAATAGAAATCAGTAAACATCTTATTGTAATTTTGTTGTAAATTAATGACATATTCAGAAGAATGTGTCTTGTGTATTGTACAAATAACTTTAATCATTACTGTTTCTTTGTACATGTGCAGTGTACCACTCGATGTTGAATAAAGCTATTATTATTATTATTACTACTACTCTGCAAATCAACATTTGAATTTCGTGTGATGGGTGACGGTAAAGTGTCATCGAAAATCATGTTATCTGCACTTTCTATGTTTTCCTGTGCGAACAGAATGTTGTTCGCTGAGATACGTGATGTTGTTTCATCGATTGTCATCAACGTATCATCAAAGTTAGAACTTTGTGAAAGCTCACGAGAACTTGTTATTTCGGTCATATTCATCTCTGAACTATTTAATACGACTAATTGTGGAAGACATGGCGCTGGTACTTCAGATGTTCTATCCTGCAATTGTACGCCATCTTGGCTCATTGCGTTTTCGCCATTGTCATCAATAATGGAAACCGATTTTTGTGCCATTTTGTTTAAATATTACAATTAAAATTTTTGGAAAACTGAAAATTGAAATATATTATTTTGTGATTTTAAACATACGATTTACGTGTCGTCAAGCGTTATTTATCAACTTTTGTGACGCACAAAATGTTATGACACAGAAACTTTAAACCTTTCTCTCGCTACTCATTACGTAAGATTTCTGAAAAATTCACTACAATGCATTTAGGAAAGGAAATTAAGGAAAGGTACTTCTAACTATTACGCAAGAGACGCTACCAAGCATAGCTAAGCAAGCGGTTGCGTAGCGGTCCTACCTTTGCTGCGATGCAGCAAACAGCGTATTTCTAAAACTTTCCGTAAATTTCGGTTTCACTTTTGATTCCCTTTTGAATTGGTTTTCTCCGCAAGAATTTTTGGTTCTGGTTATTTTGCTCTCAGTCGTGATGTTGGACATGAAAATTTGAAAATAATTAAGACATGCAAAAAAAAACTCATACAATGTCATAAATAATTTGGGATAATTTACACGACTGGTTTCATGGCTTTCTGAATGTCATGTCACCAGGTCAACAGTTGCGCAAATTTATGTACATCTCTCATATGTATATAGCAATATAATAATAAAGGGTACGTAAATAAAGAGGTTAATAGAAATCAATTATTTTCAATTAATGTCCAAATTTTGGATTTTTATAATTTCTCTCCTTTGAGACCGTTTTGACGTGAACTTACTTCTGATGTCCTTGGTTATATTCATCTTCTTCCGCCATAAATATTTATCTGTTGACCGTGTCTACTGTCGCGTCCCGGCACAGGTCCCGGATGCCAATATAGAGTTGGTCGAGCCTGCGTAGCGCAATCGGGACGTTGACGACAATTATGGGTTTGCGGTTCCCTTTAACGAGTCTTTATTACGGAGATGAGAGGGAGTAGAATCTCCTGGACTGTCTAAGGGCGTGTAGGAGGTGTAGATACCTTATACAATACTTCCAATAGGTAGCGGGTACAGAGGGGGAATTGGCAGCACTGAAAAAACAGTAAGGTGAGATGTCTCCTTTAAAGTAATTTATTAAACTAATATCACAAAGAACATGTGAGGTGTCAGACCCTTCCCCTTACTCTGTATGCTTCTATAGATTCAGCCAGAATCTCCACTTTACTCTTCCTTTATATGAAGGACCTTTATACTATCCACAGGAGACAAGCACCAGCCAGTGGCTTGTTCCTTCTATTGCTGAACTAGCGGTAGAGGCTACTTGAGACAGAGACAACTATCCCTGTTCAAAACTATTCCACAGTAACTTCTACTTAACTGGCAGTTGTAGTTGATTCCACCAGAGCATCACCGTCTTCTCGTAGTTGCAGTTACTATAAACTCATCAGTAGCGGATGCTACCGTCTCGATGCTGCCGGGCCTTGGGCGCTGCTTGTGCCCTCTTCGACTTCTGCGACGACTCTGCCTCTTGCTGCTCGTGGATGCCCTTAAATACCCATTGTGAAGGTCTGCCCTGCTCGGACGCAGCCCTCGCATGCGCTTTCTCTACCTTATTTTTCGGTCTTCCCGGACGTTTCGTCGCTGTGGACCTACATTGGTTTCGATATGTCGGGCCCAGTCCCGGACGGAAAGTTCCTTCTCACCCTTCAAGGTCCGGGAGACGCGCTGTTCGTATCCTCGACGTGTTTACTAGCTCAGGCTAGTTGTACTGTGTGACACTTTCCCTTCCGTGTCTGCGGTACTGCGCGGCGTCCGCGTAAGAAATACTGGCTGAACCTTTACATTATGAATAGCTATGTCATTTTATCACTTAAATCCTCTGGGGACCTGACACCTCCCCCCAAAAGTACATTAATGCGCACTAATCAAAGTGCCGTTAATACATCAAAATTATTACAATTCTTTGTTTTTTCCTGAAAGAGAAACAAATTTACATCGCAATATCACAAAAGTGTTCCTTATATTACCCTGAAAGAAAAATGACTACTTGCTATGTTCTATCGTCTATTCTTTATAAATACTCTGTCGTCCGCATCTCGTGGATGTCTTTCATAAATTACTACTTCTTCGTCTCTGTCTCCTGATCGTACAGGTAGTCTGGATGTTTCAGTTGCGTTCACTACCGTTGTTCTTACACAAATCGAGCGACAACAGCTGCCTCCTCCCTTCTCGTCAAACAACTGCTTGTATAAATATTTACAACAATTACACTTCGCACAACACAGAAATACAATGACTATGACAATTAAGCTTATACTGATATACGTAGTAATTGAATATGTTTGGACTCTTTTCTCTCTCTCTAATTCAATTTGTTCCTTGTCTATGAATTTACTAATTTCGTCCAGTCTTTTACCTGCTACTCTTAAATCATCTAGATTGGAAGTGACGTGCTTCAAAGGTAAATCAAATCTTATTTCCGACTCATTAATCTTCGTTTTCACTTCCTCACAGCAATCTAAATTAATATCTACGTTAGGTATAATATCTTTCCTAGTATAGTTGCTTTGAATCACTTTGTCTGATTGAATATATATGTGTGTCCCATATCCTTTACAGTTCTTTTTGAGTTTTATTATTCCTCTCCCAAGAAGTTTTACGTCCTGTGAAGGATGTGAACTGCATAAAATCGTCATGTCCTCCTCCTTAGGTACTATATATAACCATTCATTGGTACTCAAACGAGTCCATAAACTTCGTTCCAAGGAAATCATTTTCTTAACACAATTATTTGGGATCTGTGACTCTTGTAGTAACTTCACTTCACAGTCCTCTTGGTCATACATTGATATTAGGCCAAATGTCTGTTTGCATATTTTTCTATTCTTATCTATTTCTTTACATTCTAAATGCTCATAGGATACCTTAGCATATAACTTTTTAGAGCTATCTAACAGTAAATATTCCTTTTCCGGCTGTATGTAAGTAAACTGTCCTGTGCCAGCCGTTACTTCCACTGGTAGTGATAACATTTTATACAGATTAAATTCCTTATTTTCAATTAGGGGTATATTAATAACATAACCTAATACTTCCTTGGTTACAAATACATCAAGATCCATAACTTTTAAAAGTATATACCCATATTCTTCTACTAGAGGGATGGGAAATCTTACGTCCCTTAAGTCGTTTTGAATTAATCTTAGATTCTGAACAATCTGTACTGGATTCACAATATGAGGTGCAAGGATACCCTTCTGTGCATGAACTATGGCACTTACTAATTGTTCATATTGCGCACCTATCTCATTAAATAAGCCTTGTAACTGTAGGAGCTGCTCATTGATCGTCATGAATGCTGCCATCCGTTTCAAACCATGATCGGTTGTTTTCAATGAATACGTGATAAATTGTTCCAGCTTGGCCATTCCGTTTTTGAGCAATAGCTCATTCGAACTGATTGATTCTACCGTTCTGTTTAAACCAGTCAGCGTGGCTCTGACTACCGCCACTTGCTCTTTTGATAACTTCAATAACTGCTCGGATCTTGCTTCCATCTGATCGATATGTGTTTTATAATATGCAGCATCCGCCTCGTCCAAAGTGCCGAACAATATTTTACTGATTTCTCCCACAAAGTTGAAAATACCTCTTTTCTGCCGTCTTCCGGGCCTAGTTAATTGATGTATTAGTGATTTTGTTTCTTGTAACCTTTCTACACTCTGTTCGACTCCATTACTTAATACGTTACACTCAGTTCTGCTAATGTTTAAACGCGCTAATTTTTCCCTACATTGCTGCACTGCCATTGTTCCCATCCTTGCAGCAGCATAGAATTTCTCATCTAAAGTTTTAAGGTTAACATATGTTACCAGTTTCCACGTTGTACTAGTAATCTCTACTTCCCCTTCATGGTGGTAGTACAGCCCTGGAGACGCCTTTATCGGGTGAATTTCCACAACATTGTCCGCTTCACCAGGTGCTTGAAAACCGTATGACCACCCCACGCAGATGACCATCCAAATCCAAAACTTCGCGGGTCTGGGCACCATGCTGGGCCTGTAAGCGAAATTTCATAGCCTAATAGTATGGCTTCAGCCTGTTAGCATGTACTTTTAATTGTTGCTTCCTATGCGTTTTCAATACTACATTAGGCAAATCTACTTCCACAACTTCGTAGGGACCTCTAAATTGGGAATCTAGTTTCTTCGATCTCCCGCGTCTCACGGTCTCGTCATGTACTAGCACTCTGTCACCTATCTTAAAGTTTCGGGAATTCTCTGTCTTGTCATAGTAAGCCTTGTTGGTTAATTTTGCCTCTTTTATTTTCTTTCGTGCTACCCTATGTGCTTCCTGCATTCTCGTTTTGAACTGGTCTACATAATCGTCATAATTGTACCCTATTGTGGCTGTCTCTTTCTGTAAGATTCCTGGTACATTCACAATTCTCCCAAACAGTAACTCGAATGGGGTATACCCGGTGCTGCTATGAGGGGTAGTATTAAAAACAAACGTACTGTAAGGAACCCACTTATCCCAATTGCTGTGGTCCTCGTTTATGAAATGCCTTAAATATTCCACTAGCGTTCGATGCGTCCTTTCTAACGCTCCATTCGTCTGGGGGTGAAAAGCAGTGGTCTGGATCTTTTTGATTCTCAATATTTTACATAATCTCTTAAACACTTGACTCAGAAAGTTTGATCCTTGGTCTGTTAGCAATACTGATGGAATTCCATATCGTAATATAATTTCTTCGACGAATTTCTCGGCTATTGTATCTGCGTCTTGCCTCTCCACTGGAATAGCTACCGTGAACTTACTCAAATCATCCTGAAATGTTAAAATATATCTATTACCTCCTGTTGTTACGTCTAAAGGACCAACTATGTCCATGTAACACTTCTCAAACACAGTTTCTGCCGTGTCTGTAACAACTAATGGCATCTTTATCTTACTCTGTGTAAACTTATTTCGCTGACATTTATCACATGTTCTAATGTATTGCTCGACGTCACCTTTCATTCCTTTCCATGAACCGTATCTCTTTAAACGTTCTAGAGTTCGGTGAATACCTTGGTGTCCTCCTAGGGGATTATCATGTACCTCCTTCAAAATTTCGGCTTTCTGTTCCTCACTTAGCTCTGCCTCCTCTTCCTCTACCTCATTAGTCTCGGTTATCATTCTTATTGGCTCTTGGCTTTCCTTCGCCTGTGCCTCTTCGTCACTTTGTCTCATTCGGCTTAATGCATCTGCATTGGCGTTCAGTCGCCCTGGTTTATATATAATTTCGTATGAATACTCTTCTAGTTTTAGCCTCCATTTTAATAAACGCGATGATGGGTCTTTTACACTGAAAATCCAAGTTAGTGGCTTATGGTCTGTGACAATTGTAAATTTCCTCCCATATACATATGGTCTGAATTGTTTTGTGGCCCATACTAACGCTAAACACTCTAGCTCAGTTGCTGAGTAATTTCTCTCTGCTTTGTTTAATGATCTTGAAGCATATGCTATTGGCAAATCGCTTCCAATCTTCCCCTGAGATAAAACTGCTCCAATCGCTTCGCCACTAGCATCTGTGGTAATAACGAACGGTTTCTCAAAATCGGGATATTGTAATATGGGGGGATTGATTAACTTCTCTTTTAACTGTTCAAATGCATCTTGCTGCTGTCCTCCCCATTCATAATTTTCATTTCCCTTCAGCAATTTGTGCAAGGGTGCTGCAATCTTACTGAAGTCCTTCAGGAATTTTCTATAGTAGCCGATTAATCCTAGGAATCCTTTTAACTCTTTTTTTGTTTTCGGTACTGGGAACTTCTTCACCTTTTCTACGTTCCTCTCGTCCGGCTGTACCCCTTTGTCTGTGATTTTATGTCCAAGAAATACTACTTCTTTACGCAGAAATTCACACTTATCTGGCTGCAACTTTAAGCTGTGTTCCCTTAGTCGATCGAAAATTTCCCTCAATTTTTTATTGTGTTCCACCAATGAGCTTCCATAACAAATTATATCGTCTAAATACACCAAGCACTTGGTTCCTTGTAACCCCGTTAGTGCAACATTCATTAATCTCTGGAATGTACTGGGTGCCCCTTTTAATCCCATTGGCATTCTCTTGTACTCATAGTGCTGATAATTGGCACTGAAGGCTGTTTTCTCTCTGTCCTGAGGGTCCATTAATATCTGATGGTAGCCACTTGCTAAGTCTAACGTGGAAAAATACTTAGCCTTTCCTAACTGGTCCAGTATTTCCGATATATTCGGTATGGGGAACGCTTCCCCTACTGAAATCTCATTCAACTTTCTGTAATCCGTTACCAGCCTGTACTTCATTTGCCCACTAGCATCAATCTTCTTTGGAACTAACAAAACGGGTGCGTTCCAGGGACTCTGACTTTCCACAATAATATCATCAGCCAGCATTTTCTCTATATGTTCTCTCAATATCTGTTTCTGTGCTTCTGGAATCCGATATGGTCGAACATTGATAACCTTGCCTTTATGCTCAGGCAGTATCGGAAGGGTATGCTTTACTGTTTCTGTAAAGGATAACCTGTCCCCCTTTAAATGAAACACATCGCAATATGCACTACACAGTTTCTGCAACTCATGCTTCTCCTCGTCATTTAAATGTTCCGTTCGTAAAGCTTCTCGGACCTGTAAACTGCGATCCCTATAACTTTTTGCCTGTTCCGGCGCGTCTTGCACTCTTCGTATTGTGGCTTCATTGCATATCTTTTCTGCCACTAATTGTATGGAAGTTAAATCACATTCTTCCTCTCTTGTATTCAGTACGCTAATGATACACTTCCCTTGTACGTTTCGTACTATCGCTTCTGGAACATAAATACCCTGTGTTATCTCTTGTTTTGGTACAATAATCTCTTCGCCCTCTGAAATAGCTTCGTGTCCCTTGACGTAAATTCTCATAACTTTCTCCTCCCTTGGTCCGATTGTTCCACTTCTGTCGCTACTTTCGCGTTCCTGACTGTGAATCATTCCGCCTGATGGCTGTCTCGGTCCGTTACTTTCACCGACGACACTCTGGTCCTTTAAATATTCGTGGCGCGGCCTGTAACATCGTTTCTTCCTACATTTTGCATTTGTCGGGTCCTTACCCTTCTGATGCGCATTTATCTCTCTCATGCTTTCTACTTCGCTTGTTTCCCTTGTTGCTTCCTCTTCGGGCACTGCTAATAATGGCGTTGTCCATCCATTTATTTCTAACTTTCTATTTCGGTAATCAATGACTGCTTTTTGCTTTTGTAGAAACTCCCTGCCTACCAAGCCATTATACGGGACATCTGTTCCCTTGCTTAACACGTGAAATGTGTGTTTCCCCAACACAGTTTCGCCTATTCTCAGAGTTAATATCACAGTACCCAGTGTACTTACTGTACCATTTGTTACCCCTTTTAACCTCCGCACCTGTGCTCTGTTAACTGGTAATCCTGGGATCATATCTTCTTCCTTAATTAGACTAATATGTGCTCCTGTATCTATTAAAAACTTCAATCCTCTACCGATTTCTTGGCAATGAGTCGTCATAACATCATTTTCTGCGTCGCAGTCTATCACCCTAACCTTGGGCCATTTGATGGTGGTAACACGAGACTGCTCCGTATCCCACCTCCTTAGTTTCCCGAAACCACTTTCTTCTTTCCTGAGGTTACTTTTACTTTTTCCCTACATTGGTATGCGGTATGCCCGTATTTATTACATATAAAACACTTGGGGGTTCGGCATTCCGTCGCCTTATGCCCACGTCTCTGACATTTCTCACAAATTATAATTTTACTACACATAGCATCCGTATGCCCTGGCTCATCACAATTATAACAGAAATTCTGGAACCTCCTAGCTTCCTCTGCCCTAGTGGGTGTCTTTACCCATCGTACTTTACTAATCATCTTTGGTTTCCTACATTCTCTAGCAATATGGCCCTTTTTCCCACAATTATAACATTTTTCTCCCCAGTTATTTCTAATTTCCGTCTCTCTACGAGCCCCTTTATAAAATTGTCCCTTTTCTTTCATCGATAGCAGTGCACTTTCCTCCTGCTGTGCTATTTCTACTGCATCCCCAAGACTTATTTCTTCCCCTCTGCTGCGCACAATCGTCTGTATTCTATCATTTACTAGCCCCTGAATAAAGCATGCACGACCTAATGCGTAAACCAATTCTAAAGCGCCTTTCAGCTGCTCCTTCTCTGTTACTCGTGTTACGGCAACTCTGAACGATTTGGATAGCTCGTCTATCCTATTACCCCAAGATGCTACAGATTCTCCCGGATATTGCCTTGCTTGGAACATGCGACATGCGTAGAAATCTATAGTTCTCTTATCCGAATAATTCTCTTCCAATATGCTTCGAACCTCCGGCCAATTATTTGTTCTATCCCTCACTAATAGCTTCGCCCTGGCCTCCCCTGTTATTTTGGATTTTACATATTGGAACAATAACTTCTCGTCCTCACTTTTAACAACATCGAATGCAGCATTCACATTCTCAATGAACTCTTGTAATTCACTTCGGTTACCCTCGAAAACCTTAGGAACTAAAACTAACGCATCTTTCGCGCTTATGCCACTCTTATCAGTACTGGAGGACGTCATTGTTTACAATTACAAGGGACCTTATTACTACTTCGACGTGCTGTCTTGCCTGTGTCTGCTGCTTGATCTACTCGCTGGGCTGCTGCACTCCTCTGGTCGCTGTCTACTGTTGCGCGGCTCGTCCCGTCCGCTGGGCTCTGCTGGGCCTTCCTACTGCGGGCTCTGCTGCTCGATCTCTCGTTGGGATGCTGGGCTCCTCTGGTCTGCCGAATCTTGGGCGCTGCTACTCGTACTGGCTTCTTCTTCTTGCGGTGATACTCGGTGGTACAACTGTCTGCTGCTACTTATCTTCCCCCTACCTTCGTATTATGGATCTACACATACACGGCACCACCCCACACCTGGCACCAAAAATTTTATGTCGCGTCCCGGCACAGGTCCCGGATGCCAATATAGAGTTGGTCGAGCCTGCGTAGCGCAATCGGGACGTTGACGACAATTATGGGTTTGCGGTTCCCTTTAACGAGTCTTTATTACGGAGATGAGAGGGAGTAGAATCTCCTGGACTGTCTAAGGGCGTGTAGGAGGTGTAGATACCTTATACAATACTTCCAATAGGTAGCGGGTACAGAGGGGGAATTGGCAGCACTGAAAAAACAGTAAGGTGAGATGTCTCCTTTAAAGTAATTTATTAAACTAATATCACAAAGAACATGTGAGGTGTCAGACCCTTCCCCTTACTCTGTATGCTTCTATAGATTCAGCCAGAATCTCCACTTTACTCTTCCTTTATATGAAGGACCTTTATACTATCCACAGGAGACAAGCACCAGCCAGTGGCTTGTTCCTTCTATTGCTGAACTAGCGGTAGAGGCTACTTGAGACAGAGACAACTATCCCTGTTCAAAACTATTCCACAGTAACTTCTACTTAACTGGCAGTTGTAGTTGATTCCACCAGAGCATCACCGTCTTCTCGTAGTTGCAGTTACTATAAACTCATCAGTAGCGGATGCTACCGTCTCGATGCTGCCGGGCCTTGGGCGCTGCTTGTGCCCTCTTCGACTTCTGCGACGACTCTGCCTCTTGCTGCTCGTGGATGCCCTTAAATACCCATTGTGAAGGTCTGCCCTGCTCGGACGCAGCCCTCGCATGCGCTTTCTCTACCTTATTTTTCGGTCTTCCCGGACGTTTCGTCGCTGTGGACCTACATTGGTTTCGATATGTCGGGCCCAGTCCCGGACGGAAAGTTCCTTCTCACCCTTCAAGGTCCGGGAGACGCGCTGTTCGTATCCTCGACGTGTTTACTAGCTCAGGCTAGTTGTACTGTGTGACACTTTCCCTTCCGTGTCTGCGGTACTGCGCGGCGTCCGCGTAAGAAATACTGGCTGAACCTTTACATTATGAATAGCTATGTCATTTTATCACTTAAATCCTCTGGGGACCTGACACTACAACAGTTCTTAATCGGGCTTCTTCTTCCGAATGCAGGCCGCTTGAGGATCTGACATTGAGTTGATGCACGGAAGAAAAGAAAAACTTTCGTAGCTATGCACAAATAATAATTATTATTCAAACGACCCAAATGGCTATCTCACACATGTTACAAAAATACGTCTTCTCCACTCGAGAACTAAAGACAGAGTCTCTCTCTTAATGGAAAAAAAATTGAATGGAATTTTTTATCATTTGTTATCCGCCTTCCGGCGTAGCAAAATATATCTTTATCGGCGCTTACGCCGGCCGCGCTAATGATTATTATCATTGGTTTTAAATTTTTTTCGTAGCTTGTTGGGGCTTTTCCTTATGTACCTATACATGTCGCAACGACATTCGACGAGTTATTGGCCTGTGTCTTGCGCAGCAGCTAACGACTTGTAGTCAGTAGCTTGAGGGATCGATTCCAACCGAGACAGGAAATCCGCTACGACGGTCTCAACTCCTTTTATATGCTGCGAGTCTGTCGGGAATTGGGCGATGAATTCAAGTTGTCTAAACTGTCACGGTGAGCAGCTATCCTTGTTTCTACTGAAGGCGAAAGTAATCGGCTTGCGGTCTGTGAAAAGCGTGAATGGTCTGGCTTCCACTTGTGGCCGGATGTGTGTGACGGCTTGCTAAACTGCCAGCAATTCCCTGTCGTAAGCGTTCCATTTAACTTGTGACGACTTAAGCTTACGGGAGAAGAAGCCCAGGGGCTGCCAGTGGCCTGCGACAGGCTGGTGTACAGCTGCTTGCTGGCTAGCTTGCACAACAATTGCCAGTCCCGCCTGAGGAACCTGGTGTGCCAGCATGATTGCCTGACGTAGACACGCCTCGATCTTATCGAATGCCATCAACATCTCTGGTGTCTACTGCAAAAGTCGTTTGCCGGCTAGTGCTGACGTCAAAGATGCCTGGATGGCCGCCGCGTTAGGCAGATGTTGTCTGTAGAAATTAACTGCTCCAAGGAACGGGCGTAGTTGGTGATAGTCGATGGGGCGAACCATCTCTTCGATAGCGGCATGTTTATCTTGTAGTGGGCTGATACCGGCTGCTTTCACTGAATATCCCAAGAGTGACACCTAAAGTCATCGAAGTAAACAGTTTGATTCATTGACCAAAATGCCGTATGCATCAACGCGTTGGTAAACAGTCTTTAGATGCAGATCGTGCAATTTCTCGGACGCCGAAAAGACAAGGATATCATCGAGATATGAGAAACAGTGCGGTAAATCTCTCAGTACTTCGTCGACAAACCGTTGCCAAGTATGTGCCGCATTTTTCATACCAAACAGCATACGGACGTATTCGAACAAGCCGAATGGTGTCCTGATAGCGGTCTTCGGTATATCAACAGGTGCGACTGGTATCTGGTAATATGATTTTCGGCAATCAATGACACTAAAAATGGTCGCGCCTGCCAGTCCGTGCGTAAAATCCCTAATACGTGGTATCGGGAATGGTGAGGGTATTGAGTAGCCTCTACATGGTCTCCAGGTCCCATCTTTCTTCTTTACTAGATGAAGTGGCGATGATCACGGGCTGTCGTATCTACGGACGACCTCCGAGCGCAATAATTCTTCGAATTCTACCTTCACTGCGGCGGATTAGCAGTTTGCTAAGTGTGGCATCACCCCCTCTCTGTCATCGAACGTAGGAAGGGAACCTCTTCCTAGGGTGCCTTTAATGCACAGCGTACCCTCGACGAGCCAGTAGCTGCTCCAACTGTATAATGAAACCAGAAATCCGCACCCACTATTGCGTCTGACACATCGGCAATCACGAAAGTCTGTGGTAAACGTTCTTGGAAATCGAGGTCTATATCTGTCTTGCATTTTCCATAAGTCATTGCTGAAGTCTGGTTTGCTGCTGTGAGCTTTGATTGATATGGAGGAAGCTTCACATCGCAACTTCTAACAGGCAATGCACTGACGTCCCAACCCGAGTCGATTAGATAAGCGCGGCCGGATTTAACGTCTGTGACAAAAAGTCGCTGGGACAGCGAGGGTAAAGACGAAAGGTTACTCGCCATTAGTTGCTCGTCATGGCTCTAACCTCGCAGTGGTAGGCGCCGGTGCTCGAACTCGCGACCGGTTACGTCTATCGCCGGCCGCTGTCGCCATTTGAGTGATTGCAGGCTGATGTGCACCGCGTCGCCTCGTTCCCGAAGCGACGGTGGTACCAGCAGATACGCTCCTCAAACACGTTGTCATCTTCCTAGCTCTTCTTGTACGTGCCTGCCTTGCCTCCGAGCAACGTCGATATCTGTCGCCCGACGCAAGCCGTCAATGTGATTTCATTAACTCGTCCACCTGGAGTAATGTCCATTTGCCCGCCCGGTTAGTCGTGCAATCTAACGCACGGCTTTCCGGACTGGGAAGGAGCGCCAGGTCCCCGGCACGAATCCGCCCGGCGCACTTGGGTGGAGGTCCGGTGAGCCGGCCAGTCTGTGGATGGTTTTTAGGCGGTTTTCCATCTGCCTCGGCGAATGCGGACTGGTTTCCCTTATTCCGCCTCAGCTACACTATGTCGCGATTGCTGTGCAAACACGTTCTCCAAGTACGTGTACACCACCATTACTCTACCACGCAAACATAGGTGTTACACTCGTCTGGTGTGAGACGTTCGCTGGGGGTGTTTACGGAGGGCCGAACCGCACAATAACCCTGAAAGAGTGGTTCGGTGTGAGGTGGCGGAGGGGTGAAGTGGACTGCGGTAGTCGTCGTGGGGTTGTGGACCACTGCGGCTGCGGCGGGGACGGAGCATCTCCGTCGTTTCTAGGTCCCCGGTTAACATACAATACAATACAATACAACGTCCGTTTGCTGGAGTCGTTGTATCGCTGCAGCCTCCTGGAGGTCTGTACAACTGCGTTCGAACGTTACAGACGACGTTTGCCCTGCATCTAATGAGGCATAGAACTCGCCTGCTGGTGAAAGGAGAGGAAATATCGCGTGTATCGGAAAGCGCCACAGCTGTTTTAACACCCTCTGGCAACTGTACGCCCTATACATGTTGCAGTGTCGTATATGGCAACTCGGTGTGGTCGACAAAGCTTCGCAAGTGCCGCCAAAATTCCAAAGGCGGCTTATCTCCTCTCTTTACACCATGCAGTGCTCGTTGGATACTTGTTCCACCGGCCACGTAACCGCTCGAGGAGTAACTGTTTAAACTGTGAATACTTCTGTGTGGCGGACGGGTGGGGTATTATATCTGCGCTGATCGTTGCTGTTTTATTGTCGAGCGTACCAACGGCGATCATAAATTTGGTATCTTCGTTTACAATGCCGTGGTCCTCGAAAGTTAGATTGAGCATTGTAAGCCGTAATTCAGGTTTATCGGGAATGAACTGCGGTGGGCGTATGTTCATCTTGCTACTGTTATCTGCCGAACGGCCGTTCCTTGATGCAATAGAAAAGTTTAGCGCAGCATTTTCCTGGTTTTCAATGTCGCGTCGTAAATCTTCGATGTGCCTCAACCAAGCGCCGCGCCGATCGTAGTACCAGTGTGGCGCCGACTCTGCGGTAAACGATGCTCAACTGAGAGCTGCGTTTGTTCATCTACAGAGGAATTACCTAACTACAGCTTATCTCTGCTCCAACAGAGTAGTCAGGCAATAACTTTTTATTTTTTTAAGCTCAATCACCAATCAACTGAAAGACCTAAGTCATTACAAAGAAGAATTATAAAAATCAAAGAGTGAAGCAGATTGTCCGTGGGCTCGTCGCCACAGAATAATGCTGCGCTGCACTGTGCGTTCACATATGTTCTCCTGGCTACTCCCACTCTGTGATACCACCTGATTCTGGCCAGACTGGAATTGGTTTTCGTATATAAATTATGTATTCCATAACTGTGGATGTTCACAGAGTTATCCATTCACTGAGTGCCACAAATATAATTTTCCGTTTATGTATCAATATGTTCCCACACTTCGATCTTACCCTATGAAAATTAGCTGGAAAATAATTGACAGCAGGTGCTCTAAAAACAAATGTACATTATTTTTTACTACTTTCACCATTCACTTTTGAATGCAGGTAAAGCATACGTTTCTATCTCCATTTTTATTTATTTTACTATCGATGTGGTTGTTGTTGTGGTCTTCAGTCCTGAGACTGGTTTGATGCAGCTCTCCATGCTGCTTTATCCTGTGCAAGCTTCTTCATTTCCCAGTACGTACTGCAGCCTACATCCTTCTGAATCTGATTAGTGTATTCATCTCTTGGTCGCTCTCTACGATTTCTACCCTCCACACAGCCCTCCAGTACTAAATTTGTGATCCCTTGATGCCTCAGAACATGTCCTACCAACCGAGCCCTTCTTGTAGTCAAGTTGTGCCACAAACTCCTCTTCTCCCCAATTCTATTCAATATCTCCTCATTAGTTATGTGATCTACCCATCTAATCTTCAGCATTCTTCTGTAGCACCAGATTTCGAAAGCTTCTATTCTCTTCTTGTCTAAACTATTTATCGTCCATGTTTCACTTCCATACATGGCTACACTCCATACAAATACTTTCAGAAACGACTTCCCCAGACTTAAATCAATACTCGGTGTTAACAAATTTCTCTTCTTCAGAAACGCTTTCCTTGCCATTGCCAGTCTACATTTTATGTCCTCTCTACTTCGACCATCATCAGTTATTTTGCTCCCCAAATAGCAAAACTCATCTACTACTTTAAGTGTCTCATTTCCTAATCTAATTCCCTCAGCATCACCCGACTTAATTCGACTACATTCCATTATCCTCGTTTTCCTTTTGTTGATGTTCATGTTATACCCTCCTTTCAAGACACTGTCCATTCCGTTCAACTGCTCTTCCAAGTCCTTTGCTGTCTCTGACAGAATTACATTGTCATCGGCGAACCTCAAAGTTTTTAGTTCTTCTCCATGGATTTTAATACCTACTCCGAAGTTTTCTTTTCTTTCCTTTAGTGATTGCTCAATATACAGATAGAATAGCATTGGGGAGAGGCTACAACCCTGTCTCACTCCCTTCCCAACCACTGCTTCCCTTTCATGTCCCTCGACTCTTATAACTGCCATTTGCTTTCTGTACAAATTGTAAATAGCCTTTCGCACCCTGTATTTGTATTTGCAAGCTCTGTAACAATCGTTATCAAATAATATTACTAAAAACCTTCAGATAAATATTTATCTTCAACAGACAATTTGTAAACTAAATCTGATGTATAACTTAAAAGAAAGGAAGTCATCACGATAATATTTTGAGTCATCAAATGAACTGGAATGTTCTAGAAACAGTTATGCAACCTATATTACGTTTGTTTGATGCCAATTGAGTCAGTTAATTTCAGTTTAGGTCAGACTCGTATATATAGTTTCTACATGGCTTGAGTAAACATCTAGAAAAATTGCTTGCAATACGTGATGAGCTCTGAGTTTTGTGTTTTGATATTTGCCTGTGACACTTTTGAAAACGCATGTGTATGTTATGTGGAAGGGTGAATAAAACATATTTTGAGACAGAAGAATGTTATCTCCTTGCCGTGTCATTTCACACTCTAGACCACATATTAGATATTACGTAACATTACTGCTAGGTGAACTTTTTACTATGGCTTGATGTCACTGTCATTCGACTTAAATAAACATTGCCCGTTAAACTTGAAACTTTTGTGCAATGTTGGTGCGGATTATAAACATAAAATTAGTTAACAATTAGAAAGGAGGTACGTCGTATGTGGGGGGAGGGGGGCAAGTGGATCAGTTCAGTGCGTCACCAACTTGTGGTCACTTGCAGCGTGGGTGTGATGCATCGGATAGATTCTAGCAGTACAATGCACAGCAAGCGGGTCACCTTCCAGTCTGCCCGAATTCCAATCAAAAACAACTGGGAAGATGAGAAGCATAGAAGTAGATATCCTCGGTATAGCAAAGCGGCTTAAATCACTTAATAAAGGCAAGGCTTCCGGTCCAGATGGTAGGCCAGTCAGGTTCCTTTCAGTGTATGCAGATGCAATAGCGCCATATTTAACAATTATATACAACCCCCCCATGAACCATGGACCTTGCCGTTGGTGGGGAGGCTTGCGTGCCTCAGCGATACAGATGGCCGTACCGTAGGTGCAACCACAACGGAGGGGTATCTGTTGAGAGGCCAGACAAACATGTGGTTCCTGAAGAGGGGCAGCAGCCTTTTCAGTAGTTGCAGGGGCAACAGTCTGGATGATTGACTGATCTGGCCTTGTAACATTAACCAAAATGGCCTTGCTGTGCTGGTACTGCGAACGGCTGAAAGCAAGGGGAAACTACGGCCGTAATTTGTCCCGAGGACATGCAGCTCTACTGTATGATTAAATGATGATGGCGTCCTCTTGGGTAAAATATTCCGGAGGTAAAATAGTCCCCCATTCGGATCTCCGGGCGGGGACTACTCAGGAGGACGTCGTTATCAGGAGAAAGAAAACTGGCGTTCTACGGATCGGAGCGTGGAATGTCAGATCCCTTAATCGGGCAGGTAGGTTAGAAAATTTAAAAAGGGAAATGGATAGGTTAAAGTTAGATATAGTGGGAATTAGTGAAGTTCGGTGGCAGGAGGAACAAGACTTTTGGTCAGGTGATTACAGGGTTATAAATACAAAATCAAATAGGGGTAATGCAGGAGTAGGTTTAATAATGAATAAAAAAATAGGAGTGCGGGTTAGCTACTACAAACAGCATAGTGAACGCATTATGGTGGCCAAGATAGACACAAAGCCCATGCCTACTACAGTAGTACAAGTTTATATGCCAACTACCTCTGCAGATGATGAAGAAATAGATGAAATGTATGACGAGATAAAAGAAATTATTCAGGTAGTGAAGGGAGACGAAAATTTAATAGTCATGGGTGACTGGAATTCGTCAGTAGGAAAAGGGAGAGAAGGAAACATAGTAGGTGAATATGGATTGGGGCTAAGAAATGAAAGAGGAAGCCGCCTGGTAGAATTTTGCACAGAGCATAACTTAATCATAGCCAACACTTGGTTCAAGAATCATAAAAGAAGGTTGTATACCTGGAAGAATCCTGGAGATACTAAAAGGTATCAGATAGATTATATAATGGTAAGACAGAGATTTAGGAACCAGGTTTTAAATTGTAAGACATTTCCTGGGGCAGATGTGGATTCTGACCACAATCTATTGGTTATGAACTGCAGATTGAAACTGAAGAAACTGCAAAAAGGTGGGAATTTAAGGAGATGGGACCTGGATAAACTGAAAGAACCAGAGGTTGTAGAGAGTTTCAGGGAGAGCATAAGGGAACAATTGACAGGAATGGGGGAAAGAAATACAGTAGAAGAAGAATGGGTAGCTCTGAGGGATGAAGTAGTGAAGGCAGCAGAGGATCAAGTAGGTAAAAAGACGAGGGCTAATAGAAATCCTTGGGTAACAGAAGAAATATTGAATTTAATTGATGAAAGGAGAAAATATAAAAATGCAGTAAATGAAGCAGGCAAAAAGGAATACAAACGTCTCAAAAATGATATCGACAGGAAGTGCAAAATGGCTAAGCAGGGATGGCTAGAGGACAAATGTAAGGATGTAGAGGCTTGTCTCACTAGGGGTAAGATAGATACTGCCTACAGGAAAATTAAAGAGACCTTTGGAGAGAAGAGAACCACTTGTATGAATATCAAGAGCTCAGATGGCAACCCAGTTCTAAGCAAAGAAGGGAAGGCAGAAAGGTGGAAGGAGTATATAGAGGGTTTATACAAGGGCGATGTACTTGAGGACAATATTATGGAAATGGAAGAGGATGTAGATGAAGACGAAATGGGAGATAAGATACTGCGTGAAGAGTTTGACAGAGCACTGAAAGACCTGAGTCAAAACAAGGCCCCGGGAGTAGACAACATTCCATTAGAACTACTGATGGCCTCGGGAGAGCCAGTCATGACAAAACTGTACCATCTGGTGAGCACAATGTATGAGACAGGCGAAATACCCTCAGACTTCAAGAAGAATATAATAATTCCAATCCCAAAGAAAGCAGGTGTTGACAGATGTGAAAATTACCGAACTATCAGTTTAATAAGTCACAGCTGCAAAATACTTACGCGAATTCTTTACAGACGAATGGAAAAACTGGTAGAAGCCGACCTCGGGGAAGATCAGTTTGGATTCCGTAGAAGTGTTGGAACACGTGAGGCAATACTGACCTTACGACTTATCTTAGAAGAAAGATTAAGAAAAGGCAAACCTACGTTTCTAGCATTTGTAGACTTAGAGAAAGCTTTTGACAATGTTAACTGGAATACCCTCTTTCAAATTCTGAAGGTGGCAGGGGTAAAATACAGGGAGCGAAAGGCTATTTACAGTTTGTACAGAAACCAGATGGCAGTTATAAGAGTCGAGGGGCATGAAAGGGAAGCAGTGGTTGGGAAAGGAGTAAGACAGGGTTGTAGCCTCTCCCCGATGTTATTTAATCTGTATATTGAGCAAGCAGTAAAGGAAACAAAAGAAAAATTTGGAGTAGGTATTAAAATTCATGGAGAAGAAGTAAAAACTTTGAGGTTCGCCGATGACATTGTAATTCTGTCAGAGACAGCAAAGGACTTGGAAGAGCAGTTGAACGGAATGGACAGTGTCTTGAAAGGAGGATATAAGATGAACATCAACAAAAGCAAAACGAGGATAATGGAATGTAGTCAAATTAAGTCGGGTGATGCTGAGGGAATTAGATTAGGAAATGAGACACTTAAAGTAGTAAAGGAGTTTTGCTATTTAGGGAGTAAAATAACCGATGATGGTCGAAGTAGAGAGGATATAAAATGTAGACTGGCAATGGCAAGGAAAGTGTTTCTCAAGAAGAGGAATTTGTTAACATCGAGCATAGATTTAGGTGTCAGGAAGTCGTTTCTGAAAGTATTTGTATGGAGTGTAGCCATGTATGGAAGTGAAACATGGACGATAACTAGTTTGGACAAGAAGAGAATAGAAGCTTTTGAAATGTGGTGCTACAGAAGAATGCTGAAGATCAGATGGGTAGATCACGTAACTAATGAGGAGGTATTGAATAGGATTGGGGAGAAGAGAAGTTTGTGGCACAACTTGACTAGAAGAAGGGATCGGTTGGTAGGACATGTTTTGAGGCATCAAGGGATCACAAATTTAGCATTGGAGGGCAGTGTGGAGGGTAAAAATCGTAGAGGGAGACCAAGAGATGAATACACTAAGCAGATTCAGAAGGATGTAGGTTGCAGTAGATACTGGGAGATGAAAAAGCTTGCACAGGATAGAGTAGCATGGAGAGCTGCATCAAACCAGTCTCAGGACTGAAGACCACAACAACAACAACAACATACAACCGCTCGCTCACAGAAAGATCCGTGCCCAAGGACTGGAAAGTTGCTCAAGTCACACCAATACACAAAAAGTGAAATAGGAGTAATCCGCTGAATTATGGGCCCATATCACTAACGTCGATTTCAAGTAGGGTTTTGGAACATATACTGTAAACCAACATTATGAAGTACCTCGTAGAAAACGATTTACTGACACATAGCACAGATTCAGAAAATATCGTTCTTGCGCAACACAACTAGCTCTTTATACTTATGAACAGGAGATGCCAAATTGACTCAATATTTTTAGATTTTCAGAAGGCTTTCCACACCGTTCCTCACAAGCGTCTTCTAACCAAACTATATGCCTATGGAATATCGCATCAGTTGTGCGACTGGATTCATGATTTCCTGTCAGAAAGGTCACAGTTCATATTAATAGACGGAAAGTCATCTAGTAAGACAGGAGTAATATCCGGCGTTCCCCAAGGAAATGTTATAGGCCCTCCATTGTTCCTGACCTATATTAACGACATAGGAGACAATCTAAGTAGCCCTCTTAGATTATTTGCAGATGATGCTGTCATTTACCGTCTTGTAAAGTCATCAGATGACCAAAACGAATTGCAAAATGTTTTAGATAAGATATCTGTGTGGCGCGAAAAGTGTGAAGTTAGTCACATGAGTACTAAAAGAAATCCTCTAAATTTCGATTACGCGATAAGTCACACACATCTGAAGGCTGTAAATTCAACTAAATACTTAGGGATTACAATTACAAATAATCTAAATTGGAACGGTCCCACAGATAACTTAGAAGGTGCAACAGATCTGCTAAAGAGACTGCTTACACTACACTTGTCCGCCCTATTCTGGAATATTGCTGTGCGGTGTGGGATCCGTGTCAGAAGGGACTGACGGATGATATTGAAAAAGTTCAAATAAGGGCAGCTCGTTTTATATTATCGCGAAATAGGGGAGATAGTGCCACAGACATGATGCGTGAATTGGGGTGGCAATCATTAAAACAAAAGCGTTTTTCGTTGCGACAGGATCTTCTCATGAAATTTAAATCACCAGTTTTCTCCTCCGATTACGAACATTACGTTGACACCCACCCACGTAGGGAGAAATGATCATCACGATAAAATAAGAGAAATCAGGGCTCGCACAGAAAAATCTAAGTGCTCGTTTTTCACGCGCACCGTTCGAGAGACGAACGGTAGAGAGACAGCTTGAAGGCGGTTCATTGAACCGTATGCCAGGCACTTAATTATGAATAGCAGAGTAATCACGTAGATGTAGATGTAGATGCCCAGGTATAATGTGGATATGGGTGACGGTGATGCTGGATGTGACTTCACCTCAGTCAGTGACGACATGTGACGACTTTCGCCATTGTACCGGTCATATGGCAACAGGTGGGTGGAACATGCGATGCGGTCTGTGGTGTCTCCATTGTTCATAGTGCTGTGCCTGGTGCAGGTCGTTTATTTGCCAATTCAGCTGTAACATGACAGTTTGTTGCTAATCCACTTACTAGA
Organism: Schistocerca cancellata; assembly: GCF_023864275.1. Taxonomy (NCBI): domain Eukaryota; kingdom Metazoa; phylum Arthropoda; class Insecta; order Orthoptera; family Acrididae; genus Schistocerca; species Schistocerca cancellata. Next base: position 752,685,982 of record NC_064629.1, on the reverse strand, counting down.
GCTGAATAGTAGCCAGTTGTGGAGTTGCTCGGACAGTCATTCGTCACTATCCAAGGGTTTCATATCAGCGCACGTTCCGCTGCAGAGTGAAAATGGCATTCTGGAAACATCCCCGAGGCTGTGGCAATGCCATGTCTCCGCAATATCCTTTCTGTCAGGTGTGCTAGTTCTGTAAGTTTCGCAGGTGAGCTTCTGTGAAGTCTGGAAGGTAGAAGACGGAGGAAGTACTGGCGGAAGCGGAGCTGTGAGGACGGGTCGTGACTCGTGCTTGGGAAGCTTACACGGTAGAGCACTTGCCCGCGAAGGGTAAAGGTCCCGAGTTCGAGTCTCACTACGGCACACAGTTTTAATCTGCCAGGAAGTTTCATATCAGCGCACACTCCGCTGCAAAGCGAAAATTTCATTCTGGATCCAAGGGTTTAGTTTGAAAAGGTCGTGCTGATCGATACCGACTAATGGCAGACAGTATCAGGATATTCGCGCTGTGGGACAGAAATATTGCAAGGGGTATCGTTTATATAACACAGTACCGTGTTGTGGTTCAGACTGGCTAACGGATAAAAATGTCTAGGTGGACAAAATGAGTTCACGTTATGGTAATGAAGACACTTTCTGTCAGGAATTCACAAAGGTTAGATGTTCATTTATTGTGATACAGCGCCAGCATTGTCAGTCTTTAAGGTGTCCGTAGCGCACGGGAATCCTTATTTGCGATGGCCGCTTCGTTTTTCCAGAATGCGGCTTGCCTCTGTCAATATGCTGAAGTCTCCTGTGTTGTCCTCCACCTCTCACCTCCTAGGAGGTCCCTGTCGAGCCTTTGAAATTGCAGTACACCTTACATGTCAGCACCCTGTCCACATGTGGTAGGTGGACTATCTCGACTGCATCTGCTGCCAGCGTCTTCTACGACCTGTTGCACTGTACAGTGAAGCATGCCGTCTTCGTATCACCACTCACACTCCTCAAGACCAGATTCTACACGATTCTATTACAGTATTAACTACAACCTAAGAAATATCTCTATGAGAATGACTGTACACATATGCAGAAACTCTAATAGTAAGCAGTAAATCAAAATAATGACCACGAATGGTAATCAATATAAAATATACAGAGTTCTTTACAACATCGAAAATTGTGTGATTTTCACAAAAAAGTTTTTATTATTGGCTTTATAATTGACTGAAAGTGCTGCTGATGGCAACAGGATCCTTTCATCGTTTGTATCATGCCAGTTTATCATAGATGAAGTTTGAGTTTAGTATAAGGGTTGTTAGTTAATTAATATTAGTCCACATTACACTCATGCCACTCATAAAGTGTAACACTCTCAGTTAATTTGCAAACATATTAAATCTAGTTATTTGTGTATATTACGCAAATAATCTATAAGAGATAATCATTAATTGAACAATTTAAGATACTGGTATCTAAACTGAGGTTTTTTTCCCCTCTGGGATGGTACTATCCTTACGTATCTACCTATCATTATTTATCTTTCTTTCCTACAATATCTCCTTCACTAGAGCTTCATATGCTACAAGGTTTACCTATTGACAAAAATCTCACAACACAAAAAGCAACATCCTATCACAAATTTTACACATCAGTTTATTCTGTGACTTGGAAAATGCTGCATGTGAAGCTGAGCTGAGACGCTCTTCATGTTGCCTTTTATTCCTCATGAAATATGTTCCTGTATAAGTGTAATTTAAACTTTGCTTTACTTTCCTCATTATAATATAAGCCTAGCTCTCTTTATAATCTGTGTCTGTCATAACACTTTTTTATTAGTCCTTCTTAAGCCTCTGTGAATCCTCTCTCACTTGCATGCTATTTAAACAAAAAAATAACTTAAGTAACCAGTATATGACATATCTAACAACATCGACATGCTGTTGCCGGAGGTGGCTAACATTATCTATCGATAAAAAGACAATTATACAGGGTGAGAATTACTGAACTATATCAAAAAAGACGTAAATTAGTTACAAACTCCGGCGTGAACACACTTTATTCAACATGTAAACGTCACTACAGATATTCGGGTTTAGGTTATGACATGTTCGATATGCCTGCCATCATTGGGAATAAAGTGGCACAGACGAACAGCGAAGTTCTGCATGACCCGCTACAGTGTCAGAGCATCGATGCTGTTTTCAGATCAGCAATGGTTTTGCGGTTATTGTCGTACACCTTGTCTTTAATGTAGGCTCACAAGAAGGAGTCACATATGTTCAGATCTGAAGAATATGGCGGCCAATCGAAGCCCATGCCAGTGGCCTGTGGGTACCCCAGAGCCAGAATGCTGTCCCCAAAGTGCTCCTCCAGGACATCAAACACTCTCCTGCTTCGATGGAGTATGTCTCCGTCTTGCATGAACCACACCCTGTCGAAATCAGGGTCACTTTGGATAATGAGGATGAAATCATCTTCCGTGCCGTCAAGGAATATCGCACTGATGAGTCCATGACTGGACATCGAACACCACACAGTCACCCGTTGAGGGTAAAGAGACTTCTCGATCGCGAAATGCGTATTCTCAGTCTCCAAATGTGCCAGTTTTGCTTATTGGCGAACCCATCCAAATGCAAATGGCCAACAACAACAAGGCGCGTGTGCGTGCACATACTAATTCCCGTCATGTTCCGCGGCCAACGGTGCAGTTTGAAAGTCCTAACGCTAACCGTTCAGAAGTTATGACGATTTTATTTCATGTAGTTCAATAATTGTCACCCTGTAACAACTTGGAAATACGAAGGGGCAACATACCATGGGGCAGTGGCAGTTTTGTCAACAGATCTGCCCTCTATTTTAAGTAACGTTCAGACGAATGTCGTGAGAGTTTTAAGGTTTTGTGATCTGTTCCACTTGTTTCATCACATTTAGGGAAGTGTTTTTAATATGTAAACAGGGTGGCTGGCTCACCTATGTTTTTTGTAAGTGACCAGCCAGTCGAATTCCCTTGCGCCTTTCATTTAGCTTCCCTGTCGTTTCACTTCTGTTTTGATCCCAGGTATGGCACCTTTCACCCTTCCTCCATTGTTTTAAGGCGTCTGAGATAGAGTGATTCGCAATTGAATGCACAAGTGTCATTTTATAGGTTTCCTCCTCATTGTGTGACAACAATTTTAATAATTTTGTCCCTGTTCCTTCTTTTAATGTGTGTAAGGACGCTGATAACCTTGCCCTTGAGTTTCTCATCCCATGCAACAGTCATGGACATGAGGCACAAATATGGTTCCTAATGTATCTCACACAGCTATGTCCAGCAATCTTCCCCATGTAATACTTATTCATATATGTGAGACATCCATACATACTTCTTTTGAATCCAACATAACGCTTTCCCCTTCAGAACTTCTGCAAGCCAAGATACAACAAATGTATTTACATGGGTTCTTCCTTGTGATTCTCACTGAACGCTACTCTTCCATACAGGCTCGAATCATCTACGTACTTCATGCTTTGATGTTTCTTTCATTGCTGTACGCTCATGTATAGTAGAGCAATAATCGTTTGCAAATCTCCTCTCGCCTTCCCTGCTTCACCTGCTTTTCGTATCTTCCATTTCGTCTATACTAAGAAACGCTCGATTTGACTGATGTGATGCACACCAACTGATTTCTTGGATTTCATAATGCGTTCACATGTGCAATTCGTCCAATTCTGAGTGGTCTGCTATATCCTGAGAAAAACTTTGTGATACAATCTCTCCTGCTTGTCTGAAGATCGGAGGGATTTGACAAGGACTTTCTGCTACACCTGGTACTCTCTCGCTCTCACCTCCTTATCGGCTCTTTCCTTTCTCTTTCTTCCTGCCTTTCGTGTCCTGTTCAGTGCCTGATTAGTTAGTTCCCGATGCTGTATTCTCATTCTTGGTGCGTAGTCAACAGCTTCCCTCAATCTGCCTGGTGGCGTCCGATTCTCTAGGACAGATAAACGTGGCAATAGCGACGAACTGTGCAGCATCTCATTTTTTACATTTTGGAACTCCTTCGACAATATGTGCCACGTGGGGTGTTTTTTGTGACGATATATTCAGCACAAATTACCGAGATCTTTCATTATGCATCATGTGGGGTTTGAACTCAGGTCATGCAATAAGATACATATAGGCCGCATCCTGTGTCTTCTCAGTGTAGCTCTCCACTGTTACAATTTGAATTGAGGCCCGTCGTCTGTGACAATATCGTCAATGTGATCTACTTGAGCCACAAAGTCCTTGCTTAGTGCCTTCGATATGGTAAATGGTGTAGCTCTGTTGAGTGGTCTGAGTCACAAACTTTGATATGAACTCGACTACAACTAATATGTAACAAAAGCCATGCCGTGTTACTGGCAAGGATCCATTAATAAAGTCTGCGGCTCCAAGATGTCATAGTTTATTTGGCACACTCGGACAGTTAGGGGTCCGCATCGCTTGAATAGATGGTTTGACATGCCTTGCAAATTGAAAGGACCTTCTTATCCTGTACTCCATGTTGTTGAAGTGACACAAGGTTTTCAATTTTAAGAAACAATTCTTTGGTCCAAAATGTGAGTACTAACGTGAGTGTACCGTATCACTTTGTTTACCAATTTGTCTGATATACAGAGGGCCCACAGCGAATCAGTAATTCTTCTGTGGTGGAAAAGGATTCCCCTTCTCACCAAGTAAAACTGGCTACTTGTAGCTTCATCTCTACCTCTCCACTTCTCTTTCAGCCGCCTAAGTCCCAGATTCTCGTCCTGTTCCTTCCCAGTCTCCCTCAGTGACACAGTAATGTAGTTTTCAAAGGCCACATTCCTCAAATAAAATAACCTGAAGTGATTATCCTCAGTGTCTTTAGTTATGTCCTCTTTTAATTCTATTGGTGAACCAGACATTACGTCTGATATCACATTCGTTTCGCGCGGCGCGTAAGTGACAAGTCTTATTCTTGAAGGAATAGAACCCACCCCATGAATCTGTCAGGGGTTAATTTGGCCGTTAATAGGAACTCCAGCAGTGGCCTGAGTAAACGTTGGTTTTATGTCTGAAAAGAAGGTACCGAAACTTCTTATGACTCCATATTACAGCTGAAGCCTTGAGTTCTTTGGGTTAGGCGCAAATTGAAACGAGTATAGCACGTGTGACGTGACACGACACTACAGCGCGACACGCACGTGGCGCACGAGTCGCGCGGGTGCAGCGCATATTGCGACGCGTACACCATACTTCGCACGCGCTGACTGGCGACGCTCTGCACAGACAGAACCGAAGCGCGCGCTACCTATTATCTTTCTCAAACGATTTTACAGAAACTATTCGCAGAAAATATTTGATTCTTGCCTTACTTGTAGCGTTATGTGTCAGCTTTGTGGCGAAGTGCCCATCATCTCACTAATGATCATTCTTATCGTGATGTACACATTTTAGTAAGACACTACGCAAAACTCAAAAAGTTTGCAACGAAAATTAGCAGTCGCTGTGATTTTGCGTTTGGTGCGTATTACACAATATGTTGCTGCGTATGAAATTTAACTAACATGTTGAATTTTTGTTTAGACTTGGGAGGAGGTCTCTATCTGCCTCCGATCTCAAGAAAATAGATCCTATGTAGCGCGCTCACTTCCGATCTCACGCCCGCAACATCCTTCATACCTCCTAAACCGCTCGAGACATTGAGGCGAAAGTTTGGTGAATGATAGCACACAAGGATGAGAGTGTTTTGCCAGTTCTTAAACACACGGAGCTTTCTTATCTATGGCGATATATCAGTACTTATACTTCCCTTTTTATTTGTTTCACTCCAGTGACTGTAATTTTCAAGAGTTATTGACAGCTAGCGAAATAAGAGCTTCCTAGTATGAAAATAAACATGAAAATTCTTCTTTTATGTTACTGCAAACCGACACTATGAGGTTTATCGTAAGCTATTGAGCTCTGTGATTGCCAATTACTTGTTTAATGAGGCACTCCGTTTCGGAATTCTGTCTCAATAGCTGCTGTGAGATGAGTTCGGCAAATTACATTGTGACAAAGAAAGTACAATTAAACCAGAAATGTGGCCTTAACTCATAAATGGTGATGCTTCTTCAAATGAGAAAAGGTTAACAACTCACACAAAAACAGATTGGCAATTCTGTTGGAATTTTGGTGGAATCCCCGTAACCCATCGTATTTTTAACACTGAGCGACGGGAATGGAAACCTACCAAAGGATTTTATTCCTTCTCTTGATCTGAGCAGCATTAAAATAATGACGAGTGTTCCTTCAGGCGTTACTCACCTACGCTTTGCCAAACTGACAATGTGTGATCGTGAATAAAATAGTTGGTATTGAGAAAAATAAACAATTGATCCGTCACACAACCCAATGGTCAGTGTATTGTCAGCAGTGGAGGATAATGCGCGCGACAGTAATGCACTAGCTAGCCATGTGTGCCTTGTGAGCTCGAGTTCGAAAAACATTGTCATGAAAGTAGACTTGCCTTTGTCAGCAGTACATTTCAACAAATTAAATATATCTAATCATGACACTCTTTTAGGATATTCCTACTTTCGTAATAATACCGACCATTTTCCTCATTTGTGTGGCCTATTGTATTTTTTCTCATCACGGCGAACCAATTAAAACATTGTTATTTGTGACTGCTTTTCAACTGTTTAAGCTTGCAGTGAAAATGTGATGTTCACATGCATGTAGTACAGTGTGTCGTATTACATTATTACATCCATATCCAAGTAATCACAGTGAGACTTCTATACATCAGATCTTGGACGCTTTTTGCCAGGAGCACAAAGGGATCACACCTGTGGAGATTATTCCTTTCTAAATTTTTGTAACAGATCGTACATATACGCCAGCATACTAGGCAGCGAGAAGATGACCTTGTTTTACTTTCCTGGCTTACTTCTTAATCACATGATTTAACCCATTAAGTACCAGTGTCCTATTTTGAGGTCAGAGCATATACTTATTTATAAATACACAATAAATTATTAATTTGCAACTATTACTGTTCTATGTCATTTGTTGATGCTTTCTATAAGAAATGTATGCTTACAGGAAAATAAAAGCAATAAATCCTGCCATTAATTGATTATTGAATACTAAGGCTCACTTTTCGTTATTATAGGTAATTACTGTGCCACATATTTCAAATATTACTAAATTGTCGTTCTAAATTTTTATAACAGATCGTACAGATACGCCAGCATACTAGGCAGCGAGAAGATAACCTTACTTTCCTGCCTTGCTTCTTAATCACATGATTTTATAATATCCATTGATCCTTATTCACTACCCTCTGTCCCTTCTTGCGATATGAAAACATCGCGGAGGCATATGATACAATTCCAGCGACCAATGGCTCACCAGTTATTGAAGTATGAATTTTTCTTGAGATAAGAACAAAAACTATACAGATAGAAAGTAACAGAAAAGTATAATGTACTAACGAAGAAAGCTGGAGCGTTTAAATGTGGAAAAACGAAACACCACCCAAAGGCAATAAAATTTAGTGCACAATAAGGCAAAATGTATAGTATGGACAATACCACCACTGCTCATATGCGCCGTTCCGATGTGAGCATATGGCCGGGCTACTTTTCCGCTCCCCGCCTCAAATTTCCCACGGTGCTAGCGAGGCACGCGCGACGCGCGGCGCAAGAAACTGTCCCTCAACCACAACGCCGCGCGACCTGGCGCAGGCGCGTGTCGCGTCCCAGTCACGTCGCGTCGCAATTTGCGCGGTCCCATTTGAACCTTTGACGTTACAAAAACGCGCGCTGCGCTGCGTCGTGCCACACGCGCTATAGCACGTGTGACATGACACGACACTACAGCGCGACACGCACTTGCTGCACGGGTCGCGCGGGTCCAGCGCATATTGCGACGCGTACACCATACTTCGCACGCGCCGACTGGCGACGCGCTGCGCTGACTGAACCGAAGCGCGCGCAACCTCTTATGTTTCTCAAACGATTTTACAGAAACTATTCTCTGAAAATATATGATTTCTGCCTTACTTGTAGCTTTATATGTCAGCTTCGTGACGAAGTGCCCATCACCTAGCTAATGACCATTCTTATTGTGATGTACACATTTTAGTAAGACACTACGCAAAACTCAAAAAGTTTGCAACGAAAATTAGCGGTCTCTATGATTTTGCGTTTGGTGCGTATTACACCATATGTTGCTGCGTATGAAATTTAGCTAACATGCTGAATTTTTGTTTAGAGTTGGGAGGAGATCTCTACCTGCCTCCGATCTGGAGAAAATGGATCCCATGTAGCGCGCTCACTTCCGATCTCACGCCCGCGAGAATGAAATACTCGCAACATCTCTCGTATCTCCTAAACCGCTCGAGACATCGAAACGAAATTTTGGCGAATGATAGCACACAAGGAGGATAGTGTTTTGCCAATTATTAAACACATGGAACTTTCTTATCTATGGCGATATATCACTACTTATACTTCTTTTTTTATTTATTTCACTCCAGTGACTGTAATTTTTTAAGAGTTATCGACAGCTAGCGAAACAAGAGCTTCCAAGTATGAAAATAAACATGAAATTTCTTCTTTCATGTTACTGCAAACCTATATTATGAGGTTTTTCGTAAGCTATTGAGCTCTGTGATTGTCAATTACTTGTTTAATGAGGCCATCCGTTTCGGAATTCTGTCTCAATAGCTGCTGTGAGATGAGTTTGGCAAATTACATTGTGACAAAGAAAGTACAATTAACCCAGTCACCAAGAGAAATGTGGTCTTAACTCATAAATGGTGATGCTTCTTCAAATGAGAAAAGGTTAACTTACCAAAGGATTTTATTCCTTGTCTTGATCTGAGCAGTATTAAAATAACGACGAGCGTTCCTTTTTACTCACCTAGGGCTTGCCAAACTGACAATGTGTGATCGCGAATAAAATAGTTGCTATTGAGAAAAATAAACAATTGATCTGTCGCACAACACAATGGTCAGTGTATTGTCAGCAGCGAAGGATAATGCACGCGACAGGAATGCCCAAGCTAGCCATATGTGCCTTGTGAGATGGAGTTCGAAAAACATTGTCATGAAAGTAGATCTGCCTTTGTCAGCAGCACATTTCAACAAATTAAATATATCTAATCATAACACTCTTTTAGTATATTCCTACTTTCGTAATAATACCAACCATTTTCTTCATTTGTGTAGCCTGTTGTTGTATAATTAGTTTATTAATGCTGATAATGTCCATGCAACAATTGAAATGCTTTTTCTCATCATGGCGAACCAATTAAAACATTGTTATTTGTGACTGCTTTTCGACTGTTCTAGCTTGCAGTGGAAATATGTTGTTCACATGCATGTAGTACAGTGTGTCGTATTACATTATTACATCCATATCAGAGTAATCACAGTGAAACTTCTATACTTCAGATCTTGGACGCTTTTTACCACAAGAACAATGGGATCACACCTGTGGAGATTATCCCTTTCTAAATTTTTGTAACAGATCGTACAGATACGCTAGCTTACTAGGCAGCGAGAATATAACCTTGCTTTACTTTCCTGCCTTGATTCTTAATCACATGATTTTATAATATTCCTTGCTTCCTTATTCACTACCCTCTGTCCCTTCTTGCGATCTGAAAACATCGCGGAGGCATATGGTGCAACTCCAGCGGCCAATGGCTCATCAGTTACTGAAGTACACATTTTTCTTGACAAGAAAAACAAAACAAAACTATGCAGATATAAATAACAGAAAAGTATAACGTGCTAACGAAGAAAGCTGGAGCGTTTAAATGGCGAAAAACGAAACACTACCCAAAGGCAATAAAATTCAGTACACAGTAAGGCAAAATTTATCGTACTGGCAATACTACCACTGCTGATATGCGCCGTTCCGATGTGAGCACATGGCCGGGCTACTTTTCCGCTCCGCTCCTCAAATTTCCCAGGGTGCTAGCGAGGCAAGCGCGACGCGCGGCGCGAGAAACTGTGCCTCAACCACAACGCCGCGCGACCTGGCGCAGGCGCGTGTCGCGTCCCAGTCGCGTCGCGTCGCAATTTGCGCGGTCCCATTTGAACCTGTGATGCTACAAAAACGCGCGCTGCGCTGCGTCGCCTCACACGCGCTATACGCGTCTCAATTTGCGCCTAGCCTAAGTGAATAATTTCTCTTGTTCTTTGATAGCATGCGACTACCAGTCGCTATGTCTTCTTTACATACTTTCGAATCTCCTCAACCTCTTGAAAGATCATAAATCTTATTCCCGTTTTCGCACTTACAAAAATCTGCCACCACATTTTTCAGTGCCTGAAGCTCGTTCTTGACAACTGATCCCACATCCATAGTGTTTTCTTGTCTGTTAATGCACACATCTCAGTGTTACCTGTGTATGCACCCTGATGAACTTTTTGTAGAAATTAATGATCCTGAGAAATTGCCTCAGACTTCTTTTGGTTTGTGGTAAGGGGAACTGAGTGATGGGCTCTATCTTTTCTAGGTTCAATGATATCCACTCTGTTGTTATCATATGTCCTAGGAACTCCACCTTGATTTCCCAAAATAAGAATTGCCTAACTTGGCGGTTAGCCCCTAATAATCTAGAGCACTGAGCAACACCGTTATGCCTCTAGTATGGTCTTTCCACGATTTTTTTATAATCAACAAAACATCAACATAACATGTCACCTTTTGTTTCACAGGCTTGTCAGATATTCTGACTACCCTCGAAAAACTGCAGCCAAAGGTGTATTCAGTCCGAATAGTAGGTGTAAAAACAGATAACAACGGCCAAATGCGAGAAATACATTATATTTGTGCAATAAGGATGTAGTTCTGTTTGCCAGAAACTTCATTTTAGATCTATCAATGAGAAGACTTTCACCCTGTGAAATCTTTGCAACAATTCTACAGATTTCTCTGGCCTGTCCATCTCTGGTGTGATAATGATATTAATGTGTCTTGAATCTAGTATGTTGTGTATAGATCTGTCTTTCTTTTCAACAGCTCTCAGAGGGCTATTATAGGTAGATACAGCATGTTCGACCACTACATCACTTAATCTTTTGATCCATTATCTTGAATGCATACTGGAAACTACTAATGGTGTCAGGTTTTGGTAGAGATATATTTTGGTTTTCGAGTAATATTTTCTGCAATTCTTCCCTACCCTTAGCATCGATGTTTGTAACCTGCACCACTCGTTCGTTGATGGCCTGACAGATTTCTTGCTTTATCATCTCTTGTTCATCCTCAGATTCCCTTTCTTCCCTTTTCTGATTCGTTGCAATTCCTTATGTTCTTCATATTCCATACACAGGTTCAAACATCTCGCCACTATTTGCGCCTAAACGACTTGTTCTTAAAAACAAGTATGAATCTTCGCTACTTTTTGTAAAATGACTTCTCCACCTCGTAGGTCTAAAAGTGCACCGTAGTCACTGAGGGAGTCCATAAATTAATTAAATCAGTCGCTAGTTTGGGGACCACAAGGAAATTTCCTATCAGCGTGTGTCCTTGGCACACCATTTCGGGCCTCTCTTGTCGGTTTAGTTCCGTAATGTTACCCAGTGTGGCACCTTTTATTCTAGTCTATCTTAACGATAATACTCGTCAACTGAAGTTCACTGCGTGTCCGTCGAACGTGGTCTCAGCTATCGCTGCTCCCAGTCGGAAGTTCGAGTCCTCCCTCAGGCATGGGTTTGTGTGTAGTGTGTTGTCCTTACCTTAAGTTATATTAAGTACTGTGTAAGCCTAGGGACCGATGACCTCAGCACTTTGCACACATAGGAACTTACCACCATCAGCTCACTGAAATTTAGCTCCCGCTATCCAAAATACCTTCAAGCTCTATTTCTCCGATCATGACTTTAATCCTTCGTTATTGTCACCTCTTTCTCTTCTAATAATATGTCTGAAATGTCATAATACTTTATAACATTTACATGGCTGGTTCTGATTTGTATGGCCTCTCCTGCCTTTCCCTGCAGTCAGTGCCATTTTGGACTATTTCCATGCTGTTCATTATGTTGGTTTGGCACCCTAATTTCAATGATCTCTCCCTGAACTCTGTTCTTATCACCTGCCATAACATTCTGCATAAATCGTTGCCCATTATTGTTCTTCCTGTGACCGTTCCACCAGCCATTCTGCGGTCTATAGTTGTTATTCCTGTTCATTGTTCCAGCCGCTATTTCATGGTCCATAATTTTTGGTCCTGTCATTCTTCCAGCCGCCATTCTGCAATCCATAATTACACCCATAATCTCCGCCTCGTGATGCACCTTGTAAGTGATTGCCACTGCCCGAGGATCCATTCCTGCCGTCGTAATTTTTATTGTTCTGATGTCACAACGATCCACTAAAGTGCCTCTCTGGATCACGCCTCCCGCCTATGCTACTCTGTTCACTGACTGCAAATTCCAATTCATGTAGCATGATACAAAATGTGCTTTCATCTTCACTGCATCATTCTGCTAACACTTGTCGATAATGCAACGCTAATTTTGCTTCGCAGTACCTAACGATATCGCCGGGAGTGCATTGCAGATCTAGGAACTGGTTCTTCTTTACCACTGCCTCTAGGAATTTCTCCGGGCTTATTTGCCAACTATTATTTCATGTCTAATTCTCTCTTGAGTCTCCTATGACCAGTTGTTCACAAGGAAACCATCTCTAAACCCTTTTAGAAACTACACATTGGTGCTATGCTTCTCATCTCTTCTGCTACCGTTCCTTCTGGGTGTGTGCACACAAATTCAAATTTGTACGCCAATAGCTATAATGGAGGTAGCGATGAATCAAATTGAGAAATCAAAGTTTTAGGTTGATGCGTATTCCCTCGTATTTATAATTTTGGAACTTCCATACTTGCATGAAACGTTTGTAATCAAACGGCATTTCGACAGTTACGCTTGTCCTGGCTGTCATTTACATTCTTGTCACACCATCCTGTCTAGGTTTTTTCACAAAACTTTATAAAATATCCGTGTGTTTGCTATTGTAGGACCCTTAACTGATAACGCAAGCTAGGGGGCAGAAATACGATGCTATGCAAATCACACCCAAGTGGGGTTTATATTGAATCTGCACTATGTATGTAATGCAGTCTTATAATGGCCCTGTTATAAATCCTACATGGGCTGACTAGCTTCACATACAATTTATTCATTAAATTAACTGATCAAAGATCTCTTCCAAAAATGACGATGGGAAAGGATTTTGGTGTGTGTGACAGCTGAAGAGATAAATACCGTGCTAAAAATTACAATTACATGTATTTTCTTGGAATGGAACACAAAACTGATCACGAATTTGTACAAGGGGCAGTCATGTACATGAACATAGACCAAATACGTAAATAGTTCTCATCTGATAGAGGTGTTGGCAAGAAACTAGTACAAATGACATAGCATGGAATTTGGTATGCTTCTCTACTATGAGAAGGGGGACCAAATACATCAAGTGAAATACATAATATCGATAAACCAGTGGTCATGGACTGTGTGGCTGGTCCCGGCGGAGCTTCGAGTCCTCCCTCGGGCATGGGTGTGTGTATGTTTGTCCTTTGGATAATTTAGGTTAAATAGTGTGTAGGCTTAGGGACTGACGACCCTAGCAGTTAAGTCCCATAAGATTTCACACACATTTGAACATTTTTTTGATAAACCAGTGGGTGGTCGGATGCAGTTCCACGATATCAGCTAAGGAGGAAACCACTGAGAAACCTCAATTGGAATTTTGGGCAACTGAAAAACCATCTGAAATCCTATTTCGAACAGTGCAGTGCAAGGTGGTATGCTGGTTGAGGCTACTGCTCTGCTCCGTTGCTTGGAGATGGGCTCTCGTCTTCAGCATGAAAAGAACGATATGCATGCATCCTACTCCCCATCATGTACATGGCATCCGATTACCTACTTCCCACGATAGTTCAGTACAGTAACAAATGACATTAATTTGCACGTAAGCAAATTCAGATTTCAGAAATGCTAGGCATATTGGTTGGATGGCGTTTAATAATTGTATGAAGAGTCCAGAGGGCCTGCTATCTTGCAACTTCTCACCATTGCTAAGTCTATAGCTACGTTCGCTTTCATCATAATTGTGACTGCTTCTCAGTGGCACACAATTCATTTGATCTGATATCCTCTCCTAATGCGCCCCTGACCTTCTTTGCAGATTAATGTGATCTTTATATGCCTCCTCGATACTCTTTTGCTGCTGTATGTTGGTATTTGCTAGCTAGTTCGTGAATGTTAGAAGGCTCTATATTTCTTCGGTTTCTGCAATAGATACTTGGATTGTTATATCGGATCCTGCACTGAGTTTCTAAATTTCACTTTCTATTTTTCTAGTATTCTATTTTTATATGCCTTCTCGATACTCTTCTCCTACTGTATGTTGATACTTTCTTGCTGGCTCTTCAATGCGAGAAGGGTCTCTACTTCTTCAGTTTCTGAACTTGATACCGCAATTGTCATATCAGATCCTGCATTGAGTTTCTGAATTTCACAATCTATTTTCTTACGGTTCCATGATTCTCATTTGCCAAACAATTTGTCTCTTCTTCTACGCTATTGCCAGTATTCTCCTCTACCTTATCCACTTATTTATCTCTCTATTTTTTTTACGCCTTCCTTGCGTTTTCGACTCTACTGCTATTTTTGTTATCGCCCCCGACTTTCCTTAACTGTTTTCTTACAACCTTTCTTCGCTTGTATTGCTTCCTTCTTGTGCCTTGTTCTTCGCTTCCTCAACAGTTTTCATAGTTCCCTCCGCCAGTTTCTGATTTTTGCTTCAAAACGTCATTTCATATCTTCTCCCTGATGTCTTTACTTGCTTTTCACACTGTTTTGAAAATTATATAATATTCAGTTGTTATTTCCTGTCTCACTACTCTGGTCTGCCGAAGATGCACACGAACCTAACTGACATCTGTCTCTGCCTGGTTCGAATTCCCACTCATTTCTTCTCGCAGTTACTAATTATTACCACTGATTCTACATGTTGTGGTGTGATCTCATCTTCGTCTTCGCAGGTACTGCAGTTCACTGTATTGCCCTCATTTTCTATCGGTGTGGTATGCATTATACTATCTTCGTCACTGCTACCAAACAGGCTTGAATGTTCAGAGGGATAAATAATCTGTTCCTCTCCTAACCTTGACATTACCTTGTTCCATTATGCTATCTCTTTTATCCTCACTCTGATCTAATTCAAGTTGTACTTTGTTTAGTGTCCACATTCGAAATTTCATACTTTCAGAAACATGAAATCCAGTTAACAGAACCTCATTATCTGTTCTCATCACAGCTTGTCACAGATCCCCTCAACATAACATATACTCATCCAAAATTTTGTAGCTCTAAGTTACACCACCAGTAATAAGTCAGATGTGGAGCAAAATCCACAAAACCAAAAACATGCAGCTAAAGAGAAATCGAATTGCATGTGTCATTTACACCTGCCAGGAAAGTAATATAAACTGTCATGGTGTTGTGTATTATCTCTTGTCAAGTCTCATACAACGAATGCAGATTGAATTTATATTAATGTTACTGACTTTTCCCAGAAAATCCTAAACATCCTATACTGGCATGGGTTCGCCAATTTCTGCAAAACTCCTTGCGTGTAAAAATGTCTATCCTGGTCCAGAAAGTTAATTAATAGTCGGACACGCCTTCAAGATCCAAGCTGTAATTATTGAGCACAATGGAGTGGATAACACGACTCGAGACTGATGATCGCAATAACTTCAGCAAATATGATGCTGGTGCTGCTCATTATGCTCACCATAATTAATCAGTGTGAGACGTGCAGAACGCCGCCGTTGAGGGTATGGCTTTGCAGTACAGGACAAGACTCAAGCTTCTGTCAACACGAACTCTACACGTGCTGGTCTGCTAAGAAGCGCGCCATATGTGCACGGCTCTCTGTCTACTGATGCGCACAAGACGCGAACACTTCCCTGTCTCCCAGTGAATTCCTAGATTTCTAGATGACCCATACAGCCTGCTACTCCTTCAAGCCAAACAGAACAAGCCCGCCAATCACAGAACATGAACACACAACCAGGCACTGGTGAGGTTCCTTTATGCACAAAAATCTTACCAAGAAAAACGCAGTAAAACAGCAATGACCTTTTGATTCGCCCTTCTGCTTCCCCCTGTCGCCTCTGACGTCACAAACATCGTTATCAATTGCAGTTTTTGCGCCCAGCAACTAGCATTGCATCAGAGGTCATCTGAAAGTGAAAAACTGCCCTATCTTTGGGAACCTTTTACTTTGGACTAGCGAGTCTGGCATGAAATTTCTGCTCGTGATATGTGTAACAGCCATAATTGTCGTATGTGCAAGTGTAAAATAAATGTATATTTCATATCGAAATCTCTCGATTAATCTCCCATGATAACCACAGTGGTGACCTCGACGCCGTCGACGTCGCGTGCCAGCTGCATTGTTTACTGCACAATGCATCTACCTGTGACTGGTATTTACACTCTGCCATGCCGGCGGCCACCTAACCTTACCCAGTTCAACATGGCCGCCGCCTAGCGTGGCAGCACAACAGCAGCCACAACATGGAGAGTGCCTGCTGCCTAATCACAACATGGAGGATGTTCCATTGCAGTTTATCCTTCATGTACATTGTTACCTTCAGGATGGCTTGGCATGCCAGCAAATTTCCAGGACTGTGACTCGAACATTACAATGGATGGGGTAGCACATTCTCATTTACATAGTGTTGCAGCACCACCCCATCTCCGCACGCCGTTTTGGCGACGCCGAACCACGCTGGTTTCCGTGACCGTCGCACTTTCCGCTTGCTTTTGTAATAGCGCTGGCCATTCCACCCACACTGGTTCCCGGGTTCGCAGCACCGTGACTCCACCGCGACCGCCCCCTGCCTGCTGTTGCAACGGCACTGGCTGTTACACCCACACCACGTTCTTCGTCAGGTTTGCCGGCTGGACAAACCTTGCCGGCTTATACGCCCACCGCCGCCTCCGCTCCCTCCGTATTGTGTGCTGCATGCGGGCACCGCCCCACCCAGACCTCGGGCGACACACCGTTTACCGCTACTGCACCTTCAGTGTCAGATGCATCCTGCTCCACTCGCACCGATCACGAGCTGCTGTCACAGACTCAACATGTGTTACCAGGCAGGTTCCCTACGCTACCTGCATTACAAAAAGACAACCCAAAAACTTGGTTCGACTTAGTGGACCACATCCTGGACATCCACGGCATTTCCGAAGACGGCGCCCGTTTTGTATGCCCGGTAAGCCGTCTCCACACACGAGGACCTCATCAGTGACTCGCTCCTCTCACCGCCCGACAAATATTCAATGGCCAAATCACTGCTCATCGAGTGCCTTTCTAGGCCTCCGGTGGAGGCTATCCATCACATTGTACATGAGGAGCATCTTGATGACCGCTCCCCTTCGCAACTTTCACGGCATCTACGTGCTTCAATCGACGACCACACATTGGCTGATGCCACTCTTTGGACATTGTGAATGGTCAAAATGTCTTCAGATCTGCAGCTCCATCTCCTATCTCACATCGCTGACTCTCTCGAGGTCTGATTACGTGTGGCGGATCAGGCTTACGTCATGATTCGGCACTGACACCACCTGTCACGAACGACATCTCCACCATCCTACTCAGCTGGCTCACCCGCACATCCGGTTCTGCACCCAGCTGGCAGAGGCCGGCACCCTCGCCTTGGCACCTCAGCTGCCCATCAAGAGCTGCCACCTAGCGGCCTACAGTATGTACTGCCAGCTGGCTCCCGACAGCTGCCAACCTCCCCCGAGCAGTGGCCTGATCGGCTACCAGCCCTGCCACAGTCAGCCGCTGTCCCCGTCTGCACTGCGCATGCCTGCCACCAGACCTACCCGCTGTGCTGGTTCCGTGTTACTTGTGGGGACGCTGCCCGTAACTGCCACATGGCCTGCACCTACCCAAACGAGACTGGTGGGCATGTTTAGGTGCCACGTCCTGCCATGTACCTTCACGACGGCTATCTTCTGATACTGCACCACCTGCTTCAACAATGCGGTGCCTCTGTGCGACAGATACCTCGAGTAGCATTCGCTTTGTCATGGACACTGGCGCCAACATTAGCATCATCCCGGCCAAGCACGCTGTTGACGCGCTATCCCCCATTACCCTCACCTTGATCACCACCAAGCGTTCTCCCATTGCAGTCCACGGCTCCATCAAGATGTCACTTCACTTCTCACAGGTTCACACTTTTCCTTGGAATTTCCACGCTGCCAACGTTGATGAACCTGTGACCAGGTTGTATTTTCTACACCATTATGTACTTTCAGCAGCCCTGCAGGCCGCCGTGCTCTATCACACATCCAGCTCTACAGTTCTGTGAAAACCCGAGTTCAGCACCACTTACTGGGCGCTAATGACCATAGCAGTTTTGCGCTCTAAAACTATAACAAAAAAAAAGCACCACTTCCCTCTCCGCTTACTTGGCTGTGCTTTCCAAGTGTGCTTCCCCGGTCGAGTGCATAACCTCATGGCTCTCTGATCTGTCATACATGCACTCCCAGATTGACGAACTCCGCACCCGGAACAAGACTTACGCACCCACATCACCTCTGCCTCTACCAAATTGTCACATGCGTGGCATACCATACATCACCTATCTGCAGCCCCGCAGTGAGGCAGCCTAGCACCTCTCAAGATTCTTCATGCCGCTTCACTCCTGCATCGCACCTTTCGTCGCTGACAACAGCCAAAGCCTCACTTATGTTGCCCCAGTTCATCAAGGTCAGTGAACTGATGTTGCCTGTGGATACCTTCTTGACCCCTCATATTGACACCCTTAGCCATTATTGGCCATCAGTAATGGCACTTGCCATAAGATTCGCACCACCAATGGCCCACCTGTTCGTTATAAGGCCAGATGCCTTAACGCTTCCAAACTTCTGAGCGCCAAGGAGATCGTTCAGGATCTGTTAGCTTTGGGTGTCCTTCGCCCTCCAATAGCAACTGGTCTTCACCTACTCATCTTGTTCCCAAAAAGGACAGCACCTTATGCATGTGCATGGACTACAGGACCCTTAAGGCCTGCACCATTATCGAACATTTCACGCAGTTACTTCATGATTCTACCTTTTTCTTTGTATTAGATTGTTCCAAAGCCTATCACCAGATTCCTATGCACCCACCGGATATTCCAAAGATGGCCATCATCACACCCTTCGAACTATTAGAATACTGTTGCATGCCTTACGGATTGAAAAATACTGTGCAGACATGGCAGCAGTTCATTGAATCCATTTTGCTTCCTCTGCCTTTGGCTTACACTTATGTAGACGATACCCTTGTCTTTTATTCCTCCGCTGAGGAGCATGAAGTTCATCTCACTACAATTCGTCCCGCCCTCTCTACCAACAGCATGGTGATCAACTGTGATAAATCTCAACTATGTTCCACATCAGTTACCTTCCTTGGTCATTCCATCCCTGGCAACAGTCTTCGGCCAACAAGTTCTTATGTCGAAATCATGCTTAAACTTCCTCTCCTGCAGGATTATGCTCAGTTCCGTCTATTCTCGGTGTGGCAAACTTTTACTGCCGCCATATTCCTCAAGCTGCCTCCGTCCAAATGGCCCTCACCGACACTCTCGCTGGCAAGTTTTAAGGGTTCCAGTGGTGTTCTTGCTGAAGAGGGCGTCAAAGAGGACCATTTGGATGGAGGCAGCCTGAGGAATATGGCGGCGACAAAAATTAGCCATACCCAGTAAACAACGGAGCTGAGCATAATCCTTGGGGAGAGGGAGACTGAGTATGGTTGGAGGCCATCGGCAGAGACGGTCTGGCCTAGGAAGGTCACTGATGAGGAACACAGTTGAAATTTACCATGGTTGATCACCACGCCATTGGCAGTGAAGGCTGAACGAACCGCATCAAGGTGAACTTGATGCTCCCCAGCGTAGGAGGAAAAGATCAGTATATCATCTAAGCAAGCATAAGCAAATGGTAGAGGAAGCAAAATGGAATCAATGAACCGTTGCCATGTCTGTACAGCATCTTTTAATCCATAAGGCATGTATTCAAATAGGATGAAGGGTGTGATGATAGCCATCTTAGGAATATCTGGTGGATGCATAGGGATCTGATGGTATGCCTTGGAACAATCTAAAACAGAGAAAAAAATTAGAACCATGTAGTAATAGCATAAAATTCTGAATATGAGGAATGGGGTAGTTATTGATAATGGTGCGAGCATCAAGGGACCTGCAGTCCCCGCACGTGGGTAAGGTGCCATTCTTTTTGTGAACAAGGTGAATAGGTGAAGACCAGTTGCTATCGGATGAGTGGAGGACGCCAGAAGCCAACAAATCCTGAACGATCTTCTTCACATGCAGCAGTTTGGAAGCATTAAGGCACCTGGCCTTATAATGAAGGGGTGGGGCGTCGGTGGTGTGAATCCTCTGACAAGTGCCATTATTTATTGCTGATACTAGCATAGAAAGGTCGGCAATAGGGGTCAAGAAGCTATCCCCAGGGAATGTCGATTCACTGACCTTGGTGAACATGGGCGGCATAGGTGGGGTATCGGCTGTAGTCAGTGATGGAAGACGTGATGCAGGAGTGAAGCATGCAGATGTGTCTTGTAGATTCGTTCGCCACGGTGAAAAAACAACAGCACGAGCAGATTGGTGAGAAGATGCTGTAGAGGCGTGTGATGGACTACCTCACTGTGGGACTGCAGATAGTATGCCATGATTGTGACAATTCAGTGGAGGCAGAGGTGATGTGGATACATAAGGCATCGTTCTGGGTGCAGAGATCGTCGATTTGTGACCTCACGTGTGACAGATCAGAGGCCCGTGTAGTAATGCACTTGGCCAGGGACACACAAGTGGAGAGAGTAGCCTAGGAGGCAGAGAGCTAAGTCATGCTGAACCCGTGTGAGCACGGAACAGTAGAGCCAGACACATGGCACAGTACAGTGGCCTGCAGATCTGGTGAAAGTTCGTAATGGTGTATAAAATTCAAACCATCACAGGTTCATCCACATTGACAATGTGGAAGGTCCAAGTGTTGGTGTGAACCGGTGATAGGTGAAGCGACATCTTGGTGGAGCCATGGACCGCAATAGTAGAATGATTGTCGGTGATCAAGTCGAGGGTAGACGGTGACAGTGTGTTAGCAGCATGCTTGGCTGAGATTATGCTAGCATCGGCGCCAGTGTCAACAAGAAAATGTCTGTGACATAGAGGCGTCGTGTCACTGAAGCGAGTGGTGCAGCATCGGATGATAAGTGCCATGGAAGAAGTTGGCGGGACATGGCGCCTAAATGTGCCCACCAGTGTCAGTTGGGGAAGGCGCAATGTGCGCAGCAGTTGCAGGCGGCATCCCTATAAGTAGTGTAGAGCCAGAACAGCGGGTAGGCCAATTGGCTAGGGGGCCGCAGCTGACTGCTTCGGCGCCGGTAGCCGCTCGAGTTGCTGCTTGGGCGGGGTCAGCGGCTGTCGGGAGCCCACTGTTAGTACCTCCTGTAGACTGCTAGATGGCAGCTCGTGACAGGCAGCTGAGGCGCTGAGGTGAGCAAACCTCTAGTGGCTCATCAGGCAGACAAAACGAACAGCTTTGTCGGAAATGCCATGTTTTTAGATTTTCTTTTTGCAAAGCAGGTAGTTTAGGGAACCTGCTGGGTAACACATGTTGAGGGAGCACCGGCAGACAGAGATCGGTGTGAGCAGAGCGAGACGCCTCCATCGCCGGAAGTGCGGTAGCAGTGAATGCTGCGTCGCCCAAGGTCTTAGTGTGGCGGTGGGAGCAGGCATATAAGTCGGCATGGTGTGTCCAATCTGCAAGCCTGACGAAGAACACAGCACGGGTGGAACATCCGGCGCCATTATGAAAGAGAACGGAAGGTGGTCACGGTGCAACCATGGTGCAACGGTGTCGCCGAAACAGTGTGTGGGGGGAGGGAGGAGGGTGCTGTAACACTCTCTCAATTAGAATGTTGTACCCGGGCATAGAAATATTCGATCCGCAGTTCTGGAACTGTCCCACAGGTAACGGCATAGATGAAGAATAAACCACAATGTCTTCAACAGGAAGATCATCCATGTTGTCATTAGGCGGCTTTCA
This sequence comes from Schistocerca cancellata, assembly GCF_023864275.1. Taxonomy (NCBI): domain Eukaryota; kingdom Metazoa; phylum Arthropoda; class Insecta; order Orthoptera; family Acrididae; genus Schistocerca; species Schistocerca cancellata. Next base: position 752,663,890 of record NC_064629.1, on the reverse strand, counting down.
CTGTCTATGTTGTGACTATTGTTGTGCTGCCACACTGGGCGGTGGCCATGTTGTGCTGGTTAAGGTTAGACAGCCATCGACGTGGCTGGGCATAATTAATTTTTCACTTTTAACTAAATTCGGAGTAGGTACACTTGTCCATTTGTGATCACAAGCATAGTTAATAGGGCCTCTTACACTTGCACCGAAAGACACTGGCAGATCCATCGTGGTGGAAACAATGTGGGCTGGCACACAATGTTTGTAACTTATGAAAACAAGCATAAAACAACTCACAATGAGACAATGATGGTGTCAGGGTCACCACTGTGGTTATCACGTAAGGTTGGTCGGTCATAACACACACTAAGTATCGAATATGCTTTTATTAATCACTGAGACAAAACGAACAAATATGGCAGAAGAACAAGTTAAGCGCCGAGAATGAACTAGAACAAAGCAGTCCAAAGAAATAAGAGTCAAAGATATGGCGCTCTCCACCAGAAATGCCACAACTCCAATGTTACACCACATAGTACCCGCATTGTTACAAAGATTTCTACTTATTCTGTTGTTATTAAGGTCATCAAATTTCTTAGCAAGTACAGAAATATTACTTTCTAACTTTGACACATTATTTTTACTAGTTACTTTATTCACTATTACTTTCTCAGCAATTCCGTATTGACATTTATTTCAATACCAAAAATAAGGTTTTTTAGATTCTCATCAACATTTTGAATTTCTGTCTTTTCTGATTTTCCAGAAAAATTTTATTTTTCTCCCAGTCAGTGACAATTTCATCTTTGACCTGTTTGATTTGATTACTAAGACTGGAATCTATTCTCCAATTTTTTATTCTATCACCAACATTTTTTTTCTATATCAGCATTCTTACTAGCTTGTGCATTACACTGTGAAATGGTTCTAGGTCTGATCCCAAATTTAAGATTTTTGCATTGAGGTGTTGTTTCACAGTTTTTAAATTTTCTTTATTTTTAGTCACAATTCTTCTGTCGTTTTAAAGCTTTCTCGTTTTTTATCTAAAACTTCTTCAAAAATTGACCCATCCTTACCAATATACACTCCTGGAAATGGAAAAAAGAACACATTGACACCGGTGTGTCAGACCCACCATACTTGCTCCGGACACTGCGAGAGGGCTGTACAAGCAATGATCACACGCACGGCACAGCGGACACACAAGGAACCGCGGTGTTGGCCGTCGAATGGCGCTAGCTGCGCAGCATTTGTGCACCGCCGCCGTCAGTGTCAGCCAGTTTGCCGTGGCATACGGAGCTCCATCGCAGTCTTTAACACTGGTAGCATGCCGCGACAGCGTGGACGTGAACCGTATGTGCAGTTGACGGACTTTGAGCGAGGGTGTATAGTGGGCATGCGGGAGGCCGGGTGGACGTACCGCCGAATTGCTCAACACGTGGGGAGTGAGGTCTCCACAGTACATCGATGTTGTCGCCAGTGGTCGGCGGAAGGTGCACGTGCCCGTCGACCTGGGACCGGACCGCAGCGACGCACGGATGCACGCCAAGACCGTAGGATCCTACGCAGTGCCGTAGGGGACCGCACCGCCACTTCCCAGCAAATTAGGGACACTGTTGCTCCTGGGGTATCGGCGAGGACCATTCGCAACCGTCTCCATGAAGCTGGGCTACGGTCCCGCACACCGTTAAGCCGTCTTCCGCTCACGCCCCAACATCGTGCAGCCTGCCTCCAGTGGTGTCGCGACAGGCGTGAATGGAGGGACGAATGGAGACGTGTCGTCTTCAGCGATGAGAGTCGCTACTGCCTTGGTGCCAATGATGGTCGTATGCGTGTTTGGCGCCGTGCAGGTGAGCGCCACAATCAGGACTGCATACGACCGAGGCACACAGGGCCAACACCCGGCATCATGGTGTGGGGAGCGATCTCCTACACTGGCCGTACACCACTGGTGATCGTCGAGGGGACACTGAATAGTGCACGATACATCCAAACCGTCATCGAACCCATCGTTCTACCATTCCTAGACCGGCAAGGGAACTTGCTGTTCCAACAGGACAATGCACGTCCGCATGTATCCCGTGCCACCCAACGTACTCTAGAAGGTGTAAGTCAACTACCCTGGCCAGCAAGATCTCCGGATCTGTCCCCCATTGAGCATGTTTGGGACTGGATAAAGCGTCGTCTCACGCGGTCTGCACGTCCAGCACGAACGCTGGTCCAACTGAGGCGCCAGGTGGAAATGGCATGGCAAGCCGTTCCACAGGACTACATCCAGCATCTCTACGATCGTCTCCATGGGAGAATAGCAGCCTGCATTGCTGCGAAAGGTGGATATACACTGTACTAGTGCCGACATTGTGCATGCTCTGTTGCCTGTGTCTGTGTGCCTGTGGTTCTGTCAGTGTGATCATGTGATGTATCTGACCCCAGGAATGTGTCAATAAAGTTTCCCCTTCCTGGGACAATGAATTCACGGTGTTCTTATTTCAATTTCCAGGAGTGTATATCCTACTCTCATATACTCATATCTGCTGATCAGAATCTTTTTCTTCTTTTTTATCATATGATCTGCTTCTCTTAGCTCTGCTAGTGCACATGATTCATCCTTGTCCTTGATTGTTAAGTATAAGTCCCTCATATCTGATAACCTTTTAATCCCATCTGGTATACTTTGTAACTTCGGCTTTAAAATCGTAATTTTGGCTAAATTTGACATATGACGCAATGGAAGAAAACATTGAAAAAGTATATATATGACTCTACTTATCTTGATGTGTCCGTTTGAGGGCCAGTTCCTTTACTGCCCATCATAATTGTCGTCCACCACTTCTGGCTGTTAGATGAGTATCAGTCCTCCATAATTTTTGCATTGTTGCTGCTCTCCATGTAAATTCACCAATAATTTCTCCTTCACAACTTGCAAAACATGAATTAACAGCAGTATCCAAATTTTTCTTTTGAAATATCCTGAACATGAGCACCCAGACTGAAGTGCACTTTTCTAGCTTATATCACGAGGTACGTGCAGCTGACAAATAAGCGAGAAGGGAAACGTCGCTCAGCACCTGTTTATTGCTGCTCCTAGTTGAATTTGTGGCTTCTTTGAGAATCATGGTTCGCTTAAACATTAATTCCCACCTCTAGGAATATGATTAGGTGTGTTGTGGAAATGTGAAAACTGCTAGTGTTTGTTTCTTGATCTTTCGTTTTTATTTTCTGCGTTTCGTGTATACTTTGTATACGACTGCATAAATCAAGTTCCATACAATTACAAACACCAACCAGATCGCTTCCAGCCAAAACAAAATTACTTCGTAGTCCATCTGTCCGTGCCATAGCTCTCCAACTTCTTCAAACTAATAAATGTTAGGCTGTAGTTCCTATGACAGCGATATCGGTGGATTCCGCCGCCGACCGACATCGGCCGATCTTTTCCAGTCAGTACATCACTAAGTGTGTGCTCACAATGTAGCCGAAATAATTTCCTGAACATTGAGACTGCGGATGCCATTCGATGAAATTCAAATCTATTTGTTTTGTTCAGTCATATCGGCGGATACGATACGAAATATGGACTGTGAGAAACTGATAAGTTTAGGCAAAGAAGGAGTTTGAGGCATTCTGAGTCTAAAAAATGCCATAACCGGGATTTAGATCGGAATCTATGAACTGAAAGTGAAGGTTTATTGGAAACCACAAGTAGGCAAAATCTTTATCCGAAATTTTAGGCATATATTCTAATCTCAAAAAATAATTTGTTCATGTGAGAAGGTTGGCATATCTTACGCTTAACGTTACTATTGTGGATATTTATTAGATTGTGGTAGGTGGGCATTAGCTATGTACAAATAACTGCTGCTTACTGACATTTTATGCCAGTAGGGTGGTCATTCTATTACACGAAGAGATTTGCAAATATGGTGTACATATTTAGATGTTCAGAGAATCTTATTCTAAACTTTGTCTGTCTTTCACATTTGTGCTGAATGACAGTTACTGAAGATTAATTGACGTATGTTTGTACAGCTTCAAGTAAATTGAGCAGAACCGAGTGTTTGTAATCCCACTTTTCAACGTCACCACGAATCACATCGAGTATGTAACAGTACGTTTCTCCTTTCATCCAATGTATTCGTAAAACTTGTCTGGTAATTCCAATAACTGAGGACAGAGTGTCTAGTACCCTCAACGTTTTTTTCGAGACAGATATAGCTCATCACATGCACTCGCCTCGTTTCAACAGCAAAACCTTCATTACAGCACTCGTCTCCAAGCACAGAGGCATCATCGTATCCATCCCATCCTACAAGGTTAAAAATCTAGCCTACTTCATACACAGAATAGACTCTAACCTAACCTCCTTGATCCCACCAAAAACTGTCAGAGGAGATCGGATGCACTGTGACCAAGCTGTCTCCCAACACTATCAGTTAACCTTTGGTGACAGCGTCTGACGACTGTTGTCAATGACACTGTGAATGCAGCAAACCAACAAATGCAAAGATACAAAAAATCGCAGTGAAGCGATCTTATAATACACTGATCTTTTACATCCAATGAGTTCCAGAGAAAATTAAATACTTCTTTTACAAATGTTTTCAGAAAAAATATACCAAATAGCACTAATGATAATAGTTTAATATATAAGTATAATTTCACACTAAACTGGAACTAAAACTTTTGTCAATATTATACATTTTCTTTTCTTTGTATGGAAACTATAAGAATGAATTATGTTATTAAATTTCCGATTTTGATTTCGCTGCATTGTCTTATGCCTTTAATATAAGTATCATATTCTACAATCTGTGTCAGAGATAGGAGCAGTGATCAGTTCTCTTACAATGGTAAAGGTAAGAAATGAGCTTTAAACTTGACAACTGGTCTCCAAACTTGCCATCTTCACACTCTTGGATACTTGAGCACTGAGTTCCGCCACTGCCCATTTAACTGGAAACTCGTCACTTGAGTCTGTTGCTGGATGCAAGTGAAATAAACCAGTACTGGAAGGAGAAGAGTACATGAATGCATAAGTATAACTGAGGACTCACGACATTGTCGCTATATATGCATGACAATTATATCAATACAGCGACTTATCAGTTTACAGTTAATATTTTTCTGTTTGTACATACATTTATATATATATGAATATTTACACACACACACACACACACACACACACACAGAGAGAGAGAGAGAGAGAGAGAGAGAGAGAGAAAGAGAGATAACATCTTTGTTAGTCGATTTACTCATTGCTGAGTGTTTGACCTCATTTCTTCATTCATTTCTTATGTAATCAAACCGTCGACTAGACATCCCAATCCACAGCGAACTTCAGCTCTTTGTAAGGCATCGTGAAGAGCTAGGTCGGGAATCTCTGCCTGATCCAGTCATCGACTTGCTGCTCTTCCTTGTGGTCTTCTGCCTTCGATTTTACGTTGCAAGGTGGTCTTTTCTAAACTATCCCCATATTTTCTCAAAATGTGTGCAGGGAACCTGAAGTGTCTTTGGATAACACACAAAGATAAACTTTTTCTGATGCAAAATTCTTCTACAGGGTGCTCCATTGATCGTGACCGGGCCAAATATCTCACGAAATAAGCGTCAAACGAAAAATCTACGAAGAACGAAATTTGTCTAGCTTGAAGGGAGAAACCAGATGGCGCTATGGTTAGCCCGCTAGATGCCGCTGCCATAAGTCAAACGGATATCAACTGCGTTTTTTTAAATAGGAACCCCCATTTTTTTATTACACATTCGTGTAGTCCGTAAAGAAATATGAATGTTTTAGTTGGACCACTTTTTTCGCTTTGTGATAGATGGCGCTGTAATAGTCACAAACATATGGCTCGCAATTTTAGACGAACAGTTGGTAACAGGTTGGTTTTTCAAATCAAAATACAGAACGTAGGTACGTTTGAACATTTTATTTCGGTTGTCCTATCTGATTCATGTACTTTTGTGAACTTATCATTTCTGAGAACGTTTGCTGTTACAGCGTGATTACCTGTAAATACCACATTAATGCAATAAATGCTCAAAATGATGTCCGTCAACCTCAATGCATTTGGCAATACGTGTAACGACATTCCTCTCAACAGAGAGTAGTTCGCCTTCCGTAATGTTGGCACATGCATTGACAATGCGCTGACGCATGTTGTCAGGCGTTGTTGATGGATGACGATAGCAAATGCCCTTCGACTTTCCCCACAGAATGAAATCCCGTCAGTTCCGGTGAACATGCGGGCCATGGCATGGTGCTTCGACGAACAATCCACCTGTCATGAAATATGCTATTCAATAACGCTTCAACCGCACGCGAGCTATGTGCCGGACATCCATCATGTTGCAAGTACATCGCCATTCTGCCATGCAGTGAAACATCTTGTAGTAACATCGGTAGAACATTACGTAGGAAATCAGCATACATTGCACCATTTAGATTGCCATCGATAAAATGTGGGCCAATTATCCTTCCTTCCATAATGATGCACTATACATTAACCCGCCAAGGTCGCTGATGTTACACTTGTCGCAGCCATCGTGGATTTTCCGTTGCCCAATAATGCATATTATGCCGGTTTAGGTTACCGCTGTTGCTGAATGACGCTTCGTCGCTAGATAGAACGCGTGCAAAAAATCTGTCATCGTCCCGTAATTTCTCTTGTGCCCAGCGGCATAACTGTACACGACGTTCAAAGTCGTCGCCATACAATTCCTGGTGCATAGAAACATGGTACTGGTGCAATCGATGTTGATGTAGCATTCTCAACACCGACGCTTTTGAGATTCCCGATTCTCACGCAATTTGTCTGCTACTGATGTGAGGATTAGGCGCGACAGCAGCTAAAACACTTACTTGGACATCATCATTTGTTGCAGGTCGTGGTTGACGTTTCACATGTGGCTGAACACTTCCTGTTTCCTTAAATAACGTAACTATCCGGCGAACGGTCGGGACACTTGGATGATGTCGTCCAGGATACCGAGCAGCATACATAGCACACGCCCGTTGGGCATTTTGATCACAACAGCCATACATCAACACGATATCGACCTTTTCCGCAATCGATAAACGGTCCATTTTAACACGGGTAATGTAACACGAAGCAAGTACCGTCCGCACTGGCGATATGTTATGTGATACCACGTACTTACACGTTTGTGACTATTACAGCGCCATCTGTCACAAAGTGAAAAAAGTGGTCCAACTAAAACATTCATATTTCTTTACGTAGTACACGAATATGTAATAAAAAATGGGGGTTCCTATTTAAGAAAATGCAGCTGATATCCGTTTGACCTATGGCAGCGCCATCTAGCGGGCCAACCATTTGGTTTCCCCTTCAAGCTAGACGAGTTTCATTCTTTGTAGTTTCTTCGTTTGATGCTTATTTAGTGAAATATTTGGCCCGGTCACTGTCTATGGACGACACTGTATATATATATATGGTGTGTAAGTACATAATATATATGTACGCGCGCGCGCGCGCGCGCGCGCGCGTATGTGTGTGTCTGTGTGTGTGTGTGTGTGTGTGTGTGTTTGTGTGGTGTGTGTATGATGCATGTGAATATGTATGTATGTATGTATGTCTGTTTGTGTGTCTGTATTCAAATAAAAGTATGTATATGTTTGCGTGTAGATATACACACAAAATATTTTTGGAGACGACTGTAATGTATTCAGATAAGGTCTAACAATTACTTTGGCATACACACACTTTCGTTATGGTACCAAGTCTGTGAAGACAGCACAAGAAAACAGGACACATGAATAAAATGTATTTTCTAAATGATGTTAACTTAATGAAATAAATTTACAACGGTCTTAAAAAAAGTTATAGAAATAAATGGTAAGCTGCGGGACTGGCTATTAGCCCATAAACGCAAGTTGTCAAATGGATATGCAAATAGTGCACTTTTTGCTCGCAGGGCGTGACAGTGAATTTTCCATGTGTACAGTTTTCGTTTGACAGAGCGTTTATGTTCTCTCATAGTGGAAATGTAGTAAACAAGAATATGACCATTTTTTGCATTGGACGAATGTTGTACATTTTTAGTTGAAGAGTGGACTATAGCATCGAACGTTTTCGAAACATCAACGTTCGTCTAATGAAGCACATTTGCAATCGTAATTGACTGCATCACTTAATTTTCGTCTTACATCTTGCATAGTCGCACAAAACACAGCTTTGTTAGATGCCCTCTGATCCCAACAGTGAGTCAGTTCGGTCTGTCAGCACTACTTTAGAACAGCAAAATCGTGCACTCAGCTGCCACACTAAGCCACGAATAATCTTACAGTCCTGCCCACTTTAGCAAAAAAACGAGTCGACTAGTAGGAAAGGACCGCAGTGCCACTGTTCTCAGACTCGTCATAACCGCGGAATACAGTGAGTAGGAATGGAGCCAGTATAGCAGTGGCATAACAGTGACGCCTTGTTTTCTAATGTAAACAGCCCTCAACATTAGTCTGTTTATAAACATAAGAACATTAATAAGATTTTAAAGACAAAGATAAATTATACACAACATAATTAAAAATCCTTGATGTAGTACAAACATTTAGCAATTAACAGGTGCTTTAATTTTGTCTTAAATATGTTTCCATTTAACAGTTTTATATTATTTGGAAATCTGTTATAAAAATGTCTTCCAGCACAAAATGGACTATGATCTGCTGCTCTTTTATTGCTAAATTTTATGTGGTAATCGTCTCTTTTTCTTGTATTATAATTATGGATTTCACTATTAATTATACTACGTTCCATATTTTCTTTTACAAACAGTATAGTCCAGAGAACATACAATTAATACACTGTTAGTATGTTATACAGTTATAAGTAATGAAGTATTCTCTACAGGACTGACGTTTACCAATATTAGCTATTAGCCTAATTGCTCTGTTTTGGGCTCTGAAAGCCCTATCAATTTATGCCATTGGTGGCCCATCCCAAATCTCAATACCATATTGTAGGTGGGAGTGTATGATTCCAAAATAGATTTGTCTTAAGACAGGTGGCGCTATTGTGCTAGAAAGGCGTTTTAGCAGGAACTCCATCAGAATTGCCTTGTCCTTATTCAGCGCCAATTTGTTTTTGGTGAGATATTCTGTGATGAGGCTATGTCCTCTGTATTATTTTGCACTGCCAACTGTTTTGTAGAGCCCCAGCTTATGAAGGAGGTATCGTCGGCGTAATTTACTATGTTTGAATTTTGTGGAATTATTATATCATTGATATACACAATAAACAGAAAAGGCCCAATAATGCTTCCCCGAGGGACTCCACAGTTAAGAATTTTATAAGATGATTTTACTGTATGTGTACGTCCACCAGTTGTATGATACAGCTTAACATATTGTCTTCTGAAACTTCCTGGCAGATTAAAACTGTGTGCCGGACTGAGATTCGAACTCAGGACCTTTGCCTTTCGCGGGCAAGTGCTCTACCATCTGAGCTACCCAAGCACGACTCATGCCCCGTCCTCACAGCTTTAATTCTGCCAGTATCTCGTCTCCTACCTTCCAGACTTCACAGAAGCACTCCTGCGAACCTTGCAGAACTAGCACTCCTGGCAGAAAGGATATTGCGGAGACATGGCTTAGTCACAGCCTGGGGGATGTTTCCAGAATGAGATTTTCACTCTGCAGCGGAGAGTGCGCTGATATGAAACATCCTGGCGAAGATGGTAGAGCAATTGCCCGCGAAAGGCAAAGGTCCTGAGTTCGAGTCTCAGTCCGGCACACAGTTTTAATCTGCCAGGAAGTTTCATATCAGCGCACACTCCGCTGCAGAGTGAAAATCTCATTCTGGAAACATCTCCCAGGCTGTGACTAAGCCATGTCTCCGCAATATCCTTTCTGCCAGGAGTGCTAGTTCTGCAAGGTTCGCAGGAGTGTTTATGTGAAGTCTGGAAGGTAGGAGACGAGATACTGGCAGAAGTAAAGCTGTGAGGACGGGGCGTGAGTCGTGCTTGGGTAGCTCAGATGGTAGAGCACTTGCCCGCGAAAGGCAAAGGTCCCAAGTTCGAATCTCGGTCCGGCACACAGTTTTAATCTGCCAGGAAATTTCATATCACCGCACACTCCGCTGCAGAGTGAAAATTTCATTCTGGAAACATCCTCCAGGCTGTGGCTAAGCCATGTCTCCGCAATATCCTTTCTGCCAGGAGTGCTAGTTCTGCAAGGTTCGCAGGAGTGCTTCTGTGAAGTCTGGAAGGTAGGAGACGAGATACTGGCAGAAGTAAAGCTGTGAGGACGGGGCATGAGTCGTGCTTGGGTAGCTCAAATGGTAGAGCACTTGCCCGCGACAGGCAAAGGTCCCGAGTTCGAGTCTCGATCCGGCACACAGTTTTAATCTGCCAGGAAGTTTCATATCAGCGCACACTCCGCTGAAGAGTGAAAATCTCATATTGTCTCCTGGGAGCAACGTAGGATCTTAACAAATCTAATGCCACTCCTCTGACTCCATAAGTTTCTCATTTATATAGAAGAATGGAATGATTTATAGAGTCAAAGGCCTTGGATAGGTCTAAAAAGACTTCATGGCTGTGCTGGCAGATCTTGGCGTCCTGGTCGTGTTCACTATGATGAACATCGAAGGTAGACCCTCCCGTCGAAGATGGATGATCGATGAGTGGGTTTTCAGATTCCTTGAAACTGCCATCGTCGATCCCTGGACTGTAGCGGGTCTTCACAACCATGGAGCTACGATATTTCCGAACCGGGGCAAAAACTTGGTAGTGGCGGCCCCTCCTCCCGTCGAACGTCTGAAATTACGACGTCAAAAATTTTATAGAAAATCGATTTTTCAAAAATATATGCTTTTTGTAGCGCACCTCTTTCTGAAGAGTTTGATAAATAAAACATCTATGTTCGAGGAAGTGTAAGACACGTTATTTGGTCTTAAGTGTGCCAAAGTGCAGTGCCACGCCTCTTCAGTCAGCATTTTTCTATCACACGTCACTGTATTTCGCTCTATGGAATTCAAACGTGTCTGTATTGTAACGGAAGCTATCAAACCTACGTCCAGCACAGTGGAAATTAAAATGTACTGTGGTGCCTCTCCTGGTCCCAGTCGGCCGGTTTGACATCCTACCACCCTTTAAAAAAAAAACTCACAATTAATACTGGGTGGGATTATTTGTGGCCGGGAGGATAAGAATTCTTCAGAAAATTTGCACTCTTTTTGCCCATTAGCTAATAACTTTCTCTTTTGTGTCACATAAAATTAAATATAGGAAACATAAAACCACTAAAGACAAGACACAAGCAAGACAATACGGTACAAATTTCTTCAATCCTTAGGGCCCAGCATTCTTCTCTCTCTAATCTTACTACAGCTTTACACGGCGTGCTTTCCTTTCTGCGAAAGAATCTACTAACTCGTCAAAGTTCGTCAAACGTTTTGCTACATGAAAAATCAAAATGTCGTTGTTTAATACTGAAAAAGCTGTTAATACGTACGGTACCCCCAAAACCGATTTGGTTTCTCGAGTTGATTACGCCTTTTTGTCACCATCTGGTAGATAAAACGAAATAGGCCTTTGTAATATTGCAACAATTGTAACATACGCCAAATGGGCGAGACTGTTTTGGCACAAATGGTCATTTTTATCTACCTCATTTACATAAATAACACGACAGAATGTAATTCACGACGTACCAATATCAAACGCCTACTACAAGCAAAAACTTTTATGTTAGGAAACAGTTTCACATTCCATTCGTATGCTCCAAATTCTCAAGCATGAGATCGAAAAGCAGTATGAAATTTTTATTTAAATCTGGAATCGTCATATGCATCCATATACTTTGTGTGATGTCCCTGTTTCTTCCCCTTTCTCGTTCTAATAAACAATCTTGTCATCACTAATTCTGTAATTATTCCTGGCATTGTCAATACTTACTCCCCGGTTAACTTCACTAACCCTACCAGAATCATCGTGTCAGTTATCCCGCGTTTATTCTCCGGTTAGTCGTTGTTATGTGATCGTACAACGCGTTTTCCGCGCTATTCCGGGAATAGAAATTAACACGGCTGCCAGTCGGGGACTGTACAACTGGCCCTTAGTAGTGTAGCGATCTGACAAAAGTTTTCTGTCAAAATTTGATTTCCTTGGATACACCGAAAAGATGATACGTAATCTTTCTTGCCTGTTAGTCGTTTATTTCCGCTCTGGTAGTCTGAATTTATGGATTTCGCTAATAATTATAGCAACATTGATCATTCAGACACCCAATCAACCACATAAACAAACAGCAACTAGCATTCTCCCGTTCGGGTTCATTCGGCTCAGCTCTGATAGCCCCATCCCCTTTTGTCTGCGCAAGTTTTTTATTTCTAGATGGGAGGGGGATTCCCCTCCCAGAGACATCACGTACATTGTGCACGCCTTCAAAAACAAGATTAGTTCAGAAATCAACTTCGAATGCGTTCCAAAATGTTCAAAAACCAGCAGGGATGCGTTTCAAAACCATATCAATAATCGATACATCAACGAACGCTGGATGCTAGACGCTTTGTGAAAGATGTTTTTTTCTTTAAGAATATGAAATAGCTTTAATAATTATCACCACCAACATGTGACGCTATTTACAGTTTGAGGCAATACGTTAAAATTTTATCGATTTTCCCTATATATTCCAAAATATCTATTTTTACAAGAAGACACACTTAATCCGGAATTTTAAAGGGTAACAACTAACGTCACATGTAGCACTGGGAGCACACCAACATATGAAACTACACTCCTGGAAATTGAAATAAGAACACCGTGAATTCATTGTCCCAGGAAGGGGAAGCTTTATTGACGCATTCCTGGGGTCAGATACATCACATGATCACACTGACAGAACCACAGGCACATAGACACAGGCAACAGAGCATGCACAATGTCGGCACTAGTACAGTGTATATCCACCTTTCGCAGCAATGCAGGCTGCTATTCTCCCATGGAGACGATCGTAGAGATGCTGGATGTAGTCCTGTGGAACGGCTTGCCATGCCATTTCCACCTGGCGCCTCAGTTGGACCAGCGTTCGTGCTGGACGTGCAGACCGCGTGAGACGACGCTTCATCCAGTCCCAAACATGCTCAATGGGGGACAGATCCGGAGATCTTGCTGGCCAGGGTAGTTGACTTACACCTTCTAGAGCACGTTGGGTGGCACGGGATACATGCGGACGTGCATTGTCCTGTTGGAACAGCAAGTTCCCTTGCCGGTCTAGGAATGGTAGAACGATGGGTTCGATGACGGTTTGGATGTACTGTGCACTATTCAGTGTCCCCTCGACGATCACCAGTGGTGTACGGCCAGTGTAGGAGATCGCTCCCCACACCATGATGCCGGGTGTTGGCCCTGTGTGCCTCGGTCGTATGCAGTCCTGATTGTGGCGCTCACCTGCACGGCGCCAAACACGCATACGACCATCATTGGCACCAAGGCAGAAGCGACTCTCATCGCTGAAGACGACACGTCTCCATTCGTCCCTCCATTCACGCCTGTCGCGACACCACTGGAGGCGGGCTGCACGATGTTGGGGCGTGAGCGGAAGACGGCTTAACGGTGTGCGGGACCGTAGCCCAGCTTCATGGAGACGGTTGCGAATGGTCCTCGCCGATACCCCAGGAGCAACAGTGTCCCTAATTTGCTGGGAAGTGGCGGTGCGGTCCCCTACGGCACTGCGTAGGATCCTACGGTCTTGGCGTGCATCCGTGCGTCGCTGCGGTCCGGTCCCAGGTCGAAGGGCACGTGCACCTTCCGCCGACCACTGGCGACAACATCGATGTACTGTGGAGACCTCACGCCCCACGTGTTGAGCAATTCGGCGGTACGTCCATCCGGCCTCCCGCATGCCCACTATACGCCCTCGCTCAAAGTCCGTCAACTGCACATACGGTTCACGTCCACGCTGTCGCGGCATGCTACCAGTGTTAAAGACTGCGATGGAGCTCCGTATGCCACGGCAAACTGGCTGACACTGACGGCGGCGGTGCACAAATGCTGCGCAGCTAGCGCCATTCGACGGCCAACACCGCGGTTCCTGGTGTGTCCGCTGTGCCGTGCGTGTGATCATTGCTTGTACAGCCCTCTCGCAGTGTCCGGAGCAAGTATGGTGGGTCTGACACACCGGTGTCAATGTGTTCTTTTTTCCATTTCCAGGAGTGTATTTGCAATTTTTAGTCGAATCGTTACAATTTTGTCGATTTTTTTTTGTCGCGAGAAATGCGTAGCAAGTCTATGCTTCGGTTTAAAGTTGACGGAAAGTCATCGAGTAAAACAGACGTGATTTCTGTCGTTCCCCAAGGCATCCCATGTTGGTCACAGCCCCAGTAAAAATAGAAAGAGTTGGTGTGGCAGTTTTTTGCGTGCTGAGGTTTTCCTGAGCCGTCCCTGGGTGTGTGGAATTTGTGCATGCAGGGTGCACCTGCAACTCACTCTCCAGTCTCTGGCTGCACACTACCAGATCTTCTATAGTTTTTTGCATTTCCTGTAAAGTCGCTTTCTTGGCTTAAAGTTAATTCATCGCCCAAGGGGAAAGGACGCAATACAAATAACTCGATACAAAAAAGTAAATGTTCAGAATCCAAATATTTTTCACACATGAATATAGGTGAGTACAAAATTGTTTGTTTGCTAACAAGGTACTGTTCACACACGAGGACATCAGCATCACTCCACTCACAGTTCCACTTCACACAAGCTGACAGGAGTAGTAACCATGAGTTTAGGCTGTCACTTGTGTTGGTGTCACCATTGAAATGAGAACATGTAGGCTCACTGCTTACAAATTAGTGGTGCAGTGGGCCATTTTATTGCCTCACTCATACACTGTGCTCAGAGTGTTGGCCATGGTGACAGTAACTGAACAGAACGTGTCCTCACAGTGATACATTTATTTGTAGTAAAGGAATACATAACCAATTGCCGGCCGGAGTGGCCGAGCGATTAAAGGCGCTACAGTCTGGAACCGCACGACCGCTACGGTCGCAGGTTCGAATCCTGCTTCGGGCATGGATGTGTGTGATGTCCTAAGGCTAGTTAGGTTTAAGTAGTTCTAAGTTCTAGGGGACTTATGACCACAGCAGTTGAGTCCCATAGTGCTCAGAGCCATTTGAACCATAACCAATTAACAATATTTTCTAATAGCAGAAGAGTGTGCTCTTGAAACCACTAGATCACAGTAATGAGCATCGCACAACAGACCTGCTCAAACACTGTTCTCAAATGGTGTACTTCCTCAGTGACAGAACATGTTGTCCGATCATAAGGCTGTGGGAAAAACAATGGCCATATGAGTAGACGAAACCGAGAACCGTCTCCCCGACTCGAAGGGTGCAATATACTTCATGGCCACATGAAACGAGACTGACGAATGGACAGCACTGTCTAATTAATCACGTACGCATTGTTGGGAGTTCACATTAAACTCGACCAATGTGGCCTGCGGCAAGCAGAATCAGACTACTGAGAAGCATCTACAATGTTCCGTTGGTCAGCTAATTTTGCGTTCAGTGGCCCCATGCACCACGCACTGTTGCCAAATTTTCTCCTGGCAATAAGTCTGCAGGTGCCCGGTGAATACCGGGAACCGCCAGTTTTGCTGCCTGTAACTACAGCTATAGCGTTCGTGCATTTCTTGGCGCACATGCAACATTCCCATTACGATGTCAGTCCATTTATAGACAGATAAAGCTTATGGAAGAATCTCCACTATCCATCTAGTCTTCTCAGTCAGTCACGAAGTCTCTGCTACAATTTAGCAGAGAATAGATAATAGCTGTAGAAGTAACGTAATTGTATTCCATAGATGAGCAGTTAAAAGAAAACGCTAAATTATAAGTCAACTCTGTATTGATGATGCTTAACATTTTCTTTCACAAGTCATCGAAAAATTCCTTGGAAACTTTTGCCTATTTAGCTTCATGCTGCAAGCTTCTTCATGCTATTGGTCCAACGTCACGTCAGAACCTGCTTTCATTGCTCTTATTTGTCAGTGAAAAGAATGTCTATTTGTTGATCAAAATTTTTGAGCTGCAAGGCAATGCAATACCTTTATTCACAGGACTTTATGTACGAATCCACAATTTAAATTTACACTCTGGTGTCAAAAGTCAGGGCATAGCTCTTAATATCGTGCCAGACCTCGTTTTTCCCAGTGTAGTGCAGCAGCCCGATGTGGCATGGACTCAACTAGTCCCCTGTAGAAACACTGAACCATACTGCCTCTGTAGTTGTCCATAATTGCAAAAGTGTTGCCAATGCAGGCTTTTGTGTATGAACAGACCTCTAGATTATATCCCGTAAATGTTAAATGGGATTCGTGTCAGGCGATCTGGGTGGTCAAATCATTTGTTCCAATTGTCCAGGATGTTCTTCAAACCCGTCATGAACAACTGTGGCCCAGTGATATGGTGCATTTTCATCCATAAATATTCCATCTTTTTTGGGAACATGACGTCCATGAATGCATCCAAATGTTCTCCAAGTCACCGAACATTACAGTATCCAGTCAGTGGTCAGTTCAAGTGGACCAGAGGATCCAGTCCATTCCATGTAAACACAGCCTACAGCATTATGGAGCCATCACCAGCTTACACTACGCCTTGTTGACAACTTGGGTCTATGACTTTGTGGGATCTGCACCAAACTCGAACCCTACCATCGTCAGAAACCTATTCACATGAATCACCTGAGTACAAATGACAGCTCTGCCAATGCCCTACTCCAGGGCTTAACAACTGGCCGGTTTTGAGCGCGAGTACTCGCGTCTGCTCAGGCACGTGCTCGCGAGCAGGTGCAAGGTCGCGGAGTAGGGCGGGAGGGGAGGGAGGGGAAATGCGCGCGCACGTTTGAATGTGATCTCGCGTTCTTAGCAGATTTAACTAGCCATCTGAATGCTTTGAACATTTTACTACAAGGTAAAGATCTGCTAATTACTCATTTCATAGATCGAATACGAGCTTTTAAAATGAAATTGACCCTTTGGGTGAGTCAGCTGGAAACAGGAAACCTAGCTCATTTTCCTAAATTATCATCCGTGCAAGATGTTCACAAAGACTGTGAACGTTATTCACATAGTTTAGTTGATCAGCGCTTTCAAGATCTGACAGCACTAGACAGTGATTTTGATCTGTTCTCTCCATATTCAGCGAATATTTAAGAGATTCGTCCTGAGCTGCAGCAAGAAATTAATGACCTGCAATGTGACAGAGAATACAGAGACAAATTTCAGAACAAGAAAAAAACGTTTTGGAATTCTACAGACACTTCCCTCAAGATAGATTTCCTCGTTTGCACAAACTGGCGGCTACAATAATATCAATGTTAGGTTCCACGTATGTTTGTGAACAACTGTTCTCTGCAATGAAATGTAACAAGACGCGCTTGAGAAACGCATTGTCTGATCGAAAT
The DNA here is from genome assembly GCF_023864275.1 of Schistocerca cancellata. Classification (NCBI taxonomy): domain Eukaryota; kingdom Metazoa; phylum Arthropoda; class Insecta; order Orthoptera; family Acrididae; genus Schistocerca; species Schistocerca cancellata. The sequence continues at coordinate 752,646,487 of NC_064629.1, read as the reverse complement.
TTAAACTGCACACTGCGCCTAAAATGCACAAGAACAATTACTCCGAACATAGACGCAATTGTAAAGGGCAAAAAGTACAAGATAACCGAGAATCTCACACTTCAGTGACATCTTTTTATTGTGATGATGATGATGTTTGGTTTGTGGGGCGCTCAACTGCGTGGTTATCAGCGCCCGTACAATTTCCCAACCTTTGCTCAGTCCAATTTCGCCACTTTCCTGGATGATGATGAAATGATGAGGACAACACAAACACCCAGTCATCTTTTATTGTGTAACAGTTCACAAATTAATGCTAATGTAGAGGCATACACTAAGCTAATAAAATTATGTGGCATGTGTACATTCTCCTTTATTTGTTTCATTTGTCGCAGTAATAATTCGTGAGCGATATCCCTGCAGGTGGCCGCGGATTTACATTGACTGGCGGCAGCTGTTGTGTGCCCCACGTGACTCTCCCCCCTCACCGCTCTGGTCCGGTAGTGGGGGTAGCGTGCTCGCGCTGCTCCGTGCTCGAGCCTTGCTGCTCACAGCTTGCTCCGAGAGCACTTATGTTGTGAAGCCCTGCCCTACTCTTCACAACTTTTGTCGCCTCATTGTAGCCTAGCTATTAAAATTTCAGTCCATCCATTTACAGTCGCGAAAAACTCAAGGAAGAATGTTGTTTGTCGGTATCTGCTTTGCATATAATTTAAAGTTTCTAGACGTGTTGCTGATTTAGTGCAGTCAGTGGTGTGACTGCAGATAGAGAGAAGAGGGAATGGCGACTTCTGAACCAACTGGGCTGAATCAGTCGCACATTTTATATGAAAATAAAAAAGTATTAAAAAAATTACTTTCTATTCGATGCCTTCACAGTGCTAATTAATATGAGAAGGGCTTCCATCCACCTCTAATATATGAGGTTTGCTCCTTCGTGGATGACACCGTTTTTCCTCCCATATTTTCCCCTTTAACAATTCCTCCATTAAAATACTTAAACCATATATATATAGATTTACACAACAGCAGTAATATCGCCATTCTTCCATTACTGTCCTACCCTAACACATTTATCGAGAATACGGAACTTCCGCTGCTGAATATCTCTCGCTAAAAACCTTCGTATTAGGCTACAATTTTCTCACTGCATTCACCTAGTGAGTTGTAAGTAGTAGGAAAACCTGTGTTCTGTGACAATTTGTTAGTGTGAGTTGCCTTCATCAGGGGCAAGCATACATTCAGGGTCAAATCTATTGTTCTCTTTTGACTGACAGCTCCTTAACCTGTTGTTCTGCCAAGTGGATTATGACCCACCGGGGATAATCCATCCTTCTGGGAAACCCCCCATCCCTCCCCCTCCCCCTCCTACTCACCCACCTTGCTAGGAACTCCCCTAACCGATACAATGCACTTCCAGACATGAGTTATTCGATTGGCCATTTGGCGGAAATCGATTGTATGGAATATTACTTAAACAATTTCTGGAACACAAGGAAATGTGTGGAATATTGTTTATTTCAACAATTCATGGGATAAAATGCGGTGTATGGAATATGGTTTATTTATTTATTCAACGAATTTGGCAGGAAAGTGATTGCATTGAGTCTATATTTGCTGCTGGGTCAGAGATAAAAAGGCACTTTTTATCATTTCCCTCGCTTTTCGTAGTACACTGGTGCCCAAACACAAACAGGAAAATCAGATAAATTACATACCTAAAAGTTCGTGACATATTTCGAAACCCACAACAGAATGTGAAAAAAAAACACATACAGAATTCGAAGCACTGTCCTACAGATGAGAAAAATGTCCTAAAATGCTGGTTTGGAGATGCTGTAATGGCCCAGTGGAGAGTGGGGGACAGTGTCCACCTGCCCAAACCAGAGGAGGCTCGTCTGCCTGGACTTGTCTCTGAGCACTCGAACAAAGAAGATATCACGTGATTCTCTGACGTCACAGAACATTCTGTAGATACCTTGTTCTCCCTCCTCTTGTTCAAACCAGCCTGTAGAGACTCCTATGATCTCCACAAAGGATGTCTTGTGACTCCAGGTTATATCAACACAAACGATTGTATCACCATACCATATCGAGTAGTAAACAAAATTCGTATCCTGCACCATACAAAATCATCACTTCTGCTTCCTGCATATAGCTATGAAATACCAGACACTCATACATGCACCACGAAGACAGACAGATCCCAGAAAACATAAGCACATGCACTGTATATAGTCGCAGCACTAGAAATTTTCCTCGAGATCGATCGGTCATCCACCGCGGCCAACGGTCACGAGGCAGCTGCCCCCACACACATGCTGGTCTAATGCGTGATCAGAGCGCCCTCTGCCGACAGCGGCCACTCTCCGAACTGGCGGACGAAGACTGGGCTGGTTCCCCTGGCACAAAGGCGTCCACTAACGGTACTGTTTCCGGTCAGGGGTGCTTGGTGCTTTAGTGTCTGCAAAAAGTTGCAATCATCTCCAGACTCTGGAATTACAAGAACATGTACTTTATGAACACTGTCGATGAGGAATGCGTCGACAATCGCGAATTAATTTACCGATATCGAAACCGATATCAGCTGCAATATCCGGTTATACACGCCAAAAACACGATGTATTTATGACACTTTTATGCTGAAATCATCGTGTAGCATATGCAAATTTCCGGAATTTCATATATTTTCACATGTTCTGCCAGAATATCATACCATTTACGAAATTGTTCTCGAAATCAACCTCACAGCAGAGTGCTACCGATCTCTTGCAAGCATAATTCCGAAGTTGAAGAGTGAAAATTATATCTCTAGAAACACAAAACTTTAGAGAGGTAATTATGTGGCATGTGGTGCAAACCTTTGAGTAACTAGAAACTTATCTTAGCTGTGAAGGTCTTTACGTGAAAACTGGAAAATAGAAGAAACTGGCAGTTCCATTCATATTTTTAACGATTACAGATTCGAGATCATCCTCGTACTTTACAAAGTGAACTAAGGTTTTAATACTTATAACCGTATGTGTTTCTCATGACTAGGGAACCAGAAAACGTCTCTTCCACCTAATTTCACCATCTAGATGCAAACAACACACATCTCAATCACTGTTCTCTCAACCAAATAAAGACAGTAAATGTGTAGAATGGCAATACAACCAGTCAATTTACATGAGAGGGAATAAATGTCCAGCGCAAACATTCAACCATAGTGCATCTTCTCAAATTTCCAGGGAGAATACCCGCAACACACACAATCTAGAAGGTTACTCAACAGATACTGAGTATTCACCCACCTAGAGGGCGACACTGTTCCGTCAGCTGCATGCTTGTACGACTCCCACCCAGCTCGGGTGGCTCAGCGACGGCGCCTGCCGTAAACAGGATGTGTCAAGTCGTTCCGGTCACCGGCTACCTTTGCCAGGCACCCACACAACAGACAACATCATCCTCGGAAACCAGTCACATATTTATCAGTGTAATTACAATTAAATATTACGATCCTAGTGCCAACCTGGTGATTTTTGACACTGAACGAAGTATCAGAAATACCTCCTCCTGACGACTGTGGCTCCTGGACTATCTATACCATTCTCATGAATGGACAAGATTTCCTATGTGAAAGCTTTCATCCCCCTTTCGGATATCGATGTGCTGAAATCGCAATTCTGCACGTCAAATCTACAGGGTGAGTCACCTAACGTTACCGCTGGATATGTTTCGTAAACCACATCAAATACTGACGAATCGATTCCACAGACCGAACGTGAGGAGAGGGGCTAGTGTAATGGGCAATACAAACCATACTAAAATGGTAATGTACATGTTCGTCAGTGAAAAATACTAATAAAAAGGTGTTAGCATGTGGACGTAATGTGCTGTTCCAGTCTCTTCTGTACCTAAGGTCCATCACGTTCCCTTTGGATCCCTACGTAATTCGGTGCTCTCCGATACACACGATCGAACAGCGGAGGAGTGGTACTCAAGCGTCAACTTTAGGTTAGAATATCTGCGGATGTAATTAACATTTTACAATGCAAGAAACGGCACTGATTACGTATTTGTTTATATGTTCAGATGCGCTAACAAAACTAACGGGGTTCCATTTAAAAAAAACGTAGGTTTGTGTTAAAAAACATACTTCCGTGCATTTTTTTATGGTTTGTTCGGTCTGTGGAATCGATTCGTCAGTATTTGATGTGGTTTACGAAATATATCCAACGGTAACGTTAGGTGACTCACCCTGTATACCTCCCTTACGACCGAACAAAGCCATTTTCTTCGCACATGTCAGAACATAAGCCACAGAACCTTTACACTGCAACATATACACATTTCAGACAAGTTATCGTTCTGTGTATCCATTTTGTTACAGCCGTATTGCCCGTCCTATCTCTACACTATATCAGATCCAGTTAAACCCTTGCATTGCTATATTGTGTAGCAGTTTACGAAATGAATCTCTCACTCCTTACGGTCGGATATGCTCCTCAATGCGTTGAAATCACAATTCACCACTTCTAATCTATCATGCCCTTACGATCACACATGCATTATTTTTTTACATGAATATTAGTCTGATCACTTCGCACGATTATCTGGTGATATGTTGGAACATAAGCCACAGTAACTTTACGTCCAAGCAGCAAAACATTTCTATCATTTGCAGGTGTACAGCGTCCGAGAAAAAATTATGGTATGTCCACACTCGCACCAGCTGGGTGTCGTTTCGCACAGCCCCGTAGCAAAGACCCTCCCCCCCCGCTCCCCAGAACACACATACACACACACATCATTGTCGTTATTACAAATAAAAAAGCTCTCCCGTCTTTTTTATTTCCTCGATTTCGCCTCTTCCATGGAACTTTTTCGTATTTTTGGTACTTGTAAATCCAGCCAAGAGAGTTGACGTCTTATACATATTCGGACCGCCAAGTCGGGTTTGTGTCAGTGCATTTCATGTTTACAAGCGTAACTATCATAGACCTACCACCTAGATCATACAAATTTCCCTGACTAAGAAATCATTGCGAGTGTAATATACTAGTGTACGTGCATTCGGAGATATTTTGAAACTGGTGCAAGTCCGAAATAAACACGCGGTGGTGATCGTCGCTCACAAGCCCATGCTGAGCAAAGAAAATCAGTGAAAAGTTTTATTGGGGCCCTCGTACCTATAGAATCCCATTACTGCCGTAATATAAGCAGTAATAAGCAGTATTTGGATAGCACCTTCGGCTGAAGTGGCCGAGCGGTTCTAGGCGCTACAGTCTGGAACCGCGAGACCGCTAGGGTCGCAGGTTCGAATCCTGCCTCGGGCATGGGTGTGTGTGTTGTCCTTAAGTTAGTTAGGTTTACATAGTTCTAAGTTCTAGGGGACTGATGACCTTAGAAGTTAAGTCCCATAGTGCTCAGAGCCATTTTTTGATAGCATCTTAACAAAAGCAGAACTGCATACATTGTACAATAGTTCATGTTCTGAAGAAAGCTTGAAAGTTAAATATCAATATTTCAGGAATATTTTCGTAAAGGAGTATAACATAAGTTTTGAATCACCTGCTGTAGATGCCTGTACGAAGTGTTTGCAATATAAGGAAAGATGCAATTCTGACAGAAACACCAAAGAACTTGAAATAGAATTTGAGTGTCATAAAAGGCGTACTAATGTATTTTTTTAACTGTTGAATAGAGATGAAGAGAATACTATAACTTTTCCTACGATTGCCAGAAGAACTTACTACTTCATAAAATACCAGACCAAGCTACTTATTATTCACGACAATTGTCCTTGTACAATTTTACAATTTGAGAGGGCACATCAAATGCACCCCAGACTTTGGAAAACACGTTTATCTATAGCTGGACGGAAGCAGATAGCCATAAAGGTTCATGCGAAATAGCCTCAGCTGTTTATCAGCGGCTAACTAATACAGAATTATTAGACATTGAAGTAATGCGCCTGTTGGCTGATGGTTGCGGCGGGCAAAATAAAACACAATTACGATTTGTATGCTGATGAAATTGTTGCACGACGCCCCCAACAACATTCGTGAGATACAGCTCGTTTTCCCTGTTCCTGGACATTCGTTCATTCCACCGGACCGAGTTTTTGGACGCATCGAAAAGGAACTGAAGAAAATGAGTACGACATCCAGCCCAGATTAGTGCTAAAATTTTTTTGAGGTGTACGCGACTGTCCTCAAGACAGGTGGGGACTTCAATGTGTGCAATTGGAAAGCTGCAACGGGAGAAATTCTGAGATAACCTAACAACTGGAACTTTCAATTCTCCGTAAGGAAGAGATTTATTATCACACGAGGAAAAACACCGAGTGCAGAGTGCAGACCTTCTTGTTCGCATAGTTGTCTGTCTTCTGTTTTTGTTTTGAACGGCCAGTGTCGGTTGGTCACAGCCAGTGTGCTCCCTGCGGCCGCTGGATAAGCAGCTGCCAGCAGCAAGTCGTATACTCTTAGCTCACTTATTTGTTACATTGTTTAATTCTTAATTTCTTTGCGTGTTTTTGGGTACTTGCATTGTTTAATTCATAAATTTAGGGCGTATTATAGTATTTGAGAGTTGTAGCATCGCCTTTTAGTACCTGAATAGTGTAAAATCGCGTAGTCTCCTTTTGCCGACGAGCAGTGTGTCAGCAGTGCGCAAGTAGCAGCATTACTGCATTTACTAGGCAATCTTGTATTTTAATAACCGTTTAAATTTTGTGTCGAATTGCTTGTGCTCTCTGTAGATTATTTCAGACGTTCTTTGCACAACAGTATTTAGCATGGAGAGGGACTTCGACTGCTGTGTTCGGATGCAGCCTGATTTGGCATCCCTTCGCTCCCATCTTCAGGCAGTGTTGGCTTCGGTCACACAGCTTGAGGCTGTTGCCAATGGGCATCACTGTGGGGCTCTGGATGGGGGTTTGTCGGGGACGGCGAGCTCGTCCCATGCATCCCCCGATCGGACTACGGCTGTGGCTGCCCGGGATACTGCCCACACTGAGGCTGACCCCTCATCCGTGGTAGAGTGGAAGGTCGTCTCGAGGTGTGGCAGGGGGCGAAAGACATTCCGGAGGGCTGAACGGAAGGCCTCTCCAGTTTGTCTCACGAACCAGTTTCAGGCTCTGTCTCCGGCTGATACTGATCTTCGGCTGGACATGGCTGCTGGTCCTGTTCCAGAGGTTGCCCCTCAGTCTGCAAGATCCGGGCGGTCGCAGAGGGTGGGCTTACTGGTAGTTGGGAGCTCCGACGTCAGGCACGTAATGGGGCCCCTTAGGGTAATGGCAGCAAGAGAGGGGAAGAAAACCAATGTGCATACCGGGGGGAGTCATTCCAGATGTGGAAAGGGTCCTTCCGGATGCCATGAAGGGTACAGGGTGCACCCATCTGCAGATGGTCGCTCATGTCGGTACCAATGATGTGTGTCGTTATGGATCGGAGGAAATCCTCTCTGGCTTTCGGCGGCGGCGGCTAGTGGGATGAAAGCAGAGCTCACCATCTGCAGTATCGTCGACAGAACTGACTGCGGACCTTTGGTACAGAGCCGAGTGGAGGGTCTGAATCAGAGGCTGAGACGGTTCTGCGACCATGTGGGCTGCAGATTCCTCGACTTGCGCCATATGGTGGTGGGGTTTCGGGTTCCGCTGGATAGGTCAGGAGTCCACTACACACAACAGGCGGCTACACGGGTAGCAGGGGTTGTGTGGCGTGGACTGGGCGGTTTTTTAGTTTAGATGGCCTCGGGCAAGTACAGAAAGGGCAACAGCCTCAAAGGGCGCAGGGCAAAGTCAGGACATGCGGGGACCAAGCAGCAATCGGTATTGTAATTGTAAACTGTCGAAGCTGCGTTGGTAAAGTATCGGAACTTAAAGCGCTGATAGAAAGCACCGAAGCTGAAATCGTCATAGGTGCGGAAAGCTGGCTGAAGCCAGAGATAAATTCTGCCGAAATTTTTACAAAGGCACAGACGGTGTTTAGAAAGGATGGATTGCATGCAACCGGTGGTGGCGTGTTTGTCGCTGTTAGTAGTAGTTTATCCTGTAGTGAAGTAGAAGTGGATAGTTCCTGTTAATTATTATGGGTGGAGGTTACACTCAACAACCGAGCTAGGTTAATAATTGGCTCCTTTTACCGACCTCCCGACTCAGCAACATTAAGGCAGAACAACTGAGACAAAATCTGGAATACATTTCACATAAATTTTCTCAGCATATTATAGTCTTAGGTGGAGATTTCAATTTACCAGATATAGACTGGGACACTCAGATGTTTAGGGCTGGTGGTAGGGACAGAGCATCGAGTGACATTATACTGAGTGCACTATCCGAAAATTACCTCGACCAATTAAACAGAGAACCGACTCGTCGAGATAACATGTTGGACCTACTGATAACAAACAGACCCGAACTTTTCGACTCTGTAAACGCAGAACAGGGTATCAGTGATAATAGGGCCGTTGCAGCGTCCCTGAATATGGAAGTAAATAGGAATATAAAAAAAGGAAGCAAGGTTTATCTGTTTAGCAAGAGTAATAGAAGGCAGATTTCAGACTACCTAGCAGATCAAAACGAAAATTTCTGGTCCGACACTGACAATGTTGAGTGTTTATGGAAAAAGTTCAAGGCAATCGTAAAATGCGTTTTAGACAGGTACGTGCCAAGTAAAACAGTGAGGGACGGGAAGAACCCACCGTGGTTCAACAACAAAGTTAGGAAACTACTGCGAAAGCAAAGAAAGCTTCACTGCAAGTTTAAACGCAGACAAAATCTCTCAGACAAACAGAAGCTAAACGATGTCAAAGTTAGCGTAAGGATGGCTATGCGTGAAGCGTTCAGTGAATTCGAAAGTAAAATTCTATGTACCGACTTGACAGAAAATCCTAGGAAGTTCTGGTCTTACGTTAAATCAGTAAGTGGCTCGAAACAGCATATCCAGACACTCTGGGATGATGATGACATTGAAACAGAGGATGACACGCGTAAAGATGAAATACTAAACACCGTTTTCCAAAGCTGTTTCACAGAGGAAGACCGCACTGCAGTTCCTTCCCTAAATCCTCGCTCAAACGAAAAAATGGCTGACATCGAAATAAGTGCCCATGGAATAGAAAAGTAACTGAAATCACTCAACAGAGGAAGGTCCACTAGACCTGACGGGACACCAATTCGATTCTACACAGAGTACGCGAAAGAACTTGCCCCCCTTCTAAAGCCGTGTACCGCAAATCTCTAGAGGAACGGAAGGTTAAAAATGAGTGGAAAAGAGCACAGTTAGTCCCAGTCTTCAAGAAGGGTCGTCGAGCAGATGCGCAAAACTATAGACCTATATCTCTGTCATCGATCTGTTGTAGAATTTTAGAACATGAAACTTCCTGGCAGATTAAAACTGTGTGCCATACCGAGACTCGAACTCGGGACCTTTGCCTTTCGCGGGCAAGTGCTCTACCAACTGAGCTACTCTTCCTCTTTTAGAACATGTTTTTTGCTCGCGTATCATGTCATTTATGGAAACCCAGAATCTACTCTGTAGGAATCAACATGGATTCCGGAAACAACGGTCGTGTGAGATCCAACTCGCTTTATTTGTTCATGAGACCCAGAAAATACTAGATACAGGCTCCCAGTTAGATGCCATTTTCCTTGACTTCCGGAAGGCGTTCGATACAGTTCCGCACTGTCGCCTGATAAACGAAGTAAGAGCCTGCGGAACATCAGACCAGCTGTGTGGCTGGATTGAAGAGTTTTTAGCAAACAGAACACAGCATGTTGTTCTCAATGGAGAGACGTCTACAGACGTTAAAGTAACCTCTGGCGTGCCACAGGGGAGTGTTATGGGACCATTGCTTTTCACAATGTATATAAATGACCTAGTAGATAGACTCGGAAGTTCCATGCGGCTTTTCGCGGATGATTCTGTAGTATACAGAGAAGTGGCAACATTAGAAAATTGCAGCGAAATGCAAGAAGATTTGCAACGGATAGGCACTTGGTGCAGGGAGTGGCAACTGACCCTTAACATAGACAAATGTATTGTATTGCGAATACATAGAAAGAAGGATCCTTTATTGTATGATTATATGATAGCGGAACAAACACTGGTAGCAGTTACTTCTGTAAAATATCTGGGAGTATGCGTGCGGAACGATTTGAAGTGGAATGATCATATAAAATTAATTGTTGGTAAGGCGGGTACCATGTTGAGATTCATTGGGAGAGTCCTTAGAAAATGTAGTCCATCAACAAAAGAGGTGGCTTACAAAACACTCGTTCGACCTATACTTGAGTATTGCGCATCAGTGTGGGATCCGTACCAGATCGGGTTGACAGAGGAGATAGAGAAGATCCAAAGAAGAGCGGCGCGTTTCGTCACAGGGTTATTTGGTAAGCGTGATAGCGTTACGGAGATGTTTAGCAAACTCAAGTGGCAGACTCTGCAAGAGAGGCGCTCTGCATCGCGGTGTAGCTTGCTGCCCAGGTTTCGAGAGGGTGCGTTTCTGGATGAGGTATCGAATATATTGCTTCCCCCTACTTATACCTCCCGAGGATATCACGAATGTAAAATTAGAGAGATTCGAGCGCGCACGGAGGCTTTCCGGCAGTCGTTCTTCCCGCGAACCATAAGCGACTGGAACAGGAAAGGGAGGTAATGACAGTGGCACGTAAAGTGCCCTCCGCCACACACCGTTGGGTGGCTTGCGGAGTATAAATGTAGATGTAGATGTAGATGTAGATGTAGAGAGGCAGGATACAATACAGACGTGGGCATTGCAAGGAAGGTTCTCAAACCAAAGAGGAATGCAGCAGAGATTAATCCAGAGCTGATTGTAGTTGGCATTCCCGTGAAGCAGACAAAAAGAGATGACATCAAGAAATTACTGCGACTTCACTATGGTAAAGATTGGCAGACCTTACCTGCCTTCCTGTTCTACAAAAATATCATCTTTGCGGATTGTGAAAAAGATAATGAAGATGCATCAATGGACGAAAACGAGGGTGGTCCAACGCGAGAAGTTAATGATTCAGGTGTGTAATGGCGGATATATTTGTTCCTAAACATTAATGTAAAACTTTGTTCGGTTTTCTACGAATAAATCAGTTTATATGACATCAAAACAGCGGTTTTATTAGACCATAAAATTTCCTTTGAACCTTACAAAACCAAAGCCTCTCTTGTCCATTTCATTGTGTTCCAAAATGCCCCTTGTCCACAATGCACTTCCAAACGGCACCTTGTCCAAGTTATTTTCTTTATTTTACAAATATCCTTTGGGGTGCAAGCGCTGTAATTCCACCCAAGGACGTTAACGGTTAATACTAATCAGTGTACAAAATATTATTTGCACACAACGAGCGATTTGTGAGCAGACCGTTTTTTGTGTTTCCCCAAAACTTTCACATCTTGGACAAGGAACCTTCTGGAAATGAACGCCTCAATTAGGATGCATTGTGTTGGATATATAGCAAATGGTTCAAATGGCTCTGAGCACTATGGGACTTAACATCTATGGTCATCAGTCCCCTAGAACTTAGAACTACTTAAACCTAACTAACCTAAGGACATCACACAACACCCAGTCATCACGAGGCAGAGAAAATCCCTGACCCCGCCGGGAATCGAACCCGGAAACCCGGGCGTGGGAAACGAGAACGCTACCGCACGACCACGAGCTGCGGACGATATATAGCAAAAAAAAAATCAACAATAATAATAAATCATAATGTCTGTTCTATAGCCAAGTAAGACGTTAATACTTTTTTAATGGCATATTGCTTTACTCCGTGGTTTCTATGATGGTGAACGTAGACAGTTCATATTACAAGACACTGCACACACAGAAGGTAGAAGTGCAATTGAGACACTCGCAGAAACCACTGCATAGCAGAGGTCTTTCAAACACCACAGCCAAGCCGCCTGGCGGCAACCTGTCGATGCCCAAGAAATTCCTGTCGAAGCACATGTTCTCGCTTTATGCCGGTGCAAGGGAGAATTTCGGCCAACCTGTCGAAACCTGTCGACCAAGGTATACCCAAATGCAGCGCTCCTATTGACTAATGCTGAGCAGATGTTCCAGAAGATTGTCTTCCCATTGGCTGATGATGAATGAGTGAAGGCATATAAAACCTACCCCCTCCACACCCAGCCTCATTCTGCCTTCATCCGCCGTTGTATGAGGTTGACTGTTTTGTTCTCGCTCGTGTTCGTTAGTCGTTAGTTTGATTCATCTAACATGAAGCAGTCAGCGGCATCAAGCAGCAGCCGGCCAGGGTGGCCGAGCGGTTCTAGGCGTTACAGTCTGGAACCGCGCGACCGCTACGATCGCAGGTTCGAATCCTGCCTCGGACATGGATGTGTGTGATGTGCCTCGTGAAGACTGGGTGTTGTGTGATGTCCTTAGGTTAGTTAGGTTTAAGTAGTTCTAAGTTCTAGGGGACTGATGACCTTAGAAATTAAGTCCCATAGTGCTCAGAGCCATTTGAACCATCAAGCGGCAGCGGGGGTGCCAGTGGCGTAAACGACAGAGACCGTTAGAGCAGGATGGAGAATTACCTGGTAACTACAGATTCAAATCGGTAACTGTGTTTTTTTCTTCCACAAAGAATTTCGTAGTAGCGGTATTAAAGACATTTCTTCTTATTTCTTCAGTGCCTATCCGTCAAATCGCTGATGAAATGAATGCTGTGATGTAACAGCGACAGTAACAGCAGAGGCAGTGGCAACAACTGCAGCAGCAGCGTCAGCGGCATTGTAAATATACACTCCTGGAAATGGAAAAAAGAACACGTTGACACCGGTGTGTCAGACCCACCATACTTGCTCCGGACACTGCGAGAGGGCTGTACAAGCAATGATCACACGCACGGCACTGCGGACACACCAGGAACCGCGGTGTTGGCCGTCGAATGGCGCTAGCTGCGCAGCATTTGCGCACCGCCGCCGTCAGTGTCAGCCAGTTTGCCGTGGCATACGGAGCTCCATCGCAGTCTTTAACACTGGTAGCATGCCGCGACAGCGTGGACGTGAACCGTATGTGCAGTTGACGGACTTTGAGCGAGGGCGTATAGTGGGCATGCGGGAGGCCGGGTGGACGTACCGCCGAATTGCTCAACACGTGGGGCGTGAGGTCTCCACAGTACATCGATGTTGTCGCCAGTGGTCGGCGGAAGGTGCACGTGCCCGTCGACCTGGGACCGGACCGCAGCGACGCACGGATGCACGCCAAGACCGTAGGATCCTACACAGTGCTGTAGGGGACCGCACCGCCACTTCCCAGCAAATTAGGGACACTGTTGCTCCTGGGGTATCGGCGAGGACCATTCGCAACCGTCTCCATGAAGTTGGGCTACGGTCCCGCACACCGTTAGGCCGTCTTCCGCTCACGCCCCAACATCGTGCAGCCCGCCTCCAGTGGTGTCGCGACAGGCGTGAATGGAGGGACGAATGGAGACGTGTCGTCTTCAGCGATGAGAGTCGCTTCTGCCTTGGTGCCAATGATGGTCGTATGCGTGTTTGGCGCCGTGCAGGTGAGCGCCACAATCAGGACTGCATACGACCGAGGCACACAGGGCCAACACCCGGCATCATGGTGTGGGGAGCGATCTCCTACACTGGCCGTACACCACTGGTGATCGTCGAGGGGACACTGAATAGTGCACGGTACATCCAAACCGTCATCGAACCCATCGTTCTACCATTCCTAGACCGGCAAGGGAACTTGCTGTTCCAACAGGACAATGCACGTCCGCATGTATCCCGTGCCACCCAACGTGCTCTAGAAGGTGTAAGTCAACTACCCTGGCCAGCAAGATCTCCGGATCTGTCCCCCATTGAGCATGTTTGGGACTGGATGAAGCGTCGTCTCACGCGGTCTGCACGTCCAGCACGAACGCTGGTCCAACTGAGGCGCCAGGTGGAAATGGCATGGCAAGCCGTTCCACAGGACTACATCCAGCATCTCTACGATCGTCTCCATGGGAGAATAGCAGCCTGAATTGCTGCGAAAGGTGGATATACACTGTACTAGTGGCGACATTGTGCATGCTCTGTTGCCTGTGTCTATGTGCCTGTGGTTCTGTCAGTGTGATCATGTGATGTATCTGACCCCAGGAATGTGTCAATAAAGTTTCCCCTTCCTGGGACAATGAATTCACGGTGTTCTTATTTCAATTTCCAGGAGTGTATATTCCGTCTTTGTAGTACTGGTGTAGATGACTTTGAGGGATCAGGATAGATAACTGTAACTTTTTTCACTGAGAATTTAGTATTGAGCACTTGTCTTATTGTTTCAGGATATATCCAGCAGGTAATAGAAGAGGTCGAATGGCTACAGCAGCAGCAATATCATCGTAAGGGTATTTTTTTTCTTTGTAGTACTGCTGTAGGTGCTTTCGAGAATCAAAAATCGATAAATGTTACATTTTCCCTAGAATTTCGTATAAAGTACATTTCGTCTCATTGCTTCAGCATATATCCACCGAATCGTGGATGAAATGACTGCTGAGGTGCAACAGCAACAGTAGTGCCAGCAGCTGTATCAGCAGCAACAGCAGTGGCAGCAGCTGCAGCATCAGCAATATCATCGTAAGTAGCACATATATTTTTCATCGTATATGTAATATGTTGTGACCAACGAGTCTGAGGTGGTTGTAGACGATATTGAGGGACCAAGATTTTTAAATGTGCCTTTTTTCACTAAGAATTTCGTATTGTTTCATTATATATCGTGTACAAATATTTCCTTTCTAAAAAGAATTCAACATATACGTAAATGTTGTTTTTGTTGAAGATGATTTCGGGGATCAGAATTGATAAACGATACTTCTTTTCATTTCATTAAGAATTACGGGTTGTTTCAGTATACATTCATTAAATTTTTTCATCTCCATATTACTGTGTATAAGTAATTTCTTTCTAAAAATATCATTGTATACGTAACGTGATGCATATTCTTTGTTGTAGATGATTTCCTGGAGGGAGAAGGGGAACAGGGAGGGGTATGTATCGGGGATAAGCAGGAACCATCGCTGTTACATGTAAGCCGTAGTTTTTTTGAATGTGTATGTTTTTATTATTAGACCATTATGTTGCAGGTGATGTAGGGCAACTGGACAGATGGGTCTTCCCCAGTTCAGACAAGGACGAAATACAACCGTGAGTGGAGGAGATGGCGAGAGAGCTTCGTCACCATGAGGAGATTAGGTAGATGCCAAGAAGCTAGAGCGAAATAGGTAAAATACACTCACTCTGCTTACAAATAACCAGTATTCTTTCTTTCTTTCTTTCCTTGCAGCAGCAGCAGTTGGTGAGGTCTAGAATGTTGTACTTAATAGTGTTCGTTATTGTGTCTCTTTACAGCATCACCATCCATGCAATATGCCGTGGTGTAGGTACCAGGGGTGGCGAAGCCTGCTTCACCGAAGCAGGGCCTGGTGAAGCATGCCTAGCCACCAAGGGCACCGCTAGTCGCCATGCAGGAAGCCGCTGCCGCCCCCACGCCACCACTGCTCTGGCGTCCATGGATCCCACTCGCTATGGCCAGCGGGTCGGGGCTGCAGCAGCCACGCTGCTCACACTGGCCCGATACTGCAGCTTCTACTCCTATTCCTCCACCATTTTGTCCTCGCCGATCTCGCGAGGTACGCCATATACCCTTCAACGTCTCACTTCAAGCAGCTTCATTATGTAGTTGTAGTATTATTAAAAATAGGTATGATCCTGTGGCTAGTGGCAGTTCCCTCTCCCGTCCTTTTAGTGAAGGACATCAGCTCAGTGACACCGTACTGCAGTCAGAATACTTAGTGATAGCAGAAGCCTTTGAGGAGTAAATCTCGTTTAGAAGGATCGAGAATCTGGCAGGAGGATACTGCGACTTGCTGGGTTTCTAAGAGTGTGCCTTCATGTCTTGGAAATGGAGCTCCTCAAGGTCATCAATGATATGCAGTATCCCGCCATTAAAAGCAATGCGCTGTTGTGCATCAACCACTCCCTCCCTCCCTCCCCCCTCCCACCCCTCCCCCCTCCCCAACAAAAAAATATGAAGGGACAAATCTTCATTATCTTTGGGGGGGATAATGGCGAGATAACAGGGAGCACATCGATCACCGAGTTGTTTCGTGAATCCACCTTGAGAGCTATACTGGCCTGGTTTCCGAGATGGATGGGAGAGGTCACCTAAAGCACTCAGATGAACACTACACCTGGACATCCATACACATGTCTACGATCCTGAAAATGGAGGGTCCAGCTACATCAAGCCCCCTAAGGATATATCTAATAAGAAGGCATGTATTAATATCCAACATGAAAACAATCAGTCATGCTTTTCAAGGTCGTTCCTTGCGAAAGAAAGTCTAAGGTACATGCACAGCGCACATCTCAATCGGTAGATACCTTGATGTTCATAAGTGTTATAACTTTGATGGTATCGAGTTCCCCATCAAGATCCAGGACATGCCGAAATTAGAGGCTCAGAATACCGGAATATCCTGGAGAAGAAAAACAAGCCAGATGAGCAGGACAAGCGTATTGTCATCGGCCTTCTCCATTTCTCAAAATTTGCCAGTAAGCATAAAGTGCATGTAAACATGCTCTTATTCTCCGATGAGTAAAAAAAGGAGACAGGCATTTAACATTATGTTTAGGTCAAAGACATGTCCCAGCTCCTTTCCTCCCAACCATCAACCAATAGTTATGTAAAGCCCAGTTGTAGTGTACGTCGATATAGGATGCTTCCTCACTCCTGTGACCCGCTGTGAAGATGGTCATGCAACCTCACCTTTACAGAAAAACACGAACAATATGCGGCAGCATACCAAATTGTATCATTCTATGGTTCAAGTCATAACCACTACAAATCTTATGTCGGGGATAATCCTGAGGTTTGACTTCTCACTGAGCTCTAAAAACTCTCATGGGAGGTTGATAAGCTTTAAGGTAACGCTCCCATGACCAGATCGAAGGAGAATAAAGATTTGTACAATAACGCAGTTGACTGTCATATTTGCAGGCTGGTATTAGACTGGTAAAGAGAACTCCTCACAGGGACCACTGTCATCTTACGGGGAGGTTCTGTGGTGCAGCTCATAATATGTGCAATTTGGAGTATCAGCTACCGCGGCATATACCCGTCTTCTTCCATAATTTAATTGGGTACGACGCTCACTTCCTTGTTGAGCACTTGGCTGATTTCGGCTGGGAGAAAAATCGGGTCAGCGTCCTGCCTGAGACCGTTGAGAAATATATTTCATTCTCCAAACGAATGACGCCGAGAACTACTCTCCGCTAATTTGCCGCTGCATCCAGAGCAACTAGTTCTACAAGGAGGTTCCACCAAAAAATTGATGACGACGCTGGGGAATTAACGGAGATATATTATTCATTACCATAATCTCCAGCAGTGTCTGAACTTGGGAATGGAGCTGGTTAGAATTAGCTGGACTATCTCCTTCAAGCAGTCCACCTGGATGAAGTAGTATACGACACAGATAGCTTACACATCGCGTGACTTAGAGAAAGATTTTTATAAATTAATGAATAGTTCAATTTTCGGTAAGAAATGGAGAATTTGAGGAAACGGCGTGAAATTTTGGTTAGAATCGAATGG
Organism: Schistocerca cancellata; assembly: GCF_023864275.1. NCBI lineage: Eukaryota > Metazoa > Arthropoda > Insecta > Orthoptera > Acrididae > Schistocerca > Schistocerca cancellata. The sequence continues at coordinate 752,628,913 of NC_064629.1, read as the reverse complement.
AATGGGCGTTAGGGCGTACGAAAACGCACTGCCACACCAAATTTTAAACGGGTCACCATATTTAATAAGAACTTTGTTACTGTGGAGATGGTGAAGACTGCAATAGAGTTCACGAAACCTATTTATCTGTGAATGTGCATTCTAGATGTTCAAATGTGTGTGAAATCTTATGAGACTTAACTGCTAAGGTCATCAGTCCCTAAGCTTCCACACTACTTAACCTAAATTATCCTAAAGACAAACACATACACCCATGCCCGAGGGAGGACTCGAACCTCCGCCGGGGCCAGCCGCACAGTCCATGACTGCAGCGCCTAAGACCGCTCGGCTAATAGCGCGCGGCAATGTGCATACTAGACCTTTCCAAACTCCACGTGTATCGCCTTCATTACGAGTTTGTGAGAACACGTTTCGCAGATCCTAAATTACTTTATACGGATGAAAATACACTCCTGGAAATGGAAAAAAGAACACATTGACACCGGTGTGTCAGACCCATCATACTTGCTCCGGACACTGCGAGAGGGCTGTACAAGCAATGATCACACGCACGGCACAGCGGACACACCAGGAACCGCGGTGTTGGCCGTCGAATGGCGCTAGCTGCGCAGCATTTGCGCACCGCCGCCGTCAGTGTCAGCCAGTTTGCCGTGGCATACGGAACTCCATCGCAGTCTTTAACACTGGTAGCATGCCGCGACAGCGTGGACGTGAACCGTATGTGCAGTTGACGGACTTTGAGCGACGGCGTATAGTGGGCATGCGGGAGGCCGGGTGGACGTACCGCCGAATTGCTCAACACGTGGGGTGTGATATCTCCACAGTACATCGATGTTGTCGCCAGTGGTCGGCGGAAGGTGCACGTGCCCGTCGACCTGGGACCGGACCGCAGCGACGCACGGATGCACGCCAAGACCGTAGGATCCTACGCAGTGCCGTAGGGGACCGCACCGCCACTTCCCAGCAAATTAGGGACACTGTTGCTCCTGGGGTATCGGCGAGGACCATTCGCAACCGTCTCCATGAAGCTGGGCTACGGTCCCGCACACCGTTAGGCCGTCTTCCGCTCACGCCCCAACATCGTGCAGCCCGCCTCCAGTGGTGTCGCGACAGGCGTGAATGGAGGGACGAATGGAGACGTGTCGTCTTCAGCGATGAGAGTCGCTTCTGCCTTGGTGCCAATGATGGTCGTATGCGTGTTTGGCGCCGTGCAGGTGAGCGCCACAATCAGGACTGCATACGACCGAGGCACACAGGGCCAACACCCGGCATCATGGTGTGGGGAGCGATCTCCTACACTGGCCGTACACCACTGGTGATCGTCGAGGGGACACTGAATAGTGCACGGTACATCCAAACCGTCATCGAACCCATCGTTCTACCATTCCTAGACCGGCAAGGGAACTTGCTGTTCCAACAGGACAATGCACGTCCGCATGTATCCCGTGCCACCCAACGTGCTCTAGAAGGTGTAAGTCAACTACCCTGGCCAGCAAGATCTCCGGATCTGTCCCCCATTGAGCATGTTTGGGACTGGATGAAGCGTCGTCTCACGCGGTCTGCACGTCCAGCACGAACGCTGGTCCAACTGAGGCGCCAGGTGGAAATGACATGGCAAGCCGTTCCACAGGACTACATCCAGCATCTCTACGATCGTCTCCATGGGAGAATAGCAGCCTGCATTGCTGCGAAAGGTGGATATACACTGTACTAGTGCCGACATTGTGCATGCTCTGTTGCCTGTGTCTATGTGCCTGTGGTTCTGTCAGTGTGATCATGTGATGTATCTGACCCCAGGAATGTGTCAATAAAGTTTCCCCTTCCTGGGACAATGAATTCACGGTGTTCTTATTTCAATTTCCAGGAGTGTAGCTTTATCCATTGGGTGATGAACTACACTCCTGGAAATTGAAATAAGAACACCGTGAATTCATTGTCCCACGAAGGGGAAACTTTATTGACACATTCCTGGGGTCAGATACATCACATGATTACGCTGACAGAACCACAGGCACATAGACACAGGCAACAGAGCATGCACAATGTCGCCACTAGTACAGTGTATATCCACCTTTCGCAGCAATGCAGGCTGCTATTCTCCCATGGAGACGATCGCAGAGATGCTGGATGTAGTCATGTGGAACGGCTTGCCATGCCATTTCCACCTGGCGCCTCAGTTGGACCAGCGTTCGTGCTGGACGTGCAGACCGCGTGAGACGACGCTTCATCCAGTCCCAAACATGCTCAATGGGGGACAGATCCGGAGATCTTGCTGGCCAGGGTAGTTGACTTACACCTTCTAGAGCACGTTGGGTGGCACGGGATACATGCGGACGTGCATTGTCCTGTTGGAACAGCAAGTTCCCTTGCCGATCTAGGAATGGTAGAACGATGGGTTCGATGACGGTTTGGATGTACCGTGCACTATTCAGTGTCCCCTCGACGATCACCAGTGGTGTACGGCCAGTGTAGGAGATCGCTCCCCACACCGTGATGCCGGGTGTTGGCCCTGTGTGCCTCGGTCGTATGCAGTCCTGACTGTGGCGCTCACCTGCACGGCGCCAAACACGCATACGACCATCATTGGCACCAAGGCAGAAGCGACTCTCATCGCTGAAGACGACACGTCTCCATTCGTCCCTCCATTCACGCCTGTCGCGACACCACTGGAGGCGGGCTGCACGATGTTGGGGCGTGAGCGGAAGACGGCCTAACGGTGTGCGGGACCGTAGCCCAGCTTCATGGAGACGGTTGCGAATGGTCCTCGCCGATACCCCAGGAGCAACAGTGTCCCTAATTTGCTGGGAAGTGGCGGTGCGGTCCCCTACGGCACTGCGTAGGATCCTACGGTCTTGGCGTGCATCCGTGCGTCGCTGCGGTCCGGTCCCAGGTCGACGGGCACGTGCACCTTCCGCCGACCACTGGCGGCAACATCGATGTACTGTGGAGACCTCACGCCCCACGTGTTCAGCAATTCGGCGGTACGTCCACCCGGCCTCCCGCATGCCCACTATACGCCCTCTCTCAAATTCCGTAAACTGCACATACGGTTCACGTCCACGCTGTCGCGGCATGCTACCAGTGTTAAAGACTGCGATGGAGCTCCGTATGCCACGGCAAACTGGCTGACACTGACGGCGGCGGTGCACAAATGCTGCGCAGCTAGCGCCATTCGACGGCCAACACCGCGGTTCCTGGTGTGTCCGCTGTTCCGTGCGTGTGATCATTGCTTGTACAGCCCTCTCGCAGTGTCCGGAGCAAGTATGGTGGGTCTGACACACCGGTGTCAATGTGTTCTTTTTTCCATTTCCAGGAGTGTACAACCCAGATTAAGTATTGAGGTACCACGATAATGAATTCGAGACATCCTCATACACGGCCAATAATCCTTATGGTATTGTTCCACAGAACAAGAATGTTATCGGCCTTATGAAAGACGAGGCGAATGGATTACTGATTGTGGAGTTCGTAGGTCTGCAATCAAAAATGTATACATATTGCATACTGGAAGGTACTCAGAGGCAGACTAAGGATGTGCGTCATCGAGAGCCCTCTGTATCGAAGACCATTTGCTGTGCCTGTATATCAGTGTTCGTGGTGCTGCACCGCAGCCGCCGCAGGCTGGTATTCGACCGAGAGGACACAGGATACCTCATGACGATAAAATGTTCATTTGTGAAGATGTGATTGAAACTCTCCTGTACTCACACTACTTACTTGTAGTGAGAGAAGGGACAGGATACTCTGATTGGGTGGTAGGGAATAAGGTGTGTGTGTGGGGGGGGGGGGGGGGGGAGAGCGAGAGGGAGAGAGAGAGAGAGAGAGAGAGAGAGAGAGAGAGAGAATCTGTGTCTGCAGAGTAGTATGAACCTTTTATCATAGTGTAAATAATTGTGTGTTTCTCAATGTGTGTGTGTGTGTGTGTGTGTGTGTGTGTGTGTGTGTGTGTCATGGAAATATTTATGTACACACACACACACAAAGCATGAAACAAGGAAAAAATATGTATATATGTGTAAATAAATACGCACATCGCGTGTGAAAAAATATTAAAAAATTTAAAAATGTAAACATAAGCATAAACTAACAAAAAATATTTGTATATTTATTTATTCATACATAATGTATGTGTACTGTGTAAATATATGTATCTAAGTGCCATGTGTGTCATGGAAATAGAATAGTTTTTTTAAGTTTTGCCTGCTGCTAACTGTCCAAGATTTATTCGTTTCTAAGTTTATGCATTCCATCATAATTGCTGTTCAACCTATGCTACTGGGACTGTGGAATTTAGTTGTAGTAAAAAAATCTCTGCATTGGTTTTTAGTGTAGATACATTGCAAAAACATTCTTAGCCAATGTTATTGTCGTGGCGTGTGAGATAAAAGATGACGGTGTTTGGTTTGTGGGGCGCTCAACTGTGCAGTCATCAGCGCCCGTACGAAGTACTAAGATAAAAGAATCTCTGCATTGCAATATTTGATTCAAATTGCATCTCAAGAACTGAAATGAATCTCAAAAATCAAATTGTATCCATGTAAAATGAATAAAGGACAAAATTCGTTACCATTGTCTTTGTTGTAATTATTTACAAAAGAAACCTACCCCTATTGCATTATGTGCATATAAAGTATGTGCATCACACAAATGAGGTTAGTTTTTCTGAAGATGAGTGCTATTAAGGAGGTGAAGTTTAAGATGGAAGATAACAAAATATATAGCATCACCAATGTGTTGGCTGAATTTACAGTTATCAAAGATACGAAAAGGTTTCGTGGGAGTGGCGAAATCGAGAAAATAAAAAAGGCACGAGGGCTTTTTTATTTGTAATTACACATTTATTCCTCGAGAAATATGTAATAACGACGACGCAATGACGGGGGCGGTGGTGGAGGCTGTTTGCTACTGGGCAGTGCGAAACGACACTCAGCTGGTGCGAGTGTGGATATGCCATAATTATTTTCGGACGCTATACACCCATAAATGATAGAAATGTTATACTACTTGGACGTAAAGGTACTGTGGCTTATGTTGCAACATATCACCTGACATTTGTGGGAAGTGATCAGACTACTATTCATGTAAAAAAAATACGTATGTCTAGTTGTAAGGGGACGATTGATTTGACGTGCTGAACTGTGATTTCAGTGCATTGGGAAGTATATCCGACCATAAGGGGTGAGAAACTCATTTTGTAAAACCTGCATAATATAGCAATGCATGGGTTCAACTGGATCTGTTCTAGAGTACAAACAGGACGGGCACTATGGCTGTAACAAAAGTATACAAAGAACGTTCCCTCATCGGCTCTCCTAAGCAGATCCTCGTGCGTTCTCTGTTGCACTATCGACAACGATGTTTATTGCAGTACACCAACCCATATCGTTGATGTCTTTCCAACCCTTTCGTCCATGGGAATGCTGTTGATTATCACATGGCACCAGACTTCTGTGTTTTACACAACTTGTTGAAAGAGTCTTCGTGAGTTGCAGCACCTTCCAGAAGCGCTGACTGGAAGGCATAAACGACAAATAATTTCCTAAAAATGGAGAAAATTGAGACTCCTAGCCGGTGTGAGTGTGGGCATACCAGAAATTTTGTAGCGTGCTATACACGTATAAACGATAAGTACACTGCTTGTGTGAAATGTGTATATGTTGGGGTGTAAAGTTTCTGTAGCTTATGTTGTGACATGTGCAAAGAAAATGGCTTTGTCCGGTCGTAAGGGAGGTATAGATTCGACGTGGCGAATCGTGATTTCAGCACATCGATAGCCATAAGGGGGACGAAGGATTTTACGTGGAAAATCATGTCCAGTCACAAGAAGGGTATAGATATTGATATTCCTAGAGCCACAGTCATCAGGAGGAGGTATTTCTGATACTTTACTCATTGTCAGAAGTCACTAGGATCGTAATATTTAATTTCAATCACACTGATAAATACGTTGGTGGTGTCTTAGGACGTTTCTGGCTGGTGAGCGAGTGCATGGCAGAGGTAGCTAGTGACCGTAACGAATTGACATATCCTGTTTAAGGCGGGGGCCGTCGCTGAGCCACCTGAGCTGGATAGGCGTCGTACAAAAATGCAGCTGATCTAACCATGTCGCCCTCTACGGGGGTGTATAGCAAACCAATACTCAGTGTGCGTTAGGCTACCTTCGCGATCGTGTGTGTCTCGAGTATTTTTCGTAGATATTTGAGAAGATTCACTACGGGTGATTGTTTACGTTGGACAATTATTCCCTCCCACGTAAATTGATCGGTTGACTGCTTGTACTGCCGTTCTACACATTTTCAATCTTTATTTGGTTGAAAGAACATCGATTGCGATGTGTGTTGTTTGCATCTAGAACACATATCATTATAAGTATTAAAACCTTCGTATAAATACTCCGATCACAGCACAAGACATTACACTTATCCTCCGGTGAAAAAGCAACACGGTCCCTGGTCACGACTGTGTCACCTACAGCCACCTCAGAGAGTGCCCCTTCTCATTCCTAACTGTCCTTGCCGCTTTCTACTAAGTCATCCTCTCTACCAGCTTCTACCCCAACATGTGGTAGAGTTCCCGCATCCTCTTAGTCCTCAAACCCAACAAATCCCCTTCCATTGCCTCTTCCTATCGTCCCATCCGCCTCACCTCCATCTTCAGTAAGGTCTTCAAATCCATCCTCTCCTGTCGTATCCATCGCCACCTTAGTCAACACCACCTCCTCACCCTCACCCATTGTGGCTTCCGACCCTCCTTCTCCGCCAAAGACCAACTCCTTAATGTAGTCTACCTTCTCTCCCTCCAATTTAACTCCTGTCGCTCCACCAATTTTGTTTCTGTCGATCTCCAAAATGCCTACAACTGCATATGGCATCCCGGTCTCCTCTTTAAACTTCAAACCTACACCCTGCCTATCAATTTTGTCTGTCTGGTCGCTTCCTTCCTCTCACACTGTCCTTCCTATGGTCACCCTCCACGATACCAACTCCCGTACCTTCTATCCACTGCTGGCGTCCCCCAGGGCTCTGTCCTCTCCCCTCTCCTCTATCTCCTGTACACTGCAGATGTGCCCAAGCCACCCCCACCTGTTCGCTTCCTCCAGTATGCCGATGACGCCGCCTTCCTGACTCTCTATCCTACCCTTCAACAGTCCCAACACAACCTCCAAACCCAATTTGACCAGTTCAACACTTGGTGTAACCAGTGGTAACTTCGTATCAACCCCTCCAAAGTGCAGATAATCATCATAGACTGCATCACCCGCTCGCTCCTTCTGTCTCCTCTGTCATCCAGCTCACCCCCACCCTGAGATACCTTGGCCTCACCCTCGACCATCACCTTATCTGGATCCCTCATCTCCTGATCATTGAGCAGAAAGTCCATTCCCACCTCCGCCTCCTGAAACTCCTGTCTGGCCAGACATGGTGATTGCATCCATCCACCATCCTCCACACCTACAAATCCCTCATCTGTCCTATCCTCTGCTGTGCCAGCGTTGCCTGGATCTTCGACACCCCCCCCCTCCACTTTTATAAGGCTCTCCAAATCCTAGAATGTCATGCGTTCCTCCTTGCCATCCGTGTCTGCCTTCCTTCTCCACACGAATCCTGTATGGCCTCATCCCCTTCCCCCACCTCCTCCTTTCCCTCTGACATACATGCATCCTTTACACTATCTGCAGGCTTGATTGCCCCACCCCCTGGTTTCCTCCTTCCTCTCCACCCTCACCTGTTGCCGTGTATCTATCACTGTATCCCTCTCCCTCCCTGCCTCCACACCCTCCATCTCCACCATCAGGCCAATTTCCAGCACTTCCCCCTCCTGGATGTTGATCTTCCCCGTGAATCTACCCTGGCTTCCAACTGTAGCCTAGCCTTGTCGCCCCCCTCTCCTCCCCAGGCTCTCCCTTTTCCTCTCCCCTCCTTCTCCGAGAGCGGATTTTCCTCCTTCCCCCCTGAGTCTCTGCACACCCTCCTCGACTGTTTCCCTCCCACATCCTTCCCTCCCCGGCCCCCTACAGCTCGTCCCCCGCCCACCTCCCTCATCCCCCCCTCTAGCACCACCGTCCACCCTTCGATCCCTTCTCTCTCATCTCCATCCCACTGGCAGATCCCCTCAGTTTGTTCATCGTCATCGGTGTGTTACATCAGTGATGTGTTTGGTGCTGTTCTCCCATGATGTAGAGAGCTGTGATTTTATTCGTGTGCTGGACTTGTACATAGTGTTTCTGTCAGTGATAGTTATGCGCTACACCACCCATCGCTACTTTTATGCTCCGGCCGATCTTCCTCTTGTGTTTGTTTTAATCGTCACAGTGTGTGGTTTTTTATGTACAGTTTTTAGATTTTTATCACCATTTTTACAGTCAACCCTTTCTTACGCTATCTTCCATTATGTTTCCCCTTTTATATGTCTGTCCCGCTGTATTTCCTCCTTTATGTTGTTTTCAATGTCTCCGTCTTCTGTACGTACTGTCTGCCTCTTGCCTGAAGAGCGGCGCCTATGCTGCTGCCAGCCTGCCCCATATGGGGCATTGAAATACAATAAATAAAAAAAAACTTAGTTCGCTTTGTGATGTGCAAGGATGACCTCGAACGTGTTATATCATTGACATCGGTATTCGTTAAAAAATACGAATAGAACTACCAGTTTCTGCTATTTTCCAGTTTTCATGTAAGGATATTTACAGACGACATAAGTTCCCAGTTACTTAAAGGTTTGCAGCACGTCCCACATAATTACCCCCCTAAAGTTTCGGGTTTCTAGAGATATAATTTCCACTCTTTATCTTCGGAATTATACTTGCAAGAGATCGCAAGCACACTACTGTGTGGTTGATATCGAGAACAATTGCGTAAATGGTATGATATTCTGACAGAACATGTGAAAATACATGAAATTCCGAAAATTTTCTTATGCTACACAGTGATTTATGCATAAAAGTGTCATTAAAACATCGTGTTTTAGGCATGTAAAATTGGACGTTGCAGCTGATGTCGGTTTCGATATCGGTAAATTAATTCGCGATTACCGAAGCATTTCTCATCGACAGTGCTCAGAAAGTAAATTATCTTGTAATCCCAGCATCTGGAGATGATTGCAACTCGTTGCAGAAACCACGGCAGCAATCAGGTCAGACTGGAAATAGTACCATTAGCGAACGGCTTTGTGCCCAGTCTTATTACACCAGTTTGGAGAGTGGCCACTATCCGTAGAGGGCGCTCTGATCAGGCCAGCATGTGTGAGGGCAGTTGCCTCGTGAGTCGTGACCGCCGGCCACTGTGGAAAACCGACAGACCACGCGGGAAATACCTACTGCTGCAACTATATACAGTGCATGTGCTTATGTTTTCTGGGATCTATCTGTCTTCGCAGTGTATGCATGAGTGTCTGGTGGGCGATAGCTATTGCAGGATGCAGAAGTAATGATTTTGTATGTTGCAAGATACGAATTGTGTTTACTACATCGATATGGTATGGTGATACAATCGTTTGTGTTGATATAGTCTGGACAGAGATCGGTTTCACACCGAAAAAGTCAAACACTCCTCGACAATAGCAGAGCAGTGTAATAGACTAAGTGTCTTTGGCGATACTTTCTGTATTTCTTGATCTGTAGACCACTTCTGAGGGGTTTAATTGTCACTGCAATATGACTGCTGTATGTTTTACGATCGTAAAAATAGTTTGCCGCTGAAATTCTCGTAATTTTTCCATCTGCAGAAAGTGGCGGACAGTGTCCCCACACCGAACGTAGCAATTTGATGGGTAAATTCAGTATGAACCCATCAGAATGTTGTACTCACAGGAAGTTCCATGATGTCAGAGTGTAACAAAACGTCCTTTTTTGGAGGCATATGAGTCTCTACAGACTGGTTCAAACAAGATGGGGGACACAATGAGGTATTTGCAGGGAATTCTGTGACGTTAGAGAGTCAGGTGATATCTTCTTTGTTCAATTGTTGAGAGGAGAAGGAGATTAATGTTTAACGTCCCGTCGACAACGAGGTCATTAGAGACGGAGCGCAAGCTCGGGTGAGGGAAGGATGGGGAAGGAAATCGGCCGTGCCCTTTCAATGGAATCATCCCGGCATTTGCCTGAAGCGATTTAGGGAAATCACGGAATACCTAAATCAGGATGGCCGGAGACGGGATTGAACCGTCGTCCTCCATAATGCGAGTCCAGTGTGCTAACCACTGCGCCACCTCGCTCGGTAATTGTTGAGAGACAAGACCAGGCACATCAGCCTCCTCTGGTTCTGACAAGTGGAATGCTGTCGCATACCCACAATTGTAGCTTTAGAGCATCTTCAGACCAGCATTCGTAGGACATCGAAAATTTGCCCAAAATTCCAGCCATTTTCTCATTCGTAAGATAGCGCTTCAAATTCTGTTTGTGTGTTTTTTTTTCACATTACGTTGTGGGTTTCAAAATATGTCATCAACTTTTAGATATGTAATTGTTCTGATTTTCACATCTGTGCTTAGACACCAATGTGCTTCGAAAAGTGAGGGAAATGAACAATATGTGCCTTAACATCTGTCATCCCAGCAGCAAATATAAACTACATCCACTCAGCGTTTCGTTGCGTTATCCGAATAAAATAGAGCTGCTAATGTTCAAAAAATGACTTACTGCCTTGTCACCCACAAATTGTTTAAATAAACAGTATTCCATACACTACAGTCAGTTTCCTGACAAATTGTTTGTTGTTGTTGTGGTCTTCAGTCCTGAGACTGGTTTGATGCAGCTTTCCATGCTAATCTATCCTGTGCAAGCTCCTTCATCTCCCAGTACGTGCTGCAACCTACATCCTTCTGAATCTGCTTAGTGTATTCATCTCTTGGTCTCCCTCTACCATTTTTACCCTCCACACTGCCCTCCAGTACTAAATTGGTGGTCCCTTGATGCCTCAGAACATGTCCTACCAACCGATCCCTTCTTCTAATCAAGTTGTGCCACAAACTCCTCTTCTCCCCAATCTATTCAATATCTCCTCATTAGTTATGTGATCTACCCATCTAATCTTCAGCATTCTTCTGTAGCACCACATTTCGAAAGTTTCTATTCTCTTCTTGTCTAAACTATTTATCGTCAATGTTTCACTTCCATACATGGCTACACTCCATACAAATACTTTCAGAAACGACTTCCTGACACTTAAATCAATACTCGGTGTTAACAAATTTCTCTTCTTCAGAAACGCTTTCCTTGCCATTGCCAGTCTACATTTTATATCCGCTCTCCTTCGACCATCATCAGTTATTTTGCTCCCCAAATAGCAAAACTCCTTTACTACTTTAAGTGTCTCATTTCCTAATCTAATTCCCTCAGCATCACCCGACTTAATTCGACTAAATTCCATTATCCTCGTTTTGCTTTTGTTGATGTTCATCTTATATCCTCCTTTCAAGACACTGTCCATTCCGTTCAACTGCTCTTCCAAGTCCTTTGCTGTCTCTGACAGAATTACAATGTCATCGGCGAACCTCAAAGTTTTTATTTCTTCTCCATGGATTTTAATTCCTACTTCGAACTTTTCTTTTGTTTCCTTTACTGCTTGCTCAATATACAGATTGAATAACATCGGGGAGAGGCTACAACCCTGTCTCACTCCCTTCCCAATCACTGCTTCCCTTTCATGCCCCTCGACTCTTATAACTGCCATCTGGTTTCTGTACAAATTGCAAATAGCCTTTCGCTCCCTGTATTTTACCCCTGCCACCTTTAGAATTTGAAAGTGAGTATTCCAGTCAACATTGTCAAAAGCTTTCTCTAAGTCTACAAATGCTAGAAATGTAAGTTTGCCTTTCCTTAATCTTTGTTCTAAGATAAGTCGTAAGGTCAGTATTGCCTCACGTGTTCCGACATATCTACGGAATCCAAACTGATCTTCCCCGATGTCGGCTTCTCCCAGTTTTTCCATTCGTCTGTAAAGAATTCGCGTTAGTATTTTGCAGCTGTGACTTATTAAACTGATAGTTCGGTAATTTTCACATCTGTCAACACTTGCTTTATTTGGGATTAGAATTATTATATTCTTCTTGAAGTCTGAGGGCATTTCGCCTGTCTCGTACATCTTGCTCACCAGATGGTAGAGTTTTGTCAGGACTGGCTCTCCCAAGTCCAACAGTAGTTCCAATGGAATGTTGTCTAATCCCGGGGCCTTGTTTCGACTCAGGTCTTTCAGTGCTCTGTCACACTCTTCACGCAGTATCGTACCTCCCATTTTATCTTGATCTACATCCTCTTCCATTTCCATAATATTGTCCTCAAGTACATCGCCCTTGTATAGACCCCCTATATACTCCTTCCACCTTTCTGCTTTCCCCTCTTTGCTTAGAACTGGGTTTCCATTTGAGCTCTTGATATTCATACAAGTGGCTCTCTTTTCTCCAAAGGTCTCTTTAATTTTCCTGTAGGCTGTATCTATCTTACCCCTAGTGAGATAAGCCTCTACATCCTTACATTTGTCCTCTAGCCATGCCTGCTTAGCCATTTTGCACTTCCTGTCGATCTCATTTTTGAGACGTTTGTATTCCTTTTTGCCTGCTTCATTTACTGCGTTTTTATATTTTCTCTTTTCATCAATTAAATTCAATATTTCTTCTGTTACCCAAGGATTTCTACTAGCCCTCGTCTTTTTACCTATTTGATCCTCTGCTGCCTTCACTACTTCATCCCTCAGAGCTACCCATTCGTCTTCTACTGTATTTCTTTCCCCCATTCCTGTCAATTGTTCCCTTATGCTGTCCCTGAAACTCTGTACAACCTCTGGTTTATTCAGTTTATCCAGGTCCCATCTCCTTAAATTCCCACCTTTTTGCAACTTCTTCAGTTTTAATCTACAGTTCATAACCAATAGATTGTGGTCAGAGTCCACATCTGCCCCTGGAAATGTCCTACAATTTAAAACCTGGTTCCTTAGTCTCTGTCTTACCATTATATAATCTATCTGATACCTTTTAGTATCTCCAGGATTCTTCCATGTATACAACCTTCTTTTATGATTCTTGAACCAAGTGTTAGCTATGATTAAGTTATGCTCTGTGCAAAATTCTAACAGACGGCTTCCTCTTTCATTTCTTAGCCCCAATCCATATTCACCTACTATGTTTCCTTCTCTCCCTTTTCCTACTACCGAATTCCAGTCACCCATGACTATTAAATTTTCGTCTCCCTTCACTACCTGAATAATTGAGATAGTTGGCGTATAAACTTGTACTACTGTAGTAGGCATGGGCTTCGTGTCTATCTTGGCCACTATAATACGTTCACTATGCTGTTTGTAGTAACTTACCCGCACTCCTATTTTTTTATTCATTATTAAACCTACTCCTGCATTACCCCTATTTGATTTTGTATTTATAACCCTGTATTCACCTGACCAGAAGTCTTGTTCCTCCTGCCACCGAACTTCACTAATTCCCAATATATCTAACTTTAACCTATCCATTTCCCTTTTTAAATTTTCTAACCTACCTGCCCGATTAAGAGATCTGACATTCCACGCTCCGATCCCTAGAATGCGTTTTCTTTCTCCTGATGACGACTCCTCTTGAGTAGTCCCCGCCCGGAGATCCGAATGGGGGACTATTTTACCTTCGGAATATTTTACCCAAGAGGACGCCATCATCATTTAACCATACAGTAAAGCTGCATGCCCTCGGGAAAAATTACGGCTGTAGTTTCCCCTTGCTTTCAGCCGTTCACAGTACCACAACAGCAAGGCCGTTTTGGTTAATGTTACAAGGCCAGATCAGTCAATCATCCAGACTGTTGCCCCTGCAACTACTGAAAAGGCTGCTGCCCCTCTTCAGGAACCACACGTTTGTCTGGCCTCTCAACAGATACCCCTCCGTTGTGGTTGCACCTACGGTATGGCTATCTGTATCGTTGAGGCACGCAAGCCTCCCCACCAACGGCAAGGTCCATAGTTCATGGGGGAGGACAAATTGTTGAAAGGCTATGCGTGAAGCGTTCAGTGAATTCGAAAGTAGAATTCTATGTACCGACTTGACAGAAAATCCTAGGAAGTTCTGGTCTTAAGTTAAATCAGTAAGTGGCTCGAAACAGCATGTCCAGACACTCCGGGATGATGATGGCATTGAAACAGAGGATGACACGCGTAAAGCTGAAATACTAAACACCTTTTTCCAAAGCTGTTTCACAGAGGAAGACCGCACTGCAGTTCCTTCTCTAAATCCTCGCACAAACGAAAAAATGGCTGACATCGAAATAAGTGTCCAAGGAATAGAAAAGCAACTGGAATCACTCAACAGAGGGAAATCCACTGGACCTGACGGGATACCAATTCGATTCTACACAGAGTACGCGAAAGAACTTGCCCCCCTTCTAACAGCCGCAAGTCTCTAGAGGAACGGAAGGCTCAAAATGATTGGAAAAGAGCACAGGTAGTCCCAGTCTTCAAGAAGGGTCGTCGAACAGATGCGCTAAACTATAGACCTATATCTCTGCCATCGATCTGTTGTAGAATTTTAGAACATGTTTCTTGCTCGCGTATCATGTCGTTTTTGGAAACCCAGTATCTACTCTGTAGGAATCAACATGGATTCCGGAAACAGCAATCGTGTGAGACCCAACTCGCTTTATTTGTTCATGAGACCCAGAAAATATTAGATACAGGCTCCCAGGTAGATGCTATTTTCCTTGACTTCCGGAAGGCGTTCGATATAGTTCCGCACTGTCGCCTGATAAACAATGTAAGAGCCTACGGAATATCAGACCAGCTGTGTGGCTGGATTGAAGAGTTTTTAGCAAACAGAACACAGCATGTTGTTATCAATGGAGAGACGTCTACAGACGTTAAAGTAACCTCTGGCGTGCCACAGGGGAGTGTTATGGGACCATTGCTTTTCACAATGTATATAAATGACCTAGTAGATAGAGTCGGAAGTTCCATGCGGCTTTTCGCGGATGATGCTGTAATATACAGAGAAGTTGCAGCTTTAGAAGATTGTAGCGAAATGCAGGAAGATGTGCAGCGGATAGGCAGTTGGTGCAGGGAGTGGCAACTGTCCCTTAACATAGACAAATGTAATGTATTGCAAATACGTAGAAAGAAGGATCCTTTATTGTATGATTATATGATAGCGGAACAAACACTGGTAGCAGTTACTTCTGTAAAATATCTGGGAGTATGCGTGCGGAATGACTTGAAGTGGAATGATCATATAAAATTAATTGTTGGTAAGGCGGGTACCAGGTTGAGATTCATTCGGAGAGTCCTTAGAAAATGTAGTCCATCAACAAAGGAGGTGGCTTACAAAACACATACTTGAGTATTGCTCATCAGTGTGGGATCCGTACCAGGTCGGGTTGACAGAGGAGATAGAGAAGATCCAAAGAAGAGCGGCGCGTTTCGTCACAGAGTTATTTGGTAAGCGTGATAGCGTTACGGAGATGTTTAGCAAACTCAAGTGGCAGACTCTGCAAGAGGCGCTCTGCATCGCGGTGTAGCTTGCTGCCCAGGTTTCGAGAGGGTGCGTTTCTGGATGAGGTATCGAATATATTGCTTCCCCCTACTTATACCTCACGAGGAGATCACGAATGTAAAATTAGAGGTATTCGAACGCGCACGGAGGCTTTCAGACAGTCGTTCTTTCCGCGAACCATACGCGACCGGAAAAGAAAAGGGAGGTAATGACAGTGGCACGTAAAGTGCCCTCCGCCACACACCGTTGGGTGGCTGGCGGAGTATAAATGTAGATGTAGATGTAGATGAAAACGAATTTTACGTGCTACATTTAGCTCGACGTTAAGCAATCATATCTCGACAATAGATAAAGGTTACTGAATGAAAAAAAGTTTTCTTTTGACTTTATCCATTTATCTATCCTCGTGCAAAGTTTGAACCGATTCATACAAGTTTTAAGTATAGAAGTGGCACGCTTCAAAACCTCCCAGAAAAAGTGTTGCCGCTCGTAAAATTCAAACGAAGCAAGATTTTTTTTCAAATGGTTAAAACTTAGCTTATACGTTGGTCCGATACACTGGTGGACCAAATTTGAACAATTAGTCTTGATCCAGCACGCAGTTATTTACGAGTGAAATCCGAGCGAGGGTGAATGTTTTTGCACGTAAAATCCGAACGGTGCTCTCATACAAGTGAAGCCAATTGCTGAGAATTAACTTCAGCCCTACTAAAATATTTTGCTAAAGGAAATATTCGATTAGCACAGTTTGCCAGGCCGCTAGCTCCTGTTCACCGTTCAAAGCTTGTTTAACGTACTGGAACATAGCTACAGTGTGACAGATGGTCGAAGAGCTATATAAATGGCCGCTGTTCCGGGCTAAACCAAAAACATTTTATCCCATGCTTCTAGCTCAAATAGAAGCAGAAAGACCCCCGCCCCCCTTCACCATATCGCGCTTCTGCGTGCCGTTATTTCACACTTGTTTGTTACGCGACGTCAGAAGCGTTTTTCTGGTGCCTTCGCCTTTCCCAAACCCAAACTGATCGTCATCTACCAGAGCCTCAGTTTTCTTTTACATTCTTCTGCACTTTATTCTTATCAGCAGCTCGGATGTATGAGCTGTTCAACTGATTGTGTGATAGTTGTCGCACTTATCGGCCCTTGCTATTGCGACGTTACCTAATGGATATTCTGCTGAGTAGTTCCTCTAACCAGAATCCCGTACGAGCAAACTGAAACTTTAACTGCGGTTACTCCTACTTTAGATAATTGGTTTATGCACGACTCTGTTTAAAATGAATGGCTAGGTAATGTCGGGAGGTCAAGCCACCTACGTCTGCTTTCATGCTCAGCAGCAAAGTTGCTGTAAATTAAAAAATAAACAGAAACATTAACTAAAAGACGCATGCAGAATTAATAAACAGGGTCCTATTCTAACGTCAGTAATTGATGTAGACGACATCAGAGAATTCTGTTGAATAATATTTAATCAAGAAAATAAATCTCAGATATACGGAATGTGGTCCTAAGGCAACCAATTATAATACAGACATAAAATAACCTTATTAAATGGAGTAAAGTTGCGTTTAGAGCGTTACGAGAGTCGTAGCGACATCCCCAATAATCATCCAAAACTCATGAAAACTATGTCCATTTCGTGATCACAATACACGAAATGTTCACCAGCTCAAAATAATTCAGAGGTCAATATGGCAATTTACACAATAACACACGAGAGATAACGAGTAGAAACTCCAAGCTACCTATTCTCAGTTCCATACTGCAAGCGGAAAAAAGTAAAGTTCTGCACTAGAGCACATTCAGACCTCGCGAAATTTTGAGTCCCCTCAAAAGTTAAAGTTTTTTTAATGGCCGTTCACTGCCCAGAATCAGTCACCCACACGACTAAATCTTACATGATCCCTCAGGAAGGTCTCCCTTCTTCCAGCGCTAACGTAATAGAGTCTCAGCGTAACTTGGGCCAATCGCTCCCTTCAGTGCACCATTCTTAAGTGTCCGTCTCCACTTGAACCCAGCAGTGTTCGGCCACCGTCTGCTTCTACATTACCCTAAGACCATCCCCACCGAAAATACATCGTTCTTATATTCTATAGCTATGATTTAACTCAACTTGACCGACCGAGCGAGGTGGCGCAGTGGTTAGCACACTGGACTCGCGTTCGGGAGGACGACGGTTCAATCCCGTCTCCGGCCATCCTGATTTAGGTTTTCTGTGATTTCCCTAAATCGCTTCAGGCAAATGCCGGGATGGTTCCTTTGAAAGGGCACGGCCGATTTCCTTCCCCATCCTTCCCTAATCCGAGCTTGCGCTCCGTCTCTAATGACCTCGTTGTCGACGGGACGTTAAACACTAATATCCTCCTCCTCTCCTCCTCCTCAACTTGACCGCTTTCTGCACCATCTAATATATTACGACAATATTTGAATAAAGAAACGTTACAAACATTCGGTCACAGAACATTCAAAGTAAATATGAATGAGGTTTGTTGATAAATAAATAAGCTAGCATTCTTGCACAAGAGTGCTCGTATTAACTGTTAAATATTGTTTAAACAATTATTTACGTCTGCTTCATAGAAGCTTCTTTTCGCACCCTTTTCAATTGTTGTGTCAACTAACACGAGTGATGGACCACTTCCTAAATTAGCACTGTTTTGTATTATCGACTGTAATTATATTTAAGTAAAAATACTGACAATGTAGTAGCATATACCTTAAATAACTATGCAAGTACGAGAAAATAAAAAGTATTCATTCTGCATTCAGTTGATGTGTTGTTGTGGAGGATACGGTGTTTTGACAAACATTTGTGTAATGAAAAGGATACAAAAACGTAATAGTCAACAAATAAAACAGTTACTGATATGTGTCTTTCGGGGATGAGAGCTATAGTGCAATGCTATCACCTGAGACATCATTTGCTGAAACTACATGAAGATTTTAAAAGTTGTTACTTCTAAGGTTCGTTGTGATATTTAGTAGCTGTACATTATTGGCTTTTTTGGTTTTAAAGATATTGAAAATATAATTGTTTCAATGGATGAGCCTCATTTATCTGAGATCAATGCTGTATTCAGATTTGCTTTATTATGTAACTGTGAATTTCATTATAGATTTTCTAAGAGTTATAAGGAGCCCAGTTTCAGATTATCTGACACTCCGCCGTCTGTTCTTCTGCTACGTGAGTGACGGTAGCCCACATTCTCTACACCCGCTTTCTGCTAGGCCAGCAGCCTTTGTGCTCAGGCTGCTCCGGCTGGCCTGGCCACACCACTCTCTTGCCTCTCAGTCTGGCGGCTTAGCTACAGCCGTACAAAACAAATTTTCCTTACCTCCAAGCGATTCTAGGCACCCGAATAACTCACTTGCATATGCATAACATTACACTATCTTCGGAATTGTGTAGATGATATTTTTCGAAAAGTCTGATGGTACATCACCAGGCTCATATATTCTACATAGCAACTTGAATTTCATTTGGTTGCCACTTCACCCCCCCCCCACGTGACTGTAGAAATTACAATGGAATTTTATGCATCCTATCTGCCATATTTGATCTCAAGTCTTCCAGAACTCATTTACGTGTTGATTCTATCCCCTATGTCTTCCATATCGACTCCAGCTTCTTCCTCTGTCATCTCGTCAGACAAGTCCTCCCCCTCATAGAGGCCTTCAATGTACTTTTTCCCTCCATTCGCTCTCTTCTCTGAACTTAACAGTGAAACTCCCATTGCACTCTTAATGTTACCACCCTTACTTTTATTTCACCGAAGGTTATTTTGATGTTTCTTATACGCTGAGTCAGTTGTTCGGTCGATAATTTCTTTTTCAATTTCTTTTCATTTTCCTGCAGCATTTCGCCCTTGCATCCCTGCACCCCCTATTTATTTCATTCCTGATTGATTTACGTTGCTGTATTCCTGTCTTTCCCTGAGTATTTTCCTACTTTATTCTTTCGTCTATCGGGTAAAGAATTTCTTCTGCTACCCAATGTTTTTTTTTAACTTCCTTCTAACTATGTTAACCATGTTTGTCTGTCCAAAATTTATGATTATTCCTTTAAAGGTGTCCATTACTCTTAGACTGAACTGATTACTCTCGTATTTCTTATCACAGTATCCACACCCTTAGCGAACTTCAAATGTCATTATTCCTCAATACTTTGGTATCCGTCTTTCACCTACAATGATTCTCTTAAACTTCAGTCTACCCTTCATTATTACTAATGTGTAATCTGAACATACATCTGCTCCTGGGCTAGCCTTACAATCCAATATTTGGTTTCGAAATCTCTGTCCCACCATTATGTGATCCAGCTGGAATCTTCCCGTGTGTCTGGGTCTTTCCCAAGTATACGTTCCTCCTCCTCTTGTGAGTCTTGAACAGAGTATTCGCTATTAACATCCGAAATTTACTGCAGAACGCAATTAGTCTTTCTCCTCTCTCACTCCTACTGCCAAGCCCATATTATCCTGTAACTCTTTCTTCTATTATTTGCTCTTCAACCGCTTTCTAATATCCCATGATTATTAGATTTTCATCTCCCGTTACATACTGAATTACCCGTTCAATACCCTCGTATACTTTCTCCGTATCTTCATCTTCTGGTTGCGGTGGCAGCATGTATACCTGTTGTTGGTGTTGAATCTGATGAGAACAATCCTATTACTGAACTGTTTACAGTAGCTCACGGTATCCTCTACTTTTCTATTCAAAACGGACCCTACTCTCATTATACCATTTTATGCTGCTGTTGAATTATTCTACGTTCACCTGGCCGGAAATCCTTAGCTTCTTTCCATTTCACTTCACTGACACCCACTATATCTAGACTGAGCCTTTGCATCCCCCTTGTCGTAACCAGACATAGATCGCAACATACCAATTTAGTAGCTCACCCTAAGGTCAGACAGAAGTGATACGGGATCTTGAGGCCATCCGTCTCTTGGCAGACGAGTGGCTGTTTACAGGAGTGAAACGGCGACCGGGTCATTCTATGATTTTTTTTTCAGTTCGCTGTGTTTCGAGACAGTACATAAAAACTTGGATATCAGGCTAAAGGAGGTAAATATGGTGATGACAGTGAAATGAGGCTCTGGACTGACTTACTGCTCTGCTTTTATTGCTTCTTCACGTGTTTGCAACGAACATGCAGAAGAACACAGACACTAGTTCATGAAAACGTGGATGAGGCTTACTAGATTCTCCAATCAGTTGGCAGGAAAAGTGACCATCCAGGGCTATAACATTATTTGGATTCCATCATAAGTAATAATGTATGGTGCTACACACCACGAACCACGAAAGCCAGATTCCATTGCTTTAATCGAAACCTTAGGTTCAAGTACTCGTCACACTGTGACATACATACCAACGTACATGTAGACAAATGTACGATGGAAAACAATAACCGTAGCTCAAAGATACGTTCAGGCAAGCTTTGCGAGTCCTTGTTGGTGCACAAAGTTAACTGAGTCTGGCTGCTCACATACATGGCATCTGCTGTAGGATCGTTCCACCCCATCAGAGGCTGCTGTCGTTCGCTGGAACTCTTCAACTCTGCCAAACTGTAACTCGCTTGGCGTTTGAGGCTGTCCCTCTTTCTCTGTCCTGTCTCGCTGCTTGCTACTGCAGCCAGGGCTAGGCTAATAGAGTCAAAGTGACTGGGGTCGGCATGACCCGAGAACTGATCCCAGTGTCTCCCTCACCCATGTCTTTTGAATGCCTGTTCGTAAGACCCTCTTTAATCAGTTTTAAGATAGAAGTCATCTTATTCTTTCTCTTTCATATTTCAGAACAAATTAATTCTTTTTAACCACATGCTATAAAATTGAATGAACTGTTCCAATCAGTTCGTGTGCACTGCTATGAACTTCTTATTCATTAACTGGAGTACTACATTTGGTCCACGAGTTCTTATAACATGGAAAGGTCTCCGTGGTCTTATTAACTTCTGTGAGCGTCCTCTTCTCACACTTCCGTCGTGTAATAATAACTTGTCCCCTGTCTTAAATTCCTTGAGATTTTGTGTGCGATCTCAACACTCCTTATTCTTCTTTTCAGATTCCTTATTAAAACTCCTTGCCGTCTGACGCATATGGCGCATCCCTTCATTTAGTTCCGTTCATGATTGTCGTGGTTGTCTTGTACTTTGGCCGCATCTCACTGTAGGATCCTAGGGATGTTGCTGTCACCCAGAAAATGAGTCAAATGGGATGAACCTACTTGATGAATGCTGTGTAGTGTTATATACAAAAGTGCCAAAATGCATCTATTCATCCCAGTTTTCCTGCTTTGCTCCCACATAATGTCATAGATATTCTATTAATGTTCGATGCGTGTTTTCGAGTGCTCCATTCATTTGCGGATGGTATACACGAGACTGAATCTTCTTGATCTAGTACAAGACAAACGCTTACTTTACGATGTCATTTGGGAATTTTGTTCCTTGGTCACTCAATAATACTGACGGTATTCCGTAATTATACATTATTCTCTGTACTTAGAGTCGCAGTATTGTGTCAGCATCCTGTTGTGCTATAGGCTCCGCTACAATGGGATTCGTGAGGGCATCCTGAAGCGTTAGGCTGTATCTGTTCCTTTTCTCTGTTATCTGAAGCAGTCCGACTACGTCGATATCGAATACCTGGTTAGAGCTCCGTCAGGACTAAGGGCATCTGAGCCGTGCCAGCTTCCATCGATCAATTGATCACTAGATCGCGGTAGCGGGACATGATCTTTGGAGGTTCTCCGAGGGAGGAGCTTTGATCGGCACGAAGGCTGACAGTGAGAACTGGAAGGGGTACTTGTGGGGCGCGAAGCCGGTTTACCTTCGCCGTCTGGAGCTGATAGTAAGCGCCTTTTACAGACCACAGGCCTCATCCCGCGAAGACGGTATTTTTGGTTGGCTATGGTGGCGATGGGATTCTGGAAATTTGTCTGTACCGAGCGTGTGGAAACTCTAAGTGCCACTTCGTTCCCGATTCATCAGATATTTTGGTGCGACTCTTTTGTTAAACTGGAGTGCTGGGACTACATTCTCCTTCCCGGAAGGTCTGCTGTGTTTGCTGTTTATGGGGGTTCGCTCCGAAAGAACTGAAGTGTACCTTCCTAATATCGTGTAGGGCACTCACCTAAGAGGACGAGGGGGTGAAAATCTCTTTTGAACAGCACGTCGCAAGGCATGCCGGATATGCTCGATAATGTTCATGTCTGGGGAGTTTGGTGGCCAGAGGAAGTGTTTGAACTCAGAAATGTGTTCCTAGAGCCACTCTGTAGCAATTCTGGACGTGTGGTGTTTCGCATTGTCCTGCTCGAATTGCCTCAGTCCGTCGGAATGCACAATGGACATGAATGGATGCACGTGATCAGACATGATGCTTACGTATGTGTCACCTATCACAGTCGTATCTAGAAGTATGAGGTGTCCCATATCACTCCAACTGCACACGCCCCATACCATTACAGAGCCTCCACCAGCTTGAACAGTCCCCTGCCGACATGCAGGGTACATGAATTCATAAGGTTTTCTCCGTACCCATACACGTCCATCTGCTCGAAAAAATAGAAGTGAGACCCGTCCAACCAGGTAACATGTTTCCTGTAATCAACAGTCCAATGTC
This sequence comes from Schistocerca cancellata, assembly GCF_023864275.1. Classification (NCBI taxonomy): domain Eukaryota; kingdom Metazoa; phylum Arthropoda; class Insecta; order Orthoptera; family Acrididae; genus Schistocerca; species Schistocerca cancellata. The sequence continues at coordinate 752,605,835 of NC_064629.1, read as the reverse complement.
TGTGTTGGCGGGCCCAGGCGAGGCGTAAAGCTTTGTGTCGTGCTGTCATCGAGTGTACAAGAATGGGTCTTCGGCTCCGAAAGTTCATATCGATGATATTTCGTTGAATGGTTCGCATGCTGAGACTTGTTGATGGCCCAGCATTGAAAAGTGCAGCAATCTGCGGAAGGGTTGCACTTGTCACGTTCAACGATTATCTTCAGTCATCGTTGGTCCCGTTCTTGCAGGATCATTTTCTGGCCGCAGCGATGTCGGAGATTTGTTATTTTACGGGATTCCTGATATTCACAGTGCACTTGTGAAATGGTCGTACGGGAAGGTCCGCACTTCATCGCTACCTCGGAGTTGCTGCAGCCCATCGCTCCTGCGCCGAGTATAACATCACGTTCAAACTCACTTAAATCTTGATAACCTGCCATTGTAACAGCAGTAACCGATCTAACAGCTGCTCCAGACACTTGTTGTCTTACATAGGCGTTGCCTATCACAGTGCCGTATTCTGCCTGTTTACATATCTCTGTATTTGAATACGCATGCCTATACGAGTTTCTTTGGCCTTTCAGTGTATTATGAAATACGAGTCACCAAATGACGTGACGCATTGCTTATCGCCGGTGAAGAAACAATACTGCGTAAGTAGCAAAACACGTATTCTAGAAGAGTGACTAAGAACTGTCTAGAATAGCTGATACTTTCCACAAGGACAAAAATTAGCATTGTTCCACTACAATGATATTCCGAGTCGTAACAAAAAGTGAAACGAAGAAAATACTCTTTAGAAAGCATAATTACGGCAGATACGCAGAACTGTCTCGGTACTTATGGAAGTGGAACAGTATTTAGGCGACATTGCTTTCTCAGTCTCCTGTACGACATACCGCTTTTACACGGTTTTTGGTGCTGAGAAAACAGCACCACCATCGTTTCGGAAAGACTTTATTGAAAGACTTGATAAAAACTTCAAATATATACAGCGGTTCACATAGGTCTGAAGTCTGTAGATTTCTTAAAGAAAAAACAGCCAAACAAAGAACTACACCGCACTGTCACTCCTGAAACAGTAATGTCCAAGATGATGATCATTCGTAAAGAATATTGTCATAATAGCAGTGAGAATCCTTAGGAACAACGGTTTTAAGTTTTTGTAAATGATCCCATTTGGCTTTCCCGTATTTAAGTCTTTCTTGTAGAGTTTCGGGAAGCAAGCTTTTCTAGGAATTTTTCTCGGACGTCTTGGTATTTCTTTTTTCGTTGAAAGTGCACTGGTAGTAAATAACAACTTTTGGACGGTACTGTGTCGCCCTCAGGTCCGTAACTGTCGGCTCATTCTTTGCAGCTCTTCCAGGCCTAACTGAATCATGCAGCCACAAACTTCTCTCTGCATAGTTAATGAAAATGGAGTAATCTAGGTAATGGACTTCGTAAAATGATGGCTTTCTTCTCGCCTCTTAGATATCAAAGCATATTACCTAGGAAGTGTAACTTCACGTCTTTTGAGACTGCACTCTATGGAATTCTGAACTGAGTCCCATTCCATCTGAGTATGATCTCTCTCCAAAAACTTTTGCGTAATCGATACTTCTGAATCAATTTCCAATCTTAAAAGAGCGTTTGATAATATAACGTTTCTGCTCTGATATGTGCAGCTGTCAGAATACGAATGACTGGGACAGAATTTTCCTTAACCGTTTTGAATAGAGAAAAACTTGATGCAACCATTTCACCTTGCGTTTCATCGAGTCAGTAACACACTGCGTCATGATTTTCTAAATTCTACATTGTGAAGTTATGGACAGCCAGTTCTGTTTTATAATAAATTGTACTTGCCTATAAAAGTGTCGCTACTTTCACGGACTGCAAGTTCATAGTGTAGACTGTGCAGAATTCGCGCTGGGCACCTTTCTTATCTAGATCTTTCTGTAATCTTGCCTGCTCCTTCCGTTGTATGTGCTGCTTCCCCATGTCTTCACTCATGTTTTCTAGCCTGTAACTGCAGCACAAGTCGCACTGGTCTTTCTTGGAGAAAATAAGCTAAGGTTAGCCGCTTCGGAAGTAAAGTTAAAGGTGGCCCGACTTAACGGTGAAACCTGTTCCTTACTACATTATTCGGCATAGAGTCCATGCAGCTTTACTATGTACAGTAGGCTCAAGATACGGCTTGGAGGAGGAATTCCTGCAAGAATATGTTGGCAGTTTAGGAAGAGTGTCCAGGAATTCTTTTATGAAGTGTTTCTCATCTTTCTTCTTCGTTTGTTTTATTTGGGAACGTGACGATTCTGGATCAGGGCTCATCCCATGTGTGGAATTAGCCAACCAATATCTCACTGTCCATTCTTTAATGCCAAGACTACTGAGAGGCTTTTTTTGCATACTTGATGTTTTCCTGTATCATTTCTCAGATAATAAACATGCGTGCCTTTTCTCCTGGATTTACCAGTGACCTTCCCTGGACGTTTGATTGGAATTATGTCCACAAAATCATGTAAATCTTCCTCTGAACCCATGACACCATTTCTTACAAAGTGTTAAAAACTGCCTGCCTGTCACCAGCAAAAATTTATGACACTTCCTTTGAACGGATTTCTGACACAGCTTTGAAGTACACATCGGACCTCATTTACGTGCCTCTCTTGGTCTATTATGAGTAATTTTGCCACATCACCTTCTTTTATATCCAATATTTACATGTCCGCGAAACCTCAGAGTTTTGTTGGCGTTTTTCAACCAATCTTCAGGACTGGTTTTAGACTTCCTTTCCCTGCAACTGCTTAAGTCACAACTAAATTCTTGGCCTCCACCTTCAACATCCTTGCTTCCGTCAACTTCCGATAACTTGTCTGAATGGTCTGATAAAAAGTCAGCACTATTGTGTAGCAATAAATCTGAAGTACTGTCGTCTCCAATGGCAGCTATGACTGCTGTATCATTTTGAGCTTTTTTGGATGCAGTGAGCGACGTTTCTAGAAAAGAAACGTTTGAAAAATTAATTTAAGAACACCAAAGTTGAATTTCAGATTCATGTCTTCATGATAACGACGATTACAATATCATTAATAACACTAATAGTGACAATAAAATTTACCTGTGTCATTAGATGGGTACCTTCACTGTTAGTACTGTTCTTGCCTGTTGTTCGTTCTGGGAACCTATAATAAAGTGGGTATTCAAAACATATTTAGCAGAAAGGACCAAAGCGCACAATAAGTGAAGTGTGGCATTACAATAAAACAGCTGTGATACTATCAAATTTTAGAGTTTAAGCGGACTGCTGTTACTGTGACGTAAATAAAAAACAATTTTCTTACCACTGTGAATTACTCTCGAGAAGGATTCTCCACTTTGATACGCTAACTTCAGCTAAGAAACAATTTCTCCCCCAGTAAAGAGATCATCCTGTAATACGCTGTCCATTTTCATATACTAGAGGCAGAACCAGGAACCATTTTCGAACATTGGAAGGTACGTAGTAAGCAATAACAGTGTGCTGCGGCTGCCCGCCGCGCTTTTGCAATTACGCGATATTGTTTACTACATCCAAACCAATCCAGTTACTCAGTATTTCATTCTTTCGCACTCGCGCGGTATTTCCATCGCTGTGTCTTATACGCGGTATTGATTTAGTTCACTTTATATGTAGATAATTAAAACAATCGGCATTCTGGCGGTATGAGTAGATGCGCCGAGAGTCATGGATATGAGCTGACTGAAAAACGCAACATCCATATTCTGTCAGTTACGCGGTATTGTTTCTTCACCGGCGTTATGTTGCCACTGTTGTTACCAAAGTTGCTGCAATCGTTTAAGAAATTATATTTAAAAGCCAATTGAAAAACTTTCTAAACGTTAAGATTTTGATTATTAATGCAGCTTGGCTGAATTCAGATACCTGTTAATGTCCGACAAATTGCTTATTTTTAATTGTTTAGAAGCCCTTTTGCTGACGTCAATTGCCAATCTCATTTCCTCGTTAATTTAGACAAATTGTTTAATTTCTTATTTGTTTTTAAAAGCTACTTTACTAACGTCATAAGTTGTTGACTTTTATTGAAACAAAAGATTATGCATGTTTTAAACTGTGAGCGCTGCTTTCTTGCCTTCTGGCACGGCCCTACCGCTCAACAGCGTATTAAGCTGCTTTAGGGTAATTAAACCTTGCTCTGCGTAATCTTGTTCTGCTGACAACTCTCGCAACTTCGGATGTACCCTTGTGTTTCTTCATACTGTGGGGCGGCGGGTGGAATTTAATTGTTAATAAAATGTAGAGTGTAATGTAGAAAAGATGCATTTCCCGGCCGATGCACCATATGTGGGGCGGCGGGTGGAATTTAATTGTTAATATATGTATAATGTAAAGTAGAAAAGATGCATTTCCCGGCCGATGCACCATATGTGGGGCGGCGGGAGGAATTTAATTGTTAATATAAATAGAATGTTGTGTAGAAAAGATGAATTTCCCGGCCGATTAACCATATGTGGGGCGGCGGGTGAAATTAATTGTATAAAAATGTTCCTATTATTTATGCAGTCTTTTGCCATCCTCAACACTGGCTCCCTAACTACAATATTGGCAACAAGAAAGTGATTAGCAAAACGTGAAGCCTGTAATTAGAATTCCTAGTGCCCACTTCATCTGAGAAATACACTTATAGCTACAGCTTATAGCTCTGAGGAATTAGGAGATTGTCTGGGATTCATAATCAAAAACGATTCTCTATGAAAGGTTCACTATATTCTGAAAGTCACAGACCAAAAAGTATCCACACAATCCAACTACCAGAGCAGTTCAGAGTCTAATGCGCTGATGCAACTATAACTGTTCAAATTAAATGTTTAAGTGAATGCTCGAAATAATTTGATGATAATGTTCATCAAACGCCACGCTAAATAGTGGTAGAATGTCTGTCCCGCGATGGCACGTGAAAATACGACATACGCAAACTGAAGATAGATCATTAAAGTCATCTCAGAATTTACACTTCACTCGAAAACGATTTCATGGTTACGCGTATCCCGAGTAACTTATTACGGCATCCGAGGCTGTTTATAGCAATGATACCGACGCGACGCGACTCCCGGCACAGGTGGTGTGCTATTCAGCGTCTGGAGGGAACTGGGGCTTTCTTCTCTCGTGCAGCGTTCTTATGTATATATAAAGTCGCGGTGCGGACGGCTAAGGGAACGCCTGATCAATTCCGCTCTACCGACTAGCCGCTGGACTAGTAATGCACCACTTTAAGTTACTGAATAAATCATCGCTTCCTTTGCTGATGGCCGATGAAGCTCTCAATTTAAATGTGCATTCAGCACACAGGTAAGTAATCATAATAAAAGTCTGACGTGGCGAAGTCAAATATTTTGGGCGAGAGAATTAATTTAATTACACTACACGCAGTAGACGAGCTCTGAACTTGCCCTTTGGAGATACGCTACTGCTATAGTTTTATAGTTATTCAATTGAAACTTCTCACATCTTTGTGATTATAGTGGATCTCTCCCTTCTACTTAAATTTAAACATCCTAGCCTTATTTATTCGCCTACTTAATCTATCTTGCTTCCTTAATTTCTAAGACAAAAACCAGAAAATCATGAATTTCAACTAAAATTTTAATTTGTGAGATCCAGAATACTGTTTCTACTAAATTATTATGCAAAAGGAATCCAAATATAATTTTTTAAGTTCTAGCTCTTTTCTGTTGTGCCAATGATTTTTGCAGAAAAACGTCCAAATTTCGAAAATGGTTAAAATTATTGAACTGACGTTCAACACATATTGATTTAGTATTACTCCTGACATGCTAGAAACGTTTCAGGTTATTTACTCGATTTTTAAAGTATTGCGCAACATTTATGACGTCAGAGCTAGTTACAGCGGACTAGGCTGGCAGAAAATGGAAAGACTGATGTGAATTTTATACGGCGTGAGTAGGCTGCTTCCCTACATCACCCTCTACTTAATTTTTTTTAATGTACTTGGGAAAGAAAAAAAAATTTAATCACAAAAGGGAAGCAAGATTACAGGTTAACTCCCTATGAAAAATTAAAATTTAAATGTAAACATATATAAATATTAAAAGAAAACTGATTACCTACTTCAATTATTTAAATACTAGTATGTTCACTGCCTCTTAAGCAACATTCTCACTCAAAATTTAAGCAACATCAATGAAACACTTCGGCATACATATTGCCTTAGACAAACAAACACATAAAATATGTAAAATTATGAAAATCTTAAATCCATTAAATACATTTTTACATACACAAATTCAAAGAAAAAAACACCGTTATTCATGATACATAAACAGATAATTATATCTTAGCAGTCTTTTCTAAACCTGAAAGAAAATTTCACAATTCATGACAATTTCATTTTTACACACGTGGTTGTAGCCGCTTTGGCTGGCGTTCTACACTTCCATTCACAAGGGTAGAGGGGGGGGGGGGGGGAAGTTGCTATGGTATGCGTCCTTCACGTTCACTCTAAATTACATGGGGAAAGGGGAGGGGTCACTATGAGTTGTGTCCAAGTCACTCCACGCTTTCACGCAGCTACCAGGCTGCCATTACCTGGTTTGTCCTGTAGAACAAACAAAAAGAGTGCCTCAGACTCTGTTCACTTAATATCTAAGGGTGGGCCACAATGAAATGGGGATATATACATTTTATCTTTCAATATGTTACTGGAACAAAGTTAACAGTACTTTTTCAATTTTACTCTCGCGGTTACTTAACTGTCATAAAATCGATAAACAAATGGCTCAAAACGCCGTTAGTCACGTATTAGAGAAAATTTATGCTCAAGGCATACAATCATAAATCCTATTTAATTTCAATTTATTATTTCTGGGCCGGAACACTGAACCAATGCTCGGTACATTCTTGATACATTTGTATTTTATTTACTTAGCTGACTCGTCTTCGGTTACCTTATTCTTAGAGATAGTATGAGTATATTTGATTAGTAGTTGTCTTCTCAGCTTCTTTGTACATGTGAGTAACTTGTGGTAATAGTATAGTTCTGAGTGTTCAAAACACACTACGTTTAGTTGACTACTAAATCCATTTATTGGTCCTCTGCTGCTGTGTCAGTTCCACATCTGCAATTATGTACTTACTTCATCGAAGCTATAAATAATGTTTCACGTCTGCCATTATGTACTTACTTACTTTGCTAATGTATGAACTTCAGTAATACTCACTCCATTAAAATTTAAAGCACAGGATATCACATTTATTTCATATCTATAGTGTATTGTAGCTGATCAGTTTGCTCACGTTGCAATCCATTTCCACTCGATCGGACGCTGAAACCACAGGTAGTCTCTCTCGACCTACCACTAAAGTGCATTAAGTAATTATGGAAGAGCGTAATGCTGAATTCCTTAAACCTATAGGACACCATGAGCTGCTCTGTCTCATCTAACTTAAGGATACCTATGGTCGCATTCACGCCTCCAACTCATAGCCTCAATACATGTAGGTGTGTCCTGTCACACACTACACTAAATAACGGCCAGCTCCAACCTTATAAATATTTCAAAGACGTGTCCTTCACGTCTCAACCACAAACACTGTTCAATTCTATTACACTGTCATTCCTTGCTACACAAGATGAGTTTATTCTTACAACTTATCTGCATTTTTCATAACACTAAGCAATCTCTTTTACTATTAATTAGTTAGCTCTACAGCATATAATAGGTTTCACTGTCACTTCAGATCATGCTTGTACACGAATTTGTATATCTTTTTAAATTACTGTTGGTGGACCATTTCCAATAAAACAACAACTTTGTACTTACAATATTAACAGGGTTCTATACATACTTGTTACTCAAATACATTTGTATCTTAATTACGTCATACTTCTCCATTGTTTATGTCACTGTTAGGTTTGTCATATTAGGTATTTTCTTCACTAATCGGTGGATAGAATGGTTACAGAACTCATGGCTTGATAGCCATGACGGAAAATTTTTGTATTGCAAAGTAGGAGTCGAAATTATGGTAGAGAGGAAAGATGAAGAATGAGTGAGACCTGAAAAGGAAAGAAGATCTCACACAGCTGGGACTGCACAGCTGCCACACTGTGTAAAGGTTACAGAACAACCTCCTCCCTACAGAAATCATTAGTTTCAGAAAATTTTCGTATTGGAAAGAAGGGGTCGAAATTTTTGTAGATAGAAAAGATGAAGAATGAGTGAGACCTGAAATGGGAAAGAAGATCTCACACAGCTGGGACTGCACAGCTGCCACACTGTGTGGAGGTTAAAGAACAACCTCCTCCCTACAGAATTCATTCATAACCTTTGACCACTCCAGGTCGATTTGAAATTACCTTATGGTGCCTTTTTAAAACCTGTCTCAGTTCTTCCTTTTGATTAGCTGAAATTTTATCGATTTCCTGCAGTTTAGCTTCTATTTTGTCCAAAATAATTGCTTTTTCTTCTTCTGTGTTTAGCTTACTTTTACTAAGATTAACACCTTCGTCCCAATATCTCCTATTTTTCAGAACTCGTATAGGCAGTTCCCAAGATTCATCATTAGTTACTACATGTTTATCAATAAGAGGTACCGTAATTACTCCGGTTATTGGCAAGACCATTTTTAACTGGCTTCTTTCAAAGTCAATAACACTCCGATATTTCGACAAGAAATCTATGCCAATTAAAACCTCAATACTGAGATTGTTTACAATTAAGCATGGATGATCAATTAAATTACCATTAATGTTAAAGGGCAGCAAAGCTTCTTGCTTTACCGTTTTTGACACCTTGCCAGTAGCACCAATTATTCTTAGTCCTGATACCCTCATTACTGTAAGCTTGTCTTTACCAGGTAATGCATCAAAGAAGGACTGAGATATCGCACTCACCTCACTTCCACTGTCTAAGAGACAACGTACATTAATACCCAACATATTCACTATTATTATAGGGTGGCTTATTCTAGTTTGTACAGGTGGTTCCTCAATCTCATCCAATAGTTCCTTTTGGATTTGTCTCCAACTAAAGTGATTGACATCTGTCTTCATTACATTTAGGTCAAAGTGTGTAGGGGTTTCCTGAACTACATTTTCAGCTGCCTTTTCCAGTCGGTCTATTAATTTCAAATCGAAACACCGCACGACTTCACTACATTTAGTTTGCTGAACATGACCCAAATTACTGTAGTCTGAGCGATTCTGCGCCTCCAGACCGGGCATAACACTAGTTACAGCTATACCACTTTCACTATTATCGTCGGGTTCCTTCTCAAGTGACAACTGGTCACAGCTACTGGGTTCATCGACCCCCAACAGCCTATCCTCTACATTCTCACTTACCTCCTGTCCTAAATCTATTAGTACAATATCAACATCCTGCACAGGCACTTTAGATAAGAGTACATCATCCTCATCGTAAATATAAGCATGAATTTCTTCTGCTTCTTCACCTGACAATTCAGTAACTTGTAGCACTTCCCTACCGTTACACTGCTGCGCCTTCTCTTTCTCTTCCCACTTACAAAGCGTCTCTAACACGGTATCTATCAAATACTGTGAGTGATCTAATATTTCTGCTGTATCCTTAGATGCTACCGACCCCTCATCCATATGTTCAGTCTGAGTATTCTGATCTGTCTTACCTATTACTGTAACTACTGGCTTAGGAAAAATAACCGCCTGGTGAGCGCCAGTGTCCTCATAGACGGGAACTAGTTTTTCTGCCTCGGCCTACTGCTGTTTCCTTTATTTCCATTATAGTTAACTGGCACAGCATTGCTTTCCGCACTGTTGTTCACCCGCATAATTTTGTTCGGAACAATATTACTATCATTTGGATGCCATTGTTGGTTCTGATAATTATTTCTCCAATTCCTACCTCTCTTAGGATGGCGAACACCTACTGTTCTGATGTTTACATTGCCATTCTGCTCGTTCTTAAAATTACTACTAGTGTTATTAGCATTTCTGTTATTTCGTGCTTCTTCCTCATTGGCAGCCACACGCTCTACGCGTTCCAAATATTCAATTAAATGATCCACGTTGTCTCTAGGGGCGGATATAATTCTAGTTTGCCAATACCATGGCAGTTTGGCCTCAAGACCTAGTATTATCATTACAGGTTTTAGCTTTTCGGCCAAATGTGACGAACGTGAGATCCATGATCTAGCAAACTCTTTAATAGATTCCTTGCCTGCATTGAAGCGTTTTCCACTCAAAATTCTCTCAACACTTCATTTTGTTTATTACTAGACTAATACTCATTAATGAAAGCTGTTTTAAATTCCGCTAGTGTTTTACACTTCAACATAACATCAGCTGACCAACGCATGGCGTCACCTGCTAAATGACTTCTAATAAATAAGATTTTCTCTCGTTCAGACCAAGTTGGTGGAATCACATCTTCAAATCGTTCCAGAAATCTAGTGGGTGGATATTTTTATCTGGATCTAACCGCAAGAACTGCCGACACCCGATAAAAGCGGCGTTTGCAGCTACAATTTGTTGCGTACTACCATTACCAGAAGTTACTGAAGCTACTTTACTCTCAATTTTAGCAATGTTAGTACAAATATTTTCTACTCTCATTTCAACATTATCTACCGTTTGCACAATATGAGTAGTATCAGTTTTGATTGCATCTACTTCTGCTTGACATATGTTTACTTTTATATTAACATCTTTAAACCTATCTGAACACAGTTCAGATTCCGCCTCGATCTTTTCTGTTAACTTGTGCTCCAGCTTCGCATCTTCCATTTGGAAGTCTTTGCGAACCTCAGCCACTTCGGATTTTACTGTTTTATACATTTCAGAAAATTGTTGAGCAACCTTTTTCTTAATATCCTCATGATTGTAATCAATTTTATAATTCAAACTGTCCAGATCCTCTTTCAACTTATTGCAACCAGCCTTGAAGGTATCGTCCATTACCACCAATCGTTTATTAAAATTAGTTTGGCTGGCCACAATCCTGTTATTTACCTCAATTATATTAGATTTTAATTCAGCATTACTGCTTTTGACCTGAGTTATTTCAGACTTTAATTCAGCTGTCATTCTAGCATTACTGGCTGACAATTTTGCATTACTGGCAGCTATTGCTTGTAATATAACATTTAAATCAATAGCCCCAGTATCTTTGGGTTGCTCACTAGCTGGCTTTTTATCACACCCAGGTGACGAAAAACTAGCTCCAACACCAGAATCATCAAAACTAAATGAAACTTCTGATTGATCAGTCATATCTAACTTCTCCTTCTTAAACTCTACCATCTCTGATGACTGTTTCATTTTTAATTCATCAGAGAATTTACCATCCAATAAATTAACAATTTCTGATTTATGCTTTACTACAGGGGTCTCTATTATTATTGAATCATTTCCCCTTTTCACACTACTGTCAGGAGACAATACTTCATATTTCACTTTAACAATACTATTTTCATGCATATTTACACTTGAACCGTTGTCTGGATTTACAGTTCCCTCAACAGACCTAGGTTCTGATTTAAGTTTAACCTCAGTTTCTTTTTGCGGTTCCATCGCCGACAGTCTTTTAGTGCAGGTTAGTAAAATTTTTAACAGCTTTTCACTTAACTTAGTTCCTTCTGCACGACGTATGGCGTTGCCGGCGTGGCGTACCAGGATTACTAATGCTATGCGGCGCGTTGAACTGCAGACGGCTCTTCGACGGCTGCTGTGTGTTTGCATGGCCCGCAACTGCAGGCGCGGCTCCGGTTGCTCCGGCGGACAACTGCGGTGAGGCGAAACTGGCTTCTCGCGATGCCGGCAGCGCCGCTAGACTCAGTGCCAGCTCTGTCAATCCAGATGCGTTGTCAATCCAATTGCGTTGTCCACATACACACGTAACACTATCACTGTTCTATTACTCAGTTGCGTGTCGCATTTCACTCCCGAATCCAAATATTTAAAATCACTTTCACTTTCACTCACTTTCTTTCCCGGCCGATTAGCAACATATGTGGGGCGGCGGGTGGAATTTAATTGTTAATAAAATGTAGAGTGTAACGTAGAAAACATGCATTTCCCGGCCGATGCACCATATGTGGGGCGGCGGGAGGAATTTAATTGTTAATACAAATAGAATGTTGTGTAGAAAAGATGAATTTCCCGGCCGATTAACCATATGTGGGGCGGCGGGTGAAATTAATTGTATAAAAATGTTCCTATTATTTATGCAGTCTTTTGCCATCCTCAACACTGGCTCCCTAACTACAGTATTGGCAACCAGAAAGTGATTAGCAAAACGTGAAGCCTGTAATTAGAATTCCTAGTGCCCACTTCATCTGAGAAATACACTTACAGCTACAGCTTATAGCTCTGAGGAATTAGGAGATTGTCTGGGATTCATAATCAAAAACGATTCTCTATAAAAGGTTCACTATATTCTGAAAGTCACAGACCAAAAAGTATCCACACAATCCAACTACCAGAGCAGTTCAGAGTCTAATGCGCTGATGCAACTATAACTGTTCAAATTAAATGTTTAAGTGAATGCTCGAAATAATTTGATGATAATGTTCATCAAACGCCACGCTAAATAATGGTAGAATGTCTGTCCCGCGACGGCACGTGAAAATACGACATACGCAAACTGAAGATAGATCATTAAAGTCATCTCAGAATTTACACTTCACTCGAAAACGATTTCATGGTTACGCGTATCCCGAGTAACTTATTACGGCATCCGAGGCTGTTTATAGCAATGATACCGACGCGACGCGACTCCCGGCACAGGTGGTGTGCTATTCAGCGTCTGGAGGGAACTGGGGCTTTCTTCTCTCGTGCAGCGTTCTTATGTATATATAAAGTCGCGGTGCGGACGGCTAAGGGAACGCCTGATCAATTCCGCTCTACCGACTAGCCGCTGGACTAGTAATGCACCACTTTAAGTTACTGAATAAATCATCGCTTCCTTTGCTGATGGCCGATGAAGCTCTCAATTTAAATGTGCATTCAGCACACAGGTAAGTAATCATAATAAAAGTCTGACGTGGCGAAGTCAAATATTTTGGGCGAGAGAATTAATTTAATTACACTACACGCAGTAGACGAGCTCTGAACTTGCCCTTTGGAGATACGCTACTGCTATAGTTTTATAGTTATTCAATTGAAACTTCTCACATCTTTGTGATTATAGTGGATCTCTCCCTTCTACTTAAATTTAAACATCCTAGCCTTATTTATTCGCCTACTTAATCTATCTTGCTTCCTTAATTTCTAAGACAAAAACCAGAAAATCATGCATTTCAACTAAAATTTTAATTTGTGAGATCCAGAATACTGTTTCTACTAAATTATTATGCAAAAGGAATCCAAATACACTCCTGGAAATGGAAAAAAGAACACATTGACACCGGTGTGTCAGACCCACCATACTTGCTCCGGACACTGCGAGAGGGCTGTACAAGCAATGATCACATGCACGGCTCAGCGGACACACCAGGAACCGCGGTGTTGGCCGTCGAATGGCGCTAGCTGCGCAGCATTTGTGCACCGCCGCCGTCAGTGTCAGCCAGTTTGCCGTGGCATACGGAGCTCCATTGCAGTCTTTAACACTGGTAGCATGCCGCGACAGTGTGGACGTGAACCATATGTGCAGTTGATGGACTTTGAGCGAGGGCGTATAGTGGGCATGCAGGAGGCCGGGTGGACGTACCGCCGAATTGCTCAACACGTGGGGCGTGAGGTCTCCACAGTACATCGATGTTGTCGCCAGTGGTCGGCGGAAGGTGCACGTGCCCGTCGACCTGGGACCGGACCGCAGCGACGCACGGATGCACGCCAAGACCATAGGATCCTACGCAGTGCCGTAGGGGACCGCACCGCCACATCCCAGCAAATTAGGGACACTGTTGCTCCTGGGGTATCGGCGAGGACCATTCGCAACCGTCTCCATGAAGCTGGGCTACGGTCCCGCACACCGTTAGGCCGTCTTCCGCTCACGCCCCAACATCGTGCAGCCCGCCTCCAGTGGTGTCGCGACAGGCGTGAATGGAGGGACGAATGGAGACGTGTCGTCTTCAGCGATGAGAGTCGCTTCTGCCTTGGTGCCAATGATGGTCGTATGCGTGTTTGGCGCCGTGCAGGTGAGCGCCACAATCAGGACTGCATACGACCGAGGCACACAGGGCCAACACCCGGCATCATGGTGTGGGGAGCGATCTCCTACACTGGCCGTACACCACTGGTGATCGTCGAGGGGACACTGAATAGTGCACGGTACATCCAAACCGTCATCGAACCCATCGTTCTACCATTCCTAGACCGGCAAGGGAACTTGCTGTTCCAACAGGACAATGCACGTCCGCATGTATCCCGTGCCACCCAACGTGCTCTAGAAGGTGTAAGTCAACTACCCTGGCCAGCAAGATCTCCGGATCTGTCCCCCATTGAGCATGTTTGGGACTGGATGAAGCGTCGTCTCACGCGGTCTGCACGTCCAGCACGAACGCTGGTCCAACTGAGGCGCCAGGTGGAAATGGCATGGCAAGCCGTTCCACAGGACTACATCCAGCATCTCTACGATCGTCTCCATGGGAGAATAGCAGCCTGCATTGCTGCGAAAGGTGGATATAATCTGCACTAGTGCCGACATTGTGCATGCTCTGTTGCCTGTGTCTATGTGCCTGTGGTTCTGTCAGTGTGATCATGTGATGTATCTGACCCCAGGAATGTGTCAATAAAGTTTCCCCTTCCTGGGACAATAAATTCACGGTGTTCTTATTTCAATTTCCAGGAGTGTATAATTTTTTAAGTTCTAGCTCTTTTCTGTTGTGCCAATGATTTTTGCAGAAAAACGTCCAAATTTCGAAAATGGTTAAAGTTATTGAACTGACGTTCAACACATATTGATTTAGTATTACTCCTGACATGCTAGAAACGTTTCAGGTTATTTACTTGATTTTTAAAGTATTGCGCAACATTTATGACGTCAGAGCTAGTTACAGCGGACTAGGCTGGCACACAATTGAAAGACTGATGTGAATTTTATACGTCATGAGTAGGCTGCTTCCCTACAATACCTCTTTAGTCCGCTAACTCGCGACCTAGTCTCTTGATCGACTGGAACTATACCACGTATGTGGCGTTCCTAGGAATGTCCTATTTCAGGTACTGCTTCTATCTTCACTTTGCGACATTTCAATATGACTTTTTCTTCTGTAGCATTCAAAATACTCGTGGACCAAGTGGCTCCCTGCGTGGTCAACAAGGCTGCAGGCAAATACAAGCCCATTTGCAACTGCTTCTTCTCCACTATCCCTTCGGTCAGATCTGTGTTGTGCACTCTAATCCACAAAATGTTTTCGTACAGTGGGCCTATTAGTATAACATCACATAGGCCATCTTTCCTTTCCATCTGCTGCTCATCTTTGTTCCTCGCTTCCTTTAGATGCAGTGTCCTATCGCTTTTTATTTCTTCTGAGTCCTCGCTTTGGAGGTCTCTCTTTCCTCTCGACTCTAAGTCTGATCCTGTCTGAATTCTTACTGATACCTCTGGAGTCACACTTGAACTAGCGACCCGTGTCTCTCGGCGCTGTGCTCTCGTGGCGCACCAAGATTCGCCGGTTCCGTTCGGGTTCTGTCCGTAACCGCTCTGGTCTGCCCTTCACTCGAAGCGTCTTTGCTGCATTATCTGTGATTACTTTTAACCTCTTTCAGAAGTCTCTGCCTAATATTCCTTCATATTGGACCTCTAGCTCATCCCCCCCCCCCACACACACAGCGTTAACATTGCGGCTCCACAAGTGTCTATTATTCCTTCAGTGATCCTTTTAAGTTTTATCCTTTTGACAGAGTTACTGCTCACCACACTCTTCAATGCTGGATCCTTTATTTCGCTCACCCCAGCAACACTATCTGCAATGAAAATACTGGCACCATGTGTGCATCTCATATTCACGACATCATTTCTTCCCTTGCAATCTACTGAGAACAACTTTGCTGCTCTTCCATTTCCCGGTTTGAGCTATCGTATCTGCTAGCCTAGCATCGATATAACACTGTCAGGCTAAGTGTCCTGATTCTTCACAAACATAACATATCACTGGTCTCGCCAGTAGGGGGACAAAGTGGGCACAAGGACAATTTGTTAATGTGGGTTGCCTACATTCATGGGCAAACTTATTGTTCTCTTTTGATTGACAGGTCCTTAACCTATTGTTCTGATAAGTGAATTATGGTCCCCTGAGGATAATCTGTCCTTCTGAGAAACCTACCCCCATCTCCCCCTCCCTCTCCTCCTGATAATCTCTCAGGAAACCTCCAATGCCCCATCTTCTCCCTCGCTGATACAGGTACACTTTCAGGCCTGAGTTATTCGAATGCTCCCTCTCACTCTATCAATTTGATTGAGTACTTAATCAAATTCATTAATTAATTAACCCTTCCCTCTCTGGTAAACCCACCCCTCCCCCTCCCCTAAGTGGAAATTAGCAGCTCTGTGCTGGAGAGGAAGGATCTTGTAAAACACATCGAAAACAAGTAGTTAAATCAATCGCTTTATTTATTCTGACCACGCAAGGAATACTGTCATGAAACACCTGTTGCACATAATTACACTGTTAAAAAATCTTTCGATTGTGAAGCATGCACCATCCGCTGGCCCACACATAGTGCTAGCTTGCGCCACCCGCACAGACTGCCCAGAGTCAGGCTGCACCGGAGGCCCCATGAAGCTATGTGTCCATCAGCGGCCACGCCACACGCCTGTATCCAAGAAAGAGAGTCCACTCGGGCCCCCGACTGACGGACCAGATGTCATGCTAATCCCCGACCAGAAGCATCAGGCGGCGACAATCCTTCGATACTTGATACATGAGAAATTCCTATTGAAACACTTGTGCTCTCTCTCTCTCTCTCTCTCTCTCTCTCTCTCTCTCTCACTCACTCACTCTCCTCCTGTAGCATCCCAAAGCCAGGTCTGCATGTGCCATCGGTCACAGTCGGACCAAACTGCAAACAAAGCAGCGTTTACCCGGCAAGCTCCTGTGTAATACTAATGCATAAAGAACTACTTCCAAGGCAAATGCCTCACTGAGAATGGATTCCGCCATGGGCTCTAAGCTGCCGTCTGTGCTGGAAAGGAAGGATCTTACAACAGGAAATTCAGTTACATAGCATATAATACACCGTTTATTTATCAAATTCAATTTGCAGGGGCTGGATCTCACTTTTATTTGGTGGGAAATCTCACATCCTGGAGCTACATGTCCTAATTACATAATTACACCACTGCAAATTGGAGGTGTCGTCTTACTGGAAAATTTTTGTGTGCGCTGACCTTTAAATGCAGGGGTCGACTGAGCTAGTGCACAGTGCCACCACCAAAGGATTCCCACCCCATATACCTCGCCTCCTCCCCCCCCCCCCACCTATCCCAGAAAAAATTGGTGGGAAAAAGACTCACTCTGTGAAGAGGAAGGATGTTATGACACGAAATTCAAATCAAAGTTAATAATATATTGATACATATTCTCTATTTAATCAGTTTGTGGGAGACAGGGTACCCCATTTGGGTAAACATCATGACTGAACCCTCTCTTGATCCCCATAACACAATAACTGTAATCACCAGGGAATGGAATGAAGTGCGATATAGTAGCCACCGTTTGGGGTCTCCCGCGCTTGTGTCTATCGTCAGTGCGCCGCCACGAAGGTCAAAACAGCCATTGTCCTAATTACAGTTCGTGTTACTAAATACCACCGACCACAGACTGGATATCGGCCTCCTTTGATCACACGCCCCCCAAACAAAGCGTAAAGTGACGGCATACTGTTGACTGACGAATTCCAGACTTGCTGTCTGTCTCTGTTTCTGTCAAGAGGCCATTCCCTGGTTTCTGTGCGAACCAAGGTCTCCAAACACAAAGATAATGGTTTTCATCTCTCCTCAGAACACTATATTCGTATTGGCTAATGCTGAAGGCAAAGGGAAAGCTGACGCAATTTCGATTTCAAAAATAGACTGAAATAATCCATGTATCACATGCAACATTATGCAAATTAAGTAATAAAATTTCCATCACAAATAGATCATAGTGCTAAATATATCTGCAGTCCTGTACGCACCGACGTTTGAGAGCACAAACACCCTCCTCCACCACAATGTTTCCACTAAACATATGTGATGGAACGAACATCCTGACGATCACACAAACTCCCGATCACGAAACGTGCTATCTGCCGACTGCAGTGTAACTAGGGAGGGGGGGGGGGGGGGGCTTCGCCCTCCTCTATCGAACTGATGCATGCATGCAATACAAATATCGGAAACAAGAAATTGATCGATCGGCAGTTTGACGTCACGATTGGGCTTTTAAAAGTACAACAGATTTCCTAAACTGGTTCTCTCCGCTGTAGAAGGAAGGAGGGAGGAAAGTTCTGCTGTGTGATAGAATAGAGACAACAGCAAACATGACTGCAAGACAGAATCCACTGTGATGTACTGAGAAGTGTTAAGCATGACACACTTAAACCATGAGCCAGCCTGTACCAGTAGTAGCCGTGGGTAGATGTCGGAGATCGCTGAAACGCTCGCACATCCCGCGCACTCACCTCCCAGACTCACACACACAGCGCCGCACCTGTCCACTCGTACAATGCCAGCGCCGACGTTCAGGAACCGGAGGAAACTAAAGCCGCGGCCGCAGCCGTGGACGTGCGTGTATGCCAGCGTGCATCATCCCCAGCCATGGAGGGCATCCGGGGATGATTGTAATGGTAGAAATTCGGATGTCATCAATACGTCCAGTGCAAACATCCATCACTTTGAATCTTCTCTCACGCAACAAACACACTTTCGCCTCTGTCGCGCTCACCCAGCACACTGGTCACTTCGCCAGCCATGACTGCCGGGGACAAGGTCAGACAGGTCTGCGCATTCTTTGCACCCGGCCCAGGCTGAGCTAATCCGTTACTTCCGGTTCCCGACTCGTCGTGGCCGCCGCTGCAGCCAGCTGCGGTACACTGCGAAACAAACAGCTGCAGCTTGGAGATGTACAGTAGTTCTAAACAATTTCGCCCCAACATAGACCCACCAGATTAAAAAATCTACTTTACCAAATCTGAGGCAACGATGTTGTTGACCATAGACCTCGAATATCCCACGTGAAATATAGATTTCTCCCTTTTGTACGAGCTATTTTCGAAGATTGGACCATATATACGTTTTCACATCGCTAAAATAATATTACTTGTTGTGAAAATCCTGTACAGAACTATGGCATAGGTTATGTTCCCTCTAACTATCCTCACATCAGGTAGAAAAATATCTTTTCTTATCTCTCATGTCCTGTGTCATATAGGTACAAAGAGGGGATTACAATATTTTCAACTACCTGGTTTCAACTACTTTTCAAGGACACCTTACTACCCACTTTCACCATCCGAAGCACATGCACATGGGTCATTGTATATAAGTAATGTCTTAGGATTTTTGGTAGATTAGTGAATAAGACAAGCAAATATTCTAATACCAAATCTTTATTAACTTTTGCATATACATTTATATACAGAAAACAACTGTTTCCTTATTTTTGTTAGGCGTAGTGTTAATAATACCCATTTGAATTTTTAACTTGTAACTTAAATCCACATCTGAATCAGTTATCTCCTCCCTGCCATAGACACACTCCTTCACTAGTACAATCCTTGTGTATGGGATAGAGCCAGTACATTAGCCAGAATGTGTAGTACAGCGCTGTACTTCGACGTTTCGTTTGCATGGGATGGCACAGCGCAATATTCATACAGTTGAGTATAACCCTGTACTAGAATACGAGGGTTCCCGGGTTCGATTCCCGGCGGGGTCAGGGATTTTCTCTGCCTCGTGATGGCTGGGTGTTGTGTGCTGTCCTTAGGTTAGTTAGATTTAAGTAGTTCTAAGTTCTAGGGGACTTATGACCACAGCAGTTGAGTCCCACAGTGCTCAGAGCCATTTGAACCTAGAATACGATTTCGGGAGGGATGATAAAGTGCGCCGGGCAGACGCAGTAGTGTAGCACTGTACCCCATCATAATAGTGGGATTATACAGTGTGGGATAGGGCGGTGCTAGCGAGGGGGGATGGTCTCCATTCCTGCCACAGATACATTGCACACAAAATAGCGCAGCTGGGCTAGGAGTTAGCCCTCGCATTAGCAAGTGGGGTATTCTGACTACCCCAGGTTGATTTTTTTCCCTATAATAATGTTATCTGAAGGGCCACATGCCTGTGATTTCATGACTTTGTACTAAAATGATTGATGTTGAATTCACACTCACAACTGTCCAGTTTTTTGGCTTTATCATTGTTATTCAAGTCATTTATTGGTGGGATTGTGAGACTATTCCGCTTGGTATGAAACATCTTATTTTCTTATTTGTAGAAAAAGAAGATTTTGGGAAATATATCTGTCATTCATCTTCTTTGTTGAGTTTTGCCATAGATCCTATGTTATTATTGTTGCTGGTTACTATTGTTGGGTTGAATTTGACGTTCACCTGGCCGGCCGGTGTGGCCGTGTGGTTCTAGGCGCTTCAGTCTGGAACCGCGTGACCACTACGGTCGCAGGTTCGAATCCTGTCTCGGGCATGGATGTGTGTGATGTCCTTAGGTTAGTTAGGTTTAAGTAGTTCTAGGTTCTAGGGGACTGATGACCACAGATGTTAAGTCCCATAGTGATCAGAGCCATTTGAACCATTTTTGGACGTTCACTCTTGAGCTGACATTACACGAGACAGTATTTCATCTGCAAGTAAGGATGTCCAAAGGACTTTCTAGCGAAGAGATCATGGAAATTCTATACAATTCTGATGTCAGGGACGATGAAAGCGAATGGGACATTGACAATGAGCTGAATGAATATATGGAACCTCTTGACAAAGACCATATCATAGCATCAGATGAAGCTGATGATGAAACATCAGAAGACACTACACATTCACGTGGACAAGTAGAAGAAGATGAAGAGGATGGTGAAGAAGAAGATGAAGACGAAGACACTCTTTCTAGAAGTGGACTACAATTTTCTAGTGAACCACCAAAAGGTGGGCGGCGTCGATGTTGCAACATTTTGAAGGTAACACCTGGCCCAGTGAATGATAGAAAAACAATCAAAACAATAACAGAGTCATTTTTATTATTTATCTCACCGTAAATCGTGAGCATCATTGTAGAAGAAACGAACAGGGAAGCCAAACGAGTAATTTCTTTGTGGAGTGCAACTCATTCTTCGAACAAAACGACATGGAAAGATATAAATGCAACTGAAGTGTACGCTGTATTAGCAATTCTAATGGGAGATGGTCGAACTCATGGACATTGCACAAGTGCTTCCGATCTGTGGGGACGTAATGTTGCCTTTCGGCAACCATTGTTTTCTGCTACCATGTCAGGAAACCGATTTTTGTCAATACTGAAAATCTTGCGATTTGACAACAGAGACACAAGAACATAGAGAAATGAAGAAACCATTGACAAGCTAAAGCCATCAGTGTAGTGTTCGACAAATTTCAATATAACTCGTACAATATAACTTATGAATACGTGACTATTGAGCGATTCGCAACGTACTGAGGAAACTGCCCTTTTGGGGTTTATATAAAGAGCAATCCTGGCAAGTATGGCATTAAAATTTGGGTTTGTGCTGATGTGAAGACATCTTACTTATTACCGATCCAGATTTACACAGGAATGGTGGACAGTACTCAGGAAGTGAATCAAGGACAGAGAGTTGTTTTGGATGTGATGGAACCATTTCTGAATAACGGTCATGGTGTAACAACTGATAATTTTTTCACTAGTTTTCCAATGGCTGCGAACTACTAAAACGAAACACGACATTAGTTGGTACCTTAAGTTCCAATAAGGAGGAGATTCCGAAGGAATTCTTGCCAAACAGAAAGAGAGAAGTTCACCCTTCAATGTTTGGTTTCACAAATGACTTGACCCTAGTTTCCTATGTTCCAAAGAAGGGAAAGGTAGTAATACTACTCTCTACTCAGCATAATGAGAGACAAGTGAGTGGTGAAGAAAGTAAACACAAACCCGAAATCATATTGCACTACAACAAAACCAAAGGTGCTGTAGATAATGGGGACAAAATGGCAAGAGAATACAGTTGTGTTAGAGGAACGAGGCGGTGGCCACTAAGAATCTTCATGGGAATGATTGATATTGCAGCACTGAATCTCAAAGATTTCCTGGATGGCAGAAGAATAACCGAAGCCGACGTAAACTCTTCACAACTGAACTGGCACTTGGACTCAGCAAAGGCAACATGGGAGAAAGAGCCCAAAATATCAACGCTCTTCATAAAGATGTACAAGATGCACTGAAAGCTTGTGGTATTGCAGTGTCTACAGCAGTGATCCAGACCCAGTTTTCAAAGTTACCAACGCCACAACGATGTCAAGATTGCAAGAGAAACGAAGATCGGAAAACAAGGTTCTGTTGTGTAAAGGGCAAGAAACCTGTTTGTACTATACAGAGAGAAGAAACTGTTACTGTGAAGTATATACGTTGCAAAAATTTACTTGACTGAAAAGTTGAAAAAAGTATAGTGTTATTTTACTGCAGTGACTGTTGAGGTACATAGATGGTTAATTTTCTGTTCGTTGAGTACTGAATTTAGTGAAAGATATAAAATTTTTTTTGTACTTGTATCTGTGATCTGATTAAATACTTCTAATAACCTGAAAAGCTGTTTTTCAATACTAAATAGACCCATTCAATGGAAATAACGAAATCTGAGAACAAATATTACAGTAAAACACAAAACTCTTTTGGGGTAGTCCAAATACCCTGTTTGGTAAAATAGAGGTGTGAAAAAGCTTGGTAATGGGAGGGTTAAGTAGTGTGTATGACTGGAAAGCACGTGACCGGGCCGGCCAGTGTGGCCGTGCGGTTCTGGGCGCTTCAGTCTGGAACCGCGTGACCACTACGGTCGCAGGTTCGAATCCTGCCTCGGGCATGGATGTGTGTGATGTCTTTAGGTTAGTTAGGTTTAAGCAGTTCTAAGTTCTAGGGGACTGATGACCACAGAAGTTAAGTACCATAGTGCTCAGAGCCATTTGAACCACGTGACCGGAAGTGCCGTCATCTTGGATCTTTAGAGTATAAAAGGAGGCTTGAGACCCGCAACTGATCAGTCCTCTGCAGCAGTTGAAAGTGTCAACATGGATTCCTCAAAAGTTCTAAACATCCCACAGCTGTTAGAGAGGAAGACAAGGCCAACAGATCAACGCTTCAGTTTGCAGTTACTACAGCAAAACTTGGATAATATGTTCTCCAGTTTCGTCACTGCGAGACATTGCGCCAAGGCGAAGACAGCAAGAGGGATACGGGGGAAAAAATCGGCATGGAAGCACTGGAAACTATTTCGAGAAAATATGAAAATCCTGTGATTATACCATATGAAGTGGAATTAGCTGACGTTAAAATGGATGCTCTAATGGAAGAGCTGCCTGGAATATTTCAACAGCTACGTGCAGACGACTATTCCCTTTTGGATTTGGACATAACGTAAGACTTCGCCGGAATTTGTAACAAAATGGAGATATGCGACTACTTAATATCAACCCACGACTTCGGCAAGGAAGGAGATCACCAGGAAAACAGCAATGTTATTGTGGACAACGATAAGACGATTGGAATAGACTGTCTAACGTGATTAACCTCCAACCGTAAATATATATAAGAAATTTGTATGTCAAATCACAAGTCCGGGAATTAACAAAGGTATGGGTGAGCACATTATAGATTTTATAAAGTGTCCAGACATGCAACTACGAGGAACTTCTAGATCTTTCTTTGCTAAGCACGTGGTATTACCAGGTTGGAGGCTACAATATACAACTAAAGAATGGATCATGTATTCGATCCTGTGCAGGTGTGTTTACATATGTTGGACAGCAAAAACAGTATTTACAATGTGCATCACTTTACTGTGTGCCACTGGCTTCCATATGGCGTCAATTAATGGATAACGTACAGAACAACTCTTGTGTTGTGTTTAATAACGTTCTGCATTTTGTGTGCTGGGTTAATGAGAATACCCGAAAATTGACAGGTATACAAGTATGTCTTCCAGATACCCCACACCGAGAAGAGCTATGTTCTGTCTGCATACAGTTTTAATTATCTACCTGTAAACTACGTGGAGGTTCTAATTCTGACTCCAATAAAGACGATATAACTATTACACAGAACTGTTATGTTAAAACTTATTTTTCTCAGTCTAGAACGTTGTTCTCCACAATACCGTCCGATACAGATATTGCAGAATTGTGACTCATTGACACGAGCAGCGTTACTCCACAAGTTCTAAGAAAAAAAGTAAATGAGGCACACAGGCTTAAACCATTCCCCCTTAAAGAAATTACACCTTTAAGTACAGTTAATGTGTTATGTGCACGGAAAAGGCAACTAGAAATGGAAGACATCAATTAAAGAAAAGAAAACTGGAGTATATGGAGAAGACAACTGCCATAAAGAAAGAATATAGGCTGCGAATGGAACAAGAAGAGGCTATTGCGGATGTGCAGGCCAGATTTACATATGTCTTCAAACACAGTATATGGAGACATCTGGTACGACTGGGGAATTCAAGGTAATAGCATTTAGTGTACAGAGCAGAGGTACGTGGCCATATGTTGGAGTCATGGCCGAAAACAGCGTATTGATCACATTTACTATGTTGAAGGACACACGAAAAATCTGTTTATCGAACTCAATTCCTTCTGGTAACTGCTTAAAAAGGATGGATACATTATATCGAAATGTGGTGGGCTTGATGTCATAAACTTAGCAACAGAACAACCATTTGCAGAGCTTAAAACCAACGGAATAACAACCTTTAATGGCAACTCGTTTGCAAAAGTTGTAAGCTTAAAGTTCTGCTCCGAAATTCTACAAGAATGTGCAGCAGAAGAACTGGCAGCCTACACCCAGGAAGACGTGGAGTGTTATAACAACAATGTCATGCAGGAAATAAGACGAAAAATTAAAATCCCCGAATGCTCTCGTCTAGAAGAACTGCCAGAAGGAACAAAACTAATTGTTAAAGCCACAAAAGAAGTAGTTTGCAGAAAGAAATCAGATATATATATTGGCGAACATGTCAAATTATTGGCTGGAGAAAGAAACAGATGATTCAGATGTGGATTTAAGTTAGAAGTTAAAAATTAAATTGGGCTATATTAACACTGTGCCTAACAAAAACAAGGAAAGAGTTCTTTTCTGCAGATGCAAAAGTCAATAAAAATTTCGTACTAGAATATTTGCTTGTTATTCGCTAATCTACCAAAAAGCCTCAGACATTTCCTATGTACAATGACCCATGTGCATGTACTTGGGACAGTGAAAGTGGGTAGTCGGTTCTTCTTGAAGAGTAGTTGAAACTAGATTGTTGAAAATATAGTAACTCCTTCTTCATACCTACATGAAATGTATTCATCTTCACCAAATATCATTGCTATCGACACAGTCCTCAACGCACGGTTACATCTAACATACCCGTTAAACTACTCCTTCTCCAGCATAGACATCTCACCGAGTGAACACAGTAAACAATTACATACATCCCCTCAGTCCAGCAGCTAGACACAGAGTGAGTCCTTTTCCTGTCAGTTTTATCCTGACCGCCATCTTGGATTACGTCACGGGAGGGGAGAGGGGGAGAGCTGACAGTGCACCCTGGTGGCGGTGTTGTGAACTAGGTCAGTTGGACTCCTGACCTCATGGTGAATATGTCGGATGGAGCTACTGTCTATGACGACTCAAATTGCTTAAATAACACAATGCATACTTGCATATGTCCTATCCAGTAGCCCAGCAGAGACTGAGTCCTTTTCCCCGCCAGTTTTCAGATGGGAGAGGTGAGGAGGTGATTGGAGGGGGGAGGGGAGGGGTTAGTTTAGTAGAGGTAGCCCAGTTGACCAATTCCTCTGCCAAAATTTGAACTTCCCTCCATGATTGCCATATCTACAGCAACATTGGCGTATCTATAGCCGCCATCCCAGATAAATTTGGTAGCAATGCAGAGTGAGGTGGCGCGGCCCTTGTCCCACTGCTCTCGCCAGATAAAATGGCCCTGGATGCCTTTGAAGTTCACATAGACGACACACCATCAGTCTCTGATCTCTGTGGTTCGAGACAGTACCGAAAAACTTGGATGTCAGGCTAGAGGAGGTAGATACGGTAATGACAGTGAAATGAAACTCTGGGGCCGCGCGGGATTAGCCGAGCGGTCTAGGGCGCTGTTGTCATGGACTGTGCTGCTGGTCCTGGCGGAGGTTTGAGTCCTCCCTCGGGCATGGGTGTGTGTGTTAGTCCTTAGGATAACTTAGGTTAAGTAGTGTGTAAACTTAGGGACTGATGACCTTAGCAGTCAAGTCCTATGAGATTTCACACACATTTTTTTGAAACTCTGGGTTGGCTTGCTGGTCTGGTTTACTGTTTCTTCGTGTTTGCATGAACATGCAGAAGAGCACAGGGGGACTTATAAAAACATAGAAGAGGCTTACTAGATTCTCCTATCAGTTACGAAAACAATTGGCCACCCCGGCCTGTAACTTTGTTCGGATTCGGGTGCACACAGTAACATATGACAGTACAGGCAACGAACCATGAAAGTGCCAGATTCCATTGCCTTAATAGAACCCTTAGGTTCCAGTAATCGTCACAATTTAAGTGACAAGCAGACATGGTTACATGTAGACAAATGTACACAATAACCATAGCTCAGACGTACGTACAGGCAAGCTTTGCAAGCCCTCCTTGGTGCACAAAGTTAACTGCGTCTGGCTGCTCTCTTACATGGCATCTATTGTAGGCTCGTTCACCCGTGGCTGCTGTCGTTCGCTGGAACTCTCCAACTCTAACTCGTTTGGCGTTTGAGGGCCTCTACATAGGGCGTTGGAGGCTGTTTCCGTCGCTTTTTACCTCCAATTCGCAGTCGGTAAGCGTGAAATCAGCAGTTTCCCATTGCTTGTGACCTCTTCATAGGCTGACGAAAGCAGTTTGCACTGTACATCTCTACCTGAGTTAAAAGTCTTACAGCTAAGATCTATACTCAGATGATCTCTTTTTCTAGCATCCTTTCGTGGTTCGGTTGTTACACCCTTTTTAGATTTTCTGTGTTACCTATTAGGTTCAAACTGCGGACATTCCATGCTCTGACTCGCTGAATTTATCCGTTCTTTGGTTATTCGTTTTCTCATGGTCACTTCCTCCTCGGCAGCCCCTACCAGAGATCCCAATAGGAGACTAATGCGGAATCTTTTGCTGATGGAGAGTTCGTCATGACACTTTTTTTCAATTATATGTCATGTGGATACACATTATGTGTCTCTAATGCAGTGGTTTCCATTACCTTCTGCATTCTCATGCCGTTGATCATTGCTGTTTCAACCGCCTTAGGAGTTGTTTCCCACCCCGAGAGTAAGAAAGTGCACTGCACCTATGTCCGCTCCTCCGTCCTCCTTGACAAGGCCGTTGGCAGACCAGAGATTACTTCTGATGCTGATGATTTTCATTCAAAAGTTAAACAGTGGTTGGTTCGAATGGCGAGCCCACGGCGTTTTGATCATATCACTAGCCAAAGACACTACCGCCACTTTTTTCCTTTTTTACCAGGACTGGATCCCACGACCTCTCATTTACCAGTCATGCCTAAGTTTAATCATCGATCAAAAAAATGAAACAAAAATCAGTGCTACCCCTAACTGGCACTGCCACTTTTATCCAACCATGAAAAATGAATTATCCCTCTTCAGGCGCTGCCATCGGCGTCTTCTGCCTGCAACAATGCCGTTTAAAAATATTTACAACATTTTTAAAATTCGAGCTGCGAAGCATCACCTGGAGAAAACTATTTTCAAATAATAACAGAAAATTATCAAGAAATACATTAAATTTAAGATAGCATTTCTTTCTCTACAAATTTCATCACAGTCCACCTTTTTCAAGTTTTTTTTTTTTTTTTTTTTTTTTTAATCTTCTGTCCTGGAGTCATTAACTATCCTACTAAACACACACACAAAACTCAAAACTTCTTCTATGGAAGGTGAGGATTTGTGCCTTTCAGGCAATATTTGAGTTATGACAGTTGCAGGGTTGGATGGGTTTCTGGGAATAGATGGAAAACAAAGGGCAGTCAGGGAAAACATTGTTAGTAAATTCAAATATCTTGCTTGCTACCAGAAATAGGTAAGGAAAAGCTTCATACACATGTAGAGGAATATAAGGTGTGCAAGAATGATTATGTGAAACTTTCAGGTAAGTTAGGCAAAAAACAGAACAGGAAAAAAAGAGAGTTGCTGCTAGGCAGCATTCACATGGGAGAGGCGCACGCCAGAAGTTACAGGAAAAAATTGGTTTAGAGTACTAGGTACAAGTTCCATGACTCCAAGTGCTTGTCTTAGCCAGGTAAAGGAAAACTTAGAATGAATGTGTAAGGAATTTAGCAAAGAAGATCAGGTGCTATAACTGGGGAGCTGCAAACAGCCTAGCTAAAAATTAAAAAAGCAGTATTAGGGATCACTTGAACAAAAT
This sequence comes from Schistocerca cancellata, assembly GCF_023864275.1. Lineage (NCBI taxonomy): Eukaryota > Metazoa > Arthropoda > Insecta > Orthoptera > Acrididae > Schistocerca > Schistocerca cancellata. The sequence goes on along the minus strand of NC_064629.1, from coordinate 752,577,290 downwards.
ATGAGCAGCTACTGAGCACACAAATGTGGGTTTTGTGGAAGTTCTGTGGCACCATGACCAGCCTCAGTCAATTCTGTGGCGAAGTGAGTAAATATGGAGCAGAAGGAGGGCTCCTTCAGAGGGCCGCCACATCTCATATTGGTTCTCTTCCGACAGTTGCTATAGGAAGATGGAAATATACATCTCACAGTCGACACCACAATGGGAGGGGTGAGGACAAGTAAGCAAATCTAATAACGGACAATATAAGCGTGGCCTCCAGCGCACAAAGGCAAATCCCTATGGTTACTGGGTCAGGTGACACTCCAGCATTAGGTCAAATTCAGAATTTAAAGGAAATTAAACTGATGGAGACCCCCAGTTCATCTTGTAAGAATAACAATAAAGGTGAAATTAAATTGCTTCATCAGAATATTAGAGGAGTGAAAAATAATGTAAATCTATTGTTTACTCTTTCTGAACAGCTAAATAGTTGGAAAGAAATAGATGCCATTTACCTGTTTGATCATCAGTGTAATCACAGGGATACAAAATCTCAATGCAAATGGTTACAAATCTGCATATTCATGTAGATACAATATTGATAATGAAGTTTTCACATTCATAAAAAAGTAACATCATTACAAAAATGTGGACATAAGGAAACTCTGTACAGACAAGAATACAGATGTATTTACTTGTGAGTCAGTACTGGGAAGGTGGGTTACTGAGAAATGTTCATGAAAAGTTTTGATGGTTTATTGTACTGTTTGTCACGCAAAACAAAAGGAATTATTAATTTGTGGTGATTTTAATGTAGTTTCCCTGAAGCAATCTCACAGGAAAAGTTATTAATTTCCCTACCTGTGTTGCAGAATATAGTAGTACCATTAAAGATAATGTATTCATTACACCAAGGAAAAGTAAAAGATATGCATGCCCAACCTGTAGTATGCATGTTGTCAAATGACAATGCACTGTTAGTCACAATGCATAACTTGACTTCATGTACAGTTCAGAAACACTCAAATAAAATGGTACGGTTGATTAATGACAGAACATCTGAAGATAAAGAAAGCTTAAAAAAGTTGTCTGTGGTGGAGTTTAAACTGAACCCAACACTACCTCTGAATACAACACATTTATTAATGAGTTTGCACCAATTTTTGAAAGTAGTTTTCCTAAAAGTGTAGTTACAGGCAGCAATAGGAAGTCATTAAAGAAATGTTGGATCACTGCAAGTATCAAAGTACCTTCAAAATACAAAAAAGACATGTATCAAATAACCAGAATAAGTAATGCTCTAGAAATATTTTCGTATTATAAACAATAATGTAACATGTTAAGAAAATAAAAAAAGAAAACAGGCATATGTACATCTTGTCTGAATTTGACAGATCAGACAAAATGGGATTTTGTTAAAAGGGAGACGGTGAATATTGTCAATAGAGAGATAGGGATAAAAGCCATTCTGAGTGATGTAATTTCTGTCAAAGAATGGGAGCACCGTAAGACAGTTCAGTTTAATAATCAGTTTTTAAAAATAGGTGAGAGAATTGGTACAATTAGTTTAGAAGAGAAAGTAGACCTACACCAAAGAAGCAATACAAAATACATTTAATGAAATAAAAGTTAATCTCACATCACCATCAGAAATAAGAAAGATTATTATGGCTCTAAAAAGTAAAAGTTCATGTGGTGTGAATAACATCTCCAATACGACACTAAAAAGTTGTGGCCCTATAACATGTAACGTTTTTAGTCATTTCTGTGATGCATCATTAATTTAACGTGGTTTCCCAGGCACATTACAATATGTTATTCTTAGGCCTCTCTATAAGAAGAATTATTCTACAAACATCAATATCTACCCACAATGTCACTCCTTACATCATTTTTTAAAATTTTTTAGAAGGCAATATACTCCAGAGTTGTCACTCACCTGCATAGTAATGAGATTCCAAAAGGGCCACTCTACTGAGTCAGCTATTTGTACATTTGATGACCATATAATTATTTATTTAAATAATAAAATGTCACCAATTGGAATCTTTTGTGACTTATTGAAGACATTGTATTGTGTAAACCTCCATATTCTATTAGCAGTCTTACGGTTTCATGAAATACATAATTCTACAGATGCCTGATTCAGTTTGTGGCAGTCACTGAACAGCAGAATCGAGTGTCAATGCAATGTGCTATCTTTGAACTACCAAAATTCTTTGACTTTTCAAACTTATGCTGCCTTTGCAGTTTTGCTCCTCAGCCTTATTCCGGCACTTGGCATGTGATAGTGTATTCTATACAGGGTTCTTAATAACTACAGTGTTTCATATAAAGTGGTGTTAAGGTTATTAATATGACGTTTCAAATCAAATGGATCTAAGCACTATGGGACTTAACATCTGAGGTCATCAGTCCCCTAGACTTAGAACTACTTAAACCTAACTAACCCAAGGACATTACACACATCCATGCCTGAGGGAGGATTCGAACCTGCGACCGCAGCAGCAGCGCCGTTCCGGACTGAAGCGCATAGAACGGCTCGGCCACAGCGGCCGGCAATATGACATTTATATGACCTGTTCCCCATACTGGTGACCCTGGACTTCTTCGATACAACTGCACACTTGTTTTCACTACACTTGTTTGGGTTTATTCGTGTGCCGTTAAGTACTAATGAACCACCACGTAATATGTGATACGGAAGTGGCCATGAGTTTGCCTATAGTCTCTTTCACTGGCGAGTGATGGTAGTTCGGATATTGACGGTTCTTAGTGAATTTTCACACCCATGTGTTCCCCCTGACACAACATACCTAGCCAGCACTGTTCATGAGCCGTGTTGCATGCAGACTGCACCTTGTCTACATGTGGGGTAGTTCCCGGACATCGTACTGCAGCTGAAGCAAGAACTATCTTTGCCACAGTGTCGCTCAACATTCGAACGAAACACATTTCCTGCCAGCCTGACACACAAACATGTGCTCCCGCCTGACTCACAAGCCATTATGTTACTGCACCAACAACCTGCGACCGCGTTCGCAGTCGCAGTGACACCCACGCCTACCACGTTTCCTCCCACGCCTTCTGTGTCATGTGGACAGATGCTTACTTGTGCTGCATTACAAACATCAGACCATATATCAGTTTCTGGGTACCCGCCGCTCCCCCACCACCATCTTCCAATGACTCTACAGGAGCCACCTGTTGGGCGATTTCCAAAGCTTCCACAACTTGAAGAGGACAACCCTACAACATGGTTCACGCTGGAGGATAATATCTTGGACATTCATGGCGTGTTGGGAGCCGATGCATACTTTATCTGTTTTGTGAGCCATATACACGACGAGCTGGACCTTGTCGGGGATCTATTGCTTGCGCCACCGAGCTAGCACAAACACGCAACTGCAAAAACCCACATCCTCAAGCACTTAATGCATCCTCTGGCAGAAGCCATCTGCTCTATTATTCACGAAGTGTCTTTAGGGAACCACACGTCTTCTCAACTTTGGCACCACTTACAAGCTCAGGACAGCATGGACGAACTCCTGGACCTTGTACACTGATTGTTATGACTTGTGAAATTGCTGTCAGATCTTCAGCTGCATCTGTTGACTCACAAAAACGCTGCCCTGGCGGACCAGGCATACTGCATTATTGAACACAGCCACCTCACATCCTCCTGTTTTCCCTGTACACCAGATGTTGGTAGCAATGCGCTGTCCCCAACTCCTGTGTTTCATCAGTCAGCCAGAAGAGGTCAGACATGCAGCATGTAAGAGCAGTCAATGGTGCCACCTGGCGAACAGATACCTGTACCTGCCAACACTTCTCACCCAGCTGTCCCGCACAAACCCACACCACCAGGCACTGGACACAGCATACACACTATGTTGGTACCATGTTACATTTCAGGACGCTGCACATTCTTGTCGTGCCCCCTGCATTACAAATTGTGAGTCCAAATAGGAGCCACGGCTCGCACCAACATTTCAGGGCAGCGATCACATGCTCGGTAGACCACTCCTACCACCCGTCATGTTGGCAGACTATACATCTAAGACAGGATCAGCACAATCCATTTCATCGTAGACATGGGCACTGACGCTAAAGTCATTCCAAAGTCGAGCGCTCCACTTGAACTCTTGCCATCTTCCATACAACTCTGGGCAGCCAACAACTGCACAATTCATGTCAATGACTTGACCAAACTTCAACTACATCTCTCATCCACCTTATGCTGCCCCTGAACTTTCTGTGTCGTGGATGTCGACTACCTCATTATTGGCATGGATTTCTTATGCAACTTCAGGTTATCACCGGACCTCGAAGCAGAAGCCCTCCTGCACTATGCTACTGGCAACTGGATACCAGGGGTCTTTGCTACCACCTCACCGCCTCCTGCCACACACGATGACACCCTGTCTGCTACTACAACCATATGTGTCTGCCTCACTGCAGAACTCAGCGCCATCCTGACCCTCCTAACGACTCAACACAGCGAGACCACTGACCTTCATGCCAAGAACACGCGCCTACAACAGCTGATCGCCACCGCATCAGCTGACCTGAATGCGCACTCGAGGCAGCACAGGACACGGTTTCACTGCAGGGACACAATCACACCAATACCACCGTGGCGCAGATGCCGCAGACACCCTCGCAGTGACGCCTACTCCCAGAGTTCAGTGACATTCCAGCCTCTAGTGTCGTGATTGTTCCTATGTCTGTTCCCACTGTTGTCACTCAGGGAACCCCGTTGGTGGTAGGCGCCATTACTAACCGTACTTCTCACCAATTGAACACCAGGAATGCCCCACAGTACGCCACAAGGCTCAACACCTTAATACCACAAAATTGCTGCACACAAAAATCACAGTACAACAAGTGCTAGACTCCGGTATTGTCAGCCCATACAACAGTAATTGGTCCTCACCAATCCACTTAGTTCCTAAGAAGGATGGTTCATTTCGTTTGATTGGCGAATACTGACGACTGAACGCCTGGATAATATTAGATAATTATCCCATACTGAACATACAGGATTTCGCCCAGCAGCTCCACAGTGCGCGAGTTTTCAGTGTGATAGATTGTCGGAAAGTGTACCACCAGACCCATTTTATAAGTACGACATCCCCAATACTGCAATAATCACCCCATTCAGACTCTGAGTATTACTACATGCCGTATGGCCTAAAAACCGCCGCACAGACTTCGCAACATTTTACCGATTACATACTACTCTCGCTCCCATACTTCATACGTTTCTAACTGATATTCTTATTTCGTCGACTACCTCTGAGGAGCACAAACATCACCTGTCATGAGTCCTTAATATACTCGCCGAGAATGGGGTCGCGATCAATGACTATAAATCGCAGTTGTGAGCTGTGGGCGTGACATTCCTGGGCTATACTGTCTCAGCGGAAAGGATCCACACCACATTAGAACAAGTCGCTTTTATCCATTACCTTCCTCTTCCCGAGACTTACCGTGATCTACGACATGTCCAAGGCATGATAAACATTTTTCGACGACACATCCCACACGCTGTGTCCCTGCAAGCACCGTTGACTGCTCTTAGATTAGATTAGATTCAGATTTCGTTCTTTCGGGAAATAACACTTCTGGACTTCACTAGATTCCGTGGTGCGACGGCCTGCGCCGCGCGTCTGACACATTAAAAAATGTACTCACAAACGCTGTCACTCTTGCGCTCCCCGTCTCAGACGCTCTAGTATCGATCACGGCAGATGGGAGTGACACAGTCATTGGCGTCATGCAGCTTCAGCAGGTCGAGGGTTCTGCATAACCACTGTGTTTCTTCTAGCGAAAGTTGTCCACCTCACAGTGTAAATGGTCCACTTTCGACCAAGCACTTTTTGCCATTTGCAATGCAGTTTGACATTTCCGCGAGGAGATCGAGGGTAGGTCAGTGACTATATATAGGACCACAAGCCCTTGGCCGATGCAGTGCGTAACCACACAGCCAATCTCCCTCCCTCCCCAATGCTTCAGACATGCGGACTTAATGTCAGTTAACCACCATCAAGGGCACTGACAACGTGATTGCCTGCCATGAATTGGTACAATCTCGTTCTCTTGGGTCTTTGGTGAACTGGCGGCCCAACAACAAACGGATGATGACATACAGCAGTTACTACACAGTGAGTCTACCTCGTTCTCAATTGAACCTCGTTGAATTCCGGGTTCTTCCCTACTGGCCCTCTGCATTTCCACAGACACCGTCCACCCCCGAGATCTGGTATTCTTGCACGACATGGTATTTGCAGCTATCCATGACCTCCCACATCTGAGTGTTCAAGCCACGACGTATCTAATAATGGAGTATTTCGTATGGACAGGGGTTAGGGCAGACTGCAAAACTGGACCCATGCAAATGTACCCTGCCAATGCTCCAAGGTTGGTCACCATGCATACCCACTGTTGGGCTCCTAAAGGCAGGTTCCATCATGTACATCTCGAACTGGTCGGCTCACTCCCCCCTTCAGAGGGTTTTTAATACATCCTGTCTATCATCAACTGTATTAGTCAGTGGTTCGAGGCCATTTAGATCATAAATATAACAGCTAACTCTGTCACAAGGGCCATTATCACCTCCTGGATTGCGCTGTTCAGCTGCCCATCTTTGGTCTCAATGGACCAGAGACAACACTATCGGGCTGTTTTCTCCAAGCTATGTGAATTGTGTGGTACAAACAAATTATGTACAACAGCCTAACACCTGCATAACAACAGGTTGGTCGAGCAATGGCGCTGCACTTTAAGGGGGGATGTTGATGAAAAACACACATTATTTCAAAAATGCACCAAATCCACAGTTTTGGAGATATGGCAATGAAATTTTGTACCACGCTTTACATGAAAGTAACACATTTACATATAAAATCCTTTGATTATATATATTCAACTTTTTAAATGAAATTTGAAGTTTTATTTTCAAAAAAATAATGAATGTTCCTTTTTCTCACGAAGTATTCAAGGTATTTCTATAAAATTTCTCTGTTTCATCTCTTTATATGTTGTAAGCTTCTCACATGAGGTTTTTTTTAATAGGTCAGTAGGAGAATTTTCATAATTTTTTAATTATAATTCCACAAGTACAATTTTAAATTCATGCAAAATTCCAAGCACTTTGCCCCATATCTCAGCTTGCAATCAGAATTTCAAAATTTGCTAGTTTATTAGGTTTACAGAAATATGTACAAAATTTCATAATTCTAGCACAGTCTAACATAACAGTCGCGACACTCACTGCTGTAAAGTTGTTACCGTTTGACAAATGGAGCGACACTAGCGCTCCAAGCAGTGAGTAAGGTGAACGTCGGACGCATCGTAAGCATAATGTTTGTTTTGCATCAATTTCCTAAGTAATTTACAAAATATTTGAGTTATTTTCTTGCCTCCAAGGGTTTGTGAAGTATCAGAAGGCATATATCTTACTAAAAATGATTCTAAAATAAGCGCAAGTATGGACAAAAACCGTGACTCGAGTGGCAAGCTACAACACATTCTTGAAGAAACACTTGTGACGTTGGATAAAATTGCAGCTTACCAAGTTGATATCAAAAGGATATAAACACACCGATTCACACCTAAGAAGCACAAACATGTACCTCTACATGCAAAAGCGATCGACAGCTCATTTATCGTTATGTAGGCCTACTGTGTTTGTCATTGTCGTCGCCTGTTGCCAGAAGTATGACCTTCATCTTTATATTATTCTAAGTGGGACAAGCAACTGCCAAAGAGTGGGAGAAATATTTTGAAAAATTATAATGAGCTGATTAAATTACATTTCACGCAAAACCAAATATTTGAACAATTTTCAAACAATTTGTCAATGAACAAGGTGCTAACAAAATAATGTCATCACACGAAGGAAGCAAGGAAAATTAAGTGACTAACAACAGAAGTGAATGAAATGCTACCAAACATTACGCTTTTGTAAGACACGGATAACTGCACTTAATCTTACCGCTTCATCGTCAAAGCGGGTCTATGTTGACGATTCACACGAATCTGGCACTGATACATGGAGAGTTGAACTGGCTGCGTCTGTATCATAAGACTGTTTTACAGGTTTAGATGGATTGTCGAATCTTTGTGGCAGTTTCCTCATCATCGTCAGTTGCGGTGGCTTATTTGGGATGTCAAACAGTGTGGGTACTGCATTCCACATGAGTTTATTATTGTCTGCTTTCATGAACTGGTTTCGTTCGAAATGTAGCGAACAAAACCTAATACTATTACACAGGTAAACTGGGTCTTTTTTCATAAGGTTTTCACGCCTGCTATTGCTATTAACTACCCATTTTCTGCTCCTAAAACGGAACATTACTCATTAATACACGTAGTTTGCAAGTGAATCCCTTACGATACAGTTTGGTAATATGATGGTATATACCTCTCAGGATCCTTAGGAAACCTAAAAAAGACAGCTGTTATTGTTTCAATTTATTGCGCTGCAAACCCTCCCGCTTGTTAAAACCATTGTAGAAATTAAATAAACAACCACTATTCGCTTTCACGATCGCGTCGAACTCACAGTTTAGGTATGGCCGCTTGGGGCGCTGTAGGCAACAAAATCGAGGCGAAGTGTCGCAACTGTTATGTTAGACTGTGATTCTAGCATTCATAGAATCTGAGGAAAAGGTACGTAAACTTTAAAAAACAAACTTTTCGGGAAACGCAATTTAAAGTTCAAACTAATTTTTTTCCTTATGTCACTTCTTCAGAAGGCACCACATTTGTACTCTGGGTCGTCTTTCCCTTCAAGGCATCTCTTCTGGTTTCTTGTTGTCTGTCTTCCTTCTTCCCTTTACCGGGTCTTCAACTGACTTTTCAGCTGCAGAGACGCGCTGCAGAGACGTAGCTCAATGCTGGTTTATCGTTGTAGAAACTTATTCAGACGCAGTTTATCCAGTTTTTATGCACTCTTTGTGATCGTGGCATAACTGAATGAAGAAAGAATCAAACACTTGTATAAATCTCCATCAGTATCACAAGGCAAAAAAAAAAAAAAAAAAGAATTGCTTCATCATAAACGATGCAGCTTGTTTGTTATTGTTTATAAGATATGGATCAGAGTCAAAGATGATGTATAAAACCAAAGAGTATGCATCACGGTCTTCTAGATGCATCCCGCACACGTTTGCTTGAAACTAATACCACCCACAGTCTAACATAACAGTCACGACACTTCGCCACGATTTTGTTGCCTACCGGACCAGCAGCGCCCCAAGCGGCCAGTAATTTAAACTGTGAGTTCGGCGCGATCTTGAGAGTGAATAGTGGTTGTTTATTTTGATTTCGACAATGGTTTTTACAAGCTGGAGCGTTTGTGGCGCAATAAATTGCAGCAACAACAGGTAGAAGACACCACAGCTGTCTTTTTTACGTTTTCTAAGGATCCTGAGAGGTATATAACATCATGTTACTAAACTGTATCGTTAGGATTCACTTGCAAACTACATGTGTATTAATGATTAATGTTTCGTCTTAGGGGTAGAAAATGGTTAGTTAGTAGCAGATGAGAAGACCTTATGAAAAAAGACCCAGTTTACCTGTATGCCGGCCGGTGTGGCCGAGCGGTTCTAGGCGCTTCAGTTTGGAACCGCGCGACCGCTACGGTCGCAGGTTCGAATCCTGCCGCCGGCATGGATGTGTGTGATGTCCTTAGGTTAGTTAGGTTTAAGTAGTTCTAAGTTCTAGGGGACTGATGACCTTAGATGTTGAGTCCCATAGTGCTCAGAGCCATTTGAACCATTTTTTTTACCTGTATAATAATATTAGGTTTTGTTCGCTGCATTTCGAACAAAACCAGTTCATGAACGCAGACAATAATAAACTCGTGTAGAATGCAGTAACCACACTGTTTGACACCCCAAATAAGCCACCTCAACTGACGATGAAGAGGAAACTGCCACGAAGACAGTCCATCTAAAGCTGTAAAACATTCCTATGACACAGAAGCAGTCAGTTCAACTCTCCACGTATCAGTGCTAAATTCGTGTGAATCGCCAACACAGACATGCTTTGACGATGAAGTGGTTAGATTAAGTGGAGTTATTCGTGTCTTACAAAAGCATTTGGTATGTATTTCATTCACCTCTGTTGTTAGCCACTTAATTTTCCTTGCTTCCTTCGTGTGATGACATTATTTTGTTAGCGCCTTGTTCACGGACAGATCGTTTGAAAATTATTCAGATATTTGGTTTTGCGTGAAATTTAATGTAATCAGCTCATTATAATGTTTTCAACATATTTCTCCCACTATTTGGCAGTTGCTTGTCCCACTTAGAATAATATAAAGATGAAGTCCGTACTTGTGGCAAGAGGCGACAACAATGACAAACACAGTAGGCCTACAGAACGATAAATGAGCTGTCGATCGCTTTTGCATTTAGAGGTACATGTCTGTGCTTCTTACGTGTGAATATGTGTGTTTATATTCTTTTGATAACAATGTGGTACACTGCAGTTCTACCCAATGTCCCAAGTGTTTCTCCACGAATGTGTTGTAGCTTGCCACTCGATTCACGGTTTTTGTCCATACTTGCGCTTATTTTAGAATCATTTTTAGAAACACATATGCCTTCTGATACTACACAAACCCTTAGAGGAAAGAAAATAACTCAAATATTTCGTAAATTACATAGAAAATGGATGCAAAAGAAACATGCTTACAGCACGTCTGACGTTCATCTTACTCGCCGCCTGGAGCGCTAGTGTCGCTCCATCTGTCAAACGGTAACAACTACAGCAGTGAGTGTCGCGACTGTTATGTTAGACTGTGATAATACACAGAATCGTTGTTCACTGAGCTGGTATTGAAGTGCTGCTTCAAAACGTGGGCGTGGCAGGGAGGCCGCGTCACACTTTTAATTAATTTTCAGGCACTTCGGATGCGAATTCAACATTGAAACTTTGGAAACTTAGTGTCCATGAGTTGTACTAACAAATAAGAAATAAATCGATAATTGACATTTTTGGTCAATTTCATTAACGTCCCCCCTTAAAAACCAAGCTGATGTGCCATGACACATCTTGGTCAGAGGCTCTCCCCTGGGTCCTGTTTGGCGTTTATGTGGCTATAAAGAGGATTTACAAACCTTCTTAGCTGACGTATTGTACAGGGAACCTCTTGTCATTCCGGCGCAAATTGTTGAGGACTCCAGCCCTCCCTCGCAGTTCAAACTTCCGACGTTAGTAGAATGTGTCAGACACTTTGCCATGCAAGTACGTCCCACCACCGCTAGGGCACACACAGGTCCTCGCTCTTCATGTACAGGGATCTACACGTTTGTGACTATGTGATGTTGCACAACAACACGGTGTGACTTGAACTGCACCTTCTCTACTCTGGCCCACATAAAGTATTACACCACTCACTACAAACCTTCGACATTCTGCTCCATGGTAAAAGACAAATGGTGCCCATCTCGTGTCTCAAAACAGCTTGGCAGAGTGATGAAGAGGCAGATTTTGAGGACAACCCCCCAATCCCACTTCCACTCGAACCCTCACTCCCCCGGCTCTTAATGAGCCGAGCTCTTTCTTCCAGCTCTGATAGTGTATGTGATGATGTACTACTGCTTCATATCCTCCATATAGCTTGGAGGTTTCATGTGGTCTTGCATGTGAAGGATTCCCCTTACCTTCCCCCCACCCCAGTGATTCCACTGACCTGCCGAGCTGTCTGACGAAACGTGCATTGCCATCTTCCATGTCAACGTGTCATATTTTCCCATCAAGGACCTGTTCTGCAGCTACATGATGGCACACTGTTTGCCCTGCACGCCCCCTATGAATGATGGATGGTTCAATCACCGAGGTCACTCTCCTCCACGCGTTTGCAATCCCTCCACATGCAGTGGAGACAGCCATTACCGCCTCAGTTGACAACGGCGGCCACCTCCCTACTCAAACACCATTCGCAGCACGCCATGCCTCTGCATCGCTGGACTGCGTGATCCTAGTTTCCCAGTTCAGCTGCCTGCTCCATCCGTCGACATGGCAATACAGCTTTGTCATTAACGGAATGTACACTAATGGTCCCTCTTTCCTAGCAGGAACATCTTTATACATGACCATGGACAGAGTGCCACACTACCTCTCCCTGTGCTCCACAATAGGGAGAGGCGGGGGGACGGCTCTGTGGTGGTCGTCAACCACCAGAATAAAGTGTCCATGCAACATGCTTTCTTTGAACTACCACAATCTTTGACTTTTCAAACTTCTGCTGCCATTGCGGTTTTTTTTGTCTTCAGTCTCATCCCAGACCTTGGCTTGTGATGCTGTATTGTGTAAAGTGTTCTTAATAAATACAGAGTTTCATATAAAATGTTCAGGTTATTAATACGACAATTGTATGACCTGTGCCCCATAAGTCCTTATTTAAGAAACAGAACGTAGGAAGTTACCCTAGCCTTATCAAGTAGTACAAAGGAGGACACCACATCATCTACATGAGGAGAAATTACAATAAGGGCCCCATAGGGTTCACTCATTGGCCCTCCAGTATTCCTGCTTTACATTAATGATCTACCATATTATTTGAATCAAGGGGCAAAATTATTCAGGTTTATAGATTATAAAAACGTTATTATGAAACTGAGCAAAACAGAATCAACAGAGAAAATAGTAAATGATGTATTACAGGATAATATTACGTGGTACCCCCTCACACAGGCGAAAAGTATTTATTGCACAGAAAAATTAAATTTGAATTATGTATTGGATTCACACCACCTTTCCAATGGTCAGTTTTAGATTCTCATCAGGGAAAGGTACTGAATTGGCAATAGCATATCTCCCAAAACACTTCCTAGAAGCACAGGATAAAGGGAACTATACAGCTGTTCTATTGCTTCATCCAACTAAAACAGTCAATACAGTGGATCACAAAATACTGTTAAATAAGTTAGATGAACTCTGAATAAGGATGTTGTGCAAAAGTGGTTGCTTTTATATCTAGAAAATAGAGTGCAATTGGCTAAAATTACACATATATCGAGTATCTCTAAATATATTTCAAACCATATTGCTGTTGCTAAATATATGAATATATGTGTACCACAGGGTAAAGTACTAGGCCCAGAACTATTCCTAATTTACATCAATGTGTGGGGACAACAGTGTTATTAGTGTCAGAGACCAAAAAGCCACAACTCTGAAGCAGGATACCTGTGGGACTGGAGATCAAAGACAGTCTGGTTTCAACCTTTGTACTGTGCAAACATGTTTTATGTGTTCTCTCATAACAAAGTGTTATCTGTTCATAGCCATGTCAACTGACTTCTTGGTATGGCCTCCTGTACCCATAGTGGAGATCTACCACAGATGATTTCCCACGAAGTATCAAACATGAGCAAATAATATTGTCTGCAGATGACAGTAATGAACTGATAACTGACAAGTCATCAGAAGTACTAAGAGAGAAAGCTGAAGAAACAGTTAGAAGCATATGTAAGTCAGTAACAAACAATGAAGTCACACTTATCACAAAGAAAACAAGAACTATGAACTTCTACATAAACAAAAAAAAACAGGTTACAAAAATCTGAAAATAAAAATTGAATTAATACAGTGTGTGGAAAGGATAAAATTTCTTGGAATGCAAGTTGACTGTCACTTCAAGAGGGAAGATAACATAAAAATACTTACCGAAAGAACCTCTACAAGATGCTGTGCTCCCCAAAATCCTACATCAGTATGCAATATTTAGTCGCAGATAGGCACAACAAAAAGGCTCTCACAATTATAGTTTATGGCTATTGCCCTTTCTCAACAAAACACACACACACACACACACAACAACAACAACTGCAGTCTCAGGCGACTGAAACCAACACACACACACACACACACACACACACACACACACAACAACTGCAGTCTCAGGCAACTGAAACCATGCTGCAGTTTGCTAATTCAGCATATACTCAGACTGCGGAAAAGACCAATACCGGCACATATAATGACCAAGACTGGCAACATGGCCCACTGTCTCAAACTTGTTAAAATGATGGAAATCTTAACTGTCTCTAGTAAATATATTTTTCAGGGTGTTATTTACACAAAAAATACTGACTACATGTTAACAGTTTCTTGGTACACCATTATGAAACTAGGAACAGGTATCATTTGCATCTGAGCCAAAAAAAAGTTAAAACTCAGCAGAGTTTATTGTACAATGCCATCAAATTACATTGTTGTTGTTGTGGTCTTCAGTCCTGAGACTGGTTTGATGCGGCTCTCCATGCTACTCTATCCTGTGCAAGCTTCTTCATCTCCCAGTACCTACTGCATCCTACATCCTTCTGAATCTGCTTAGTGTATTCATCTCTTGGTCTCCCCCTACGATTTTTACCCTCCACGCTGCCCTCCAATACTAAATTGGTGATCCCTTGATGCCTCAGAACATGTCCTACCAACCGATCCCTTCTTCTGGTCAACTTGTGCCACAAACTCCTCTTCTCCCCAATCCTATTCAATACTTCCTCATTAGTTACGTGATCTACCCATTTAATCTTCAGCATTCTTCTGTAGCACCACATTTCGAAAGCTTCTATTCTCTTCTTGTCCAAACTATTTATCGTCCATGTTTCGCTTCCATACATGGCTACACTCCATACAAATACTTTCAGAAATGACTTCCTGACACTTAAATCTATACTCGATGTTAACAAATTTCTCTTCTTCAGAAACACTTTCCTTGCCATTGCCAGTCTACACTTTATATCCTCTCTACTTCGACCATCATCAGTTATTTTGCTCCCCAAATAGCAAAACTCCTTTACTACTTTAAGTGTCTCATTTCCTAATCTAATACCCTCAACATCACCAGACTTAATTCGACTACATTCCATTATCCTCGTTTTGCTTTTGTTGATGTTCATCTTATATCCTCCTTTCAAGACACTGTCCATTCCGTTCAACTGCTCTTCCAAGTCCTTTGCTGTCTCTGACAGAATTACAATGTCATCGGCGAACCTCAAAGATTTTATTTCTTCTCCATGGATTTTAATACCTACTCCGAATTTTTCTTTTGTTTCCTTTACTGCTTGCTCAATATACAGATTGAATAACATCGGGGAGAGGCTACAACCCTGTCTTACTCCCTTCCCAACCACTGCTTCCCTTTCATGTCCCTCGACTCTTATAACTGCCATCTGGTTTCTGTACAAATTGTAAATAACCTTTTGCTCCCTGTATTTTACCCCTGCCACCTTTAGAATTTGAAAGAGAGTATTCCAGTCAACATTGTCAAAAGCTTTCTCTAAGTCTACAAATGCTAGAAACGTAGGTTTGCCTTTCCTTAATCTTTCTTCTAAGATAAGTCGTAAGGTCAGTATTGCCTCACGTGTTCCAGTATTTCTACGGAATCCAAACTGATCTTCCCCGAGGTCGGCTTCTACTAGTTTTTCCATTCGTCTGTAAAGAATTCGTGTTAGTATTTTGCAGCTGTGGCTTATTAAACTGATTGTTCGGTAATTTTCACATCTGTCAACACCTGCTTTCTTTGGGATTGGAATTATTATATTCTTCTTGAAGTCTGAGGGTATTTCGCCTGTTTCATACATCTTGCTCACCAGATGGTAGAGTTTTGTCAGGACTGGCTCTCCCAAGGCCGTCAGTAGTTCCAATGGCATGTTGTCTACTCCCGGGGCCTTGTTTCGACTCAGGTCTTTCAGTGCTCTGTCAAACTCTTCACGCAGTATCGTATCTCCCATTTCATCTTCATCTACATCCTCTTCCATTTCCATAATATTGTCCTCAAGTACATCGCCCTTGTATAGACCCTCTATATACTCCTTCCACCTTTCTGCCTTCCCTTCTTTGCTTAGAACTGGGTTTCCATCTGATTACATAACAGCATACAAAAGACATAGGTACTATGTGCTCTTTCAAAAAAATGTTTTGCATGGTAATGGAATACCTGAATTAAAACAAAAAAACAGGTTACTTAATTTAAGAAGTTCATTATTGGGGTTAAAAAACAAATGCAATTAGATTAGAAGAAATGCATTGTGAATTACTGTGTAATGAATTAATTTTAAGGTGTTAATTTTTCAATGTTTTAATTACAGAATCCATGCAATATAAATTTCGTCATGGATTAATAAAGAACTCAATCAAACATATTTCTTGCAGGCATCTCTTTAAGCAGGACAGAACATTATCCACAGCCTCACAATATATTTATTCATTCACAAAATTAATTTTCAAAAATCCATCTGAATTTGATGGTAACAGTGATTTGTTTTGTAATAAATACAGTCATTGACCACAGAAGTTTATTAACCATGTAATTAATTTCAGTCAGTGACGACCATCTTCAGACCTGAGTAAATCCAGTACACTATATAATTCATGTCATTGTGTATGTAGATTGTACAGTCACATTAATCAGCCATACAAGCTTCATCAGAAAATCAGAGAATTTTCTGAGTACCATGGACACTATTTTGCCAGACACATTAACACTTTCAATATGTGAAGTATTCTGACAACTTCTTGTCTCTAAAGTGTTAACATGTCTGACATTATAGTGTCCATGGTACTCAGAAAATCTTTCAGTTTTGTAATGAAACCTGTATGGCTGATTAACGTAATTGTACCACCTACATATACACAATGGCATATAGTGTATTGGATTTACTCAGGTCCGCAGATGACCACTGCTGACTGGCATCCATTACCTGCTCAATAAACTTTTATGCTCCATGATTGGATTTATAAAAAAGAAATATTTCCTGGATCACTATGAAACCTTATTGCTGATATGTTGCAAGATATTCACAAGTACAACACTAGAAGCAAAAATAACTTGCATCGCCCTTCAATGAATCTAACTTTGGCATAGAAAAGGGTAAAATATGCAACTATAAGACTCTCCAACAATCTGACGATTGAACCATAATATCTGACAGCCAGCAGATGCATTTTTAAGTACACATTAAAGATGTTTCTCTTCGATATCTTCTTCTGTGCCAGAGAAGAATTCTTGAATAGAAATACTCATTTATAGAGAAAAAATTGAAAATGTACCCAAATAAAAAATTTGCATTTAAAAATGTTTTCTACATATTGCACAGCATAACATTTATTATGGATATCATCTGTGGAACTTGTAACTAACAGCTATGACTAGGAGTTGTCAAGGAGATATATTTTCAGTTTGTGTTTCAAGTTAATTTTACTACCTGTTAGTGATATGTATTGAAATATAAGCTAATTAGCATCACTGGCTGGTGTAAGAGTTCAACCACTAGGAAAAAATTTTTATTAGCATGTATCATTTCTCGAAGGTTCTCCTTGTAACGCTATAGTGTGAGTGCATAATCAAACAGTGTGTGATACATGTGCCTCCGCAGTTGGCCTGGGAAGGTCACCTTGCAACCTGGACAGATACACAGCAAGTGCCATTTGATGTGTTCTGTAGTTATGAGACTTTGTACTGTTCGATGCTTCATTCAGTGTTATTGTGGACATCTTCATGTGGAAGCAGAATAAAACTTGGTTGGTGTTACTTCTTATATTGTGGCTGTACAACATTATAATATACTTGGCAACAATTGCAGTATTCTGCTCTGCGTGGTCAGTGGAAGAAGTTCTTCAATACCTTGTCGAACAACAGTGAGCTCTCACCAACAGCAGGCTCTCTCCGTGGCACTAAACAACTTGGCAGCCTCATTGAAGTGCCAAGTACCACTGTCATTGGCTCAGTCCCCATCATTGCCTCCAAATGATAATTCTGTGGAAGACTGGGATGTATATGAAAAACACTTTCGGCAACATTTTCTAGCTATTGGAGTCACCGACCCCAATTTGTGCAAGGCTTTGTTTTTGTCATGGATTTCATCTTGTGTTTATAAGCTTTTGTGTCTGCTAGCTCATCTTCCGGAACCTGCCAGTCTCTCTTTTGATGAAATGTGTCAGTTGCTCTCCAATTATCATTACAAACATACTCGTGTTATTGCTGCTCACATTGAGTTCTGACACTGTCAAAAGTGGTCACAACAGTCGTACAGAGCTCAAGCGTCGGAACTTCACAGGCTTAGCCAACATTGCCAGTTTGTGCTACTGACGCCCTCCAGAACTCGTATGCCGATCTGACGGTTTGTGATGCTATAATGTGCATGGCCCCTGACAGGGAGGTTCATCAATGGGCTTTACAATATGAACATCCCTGTCACACAGATTTTCTGAAGATTGGTCAGTCTTTTGAAGTATGTAGGGCATCAGGACAGCAGATAGAACCCCAGTATGAGGCAGTTGCCATTGCTTCCTCTCCTCATTTACCGGGAACAGGGGAAGATGTGGCGGCTGTGCAACTGCAGCCTCCATGCCACCTCGGTCAGTGCCATTCTAAGCAGCACAACAGTGGCTGTGTGCTCCTCTTCTGCCGTGCCCTTATTTTTTTGTTGAACATTGAGTGGGCTGCATGCCCAAAGCATTGAGTGATGAGCACCCATTGTAAAAAAAAAAAAGCTCACAGCCTCTGTTCTGGGATGGGTTAAGAAACTGGATGATATTTTGGTCCCAGGTTCCACAACAGATGAACATTTGCGGAACCTTCACGCCCTGTGGACACTGCTACAGGCTACTAGTTGAAATGTAACCTGGACAAGTCACAATTTTTTCAGCAATCTATCCTGTATCTCGGTTTTGACGTCTCACGTGCTGGCATCGAGCTATTAGAGCAACATGTCCGTGCCATTATGGTTTTTCTGCAGCGTACCAATGTGAAGCCTTTCTCAGAAAGATCGCGTGCTATCATAAACTTCTTCCCGGTGCAGCCACATCAGTCCAGCCATTTCATGTTCTCGTAGATAAAGATGTTCCTTTTCAGTGGCCGCCTTGAGGCCATTCTCATGTACAAATATGCAGACAATTCTGAATGCCCTACTGTGTGCACTTCCAAAACTCTGAATCAGGCCCAACAGTGCTACTCGCAGGAAAGAAAAACGCTTCCTATTGTGTATACACTCCAAAAATTTCATGTTTTCCTATGCAGCTCTAAGTTTCATTTTATTACTGATCATAAATCTCTGGTTTCTCTTTTCAATCTTTCAGCATCTTTACCAGACAGAGTGGCCCATCAGCTGCAATGCTAGGTTCTGTTTTTGACACTCTATAACTACAAATCCATTTCAACTCACAGCACAACACGGTAATACGGACGCTCTGTCTCAATTGCCAACTGGCCCCAATCCAGCATTTGATCAGGATGTTGTGCTGTGCTGTTGTGCAGCAGTCATGGCCAGTCCTGTCTTAAGTCAGGTTGCTCAATGGCTGCTGGACTGAGTTTTGGATCCTTTGTGTGGTTCTTATGCTCTCCTCCTCCACCTCTCAGTTCTTGATGGTGTATTACTGTTGGCTGCTGAAGAATTGGCAGGATGGCAAGTGGCCTCTCCACCTGCACCATTGCGGTGTTTCTCGTACAAAATTGCTGGCCTGCCACCACGTGTTTTGGCCAGGTATTGACAATATCGTGCACATTGTGTCAGCGTGCCCGCAGTGCGCTGCCCGTCAAGTGCCACCACAGGCCTTTCTTTCCTGCACGGCTCACCTGCCCCGGCCTGGGGGTGAATTCGTGCTGGTTTTCCTGGTCTATTCCTTAACTCCTTTTGGCTTGTAGTAGTTGAAGCTCACTCAAAACTTCCTGATGCAGTTCATTGGGTGTCCACATCGACGACGGCTATGGCCACGGCTCTCTCAAAGAATTTTTCCTTAGAAGAATTGCGGTATACGCTTGTTATGGGCAATGGCCCACAGTTTCTCTGATGATTTTGAAAATTCTTGCACAAAGAGTGCCATCCAGAATGCTGTGGACCCTACGTTTCATCCCCAGTCCATTTGAGATGCAAAATAGCAGGTCCATATATTCAAAGCGAAGATGAAAAAATATGTCACCGAATCTTCTCCTGAGGAAGCCCTCAATAGGTTCTCCAGTTCGTGTAGGCTCAGTCCAGTCGCTGACCCTAATGTGGTGGAGCAGCTTCATGGCTGCCAGCCCTGTATGCCACTTTATCTATTCCAGCTGATGCCCAGCCACATGCCAGCACCTGCCTTGCAGTGATTCGATCTGGGCTCTGCTGTCTGGGCCTGTGGGTTTGGCCAGCACCCTAAGTGGATACCAGCAGTCATCCATCACTGCTGAGGCTGATGCCTTCGTGTTGTGCACTCCTCTGATGGTTTGGTGTCACGGTACTATAACCACACACTGGAGAGCCCTCCGCCCCCAAGGCCACCTCCACCATCTGCACCAGCCCTTTCAGTGTGGTTAACGTCTCCTCAGCTCTGGTGCTGTCTTTGCTCTGGGTGCCACCACTGCTGCACGGAGTAGTCAGCACCGGGCCACCACCATTCAGACAGTATTCTCCTATGACAGCACGGCATGGGCTCCAGTAATCATCCCTTACCAATGAAGACGTGGACATCTCTACCGTGAACATTCTTCTCCGAGGAAGGGAAGGAGTGTAGTAACCCTATAGTGTGAGTGCACGTAATCAAACAGTATGCAAACAAGAACCTCCATGGCTGGCCTCGAGAGGCCGCCTCATAACCTGGACAGGTGGCACAGCAAGCGCTGTGCTGTGTGCACAACACCCCGATATAAGCCCAGTGCACTGGACTCTCAGACTCACTTATGTTTACATGCTTATTGTAGGTTCACCTAGGAGACCATATATTGATGTGTTCTGTAGTTATGACACTCTGTACATTCATTGTTATTGTGGATATCGTCATGTGGGAACAAAATAAAACTCAGTTGGTGTTACTTGTGATATTGTGTCTGTACAGTGTTGTAATAATTCTAAATATCTCTTTTGTTTGTAATTTTTGCATGTATTGAATATTCAATGTTTGTATAAACAGCAGCCCTTTACATCCAGGAGGCAGTTCTGTTGGAGTCCTTAATAAATGTGCTTTCAGCACTAAGTGCTGTATCTCAGTGATGACCCTGCTTCCAGAAGGCTGTAATTGGGCAGTGTAAAAGCTGTCACCCGCACAGACAGACAGACAGAAACCAGAATACAAACAGTACATCTTTCCTGTGGTCTGTACACCCAAGAGACAAATGGATACCAAAATAGCAGTGATGCAACTGCTCGTTAGGCATTCACCAGCGTTTTCTACAAACACTGGTCAGGACCTGACAAAATGGCTGAAAGGATTCAACAGTCACCAGATACAACAGGTGGGATAACATGATGTGTTTGATAAATGTGTACTTTTACTTAAACAGCACTGCCCAGCAGTGGTTTGGTAACATCGAAGAGAAACTCAATAGCTGACATAAATTCCAAGCTGAACTGAAAAAAAGAAAAACAAACCACTTGGTGACAATGTGCAGCAAATCTGCTTAGTAGAAGTACAAGAGCCAAAGTCTTGGGAAAACACCATACACATGTTTAGGCACTATGCCACATTGTGAATGTGGATATGACAGAAGTTGATAAAATATCACACTTAAGGACAGGAGTCACAGAAGACATGCACCACACTCTTCTGGGAAAGGATGTTACAAAAGAGGAATTCATTGAGTGGTCTCAGCACATCAAGAAAATGTAGCAGGAAAGTACTGAATGAATGAACTATAACAGACCCCCAAATGTCGTCACTATGACAGTTGTGGAAGACCACCACTACTTCACTTCTCTTATATGCCAGGTAGTAAGAGAAGAGGTATAGTAGTTTATGGTAGTCAGAAATGTCAGACCTAATTAGCAAGAGAGAGCTGCCATGAACGTTGCCACTCTAGTTCATAAGGGTAAACAGAAAGTTGAAGCAGAGGCTTATCGATCTGTAGGAACGACATTTGGAGGATGCAAGGGATGCAAGACAACACACTGTTATGTTTCCACTGTGAATACCCTGGATACATTGCATACTACTGCAAAGAAAGAAAAAGAGTTATCAACAACTATTACACTGCAAGACATGAAGCATCACAGCAGCCCTATTGATGCTAGTCAACTGGGTAATCCACCTACTGGACAAAGCCCATCACTGTGCCCTCAATGAGGTCACTCCTCAACATGCTGTGGCTCTTCCCTATCACAGTACAGAGGTTCCACCCACTCACCTAGCTGCCAAAATCAGGAAAAATAAATGACACGGTCATCTATGGAGATGAGGCTGCCACAGATGAAAATTGTCAAGGGAAGATAGTTAACAATATGTCAAGAAATCCCATCAACATCAATATCGACAGTCAACCTGACCAGACACTAGTCAAGTCAGTGGAATACTTATCACTGCCAGCTAAGGAAGGCTACATTCCACAATACAAAACTGATTGTGCTGAATGTCACAAATGGGAAATATGTCCAGCCTATAGGAATGTATATTGCAAGAACATTGGCAGAACACAGCCTTTTCAATTTATCACTTTAACAGGATGTAGTCATGACGTTATTCTTGGATAGGACTTCTTGCAGGCATCACAAGCAGTCACAGACTGTGGTAGATCAGAACTCCAGATTCATGAAGCTATTTCAACAAGCACACATAAATAGGTTGCTCTGGGTAGTTGTTTGCCACTGAAGATGATGATGTCCCCCCCAACATCAACAAGATGAGCTCCAACCATCAATCTAGATGCTCATTCAAACAGAGAAGAATTTGTTGAATGCAGATAGTTACTCAGACTCACAAACAAGTGACAATCATAAGCATTTTAGATGGCAAGGATAGGACACTAATTGTCACGAGCAGCCAAAACTCATCCCTACAGGTACATGCACAGGAATAGCCAAACCAGCCCAGGATGGACAGCTCAGTGCCATCACTGAAGAATTGTGCTCTGCTATCAGTGCAGACAATGCAGAGGAGAAAATTACTGTCGAACTGCCAATAGGATCTGACCTGACCAGTGAACAACTTCAGTGAGTGTTAGCAATTCTGCACCAATTTTCAGATGCTTTCAAATCTGGAGTGGAGAAAAAAAAAAAAACAAGGGGCCCATAGTACAAAACTGTGTCAACACTGGGGGCCAACCACCAATTAGCCAGTGCTCATACAGGGTGTTGCTGACTGAACAGAGTGTAATTTGACTGGTAGTGAAGACGTTGCTGCAATATTACATCACTGAACCTTCATAGAGTTCTTGGCCCACTCCTGTGGCCCTAGTAAAGGAGGATGACACACGGCATTTGTGTTGACCAGCCACTGAACAAAATTGTGAACAAAGATGTGTTCCCATTGCCACACACTGACAACACTGTGGATTGCTTGGAAGGAGCAAAGTAGTTCTCAACCATGGACATAGATCATAACTCACAGCATTATTGAAGACTCTAGATAGAATCAGACACAGATATTAGTGGACAGGTTTTTGCCAAACCATTAGATATTATTTGATCCTCTGTAACGAATGCCAACAATAGAAGTTGTGTTGCCATTACCTCTGGGGCATTTGATACCAGTTCTGCCCGCAGCAACACCATTCCATCACATTTGAACTGCCCTTTTGGGGAGATTCCTGCAGTTGACAAATAGTTACTGATGGATAATAGTCATCACTGACTGCTTCACATGCTGCACTGTAATCAAAACTGTGTTGACTACTGACTCTCTGAAAGATTGAAAGTTTCCTTATAGAAGACATAATTTTGAAGCACTGAGTGACCCATGCTATGATCTCTGAACATGGTAAGGTTTTCCAGGTTAAGCTACCACCAGAGAAAATGTCACACTGTGAGATCATCCACAGGATAATGACTGACTACCACACTCAGACAAATGGTCTCACAGCACACCTCAATTATACATTGTCCGATACACTCCTGACGTATGTCGGTGTCAAACAGAGAACTTTGGCTACAATACTGCTCACTGCAACATTCACATATAACACAGGGAATCGAGACACTAAATGATTCACACCGTTTTTCTACTCCACAGCTGCAATGCTGAAACAACAAAGGAATCACTGTTTCTGTTTCAAATGTAGATGACTAGGTGGAAAACACCACATCACCAGGAGTAAAGAAGAAAGACAGTTGGCTCTAATACAGTTCCCGGATGCCCAAAAGAAACATCAAGAGCACTGTTACGCCAAGCACCAGCCAATGAAATACAGCCCGAGAGATGTTGCATGGAGTTTTATCCTGTGCAAGAAGTAAAACTATTGGAAAAGTTACTAAAATGTTTTTTTGGGGCATATTGAACCCCTGATCATTTGTGAGATGTCATATACGAAGTAAAGGATTATAATAACCCTTCATCAAGAAGACAGAAGCAAAAAGACATCATCAGTGTCCTCCGCGTGAAACCCAACTAGGCATAGATCAACAACGGGGGCTTCTCATTCAAGGAAACTGAAGGTCCACTCGATAGTCATGTAACTTTAATGAGAGAGGCTACCTTTGATGTTCATCATAATGAAGAGAATGTGAAAATGTCACCCAAATGCAAGGATCCTCCAGTGCTGCCATGGACTAGACCACTGACGAGTTCTACATGTAGGATGCTGTAGTTGCCTCCAATGAGATGTTCTAAAACATTTGGTTGTCGTTTGTCCAGAAGAGGGAGCAATACAATGAACTGTGCCACATACAGAATGGAGTAGCAGCTAGTGTAGCTGGCTGGCAGGCTGTGGGGTCACCGGTCCAAATCCAATCTCTGGCAAATATATTTTATTTAATATTTATCATATCTGGAAAGTTTTCAATGTTTTTATATTTCTAATGTTTGCATATTCTTTAATATTCAATGTTTGTATAAACAGCAGCAGTCTCCTCCAGAAGGCAGTTGTGTTCTGGTTGTAAGTTGGTGTCCACAACAAACACTCTTTCTGTACTAAGTGTTGCATTTCATTGGTGACGCTTCTTTTTGATTAACACTTGACTGTGGTCATGATGTGATGATATGTGGTACTCTCCTGTGACTCCACTTTGGTTTCCATTGTAAAGGTACAAAAATTTGTCAACTTTACACATACCTAAGACCATGTGAAGTCGATTGCATTCTTAGACGTGCCTTAGTTATCACCTATTACAAGTATTTTGAATTTTTAATTTTTCATTCCTTAGTTTTCACATAAATTAGAAGTAATAGTAAGAATTCACTGAATAGTAGAGGCACTGAGATGTTGACAGGCACACAAATGAGACTGAAAACTTCACTAGCTTTTGGACGAATCCTTTATCGAGCTATAGTACATTTACATACATATACATGTGCACACAGCTGTACAGCTACATTGTACTGGCTGAATACACACTGCCAGGATTGCAGTTAGACAGGTAGACTGATATGAATGATTGTAATGGGTGGATTGGATGTGTGGAGAAAAGAGGGAAGGGAGGCAGATGTGGGAAAGAGTGGCTGACGGCTCACAGAGAGGCAGCAGGTGTAGAGGACAGGAATGTGAGAGGAAGAGGTCTCAGGTGCATGGGATAGAAAAGTGAAACCCAGGCACTGGAGCTAGTGTGTTCGTGCAGCACACAACAATGGTGACATAGGAGAGTGGATTGGGAAACTGTGACAGAACAGAGGAAGAGGAGACTGTGGGGAAGGCTATGTTACAAGGATAATTCTCATCTATGTAGTTTAAAAAATCTGGTAATGGGGAAAGGATGCAGATGGCACGGATTGTGAAGCAGGCACTGAAATTGAGCATGTTGTGCTCGGCAGTGTGTTCTGTCACTGGATGGTCACCACTGCTCTTGGCCTTTACTCCTAAGTTATTTAAATTCTGCCAGAAATCTCCATCACATATTCATTATTTGGTTTGATCGATAACATATTTTAATAAAGATTTTGTGTTAAAACTACAAAAGCCTGACAGTCAGTTGAGTTTATACGGATGATTGTTTACATCTTCATATCATTATCAGACATGAGTAAATCATCTGGGCAAGTAATGTCACACCTGCATCTTACTTAACTTATTTGTAGAACTACAATGTTAGCAAATATCACAGATGCTTTACTAATTGTTAACATATGTTACATCAGCTTTTTGGAGTCTTGTGCTTGTGTTAGCCTACATTTATTTAAAATGCAGCTGTTGGGTTTTGAGAGTTGAGTTCATTCCACATTGTGATGAGTGCATTATCAGGAAGTTCAAGAAAACAGTAATCCTCCCATAGTTCAGAACAGACTGAGTTAGTTAAGTGTCTCCTCCACCTTATCTACCTGATCTAAATGCACTGATAATAATAGAGGCATCAAAAGAAAAACTTCTTTACTTTCCAGGCATACATTTGTACTCAGCACACAATGTGTGACAGGTATCATCCCTCCTCCCCTCCTCTTTCCTACTCAACTTGTGAGTGGTATGCAGTATGAACAATTGATGGTACCCATCTGTATAAAAACAAATTTCTGTAATTAACTTGGCAGTAAGGGGTATTGTGGCTGTTTCAAATGAGGCAGAAGGGAAATGTGAAGTGTGTAATGGTTACTTGAGCCTGAACTCCGAGTTTGACCTGAGTAGTCTTTGTTGGAAGCTTGAGCTTGACCTCTATAGAATTGTACATGTTGTACAAAAGTCCTTAAACAGACAGTGACATTTGTGGGGTCAAATTACTGTACACATGACTTGAGTTCCCCAAAACTGTAGCTGGAGGGAGGGAGAGGAAGGGGGAACATTTGCTACATATCTGAGCAGAAGCATGATTCAGTGCAGTGCACATATTCCTACGTATGTGCATCTCTGTCTAAATAAGGAATACAAAATAACATTACAGAAAAGAAAAAGCTTCTGTGGCTGTGGTCATCTTCAATAGCACCTTTCCCATACTATTTATTACTATTACCACTATTTAGACCACTACTATATCATTTGCCAGTCAGGATTGGTTGGACTGCATCAGTGTTACAAGGTTAAGATTACAGAAGTGTTATAACACAAGAACTAATTAGTGTAAGTATGCATAATAATACAAGAACACATTTGCATAGGTATAGCATAACAATGATATATTGAGTGAGAACATTTTAACGAGTACATGTTCATTTCATTTCATACGTTAGTGCATTGCTTAGACAATACAGTTTGCTGTTTCACTATCAAAGAACTCATTTAATTATACAGTGGTTTTCCGTGTAGGTTTTGTGACATCTTTCCTCAAAATTACACCAATTCCAATGACTGGATTTTAGTATTTAGATGGTTGAACATTTTAATAGCTACTGATCAAAAACTGCCATGCGTCATGGAGAGTCAACAGCTTGGGAGTCTATGTTTTCCTTATTATGTATGTTATAATTGTGGATGTTAGTGCTGTTGGTGAATGTTTCATGATTTTCTTTCACGGACATGAGACAGGTGAAGACTGAAAATTATCATCACTCCTAGACATATGAAGATGGGTTTGCAGTGGCCCAGTTTTCTGCTTGATGTTATGATCCTTACTGTGTTTTTTATAGTAGCAATATTTTCTTGCAGCTTGTAGAGTGACTCCAAAGTAACAGGCTATAGCTGACGTGGCTATGGAACAGTGAATAACACACCATCAGCAGATAATGAGCAGTTACCACATGCTTCAGTTGCCTCAGAAGGCATATGACTTGTGACAGTTTGTCGCATACATACACAGTGTGTTCGTGACAAATGAGTTTACTCTCCACCATGAACCTCAGAAGCTTCACACTTCCTGCACTATTTAGGTATCCTTTGTCACTGAGGCAATATACCAATTCTTTTTTTGTTTTTTGTTTTTTCCTCATTTATTTTCATTTTGTTTATAACAAACCACAACTTTGTAGCATCAGACAAAGCATCTATTGCTTCTTGAGCCTTACTGGCATCAAAGCTATTCAAGTACAGAGCTATGTTATTTGCAAATTGCCAGTATTGTCCATGAGAGCGTAAATCGGCTGCCTTCTGTTATCCAGGGTTGCCAGAACAGTGCCTCCAGCACCATATTTACTGTGCTTGTTTAGGAATACTTGATGAGGAATGCAGTCAAATGCCTTACTAAGGTCACAAAGTGTCAGTGCTACAGATTCTTTTTTCTCAAAACTTTGCTTTACCCTAGTAACCAAATCTAGTGCTGCTATTGTTATAGATTTGTCTTTCCAGACACATGCTGTGGATCTGTGAAGAGTTTGTTAATGTCAAAGTAACTTGATATATGGTCTTTCATTGCAGTCTCATTGACTTTAGTGAAGACTAGAATTATTGAGATTGGTTTGAAGCTTGCTACCATGGCTGGGTCACCCTGTATATAAACTGACAGTGACTGTGCAGTTCCAGAAAATCTGAAAATACACTAGCAGTGAAACACCTATTAATTACCATAGCTAATGTTTCAGAAACTTCACAGATAATTATCTTGAGGACATTAGTGAACAACTCATATATTTCCTGATTATCAGAAAGTTTATAAGATTTTGCAATCTTTATTATTTCATTTTTTGTAATTCTCTCCAGTTCATCAGGGTGCATCTTCTGTCATTTATCACAGTAATAGCATTTTCCACAATATCAATAACATAATTGTTAAAGTGATCTGGACTACACAAGCTTAAGAGAGAGGTGATTTTCTCCCTGTGTTCATTGATCAGATCCTAGGCTGCCTCTTGATGAAGACCACTAGAAACAGTGCTCAGTTTGTTGGTCTATATAAGAACATAATGAAGCAGCCACAAATCCAGAAATGTTTCAATGAAGAAAGTGTAATGAATATAGAATGTGATAGTAGATGTATAAAAATAAATGTAGACCAAAAATTGAGTAATACACCAGCAACTGCTTAAAATACAAGTCTGCTTTCTTCTGTAACCCATTTCTGTTTGTTTCATAGAATAAATTACTGTGTTCATTGTCTGTTATGATTTTATTAATATACAAAACACTTAATCTGTCTCTGAAACTTCAATTAATGAAAACAAAAAAATTAAGCAACAGCATGTCTTGTTTTATTTTTGTTAGGGAACAATTAACTGGTCATCTTGTCCAAGTCTCTACCTTTTACAGCTGTATTTTATGAAGAAGAAACTACTCAACCTCTATGCACTCAAAGCAGACAGTGACAGTAATTGTGTATTTCACTATGGCACTTTGTAAAAAATGAAGGAACCAGAAAAACAGTATTGTATTTAAAAATATAGTGAAGGCAAAGAGACCTGGAGAGAGTGGAAGGTTTTGAATAAATTACATAATGTTAAGACAGAGATTTCAAAACCAGATTTAAAATTACAAAGCATTTCCAGGAGCAGAAGTGGACTCTAACCATAATTTATTGGTTAGGAACTGTAGATTAAAACAGAAGAAACAGCAGAAAGTTAGAAAAATTAAGGAAATGGGACCCGGATAAGCTGAAAGAATCAGAGTTTGTTGAGAACATTAGACAATGATAGACTAGGACAAGGGTAAGGAACACAATATAAGATGAATGGGTAGCCTTGAGAGATTAAATAGTGAAGGCAGCAGGGGATGAAACAGATTAAAAAAAGAAAAAAAAAAAAAAAAGTCTATAAGAAATACCTGGGTAAGGCACAAGGTACTGAATCTAATTGACAAAAGGAGAAAAAATAAAAAATACCACAAATGAAATGCAGCAATGAAATTCTTAAAAAATGAGATTGACAGATGGCAAACCAGGAAAGCAGGAATGGATAGGCAAAAAATGCAAGGTTTGAGAAGCACGTATGATTATTGGAAAGAAAGATGTAGTGAACAGGAAATTTAAGGAGATCTTTGGAGAAAAGATAAACACATGTATGAATATTAAGAGCTCAGATAGCATATACCAATCAAAGAAAGGAAGGCTGGAATGTGGAAAGAATAGATAGATGATCTTTATAAGGGAAACAAGCTTAAAGACTACATTACAGAATGAAAAAAGGATGTAAATGAGGATGATATGGGTAGTAAGTAGTATATTTGTCCAGTTTGATAAGGATGGGACAGATAGTTGGCCATGGCATTACAGTAGGAACCTAATCGGCAACTATCTCATGTAATTTAGGTGAACCATAGAAAACCTAAAACAGGGTGGTTGAATGGAGGCTCAGTCCCCCATCCTCCCAAATATAAGGCCAGTCTGTTTAAAACAAAGTGATCTAATTTGATTTAGCCCTTGCAAAGAAGTTATGTAATAATGTAAAAAGCTAGTGCTACATTATTCATTCATTTGTCAATAATGATCACTGCACACACTGTACACAGGGTCGGTTTAAGAAGTGCCACAAATCGTTGCTTGGGTACCATGCTGAGAGGGGCATCAGAGGCACTACAACTGAGATTTCTATACAGGATGTATCAGAATTAGCAGCAGCTGCTTGGAGCCCAAGCTGAGATGGGCGCTGAAGTGAAAGATGTGTACACACTACCTATTAAAATTAGCAGCAAAAAGTGATTTGAATAAAGTGTGTGAAGGGATAAGGGGGGTGGGGAGAGGGAGCACCAAATGATAAGTCACTTGTGTAGTAAAACATTCTTGGGTCGGCCTTGACTTATGTATCATAATGTAACATCACACACACTTTTATTTGGCCTAAGGACCACAGCAATAATGTTTCTCTTCCATATTGTGTTCCAAAACTTCCTATTTGGCACTCTAAAAGTCTAAGTTAGTATACCTCCATAACGAGAGAGATGTTGACTTCAGAAAGAGCTTTGGAGTTGAGTTTACTTGAAATGAAAAAAATAATAAACATTAAAGAGCAAAAGTGTGGTTTGAAATGACAGAGATGTTTTACTATTATTATTGTTGTTGTTATTTGTGTTATTTTTTTGTAAAACCCCTCCTTTGTGCAATCCAAGTAATCCATCACTGTATAGAATGTATTGCTTAACAGACACTTTTAAACTGTCTTTTTTAAATAAGTTTGTATTATTGACAGTAATCTCTTTAATCTCCTAGGGTAGTTTATTTTACAGGTTCATTCCGTGGCAGAAAATTCTGTTTTGAGTTTTATATCTATTGTTCCTTGGCAAATGTAAGTTCGGTGTAGATTTTTTCCATGATTGTGGACAGAGCTGTTTATGCAGTGATTTCCAAGGTTATTTTTTGATGCGCATGACTCAATTGTAAATCTGCTTGCATGGTGTAGTTAAAATCACCTGTGCTTTGAACAGATCATTAGAATTAGCCCAATTGTTATCTTTGGTTATTATTCTTCTGGCCCTTTTCTGTAGTCTGAAAACTGTGTTCATGTTTTGTGCATTTGTTCCCCAGGAAAGAGTTCCGTAACTAAGAATTGAGTGGACGTATGAATAGTATATGGCTAAAAGACACTGGATGTTCCATATGCCAGGACTCTAATAGCTTAACATGCTGATGATGTTCTGTTTGCAAGTACCTTTGTGTGTTTGCACCACTTCAACTGTTTATCAATATTCATTTCTAGAATTTTTGTGTTTCTTATGAAGTCTATAGGGGTACCAACTACATTTAATTTAACAGTCCCATTTTCCCTCTTCAAAATGAAATTCATGGCATTTGCTTTTTTTGTGTTGTGTATTGACAATTATTGTAAACTCCCTTGAGGATTTCATTTACTTTCTCTGTAAGGGACTATCTTGGTTTTTCAGTATCTGTAATACTGAGGTCATCAACAAAGAGAATTTTTTTGCCTATGATTCACACTTTTGCAAAAGTCATTGATGTATATCATGAACAGTATTGCTCTTAATATGCTGCCCTTAGTAACTCCTATATTAATGTATCTTTGTTCTAATAAGTGTATCACTAGATTTGTGTCATTTCTGATCTTTGTACACAGTCTGCTAGACATGATCTGAACCTCTTATTCCTAATGATTCAAGCTTTAGTAAGTCTTGTGGTCAACAGTATCAAAGCCTTAGGCAGATCTATGAATATGCTTGTAACACACTCAGCCTGTTCAAGAGCAACAAATACTACTTTTGTGAGCTCTACTATTGATGAATTTGTACTTCTATGACTTTGGAACCCAAACTATGATTCACTTAGGTTTCATTTAATCAAATAATTCATTAATCTGCCTTTCATAAATGATACCATCATATATTGCCTGACAAAAAAAGTAATGTACCCAGAACACATGGTCAGGTGTCAATGTAACTTTATACCTGTACACGCCATAGGCAGGTATGTAAATAATTAGAATATCAAATCTCTATGACCTACCAGAGTGCATTAGTTTTGTTTGCATTTATTGTTGTTATCAGGCATTGCAGGATATGTAAAGATTGTGAACAGTTTTAGAAGCTAAGTGATCTCTGTGAAGGACGTGGAGATGGAGTGTACTCATGTGAGACAGCGTTATCAACTCCTGACAGAGTTTTAAAGGAACATCATTGTGGGTCTCCATTTGACTGGCTGGTAGAATCAAATAATATTTAGATATGTGGGACATTCATACGTGACAGTAGCTTGACATTGTACTGCATGGGACCATGAGAGCAGGCATACTCATTTTCAAGGTTCCAGTTGACCACCACAAGAGAGTATCACTGTATTGTGCACTAGGCACATTGTAACCCTTTCACATTTGTGCCTGCCATCCAAGAGCAAGTAATGTCATCTCACACCATCAGTCAGAGAGTATCAGGAGCCAGGGGAGGGAATTACAGTGCCATGCGTAGGCTGCTGCTGACACCACAACACAAACAGCTACATTTGCAGTGATTCTGTGACTGGGGAGCACAGATTGATGATGAATGGCACCGTATTGTATTCAGGAATGAATCAGAGCTCTGCAATACCCTGGATGACCAACGTTGATGAGTATGGTGGGACCTGTGAAGAGATCCCATTATTACAAGGTTTTAGAGAAAGACAGGAATATTACCTCTGGCATCATGGTGTGGCGAACCATCAGGTATGACTTCAAGTTCCAGCTGGTAGTGATTTACAAAACTCTGATGACACAATGGTACATCACAGACAACATCCTGTGCTCCTCCGTGTTACCTGTCATCTCATTGTATCATGATGCCAGTTTTCAACTGTACAATGCCCATCCACATTTGATAGGTGTATCTATGAACTGCCTGCATGATGTTGAGTTACTACTGTGGCCACCCAAGATCCCCAGATCTGTCCCTGATAAACATGTGAAGCACAAGACCGGATGCCAACTCCGTCCCAGTGTCAGTATCCAGGACCAGTTACAAAGTTGTGTGCCAGCTTGCCTCAGGAGAGTATACAATAGCTTCATGACATCATTCCCAACCAAATCACTGCATGTATCCAGGCTAGAGGAGTTGCAGTATCACACTGATAAGTGGACTCATAGTGCCAACTTCTTTGTCATTTTGACTCGCATTTGGAATCACTGAAATAACATTATACTCTCTCGATTAATTAAGCTCTATTTTTTTCACCTACTGCATTAATTTTATTTATCAAAGGCACGCCTTTTGGCTGTTTTAAACGCTTTGGAAAGTTTCCTGATGCAAACGAGTCATTAATTATGCTTGTTAAGGGAGCTTGTATTCTCTTTCGGCATTGTTTCAGCACACAGATTGGTACTTCATCTAATCCTGCTGACCTTTTTAGATTTTGTACTATTTTAGAGACTTCATGCTCTGTGGTTGGCAATACTATCATTGTACTTAGTACATAATATTATAGATATATGTTTGTATATGGGAATTTATGGTGTGATTTCTCTGTAATACTTGAAAAATGCTTGTTCACATAGTGTGATTGTTCATGTGGACTACTTATTGCTTTATCCACCTCCATTATTAGTATGTTGTTATTCTTTCATTTGTCTTTCCCTGTTTTCTGTTTAATGACATCCCAGTATGCTTTTTATTTTCTGCACTGTATATTACTTTTTCATCAAGTAATTGTAGATCATTATGACCTTTACTCATGAAACAGAGACTTAAGTCTGGGAGGATTTTCAAATACCTGCTGTAAATGTCTTATTTTTGTGAGATGTTGCTACTTATTTGTGTTTTGTGTGTGTGTGTTGGTTTCTCTGTTCAATTCATCATGTCTTTGGTTTGTTAGTTCTCTTGAAAAAACTTGTGTGCTGATGTCTGATAAGAGTCCTTTGTAGACTTAAGGTGAAGGACGTTTTCTTGGACCTGATTTTACTATTACTATTTGTCAGAAATCATTTGGGAGTCCGAGATCATTTACAGCTATGTCATACTTTTCCTTCTCCATATTTGTAGCCACATTGTTGATTACTGGTGCCATTGTTGTAGTTACCTTCGCTGCACTGTTGACCAACAGGGACATACTAAAACTGTGAAGGATGTTTACGGTGGTGCATCTCACTTGATATGTGATATATGTGTTTATGTCTCCATACAAAACTATGTTCACTTTTGTAGTTGAGACTATACCTAGAACTTCTGTTAATTTATTTAAAAAAAGTATCCACGCTACCACTAGGTGACTGACACACACACAAACTGGTTAATTTCTTGTTTATTTCAAGCCTTGTTAATTCAATAGCTAATATTTAAAAGTGTCTGTCTTCAGTAACTGTACTAAAGTCATATCTTAATTTATGTTTCTTTTCTGATATGAATGCATGATCATCCACTCTATGTGCCCTTTCATACGATATGCCCTTTCATACAATAACAGTACTATACATTGGATGTGAGAGCCTCTACACCAGCACTCAGTGACACAGACTACCATGCAGTTCAAAGACAGCATTTCAACTTCAGATTTCTGTATTTTCTGCTTTAATGAAGGATTGTTAAAACAGTTACAAGTCTAATGTTACTGGTCCCAATTGTTTCTTTACCTTTATGACACATAATGTCTTTTGGTTCAGTATAATCTATCTTGTGAGTGATTATAGCACTAGCTTGTTACATGTTCCAGCAGAATGTGCTGATTATTTACAAATAAATATATTTAGCAGGAATTCTTAAGTAACTAGTGATTCTGAATTATTCAGTTGAATGAAGTGAGTGAAAGGTTTTGAAAATAAGATATCATTAGGAGATATATGTCATGAGCACATAAAATTCCGGTTTAGAGAAAAATTTGAACATAATGCAAAACAAACTAGCATATTTCTATGACAATGGGCATTGCATGAAACATGTAATAAACAGTACTTTTTTGGGCTGAGTACACCTACACATTGCCAAACCTAAATTGCAAATATCTGCTGAAAATCAGAGTAATTGTGCCTGACAACTCTTAGGACAGACACCCAGTATATACAACAAAAACTTCTAAGATCTTGTCATAGTCACTATGTTTGTGTTCTAAAGGTATCAGTATTGTTTCCTTTATTGTCCAGAACTGAATATGTTAATTTTTCTGCTAATTATGAGAGATCCATTTGCATAATACCAAGCAGCTTTTTAAAATTGCAGTATTTCCAACTTTTTTTTGTCATATGTCTATTGAGATTGACCATTGTACTTGTGTCTTCTGGAAAAAATGGATTAGTTCTTGATTTTTGTATATTAAAGTCAGTCCTTAAGAACACAATGGTTGTGTTAAATAGTTTCAGCCTAACATTTAGCTATAGCAAAAAAGTTATGGAATGTAATGATAGGTTCTAGGTCTGTTATTAGCTAAATCTATGTCTTCATATAATGAAACACACACACATATTGTGTTGTGAATGATTATTTAGTTGCTTTATTGTGGGACTGTTGCAACAGATGTTTTGAAATGAAATGGTTCATTGCATAGGAATGTTCTATTTTCTGATAAGAGTTGCATC
This sequence comes from Schistocerca cancellata, assembly GCF_023864275.1. Classification (NCBI taxonomy): domain Eukaryota; kingdom Metazoa; phylum Arthropoda; class Insecta; order Orthoptera; family Acrididae; genus Schistocerca; species Schistocerca cancellata. The sequence continues at coordinate 752,541,674 of NC_064629.1, read as the reverse complement.
ACATATTATGTGTGTTTTAGATGTAAAATTAAAATCTCTTTCTGAAAAATTACAGTGTCTGATATTTCGCATGAGAAAAATTCACAAGAAGTTCATACACATCTACAGTTAACACCAAGAAATTCTGTTAAAATTTTTCTAAATCATTTTTTTGCATTAAACATCAAGTTCTTTCGGTGATGTTACAAAACATCACTAACTCACAGATCCCAAGGAAAGATAATGACACTGTAAGTAAAACAATGAGATTCAAAACATATAGAATGCATTTTATAGGAAACATATGATAATCCACAATGATACAGTCATTAAGTTTATAGTGCACAGACAGACAGACGGCACATCAGTATTTCTCTGCAGCTCTCTTTAAATGAGCCTTTTATTGTTCAAAATTGTAACATCATAAATGGAAAAGATTTTTTTACATATTATTATCATCAGTTCATTTGTATATTCTGGAATGCCAGCACCAAGTTTCTTTGTAAACAACTCCATGAGCACAGAAATGGTTTTTTCTCACTTCAGGAACAACACATATGATCTTTTTTGAGTAATCACATAAATTCTTCTAAAGAATGATTTTTCTGAAAGTAGTTGTTTAGGTTTAATGTTGTAAACCACGTTTTTTTTTTATTTGGTACAAACAGAACTTTTTTACCAGAAATTCAACTGTCACAATAAAACTGCTGACAGACGTAAAATGGTAAGTTCTATTTAAATTAATTGCACAAGAGTTTTCATTTCATTTCTCCTGTAGTATACATATTCAAACTAAATGTTCAAAAGTAACAGTTGACATTTCTACAGGAAATTTTGAAACCTATTATGCTGTATACCCAACTTAAATATAAAGCCTGGAAAAATTAAACTGGTGTTTTAAAATGTTTTGTTTACATTGGAAGAGATAAATTATTTGTTTTCTTCATGACAAACAAACTTTCTTCTTCTGACAACACTAACACAGTTGACACACCACAGCTCTTTGGTTTACAGTTCGTTACTTAAATAACGAAACAAATACACTGTCAGGTTACACAGCAGAACAGGTGAAATTTAGGAAACAATAATAACCTCAAAGTTCTTTCTACTAAATTGAGCACATTATTGCTTAACTACAAATTAATTTACTCGACGCACAGGCACCCTCTGAAAATACTTCTCACAGTCCAGATTCTACACTTCTTTCAGTTCCATTGTGCTAAAATTTGAGCAGTCTCAACAACAGATCCTCAAAACATTTACTAAAACAACAACACTTCATTCAGAGGATATCATTACTGTCCCTTCTCTTTCAGACCGAGCAGATGTTCACCAGTTACTAATGAAGAGGCTGATGGCTGATGAGCATAGTTTCTAATTTGGTGCAAAGAGATCAGCTGGTTAGGGAACGTGTTTGAACCAGTCTTTGGCATCTCGACACCACCTCCACCCATGCCAGAAAGTTGGCCTGCTGCCGACGTGACAACTTTTGGCGGTGGAAACGGTATAGCGTCATACGGAATGTACGGTGGCCGAGTGGGAGGTGAAGCTATCCCCAGCTGGTGGTGATTCAAGTGATTGAGATGATGGTGGGTCTGTGTCAAGCCACCCATTGACTGTATAGGAGTGAAAGCAGAAGCTGACGACGGAGTAGTCGAAGTCTTTACCGTAGAATCACCGTAGACAGAGGAAGGTGACGATGGCACTGTCGCTTGCTGCTGTTGCGATTGTGAGGTGGGAGTTGGAGGTGGAGCAGGTGGTGCAACCGAATGCTGCTGGTGTAGACCAGCAGCTCCACCCTGCTGACTCCGGATCACCACTAGATTCTCACTGTTTCCACTACCTCCATTACCACCTCCGTCGCTGCCAGAACCGTTCACGTGGCGACTCCCGTGTTCCAATAGACTCCTGTGATGTGACACGGCCAAGTGGTGCTCCCCGAGACCTCCACTGCTGGCGTGTTGCATGCAGACCTCGTGCTGGTTCATTGCTTCGACCAGTGAGCTAGCAGTGTCAGGCGATACTTTAGGCCAGTAAGGATGTGGGTCAGCAACTGAGCTACCATTGCCGCCTCCGAGACCGGCGTTTCTCACATCGGGCCCGATACCTGTTATAGGCGGTCTCTTGTCAGTCCTTTCTGCATGCTTTTGCATATGTTTTGTAAGATAAGTTTCTTGTGTGTACGATTTTCCACAGTATTGGCAGATGTGTGTCTTCAAATGCTTTGATTCTTTGTGCTTGGGAATGTGTTCAAGTAAAGATGGCTCATCTGAAAAGCACTTGTAACACGAGTTACACTTGTATGGCTTATCAGTTTGGTGACACCTTGAATGACTCTGCAAGTTGCTCAGCTGAGAGAAGGCTTTGTTGCAGCCAGGATGACGACACTTGTACGGTTTATCTCCAGTATGCGTGCGAATGTGCTGCTGCAGATGAGAAAGTTGTGTAAATTTCCGTTGGCATATTTCACACCGATACGGTTTGATGCCCAGATGGATCCTCGTGTGCTGAGACAGGTAAGAACTGTTTGCAAATGCTTTACTGCACTGAGAACATTTGTATGGCTTCGCTTCTCTCATGTGGATCTGGGTATGAAGCTGCAAATCAGCCTTTGAACCAAATATCTGTAAACAGAAGAAATATTAAATTAAAAGAATGCATTTAATACAAAACACTGCTTATTATGAAACAAAGCGAGATTACTTTTCCAGTGGAGATATGAATAACGCAAACTGTTTATAAAAAGTTTTATATATATCCACTGAAAATTAATAATAAAGCAGCATACAGATCCAAGTAGACTGAAAATTATTTAACAAGATTATTTTCAAAATATTACATAAATGACAGCGGATTCATGTAACAAAATGTGTATGTACCCTTAGACACACAGAGAAACTGATGATAATCTGAATTATTCAGTTAATGGATTTTGTTTTCCTGACAGGTTTTCGGTAACTTAAAGACATCACTTTGCAGAAAACAGGGCTTCACTAAACATGAAGCATATGGCAAAGAAAATAGCACTTTGCACAATATTTTAACTAGTTTTTGTATATATTCATACAGAGGATCTGGACATACACTATGTGATCAAAAGTATCCGGAAAACCACCAAAACATACGTTTTTCATATTGGGTGCATTGTGCTGCCACCTACTGCCAGTGACCTCAGTATTCATTACACATCATGAGAGAGTAGAATGGGGCACTCTGTGGAACTCACAGGCTTCAAATGTGGTCAGGTGATTGGGTGTCACTTGTGTCACACATCTGTACACGAAATTTCCACACTCCTAAACATCCATAGGTCCGCTGGTTCTGATGTGACAGTGAGGTGGAAATGTGAAGGGACATGTACAGCACAAAAGCATACAGGCGGACCTTGTCTGTTGACTAACAGCGACTGCTGACAGTTGAAGAGGGTCGTAATGTGTAATAGGCAGACATCTATCCACATCATCACACAGGAATTCCAAACTGCATCACTATCCACTGAAAGTACTATGGTAGTTAGGCGGGAAGTGAGAAAACTTGGATTTCATGATCGAGCAGCTGCTCATAAGCCACATATCACGCCAGTAAACGCCAAACGACACCTCGCTTGGTGTAAGGAGCGTAAACAATGGGTGACTGAACAGTGGAAAAACATTGTGTGGTGTGACAAATCACAGTACACAATATGGAGATCTGATGGCAGAGTGTGGGTATGACGAATACCCAGTGAACGTCATCTGCCAGCCTGTGTAGTGCCAACAGTGAAATTCGGAGGCGGTGGTTTATGGTGTGGTTGTGTTTTTCATGGAGGGGGCTTGCACCCCTTGTTGTTTTGCATGGCACTATCACAGCAGAGGCTTACATCGATGTTTTAAGCACCTTCTTGCTTCCCACTGTTGAAGAGCAATTTGGGGGTGGCAATTGCATCTCTCAATACAATCAAACACCTGTTCATAATGCATGGCCTGTGTCGGAGTGGCTACATGACAATAAGATCCCTGTAATGAACTGGCCTGCACAGAGTTCTGACCTAAATCCTATAGAACACCTTTGGGATGTTTTTGAACGCCGACTTTGTGCCAGGCCGTATTGACCGACATTGATACCTCTCCCCAGTGCAGCACACCATGAAGAATGGGCTGTCATTCCCCAGAAACCTTCCAGCACCTGATTGAACATATGCCTGCGAGAGTGGAAGCTGTCATCAAGGCTAAGGGTGGGCCAACACCATACTAAATTCCAGCATTGTCGATGGAGGGCGCCACAGACTTTCAAGTCATTTTCAACCAGATGTCCGGACACTTTTGATCACATAGTGTAGGTCCAGATGTTCACTGGAAAGTTTTTAAATCATAGTTATGTTTAAAATTTTCATCCTTTTCAATAATAAAAGCACTTAAGCCAGTTAGCCTATTATTGGTTAGTTATTTAATTTAATGTTTCATTTGTGGAATTTTCAATGAGTACTGTAATGTTGGACATATTAAATCCTACACCAGTCACGTATCTTTCATAAAAATATGTATAGTTGCACACTGACTGCTTCAAATGTGCAACTGATCATGTGCATACATTCAGGAACTCATCTTTGATATAAAAGTAGTTGTTCATGAGCAGTCATTTAAGTCTGCCTTAACAAATAACTGTAAGCTACCTTTAAACATCAAAATGCAAGTGATCATACTTTTTCAAGTGTGTATATATTTTGTGTGTCTCAAAACACTTGAAAGAAGAGTTCATACATAACAGATGAGAGAGTTTAAAAGGGGATGCATGAACTATGAAAATGTACATAAGAAACTAAGTACTTTTTAAGCTATGAGAACATTCATCCTCTTAGAAGAAACACACAGATGATGAAATATATGCATAGGGTAACTGGAGAAAGAAACATTCACTTAATCTTTACCAATATTTAGTTAAAAAGATTGAGAAATAAACTTTCTTACTTCTTAAATTACACACGTCTCCCTCCTACTGCTTTGTTAAAATTACACATTTTATCTATAAACATTGATATACTACCAATCATCAATGTGACACAAAATCTTACATAATCTACAGATCATTGTTGCAGAGTAATAGTGATTCTACTTTTATTATGAATGAAGTCCCAAAATTATGCTGGTGTATGGCTGCAAAATTAATTTAAAACAGCACCAGAAGAAAATGGATTAAAACTGGAATCTGAGTAGAAGCAACATTATGAACATATCACAGTAGTATAAAAATTGCCAGATTTTGTTCTCTGGTTCACTGTATGCTTAGCAAAACAACTGACTCCAAATCATGCAGAAAAACACATTCACAGAGTTTGGAAGGCTACCCCTCATCAACTGTCCATTTTTCCCTTCAGTCCTACTTTTGAGAGAGAGAGAGAGAGAGAGAGAGAGAGAGAGAGAGAGAGAGAGAGAGAGAGAGGTGGGGTGGGGTGAGGGAAGGGAGTAATTTGCAAGCAATAGTCTTTCATTTATGAGGCATGCTATGCCAATTGCAAATGAACAGTGAACAGTGGACAGAAGTCAGCTTGGCTATTTTATGAGCACAAGAATTTGACTGATTATCTTTACAAGATTACATGACCCAATGGAAGGAAGTAACAGTCTTACCTGCAGTCAATGTGCAATAGACTGGTAAGTTATATCATGCAAGCAGCACATAGACTTAACATGCGAACAAGCTTCTGAGACAGAAAGACCTTCTCTCCACAAGATATGTACACTAGCATAATGTAACCATGCACTTTAGAATTAACCTTTCATCTAACTTCACTAGCTGCTTTACTGCACTTCCGACACACATAACAAGATACTAAGGAAGAAATACTTTACAGATCCAGATGCTCCTAAAGACATGATATTGATATCATTTGAGCACCATATAACTCTTACAATAGCATTTATCTTATGAACTTTCAAAAATGTCTGCTTACAGGACTCTTGTCTTTGAACATTGAACAAAAATATTTGAGACAAAAGGTAATATGTAATATAGAGTATTTTACAGCTCGTTTCCCCAGTTAATGATAGTAATATACATTTTAGTATAAAAAGTGATCCAGCTGCTGAATATTTAATGGAATGAACAGATTAGAAACAGTCTTCATGGGTCATGATAAGCACAGTGAAATTTGAAGAACATTAGAGATAAGTATAGCTTAAGCACTTAAGTTACTTGTGTAAGACCAGAGCACTAGCTTCCTTGGAAATGAATGGGGATAAAAAAAATTTAGTGATTCACTAAAGGCACATGGAAATATTTAATACTTTGAGCATTTCCCATCGATCGTTAGCAAATTAAATTTAAAAAAAACTTTCAAAACTTTTACAATTCAGTGTTTCAAGTTTCAGATTAAAAACAAGAAGAAGGTTGAATCACTTAAATGTCTGAATGATGAAGATATATCTAATAGTCTTACAAAGATGACTGCACCATACATCAGTGCTTTTTCAGGTGAAGTCAGTTTCCACACAGATTAAAATACTCACCAGTAAGACTACTTTATATAAAGGGGGAAATAGATGTGCTAGATAATTAGGATCAAGTTCATTACATACAATGTTTTTCAGATGATGATGGATATAATAACAGTAAAACAAATCAGTAAACATAAATTGTTGTCACACGCACAGTTTGACTTCAGGAAAGGACTGTTAACAGAATATAAAATAATCATTTCGTGTGTGATACATGTAGGCTCTACGAAGCAGTTGAGGCCAGTAGTTATCTTCAATGACTTACACAGGCATTTAACTGTGTGAACCGCACATGCATGATTTGATACATTATGGACTAAAGGGGAAAGTTGATCACTGGTTCCTTCTACATTCAGTTAAGAAGAAGGAGAAATTTGTTCTCCAGGATGAACAAACAGGGAACAAATTTTAATTTTATTGGTTGGTCTAAATGCATAAGATGTCTCATTGGTTTGTTTTTGGTTTACTGTATTTTTTGAAAAGTGTTGATGGTGTACTACTGAACATGGCAGATAAATCCAAAAATTTGTTATTTGTGGATGAAAGACTGCGATTATGAAAACTGTAGAATATTACATAAATTATTTAGCGAATAGAGAATAGTATAACATTCGTAAGCAGCTTACAGATAACAGAACACTGACACAGAATGTTGTTAAAGTAAAATTTGATAATCACAAGAAGATCAGATAATCAGTTAAATCTAGCATTTTAAATATCTAACACTGAAGATAAAAGAAAAAGTTTTCTGAGGAGAATAATATTTTGATATATATTTGATAAAGTGAGTACTGCTCTCTTCACCACCAGGACAGTCTACAGTGTCTGTCATTCAAAAGATTTGGCAAGCCTCAGAGTCGCCAGGAGCACCTCCAAAGACGTTCAGTGCAGTGCTGGATGAAACTTCAGGAACCAAAACGTTTCTTTGACGATGACCATACAACTCAAAAGACTCATCAGCAGCTATGACATCCAGTCATAAAAGTCTTCACTGCATGATTCAAAAGATTACTTGTTTACTTTCTTTATTTTCACTTTATTATTCCCTGCTGTATTATACTATGGGTAAGTCTACAGATTAATAGAAGTTATTCTTATGTCAGAAAAGGACTATTAGAACGACCTGTGATATGTGTTACAAAACTTTATCCAGGTTGCTGTCAGAAGAGAATAGGAATTTTCACATTTCTGTGATACTTCCAGTTAATAATATGAACTCTTTCAAATGGACACACAAGGGCTGAAGACATAAAAAATTCAGTATCTGCACTTGTAGAATATTTTCTTGTTCATTGCAGAGAAAGATCCATAGGCCATTATTCTGCAAGTTGCACGTCAAGAAGACTTTCAAAATTGAGAGCAATGAATCTTGTAGTTTCACCTCTAAGTTAAAAGGTCACCAAATGGCATATTCCTTACTTCCAGATCCCTGAGACCCTCTTAAGGAGATATGGAATACAACTAATAACATGTAAACCTGCAAAAGAGTTCTGCACATTAGCTTAGAGCCTTTTTGCTGTAATATAGAACTCGTATGAACGTACTAAAGCAAATACATTTTTCTTCTTCTTTTAATAGCATTTTGTGTATAATATATGTAGTACTCATTTCAGACCATGTAACTTCGTCGCAAATGTACCCACAGAAATACTGTAGGAGTGGGGGGTTGGGCGTGGATATGACATATCAAATATTGTAGAAGTTTACCCAAAATGATTAAGAGTAATTTATAATGGTCCACCACTAAATTTTTGCCAGTGTTTGAGAATAAACACTAATTACTGGTATCCATCAGTTGATACATTAAGCAAATGACATTTGTGTTGTCATTTTGCAAATACTTAGTTTTTCATTTCTATAGATAATTTGAATCTCTCAATTGATTTATATGGAAAATTAAATGGAAATGGAACAAAATTGATATTTCTGTAGTTTAACAATGTAGAAACTTATTAAACCTGGTAACAGCTGAATTGTAAATGTATATGCACGAGCCAAGTAAAATAATAGTTTCAAACCCTATACCCATTTCATTTAATTTCTACACACGCCTCTGTTCTACCTCAAAACATTGGGTCTTTAGGGAAGTTTAACCTGAGGTGAAAAAGGTGGTCCCAAACAGACTGTTCTACACATGCCACTACAACATGCTAAGAGAAGGTGTTGAGCCTACCTCCGGGTTTGTATGGTCAATGCCTGGCCAGGATAAGCTGCCATCCCTCGCTTTGGCACCAGCTCGTTTCCTACCTCGGACCTGCCACAAGAGAGAGACAACAAGATATGTAAAATCCTAAGCAGAAATCATTTCTCTTATCCGGCTCGCTTTCTACCGTCGACCTAAAAGGAAAAAATCAGTGTTAGGGTTTAATGTCCCATCGATGACGAAGTCATTAGGGACAGAACCTCGGAGCTGCCACAACAGAGAGACAACAAGACATGTATAATTCTAGGCAGAAAATCACTTCTTCGACATCATCTGAACTATTAACCACTTCTTTTGATAGTCCAAACACGCTCCCACTTGATTAAAACTATGGTATCCTCTTTGTCTTCCGTGACCGTGGACAAACCAACACAGCCAAATTGGAAAGCTCCTCAAAACTACTGTATGGTATTTTACAATAATGTGTAAATTTTTTTCTTGACGAATTTCTTAACAAAACTTGTAGGTAGTTGTGCTCTCCTCAAAAGCACTTTCCTCTCCTTTACAGTTTGTTGACTTGCTCGCGTTCCAAGTCTTAGTTGCCAACACAGGTACACTGCTCACCACGCCAGATATACTGTGAACAATACGCACAGTGACGAGGTGGATTATTAAAATACAATATGTTATACAATCTTCAAGGATCAACGTCTGAAGTGCACAATTGACATTCAAAATGCCATGATAATCAAAACAGTTAGCAGACTGCCTGGAGTTTGTAAATGCGATGTTAGTAACTAATTCTTACTCATCTGCTCTGCTCATCCAGATGTCACAAATACTTCCATCCCTCAAAATATATTGAAATAAATCAGACACTACTCAAAAGTTTTCACAAACTACTAACGTTGAAACTTTAATGATGGCAACCATTTACTTAAAACTTACACAAAATAGATGCAGGTTTCAAAGTTTTACTGTCCTTCAAAGAAGTTACCAACATTGTGTATAAACCTTTGCCAGAAGTGTGGAAGTAGTAGGATAGCCTTGGCGGCGCAAATTGTGTTGACAGTTCGAGTGGATTGGTCCATTGCCCGACGAATCTCGGTAACAGTTCTGAAGCGAATGCCGTCGAGTACTTCATTCGCCTGAGGCTTCAAGTAGAAGGCATCTGGGATTATGTTCGGGGAGTGGCGCAAATTGTGGCTGATTTGTTCGGTCGATTGGGCTGGGAAGTGCTGTACGATCCACCACACTTCCCAACGTCAGAACTTGTGACTTCAACTTGAATCTTCACGTGAGGGAAGTACTTCACGACATTCGCTTCACAACTGTTACAGAAATTCGTCGGGCAATAGCTCGCTGTTCTCGAACTATCAATACAGCTGGCGCTGCTAAAGATATACTACGACTTTCATATCTAGCTATACACAATGTTCGTGACCATTTTAGAGGGCAGTAAAACTTTGAAACATATATCTCTTTTGTATAAGCTATAAATAAATAGTTGCCACTATTAAATCCCAACCCTCTTAAACTACGTAAAAATATGAAACACTTGAAAATCAAAATAAATGTGGCACGACCACGTGGCATTTTGTAGTTGGATATCTCAATATTGGTTGCACACAGCAATGGAAAGTCTACTTTCTAGAGAGGATCTCAGAGTTGAAGCGATTCTGGTCTGGTAATCCAGCCTTATCCGAGGCTGTTTTAACGCGTTGTGACTCGATTCACTACGAATTTGGCCGGCCTCTGTGGCAGAGCGGTTCTAGGCACTTCAGTCCGGAACCGCGCTGCTGCTACGGTCGCAGGTTCGAATCCTGCATCGGGCATGGACGTGTGTGATGTCCTTAGGTTAGTCAGGTTTAAGTAGCTCTAAGTCTAGGGGTCTAATGACCTCAGATGTTAAGTCCATACTGCTTAGAGCCATTTGAGCCACTACGAATTTGTTTTCTCCTCCGCTCCTGGTTTCAGTACATTTAATAATTTCGATTGAGATAACTAAATATAGATTTAACTGACTTAAAAACAACAAATAATGAAACAAATTACGTCTGGACTTCTTTAATTCCCTTAGTACATAGTGGAATAATGCGGCGATCATTCAGATGCACTGAACATGATTTTTATTGTCAACATGTACTGCCTCCCAGGCCACATCACTCTTTGGTACCTACCTCTGAAGGGTGACTGGTTTGCCTTTTACATATTTCAATTTGCATCCGTAGCAGCTGCAATTATTCACCATTGCTGTTACTAATAAATAAATGTTCAAAAACAAGACTAGTATTTGTAACATCAAAGTTTCCGTTTTTTTCGCAAAATATAAACAACTGCGTTAAACCAAAATTCATGTGAATTTTCCCCCCTGATGTTGGCGACATGTACATTATGCTATGCTCGCTCCACAGATATTCTGTGTTTTCTTGTGAGTTGAAACGCACACACATTTATTAGCAGAATTAAAAATTCTTTACATTTTTACACTGAAAATCCAGTGCTGGTAACGTGCGAGAAGCCTCTATAAGACCCTGGCGACAACTGCAGTAAGCTGATAGGATTGGCACTTTTATGTACCGGGTGATATGATTTCCAAGCGTCACAGCGCCACCGCCCAGTTCCAACTAAGGCCACCAGGTGCCGTTATCAGTCATCGTAATTCATAGCCTCATACATCTGACCAGTCGCAGTGCACTTGATGAGGTGTCAACATGAGCTCGGACAAAAGGAGCAGGGCTTACTGGCGAAGCTCTATTATCAAAACAATAGCAATTTTACATATTTCAATTTGCATCCGTAGCAGCTGCAATTATTCACCATTGCTGTTACTAATAAATAAATGTTCAAAAACAAGACTAGTATTTGTAACATCAAAGTTTCCGTTTTTTTCGCAAAATATAAACAACTGCGTTAAACCAAAATTCATGTGAATTTTCCCCCCTGATGTTGGCGACATGTACATTATGCTATGCTCGCTCCACAGATATTCTGTGTTTTCTTGTGAGTTGAAACGCACACACATTTATTAGCAGAATTAAAAATTCTTTACATTTTTACACTGAAAATCCAGTGCTGGTAACGTGCGAGAAGCCTCTATAAGACCCTGGCGACAACTGCAGTAAGCTGATAGGATTGGCACTTTTATGTACCGGGTGATATGATTTCCAAGCGTCACAGCGCCACCGCCCAGTTCCAACTAAGGCCACCAGGTGCCGTTATCAGTCATCGTAATTCATAGCCTCATACATCTGACCAGTCGCAGTGCACTTGTTGAGGTGTCAACATGAGCTCGGACAAAAGGAGCAGGGCTTACTGGTGAAGCTCTATTATCAAAACAATAGCAATGCTGCAGCTTCACTTCGAGAAAATCGCCTGGTGAAAGGATTACGGAGGGGTCCTCTTTCTCCTCCTGCTGTGCGGAGCATGATGAGGAAGTTCGAATCAACTGGAGAACGGGGCGTCGCTCCGGGAAGAGGCCGACGACCGGTCGCACTACAGGTGGTTGATGAAATTGCTGTAGCTATGGCAGACAACGCTGCGCGCAATTCCCGATCGTCAGGCAGCGCGCGTGCTGTATCACGTTTGTTGAACATCCCGTGGTCCACTGTACGGCAGGTGCTTCCAACCATTCTCAAATGGTATCCGTACAAGATCCATATCGTACAGCAGCTTGCACCACAGGACGCACAACGAGGTGTTGTTTTCGCTCTCCACTTTCTCGCAAGGATTGAAGTTGGCAAGGGCTGGCTCTGGACCGTCCTATGGAAAGACGAAGCCCATTTTTCTCTGACGGGTGAGGTGAACACACAGAATCGCCGAGTATGGGGATCTTCACCTCCAGTCACTGTCATGAAGTTCCTCTGTATGGTGAACGTGTCACCGTATGGTGTGGCTTCACGGCTACGTTCATCATTGGCCCATTCTTTTTTGAACAGGCTGACGCTCAAAGACCAAAGACGTGCAGTGTGACTGGCCAGCATTACTGCGCCAGCACGTCATATCCGCCCTACAGGAGAGAGATGCATTGAACTCAACAGTTCTCATGCAAGATAGGGCCCCACCGCACATCGCTCATGAAGTTCACCTGCTCCTCCTCCAAAACACATTTGGCCGGCACGATCACCTGATCTCACTCCCTGTGATTTCTGGTTGTAGGGCTACCTGAAGGACAGGGTTTACCGGGGGAATATTCATACATGTGCTGATCTGAAGCGCAACATATCAAGAGAGGCCGTGCTTTGTTCTGCTATGTAGAATGCAATGCTGCGCTTTCAGACTCTCCTGGACACTGATGGGAGCCATGTTGAGCCCCTTTTGTAGCAGTAATAATACCGGTATTATGATGTACTTACAGCAGCACATAAGTGTTTCAATTAAACTTATTCTGCGTTATTTCTTTTCTCCGTGTCCTAGATATTAACGCTACCAAGTTTGGTCCTCGTACGGTAATTGGTTTCCGTGTTATAACGTGTTAAATTGGGAAAGTTTAATTATAGCCAACCGGTATCTCTGATGTCACGGTCTATAGAGGGAAGCAGTTTGTACTTACATTCAAAGCGGATCACAGATTAGCTTGCATTGTGATCCATTCTTGCATTTGCATGGGTTCGCTGTGTGAAACTGCTGAGAAAAGGATAACCTGAAGTTTTTGAAAAACTAATTTAGTTTTCCTCTCCAGATGCAGTTCCCTTTTTTGGACGCCAACGTGGCATGGACGCGAGCGCAAGTTTCTAAATGTACAATTCTTTTCTCCCCGAATTTGTATGAAACAGTGAAACGAGCATTTTCCAACTTGTTACCAAGCGCCCCTCCAATGAGTCCCGTTTACATCTGGACAACTTTGCACAGATTTGACAAACTCCGTCTCTTCCTATACATGTCAAGGGTTTTATCCTCCCCATACACTCCCTTCGCTCTACATTAGCTGGGTTCGACTATTTCTTCCCATTCTTTTTTTATACCTAGCGAGCCTGTAGCGAAACTCTTCGTATTACACCCGGGCAACTAGATAATCGACTATTAGCTCGGAAATTTGAAAGAATTCATGTAGATCATGTGGACTAACAGTGAGACATGCAGAGGCACGGGTATTACTTCTCTATATCCATATCAGAAACTAGGCTACTGTCATGTCTTCAGCTTCTTCGAATTTACCTCTTCTTTCGCCTTTCTACACGTTTTGTTGTAAGTCGTTCGGACGCTACACAGTTGTTAATGTTTTGATTAGATGACATTCAGCGGTAATTGAAACAATGCAGAGATGTGCTCAATGTAACTACAGTTAACTGTTATTACATTGAACACATCTATTAGACGTTTGTGGAACATGTATTCTTTTCTTATACCTATTATGACGGATTGGATTTTCTGTCAGCAAGAATAGAAAATGATTTCCACATTCACCAGATCTTTCCTTTCCTTAATCCTGTGCAGATGGTCTACCAAAACAGGTAGATATTAAGGTTCAAATAAAAACAGTTGATAGCTAAAACGCGTTTTTTCTGTTGTACAGTGTGTCCCAAACCATAAGATGAAGAATTTTACAGATGGTACAGGACCCCAAAATGAGTATTTTGAGATACAGAATTAATGATTGGAAATGAAATTAATTTTATGTTGACGTAAACGACTTACACCTGACCGCGACTAGTGGAGATCGCCAATGCCAAAGCATGACTTACAACATAGAATAAAATTTTGCCGTGTCTTTTCTAACACTCCAAATATCTGTTGTAGAATTGTACAGGCAGTTAGGATCCTACCAATGATTTCATGTATCCCAACCATTTTCCTCTCGATAGTGGAAAAAAACACAGGAGTGGGAGCCATCGATCGCGCTAGCCATGGGACAGGACGACCTTTTCCAACCCAACAGTAAGGGTAGCTGTTGCGCAGGTGCTCACGGACATTAACTTTAAACAGGCCTGGTACACCATTGTGTCGAAACCAAATGTTCTCGCGGATAATAGGTAGGCCTACTGTCTCCAACAAGTGCGGTTGTATATCCCGAAAGAACGTCGATCTTGTTTTTTATGGAACACAAACAGTTCATAAACATGGTACTCACATGCATTGCTCATTGGAGACCTCGTAACACCTGAAATATTCATTCGCCACCATCGGCCCCTTGTCTCAAAATAATCAGTTTAGGATCCTTCTACGTCTATAATTTTGACCGTAAAGACTACGGGCGGCCTGTTTAAGTCTGAATGTGAGCAGGTATGCTTTCTCCGGTAACAGCTATGTGTCCCTGCGAGCACTTCATTAGAATTAGCGCTGCAGAGTGATAACGGAAATCACTTAATGGGCAAAATTACAGATGGCAGCACCGTCATATCGAGTCGTATGTAAATACGGCGCCGTGCGAGTGGCATAGCCTACAGCAAACGTATAACGTGCAGGAGAACAGCGGTAAGACAGCGCGCTCACTACATTATTCGAGACGGGTCACACGTTCGGATAGGGTGAAGAAGGAAACATCCTGGCATTCACCATTATCTGCTTCAGGAAAGCCGAGAGAGGGGGGAGGAGGATCTGAATGCGAGTACAGATTTAAGAGAAGCGCCGGCGGCTCCGCCTGGGAAGGACAGCACCCTCCGTGCCATTTTGAAGGAATCATTCCGGCACTCCCCTTAATCTGTTTAGGAAGATGGTGGAAAAACTACATTTTGATGGTCGGACGGGGATTGGAAAATACAGACTCCGACAAAATGTTCGTCAAGGACTGTATTTGAGCGAACTCAGTGTACGGGAAGAGTCAGCGATAAGATAATATCGGGTCCTGATCCTGGCGTAGGGTTCACGGTGATGCAAGAAGACAAATTAACATTAAGAACGAAAAACCTGAACCAAACGTCTGTTAAACAGTGACTGGAAACGAATTACACGATCTTTGAGATTATTCCTACAGACCATACGAAACGAGAAAATTTATTGATAAAATGAGGGATGTAAACCCTACTACTAAAATATTGCGAAGAAAAGTGCAAACTGCATTAGGAGATGACAAATTCTTTGGGTCGCATAACAATAAATATAGTTACTATATACAGGGTGTCCCAGGAGGGCTGGGCAATATTCAGGCATATGACAGGAACGATCATTCGAAGCAGAAAAGCCTAATAAACACGGGCTCTAGAAGGCACACCTTAAGAGCAACGAGCATCATCTTCGATACTGTGAAACAAATCTCTGGTCCTGCAAGCTCTTTGCTTTTCATATTTTAGGAGGAGATCATGTGGGCCAAAACAAGAAAAATATGGATTCTAAAACGCATACCTTAATAGGCATGAGCGCCTGTTCAGTAGAAGAGATGTGTTTCCCAGTAGCGAAGATGAACAAGTGCTCACGGTTCTTAAGGTACGTTCTTTAGAGCCCGTGTTTACTAGAACGTTTTTCTTCGAATGATCGTTCCTGTCGTATCCCTGAACACTGACCATTCCCACTGGCACGCGCTGTATACAAGAGCAAAATGTTCAAATGTGTGTGAAATCTTACGGGACTTAAATAGTAAGGTCATTAGTCCCTAAGCTTACACACTACTTAACCTAAATTATCTTAAGGACAAACACACACACACATGTCCGAGGGAGGACTCGAACCTCCGCCGGGACCAGCCGCACAGGCCATGACTGCAGCGCCTAGACCGCTCGGCTAATCCCGCGCGGCTACGCAGAGCAAGTAGTAAAGGAAACTAGAGATGCATTTGGAAAATGTGAGGAAATGCAAAAAGTTTAAGGTCTGTCGATGGCATCACAGCTCTGTCAGAGACAGCAAAGGAGCTGGAAGAAAAAATTAAACGGAGTAGATAGTGTCTTGAAAGGAGATTATAAGATTAACGTCAATAAAAGGGAAACAAAGGTGATAGTGAGGATGGGGAAACGAGATTAGGGTGTGAGAAACTAATAGTAGTAGATGAATTTTGCTATTAGCACGGCAAAATACCTAACGATGTTGGAAGATGGCATAAAATGTAAACTGACAACAGCGAGAATTGTTTTTTTTTTCTGGAAAAGAAAAGAATGTTAACACTAAATATAAATCTAACATATGGAAGTCGATTCTGAAAGTATTTTTTTGGAATGTAGTTTTATAGTCTTATCTCAAAATACTCAATTTAGAATCCTCTTACGTTTATAACTTCGGCCGTAAAACAGTACAAACAAGATGAAAACACGAGTTTTTAAATGTGGTGTGACAGAAAAATGGTGAAGACAAGACTGGTTAGAGCGGACAGCTGAAAAAGAGGTACTCAGTCGAACTGGCGAGTAGGTGACAAACACTTTCCGAGGTGTCAAGGAACAATCGATTTGGTAAGGGAAGGTGGTGTGGGGAGTCCGCATTATAGACGGAATCCAAAGCTTGACTATAGCAAGGGAACAGATTTAAATCTATGTAGGTTGCAGTATTTGGGCAGAGAGGAGGAGACTTGTACACAAGATTACAACAAAATGCCGTAGATAAAGCAGTACTAAACGGGTGATTTGTGAATTTAGCTTAAGCTTAAAATTTTTGTTGTCTGTGAGGTTATGGTACAGATCAGACGTTTCTTTTCCTTCCGGCGGAGCGCAATACCGCTCCAGTGTTAAATTCTTGTACACTACCAGTGAGTTGGCCTAGTTCGATTAAACTTGTCACAGAGAAATGAAAAAGTTTAAAGTCGGTTAACAGTCGCACATTAATACTCCACGATACATAATTTTTTTTAGAAAAGCGAGCGTTCTCGTTCATTTGTGTCGAGTTAGTACACGATGAGACACTTCCTTGGGTTTAACAGGTCTTTCTCGATGGATTTAACAGGTCTTTCTTGACGCCGTCACTAAGCAAATACTAAAAACTATTACTCGGACGAAGATGGCCGAGAAAGACGTCCGTTGTGTTATCGAAAAAACAGAACACAAACGGGAGTGATCGAAGAGGGAATTGTTGATCGCTCTGTGAATCGCCATTCGCTCCAGAGTAAAGAACACCCGTTTCTCAAAATGATAACACTGAAAGACAGACAATCATACTAATCCCAACAGAAAACAGAAATCCAGACTCTTTTTGTGTGTCACTGTGACAAGTTCAACGGTTAAAGAGATTGTAATTCAGAAGTATTACACGTCAGTGTCTTTTGATGTCATATCGTGACATTATTACAGGTGAAATACCAAAGGAAGAAGGAGCATTGTGATTTAACGTCCCGCCGCCGACGATGTCATTAGAGACGGAGCACGAGCTCGGACTGGGCTAAGATGGGGCACGAAATCGACCATGTCCTTTCCACAGGAGTCATCCTGGCGTTTGACTTGAGCTGTTTAGGAAAAGCACGGACCCGCCGGAGTGGCCGAGCGGTTCTAGGCGCTTCCGTCTGGAACCGCGCGACCGTTACGGTCGCAGGTTCGAATCCTGCCTCGGGCATGGATGTTTGTGATGTCCTTAGGTTAATTAGGTTTAAGAAGTTCTAAGTTCTAGGGGAATGATGACCTCAGATGTTAAGTCCCATAGTGCTCAGAGTCATTTGAAACATTTGAAAAGCACGGGAAACCTAAATCTGGCCGGCCGGACAGGGATGTGAACACGAGTCCACTGTCTTACCATTGCGCCTCACTGCCCACTTCCCTGTGAACAAGTAGCGGAAATCAATATGCCACTGACAAGCAATTGTTCCATAAATTTTATCAACATAAAGAATTGAATAACTCGAAGACTTAACTGCCAGGTATTTTTTAGAGAAGTGGAAGAAGGCCCTGTACGACATTAAATTATAATGAAACTGAAAAAGAAATTTTTTTGCCAACTGTGGATTACGAGGATACTTTAAGTGTCTTAATTTAAGCTATTCCTGTTTCTCTCTCTCTAGTAGTAGTCTTATACAAAATATCGATCCTTTTCCAATTGGAACTGATTAATGTCTTGTAGAGCAAACAACATAGCACGGTTTCTAGTACGACTCTCTCTACATATACGTAAGTGGTCGCCTCGTCGCTTTTTTCCCCTCTTCGAGTTGTCGTGTACAGTGACACGTTGAGAGCTGTTAATAGACTACACATTCACCGAAAATGTCCGGGTCGTCGGTTCCTATAGCAAAGTAATCATTTTCATCCAATGTGAGGAGACTACGTGAGTCGAAAAAACGTTACACTTTTACTTGCTACCTGTGTGACAATACGGTTCAGTCTACAGATTCACTAACACCAAGAAAAGAACAACAACACGCATAAAAAGAAAAACAATTACGTCTTTTAAACGTCGGACCCGCAAAACTTGCTTCGATTGCACATCTACGTAGAACGTTACTTGACTGCTCGAAGCACATGAAAAGTAACTTGGAACTGTAGTTATGTTCTTATAAGCAAATAACAACTTTCAAGGACAAAACACTTGCCCGCGAAAGACGAAGGTTCCGAGTTCGAGTCTCGGTCCGACACAGTTTAATCTTCCAGGAAGTTTCGTATCAGCGTACACACCATTGCAGAGTGAAAATTTCATTCTGGAAAGAAACTGTTGTTCCGCTTCTACCCGAATGAAATGTCGCAAACGTATCTTCATTAGGAGGGAAGTATGGGAGCTAAAAATTATGGATGGTGGTCACGGCTCTAATACAAGAGGCAGATACAAATGGATGTAGGTTCCAGAGATGAACAGACCTGTATAACACCAGTGCTCGGATTGTGGTCACATCTTCAATATTCCATTTATTTTGTGCAAAGTATTCAAATATGCTGCAAACCAAACGCGTTATCATTGCAAAATTGTCTATAGAGGATAATATAGCTTTTCCTGTAAGCTAGCTTAGTAACACGCAGCCAGGAAATGGTTGCCGCGTGTAGAACAGGATATTTGATCGGTGGCGGGTCGAAGAAACCAGTTACGGCGGCTGCTGCAGGAAACGAGGATGACGTTTGACGCAACTAGCACAGGCTATCTACTCCGATAATCAGCCAGCTTTTCACGTTTTACGAAGTAGCGCAAACAGTCACTGTTATACTCTTGCTCGGGCTCTTACTGGCGCTCTCGAGTAACACAAGCAATTCAAAGCACGGAGATCATTCTCCGAAAAGCGTGGTAGCCAGTAACAGCACGAATAACAATGAGTTCTGACAGTGCTTCTCTCTCTGTACAAAACAAACAGCGCATTGCTAGTCGGTTTTTGGCCGCAATCTTTGGCCGACGTTTGTTTAATGCTTTTTTCTGACATTTCGCGAGCACGAGTGGCTGACATTATTAAAGATTCACCCTCCACTGGCGATGGTAATGTAGAATACCAGCCACTCGTAGTCGCTAAACGACAGAAAAATCATTTAACAAACGTAAACTGAAAATTTCGAGCCAAAAACCGACAGGCAATACATCACCAAGTGGCCATGAAGCTTCCAACAATTTCGTAATAGAAATAACGTCTATTGCCAAGATGGGGGCGTCTCTCAAGCGAGAGTAATGTCTCCTTAACAAAAGATTGACAGAACTGTAGCTACACCACCCACGGTCACAAGTATTGTGTGCAATTCTGTGGAATTTTATAGTTGCAACAAAACTAGGAATAAGATCTTTGTAAACGGGGAATTAAGGATGATCCAGGATAGAGAAACAGTAATTCCCCGTGCGTAGAGGAGTTCAGAGCAACAGCAAATTATGAAGTTGCCACTACAAATACTGGCCAGTACTCTCCACGACTTTACGAAGTGTCGTTATCACCCTGCGTCCTCTGACGTCGTGTTTGATACAATTTTTGGAAATTATAATTACTTGTTCTTTCATTTTGGTCATTGGATATAGCTATCGCCATCGATTTCTAAACTTACGATAGTTCGTCAAATATCTGGTCAAAGGAAGAACAAATATTTGTTTCCGACAATGGGCTGTGGGTTACTATACTCTGTTCATCATAAGAATAAACCTGATGTAAAAATTACGCCATGTATTCTTCCGAGTTTGCTTGAATTTCACTGGATTTCGTTTCATGTGGAGGGGAAGCCAGTCTGTGACCAGTCCAGTCAAGTACGATCGTAAGGATACGTTGTATGCTGTGCATGTGTATTATCGGAGCGATAATGCGGGACAACAGCTTTACCGGCGCATTAAACTTGCGCAGCACTGGCCAGCCAGCGGTCCAACTAACCTACAGTGATGTGAGCATTGCAGTTCAGACTTAAAAACAGACAATATATCTTCGAATATCATTTCATTTTTAAAGCGAATGAAATAATATTCGGCAAAATTCCAGCACTACCGCGCCCTTCTTATGTGACCAGACGGAAAGCATAAAATGCTCTCGTTCTCACCTAACATAGTAATCTAATTACAAACAAGAGTGATGAAAATTCCTAACTTATATACAGGGTAATTTTTCTGAGCGAGCAATGTGTGATGCAAAAGCACACTGCAGGGACTTCACAGTGTTGTTGAATACTACAGCCACTGAAGGTATTAATTACAGTCAGTCGTCTATTACTCTCTTAGCCAACCGAGCGAGGTGGCGCAGTGGTTAGCACACTGGACTCGCATTCGGGAGGTCGACAGTTCAATCTTGCGTCCGGTTATCCTGATTTAGGTTTTTCGTGATTTCCCTAAATCGCTTCAGGCAAATGCAGGGGTGGTTCCTCTTGACAGGGCACGGCCGACTTAAAAAAAAAAAAAATGGCTCTGAGCACTATGCGACTTAACATCGGAGGTCGTCAGTCCCATAGAACTTAGAACTACTTAAACCTAACTAACCTAAGGACATCACACACATCCATGCCCGAGGCAGGATTCGAACCTGCGACCGTAGTGGTCGCGCGGTTCCAGACTGAAGCGCCTAGAATCGCTCGGCCACACCGGCCGGCTACGGCCGACTTCCTTCACCATCCTTCCCTACACCGATCACCTCGCTATTTGGTCTCTTCCCCCAAATCAACCCAACTCTCTTAGCTCCTTCCTTATCCGAATCCGAGAAAGACATTTCAGACCTGGAACTGACATCTGCTACGTTGATAACGAATCGACCAACAACAAAATCCACGAAGCCAACCCGGCGCCGCATTTTCTCCTTTTCTTTTATGACGAGACGTTCGGCAGTGATGTGAAAATGCTGCGTGCGTTAGTTCCACTACGTCTGGCAGCTTAACACTTTTGTTATGTCTCTGGCCGAATCCCTTAAACTGGCACCAGATCAGTTCTGTTGGGTTCATATTGTATCGGTACAGTGGAAAATGTAAAAATGGAGCATTTGTATGCTGTTCTCGATTATGCGAAAATGATTGGTTTTCATGTTTCTACGACACTTATATACATTTGTGGTATAAAACAATAGATATAGTCCAAATGAAGAGTATTTATTTTTTCATTTTTGCCTTAAAAATTAAATTGTTATATTTTCTTATTTAAGCTATCTTTATTAAGTGTTTCAGAAAATATCGACAGTTGAGAATTTATGTTTGAAATTAAAACAGGAATTTCGCCTGCAATATTTAATTAGAAATAAGACGTGCATTATTCATAAAAATGGTGATGAATTTTACAATTAGGAGA
This sequence comes from Schistocerca cancellata, assembly GCF_023864275.1. Lineage (NCBI taxonomy): Eukaryota > Metazoa > Arthropoda > Insecta > Orthoptera > Acrididae > Schistocerca > Schistocerca cancellata. Next base: position 752,519,582 of record NC_064629.1, on the reverse strand, counting down.
TGCAGGTATTTCAAATTGAACGAGAAAAAAATGACTCACGGGAGACTTGAACCAGCGAACCATAACCAGGAGTAAATAATTTATCTATTACTTAGCCGATTCCTCTATGCATTCAATAGGTGCTCCTATGTGAATTGTATCTAATACAGTCTCTCGGAAAACTTCTAAGTTTTATCATCTCTCTAAATTTATGGAAAACGTTAAGAAGTACCTATTTCTCGACACTTTTTAACCGTGTTCCACACGCGTGTTTCACTACGGAACAGGAAGCAGCAGCCCAGCCATTTTCATATTGCGTATTAACAGCGCGACAGTCGTAAGAGTACAACACTTCAGAGGCTGTGACTGTACAGGGTGATTAAGAAAAACGTTGATGGCTGTTAACAGATATGAATATCTTGAAGTTTCATTTAACGTAACTCAGTAATAAGATATCTAATACATAAGTAGGACCTACTTCCAAGAGCGTAACAACACTAATGTACGTGTGCTACGGCTTCTGAACAATCATCGCGTTTGTGTTTCTTTACATCAGGTTTATTTTTGTGATGACCAGAGTACAGTGACGAGTGCAGCTCACATTAATTACGGTAGTTCGGGTTTTTTTTTATGACCACGGTCGCACGTGGAAGCCACGGACGTTTCGCGATAGCTACGATTTTACATTTGCTTCAGTTCACGAGTGACCCACGCCGGGGTCGCGTAAATTCCTGTAAGTTCAGTGTGGAACGGCCCCCTTTACAGTAAAGTGTGCGCACATCACAGTTATTTCCAGTTAATGTGTAATTTTTTCACTTTTGATTCTCGTGGAACGAGTTCTTTAATGACCTTTTAATGTGTGACTCTCATGGCCCAATTGATACGAATTTTTTGCAATTGAATTTAACGGTTGACAGAACTAAACGATGTAATCGATATTGATCACGAAGAGTACTGAGTCTCTACTGCACCTTTGCCTTGCTGGCAGCTAATATCGCTGTTTGTACAAATTAATTACCTTTTCAGTTGTTCATCTCATTGCATTGGAATGGCATGTCAAATACCATTGTATAAATGACCTATGGGCGGACCAACTAACTTTAATAGTAACAGTATCCTGTAATTAATAATGAAGTATAATTATAACAAATGAACACATTATGAGATATAAATTAAAATAAACACACAGAAATGAGAAGCAATAAGTAATACTTTCATTACGTCAATCTGTCACACTGTACTTGAATCTCAGCGCAACGGTACATGTGACGCCCCTCCGTACGGATGAAATGCAAACAGTAGGATATACCAGGTTTGCGACTTAATAGAAAATTCTGTGACAGACAGGACGCAGTTTATTAACCTGAATGGAGGGTCATTTACAGACGCTGAAGTAACATCCGGTAAGCCCCAGCCGACTAAAATAGATCCGTTGTTATTCGTTTTACACATTAATGTCTTAGCGGATAGTATTCAGGCCGTTAACAGATAATGCAGTACTCAACGAGAAAATTCTGTCGGATAAAAATGCAGTAATATCCAGTTGAACCTTGTCAAAATATCAACACAGTGCAAATAATTATTAATGAAGAGTAATGGAAAGTTGTGAACTTCATGAAACAAAAAGTGTACGGATCCTTCGATTACAGCGTTAAGGAGCACAACTACGAAAAGCTATGAGATAAAAAGAAACCCTGCGTGACAAGAAAGAATGGAGCACTCAGAAGATATGTCCGGATTTCAGTGTAACTCCTTACCATTCACATACACACCATCAGGGGGTATGTAAATGATTAGACTTGCAATTCTCTGTGACAGCTAGAATGGCCACCGTAGTGCATTAGTGTCGTTCGTGTTTAGTGTGTATAAGAGGTGTGAAAAGCTTCAGATCTGCCGGCACGGTAGCTCAGCGTGTGCGGTAAGAGGGTTAACTGCCCTCTGTAATAAAAAAAACTGAGTTAATGGATCAACGACGAACTGAAACGGGTGTCTTGCGACGTCCGCCCCGAGCAGATGAAACGAACGAAAACGAACAAAATGAGATTTAAAAAAAAAGATGTTGAGTGGTCACTGTGAAGGACACGGAGTTGCCGCGTACGGTACTCGTATGAGATAGCGTTATCAGTACGTGACAGAATTTGACAGGAGCCTCAGTGTGGGTCCCCAGTTGGAGAATTGGTCGAATCTTAACAGGACAGAGGTGGTCTGTATGAACTGTCTGATGCTGAGGTACTCCCGTGGCCAGCGAGATCCCCAGTTCTGTCCCGTAGGACGTGTGTGACCAGCTAGCACGCAACTCCGTCTCAGTGCCACTATACAGGACCAGTTACAACAGATGTGGACCGGCTTGACTCAGGAGATGATACAACGCCTGTATAAATGCACTTCCCAACAGAATCTGTGCATGCATCAATGACAGAGGGGTGGGGTAGGGGAGGGTGTATGCAACGTCTTATTGGTAAATGGATTCATACTAATAAGTTCTTTGTAAATTTGAATCGATTTTGAAAACACATGTGAAGTTACAGTTCGTTTCCCCCTCCCCTTCTGGGTGTGTGTATTGTGTATTGAACCGGCGACCTATAAACGACGGAGAAGCTTCGTCCCGCCATATCCCTCGGTGGTTCACAACCCCACAACAGGCCACAGCAATCCACCCACCTCACCGTTGCCCCACACCGAACCCAGAGTTATTGTGGGGTTCGCCATCAGCGAACGCCCCCCCCCCTCCAAGGGAACGTCTCATAAAAGACGAGTGTAGCCCCAAATGTTTGCCTGGTAGAGTAATTATGCTGTACGCTCACGTGGAGACAGTGTTTGCGCAGCAATTGCCGAAGTAGCCCCTTCTGAGAGGCTTCACCTTTTCTGTAAGGCAGTGTATTTGGAAGTAACATCGTGTAGTAATATCAAATGGTGCGATCACGTAGACTGAGCTGCAGATAAAGCAAATGTCAGCTTCCGATTCACTGGTAGGACACCCGGAGCTACAATCCGTCTACAAAAGGGATTTCATGCCTGCCAGTATTCGAGTGTGTGGGACTTATACTGAGGTGACAAAAGTCGCGGAATACTTTCTAATATCGTGTCGGGATCGTTTTTCCTGGAGCAGTGCACGAACTCCACAAATTGTTCCACGTTCCCTGCAGAAATATTGTTGGGCGATCTTGGTGGCCAGATCATTCGCTGGAACTGGCCCGAATTTTCTTCAAATCATTCGTGATCAATTGTGTCCGAGTACATGGCGCATTGTCATCCATAAAATTCTATCGTCGTTCGGGAACATGAAGTCCACGAACGGCTACAAATTGTCTCCAAGTAGCCAAACATAACCATTTCCAGTCAATGATCGATTCAGTTGGTCCAGCGAACCCAGTCCATGCCATGTAAACACAGCCTACGTCATTTATGGATCCACCACCAGCTTGCACAGGGCATTGTTGACAACTTGGGCAGACCTCGCAGGGTGTGCTCCAAACACGAACCCTACTGTCAGCTCTTACCAACTGAGATGGGGACTCATATGACCAGACCACGATCTTCCAGTCGTCTAGTATCCAACCGATATGGTCGCGAGCCCTGAAGGGACTGTGCGGACAAAGTCCTGCTGTTAGTAAAGGCACTCGCGTCGGTCGTCTGCCGCCATAGCCCATTAATGCCAAATTTCGTTGCACTGTCCTAACGGATACGCTCGTCGTACGTCTCACATTGATTTCCGCCGTCATTTCCCGCAGTGTTGCTTGTCTTTTAGCACGATAACTCTACGCGAATGCCGCTGCCCTCGGTCGTTAAGTGGAGGCCGTCGGCTACTGTGTTGTCCGTGGTGAGGGGTAGTGCTGAAATGTGGTATTCTCGGCACAGTCTTGACACTGTCGATCTCAGAAAATTTAATTTCCTAACGATTTCCGAAATGAAATGTCCCATGCATCTAGCTCCAACTACCATTCCGCGTTCAGAGTCTGTAAAGTCCCGTCGCGAGGCCATAATCACGTCGGAAACCTTTTCACGTGAACCACCTGAGCACAAATGACAGCTCCGCCAATGCATTGCTCTTTTATACGCTGTGTACGCAATACTATCGCCATCTGTATACGTACATATCTCTGTCTCGTGACTATTGTCACTTCAGTGTATGCCACGTCAAGTCGAAGTAAGAGAGCACGTCAAGTCTGTACATAGACGAGCAGAAGTGAATGGTCAGTGGTTTGTCTGACAGGTGAGAGAGTGTAACAGAAATATCGAAAAATCGTAACTGACGGGTATTCGACGAGGAAACCACACAACTCGCGAGAATCCGATTAGAAAACTTTGACAACAATATTTTGTAGGGTAGAAACCGCGAAATTTCTTCAGCCCTCTACCTTCCAAGCCCGTAAACATCGTACACATCGAGTTTTTATTTTATTTTATTTATTTGTCCTCTAGCTGTCCAGCTATTTAGCCAGTATTTACAGAGTTAGGCAAGTAACAGCTCCCACAGGGGAGTATCAGCAGTGTTCCATCCGTGAATGCAATGGGAAGAGACCTTAGTAAAAAACGGGAACATTTCCAAATCCAATAAAACTAGAAGTGATAAAGGAAAGAAATTGCATTCATAGTAACTGAAACCTTACAACTCTGCCATTTACGAAACACTGATGGCATTTATCATTTTTTAAAAATTACGTCCTTTAGATGGCATCCTCCTGTACGAATACATTCGTGAAATCTGCTATTGAGATTTTTCACTGGCCGCTGCAACATCTCACCTGGGATATGTGAATTGCATCCAGAATTCTCTGTTTTAACTAATCCAGGGTTCTTGGTCGAGTCGTGTAGCCTTTGCTCTTGAGGTAGCCCCACAAGAAAAAATCACAAACGGACAAATCTGGCGATCTAGGGGGCCAGGGAATGTTACCGAATCGTGAAATCACACGGTTGCCAAACAATTCTCGCACATATTCCATTGAATGGAGTGCAGTGTGTGATGTCGCTCTGTCCTGTTGCAACCACGCTTCTTGAACGTTTGGAAAGTTGTTCAATGCGGGTGTAACGAAAGTTCGTAACATCTTCACGTAACGATCGGCATTGACAGTTATTGTGTTTCCCTGATCATTTGCGAAGAAATACGGTCCGATAATCCCATGTGATGAAACACCACACCATACTGTCACTTTACTAGCGCGTAAAAGGCGCTCATGAACGTCATTAGGATTTGTGTTTGCCCAGTAACGGTAGTTCTGTTTATTCACATAACCTGTGAGATGAAAATGTGCCTCATCTGACATCCACAACTTGTTTAGAAATCCATCGTCATGGTTTATTTTTGTTATCATTTGTTGACAGACTCCTAAACGTAACCGGTAATCGTTGTCCTTCAACTGTTGCATCATCTGTAGTTTGTACGGGTGAAATTTTAAATCGAGATAAAGAATTCTGCGAAGACTGTCCCGGGACATTCAAAGTACTGCTGCTTGCTTGCGAATTGAACGCCGTGGGCTCCGTAAGACAGACTCACGTACATCAATGTTCGCTGGAGAACGCACACTTCTCGGTCGTGCTGTTGGTTTCTTCTTGAGGGCAGATCCAGTCTCTTCAAAGTTATTAATCCAACATTTTATCGCGTCTTTCGACGGAACGGCATCATGACGTACTAAATTAAAAAAGCGTCGAAACTCCCTCAGCGCCGCTACCAAACTATCATTGTTTTTATAAAACATTTTTATGGCTATCGAACGCTGTTGTCCGTTCCACTGATCCATGATTACTGAAACGACGGTCTGTTTACTCGTAACTGTCACGAACCCGCAGTGCTGCCACCTGCCCATGGATGCCACTACTCATTTCAAACATTCCCGTTACTCTGTGTCACCCTGTATATGCCATAATAAAAAGTACACGCTGCCACGCACTTCACAGTTATTCGCAGAGTATTGATGAAGATCATTCTCTGACCGCCTAGGAGTAGTTGCCGTCAATGTGACACTGGGGTCAGTTTCGCGGTGCTTTACCGTAGTACTACAACGTGAAATATCGAAGCAGCTTCTTATTTGAGCGACGCGCCGTGTCTTCCGGAGCTGACATGGCGCTCACCGCGCTTCAGATATTACGGCACTGCTGTCAGAGACTGCCACTCAAGCTCGCCTCGGTCGTCGTATGGAGGGTGTTTCACAATTCATGTTACACTCTTCTACAAGATCTAGAGAGGAATTTGTAGATGAAGTGTTACGTAGCAACACACGTGCGGAAACGCCACCCAATGACGCTACAGAGCGTCAAAGTTACAGACGCCGGCACCTGTAAATATATGTATATACAGAGTGATAACGTGATTATGTTATAAACTTTCAAAAGTGACGGCCGCGCGGGGTAGCCGCGTGGTCTTGGGCGCCTTGTCACGGTCCGCGCGGCTCCCTCCGTCGGAGGTTCGACTCCTCCCTCGGGCATGGGTGTGCGTGTGTTGTCCTTAGCGTAAGTTAGTTTAAGTTAGATTAAGTAGTGCGTAAGCTTAGGGACCGATGACCTCAGCAGTTTGGTCTCATAAGACCTTACGACAAATTTCCAAAAATTTTCAAAGGTGATGGAGCTGGATAAATGTACCGATTTGAGGTAAGCGTCCCTGGTTTGGAAATGAATGAGTCGTAAGTTAGAAGGGAAAATCATTGTGATACAGCTGACAGTGCAATACATGTATAGGTACTGTTGCTGCTAAAATTTTAGGGTTTGCAACTTTCAGAGGTGGAAGTATGGACCAAGAAAAGAAGAAATGTCTACTAAACATGGGCTCGAAAATGCATACCTGAGGAGCTGTGAGCGCTTGTTCATCTTCGCTACTGTGAAACACGTCTCCTATTGAACAAGTGCTCAAGCTATGCATTTTAGAGCCCATGTTTACTAGACTTTTTTGTTTTGGTCCATACTACCGCCTCTGAAAGTTGCCAAACTCTACAATCTTAGCAACAACAGTAACGGTACATGTATTCCACCTCTAGAAGTGTGAAACACCCTATACATCTGGCAGGGCCGATGAGGTGAGCACTCGCTTTTCGCTTCTGTCGATCGAGACGGAACCGTGGAATTTGGAATATTTGTGGTTGCAGGCGTTGCTTGACGTACGTAATTCCGGCACACGATTTGCTGTAGTCGCCGCGCTGTCACCCCTCTATTTGGGCGGAAGGAGCAAACCGTCTTATCGTTGGGTGCCGGAATGAACATCGAGCATGCGACCGAGACTCTTTCTTTGAGTGCGGTTAGTTTATGCCCAGCTCCCTTACAGCTTCGTCCTATGGCTCAAGAATATTGAACATAAAACATAAAAATATCGTAGCATTTGTCTACGTACTATAACTGTCATGCTGTGGAAGCAAAAAGATGTATTCATACGGCCTGTTGCAAGCAACAAGGTTGGAGATATCGGCAGCTTTCTCACTCTTTACATACTCTACTGCTTTCGTGAATGTCACGACGATCAGAAATAATTTGGGTTCCACATACATATAGTTCCCAGACAGCTGGCCAATCTTTAATTCAAGACCTAATTATTCCCTTTCAAGTCACCGTTACTTGCGCCACTGTTACCTACTTTTTGATAAAAACGCTGCGTACTTGTGGACGAATTAAGTCACCACATTGTCCATGTACGATTTTATTACGTATATTTCGACTATAGGGTTCCTCAGTTATCACTTTTCGAGTTACCATAGACAGCCTCGATAGTGAAACTCCCTACCTGTCAGCTGTTATAACTTAGAGAAAACAGACCCTAGTTATATTTGCTCTTGTTTGCATATTTTGGGTGGAGTGCCTTGTCACAGCCTGTAGAATAGCAATTAAACTACGGGCACTAATACAGGGAAAAAGAGGAGTTGAAACAAGCGATTAACATGTGTTCCGTTTGTTAAGGTAACGTTAATTCTATTTAAGACGAAGATGCCGGCGCAAGAAACACCAATGCTGTGAATATAAAGGTGATTCAGAAGTCATGTTCCATAGGACAAGGTCTACATTGATGATTGGATAGTCTTGACCCATAGGACGAAGCCCTGTTCAGCGACATGACAGGAACGATTGCTCTAAGCATAAATGCCCAGTAAACATGGGTTCTAAAATGCGTATCTTAAGAGCTGTGAGCACTTATTCATCTTCGAAACTGTGAAACGAAGCTCTTCTGCTGCAAGCTCTTCGTTTTCCGTACTTTGGACGGAAGTAGTATGGACCAAAACAAGAAAAATCTGCCTGGTCAACATGGAATCTAAAGCGCAAACCTTAAGAGCGACGTGTACTTGTTCACTAGAAGAGACGTGTTTCACAGTAGCGAAGATGAACAAGTGCTCACAGCTTTTACGGTATGCATTTTAGAGCACAAGTTTACTGTCGTATCCCTGAATACAGCTTCATCCTGCGGGCCAAGACTATTGCACCACCAATGTAGACACCGTCCTGTGGGACACGACTTTTGAATCACCGTGAATTACAGAGGTAGCCTGAGAAGTGCTTCACGCTTCAGCTACTTGAATCCGTTTTCTTCCACGATCTCGACAGTTCCTTGTGGAATATTTAGTTCGCATTGTAACTAATAGTTGGCCAGCAATCAGGATTTGTTAATGCAAAGGGAACATCTGGAAACAGAGTATCACTATTTAGAGGCGACGTTCCAGTGGATTGCTCCTGCACTTTCTCGTCTGTCTCATCGTCTTTTGCCGATTGTACGCAGGTAGAAAAGGTATGGCCCACGTTCCGTTATCAAATGGATAGTGCCTCTACTTGGGGTAAGCTTCATTCTGCCTGGGAGCAGTTGATGAACATTGCAGCTAGTGTCGTTGTTGTGACAGTCCCTTTACCCCGTACCGTTTCTCCACGGCTTTAGTTGAGCCCTAACCCTCAGAAGAACTCATCTTACACTCTAATTTGTACCTTCTTCTCTCACATGTGTAGCCTGCTACAAAAGATTTTACGATTTTTTTTAAAAAAATAGGGTCTTTCTTATATTTTACCCAAGCACCGTCATTTTAGCGATTATTAAATATTCCGTCTCGATCGCACATTTTTTATTTATAATGGAAAACCATACGTACGAATTTTTTGCCCATATTATCCCAATTTTATTACAATGCATAATGATGGGCTACTCAGACGCACATCTTGGTTATCCTGCTCGTGTCGTACGACTTGGCCCGGTACAGTGCAGGCCTGTATGAGATACTACGAAAAACAGGCAGTCTACAAAGGAGGCACCTGTGCGTCCCATTTTAGATCACCTCTCATGAGCGTCGCACTCATACCAAATAGGGCTAACACGAGACGTTGAACATATTGAAAGGAGGACAACACGAATGGTTACAGATTTGTTTTACTTACGCGAGAGGGTTACGGGAATGCTGAAAACGTGAACTGGACAGGCGACGACGATCCTCCTAAAGCCTACTTCCAAAATAGTGGAGAACCTAGGAATGTAACTGAGCCCCCTACATATCAGTCCCATTGTGGCAGGAAAGACAAGATTAAACTAATTAAAACGCACACAGGAGCATTTAAGCAACATTCTTGACAATTGGGTTGTTTTGAAAATCAGTCTTACGCAAACATAATTTATTTTTGTATTTGCCCAGACATGTTTCGACACCTATGTGTCATCTTTCGTGGGTCAAATTTTTATTTCTGTAAAATATAATGTCAAATTTGTGAAGAACCTCTACCCACGAAAAAGTTATTCACAGATACACAATAATTTTCTTCATGGCTAGTTTGCAAATGACATTATGTCAAAAAACGACGAAAAAGGGCACAAAAACCGACGTATAATATTGCAGCTCATCTACCGATGTAATTTAGGGTGAGCGTGTAAACAAAACAAAGCAAAAGGCACATATTGTAATTCTAAGGCCTACAATAGATAAATTATTATAAATTTGACATTATATTTTACAGAAATAAAAATTTGACCCACAGTAGATGACACATAGGTGTCGAAACATGTCTGGGTAAATACAAAAATAAATTGTGTTTGCTTAAGGCTGGTTTTCAAAACAACCCCATTTTTAAATCGCAAACACGGAAAAACATCAATAGGAGCTTCAAACCTTAGCAAAATGAATCATTCTTGACCTGCCCCATCGCGGTTGGAACGGGAAAAAAGCCTAATATGTAGTACAATGCCAAGTACCCTAGCCATGTAGTTCACAGTGGTTTGCAGAGTACGTATGTATACGTAGATAGCGAAAGCGATTGACGCTTGAAAGAAGGTGTAATTTTCTGGACAAAATTATTCACGACTGTGCGGCCGAATCTCGATGTCCAACGGGCACAATGTTTCATCAACCAATCACCCCATTTGACAAGACTGTATCCTGTTACATTGTAAGTTGCTGGTTGACGTGACTGCCGGTAATCCCTCTCGCTTGTTCTTTAGTACACGTGCGCCGAGTCGCGATAATTAAAAAAAAAATAAAAAAAATAAAAACTTCTGCTTTCTGTTTCGGCAGGTTCGGTTCAACTACAACATTGCCTCGTGATTTTCGTCGAGAGTACTGCACTGCATGCACTGCAACCACCGTAACGGGCGGACGAATCTCGCGTCCAACGTCGCCTCATCTGACGGTTTGTGAAGCCTCCGCTTCCAACAACGCTGCCTCAACTGCGGCGCCAAACACCTACAACAATGGACGCAGACAAGCTCGCAAAAGTGTGGCATGAGGTTTGACAGTCCTCTGGATGTCTGTCGCGGGTTCAGTAACATTTATGAATGCTCTATGAAAGTTTGGTCCTAAACGTGATTTTATAAAGTACCCTAAAGTTGTATGTGCATGCATGTATACGTATATCCTTGTGAAATCGGAGCCGGCCACAGTAAAATCGGAGCCGGCCGGTGTGGCCGAGCGGTTCTAGGCGCTTTAGTCCGGAACCGCGTGACAGCTGAGGTAGCAGGTTCGAATCCTGCCTCGGGCATGGATGTGTGTGATGTCCTTACGTTAGTTAGGTTTAAGTAGTTCTAAGTTCTCGGGGACTGATGACCCCAGATGTTAAGTCCCATAGTGCTCAGAGCCATTTGAACCATTTTTGTAAAATCGGATGGCTCTTTGAAAATAAAAACTTTGCAGTCATACGTTTAAGTTAAAATTCACCCACCCCAAGTAGTAGTAGAAAAAGGTTGGTGAAATCGGATGAATCTTTTTGAACCACTCTTTATTTTCTCATCAACTGCGCCGAGAGAAACTGAAGAATCGCAAATAATTTACTCATCCACCACACTTCCCTTAGTGTCTGCCAAACGACTCCACAAATGTAACAACCAGAGAAACGAGTCAGATGACCCAGGACTCGCTTGTCCTAATGGCCGGGAAAAGGAAGTAATATTGTGGCGGGTGCGAGTGTAATGAGGAAGGTGACGCAGCAGCCAAGGACACACTGCGAAAATACCTGCCGTTCCCTTGCGAGCCGTTTCCTTGCTCTTCAGCCAGGCGGTCTTTTATTTTTAAGGGCAGTTAAGGTGTTTTTTGTCTATTTCGGTATTATGTTCTGCCATTTCTGGCGTTATTTTCCGTAAATTTCTGAGTTATTTTTTGCCGATTTTGATATCAATTTCGTGTGGCTTATTTTTGAAGTACCACATGTCTGTTATTCTAGTCTTACTTGTTTCAGTGTTAAGATTAAATGAAAATACACCCATCAATTACATTACATTTATTGGCATGAAGAACATATTTATTTACACGATTAAAAAAGAAATCTATTACATTAAACCCATTGAATCTCACCAGTTAAAGAAAAAATAACTTTCCTACCATACACTGTTAAAAATATTTCCAAAGAAACCATTGTCGTAACTTAAAATTTCTCATCTCAGATATTATGGAGGCGATCCGTCAACTGCGGAACAGCTATCCAGAGTCGAAATATACTGCCTTCAGCACAGCACCAGGCGTTTCGCAATGTCCACATATCCTGCTTGCTTTTTGACTTAATTATGAAGGCTGAAACTGACATGTAACAGACACTTTATCATTTTTTGCATTCATAGAGTTCATCATCCTATGCTTGAAACAAGAGCCTAAGCAGTGAACACAACTTCCGGGGATCTGTGGCCATTTGAGTTATTATCCTTATTTGAAGGTGCAGTCTAACGTGTTTCGGTGTTTCCTTCGCCTCTGACTAAAGTTTTCGCCCCTTCTTATTTCTCAGAAGCTGGCCATTTAATCGTTAAAAATTCATTTACTCACAATAATGAAGAAATTTTAGATTTTAACTTGGAATACAGGTCCAGTGACGTCAGATTTCCTGATATTTTTGTGCAAAACGTCGAACCAAAACGAAGGCGTTTCTGGGAGATCTTTAATGCGATGCACAATTAAACTGCATATTTTTGTAGTACGTGAGTATAAATACGAAAATCACCAAAGTATTTTCGTTTCACGTAACACCTAAAGCCATAGTTCTTAATACGGTAAATCAGCTGTCATTTTAAGATTATGTACGGTTTTCAGCGTCGAGAAAAAAGTGAACATCTAATATCAGCATTCATTAACTGTCAGCTATCAACACTCCATCCGATAGTTTTACACGGAAACAGAGAAAATGCCAAATATCGCAACAATTCGTAAGAACCACCGATTTCGCGTTATACCGCTTTTTCGCAGTCATGTTTGGCTTTATCGTTTTCTGTTGCTAGCCGTAAGCGATTGGGAGGAAGGGCGGCTGGAAGAGACGCAAAATAAGCTGCGGCCGAATCAAGTGACAGTAAGCCATAGAGGACTTTCTCCCGTTTATAATGTTCGTCGAGTATGAATTTCAATGCGACATAGTTTAACGGAGTGCATTTTACATTATGACACGAAGCAATCGTTCCTGTCATGTCGCTGAACAGGGCTTCGTCCTATGGGTCCTATGGGTCAAGACTATCCAATCATCAATGTAGACCTTGTCCTATGGAACATGACTTCTGAATCACCTTTATAATCACAGCATTGGTGTTTCTTGCGCCGGCATCTTCGTCTTAAATAGAAGGGAATTTAAACGTGGACCTGTCCTCTTATTTCATCTGAGGAAACGAGTGTGGCATATGTTTTCAAATTTTGTGATTTGTCCAAAATTCAGTCTGAACTCGTGGCTTCGAGGCTTTAGTTTTTGAAGAGCGGTTGGTTCATGAATCCTCAGTTCAGTGATCAGTCGGCTAAATAAATATGATGCAGTATTTAGCTCTACTTTCGAGCATCATCTATTTTACTTTTATCTAAAGTTTTCAAATGTGATATAGCTCGAGTTTTTAACACGTTTATGAGGGCGTTTGTATATGCGTATTTTAGAGCATTATAATTTCTACTTTTTCAAAATTTTTGTCGCCTTTTATAACGGTTGTCTCTACGAGGGGCGTCCAGTAAGTAATACAACACATATTTTCCAAAGCAGATTTGTTTTATTCCGGATTACAAAATAGCATATTATTCCCGTACTTTTGGCTACAAAATCCTGTTTTCCGACCTTATATCCGTTCAATGCGATGACCTTACGCCACGTTACTGGGAGGCCCTGTATGTCCGCATGGTACCACTAGTCGGAACCAACGTCTTGCTGCATCAACGATCTCCCTATCATCCACGTACTACTTGCCGCGGATGCATCCTCCATTGAGCCAAACTCGCTGCTGTTCCTGGTCTTCTGCTAGGTGGTGAGGAACCAGCGGGGACACACCTCTGAGTTCACCAACTGGTGGACGAGTGTGTCAGCACTACCAACAGGAAAGTCCAGTTGTGCAGCGAGCTGTTTGTGATCCGTCGATCACCTCGAATGAGAGTGTCCGCACGTTCCAATACTGTGTGAGGCCGGCCGGCACGCGCGAGATCGGACATTTCTGCGTGATCTTGTTACGATGATGACAGACGCCTCACCCAACGACTCACCGTACTTTTTCTCATTTCCAGGTCTCCGTAGACATTCTGGAAGCGCCTACGAATGTCTACCATTCTCTGGTTTTCTGCCAAAAGAAACTCAATGACAGCTCTCTATTTGGAACGCATCTCCGTTACAGACGCCATTTTGAAGGCTATGTAGGGCGTCGCCACCTATCGCAACTTCATAAAACTGAAGTGCTAATTCAAATGGTTCAAATGGCTCTGAGCACTATGGGACTTAACTTCTGAGGTCATCAGTCCCCTAGAACTTAGAACTATTTAAACCTAACTAACCTAAGGTCATCGCACACATCCATGCCCGAGGCAGGATTCGAACTTGCGACCGTAGCGGTCGCGCGGTTCCAGACTGTAGCGCCTAGAACCGCTCGGCCACTCCGGCCGGCGAAGTGGTAATATTCCAAGATATTACACAACAAATTCTGCATATTTGCAATTGAAATGACCGAAAAAAATGATGTGCTGCATTACTTATTGAACTCCTCTCGTAAGCGTTTCGGTGCTGAGCCAAAGATCATGAGATCGAGGACCTGGAAACTTCTATCCATCCTCCTCATCAGAAACATCTGCTGAAAGAAAACGTGGTCAAAACTATCGCTGGTTGTACAACGCTACCTTACGTAATCGACTATTTTCAACCTGGAACGTCAACCGCAAAGCTGATAGCTGAGACACGACCGACGTCCAAGCATCGCGCTCAAGGGATCTGTCGAAGGTAATCAGAACGACATTCGCCTCATCGGTTTAAGCATTAGAACAATATCTGATGACAAAACAGAAGAGAAATAAGGACATTCTGACAGCGAACTCTGCTTTTCGACAGGATGAAGTACTCAGCGTTGAGGTATGGCTTCTCAAACGTTTACTTAGTGTGGCCACAAGTTTCGTTAAACATCTCGGGGCCGATTCCGAGTTTCGAACCCATCTCGCGACTACCTATGAAACTGGAATATGTTTAAATAGATCATTTAGAGCGCAATGAACTCTTTACAAGAAGAAAGGCGAACACTTCAGAACACAGAGCTCACACTGTGGCCAATTTCCTTGTCAAGGATGATTTTGCTTCAGATTTTCTTAGCGAGCAAAGCTGTGTGAAATAGCACTGAGAGGGATACTAGCATTTCCAGTGAGTTTTGTGATTGAACTTTCTCCGTCCCGCAAGTCAGCAGAAAAGTAGTTCTTAACTTCTGTACAACAATAAATGATTAAGGGCACTGTGTTACTCCAGGGTGGGCATAAAATCTTTCCCTGAAATTATTTCTAAGGAAGTATGCTAGACATAAGTACGCAAGATTATTGCAAATGGTAGCTTAACTCAAAAAAATTTATGGCAATATTTCCATATGTCCATCCGGCTATTAACAAATTGTAGGTTAACTCACAAGGTCTTTATGGATACACTTCTACATGTGCTCTGACAGACACTAATTTATTTTCTCCTCTCTCTCGATGCAGGTAGAATAATTTCGGAGTGCTGCTGTCACAATGGCATCTATGCAGGAGGAACCACAGTGCGTTTTGTGGTGTCATCAATCACGGTCGCCTATTACAATTCGGCGACAGTTCCAAAGCGACTACGGTCGAGAGCCGCCAAATAAGAAGAGCATGTTTAAAGAGAGTGGCAGTGTTGGAGACAAGGCGAGAAGATGCCGTACACATGTGTACAGCATTTCAGCACAGTCCGCGGAAATCGACGCGTCGTGTTTCCAGAGGAAGCGGTGTACCTTAGAATACTGTGGTCAAGATTTTATAGAAACGGTGTCCTTTCCGTGCATGTAAAGTGCAACTCGTGAAAGTTTTGCAGCCAGATTATAGACCCAAACGTACTGAGTTTACTATGCTAGAACGAATCGATGCCGACGACGACTGCCTTAACGAAGTTTTATTTTCCGACAAAGCAACTTTTCGCATCTCCAGGAAAGTAAACAGGCATAATGTCCGTATCTATGGGATCGGAGAACCGACATATCGTGGTACAACAGTACGAGACAGCCCCGAAGTGAATGTGTGCTGTGACTTAATGCACAACACAATTACTGGAACGTTCTTTTTCAACCTACCAGCACGCGAACAGTTTACCTGGACGTGTCGGAACTTTACGTTGCAGCCCCGTTACAGGAATATCTACCATTGGTAGCGTTTCAGCAAGATAATACACAGCCAGTTCTCGGGTGAAACCTTTCCGCGCAGACAGATCGGCAGAGGCGGTCCGACGTCACAGCCACCGGATATAATCTCTCCTGACTTTTTTGTGTGCTACGTTAGCAAAGTCTTACAGCACGAATACGAGATACTGTTGGAGCGGTGACAGAAGACATGTAGGCAAAGGCCTGGAGAGTAACTAAGTATCGCCTGAATGTTCTACATCCAACAAACGGAGCACATGTGAAAGTGTATACATAAAGAAAGTGTATAAAGAAAGTGTATACAGAAAGAAAAAGTAAGTCAAACGTGGAAAATATGTGCGATCAGTGTAAACTTACCAAACAATCCAGAAAAGCGTTTTTAACGTTTTAGCACCAAAATGCGTTCTTTTCTCCATCGTTTTCGTACATATCACTTCATTCAAGAAGCACATTTGCATACACATGTTTGTAAACACTTCACAGATGCTTTTGTACATCGTGTGGTCAAAGATGAATTTTTCATAGTGCTAAAGATATAATTACTAAACAGTTGACATATACAGGAAACAATTGACATATGCAGGAAATAACTTTAGACTAGGTCTTTAAAATTACTGAAATAGCTGTGGCTTGAGAAATCTGTTCGTTCATTTAACATTGATTCTGTTTTTTTTTTATTATTATTTTGTGGAGGTATATCTCCAGTTGTTCTAACAGATCTAGGATCTTACCATTGGCTTCATTATGTAATACGGCCAAATTGTTTTCTAGATTGTTGATGACATGTTTCGTTTCCAACATACGTTGTGCAATGACTGATTTTTCAAAGTGGTTGAACCTAATAGCATTTACATGTTCTTGAAAACGGGTTTTGAAGTTTATGCCTGTTTTCCCTGCAGAGTAGGCAGGACAACAGGAGCATGATACTTTGTACAGTCCACTGTGTAAAATCACACACTCAAACATACAACAATAGTGGAGTGCACTAAGTATCATGCCCCAGTTGTCCTGCCTACTATGTAGCGAAAACAGGCAGAAACTTCAAAACCCGTTTTCAAGAACATGTAAATGCTTCCAGGCTCAACCACTTTCAAAAATCAGTCATTGCACAACATATGTTGGCAACGAAACATGTCATCAACAATGTAAAAAACAATTTGGTAATCTTACATAATGAAGCCAATGGGTAAGACCCTAAATCTATTAGAACAACTGAAGATATACCTCCACAAAATAATAATAAAAAAAAACAGAATTGATGTTAAATGGACAAACAGATTCGCAAGCCAGAGCTATTTCAATAATTTTAAATAACTATTCTAAAGTTATTTCCTGCATATGTCAATTGTTTCCTGTATATGTCAACTGTTTAATAATTATACCTTTAGCACCATGAAAAATCCATCTTTGACCACACCGTGTACAAAAACATCTGTGAAGTGCTTACAAATATGTGTATGCGAATGTGCCTCTTGAGTGAAGTGATATGTACAAAAACGGTAGAGAAAAGAACGCATGCTGGTGCCAAAACGTTAAAAACTCTTTTCTTGGATTATTTGGTGAGTTTACACTGTTCATCTTTTCCACTATTTCGCGCACATTTTCCACGTTAGACTTACGAAATTCGTAACCTAACTTCAAAACTTCAAATCGTGTCCGGCCATCCTGGCTTAGTTTCATGTGGTGTACCTCACTACCGTTTCTGTACCTGACGACGGTCAGTTCCTTCTTTCGATACGATTCAGCTGGGCAAGTGCTCCGTCTTTGATGAGATATGTAGACGGAATATCAAGCTGTAACATTCTTTCGTTCCAGGACAACTGCTCGGAACGTGCGCAGCGATACGAACACACTTCGTTAGTGGTCGTATTAGCGTATTCTGAGCCTTTCAGCGTTACGGAAGACACCTCGAATGCCGCTAAACACGCTAATTTTGTTGCTGACAGCAAAGATATCTGGCGTCTTCTTCACTAAGCACGACATTTACGAATCGGGCAGAAACTGCCAAATCCCTAGGTAAGAACGCACTGGTTTGGTCTGAGAAGCGTGATGATGGACTCCAGAAAAAGGCATGTCAAACAAGACGATCATAAGTGGAATACGACGCCAGATCGTAGCTCAGTACCGAACTCACACTACACAGAGACGATGTGGTGTGTGGGCTGACATCCAGAATTAAATTGTACATCACCGCTGGCTGTACGATAGGCCACAACGAATTGCATTAAAAAAAATTGTTCTGAGCACTATGCGACTTAACTTCTGAGGTCATCAGTCGCCTAGAACTTAGAACTAATTAAACCTAACTAACCTAAGGACATCACAGACATCCATGCCCGAGGCAGGATTCGAACCTGCGACCGTAGCGGTCGCTCGGCTCCACACTGTAGCGCCTAGAACCGCACGGCCACTCCGACCGGCTGCATTTAAAAGCGAAGCGATATGTTGCCGGGCGCGTGGTGGCAATAATTCAGCTGGTCAATGTCTTTTTTCTCAATTGTGTGGCAGTCAGACAGAACTGCCGGGTGACAGTCTCAGCGACGATTTCCTGATGCTTCTCTACGTCACTATAAAATGGCTCTGAGCACTATAGGACTTAACATCTGAGGTCATCGGTCCCCTAGAACTTAGAACTACTTAAACCTAACTAACCTAAGGACATCACACACATCCATGCCCGAGGCAGGATTCGAATCTGCGACCGTAGCGGTCGCGCGGTTCCAGACTGAAGCGCCTAGAACCGTACATCACTATAGGTGCACAGTACTGAGATACAGTAACTAAATCTTTTACTGCCAATGGACTCGCCGAAAGACATAGGGGCTCGAGTTATTTCACTTCGCCACCGTATTTTAAGGACTCTAGTTTAAAGAGCTGTCCGCCGCCTTCTTAGCTGTGTGGTCAGCGCGACATAGTGCCATGTGGGGTCCGGGGTTTCATTCACGCTACTGCCAAGGATTTTTCTTGGTACGGGGTGCACTCATCCTCGGGAGGCCAACTGAGCAGCTGCTCGACCGACTAGTAGCGAACGCAAGGTCAAGTACCCCGATGACGCTGCCAGCCTGAGGACAGTTCACCCTCGCGTCACCTGAGGCCAATACCGCTGCGAGAAATTTTTCCCCGCAGCTAACTCGAGGACAAAAGCATCGCCTTATCACCTGAGGCCAATCCTGCAAGTCAGGTAGTCGTAACACCACATCGAGAGGTTCAGCAGGAATAACATTTCCATGTTAAACCTGCACACATGCCGCGCAAGTAATGCTTGCCAGATAAGCGAGCGAACCGCATTCGATGACGTCACTGGCAGAGAACGACAGGCGGTCGATCGGGTGAGAAAGGGGCACTTTACATTTTACCTTTACTTTAAACAGTTAGAAATACAGAATGAATCCGCGAGGTGATAATTTCGGAGGAACTATGGGGCATTCACTTGTAGTTCTTTACGAAAGCTGCGGAAAATTTGAGCAGATCTTACTGGTATTTGAAAATTGGTCTGGCCGCGACTTCTCTCCCCGGAAATCTCGAATCGTTCCCTGTCATTGTCAGTACTCAATATGTTCTCCGTTTGTAATAAGTTCACAATTGGTGTGATCCAAAATTATGCATTCATCTCCTCATCCTTGCAGCTGATCCATCTATTGCCCTTTCTAGGTAGTCTGCCTGGCTAATTTGACACGCCCCTCCGCCACTCCTGCATCCTTTGTCATTCACTGTGTGCACAAAGTTGTGGTGCACATTGGTTTTACACGCGGCGACAAGGATACCTGTGTTAGGGTAAACTGTTCTTAATGTACACAATTCAGCGGACACCAAATGTTATTGAAGTCTTTCTTTACAAGATTGTAGTCTGGGATCATTTTCGAAATCTTTCGTGGTGAAAAACTGGAGCAATGAGAAGACGCATTGTTAATATCATTCCTGTCCCATTCTCCTGATGTCCCTTTAGTACCCGAAGAAGCGTGAAACAGTGCCCGCCCTTCAGCAAGCTAAGCGAGGCAGACGTAATACGAAATCTGACCCATCTGAGTCTGCGAAGGACTCTGCATTCTCCTGCAGTCACAAGCAACTTGAGGTCATTAACGCTCAATAAGAGTTGATATTTGATTCCGAATACTGTGGTCTCATTAGTCTCTTACACTTATCAGCGAGGTGATGTATGGCTAGAACTGATATCTGTTTGCTTATAAATCAAATTAGTTCGTTTCCGGGTCATCAAATAGTATGATATATTATGGTTTGTTTCAGTCAGTAACTGTCATTGGTCTCTTTAAAATATCATCTCGTAATGGGCTCTGAGGCAGAACATTTAACAGTATATGCAATACACAAGCGATACTCGAGCAAACACACGACAACAGAATATGGACAGGGAAACACGTCATCTAATTTAGCACAATATATTTATAATTAAATATCGAACGAAGTCTGGAAAAAATAAAATAAAGACAGTATCGGGAAAGGAGCTGAATCCTGCAGTCTTATTTGTGTCATTTCCACAGGAGTAGGCACACCAGGAATGGCTACTATTAATTTTATCATCCCTTCGTGTTTATTCTACTGCGCTGTGAACTATAACCAATGACGCATCACAGTAGCTGTAACAATGGCTTCATTATCGGTCAAGCACAAAACTAATACTCTTTAAAATTGGTGATAGGTTGAAGATGTTTCAAGTTTTATTTTGCAAACCTATAGAGAAACCATAATGGATCAGTTAATAAGTTGTCTTGAAACTATCAATTTAAAAAATATATATTCTTTGTGTGCTGATACATTTGTCATCCAAAGTAAATGTTAGTTACTCTTTTGGACGTTATAAAAACATGGCACTTTCTTTCGAAACACGTTCTTGAATTCGATATATTTATAACTGTTACAATTTAATTTTTCAGGCAATAGACACTACATCTTTGCTCCCATAAATTATGCATATCAATATATTCAGCTTTCTAAAGCACTATGTACTAATCGACTAGATAATTACATGGACACATCATCAACAGAATGTGGTCAACGGTTTGATTGGACTTTCGATATGTAGGCAAAGGCAGACAGAGCTACTGAGATAAATCTTTGTAAGTGTGTGGGAATCCGTACACCATATTCATGTGCACAACGCATTCGTTTGATTGTTCATTTTCGCATGTGCTAATAGAGAACATCTGACCAACCCGCAATCATGAGGATACGAGTACGTTAAAAGTGCGATTTAAACACATCCCTAGTTCATTTACGTAGTCTTCTCGTCAAACTTCCTTGTTCCATTACTTTTAGATCAGATTGTAAAACTGTTACAGTGAAAAACCAACCAACCAAACTACACAATTTCTTTATTCGGGCCTTTAGCGGTGTGAAATTTACAGTGAAAATAAAAGAGCTCTTTCTGGCTACACGTTCGAAGGCGTATCGTAGAAAGACTTCTTTCCAGTTGCGTTCTGTGAAACGCGTACGAAACAGCTTTATTTTTTCCCTGTATGGATGCTAGAGAGGAGAGGAATGTCGGCTGGCTGCACCCCCGTCGGGGGACTTCCGCTGAACTCCTCAGCTAATCATGTATGGCCGAGGGGGAGCTCCCCAAACCCCAGATACGGACTCTTTCACTGAGAGGAAGCATTAACACGACCGGCCTGTAAACAAAGCACACTCCCAAACGTTTTGCCCAATATACTGTTTTCTTAATTCCATTTCTGCGCTCTAATATTGCCGTATACGCCTCCGCTCGTAATGTTCATAATACGTTTAAGTGGCAAGGACAAATTCATTAGGAACATTATGTATCGTCGGTTCGCTACATTTGTGATTTATTAAAGAGAACACTGCACATGTTATTTATTTAATGAGAATTGAGGGTGCCGGATGCTCGAAACTTTAATTAGACCATATTGCAAAAAGTAATTACAATTTAATGTGTTTAGCCATCTCTTTTACTCCAAGTACTTTCAAATTTCTTCAACAACGTGATACACAAATTTATCGTTTTGTTTACCTTGTAGCTCATTGTTGATGCACGCGTGCAACAAAAGGCAAACAAAACCGGTGCAGTAGAAGGACGCAAGTTGGTACACAACTATGGATACTTGCGTGTCATGTATTTTCTTCGTTATGTATGATTAAATTGTTAGAATATTTTAAAAAAAGTGGATGAATTGCTTGATAGACATGACATTGGGTGTTATGAAACATTTTTTATGAAAACAGTGAAATATACCATTAAAAACGCAGAACAACAAAGATTTACTCAGAGCGCATCTCGTGCAATTCAAGCTGATTCGCACATGCAGTGTGATGAATCTGTAGAAAAATAATGGACTGAGCTAATTTCCGTGATGATATCCTCATGTTTTCCACAAAATGTGAAAAAATCTTAAAATGTCCAATGTAATATAGAAATTAGTAGCTGCATACATGTACTTGACAGATGGAGGACATTAATTTCACAAAACTCATGCCCCGAAGAAGTACCTATAGCAAATGCACTCTGCTCGCGCCTCATAGGTTCAGACTATTTGAAACAAACCTTGGTTTCGGCTTCGACTTGGGGGGATGGTGGTGCACTGTAACATCCCTTGACGTCCGCCGCCTCCGTCTGCGAATGGTCCTTGTACACTTCCGTATCGATGCAGAGCTTGAAAGACTTATAGTCTGTACTGTCACCGGCGTACTCCCGGTGGGTGTACTTGACGTCTTTTTCTTCGTGGTGGTCATGTCCCTTGTAGGCTGTCGCGTCGACGCACAGCTTGAGTCGTTTATAATCTGCGAGGGCGGAATGCTGGTCATGTCCGACGCCGACACCTAGCGGAGGTTGTTCCAACTCCGCTCGGCGATATTCCACAACCGTGCTCTCCAGCGTGAGGCGTCTCAATCCGTGGTACACTACGCAACACTTCACGCACGACAACCCCGAAACACTGTCAGCAGACCGATAACATTGCTCCCGGCGCGACAACGGAGATAGGTTGTCTGGGGAATACCGTCAGTTGAGAACGACAGGAGCAAGCAGAGGAAGACGCGCGAGGGGGCGACTCAGAACATCTTTTTTTTCGTTATTTAGAGAAGCCCACAATGCGGCGCCGTGAAGCAGACTGCTAGTTTGGTAGAGAAAAGGGAGTGAAAAGTGCCAGGGAAGACGGAGGGTGGTGGGGGCCGGGCGAGCGTGGTGGGGCGCCCAGACTGACGGAAGAAGGAGGGGGGAGAAGTAGGAGCCGAGAATAACGCTCGTTCATCAGTTAGTGGCTGTGCGGATGGCCACCCTCTTCCTGCTCGCATGTGGTCCAATAAATAAGACTGCGGCAAAAGAATCTCGATGCAAGAGGCTGTAGAGACGTTAATCCCTCGCTCTCCTTGCGTGCAGCGTTACAGCAATAGACGTATTCGACCTTCGCTATTGGCATGCAACGAAGCCGCGTCTGAAAGCAAAAGTTTTCAGAGAATGACGTCGGCTAACTTTGCGTTACATGGCACACCGTTTTAAGGTAAAAAAATAGAGTAACGCATTCAAAATATACGGCGTTTCTGGCAGTGCTCGTGTAAATCAGCCAAACTACATACTTGGTATTTGTACGCATCTGCAGATTGAAAAAGTCTCGTATAGACGATTTTGATTAATAGAATAAGTGTTTTCGCTTATTTACACGTTATTTCGTGGTTATTACTGGCTGCTAAGAAATGTAATATAGGAAATGTCGCAGGGCAAATCCAAATTCTCATTTATCCACAAGTTCATTCCTGTTTCGTGCTTCACTTCATATGTGGTAGTTGCGAATAGGTATCTTAGTAACGAATCAGTGATTTAAAGAATAGAATGTGCGCTAGATCCGACCTTAAATTTCAGTATGAAACTTTGTGTGCAACATAATTCTATTCTCGAAGCAACTGAATTGCTGTCAACTTATTGCTCACAGTGCATCACGGAAGTAGATTCTGAAACTACAAGAAGTAAAATTCTTCTACTGGATATTGAAATGTTCAGCAATATGAAAGAGTACAGAATATTTACATTAGTTGCTTGAAACTGAATTCACGTATCGAGATATCTTTCGATCTGTATTCCTGCTGTTAGTTGTTAACGTCGTGGCGATCGTTTTAATCTGACGGGGATGGGGAAATTGAAAGTAACTTCTTCAGTCTTCATTTAGATTCTAGAGTATTGCAGGGAGATCGCATTCAACCTAAGACTTTACGGACCGTATAGACATTTAATCTCGGCTTCTCGGTATAACGTTATCTACCTTTCAACTCGTTCGTCATCAGCATATCAAGTACACTTCATACATAACAACGATCGGTTTTTCGAGTTCGAAGTGCCATTTAAAATTTGGGGGCGAATACATAATAAATGAAAATCTGTGGCATAGTAAGTTTCTGTGGCAATTTGTTATTTCTTTAGGTTCAGAAAAATGGGCTCAGTAACAAACGATGCCAATCTGCAAATGCAAGCAGTATTTATCTCTGTGTGTTACGTTCTTCAATGACCTCACTTCGGCGGGACATTAAACCCCCAGCTTCGTTCTTCATTTATGTTCAATATCTCTTTCTGCATTGAACATCGAAATAAATACATACATAATTCTTCAATATGAGTCTCCTGAAGCTACAAAACAAGTGTACCACAAACGGATCTCTTTAAAGTTATAGAGTGTAATGCAAATCACTGCGAGCTTTGCAAATTTCAGGACATACAGCAATTATTCTCATAGAAAAATTAAGATGTCATATTACAGCCACAGAAATCAGGCTTGACTCACGCATGTTTTCCAAATAGTTAAAGTAAAATCAGTTAACATGCCGAAGGCATCTCTCATCGGAAAAAAAAGAAAACATCCCGGCAACACCGAAGCCCTCAAAAACAGGACAAAGTTTGAGTTTGACAAGAATGGGAAGGAACCAATTCGGCATTCGTCTGAAATGGTTTAGAGATATCACAGGAAACAAAAATGTGGACAGCCGGACAGGGACTGGATGCAACCATGATGCCACCTTTGCTGCTCCTTCGACGTGGTGTTATATTGGCTGTCAGGAGCCTGTTGCGGCACCTTCAACACTGACCTAACTTGCCTGCTATAGACTTCTTGTTTCGCGATTTCACTTTTACCTGGTTATCTCCCGTGAATCGCAGCCATGCCGCAATTGTAGACATGACACTCCATCAATTAGCACGAGTCTGTGATGAAATTGACTTCAGATGTGATGTCTGCTTCATCACAAGGCGTGCGCGTATCCTACAAACTGACTGTTCTATAACAGATGCATTTTCCTTAAAAGTTACGCCTCAGCAGCAGCATATGTTGTAGTATTGAAAGAGGTACTGAACACTTCTTCTTTTGAATGCTCTTGCTAGAAGCTCCAGTTTGATCTTCACTTGGTTATACATCCTCTTCGACAGAGTGGTGTAGAACATTCAGCAGTATCAGCAGTCCCTTCAATTTCATTAGCAGACGGTGCGTTTCTCCACTCGGAGCAAGTGATAGTTATCAGTTGTCACTTGGCAGCGAGTGACGGCTAACAGGTTGTAATAGACGCGGGCCTGTGATTAACGAGCATTTGCCGTAGTTGCGCTGGTGGCGTAAGAGAGGGATACGAACACTTGAAGCGGGGGGGAGGGGTAGGGGGAGAGGCTGCGCAGACACCCTCTGCGTCTTCACAAAAGAGCAGCCGCCTAGTGTTCCCGTTAGCGATCTCCAAATGCGTAAAACGAGAATCGTACAAAGCGCCCGGTGGCTTCCGTTTTACCGCGACGCCTCCGTCTCTTATCATCGTCTGTGCATCTACATAAGTTATTTCCTTGACTACGCTCCAGGTTAACCTTGGCACAAAACTGTACAGTACAAATGACTATTCACAGTAATAATGAAAGCAGTGTATACAGCGAAACGGGGTTATATACTTCGCAAGATTTTTAACGAGGTTTGTGAACTACGAAATGGATAGTTCCATGTTTGCAAAGCACTGCCGATAAAAAATTTTGCTCCTAAGTCAACTATGATAACTAAACAAACTGTGTCTCTTTAAACATAGCAGTTCTCTCCGTATAACGAAACAAAAAGAATTAAATGTTGGTAGCCAGACTTTACCTTTGATTCGTGCCGATCTTTTATTGTAGACTGGAGAGTGGAACTTGTCCTGGATCCCTCTAGCCTCCGCCTTGTTTTCCTTCACTTCTCCCGCCAATATCATTACAGAAGCCGTGTTGCAGTTGCTTGTCTGCTTCTTTGTGTAAGTTTCCGTTTCTGTTAACTTTTCCAGATAACTCTGCACTCTTCACGAAAATTTTTCAATCGTCTTACCCCTGACCGTTCATTTTTATTTATGGGAAATCTTCAAGAAATGTTCTCTATTATTACACGGCTTTTGGCGTCATAAATAAACAAAAATAGATTCTGTTACAGTTTCCGCGTTAAATGAATAAATGTTTAAATTTATTTTTCTCTCAATATGTCTACTTTTAAATAAAAGCGAATCCACTTGGGTTGAAACAACTTTTACTATGTTGCAGCACGAAAAAGGCCTTTTTTATCGCGCAAAATGCAGTCACTATAGCTGCTGCGAAAAATGATCATTGCATCTAACTTGTCCTCCCCCATACTTCGACGAAAATTTAGTCAACACGAATTGTTATCACTTTCGAGTTACTTGCGTGTTTATTTAGTGACAATCCGTCTAAAGTTAAGTTTCGCAAAATAGTTTCATTTAAAGTGTCTACACACGTATACAGCATCAGTCTAGCTTCTTGTGTAACCAAGTAGTTATATTCTTCTATACAGCTGAGATATCCGTGTGCTAAAACGTTATCCTGCTTCTCGCCGTGGAAGCGTATAGGAGCAAAGGAAAGCCGCAAACCGTTACGCTTGTAGTCTGAGTTACGCGTAGCTTACAAGATCAGGTAACTGTTGCATCTCGCTGAACTAGCCTTCAACTCGGTAACAAAAATCTTATAACCAACAGCATTTCACTGCCTTCTCAAGATTCCAAAGAGAAAATACTGCTACTCTCCCATTTAAATTATGACGGCTATGTGTCTGGGGATATTTTACAGGGATATTTTGTATCTCCTCCGCATATCTCTGTATCAGAAATTCTTTTGACCTATGTACAACATAAGTATATTCCAGCCGTGGCACGCTGGAAACTGCCCGAAACCCTTTTAGAAGGTCAAACGGGCTAACTTTTACTTGCCCTAATGATACTACCTTCACAGAGGCTACAACGCTAGATAAAACAATTTGTTGACATCGTAGTGTGGATGAAGTTCAAAAAATGGTTCAAATGGCTCTGAGCACTATGGCACTTAACATCTGAGGTCATCAGTCCCCTAGGACTTAGAACTACTTAAACCTAACTAACCTAAGGACATCAGACATATCCATGCCCGAGGCAGGATTCGAACCTGCGACCGTAGCGGTTGCGCGGTTCCAGACTGTAGCGCCTAGAACCGCTCGGCTACTCCGGCCGGCGTAGATGAAGTGGTGTCGTGTTGGATAAAACTGTACTGGAATTTTAATATTAGAATTATCATCACGTGAGAACTCTAGAAACGGAATAATTAAGGCGCAATACTCGCATTCTGGAGGATTCGGCCCATCCTTATTTATGTTTTCCTTGTTTTTTTCTAATCGATTAAGGTGAAGGTAACGATGGTGGAATATGGTTGAGTGCTCCGTCTCTAATGATCTGCTTCGTGACGAGACGCTAGACTGCGTTAAGGTGAGTGCTTGCAGCATTTTCAGTCCTTCGAAATCGCAGGGTATCGCAGCATCCATCACAACACGTACATAGCAGTAGAAGAATTAACGCTACGTACAAATCTGTCATAGGACCATGTGCGTATAAATGCGACGTGTGACCAGTTGCCATTGTGTTGGGATTTTTAAGTGTAGTTGTGTGAATTCTTAGTTGCACGCAATGCAGACATTTGTGAACGCAGGTCGTTATGGAACCAGTGTGATTCAAAATATCACTGCCGAAACCGCAAACTGCTGAATGGATGGAGATTTCATCCCAAACAAATATGACTGATACGTGTTATTGACATAACCTTTAAGTTAAACAACAACAGGAGTAGATTTTGTTATATTTACTGATGCAGTCTTTCCAAATTAAAACAGTAACGGGAGTGCATGAAAAGTGAATTATATTACGTGGCGTTCGAGTGTATCCAGATTCAATAATGTGATGGTGTAACAACTTCCTTGCCTCGTTTTTAATAAGCCGGGAACGCAAAGAATTTATCGTAACATATCACTGATCGCACCAAAATAAATTGTAGCTTTGTTGTTATGTCACGCTACTCTCAGAAATTTTTTAAGTTTACGATTTTAATTAAGAGGAACCACAGGCTATTTTCAAGTAGACACGATACCCTGAAAGCTTCTTCAATGAAGATAGTGAAACATGGGTGAAGGAAAAACAAGAAAATAAGTTTTTCTCAAGACAGAATATGTACTGTTAAAACAAGCACTGACGCAAAAAAGCAACCTTTCATAAAGGGAAAGACGAATATCTCTTACAACGCATACTGTCCTCCCAACACCTCTGATTTCGACAGTAGCAAATCTATCTGTCGGCAATGATTGTTGTTACGTAATTGTCTGCGCTACCTACTTCGTGTGCTGGTACAGTATGAATCAAAAATATAGATTTTAAGAGAGCATTAGCAGGCTGGAGTCATTCTGAAGTAATTGTGGAATATATCATAATTATTATTTAGATCGAGAGTAAAGCTCTTTTCATTTATACAGCACATTAATGCATTCCTTCTTCCCTCGCGCCGTTTCAACCTTCACCTCAGCAAAAGAGAATTATCGTAATGATACAGGTCTATGCGACTGTCTGACAGTACGACATCGTGCAATGTTTCAGTCGGCAGCCGGAGTGCGTGCAGCCTTGTTTGTCAATCGCACCTCCCGGTCACGAGAGGAATGAGGCTCTCCTATATGGAAAAGTTTGTATTGTTTTTTAATTGTCGGTCTCGAAAAAGCCCCTCTACGATGGTGAGTGAGATGGAGGGGTGTCGCGGAGCATTTTACTGTACACGTGGTGAAGGCCGCAGCCAGCTAGCCAAACCGGATCTGCGGCTTAACAAGGCATGGCCCTGCTCTATACAACTTCATGAACATCCACTGTCCTCGCGGGTCAACGCCACAGCATGAGCAGAGGGACCTAGTAGTGGTGGGACCGTGCAGTGGGGCTGGCATCTGAAATCAAGTTGGTAGGCTACGCACCAGCTGTAACTCTCTCGGAGACCTTTATGTTAAGCAGCTCCAAACGATGCGTCGATCCAGCCGAATATCGAGCAGCTGCTTCTTCCACAAATCTTTCTCATTCAGCAAACGAGGTTATTGCCAGTCATCCTTTTTAGCTGTTCGGTCGGTCGTCTACAATTCGACCACAACGTCTCAACAAACGAGCCTGTTGACAGAAGGTTATTTTACTTTTTTCCTTATTTAACTACGTTACTAAGAAAACAGAGAGAGAAGCGTGGCAGAATCAAGTGAAACGGAATCCCTTCTGACGAAAAAAAAAGAACTGAAACAAACAAAGCAAATGAAACGAAAGCTTTGCGGGAAGAGATTAACCATTCCAAAGTAAGAGCTTACCTGCTAAGATGCAAAAATCTTAAAAAGTTTTGGTCCTACTTAAAATCGATAAATGGAACTGCCCTTGTGCTCGTTGATATGATGACATCGAAACGGATGCCAAAATGAGGGATAAAACAGGAAATTCTGCCTTGCTAATTTGCTTCGGCGAAGATCACAAAACAATGCCAACTTTGGACCGTCGCACAGATGCGAAAATAACAGTGCGTCGTTCTTAATGGAGACGCATCGTCAGTCAGTGATGTGTAACGCCGGTGTCTCCCCGAGCTTTCCCGCAGACGACGCAGCAGTGTACAGTGTGGAGACATCTTGGAAAATTCTTGTAAAATGCAGTGACAGCTTCTTGCGCAAAGATTCGTAGCTGACATTCGGGTCGAATAAATGTGAGGTAGCATGCGTAAATCGACAAAAAGAATGAATACCATTAAATTAAAATTTTGAATACACGATCGGAATTAGTCGTAGCTGACATTCGGGACGAATAAATGTGAGGTAGCATGCGTAAATCGACAAAAAGAATGAATACCATTAAATTAAAATTTTGAATACACGATCGGAATTAGTCACAAACGTCAAGAATCTCGGAGTATCTGTCCGGAGCGATTTGGCGGAAAGACCACATGAATCTAGTGATGGGGAACGCTGATTCCAGCCTCATTTGTTTGAAGAACTCTATGGATGTGTCATTCGTGCGCACTTATCGAAAACCTTGTTTAACTAGTTACCGGGTATTGTTTGATGATTAAGAAAGGATGTACATAAGATTCAATCAAGAGCTGCACCTCCGTTTAGACAGAGCGGAAGGGACACACAAATCGCCATATGGGAAGGGGCTATTATAAAGGCGTTCCGCTTCGCGGAGAGCCTTACAAAATTCGGCGACTCTACATCCCATAACCAGTCAAGAAACATACTGGTTCCTCCGACGCACATTTCGCATAGTGTCCATGACAGAAAAATTAGAGAAATTCGCTTTTTAGAAGAGTGAGGTACGAGTCATTAAATGATGTGATATCGCGAATTCCCAAATTCCTATCTTAGTTGGGAGAACGATCACACAAATGATGTAGCTTCCATTGTCGTATGTTCCGAGTGAACTCTAGGAGCAAGAGAGAGAGAGAGAGAGAGAGAGAGAGAGAGAGAGAGAGAGAGAGAGAGAGAGAGGGGTCCAGTATGTCGAAGAACAGAGAATCATGAGGTCAACATTATATTTAATTTTCTAACATTTCCGATAATCAGCTGGACAGTAGGCTGAATGGATCTGACATCTATGTAGAGTGATCTGCAGCTCAGAAAAATCTCTGTCACTTAACTGGGATTGAGACTGCCTCTATACAGCAAGGAGGACGATGACAATGGGCTTTAAAATCAATTATAACAAGTCTCAATTAATGTACAATAAATACATGGAAATAGAAAACTTTACATATTAACCGGCTGACATGTTTTAGTCAGTTGAGGACAGGAGAGTAGAAATGCTCTGGAATGCTTATGGTAAACTAAATGAAGTTTTCAAAACGAAGTTTCCCTTGCTGTGTCTAAAAGGGAAAGCGTACAATCAGTATGTATCACCAGTTTTGACAGAGGGCAGTCAGAATACAGTATTCATTCAAAAACTGGAGTTTTATCGACGAACAGTGCAGAAATGTATGGTGGGAATTACTCGGAGGAGACGGGAAAAGAAGCAGTATATCAAGGAACGGACGAGGCCGAGGGGCGAAGAAATAAGAAAAGATCGAGACAACGGCGTAATGGGAGGTGGGAAGATGATATTGGGAAACGTGCAAGAGCAACATGGATGCATAATGCGAGGAAAAGTCTAAAGGAAGCGTTTACTGCTGGTGCACATGAAATGGTTTTTGATGATAGTTTCTCATCAGCTTCTGCTACCAGGCCTAGCTCAGTGATACAGTGGTTATGACACTGGGCTCGCCACGGAAGTATTCCTGTCCGGCCATCTACATCTATATTTTCCATGGTTTGCGGAACTAACGTAAGGCAAATTCCGACACGGTTCTTTTGAAAAGGTCACTGTCGAGTTCCTTCCTATACTTCCCCAGTCAGATCCGATCTTGTGCTCTCTCTCTAATGACGTCGTCGTTGACGGGACATTAAACCTTAATCTTCCTTCCTTCATTTCTGATCTGAGAAATGGTTCAAATGGCTCTGAGCACTATGGGACTTAACATCTATGGTCATCAGTCCCCTAGAACTTAGAACTACTTAAACCTAACTAACCTAAGGACATCACACAACACCCAGTCATCACGAGGCAGAGAAAATCCCTGACCCCGCCGGGAATCGAATCCGGGAACCCGGGCGCGGCAAGCGAGAACGCTACCGGACGACCACGAGCTGCGGGCTCTGATCTGAGATATCAATTATAATTCGGCTGAAAGTTTCTGTTGCGACGTAAAAGTACATATCGATATTGTTGTGGCAATAGTTAAGTTAGTTAGATCGAATATCGGCAGGGACATGAGTCTAACCGTCGTTCTCACATCCTGAATTAGCGTTTCTGTCGAGTTTTTGTATCAAATCAAGCAATTGTCTCTCCAATTGAGCAGTTACTCTAGTTGATTCGTAACGAACAAGTTGTGTGGTTGCGTATTGGCAGGTGAGGTTTTTTGAAAAGAAGTGCTTTTTCCGTTTCGGCACGACCTGTGACTCGGTTTCCACGCAACATTGTGTCAACTTGAACGTTCAGTTATCGTAACACATTGATTACGCAGGTTCATATGCGTTTTTGCGGAAGATGTTATCATTTACGAATCAAAAATATAGATTTTAAGAGAGCATTCGACACCGACTTTACTGCGCTCGCATATGCTGTCAGAACATTCAATGTAGAGGCTATTGCATTCGTGGGTTAGTTTCATGTTCCATGTATCACTTGTACGTTTAATCGTAATGATGTCGAACGAGTCGTTTTAAACTCACATGAAACATTCATGTGTAAATATGGGTACACGCAGACCGTTTACAAGGTTGATTTTTTTTATTTTTTATATTTTTATTTATTTTCTAAATACTGATGTGAGTTAGTAATTCCTACCTACCACATTTTATGCATTACAGTAATAGAAATTCTTCTAGAATTAGTTTTGAAGGAGAAACTTCTTCAGTTTGTTTTCAAACTGAACTTTGCTGTCTGCTGGACATTTTATGTCATTGGGTAGGTAATCAAAAATTTTGGTGGCAGCATTATGCGCCCCTTTTTGTGATAAGGCAGCCCTAAAATAGAGTAATGAATGTTTTTTTTTCTTCTGGTATTTTAATTATGTATATCATCGTTCCTTTTGATCTGGCCGGCCGCGTTGACCGAGCGGTTCTAGGCGCTTCAGTCCGGAACCACGCGGCTGCTACGGTCGCAGGTTCGAGTGTGGTGTCCTTAGGTTAGTTAGGTTTAAGTAGTTCTAAGTTTAGGGGACTGATGACCTCAGCTGTTAAGTCCCATAGCACCACATACTATTCTTAAAGCACGTTTTTGAGCAATGAAGACCTTCTTTCCCGAAGATGAATTACCCCAGAAAATTGTCTATATGACATTATTGAATGAAAATATACAAAATATGTCAACTTACAATGATTCGAAGTGCAAATGTGGCTGAAATAAGTTGTTTTAGGAGTTCAAAATTTTGTTTTCTTTTCAGTTTAAATTCTCAGTAGCGTTGACACCTAAAAATTTTGAAATTTCCACCCGAACTGGAATGACGGATGAGGTGGAATGACGAGCAACTATTTCTGACCCACTGGATCATAGTTACTCTTACACAATATTCAGTTTATTAACTGGAATCCTACTTTGCTCGGTTCCTCATTCTTCAAGGCTTCTATAGTTTTCAGCAATGCTGCATCTTCCCTCTCTTCAGCAGCAATGTCATTTAACGCAGCGATGACTGCGATATCGTCCACGCTTAGTGTTCCGCCAAAGGATTCCTTAAAAGGCGGTCAGAGTCCTTGTGTTTGTGCCCACTTCTGTATATCACTGTGACGTTGTACTCCTAAAGTCTTATTGCCCATCTCGCCAGTCGCCTCGATAGATTCTTCAGGCTAGTCAGCCAGCAACGTTCCGGCACTATGGTGAATGGTTCACCAAATAAATACGGCGGGAACGTGTTGATGGCCCAAAAAACTGCAAGGTACGCTTCCTCAGTTCTAGAGTAGTTCATCTCGGAGAGTACTCGTTACAGCACTTTCCAGAATTTTAAATAGAACTGTCCCTATCATAAACCAGCTAGTGTCAATGTGAAGTTCTGCCTTGGCATTCCAGTCATACAATGACAGAACTCGAGAAAATGTTAGCGCTTCCGTAAAGACAAGGAAAGATCTCTCTTGCGCCTCGTTCCAGGAAAATATGGCATCCTCCTACAGTAGTTCTTGCAAAATCTGTGATTGGTGTTGTTTTCTCTGGATTGGGGCGGACTCCATCCCCATTTACTAGATACCCCATGATATTTATTCCTTAGGTGACAAAACGGCACTTTTTCGAACTAAGGCGGAGATCTGCAGTCTGAGCACATTTCGACGGGGTTGAAGTTCTTTAAATGTATTACAAATAACGACAACGTCATCCAGATAGCAATAGCACGTCATACATTTAGGGTATCGGAACAGGTTGTTCATTATAAGTTCGAAGGTGGCGGGAACATTATATAGACCAAACGGCATAACTTCGAACTCACAGAGCCGTCAGGTGTTATGAAGACATTCTTTTCCCAGTCAGCGTCATCAGTGTCGACTTGGCAGTAGCTTGTCGGCAGATCCACAGGTGAAAAATACACTGCTGAACATAAGTTAGCACACCCTTTTAGAGATTTCCAATTCACTTAAAACTTATTGTTGAAACAGGGCATGTGGAGTATATGAAACGATTACATTTACAGATCAATAGCACAAGCGGTTCTGAGGTACCAGTTATGGACCCATGCTGAAATACCAGTATTAGTACGTGGTGCAGCCTCCACGGGCGGCGATGGAGGCGCTCACTCTGGCAGCCAGTCGATCGTACAGATGACGAACACGTCCTGGGATACGTTATGCCACGCTTGCTCGACTTGTTCACATAGTTCTGTAAGAGTTGTTGGCTGAAGAGTCGTGCGAGTCACCTCTCGTCCCATCATATCGCACACGTGCTCGACTGGAGACAAGTCCGGAGATCGTGCTGGTCAGGGAAGTTGCTGCACATATTGCAGAGTACGGCAGTGTATGGGCGAGCATTATCCTGTTGGAACAACACATCACGTTCCCATTGCAAGAATGGCAAAAGAACAGGTCTAACAACATTCTGCACGTACCGAGAGCTGGTTGGCGTCCCCTCCAGGAACACCAAAGGTGAACGAGAGCTGTAGCTTATCGCACCCCAGAACATAAGACCTTGTTTGGGGCCAGTGTGTCCTGTGCGAATGCACTGTACGAGACAGCGCTCACCAGGTATACGTCGTACGCGAAAAAGGCCATCACTTGCGGGCAAACAGAATCTGCTTTTATTGCTGAAGATCACTGCGTGCCGTTCCATTTTCCAACTGATACTCTAACGGCACCATTCCAGCCGTGCACGCCTATGTTGTGGCGTTAGTAAGAGACGGGCTAGAGCTGTTAGTGCCCGTAGTCCCACTGCTAATAACCGGGTCGCAAGAGTTCGTGTGGACACGTCAGGATTCACAAGCCTTCTTATCTACGCCGTGGTAGATACGATCTGCCACTGCTGCCCTTATAATATGACGATCCTGGCAGGCGTGTGTACTGCGTGGGCGTCCAGAACCTCGTTTAAGGGTGTGAGAATGTTCACGTGACCACTGATACCGACATCGTTGTACAACTGACGCAGCACATCCAACGGGTGTGGCAGTTTTCCAGAAGGACCATCCCGCCACTCGGAAGGCTACAATTTGATCCTTTTCAAACTCGTCCAGTTGGCTGTAAGAAGCACGAGTGCGTCTCTGTAGCTGGGTGCTTTGAACCACCAGGAGCCTTCTCGAATGGTTCAAATGGCTCTGAGCACTATGGGACTTAACATCTGAGGTCATCAGTCCCCAAGAACTTAGAACTACTTAAACCTAACTAACCTAAGGACGTCACACACATCCATGCCCGAGGCAGGATTCGAACCTGCGACCGTAGCGGTCGCGCGGTTCCAGACTGAAGCGCCTAGAACCGCTCGGCCACACTGGCCGGCGGGAATTCTCGCTGTGAGCATTCCGCATTAAAGGGTAGGAACAAATGGAGCTCTGGTAGCTATGCCACTACGCTATCTGTTGCCGGACGACACTGGAACGATTATGAGTGCGCCTATTATCTACCAGGTGGCATATGCATCCATCGGATCAAAATCAACGTCGTCGCCGGCCGCTTTGCCGAGCGGTTCTAGGCGCTTCAATCTGGAACCGCGCAACCGCTAAGGTCACAGGTTCGAATCCTGCCTCGCGCATGGATGTGTGTGATGTCCTTAAGTTAGTTAGGTTTAAGTAGTTCTAAGTTCTTGTGGACTAATGACCTCAGATGTTAAGTCCCATAGTGCTCAGAGCCATTTGAACCATTTTTTCAACGTCGTCTTTCTAGGACCAATAATTTTTTTTCCAGCAGTGTACTTTGATCGTTTCAAGCAGTTCAGGGTGTCATCAATGCGCGGCAACGGATAGACATCTTTCTTCATGATTTTGTTCAGTCATCAGTAGTCGATGCAGAAATGCCATGTGCCATCAGGACCACCAGTGAGGACCAGGGACACAGGAAGTTCACTGATGTCACCTTGCAGCATCTCCTTCACTTTCTCGCGGGTTATCCGTCATTCAGCCGTCGACTCTCTATATGAGCGCTGGCTAACTGCGGGATGATCCCTAGCGCTGTTACGATGCTTTGCCACCGGTTGCTTGTTCTGTCTTTCTTCACTCCAGATCTGAAAGCATCCGAAATCTGAAGCAGAATGGATACCACTCTCCAACGTTGTTCATCCGTCAGACCAGATCCTATTGATAGTAGCTTCCTCTCCTGCATTGTCTGTAGTGGTAGCGGAGCACGGTTCTTCATCAACGTCATGCCCTCCCTGGACTGGCTAGGCTGTTCCTAAGCACATACCTTTAAGGATGAGTTGTGGCTGCTCGTGGCAGTGATCCACAGTTCTCCGTAACCAATTACAATGCTTAAGATCGTCGATGGGATGCAGATTTATACTGTGAGCCTAACCAGCTTTTTTTTGCCCGCCCGAGTGGCCGAGCGGTTAAAGGCGCTACAGTCTGGAACCGCACGACCGCTACGGTCGCAGGTTCGAATCCTGCCTCGGGCATGGATGTGTGTGATGTCCTTAGGTTAGTTAGGTTTAAGTAGTTCTAAGTTCTAGGGGACTTATGACCCCAGCAGTTGAGTCCCATAGTGCTCAGAGCCATGTGAACCATTTTAGCCATAACCAGCTTTTTGCAATCGACAAAAGCTTCACAGTTTAACAGAGTATCTCGACTGACGATTGGCACTCGTCAAGTTGATTATGGCGAAATAAACAACGTCTTCAAAGGCAAGCAACCGCGCAGGGCAGTCTCTGTTAAGTGGACGTGTTGCAATAGTATTGTCAATCTGGAGCCTTGGTCTTCGAGAGTCTGTGATGCCTACAAGAAGTCCTAATCGCGAATAACATCACGACAACATTCTGTTAAACCCACTAATTTGAAGTTTTGTGTTCTGTCATTGATAGTTATTCTTGCAATACATGTTCCTATCGGCTGGACGTATTTCCAATTCGTGGCCTTCAGTTGAATCGCTTTCGTATCACGGAATCCGGTCATGACAGGCTGGCCGTCGATAATGATGTTGATGAGATTTTCTGTAATTTTGGTAACTACCGTCCATGGAGGATTTTCATCTGTAGTCTCTCCTCCATAGTTGATCACCTCACTTAGTTTTCTGAATTCGGCATGTCGGTGATGAAAAATCCGTACCTAAGGACTGGGAAAGCAGGTCACTCTAATACTCGAGAAAGGAAATAAGAGTAATCCACTACAGGTCCATATCAATGGCAGTCGATTCACAGTAGGATTTTGGAACATATTCTGTGTTTGAACATTATGAATAAAATCCAGGAAAAATATCTGTTGACACGTAGTCAGCACGGATACAGAAAATAACGTTTTTCTTAAACACAACTAGGTCTTTACTTCCATGAGTCTTATCTCAGTAGGATCTCAGACTGATTCCATATTTCTAGATTTCAAGAAGATTTTCGACTCCGTTCCCCACAAGCGGCTTCCAATCAATGCGTGTCCCTATGTAGCACCGTCTCTGACGTGCGACTGGATTCGTAATTTCCTATCAGAATAGTCACAGTTCGTAGTAACTGACGGAAAGTGATCGAGCAAAGCAGAAATGCTATCTGGCATTCACGAAGGAAGTATTATAAGCTATCTAACGTTCCTATTTTATATATATAAACCTTTTTAGGGGAAAATCTTAGCAGCCCTCTTCATTTGTTTGCAATCCTAGCTGGTAAGGATCCTCTGCCGCGCAGCAATGCTCCAGAGGACGACGGACAAGAGTAGCGTAGGCAGCCTCTTTTAGCAGATCTATTGCATTTTCTAAGTGTTCTGCCAATAAAACGCAGTCTTTGGTTCGCCTTCCCCACAACGTTTTCTATGTGATCATTCCAGTTTAAGTTGTTTGTAATAACAGCAATTCCTACGTATTTCAGCGAACTGACAGACTTTAGATTTGTATGATTTATCGTGTAACCGAAATTTAACGGATTCCTTTCAGAACTCATTCGGATGACCGCATACTTTTCGTTGTTTGGGTTCAATTGCCCCTTTTACTCCAGTCAAAAGTAGTATATCAGTGAGAGTTCTGGAACAAATAATGAAAGTATTTCAGGGTCACGGGAAACCCCTAAGGGGAACATCCGCCGCTCACAACCCCTACGCCCTCACATCTCAGGCCGTTGCCTGTGGTACACTCTTCGTCAGGACGTAATCTGATGTCTGTAATGTGTCAAAATAAGCCCCCTTCCCTTCCACCACCCACGCCTTTCGGGCAAATGCGTGACATAAAAAAGGTGGTAAAATGAACGTCACCATTCACTGTGCCGGTTCTGGCCTAAAAAGTGATCTAAGACAAGGTCACCCATCCATATCAATGTTTTCTCTCTAAGACAATAGGAAGAATTAAATCAAGTCCTCACTCCCCCTTTTTTACAATTCCAGTTGTGTGAGTTTCGCCATTTGTGCTCTCTGCAGCATAGTGAAAGTATCATCACCAACCAGAATTATCCTACTTCAAAAATACGGTAATTATTACCGTACTTTGTCAGGGTTCCTGCATTTAAAGTGTGTAACTGGGGTGCAGCTGAGTCGGCAAAATGGTAGGACATGTTAAAGTAATTTATAATATAAAACACATTGATATTGTAATAAATGACTGTCGCATGGCTGAATTACTATAATTTAACGACGTCATGGCATATTCTGCAAAATGACAGGATATACACTGAAGAGCCGAAGAAACTGGTACACCTGCCTAATATCGTGTAGGGCTCCCGCGAGCAAGTAGAAGTGCCGCAACACGACGTGGCATGGATTTAACTAATATCTGAAGTAGTGCTGGAGGGAACTGACACCACGAATCCTGCTGGGCCGTCCATAAATCCGTAAGAGTACGAGGGGGTCGAGATCTCTTCTAAACAGCACGTTGCAAGACATCCCAGATATGCTCGTACGGGAAAATCCCCACTTCATCGCTACCTCGGAGATGGTGTGTTTCATCGCTCGAGCACCAACTATAACACCACGTTCAAATTCACTAAAATCTTGATAAGCTGCCATTGTAGCAGCAGTAACCGATCTAACAGCTGCGCCAAACACTTGTTTTATATAGGCGTTGCCGATCGCAGCGCTGTATTCTGCCTGTTTACATATCTCTGTATTTCAATTCGTATGCCTGTATCAGTTTCTTTATCGTTTCAGTGTGTTACAGTAATTTATAACATAAGACACTTGACAATTAGAGTTTGATCGGGTCATTGCTGAATTATTATAAGTTAATGATGTCCCGAATTTTTCTGTAAGCACTCCAGTGTATGAGTATCCACCTTGCTATCTGCAATATTGGCAGAAATTGTTATAACTTTACCTATTTTTCCCAAATACCCATTATTCAAGAAGATACATGTAAATATGGGACTTTAAATGCTGAACAATTAGCGCAGATTGACATTTAAACAAATACACTAATAGCACACTGCAACAAATACATACCAAGATCGCTCCTGCATTATTAGTACACTTATAGTGCTGTCACTATAAGGTTGTTTTGAATTATAGTAGAGTTGTAAATAATGACAAAAAATCCATGTTGAACAGTCGTTGAAGAGACACTTTTGGTAGCCCGTTGGTTCATCTGAACGGCCAGTTGCTCAACAGCTGCACGTCTGTTCGCCCGTTACATCCGCAGCTGCTGTTTACCCCTGTTTTCCATGTCCCATCGTGCACCACAATTGCGTCAGCGCCAGCTTTGGATTGTGCCATTTTGCCATGCACGGTGTACTTTAACCATGGCAGCATTTGAACAGTTTACAAACTTAACTTTTTTGGAAATGCTTCCATTTTTGGCCCGAAAGTTAATGGTCATCCCCTCCTAGATGTCAGATAAACTGCCCCGTTTCTGCATTACAACAGCTGCACTGTTTTCTGTGTATCCTGGACACGCTTTATATACCTTCCGCTGCTAGTGGCTTCTGTGAGTGATTATTGCACATTGACATTGAACACAGACAGTGGTTACATTGATGTGACAGGACCGCGCGCCCGCGCGTTTGTGTGTTTGTATGTATGTATGTATGTGTGTGTGTATGTGTGTGTGTGTGTGTGTGTGTAAAACATAATTTCCATCAGGTATCTTTAGAATATATATGAAGCTTTGACAACCATAGATGGATAGCATTTGTGTTATCCCAATACGGGAAAGTACAGATAGATGTCATATTTGTCAGGTGGTAATAGAGGTAGATTTTGTCAGATTCGGTGAACATGAAGCTGTGTTTAAGAAAGCTTAAGTTAGCACTCTATTCCAACCATAACCCATGTGTGTTTTAGTGTAAATTAGGGTTATCTTTGGCAGTTAGCATTATGTGTTGACAGGTTTTTTTTTCCTGGGTTGACATCTGGGAAAGCAAGAGGAACAAGTGACCTTGTATACACTGTTGTAGATTCTCTCTGGCTTGTTGGGGGAATCTGAATCAATTTTGGATGCTAAGGAAACCTGATAAGGTAATCAATAGGAGCATAAATAGTTTTGTGCATTTACAAAAATGGTTCAAATGGCTCTGAGCACTTAGAACTACTTAAAACTAAATAACCTAAGGACATCACACAACACCCAGTCATCACGAGGCAGAGAAAATCCCTGACCCCGCCGGGAATCGAACCCGGGAACCCGGGCGTGGGAAGTGAGAACGCTACCGCACGACCACGAGCGGTGGA
The DNA here is from genome assembly GCF_023864275.1 of Schistocerca cancellata. Taxonomy (NCBI): domain Eukaryota; kingdom Metazoa; phylum Arthropoda; class Insecta; order Orthoptera; family Acrididae; genus Schistocerca; species Schistocerca cancellata. The sequence continues at coordinate 752,478,549 of NC_064629.1, read as the reverse complement.
CAATGCATTTACCTATAGATTGTCTTACCTCATAAATTATGGTAATGTATTTACCATCATTTTATGTAGGATAAGTCTGCTGCTGATGATCCTTTCGTTATGGTGCAGGGGGAGTGGGTTTACCTATTGGCCTAGAGAGAAAAGGGAGAGGGGGAGGGTGGCCTTATCTCGGCATAGTGTATCAGTGACCTTCATTTTTCCACCATTTTTATGTCGCTCAATTGCCCGAGAGGCACGGGCGATGGAAGAGAGCGTTTTTCTTGACACGTGACTGATGTAAGGCTACATCCTTACCTTCAACGTACCACATGCAATTGCCTCGGAAGGGGGGGTAGAGCGAGATAACCATACAGGTGTACCCGTGATCTTCAGATAAGAGAATTATTTGTCTCAGAATTATTACTGATATACTACTCGCTACAAGTATCTCACCTAAATCATTCTGCATTTGTTTTCGATCTTCTGATGATTTTACTAGATGGTAAACGACAGAGGATCTTTACCAGCTAGGACTGATGGAGGACAAAGAAAAAGTTCAAAGAAGACCAGCTTGCAGCTTGGATTGGGGAGGGGGGGAGGGGGGGGGGAGGTCACGGACGTGATACATGAAGCGGGATGGGACAATCACCACAACAAAAGGGTATACGTTGCGGCGAGGTCTTTTTCACGAAATTTCAATCACCATCTTTCTCCTTCGACTCCGAAAATATTTTGTTGTACATCTACATAGGAATCATCGTAATAAAAGAAGAGAAATCAGAATTCGCACGGAAGGACTTAAGAATTCGTTTTCCCCGCGCGGTGTTCGAAATGGAAATTTGTGGTAAGTCCTATGGAAGCAGGCTGCGGAGGTCATCGGTCCCTAGGCTTACACACTACTTAATCTAACTTAAACTAACTTACGCTAAGGACAACACACACCCATGCCCGAGGGAGGACTCGAACCCCCGACGGGGGCTGCCGCGCGGACCGTGACAAGGCGCCTAGAGCGCTCGGATACCCCGCGCGGCATATGAAGGCAGAAAAATAGTCTGAAGTCGATTTTTTGGACCCTCTCCGAGACACTAAAGTGTGATTTGGAGACTAAGCATGTAGATGTAGGCGATATGCTATCTCTGGACGGCGACGGGGAACAGCTACGGCATGTTGGGGAGAGACCTCGTTCAGGGTACGGAGATGAGTTTCTGTCCGGAGGTCGACCAAGCGTCTGCAGTTGACTGATGCGAATAGGACTTTTATGACGGTTGACGTCTTGCGGCGTACTAGTCGTCTATCACTCGCCTTCTTTCTGTGCAGCAACGTACAACGAGTCCCGGGCGTCAGTAGTGGGGACCCACCGGTCTGTTGTCCTGTGTTGTCTGTTTCTCTGCGGGGCGCGATACGTGGGGGAGGAATTGGTTGCACCTGCACTGGTCGCATGCTGGGTTGTCACAAGTTAGTTGCACCGTAATTCAACGTTAGCCGAGACCATTTTTCATAAGCGTTCAACTGGTATGGAGATTGGTTTCCACAACTGCCATTGTGACCACATCCGGGAGAGAACCTTACCTCTTTCGTCCGACACCTCTCTCTCTCTCTCTCTCTCTCTCTCTCTCTCTCTCTCTCTTCCTTTCTTTTGCATTTTCTCGATGCGCTGGCACCACTTGACGAATTATTCTTATATGTCTTCTGCGACTCCTTTCATCAAATGTGAGATTTTGTCGGCTTCTATCACATTCACAATTTTGCATGACGCAGGGCCCTATACTTCATTTGTTCTATTAAGCGGACTCGTTCTTGAGTGTCACTAAATGTTTTCATCATTTCGGCCTGAAAACTGTCCCCTCTATTTCTCTTCGTTGCTATAACAGATGACCAGGGCTTTTCTTCCGTATATACATGCAACGTGCACACTTTCCCCACATTATTTGCCTTAGAACTTTTGGCGATAATTCATCATTAATTTGCAAAAAAAAAAAAAAAAAAGACATATTAATGGGTATTTATGTCAATAGACATGCACTTTGAGACCAGAGCTCTTCTAACCTTCATCCATAGAACAAATTTCGAGAGAAGGCAAGTGCGCTCGTACCTGTAAGTGCGAACTTACACCAATGAAGGAAGCTGATAGTGGAAAAAGGAAGCACTGGGGGTCGGGGGGGGGGGGGAGAGGGGGAGGTGACCAAAAGCAGTAACAAAAACAAGCCGAGGTTGCTAAAACACGCTTTTACAATGGTGCTCGAGTAAGAGATAGGTGGTGCGAACCCTGTGGAAGAAATTTTCTTCGTTTGGCCGGACGTGGTTGTGGTGTACAGTTTCTGCTTATCCACCTTTGTGCCAGTGTCCTGGACTAAATTCCAAAGATCCCCGCAGTGCGTCACGCAGTGAGAGTATGTTGATAATGATCTGTCCGTCTAGCTCGGCTTGTTCGAGAGGAGGCGGCTGTCTGCTGTCGCCGAGTTTCGCCCTCCCTCTCCTCTCTCTTGCCCGCATCTCGTGGTCGTGCGGTAGCGTTCTCGCTTCCCACGCCCGGGTTCCCGGGTTCGATTCCCGGCGGGGTCAGGGATTTTCTCTGCCTCGTGATGGCTGGGTGTTGTGTCCTGTCCTTAGGTTAGTTAGGTTTAAGTAGTTCTAAGTTCTAGGGGTCTATGACCATAGATGTTAAGTCCCATAGTGCTCAGAGCCATTTCTCCTCTCTCACAACACAAACGTGACACTGAATTATACGCAAACTCCTCACAGTCGCTCACACAGGACACATACACAGTAGGAACAGTACTCACGCTCTGCCTGGGAAAGATGCTATTTTGAGTGAGAAAGAAAAGCCTTTGCAGTTTGGCGGTTGCACAACCCATCTCTTAGCCGACAATGCTTTTACCGAAGCGGTACAGTAGAATTTTCTGTGTTTCGTTCAGCAGCCAAAAGGACGAATTAAGAAAGATTGGGGTGCTCAAGAAACGATTCTCCACCGTACCAACTGAAGACCTCGGCTGTAAACAACGGCAAGGGACAAGCTGGTTGTTTTGAGAAACGGCACAGTGAAGTTTCAATAAAGTCTCTCAAACAAGAAATTTCAAGTACGTGCAGTGTGATTTTTCTATCCAGTAAATCATCGCTACCAAATGTATTTACAGCGACATATTTTTAAAATGATGAATTCTGACCCATAACTTTTTTCTTAAAAATTCGTAAACGGGCACTTAACATTGTTTATTTCCAAGCTGAGTGCACATATCATGAATTAGTGCTGGCTTACGACTTTTTCTTTGCTTGGCGAATTGACGAAATATTTCTGCGAAACCTTTCAAAAATACAGATTTAAAAGTTCCGAATTTTTTGAGCTTCTGATATTAAGATTTTCATTAACCATTTTTGAAATAATAAAATACGAAAACGTCAAAAATCAATCTACGATTCGGCGCAGTATAAAATTAAATTTAGCAAGCACCTTACTATAGCACGTAAACAGTGCTGGCCCTTAACATTTTTATCGTCACCCCGTCACGTAAATTCACGTAAACTTTGGTAAGGGACACAACTGAACACCGTTTACTCGCTTAAATAAATATTCACATTTACCTGAGTAGCAACTACTTTTAAGGCGCATTCGCGTTCGGGAACTTTATGAGGATCGTCATCTGAGCCGTAGCTGTGTACATCACCATCAGATTCATAAAAATCACCCCTACTGGTGGTAATCGCACTTGTGTCACTTACCACTGTTTACACGCACATATCCTGACAAAGCTGCCAAGCGACAACGTTGATCGTGGAACTATCAACTAGTACGAATGAAGAATATCACTTACCATGTTTTTCACGTAATAACAATGTTTCTCGCGCGGTCTGAGGCGCCACAGTTCACGCCCCCCCCCCCCTCCCCCCGTTGGAGGTTCGAGTCCTCCCTCGGGGCATGGGTGTATGGGTGTGTGTGTTGTCCTTAGCGGTTGGTTGGTTGGTTGTTTTCGGAAGGAGACCAGACAGCGGGGTCATCGGTCTCATCGGATTAGGGAAGGACGGGGAAGGAAGTCGGCCGTGCCCTTTCAGAGGAACCATCCCGGCATTTGCCTGGAGTGATTTAGGGAAATCACGGAAAACCTAAATCAGGATGGCTGGACGCGGGATTGAACCGTCGTCCTCCCGAGTGCGAGTCCAGTGTCTAACCACTGCGCCACCTCGCTCGGTATGTCCTTAGCGTTATTTAGTTTAAGTTAGGTTCAGTAGTAAGCCCAGGGAGCGATGACCTCAGCAGAGTGGTCCCACAGGAACTTACCACCACTTATGTTTCTCATCCACTGTCCCTTAGTATTGTTTACAGCCGATGTCTTCAATCGTGAACGAAGCAGGAAAGAAACCGAATAATACTGGTACGAAGTATCCTTGCCCAGACACTGAACAGCTGCAAAAGCTGATATAAATGTAGATGTAGACGAAACACGACAATCGTATCTGCAGCGTGCAGTGATGTATAGGGTGTCTATTTCGCCGTAAGAGAAAGGATGTTTGTGAAGGACTGGCGGGCCAGCCAGCAATTGGACTGTTAGGCGGCAAGGCCGCCGCCTTGGCACGACTTATATTTCTTCTTAATTGTGACTGCGCAAATTGCTGCCTCCGTCGACTGTTTCCCCCACACAAAGTCTGCCGCTGGTCGCCTAATTTCAAATTCCGATTTAGGCCTATCGGGCGACCCATCACGGAATACATACGCGCAGCTTTTTTCGGTGAGTGATATTCTCTGTATGTTTTAAGTATAACTTACAAGGATAGGAGTGTTTGCTCCCTTCACATCAGAAACGGAAGTCGTCAACTGGTGGGGTATTTTTCTCTTTGGTGGGCATATAATGAAATATTACGACGCTGGCTGCCGTGCGCTGCGGCACATTAACGGCGAGGTTATTAGCGTACTTAATACGTAATAAAATACTGACAAATGTGCCTTCTCGGAATTTATAAGCATGGGAGTGTGTAAAAAACGAAGGAGCTATAGAATGCACGAACACAAGGTTGGCTGCCTGTGCGACCTATAACATTTGCATACGGGCAGCCTTCTGAGAATAATGCGCTTCTCACACTGCAGACGTACCCCAGTAAGTTCTAGCTGTGCGTAGTGCAACATTGTTCTGTAATATCGTGGAGGCGAATTCGTTGCCGTGAAAGTAAGACACTCGTCTGAGGAGTAAATGCCGACCACTGCAGCCCAGACGCCTTTCGTTCACTATCTTAACGCCAACCTCATGTAAATAGCGTCGCCAGAAGCCGTTGCTGGATCACCATCTTCATCGGCTGCCTCTACACTACTGGTGCAGCGTGTTTCCTAACGTCGTCTATACACCCTCTTCTAGGTCATTGTCTCATTCCTCTTTCTTGTTCTATCAACTATCCACTCGCGTAGCTACATGTCCCGCCCATTCCATTTCATTTCCTTGACGGTCGTAAGTACGTCTTCCAATCCGGTCTGATCTCTCAACCCTTGTGTTTCCTTTCCTGTGTCTTCTAGTAAGTCCTAGCTGTATCTTTCCATTGCTCGCCGAAAACTCTCAGTTTTTAAATGGTTTTAGCATTAAAGGTCAAGGTCAATGTCGAACTGCCATAAATAAAAACGTAATACGCATTGAGTGTAAAAAATATTGCGAACTCAAAATAATGTAGTTATGTTATGGTAAACGGGCAGTGCATTGGTTCTTTTAACTTGTATGTGATCCTACAAATTTCTCTTGTCATAATGTAGTAACTATTTTTTCGTATCTTTCAAACCAATTCATCGTGCAGTTTCTACACACCATTACTTGTGCTGCTATTACAAACACTTGAAGCTTCTAACAGAATTAGTTTAAACAACATTTTTAGCCCGGATTAAACAAAAAAGAAGGAAAAACGAAAAAGAAGCACGCAATTTCCGCGGCCATCGTAACATGGCTGAATGAGGAAAAAAGCGTAATTTGAGGACGATCTACTGGAAGTTCAGTAAATCTTTGATTACGCACCATCGCACAATAAAGAATTGAGAATGATACATCAAATCTTTAAACCATTCAAATACTCGAAGAATAGAAATTTAGCAATGAAATCTACACACGCAAAACTACAAAAACCGTCGTTTTCAGTTTTAACAGAAATAAACTGACATAAGCAGATCCACAGACACAACGTCGTCTTATTTTCTCAAGTAGAATGTTGCCGACAGAAGGAAAAAACCCGTAGTCTCGACCGGTGAGGCAGACTATTTTATTTTTCACGAAGATTTACAGACAAAGAATTATTCGAGATTATATCATAGACTAAAATATCTTCGTTCATTCCCTGGCTGTAAAATGCACCGCGCTGTACTTGTAAAACCGGCCGGGATGGCCGACCGGTTCTAGGCGCTTCAGTCTGGAACCGCGCGACCACTACGGTCGCAGGTTCGAATCCTGCCTCGGGCATGGATGTGTGTGATGTCCTTAGGTTAGTTAGGTTTAAGTAGTTCTACGTTCTAGGGGACTGATGACCTCAGAAGTTAAGTCCCATAGTGCTCAGAGCCATTTGAACCATTTTTGTACTTGTAAATAATCTGTCTCGCACTTTTTCGTCTAGAATCTTTTGCAAGGAATTATTGATATGGGCGGCTGTTCACAGCGGTCCGGCGTGCAGCCGAGACCAGGGGATGCTGTAGTGTTCACACCCCCCGTGAATGAACATCGCCATCCGCTGACTGTCCCTGCCAGCATTCCTAAGTTGGGTGTTACCGTCCACACAGTACTTAGTGTGCAGCTTTCTGAACATGCTGCAACAAAAACGTTATGCGTAACGGAAAGGATTACTTATAAACCAACTTCCGAAGAAAGTAAATGAACGTATTATTATTTCACAACGGCATATCTCGTAGTCAGAGAAATTCGAGTCAATAATACTTCCCGGATTTCATACGGAAATGGGGCAGGGAGGGGCGGTGCAGAGTACGGGTATAAATAAGGATGTCTTATTCCAAGCGACAAACGAGGAGATGCAGTTTTTCTGGGAGGGTTTTGAGAGGGGGGTGGGGGGGGCAGGTGCACGTTTGCCGCTGCCCCATTCAAACTTCTTGTCCGTAGCAAGTGGGTAATTCAAGACCTTCTTGGCTGAGTGCTGCTCTGTCGTCACGATATCCCCCACCCACAAGAAGAAACACGTACCAAGTGAAACGAAAGTCAGTACGATGCAATAAATGAGTCCATTATAAGCAGGCCGAGGCAAAAATAGTAAATTATTCCGATTCTTCATCAGACGTGTTAGTACGAGAGGGACCTGACACAAAAACAAAACAAAAAATCTACGAAAAATAATTGGAAACTGCAAGAGGAGTGACATAAAGGATCCTGACATATCAATGGGTGCCGAGAAAGCATTACATCGCAAAACAATTCGTTAAGGATTTTCTAACTCTGTGACAGCATAAAAATAAAATCTGAAAATATTTTAATATATTAAATAAATAGTATAGAGAGATCAATTTGAAACGGCTGGTGCTACTGAGCTCCTTCTCCAAATATTTCGGTATATTATCTGTAAACTTGAGCTTTAAACACTTTCATTTTACTTCAGAAGAATTATTAAGTTTAGTAATGAATTGCATGCATAAATAACTACGCTATCGAGTAGACGTTTTGCCGATGAACTTTAATGCAAACATGAAATGACGATTAGAAACTGCTGTTCACGTTAAACAGTCGTATAGACAATTACTGGGACTTTATTTCAGTAAGCGTGAGTGATTGCGGGACTCGATAGGACAATCTTCATGGGTAACACTATAAAGGAAAACCAACATTTCCGATCCACCACCCATACCACACTAAAGAAAGAAGGGAAGATATTGTTTAACACCCCGTCAATAATGATGTCGTTAGAGGTGACACAAAAGCTCTGTTTTGATGAGAGTGGAGAGAGTACATCAGTAGCTGCCTTTTATAAGGAACCGCCAACTTTCACTTATGTTTTGCGATTTCTTTTTCGTCAGTGTATATTTACCCGCACTATAAAGAGCATTATAAATGCATTTCTATAAACTCTGCGAAATCAGACATACCTCCCACGGGACCGCTCATAAGAAATATTAAATAATACGTGAACTATTCCAAGAACCTATTCAAGATCCCAAATAAAGCAAGTGTTGACAGATGTGAAAATTACCAAACTATTAGTTTAATAAGCCACGGCTGCAAAATACTAACACGAATTCTTTACAGACGGATGGAAAAACTGGTAGAAGCCGACCTCAGGGAAGATCAGTTTGGATTCCGTAGAAATGTTGGAACAAGTGAGGCAATACTGACCGTACGACTTATCTTAGAAAATAGATTAAGGAAAGGCAAACCTACATTTCTAGCACTTGTAGACTTAGAGAAAGTTTTTGACAATGTTGACTGGAATACTCTCTTTCAAATTCTGAAGGTGGCAGGGGTAAAATACAGGGAGCGAAAGGCTCTTTACAGTTTGTACAGAAACCAGATAGCAGTTATAAGAGTCGAGGGGCATGAAGTGGTTGGGAAGGGAGTGAGACAGGGTTGTAGCCTTTCCCCAATGTTATTCAATCTGTATATTGAGCAAGCAGTAAAGGAAACAAAAGAAAAATTTTGAGAAGGAATTAAAATCCATGGAGAAGAAATAAAAACTTTGAGGTTCGCCGATGACATTGTAATTCTGTCAGAGACAGCAAAGGACCTGGAAGAGCAGCTGAACGGAATGAACAGTGTCTTGAAATGAGAATATAAGATGAACATCAACAAAAACGAAACGAGGATAATGGAATGTAGTCGAATTAAATCGGGTGATGCTGCGGGAAATAGAATAGGATATGAGACCCTTAAAGTAGTAAATGAATTTTGCTATTTGGGGAGCAAAATAACTGATGATGGTCGAAGTAGAGAGGATATAAATTGTAGACTGGCAATGGCCAGGAAAGCGTTTCTGAAGAAGAGAAATTTGTTAACATCGAGTATAGATTTAAGTGTCAGGAAGTCGTTTCTGAAAGTATTTGTATGGAGTGTAGCCATGTATGGAAGTGAAACGTGGACGATAAATAGTTTAGACAAGAAGAGAATAGAATCTTTCGAAATGTGGTGCTACAAATGGTTCAAATGGCTCTGAGCACTATAGGACTTAACATCTATGGTCATCAGTCCCCTAGAACTTAGAACCACTTAAACCTAACTAACCTAAGGACAGCACACAACACCCAGTCATCACGAGGCAGAGAAAATCCCTGACCCCGCCGGGAATCGAACCCGGGAACCCGGGCGCGGGAAGCGAGAACGCTACCGCACGACCACGAGCTGCGGACTGTGGTGCTACAGAAGAATGCTGAAGATTGGATGGGTAGATCACATAACTAATGGGGAGGTATTGAATAGAATTGGAGAGAAGAGAAATTTGTGGCAGAGCTTGACTAGAAGAAGGGATCGGTTGGTAGGGCATATTCTGAGGCATCAAGGGATCACCAATTTAGTATTGGAGGGCAGTGTGGACGGTAAAAATCGTAGAAGGAGACCAAGAGATGAATACACTGAACAGATTCAGAAGGATGTAGGTTGCAGTAGGTACTGGGAGATGAAGAAGCTTGCACAGGATAGAGTAGCATGGAGAGCTGCATCAAACCAGTCTCTGGACTGAAGACCACAACAACATCATTCAAGATATTCAGCAAATGAGAGTAATTATATCTTATAAAAATGTTTTTCGCTCCCACTAGGCTCCACTCGCCGATACTCTGATTTTTGGCTCATCGAAAAGATACAAATGCAGGTGCGACAATTGATTTGTTGAAAGAAACTCGGAGGAAATAAGTTGAGTTTTGGCGTTAGTGACTGTGTGGTATTTGTTTTTTGCTTAGTCGTCGTACGAATGATAATTTATTAGAAAATAGCGAAATGAAGCTGTCATCAACGCAAAGGCTTCTTCCATCACTACTATGCTAATACTGTTGTAGATAGTATGCCCCTGACCTTCCTCCGACCTTCGAAATGACTTACCCGGCATTGTTGCATTGTTAGAGGTGTCAAAAGTGACAGCTACAGAGGAAAATCGTAGTACTGACTGGGAAACGAAACCGAGACCTTAGGATCGGCAGCAACAGAACCACAGCAAGAAATAATAACTTTAAAAATATTTCAGTTGTGATATGTGTACTGCGCAAATGAAGTCATGTCCGGACAGGAAGAGGCTATTTGAATAGTTGCAGTGTTTCGCAACTGGGGTAATTTGATTAATGCGCTTGTCGCTGGCCTGTGGGGCGTCCGCCAGTACGGCGGTGCTCGCGTCCTGGACCCAGCGTTCATTTCCTCAACTCGAACATCGCAGTGCATTACTGCGGATGGTGGTATCCTGACCTCTGAACTGAGGTGTCCGGCCAGTTACGAGGGACCAACTGTTTAACGTGGAATCCGAACCGCGGTGCAACCTGGCACATACAGATCATTACGACAGGACGCACACAGGACTGGGCCCCGAGGATTTGGATTTGCAGTGTGATACTTATGCGTTTATTTTTTATCCTCCATTACCCCCTTGCGTGCTATCTTTCCACTCGTCGTACCGTCTTCTTAGAAGATGTTGTCCAGGGTTCTACCACACGTTTAGTGAGGAATCTAAACTGGTCCCCTCCGAAAAATTCTCTTCCTGTCATGAATCTGGTGTAGTTAAAATACTTCTCGCAGTAAATTAAAGTTTCTATGACTGGGTTCCTACGGCACACATGGTGTAGCGAAAACTTATGACCAAATTTTCAAGAAGCATTCCTACACGAAGAGGAATAAAATGTGTAATAAGGATATGGATCAGACAATGCTTTATTTCCTTGTTAGAGCTCATTTACTACTTCTCTTCGTAATCACATTAATCGTGGGGAATAGAACGTTCCAGCATTACATTAAACGTTTTTTGCATGAGATGTTCAGAATATCCTCTTGGTTACGTCTGGTTAGAACGTATAGTAAGTTGTAATTCTTAGTTTCACCGAAACTGTTTGCTGTTCCAATTGAACGAACGTAATGTCGACATGTGACTCATTTCATCGCTTGTGTCGACATGCGATTAACTTCATTGCTCTACGAGCATCAAGTACGTATCATCAACTGCTCAGTGATCATCACGGTCAAAGTATCCGGTACACTGCAATGGACGCGCACTTAAATGCAAAATTGGCAGCTGCTGATTTTCTGTAGTGACTAGCAGATGGCAATGGCCGTGGCGCTCGACGTTCGTATCGGGACGTATTCCCAGAACGGCAGTGCTACGACAGAGGACGTCTGAAGCGACTGATCGGCGTGCAAAGAAAGATGAGGGCACCTCAGCTGGAGGAAGAACTTCTTCGCTTGGTTCAAATGGCTCTGAGCACTATGGGACTCAACATCTTAGGTCATAAGTCCCCTAGAACTTAGAACTACTTAAACCTAACTAACCTAAGGACTCCACACACACCCATGCCCGAGGCAGGATTCGAACCTGCGACCGCAGCAGTCCCGCGGTTCCGGACTGCAGTGCCAGAACCGCTAGACCACCGCGGCCGGCTCTTCGCTTGGTTGACGACAACTCTAGTGTCAGAGGAAGAGAATTAGCTTCAACAGATAGCGTTGACCAAATGACTGGCTAGAGAGCCGGATATAACCGGTTTGATGAAGTCACTTCCAGTGTCAGGCTATACAACTGAGAGAGTTATGCTCGAGGTCATCCATGGGAACCAACGTTCTACCTACACACTTGTATGTTGTGTATTCAAGGTCATCCCTACCCCCTCCCCGCCAGGCCTGTCCACACACATCCAGTACAGCCGGCACAAGCACAGAACAAGTTATAGCAGGTCTGATGACGCACTTCCGGCGTTGGGGTGCACTTGACCTTGAGAGGGGGTATCAGGTTACACATGAGGCAACTGGGCATACTAGATCGCCTCGACCATTAGTATCATGTTAGACATCCTGCTCATGCACCGTCCCTCGTGCCCCCTCCCTCGCACCCCCTCCTGGACCAATGGGATTAATGCTTCCCTCCTCCTCGTCCTACTCATCCTTTATAACTAGAGAAAATGCCTGGGCTGCATCGTTCGAGTTCTGTGGATCAAGTGAGAGGATCAACAGATTTGTTTGGGATCTGGATACGGCATTGGTTATAAATATAATAATTAAATTTATTATAATTAGCTAAGTTTAATTTATTGTAATTACATAAGTTTCGACATTTGCGATCTATGGAGAGGCTCAGGTTGTGGGTGTTTGTTAATAATAGATTTAATATTATCACAAATATGCAATTTTTGTCATTTGAGGGTCCAGCAGGGACCAACGAGCACCCCCAGGCAAATACACTCCTGGAAATTGAAATAAGAACACCGTGAATTCATTGTCCCAGGAAGGGGAAACTTTATTGACACATTCCTGGGGTCAGATACATCACATGATCACACTGACAGAACCACAGGCACATAGACACAGGCAACAGAGCATGCACAATGTCGGCACTAGTACAGTGTATATCCACCTTTCGCAGCAATGCAGGCTGCTATTCTCCCATGGAGACGATCGTAGAGATGCTGGATGTAGTCCTGTGGAACGGCTTGCCATGCCATTTCCACCTGGCGCCTCAGTTGGACCAGCGTTCGTGCTGGACGTGCAGACCGCGTGAGACGACGCTTCATCCACTCCCAAACATGCTCAATGGGGGACAGATCCGGAGATCTTGCTGGCCAGGGTAGTTGACTTACACCTTCTAGAGCACGTTGGGTGGCACGGGATACATGCGGACGTGCATTGTCCTGTTGGAACAGCAAGTTCCCTTGCCGGTCTAGGAATGGTAGAACGATGGGTTCGATGACGGTTTGGATGTACCGTGCACTATTCAGTGTCCCCTCGACGATCACCAGTGGTGTACGGCCAGTGTAGGAGATCGCTCCCCACACCATGATGCCGGGTGTTGGCCCTGTGTGCCTCGGTCGTATGCAGTCCTGATTGTGGCGCTCACCTGCACGGCGCCAAACACGCATACGACCATCATTGGCACCAAGGCAGAAGCGACTCTCATCGCTGAAGACGACACGTCTCCATTCGTCCCTCCATTCACGCCTGTCGCGACACCACTGGAGGCGGGCTGCACGATGTTGGGGCGTGAGCGGAAGATGGCCTAACGGTGTGCGGGACCGTAGCCCAGCTTCATGGAGACGGTTGCGAATGGTCCTCGCCGATACCCCAGTAGCAACAGTGTCCCTAATTTGCTGGGAAGTGGCGGTGCGGTCCCCTACGGCACTGCGTAGGATCCTACGGTCTTGGCGTGCATCCGTGCGTCGCTGCGGTCCGGTCCCAGGTCGACGGGCACGTGCACCTTCCGCCGATCACTGGCGACAACATCGATGTACTGTGGAGACCTCACGCCCCACGTGTTGAGCAATTCGGCGGTACGTCCCACATGCCCACTATACGCCCTCGCTCAAAGTCCGTCAACTGCACATACGGTTCACGTCCACGCTGTCGCGGCATGCTACCAGTGTTAAAGACTGCGATGGAGCTCCGTATGCCACGGCAAACTGGCTGACACTAACGGCGGCGGTGCACAAATGCTGCGCAGCTAGCGCCATTCGACGGCCAACACCGCGGTTCCTGGTGTGTCCGCTGTGCCGTGCGTGTGATCATTGCTTGTACAGCCCTCTCGCAGTGTCCGGAGCAAGTATGGTGGGTCTGACACACCGGTGTCAAAGTGTTCTTTTTTCCATTTCCAGGAGTGTATGTAACTACTCTCATTTTCCATACTTTGCCACATTTGTCTTATTTTTGTGTTTTCCCATGTTTTCCACAATTTAAACATTTTGCCATATTTTCCATAGTTTATATGTAAATGTACAAGAATATATTCTCCTATTGCAGCACATCATTTAATTTTCAAATGTCTCCAATCACTATGGGACTTAACATCTGAGGTCATCAGTCCCCTAGACTTACAACTACTTAAAACTAAGTAACCTAAGGACATTACACACATCCATGCCCGAGGCAGGATTCGAACCTGCAACCGTAGCAGCAGCGCGGTTCCGGACGGAAGCGCCTAGAACCGCTCGGCCACAGCGGCCGGCACATCATTTAATGACCAATACTCTGTTTCAGAGACTATTTAACGGCAAATGTACTCTTGCAAAGACTTTAAATGTTATAAAAATACCATTGCACAATAGATAAACAAAATGAACTAGCTACGCCATCCATACATTACTAGTGTGTGTGACGTCATAGTATCTCTGTTCTCCTATTAGTAAAAACCATGAGTTCACGGCAAAATCTCGGTAAATTGATGACCTCATAATAAATATCTGAGGTTTACCTATTTCGAAGGCGTGCATGAACACGGTATGTACACTGATGATCCAAAACATTATGACCACCTGCTTAATAGCTTGCCACCTTTGGAACGAAATACATCACTGATTCAGCGTATCACGGATCCGTCAGTTTGTTGGTACTATTGTGGAGGTATGTGGAATTGGATGTCTTCGCATAGATCATGTAATTCGCCTAAATAACAGTACGCTGATTTGCGTACGCGGTGATGGCTCCCGATAGCGAATCAGATCCATAGAATCTACATCAGGTCAAAGTGAATGCACTATAATGCTCCTCAAACCACGGTTCTGGCTCCGCTACACGTACAATTGCACTGCTGAAAGATGCATCGCCTTCGGGGACGACATCAAGCATAAAGGGATGCAGGCGGTTCGCAGCTGTCAGCTTGCCTTCGGTCACAACCGCAGGTCCCATGCAGGCGCAGGAGAATGTCTCCCACAGCATAATACCGCCCCCACCAGCCTGCGTCCGTGGCGCGCTGCGCGTTTCGAGCCGCCGCTCACCTCGATGACGCCGTTTGTGGAGACCATTATCGACCTAAGGTAGCAAAAATGTGATTCACACAGAGAACCGACACGTTTCTATTGATCGACGATCGATTCCCGATTGTCCTGTGCCCACTGCAATAGTAATTGACGACGTCGTTGTGTGAACATGGGAACACGTAGGGGTGGTCTGCTGCGGAGCTCAATGTTCAACAGTATACGATGAACCGTGTGCTCCGAAACACCTGGGCGTGCACCGGAATTGTGTTCTTTCGGCAAAGATGTCGCATATCACCATCTATCCTACTTTTACAGAGCGTCCGAGCCTCCGAACCTCACGTTCTGTGAAGAGACGTGGAAATCGAACCATTTAGCGCTTAGGGGTAGTTTCACTGTCCTTCTACCTCTTTCCGTAGATGCTCACGATAGTAGCAAGTGAACATTCGAACAGCTTCGTCGTTTCCGAGATACTCGTCCACAGGCTGTGCGTAATAATAATCTGCCCTCTGTCGAGATAGTTTATCTCAGTGGATTACCCCAATTGCAGAGCATACCTTCGCTAGAGCGACCCGAGCCGGGTCTGCTCCGCTTACATACTTTTGGGTGCCGACAACGGCACGAGGCGGCGTCCAACGTCGGGGTGGGCAGTGGTCATAATGTGAGTGCAGGTTTTCTCAGCGAATTTCATACATGAAGTCTTCACGGGTTGTCAGCTCAGTAGCGTCGTCGTCTCGTAGCAACGTTTCGATGGAATGCGTCTCCATCATATTCAGGCGACGATATCCCGACACTTCGCCTGAAGATGATGGAGACGCATTCCATCGAAACGTTGCTACGAGACGACGACGCTACTCGGCTGACAACCCGTGAAGACCTCATATATCAGTGGTCATAGTGTATTGGCTTATCAGTATATGACAAATACTACGCTGCTACAATATACACCTACATTACGCGGAACTCTCAGAATAAATGCGACACCTGTAGCGCAGGCACTCCATCTTGGCGCGACCGAACGAACCCGAGCAGGCAGCGGTCAAGAAATACATTTTATTCAAACAAACAATGTATGCATAATCCTCTGGGTGCCAGGTGCGGCCATCCTAAATGCTGGTAGAGAAGAAATTGGTACGAAACTCAATGAGGGCCATCCTGGAAACGTGAATACCAAGAAACAGGTTGTGACGCGCTGGCGGAAATAAGTGATCGGCTTTGCAGGTAAGAGCCATTCTCTGCCCCCCGTCTCTTTCGACCAATAAGAAACAATTGCAAATATCAACGAAATTCTGAAACAGCTCTGTAAGTAAGATGTTATTTTATTTTGTTTTGACGACAACCAGTTTCGGCATTCCACTATGCCATCTTCTGGACTTGTCCTCGAATGAAGCACTTGTGAAACAGTTTGAATTCATGAAATCCAGGGATGTATGGCACTGTGTGGCATTATCGTTTATTTTGAGAGATGCACATGGACCCTGAAGATGGCATAGTGGAATGTCAAAATTGGTTGTCGTCAAAACAAAATAAAATAACATCTTAGTTACACGGCTGTTGGAGAATTTCATTGATACTGACAATTACTTAAACAGCTGATGTACACTGTTCATGATAGACCAACAGACAATAAGAAACAAGGTCTCCCAATTACCCTGCTTTTAATACCAGAGAAACTGTGGGCGATATCACTCTTTATCAGTCAGTAATCCCAGGGTAAGAAGACAATTAATCTACCACAACACATCGTGGCCTCCATCCGGTACCATAGGGTGGTTCGCGGAGTACGTTTGTTCTGAGACACTTAGGGAGAGAGCTCATGAGCATGTGACCAACTTATATGCATTATATACAGGCATATTAACAGAGATTACAAAACACGGAGAATTTGCGACATGTGTGCAGAAATAGCGAGAATCTGTCTGTTTGGCGTATCAGTCGAGTAGTTGTTCGGACATATGCACTTGTAAACCTTGAGCTGGCTCCCCAACTCTGTAGCAAAAGTCTCGATCTGTTTTTGTCCTCCACCAGGAAGCATACGATGGTTTGTGGAGTGTGTGCGTTCTACAATTTACGGACCAACGTCATGTTTATGTGGCCAACGTATGGGCGCACGGTGACCTAGAGTTTGGACCAGCAATGAAAAAACACGAAGGAATCTGTGACATGCGCGGAGAATTGACGAGCGCTTCAGTCTGACAATTGTGCGGC
Organism: Schistocerca cancellata; assembly: GCF_023864275.1. NCBI lineage: Eukaryota > Metazoa > Arthropoda > Insecta > Orthoptera > Acrididae > Schistocerca > Schistocerca cancellata. The sequence goes on along the minus strand of NC_064629.1, from coordinate 752,461,544 downwards.
CACATGCATACGTAAACCCTGGACTATCTTTCCGTCTCCCCAATAAAATAGGCTGGAGCCAGAACACAGTTCTCGTGGAACTCTGCTGCATAATTTTATAGGGAACATACGTTTAAGGTAGCTTCTGTGATAATTATACACCGCATCCATAAATCCAAAGAACAAATATAATAACGACATGTTTTTACGAAAAAAGAGCACGAACGCCGAATCATTTCCCGAAGTTTGGTATGTAAGTGGTAAATAATTATAGAGGAGATCAAGCATGACGGGTAATCGTGAGTATTTATCCAGTGCGCTAATCACTGTGTCGCCCCGCTCCGTTTCTTCATTCAGACTCATTAGTCTCCCATTAACTGATGGGACACTAATGTGGCTTTGTTTTGTGAAGAGTATGCATCAGATGACAAATATATAACGTTATCTTCAGCCCTCCTGGGACAGTCTCTCTCATTCACTCTCATACTTTTACACAGAGCACCAAAAAATGTAACCCTCAAGACAGTTTGTGAATAAATTACACAGACTACAACCATACAACATCTAAAATAGTGAAAAAGGGAACTTTGCCTGGTTTATCAATTAGAAAATAAAAAAATGAAGCGAACGCATTGGAAACACGTTACAGTCTTCTGCCTAAGACATCACAAAGAAGCTTAAAACACTGACCACATCGGTGTCTACGCCTTCTAAAATAGAGAGCAGGTCAGCTGCAATTTAATCTGTGCCCTCATGTATTGATATAAAACGCATTCTGTCAAAATGCGATGTTCAGATGCCTGTACATGACAAGTACTGAACACCGGCGGAGGAATCCCTTCGTCAAAGGACAGTGCCCTATTCGGAGGTGCGTTTAAGGTGCCTTCGAATATGGAAGTTATGAGGTGCAACTGCCCACTGCACAAGCTGGAATCATTCTGATATTGTCTTCATCTCCTGTTCTTCATCAGCGTATAAACTGGACTCAGATAAAGAAGCCGGCCGGAGTGGCCGAGCGGTTCTAGGCGCTACAGTCTGGAACAGCGCGACCACTACGGTCGCTGGTTCGAATCCTGCCTCGGGCAGTTAGGTTTAAGTAGTTCTAAGTTAAGTCCCATAGTGCTCAGAGCCATTTGAACCATAAAAGAAAATGGAAGTACTGCGTGTTGCATCATTTGCCATGTTATAAGTATTCCTGCAGAATTTATAAAATTTGTATCTCTCCTTCTGTGAGATGCTCTGTAACTGAATAACCTGGAATCAAAGGTTTGGAAGACAGGCGCAACCGGCAGTTACTATTTGTTATGTGTGGAATGTTAAGCACGGATGTGCGTCTGCAAACACTGCCATGGCATGCATATTTTTAACATCGCAATAGAGAATGCGATAGTGCACGTTACAGCATATTCAAGTCTGGTTCTAATTTATCGGCAGGAGCCAAAATCCTAAAGAGTACTGTTCTCAGCATATTCAATACTACCCCGCGCTGCAATAGCGGCCGGCATAGAACGCTACTGCGGTAGCACTCGCCCGGTGAATACATTTTCATTGCAAGAATATGGCTGGCAAGAGAATGGAAGGTAGTTGTGTAAGGTACCCGATCACCCGATTATGCCGCGATACCAAATCCTCGACACAATCATTTGTGGAGTGAGGGTCTCGATACGTCGATTCCTTTACGAACTGAAAGATGCATCCTCGTCGGGGAAGACATCAAGCATAAGGTGATGCAGGCGGTTCGCAGCTGTCAGCTTGCCTTCGATCACTACCGCAGGTCCCATGCAAGCCGATACTATCCCCACATTAACCGTTGATACTATTTGAAAGGAGCAAGCTACGTGTTACCCGGAGTCACCCTTCTATCCTCTCTCGCATCGTTTCAGTAATTTAAATGCAACCATATATTGGACAGAGACCCACTGGAGTGTAAAATTTGAACTTCTCAAATGAAAAGTACCGAATGATTTCGAATAAAGAAACTGCGCGGAATGGCGCAGTGGTTACCACACTGGACTCTCATTCGGGGAGGACGACAAATCAAATCCGCGTCCACTCATCCAGACTAAGATACTCCGTGTTTTCCTTAAATCGCTTAAGGGAAATATCGGGTTTGGTTCTTAGAAATGGCACAGCCAATTTGCTTCAGCATCCTTACAACATTCCGAGCTTGTTATCCGTCTCTATTCACCTCGATGCCGAGCGGATTGTAAACCCCAATATTCCTTCCTTCCGCATGAAGAAAGCCTTTTGCTGCCCGTCAGGACTCCCCAGCCCAAAAATCCACACGACATTTTCATTTTAAATTCGATTTGGGTGTTAACTGTCACTGATGAATTAGTGAGTAAATCGAGTTCTATAAATCTGACTTGCGTGCTCTGCAAACAAACTGAAGACGTGGAGGCACATGGGTATCACTGTTTATTGAACTATGTAAAAAGCCTGACATTATCGGGAAAGACGGCAGCGGTCCTAACGTAATTTATTAAAATCAAAAAAGGTTTTATACCAAAAACTTTTATTGGCAAGACAATTAAAACATGCTGACTAGTTTCGTTTGCGTATAACAACCATCTTCACAACGTTCAAATCGTAAATGCAGGTGCATATCCATGGAAAAACATACATTCGTATTAAAAAAACAACTGCGGTGTCGTAGGGGTTCGAGAGCGGAGCAATAAGTATCGACCACCACAGAGATACTGCATACTGACGCGGTACAAAGAGGCGCCAATGGAATGCTAGAAAGAAGCGATCTCATCGGTCCCATCGGGTTAGGGAAGGATGGGGAAGAAAGTGGCTGTGCTCTTTCAAAGGAACTATCCCGGCATTTACGGGGAGCGGTTTAGAGAATCACGGAAAACTTAAATCAGGATGGGCGGACGTGGGTTTGAACCGTCGTCCTCCCGAATGCGAGTCCAGTGTGCGCCACCTCGCTCGGTCTCTGCCATGAAATATCGTCGCCAGTGTACAGCAGGGCAGTTCTAGCCGGGGTAGGATCCTGCCCAACTCCAAAAAGTTTCTGTCAGAGTGTAACGTCGTTGTGCCGTCTACCCGCCGTTTCAGCCGTCGGGGACTGAAGAGACTTCCGTCTCCGTGAACTGTGCCTACACGCCAATGCTATCAGAACTGTGTCAACAAGTGTCTACGGACTTGTGTTTTCTCACACTGTACTGAAGCCACTTGTGTCAATTCGCCAGTCAGTAATCGTGGCTCATTTAGTGTGTTCTGAACCGCAAGTCCGTGTGTGCAGTATCATAGCTACAGCCAAACAAAGATAGGTTTTGTTGTAATTAATAAAGTGTTACTCATACATAGCGTTCTAATTAACTGTGTTATTACTAGCCATCTCAGTGTCCATGAAGTCGGACACAACAGCAACAACCGTACTAAGAAGGTACTGACTGATATTAAACGCATCGTCAAGGATGAACCAGGTCCTAATCTGTATCTTGCGAGACGCATCTGTCCATCTCTTCTACAGCCTCTGTCTGTGCACCTCCTCTACATCCCACTCTTTGTCCATCTCCTCCTTCCTCCCTTTGTGTCCATCTCCCCTACACCCTCTCTCTCCACTTCTTCCATGCCCCACTCTCTCTCTGTCCGCTCTCTCTGTCTATCTGCTCCTCCTTGCTCTCTCTGTCACCACCTCTTACCCCCTATCTGTGTGCAACCAACTCTTGCTTTCCCATCTCTCTCTGTCCGTCTCATCACCTCCTTTCTCTCTCCACGTTATGACTCTCACACAACAGCAGGCTGGCTGCTCTTAAATATATTTCGCGTATATTTAACTTACTTCACATGCGTTTGTACACATATTTCGTCTGTATCTATTGCGAATTTCGCCCTGTTGCAGTTCCATTTTCCTGCAGCTCAATGTTTATGATGTCATGCTCCCTGAATTAGGTGCTGTACAAAGATAATTTTGCAGGTATGTTCAGTGGTGTACACGTTACTACTTTTTTCCTTTCATCGTTTTGTGGGGGTTTTCAACAAGAAAATGTTTCGCAATGGTTTGAAATTATGTGTAAAGTTTGTTGGAAGTCACTAGCTGCTCTCGCTCTCAAATACTGGATGACTGAAGTAGGGAAATTCGCGCGTCATGGGATACACGGTTTTTTCACTCCCACCCCTTTGATACGTACGCGGTACTTACCCCACAGAGATTCTTTCCAGACAGTAAGTGTTATACATACCAAGTCTGAATGAAATCGGTCCAGGATTAGGAATATATATATATATATATAAATAAAATTTTTTAAATATATGTGGATATATGGATTCAAAATCGAAAGCAATGTAATGATGTATTTGGAACGGTGATTTTATTCATAAAATATATTTATTAATGAAGGTTGTGTTAATTATTTCCAACAAACCGATCCGTTTTCCTCTGCAGCTACAAATGATTCTGACACAAAGCATAGATCCATTAGGAAGTTGCTGATCTAATTATTTAGTTTCAGCCAGCTTACAAATTTTACGATTTCGTAGTTAACGACTGAAAATTTTTCTGATGCTCCCGCTTCGTGCATTATTTCTGCGTCTCTTAATACGGAGTTATCAGGTGAACTACATCACGTTGTTAAAAATCAGAAATAAAGTTGACTGCGTAATTTTTTCGATATTTCTTAAATTAAAAATTTCTGTTTTTAGTTTTCGGACTCACATAACTAAGACATTTAGTATAGTATTACCTTATACATATTTGTATCTGTATTATTGTTCGGCTGCAGCCGTACCTAAATGCCGCAAGTGAACGTGTTGCTGGCGTTCAAAAATTAGCACTCCACGTATAAGTTAAGAGCGGCGGTCCTGGCATCGGTTTTCGGTACTGCGTACGGGCAGCGTTAAGAATTCAATAAATACGGAGGCTGGTCAGCGACTGTATAGCCCGGAGGCACAGCACACTGCCTGTTACTCAATCACCAGCAACTCGTTCCCCTCAGGCGGGCCTACTCTTCTTTTTAAGTCTGTCCTTTTCTGGTTTTCGGTTCACACGGGTCTGCTTCCTCCCTACGGGAAAGTACAGACAGGTTCACGTTTGCAGCGAATGGGCCCGCCACGGCTATAATTAATGTACTTTCACGTCGCTACCACACAGCTACTACATTAGGATCGTCGTCGCATCTCGCAGCAGACTCACCGCGCAGACTGTCTTATTTGTCAGGCGGAGAAGTAAGAACACTAGTGCGAATATCGCTACCGCGGCAACTTAATACAGTGCAAAGCGTACAGTTGTATTTCACCACGTGCAATTTATTATCAGATGTTAGTGGGAAAAAGCGTGCTGTGGCGCATAGGTGTTGATGTAAGATATGAGAACGGTCTGGTGCGGAATATATGTTAAAGCTCATTCTCGGTACATAATGTAAGCCTCGTAGGACAATTTGTCAGGCAGGATTGTCGGGTGAACGTGTGTGGAAGCGGAGGCTGCGATGCCGGGCGGTAGCGGTGGTCCAGTTGCAGGAGGCACAGAGCAGCTAATGCAGGTGTTCAGCGGTGCCTCAGGTAAAAAGCAGGGACGGCGGGGACACGCGGTGGAGGGGGAACGTCTGGCGGGGAGGGTGCCCGCGGCTAGCGCAACCAGCCAAATTAGTACACACGGCCTCGCTTTATCGCCGAGCCAGCTACTTTTACTTCCGTGGAAGACGAGTTTCGTTTCACCTGTGCGCGACGCTGGAGCTCGAGTAGAACATCCCTTCCGATACTCAGTACCCTCAAAACAGTAATGTATTGTTCATTACGTAAAATGTTATCTCGACTGCGAAAAGTATTTATACTCGACAAGTTGCGGCGACTATCTACATAATTTACAAATAATTATCTTATGTACGCCCGATAGACACAATTTTGTCTTTATTGTTGTTTACAGCCACGCCTGCCACACTGAGATTATCCTAACGATAGATTTTTCTATTTCAGGAAGAGTTTAATAATTCGTAACTACTAATTGGCCCGAAATAAAGACTTGGTGCGTTTGTGAATCATATGTGAGACCAAAAACTAAATAACACAATAAAAAAATCCCGGCTTTTGCCTGAAGCGATTTGGGGAAAAATCCCTGTGGGCGGACGGGGATCGTGTGCTAACCACTGCGCAACGGCCCAACGAAGTGGCACAGTGGTTGGGTACAATGGACTCGCATTCGGAAGGACGACGGTTCAAACCCGCGCCCGGCCATCCTGATTTAGGTTTACCGTGATTTCCCTAAATCGCTTCATGCAAATGCCGGGACGGTTCCTGTGAAAGGGCACGGCCGATATCCTTCCCCGTCCTCCCCTAATCCGAGCTTGTGCTCCGCCTCTAATGACCTCGTTGTCGACGGGACGTTAAACACTGATCTTATGCTCCTCCACTGCGCAACGCCGCTCGGTAACAAATTTTAGTTAATAGCTACGTGTGAGCCAGTTGTATATTATTCTGATCGCATACACGGAAATTTGTCAAAATATGGGACGTGTCAATATATTTACCGAGGCAACGCACTGCTCTAGTGCTTGCGCGGCTATAAATGTGTTGTTCGTATTATATTTGAGAAAAATTAAGTTAAATTATTCGTTTGCAAGTACTCTCCCCTTTTCACATGCACAACAATGATATCTGAGTGCTCTGCTGCTTTCCCGAAGTCAAGCAGTTCTCACGCAGAATATATTTTGCTTTTTCCACGTATTAATTTTTGGAAATCCACTCTGTTGGTTGAATATCTTTACGGTACAGAATTTATTTACACCGTATGTTATAATCAGATCTTTTGCCAGGTTAGAGTTAGGTCTATGAATGTTAGTATTCTTTTCAAACTATAATCCATCGTAGTATCTTTCACAAAATAGCGACTACGATGTGTTACAAAGTGATATGGTTACAAATTTTTTTCTTCAATGACCCATCATTCCTGGAGGAAACAATTTTAATAAAGGAACTGCCCTTTCGTGTTTATCTTCTTAAGACTTTATTCTTAGTTAAGAGTGAATTTGTTTTGTGAAAAAGCTTTTAGTCCAGACAAGATGGGAATACTCATAAAACCAACATGACAGTTAGTTAATTAGACTGACGTGCAGTGTTAACGTTACGCGGTCGCTTAATAAAATCACTTGAAGTCCTTAATGAATGATGTACCCTCTCGGGTTGTTGTTTTTGGGGGAGGAGACCAGACAGCGAGGTCATCGGTCTCATCGTATTAGGGAAGGAAGAGGAAGGAAGTCGGTCGTGCCCTTTCAAAGCAACCATCCCGGCATTTGCCTGGACCCTCTCGAAATGATGTACACATAGTACGTGCAAATCAGTAAAAAAGCAATGTTATCCTAACGTATGCATTTTAGCAGCTGCATCTGGACCTGCAGTCTTGGTACGATCAGCAGGAATCGATGGCCGTCTACGAAGTAATATTGCTGATTTCCGTTTTCCCTCTCTGCTAGCTGCTCATGACTGGAAACTTGTGGAAATATGTGTTCTTGTAATAACATGCCGCTATAGCAATAGCGACAGCAAACGAATTTTGATTAGCCACTATCCTTACTGCGCAATAAGATGGAAACATGTAGCTACATATCTCCCCCACAGGGTAAGAGTAAGCTACAACAGACATCTGTGCAAGCGTCTTCACAAAACAGCCGCAACGTGATAAACCGATAATAGCGTCACCACATCGTTAAAAATATGTCTGTCACAAGATGCTATAACGAGCGGTATGTTGTGTAGCTGCACAGCAGTGAAGATGTTCCAGTTTTTAGATGCATATATTTCAATATAAGACGTAAGGTACTGGAATGGGTACTACCCATGTGGCGCACATCGATGGTGAGCAATCAAATCTCGGAAATCCGTCTGTCTGTAAAAAATCGTAATTTCAGTAACCAGTAACTCCACAATCAAAGAGAGATCTGAAAGTGCATCGATTTCTCTAATCCATCAATAACTACGCTTCTACTATACAGTTACACATGTAGCAACTTTCTGCGTCACGTATATTATTTTTGTAAGAAGCCGTTATTGCTGCACCTGTAAAATTGAACAAAATGAAGTTACAGGGTTCTCAGTGCCTACCACCGACATGTGAAAACCTCGTCTCGTACTACATGTGTAATTTAATTGGACGCTGGAAATTCTGAGAGCGTATGGAAGTGATTCCTCCGTTCCCAGAACACACCGCTCAAAATACTGTTGTATTGAGCATATGGTATTAGAGGACACATCTGGCACGGTTTATTAGAGCTAGCCCTTTAACAACTATATGGCGTATTTTGTGTTTTCTACCTGTTATGCACGAACTACTTATAATTGTGTATGTGCCTTTAAAAAATTCGAGACGTGGTGCAGTGTTAGCCTAACAGATAGTAACACACTCATCAACTCGAAGGTCGGTTTAAGCGACTCACTGCTCGTGCATCAAAATAACATTAACAAAAATCAAGCACCGGCTATACGGATAGGTAATATCGCGTATATGCATTGAGGGGATCGACAGTTTGTAATTTGATTGACTGAAACGATCGTGTATGTCACACAACGCAGTCTAGTTAACGCGATGGTCTAAAAAATACATCCTGAACTCTGTCAGCCAGAGGGAAACACGAAGGAGAGCCACCAGATGTATTTTTGTTATCAAATTCGGTACTTTAATTAAAAAGCAAGCACTCTTACTTAGTAATAGCCTGGGGCTGATGCAGAGGTGGGGGCGCAAAGCTTTCTGTGGCTCATTCTTGGAAGTGGCTCCGGCTGGGTACGGGGCGGATTTCCTCGTCTACAGGCCGTGTTCTTAGCGTTGGGAGCATCTGAAAAGAACAGGCCTGGGGATGATGTATGCCGAGGCGTTCTCGCGCGTCCATTGAAGCTGTTACTGGAAGAGGCTCTCCAATCGCGGTTTTCTACCAATGTCACACCACTTATTATGACACTGACGAATCGAAAATCTTCCTATACATTCAGAATACGAACTCACGTTTTTAGGGCGGGTGGTTATCTGTCTCGGATAAGATCTCTGAAATGAATATCACTTCCGGAATAGCACCCCAGTAACGTAGAACGTGCGTCAGACACGTAAGCAACTAAGAATGGTCACCGGGAAGATAAAGAAGACGGAAGCAGATCAGTTAGTGAGAAAGAGATAATTTTTACGCCATTTTCGGTCGCGATCAAACACATGTATCAACGGTATACCCGTCGTAGAATATGATGAATTACGCCCTCGAAACTAGTGCAATTTCCCCGTAAAAGTTGGTTACACCTATGTCGAATACAATATAGCTTGGCGAAGAGTAATTTTTGGCGACAATATGAAACAAAAGTAGATATTTTCTGCAGCTGTTCAGTCTGATCTGTCCTGTACAAGTCGTTTCATTGCTGCATAACAGTTGCACCCTACAGACACATGGACTACAGTCAACGTTCGGTCTTTATCTACATAGCTTAACCCTCGATGGCCGGTGTGGCCGAGCGGTTCTAGGCGCTTCAGTCTGGAACCGCGCGACCGCTACGTTCGCAGGTTCGAATCCTGCCTCGGGCATGGATGTGTGTGATGTCCTTAGGTTAGTTAGGTTTAAGTAGTTCTAAGTTCTTGGGGACTGATGACCTTAGATGTTAAGACCCATAGTGCTCAGAGCCATTTGAATCATTTGAGCTTAACCTCACAACTCACTTCATTGCATATTAATTACCCCTTGATTCCTCAGGATGTGTCCTGTCAACCTGTATCTTCCTTTCATCAATTTGTGCTTTAAAGCTCTTTTCTATCCAAATAAATTGGATATTTACTTGACTTTGATCTTCAGTATTCTTCTGTAGCATCACATTTCAAATGCTTCTATGCTCTACTGTTTATCGGCCGCTTTCCACTTCCATGTAAGTCTAGATTCCAGTTAAATAACTTCATAATAGACTTCCTGACACTTACGTTTTTATTGAATGTTAACAAATTTCTCCTCATCAGAAATATTTTCTTGATATTCAGTCTGAACTGTATATTCTCTTTACTTCTGTCGCCGTCCGTTATTTTGTTCGCTGAATAGTACATTTCATCTATTGGTTTTAATGTCTCATTTCCTAATCTAATTCCTCAGCACCAACTGATTTAATTCGACTATATTCCATTGGCGTTATTTTACTTGTAGATATTCATTTTACAACCTCTTTTCGACACACTAGCCACTCGATCTCTAAGAGAATTACGATGTCATCGGCAAATCTCAACATTTATATATTTCTTCTTCATGGACTTATATTTCCTTTCTAAATTTCTTCTTGGTTCCCTTCACTACCTGCTCAGTGGACAGTTTGAATATCATGAAGGATAGGTTACAAGCATGTCTCACACCTTCCTCAACAACTGCCGTCCTTCCTCTCCTATAACTGCAATCCGTTTTTTTTTCTTAAACCATTTTTTTTCTTAAACCATTCGCTCCTCGCCAATCAACACTGTCAAAAGGATTTTTCTAAATCTGCAGATTCTATACATGCAGGATTGTTTTTCTTTAGTCTGTCCGTTAAGTGGTATTGTCAGTACTACCTCACATTTGTCCGGAACTCAAAATGATCTTCCCTGATCGAGTCCTCAGATTCATTGCCGCCCTTATATAGACAATTCGTGTTAGCATTTTGCAACCACAACTTATTAAAGTGGTGGTTTAGTAAAATCTACACCTTTCAGGGTGGAACAGGTTTATCACGTGGTTGGTTTTTACAAGGATAATTTCGCAATTCGCTATGCTCTAGTGAGTTTTACAACATTAATATTCAAACCCAGTGAGGGTGAACCAGCGGTGAGACTGCACGGCACACAAGTCTGAAGTGAGTGCGCGGTTTGTCAATAACCTGTATGAAGCTTCCCCGTTGATCAGCATGAAAATTAGTTTGATTACTCGCACTTCGATGAATAACTCGTTAAAAGTATGACTAAAGCATGAATATCTCACAGCATTGCCTGGTTTCATATACTTAGATTAGAATGAAGTTGCTCCTGGGTGCGCATTTGTCTCAAATTCGGTGAAAAACGAAAACTTGAATATTTTTTTTAAAAACAAGTCCGTTAAAGTAACAGGATAAGGCATCGGCGAGAAGAGTAAAGTATCATAAAGATGATTAATAAACCTTTATGCCGTAAATGACTCGTCAGAATTATATTGACTGAGGTAAGTCGATCTTTTAGAAAATCACTCGATAAGATGGTGGTATCTGAAAGGTAAGCACACCAGCGAAACATCTCTCTGCTGAACTAAACACTGTGCATTAAACGGCTCATTAAACCGTCCGTCCACTCGACACCTTACATCATTTTTTTCTATCTGTGGGTATCGGTTAGTTAGGTATCCGTGATCATAAGGCTGTGATAGCATCTATGACGACGGGTCCTACAAGGAATGCCAAGAAAAATGTAGATCCACAGTGCAGTGGACAACGGCGCTCAGGTTAATGCCGTGTTCCTTGATTTCAGTAAGACATTTGACACCGTCGCGCATTGCCATTTAATGAAAAGAAATACGAGCTTACGGAGTATCGGAGCAGACCTGCGATTGGATTCAAGACTTTCTTGCAGATAGAACTCAACACATCGCTCTTAACGGAACTAAATCGCTAGATGTAAAGATAATATCAGGAGTACCACAGCGATGGGTGACCGTTACGTCGGACGCTCTTTAAGGCTATTCGCAGATGATGCAGTTGTTCATACCAAAGTAGCAACGCCAGAAGATAGTAAGAATTTGCAGAACGACCTGCAGAGAATTAATGAATGGTGCAGACTCTGGCAGTTGATCCTGAACGTAAATAAATATAACATATTGCGAATACATAGGAAAAGAAATCCACTATTGTACAGCTACGCTATTGATGACAAACAGCTGGACACAGCGTCTGCCGTAAAATATCTAGGCGTAATTATCCAGAGCGACCTTAAGTGGAATAACCATATACAACAGATAGTGGGAAAAGCAAACACCAGACTCAAATTCATCGGAATAATCTTAAGGAAGTGTAACTCATCCACGAAAGAAAGTGGTTTATAAGGCGCTTGTTCGCCTGATTCTCGAGTATTGTTCATCTATCTGGGATCCCTATCAGGTAGGACTGATAGACGAGATAGAGAAGATCCAACGAAGATCGGCGCGTTTCGTCACAGGATCGTTCAGCTGGCGAGAGAGCGTTACGGAGATGCTAAACAAACTCCACTGGCAGACGTTGTGCATTACGGAAAGATTTGCTATTGAAATTTTGGGACAGCACGTTTCAGGAGGAGTCAGACAACATACTTTATGTCCTAACACTGTTGGTTAACTTCCAAAATAACTTGCTCAAAGTGTTTGACAATAGAGCACGTCGAACACAGGAGGAACCAGTGTGACTGGTGGCTGAAGATTTTTTTTATAATACAGCTGTAACCCACAGGGCAAGTGTTTATCGTTGACAGAGAGCTAGGGTGAGCGGTGGCACACAATCATTGTGGCATAACGCAGACCTTTGTGTGAAACCTGCTCGATTGCTTTCACTCGGCAACCAGCCACAATAAGAGCGCACTTGTTAACCCGCCGGGAAGGGCGATCGGCACGTTCGGGCGAATGGAAATCGCTCATAAAAAATGCAGTTTATCTGCAGGGAGGGCGCGTCCGCTTCTCGGGTAACAGGTTAGCTAGCGCCACAATGCCCCAGCTACCTGTCCAATGGCGCTGATTCACTGCCGCTGGACTACGCCAAGGTCGCGGCAACACGGAATGACTCGCAAAAACTTCGTGCATCGCCACTGTACGACGGGTCTAGTGTTTTAGTAAATGACCTTGATAATGAGTGGTAACAATGCCGCCTTCATTTTTTAACAGTTTGTGTTCAGGGAATGATCTATATACCTGCTCACTTTTTTGTACTTTTTAGGGATATCTGCTCCGATTAGATCTTATCATTGTCATATTTGTTCACTGATATTAATATTTTACTGTGTGTTTCCTACTTCCTACGAATAAAATAAACTCTAAATGTAGGGCATCTTTTACACAATGCATAACCTGTTTGTTGCGAAGATGATATGTAAATACTTCGGCTCTTAAACCTTTGAAAAAAACTACGTTCGTTTGAAATTACCGTAACAACAATATTGTCTCATTTATGTACGGTGAAAAGCATGTACGATTTTGTATATCAAAATGCAACACAAATGATGTTCTTCTTGTACTGTAAATACTTTTCATATTTTTAAGCTATTTAGTTTGGTGCATCTATAGACGTTGTGGCTAATTCGGTTAATTATTACCAGAGCAAGACGCAAGGCAACCTCAAATGCTCTTCCAAAAAATCTTGAGTGCTTGCAACTAAAAACAGCTACGTAAAAGTTGCCTTCCATCTTATGTTTTTTTCATTTTAATGAACAGCCGCTGTCCTTACAACATACTTCATAATGGATGAAATTGTTAAAATCGAACGTCATTCAGGTGGTCATCTATAATACGCAACAGTCGATAACATATATTTATTTAATGGCTTCTGATTTTTCTAATGTATTACTTCTCAGTACGAACCCAGTAAATGCTGTAAGAAATATCGGACTATTCTTGTTGAAGTAATTAGCTGACATTTTGTGGGACTTGAACATTATGACGTTCTAAGCTGACATTTCATGGGAACTGGACATATGATGTTCTTACTCAGTGCATACATTTTTTTACACCTCCTTATGTCTTGAATGGACTGTAAAATTACTAATAATGCCGCTTTCAGCTATTCTTTCTTTAAAGTTAGTGAGCAATTGAGATATTCATTTACCTGTTTACGCCTCGAATGAACTGTAAAACTGACAATAATAGCACCTTCATTAGTTCTTGTTTCCGTTAGTATTAAATTAAAAAGTAAAATAGAGCGCAGAGTGCTTTTGATAAAACAATTAGTGTTTTCAAAACAAGCTTCTGATGTATCTGAAATTAATATGTATTACTAGTTTTGACTTACGGCAATGAGACTTGAATTTTCAAGGCGAAAACTATTCAGAAACTGAGTTTCGCACAGAAGGCGATGGGGCGATTAATGTAGGGAATTACTAGTAGAGACAGAAAAAAGGGCATACGGAAGAGACTGAAGTGGACGTCGTAATGGGAATGAAATCAAGCTGAGCGGGACACGTTGCCAGGCACAGTCGCTCTTCGCTGGGAGATACGAAAAGACCGAGACGACCACCCGAAGGGCAGCACGAGATTAGGAAACATAAAAGAGCAATACATCCGAGTGAAAGATGACGTCTTCGTACGCACCCTTATCACACTCTTATTCTCATGATCCCTACGCGAGATATACGATAGTGGAAGCAGAGTGGTTAGAATTATCCTAACAACGTGTCCATGAATTGTATCGATGTCTGTTGTCATTGGTACGACAGGACTCCAAACGCTGGAACGCCTATCCTATCTAGAATTGGTCGCAGTAGCATTTTGTATGCGATTTCCTTACAGATTCCACCGAAAAATCTAACTGCCGGCTTCACTGAAGAATGGCGCGTGTGACAAGCTCTGAACTGGCTCAGAACATGAGTTGCATGTCACAACACAATTTGCAGAAATGGGGTCATACCACATCATCAAACTTTGGTGATTGTGGAGTTCAACAAACTACAGAGCACATGTATCAATGTGCTCTGTACAGATCACACTGGTATGCAAAACTTAAAAGACGAAAGTAACTTTCATGTGACGTGTCACTGCTCTTGGCAGCAATGCGAACAGTGCCATCTATGTGCAGGTGTCAACGGAACACAGCGCACAGGTCGTCGATCAAAGAGACACCCTCATACAGTCTCCGTGTCACTGATATTGCAGTCCTGTTACATGTGGTTGCAACTGCACCCGTTTTTTTTTTCGCAATGTAGCGGTCACCTGATGCTGTAGTTGACCGTAGACCACTTCTTCCCCTTTCGCGCAGCATTGCCTGTGTGCGGGACGCTCCCCCATGCACGTGAAACAGTTCTGTGAGCAATACCAAACTCTTGCGTTACACTCGTCACACTTCGACCTTCTTCCAGTTTCCTGGTGATTATTCCTCGTGTGAAATCATCGAAATGTTGTCTCCGTGCCACGTTTCAGCGAACACCACCATGGAGTAACTCGCTGAGTGACACACGCCGTCTGTTCCCGTTCTTTCATTTGTCTCGTGTTCCGTGGGCCAGCCCCATTTGGCGTTACAGTCACGCTGACCTGTTGTCATGTGACATCCAACTTTCTGTGCACGACTGGGAGAGCTCTGGTAACATACTCCCGCACTTTCATTCATTTCCATCGAGTTGTTAATATGTTATCTTTATTTGTATCCTCCTTAGGTTTTGCAGAGCATCATGTGTCCTACAAGATGTACCATTGCTGAGCTGATGTCCGTCCTAAGCTCTGAAGCCGCAGTGACAGACAAATATTGGGCTAGATTGTTATCTTTGTCTTTAAATCTTCTGTTTCAACATTCATTTAATGTATTCTTCAAATTCCAAATTAGCATTACTTTATAAGTGACTGTGACTGGAGTTCAACGAACTATACAATTGTAGACTACTCGCATGTCTTAAGATTTGAAATTAGTAATTAGTTTACAAATGCCGTTATGTGTGTATATACATGTATTATGTATGCTGAAGTTCGATGCCTTGGACACGAATACATAAATTTACAGACGCACTGTACTTTCAGAGAACCCTTCCAACAAATCATTGTGTTAATTTCGCCTTCCCTTATGCTAATTTTACGTGTTCGACCCATTCCACATCAGTTCTTAGTATTATCCCTACAATAATAATTTCGTGTGGTCCAATGGCCTGGCCTGTTGCAGGTCTTTCAACTGACTATCTGTCTGTAGAAGTCCTTCTGTGTTTCCTTGCTATTTTCCATAGATGATACTTACCTGTTACAACAGTATCGTCAGCGAGCAATATTACAGTCTATCTATCTATTACAGTCTATCTATTACAGTCTATCTATCTATCTGATAAATACACTGACGGAAAGAAATGGCAACAAAAAATAATTAATGTAAAGTAATGAAATTTCGGGAGTACATTTGCCTAGGTAACATATTTAAGTGATTAACACTGAAAGTCACACGTTAACGTAAGAGCGAGATAAGCCATTGCAAATTTGAAATGCTGGTATATTAATTAATAAGCGATGTAACCGCCAGAATGTTGAATGCAAGTACACAAACGTGCATGCATTGTGTTGTGCAGGTGTCGTACGTCAGTTTGTGGGATAGAGTTCCATGCCTGTTGCACTTGGTAGATCGACACAGAGGCGTTTAATGCTGTTTGTGGATAACGCTGGAGACGTTGTCCCATATATGCCCGATTGGAGACAGATGTGGTGATCGAGCAGGTCAAGGCAACATGTCGACAGTCTATAGATGTCAGGTTACAATATCGGTTTGTGAGCGAGCGATATCCTGTTGGAAAGCACCCCCTGGAATGCTGTACATGAATGGCAGCGCTGCAGGCCGAATCACCAGAGTGACGTACAGTTTTCCAGTCTGGTTGCATGAGATAACTACGAGAGTGCTGTAGCTGTCATACGAAATCACTCCCCAGTCCATAACTCCACGTGCATGTCCAGTGTGTCCAGCTCGCAGACAGGTTGGTTGCAGGCCCTCAACTGGCCTCCTTCTAACCAACATACAGCCATGAGTCGCAGGGGTTCAGATCCGGGGTATATGGTAGCCAATCAGGCCCATGCTACTGGCCAGAATGCGATCCCCAGAGTGCACCCCCAGGACACCATAAACTCTCCTGCTTCGACGCAGTCAAACTCTGTCTTCCATAAACCACATCTTGTCGAAATCAGAATCACTTTGAATAATGGGGACGAAATCCTCTTCCAAAACCTTGACGTACCGTTTGGTAGTCACCGTGCCATCAAAGAATATCACACCGATTATTCCGTGACTGGACACTGCATACCACATAGTCACCTGTTGAAAAGACTTCTAGATTGCGAAATGCGGATTCTCAGTCCCCCAAATGTGCCAGTTTTGCTTATTGACGAACGCATCCAAATCAAAGTTGGTTCAAATGGCTCTGAGCACTATGGGACTCAACATCTTAGGTCATAAGTCCCCTAGAACTTAGAACTACTTAAACCTAACTAACCTAAGGACATCATACACACCCATGCCCGAGGCAGGATTCGAACCTGCGACCGTAGCTGCCTCGCGGTTCCGGACTGCAGCGCCAGAACCGCACGGCCACCGCGGCCGGCCAAATCAAAGTGAGCTTCGCCGCTAAACCAAACCATACAGCGCATACTAATTCCCATTATGCCCCGCGGCCAACCACGCAATTTGAACATCCTAACGCAAACCGTTCAGAAGTTATGACGACTTAATTTCATATACGGTAGTTCAATAATTGTCAACGTGTATGAGTAGAGTGTCTACGCTTGAACTCTGGTTCTTTCCCAGCGCAGCTACGACAATTGACAATTACAATGCCGATTGTTGCTAAGTTTACCCTCGGTCTGTGTCTCCCCTGAACTCCTTTAGACTGGCGTCTTTTCCGTAGTTTCTCGAGGCACTCTAACCTAAAAAACCGTCCAGTCCCCTCCACACAGCTCCCTCTACCCGTGTCGTCGTTTCCTGTGTGTAGTGGATCCCTGACCTATTAAATGGATCCCGAAAACCCATCATTCTATGGCGCAAGTCGCGAAATCTGCAGCCTACATAGTCGCAAAACCGTATGAGTCTCTGATTCTGACCCTCCATTCGGTTCTCTGCCAAAGGTGCGGAGTCGTTCAACAATGTTACAGATGGTAAGCTCCATTTTCATCTCACAAGCAAGGCTGGCGGTCTTTACCACTACAGCGAGCAATCCGAAACAAGAGAGAATCTATTATGATCCAAAGCGACACACATCGTTAGCAGAGATATGAGCCGCCTCCTGCAGTTGGCTGTACCCTGTGATCTTCATGGCATCTGGAAGCATCCGTTCCACATCTGGAATGTCTCCTCCTCGTATGCACACAGAGTGGATACTGGATTCCTTCCGTTCCTTGGCAGCCATACCCATAAGGGGCCTCATTATGCGTCTACTGTTGGAGCTCACAGCTACCAGTAATCCCATCCTCTGTGACTGCCCAGATCTTGTTGGTCAAGAGGCTTCCCCAGGTATAGAACAAGCTACTGCATGTTGCTCAGGATGTTTTTCGGACACGACAGTACCACGTGATGTGGTGAGGCCCTTCGATTGGCCCATCGAAATGTCTATGACCCTCCCCCCCCCCCCCCTCCTGTGATGCCTAACAGCCTAAAACTTGGAGTTCCACGCGAAGGGTCACCAACTCAGCTCACATCTGAATAAAGCAATAATAGTCCCCATCCATGCTAAAGACGACGGAAGAAATGTGCTCTGGGCAGTTATTAAAACGCGGAACTGTGCCTGATAGCCAGCCGTTGTGGCCGAGCGGTTCTAGGCGCTTCAGTCTGGAACCGCGCGACCGCTACGTTCGCAGGTTCGAATCCTGTCTCGGGCATGGATGTGTGTGATGTCCTTAGGTTGGTTAGGTTTAAGTAGTTCTAAGTTCTAGGGGAGTGATGACCTCAGAAGTTAAGTCCCATACTGCTCAGAGCCATTTTTTGTGCCTGATAAATAAACAAACACGAATAAAATTTAAGATGTTAAAGTAAAGAGCTCACAGGAAACTCAAAATAAGGCACTTCTTTCTAGAAGCTGTGTGAACACAAACGGAGCAGTGTGCTTCTGCGCGCTGCTGCAGGGACGGAAGCTACCAATCAACTGAAAGAGCTATCAACTGCAAGTTAGGAACAGACAACTAAAAAGTGTTACTCCACTAATTACATTGGCCTTAACAAATGGAAGTCACTTTTCTGCATATGTGCGCGTTACTTACAACGATGCTGGGAGCTCAAATGCGCATCTTTTTCCATAATTTATACAACTAATCAGAAAGAGTGTCGCCTACCACAGTCTATCTTGTTCAGTGGGTTATGCATATTGCTCTGTAGTTTCCCGAAGTACTAAGATTGAGAAACGAGATAAAAATATGTCTACGAGATAAAATAATGTCACATAGTGATTTATAGTCTACTGCATTGTCCTAGGTTGTTGTCTACGGTGTGTTTCCGCGATGTTGATACGAACTTCAGAGATAACACGGAAGGCAAGTGTATGATTTTGAGATAAGGAAACGACTGAGCCAAAAGTTATGAAGCCAAACCTGTTGTCGTATAACTCTGTCAGGGGGCTAGGAGATCAGTAATTGTTGTTCGTACGCTACAATAAAAGGAATTATTGTGAACGTTATTGCTAGCAATTTAGGTTAGTAGAAGAAACACACCAAAGACTACAAATGGCGCGAAATGTACACTGGAATTCTCAGTCGTCTCAGGAGACGAGGTACTGGCAGAATTGAAGCTATATGGACGGGTCGTCAGTGGTGCTTGGGTAGCTCAGATGGTAGAGCACTTGCCCGCGAAAGGCAAATATCCCGAGTTCGAGTCTCGGACCGGCACACGGTTTTAATCTGCCAGGAAGTTTCATATCAGCGCACACTCCGCTGCAGAGTGAAAATCTCATTATGGTAACTGCAGTAGTCCAGAAATTGTTTCATTACTCATTTCGAGACAGATAAATGAATTAATTGACAACACGACACAGCAGTAACTACATAAGAGTTACTATAATGCTGTACACATTATTATTATTATTATTATTATTATTTTTAGAGTGGTTAGACACAAAGCATTCACAGCCTGAAGTCGTCAAATTTCTGCCAGTTCAGAAACAAGTAGTGCAGCAATTAAGTGATTTACAAACAGTAAGTATAGTGCACACATCTGAACATGTTTGATTTTAAATGGCGTTGCAGTGTGCAGGTCAAGCAAGTGTCTCAATGGAGAGTAATAGGTCAGGGGATGTATGTTTTGTAACAAGTGTCTAGTCTCATGTGGATAGTTAGCTTACTTATCTGGGGAGGAGTTGTGAGTAACACTTGCGATGCACCACGAGTTCTTTCTTCATTCATTTTCACACACACACACACACACACACACACACACACATACACATACATACGCACGCACACAAACTAAAAATCATTCATCTTTCATCATATTAAAAACAAAAGTGTCCCAAGAAATTCTTTCATTCTGCAGTTTAGTTACGTGCTGAAGTTGGTGATTATGTGCGGCAGGGGCGGCAACAGATGGCAGAGGTAAGAGGTAGTAGCTGATGTCTGATGGCACTCAGAGGTAATGGTCTAAGAAAGACTGGGAACCACTGTCTTAGGTAACCTGATGTTTTATGGGATTGGTGGCATAGCCAACCAGTGGACACTGTCATATCTAACCAAAAGAATGCAAAATGTTGTACTTAGTAATTCAGTCAACGTAGTCGGGAGACATTATTTTGATTGGGGAGAAACCACGTATAGGGGTCCCCAAAGCTGAGTCATAGGTTCACTATTTTTTCTTATATATGTAAACGATCTCCCGTCTAATATACAACAAGGAAAATTAGTTATTTTTGCAGATGACACTAGCATTGTACTCAATCCGAGCACACATACAGAAATGTGGTAAACAATATCCTTAAAAGTATCATTGACTGGTTCTATGCGAATTGATCATTCTCGTTTCTAAAAAGACTCAACATATTCAGTTCTGTACAACTAGGGGTACTAAACACTGATAAGCGAACACATGGCGAGGAAATAATTAATAGGGCGGAAACTTCAAAATTCTTAGTTTCTGTATACACTGAAGAACCAAAGAAACTCGTACACCTGCCTAATATCGTGTAGGACCCCGCGAGCACACAGAAGTGTCGCAATACGACGTGGCATGGACTCAACTAATGTTTGAAGTAGTGCTGGAGGGAACTGACACCATCAATCCTGCAGGGCTGTCAATAAATCCGTAAGAGTCGAGGGGGTCGAGATCTCTTCTGAACAGCACGTTGCAAGGCATCCCAGATATGCTGAATAATGTTCTTGTCTAGGGAGTTTGGTGGCCAGCGGAAGTGTTCACACTCAGAAGAGTGTTCCTGCAGCCACTCTGTAGCAATTCTGGACGTGTGGGTGTCGCATTGTCCTGCTGGAATTGTCCAAGTCCGTCAGAACGCACAATGGACATGAATGGATGCAGGTGATCATACAGGATTCTTACGTACGTGTCACCTGTCAGAGTCGCATCTAGACGTATCAGGGCTCACATACCACTCCAACTGCACACGCTCCACACCATTAGAGAGCCTCCACCAGCATGAACAGTCGTATGCTGACATGCAGGGTCCATGGATTCATGAGGTTGTCTCCATACCCGTACACGTCCATCCGCTCGATACAATTTGAAACGAAACTCGTCCGACCAGGCAATATGTGTCCAGTCATCAACAGTCCAGGGTTGGTGTTGACGGGCCCAGGCGAGTCGTAAAGCTTTGTGTCATCCAGGGTACACGAGGGGCTTTGGGCTCCGAAAGCCCATATCGATGGTGTTTAGTTGAATGGTTCGCACGCTGACACTTGTTGATGGCCCAGCATTGAAATCTGCAGCAATTTTCGGAAGGGTTACACTTCTGTCACGTTGAACGATTCTCTTCAGTCGTCGGTGGTCCCGTTCTTGCAGGATATTTTTCCGGCCGCACCGATGCAGGAGATTTGATGTTTTACCCGAATCCTGATATTCACGCTACACACGTGAAATTGTTGTACGAGCAAATCCCCACTTCATCGCTATTTCGGAGATTCCGTGTCCAACCGGTCGTGCACCGACTATAATGCCACGTTCAAACTCAATTAATTCTTGATAACCTGCCATTGTAGCTGCAGTAACAGATCTAAGAACTGCGCCAGACACTTGTTGCCTATGTGCTTCAGTCTGGAACCGCGCGACCGCTACGGTCGCAGGTTCAAATCCTGCCTCGGGCATGGATGTGTGTGATGTCCTTAGGTTGGTTAGGTTTAAGTAGTTCTAAGTTCTAGGGGACTGATGACCTCAGATGTTAAGTCCCATAGTGCTCAGAGCCATTTGAACTTGTTGCCTTATATAGGCGTTACCGACTGCAGCGCCGTAATCTGCCTGTTTATGTGTATCTGTATTTGAATCCGCAGTCCTATACCAGTTGCTTTGGCGCTTCAGTTTAAATGATCAGCATGTAGCCATATTTACAAATTGCGAAGGGAGTTTACCAAGTAATTCAGCACATTATTTTCGGCCATTTTCGGTTGCGAAAACGTGGAATTTGTTGTCGTGCATCAAGGACTATTCCCGTTTCAGGCCCTATAGTTTCATGAAGTTCCGATATGTGGCGGCGCTAGACTTAGCTTTCAAATTGGCGTCTGTAACGAAGGTGCGTTCCAATTAGTAAAGTATCATTGAGTTCGTTTTGGCGGAAAACCAGAGAATCGCAAATATTCATAGCCACTTACAGAATGTCTAGGGAGACCTATAAGTGAACAAAAGCACGGTAAGCCGTTGGGCCAAGCGTCTGTCATTATCGCAAGGAGGTAGCATAAACCTATCCGGTACGCCGCGTGCCAGCCGGCCGCACACAGCTGTCACTCCTGGATTGTTGCGTGCGTAGACTCTTATTCGAAGTGCTCGACGGATCACAATCAAACACCTCGCTGCTCAAGTGGGCGTCTCTGTTGGTAGTACTGACACTCGTCCAGCAGTTAGGGTACTCAAAGGTGGGTGCCCGCTGGTGCGTCATCGCCTAAGAGAAGACGATAAAGAGCAACAAAGGAACACCTTTGCAGAGTTGCTTGCGGGCTATGAGGATGATCGTGACTATTTTTGACGAACATCGTGAGAGGCGATGAAACGCGGGTTCATCACTTGGAACCGGAAACAAGACTGCAGTCCATGGAGTGGCGCCACACCACCTCCCCTCCGAAGAAAAAGGTCAGAGCAGCACCCTCAGACGGTAGAGTCATGGTGATGGTGTTCTAGGACTCTGAAAGTTATTCTGTTTGCTGCCCTCCCTCACGATGCAACGGTCAGCTCTGAAGTCTGTTGTGCTACACTCAGGAAATCGAACAAACGACTTCAGCGTGTTCTTCGTCACAAAAAAAGCAAACCAATTTCTTCTTCTGCATGACAACCGAGGCCTCACACCAGTCTGCGCATCCGAGAGGAGGTCACAAAACTCCATTGGACTGTTCTTCGTCATCCACGCTACAGCCCGGATCTCGCACTTTCCAACTTGTCTGTGTGGCCTGATGAATGTTGCACTCCGCGGGAAGCAGTACGCCGATGATGGGGAGGTTACTGCTGCAGCATGACGTCGACCAGTAGAGTGTCACCGCGCGGGAATACAGGCCCTCGCGGTGAGCTGACGTAAGGCAGTCGCACTGAACAGAGATAATTTTGAAAAATACGGTTTTGCGGCCAAAGGAGTGGGGAACAGTATGCTGTATTGAAATCCTGAAAAAGCTAGACTGGTTTCAGAAAAAAATGTGTTGCATTACTGACTGAACGCCCCCCGTAATTTGTGATGTGAATGTAAACTCATTTCACAATATTACGATCTACCGATCCATGGAATATGAAACAAACAAACTGTGTACTTTTTATGTGGCACTGGAAAGAGAGTTTTGAAGAGGACTTCAGTGATACAACATTTGTGAAACTTGATGCAATAATAAGGTGTGTAAGGAGGAGAGGTCCTATAAACGTCTTTCCTGTTGCAAATAAACACGTAACTCTGGTACAGTTCTTGTGTATCTTTGCTATATAGAGATTCTGAACAGACAGTTATTCACGTGGCATGTAATTTGCACTTTCGGTAGCGCAGGCCCCTGATGTGTGCCATTTCGTATCTTCGGGAGTCCTCTTCGTTTCGCCTCGTTGTACGCCTTTGTGTTCCTTCCATCCCCTACCGCCTACAGCCTCTCCCTAGGCTCTTGCCAATACTTATCCCACACCCTTTCTCGTGCCACTTCCTGTGTATCTAAATCCCACGGCTAGCAACTGTTAGCAGGAGGCCACAGCACTACCATCCTTACAGGGTTCGAGACCGACGAACATCTCATCGAGCTTAAGACCGTCGTTTTTATTCCTATTAACGTATATTATGTAGATTTCATTTAATTCAGTCGAAAGAAGAAGAGCGCTGATATCGCCGCTTTCTGCCCCCTAACGCCCGTCCGGTCTCGGGGAGAGAAAAAAAAAGGAAGTTAGTTTTCAACATCCCGAACCCGAAAGGGCCAGAAACGTGTGTTGAGGTTCATTCTGCAAGAGGGAATTGAGGACTGGGCTTACCTGAGGACACATCTTGCACTGGTACTTGCGCGGGGGCGGGCCGCCGTTGGTGGCGGGCGCCTGCTTGGAGGCGTTGATGGGCTGCGGCACGACGAGCATGGCCGCCGGCGGCGCGGGGGCGGCGCCGGCGTGCGCGTGCGGGTGCGCGTGCGTGGGCGGAGAGGCGCAGCTGCTGGAGCTGGAGGAGCGCGCCGCCAGCGCGCCGCCCAGCTGCTGCTCCTCGGCGCCGCCGCCTCCGCCTGCGCCGACACACGCGTTACGCTCCACAAAATCTTTTATATTTCTACGTCGATCATTTTCTAAACCTACGGAAAATAAAACAGAATGAAAACTTCAGTGCCTTGTAAATGCCGCAAAATTTCACACAGGATAAGTTCCAGTTGTGTGAGTGCCTGTCCACGTGGAAGGGCTGCAGGGAACATTCCACAGCCTGACCGTACCTGCTATCAACAACAAATCCACAGCCAGAAACAGCAAATCACAGCATGTTGAGTAAGGTAACACGGAAAGACCGACTTTGAGAACTGAGGCACAAACGAGTGAAGGAAACAGCGTTCGACTCATTTACGCGGTAGACAGTACACTATCTGAACAAAAGTATCCGGACACGCTTCGCCTGCATACGGCTTGATCTCTATTGAGGACACTTCCAACAAGGTGTCTCAATGTCTGTCCAGGAATGTGAAACCATTCTTCCTCGAGAGCCGTAACCAGAGAAAGTTGGATGCTGGCGTGTCGAGGGAAGTTGGCGTTCTAACTCATCCCAAACGTGTTCCGCTGGGTTCAGGTTAGGACCCTCGGCTGGGCAGTCCGTCTCAGGAATATTATTGTCCACAAACCGTTGCCTCACAGCTACTGCTTTATGACGTAGTGCATTGTCCTGTTGGTTCAGACAACCGTCGCCTCCGAACTGTTCCTCTACATACTCTGTACATAACGATGCAAAATATGTTAATATCCTTCCGCATTTAGCGTTTTATTAAACGCAGTGAGGGAGTCATACTCTAACCACGAAAAACAACCCCGTACCGTAAGACAACCCCCATCGTAATTCACTGTGCAGCCATTCGCCGAACCCAAATCCTTCCATCGGACTGCTACTAGATATGGCGTGATACATCACTCCAAATGTGTGGCTTACGAAAAGGTGCTCGACCGTGGTATCCCATTCTTTCTAACTCTCTGTGCACAGTTATTGTGCTAGCTTTACTGCTGAGAGCTCTTTGGAACTCACAAGTGATTCCTTCCTCAGAAGCCGCGCGGGGTAGCCGCGCTGTCAGAGGCGCCTTGCCACGGTTCGCGCGGCTCCCCCCCTCCCCCCCCCCCCCCCCCCCCGCCCCGCGACTGCTCCCTCGGGCATGGATCTGTGTGTTGTCCTTAACGTAAATTAGTTAGTTTAAGTAGTGTGTATGCCCAGGGACCGATGACCTCAGCAGTTTCGTCCCATAGGAACTTACCACCACCACGTTCCTCAGAATTCGTGTGAACTTTTATAACAGCCCTACGCAGTGCTCGACGACTCCTGTCAGTCAGTACGTGATGATCATCTGGTCTCGATTTAGCTGTGGTTGTTTTTTTGCATTTCCACTTCGTAGTCACATCAGCAGCAGTCGACTTGGGCTGCTTTTGAAGGGTTGAAATGTCCCTGATGGATTTGTTACTCAGGTGATATCTAGTGACTAGCGCAGGGTGGAAGTCACTGAGCCCTCCTGTCGCTCTGCTGACAACGCGACATCTAGCGGTCAGTTACGCATTATGTAGGGGTGTCTGGATACTTTTGATTAGGTAGCGTACGTTCACAGTGTCGTAATGCTAATTGAAATATCGATAACGCTAAGTGGACACTACGATATTATATCGTGTAGATTATGACGTTGTGACAGTTTTCGGAGATTTTGTTGCTGTTGTAGATCTCAAATCAAGTGCATGATATAAATAATTTTCAAATTTTTTGACGAATTATTTTCAAACGCTGCTCCAATTAACTAATGTAAACCAATTATTATTATTGTTATTACATTAAAACATTTTATATATTTCATTATAAATATAGAACTGTTATTAATATATTAAAGGGTTTTATATTTTGTAGTGACGTTATTATCAAAAATCGTACGCAGTTTAGAAGCGGGAGAGACGGGACCTCAATGTGCGACTGACGACAACATTACTCAGATCATAATACTGTGTATCGTACCTCCAGTCATTTTGGTTTAGCTACATTTCTAAGAATACGCATTTCACCGTATCCCACCTCGACTATACAGTGTGTATCCTAAATAAAGGCAAAGCTCTCTGTGTCAGTTTTTCCCCAAGCGACTCATAATCCGTTCGCGAGGTTGTTCCGCGCCCCTTACAGAGTGTGCGCGTAATAACGTCTCGCTTGTGTAGACAGTAAGCACCAACTCCGTTGCACTCAGATGTATAGCCTGTTCGCACTAGAAGCGGCAGACACGTTCCTAAAAGAGGAAATGTCGTATTTGTCTGACGCTCAGTGAAATCTCCAACAGCTTGCAGCCATTCGTCTCACGCTATGACGTAGTAAGTTGACGTATAGCTTTTACGCTTGAATGCACAGGGTTTAAAATCCCTGTCCGGTCATCCAAATTATATTTTCCGTTGCATTTCTAAATAATGTGTGCTGAGTGCCGCAACGGTTATTTTTAAATAAAAAATACAACAATAGAAATAAAACATTGAGTTTCCATTCTTCCACATTCGGAACTTGTCCTAATTAATGACTTCGTCGTCAGAACGACGTTAAATCCTATTTTTTCTCGTTCCTTGTATCAGTTATGCGACGAAGCATTAATCGAGAAACTTCTTTGAATTAGGTAAATCGTACATTTTCCTCAGTGCTACACAAGCGGCTCATAGTGAAATTGCGTGCTTATGGAATATCGTCTCTGTTATGTGACTGGATTTGTGATTTCCTGTCAGAGAGGTCACAGTTCGTAGTAATTGACGGAAAGTCATCGAGTAAAAGAGAAGTGATTTCTGGCGTTTCCCAAGGTAGTGTTATAGGCCCTTTACTCTTCCTTATCTATATAAACGATTTGAGAGACAATCTGAGCAGCCGTCTTCGGTTGTTTGCAGATGCCGCTGTCGTTTATCGACTAATAAAGTCATCAGAAGATCAAAACAAACTGCAAAACGATTTAGAAGACATATAGTAATGGTGCGAAAAGTGGCAGTTGACCCTAAATAACGAGAAGTCTGAGGTCATCCACATGAGTGCTAAAAGGAACTCGTTAAACTTTGGTTCAGTCCAATCTAAAAGCCGTAAATTCAACTAAATACCTAGGTATTATGAAACTTCCTGGCAGATTAAAACTGTGTGCCGGACCGAGACTCGAACTCGGTGTGGTGTCACCGCCAGACACCACACTTGCTAGGTGGTAGCCTTTAAATCGGCCGCGGTCCGCTAGTATACGACGGACCCGCGTGTCGCCACTGTCAGTGATTGCAGACCGAGCGCCGCCACACAGCAGGTCTAGAGACACTTCCTAGCACTCGCCCCAGTTGTACAGCCGACTTTGCTAGCGATGGTTCACTGACAAATTACGCTCTCATATGCCGAGACGATAGTTAGCATAGCCTTCAGCTACGTCATTTGCTACGACCGAGCATGGCGCCATTATCATTTGCTATTTATCTTGTGATGCATGTACCGTCAGACCGATGTTCACCAATTATGGATTAAAGTTAAGTATTCCAAAAGCTACGACCTTTTTTGCTAAAGTCTAACTTCCTTAAATGTTCCAGACCTCACGCCAGCCTGCGTGAGCTTAACGCGTGCCTTTCGGCTTCCTCCTAGTGGCTTGGCTGTCTTGCCAAGTCACAACACTCGGGACCTTTGCCTTTCGCGGGCAAGTGCTCCACCAACTGAGCTACCCAAGCACGACTCACGCCCCGTATTACAATTACTTAACTTGGAAGGAACACACAGAAAATGTTGTGGGGAAGGCTAACCAAAGACTGCGTTTTATTGACAGGACACTTAGAAAATGTAACAGACCTACTAAGGAGACTGCCTACTCTACGCTTGTCCGTCCTCTTTTAGAATACTGCTGGGCGGTGTGGGATCCTTACCAGATAGGACTGACGGAGTTCATCGAAAAAGTTCAAAGAAAGGCTGCACGTTTTGTATTATCGCGAAACATGGGAGAGAGTGTCACAGAAATGATACAGGATTTGGGCTGGAAATCATTAAAAGAAAGGCGTTTTTCGTTGCGACGGAATCTTCTCAAGAAATTCTAATCACCAGCTTTCTCCTCCGAATGCTAAAATATTTTGTTGACACCGACCTACATAGGGAGGAACGATCACCACAATAAAATAAGGGAAATCAGAGCTCGTACGGAAAGATATAGGTGTTCATTCTTTCCGCGCGCTATACGAGATTGGAATAATAGAGAATTGTGAAGGTGGTTCGATGAACCCTCTGCCAGGCACTTAAATGTGATTTGCAGAGTATCCATGTAGATGTAGATGAATTTCAGTAATCGTTATGTAGTAACAAACTGTGGGTACTGTGGTGCTACATTTTGAAGAAGCCGTTGTAGGCGTTCGTGAACGCTAATTTGGTTAACCAGGTACAAAGACGTGTTCAAGTGACAGCACAGCAACGTCACAAAAGGAAATTACACCGACAACGTTAGAGAGCTATACGAGCTATCGCGCTGTAATTTAATGTGGTTACTTTAACGCCGCGCTTGACTTCAGGTAGAATATAAGGGCCAGTCAAAAAGTTTCTGTTGGAAAGCCCGCAGTCCACAATCGGAAGGTCAGTCCGGCAAAGTCACTGTGAGCAATGAGGCACTCATCCCATAGACACACCAGGTTGAAGATATCCGTTTCGTAAAACACTGTGTGCTACTGCGTGTAGAAGTCCGTAACTGCCTGCTGCACTTCCTCATCCGACAGGTATTGTCGACCCTTCGAGGCCTTTTTTTAAGGAACCGAAGGCGTGATAATCGCACGGGGAGAGATCAGGACTATAGGCCGGGTGCTGGAGTGTGTCCCACTCGAGTAGGTGTAACTTATGCGTTACGACATTTGTGATTTGAGGACGTGCGTTGCCACTAAGCAGCAGCACGGAACTTGGCGCATTATTCCATAACAATCGTTTTCTACAGACATGCTGCCCCCATTTCCAAAACTTAAAGGAATACACTCTCAGACGGCGTTGCGTTGTGCTGAGTCTCCTACAGGGAGCTAATCGGAATGGTTTCGCATGTTTCAAAAAATGGTTCAAATGGCTCTGAGCACTATGGGACTTAACATCTATGGTCATCAGTCCCCCAGAACTTAGAACTACTTAAACCGAACTAACCTAAGGACAGCACACAACACCCATCCATCACGATGGCAGAGAAAATCCCTGACCCCGCCGGGAATCGAACCCGGGAACCCGGGCGTGGGAAGCGAGAACGCTACCGCACGACCACGAGATCGCATGTTTCAAATTTTAATCCGTGCCTCTATAGATACGACTAAAACTCATGACCGCTACGAAGAAATTCAGATACATCATTAACGTTGACAGGTTGTGGTCCTGAAGCGGAGATAAAATTGTAGCAATGCTACAAATCACAAACCGTTGAGGTGGCTGACCTCTGTGATAGCTGCTGCGTTCGAATTTCAGTCAGCCTTTCTCTTTACCTGTTTCTTGGTTTCCTTGGCTCACGCCAAAAGAGAGTTGAAATGATTTCGCCAATAAACACACTCTCTATACTATCTCTCAGGCCTGTCGAAACTAAGCTGATTTTTCATATTTAATGAAGTCGCTGTAGGCAGAACTACATACGAGGGTTGCTCAGAAAGTAATGCATCGCATTTTTTTTCTTCAAAAATTTCTTATTGAACGTAATGAGAATTAGACACACGAAAGAATGGTGTTTTATCGACACACCCTATTTTTCCACGTAATTTCCCTCCCGCTCTATGGCCTTTCTCCAGCACGAAACTAGGGCGTGTATGCTCCGTCGGTACCAATCCTTGTCCTGGTGGTTGGAGCCAGTGCTTCACTGTGTGAATCGCCTCCTCATGATCTTCAAAATGCCTCCCACGAATGGCACCCTTTAATGGCCCAAACAAGTGGAAGTCCGAAGGGGCTAGGTGAGGGCTGTAGGTTGACTGGGGTAACACTGTCCAACCCTGTTTTGCAGAGTGTTCAGCAGTCCTCAGACTGGTGTGGAGCCGAGCGTTATCGCGTTGCAGCAAAACATCTACTGGGTTGCTGTGGCGCCGAAGTCGTCGGAAGCGCGTTTTGAGTTTTGTTAATGTGTTGACATATGTTTCTGAATTAATGGCACCGTCTCTTGGCATAACATCAATGAGAATCACAACTTCACAGTCCCAGAACACGGTGATCACGACCTTGTATTTTATCGTATTGTATTTTATGGAACGGGGGACCTAGAAAAGACGGAGATTCTTCGTCCCCGCCATAGCCCTCAGTGGTTCACAACCCCACAACAGGCTACAGCAGTCCACTCACCCCACCGCCGCCCCATACCGAACCCAGGGTTATTGTGTGGTTCGGCCCCCAGTGTCAGAGGCGACACGATCACCCGAGAGATTTCGAAAGACTTGCTACCTGACTTTTAGGCACATGTAACAATGTGTTTCACATAGCCCAGGAGGAACCGTTCTTTAAATTACAGCTAACGCTAGCTATGGACACCGTTAACTAATAAATATTTAAAAAAAAATGAACAACGATAGAATAGCGATAGTGTCTAAAGCTGCCTGAACATGCACGGGTATAGCGGACAGACTTTCAGCCATGTCTTACGGTGGTGCCACCGCATGTATGAACAAGCTCCTCGTGGAAGCACGCACAAATACCCTTCGCCTTCATACAGTCCAAGCATACTTCCAAAAGCATTAGCTTGTGGTTAGGATATGTGGTGATGAGGCGAAGTCGATTTGCTAAGTTTGGTCAGATTTGCGTTGTGGAGCAAAATGAAAAAAAAGAGGAAATGTGGTATTTGGGGTAATAAAATGAAAAACTTATTCTCACATTTTATTACTGTAAGCTGAAGATATATCCACTTGATCGATACAATTATTTCCGATTAAATGGAGAAACGTATACGAACTTCCTATTACTCGCATCTCTTCCTGTCAAGGGTGAATACCTACCTTAGTTTGTATTACCTTTGAAGATGGCAGGGGTGAAATAGAGGGAGCGAAAGGCTATTTACAATTTGTACAGAAACCAGAAGGCAGTTATAAAAGTCGAGGGGCACGAAAGGGAATCAGTGGTTGGGAAGGGAGCAAGACAGGGTTGTAGCATAACCCCGATGTTCTTCAATCTGTATATTGAGCAAGCAATAGACGGAACCAAATAAAAATTTGGAGTAGGAATTAAAATCGAAAGAGAAGAAATAAAAACATTGACGTTTGCCGATGACATTGTAAATCTGTCACAGACAGCAAAGGTTTTGGAAGAACAGTTGAACGGAATGGCTAGTGCCTTGAAAGGAGGATATATGATGAACATCAACAAAAGAAAAACGTGGATAACGGAACGTAGTCGAATTAAATCAGGTGATGCTGAGGAATTAGATTAGGAAATGAGACACCGAAAGTAGTAGATGAGTTTTGCTATTTGGGCAGAAAAATAACTGAGGATGATTGAAGTAGAGAGGATATAAAATGTAGGCTGGTAGTGGCAAAGAAAACGTTTTTGAAGAAGAGAAATTTGCTAACATGAAGTATAGATTTGGGTGTCAGGAAGTTTTTTCTGAAAAAAGGGGTAAAAATCGTAGAGGTAGATGAAAAGATGAATACACTAAGCAGGTTGCAGTATTTACTCGGAGATCAAGAAGCTGGCACAGAATAGAATAGCATGGAGAGCTGCATCAACCAAGTCTTTGGACTGAAGACCATAACAAAAACCTCCTGTAG
The DNA here is from genome assembly GCF_023864275.1 of Schistocerca cancellata. NCBI lineage: Eukaryota > Metazoa > Arthropoda > Insecta > Orthoptera > Acrididae > Schistocerca > Schistocerca cancellata. Next base: position 752,429,438 of record NC_064629.1, on the reverse strand, counting down.
TTGGATAAGAGAGAATTTACCTTTTTAATAACGGCAAGTCTCTCTATGACATCGTCAGTTACTTTATATTTGATAAAAGTAAAATATATGTGATATTCGTCGTTGCGTTACCGTGACAGACTTACGGTTTAATACAATTGACACAAAACTAGCTTTCGTATGCTTGAATAATATTTTACAACCTTTTGCAATTGCTTTTCTATCTGGTAATCGAAATAATGCCTCTACGAAGATTTCCTCACAATTGACGTTTGCTTGTAAAAGCTTCCGCATTATCGGTACATACTCTCAAGCATATATATAGGGTGGGCTACAAGTTAATGTTATTGTATTAAAAGTAGAAGCAACGTGAAAGGCGAACAGGAACATAAAACGACTCCCTGGCTCAAATAGAAATTGCATCTAATAGAAAAAGATTCACTCAAGTATGGAATATCAGAGAAACGAATGTTCTTACATATCTGAAACTCTCTTTTTATGCTGACCATAATTCTCGGGGCAGAGTTGGATTCGCTGCCATGTGTGTCTGCTTTGCCGATACAACATTTTGAGAGTGATAATTGTCAGGATACGGATAAACTCTTCTTTCTGCCCTTCAACGGGAGTCATACGAGTTGCAGAAATCTTTTCCTATAAGAAGGACCACAGTCATTGATGGCACGATGTTGTGACTGGCCTTCTGGTTGCTGAACCAGTCTCGAACAGGAGTCCAGTAGTATCCAGGGATACCATGTTGTTGCATAACAACATCGTTCAGCAGCCCAGCGTAACAGCCAATGAGGTAACATCTGGAGTTATGATGCCCCTGTCACAGATCCATCCAAGAAATACGACCCAATGATATGGTCACAGCATAAGATAAGGAGGGTGTTGAATAGTTTCTTCATGAAATTGGTTATCTTTCGACCAGATATTAACATTTAGAGACCGGGAGCTAAGACACACAGCACATTCATCTGTCATCATAACCTTACGGCGAGCCGGTGATGTTGGAAAAGCTTGCAAGTAACTGTTAGGCGCGAATCATGTTGCGTATTCATATTATGACCACTTAATTCGTTGATGCTGCCGCGTCGAAATGGATGTCAACCTTCATTCTTCATCCAACAATGTATTAACGTTTTGGGAATGTTCATCTTCGTCGATCGCTTCCTTCTCGATTTTGCTGGCGTACGAAACAATGGCGCATTTACAGCATTCAGTGTCATATTTCTTGCGTCTTCCACAGTATTGTGCATCTATCACAGACCCAGCTGCAAAGGCCTTTCTTTTCAGTTTCCGAATATTAGTCTCCGTTGGGGCTTCTTTCTCGAAGCGATTAAGAAAGTTTACCCTAATTTCACCGCGTGTCTCACCCGTTCGTTGCCTTTCAATGCACGCATATGCTAAGAAGACGTTCTTCAATTGTGAATCTGCTTGTATCCGCCATTATAACAAAAATGTTTACAACAGTATCACCTTGGCAGCAAAACAGAACATGATCACGTGCCGTAGCATTCGCCTACATTGTTGTTATTTGAGTGACCTGTACCAGAAGACAGGCATACTCAGGCAGGGAACATTATTTTTAACCTAGAATATCTTTCCCGATTCAGGTAACCGCGAAACTGTGTGTTAAGTTACTTGAACACTTTCCAGTCGTGACGTCTGGTCCACCCTGTACTTGCACATGCTTGCACTACTGAAAATCGATCAAGCGTCAACCAGATTGAACAGACGGAGTGCCTGTGCAAAATACCCTACAGACGTTCATGAATGTTTGCGCAAAGTGCTTGATCATGCATGCTTGTCGAGCTTGCAGTTTGGTATGCGGCCATTTGAACGATGCGACAATTCTCACACGGCCGAGTTATCTTTCAGCCCGTCTTTCAGGGCAGATAGGTGTGCTAGTAATGTGATTCTCTGGCTGGTGCAATTAACGTCCAAGGCAATATGTAACAATGGTTAATCATTTGAATAGCGGCCCCTGAATATTTTTACCGTGAATATCACAACAGCGGGCCTTGCAATGATTGTTTATTTTTTTAGGTGGCTTATTACTTGAGAGTTTTGCGGAAGATCAGCATCCCATTCTACTTGCGTCTACGGGGAAAGAAATTCCGTGAGGGCAACTCCCTATAAATCTTACCCTAGCTATAACGATGGACAGCGTTCACAATTAACACACGAACACTAAGCAAGCATCATATGGCCGAGATTCATGCCAGTTCGCTATATTCACGAACGACGACGAGAGTTTTAAGAAGAGTGGAAATTATTTTGCTCTTTGTGTAGTACACGCTATGCAGATTAACCCTTGGCTTCGCAGGTCACGTTTTTGTCACTCACTGTCCCAGGTGCAGACTAACAGACCGCTATGTTTAAATTGCCATAAAAATTGTATTCACCAATGTCACTGAGACAGTTCAGGTTTTTATGTAAAATTTTACATTAATACCACACAAAAAATATATTCAAATAAATTTCGAAGATTATTTTTACGCAAAAACGCATTTGAGTAGAAAACTGCACAAAATGAACGTAACATAACATGATAATGTTAAAGCTATAAAAACTCAAGTACCCTGCACTCCAAATTTTACTTTTTGCTATATTTTTATTGTTTTCATACATGTAATAACAAAAACATAAGAATCTCCAATGCAACATTAAAAAAATAAAAATTGTACTACTACTTCTTTGGATTTTAGTTTCCGTCTCAGAAATTTTCTTTGCACACTCTGCCAATTTTTGTACATCATTCAAGGCAGATTGCGGTTTAGAATGGCAAACATAACAACTCTTCCTCTTCTTTTTTGGGTCATTGGTGGAGCATGTTTTGCGTTTTTCCAGTCATTCTACGACGACTTCTGCTCCTGGTTCTGCTACGAAAGGGCACGAAGTTGACAACGTATGTGAGAGTAGTTGACTCGCTTTTCCATTTGTGGTGTCACCAATGTGTATGCAAGCTTCTTCAAAAACTTAAAGCGGTTGATTTGGGTAGTATCTTTATTGGTGTCGTGAAGGACAAAGGCATTTACCCCACTTAGGTCCAAGATGAGGAAAAACGATGCCATTGGCCATCGTAGGGTACGTAGTGCAGATGAATTCTTGGCACACTTCTCGTCTAGGGCATCTACACCATCTTTAGTGTCATTATGGTATAAAGTTCAAATGGCGCTGAGCACTATGGGACTTAACATCTGTGGTCATCAGTCCCCTAGAACTTAGAACTACTTAAACCTACCTAACCTAAGGACACCACACACATCCATGCCCGAGGCAGGATTCGAACCTGCGACCGTAGCAGTCGCGCGGTTCCGGACTGAGCGCCTAGAACCGCTAGACTACCGCGGCCGGCTATGGTATGAAGTATTATGTATGGTTTCCTCTATCACCATCTTTACATTCATCATAGTGCACAGATGATATTAGAGACACTACCCTACTCTTTTTCTGCATAAATGAAACTAGACTTAGATCATGCATGAATGCATACATTGAAGAACTGATTTCCTTGCTTCTCACAGGTAAGAATTCTTCTGGTATTTCTCTTTTATTTTTTTTTTTTTCGATGTTCAAATAGCTCTGAGCACTATGGGACTCAACATCTGAAGTCATAGTCCCCTAGAACTCAGAACTACTTAAACCTAACTAACCTAAGGACATCACACACATCCATGCCCGAGGCAGGATTCGACCCTGCGACCGTAGCGGTCGCGCGGTTACAGACTGAAGCGCCTAGAATCGCTCTGTCACAGCGGCCGGCTTTTCAATGTTCCCACGTAAATTAGTCCTCTCGATCTGAGACATGTTGCTAACTCGATTGAGCTAAACCATATATCTGCAGTAATGTTGCGGTTAGTCTGTTCAGTTGGGTTAGCTAATATAATCACAGTCTGAGTTGCTTTATGGAACTTTTTTTTCTACTGAGCTTAGATTTTTTCAATTGGAATCCGTTCCTGTGTAAACATATGCACAGATAACCAATGCGAGCATCAGTAAGGCACATGACTTTCGAGGCATGCTTGCACGGTTTGTTCGGCAGGTACATTTTGAATCTGCATTTGCCACGAAATGATACCAGCATTTCATCGATGTATGTGCATTCTCCAACGTTGTACAACATTTGACAGCCGTCAATAAATTGTGTAAAAATTTCTGACACTGAGCCAAAGGATCCTTTTGCTTGCATTCAGTATGGATTGCAGGGTCATCGAACCTCAAGCATGTTAGGAGTACACCAAAGTGGTTTCTGGATATAACGCACCTAAATATATCATGTCCAATACTATCTGTGGCATACAATGATTCGTAATCTTATCTGCTGAATTTGAAAATAGTCGAATAAAACATTAAATCGAAAAATGCTTTTAGTTCACATAAATCGGCTTCATACCAAACATTTGTATCATTTTCAGGCTTTTCTTTATTTTTACGCTAGTCTATTTCAGTAGAATACTCGAAATATCGTCAGTCATAAGCAAATTCGAAATAGCAAGAGGATCTAGTTTATTACCTACTTGAGCAGGTGGCTGCACTGTCAGCAAACGAATGATGTTGTGCTGCTGAACACCAGATCGCTCGAGAAAAGGCTTTCACGACGAGCGATACTGGTTTAGACCAAATACGAGGTCCATTCAAGTTCCAAGGCCTCCGATATTTTTTCTAATTAACTACTCACCCGAAATCGATGAAACTGGCGTTACTTCTCGACGTAATCGCCCTGCCACCATGCCTTATTACAGAAGATATCGTCGACGCTCAAGACAGACAGTATATAAAACAATTGAAGACGTGGAAATGACAACTTCTGCTGCAGACAAGAAAAAGAATACTATAAAGTCTGTCGCAGCACACTCTCTACTGGATGGACCAGCAGTCTTCTGTGGATGCCGACTCAACTTCAGCATTGATATCAACGATTCCTTCACACATGGCAACGGGTGGTTAACTGTTGCTATAGTACGAGGTGGATCTGGAGTTCCAAATGTATCCGGCCTGGAGAGCTTTGTGGACCGTGATGTCATCGCATATAGAACTTACCATGTTACTGAGAACGCTAATAAAGACTTTGGCAAATCTACCTATATGTCACTCTCTCCCTTTACTTTATATACTCGTAATAGACGTAAGCTATCATCTAATGAAACTGTATTTATTTGGATCAAATGTGCTGCTGAACACCAGATCGCTCGAGAAAAGGCTTTCACGACGAGCGATACTGGTTTAGACCAAATACGAGGTCCATTCAAGTTCCAAGGCCTCCGATATTTTTTCTAATTAACTACTCACCCGAAATCGATGAAACTGGCGTTACTTCTCGACGTAATCGCCCTGCAGACGTACACATTTTTCACAACGCTGACACCATGATTCCATGGCAGCGGCGAAGGCTTCTTTAGGAGTCTGTTTTGACCACTGGAACATCGCTGAGGCAATAGCAGCACGGCTGGTGAATGTGCGGCCACGGAGAGTGTCTTTCATTGTTGGAAAAAGCCAAAAGTCACTAGGAGCCAGGTCAGGTGACTAGGGAGCATGAGGAATCACTTCAAAGTTGTTATCACGAAGAAACTGTTGCGTAACGTTAGCTCGATGTGCGGGTGCGTTGTCTCGGTGAAACAGCACACGCGCAGCCCTTCCTGGACGTTTTTGTTGCAGTGCAGGAAGGAGTTTGTTCTTCAAAACATTTTCGTAGGATGCACCTGTTACCGTAGTGCCCTTTGGAACGCAATGGGTAGGGATTACGCCCTCGCTGTCCCAGAACATGGACACCATCGATTTTTCAGCACTGGCGGTTACCCGAAATTTTTTTGGTGGCGGTGAATCTGTGTGCTTCCATTGAGCTGACTGGCGCTTTGTTTCTGGATTGAAAAATGGCATCCACGTCTCATCCATTGTCACAACCGACGAAAAGAAAGTCCCATTCATACTGTCGTTGCGCGTCAACATTGCTTGGCAACATGCCACACGGGCAGCCATGTGGTCGTCCGTCAACATTCGTGGCACCCACCTGGATGACACTTTTCGCATTTTCAGGTCGTCATGCAGGATTGTGTGCACAGAGCCCACAGAAATGCCAACTCTGGAAGCGATCTGTTCAACAGTCATTCGGCGATCCCCCAAAACAATTCTCTCCACTTTCTCGATCATGTCGTCAGACCGGCTTGTGCGAGCCCGAGGTTGTTTCAGTTTGTTGTCACACGATGTTCTGCCTTCATTAAACTGTTGCACCCACGAACGCACTTTCGACACATCCATAACTCCATCACCACATGTCTCCTTCAACTGTCGATGAATTTCAATTGGTTTCACACCACGCAAATTCAGAAAACGAATGATTGCACGCTGTTCAAGTAAGGAAAACGTCGCCATTTTAAGTATTTAAAACAGTTCTCATTCTCGCCGCTGGCGGTAAAATTCCATCTGCCGTACGGTGCTGCCATCTCTGGGACGTATTGACAATGAACGCGGCCTTATTTTAAAACAATACGCATGTTTCTATCTCTTTCCAGTCCGGAGAAAGAAAATTGGAGGCCTTAGAACTTGAATGCACCTCGTATATTTCTAGCAGAACGTTTAGCTACAAGTTCAGTCTCTTTCCTTATGTCCTCATCAGCCTGATCACTTGTTTCATTCAAGGGATTCACAGGTGGTAAAACAAATTCATCTTCACTTTCACACTGTTCCGATTCTGAATTATGTTCACTTTCAATTTCGCTGTTACTATCTGATCCAACACTTCCTAAACTGTCCTCAAACCATCTTACAACCGTACCCTTGAAGTCAGGGTCTGTAACACGAACAGCAGACGAAGACCTGGCTACTGAATCCATGAAGCAAAGATCCAGAGACCGCTAGCATAAAAGAAGCAGTAATAGCATCGATCGACATCATGTTCAAGTGGCTACTGAAAAAGGAAACCGCGGCAGAAAAGAACAACCAGACAACGCTGTAATCCCCTACCTCACCTCTATCCATTAGCAACAGAGTAACAATAAATGTTAGTGGTCTCTGAGACCGCGCATAGGACGTTAAGGGATAAAACAGAGTGGGGGACGTGTGCTACTGAGTACCCCGGTCCCGCTTTCCGCTACACGTTGTGCTACACTACAGCTCTTCGAACGGTACGAGGTTTCAACTTGAAATAAGAAAAGCCAGTGGCAAGTTAAAGATTTGAGTCGGTCAATACGTTGCGTTCACTGCTCGTGAAAACAGCTATCCCAATTAGGCGCATAGTTTTCCTCTGCCACATGCAGTAAAAGATAAGAAGGTCTCGGGCGTGAACTTGCTTGCTCAGTACCTACGTGAACCATAATTGTAACAAAAAGGGTTAACCTAATTTAGGATGGGTGAAATGAGTTCAAAAATGGTTCAAATGGCTCTGAGCACTATGGGACTTAACGTCTGAGGTCATCAGTTCCCTAGAACCTAGAACTACTTAAACCTAACTAACCTAAGGACATCACACACATCCATGCCCGAGGCAGGATTCGAACTTGCAACCGTAGCGGTCGCGCGGTTACAGACTGTAGCGCCTAGAACCGCTCGGCCACCTAGGCCGGCGGTGAAATGAGTCACTCCATATTTAAGTGATGCACTATTAGTCCGGTAATGAACAAAACTAACACACAATAAATTCAACAAATGTTTGATTTTATTGTGAAAGAAAAAAGTAGTTCGTGATAAGAATACGCTTCTATCTGGGTCTGAAAAACAGAGGACATACACTCAACGTGCAACTGCTCTCTGTCTGGCATTGACTGAATGGATGAATAAATTGTTGGTGGAGAAAAATAGTTTCATATCTACCTTCTTAGTTAAACTGTCAGTTTTTTTTTTTTGGGGGGGGGGACATCGTACACATGGAACAACGAGTTCAAACATCCACTAATTCATTACACAAAATCTAAAAAAGAAAATAGTGGCATAAATTATGTGCGTTATAGATGCAGTCCTGCACACTATATTGTCGAAACAGCACGCGTTTCATGGATGCATTTTGTCTGTATGAGGAAAAAGTGAAACTCGCGGTGTAAGGGAGTCGAAATTCCTTGATACGTCGCAGGGCTCGACACTCATCAAGCATGGCTGACCAGTGACGTTACTTTGACTCGCGCGTCGCGAAGAGCAAGCAGTACGCGATAAATTACGATCTAGATGCAACAACAAGTTATTAGGCAATTTCAAGAAAAAAACACAGAAATAAATAGCATTCAGTCCTAATACAGCACGAACACCTGTTGTATTTGAACAGTTTTTCAATAAGAGTTCTCGTACTGAATTATGATCACAATCGCCAGAATAAATTACGCGCTAAGATTCGTCGTGGCGCTAGTACCATTAGAGATCGCGACCCAAAACTCCGGCCGAGCCCGAAATTTCCCCAGCTGTGACGTAAACTCCTCGAGCTCTTCCACGTGTGCTCAAACAATCAACAGCCCGAAACATTTCGACAAATCGCCAAAAGCTAACCATATGGTCACCTCTGGACAACAATTAAATGACATACGTGTGAATTTAAAAATTTACGCACGAAAATTCTGTCGCAGTTTTTGAAAGCATCTAATGACACGATAAACGCAATAAACGGAGTTCTTAGTTCGGCAGGAAAAAGGTCTAAACTAATTTACAAAATTAAGTCTATTTCTAACAGTCTGAAGAAAACATGGCTTCTGGAATCGATACTGAATTAACATCTTTGCAATAGCTTTGTTAGCTGTTACATCTGTGACATGTTTTCCGTAAGTTTCAGCCATTAACGGAAGAATGTTAACACGTTTTACTTATAACATTTTATTGGAGTGAAAATTCACGTCATTGCAGCTGTGTATTCGCAGTAAGTGTATTTTCAAATCTACATTAAAATATTTTCAAGAGTACGTTTTAAATTGATGAAAGAAACAAGAAAAATGTACTGATTTAAGATCGGACATTAAACTCCAAATCTTTCCTCATCGAACCGAAATGGGAACTTTATCTGTTTTTTCCTTCTGATTTTTAGGATAATAAACTCATTTAGTGGCTGTATAATAGGTTACATAACCTACATAAACTTCACTAAAAGTTGCTTGCATTTAAAAGGAATGGTTCCACGTATCTATTGAGTGCACATTGGTTTTACAGTATTTTTTTTCATTTTCCGAGCGGTAAACATATTAATTGCTATCAACATAATGGTAAGAAGACGAAAAAGAATTCATTTTCCTATTTGGTGCATTGACTATAAACGATTAGACACTCGCATAATATAAGGACATGAATTTTGCACCCTAGGCGAATTTAGAATTTATTTGTGTGTGTATGTAGCCAATTTAAACGAATGTTGGTGTATTAAGTAACAATATATTTAAGCCCCTCATGTAAAGGGTCAACATATGGTAGTATTTCATTGACAAAATATGTCATTTTTTAGGATTCTGTGCCTCTGTCGTTCAAAACGGAACCCTTGTAGAATCACTTTGTAGTCTGTCTCTTAGGAATCGGTAGATGCATCAAGCTGAATGTCAAATACTAGGGTCTACGGTCCCTTAGCGGTGTAAAAAATTAAGTCAATGTAATCAAAAGATACGGCCATTTGTGTTTCATATTTTGATACTCGCAAACTTACTTATCAGGACCTATAAATGAACTGTCTAAATACATAATGTAATTGGTGCGGAACCGTCAGATCTCGAGTCCTACTTGCAACTGTCTGGTTTCTTCTAAACCAACTGACACGTTTCACTATATAGTCAGACGTCATGAGCAAGTGCGTCGGCATTCGTACTCTTCGAAAATACTGCGGTACTGTTTGGACATAAAACTACAACAAGTTTACAAATCGATGTGTTCAGAATCTAAAATCGGTAGCTGAGGTCTCGAAACACTTCTCAGAAACTAGTCCGACCAGTTCTAGTAAATCACTTCGCATATAACACGACAGTGCGACCATTTCTTGGATACTGTTCCAGTGTATTACAGCAGACATGGAAGGTGTAGGGAGATGCGCTGTCAAGATTGTAACAGGTCAGTAAATCCCACACAACATTGTTACAGAAATGCTCTGTTTGTCTTACGTGGAAACCTGTAGTGTAAAATTAGAGAAGACTTCTGTGAAGATTACGCGACAATTCTACTTTCACTATCATATATCTCGCATAGCGATGATGGGAACAAATCGAGAGCGGAGTATGCGTGTAGATGTAGATGCCACTGCCGTTTGTCACTGAGACACTTGTGTGTGAAACAGAATAGATAGTGTGTTCACACAAGAAGGTGTCGCAACGGTGAACCAAGTAAATTGCGACATAACAGGGCATAAATTTGCGTATTTGATAATTGCACTACAAATGACATTCGTGTCCCGGGACGCTCGAGGAATAAACGACACAGACAGCTGTTAGCGTCATTGTTGCAAAGCCATCACTGTGAAGTAGAATCGGAGAGCTAACATTCGATTTATGCAGGCCTCCAGCAAAACGTGGCAAGGAAATCCTTTACACCTGTTTCCTGCCGCACTTAACGGAGGCCTAACAACTTGTATGGCGAACGGGAAAACTGCTTCGCTAATCCACACAGATCCATAACTTTGTTTCAAGGAGCGAAGACATCCGCCTACAGAGACCAATAAATATGTATGAGCCATTCGGTAAGGAGAACCCATCGAATATAGCTTCCGCCCCTCACGAACGTAGCCTTACTGTAGCCGGAAAACGTAATGGCACTGAAATTCAACAGGTAGCAACTAAATAAATCGCACCCCGGCAAGAAAAGAGACACTTGTCGACAAACGGCAATTTTTAATTTGTCACTGAAAAATACGTGCGAAGTGCCACAACTTGCACGAAAAAAATATAATCGAATTTACTGCCAACAATACATATTTGAAATTTAAAAGAAGCTTATACTGTTTTAGTATAAGTTTCGTAGAATTCATTTTTAAAGTCGAGTTTTCTGAAGTACTGTGTTGTTGAGCTGTGTCACTATTCTTGCTGGCGTGCGAAATGTCAGTAACCTCTGTTAAAAGTTCTAGCTTCTCTCAGTTCGATAATAATTCTTTTTTAATTGTAATCGGAACTGTAAGTAGCGTCATGTTACTCGCATAGCAAAAGTATTGCGAATTGTTGAACAGTGTTCGACTGGGAAACCGGCTATCGTACGTCTACGTTTGTTTGGTTCTACTATCGGTTAAATTTTCTTTTATTGTATGGTTCCATTTCAAACTATAACATGTGTTTCACTGAATGTGAAGTCAATATGACTTGTAAGTTCAGGAAGACGGAAAATGTTGTCAGATTGTAGTTTCTTCGAATTTTAAGGACGGTTCAGATAAGAATTATACTCGTACTGGTACATGAGGCTCCCTTTGCACAGTCACTTTGGCAAACTGGTCGTGGGATTAGCAAGGCGAATGAGTCGCATTTGTCACTTCGTACACTGTTCTCGCAAGACATCATCATGCGTCAAAAGCAGTGTACCCGCCTGTTCCGCGACCTATAGCAGCGATATGGCGCATTTGACGACATTTCTCACTAGCAAACTCAACAGCGCTCATTCATCACGTGATCCCATTTGCAGTAGGCAGTGTTGGTGGGCTGGTAGGCTGCTACCGCCAAGGCAGATTGCACTGCGTTTGTTCGTTAGCAGCTAGTGATTGATGCTTCACGTGCCTCCTGCATCTTTTTACATTTACTACGTGATACAAGCCGCGCACTCTTGACGCCACAGCGCGACTCCTTTTATACTAATAATCCAAAAGCGTCTCCCAAAAAATTTCATCCGTGCCTATTTTCGTTCGAAAAATGGACGTGAAAGACAATTTCGAAACACACTAGTTACGTATGCAGCAAGTATCTTCACTTAGTACTGTATATCTGTATTGCCAGGTAGGGCAGAGGCTAGAGTTTTGTGTTACAATGCTTGGTTCATAAACTGGATTCCTGGTTTAAATGCATTTTTATTTTTTTGCTAGCTGAGAAACAAGGCGTTACCCGGGTATATATCTATTCAAATCTTGTATTAGTACATCACCTCCTCCTTTCTGTCTCTGTCCATCTCCTCCTCCATCCTCATTCTGTCCATTCCTCCTCCCACCTCTCAGTGTCTGTCTCCTCCTCCTCCTCTTTCTATCCACCTCGTCCTCCTCCCCCTCTCTATCCATGTCCGCCTCCCTCTCTCTGTCAAACTTTTCCTCCCTTTCCCTCTGTCCAACTCTTCCTAATCCCCTCTCGGTCCATCTCTTCATCTCGCCTCTCCGTCCACCTCCGCCTCCCCCTTCTCAGTCCATGACCCCCACCATTGTGGGAGGTTGTTGATTTGTACCCGCACAAAATTTCTTTCCCAATAGTGAGTATGTGTACCAAGTACTTTTGAAATCAATCCAGGGTCCTAAGGAAGAGTTGTTGAACGTAGGCGTACAGTTACGTGACATACAGGATGATTCCATGGTGATATTACAAAACTTTCTGGGATGATGAAGAAGGGTAAATGTATTAATTCAGGGTAAGGGACCCTCGTCCAGAAACGACGTTGTTGTTGGGTTGGGATGTTTGGGAAAAGTGACCAAACAGTGATGTCATCGGATTAGGGAGAGACGGGGAAGGAAGTCGGCCGTGCCCTTTCAAAGGAACCATCCCATCATTTGCCTGGAGCGATTTAGGAAAATCACGGAAAACCTAAATCAGGATGGCCGGACGCGGGATTGAACCGTCGTCCTCTCGAATGCTAGTCCAACGATTGAGTCGAAAGTTATGAGCGAAAATCGTTCTGATATCTCTGATGGTGGAATACATGTACCGTTACTATTGTTGCTGTGATTGTAGCATAGGCAAATTTCGGAGGTTGTTAGTATGGACTAAAACGAGGAAAAAAAGTCTAGTAAACATGAGCTCTAAAATGCATACTTTAAGAGCTATGAGCACTTGTTCATCTTCGCTACTGTGAAACACATCTTCTGCTGAACAAATGTCCACAGCTCATAAGGTATGCGTTTTACAGCCAATGTTTGCAAGACATCTTTTTCTTGTTTTAGTCCATGCCACCACTGCAAATTTAACAATCTTAGCAGCAGCTGTAACAGCACATGTATTCAACTATCAGAGGTGTCATATCGATTTTCGCTTATAACTTTTGATTCATTTGTTTCGAGAACAGGGTGCCTTACCACAAATTATCTGAAAGTTTGTAATATCATTACGGAATCACCCTGTATATGTCACATACATCAGAATGCCCGATTCTCCCTTGTCTTACGCCATTCAGAAAAAACTTTTGACAAGGTGCAGTGCTCATTCTCGGTATCTTGTTGACACAATTGACAGTACAAATATGAGGCGAATTGTACTCTATACGTTTAAGGCTCTTAGGCCGAGCCTACCCAAAAAATTCAAAATAATTCGTCCATATTGAATTTAATCTGATCTGATCACGTACCTTTGTAGATGTTTTCAAATATGTTACGACTGAACTTCGTATATTCACCCGCCGGTATAATGCATCACTCCTCTTGCTTTGTAACCAATAGCAGCTCGGAAGTCTGTGCTTGTTACGACCATACGCAGTAAGCCCGTTTCTTTTACGTGGCGGACTGGAGTTCTACAGCCTGCATACGGGTTCTAAGAGTTAGCGTTTGATTTGTTTCTGTTTTTCGCCAGCAGGTGGATACAAGCCCAACTGTCATTCCCTAACAGATAGCGCTACTTCGCATCGTCTAGCACACGGGCAGATAGCCGGCAAGAATGAGAAAGCATTCACTCTTAATTTAAGGGTTTATTTAAAACACAAAGAACAAGAAGACATTCATAATTTAAAGAAAATAGATGTGAATGCATCATTGGATGTTGTTGCTAGATGACAGAAAATAGCGTACTTGTTTTCATTGTTTCCCAGATTAAAATTTAGTAGCCGTACTTACTTCAAACGTTGGCAGTTCCGTAGCGTGCCTGTAGATTTTCAAATCAACAATACTAGACATGCTTATGGTGAAGCCTCGAACAAAAATTTTGTAGTAACGTAAAAAATAGTGGTAGTCATTAACTGATTAGTGTAGCATATTTCAGTGTGTCCTGTCACGTCAATCTGTCTTGACACTGTGTTGCCGAAACGAAAACTATAAGTTGTCTAATATTTAAATCACTATGTTGTAAAGCGTAGTACTGCTGACTACGGACGCGTTTATTTCATCACAAGACCCACTGAACTTTCTAATTCTTTCTTTGGGAGATAAACTCCTGGTGAAAGAACGAAAGCCGACGCCAAGTCTTTCTATTAAAAAATCTTATGAAAAATTTGTAAGACGTTTCCCGAACAGAATGGTACAATTCAAAACTGAGGTTAAGTGGCAGCATTGTAAGGAACAAACGTTTTTATTTCTATCGTGTACTATTTGGAATGGTAATGACGATTTTAAATGGCGTAAGTGGCGAGTAGGCGAAGAGAGTCTTCAAAATTTCCCCACGAAAGCTAAAAAGCATGAATGTTCCACTTCACATATCACAGCAGCTGTTACATACAATCAGGCAGGTACAGTAAAAATTGACCATGCTGTTTCAGAAGCAGCAGGCTTGGAAGCTTTAAAAGACAACGAGAAGTTTGATCGAAACAGAAGCATATGTAGACACTTATTTCGACAATCTGATTTTTAGCACGACAACTCTTCGAAGTCATGACAAATCTGAGGTGTCAGTAAATAAAGGAAATTATTTAGAACTTCGGCTTTCTTGGCAAAAGAAGAACCGTAAATAAAAGATCATTTATCATCCGATGCAGTATTTAAGGGCACTTCCTCCGACGCACAGAATGATTTAATAGCTTACATTACGGATGTTGTTAAAGAACAAATTTCAAGTGAATTTTAAAAATAGGCCTTTTATAACAGTACAAGCCGACGATACAACGGATGTCTCAACTAGAAGTAAAATGAGTGTAATTTTTCGTTTTGAAAATAGCGAATCAGGAGAAATACAAGAGAGATTCGTAGGGTTTTATGACGTATCTAAAGACCGGCGTGTTTTTTTGCAAGTGCTAAGCAGTTGGAATATTTATAAAAACAAATTAGTGTCGCAAACATACGACGGCTACAGTGCAATGGCACGGAAAAATTATGGGGTCCATTCTATTGTGAAACAAGTGTATTCTCATATTCTCTCTATCCATTGCTATGCATATCAGTTGAACCTAGTCCTCCTCTGTGCTCGTAAAAAAATTACGCAATTAGAAATTTTTGAGGCAAATCTGTCAGGATTTCGCGCATCTTTTAGCCGTTCCAGTAAAATAAGTGAACTTCTCAGGGAAAGGGGATTTAAACTACCAGGTCCGTGTGAAACAAGGTGGAAGTTTCACTCACGCTCTGTACAAATCATTATTCTTCACTATAAAGACCTGAGGGCAGCATTTATTGATGTGATAACCAATGAAGGTTGGGATGATAATTCTTTACATCAAGCAGTTGGGCTAGATAGTATTCGGATGACCAGACTTTTCTTTTTCTACTGCAGCTGTACAGTTCCATTTTCCTGCATACAAGCTTCTTTTTGACATCTTTCAAAGTAAAACTGTGGATATAAGACGCTGTAAGCTTGAAATTGAAAACTGCATTAAAGCTGGTGAAAGACTAATAAGTGAGGAAATTATTCTGAAATGCATAGTGGGTGCTAAAAGCCTTATAAATTTAACAGGAGTATTTGAAATATATTTTAACGAAACAGAAGTAAGTTTTCAGAAATTGAGAAGGGTAGTATTCAAAATAATTGACACAGTAGTAGTAAACATCGAAACTAGATTCCAGAACTTCCATGAAACAGATTCTACAGAACGTGTAAACGAGAAAACGTTCTTAGATTATCGTAGGACAAACAATTTACCTATATCTGAAGTTAAAGAACTATGTAAAGTATATCCTTTATTGACCATGGAAAACTGAAAAGAGAACTTATGTTTATTTACAGCAGTGAGGATAAACTTCTAGAGCCTCAGGGCCTCCTTACCATTATAAACAATGGATTAAAAACATGTTCTCTGAATGTGTGAAATTACTGTCGTTGGTTCTTGCAATTCCAACAACCACTGCGTCTTGCAAAAGAAGCGTGAGTACATCAAAACGCGTTGAAGCCTACCTTCGCACCACAGTGGCAAATGACAGACTGTCAAACTTGGCGATTTTGGCTATAGAAAAGGGAAATGGGAAATCTTCAACTAATCGGCGGGATTTCATATCTCTTGTCATCAATGTTTACACACTGAAAAAGGACGGGAGGATAGAACAAATTTATAAAAATATGTAACGTTGCATTACTATGTATTATATTTTTATGAATGTGTAGATGCTTGATATTTTTATGCATTTATTTATCACAATTTCTGTAGTAGTTTCAGTCTTAGTAGAAATATGTAACCAAGTTTCTTGGGCAGTGTTTCCGTTTTACAAGATTTGTTTTAAGATGTTTTTTTTTTCATTTATCGAAATTCTAATTCGCAGCCTACCCTAAAAAATTTAAGGACTCACTCGCTCGTGCCTCTCTGAAAGCTTCGGAGCATAACTGCATCGCCAATTATTAGAGCAGGATGGAACGTGCTATCACATCTTCCACATTGCAAATGCGTAGAAAAGTGCACGTGAACACTTCATTAGTCGAAATGGACCGTTGTCCCTACCCGTACATCAACCCTTTTGCGCAGAGACGCCGACTTGCAAAAAATATTTGGGGCGGGGGGGTGATGAGGAGGGCATACTGGGGGTCTTGCCCCAGGAAATTTTCTAAATTTTAGATGAAAAGTAGTGAATTTTAAAGCTTTTAAAGAGTCATATGATCAACATTAGATCCCCGAAAACTGGACTCTCGATAACTCGACACTGCGGGAAATTCGACAAGCCTACACATTTTTTACTTTGAAAAAAGAAACAAAACATAAACACGCACGGTATTTTCGTAAAGTGCTAATTTAATTAACAGTAATAATCATGCTTATAGAATACTACATAAAATATTGCTGTCGCACACTAATGGCACTGTGCTTAATAAGTGAAACAACTAATTTAAGCTTACTTTGAATAACGCTTAGGGTTCATTAAATAAAAACAATATCTCGAAGTTAATGCTTTAATACAGTTAATAAAGTTAATACAGTATGCTTAATACTTTCAGTCAAAAAGTACGTAAATAGCGCGTTTTAATTGGGTTTTACAACCTAAAAATATTTAAGTATTTGAAAATAACTAATACAGTACTATAGTAATATAGTACTAAACTAGTACTAATATTTTGTAACTGAAAACATTATGTATGTATTTAATTCTCTATTTTACAAAGATTTTTAATATTGCTCTAAATGCCATTATTAGGACTAGAGTGTCTTTAGAAAGGTGCAAATGTCGACTGTCTGACTGGATTACTGAATGTCAAGTCGTTGATGACTGGTGGGATATCCAATTCATCCAAAACATCTCGGTGGGCATGAAGAACAACCAAGTTGTTCAATCTCTTCCGTCCCATTGTTGATCGGAGATATGACTTCAGACATCTAAGGGCGCTAAATGACCGTTCTGCTGTTGCTGTCGTGATTGGAACTACTCGGAGAAGCTTAATGCACTTCACTACCTCACATAACATTTCTCCAGCTGCAGGCTCTCTCAATGTCTAGGTCATTTTTGAAAAACTCAGTTGATTTTGCCAAATTTTTATCACTACTCTTTACTAAAAGCAAGCACTCTTGTTCAACTGCAATGACCTGTGTGAGCCCAATTGAAGCAAACCACTCAGTAAAGAAGATTGCACCGTTTCACAAACTTCAATGTAAATAGCTTTGTATTATTCCTTTGGGGGTTTGAAAGTGTGCGGTGAGCTGGCTTCGTTGTTTTCATACTTCTTTGGTATACTTCGATTCCGAGGAAGCGAAGGATCATCAACTTGTGAAGGTTTTTCTTTTAAACACAATTCCCAAAAGTGTAGTAAAAATTGTCTCAAGAGCTAAACGGCCTTTCTTCATAACTGTTCATTAAATTGGGAGGCCGCACTTCGGTCAGTGACAGAATTTAGTTGCAGAACACCTTTATGCGTAAACGTATTTTCATGAAGCTGGAATTTTCCCAAAGCCTTTTTCCAGTTAGAAAACCCTAAGGAAATAAATGCATCTTCTTTTTCTGAAGAAAGTTGTAATATATTTCTAGCCTCTGCTTTTTTGCAGGTTTTGCAAAAAACTTTTTCGGGAGATGCTTCATATTCTAGCCATGTATATTTGATCAACCACGACTTCTGAAATGATCTTCCCTTACCGAATTGTCCAGGTTTAGACTGTGAACGGTTCTTTCCGGAAGACGACGAAGCAATTGACGACGCAGTAATTGTTGGAGGTTGACTTCCAGTATCATCAACTTCCAAGCGCCTCTTTTTGGTAACAAATTTATCCATTGCAAACTTAATTCACAACACTCTAAGAGACCAAAATAAACAAATAAAGTATAGTCATATAAAATAGCCCACTAGACACTAAAGTCGGAACACTAAACACATCTTGAGCGTGCACTGAACGAAACTATCCACGCGGAATGACTGCGACAGCAGGGTGGGCTTTATATAGCCGGGGCGCCGTATTGTCTGGACGCGTCAAGGCGACACGAGGCGGAGGGTTCCAGCCGCTTCTGCTCCAGTCCTTTTGATGTCGCCGCGGCCGCAGCGCTGGCCCGCCGGCGCCAGACTTCGCCCGAAGCGCACCGAGTCAAATTCTAAGTGTGCCCGCAGCACCGTAACACTATCGTGATTCACATCACTCGTCTTCAGTTAACCTGCTTACTATCGTAATAATTATTTGTTTTAACTCATTACTGGATGTATTTTAAAAGGTAACTACCATCAAACAAGGAAAATAAAAAATTCCAACATAATTTTGTGATTTTACAAAGCATAATATAACTAATAATTTTCTTAAATTATTGGGGGGGGGGGGGGTGCGGGTGCTCCGCCCGCCCCCCTCCCCCCAAACAAATTTTTGAGTGAGCTCAGGCCCCATGGAGTCGGCACCTGTGCTTTTGCAGGTTGTTTTTGGTGGTGTTTTTACAAACGGAGCTATGGAGACCCTTTGAGTTCTTAAAACCGAACTTTAAGTAGCAGCACATATCATGACAAATTCAAAACGATGTGAAGATTTTCAGAACACTTTGGGAGTACTTTTGGGGGAAACAGAATGACGATGAATAATTAATGATTCAAGAAAGAGTCATGTGTATGTGGTGTTCTTAACATGTAATCGGCTGTGTGAGTCATTCATGACTTGTAGAAAGCAGCTTTCGTTCTCCATTATTCAACTCAACACTGTCGCGAGAAAGGTGTAAGTTTTCAACTACGCCGTTTCCCTAGCAGCAATAGACAAGATTTTTCCTCATCGATGTTGTGTTGTTGTTGCTGTTGTTGTTGTTGTTGTAGTCTTCAGTCCAAAGACTGGTCTGATGCAGCTCTCCATGCTGTTCGATCCTGTGCAAGGCTCTTCATCTCCGAGTAACTACTGCAACCTACATCCTTCAGAGTCTGCTTAGTGTATTCATCTCTTGGTGTCCCTCTACGATTTTACCGTCCACACTTCCCTCCAATACTAAATTGGTGATGCCTTGATGCCATAGAACGTATCCTACTAACCGATCCTTTCTTCTAGTCAAGTTGTGCCACAAATTCCTCTTTTCAAATGGTGCAAATGGCTCTGAGTACTATGGGACTTAACATCTGTGGTCATCAGTCCCCTAGAACTTAGAACTACTTAAACCTAACTAACCTAAGGACATCACACACATCCATGCCCGAGGCAGGATTCGAACCTGCGACCGTAGCAGTCGCGCGGTTCCGGACTGAGCGCCTAGAACCGCGAGACCACCGCGGCCGGCCAATTCCTCTTTTCCCCAGTTCTATGCAGTACCTCCTCATTAGTTACGTGATCTACCCATCTAATCTTCAGCATTCTTCTGTAACATCACATTTCAAAACCTTCTATTTTCTTCTTGTCTAAACTGTTTATCGTCCATGTTTCACTTCCATACATGGCTACACTCCATACAAATACTTTCAGAAAAGACTTCCTGACACTTAAATTTATACTCGATGTTAACAAATTTCTCTTCTTCAGAAACACTTTCCTTGCCTTCGCGAATCTACATTTCATATTCTTTGTACTTCGACCATCATCAGCTATTTTGCTGACCAAATAGCAAAACTCATCTACTACTTTAAGTGTCTCTTTTTACAACCTAATCCCCTCAAAATCACCTGATTTAATTCGACTACATTCCATTTTCCTTGTTTTGCTTTTGTCGATGTTCACTTATATCCTCCTTTCAAGACAGTGTCCATTCCTTTTCACTGCTCTTCCAAGTCCTTTGAAGTCTCTGACAGAATTACAATGTCATCTGGAAACCTCACGGTTTTTATTTCTCCTCCATGGATTTTAATTCCTACTCAAAATTTTTCTTTTGTTTCCTTTACTGCGTACTCAATATACAGATTGAAGAACATCGGGGATAGGCTACAACCCTGTCCCCCTCCCTTCCCAACCACTGCTTCCCTTTCATGCCCTCTGACTATTATAACTGCCATCGGGTATCTGGACAAACTATAAATAGCCTTTCTCTCCCCGTCTTTGGAAGAGAGTATTCCAGTCAACATTGTCAAACGCTTTCTCTAAGTCTGTGAATGGTATTAATATAGATTTGTCTGTCCTTAACCTCTCTTCTAAGAAAGGTCGTAGAGTCAGCATTACCTCGCGTGTTCCTACATTTTTACGGAATCTTACTATGTAGGCAATAATAATAATGATGATGGCAATGAAACATCATTGAAACTTTTTGTCATTTTCAACTGCCAAAAAGTAACACAAAATTTCTATAAACAGTAAATGTGTGATCTATTTTAACATTATAGAACATAGAAGGAACTACGTTCCAAGACAATTTATGGACGTCATTCTACAGATACCGAAACAAACTTGTCGTGAACTTATGTAATCAACAAGAAATAAACAATTTGCTGCTAATTTTGTCAAAAATATAATGAAAAATAGTAATAGTAGTAGTAGTGGTAGTAGACTGAAAGCTGAAAGACATTACTCGTCGAATAGTAACAGAGTTTGGAAATTACCTGCGGAGGGGGTTGCTACACCTACTGGCGACAAGATGCCCTAAAGAAATGTAACGGACATGTAATTGATAAGCATGATAGTTGTTACTAATCGAAAGGACCTATGGCAGAGGCTATACTGCAAACTGGGTTCGAATGTAGTTGATGAAGTAGACCGAAACAATACACTTAAGCGATGTGACTATGTATTTTCCAGGCTGCAGTGGGACTATCTAGGGTAAAAGAAACAATGATATACCAAGAAGGAACTTTCTGTTGAGGGGGGGGGGGCGGTATATATTTGAAGAAAAGTAATACAATGCTGACAATCGGCCGGAAAGCATGTAGGAGTGTAGTATGAGGAACACAACAGAGTAAATGTTTCCACCCAAAAAGGAATATTTTGTATTTAAAGAATTTCTGTCATTGCTATACACAGTGTTCTGGGAGGAAAGGTCAATATTTTACACAGTGACAGTATCAGTAATTCTGAACAAAAAATGGTATATGAACGTAGGTCCGCAAATGCTTCGTTAGGGAGGTATGGGTATTGAAAGGAACTTTAATTCTGCAAAATTGATGGGCACAACGTGAACGCATACGCAATACAACTGGACCGTAACTTGATTTTCTTTAAAACAATGTTACACAGAAGTACAGGTATGTTACACGTTTTTACATAATGTTTATTTTCTTTGCATTTAGTACATAATGCATTACAACATGCATATAACATGTATTGAGTTGAAAAAGACGTGCCACGTCTTTTACAAACGGTTTTAACACTTATCGTACAGATGTACTACGGTTCACAGAACAGGTTCGAATATCCCACCATGGACGTCAATGCACTTTTGCGCTCTAGCGATAACATGTTGTGTTGCTTGTTCAATTGCCTGCGGTTGGTTCCTAATCAATTCAGCAGCGTCCATGATGTGACGAAGCAGTTCATCTCGTGTATTTACCTTCACTTTGCGCACCTCTTATTTCATCCAACCCCATAAACAGAAATCCAAAGATGTAAGGTCAGTTGATCTTGGAGGCCAGTTAATAGTACTGCCACGGCCAATCCAGCGATTACATTTGGTGCGGTTGAGATGGTCCCTTACACGTAAGGTAACATGTGGACGGGCACCGTCATGTTGAAAGTACATTCCAGTTCGCTTGGCTAAGGGAACGTCTTCCAATAGTCCCACAAATGAATTTTCCAAAAAATGCAGGTGCCTCTCTCCCGTCAGTCGCTGATTGATAATTAATGGACCTATCAAAAGGTTACCAAACATGCCGCACCAAACATTTATGGAAAAACGAACTTATAAATTGCTATCCACTAAAGCGTGTGTATTTTCCCGTGACCATGGATAATTATTGCGTGTGTTGTTAATTTCAAGTCGTGAAACTCGGCTTTGTCAGGGAACAGTACGTATGGAAGCAAATGAGTATTCTCAATTACCAGTGACAGAACTGAAGTCGTTGGGCATTGTCGCCAACGTAGAGAGTTTGGACACGCTGTATGTGAAATGGGTATAGGTTTTCCGCATGTAATGTTTCCCATACGCATGTCTGTGGAACATTCATACATAGTGACATTCTTCGTATCGTCGTACTGGGACTTCGCTCAACACTTGCGATAATTTCTTCCCGTTCTTGCAAAGTTTGTTGACGTGCACGCTCGGACGAAAAATGTCTACTTGGAAGAGAGCCTGTTGCACGCAAAGTGATAAACATTTTGATAAAAAAAAATTCACTTACCTCCGCAGTCGAACTCACGAAGTCTAGTATTCTATGATAACAGTCTACCCAGCGTCCTAATTGGACAGAACAGTTATACAGTACTGACTGAAGACACTTGTCATATGCGTGGTTACAGTATTGGCAAACTGCCTTTTTTTGACGTCCTTTTTCTACCGAAAATATGCAAGGGATAGAATTCTGTAGAAGATCTTTTAGGACTGTTAGTGTGCAAGGAATACCGCTGTGACGTCCGAGTTCACAAAATTTACATGTCTTCAATTCGTGGTATATGCTAGGGATTTTTTTCCTCGGTGGGATGACTGGGGCGGTGGAGCGCGATGCCATCCGCCACGTGGTGCCAGCTGAGGAGCTACGTGAGACACAAGTAGCGGCTCCAAGGCCCGGCGCCTCCACACAGCGTCTGAACGACGACATTGGCAGAGTGTGACACAGCGGCCGGTCGGTACTGAACAGCCAGTATCAGTGTGCGGAGAGCAACAGCACACGATGGAAAAGGCGTTGCAGACATTGTGTAATAGTTAAATAGTTTTGGAGATTTTCTCTTAATTTCTCATACATGAAAACGAAAAGACCCGTTTTTTCCTCTACTTCTTAACCACTGATCAGTCTAATTTCTCATTTGACGGCGCGATCGTCGTGCATTCTAGCGAAAATTGCGAGGCTGAACCGGCGTGACTAACGTCAGCTTGAAAGCAGCCTTAAAAAGTGAGGAACGCAGCTTCTGAATGTGAATGAAAGTGGCAGTGATATGCATCCAGGGTTCCTCAATTGCATGATGTAAGAAACTTACTGGCTTTGCGTTGTCCTGTATAACAATATTCGATCGACAGACACATATTGTTCTCCAGAAACTAGTTAGCCTCGGTAAGCTTCATTACAAAGAGTGACACTTAACTTTTCTTTTAATAGGGCAGAGGTATTATGCAAAAATAATACATACATGTTGCGAATACTATAACTCGATAATTTATTTTAAACAGACTTTACGTACCTAACTCAAAGTAGCTAGTTCAACGGAATACGGTGCGTCTCAGGACGAGTGGAAGTTTGGGAAGTGTAAATCTATTTTTCAAGAACGACTCGATTTTTGCTATCGAAACAGTGGCTTCTTCATATGCAGAGTAACTAAGACACGTTAGAAGCTTATTACATACGCAAATGGAAGAGTATTGGTCGTCGTCACATGGAGTTGAGCTGATAGGGGATGAGTTCTTTTAGAATACAAGGAAATCCATAATTTGAGCCGTTACTGACCTCTCCACTATTTCTATGTATACAACAACGTGCATAGTGCGGCTCCTGCAGGCATTACGTACGCTAACCTAACAAATGATTCCAGTCTGATTCTGCTGCCCAGCATGTTATGAAGGACGACAGTTGCAGCAAACGACAAATAGTTTATGATGATTCTATTGCTGAGGTGAATCACAAAATTTTAAAACTTACAGGAGTAAAAACGTTTATGTGGTCGACTAACATGTTAGAGATTCTCTCGGAGATGTGTGTTTCGCGCCATTTCCGTAACTAATGCATAATTATGCCTCTTTTTTCGACAAACAAACGTAATTTAAATTTTAAGACGTGGATATTTTACAGATCTGGTTGAGTCTTCAACTTTAAAAGATTCGAATGATATAATTTTCCTGCATGAGGGAACGCCATCTCACTCTGACCTGGAGATCTGACGGACAATTCAATTTTTTCAATTCAATTGATTTATTGCTATGAATTTTAGGCCCCTTTAACAGGAAACTATAAACTGGTCGTACATATTCTTTAATATTGGTGACATACAATGTTTTATATTATGTATGCTGTAGTAAATCATGTTAACAGCAACCATTGACAATACTACAGTACAAATAAAACAGAAAAGTAGAAAAATAAGAATAATTTAAAATAATAATAATAATAATAATAAATTGAAAAATACATCCAACTGGCTGAGGAAGTCAAGGACATGTGGCATCAGGATAAAGTTGACATTATACCAATTATACTATCAACTACAGGAGTCATACCACACAATATCCACCAGTAAATCAACGCAATGCAGCTACTTCCAAACGTATATATACAACTACAGAAATCTGTAATTATTGATACATGTTCAATTACCCGAAAGTTCCTAAGTGCAATGTAACATATACCGTACAGTTAAACGGAAGTCACGCTTGATCAAGGTCCGCGTCACTTTCCATTTTTAAGCAGACATAACGTCTGAGAAAGGAAAGAAATAATAATAATAATAATAACTCTGCTATTACCGGTTCGAAGCCTGGACCCCCTTTAGCAAGTGACGTTGAAGGAGTAGAGGGAGTAGTAAAAACCTCCTTAAAAACCTAGGTCCAACGTTCAACGGTCTCGAAGACGGAAGAGGAAGTCTGATTTAATTTCCAATGGTGGAGAGAACGGAAGAGCGTAGTGGAGTGTACCACGAACAAGAAATCAAATTTGGGTCTAACAATGGGATCTTATCTTGGAATCTAATTCCTTACTTTGTATGTAATACAACTTCAATTGCACTATGGAAAGTCCACGAAATGAATGCACTCCCTCAGGTGGCAACTCTTAAGAGAAAGCCACCACTGCATTACGCAGCGCTTTGGGGCCAAGGGTTCTGGGGAGACCCAACAACTGCAGTCAGAGGGGTGAATTGGGGCAAGCGTGGAATCCTTCTAAAATAAAATTCAAAAAGAAATTCTTTCCAGGCACTTTAAATGTAAATTATCTGCTCAAGACTGGTGAACAAAAAGTATTAGAAATATTTTTAGAGAAAAGCAAAATTTAAATTTTAGCTGTTCAAGGAACAAGGTTCCTGGGTGAAAATGTAGTAGATACTTGCAACTACAGAATCTTCAAAGACAAACCAGCAATCAAATTGATGAATCAGATGTCATTATTGGGTACAGCTTTCTATGTTCATAAATGTATAATAGGAAATGTAACAGAATTTAAGTCCACCTTAGAAAGAGTTAAATGCAAAAATGCAAAAACAAGGTGTAGACACTTGTTAATTGCCATGCACCAGTAAATGAAGACAACAAGAAAAATCAATTAAAAACAGAGGAATTCTGGGATTATTAGAAACTGAAATATCAAAAATTCCAAAGATGAACGCCATGTTACTATTAGGCGACTTTAATGCACAAATAGGCAGAGGAAAGAAATTTAGAAATGTAGTAGGACAATATCCACGAAAGACAAGAAAGTTGCAAACAGTTTCTGGGAGGATCTATATGATGCACTGAAAAACATACCATATAGACATGTAAAGATACTCGTAGGAGATTATAATTCACAGATTGGAACAGAGAAGCAACATGCAGTAGTAGTGGGCGAGTACCCTGCGCCTGTCTCCAATTCTTTTTAATAGTGTGTTACAGGAAACAGTGAGAATTTGGAACGAAAAACTTATTGAACTGAACATTTTGCCGATAATGTTAAGAAGAGGAATCAAAAAGATCGAAATCAACTGTCTTGCTTTTGCAGATGATTTTGCTATACTTTACGAAAACGTGGAATCTGCTATAACGGAAACAAATCTCCTGGAAGAAATAGCCAGGAGAACTGAGTTAAAGGTTTCTATAGAGAAGCAAAATTTTTGACAAACGTTAAGGATGCCCCAAAATTCCCGAAAACAGATATTGGCCTAAATAGAGAAAAAAATTCAAATATCTTGGGGAGATAATCCAAGAAAATTCTTTGGAAAGATCTGCAAGACAGAAAACGTTGCTTAAAATGGGAAGAGCATATGGTATAACCAGATACCTCTACAAAAAAAGTGCCTATCCAAAAACGCAAAAAGGCATTATAACACACAACACAGTAGTGAAGCCAGAATGCCTATATGCAAGCGAATGGCTGGCATTAAACTATGATACACGTGCGAGTGGCCATAGCATTCTTTCTTTTTTTTCTCTTTTTGTTACTTTTGTATTTGAGGTTTCTTTTAATTAAATTTATATGTGCTTGTCATTATCTACAATTGAGGGAACGTTTCTTGTGACCTTTTGACACTATTTTGACATTCAGAGCGTCAACTTGATCTTGTAGACTAAAAGTTAAGCAGTTGCCTTTTAGATATTCGATGTGACACGATATTGACTTAAGTCCATAGGTTATGATAACTTACAGTTGCTTGCAGATCGCAGTCTAATCGTCTGCAGTCTCTCTGGGGGAATCTGAGGACGAGGTGATCAGCGGCACCGTTCTCCCTACATTCACAGATTGGCGTCTTACTACATCCCAATAGAGGAAGATGTTTGGGATAGGGATTGTCGTCCGCAGCTCGTGGTCGTGCGGTAGCGTTCTCGCTTCCCATGCCGGGGTTCCCGGGTTCGATTCCCGGCGGGGTCAGGGATTTTCTCTGCCTCGTGATGACTGGGTGTTGTGTGATGTCCTTAGGTTAGTTAGGTTTAAGTAGTTCTAAGTTCTAGGGGACTGATGACCATAGATGTTAAGTCCCATAGCGCTCAGAGCCATTTGAACCATTTTGATATGGATTGTCACCTGTCAGTAGGTGCACCATACCTTGTGTAGGGGCAATGCCACGCAGTTCGAGCCTGTTCCTGGTCCTTGAGAATATGCCGTAAACGGACCTTGCAGTGCTCCTAGTGCCCCAGACAGACTGTCATTCATATGACTTCCAGGCTCGTAAATGTTTTTTTATCAGTAAAATGCATTCCTGTGATCTCGTAGAAAGGATCATATTGCTCACGCCCCAACCAATATAGAACTGCCCTGTAACGTACCACGATATCCATCGCACATATCCCGAGGATCCCCCCTGAACCCTCTACAGTTGTAATGCGAAAATCAGCGGTGAGCCTCAGACATATGCTCCGACTAATTCGTCGCAGTATTGTTTCGTAGCTGCCTAGTCTAAGGTGGTGCGTCCAGACGCTGGCTGAGAAGCCCACAATGGCGTTGAAGATAGCTTCATGATATGACCGCACCACATGCAACGAAAATTCGTAGTCAGCAGTTCCACAGCGGGCATTCTTATGCACAATTTTGGCCACTTTCTGAGTAATAGATTTTACGTGTTCTAGAAAGTTTCTTTTCTCGTCTAGAAGAATGCCTAAATATCGACAGACAGTTCAGCCTCAGGAAAGGATATCTGGCAAGAGAAAGTCTTCCCTTCAGAAGTGTGTATGCGGTTTTATGAAAATCTATAGCAGTTTGATGCTCTTGCACCAATACTGAATCTGAGCAAGCACATCAGTCGTCGTTTCCTCAAGTCTCGCCCTGGAGTCTGCAGACACAACCTCAAGGATGTCATCTGCGTATGCAACTCAGTAACATATGCATATTGGAGTTCAATTTTACGATTCCAGAACAGCGGACCACTTATGGTGCCTTGAGAACAGCCCTTGGTAACCTTTTTGATTATCTTGCTCTGCCCCGCGAATCACTGAACAGTAAGTCCACCACAATAATCTACAAAGCTCTTAATAAGACATTTGGGGCCCAGAGATCACGAAGGCTTCCGACCATCGCAGGCCACCAAAGATTGTCGAATGCCCCTGCGGTGTCAATCATGAGCGAGACTGCTAACTTCGTTGTCGAATTTTCTACAATCTGAAGAGCTCTATTAACCGCATCATCTATAGATTTCCCTTTTCTGAATCCATATTGACACTTGTTTAGACCCAAGAGCTCTATGTACGCCTGCAACCGATCACAAAGCAGACGCTCCTGAACTTTGGCCAAAATGTTTAATAAGCAAATAGGCGTATAGCTTTACGGTGATGCTGGGGCTTTATCCTTTCCCTTTTTAATCACTATTGGCCTAGCTGCTGTCCATATCGCCGGGATCCTACCTATTCACAGCGCCTATTTTAGTTTGCTGTCAAATACGGCACTGTTAGTGGATCTACCTTCCACACGCCCTCAGGGTAGACGCCATCTGGACCAAGTAACTTTCCATTTCTAATCTTGGAAATTGCTACAGGAACTTCTTGAGTGAACGGCATCACCAACATCTGATTGCCGTATCCGTTATCTAGTTCACTTCTAAGTTGTGCGTGTATTTCAGTATCACTGTATGTGTTATCATCAGGAAGCAGGGCGGTTAGCAGATATTCTGCTGGCTCCCTCCATCCAGCCATCATTGAGCCATCCTCTTTATGAGTTGCGGATATAACAGTAGGCCCCTTAACCTTTTCAGTCAATAATTTACACGGTCTTCCCCATATGTCAAACTGCAGTTGCCTTAATAGAAATTTCCCTCAGTGTATTCTTTTAATTTCCTGAAGCATTGTTTTGTAGCCCGTCTTAATTGCCCTGTATTCATGGGGCCTGGCAGCCTGATTGCCCCAGAGCATGTTGATAAGATCTTCTTCTTGATATTACCCAACGCCTCAGCGTGGAGAGTTCTGAGCTCCAAGGGATCGTAGCCTGATTGTTTACCTTTTTCCTGGGGATATAAAAGTCCTGTACTCTTTGCAAGAGTTCAGTTAGTAGCTGCGCACCCAAGGCCACGTGTACCGGAAGCATTTCCATTGGGAATCCTGCGACGTAGGCAACTAAGCCATCCCAATCCGTTTTCCTGATGTCTAACCCAATCCTGCTTTCCTCTGGTTGTCGCCCTGTGTTATTATCATTTGCCCCATTGCACTTGCCAACTATTAATCTTAGTTGCTACCATGCGGTTTGCTAAAGAGACATCTATGTTAGTTGCTACACCTGCTCGTCCCTCTGCTGGTCTTCTAAATTTAAAACAATGCGGTCCAGTGCCTGTATTGTGTCCTCTAGTATCTGATCTCGTTCGTCAGTTTATCTATTGTGCCACAGAAAGCATTTTGCATTCGCATCTGTTGCCACAAGGAGGCGCGCATCTCGTCCACACAGAACAACCGCCCTGAGTTCATCCGCATGAGGTGCGATGGGATGAGAATACACCACGTATATGCTTACTACAACACACTTTGCCTGCGCGTCCCTCACTTCTCTTGTGACAATCTACATTTCTATGCCACCTTCGTCACAATGAATTTCCTACTTATAATGACAATGGCAGAAATTGCCTCATCGTGGCCAGCAACTGTTACCATATCCGCAGGAGAATGTATGAGCTTACTGTTTTTACAGTATGGTTCTGGTGGACACCGAAATATCAGCGACCGTAGCTCGAGGCAAGTGAAAAGAACATCTTGCTGTTAATTAAAAACATTTTCGCTGTTTATTGCTGCAGCCACTGAATAAAAAAGTCACAGTAAACATTTGACGACTGGACACTATATTTTTTCTGACTCAATGTAATATTTGTTTGCGAATGTATGTAAATGGAAGGCCTGATACCCTCTCAGATCGGTTAGACAGAAATCCAAGTTGTGCATACAGTAAAAGCGTCTCGTTGATTCCTATGTGGCAAGAAATTGGTTATCGTTTTGATGTTTGCCGTATGACACATGGCCCTCAGTGAATGATTTGTCGACATTTTTGTGAACGCTTCTTATGTGTTTCGTATTTCGTACTGAACTTCAGTACTAAAAGTAGAAGTGGTGCAGGAAAGTCGGCCGGCCGAAGTGACCGAGCGGTTCTAGGCGCTACATCTGGAACCGCGCGACCGCTACGGTCGCAGGTTCGAATCCTGCCTCGGGCATGGATGTGTGTGATGACCTTAGGTCAGTTAAGTTTAAGTAGTTCTAAGTTCTAGGGGACTGATGACCTCAGAAGTTAAGTCCCATAGTGCTCAGAGCCATTTGAACCATTTTTTTGCAGGAAAGTAATGAATACTTAAATGTTTCGTAGCGGTGCCATACTGACAAGTTCGTACCCAATAATTACACTTATTGCTACGCATACTCCCACCGGTTCTGAAAAACGGCATTCGCTCACATTATTGTTTCCACGCTTCACTCTGGAGTCATAGCTAGCTTCTGCATTAGGCCCAGAATAACTTCAAAAAACATTTGGAAACAAAGAAACGCGAATGTTCCTGTCTGTCATAGTGGCTACTACAGTGCTAGTCGCAGTACTGCCATTGTTTTCCGTCTGTTAAGCTGGTAGTGACCGGAGAGAAACGCTAATGACCTGTTCTATTCCGACTACTACTGACTTTACCGATTCAGGAGACGTTAGATAAATAGTGCACGCCTACGAACGTTCCATAACAGTAATATGTTCAAATGTGTGTGAAGTCTTTTGGGACTTAACTGCTAGGGTCATCAGTCCCTAAGTTTACACACTACTTAACCTAAATTATCCTAAGGACAAACACACACACCCATGCCCGAGGGAGGACTCGAAAGTCCGCCGGGACCAGCCGCACAGTCCATGACTGCAGCGCCTAAGACCGCTCGGCTAAAACCCGCGCGGCGTAACAGTAATACCTGAAATGCGTTTAAGGCTTTTGTAATGGATTTATATATAAATGTAGAAGATGTTATTTATTTTGAGTAACTGTCCAGGAAGTCAAAGGGAACCACTGCAAAGTCTGTCACGTAACGATAAGAACATATGTATTAAGACAATCGAGGAGGATTGTAAATGCAGTCACATCAGACTGAAGAGAAGCGTATGGTAAAGACATCAATCAGAAGCGAATGACATACAAGAAGTTAGATAGGAGCGATCTGTATTGGGTGCTGTGTCTTCCAATTTGATTGCCAGAATTTGTTGGACCTCTCACGCCTGCAGGTAACATTTCACCTTTTTCGACAAACAGTGTTGTGATGCGTTTTGCCCTGCCGCTTTACTACTCTGGTGGAAGTTTCATGTTGGCCTCGCTGGCCGTTGCGTCTGCGGCGATTATAAAGATTGGTAGCGGCGTGAGAAGAGTGCAAACAGTGAGAAGCGTATCAATCCGGGAGGCGGGAGCGGCTAGGAATGTGGATGTTGACAGGGGCAGGTAGCAGAGCCAAGGCCGTGCCGCGCCACACACTGTGCCAACAGCTCTGCCTCACAGCTGGCCTGCAGGCAGCCGCCGCCAAAAAGAACACCGCTGCACTTGCCCAATACTGCACACTGGCACAGGCACGCCCTGAGCCAGCTCGAGCAGTTTTTTGTTCGTGCCTGTTTCACCCGTTTTTTGGCTACTTCGCAAGAGGCTTTATTGTTCTATTGCCGCGCTCGCCTTGTTACAGATACGTAAAATATCACGTTACAATAAATTCTGTGCACATCAGATGATTGGTTACAATAAACGATCTGTCGCTCTTCCACTGGGAACTGAATTCGGTATTCATAACTGCAAACTCTCTCCATTTATGACACAATCCAATAAAAGACCATACGAGTGTTCACTATTTTTCGCCAGATGTTGTTGTTATAATCTTATAATAATATTTCCCTAATTGGAGTATGTTTAGTTAGCATAGTTAGATTAACATAAATAAAACTAATAGTACATATATTACACAGAAAAAACATGATAGTGTCGTCATCTTCCCGCTAGTGGGAATTTACACCAGTATTACTCCTATTTGGAATCGTGTAAGTTTAAATTGTTTTACAAGGTATTGCTTTTATCTGTTATTATACTAATTCGGGGCTCACATTAAACCAAATTTATTCCTCGTTACCATAGAGTTGGAACCATGAAACCATTTTCAGACATTATAATTTGAGTCAACAAGTTCTATCATAAACACCACAATGAAAAATGAAGTGTATCATATGCTAGAATCAGTTTAAAACAACCTGCTCATCCAATGACCATTACATCTGAATAGTCCCCACTGGAGTGCTTTTGGAAATGGCTTCGCTGCTTTAACTGTACAGTAGTGAGGAATAATGGATCGTTATACGTTCAGTCTGCTGTGGAACAATGTCGTTATTCATAAATTTTTGCGGAGCCTGAGGACCGACGGACATCCAAAATGATTGAAATCTGATTACTAAGTTTTTGGGTTTGGCGCTGAGTTAACGTTGCCGTTTTGCTTCTGAAGTCATCTTTGTCGGGGGTCAAGCGCTGTTTGGACTCCAAACTGCAAACATGACAAGCGGCTTGTCGTGTTAGCGGTTGTGCGCTGCGCCGTCAAACAATCTCGCACAGATTTAAAACTAGCCAAACTGTGAAGACTTTGTGGGTGAAGAAACTGTCGTATGATATTAACCTAACTAAAAGCGCCGAAATATGCGATTATCTTTGAATGGAGATATAGCGTGATATGTTTTCCCACGCGGTTGAAGCAAATTCATCGCCAGATCCCATAATTTACTGAAATAAATAATCCGTCATTCTAAACTCTATTGCCTCCGTTAAAACATGTTGGACTCCTATACCACGAGGCTGGTGAGTACACCGGACAAAAAATCAGTCACCCGATTTGACGATCATTCAATCATCCATCGCACCTCGACTACCCAGTTAAACCACTAAATCTTAATCGCATAGAAAATGACTGGGACTATTTGGGACAACGGGACAAATTTAGAAATTAACATCACCACAATCCGATATCTCTACCGGATCTAATCATCAGTGAGTGGCTTCATCTGGATATGACGTACTTGAAGAAACTAGTCGACTCTCTTACTGGTCGAACTGAGGCCTGTATCACAGCTGCAGGCAGCCCTGTGGGGAGAGGGGTGACTAGTTTTTGGTCCAGCGTGCTTCCGATATAATTTTGTGGAGTATCCGTTTTTAAAAAACGTAAGGCCAACACAGCAAAAATTTATCATCTTTTTAATTTGTTTTGCCACATCCACATGAACTAACCAAGGATTCATGTGCCAATTCGCACTTTCGTCTCTTCCCAGTACCGGTAACGATGATTTTTGAGACGTTTATCGGGGATATCTAACTAAGATGTTATACAAGAAAATGATGTAATAATTATAATTTATGTGTCAGCCAACGCTCTTGCTACTTTGGAAACACCGGTTCCTCCCCGATCGCCGGAGTTAGGCATCGTCGGCCCAGTTAGTATTTTGGTGGGTGACTGGGAGCAAGCGGGTGCCGTTGGCAAGTATCCGAAATGGCGTCCAATTGAAAGACTTGCTCCAGGCCGTGGTACGATACGGGATTATTATTATTTATATGTTGTCACAAACAGCCGAAGATAGGCGACGTATTTTCATAACGCAAACTTTTTTGGACATGATTGCTTGGTGATAAGCTATTGTCACCTCAGAGCAGAACAACAAAGATTTATTTTTCTAAGATCATTTTATAATGCAAACGTTTCGAACACGAACGCCTTAGGGTGAGACGCAGTCACGTCAAAATGAAACGTCAAAGGTGCTATTTTAATATCTATGCTAATAACAGCCGTAATAGCACGTTACCGAAATTGAAGTACACTCCTGGAAATTGAAATAAGAACACCGTGAATTCATTGTCCCAGGAAGGGGAAACTTTATTGACACATTCCTGGGGTCAGATACATCACATGATCACACTGACAGAACCACAGGCACATAGACACAGGCAACAGAGCATGCACAATGTCGGCACTAGTACAGTGTATATCCACCTTTCGCAGCAATGCAGGCTGCTATTCTCCCATGGAGACGATCGTAGAGATGCTGGATGTAGTCCTGTGGAACGGCTTGCCATGCCATTTCCACCTGGCGCCTCAGTTGGACCAGAGTTCGTGCTGGACGTGCAGACTGCGTGAGACGACGCTTCATCCAGTCCCAAACATGCTCAATGGGGGACAGATCCTGAGATCTTGCTGGCCAGGGTAGTTGACTTACACCTTCTAGAGCACGTTGGGTGGCACGGGATACATGAGGACGTGCATTGTCCTGTTGGAACAGCAAGTTCCCTTGCCGGTCTAGGAATGGTAGAACGATGGGTTCGAAGACGGTTTGGATGTACCGTGCACTATTCAGTGTCCCCTCGACGATCACCAGTGGTGTACGGCCAGTGTAGGAGATCGCTCCCCACACCATGATGCCGGGTGTTGGCCCTGTGTGCCTCGGCCGTATGCAGTCCTGATTGTGGCGCTCACCTGCACGGCGCCAAACACGCATACGACCATCACTGGCACCAAGGCAGAAGCGACTCTCATCGCTGAAGACGACACGTCTCCATTCGTCCCTCCATTCACGCCTGTCGCGACACCACTGGAGGCGGGCTGCACGATGTTGGGGCGTGAGCGGAAGACGGCCTAACGGTGTGCGGGACCGTAGCCCAGCTTCATGGAGACGGTTGCGAATGGTCCTCGCCGATACCCCAGGAGCAACAGTGTCCCTAATTTGCTGGGAAGTGGCGGTGCGGTCCCCTACGGCACTGCGTAGGATCCTACGGTCTTGGCGTGCATCCGTGCGTCGCTGCGGTCCGGACCCAGGTCGACGGGCACGTGCACCTTCCGCCGACCACTGGCGACAACATCGATGTACTGTGGAGACCTCACGCCCCACGTGTTGAGCAATTCGGCGGTACGTCCACCCGGCCTCCCGCATGCCCACTATACGCCCTCGCTCAAAGTCCGTCAACTGCACATACGGTTCACGTCCACGCTGTCGCGGCATGCTACCAGTGTTAAAGACTGCGATGGAGCTCCGTATGCCACGGCAAACTGGCTGACACTGACGGCGGCGGTGCACAAATGCTGCGCAGCTAGCGCCATTCGACGGCCAACACCGCGGTTCCTGGTGTGTCCGCTGTGCCGTGCGTGTGATCATTGCTTGTACAGCCCTCTCGCAGTGTCCGGAGCAAGTATGGTGGGTCTGACACACCGGTGTCAATGTGTTCTTTTATCCATTTCCAGGAGTGTATATACACTAGAAAACCTAAGTATTCTTCGAAACTTGTTTACGTCATTAATACAAGTACAATAAATGACGTTACACAAAAACAATTTTGCCGGCCGTGGTGGCCGAGCGGTTCTAGGCGCTACAGTCTGGAACCGCGCGACCGCTACGGTCGCAGGTTCGATTCCTGCCTCGGGCATGGGTGTGTGTGATGTCCCTAGGTTAGTTAGGTTTAAGTAGTTCTAAGTTCTACGGGACTGATGACCTCAGAAGTTAAGTCCCATAGTGCTCAGAGCCATTTGAACCAAAAACGGTTTTAAAAGTAACTAATATCGATCGTAAAAGCTCTTACCAATAATAGTTCCTACTGACGTCTGTCTTTGGGGTTTGACGGAAAACCGAATGTATACTGAAATAGCTGTACTGTCTGGATCGTATTGTTGTTCTTCCGCAGTGCGTTGTTTCTGTTTAACCACTAGACTGTTAGTTTAAATTGCAACTATCACGAAGGAAGATGCAAATGATTCGAAACTTGTGCGGTGCTCAGACAATGTATAAGATTTAATTTGACAACTTACAGCACAGATAGGGAGAAAGTAGGGTGTTTTTCAGTGTGGTATTACAGAATAATGCTGAAGATTGGGTGGAATGAAGAGGTAATGAACAGAACCGAAAAGAAAATAGCTTTATGGCACAACGTGACTAAAACAAGGGGTCAGTTGACAGGACACATCCTGATGCATCAAAGAATATTTACTTTGGTAATGAAGGGACGCCTCGGGAATAAAAATGGTCGAGATAGACTAAGGCTTGCAGTCAGTAAGCAGGTTCAGATGGCTGTAGGACGTAGTAGTTATGCAGATATGAAAACACACGAATAGACTAGCGTGGAGAGCCGCATCAAACCAGTCTTCAGACCGATGACATCAATAATAGTGCATGCATGAGCTGACGTTTAGGAAAATAAAATTGATGCAGAGATCGTTTTATCACTGCCTGCCGGCAGTAAACGCCCAGTGAGATGTCACTGACCAGAGGGCACCAGTGAAACCGTTACATAATTCGAAAGAAGGAGAATGAACCGCGTTCGGCAAAGGAGGTTTTCGTAGCTAGAGATTTGAGCCCGTTCAGGGCTTAATGTTGCTTCGGGGAGGCCTGTACAGAAACTGCGTGCCGAAGAGAATCGGACGGGTCTCTTAATCCAGGCAATCGATCACGAAATCGGACACCAGCACAGGTTGACTGATACCTCGTCTGCATAACAGGTTTATTTCGAATGTCGTCACAACAAAGGTGTACTGCTGCAATAGCTATGCCATTGTCTGCGTCCCCTCCTCCGTCTGTAGACGTCATTGACAGCGCGAGATCACTTCCCTCGTCCAGACTACTGTAAAAACCAAACCGAAGACGCAGCAAATGGTGTGTTAAAAACCAACACATCGTTTTTCTTTGCGTTTCGCTTTATCTTGGATTGAATACGCGTGATGAGAGATATTTTCCAGAGTAGATTATTCAACATCATAAAGCACAAGCCACTGGGATGGGGATCTGAAGTGGCACTAAATCCAGCTGTTCCGTACATAATGTAAAGAATACACTGCAGTTGTATTATCTTTCCTAGCCTGCTCATTTATTGGAAATATAAGTCGTCGAATCGTTCCGCCGTTACGACTGACGATAATGTGATGTGCAATAAAGCTGAATTTTGGACTCAACGATCAAGTTCAGGACGCATGGTGGAGATGAAGTGATTTTAACTGTAATGTGGCCGTGAAAGACAGCAAGATGTAACTGACAGTGGATGTGGTAGGCGAGAACGAGGAAAAACGAAAGGATAGGCTGGGATTACGCTAGGATGGAGTGTTGTTTACTATGGCTGCTAGAAAGCGCATGTGTCGGGACGGCTGTCACGGTTGGAAAGTGAAAGTTGTTTCATGTTCCGCCCGAATGGGTGGGTAAGGGCTTGGAAGTACATGGGAAGTTGAAGATGGTGATTAGGGAAAAAGATATTGCATGCAGAGTGCAGATTTTTCATTTAATGAAACTCGTTCGAAGGTTTCACAGAACGAGAAGGTGTGGGAAATAGGTGGGATGGTGTAGGAGGCGAGTTGAGGAATGCAGGTGGGTGTAGAAGGCGAGGTGAAGGGATATGTATTGTCTGGGACTTGTAGAATTCTGGAGGGGAAATTATTCAGGCAGTACTGTTACATATTAGGAGAGAACTAATAACAGTTTCACAGGTGAGAATGTTGGTAGGAGGATGTAGGCATCAGGTGCGTCATGTTAATCATTTTAGTGATTTTAGTCGGTTTCATGCTTTTTTTGGATCGTGAGGTGGCATGTGTCCCAGGTTAGTTTCTTGTCAGAGATTAAGTCTGAATACTTGACGGTGTTAGTAAGAGAAATTGAGTAGTTGAAGATGCAGAGGTGGAAAACGAAAACAGACTCAATGCGCGGCATATAGTGACTTTTGGAGATTCAAATTTTGAAGATGTCTTACCCTTTCAATATTCTATTCTTTTAACTGCGTTCGCGGTGTTGCTCTTTCATTAACAGTTGTGTAGAAGTTCTTAAGCCAATCCTCAAGAAACTCTCTACCACTAATGGTTTGCAGATAGCAAGACTAACCGTCCCAAGTGAAGTATTACGATTCACAGTGGGAAAAGTTTAACCGTTCTGTGCTGCGCGCCTATATTTGACGCAGCGCTGCCACCAGAAGCCTCAGAACTCCGAACGGAAGTTGCGTTATCTCTGTAGGGTCACGGAGTCATACAGTCGGACGAAAGAGATGCGCCCCATGTTGCGCCTTCTACTTGCTTCACCCGCGACCCAACGCGCGCCTTCATCCTCGTTCGTACTGTTACTCCTACGTGCTAATAAGAGTAAGACATCAACGGCTCCCGCTGTGAGACGCTTGTCTACGTGCACGCATATACCCAGTAAGTCGATATAAAGTGCACTGCGGAGAGTACTTCGTACCAGTATTAACACATCCCTGTCCTATTCCGCTGTGCACGCTAATCCCTCTTATGTTCTCATCATCCCTACCTCATAGATTCGGTGGAGACAGTAGAATTGGACATTCTACCTCGAAAGCAGGTTCTCTGCATTTACTCGACAGAGTATCGCGGAAACAACCTAGACATTCCCAGCAAAGATACCATGAGCGTTTCTGTTGCACTTCCGTATGGGCTAGCACCACCATTATCATCAGACATTTAACAACTATTTCTGAAGAAAGGCCTCCCATGGTTTCCTAGAGACATTACGGTTTTAAGCGACACCCTTCAGTGCTGCCCCTGCATGTTTTCTAGTGACACCTGTCCACCTATCATCATCCCGCGCATTTTTGATTGCGTGGAATTCAGCCACGAACTTGCTTGCTTCATCTACCAACCATTCGCGTGGTCAAGTGTCTGCCAGCTCAGTTTCATTTTCATTAGGGCCATACTGAAGTGTATCGATACCTGATTCGTCGTTGATTTTCCTCTTTCTCCTAGTAGTTCCCAACTCGGGCGCACTTCCCCATTGGCAATTGAGAAAGCCTTGAAAGAGCTTCACATTTAACCTACGTGTCTACTACCACCTTAAGGCAAAACTAGTAATACACACTGACTACAAGTATTTCTCTTAAGACATATCGAAAGCTTAGGTTTGAAAATCCAATGCATTTTACTGAAAGCACTCCTGATAATTTCTAGTTTTATGTTATTTTTTTTTAGTGCACCCAGTCGTTGTCCATAACTATCGTAAAAACAAAAATCCATCAACTGGTTCTGTAACATAGTGAATTAGTACAATTTAGTTTTCGATGTGTTCATTTTACGTTACGTTAGTCATATTATAATTGTTTTGCAGGTAATTTCAAATGACTCTATTAAGATTTTTCGCTTGTTGTTTATGTTGATCTTCACTATAGCCAAAAAGGTTAATGTCATCGTCAAAACGGAAATGCTTCGAATATGTTTCATTAATGCATATTCGGTCTTCGTTTTCCAGTTTAAAGATATAAAATTTTTTATAGAAAACGTGAGAATAATTTTGGTGATGTGGAATCATCTTGCAGTTGTTTTTTCACTCTCCTGGTAAAGCATAACCCGAGCTGTAGCATGAACGTCCACGTTCTTCAGTATATTAACCAACCCGTGTTCCTAGCAGCACGTCTGTATTTAATCGGAAACTTCTGTCAGGTCTATGTGATAAGCATTTCAATTACAGGCTACAATCATATTTCTTTCTGCGGCATGCACAAATCTGCGTTATCTACTTGTAGTGCAAGTTGATAATCACGGAACCAGACTGCAACATTGCCGATAATTAACGCAATATTTTATTCCGATAATACTAAATCGTAAGTAATGACGTTATCTGGTTAATGGTTGTGTCTGCCGCCAGCAGTATCCGCCGCGTCATTAATACATACTGGCCCAAACAAATGCGGGGTCACGCAAACTGTCAAACATTACATAGTCATAAATTTTAACTTCACACCGATAACTATACGTAGGAGCATGTGGGCAGTAGTCCACTCTTCGCTAACTTCCCGACGTCGGTATATTTTTTTTTCCTTTATTGTTGCTCCATTTCCTCGGCCATCAAGGCAATGGTGGGCTAGCAGCAATACATCGGCATTTTTCAGCCGCGGGCAATTATAAAATATACAAGCATTGTTTTTTAACATATAAAATGTTAAAATATGATCAGTTTCATGCAATTATTAAAGCTGGCGGTTTGTTCATCGAAGATTTTAAATAAAAGTCGTTTGTCTTTTAAGATTAAATAATTACACTGGTCTTTATAAAAAAGAAACACTTCACTTTGCTGTACTAATTCGCAGGAAACACTTCACTTTCCTGTACTAATTCTACAGAGACCATAATGGAAGAAACTGGAAGGATGGGTAAATCTCTGGGCTGATTTCGTAAGTCAAGTAGGGGAGGGGGGGGGGGTAATCGTGGAAATTTCGTTATGGTGGGATGTGGATGTTGCGTAGGTGTAAGTAAGGTTGGGGGATGTGTTGGTACAAACGCAGCGAAGTACGTGATTTGATAATTCGGGGAGTAACTTTGTGATTCGTGTCACGTTTTTGACAAGTGTTGTACATCTAAAGGCGTTCAGTGTGGGAAAGGAGGGTGGGAAAATTAATTAGCTTATACAGGATTCGAGGATTTGGAAGTAGTGGTAGAATTTTGGGGTGACATTGCTGTAAGAGAGAATAAGTCAGATTAAGGCTTTGTACATGTGCTGGTCAGTTAGCAGTCCTTTGAGTGATGGAACAGATGCAGTGTACCTGCGTCCGTGGACGTGGCCACCTGAAGGACGACCACGGTCACTTCGGGACGATATGCTACATCCTGTTCCCTACCGCAGAGCTCGCTACCCTGCCGCCTTCCCCTAAACACCGTGAGCATGAGGTAGGGATCGTCATTGGTTGTACTTCTTCGATGGACAAATTTGCTCTGATCTTCTTCGAATTTTGCTATATCTTCTTCGAATGCCTCTGTAAACTGTCCGCGCGATGTCGAGGTATTCCTGTGGGCAGCAAGATCCTAACATTTGTCCCCGATAGAGCATGTGTGGGACCAGCTTGACGTCAGCTGCGTCCAGTGCTAAAAGACCAGTTACAACAATTTTGGATCAGCTTGCCTCAGGAGAAGATACAATGACTTCATGACAGCCTCCTCAACCGAATCAGACCAGAGGGGATGTAACGTCATACTGTTCAGTGGGCTCATAGTCCCAAGTTCATTTTAAACTTGACTTGGTTTTGTAATCACTGAAATAATGGCACATACCCTCTCAAATTGTGAGGTTTCTTTTCGTTTCCTCCTCCCCTTCTGTTTGCATCACGTTTTTGTCAGGTGGTGTATCTCCAGAATAATGTCTCCGAACTGACACTGAAATCCTAAGGTAAGCTATCTGTCCTTGAATAAACAATAACGATTTTACTATGTTTCTGCTAGTTAATGACCTCATTATTTTAAGCTTTTTCGGTTTTAAAATTAGCCTAGTAGTTTCGCATTCTTTTTCGGCACGCTTCTTTCCTTTCTTAGGTCCACATTTCTCCTGTCTTTTGGCCGGAAACTCAGTTGTCCATCAAGTTTCTTCTTTAGAAATTCACTTTTACGATGAAATAACGTAAGATACCTTGACTTTTCAAGCCTTTTTCCACTTATGTGAACTAAGCACAATAGATTTTTTATTTAAGGAGTGGACAAAGGTTCGACAGGACCACCTTTGTCGTCACATTACTCTCAGCTTACCACAATAAGAAATCCTTCAGTTCCGAGTGGTGTCTGTACTTTTCTCCATATGTGATAGCACTTGGTTGTGCCTTACTCAGCAGTTTTTATTTTATCTGTCTGCTCAAGCTCTTTCTCAGACTCTTCCTTTCGTTGGCTTCCTGTTGTTTTGGCAGATCTTTCTAATTTGTTAAGAAGCATAAACACTATGCTCTGTTACTTATACGAAACTCAGGAACTTTATTTTTGATAATTTTTTCTTTCAATGTAGCAGTAAGGGATAGTCAAATTTTAAAAATAAATCCTATGCAGACGTGCTGATTTTCAGTCATCAGAAATGAGTTTCCTGAGCATATAGATCTTCTGTAATGTAGCGTTTGAGCTTAGCCATTGATGGACACTGATCGTTCGTTATAAACAGCTTTGGTAAGGAGGTGTGCCATTTCCATCTTTTTGATCCTTAAGGGATCCTTCTCTTAGATATTGGGATCTATCCAGTCTCCCTACTTTATTTTTCCCCCACTTACCAGTAGTTCCCTCAGCGGTGATGTGAGGTTGGTCAGAAAGTGTACGAGTATTTTCTCAAAGCTGACAAGCATTGCTTTCATCAGGAGGTGATACTTCTGTTTTGAAGCTGTGTCAAGAGATTCAGAAAAAAAGTAATGATAATATGAGGGTACCTCAGAAAGTAAGTTACACATTATTATGATAGGCAAAGTAACTTTTACTGACTTTTGCACTACACTTCAAAGTGACAGAGATACATGACACTTTTTTTTTTCAACATAGTCACCAAGTCTGTGTAAACGACGGTCGGAACGTTCTATAAATCGTTCAGTTCCTCGATGATAGACATGCACTCCTTGGTTACGGAGCCATTTGTGAACCGTTGTGTGAACGTCTCCATCATCGACAAATCTCCAATTGCTCCGCTTTTGCCGGCCAGGGTGGCCGAGCGGTTATAGGCGCTACAGTCTGGAACCGCGCGACCGCAACGGTCGCAGGTTTGAATCCTGCCTCGGGCATGGATGTGTGTGCTGTCCTTAGATTAGTCAGGTTTAAGTAGTTCTAAGTTCTAGGGGACTGATGACCTCCGAGGTTAAGTCTCATAGTGCTCAGAGCGATTTGATTTTGCTCCGCATTTGTCCCTCGACTGCCTGGACATTATCGTCTGCGGTCGATGTCGATGGCCTCCCTTTCCAATCAGCAATGACCACATCAACACTGCCACTATTTCACTACGGTTGGACGCGACATTGCATTTGGTTCATACAATGACGGAAAAAATCCCAACACCATGAAGGAGTGGTGCGACATAAACGAAAGTTGGCAGGCTTACTTATACATCTAAAAGATAACGTCTATTCAGATATCACGCCAATCACTTAAGAGTGGTGCTAGTGCCGCCACTATGAGGATGCAAATCAGGTTCGCTTTAAATACGCGCTGAATGGTCCTGAGCCTTAGTTACCTTTGACCTTGGACGTAGTGAGTTGATGTTAGCCAAGACTGCTTTTAAGACGACGAAGACGCTGCTATCAACAGCTCACTGAGTTTGATCAAGGTCGTGTAATGTGGCTCCGAGAATCACAATGTTCTTTCCGCGATACTGTAGAAAGACTTGTCAGGAATGTAGTCACTGTATATGATTGCTTGCAGCGGTGGTCACTGGAAGGTACGGTCGCAAGAAGACCGGCCACGTGGCACTAACGAGTGGGAAGACCGTTATGTTCAGCTTATGGCTGTTGCGCATCATATTGCGTCTGCAACAGCAATTCGAGCAGCAGTTGACACCACAGTGACACAACGAATTGTTGTAAATCGGTTACTTTAAGCACAGTTCTGAGCCAGATCCTCTGTAGTGTGCATTACACTGACCCCAAACCACCGCCGTTTGCGACTTCGGTGGTGTCAAGCGAGAGCTCGTTGGAGGGCGGATTGGAGGTATGTTATTTTATTTGTTGAAAGCCGGTTCTGCCTCGGTGCCAGTGATCTACTTCTACACCTATATACATACTCCGCATGCCACCGTATCTGCTGCTCAGACCCACTTGACCTACATCTGAAGTTAGGTCTGGGGTGCAATTTAGTATGACAGCATGAGTGTTC
This sequence comes from Schistocerca cancellata, assembly GCF_023864275.1. NCBI lineage: Eukaryota > Metazoa > Arthropoda > Insecta > Orthoptera > Acrididae > Schistocerca > Schistocerca cancellata. The sequence goes on along the minus strand of NC_064629.1, from coordinate 752,385,628 downwards.
TCGTGATTACCCCAAGCATCATAACTGCAAATCTGTACGTCAGTCTGCTGATTCAACCTGCTGTGCTGCCATTCACGAACGGCATTGCAGAGAGTATTTTCCGACAGGATAACGCTCGCCCACATACAGTACTTGTAACCCAACTTGCTCTGTAGAGTGTCGAAATGTTGCTTAGACCTGCTCGGTCACCAGAGCTGTCTCCAACCGAGCACGTATGAGACGTCATCGGACATCAAATCCAGTGTCATCCACAAGCAGCATTAACTGTCCGAGTGACCGATACCGTTTAACGCCCATGGAACTCCATCCCCAAACTGACATCCGATACCTGTACGACACAACGCATGCACGTTTGCATGCTTGCATTCAACATTCTGGCGATTACGGTTATTAATGTACCAGCAGCTTTTGTCGTGTTTACATTACCTGTGATCTTGCACTGCTAATAACTGAAATGTGTTATCTAGACAAATGTATTCACGAAATTTCATTACTCTACATTGATTATTTCTTGGTATTGGGATTTTTTTCCGTCAGCGTATACCGCCAGAATGACTCGGTGAATCTGTGTGCAATTTAGACGTGTTGTCCATAATAATCCAAATGTGTCTCATAGTTCAACTTTGGAGTACGTTTCAAGTTTCCGTGCCATTTCACTCCGACACTACGATGCACATGTACCTTGCAACAACAGAACTGCGTCTGCAGAAGAGACAGAACATGTACCCTCTGATGTTAGCGTGGGGCGAAAAGTGTAACTTACTCTTTGTAGTCTCCTCGTAATTATATATTCAGTTTCTGTTTCGTCTGGTATAAAATGAGATACGTTTCATCATAGGCAAACTCGATATGACTCCCCCCCCCCCCCCCCCCCGAGAGTTTCTCTAAATCGAGGAAGTGGTACTGGAAAGTAGTTTATCTCTAGTAATGTTTGCAAAAACTCATGTGCCTTCGTAACGACTTTATGTGTTCATCTGTCGACTTAAATTACGGGACGACATAAATTAACTGCTAGTGGAAATAAACAGTACCGCCGAAGAACGTAGTACTTCGCAGATTCACAGGAGCGTAGAGCAAGGCGTAATCAAACGCCCTTGGTGGTCCCAGCCCGACTGCTATGTGGCTGTATCAGCTTCTTTATTACCACACATATCCACAGCGGGGGGGATCTCTTCCCAGCAACCACACAGCAGTTTGTTAGCCTCTGGTGACTCACACTGGGTTCTTTTTGACATTTTGACAATTCTGTGTCTTACTCTCTTACTCTGTGACGCAATGAGACAAGTTTTCAAAGTGTCCTACTTACTGATCGGTACCTACATACTTTTCTTAACAATAGTAGCGATTTCTGTGCTATTCTATTTGCGTATTGAGAGAGGGATAAATAACTATATGCCTCTACTTACGCCGTGTTATCTCGTATATTACTGTCGTGATCCCTATGCGAGGTAGAAAATGGTCGCAGCGGAACTGTGGTTCATACTTCCTCGAATATCGGTTCTTTAAATTTACACAAGTGTTTCACGCGAATAATGTCGTCTTTTTAAAAATATTCCACTGTATCCCTGTTACTCTTTCGTATCAGTTCTACCGACATGTTTCGATGCTAGGAACGCGTCTCTGGTGTCATTATACAATGTGGTTCACGAAGATATTCAAATACTCTAAAATGTTATTCTACACGCAAAACTAAAGGGAAAAGTTCATATAAACATAGGTCCGCAAATGTTTAGTTACGGAGGTACTTAAATAAAATATTTTGCCTGAAATTTAACGACTTCGCTAATGTGAAGGCATCGCAAAACTGTACGTGGTTAAAGCAAAGCACGATTTCCATTTATTTTGTTGTTATTGGTCTGGTGAATTTAATAAAACATGTCCCAGACGTGTATGTGCAGTAGTTTTCCAGAACATCCAGAAAAGCAAAGATTATTATACAAGTAAATTTGTTTCCTTTCCATTAAGAATGTAGAATCGTTTATGTCATTGTTGGCAACCGTTAGTGAGTTGTTTCAGTCGTTTTCTGACCTTGAAACGAGTTAGTTTCTGTATTGTTCAGTGCAAGAACATAGTAACAACAATGTATTTAAGTGAAACCGCATAGTAAATGTTGTAGTTTGTAGATTATTTATGAAATAGAGATTCCTTTCAAATTTACGAAAGAGGAATACGCCGATATGGTATTTATTTATGGTAAATGTGATGGTAATGCTACTGCTGCAGTTAACGAATATCGCGTACGTTATCCAACTCGGAGGATCCCGAATGCACGAACCATTAGTGGAGTATTTCGAATGTTACGGGAGACAAGTTCTCTACCTAGGTTCTCTACTACGCCAGATATACGTCGTGGACGTGTTTTATTAGATTCACCAGATCAATAACAACAAAATAAATGAGAATCGTGCTATACTTTAACAAATCTTCATTTGTAATCTGTAGGCCACTGTACTCAGTGTGCTGGAAAGTACCTGTACTAATTTCATTCCCCTCGTTCTGATTTCATGCACAAATCGTACGCGGGGCCTATACGGGCACGAAATGACCTAATTTCAGTGTTGCCTTTATTACACGAAATTAATGTTGGAGGAAATATGTTTATTGTTCCATTATGGAACGAAAACTTCCCTAATTTTGTGAGCAAGCCTGTCTGCGACGCATTTTATGTTTTTTTAACGTCTCCCAACCAGTTTGTTGAGCATTTGTGTGACACTCTCACGATGACTAAAGAAACCTTTGACGAGTATTGCACCTCTTCTTTGAATGTTTTCCATCTATTCCGCTAATCCAGCTCGGCGAGTGTCCCAGCCTAACGGAGGACACAAAATAATTCGAACGAGGGTTTTGAAAGCGTCACTTTCGAGAGTTAACTACACATTCTTATAATTTTTACCATAAATGTGAATTTGGCGTCTGCCTTACATACTGCTAGATTTAAGTTATCGTTTTACTCCGCATCGTTCCGGACAGATACTTCTAGATACTTGACTATTGTGACTCATAGTAGTGACTAATGGTCGATGACGTATCGGTATTATATTACACTGCCTGAAAAAACGTTAAGCACACAAAGGCGAGGAGCAAACGAAATAAAACTGCACTGCTTGAGAGAGTATATGATGTTATTCCAGTGATTATGAAACTGAGTCAAATTTTCAAAGAACTTGGCAGTATGAGCCCACTGATGAGTATGACGCTGCGCCTCGTATGGCATGGATACTTGCAGTGACTCTGTTTGGAGGGGTGTCACAGAGTTGTTGTGCCCTCTCCTGTGCCAAGCTGACCCTTGATATCTTGGATGCTAGCGCTGGGACGGAGTTGACGTTCGTGTTGGCCCCACACAGATTCTATAGGGACAGGTTTCGGGATCTTGCCGCCCATAGGGTAACCACATAATACGCATGCAATTCACAGAGACACTTCTCGTGTGTGGACGGGAACTATCAAAGTTACCTCAATCGCTGCCGGTATTGACGTGAAGTCATACCTGATGGCTCTCTCCCCCTCCCCCCATTAGCGCCGGGAGTAATACCGCTGTGCCTCTCCAAAATACTGGAGGAATGGGACCTCAACAAAGATCGCCTCCATATTTGCCGTCGATGGTCATCCGGGATAGTGTAAAACCGCGATTCACCGCTGAATACAATGCGACGCAGAAGTTCATGCTTCCCGGTCACGGCACAACTCCAAGCGCAGCCATTTGTGTTGCTGTGTTAACAGCATGGGACGGTAATTTCCTAGTCCCGATGCTACTGGTCTCAGACTAATAGTGCGGGATGGTACAGAAGATTACAGGAGGTCCACTACTTATTCTCGGATGTAAAGGATTTACGATGTGCTTGGTGCATGATACGGAAATTACCCGTTGTGATGGTCTGACGTAGTGCTTGATGGAACCAGATGACGGGTATACCTGCTCTCACATTCTCATGCAATCAAACATCGGGCCGCTGTCACATACGAATGCTACACTAGTCTAGACACTGCATGATTCGGTTAGCCGACCAGATGGAGACCCACAATGAAACCCCTTTCACACGATTCAATCAGCCGACCAAATGAAGACCCACAATGAAGCCACTTTCAAATTCTGTTACGTGCTGATAACGCTGTCTCAGACGAATGGGTGGCATCTGTGTGTCCTTCACAGTGAAGACTAATGATCTGTTGCCGTTCATGCCCCATATGTACCCAACTATGTCTAGTTGTTGTTCTTGTTGTTGTTGTGGTCTTCAGTCCAGAGACTGGTTTGATGCAGCTCTCCATGCTACTCTATCCTGTGCAAGCTTCTTCATCTCCCAGTACCTACTTCAACCTACAGCCTTCTGAATCTGCTTAGTGTATTCATCTCTTGGTCTCCCTCTTCGAATTTACCCTCCACGCTGCCCTCCAATACTAAATTGGTGATCCCTTGATGCCTCAGAACATGTCCTACCAACCGATCCCTTCTTCTAGTCAAGTTGTGCCACAAACTCCTCTTCTCCCCAATTCTATTCAATACCTGCTCATTAGTTATGTGACCTACCCATCTAGTAACAACGCAAAATACGAACAACACTAATGCACTCAGCTGTCCGCTCTGCGTGTCACAGGGAATTGTAACTCCAGTCATTTATACACTGAAGCGCCAAAGAAAATGGTGTAGGTGTGCGTATTCAAATACAGAGATATGTTGACAGGCAATATGCGGCGCTGCGGTCGGCAATGCCTATATAAGACAACAAGAGTCTGGCGCAATTGTTACATCGGTTACTGCTGCAACAATGTCAGGTCATCGAGATTTAAGTGAGTTTGAGCGTGGTGTTATAGTCGGCGCACGAGCGATGCGACACAGCATCTCCGAGGTAGCAATGAAGTGGGGATTTTTCCGTACCACGATTGCACGGGTGTATCGTGAATATCAGGAATCCGGTAAAACATCAAATCTCCGACATCGGTGCGGCCGGAAAAAGATCCTGCAAGAACGGGACCAACGACGAGTGAAGAGAATCGTTCAACGTGACAGAAGTGCAACTCTTCCGAAAGTTGCTGCAGATTTCAGTGCTGGGTGATTAACAAGTTTCAGCGTGCGAAACATTCAACGAAACATCACCGCCATGGGATTTCGGAGCCGAAGGCCCAGTCGTGTACCCTTGATGACTGCACGACACAAAGCTCTACACCTCGCCTGGGTCCGTCAACACCGACATTGGGCTGTTGATGAGCGGAAACATGTTGCTTGGTCAGACGAGTTTCGTTTCAACATGTATCGAACGGATGGATGTCTACGGGTATGGAGACAACATCAAGAATCCACGAATCATGCTTGTCAGTAGGGGACTATTCACGCTGGTAGAGGCTCTTTAATGGTGTGGGGCGTGTGCAGTTGGAGTTGTATGGGACCCTTGATACGTCTAGATACGACTGTGACAGGTGACATGTACGTACGCATTCTGTCTGACCACCTGCATCCATTCATGTTCATTGTGCATTCCGACGGATTTGGACAATTCCAGCAGGACAATGTGACACCCTAAACGTCCAGAATTGCTGCAGAGTGGCTCCAGGAACACTCTTCTGAGTTAAACATTTCCGCAGGCCACCTAACTCTCCAGACACAAACACTATTGAGCGTATCTGGGATGCATTGCAACGTGCTGTTCAGAAGAGATCTCGACCCCCTCGTACTCTTACGGATTTATGGACAGCCCTGAAGGATTCATGGTGTCAATTCCCTCCAGCACTACTTCAGCCATTAGTCGAATCCATACCACGTCGTGGTGCGGCACTTCTGCGTGCCCGCGGGGGTGTATAAGTTTCTTTGGCTCTTCAGTGTGTACGTGCACGATTTTACGTTGAAGTCTGACCATGCCTTCTGGGTGCATCACTTTTTTTGTTGGGTAGCGTATATTGCATCGGTCTGCCAGGTGAATTCAAAATTTAATTCACGTTGTACGTTTTACGTTTGTCTCCACAGCCGCCTTCAGTTTCTTGGTCTAAATCATTTTTCCTACATAAGGGGGTATTTTTATTTGGAAGAAACCCTCGATTTTATGCTCAGTTAGCTAAAATCACTCCCTCCGTCATTTGCAAACAACATTAAACAAATGTGTAGTGTAAAGGACTAATGTGTCAAAAGTATATCATGACCGACAGAACAGTGCAGAATATAGCAACATGTAACAGCGTAATCATCAAATGGCATAATTTCGTATGTTCGCCAGTACCAATTTCTACGCTCCGAATGAATGACTGCAACCAATATTCGGGTCTAGTCACATTACTCGTAGATACAGTACATTATACTAATATAGGTCAGCATATTTCTTGGCAGATTAATGTATGACTATCAAATCGCATAATGCGTTACCGTGTGTGTAATAAGGCAAACCACACGGTCTGTACAAAAAAAGCTACATCGAACACCAACGGCACACTCTCCACTACAGCCGAACAGACCTGCAGTGCCTGACCATTGTGTCTCTTCTGGCCATTCCATTACTTACAACAATGTTCAGACACTGCTCACAACCTCATCCTTTTGAGATTCTGGGATTTAGGATGCCTGGAAATACGACTGGTAGATACTCTGCTCAGTCGCGACGAGGGCCTCCCTCTAGACAATTTTCGCAATCCTCTTGTTTCAGGTAGTCGCTCTCACACCAATTTCTGGTTTCTATCTTCTCTGCCTGAAATTCAGAAACCTGCCACGAATTTCAGCATTGCGGATTCATAGCTTCTCGGACAGTTCTGCTTTTTATCTATGACACAAGTATTACCTATGATTCGGGTTGTTGTGCCAGTTATATCATCTATGACACATGCAATAAAACTAAGTTAAAGATAGGTACTATTTCCTAGTTCTGATAAAAGGATTGAGAGATCTCCCTTATATGGAAAAACGCCGGAATTCGAAATCCGCTCCTACGAGAGGCCTACTGCTAGCTCACTCATTATTTGTTTGAAAAGACCCTGAGTCTGTAATTGCCAGACCTGGAACAGACTGCTCTGCCTCTAGGGGTAGGGAGTGGAAAGAATATTAAAGGAAACACTTGCATGACCTACTAACTCTCCTTAACAATAGCTGGAAAGGGCCCAGCAGACACTGTGTAGAGGAAGCAATGATGGAATATGAAACATCCGTTTTGTTCACTTCAGACGTCTTCGAATTTCTATACTAAATTCCTCATCTGGAGCCGCATTTTCTCATGTTTTCTATGCCCTGTCGTGTGATATACAATTAGGCTAGATTTCATGACAGTCAACGCTTGTTGCTAGATTTTTTTTGAATTACAGAAAAAGAGCACTTTTGGTTACTATATGCACTGTACATTACAATTTATTCGCTAGATATTTGTTTCATTTTCTAGTTCTTTTACTAATGCTCAGTTTTTCCCTGACAGAAAATTCATAAAATCGTAGAAATTATTTAGATTTTAAAAAATTAAAAAAAGAAACACGACCATGTTTTCATCTCAAAAAAGTGGAAAAGTAGCGTGTAAAGTCCGTCGACAGCGAGGCCAGCTGAGACGGGAGACAATGTCAGACTGGGGAAGGGTGAAAAAGTAATTCGACTGTGTCTTTTTCATAGAAACCATCCTGATATTTGCCTTAAAGGAGTTTAGGCCAACCAAAGAAATGCAAATTTGAGTGACCACACGGAAATTTTAATCTCGCTCGTCGTGAATGAGAGTCCTGTGTCCTAAGCACTGAACCGCCTCGCTTGGTTTTCCGTTTTCTAGCCTCTGTTTTGTTTCTACTTCTATAAAATGTAGCAATTTTGTATTAATTGAGATGTGAAATGGTAATCGTAATGAGAGGAGAAACAAGCCATTGCCGGTGCACACGCTTTACTTCTGTGGCCAGGATGCTCCAATTAGACATTCCTTTGTTGAGAAAATACACGGAAGCGAGTGCAGTCAAACGCTAGACTGTGTAGTTAGCGTACAGGCCACATCTGTTGACCGGAGCTAATCAAGGACGTGGCGCGCGGTGCCTACTTTGCAGAAACGAGTCAATTCAGCCCCGCAGGGACAGCATCTCATACTTGGCCACTGATGCAGTTTGAGCTAGAGGAAAACTGCGTTTTAGCATCTGTGTCAGATAAGCGTAAATATCTACAACAACAAAATAACGAAACGGAAAGAACTAATTAACAGAGTAGATGAAGCTTTGGGAAACGAAACAAAAAAAGGCCCGCACATAGCTGCCATGCATTATGCGACTATAAATATATACTGTCAGAACCATTACAGGACCAGTCACAATGAGTCTGCAGTGTCTAGTAGTAAAGGAAAAATAGGGCATCTCGTTAATCATGACACTTCACCCAAAATCGCGAGTGATGAATGGAGCATTGCTCTAGTACTGGAGATCCAGAAGTTGTCGCCATCTGCTGTCAGTATTAATTTCGATACAGTTATACGTTGTACACTGACGTTACAAAGTCATGGGTTAGCGATATGCGTATGTACAGACGGCGGTAGTATCGCGTACACGAGGAATAAAAGGACAATGCATTGGCAGAGCTGTCGTTTTAACTCCGGTGATTCATGTGTAAAGGTGTCGGACGTGATTATGGCTGCACGACGGAAATTAACAGACTTTGAACAAGGAATTGTAGTTGTAGCCACACGCATGGGACATTCCATTTCGCAAATCATTTCCGATATTCCGATATCCACAGTGTCAAGAGCCTGCCTGCCGAGAATACTATGTTTCAGGTATTACCTCTCACCGCGGGCAACGCCAGTGGCCAACGGCCTGCACTGAACGACCGAGAGCAGCGGCGTTTACGTAGAGTTGTCAGGACTAAAAGACAAGCAACAATGCGTGAAATAACTGCAGAAATCAATGTGGGACGTACGACCAACGTATCCATCAGGACAATGCGGTGAAATTTTGCGTTAGTGTGCTATGGTAGCAGACGACCGACGCGAGTGCCTATGCTAAGAGCACATTGTCTGCAGCCCCTCTCCCGGGCTCGTGGCCATATCGGTTGGACCCTAGACAATTGGAAAACCGTGGCCCGGTCAGGTGTGTCCAGATTTCAGATGTTAAGAGCTGATGGTGGGGTTCGCGTGCGCCGTAGTCCTTACGGAACCAAGTTGTCAACAAGGCACTGTGCAAGCTGGTGGTGGCTCCATAATGGTGTGGGCTGTGTTTACATGGAATGGACTGGGGTCTCTGGTCCAACTGAACCTATCATTGATGGCAAATGGTTATGTTCGGCTACATGGAGACCATTTGCAGCCATTAATGGACTTCATATTGCCAAACGACGATGGAATTTTTATGGATTATAATGCCTAATGTCACTGGGCCAAAATTGTTCGCTATTGGGTTGAAGAACATTTTGGACAGTTCTAGCGACTGGTTTTGCCGCCCAGGTCGCCTTACATGATTCTCATCGAACATTTATGGGACGTAATCAGAGGTCAGTTCGTGCACAAAATCGTTAACCGGCAACACTTTCGCAATTATGGATGGCTATAGAGGCACCATGTCGCATATATCTGCAGGGGACTTCCAACGACTTGTGGAGTCCATGCCACATCGAGCTGCTGCACCACACCGGGAAAAAGGAGGTCCTATACAATATTAGGAGGTATCCCTGACTTGTCACCTCTGTGTGTAATGGGCAGTCAAATGAAAACGACATAAAGTAAGTAAACTGTTTGTTATTTCAAAAGTAAGCGCCATAACTATTAATAAATTTGTCCCATTGTGAGATTAGAAGGTCAATGCCTTCATGGGAAAATGTTTGGAGTTGCCTATGGTATCATGATTGTATTGAAGTGTGCACCTCTTTGTACGGAGAAAATTGATGGACACAAAAATGTAATTCACTAGGGCTTCAAAAACATGGAAATTGCATGTGGGAGTAGGAACTGTATGGAGGATGTGTAAGGGCTTCCCAGCGAAACTTCCACACCACAGTCGAAAGAACAGGCACGCTAGCTCCAGGAAAGTCATGAAAACCTTTTACTTTGACTGCAAGAGCTCTGTGTGATTGACTCCCTGGAACACAGCGCCCCAATTATCTCACAGCGATATATGGACACTTTACAAAAATTGAAGTCCAAACGCCCATCATTCTGTTGTGCAGGATAACGCCCACCCACATGTTGCCAATGTAGTTTTCATTATGCTGCAGAAGTTTCGCTCGGAAACCCTTACACATCCTCCATTCAGTCCCGATTTCTTCCATAGTGATTCCCATATTTTTGGAGCCCTGGAGAGTGAGAGTGAGAGAGAGAGAGAGAGAGAGAGAGAGAGTCGTTGCCATCGATTTGCTTTGGATGAAGAGGTGCAAGCCTAAGTGTAGTCATGGTTCTGTAGGCAACTGCAAACATTTTTCTGTCTTGTCTCATAGTGGGATAAATGTATTACCAACTGTGGTGAGTACTTTTAAAATAATAAGCAGGTACCCACTTCTTTCCATCTGTCTCATTTTCATTTGACTGCCCATTGTATATATAACTAGTAGAGTAATGGCGCGACAACGGTGTTTTGTTAGTGCGGGTTGCCTACTTCAGTGGCAAGTATACGAGGTGGAATCCAAAATTTTCGGGACTGGTGCTACCATCTGGAAAGTAGGAGTAGTAGATTTTTGCATCTCTAGGTGGCGAGAGCTGCATATATGATGAGTCAGTGTGCGGAGCGGCATTCAGCTGGGAGGACGTGTTGTGTGTCCACAGGGATTTCCGTAGTACTCTGTGTTTTGTGTGTGGCGATTTTACGATGGATCTGCGAGCAGAACAGCGCTTGTGTATCAAATTCTGTGCGAATCTCGGGAAAAGTGCTATGTAGGCCCTTGCTGGATTTACGGTTATGACCCAAAGACAAAGCAACAATAGTCTTCAAGACCCAAATAAACGAGACTGGTGAAGAGCAAAGTGAAGAGGATGTCATCGTTTTCTTTGATACCAAGGGAATTGTGCACAAAGAATTCGTCCCACCCAACCAAACAGTGAATTCCACATACTACAGTGACGTTTTGCGAGGGCTCTGTGAAAACGTGCTGCGACGATTGGCCCGAACTTTGGCGTCAAGGGAACTGGCTGCTGCATCACGACAACGCACCCTGTCACACGTCCTTACTCACCAGGACCTTTTTGGCAAAAAACAACATGGCGGTTGTACCCCACCCACCGTACTCGACAGATTTGGCACCTTGTGACTTCGCGCTATTCCCAAAACTGAAACTCAAGTTGAAAGGCCGTCGGTTCGACACTCTAGAGACGATTCAAGAAGCATCGCTGGTGGTGATAAACCCCCTTCAAAGATCAGGACTTCCAGAAAACGTTTGACCAGTGGCAGAAGCGCTGGGACTGGTGTGTACGTGCGGATGGGAACTACTTTGAGGGTGATGGTGACCATTAGTCCAAAGGGAAGGTTTTCAACAGATGGCAGCACCAGTCCCGAAAATTTTGGATAGCACCTCGTACAGTCAGAGGTAAATTTATTGTTCTCTTTTGATTGACAGATCATTAACCTACTGTTCTGCTAAGAGTATTATGATTCACAGAGGATAATCCATTCTTTTGATTGACAGGTGTATGGTCAACAACGTTGCTGTCTCGCGTTGGATAAAGTGGAGTTTTTAAGCTTGGTGGGTTGGGGCTCTATATCAGAGGGGAATTATTTAGAACTACTGTATACATCGAAGCTGCAGCTGTCTGTTTCGCAGTGCATCGCTGCTGGTGGCGTTTGTTTCGCTGTGCACTGCAGCTATTGGCAGAAGTAGTCACCAGGCTTTGGCAATCGGAAGTTGCGAGTTAGCTCAACCGGTGACGGGTGGCTAGGTGCAAAGAATGTACTGACACGTTTTATTTTTCCCGCGGCAGTGGAGGCTCGTGAAGCGACCAGTATGCTGTTTGAGCGGTGACAGAAGCGGATGTGTGTGTTGTGTGAGGGAATATTGAAATGACAGATGTTTGCGCTGGACATATTGATAACATTCAAATTCCTACCACTCCAATAATCCCCAGATGCCCTCCATGGCTAGGGATGGTGCACTCTGGCACACATGCACGCCCACTACTGTGGCTGTGGCGGTAGTTTTTACCGACCTCTGAACGCTGGGGTCAGTGGCGTGCTGCATGTGGGCATCTGGTCAAGAGCGCGTGGAATGTGCAAGTGTTTTCTGCGATCTCAAGATTCTAGCAATGACAACTACTGCCACGGATCGGATTGTGGTTTAAGTGTGTTGTATTTAGTCCTTCTCAATACATCGCTGTGGACTCCGCCTTGCAGAGGTATTTGTTGTTGTTGTCTCTATCCTATCACGTGGTAGTCCCATCCTCCTCCTTCCTCAGTTAGTGGAAAGGACCAATTTAGGAATTCTATTGTGTTTTAAAAACCCAGTCGCAACGTCAAATTCCTGGTTGGTCAATTTATTGTTTCTCCATCCGTTTGGTACAGGCAGGCATGTTCGGTGCGGGTGCGAGTTGTCTCCTGGCCAGTGTAAATTGTTAAACAGTTAATTTGACAGGGTAGTGCAGATGGATTATTTCACTCTATTTTTGATATTGAAACTGCATCTGCTCTCCCTTAGTCTCCAGCATTAGCCAATAGGAACACCTCTTGAGAAAGACAGAAAGAGGAAGCGAGACTGGAATTTCCCAATCAACCGAATGCTGCCATTTGATGCTTTCTTTGGGCAGAGGGGGGGGGGGGGGGAGGAGGGGGGGGCTGCGAGATGAACGGAGGCCGATATGCTGTCCATGGTATTTAGTAACATGATCTGCAATTAAGATATTGGGCTGTTTTGACCTTTGTGCTGGCGCCATGATAATGGACATACTCGCTGGAGGTAGTTACTTTACTACACCTCATTCTACTCATGATCTGTAGACCACTGTTGCAGGGTTTAATGGTTCAAATGGCTCTGAGCACTATGGGACTTAACAGCTGTGGTCATCAGTCCCCTAGAACTTAGAACTACTTAAACCTAACTAACCTAAGGACATCATACACATCCATGCCCGAGGCAGGATTCGAACCTGCGACCGTAGCAGTCGCACGGTTCCGGACTGCGCGCCTAGAACCGCGAGACCACCGCGGCCGGCTGCAGGGTTTAACTGTGAGTGCAATATGACTGCTGTGTGTTTCTCGATCTGTACAAAATAGTTTGCTGCTGAGATTCTAGTACTTTGTCCATTTGCAGTAAGTGGCGGTAGGTTTCGAAATAATTTTTCTGATTTTCGTGTCTGTGCTCAGATACCAGTATGCTTCAAAAAGTGGGGAAAATAAAAAATAAGAAACTTAACATCTCTAACTCCGGCAGCAAATATGACCTAAGCCTCCTCAGCGATTCCATGCACGATCAGAATAAAAAGTGCCACAGTTGTTTAAATGTTTCATAGTGGCTTGTCACCCTCAAATCGCTTCAATAAACATTATTCCATTCAGTGCAGTCAGTTTCCCAACAAATTGTTTAACTAAATAATTAAACTGTATTCCAAACATCGCTTTGTGTCCCATAAATTTTTTAAATAAAAAATATTCCACACCCTGTACTTGTCTTCCAGAAATTGTTTAAACAATATTAAATACACTGGAATCGATTTCTCGCCAAATTGTTTAAATAAATAAATAAACTATATTCTATACACTGTCGTGGATCGCATAGTTTGTTTAAATAAACAATACTCCATGTATTGTCTAAATTGTTTAAACAATATTGCATACACTGCAATCGATTTCCCTCCAAATGGCCAATTAGCTGAGTCTTTGTCCCATCAATTTCCAAGTGGGAGAGGGGGGGGGGAAGGGGTGGGAGTTTCCCAGAGGGGGAGAGGTTAATTATGTGATTGATTTAATTAACTAGTCAATCAAATTGAAGTCAAAAGTGTACTTGTATCAGCGTGGGGATTTCCAAGAGGGACGAGGTGGGATGGGAGGGGGAAGGGTGGGGGTTTCTTATAAAACCACTTAATTGAATTATACACTACTGGAAATTGAAATAAGAACACCGTGAATTCATTGTCCCAGGAAGGGGAAACTTCATTGACACATTCCTGGGGTCAGATACATCACATGATCACACTGACAGAACCACAGGCACATAGACACAGGCAACAGAGCATGCACAATGTCGGCACTAGTACAGTGTATATACACCTTTCGCAGCAATGCAGGCTGCTATTCTCCCATGGAGACGATCGTAGAGATGCTGGATGTAGTCCTGTGGAACGGCTTGCCATGCCATTTCCACCTGGCGCCTCAGTTGGACCAGCGTTCGTGCTGGACGTGCAGACCGCGTGAGACGACGCTTCATCCAGTCCCAAACATGCTCAATGGGGGACAGATCCGGAGATCTTGCTGGCCAGGGTAGTTGACTTACACCTTCTAGAGCACGCTGGGTGGCACGGGATACATGCAGACGTGCATTGTCCTGTTGGAACAGCAAGTTCCCTTGCCGGTCTAGGAATGGTAGAACGATGGGTTCGATGACGGTTTGGATGTACCGTGCACTATTCAGTGTCCCCTCGACGATCACCAGTGGTGTACGGCCAGTGTAGGAGATCGCTCCCCACACCATGAGGCCGGGTGTTGGCCCTGTGTGCCTCGGTCGCATGCAGTCCTGATTGTGGCGCTCACCTGCACGGCGCCAAACACGCATACGACCATCATTGGCACCAAGGCAGAAGCGACTCTCATCGCTGAAGACGACACGTCTCCATTCGTCCCTCCATTCACGCCTGTCACGACACCACTGGAGGCGGGCTGCACGATGTTGGGGCGTGAGCGGAAGACGGCCTAACGGTGTGCGGGACCGTAGCCCAGCTTCATGGAGACGGTTGCGAATGGTCCTCGCCGATACCCCAGGAACAACAGTGTCCCTAATTTGCTGGGAAGTGGCGGTGCGGTCCCCTACGGCACTGCGTAGGATCCTACGGTCTTGGCGTGCATCCGTGCGTCGCTGCGGTCCGGTCCCAGGTCGACGGGCACGTGCACCTTCCGCCGACCACTGGCGACAACATCGATGTACTGTGGAGACCTCACGCCCCACGTGTTGAGCAATTCCGCGGTACGTCCACCCGGCCTCCCGCATGCCCACTATACGCCCTCGCTCAAAGTCCGTCAACTGCACATACGGTTCACGTCCACGCTGTCGCGGCATGCTACCAGTGTTAAAGACTGCGATGGAGCTCCGTATGCCACGGCAAACTGGCTGACACTGACGGCGGCGGTGCACAAATGCTGCGCAGCTAGCGCCATTCGACGGCCAACACCGCGGTTCCTGGTGTGTCCGCTGTGCCGTGCGTGTGATCATTGCTTGTACAGCCCTCTCGCAGTGTCCGGAGCAAGTATGGTGGGTCTGACACACTGGTGTCAATGTGTTCTTCTTTCCATTTCCAGGAGTGTAGATTAAGGACCTGTCGATGAAAAGGTCGGATTGTCCCCAGGGAATCATAAACGTCTTAGCAGAACAATAAGTTAAGGACCTGTCAATCAAAAGAGAACAACAGTTTTGCCTCTGAATGTATACTTGCCCCTGAAGTAGGTAAACTGCAGTAACAAAATGCCCTCATGGCACCATTACGCTACTACTTATATACACTGCCTGACAAAAAAGTGAAGCAGTAAGAAGACGTGGGCTGACGTCAATGTAACTTCATACACGTACAAACCATTGGCAGGCATGTAAATGATTTGAGCTGAAACACACTGTGCCAGATAGAATATCCACCAGGGTGTATTAGTGCTGTACATAGGATGAGCTGAGAATGGTCCATTAGAATATACTGTATGTTTTGGGCCTTAGCGCAGTCACAAAGAATCGATGAACTGGGCGCCATGCACATTGTAACCCCTTCACCTCTACACCTGCCATCTGAGAACAGTAGTGGACTCCTCGGAACATTCTGTATCACCCACATTATTGATCGGACACTGACGGCAGCCAGCCTAGGAAATTACCATCCCATGCATAGGCTACCATTAATGCTGCAACACAAATGGCTGTGTTAGGATTGGTGCTATGACCCGGCAGTGTGGACCGCTGATGCAATGCGTCACATTGTGTTGAGTGATTAATCTTGGTTCTGCATTGTCCTTGGTGACTACAGTATGGTATCAATGGGCATACGAGCTCAGATAACGATACGCCTCTAGGGACCTAGGACAACAGCGTGTCGTAAATTCAACGTTATATTCTAACCTGATGCCTACCACGTGTCAACTGAATCAGTGCATGCATCAAGGACAGACAGGCTGTAACGTCATAGTGATAAGAGTGTTAGTACTGCTAAAGTACTTCATAAATTTGACTCTATATTCCAATCTGTGAAATAACATCAAATACCCTCTAAACACGTAAAGTTTCATTTCGTTTTTTTCTCCCATTCTGGTCTGGTCTGGTCTGGAGTGATGTGTGTGTGTGTGTGTGTATGTGTGTGTGTGTGTGTGTGTGTATGAAGTAATGGTGTATGAAGTAATGAAGTCATTGAGACTGTTAATATTATTAATATAACATGTAGCCGTTCTCATATTCCAATAAAAAGAAATATTAAGTAAACATGGTATAAAGCCTCTGTAAAATATTTTTTTATTCTCTGTCTTATCTAGGTGTCATAAAATTCCTACAGTTTCTTAGGCCAGTACTTATCTATGCCGGTGGCACCCCTATTCGATTCCCATAGATATTCAACAGCAAGAACAGTGAAACAGGGCACTCAAGATATGCTGTATGTTTGGTACCTGACTGCAGTCACAAAGGATGTTACCGAGCGAGGTGGCGCAGTGGTTAGCACACTGGACTCGCATTCGGGAGGACGACGGTTCAATCCCGTCTCCGGCCATCCTGATTTAGGTTTTCCGTGATTTCCCTAAATCGCTTCAGGCAAATGCCGGGATGATTCCTTTGAAAGGGCACGGCCGATTTCCTTCCCCATCCTTCCCTCACTCGAGCTTGCGCTCCGTCTCTAATGACCTCGTTGTCGACGGGACGTTAACCACTAATCTCCTCCTCCTCCTCCACAAAGGATGTCGACGGCACCCTTCAGGACATATCTTGCTAGGCTGGTCTTCACCGCTGCAGACAGAACATTCTCCAAGTCTTCGATGGAAGTTTAATGCCAGTGGGCTCGTCCCCTTGAAGTGGACATCATCTTAAAGGTTCTGTGTTGAGCTAAGATGCGACAGAGTTCTTTGGTTTTAGTAGTTGTGGTACACCGACTTTGTCCTCTGCTCCATTAATCTCACGTCTTTTACCATAGCCTTTCTTGAATTTACTATGGTATTGATGAGCTACTCGTTACACTGTTGGAGTACAAATGTCTTCTGGTTTCTACACCTTGTTCAAAGGTGCACCTTTCGTGCAATCAATTATTATCCAGCAAGTTTAATAAAGGATGATACCTACTTTCTTCGCATGAGCGGATCTGTTCCAGTTCGAGCAAGCATTGGCTGATTTTTGAGAGCAGGAGATTTGAACTCAATTTGTGGCGCACAGACATTCAAAGTGTACTATAGCTTGCTTCAGTATTCTTAATTGTATGTTTACAAACGTTTTCCCAGTAGAACAACCTCTAAGGTATGCATATGCTTTAGTATGCATATACTTTAGTAGCTGGCTTACTATGGTACATTAAGTTTTATCGTGCTAGCCCGAGTTCAGATGGAAGACACAGAATTCAGTCGCTGAAGAATTTTGTCTCTGCACCGTCGGTGTTAGATGTTAAAAGAATATTAGGATTTAAAGCCCTGTCGACGATGAAGTCATTGGAGACTGAGCACAAGCTCGGTTTGTGGATGGTTGGGGATAGAAACTGGCCATACTCTTTTCAAAAGAATCTTGTCGGCATTTGCCTTAAGCGGTCTACATAAACAAAGGAAAATGTAAATCTGGATGACCAGATGAGGATTTGAACCGCCGTCCTCCCGAATGCAATTAGTGTTCTTCTGATTTGATCTTCGACCTATAAGGTATATTCAAAAAGAAGCGAGGGGAGGCTGTCAAATGAAAAGCGGTGAAGGGATCGTATACCACTGCCTATGGAAGAAGTGTGATCCTTCGGCCCCAGGCATGGGAGGCTGGGAGGCATGGGCACACACCCACCTGACGACAAAGCGGTTCAAATGGTTCTGAGCACTATGGGAGTTAACATCTATAACTACTTAAACCTAACTAACCTAAGGACAGCACACAACACCCAGTAATCACGAGGCAGAGAAAATCTCTGACCCCGCCGGGAATCGAACCCGGGAACCCGGGCGTGGGAAGCGAGAACGCTACCGCAAGACCACGAGCTGCGGACGAGGGAGTCAACCTGCTGGACAATGTTATCGGAAATGCGGTGTGGCGTTCCAGACCGTGCGTCATCGGCCAGCGATATCCGTCCTTCATTGAATGGCTTGTGACACGCCTTGACCCTTGCAATGGACGTGCAGTGCTCTTCGCAAAGTTATGTCATTTTTTGGAGAATTTCCGTTTCCAGCACTCGTTCCGCTATTAGGTAACGCATTACACCCCTTTGCTTTTCTTTTGAAGCCCCATTTTCTGCGTTTTCAGCATCACTGAGTGCAGTGGACGGTCGACGCGTGTATGTGCTCGCTCTGTCGTCACGTAGATGTGCGCCCATGTCCCTCTAGCGGCGAGTCTGGGGCCTCAGCCCTCTAATAGGGGCCACACCTTCTTCACAGGCAATACATTACAATCCCTTCAGCGGCTTTCATTTTACAGCCTTCGTCTCGATTCTTTTCGAATGCACCTTATATTTAAGGGTTCCATCTTGTACGACGAGGGCAAGATCATCTGCGTCTAGAAAATTTCTGGCGTCCTGGAGAAGCAGCTGATCATTTGAATACAGGCTGAACAGTATTTGTGCCAGAAAAGCAACGTGATTTACTATGATCCGGAGCACTGGTATATAGATCCTAGTCAATCATAGCGTGAAGCGTTATTAGAGTATCCCAAAGTGTAATTCCAGTATCGAAGACAACGGCAGCTGCTCGAAGAGAGAGAATTTCTCACGTAGCGAATCCTCCCACGTAACTGCTCCCACGTACCTGGACAAGAGCATAAGCCACTTCTGTATACAAAAAGATAAAGGAACGGATGCACAAATTTACAAACGAATATCGCCGAAGTTCGTCTATTGAAGGATCCTAGAGCATATTTTAACTCTGAAAATTATGAAGCTTCTCCAGAAAAACAGGCTTTACTAAAAGAATCAGCACCGGTTAAAAAAGTCCTGCCGTGTGAAACACAGTTTGCTTCATTCGACACGATACCTTTTAAGCTTCGATTAACAGCGAAGATACAGTCATACGGGATATCTTCACAGATATGCGATCGACTCGAAGGATATTTGACTAACAGAACACAGCACGTCATATTGGTAGTGAAAGGTTAACAGAAACAGCAGTAACGTAGTTCGTCTTCGATGGAAGCGTATGTGGGCGACTAATGTTCTCAATATTTTGATGACGTCCCATACTCCGAGGAGTAGGGGGCGATACAGGAGGCCCGCACCGCCGACTAGACAAGGTCCTAGCGGAGGTGGTATGCTATTGCCTTCCTCCGACCCTAATGGGGATGAATGATGATGATGATGAAGACGATACAACAACACCCAGTCATTTCGAGACTGGGAAAATCCCTGACCCCGCCGGGAATCGAACCCAAGGACTCCGTGCGCGGGAAGCGAGCACGCTACCGCAAGACCACTAGCTGCGGACGTTCTCAATATATCAGTAAGTAATTTATCATATAGGGTCAGTAGCACTACAGATTGTTCGCTAACGATACTGCTGTCTACAAGAAAGTATCGTAGCTGGACGACAGGAAGGAAACTCGGGACAAAGTTTGCACTTGATGTAACAAATGTGGATAAACGCAAGATAATGCGGATAAAAAAGGGAGCAACCGGGCATAGTAGTAGTAAACTTCAGTAGGCCATTATATTTTTCAAAAACTAAAAGTGTGATGAAATGCGACGAACACGTAAAGTCAGTAGTAGGGAAGGTGAATGGAAGACGTAAGTCATTGGCAGAGTACTGGCGAAGTAAGGGCATCTGTAAAGGAAATCGGATAAAAGATTTCAGTTTTAGAGTACTGCTCCAGCGGTTGTACTCCCTAACATTGCGGCAGATATCTATCGAATTAAGACAGACGCGCTGCTAGCATCACAACAGGCCCGTATAGCCCAAATGAAACTCTGAAACTTAAATGGCAATCTTTGAATGAAAGATGACCTTGTTCTCGTCGCTAAACTTAAAGAACCTTTATTCGAGGAAGACGGTGCGATAATTCTGCTTCCTCGAGTTTACGGCATTGGCGTATAGAGGTTCAGTTTGCCCGCGCTCCATACGCGGATGGAATAATACAAAACATCGCAAACATTGGTACAAAATACCTTCAACTTTGCGGAATTTAAATGCCGATGTATATGTAAACAGACTTTTTAGTGTCAACATCGACCTAAGAAAATAAAAAAAGATAAGTGTTTCCCTCTATGGAAGACTGCTATTAAGAAGTCACGAGTAGCTTTAAGTGTACATTTGCAGTACACGGAACTAAATATTCTTCTGTGTAATAGAAGCGTAAGTTATTTTGTGAAGAATTTAAAAATTCCCAAAGAGATGTCTTTATCCCAAAGCTAAGATTATTCCACCGGCAGCTGTGAAAAACGATGGCAACAAAGGGCCTGTATTGCTTTATTTTCGGTAAGTGCTGGACGAATGACATCAGTAGCCAGAAATACGGCGTACGTGCGCAACCGTTCCCCTCCCAGCTGCCTTCTGCCGCTGCTCGTCTCAGGCGCGCAAACGTATTCGTCCGGTTCTCGCTTCGTGCTCAACGTCCGTCATTACAGACGTGGTATGCTTGGCGTGGATATCGAATCGTCGCTTCCTTAAGCCAGAGCAGTCGTAAAAGTAAAGTTATGCCATTTATCTGGTGGATTATATGCTCCGTTTGAGTTTCAAAAGTCATTTTTTACGTGTAGATGGTAATCTGGCGCACACAATGTCGTGAACGGGATGACCTGAAGCTTATGATGGTTACTACGAGCATCACCATTATGAGTTTGTAGATCATTTTTAACGACTCCTAATTCTAATACTCTTGTATGTATACGTGCAGTGTCATTAACAGTAGTCAACATTGTTTTCGTACGGAACACCATACAGATTATATTGGACGAAGAGGAAGGAGGCGAATTAAAAAAGGAGATCGGTGTAACAGTAGCCTCGATTAGACGTCACCGAAAAGGTGCACTACTCAGAATTGAAAGAGGAGTCAGGCAGTAAGAAGAAATAACACAAAAATTATGTATCGCGCAAACTGTTCTCTGCAGTTGTAGAAAAAGTTTGAGGAAGCGTAAACTAGGAAACCGAAAAAGGAATACCTATTAATTGAACAAATGTGAAATAATAACTTTTTGCTGGTTTATTGTGCACATTTAATTTTTACAGTGACTGTTCGTTCACACTGCTTACCTGAAGGAATAAACATTGTCGACGATCCATAGTTGTAGTGAATATTACGAAATTTGTTTGCAGATGACGATTTCTTTGACATCAACTACATTAGGTGTAGTTATACCTTATTCGTGATGAATGAAAATTTGTGTCGGACAGGGACTGGCCTCGTATTGTTTCCCTTTAGTGCAGATAAACTGTACTTCAACAACGAATGGAAGTTTTTAAGTACGTCCGAAAATCAATTGTAACAGGAGTAATATAATGTACAATCGTCTTATCGAAAAGAAAATAGTATAAACTGTCAGTTAACTCACACAAGAAGTTGATAAGTTTTTGTATTTGGGGCAGATGAAGACAACGACTGGATGGGCAGATAAGGGAAGTTTAAAACAATTTACGAAAGCTTGACACGTTGTAAAGTGGAAATACTCGAGACAAATGAATTTTTGCTGTGCCTTTTAGTCAACTGCCGCCTTTTGCCACAGTGATGCTATACACAATTTTCACATGCCCCTGAGGTACCTTACTCATTTATGGACGCTGTTTATACTGGGTGAAAGTGAGTCACTGCTCTGTAACTACTATTGACCCAACGATGTTCTGTCAAACTGGTTTTCTAGAAAAAGTTCCGACAATTGATTGTAATAACATACTTTATAATAATTTACAATCAGATTTTGTTAATGCTTTTGACTTAATGGCGGTGAAACCAGACTTATAATCTGAAAAAGTTCAAAAATTGAGGGTGGTTCAATGAGAAACGAAGAGATGCATTTTGAGTGATGCTGTCAGAAAAGGAAAAGAAACAAATGGACGCATCAGAGAAAAACTGGAATGGAAAATGTAGTTACGACTGGAAAGAAAATGAAATGGAGGTGTGACATGTAGTCAGGCTAGTATATAGCAGATGGACCAGTGGAGTTCTTTGCAGGGTTAAAAGATATAAGAAAACATCGAGATGACGCCGAAATCATGGAAGGTGCATGGATGATTTTGCGAAATATGCGAGAATATGGATATAGGTAAAGACCGTAACGCACAGGAAATTCTAGAAGACGCCTTTATCCAGCAGTGATTGTCAAATGGTTGGTAATGATGATGATGACGATTATGATGATGATGGTGATGGTAAGATGGTGTGATGGTGATGAACAGCAAAAGAAAGGAGCATAGGCTCACGATCGCTTAGTAATGAACGAAAAATAGTCACTGGTTATGATTTGACAATTTTTTTCATTATCGGTTTGTAGCGTTCATCAAATGGTTCAAATGGCTAAGAGCATTATGGGACTTAACATCTGAGGTCATCAGTCCCATAGAATTTAGAACTACTTAAACCTAACTAACCTAAGGACATCATACACATCCATACGCGAGGCAGGATTCGAACCTGCGACCGTAGCGGTCGCGCGGTTCCAGACTGAAGCGCCTAGAACCGCTCGGCCTCAGGGGCCGGCGAGCGTTTATCATTTAATCAGGTAAAGTGCAGACGAAATGTGTAGTTAAATTATGTCATTCCAATTCCAGATTGTAGTTTTAAACGGCCTAAAAAGTCGCCTACTTCTAATTGTGATACGTTTCACTGTGGGTCATTGTTTTGTGTCATTGCGGTTGAGTGGCTCTGGTATCATACAGTTTTCTCTCGTACTTCATTTCCTAAACGTCGTGTAAATAATGATTGTTCACAGATTTCGTAATTGAAGAAAAACGGAATATTGATAAAAAATACAGCAGATGCAGGGGAAGTTGCATTAAGCATAAAAGAACGTATATGAAAGGAGAATAAATGTTTTTGCTGGTGGACTGGAAGGAAGATTACCGTTTCTCGAAGCATTGTGGATGGAGCATATGCTTCGGTTGGATAAGAATGGAGCACGAAACAGGCTGTGAATTTTTCAAAGGATACATCCCGCCGTTGATGTAGTGCAGGCAGACTATTAACGTGTGTGTATGGAGCCTATGGGCGCTCAACGGCGAGGTTATCATCGCCCGAAACTATTAAAACCTACATCGGGATGCAAATTTCGCTCCTTCCGAATGCGAGTCCAGTACATTAATCATTTGGCTGCTTTGCATGCTGCATATTTTGGCTAGTATTTTTTGTGAGTCAACTACGCCTTTCTTTTATGGTTTGTCATTTAAACTTAAAAGTTTCTATCTTGCCACTATCTCTGATCACGATGTATAAGTTCTTCATTTTACACTTCATTACGTTCTCAATGGAACAAATTTATGTATTTTGACGAGAAGGAACTGTTAAAAGGCTTTTGCAAAATAATAATAAAAAAAGCAACTATGATTCACGGCAGAAACTTTTCAAAGTTATATTTTCACACTGTTCATCATCACTCATGTTTATACCAATAATACGTCTCTTCCTTTGTAGTATCGTCACTTATTCATTGCTAGTCTTAAATCTGAATATGAAATAACTGTTAAGGGACGTCTGCAGCAGCAGCAGCTTAGACATTATAAAGTGTAAATTCAGATCTTTATAAGCTTTTCTGCTGACATAAAGTAGTCGTTTGTTACGGTGGTCAGTACCCGACGCGGCGTAAATAGATGCACAAACTAAAAAGGTAACTACCTACGTGGACAAACGAGTGATTCAAATTCGCACGATTAACATCTATATCTAAATGTCCCCATCGGGAAGCTGTCAAATGAACATGTGGAATGCTATATTTCTTTCATTTCGGCGTATCTTTTTGTATGAAACGTATGTTCCGCGTAGTTATGAAGACTTGGCGGCTTGAATTATTTTCTTGGCATAGCACAGGCAGACGGTATCCAATCTTCTGCGCAATTTAGCGCATCAGGCGCCTTTACTTGTGAAGCAGGTTGCGAAAGTATGTACCAACTAACAATCGCCTCATCCTTGTGTTAAATTAGCGAGACTAAGAAACATGCAATAGCCGTACGAATGCAAAAATTCCAGTTGCAGGAACTGCGAATGGATGGCAACTGTTCTGGTAGCGACTCAGAACCTTCAGAACACTGCACAATATTCGATATGAGACGAAGACTATTTGCGACTGCACGTCTTCACTGAAAATATGGTGCGCTAAGTTGTACTAGAAAGAACAGATGTTGTTGGTTGTTGTTGGGATGTTTAAGGGGGACTAAACAGCTAAGGTCATCAGTCCCCCGAAGAACAGAAGGGAAGCCTGGAATGGCTAGCGGGAAATATCAGCGGAACTACTCGTCGATTATCTCGAATGCTTCTGGAGGGTGAGTTGTATTAACACCCACTGAAGCAAAATTGCACCGATTTCTCCATTCAGATGTCTCCATTATATCAAACGGCGTAAAACGAAGGCAGCAGATATTTCAGTGAGTTCCAGAACTAAACAGCTTAAAATACGCCCGCCGTTTCCCAAAGCGTATGTGCTCATTTATGCAAAAAGTAACAGCACATGGAACGTTATTAGATGTGGAATAAAAGGAACAATTAATGGAACAGATTTCTTCATTGAAATATTTTTTTAGGATGAAGCATATGAAGAAAATTTGCTTGCCATTAAAAATCGCATGATTTGACATAAATGAAAGTCGTGAAAACAGTGGGCCGCGTTTATAAATGCTTTAGACAGAACTACGACAAATATAAAGCAAAACGGTCAGAGTGGAACAATCCTGTCCAGTCTGAGAAGTGAACCGATTCTGTATCCTGTCGATCGGTGTACAGAAAGAATGTGTGCTTCTCCGAGAATATTAATTGAACCGTGTAAGAAAGCTACGAAATTTGGTAACGGAACCTGAAGATCAGGCCTGGGAAGGCTCTTTGAGGAAGATCAAGCCGAAGTCCCGTCAAGTTACACGTGAGTCAACATACGCGTAGTGTACTGGCCACGCTGAGATGAAGCAGCACGTACAGCTTACACTGGAGTACAAGTTCGGCTAGAGGTAATGGCTTGGTTCATGCCATCAAATGTAGCTGTTCTTCGTGCAGGCTAACGTTACCTTTGCCTTAAGGCATAGATCCAAGGTGTCATCACATGAAAGAATATTTACGTCGTCGTGGTAGAAGAGGCGTACGTGGAAGATTATTAACAAGCATACCAGTGTTTGTATAGAGCCTCGTTTGAGACGTAATTACAATGGGTCGCAGAAAGATCGAGTGATATTTAACTTCCAGAAGACATTCTATACAGTTGCGTACTGTTGCCTAATGAACAAAATGCGAGCTTATCAGATTTGCTATTGTGATTGGCTCAAAGAGTTCCTAGCAAATAGAACTGGCCATGAAACTCTTAACGGAAAGGGCCGGCCGATTTGGCCGAGCAGTTCTAGGCGCTACAGTCTGGAACCGCGTGACCACTACGGTGTGATGTCCTTAGGTTAGTTAGGTTTAAGTAGTTCTAAGTTCTAGGGGACTGATGACCTCAGAAGTTACGTCCCATAGTGTTCAGAGCCATTTGAACAATTTTTTTCTTAACGGAAATAAATTAACAGACGTAAAAGTAGTTTCTGGAGTACCTGAAGGGAATGTTATCGGGCCATTGCCGTTCACAGTAAATATAAATGACGTAGTGGATAACATCAGAAGCTCCGTGAGGCTGTTGGTGAAGGATGCTGAAGTCACAACACTAGAAAATCTTCTAGTTGTTCAGGCATTAGCAGTTGACCCTCAACATAAACAAATGGCGCTCATTTCGCATAAATAAGGGAAAGCCTGGTTACTGTTTGATTATATTATTCTTGAACAATCATTAGAAACAGTCACATCCATTGCACGGAACGATTTAATTTAGAGGTACGTTCCTTGAAGAACCATTCAATATATTGCTTCCTCTTCCACATACCTCGCGAAAAAATCGTGAACGTAAAATTAGAGGGATTCGAGCTCAAACCGAGGCTTACCAACAGTCGTTCTTCCGATGCACCATTTGCGACTGTACCAGGGAAGGGGTAGGCGACAGTAGAAGTCGAAGTACCCTCCGCCACATACCGTAAGGCGGTTTGCGGAATAATGATGTAGATAGATTACTTGTCAACTGTTTAAGACAAGGTTGTCATCTTGAAAGAAAAGGTGACACTAGAATCATTTCACATGTTAGATTCTAACAGCCATGATATCGACCGAATTTCTTAATTGGCGAATGCGCCCCTAATGCGAACCGAATAGGTATAATGTGTTTTCTGTTTTTATTTATGCCAGTGCCGAGAAAGAATACGGTTAAGTGGTGTTAGAGGTAGGCTTCGGCTCTATATGGGTGCCTTACACATGTTACTCGTTTACGATCACGCGATAAATGTGATGGTGAAGAGGATGCAAAGCTCGGGCAGTTTGAAATGCCCACCCGCAGCTCTAACAAAGCCTCGTAGTAAAGACTTCGTGCCATAGAAACAGACTTTACCAACAAGACTAATAGAAATTTATGTCTATTGAGAAGAATAAATTGATATGCTACGGGATTTTAATTCCATTAGATGCAAAGTACTATAAAACATTTTAGATCTTGAGACGTGGAAGTGTCCACTGCCGATGCTGATTGTACTCGTCATCCATAATTGGATAAATTAAAATAATGAAAGAAAGAACTGAGCAAGTATAAGCATATCCAGCTGTTTAGAAAATTTTATTCCAACAATTGTGGTGAAAACTGCAACGATGCGAGCACCGAATCACGAGATATTAGAGTTTTGATTCAGCTGATCGATCTAAATTTACGAGTGCCGAAAGTGAGGGGGAGACGCCATTGTTGCAGAGTGGGGCAGTAATAGTCGTAAAAACGCGTCGTTGGGACGCGGGCGAAGCCACGGCGTAGGGAATGTTTCGAAGGCTGGCGGATGAATTCGAACTGTGTACTAAGCAAAAATACAGCGTAGTTTGCAGCGGCAGACTCCGAGCGGGTGGAAGAGTGCAAAGTGTATAGAGACAGAGGAAAAGTAGGGTATGATAAAGTTAGGAATTGTCTTAGGAGATAGCCGGCCGAAGTGGCCGCGCGGTTCTGGCGCTGCAGTCTGGAACCGCGAGACCGCTACGGTCGCAGGTTCGAATCCTGCCTCGGGCATGGTTGTTTGTGATGTCCTTAGGTTAGTTAGGTTTAACTAGTTCTAAGTTCTAGGGGACTAATGACCTCAGCAGTTGAGTCCCATAGTGCTCAGAGCCAATTGTCTTAGGAGATAGGCAAAATTCTGACAGATACCCTTCTGCAATGGAGCTGTCGACGGAAGGTTTTCTTGTACCAAAAACATTAACACTTTTTAAATGTGGTGGTGTAAAGTCATTGTCGCTTAGGACGGCCAGCAGTTGGGAGGACGCGCCACTGATCAGAAGAATGTGGCTGGAGCCTGAAATGTCGGATGTGGTGTGAGAGGCGGCTGCACAGCTATGGCAAAATACGCTTTGACTTTGTTCATATTACACAAATAAGGTATTTGCAAGTTAAGCTGCGTAAGAAGTGAATTTGTTTGGTGATTATAAGTATTTTTGATTGGTGACAAAGTCGCAGACTTAGAAAGCGTCAGAAAATGCGCAAAGCTTATGCCAGTCGTGATGCCATTACCGCTATTCGTGTTAGTTAAGTTGGGTGTCTTTGCTACTCCAGTGTTTACTGCTTCAGCTTTGTGTTTTTTGAAACAGTGCCAGCATTTCCTAAACCATCCTGGTGATGTGGTAGCAAGACCTCTGTGGCTGGTACAGGTTTGAAAGCACAGCGGAATTGTGGCAGATTAGTATTGTACATTCTGGTGCAAGTAACTTTCTCTTGTGTATCGGTAGGGTTGGGGCGAAAGTAAAAAGATCCGTTTGACAGAACATGATGAATTCTGATCGAATCATTTATAGCTGTGTGCAACAACTGTAACGAATGTACACTTACACAGAACCTCGACAATATATTAAGCTTTTACTAGATTTGTCTGTGATTCATTTACGGGTGTAACCACTTCACCAGAGTGCTATTTTCGTAGCACATTCGATCTCAGAATTAATATGCAGGTGTGAAACGTGCTGTTACCTGCCCTGCAGATAAGATCAGATAAGTCTGACAGGTGGGGAAGGCGTGGTCCGACTTCGAAGATACAGAACAAAAAGGTGGGTCTGCTATTCACTAGACCCAGGTACC
The DNA here is from genome assembly GCF_023864275.1 of Schistocerca cancellata. NCBI lineage: Eukaryota > Metazoa > Arthropoda > Insecta > Orthoptera > Acrididae > Schistocerca > Schistocerca cancellata. Next base: position 752,357,138 of record NC_064629.1, on the reverse strand, counting down.
CCTGATAGAGCATCGCTTCTTGATACAGGCAGTTTACATTTGGTACGTTGTTTGCCAATGTTTGGACTGCCGTTATTTCCTCTTGTAGCAAACCGATTTTGTTTGACACGTAAAGGGGTGACAAGACAATTTTACTTGAAATACCAGATGGGTTAAGGAAATAGGTTTCAAACTGATAACACAGTTTAAAAAACAGTTTCATTTGCTCATTGTCAGACCATACTTACAGACAACTGGCTTATAATTGGCCCAAATCAGCTTTTCAACTTTTACCTTTACAACCTAGACATATACTTTAGCAGCTCTAAGGTAATGGTATATAACGAGAAATAGCCACTCCATTCAAAGATCATAATTGAAAATAATGCACCGGTACATGGGTGAGAAAAACTTAAGGACGAAAGTAACTCTTTCATGATGTGCCACTGCCAAGTAACATAACTCTATGAAACTGGGACCATACATAGAAAGAACTGCTATGGTGTAGAACAGAAGGTAACTGAAAGGAATACGCAATGAGACTAACAGAAATGATACTGTTATTCAAAGACAATAAGTACGCTGAAGTCGCCATAATTTATTATGGTACCCTGGACGTAACAAACGGCGGGATATGGCTCTTAATAGGGTGTGGGCTCACCGCAGACAGCGCAGCATGCTCTGCAACGTGCTCCCAGGCTGGACACGAGGTTGGAAAGGAGTTCTTGCTGTAGGACGCTCCATTCCTCCACAATCGCGGTTGACAACTGCTGTGTGGTCGGTGGTGCATGTGGATGTGATGCAATATGCCTTCCCAATGCATCCCACACGTGCTGAATGGGATTGAAATCTGGAGAACAGGCAGGCCAACCCATTCGCCGAATATCCCCTCATTCCAAGAGCTTCTGCACCTGCGCCGTTAGATGCGTTCGTGCATTTTTATACATAAAAATGAAATACGTAAGGATAATTGATCATTTCATTTCACATAATTTGCTGTCAAATGTACAGCTTGGTTTCACAAGCGGTTTAACAATTGCAAATGCTATATTCTCTTTTCTCGGTGAGGTACTGGACGGATTAAACAAAGGGTGTCGAACGCTAGGCATGTTTTTTGATTCAGATCAGGCGTTTGATTGTGTTGATCACAAAATATCGCTCCAGAAGTGGGACCATTGTGGAATATGGGGAGTAATTCACAATTGGTTCACCTTTACTTTAAGAACAGACAGCAAAAGGTCGTTTTCTACAGTACTGAGAACGGCTATGATGTGGGACCTGAGTGGGGCACAGTTAAATGGGGGTGCCCCAGGGTACAGTGCTGGAGCCACTCCTGTTCCTCATTTGTATAAATGATATGCCTTCTAGTATTACAGGTGATTTTAAAATATTTCTGTTTGGTGATGACACTAGCTTGGTAGTAGAGGATTTTGTGTATAACGTTGGCACTGTTTAAATAGTGGAGTTCAAGAAGTAAGTTCATGGCTTGTAGAAAATAAACTGACGCTAAAACAGTAAGACTCAGTTTTTACAGTTTCTAACACACAGTTCAACGAAACCTGACGTTATAGTTACACAGAATAAGCATATGATTAGTGAGACTGAAGATACACATCAGGAAGGAGTACAGTGTCACAATATTTTGGCCAGTGGACGTATCATGTTCAAAGGTTTGGAAGTCAGTGTACTTAAGCAATATTATGCCTCTCCACTCCCCAGGATCGTTGTTAGTTCTAGCCCAAAAGTTGTTGATGTCAGTATCAGCATTCGTGGGATTCACGACATCAGCAACAGCTTTCCAAAAAGCGCCAACATAAGCATCAGCATTCTCTCCGGCCTGCCCTTCCCCTGTGGCCAATGGCACTACATGTGTGTCGATATCATCACGCTCTCAGCCAGTTGTGTCGGAGCCATGGAGCAGTGATGCTTCAGACAGTTGTGTGCAAGTTCAGCCCTCCACCCATCAAGCAATTTTAATTTTTATAATTATGTTGTGTGCGCGCCATCATTTTCCATCTATACTTTGTCCAGTATTAATATGCATGTGCGCAACACAGCACTCCAATGTTGCATAAGAGTAGCAGCTAACAATGTATTACTTCCATGCTAGACTTAAGGGAAATATAGCATGTGTATTTTTATTTATGAGCTGACCTATTGTGATAAATTAATAACGTCATGACATTCCCTGTATTCACTATATACCTATATATAGATTTTGTTGTTATTCATACAGCTCCCCATCTGGTGCTGGTAGAGGGTACACACACACACACACACACACACACACACACACACACAGAGAGAGAGAGAGAGAGAGAGAGAGAGAGAGAGAGAGAGATACCTTGATGATACGTGTCAGATTGTACATGTGGCCAGCATGTGTCGTTTCTCAATGCACTGCTTGGATTAAAAAGCCTTTGATATCAATGTGAAGTGCAGAATAGTAGTTCGTGCCATGCTATTGTGATGAAACTGCATCACGATCCATGTACAGCATGAAGAATCTGTGATGTGTGCAGAATTAGCTAGTTGTTCAGACATATGTATATGTAAACACTGCATGGGTTTACATTGCCACAGTAAAATAGGCTTCGATCATATTTACTCATGATAATTATACCACAAATTGATTGATCCAACCTGGTAAGTGTACTATGCAGACGAAAAAGTCCTGTATATTTTATATTAACACATCACACAAATCAGAAACGTGTTATAGAGGTGATTAATAATTAGAGACTGGATCGAAAGTGGCTGGTGATTGCGGATATTTTTATGAATGCATTAATGTAGCACAGTGGAACTGTAGTACATTTACACATATAATACTGCATTCAGCGTATTCACATTGAAAAGTTACATCTTGTTCCTTGAAACGTTGCCTTCTTTAGTTATCTATATCTTTGCCAGCAAGAGTCAGATCTCTAGAGATGCCTAGCTATCCTTTGCATTCCCATAGTTACTGTCATGGGGACAATGACTCTTACTAAGTTTTGTCGTTATCATCAACACTAGCAAAGAAAACCGTTTGGAAGATAGTGCTTTTGCCAGCCATAGAAACGGAAAATAGCCATATGTTGGAGTCCTGGTCTAAAATGTCAGAATGGACCGTTTACTGCATTAAGGGACACATGAAAAATGTTTTTAAAGCTCCATTCTCATATAGATCTGTAAAAATGGAAGCTACATTCCATCTAAATGTGGGGGACTAGATGTTGTACACCTAGTCCTATGCATAGAAGTAGCAGTTTAGCAACCAAATGTTTACACGAATCTTGTAGCTGGGAACAGAATGTGTGTTTGACCCTGTGTAAAGAACAAAAAGTACTATTTACAACTGTACTCAATGCCCCATTTCCATGTAGTATCAATCAATGAATAAGTTGTAGAACAGCTCCTGTGTGGTGTTTAACAGTGTTCTGCAGTTTTTCTGCTGGGGTAATAAGTGTTGTGCCATAAGAAAATACATTCGCCAGTACAGTGATGGTTCTTTGGATTGCTCCAGGAGGATATTGAACAGAACTATTACATGTAAAATATTAGTTATTACACTAGAGAGATGAAGACTAACATAGCTTCATACAGTCAAGGAATGTTGTGAGTATTTACTATTGTCTCTTGAATATTAAAGCATCACTTGATGCAGACAAATTTACAAGACTCTTCAGCTGATGAACAACAAACAATGTTCACATTAAGTTCTACCTGAGACATATTTTATACACTCGTGGCCTATCTAAGACGATGCTGACGGCTTGATCATTGACTGAGAACTGGGCTGAGTATTCGTCTGCTCAACTGTAAGTAGACCATCGATTGTGATAGTGTTGCAAAGCTCTAGGAGGCGTGGCTACTCTGGCATTACCTATTCATCAATGCAGCATGCAGTGAGTATACTCTTTTGGTTTCGTTGTGAGGTATTAATCTTGCTATAGCACCCTTTTCTTTGGATGAGACCACAGTAAGTAAATGCATATCTGGAAGAATGGATATACGGTATTCACACATACACAATTCTTTTCGGCCACTACATCTGCATTTTGGGCTAGTCTACCAATTTCCAATTTGGTCTGATATCATTATTTTATACTGTCAAAGTATCTGACTGCAGTGTATGTGCAATGTAAGTATGGTGTATGTACAGTATAAACATGGCATATTTTTGGCATAACTGAGGCATGTACATTGCGAAATTGTGGTGTAAGTGTGTTGCAGTTGCAGTGTATGTGGTGTATATGTATAGGATATATTGTTTATAGGATATATTTATCCACACACTCACTCACACACACACACACACACACACACACACACACACACACACACACACACACACCACACCACACCACAAACTCCCTCTAGCTATTCCTTCTTTCTTCTTCACAGAGTATTCACAGCATTGCTCACCAGGTGTTCTTACATTCCACGTATCGTGCAAACTGCCTGCAGCATATATTGATTGCACTCCAGGGCATGGTGTTCATCCAGATTACATACTGTGCATCTTACAGGACACGGGCTACTGTCTATCTCCCTCATCTTTCCCCTAAATTCAGTAGACTTTTGTGACTCTACCAACACTGGATTGGGGGCTGTAACACTAGCAACAAAACCTAAGTATAAACGCAATAAATACATATAATATGTACATAATTTATTACAACAGGTCGCCATGTCTGTAAAAACACACATGCAGTAGTTCTCTAAGTTTAGCATGGAATTAGTACAACATAAGTTGCTGCACTTGTGCCACATTGGAGTGCTGTGAAAACAAGCACATATTGGTAGCTTTTGCTACTAACAACCATACTGTTATCACAGAAAGAATTGACAGATACTTACTGTTAGGCTTTTCTCTCTGGCTGATTGCTGCTGCTGCTGCTTCGTACTGGACAAAGTACAGATGACAAATGATCATGCACACATAAGGAAAGCATAGAAATGAAAATTGCTCAATGTTTGGGGGCTGAACTTGGCTGAAATTCCAGTGTTTCAGGGGATGAACACAATTATCTCAGCACATGACAACTTTCACAGAGATACCATTGGTCACCATGGGACGGAGGGAGAGGGAATGTGGAGGGGAAGCTGATGCTGATGTTGGCAATTCCAGGAATGCTGATGCTGATGTCATCAATTCCAGGAATGCTGATGTCAGCAATTTTTGGGCCAGGACCTGCAGTGACCCTCTACTCACCATAACTCCTTGTCTGCCAAATCTATCACATTCGACAATTTTCCTTGTGCATTATGTGTTCCCACCTCTCGCCATATAAGGGTATGTCCAACATTGTTGAATGTGATCATTGTGGTTGTCCAGATCTTATGGTGTAGGGAGACATAAGGTTATATTGCCTTGCTGCTAAATCTTTCAACACTGTACTCCCACTGGTCATTGTCAATGTGACATAGTACTGCTTGTAAGAGATACATACAAATATTTCTTCATTTTTATGGATGAAAATCTGTGACTGCATCGAACAGTGAATGTGGAGAGCTCTTGGAAAGAGAATATATTCGGTGAATTGACTAGCCTGCCTGTTGCTCCAACTTAAATCCCCACACATGTTTAGATGAGCTAAGATTAGATAGACTTTTTATTCTAATAGAGCCATAGTGAAGACATCCTCCAGAATGTAAAAAATTCCAGAAAAACAAAAACACCAATAAATATTTACAAATAAAAACAAAGATGCTACAGATCCCAAGTGATGTCCTTACAGATGTGGAATAACATGTTGTGGTATGCATTGGGGAGATGTATTGCAGCATGTCCCCATGGACCAGTGACCATCGACCAGTTGTTGCACTAATGGAGAAATGGAATGCCCTACCACAAGAACCCCTTACCATACAGAGCATGTGTTGCCATCTGTGGTGACCACACACGCTATTAAGAACCATGTTACGCCATTTGTAATATCAGAGGACCATCATCAATCATGATGACTTCAGTGTAATGATTGTCTTTGAATAAAAGTGTCAATTCTCTTTCTTTAATTGTGTATGTCTTTCAGTTAACTTACATACTATACTGCAGCAGTTCCTACCATGCATGCACCAAGTTGCATTGAGCTATGTTATATGATAGTGACACATCATGCAGAAATTACTTTTGTCCTTAAGTTTTGCACACTAGTGCATAATCGAGTACTTCAGCGAGTTTAACTGTGTGGGATGCTTGATTTCCAGTAATGAAGATGAACAGCTGAGTAACAAGTTTAGTAAATTCCAAATAAGTGGCTTTACAAATGGAACAATTAATGACATAATGTATGATATCTTATACAGTGTGGTAGCAGTGCATATGAAGTTGTATGGTTGTGAGAATGTGGCTTCAGAGTAAAAGGAGAAGGTAGGTATTGAATGAAGAAGAAAGCCTGCATAGATACTTAGAGAAAAAATAAGAAACGAAAGCACCAAACAAGGGAAAAATATATTTAATGTGATTGTAAATTAAGGAAAACAAAAATGTATCTGGTACAAGCACCATTAAGAATGAACGCAAAAGGCCTGAGACGAAGGCTCTGATCTGCAAAGTGGCTTGTCAGAGAGATGTTAGATGTCTTTTTAATGGATGGAAGGACGGCCCTGACATCCTATGATAGTAGATATGTGTGCCCCACAGTGTTTTGTCAGACTGTGTCAGGTGAATGCTTAGACTGTGGCAGGCTGTGGCCACGTCCCTCTCACACCACAATCTAAGGTGGTGGCAAGGCCTGCTCCTCCTTATCAATGGTGTGATCAAGCCAGCTCATCTCCCCCTCCCAGCTGCCCCTCTATTCAACCAATCAAAACCCAATATGGCGGAATTAACCTAGTTGTGGCAAATTAATATTAATTTGCGAATACCCATACTTTATTTATCCAGTATTTGAGAATGAGAGCACTTAATGACTTACAACAGACATTTCACATAATTTCAAACCTTTACGAAACTTTTTCTCGCTGACAACCCCCGCAAAATGATAAAAGGAAGAAAAGGCTATCGCTTGCTACACCCTGTTCATGCAGTAAAACTGCCATATGCAGTAAGACGCTTTAATTTATTACTTCTTTATTACGAACAGTATTGTTGACACATTGTGCAGACAGTATACAGACACAGCACTGAATGCACCAGAAAAATTACATCATTGCACGATACATAGTTCAGGAGACATGATGTCGTAAATACTGAGATGTGTGAAAATCTGCCGCACCATGCATGACGTTTAAATGTATTAATTATTTGCTACTAACTTCATTCGCAACACATTTATCATACAGTATCCATATATGACACCGAATGTGCCTACAAAAACATATCATTGTACGACACATAGTTCATTAGATATGACCTCAAACATTGAGTTGTATGTAAATGAATCTGTGCGCGAAATTCGCTACATATAGTTGTGAAATGTGTCTACAAATATGTGTGAAAAACTATAAATATATGTGAAATATGTTTGACATGTGCTTATGTGGGCAAAGCCATGGGTAAAAAGCTCATTGTAAACACCTGGAGCGATTTCAATCAAATTTGTTGCACATATTAGTTACACTCTGGAAATAAATACTATGAGTTAAGAACCACCCGCCTCCTATTGGGATGAGAGTGATGACATGGATAGAGAAGTTGGGAGTTCAAGATGGACAGAGAGGTGGGAGTTGGAACTACACACAGGGGAGAGGGAGCAGGACATGAAGAGAGGGGGGGGGGGGAAATAGATAGAGAGAGGTGAGAGGAGGAGATGGACAGAAAGAGGTGGGAGGCTGAGATAAAAAGCGAGAGGGGGAGGAGCAGATGGGCAGGGAGAGGGGGAGGAGGAGAAGGACAAAGAGAGGGGGAAGGGGAGATGGAATTAGAGGAGGAGATGGACAGATGGAGAAGGAGCTGATCGACAGAGGGAGGAGGAGGAGGAGATGGGCAGAGAGAGGAGCTGATAGGCAAAGAGGGTGGAAGGAGATGATGGATAGAGAGAGAGAGGCAGGAGAAGATGGAGAAAGAGTGAAGGCTTGAGGAGGTAGACAGCCAGAAGGGGTGGAGGAGATGGTCAGTGAAGAGTGAAGGAGGAGGTTACAGAAATATTGCGTGTTTTTTAACTTAGTGTCAAAAACTTGCAGCTACATTCTGATCAGTTGTCTCATTTTAATACTTGATTAGGGGAGAGGGTAAAAGGCACAACTGGTGTAGTTCTGCCATCTTAGATTTTAATTTTAATTTTCCATTAGCTCAGCTGGGTTAAGTCCGCCATTTTGTATTTTCTTTGGTTGGTGAAAGGGAAGAGGGAGCAGAACAGGGCATAGCTTGATGATGTCATTGATAAAGAGGGGCGTGGAGTGCTGCAACCTTGGATTGTGATATCAGTGGGGTGTGGTTTCCGTACACCACAGTCCGAGCATCTACTTCACCAGCCCGAGGAATGGCCGGTGTGCGTATTTGATCCAAAACCGTCATTACATAGTGGGTCATGAAGATGATGATCTTTACGTACAGTCTTTCGTTTTGTTAAGCCTGCCGTTACCGGGAGTATTTTTACTGAAGAGAAAACTAAAAAAAAAGTTGTATAGCGTTATTGGTTGTGTTTCTTGAGGAGGGTTGTTAGCAATGTAATTGCAGTGTCTTTTCTTCCTCGCGCGGCCAATGCCGTTTCCCACGTGAAGTGCGGTTTTTATGTTTCTTAGCTCTCCTTGTTAAGTACAGGTGACTGTGATGAGTGCGTGTGAAATTTTAGCGTCATATTAGGGCTGTGATGACAATGTGAGTGACGAGAGAGTATGAAATCATAACTAGCATCTGGTCTACTCCTCTCGAACACGATGGCGGGTGCGCCGAAGTTGAAATTCCCATCCGATGAGAAGTTTGGAATTTATCCTAGAACAGTGGCGAAAGGCTGTCTTGAAGGAAGTGTCTGGTCAGCAGCATCAGGTTGAGGATATGATGTCAGTGCATAGCAGAAGTTTTTCAGTTTCTGATAAGCCATATACATGTACAGTATTTAATAATCGCTTTCTGAATATAGCAAAATAGAAGTTTAGTTCCTACAGAGAATCATATAACTGTCTTAGAAAATAGTTTTCTGAGACTGTTATCTGAAATACTCCTCCATGATACCGACAAGGGAGAGTCTGAGTCAATAATTAAATCACTAAAGGCTAAGGACACTCATAGATACGACAGGGCATAGCAGAATACTTAAGTATTGTTCTGCATATGTTAGCCCAGTACTTAGTCGTATCTGTAACTTTTCAAAAATGGTTCAAATGGCTCTGAGCACTATGGGACTTAACATCTATGGTCATCAGTCCCCTAGAGCTTAGAACTACTTAAACCTAACTAACCTAAGGACAGCACACACATCCATGCCCGAGGCAGGATTCGAACCTGCGACCGTAGCAGTCACGCGGTTCCGGACTGAGCGCCTAGAACCGCGAGACCACCGCGGCCGGCTGTAACTTTTCCCTCCGGAATGGTCAGGAAACTGTCCTTAAAGTACTCTGTAGTGAAGCTACTTTCTAAAAAAGGAGAAAGTGGTAATGTAGTCAGCTTTTGACCTATTTCTATGCCATCGGAGTTTACTAAAGTTATTGAGAGGGCTGCACACACAAAGGTAATTGATCATTTCAGTTCAAATAATTTGCTATCAAATGTACAGTTTACTTTTAGAAGTTGTTTAACAACTGAAAATGACATATTCCCTTTTCTCTGTGAGGCTCTGGACGGATTAAACGGTTGCGAACGCTAGGCCTCCTCTTTGATTTAACTAAGACGTTTGATTGTGTTGATCACAAAATATTACTGCAGAAGTTGGACCATTATAGAGTAAGGGGAGTAGCTCACAATTGGTTCACCTCTTACGTTAAGAAAACACGTCAGAAGGTCATTCTCCGCAGCACTGAGAACGGCTACGATGTTCAGTCCCAAAAGCGTACAGTTTATTGGGGGTACCCCAGGGTCGATGCTAGGACGGATACTGCTTCTTATTTATATAAATGATGTGCCTTCAAGTATTACAGGTGATTCTAAAGTTAATCTGTTTACTGGTGATGCTAGCTTGATAGTGAAGGATGTTGTGTGCAGTATTGGCACAGTATCAAATAATACAGTCAAGACAAGTTCACGGCTTGTAGAAAATTAATTGATGCTAAATGACAGTAAGACTCAGTTTTTACAGTTTCTAACACACAGTACAGCAAAAAATAGCGTTCTGATTACACAGAATGGACATATGATTAGTGAGACTGAACAATTCAGATTCCTAGGCATTGAGATAGATAGTAAGCTGTCGTGGAAAACCCATGTTCAGGATCTTGTTCAAAAACTAAACGCTGCTTTATTTACGATTAGAACAGTATCTGAAATAAGTTGTAATTCAACACGAAAAGTGGTCCACTTTGTTTATTTTCATTCGCTTATGACGTAAGTTTTTATTTTTTGGGGTTACGCTTCTGATGCAGAAAGGGCATTTTTGGCTCAGTAACTGGCGGTTCCAGCAATATGTGGTGTAAGTTCGCGAACCTCTCATGGACCCCTGTTCAGAAGTCTGGGAATTCTGACATTAGTCTCTCAATACATATTTTCTTTAATGAATCAGTCTTTTCCCAAGAGTTAGCAGCTTTCGCTCAGTTAATATTAGGCAGAAATCCAATATGCATTTGGATAGCACCTCCTTGACTCTTGTGCAGAAAGGCGTGCAGTGTTCTGTTGCATCCATTTTCAATAAAATACCACAATAATTCAAAAATCTTAGCAGCAATCCACGCACTTTGAAGTCTAAGCTGAAGAGTCCCCTCATGGCTTACCCACTTCTGCTCTGTCGAGGAACTCCTGGAAAAATTTAAAAAAATTAAGCTAATTCCTGTGTTACGATGTTGTTAGAGAAATTGAATAAACTGAGAAATAAAGTGTAAAATCATCTGTCCTTGACGGGCATTATACTATTAACACTGTTGAGAATTTAACATTCCCAAGACAAACTAGCCTCACTGATATACTCTAACAACCTAGATCGACGTAGACGTGAAAAAAATACGGTAAACGGAGAACCACTGTCTTCTAGGTCGGAAAAGTTAAGGGTTAAGTTCGTTGTGCTCCTAGAAATTTAGGCTAAATCTATAGGCTCTGGTGGCAGCTGAAACATAAAATAATATCACATTGCACATAGAGTTTAGGAAAAAATGTTGACATCAGTAAAAATGACTTAATCGTGTGAAGATTCGAGAAATTACTTAAATTACAGAGGAAGCTACAGCGCACGATACAGGTCGCTGGATAAGTTTGTGGAAACTAGAGATGAGATAGCAGGAATCTGATCCAACTGCAGCCGCGGTAACTGGCGGCAGACTACGCGTTTTCACATACGATACAATGACAACATCCATAACGCTCCGTGGACATACACTTTCACCAGTAGGTGGTACCGGCAATTAAGCCAAGCTTTTGTAAACTTTTTAATTTCATGTTAGTATCTTAATTAGCTTCCATGGCGTAAGTTTTGAACTGGATGCTGTGTTTCCGTAATACTGTCTCTTCCTTTCCCATATCGACAACTAAGTAATGTGGCGTCAAAAAGTTATTCAAAAGCTACCACAGACTAAACATCGTACCACTTTGTATGAAATAATAGCAATAAAAATGCTTCTATTGTGCACAGAAAAGTTTCTTGGTTCTCTTCCTTAAACTGGAAAACGATTAGGAAAAATAGCGAGGAAGCTATATGGCATTCTTGTCTGACGTAATTAGAATCTTTGGTCTTCAAAGACAAGAGAAGTTATGGTCCGTCTAATGACACCCATTTCGATTAGTTGATGCACCCTACAACACCGAAAATGAACTCTGGGAAATAACACAAAAGGGTCAGGTAGTAGACTCGAATGGACTACGTAATTATGAATGTAATGAAAAAGATCGAGAAGACGACCTAACGGAGGGTTGGTAGATGACATTCGAGAATATGAAGACGAAAGTGCATGGAGAAGTCTGGAAGAGGCCTGTATCTAGCTGAGGTTGCCATATCGCTGCTGCTGATCATGACAGTGATGATGGTGATGAATGCTCCTACCAGATACGGCGACGCTGATTTCACTTTTCACTACGTCTACCAATTGAGGATCAAGTGTCGGGTTTTGTCTGTTAGGAAATCCGTAGCGTTCTCACACATTTGATCTAATTTTCAGTTAACCCTATCAGAAAAACTGGTCCTCACTCACGAAAAGATGCGTATGATCGTCTACCGTTATTTTTTTTAAGAATTACATTTTGTTTCACGATAAATTATATCAATTGTTGATGCAATATTTATTGTACGTTTCTTATTGCATTACCTACATTCTAAAGCGAAGAGTGTCTGATGTTGCAATGAATACCTGTTTTACACTGTCACATTCGGTTTCTCAATGATATTTTCAAACCATATTTTGTCTTTTTGTAGAGTAGGCTCGGAATTAACGTTTGATAACACAGAAATTGGGCAGAAGCGTAAAAGAGTTCACAGATTACTGCTAATTCTACTTTGCAGTCAGATCATCCCTACATGCATTACTTTGGACATGCACTGTTGCTATAGTGATAGTAAATGAAATATAGCTGTACAGTACACGAAGATCTGTAAGAACACCATAGTCCCTTATTAAGCATGGTCCAATTGGGAGTAGTATGTCCTTGTCTTGCTCCGGCTTCTGAACTAACTTATTCAGCCATTTGTATGGGGGAACTGCATTTAAACCTGGATTTTGAACCACGGTGCATTTTTCATGTGTAATAATCGTTGCCAGAAATGAAAGAAATGGTAAGTGACTGAAAACCATCTTAGGGCCAACTGGGGATCGGACTAGGGAACTTTGGATAACTAGTCTGGCATTTACTCATTCTTCGACGAACTGTGAAGAGGTAAACAGTTTCATCTTTGGCTTCCCAATCAGCGCCTCTATTTGCATTCTTATGGTTCACAGGTTAATATTTAGGCGCTACAGTGACCAGTAGAGATGTATTTAAGTTCACTTTTGGTAAGAAGAGGAGAGAAAGTCGGCTATTCTCTGTACGAAGAAATCATATTGGTATTCACCTGCTGTAATTTGTGGAAACCATAGAAGAGCTGCACCAGGAGGGACGGATTTCAGTGTGTTTACCCTTGAATGAAAGTCAACGGCTTTATTAAATTGTTTCTTAAGTCTTACGATCACAAACATAGCCTTTCCCTGCCACGCCTCACCTTGAGGTATTTAGCCTGGTGACTTAATGCTATATCCGTCAGTACTTAGACGATTCCTGAAATACACGTAGTGGGTAATGGAAAAGAAGGAAAATGAAGGTAATAATCGAGTTCCAGAGCCTGAGTACGTGTGTGTGTGTGTGTGTGTGTGTGAGAGAGAGAGAGAGAGAGAGAGAGAGAGAGAGAGATACACGCGATCAAGCGTGGATTGGCACACCACATCTTTTCATATGTAAGAGTCTTTGTTCTAGGTGAGTAAACAATTAAACATCACCGTTTGGCAACCGAAGTTATTGCTGTCTTTTATTGAAAAGCAAACTCGATTCGTCCAGTAACTCGATCTTAAATACGAACGGAAGAAAAAGAAGAAGAAGAGGAAGAAGAAGTGGAAGACAAAAAAAGATTGTCTGACCCGTTTGATTTTTTACTGCGTTTTCTCGTTCTGCTCGTGTTTAAGAACCAGTTACGTCTGAAAGCCACTGTGGATCAGAACAGCAACAGCCCACTCTACGTTTTGGGTAGAAAATGAAAAGTATATAGAAATGCAGTAATTGTTGAATGAACTAGATATGTCACGAAGGGTATTGTAACCTAGTCAGGACCGCCTCAAATTGCGAAATCATGTTAGGAAAACAGATATTATCTTTATTACCACTAAATATTACTTTATAATCAAAATAATGGCGTTTACACAGGTGTGTTTCGAAATGCAAAGATATTACTAAAGCAAATGACGCACGATTTTCAGGACAGTACTGTAGAAGTGTTAATTTGTTTTCATTTTATGTTACAGTTTATTCTCTGATAGTAGTTTTTCGATAGAGAAAATGCGCTATGAAACTTGTGATGTGCTTGCCTCCGAGAGAGAGAGAGAGAGAGAGAGAGAGAGAGAGAGAGAAACAAGTTGTGGAAGCCGGATAAATCTCGTTTTCATCGCACTTGTGACTAAGATAACGATTACGTAACGCAGAAGACAGGATTCCATGCACTCGAATACTTCAGAACAGAATTCAAAAATAATTCAGTCATGCATGCACACATTAATTATCAGCGATAAGCGGTTGACTCACCGTACTCTAATGAAAGATCCAACAACATCGATCTTTTATAGGAAGCTGTTTGATGTCTAACGTATCGACAATAGACATTAGAAATGGTTTCTTCCTTTTTGCAGAGACAAATGACAAACAAATGCCCTAGTGTGCCGCACAATTATCCACGCGGTGACAATGCAGTGCCTCTTATCGCAGTCGGCAACATCTGCCTGTGTGACGTCAGTCGCAGCTCTTGTTTCAGTCCCCCAACGAATGACGTCAGCAGTCTAGGGCAACAATTAACTTAACGAAACACTGCACTTTACATAATGCGGGAACTTTCTTTCGGCTCTCACTGCGCTAGAACCTGTCGGCCAGCACACGACGCTCACTCCCGAGTACCACAACAACCGAACGACGTTCCAGATACGTTAAGGGTACTACCGAAAACTGATCAGTACTGCAAGTAACGAACAATGTATCCAACGCAAGTGGAACAAGCCGGAACAACTATCAAAAGCATTGCCAACTGGACCCGGGCTGGCATTCGAAAGCTTAGTTCGTACAGCTGGACTTCCCCTCCTCCTCGGAGTCGGACGAGGAGGAAGGAAATAAAAGAAATGAGTCGGGTCGATTCCTATTGGCCAGTGTTTTAAAAGCCGCAGTGGAGGAGGTTAGGGGAGTACCAATGGATAACTCCCCTCTCGTGAGGCAGCGTCCACCTCCAGTGTTAAGGTCCTCGGCGCTGCGCTCACATATGCTCGCCGTACTTTCTCCGTGTCTGAGGTGGCGCAAGGCAGAAACACGTGCGAGGAGCGTGACTCCAATCCTTGACTGGGCTTCGGAATCTCGATTGGCTTTAGATTTGGCGAACACATCGCTGAAATACTTATTTCACAGCTCACGGGATGCTACAGTCCGACACCTTTCGAACTACGGAAGTGTATCGTTCCTAATGGCTTTTAACAACTAAACATAGGCCACAAACATTCTGATGTTAACTAAGAATTCCTGTTACCTTTAATCCACAAGTAATGAAGGTTCATCGAGCTAGAAAACCTAATTCGATTTCCACTTAGCAAAGGGTGGTAATTGCTACTAAAAAATTGTTTCCGATCACAGTAAGCTGTAGAATGAAAGAATCTCGAATATCATTCCACCATACCAAAATTCTCTCTATAAAGCTACGGCGTCTTAAATCAAGAACATTTTCTTCTCTAAAGATATTATGTAATAGTACTTTTATAAACAGTCTGTAACAGGAAATGGAATTTAAGGAAGGAAAATGAGAACTATCGTAGACTGAACAGCGCAGTTGCAAAGCATTCTAAGCTATATTACATCAGTTTCTACTACCATTCTGGCAAAATAAAAAACATTAACTATTGTGGTAAAATGCAACCAATCCAACCGCATCCTCTTCCAGGTGGTAATTAGAACTTTAAAGCTCCATTTATTTGATCTGTGTTGCCCTGTTGAGAATCACAACGTTACGTCCTACAGGTCGTTTAGGGAATCGGGTTGACAGGGGTTGGAGCTGTCTTTAGTGTCAAGGTTATCTCAATCTCACGTTCATGTTCTGGGTGCATCTTGAGTCCCTTACTACAGTACGGCGATAAATCTGCAACCGAGCGAGGTGGCTCAGTGATTAGCACACTGGACTCGCATTCGTTCAATCCCGCGTCTCGCCACCCTGATTTAGGTTTTTCGTGATTTCCCTAAATCGCTCCAAGCAAATTCCGGGATGGTTCCTTCAAAAGGGCACGGCCGACTTCCTTTCCGTCCATCCCTAATCCGATGAGACCGATGACCTCGCTGTTTGATCTCTACCCCCAAACAACCCACCCTCAACAAATCTGCAAGCCAACTATTGACCGAAGGAAAGTAAGGTTAGGGGGTGTGATTCTCATGTAAGGTAACTGCACCAATTCTGGCATTAATACTAACTCGAACTGACGAAAACGTCGTTTAGTATAAATTTGTCGAGAAGGAAGATGACAGAACAGGTCGAAATATTTTTCGAATGACGGTTGTACCAAAATTCCACAATCCGAGCTATAGATCATCGAACGAAGAAAGACAGAGTTGTATTGATTCCGCAACAAAATTAGCAAGTTTGTTGTATGATAATAGTTACCTGCTCGACTATGGTCGGCTTCTTGAGGAATTCCTTTAGGAACTATAAGCAGTATGAATTCAACAAAATGCGAACCAGATAGTCCAAGGTCACCCCCTTCTTTCGCAAGATACCGAAGAATGTAGAAATCAAAAGCTCAGCTCAGCTCAATGCATAGGAAAGGTTTTGATACAGTTCCAGATAGTAATTTAGTAAAACTATTTTGCTCATTTTTGGACTGGATACGCGACTGAGCTGGTAAACTTCTAGCGCACAGACTCATTTGGAGTACCTCGTTAGAAGCGAAAATTATTTCGAGCGAACGGCAAGAAAGTGTAATAGGAACATTGATAGTGACGGTATATTACGTAAACCATAGCTGGGATTTGCAACGCCACGTCCGATTTTCTGCCGCATCCTTGTCCAGTCCTGTCAATCTCTAATAACTTCGCCATCGACAGGACGTTGTCTTCAGTGACAACAGTCGTAGAACTTAACGTCAATCACGAATAGTACAATAATTCTACTATTCTAAAGTCAACACGGGACAGCGTTTGAAAAATTCAGTTGCGGATCTACATTTTTTTTTATTCCTGAACGTGTAGCACGGACATTACTGGTGCACGTTATGGCAAGGACCCATATGTGTACAACTTGGAGAAGACTGTCATAAATGTAGTGGACCTGCACTCTTTTATAAAATACAGAAAAATGGCATGATCGCCCAAAGAATACATATTTTCAGTTAGTTTCTGACTGGCAAGATTTTTAAGACATCACTTCTTCTCAGGGCTGTGATAATGATATTGATAGCTTTGCCTCTGCATTGTCACTATCTATTAAATATTGAATGAAAATTAGAAATAAAAAGTTTTTATGCTTTATAGATTAATACATTGCACAATAAAAAGCACAGCAAAAATTAACGGTTCGATACATCTACACATTTAAGAGAGAAACACTTGGTTCATGTGACAAACGTAATCATGTGAGACAATACACAAACCTTTCTGCATGGAATGGTTATGTTGATCCAGCGTACTCATCTTCGCCTGAAAATAAGAAACATGGGCGTTAATACAACTCTTTGTTTTGGCCTAAACATAGACATCACGTTGAAGAATCAAGTTACATAATACAATTTCTCTTAAACATAAGCATTCACAGTTTATTTTCTGAAATCAGTATAACGTAAGTCGTACACTGTATCAGAGCTACAACCTAACAACGGTGTTTTTACAGTGCCATATTAAAAACATCGAACATCACCTTGTAGTCTTACGAGTCTGTATCGGTTTTAAAGACAAAATCGCATTGTTATATCTACTCTATTTGACAAATGCTAAGACAAGGTCATGTATTATGTAGTAGGGTTTCTTAATATGAGCACTGGGCCACATATAACTATATGGAAAAACAAAAGGTTTGCATTCAATTTACAGTATATTACCTTTGTCCTTCTTATTCTGCTAATTAAGAAAGAGAGAAACAACTGATGATAAGTAAATATGTGACCTGTTATCAGTCTGAATTTGTCTTCACGGTTTCCATCAGAACTATATATAGGATAAACATTCGAACATTACGCCCTGAAAACCGGTTCCGGGAATTTTCTAAATAGGCTTTTAAAATATTTTAAACCTCTTTGACTATCATTTCAGATTTTACACCATTTTCCTACACTTTCCCGCTAGTCGCACGATCGTGTACGTAATTCCACTACCATTATCCTTATCCGATCAAACTCTCTTGGTGTAAAACTTGACACATCAACAGTATTCCATTTCAGGTCTTACAGTTATTTTGTAAAAAAATATTGTCGTCGAGAAAACGACAGTTTCTTAGTACCCTGAAATTTAAGGGGAAATCTACATTTACATCTACATGGATACTTTGCAAATCAGTAAGTTTAAGTAGTTCTAAGTTCTAGGGGACTGATGACCTCAGGTGTTAAGTCCCATAGTGCTCAGAGCCATTTGAACCATTTTTTTGGTTTTTGAGCTTCAGTTGATCGGCGAAAGAAGGAAGTACAAAAATGTTCTGGGATATTCAGGAATACAGAAATACAAGTCACTTAGGAATGGAATAAATAAGAAGTTCAGAGAAGATAAGGTGAAAAGGCTGCATGAAAAATGTGATGAAACCGGGAAAAAAATGATGGTCAGAAGGACTGACTAAAGATATAGAGAAGTCAAAACAACATTCGGTGAAACTGAAAGCAATGGCGGTAACATTAAGAGTGTAACAGGAATTCCACTGTTAAATGCAGAGAAGAGGGCGGATAGGTTTAACAGTACATTGAAGGCCTCTATGGGCGGGAGGACTTGTCTGATGACGTGATAGAAGAAGAAATAGGAGTCGACAGGGAAGAGTTAGGGGATACAGTACGAGAATCAGAATTTAAAAGGGCTTAGGACGATTTAACATCAGATAACGCGCAACGGATAGATAACATTCCATTGGAATTTCTAAAATCACTGGGGGAAGTGGCAACAAAACGACTGTTCACATTGGTGTGTAGAATGTATGAGACTGGAGATATACCATTAGACTTTCGAACAAACATCATTCACACAATTCCGAAGGTAGCAAGAGCCGACAAATGCGAGCTTTGTCGTAAAATCAGCTAAACAGCTCCTGCACACAAGTTGCTGTCAAGAATGATATACAGACGAATGGAAATGATAATTGAGAATCTGTAGGTGACGATAAGTTTGGTTTTAGGAAATGTAAATGCACCAGAGAAGCACTTCTGACGTTGCGGTTGATAATGGAAGTAAGACTGAAGAAAAATCAAGAAACGTTCGTAGGATTTGTCGACCTGGAAAAAGCATTCGACAATGTAAACCCGTGCAAGATGTTTGAAAGTCTAAGAAAAATAGGGTTACACTATAGGCAAAGACGGGGAATATACAATACGTACAAGAAACAAGAGGGAAAAATAAAACTGGAAGACCTAGAACGAAGTACTCGGATTAAAAATGGTGTAAGACAGGGATGTAGTCTTTCATCACTACTGTTCAATGTATACATCCAAGACGTAATGACGGAAATAAAAGAAAGGTTCAGGAATGGGATTAAAATTCAAGGTGAAAGGATATCAGTGATATGATTAGCTGACGACATTGCTATCCTCAGTGAAAGTGAAGAAGAACTACAGGAGCTATTGATTGCACTGAACATTCTAATAAGTGCAGAATATGGCTCGAGAATAAATCAAAGAAGGCGAAAGTAATGAGAAGTAGTAGAAATGAGAACAGCGGGAAACTTAATATCATAATTGGTGATCACGAAATAGATGAAGTTAAGGAATTCATTTACCTAGGTAACAAAATAACGCATGGCGGACGGAGCAAGGACGATATAAGATGCACGCTAGCACTGGCGAAAAGGGAATTCCTGGCCAAGAGAAATCTACTAGTATCAAACATAGTCCTTAGTTTGAGGATGAAATTTCTGAGAGTGTACGTTTGGAGCATAGCATTGCTCAAATGTGTGTGTGAATTCATTAGGGACCAAACTGCTGAGGTCACCGGTCCCTAGACTTACACACTACTTAAAGTATCTTGAACCAACTTATGCTAAAAACAACACACACACACACACACACACACACACACACACACACACACACACACATGCCCAAGGGAGGACTCGAACCTCCGGCGGGAGCGGCCGCGCAGTCCGTGACATGGCGCCAATAACCGCGCGGCTTCAGCATTGTGTGCTAGTGGAACATGGACTGTGGGAAAACCGGGACAGAAGAGAACATTCCTTCCATGGTACTAGAGGCAGCCGTAGATGGTAAAAACTTTAGGGGAGGACAGAGATTGGAATGCATTTAGCAAATAATTGAGAATGTAGATTGTAGTTGCTACCCTGAGATGAAAAGGTCGGCACAGTAGATGAATTCGTGGCGCGCCGAACCAAACCAGACAGAAGATTGATGAAAAAAAAAATTAACTTGGCAGTGACACATCATGCGAAAGTTACTTTCGTCCTTAAGTTTTGCACATATGTTATATTTAACATTAGATACTACATAAGAATCACTCAACAGTTTGTTTAAATCGCAGTACACTGTCCACCTGACAAAACATAAACATGCAATGTCGTCAGTGTTGAAACTGATGAGCGAGTGCGAGTATCTGGTGGACTGGTGAATTATGGCGAAGTGTTCTTCCGCGACGATTTGTTGCCGGCGTGCACCCCTCTGCGCTTGAGACGTCTGGCGCCATCCCCTAGGGACGCCAGCAGCCTGCCATGTGTTCTGTCTTGCCTTCCTCCCCTCTCGCTACAGCTTTACGCCATTTCTGCTCTCAGATGGCAGACTCACGTGATTGGAACAGGTGGCAACGATAGAGATCCTTTTCAGATGTCTCATCTGTAAGTTACCTTACGCAGTTAGAGCGCAGTCGCTTAGGGATAGCACCTTATAGCTCATGTTTATTAACATACTCGAAAGTTTCGATTTCATCAGGTTAACGACGGGGAGGGGGCGGAGGCGGGAGCGACACTTTGCTGCTACCGTCTCCTCCCCGCCAACAGAAACTTGCCGTAACCCCGCTTTTAACGTGCCACAGATGCATTAACATAATAATAATAATTTGTTTACATCAGAACCTAGTAAATTCTTTAACATAACTTCCAAGAAAATTCAGTTCAGAGAAACACATCGTTTAGAAAGTACTCATTCGAGAATTTGAGAAGTACAAGTGTCATGAAACTGATATGAGAAGTTGTATGGCTTCGACAATGTCATATTTTTGAAGATATAAAATCTCCATTATCAGTATTTCAGTTACCACAACGAATAGCCAGGTCTATAGTCTATGGCTATACAAACGAAGTGTGCCGAAGTAATCCGTATATCCGCGATAAATACTAAACGTTGATGGCGCAGTGGTTAACTCAACTGCCTAGTAAGCAAGAGATTCCGGGATCGAGCCCGGTCCGGCACACATTTTGACTCGTCTCCGCAGTTACTGTATAAACTCCCGATGCAGCTGGTATCATCAGTTCCCTCTCTTTCCTTACCTTTCTCCCCAGTCCGCCTTCAGTTTACATAATTGTACCACAGCTGGGGATTCTGCAAGATGTTCTTTCGGACATGTCCGAAAGAACAAACACCACGCATTCATGGCACGAATAAATGGCTGGAATTGTTCTTTCAGTTTTTCTACCTATATTCGGGACAGCCAGCGTTCCTGATATGTTTTTCTTAGCGGAGTGTCTGTTCCTTTCTGTAACATCTTACTTAACTTCCTGTAGTTTGCCGATTCCACTACTGGGCTCATCAACCATGTTAGATGTACTGTTAGTAGCAGTATAATCAACCTCTGAATCGACACTTTTGCCTGGCTGGAATATTTTCTTCAACTACGTAGGCAGCAAAATTATACATGTGTACCAGAAACTGTAAAGTATCTTACGTTATACACAGCTCGTAAGTGCTTTGCAACTTCCGTGACATTTTATTTTCGTGCTAACTTTATTCTTCGAAATTTAGTCGAGAAATTAGGAAATTGATATATAAAAGTAGTGGTACTGTACCATTTCAAGTTCAATCTGCATTCTTGTCAGAACTCCTCCCTCCTCCAACCCAATCTCTCTCAACTTTATCCCAAACTGGGTGAGGTATAAATGGTAGGAAATTAAAAAGTTAGAGGCGGGGTATTCTCCTATTCGCTGAGGCATAATGGTGCAGCCTGCATAGAGGCCAGATTTTCCCATATATATTTAGGTCCAATTTATTACCCAACTGTCTTAATGGTTATGATTTATGACCCCATTACCGAAAAAGGCCTGCCTTTGTATTAACATCATCCATACCTTATTTTTTTATGCGATATAGCCGCTGGATATGTTCCCTCTTATATGATGTACCCTTATTTTTATTGCTATAATTTGTGACTAAAATATAGACACCACAATCAAAACATGCCTGACCAAAATGAGTACTACACCATAATGTTACAGTATAGGTGTAAAACCGGCTGTAAATTTAAAAAAATCCAAGGAGGAATATTTCCACAAGTGTACATGTTCCAGTATTACATTAAAAACACATTGCAAGTCTCAGAAGTCATCGCTAAATTACATCATGGACGTGCATAAACAATAAGATTCACTGATATCCCACAGTTCAATGTTTAAACAATCCTGTGGCCCCTCTGATGAAACAGGTTAAACAAATTCCCCCAACAGCTGCCAGATCTCTTGTTCTGTTGCTACCACTGCTAGGATAGGATAGGAACAATTGCACCTTTGTTATTTAAACAACCACTGCAGTGTGCAGTGCCTCACATGGTGCATCACACCATCCAGATTGTGTCATGTTGGAGAGCTACAGCTGACTGCTTTCATGCCAGCAGAGCAGGGCCAGGCTACAGCAGGCACGACACAATTCGTCGTGCCACTCCCTGCTGTGCAGTCCTCTATATGACTACGATAGTGGCAGCCAACAGCTACTGCCTCTGGCCAACTCAGAGGTGAAGTGTGGCCAACAGCACTGTGTGAATCTGAGGGAGCAGCTGGCGGCACACATTCGTAAAAAAATTTCTCACTCCTCCCTATCCAGGAGCATATAAGACGCATCTCTCCAGGCCCCACACCGCCAGCTCGACACAGCATCTAAACGAATTTTGATACTTTGACAATGACGTATAACACATAGGAAAAACGTGGCTAATCACAAATTTATTTTGGCATTCCCCATGTGCAAACTTGCTTCTCTATTAGTTCAAAAAATGGCTCTGAGCACTATGGGACTTAACATCTGAGGTCATCAGTCCTCTAGAACTTAGAACTACTTAAACCTAACTAACCTAAGGACATCACACACATCCATGCCCGAGGCAGGATTCGAACCTGCGACCGTAGCAGTCGCGCGGTTCCGGACCGAAGCGCCTAGAACCGCTCGGCCACCGTGGCCGGCTCTCTATTAGTTCCTTGTGTCATTTAAATTCTGCATATACTATCTAATCTAAAGTATCCAGACACATACTAGTGGATATTAATATGTCGTGTTCTATCAATCGAATAGCACACAGTATTTTAAATAAGAATAGTACACTACTGGCCATTAAATTGCTACACCACGAAGATGACGTGCTAGAGACGCGAAATTTAACCGACAGGAAGACGATGCTGTGATATGCAAATGATTAACTTTTCAAAGCATTAACACAAGGTTGGCGCCAGTGGCCGACACCTACAACGTGCTGACATGAGGAAAGTTTCCAACCGATTTCTCATACGCAAACAGCAGTTGACCGGCGTTGCCTGGTGAAACATTGTTATGATGCCTCGTGTAAGGAGGAGAAATGCGTACCATCACGTTTCCGACTTTGATGAAGGTCGGATTGTAGCCTATCGCGATTGCGTTTTATCGTATCGCGACATTGCTGCTCGCGTTGGTCGAGATCCAATGACCGTTAGCAGAATATGGAATCGGTGGGTTCAGTAGGGTAATACGGAACGCCCTCGTATCACTAGCAGTCGAGATGACAGGCATCTTATTCACATGGCTGTAACGTATCGTGCAGCCATGTCTCGATCCCTGAGTCAACAGATGGGGATGTTTGCAAGACAACAACCATCTGCACGAATAATTCGACGACGTTTGCAGCAGCATGAACTATCAGCTCGAAGACCATGGCTGCGGTTACCCTTGACGCTGCATAACAGAGAGGAACGCCTGCGATGGTGCACTCAACGACGAACCTGGGTGCACGAATGGCAAAACGTCATTTTTTCGGATGAATCCAGGTTGTGCTTACAGCATCATGATGGTCGCATCCGTGTTTGCCGACATCGCGGTGAACGCACATTGGAAGCATGTATTCGTCATCGCCATACCGGCGTATCACCCGGCGTGATGGTATGGGGTGCCATTGGTTACACGTCTCGGTCACCTCTTGTTCGCATTGACGGAACTTTGAACAGTGGACGTTACATTTCAGATGTGTTACGACCCGTGGCTCTACCGTTCATTCGATATCTGCGAAACCCTACATTTCAGCAAGATAATGCACGACCGCATGTTGCAGGTCCTGTACGGGCCTTTATGGATACAGAAAATGTTCGACTGCTGCCCTGGCCAGCACATTCTCCAGATCTCTCACCAACTGAAAACGTCTGGTCAATGGTGGTCGAGCAACTGGCTCGTCACAATACACCAGTCACTACTCTTGATGAACCGTGGTACCGTGTTGAAGCTGCATGGGCAGGTGTACCTCTACACGCCATCCAAGCTCTGTTTGACTCAATGCCCAGGCGTATCAAGGCCGTTATTATGGCCAGAGGTGGTTGTTCTGGGTACTGATTTCTCAGTATCTATGCACCCAAATTGCGCGAAAATGTAATCACATGTCAGTTATAGTATAATATATTTATCCAATGAATACCCGTTTATCATCTGCATTTCTTCTTGGTGTAGCAATTTTTATGGCCAGAAGTGTATTACTCACGGAAGAAAGAAGTTTTATGTAAACAAAGTCATTACTTATGTGTTTGGTATTTGCTACCATTTGTCTGGTACACAGATCAGCCTGAGAGGTGTTTGGACATATGCATATGTAATTACCAGGCTGATATCTCGTCTCTGCAGTAAATGGGATTCCATGGAAGAAAGACAATGTAGTTCTCAAAAAATCCTATTGCGTAATTTTGGGGAATGAGCTTTTGATGTAGACTGTACAATAATTCTTCTGCTGCCAATGTATATGTCATGCAGATGCCATAGGAATAAGATAAAAGAGATCACAGTGCATGAAGTGAGTCACTGTTCCCTTTCTTAACATCTGTACATGGCAGAAAAACTGCTAAAATCTCTACTGTTTCCTTCCGGCATGTACAGGGATCCTTGGTGTATATATATATACAAGTAGATGTACATGTGACAAAAAGCGGATTCAATTATTTGAACTCTGCACTGCGTGACAGTGAGAAAAATGAGGTTACTGCATTTGTAATATACATATATACAGGACTGTACTTGGGATTCCTAGGTTGAACCTAACGTATGGCTGTCAGTAAACTTCATAATAGTTCTAGTTTCTCTGATTTTCCCATGGTGATCATTTCATGAGACATGTGTGGAAGAAAGTAATAAGTTGCTGTCTCTTCTTAGAATGTACATACTCAATAGTTCAACAAACCCTTCGCGTGATATGCAATGCTTCTTTTGTAGCGACTGCCACTGCAGTTGTTCTTTAGCATCTGTGGAATTTTATAGCACTGACTAAGAAATTACACGCATGCCACTTGTCACTGGATCTTATCTGTCTTATTAATCCAACCTGGGAAGGATCCCAGGCAGACAAGCAATACTAAAAAAAATCAGTCAGGTAGATGCTTTGTAAACCACTTCTTCCGTTAATGGATTACATTTCTTTAAGATTTCCATCAGCCTCCTGGCATCCCCTTTTCCTACTATTTGTCTTACATGGCTGTTCGACTTTAGGTCTGTCTAGATGGTATTGGATATTTTGCGATTGTTACTGCCACCAATGATTTATCACCAATAGTGTAATAGAACAGTAGTGAGCGGGTTTCTACTCCTATTTATATGCAGTACATTACGTTTACGTGCCTTCAGTGACAAATGCCAGTCCCTCCACCAACATTCTGCAATTTGGTATAGTCTTCTGGCTTTGCTATCTTCTTCTTATAGACAACCCCACGATTTGCGACCAGTCTCATGGAACCCCCCTGTGTTTAAAGGGACACTTATCTCAAGGTCACTGATAAAAAATTCTGTTGTCAGGTTATACACTTGTGCTAGGTATATTCAAGGTTAACCCAACTTCTCTACCTCCTGGGGAACCACGGTCATCCAGGGGAAGCCCTGTCCTACCCACGCACCTTAGGCCAATGGACTAGCTATGTTCAAGGTCGTAACATATCTCGAGAATGGTCACGTGATATAAAATTGGTGGGAAACCCCTGGACCAATGGAAGCATTGAGATGGCAGGAAACCCCTCCCTCTCCCCCTGGACCAATAAAATTCAGGCTCCTTCTCCCATTTATCATCCTTTGTAACTAGTTCAGTTGAGTAGGCCTCTTCATTCAAATTCTGTGCATCATGGGGAAAGGTTCAGGTTTGCTGTAAACAAGTTATTTTTAAGAATAATTCTATACTGAAAGAGTTTGGAAATAATAACAATGATGTGGCAAATAACTAATGGTTTATTCTTAACAATTCCGTTTTTGGAATATAACTTTTTTACAATATTTTTTGTTGTTTATTAAATTTTTTTCTTTTATGATTTCATTTACAGATGCAATCTATAATTTTTTTTATGAGTAATATACATTGAGTTCCTTACAAAGCTATTTTTTCTGATGACTTATGACTATCAGAAGCATTTATTTACACTAAAACTAGTAGGGAGACGAACAGCTTAGGTACTACGTTTGCCATTTTTTTTCTAGATACACTTTTTATTCTTTTACACAAAATTTACATTTAATGATTTTCTCTCTGATTATTCTATGTACAATATTTACATTTTACACGTACTCTTCTGATCGATCATATTTCTATGTACGATATATATGTCGTCATGACGGAACAGCCCTACTTTCGTCATGACGGAACAGCCCTACTTTCAGCTGCAGTGCAGTATGTATCTCATTGCCTCGTGATTGAAAGACTACCTGGTGCACCACGTATGGAGCGGCGGCAACGCTCTCGAGCAGGCATCTATTGTAATCCTCGATTATGAGAGCCTTTGAGGCCCCGCAATACACATCCTTAGCCCGCCTCTGGGTGGCACCTGCATCTATGCAGTACGCATACATTTTCGACCTTAGCCCCCAAAACTCCACAAACTGTGAACCATTCGTCTCGTCTTTCATCAGGCTGATAGCTCTCTTATTTTGTGGTGTTATTGCAAAAGGATTATCGACTGCACATTCAGACATGTTGAATTATATGTGACTGTACCATATTACTTCATATGAATCGCAGCTGTTCACCAAGTAGAAGAAACTGTCTGTATCCATATAAAAAAACTTGGGATAGGTGAAGTTTGGCTCCGCAGACTCATAGTAGAATCGGTACATGTGGAGTTTGGAGAGGTCCAGAAGACACATACCGATACAGACAGGTTTTGTGAACTGCGCTGAAACCTTGGCCATCTCCGCATTGAGTAGTCCTTCATTGAAAATGGCGGCATGCATGGAATTTGTCTCGGAGAAGTAATCTCTTGCGCCACGACAACTGTCCGAACGATAAACTAATTGAATTTCGCGTTCTCCTTCGTTTTTCCGAAAAAATGAATTAATAATCAATTTGTAAAACACTTTTGCAAAGTCACACACCGCGAAAGGCCTCTGTTCGGTGTTTACATCACTATAGCCTTTTCACCAGCAGCGCTGCTTGAAGGAGGTGTTACAGGTGATTTTAACAAGTTCCACACTACTTGAGGTTTCTGTAGTGTAGCATATATCGCTTCTCGTTCCACAGCATTGCAAAAAGCTTCGGGATGGGGTCATTTCAGGGACTAGGCACTTTGGACACTATGTCGAGCCACTGTGTAATGGGTGGGATGTGTCAGTTCTACCTCGAGAACACATCCCTCACCAGCATTAGCAGCCATGTCATGGATCTTTTCTTTTAGTATGATAATGTCCTCTTCAGGCAGTCAATGGATTCCTCCAAATGAAGGAGTTTATTGCATGGCTTTGCTGTAGAGGTTGTTTACATCCAAGTAAAGGATGTAAGTCAATAGTTCAGATGCCCTGTACTTCTCCTCACACATTTACGGGTAATTTGCCTTAGCATACCCCTGCACGCACAGGCTAAATCCCCCCGCAAATTCCGCGTCCAAAGAACAGCAGCATTTCAACATCGGTCAACAGTTCAGTGCTCACACGTGTTCCTCATAGCATTATGTCCCACGAAAGCCGTGTCACGGTGATACAGAAGGCAGGAACCAGAGAATCTGTGTTCAGGCATGCAATTTGGCATTCCTCGAAAATGTCCTTAAGCAGGTGTACACTGGTGTTCATCTACAGTGTTGCTGATTCTCCTAAATCAGCGATGCCAAACTCCTGCCAAACATTCATCGAATGCTCATATTCCACATCCATTATGGCAGTGCCTGTCAGTTTATTAGAGAATCTTGTTATGTCGGGCAATGTGGTTTCATGAAGTCTCATCATCAAATCCAGTAATTTGTATGGAAAGACTCACTTCTCGCTCACAGTCTGAAACTTTGGATCATCAGAATATGTGGCTTTCGTGATAAGCATGTCCTCCTGATACACCATCTCAGCACATTTCTGAATAAATGAGTGTATGAAACGTAGTGTGTAGACGAAGCCGAGCGTTAATTTTGGCGTGATTCTCTTGGAAAAAAGAAGTATAGTTTTCAACAGTATCAGGAATGACACTGACTTTCTCATACTTTGAACCAAAACCATCCAAATGCTCAACGAGAAAGTGGGCATCATACCTGCTCAAACTGTGAACGACGACTGGTATGTGCCATGGCGATTGGTACTTAATGTTGCATGGGTTGTGAGCTGCGTGTGGAACTTCCCTGTTAGATGAAATAGGGCTCCATGTAGATTTTTTGCTTGTCTATCCAGTGGCAGCACACACATATAACAATTAACTGCCTGCTCATGTAAGGCATCATTCTGCTATGAGTCAGCCATGGGAACGTTGTTGTGATAAATCCCATCAACTTCTAACACAAGATTTTCGAGCTCAGTGACAAACCATCTTCCAGGATTATCCCTGACGTAACTGCCACATACTGTACGTGCTGTTCTGTGAAGGTAGTATGGGAGGCATTGGAGTTGCCTTCACAACGTGCCACAAGAGCTAGGAGGCACTCAGAATCATCGTATATGATGAAGGGACATCACTCCTGGAGGTGGCATCCTTAAAGTCTAAGAACTTTATATCCTCGGTAGGCATTTCCGCATGTATTAGTTCCTGGCTTGAGTAATCGATGACGTATCTTCCAAAATACTTGCTCTTGGAAAACGAGATGAGACATCTATAGCAGAACTACCTTACTCATTTATTTTTCGATAGTTGACACAGGGAACGTTTTTGATCCACACATTAAGTGTTGCTTCTCGCCTTCAGAGAAGAGCAAAAAATCTACATGTTTAGGGCGTTGACTGGCTAGTTTTGAAAATTAGAGGCGTCCAACTACTTCATACTTAACTTCTTTGTCCTGTACAGTGTGCTCATGGCTATCTTCTGCCTTGCAATCATCAACATCTAGGCCGTATATGTGAACTGAATAATCAGGATTCTGCCTCTCTAATTTTGGTACCTCCTGTACCGTTATGGGGAACGAGATGCCTTGGACATTGTAATGCTCACGAACATGAGATGTTTGATATGTTTTCGTATCAGCTGCATTTTTAGGGTAATTTCTATTGCAAGCAAGAAGCAACTATGCAAAACAATATTTCTCCTTAAGATTCGAAACCTTAAGGGATGCTTTTAGGAGCAATAGTTTTTGGGACAGGCATGAAACTGGACCCCCACTAAATGGATCAAAGGCATATGAGTAAAAATCAAGGTGGGGTACATGGCTGAGCGCCCGTACCAGACCCTCTTTCCAGCATTTCGGAAAAATAGCCGAGTACCCCCAAGTTTGGACGATGGTTTTTTTACTTAAAAGTACCGCTTCCCTCTTTCACAGGATGCGTCAGTTCACAGGACAGAACCGCTTTGCACTTAAAGGCAAGAAATCGAGAGTCGTTGACGAATTCGGGGAGGTGCCTTTCCAGGACGGCTTGACCAGCATTAAGGAAAGTGGCAGGATCTCTGTTGCCCACATTAATGTTGTTAATGGTATCCTGTGATATCTTGTCAGCAACTGTGCCAGCAACCACAGAGTACTCCAATGCAGCTGCAGGACTTACTTGGTGACCCATAATAGAGTGGGTGGGGGTGCTGCTGCTGCTAGACCCAGGGCAGTGTCTTGGTGATGCTCAATGGCAACATTCATGTAATGGTCCAGGGTGTGGAGAGTGTGGCCTAGACCTTGGAAAAAGAACTTGAGTTGTAACGCAATGCCATGGTGATGATGATGGACCAACACGGGGTGAATACAACATTGTCATTGATGGGCCAGCCTGCGACACATCCAGCAATGGGTGCATAATCATTGTCGGTGAGAGGCCAGTCAGCAACAGTCTGGTCACTGCTGCACCGTCATTTATATCAGTTGTTGTCACAGGCGCAAGCCCACATATCTCATCCATGCCACCTGCAAAGAAACAAAAACTTTATTTATCATGTGTAATGAAAAGAAAGATATATGCAAGTTGGCTAAAGTACTTTCACGTATGTTCCAGATTAGAAGCGCCCGAATCAGTCCATGAGACATTCGTCACACCACTATTGGCTGCTATCTCTCATAAGATCCTATCCAACTCTACGTTCAGATCGATCCGCACTCCCCTTGGGTCATGGCAATATTTTCATCAAGTGCACGCAGAAACTATCAAAATCACCTCATGTTGGTAATGCATGCAATTGTGTAGGTAACAAGCATGTTATTGTAGAAGAACAGAAACAACTTCTGCCCACGTATTCATTCCTCAATGACTCGAGTCAACCCCCGTGAGCTAATTCTGGAGACTATGATGAGGGTCCAGTCTCCATCATAGACTGCAGCACTGAATGAGCTAATTCTATCTCTGAAGCATCACAAAGGCATCCACAAACAAACAAGAACACATCACATTAGTAATGCATACAGCCGTATGGGTAACAAGCATATTATTGTAGGAGAATAATAGAAAAAACTACTATTTATGTATTTGCCCATCAATCACTGGAGTCGTTCCTGATGACCTCATAGTAGAGAAAGCCGATACCTGATCGATGCCCATAAGTGCGATTTTGTTGAAGAATTCTACAACAAACATAAAACAAGCATAACGTTCGGTAACTGCATTATTCACACACATGGAGAGGGAGAGGTAAAATGGGTGCTTACGTTCACGAGATTCGGCAGTTACCGATGTACCAACCTCTGGAATGCAAAGTCGCTTCATCAAATCCTCAAGTGTACTGCCATTGATCGGAGCTGACGGTATGCACCCATGTGCAGCAGAAAGAGAAATTAGTCATCAGATTGTAGCTAAAACATAAAGACAAAAACAACAATATGGACAGAAATCATCATCACACGCTATGTATTTCCAACATGAAGTCAGGACAGCGTCAGCAACTTGGATAACATAAATTATTTATTGTAATTCCGTGATAGATGTGTTTTATTATGTTGGCGACTAGTTTCGAACTAGCAGGTTCAACTGCACCTCATGAATACATCTACACTGTGAAAGTGGTCTAACATTCAGTGTGAATATGTATCACGTGTTTATTACCTATGTGTGAATTGATTATCGCCTAACCAAGCACTATTAGTGCAGCTTTAATAGGCCTGGCTTTAAAATAAATTTGGTAGTTCCTAAGTAGTCGCCAGTATATTAAAACGCAACTGTGACGTTATTACAATAAAGGATTTATTACATCATCACATACCTGTAGAATCACTGGAGTTCAGTGTGGGATGCTTATTAGCACCACCATAGCTCACTGAACGATGACGAGTTCTGGGAAGGAGCTTTAAAAAAAAAGGAGGAGTAGTGGTTCGTACTCAGAAGCACTGGAGAGTACTCTAGCCAGTTTACTCAGTGGGAAGGAAGGAATCCTGGGATGGTGGGATGGTTGCTATTGAGAATCACTAGAGATTTGCTCTAACCTGTCTACTCAGTATAGGAATGAAGGGAAGGCTGGGATAGGTATTGAGAAGCACGGAAGAGTGGCTCCGTACAGTCTACTCAGAAGCCAGGAAGGTAAGTACCTTCTGTTAGTGATCCGACCGGAATGACAATCCACGACAAAGTGGTCCTTTCTATAGGCGAGAACTGCGTTCCATTGCTTATTTCAACCAACAGGAATCCAGGCTGCCTGTCGCTGTGTAGCTGTGTAGACAGGTTGGATCCTGCATGCACAGTCTCGGGCATGCCAGAGCCTTCTCGCTATCATGCTAGTGTGTTCGTTGGTCAATAACTTGAGCGGCGGTGGAATTTAGCCTCATACTGAGAGCAATAGAAAAATATTTTCTTCCGACGCTTTGTGGCACTCAGTAAACGGCAGCGCTATCACACTGGTGTACATTTCACTGCAGGTATGCACTATATAATATTTGTCATACGTGGGCTGCATCCCACCCAGTAAAGAATATTTTTCAGACACTTTGTGATGTTCTACGTCAACGGTAGAGGATCGAACCAGAGGTGAGAAAGATGGCCCCCGCCAACTGCCACGATGTAGTAATCTGCAGAGCTGTACCCAGGCTGCTGGCCATTATCACTGGCCACCTGGGCAGACACGGCCACTGCTGCTCCGAGCTGGCGTTTGCCAGGGCGGCTCACTGCAGGCATTCGCCGTCACATGCTGTGGTGCGGTTACACACGTCGGTATATAAAAATAATTGTGACACAGACGTCGCAGTGATGATGAAGAAAGTCCACTTTCCAGATGAGGTGTGCACTTCACGTCACATACTAAAAATTATTGGCCCATTATCGTGTACAGAGAGACCTGCATGGTGCCTTGGAAGCAGGTGACTACGCACAGGTGGCACTTTCAAAAATGTCTAGAGGAGGCTTACAACCCCTGTACTCAGTGAACCTCACAGGCAGTGTATAATGAATACCTACCTGAACCCTCTAAGTGTATTGTGTGAATAAATAAAATAAAATAATACACAGTTTTAAAAAAAGACAATATCTTTTATTGATACTCCAACTTAAAGGTCTTTGTGCTTTTCTGAAGCACACATATTATCTCTTATCTGTTTACCACACTTTTTCCTGAGTCTCTGAATGGCTGGGCAGCTATAATCTTCAAGATCACTTGTTGATGCACTTTTGAAATTGTCGCTAAGCCAGAACACTTTTTCACGGTCTTTGACGCAAACTTTGTGTCTTTATCATCGTATATTCGGCGCGGTGTCGCTGTTTCTTAATACTGCAATCCGTCATCATCCCACCACTTTCCGTGGTGGTAGTGAGTCAACCAAGCAGCTGTCTGTAGAATCTTGACACTCTATACTGCGCTAAACAGTTTGGGTGAAGCGACGATATTCAGTACCTCTCAAGTGTTAGCGAATGAAAGGAATGCAGCGTCTTTAGACACAAACTGTCCACACAGGCCTAAAAGCCCTGCACATCCGTGACGATGTTCGCTCATTGTGGTGTCGTCATGGAATGCTTCTGGTGTGAAGTCGCACTGACACATTTATATTAATCACTCTACAAAACCTGTGTGAGGTGAGTAATTTATCACGTGATTATGTAACAATAATGCGTACGCTATGGTGCTTGGAGGGAAATAGTCTAATGATTCAAATTCAGGACCGAGTTAGGTGACACAGTGGTTAGCACAGTGGTTAGCATTCGAGAGGAAGACGGGCCAAATGTGCATCCGACCATCCTGATTTAGGTTTTCCATGATTTCTCTAAATCGCTTCAGGAAATTACTGGGATGGTACCTTTGAAAGGGTATGGCCGAATGCCTACACACCCATCCCTAATCTGAACTTGGGCTCCAGCTCTAATGACCTCACTGTCGACGGGATGTTAAACATTAATCTCCTCCTCCTTCCTCCTTTCCAAATTCAACAAGGATGTCTATATGGCCTATCTTAATACTCTAATTTTGCTCGGAGTAGTCGATCATGAGATCTTCGACTAATTCTTTAAACTACTGTGGGCTGAGCATGCATCCAAATTCATCACCCTCATAGTAAGAACAGCAAAACCTTGACTACATATCGTACAGTGAACTTATTTTGTAATTGTTCTAGTCAGGTTGCAAATTATCATGTGGGTAATATACTGAATTCAGTAACACTATTGCACTGATTAGGTTACAGTTGTTGAATACGCTGGAATCCTTATTCACATTCCCTCTCCTGTCTGTCTGCGGCACCAGAATAATTAATTGAGGAGTTTATAGTTGAAAAGTTGTCTCTATTGACAAGCTATGTCCTGATGTTGTTGGTAGAACTGGATACTTGTAGTGTTCCCACTAACAGAACTTAATGGCAGCTGAACTCCAGAATTTACCACATGTAAAAGTCTAAAATGGTCCTCATCTGATATTGATATGTGCGGAACTTTACATACCAAATTATCCTAAACAATTTTATTTTCTGCTGTTTGCACTTGTCGAATGTACACATTATTGTCTGAAGCAATTTGAATGAGAGTCAGTTCTCGTTTGGCGTTCAAAAGGACTCGCTTATTATCCTCAAAGAACCCATAGACATTTTAAAGGGATACACATACTGAAGTCTGTGATTGAACCATACTGTGTTTTGTACAGCATTCAGGCCTGAATTTAATGCGCGTACATAAGTTCTGAGTGTTGATATGATTCCAGTATTTCTTGTGCAGTTGACTTCGACGTCATTACGTTTGTATCAAATATGTTGAGACAGAATGTGGAAAGCGTTATGTGTAAGTTGCAATGTTTCTGCTGAAGAGCTTCCATCATTCTTGATAAATGTGCCTTCCAAGTAGATGAAACCGTTGTTCAGAATTGTTAAATGATTCTGAAACTGAATCAGAATTCTTATTTTGTCGTTATTATCGAATGTCGCTACAGTGAAAGGTCTGTGGGAGATACATTTCTGAAAGTGATTTGTTCATCATGTTGTTATATGGAGTGACGTCATTGTGAGGTTTCAGTACTGTTGACTTGAGGAACTTGTAATTCTTATGTTTTACCACACTGCTTGCTGTTGCAGAGTGGAGTACTGACAGGTGTGTGGACTGGTTTTGTACCTTATGCCCATAGCTCTGATTCAAATTAAGATGTACCATGATTTCCTCTGCTCGGAAAATCTACTGGATTTCCGTCCTGGTCAATAACGTTCGACTTTAAATGGTTTAATGCTTGTACAGTCACTGGAAGGTATATTGGGCTGCTCGGAACCTCATGAAATGACCATGACGAGAAAAATTCAAAAAATTAAGAGTTAATACAGTGACTCAGTGACAATCATTCTTCCCACACGCCATTCACCAATGGAACAGGGTAGGTGGATCAGTTAGTGTTCCCAGCAGTACTCTCCGCCACACGTCAGGTCGCTTGCAGAGTATGATGTAAATATGGATATCCTGGTTCCACTGTTGGGAAAAGTTTGTAGATAGTATGTATTAGTCATCTTTTAACGTATGAATTCATTGCGATATTACACTCGACATGTATCGTGCCAACAAGTGGAATATCCACTGGTTGATCTGACTCGTAAATTTTCTCGGTATTATTAACCAAAATGTAACGCATCAAGAAATCAAGTACTGATCTTGTTGAGCTGTCCTGGCTAATGTCTACTATCTGTTTTTATCGTTTTTACCTCTGTTTTAAATGTATTAATGTTTGTATATAAGTCAAATATTTTTACCGATTGTATTATAATTGCATTTAGATCATTATTGCTGGAAGACTCAGAAGGAATCTCCACAATTTTGCCACCTCCTAGATAAAGTTCATTGTTTGCCTCAGAGATATTTGGAATGCTGTTATAAATTTCCAGACTCATCAGTGCAACGCTCGTCTTCGGCAAAGTATTCCACGTAAACACGCCACGAAATATTGACATTTTCAGTTTCTTGCTGAATCCAAGCAGATCTATATTGGTAAGGCGTCTGTCCAGTAGAATACTTAGGGGACTTCCTTTTTTAAATAAGCAGTCCAAGTCATTTCTGGTATGGTTCTATCCTATTATGACATTTTGGTTTCCTGTAATTGCCCCTGTGAGTTTTGTGCGTTATTTACTGCTCAGAATATAGCAGCAGTTTCTTCTGCTAATGACCCAACTGCCTAAGCCCCGCCAACACTATAATTAGAAACGGGATAATCCACAGAACCCTAGGCGTTTTAACACAGGTTCTTCTTCTTACTCTTTTCTTCTTCTTCTTCTTGAAGACACTTTATGTCCCTATCACTGCTGATAGGACTGCAACTTTTTAAACATGTGGGTTTCTTCTTTAGTGTATGACCAACTGCATTCATAATTTGTTCGGTATTATTCAAGCACCCAATTTAATTTTCGTATCCATTGCTTTATCAATTGTGAATATTGCAATATGTTGTCCAATTCCCATGTCCCTTCTTCGATGTATATACGCGGCTTTATCGTTTGTCAAGCAGATTAATAGCCTTATAACCATGAGCCAGGCTGTTTTAGTTTCGTTCCAGGTCCATAGAAGTTGTATCCAGGGAGACAAAGTTCAAGTGGGAGTTTATCAAGAATATCATCGCCACCTCTGGTGCACTTCCTAGCAGTCATGTTATGTTACTGCACTGTCAGAGGTTGCGCACTCTGTTAATTACCACATTGTGAACCTTCACCCAACTGTTTTGTGATGATGGAGAACTAAGCCATCTCACTAAAGCCTTGATCCCGTGATGCCTTGTGACACGCTCTATGAGAAACACGTTCGGTTCAGAACTTTTCCATAATTCCTTCATTTAAAAACTCTCTGCAATATTCGCACTTTAGTTGTCCTTTAAGATGAAAGTTCTTAGGTTTGTTTATGTACTTTGAACACTGTAAATATCTCCGTTGACCAGTTAGGAAAGTAACACTTTTGAAACACAGTTTTGTATTTAGAAATTAGCTACAGTGAATTTCTGCTTGCAAGGATCCATCTTAATACGATTGTATGCTGTATTTAGAAGCCCACTGTTGTATATATCAATAGGTTTCATTTTAACTATATGATGTTCAATAAGAATGTAATTTGTGGGAGAGTGTCTAGCGATGTGTATGAATCATGGAGTTTAAATTGCATACACAAAGAGCTTTTTTCTGTTCAGACACTCCACATTACCTGCTTTCATGAGGCAGAATGTTGAGTAATGGTTTATTCCATATAACCCTATTACTAATTTGAAACACTTATTTTGAAATTCACTTCCGCGGTTGGTTTGTAGGTTTTCAGGGCACCGATTCGTCCAAGTCTGCAGAAATTGTTCGAACATCTGTGTAACTTCCCTCCCAGTCTTTACTTTCACAGGAAGGATCTAGGTAAACTTGGAATACATATCTATCATCATTAAAATGTGTTTGAAACCATTGGATACAGCTCCTGGTCTGACGCCGCACTGACACTGGTGCATTTACAGCCTCTATTGTACAACCTATAGCATTGTTAAAAAACATAATTATTGTGTCACGTGGCTGCTTCACCTCACCTGCTGTGCACCTCAACACCTTCACCCTTTGCCATTTCTCTCATGAGTGGATTTATCATCTGCTGTTAATATACATTATTTACAGCATTGTATCCAACTTTAAAAATTTATCATCACAACATAAAAGACGAATATGCCTGCCTCTACTGCCAGTTCATCATCAGAATGAACAAGGTTATGATCCTTCGCAGACCGACAATGCTCGGCATTAACTTTTGTGGGGGGAATATTGTAAGTGACGTCCAGTGAGGCGTCAGCTATTTTGTGTATTCCTGATCATGTCACAGTGCTTCAGCTGGAAGACTATTGTTTCCAAGACGACAATATTCGTATTGTTGCCTATTACATGTTCGAGTTGTTAAAATCACGAAATACATGTAAAGTGCTTGTGAACATTTATAGGAAACACACTGAAAGACGCCACAGATTGTATGCTTTAGACTATTATTTGTTCCCTGAATGGTTTATACCTTCAGTGTGTGATATTTCGCACAAATTTTACTTACTGCCTCAAGCGTTTAAAAATGATCTGCTTCTTTCTATGTATGAGTCCTTATATAGACATTATGATGTGAATGCATGATGCCAGATTGATGGGCCTCCTTTTACCTAATGGCAATTTGCTGGTTCTAAAAAGGAAAGTAAATGACTTACTTTTACTCAGTGTACTTGTATTAGCAGTATAATAAAAATATGTTAGACACAGTGGCTTAGCAAGTATGTGGTAATGTTTAGGAATCAAAGGCGGTTCCCACTAAGCTGCTGTGTGTACATCTTTGTGTGTGTACATATTATCTCAGTCTCTTATTTCATACGTTAA
Organism: Schistocerca cancellata; assembly: GCF_023864275.1. Classification (NCBI taxonomy): domain Eukaryota; kingdom Metazoa; phylum Arthropoda; class Insecta; order Orthoptera; family Acrididae; genus Schistocerca; species Schistocerca cancellata. The sequence goes on along the minus strand of NC_064629.1, from coordinate 752,318,724 downwards.
TGAGGACGACGTGACTATATGTCAGTCTGCCCATTGTTACAGCGCTCTGTGGATGGCGGCTGCTCATTGAGACCTGATATGTCGGGGCTGGCGGCATCAGGGGCTGCAGTGTCGGGGATACGTGAGGGCTGACTCTTGGTAAGAAGCTATGTTTTTATAGGTAGTTTGATAGGACACTGAGGTGTGAAATAACAAAAAAAAGAAGTTTTATATATATATATATATATATATATATATATATATATATATATATATATATATGGTGAGTCACCTAAGGTTACCGCTGGATAGCTGGATATATTTCGTAAACCACATCAAATACTGACGAACCGATTCCACAGACCGAACGTGGGGAGAGGGGCTAGTGTAATTGTTTAATACAAACCATACAAAAATTCACGGAAGTATATTTTTTAACACAAACCTACGTTTTTTTAAATGGAACCACGTTAGTTTTGTTAGCACATCTGAACATATAAACAAATACGTAATCAGTGCCGTTTGTTGCATTGTAAAATGTTAATTACATCCGGAGATATTGTAACCTAAAGTTGACGCTTGAAACCTCCGACGTTCAGTTGCGTGTTGTAACGAACACGGGCCACGGGGGTTCCATAGCACGTGAAGGACGCATAAATTGACCAGCCCGTTCTCCTGATCTTACACCTCTGGACTTCTTTCTGTGGGGTACGTTAAAGGAGAATGTGTACCGTGATGTGCCTACAACCCCAGAGGATATGAAACAACGTATTGTGGCAGCCTGCGGCGACATTACACCAGATGTACTGCGGCGTGTACGACATCCATTACGCCAGCGATTGCAATTGTGTGCAGCAAATGATGGCCACCACATTGAACATCTATTGGCCTGACATGTCGGGACACACTCTATTCCACTCCGTAATTGAAAACGGAAACCACGTGTGTACGTGTACCTCACCCCTCATGGTAATGTACATGTGCGTCAGTGAAAAAGACCAATAAAAAGGTGTTAGCATGTGGACGTAATGTGCTGTTCCAGTTTCTTCTGTACCTAAGATCCATCACCGTTCCCTTTGGATCCCTACGTAATTCGGTGCTCTCCGATACACACGATCGAACAGCGGAGTGGTACTCAAGCGTCAACTTTAGGCTACAATATCTCCGGATGTAATTAACATTTTACAATGCAACAAACGGCACTGATTACATATTTGTTCATATGTTCAGATGTGCTAACAAAACTAACGGGGTTCCGTTTAAAAAAATGTAGGTTAGTGTTAAAAAACATACTTCCGTGCATTTTTTTTATGGTTTGTATTAACCAATTACACTAGCCCCTCTCCTCACGTTCGGTCGGTGGAATCGATTCGTCAGTATTTGATGTGGTTTACGAAATATATCCAGCGGTAATGCTAGGTGACTCACCCTGTATATATATATATATATATATATACTCCTGGAAATGGAAAAAAGAACACATTGACACCGATGTGTCAGACCCACCATACTTGCTCCGGACACTGCGAGAGGGCTGTACAATCAATGATCACACGCACGGCACAGCGGACACACCAGGAACCGCGGTGTTGGCCGTCGAATGGCGCTAGCTGCGCAGCATTTGTGCACCGCCGCCGTCAGTGTCAGCCAGTTTGCCGTGGCATACGGAGCTCCATCGCAGTCTTTAACACTGGTAGCATGCCGCGACAGCGTGGACGTGAACCGTATGTGCAGTTGACGGACTTTGAGCGAGGGCGTATAGTGGGCATGCGGGAGGCCGGGTGGACGTACCGCCGAATTGCTCAACACGTGGGGAGTGAGGTCTCCACAGTACATCGATGTTGTCGCCAGTGGTCGGCGGAAGGTGCACGTGCCCGTCGACCTGGGACCGGACCGCAGCGACGCACGGATGCACGCCAAGACCGTAGGATCCTACGCAGTGCCGTAGGGGACCGCACCGCCACTTCCCAGCAAATTAGGGACACTGTTGCTCCTGGGGTATCGGCGAGGACCATTCGCAACCGTCTCCATGAAGCTGGGCTACGGTCCCGCACACCGTTAGGCCGTCTTCCGCTCACGCCCCAACATCGTGCAGCCCGCCTCCAGTGGTGTCGCGACAGGCGTGAATGGAGGGACGAATGGAGACGTGTCGTCTTCAGCGATGAGAGTCGCTTCTGCCTTGGTGCCAATGATGGTCGTATGCGTGTTTGGCGCCGTACAGGTGAGCGCCACAATCAGGACTGCATACGACCGAGGCACACAGGGCCAACACCCGGCATCATGATGTGGGGAGCGATCTCCTACACTGGCCGTACACCACTGGTGATCGTCGAGGGGACACTGAATAGTGCACGGTACATCCAAACCGTCATCGAACCCATCGTTCTACCATTCCTAGACCGGCAAGGGAACTTGCTGTTCCAACAGGACTATGCACGTCCGCATGTATCCCGTGCCACCCAACGTGCTCTAGAAGGTGTAAGTCAACTACCCTGGCCAGCAAGATCTCCGGATCTGTCCCCCATTGAGCATGTTTGGGACTGGATGAAGCGTCGTCTCACGCGGTCTGCACGTCCAGCACGAACGCTGGTCCAACTGAGGCGCCAGGTGGAAATGGCATGGCAAGCCGTTCCACAGGACTACATCCAGCATCTCTACGATCGTCTCCATGGGAGAATAGCAGCCTGCATTGCTGCGAAAGGTGGATATACACTGTACTAGTGCCGACATTGTGCATGCTCTGTTGCCTGTGTCTATGTGCCTGTGGTTCTGTCAGTGTGATCATGTGATGTATCTGACCCCAGGAATGTGTCAATAAAGTTTCCCTTCCTGGGACAATGAATTCACAGTGTTCTTATTTCAATTTCCAGGAGTGTATATATATATATATATATATATATATATATATATATATATATAATATTTTATTGATTTATATGTACACAAATTTCACTGCGTATGGCCAGAATAGAATATTGAAAAAAAGCTGCCTTCTGTAACCCTTATATTCGACTTGCATTGCATTCAGTCCAGTAGATGGGATAATGTACATAGGAATTTCTTCAGTCAATACAGCCTCTGTAGACTTGATAGATTATACGCTGACACACTTTGGTACAGGGGGAATGCAGGTATTAATACACTGCTCTAATTGGTACATAGTTACGGTATTTTTGCTTAAATGGTGAACAAACTTGCAGTAAAACCCCTTGCATATGGGCATCTGCGGTACAATGTATCTGTGGTGATTGATAGTGGAAAGTACAGGTCATCTAATTTCACAGAACTCGAATGTTTTAAGTACATGCCTGTCTCACATAAGTTAATTCTAGTATTGTCTCATCGTAAATATCTAATACAGAGACTTTACAGCCATACATACGAAATTCATTAGGAGTACGGGGTGGAACATATTCGTCCATCATCTTATTCTTTATATACTCCATCATATTACACAGATAGTCCCACTTACATCACGACTATTGGACTTTGGCACCATCATGTTCCACATTTCAGCTTCAGTTACCACACCAAAGTCGTAGTCCTGTACCAGGCTTATATTTACATGTTTAGATCCACTCACAGTCACGTCATAAGTGTTCGCAGACAGTAGCACTCTTGAGGGACACACCTGCAGCTGTGCCAGTTAAACGCCAGGTCTGATAAATTAGCAAGACCATCTGTTGGCTGGTGTGGCAGTGCAGCTAATAGTATGTCAGTGTTCTCGTCCAGCTGTTCTCTCAATACTAGATCAAGGGCATGTTGCACTGGAGGAAGAAAAGTAACAAAACTTAAGTATAATCGAATATATTTATGAGTAGCAATGTTAATAATTTCAGAATTCATAGATACTTACTTTCAAGTCAAATAGTCTTATTCTTCTTATGCCTGTAAGTGTTGGCTTCTCTCTGCTGGAGCTACATCCTTGCACTGTGAAGATCAGACCTCGAATGTGGAGGGTGGAGGGCTTCGGGCAGCTGGATTCATAATACAGAGTTTTCCATTTATCTGACGACCACCTGGTAGAGGTATTGCAGGCCGGCCACGGAAACCGCACCTGCCGGTCGAATGGGTTCCACGAGACTAAGCCATGCCCCCCCCCCTCTTTTGTGGAGACTGTACAGACATACGCACCTTGTCAGACAGTGTCATTTGAGCAGTGAATCAGGCATCACGAGTGTAACAGGGCAGTTTGCGAACACAGCAATGGCAAGAGCGAATTATTCAATTCCACAAGGAGTGTTTATTTACGATTCGTATGTGCGAACATAGTCCGCTCGTACCGTTCGGAGATTGTTTGAACAGAAGTTTGCAGGTATTCGAGTTCAGAATCGTGATGCAGTTCACAAATTAGTGAATAAATTTCGTTAAACGGGAAGTGTTAAAGACAAGAAACGCAAACGATGACGTACAGTGCTCACAGCAGCTCGTCTCGATGACATTGCATACCGCCTGGAAAATTCCCCCAAAAATCCCTTAGACATCTTTCGGAGCAAACACAAATATCGTGCATCTCTGTATAAAGTATCAGTAGTACAAGAACTTCGACCTGGTGATCCTGTGCACAGGATTAAGTTTTGCGAATGGACTTTAAAACAAATGCATGATGGTAAAATGGATCCTTACCTCATTCTGTTTTCAGACGAGGCTCGTTTCCATTTACACGGGTATGTTAATTCCCAAAACTGACGACATTGGAGCGCAGATAGACTTGTTGTGCTTCATGAGGAAACTCTTCATGGTCAGAAGATAGGGGTGTGGCGCGCAGTTAGTGGTGACAGAATAATAGGCCCAATTTTTTTAATGACAGTTACAAGTGAAAGATATGTGCAAAATTTTTTTTGACCGTTTGTAATGAACTGAGTGAAAGAGAACGGAGTTTCGCATTTCTTCAAGAGGATTTGCCAAGGGCTCAAACGGCCAGTGTTTCTTTGCACGCAAGTCACGGTGTATTCGATGAAAGAATGATTGGTAACGATATCTGACCCACTAGAAGTCCTGATTTAACTCAGTGCGATTTTTATTTTTGGGGTGCATTGAAGGACAAAGTGCACACAACAAATTCTCACACGATAGAGGAACTCAAGGATAATATCTGTGAATCAGTTACTTCAATATCTCAGAGAATTACATCATGTGATGTATAATTTCTTGAGTAGATGTCAGAAATGCGTGGAAAATAATGACAGGCGGTTCCAGAATCTCCTTGCGCGAGTACAAAATTTATTTGTTTATCTTTTAAATATGGTCATGTCGTACCGCAGCAATAGACGGGCGACACGGCATCTGATCGCCGGGCAACGGCATCTGACCGCTGGGCAACGGAGCGCTCGCTGCCTGGCATCTACTGCGCCACATAGGCAGTTATCAGATAAATGGAACACCCAGTATAATAAAGGAGAGGGAAGGGAAGCAATCGATTCATATGGGCCTAGCTTTCCTATCACCTCTCTGGGAGGAGGGGAGGCGAGAGGGAGAGGGTTTGGAGTGATCTTGCTCATCTGCCGGTGATTCCCCAGGGGAGGGGAGGGGGTGACCCTTATTATAACTAAACCAAGTGTGTAACCTTATCAGTGACCTTGAAGTAAGTGTCTCTTTGAAACCAGACCCGACAATGTTAACATGCTGACGTCAACGTTGCAACTCTTCCAGAAGGCGTTCCATTGGGTTGAGGTTGGGACTCTGGAGTGGCCAGTCCATTTCAGTGAAATTTTTGGCCATAGACCGTTGTCTGACACACACTGCTTTATGACAGAGTGCATTGTCATTCTAATACAATCATAATCTCCAAACTGTTCCTCTACAGTGTGCATTACACAGTGCTGCAACATGTGTTCGAGTCTTTCAGCAGTTAGCGTTTTCTCGACTGCAGTAAGTGAGCACGCCCCAAACAAGAAAATCTCCCCTCAACATTAACACCATCTCCGCCGCAGTTCACTGTTGGCACGTGAAGGCATTTTGCTCTACCACAAGTACCGCTTAGCACTGACTACAGAAACTTTTGGCTTACGAGAAGGTGCTCGACCATTCTGCCCATTCTTTTAACTCCCTGCACACCGCCAACGTGTTAGCCCGATTGCTGACAGTATTTTGTAACTTAAGAGTGATTCTTTCCGCTGATTTCATGCGATTTTTTTACAATCACCCTCTGCAATGCTCGACGGTCCCTGTCCATCAGCACGAGGGCTGGCTGGTCTCGGTTTAGCTGTTGTTGTTTCTTCGCGTTTCTGCTTCACAATCACATCACTAGCGGTTGACTTGGGCAGCTGCAGAGGGGTTGAAAGTTCCCTAACCCATCTGCCACTCAGGTGATATCCAGTGTCTAGTCCACTTTAGAAGTCATTGAGTTCTGATCGACCAATTCTGCTGATATTGCATCTCTACAGACAACACAATACTCTCCGCCTCCTTTTCTACTATCGTGACATCTAGTGGTCAGTACCGCAATACATAGGTGTGTCTGGAGACTTTTGATCAGATAGTGCCTGTTCACAGTCGCACTGCTATGTGGAATACTGATAACGGTAAGAGCACACAACAACTTTATATCGTGTAGATTATGACGTGAAAGTTTTGACAGTTCTTATTCTTCTAGTTCTTAAATCAACTGCACGCTGTATGTACATCTCAAATTTTTGGACTAATTCTTTTTACATGCTGTATTTCTCTGAACTCCAATTTCTCGTAAGTTTACGTTAAAGCAATCTACTAATCACCGATCTAAACAAATTATTATTATTATTATATTAAAAAGGTTTTATGCATTTGTTGGGATAAAGAATTTATTATTACTATATTAAAACATTTTATATTGTTTCTTGTTGTTATTAACAAAATCGTACACACGTTAGAAGCAGGGATGACGGCAAGTTGTGGTAGGATTGGGGGGACGGAGAATAGACGGTGAGAGACAGTAACAAACTGTTTTCCCATCTCCCTCACAACCGAACATTGAATCAACTTGTGACGGCAAAATTACTTAGATCAAAATGTTGTATTTCGTTTGCAGAGTCATTTCGGTTTAGCTACATTTTCTAACAATATAGTTGGTTCAAATACTGGTGGTGGAAGAAGTTTTCATCGTCAGCATTCGGCTGCCAAGTGGAGGCGATGTGGTGACGTACAGCTGCTAATTATTCGAAGGATGGGGACGTTAAGCTCGGCGGTCCCTTTAACGCTTTTCAAGAGTAGCAGGCTATTTGCCGACACCGGGTTTCAAACTGTTCCTCCCTACTCATCCTCATCAACATCAACAACGAAAACTTGACAATAAACTTGCTTTCGTCATAGTCACCTACATTGGACACTTTACTTAAAAAACCTGTACTTTGTGAAGGAAAGCTGCTACTGCGTGCAAGGAATGGAAACCTATCCAAATAGGGTCTCTCAGTTGACAACGTCATATGTTTTCACCCGGTGTATAAAACGATGTACCTGCATGGCCTTTCCACTAAGTTCACCGCCTTCAAGGTACATCGCTAGGTTTTATAACTACATTTAGTGCACGAAGTGTGTGCAGTGTAGCCAGTGAAATGAAATTTAGATATAAACTTTCGTATCGAGGTGGAATGTATCGCCTCAAAATGAAGGCAAAATATCGTTCTGCATTTCAGTTTGAGGAAGGACAGGTATCGATCAGAAATCGAAGCACAAGAGAAGCACACTTGCAACGTATGATGTCTAGGTACAAGGGCCTTAGGCTCTTGCATTAGAAGATTAAGTTGTTAATAGAACGATATTAGCTGTCAGTTATAGTATTTTCATCGCTAACACGTCTTTTGCTTGAACTTGATATCTGACGTCATCCCATCCTAACTTAATTAAAAGTCAAAGTGAGAAAATTTATTGCTGACTGTAATTTAGTCGAAATCTTGAGGTGTCTGTGTGTCATGATTCTTTTCCTAAATGCTCTGCAAGTTGTCGAGACTTTCTGGCGGAGAATACGTCGAGCGCTTTTAATGATACCCGTGCAAGAGCTAGGCAATAAAAATTACAAATCGACCGAAGAAGCCGTATTTCTGACATCTTTATTCCACTGGTCCGACACTTATAACTGACATCTATTTCGTAGAATTTACGACAAATTTTAATGAGGTCATAAATTTTATTCGTACCTAATATCTGAAAGACGACGACTGAGAAATATTGGAGCTATTCTCCATGTAATCGTGTAGTGGCTTTGTATTTAGTCTATACAGTGTGCATTCAGAGACAGACATGTAACTACCAATCTGGTGAAAAGTTCTTCTTTCTCATCTGTCGATATTTCTTGAAACAAGACTACAAGAGCGTAAGTGCACCTCTGTCAGATTTTGCTTGCCTGTCTCTGCTCCTTATACTTCTATTGAGCGTATAAGCTTTAGTAAAAAATTATGGAAGTTTGGAAAGTCTCTCCTACTTACAAGCTACACCGACAAATGAATTCATATTCGCAGTTTATGTTATTATTATGTAAACGAGTTGTCTCACATTCTTGGATGATACAGTTTTTCGCTTTTTAAGCGTATTTGTCATAATGACATTTTAGTAACAATTACATAATACGCACATGTGTCTAGAGTCGATGCATGTCAATAGTTTTCAGAAAAAACAGCGTAAATTATTAGACACTTGTCTAATACATTTCTACCACAAGTATACGATTATCACGTATTCTTTTACAGCATGGACTCTTTGATTTCTTTTCTAAAAGTCTTACATATATGTCTGTCATACAGGAATTATGTATCAAGCGTGTCTCATAGCCCTTGAAGAGGGCATGTCCGTAACTCTCAAATGCGCTGCAAAACCCCGGAGGAAACAAATTCAGGTTCAGACAGCCAAATGGGAAGGTAATCGAACATCAGTATCGTTGAACAGAGCTCTCAGTTATGGAAAGCTCTTTTGTACGGAAAGCTTTTGATGCGCACGTGCTTGTTTCTCACTGTTGGCACGCAATAGCTAATTAACATTACCAAATTTCTCATCCTCTATCCTGATGATTAACGGTATATCGCCGATCAATAATATGCGGCTTCAAATAATGCGTTACAATAGTTTAAGGATCTGGCTCAGATTTTCCACGATTAGGAGAGTTTGAAAAATGGTGGAGCAATCACTCACTTCTTTTTTAATAATTTGGACACACGACATCTGCTCACACAGAATGGCCAAAATAAAACTTGTCCGAAAAGTCTGTAATCAGTTACCAGAAACTGACTATATGGATGCTTTTGATAAGACAGAGCTTCAACACCGCATGCCGCAAATAACTCTGACACGAGTTCGTGTGGTGATCGTCGAGGAGATGTCAGTCGGAAAAGGCAGTTAAATCTCCTGGCCTTCAAGATCGCCTGATCTCACTCCATGCGTGTAATTTTTGTCTGCGGGAAGAGTTCAAGGATCAGGTGTTCTCAAACAATCCCAACGCACAGCAACAGAACGTAAAAAACGATACAGCTGCCATATTTGACGCGGAGCTGTTACGCGTGTCTCATAGTGTGACCAACCGCTCACAGCGGTCATTTCCAGCATCTTGCGTATAGAGCAGGCCTCCTGTTCACTTACAAACGTAAATTATGTCATATATATATTGGGCGAGTTTTACTTTGGCCAATCTGTATAATTTCAAGAATACTACATGTTGAAGCTTTTTCTTCTCTGCTGAAAATCTATGGCCTGTTCAGCCAGGATGTCATAGAGACTGGGGTAGTTACCGTGAAACCGATTTCCTTCCCTACGCTTCCACTATCTGTGAACTCGCATTCGGGAAGACGATGGTTCAAACCCCCTTCTAAACTAAATTAAACTGAACTCTGCCCGAACAGACCATGAAGGCTCAACGGTACCGACCGGCCGCCGTGTCATCCTTAGCCCCTTTGGTCGCGAATATGGTGGAGCATCTGAACAGGGTACCATTCTCCCGACCATTTGTAAGTTTACGAGACCGGAGCCGTTACTTCACAATCAAGTAGCTCCTCAGTTTGACTCACAAGGGCTGAGTTCACCCCGCTTGCCAACAGCGCTCGGCAGAACGGACGGTTACCCATCCAATTGCTAGCCCAGCCCGACGGCACTTACCTTCGGTAATCCGACGGGAACCGATGTTAACACTGCGGCAATGCCGTTGGCTCAAACCCCTTCTGGTCACCCAACTTTAGGTTTTAACTGACTTCACCGTTATGTTAAACCCTAATCATATTCCCTTTTCCAATAACCTCATTTTAGACGGGACGTGAAACCCTAATCTTCCTTCATTTTGGAATGGGACAATATTTTATTGGAACTTTGATGACCATCAAACCGATTGCCAAGAATTATGGTTAAGTCCAGTTATTTTGAAATCCTTTTTCGCTGATGCAAATGATAATATAAATCGATTTCTCGATTCTAATATGTCAGCTAAAAGGTTTTTCTTTACCTATGGAAAGTTACGGCAAGATCTACGGTAAGGTGTCGTGGCTGACGTGCAGACCTCCACAAGATTTCATGTATACCTGTCATGAGCGTTTCGTATCTCTTTGGGCTCGGTTGTGTGTTTGGTACTTCAGCATTTAACAGGTCTAGAAACACTGACATTTTTTTTCTACGGAATGTGACTGCTAGAATGGTGGCACTCCAGAGACTGCACTTTTAGTCACTGTTATAAGAGAGGGAAACACGCAACTGTGTGTTGCTTGAGCAACGGCGAAATGCTCGTTAGATTGGTAATTCACTAAATAGCACAACGGATCTTTCTCAGGATTACAGTTATTAATGGGTAAGAAGAGATTCGTTACTCACCTCATATCCCTGCTTTGCGACGACCGACTGCCGCGACCACGCGTAATCCAGCTCCTTCCCGTGGGGGCCGCATTGCTGCCAACAAATAACAACCAGTTAGCAAACAAGGCATCAGTATCGCCACCTGGTAATTAACAACAAAGAAGCGGGTGTAAATACAACTACGGTTAAAGGCCAAACCATCTGCTACGTCTAAAAAGATGCTATATACCTCATGCGTGCATTATGTTTCAGTTTGAAATGTGTTCTAGTAATGTACAATGAGCATAAGAGGGTGATTCCGGTAAATATGTCACACATATTATGAAAAAATACTTGCAGATCGTTTAGATCTACGTAATAAGGACAGCAAGAACGATGCGCAGGAGAGTAGAAGTATCTGGTTGACGTAAACTTCATGCAGAATTATGGAACGTATATTGTACTCGCAATGATGACTTTTTTGAAAATCGAACAACAACTACGTGGGAATAAACAAGGATATCACAAGCACTGACGGTGTGCAACCCAGTTTGTTCTGTTCATTCATGAGATCCAGAGATATTGGAGCAGCTTTGATATTGTATTTTGTGACTTCAACAAACCCTTAGATTAGTTCCACACCGACCCTTAGTAAACAAAGCACGTGCACGGAGGAAATGAGACGACACGTTTGGATGGGCGATAGATAGTCTGTCACTGGAATGAGTCACCAATTTCATCTGGGAAACACCGTCCAGAGTGATTTAAGAAGCAACTACTACATAAATCCAGCTGTGGGGAAGGCACATGCCGGAATCAGCTTTATTGTAAGTACGCTGAAGAAGTGCATCAGGCGCACCAAAAAGGTCGCTTACGAAACGCTAGTTCGAACAATTCTTGAGCATTATTCGCCGATGTGGGCCCATATCAACTTAATTAATGGAACAGGTACAGAAGATTCAAAGAAGAGCCGCACGATTGGTCACAGGTTTGTATAGTTGGCACGACGGCGTCACAGACATCCTAGAAAAACTACAGTGGGAGAGGTAACAACTAAAGTGTTGTAAATCCCGGAGTGCCTTACTCTACTAATTCCATCAGCCCATGTTACAAGACGAGCCGAGAAACGTGTGACCTCCTACAAAGTAATAAAGACTGCGCTAGAATTAGAGGAATTCTGCTTTCCCTCATACCCCGCGCGAATGGAGTTGGAGGAGGCGAAAATATTATTATACTTATTAAGATGGTTTGCGGGGGTAAGATGTAGATGTTTACTATTGTATAACGTACAAGTTATCTCTAATGGGTAATGTTAGCTGTAATTCCAGACTTTTCGAATGTGATGCAGTTAGCAGTGAGGAAACTCTTTTCAATTAGATTTCGGTAACTCATCAACCTGGTAAAATTAGTTATTAATATTGACAAATGCAAAGATGTATACTTCACCAAGCGTAAAATCTGACATCCTTCGACTACAACATTAATGAGTTACGACTACCCAGTCAAGTTTCATAAATATTTGCGAGTACAAATGTGCAGATCTACGAATGCAATGATCATATAGTCTCAGTTATAGGTAAAGGCAATGGCAGGTTTAAATTGATTGATTGAATACCGGGAAACTACAGTTTGTCTGAGAAACAGATCGCATGCGAAATATTTGTACGTTCCGTGCTAGAAAACTGTTCAAGCATATGGGGTTCTTTTCAGGTCGGTTTAATAGGGAATACCGAGTGTCTACAAAGGAGAGCGCTGCAGTGGTCCTATGACTGTTTTTCGCGAGAGTGTATCAGATACGTTGAAAACGATTAACTGGCAGACAGTGAAGACGTCTGCTATCATATCGAGAGAAGATGCGAGGAAAACCTCAAGAACCGGCTTTCAGAACCGAAACTACGAAAATTCATCACCCTAGCTACGTATTTGTACCGCAAAGATCGTGCGGATGCAGTTAGGCAATTAACCCTTTCTGCGTCTGCGATTCCAAATGGCTTTTTTAGCTTCAATGATACCGTTTGGCATCGCTTCACGTAGTTCCAACAGATCACAGTGGCGTTTGCTTTCGTGACTCGCCCTTTGTTTGAAGTGCAGAACAGAGAAGTGTCGTGAGTTGTGCTACTGCATTTGTGAGTGAAAATTAACTGTTGTGTTTAGTTTTATGCTGTGTGTAGTGAAATTCTTGGTTATGGAACCAACTTTACGTAGTTCCTCAAGGGCAAGGGAAAGAAATACGGTAAGTTTACAATACAGTTATATATGCATTTTTTGAGTAATTATTATGTAATTTCTAATGATGCCATTTGGAATCATTATTTTATTTATTAACCAATAGCTTCAAAAGAACTTTTGCAATGGATATGGCATATATGCAACATGTACAGTAAATATTCATTACAAAAAAATTTTCCCCAATTTTTTTTCTAAATGTGACGCACAAAGGGTTAACAGCTCACACGCAGGCTACAAGCAGTCATTGTTCCCACCCTCCATCCTGGAATGGTAACTTCCAGAAACATGAATGTACGGTACAATAAAAAGTACTACGTTTTACAGTTATTTGCTGAATATGGGGGGTCCGCCGCTCGTGGTCTCGCGGTAGCGTTCTCGCTTCCCAAGCCCTGGGTCCCGGGTTCGATTCCCGGCGGGGTCAGGGATTTTCACCTGCCTCGAGATGACTGGGTGTTTGTGTTGTCCTCATCATTTCATCATCATCCAGGAAAGTGACGGAATTGGACTGAGCAAAGGTTGGGAAATTGTACGGGCGCTGATAACCACGCAGTTTAGCGCCCCACAAACCAAACATCATCATCATCATCATCATCTGAATATGGGTGCAGGTGTATAGGGGTGGGATAATTCTCCGTAGTCATTCTACATCTACATCTGCACTCCGCAATCTGAGGGTACTTTGTGTATTCCTGTTCCAGTAGCGTGTCGTTCGCAGGAAACACGATTGCTGGTATACCTCCGTGTGGGGTTGAATCTCTGCAATTTTATCTTGACAACCTTTCCGCGAGATATGCGTAGGAGGAAGCAATGTATTAGTTGTTTCTTTTAGGAACGTATGCTCTCGGAACTTCATCAGTAGACAATGATGCAGAGCGCTTCTCGTGCACTGTTTGACACAGGAGCTGACTGCGCATCTCCTTGAAGCTTCCGCGCTTACAAAATGAACCTGTAACGAAACGCGCTGCTCTTCTATGGATCTTCTCTATTTCCTCCATCAGTCCTATTTCGTACGGATCCCATACTGACGAGCAGTATTCAAGTGTTGGTCGAACGAGTGTTCTGTAAGCAATATCATGCCAATATTCTGCCACGCTGGCCTCAGCTCCATTGTACTATTGTGCAATGGGGCGGTAAAAAAGAGTATTGCGCGGCACAGCTGTGGTATTCAACCGCTGCTGGAAACATCAATTGTCCTTCATGCTTTGCTGGCAGCCTCAGTAAATCCACTTGAATTGAATACTGTAGCAGACTAATTGGAGGTTGCTCTATCGATTGGACATAGGAAATTACAGTGTAGAGAAGTTTCATGTATAGTGAGAAGCAAAACGAAGTATTTTACACTGTTTATCTTCCTGACAAAAATAACTGCTGCTCGTATTTTGCAGCTTTTTTAAAATTGACTAGTGACTGAGGAAGAATGACCGCAATTGTTAACAATACAATTTTTGTCCATTGACATTTTGCATTGCATGAAATGCCTCATCTGTAGGTATTCTTTGTGATGAAGCTACCTCCTATACATCACAATAACAAAATTTAAAACTTCATAAGAAAGACCACTTTACTTGTAGTTGTGAAACTGGGTGTTTTCTATTATCAGCTGGAAAACGCTGCTGTCAGACACAGAAAGGCGAATATGCTCTTCTTTAAGAGACTGACAGGAAAATGGGGAACCATCTGCTTCAATCCTTATTCTGCCGTACTCACCAAAAATTTTGCCATGCGAACATATTCACGCACTTTTAATACAGAACATTTTGAGTCATTTTACCCAGTCTCTCTTTCTAGTGAAGCCTTCATACACAGTATTTCCCTCTCACTGCCACTTGTCCCATTCTTTGTCTCTCACTGTCTCTTTCTCTCTCACTTACAGTCGGCTGTCTTTCACTTCAGCCACCATTGTCTCCTCTCCACGCATATTCATGGGGATGGTCTGCTCGGAGTTTTGACCTCTAGACTGGGAAATGTGGGAAAATGAGCAAGTTTTTACGTGCTTAAGTTCGCTGCGGTCGGGGAGAGAGGTCCAGACGTTCCAAGTCCATGTATGATCTCCACTCATCTCTATTTTTCATTTCCACTACCTCCTCTCTCCTTTGCTCCCACTGCTACTATCTCCATCCATCTACCATCTCTCTTTCTCTTTTACTGCCACTATGTCTCACTGACGATCACTTCTCCTTTCTCTTTGGCTCCCACTGCTATTGTCTTCATCCATTTCTCTTCTCTCTTTCTCTTTCACTGTCGCTCTTTCTCTTCCAGTGGCACTGTCTCCCCTTTCTTCCACCGTCACTGTCTCTCTGTTATTCTCTTCCATCACAAAAAAGCACGAATATATTCGCACTCCAAAAGTTTTGGTGAGGAAGGTAGAATGAGGATTAAGGCAGCTGGTTACCCACTTTTCTGTCGGAATCTTCCAAAAAGAGCATATTCGCCTTTTTTGTGCTTTGACATGAACATTTTTCCTTATCGCAACAGAGGTGTGCTGTTCATATAAAACGAACTGTGTAGATAAGTTTTCACATTTTGTTTATATACTTCGACATATTTAATTATTTTGACAAACATAAACAACAAATAAATACTCATAATATAAGGTTAACACAAAATCGCCTCGCATCCAATGAAAGTTCACTTTACACTACTTTACATGAAAATACAGAACATTTTTAGGCCATACCTTCCATATACCAAAAATGCGGTATTTGATTTGCAAGTACAAAGAATTTCTGTGTCAAAATAATTTTTTGTAAGGTGCTTACGCTGCCAGGTGGCATCATCGAATAAATTACGGGTCAAGACAGCCTTTATTGGCGTGGAGTGCCCATCATACATGACTTAGCTCGTCCATTAGTCGATGTACATATAGTAATTCATACCTGTTAATTCCTTAGTTCTGCTATTGGTTACCATATATCTCTCTTCAAAGTATGTGATGCGTTTCCATGTACTTGCTCAACATGAGAGTCACGTATATGATAGTGAGAAAGTTTTTTTGACATTTTTACGTACCCAGTAATGTGTGACGCAGTAATGTTGAATATTATCTTCACAAACTGCTCTGCCTTAGGACTATGGTTCATATCTTCGTGTTATGCTCAGTTTCTTATTTTTGCCGTTATTTTCGGGCGTCATTTTGCAATATGGCGTATTTTTATTGAACTGACCAAAAAGTTTTTATATGTATTGTACAATATTACAACGGAATTTATATCATGATAACAGTATACATGTTATGTCGTGTACAGTGGTGGTTCCCACACTTCTCGTTGCAAGTCAAGTATTATTTGCTGTCCCTTCCTATATTTTACAATTGTTGACACCTTTTTTATTCTGAATAAGTAGTTTGTATTAGCTCATCCATTTACTTGATATGCGTCATGTAATATTGTATACCTGTTTCCGTCGTAATTCTGCTATAGGTTACTATATATCTTTACTCAAACAATATGATGTGTTACCATGTATTTGCTCAACATTATAAGCATTAATATGATTGTGAGAACATTGTTTTGGAAGCTCTATGTAGCCAATAACGTTTGATGTAGTGAATGTTGAGTAACAAACTGCTATTAATTTAGGGCTATGACATTGATTTTTACACATTTTACATTTTAGTGTTATGCTTACTTTATGTGGCCACATAACTCTTTCTGTTTATTCTCATGTATAGTTATTTCTCTTGATATTGAGCCGATCCCATGATTTTTTAATGTATTTTATATTATGATATTGTCATACACCGTAAGTCATGAAGTACTTTATGATCCCAATACTGGCTGATACATTTTTTAGCGCAGTAGCATTTCGTCACCACCCTTTCAGCATTGCATATTGGTTGTTGTGTCTGGCTTCTGTGTGTCTAGAAACAGTTTTCATACACTGATTACTTACGATATAAGGCAATCGTTATATCTGACACGCCAACAGTTGATGGAATATTCTATCTCTGTTATCTGTGGAACTTTGGATGTACCTCGTGTATACTTTTGTTAATATGATGTTTAAAATAATGTAGTTTGCCCGGTGATAGGCCATGTACTTTATATAATATTTTATTTCCATTTGTATACTCGTAATGTATTCTTTGGTAGATGACTGTTTTTATACATGACATCAACTAAGTCTGGCATGCCAGCAAATATGTAATGTGCGTATGATACATGGAATATAGAGTCTTAAAGTCTTTGGATGAATATGAATCTATTACAACAAAATACCAGCTGCTGTCAGTTACCATGTGGTTGTAAGAAATTTGTGCAGTAAAGTTTTATCTTAATGTGAGGTGTGTAAACTGTTATTTATACATGGCAATGTATGCAGACAACGTAGTGTTTTTCTGTGTTGGTTTTACAGGCACGTGACAGTGACAGGTAGCCGAAATTAA
This sequence comes from Schistocerca cancellata, assembly GCF_023864275.1. Lineage (NCBI taxonomy): Eukaryota > Metazoa > Arthropoda > Insecta > Orthoptera > Acrididae > Schistocerca > Schistocerca cancellata. The sequence continues at coordinate 752,301,410 of NC_064629.1, read as the reverse complement.
CTAATCACACGATTAAAATCACAATACAGCCTACGACGAACCACGTTTACGTTTATGGAACATCATAAAGTTTTATTGATGAAAAAATGACAATTGAAAATGACAACTAAAAACATAGTTTCGTGACCACAGAACCCTTGCGATGGCCTGAGGATCCTTGTCATGTATTCATAATTTATGTGTGGTAACTTTGAACCTCTGGTCTTCGATAATGGATAATAACACTGAAAAAAGTTTCAAGGTTCCCGAGAACACCATCTTAAGAACACATGGTATAAATTTCGACGTTTTACCATGAAAAGAAGTTATGGAAGCGGCCATACCCACAATTAGTACTTTTGGTACACAAAAATCAGGTTTATCTTTGTAAGGGCTACAGGATTTCGAAAATGGGGAAAATGGCTTTCTACACGAATGTCGAAAGAAAGTACAGTTGAAACTGGAACCATCTGCTAAGGTTAGTTATTTAGATAACTGTGGCCCAATTTGTGAAAATTGCTAACAACCGTTTTTTGCATTTTTCTGCATAGGTACAGTAACTTTGTACCTCTTGGTCTCATTAACGAATAATGATACCGAAAAAGTTTCGACATTCCCCGAGAATATCATCTTAAGAACATATGGTAAAAAATTCGACAATTTGCCATGAACAAAAATCATAGAAGAGGCTATTCCGGGAGTTGGCACCTCTCGTATCAAAAAATCACGGTATTTCGGGATTTTCTCAGGAACCGCTGGTGAACAAATGGTACTTTTATATACCGCCAGTGTCTAGACCACACCTAATGCAGAAAAACCAACCGATTTGCTCAATTTGCCTGGTCTGGAGGAAGTGTAAAATGTTTAAATTTTGACCCTGTACTGGAGGATAAATACAGTATTCCCGTTGTTCCGATAGGTATAACATAGTCGCTAGGCCAAGGACTATCCAAAACATGTGACCCCTTAGCTCTGTGACCATGAGAAGGCTTTTTGGAATGTATTGGTACCGTGCACCATTGTGCATGATTCGATCTGAATGGCAATATTTTTGAGAGATTTTTGTTGCTTGAATGACAAAGCATTATAGTGTAACAGTATATAAATCATAGCGTGGTTAAATGTATTTGTACCACAGTTTATGTTGTCTGTAAATATGTGAGACAGTAACCAAACGCCGGCCACTGTGGCGGAGCGGTTCTAGGCGCTTCAATCCGGAACCGCGCTGCTGCTACGGTCGCAGGTTCGAATCTTGCCTCGGGAATGGCTGTGTGTGATGTCCTTAGCTTAGTTAGGTTTAAGTAGTTCTAAGTCTAGGGGACTGATGGCCTCAGATGTTAAGTCCGATAGTGGTTAGAGCCATTTGAAGTAACCAAACTTCCTCTTACACAAAACTCATAATATCTGTCATGTGGACCAGTGCTTATTGAGTGGATGACAAAGTAACGGACTTCACAGAATGATTGGATTTAGTTGTCTTATACGTGCAGTATAGCTGTGCCAGTTCTGGCCCACTCTTCATTGCTGCCAGATTTCTCCCACTTTAACGATGGGTAATAGCACTCGGCATGGAATGGCAGGAAATTCAGAACTTGGTGGGAAATTTAAAAAATGGCTGCAAATTCAAAAGAGCTCAATTGTGCTACAGTGCTTTCCCCCACACCTGTGATACCACAGTGGAAATAGGGCTCTTATCCTAAATATAAATTGGTAGGAAATTCAAGATGGTGCATTGTCTCTGTTAGTTGAAAACTCAAGAGGTCAGCCCTATTATGTCAGAATTCAAGATGGCTGATCTGGGATACTGGCCCAGCCTGCAAAGTTGTCAGGTTTTCCCCAGCCTGTGTCACATCACAGTCGCAGATGGCAAATAAAGATGGCGACTTCGGCATACTGGCAAAGCCTGCATGATTATTGGTCGCTAAAATCCAAGATGGTGGACCCTGTGATACTGGCTCAGCCTGCACAGTTGTCAGCTTTTCCTCAACCTGATGATGTTACAATTCAGTTTCGTAACTCAAGATGGCGACCTTGGCATATTGGTTGCCAAGTCACTGGATGCTGAACCAGGCTGCATGGTTGTCATATCACTTATCCTAAATTTAAGAGGTGGGAATATCGAAAATCATTGATTCTCGCCTGGAGTCACATATCACTTGTCTTAAGTTTAAGTCAACTTGTGCTATGTTTAAACTACTGGCACCACTGATGGGGTATGAAAGGACTGTTTATGTCTTTATTAAAACAAATACCAGCCTGGGGAGTACTATGCCTGTAAAATTCATCATGAAAAATTAATGCATTGTATCGGTAGCAGCTAGTCAATAACCAGCCCAACATTTTCATTCAGTCATGTGAAGATTATATGCACCCACACATACACACCAGTTTTGAGAACGGAATAAACTCGTGAAGAGAGCAGACGAATCATGACCATCAAAAACATGGGAAATATAGATGTGAAAAGAAAGAGATTTTATGACAGCAGTGGTCTGTACCCTTCTTATGCACAGCATTTCAACATGAAAAACTCTGTTGTCACCAGAGATAGAGTGCAGCCCCAATCTAATGACTAGACATTGAACAAGTAGACCGCTAGCAGACACACACTACACTACACATATCTAAGACATGACGAAGTGAGCAAGAGCTGCTTCGTGGCCAGAGGCAGGTATCTGATGTGAGAACTGTTCTACTAGATATGTATGTAACATGTACATGGGCAACTGTTCATTTAAACTTGAGCTACAGTTCTTCTGCGTGCTCCTGTCCGTAGGTAAAGTTAGTTAGTCAGCTAGTTAGTTCCATGTTCCAGGTATCATTTAAATGATTCATTTATTGAAATGATGGGGTACAAGTCAGTTTACAGGATACGTATACATGATTGGTGTCAACATTAATGAATACATTATTTTGTTAGCCTTCATCATGCAAGTACTCAAAAACAAGATTTTTTTGTATACAAGCTACCAGTTTTTAAATAGAAACTCGCCCATGGAATGGAAGGAGCTGTCTAGAAGAAATGTTTTAGGTTATATTTAAAACTTGCTTTTACACTTGTCAGACATCTGATTTTACTGGGCAGCTGATCAAATATTTTTGTTGCTGCATATTGAACTCCTTTCTGAGCCACTCATAGCTTTAATAATAGGTAGTGAAGGTCAATTTCCCTCTAGTGTTGTAGGTGCAAACCTCACTGTTTTCACTTTCACCTTAAGATATATCTCGACTGCCTCTTTATCATGATTACTGGACATGTAAATAATTCTAATTGTCATTTGCACTTTAATAATCTTAACTTTATATTTTATTCAACAAGTCTGAGATTTTTGATGAAATGGAATACAGTTTTGAGAAATAAATACTAATTTATTTTCTATTTTTTTAACCTGACATTATGTTGTAGATTATACAAATAAGTACAAATGTGCATATAATTTTCTAGCAATGTCAGATTGAGGCGATTCTGATTCATCATACATATTGTATACTGAAGTGCACCACATATCAAAATTAGCAGAAAAGACTTCTTCTGAAATGTAATGATGGGTAAGCTTTGTAAGTGCATGCGATATATATCCAAAAAATCCATACACATATTCTGTACACCCAAGATGCTCATAAACGACACATGGAGTTTATGAACATAGATTCCTGAAAATGAATGCACTGCATGGTATACTCATTGTTATATACTTTCAATATTCTTGGGTAGTCCCCAGCACACATTATATGACAATTCAGTTACACTGCAGGCATTTGAACATTGAACACTGCAGTTATTTGTGTTGAATTCTTACATAACTGATACTATTCATTGTCTGAAAGCAGTACTGTTATGTCACTAAATAGTGAAGTTTCGAAAATTACTACTACATTGAACTCGTGATCTGAGAACAAGCCTACAGTGATGTGTTTACTGCTACTTGCATTCAGCTTGTATACTGCCAAGAATAAAACCACTTTCATATTTGCTTCTTATGATGGTAGCAGCTCGGAGAGTGGTGCAGACAGTGGTGATAGTGGAAACCCAAAGTCTGGAAATAATTCTACAATGCTGGCTTGATTACTACTCTGAAGTATCAGGTGCACCGTGCAGTGCTGCTGGCGTGATTGTCAGTGCATATGCTTGATATACTAGAAACTTGAAGTCTGGAAACAGTTCTGTGTCCTGCTCCCATATATCAGGCACTGTATCACGGAGTCTGGCTGCATGCTGACGTGATTTCTGCTCCTGCTCAGCTGTATCAGCCACTGCATCATCTATGTAAGGGGTTGCTATGCTGAGGGAGAATTAAATGAAAACTTTGAAAACATGTGCACATACACGCAATGAATAATAATAATAAAGATTGAGAGAAAAGCACGGTTTAATACTTATAATCCACTTTATAAGTTAGTTTTTTTCTGTCTGGAGGTGGCAGATCTCTGATGATGCTTCATGATGATTAGCTTTTCACTAGGGCGTACTGAATATGTCTGCCAAGCTCGACTGATTAGTGGATACTGAGAATGAGCGGTGTGAAGGTAGAGTGCAGCTCTACAGAAATTGGAACAACTATTTTGGAGTAGCAATGTTGCAGTCTGCACTCATATCCCCAGGTCAACAATCTTGTATCGCCATCTTGGATCCTGATGTCATTGATAACTTCATGGATTACCATCCCAGATCGCCACCTTGAATTCTAAACTTAGAACTATGCAGACTGTGCCTATACCTTCAGGATCTCTACTTTGGATTGTTCGCTATGCCGAATGCTTCAGTTTAGGAGCACTTTGTTACAGCTTTTGCTGTGACATTTAAATGTATGGGGTGAGGTGCTATGTAGCCCCCACTATGCAGAATTCGAATTGTTCAATTTCCCACCACGTTTCCACTTCATATGCAATGTTCAAAGTCCAAACTTTGTTCAATATATTTCGGAGTAGCCTTAGAACTCCTCACCAACTTGAATAAATCATAGTTCGGAGATTGTCGGAAATATCTCGCTACAGTTGAACATTCTTCAGTGTCCCATATCTAAGCAGACTTGTAGAATATCTCTAGCACTGAATCCCCCCTAATCCATCAATTGATTATGAACATTTTTCACATGTCGCTCACATCTTCAGATTCCTCAACTACCACCACTTATGAATCCGCTGGAAATTTTAGACTTTGTACGTATAATTTAAAAGGCAATTTATGAGAGAAATCGCCATAAAATCATTTAAAAATGCAGCGCTAACATGGATATTAGATTGCTTTATGTTTATAGGAGAGGTAATTGGAACTTACCGTTGTGTCTACATCGATGTGTCTACACCAGGGCTTTCCTAAAGCGAAAATCAATGTTAGTTGAAGAAGAATACTGTCAAAAAGTTTGTGGTTGTTACGATACAGCTAGTTGAGAATCTATGGTATTACCCTACTAGTATAGCTAGTGGGAACCTAGTTCAACTTTCGTACGAATCTACTGCTACTGCCTTACTGAATTCGCCATGACCTACTGTTTGAATCCATGTAATGAATGTACTACTACAACAACCACTACTACTCTACCAACTGAGCCACAGAGACCAAACGTCGTTAACAGCTACTATAACATATTTTCGTGTACAAAAAGTCTTATGACTGACTGTGGTCTAAGCCTCAGTTGTGCCAGAGTGGTTTAAAGTCTACTCACGTTGATATTTTAGGAATCAAATTCGTCCGATCTGAATACATCTGGGATTCTATTGGACGTTAGCGCTACAACAGCAATTTACAGGAGTTTATGTAAACATACAGCGTCAGATACATCCAGAAGAAACGGGTGTAGAACTGATTCATCTGCATGCTGGATCTGCCAACAACCGTAAGCCTGTGTGTGGAATGCAATGTAAGTCATAGCAGCAGACCTCTCTATAATGAACATCTACAACCTTGGCCAGCAAAGACTTGCAATGCAAGTGTGTTGTAGAAAGAATCAACCTGCATTCATTAGAAATGATTTAGAAATCCTAAGGAAGAATGTGAAATATATATCTGACAATTAACTCACAGCATATCTTCTGCGACAGTTTCAAATGGTTGTACTGTTCTACCGTCTGTCTACGATTGCAAACCTCTGACACTTGTCGTCGTTCATCTAGTATGTAACAACACTTCACTTTCATCAATCGAAAGGGATACTCTTCCATGTCTAGAACTATTTGCAGTGCTTGTGAGTCAAGATTTTCAAGCTACCTGTGTCAAGCTAGAAACTGTGATCGTAGATGCTGCTCATCTGCACTGATATAAAAATCCTGTGGATTTGATGTCAATGTCTGTCGTTCATGTTTATTGAGATGTGTGTCATTCAGATTCTAGTGTTATGAGATGTATTCCGTCTGTGGTATAAAGGCTGAATCATGCAATGTTGGTTTGAGGATGAATAGGCTTCAATGTAATGGTAGTCTAATACATGCAGGACACTTCAGGTTTCTGTTATGTAAGCTGTGTGTTATTCGGTCGAGGGCGTTGCAGTTATGTAAAGATGAATTACAGGGAATGCCCTACTGTGAAACGCTGTATCAAACTTCTAGAGGAATTTTCTCCACCACATTTAGGATACTTGTAAGCAATTTGGAAATAAACTGAATCATTCAGTTTCATAGCTGTAGTGACTCTAAATAAGTGACAGGAATTGGTAAGATTCTACCAGCACCATGCACAATTTTCTCTAACCACGTCCTTGACGATTATTGTGTGACAGGGATTGGGTGAGCTTCTGTTCAGTTCTGTTCGTGACATTAGTAAAATATCGACAGAATACTGCTATTTCAAACCTCAAACACTGCTGCCTTGCACGTATCTATTCCTCACAATGAGATAATAGTCTTTTAAGTAAAACCGATAACGAACTGTGACAAATGACACAACCACAAGTATTGGGTAAAACCAAAGGCTTATTTGAAAAATGTGAACACTGTGTACAATATTATTCTCCAGATATCCAGAGTCGAGACATATCACTACGTCAGCAACGTTCTTGTCTTTTGTAGCACCGAATCAGCACTGTAATATGTATAGTGACACACTCTTAAGCAGTCACTCCCATTTTTTTTTTAGAACGAGCAGTAAATCTCGTATATTTTCGGGTTATTGTACAAATGATGAAGTACTCTGCCTGATGATCTTAACCATCAAGTAGCGATACTTTAGTGAGGAGAGAACGAGTGTATACTTCCATATAAGTCCTGATTTCTCATGTCTTCAGGCGTTCAAGACTGTAAATCGTTCTGCAGTCTGCTGCAAGCGTAAGTTCCCTAACCTTTTTCAATAACTGCTCACGAAAAGAATGCCTCTGCCCTTCCAAATTGTTCTGACGTATTCCGAAACTGCAAATAACAGGAGAACGGCTCTTCTCAGAAACACAGCGACTGCGAGGTAGGGCTGTTGACTAGCTGGACAACCACAGCGCCGACAGAAAGTTACCGGTCGAGAGTGCAATGCAGGTGCACTTTAGGCGTACCTCACATTGGCTACCTGCCTCCATCTGGGTAGTGACTTTCACTCACTTTCAAGTCTCGGGTATACTGTGTGCTTATGGTGTAGCTGATCAGCATCTAGTCGCTAGATGGGGTTGCACCCTATCACTGGTGATATGAGGGGTTTTCCTTTGAAATGCTGTACATAAGAAAGGGTATGGGCCACTACTGTCGTAAAATCTCATTTTTTCCAGTCATTTATATTTCCTGTTTCGTGATTATCATGATTCGTCTCTTCTCTTCACATGGATGTATTTGATTCTCGGAAGTGGTGTGTATATGTAGATGTATGTGATGTTCACATGGCTGAATGTGTATGCCCCCCTCCCCCCCCCCCCCCACGCATTTGCATTTGTACTCTATAGTGTAGTGTTTTCCGTGAGAGTTCAGTGCTGTGTGTCCCCATTTTTAAGTGATGCGAACAGAAACCAGACTGTCACCGTGTTTCTTATTTGTGCCTATCTAATTACTATGTGTTTTAATCAGCATCACCCACCCTTTGATTTTATATTTTCTTTGCAACTTTTCACCATGTTTGTTTTCAGCAGTCACAGTTTTATAACCTGTTTTTATTGTTATATCTCCTCATTATGTTTTTTAACTTTATCTGTAGGCTGCAGAGCGTCGTATTACGCTGCTGCCAGCCCGCCTCCCCCTCTGGAGGGGAATCGAAATACAATAAAGAAAAAAAAAATGGAAAGTCTGCCCCCCCCCCCCCCCCCGCCATTTGCCGTCGTGTCTCCTCTGTGGTGCAGTTTTAAGTGGGTGTTCAGTGTTGTGCGTCCCCTTTCAGTGTTGGGAACAGACACCATACTGCCGCTGGGTGTGTTTTTTAACTCTTGCGAACAGAAACCAGACTGTCGCCGTGTTTTTTAATTGTGACTGTCTAATTACTATGTGTTGTAATCAGCATCACCAACCCCTTTTTTTTATTCTCACTTCGCAAATTTTCGCCATGTTCCAGTTTTAACCAGTGATCGTTTTGTCGCGTGTTTTTATTGTTTTGTTATCTCCTTGTTATGCTTTTAACATTTGATCTGTAGGCTGCAGAGCGGCATATTACGCTGCCAGCCAGCCCCCCCCCCCCCCCCTCAGGGGAATGGAAATTCAATAAAGAAAAAAAGAATGTGTATGTATTCTACAGTGACGTCAAGTGCTGTGCTTTTAATCGTGTGCTGGACTCGTGTATAGTGTTACTGTCCGTGATTGCTCTGTGCTACGCCGCCCATCGCAACTTTTATGCTCAGACCGTACTTCGCCCTGTGTTCTTTTATTCGTCACACTTTTTTTTAGATTTTCATCTCCATTTTTACAGCCACCCCCTTTTTACGCTATCTTCCATTATGTTTCCTCTTTTATATGTATATTTCGCCATGTTTCCTTCTTTATGTTGTTTCGAATGTCTCCCTGTTTCGTACTGTCTCTCGGCTGAAGAGCGGCGCCTATGCTGCTGCCAGAAAAAAAAAGAATGTGTATGGGGGAGGGGGGGGGGGTGACGAGCTGCCACTCATACAACACACTGATTGTTTGTGGTAAATTTTACAAGCATATACCAGAACATATTTTCATCTTGTTCGGAGTCAATGCACAGGTATTCCTCCAGGACAACGGATGTGCATCTCCCGATTGCTGAAATTCCCTGCGGCGTGTATGTTAGAATTTTAAATTTTCTCCAGCAATTTAACTCGGGTTACAGCGGCCGTGATGTTACAGGAGTTGTGCAGGATGCTACTCTGACTTCAGAGGGGTGAGGGGAAAATTGTTTAAACTTAGCACAAGTGGACTTGAACTTAGTACAAGCAGTATGTGATGTCAGGGGAAAGTCACTGATTTTTGAATTTCCCACCGTCTTAAACTTAGGATAAGTGATGTGACCACCGTGTAGCCCTGGCCAGTATCCCAGGATCAGCCATCTTGAATCGCTGTCTTGAATTTTGGCATCATAGGGCTGGGCGAGTGTTCCAAGTCAGTCGCCTTGGAGCGCTATCTTGAATTCTGATATCATAGAAGTGGGCCAGTACACAAGTCCAGCCAAATTGACATTATATGGCTCCCATCTTGGATTTCAACTTACAGGAGAATGTGCCTTCTTGCATTTCACACCAGTTTATGCTTAGGACAACAGCCCTACTTGCTCTGTGACATCACAGAAGTGTGCAAAAGCCCTGTAGCACAACTAGGTTATTATGAATAGCTAGCCATATTTAAATTTCCTTCGATTTTTTGAATTTCCTCCGTGATGTGGAGTTCTGTCTGATGTACAGTGTAGGAGAGATAAAGACAATGTTCTGACGAAAGTTTTCACTTAAACATTTCCTGACTAGGAATACCGGAAAAATAGCCGAAGATCTTTTCTTATGGCTGGAAAGTTTCTGTGAAATAGCAGAGAATTTTTCCAACTGCTTCGTCGTAGGCAAGGGTGATTCCTTCAACGATTTTAAACCCCGTTTGAATGGGATACGTCAGCCACATCATTGTTAACAGCCACCTGAAATGATCAGTGTAGTAGCTGCTGTGGGACATTGTAAAAAGTTCCGTGTTATTATTAAACATTTTCATTTGGATGGTTGAATAGCTGGACAGATCAAAACTGAGTTGGATGAAGGTCACCAGGTCTCTGAACCAAAACTGAAAGCCATTTACTTTTGGATTAATAAGTTTCAACGTGGAACTAGATGGACTGAAGATAAAGCGTGCTTCATCCTGTCACTCGTGGCCACCTGAACTGAAATCGTTGAAACAAACTCCATGACTGTAATGAAAGACCACCGAGTCGCGGGCAGCAAGCCTTTTCATTTGTCGACACTTCATCCTTCTGTTCAATTACTTGTTCTGTTACACTTCTTTGCAAAGCTGAGTGGACTCCTTCTCAGATCTTTCCACCCCACAAAAACCTGAGATAGTTACCGGAAATCGATCTCGGAACCTCAGCATGATTAGCCAGCAATGCCTTTTGGCATACTTACCACGCGGCCAAGAGCCCCAAGAAGTTGAGAATGTTGGAATCTCAGATGGACGAAATACTGGAAATCAGAAAGCTGCATGCGCGACGTGTGCCGCGGTACTGACTGTTGACCATAAACGCATTTGGAAGAATGCTTTACTATAGGATATTTTAGCTGATTCCTGACTGTCGATGAAACGCAGGTCAAAACAATGGACAAAGGCCATTGAGAACTGCGGCGAAGAAGTTACGTTCTGCTCATCGGCTAATGAAATAATGGTCACTTTTATTTTTGTATTCCCGGGATATAATCATTGTACACTACTTGGAAAGATCGAAATCATACCCACAACTTACTATGCTTTATTTCTGTATAGTCTGAAATATAAGATGAGCGAAATCGACCGAAATTGTCAGTCAAGAAGGTATTTTGATTACCGCAATAATGCATCGTTCTAATACTGTAGTAATCGCAGTAGTAAAAGTGCGTGAAATGTTCTTCGAATTAGTTACTCATTAGGCGTATTCCATTGCTTTAGCTCCAAGTGAAATTTTCTCATTACTCAACTTGAAATTTGGTTTGCGCAGAAGAACCCTTTATATTTCATGAGGAAGTAGTCGTTGGCGCCAATATTTTGCAATTTCATAAAGTCTATTCTCTGACAGAATTAAAGAATCTGCAGCGCACTGGGCAACAGGAATAGTCACGGATGGAGACAGTGTTGAAAAACAAAATGAATTTTTTTTCTAAACTGATATTTTATTTTATTTTCAGTGCGTTTGTCAAACGACCCTCGTACTACTCACATGGACACTCGGAATATATCCGAGAATAAGTGAAGAAACTCGCTACGAGTTAAACAACTCTCACGAGTCTGAATATAACACCGAAAAAAGTTGCTACAACGCGATTTCTTTACTCAGAAAGTTCTTTTGAAGCCATATCGATACGAAAGTTGCTAATATTCTCCTCGGATGCTATTAAATTTACTTAATCCTGTTTTAAATGAAGCTATAAAGGAGTTTAACTAACAATATTTATAGGCAATTGAAAGAAGCCTATCAACATTTTTAAGAAACCCTTACAAAGATAGATTAACAGAAACCGAAGTAAATGAAGCGATATTCTGATATTCTTCTCTACAATAAGATGAGAGAGCGTCAGTCGTTAAACGCAGCGCGACGTATAAGGAAACATTACACAAACTGCTACTGTGCCTCATACTCCATTACAATGGAAGGGTACAGTCACGAGCGTAAAGGCTGCCAGCCACCGTTGGAGCCACGAGTCGTTTCTTATGGACGTGTAGTCCCGTATTTTGTTTGGAGCGCCTGCCCACGCACGCACTGTCTGCTGCAGTAGGCTGGGTCAGGGTTCTAACTTGGGTGGGGAGCCAGACGAGGGAGGAAAATCAATAAGGCGAGAGGACGCAACGCGCAGGCGCACCCCGCTACTGGGTCAAACAGCGCCAAGGTCGCCCGCTTGCTCTGAAAAAAGCGACTGCCACGTAGAGCAGCGAGGAAAAAGTCATTTTCTCTGTAGCATTTACGTTAGTAACAGGCTGCACTGTCGGCTCGGAATTTTAAAGGAACGAACTTCAGGAGTAACTTGGCTTCTTAGCTCAAGACTTACGCACGTATTTGATTGTCCATCCCCGATCTGAAGTGACAGTCTGATCACCATTAGTTCATGTGTTTCCATATTGTAATCGGGTGAGAGCAGACCACTCATTTTCCTTGGACACCTGCTTTCGGAAGCTGAGCCGCCGGTTATCGAACAATGAACGACTCTTTTTCTTTTATACAAGTATTAGTCGTGAGTGTGGGTATGCTATCGCCTGGTGATTTTTTGCTGCTTCAGAGTTTACAATTTGTATGAGTTTTTTCTCGCTGAGCGCGCCAGATTTCACAAAAATTACGCGTTCACTATTCTTATGAATCCTAATACAAAAGGAACTTTATTTTTACCTTTGGGAACCACTCAAATCTTCAGCTCACTCTTGCACACAGGAGCTTAACCTTTATGTGTATGTAAGATGAAGGAAGCAATGGACGTGTAATGTAGGCTCGTGTTAGTTGAATCTTTCTCTAAAAGCACGTGGCGTGCAGCAACCCCCCTCACCCTGAAGATGGCAGCGATTCCACGTGGCATACAAGGCGGGAAGCATGAGGGGAGCCACGCTGGTCTACAGGCACGTCTGCTCTGCGGCCGTTCACAACTCTGGTACATTGGTCGGAGCAGACTCCAGAGCACTTCTCGACTACATCTGTCATGTGCGCGATTTCATTATCCGTTACCAGTCTCCGTACGAGGATACTACTACCAGCATGACATGTACCATTTGTTTGTCACCTTGTGCACTCTGTCAGTGGTGTGTAGCAAGATATGTTCCGCTAATCTGCGTGGGCGACATTTTCGCTTATTCAGGTGCCCAACAGGGGTGTTCCCAGACTCGTGCTAACCTGTCTTCACCTTGGCGTGTCGTTAACAGTAAGACTCGTGTGGAAGTACGCCTCATGTATCCAGTAGTAAAGAGATAGTGCTAGATCTTTGTGGTTAATAATAGTTGCTGCTATTTTTTGTCAGTGTATTAATTTATGGCTCATAAGTTATCTGCTGCACCATAAGCTAATAGCTAGTGACCTCCATCATCACTGTGTTACTGACGACGGTAATTGGCTCCGCTGGTGCCAATTTAACTTGGATTGAGTGGCTCACTACAGACTCTTCACATGGTGCCTGAACGACTTCTGAGATAGTCTGGCATGTGAGTTCGCGCACCTTGTCCATTTCATACACAACTGTCACTCAAATAGCTCTTAAAAGATCTAACGACCTTTGTTTTACGCAACACGACGAAGTACGGCATTAACCAATGTGACCCAACAAAGTCTATGTACTATTGTAGATAAAACAGTTCCAGATTCCCAGACTCCTTTATGACTGTGTTGTAGTGTCCTCAGAGTACCTACATATTTATATTGCTTTTGTGATAGTGATTCGCCGTTAATGATATGAAATGTATTATGAGCTGCCACGGGAGAACGACAAATTAGTGCCATGTTTGAGTGTACTAGTCCGTCTGTATCTTGAAAGAGAAGGATTGTCTCTAACTGCCTCAACATCGACTTCTTTTTTTTCTGAAAAGAAAAAGGAAGACGATAGACAGAAGAGAAGGTTACAAAAGAGAGTAGTTAAAATGAACTAGGAAAGAAAAACGCGACGGGTGCTAACAGCTCATTAATATTCCGTCAAAACGTAAGTTGTTCATTAAACAAAAGTTGAGAACTGTGTCAGAAGCTTCCTAAAATAAAAGAACACAACATTTTGCCGATCACGATTATTTGCTACATTCACTATTTTGTATAAGAATAAAACGAAGAGATCATTTTTTTTGTTTCCAAATCGAATAAAAAATCTGCATCGGCGCCATAGGTCTGTTGTTTACCATGTCTCCCGTGGGAGTATTCTCGATAACGATGGTGACTTACTCTTCATTTTATACACCTTATTAGCTTCTTTCAGATACCAGCGAACGATAAACAACAGCTGGACTTCAAAAAAAATGGTTCAAATGGCTCTGAGCACTATGGGACTCAACTGCTGAGGTCATTAGTCCCCTAGAACTTAGAACTAGTTAAACCTAACTAACCTAAGGACATCACAAACATCCATGCCCGAGGCAGGATTCGAACCTGTGACCGTAGCGGTCTTGCGGTTCCAGACTGCAGCGCCTTTAACCGCACGGCCACTTCGGCCGGCAGCTGGACTTCGATCCATTTCTCGTGACCCTCAAATAAAGGGAAAACTCTAGATATTATTTTTCTTACAATCAACTTACAATTCAATTATGATTCTCCGCAAGACTCTTCGTTCCTCGCACATCCTTATCAGCTTGGTGCCGTTCTCGGAAAAGTAAAATCACTGTACCCCCCTACCCTCCCTCGCACGTTTATTTTGTATTTGAGTTATATAGTCTGTATAGTTATCTCTGTGTTTTAGAGCTTTATTGGGACATTACAGGTCTATATTAGTTATTTAGAACAGCTGTATTGTTGTGTTTCTCAATTTGACAACATAATTTTGACCAAGGAGAACTGCTAAGCTGGTTGATAGTGGTAGATTGAATCTGCTTAATTATGTCTGATTAACAACTGTAAAATCGTTATTTGGTGGTATCTACGCGCCTTTTAAGCAAAGGAAATATGATTTACATCCCATATTGCGTCAACCCTTACACTCCTCATTAACTTGCTTCATAATAACGAATCTAGCGACTGTTAAAAAGTAAACGACATTTTATGTTAGGCTCAATCTAAATTCGTATATTCGTAGTATGAAGACCGCTCTCCCTTTTGTGTGAATGCATCTTCTGCCTCTACTAACACTGCACTGAAAATTTGCGAAATATTATATACATTACGGAAGACTCATATGCAGCTAAAGAAACTAGCTGATTTGGTGAAAGGATGAGCCAGTGTTTTTCTAGTTTTTATTGATTTATTTTCTGCTCCTCATCCTCACCCATGGTAATAGTCGCAGAATCCTTCGACCATTATAGCGTGGTAAATAAACATGAGGAAATGTGTGAGCTGTCTGATCAAGGAAACCATGGGCAATATTTTCCGCCCTACTTGCTAACTGAGCATGTACTACGTTTGTGAAGACATCGCTACTGAAGAGCCACTGCACGACATTCACTTCCGTTTTCTCATAAAACGTCTCGTTCCAGTCATAAATATTACACGGCATGCCTGTTTTCTGAGTGTCCTGGTGTAAGCACTCAACGCTGGAACAAGTTTTCTTATATTACAAGAATATTGTGTACGAGATCAGTCAAATTTATGGTTTGACTAGCACATATTCAGCACACAGGCGTTCGTTGTAGTTCGGATTTCTTTTAAACCTAATAAGATAGTGCCTCCCCCCTCCCCCCCCCCCCACCACACACACACACACACACACACACACACACACACACACACACACACACACAAATGTTTTGGCTTGCTGGAGAAAATTTCAAAGGACTTCTGCAAGTGAAGTGTCGAGATTTACCTATAATTTTTTGTTCCATGTATAAAAGTCGAATCCCTCCTTGTAGACTCAAATACACACCTCCCATGGATTTATTTATACTTACCTTGTAGTCCTTCGTTTGCACATGGTTGCAGGTCTACGGCTTCATATAATGTTTGGAGTGAATTTAAATTGTAGAAACAAAAAAAAAAAAATTCGTAATGTTTGTTTATCACCGTTCACCGCAAAACAGATGTTGTTGTTGTTGTTGTGGTCTTCAGTCCTGAGACTGGTAACCAGAGATATATTACTCAATTCTGCCTCGGCAGTCAGTGTTGCCACCATAATATTTAATAGAATCGAATCTTAAGAATCATTATGCCTGTAACTGGCCTAACTAACGATACACTCTCCAGAACTGCCCACCTCATGGTGAGCCGGCTTCTTTTATTATGGTGGCCTGTGATGTAATTCCCATAGAGTCAAACAAGCCTTACTTCAGAATTACAAAGCGTATTATCGATCAAATATACTCGTACAGTTCCACATTTTGCAATGAATATCAGTGTTCAGTATGATTCAGTGGATCAAAGTAGAATTCAGGAACCCTAACAGATTGTCGGTTCTCCTTACGCCCAAATCATACCTATAATGTACTGATTGAACCGGGTTGCCGTGGGGATAGAGGGCCTAAAATCATACAAAAAGAAACGTCAGCACAAACGATTGCATCAATACAAACGATTGCATTTTAATGATAAATTACAAATGTGATTAAAGTATCACGTAAGTTATCGATGCATTTGTGTCAATGTTTTAATTAATTATAAGAATTAGAACATTGTCGTTTGTATGAAAAAAATATCTTTATCGAGGTATTTCGAACTTGTACATCGACTGTGAAACTTCAGTGTCTTCACAATGCTTTTCAAAGAAACTGTCGAAAATTAAATTGAGGGGCTTCGTAGTTCGTGAAACTGTTCCGTACAAAACCTATTACGTCACGCAGGATGAGAGGTGGTTCTAGCTTGAAATAAATATTAGTAACGGGGGGATAATTTCTAAAAAGGAACCTAATTACAAGAAATTGAATTATAGGAAAAAGCTGATAAAGTACATACATTATAAATATCTATATGGAAGAAAATGTATAATTTGAAGTAATGTTATGTAGAAGCCAAATGTGTCTTGTATGTTATATCAGAATCAGATTCATCAGTCGAAAATGTAGTTTATGATGAAGAAAGAGCCTTCCTTCTGAAACAAGCGATTGCAAACTGTGCTCACAATCGATCTTTGATTTCCAAAAATATCGGAGAAATCAACATAAGTATATAGTAGTGTGTAATAAGATGATGTGAATTTGCAACAATATCAACAACACCCGTGGAATAATCATTTATTAACTCAAGAAAACTGTGTTAGCACCGCATTATATTATTGAAAACTGATCTGCAGATACAAATGTATAGTAATCCATGTGACCTATAACTTCACGATTGAGGTTATAGGTTTCTGCGTGACCTGTAATTTTGAGATTGTGGGTGTATTTTCCTTGTAGATCGTTGGGAGCTGACCTTACCATGAACATTTTAATGAATAATCAAGAATAACACCGCATTTCTCACGACCGAATGGCTGCACAACTTCAGCGCCAATTCTTGTACTCAGCAAGGTTACGTAGGTACTGGAAATGATTTGTCTCATGCAGAGGTCTGCACGCCAGCCAGTGAGTTGGAGTAAAATGTATACAGCGAAGTTACATGCAAAATACAGCTCTACCACAATGTTTGTTAGTTTAATCTTTTCCATTTTACCTCTTCTACTTTTTCGCGTTGTTTTCCTTTTCTTGATATCTTCTGCCCCCCTCCCCCCAATCTCGTTTAGGAACCTGTCCGGCCCCCCCCTCCCCCTCTGTGTTCAGAAACAACAGCGCTACTCTATTCCCATGTTTCTTTCTTTTTTTTTTTTAATTCAGTATACAGTGCTTTTTCTGTTTCGTCGGCTGTATACTTGATGAGACAGCAGGTTCAAACGTCCGTTGTTCTTTAATACGTCTATTTCCTTTCGCGTGCGTTTTGATGTATGTTGACATATCTTCCGAAAAATTAATTTCACTAAGTTGCGCATGGACTTAATGGCTTTCTCCTCTACTGACATCTCAAACGGTTCAAATGGATCTAAGCACTATGGGACTTAACATCTGAGGTCATCAGTCCCCTAGACTTAGAACTACTTAAACCTAACTAACATAAGGGCATCACACACATCCATGCCCGAGGCAGAATTCGAACCTGCAACCGTAGCAGCAGCGCGGTTCCGGACTGAAGCGCCTAGAACCGCTCGATCACAGCGGCCGGCTTACTGACATCTCATTGCACTACCAGCTAACAGCACTGTCACACTTCGACAAGATGTTGGTTTCGTTTTCCTACCCAATTCACCTTTTACCGTTCGTTCCGTCTCTCATAACTTCAATGTCGGCGAACGTTAAGCAATCTTCCTTTTTTCTTTCCTTTGCCGTTCGTCCTAGTTTACTATTGTGTTCACAGCAGTTATCATATTTAATTCATAAAATAATAGTGTAACCCAATTGGGAGATACTAAAAGCCCCTATTGTACAGGGTGTAACGAAAACGTATTGTCAAACTTTCAAGACACAGTCTTCGCACATACGAACAGAAAATACGAGTATGTTAAATGGACAAGGGTCTGGAAAGCTTTATTTCCAAGGCTGAATTAAGATTCTACAATTCATCATAGTGCGTTAGGTACGAGGAACACGTAGGAACTGAACGTACTACCATACCTCACGTAGAACCTTGCTTACATGAACGGTTCGAATTGCCAGCTCGGTTGCGTAAGGGTAAGATGTACTCTTAGGTCACCCTGGCCTCCACGTTCTCGGGACCTAAATCCACTAGACTTCTATTTTTGAAAAAAATTTTAAGGCTCTTGTATATAGAATTCCGCTACAAGGTACAGTGACTTCGTGCCACTAATGCGTAAAGATACGAAACCGTACGCAGGATTTCAGAGATCATGAGCACATGTGGTACTCAATCTGACGACGAATTGATCATGTATCAAAGCTAACGGAGATCATGTTAGACACTTTATGTAAGAGAAAATTGTATATGACGTGCTGATACGTTCTGTCCATATGTGATTACCATGATTAATACAGTATAGAAGTTTATAAAATGAATTCTAACATGAAAATTAAGCGCTGCCGGACCCACGTACAGGCACATTATTTTCTTCGTCTGAGTGTAAGCAATATGTCACGAACATACGGCCGTATCATTTTGTTCCATCGTGCCTGAAACAGTTGTATGAAATTTGGAACCCAGCGTTCACGCATTACCAAACAGAGCAAATGGACGTGAACTGCTTTAGAAAATATAATTGGGATGCTGCCTCTCTAACGCCAACTTTCGCATCCGACGGATGCGGCTGTCGATGTTCCGGTCTCCACTGGCAGCGACTGCATCGAGCAAAAAGGTTTATATAGTTATTGAACTATATGAAAAAAAAACGTAAATTAGTTACAAACTTCGGCGTGGACACACTTTATTCGACATGTAAACGTCACTAGAGATATTCGGATTTAGGTTATGAGATGTTCGATATGACTGGCATCATTGGCGATGATGTGGTGCAGACGAATAGCGAAATTCTGCATGAGCCGCTGAAGTCTCGGATCATCGAAGCTGTCGATAACCGCCTGAATGGCTGTTTTCAGCTCAGCAATGGTTTTGGGGTTATTGGTGTGCACTTTGTTTTTGGTATAACCCCACAAAAAGGAGTCGTATATGTTCAGATCCGGAGAATATGGCGGCCAATCGAGGTCCATGCCTGTGGCTTCTGGGTACCCCAGAGCCAGAATGCGGTCTCCAAAGAACTCCTCCAGGACAGCAAACACTCTCCTGCTTCGATGAGCTCGAGCTACGTCTTGCATGAACCACATCTTGTAGAACTCAGGGTCACTTTGAATAATGAGGATGAAATCATCTTCCAAAACCTTCACTTACAGTTCGGTAGACACCGTACCATCAAGGAATATCGCACTGATTATTCCGGGACTTGATATTGAAAAACACACAGTCACCCGTTAAGGGTGAAGAGACTTTTCGATCGCGGATCTAAGTTCCCGAAATGCGCCAGTTTTGCTTATTGACGAACCCATCCAAATGAAAGTGGCCTTCATCGCTAAACCAAACCATACAGCGCATACTAATTCCCATCATGTCCCGCAACCAACCGTGCAGTTCGAACGCTCTAACGCTAACCGTTCAGAAGTTATGACGATTTAATTTCATATAGTTCAATGATTGTCGTCCTGTATTTGCGATCTGGCAGACCAGCTATCCGCGAGGAAACGGCGGAAGGTAGCAACTCATCAGCAGACGCTAACGGTTGATACCGCGCTAACGTATGCAGCGCGAGTCGGCGCATTAGTCGAGTCGCAGTGCGAGATAAAGCCCTGCCTGGAATACTAAGCGTACGCCGCCCCTTCTGTTCGGTGGGGCCGTTGCACAAGTAGATGCGTCCTCCCTGTGCTCTTCCGTTGCCCAAAATAAAACACTACCCCATCACCATCAGCAGCAAAAATAATTCTATACAATTTGTTCCTGCTTTTCTTGTCAGTATCTTCTATGCCACAAGTACTCGAAAACACTTATCAACGGGTGAATGGTCAACTGAAAGGAATGGACAGTTTGTTGAAAGGATATAAGACGAACGTGAACAAAAGCAAAAGGGTAATGAAAGGCAATAAAATTAAATGAGGTATTACTGAGGGAATTAGGCTAATAAATAAGACGTTTTTCTATTATCGCAGTAAAATAGCTGACAATGGCCAAAGTAGAATGGATATAAAATGCAGACTGGCAGAAAAGCGTTTCCGGAAAAGAGAAACATGTTAACATCGAATATAAATTTAAGTGTTAGGAAATCATGAATGCAGGTATTTGTCTCGAGTGCAGCCTTGAAAGGAAGTGAAACGTGCACGATAAACAATTCAGATAAGAAGGGAATAGAACATTTTGGACTGTGGTATTACAGGAGAATGCTGAAGATGTGATGGGTAGATCAGATAACTAAGAAAGAGGTACTGACTCGAATTGGCGATAAAAGAATTTTATGGCACTATCTGACCAAAATAAGGATAAAGGATCACATTGCAGAGGCTGCCCAACGTTTGGCTACAGTGAGCGGGATCAAATGGTTGTGCGCTGCAGAGATGGATCAAATGGATGTGCGCTGCAGAAATGAAGAGGCTTACACAGGACAGACTAGCGTGGAGAGCTCTTCCAAACCTGTCTTCGTACTGAATACAACAACGACAGCGGCTGCCGTAGCTTCCACTTTCGAACTCAAATATTAGCGTGTTGTAAAGACTGGTAGTAAAATGTGGCCACTTCGCAAAACTTAAAAGCTTGATATTCTTTGACTACGGAAATAATGCGTCAGACCTAAGAGCCAATCACGTCGTTCACATATTTGGGAATAACGATATCTAGAGATATTAAGTGGAAAGAGCACATTCGGCCAGTTGAAGGTAAAGCGCATTCATTGACACGATGGCAGGAACCTGCAGTATGTCTACAAAAGAAATTGCATACAGAAAACTTGTACTAAATGGTTCAAATGGATTTGAGCACTATGGGACTTAACATCTGAGGTCATCTGTCCCCTAGAACTTAGACCTACTTAAACCTAACTAACCTAAGGACTTCACACACATCCATGCCCGAGGCAGGATTCGAACCTGCGGCCGTATCGGTCGTGCGGCTCCAGACTGTAGCGCCTAGAACCGCTCGGCCACTCCGGCCGGCTTTCAGGATTCGAACCTGCGACCGTAGCAGTTTCGCGATTCCAGAATGAAGCGCCTAGAACCGCTCGGCCACACCAGCCGGCAAACTTGTACTAACCTGCATAAATACTACTGAAGCTTATGGGACCCTTATGAGGCCTGACTAACAGGGTACATCAACCGTCAACAAAGAAGGGCGCCGCGAATCGTCAAATGAGAGTTTCACTGGTGAGAGACGGTAGTACAAGTGCTAAAAAAATCTTAAACGGCAGTCACTCGTAGAATGACGCCTTGCTTTTAGCGAGCGCTTGCTTAAAAAGGTTAAAGAAACGACTTACAGGGCACAAAACTACTTATGTGCTCTCTCGCTCTACATACCTATTCCATTCAGATCGAGCAGATTTTAATTTCTTTATAGGTTTAAATTGTGCTAGTTACAGTTCTCACAGTGGCGTACAAGCAGTTATTCTCGTCACTCTCTGTCCGTGTGTGGAACGGGAGGAAAACCTAATGTATGGTGGTGCGTTAAAAAGAACCTGCCACGCACTTCACACTGATGTGTAGGGTATAGATGTAGATGTAAAAAAACTGTCTTTCAGAACTGGAAATAGACAGTCAGAAGGTGCTAAATCTTACGAACAGGATCGATACTCCAACATTTCGTACATATATTCCCCAACATTTGTAGTCCCAACGTCCTATCGCATGTTTCTGCATCCAGTTACTCCGGAAGACTCGAGTATCCTAAATTTTTTATAGCTTTACACTCTGCAAGGTACTGAAAAGGAAAGAAATTGCTTCCCAAAACTATTGACCGAAATCTTTTCGGCATATAAAATCGATATCGCCTTATTTGAAGCAGCTTCCACACGCTGCTTTCATAGCTCTTCTTTCATAGCTCTGTCGAATCTGGAGTGACATGATGGACCTAAAAAAGTCATCTGTAGCAACGAAAACACTTGGGATATTTTTAAAACAGCGCTGACAAATGCGTATCGCGTCTGCTGTGGAAAAGCATTTAACAGATGCGTTGTTTGGGCTGAGAATGACCCAACTGTGACGGAGGAAACTGCTGTATGAAGGTCAGGATGAAGCACCGCGTCCTTCGTCTGAGCATAATTTGAAGGTGGAGATGTGACTGGAATCGAGCAGCGGGCCCCTATTAAGGCGCCCCCGAATGAATTAGACTTCTATTCGCGTTAGGTACAGAGGTGAGTTCGCCAGTGGAGTGGAGGCCGTTGACCCCAGGCTGACTCAGTGAGGCGCAGAAGCTCAGCGAGACTGCAGCATCACCGCCTGGACGGCGTCATCCGCTGGTGTCAGCAGGGCAGACACCGCGCGCCGCGTCCGCAGCTTGTCCGCCTCGGACCCCGGAATACAGCACAACGACGGACGCTACTCAAACCGCAGTCCCAGTAATATCGACGTCGAAGGCGTGTGCCAGTCTTCGGCGCCAGGCAGCGACAAGGCGGTCTACAAGACAAGGGCCAGAGTGCAGTGACAGGGTAGCCGCGCAGGTACCAGCATGAAGACATGTCTCTCCTGGGAGTTGGACGCCCTCAGGAGCTTGTCACCAACAGGTGACTCAGCGATGTGAGTATGTCAGGTAGCTTGCATACGATCTTCTGTCCAGGCGGATGCTTGTAGCTTCTGGAGCCTAGTCCAGAGTAGGCGCCGTGCATCACGCTGGCGACGTAGCTCGGCATCGTGAGCACACCTGGCTACTGTCTGACAACATCCGAGCACATTCAGGGAGAGTCTCAGATGCAAGTACTGGTCCTGCCAAGTAGGCCGGCTAGTGTTTTCCTCTCGCCAGCACCTTAGCCGAAAACCCAAAACAAGTTGCGTGCTCCCTCGCCACCGTGAAGCGAGAGTGACTTTACGTGGCCATCTTTTCTCGTCCCGCCAGCTTCCCGGACGCTGTGTAATAGCTGAAAGGTGTCCCAAATTCGCTTTTCGGAAGCGGTGGCAGGCCCATTTTGCAGCATCGGCGTAGTGAATACGTACTCTTGCACTCTGAATATGTCCTCTTACTTCACAGTGCGTGGTCACCGTTCTGAAGGCACCTCGCTCCCTGTGATATCGTTTTGCTGCATTAGTGCCAGACAATGAAATGCTTCGGTCTAAGTTGTGGCGCAACATTCCTCCCTTCTTTGAAGAAATCCAGACTTCAGATTAGTATCTGTTTTCATATCTAAAAAAAAACCGTCTGAATATATGTATGTTTTACGAGTTGACAGAATGATAAAAAATTAATGGAAGTTTTCTCCTCTCCCACTTTCTATTATTAAGCATAAATCACATGGTTCATTGGCTATTCTTTAACCTACGTTATTCCACATCATCTCGTAGCAAACTGATAAAATAAATTACCAAACCTCTTCTTTGTCAGCGAACTTCTGTAACAAATCATGTGACACCAAATAGTTTCGACCATTTTTTCCTCGCGCTTAGTACTCGTCCGTGATTGCCTGGCGGCTTGTCATTTAATTCTTACTTAAATAATCATTATTCATTACGGGTAAGCCGGCCGCGGTAGCCGTGCGGTTCTAGGCACTTCAGTCCGGAACCGCGTGACTCCTACCGTCGCAGGTTCGAATGCTGCCTCGGGCATGGATGCGTGTGATGTCCTTAGGTTAGTTAGGTTTAAGTAGTTCTAAGTTCTAGGGGACTGATGACCTCCGATGTTGAGTTCCATAGTGCTCAGAGCCATTTGAACCATTACGGGTAACCTAGTCCACTGGTAGTTGATGAACTGAGAGTTCACAGGGGTGGGTGATTTTCTACTTGCTGTAGATGCAGGTTACACAAAGCAAAATCAGAACCACAATAGTACAAGAAACCAAGACGCTTAAGGTTGTAATGTTATTGCGCTACCTACAGCAATACTGCCAAATATGTATACGCTCCAGTAGTAATATGTTCCTTGAGGGCGTCTATAAACTCATGCAGTAAATGTAAGAGGTGTGGTTTTAGGGTGTGATTTAGTATATCAAGTTCTGGGTTTGCAACACGTCTAATGGGCTTCCTAGCCAATACAACGAGGGTTGTGTCAGGTTTATTGTAATTGTTCCAGTGATGGTAGCTGGAAGACGGAACGTTTGATCTGCTGTATCACAGGTCGTACCATTGACTAATACTCCACTACCTTGCAGCTCCAATCTCTTCAATCCCTTGGACTTTCCTTGTTAGCAATAGTTCACTTTCACTACCTCCAGAGTAAACACAACCCATTGCATGCCCACCCTCTGAAAGTATGGGTGTTCCATTAGAACATCCCTCTGACATCCTGCAGCTACCTCTTAACCTAAGAATAACTGCATTTCACATGCTCCTATGCCGGTCTGAACTATCCTAGTTGGACATATCGCAATACTCTCTGTGGCACAGATGGATCTCAGCCATTTACATCACTACACAGTTACTCCTCTCCTAGAAGATTAAGAACAGCTCCTGTGATTTCATCTGCGTTTAAACACCCCCTGTTCCGATTCAACAATATACGTGGTGCCAAATCCATCATATGACGCAACTAGTCCCTTAACCGCTCACACGAGACTCGTAAACCTCGATACTCTCCATCACCTCTCGCAAGGTCAGGCGTACGTGACTCACTACTTCACCAACTTCGAATTACAACAGCGCGCTCCTGTTCACTTAAAAAATAATAAAAATTTATCACAAAAATCAGCAAATCACAATATAAGCCAATTACAATAAGACAATGACACAATTAGCAAATACTTTACCAATAATTTCTTCATGTTCGGGTCCACAGACTCACTGTATCTTCTAAATGATGGAATCATATTAAGCACCATGCATATAAATTACAGTACTGACTAGTTTCGACCGTAGGCTGTCCGCAATATAATACCAAAATTACAATAAATAGGTAAGACACATTAGTGGCTAACATTACGCTTGCGTATTACAATTATTATTTAAATTACTTACATGATATTAGCAATGTGTCATATTTAAAAACTTTTTTGCGTGTTATGTGGGGACAGGCATGTTCCCAGACATACACATCTCGAATGTTACAAATATAGTCTTGCACATAGCAGTCAGCTTACATGCACCACTTTCACAACACATAATGCAGACAAATACCCTACTACTACAATTATTAAAATTCGCGGGAACCATGCATCGACCAAAAAGTGTAGGCCTGTCATTTTACAGGGACAGTTATGTATATGTACACGATATGCTGTTAGACGAATCTGCAAGGACTAGTGAACTATCTATTAGTAAGATATTTGTCTACATGACGTGTTGTTTTAAGTTACACATCACCAGTATCATGTAAATAATATAAATAACAACTGAAGGGCTTAGAGTAAAAGTGGTACAAGCGCTATTTTGTAAGAAAACGACCTAAATGCACATTTGGGAAGCTAAAGTGTTTGTATCTTCTGAGAGAAAGAAGTATAAGCGATTACCGCATAGTGCCGCACTCTCGGATGATGAAGTTTAAGCTCTAAACCAATCCCTGGACTGCATTTAGAATACACTGAGCTGACAAAAGCCATGGGATACCTTCTAATATCGTGTCGGATCTCCTTTTTTCTGGCGTAGTGCAGCAGCTCCGGCCTATCTTGACTTCTAGATGCGGGGACGACTGTATTGGGCCTAGGAATATGCCTTACCAAAATTAACTCATTAGCTTGTCGTTATCTTATAGAAATATTGTTTGTTTCAAACTGCGTCACAGCTACATAATGGCAGTACGGAAAACATTCATGTTTACTGACCAAACTACTGTTTTTGCGAAACCATTTACTGCACCCCTTATTGTTGCAACCTGTCCCTGTGCTTTACCGGAGAGACACCCAAGGTGAAACTGCGTAACAACTTCGTGTTTCCCTTCACTGCGTTTTTGCGTTAGAAAATCCTCCATCTCTGCAATTTAATAACTACTCAAAGGCTTAAAAATTGAGACACCAGTGGCTGTAACCTGTGGGTAGTGTGGTTTGGCAGTGACAACAGGATGACATCGTTTTCTCGAGCACTATAAAGGACATCGAGATTCTAGGTGTGGGTTGAGTGACCATCAAGTAGAAGAAATATTTTTCTCTCCTTTGAGGAGTGGAGTGAGTTGATGAAATGCCTTAACCACCTCTCATATATATCCTTATTGATAAATCCACTTTCTGGGTTGCAATCAAAAATTGTTCCTTCTACTAACCCTTTGTAAATTGTTAAAGATGGGACATACTGGCTAGTCTCTTCGCCACTGGCTGTTGACCCCATCATATTTTTACAGTTGTGGGCAAGTACCTTTCTTGGTTTGTTCTGAATTGTTGATAAACCTGTCTCGTTAACGCTGAATACTCGTATTGTGCTGAGCTGGATTTCATCAACGGTCTTTTCGAGTATTTCAAAGAAGTGGATCAAGTTCTGTTTGTTAAAACCCTTACTTCGAGCATACGAAGTCGCTTCTGGCTGACGCAAACTAAGCTCAGGATGCCCCCCGATTGATGAATAATTCCATTTTTTCCCTGGGGATTCTCTTTGCCGTACTGAATCTGTGTTAAATATCATTTCTGTCCGCTATCTCAAAGCTAAAGAACATAATTCCTCTGGTATAGCGCCAAATATTAATTTTTCTAGTTTCAGGACCTACACAACTAGTTACTCCTCCACTGCCATGGGCCGGTCAGCCGTACAGCCTATAACTCTTTTGTTGTCAAGAGGAAAGTAGTTTTTCCTCACTAAATGTCTTTGTAAAATGGCTGTCGACACGCTACAAGTTCTGATAGCCGCATTGATTCCCATATCACCATTTCGTACTGCAGCTAATGCACGATCCATATCGACTTCCTGCCACTCTCCATATTTCAATCCTGGAGGCATCCAGGATAGAAACCTCACATGTAATATATGCATGTATTAGTACTAGTATCAATTAATTAATTAATTCACTATTATCACATTAATTATGACATTATTCATATGTTCAAATGTGTGTGAATTCCTAAGGGACCAAACTGCTCAGGTCGTCGGTCCCTAGACTTATACACTACTTAAACTAACGTTAACTAACTTATACTAAGAACGACACACACACACACACACACACACACACACACACACACACACACACTCACACACACCCATGTCTGAGGGAGGACTCCAACCTCCGGCGGGAGGGGCCGCGCAATCCGTGACATGGCCACTCCACGCGACGTGTGACATTAAATAGCCCCATAAGACTGAGTATCAAGGGAAAGCTGCACGTGGGAGCCCATGTACTGCCTGGGGTAAACAACACCAAATATAGAATAATATATGATTTTTGAAATTAAATATTATCCTTTGTCATGCACTTAATCATTACTCAGTTAACAGTTATTCAATTGATGGTTGTAAATTAATTTTTCAATTATTTTTATCAGATCTATCGTTATTATTAAATTGATTTTTCACTATTCATTGCTCAGATAGTTGTTATTAATTAGTTGCTTATTACTCATAAATTATTAGTCAGTTAGTTGTTACTTAAAACTTTAAGTCAACCATCGCATTTGTTTGGTACATAACTCGAACTCTTGTTGTGACAGTATGTGTAGAGATAGTTCCCATCATTGGGCCACGAACTTATTCACAGAAACTGAAAATGGCTCGCTCAAGACAACTCGCATGGCATCGCTTAAGAATACCTAGTCTTCGTCCACAGCACGTATTGTGAATATGACAAAATGGTGTGATCTGCTCCTACTTTTCAATTATCGCCACAGAAATTTAATCACTATTACAGTATCACTCCAATGTTTCAGTCTTTAACAGTATTCAGTTACGAGAACATACTGAAAATCTTACCTTATTTCACGGTTGCTTTGTGTTTTCGTGGAACGACTTACAACTAAGATAGCTAATCTTTGGCAACATGGGGTGCACTTAATGACCGCTAGAATGTGCCTATTGTCAATATAAGGAGAGAAATCAAGCCGGTTTATCGATGGAGCTGGCCCATCAATACTAACCTTACCCTACGTCTTTACACGAAAAGAATAAATAAACGAGAGTTGTATCTTGTATACAGCAACTAACCAGCTAACTACTGAAATAATTACAGTGTACCTAGAACGTGACTTAGCTAACACATAGGCAGTCAGTATCCGAAGACACAACAACACACTGTAAATTGGCTGTTAATAAACACCATTGCTTCCAACCCTCTTGTTCTGCTCCTCCTTCAGTACATTTTGTGGCAGTGCAGTACACTCAGCTAAGACAGAAGCCAATACTTACCATGAAATCATAAATCTAAAAGGTTAGTGATGCTAATGATTTCATGAAAGTTTTTCACTTGAAAAACTTGATTGTGCCAGTACTTGATTGGAGAAGTTAACTTTCATTTTGAAATGTGATGCAAGTCCCAAATAAAGAAGCATAAAATATAACTTGGAAAGCAAGTGTGGTGTCTTAAAACATGATAAAACACAGGATAACTGTTATTTGTGTTAAAGCCAATAGTTTGTCAATTAAAGCACTGTGAAGATTTTAAAGTTTTCTGCCTGCAAGAATTAAGCAACGTACTACCTCTATGTATTTACTGACAAAGCTAAGAATATCTGGTTAGAAAAATAGTTAAACTTCCAGACTCACTGAGAATCACTACAGCTTATCTTGTAGGAACCAAAGCAGCAGTAGTACAGTAACTTTAACATGTATATGTACACTAACATAGGTGCATTAAGTATGTTACTGTACCGAACACGCTCTCATTACTTCCACTATAATACTGCGGTCACATAATTGCTTCTCAGTGGAGTACACTTTAAGACAGTACAAACAAAAGCAGTTATAACTTCAATTAACTAATAACGATCTGTTATTACTTTCATGAACTTCTGTGAACAATGGAATAACCATTTTTACTATAATAGAGTTAATGGAATGGAAAACACCGTTTCCGTCAGATATTTACTACAAAATATTAATTACTGTATTTGCTGCCTGAACATGTAAACATGTAAATAGTTACTTATGTATACTTTAATGTATATGTATAGAAGCTTTTCCATGTGGAATGACTGATGGATTTTGATATATGTACCAGTATATGTAAAATATTTAATGATAATCGCTTTGAAAAATGCACACTCTTTCAATTACTGTGAAACAGTAATTATGTTCACTTTGTTAGTAATTTCCATGTACTCATTTTGCGGCTGCTCTTAGATACAACTCTCTAAAATACATATCACATGTTAGTATACACATTATCATCTTGAAGTACCAGTATGTGCATTTATACTCTGCTTGCTGTATGTGATGTAGACAATTTAGTAGAGGCTGGTAATTGGTGTTTAAAGCAGAATACCTCCACAATACATCTGCTCTATTATTTTTCATGCCACACATCGTAGATCATCTATACCTTTACAAGAGCACACACCACAGTTTTTACCACTGCACTCGTATGACAATTAACACAAATTAACTTTATCCACATTATTACAATTCACTTCATATCAAATTTACTGTTGTTAGACTATCAATTAGTCAAAGTTCTGACTCCACAGAGCGACCATCCTCACTACATCTTACTTTATTGGCAGTCTACTTCATACAATGTCTTCATCTCTCTGTATATTCTTGTACGCATGCTAACTTTTTGCGCCATCCACATCATCAGTACTTTCCCATATCAGAGATACGTATTTATTGATACTACTCATGGTGATATCATACATCCAATTTTACATTACCATTTTCTCAGACTTCTTTCTGTACAATTTTTGCTGCTGCAATTACAATAATACATAGCTGCACTTAATCTGAATTTACATGAAATAATTTTAAAAAACAAATTTGTAAAAGTACAACAAAAAATTTTAAGATTTTTGTTGTTGTGTTAATGGTTAATTAGTGTAGATCTATTACTAACTGTAACTTCATATTCATGGGCGGTTTCATTTCTATGATTTGATACTGCGTAAGGAAATTTTCGTTTTCCCGTCAGTGTGCAGGGACTCACCAGCATAACCCAATGACAGAGTCTCTTCTCAGGTAATTTACCAACAAATCGTCTTATTTGCTCTTGATGCTAGAGCATTTTAGTGTTTGCTTTCTTCACCCATTTCCACATACCCTGTAACATCTTCACAAACTTCTTCAATGACTCCTTATTTTCCCAACTCGAGGCTCAATCACTTCAAAAGACCATGGCACCTTTCTTTCATTACCGCCTGTGGTGAGACCCCAATGCTATCATGAACATTAGAATTGTATGCAGCTACAACATATAGTAAATAAACTTCAGAAATTGTTACGATGGGTGTCCACATAATAACTTAACATTTTGGTGAGAGACCAGTGGATGTGTTCCATTCTTCAATAAGACTGAGGCAGTAAGGACAACTTCTTAGCTTCCAGATTCGCAATAGATGGCGCAAGTACTTAAACCGGCTTGAATATGAAGTTCGGGCCCCGATATGTAATTATTGTGTTAGGAATACCACATTTCTGTAACCAGTTGTTTACTGTTGTCTGTGCCACCTTACTCACTTCCTCATTCAGTACTGCAAACACTGTGGCATAACGTTAGATGTGCAATATGATGGTTAACACATAGCTGTTACCTGCAGGTGTTAGGTTGAATCGATCCAAAATGTCCATTCCCACAATTTGGAATGGCTTGGGTGCCCTCAGTACTCTTTGCGCTCTTTGTGATGATGGCTGAGATCGGCATATTGCGCACATTGTACCCAATGCCTTACATTCTGGTCAACGTCCTGTCCATTCGTCCTCCACCAGTTTTGCTCAGCTTATGTGTGGTTGAGTTGATAGTTAATTTTCTGAATACTGCTGAGGCTAATGTTGAAAGTTGCGTTTATAAAGGAAAGTGTATTTATCCGAAAGCTTTATTAACAACAGTTTGCAAAATTTTCTCATCGCGGCTTACAAGGGGAAGGCCTCAGACTCGGCCAACCGATTCGGCTCAAATTTGGCAGGTCGCTTGAGTACAACCTAAAACGAAGGAATCTAAGATATTTTGGGTCAACACCCCCGAAATTTTGAGAAAATTACCCCTAAAGGTTATGACGAGCAATCGATTAAAAATTGGACGGATCGATAGATAATAGTAAATAGAGCATTTTCCATAATCAGGTATGGTGTCCGCAAACGCAAACTTTTCCAGAAATCGAGGTAAGAAACTTTTACAACTGCCGCTTCTGTACACACATGGTACACGCTGTTCACCGACTAGTTTGTTTTATTACTTTTAAATGTCTGTTGAAAATTGTGTACTACTGTGGAATGTTATGACCAAAAAAGAAAAAAAAAGGCCAAGGTAACTGGCTGGCAATCGGAGAACTCGGGTTCGAAACTAAAAAAAAAAAAAAAAAAAAAAAAAACTAGCGGATGTTCTTCTTTTGGTTTGTATTTTTCCATATCTCAATTGATAGGGATAGGAGGGTTAATAAGGTATGTATCACTAAGGAATGATAATAATAAGGTAGGCAAATAAACTTCTCAAACCTCTAACAACTAAAATGTTACTCCAGGTCACTTTACAATGGCTCTTCCAGTCACTGTTACGTGTCCTCACTTTTCTTCGAACAACTAGATGGATGGTACTTGTCATATAAACATTCGAAACAAATATACTCACGGCACCAAGAACATATAATGAATGCAATCTTTCGACAACTACACTGTTCCTTCCGAAGAGTCGACGGGAAACAAACTTGGTTCACATTTAAAAATATATCTTTTTCGGGAATTAATTTTGATGCGCACCACGCATGCGATATCATTGCCTGAATAATCGGTGCTGAAAGTTGGTTATGAATTATGCTGAGAGTAGTTATTGCGTCCGTGCGGTTGTGCCATCCCCGCTGGGTTTCCAGAAGCACACTGCAACTCTGAAGCCTGGATATAAAGTTTTTAACTTGGCGATAGAAATAAACATCACACAGCTGGTACACAGGTGTGCAGTTTGGCGGTATTACTTTTACTGTGCACGTCGGCTGACCCTCGTCGTATGTTACTTACGGAAGAACATTGTATTCATGCAATAACGTATTTCATTCAGCGCATTAGCGATGAAAAAATCACTACATGTATCCGAGAGGTTCGCGGCAGCCTAATGACGGAAAACAACTCTTTCAGATTGACTTCTATAAGGCTCGTACTGGACACCTTCACTCTTGCAGGTTCACAACTATGATATGACGAAGAGGCAACAGGGACAACATAACTTTCCCACGTGCATTCTGTCCCGTGCCTCGCTGTAAACAAGCGTCGCACGGTTGGCTATCTGTAATCCCTCGTGAGGAATTCGTAGCACTCTTACTCGGAGTTGTTTTCATATGACAAGGCTTAAAAGTTTAATACTTTACTAACTCACGGCGTTTGGGAAATTAGTTTGCCTACCTTATTATTATCATTCCTTATTGATTTACTTGCCTTATTAACCCTCCTATCTCTATTAGTTGAGATATGGAAAAATACAAACGAAAAGAAGAACATCCGCTAGGTTTTACGAGATTTGAACCCGGGTTTTCCGGCTCCTAGTTAGTTACCTTAGCCGTTGCGCTAAGGGCGCTGTCGGCGAAAAGCGTGTAC
This sequence comes from Schistocerca cancellata, assembly GCF_023864275.1. NCBI lineage: Eukaryota > Metazoa > Arthropoda > Insecta > Orthoptera > Acrididae > Schistocerca > Schistocerca cancellata. Next base: position 752,268,572 of record NC_064629.1, on the reverse strand, counting down.
CATGTGGGTACAGAAGTGGCACTGTAAAAGTTTCTTTCCTCGATTTCTGGAAAAGTTTGCGTTTGCGGACACCATACCTGATTATGAAAAATGCTCTATTTACTATTATCTATCGATCCGTCCAATTTTGAGTCGATTGCTCGTCATAACCTTTAGGGGTGATTTTCTCAAAATTGCGGGGTTGTTGACCCAAAATATCTTAGATTCCTTCGTTTTAGGTTGTATTCAAGCGACCTGCCAAATTTGAGCCGAATCGGTTGGCCGTGTCTGAGGCCTTCCCCTTGTTAGATACACAGCGTGGTGAGAAAGAGTCTGATAAGCTTGTAAGTGTGTTGCAGGGTAGGTTGTGCTAAGGAACAACTGTTAAGAAAAAAATTCGATACGCTGCACCGTTTCCGAGTTAATTACTCGTAGCATTGAAGTTAGACACTCAGGCCGCCGCGCGCGCAAATTCAAGCGGCCCGCCGGGGACGGTGTCGCCTAACGTGTGCTGCGTTTGGTTTCCTAAAACCGAACAAGAGAGCGATACTGAAGTTGGACATTAAGGTTCTAACCCATCAAAGGCTGAGCAGTCTCGTTCATTATCATCTACGCTATGAATTTGCGTTCAACGGCCTAATTGGCTGACTTCAATTCTAATTAATTCGGAAACGGCGCAACGTATAGATTTTTTTTCTTAACAGGTATTTCTTGTACAATTTACCTAACAACGGCCTTACAAGCTTTTCAGACTGTTTCCGACCACGCTCTATTAGACTGTCTATAAGCGTTCGGTTCACAAAATAACTCCTGGATATCTGGCACCCCATTGTCCACTTGATGGCATTACGTTACATTACAGTGACCGTATGGCGTGGATACCGCTGAGAGGGGTCTCTGGAATGCACAGTGCCAACCTGAATTGCAAAGTAACCTAAACATCAATTTTAAGAGATTCTGTAAAGAACTATTCAGTGAAGTAGAAGAAAACTTCTTTAATTCAGTCTTCAACTCCGCCACATAACCTACTAGATATTTAATATAGTCTGGCAGCGTAATGAATACATACCTACCCATGTATCTAACTCCTTTCTCTACTAATGTCAACTCCTTTGAAGTATTTGTTGAGGTGGTTTTTAGTCCTAGTATAACATTCACGGTTTTCGTTACTCTTTGAGAAAACAGGACTATTTGTAACGACAAAGGACACTGATGAATGTGTGTGTACTTGTGAAGCCGCTACAAAATACCAATTGTTTTCAAGGGTTTTCTACGGGTTGTTCTAGGATTAACAGCAGATAAAATGTTATAAATCGCTTGTTCCTTCTGAAAATAATATCCTTATGAGTTGGGTTTCCACAAAACATGATTCTGTACCTCATTAATGAATGAAAATGTGCAGAATAAATTAGTTACTTCATTTTTAAATCACTTGTTGAAGTAATCATTCATACTGTAAATGTACCTGAACTAAGGCGTTTCATTGACTTTAGGGTGTGCGTTTTCCAATTAAGGCTGTGATCTATCTGTAATTCCACAACTTTACAAATGTCTACATGTTTTATTAGTTGGTTTGAGTAGACTCTTTAAACCATGTGGCCACCAGTTCGCGTCTATTAACATCGCCTGATTTATTAGTGCGATATTCATTCAGAATTGTGACTTCAAAAAAATCTCGAAGTCTTTGCGACGGCGTATGTTGATAAAGTATTGCAGTATTTGAGTGTTTTTCTGGAATCTTCGTTACTGTATGCGAGAAATCAGAAGTGATGCAGCTTTCGCTGCGAAAGCGTTTTACCAAGAGAACAATTATTTTTCCCGTGCCTTTCACGACGACTGTTACCCAAAAATAAATTTTGCTTACGAAACAGACGTAGTAGTGATTAAACAGTACATATTCGCATGCTGTCTCTACCCCTACTTCTCTCCATACGGGCACGGACTCTGAATACGAAAGAAAATAACGGTAGACTTAACTGTGCTTAATAACCCCTTCCGTCTGAAACGGAAAGGGCTTTGTCGGGACTTCTTTTATGCTGTCCCCACCCCATCTCCTTCCACGCCTTTCGTAATACTTGAGACGGTTTAGCATACACAAGTAGGAAAACCAATTCATCACTGTCTAAGCGAATAAAAGGGATCCATCCCTAATTATTTTGCGTGACACTGGCGTCTAAATGCTCGGTCTCGCGCTCTTGGGCCGAAGTGATCTCAGTCAGTTAGTCGCACGAAAATTTCATTTACGTTCACTTTAATTTTACTTGGACGCCTTCTGGGGAGGAAATATGTTCCCTTCATGTATAGCTTGCTGCTGTGATTTCGGGGAATGAAAGAATCTAGCTGTCCGTAATCACCTGTACTCCGTACGGTGTTTGGCGTAGGGTACGTACTGCACAAGATTCGTGTCCTCCCTGCCGTATAATATTCACAAATGGTACACAGGAAGAAATCCTCTCAGTGTAAGCCTGAATTTATCTGTTATTACCGTTGTGGTAATTGCGTGATATATATGTTGGAACTCGGAATTTTGTGTGGAAGGTTCTCCAGCATACACAGCGCCACCCACTGCAATTTGTTGAGCATTTCTGACTCTCACAAAAAGAACCCAGTACGAAGTGTGGAACGTTTTTTTCACCTTCTCTCTCTCTCTGACGTGGAGACTAATTAGTCTAATCCAAATCTAATTTGTCTGACGTCTAATTCCTTGTCTCTGCACGACAATGGTGTTCAAAATGGTTCAAATGGCTCTGAGCACTATGGGACTTAACATCTACGGTCATCAGTCCCCTAGAACTTAGAACTACTTAAACCTAACTAACCTAAGGACAGCACACAACATCCAGTCATCACGAGGCAGAGAAAATCCCTGACCCCGCCGGGAATCGAACCCGGGAACCCGTGCGTGGGAAGCGAGAACGCTACCGCACGACCACGAGATGCGGACACAATGGTGTTACAGCATTAAATTCGAGCGTGCACAGGAAGTACTGTAATACATACATACATGGAGAAACAGTCACAAGTGAAGTTTTGGTTGATATTCAGGTCCTCCAGGCCTTCGACTCCTATGATAACACAAAATACTTCATTCCGCTGTAAAGCGTCCAGCCATCTTATTAGATACAGTTTTACGGCCCAGGAGTTGGCTGGAAGGTTCTCAACCGAAATATCAGCAAAGGAGACTATTTGCCCTCCCTGAACTTTCTGTTCTAATTATTTTCAGAGTAAACCTTTTCTTCAGATAAACGTGTGATTTCTTTTGTTTCTTATCTACTTCTTCTGTAGAACTATTGCCTCGTATTCTGTGTATTTACTCTTAATATACGCTCAAAGTCACCCGGATGTAACTGCAGATTTGTATTTTCTCGAAACATAATAAGTCAGCATAGTCTTTTTTTACCTCGTTTCTGAAAGGCGACGTATAAAAGTTACCTTCCCATGGCTATTTATCATCGTTCGTTATTCAAACTTACTCTAGTTTCTGGGTAGAACGAATTTATACTGCGACTGTTTACGAAAATTTTGTGTGTTTTCAAAAAATGGTTCAAATGGCTCTGAGCACTATGGGACTTAACATATGTGGTCATCAGTCCCCTAGAACGTAGGACTACTTAAACCTAACTAACCTAAGGACATCACACACATCCATGCCTGAGGCAGGATTCGAACCAGCGACCGTAGCAGTCGCGCGGTTCCGGACTGCGCGCCTAGAACCGCTAGACCACCGCGGCCGACTTGTGTGTTTTAACAGCTGGTATAATTTCCATACGGAAGTGTAATAAATATTCCTATAATATTATAATCGTTATAGATTGCCTGCTTTAGTTGTTAAAAATTTAAAGAGCAATATAAAAGCTTGAAAGTTCCTCGTGCGTTGCGTCAGTTGCTGTTACGGAAACTGCACAATGACGAGCAGCTGCCGCGTTGATATATTGTGCAGTTTCCACAACACCATCCAACACAACACCCGAGAACCTTTCAAGCAGGCATTACGTCGGGGAAGCTGCAAACAACAATATAATTAGCGACTTATTCTATGGTCCCAGCATCTGTTTCAGCATTATTAACGGAAGGTGTTTTATTCTGTTCCACGAGATCTTAATATTCCTTTTAGCTTCACATCTCCATCTGTACTCCACAAGTCACCTTATGGCACGTGGCGGAGGGTACTGTGTGTACCACTTTCACATCTCTATTGACCTGCGTCAGTCGTGAAAGATTCGCTTGAAGAAAAGTTTCTGGTTAGCCTCCGTGTGAGCTGGATTCTCTCTAATCTATGGTCTTTTGGCGAAGCGTACAGGGTTTGCATAGAAATATGGGAACACCGTGAGAAATGTATGCATGGACATAAATACAGATGCTAGCCAAGCGTGCAGGTTGTGCTATTCTATTTGACCACGAACTGTACCTGTGTAATGTCTTCAATACGTTGCAAATGCCAATCGTGGTCAGAACAGTGTTCTGTGGAGTTGTGAGTGCGTTATATCGGAGCTAAGTGAATTCGAGCGTGAGAAAATTGTTGGTGCTCGTATGGTGGGTGCTTCCGTACCCAAGGTAGCCCAAGCGTTTGGTGCTTCAACATATCGAAGATTTTTACCTCTTACAGGGAAAGCGGAAGAATATGAACCGCAAGTCACACCGCGAAGGAAAATGTGTGTTGATTCATTACGACGGACGGTCACTGGAGAGTACTGTGACGAGAAATAAGAGGATGACAGCTGCAAAAGTCACTGTAGGACTCAACATCGCACTGGCGAAGCTTTACAGCACAAAAACACTACAAAGGGAGCTCCAGCAGCAGGGAATTGCAGGGCGAGCTGGAATTCCAAAATGACTCACCAGCGAGGCAAATGCCCGTAACAGAAAAACTTGCCTCCGAAGTCGTAAGGCCTGGACTATGGAGCTTTGGAAGAATTCGTTTGGTCGGATGAATATTGTTTCCAACTGTTTCCAACTTCTGGCCGAGTTTACGTCTCAAGAGCGAAACATGGCGGGGGATCTTCGATGATTTAGGCAGCCATAACTTGGTATTCCATGAACATAATGGGTTCTCTGCAAGGTCGCATTACTGCCAAGGATTATATGACGATTTTGTGTTGACCGGGTCCATCCAATAGTACAGTGTTTGTTCCAAAACGGTGATGCTGAGTTCCACAGCTCGCATCGTCCAGGACTGGTTTTGTGAGCACGAGGATGAACTGTCGCATCTCCCCGAGACGACTGGAAGCTGTTTTGTATGCCAAAGAGTTTCATACAACGTGTTATGTATGGTAATGTGTCGTGTTTGTGGTGTCTCCATATTTGTGTCCGCTCCATGTACGTAGGAGGAAGCAATATATTGGCTGACTCTTCTAGGAAAGTACACTCTTGGATGTTCAACGATAAACCACAATGTGATGTTGAACGCCTCTCTTGCAGCGTCTGTCACTAGAGTTACCTATCGCGCGTACTACATCAGCCTGACCCGGGTCTCGCGGCTGCCAGGGTATTGGTTGGTAATTGACTGGCGTTCATGACGTCATAAGGCAGAAAGTCTGTAAGAGCACCGCCTCGTGACTTGGCCTGTAAGGAGCTCTACTGACAAAAGTGACGTCACTCACCTATTCACCAAATCATTTTAGTAGAGACCGAACCTCAGCTGTTATTACGGAACTTCTAGTCAATACAGATTCGGACTGGAACTTCGGTTATAAAAGTGAAATGTACAAGCCAGATTCGATTGTGATAAACCACAGTTGTGGTGACAGACTGAACCGTAGCGTAGTCTGACTTAAAGATTAGATTGTAAGACGATTCTCTGAAGCCAGTGAATGTAACTACTAATTATTAGTCGAATGACAGAATGATTTATAGCATAACACAGTCTCCGTAAATCTGCATCTTTAGCGGCAATATCAAATGCGGAAAATAGGCTAAATATGGGTAAATGTTATCTAGTGGACACCCTTGCATTTTTTTTTTTTTGCAGTTTATTACGGTATGCGTAAGGAATATGCATCAAAATACTCGTCGGAGACTTATTCATTGTCTAATATACGTTTTCTGATTTGTTTTTGCCGTTTTAGTTTTTATGGCGAAAAGGGAGTTAAATACAGAAACGTCATTTAAATATGAGGCTTACGTAAATATTAGGCTGCGCTACACTTACACCTGTCAACACAATCTTCGTTTGGCATTAACATTCAGTGGCTTCGCCAGCTCACAACCACATTACTACGTTTCAACCTACCCTACATCTCAGGATATGCTACAGATCAGTCTTTCACCACAACCAAGATTTCCTGGAAGGGTTTCCAGTATAACACTCTAGGCCAAATATGTGTTATGCTTAAATTTCCGTCGTTTTATTGTGAAAACAAACAGATATATTCCGACTGCATATGACAATCTCATCTTCCTATTTGTAGTTTTTCAAACTCCAGTTCATTTGTCTGTGGCATTATGATGAATAGGGCTGAATGAGGAACAGATCTAGACAATACTCTTATCTCCAAATTGTAAGACTGTTGTAGATACATGTCACTGATTATAACAGTGTATCTGTTGTATCAGCAGCACTTTTGATGTGTAACCAGACATCTGAAATAAATCACGAAATTTTCAACTCACTAGCCTCAACTAATATGTTTTAATGTAGTACGTATTAAATTGCATATTTTCCGTATTCATGTGAAAGACATTGAAATACTTAGAGGAATGTAGTCACAGCACTTCCATGATTTCTATAGGACAAGTTAACCAAAATATTCAGATCACTTTACAGAGAACTTTCGAAACAATGATTTTACAATTTATTACTGCATCTGGTAGGATCCAAGGACGTGTATAAGATTCACTACTTCTTGGAAAGCTGCTGGCATGATACGTGCATACAATGTTTTTCTTAGCTGAAACTCTTTATCGCACGCAAAGCACTTATTGGAATCCGCCATTATGAAACTAGAGCAGACAGACATCATGAACATTACCAATACGACGCCATGCACAACAGCCCGTCAGCAAACCCAATTCTTTGGCAGCTTCGAGATGCAGTAATGAACATTTAACGAAACACTCTGCTCTCCTTTAGATCTTCTCTCTTTCCTCTATCAATCCTATATGGTACGGATCCCAGACAGACGGACAGTATTTAGGTACTGGCTGAGCGAGGTCAATGAATCTGTCTGGCATCTACCTTACCTTTAATTAGTTTTTTGTGGTCGTTCCATATTAAATCTCACCGTACGCACACTCCTAGATATTTTATGGATGTGACTGGTTCGAGAGATTGTTCTGCGATCATGTAATCATACGAGAACGGGTCTTTCTGCCTGTTTATGCTAAATGCGTTACATTCGTTGATGTTGATGGTCAACTGCCAGTCCCTGCACCACGCGTCCATCCTCTGCAGGTCTTCTTGTATTTCGCTACAATTTTCTACCGGTGGTACTTCTGTGTATACAATACCATTGTAAGCGAAAAGCCTCATGGAACTTACGACGCTATCCATTACGTCATTTATATATATTGTGGAAAGTGACGTCCTAAAACACTCGAAGTTACTTTCGCGTATGAAGATTTAGCTCCGCTGAGAATAACATGCTTTGTTCTGTTTGCTAGAAACTCATCAATCCAACCACACAGCTGGACTGATAATCCGTACGCTCGTATTTTGTTCATTAGACGATAGAGCGAAACTGTATCGGACGCCTTCCGTAAGCCAATGAACACGGCACCAACTTGAGCGCCTATATCTACTGCTTTCTGTGTCTCGAGGACGAACAGAGCGAGTTCGATTTCACACGAATGTCACTTTCTAAACCCATGTTGATTCCTACAGAGGACATGTTCGGACTCCAGAAATGTCATAATACTTGAGTATAAAAGATACTGCAAATGTCTACCGCAGACCGACCTCAGAGATACAGGCTGTAGTTTCGTGCGCCAGTTCGACAACCCTTCTTGAAAACACGAATGACCTGCACTTTTCCCCAATCATTACTAACGCTTCGCTCTTTCAGCGACCTGCGGTGCGCTGAGAAGTGGAGCAAGGTCTTTTTCACGCTCTATGTAGGACCGTATTGGTATCCCGCCACGTCCAGTGGCCTCCCCTCTGTTGAGCGATTTCATGTGCTTTTCTGTCGCACGGACACTTATTTAGACTTCTGTCATTCTGGCGTTTGTGTGACGGTTTAAAGAAGGAATTACAATGTGGTGTTCATCAGTGGAACAGTTTTGGAAAAAGACGTTTAGTATTTCGACCTCCTCTGTGCCATCCCCCGTTTCGATACCGTCATGGTGACACCGTGTCTGGACAGATGGCTTGATCCGTTTACTGACTTAACATAAGACTGAAACTTCTTAGGATTTTCGGTCAAGTCAGTAGATATAATTTTACTTTCGAATTCGTCGAACGCTTCTCACATGGGCAGCTTTGGCTTCACGTTATTCATAATCTCTTTCAAGTCTTCTTCCCTGCAGCTGACCGCGTTTTGCCACCTATATAACTCTAATTCATTGGAACTGTTTCCTGTTATAAATTTTGATTTCTTTCTTTTTTCCGTGTTTTTGACTTATCATACACATACTGTAAAAAATACAAAGAAAAGACTCTTTCACTGTGCCATAACATCTTTCATTTGACTTCTGTCATTTTGCTTCAAAGTTTTGAGTTTTCTACCAGGTATTGAATAATTTTCTTACGGCCATCGACCGTGAGCACTTACCGACCCACACTTTGTTGAATAGAAAAGGTCAAAATGATCTTTCTCAAATAATTTCAGTCCACTCTATAAAAAGATTATAGTTTCACACATGTACAGGGAGCAGACTGAAGATGGCGATAATAATCTTCTAGCTGTGCAATACACATGGATCTAAGAAATTTTCTTCTGCAACTTCAATATCAAAGATAGCCCCCTTGAGCTTTCCTAATACACAGTGCCATATCTAATGACAGATTCAACAACTACAAAATATTATTTTTTACGTGTCAGTAGCATTTGATAATATTTACATCTGAAAAATGCTCCGTTTATTCGCTAGAAATTGAACATGGTTAAAGCTTAAATTGTAGTCTGTATGTAGTCCATGCCATTGGATGCATCAGGTTATTTGTTAAGTTGACTGTATTGACCTTTTTTAATTTTCTGGAAATTTTGATGTTTGGCTCTAAAGTGCTCAATACAGAGTTTGAAGATACTCAGTTTCAATCCATAAATTTGTTACCATATTTCTAGGAAAATGAGGTTTATCACACTGGAACTTGGATTATTTTGCAGCGCCATTACCATCTGTCAACATTTATGAATCGTCTGCAAATAGAATTTACATTAATGGGCAAGTCCTTTACGTAAAACTGAAACAGGCTTGGCGGTACAATAGTGTCTTGAACCACACTTCGTGATATTATACTCCACTAAGGAAAGAGAAGTATTCACTTCCGAGACTTTCACAACAGAACTAATAACACTGGTTAATTAAGATCTTAGGATTGCAAATGTTCCTCACGTTTCAGCGAGAGGTCTCGCTACTTTTCACGTGAATAGTAGGAATTGACTACGGCCACCCGACACTTGTGTAGAAACAACTAAGGAGACATGTACTCTAGGCATTACGTGAAATTATCCAGCGCTGTAGCGCAACGGAAAAATGCTACACCATGAACTGTTGCCTGGGACTCCTCACCGACTGTGGTTTTGCTAGATCGCTATACACTCATGTGATCATGGCGATCTTCGAAATAATTCATCATTGGGTAGCTCTTCTCCGTCCCAAACGAAATTCTTCAGGAAGCCACTGGCCGGCGGTTCGCCTCTGAGATGCAGCAGGTAGTACATACTCAACACGTATCCAACGAACCGTCGGTGGCCCTGCTGACTCACGTACGAGACAATGAAACCTCAGCCAAGTTGCGTCCGCTGGTCCAGTTCGTTATCCACCAACGGTCTCGTTGTAACTGTCGGCAGCTTCCCGGAGTACAAATGAGCCGAATTGAAACACAGCGAAAGAGATCTCTACCTAGATACCACTCACAGATTCACGTTTAATACTGGCATAAAAAGCTCAGACAGGACGACGACTCGGCAGTTGAGATTCGTTGGACGAGTCGAGGTGTGAGAACGAAGCTTCCCGCTTTTTCTTCGGCGTTTTTTCTATGCTCGTAGGGACAAGAGCGACGCGAATTTTTTTCTCATCGCCTTGAAAGCGGCGCGGTCCCCACCTCGGTTAGTTCTTACTTTGCATGCGTTATAAATGATGAGTACGGTGTTCTCTCAGTTGAATGTCTACTGCCTATTCATTTATTAACCCCTTCCCAGCGCTGGCTCTTGCTGATTGAGGGTTCTCCGAGAGACCACTAATCCTTTCCTTATGGACCCTCTGTCTCTCTCTCTCTCTCTCTCCCCCAGCGCCTTTGAAAACAAGCCTTTTATCTTAACCCCTGTATACCTTCGGTCCTTAGTAAAGATCTCGCATAGGACAACACCATTTGCATACTTAACCCTAATCTTTCTCGGGGGCCTCTCTGATCACCGTACCCCGGCAGAGAAATATATTTGCATACTCGGACACACACACGCACGAAGACGCTGCACAAAAAAGTCCGGCCCCTCTTTTTATACGGAGCCGTTAGAGAAAGACCGCTTATGTTCTTACAGCCATCTACCACCGGCAGATTATTTTTTACTCGGGTGCCTGGAATCAAGACAAAAGGAAACAGCGGAACAGTGGGAATGCCTAAGTGCGAAAGAGCGCCGCGAAGGGCCGTCCCGTCTGGGTGGGGATGTTATCTTCCGTGTATGTTTACGGGCGCGCGTACAAAGGGAGGGAGAGACAGCGCAGCTTCCCACAACTCCCGAACCGGTCTGCCGCCGACCACTTGCCGTCATTTCCATTCAGCACAGGCGGTTGCTACTAGATCCTTTCTCATTCCCTGTCCTAATTCTTGGCATGATGATATTTCTTGCAAGCAGAATACGTATGCTATTGAATTCTGGAAACTTTGGCATCTACACAAATCTCTCGTCCCTGGATAGACAGTCCACAATTTTTATTTTTCTTAACCACATCTGTTTTACATGCGGTTCCACATCCACACAGCTTTTAGAACGTCTTAGGTGGTAAAAGGCTAGTTTATCAAAAAGGGACGTAATTATCCCCAAAACGTGTTCGCTTTGTCAGACCGCTATCCCCCCCCCCCCAATTTTGTAAATTGCATTAATTTCGTATTAAAATACCACTAGTATCGCGTTATTTACAACTGTCATCATCATCATGGCGTTTGAAACCCAGTGATAGACCTTTCCATACATTATTCTCTTCAGCTATACGCATTTATGTTGCTCCTGCATGTTTCCTTAATATCATTTACACGCTTTCTATTCGGTAGTCGTCTCCGTCGTTTTTATCTCTTGGAATCGAGCGAAGAACTTCTTTGGTCCACCTACAATCTGTTCACTTGCTTACATCTCGCACCCATCACATTTCTGTTTTATTACAGTCACAAGTGCGTCTTCCATTCCAGTGAGTACGCTGATCCATTTGTTTGCTTTCCAGATTCTCTTATGCATCTCTCGATTGATCGCTGAACATCCTACATCTACGTGTATACCTTTTTGCGTAGAGAGTCAGTATCTCACTCCCATAAATTAAAACTGCTAATGTAACTGATTGTAAACTTTATGTTTAGACAGTACAGAAGCTTAGTTTGAGACCAGATTAAGTTTAAGTGCTGCAGGCCACATTTAATTTCATATTTATTTCTTTTACTTTCCATTTAGTTGTCGTTTCCAGATGCCCCTAAATACAAAATTATAAAAAAATCTTGTCAACTATTTCCATTACTTCATTGTGAATCTGTACTTCTTTCTTTCAGATTTGTTCATCATACTTTATTTTAATCGTATTATAATTTATTTTCAGACCTGATTCCAACCTTGCTGTCTTAGGTTCTTCCATTCGTTATTGAAGTTTATATTCACTAGATACAAACAGTACGGTGTTATGGACAAAATGAATGTGCTTCGGATATGTTCCCTTAACACGCGTTCCTACAGGTGTCTTCCCAAATTAAGGGTCAAATAACTGAGTTTAAAGATCAAATAACGTCCTCCAGGACCGCCGAAAATAGGTCCCGTGATACAGACTACTGGTGACATATCACCTTCTTTCCAGATGCCTCTTTCAGTTCTGAATTTCGCTCTCTCCAAATGAAGTCCAGTGGAGATTGTAGCATTTATGTATATATTCTTCAACATACTAACATAGGCTGAATCAATGCCTTCGTTATGTACTCGTAGTACGTATCTTCTTAAACCTGAGTCAAAAGAGTTCTCCAGATCTGCGACTCCCTGCGAACGTGGTAAGTGCTTTGTATCTCAACTGCATGCAAGTGTGACTGCTTAAGCCAGTACACGGCCGAGCCCTCCGTAGTGTCCCCTCAGGAAGAAAAAATTGCTGGAGAGCAAAAAAGCGCTTTGTCTTGCAAGTCACAGGTGTCCGAGTAGTGTCAAAAGCTGGCAAAACAACAACAAAAAACTGCCATCTCAATGACCGCAGAGCGCATTGAATGAATACAGCCCAGGTGGGGGCAGTTTTTTGAGTGCTTGTTCATTGGTCGACTGGAAATACGCGCGAGCAATAAACAGCCGTGGCAGTCAGCGCTTAGCTACAGAATCGTCCAGATCACACCAAGCTTCATCCCTCTTGCGAGCCTGCTGCATAAGCATTGTCCCAGTTCGGAATTGTTAGTACGCAAATAGTGCGAGTTATGTCTGCCTGTTGTTCGTCATGTGGGGACAGTGAGTGCCAATGTAGTGATTTACAGAAAACGTATGTGAATAGTCTTTAGCCGTGTCGACTGCGTATGACCGGATCACACTTCTGTGCGGAGACAGACATATCGCTTCAACGTGAGTGATAATGAACTGCTGAATGGGCAGTTCGAAAATAGAAGTAAAGCAACATTACTTGACGAGCAGGAAAATGCGATAGCCATCGAGACAGTTGGTGTGCATTGGTGAGCTATTACAAAATGAGAACAGCAGGCTGCCAACTGCAGCAAATTCAAATGTCAAGCAAGTTACTGTGTACCGCACAAAAAGCTGTAAACGACAGAAAGGACTGCCGTGTGTCCCTGGCGTGCGTTCCAAGAGGTATTGTTCAACAGATGCAAGGCATCACACCGACAGAGATCATATCTACTACACACGATTGCATCCCGAGAATAGTGACAGTGGTGAAAACAGTTGACGAAAGTCTGCGGTTCAGTGATCCGTCGACGACGAGGTCGTTAGAAGTGCTTCGTGGTCCAAAAGTGCAACGGTCAATCTGGAGTGTTGATCCCGTTATTGTCTGCTATAAAGTGAAAGGTTTCAGCCAAACCGTACATCGTTTGTCTGGTGCGTAAGTGAATATATGATGCGATTCTCAAGGCAGTGTAGCAGTTATTACGTCGCATGTGAGCATTGTTAAACCAGTATGTACCTTGTCTGTCCAAAAAGTTTCGAGACAGGATTAATAAAAAAATAGAGAAAAGTTAATATGGTGACTTTAATGCTTCAGGTGTGCTACATAGTCTGTCCCCACTTGCATAAAACGCACAGAACGTTCATACAACCATGTGAAACGTTCATAAAAGTCCTTCTTTGGGATGTTGTTCAACTAGCGCATGACATTGGCTTGAATATCAGTTATGCTGTCAAAGCGTTGACCCTGCATGTGAATTTCTGCACTTCGTCGTTTTGTGGTAGGTTCGTATTGATAACACCGAGTCTCACCAACTGTGATGATGTTTTACATAAAAGACTTGTTCGCGTGTTATATTTCAATCAAGTCGCGGCAGGCGTCCACGCGTCGACGTTTTTGTACGGGAGTCACGGTGTGCGGAACAAAATTTGTTTACGCTTTTCTCTTCTTCAAAACATTCTCAAGAAAGGCTTGAACACTAGGTTTAAATATAGTACTCCATTACGATTTGTGATGCAACAACGCTGCCGCATGTTCGCTGCTTAACACTACTTGTTCACAATCGACTGGTCGAATGCATATCTGTTGTTTATTGGCGGACGGTTACTTAGAGTGCCCACGTGTTATTTCTCTGCTGTGAAACACTCAAAATTTAAAAAAAAATATATGTATGGGCGTCAGATAGTAACAGCAACAGCAGAAAGTAGTTACACGCCGGTATAGTAGAACAGGGCTTTTAATCTTGCTCCACTCGTTTACGAGTTCGGTGTGCGTCATCTCACTCTGCCACATTACCATGTAACTTGTAGTGGATATCGTTAAGGCCGACCGCTGTGGTCGAGCGGTTCTAGTCGCTTCAGTCTGAAACCACGCGGCTGCTACGGTCACGGGTTCGAATCCTGCCTCGGGCATGGATGTGTGTGATGTGCTTAGGTTAGTTAGGCTTAAGTAGTTCTAAGTCTATGGGACTGATGACCTCAGGTGTTAAGTCACATAGTGCTTAGAGCCATTTGGACCATTTTGATAACGTTAAAAACAATGGACTGGAACATTCTTGAAGTACGTCGCTTTCACAATAATGAAAATTCAGTATGTTATTTAAACAACATAAAAAGTAGGTAATGTCTGGTATCTCGAAAGCCTAATATTAAAGGGTCATAAAATGCGATTCTACATAAAGTGAGCAGCTCTTCCAGAAGCTTAACGCATACATCCTCATATTACTGTGCGGTACGCGCTTTGTAATTTTAATTCGTTGTATCCATTGTTCCTACAGGCACACAGGACAACGAAGACTCCAGAGTGCCCCCCGATGTGCTACCGCAGACATGCAGATATGAATATGATCCATCACCTACGCAGCTAACCAGCGCAGTTTCCTGAACAAAGACAACAAGAATATTAAGTTGTAACATCCTGTTGGGCTATTAGACACGGGGTACAGGCGGGGAAATCGGCCCTATCCTCTTCTCAGGAACAAACCACAGCAATTTAACATTTGTACTAGTCGACTACCACCAATGGTTAAATATTTAAAGAAATTCATGGCACACAGATGTATGAGTATTTACTTTACTACGACCAGATTCGGTCATTGCCTATCATTGTACTGTAAAAGCCTCGTACAAAATTGCGTTTTCTGTCTCTGAAACTATTGTGATGCTCAGTTGATGTATGGCACCTTCGAAGGATGATAATGGCTAATGACCGAAACTGGTAGTAATAACATAAATGCTCACACACTGACGTCTCATGAGTTTTATAAAAATAAATAAAAATAAAAAATCTAGATATGGATGTGCAGGCGGAAAACTGGCCATCAGTCCGACAATATGCTAACCACTGTGCCACTTTGCTGACAAGGGGACGTCACCTGCTCGTCGAAATTTATGATACATGCAGGTCTTGCGCAGAAACGAGTGACAGAAGTGCGAAATACAGATGTCCAAGTATTTAGAAAAAAATAGTATTCCTGCTGCAAGTCAGGCGAGAAATGAGCCATTTAATTTAGCGTAGCTTCTATCAGCTGTTTGTGCAGTGGAATGAGTACAGAACGATAATTCGAGGGTCGCTGCATCGAGTCCCTATGAGGAAACTTTTTTAATTATCAGTTTTAAAATTACTTAGCGTGCCAATAATCTGAGATAATGCTCAATATATTGTATTTATAAAGGAAAGGCAAAGGAAAATTTCGAGGAAGGGATTGTACTGCTTACACGAGAACTCCGTGTATATAATTACATACTTTTACTATTTTACAGTTGATGATTTAAATGTGCTTGGGTAATATTCCTCGAAAAAACAAGGGAAGCTGTAATTTTCTCGGCTTTCAGCACACGTCATAAACGCTGCATTTTTAAGCCGCGCCACCCAAAACCGAGGAAAGAGATTCGGCGTTTCCCGTTCTCCATTTTTATCGACGCGCGCGCACCCACTGGAACAATTGCCTCACACCTACGTACACACTGCTCCATTCTGCACAGTTTTGCCCTGGTGTGCAACAGTCTGCCCAGTGCGTTTCCGAGAGGCGCTGCGCGGCGCGGCGCGGCTTTACAGTTACATGGTTGTTTTAAAGTTTCAAATAAAAAACTTGGTTTACATTCGTAAAAGGTTCTCTTTCATCGCAGAGCTTGACTGTAAACTACGTGTAACGAATAATTTTTCCAAATGCTGGTGAGGTTAGCTTGTGATGTACAATGGAATGTATTTTGATGCACTCTTCTGGGAATGTGATTTGTTTGTCTGTCTCGGCAGGGTAAGGTCAGTTATGCAACTTTCTGATGAAATTATTTCGTTGACGATAAAAATAGACATTGCAGGGTTGTACTAGCGGATTGCATTTGGTTGGAATCCCTTTAATACTGCACGATGGAAATCATTCTTCACCTCGTCGTATAATTGTGGATTTGTGTGTCCTCCTCACCAGCCAGTTACCAGAAAATTATGAGAAGAAATTCGTTCTTTTGCACATAGTGTTTCATCACATAAATACAATACACAGAGCATTATCTCAGTTTATTTTCAGTGTAAGTAACGTAAAAATTGAATACAGAAAAGAAACGAAGTTTCCGCATAGGGACTTGATTCCACAACCCTCGGGTTAACGTACTCTCTATGTTGCACCAACCGCTGTCTGACAACAACGCTAACATAATAAGCTAATGCCTCGCCCGACCCGCGCCAAAAATATTATTTTTTTTGAACACTTGGTCATCTGGAGGTCCCGCTTCTGGCCAAGACCGGGATCTCCATAAATTTGGACGAAATCGGTTACGACGAGTAAACGTGATTCCCTTGTGAATAGGAACGTTGATCTGTATTCTACACTACTGGCCATTATAATTGCTGTACCAAGAAGAAATGCAGATGATAAACGGGTATTCATTGGACGAATATATTATGCTAGGACTGACATGTGATTACATTTTCACGCAATTTGGGTGCATAGATCCTGAGAAATCAGTACCCAGAACAACCACCTCTGGCCGTAATAACGGCCTTGATACGCCTGGGCATTGAGTCAAACAGAGTTTGGAGGGCGTGTACAGTACAGCTGCCCATGCAGCTTCAAGACGATGCTACAGTTCACCAAGAGTAGTGACTGGCGTATTGTGACGAGCCAGTTGCTCGGCTACCATTGACCAGACGTTTTCGATTGGTGAGAGATCTGGAGAATGTGCAGGCCAGTCAGCATTCGAACATTTTCTGTATCCAGAAAGGCCCGTACAGGACCTGCAACATGCGGTCGTGCATTATCTTGCTAAAATGTAGGGTTTCGCAGGGATCGAATGAAGAGTAGAGCCACGGATCGTAACACATCTGAAATGTAACGCCCACTGTTCAAAGTGCCGTCAATGCGAACAAGAGGTGACCGAAACGTGTAACCAATGGCATCCCATACCATGACGCCGGGTGATACGCCAGTATGGCGATGACGAATACACGCTTCCAATGTGCGTTCACCGCGATATCGCCAAACACGGATGCGACCATCATGATGCTGTAAACAGAACCTGGATTCATCCGAAAAAATGACGTTTTTCCATTCGTGCACCCAGGTTCGTCGTTGAGTACACCATCACAGGCGCTCCTGTCTGTGATGCAGGGTCAAGGGTAACCGCAGCCATGGTCTCCGAGCTGATAGTCCATGCTGCTGCAAACGTCGTCGAACTGTTCGTGCAGAAGGTTGTTGTCTTGCAAAAGTCCCCATCTGTTGACTCAGGGATCGAGACGTGGCTGCACGATCCGTTACAGCCATGCGGATAAGATGCCTGTCATCTCGACTGCTAGTGATACGAGGCCGTTGGGATCCAGCACGGCGTTCCGTATGACCCTCCTGAACCCACCGATTCCATATTCTGCTAACAGTCATTGGATCTCGACCAACGCGAGCAGCAATGTCGCGATACGATAAACCGCAATCGCGATAGGCTACAATACGACCTTTATCAAAGTCGGAAACGTGATGGTAGCATTTCTCCCCCTGACACGAGGCATCACAACAACGTGTCACCAGGCAACGCCGGTCGACGGCTGTTTGTGTATGAGAAATCGGTTGGAAACTTTCCTCATGTCAGCACGTTGTAGGTGTCGCCACCGGCGGCAACCTTGTGTGAATGCGCTGAAAAGCTAATCGTTTGCATATCAGAGCATCTTCTTCCTGTCGGTTAAATTTCGCGTCTGTAGCACGTCATCTTCGTGGTGTAGCAATTTTAATGGCCAGTAGTGCATTTTACAGATGTTGCTAATTAGATGAAATTTCGGGAATGCAAACAGACGGTACTTGTTTATGCGCTGATATCAAAGCCCCTTCACGACGATACTATAGTTCTTTTTTCGGTAGACAGTGAGAAAGTACATGCATGATGGACGTCGAAAGTACGTGTCGAAGATGTTGCAGCGCCCGACAGTGGTGTTAGCGAATCTGCACCATTCACGAAACTATCTGTCCGACAGCCAACACTCGGAAGAAATGTCTTAGGCCTACTGGCTAGAAGCGGGTCCCATCTTTTCAAGTCCGTCACCAATCATTAGTGATCATGATGCTATTCGAGGGACGATGCTCACCAAAGTGAAAAAATCGTCAAAACAGCTGGAAGAGTATGTGTGTCTGGTCGAAGTGATTGTGTTGCTAAGAGCCTATTTAAAAGACGAACTGAGATCATTTTGTTCGAATACGAGAAACGCAGATTTACCATCCACCTAAATTGCTTTCTAGCTAAACGCGTCCCACTTTGGGTTAATGGTACTATCTGGAGAATGGACTTTGGACTCTCGTTACAAAGAGAATAGAAGTAACTTATACAGGAAAGTTAATGGTAACTCTGCCATCTTTAAGAGGACTTTGCATCATGCATGTAATAATTTTCAGATCCTGGTGAAAACATACCAAAATATCCTAGGAAGTAGTGGTCACATGTAACATTAATGTTAATGATTCGGATCCAGCCTTTCCACCGAGCGAGGTGCCGTAGTGGTAAGACTCTGTACTCGAATTCGGAGGGCTGGTGCTTCAATTTCCCCTCTCACCATTTAGTCTTCCTGGGGTTTCCCTGAATCGATTGGGGAAAATTCTGGAATGATTCCTTTGGAAAGGTCAAGGCCGATTTCTTTTCCCATCTTTCCCCAGTACGAGCCTGTGCTCTGTCTCTATTGACCTCCTCGTCGGCGAGATGTTAAGCCTTAAATTCTTCGCTCCTTTCTTTTCAAACCTTTCATCGAATCACAAGTGGATCTGTTTGGTGTTAAAGTGAAGACAGAGCATTTACAAATGTATTCTCACTAGAGAAGACAGCCACACAAATGTTCGACAGCAGAACACTCACTCAGATGAGAGATATTCTATAGGCTCTCATCCAGTATTGAAAAACGAGTAAAACTATTCAAAGCGAACAAGTCACTACGCCTTGACGGATTTTATTTTAGATTTTGCATCGAATACGCTGCGGGATTTTGCCCTTTTCCTAGCTCATATTTATCGAGGAAATCTTGCTCAGAGAATAGTCCCACGTGACCGGAAAAAGCGCACATCACCCCTTCTTTCGAAAAGGGTAACACGACGAATGCATTGAGTTACAGACATCCGTCCGCTGTATGGGCCTAGAAAGAGGAAAAGAAGCTGCTCTGAAAGAATCAGCACGACTTCGGGATATAACAGCCTTGTGTAACACAGGTCACACTAATTATCTTGCAGCCGGCCGTTGTGGCCGTGCGGTTCTAGGCGCTGCAGTCTGGAGCAGCGACCGCTTCGGTCGCAGGTTTGAATCCTGCCTCGGGCATGGATGTGTGTGACGTCTTAGGTTAGTTAGGTTTAATTAGTTCTAAGTTCTAGGCGACTGATGACCTCAGAAGTTAAGTCGCATAGTTCTCAGAGCCATTTGAACCATTTAATTATCTTGCAAATAGTGGATGCAGTTGAATAGGCAGATTTTACGAGTATATTCCTGTTTCTTCAAAACTGTACTAACACCGTACCACACTGCCGACTTGTAAACTAGATACAATCAGACCAAGTATTTCACAGTCTTATGACTGGCACATCACATCGGACAGGAAATGTTCAACAGAAAAAAGTAAGATCGTATAATCCACAAGGAAGCGTAATAAGACCAACAATATTCTCAATATACGTAAACGGTTTATCAGATAAGCTTGTTCACTTGCAGTGATTTTTTCTACAGGAAAATATCATCTTCCGTTGATCATAAGGAAATCCAGAACGACTTGGCTGTAATTTACGCTCGGTGCAATTAATGGAATCTCTCTTTAAGTATAAATGAAAGAATATGTCCATAACAAAAATAATGTGACAATATCCTATTACAAGATTAATAGTGAATCTCTGGAAACCGTTACAGCATTTACTCGCAGATATTTAGAGGTAATGCTAAGGAACGATATTAAATGGGGCGATCACGTAAAATGAGTAGTCGAAAGGCGAATGGAAGACTTGGATTCGTTGAAAGTCACGTACAAGACGCTTTTGCGACCAGTTCTAAATTTCTGCTCCGGAGTTTGGAGTCAGTGTTAAGAAGTCATGAGAAGAGACATCCACCGAATTCAGACACACGCTGTTTGGACTGTAACAGTCACGAGACCCTGTTGAGCAAAATTTAGAGAATCGGCATTCGAACAGGAAGACTGTGCGACAATATTGTAGCCCACCATTACCTACCGCGTGTAAAAGACCACGAGAGTAAGATAAGAGAGATTAGGGTGCATACGTCGACAAATAGACAGTCATTTACCGTCACTCATTACACGAATCGGACGGAATATCACTGAAATCGGTACGAAGCATCGCCCGACACGAACTGTTTAGTGGCGTGCGGAGCACAAGCAGTTGTAAAAAACCACAATGCAGGGAAACAAACGACAAGTATATACTGGATTTACTGTCTTTAACCTTGGAATCTGTCTTATTGTACAAGGAACGTGGAAAGTGTGGACGAGGGAAACTCGACGTATACTATTTCAGAAATTCCAGGAAAGGACAGTGACGTTGCAGTCACCCACTAGAGGAAAGCGATAACTTACGTAGAAACATAGTGGTGTTTCATGCTCGTCTGAGATAAATGCCTTAGAGCCAACACTGAGTCTGGCCGGCAAACATTGGTATAAATTTAGTGCGTCGTCCACCGCTTCCCCGATGTTACCACGAGCTGTTATGGTGTGGCTTGTGGGCTAGGTCGTGAGCGTATTTTATGGGTTCAGGTGTGAGGCTTTGAAAGGGGCCAAAAGATTAAAGAACGCTGGTAGCGCGAGGGGATGGGACGCAGGGCGCGGCTTTTGTAAGCGCCGGTATCCGAACGCCAGGTGCGTGTCCCTCTCTGCGCAGCCTGTACCCATCACAGGGCCGCCAAGTCCGTGCTCCATTGTTTACAACAATGTTTGCATTTCTTCTATTTTAATCACCTCCACATCCGTACCAGAAGAGCTAAAGGGTGGAACAAGAATTAGACAAATTCGTGAACGAAAATTTACGCACAAGTAATGTAGCTTGTATCACGCTTTTGCGACTGCAGTAAAAGTGTTATTCAGACTAAACGCTTTTCGCTTTATTTCAAAGCATCCACAACGGCCACCATGGGTACGTTACAAAATTAAATAAGAAAATCCAGAAAACAATAAACATAAAACAAGCTAAGAGAGTAAAACAAGACAACACATATCCATGGACTCAAAACACTCACCACAGACACACATACTAACAACACCACTACTTCACAACAAGGACACATCACTAAAGCTCAACAACCAAGCTAGCACATATTCACATATGGAAACAAGCTGACACATAGAATTGGTATTATCTTTAAGAAACAAGGAATAAATATAACTTGCCAAAGTTATAACTGAATATCGAAAGGTTTAAAGAAGGAGGATGACACTGACGTATCTTGTGTTTAGGAACAAGAGAAATTCGACGTATATTATTTCAGAAATTTCAGGAAAGGACAGTGACGTTGCAGTCACCCACTGGAAAAAAGCGATTATATTTACCAACGCCAGTAAAATAGCTGTGATGTTCTATACTTAGGACACACCAGAAACCATTTTAAACAGGAAGTAAAGAATATAAAATGGCATGGAAATATGGCACCAGCCATTCAGGAATTGCAGAACACCCCCGACAGGGAAACCTTCCCCCAACCACTACAGAAACAGATATGAAAGCAAACAAACTCAGCAATGATCAACATCTAAGACGACAAGAAAACATTCAAATTCAAAACGCAGTCACAGAAAAGAAACAGATAATAAACGACCAAACAAACATCAGAAACCAAACGTTATTTAAACTATAAAACATTTAGTAGATACCGTAAATAACAATCCCTCTAGACAACACAAGAACAGTGTCATATAAAACAGCCGGCATACCCAGCCAGGATCACTGTTTCGGCACCACAGTAGAGAAGCTTTAACAAAGTAATAATTTGTGTACAAAGAAATTAGAACACATGTCTCCCCTGCACACACACACACACACACACACACACACAAACAAACAAACAAACAGGGCGTGCTGGAAAGTAATGCCTCCGAATTTGTAAAAACTCTTAAAACTTTTTAAATAACACAAACGGTATTAACATTTCTACAGCTTTTTATTATTGGTGTCTACGTACTCGAAGTCTTTTGCCGCTAGAGTGCTCCAAATTGTAGCGTGTAACATGGCGGCGTGTTGTAACTAAGTCGCTACGTGAGAAACAACGTGCTGTAATCGAGTTTCAAACTCGAAGAATTCGTTCACACATGGAATACCTCTCCTTCCGCGTGACAATTCCAGATCACACACACGAGCGCGGCGATATCTGCAACAATCCGACACTTTGGATTCACTGCCATCGATCACCTTCCATGCAGTCCCGACTTGAACACTTCCGATTTTCGTCTTTTGCAAATACGTAGAGAACACTTTCGAAGACTTCACTTTGATAATGATGAGGCGGTGCAAGCAGTGGTGAGGTTGTGGCTCCGTCAAAAAAGTCAAACGTGCTATAAAGGTGCTAGCAACAAACTGGTCTCTCGTTTTATATATATATATATGCAGTCACACATACTAGTCGGAAATTAATGAAAGCACACACAGACGAGCAGCAGAGACTTCCACAACCACAGAAAACAAAACATAAGACAATCGCATCTTGCAACATGAAAGCCGGCCGCTGTGGTCGAGTGGTTCTAGGCGCTTCAGTCCGGAACCGCGCTGCTGCTACGGTCGCAGGTTCGAATCCTGCCTCGGGAATGGATGTGTGTGACGTCCTTAGGTTGGTTAGGTTTAAGTAGTTCTAAGTCTAGGGGACTGATGACCTCAGATGTTAAGTCCCATACTGCTTAGAGCCATTTGAACGATTTTGAGCAACATGAAAACAAACTGTACGAGGGCGTAAGTTGTAACTGCACAATATGACGACGTAAATATATATAGTGTCAGTGAAGACTGTGTTCTAAAAATCGAGCGCCTATATGTGGAAGAACATTAGGAATGAAGTAGGAAACAAAAATCTTGAGTAATAATTGTAATTTAATACTGTTTAATAGTAGTAATGTAAATCATGAGACCTATTTAAGATCTTGACAAACAAGTCTGTAGGAAATATCCAACTATTACAGTGACGATTGACGATGCTCTAAAATAAAGCGAAACAACTATGGTCTAAATATGACTTTTATTATAGTCGCCAAAGATGGTCTATAAACAATATTACTTGTATAAGTACGAATACGAAGAAACAAACCCTTAAAAACATTAACATAACTGGGTGTATTCTATCAAGTTTTGAAAAGACTGTAACCGTTACACTTCAGAAGAAAGAAAGAGCGGGTGGTTGTGAAGATCACTGTACAATCAGTCTATAGGCACATGCATAAAAATAATCGATCGGGTACTTCATCGAAGAGTATCACGGAGAATTGGAATTAGATTAGGTGAGGATCTGGACAATAAATAGTTTGGACAAGAAGAGAATAGAAGCTTTCGAAATGTGGTGCTACAGAAGAATGTTGAAGATTAGGTGGGTATATCAAGTAACTAATGAGGAGGTATTGAATAGGATTGGGGAGAACAGAAGTCTGTGGCCCAACTTGACTAGAAGAAGGGATCGGTTGGTAGGACATGTCCTGAGGCATCTAGGGATCACAAATTTAGCATTGGAGGGCAGCGTGGAGGGTAAAAATCGTAGAGGGAGACCAAGAGATGAATACACTAAGCAGATTCAGAAGGATGGAGGTTGCAGTAGGTACTGGGAGATGAAGGAGCTTGCACAGGATAGATTAGCATGGAGAGCTGCATCAAACCAGTCTCAGGACTGAAGACCACAACAACAACAACAACGAGGATCTGGGGCACTTTAGGAGAAGTATAGGCACCGCGAGCCAAGTTTACGATAAACGAGGAACACATATTTCATCGTAGATTTGGAGTTTGGAGAAGGACTTTTGAAAAATTGAAATGCATTTCCTTTATGCGAAGCAAGTTGGAATAATAACCACAGAGGGCACTGTACAAGAAGACAAAATTAGGGAGTGTGAAAGGCAGAGTTGCTCGTAGACAAATCTGATGCTTAATTTGTATATAAAAGGGACAGTTAGAGCACCAAGAACTATCTCGATCGAGGAGTTGTTTGCTATGGAAAAAAATCAGCATGATATGGTTCCCTGATGAAATAGCAATGGTCGCCGAAAGTTAGCAGGAACTGAGTCGGGTGCTTAATATTGTGAAACGTGTATTTGACGGCTCTAATATCGTCACGTAGAATGCGGAATCAAGTACCAGTCAGGAGAGCAGGACCGTCAATAGAAATTAATACTTCGCACCGAAAGCATTTTTTTAAAACACACAGGAAGCTAAAGCCGGACCTGAACTTCCTGTCTCAGCGGAGACTGCTCCTATTTGTATACACGTACAATGTGCTCCTATTCATATATACGTAGAATATTCTAGCAAATTATTTAATTCCATAAAGAAGTCCCAGAACTTAATAGAAATCAGAAGTGGTAAATAATTTCAGTAGGTGAACATCGAAGCAGTTATCCGCACATCTTCATCCACCGACTATAACCACTACGTGACAACGGACGTCGCAGAACGCGCAGCAATATGCAGATAAAGAAAAAGAAAACTAGAGCAATAGCATGTTCAGTGGACATGCTGTACGTTTAATGCTAAACTTGGGCAAGAAAGTTTTGAAAAGGTGGACGAATTTTGCAGTCTTGCATGTACATTGGTGTGAAAAACTTAAAGGACGAAACAGACATTAACGTAATGTGTCACTGCTAGGTAACATCCATACATATTATAGTATAAAATATGTATGTACGTTTGTTCCAAATCTCCTCCTAAACCATTTTACCGATTTCAACCAAACGTGGTACACATATCACATACTGTCTGGTTCAAAATGGCTCTGAGCACCATGGGACTTAACTGCTAAGGTTATCAGTCCCCTAGAACTTAGAACTACTTAAACCTAACTAACCTAAGGACATCACACACATCCATGCCCGAGGCAGTATTCGAACCTGCGACCGTAGCGATCGCGCGTTTCTGGACTGTAGCGCCTAGAACCGCTCGGCCACCACGGCCGGCCATACTGTCTGGGAAGTATCGCTATGGCGGTAAAAACGACCTACCTCACAAAGGTGTGGGAGTGAGGGTGGAGGTGAAAAAAAAGTGTGGCTCATGACGAGAGAATACGCAGATTTTATTCATCCAGTATTTCAGAATGAGAGGACGTAGACACTTGGAGCAACCTTGACATATAGTTTCAAACCTCTGCGTAACTTTTTCTCGCTAACAGCCCCCAGAAAATGATGAATCGAAATAAGTTTATCGCTTACTACGTTTTCGCTCTTCATATAGTAAAACTGTACATCAGACATGACGTTTTAGTTTGTTACTTCTTTACTACTGTGTTCACGACAAACTTAGCAGACGGTTTCCAGCATATACCACTGAATGTACAAGAATGATTATATCATTATTAGACATACAGTTCAGGAGATATGACGTCGTAAACACTTAGATGCGTGAAAAACTGCCGCATCATGTATGACGTTTAAATTTACTACTTATTTGTTACTAACTCTATTCGCAATACATTTCGCATACAGTATCCACATACGCCACTGGACGTTCCCATAAAATATATCAAAGTGCGATACATTGTTCAGGAGATATGACGTCATAAATATTGAGCTGCGTGAAAACGAAATTGCAGGGAGAAATTCGCTAGAGGCATAGGTGAATTATTTGTGCAAAAATCTGAGTGAAATATGTTAAATATATATGACGTGTGTATGCGGGCAAAGCCACGGGTAAAAGTTCATTCTAAATCCTTGGATGGAATTCAACCACTTGGTACACATACTACTTACTGTCTGGAAAGAAACTCTGTGGACGTAAGAACCAGCAATCTCGTATTGAGATATGGGTAATAACGTGGGGAGAGAGCGGGGTAAGACGGGATGGACAGGCAGAGAGGGGAAGGAGGAGATGGTCACTGATAGGGGGAGGAGGAGATAGACAGAGAAAGACAGACCGAGTGAGGTGGTGGAGTGGTTAGCACACTGGACTCGCTTTCAGGAGGACAACGGGTCAAACCCGCGTCCGGCCATCCTGATTTAGGTTTTTCGTGATTTCCCTAAATCGCTTCAGGCAAATTCGTGATGGTTCCTTTGATAGGGTACGCCCGACTTCCTTCCCCATCCTTCCCTAATCCGACGGGACCGATAACCTCGCTGTTTAGTCAACTCCTCCATATCGATCAACCAACCAGAGAGGAACGGAAGAAAAAGATGGGCAGAGAGAAGGGGGAGGAGGAGATGGATTCATAGGAGACTGAAATAAATACATACCACAGGGAACGCCGGGTGCTCAGCTGTATCGCGATCGTGATGACTGGGTGTTGTGTGCCGTCCTTAGGTTAGTTAGGTTTAAGTAGTTCTAAGTTCTAGGGGACTGATGACCATAGATGTTAAGTCCCATAGTGCTCAGAGCCATTTGAACCATTTTTTGTATCGCGATAAAACTTGGACCAAACATAGAGAGAACTACTATAGTGTAGAACACAAGGTAACCTGAAGTAATACGCAATGATATGAACAAAAATGACACTTAATTCAAAGAAGATATTTATACTGTAGTCACAGGGAGCCACGATGGCCTCCTGGACGCTGCAAAACGCCGAACGTAGATATTATCGTGGAGTGTGATCACCACCGACGGCACTGCATGCTTTACAACGCGCTCCCAAGCTGGCCACAAGGTTGGTACAGAGATCTTGTGGTCGGGGGTTCCATTCCTGCACCAGTGCGGTTGACAGTTCTTGGATGGTCTCTACTGCATGTGGATGTGCTGCGATAGGTGTCCCCAATGCATCCCACTCGTGCTCGATGGGATTTGAGTCGGGGAAATGGGCAGGCCAGGCCATTTGCCGAATATCCCTTCGTTGCAAGAGCTCCTTCACTTGTGCTGTTTGATGCGATCACGCATTGTCATCCATAAAAATGAAGTCAGGGCCGAATGCATCCCGAGAAGAGGCACATGGGGAAGGAGTAGCAGGTCACAGTAACGTTAACCGGTGAAAGTAACATGTTAAAAGATTTGGGGGTCAAGACACCCATGTAACGTTGTGTCTATCGACACTATAGCACGTGGACCCCTAAAACGATCATGGTCGACGATGTTCCTGTGTGCATTACGTATCCTCATACGGCGAGAGGTGGAAACACATGATGCACCCAGGAACATTGTCGAACATGATCGTTTTGGCGGTCCAGGTGTTATGGTGTGGGGAGGCATAATGTTGCATGGGCAGGCTGACCTCCCAATCCCTGACGGTGGTAACTCACCGGTCAACGCTATTGTGACACTGTACTTCTCCAACGGGAGGATATTCGGCGAATGGAGCGGCTTCCCCGACTTAAATACCATCGAGCACCTGTGGGATGTGGTGGAGGGACGTATTGCAGCACGGGAGCACACGGGAGCACCTAGCAGTGCATGCGCTGCCGTCCGTGGCGATCACGCACCCATTAAAAACTATTTTCTGCCTTTGGTAATGACGAGAGGACCACCATGAACCGCGGTGAATTCAGTGTAAATATTCTCTTTGAAGAAAGTGTCATTTTTGTTCATTTCATTGCGTATTCCTTTCATTTACGTTCAGTACTATTCTGTAGCACATCTCTATACAGGGTCCAAGTTTCATCGAGCTATGTTACTTGGTTGTGACATGTCATGTGAGAATTACTTTCGTCCTTAAGTTTTGCACATCATTGTAGAATAGACAAAGAAGGAGAATACAGGGAAGACAGACCAGCAAGGATTGCACAGTGCAAAAAGGGCTTCCTATACAAAGAAGCAACCGGGAACATGAAAAATATAAACCTTGTGGAAGCTATAGTGGCAAAACATTAACAATGGGGACGTCAGAAATGAAACCATTGGAGGCCTTTCAAGTGTTGTGTTATGGAGGAGGAATAAAGAATCGATGGATTGATTGTGCAATTGGTGAAGACATGTTGCAACGAGTCAACGATAAAAATGCCTAACAAAGAACATAATGAACCGAAGAGAGAGATTGGTTTCTCATATTTTACGACATTAGTCATTAGTGAAATTTTTAGTTCAAGGCATAGTGGAAGGCATGAATCGCAGGTGAAGGCCTTTCTATGTGTGTAAAAGATAGATCAGCAATGATGTGGAATGTAGCAGTTGTGCTGAAATGGATAGCTGGCAAATGACAGGATTGGAGGGAGAGCTGCATCAAATCATCACCGAAGCAAAAACACGTCACACGTAAGTACAAGTGACAACTTCGTGATGTTAGTAATGCTTCGTGGATATTCAGAGTGAATCTCAAAGAACTTAGTGTGAGATCTTTACGTGTGAGAATTCTTCACAAGGAATCTTGGTGAGTGACGTGTGATTCAGCGTTAGATTTCCTCCTCCTGCCTTTGCTTCTAAGCAGAGCGCGATAAAAGAGTTTATCGACGCATGTCTTCAGTTAAACTCATTTTAGTATAGCATAAGTTTATGGTGTGGGTTCCTGTAGTCATGTCCTAGTTCATGAACTACGGGCAACGTATGAGTGGCCCAGTAAGTGGTCCCGACAGTCGGGATACCAGTTACTTTGGAATAAGGCTGGGCATCTCGGACATATTCTGAGTCGTGGTCACCTTTGTGCTCATACGGCAAAGACTACCAAATCCACCTGTTAGTCCCTCAGCCGTTAGGGGTAAAACCCAATGGGACTCGGGGCAAGTAAGGCTAGCAACCTGCTTCCCTGGTACTTTAAATATGATGCTGGCAACAATCAGAGCAAAATGCCTCGGACCTTTGGAGGTGACGGAGTCCCACCTCTAACTGACAAACCAGGGACTCCTAAGATACGACTTGGCAAACAAATGGTAATGAGATGGGGAGCTATTAATATCAATGGGGGCTACTCTGGGAAGAAGGTAGAGCTGGCAGAGGCTGCAAGTAAGATGGGGCTGGACGTTTTAGCTGTTAGTGACATTCGGGTAAGGGGTGAGAAAGAAGAGGAAGTGAGAGAATACAAGGTCTACCTGTCAGGAGTCAAAGCAGGAATAGCACAATGAGGTGTAGGGCTTTACATCAGGAAAGAAATGGAACCCAGCGTAGTTGCAATAAGGTATGTAAACGAACGACTGATGTGGATAGATTTGACAGTGTCTAGCAAGAAAATTAGGATTGTGTCAGTATATTCGCTTTTTGAAGGGACAGATCAAGATAAGATGGATAGTTTTTATGAGGCACTCAGTGATGTAGTTGTTAGAGTAAAGGACAAGGACAGTGTTCTGCTCATGGGTGATTTTAACGCCAGGATTGGAAATCGAACAGAAGGGTATGAAAAGGTTATGGGTAAATTTGGAGAAGATATGGAGGACAACAGGAACGGGAAACAACTCTTGGATTTCTGTGCCAGTATGGGCTTAGTAATCACAAACTCCTTTTTTAAACATAAGAACATTCACCGGTATACTTGGGAAGGCAGGGGAACCAGATCTGTCATTGACTATATAATAACAGATCTGGAATTCAGGAAGGCTGTGAGGGACACACGTGTATTCAGGGGATTCTTTGATGACACTGATCATTATTTAATCTGCAGTGAAATTGGGATTGTGAGGCCGAAAGTGCAGGAGGTCAGGTCCATATGTAGGAGGATAAGAGTTGAGAAACTTCAGGATAAGGAAATCAGGCACAAGTACATAACAGCGATCTCAGAAAGGTACCAGTTAGTTGAATGTAGTCAATTACAGTCATTGGAAAAGGAATGGACAAGGTACAGGGACACAGTACTAGAAGTGGCTAAAGAATGTCTTGGAACAGTAGTGTGTAAAAGTAGGATGAAGCAAACAGCTTGGTGGAATGATACAGTCAAGGCAGCCTGTAAAAGGAAAAAGAAGGCGTATGAAAAATGGCTACATACCAGAACCCAGGTAGACAGAGAAAGTTATGTTGAAGAAAGAAACAAAGCCAAACAGATAATTGCAGCATCCAAGAAGAAATCTTGGGAAGACTTTGGAAACAGGTTGGAGACTATGAGTGAAGCTGCTGGAAAACCGTTCTGGAGTGTAATTAGCAGACTTAGAAAGGGAGGTAAGAAGGAAATGACAAGTATTTTGCACAGGTCAGGAAAACTGCTGATGAATCCTGTGGCTGCCTTGGGCAGATGGAGGGAATATTTTGAAGAGTTGCTCAATGTAGGTGAAAAAGCGATCAGTAATGTTTCAGATTTCGAGGTAGAATGGGATAGGAATGATGATGGAAATAGGATCACATTTGAGGAAGTGGAAAAAATGGTCAATAGATTGCAGTGCAATAAAGCGGCTGGGGTGGATGAAATTAAGTCGGAACTCATCAAATACAGTGGAATGTCAGGTCTTAAATGGCTACACAGGATAATTGAAATGGCCTGGGAGTTGGGACAGGTTCCATCAGACTGGACAAAAGCAGTAATCACACCAATCTTTAAACATGGAAACAGAAAAGATTGTAACAACTACAGAGGTATCTCTTTAACCAGCGTTGTGGGTAAAATCTTCTCAGGTATTGTTGAAAGGAAAGTGCGAGTATTAGTTGAGGACCAATTGGATGAAAATCAGTGTGGATTTAGGCCTCTTAGAGGTTGTCAGGACCAGATCTTTAGCTTACTGCAAATAATGGAGAAGTGTTATGAGTGGAACAGGGAATTGTATCTATGCTTTATAGATCTAGAAAAGGCATATGACCGGGTTCCTAGAAGGAAGTTATTGTCTGTTCTACAAGATTATGGAATAGGAGGCAAACTTTTGCAAGCAATTAAAGGTCTTTACATGGATAGTCAGGTAGCAGTTAGAGTTGACGGTAAATTGAGTTCATGGTTCAGAGTAGTTTCAGGGGTAAGACAAGGCTGCAACCTGTCTCCACTGTTGTTCATATTATTTATGGATCATATGTTGAAAACAATAGACTGGCTGGGTGAGATTAAGATATGTGAACACAAAATAAGCAGTCTTGCATATGCGGATGACTTAGTTGTGATGGCAGATTCGATTGAAAGTTTGCAAAGTAATATTTCAGAGCTAGATCAGAAACGTAAGGACTATGGTATGAAGATTAGCATCTCCAAAACGAAAGTAATGTCAGTGGGAAAGAAATATAAACGGATTGAGTGCCAAATAGGAGGAACAAAGTTAGAACAGGTGGACGGTTTCAAGTACTTAGGATGCATATTCTCACAGGATGGCAACATAGTGAAAGAACTGGAAGCGAGGTGTAGCAAAGCTAATGCAGTGAGCGCTCAGCTACGATCTACTCTCTTCTGCAAGAAGGAAGTCAGTACCAAGACTAAGTTATCTGTGCACCGTTCAATCTTTCGACCAACTTTGTTGTATGGGAGCGAAAGCTGGGTGGATTCAGGTTACCGTATCAACAAGGTTGAGGTTACGGATATGAAAGTAGCTAGGATGATTGCAGGTACTAGTAGATGGGAACAATGGCAGGAGGGTGTCCACAATGAGGAAATCAAAGAAAAACTGGGAATGAACTCTATAGATGTAGCAGTCAGGGCGAACAGGCTTAGATGGTGGGGTCATGTTACACGCATGGGAGAAGCAAGGTTACCCAAGAGACTCATGGATTCAGCAGTAGAGGGTAGGAGGAGTCGGGGTAGACCGAGAAGGTACCTGGATTCGGTTGAGAATGATTTTGAAGTAATAGGTTTAACATCAGAAGAGGCACCAAAGTTAGCACTGAATAGGAGATCATGGAGGAACTGTATAAGGGGGGCTATGCTCCAGACTGAACGCTGAAAGGCATAATCAGTCTTAAATGATGATGATGATGATGATGATGATAAATTTACCTTAGCTTTCCGGAGCGACGGAGTGTGCAACATGGCTGGAAATACGCGCAGGTCGTTCCTACCTACGAACAAGATCGTAAGACCGACACACAAAGACATAAAATATATCCCACTGACTTAAATTTCTTGCCACAAGAATTATGGGTGAGAATTATAATGAATTTTCGGGAAATCGAGCAACTGCAAACACCGGTCGTGTGAAACGCAGCTTCTTCTGTAAATTCATACGGGGTGTCCATGAATAAATCCCTGATTTCAGAATTAAATATCTCGAAAACTAAGAGCGACGAGTGCAACAAAGGTACCTACGCTTATTATGAAAGCTGTAAAAATGTTATACAGAATCTTCGAATAGTCTGAAAAGCCTTTAACACATGGCGCTGTACGCTGTGCGGCTCGTTCAGTATCAGCATGCGTAATTAAACTTGTCCTCTGCAAGCTACCTGTGCAATCACTTCACAATGATTCCGAAATGTCCATTAATCGTAGGACGTAGGCGGTGCAAACGAACAATGAAATTTGCCATCACATCCTGCAGTGTCTCAAGGGAAATACATTTAGAATCCACACAGATTGCCTATTCAAGCTCGTCCATCTTGGTGGGATGGTTCCGGCAGACAGTGTCTCTCAATGTGCCCACAAAAAGTAGTTGCAAGAAGCCAAATCAGAAGAATATGGAGGTCAATCCATACACGTGCAGGTAAATTTGCAATAATGCAACGCAATTGTTCCAAAATAGCAACGTAACGTTGACTAGTGATCGGGCATTTTCGGAACCTCAAAATCGCCAGTTTTATTTATTAGCGACTCCATTTCATCTGTGAACCACATACAGCCAACAGCAAATCCTTCCTTATCAGTCAGTCATACGGTTCACAAAATCAGCCCTCTGTAACACAATTCAGCTATGGCGTGCTGGCTTTGGATTTTGCGTGGAAACAAGTGTAGCTCTGTTACAGTATTTTCTGCGTGCTGGAACACTTCAAACCAGTCTCTGCTCTAATGCTTCGGACGGATGTCCCTGGATTTTGCTGAATAATCCAAGAAATCGTGGCAATATTTTCAGGAGTATACCCTGCTAGATCATCAGCAACGCTACTTGTCCGTTGGAGAAGACCACTGTGACCGAGCGGTTTTAGGCGCTGCAGTCCCGAACCGCGCTGCTGCTACGGTCGCAGGTTCGAATCCTGCCTCAAGCGTGGATATGTGTGATGTCCTTAGGTTACTTAGGTTTAAGTAGTTCTAAGTCTAGGGGACTGATGACCTCAGATGGTCTCATAGTGCTTAGAGCCATTTTTGACCGTTGAAGTTTGGCGAAGAGCTTGAGAATGGTTTTCACATCGGGTCCTGTTGCAACAGTAAACCGTGTTTGAAAACTGCGCCTAGTTGCCGCAGGGCTGTGTTCTAACCTGTGGTATACCTGTACCAGAAAAATACGTTGCTCAGTGGAATACATGATTTATACTTCTTCCTTCGGTACGCTAACCGCCTTTTACGCTTTAACGGTGCAGCTGATAGCACTGAACTGCGGCGCACAAGTTATAGAGACTATGTATTGCGATTACAGTGCCATCTGTTAGCAGCTTTTCGAACTATTTAGAAACTTTTGTGTAACTTCTGCACAAACTGCTCACAGCTTTCACAATAAACATTCGTTTTGTTGCATTCGTCCATCGATCTTAGCTTTTGAGATGTTTAATTCTGAATTCGGGACTCTTTCGCTTGGCACCTGTATTGACACCTTAGCGAACAAACCATGGTTTGACTCGTTTATTTATCTTTGGTCTGAAACACCAGTATACATTAAGTTGTCGATATTATTGACAACTATTAGCAGTCTGGAACACTTACAACCACTGTTTAAAAGCCAAAAGTAGTTCAAAAGCTAAAACTGAGTATTATTTAGAAAAGTAAGTGTATTTCTTTACATCTAAATTTTTCAGGTGATCATAAGTTTAACTTCGCGAATAGCTGGCTGTTTTTCAAGGACTTCCTTGTGGGGTGGGGGAGTGGCTATGTACGTAAAAAAATCAGTATTCCTTTTGAGTCCATAGACCTATCACAGCACAGCACTGAACAGATAGATATTTGAATAATGTTCAGGGGCAGTTGAATTTAATGAAACTAAACTTCTAATAGTTGTTGTTTATAGGTCCCCTAACTCTGACTTCAGAGCATTTCTGCTCAAGCTAGAGAGAGCTCATGATTCACTTTGTAGGAAGTAGCAGAAATTAGTTATATGTGGTGAGTTCAATATAAATTTTGTCTATGATGGTGCAAGAAATAGGATGTTGGTAGGTCTCCTAAATTAGTATGATCTGAGGCAGACTGTGTTTTTTCCAAGTAGTTTTTTACACCTTGTCAAGGAACAAGAGTGGCAGGATGTTTATAGTGCCGATAACATAGATGATAAATATAATGCTTTCCTTAACACATTTCCCATGCTCTTTGAGAGTTGCTTTCCATTAGAACGTTCTAAACGGGGTAATAGCAGTAATAGGTGGCTGACTAGCGGGATAAGGATATCATGTACAACAAAGCGGGAATTATATCAAAATGTTAGAAGTAGTCACAATCAAGCTGCAGTAGCGCATTACAAACAGTATTATAAGGTGCTTAAAAATGTTATTAGGAATGCAAAGAGTATGTGGAATGCAAAGGGAATAGCTAATTCACGGGATAAAATTAAAACCATATGGTCAGTTGTGAAGGAAGTTTCTGGTCAGCTGCACTAGGTCGACGATATAAAGTCAGTTCGCAGTAAAAATATTTCTATTACTGATAAATCAGATATATGTACGGTATTTAACAATCGTTTTCTGAGCATTGCTGGTGAATTAAACAAAAATTTAGCTTCTACGGGGAATCATATAACTCTCTTGGCAAATGCCTTTCCGAGATTGATGTCTGAAATACTCCTCAGTGATACAGACAAGAGGCAGTTTGAGTCAATAATTAAATCACTGAAGACTGAGGACTCTCATGGTTATGATGGAGTGCCTAGCAGAATATTAAAGAGCTGTGCTGCACATGTTAGTCCTGTACTTACTTACATTTGTAATTTTTCAATGGTCAGTTTCCTGAACAATTAAAGTACTTAGTAGTAAAGCCGCTTCATTAAAAGGAAGAAACGGATAACGTAGACAATTTAAGACTGATTTCCATGCCATCAGTGTTTGCAAAAGTTATTGAAAAGGCCGTGTATGTAAGGATAATTGATCATTTTATATCACACGATTTGCTATCAATTGTACAGTTCGGCATTAGTAGTCGCTTAACAACTGAAAATGCTATAATCTCTTTTCTCTGTGATGTACTGGATGGGTTAAAAAAAGTTTTCGAATGCTAAGCATATTTTTTGATTTAACTAAGGCGTTTGATTGTGTTGCTCACAAAATGCTGCTCCAGAAGTTGGACTATTGATTTCAAAAATCTTAGCAGTAATCCACGCGCTTTCAAATCGAAACTAAAGAGTTTCGTAAGGGTCACTCCTTCTATTCTGGCGAGCATTTCCTTGAAAAAGAAAGTTGATTCTTGTTGTATTGTTAATTGCTTTTACTTAAACTTATGGATTGGCTTTTTTCGGGTTAATAAACATTTTATTTTTATCTGTTACTACTTTTATGTTGTAATTTCATGTACTGATACGTTACATGACCTTGGAGATTTACTCCTCAATTTGGTCCTACGAAACTTGGCGTGTAAATAAAATAAATAAAATAACATACTATGTGGTTATTTGGTAACACAGGAGGCATTTGACCATTGACCATTGTAGATATATCTGAGAAATTGTAGCATAATATATGCCATTCATAGTGTGAAATATTTACAGTCATATCACTATATTGGGCTTCTCAACCATTACCAGTTTGCTGAACTCACAATCTGAGTATAATCCTACAACCAAAAATTTACTACCACTCATATTTAGACTGTACATTACAGAAAATAACATCACCTTAATAGGCGAGTTATGCCATGGTAGCAGATTGATGAGTGGTGCTGATGATGGCGATAATGGGAACTCAATGTCTGGGAATATTTGTCGTATACCAGATAGCTTGTCGCTGTGACTGCTGCTGCAGTGCATATGCTAGCCGCGTTTCCCTGTCCCATAATTCAGGTATCTGCTGTCGTGGTGGTCGTGCAGACAATAGAATCTTAAACACCTGCATGTTCTGGTCCAACATTTTAGCTAGTGCCGCATCACGGGGGCTTTTCTCTTTCGGAAAATAAAAAATAAAAATCGTCAGAATTTCCAAAAAACTTATATACTATTAATAAATATATACTCATTTGTGGAAGAAAGAAAAATCGTTGGTATATCTAAAAACACATAGGATATTAATAACTGATTAATAATGAGAGAGATGCATGTACTAATACTTACTTTCGAACGTGACAGACTTTTTTCTATTCTGGTCAGAGACAGTGGCTGATGGCGCTTCATGATCCTTTCACTACGGTATATTGGCCTTGAGTGATGAAACACTCACAGTTGCAATAGTAATAAAAAGGGTCGAGGGCATGGGGAGAATGATTCGTATTGCACTAGAAGAAGAAGGCGACAGAGGGGGATGGTGACCTTCGTTTCCCCGCCCTTTTTATGTCACGTAAGTACCCTAAAAGTACGGGTGAGGTATTTGCTTACATCCGGACCTTCAATGACCCACACACAGTTACCTTACAGATGTGGGCAGTGGAAGGGGAGAAAACTTGACACATTTCAAGTTACATCCTGACCTTGAATGTACCAAACTCAAGTGGCTGACAGGTTTGAGGAGAGGGGGGTGGATTTCTCGGAAGTGTGGCTGTGACCTTGACATAAAATCATCATCTGCCCTCATAGTCTCCCTGCCTCTCAACTACCAGCCAACGGAGACCACGGGTCCCTTGTAACAAAATGCTCATAAATTAGTCCTGAACAACATCTTAAAAATTCGTGATTGGGTTCACCCTACATAAATAACCTGGCAGATGTCCGCCTCCATAGCTGAATAGTCAGTACGGCAGAAAATCATGCCAGGGGCCCAGGTTCGATTCCTGGCCGGGTCGGAGGTTTTCTCCACTCGGGGAGTAGGTGTTGTGTTGTCTTCATCATCATTTCATCCTCATCGACACGCAAGTCGCCGAAGTGGCCTCAACTAAAAATACTTGCAGCAGGCTACCGGTCTACCAGGCGGGAGGCCCTGACCACACGCGCATTTACATTACGTGGCAGATGGAGTCTGTAGCCGTATGAGGCTCTTTCAAGATCACGTAGTTCTGCATAGGGAGGTGACAGCGTTAGAAATTTGATTAAAAATGCAGACAGACCGTTAGCGCCCTGGCATTAAATGTAAATAAACGTACTATAATGTGCGTAAACAGACGAATCGATTCGATATCATTTAACTACACTGTCGCCCACTAATTGCTACAGTCATTCATGGTCTTTAAGTATCTATAATTTTCTGTCCGAAGTGGCCCATGGCGGTACAGCCTCATGATACTGTCCGTGAGGAAGGCAGATGCCAGTCTCGGATGTATTGAAGGAATCCTAAAGTCGCAATAGAGGTCGGTTACAAAATCTTCGTTCAGAGAATTGTTTAGTATTGCTCGTAGATCTCGGAGCCCTTCCAAGTTACTTTACCGGAAGAGACAGAAAAGATTCAGAGATGTTGGGTTGGGTTGTTGTAGGGGAGGAGACCAGAGAGCGAGGACATCGGTCACATCGGATTAGGAAAGGACGGGGAAGGACGTCGGCCGTGCCCTTTCAAAGGAACCATCCCAGCATTTGCCTGGAGCGATTTAGGAAAATCACGGAAAACCTAAATCAGGAAGGCCGGACGCGGGGTTGAACCGTCGTCCTCCCGAATGTCGCAGTAATGTTCAACGAACTGCAGATGTTACGTGAAACACTTTATGGACCGTGGAGAGCTTTACAAAATTCCATAAATTCACGTTATGAGTCAAGGAACTTACTCCTTCTCTCCAACATACATCTCGCGTAATGTTCAGTACGGTAAAATTAGTGAAATTCGAGCTCATATCTTTTATGTGACAATTACGTGTAACTCTCGCGAATGGAATAGGAACCATGGGAAAACACTGTGCAATCCCCGCCACACACCTTGCGGTGCCTTGACCCATGCATGTGGAGATCACTTCCTCACGCTTGCCCTTTATACTCGTACTTAATGTATTACGACCGTCTTACACTAGCAACTGAACTGGCAGAGTGCCCGAAAAAATTTTGGTCGTATGTAAAATCACTAAGTTGGTCGAAGCCTTTCATCCAGTTAGCTGTTGACAAATCTGGTGTGTCAGATGAAAGTAGCAAAACGAAAGTCGACGTTTTAAGTTTCACGTTCAAGAAATCGTTCACGCAGGAGAAACGTACAAATATACTGTCGTTTGACCATTGAACAGACTCCTGCAATGAGGACATAGTACTAAGCATGCCTGGGGCAAAGAAACAACAGAAGCAGTTGAAAAGAAATAAGTCGCCAGGTCCGGATGGAATCCCATTTCTATTTTTTAAAGAGTACTCTACGTCATTGGCCCCTTACTAACTTGCATTTATTGTGAATCTCTAACCGAGCACAAAGTCCCCACCAACTGGAAAAATCGCACGGGTCACTCCTCAGTATAATAAGGGCGAAAGAACGGACACGCAAAATTACTGACCAGTATCCCTAACTTCGGCTTGCTGTGGGATCTGTGAACATATTCTCAGTTCGAATATAATAAAGTTTCTTGAGACTCAGAAGCTCATGTCCACGAATCAGCATGGTTTTAGACAGCATCGCTTGTGCAAAGCTCAGCTTGTCCTTTTCTTTCATAATAAAGCGCGAACTGTGGATGAAAGGTAACAAGCAGATTCTACACTACTGACCATTAAAATCGCTACACCAAGAACAATTCCGGATGATAAACGGGTATTCATTGGACAAACTAGAACTGACATGTGATTACAGTTTCACGCAATTTGGGTGCATAGATCCTGAGAAATCAGTACCCAGAACAACCACCTCTGGCCGTAATGACGGCCTTGATACGCCTGGGTATGGAGTCAAACAGGGCTTCAATGGGGTGTACAGGTACAGCTGCCCATGCAGTTTCAACACGATACCACAGTTCATCAAGAGTAGTGACTGGCGTATTGTAACGAGCCAGTTGCTCGGCCACCACTGACCAGACATTTTCAATTGGTGAGAGATCTGGAGAATGTGCTGGCCAGGGCAGCAGTCGAACATTTTCTGTATCCAGAAAGGCCCGTACAGCACCTGCAACATGCGGTCGTGCATTATCTTGCTGAAATGTAGGGTTTCGCAGGGATCGAATGAAGAGTAGAGCCACGGGTCGTAACACATCTGAAATATCTGAAATGTAACGTCCACTGTTCAAAGTGCAGTCAATGCGAACAAGAGGTGACC
The DNA here is from genome assembly GCF_023864275.1 of Schistocerca cancellata. Lineage (NCBI taxonomy): Eukaryota > Metazoa > Arthropoda > Insecta > Orthoptera > Acrididae > Schistocerca > Schistocerca cancellata. The sequence continues at coordinate 752,228,845 of NC_064629.1, read as the reverse complement.
GAGACGTGTAACCAATGGCATCCCATACCATGACGCCGGGTGATACACCAGTATGGCGATGACGAATACACGCTTCCAATGTGCGTTCACCGCGATATCGCCAAACACGGATGCGACCATCATGATGCTGTAAACAGAACCTGGATTCATCCAAAAAAATGACGTTTTACCATTCATGCACCCAGGTTCATCGTTGAGTACACCATCGCAGGTGCTCCTGACTGTAATGCAGCGTCAAGGGTAACCGCAGCCATGGTCTCCGAGTTGATAGTCCATGCTCGTGCAAACGTTGTCGAACTGTTCGTGTAGATGGTTGTTGTCTTGCAAACGTCCCCATCTGTTGACTCAGGGATCGAGACGTGGCTGCACGATCCGTTACAGCCATGCGGATAAGATGCCTGTCATCTCGACTGCTAGTGATACGAGGCCGTTGGGATCCAGCACGGCGTTCCGTATGACCCTCCTGAACCCACCGATTCCATATTCTGCTAACAGTCATTGGATCTCGACCAACGCGAGCAGGAATGTCGCGGTACGATAAATCGCAATCGCGATAGGCTACAATCCAACCTGTATCAAAGTTGGAAACGTGATAGTACGCATTTCTCCTCCTTACACGAGGTATCACAACAACGTTTCACCAGGCAACGCCGGTCAACTGCTGTTTGTGTATGAGAAATCGGTTGGAAACTTTCCTCATGTCAGCACGTTGTAGGTGTCGCCACCGGCGCCAACCTTGCGCGAATGGTCTGAAAATCTAACTATTTGCATACCACAGCATCTTGTTCCTGTCAGTTAAATTTCGCGTCTGTAGCACGTCATCTTCGTGGTGTAGTAATTTTAATGGCCAGTAGGGTGTATTTCTGGATTTTCGGGAAACGTTCGACACGGTGCCCCGTCGCAGGCTGTTATAGAAGGTACGAGGATATGGAATAGGTTCTCAGATATGTGAGTGGCCGAAGACTTCTTATGTAATAGAATCCAATATGTTGTCCTCAACAATAAGTGTTCATCAGAGACAACGGTGCCGTCAGGAGGGCCCCAGGGAAGTGTGATAGGATCGCTGTTGTTCTCTATATACATAAATGATTTGACGGACAGGGTGGGCAGCAGTCTACTGTTGTTTTCTGATGGTGTTGTGGTGAACGGTAAGTTTAGTGACTATAGGAAGATACAAGACGACTTAGACAAAATTTCTAGTTGGTTTGATGAACGGTAGCTAAATCTAAATGTAAAAAAATGTGAGTTAATGCGGATGAGTAGGAAAAACAAACCTTTAGTGTTCGGATACAGCATTAGTAGTGTCCTGCTTGGCACAGTCACGTCCTTTAAATAACTGAACGTAACGCTATAAAGCGATATGAAAGGGAACGAGTATGTGGGGACAGGTAGGAAAGGCGAATGATCGACTTCGGTTTATTGGGAGAATTCTGGGAGGGTGCGGTTCATCTGTAAAGTATACCGCATATAGGACGCTAGTGCGACCTGTTCTGGGTACTGGTCGAGTGTTTGAGATCTGTACCAAGTCAGATCAAAGGAAGACATCGATGCAATTCACAGGTGGGCTGCTAGACTTGTTGCTGGTAGGTTCGAACAACACGCAAGTGTTACAGAGATGATTCGGGAACTCAAATGGGTATCCCTGGGGGGAAGGCGACGTTCTTTTCGAGGAATACCACTGAGAAAATTTAGAGAACAGGTACTTGAAACTGATTGCAGAACGATTATGTTGCCTCCAACAAACAATGCGCGTAAGGACCACGAAGGTAGGATATGAGAAATTATGGCTCACACGAAGGCATATAAGATAGTTGTTTTTTCCTCATTCTATTTGCGAGAGGAACAGGAAAGGAAATGACTAATAGTGGTGCAGAGTACCCTCCGCCACGCGCCGTAGGGTAGATTGCGGAGTATCGGTGTAGATTTAGCTGTATTACGCTTTCTCAGAAAATTATATCGAAAAATTAGTTCAGGAGCCCACTCTAAGTGTAAATGGTTGCGAAAACGTACTTGTCCTCTCAGCAACAAATAATTCTGAGCAAATTGGCAGCATCATGGCGGATAAAGTGATTAGTGACTACAAGGTTGTTGTAGGAAGAATGAATACTGTAACATTCAAATCTACCAAAATGAAACGTAGTATATGTCTATTTGAAAAAGGAGATAAAAATTCGCTTGACTCCTGCCGAAGAGACAGCCTCCCCTCCTTCCAATCTGACTATGTAAGCGTAGACATGATTTTGTTTAAATTCAAAATAGCAGTGTCGACAGCAACCGAAAGATGTAAAGTGATAAGAGATGGCACTGATTCCACATGTTCAACAAAACGGGTCGGAACACTGTTGAAGCAACGAAAAAAGTATCCCAAATTTAAAAGAACACAAAATCCCCAAGACTGGCGAAGTTTTACGGAAACTCGAAATTTAGCACGAACTTCAATGCGACGTGCTTTTAATAGTGTCGACAACGAAACTCTATCTCGAAGTCTGGCAGAAAACCCACAGAGATTCTAGTCGTATGTAAAGAACACCAGTGGCAAGATGCAGTTAATACGTTCACTACGCAATAGCGACGGTAATGTTACTGCTGACAGTGCCACTAAAGCAGAGTTACTAAACACGGTTTTTCGGACTTGCTTCAACAAAGGAGAAGAAGTAAATATTCCATAATTATAATCAAGAACAACTGCCAACATGAGTAACTTAGACATAGATATCCACGGTGTAACGAAGCGGCTTAAGTCACTTAATAAAAGCAAGGCCTTAGGTCCAGGCTACAGGGTGGTCCATTGATAGTCAGCGTGCCAAATATCTCACGAAACAAGCATCAAACGAAAAAACTACAAAGAACGAAACTTGTATAGCTTGAAGGGGGAAACCAGATGGCACTATGGTTGGCCCGCAAGATGGCGCTGCCATTGGTCAAACGGATATCAACTGCTTTTTTTTAAAAATAGGAACCCCCATTTTTATTACATATTCGTGTACTACGTAAAGAAATATGAATGTTTTAGTTGGACCACTTTTTTCGCTTTGTGATAGACGGCGCTGTAATAGTCACAAACGTGTAAGTGCGTGGTATCACGTAACATTCCGCCAGTGCGGACGGTATTTGCTGCGTGATACATTACCTTTGTTAAAATGGACCGTTTACCAATGGCGGAAAAGGTTGATATCGTGTTGATGTAAGGCTATTGTGATCAAAATGCCCAACGGGCGTGTGCTATGTATGCTGCTCGGTATCCTGTACGCCATCATCCAAGTGTCCGGACCGTTCGTCGGATAGTTACGTTATTTAAGGAAACAGGAAGTGTTCAGCCACATGTGAAACGTCAACCACGACCTGCAATAAATGATGATGCCCAAGTAGGTGTTTTAGCTGCTGTTGCGGCAAATCCGCACATCAGTAGCAGACAAATTGCGCGAGAATCGTGAATCTGAAAGACGTCGGTGTTGAGAATGCTACATCAACATCGATTGCACACGTACCATATTTGTATGCACCAGGAATTGCATGGGGACGACTTTGAACGTCGTGTATAGTTCTGCCACTGGGCACAAGAGAAATTACGGGACGATGCCAGATTTTTTGCACGCGTTCTATTTAGCGACGAAGCGTCATTCACCAACAGCGGTAACGTAATCCGGCATAATATGCACTATTGGGCAACGGAAAATCCACGATGGCTGCGACTAGTGGAACATCAACGACCTTGGCGAGTTAATGTATGGTGCAGCATTATGGGAGGAAGGATAATTGGTCCCCATTTTATCGATGGCAATGTAAATGGTGCAATGTATGCTGATTTCCTACGTAATGTTCTACCGATGTTACTACAAGATGTTTCACTGCATGACAGAATGGCGATGTACTTCCAACATGATGGATGTCCGGCACATAGCTCGCGTGCGGTTGAAGCGATATTGAATAACATATTTCATGACAGGTGGATTGGTCGTCGAAGCACGTTCACCGGATCTGACGTCCCCGGATTTCTTTCTGTGGGGAAAGTTGATGGATATTTGGAAATCAGCATACATTGCACCATTTACATTGCCATCGATAAAATGGGGACCAATTATCCTTCCTACCTGTCCCCACATGCTCGTTGCCTTTCATATCGCTTTATAGCGTTACGTTCAGATATTTAAAGGATTTACAGGTAATCATGCTCTAACAGCATGCATTCTCAGAAATGATAAGTTCACAAAGATACATGTATCACATTGGAACAACCGAAATAAAATGTTCAAACGTACCTACGTTCTGTATTTTAATTTAAAAAACCTACCTGTTACCAACTGTTCGTCTAAAATTGTGAGCCATATGTTTGTGACTGTTAGAGCGCCATGTATCACAAAGCGAAAGAAGTGGTCCAACTAAAACATTCATATTTCGTTACGTACTATACGAATATGTAGTAAAAAATGAGGGTTCCTATTTAAAAAAAAAAACAGTTGATATCCGTTTCACCTATGGCAGCGTCATCTAGCGGGCCAACCATAGCGCCATCTGGTTTCCCCCTTCAAGCTAGACTAGTTTCGTTCTTTGTAATTTTTTCGTTTGACGCTTATTTCGGAAAATATTTGGCCCGGTCACGATCAATGGACTACCCTGTATATTCCAGTTAGGCTCATTTCAAGGTATGCTGATGCAATAGTTCCATACTGAGCAGTCATATACAATTCTCGCTCTTCGAAAGCTCCTTAGCTAAAGACTAGACAGTTGGACAAGTCATACCAATACCCAAGAAAGGAAGTAGAAAAAAATCTGCTGAATTACAGGCCCATATCACTAACGTCGATTTGCAGTGGGAGTTTGCAACATATACTGTGCCCAAACATCATGAATTACCTCGAAGAACACGAATTATTGACAGATACCCAACACGGATTAAGAAAATATCGTTCTTGTAAAACACAGCTAGCTCTTCATTCACACAAAATAATGAGTGATATAGACAGGGGACGTCGAATTGATTACATATTTATAGATTTCGAGAAGACTTTCGACACAGTTCCTCACAAGCGACTTCTAATCAAATAACGCGCATACGGAGTATCGTTTCAGTTGTGCGACTCGGTTCGTGATTTCCTGTCAGAATGTATGTTCATAGTAAATGACGGAAAATCATCGAGTAAAACAGATGTAATATCTTGCGTTTCCCAAGGAAGTGTTATAGGCCGTCTACTGTTCCTGATCTATATAAATGATTTAGGAGATAATCTGAACAGTTCTCTTAGATTGCTTTCAGATGATTTTGTCATTTACCGTCTTGTAAAGTCATCAGATGATCAGATCCAACTGCAAAATGATTTAGAAAATACACCTGTATAATGCGAAAAGTGGCAACTGAATCTAAATAACGAAAAGCGTGAAGTCATCCACATGAGTACAAAAAGCAAACAGCTGAATTTTTGTTATACGATAAGTCACACGAATCTAAAGCTGTGAATCCAACTAAATACTTAGGGACTATAATTATGAATAACTAAAACTGGAACGTTCACACAGATTACGTTGTGAGGAAAGTGAACCAAAGACTGCGATTTATTGGCAGAACAATTAGAAGATGGAACAGGTCAACTAAACAGACTGCCTACTCTACGCTTGTCCATCCTCTTCTGGAGCATTGCTGCACGGTATAGTATTCACGTCATATACGACTGACAGAGGACATCGAAAAAGTTTAAGAAGGGCAACTCGTTTTGTATTTTCGCTGCGTAGGGGAGAAAGTACCACGGATACGATACGCGAATTGGGGTGGCAGTCATTAAAACGAAGGCGTTTTTCGTTGCGGCAGATCTTCTCATGAAATTTCAATCACCAACTTTCTCCTCAAATTGCGAAAACATTTTAGTAGAGCGAAATGATCATTATAACAAAATAAGCACTCGCACGGAAAGATTTAAGTGTTTGATATCCTCCGCACTGTTCCTTAGTGGGACGTCAGAGAAACAGCTTGAAGGTCGTGAACTCTCTGCCAGGAATTTAATTGTGAACTGCAGAGTAATCATGTTGATGTAGGTTGTGCTGCTGAAACTATGTGTACTGCACTTAGTTTTCAAATACTGAGTTTAAAAATTGTTGCACCATCTAGATGTAGCTTTTCACTGTCCACTGTATGAGGAAAGAATGTCGTCAGCACACGAAACACCCAGGGTTTGTGTCCATTTTCCATAGCCCGCATACGTGAATTCTGTGCATTCACATATCCAACAAGGTGAAACTATTGGCCTGCCTCGTCGAACGGAAACCAATCATAGAGTTCTTTATTATATAGAGTTACAGAAGTCATGAACCACTGAAAGAAAGATATAAGTTTTTCATTATCCCCATGTGACAACTCACGAGCACCGATGTATATCTAGCATGCCTGCGTCTATGTCGTATTCTACGCCCCTAAGGAAATTAGTTTTATGTTAGTGAAGCAAAGCTACGTTTGTTTCTGTAGTTCGTTTTTCGGATGTCGTCTTCTTTATTGTTTGTACACATGCAAAAATAAGGTAGTTTCTGGATTAGTGTGTATTCCTTATTTTGCAGTCTTTCTCATGCGATTGTAAAGCAACTATTCTGTAAAAATCATTGTTAATGTTTATTTAAAATTGACAATTAATTCGACGTTTATTCGTCGGGAAAATTACTGTGTGATTTTGTTCTGTTGAAAAGAGGTTAAAGAATAGAACTTAAATCTAAATTTAAATTGAAAATCAAACAACTTCTGTATTTTCATCAAACTTGTTTCCAAAATATTTATTCTCCTGTGTTTCCGAGTTATTTTTTAAAATTAATGAAACAGTTCTTAGCGAAATTCTGTAGAGTTATGTTGATGCAAATATCAAGTATGTATGATCCAGTGTTGTTTCTTAATACATTTATCAGTGAAACGAACGGTTTTGTATAACAAGAGAACAAGTGAAATCTGTGGAGCAAATTTCCGTAGGAAGAAGCAGCTCAAAACACCCGGGAATGAATACTCATTCGTGAACTGATAAGTTTTAACAGCCAACAACTATTCTCCTTCTGGCTTCGAGTGCTACCGAAGCGAGCCGATACGCTACACAAACGAGGTCTTGTTTTCGAATGTAGTAGCTGAAAACTCGTTAGTTCTCGATAATACTAAGAACGTGCTGGAATCGAGAACTTCTCAAGTGTTCTGTGCGTCCCGCGGTGAAGAGGAAGATCGAAATTACATTGTATCTGGTTGCATACGCTGGAACGACATATCAGTTGCGTTACTAAGAAACTTCAGCCGTCTGAAACATTAGTTGTCAACCTTAGGCTCTGTACTGTTTCATCGGAAGACATTTTGATATACAGAATTTCCATAATGAAAGCAACAGTAATTATATAGGAGACTTCATGAAATATGAAGTAACGATTTTGATGTGAGAATAGAATACGATCGTAAAGACTAGTGCTATATTATCAAGGTGGTTTAAATATGTATCTACACTGCGCAACAGAATTAAAGGGTCACTTTTAGAAACCCCGTAACTGTTTCCCATTGCGAACTAGAAGTTTGAATTTTTTTTTTAAAGATACGTGCAACCATCCTCTGTAATGGTACAAAAGCGTGGCGCGTTGCAACGTCATCCTCGGCCTCGACAACGCTTCAAACAGCGACACACGCGAAATAAAGGCCGAAGGTCAGAAGTTCATGAGATCTGTAATGTGAGTTAATGGTGTTACATTGGCCGAAAACTTCACCACAATTCTAGCTAACAGCACGGTGGACGTGTCACACGATAGGAAGGTCATCACACTTCCTCTTACCCACATTTCACGTCCTCTTTTGACGCCTAGGCGACAGAGGGCAGAACAGCGACGCCTAGGGTTGAAATCACACGGGTTTCTTATAGGTGGCCGAGGAAAACAATTAAGCCACACCGCCGTTCAGGATCGACACAAAAAGGCGTCAAGCGTTGGTCCGCAGCTCGTGGTCGTGCGGTAGCGTTCTCGCTTCCCACGCCCGGGTTCCCGGGTTCGATTCCCGGCGGGGTCAGGGATTTTCTCTGTCTCGTGATGACTGGGTGTTGTGTGATGTCCTTAGGTTAGCTAGGTTTAAGTAGTTCTAAGTTCTAGGGGACTTATGACCATAGATGTTGAGTCCCATAGTGCTCAGAGCCATTTGAACCATTTGAACCTCAAGGGTTGGCGTAAAAGGCGTGAATGAAACCACCACTTTCCTTGGGGCGTTGATTCTCACACATTTCGCGGTTTAAAATTAGAATTCGCAGTGCGATGAGCAACGACGACGTACTTGAAAACCTTTGACACTCGTCTGAGGGGGGGGGGGGGGGGAGAGGGGGAAGGGGGTGCGACATTGGTACATGGGTGAAGAAAGTGGCAACGAGTCCCTCTAAGACCACCAGTTCGGCAACACCCTTGTTGTCACCTGTCAGCCTTCGTTGAGCACTTTAAAAATGTGTCTGTACAGAGACAACCCGTGACGGAGTCATAGGCACTTGCAGGCAGGCTACGCTGCTGCTAGCCGATGATAGCGGGTATGTTGAGTCGGTGGGGCGTCAGGGTGTTGTCAGCCTGGAGGTGCCTAGGACTACAGCAAGGGCGGTCTCTGTACGGGTACATTTTTTAAAGTTTCCAATAAAAGTGTGCCGATGCCACCGAGGGTGTTGCCATAATGGGTGGTCTTAGAGGGACCCTTTGCCATTTTATTCATGCATGTGTCAACGTTGCACCCTCACTCTTCCCCTGTGATTACGCCACAAGAGAAAAGAGGGCGCGAAACAGGAGGGCTGAAAAAGCATAAGCGCCCTTTGCTGCTTCCGACCGCATTCAAACGTCGTCGAATAGTTTTGAACGGACCCTAATGATTCCACTCCGTACAACAGAGCTAAATTGCGGCCATGCTACACTCCAAAGTGTTGCGATCATGTTCGGTGGGATTTGTGGCCCACGATGTCCTTGGAGAAGGATTGTATCGTCCATGGGATGCCACTAGAGTCAAAAGTTGCCGGGAACGTATTCCTGTTGGACATCACAGTGCGGAGTGTAGTTCTCGACCGCGAAATGTGTGGGAGTCAACGCCCCAAGGAAAGTGGTGATTTCATTCACGCGTTTTACACCACCGCCTGACGCGTTTCGTGTCGATTCTGAGCGGCGGTGCGTCTTAAATGTTTTCCTCGGCGACCCGTAAGAAATCCCTGTGATTTCGACGCTAGGCGTCGCTGTTCTGACCTCCATCGCCTAGGCGTCAAAAGAGAGAGTGAAATGTGGTTAAGAGGGAGTGTGATGATCTTTCTATCGTGTAACACTTCCACGGTGGTGTTGGGCAGAATTGTGGTGAAATTTGGGGCCAATGTGACACTATTAACCCACATTAAAGCTCTCATGAGCTTCTGAGCTTTGGCCTTTATTTCGCATGTGTCCTGTTTGAAGCATTGTCGGGCTCGAGAATGACGTTGCAGGGCGCCGCGCTTTTGTACCAAGACAGAGGATGGTTGCACGTACCTTTAAAAAAATTCAGACTCATAGGCCGTATTGGGAGACAATTACGAGGTTTCGAAAAGATGGCCCTTTAAATGTGTTGTGCAGCGTATTATTTCATAACATTTGAGTATATTTCTTTCAAGACTGGCATGTATGAGGGGTAGCCGTAAAATTTTAATAATCGCATCCAACGAATCAAGCTGTGATCATGATGTAGGTGATCGTGTTAGACCTTCTCTACGTATTCACCCTTCAATGGAAATATTTTTCCCAACGGTAGATGACTTGGCGGAGACGGTTATATAAGTCTGATTTTAGGTGTTCACGAAACGTTGTATCACAGATATCACATCGTCGTCACTCTGGAAATGTCTGCCACTGGATGGTCTCTTCATCTGAGGCGGCAGGAAGAAGTCACTGACTTGGTGTCACGTCACGAGAACACAAGACGTGAGGCAAAATTTGATGGCCAAAGCAACAACATGTGTGACTGTTTCCTATACAGAATGTACTGGGGCGTTGTCGTCGATCAAAAACAATCCCTCGGACGGCTTCGTGTGGCGCTGCATACTGACAGGCTCGAGTAACCTCATCTGGAGGGTGCCGTAGTATGATCTTGTGGCAGTTTGCCGCTTACGAGCGTAATCTGCACCTCGATCGACGAATGTTCTGTGTTCGCCTTCTTCGACGGCAGTAAATCTACAAGTTTCCACTGCGTGCTTTGCTGTTTTGTGTCTGGGTCATCCTGAAACACCCATCACTCATCCATTATGATTAAACCTAAGGAAGTCATCTGGACTGGTCTGCCACTTCCGAAAAGTTTCCGCTACTGCCTCGGTTCGTTGGGAGAAAGACGGTTCAGATCATTCTGATTTAGGTTTATCTTAGCTTTCTCAATCGCTCCCAGGAAACGGAACGGCCGATGTCCTTCCCCGTGCTCGAAACAACGAGAACTCGTTCTCTGCGTCTCATGACCTCGATGTCGACGGGACGTTAAACTCTAATCTTCCTTCCTTGCTTCGTCGGGTCTTTTGAAACGGAGTGATCATTTGTGGAATACAGTGTACGATGGGTGCGACCTCCGTCGTGTTCAAACTTCGTGCAACGTGGTGAAAACTGACCCACGACTGATTTTCATTTTCTCCACTATCGCCTCGATTGCGCCCCGTCGGTTTTCGAAAATTAGGGCTTCTACTTCTCTCGTGAGTCCTGGCTGTTCACGGAGAAATTGTCTGTCACTGTGTTTTTCACAATTCAGACATCACTGACATTGTCTGCGTGACGTAACCACTGGGTCATTTGGTGTTGCACTGTTATCGTACACTTCCACCAATTCACCGGAAAGCAAATTATCGCACAATGGTGTATTTTATAAACGGGATGTGCCGTGTTGTTTTGACCGCACTAGCAGCCTACTAGACCTACCGTGTCGGGAGAATTTCAGTGTGTACCAGTACCTGTAAAACAAACAATTAATTACGTAATTTTTTTTTCGAGGTGATAGTTAAAACTTTATGCCCATCCATCGTATGCAGGCAGCTGACGCGGGGTCACCTGAAAGCTAGTAAAATAATTAAAATACAAGTTGCGAGACGTCGATTGTCGGATTGGCCGAGACTAGGGTAGCGCGACTGACCTCGACGCCGTTCCACATGTAGTGCATGGAGTCGTGGTGCGGCGTGTTGATGTGCTCGGCCATGACGGACATCCAGTGCACTAGGCCCTGCGCGGAGGCGGGCGGCGCGTGCAGCGCGGCAGCGGCGGCCGCGGCGGACTTGCCCTGGTGCGGCGCGTGCGGCGGGTGCGGCTGCTGCAGCTGCAGCTGGTGCTGCTGCGACACCTGCTGCTGCTGCGGCGCCGGCTGCGGCTGCTGGTGCTGCGGCTGCTGCTGCGGCGGCGGCGGCTGCTGCTGCGGCTGGTGCTGCGCCTGCTGGTGGTGGTGGTGCGCCGACGACGACTCGCCGCCCCACACGAACGCTGCCTTCTGGAACAGAGCCGCCAGCACCGGGCATCACCCCTCACGTTTCAAAAAACAAGTCTGTTTTATCATAGATTTGTGAGTATCAATTTATTCACGAGGTTTGTCGAGTAATATGCTTAATCTAAAAAAAACAGATGTTAATATTTTCATTTCTTTTAAATTAAAGAAACTTTATAGAGTTGGGCCAACGACCTTGCCGAAGTGTTAACACCGGGCTTGGCTCGTTCTCGGTCAGGTGACGGTCCAGATCTGCCGAGCGCAGTTAGCAAGTGGGAGGCACACAGCCCTTGAGAGGCGAATTGAGGAGCTACTTGACTGAGAAGTAGCGGCTCCCGTCACGAAAACTGTTAACGGCCGGGAGAGCGGTTTGCTGACCACATGCCTCTCCGTACCCGCATCCAGTGACGCCTATCGACCGTGGATGACACGTCGGTCGGTTGACACCGTTGGGCCTTCCGAGGCCTGTTCAGACGAAGAAGTTTAGAAGCTACAGAGATGGGTGATTACATTAAACCTGCATTAATACAGATACCAAATTAGACTAAAGTAAAGGATAATTTGATTGGACATCCAGAGGCATCGAGAAATGGTTAATTTGGCAATAGAGAGAAAGTGGGAAGTGGAGTTTGTAGAGGAAGCCTAAGGCTCGATTGAATACAGTAAGCAAGTTTAAGTGGACGTAGGCTGCTGTAGTTGTACACACATGAAGGGACTTGCGCTGCAGTGACTGTCTCGAAAAGTCACATCAAACCACGACGTTTCACACTTCCAACTGCAACAATGCACTGAACAGATATTTGAGTGTTGTACAGCGGCAGTTGAATTTAGTGAAACTAAACTTATAATTGTTGTTATTTATAGGTCCCCTTACTCTGACTTCAGAGAATTTCTGCTCAAGCTAGTGAGGGTTCTTGCCTCACTTTATAGGAAGTACCAGAAATTAGTTATATGTGCTGACTTCAATGTTAATTTTGTATAGGACTGTGCAAGAAAAATTATGTTGGTCCTCCCCCTAACTCATATGATCTGATGCAGACTGTGTTTTTCCAACTAGGGTGCAGGGGAACAGTAGCACAGCCATAGACAATATTTTTATTAATTCTTCATTACTAGATGTGCGTTCTGTTAGTAAAAGGGTGAATGGCATTTCAGACCATGATGCACAAATTTTAACATTAAAAGGCTTTTGTACTCAAAGAAATGTCACATATAATTACAAACTAAGTAGGGAAGCTAATTCAACGGCAATAGAGAGTTTTTTAAACCTCGTTAAGTAACAAGAGTGGCAGGATGTTTATAGTGTCGATAACATAGGTGACAAATATAATGCTTTCCTTGACACATTTCTCATGTTCAGTTCGCAGTAAAAATATTTCTGTTACTGATAAATCAGATATATGTACAGTATTTAACAATAATTTTCTGGGCATTGCTGATGATTTTAAAAAAAATTAGCTTATACTGGGAATCATATAACTCTCTTGGAAAATGCCTTTCCGAGAATGATGTCTGAAATGCTCCTCTGTCCTCTTCAAACCTGACAAGGGGAGATTGAGTCAATAATTAAATCACTGAAGACTAAGAACTCTCATGGATATGATGGAGTGCCTAGCAGAATATTAAAGTGCAGTGCTGCACATGTTAGTCCTGTACTTACTTATATTTGCAATTTTTCAATGGTCAGTTTTCTAAACGATTAAAGTACTCTGTAGTAAAGCCGCTTTATAAAAAGGGACAAACGGATAACGTAGAAAATTTTAGACTTATTCCTATGCCATTAGTTTTGCTAAAGTTATTGAAAAGGCTGTGTATGTAAGGATAACTTATCATTTGATGTCACATAATTTGCTATCGAATGTACAGTTCAGCATTAGAAGTCTTTTAAGAACTGAAAATGCTATATTCTCTTTTTTCTGTGAGGTACTGGATGAATTAAACAAAAGGTTTCGAACGCTAGGCATATTTTTTGAATTAACTAAGGCGTATGATTGTGTGTATCACAAAATATTGCTCCAGAAGTTGGACCATTACGGAATATGTGGAACAGCTCACAATTGGTTCACCTCTTACTTTAGCAACAGACAGCAAAAAGTCATTATTCACAGTGTTGAGAATGGCTGTGATGTGGGGTCTGAGTGGAGCACGGTCAGACGAGGTGGTGCCCCAGGGATGAGCGTTGGGGCCACTTCTGTTCCTCTAGTATTACGGGTAACTCTAAAATATTTCTGTTTGCTGATGACACTAGCTTGGTAGTAAAGGATTTTGTATGTAACATTGGCTCTGTTTCAAATAGTGCAGTTCATGACATAAGTTCATGGCTTGTAGATAATAAACTTACGCTAAATCACAGTAAGACTCGGTGTTCACAGTTTCTAACACACAATTTAACCAAACTCGACGTTTTAATTTCACAGGACGGCCATATAATTAGTGAAACTGAACAGTTCAAATTTTTAAGTGTTCAGATAGATAGTAAACTGTCGTGGTAATCCCACATTTAAAATCTTGTTCAAAGACCTAATGCTTCCATATTTACTGTTCGAACCGTATTTGAAGTAAGTGATCGTTCGACACGAAAATTAATTTACTTTGCTTATTTCCATTCGCTTATGTCGCATTATATAATATTTTTGGTAACTCTTCGCATTTTAGAAGGATATTTTGGCTCGGAAAGAGGCAGTTCAGGCAATAAATGGTATATATATATATATATATATATATATATATATATATATATATATATATATACACTCCTGGAAATTGAAATAAGAACACCGTGAATTCATTGTCCCAGGAAGGGGAAACTTTATTGACACATTCCTGGGGTCAGATACATCACATGATCACACTGACAGAACCACAGGCACATAGACACAGGCAACAGAGCATGCACAATGTCGGCACTAGTACAGTGTATATCCACCTTTCGCAGCAATGCAGGCTGCTATTCTCCCATGGAGACGATCGTAGAGATGCTGGATGTAGTCCTGTGGAACGGCTTGCCATGCCATTTCCACCTGGCGCCTCAGTTGGACCAGCGTTCGTGCTGGACGTGCAGACCGCGTGAGACGACGCTTCATCCAGTCCCAAACATGCTCAATGGGGGACAGATCCGGAGATCTTGCTGGCCAGGGTAGTTGACTTACACCTTCTAGAGCACGTTGGGTGGCACGGGATACATGCGGACGTGCATTGTCCTGTTGGAACAGCAAGTTCCCTTGCCGGTCTAGGAATGGTAGAACGATGGGTTCGATGACGGTTTCGATGTACCGTGCACTATTCAGTGTCCCCTCGACGATTACCAGTGGTGTACGGCCAGTGTAGGAGATCGCTCCCCACACCATGATGCCGGGTGTTGGCCCTGTGTGCCTCGGTCGTATGCAGTCCTGATTGTGGCGCTCACCTGCACGGCGCCAAACACGCATACGACCATCATTGGCACCAAGGCAGAAGCGACTCTCATCGCTGAAGACGACACGTCTCCATTCGTCCCTCCATTCACGCCTGTCGCGACACCACTGGAGGCGGGCTGCACGATGTTGGGGCGTGAGCGGAAGACGGCCTAACGGTGTGCGGGACCGTAGCCCAGCTTCATGGAGACGGTTGCGGATGGTCCTCGCCGATACCCCAGGAGCAACAGTGTCCCTAATTTGCTGGGAAGTGGCGGTGCGGTCCCCTACGGCACTGCGTAGGATCCTACGGTCTTGGCGTGCATCCGTGCGTCGCTTCGGTCCGGTCCCAGGTCGACGGGCACGTGCACCTTCCGCCGACCACTGGCGACAACATCGATGTACTGTGGAGACCTCACGCCCCACGTGTTGAGCAATTCGGCGGTACGTCCACCCGGCCTCCCGCATGCCCACTATACGCCCTCGCTCAAAGTCCGTCAACTGCAGATACGGTTCACGTCCACGCTGTCGCGGCATGCTACCAGTGTTAAAGACTGCGATGGAGCTCCGTATGCCACGGCAAACTGGCTGACACTGACGGCGGCGGTGCACAAATGCTGCGCAGCTAGCGCCATTCGACGGCCAACACCGCGGTTCCTGGTGTGTCCGCTGTGCCGTGCGTGTGATCATTGCTTGTACAGCCCTCTCGCAGTGTCCGGAGCAAGTATGGTGGGTCTGACACACCGGTGTCAATGTGTTCTTTTTTCCATTTCCAGGAGTGTATATATATATATATATATATATATTCTTTACTGTCGTTTCATGTTAGCAATATCAGCTTATTCCCAAGAATTAGAAGCTTTTACTCAGTTAATACTCGGCAGAAATCCAATCTGCATTTGGATCGCACTTCCTTAACTCTTGTGCAGAAAGGTGTGCAGTATACTACTACATCCATTTTCAATAACCTACCAAAACAATTCAAAAATCTTAGCAGTAATCCACCTGCTTTCAAATCTAAACTGAATAGTTTCCTCATGGGTCACGCCTTCTATTCTGTTGAGGATTTCCTTGAAAAATCAAGCTGATTCTTATGTTCTATTCTATTCTATTGCGTTGACTTAAACTTATGGCTTATCAACATTTTATTTTATCCGTTATTACTTTTATGTTGTAATTTCATGTACTGACACGTTCCATGATCTCGGAGATTCGCTCCTCAATTTGGTCGTACGGAACTAGACGTGTAAATAAGTAAAAAAATTAAAATAAACGACGACGACGTTTGGCAGGTTGTGGAAAAAATAGTCATCACATAGATCCAATAACCACTTAAACTGAAAAAAGTAAAATTTTTGAAACCCTATAGTTATACGAGAAATATAACGAAAGCTTTCAATAACAAGATGTTTGGTCGAGCGGTTCTAGGCGCTTCAGTCCGGAACCAGGGGCTGCTACGGTCGCAGGTTCGAATCCTGCCTCGGGCATGGATTTGTGTGATGTCCTTAGGTTGAAATAGTTCTAAGTCTAGGGGACTGATGACCTCAGATGGTAAGTCCCATAGGGCTTAGAGCCATCTGAACAAGATGCTTGGTTTGAACACCGCAATACTAGACAGACAGTTAGAGGTGGTATATCCTTGTCTTCCTCCGACCTGATTCACCCACCAAGTCGTATAGGGTGATTCACCTGCATCTACCGACGTCGTTTTATACAACCCGCAATGTTACATCTGGCCTTCAAAATCCACGCGCAAGGTTTTCATATTGTCTCGCTCGCTTCGCGCTATTAGTCATATAGAAAAAAGAAATCGGACAATCCTGTACGAAATTTAATGTTGTTAAATTTTGTTCTGGGATGTGTTTTAGCTAGAGGCAGTAGTTTTCGAGTTATTCGAGAGACACGTACAAAAGTGACCTTCAAACGCACGCACACTCCTCTCCCACCGGTCAGGATTTCTAATATGTTTTTCATGCACTTCCTCCTACCACTGTACAAAAACTCGCGTCTGCACTAATTATTTCCCACATTCGACCTTTTGTGGTCTCCGTTGACTGGCGTTTTATGCCACCGTCTTAGTCGAGCACTTGCAAATTTTCAAACTGACGTTTGTGTAAGTTCTACCTAACATCTCTGTAAATTTAAACAACATAAAATAAACAGGTACATCGTTGTATTCTTCAGGTTTTCTGACACGAAACTACTGTACTCATAAGAGTTAGCTTTGCATCGAATTGTGAACGTAATTAGTTCCAGCGAAACACTTACAAAAGTCGTTTTTCTTTCATTACCCTCATAGGCACGTTTAAATTGATAATGTTAACGAAGTAGCCGAATATGCTGATGGCATAACAGCCCAATCGATAGAAAGCAAAAATGGTCGAATATCGGGAATAGTTCGAGTAGCAGGAAATTTTGTAGGAGGGAGTGCCACGAACAACATACTATTATTCCCGTCTGGTGAGGATCGAGTATCGGGTTTGTGGTGCGTTTGAAGGTCACTTTAATAACTCGGAAACCGTGGCATCCAGCGAAAACGTATCCCAGTACAAAATGTAACTATATTAAATTTACTACAAAAAAAGTCCTATTGGTTTATTCTTTAGAATTAATAATTTGTGCGTAGCGAACAAGAGAATACGAAAATCTCGCTCGTGGCTTTTGAAGGCCAGATGTAACATTAGGGGTTGCATGAAATGATATCAGTAGGGGAAACTGAATCACCTTCTATAGGGATATACAGTGTGACGTGGACTCCAAATCACAATGTTACATGGTACTTTTCACACACAAATCATTGCCGGAGCTGAAAGAAGCGATAAATTACCAAAATCCTTAGACAGTGTAGGGATCGAGTCCTGGATTTGTTGTATGACACTTATACGTTAAGCTACCATCGACTAATCTCGTATGCAGTTAGAATGCAAAACGAGTTTCCAAGTTTGTTTTAACTGTTTTTGACGAGGCACATTTGTAGACAGCTCCGGAAGCAATCTAGTTATTGCAGTGTCTATAGTTCAAAGTTCGATCACTTGACGATGCGCATGGGTTGCTACCGAGACAGCTCATCTTTAGAGCTTTTTTGTCACACTTCTTTCTATGATTCTAAACCAAGGATCCTCACATCCTAATACAAGAAAAATATTTACTATAATTAACGCTTCATGAATATAGGGGAAGACTACTCACGATTAAGTAATTAAAAAATCACAACATAGCAAAATCTAGATGAGTAACATAATTATAAATCAGATACATCAGATTCCGTGTTGGTTACTTTTTTAAGGACACATTCGATTTCTTTCTGCAGTCCGAACTTACGTCCACCACTGACAAACTCGGCGTCGACAGGACTTAATACTTGTAATTTACATTTTCTTCATTCACAACTTTCACAAGGATTCTTATACTTAGTTACTGGACCACATGATTCGTTATTGTAAAAGAAAAAAAGACGTCTCGGCATTTACAGTATTTTTTACCTTGAATCTATGATTAAAATAGATGTTCTTTTGTTATTCGTCATTATCATTTTTAATATTTCCGACGTGGAAGTAATACCCGGTTTAGAGGTTCATGTTCGTGTCGATCATAGATGTCATAGTAGGATAGTTCATGACTGTGTATTTTGGTGAGTAAGCGTTCAGATATAGAGCGAACTTCTTCTGAAATGCTTTTATTGTTAGGTTATTATGTATTGTTGAGTTTCTACCAAACCGCGGGGTATGTAGTATTATTCGCTGTGTTTTGTTCGGAAATTATGGAGTTTATTGATGAGCGTATGCGAAGTTCTGTATGGGATAGGCATGCGGCATTACCGGTCTTAGAATCGATTTGTAAAATAAGAGATTGTCTCTTTTTTCTTTTCAGCAATGATCTTCCGTTTAGTGAGGGTGTTAAGGAAGCTAAAAAAGTTTGTTGTATTCGCTTGGGGACTGGGTGTTGTGTTGCCTTCATTACCATTTCATCCTCATCGACACGTAAGTCGCCGAAGTGGTGTTAACTAAAAAGGCTTGCACCAGGAGGCAAGGCACCCCGCAGGTGGAGTTCCCAGCTTGGCCACACGCATTACCATTTTCGTCTGAGTGCTTTATGACTATATCATCGGCGAATGACACTACAGATACTGGATGCAAGTCTGGCAAATCACTAAAGCGAACCTTCTGGTACTCATGCGCCAGTACAGTAAATATCAGGGGCGTCTTCCATAGTATCTCGTTTTGTTGGGGTCTAAGTTCAATGAAATTACAGAAACGTTATTTTTTGATTTTGGACAGAATCTGTGCAACCGAGCGACAAAATATTTGATTAAAGGTAATTGTCGGTGTACAACCTTTGTTTACCAAATGCTACCGAGTGAGGTGGCGCAGTGGTTAGCACACTGAACTCGCATTCCGGGGGACGACGGTTTAATCCCGCGTCCGGCCACCCTGATTTAGGTTTTCCGTGATTTCCATAAATCAGTCCAGGCAAATGATGGGATGGTTCCTTTGAAAGGGCACGGCCGACTTCCTTCCCCGCCCTTCCCTATCCGATGAGACCGATGGCCTCGCTGTTTTGTCTCTTCCTCCAAACAACCCAACCCAAACCCTAAATGCTGTTGGTCACATCTGGGACACCATAGATTCGGGAAGGGAGCGAAGTGACGCAGTGGCTCAAGCACTGGACTCCCATGACTGGGGATCGGTTTTTAAATCTTCGTCCGGCCATCAACGTTTAGATTTCCCATGGCTCCATTAAGTTGCTAAAGGCAGATGCCGGCATCGTTCCTTTGGAAAGCGGAAGGCCAATTTCTTTCCCGCCCTGAACCAGCCCGAGAGATCGTGTTGCGTCTCTAACGATCGCAATGTCGACAGGACGTGAAACCCTCGTCTTCCTTCCTGTCAGATAAAGAAATCTATATTCGTACTTTGTGCCCTGTCGTGACTACAGAACTCGAGAAGACTGAAATACCTCATACTAGATTTTATTGCCTTGGCCTCTGTCTCAGAACCCGATCGAAAAGCATTGATCCAGTACTCTATTGGGATAGACTAGATGTATCAGTAGAACGAAGAAATGTGGGCACCTGGTAACACTGTAGGCAACGTGTAAGCATAGGTGTCAAACTGTTTTATGTTCCTTGTGTCTTAAAATTGGAGATTTGGCAGATTTCCTTATAACTAACCCGCTTTCTTCTTTCTTATAGTGTCTGAAGATGAAAACAGTGTGACTGAAACCGGTTGCACTGTGAACAGTAACTGCGTAAATAACAAAATAAAAAAATGGCTCTGAGCACTATGGGACTTAACATCTTAGGTCATCAGTCCCCTAGAACTTAGAACTACTTAAACCTAACTAACCTAAGGACATCACACACATCCATGCCCGAGGCAGGATTCGAACCTGTGACCGTAGCAGTCCCGCGGTACCGGATTGCAGTGCCTAGAACCGCACGGCCACCGCGGCCGGCTAAATAACAAAATAAAGGCATATATGTATGACCAGTTACGATCTCCGATGGCAGAATGTTATTGTTGACGTGAAAACCTCTATTTTGATCGTCTGTTGAACTTTCTTGTGTGACAAAATGCTGTCAGATTTCAATCGCTAATAACGACGAGATTAATAACGCGTAAACAGTAGTTGAGCCTACAAGGGGTAGATCCTGTCTGTGCGTGTTTGTCGCGCAGTATTTGTTTTGCCTGTGACGTCATCGTACCGCTGTAGGCGCATGCGCGTGATTGTTACGAATTAGCATTGGGTAACGTTATAAATTGGTGTTGCGTGTGTATACTTTTAGTTAGAGCATTGATTCCGATGTTATTTTTTGCAGAGCACTACTACGACACAAAATGAGGCAACAAAATTATTCGCCGGAACAGCGGTGCAAATCGGTATTAAATTGAAAGTTAAAAAAAAAAAAAAAGATGTCGCCTCATATGACTCCTAAATTTTCTTGGAATTATAAAAAATGTAAGTCAGAGGAAAGCTCACGTCGAAAGGAATCCAAAAGGTCTTATACTGGGAGAATGCAAGACCTACGGCAGTGTCGGAAAGTAAATGAAAAAACGGCAAAAAGCTGTTACGTAGCTGGCTCATCGGACCTACAGCGACTAGTGACCTTTAGGACTTGTGATTTATTTATTCTGAATCATTACACTTCTCTTTGTAACTATTGTATTAAAGAGATTGATAATGAAATTATGTACTAATACGAAACGCTTATTATGATTGTATCCTTACGTTTTCACGAAAAATCTACGGCGCGGACCCATAATGCACTCACAAGAATGTTTTCTTCGAAAGACTGCGATTTATTTGAAGACTTAAAAAAATGTCATTCATCCACGAAAGAGGTGGTTTGGAAACCTCTTATTTGAGCGATTCTTGAGTACTGTCATTACGGGACCCTTACCGCATAATATTAATTTCGTCACACTAAACTCGACAGCATCACGGAGATGCACATCGCACAGTATTGGCAGGAGCTGCAAGAGAGTTGTTGCGCATCACTGGAAGGTTTGTTGTTAACGATACCAGAACGTACTTTCCAAGAAGAGTCAGGCCGGCCGTTGTGCCGAGTGGTTCTAGGCGCTTCAGTCTGGAACCGCGCGACCGCTACGGTCGCAGGTTCGAATCTTGCCTCGGGCATGGGTGTGTGTGATGTCCTTAGGTTAGTTAGGTTTAAATAGTTCTAAGTACTAGGGGACTGATGACCTCAGATGTTAAGTCCCATATTGCTCAGAGCCGTCTGAACCATTTTTGTAAAAAAGTCAGATGATATATTATTCATATTAGTTGATGACGCTGGCTGCTCGCGGGTGTAACTGGAAAGAGTGGATGTGATCGTGGCACCCAAAGTACGCTCCGCTACAAACCGTAAGCAGGTTTGCGGCGTGTAGATAAGCTAAAGCCCAACCAAGAATTGACGAGATGTTGTGTTCCGTTTCATAGCGATGAGAATTACTCGTCGGAAATGTTTGCAGGTGACTTTTATACACTCCTGGAAATGGAAAAAAGAACACATTGACACCGGTGTGTCAGACCCACCATACTTGCTCCGGACACTGCGAGAAGGCTGTACAAGCAATGATCACACGCACGGAACAGCGGACACACCAGGAACCGCGGTGTTGGCCGTCGAATGGCGCTAGCTGCGCAGCATTTGTGCACCGCCGCCGTCAGTGTCAGCCAGTTTGCCGTGGCATACGGAGCTCCATCGCAGTCTTTAACACTGGTAGCATGCCGCGACAGCGTGGACGTGAACCGTATGTGCAGTTGACGGACTTTGAGCGAGGGCGTATAGTGGGCATGCGGGAGGCCGGGTGGACGTACCGCCGAATTGCTCAACACGTGGGGCGTGAGGTCTCCACAGTACATCGATGTTGTCGCCAGTGGTCGGCGGAAGGTGCACGTGCCCGTCGACCTGGGACCGGACCGCAGCGACGCACGGATGCACGCCAAGACCGTAGGATCCTACGCAGTGCCGTAGGGGACCGCACCGCCACTTCCCAGCAAATTAGGGACACTGTTGCTCCTGGGGTATCGGCGAGGACCATTCGCAACCGTCTCCATGAAGCTGGGCTACGGTCCCGCACACCGTTAGGCCGTCTTCCGCTCACGCCCCAACATCGTGCAGCCCGCCTCCAGTGGTGTCGCGACAGGCGTGAATGGAGGGACGAATGGAGACGTGCCGTCTTCAGCGATGAGAGTCGCTTCTGCCTTGGTGCCAATGATGGTCGTATGCGTGTTTGGCGCCGTGCAGGTGAGCGCCACAATCAGGACTGCATACGACCGAGGCACACAGGGCCAACACCCGGCATCATGGTGTGGGGAGCGATCTCCTACACTGGCCGTACACCACTGGTAATCGTCGAGGGGACACTGAATAGTGCACGGTACATCCAAACCGTCATCGAACCCATCGTTCTACCATTCCTAGACCGGCAAGGGAACTTGCTGTTCCAACAGGACAATGCACGTCCGCATGTATCCCGTGCCACCCAACGTGCTCTAGAAGGTTTAAGTCAACTACCCTGGCCAGCAAGATCTCCGGATCTGTCCCCCATTGAGCATGTTTGGGACTGGATGAAGCGTCGTCTCACGCGGTCTGCACGTCCAGCACGAACGCTGGTCCAACTGAGGCGCCAGGTGGAAATGGCATGGCAAGCCGTTCCACAGGACTACATCCAGCATCTCTAAGATCGTCTCCATGGGAGAATAGCAGCCTGCATTGCTGCGAAAGGTGGATATACACTGTACTAGTGCCGACATTGTGCATGCTCTGTTGCCTGTGTCTATGTGCCTGTGGTTCTGTCAGTGTGATCATGTGATGTATCTGACCCCAGGAATGTGTCAATAAAGTTTCCCCTTCCTGGGACAATGAATTCACGGTGTTCTTATTTCAATTTCCAGGAGTGTATGTTGTTGCCAACGTGCAGGCTGTAGGATACACAAAATTGTGGGCCAAACTCGCAGAACGGCTCTTTCTTTGAGAACCAGATGCTTCTTTGATAAGCCGCTGCCAGTTATGTTGTGAAGTTGACCCCTGAAGTGATAGCGTACGACGAAGAGATTCTTCTCATCCGTTAGATTAACAAACAAGGACTTACTCCAGGGCGCAGTTTGCGTGGAAGACTGCAGTAGCAAAATGTATACTTGGAGACAAATATAAAGTTTTTCTCGATATTAACAGAATATCAGCCCAGTTTACTAAGTTAGTGAAGGGGTACAGGATTTTCACCAATGGCTCAATCCTTCTAGCAAGCAAACAGTTTGAGCGGGACTCAGTCGGGAAATATTTGGGTAGCTCTGCCTTTAGCGATCGCGACGGTTTGACCTGTTGATTATTGACACAGAACTTCGTAGAAAAGTGGTTTTCTCTTAGTATGTAAACCCGAAAAGACTCTTTTGAACCCGCTTTGGCGTTCTGGACGTATAATGCGTACTTCTTCGTCCGGCGATTGAAGTGACGTACCCAGCTAGCTATTCGGGGATCCAAAGTTTAAAGTGTACTCCGAACCACGATGCAACATGCCACTTTTCACATTAACAAAACAATGACATAAGTAAAGATGCAATAAGTGTTAGAAAAAATTCTGGGACCGATAGAGCATCCGATCCCCGAACCTTTCATAGTCTTCTTCTCGCGTCCTGAGGTTCCTCTTCATGAGTATCCAAGTATCTAAGTAAACCTTCAGTATATTCTTAATGTGTACACGTGCAGTCGTATAGTAAAACATAAATACACGGACATGGTTTTTCAGACTTGTTGTTCTTATCTACTTTAGCTTTCAAACGGAGTCTTTCCAATGAAATAGTAATGTAACAGAAAAATAAATGACCGAAAAGATTCTACTTACAGTTACGTAGCAAGCACCACTTGAAGGAAGCAATCAGACGTTCTTTGTTTTTAAGATGTGCACATGATCACCCGAGCCAAACGCTCTCCTATGACTGGCATTTATTCTTCTTTTGTCTCAAATACAGTTGATAACATGCCCACTGTGTAGTATCAGTGAACTCCATTCATCCTGATAGCACTGCAGACTAAGCGGATTTTTGCTGGTAGACTTCCATGTGTTAGATGTTGCTTTCCATCTTCCTTTTAAATTTGCTTATAGATTTCAAGCAGAAGTCTTATAATTTCCGAGCGCTGACTTTTTCATTTGAGCAATACAACAAAATTGCTTACAGACAGAATAGTAGTCATATAGTGGGAGTTCGAGATTTAATGGGACATACTGTAAATGGAGGCGATTTAAAGGAACAAAATGGTTCAAATGGGTCTAAGCACTATGGGACTTAACATCTGAGGTCATCTAGACCAGAACTACTTAAACCTAACCAAACTAAGAACATCACACACATCCATGCCCGAGGCAGGAATCGAACCTGTGACCGTAGCAGTCGCGCGGTTCCAGACTGTAACGCCTCGACAACAGCGGCTTAAAGGAACAGATATGATTCAAAGGGTCAGCAGATAAGCAGTATAAAATACGAGCCAAGATAACGATCTTATTTCAAGGTTACTGATACGGACTTCAAGTGTCAGGTTACACATTTCTGTTAGTAAATCCAAGGACACTTGCACTGCTTCCCCCTCACGGGGGGCTACCAACAATTGCTCCAGATCATTTGGGGTAATTCCTGTTGTACCAACACACCTTAGGCATGTAGGTTAGGTGATGATGTATCTCGATATTGGTCGTGCGATATAATGGTTCTGAGCACTATGGGACTTAACATCTGAGGTCATCAGTCCCCTAGACTTAGAACTACTTAAACCTAACTAACCTAAGGACATCACACACATCCATGCCCGAGGCAGGATTCGAACCTGCGACCGTAGCGGTCGCGCGGTTCCAGACTGTAACGCCTAGAACCGCTCGGTCACTCCGGCCGGCCCGTGCGATATAAAATTGGTGGGGAGTCCCTAGACTGATCGCGGGAAACCTCTCACCCCTGCACCAATAAGATTCAAGCTCCGCTTCTCCCTTATCGTTGTTTATAACTACTTCATCATGGGGAGATACTACACGTTATCAACAAACTTCTCATTATTTCATCTGTGGTAGTGTCAATATGTAATTCATGTGTATTACTTTGCGTTTACGGAATCTTATCGCTTTACACTCCATCCAAACACTTTCCGACATCGCTCGAGGCGGCGCAGTAGTTAGCACACTGGACTCGCATACGGGAGAACGATGATTCAAACCCGCGTCCGTCCATGCAGATTTAGATTTTCCGTTATTTTCACAAATCACTCCAGGAAAATGCCGGGATGGTTCCTTTGAAAGGGCACGGCCGATTTCCTTCCCCATCCTTGAAACATTCCGAGCTTGTGCTCGGTCTCTAGTGACTTCGATGTCGACAGGACGTTGAACCATAATCTTCCATTTAAATACTTTCCGATTCTAAATACATACGATTTGCAACGCACGTGTATTGGGAGAGAATACCATAGCATTCAGAATCTAAATAAATAACATTACCGTCTCGTCATGCACACAGAACTAGTGTGAGGATGAAAATTTTGTCTTGTTACTATGTCTCACTAGAGTGCGCATCTTTCGACTGTTAACGCATATGCGGTGTTGCATATTCTGATTACTGTGTCTGTATAATGCTTTTTAGTTCTATGCGTATGTGTGTCGTCATATCTCTCCATCCCGCCGCTGTATAAATAACAAACTCCATATATTTTTGCGAAGGTGTCTGCGAGCGCTCTCAACATTCAGCGCAAAGCTCTCAGTCATTTTAGGAGCAGATGGTGCTGTGATTCTAATAGTTATCTTCCTTGGTACAAACTTGTAGCTTTCTGGAGGAATATCTAAGAGATATCCAGACACTTTCATCTACCGCTTAAGTCACAACTTCCGATTACTGCCTATGTATTAATACAGATATCCTGTATAACCGTATCACAACTAGATTTTACCGTATTTTTGACATTTTTTACTGTCTTCTCCATATTTTTCCATTTCTTCTGTTTTTTAGTATTTTGCCATTTTTCCACATTTATCTATATTCAGTAGGTGAATGCACAAGTGTATATATGCTATTATTTCTTACGTTACCAGGTGTGGGTTGCTATTATTACCATGGAACTGAGATACAAACCCCAAACCCAGCCAGAGTACCTACAAGCTATACGTCTTCTAAATGTCAAATTACATTACACTAACTGCCAAAGACAGAGCTAATACACTTACACACACACCTAGATCGATTGCTATGGAGGGAGTTTGTTGACAGTATTTCTTCCTACATCCCTCCGGCCGCCTCCCCCCCCCCCCCACCCCCGCCCTCCTTCCACCCCTAAGCGTACTGTAGTGGATCCACCTTCGGACTATACCTCTGGTGGTATGTGGACATTTTCCCACACTAGGATGCTGCCCTGAACTTAACATACGTGGATCCATTTTCAATACGTGGATCCATTTTCAGACACTTCCTATATCCACGTCTACATCAACACTTATATGAACCCGTCACGAAACGTGCTGCTTTTCATTGAATCCTCTCTATATCATCTACCAGTCCTACTTGATAAGAGACCAGGATTGACAATCAATATTCAGGAATCGGTCAAACGAGCCCCTTTTAAGGGACATCTTTCGTGGATGTGTTACATTTCCTTGAGATTCTTCCTATGAAACACGGACGTAGCGCAGTTAGATCCACTCCGAACAATACCCCAGGTATAATGTTAGTGGATCCACTGCCGGATATTAACCTGGAATTAACCTCGGTGCACCCACGCCGAGTAATATGCCGAATGTATCACTGATGGAGCCACCTTGTGCAGGTATCGGCCCGTGTGTTTTCGATACACGCTGTGTCTCAGGTTTTTACCATCCTTCGTGATCAAGTTTTAGTTTCTTTAGCTTCTCAATGAAATGTCCTGAGTCCTTCAGGTACGTATCATGCTTTCTCACTTGCGGATGAAGCAGAGAGGCCAAGTTTTTCTCCAGTTTATACATTGATGAGCCAGGAGCTCTAACAATAGGTCTTACGAAATATTATTCTTATGGATCTTTGGTAATCCATACAACACTTCTGTGTTGCGCAGGTTCCTCTGTATGTCGGCGAAGAGAGAAGATGCCTTGATTAACTGATTCGTATTTCTTGTGATCCGCTGCGCCGGATAAGCGCTTAGTTTTCGGTAAGTAGTAGGATCTAATAGGTCCCGGGTGTTCTGCTCATAAGCGCTGATCCGAAGCAGCGGATCATACGGGATACGAATCGGTTAATCAAGGCGTCTTCTAAATGGTTCAAAATGGCTCTGAGCACTATGGGACTTAACATCTGAGGTCATCAGTCCCCTAGAACTAAGAAGTACCTGAACTTAACTAACCTAAGGACACTACAACATCCATGCCCGAGGCAGGATTCGAACCTGCGACCGTAGCAGTCGCGCGGTTCCGGACTGAAGCGCCTAGAACCGCTCGGCCACCGCGGCCGGCAAGGCGTCTTCTCTCTCGGCTTACATACAGATGGACCTACATAACACACAAGCTCTACCACGTCAGCTATATGGATCAACGAAGATAATAAGAAGAATGTTCAATTAAGACCGATTGTTAACGCCCATGGCTCACCGGCGTATAAACTGGCGAAAAACTTGACCTCTCTGCTCCAGCTGCACGTGGGAAAGCCTGATACATACAAAAGGACTGAGGACATCTCATTGAGAAGCTGCAGAAACTAAAATTTGGAGCGAACGACATCCTGGTCAGCTTTGCGTTGTTCCTTTGTTTAGCAAAGAACCGCTCAGTGACACTCTGGAGCACATCGGTTCCATTTTCCCAGAAGACATCATCGAGTTCTTTCATGCATGTCTCACCGCGAGCTATTTCATGTGGAATGTCAACTTCTGCAAACAGCTGGAAGGTGTCACCAAGGATAAACCTCTTAGTCCAGTGATCACCAACTTCTTCGTGAAAATTTCGAAGCACAGGCACTAGACTTGGCGCCTTGTAAACCTAAGGTGTGGTAAAAATATGTCGACGAAATCTTCGTTGTGTGGAACCATGATGAGAAGCAGCTCGGTGACTTTCTAAGACTCGTCAACAGCCTCCATGCCAACGTAAAATTTACCATGGAGGTAGAAAAGGACCAACAGCTACCTTCTCTAGATGTGCTGGTCACGGGGGATGGTGAAAACCTAGGACAAAGCGTGTACCGAAAACAGACACACAAGGACCGATACCTGGACAAACTGTCAAATATTCACCCGAGCCAGAAAAAGAGGCATGATTGACACGCTCGAAACGCGAGCAAGACGAATATGTGAGCCGCAGCACCTCATATGCGAGATGCAGTACCTGGAAAGCGTCCTGAGGGACACGTACACCACCTGTTGCACAGAAGTGTCACAGAATCCAACATACTGGGACTGAAACATTGGAAAACGAAATGTCGGGTACGTCCTTTCTGCCATACATTCCCAGAGTGACGGACAGAATCGGCCGTATATTGCCCAAACAGGCCGTGAAGACTGTTTATAAGCCGACAAAGTATATCAAAGAGTGTCTCACATCGGTAAAAGAGAAATGGGACCCACTTGCAATGTCGGGAATATACTGCGTACTATGTACATGTGAAAAGCCTGTGTTGAAATGACTGGAAGCTCAAACAACACCAGGGTCACCGAGCATAAGCGGCATTTCAGGCTGGAGGAGGAGGGGAATTCGGTCGTGGCGGAGAATGCGCTGTGTGGCACCTCATAGTAAAATTCGCTGACGCGGAATTTCTTGCTGTAGAGAAGAGCTATCAAACCCGCTTATTCAGAGAAGCTATAGAAACACACAAACACGACAATAGCTTCAATGAGAAATAAGGAAGCCTCAAGGTGGACGGATCCTGGATTCCCGTGCTGCAGCGAACGACTGTTGCAGGTAGCAAGGCGGCAACAGTAGTGGAAATGCCCACGGAAAAGCCCCTGGGCGGGCGCGCCAGGTCACATAATTTGTTGCCGTGAGTTCGAGTTCAGTCCGCCATCAGCAGTGCATGGTGAAGCGTTGACAAATTCAGCGAGTCGCGCTAGCGAATCGTCAGAAAAATTAACAAACAAACGTCGGCTGGAGAACCCAAGACAAAAGCCAACAGGCAGTTTAACCACAGTAACAAATGTCGAAAATACGGTAAAATCTGGATATAATATGGTCATACAGGATATTTGTATTTATACATACAAAGTAGTCGAAAGTTGTGAAATAAGGAGTAGATTACAGTGTCTGAAGAGTTATTTGATTTTTTCTCAGAAAGCTACAAGTTTGTACCAAGGACGAAAGCTATTAGAATCACAGCACCATCTGCTCCCAAAATGACTGAGAGCTCTTCGCTGAATGCTGAGAGAGGTCGTAGACCCCTTGGCAAAAATATACGGAGTTTGTTACATATACAGTGAGATGGAAGATACATGACGCCACACATACATTGAGAAATAAAACAGCATTACATAGATGGAGTAATCGGAATATGTCGTAGAGAGGGACTAGTGATCCTTAATGTAACGGGTGTATATAAGAGTGATTTTGACGCCACATATGTTTCAATAGTGGATAAACGGTGTCTTCTAGAGGGACATAGTGTCAAAACGAAACTGTCGTACTCGCACTACTACTGTGTGCCTGATGAAACGATAATACTATTTGTTTGGATTATGAATACTGTGGTATTCTCTCCCAAAACACCCAACTTGTAAGACATATTTATTTGAAATCGAAAAGTATTTGGATGCACTGTAAAGTGGTATGATTTCATAAACGAAAAGCCATACACATGCATCACATATTGACACTACTACAGATGAAATCACGAGAAGTTAGCTGGTCGCAGGTAGCATACATTTTCAGAATGAGATTTTCACTCTGCAGCGGAGTGAGCGCTGATATGAAGAACGGGGCGTGAGTCGTGCTTGGGTAGCTCAGTTGGTAGAGCACTTGCTCTCGAAAGGCAAAGGTCCCGAGTTCGAGTCTCGGTCCGATACACAGTTTTAATCTGCCAGGAAGTTTCATATCATCGCTCACTCCGCTGCGAAAGAAGTATCCAATGAAAAAAAAAAAAAAAAAGAAACACCAACCATGTAAGTAATGAGGGTGGTGTAAAAGTTTATTTTCAGCAGTTTGTATTTGGAGTATCAATACTTTAGTACAAGTCAACTTTTGCAGTGTTTTCTGCAGCAATGTATTACTGTAATAGACATTTATTTTTCTACAAAAAAGTAATAAACAGTAATTTCCTTTGTGTTATAGGCAAATCAACGCGCTTCTCAGGAGGATTTAAATCATCGCACATGAAACAATGAACAGGAGTCCGAAGTGGGGTCTTTTCGCAAGTCGTCTGTAGCTGACTGTCGAACTTCCGTTCCTTTGAGAAGCTATTTTGTCTTCACAATGTCAAATCAACTGAAATTGATTTCATTAGCTAATCACGTGCAAACTTTCTGGCTCAGTAGAAGGGGAAATTACTGAGACATAAGCCTGAATTCCTGCACACAATTCTGTGAGATGGAACGACGCTGAAAAGGCCGAGTACTGCTGCAAAGCCGTTCCAGGTGCACTAATAAATTTCCAAAGCTGTTGCTCGA
Organism: Schistocerca cancellata; assembly: GCF_023864275.1. NCBI lineage: Eukaryota > Metazoa > Arthropoda > Insecta > Orthoptera > Acrididae > Schistocerca > Schistocerca cancellata. Next base: position 752,197,941 of record NC_064629.1, on the reverse strand, counting down.
CACTGTCGCCAAAAGAAGCTATTGCTCGACACAGCCGTTAAAACAAACAACCGACCGTGCGTCACACTCATAACCTAGAGCACACGAAGAGAGCCAATATTGCAAAAGCAGGGCAACGCTTGTAACTCATTCCCACAGAGCGAGTAGAGCCATAGCAAGGAGCACAAATGGTGCAGTATGACAGCATCCAAAATGTCTTCTCACACCTCTGGTTAACACTTTGGAAAAGAATCCCGAGCATAGCTCGGCCCACAACTTTATGTTAAAAACACAGCGCCTGAGCCACCTATCGCTCTAAAACTGGATTCATTTCGTATGAGAACAATGTACGGACGTCTCGCTATCTGTCTCTTGACTGTTACTGCCTTCGGTTTTAAATCTCTAGAATTATTTTGAAAGATACATTAGCGAACGTAGCGGCTACTGACACGAATGGCTGAGCCAGTATGAGCGCACTGAATGTGTGTACTCGCTAGGTTTCACAGTTTGCTGTAATTCTGCTACAAATCCACCACGTCTGTTGCTTGAGCAAGAAATTTTGGAAGCTTAAGAGGAAGAAATTGCTCAACAACTCACCCCACAATTTTTTCATGGAAGGATAATTATACGTTCTGTCATCATTATTTTAAATAACTAAAGAATATATGAGAAATAAATCTTGAAGCCAGGTCCTTTTTGTCCAGTTTCCTAGGCCCGATATTCTTTTAAGTGGGCGGTCTCCAAAGTGTTATACGAGGGCAAATGCACGCCTAACATGCTACAAAGACTTCATGTCTGCCTTTAAATACTTCAGTTCCAGACATCTCCTCCTCGGTGTGTGATCATTCTGTCTACATCACCGATCCCTGCGGAATGACAGCCTCGCTAATTACAGATTAGGCCTACTGGCCAACCGTGGTTTGTTGCTTGCTGCCTGTCTAAAGACTTCCACTACGACACTGCAGCCTGTCGGCTGTGGTGGGACTCCACTGCCTCGCGAACGCTACGGTCGCAGGTTCGAATCCTGCCTCGGGCATGGATGTGTGTGATGTCCTTAGGTTAGTTAGGCTTAAGTAGTTCTAAGTTCTAGGGAACTGGTGACCTCAGATGTTAAGTCCCATAGTGCTCAGAGCCATTTAAACCACTCCACTGCCGCACGCTACTGCCACAGCCGTGACTGATAGAAGATGCGGACCTACTGGGTCTTCCTCTGATGAGGGGCCAAACCGACTAACTGCAAGCTTCCCTTCTGCTGGAGTGCCGCCCGGCTTTAAGATTACTGCCTTCCTGACTGTATGCTGCGTGTGCTGAGCGAGCCCTGGGTTTCCACCTTCACGACGGCTGCCATCCGGAAGATGCTGTGGGTATAGGTGTAAGCGTGCATCCATCTTGGAGAGTCCTGATGCCCATTGTATCCGCAGAGGTGGGTCTGTGGGCCCTCTGCCTCACCCCACGCCACATTGCTGCCAGGCAGTGTGCCTGACCTGTCGCAAGCTACGTGAGCTGCGGAGTGTGGTGACTACCATTCCTCGCCGATATGTAACCGAGGAGCCCAGCCTGTTTCCTGTGCACCAGGTAAGACAGTGTGCATTGTAGAAATCACGTAAATAAAACATTACTGCAGATACCACTGTTTCACCTCCTGACCCGGTGGTTGGCCGTTACAGTACTATTGACTCAAAAATTAAATGATTGTTTTAATCTAAAGCTCTATGTAAGCTGCAATTTCCCAAATTATTTGCCGGCCGGTGTGTCCGAGCGCTTCTAGGCGCTTCAGTCTGGAACCGCGCGACCGCTACGATCGCAGGTTCGAATCCTGCCTCGGGCACGGATGTGTGTGATGTCCTTAGGTTAGTTAGGTTTAAGTAGTTCTAAGTTCTAGGGGACTGATGACCTCAGATGTTAAGTCCCATAGTGCTCAGAGCCATCTTTGAACCAAATTATTTCATGAGGTGTGCAGCTGTAGATATTTGCAATAGGCTTTGTAAGCTGTAGCTAGTTACGTCCATTTTCTATGTTGTGCTTTCCGCAGAGGTGAACAATGCACCTGGGATAGTATGTATTTACTTCGCTGGACACTGCTTTCGTAAATGTCTATGATGCTACACAACAGAAAAGCTCAAGTATAAAATAATGATTTTTTTTTTACCTTGGACTACTTGTTTGATATCACTCTTCATGTACTATAGAACTCCGATGTCATTTTGAAAAGAATTCAGTACTTCTATATGAAGTTATTGGGAAGCAGAGTTAGAGAATCCGTTAACAGGGACTAGGCAGTCTTCACTCTACCCACCCCCTTACAAACACCGGCAAGTCCCACATCCTCATTTTCACAGTACGGCAAAAGTAAGGTGATACACGTGAGCGGAACATGCGGGTGTCCAAGCACACACGGAATTCAGTCCACCATAATCTTAAGAGGCAAAAACGAACAATTTAATGAAGCAAATACGGGTTGGCGAGCTTGGCCTTGAGCCATCTACCTTGGTTATGTGGTCCGAAAACGATGTGTCCGTGTACTTGTAAATTTATCTTTACTTTTTTTTTTTACTGTGGTTTCGTTGCCATCACCGTTGTATAATTACGGAAACTGCTGTTGCAATGTTACATATTTTGTTGCAATACTTATTTCTCATCCACGGTATCCTGTTCAATTTACGTGGTAGACTTCGACCTATCGACATCCCAAGTGCGACTCTAGTTTATGTTTCTTTACTGACCGATTAGTTTTGGGTTTTTCCCTTCTCACAAGTCACTTATTTGGGTTTAAGATATGTTTGGTGTGGATAGTTCTATTTGTGCCATCGCAGATACGCGACTTGGGAAAATGAGTAAATCCCTAAACTAGTCAGCCAATAAATAAATGGCAGCTTGAGTGTTAAATATTTTAAAATGTCTTTTCTACAGTATCTGAGAGCTGTAAGATGCAACTCACTGAACACGTCAATACTTTTATTCGGGGTGCTAAATGTAACATATTACTTATCGTCTGGTGAACTTACGTGTTTATTAACAAGGATTTTCTGGCTAATATCTCAAATGACGGAACAGAGTTGCGCATTAACAAAATTAACCAGTAATGGACGACAAAATCAAGTATCCAGATTGAGAACCGGGCTATTAGGTTTTGTAACTGTCGTGGCTGGTCTCTCACTTATACATTCGGACGCGGGATGAGAAAAATGTTGATAAGGCAGACAGTCTTGTTTAAAGAACTAATTTATCTGTGATTTCGCCCTCTGTTTTGGCTTGGCTGCGCCAAGTTTAGGGATATTTGGAACTTGGACATAAGTGCAACTTCGGCAATAGTGGCCAGCTGTTACAGACAGTGCTAATGAAGAGTCCGTCTAGGGACAGTACTTGGCTTTTCTCATTCTTTTACATACTGTGTTTAGCCAGCATGTGAAGTTCCACAAAACCAAAGTCAAAGAAAAAATAGAATTCATATTCTGTTGACATCAGACGTCATTGGAAACAGAGCACTAACATAGCTGGACGACCAAGTGAACGTTGGTATGTATAAGAGGCTATCAAAAAGTTTCCGTTCGAAGGTCGCTCAGAGCAGAATCGATATGACAATCACGCCAAACCGCTGTGAGCACTGAGGCACTCATCCCACCGACGCACCAGGTTGAAGATAACCGTTTCAAATGTTCAAATGTATGTGAAATCTTATTGGACTTAACTGATACGGTCATCAGTCCCTAAGCTTACACACTACTTAACCTAAATTATCCTAAAGGACAAACACACACACCCATGCCCGAGGGAGGACTCGAACTTCCGCCGGGACCAGCCGCAAAGTCCATGACTGCAGCGCCTCAGACGCTCGGCTAATCCCGCGAAGATACCCGTTTCGTGAAACAACCTGTCCTACAGCATGGAAGAGTCAGTAACTGCCTGCTGCGCATCCTCGTAGGACAGGAATCGTCGACCTTTCCAATCCTTTCTTAAGGAACCGAAGGAGTGATAATAGCATGAGGAGAGATACGAGGGCTGTCCAGAAAGTAAGTTCCAATTGATTGCGAAGTAGAAACCACAGTGAAAATCAGAAATGTTTTGTTTGTAACAGTTAGCTGCACCTTCCAGCTACTTCTCTACGTAGTCACCGATCGGACTTAGACGTTTGTCATAGCGTTGTACCAACTTTCCAGTACCCTCGTTATAGAAAGCAGCCGCCAGTGCTTTCCGCCAATTCTCTACGCTGGCCCACAGCTCGTTGTCTGTGCCAAAATGTTGTCTTCATAGCCAGTGATTCATGTGAGCAGACATGAGACTCAGAGGGAGACAATTACGGGCTGTATTGTGGGTAATCAAACATTTCCAATTGAAAACGATGCAGGAGCATCTTCATTGCCCCTGCAGAATGCGGCTGAGAATTGTCTTGAAGAAGAAACCGGACGACACTTACATAATGTTGGCTGCATAGCTTCAGGCGAAATTTCTGACCAGGCCCTCGTACTTGGCGGGAAACACTATTTGCTAGACATCTTTACGCGCTCACTGTGAGCTCAGAAATGAGAAGTGCGACGTGTTGCTATCTAGGGTCGTACTAGAGACATTGCCCAACACATCTGTGCAAAGCTTTATCGGATTTTCATAGTCGTTTCCATTTCGCGACCGATCGGAACTTACTTTCTGGACACCCTTCGTACTATAGGGCGGGTGCTCGAGTGTCTCCCGCTTGAGTTGGCCTAACTTCTGCGTTGCGATTGGCCTGGCGACTTTTGTCGATTCGCGACCAGCACGGAACTTGGCGCAACATTTACCACAAGAGTGGGTTCTAACAGACATGCTATCCAATACACATTCTTCATTCTCGGATGAATATCTAGCGGCGTTTGTCCTTCGGGAGTCAAGAAAAAAATAACAACACGTTAGTCCTATTGGTGGTAATGTCGCCATAGTTTACGTTTCCGTATTCACTGCACCCACGTAGGAAAGACAAAAATGCCACACCAATCTCTTGCCTACATGTCGGTGCTTATACGCCAGCATCAGCTTCACGCTACGTTGCATATAGGCTGCAGCAACGCCCTCAAACGGGAACTTTTAGATTGCTGCTTGTAGAAATAATCATCCAAGCTTTCGCATGAACTAATTTAGGGGCACCACAGCAAACTGAGATCAGGACCCAGAACCCTGTTTCTCCATAGTTTCGGACTTTTCAAATTTCTTGGAATCCAGCAAAGATCTCCCTTCTTTCCTTTACCAACCTTCCGCCTGGCTACATGTCCAGCCCACAGTCATGCCAATTTCATTATAGTCATATTTATATCTTCCACTCCCGTCTATTCCGCGATGCATTTGATTGTTTTCTTGTTGTTGTTGTCTTCAGTCTACAGACTGGTTTGATGCAGCCTCCATGCTACTCTATCTTATGCAAGCTTCTTCATCTGCAAGAAACTGCTGCAACCTACATCCTTCTGAATCTCCTTAGTGCATTCATCTCTTGGTCTCCCTCTACGATTTTTACCTCCACGCTTCCCTCCAATACTAAATTATTGATCCCTTGATGCCTCAGAACATGTCCTACCAACCGATCCCTTCTTTTAGTCAAGTTCTCTTCTCCTCAATTCTATTTAGTATCTCCTCATCAGTTACGTAATCTACCTATCTAATCTTCAGCATTTCGAAAGCTTCTATTATCTTATTGTCTAAACTATATATCACCCATGTTTCACTTCCATACATGGCTACACTCCATACAAGACTTCCTGATATTTAAATATATATTTGATGTCAACAAATTTCTCTTCTTCAGAAACGCTTTCCTTGCCATTGCCAGCCTACATTTTATATCATTACATCGACCATCATCAGTTATTTTGATCCCAAAGCAGCAAAACTCATCTACTACTTTAAGTGTCTCGTTTCCTGATCTTATTATCTCAGCATCACCGCATCACCTGATTTAATTCGAATACATTCCATTATCCTCGTTTTGCTTTTGTTGATGTTCATCTTATGTCCTCCTTTCAAGACACTGTCCATTCCGTTCAACTGCTCTTCCAGGTCCTCTGCTGTCTCTGGCAGAATTACAATGTCATCGGCGAACATCAAAGTTTTTATTTCTTTTCCATGGGTTTTAATTCCTACTGCAAATTTTTCTTTTGTTTTATTTATTGCTTGCTCAATATACAGATTGAATAACATCTGACGTAGGCGACAATCCCGTCTCACTCCTTTCCCATCCACTGCTTCCCTTTCATGCCCCACGACTCTTACAACGGCCATCTGGTTTCTGAACAAATTGTAAATAGGCTTTCGTTCTGTGTTTGACCCCTGCCACCTTCAGAATTGGAAAGAGTATTCCAGTCAACATTGTCATAAACTTTCTGTAAGTCTACAAATACTAGAAACTTAGGTTTGCCTTTTCTTAATGTAGCTTCAAAGATAAGCCGTAGAGTCAGTATTGCCTCACGTGTTCCAAACTGATCTTCCACGAGGTCGACCCCTGCCAGTTTTCCCATTCGTCTGTAAAGAATTCGTGTTAGTATTATGCAACCGTGACTTATTAAACTGATAGTTCGGTAATTTTCACACGTGTCAACACCTGCTTTCTTTGGGATTGGAATTATTATATTCTTCTTGAAGTCAGAGGGTATTTCGCCTGTCTCATATATCTTGCTCACCAGATGGTAGATTTTTTCAGAGCTGGCTCTCCTAAGGCGATCAGTAGTTCTAATGGAACGTTGTCTACTCCCGGGGCCTTGTTTCGACTTTCGTCTTTCAGTGCTCTGTCAAATTCTTCACGCAGTATCATATCTCCCATTTCTTCATCATCTACGTCCTCTTCCTTTCCATAATATTGCCTTCTAGTACGTCGACCTTGTATAAACCCTGTATATACTCCTTTCACCTTCCTGCTTTCCCTTCTTTGCTTAGAACTGGTTTTCCATCTGAGCTCTTGATATTCATGCAAATGGTTCTCTTTTCTCCAAAGGTCTCTTTAATTTTACTATAGGCAGTATCTATCTTACCCCTTGTGATATATGCCTCTACGTCCTTACATTTGTCCTCATCCCTGCTTAGCCATCTTGCACTTACTGTCGCTCTCATTTTTGAGTCGTTTGTATTCCTTTTTGCCTGCTTCATTTTCTGTGTTTTTATATCTTCTCCTTTTATCAATTAAATCCAATATCTCTTCTGTCACCGGCCGAAGTGGCTGAGCGGTTCTAGGCGCTACAGTCTGGAACCGCGCGACCGCTACGGTCACAGTTTCGAATCCTGCCTCGGGCATGGATGTGTGTGATGTCCTTAGGTTAGTTAGGTTTAAGTAGTTCTAAGTTCTAGGGGACTGATGACCTCAGAAGTTAAGTCCCATAGTGCTCGGAGCCATTTGAACCATTTTTTTCTCTTCTGTCACCCAAGAATTTCTACTAGTCCTCGTTTGCCACAAGCACTCGTCAATTTACTATTGTGTGTATTTTATTTCTTGTCTATCCCGTTGATGTCATCAGCAGTCCTAAATATAAAAGCTCAATAAGCGGTTCTATAATTTCATTGTTGGTTTGTATTACGTTTCTTTCGATACTAACGTTCTTCCAGTCGTTGTTGAAGTTCATCTGCACTCAAGGCAAACAGTCATTCGCAAAAAAGTGGTTTAGATATATTCCATTAACACATATTCCTTCTTTGTTTCTTTAGTTTAAGGATTTGGGAATTTTCTCCAGTTCTGCTGAGAATGGTTTTACTCTACATCTAATTCTAAGTTTCCCGCATTTCCGTTGAAGTGTAATCGCTGACATACATAATTTCTTCGGTTTACTAACCCAAATTGCACCAATGCCTTGTTTCTGAAAAGCAGTTAGTACAGATTTAGATGAAAGTGAGTAAAAAACTATGAATCCCAGGCGAAGTGGTAATTCACACTTATTCTGTAATTTCTGCCACCATCTGAGTGCCCACTTCTAAAGCCAGCTTGTTCCTTTGCTTGACTGAACACCAAAGTTTTTTTCAACATTTAGTTGTAAATGGAAGTAATATATATTGCAGAAACCCGAAAGTTCTCTGTTCCAGCTGCACTATTCTCTAAATGAAAGCTACTTTCTGCAGCACTTCATGTAGAAGGAAAATGAGGCAGGTGCAGAATATTTTCTACGTGCTATTTAGCTACGCTTGGTCCACGGGGCAAGGAAGGCCCGTCAATAGGGGTCTCTCACCTGCTTGCCGGCCGAAGTGGCCGTGCGGTTAAAGGCGCTGCAGTCTGGAACCGCAAGACCGCTACGGTCGCAGGTTCGAATCCTGCCTCGGGCATGGATGTTTGTGATGTCCTTAGGTTAGTTAGGTTTAACTAGTTCTAAGTTCTAGGGGACTAATGACCTCAGAAGTTGAGTCCCATAGTGCTCAGAGCCATTTCTCACCTGCTTGGTGCGGCCTTCAAGCTAGGAAGAGCCCATGTTTTAGGTTCTACAGCATCCACCATGACTACACGAGAGTGAATACTATTAAAGTTTGTACAGTGTCCTCCGGTGCTTCATGTGTCTCTGCTCATTCTATGAGTCTCTTTTCCCCGAATAATTTAATACTAAACAAACCAGCACCCGGGCCTCAGTTAGCGCGAAGAAAGAAGGTAGTAAGAGACCCCAGAAAATTTTTGATGACATAGTTCATAACTATATACGAAATGGACATATTAGTTATTTTGAGCAAGTGGATTGAACTATAAAGTAAGACACCGTAAATGGAATACCGTGATGTTCTTTTGTAAATAACCAGGATCGTATTTATGAGCAACTGGATTGCTTTGTTAGTGTCATGTTTTATAATAGGTCTATAAGTGTTACAAAAAACACAAATTTACTAACGTGTTGTTGCTTCCATATCCAACTATGTGGGAGCATATGTAATGTATTAATTCAACACAGAAGTATTCAAATGTTCAAATGTGGGTGAATTCCTAAGGGACCAAACTGCTGAGGTCATCGGTCCCTAGATTTACACATTACTTAAACTATGCTAAGCACAAAACACACACACACACACACACACACACACACACACATACACACACAACTATCCCCGAGGGAGGACTCGAATCTCCGGTGGGAGGGGCCGCGCAATCCGTGATATGCGCCTCAAATCACGTGGCCACAGAAGTATTGGGACGACGACGAGATCACAACACATGCTGCTCTTCAATGTAACCCCCTCCCCTCCCCCAGTATTAGCCTAAAGTGATTTAAGGAAATCACAAAAAGCCTTTATCTTAATGCCTGAACGGGAATTTGAACCGCGGTCCTCCCGAAAACGAGTGCAGTATCGTAACCGCCACCTCGCTCAATGAGGCCGTTATAGCTCGGATAAAATAACTTTGTGGTTGATAGATTGAAGGAGTATAGTACAGTGTTCGGGCACTGCATATGCCTGCGAAACAGGCAATAAAACGTCCACGTGATGTTCGAGAAAGAAAGACTGCTCCCTTCCAAACGACTCGCTGAAACGCCAATTACAAACTTATTGTAAGGGGAAGGAAATCGATGGTGTCCTGTTCGCAACAACTAGCTCTGCATTTGCGTTATGAGATTTAGGGAAACCACTAATCACTTATAAGTGGACGAGAAGGGGATTTGAAGCGTCTTACTCCTGCATACGAATGTAGCGTGCTGGTTCAAATGGTTCAAATGGCTCTGAGCACTGTGCGACTTAACTTCTTAGGTCATCAGTCGCCTAGAACTTAGAACTAATTAAACCTAACTAACCTAAGGACATCACACACATTCATGCCCGAGGCAGGATTCGAACCTGCGACCGTAGCGGCCGCTCGGCTCCAGACTGTAGCGCCTAGAACCGCACGGCCACTCCGGCTGGCGGCGTGCTGGTCACTGCGCCACCTCGTTCAGTATATATAGCAACGAAGCCCAGTAGTCGTTCACAGGAGAGTGCAGAAATCCATGTGAGGTACTCAATATCGATCATGGTAGAAATTTTATATCTGAAAACTGATCGGCGGATTTAACGCAACTTATTTATTTGCTTCGAAAAAAAAATGGCTCTGAGCACTATGGGACTTAACTTCTGGGGTCATTAGTCCCCTAGAACTTAGAACTACTTAAATCTAACTAACCTGAGGACATCACACACATTCATGTCCGTGGCAGGATTCGAACCTGCGATCGTAGCGGTCGCGCGGTTCCAGACTGAAGCGCCTAGAACCGCTCGGCCACTTTAGCCGGCGGCTTCAAAAACATATGAGTAATTATTACAGTACGATGATTGTTACAAAGAGACAAGAAGAGCACTGACACAATGCTAGCAAAAAGGTTTTATGTACGTGTGTCACATTAAATAAGACCACACCAAAAATTATTCCCAATTTGATACTATTAGGAAAGCAGTGTTTTTCCGTGATGATGATACGAAATTTCAGGGATGATGAAGAAGAGAAAATATTTCAATTTAAGATGAGAGGCTATGGTTCGAGAATGACTGAGTCGAACATTATAGAGCCAAAAGTGTAATGAGGTAACTCTATCAGCGGAATACGAGAACCTACAAATCGTTGTTTGTACAGCGTAATGAACTGATTTATTTTTTATTTAGTTTCCAACAGAGTAAGGTAGCCAAACCCGACCAACCTAGAGGAAAGGGAGATAAACTAATGTACTGCAGATGGCGTTATGTGTGAAGTGGCATAACGGGTCTTGATGTAACGGTCTGACTTAATAAATTGAGTTGTGTAGTCGATGAGCCATAGTGACTGGCGGTGTACTGAAAATTTGCAGACATAATAGTGGTGTACGCACAAGCTAACGGAAACTTCAGGGAATGTGACAAGTGCTATAGAGATAAGTATCCATGTAAGAGACATCCGACGCACACCATATTTCCAAGATTGTGGAAACATGATAATTGGTACCACAGTGTACCGACTGAGGAGAATAACGAGCCGTACAGGCTTCTAAATCGGAAGCAGCCTGCTTGCTCTTGCTATTCTGGAAGATGGGCCTTCAATCAGCAGTCGACCGCTTGCTTAGAAAATGTGTTTCGTGTTGTCCTATATGTAAAGTGGTAACTGAACAGCAGCAAAAAGTACAAACTTTGACGCCTGATGACCTCCGGCATCGCGACGTCTCAAGCCACTGGGTTCTGCAGCACCTTGCCTTGCTGCAAACCTTCTCTTCTGAAATGAAGCCCGTGCAAGCAACGATGGAATGTTCGTAGTCGCAATAATCTGTATGAGCCGTTGAGGCTGCCCAGACTATGGTAGTGAAAAGTCATTAGACTTGTAGTGAACATAGGGGCGGCCAGTCTCAATTGTTGCATAATAGGCCCGTATCTCCTCCTCCCTCCCTCACCCCCTCCCCCTCACCCCTTTCAATCCCTCCGGTGAATACTGTGTTTCTGAGAGGCATCGTCTCATGGCCAGCACGTCCGACAATACTTGTCCTCTTATTGTTGTACCACGTGAAAAGTCTTGCGATTTTTTTGTTGTTATCTTCCGTCCGAAACTGCTTCACTGCAGTTTTCCACGGTGTTCTAATCCATTGTACGTACGCAAGTCCGTTCATCTCTGCGTAACCACTGCAACCTACAACCATTTAAACCTGCTCGTTGTAGTGAAGCCGTCATTTTCTTTACCTCTTACCTCTCGCCACACACCCTTTCTTTACACCTCAGGATGTTTCTCAACAAATTATCCATTCTTTTAATCAGACTGTGCCATAAATATCCTTTCTCCTCAATTCTACTCAGTACTTTCTTATTAGTTATCCCATCTACTCATATAATCTTCAGTATTCCTCTGTAGCAGAATATTTTAAAAGGTTCCAGTCTTTTCTTGTTTCAACTGTTTAACGTCCACGTTTCAGTTCAACACATGGCTACAGTCCCAGATCAATACCCTCCGAAAAACTTCCTAACACCTAAATTTACATTCGATGTTAACACTTTTCTTGTTATTGTAAGTCTGCATTTTATACCCTCTCTACGTCAGCCACCGTCAATTATTTTGCTGTTCAAATAAAAAAATACTAATCTACTACTTTTAGTGCCTCACTTTCTATTCTAGTTCTCTCAACAACGCCTGATTTAAATCGGCTACGTTCCATTACCCTTATTTTATATTTGTTGATAATCATCTTAAAGCTTTTTTCAAGACATTACCCATTCCGTTCATCTGATCCTCCGAGGCCTTTGCCGTTTCTGACAGCATTATAATGCCTTCGGAAACCCTTAAAATTTTCATTTTTTCCCCGTAAAATATTGCGTACGAGGTACCTATCGATACTGAAGAGAATCTGCTGCCAACAATTCTCCCTAATATGTTCCGACTCAGACAATTTTGGACCATGGTTCCGTATGTCAAATTGATACATTTTCTCGTTCTCCTCGCCCCCGACTCTCATTGTATATATATCGTGGTGGTATAACGTAGAATTTTATATACAAAAAAAAAAACAGCCTGTTTGGAATTTATAACAATTATGACTCTGCTTTCTCCCATTCGTCCATACCCTTTGTTCCGTCACTTGTTTCGTTTCTTCACTTCGAAATACGCTCTTTTCATGTGTTTCATCGTTTCACAATCGCATTTATCTCAAAATGTCTGCACACCGTCTAAAATATATAACTCTGTGGGATCATCTGCATGTTTTACTTTTGCTTTTCTTGTCCTTTTTTTGTACTTATATAGTTTTTTTCTAGTGGAGAACTCCGAATTGCGTTCTCGTGTTTTGTGGGGAAAGGGTAACAGCTTTCTTTGGAAAGGAGAGGGCTGTTGGTCAACGGAATATGGTGCGCTCCGCTGCATCTGCCGGTTTTCCAGTGAGACGACCAACTTCCGCATAGTTGGCCATTTTATCGTCCAAGCGCTTTCATGTTAGTGGTTTGCCCTGCATAATTAGCTTTTCTTTGTTCAAGTGTAAGGGAAAACAGCGGCTGCCTGCGTCTGTTATTCTTCTTGTTTCCAGCAGTGTCGGAAGTCGAGTGTCCGTTCATGCGGAAAGTAATTCAAATCGGTTGCGCATGAAACTTTTTTCTCTATTATAGGCGTCAACTCGAACCTCATTGTTGTCCTTGTGGTTGGTACCATACCTGCAATGTGTCACAAAACATTTATCAGCAGCAGTATTCGAAATGCGTCTTAAAACCAAGGGTTGTCAAACAATGATGTGCAATTTTAATTTGTTAATTATGCGCTATTTCTGTGAGTGAAAGCGTTTCTGTGAAATGAAAACACGAAATAACTGTTAAAATCACGAATATTCGCTAGCTGAAATATATTAGTAGATCCTAAAGGAAAAGAAAAGGAACTATAGAGTTTAACGTTTCGTCGACGCCTAGATTATTAGACACACTGTACTGGAGCTCAACTGATCGATGATAAGGAAGAAAATCGCTCATGTGCTTACTAAAACTAAATTTCAGCAATCACCTGCGTCGATATATGGAAACCACGGAACCGAAATATGCATGACGTACGGGGATTTAAATCATGTTTGTCGCGAAATATGGTGCAGTGACTTATAGCTGCGGCACCTCTTTCTGTCATACATAATGAAGAAATGGATTTTGTCACAGCACATTATTTATTCTCAGAGAGCGACAAAGACTGTGGAAAAGTCAACAATGCGTTCGTAAAATACCATCAATCATAAATTTATGCCATGTACGTGTTAGCCGGACAGTTGAAATGATAGTTTGGCAAACAGTTATTGCAGTTAATCTAGAGTTTCACAAAACCTTATCCTCTGGCATGAACCTGAATGATGGTCACAGTGTGATGTGATCCTTCCATTCCATGAATTTGCGAACGTTGGTAGTGGGGCGTTAAATCCCTCATTAAATCCTCCGTCCGTTATTTTTCGCTGTTATTTATGCATGCCACCTGTGACGTAGCTGTGAATCAAGTCAATTAAAAGTTTTAATCAGTTACATTTCCGATCATAAACTGTAAGATGAACAACAAAACTAGGTGGTACATTTAATCTCAGACTATCACTTCGAATATCTTCGCGAACAAGAGATGAAATCAGATGTTGCGAAACTCTTCGTAATAGACTAACTGCAACCAGTTTTGCCCGATTAACAACACGTGTAGCGAACGTTGCTCAACAAGGCCAAATGTAACAGCCGTCATGCGTCTGATTTTTTTCTACGAGTATAATTTTGTAATTTGTAGCTTTATGCAAATCTGAAATATTAGATATGAAATAATTGCCCGCTCTTGGTAATGCAACGGTGAGAAGGGTTCAATATCTGCACATATATCGTACTATTGAAGGATGGCCGGCCGCGGTGGTCTAGTGGTTCCAGGCGCTCAGTCCGGAACCGCGCGACTGCTACGGTCGCAGGTTCGAATCCTGCCTCGGGCATGGATGTGTGTGATGTCCTTAGGTTAGTTAGGTTTAAGTAGTTCTAAGTTCTAGGGGACTGATGACCACATATGTTAAGTCCCATAGTGCTCAGAGCCATTTGAACCACTGAAGGATGTCGCTTGTATTTTTCGCGATGTTTTCTTTAAAAATGAAGCATGCGTCAGTAGGAGGCACCCTCCGACGTGTGCCACTATCACTCTAATTTATTTACACTTTTACCTTATTGCTTTTCACACATCACCTGTTAATGATGGTGACCTTTTTAGAGACGTTTAATCAACGTATAATGCCAGATAAGGTGTATAAAGCCATTCGAGTATGAAGAAAGAGAAGGCGCCTGGAGAAGATGGTGTTTCTCCAGAGCAGTGATTAAAGTCGGAGGGAAAGTAATACAAAAGGAACTTGAAAAATTGTTTGCGGAGAAGGACAGTCTTCCAAATTTGGAAGAATGTTGTTAATATTCAACTTCACAAGAAATGAGAACTGCAAGACGTAAAAAACTGTAGAGGTATCAGCTTCCCCTCCGTTATGTACGAATAATTCACCTAACGTAATACCAAACACTTACAAAATCAATGTTGCATTTCAGTCAAGTAAGGGAACTAGCTGGCTTTAATAGTGGAAGTAGAACAATGGAGTACAAGCCTCGCCTGCATGAAACTGTAGAATGTAGCAATGAGTATGAAATACCACTTTACTTTGGATTTATACATTTTGAGAAAGCTTTAGACTCACTTTCCTGTAAATCAGTACTAACAGTTATTTAGTAACAAGACACTGAATTTAATTATATAGGTTGTATGATAATTAATAGCAAAAACTGATACGGGTGATAGGCTGGAGGGCTTTTGGTAAATTAAATGAGCTTCTTAAGTTGAAACTTCCGATATATCTGAAAATACAAGGGATCAGTATTGAATTATTTACAATGAGACGTGCACACTTAAAACGACAACTTTTCAAAAATTGACGGCTGATCAGCGAGAAATGGAGAGATGCATCATTTTGGGAATTGCTAGGATTGACAGGCTTCAAAAATGTGGGTAAAGCAGTAAAATTTTGTGCTGCATTCCAAAATATAATAGACGATAGGGCGACTTAATGGAATGTGCATTGGCGTATGCTAGACGATGGTAATACATGGGAAACTCTAGAGGTCTTTAATCAGTACCGGATGTCAGATGGCTAATGGTGATAATGTTGTAGATCAAATATGAAGGCCACATTTCTCTCTTGCAATGTACAACGTCAACTTTTCTTTTCAAGATCCGATCAGTCGTGAGATTAGAACCACGGTGAAAATCTGAGGAAACTTGGAACAAATGTGTTGTGCAGTGTCTCTATAGTTTGCCCATCGACCGCATCAGGTTGCACTTTCGAGTTGTGAGCTCACAGTGAGCTCGTAAAGGTACTTAGAACCATAGAGTCTTCCGCCAAGTGCGAAGTACGTGCTGTCATTCAGGGTCGCCTCCTGATTTCTGACAGAAACGTGCCTCAGTGGTGCAGAACGTACAGACCTTCACGATGCTGGCGGTCAGGGAAGAAAGGGAGTGTCAACCGACGATGTTGTTCAGGAAGTTGACCAGGAAAGTCGAGAAAATCGTCTACGAAGGGTAGTTCAGAACAAGCGATTCGCATGTTGTCATCTACCACTGTGCTTCTTCGTGACATTGCTCGGCCGCGCACTCCAGCTATGACAAAGACATTCCTGCAGCGTTTTCGATGGGACATGTGTTATCACCCACCATACACTCCAGATTTGGCTCCCTCTGACTTATCTGTTTGCTCTGTAGATGCAGGCCGGCGCAGGGAATTGGCGGAAAGTGTAGGCAGCTGCGTTCTGTGAAGACGGTACTGGAAAGTTGGTACCACACTACGACAGGTGTGTGAAGTCGTGGTGGCGACTATGTAGACAAGTAGCTGGAAGATGTAGCTAAATGTTGCAAATAAAAGAATTTTGATTTTCACTGTCGTTTCCATTTGGCGACCGATCGGACCTTGGAGAGAAGGAAAAAACCTCTTATATTACTAAGCGAGTAACCGGGAATCTGGAATTCAGTACCAGGTGAGGTTGCATATCTTACGGCTTCTAGGAGCAATAAAATTTTTTATTTCAGTATTTTGCGTAATTTTTGAGCGAATTTGAAAATTTAAAATGCTATCATAATCTGCTCATTAAGAGGTATAATCGTACGCTAAAACTTTAACACAACAAAAAACTTGTTATAGTTGTTTGTCCTGAGGCTGCGCAAGTACTCGGGCTTTATTCGTTCAGTATTCTAGAACGAGAGCACTTAGCGACTTCCAACAAGTTTTACACATAATTTCAAACCTTTACGCAACTTTTTCTCGCTGTCACCCCTCCCTCATACGAGAAGAAAGAAAAAAAATTTATAACGTATTACATTTTCGCTGCTCGTGTAGTGAAATTTCAGCATCGGACAAAACGTTTCATTTTATTACTTCCGTACTACCGACCCTGTTTGAGACCCATTCTGCAGACATTACTGCAGTCATGGACTGTGCGGCTGATCCCGGCGGAGGTTCGAGTCCTTCCTGGGGCATGGGTGTGTGTGTAGTCCTTAGGATAATGTAGGTTAAGTAGTGTGTAATTTTAGGGACTGTTGAAAAAAATGGTTCAAATGGCTCTGAGCACTATGGGGCTCAACTTCTGAGGTCATCAGTCCCCTAGAACTTAGAACTACTTAAACCTAACTAACCTAAGGATATCACACACATCCATGCCCGAGGCAGGATTCGAACCTGCGGCCGTAGCGGTCACGCGGGTCCAGACTGTAGCACCTAGAACCGCTCGGCCACTCCGACCGGCTACTGACTGATGAACCTAGCAGTCAAGTCCCATAAGATTTCACATATATTTGAACTTTTTTTTTTTTTTTTTTTTTTTTTTTTTTTTTTTTTTTTTTTTTTTTTAGACAGTATTCACAGATACCACTGACGCGCCTGCAATATTAGCAATATTATATCATTTCGCGCGACGTATTTTGACAGATATGACGTCATAGACATTTAGATGCGTGAAAAATTAGCTTCTGCTTAAAACGGCGCACAGTAAAACTTCAACATCGGGCACGATATTTTAATTTACCATTTCTTTACTACATATTCTACTCGCACCACACTTTGCAGGCAGTATCTAAGCATATTACTAAACGTGCAAAATTACATCGTTGTACGACACACACTTCAGGAGACATGACGTCATAAACACGGAGATGCGTGACAAACTCGCTTTTGATTAGCGCAAACTGCCTAGTTCTTATTCATCCGGTGTTCCATAATACAACTTTTAAGCACAATTTCAAGCTTTCTGTAAGCTTTTCCTTTAACGTTTGAAGCTGGGAGCTGGATTGTGGGTTATTGTGCTGAGGCTGGGAGCGTGTCTGCGGGCGCAGCGCCGCGGGCGACACCTGCCCTTGAGACGGCAGCGCCGGCCCACACTTCACACGCGCTGCGCCACACTTCCCACCGGCTTCCTCACTCACACTTCTTTAAAACCGTGACTGTTTCTTAAAATTTTGTAAACAGCTTTACCAGGGCCCGCTACCGGTCACAGTTTCTTCGTTAACTTGCTTAAATTATTTATTTTTGCAACGCGGTTTGAGGTATCACTTCATCATCAGGCAAAAGGTAGCAGTACAAAAGCATTTGACACGAATACACACAGATCTCAATGTAGTAGTTTTATACTTTGGCATGTGCTTCTTTAATTATTTTTGGCTATTTGTATTTTGATATTCTCATAAACAACTACAGGTTATTTGCTTTATTGCTAGCACTAGAAACTAGCTGTGATTCAGATAATACTATCTGGACATTAATTCCTAACAACCGCTCTGTACGCAGCAAGCGATGCCTGCGTGTACTAAATAAATCTGGATTTCTGTATATCAGGTGTAGAAGTATGAAACCGGAATTTCCCTATAGATCGTGCTAGCCGTCAGTGTAGGGCCCATGAGACCGTGTCTACAGCACCATCTGCTTCCTGTAACGGCTGACGACGAATGTCAACACACAGTAGCCCAAGTTCCGTACATCGGTATCTGTTTAAAACCCATAAACATGTTGAGTTTTGTGCCTACCAACTACGATTTTCGGACATCATTGGTTTTCTGTTATCATTTGAAGAAACCTGCTGCAGAATCGCATCGAATTCTTGTCGAAGCTTTCGGCGAACATGCTCTTGGGAGAACACAGTGTTTCGAGTGGTTCAAAAACTTCAGAAGTGGTTATTTTGACTTGAGAAACGACGAGCGCGAGATACCACCGGAAAAGTTCCAAGACAAAGAACTGCAGCCCTTATTGGATAAAGGTGATAAACATACTCAACAGGAACTCGCGGAACAATTGAATGTTGATAGCTACGGGAAAGGTGCAGAAAGTGGGAAAATGGGTTCCGCATGAACTGAGTGAAAGACACCAAGCAACTCGAAAGACTACTTTTGAAATGCTGCTCGCCAGATATAAAAGAAAGTCGTTTCTTCATGGAACAGTGACAGGCGATGAAAAATAGATCCTAATCGTCGCAAATCGTGGGTGAATCCAGGGAAACCATCGACATCCACTGCAAGACCAAATCGCTTTGGAAAGAAGACAATGCTCTCTATTTGGTGGGACCAGAAGGGTTTCATCTCTTATGAGCTGATAAAACCTGGAGAAACTGTTAACACTGATCGCTACCAACAGCAGATGATCGATTTAAATCGAGCATTATGTGAAAAACGAATGGAATATGGAAAAAGGCAACACAAAGTCATATTGCTCCATGCTAACGCCCCATCGCACACAGCAAACCGGGTCAGGGAAACGATCGAGGCATTCAGTTGGGAAATACTAAGGCATGCGGCTTATTCTCCAGACTTGGCTCCGTCCGAATATCATCTATTTGCATCACTGGGACACGCTTTCGCTGAACAACGCTTCAGTTTGTATGAAAATGGCTCGCTGACATTTTCGCTTCAAACGTAGAACTGTTTTCTTGGCGTGGCATCCATAAGGTGCCGGAGAGGTGGGAGAAATGTATAATAGCAACGGAGATTATTTTGTATAAAATATTGTTTATCAGTTTCAAACAACAGACGTGTAATTATTGCAACAAAATTCCGGCTTTATACTTCTACACTTGGTAAATCTGAATTTTTGTTATCCGCTGTTTACAAACTTGTGAATAATGCTTATTACATGTTGTTTATTATAATCAGCGCTACTGTGGACTAGAATCGAGGTGTGGAAGTCGAGCTTTTCCCGGCATGACGAATGTTCGAGTAACTTACGCGAATGCAACCGGGTTACGTCGTCGACAACAGCCAATATTTCGACAGGTGAATACAAGAAGTAACAAATGAAAGAAGAGGCCCCTTTGCCTCGCAACTTAAATCCTCGGTGGGCCACGCTGCGTCAACCGGAAGGGAAAAGCAGCATGTATAGAAAGCCGCACTTTAAACAACTAAGAACAAAAGATAACCAGCGCCAGAAGTTATCGATAGCGAAAGACTACTTAACAGCGGGTTAGCAAGTGGCAGTAACTCTGTCACTCTATTGTTTGGCCAGGGACAGTCACCGCTGATTTCTCATCCGTCATTAATTAATATTTTGCGACCGATAACTTCTGGCGTTGGTTATCTTTGGTTGTTGCTACAGCTTCTGTTGTCTTTCCTCGTACGCCTTCTGTTGTTTCTGGTGGACGTAGCCCAGTCCACTGAGGGTTTAATTTGCCACACACAGCAATCTCCCGTTTCGTTTGTGCCTTCAAAATGGGGAGTGTTTCCTGCCGAAATATCGGCCGTTGCCGACGATGTTAACTGGCTGCATTCTCGTAAGTTATTTCTAGAATGACGATCAATCACTAGAATTTTCATTCTAGTGCGTAGTGGTGTTGATGATAATAAACGTTTTGTAATGGCTCTTCACAAATAAACAGTGGACAACAAAAATCCAGATAGCCACAGCAACGGAAGAAGTGAAATACGCCTCAAGAAGACAATCATTTCTGATGGACATAGCAGGCCATAAAACATGTCAAAATAAAAGTAACTAAATAAAGATCTACGTGTAATGTTGTTAAATTTTTTGTATTGCCTTTTTTGACGTACTGATGAGGTCATTCCTCGAAACATGTTGCAATATTAAATAACTTTAGCAAGTTAACGAAGAGTTGTTACTGGTAGCAGTTTGATAAAACCTGTTTTTAAGCATTTCAGTTCATCGTCTCAGCACGGTTTACCATTGTTTATCCGATAACAATCGCTTGAGATACGTCAGTTTCCACGTGACGTTCCCTTCTGCCTAAGCAAGTGATTCAGAATTAGATGGCCCCTTCCTCAGCCGCCAGGGGAGTGATGGTACTATCCGGAAACTACAACCGCACACTAGTAAGAACGAAATTATGCTCTTGGGACTGTTGGCCCTCGACTACGATTATACTTGCACGTAGATCTTATGAAATATCTGTGATCTCCTGCTACCTTCATAGACGAACTGATTCCTTCAATTTATCCATGTTATATCGAACTTAAGAATAAACATTAATGAAATCGGAAACGTTGTCCATCTGAAAATAGCCCGAAAAATGTTATGCATGTTATGGTACTGAAATAAAGCGTTTTAAAAGCATTTACGACTGGTTGCCTTATTCACCATCAATCTCGGAAGCACATTAGCAGCAAGATACTTTTCTGCTTTAGTCGCATTTAAAAGCAAAGTCTAGTTCGACACGACGAGCTATCCACTAATTAGACATTATTTTCCCTGAGTACATTTGTCATAAGTGCAGTGTTTTCGTTTTACGCGTGCTATTTGGTTTATTGTGCAAGAAATAGATTCCTCGTCAGACAAATAACTAAATTTCGTCACAAAACCTAGCCAACACATTAAATAACAAAAATATCGAGCTTATGACAAAGTACTCACCCAAAATAATGTATGGTTAATAGATGAGCATCTGGTGACGGTGGCATTCTACCCAGCGCCTCCAGTCAAAGTAAATACTGATACTGAAACGTGACTGAAGAGTAAAAGAGTGCCTGTTTATAAGTTAATAATTCCGGCTGCAATCGTTGGATGTGACTAATCAAGCCACCCAATCTCTTACAGGATTAAAGATCTCCATCTTTGGGACACCATATATGAAGAACATTAAAACCATTTCTTCATGGCTTATCTTAGAAGGAGGCAAAATTCAGAAAGTAGAGGGATTTAAACATCTAGGAGAGTGAGTAGATGTTGATGTGACAGAAACACATTACGGTAGTACGAATCAACCCAGTATGAACAGCTTTCGATCAATATAAAGTTAAGACATTATCAGCCTGTGATCTAACCTGAAACTTGTAAGCTGCTGGGAGTCTGAATCTCTATTAGGAAGCTATAACGTTTGGAACTTTCTGAAAAATATTGTGTCCTCGAAGAACTGTAGACTGTTCATTTAGAAGAATAGCTAATCAAGAGTAACATATCGGGATGGAAAAGATCTCGGACACTGCTATGAACAAATGGACTATTTTCTTTGAACACATCTGTAGAATGGACCAGCGAAGATGGACATAACAGATAGTACAGTTTATTGTGAGCAAGAAATCCAGAGAGCGATAGATACAAGAGGTACAAAGAGCTATAGAAGAAACATGAGCACAAGAAATAGATGCATACCACAGGATAAACGTCAAATGAAAGTCGATACTGCCACAGTTTCCTAGGGCAATAGGTGGATGACCAGAATGTCACTGACAGAGGCGCGAAGAGGGTTGCAAAGTGTGATAGCAAAGGCATACTGGACGAGGATAAAGAGCGAAAGAAAAGAAAATGATCCCAATTAATATTGTCCACAGATGGCCGAAACGAAAAAGAAGAAAAATTTGGTTTGGGATCCTACAACTATCAATAATATAATTAAAAGTAAACAAGAAAAAATAATATAATTAATAATAATAATAATAATAATTAATGCTGTATTAATAAAATTTGCACATGTGCAATACGATTGGGAATAATAAAACTGCTTAGGAACTAACAATAAAGAAAGCAAGTAAGGATACAAAAGTGAGATATTATAGCATATTGAGATACGTGGGAGAGGATTTCAGGGAGGCTATCCAAGCTCGGGAATTCGTGGTATGGAACTGAAATGTAGCCCACATTCCACCTTTTGGCACTACGAAGGAATGGTTCGTTTCAGTTCACATAGTGCCGAAATAACGAAGTTGCACATTCTAGCCAAGAAGCGGGCAGAGTGCAAACTTCCAGGCAGATATTTCTGAAGGAGGCGAACTACGAGGTCACATATTTGCCCTCAGGACGACGCGTGGTGGCAGCAGCTATTGTAGTGAGGAAACAGTTGATACTTGTTACATTCCTGCACATGGTTTCTAGACAGAGTGTTAGAATTTGAGAACTCCTCCGAAGGTAAGCATTGCATTGCTGTCTGGTTATCAGTACAAGGAAAGACAATCTTTGAAATGGAGCAAGAAGAGCAATGTCACAGAAATGGAAAATATCGTAAAGTATGCCCTAACTCTCTCGATCTTACAGTTCAAGGTTCTCACTAATTTAAGGGCATGACAAAACATTTACTTGTGTACTGCAGAAGTTACAGAACCGCGGGTGTAGCGATAAGACACTGTACCTGCTTTCGGGTGGAGCCGGGTCCAAACAAGACATATCATCAGTATTTATTTTTTCTTGATGTTTCATGAAACAACATGACGCAGATACCATCATTTTTCATTTCAAACAGAGCTAACGGCATTCCTTTTCTAGCATTCTCTATTCCGAGCTTGTTCTCAATCTCTAATAACCTAAGGGACGTTAAACCCAAACCCCTACTCTTCCTTTTCCTGGAACGCACTGCTGCTGCATTGAAGACCACCGACGAGGGTCTATTCGAACGTGTGAAGGTCAAACTTGAACACATGAGCAGCTGTAACTTGTGATGGAAATAGGTTAGACAGAACTTATAGTTTCTACTGCTTACGTTGTGCCGCTAATTTTTTAACTTTTAATAAATTTGAAGTATATTTTTATAGCCCTATGCATCTGCTAGAGAGACTTTGTTTACATCGGTAAAGATTGTGATCGTTATCGCTGTACAGCTCCGACAATCGACTGAAATGTATGTTCAACTATTTGGGCTCGACCAGAGCGAGGTAGAGGCAGTGCTGGTGTGTTATAATAAGAGTAAATGGAGTGCTCGGAGCGCGCGGCCACTCCTCGCAGTCAAACCGGCTCCCCGGGACTTCCAGCCATTAGTACTCGCTCCTAGACGCCCCCGTCTGCAACTGGAAGCTGCCACCTGAATATTCCCAGCGGATGCTGGAAGTCAGGTTCGAGTGCAACAAGGTCGCGCCCGCTCAGTGGCGTCACGCGGAACTTCCGTCTCGAGTGGCCGTGAATTAGCAACAAACAACTAGCAGGAATTACCATGCCGGCAGTGGAAATGGAGCCATGACGATATTACGAAACAGGTGTATAAGTGTAATCATTTTTGTGACTAATATCGACGAAATTAGTAGTCTCACGTGAAGATTAACGCCTACAGCCAGGATTAGTTGCACTTGGCTTTTATTGGCATTATTATTCACGATTTCTGTATCTCTTTACATCTGCATCTACATATATACTCCGCAAGCCACTGAAAAATACCTGATGAACGGTACTTTGTAAAAGTTTAGCGATTTTCTGCCCAACTCGGCTCATGTATTGAATGAGAGGAAAGTGACAGTTCATATGCAGCAGTAAATGAAACCAAAGAGCAATATCGGAATGGAATTACAGTTCAGGGTGTAGAAATAAAAATTTTGAGGTTTGTCAGAGACGTCAAAGGGGATGGAAGACCAAATAAATAGATGAAGGAATGATCAGTGTTACGAAAAGATGTTATAAGATGAACTTCAACAAAAGTAAAATGAGAGTAATGGATTTTAGTCGAACTGAAACAAGTGCTGGTGATGGAATTAGATTAGGAAATGAGACACTAAAAGTAGTAGATGAATTCTGTGATTTGATCAGAACACTGGCTGAAGATTGCCGAAGTAGAGAGGATGTAAAATACCGTCTGACAACGGCAAGAAAATGGTATTTGAAAAAGATAAATTTGTTAACATACAATATGAGTTCAAATGTAAGATCTTACCTGAAAGTATTTTTCTGGAGTGTAGCCTTGTACAGAAGAGAAATGTTAACAATAAACATTAGAAATAATACAAGAATAGAAGCTTTTGAAATGTGGTGAAATGTGAACAGAAGACTGCTGAAGATTAGATGTGTAAATCGGATAAGTAATGAAGAATTAGTTAGTAGAATTGGAGAGAAACGAAATGTATGGCACAACTTGAGTAAACGAGGGGCTCGATTGATATGTCATTTTGGCAATGGAGGGAAGTGTGGGTGTAGAAATTGTAGACGAAGAGTTGTGTTTGACTGTAGTATGCAGGTTCAAGTGGGTGTAGGTTTCAGTAACTACGCACAGGATACACTACCGTGGTGAGTTGCATCACAAGTTTTCGGACTGAAGACCACAATAGCGACAACGACAACAACAACAACAACAACAACAACAACTCTACGCAAGAAATACGATGGAAATAGTGGATTTATCACATTTTCTTCCTCGAATGTCGCTTCTCTAAATTTAACCAATAGCGTTTCGAGAGAACACTGTCACCCTTCTTCAAAATATTTCTATTTACGTTGCATAATCATTTCTGTCACACTTTCGAACGGGCTATAATGATTTTCTGCGATTCTAGGAGTACGTAGCTCAATTCGTTCGATATCCGCTGTAATATATACTTAATAAGGAAGAGTACTGTAGAACTGGTCGACTAGTGTTTTGTATGTGGTTTCTTTACAGGTGCGCCGCACTGTCCCAGAACACTGCTTGCAAATATATGGATGGGCCTTGACATAGTCTACCACTAGTTTCACGTTTATGTCACATGCCATATCGCTTCTTAGCGTTAACTGAAAGTTTTTAAACGTTGGGCTCCAGAAATGTATCACTAACTTTTAATCATGTACTAAATGTAAAACTGTCTTCAGTTCCTGGTTTGATTTGAGTTACCGAGCCACACACAATCCAATGACGTCCGCTTCTTTCTCTTTTTCATAAATCTTTTATGTATATTGAAACGTAAATGTTCCTATCCTGCTACTTTGTGGGTTAGCCGGTATTACATACGTTTCTGTCGATCATATGCTGTTCAGTTTAACGTACTGGGTTCTGTAATCAAAATTCTTAAACCCCTTCACATGTCTGTGAATATATTAGGTATAATCGTCTTTTGATTATTAGTCGACAGTATATTGGAATAAGGAATCTTCCGTTCACTTGCATTTATTATTTACAAGACTTTGTGTGTGTGAATAAAGCGATCTGTGTCTTAAATTAGTAGTTCGACCGCAGAATGCCCTGCAGCATCCTACAGCGTTTATACCCATTCATCTTGCGATTATACCCATTTTGACCTGTGCGCTTTTTCCGTCACACAGGACAATTCGCCGCACAAGATTTTCTTAGTAGATTTGGAACTAATTTAGTACAACGTCTAACAGGAATTCTGTGAGGACCGTGCCTTTTTGGACTAGAGTAGTGTTAATTGGTTTCAAGTGCCTCACACAGGTGAGCGTGTGCAGTGACCAAACGTTGTCGTGTAATGAGTGCCATCGGCCGGGGATCTCATATTGTATTCATATTTCTAGATCCCCAGAATGCTTTTGACGCCGTTCCTCACAAGATACTTCTAAACAATTTGCATATCTATGGAGTGTTGTTACAGTTGTGTGACTGGATTCCTGATTTCCTCTTAGAAAGGTCACAGACCGTAGTAATAGACGGAAAATCATCGAGTAAAACAGAAGTGAGATTAATTGTTCCCGAGGGAAATGTTGCAGGCTTTCTGCTGTTCATAATACATACAAACGATTTAGGAGGCAATCTGAGCAGCCCTCTTAGACTGTTTGCAGATGATGCTGTCATTTACCGTCTGGTAAAGTCATCAGACGATCAAAACCAATTACAAAGTGACATAGTTACGACATCTGTTTGGTGCAAAAAGTGGCGATTGACCGTAAACAATGAAAAGTATGTCATTCACATGAGTACAAAAAGAAATTCATTAATTTCAGTTACACGATGAATCACATAAATCTAAAGGCTGTCAACAAAATACCTAAGAGCTACAATTGTGAACAACGTAAATTGGAACGATCATGTAGATAATATTATGAGAAAGATAAATCAAAGACTGTGTTTCACTGACAGAACACTCACAAGACGCAAGAGGTCTACTGATTGCCTATACTACTCTTGTCGTCATCTGCTAGATTACTGCTTTGCGTTAAGGAATCCTAACTAGACAGGATTGACGGAGGGCATAGAAAAGTCCAAAGAAGGGCAGCGCGTTTTGTATTATCGCGAAATGGGAGAGAGAGACTCACGAATATGTTGGACTGGCAGTCATTGAAACAAAGGCCTATTTCGTTGCGGCGATATCTTTCACAAAATTTCAATCACTACCTTTCTCTTCTGAATGCGAAAGTACTTTATTGTCCCAGCTTACATAGGAAGAAACGATAATTGTGAAAGAAATAAAAGAAATTAGAGCTCGTACGGAGAGATTTTAAGTGTTAATTTTCGCGCGTGTTTTTCGAGAGTGGAACAGAAAACAGTCAAAATGCTTCGAAGAACCGACTGCCAGGCACTTAACCGTGACTTGGAGAGTAGTCATGTAATTGTTGATATAAGTGTGATAATTTTCTTATGCGTAAATTCAGTATTAATAAAGGAAGTTCATATACGGGCTCTGTTTGTGATGTCTTCACTTTCAACACCACACTGATCCACGGGAGATTGGAAAGAGGGTTTTTATGATACCTTTTTTCTTTCCAAGGTTTAGAAACTGTATTAATTTTTGGGGTATATGGCTGTGAAATTGTCTTCGGCATTACTATCAACTGCAAATCACTAAAACTAAGTGGAAGAACTATAAACGTCTGAACCTGTATTCTCGAGGTGTTATAGACTCAAATTTGCGCGAGCCATACCTCTTTGCGTTTTCCGATTTGTGTAAGTTAGTCTACACGAGTGCGGAGTTAGTTCCTGTGTATATGCCGCACCCAACTCATTCATTAACATTTGTCACCGAAACTGAGCTGGTATCCATTTCTGATAACATCACCGTTGATACGAAAGTGAGCTAGCAGAAGAAGCGAAATATAAAGGCTGAGGCGCCCAACGTTTTCACCTCAAATAACTTTTGACATTTTTACAAGATGTCTCTTTGTTAAATACATAGCCGCGCGGAGTGGCCGCGCGGTTTGAGGCGTCATGCCACGGGCTGTGCGGCACCTCCCGCCGGAGGTTCGAGTCCTCCCTCGGACAAGGGTGTGTGTGTGTGTGTGTGTGTGTGTGTGTGTGTGTGTGTGTGTGTGTGTGTTGTTCTTAGCATAAGTTTGTTTAAGTTGTGTGTAAGTCTGGGGACCGATGACCTAAGCAGTTTGGGCCCTTAGGAATTCACACACATTTGAACATTTGTTAAATATACCTTTCACACCCACACCAACAGATTGGCGTTGCTGATCTCTTGTCATCCTAATGAAGGTTCTTAGATAACAACTGGAGCTCTGACGATGAAACTGTGTCATCGAAATGTACACTGGCGAAATAAAAACGTTATTAAAAACAGTAGACGGATTATATTATTAAGTTTTACATTCATGTTAATCTGATTTAACTCAGTTCGATTGCATCTTTTAATCGAAAAGTTTCATTCTTCTTTCGTAAATAATTTACAAAGAAAGTAGTTTCGTTATACGAGTAAATAGACCGATAATTTTACGCAGTGTTATTGTTATTCGTAAATGATAATTTCGTACATAACGATTCCGACTTAGAGTACAACTGTGTAGCTTCCGACTCCGACTCGAGCACCGATAAACCACCTCAGTAAAATCTGTATTCGAACCCGCGAGTTCAGGGTCTAGTACGGCCAGTGTAAAAGATCTGGGACGCCCCGTATACGCGACTGCCGTAGTTTGTTCGTACCTCAGGGGCGCGGGCGGCGGCGGCGGAAGACGCACGGAGGGCGGTCGGGACGCCCACGGAGACGCAGCTGGCCGCCTTGTCTAGCAGAGCGCTGCTGAGCAAGCTCTTGTAGAGCGCGGGCGGCAGCTGGAACGGCCTGGACGCGGGGGCGGAGGCGCGCTCGTCGTCGCCGGAGCGGGGAGAGGAGCCGCGGGACGTGGGGGCGGCGCGAGCCGCGGGGCCCGCGGCCCGCATCTGGCGACCTGCCGCCGCCGCCGCCGCACTGGGGCGCCGCGCCACCAGGCCACGCCTGCGCACCGGGCCCGCTGCCGATACAGCCAAACAAACGCGAGATCTCTTTCTCCTACCCACCACCTACAGGCACTAGTAGATAACAGCGGAGGAAGCGGGATCGGGATATATCTTACTGTCGACGGCGAGGTCATTCGAGACGGAGCAAAACCTCGAACTGGGGAAGAAATCCGCCGCAACCTCTCCGAAGGAACCATGTCGACACTCGACCTTAAGCGTGGTACGGAAACCACAGACTCCCTAAAACCGAATTCGTATGTGGAGATTTCAACCGCAGCCCTCCTGAATGTGTATTAACCACTGCGTCACCTCTCTCGGTGCAAAGTAACTAATTACTGTCTTTTAATCTCTCCTTTTCTAGAAAGTCTCTTCCTAAAAAGAGAAGCAACTGTGTAAATATCAAGAGTTAAGATGGGAGGCCACTTCTAAGCAAAGAATGGAAAACTGAAAGGTGGAAGAGATATAGAGAGGGGCTATACGAGCGAAATGAACTTTGAGGCAGTAGTGTAGAAAGGTAATAGGAAGTAGATGAGATAGGAGATGTCATACTGATTAGTGGGCTCACACTTCCAAGTACTTCGTAAAACGGACTCCAATTTGCAGTCACTGAAATAACACTGCATATCAAATGGTTCAAATGGCTCTGAGCACTATGGGACTTAACATTTGTGGTCATCAGTCCCCTAGAACTTAGAACTACTTAAACCTAACTAACCTAAGGACATCACACGCATCCATGCCCGAGGCAGGATTCGAACCTGCGGCCGTAGCAGTCGCGCGGTTCCGGACTGAGCGCCTAGAACCGCTAGACCACCGCAGCCGGCACCGCATATCCTCTGAGCCCGTGAAATTTCGTTTCTTCCTCCACTTCTGGGTGCTTCGCTTTTTCCTCGGGCGATGTATGTGAGACAGGCGAAATACCCTGAGACTTCAAGAATGAAATAAATCACAGGTGTGAATATTACCGCGGTATCATTAACGCTTGCGAAATACTGGTATGAATTTTAACAGAAGGGAAGACTGGTATTTGCCTTCCTCGGGGAACATCCGTTCGATTTCGGGAGAAATGTAGGAAAATACAAGGTGATACTGTCTTAGAAGGTATCTTAAAGAAAGGCAACTCTATGCTTATAACATTTGTAGAGTTAGAGAGAACATTTGACAATGTCGATTAAAGTACACACTTTCAAATTTTGACGGTATCAAAGATAAAATACAGGGAACGAAAGGTTATTTACAACTTGTACAGAAACCATACTGCAGTTATAAGAGTCGAAGGATATGAAAGGAAAGCAATAGTTGAGAAGAGCGTAAGACAGGTTTTAAGCATATCCACGATGTTATTCAGTCTGTACATTTATAAAACAGTAAATCAAATTTAAAAAAATGTTGGAAAAGTGTTTAATGCTCAGGGGGAAGAAATAGGAATTTTGAGGTTTGCCGATGAGACTGTAATTCTATCAGACACTGCAAAGCGCTTAAAACAGCAGATGCACAAAACGGATAGTGTCCTGAAAGTAGCTTATAAGATAAACATTTGCAAAAGTAAAACAAAAGAAATGGAAATTAAGATAATTAAATCAGGCTCGAGCCATGCTTTCTGAATCCGTGATGATTTGTGGAGACATGTTTTTTTTTGTTCCAAGGAAATTTATTATTTTCAAACTTAGACTATACTAAAAAATTCTGCAGCAAACCGAGGTTAACGGAACTGGTCTGCAATTTTCCGGGTCCGTTTCTCTACCCTTCTTATATACAGGAGTCACCCGCGCGTTTTTCCACTCGCTTGGAACTTCACGCTGGGCGAGAGATTCGCGATAAATGCAAGCTACGAAACGCGCCAGTGCCGAAGAATACTCTCTGTACAACCGAACTGGAGTTCCATCATAATCTGGCGATTTATTTGTTTTCAGCTCTTGCAGTTGTTTCTTAATGCCATGGATGAATATTTCTATGTACACCATATGTGAGTCTGTACAACGGTCAAACGATCGTATGTCTGTACAATCCTCCTGCGTGAATGATTTTTGTAAACTTGAACTTTAAAACTTCAGTCCTTTTGGTATCTTCTGTTGCCACGCTACACTGGTCGATGACTGAATAGCAGCCTTCGACCCGTTTAGTGATTTTACGTAGGCCCAGAATTTTCTCTGCTTCTCGGCAAGATCTTTCGCTAACATGTGACATTCGAATTTGTTGTATGCTTTGCGCATAGATCATTTTATTGATGCACGAAGTCCTACTAACTTTTGCCTGTCGACATTTACGCGTTCCTTTTTAAACCGAGAGTACTAGAATCTCTGTTTCCTTACTATTTTCCCAATTTTGTTATTAAACCACAGTGGATCTTTTACTTCCTTAATCCACTTACTCGGCACATACTACTCTAGAGTGCGATTTACATTTACTTTAAACTTTGTACAAAATTCCTCTAGGTCCGTCGTATCGGAACTAAATGAAATAAACGAAAGAAGGAAGGAAGATTTAGAGTTCAAAGTCCCGTCGACAGCGTGCCATTAGAGACGGAGCACAAGCTCGGATTATGAAAGAATGCGGAAGGCATCGGCCGTGCACTATTGAAAGGAAACATCCCGGCATTTGCCTGGAGAGTTTTAGGGAAATCACAGAAAATCTAAATCTGGATGGCTGGACGTGGACGTGAACCGTCACGCTCCCGCATGCTAGTCCAGTGTGCCAACCACTGCGCCACCTCGCTTGGTGGAAATAACTCTCGATAGGGTCAGGTCTGTTTGTAGCTAAAAGGTCTGAAATGTTTCCAGATGCAGAGAGGCCTTAAGTTTGAAAGCGTTTATGAATAATTATTTAAATAAAAATAGAAGTTTGATAGAACACTTTTTAAACGGGACTAAAAGCTAACGCATAAATATAGCTCTGAAAATTTGTGACTGAATATTTAATAGCTATGAAAATACTTGTACGATTTGTAATGAAGAACATGGGCACGTACAATACATAATTGATACATGAATAGTTCACCTCCTAACTATTACCTGTTACATGTACCCAGCGTCTTTCATTATAAATCATAAAAGTGGAATCTGTATGGGACTAGGAGAACTTATTTTATACCTTTTAGTCCAGTTTAAAAGAGAGTTACATTCTTCTTTTTCTTGTGCCTTTGTCCCGAGCTCGGCAGAGTTACGAACGAATTTGGCATGGGTAATTTAGAGGGTGGCCAGATGCGCTTCCTGTCGCCACCTTGTTACTCCCAGGGACGGGACGGAGTGTGTGTACTCCAGCTGTCTACTTTTAGCGTTGTACATTGAGGTGACAAAAGTCATCGGATAGCTTGGCGTACTGCAGCAGCTCGAGGTGGTCTGCACTCAACAAGCTGTTGGAAGTTCACTAAATAAATATTGAGCCATGTTGCCACTATAGGCATCCATAATTGCGGAAGCGTTGTCTGAGCAGGATTTTGTGTGCGAACTGAGCCCCCCATTGTGTCCCATAAATGTTCGATGGGATTCATGTCGGACGATCTGGGTGGCCAAATCATACGCGTGAATTGTCCACAATGGTCTTCAAACCAATCGCCAACAATTTCCATCGTTGTTCGGGAACATGAAGCCCATGAACGGCTGCAAATGTTCTCCAAGTAGACGAACATGACCATTTCCAGTCAATGATCGGTTCAGTTGCAACAGCGGAACCACTGCATCCCATATAAACACAATCCACAACATTATGGATCCACCACCACCTTGCACAGTACCTTGTTGACAACTTGGGTCCATTGCTTCGTGAGGTCTGCGTCATTCTCGAACCCTGCCATTAGCTCTTACCAACTGAAATCGGGTAGCCGGCCGCTGTGACCGAGCTGCTACGGTCGCAGGTTCGAATCCTGCTTCTGGCATGGATGTGTGTGATGCCCTTATGTTCAGTTAGGTTTAAGTAGTTCTAAATCTATGGGACTGATGACCTCAGATGTTAAGTTCAAAATGGCTCTGAGCACTATGGGACTTAACTTCTTAGGTCATCAGTCCCCTAGAACTTAGAATTACTTAAATCTAACTAACCTAAGCACAACACACACATCCATGCCCGAGTCACGATTCGAACCTTTGACCGTAGCGGTCGCGCAGTTCCAGACTGTAGCGCCTAGAACCGCTCGGCCACCCCGGCCGGCTCAGATGTTAAGTCCCATAGTGCTTAGAGCCATTTGAACCATTTGAAATCGGGTATCATCTGATCAGGCCACGGTTCTCCAGTCATCTAGGGTCCAACCGATAAGATCATGAGCCCAGGAGAGTCGCTGCGGGCGATATCGTGCTGTTAGTAAAGGTACTAGAGTCAGTCGTCTGCTGCCATAGACCATTATCGCCAGATTTCGCCGCACTGTCCTAACTGATACGGTCGTTGTAACGTCCCAGATTGATTACTGCGGTTATTTCTCGCAGTGTTGCTTGTCTGTTAGCACTGACAACTATATGCAAACGCCACTGCTCTCAGTCGTTAAGTGAATGCCGTTTGTTACTGACTTGTCCGTGGTGAGAGATAATGCCTGAAATTTGATATTCTTGGCACAGTCTTGACACTGCAGATCTCGGAATACTGAATTCCCAAACGATTTTCTAATTGGATGGTACCATGCGTCTAGTTCCAACTACCATTGCACGTTCAAAGTCTGTTAATTCCAGTAGTGCGGCCACAATCACGTCGGAAAACTTTTTCATGAATCATCTGAGTACAAATGACAATTCCGCCAATGCACTGCCCATTTATGTTTTGTGACACGACTCTTAACACCATCTGTATATGTGCATATTGCTATCCCATGACTTTTGTCACCTCAGTGTACATGTGGAGGTCATGAAATTTTTCCCAAAATGTTTGCAAGTCGTGTTACTGTGGTAGGACTTCGGTACCAGTCCGGTATTCACCTAGTGGGATGTGGAAAACGGCCTAGAAACCACATTCAGTCTGACCGGCACACCGACCATCGTCGTTAATCCGCCCGGCGGATCCGATCTGGGACCAGCGCACTTTCCTGTACCGGAAGTAGCGGTGTTATATTCTCGGCTATCCGGGCGGGTAAAAGAGTGTTACATTAAAAATGTATGTCATTTAAATTATCATTTGCAGCTTCTTAGTCTTGTAAGTGTCAAATTTGTCAGTGGGTCAGTGTGTAATGAGAACGATGCAAGAGCTTAATGCAGTCGAGTGCAGTAATTGGACAGTAAGGTGGACGTGGCCCTGCGGCTCCGCGAGGTATACGCTGCAGAGGCAGTGCTGGCGCTCACAGATGCAGCAGTGCCGTCTGGCTGCCGACATCGAGTTCCACACATACCACCTGGAAAGCATTCCGATATTACCTGCACAACGAGCTGGTCCCGCATAGCAGCCGAGATGTCAGGCGTTACTAATCCTTTTCATCTCCAACCCCACACCCACCCCTGTGGGACCTAGGTGGATCAGACAGACAAGAAAGCGAGTTAATATTGCATTGACATCCAGTTGTGAGCTGCGTTTAAAATTACAAGTCTCTAGCTCATTGGGAACTTAGTTTAAAATGAACTGCAAAAGTTGCACCAAACAAACAGAAAAGAAGACAATCTAATAAAAACGTAGTAAAAAGAGGAGTTTGTTAACATATAATAAAAATCTGAGTGTTAGGAATTCTTTTCTGAAGGTATTATTCTGTAATGGAGCCCTTGTATGGAAGTAAAACATGGATAATAAATGTACCAGACAAAAACAATTGAAACGTGCTGCTACCGAAGAAAGCTGAAGATTATATGGTAGATCCCATACCTACTAAGGAGGTACTAAATCGAATTTGGGAGAAAAGAAATTTATGGCATGTGTCGACTGAAAGAAGTGATCGGTTGACAAGAAATTTCTGATTCTTGAAGAAATCGTAAATTTGGTTTTGGAGGGAAGTGTTGCGAGTAAAAGTTGTAGAGAGAAACAAAGGGACGAATGCAGCAAGTAGGTTCAATGGATGCAGGTTGCAGTCGTCATTCACAGATGAAGCGGCTGGCACAGGGTAGACTTGCGTGGAGAGCTGCATCCAACTACGTGTTGGTCAAAAGACCAAAACAACAACAATATCTCCATCATTTTCGACGATGACATCTCGAAGGCTCGCAAGCGAAATATATTTTATTAGCCTGTGTGAAATATTAAAGACTTCCTAAAGTTGTACTTTATTGATGCTTATTATTCATGCAAGATACATTATCAGCTTCGAAATGCACACTCCATCATCAGGCGTACCTGGGATCCAGTACCGTCTATCTCCATCCAATGATATATGTCTATACTTGGATAGCCTCTAACCACTGATATCTTGCCATTCTGCTTTACTGTGTAGAATAAAAAATCTATAAAATTTATGCGAACGTTTTTTGTTTGCTTTTGCTTTTCAACACATACGAAGTCCAACCCAGTCTTGGACTACAGCAAGAAAAACAGAGGCTTCCATCAATCTATTAGGGACGCTTTCTTTGAAAAAAGATCACCGCAGTTTTCCTTCTTCTGTCCTTGTCTAACCTGAACCTATCTACAAGACTGCATCCTCAACGGAAGATAGAGGAAACATGCACAATCGCTTTGATGGAATTTTCACTCGATGTAATGAATGGCAGGTCTCTTTAAACGTCGATAAATGCAGTAATATGCAAGAATCCTACGGTATATGGCTATAAGATTTGTACGGAGCTTATGAAGTCCGTTGTATCGTTTAAATGTTTAGGAGTAATACACTCCTGGAAATTGAAATAAGAACACCGTGAATTCATTGTCCCAGGAAGGGGAAACTTTATTGACACATTCCTGGGGTCAGATAAATCACATGATCACACTGACAGAACCACAGGCACATAGACACAGGCAACAGAGCATGCACAATGTCGGCACTAGTACAGTGTATATCCACCTTTCGCAGCAATGCAGGCTGCTATTCTCCCATGGAGACGATCGTAGAGATGCTGGATGTAGTCCTGTGGAACGGCTTGCCATGCCATTTCCACCTGGCGCCTCAGTTGGACCAGCGTTCGTGCTGGACGTGCAGACCGCGTGAGACGACGCTTCATCCAGTCCCAAACATGCTCAATGGGGGACAGATCCGGAGATCTTGCTGGCCAGGGTAGTTGACTTACATCTTCTAGAGCACGTTGGGTGGCACGGGATACATGCGGACGTGCATAGTCCTGTTGGAACAGCAATTTCCCTTGCCGGTCTAGGAATGGTAGAACGATGGGTTCGATGACGGTTTGGATGTACCGTGCACTATTCAGTGTCCCCTCGACGATCACCAGTGGTGTACGGCCAGTGTAGAAGATCGCTCCCCACACCATGATGCCGGGTGTTGGCCCTGTGTGCCTCGGTCGTATGCAGTCCTGATTGTGGCGCTCACCTGCACGGCGCCAAACACGCATACGACCATCATTGGCACCAAGGCAGAAGCGACTCTCATCGCTGAAGACGACACGTCTCCATTCGTCCCTCCATTCACGCCTGTTGCGACACCACTGGAGGCGGGCTGCACGATGTTGGGGCGTGAGCGGAAGACGGCCTAACGGTGTGCGGGACCGTAGCCCAGCTTCATGGAGACGGTTGCGAATGGTCCTCGCCGATACCCCAGGAGCAACAGTGTCCCTAATTTGCTGGGAAGTGGCGGTGCGGTCCCCTACGGCACTGCGTAGGATCCTACGGTCTTGGCGTGCATCCGTGCGTCGCTGCGGTCCGGTCCCAGGTCGACGGGCACGTGCACCTTCCGCCGACCACTGGCGACAACATCGATGTACTGTGGAGACCTCACGCCCCACGTGTTGAGCAATTCGGCGGTACGTCCACCCGGCCTCCCGCATGCCCACTATACGCCCTCGCTCAAAGTCCGTCAACTGCACATACGGTTCACGTCCACGCTGTCGCGGCATGCTACCAGTGTTAAAGACTGCGATGGAGCTCCGTATGCCACGGCAAACTGGCTGACACTGACGGCGGCGGTGCACAAATGCTGCGCAGCTAGCGTCATTCGACGGCCAACACCGCGGTTCCTGGTGTGTCCGCTGTGCCGTGCGTGTGATCATTGCTTGTACAGCCCTCTCGCAGTGTCCGGAGCAAGTATGGTGGGTCTGACACACCGGTGTCAATGTGTTCTTTTTTCCATTTCCAGGAGTGTACTAAGAATCGATATTAAATAGCACGAATACGTGAAATCTATCAGAGATAAGGCGAATTGGAGACTTGCATTTGTTTGATGGACTCTGAGAGAATACATTGTCTCTGCAAAAGAAACCGCATAAAAGACGAAAGAGCGACAAATTCTAGAGCACTGCTCCAGCGTTGGTTGTTATCAGGTAGGCACGAGTGCACATATCTAAAGAATTCAGAGACGCGACGCTCGGATCGTAACAAATGGGTATAATGCGTACGAAGGTGTAGGAGAGATGCTCAGCGAACTTAAATGATAATCTTTGGAAGAAAGCTGACGTATTTCTCGTCAAACTCTGTTGCGTAAATTTAGAGCACAGTTACTTGAGTGCGCAATAGCTGTGCTGCCAGCATCACGTATCACGCGTAGGGATGGTGAGAATAAGAGAGATTAGACTGCGTGCAAAGGCATATCGAACAGTTATTTTTCAGTCACTTGATACGCAAATGGAATATGCAATGTACGTTGGTCTGCGCGGAATATATGTAGATGTACATATACATGTACTCCATACCTAGTCGTGACATAGAACACTAAACTTCCGTTCCTTCATCAGTGTATGATATTTAGATTTTACTTAAGACTAGATGTTTATTTCACAAGGTGTAAGTTGTTATTAGTGGAACTAATTTTATCCCATTGAAGAAAGAACTTGCTCGAAAATCTCGGAAGGACTGTCCGAATTTATTATAGCGTCACTAGCGATGGAATAGTAGTTCGGGTTGGACGAGGATAGAGAAAGCTCTGCAAAGTGCTTGGCTGGTTGTGCCTTTTATTGTACCGCAATACTGGGTTTCATTCACTGACTATGCGTTGGAAGAATGTCTGTCTGTGTATCTCTGTGGCAGCTAATTGTCAAATTTTATTTACGCTTTCTTAACTGGACGGATACCCGGGTAGCTGAACAATATTCGACGTTAATGGATATCAGATCCTCCTATCATGCGAAACACTTGTTTTTTTAATTTTTTTTTTTCATGTGATTCAAGCGTGTCTCAGCATCTCTGTGCTATCATCAGTGGGTTTTCTGTATTCAAATTTTAATGTTTACATTATCGGTTATACTGGAACATTTGTACATT
Organism: Schistocerca cancellata; assembly: GCF_023864275.1. NCBI lineage: Eukaryota > Metazoa > Arthropoda > Insecta > Orthoptera > Acrididae > Schistocerca > Schistocerca cancellata. Next base: position 752,160,027 of record NC_064629.1, on the reverse strand, counting down.
ATCGTGTACTGGTAACTTGTCATGTTTTTCTTTGGCAGATCCTTTTTCTTTTGCGTTGTCACCACTTATTGAGAGCCGCACACAAATACTTCACTTATTTTGCAGAACTTTGTTTTGGCAAAGTGAAAAGCGTTTGTTACAAACACAGTGCAAACGTTGTTATTGTGTCTCCCATCCCAGTCGGCGTTCACTAGTGAACGAGCTGTTCACTTTCTTGGAACACATCCGGGACCAGATTAGAGAAAGAAACGGCGCCACTTCCTGCAGGATCCGCCCATCATTTTGCAGGACATGCTCGAACGCATATGGCACAACTTGTGACGGACTTGTTCGATCGATGGGGCTGGGAAATGCTATATCACCCATCACACTCCCCGTACTTAAGACCTCGTTATTTCAGCTCAATTCCTAAATTTAAGGAAGACGTCGTGGCATTCGCTTCGGAACTGCTATAGAGATTCGTTGGGCAATAGACCGCTGGACTCGCACTATCGACACAACTCGAACTGCTAAGGCTATCCTACGACTTCCATATAGCTGGCAACGGGTTATACGCAGTGTCTACTGTATTCTGCGTTAGTTTTAAATAAATAGTTGCTGTTGTTAAAGTTCCAACCGTCGTACAATGTTCGTCGTACAATGATCGCCTTTGAAACGTCTCAAGAAGCGCATTGTACTAGAGCAGTGTTGTTTACATCGAAGTATGTGCTATAGTCGTGCGATAGATTAGCGAAGTCGGTGTCACTCCGGGCGCTGTGTGTCTGCTCGCGGCCCGCTTAATTGTAATTGTCCGGGGACTGTTACGCTACTCCGGCCGGCTACCGCTTCCGAAATGCCTCGCACGACGTGCACCCGCATCCAACGCAGGGAGAAAAAAGCGACGGGCCTCACGTGAAAACTCTGAAGCGTGCGTGTAAAAGTAACGAGCCCAGGGCTCGCTGAAAATCCGACTCGCGTGGTTGGATACATTTCGAAGAAAATTCATTTTTTCAGACAGCTTGTAGGGTCCGTGCCTGTCAACCGAAAGAAACTGTTTGTTCACATTACACTGTGCGATGAATTTCTATTTCTCATACTGCATATATCTTGGACCAAAGTGCATTTTCAACGGACGTAATAAAACAAAACTATGAGCGGTGGTGTAATTAGGCTAACTGATTCCCAGAGTAAATTCCGACTTTTCCGCCCTCCCCTCGCGGTCGACATCACCTCTATTTAGTGAAACTTGCACGTTTCGGTATCTCTTTTTTTCTATGATATAATTCAAAATATGGAAAACACATAGTCCAAAGTCACATTGCCTGCAATAGTAACGCTGTTCTTTTTTCGGTTTTAATTGCTGACCAATACAAAGCCCTAAAAAAACCAAAATATACTACTTACGCTTTCATTGCCTTGGCTCAGTTGGCATAACGAGAGTGGCTCCATCTTGTAACCGACAAGAAGATACTCGCTTCCCCGTGCCAGCGAGAGCTAGGGATTACATAACTACACCTCCACCCTCCTACCACTTCAGTGCCCTCCAATCCTTTCCCTTCTTCTTCTTCTTCTTCCTCCTCCTCCTCCTTCTCCACCTTCCGCTCTGCTTTCCCTCTTCCCTTTTTCTTTGGCCATTCCTTGTCTTCACTCGTCACGAAACTGCGCCCACACGGAAACAGCGTCCAGGGATCGCGCCCCGGCTGCCATACCCTACTTACACATCTGGGTTTAAGAACCTACTTAAGTTCGGTTATTTCATCTCGTAAATATAACAATATAATATACAAATGGAAAAAGGGGCAGCACGGAAGATAAGACTGAACCAAAGCAGGAACAAAAACATTTCAGAATTTCAAATGTAACCCATGTATTCGTTCTTTGCTTCAATATTATCTTGACTGCTGATCCTTTTTCCACATGTATTTTGTATCGATGAATATGGGACCTCTTCTTACTGTGAGACTGTTAAATGCACGCATCCTCATACCTTTATTTTATCACGACGACTGTTGAAAATGGACTTCGGTTCGAAACATATTTAGCACGAATAAAAGGTTTATAGCGCAGCCATAGATGTATGAAGATGGTGCCCTCTCTCGGGCATGCAGCAGAATTGACTGGTCATTGTAGAAGTAGATTTCGACAAATTAACGTGACATCCCTACCAACTTACTCCTGCCGACTGTCGTCCTGTTGTTCGCATGATATTCCTCGTTGGTTCTTTGATGTTCAGCATCTTACTAGAAGAAAAAAGAAATACAAACAGCTGCAGAGAGTGTGTTTGGACATTTCCCCACTTTTTTATTCAGAGCTATGCTCTTGTTCGGGACATCCAGAATACGAAACTTTTCATTCATAATCTAATACACTTTAATTTGCAACTGAAGAAACGGCCATAAAAGATGCAATTTTAGGGCACATCAAATAAATGTATGTTTAAATTAAAGAAAAACGATTATTTGAAACAAGCTGCTTACACTATGTCATCAAAAGTATCCGGGCACCTGGATGAAAATGACTTACAAGTTCGTAACGCCCTCTATCGGTAATGCTGGAATTCAATATGGTGTTGGCCCACCCTTAGGTTTGATTACAGCTTCCGGTCTCGAAGGCATAGGTTCAATCAGGTGATGGAAGGCTTCTTGGGGAATGGCAGCCCATGCTGCACTGACGAGAGGTCTCGATGTCGGTAGGTGAGGCCTGGCACGAAGTCCGCGTTCCAAAACATCCCAAAGCTGTTCTATAGGATTCAGGTCAGGACTCTGTGCAGGCCAGTCCATTACAGGGATGTTATTGTCATGTAACCAGTCCGCCACAGGCCGTGCATTATGAACAGGTACTCGATCGTGTTGAAATATGCAATCGCCATCCCCGAATTGCTCTTCAACAGTGGAAGCAAAAAGGTGCTTAAAACATCAGTGTAGGCCTGTGCTGTGATAGTGCCACGCAAAACAACAAGTGGTGCGAGCCCCCTCCATGAAAAACACGACCACATCATAAAACCACCGCTTCAGAATTTTACTGTTGGCACTACACACGCTGGCAGATAACGTTCACCGGGTACTCGCCATACCCACACCCCGCCATCGGATCGCCACATTGTGTACCGTGATTCGTCACTCCACACAATGTTTTTCCACTGTTCAATCGTCCATTTTTAACGCTGCTTACACCAAGCCAGACGTCATTTGGCATTTACCGGCGTGATGTGTGGCTTATGAGCAGCCGCTCGACCATGAAACCCAAGTTTTCTCACCTCCCGCCTAACTATCATAGTACTTGCAGTGGATCCTGATGCAGTTTGGAATTCCTGTGTGATGGTCTGGAGAGGTGTCTGCCTATTACACAGTACGACCCTCTTCAACTAACGGTGGTCTCTGTCAGTCAACAGACGAGGTCGGCCTGTACGCTTTTCTGCTGTACGTGTCCTATCACATCGGAAACAGTGGGCCTAGGGATGTTAAGGAGTGTAGAAATTTCGCGTAGAGACGTATGACACAAGTGACACCAAATTACCTGTCCACGTTCGAAGCCCGTGAGTTCCGCGGAGCCCCCCCCATTCTGCTCTCTCAATATGTCTAATGACTACTGAGGTCGCTGATATGAATTACCTAGCAGTAGGTGGCAGCACAATGCACCTAATATGAAAAACGTGTGTTTTTGGGGGTGTCGGATACTTTTGATCACATAGTGTATATTTAGCACCGGAGACATACATAAAATTACAACCACGATTCTCACTGAGCAACATTAGTGATATGTCCTATCTGGCCAAATAAAAACACTGTAGCTTCTGCTAAGCCAACTGAAACCTCCCAAAAAAGAGAAGCACATTCGCCAGCCGCAAGTCGTAGCATATCTTTCCTATTTCAGGTGCTTCAGTTTGAGAAAAAGAAAGTAAAATTAGTTGACTAGAGCTTTAAAGTATACAAAAATTTTGCTTCAAGTAGGATCAGAGGAGTAAAAGGAAAAATTAAGGACTAATACAAATTCTCTGCAGTTTTCTGGCGTTTCAACTGTATACGCCCGAAGACACTTCCACATCTGATGACTTGTCCCCCATAAGAACGCATGCAGAGTTCTACCATTAATTATAAAATCTAAACGTTCGGGGATGAGTTTAATGTTCCCCGTTCAATTTGTCACGTCTTTTGGAAGTGTAACCGGTGACAAACCCATCCGCCTGGATGTGTTAAACGTATAAAAGAGCTTGAAAGCCGCAGTTTTACTAGAATGTGGAATAGATTAACCATTCTACCTCCGGTGTACGTGCCTTAACTCCTCTATTCCTAACAGCACCAAGTCATTTGTTAGTGCTCTTGGTAATTCGCCAGTAAAATTAAAATTCGTCAGGCTACAGATCCAAAGGTGGGGTGTTCGGTGGACACAGAAGCGATATCTCTACTCACGTAGTATGGACAGTCACTATTGAAATAGTCGGCTGCTGCTACGTCGAACCTCGACAAATAGAATTTTTGTGTAATCTGTAATTGTTGTCAAGTATCTTAAAAACGATAAATCGAAGAAATCCTGTGTGATGTGGTACAGTAGAAAAAATTCTTGCAGAGATTATATAGCAAATCATCCGGTATCGTCTCTGCTAAATGCAAATGCACGCGGTACGAAACATTTTGAAGGAAACTCGTCAACTGCACACTAAGAAAATGGATTATGTGCTAAGATATTTGCGTGCTCCCTTTACAGATTGAAGTGCATTGCCAGACGAAGGCAATGTTGATAGTGGGCACTGTACGTAATTACTCCCATCTCGTTCCACTTCGTTGAAAGGTGGCGAGTTGCACGCGGTTTATCTCTCAACCATAAAACCGAATTACAGCTCTGCAGGGTGTTTAGAGACCGGAGTGTGTTACGTAGGTGATTCAGCTGTAAATTCTCTCACGGAATGCGATAACTTCAAAAAGAATGTCAAACGAATGAGGCAATGCCTGATGCTAAATGCAGACCGGTCCATAGTACAGGGTAAGTTGGCTGTTTCTTGCGCGCTGCTGGACTAGGAGTCCGCCTGTGGGCTATTAGATGCTGTGCGGGTCTTCCTCTAATTATCTACTTTTTATGCTTTATAACTTCCCTATACACAACAGTATTATTCTACCCGCCAGAATAGCTGAGAGCGTACCCGCCAGAATAGCCGAGAGCGCTAATGCCCTGCTTCTTGGACTCTGGTAGGCGCGCCGGCCCCGGATTGAATCCGCCTGGCGGATTAACGACGAGGACCGGTGTGCCAGCCAGCCTGGATGTGGTTTTTAGGCGGTTTTCCATATTCCACTAGGTGAATACCGGGCTGGTCCCCACGTCCCATCTCAGTTACACGACTTGCAGACATTTGAATCAAATTCACACTATTTCATGATTTGCACTATACGCAGACAGCTGGGGTACACTAATTCCGCCCCGTGGGGTACGGGGTGGCGGCAGGAAAATTAACTATGCCAAATCCGTACTTAACCTTGCCGACCCTGCGTACGATGCAGGATAAAGGCAGTAGCAAAAGAAGAAGAAGAATACAACAGTATTATCTGCCTTACCTTATCATTAAGACTGATGAGCTAGAAATTCGTGTTTCAGAGGGCCGTCTGTAGAACCAAAAGGAAATTATGACAGAACCGCTCATTTTCTGACTGGATGACGTCTTTGGTAATGAGTCAATCTCACTAATCTTGTGTGGAAATGCAGGATGCGACTAACTGCTTTCCAGTATGAATGTGCGGGAGTGTAACTAGCAGAATATTCAATCACTGTTGGAGATTAAATTTAATTGTGATATTCAAAATTGTTGTTACAGTTCGGCCACCACGGTGAATTTGAAAATAAACTGGATCAACAACAACCGCGATATTGGCGATGCAGTACTAAATTCATAATTATGTCGATGGACATTAAATTGTACCAAAACTATGCAGTTAAATTTAGTGCAATGCCCATATACAGAGTCAGCAAATTTAAATATGTGGCAAATGGCTTTCTGTAGACTAGATATCATGCAGTGAAGTAAAATTCCGCATTGGACGAGCTAGACAAGCGGTCTTAAAGTGTTTACAAGTTGGTATTTTGAACGGAATGTAAGAAAATAGGTTTTTAAAATGTCACGTTCAGTCGATACATCCTTACGGAGTAAGTTGGACACTAAGAAGTAAACACCATCAACAAAATAGAAACTTTCGAGATGTAGATGCAACGCATAGCATTTAAAGATATCGTGGGCAGCGGGAATAACAAATGAGGAACTCGTTAAGTGTATCAATAGAGACCGGATCTACGTAGTAAAATAAAGAAAAGAATGACGAGTATTTTGGACATATCGTACCAATAAAAAAATACCGATTCTTGAAGCTGATAGCCGGCCGCGGTGGTCTCGCGGTTCTAGGCGCTCAGTCCGGAGCCGCGTGACTGCTACGGTCGCAGGTTCGAATCCTGCCTCGGGCATGGGTGTGTGTGGTGTCCTTAGGTTAGTTAGGTTTAAGTAGTTCTAAGTTCTAGGGAACTGATGACCACAGATGTTAAGTCCCATAGTGCTCAGAGCCATTTTTTGAAGCTGACACCTGAATACAAAATTAAACGCGGAAGACGAACTGGAATATATAGGACGTTTCGGCTGCAAAGTATTAGGACACAACGATATGAAATCACTGATATACTCAGCAGAAGAGCTAAAAATTCGTTAGTGGCTATACACTGGAATAAGAAGAAGACATAGTTGATGATGACACAAGATCTTGCAGATTAGGCGTAGTTTGGAGGAAATCCGATTTTGCTGGTTGTGGTGACACTTTATTTCGCTGTAGATGGGAATTCCTGGCGCTTAATGAACGCGACGCTATTCCCTCCCCTCCCTAAACCCGGAAAGGCCAGCAGTGAGTCTTCGTCGCGTGGCCAGCGATTGTCAGAGGCGTGGAGCTCGCGATGCGGAAGACTCAACGGAGAAATCGAGAAAGTTGAATAGGGGAATGTTTAATTGGCACACATACTAGAACGTTGCTACACGAAAGGCCGTGGTTGATCATTTAAAACTATAGGAGAGAGCCTTCCAATTGCTAGTAGGGCGGCAAAGAGTTTTAAATGAGATGACTAACATCATTTAGTTCTTATTGCCCCTTAGCTACTGAAGACTTATCATCAGATTATTATAGTTTATTATTTAGCGTATGGGAAAACTGCAGAAAACGTGACATTTACAAAAGAGAAAAATAAGATGTAAAGGAAACGTACGAAATATTAAGGAACTAGTGTAAAATTATAGCGAGTGAACATTTAGAAACGTTATTAATATTACAGTTTCATTAAATCTCTATGTCCGAGAAATTTAACCATGCAGAGCCGGTTTGAGAATGTTTTTCCACAATAGCAACTTACTTGATACCTGCATCCCTCTTCCCTCTTTTCTCTCGTACACCACGACCGGTGTCAGCTTGCGTTACTAATTGTGATACTTACTGTAAACAAAAAAAGTCTTGCACTTGGATGCCCGTGGCACCCCTCTCGGGTTGTCTCCGCAAGCGGCAGCTGCTAATTGTGGCGCGTCCTGTACAGAAATCATACAGTTGTGGCCCCCTACAGCTTGGCGCCTTAAGCGACGACTTGGTCCGCTTCGGCCTTAAACCGGCCCTGTAACCACGCAGTAGCCTTTGCAGAGGCCTGTACGAATGCGTTCCAGTCTCCCTAAAATCTTCTTATTGGGCATTCGTTAATAATGCGATCTACTGTTCGACCTGTTTTGCCACATTATCGACAGAATACAAAATCCCATGGTTTGAATCTTTCATGCCTGGTTCTGTGCGACTCATGTGGCTCCAGATTTTTCTCCGTGGCTGCATGTCTTTAGGTGATATGACTGGCTCATATGATTCTTCAAAAAATGGTTCAAATGGCTCTGAGCACTATGGGATTCAACTTCTGTGGTCATAAGTCCCCTAGAACTTAGAACTACTTAAACCTAACTAACCTAAGGACATCACACACATCCATGCCCGAGGCAGGATTCGAACCTGCGACCGTAGCGGTCGTGCGATTCCAGACTGTAGCGCCTTTAACCGCTCGGCCACTCCGGCCGGCCATATGATTCTTGCCATGATTCATTTTATATGATTTACTTGAAAAAAAAAAAAAAAAGGCTGCCCATGGATCAGTGTCGGCTCCCCTTTTCTTTCATTTCTAATCATGTGTTATGCCTGCAACAACATCACATTGTTAAGCATATGATGTTGCTCTGAAAGCACAATAGAAATTTTTCGAAGCAGACGAAGAAACTTCTGCAGATGAGCAAGGTACATCAAATCTTCTTCTATTTTTCCTGGCCTTATCCGTAATTTGGAGGGGTCGGTATATTAACCTGTATTTGGCAATCTTAGTGGTAGAGGATGACCAGGCGCCCTTCCTGTCGCCACCCGTTCACATTTTGAAGCTAAGTCGGAATACTGACTAGCAGTTTTGGTAAAGATGATCTTACAACTTTCAAAAGTTGTAATAATGTCGATATTCCAATCACTGACGAGTTTAGCGTAGTTCGATTGATCAAAGTGATCTATTTCTGTTTCAAGGTCAGACACCATGGTAATCTTGGAGTGCTATAAAGCTAGTTTTGTTTTTAGAGTCTCTAGTATTACGTCATTTATCCGCCTGCGTTCTAGTCAGAAAATCGTCGGAACCGTGGGTCTGTCGAGACACAAACATCTTCCGTGGCAGAGCGCGGCGAGCGTTGAGTGACAATGCTTGTGGAACACGGCGCTCTTCTTTTTGAGTATTCCAGACAGGGGATTAAAATGGGATACCAACTGGCGGACACCGTACAACTCGCAAAAAGCAGATTAACGAACTCCAAGAAACGGCTTCCAGACCAAAAAATAAGAATATTCTTCAGCCTCTTCGTATCTATTACGTAGATGTCGTCAAAGTGAGACGAACATGTTACATATTTCCCACGCTCCTTTCGTGAATTTACCGGGAAAAAATGGTATGGTATGGTATAGTGTATTGAAATGTATGTTCTCCTACACACTCTTAATTTTTGGTCGTCTGCTGGATGAAATCGAAATATTACATGAAATTGAGAGATTTTTCAGATGAGAAGAAGTATATTTTGACCTGTTTTTCCCTAATGATCGTGACTTCTACGGTCAGGATCTATGAGAATATATCACACGGGCCGGCCCGTGTGGCCGAGCGGTTCTAGGCGCTACAGTCTGGAACCGCACGACCGCTACGGTCGCAGGTTCGAATCCTGTCTCGGGCATGGATGTGTGTGATGTCCTTAGGTTAGTTAGGTTTAAGTAGTTCTAAGTTCTAGGGGACTGATGACCTCAGAAGTTGAGTCCCATAGTGCTCAGAGCCATTTGAACCATTTATATCACACGTTGTAGGTAGCTGCTCTTTCTGATAATACATTATTTCAGTTTGGTTGAGGTGATCTGTTCTCGAGAATCAAGAGAGAACCTAATGTAATTCGTCGTCTTCAGTGTATTTTCCTTTTTGTCGCGGTTTAACAGCTCATGTGTTTTAACTGACAGTCACACCAGTACGACACTGACGAAAGATGGGCTAGCAATGGTCTCATCACTTACGATGAGGTAGCAGTTCAACTAAAGAAGCGTCGCGCGATTCAGATATGCGCAGTTCTCTAAAGATATTCAAGATGTCACACAACGCTCAGCCATTATTTGTCTTTATGCGGTCGGTCACTGACCAACTACTGTAAGCCTTTAAGTGATGCGGTCAGCACGGATCAACGAAACTAGATGAAAATCAGCGTTTTAGGAGAAAAGGGAGCAAGAGCCATTGTCAGTATCATAGCAGTAGACAGACAGACACGCGACGAAATCCACCCCCCCCCCCATTTCCCCCCCCCCCCCCACCCCCATCCTTCGGGCACGTGAGAAGCTGCTCAGAAAACTCCAATGACCGGATTCAAGGGCAGAAACTACGAATATTATTAAACATTAAATGGCAACCATGCATTTGACCTACTTCAGATTGCATGAAGTAAAATGAACGAGAAGAAAGAAACTGGAACCAGTCATTACATTTTACATTTTTAACTCACCACATCGGGTTTCAGAGCCGAAGTTCCTTCCTTAGCTGATGTCAAGTGGTTCAACAGAAACTTAAAGCCATGAATATAAAGTTTTATGACGTAACATGATCATTAAAATCAACAACCCCAAGCACGACCTACACACAAAGTGCTTACATTTAAAAAATGGGTCAAGGACTCTAATCAAGGAAATATCAACGATGATGGTGCTCACCATTACATAATCAGAAAATTAAAAGGAAGGACTGATTACGTCAGTACAGAATGAAGCTACCCTGCGAGCTCTACTTCTTGAGGAATACGGTTTTGTAGATGACATAGTTGTTTCCCAAACGAATTTTGAGTTGAGGGGAGATGAAACTGAATTCTACGAGTTAACATTCCACGTCAGTTTTCTTTCCTATCTCATTCACGACCATCAACGACCATAGCGAAACTGGTAGCATTTTGGGAAATTCTCTACCGTCAACAACAGTCGTCGACGATACCGGTGCTAGGATAACGCGGTGACAAAGAGTAGGCAAAACTTATTGCTAAGGTCTCGAGCGGAATGTCATTCGTTGTCATTATTGGCTAACGCATCGTAAAAGTGAATGTATGAACGAAAATGGAAGCATAGAGCTTTTTGCAGGAAGCAGCCTTACAATGAGTTTTAAATAATGTCACTCTTCCTATGAACGACTCCCTTCTTCACGAACTGTAGAAAACAGGGAGATGTAACTTAAGTAGAATAAGGGTATCAGTGGCCGCGATAACCTGCGAAATGGCTGCTACCCAAAGAATCGAGCTCCTGTGACAGCGTCCGATCTGCCCGTGCCATCTAGTGACGGAGGCGGCAACTACTTGACCGAGTCTGTAGTCGTGTGGAAGGTATCAGCGAAATAAATAAAAAGAAACATGACGGAAAAAGAAAAAGTGTCTGAACGTGTCAGATTACTCAAGACGTTACTGCTGTCGTAAAACCAGTTAATAAGAGTTACTCGCTGCCCTGGGAAATACACTGAGCGGAGTATTTTATATCGAATCGAGTCTCCAGACAAGCCGCATGTAAGAGTCATCTGCACTCTGGGGCATAATTTCAGATTAATATCGGTCTTTTCCAACGTAAATGCTGTTGCTAAAAACGGTCTGCATGTAATCTGACACACTTTTCTGCATTATTATTGTTTCCTGGTTGTGCATCTTCAGGTCCGTCAGAAACTGGTCCATCATTTTTTTGTGAAGTGGCGAGGAAAAATTCTTTTAACTACCCGTAATTAAAAGTTTTGAAAAAATAAATTGGAATATAGGGTTCTCTTATTTTCTACAAATATCGAGAGCGTTGAAAAAGTGCTGCAGATAGTAATAAACTATTGCAAATTGAACATCGGATCTTAAACGTGTCATTACTTTTAACCACTAAGATTTACTTTCTTAATACAAAGAGCACCAACAGCATGTGGCCGCGACGTTTACCCGCTAAGACGATCCCGAGTTAGAATTATTCATTGGATCGATCATGTCCATTAACTATTGTTAATTATGGCGCATAGAAATGAAACACAATATTTAAGGAACTTTAATCACTCAGTAAAGATCCTCCGATTCGCAGATTACGAGTATAGATGTTTAAAAGGAATGTTTAGGAGAAGCTCCTTTGAGATAGCTGCCAGGCATTAATTTAACACGGCACAGACGTCCCACACAGACATACATAGTGTTCTGTTCTATTGCTAGTGTTCGTTGCGTTTCCTCGAATATGAGTAAGTAACACGATATCGTCGACTAATAACCAAGATATAATCCTACGGAGTATTTTCACAAAAAAGCGACTGGCTCGGTGAATTTTTGACTAATAGAGCCAAGTACGTTATACCAACCGGCGAAATTTCAACAGGATCACTCTAATATCGGGCGTACAACTGTTTAGCATGGTTAGACCTATAATATAGGTTACTCACTATTCATAAACTATTTATCAGACATCGTATATTCATAAGCGTTATGGGATTATTAAGCGCCGACCTTTGTTGTCTACAAGAAAGTATTCTCGTTGGATGATCGTAAGAAATTGCAGAAAAAACTTGAAGAAAATTTCCTCTTGGCATAACGAGAATAATATAAGAAGTTTTATGAAATATGAAGAAATGAAAATCAATGTTAAGGGGACTGGAAGACTTAAATTTATTGGAAGGGTGGTGGAAAAGTGCTAGGTGTCTGTAAGAGAATTCGCATCGTTAGTGTGACCACTGGAACGAATTCAGAGACGCGCTGCTCGCATTGCAACAGGTCGGTAGAACCCAGACGAAAATGCAAGAATGCTCTGTAAACTTAGAATAGTGGGGACATTATTCTCAGGAAACTCTACTGAGTAAATTTTGGGATTCGATATTGCAGGAAGACAGTGACACAGTTGTGCTGCCATCATCGTATAACTCGCTTATAGACCATAAAATAAAGTAAAACTGATCTGGGCGGGTGCAAAGGCATAGAGGCTATCATTTTCCGCTTACACAATACGCCAAAGCAATCGGACAGAACATCGCTAATAATGGAACCCTGTGCCATACATATGAAGTGTGTAGTATACTTTATGCCAGTTTGACGCCATCACGGTGTTGTAATTGTAATGACCAGCAGTGTACTGGCATGCTAAATAAACACTATTGTTATTGCTGTCTGAATGACCCAACTATATGTGAAGCCGAGTTATGTCTCATAACCGTACGAATATATACCTGCTGAGCGACGGTTTTGGGACCGAAGTTGTGGATAACGCTTGGAAAGACGCGTGGGCAGCGTTCCGAAGTTAGTCGAATGTTGTCGATGGCGAAGAGCATAGAATGACGGCTGTCTCGATCCACTCACACCGCCTACCGCGCGTTGCATTAGATGGAGAGTGCGCGACCTGCGTGCAGAAGCTTTTAGCCCACGTCCGTTCTTTCCTTTTTCTTTCCGATACAAAAAGCTAAATAATTAAAATTACTGTGGCTCCCGCAACACAGTAATTACAGGTAGGCGACGACGTCCTTCCGCAGATAACCGGTGAGCGATGTGGACGTTTAGCAGCCCATGTGTCGGCTGTGGGGGTCGAGTGAAAGCTGTTCTAAGTGTTACCTCTGCCAGCTAAACCCTCACATCCCAACACTTCTGAAACAAGTGTGTTCAACGCGGTGTTTCAATCACCACACTCTCGTGTCCTTTAAGAAATGCACTTGACACCAATTAAATGTAACGAAACTTGCGATTTATCAAAAGATGTCACAACAGCGCCGGCTGGAGTGGTCGAGCGGTTCTAGGCGCTGAAGTCTGGAACCGCACAACCGCTACGGTCGCAGGTTCGAATCCTGCCTCGGGCATGGATGTGTGTGATGTCCTTAGGTTAGTTAGGTGTAAGTAGTTCTAAGTTCTAGGGGACTGACGACCTCAGAAGTTAAGTCCCATAGTGCTCAGAGACATTTTTTTTGTCACAACAGCTATTTTTTTTAAAACATTTTTATTTTGCAAAAAAATGGTTCAAATGGCTCTGAGCACTATGGGACTCAACTGCTGAGGTCATTAGTCCCCTAGAACTTAGAACTAGTTACACCTAACTAACCTAAGGACATCACAAACATCCATGCCCGAGGCCGGATTCGAACCTGCGACCGTAGTGGTCTTGCGGTTCCAGACTGCAGCGCCTTTAACCGCACGGCCACTTCGGCCGGCTTTATTTTGCAGTCCGTCACATTATATGTGTACTAAGCTTCTCATCCATAAGCAACTACTACACTTAACATTCTCTATAACATTCTAGTGTTTGTTTAACTCTACTATTTTTTCAGTCTGCTGCTACTACAGGCGCAAAGTTATCTATCCGTAGATGCCTTAGCACACGTCTCATCAAGTTGACCCTTCTTTTGGTAAGGGTTTTACGGAGCCTTATGTCCTCATCACTTCCTATACTACTTCTTTATTTCATGTTGTAACTACCTACATCCTACAGTAGCATCACATTTAAAAAATGTTTAGTTTCATCTTCCTCGGATTTCTAATCATTCGCGTTACACGTCCACACACTAACGTACCCAGAGGTATACTTTCAGGCACTTTCTTCTCACAAGGGAATCGCCCCATCGCACCACATTCTATTGGTAAGATGGTCTAGCGGATAGTCCGTGAAAAACTAAACACAAATCAAACATGAAAACAGCAAGAAGGCGTTCTGAGCTGTAAAAGAAAGAAAGAAAGAAAAAAGAATATAGAAATAGTGAACGGTCCAAGTTTAACAAGTGTAACATCGAGCGAAGAGAAGTAGCAGTGGCTAGGTGCCTAAGTGGCTACGGTGTTGGACTGCTAACCGGACGAGCCGTGTTCAAACCTACCTTTCCATTTACTTTTATTATTTTTTATTCACATAACGGACATCCGTCCGGTCATTGAAATGTTTGTTCTCTTTCTGTAGTGCTGGCAGTTGTCATACTATACACTCGCTATAGAATATGAGTCGTGTGATAAGAATATACACTAAAGAGCCAAAGAAACTGGTACATCTGCCTAATATGGTATAAGGAAAATTTGGTAATTTGTAGGAAGATCTTATGGGACCAAACTGCTGAGGTCATCGGTCCCTAAGCTTACACACTACTTAATCTAACTTAAACTAACTTACGCTAAGGACAACACACACACCCATGCGCGAGGGAGGACTCGAACCTCTGACGGTGGGAGTCGCACGAACCGTGCTAGGATGCCTCAGACCACACGGCTACTCCGCGCGGAATGGTGTAAGGCCCCCGAGAGCACGCAGAAGTGCCGCAACACGACATGGCATGGAGTCGAATAATGTCCGAAGTAGTGCTGGAGTGAACTGACACCATGAAGCCTGCAGGGCCGTCCATAAATCCGTAAGAGTACGACGGGGTGGAGATCTCTTCTGAACAGAACGTTGCAAGGCATCCCAGATATGCTCAGTGTCCATGTCTGGGGAGTTTGGTGGCCATCGGAAGTGTTTAAACTCAGAAGAGTGATCCTGGAGCCACTCTGTAGCAATTCTGGACGTGTGGGGTGTCACATTGTCCGTCAAAATGCACAGTGGACGTGAATGGATGCAGGTGATCAGTCAGGATGCTTATGCACGTGTCACAAGGTCAGAGCCGTATCTAGACGCACCAAGCATCCCAACTGCACACGCCCCACACCATTACAGAGCCTCCACCAGCTTGAACAGTTCCCTGCTGACATGCAGCATGAGGCTGTCCCCGTATGGACACGTCCTTCCTCTCGATACAATTTGAAACGAGACAATATGTTTCCAGTCATCAACAGCTCACTTTCGCTGTTGACTGGCCCAGGCGAGGCGCAAAGCTTTGTTTCGTGCAGTCATCAAGGGCACACAAGTGGGCCTTCAGCTCCGAAAGCCCATAAGGATGATGTTTCGTTGAATGGTTCGCACGCTGACGCTTGGTGATGGCCCAGCATCGAAATCTGCAGCAATTTGCGGAAGGGTTTGACTTTTGTCACGTTAAACGATTCTCTTCAGACATTGTTGATCCCGTTCTTGCAGGATCTTTTTCCAGCCGCAGAGATGTCGGAGATTTGATGTTTTATCGGATTCCTGATTCTGCCTGTTTACATATCTCTGTTATTGAAAACGCACACCTATACCAGTTTCTTTGGCGCTTCAGTGTATTACCGTTGCAAGTTCGAGTGATGAATAGTGAGAGCAGGCGAGATCCGTCGTAGACTTCTCACAAAAATGAAAACAACAAATAAACGGTTGTGAACTATGTTGTAACGAAGGAATTGAAGAGTCAAAACTTTGGAAACGGAACGCAACTTCAAAAACGTTATAAATATATGTTTTGACAGAGCAGAGATAAACTGTGTGATTGTGAAACTGTTGCATTCATTTGTTGCAGCTTATGTGACAGACTATTATGTTTTCATCATTTCCTTGGGAGAGGTCACATTCACATTCATACGCAACACCTAAATCGGGCAAGGAGGCATATCTCACTCACTCACCACGCGTATAAATTAGGTGCGTCGATAAGAGATTCGTATCATAAGACAGATGTACTGTCACTAATGCCTTGTATGACACACCAGACGTGTTTTCCGTTGGAGGATTCTGTTGACTTGTCGCCTTGTCATCAAACGTTTGCGGTTCCTATTCGAATGCTACTTCCTTTCGGCTGCTAATACGGTAGTTGTGCAGAACCAACTTTCATTATAGGTCCCTTCCTTAAACCACGTTGATGCAAACGGACGTTACACCACGAAACAGACTCAAATTTCAATACAGCGAACAGCGGAAGAATCAAGCGAGCTTTGAACAGGGCTCGCCCGCTTGGTAGTCTAAGACCGTGACCACTTGACCACGACTCCGTTAATCTTCTGCATTGCTCTATGTTGCACTTTTTGCTTGGACCGCTCACTGTTTCTGTTTTTTTTTTCACAGTTCAGTACACCTTTTTCCTGTTTTCATGCTTGATCTGAGTGCAGTTTTTGACGGGCTGTCCACTGGGCCCTCTTACCACTAAATCTGAGGGGTGCGATGGGGAGTTTCCCTTGTCAGTACCGTATCAATATCTGACACAAGTGGAGCTGTTTTATTGAAGAATGGTACCTGGATGCGTGAGTGCTTTCAGTTCTTTGACTAGCGTGTTGTTCCCTATTTTGATGTTACACAGCAGGTAGATGCTTACTTTCCGAGAATCATGAAGATGTTAGGTAACTGAGGTTAATTTGTTTCTGGTGATTTTGACACTGGCAGAACACCACACATCAGCAGTTTCAGTGGTGGTAAACGGGCTAGTCACCATGTTCCACCATTTAATATTAATGAGAAGCTGATCAATTGTTTTCTATTTGGTCCGTGCCAACGAAATGTGATTTTTCTCTTGCTCTTCTTTCTGACTTGCATACAGGGCTCAGCAGCTGAGATATCTGGGGGTTTACCGTAATAACAATGATACATTAATGTGTAAACCCCTTGGTTGTGAGTAGAGTCACGATTCTTCAAAAACGTGATTTTTCCATTAAGGGACTATGTCTACACGACTACCTCGCACAGTGACGTACGGCGACATTTAGCATGTGACATACTGCGTGACAACAGCTGTCTTTAACTGCCCGTACTACTCTAAAATGTGACAGCTATTTGTCATACACTATTGGACATTAAAATTGCTACACCACGAAGACGACGTGCTACAGACGCGAAATTTAACCGACAGGAAGAAGATGCTGTGATATGCAAATGATTAGCTTTTCAGAGCATTCACACAAGGTTGGTGCCGGTGGCGACACCTACAACGTGCTCACATGAGGAAAGTTTCCAAACGATTTCTCATAGACAAGCAGCAGTTGACCGGCGTTGCCTGGTGAAACGTTGTTGTGATGCCTCGTGAAAGGAGGAGAAATGCGTACCATCACGTTTCCGACTTTAATAAAGGTCGGATTGTAGCCTATCGCGATTGCGGTTTATCGTATCGCGACATTTCTGTTCGCGTTGGTCGAGATACAGTGACTGTTAGCAGAATATGAAATCGGTGGGTTCAGGATGGCAATACGGAACGCCGTGCTGGATCCCACTAGCAGTCGAGATGACAGGCATGTTACCCGCATGGCTGTAACGGATCATGCAGCCACGTCTCCATCCCTGAGTCAACAGATGGGAACGTTTGCAAGACAACAACCATCTGCACGAACAGTTCGACGACGTCTGCAACAGCATGGACTATCAGCTCGGAGACCATGGCTGCGGTTACCCATGACGTTGCATCACAGACAGGAGCGCCTGAGATGGTGTACCCGACGACGAACCTGGGTGCACGAATGGCAAAACGTCATTTTTTCTGATGAATCCATGTTCTGTTTACAGCATCATGATGGTCGCAACCGTGTTTGGCGACATCGCGGTAAACGCACATTGGAAGCGTGTATTCGTCATCGCCATACTGGCGTACCCCCCGCGTGATGGTATGGGGTGCCATTGGTTACACGTCTCGGTAACCTCTTGTTCGCATTGACGGTACTTTGAACAGTGGACGTTACATTTCAGATGTGTTACGACCCGTGGCTCTACCCTTCATTCGATCCTTGCGAAACCCTACATTTCAGCGGGATAATGCGCGACCGCGTGTTGCAGGTCCTGTACGGACCTTTCTCGACACAGAAAATGTTCGACTGCTGCCCTGGCCAGCACATTCTCCAGATACCTCACCAACTGAAAACGTCTGGTCAATGGTGGCCGAGCAACTGGCTCGTCACAATAGGCCAGTAACTACTCTTGATGAACTGTGGTATCGTGTTGAAACTGCATAGGCAGCTGTATCTGTACACGCCATCCAAGCTCTGTTTGAGTCAATGCCCTGGCGTATCAAGGCCGTTATTACGGCCAGAGGTGGTTGTTCTGGGTACTGATTTCTCAGGATCTATGCACCCAAATTGCGTGAAAATGTAATCACATGTCAGTTGTAGTATAATATATTTGTCCAATGAATACACGTTTATCATCTGCATTTCTTCTTGGTGTAGTAATTTTAATGGCCAGTAGTGCAGTTACAGGAATATACTTTGCTGGTCACCAATATTTTTGCACCGTGATGACGGCTTTAACAAACGTCCGATTGCCATGAAGTGTACTGCATGTTAGGATATCAAAATGAGAATAATTTAGATCCAGTCGCAGGTGTGAGCAACGCTATCCACATTATGTATATAAGGAAAAATTAGGCAGCGAGTTACTCAATTAGCCGTGCAGGATTAGCCGAGCGGTCTGGGGCGCTGCAGTCGTGGACTGTGCGGCTGGTCCCGGCGGAGGTTCGAGTCCTCCCTCAGGCATGGGTGTGTGTTTGTCCTTAGGATAATTTAGGTTAAGTAGTGTGTAAGCTTAGGGACTGATGACCTTAGCAGTTAAGTCCCATAAGATATCACACACATTTTTCACAGTTACTCAATTAGAAATCGCATTTGAATGTTAGTTGTTTGTAACAAGTAGAAATGTCAGCCAGCACAGTCGGCAGGAAGGTGTCCTATCGAGACTGTGGCTTATCGTTGCTCACGTTGGTCTGAATCCCACGACTCTCAAGCGAATATGGCTCGGGAGGGCCATATTCGACGTATACCATATCTCAATGGCTGCACGCGGCTAGCGCCCTGGACGACACGTAGCTCACATCTGCCACGACTTGGCGAGACACTGGTTTTCTCACAATCGTCAGTCGCTACTCTGCCATAGAAAGAGATACGGGTATCTGAAATACAGCCGGGTTACAGACAAGAAATGGCAGCTCTGTCTATTAAATTTCAAACCCTGAATAACCGCAAATCATCGATAAATGTAATCATATATACTAGGAAAAACGAAATACCGTAATGAAAATCTCGACAACGAGAAAGAAATTATACGAACTCGTGATGAGGTGCAAGGCATAAAATAACGTCAATGGATTGCTAAAACGTGGCAAGCTACGACCCCGAAACCTATACATGATGATCGTAAAGTGTCAAGAAATTTGTGGCGTCTATAAGAAACAGTGCTCCACCGTCCAACGGATTTCAAAATGCAGAGATGACATAATAGCTTGTGACTGAAGTTTTGAGTGAAAGGTTGTTTGAGTTAACCAGTTCATCAACACCCTTAGGCGAAATGATTTTTGTCTGCGGGAACAACAGAGAAGGAAGGGCAAAGTGGATGGAGCGAAGTCGAGTTATCAGTCAAAGACAATTCGGGCACCTCTTTTCCTGAGATGTTAAGCACTTCTTTAATAATCACATTCTTTTCTCTTTGACAGTGTTGTCAGTGTCTGTCAATTGCTAAGCAGCCTAAACAACTATTGAGTGTGTAGCTAGGTTTAAATACAAACAATCTCACATATCACCACTCGTCACTAATGCACAGTTGTACACACGTTGTTTCAGTAGATACGGCGAATATTTGAGAAGGTAGTGCCGAAAGCTTTTCTATACATATATGTGTTCTGTGGTTTTTAGGTACTGAATTTCGGATGTTACAGTTATATATATATATATATATATATATATATATATATATATATATATATATATATACACTCCTGGAAATTGAAATAAGAACACCGTGAATTCATTGTCCCAGGAAGGGGAAACTTTATTGACACATTCCTGGGGTCAGGTACATCACATGATCACACTGACAGAACCACAGGCACATAGACACAGGCAACAGAGCATGCACAATGTCGGCACTAGTACAGTGTATATCCACCTTTCGCAGCAATGCAGGCTGCTATTCTCCCATGGAGACGATCGTAGAGATGCTGGATGTAGTCCTGTGGAACCGTTTGCCATGCCATTTCCACCTGGCGCCTCAGTTGGACCAGCGTTCGTGCTGGACGTGCAGACTGCGTAGGACGACGCTTCATCCAGTCCCAAACATGCTCAATGGGCGACAGATCCGGAGATCTTGCTGGCCAGGGTAGTTGACTTACACCTTCTAGAGCACGTTGGGTGGCACGGGATACATGCGGACGTGCATTGTCCTGTTGGAACAGCAAGTTCCCTTGCCGGTCTAGGAATGGTAGAACGATGGGTTCGATGACGGTTTGGATGTACCGTGCACTATTCAGTGTCCCCTCGACGATCACCAGTGGTGTACGGCCAGTGTAGGAGATCGCTCCCCACACCATGATGCCGGGTGTTGGCCCTGTGTGCCTCGGTCGTATGCAGTCCTGATTGTGGCGCTCACCTGCACGGCACCAAACACGCATACGACCATCATTGGCACCAAGGCAGAAGCGACTCTCATCGCTGAAGACGACACGTCTCCATTCGTCCCTCCATTCACGCCTGTCGCGACACCACTGGAGGCGGGCTGCACGATGTTGGGGCGTGAGCGGAAGACGGCCTAACGGTGTGCGGGGCCGTAGCCCAGCTTCATGGAGACGGTTGCGAATGGTCCTCGCCGATACCCCAGGAGCAACAGTGTCCCTAATTTGCTGGGAAGTGGCGGTGCGGTTCCCTACGGCACTGCGTAGGATCCTACGGTCTTGGCGTGCATCCGTGCGTCGCTGCGGTCCGGTCCCAGGTCGACGGGCACATGCACCTTCCGCCGACCACTGGCGACAACATCGATGTACTGTGGAGACCTCACGCCCCACGTGTTGAGCAATTCGGCGGTACGTCCACCCGGCCTCCCGCATGCCCACTATATACCCTCACTCAAAGTCCGTCAACTGCACATACGGTTCACGTCCACGCTGTCGCAGCATGCTACCAGTGTTAAAGACTGCGATGGAGCTCCGTATGCCACGGCAAACTGGCTGACACTGACGGTGGCGGTGCACAAATACTGCGCAGCTAGCGCCATTCGACGGCCAACACCGCGGTTCCTGGTGTGTCCGCTGTGCCGTGCGTGTGATCATTGCTTGAACAGCCCTCTCGCAGTTTCCGGAGCAAGTATGGTGGGTCTGACACACCGGTGTCAATGTGTTCTTTTTTCCATTTCCAGGAGTGTATATATATAAACAATCACAGAAATTAGCAACTCTAGGGCAGTAGCTTGATGATAGACATTTGTCCGAAAGTATTCAAGTAAATTCTAGGAGTGTAATAAAATTTTTAACAATACAACGTCCAACTGCAGCGAACCATTGTGCAATATCATTGTTCCGAGGTCGCTCGTATGTTTTACTACGGTGGCGGCAATGTTGATCTCGTCCATTACCTTTATTCGTCAATTGTGTTTATTGTAATTCTGTAAACTTCAATTTTTGTTAATACTTACGAGGAAAAAATCTGATGGAGTAAGCTCAGAATAGATCGATAATCAACAAATGTGAACACTGCGGCCTAATTGTTCTCAGGGAATTCGTAATTAGCTCGCTGTTAAAACCATGTTTCTACGGGGCTGCGAGCTCCTGCCAAAAATTAAAACATGTTTGTCCATCATGACTGGTTAGTTTTGGCCTTAGAGGCGCTTCTCACGCGGTACGTACTGAGCCTGATTTACAAGCATGTGACAGGTAACGCGAGGGTTCGAACTTTTAGTAGTGGCAAACTTTTGCTTATAATTAATACAAAGTAGATACATGTTTCAGAGTTTTACTGTTGTTCAAAGTGGTCACCATAATTGTGTATAACCAACTGGCAGCGATGTGGAAGTCGTAGGATAGCCTTAGCAGCGCCAATATTGTTGATAGTTCGAGTGGAGCGGTCTATTGCCCGACGAATCTGTGCAACAGGTCTGAAACGAATGCCATGATGTGCTTCCTTCAGTTTAGGAATCAAGTTGAAGTAACAAGGGTTTAAGCCCGGGGAGTGTCGTGGGTAGTAACGGCACTTCCCAGCCACATCGATCGAATAAATCAGTCACAACTTGCGCCATATGCGGCCGAGCATTGTTCTGCAAAATGATGGGAGGGTCTTTCATAACGTGTCACCGCTCCTTTCGTTAAGGTGTTCATTTTTGGGACATAGCCTGAGCCCATGTGTAATACGCAAGCCTAGTGACAACTTTTAAAGCAGTAAAAATTTGAAACACGTGTCTACACAGACGGAAAAAATCGCAACACAAAAATAATTAATGTAGAGTAATGAAATTTCGGGGATACGTGTGTCTAGGTAATATATTTACGTGATTAACATTGCAAGGTCGCAGTTAATGTAAGCGCGAGATTAAGCCATTGCAAACGTGAAATGCTGGTACATTAATAACCGGTGTAACCGCCAGAATGTTGAATGCAAGCATGCAAAGTGCATACATTGTGTTGTACAGATGCTGGATGTCAGTTTGTGGGATATAGCTCCATGGCAGTTGCACTTGATCGGTCATCAGAAGGACGGTTAATGCTGTTTGTGGATAACGCTGGAGTTGTCGACCGATGATGTCCCATATGTGCTCGACTGGAGACATGTGGTGGTCAAGCAGTCCACGGCAACATGACGGGACGAGCGTTATCATGCTGGGAAACATCCCCAGGAACGGTGTTTATGAATGGCGGGACAGCAGGTCGAATCACCAGATTGATGTACAGATTTACAGTCAGGACACGTGGGAAAACCACGAGAGTGCTCTTGCTGTCATACCAATCGCATCCCAGGCCTAGTGTGTCTAGCACGCAGAGAGTTAGGTTGCGGGCCCTCAACTGGCTTCCTCCTAACCAACACACGGCCACACCAGCACCGAGGTAGAACCAGCTTTCTTCAGAAAACACAACAGACCACCCTGCCCTTCAACGAGCTCTCGCTTGCCATCACTGAAATCGCAAATGGCAGTGGTTTGGGGTCAGTGAAATGCACGCTACAGGTCGTCTGGCTCGGAGCTGTCCTTGAAGTAACCGATTTGTAACGGTTCATTGTGGCGGTGTAGTGCCAAATACTGCTCAAATTGCTGCTGCAGCTGCAGAACGATGCGCCAGAGCCATACGCCGAACACGGTGGTCTTCCCTCTCGGTAGTGCCACGTAGCCATCTGGAGCCCGGTCTTCTAGCGACCGTACATTCTCAAGAATACTGCTGCCAGCAATCAGGTACAGTGGCTACGCTCCTGGCAAGTCTTTATGCAATATCGCAGAAGAAACATCAATTTCTCGTAGCCCTATTACACGACCTCCTTCAAACTCAGTGAGTTGTTGATAAAGACGTCTTTGTCGCCTTAAAGACATTCTTGACTAAAATCAACTCACCATGTCCAATTCCATAGGCAAGACTCACAACAGTTACAGCGTGTATTTAAAGCAAACCTATTTTGCATCCTCATAGTGGCGCTGCAAGTACCGCTTTATGCGAGTGGCGCGAAATTTGAATAGTCATCATCTTTCAGATGTAGAAACACATCAGTTAGCTTTCGTTACTGTCACACAACTCCTTCTTGGTGTTGCGATTTTTCCACGACAATGTATTTTGTATAAGTGATAAGTAAACAGTTGCGATTATTAACGTTCTAACTCTCGTACTTGTGGCTATCAATACGAATTTGAGTCACGTGCTGCGCTTTATGACTGTTGTTTCGTTGTATACCTTGAATTCACTGGCCAGTCATGATGTACCAATAATTCTAGCTTCTGGCAAAAGCTTACAGCGTCGACGGAACCATGATTCGAACGGTTAATTAGTTTATAACGGCTGCTAAACAGAAAGTAAAAAAATGTTATCGTTAGTTTGGTTCAGTGGCAATGTCACTCAAGTACATAGTAGGCAGTTGCCAAGACGTATTATCTGAACATTTTCACACGTATAGCTAGAGTTCGTTGTATAGGAAGGTAACGGATATTATCTCTGAAGGGTCTTAAAAATTAACATTTGGGAAAAAGTAATACAGTCGGCTCATTAATATTGGTCGGAATATTCCTACGTCTTCTTTTAGCAATACTTTGCTTATAGAATATTTATGACACATGGAACTTCATTCGAAGCTTTCATTGACTTTCATGCTTGCGGTAGTCATGTGCTGTCCTCTTCGTCAGTAGTCTCCACGGTCACCTGACTTACATCCCCGTAATCTTTTTATAGGATTATGTCAAAGATCACGTCTTCCTGCTTCCACCGACACTTGCTTTGGAAGTGTTGCAAGGAAAGACAAGCAGCGCGGTCACTAGGACCATAACATGTTGGGACGTGTCTGTACTATGGTTGGGTCGCGAACGGTACCCACACTCAGAAACTAGAATGTGAGCAGACAAAGCAGGGAGGTGCTCTATCCACTGACGTGTGTCTACTTTCTGTGATATACTGAAAATGATGACATTTCCTGAACGAGGGGATGAAACGGTAGCATCGTATTCTAGGAGCTTATGCTGCCAGTATGTTTCAGATTTTACTCGATTTTATCACATCTGTTAAGCTGAATTCCCCAGAATAATGCATCGACGAATTTAAACCAAGGATTGTCCCTCTCTCTGAAAAGTTTTCAGAGGGCATCATTGACAATATTTTACCGAGTTCATTTCATGTGAATTAGTGTGACAAAGATTTCTTTCAAATTCTTGTTAAGAGAACTCGCCACCTACATGAGAACAAGACGCAAAGAATTCGTTTGGTTTAAAAGCAATGAGAGAAAGAGTGTAATGAAGCGATATTGAAGTAACGTTCGGTTTTCATCTTAAATAGCTCAAGGAAACTACAAAAAACCTAATTACAATGGTCGGATAAGGATTTAAAGCCATTCCTTGTCAAGTACAACGTTTGACAAGACTTTTTCTCCATGCTATGGTGTTTATTGTGTGCAAACATATTCATCTTTACTTGTGGCGACGCAATCACGGCATCTCTTCTTTCTTCTGAGTATCTGCAATTGAAAAAATATTTTCATCGAAGAAATCCTGTGTAACATCTTCCGTTCCGTTTCGTTTGGAAATGTTCCTTTCCCGGTCTTTCGTAATGTAGAAATGTGAGGCTCCTCCGCGGCCGGGATTACTACTTTCTGACAGTGTGTGGTGCGCGAACCAAATTATGCGATAAATTACACGGCTTATTGTTTCACGAAACGTTGATCAGATGACCCAGATCAGTTTTCGGTACAGCTATACTTGTGCATACAACCGAAAGCTGTTATTGCATATAACTATATTTTGCCGAAACTTATTTCCACTGTTCGTCATCATCTGGCAGACTTTACAGTTCTAAGTGGTATAAACCACGTGTCAGTGATTGCAATGTATGTTTAATACATAGTTAATGTTGCGTAAGTAAGTGGGTCAAGTGTATATCACATCATCACCCAGTACCCAAAGATCCAAGATCTGTTTTGCGAGCTAGATGATGTCGTGCCGTTCCTCAGTATTAACAACATATTTAACACACAGTGCAATCATGGACGCGTGTTTTATACTGCTTTTGAGATGTGAAGTCTGCCAGATCACGAAAAATCGAACCAAGTTTCAAGAATATAATAAGTATATGAAATGTCTCAGTATTCGCCCGTTGCCACAGTAGAATAAAAACTCCAGCGTCAGAAAGTTTAAAATAAGTGCACACTCCGGTACAGACGGAGAATTCGTTATGGAACCCCCATCTTCTTCGTCAGGAGCAACTGACAGTCTTAAGTGTTGTGTGGTGATCGTATGTAACGAACAGTCGGCGTGTGATTGACGGACTCACATCATATAGTGCCGTGCTGCCAGAGATAGTGTCGGTACCTACAGTGTTACGATGTCACCATTCCTGTTGAAATGCCGAAAGCATCGCTGGTGTATTACTGAAGCAACTTTGTCGGTCATTCAATCCGTACAATTTCCAAACGCTGTACACAATACCTGGGACACCTTAAAAATCATGTACCGCTAGGGCTTATTAGAAAATTCAGCGGTTGCTGAAAATTGTCTCACGAATAAACATAAAATTATGTTTGGCGAAACGAAACTCTTGTCTCACGTATAGACCTGTCGGTCACAGGGGCCACTAGACCGGAATGTGCAACAATGGCTGTAATCGGGACAACAGCTACTATATTAGTGTTTGCACGGAAGCGGGCTGGCGACTTTGAGTCGCTACAAAGGTATTCATCGAGTTGTCTACGTTCCATCGGGAGCGGTGGTGCCGGCATCACACACATCGACACGACCTCTGGTAGCATAAGTCATGATACTGTACGTCGACCAATCATAGGCCGATTATTCGTTGCGTAAGGCCATCACAGCATGAGTCAGTTATTCCTAGCAAAGACGATGGAGTTTTATTCTAATTCGACGCGGCAAAAAGGCTGGGCATTTTTGTACACTCTTAAGCTTGATTTCAAGATGCAGTGCTCCCCCTTCTAACGGAGCCAGTAGTATGAGAAAGTACGGTTTAACGTGGAATCAGAACCATCAAACGACTGAGTTTTTGCACATACTCTAAGCACTACAAAATATCAAACCTGCGGGTATAGAATGAAGATTTGGGTTCAATCCCCCATCGACGATGGGGCCAATATAGATGGCGCTCAACGTCAGAATAAACAAGGTTGGGGAAGCAAATTTGCCGTGTCCTTTTGAAAATGCCCATATGGATATTCATCTTGAGATATTTAGGGAAACCACAGAATCTGTTGAGATCCAACCAGGGACACACTAAATAATAAGCAGTCACACATTTTGCTTTCTGTAATGTGAGAAACTCCTATTGAACGCGGACCTAGCGACCTGGTAGTTGATTTACCATTTTGGCTTTGTGGACAGCCCGATTTCTCGCCACTAGCTGGTACCGCTGTAGCTGCAACGTCATAGGCATGTTTACAAAGTTTTTGTGACGCTGCAGCTTTCTCGCAGTCCGATCTGAAATCATGCACGAACGTCGCCGCTAAAACCGTTCGTGTTCCTCGAGAACGAGCTCATTGGGTATGTACGGAATTTCACTCCCGAATAAATGACTCGCCAAAACCTTACAAAAATAGTCCATTTAAAGAAACTTGTGCTATGAAACAAGTGATTCAGCAGGCCGGAAATAATGTGGACGAGGAAACTACGTGTAGCGTCGTCGTGCCCGCTGCGAGCTCTCGTATAGCGCGGGAGCGGCAAGAAACGCCGGCGAATGCACGGAAACAATCAAAGCCGCACGGGGCATGCTCTCTAAACGATTTGACACGGCCCGGGTAGAAAATGTGATACCGTTAAATCACGAATCCCGATTTGTTGCCAGCCGCTAGCGCTGCAGCACGTTCGTCCGCCCTCACCGCTAAACAGCCGCCCGCTGACCAAGCACATTCGATGCTTCCCGCTTCTGCTAGGGTTTCCCGCTTTCAGAAAAGAGCTGTCTCAACGCATAATGGGATTTATTTTAAATTTAAAGATTTAGTACCAAATAGGTGCGACATAATCGCGAAAGGTGCAGAAGTAACAAGGCTAGTTTAATCTTTGCTACTTATATTTGATGACAAAGAGGGTTGAGTATCTAGAAGCAAAGGTCCGATGCCGATACGATTCCTTACACATACGCGCCACTAGAGGCATGTCAGTAATTAAGAGTTGCAATCGTCTGTGATGGCTAGAATGTCCGCCAGATTGCATTAGTTCTTCACTGTGTGACCACGTTATCCGGGCTGACAGTATATACGATAGGTGTGCAGTGCATCATATCGTTGACGAACATTTTGAAGGACCACGGAGAGTGCTCTGTGCTCACATGAGACAACATCAGCGTTTGACAATTTGAAAAGTGCATCGTTGTGGGTCGGCTGCTCGATTACGCAATATTCAGGCATTTGGATGCGACCATGATCCATTGTTGGAGGTGAACCACACAAGCCGTCGATGTTTTGAGCGACTGATAGAGTACAGCCATATTGTTCACCAACCGTAATCGCTTCATGTTCGCACCTTTTATCTTGGCACAAGTAATGGACTCCCTACAATATCCCGCACCATTGTCTGGAGACTAGCTGAAGATGGGCTACTGAATCGCCATACAGTGAGAACACTGCCGTTAACACCGTAATACAGGCGGCTTCTTTTAAGAGTGGTGCCGCACTTGGGGGCGTGGACTGCTGACGGGTGGCGTCGCATCATCGTGAAAAATGAATCTCGCTTCTGCAGTACCTTGGGTAACCACACTCTGCATGTATGAAGCCCCCGATGGGAGGGGATACATTAGGCCAATGTTTTGGAGACACAAATGGGTTTTATTCACAGCTTCAATGTGTGGGAAGCCATCTGGTATGACTTGAGTCCACCTCTGCTAGTGATTCAGGGAACTCTGAAGGCCCAATAGTACGTCACAGACACATGTTAAAACACCTGGAGCACCAAAACCATCATGTTCGACAATATTTCTGGCTGCATTACATGTTCCCACCTCTCGCTATATGAGGGTGCACGCAGAATCACTACTCAGACTGTATCTGCTCCCTTACGAGAAGAGCATGCACACCACTCATCACTGGTCTAGTGCCTGTGCTCTTGGCACCATCCCAAACAGTGAGGTTGTCAACGGACGCACTGGTTGTCGCGTAAAGAGGCCACCCCATGCTGTCGCCAAGCCACTGTGGGCGAGATTGCGTGCCTTTCAGTCCTGTTAAATAGGGTTGCAATTGCACCCGTTGTTTATGTGCGTCCCCTCTCGCCCGTTGCACAATGTACCGGTCATCTGCTGTTGTAGTTGTCCGTGGTCGATCAGCTCTTCTCCTTCCGGCAGCATGCCCATGGGTCAGAACGTTACCCACGAACATGAAATAATACTCTAGCGCTACACTCGTCATTCTTCTTCCAATTCCCCGATAATTCTTCTCCGTGTGAAGTCGTCCGTAGGTTGTCTTCAGGCCGTGTTGTAATGAAGAACGCCACCACAGTACACCGTAACTATTCTCTGATTGACACACACTGTCTTTCCCCATTCCTTCAGCTGCCTCGTGTTGCGGGGCCAGCCCCATTTGGCGGTTTAGTCACTCTGACCTCACACCGAGGCCAACGAGAAAGATAGGCCGTGGCGCGTTGGTCACAGCACGTGACACTGCAGGTCTTACGAGTGACAGCAGCCGTCTCCGGCGGGGAGCGAGTAACTGCTTCAGACGAGTTAAATAATTCTTGACTACGCGTTTAAACACATGCAAGCTCTCGATAGCTAACAATAAAGTCAAGGCCTTTAGTGAGGGTCTTTTCAATTACACATTGATTTCTCGTGGGCCTTACAAGGAGTCGAGCGTTCGCAAAGTATGGTGGACAAGCTGACTAGTGTGATGTCACAAGTATGTTTCAGGGCCCGTATTTTTCATAGGCCCCATCCCACGCCATGTGGCGTCCAGCTTTCTGTGCAAGACTGGGAGACCTCTGGCAACATGATTCCGCACTTCCCTTCATTTTCACAGAGTTGTTAATACTTTATATTACTTTGTCCACCACGTCCTTGAATTTTGCAGTGCAGCTATTTACCATGAAAGATGACCTTATAGAATGCTGAAACCAACTGACATGAGGCACACAAGTTTCCTTGCAAAATGTTAAACTCCGAGCAGAAACATTCATGGTAACCTCTTCAGCAATGTCTTCTCTCGAAATAAGATATTGCTCCAAATCTGTGACATCAATCGTATGCCGGAAATAATCATGACTGTGACAATTCCGATGAATATGCACCATATACACCAAAAAGCTGTCGGCTTATCCAGGAAGTCTAGTATCCGCGTAGCATACATAAGTCAAAAGCTGGGCGATGAATTAATATACGACACAAGAACGCACGCAGAATAAAAAACAAGCAACAGTGTTGCATACGAAGTTTGCTGTGAAAATGGTTCTGCATATTACGCAAGACAGACTGAACGAAGTTTTAAAAACGCTTTGAAGGACACCTTGACGGATATTGACTGAACCACTTCAATGAATTATCCATAGTATCACACATGCAGGGGAGAGGTCACAAAACGCATGAAACAGATAACACATTCAGTATGCGTGACACCACAGTAACGAGAAATATTCCAGTCCTCCTACCAAGGAAAAATAGCTGATAGTTTCGGGAATTGAACCCACATTCTCCATATAGCAGGTAGACGCTCTGACCTTTCAGCTACAGAAGTGGACGAGTGACTTGTACAATAAGTAGGTTTCAATGTAGCTTACTGTTTAGTCTGTGACATCTAGGCTGGTCATTGCTTCACAAACTCTTTTGTCGATCACATTATTAGTGGTGGATTTTAGTTGTTACGTCATTCCAGTTTGTATTTGAAATTAGGAAACATCGCAGATAGTTAAGACATAACGGTATTTATGACGAAGCGTATGTACCCAGCACACACGTGTGCTCCACGCAACTCACCGAGTTAGATGGTTTTCTGGTTAGCGTTCTGAACTCACTGTAGGGAGGAATGGAGTTGGAATTTCTGACAAGGATACCTGGAATTATATTTTACGTTTTTGTCCTGACTTGTGATGGTTAGCTTTCAGTCGACGCTATTGTAGTTCTCACCATTAAACTTTAGGCACGTCGTCTGTCAGTACCTGCGATCAGCAGCAGTGCAGCTTTTAGTGTTCGGCACTGAAGTCTGAAACTTTCTGGTAGCTTAATACCAGATGGAAATCTTCAATGATACGCTAAAAATAGTCGGTTGTCAGAACAATCTCACGGTCTGTTGGTGTAGTCTGATCACTTTTGTTGGCACTCTGAGGCAGTTTCATAGAGACAAATGCATTAATGGACAGTAGACTGCATATCTGGCTTTTTCATGTATTGTTTGGCGAATATATTTTGAAAGTTTGCAGTTTTCTTCACCGGAACAAAGGGTTTGAGTTTCCATTCTTCGAATTAAGTACGTTGGTTTAATTTCGTACAATGTCGCAAACCCATTCCGCCGCTAACGGCTGACGCTGGAAGTCGTGTATCAGTTTATCGAATCAAATGTGGAGGAGTGAGCAGCCGTCGGCGCTGTCCCGGCGTGTTTTCAGCGCCGCAGGCTGGGTGCGGCCGCGGCGCACGCGTCTCTATCGCGGCTCGCACCCTCGCAGCCATTCATTTGATCGATCGCCTCGTAACGCGGAAAAACTGTACGCATTAACGCCTGTCCCCACACATCTGGAAGGAGTGACCGAGCCGTACTCCATTACCTATGCGCTCTTCGAGGTATCAAACCAAAGTTTCGTGATATTGTTTCATTCTTGTCTGCATGATTCTGTTAACTATGTGGGATAATAACCAGCCATAAATTTCGGACTACAAATTTGAAGATGTGGGTTTCGATTCCCGGTAGCACTTAAGATTATTTTAATGTTAAAAGTTTATTTCAATTGTGGCATAATTTATGTATGTGAACAATGCTAATTTCCGCTGTGATCCAGAGTCTA
The DNA here is from genome assembly GCF_023864275.1 of Schistocerca cancellata. Classification (NCBI taxonomy): domain Eukaryota; kingdom Metazoa; phylum Arthropoda; class Insecta; order Orthoptera; family Acrididae; genus Schistocerca; species Schistocerca cancellata. The sequence continues at coordinate 752,128,309 of NC_064629.1, read as the reverse complement.
CGTTTGCCTATAACTCGCTGGCGTATCAGAAATGTTCAAATGTGTGTGAATTTCTAAGGGACCAAACTGCAAAGGTCATCGGTCCATAGACTTACACACTCCTTAAACTAACTTACGCTAAAGACAGCACACACACCCATGCCCGAGGAAGGACTCGAACCTCCGGCGGGAGGGGCCGCGCAATTAGTGACATGGCGCCTCCAACCGGGCGGCCACTCCGCGCGGCCTAGCGTATCACATCCACGAGGACCGTGCCTAATAAAGCAACGAGGATGTCAATGCTTACTGTCGCATGTGTTTTCACAAAATACTCTTTAAATGAACATCAAAGACATTAAATATATTGACATTCACTTATTACTATCAATAGCGGATTCTAACACTGTCATTTGCAGTTTCGACAACTGATGTTATCTTTACCATAGTTAGTTAGTTACCTCTTAATCAATCCGACGACGTCAACTCACACGTAAAACTCAAAGTAGGGAAACAGTTCATAGTCAGCTAGAAAGACGACGTATTTAAACTGATTGTGAAAGAGCAGAAATTGATAGCGTCAGTGTTAGTGAAAAACGTGAGTGGTAAAAAGAACATTCACGCTGAATTACTCGCACAAGAGAAATGTTCAAATGTGTGTGAATTCCTGAGGGATCTAATTACTGGGGTCATCTGTCCCTAGTCTTACACACTACTTAAACTAGTTTATGGTAAGAACAACGCACACATCCGTACCCGAAGGAGGACTCGAACCTCCCGCTGAAGGGGCTCCGCAATCCGTGACAATGGCGCCCGTAACCGCGTGGCCACTTCGCGCGGCGCGCAGGAAAGAACAAAATTTTTTACATCGACTGGGGTCGAAAAGCGATTTATTTCCTGGTTAGAACTCATTTTCACAACTTTCAAAATACATTACTCATGGAAATTACGCGGGAACAGAACGTACTTGTAGTATACCTCATAAAATTCTTCCTTGCACGAAATGTTGAAAATATGTTCCATTAGTAGCACCGATACACGCACCAACATGAGGCGCAGGAAATCTTCGTACCCGTGTTGTGGAAAGCAACCTAACTATACACAATACGCCAGGGATACATCAGCGCATCTAGCATTCAGTACTGAGGCGAGTTGAAGCTGCATTTAAATTTCAAAGGTGTGTGATGTCTCTATCCAATACGAGGCCTTAATATACAGGAAAGAAACCATCTTACCAGGCAGTGCTGCTCCAGATGTCTCCCGAGCGCTGTTGCTGGTCTGCAAATCAGCGATGATAGTGCACAATGGATGAACCAGAGCCCTTCCTGAAGGGCCATAAACTTTATGATCCGACGGAACACAGAGTTTTGCAGATTTTGGTAAACTAAGCACTATTGTGCGTTGCTTTTGGAGGGAAATTTTTTGATGCGTGTGCATTTTAGCAATGGAAAACAGGACATTACTCAGTAGTAGTAAGTTAGCTAATGTTAGGATTTGTGGGACTCAGAATACTAGTTGGTTATCAGAAGTAAAGACACACAAAGGGAAAATTTGGTAGTATGTCAGAGGAGACAAGAAACTGATACTCTGCTACCAGGGGACACTTCGTTACTGCATCTCATGTGAGGCACTTCTGTTTTTGCTGGAAGGGCACTGAAGATTTTGCCCGATTATCAGTACTTACACTCGAGGCCAGAGTCGTTGCTGTTAAATGCTCGGTGTAGCCTGGCCCACTCGCTGCCAGGAAGCCGCCACCAACAAAACCATATTTCAAAATGGATTATTCGTGCTAAATGAAAGCAATTGCGAGTTACTTTAATGATCTAATAAAATCTAAGTAAAGGTGTCAACGTTAATGTGTGAAAGACGTTACGTGAGTTACAAACAACACTGATCTCTCCGCAGAAGGAAAACGACAAAGTAACCATTTAAAAAGTAATAAAAAAAACACGTCGTGATCGCGTCTGACTCTCATGCGGGAGATCCAGGTGCAATTCCCGGTACTGCCAGGGAATTTTCCATGGTGGGAGGGCCGGCCGCGTTGGTCTCGCGGTTCTAGGCGCTCAGTCCGGAACCGGGCGACTGCTACGGTCGCAGGTTCGAATCCTGCCTCGGGCATGGATGTGTGTGATGTCCTTAGGTTAGTTAGGTTTAAGTAGTTCTAAGTTCTAGGGGACTGATGACCACAGATGTTAAGTCCCATAGTGCTCAGAGCCATTTGAACCATTTGAACCATCGTGGGAGGACTGGAATGGGATACACTAAGCCATCTGAGGAGCTACTTGAATTAGAAGTGGTGGCTCCAACGTCTGGAAGTCACCAACGGCAGGGGGAGCGCTGTTGTGACGCCGTTGCCCTCCACCATAGTAGCACAAGGTGACGCGCCGGCTGTTCGACGTCGCATAGTCTTCAGGGCATGATCATAACCTTTCTTTTTTTTTTAATGATGGTCTCGTAGAACACCTTCCTAGTGTAGGCAAATCTAAGAAATATTACTGCCACATTCTCAGTACACGAAGTTAGTGATGAATTATCACTTCACTGCCAGGAACAACATCCAGAGATATTTAGCATCGACTTAGACTTACAAACTCTCTTGCAGAAAGATCTAACATTAGATCTCAGCACCACTGTGAAGATCGTATACGTCACGGTATGGAATAGTGCTATTATAAATTATCGTGTCAGTCTGCATTATATTGCAATAAACCTATGCACTTTAAACTTAGAGAAGTCAAAATGAATGAGTCAGGAAGTCCAGGCATAATGAAGATTATGGGCATTCGTGCTCCTCGGAAAAGTCGGTTAGGACGTATATTTCATTTTAAATACAACACTGCAAGTTTTCTACCCATTATCCGTCCCACTTACGGTGGCATCTGGTAGTTCGTCTACTCCCTGGGCCGTCTGAGAAGCGACTATAAGCCAAAGGTATACAGTTGGCGACTTGCCTGGCAAACATCTAGGTGATCGTTTCCTACTCCGCTGCGATGTTCTGATCGTTCTTACAGAAACAATTTAAGGTTCGTTTTTAACGTCCCGACGACGATGTGGTCATACGAGACGAAGCACAATCTCAGAAAAGACAACGAAATCGGTCGCGTCCTTTGAAAGACTCCATGCCAGTATTTGATTCAGGGGAAACACGAAAAAAATCATAAACTGGTTGGGTGTTTGAACCGCCTACATCTTGCGAGTGCACGACCTGGTTCGGTTACCGCCAGAAATGTGCTGAACGAAACGTACGACTTTCGTATAGTTGACAATTTCAATTCAAAGTACCCGCAAATTGTGTCGGTCGTGATGACGATAAATCCTTCAACCGCTTGCTTAAAAATAGTACTGAAGGTTTTTATGCATCCAAAAGACCGGTGGAGTAATGCTGCTCAGCAGAACGCATTGTCGCTTAGCTTCTGTTACAATGATGGCTACGTACGCATCAGATATTCCTTAAGTTTGTCATACACTATGACGTGTTGTATCAGATTATGTGTGACAGTGCAATGCGGATTAGGCGCCGTCAGAAATCTCGTAATAGTGATTTTTACGTTTACGAAGCTCCAGAGAGCAAAGTTATACTCCTCAATGTCCTGATTTCCCGTCGACAGCGATTCACTACTTGGGCTGTCAGCAAGAGCGCGCATACAGTTCGGTTGTTGCAAAGCCCCGTGTGCAAATATGAGCGGTGAATGCTGTGTTATATCAAATGCATGGCACTCGTAGCATATTTTAGAAAGCTGTATGTTGCGCTGTGACCCAGGTTGTTTCAGAGACGATGACACAAATTCTTAGGACCAGTTTATTAATATGAGATAGGAAACCCTACTTCGGAAATATTCGAAGTTACTAGCGAAAGTGAGAAAATTTTCGAGTGGTATGTTGACGATAGTAAAAATGCAAGTAGATACATTTTTGTAATAGTTTCATTTATCTATACTACCTGCGCTTCACAACATTTATTCAAACTAGCATTCCCCAGATTCTGTGAAGCCCCGTCATTGTGGCACAAAGTTCGGTCGTACTCTTCTGGAAAATCCCAATGCTGTACGTTTCACATGACCCTCAAACAGACAGAGTGGTTTCAGGTCAGATGAACGAGCTGGTCACCATACAGGATTCCTCACGGCGTACGCCTGTGTGTTGCTTGGGTTTGCCTACTTACCAGTGTTAGCAACCATGTAAATAGCAAATCAGTTTAGTACATCGTAAAAACGACTCATATTCCACTGGAAGAGTTATTTCACAACATGTTTTACTTTGTAACTTTCGATTCAGTAATTTTTTGGCCATGGTTCTTTACCTCAGACTGATACCTTGCTCCAAAACCATTATCTCGGAAAGGTTCACCACGAAAACAAAGCAATTTCCACGAAAAAATGTAGCCATAATGTTATACCTGACTATTATCCTCTCCCAGCGACTCTTCAGTTTTGTTCTGCTTCAATTTTATCCTTAGCATTTTCACTGTTTAACTTTCGACCCGACTACACATTACCTCCTGTAGGTAAACGAATGGGCTCTAGATTCCTGCAAGGCTATTAAAACCCACTGATTAAAATATTTTAGGATTTCTGTTATTTGTTCGAGACCATATTCTGTCTCGTCTGTGGTGTAAGTCGTCTTCACCTGTGAAAAATATGCAAACGGAATGCTACTGCGACTCAGTTCCACATCACTGCAATAAATTTTGATCCAAAACAGTGCGAGATCCGACATAAATTGGATTCGAATCTCACTGTTACTCTTCGGATAATGTCGGCCATATACAAGCAATTGTTAGTTGTTCGGCCGTATTTCCTGACTCCAGCTGATTGTCTTAAGCAGCTCTTGTCGTGTGCCTCTACAGGTTACCAGCGTTACTTACTGTCCTGCTGTTTGGTGCTATTTATACCGCACTTAGAAGATACCTCAGCGTGGCTCTTATTTAGTCTTGCTACGTTTATGTTTCAATCTCCCTGCAAGCGTAACGACCACAAAAAGACTCATAATGAAACGTAATTTGGCCGCGAAATAGATAACTTATAAAAATCTCGTTCGACCAATTCTTGAGAATTGTTGGTCATTCCAATTTCTTGGAGGAGGTAGAAAAGATTCAAAGATGAACTCGTTTCATCAGGGCTTCGTTTAATACGTGCGAGTAAAAGAATATCATTGTACTTGCTATTACAGTTCCGTGGGCGTACTTTCAAAGAAGTGTTTGACAACATGTTACTTTATCATACTTATACAGTGACTCCAAACAGTATTCATCCGACCATATCGCATAGAATGTAAGCAACCACAGTTATAAAAATGTAGCTAAGAAACGAACAGTATCCATTTTCCTTGCATCGGTTAATATCAACATATAGAAATAAAACCCTATTTGGGTTCGTACGTCGCTTAATTTATGAATAAATCCACGTTATTTAACATCATGCCCCTGTTGATGTCAAACAAGTATTCTCCTAATAAACAAGATCCCAGATGTGGTGCCGCACTGACACACGCCCCTCTCCCTTTCCTTACGCAGTTGTGTTTCATAGACTGTAGTGGATAGTTCCGTCTCTGTTTCAAACACTTGAGTAGCATGGGCCGAAAACGTCGCGATATTACAAAAGAAATCTGCATCAAGTTTTTAAAAAATGGTTCAAATAGCTCTGAGCACTATGGGACTTAACATATGAGGTCATCAGTCCCCTACTTAAACCTAACTAACCTATGGACATCATGCACATCCATTGCCGAGGCAGGATTCGAACCTGTGACCGTAGCGGGCACTCGGTTCCAGACTGTAGCGCCAAGAAGCGCTCGGCCACACAAGCCGGCGAAAATCCTTTCGACAAATAGGAGAAACCATTGGCAGATCTACCAGTTTAGTGAAGACTATTGTATATAGGTTTAATCAGAAAAAAATGTGAAGCTCCGAGAAGAAATGGTCGAATGTCGATGTAACTTTGTACACGTACACACCATCGCCATCATTACAGTCACAATTTTCTGTGAACGTGTAACGGCAACTAGTGGATGTTAGTGTTTAGTGTTTTCACCAAACATGGCAGAGTATGAAAGGGAGCGACAACAGCGAGAGATGTTGAGCAATCACTGTCAAGAACACAGAGATACCGCATATTCGTACGGGACAGCGTTATCAGCATCTGACAAGATCTTGAAAGCGGGCTCATTGTGGGTCTCCACTTCACTGGCTGGTCGAATCGTGTTTCATGCAGCTTTGTGGGGCATTAGGATGTGACACTGGACCTACGTTGGGCTGCATGGGGACATGGGGGCAGGCATATTCGTCGTCAAGATTCCGATCGTCTCACCACCACAAGGGAGGATCGTCGTACGGTGCACAAAGCACTTCGTAAACCCTTCACGCCTGCGCCTCCTAACCGAGAACAAGTAATGGTCTCCCTGCAGAATTCTGTGTGATCCCACAACTTTGGTCGGAGGCTAGTAGGACTAGGGAATTACCGTCGCATTTGTAGACTGCCGTTGGCACAGTAACTGAAATGGCTGCATTTGGAATGTTGCCATGATCTGGAATCTTGGAGAGCTCACGAATGCTATCGCATTGTGTTCAGCGGTGAATCGCGGTTCTGCGGAACCTCTGGATGACCATCGTCAACGAGTATGGTGCCGACCTGGGGAGTGGTCCCATTCTTCCAGTGTTTTGGAAAGGCACGGTGCTGTTACTCCTGGCGTCATGGTGTGGGGAGCCATCGTGTATGACTTCTGGTCATGGCCGGTGGTGACCGAGAGAACTCAGACAGCACAACGATACGTTACAGACATTCTGCATCCTCGCGTGTTACCTGTGATGCGTTAGCTAGTAGTGCTACTTTTCAACAAGACAATGCTCATCCACACATAAAGTGTGTCTCTAACGATTGCCTGTATAATGCTGAGGTACCCCCGTGGCCAACCAGATCTCCACATCTGTCTCCAATAGAACAAAAATGTGACTAGTTCAGACGTCAACTTCGTCCCAGTGTCAGTAGCCGGGATATCAAGCACCAGTAGCAACTGTTGTGTGCCAGGGTGCATCAGAACAAAATACAGTAGCTTTATGACATCCTTCCCAATCGAATCAGTGTATGCATCCAGATGAAACGTCATACTGATAAGTGGGCTAATACTGCCAACTTCTTTATAAATTTGTCTTGAATTTGTAATCAGCGAAACATCATCACATACTGTCTCAATTTGTTTTCTCCTTTCCTTCATGTTGCTGAACTGTTCTTGTCAGGCAGTGTAGATTTAAAACCGTGTGAAATAGTAAGAAGCTAGAGGAAAAAAATGCAATTCTGGGAAACGAAAATACGGACGATGTTGTCAGAAGTGTCCGCTAAACGATTTGTGTCGCGAGAAACAGATTTTTCATTACATTTTCATGAGAAGTTACCAGTGTCACATAAAATGCAGGCAGAAATTCGGTATCCTTCACAGTTTCTGGGCTCACTCCAAAGAGATCGGCATTTACTTTGAAGACGAGGCCACACACTTTCACAGCACTTTTTTATCCAGAAAGTATTTCATTCGCGGGAAGCATGGGATTGCAAGTAATACTATTCGCTAAGCGATTAACGTATTAAGTGAACAAGCAAAGCTCATTTAATACTTTCTTGGTCACGTAAGACATTAACTGAATGTCAATTAAGTTGTTTTTGCTTGAAGGGCTCCTCTCCTCTTAGCATTGGCTCGTAGTCCGTCGCCGGCCGAGGTGGTCTAGCGGTTCTGGCGCTGCAGTCCGGAACCGCGGGACTGCTACGGTCGCAGGTTCGAATCCTGCCTCGGGCATGGGTGTGTGTGATGTCCTTAGGTTATTTAGGTTTAAGTAGTTCTAAGTTCTAGGGGACTTATGACCTAAGATGTTGAGTGCCATAGTGCTCAGAGCCATTTGAACCATTTGAACGTAGTCCGTCGTATCGGCTAGCCGGTACAGTTGTACCAAGTAGTATTTTTCAGTGTTGACGGGTATGTGTTAATGTAAACCATGGCCACATGTTACCGGTCCATAAATAATGCGAACTGTGGTTTTCCGCACAAAATTTGACGCTTCCCAGATTTCCGTGCCCTAGGTAGATGCTTAGTTTGGGTATACCCTGTCTGAATAAGGTGTCTACCAGAGTCATAACACATTTCAAAGTTGATCTCAGCCACTGCAATTGTCTGAATGATAACATTTCACCACAACGGCTGCCACTGGGCGCATTACAAGTCCCTTCATTTTGTTATTATTACTGAACAATTTTGGCAGTGAACTAATTTACAAATGTTCTATTTGTAAAAATGAAAGTACTTCAGCTAGAATCCAACAATTCATCAAAACACGTGGGATTACCAAGGACGTACACAGAAAGGGACAGAGGAGGGCAGCTGCCTCACCCCTTATCTAGAGAAAAATTATGATCTGCGCCAACTGAAGGCTTATGCTGTCCGGCACACAGACCGACGTAGTTCAAGTCGAACAGAACGCGTCATATATGCTGACTAGATGCAAGTGTACCAACAGCCATTTGTCATGAACTTTTAAAACTATTTCGCCGTTCATCAGTATTCTCCTTGCAGCTGAAAATGGCTGATGTCTCTGGATCCTTGAAGCTTTCCTTAGCGTTGTTGTTTCAGATCACGATGTATTTTCAGGTACTACTCTACTAAACCGTGAAAATGCAAAGTATTCGCGCGTATATGAATGTCGCTTTCCTGACAGAAAAACAATAGTACGAATGTCATACAAACTGTACACCGCAGTTAAGTACATTGTACGCCGTAGGTACTTATGAAGGATGTTTACTAACTGGACTATGTGCAGCAACGTGTCATCTGAGATATGCCTGATCACGTCTCTAATTGTGAAGTCCAGTATTGTGGCCAACCTCCTACGCTTGCACCATTGTGTGATTTGATGAGTTATTGGGCTCTAGACAAAAGTGTCAAATTTGGTAACTTGCACATACAAACATTTGAAAAGCGCTTCACAGTCTAAACTGTGCAGTGACGGAAGCAAAATTAAGGATATGTACTGCTAGCTGTTTTGGTAAGATATTTGCGATATGACGAGAGTCTTGTGGGTGTTTCGGGAGAAATGGGAGGAGCACGTGGCCGCTGAGTCCTGGCGACGCCGTAGCTGCCGCGTCCTCAGGGCTGCTGCAGGGTGCGCGTCTAACCAACATGTCCATCAGCTTCACCAACTGACTCGCTCACGTACTCGTTATGAAGACCATTCTCCACTGGAACTAGGTATCGAGGATACTGTCGCTCAATCGAAGTAGGAATACGTTTGAAACATAATCGCAAGGTCTATTTGGCGAACATTTATTGCTTAGTATGTTACAGCCTCTTGCATTAGTGGTACAAAGCGAGCTATTCTGCGCTGAGCCACAGTCCATCAGATTTTTTAGTGTGCGTAATAGCAACTACGAACGCTGATATTTAAACGACTACTAAAGAAACTTACAGATAAAAACTACGCACAGAATACAGGGAAGAAACGGTTTACGTAACGGTAATTTTCAATGATATACTACACTTACCCTGCGATCCTTCCCTCCGTCATTTCACATAAACGCAAACACTCGCGCCACCGAGAAAATCGCTTCCGAGAAACTAGGAACGCAAGGAGAGCATCGTGAAGGCGAGAAGAAGAGGGCTGCGCTAAAAAAATAAAGCCCGGCGCAGGGGAGAGTGCCGACTGTCTACTGTTAGCGTTGCTCAGTTACCGCCACGCAACTTCGCCTTTCGGTCGGCAGATGGCAGCAGGGCGCCGAATCGTGCGCCCTCCCCGCCACACCGCAAATCGATAAAAATGCCCAGCATTTTTACAACCCGCGTTTTCGTGTGGTAATTGACTGAGCGCATCTTTGTGCAACAAATTTCGCAGCTTCTGCTCTAGATTTGAAGCCCGAACTGTGAAGGCGGACTATCCATTCCCGGATAAATAACAGAGGGGCAGGAGAGCTATTTCGCGATAAACACTGAGGAACGCGCGTTTTATTGTTGTTATATATTTTTTTATTTTTTAAAGCGGCGCCTGTCTGGTAATACAGCGAGTGCAAAAAGGAAGCGCTGTGCGCAGAGCTTTAATGAGGCCCTGTTGCACCGACGTAGGTCGTAAAATGCCGAGAGTGACGAACGCGAAAAATTGAGGAAGCGCTGTTAACTTTCGCGGTTCCACGAATTTTATTCGGCTATCGCGTTCTGCGTATAACGCGTTTTGTAAATAACTTAACACAAACATATATACAGCTTCGCCTTTCAAACAGGTTTGCCTCCTGTGACGTGTTCAGCTACAAAGGAGAGTAAAAGTCATGGACCTTTCTGAGCTCCAGGTATAGCTTCTGTTTTTATAGCAAGTAATAAGATTTTGAACAAGATTAAAAAATATTTTTACCGTATCCTGTCAACTTTAAAAGATGAGAACGCCGTATACAATTCCACTTTGCTCACACCGTCGATAGACGCTACAAAAAGCGCGGCTTAGATGAAATACGGAGCTGGATTGCTAGCTACGTCACGTTTACGCCGACGGCGACCATACTTACGCCTGTTCGCAATGGGATTCGAACTCGCTTCCCATCTACACATCTCAGTGGCCAACGCTTGGACAACGCTTATTTAAAAACGCATCTCATCGTCTTGCTATGTACTCTTACCAACACAACCTACAAGCAACTTGAATCCTGTATTACTTATAATGATATAGTTTTTGGAGTTCCTGCAAATGATTAAACAACAGGAAACGTCCCGCGAAGCACAGAACTAAATGGATGCCAAGGGGCACAGACAATGGTGGCGCAAAGGGAATTTGGAACAATGAGATTCACTACATCGTCATCTTAAAACTTACGTCCACATCTACACACATTCTCCACAATCCACGCTACAATGAAAGGCGCTCTGTACGCCCCCAATCTCTCTTATTTTCACGAGTCCTTTGCATATTATGCAACAGTGGCAGCAGAACTCTGTTTAAAATGCCACTTTTCTAAGTTTTGCCAATACGGTTTCTGCATCTGTCTTTACATACATAGTCTGCAAAGCACTGTGAAATGCATAGCAGAAGGCGCTTCCTGTTGGACTTCTTATTAGAGTTTCTTCCCTTTCCACACACGTAATCCAAGGAACAACGTCGCCTTTCTTCTTGTTTGTATCCCCTGAGCACCTCTATTACTACTCCACAAAGACTATACTGATCTGCTACGATCGTAGCAGCGCTTCTCTGTATTCGTTCGATGTCTGGTGTAATTTTTACTTAATAACGTACCCAAACGCTGCAGAAATAGTTCAGAATTGGCCACACTTGTGTCTGGTATAAATTTTTCTTTACATACGCACTACACTTGCCCAGAATCCTTCCAATTTATGTAACTCTTCCCTTCGTATTCTTTAGTACGCTATTTATTTTAAACTGTATATTCATGCCATTTCAAATCACTTCTCGTTATTATACATAAATACATAAATATTCAAAACTATCTGACGAACTCCAAAAGTTAACCACTAATCTTGTAATTGGATTATGCTGGGTTCTTTTTCTTTGCCATGGATTATCCTAGGCTGTCCCTATGATCGAAAGTTTTGGCTCTGAGCACTATGGGACTTAACTTCTGAGGTCATCAGTCCCCTAGAACTTAGAACTACTTAAACTTAACTAACCTAAAGACATCACATACATCCATGCCCGAGGCAGGATTCGAACCTGCGACAGTAGCGGTCGCGCGGTTCCAGCTGTAGCGCCTAGAACCGCTCGGCCACTCCGGCCGGCGATCGAAAGTCCACTCTTATAACAATATGTCACTTCTAACAATGCAGATGTAATGGCACACAGCACTTATACGAACGGTTCCGTCGAGAACAGTGTAGTAAGTGTAGCAAGGAATGTAGCTCAATATGGGATGTGCTTTGATGGTCCGACAGTAGCACTTTTCTTCTATCACTAAATTTCGTTTCACGGTGAGCTATGAAATGAACAGAAATACGACTGTTAATTGTGGCCATACTGCCTGTGTACAGGGTGGTTACAAATGAATGACGCAGCTTTGCCATTGGAGCGTAGCTGTAGTTTTTGACATACTAATGTGGGGTTTTACAGTCACACGGAGGATCGTATAAAGCTTCAGTTAAAAGTGCTGAATGTATTCCCTGTAGTTAATTCTGCAGATATCGAGTCTGTAATCAAGCTCTTACGACACTCAAAGTAACATATCCATATCAGTCTTTTCGAAGGCGCTGGTGGTATGTTAGGTCTCCTAGTAAAGATGGCACGAGCGCTAAAGAATATCGCTTGAAGCAAAGTTAGTTGATTGCGGATGCAGTTGTAGGAATTTCTCATCGTCATCCCCACCACGATTTATCCATCAGTTCCCCACTGTTGTGTTTAAGGATTGACGAGCATGGAGACAGATATGTGGTGAACCAATATCTTGTCGGTAGGTGAAGTCCACGCTGTCCATCTCTAGCTAAGGTATAGGCCAGTTTCGCAACATATCCTCACAATTTTCTGCTCCATGCAGGAAATGAGACCGCAATATATCATTTTCGGTCAGCAATAACCATCTTCAGATATGCTTGCAAATATGAAGTCAAGGAAAAAAGCAAACAAACAGAGATATATCAGCAAAATGAAATCCAATAACAGGATAAGTTCACCGAAGAAAGCATTAGTCACCTTAAAAGAAGACACTGGTCACTTTGGAGTGCTGTTGATGGTGAGAACTGGTACCAGTTTTTCGTATCATACCTTGGGCCACTCATTCACGTAACTGTGATCGTCAACCACGATGTTTATTTTAACATTCGGTGTTCTGGTGTTGTCCTTTCTTCTTCATCTTCAGGATGAGTATGCTGTGGACAATCTTATCTACTAAGATGACAACTGTCGTGTTTTGAGGCCTGCAGGCAAACGTGCTGCTTTGACGAACATGCAGGCATCTCCAGTGTACCGCTAAATCAGCCGATCTTGTCTGGGACTGTTTGGAACAGCGACTCAAACGTAACAAATAAAATTGCGCGCAATTTAGTAGCTTTACGGAATCTAATTATCAGTGAGTGGCTTTGCAGGATATGGTATACCTGAACAAACATGTGGAGTCTCTTCTTCCTTTATCAAAGGTATAGCTTATGTTCTACACTATAGCCTCATGGCTCTTGGGGTGACTCATTTGTTACCCGGTCTGCTTTTGTGGAATCAATGCAACATAGAAAGAAACAAGAGAATGTAGTGCGGTTAGCATCATATAGTCGACTGAAAGCTATAATCTACGCATATTTGCCTGCCATAATTAACTGAAAATAAACAGAAAAACATCTACACCTCGTAGATCGCTGTGTTTCTCAAAGCGATAAAACTCATAAAACATTAATCTTTGGTGACTTGCGAACATACTGCATAATAGCCCGTGAATTTTGTATTCCCCAGATTCGCACATTAACTGTTTACTTCGCCAGTCACAAAAAGGCTTGACTCATAGAATAAGGTAAAACAGTTTCTCCGAAAAAATATCCCTTTTAAATGATACTGCACTCCTGTAGCACACTCAGAGTAACTGATATTGTATATGCTAGTCAAAATTTGTTGCAACAGAAAGCGATAACATTCTCATTTCAATCGTTTCCGTATGATCTCCTAAACGATTGTAGTGGAATATTTAGGTTTCCGTTTGCTCTGTTCGGCGGCCTCTTGGGGGTACGGGGTACTATCAGATTTAAGACCAAAAGTCTTGCCCATGTAACGCGAAAAGTTGGAAGAAATGGGTGCCCTTTAGCGTTTTAAAAAAACATTAGCACTTAATAGATACAATAGGAGAAAAAGACTGCAGATTTATGTTTTACAGTTGCATTATGTCTGGAGCAATATTACCAGACAGAAGTCATTTTCTCAGAATCGAGATTATTCGAAAATAATGGGCCTCTGCAACCGATGACGAAAAAACAGTTGCTCCTACTGTATCGTGTGGTTATCATTAAAGTGCAGCTACTCACAGAGTGTGAGCTACAATTATCGTATGGCAAGGAAGCTTGGTATATATTCTAATGTTTTAAAGCGGAACCGATCTACGCTTTTAGTTCACAAATTGTGTCCACTAGATGCAAATCTGGCGCTGTGAATGCAAGAAAGACGTATAGAAATGTTTCCATATGTAGTGCATTAGAAATGGGACGTGAGCAGGAAATTCAGATAACCGAGAATGACATGATGTTTATTTTATTATTAACCGCAGCTTACACAATTTGTTCACTATGAGCGCCAGATACGTCGACGAGATGCTGTACAGCGCCAGATTTGTACCTGGTGGCCAAAATTGGAACTAATTTTTTTCCAGCGTAAGTCTAAAATCTATCAAGTTTCGCTGCCATACGATAATTACAGCTCCCACTGGACCTCCGCGGGTAGCTTCACTTCAATTATAGCAACCTGGTACGTACTGTGTGGTGCAAGAGTAACAGAAAAAGTAAAAAATTAGCAACTTGGTAAGTATTTTCAGTAGCGCGGTACGACTTTCACACAGCGCCAAAGTGGTACTAGAGATGACATCAATAACTTTTTAAATATACACTACTGGCCCTTAAAAAATGCTACACCAAGAAGAAATGCAGATGATAAAGGGTATTCATTGGACAAATACACTCCTGGAAATTGAAATAAGAACACCGTGAATTCATTGTCCCAGGAAGGGGAAACTTTATTGACACATTCCTGGGGTCAGATACATCACATGATCACACTGACAGAACCACAGGCACATAGACACAGGCAACAGAGCATGCACAATGTCGGCACTAGTACAGTGTATATCCACCTTTCGCAGCAATGCAGGCTGCTATTCTCCCATGGAGACGATCGTAGAGATGCTGGATGTAGTCCTGTGGAACGGCTTGCCATGCCATTTCCACCTGGCGCCTCAGTTGGACCAGCGTTCGTGCTGGACGTGCAGACCGCGTGAGACGACGCTTCATCCAGTCCCAAACATGCTCAATGGGGGACAGATCCGGAGATCTTGCTGGCCAGGGTAGTTGACTTACACCTTCTAGAGCACGTTGGGTGGCACGGGATACACGCGGACGTGCATTGTCCTGTTGGAACAGCAAGTTCCCTTGCCGGTCTAGGAATGGTAGAACGATGGGTTCGATGACGGTTTGGATGTACCGTGCACTATTCAGTGTCCCCTCGACGATCACCAGTGGTGTACGGCCAGTGTAGGAGATCGCTCCCCACACCATGATGCCGGGTGTTGGCCCTGTGTGCCTCGGTCGTATGCAGTCCTGATTGTGGCGCTCACCTGCACGGCGCCAAACACGCATACGACCATCATTGGCACCAAGGCAGAAGCGACTCTCATCGCTGAAGACGACACGTCTCCATTCGTCCCTCCATTCACGCCTGTCGCGACACCACTGGAGGCGGGCTGCACGATGTTGGGGCGTGAGCGGAAGACGGCCTAACGGTGTGCGGGACCGTAGCCCAGCTTCATGGAGACGGTTGCGAATGGTCCTCGCCGATATCCCAGGAGCAACAGTGTCCCTAATTTGCTGGGAAGTGGCGGTGCGGTCCCCTACGGCACTGCGTAGGATCCTACGGTCTTGGCGTGCATCCGTGCGTCGCTGCGGTCCGGTCCCAGGTCGACGGGCACGTGCACCTTCCGCCGACCACTGGCGACAACATCGATGTACTGTGGAGACCTCACGCCCCACGTTTTGAGCAATTCGGCGGTACGTCCACCCGGCCTCCCGCATGCCCACTATACGCCCTCGCTCAAAGTCCGTCAACTGCACATACGGTTCACGTCCACGCTGTCGCGGCATGCTACCAGTGTTAAAGACTGCGATGGAGCTCCGTATGCCACGGCAAACTGGCTGACACTGACGGCGGCGGTGCACAAATGCTGCACAGCTAGCGCCATTCGACGGCCAACACCGCGGTTCCTGGTGTGTCCGCTGTGCCGTGCGTGTGATCATTGCTGGTACAGCCCTCTCGCAGTGTCCGGAGCAAGTATGGTGGGTCTGACACACCGGTGTCAATGTGTTCTTTTTTCCATTTCCAGGAGTGTATATTATACTAGAACTGACATGTGATCACATTTTCACGCAATTTGGGTGCATAGACCTTAGAAATCAGTACCCAGAACAACAACCTCAGACCGTAATAACGGCCTTGATACGCCTGGGCATTGAGTCAAGCAGAGCTTGGATGGCGTGTACAGGTGCAGCTGCCCATGCAGCTTCAACACAATACCACAGTTCATCAAGAGTAGTGACTGGTCTATTGTGACGAGCCAGTTGCTCGGCCATCATTGACCAGATGTTTTCAGTTGGTGAGAGATCTGGAGAATGTGCTGGCCAGGGCAGCAGTCGAAAATTTTCTGTATCCAGAAAGGCCAGTACAGGTTCTGCAACATGCGGTCGTGCATTATCCTGCTGAAATGTGGGGTTTCGCAGGGATCGAATTGAAGGTAGAGCCACAGGTCGTAACACATCTGAAATGTAACGTCCACTGTTCAAAGTGCCGTCAATACGAACAAGAGGTGACCGAGACGTGTAACCAATGGCACCCCATACCATCACGCGGGGGGTATGCCAGTATGGCGATGACGAATACACGCCTCCAATGTGCGTTTACCGCGATGTCGCCAAACACGTTTGCGACCATCATGATGCTGTAAACAGAACCTGGATTCATCAGAAAAAATGACGTTTTGCCATTCGTGCACCAGGTTCGTCGTTGAGTACACCATCGCAGGCCTGTGATGCAGAGTCAAGGGTAATAGCAGCCGTGGTCTCCGAGCTGATAGTCCATGCTGTTGCAAACGTCGTCGCACTGTTCGTGCAGATGGTTGTTGTCTTGGAAACGTCCCCATCTGTTGACTCAGGCATCGAGCCGTGGTTGCACGATCCGTTACAGCCATGCGGATAAGATGCCTGTCATCTCGACTGCTAGTGATGCGAGGCCGTTGGGATCCAGCACGGCGTTCCGTATTACCCTCCTGAATCCACCGATTTCATATTCTGCTAACAGTCATTGGATCTCGACCAACGCGAGCAGCATTGTCGCGATTCGATAAACTGCAATCGCGATAGGCTACAATACGACCTTTATCAAAGTCGGAAACGTGATGGTACGCATTTCTTCTCCTTACACGAGGCATCGCAACAACGTTTCACCAGGCAACGCCGGTCAACTGCTGTTTGTAAATGAGAAATTGGTTGGAAACTTTCCTCATGTCAGCAGGTCGTAGGTGTCGCCACCGGCGCCAACCTTATGTGAATGCTCTGAAAAGCTAATCATTTGCATATCACAGCATCTTCTTTCTTCCTGTAGGTTAAATTTCGCGTCTGTAGCAAGTCATCTGCGTGGTGTAGCAATTTTAATGGCCAGTAGTGTATTTGCTAGCTGTTCGTATGTGAACTAATGCGACAGGCTATTAAATGCCTCATGTACATACGCTCTATATCTTTGGCTTTTTGTGAGTGTAAATATACAGAACTGTTAGATGTGTTAATCCAATAAACAAACTATTGACTCAAATGAAGCTCTACCCACTTGTTAAGTAAGTAACAATTCTGTTAATAAATTGTTATTGCATAATGAATGTCACGTTCAGCTGTACATCAATGTGAAAACTGAATGGTAAAATTCTTAGAATGACGATGTATTTTACTTTTTCTGTTAATTTTAACTAGCAAAGCATTAGACCAAACGGCAGAACTGACATCTGGGTGTATGCGATGTGAAAGCGCACAGTAAATGGCAAAAAAGGATGTAAACGTCGTCCGCAAAATGTAACGCAGCAAATAGAGCTCTGTCTGGTACGGCACCACTGGGCCGTTCTGTGCACACACCGGGTGGTTCCTCTTAGAAAGAAACCAAGAGGAAATGATTAGGTAGGCGAAACACAGTTCATAATTTGCTCTCTGTAAATGAAATTCTCACAACAGAGAGCAGCGATTTGCAGTTGTGGTCGCATGTCCTTGACGGTAAATTGTTTACTGCTTCTGATTTCCTTCTCAAAAGTGAATCTTCCTTTTCCAGTCTTAACTATTTCAGAAACGTTTCGAAGGAACAAACCGACGGTGGGAGAGAAGTGTGAAGAAAGGAAACTATTAGTATAGCGCAACCCGAAGTGCGCTTACCGTCGAGATGGGAACTAAGTGAGAAATGGGTGAAAGCCACGTAACAGACTAACTGATATTAGTTTTCGAGTAAGTTTATATAATTTCCCAGACATACGTTATGTGTCACCGATTTCAAAGGTACCGAAATGATAGGAAGATATTACGGAAACGGGTCGTATGGGTGACAAGAATCAGATAATAGGCTGTTCCCTTTTGAGAGTCGTCAAGGCTTTGACCATCAATGCGGGGCTGTTAATTGAAAGGAAGGGAAATTACGGTTTGAGGAAAGAATTGAGGTTGAAGGAAGGAAACGGAGGAGAACTACGGTTTAATGTCGCTTCAGCTTCGTCTCCATTAGAGAAAGAACTCATCCTCAGAGTGCGTAGAAAACAAAAAGGGTTTTGCCATTTTCAGATTAACCACAGCTGAAATCGGTTTAAGCGATTTAGGGGAAGGACGAAAACATAAAACTTGGTGGCCATAGTGGAATTTGGTTACTTCAGTCCAAGACAGCGTTCCATCTTCAGTGACCTCGTAGCCAGTGAGACGTTAGATCCTAATCTGCTTTTGTCTTTCAAACCCATTAAGCAATAACTGGGTGTTAGTGCGTCTCCCTTAAGATTTATAACACGTAGCACAAGCTATGCAGCGAGCATAAACTCACCAGGCTGAGAGGCAGCATGTTCCTTCCACAGCCATCTGTACTCTATCTTCACAGACTTCTGTCGGTAAAAGTGCTGAAAAATGGTTTGTATTAAGAAGGCAGTTGTTTTCTCCGATTTAGTGTTGGCACTGCTCTGTTTTTCTTAGTGCGACATTGTTCGAGAAAAACTGTAATCTGGCCTTTGCCCAGGAATAGCATGTTCATTGGGACTCTGAGCACTATGGGACTTTAACATCTGAAGTCATCAGTCCCCTAGAACTTAGAACTACTTAAACCTAACTAACCTAAGGACATCACACACATGCCCGAGGCAGGATTCGAACCTGCGACCGCAGCGGTCGCGCGATTCCAGACTGAAGCGCCTAGAACCACTCGGCCACACCGGCCGGCAGCATGTTCATTAATCGGGACGTCGAACCTATACAGAACGAGGCACACGAGTCAAAAATCTACATGCACATGCATGTATATACATCGCAAGCCACTATGAAATGTTTGGTGCAGGGTTCTTCGTAGCTATATTGTCGATTTTTTGTCCTTTTCCATTTGTGTACTGAGCGGTGAAAAAATTACAATCTGTATACGGCTGTGTAGGCGCCCTAATCTCTCGTATTTCATTCTAATGGCCCCTACGAGAGATGCAGGTCGGTGGTAACTGAATTGTCGGACTCTAGTCCTCTAATAACGATTCTCTAAATTCACCCATCAGCGCTTCGAGAGTACTAGGTCGCCAAAGGTTCCCACACATGTTTCCTGAGCATCTCTCTGTGCTACATCGGCCTGTTACGATCCTAGCAGCCCTTTTATGGATGCATCCACGTCTGATGTCACGCCTACTTAACTAGAACACTAAACGCACTGGCATCTTGTCTGAGGCTTCGGTTGCATATGCACTGCTCTTCTCCAGAACCCTTCCAACAACTCTAAATCTTTCATTTTAGCCTTCTCTGATGCTTTTACCTGTTCGTCCCAGTCCATATCAAGTTATACTATTACGCCTACGTACTTAAACGACGTGACGTGCTTCAGATGTTCGCCATTAATCTTCTAATCAGATACTGTTGAGTTCTCTGTGTTTGTTATAGGCATTATATTGAATTTAGCCACGTGGAAATTGTGGAAATTTTATTCAAGTCTTCCTGCAGCTCCTTACGATATTCCAACAGAAATAATGACCTCAGGCAAATGTCGAGATTACTACCTCGAAAAGGCGAATTTCCCTCCGCAGTCCTAGCTTATGCTTCGTATCTAATGCCTTTGGTATCTGCGGTACGTTAAAACCTAATGTGTCTTTTGATTTTAGACCCTTTTATCAGGAACTAGGTTTTACTTCATCTTCGCTGAGTCCGATAACACTGTAGTACAAGTTATCCGTCGAATAGCAGGTCGCCAGAATGAGGGACAGGATATTTCTTTCCGCAATCACCTGTAACTTCTTCCTTGCGGCATCCTCTTACACTTCTGAGAGGCTAAGTACAGAACGCAGATTTTTCGTTAAGAGGGTAAGGGTAACGGTTTGTTTGGTTATAGCTCTGCTCTATTTCTCCTTGTCTCATTGTGCAAGGACGATAGAACTCTGGCCTTTGCGCAGCCATAGCACATTCCTCATAAAGCTTACGAATGTCGCACCTACGCAGAACTAGTTAAATTGTTCTGTTGTTATTTATAAATCAGTGAATGTTTCGGAGTGCCACAACTTTTTCAGTTCATTATTGTTTCTTACTGCAGAACTGTGGGTTGACTATTTCACTGATCACGAGCTTGTCTTCAGCAGTGTTTAATTTTATCCGTCGTTTGTTTTTGTATTTCTTGGGACTCTAAACTGTACTAACGACTGTAACCTAGTGTCGGCGGTAATTGGTTCGGCAGCAGTCATCGATGTAGTCCAGCAATCCTTTACGGTCCGACGTAGCTTTATTGGTAGTAAAGACGTTAAGAGTGTATCCGTTACAGTTAATTACGAAATGTTGTCAGATAGCAAACTTCTTGAGCGTTTCAAACGCGAGTTTGAACTCAGGCTTCTAGTTACATCTTCCGAGCCTTCTGTTCTGAGTGTTGCCAGCACATTACTCTCGAGTTTTACGTTACACGCAGGGCGTCCCAAACCCTTAGGGTTAATATTATCCACGCTATAAGGGATAGTAAACTGAGTATTTTGAGATAAAGAATCAGTGGTCAGAAATGAGTATTTCAGGCGCTACGAGATCTTGAATGACCAATGTGTGTGAGGCAAGTGTTTGTAAACTGTTTGTTTCATAAAAAATTACTGCTTACCGCATCAACGAAGGTAGCCGCACTTTGGTACACAGTACTTGGTCGTCGGCTGTATCGTGTGGGAGTAGATTCATCAGTAAGCATCCTTAAGCTTCACCGTAAAAGAGAATAGTGCGAAGAATACTTGTGGAGCAACAAACAAACGTGTGTGAACCGTGGGGACCAAATGATTTTGTGTGCACGTTTCAATTCCGTCGGTGGACTATTTTGTAATGCATGTACTGAGACTGATGGCCGTCACTTTGATCAGTTGCTATACCTTAAGTTTTTTGCATATGAAGTGTAAGGTGAAAAAGTATATATTCATTTCCGGTCATTAGTACCAAGCACTCAGTTTACAATCCTCTACCACCTGCATAATGTTAACCCTAAGAATTTGGGGAACAATCTACGATGGACGGGCTGGATTGCGGAAGTTAGTCTCCTTTGTCAGGAATGGAAGAAGGCCTCACACAAAATTTATTTAGCAAACTACAGAGAAGCTAACTTTGGGTGTTGTGGTTTGCTTTAAACCATGCTTCTGCGTCATTTGACTTCAGAGTTTCACTGCTTGGCTGTGCAGGGCCTCTGACGCCGTAAGTTGACGGAAGAGATGTTGTTCTTAGCTAAATAGTGAGCACTTATAAGTTGAATTATTATTTTATGGATCAAGTTGGGTAGTGCATCGCTGAGAGACAGTGAATGATACATAACGTGATGGAATGTTGGTTTTGAAGTTATCAACCTGCTCATCTTCCGTATTTACCAGCTCAGAACAGAATGATTCTTTAATCATTGCTACCAATGATGGTTTTGTGCAGGACTTCTCAGATATGAAATGGAGTCTTGTTCTTCACTCTCGGCATTTTTTCGGTCCATCACAACTCCAAAGATTGTTTCTGTCGTATTCACACGAAATTTCTATCCTCCAGTGACTACATTAATATGTAGATAAAGTGCTAATATCGAGTGTGTCTTAGCTGACGCATGCAAGCTTTCAGTGCGGATATTATTTCAACTCCTAGCTCGTTGGTTTGGAATTTCGGCAAGCTAACAACAATGTTTTCTATGTTGATTGAAAACGATCAAATTTTTATGTGATTGTGTTCCTCACTTCTTTTACACCACGTAATTTAATGTGACAAGGCATTTTGCACCCTCAAAAAAGCTACGTTATTTTTCTAAAAACTGTAAGATTGTTTTTGACGTCTGCCACGTAAGTGTCTAATGCCAACTGTAATGTCGAAGATGGTATGTACATTAACAGAACTGCCCAAAATGGAACTAATTCTTTACCTGCTGTCGTCCGCGGTTGTAGTGAGAAAGTCACACCAAATTGAGAGTAGCATCGCAGGAAGCGCAAATTATTCCTCGCGGGGCCGCGAGTGAACAGCAAGCCATAGCGAATGCCCCTCATTCAACCCTTCTTTCATTGGAATTCAAAACCCTGTCATATATTACGCTTTGCGTCGCAGAATTCACTTCTTTTCACTTGCATCCACCCCAGTCGTCCACACATCATGCTTCAAAAATGGTTCAAATGGCTCTGAGCACTATGGGACTCAACATCTGAGGTCATCAGTCCCCTAGAACTTAGAACTACTTAAACCTAACTAACCTAAGGACATCACACACATCCATGCCCGAGGCAGGATTCGAACCTGCGACCGTAGCAGTCGCGCGGTTCCAGACTGAAGCGCCTCGAACCGCTCGGCCACACCGGCCGGCCATCATGCTTCACTATCTATTATTCGTCTCTTCCACGTCATTTCTTGCTTACATGACGGAAGAAGGAAGCCTAGGAAAGAGCAGTTAAAGTAGAATTTCACACGTTTAGTTGCCGAAGAATTTACGTCTTACGAGCGTTGAACCAGGATGTAGAAAATAATACTCAACATAAACGACAAATTTCGCGTTTCGGACTATTAATTCTCCTCCTTTAAAAGCCTGGAAGTTATTTGTTCTTCACAACAAACTTCATAAGGCAGAACATATATTGTAAGACTGTTGACAGTGTGCCTAAACAGTTGCCTACAATCAAATATCAGCGCACACTCCGCTGCAGAGTGAAAATCTCATTCTGGAAACATCCCCCAGGCTGTGGCTAAGCCATGTCTCCGCTATATCCTTTCTTTCGGGAGTGCTAGTTCTGCAAGGTTCGCAGGAGAGCTTCTGTAAGGTTTGGAAGGTAGGAGACGAGATACTGGCAGAAGTAAAGCTGTGAGTACCGGGCGTAAGTCGTGGTTCGGTAGCTCAGTTGGTAGAGCACTTGCCCGCGAAAGGCAAAGGTCCCGAGTTCGAGTCTCGGTCGGGCACACAGTTTTAATCTGCCAGGAATGTTTCATATCAGCGCACACTCCGCTGCAGAGTGAAAATCTCATTCTGGAGGCAGTTGCCTACAGTTCGACGGTTCACACGAATTTCATGATAGCACGCTTCCGAGTAATGGCCGATTGACATCTATATGTGGAATTGCCTTAGAAAATTATTCCATGTGACATTAATAAATGGAGTTACGCGCAGTAAGCCAAATTTCTGATTTTTTACCACCAAACTCAGTAATTACAGGGAGAGCAAGTTTACCTGAATTCGGGTGTTTAAAATTTACAGAATATATGATTTCCTATTGAAGTTCTAATTAGTACGCCCGCACTGGAATTTCAGCAATCAGTTTTACATATTTCCTCACTATTTTTATCACTGACGATGATATAGATAATTTTATACGGAACTGAATGAACTGTGCTCTTTTGTAGGTTACGTGTGTGTCCATTTATCGAGTTGTGGTTCGTTAGTTTTCACATGGGGATTGTAAACAGTCTCAAAATGATGCACCAAAGAAAATAGTTCACTGAATAGACGATCTAAATTATATCGTCTCTCTGAAGATCACAGAGATCGAAAGATTAATGGACGCTTTTATTCGACGGTAAATTAATGCCCAGCTTTACAGAGGAAACATTTATGATTACTCGAAAGCAGAACCACTTACTCTACTTTTCTGTAGTTACACAGCTACGAGTAAGCAAGAAAGACTGAACTACAATGTGTATCACTGTGGTAGAAAGCGGCTTGTATCGTGATATAATTAGACGATAAAGTTCCATCGCTGGGGAAACCTTGTATTTGCTGCTCATTGGTCTGTAGAAATGTGTAGTTCTGGCGGAGCGCCGTGGTCGAGAGCGTTCCCCAAGGCCGTCAGCTGCGAGACGTGGAAAGAACACGGACGGTGCAACTGCACTTGGACTTTGCCCCGAGCAAAAGTTGCAGTCCCGCTCTCTGTCGAGGTACCCATTGTCTCAGCAGCACGCCGAGTGCACGCCCCCCTCATTTCTAGCATGCAATATACTTAGTACGAATATAATGTGTTCAGTAACTCTCGAGTGATTTGCCAGCACTGGTTCTCCTTCAGGCGAGGCCTTCTTCAAGGTGATCCGCTGGCGGGCTCTCAAACTACCACAACTTTCGTCACTTATATCGTAGTTCGACCTGTCGGAATTATCCTCGGGCGATGATCTCGAAACGCCCCAGAAGTCGAGCAACGGGGACTGTAAGCTATTTTCGTTGTCTTTTGCGCCCGGAAACACATTTGCGTCTATAAAGTACATTATTATTATTATTATTATTATTATTATTGGGAAGATTTTTTAATATCTTTGGTATGTGTTGCCCCTGGTTAGATGTAAGAGAGGACCTTAAGGTCATAACCTTGTCAGGCTAAATAAGCAATAAATAGAATCAATAAACTCTGCAACGATTTCATTTGGACTGACGATGCATACTTACAATGCCTTTTGTCAAAATTTGCTAAACCAGTAGAACACAAGTGACTGAAAGGGATTTTGTACATAACAATATAGAAATGATTAGCATTATAGAATTGAAAATGGTCTATTACTTTGAGAATATAGTATAGTTTGAAGTCTCAGTTTACTGCGAAAAAGAGTCTCTAAGAGTCGTGCAAGTTAATTCAAGAAACGTTCATATCCATTTCTTGGGAATTTCATTCCACTATGTTTTAAAACTAGGCCACAAACTATCAACAGGTTTCACTGGTTAACTGTGACGAACTAGTTGCCGCTCAACAAAATCTAAGACATATTCGATAGACGTCATGTCAGAGAAGCAGTGATATCTGCCATTCTTCGAAGAAGACTTGCACGTCCTTCGTCACTTGTGGCTAGGCACTTTCTTGCTCAAATATAGCATGTTAGGTTGCCTTGTGTGATGCATCAGTTGCTGTTCGAATTACCACTAATAAACTGCAGTCGAGGGCACATGTTGTTTCTAATAGCTCCCCAAACCATCATACAGTTTTCATTTATATCGTCAGCCATGAAAGATGCCTGTGTTACGGTCAGCATGATGGCATCTGATATGTATGAGGCCATGACTGCACGACAAGTTCAAGTGGGACTTTACGTAAGGCACCACATTCTGTCATTCAGAGGAGATAAATGCCAACGGCAGTCTGAGACGATTTTAGTAAGTATTCGGATACTAACGAAAATGCAACTAACGAAAAAAAAGAAAAAAAGAAACCAGACTCGAACCCGGAATTCCTGTTTATCGCGAGCAGTCGCCTTAATCATAAGGCTCTATGAACTCGTCTCCAGTACCATGAACAGGAACTAAACGTATGCCTGACAAAGTAACCGCCCGTAGCAGCTGGTGTAGCTCCATAATGACCCTCCTGACAGAGCTGTTCAATTGGGGCCGATCATACTGCATGAAAGCAGGAAACAAGCCAACATTTGCATGGTTCGTTGCAGATGCTATTTTAACCAGGTCACTCTCAATATTGTTATCCTGATCCCTATGAATACTGTTTCCTGCTCCACCCGCTATCACAACATGATCCTGCTTTGTAAAATGCTTGCACAATGATCCTGCATCCTTTATCACTTGGCTAAGACAAGCACTGGGCTTGAAAAAGATTGTGACCTGGTGCCTGTCATCTAATTTTTCTAGCAGGATGTGGCCCACACCTCTTCCATGCCTAGTGTCTAAAAACAGAACTTTCCTCCTACTTTCTACGTTGATGGTTGTGGAGTAACGCACAGATATGAATGGCACCCGTGTCCCTACACGTCACACCAACAAACTGTGTCTCAAAACACGCGTTTTTGGGAGTACAATCATTTTATATTCACCCCATCTTCAGATGTTTAAATTTATTTTTGCTTTATGGACACTGTTTCGTTACTTACAATGCTTTACAATATGTGTATTAAAAACTTCCGTTGCAAAATTCTGCACCACCGTTAGTAAAGAAACAATGTTCTGACACATAAATAAATGTAAATATATGAAGATTGGATACCAGTCATCCTGAAATATCATTGCGAAAAATTAGCGGGTATAAAAACTTTTTGCAGCTAAATCATTACAAAGTACCTTCAGTTTCAACATTTGCAGTGTTCTAGTACGTCCACAATGCACAAGAATTATTTACTAATGTTAATACGAGAAAGGTTAGAAAAACAGAATAAGGCAATGAGATAGGCAGTCCCAGCCGCAACCAATCAAGAATATCTTTGATCTTTTTAATCACAGGCAGATCATTCGAATGTGTTAACATCCAGAAACACTGTTAGCAAGCATTTATTAAAAAATATTTGTTCAAAAATACTTTTGATGACTGATTACATAGTCATGGGTTGCTTCTGCAACATTAAATAAATTAAGTCATCATTTATTTGTTCATTATAAAAAGTTTAAAAGTCTAAATCGATTGACGTTAGCATATATCGGCTGTATCACACTGAAGAAAAACTGGAAAAATGCGAACAACGGAATGGCGAACTATCACATCGATAATACTCGCCCTCACACGCTTAATACGCATTGGTAATACTGAGGATATTTAGATCGTCAATATTTCTCGTACTGACAATACAACAATACTTCGGCACAAATTTTCACTGTCGTCATTCTCATATATAGGTGATGGTTGTTGCTATTTGCAACTACGAATGCATTTCAAGGATCTGATAGTTCCCTGCTTTTTTATGGTGGTTCCATCACTTCCGTGATCCACACTTACTAGGTGGCAGCGGGAGGGTTTTAATTCTTATGTATTAAAGGACATCTTCTATATACGGTGAGCTGCACTAGAAACGTTTATTTGCGAAAACCAGATGCCAGCCCTGATGACATGGTTATGGAATAAGAGTTGTCTATGCATTACTTGACCTTTGGGCCCTATGGTAAATTCTGTCCTTGAAGATTTAATGTTTGGCCTGTTAGGGTATTTATTGCTAAAATATACAGCTGTTGTATTTAGGGAGCTAATTTTAAATTTGATGTTCCGACACCATTGAGACATTAAATTAAGGTGAACTTGCTATGTGATTTCCTCCGCTATAATCCATTCACCATAAGAAAAAACCTCATTAAACATTGCATTATGTATTCTTGCGCGTTTGCTGGAACCTCATTGGATTTCCGTTTCACATAGGACTTCAGCCAAGCTGTCTCGAGTACTGTCAAGTACGATAATAAGAGTCCGTTTTGTGCTCTGCTTTGCTCGCACATTGACTTAGCTATAATACGGGACAACAGCTTTACCGGCACATTTAACTTGGACAGCACTGTCCGTTCAGCTGGTAGAGCTAGCCTGCATTGACGTGACCAGCTGTAGTTCACACGTAAAACAACAGAATCCACGAAGCCAACCAGGCGCAGCATATTCTCTTCTTCTTTTATGACGAGCTGTTCTATATCCCGCCAGCGATCGGCAGTGACGTGTGAAAAAGCTGCGTGCGTTAGTTCCCAAGTTTGGCAGCTGAACAGTCTTGTTACTTCTCGGGCCAAATCCCGCAGCTTGGCTCCAGATCAGTTCTGTTGGGTTCATATTGTAATGGGCCAGTAGCAAATGTAAAAATGCAGCGTTTGTACGATGTATTCGATGCTGTGAAAATGATTGGTTTTCATGTTTCTATGATACGTATCTACCATTGTGGTATAAAACGATGGGCGTAGTCCAAATAAAGAGGATTGGTTTTTTTCATTTTTGCTTTAAAAAATTAAACTGTCATGTTTTCTTAATTTCAACAACTTTTATGAACAGTCTTTCATGAAACATCGATAATTAAGAATTTGTATTGCAAATGGAAACAGGAATTTCGCGTCCAATATGTAGAAACAAGAAGTCGTGCATTATTCATAAAAAAATGATGGTGAGTTTTATAATTACGAGATGTAGGTATTTCAAATTGAACGAGAAAAAAATGATACTGTGGAGGCTTAAACCACAGCACGAACAAACGCATTTGGTTCATATTTAATTACGCTACCGACTGCGCTATACTTTGAATGTGAGTTTCTTTTGTCAACTGCAATATATACGCCACTGGGAAAACTTCAAAGCCGATTATCGTCGTAAATTGATGAAAAACATTAAGAACAGCCTATTTCTCGGAACTTATTAACTGTGTTCCACGCGCGTGTCTCATTACGGAACAGAAAGCAGCCACGGCCATTTTCATACTGCGCTTTATCAGCGCGACAGTCAGAGCACAACGCTGCAGAGGCTGTGGCTGTACCCAATTTTTAAACTAAAAACTATGTAGCTAAAGCGTGATTAAGAAAAACGTTGATGGCGGTTAATATATTTGAATATCTTTAAGTTTCATTTAACGTAACTTACGAGGGAACCTCCCCATCGCACCCCCCTCAGATTTAGTTATAAGTTGGCACAGTGGATAGGACTTCAAAGACTGAACACAGATAAATCGAGAAAACAGGAAGAAGTTGTTCAGAACTATGAAAAAAATAAGCAAAATAGACGAACTGAGTAATCCATCTGCAAGATATGCTATTTCAGTGACATGTAAGACCGGGAGCGCCTTAGTCCCGTGGTTAGCGTGAGCGGCTGCGGAACGAGAGGACCTTGATTCGAGTCTTCTATTGAGGTAAAACTTTAATTTTTTATTTTCAGACAATTATTATTTATCCGCCGAATGTCATTGTGAATTGCAGTGCGTCAGGAAAAATGGAGAAAAGACTAGTGAAAGACTTTAATGAACGTGTGATTGCTCCTTACGCGGACAATGTTTTGCCTTATTCCTTGACAGCTATACAGGACAGAAGGATCAGGCATTGTACAATTTTAGTGTGGGAGTAGACGTGATTACCATTAATCCAGGTTGTACACCTCTTGTGCAACCGTTAGATGTGTTTGGTTTTCGGCAAGTGAAATACTTTGTGAAAACATTCTATGATTTTGCGAAGCTGCACAGGTACACAGAGCAGTATTGTTCACGTGATCCTGTGTCAATCATCAAAGTTCAGGCACTCACATATAATCAACTTCACTCTCCAAAATTCCAGGACATGTTCAGATTTGCTTGGACATATGCAGGATTTGACGGTCTACACACGGAAAAATTTGTAAACGTTAAAAACATATGTTTTGACAGATCACAGGGAAAACTGTGTGACTGTGAAACTGTTGCATTCATTTGTTGCAGTTCATGTGACAAACTCGTAAGTTTTCATCACTTTTTTGGGAGTGATTATCACATCCACAAAAAAACCTAAATCGGGGAAGGTAGAAGAATCTTTTTACCCATTCGCCAAGTGTACAAGTTAGGTGGGTCGACAACATACTCCTGTCATGTGACGCACATGCCGTCACCAGTGTCGTGTAGAACATATCAGATGTGTTTTCCTGTGGAGGAATCGGTTGACCTATGACCTTGCGATCAAATG
This sequence comes from Schistocerca cancellata, assembly GCF_023864275.1. Classification (NCBI taxonomy): domain Eukaryota; kingdom Metazoa; phylum Arthropoda; class Insecta; order Orthoptera; family Acrididae; genus Schistocerca; species Schistocerca cancellata. The sequence goes on along the minus strand of NC_064629.1, from coordinate 752,098,608 downwards.
TTTTCGGTTCCCATTGGAGAGGCACGTCCTTTCGTCTACTACTCGCACGCTTTTGCGGTGCGTCGCGAAACACAGACACTAAAATATTTTCAGTGAACAGAGACGTCAATGAACGAACGGACAGATCATAACTTTGCGGAAATAAAGAAAGTAGACTTTTCACTTGACGGAAGACTTGAACCAAAGACTTCTCATTCCTCAACTGCTCATGCTAACCACGGGACCACGGCGCTCCTGAGCTCAGATTATCCCTGATGTTGCCTATCTTGGCCATGGACTACTCGGTTTGTATATTTTGCTTATTTTTTCCATAGTTCCACACAACTTCTTCCTGTTTTCTCGATTGATCTGTGTTCAGTTTTTCAAGGCCTATCCACTGTGCCAACCTATAACTAAATCTGAGGGGGGTGCGATGGGGAGGTTCCCTTGTTAGTAATAAGATATCTAATACATAAGCAGGACTTACTTCCAAGAGCGTAACAACACCAGTGTACATGTGCTACGGCTTCTGACCAATCAGCGCGTTTGTGTTTGTTTACATCAGGTTTATTCTTATGCTGAACGGGTTATATGGCTCTGAGCACTGTGGGACTTAACATCTTAGGTCATTAGTCCCCTAGAACTTAGAAATAATTAAACCTAACCAACCTAAGGACATCCCACACATCCATGCCCGAGGCAGGATTCGAACCTGCGACTGTAGCGGTCGCGCGGTTCCAGACTGAAGCGCCTAGAACCGCTCGGCCACTCCGGCCGGCGAATGTGGGGACAGTATTGTGATTTAGATATCTGGAGTATCCGTTTCGCGTCTAGTACGCAGTGTTGGTATTGTCCTTACTCGTATTTTTCCAAGTACTGGCTGGTGATCCGATGACTGTTTGTTAACTGTCATGAGCTCAGGGTCGCATTTCACTCCCTTAATCCTCACAATGTCGATTACGTCTGGCATTTGGTCTCGTTGTGTTGGCATGAGTGTTGGGTCTACTGGGTCCCATATCATTGCACCAGTTACTTAGGTTCTCGGCGTTTAAGTTGCCTCCTACAATTAATCTGTTATATCTATCAAAATGTCTCCGGAGTCCTGTGCAACGAACTGTGCATTTGGTATTAAATATGCTACGAAGTACTCGGATTAAAAATGGTGTAAGACAGGGATGTAGGATTACACCTCTACTGTTCAATGTGCACATCGAAGAAGCAATGACGGAAATAAAAGAAGGGTTCACGAGTGGGATTAAAATTCAAGGTGAAAAGAAATCAACGTTAAGATTCGCTGATGACATTGCTATCCTCAGTGGGAGTGAAGAAGGATTACAGGATTTTCTAAATGGAATGCACAGTCTAACGAGTACAGCATATGGTCTGAGAGTAAACCGAAGAAAGCCGAAAGAAATGAGAAGTAGCAGTAATGAGAACAGCGAGGAACTTAACATCAAAACTGGTGGTCACGAAAGAGATAAAGTTAAGGAATTCTGCTACCTAAGGAGCAAAATAACCCATGATGGTCGGACGTAAAAAGCAGACTAGCACTGACAAAAGGGGCATTCATGGCCAGGAGAAGTCTACTAGTATCGAACATAGGTCTTAATATTAGTAAGAAATTTCTGAGAATGTACGTTTGGTGCACAGCATTGTATGGTAGTGAAATGTGGAGTGTACGAAAACGGAAAAAGAAGAGAATCGAAGCATTTAAGATGTGGTCTTACAGAAGAATGTTGAAAATTATGTGGACTGATAAGGTAAGGAATGAGGAGGTTCTCCGGAGAATCGGCAGGGAAAGGGATATATGGAAGACACTGACAAGAAGAAGGGACAGGATGATAGGGCATCTGTTAAGACATCGGGGAATAACTTCATGGTATTACAGGGAGCAGTAGAAAGCAATAACTGTAGAGAAAGAGAGCTTGGAATACATTCAGCAAATAATTGAGAACATAGATTTCAAGTGCTGCTCCGAGCACAGTGACTGCTGCCTCTTACAGTTGTTGTAATTGTTATAATTATGTTCCTCGTGTGTGCTGTGTTGTTTGAGAAAGATGGCGGTTCCTCCTCCTCTTCTGTTTATTCTGTCTGCTGGATATCCTATCGTGTTCCTCAAATAGAGTGGTTTGGTTGTCTGAGGTGGGTTTGGGTTAAAAATACGAAGACTACAGTGTTGGATATTAGGATGTCTTGCCGTTCGTCTTTCCTTTTCTGAGTGCTGCTGCTGGTCCAGATACAGATTTTTAGGTCTTTTGTTCTGTTTCTGGCCATTGTGCTTTACTCAAAACAGTTCACTATTTCCTCAATCAAGGTGATGATCTTGGACGTTGTGTCTGGTGTTCGTTTTATTACCTTTCTCGTCTACTGGTCTTTTACAAAGATTGTCGATAAGCGAGAAGTGGACCAAATCAGCAAATTCACTGATCTCTTAACTTGTCTCGGTATTGTCTGATGTGGTGGCGTATCTTGCTGTTTACTTTCCTCCTTGTTTTGTAGGACGTTAGATTAGAGTTTTCCTCTCTTTGATGTTGACTGCGATCTCAGGAGGATTTCGTCCTTGTTACTGTCCTGTGAATGTTGCATCTCTTTCCTGGTTTCTTTGTTCCCCCATGGGACCCATTCGGTTCTTGTCTTGATAATACTTTTCTGTCCTGCCTCTGTAATGAATATGTTCGCTACTACTCTGCAGGCTTATAATGCCTTGAAGACGCCGGATGTCCTCTCTCCTTACAGTTGGCACATCTTGTTGGTTGGTCTTTTCTCAATTTACATGTCTGTCTTTGGTCGTTGTCTCCACACTTAACACAGGACGACGGTAACAAACAGTAGTTACTTGTTTCCAGCGATAAAAATTTTTACATTTAGGTTTTCGTCCCTTGACACGTACTTTTCATTCTCACCCTGGTGTATAACATACATTTGACGTCGTAAATTGCACCTACTGCTGGGTGACTGCGAATGTCTCCGTGAAGGTGGCCTTTCGGATGATCTCTCTTGTCGTTTCATCTGTCGTCATGTACTGGTGGATTTCAGTAACCTGAAGTCCTTGTGTAAGTATGTCTTGTTTGATATCTTTCTTTTACGTTTCTGAGGGAGACCATTAATCAATACTTTGAGCTCAGTTATGCCTGTCTGATGGTGGACATAGAATGGTTGTTGTTATGGCAGAACTGGAAACCCCTCTTATAATAGTCCACAGAGTCAAAAGTAGTACGCTATGTTATTTCCTCGGAAGATTGCCTTCAGTGTTCCGTTTAGAACGTCGTTTGGTAGACAGTTGACAGCTTCAGCTACTGAGCCTTTGTACATATCAGCGCAATTAACAACAGAAAATAAATTAACTCGATAAAGTGAAAATAACTCGACTATATAAACACGAGCTCAATAAAGTTACTTTGCGTACGCACGTTAGAGAAGTGTACAAAAAACGTTGAGGAGGTGGTCCTGTCTGTAAACTGAAAATGGAGAAGCGCTCTTGGTGTGGAAGCTGCCTTTCTCGGAAGAACGCTGCAGCTGACGTACAAGATCACTGAGAATCAGTTTCCCCTCTAGCAGTGTAGAACAGTTTGAAATATATTTTTTTCATCTACATCTACATGACTACTCTGCAATTCACATTTAAGTGCTTGGCAGAGGGTCATCGAATCACAATCATACTATCTCTCTACCATTCCACTCCCGAACAGCGCGCGGGAAAAACGAACACCTAAACCTTTCTGTTCGAGCTCTTTCTCTTATTTTATTTTGATGATCATTCCTACCTATGTAGGTTGGGCTCAACAAAATATTTTCGCATTCGGAAGAGAAAGTTGGTGACTGAAATTTCGTAAATAGATCTCGCCGCGACGAAAAACGTCTTTGCTTTGATGACTTCCATCCCAACTCGCGTATCATATCTGCCACACTCTCTCCCCTATTATGTGATAATACGAGCTGCCCTTTTTTGCACCCTTTCGATGTCCTCCGTCAATCCCACCTGGTAAGGATCCCACACCGTGCAGCAATATTCTAACAGAGGACGAACGAGTGTAGTGTAAGCTGTCTCTTTAGTGGACTTGTTGCATCTGTCCTGCCAATGAAACGCAACCTTTGGCTCGCCTTCCCCACAATATTATCTATGTGGTCTTTCCAACTGACGTTGTTCGTAATTTTAACACCCAGGTACTTAGTTGAATTGACAGCCTTGAGAATTGTACTACTTATCGAGTAATAGAATTCCAACGGATTTCTTTTGGAACTCATGTGGATCACCTCGCACTTTTCGTTATTTAGCGTCAACTGCCACCTGCCACACCATATAGCAATCTTTTCTAAATCGCTTTGCAACTGATACTGGTCTTCGGATGACCTTACTAGACGGTAAATTACAGCATCATCTGCGAACAACCTAAGAGAACTGCTCAGATTGTCACCCAGGTCGTTTATATAGATCAGGAACAGCAGAGGTCCCAGGGCGCTTCCCTGGGGAACACCTGATATCACTTCAGTTTTACTCGATGATTTGCCGTCTGTTACTATATGAGATTCTCTGTTAATATTGCTAGTAACTCAAAAAATTGTTCAAATGGCTCTCAGCACTATGGGACTTAACATCTATGGTCATCAGTCCCCTAGAACTTAGAACTACTTAAACCTAACGAACCTAAGGACATCACACAACACCCAGTCATCGCGAGGCAGAGAAAATCCAAAAAATGGTTCAAATGGCTCTGAGCACGGGACTTAACTACTGAGGTCATCAGTCCCCTAGAACTTAGAACTACTTAAACCTAACTAACCTAAGGACATCACACACATCCATGCCCGAGGCAGGATTCGAACCTGCGACCGTAGCGGTTACGCGGTTCCAAACTGACGCGCTTAGAACCGCACGGCCACACCGGCCGGCAGAGAAAATCTCTGACCCCGCTGGGAATCGAACCCGGGAACCCGGGCGTGGGAAGCGAGAATGCTACCGCACGACCACGAGCTGCGGACGCTAGTAACTCATATCGGTATTCCATGTAGCCAGTGATTGGTAAGGCGGAGGGTTGGTATATCTCTGTGAAACACCCTGCTTCTTGTGAATTAGTGGAGAATCTGCGATCTCTTCAGTTAACAGACCTATGAAGGAGGGAAGCGCATGGCCACAATCCAGCGACCTACTTTCCCTCGCAGTTCTAACCTCCAACCCCGCCCGCTCCATTCTATTACCACCCCCCTCCCCCCAAAAACACAATCTGTCCCTTAATACGATTTTATTGTACGTAGGTGAGTTAAACAAATTTAACATTTGTTCTTCGTCCATTTCAGTACAGAGATCACTAGATACGTGCTTACCGCGATTCCTATGTTTGTGCCCAGCATTGGCGGAACTAACGGCCGTGCGATTAATGTCTAGGCGTTAGAGTCCGTGCGCATCTCTGTAACGCTTGACGACGGGGATACGACAGACGTCGCAAACGAAGGAGAATATTGGGATAAAAACTACTGGATTCTTCCCTAGTTCATTTAATCGGCACGAGAGCGTCACAAAGATATTCAGCAATTCCTAGCAGGAGATCTTAAGGGTGGGCCGTTATGTGAAGGCTTACTCTTTAAAATTCCGAAATAGCACTTTCGAAAACTAGTCGAGAATTGTAGCGCCGCCACCGAAAGAGCACCTATTACGAACAGGAAGACCTTTATGATTGGAAAGTAAACATGACCTAAAACTCTCTGGGACGAGAAATCTTTGACTGGAATACCATAGACTTTACGTTTAGAGACAGATGATGACTGGGAATAGCAGTCACACTATTGTAATCGTGATCAGTCTTAATAACTCTCATGGTTAAGAGCAGAGTTTTTTACTCTGGACGTAAAAAGTTGTCCGCGTTCACTTGTCGCTGCCGCGAGACTTCCTGTACTGGCGAACAGGTCTTACGAGTATTTCTTTGCAGCAGCCAATACTGTCCTTTTTGTTTTGAGTCCTAGGACTTACGGTTCGGAGGAATCAAACTTGCAGGTAGTTAGTAACAAGTTCCACAGATCATTTGAACGATTCTTTTATCGAAATTATATGGAACGAGTCACTTTATCACATTACAATTCGCTATACATTTGTTTGTCGCCCAATGCTGCATTAGAATTTAGCGACATGTATTACACGAAGGACCATTTTTTCGAATTTGGCAAATGCTTTAAAAATGCCGAGCTTGAACTGCCGTCTTGTGCAATGCTACCAGCCATTGATATTAAACGATTCAGGAAAGTCAAGAAATATGTAAATAAAATTGGACACTAAAAGATTTATAATGTTCCTTGCAAAAATTATTAAGGGCTTCATAGATTTTAAAGTGATGCAGTGAATGTTTGTTTGTACTTATATGGAAATAAGTATGAAAAAGGCATTAGATGACGTTTTTTACTTTCCTGCGTGTTCCATAATCGGTGTGTACAAGGTGATCTCTTTATCTATCATCTTCTTTTCTTCAGAGATGTAAATCGAGTCCCGTGTCACAGTTACGTCTGTATGTTCGGATTAATCTCAGGAACTACTCAAAGGGGGTTCAAAGGGCTCTGAGCACTATGGGACTTAACGTCTGAGGTCAGCAGTCCCCTAGACTTAGAACTACTTAAACCTAACTAACCTAAGGACATCACACACATCCATGCCCGAAGCAGGATTCGAACCTGCGACCGTAGCAGCAGCGCGGTTCCGGACTTAGCGCCTAGAACCGCTCGGCCACAACGGCCGGCTGAGGAACTATTGTAGGGATTTTCATACTGTTTTTACAGATGGGCAATATGATTTACAAGAAACGTTTCTTTGTAGAGTTTATAAATGTTTCGTGCAAACTGGCTGAACTATGATGAGTTAATTCCCTCACTGTTATGCAAACGATGCCTTTTCTATCTAGTGGTGAATGACAGAGCTCCTCGGGATTATGGTAGCTCGTGCGGCCAGGCGCTGCTGTCGGGCGGGTACTAATGTTACGTGGCATAGGGTACTTTGTAGCAATGTTGCTCGAAAGAATGTGCATCGTGCTGATTTCGCGTGGCAGCGAGCGCTTTGTAGCGTTGTTATGTTGGGAAAAGCAGGAAAAGGTCACACAGAAAATGTAGCTCGCGCCAGACTGGCGCTGGAGTTGACCAGCCGGTAAGTGGCCGAATCAGTTGCGATCGGGAGGTCCGTGCGTACTCGCAATGCAGTCGGGGGTCGGCAGCGGGCAGGTGGCTGGTGAATTGGCACAATGCCTCGGTAGTTGCGGGGTCAGCGCGGCGGGTTGCTAACCGCTTGGACCCGCGTTCGATTCCCGGCCAGGTCGGAGATTTTCTGCAATCGGTACAGAATGTTCTGAATTGTCGCGACACACAGTCGTATCGCCTTCCCATTGTTGAGATGGCTGTGTGGGCACGTACCGGAATAAAAAGCAACAGTCGGGCGGGCCGGGCGGCGCAGCAGATCGCAGCTGCCACCGTTGTCACTCCAAACGCCAAATGGTTCAAATGGCTCTGAGCACCATGGGACTTAATAGCTGAGGTCATCAGCCCCTAGAACTTAGAACTACTTAAACCTAACTAACCTAAGGATATCATACACATCCGTGTCCGAGGCAGGATTCAAACCTGCGACCGTAGCGGTCACGTGGTTCCAGACTGAAGCGCCTAGAACCGCACGGCCACCACGGCCGGCTTCCAAACGTGAAAGGGCTACCAGTACGAAGCCGCACACGTCGATGGCATTCTTTTGTTTTAGGCACATTGTACAGCAGATTTTTCCTCGTGGTAGTATACTGATAGCTTAGTTGTAAAGTACGCGTTTGAGTTAGTGTGTTTGTTTGTCATATTCCCGAGTCGTATGCATGTTCTATCACGCAAAAAGTGTTACGCCTCAGAGGACCGATAAGTTCTCCATTCGTTCTTTTCTTGTTTCCATAGCGAACACTTAATATTATGACCAAAGCGAGAACTGAGGAAGGAAGGGGAGGATTAGAGTTCAACGTCCACTGAACTAAGAGATTGTTAATGATGGAGCACAAGCTCGGATTGGTTAATGATGATGTACCAAATCGGCCGTGCCCTTTCAAAGGAACCGTACCAACGTTTGGATCAAGCGGTTTAGGCAAATCACGGAAAATCTAAATGTAGATGGTGAACCGCGAATCTGTACTTTTGTCCTCCCGAATGCGAGTTCAGTGTGCTAACCACTTTTCAACCTCGCTCCGTATTGTCGCGACCCTTACGCTACTGAGAGCAGGCCGAGGTCCTCCACAAAGGATTGCTAGTCACTTAGAGCGGTTGCTATCCCTCGTCGTTGCTACAAGGTTTAAGTTGCTTACATCAATAAAAAGTTGAGTATTTCATTAGCTCTTTCCTCATTTTTTGTATTTTACGTCGTTCGTTAGTTTCTTCCGCATTCTTCGACATGTGGTCCGTCTATGCAACTAAGTGAAAAGCTGTTTGTTTTGTGCCATTTGCATTTCACTTCTTTGTATTTATGAAACATCTTTAGTAGCCTGTAATATATGTTTGTTTTATGTACATAATAACTGCGTTATACAAGGTGTTTTTCCCACTGTACAAACTCTAGGGATTGATAGATGAGAGGATAAGGAACAAATAAGCTCAAATGAACTGTCCAGTGTCTTCACATCTGGAATGGGCTCTGAATACACGATACTTTCGAGATGCCCCCATAACCAGAACCCTCGCGAGTTGAGATCCGGTGAACGAGGAGACCACGCAGCTGGACCCCCTCGTCTTACCCATCGACAAGGGAAGACCCGATTGATATGCGTCCCGCCGTTAACGGCGAAATGGGCTGGAGCACCATCATGTAGCAGCCACATAACCCTTCGAAACATCAGTGGCATTTCTTCCATCAGGGGACACAAAGCCACCCGCAAGAAACGTCGATAGTTCCGGCCTGTTAGGCGGCGTGGGAGGAAGACTGGTCCAAAAGTAGGTCGCCAATTATCCCAGCCCACACATTGCGGCTGCACCGATGTTGGTGAATCGCTGTCACTATATCAAGGCGATTGTGCATACTGTCCCACAGATGACTGCTAGGAAAGTTGAAGGTATCACTCTGCGTAAAGATTGCCTCGTTTGTGAATAGGATGGCTGACACAAATCCCAGATTCGTTGGAGAATGCCTGGTGGGGAAACCAGTGACAAAACTGCTCCAGATGTGGAATGTCTGTCGCTAGTAAGCCCTGCACACGCTGTACGTGGTAAGGGTAGTAACAATTGTCATGGAGAATGTTCCACTCGGTCGTCAGGCTTACCCTGTACTGGCGGGCCAACTGCCTGGTCCTGACACGTCGGTCGCCTTCCACAGTGTTAATCACATTTTCCTCCAAGCCTGGTGTCCCATCATTTCGGGTAAGCCCTTCAAGATTTCCTGCTTCCTGGAACAACCCATGCCTCGGACAAACAGCGAAAAACTGTTGCAGACATTGAATGCTGTGGTTGTTGTCAGCGGGGATAGGACTCCTGATACAACCTTGCTGCCCGCCACCAATTGCTATTTACGTTTCCATAAGTAAACACGCTGTCGGCAAGTCCTCGAGTCGAATACGGAACCATTGTGTACAATGCTGTATCACATGAACTACGAGGTGAGTAAGCAAGATAAGTGGATCGGACACAAAATTACCAATTACTATGGCAGGAGAGGTCGCTGGGGCATGACGTATGAGGAACAGTACCACCCTCTGGGAGGAAACCATGCATACTATAACAGTGGCTGCATGGTAAAGCGCGTATTAGACAAAGTATGATTGAATAAATGGTCTCTAGCATGGAAACCATGCATTTCAGGAAATAAGTTCATTAGACCTTTTTTGTTCCGAATAGCCTCATCGATCAATCCCTACAGTTTGTACACAGTGGAAAAAGAAAGGAGCTGGTACACACCGCTTAGAATGCCAAGACTGCAAATCGTTGTATCCGGGGACAACAAGCAGAAATATCAAAAGTACACATAAGATGATGGAAGTATGAAAACAGTCTTTCTACGTTTGCTGAACATCTAATAAAGCCTGGGCATGTACGCTCTAACGCAGAACATGGTATGAAAATTATTAGAACGAACAATTACAACAGAAAACTCCTAACACTACAGAAAAACGTTTACATACAGTAGCCACTGGAATGAACAAGAACGTAGTAAACGACATAATGAATATAAGTAACAACTCACTGATCATGTTAGACACTAAAACAACAGCAAACAGGAATGTAGGACGTAACCGAGTTAAGTAATAACTTAATCTCCCACCACAGAAGTGCAAAAAAAAAAAAAAAAAAAAAAAAACGATTTCCTCTTCGGAGCAGGCCCCAGCACCCACAGTAACACACTCAGACACACAACAAATAACAATCAAACAAAATTGCATACAGACACTACCAAAAAAGAAACGAACGAAAAACACAGCGGCAGTTGGCAACATTATAATCAAAAAACACCATCCTCCTATATACAGTGAAACAGAACTGTTCAATACTGAAATGTGATCGAAACCAGGCATCCTGGTGTCTGTACGCCAACCAAGTACAACTCCAAGACGACAAATATGAACTAATAAGATCAAAATACAGCAAGCAGAACCAAATACGGATTTAACCTTACGAAACTCACGCTCCTAAGAGTTGTTCCTGACTTAACCACGAGAGAACAACAAAAAATGTAGCATAGTAACATATGTAGAATAATTATATAAGACAATTATTATACATGATGTTTGTTGTAACCTGAGGTAACTAAATGTCTCCAAAACGACGCAACGTACGAAACAATATCCTAGGTGAAAACTTAATAGTAATAAAGGGGACATCTGTCTGTGCTTCAGCTCGCCAGCTCCTAACCACCCCTATTTTTATTGCGTATTCGGGTTCCATGACAAAAAATACGTGCGGTTTAGTGAAACCATTCCATTCGCGGTAGGCAGCGCTGTAATCGACAAATATCAAGTGTGCATGTGTTTGCAATTAAGAACCGATGCATTTCATTTTGTGTTTCATTTACGATGTAAATGTAAATCTTTCTGCTCTAACGGTCGATACTGATGTTCCAACGTTACTTGAGTCGTGTGTGATTGTACAGTACAAATAATATGGCTAGACATTGTCATGTCTGACAATTAAGCTACTTGTATGGTAACGTAGTTTTCTGTTCCCTGCGGAGTTTATTGTGGCGCGTCTCCAGATGCTTGATTTCAGTGGCCGCCCTCGAACCTCGCCGTCAGGGTGCCTGATTTGTGTGCTCCAATCCAACCACCGTAACTCTTAAGCAGGCTGCTAGAGTCTACCAACGAAATACAAACCACAACCACTGTAATAAGGTAAAATGTCCATGAAGTGATAGAGACAGGCGCACCTGCCATGGATACTCACCGAAATCAAGCACCACAATGGTGAGGAGCAAGGGCACTCACCGAAATCAGGCATCCCGATGGGAACACAAAACTATTACATCCAAGTCATGGTTCCTGGATCACGATAAACGTAGTTTCTAACCAGACATTGACAAGGCTAACCATATTGCATTGCCCAACAATTTTTGTAACAATAAAGTAAATTATGGACATAAATATCAACCGTTGGAATACAAAGGTTTACATTTACATCGTAAATGAAATGTAGACTAAAATGCGCCAGTTCTTAATTGCAAAAACAGGCACACTTGATATTTGTCGATTATAGCGCCGTCTACCACGAATGGAAAACAATAGTTTGAGTAAAGCGTGCGTATTTTATGGCCTAGAATCCGAATATGCAATATAAAATAGCGTGTTCCCATTTGAAAATACAAAGCTGACTCCGCCCACGCAGGAGGTGAGGTTAGTAGGTCGCCAGTTGTAGCACAGACAGATGTCCATTTTAATTATATTAATTTTTCACCTAGAACATTTTTTCCGTACGTTGCGTCGGTTTCGAGATATTTAGTTGTCGAAAGGTAATACAGACACCCTGTATCCATGAAACAAATATGTGTTACTGGCGACTGAACATTCTTCGTAAAGAAAAAGAAGCGAAACGCTTAATGCACAAAGTAAGCAGCATTTCATGTAGTTGCATAGACGGAGCACATCTCCAAGCATTAGTTCTTTAGCCTAAAATATTCAGTTCTGGCCGGCCGCGGTGGCCGAGCGGTTCTAGGCGCTACAGTCTGGAACCGCGCGACCGCTACGGTCGCAGGTTCGAATCCTGCCTGGGGCATGGATGTGTGTGATGTCCTTAGGTTAGTCAGGTTTAAGTAGTTCTAAGTTCTAGGGGACTGATGACATTAGAAGTTAAGTCCCATAGTGCTCATAGCCATTTGAACCATTTTTTATTCAGTTATGGGTGGTCTACATCTGTATTATTTTAACCTTACATGTTTGGGACAGTATGTATTAAGAAATTACGAATTCACGACATTAATGTGCTGTTAGCCAAGCTTTAAGGAAGCGTGAGATGTGTTACTCGCTAACATGGATATACTAGGAGGCTTCTTTGAAAACTTCATCGTTGTGCATAATAGCGCAGTTAATCGGCATGCTGTAACTGTGCGATGGCGCAATACTTGGCTTAGTAATCAGATATTCGATATTTATATCAGTTGGTTATTTTTGGGTAATAGTATTCATGTAAAATATTAATTTCTTACCCGTAGTTCGTAATCTCAAAGTACTCACTTTAGGATCAGCTACCATCGTATAATTTTGACCAGAATGCTTAGAGACTTTCATCGCAATTATGCAATGAAATGTGTCAAATTTGTCGGTATTCCTGCTGCGAATACCATTTGTGTTTAAGAGACTGGCAGATGAGCTCGGGCAAGGATTGGTTTCAGGTGTGCTAATGCCGCAGGCGGGATGAATACGTATGAAGAGGCTTTGACGTGCGCGCCGTGACAGGTACAGATTGTAAGAATGGTGAGCCATCCATTAGCATATTGACTGACAGCGGAGTTGCATCAGCAATAAAGTGTAAGCTCGCTGGAGAAGCGATGGCCCACGTAACCCGAATAGTGTCAAGGCCTCCGCATCGCACACCCTGCGTACACGTGTGCGGCCCTTCCTGCAGCGCAAGCGTGTAAAACCCAAAACATAAAGAATGGGAGGCACAATTACAGTAGCTGAATAACTAGTACTTAGAAACAGGTAATCTGATTACACTGTATTTAAAAAATGTTATTTGTATTGTTACTTTTGCTTCCAATGAGAAGGTACGGTATATTCAGTATTGTTCTTATTTTATCCGTTTAGGTTAGCGAACACCACAGGTATTTTCATAACTTACACTGCAGGAAATACTGCAACCATCCAAACGTTTTTTAAATTATTTTATTGTACCATTACTAGTTTTGGGCCTGAGCCTATCATCAGATGGTAGTGTTGACTTCTTCGCAAGTTTTGCGTTTGTGTCTTCATCAAGAGCCCTCCTTTAAATATTGTAAGGCAGAAAAAAAAATCAAACTTCTGCCTTATAATACAAAATGTAAGGCTTTTCATTAAGACACAAATGCAGAACTTGCAAAGAAGTCGACGCTACCACCTGACGATGGGCTCAGGTCCGAAACTAGTAATGGTACAATAAAATAATAATAATTAAAAAAACTGAGGTACCTTGCCACGATTTGCGCGGATCTCCCCGCTTTGAGACGTAATAGTGAGCCTATTGTTTACTACAAAAGGCATAAAAAAGAGCTTATGTCAGTGAAAAGCTGACAGAGTATCTGCAAGATAGAGTATATGTGAGTCAGAAAACGCGGATGGCATAATATGTGCTTTCTGAGACCCAATACGACATCAAAAGCCAAATCCAAACTGAATAATGACACTACTATCGTGACTGCAGAGCTTGTTGCCGACCATTTATTAACGGACAAGTCTGTATTAACATTGTTTAAAAACCTGAAGAGACATTCAAATCACCCGATGTGTGCTAGATAGTGACTTATAAATGTCGGTTGTCTATAAAGGGACACCATTTCGCGATTTGTAGTAGAAGAGGCCATATCAACAAGCGAAACTATAAAAAAGCTGACACTCTTGTGAAGAAAGCTGTTTGCGATGGCAAAATGCCATTGGGAGACTTTATCCGCTAGACAAAGCAACTCGTCAGAAAAGATTGGGACAAAGAGCGGAGAGGCTCGCAGGTAACAAGGGGAAGACACTAGTGATTGTACCAGCTATACCAACGTAACCTTGATACCGTGAGTTCAGCTGCGAATACGAATTCTTAGTTGTTGTATACCATACGATTTTTAACCACGGTCGATACAAATAACACCTCCTTCGCATTAACATCACTTCAACTTCTCCGTGGGACTGGACTGGAGAGGAAATTTTAAATCACGTTCGCTTTCGTTGCATATGCCGGAAGGAAACATTAATAGCGTTACTACGAAATATTAGCCCTCTGAATCATCAATTACCTTCGACTGTTAACATGAAAAGACAGTTTAATTGATAGAAAAATACATTATACAGTAGGAAATACAGCAACCAACCAAAAGTTTGTTCTGAAATTTGGAAATTTGTGGTAAATTCCTATGGGACCAAGCAGCTGAGGTCATCGGTCCCTAGGCTTACACACTAGTTAATCTAACGTAAACAAACTTACGCTAAGGACAGCACACACACCAATGCCCGAGGGAGGACTCTAACCTCCGACGGCGGAAGCCGCGCGAACCGTGGCAAAGCGCCTTAAACCACACGGCTTCCCCGCACGGTAATAGATACTTCTCACCAATATTAGTGATTTTTATTTGTCCCATTCCATTCGTCTATTAAGTAACGAAACGCGATTGCCTCAAGCGTCTGTAACTCTCATACTCGAAATACGCGATGGTGGAAGCAGTCTTCCTTGACTACTAGTTCTCAAATTCTACTCAAAACGGTTTACAAAAAAACGATATGGACTTTGACGAGCTCTTTTCGGCCTTCTATCAATGTGGGTGCTCTGAAATTCGACAACGTTTCTGTGAGTGTCAATCTCATCACCATCAGAAGATGAGATTCATATTAACGTCTCGGAATTTCAACGCAGGCACCCGGATGGAAACCCGAGATGTCGTCATCACTACACGTGGGGAAGTTTACATTCACAATGCTGCCTATCTTTCAATCCTTCAAGATCCCAGAGCATCTCTGTCAAACTTTTATATGGGCTGTACCGGTCCCTTACGATCTTAAAAGCGCGCCTTTGAATTCGTTCGCTGTGGGCGCATTTGTGCTTATTTGACAAGGACTCAAAACGTAAGAACAGCACTACGGGAACTGTCTCATTAGCGCCTTTACAGATACACTTGCATTCCCAGAGCCCTTGAAACAAACGTAAGTCTTCCATTTACCTATTCTGCTACTGATTTACCATGCCTTCATATCGATTCATAATACACTGCCGGCAAAAACTGCAATGCCCTGAAGAACAATGTCATGTTAAATGATAATTAATTGAAACCCTCAGCTGCCGACAGATGTTGTTGATATACCTCTATGGGGACAGCAGAAAATGTGTGCCCCGAGCGGGACTCGAACCCGGGATTTCCTGCTTGCATGGCAGACGCTCTATCCATCTGAGCCACCGAGGACACAGATGAATAGCGCGACTGCAGGGACTTATCCCTTGCACGCTTCCCGCGAGACCCACATTTCCAACTGTCCACAATCTACGTATGTAATGTACCTAATAGATATTCGCCCATCCACTCGTTACTCCCGCACACTAAGGTGATGATTCCCTTAAGAGTTCGGGCAATCTGTGCGCAGTCGCGCAGTCCCTGCAGTCGCGCTATTCATCTGTGTCCTCGGTGGCTCAGCTGGATAGAGCGTCTGCCACGTAAGCAGGAGATCCCGGGTTCGAATCCCAGTCGGGGCACACATTTTCACTGTCCCCATCGAGTTATATCAACAACACCTGTCGACAGCTGAGGGTTACTATTAATTATCATTTATTCTAGAGAAGCTGCACGGTCATCAATGGTATCTGTTCTTTCGAGAACAGTTACTATCTTCATATGCAATGTCATTTTATTGACACGTGATGTGAGAGGTAGTTCATCGATTTAGGAGTGCATGATAACAAATTCAGACCAAATGAGACACACGTCACACTAAAGGCTGTCTAAACAGTTCCATCAATACACAGTGTACCACTCCCTGCGGGCAACGCAGCTGTGTATCCTCGCATGCAAACCATCATAAACGTATCGAATGACAACCTGCGACAGATTGTCTCAAGCAATTGCTCCCTTTGTTGCGATTCGGCAATGGTTCTTGCAGTCTCTGGACAACGTGTAAGTTCCCGCATCATGTCCCATACATCTACAAGTACATCTACACTCTGCAAACCACCGTGAGGTGCATGGCGAAGGGTACGAACCATTGCACCAGTTATTAGGGTTTCTTCCCGTTCCATTCACGTATGGAGCGCAGGGGGAATGATTGTTTAAATGCTTCTGTGCGTGAAGTAATTATTCTACTCTTATCCTCACGATTCCTGTGTAAGCGACACGTAGGGGGTTGTAGTGTATTCCTAGGGTAATCATTTGAAGCCGGTTGTTGAAAGTTCGTTAATAGACTTTCTTGGGATAGTTTACGTCTGTCTTCAAGAGGTTCCTAGTCCAGTCCCTTCAGTACCTATGTGCAGTCTCCCACGGATTAAGCAAACCGGTGCTGCCCTTCTGTGTATACATTCAGTATCCGTTGTTAGTTCCATTTGGTACACCTCCCACACATTTGCGCAGTATTGTAGAACTGGTTGCACACGTGATATGTAAGCAATCTCCTTTGTAGATTGAGTGCACTTCCCCAGTATTCTACCAATAAAACGAAGTCTATCACCTGCTTTACTCACGACTGAACTATTGTGATCATTCCATTTCATATCCCTACAAAGCGTTAGACCCAGGTATTTGTATGAGTTGGCCGATTCCAATAGTGACTCACTAATATTATTGTCGTAGGATACTACGTTTTTTCGTTTTGTGAAGTGCAAAATTTTACGTTTCTGAACACTGAAAGCATGTTGCCAATCTCTGCAGCACTTTGAGATCTTATCAAGATCTGACTGAATATTTATGCAGCTTCATTATAGATAACTGTATCATCTCCAAAGAGCCTGATTATACTATTAATATTGTCTGCAAGGTCATTAATATACAACATGAACAGCAAGGTTCACACATGGCTCTGAGCACTATGGGACTTAACTTCTGAGGTCATCAGTCCCCTACAGCTTAGAACTACTTAAACCTAACTAACCTAAGGACATCACACACATCCATGCCCGAGGCATGATTCGAACCTGCGACCGTAGCGGTCGCGCGGTTCCAGACTGAAGCGCCTAGAACCGCCACTCTGGCCGGCGAACAGCAAGGGTCCCAACAAACTTCCCTAGGGCACACCCGAAGTTACTTCTACATCTGACCCTGACTCTCCATCCAAGATAACATGCTGTGTCCTCCCTACGAAGAAGTCCTCAATCCAGTAACAAATTTCACTTGATTCCCCCATATGATCGTACTTTTGACAATAAGCTTAGGTGTGGTACTGAGTCAGATGTTTTCGGAAATCAAGAAATACTTCATCTACCTGACTGCCGCGATCTAAAGCTTTCTTTGTGTCATGTGAGATAAGTGCGAGTTGGGTTTCACACGATCGATGTTTTCTGAATCCATGCTGGTTGGCATTGAGGAGGTCATTCTGTTCAACATATCTCATTATGTTTGAACTCAGTATATGTTCTTAGATTCTACAACAAAACGATATCAAGGATATTGGACGTTAGTTTTGTGTATCACTTCTGGTATTCTTCTTGTAGTCGGGTGTGACCTGTGCCTTTTTCCAAGAACTGAGCTCGGTTTTTTGTTTGAGGGATCTACGACAGATTATAGTTAGAAGTGGGGGCTAATTCAGCTGCAAATTCAGTGTAGAATCTGACAGGGTTCCATCGGGCCCGGGAGCTTTGTTCAATTTTAACGATTTCAGCTGTTTCTCAATACCACTGACACTAATACGTGTTCAGTTGGAGAGATATCTGGTGATCTTGGTGGCCATGGCAGTTCTGCACACCATTAAGAGCACGTTGCGTTGCAGCAGCCGTATGTGGATGTGCACTGTCTTGCTGAAAAAGAGCATCACTTTCCTGTCGACAAAATGGCTGTTTTCTCCAGTGATGAGAATAGGTTCTATCTGTAAGCGAGTGATGGACGTACACGTGCATGGCGTAGAAGTGGTGAGCTCCATATTCAGAATTCATTCGCTCGCGTCACAAAGGTCCCATCTCAGGCTTCGTGGTGTGCTGGCCAATCAGTTACAACTTGAGTTCACACCTGGTATATCTGCAGGGTAAAGAAGCCAGTGTCCGCTACACTGCACAGGCCGTTATCTCCGTCCTAGAGTGACATTACACATTACGCATTACAGTTGACACCTTCACGACACCACAGGATTCATTCTTGGAGGTGTCCTGGTGTCAGTGGTAGCCTGACCAGAGGCACACGTGATTTAAATTCTACTGTAGGCAGATGGTTCTCAGTGGTCCCTGATGGCATATCAGGTGCAGCATGTGCCCGGATTTGGTCCCTGGATGATGACCGGTCGGCCACCGCTGCTCGCAAAATGCATCGATGTTGACGTATGTCTGTACTACGACGACGCCCAGAAACTGATCTACATGTGTGGTACTATTTCAGAGACCACTGCTGAAACAACGACACACCGTGATACATTGTGGCCAACATATGCAGCAGTCCGTCGACACGTCCATCCAGCTTCCTGCATCCCACTATGCGAGCCTGTTCAAGTGGCTGAAGCTGATGTAGGAGCACATACTCGTCAGTGTGGCAGAGTTGTATCCCAAAATGACTGTTGCAAATACTGTTCACCACTAAACTGAGTACAGTTACCGGCTACAGTGTGGTCGCCGATGACAGTGGCCAATGAATCACTTAACACTATAGCCCCTCAGTAGGCATATAATACACCTTGGTGCCCCTGAACACAGTACTTGAGGATGTTGCATTTTTTTCCAGTAGTGGGTAACTCTCAAGTGCTTGAACGATGTGACATTCTCAAAATGTTCCCAGCTAATCATGCTATAGGGTACCATCTGGATCTTTCTATTTCGCGTCGGCCTTACCTTGAATTTAAAGAGAGCTGCCGATCATTACATCGAGCGAACATTTTCTCTAAGGAAGATACTTTCCTACGGACAACAGCATGGTCAGCAAACATTCTCAGGGTGTATACGCGGACAAGGAAACAAAATTCCCGGATTTTTCCCGGATTTCCCGGTTAAAAATACACTTTCTCCCGGATGAAAACACGCTTTTTCTGTGTTAAGTGACAGTATATTTTACCTTATCAATCCTTTGAATGGTTATGGTTTTACACACGGGCGTAGAATTTCCCGGCACTTAAGAAAACGAAACTCAGGGAAACAAGACACGTTTTGGAAATATATTTGATGTGCAGCAACATGCACGTTGCGTATTTTTGTATTACGAAAGCATACATGGAATTCCACCAAACACCGCATGTTACTTTCCGAATCATTGAATTCGAGATTGCGAAGCGCTTTTGTAAGCCAGTTATAGCTTATGTCACGTGATCTCGCCAGCCGATGACAGCTGATATTCAGAGCATAGGACAGGTGATGTAGTCAGCCAACAGCAACATATCACTGTTAAGTAGCACGAACACACAAACAGGAAAAGTTAATAGTTATATTAATATACATAGTGTTGCTACAAGAAAAGCAAAGCTTTCACATGTAATATTGGTCTCTAAGGTTAATAAGCTGCAAGACAAGCTGAGCTTTCGCATATAATGTTGATCTTTCTCGCGCGTGTTACACTTTAAGATATTTCACACAAATGTGCCAGTAAAATTTTTAATAATGACATAAATGTCTGATCTTCAGGGTTTGAAATTCTTCTAAATGGCTCGTCATCAAAGAGTTGATTTTTAAATGAGAGTCAAACGCTCTGTGAATTAAGATATTCATGGTACATTGTCGCACATAGTTCAACTTACGTAAAAGGATATTTACTTTGAAAGTAACGCTTTTCAAACCACCATTCGCAGTGTTTTCCCGCGACCTGTTAGAAATAGTTTCGTTTCGGCAGTTACCAGAGAGCGCAGATAAGAGGCGACACCGCGCTTGCTATCATGACGTATGAAGCCTTAATGTACATACGTGTAAAACATTGAAAGATCATACATTATGTCATAAAAGAAATAAGACATCAGAGGATACTCCAAGAGCGTCGGAATTTCGTGAACCATACTAAAATGTGCACATTTAAAGTGCATACTTAAAGTGCACATTCGTATGTCCAGATTCCCAATAAAGTAGACCTCGACATGATATTAGGCTTTTCAATGTGGTTTTCGGGATGTAAATTTTCTTGGAGCACCAGTACTGTGTTATATCATGTTTGGTTCTTTATTATGGCATAATGCCATACGTGCTAGAAGATGAAAACGGGCACTAGAAATGCAGCGAACAGTTGAAACTAGCCAGTACTGTGCAATTAAACATTTCGTTTCAAATATATTGACTGCCTCTGCGGAAAAGGTTAATAAAAGCCAAATTTCTTCAGCAAACTGACAAAAATAACTTCATTGTTCCGCAAGGCGATTAATGCTTGTCTGTCAGAAAGGTGGAAATAAAATAAAATCTCAAACTAATGACATATTTTAGCCTTCTGTAATTATGTGAATGAATTTTAATTCACTTGATGGCTCCCGGCCACAGATATCCGTTTTGTTTTCATTTGACGTGAGAGTAAACGAAGGGGAAATGGCAAAATCACTAAATGTAAGCACGGGTCACGTGGAGACTGCCCACTACAACTCAGACTGCTCTGTGCGTCAGCCCCGGATCTACGGATATTTGTCAATATAAAAAAAAAAAAAAATCGAATATTCAAAAATATGTTCATCTTCTAGCGTACATCTTTCAGAAAAGTCTAGAACATAAAACATATGTGTTCGAGGAAATGTAAGACTTATTGTTTGGTCTGAAGTGTGCCAACGTGCAGTGCCACGCCTATTCATAAAGCATTCTTCTATCACAAGTCACTGTATTTCGCTCTGTGGAATTGAAACGTGTATATTTTGTAATGGATGCCATCAAACTATTTTCAGGACAGTGGAAATTGAAATGCCCTGTGGTGCCTCTCCTGCTCCCAGTCGGCTGGGTTGACAGCCTCCCCTCTTAAAAAATATCTCGCGATTAATAGCAGATGGGATTATTTGTAATCGGGAGAACACGAACTCTTCAGAAAATTTGCACTCTTTATTGCCTATTAGCTAATAACTTGCTGTTTTGTGTGACATAAAATTAAATATAGGTTACATAAAACCAATAAAGACAAGAGACAAGCAAGAAAGTACACATTTCTTCAATCCTTAGCTCCTAGAATTTTTTTCTCTCTAATCTTGCTACAACTTTACACGGCGTGCTTTCCTTTCTGCGAGAGAATCTATTACCTCATCAAAGTTCGTCGAACGTTTTGCTAAATGAAAAATCGAAATGTCGTTATTTAATACTGAAAAGGTGTTAACACAAATAATAATGAAGACTGGTGTGGTTTCTCGATCTGATTACGTCTATTCTGTGACTGTCTTCTAGATAAAACAAAATAGGCCTTTCTAATATTGCAGCAATTTTGTAAAACACACCAAATAAACGAAACTGTTTTGGCACAAATGGTCATTTTTATAACACGATGGAATATAATTCACGAAGTACCAATATCAAATGCCTATTAGGCCTACTGCAAGCAAAAAGCTTTATGTTAGGAAATAGTTTCACATTTCGTTCATACGCACCAGTTTCTCAAGCATGAGATCGAAAAGTGGTATTACGAAATTTTTATATAAATTTGGAATAGTCTTATTCTTCCATAATTTGTGTGACGTCCCAGTTTCCCCGTTTCTTCTCCTTCCTCGTTCTAACAAACAATCTTGTCATCACCGATTTTGTAGTTATTCCTGCCATTGTCAAAATTTGTTCGCCGATTAACTTTACTAACCCCGCCAGAATCAGGTTTAGTTATCCCGCGATTATTTTCCGGTTAGGCGTTATTCCGTGTTCGTACAACACGTTTTCCGCGTTACTTCCAGAATATAACTTAAGCGGCTGCTAGCCGGGGACTGTACAACTGGTCCTTACTAGTGTAGCGATCTGAGCAAAAATTTTCTGTCAAAATTTCATCTTCTTGGATACACCGAGAAGATAATACGTAATCTTTCTTACCTGTTATTCCTGCCAGTCGTTTATTTCCATTCTTGTAGTCTGTTATAATTACTGGCGAAATCCATTGATTCAATGCTGATCATTCGAAAACCCAATCAACCACATAATCAGACAGCGATTCCCATTCATCCGTTGGGCTTTACTCCGCTTTGCTCGTATAGCCCCGTCCTCTTTTGTCTGCGGAAAGTTTATTTCAAGATGCGTCGAGGATTCTCCTGACAGAGACATCACATACACTATGCAAGAATTCAAAAATCAACTTATGATTCATTCACAAATCAACTTAAAATGTGTTCCAAAATGTTCAAAAACCAACAGGGAAGCGTTTCGAAATCATATGAATAGACAAACGTGCTCTGGACGCTACGCGCTTTGTGAAACAAGGTTTTTTCCTCAAGAACATGAATTTGGCGCCCCCTTTTCCCGGTAGCATCTAGCTGCTTGCTGCGACTGCTTGCACAGCCAACAGCCACATTCCTGTAGCCAGAAGCGGGAGAATCTACTACTCAAACGCGACTCACCTGCGCATACGCACGAGCCCGCTCGTAACTGCTAAAACGAATCAAATGTAAACAGTTGTGACTTCACGCTCATCGGAGGCAATTTGTGGTTATGGAGCATTGCGTAGTCTTCCTAAAGCCTTTGACACATTTTGCTGTTGGGAGACGCTTGCACGAGTCTGTGTGTCGTTGTATATGGCGCATTTCCTTTGCAATTTAAGTTATTTTCGTTTTTTCTCTCGTTTATGTTTTATTGTTGAAGTATTATTCTACAGTAGCGGCATACACTAATATTCTTTGTTAGAGCATCGATTCTTACCAGTCAAAATTACAAAAATTTAACTGAAAACTAAAACAATGAAAAATTCCCGGAATTCTAAAAAATTCCCGGCTTTTTCCCTGTTTTCTCCCGGATGAAAAAATTCCCGGGTTTTTCCCGGATCTCCCTGTTGTCCCGGGTCGTATACACCCTGATTCTGATAGTCTTGTCGACCTTATCTAACAAATATTTTACATGTATTGAGAATGTTAGAGATTTAAATTGTGATTTCTTGGGACACGTAGTATGTTACGTTCGCTTCTATTGAAAAGTCGCCGTCCAGTATGACGTATTGCATACTGTTACTCAAATTTTCATCGAGTCAGTCGCATATTCATGAAGCTGCTCCGTTTAATTGTATCATTGTTAACGGCAATTTCAAGTGAACTGTTGCACAATGATTACTTTCATCTATACGATGGCAATTTTTGGAGCCCATGTATCGTTTTTTCTTTGTTTTGATGTTTTTTCTATTTGAACCAACACCGTTAAGTAATGGCAGACGCAGGCATGGAAATGATTTGGTCTTTAATGGCTCACAAAATGTTGTAATATCATGTGATGACCAGTAAATTTTCCGGCCTAATATTTTAGGAAAAAGGATTGTTTCGTAACAAGCAGTGTAATAAATAAAATATAGCGATAGATTAGTCTAATACTGAGAAAAAGAAAACAGCAACAGCGTTCACTCGCTCAGCAGACGAAAACCATCCCACTCAAGCGGTAAAATACAGAGAGGAAGCAGCAACATCTAATAGTATTCGGAATGCTCAGTGAGGAATGAAGGTGGCTTCAGATGATGGAAGCAAAACAGCAAATTCTCTGTAATCGATGCTGTGAAGGGGCAACTCGTCTTAAAGAATTGCTCAGAAACGTGTTGTAGGAATAATACGTAGTGCTCACCCAGGATCATCTCGTATACTTCTGTTTAAGGAACTGGGGCCGCGCGGGGTAGCCGCGCGGTCTTAGGCGTCTTGCCACGGTTCGTGCGGCTCTCCCCGTCAGAGGTTCGAGTCCTCCCTCGGGCATGTTTGTGTGTGTGTGTGTGTGTGTGTGTGTGTTATCCTTAGCGTAAATTAGTTAAGTTAGATTAAGTAGCGTGTAACGCTAGGGACCGATGACCTCAGCAGTTTGGTCCCATAGTAGATTACCACCACAAAGGGATTGGGTATTTAGTCTACTGGTTTGCATTATATTGATTCCCGCCTGAAGTTTGTTGCAAATAACCCACTACAATTGAAAAAAAATTATGTACATCATTAGAATGCCAGAAGAAAAAAGACAGTGATTATTCCGCATCAACATTGTCCTTAAGACCATACTGCCACCAAAATTTTTGATGACTTACTACCTACTGACATAATTTGTCTAACAGATAGCTAAGGTAAATTTGACAAAACCTTCTATTCCGTAGAAGAACAATTTCTTTGTACTGTGTTAAAGGTTGTAAGCAGGAATTAACAATTCATATCTGTATTAAAAAAATAAAATAAGTAACAAATTTAAAAACACACCAGCAAATGGCCAGTATGGAACCATATTTACATATGAATGTGTAATGTGAACGTAAAATAACTCGTTCCACAACATCTCGATTAATCGTACAAATGATTCAAGCAATATTCGCAAGAAAATATCGATAAATTTCTGTCTTTTCGCTGATAGATTGCATCCCTGCATTCTGGCAGAGGATCTACAATTGTCGACACATTGTTAGGAATAAATTAATTCGTAGGGAGCTTTGAATCTAGTCGTTTAAAACGTCACGTGGGACGCTGTTGCAAGCGGATAATTTTCATCCTACGGAACAACGGTGGGGAATTTGGTCATCGAAGTGTATTGTGTTGTGTGGCGTTTCGCGTTGACTGATTTCGAAATGAGTTTTTCGCCCAGTTGTAAAACGAGGACCTTGCGGGCAGGCGCAGCTGTCCCTGTGGGGCGACCTCGAGGCGGCCACGTGACCTGCACCTGCGGCGCTCCTTGCTAACTGCCCGCGCACCGCTCGTCAAATGACACTTTCTCTTCTCGCTCAGGACAATTACCACTCACAACTTTCCGGGGCGGACCCTAGTTTTAACAAATTGCCCCGCTCTCGCCACATACTCTTTGGGAACAGCGAAATGTTCCCATTTTCGTGTTACGAAGCGTACGTTTCCATTTTCATATTTAAACTAATCAGCCGACTGTACAGGATGCCTTCTTTCAGAACAATGGTCGAAGTTCCCTTGCGTTAATTTCATTATTGTATGAATTTGAAGAATGTTGACATAACGCTTCGTAGTCCCGAAAAATTAAGCAGTGTCAAGGTTCGAGTTCCGTACATGGTGAATTATTTTCTATTCTTGGAAAACAAAAGTACAAAGTAAACAGTAAATTATTGCAACACATTTAATTCATAACGGAGAGGGTGAGAATGTTGGCGCGAAACTTAGAATTAGATACGGAAGAGGAACAAACGTTATAGCTCATGCGAAGGCAAACAAACATGAAATCTCTGTTCCAATTAAATCGCCAAGGTTTAAAATTGATAACTGCATGTTGGTGAAGCCAGTTACAGACATGGAAAAACGACTTGCTAGTCAAGTAGCTAGTCTGAATATTACACTGTGATGCGCAACCATTGTCTTAGATTGTCGAATTGCACGTCTCATATAATTATAACGATATTGCTCCAGAAGCTTTCATGTTCTCAAACTGAAACTAATTTAATGACTGTGAATGTAATTACATCGTTTGATATGGAACAATTAAGAAATTATCTAAAAGAAGTAAAAAGTATTTCAGTAACTATTTACTCTTCTGACCACGCAGATTTCAAACCTATTCGTCTATTTGTTGTTTTCCTACATAATGGGATCATAATATTCCCATCAAGTTCAGTCCAGAATCTGAAATGTTTCTGTGGAGTCTACGTTATATGCTCAATAATTTATTTGTGTTCTATTTTGTTTGAATAAATAAGTTGTATGTGTATATGACTGAAAATTTTAGTCATGTCCTAATACTGAAAAAGCTCTCTAAGATATATTGTGCAATACTTTGAAAATGTCCTAGTTTTCCTTAAAAAAACATATGAGAACCAAGGGCAAGCTATTTGGAAAGAATACTGAACTGCTCCATTAAGTTTCGGGAATGCAGCCGCATGAATTTGCCGCATTCCCGAAACTTAATGGAGCAGTCTTTGCGCCGCGAAAACTTGAAGATTCACAATACTGAACTGATCTGGAATCGAACCTTTGATGCCAGGCTGTTTACAAGGAACTGTATTGTCTTTCACTAAAATGCTGCTGGCCATTAAAATTACAAATGTGAGGAATTACGAAACGGTCCAGTCACATTAACTTGACCAGCGCCTATGTTAGACGTCAACGTGCAATAATCACTCACAGAAGCTAAGTGTCAGCACTAGTAGTGGAGGGTAAAGCGTGTCGGGGTAACGCAGAAAGCAGTGCAGCCGTTGTCGTAATACGGAAACTGGGCGATTTATGTGACGTCCAGAAGGGCACGATCATTATCTTTCTGGCATCAGTGGTTTTCGGGCAATGGGTGGAAGCATTACCGAAACGGCTAAGTTTGTAAACTGTTCGCAGTGGGAACCGCGCGACCACTACGGTCGCAGGTTCGAATCCTGCCTCGGGCAAGGATGTGTGTGATGTCCTTAGGTTAGTTAGGTTTAAGTAGTTCTAAGTTCTAAGGGACTGATGACCTTAGAAGTTAAGTCCCATAGTGCTCAGAGCCATTTGAACCATTTGTTTGCAGTGCCACCGCGTTTAAAATGCACCGTGTGTGGCAAAATTGGTGCTATCCAAAACCGGCGCAGAGGAAACTATGGTGCACCACGGTCCATACATGACAGTGGTGAACGACGGCTGCAGAGATGCGTACAGGTGAATGGAAGCGCAACTGTCGATCAACGTACCGCCCAGATGAACAAGGAGGCTACCAACAGAGTCTGCTCAAGTACCGTTCAGCAAATGTTGCTGCGTATGGGCCTCCGCAGCAGGTGCCTGGTTCGCGCACCCACGCTGACTGCTGTTCATTGGGGACGAATGCTGGAATATGCACGCCAGTACCGCAACTGGACGTCCACTGGGTGGCGATAGGTGACCTTTTGAGATGAATGACGTTTTATGCTCCATCGAACAGATGGCCGTTGACGTGTACGACGTGAAACGTCTGAAAGCAAACACCCTGCAACAATAGTCAGATGGGTCTAGGCAGGAAGAGGGAGCGTTACGATCTGGGGAATGTTTTCGTCGCATTCCCTAGGAAATTTCGTCATTCTGGAATCACAGTAGATCAGCGCAAGTATATATCTATCCTTGGGCATCAAGTCCACCCCCTAAATGCAGTTTATTTTCCCTCGATACGATGGCATCTACTAGCAGGACAATGCAATGTGTCTTGCAGTGTATGTGTGTGGTTCGAAGAACGCCAGGATGAAATTACCCTACTCCCCTGGCCACCAAACTCTCCAGATGTAAACCCAGTCCAAAATATGTGGGACCACCTCGATCGGACTGTTCTCGCCGTGGATCCTCGACGGAGAAACCTTGCGCAGCTGGGCACCTCACTGGAGTCGGCACGGCCCCACATCCCTGTCAGTACTTTCCAGAACCTCACTGACCACTGCAAAAGGTGGTGGTCATTCAAGCTATTGACAGGTGTGATTGGACAGTGAAGTATAACAATAACATGATCAAATTTGTAGGTGATTTGGGGTATAGAGAGTGCAAAATTTAGTACGCAGGACTATCACTTTCAGCAGTAACAGCTCTAATCCGAATGGACATCGAGTCGAACTTAGCTTGTATGACAGAAACGGGTACGTTATTTCATGCTGCTTCAACAGTATGCCGGAGTTCATCAATCGTAGTGGGTGGCGAGTGTTGGCACAGCAATATCTCTGATGTCGGCAATCCATGACAATGCATTTTCAGTTGGTGACAGATGTGGAGAACATGCTGGTCAAGGTAACAATCGAACACCGTCTGCACCGAGGTCGGTCAGGACAGCACGAGCACCGAGCGGTGTCGGGTCATCTTCTTGAAAGCTAACGCCACAGAGACCTCGAAGGTAAAACGCAGCCACCGGCCGTAACACATCAAAAATGTAAAGCCCTCTGTCCACATTCGCGGCAATGGGAAGCACAGGTGATCTTTCTGTGTACCCAGTGGCACCCAATTCCGTCCCACCATGTGCCCGACCTATACGATGATAATGAATGTTCGTCCTCCGCAGACCCGCCATTGGTGTACATGTTCATCGTGATGCTGTAAGCAGAAAGGAAAGTCGTCTGAGAAGACGCCACGATGCTATTCCCCGCACCTCTCTGCTGCCGCGCTGCCAGTCGTGGTGCTCCACATGTCAGATGTACTCGCATCGTCCGTAGCGGTACTCGTCTTGCTGCAAACAAGCCCGTTTCCTGGCTCGAGCCAGGCCATCTGGATGTACGATCCTACACGGCCGAGTGTCAGTCCACTTGGCGCCAGTCACCTGGGGCGTTGATATCATATGGCCATGTTATTCCCATCGCTTCCATATTAGAATGACAGCTGTACAACGTGAGCAGCAATATCGCGAAACGATGAACTGCGATACGTGCTGGCAGATGTTTCTCATTCTTACCCGAGGCATAACACCATCTTCTCACCAACAACCAACAAAAATGGTTCAAATGGCCCTGAACACTATGGGACTTAACATCGGAGGTTATCAGTCCCCTAGAACTTAGAACTACTTAAACCTAACTAACTTAAGGACAGCACACACATCCATGCCTGAGGCAGGATTCGAACCTTCGACTGTATCGTCTCGCGGTTCCAGACTGAAGTGCCTAGAACCACTCGGCCACATCGGCCGACAACAACCAACATTCATATGCTACAATTCAATGTGAAAACAAGAATGTTATCTTTTCTCGAATACAGAATGCAGGAGGCGTTACTCAAAACTACTTTGTGCAGTTGCTGTGAACTGCTAATCATTAGTATGTCAAAGGACGCACATACACTTGATGCCAGTTTTAAATTTGTTGCATGACGCCTTCAAGGTGTTGTAGCTTTAATAGCCGGCAGTGTATTTCAGAAAACTCTTCGTTGATTGTTTTTGACAAACTTCTTCGTAAGTTTATCGTATATTCGTGTTCGAGGTATTCTGCTTGTCGGAGAATACATTAGCGTAATAAGATCCTATGAAACATCTTTGAAAAGTCTGATGGGTGAATCTTATGTCTATATCTGCGCATACGTAGACGAACACTATGAAGTATTCGTAGTAAGAGAACTGAGGGAGACGCTGTAGTTATATGAGTTACGTTTGCTCTAAACCAGGAATCAAACTTACGGAATGCATCTTCTCATATTATACTCAATCATTTATTATTACTGTTAGTTCTACAAGAAAGCACTATACTGGGATACAGACTTACTTTTTAAAGTTTTGTCTTAACTGAATTTTTGCCCTATAAACGTTACAGTCAGTCCATTTTTACTCGATATGTACAGACAAATTGAAGCTGGTAAAATTATAATTGTCACGGAAACCAAATAAAACAAATAAAGACTCCGAGATAGGTGCCTCTTCACTATTTCACCCCTAGGATATTTCGATTAAAGTACGATAACGGCAAGAAGCCAAACACTAGTTGCTGAAATGGAAGCGCTCAGTAACTCATACCAATGGTTATTATTCTTATACGTATTACAAAGATGACAGCAGTACTTCGATATCTGTTCTTTTGTAATTGTGACCTATAAAATCGTACCTTTATATTTTACAATCCACCTAACCACATGTGGCGGAAGTCTTGACTCGCCGCTATAATCTCATCCTTTCCTATTACGCTAACAAACAGTGCACGGAAAGAAGAAATGGCGGTAAAGACTTCACTAGGGTTCAGATTGCTTTCATTTTTGCCGTCATGCTCATTTCGCGAAATGAATTTGGGTGGAAGTAATATATTGCTTGAAACCTCTTTGGATGCACGATCTCTGAACTGTAACAGTAAGTTAACCTCTGTCATGTACAACACAACACGTCGCTGCAGCGCCTGCTACTAGAGTTACACGAGCATCTCTTTGACGCTCTTGTGTTCATCAAAGAAGCCTGTGACGAAATACGCAGCTCCTTTTTCAATCATCCTCTAGCTCTTCCATTCATTCTACATGGTAGGGGTGCTATAATGAAGCGTAATTCTTAAGAGTAAGTCGAAGGAGGATTCTGTAAGATTTATCTCTCATGAGTGGAATACGTTACCTTAGGATTGTTCCGTTTAACTTCGCTGTAGCATTTGAGTTTCTTACATCTAGTTTTATGTGGTTGTTCCCCTTTAAATCGCACTGCATACTTCCCCCCTGGATATTTAACGGTGGCTCCTGTAGCCAGTGATGGGTCGCCAATCGTGTTAGCGAACAGTCGTGGGTCGCTCGCCTGCTTATGCTCATTACGTTATGTTTGTCTCCTTTGAAGATCAGCTGCCATTCTGGAAGTCTGCAGTCCACTCAGAAAGCTACTCTAATATTCCGAAGCTCGTGTTTTGTTCACTAGGTAGCAGAGCGGAACACTTTCGATCTCTTTCCGGAAGTCAAGGTACACGGCATCGAGCTGCGACTGCTTTCTGCTGTGTACCCCAGATGAAGAGTACAAGATGAGACTCAGAAGATCGCCGACAGGCACTATATCATGATCTTCCTCGATGAAAAAGTTTCGGACAACAGAATTAATTGTTTCTGCTTTCTCTGTATCATCCTCCCTTTCGGGGCCGGAATGGTCACTGGGCGACTAGATAGATGAGTTGTCAGGTTTACTGATTTTACGCAAAAACAAATCGTCATTAGGATTTCTTTTCAGCTCGACAGATAGAATTTTACTATCGGATTGGATAGCCTTGCTTACAGCATCTGTGGCTTTGTATTCATTGCAGCTGTCTAACACGAGTATTGAAGCATCTTTCACAACCTTGATCTATACGTATCTATCTTAACCACCACTCTCGAATTTTGAACATTGGTACTGCACATTTTCATCCCCACTGATAAATGTTCGATGTCGATTGCTCAGGTAGTCGCCCTGATCGAGCGAAGTGACGTGGTTCTTAAGACGATGGATTCGTCCAACCACCCAGCTGATTGAGGCATATGTCGGGATGGTTCTTTGAAAAGGACTCGGTCGACTTCCTTCCCCATGCTTTCCCAACTCGAGTGTATGGTCCGTCGCTATGGATCTAGTCGTCGAGGGGACCGTAAGCTGTTATCTTCCTTCCTTCCTGTCACACTAGTTAAGCACAAATATTTTCGTACCTTTCTTAAAATTCCTGTCGACACCTGTAGTGACTGCTGCTGTAACAGACTTATGGTCAGTGACTCTACGTTAACTGAATCGAAAATTTTGAGTCTGTTTGCCTCCACAGGAATTAAGATGCTATCGTAATAAATCGGTCCTCTGGCTGTTCATGTATTACCGATGTGATGATTAGTGCAATATACACAGATCCCTGCCACTTACACATTTTCTAATCGCGCGAATGTCCTAGTCTATAACTAATAGTTTGAAGTGTCCCCCAATTGCCTTTCATGATAGGAAAATTACGTACGATATTATCCATGTTTTACACGAAGCGTTCTGTACACAGCTCCAGAGGCGGTCGTTAAAACACACGATTACCAAGTCTGACTCATCTGCGAGCTCACTGCTTCCGAAATTATTTCGTGTTCGGTATCTGTAATATGGATGTGATCGAGTTCGTTACCGAAATAAACACGTCGCCACCATTAGTGTCCAGCCTATCCTGGCGATTTGTCTTCCGTTCGGACTAAAAAATATCGCTGCTTTTCACTTCTGTTTTCCATCAGTTTTCTGTTGCTCGCAGCACGTAACATTATTTTCGGTAAAGGTTCTTAAACGTTCTGGGACCTTTCCTGTAGTTAACATATACCAGATCAATATTATCGCATTTCGTATTTAATGAGGTTGATCTACTCTTCTCTCCGAATACGTCACGTAATTGATGAAAAAGCCTGTTGAGGGGTTCCTTTATCCTACAAATTTCTCGTGTGTACGCCGCACGTATTCTGCTACCCGAATAGCCGCTCCTGTTTGTAGTGGATACCTGACCTGTTAAAGGTTTGGGGGGGGGGGGGGAAGAGGGAATTTCGCCACCCATATCGGACGTGTGAAATTCGCATCCGAAACCGTTACAGAGTAGTCTATCCTGAAGTGTTAAGCCTTTTACTTGGCTCCAAACCACAGGATCAGTTCTGCGGTACAATGCTACAAATAGTGAGCCGAGCTTCCACCCCGAGTCTGTCTTCTCTGATTCGTCCAGCCGTCTGAAGGAATCGAGGATGACCTCTGAACCCGCGTCAAGCGTCATTCATGGCGGCATGAGCCATAATAGCTACGCCGCTACGCAAAACAGAGCAAAGGAGAAAGTATTTGGAAGTGCGCCGGAGCATTAATAGCAACCAGAGTTCTCTGATATAATTACTCACGTATCATCAAAAAGCAATCATGAGAAAGAGGTGGGTATGAAATGTGTCTTGCATCACAGGGTATAGGGAGTTTATTTTTTAAAAAAAGGGGAGACAAGGAACGAACTGGACATTGTGATAAAATCCAGGAGGTTACTCCAGATCGGTGAAACACCTGCAGTTGTCCGCTAGTACGTAACCTCAGAGACTAGATTTGTTGTGGCCGGCGAACGCCATCCAGATTCGTCGTTTTGGTAAAGCCAAGCATCGCATGATTACTAGTAGCTCGATGAGAAAATGCTGTTCGAAAATATTACGTCGCTGTATCGATAGCAGATACAATTTCCTTTGATACTTACTGAGTCGAAACTGCGAGTGGGTCGGAGTGATGAGTTTTGGACGTTTGTATTCTACTACGCAATGAGCTGCAGCTCTTCGTTAAATGCAAATGCTATAGTTTATTTATAGGAATCTCGCATTTAAACAATATTTTGCAATTCCGTTCAACAAGCTGCCATTCGATAAGCCCATGTATATGCTATTAGGCTCATGCAACACTAAACATTTGCGTGTCGTTTGAATGTGTGATCCAGAAGTAGTCATAAAGGGTATTTTTTCGAATACGACGCTACAATTTTATAAAGACATCGAAATGCCACAAAACATTCCATCGAGGTAAATGCATTCTACCATTTAGATTTATGGATTTATGGAACCTCATGCTGTTACTCCAAGGCATTCGGATGAAGTAACTAATGTAAGGTTATCAAATTTAAGTACTGTGTCATACTGTTCCGCTACTTGCAACTCTTGTTTAACAATATGTGGTACATAATTTCACTGTCACTAGATGGATAACATAGTCACTTGCGATTTGAAAGAGTAACCACTGTCACTGAAAAGCATAGAATAAGTTTTTTGGGAATTATACAGCAGCATTGACGAATAAGAAACTGCACTTCCAAGAAAATGAAAAACAGTCCAAATAGAAAAATAATTATAATTCCAACCGATATGTTTAAGCCGTTGGCTGTCAGTTTTGTCGGCGCTTTACGCTGCATACATCTCAAGAATCTTTTCCATAGCTGTCACATATTGTCGTGAGGAATTGGCATACGATTGGGTTATTGTGAAATTTCCGCTTGGCACTCGGCAGAAGTAGGAAGAAAATAAAAAGTTGATAATTTGAGGTCGCGTAGGTGACAACATCAACAGCAACGGAGCATCGTCTCGGACTGGGGACGAAAGAAGAAGAGAATCTGCCTTGTTCTTTTCAAAGGAACTATTGGGCTTAAACGATCTTGCGAAACCACGGAAGACCTAAATCTGAATAGACTGACGGGGAACGAAACCAGTTCTTGAGAACTCGATTCCAGGAACTTAACAAATGCACCACCCCGCGCGTCTATTTTTTCAGCCCACCCCTGTAAAATTTAAGAAATTCTTATACTTTATTGGTCGTAGGGATTGACTGTAAAAATACCCGCAGTACGTAACTTGTTTGTGATAACGATACTCGAGTATGTTACCTGAAATGTCGAAGCTACATGTTTAACAGTTCATTATCTTAAAAGCAATCCAGCTCCATAACCGATGTCGTTGAAAACTCCCACTGGTCTTCTAATAATATAATTTTAATCGCCAATAATTGACGGGAAAGGAGGAGATAGGTAGTGACGTATATTTCCTGATCATCAAACCTTCCGCCACATCCTAGGTTGAACTTCGAAACTCTCCGCAGTGTCTCATGGAACGAAGGCATGTGACACTACCGATGGTGATTCATCCGTTGGCTCAGGTTGATGAGCTCGACGGCCCACTTGATGCTAATCGAAAGGAGTGGCTACTTATAGGCACTGGGTTTCATCTTCTCCCTTTCCTCTCTCATCATCGTCATAAAATCACTAATATCTAGATGTACTATCAGAGTCACCTGCACTCAGCAGATACACTTAACACTTTTCGCGGAGGAAATATGCCACTGTGCGCGTAAAAGGATTACTTTTCCAATCAGGCTGCTGAACAACCCCTTGTGGGTCTTCCACTTCCCCACATTCAGCCGAGAGGCTTAATACAAAACACTTAACAGTACGCGGAGGAAATATGCCACTGTGAGCGAAGAAGGAATGTTTTCTAATACGGCGGCTGCACAGACTATAGCAATGCATAAAATTTTACTCTTTCTTATGTTCGAAATGTTGAGAATCAGTCCATTTCTTGGGATATAATAAGAGATGTTACTAACTGGTTGCGGGATGAGGATTGAAAGAGGCAGATTTTGCACCCTAAAGGGTGGAAGTTCATTTTCTGAATCAAGACAGTTCTGGATGTCAACTCTCTACGTCTTCCGTCCCGAATGCGATAATACTATTTCGAAACTATTTGACAATAGACTGCAAATGTTTGTAATGTTTCAGACTTCATGAAATGCACTTTTCCACTCTCAAATCTTGCTTGGCCTGCTACTCCTCACAGGGACGAGCTTCCCTAAATGCGCGATGCTGTTGTCTTAATATTCTTTGAACCGTAGCTAAGGTCCATAGATGTCACTCTGTTCACTGTGGATTCCAGACGTATTACGCCTGGTTTGTACTGGGTAAATTAAAACTGACCATAGGGATTACCTGTTTCTGCCATCTTTTCATCTGCGTATGACAGAAAGAGAAAGCAGAAACAATATGAGGAGTTTGGGCTACGCACGCGCGGAGGACCGGAGCATGCTAGTGGACAGGCTCGAACTGATGACTGCAGACAGTCATTTTATTGCCAATCGGTCCTAAAATTTAAGACTCGCTTCTTATGGTTACTACGTTTTCCACGTTTTTATTATGTCGAGCACCAAAAGCAATGGAATCGGCGATCTTCAGCCATGACACGTCATCCATTTGTATTATCTCCTTCTGTTCCGAATTTACTAATAATATCTCTGAGTTGTTTCAGCGGGTGAAGTAGAGAGCGTGATGAACTACGTTCCTGTCGCAGTGTTGTTCATATCGTGTTTATCTTCGACGAAATACGACCTTGCATTTGCAGTAATTTGATTCTTCTAAATGTTCTGAGTAACTGTGTGTCTGTGTGCGGCTGCCTCCCATTAACTTGAACTACTGCTCTCGTTGTCTCTAGAGTTCCTCTATACTTTCTACAGTGTAGCTGATTACGGCACATTTAAAATGTATTCTAATAAATATTGTTAGATTAAGTATGTATTAGTTTTTGAGCTGACCTGCTGGTGGTTGGAGCAAAAAGTCTTCTGTGAAAATCTGAAAATCTGACTATTTTGTGCTCAAAGGAGGGAAATGAGAATGCTTGCGGACCCATTTTTCTTGCGGGAGAATACCACAGGAGTATCAGCTGGCTTGTACTTACGGGAAGTCGTGTAAAATGTCGCGAAAAATTACTTAGAATAGCCCAACAGCAGTTTTTCGGTGTCGCATCTGGAAATATTCTTCAGTCTACTATGTATTGCACCTGTAGAACTGTTGAATATAATATTGAATTGCCTCTTTTCGCAATTCTTACAGAGCCTTAGAGACAGTCGTTCTCTCACACATTACTCAGGAATGGAACAAGAAAGGGGAGACGCTGTAGTGGTACGGACAGTAATCCGGTTCAGTAAGTGCACATGTTGATTTAGATGTAGAGCCATACTGTTAGGCAGCTAAAGCAAAACACGAAAACGTAAATCGGAATGACCGGACAATGACGGAGTGAAATAGCCTTCCTTCTACTTTGACCACTGCTCCACCCTGCTCGACTCTTTACACAACGCTTATTCTCGCTGAAGCTGAAATAATCGTATTTAAAAAATGGACTCTCTACCGATGAGTAAATAATGACAAACGAGCAAATTTCTAGTGAAAGCACATACTAAACAGACAACTACATTGAAATTAATCTTATGTTTATGCTAATATATTGACACAGTTTCCATAATTATCAGTAATTTAATTTTGTGCTGACAAAATAATTCACGGATCTTCTGCCAAATGTCAGACTGACACCGAGATAGGCCACCCACCTGTGAAACATATTGTCATAATTAAAGGGGTACATCATTTTGTTGTAATTTCCGCATTTCCAGGGAAAAAATTACTGCCAGATTATGTGCGTAGGTTTCGTATCGACGTAGATATCGATAAGACAACGACTGACGTTGTTCAGATGGAAAACACGATATAGTTACCACCTGAATTTTGAATACATTTCTTGAGGGACCGGAAGTGAGTCAATAACACTTAAATGCACGAAGTCAGTGATTGTAGCAGGAAGAAGGACGTTATGGAGGAAGGCGAACTAGGCTCAACTAACAAAGCTATAGTTTGATTATCAGTCTCAAATAATTGCCAGATGACCAGTGAAGTGTTTCTCACCGTATAGTACACGCAATACGAATCATGGAGGAATATGAAAAACGAAAATTTCGACGCGAATACGTTTCGATTTTTCTTATGTGAAGTGGAAGCGGGTTTCTTAACTATGACGACATGAGACTGGTTATGAGATCGTTTAGTCGGTGGGAGAGCATTACACAGATTTTCAATGAGTGACAGTGGCAGATTCTACAAGTGAGGCGCTGTGCATCTCGGAGAGGTTGAAGTTCCGAGAACGTATGTTTTAAGAGGAGTCGGCCAACATATTACTTCGTCTCACGACGAGAAAGAGCTTACACGGAGGTTCATCGACAGTCGCTATTCCCACGCACCATTCGTGAACGAAACAGGAAGAAGGGAAGTGGTTATGATACCAGAAGTTCACTGTAAGGTGGCTTGTGAAGTATACATGTCAATGCAAAGAGGAAACGCACACATTTCCTGATCGGGCAAAAAAAAAAGAGTTGTAACATTTTATTTACGTAATAAAGTAGAGCATGAACCGTTCAGCCTCTATTTTTAACAAACGTAAAAACAAAACCGTATGTTAGCACAAAAAAATTTGTGGTATATGCCTTTCATGTAAAGGATGAAATCTACGTGGAAATTAAATAGTAATATAGCAGCAATATAGACCTCAGCTTCTTCCAGACAAGCAGAAACAGAAGCAGATCTAACTTTATAACCACAGCTCAGCACACACGGACGACATGGGACTCAAGACCTTGAAAAAAGAAGAATTAAGAATAAAAGTCAATTTTTGTAGAGATAACGTTACTGTTGTCAAACAAACGTAGCTGATAAAGTTGTTATTTTAATGCAGCCCCTACCCCTGTTGATAGTCATCTTTCCTCTTCCTTTAGTTCCTAATATGCACCCAACGTTTTATTCGTGTCGTGATATGCACCCCACCTATTTGTCTCTGTGGTTCATTATGTTCTCGTTCTGCACTTTTCGCTTGCTGAATCGTTGTGGCATCTATACCTTTCTCAAGCGACCAATTTTCTTGATCGACCACGTTCTCATGTAACACTACATTTCAAGGGCGTCTAATGGTTTCATTTCTGTTTTCCCCATAGTCCACACGTCACACATGTACAAAGCTGTGTTCCAAACATTTTCATTTTGCTTTCTGGTCACGAGGATTCTATTGTATTTCAATATGTTAGCAGCTGTATCTTGTTATAGAAAACCGTTTCCCCTGTTGCACTCCGTGGTACTTTACCTTTCTTAAACGGTCTTTATCTGATCTACTTGCGACATAGAAAAATCCGTCCGCCTCTTCAAGAGCCACTTTCCTATATTCAGCACTAGCTGACTACCTGTCCTTGGTCAGGTACGTATTCATTCCAGCCTTCTGTTCTTCCATCTCCTCCTTCCCCCTCTCCCTGTCCATATCCTTCTCCCACCTCTCTCCATCCATCTCCTCCTCTTTCCTTTCCCTGTTGATCTCCTTCACTCCTCTTTCTCTGTCCATCTCTTCCTCTTCCCTTTCTCTGCCCATTTCCTCCTCCCCTCTCTTTGCCCATCTTCTCCTCCCCTTCTCGCTGACGATCTCTTCCTCCCCTTGTCTCTGTCCATCTCCTCCTCTTTCCTCTCTCCGCCTACTCCCCTCCGCTCTGTCCACCTGCTACTTCCCCCTCTGTCGATCTCACCTGCCCCCACCTAAGCCCTTCTCCTCCTGCCCTACTATCTCCACCTCATCTCCTCTATCTCCTTCTCCTTCCTCTTCCGTTCATCTTTTCCTCCCCCTCTCTGTCTGTCCATCTCTTCTTCCCCACTTCTCTCTACACGTTATCACCCCAATCCAATAGGAGATTATTAGTTTATATCCCACAGTATTTCTCCGTAGATAGTAAACAATAAGTTTACCAGGTTTGTTTGAGATCTATCCAGGGATTTAGGAGGCGGCTTTTACCAATGGTTTTGACCACTAACGCACAAGTCACATATATTTGAGTTACGTTTAACATATTTTACACATATTTACACACACATTTCACCTGTATCTCTAAAGAATTCCGTTTTCACGCAGCTGACTGTTTATGACGTCATATTTCCTGGACTATGTGTCGTACAATGATATAATGTTGCAGGTACGTCGAATGGTATATGGGGACACGGTCTGAGAAATGTGTTTCGAGTAGAATTAGTAGTAAAGAAGTAATAAATTAAAACGTCATGCACGATGCGGCAATTTTACTGCATGAACAGCGAAAATGGAACCTATAAACTTCTTTCTTTCATCTTTTGTAGGAGGTCTCAGGGAGAACAAGTCTCTTAAGGTTTGAAATTATGTGTAAAGTTGGCTGCAAGTTACTAAGTGCTCTCATTCTCAAATCCTGGCTATTTGCACATCATGAACTCTACCCCTTTGTGAGTTAGGTGGTCAGTTACAGACACTAAGTGAGATTTATACCAAGTTTGGTTGAAATCGATCCAGTGATTTAGGAGGTGATGCGAAACATACATACATCCATTTTTAAAATATGCATGGACTTAGTTTTGGAAATTTGTGGCAAGTTCCTATGGCACCAAACTGCTGAGGCTATCGGTCCCTAGGCTTACACTACTCAATCTAATTTAAACTAATTTACAAAGACGGGACGGCTACGACGCGCGGCATGGACAGCTAAAAATGTATGTTGTCACATCAGTTATGATCACTAAATATCGACGTTTAGTTATTGATTCTACGACAGCTTTTGTCTTGGTCGGATTGACGTTGCTAGATACATTTTTCGTATGGTTCAAATTCCCGCCAGCCCATCGTGATTTACATCAGTTCCTACGAATTTAATAAAGGTTCTGCCAACAAATCCACGACGCAGTTCTTCCTACAGACCGTAATCTCTAACCTTTACATAATTCTTCCTTGCTCTGATCTGCCTCTTACAGTAAATTCAACTTGACCATCTGGGTATCGAACCTCGCTAGTTAACCAGTACAGCGTCTAGAGTATATCTGGGACACGACTTCTTTTTAAACTGGAAAATAAACATTCACGTTAATAGAGGACATAACGAGCCATAGTTTTACCACGCTCAGCCACATTACCAAGACCCGACTGAGTAAAGCCATTCGACGTGTGAAGGGATGGAAAGGAACTGGAGGAGATAGTGTTTCAATGAAAATGGTTAAAGCTGAAGAAAAAGTTATGCCAAAGAAACTTGCAAAATTATGTTCTGAAGTTTTCAAAGCTGTGAACGCAATTGTAGAACGTAGCAGTGAATGTGAATTGCCTACCACTTTGTCTCGGATTCAATGATTTCGAGAAAACATTTCACTCAGTTTCAACAAAATCTACACCTACAGCCTTTGAGAAACAAGGAACTGATTAAACCTATGTTAGTGCACTGATGTATATATAATGATAGTAAGAACTTCAGAATTGAAAGAATTCATACCGGTCCTATAGCGTGTGTTTACATCCTTAAAACTGGCCAAAACAGAGAAGGAATACGACGTGTTAATGGAATTGTTTGAACCACCTTCGTTTGGATGATTACAGAAATTAGGCTTGAGATCAGTTTCAAGAAGACTAAAATAATCTATAACCAACATATCGTAAAGACAATACTAGAAGTAAACAAGGAAGTCAGAGAACTATTTCGTGAATTTTTGTTTGTAGGGAAGCTGAAGACAATCGCAGTACGGACAGCAAAAGAAATGAACAGAAGAGGAGAAATGGCCACTAATCCCCTTTGATATACTAAACAGCGTTTTAAAAGGTGTGGGGTTCCCGTTTGTATGAAAAGAAAAATGTGAAGTCAGTGGTTATTACAACTTCTGCCTTAGGCCACTGGGATTTGGATTGATAATGCAAAAAAATAATAAGACAAGACCGAGAAAAAGCTGGATATAAAACATTCAGGAACAAAATGGATGTAAGTCAAGTTGATGTCAAATGACTAATGAAGAAGATGATAGTGATGCTGATGAATTATCATGATGTATGAATGATCACGACTGCTGTTATCCTCAGTGAAGCAAATCCGTAACGCTCCTCTCGTATATGCATGAGTTGAGATGCACATGAGCACTTGTGTTCTTGACACAACGACTGAGATTTTACTGACCTCTAGTTACAAATCCCGAATGAACCCGTGCAAACATTCGTTGTGCTATGACAGCTATTGCTTCGTCTTGCTGAGTATCGGTGCCCTCGGCCGTCTTCTGTTAGTTTATCGACAAACATCTTTGCTGTTTTGATCACGTATTTACGGAATGCAGATAACAATTTTCGGTCCGGACGCATTGTATAAAATGTGTGTCGATTTTAATCTTACAGAGACGGAGTTATTGTGCCATTTTCCGGAGAACTCGCGATAACGTCATCAGAATTAGAAGAAACATCTCAGCTGGACGCAGGATACGTTTCTTCTGCGATACCGTTTTCCTCTCTACGGGTTTGGTACTTCAGAGGGAGACGCACTAAATTATAAATGCCAAACGTCCCAGATATCATGCATTCATTTTTACGTACCTATACGTGGGGTTGCTATTTGAAAATTTCGTGATTGATACCTCGCCTCATTTGTCTGCAGTGCGAAAGTAGCTCTCTTCCAGTACGTAAGTCTTGGGCTACGAG
This sequence comes from Schistocerca cancellata, assembly GCF_023864275.1. Taxonomy (NCBI): domain Eukaryota; kingdom Metazoa; phylum Arthropoda; class Insecta; order Orthoptera; family Acrididae; genus Schistocerca; species Schistocerca cancellata. The sequence goes on along the minus strand of NC_064629.1, from coordinate 752,057,152 downwards.
AGCAAAATAAGCGTCTTAAATATTTGATTGACAAAAAGTATGAGACGTTAAATGAGTTTTATTGAAATTTGTGGTAGCGAAATAAAATGTAACAACCGTGGGTTTTAATAATCGTTTACACAAAAACCATCTTTGTAAAATTTAAACTTTCACGGTCCAAAATATAACACTTACTAAAATATTATTCAAGGGGGGAGGGGGTTGTATCTTCTTAGAAGAAGAACTCTTTTTAACTGAAAGGTTCCAGTCGTATAAACACGGTAAAATATTTGGATACTGAACGCTTGTACGTTATCCTTTGCAATGGAAGTTTGTAAAAATGTGTGGGATCCTCGACTTCGCATCTGCAGCTACCGCCAATGGAAGGCGAAGTGGCGACAAACACGACCGTGGCGCATTCTGGTGCCAGTACGCGGAAGCTCGTCGCAGGGGCAACAAGTCAGCGCGACGCCGGCACTGCCTAGCGGCCACATATCGAAACTTGATATTACTGGAGCGTGTAGGGCGCGAAGATCTAATGATCCTATTGTAATTGTTTTATTTTGTAGAATACGTGGTCGCCGTTGCAGGACTTACTGGATATTCTCACGTCTCAGTTCAATCAGATTTCGAAACAGTTATCTCATTGAGGAAAGCACATGACGTTAAATACGATGAAATGTTCAAACAACGTCATGTTCCTTACCCGAAGAACAACTTCTTTTGTTGCTTCTGTACTAAAATCATTGAGAGTTGTTTGTAGTTAGCAAAGTCTCAAGGAAATTACGGTTCATCCTAAAGCTGAATACGCAAGAAAGCGGAATGAGCGTGTCTTGGCTTCCCAAGTACTTTGATCCTTTACTGCGCTGGCATCTATTAAAGAAAATATTATTGAATGTATTACGGTTACAAATAATATAAATATTTCTCCTGTCTTATCGGGGAGATTTTTAACGTGTGTGAATTTATATCAAAGCCTACGGTGCCTTGGTGGTGTAAATATTTTAAGCTTCTAAGCCAACGAAGTCAGAAGATACATATTTCGATACGCGCAAACTCGCTCATCAATACCTATGGATGAACTATCTATACAGAGGCCAGGCCTGGTGGTCTAACGGATGCCGGCACGGTAGCTCAGCGTGTTCGTTCAGAGGGCAGCGTGCACTCTGTAATAAAAAACTGAGTCTAGGAAGCAACGATCAACTTGAACGGATGTATTGTGACGTCCACCCAGACCAAACGCAACGAACTAGATCGAACAAAATTAAAGAAAGGAAAAGAAAAAAAAAAAAACGGTAAAGCGCGTGCCTGGAAGCCGAGAGATCTCAGGCACGAATCTCTGTCGGACCACGGATTTGTCAGTCATAGTTGTAACCTACAATTCACCTTTTAACGATGTGATTAGTCTCCAGAAATTACACGTGGTTCGGTTTCCACGTTAAACTGTAGGCCCCTTCCCCCCGTTGGATAACTGGATTAGGTGAAGGACACACAAGTCACTCAAGCGACGTCCAACAGAAAGACTTGCACCAGGCCATCGGGCCACAGCCACACCAAATTATTGTTATTATCCTCAGAGCGCGAGTCCTGCTCACACTTGCCCGGTTTTTTTTAACAACTATTCACATTTCCACGTGCTCTACTGACTAGAGCTGGTAGAAAGCATTAGAAATCAACAACTGTGCCTAAAATAGCACAGTATACACAGTGTATGCAATGAGATACGTATCTTTATGTTCCTTTCTGTATGCTTATACTTCCTGTGTGTACATTACATATTTCACTGGGGACATTTGCTAGTCTAGACCGGAGATTAAGTTAACTATAAATTTTCTTTTGATTGGAGGGAGCGACTATTGAGTGGACTGGTAAACTAGACATTGTTCAGTCTGCCCTCTTCTGGACTAAGCCCACACAGAGTTGCCAACAAATGCAATACCATAGCACGTTGTTGTATAAAAGAATGCAGGGTAAACTAGCTTCTCCGTTTCAGTGCCAGAGACTGTGCAGATTATTCTTACAGTAAGGACAGCGTCATTTAGTTTGTGCACAAGCACCTGTATATGATAATTCCCAGACAGTTTTTCATCTATCTTCAGTCCTGAGAATTAAAACGTGCAACGTCGTCGATTATTTGATCAGAATGTGACAGTAAAATTTCTCTTCTAGGCCGAAAGAGAGAGAAAGATGTGTGGTAGGTAGCTACAGTGCTCACGAGCGAGAGCTCTCAGTGAGCTACCGGGCAAAAAGCACATATTTGTCTAAACTGGAGGCGCTCAGTATCTGTTGACGTGGCAGGTTCTTCAATTTGGAGCTATTGTATTTCTAGCGGTTTTTCATGCAACTGAGTCAAATTGAAGCTGTAGGCCTTACCCTCTTTCGACCTTCGGATTGACTTATTCAGCCCTCCGATACAATGTGCAACTTAGGATTTTTCTCATATACGAATAACTGCCAAAGGTTAAGAAAGTGATAAATGATTGAAAAGAAATCTAGGTCTGCGCCGGGATTAAACCTGGAACATCTGGATTTGTAATCTGACACGTAGCCAGGGAATTGCATTCGGATGTCCAAATATTTACTGGTTCTACCTCTCGCGCATGCCCATTTCATTAGTTCTACGTAATAAAACTAATATTTCAATACAGTCCACAGGTTGTATTTCTCGGTATTATTTTGAGGTACTAGTAACTTCAAGTAATTCGACTGTGAAGGCTCGATTGGAGCTAAATATACAAAAAATAAAGCTAGTACGGGATAGAAAACTGGGAATAGGAAGCAGAATTACATCGAAAGTGATGCTACAAATATTTTTGCTCTATTGTACGTTTTCGTTTGTTTGGCATCCTTGAAGCGTGGAGGAAGGTGCACGGAGCTGTTAAAGCATCTGCCGGCAACCTGCTATCCTTTTTCTTCCTCTTTGTTCATTAGTTAGACAAGGTCGCACTGCCAACTGCACACCGTTGGATTTTCCTTGAAATATTGTTCCGTCACGCTCACATAACAGCCCATACACCCTTAATTATCGCTACTGAAATCGTGATTCAAATCATTAACGTTATGAGATGAGGTAGTTACTGAAAAAAAAGAAAGAAACCGTTTGCGTAAATATGTCCCACGTCAAAGCATTCTCCATCTCGTATCTAATTCCTATCGGAAAAGGAAATATGACAACACAAGTCTCCTCGATGTTAAATTACTTTGTACGTCTGACAATCCAAAATGATTACATCGCATATAGACACTCTGTTTTAGGGTCAAGCGGTGTGTAAACAGAGAATATATCATTGTCACACACGTCAATATCTAACTAATTGTAGCTCCGTTTTGTTCTGCTTTTGCAATCTGTCCACGTAGCAAGGTGGCCAGAACGTCCGTGAGCGATTCGGTCCGCCTCCCTGCTCTCGGTTTCGCGTGCCTCGGCCAACACCTGTTCCCGACAGTAGCGGGAAACGATTATCCCGCCTGACGCTAGCGGCAACCTCATCAACTTCACTCCAAATGTCCACCAAGCTTCGTGTTTTCAAACGTACCTAAATTAAACGATGAACTATTAGGGACAGTCAAATGAGACATTGAAAAAAGTAAGTAAACTGTTTATTATTTCAAAAATAATTACCATAACTGTTAATACATTTATCCCACTGTCTGAAGAAAGACGTCCGTGGCCCTCGATTTGCTTCGGACGAAGAGGTGCACTCCTGTGCGCAATCGCGGTTTCGTGGAAAACCGAAACATTTTTCTACTAAGGCATTGACTGTCTTGTCTCACAGTGGGATAAATGTATTAATAGTTATGGCGATTATTTTTGAAATAATAAATCTGTCTAGTTTTTGTTTGATTGCCTCTTATACACGGGAGAAGAATTTATTCCGTCTAATGTCAAGTAGCACTGACGTTTTATGATGTGACAAAAAGAGAGAATCGGAAAGCGAGAGGTACGCATACTTTATAACACCCACCGTTTGTCTCACCTTTTGTTTCTTTTCTCTTGACCGTTACCAAAGAATGAAGGGAGGTAGAGGACTAGGACCTTAGAAGGGGGTAGGACGGGAAGGCTATATCCACATCCTTTTCAAAAGAACCATTCCCGAGTTGCTCAAGCGATGTAAAGATGCCACTGACACACAAACTCTGCGTGACCGGACGGAGATTTACAAGGTCGTTCTCCCGAATGCCCGTAAGTCTTACCACTGCGGCAGACCGTTCGGTCGTTAGTAAAGCGAAGAAATATTTTCAAGGGGCATCATAATTGTAATAATTTTTATGTAAATATGACTGTATGCTGATCGTTTACGGAGCAGTTCACAAACAGAATTTAATATTTTGTTTAAAAACAGAAATAAGTACACTAAGTAAGCTACAAGTTTCCAAGTAAGTATTTTTCTATGGAATTGGACCTGCCTAGAATAAATTTTGTAGTTTACGTTAAATGCAGATTTTCTATTAATATAACTGAGTATGTCTCCAAAAATTTCGGCAGCAGCATTATTCACCACATTTTGAGCTAAAGTCAGTATTAATGGCAGTGATTTTATCTGCCGGTGTTGCAGTTACGGACTTCATTACTCCTTCTGAACTCTAATGGGTTGTTTACAACAAATCTACCTGGCGCTTCAATATACACCGCAGCTTTGGTACAAGAAACGAAGCAACCTTCAGGGAGCATTCGATCGTAAAGTAAATCTCATTGTTCCACGACAACATACAGAAACAGGAAAGTAAATGCTTTTATTTTGAGATTAGGTGATCTATTCACTACGATAAAATAGTTATAAGCGTGGTGCAAGGGAGTATATTCTACATTGTTAAAGAAGTTTTCCTGGTGAATAATGAGAACATACTCTTACGTGTTTTTGTATACAAAACATGTCAGATCTACTTCTCCTCTGGAGCGGTTAAGCACTTACTACCTCGCTAATGTGGAAATGCGTTTACGTTATAAATGTTGTCTTGAATGAGTCTGCTCATGATCGTTTAAAACGACCATGAGAACGGCAGGTTCAGTGCTCAGTATTGGCGTTTGCTAACTTACATTGCTATCAACAGGTCCCATAACTCCCCAGTGGCACTCTTGGGAGATCATTCTGTTTCCAAACGCGGGCTGGTTGGAAGTGAGGCAGTTTTAACATTAATGGGTAAAATTCCACGATAATCAGTACTCAAGTGATCGGGTAGAGTACATTTCTGAATTTTCGACTGACTGCTTCTCATTCGTTTTACGATACTTAACCCTTTCTTCAGCCTAACTGCGCGATAGAATTAGGAATGTACGTTAGCCCATTTCTCAAAATGGTGGATTTCTTCTGGAGATTACATGTAACTGTTCGGTCATAAGGCAGAAGTGGAACTGCAGGTTTGTGTATTTCTTCCCATATATTCCCCTTCCTCCTCTGGCACAATTCACAAATATGATCGTAAAAGAGGAAGATTTGGGATTAACGTCTCGCCGATGACAAGGTCATTGGAGACGGAACACAAGCTCGGATTGGGAAACGAGCGTTGTGGCGGAGTGTAGTTTGCACACTGGACTAACATTCGGGTAGGCGACGGTTAAAATCCTAGTCCGGTGATGTAGTTTTAGGTTTTCCATGATTTTCCTAAATCTCTTAAGGAAAATGTCGGGAAGGTTCCCTTAAAAAACGCAAGGCCGATTTCCTTCGACGCCCTTTCCTAATCCGAGCTATGATCCGTCTCTGATGACCTCGTTGTCGACTGGACATTAAACTATAATTTTCCTTCCTGTTTTTCAGATTGAGGAAGGATATCTGCAGTATCTTGTCCGAAGGAATTTGCCTTTAGCTATTTAGGAAAAATAAAAATAAGTGGCATATGACGGGCATTTAGCGTCCTCCAGTCTCTTACCAATGCATCCCTATCTGTTTGTGTGCTTTGTTTTCCTGCCCAAAAATGTAAAACAGTAATCCATTTGGCTACCTGAAGTAGGTGCGACTTGACATTGGTCTCTCTGAGTGATGATTGCATGCATTTAATATTCTCTGGCAGTAAAACATGATTCCTCTACCGCCTTTCCACATACATATAAATGGCAGGACTCATATACGATCCACTAGGAGAGAAGAGCGAAAATAACAATCATAGTGCTTTAATCAAAACGGTGATCTCCTTATTTTCTAATTTCAAAAATAGGTAGGTGCCATGTATTTGGTTTCTTAGTGTCCTTCCTCCAACTAACATCTTTTGAATTATATCCAACATTTGGGCTCCGATATTTTATTGGGCTTGTACATGTAAACCTGGCTGAGGAACCATTTAAATATGGATACGAAGGAGCAATAATTTTCAGATATAAGGCGTAACGCGGACATATAGCTGGCCAGAACAAACCGGTTTCTTTCCTAGACGATCGTATTTCTGATGGTAGGAAGCAGTCAACTCTGCCTTGATGCGGGATGTCACATAAAGTCGTCGATTTGCGCTGAAGAAGGATTACATGTGCCACTTCATGGCCAGATATTCTATTTCCAGCTTGGACGAAACGCGGTAAGTAGAATATATGTCTGTGTCTCACAGTTTAGTACCGGTATGAAAAACGTCACCGTAAAACGCGCTACAAATGAGAACGTATTGCGAAAGTGACATATGAGATATTTTGTTTCTTACTGGACGTAGGAAGAGTGAGAGTAAATTCAGAAAAATAAGATGTAATGAAGGGAGGTGAACGAGTGTAGAAGCGAAAACAAGATCAAAAGAGCAAATGGGCGGGATGGTTAAGAACCTGGACGCGTATTCGGGCGTGTCGAGTTTCCTCCAGTTTTCCGTGGTTTCCCTACATTACTCAGGCATAATGCAAAGAATAACCCATTGTCAGTTGGAAAAAGATGACAGTTTTACTTGAGGTATAAAGTCAGATTCATAAATTGTAGGACAGGCAGGTTTTCGTGTTTTTTTTTCCATGTCAAATTTATATTCACATTGGGGTATCAAAGGCCTCTTTATTTTCATTATTTGGAATTGAGTGTGAGTATAATCGTGCAAAGATACAGGAGGATTAGTCATCGAGTGAGCAAGGACCAGAGCACATTTTATGTGTTTCTTACATTCACAGTCGTTAATTAGGTGATCGGATCTGTAAAAGTGCGTGGCAAGTCATGTAACTGAATACTTTAAAAAAGATGGAGTTACGAGAGTTAAAGTTTTAGCAATTTATTGTGCCTGTAGTTGGAAGACAGTGGAACACGAATTTTTACAAGAACACTCTACCGGAAGATACTGAAAACGAAGAAAAGCGCGTCCCAGAGCAGAAATATTCACATAAAATTCACATTTGGAATGGAGCGTTAATAATAGGCAATTCAATTTGTTGACAAACTATCATCCAATCCTACATTGATCAACAGGCAAATCTCCATCAAAGTACTCTCTATTGAATCTGTGTAGTTCCAAAACAGTTCTCACACAGAAACACGAGTTGCTGTGTTACATGAAGAATTTTGATATCCTCGCTAGAAAACATGCAGGGGTTGTATCTATACTTACGCATCTTCAATCGTTTCTAACCTATTTCTAAACAAGTGCTTAATATTTATAAGGTACACAGTTCGACCTTGCTTAGTCGGCGGTGCGAGTCTTCCGCATCGTGCCTTACGCTCCTCGAAGTATTGGACCTCATCATCATCATCATCACATTTGTGTGCTGCATGAGGCATTCGTCACACTTTCACACAGAAAAATGTAATTTCTTGACAAATTTTGAGAAATGGATGCAGACAATTTATACCAAGCGATTACTGTGTCCCGCTGATACGAAACAAAAATATCAGGCTGAACATAGTTCCAATTTCCCTTCGTTTTTGAGCTACGGTTTGGGCAAAGCTTATTCAAAAGTACGGTAACAATAACTCTAATCTAAAACTCTCTTTTCGGATTTTGCAGAGAGCTACACTGATGCATAACAGTCGTACACATTAAACTTCAACCTGATTACCATTGTTGAAACATTTGTTTTATCAACACAGCTGCCTATCGATTATGAAGGCGAACTGGGTTTACTCATTGCTTCTACCATGTCCCGAACACAAGGAAATTACTGTGTACTGATTGGGCCTATAGGGGAAGACGGTCTATTAACTCTGTTTCGCGTGAAAAGTTCTATAACTTAGCGATAGTGAAAAACCGAAATTGACAGAAGCTTGAAGAAAGACGTAAATTATTCCGGCAAAGTGTACTTAACAAAGTTCGCGCAACCAGTATTAAGTGAAGAATCTGGGAACATACTGCAGCCCACAAGGTATTGCTGTTGTGGGTACCGCGAGGACAAGATTACACTAATTACAGCGTGCACCGAGGCATTTACACAGTCGTTCTTCGCGAGGTTCGTATGCTCATGGAAATGGAAGTGATAAGTACCCACTGCCATACATTTTACGGAGGTTAGCGGAATATCTTTGTAGATCGAGATGTAAATTTTCACCCCTTCGATCCATTGGGGACGGCGCAGGTACGGATATTAGGCACACCTATATTATTTAATAGCAAAGAATTGAAGAGAGAAAGTCATGTTATCACTAGATACAGTTGGGATGGAAGAACGAAGAGTGTAATTGATTATATTCTAGTAGATAGGGAATGGGGAGAGAAAGTAACAAATGTGAAGGTAATTCCAAGTGTGAGTGCTGATGGAGACCATCAGCACTCACACTGGCTGTATGGGACAATGGAAAATGAATCAGTGTGTGAAAAATAGAAAACAGAAGAAAGTGACGAGGATACGGGATTGGAAATTGAAGGAGAGTGAATGTGCTGAGACGTACAGAGAATTAATAACACAAAAATTTCCAAAAGAAGTTTTCTGCTATGTAGAAAAAGAATGGAGTTTATTCAAAGACACTTTAGTCGAAGCAGCACAAAAAGTATGTGGCAGAACATCTGGAAAGGAAAAAATAAGACAGACAAGTTGGTGGGATGATACCACAATTCAAGCAGTTAGAAGAAAAAATGGAGCATGGAGAAAATGGTGGAAAACAAAAAATGACGAAGACCATAAAAGATATATAGAGGAAAAGAAGAAGTGCAAAGAAATAGTGGAAACAGCAAAGAAAAAGGCATGGGAAGAGTTTACAAAAAAACTTGAAGAAGATGTGAAGAGCAATAAGAAAATGTTCTATAAAATGATGAAAAATAAAAGGAAGGCTTCTGAAGTACCAGTAAAGATGGAAACAGAGGACGGTACCATTATTGAAGATCCAGGGAATATAAAAGATCTCTGGAAAGAACGTTTTAAGAAGCTGTTAAACGCTGAGGACCAGGTACATGAGGAAACAACAAAGAATGGAGAAATTGAGAGAAGTTGGGAAGCAGAATTAGGACAAATTACACAGGAAGAAATGGAAAAAGCTGTGAAGAAGATGAATGGGGGGAAAGCCCCAGGACCTGATGAAGTATCAGTGGACGTGATAAGAGCAGCAGGTCCAGTGGGAATGCAGTGGCTGTATAGAGTACTATCAAGCGTGTGGAGAAATAGTAAAATACCTGGCGACTGGAGAACAGGAGACATTGTTCCCATCTTCAAGAAAGGCAATAAAAGACTTTGTAAAAACTACAGAGGAATAACCCTCATGAGTCATACAGCCAAGATTTTTGAAAGAATTTTACTAAATCTAATAAGTGAAAAGATAGAAAAGGAGCTGAGTGAAGAACAGCATGGGTTTAGGAAAGGAAGGAGCACAATCGACCTGATATTTTCTATCCGTCAACTGATGGAAAAAAGTTGGGAGTATAACAAAAGGGTGATAATGGTTTTTATAGACATAGAAAAGGCATATGACTCAGTTGACAGGGAAAGACTCTGGGAAGAACTGAAGAAGATAGATATAGAAGATGGATACATTAATGTTATAAAGACAATGTACAGAGGCCACAATTGTAGAATTAGAACACCATTGGGGAACTCTGAATACTTCGAAATAAGACAAGGACTTAAGCAAGGAAGTATTCTATCTCCTGCGCTTTTTAATGTTGTGATGGAGGGAATGAATAGGGCAGTTAAAGATATAGTAAAAGAAAAAGACAAAAAGATGATTTTTGCAGATGATATGGTAATATGGGGTGATAAAGAGGTAGATGTACAGTTACAGCTTGATGCGTGGAAGGAAATAATGAAAAGGTATGGATTAAGAATAAATAAAGATAAGAGTGAAGTAATGGTATTTGGAAGAGAGAAAGGAATCAATGGAAATATTACCTTGAATGGAGAACCCCTCAAAGTGGTAGAAAGTTTCACTTATTTAGGGAGTGAAATATCTAGGGATGGAAGAATAACTAACGAAAATAATAGGAGGTTACAGAAGGGAGGCAATTTCTACCAAACAATAAAACATCTGATTTGGAATAATGAAGTTTCAGAAAGAGCAAAACTCCTGATGTATAAGAATTATTACTTCCCTATTGTCACCTATGGTGGAGAAACATGGACAATGAAAGAAAGGGACTGGAGCAGAGTGCAAGCAGGGGAAATGAAATTTCTCAGAGCAGTTAAGGGAAAAACAAGAATGGACAGAGTAAGGAATGTAGACATTAGAAAGGACCTCAAACAAGAAAGTATGAGAGAAGAAATTGAAAGAAAGAGATTAAGATGGTATGGGCATGTTAAGAGGATGCATGGGCAGAGACTCCCCAAAATTATGGAAGAACTAAAGATGGATGGGAAACGACCTAGAGGGCGCCCAAGAACACGGTGGAAAATGGGAGTGAGAATATCTGTTGAAAGGAGAGGTGTGACCTAGCAGCAAGTGGAGGAAGAAAAGTGGTGGGAGGACCGAGCCAAATGGAGAGGACTCGTCAGCACCCAGACCCGGCAGTAGCTGGAGCGGGATTCGGATATAGATAGATAGAAAGAATTAATGTTAGAATCTTGTGTACAGGCACCGATACACGAGTGATGCAAACGAAGAAATGTGAGGACGGAACGTCACGCTACAGTGCATCAGAATACTGATTGTAGGATAAAGTTTGACCATGAGAACTGTTTATGCTTTATTTTCTGCATTAGACTCGTAGAAACTATAACAGGGATGAGAAACCACTCAGTGTACAGCACATGACGGGGAATAGTTCTTATCATTGCTAGTCGTTCCCTTTCCTTTCCCACTTGTAAATGGAGCGAGGAAAGGTTGACTGCCTTTACGTCCCTGCACGAGCCCTAATCTCCCTCATTTTGTCCCCGTGGTCCTTCCTATTGGATATCCCAAAAAATTCTAGAATTGGTGCTGAATCTCCAGTCTTTTCCAAATCGCCGTTAATCATTCCCCTTCCAAGCAGCTGACCTTTGTGCTCGTTCAATTTCACGTCGTTGCGCAGCGTTATTGCTGTATACTTAATCGACATGACTGAGTCACTCATCACACCATTAAGGCTGTACTCGGACATTGCAAGAATTTACATCCTACATGCCTGCATTAACTCCGGTTTAACCAGATTTAAAGCAAGTTGCCATTACTCGCACTAAATACAAACTCTGTCCAAGCTACGCCTATTCATTAGAAAACGCCTTAGAATATTGTTTAGATGTGTGGAACCTATACCAAATAGGACTGACAGGGATCATTATACAAAGAAGGACAACACGATTGGTAGAGTTTTGTTTAACCCGTGGGTTAGCGCCACGATGTTAAAAAACAGAACTGGCACACGTATGAAGGTAGGCGCTAACTAACCCGCGAAAGCATACACACAAAGTTTTGAGAACTAGTGCAAGGTTATGGAATAGGAGTATACTACTGCGCCCTACGTATCACTCCTGAAGGAGTCGAGAAAAACTAATTACAGCAGAGGCGTTTCAGCAGTCAGTCTCCCGGCACTAAACACGCACATGGAATGGAAAGAGAACCTGATACGCGCTACAGTGGAGAGTACTTTCTGCCATAAAATTTTACAGTAGTTTGCAGAGTATGGGTGCAGATGCGGAATCCATCTATAGTGACTCAACGACGACACCTTCCCGCACAGAACAGTGCCACCAGCAAGAAGTCACTGATTACTGCCGACCCTATGCGACAGGTAGTTTTTGTATATGGAGAACAGGAGCGGTCCTGTCAGACGCTCTTGGAGTTATCTTCGTCTCTGATAAAGACTAGCCGTCCGGAACAACGTACTGGATTCTACTGCTGAAACCATCTTCGTGCCAGTCAACAATCTGAGAACTTATTCCGTATGATAAGCTGCGACATGGTCACGAATTGAACAGTGACCCGAATATAGAATAAATTTCCTTTACTTCACGTCTATGGATGGGCATAGAAGGTAAGAAAACTTCCCGTGGAGTTGATCTGAGATAGTTTTTCTTACCGAAGGGGAAGCGGGAAAAATTACACGAAAATTTAAAGGAAGACAGCTGGCGAGAATCGCGGCACTGCTATTCATCGTGTGAGACTTACAAGTATAAAAAGAAGAATCGGAGAAGCCTCATTTGGTGCGGCGCTGTTTCGAAACAGAACGAGCAGTTAGATCAACAACTTACTGGGCGTAAGGCCAAGTTATTTTGTGGAACTAACTAACGACTATAAAATTAAAGCTGACGTTTTGAATGACTTGCAGCACTCTTCTTCAGGTCGTCGGAACTATTGGGATTTAAATGTTATCATCTCTATACAATGCGCCATATTTCGGCTCTCATGCGATATCAGAACCTAGTAGTTCCAACGCCCCGAAGAGGAGCTCTCCAACTCGGACGAAACGTTGGTCTATGTGTTATAATTGCTGTTTACTTTTAGACGTCCGCCTCCGTAGGTAAGTAGTCGGCGCGGCTGACTGCCATGCGGGGCACTCGGGTTCGATTGCCCGTATTGCTTGCTAGAAGGACTGGTTCGGAGCGCACTCAGCCTCGTGGGGTCAACTGAGGAGGTACACGACCGATTAGTAGCGGTGCCAGGGTGAACAAACCCGACAACGACAGGGAGAACGCTGTGCTCACCACATGCCCCTCCTTGCTGCATCCTGTGACGCCATTGGCAGAGGATGACACGGCGGACGGTCGGGCCCGATTGGCCTGTCTAGGGCCAGAACGCGGAACTTTACGTTAGTTTTAGAGAATGACACTACATGATACCCAAAATGATTTTATTCAACTTTACACTGACTGTAGAAGACTTCTCACTTAACACTGAAATGAGCAGTGAATTCTACACATACTTTGAAAATGTTTATCGATGTTTTTCCATATGTAGCAGCGCAGTTTATGGAGAACATGTCAGACTATTAACTTCTATTTGTCCCATTTGCTTCTCGGACGTGCACTACACTGTACGTGCGTATATTAAAGGTGTCCAGTCAAAGGTGACCAATGTTTGCGTCACTGTTGAGTAAGTCAGAGGAATTCCTCTGGAAGAAGATTAAGGTTTAACGCCCCGTCGACGACGAGGCCGTTAGAGACTCCTTAGAAAGGGAGTTGCTTCTGTTGTGGTCTGCCGAGGAAAGGTAGCGGCTGAAGCTCCAACCAGCAGACTGTAACTCCTAATGCGATTGTCACGGCTCTTCCGGTGAAGGGCATTCTTCTGTCAACCAGGCGGCCGTTTTTACTGCTGTTGCCGCTAGTGCGAACGCTGCAGAGGAATGAGACAATTTGAGGCTCAGTGGATATTACCAATGAATGAGGCGGTACAGTAATTACAGCCCACTTCGAGCGGACAATTGCACTCGAAAGGGGAACTAGTATATGGCAGCACCATTATAATAAGCATTCCTGTCATGACTAAATATGGAGTAAAAAAATCAGAGCTACCATCAACACGAAGTTTGGACTGAATACTGCAGTGCATTATTAGGCTCGCTCCTTCCGGGGGTGCTGCGCCGCTGCCTTCAAACTTTGAATTGCTTTGCCTGCCATTTATAGGGGGTGTTAAGTTTAACGTGGACGGCGAACCGTGACACAGCTCAGTACTTTTCGCTTTAACAGTTCATTGCCAGGGACGATAGAAGCGGTAAGTGAAGGAAAAGATTCTGTGGACCGAGCTGGGACTGAAATGCTGACCTCCGGGTTTATAGCCTGATACCTGCCCACTGAGTCATCGAGGCACGAAAAGAAGTAATATCCGCACAGGAAAGAAGAGCAGTCTACAGAAATAGCCAACTAGCAACTGAAGAAATACGCAGATGGCATGATCTTAAGCCAAAAGAAAAGCTCTGAACATTGCGAGATTGTGTTGGAAGGTTGCCTGATCATGTCCACTGAAACAGTATATGATGACCGAGTGAGTGTAGTAACGGTTCCATCACGCTAGTGACGGAGCCAGTGAGTTGCCCTTATTTGTCTTTGTCCTGCGGGTATCAAGGTTATATCTTCTAAATTTGTGAAGCCAGACACTTGAGATAAATTTTAAAAGTATGACTGCTTGTCGAAGACGGAGCGTTACTCGTTGCAGGAACTTGCGGACTTGCAATTAATGTATGGTGCACTAGAATGTGGTGCATAGAAATCCGAACGAATATTCGGAGACAAGTTTCATAACATGTGTTATTTTAATTGCAAGAAACTTATTACAGTGACTGGAAACTTACAGGCACATAGAGATGTCCAGTGTAGTCGAGGACAAATTTATTGCACAATAAAATTGTGAGAGATGGTATTGGACCATGTGGGAAAAGATGCATCAATAACCGTACATTAACTTGGCCACGCACTACACACTGCAAAAAATAGTATGAGAGAATACTTTTGCAACATCAATTAACCCTATTACAAACAACGTATGTTAAGTCCCATAGTGCTTAGAGCCATTTTTGAACAAACAACGTATGCAAGCAATAGTGACCAAAGGATTATGTTGCAGTGTGGTGCAGTGTACTTAGACAGACGGTAATCATTCTGAACTATTGTGGTTGTCGACTGAATCTTCCGTACGCTGTTGGTGGAAAAACATTATAATAAATGAGAAGCGCTAGTTTGCTTTTGCAAGCCGAAAACCAGTTAACACAAAAAATTAATACTGTAGAACAAAAGGAAACTAGTGTTTTTCATTTGATATTATGATTACTCTACAAACTGAAAGTTGTTTATGTCAGTAAAAAACGAATCATTCATTTCCACCATTTATTTCGCCAGCACTCAGTTTAGTATCATCTAACATCTGTTCATTTTTGTTCCTTAGAATTTTAGGACACCCGGTTTTACAAAATACGAATTCATGGCAATAATGTGATTCTTAACAGAGGCTTAAGACAGCGTAATATGTGTTACTCACTTACTGGGCTCGATCTCAAGATGAAAAATTAATCATTAAGAGTAAAAATTAGGTAATTAGTCCATTGCAATTGTGTGTATCACAACTGTTGCATTGGTGATAACTAGTTGTAAGCTATACTTCTATGTTACGTAGTGCACGTTTAAAACGGAATTTCCTTTTGGTATACTGACCTTCATGAACGAGTTTTAGTCCCTATGAATTTCACTGCAGCATACTCTTTCAGTGATAGCCACACTAGTTACTGAAAGGTTCAACTTTTATCATAGGTATATCAAATTCGTTTTGCCCACTAATAAAAATAAATCTTGATTTCGCCATGTTGTTGTTGTTGTGGTCTTCAGTCCTGAGACTGGTTTGATGCAGCTCTCCATGCTACTCTATCCTGTGCAAGCTTCTTCATCTCCCAGTACCTACTGCAGCCTACATCCTTCTGAATCTGCTTAGTGTATTGATCTCTTGGTCTCCCTCTACGATTTTTACCCTCCACGCAGCTCTCCAATGCTAAATTTGTGATCCCTCGATGCCTCAGAACATGTCCTACCAACCGATCCCTTCTTCTAGTCAAGTTGTGCCACAAACTTCTCTTCTCCCCAATCCTATTCAATACCTCCTCATTAGTTACGTGATCTACCCACCTTATCTTCAGCATTCTTCTGTAGCACCACATTTCGAAAGCTTCTATTCTCTTCTTGTCCAAACTAGTTATCGTCCATGTTTCACTTCCATACATGGCTACACTCCATACAAATACTTTCAGAAACGACTTCCTGACACCTAAATCTATATTCGATGTTAACAAATTTCTCTTCTTGAGAAACGCTTTCCTTGCCATTGCCAGTCTACATTTTATATCCTCTCTACTTCGACCATCATCGGTTATTTTACTCCCTAAATAGCAAAACTCCTTTACTACTTTAAGTGTCTCATTTCCTAATCTAATTCCCTCAGCATCACCCGACTTAATTTGACTACATTCCATTATCCTCGTTTTGCTTTTGTTGATGTTCATCTTATATCCTCCTTTCAAGACACTGTCCATTCCGTTCAACTGCTCTTCCAAGTCCTTTGTTGTCTCGCCATATGCGTCTTATTTTTTTCATTTGAAACTGTGGTTGCCAAACTTATGAAGCTTCTGAGCTACCCTACTGTTTTCAAATACAAATGCGAGCTACCAAAAGAAGCTAGCACGGAAGTAAGAACTTCCTTAAAAAAATTGTTTATTGCCTGTAAACTCACATTTATAATAAATTTGAAATGAATTTTAAATAAACTGCACATAAGAAAAATAAATTGAAATTGAATGGTACATAAGAAAGAAACTGAAGTGTAGTTAGCAAACAGATTACAGATATAAGAAAAGATTTTACCTTTACTGAGAAGGACGACAGTGTTTTTTGTCATCACAATTTTTTTAGTGGTGGGAGAACAAGTAGTGGCTGCCATTCGACTACAGTTGTCCAAGAGTTCATCAGTCAGTCTGTTTCAGAGGGTGTTTCTTTAAATTATGTTTATGCTGGGAAAAGAAACCTCGGATAGATATGTTCAGCTGAACATTGACTTCATTTTGAGACAAACCCGGACCAAAGTTGGATATTTTTCTCTAGGAACAAAATACTTCACGATGAAAGTGGAGAGCTCTTCGGCATAAATCTCTATAGAATGCGATTTGACAAAATTTGCGATAGTTGAAATTCTTTTGAAAACTTGAAAGTGTCTGTTGAATTGACTTCTCAAACATTAAAGAATTTCGAGGTATTGTTTGCTGTTGTGGGGAGGCGTTGAGGAGCCTTGCTTGTCAAGGGTTTGTTTCAAACAGGTATTGTATTGTATTGTATTGTATGTTAGCCGGGGACCTAGAAACGACGGAGTTCAAGCAGGTAAAGTGTTTGTATTCACCCTGGACAAGATTTTTGTCCCATAGTTCCAGCTCGTTCGAGAATGAAGCACCATCTGAAATTGTTCCGCCAATATCTTTATCCTTACCTCTAAGCTGCAAGTTATGGATATTTAACTTTTCGGTGCTGTCTGAGAGGAAAACAAGATCTTCTAGTTCACAGAAGGATTTACCTCGTTTTTAAAAAAATTCTAGTAAGGTGGAAATAAACTCTTTAAAACGTTGTAAAACTCTGCCTCTACTAAGCTAACGAACTTCCGTATGAAGCAGTAGATCACCATGTCAGTGCCTTGAACAAACGTCTCCTATTTTGTTCACTACTTTTATGACTGTTAGCATTATACTGTTCATACTTAAAAACTTTCCACACAGTGACTGATAATGTCTTACACAATGATAAGACTGAAAGGTGTTGGTTTAGACATAATCCCTTCTCTCTCGCCCTACCATCGCAGGGGCTCCATCAGTTGCTAAGCCCACCAAGCTCTTTACAATATTCTCAGAGTTTATAAGATCTCTAACTGCTAAAAATATGTCCTGTGCTTTAGTGTGTCATGTTAGTGGTATAATCTTTAACATTTCCTCTCTTATTTCGAAATTATCAAAAGCCATTCTTGCAAAAATGGGCAACGGAGCTATGTCAGCTATATCTGTCGATTCATCAAGTTGTAGGGAAAAATAACTGCAGCGATCAAAGTCAAATTTAAGTTGTCAAAACTAATACTTCAACCATTCTCATTACTATATCTGCAGAAATCTGTACACATTTGATGGCAGACATTACCTCAGTTTTATTTATGAAACTGTCAAATAATGAATCTGCAGATTTTGAAACGTAGTTTCGATTAATTCATCGTCATTTTATTGTGTCTTATTATGAAAAATAATATTTGAAACTCAGAATGCTCCATTTGCTGCTTTAGTATTGTCTAATGGTTTTAAAAACCTTGATTGTTGAGCATTAATTTTGGATTTTAGCCGCCTTTCCTTAAAGTTCCTTAGAACAGAATCCAGTGGGAAATTCTGTCCAATATTTGAGTGAACGGTTTTGAAGTGACGTTCGACGTTTCCTTTCTTCCCAACTGGTGCATTTGCATAGCACAGTAAGCACACAACTGATTAGATTACTTTTTGTTTCCACACGACATACGATAAACCTAGTTCAGTATCAGTGCGTAAATCAAACTATCCACGTTATCAAATGTCTGATATACGCACGAGAAACATAACGTCCACAGCTTCCCGCATATACAATGAACTAAGAGGCTGACAATGTAGTATTCGTGAATGACAGTGGCAGTTGCACGGGAGAATCGAGCAGTTGTTGTGGTGAGTGCGGTCTTTACTGACGTCCGTGAAGCAATCCAGGTTAGCCAACCTGAGCATTACCGCCATCTACCGAAAATGTACCCGCGAACTACTAGTTGCTTGCGATCGACGGTTTGGCGATCACTTACATGGGCGTGCCGTCTGCATGCAAATTTTTCTAGTATTCCTGCGTTCATTTTGGATTGCAGTATTACAAATTTGTTGACGTCCAACGCGACACGTGGTTACATCTATGTACGTGTGTGTTTTGTATGTGTAATAGTGTCAACCTGAAGTTCAGATTTTCACCTTATCTAAAATACTTTATTTTGATCTGTGGCTTGCCATATGTGTACAACATGGCACATTTGGCATTTTTACTAGTTGCAAAGACGGATCTGAAATACCTTTAATAATTGCTTTAATAATTGTAAACCAACGACGGACAGTATCAGCACACAAAAAAGAACTACTGTAGTATCGTTTATGATATGTAGGTTGTGTTTCTGTTCCATGGACAGGATGCTGCAACATATTCTGAGCTTAGGTGTAATAGAGTTGCTGGAGGAAAAGAGGCTTTTCTCGGAGAATCAGCACGGGCCTGGAAAAAACACTTCTATGAAACATACACGATACTTTGCAAACAGCTAAATGCAGGTGAGCTGTTAGATCCCGTTACCTTAGCTTTACAGAAGCTCGTCGATAGTGTACCGCATCGTCGACTGATAACCAAGACACGATGACACCGAGTATCTTCGCAGATATGTCGTTGGATTTATCATTTTCTGACCAGTGAAATCCAGTTCTACATATTGGACGGCGAATGTTCAACAGAAACGCCGGCCGCTGTGGTCGAGCGGTTCTAGGCCTTTCAGTTCGGAACCGCGCTGCTGATACGGTCTCAGGTTCGAATCCTGCCTCGGGCATGGATGTGTGTGATGTCCTTAGGTTAGTTAGGTTTAAGTAGTTCTAAGTCTAGGGGACTGATGACTTCAGATATTAAGTACCATAGCGCTTAGAGCCATTTGAACCATTTTTCAACAGAAGCGAAAGTAACATCGGATGTGTCCCAAAGAAGCCTAATTTTTGTGGCAAGTTCCTATGGGGCCAAACCGCTGAGACCATCGATCCCTAGTCTTACACACTACTTAATCTAAGTTAAACTAACTTACGGTAAGGATAACACACACACACACACACCCCTGCCCGAAGGACGACTCGAACCTCCGACGGTGAGAGCCGCGCGAACCGTGGCGAGGCGTCTAAGACCACGCGGCTGCAGCGCGCGGCAAGAAGCCTAATACTTCGAATAATGTTCCCAAGATACATAGACAACTTATTAGCTACAATTAACTGATCCATCAGATTGTTACATGACTGTATTGTTGTCTACATAAAAGTACTGTCATTGGACAATCGAAAGGTAGTGTAGAAACACTTAGACAAAATATTTGGTGCAATGACCGGCAGCTTTGGTTCAAATGGCTCTGAGCACTATGGGACTCAACATCGTAGGTCATAAGTCCCCTAGAACTTAGAACTACTTAAACCTAACTAACCTAAGGACATCACACACACCCATGCCCGAGGCAGGATTCGAACCTGCGACCGTAGCAGTCCCGCGGTTCCGGACTGCAGCGCCAGAACCGCTAGACCACCGCGGCCGGCACCGGCAACTTTCTCTAATGGCAAGATAGTGCCTGTATCAAAGAGGAAGGATCCGATAGTATCAGATTACGGGAACAGTGGTGAACGTCTGGCCCATTTCGTACTGTTTAAACATTTACGGACAATACTAACAAGCTGTATGAAATACGACGAACACACAAAATCTGTAACAGTAGGATGAATGTAGGATATCTATTTTTTGGAAGGGTTCCGAGAATGTGCAGTGTCTCTCTAAACAACATCGCATACGAGACGCTAGTGCGACCAATTGCGGAGTATTTTTCCAGCGTCCTTATCTAGTAGGCACGTTAGCAGGCATCGAACCAATTCAGGGGTACGTTGCCAGCGTCGTAATTGGTCGGTATAGTCCGTACGAAAGTGTAACGGAAATGTTCGGGGAACTGAAATGGGTATCTAGATGAAATGTGCCGTACTGTTGGCCAAATTTATGAGAACCGATATTCAAGGATGACTGTGCGACAATTCTGTTAGCACCATCGTATATCTCGCGAAAATAAGGTAAGACAGTGGCATAGTTATTAACATTCGTTTTCGCTCTATCAGTAGGTGAGTGGAATAGGACAGGAAGTCGTTAATAACGGTAGGAACTACGCTGCACCGCGCCCCGTACAGTGATCTGCGCAGTATATACGAGTATGTAGTTGCAGGCGTAGACAGTAATCGACGGGTGGTTCTTAGTTTTGCTGACCGCAGATTTGCGCATTTGTTCTTAGTTTTCAGTCTTTCGTCGGTTCCTTCCGTTTAGACTATTTTATGGAATCTAGCCTGGGGGGCGCGCGGAGTAGCCACGCGATCTGGGACGCCTTGTCATGATCCGCGCGGCTCCTACCGTCGGAGGTTCGAGTCCTCCCTCGGGCATGGGTGTGTGTGTTGTCCTTATTGTAAGTTAGTTTAAGTTATATTAAGTAGTACGTAAGCCTAGGGACCGATTACCGCAGCAATTTGGTCCCATAAGACCTTACACAAATTTCCAATTTCCAGCCTGGGGCACGATGTACCTCACGGTTTCTCAATAGAAATACGGAACAGAATTCCGCTGTTACAAATTTGTTCTCATTCGTAGCTTCCTGGCACTTTCTGTCTCTAATCCTCGTCACGATCGGGTAGAGAACTCACCGTGTTAAATGCACATCCGTCACTGTAATGCTCTTTACCGAGCAATATGCATACTCGACAAAGTTAAATCAGATATAACAAATATGTTGTTAGGGTTGTTCTTTCGAATATTCTTACTACAGGCATTTTTCAACTATTGAGGTTTCCGAAAAGTTTTAGCGACTGTCCGCATCCTCTCCTGGAGCCTGATCGCTGGAGGACTGTCCACTTTAGTTACCAAGTTAGGGTATTCTGCCCAACTGTGGCGGCGCGTCGTCGCAGTGAGGGGACACTGGATGATGTCACCGAGGCGCGCCCATAATGGCGCTTGTTAATCGTGCCCGCAGCGGCAGCGGCAGCCGCAGGCTTTCAGTTTTGCTTCCCACGGCCGCCGGCCGCTCTTCCGACATCATTAGGCTGGAATCCAGGCGGTGGCCGCGGCGCACGCCGAATGCAGTTTATAGCCGCGTTTTATGAGCGGCGTCGCGACGCCGGCGTCCGTGTCCGTGTTATTTTGCGGAACCCGACGGACCGGCTCGGCGCGACCTGAGCTGCGCACTTTACGCCGCGGGCCGCCGCCGTCGCGCTTTTCATCGGGCGCGGAAAGTCCGCAAAAATGAGACTATCGACCGACCGAGCAGCTGCCGCGCGAGCTGTCGCTTATCCTGTTTAATGCCGCAGCTTCCAGTCAAAGACATTAATGTGAGCGTAATCCGTCCAATATATTTGTCCACCTATGGCAGTAAAACCCGTCTGTCTCCCTTCCTATTTCGCAAGAACGCCTAACAGCACATTGCGCCTACTAGAGAGCCTTCTTTCTTCCTCAGGCAGCTATTAAATACTATACAAAGGAAGAGATTTCAGCGAAGAGCTGTTCGCGTCTCCACATCTCGACACCATTACGAGTTTATTACAGGTGCCTTTCGATGGCGGAGCTTCATCACCTGCGAAGTACTCTGTTTCTTCTACGAGTTTAATTGCAGATGTCATTAGCTGCGGGGAACAATCACAGTACTGAGTTTAAAATAGAGTGGAAGGGGGCGGGTCGAGCGTTATCGACACGCGAGTAAAATAATTTTCCGCAAATATGTGAGGCGTTGCTACTGTCCTTTCAAAGTTCGACTGCAGAATTGAGAGAGGGCACATCGGTTTTCTAGAAGACAACTTCATTCGAATTTCGCGGTAGTTCGATAAGCGGCTTTTCGCATGTAGGTAATAGGTGAAGTCTGGCCAGAGCACGGCTAGTAGGCCCCTACTTCTGTAACTGAGAGGAAACCTCTGTGGCGCAGAATTTCAGTCTCCAGTGGTTTATACAGAGCTGCGACCAATGGCTGCCTGATGCTGTAGCCTTGGAATGCTTACGATCTCATATAAATAGTCACATTGTTAAGTGTGATAGAAAATACCTGTCCGCCGGTTGGAGAACGACCGAAGCCAAAATTTTTAAGCGGCGCTCATTTCCCATGCTCCAGTACGACTATATCCACAGGACTCACTTATGAAAAGCAGAGTGTCTTGCGGAATCTGTTATAAAAAACCTGTTGTTATTACTGTTTATAATAAGTTCCAGATAGATGTAATGTCTAGTACTGTTAGACAGCAGCGGAATTAGTTGTAGCGCAATAGTATTAGTACATATAGTTAGTTATGGTAGTAGGTGTAGCCTTAATTATTTTCAGTAACTTCTGTAGTGGTGGCAAGTAGTATTATGTTAGCTGCAGCAGTACATGTACTTTCATTAGTTGCCGATGTACGGAAAACAATATGAACTCTTCGTGGAAGTAATTTGACCTACAGTCAATAGCCTGTAGGCCTACTTAAGTTATGAGAATAAAGGCTACAATGTAAGAAATAACTAAGTAACCTCTCTTCGATTTTAGGTTCGTAACTAGTTAACTGAGAGCCGAGTGTTCAGATGTGGAGTTGTGAGTGGTCAAAAGAACGATTTGATAGAACTCTGGGTTCCTTTCCGGAATGTCGCGGTCGTGAGGTCCACCACGCCAGTACCGCAGCAAACTTCGTCTTTGCTCAGGTTTGGCAGTCACACATTACGGTACGATACGAACAGAAGCTCTTGCGTGTAGTCTTAGAAAACATTTTTCACGTACTGGTTCCATCTTCAGATACTGGCTGCTGAACTTGAAAACCTTAACAACGCCTTGTGGAACTTCGTGGGGAGAACATACGAACAATTGCTATAGCATTATTATATTCATCAGCTGAATCATGCTCTTCTATATGACAACAGTTCCCTCTCTCACCAACTGCATCACACAGTGAGAATCAAATCTGGTACGCTGTTCTCCACTCCCGTCCAATGGTCGCCCGTATAGAACAACATATTCTCTCACATAAGACTGCAGAGCGCTCTTTACAGACTATTGTCCAGAATACTGAACAACTGCTGTCATCCCATGCAGCGAGGAACAGAAGCACTTGCTGTAATGAGATCGAAATACTGTAAACGTGCTTGGATGAAGGCCCAGGAGTCAGTCGACCTGTCTTTTACACCTGATAAAGCGTGGAGACACGCACGGTCTCAAACAAATCTTGATGACGTTATCAGCTCCCGCGTTCATTGCTCAGAAATGACTGGCTTCAACTTTCCTCGTTCCACCTGCACCAAACTTTAGGCAGGATACGCTGTGGTGTCGGAAGTAGTATCCCCTGAGGCAGTTACATTGCTGAGAGGACAGCTTCTGATAAACCCACGGAGTGCCCAAAGCTCTCTATCATTGCTGTATTTGAATTTCTTATGTTGTAAATATATAACTTTATTGGAACAGATTGTTAATGTAGCACTCTACGCCAAAAAACCTACATCTGCGTTCATTTCCCGTTTTCGCTCCAGATCTACGTTCAGCAACGCAGTTAAACACCATCCAGACGCTCGTCGAGACAAAATTCTCCATCACCTTAAAATACAGAACAATGTTGTGTTTGTTAGCTCGGTTGCCCGCATAGGTACAGCCGGAAGACAGCTGTAATTTCTCAGTCTTAGCGTGACTTAGGCTTCGTGTGTGCATTCTCCGTTAAAACGTATGTCTTCTTCACAATTCGTGGCTTACGCTGGATTCACACATCGAAGTATGATCTACTCATTTACGAACTCCGGAAGGCTAGTGCGGGGCAGCTGCGCGGTCTGCGGCGCATTGTCACAGTCCGCGCGGCTCCACCCGTCGGAGGTTCGAGTCCTCCCTCGGGAATGTGCGTTTGTGTTGTCCTTAGTGTAAGTTAGGTTAAGTTAGATTAAGTAGTGCGTAAGCTTAGGGACCGATGACCGCAGCAGTTTGGTCCCATAAGACCTTATGACAAATTTCCAATTTCCGGAAGGCTACTGACAGAGGACCCCCTCACCTAATAAACAAAGTACTTGGAACATCGGAACAGATGTGTAGTTTGACTGAAGGCTACGAAACAGAACTCAGTAAATACTTTTTAAACGTGTGTAGACAAATGAGGATGTATGAGGATAACGAAGTTCACTATAGGAAGAAATAAAATTCGGAAAGACTTACATATCACCAGCGCTTAGTGGAAAAATTGACGTCTAATTCAACGTCAATAAACGTAATATAGATAAACAGAAGATAAGATACGATATCCTTTGACCGTACGATCGGCGGTCCGTTACTCGGTCAGTCGTAACTGTCAGGTACCTAGGAGTATCTATCCACATAAATGTGGTCGTAGAAGGCAGATGCCAGACTACCACTAACGACGTTCTCTTCCCGATGATGTCGCTATCGAAACATTCTTTCCACCACTTCTTGAGTATTGTTCATCTAGATCTGTTGCCAGAATTGAATATTGGAAGATATAGAGATGACTCAAAGAAGAGCTTTGTAATTTGTTCAACATACACCTCGTGTTACGACTATGCTGTAAAATTAGAGAAATTTCGTATTATACGGTCGAGTTCTGGCAATCGCACTTACTGCGTTCCACTCGCAGTGGAATAGGAAGGGAGGGGAAGGATTTTGGAACGCTATATACCCTCCGCCACATGCCGTATGTAACTTGCATGTTACTCATGTAGATGTAGATTTAGATGTAAATATAGGTGCTTTAACGGAGCCATCCAAAGTGCTGATATTTCGACCTGTTTTTCTTCAAGTTACACTTGCCAAGTCTGTGGTAAACAGAAGAGTCTCAGGCAAACAAAGAAGACTCGCAAGAAGAGAAGACACCATAATGTGTCACAAATGTCACAGACATGCGTCTTGCTAATACAGAGATACATATTGTAGGTAAAACACCGCATAACAGGACGCATTGGTGCCTTTTACTGATCGATGAAATATAATTTACGTAATGCAATGAATTTCTTTCATTTTTTGAATGTCATTAACCTTACAAATGCTTGTTATAAAAATATAACGTTTTATGATGCAACATGTTAGATACATAAGGCAGCGAAATCAGTACCAGAGCGATTATTAAACTCTTTGTACAGGTACTAAATGTCATAAGCTCGCTGGCCGACAAATGAAAGGCATGCGTTAATACTGTACCTGCGAGCTGCCCGCAGGACGTAAACGACACCAGCACGTAAAAAGCGTACGGTGTAACAATCTATCAGGTTTGGCAATCCATGGGTTTGCGAGTACAGCTGTTTTTCTAGTGAATGATAGTTTGAGACTGAGACTGGAGTTACAACGGCGAGAGAACATAGAGGCCACGGAAGAGATCGTGCCGTCAAAGGCAAGGTGGCTGTACTCACATGATTTTGAGGCTTTGTGTTAAGCACTGGAAGCAGTGCGATGGATATGCCTAGCATGGAACCAGTAACGTTAAAGTTATTTGTCATGAGATCTTTCCGAAGGAAAATGGGAGATATTTACGACTATTCTGTCCTTTGTGAAACTGAAGAACGAGTTCGTAACTGCTCTGAATTTGGTCATTTCTCCACGTGCCTGTTATGTGAAATGGAATTTGGTGCAGGGTAACGAATACTGCACTGTAAGGATTTAGTAAAAATGCTGCCACTGAATTTCGTTTTGTGAATGGGCTCCTTTCACTGTATTGTTTTTTGTGTATCATCATTTACTTTACTTGGCAGCTTCCTGAAAAGACTTCCTTACTTCCTCATCTCGTGTCACACAAAGAACATGTCGCTTGATGCTGATACGCATGCTCTATGCGGCTTCGTTGCAGCTTGTGGCCCTCGCCCACGCTTTCCATAGTAATTCTCTGTCGTCGAATTCCGGAAGGTTCAGTAGTGATATTGCAGTGCTGTGTAATGAGATATTCTCGCCATGGTGGCTCTGCCTTGTGACAGGACGCTCTCGACATTCCGCGGCCCTGTGCCTCTTCCTTAATCTGCTTCGTCCATTTTTAATTTCATCCAGCATTTCAAGTCTTCTTCATCCTTATCCTGATTCTCCTGAAATCATTCATTCAACGAGTCTTCGAAATAATGTCACCGCCAAGATATTCTCCTCGCTCTAATCATTCTCGTTAGCTTCCTTTTCGGTATATATTTTAACCATGTATTCGTCCTTCGTTCGCTCAGTCCATTTCACGTTTCATATTTCTAAACAATGAAAATATTTTTCTGCGTTCTTTTTGGCCACTCCATGACGTAATACTACACCCCAGGTACATATTATGAATGATATTCTTAGTTGTGCTCCCAAACCTTTCAATATTTAAAAAGCCTTTTTACTCATATAATCTACTTTTCATTCCCTCCATACAGCTTCTGTTGTCTACTACACAATTCCCTAAGTACATAACTTGTTTTACTCGTTCCAGATGCCTTTCTTCTAATGATACATTGACAGAACCAACAGAATAAATTTTCAAGTATGCGACTGGCCCAAAGCTTTTTATGAGTCATAGAACTCAGTAGCAGGCATCACACTAGGACTGTTTGCTGATGAAGTTCTCGGACAGGGGAAGGCGTAGCCGTGTAGTGAGTGTAGGTAGTTTCAGGATGTATTGGAGAGGGGTAGAAGAAATATTCCTAGAATGTTCGAATAAAATATTAATATTTTGCTGCTTCACGCAGTCAAGTCTACTAAATATTTAGGAGGAACGTTGTGAAACGACATAAAATGAAAAGAGAACATACGGTCAGTTTTAGAAGAGTGAATGGCGGGCAGTGAGTGAGTGAAAGTGTAGCGCACCTATAAATGAGATTGCTACAGAACGGTTGTGGGACCCATTCTTGTCAGTGGTCAAATGTTTGGATCCTAAAGGAAGACGCCGAAACAATTCAGAAGCGTGCGGCTAAAATTGATGCCGATCGCTTCGCTCAATATGAGAGCGTTAAGGAAATACTCCCTGACTTTAGAAAATGATGTTCTCACGAAACGCCATTGAAGAAGTTTAGAGAACAAACATTTGCGACAGTCTGTAGAAAGTTTATACTGCGCCCAAGCGAGAAGAACATGAAACGTAATCTAATTTATGTAGATGTACAGAGTGTAAACGTTATCTGTTTATTACATCTCACAGTTGTGTAGGGCAAGTCCAGACGAATAATTTGAAATAGGATACTTACGTTCTCTCAAGCCAGAGAAGAACCTTAAATTTGCTTACAAAAACTACCTAAGCTACGGCGCAGCGTATCGTGCGAGATGTCGGAATATCTTCTCGCTCTCTCAGGCCCTGGATTACTCGGGCACTTAGAAATTTTAAAAATTCACGTTTGTACAAGTTTTAACCCAGAATTTTGTGAATTTTAGCAGCGTCAAATTAACGAGTAAACCGTTTTGTTTCCCTGGCCCTCTTACTATGAGACTACTGTGCTTATTAGGGTTAAGATTAGATGGGACTGGAAATTTAATTAGATTCAAGAAAGGTCAGCTTACTAATGTTGATGATGTAAGAGGGCGGGAGGATATTCAGCTTCCCGCGCGGCACACACACGATGTAGCTTATGTGCTTTTGTAGACCAGTTTGTCTTATTTTTTTGTCTCGATATCCCCTACTTCGCCCGCATCTCGTGGTCGTGCGGTAGCGTTCTCGCTTCTCACGCCCGGGTTCCCGGGTTCGATTCCCGGCGGGGTCAGGGATTTTCTCTGCCTCGTGATGGCTGGGTGTTGTGTGCTGTCCTTAGGTTAGTTAGGTTTAAGTAGTTCTAAGTTCTAGGGGACTGATGACCATAGATGTTAAGTCCCATAGTGCTCAGAGCCATTTGAACCATTTTATCCCCTACATCACTGTGATATGTTGTAAACAGTTACCACTTACACCCTGTAGAATATGCCTTTTGCTTTTATCGACGCTTTAGTTCTTAATTTCTTAGAAAAGATATTGAAAAACCTCGGCACGAAGCAGGGAATAGGTAAGCGTTGGCAGAAGGCACTGAGCGAACGTCACACAGACAGTCGTGCCAGTCGCACGCTTATTACGGGCGGAGCGGAGAGGGCTGAATGGGCTGAGTCGGTGGGAGGTAACGAAGCGCGCGACAGCAGCAGAATCCCCCCACTATCCTTGCGCCCCCTGAGACCGCCGCGTCTGCCAGGCCCCAGGCCGCACCATGTAAACGTTGTTGCCGGCTGCCGCACCTCTCCTCTTCGTATCGCGAATGGTGCATCGGAAGAAGACTGTCAGTAAAACACTTTGATTTTGTTTGATTTCCCGACACGGTCACTTCGCAATACGTATGTAGAAAGAATTATCGTGCTGCACGGATCTTCGTGGAAAGCACGCCCGCGGAATTTTTGACAGTAAGCTTCTCCGCGGTATACAGCATCTTTCTCGAAGCCTCTTCTGCCACTGGAATTTCACGAGTATCTCCGCCACGCTCTCGCGTTAACTAAACGAACCCGTGACGAAATGCACACCTTTTCTTTGGATTTTTCTCTGCCTCCTCTACGAATGCAATTGCTTGTGTTTCCAGACTTACGAGTAATACTCAACAGAACGCGCGTTTTGTGATTACATCTCTCGTGGGTGATTTACATTTACTTACAATTCCTCCAGTAACTTTCAGTGTGCCAACTACTTTTCCGACAAATAGTTTTTGTGGTCGTTTCACTTTAGATACATATGTGTTACCCTCAGGTATTTTACGAAATATCGCTATAATGTTTTGGCTTTGCAGCTTTCCTATGTACTGTACAACGGCATCATCGGCGAACAACCTCACGGTGCTTCCACTAAATCTTTTATATATTTCGCGAATAGTAACGACCCAGTAACATCCCTTAGAGTGCTTTCAAAATGACGTTTACATTCAACGACTTGTCCGCTATAAGAACGACTTGTTCAGTACTATCTGCTAAGAAATCCTGAATCCTGACACAAAGCTTGTCTGACATCGAGCCCATTTGACCGCGATTGCAAATGCACCGGTCTTTATCTTATGAGAGGAAACCGGAAGATTCGAGGAGTGAAGAAGGAACATTTTGACTTCACGTCTCGTCGACACCGAAGTTATTAGACACAGGAGCACGATTTGGTTCTGCGGTTGCAGTCGGGACTTTTCTGAAGATATTATAGAAGCGTCGAAATCTTAAATGACCTAGATCGGGATAGACATCGGATCGTAATTCCCGAGCGTCATTTAGATGGATACTGATTCGATTACAGAGTCTTTTCTTTCTGACGTGATATTGCCTCAGCCTTTTCCTGTAACTGTTGTTACAAGCTGCATGAAACACGAGAATTCAGACTGCTCGTCAATGGACCGAACTATTCACAAAAGCATCCTGCTATATGGCAGTCTTAAAAGGGCGTGACGTAGTTACCAGAATCGCATTATATTTAAATTGTTGGAGCCATGTTATCCTATTTACGTTCGTGAATATTTTGATACTGATCAATATCTTAATGCCTTTTGCTTAAGTAATGTACCATTATGGAAGCTGTGAATGGGTTTTTTGCCTCAGAACATGCGAAGTGGTCTAACGTCACATACTTCAACCGGAGTGGCACAAAAGGTTTCAACATCCTTCATACCAGATGGGCCCTGTATTAACTCCATGACACGAAGTTACACAGTATTCAACTGAGAACGCTTGACATACGCAGCTGGAAACTATAGTTTCTCGACACTCTATGTTTAAACCCAGGGTTTCGCGGTTGGAAATTGGTACACTAATGTGTGAAGGGGCAGGACCATAGGAATATTCACCCTCCATTTTAAGTTCATGTATTTTCCCAGATTTCACAACTAATTTTACGTAGCACAACTGACCCATACCTGGCATCAAGGATTTGTTGTCGTTTTGTGCATTACATGTGTTGTCCAAGTCGCGTGTTAGTTAAAATGACATGTGACTGTAGGCTTTCCCGGCGTAAACTATTGATTAAGGTTTCTCGGACCCGAGAAACCTTCATCAATCAGTTAAAATGATGTTACGATGTGCTTTACACGTGACAGAGTTGACTTCGAAAAACAATCTGTGTGGTATGTGTAATGTCATATGCAAATTTGAGGTGATGTACTTGCGTAATAGGCTACTTGACCCGTCCGAAGAGGCCTCGAAAGGCTCAACAGTACTGACCGATTGCTGTGTCGTTCTCAGCCGATGGGCGTCACTGGATGCGGATACGAGCGGCATGTGGTCAGCAGACTGCTGTCCCAGTCGTCAGTTTTCGGCCCCGGAGCCGCTACTTTTCAGCCAAGCAGCTCTTCAATTGACCTAACAACGGCTAGGTGCATCAAGTTTGCCAGCAGCGCTCGGTAGTTCCGAATGGTCATCCATCCAATTGCTAGCCAAGCCCGACAGCTCTTAACTTTGGTGATCTAACGGGAACCGGTGTTACAACTGCGGCAAGGTCGTTGGCAATAGGTTGCTTGTTAAGTGAAAGAAAAATGCGACGAAGTACGAACTTAACAAACATTGCGAACAAATGCTCCCCGATTACTGTCATGTGGTAGTAGCTGACTGACGTTTTGATGACTTCGCTTTCCGTATATTATAAGCATGTCACCAGTCTTAACGACATTTGTAGGTGACGGGTGGCACTGCTCTCTATCTGCGTCCACGCCGCACTTGGCTACAGCTCATCTGCTATTTTAATGTCACAATCTTCTCTAATGGAATTAGCCCAGACACCGACTGTTCGCACGCGACAAACGTCTCTTATCATATAGAGGATGTGTCCGGATGTTGATACAAACTTTCAGGGGTGATTAAGAAGGACATACGTATCAGAAACCCTGGTCCATAAACGACTCTGTCGAATCCTACGATGCCAGATTTGTTGTGGCATAAATTTGGCCGTGGAATACGAGAGCCTACGAATAGTCGTTAATGTGATGTAATAATCTGATTTGCCGTGTACCTGGCTGCGAAGACCGCAGGGTAGGCAAACCCGTCCAACAGGTAGGCGTACAAGGCGTAAAACATTAACTATAGGGGCAGGAATTTCCAGTAATGCTCTGCGGATGGTTCAAATGGTTCAAATGGCTCTGAGCACTATGGGACTTAACATCTTAGGTCATCAGTCCCCTAGAACTTAGAACTACTTAAACCTAACTAAACTAAGGACATCACACAACACCCAGCCATCACGAGGCAGAGAAAATCCCTGACCCCGCGGATCGTTCGCTTCGCTACAAGACTTCAACTAACACGCAGGTGAAATGGATGTAGCGAACATTGCAGGGTGAAACACAAAAATTACTTCGCTACCAGTCTTACAAAGCGTAATCTTTAGCTCCCGGTAGTATCAGATCTCACATCGTGTTGAGTCTATGGATGCTGCGCCAGTTAAAAAACACCATAATAGAAATGGAAAAAATAGAAATAGCCTAAGACCTAGATTTTCCAAATCAGTACAATTTATGAAATAATATTTTAAGAGTAAATAAACAAATGCCCACTGAGAATGCTACATTTGTAGTGAAACACGTTTGAGTGAAGACAATTATCAACTGCTTTCTAGAAGGCGGACCCTTCTGCATTTTAGGATATAATTTTTAGATTTATCACGACTGAAAGTTTGTAGGATAATCCCAGAAATAATTTATATAATTTTACGATAATTTTCTAGCGTGCGGGTGACTTTTCGGGGTAGCACAAAAGCAAATATATCTCGTACCACTCATGCCACGCACAAAGTGGAGCAGCGTCAAATGGGGCACATCAGCTGTAATATCTGTTCGTTAAAAGTGCGCGCCTGTACTACAACATAAGTAGGTATCCTAAACGCGAGCAGATTAGCCGCTTGTTAGCACACTCGAGGTAGCTGTTATATCGAGTTAAAAGAGAAAAAGAAGGTCCGCGTGCTAAAGAAGGCTTGCGCGAGCACTGAGCACTTCCCACGTCCCGGTGCCGGCAACATCTGGCCGTCACGTGGCAGCAGCCGCCGCCGCCGCAGCGTACTGTACGTCCCCAACACGTGTCGCCGCAAGTACTCCGCTTCTCACGCCGCCTACCGATCTGCAACTCAACACCACAGCCTACAGTCCCGCACAGTTTTAACGAGAATTACACAAACTGGTACCAGAACCGAGAACTGTGACTAGCAAGTATCCTTTAACTATACACAATTGTTAAATTTAAACTGATCATCCCACACTTTTCGTCACTCTCCGAAGGCATTCCTCCCAAACTAACTAGGTAAACTCCGTGCTAGGTAATAAGATCTCAGTTCAGTACATTCGTGCGACTATTTTTTGTATCGAAGAACGCGTCATATTTTTTACATTTTTATGAAGCTGGATAATTAATAGAAAATAAGATGTACATCATTTTAAGTATTTACATATTTCAGTTTTTTTTCTTTTTAATTATCATCTGGCACAATCGCGGTACTTTCTTCACTAAAACTACCAGTATCTTTGAAACAACAGACACTGCTGCATTATGAAATTCCCACAACGTTGATCCAGATACAAATTATGATGATTCGACGTATGCCCTTTAATTAATGTCATTTCTTACATCTTGAAGATGATCTATTTTTAGACCAAAACCGGTATTTTGAATGAAGTGACAACAGATATCGTGCCAAATCACGATTGTTCAGAAGAAAGATGTACCTCTGATAATTTTTATATGACGATATTCCACGTTGTTTCAAATATTTAACGTGTTGGTGCATTGCAATGTGTCCATTTTCGTATCTTGCAGGACGTCTCAAGACGGGATTGAATCATCCCGAATCGATAATGAAAAGATAAGACAGTTGAGTGGAACTTTATCCAGTATACGATTAACTATTACTTTTGGTTTGAAAAGGATTTCAATAAGCACGAAAATTTAAGTGTTTAAGACCGTTCTTTTGACCAACAATAATGGCTTCCCACAATCTAGACAGTCGCGTTCTACATCAGTATTCTTACGTTTCCCTTGGTTTCAACCTAACTAAAAATTATGTTACTGATTCTTTCAGCGCGTGGAGCTGTGTAACTTACACCTCGATTATTATATTTTTCGATAGATTTCAGAGTCTGAGTGGCTCTTGATACTTCAAAATTTCAGGAAGAATCGTACCTGTTCGTGGATGAGGAAGCAAAATAAAAGAAAGTTGCACCGTCATAAAACTGACGCGAAATGTAAGATGACTGGGATAGGATCGACAGTTGTTCGAGACTAGCAGTTGACCCTCGACCTAAATAAATGTTATGAATAAGCGGAAGACCCATTACTGTTCGATGACAGTATCGGCGACAAATCACACGTACAACAGTAATCTGGAAGTAACTGTGATAGCAACCCAAAATGGAACGACCACAAAGACTAGTAGCAGCAAAATCAAGTTCCACCGTGGGATTCATTGGAAGAATCAATAGGAATTTGTAATTCATCCACGAGGGGAACAGCTCTGAAAAGTCTCGTGCGACCGATTCTTCAGTATTGCTCGTTAGTCTGGGACACGACGTCGCTTTCATGGAGGAGATAGAGAGGATGTAAAGAACGTCGGCTGCTTTCGCCACTGGTTCGTTTAGTAAACGCGAGAGAATCGTGGGGGTGCCCAGACAACACGAGTGTCAAAATATCTGGAGCGTACATTCCAAGAACAGTCCTTCCACATACATTAAAGAAATCCGAACTCATACGGAGACTTGCGGGCAATCGGCCATCCTTCCAGGTACACGTGAATGGAAGCGGAAAGGAGGTATCAAAATATCCCACGCCACACACCGCAAGGATGCTTTCTGCAATAGTATTTGTAAATGTTAGCCAAAGTTAAATTATCCTCATATTCTCCACTTGTTTGGTGATGTAAATGCTTGAGTGTGAATGGGGAAAGACTGACTAGCATGGACTTCCCTGAGGAAGTGGAGGTGGAAGAGAATGTGCTATTCTGCACCCGACTTCATATAAACCTGTGACGTTCGAACATCGCTCAGCTTTTTTATTACGTCATGCAGAAAGAGTCGTTGACGGCAAAACGATCTCAGCCAATATTTCATATACGTGTGTCAGCTCCTGGGAGTACATTTACTTTTTATGTGTAGTAGTATGATACAACAATAAAGCAGATTACTTGAAAACAGCTCTCGGCTGAGCCTGCCGTAAATTTTAATCTAGGGGAATTAGTGGACTGCGATGTTCGTGACACATCGTGAGAAAGGCCTCTGGGAGTCAACGGTAAGTGAGCCAATTACACCAACATAGCTGGTGCGCCACGATTTTTGGCCTGCATAGAGTTCCTCGCTGCAGTAAATGCTGCCTTCCCGTTTTATATCAACACAAAAGCACGGAATCGATGCCGTAGAAAGGAATGTATTTCTAAGAATAGCAAGATTAAAACTGTTTCTGTCCTCTGCTCGTTAAGTACCTACGGGGACAAATTATTGTTCTAATGCCTACTTTTCCCCGTCGCGAAAGCAGAACGCTACTTCAGTTATAAGCACTTTTCCTTTGGAATCCCATAGGACGATTGTATTCTGGACTGCACTTTCACTAGTGCTATCGAATTTCAGTGTGGTAATCTTCTTGAAATGTCTATGACACGTGATAACCCACGTTCGACTGATATAAATACGAAGATGGATAAAATTGCCGAAAGGCACCTATTTGAGCATAAAACGTCGGTCTATTACAGGAATCAGTCCCAACAGTCAAGTATCTAGTGGTATCTATCCGCTGGGACCTAACGTGGAGCGGTCACATAAATCCATTTCTGCATTTAAACTCTGCAAATCACAATGACGTATATGACAGAATGTACTTATTATTGACTATGTTTTAATATTTCGTCCCATTCCCTCACGTACGAAGCGTGGAAAGATATGTACGAGTCAGTGCGAATCTTACTGTGACTAATTTTATCTGCTCGATTATTGCTCAAATATGCCTGTGGCATTGACATTGCTTTTCTTTGTACGAACGCGATGTATCCTGGTATCTATCCCGCACAGTTGAGCAGTTTTACAGTGAGCACCGTAGATGTGTTTTGTATGTTATTTCGTCATACACGATTACAGTTGCCTACAATAATACCGAGGAATCGAAAGCTGCCATTTGCTATACCTGCGACTGACACTGTTGGTCGTTTCACCTCGTATCTCAACAGACAGTTATTTGCAAATATTTATAAGACTTTTCTGATTCTAGTTTTGACCCACCCGTCAAATATGTAGCCAAAGGGTAAGTTTCGTAAGTGACACAGCTTCGACTTTTCCTGCATGAAGAGCTAATTGACAGTCTTTGCACTAGGCTGATATTTTGCAAGCTCTTGATGAGTATTGCTATAATTGTGGTTCATTCATTACATTTACACGTTCACGAAATTTCTGCAGATTCTTATTCGGTGGATCCATATATTTCTTAAGAATAATTGCAACTGTTGTTTTACAATAAACACGGCCAAACCCACAAATATCAAATTTAATTATATCCGACGTACAAGAATCAGACACTTATCTATCGCACAGTCAATGACTTACATTTACTAGGGCGTGCTGAAAAGTAATGCCCCCGAAATTTTTATGTGAAAATTCTTAAAACTTTTTAAATAAAACAAAGGTTATTAACATTTTACATCTCTATTCTTCAGCGTGACGGAATGTCAATCCTAAGGTCTCGGGTTCGATTCCCGGCTGGGTCGGAGATTTTCTCCGCTCAGGGACTGGGTGTTGTGTTGTCCTAACCATCATCATTTCATCCTCATCGACGCGCAGGTCGCCGAAGTGGCGTCGAATCGAAAGACCTGCACCAGGCGAACGGTCTACCCGACGGGGGGCCTTAGCCACACGACATTTCATTTCATCTCTGTTCTTCATGTCTACATATTTGCAACCCTCTACCGCTAGAGGGCTCCGAATTGTTGCGAGTAACACAGCCGTGTGTAATGTAACTATGTCGATGCCCGAGAAACTGCGTGCTGTAATCGAGTTTAGAATTCGAAGCGTTTGTCCACACATGGAACACCCTCTCTTGCAGCACGATAATGCCAGACCACACACGAGCGTTGCGACATCTGCAACAATCCGACGCCTTGGGATCACTCAAATCGATCATCTCCCATACAGTTCCGATTTGGCCCTATCCGAATTTCATATTCCCGAGCACGGGGTCCCGGGTTCGATTCCCGGCGGGGTCAGGGATTTTCACCTGCCTCGAGATGACTGGGTGTTTGTGTTGTCCTCATCATTTCATCATCATCCAGGAAAGTGGCGAAATTGGACTGAGCAAAGATTGGATAATTGTACGGGCGCTGATAACCACGCAGTTGAGCGCCCCACGAACCAAACATCATCATCATCACCCGAGTTTCATATGTTTCCAGAACGCAAAGAACACCTTTGAGGACTGCACTTTGATTGTGCCGAAGCGGTGCAAGTAGAGGTAAGGTTGTGGCTCCTTCAACAAAGTCAAACATTTTATAGTGACGGTATTAACAAACTGGTCTCTCGTTGGGAGAAAAGTGTTCGTCGACAGGGCAACTATGTTGAGACATAAGTATGTAGAAATGAAGAATAAAGATGTAGAATGTTAATAAAGTTTGTTTGATTTAAAAAGCTTTAAGAGGTTTCACATAAAAAATTCGGATGCATTACTTTTCAGCACGCCGTCACACATGCAACGAAAGTATATTAACTTCTCTACTTACAGATGGCAATTGTCAAGTGGTCCGGCACAACGTTCTTTACCAACACTGATTGATACCGTACAAACAACTGCCTGATTTTATCGAGAAGCTTCGAAATACAACACAGAGCCGAAAATTAGCCTCTGCTCAGAAGTAAATAGTTATTTGTGTTACGCATTTGTTTCATCTGGCAAAATTAACGCCTGTAGGCATCCTTGGTGAGTTAACATCGCACTATTCATAGTACTTAATGAGATTAATACAACGAAATATTTTGAACAAAGAAGCTAACTTAGCAAGGACAAGGAAAATGTAGGTGCTTTCCAACTAAAAAAGACCTGTATAACAAAAATCTATTTCCATAAATGCAAAATTCCGGCACCACAACACTGTCATTAAACCAGAATGCCTGTATGCTTTGTAATGGCTTTCACTGAATACAGATAAAAAATCAGGTGAAACAAAAGAAAGTAAAGAAAAATAATCAGGAAAGTCTTGGGACGAAAACATGAGAATGGGAAATGGAAATTAGGAAGTAATAAGGACATTTATTAAAAATAGAACCAATATCAGACACAATGAGGAAGAAAACGTTGTATTTCATGGACACTTGAAGCGGCTAGATGAAAAGAGGATAACAAAAACAATTTTTAACTTCATTGACGAAAGTCCAAAAGATCAATGACATGGATCAAAGAAGTTAAAGCATACACGAGAGAAATGGAAATAACGGGGGAAGAAATAGCAGAACGAGGAAACTTCAGAGCAAAAGTAAATAGTTTCAAAGGCTTCCAGGGGAAAACAAAGCAGACGGGCGCGGTATGAACAGAAGAAGGAAGAGAGAAAGTTAGCGAAAGAATGAAAAATTACTGGGAAGAAAAAAAGAAGAAACGAAAGAAGACATAAGTTATTTCATGTGGTCCTTAGTAGGCCAAAACCAATGAAAAAATAATAGTCGTATCGATATGAATGGCACATGAGCAGTGCATAACATGTTGAACTGACTATAAAAATATGGATCAATAAATTAAACGAAAAGAAAGTTTCTCTCAGGAGGAGAACTCTAGTGACCTCGTCGCCGACAGGAACTTTACCCCCTTGTTACTACTGCACCGCCAAACGCTGTTTGTTTCCTCACCACTTCTGCATACTTACAGGATACTTGAACGAATAACTGGTTGATTCCTCCCGCTTTATTGCAACAAGAGAAACGTAGTTATTACACTGTGTTATGGGTTTCGCTTCACAGAGCATCTATTTTTAGATCATATCACTACTATTTTAACAAAACGTTCACTTTTGTCGTTACATGTATTTGAACTGGCAATTGTTAGTTAGTACACTACCGTGACAGTAATATGACCGGAGGACTGTTGTTGTATCAACCGACATCAGTAATACATTGCAATAATGGTGGTTTTGGCGGTTAAATAAACATTTTTGAGAAAGCCTCTATCTTCTCTGATAGAGGGTGAAACGATGTGGTGGCGCTTAAGCTGGCGAGGATGAGGTTGGGCAGCTGTTGCCACAAATATTGTCGCTGACAGCGGGCCATGCTGGCGCCAGCTGCTGGGCCCGGCCCGCCCCCGCATCACGCAAGCTCTGGCGTGCTTCTTCCATTAGCGTCTTCCTACCACAAACTCACGTGGTTTCCGTCATCAACCCTAACGTTGCTTTTATGCGGTTATCTAATGCTGTCGCTAGCCAGATAGCATCTTCATTTCAGAATATCTGCTTCTTCTCACATCGTGTACGATCTGCCTTACGTGCGTATCCAAGTCTGTTCTCGTAATTATTTCCTTCCACCGTTCTTTCAACGACAGAATCTATCAACTCAAGTCGTAATATATGCCTAAACATTCTACCCCTTCGATTCAAAATATTCTGTAGCAGGCTTATTTTCTCACTGACTCGTTGCAAGGATTTTGAATTCCTGACTCAACCAATCTATCTGATCTTTAACAAACTCCTGTAAGACCAGATTTGAAAGCCTTTTAATCTTATTATTTGTTTCAAATTCTTCTCGGGTGTTTAGCCGGGTGCAGACGATACTGCACGAATCTGCGGCTAAGACACTTGGTGCCATCTTCACCTAATAACATACTCACAGGCAAAATGTCCGCGCGTTTCATTTATGTGTTGTTCTTTGTCCGTGTCTTGGTATCACACAGAGCTGTCCACCAGACATACCTTTTCTTTTGTAATCATGTGTGGAAAATATTGTCCACATCGTTCTGTGTTACCTTACGAGCATCCAACGATGATACTTTCCTGTAGACAACTGCACTGGCAGCGAACAAAGTGAGAGTACTATTGTAACACGTCGAACTTTTCCGGGTCCACCACGTGACGAACCGTGAGCAATCACTCATGTGACCAATTCGGCACCCCATTTCTGCCTCTGTGTGTAGTGCAGAGCCAAGTGAAAGAACAGGCCACAATACGAAGCACAAAGTGTAAATTCCATTCACCGTTACCATCGAAACCGCGTCTTGCTGTAGGAATTTGCTGCCACATAATAGTAGCAGTTTAGCTGTTCACTGCTTTAAACAGAACACAGCAAACCAGCGGCCCCGGGCTTTTGGTAAGATTCACCGAAATCCCCAGCTTTCTCACCTTGATCTGCTTCCCACTGTTCAGCATTCTCTCTCCGATTTGATCGCAGTTGTGTGTGCCTAGCTACAGTTTCAATGTATACCCTCTTTGTCGTTTATCATTGTGTAAAGTCAGTGAAGGATGCCCTAGACTAAATATTCTGTTTGCACCATTTTACTTTCAGAATATATCCCTATTTTTATGACTCTTTATTTCGTTCTATTAGTTTTGTGATATCCTCTCACCTTTGCTAGTACCCAAAGAAATCTGGGACCGTCTGCAAGTAGGAACATTGCCGATGCCTTACGTTTTCGGATCAGTTTAAAATTTCAGCGACCTGTAATATTTACCACACCACAAACTGGGCAAACTTCTTACATTTTCGGTCCTGGGATTACGAGGGCTGTATAAGACAGCAGGATGAGGTAGAACTCTGTGTTCATCTTCTGCAACCAGGTGACGGCTGCAGATGTAGCTTTTCCAGTATGACATTACGCATCCATAATATTTTCTAACCATACAATTTCAGTTATTTGTCTCGACGCGCTACAACAACTTACAGGGCCACGAAAGATGGTATATTTCTGTAGCATGTATATAGTTCTATGGTGGCTACTTCAAATTCTGTTTAGGTGACGCCGTTCCTGAATTGCTGCTACACTGTAATTGGCGTTATAGAATCTTTTAGGTCATTACGGTGAAATTTCAACCTGCCCCTGTTCTGTTTTCAGGTCCCTCCAATATAGGATTTTGGTGCATAAAGCCAATGCCAACGGGTTCAAATGGCTCTGAGCACTATGGGACTTAACATCTGAGGTCATCAGTCCCCTAGAACTTAGAACTACTCAAACCTAACTAATCTAAGGACATCACACACATCCATGCCCGAGGCAGGATTCGAACCTGCGACCGTAGCGGTCGCGCGGATCCAGAATGTTGTGCCTAGAACCGCTCGGTCACTCCGACCGGCGAATGAATGGTTTATTTCACTATAAATTGTTCCGGGACTAGGCCATCGCCAGACGGTATCGAGGATTTCTCGTGCCAATGTCAGATGTTTGTCTTGAAAATAGGCGTTTTCTTTGTACGTTTTAGTATGAAAGTCTGCATCAATGATACGTGACATGCTGAAACCGTGAGCTGGACTGTTTAGTGGCTATTTTAGCATACTGTGTAGTTAATTGTATCTTTGCTAAATTTATTCAAAGAGTGGCCGCGGTGATCTAGTAGGCGGAGCCCTCTCCAGCTCTGGAGGTCCCGGGTTCAGTCCCAGGTAGGGGCGGGGAGTTTTCGTCTTTCCAGTCTCTCCAGGATGGGCTCGCCATCCTCCCCCTCCTACTGAGGCTGCATTCAGGCCACACGGCTGTTCTCGCGTTGAACGCCGCGAATTTACTATATTTTATATTGATTTAAAATTTCACTCACAAATTTCTATTTCAGCTCGATTTCTAGGAAAAATATTTATATGACTGTTGGTATGTCATCGGCGTATAAGGATTTAAGTTTCATAGCTGAAATAGTGTTCTATGTAGTATAGATTAAATGTGTGCTCAATACGTAGCTATCTTATTATTATATTTTGTTGATAATAAATTGGTTGTTGGGTGTGTGTCCTGAACACATTGTGAGATACGGGGCAATCATGCAACGAAGACTACCAGTATTTCGTTTTTTTTTTAAATCCTGTGTGTGTGTGGTTAAGTTTAGAATAAAATAATTCATGAGAATTCTCTTTACAGGTATAAGGCATCTAAGACCAAACTGCTGAATGTAAATAAAGGACATTACGAACGTACCGTCTGGCACAGTTGGTTGGTAAAATGCAAGATTGTCAATCCACTTCTCTGGCGTTAGGGTGGCAATAAATTTGGCGTGGTATCCACTGTGGCATTCAGAATGTTGGTACAGACCATCTTAAAGCAACCACAGGCATAATTTCCTAGATATGTTTGAAATTAAGCAAACAGTACCCATTACATCTGTCTTCCTTGATTTCAGTGACTTTATGGATTATTGTTTCTCTTTTAGTAAAACGTTAAGAAGAAGATTGGAATTTTCCTTCTTCGATTATTCTCTTCATTTCTTTTATGTTTTTGAATTTCTGTTCCATTTTTCGTTCGAAATTTATAGCTTTAGGTGGCCTAAAAAGAAACCGTCCTTTCCTGCTCGAACTAAAGGGTGAAATTTAGATTTTGCAGAATGATTTTTCAATTTTTCTCCTCGCCAAGTTAATTAATTACAGGATCTTGCAATATTGGCGCCGGCCGGGGTGGCCGAGCGGTTCTAGACGCTACAGTCTGGAATCGCGCGACCGCTACGGTCGCAGGTTCGAATCCTGCCTCGGTCATGGATGTGTGTGATGCCCTTAGGTTAGTTAGGTTTAAGTAGTTCTGAGTTCTAGGGGACTGATGCCTCAGAAGTTAAGTTCCGTAGTGCTCAGAGCCATTTGAACCTTTTTTTTTTTGCAATATTGGCACAAGTGCAGGTAAAACGAGACTGGAAGAGCCTTTACATTTTCGTTTGTAGGAAAAGATCGGATGTGAGGGTATGTTTCGGAAGCTGCAATATCGGGGTAGATTTTTTAATTCTTGTAGCTTCTCTAAGTAATTATTCTTTTTGTATTTTTAATATTCTTCTTACATTTCTTAATTTTTAATTAACTGCGCATTAAGTGCTACAAAAGCTTTAACCAGAAAAACTCATTGAAATTTAGTTATGAATTCAGATACCGATAGTCGGCAACAGCATCAAGGATGCAGATTATTCATAGCTATTTCACAGTATCACAATGCCATCTAAAATATGTAGTAATGATAGTAATAATAATTATTATTATAAACAAATCTACGCATGACCTGAATTGACTACAAAGTAGTCTTTGACTCACGGCCACATAGTTGGATCATAAAGTACCCAGAAACCGTCGAGATTAGCAAAAAGGTCATGAAATTCACAGAAAATCCGATGAAAACTAGAAGACAGAACTGAAAAGAAAGTTACGGTTAATCTACACGAAGAGAGGCATTTGTCAGGAGGACTCTTCCGCGCTGCTGTTCATCATCGACTTGACCCCACTGGCACACATTTTACAGAAAGCAAATCGGTGCTATCAAACAGCGAGAAATTCTCAGAAAATATTCCTTCTGATTCGCATGGATGACCTGAAGCTCACCGGAAAATCTGAAACTGAAATCCATTCCAAAATGAAGACACCCCGAATCGTCAGCAGTGACAACAGCATGGAATTCGGCTTCGACGAGTACGCCACACTGGCACAAAACAAGGGCAAAATCTCAGAAACTGAAGGATCGATATGCCAAATGGGCAAGCTATCAGGTGCCAATAACCCATAGCCTACAGTTGCGTAGGCATTTTGCAGCTGGGCGACAACAAGTATGTATTTGTCAAAAGTGTGGACAGGACAGGGTACACGCAAATGATCAGAAAAGTTTCTAACGTCAAACTGAGTGGCGGTAATACCTTCAAGGCAATCAATACTTGGGCCATATCCATCTTCAGATACACTTTGGGCGTAGTGAACTGAACACCAGTGGAGATGTATATTCTGTACAGGAAAACAAGAAAACTATGGTAACTGACTCTGTATTTCACTCTCGTGGTGACGTCAATAGTAGGCTTATGTACTTACCCAGAAAAACAGGCAGTAGAAGCCTCTTAAAAGTGAGGCAGCAGTGGAACAAGAGAAGACTGCATTGGCAGACTATGTGATAGACAGCCAAGAATCAGTTCTGACCGAAGTCAACAAAAGAAAGCTTCTCGAAGTACAACAAACCAAGAATCAATACTAGAAAGTTGTACTCCAATGCCGGACCAACAGCCTGCCCAATAAAGCAACGGCTGGGCAGTTTTTGGATAAGAACGGAGGAAAAATAGGCAAAGAATAGGCCTGGTCTTATCTGACCACCGGAACCCTAAAGCAAGAATCTGAAAGACTAATGTTTACTTCTCAGGAACAAGTCATCAGAACTAACGCTATCAAAGCCAGAACAGAAAAATCAGCAGAAGATCAAACTTGCAGACCCTCCCAAAAAGCTGAGGAAACAACTGACTACTTCTTGAGTTGTTGCAAAAAGAGCCCCCAGAATGTTTATAAGCAGATGCACAACGATGTGGCACGAATGATCCACTTGAGCTTATGTCAAAATTGCCATCTACCGGTTGCAAAGAACGAGCCAAAAATGTCGTTGAAAACGAAAATAACGAATTACTGTGGGACTTGCGACATCAAACAGATCGAATGTTAGAACACAATACACCAGACATCATAATTTTGGAGGAAAGGAAAGTATACATCATTGATACTGCCATCCCAGGTGATAGCAGAATCGACGAGAAACAAGTGGAAGAACTCCTTACGAGGTATGAAGACTT
Organism: Schistocerca cancellata; assembly: GCF_023864275.1. Lineage (NCBI taxonomy): Eukaryota > Metazoa > Arthropoda > Insecta > Orthoptera > Acrididae > Schistocerca > Schistocerca cancellata. The sequence continues at coordinate 752,013,052 of NC_064629.1, read as the reverse complement.
TAAAATCGAGTACAATGAGCATGGCGAAAATCAGTGAAAGTCGTCCCTGTGGTTCTCGGCGCAGTGGGAGCAGTGCCAATGGGTATAACATCAATGCCAATGATTTACCCACTAATTACAAAAATTCGCTTAACATCAATGCCAATGATTAACCAACTAATTACGAAAATTCGCTATACTGGGATCTGCACGAATTATTCGCTGATCGTCACCAACTGTAGGCCGACCTGAAGTGTGCTGCTAGTGACCAAATAGCAAATGCAACATATGATGTCGTTTGCTGTGTATGGTGTAATAATAATAATAATAATAATAATAATAGTAATCATGATGATAAAACTATAACTATGATGGGGAATTGGGGCTGTATTTGTTCCAACTGGAGGGGACGGGTTTGCACCCCTTTGGCAGAAAGATGAGTGTATATTCTTCTTTTCGGTCCTTGAAACAAAGTGCCAAATGTATATCCAATCACTCCATCAATTTCAATAATATCTCGCGATTTTTATAGTTAGCACAGTACCCCAGCCGCTATTATGGTTCTATAAATCTTTAAAATATATATAAAAATTTTTAACCCGGAAATTTTGAAGAGATATTTGCGATACTTTTCTATCCTAATATTTTCGTTACTTTTACCAATTACGTTTATCTACCATAGAGATTTTACTGGAGTCCCCTTCTGTAGTGTTATCTGTTTCAGTTTTGCGCAGGTGTTCGCATGCTTTTGGAGATGTACACACGATTTAAGTTGTGGATTATCGATGAGGTCACATATTTTCTGTAGTACTACTTTTATTTATGTTCTTGTTCCCGATATTAAAGATCCAATGCGATCGTATTATCAATAGAAATTTTCCCGTGCTACGTCTTACATCCCTTCCCCAGGAACCACTGTTTTGGTAATAGTCTTGTGTTCGCACCAATCCAGAAATTGGCTAAGGTAACTTATTAGAATCGACTCGCAGAGGTGATATCAGTCTTATTCTACGCTTCTGTCAAGGATTTAAAATGAATTCTTCTACATTCGTTACTCTGGTATTATGTACCCCGTCAGCCATAAAAGTTTCGAGACATTTAAAAAATAGAAATAAGTTAAGATGATGGTTTTAATGCTTCAGGTGTTCTATATAGTCTTCCACCACTTGTGTACAACGCACAGAACGTTCATACAACCATGTGAAACTCTCAAAAAGTCGCTCTTTGCGATGTTCAACTCGCGCGCCACATTGGCACGCCCCTCGGTTACATCGTCAAAGCATTGACCCTTCCTGTGAATTATCACACTTTGTCGTTCTGTCTTAGGTTCGCATTGATAACATCAAGTCTTACCACCTGTGATGTTTTTTTTTTCATAAAATAATTTTCTGCGTTTTTGATTTCAATCAAGTAGCGGCCGGCTTCCAGGTCGTTTTTGTTTGCAAGTCAAAGTGTGCGGGACGAACGGTGCATACCGTTTTCTCTTCTTCAAAATATTCTGGTGAATGTCTTGAAAATTTGATTTAGAGATGTTGCTTCATTGTGATTTGTGACAAAAGAACGCTGACACTCGGTGGTTTTCACGTCCACTACTTCACTCTGCCAACTCTCAGCTGACGGGTAGAATGCACATCGGTTGTTTACAGGTACTGTTAGTGCAAGCTGCAACCGCAGTTACTGCGCTACCATCGGCTGTACGCCAGGAATAAAATCAACCTCGGAACTTTCGGACGGACCGTGGCATACTTAAGATAAATCTAGGCAAAGCTTGTACGTTACCTCCAAAAGTGCTGAAACTTTTTGCCACCGTAGTCAGTGCAGAAGCATCGCAGATTGACGTACCTGTAAGAATAAAATAACACACAATATAGTTTAACTAACGACTTTTTCAAGTTTTAATGTCAATCTCAAAACAAGATCGCTATTTAACGAAAAAATGAATATTGGAGTAGGTTTTAACGGAACGTACCAAACTTACATTTGTTTTACTGATGACATTACACTATTTACCCCTGTAGTGAGCAATGCAGAGATGCATTTTACAAATTACTAAGAAATGGGAAAACAAATAACTATAAAAGGAACAGGCTGGAACGGAATACATAAATAATTGCTATAAGAGTGAGAAGGAGGTGCACACGATATACAATCAGGCGAATGATTGGTCGATCGATAAACCAAATAAATACTTTGGTGAATTCCAAGAGACGAAAAAAAAAAAAACTGAGAGGACGCCGTAATCGAACATTTATAGAAAGCATACAGGAGTTACGTGGATGCGTATAGCTAAGGACAGTAATACTGCATAGAGGAATTTAGAGAAAACCTACACCCAAGGGCTCTCGTTTGCGATGTTTGATTACTTGTATCTTTTTGTACGTTCAGAATCATGTCCATCTACTTTTAATGTATGAACGTCGCATGCCTTATATCCCCTACTAACTGATATAGTATTCACACATCTGCGAAAACATGGAATACATTCGACAATCATGTCTGCCGCAAAATCCCGACACCCCACTTCATGTCCTATCGTTGAGAAGCCGTAAGGTCAAATAAATCTATAATCTTGTCGCCTGCGCTTCTTTGTACATGTTCATACCCCATATTCCTCCACTGTCATACGAATCACGAACATCCGGGCGGTTTCAGAGGGAAAGTCCTCGGATGCCTTTCTCAATGGAATCGAAGTTTCGCAGTAGCTCTATGAATATATCTCAGGTGACTAATTGAAGAACAGTGTTGAGTGCAGTTATTTAGGAGTCTCCTTCAACTCATTCACTTTGCACTGATATAGGTGTAACGTCGGAAGCACCGATATGCTCTTCGCCGAGGATCCTGTTGTGTACATAAATTTGCGACCAAGCTTTCTCGAGAATAATGTAGTTATTTTTATGGAGATTCCGATTTAAGTTTCCTGAACATCTCCGTTGCAGTTTTGTATGGGTTATAATGATCTGTTACGTTCAAAACATTTATTTTTATTTACGTTTGGATGCTACTGGATAGCGCGGTGTCCAATAAAGGCCATTTTCAGAGTTTGTTTCAGCTTTTCTTTGCGACTGTATGACCTTCAGTCTTTTCCTATTGTCAGTACATTTTTGGAGGTTGGCAGCCCTGCAGCCAGGCGACTAGTACGAGTTTTGGTGTTCTCGTGAAGATAAGTTATTTTAGATTATAATAACATTTAGTTTAGTACTGATTACGTGATAAATAGGTGTATTAGTGTACTTTTTAAGCGTACCACGAAAGGTTTCATTTTTCTTTACGTAATGTAGCAGAAAACGCGAAAAATCGTAGAGTCGGGATATACACTCCTGGAAATGGAAAAAAGAACACATTGACACCGGTGTGTCAGACCCACCATACTTGCTCCGGACACTGCGAGAGGGCTGTACAAGCAATGATCACACGCACGGCACAGCGGACACACCAGGAACCGCGGTGTTGGCCGTCGAATGGCACTAGCTGCGCAGCATTTGTGCACCGCCGCCGTCAGTGTCAGCCAGTTTGCCATGGCATACGGAGCTCCATCGCAGTCTTTAACACTGGTAGCATGCCGCGGCAGCGTGGACGTGAACCGTATGTGCAGCTGACGAACTTTGAGCGAGGGCGTATAGTGGGCATGCGGGAGGCCGGGTGGACGTACAGCCGAATTGCTCAACACGTGGGGCGTGAGGTCTCCACAGTACATCGATGTTGTCGCCAGTGGTCGGCGGAAGGTGCACGTGCCCGTCGACCTGGGACCGGACCGCAGCGACGCACGGATGCACGCCAAGACCGTAGGATCCTACGCAGTGCCGTAGGGGACCGCACCGCCACTTTCCAGCAAATTAGGGACACTGTTGCTCCTGGGGTATCGGCGAGGACCATTCGCAACCGTCTCCATGAAGCTGGGCTACGGTCCCGCACACCGTTAGGCCGTCTTCCGCTCACGCCCCAACATCGTGCAGCCCGCCTCCAGTGGTGTCGCGACAGGCGTGAATGGAGGGACGAATGGAGACGTGTCGTCTTCAGCGATGAGAGTCGCTTCTGCCTTGGTGCCAATGATGGTCGTATGCGTGTTTGGCGCCGTGCAGGTGAGCGCCACAATCAGGACTGCATACGACCGAGGCACACAGGGCCAACACCCGGCATCATGGTGTGGGGAGCGATCTCCTACACTGGCCGTACACCACTGGTGATCGTCGAGGGGACACTGAATAGTGCACGGTACATCCAAATCGTCATCGAACCCATCGTTCTACCATTCCTAGACCGGCAAGGGAACTTGCTGTTCCAACAGGACAATGCACGTCCGCATGTATCCCGTGCCACCCAACGTGCTCTAGAAGGTGTAAGTCAACTACCCTGGCCAGCAAGATCTCCGGATCTGTCCCCCATTGAGCATGTTTGGGACTGGATGAAGCGTCGTCTCACGCGGTCTGCACGTCCAGCACGAACGCTGGTCCAACTGAGGCGCCAGGTGGAAATGGCATGGCAAGCCGTTCCACAGGACCACATCCAGCATCTCTACGATCGTCTCCATGGGAGAATAGCAGCCTGCATTGCTGCGAAAGGTGGATATACACTGTACTAGTGCCGACATTGTGCATGCTCTGTTGCCTGTGTCTATGTGCCTGTGGTTCTGTCAGTGTGATCATGTGATGTATCTGACCCCAGGAATGTGTCAATAAAGTTTCCCCTTCCTGGGACAATGAATTCACGGTGTTCTTATTTCAATTTCCAGGAGTGTATATCTGATGCTACAATCGACTGGAATAATTTTTGCTAGCACTTTCGCGTACAGGGAACTAACTAACCGGAAATGAAGCTGGAAATCAAAACATGTACTGGAGAATAAAATGGACATTTAATAGCAGTCCCAGTGATTCGTGCAAAAAATCACCGTTCGGCATTTTTGTTAGCGAGGCTGGTGCGCTAACGATAGCGGTATGCATCTAAGGGCTCTCTCTCTCTCTCTCTCTCTCTCTCTCTCTCTCTCTCTGTGTCTCGGACGTCAGAAGGCGACCTCGGCACACTGACGCAACGGAAGCTGTGACTTGCGCTGTCGACGACGCCACGCTCTCTCCTTCGCCTCGTGTTGCCGCCGTACCTAACGCTGGACGCCGTACCAGTTGTGTGCTGTCACCATAACTAACGTTCCTCTGGCATCTTGGCGGCGTAAGCTAACAACGCTATTGATTTTCATGTGCACAATCCAATACAGCTTCGGGTAGTTTATGCACACGCTCACTGTCTACAGAAAGGTCTGAAAGCATAGAGTTACAGTCCATCAGAAAATATTTTTTGCCGACATTAACCAAAAAAAAAACCGTTTTAGTACACAGTTATTTGTTACTTAATCGTTTAGGGAAGTTTGTAGGCAAAAAATCAAAATTTCTGACATTTTACAAAAGAAGCTGAACAATATTCTTCACTCTTTCTTGCACAAAATGCTCTATAACGTATCTTTCTGTGACGTTTAGAAGTATTTTACTTTTAATTTTATTATATTACTTGCGGATCTCCGACACGACCTTATTTCGGACATGCATCTCTTTGTTTGCGATTCTAAAGCCTGTAAGGGAGTAGTTGAATCAAATACGTATGAAAATGTAGAGTTAAAGAAACTGGAATACGACGGACATGAACAAAATAGGATGGGCACAAGCCTCAGAAAATTGAAACGAATTATTGCCAATAACACGCAGATGGTGAACCTACTGAGGTGTCGCCTGACTGATAAAACAATAGATCAGCTTCAGCAGTATTATAGAATTGCCATCAGAAATAACGAATATAATTTAGAAGGGATGAAGAAAGCAGTTTTGATCTCATAAGTCCACAAACTCTCTACTGAAAGAAAAGCGACGCACTCAGTTCACCAACCTGGACCTACATCATGGTGTAGATTCCTGAAGGCTGAAGTTTCAGGAGTGTATTTTGAACACAAGAACTCTATTCCTGAAGATGTTATGGAAGCCATGAAGTGAATTTATAGGAATCTAGCTCACCCAGACTTCCTCTGAAAGTGTCTACATAGGTGGATTCCGAATTCCAATGAGCCTTTCGATAGTATAATTTTCAATGCGATAGGGTCTGCAGCTGCGATGAATTTTTTGAATGATTTCGTGATACCTTCAGCTGCCACTCTATTTATTTAACGTACGATTATACAATTTTGGCCTTAGGCAACTTTCAAGTATCTAAAACGGAAGCTTTATACATTGGATACATTAGTGACACTTGTGATTTTGAATGAGGAGCGCGTCGTATCTGTAGATATACTAGGCGCATTATAACTTACTTTAGGGATGATTTTTGGTAGTAAATTGTCCCATGTATGTCGTTGCTCCCATGACTCCATGTTAAGCTCATAAAGTAAATTCCAAAGATTTAAGCTATTTTAGGACCATGATACTTTCGAGCAGTTGCTGCAAACCTCTTATGTACACTGAAGCTCCAAAGAAACTAGTATTGGCATGCGTTTTCAAATACAGAGATATGTAAACAGGCGGAATACGACGCTGCGGTCGGCGAACGCCTATATAAGACAAGTGTCTGGCGCATTTGTTAGATCGGTTACTGCTGCTACAATTGCAGGTTATCATGATTTAAACGAGTGTGAACGTGGTGTTATAGTCAGCGCACGAGCGATGCATCTCTGAGGTAGCGATGAAGGGGGGATTTTCCCGTAACACCATTTCACGAGTGTGCCGTGAATATTAGGAACCCAGTAAAACATCAAATCTCCGACATCGCTGCGGCCGGAAAAAGATGCTGCAAGACGATTGAAAAGAATCTTTCAACGTGACAGAAGTGCAACCCTTCCGCAAAATGCTGCAGATTTCAATGGGCTATGATCAAGTGTCAGTTCGCGAAACATTCAACGAAACATCATCGATATGGGCCATCGAAGGCCCACTCGTGTACCCTTGATAACTGCACGACACAAAGCTTTACGCCTCGCCTTGGCCCCTCAACACCGACATTGGACTGTTGATGACTGGAAACTTGTTGCCTGGTCGGACGAGTCTGGTTTCAATAGTATCGAACGGATGGACGTGTACCCTTATGGAGACAACCTCATGAGTCCGTGGACGCTTTATGTCAGCAGGGGACTGTTCAAGCTTGTGGAGGCTCTGTAATAGTGTGGGGCGTGTGCATTGGAGCGATATGGGACCCCTGATACATCTCGACACGATTCTGACAGGTGCCACGTAAGTAAGCATCCTGTCTGATCACCTGCATCCATTCGTGTTCATTGTGCATTCCGACGGACTTGGACAATTCCAGCAGAACAATACGACACTCCACACGTCCAGAATTGCTACAGAGTGGCTCCAGGAACACACTTCTGAGTTTAAACACTTCCGCTGGCCGCCAAAGTCCCCAGACATGAACATTATGGAGCATATCTGGGATGCCTTACAATATGCTGTTCTGAAGAGATTTCCACCCACTCGCACTCTTACGGATTTATGGACAGCCCTGCAGGATTCATGATGTCAGTTCCCTCCAGCACCATTTCAGACATTAATCGAGTCCATCCCACGTCGTGCTGCGGCACTTGTGCGTGCGCGCGGGGGCCCTACACGATATTAGGCAGGTGTGCCAGGTTTTTTGGCCCTTCCGTGTATATGGTCCATGTTTTAACGTCATTAACACTAGGAAGATTATAATTATTTTACAGAAATTGGTTAATAAACTTGCATTATCGGGTGGGGATTTATAGGACACCCTTTGATACGTCAGGAGTGCACCACACGAAGGTAGCAACTACTCGGGTAACAGAGTACTTGTAGAGTGCACATGAGGGTTTTTTTAGACTAGGCAGTAGTTTGAGGCACTCTTATGAACACTCGCCAGTCGATACGCATCAAGGGAGTCAGACCGCGTTCAGAGTAAAGACGCTTCGACTGTCAAAATTTTATCAGTAATTTGTCGAAATATTCATAATAAAGGACCCGAATTTACTGCCATCCAGAGACGTTCTCGCGCTCAAATTATTTTTGGGACTGAAAGCTGGCTGAAACCCGAAGTGAAAAGCTCTGAGATATTTAGTGAGTCATTGAACGTATTTCGAAAAGACTGATTAGAGGCCATAGGAGGGGGAGAGTTCATTGCAGTTGACAAAAAAAAAAAAAAGAAATTGCCTCTATCCAGGTCGAAGATGAGTGTGACAGTGAAGTCATCTGGTCGAGTATAATATGTTTACGTGAAACCAAGTTAACCGTTGGATGTTTTTACCGGTCATCCGATTCTGATGTGACAGTTCTAGAATCATTCAAAGAAAATCTACGGTCAATAGCGGGCAAATACCCAGATCATGCAATACTAGTTGGAGGCGACTTTAACCTGCCCAGTATAGACTGGTATTTCTATCGACTCATAGCAGGGGGAACGGACAGACAGTCGTACGCGATACTTTTGTACTGTGTTGAACAGCTAGCTCGATAGCCCACACGCTATCTTAGACGTTGTAACTACGAATAGGCGAGATCTTCTCGACAATGTCAGTATAGAATCGGGGATTAGCGATCATGATGTCATTATAGCAACTCTGGCTACGAAAGTTAATAAATCAGTTAAGAAGGCTAGGAGAGTATTTCTGCTAGATAGAGCAGATAAGCAGTTGTCAGCATCTCAGTTATAGAGTGAATTGACGTCAGTTAGTTCCAGTAATATGGACGTAGGGGGATTAGGGGCAAAGTTCAAGCAGAATGAAAGTTTCACTCTGCAGCAGAGTGTGCGCTAATACGAGACTTACTGGCAGATTAAAACTGTGTGCAGGACCGAGGCTCTAACTCAGGACCTTCGCTTTTAGCGGGCAAGTGCTCTGCCAACTCAACTACACAAGCACGGCTCAGGAATCGTCCTCATAGCCATACTTGCGCCAGTACCTCGTCTCCTGCCTCCAAACTTCACAGAAGCTCTCCTGCGAAACTTGCACAACTAGCACACCTGGAAGAAAGGATATTGGGGAGACATGGCTTAGCCACATCCTGGGGATGTTTCCAGAATGGGGCAACCCGGTCAGGCTGAACGCCTTAGACACACTGTCCAGCGAGTGCAGCAAAGTGGAGGCGCCCTGCTGTTTTGGGGTAGTATGATGTGGGGCCGACGTACGCCGCTGGTGGTCATGGAAGACGCCGTAACGGCTCTACGATACGTGAATGCCATCCTCCGACCAATAGTGCAACCATATCGACAGCATATTGGCGAGGCTTTCGTGTTCATGTACGACAGTTCGAGCACCCATCGTGCACATCTTGTGAATGACTTCCTTCAGGATAACGACATCGCTCGACTAGAGTGGTCAGCATGTTCACCAGACATGAACCCTATCGAATATGACTGGGAGTAGAGGGAATGCAGATAGGAATCTACTGAGGCGGTAGAAGCTGCTTTACTGTCTGCTCCTACCTCCAGACAGATGTCGCCGCTTCCGGCGCCTGCTCTCTCGGCAGGTGAACATCGTCGAACCGGGATTCCGATTGCACACTCGTCCTCCTATTTTAAGCTTTGTAACGTCTCTCAAAAGAGGTATAAAGCCTGTTTCTCCTTGTTCTTCATTTAAACAGAAACTTTTACTTGGCAAGTACTACACTGAAGCGACACAAAACTGGTATATGCACGCGTATTCAAATACAGAGATATGTAAACAGACAGAATACGGTGCTGCGGTCGGCAATGCCTATATAAGACAACAAGTGTCTGGCACATTTGTTAGATCGGTTACTGCTGCTACAATGACAGGTTATCAAGATTTACGTAAGATTGAACTGGTGTTATAGTCGGCCGCCGAGCGATGGGACACAGCATCTCAGAGGTAGCGATGAAGTGGGGATTTTCCCGTACGACCATTTCATGAGTGTACCGTGAATATCAGGAATCCGGTGAAACATCAAATCTCCGACATCGCTGTGACCGGAGTAAGATCCTGCAAGAACGGTACCAACGACGTCTGAAGAGAATCGTTCAACGTGACAAAAGTGCAACCCTTTCCCAAATTGCTGCAGATTTCAATGCTGGGCCATCAACAAGTGTCAGCGTGCGAACCATTCAACGAAACATCATCGATATGGGCTATCGGAGCCAAAGGCCACTCGTGTACCCTTGATGACTGCACGACACAAAGCTTTACGCCTTGCCTGGGCCCGGAAACACCAACATTGGACCGCTGATGACTGAAAACATGTCTGTTCGGACGATTGTCGTTTCAGATTTTATCGAGCGAATGGACGTTTACGGTATGGAGACAAGCTCATGAATCCATGGACCCTGCGTGTCAGCGGGGGACTGTTCAAGCTGGTGGAGGCTCTGTAATGGTGTGGAGCGTGTGCAATTAGAATGATATGGGACCCCTGATACGTCTAGATACGACTCTGACAGGTGATACGTACGTAAGCATCGTGTCTGATCAACTGCATCCATTCATGTCCATTGTGGATTCCGACGGACTTTAGCAATTCCAATAGGACAATGCGACACCCCATACGTCCAGAACTGCTACAGGGTGGCTCCAGGAAGACTCTGCCGAGGTTAAACACTTCCGCTGGCCACCGAACTCCCCGGACATGAAAATTATTGAGTATTTCTGGGATGCCTTGCATCGTGCTGTTCAGAAGAGATCTCCAGCCCCTCGTACTGTTACGGATTTATGGACAACCCTGCAATATTTTCCCTCCAAGACTACTTCAGACATTAGTCGAGTCCATGCCACGTCGTGTTGCGGCACTTCTGCGTGCTCGCGGGGCCCCTACACGATATTAGGCACGTGTACTAGTTTGTTTGGCTCTTCAGTGTATTTTCGAAATGTTAGTTTTACAGCAGCTTGTGCACCTTTGCCGAATTCCAACTTTACATTCTGTTTGTTCCTCAAAACACCCTGATGCGAAGCACACCTGCGTCTAAATCTTACAGTATGTGCAAGAGGGTGCTTTGTGTCCTGCTGCCGCTTCCCCCGTTTCCTATTCCAATCGCGAATCATTCGCAAAAGAACAGTTATTGACGATCTGCGTGAGCTCGAACCTCTCTAATTTTATGTTCATGGCCTTTTTGTGAGATAAGCTTGGGAGGGAGCAATATTTTGGTTGACTCTTCTAGCAATGTAGGCTCTCGGATCTTCAACAGTAAACGGCATAGCCATTCAGAAAACCACACTGGCAGCGTCTACCACTGGATTTGGCTGAGCTTTTCCATGACGCTTTCGCTCTTACTAAATGAACCTGTAACGAAGCGCTTTGTACTACTTTGTATCTTCCATATTTCCTCTTTCAGTCCTACCTGGTAAGGATTCTCCACTGACGAGCAATGTAAGGTACCTCCTTCGTGGTTTGACTATACTTTCTGAGAATTCTTCGACTGAATCCCAGTGTGGCATCTGCCTTACCTACCATTAGTTCTACGTGGTCGTGCCACTTTCAACCGCTCCGTACGCGTACTGGTTCAAATGGCTCTGAGCACTATGGGACTTAACTTCTGAGGTCATCAGTCCCCTAGAACTTAGAACTACTTAAACCTAACTAACCTAAGGACATTACACACATCCATGCCCGAGGCAGGATTCGAACCTGCGACAGTAGCAGTCGTGCGGTTCCAGACTGTAGTGTACGTGTACTACTAGATAAACCAGTGATTGTCCTGCAATCGTGTGGTTATATAATAATGGGCCTTTCTGTATATTTGCGAGCAGTACGTTATGCTGATGGTTAAGTGCCAATTCCTGCACCAAGCGTCGATCCTCTGTCGGTCTTCCTGAATGTCGCTACAGTTTTCTAGCGTTGCGTCTTCTCCGTATACTACAGCATCATCCGCGAAAAGCCTCGTAGAACTTCCCAGTTATCGTCGGGGTTATTTATTTATATTGTAAGCAGTAATGGTCCTACAACACTCCCTTATGGTTCACCCTAATTACTTTTACGTCTGAAGATTACTCTCCGTTGAGAGTAGCATGCATGCTGAGTTCTTTTTGCTATAAATTCTTCAGTTCATCACACAACTCGTCTGTTATTCCGTACGCTCGTATTTTGTTCATTAGGAACTGCATCAAACGTCTTCCCGAAGTCAAGGAACACAGTATCAACTAGGCACTAGGCACTACTGCTTTCTGGGACTTGTGAACGAACAGAGCGAGCTGGGTTTCACACGGTCGTTGTTTTCGGAACCCATTTTGATTCCTGCAAACGAGATTTTCGGTCTTCAAAAATGTCGTAATACCCGAGCACAAAACATCTTCCAAAGTTCTACAACAGACCGACGTCGGAGATACAGGCTTACAGTTTTCTGCGTCTTTTCGGTGACATTTCTCGAAGACGGAAGTGACCGTAGCTTTTCTCCAAACTCTAGTGATCTACAGTACAATTGCTACTAGCAGAGGAGCAAGTTCTTTCACATACTGTGTGTAGAATCATATTGGTATCAGGTCAGGTTCATGGCCTTTTCTCTATTGAGTGATTTCCGTTGCTTTTCTGTATCGTGTTCTCTTACTTCGATATCTGGCATTCTGACTTTCGTGCGACGGTTTAAACGAGGAAATGCTGTGTTATATTTCTCAGCGTATCAGTTTTGGAAATAGACGTTCAGTATTTCTGCCTTCTCTGTCATCCTCTATTTCGATACTATTGCAGTCTCACAGACTGTACAGCGGCTTCGATTCGTTCACTGGTTTAACGTGAGACCAAAACTTCTTAGGACTTTCTGTCAAGCTGGTAGATAAAATTTTATTTTCTAGTTCGTTGAACCGTTCACGTATGGATCTGCTTACGCTAATTTTGTGTTTGCTCAGTTTTTGTTGGTTTTTAAGGTTTTTACTACTTTTAAATTTTCACTGAAGCGCTCTTTGCTGTCGTAGCAGCTTTTTAACACGACTGTCGAACCACGGTGGGTCTTTCCCATCCATCACAACTTTTCTCGGTACATACTTGTCTAAAGCGTATTGTATTATACTTTTGAACTTCGTCCGTTGAAGCTAAACATTGTCTGTTATGGAGATTAAATCTTATGTTCACCGTTCAGATAATCTGAAATCTGCTTTTTGTCGCTCTTGCGAAGCACAAATATCTTACTGCTTTTATTCATAATCCTATTCTCAGCCGTATTTAGTGTTGCTGCAACGGCATTATTATCGCTGATTTCCTGTTCTACGCTGAGTCGAAAAGTTTGGGCCAGTTGGTGACTAGGAGACCAAATATATTTTTCGGAGCAGGGTCTCTCATTAGCTGCTGAAGGTAATTTTCGGATAAGGCATTTAGAACAATTTCACAAGATTCCCTCTCCCTATTACCCACTTTAATCACTTGAGCGTCCCGGTCTATAGCTGGTTAGTTAAAACTTCCACCTAATACTATAACATGACCTTACACGAAATATTCTCCAAGTTCCCCTAAAATGCTCCACCACTACTGCTACTACGGCAGGTGGTCTGTAAAAACTTCAGGTGACTATGTTTAATCCACTCTTAACCCTTGGGTATACAACAGACTGTAGAATGCGTTGCCCGTTCACGTTTCAGCGGCCTATTTTAAGTAGTAAACTTATCTCAGAAACAATGTTGCAGTTGTTCAATTAAACATGAATTATCGGTTGGCCAAAACAATATTCAAAACGTACTTAGAATATTCACCGAAGTATTAATTTACCGTAATAAACACATAAAATTATTATAATTTGCATATTCATGTAACATAAAGTAAAATCTTACGCGAATACATCTTATATTGATGGCAGTCCTACAATGCTTTTTGAGCTCACCAATTTTAAATATAAACCAATCACCTCTTTCTCATTCAACACTGACGTGGCGTTTTAGCAAGTTGTAAAATGACGGTATTTAAATAGCTTTTAGTCGAATTTTAGTTCATCGTACTTTAGCAAGAATTTAAGCTCGATATTGAAACAAAACTGCCTCACTTGGCTTCTAAACAGGAACTGCGCTCTCATTTATGGACTGCTCTGTCTATTGCGCTTAAAAAAGGCGGAGCCAAGCACAAATTAGCAAGCATTTTAGAAACTTCCAAGTACAGCAAAGAAAATTTCTTAGTCTAAACTGAAATTAATTATGTGCGTTACGAAGAAAAATGTATGATAGTTGTTTCCAGTTGTAAATGTATCGTCACAGCGTCGAAAATGTGCCGAGAATGTATACATAATTAACTATTGCTAGAATTATCAAATGCACCGTGACATATATTATGTGACGGAATATACAGGGTTATTACAAATGATTGAAGCGACTTCACAGCTCTACAATAAATTTATTATTTGAGATATTTTCTAAATGCTTTGCACACACATAAAAAAACTCAAAAAGTTTTTTTAGGCATTCACAAATGTGCCCCTTTAGTGATTCGGCAGACATCAAGCCGATAATCAAGTTCCTCCCACACTCGGCGCAGCATGTCCCCATCAATGAGTTCGAAAGCATCGTTGATGCGAGCTCGCAGTTCTGGCACGTTTCTTGGTAGAGGAGGTTTAAACACTGAATCTTTCACATAACCCCACAGAAAGAATCGCATGGGGTTAAGTCGGGAGAGCGTGGAGGCCATGGCATGAATTGCTGATCATGATCTCCACCACGACCGATCCATCGGTTTTCCAATCTCCTGTTTAAGAAGTGCCGAACATCATGATGGAAGGACGGTGGAGCACCATCCTGTTGAAAGATGAAGCCGGCGCTGTCGGTCTCCAGTTGTGGCATGAGCCAATTTTCCGCGGGCTACGCGTGAAACTTGCCCGTACGCGTTCAACCGTTTCTTCGCTCACTGCAGGCTGACCCGTTGCTTTCCCCTTACAGAGGCATCCAGAAGCTTTAAACTGCGCATACCATCGCCGAATGGAGTTAGCAGTTGGTGGATCTTTGTTGAACTTCGTCCTGAAGTGTCGTTGCACTGTTATGACTGACTGATGTGAGTGCATTTCAAGCACGACATACGCTTTCTCGGCTCCTGTCGCCATTTTGTCTCACTGCGCTCTCGAGCGCTCTGACGGCAGAAACCTGAAGTACGGCTTCAGCCGAACAAAACTTTATGAGTTTTTCTACGTATCTGTAGTGTGTCGTGACCATATGTCAATGAATGGAGCTACAGTGAATTTATGAAATCGCTTCAATCATTTGTAATAGCCCTGTATATGAACAAAATCAAGTATCCAGCAGGTCTTAATTTGTGTAATGTAAACTCAAGAACAGCAGACTGATTTAATGATATGACGGTCACAACCTACATCTAGTTTAGAAGATGTAGTTTTCCGATATAGTTAGTCAAATTTCGAACAATCTGAACCGCATTTATACCCTTATTTACTTGAATTACACCTTTTAATCCCAAATCACGTCACAGAATTTGCTGAAATTCGGAAAAATTATGCCTTGAGATACATACACTTGAGTAGCAGAAACATCATGAGCTAGCCCACATTTCATAACTCTGGGTCAAATTGATGATGGATGAATAGAGAATTTTACATTAGCACAGAGAAGAATATCAAACATCGTCGTGTAAGAATATGTAACGCGCTAGGACAGACTACAGTTACTGAGTTCATTTATAATTAACGCCGAGAATAATTGTGTACAAGTGTATTTTGGTGATTATGTAATTATCTTATTCAGCGAGATAGACGAATTACATAAAAATGCGAGGTTGTCACAGAGTATGTGGAGAACACTTACTATAAGAAGGGACATGTTAATGGAGGGCTAAAAACTGTACGAGAGGACAAAAATTAGAATGTGCTCAACAAATAATTGCAGTCTTTGGGTGTAAGTGCTACTCTGAGATAAGAGCTCGGCGCGGGAGAGGAAATCTGGCACGTCTCGTGACGCCATGCAGTGACAGATGACACTCCCCCCCCCCCCCCCCCCCACCAACCACCTAAAAAGGCCAGTAAGATGTACATTGCGAAATATTAGATATGCAAATTGTCTTAGTATACAAACCGGTCAATCTAGCAACTGTGCATTTCAGATACGTCATACTTCAACTGAAAAAAGTCCATTACTTTATGTAAAATCATTTTTGAAGACAAAAAGAAAATACGATTTATACAGTGATCTTGTGAGCAAGATATTCAGATGTACATTTACTCATACAATGTCAGGAGGAAGAATGCTTATCATAAAAAGAAAAGAAAGTCGCGAAACAAAACCATGTGTAATCGTGAGTACTTGCTATTCATTTGTGCACATTACTCACCGAGACAAATGAAAATTTAGCCACACATTTATTTTAGTAGGCAGTTGCTACAAATCAAATTAACAATAACTCAGAAATAAATTCGATTTACGTTAATTTATGTAGAAAAAAATGGAATTCAGATTTTCAGATGAGAATACGTGTGAAATGTCGCTTCTCCATAGTTCTGTGTTCTGGAATTCTGCACTGCATCATCAGCGTGACAGTCCTGTGATATTCATACACACGCGAGGATTCATCAAGTTCTGTGGCATACATATGATCAATAACGAAATGGGTTAAAAATCGAGATATAGTTTCTGCGGTAGATTGATCTTTAAATTCTGATTGCTTTAACGTTCTGTTGCTTGGTTCAGTTCAGTGCATGAGTGGATTGCATATTCTATTGAAAAACCGAATCCACGAAATGAATTTGGCTGGTTTAGGTAAGATCATATTGCCTTTTTTGATAATAACGTATTTTATACTAGTCTTGCCGCATACGTCAATACCAATAATCTCTCCCACTGTCCGTCGACAGTGATAACTCGCGTTTTATCTTCAATAACAGTTAAATATATGTACGCCTCATATGTTTGAACGATACGGTAGCTACTTATTATTTTCCACTGAAACATGTAGGATTAAAACTGTAGCTTTCCTGTTCCTTGCACACAGTACTCCAGATTAACTTATAATTAGTTGCTAACTTACTCAGTCGTGAACTCTTCTATAAAAGGTTCAATAGGAAACACATCCTGAGTACAAAGTATAATTTGTTTTACGAACCCATATCCTCAAAATTGGAAAGTGAATCGAAAACTGGTTTCGAATGGTCTGACGGAGAAGGTGTGGACATCTTCAAAAGTTCGAGTTTTTACTTAGATTTGACGCATCTTGAACACTGAGAGGATTTAATGCCCGGATCGGTTTTCTGTCTCAAATGTCTTTCAGATATACTGTAACTACTGGTATTCTCATTTATATCACTCTTATAAACAATATTGTATATGTGCTCTCATGACCAAAAGTATGCGAATGTCCTCGATTGCATTCCGCCTAGTTTGCTTGCAGCCCGCATCACATAACTTCCTTGCTGGTCCTCTACGCTGTTTTACGTACAGTCTTGTGACCACACAGAATGGTTACAACAGACCCCTAGAGAACAATTTTCTGTATGGTAATCAGTACAGATACAAATTAAAACCACGATATTTCAAATGTCTAGAAACAGGTTACCAGAGATGAGATATTACCTAACGCTTGTAAACTCAAATTTATTACAATATGTGGTTTTTCAAAATATAACCACTCTCATTAGCATCTGAGACAACTAGAATTGCTAACTTTGTCACATAAATGTTTCAGTAATTCTTACCAAAAACTATTTCTTTTCTTTAATAAGAGCTTTTGTAAGAATACCTGGACTTGTACTGTTCTACGATAATTAGAAGTATCCTTTCCATTCTAAAAGGTTTTCCAACCACCTAAAAGTCATCATTCGCTTGGTGGGTGATTTTACACAATCTCATTAAAGATATAACCAAAATGAAAACAGCAGTTAAGAGCCTGATGTGCTTTACGGAAATCTTAAAATGAACAGCATATCACTAGTAATTTCACTGTAATCATAATAGTTTATGAGTTCAAGTCACCTCTCGCCCTAGTTATCCAAGGCATTCAAAAGCAGCTATTTGTGCATATATTTGAACTTTAAATGACGTGCCCAATTGCTTTGTTCTGGATTTGGTCTCCAATCTAGCACCTATGGCCAATGCTACCCAACCAAAATTTTCGTGCCCCATTAACACTCGAACATACACCGACTGTCATTGCTGAGTAGGCATAAACAGACGTGAAATATCTGTTTTTTGGCCAGTATTAGTTTGAAATATCGTGGTTTTAATTTGTATCTGTACTGATTACCATACAGAGAAGTGTTCTCTAGGGGTCTGTTGTAACCATTCTGTGTGGTCACAAGACTGTACGTAAAACAGAGTAGAGGACCTCAAAGGAAGTTACTTGAAATTACATGTCGAAAAATTTTATACTAGTCCGAGACTCCTTTCCAGCAACTATTGTCTCTGTAAACTAACCACGAAAGATGTTAACTATGGTTTCATTACAAGTAACAAAGTGTGCACCCCTTAAAACCTGTTGGACATGGATTCGGAAATACCACTATCAGACTGTAAACTAAGCAGAGCCAAATGTTACATACAGAATTTTTGATGGCGGTAGGTTCCTGTGGGACCACACTGCTGAGGTCATTGGTCCGTAGGGTTACACACTACTTAATCTAACATAAACTAACTTACGCTAAGGACAACACACACACCCATGACCGAGGGAGGACTCGAACCTCCGACGGGGGAGCCGAGCGAACCGTGGTAAGGCGCCTTAAACAGCGCGGCTACCCGGCGCGGCGCTGTTGAAGATAAGAGTCAGCTGGAGGCAGTCTCTGTTCCACGACTAACGTGGACCTCCCCTGTTTTAGCGTTGCTGGTGATTGCAGTAATGCCTGTCTTAATTAGGTGGTATGTATACAAATTTGTTCGGCTAGTGTTTTTGAAACGACACCGTTCCTGACCTCTAAGTAACAACAGGTCTGAGGCACCGGCCAAGTGTCAATCCTCCTCCACGTCTGTCATTGCTCTAGTGTGAAGCACCTCCTCCTCTTCAGAGGTCCTGTGCAGCGTCTTTGGCAATTTCAGCTTACTGAATCCTCGGTCTTGTGCCAGGCGCCCTAGTTAGTGATGCGTCTTGCGATACCCTACTCGTCACGTCATTTTGTTGAGTCGGTCACAAGAGCCGTCCGCTACGCCAGGTCGAACCGTGGCGCAACTAACACAAACACAAACACACACACACACACACACACACACACACACGCACACGCACACAACATATACAGAGACAGACAGGAAAAAAGTAAAGTAACATTAGGTTTGCATCAAGAATTTCATTAGGTTGACAACACTTAAATAAAAAAAATAAAAAAAGAGACACCAGCTCAGCACTGATATAGTGGAAATCACTGACAATTATCGCAACAAAAATCTGCAGTTAGTGCCAGATTAGTGATGGTGTTCCACAACAACAAAACCAAAATATCGTGACATGAAAATGTGTGTATATTTTGTAAGTGAAGTGATGGTGTGGTCTCTAACCAATGACGACATGGGAGAAAACGCAAATTTCGGGTGGGAAAAAAATAACCGTAAGTAGTAACTTATTTATGTAAAAATTATGACGCGAAGTATTTTCTGAGATTCGTATATAAAAACAAAACTGTATTACTCGAGATTAAATCCACTGAAGATATCTTACTATAATAGACGAAATTTGCCTGGAAAGTAAGTACGATGTAGACTGCAGCAAGAAACAAGGGTTTGAACTATAAAACAAATATAATGGTATTAATTCACATCTGAATTGGTTACCATGCAGGGCAATGTTCTCTTGCGATCTCATATAATAACCACATTTTACAGTCACACGACTGTGCCTAAAAGAGAGTGGAATACCTGCAACATAGTTACGTTATGTGGGCTGTGACGATACCACGCAGTCTGAGCATGATGGTATTCTAATGTTCAGAAGTGTCTGAAAGAAGTAAATTTCTTTCCGTGTGATTGGTATTCCACTCACATAAGGTAACTTTCTTGCACGGCCTCTAATATCTTCTAGGTACAATCGTTTGACTATACAAAATGGTTACTACAAGAGACCACTAGAGCATACTGGTCCGTATGGCTATCAGTCCAGATCCAAATTAATACCATAAGGCATATATCAGGAAACACATTAGTGGAGTTGACAGTGTTAAACTCGTACAAACTTAAATTTATTGCAATAAATGACATTTCAAAAAGCATGTTTCAACTTGATTACATGACGAAAATGTTTGTACTGGACCAGGACTCAGCAACTACTGCCAATGCCATTTTGAGCTTTACCATGTGCAAACCAAACTAGAGGTCAAAAGTAATTATGATTTTTAACGTTGCTCCGTGTGTTATCAACAATAACCATTGGTGCCCGTTACACAGAGTTTTCGCCCTATCATTTCTGGTTCAAACATGCTGCTCCTAGATAGTAGCCAAATGAAACCATTAGTTAAAGTTTCTTCATGTGCAGCCAACAACGATTATATGTGTGGGTTCGACTCGTAACCAGCACGTAACTTTTCATTATATTATTTCCAGTTCAAACATAGACACATCTCACTACTGGTGAAATAAACAGATATTCAATGTCTATTCGTGGTTTGCAAAGATCAACGACAGGTCTCGGGTCTTGTCTCGGTAAAGCAAAACTCTTTCGTATCGTCATTTCGCTACTGGTGAAAAATGTCGACTAACATTTGGTTGTGCTTATTAAACAATCGAGAAGGTGCTGGGCTCGAATCACTGCCCAACACAAAACAGTAATGTACATCATCTCCAGTTTAAATATACGCACACTTTGTCACTTGTGGATGAAAGCAGTTTTAAGAACTTTCGTGAGTAGTTAACACGGACAATAGTTTCTGAATAGAGTCCCGGGTCCCGGTCCAGAACAAAAACTTGTGTAATGTAATTTCAAGTTGAAACTTGCGTTTTTAAATGAATTTTATTGTAATTAATTTGAGTTTACAAGCATTAAAGACTGCGTCACCCCTAATAACGTATTTACTGTTTACTGCACTCGTATCGTGGTAATAATTTACTTCTGGACTGATTCCCATATAGAGCAATGTTCTCTGGTGATGACTTGTAATAACCATTTAGTATGTATGTCGCGTAATACAAATCACTCGGAAAGCAATTCAGGTCGTTTGGATACTTTCTTGTATGAGAGTACGTTCACATAGGTTCAGGTTATACAGGATGTTTCACGGTTCCTATTCTAGGGGTTATAGACGGGATTTAGTAGAAAAAGTTTAGGTAAGATGCCCACGTCCAGAAGTGTACGGTTTGGATATAAGATAAGTTTGAAGATGAATGACTTTCGTATCTCCCACTTCACGTTACACAAGTATGGTAGAGCCGCACACCGCATTACCGATAATGTTTTCCGGATCACCTCAGTCCACCACCTACCACTTTCGCTCAGCTACAACAACGGCTTCGAGGAAGTGGTACGCTCATAACCAGAAGAGTTAAGGGACCACTAGCTAACACTGCTCTGTACTGTAATAACAAATCCAGATATAAGATAATAGCACGATGCTACAAATATCAGAGAACACATTATTAAAGGTGAGACAACTCTTATCGCTTATGAACTCAAACTGATTGCAATAAGTGACAGTTCTAAAATGTTAACACTCTATTTAGTATCCGAGATGACTAATGCTCGTAACTCTACCACATAAATCACTCCCTAATCCTTAATCAAAACGAAATTTTTTCGAATAAGACATTTTCCAAGAACACCTGAACTCCAAAAAATTCGATGATATTTCGAAGTATTCTTCCCCTCTAAAAGGTTTTCCAACCACCTATTAACCGTCGTTTGCTTGGCGAGTGGTTTTGTATCAGCTAGTTACGGACAGACCGCAATTTACAGCGTGTATCGCTCAATGGAACTCTCACCATCGACACCTTCTTACTGTCCGTCCCCGGTAGGTGAGTCGTCAGCGCGACAGCACATCAATCCTAAGGGCACGGGTTCGATTCCCGGCTGGGTGAGAGATTTTTCTCCACTCAGTGACTGCGTGTTGAGTTGTCCTAATCATCATCATTTCATTCGCATCGAAGCGCAAGTCGCCGAAGTGGCGTCAAATCGAAAGATTTGCACCCGGCGAACGGTCTACCAGACGGGAGGCCCTAGTCACACGACATTTACATTTTAATTTACCGTATCACTAGTAACATCACTGAATCCATCATGGCACGTGTATCTATGTGCAGATCGAAAGACACTTATCGCACTAGTTATCTAACGCAAAGTGACATTAAAACGAGAATTTTTCATGAGCTGCTAGTTGTGCGTATGTTTGAACTTTAAATAACATTCGAACTGTTTTGATCTGGATATGGCTTCAAACACAGCATAAATAGGCAATGCAAACTAAGCAAAGATCTCTGATCGAGACTCGACCACAGCACTGATCATCATTGCTGAATAGGCATTAAAAGACGCTGTGAGTGTATTTATCAACCGTCATTTTTTATTTGTAGTAGTGTTCCTGAGTTGACATATCGAACGTTGCATATTTTAAGGTTTTGCGTAGTGTTGTTCATGGGTCAGAAACCGGAGCGTTAAAGAGAAAAAAAAAGGATACAATTTGTAACATTTCGTTGTCTTTGTATTTAATAGAGGGTTCAAGGGAGCTGAGGTAGCTCGAACACTTGTGCCGTGTACGAGATGAGTGCTATCACATCAGCAAATAGTTTTCTCGGGTCATGTAGGTTGGTTTCCATATGAATTATTTACCACATTGAGGAAGTCCAACGGCTGTAGTTCTGTCACGTAAGAGGTCAAACGCTGGTCTTTCATGAGATTGGATTCCAGAACCAACGCAGAGTTGGACTTGCAGCAAGACGACGTTCGCAGCAAGACAACATTACCACAAAGCCAGCAATCAACTGCAACAATCAGTGCTCTCTCATTGTCCTAGTCATAACTAAGACAGATAATTCGTAATGAGAAAAGAAACAAATTAGTTGTATTTTCTGCGTGTAATGACCTTTCTGGACTAAAAACGTAAATTTTATAGTAAAATGAAACACCATAATTGAAAACAATTCAGAATATTTCATTAAAGTACCAATAAATATCAAGTGAATTAAGCAAGGTAATTCTATGTCACTCCAGGAAGTAACTTGACTATAACAAGGTGGCCAGGCTTATTCTGCGATGTTGGCAAGGCCCAATCCTTCTCGCAGCATGAAGGAATACGTTTCCACAGCTGATGTGTTCCCTAGTGGACTACCAATCCAGGGGTATAGCTTGTTACTTTAAGTATATGTAAAAATAATAACGTAGTGCTCATTCTGTGGAAGAGCCCAGTTACAGCAAGTCTTGAAATAAACAACAATTAAAAAAAGTAGTCTGGAATGGTATTTACACACAGTGTCGCACAACAGCATGTGGTGACTGAATGCGTCGGTATAGACGGGTAAGATGATGCTGGCGTGTGTGGAGACTATCCAGACGTCGTAGAATTATTACATTAAAGTACCATGATTCGTTAACAACCAGATTATATTTCAAATTTGCTCAATAGAGTGTGAATAGCCTCCGCGGTCTTGCATCCTACGCTCATCACAGTCCCATCATAAGATGGTGAATACTGAGCAGGTACCACCACTCTTTCTTTTGGTAGAAATAATAACTGTCTACTTATTGTTAAAAATCTGTTTACGCATTTCGGGATAGCACATCATCGCTACCTCATATAAAATGTTTTAATACATAGTTTTTGAGCTGATAATGGCAGTAGCCAAACCTTCTTAATCAATTAAGAAATATGTTAAGTGGTCTAGACGATATGATTCACAAAACATAGTGTTGTGTCACGCGATTTCAATCTTAATTTATCAACAATGTTAAGATTGAAATCCTGTGACGCGATACTACGTACATTCTAAGACAAAAAAGACGCACCACGAAGTAATGATCCGAATGGGACGGAAATCGGTAGATGTGGTGTACACATACAGGCAAACAAATGAAAAGAATTTCAGAAAAATTGGATGATTTATTCGAGAGAAAGGGCTTCACAAACTAAGCAAATCAGTAACGTGTTGGTCTACCTCTGGCCATTATGCAAGCATTTATTCGTCTTGCCATTGATCGGCAGAGTTGTTGGATGTCCTCTTGAGGGATTTGTGCCAAATTCTGTCCAACTGGTGAGTTAGATCGTCAAAATCCCGAGCTGGTTTGAGGGCCCTGCCCATAATGTCCGAAATGGTTTCAATTGGGGAGAAATCCGGGGACTCTGTTGGCCAAGACAGGGTTTGGAAAGCTCGAAGATAACAAGTAGAAACTCTCGCCGAGTGCGTGCGGGTATTTTCTTGCTGAAATATAAGCTCAGGATGGCTTGCCTTGGAGGGCAACCAAACGGGACGTAGACTATCGTCGACGTACAGCTGTGCCGCAAGGTTGCAGCGGATGATCACCGAAGGGGTCCTGCTGCGAAAAGAAATGCCACCACAGCCCATCACCACTGGTTGTCGGGCTGTGTAGCGGGCGATACTAAGGTCGGTATCCCACCGCTGACAGGGGCGTCTCCTGACACGAGTCCGCTCGTCGGGGTCTATTCGAAGCGGAACTCATCAATGAATTCAATTATATTACAGTCAATGAGATTCCAACAGAAGAGGCGTCTGGAGATGCCCCGGACAGCGGTGAGATACGCCTCTAAAATGAGGGGTGTCTCCCTGTTACGAAGAAAATCGTCTACAGAAAGGTACAAGTAAAGAGCGTATTGCTGTGATTAACTAGAATGTGATGAGGCTGTGTTGTGTGTGGGATAGAAAATGTGTTGATACTGTCCACACACCGTTGACTAATGCTTCCAATCGTAGAAAATTAGTTTGAATTATAACTTAGCTGACAATGATCGCTATTAAACAGACGTTGTAATTTGGCTTAATGAATCAGCAGCATCTGGGTTGTCTACACACACTCCAGTACCGTCTGTCCATCTGCACCGACGTATTCGTTTTCCCAGATGTTGTTGTGGGTCAATGCGTGTAAACGACACTCCAGTCTGCTTTTTAAAATTTCCTTCTATTTAAGGATTTACTGTCATTGAGCCATTCATCAGAATGAACACTAAGTTATTTCCTTATTTACACTTAATGCAGCAGTCTATTCTAACAATTACTCCTCGATAATTCTCATGCGAATATACTAAAAACGTGGAGTTTAACAAAATTAAAATAACGACAGCTATGAGAAGGAGGGCCGTCCAGTTAACTTCCCCTCCTCTTTGTTTATGATGTGACGGACGGCTTACACACCTTGCCCTATATCTGTCGTATTTCAAACTTATGTCAGTTTGGCGGCAGTTTCCATTTCGTCTTCGATGCGAAAGCTTTTCTCCTGGAATGCTAGCCCGCTCAAGAAACACATCAGTTGTGGAAACGTATTCCTTCCTGCGGCAAGGATCACTGGGAGTTAACAACATAGTAGAATAGGACTGGCCACCTTATAATTTTCGAGTAACTTCCTGGAATGATACAGAATTATACTGCTACATTCACTTGATATTTATTGGTATTTCAATTAAATATTCTGAATGATTTTCAATTATGGTGTGTCATTTTACTATCAAATTTATGTTATCAGTCCAGGAAGGTCATTATACGTACAAAATACAACTAATTTCCCTTTTTCTCATTACGAATTATCTGTCTTAGCTATCACTATGACAATGAGGGAGCAGTAATTGTTGCAGCCGATTGCTAGGTTTGTGGTTTGTCGACCTGCTGCAAACGTCGTCTTACTCCAAGCCAACTCTGTGTTGGTTCTAGGCTCCAATGTTGAGAGAAACCAGCGTTTGACCACTTACGTGACAGAACTACAGCTGTTAGAATTCCTGAATGTGGCGAATAATTCATGTCAAAACGATCCTATGTGACGTGAGAAAACTATTTGCTGATGTGATAGCACTCATCTCGTATTCGGCACATATGTTCCAGCTACCTCAACTCCCTTTACCCCTCTATTAAATCCAAAGAGGAAAAAAGTTACAAATTTTACCCTTTTTTCCGTTTAACCCTCCGGTTTCTAACCCATAAACAACGCTAATCAAAACCTTAAAATATGCAACGTTCAAGATGGCAACTCAGGATCACTAACAGGAATAAAAAATGACGATTGATATATACATTTACAGCAACCCGCATACTAACACGCCAAACATCGTCGCCCCGAACTTCTAGGCCAACCTACTTTTTTCGGATGATTTTTGCCCGCAATGGCAGATTGCGTGCTGTGTGAACACTGGTTACAACGTTGTTTTTACTGCATGGAGTGCACTCGGTTTATCGAAAATATTTCACGCTGAAAACCAAAGTACAATATGAAATAATTTTACGCTAGCCAACGTGAGTACAGGAACGTCCGCTGTAGATCATAGGTCGTGCAGAAATTGTTCTGATTAGGAAAGGCAGTCACGAGCTCTTTCAAGGAAATGTTGTTCCAGGCCTTTGCTACTATTCACGGGTTAGAAAACAAAGTGAATTATTTCTGAGCTCCGTGGCTTAAAAACTTACAGAGGGAGTGGGTTTCAATAACTCACCTTTCCTTTTGCACTGTGCGACAAACAGATTGTAAAGCAGAGCAGCTGGGATAGAAGGCTCTATCTAGATGAGTACTCAGCTTTGTCCAGGTGTGTATCTAGTCCTATCTTCTATTAGTCTATCTCTTCCTCCCCATCTCTCTGTCGATCTCCTCCTTCACCCCCTCTATATCCATTTTCCCCACCCCCTTTCTTTGTACAACTCCTCCAACCCCTACTCTCTGTCCATCTTCCCCTGCCACACACCGAGCGAGGTGGCGCAGTGGTTAGCACACTGGACTCGCATTCGGAAGGACGACGGCTCAATCCCGCGTCCGGCCATCCTGATTTAGGTTTTCCGTAATTTCCCTAAATCGCTCCAGGCAAATGCCGGGATGGTTCCTTTCAAAGGGCACGGCCGACTTCCTTCCCTAATCCGATGAGACCGATGACCTCGCTGTCTGGTCTCCTTCCCCCCAAAAACAACCAACCCCTGCCACACTCTCTGTCAGTCTCGTCTTCTTCCCGGTGTGTGTCAACCTGCGCGTCCTCCTCTGTCCATATGCTCCTTTTTCCTCTGTCTATTTCCTCCTCCCCCTCTAATTCCCCCTAACCTTCTCTCTGTCCATTTCGTTCTCTTCCCTTTCTGTCTCAATTTCCTCCCAACTCCTCCTATTTCCTTTATCTGTCGAGCTCCTCCTCTTCTCCTTCTCTGTCCACTTCCTCCCCCCCCCCCTCTCTGTCCATCTCCTCCTCTCCCCTGTCTGTGCCAATCTCCTCCTACTGCTCCTTCTCTTTTCACGTTTTCACGCTTCCCCAAAATAGGAGGTTGGTGGTTCTCACTCAGTCAGTATTTATTTCCACATTGTAAATAATATGTGTACCAAATTTGGTTGAAATCATTCCAGGGGTTCAGGATGACAGGACGAGCATTTTCCTTGTGGCTTTTCCCACGCACGCACATGTCAAATATATTTCACATATATTTCACGTATTTCACAAATATTTGTACACATATTTCACCTGTATCTCTAACGAATTTCGCCTTTTTCTCCATTTTCATACAGCTCAATGTTTATGACGTATCTCCTGAACTATGTGCTGTACAATGATACAATTTTGCATGTATATCCAGTTGTATATGTGGGTGTTGTCTGAGAAATGTGCTGCTAATAGATTTAGCAGTAAAGAAATAACACGTCATGCATCTCTGCAGTTTGTCACGCAACTCAGTGTTTATAACGTCAGATTTCCTGAACTATGTGTGGTGCAATGATAAACACTATTTGATCAAAAGTATCCGGACACCCCGAAAAACACACATTTTTCATATTAGGTGCACTGTGCTGCCACCTACTGCCACGTACTCCATATCAACGACCTCAGTAGTCATTAGACATCGTGAAAGAGTAGAATGGGGGGCTCCGCGGAACTCACGGACTTCGAACGTGGCCAGGTGATTGAGTGTCACTTGTGTCATACGTCTGTACGCGAGATTTCCACACTCCTAAACATCCCTATGTTCACGGTTTCCGAAGTGATAGTGAATTGGAAATGTAAAGGGACACCTACAGCACAAAAGTGTACAGGCCGACATCGTCTGTTGACTGACAGAGACCGCCGACAGTTGAAGAGGGTCGTAATGTGTAATAGCCAGACATCTATCCAGACCATCACAGAGGAGTTCCAAACTGCATCAGGATCCATTGCAAGTACTATGACAGTTAGACGGGAGGTGAGAAAACTTGGGTTTCATGGTCGAGCGGCTGCTCTGCTCCTAAGCCACACATCATGCCGGTAAATGCTAAACGACGCCTCGCTTGGTGTAAAGAGCGTAAATATAGGACGATTGAACACTGGAAAAATGTTGTGTGGAGTGACGAATCACGGTACACGATGTGGCAATCCGATGGCAGGGTGTGGGTATGGCGAATGCCTGGTGAACGTCATCTGCCAGCGTGTGTAGTGCCAGCAGTAAAATTCGGAGGCGGTGATGTTATGGTGTGGTTGTGTTTTTCATGAAGTGGTTTGCACCCTTTGTTGTTTTGCGTGGCGCTGTCACAGCACAGGCCTACATTGATGTTTTAAGCACCTTCTTGCTTCCCACTGTTGAAGAGCAATTCGGGGATGGCGATTGTATATTTCAGCACGATCGAGCACCTGTTCATAATGCATGGCCTGTGGCGGAGTGGTTACACGTCAATAACATTCCTGTAATGGACTGGCTAGTATAGAGTCCTGACCTGAATCCTACAGAACACCTTCGGAATGTTTTGCCAGGCCTCACCGACCGACATCGATACCTCTCCTTAGTGCAGCACTCTTTGAAGAATGGGCTGCCATTCCGCAAGAAACCTTCCAGCACCTAATTGAAAGTATGCCTGCCACAGTGGAAGCTGTCATCAAGGCTAAGGGTGGGCCAACACCATACTGAATTCCAGCATTACCGATGAAGGGCGCCATTCACTTGTATGTCATTTTCAGCCAGGTGTTCGGATACATTTGATCACATAGTGTAACTTTTCTGGTACACTCAGTGGTATACGTGAATACTGTCTGCAGAGTGTGTCGCGAATATAGTTAGTTGTAAACAAGTAATAAACTGAGATGTCAATACTTCATTCGACAGTTTAACTGCGTGAACAACGAAAATGTACTAAGAGATAAGCTTTTCTTTCCTTTCACCATTTTTCATTTTGTGGGGATCACCAGAGAGAAAAGATTTCGTAAAGGTTTGAAAATCTGTGTAAAGTTAGTGGCAAGTCTCTAAGTGATCTCATTCTCGAATACTGGATGACTGAAGTATGCGTGTTTGCGCCTCGTGGCCGACACAACTTTCTCAACCTTTCCCTTTAATAGGTAGGTGGTTCTTGCCCCCACAGCGATTCTTTCCAGACAATATGTGATATGTGTACCAAATTTGGTTCAAATCGATCCAGTGGTTTAGGAGGAGATGTGGAATATACATATATACGTACATCCATTTTTATAATACGTATGGATTACAAAATGAGATTTAATGTAAGCATTGTACAGTTAAGGCAGTTAGTTAATGGCGATTCGCTCGAACAAGTAAATGAATGCAGTGAACATATGTAATCAGCTCCAGAGAGTCATCATTCTCATCCAGAACGATGATGATGATGTCTGGTTTGTGGGGCGCTCAACTGCGCGGTTATCAGCGGCCGTACAATTTCCCAACCTTTGCTCAGCCCAATTTCGCCACTTTTTTGGATGATGATGAAATGAGGGGGACACCACAAATACCCAGGCATCTCGAGGCAGATGAAAATCCCTGACCCCGCCGGGAATCGAACCCGGGACCCCGTGGCATCCAGTACGAGGCTCTGCGTTACGCCAAAATGGTGATACGATCACATATAGAACACGGTGATCTGGTGGACTGATGCTAGGTGTGGATTCGAGTCTCGCTTCAGCTGAAGATAGTTACTTCCCACAAACAGATCCTGTTAACTTCTGGTTACACCACTGAAGAATGTACGATTGTACCGTAGTTCTATATTCACTATATTGATGGTGCCCCTTCGCTGCCGAGAAGAGGTTAGGTTGGACCACGACAGAGACGGAAGAGGCGGCATGTAGAAACTCTGTCACCATTAACCATTCTAATACCAGTACTGTCACAGTTACTAAACGAGACCCCATGTAAGGTCATAAGGTAGTTATTCCATTTTTGATTTGAGCATGAGGTAGTGAATGTATTGCTTCTCGACTGTGATTCGACCTCGGATCCTTCGTCTAGCGGTATTTGATCGTTTCATGGCGACACGGTTCCATAAATTGGTTTTTTGCTGTAAATTCCAAACACCCCAACGTCTTCACGTCAGGCGCTTGTTGTGGTTGGAATCCTGGTCTGGCATAGAAATTTTCTTTGTGTTTTTCAAGCTATAGCATGAACAGATCTATCTGCTCATGGGAAATAGCTCTGCTTTTTAGCATCTGTTCATCCTTTCTCAACAATAACGACATGTGAGGACTTCTGCTTCCAGTGTGACACGTAACTTTTCGTCTCATCATTTCAAGTTCACACATGCTACTCCCAGCTACTGATGAAACATAATTGGATAGTCAATGCGTTATTGGTGTTTAGTCAACGACGATATGTGTGGCGCCCGACTCCCAGTCAGCAGTGAATTCTTCATCATGTTATTTCTCATTCAGACATGAGCCCATCTCGCTACTGAGGAAAGAAACTTACGTTTAATGTCCACTCGTGGCTACAAAACTAGGAGTTTTGTCATCAGATTTCAAGTTCAGATTTGCAAACTGATACTATTTCAAAATTTAGATACATCACGGTTCTTTATGCCTAGTCAGTAATGACGATTTGCTCTGTGTTCCATTCTCGATCAGGCACGAAAATTTTGCTTAGTTTTCATTACCCATGAATGTTAGATTTGAATTCATCTCCAGAAGTAAACAGTTCACATTATCATCTAAAGTTCAAACATATGCACAATTTGCTACTCACGGACAATTTACATTTTTAATGTCACTTTTTGTTAGATAACTACGGTTATAGGTGTCTTCCGAACTGTACTTAGATCCACTTATCATGATGAATAGTGCGATATTGCTAGTAATTAAAGTCATATGCCACGAATGGGAGATCCCGAAGGACAGGTTTAGCCACCTAATTGTAAAACTTTTTCCTATTCTTCGCGCCCACAGGCACATCTCCTTCGCGAAGTATGAGAGCTATGTGGGTAAGTGTACCTGTGAAGCGTAAGTGACTGATGTGTGTGTAGTGTAGCGCCATGTTCGTATCAGAGATGATGAGAGACGGGAGAGGGTGCAACCCAGTGCCGGCACCTAGCCTGCTCCTCACATGTAGCACCAAGGCGGATGCCGAGTTTGACGTCCCCATCCGACGAACGGATCACGATCAACAGCGTGACATGCTCATGAGAGACACTGCGGAGAGCTTTGGAATTTAATCCAAGATATTGCCGCAAATATTGGTGACCAGAACCTTTGCGCCACCACCTGTCCTCCCCTTGCCAGCCAAATACTCGCAGTGAAAATTTCATCCACCGTTCGAACCGTTTACCTCCGAGTCGAGCGCCACCGCACGAGCGTGCGTTAGCGACCTCGGCTGCGGAGGCGGGTCATATTACTAATGATACGTTGTTGATCGTGAGGTTTCCATAAAGCGCTACACGCTGTTAATCGCGCCCTGTCTGTCTCGTTAGGGCATTAACCAGTTGATACAAAACCACTCGTCAAGCGAACGACGGTTAATAGGTACTTTGAAAACCTTTTAGAGAGCAAGACCACTTCAAAATATCATTGAACTTCTGGAGATAAAATCTTCTTGAAAAATACCTGATCCCAAATCTAATTACTTTTGAGTAAGGATTAAGGAATAATTTTCGTAGTAGAGTTACGGGCATTGGTAGTGTCAGATACTAATGAGAGTGTTAACATTTTAGAACTGTCACTTCTAGGGGACTGATGACCTCAGCAGTTGAGTCCCATAGTGCTCAGAGCCATTTGGACCATTTAGAACTGTCACTTATTGCAATAAATTTGAATTTACAAGCATTAAGAACTATCTCATCACTATTACGGCGTTCTCTGATATTTACAGTAACGTGTTATTAATTTACATCTTAAATTATTGCCATACAGAACACTGTTCTCTAGCGGTCACTTGTGGTAGCTATTTTCTATAGTGAAAGGACTATACCGAAAAGTGACTAGGGAACCCGCAAGAAAGCTATGTAATGAGGGTTGCGTGCCACTCAAGTGGAATGTAATTCAGGTCGTTCGGATATTTTCGAGCATGATGCTAGATATAGTATCCTTCAAATATCAATCTCCTGTGATATTTGCTGTTCCGCCGTATCGAGAAGCGCCGGCACGAAGGCGAAGAACGCAAGACCAGAGAAGGCGGTGAGACGACGTCAGCCAATAGCGCGCTGACCAGGATGTCACCACGATAGGAGCGACATCTGTCTATTCGCACAGTACTAGGACAATACTACGATGGAAGTGACGTGTGATCCATACCAAGTGCTTACATGGACCTTGTATACAGCAAAGGACTTTGTTTGCATGTCATCCATCGCTTGCGACACCAGTGTAAATTCAAAGTTAAGCATTATCAATCTGCTTTATTGATATAAAATTACTAATGTAATTTGCTTGAACTGTTGTATAGAATTCCGAGAACGCAGCATCCCTTAGGCAGGCTATAAGCGACGAGTGGTCAGGACCCCACATTTCCATTGCGGGATGACAGAGAGGACGAGGCAATTTCTTCAGCGCAAAACGTCTAATATGTATAAATAAATGTTATCGCTGTCCTAAATACAGATTTAAAAATTGTTGAATATAATAATATACTTAAGTTCGTTTTCTTTTTTTGCATTGAGGTAAAGACGAAGAAAAGAATAAAATGCATTTCCCCACTCGGAAGAATCAGTTACATCGACAACTAAATATAAAAAGTTAGCATCACAATAAATTTTCGAAACAAGTCGTACTTAGAACAAAAGTTTCTTCTGTCGAAGTAGCATATGGCCCCGTACCCGCGACGTGCTGGAAATAGCCATGACTGTGACAGTCATATGAATATATACAGCGTGATTCTTGTTAACGTTTAAAAAATCCCGAAGCGATGTAGATGACGCTGAGACAAGTATTAATATTAGACACATGGGGCCGCAAATGTCGGAAAATCCGCAAAAGTGGATGACAAATGTTGGACATGTGACGTCACCAAATGACGTACCTCACTTCACGTACAGAGATTTGACTTTTCGATCCTACCCTCGCCGGTAGCGGTCAGTGCTACACATCTCTCCGCTAGGTTTCTCTATTTTAGAAAACCTGTTGTAAACGTAGAAGACCGCTGTAAACAAGCAAAAGCTGCTCTTATTTTATGTTTCTTTCGTTTTGTCCCTTCTTTTTTTGTTAATAGAGCTTATTTAGTTAAGAACACGTGGGTCATTTACTGATAGCGATGCAATTCAGAAGCATATAGTTATTTATTTGTGACGCAATATAGTAGGTTTTTGCTGTACAGTATTTTGCAGGTAACCAGTGGAGGCCGTGAGACAGCTAAATAAAATAATAAATACTGCGTCAATGTAAACACATAATTGTCTAACGCAAAATGCTGCCTGTCAGACACAAGACTCGATCCATGAGATCGACACGCTAAAATAGCCGACGTGGTCCCGGAGCCACGCCGACGTGGATACTTGACTTGACTTGGGATGGGACAGACCGACAGGCTCCACGGCTGCACTTGCGGCGACGTACTTCATCTGATGACCTCCCATGTCCAACATTTGTCATCCCATTTTTGGGTATTTCCCGACATTTGCGGCCCCATGTGTCTTATATTAAATTACTTGTCTCAGCGTCACCTACGTCGATTAGAGGATTTTTAAACCGTAATAAGAATCACTCTGTATATACCAGAAAGCTGTCGACTTATGCAGGAAATCCAGTATTCTCGTAGCATACACCAATGAAAAACTAGAACAACAGTTAATACACAACACAGGACCACACACAGAATTTAAAAAAGCGCCAGCCGATGTGGCCGAGCGGTTCTAGGCGCTTCAGTCTGGAAGCGCGCGACCACTACGGTCGCAGGTTCGAATCCTGCCTCGGGCATGGATGTGTGTGATGTCCTTAGGTTACTTAGGTTTAAGTAGTTCTAAGTTCTATGGGACTGATGACCTCAGATGTTAAGTCCCATAGTGCTCAGAGCCATCTGAACCATTTCAAAAAAGCAACATCGTCGTATGCAAAGTTTGTTGTGTAAATGGTTCTGCACATTACATAGGACAGACTGAACGAATTTTTAAAAAACGTTTTGAAAGGCAGCTTTACGGGTTTTGGCTGAGTCACTTGAAAAAACCATCCATAGTGACACGCATGCAGGACATAACTCACAAAATGCATTCAACAGATAAAACACTTAGTATGTGTGATACCATATTAAAGACCAAAAACATTAGTTTTACTAGAAAAGCTTGAAATTTACTGGCACATATCCATGAACCAACAGATCTGCTGAGCGAGGGAACTGAATCCCACAACCACGACTTTATCAGTCACTTCCTGATGCAATTATGCTGAACACTAAAACATTTTGGATAAAGATCAAGATCGCTAATTAGACACCCACGTGCATTTAATATCTCTAATTAACAGGGATGTCCGAAAATGTAACAATAAAATATCTTACGAAATTTTGTCTTTAAATATAGCAGGTATTTTTATGATAACGTCTTTGAACATAAGCTTTTATCTTTGCATTGTTGACACGGATTTTTGACACTTTGTAATTTTCTTAAGTTAGTTTTGATTTATAACTATGTCACTTAGTAATCTGTCTTGGATTCAGGCTACCATAGAAGGCAAAGTAATTTGTGTAAAATAATTAACATTCGATTTGTATAGTAATATTTTTATATTTGTTTCTGCATAGTATCGTTTTTGTTAACAACAGACACGTTTAATTACAGAGGACGACTCACGCAGAAGCTGTACAAGCCAATTAACCTAAAGGTTGATTTCATGTGTCAGAAATGTCGTCGTGTATAATTTAAAATAAAGTTACACTGTAAGGAAATACTGCAACAAGTCACATACCGAAGTTTCTGTGATGCATAGTTTACGAAAATGTTTTATATTTGCATCCTAAAATGTAACAAAATTTTTATAATTACATAGTTTTACACTTATATACGCTCTATACATTGAACTTACTTCTTAAAAAGTCCTCCTTTATATATTATAAGACACAGGATTATAATTCAAACTGAACTAAATACAAAATGGTGGATACATTTGTTGACATAGGCTGCTGATTTGATGTGCCAAAGAACGTGATATGTATATAGATATGGCACACTTCTGGTGTTACTTCAGAGATACTTCTGCATAGTATATATTATTTTATACAGTCAGACATTTAATAATTTAAGTCTTTAAAAGGAGTACAGATAAATTTGTTAGAGGAATTAGAAACATGCAACCACATTCACAATAAACCTGACTGCATACTGAATGATAAACTAGAACCAAAATACAATGTGGCTCCGGAACTTCATACAATTCCTATAACCTGAAATGATAGAAATAATAATTAATTGACAGAGAGTCAATTATTCAGTGGCCATTACCAGCATCTTTAAAACCCAAATACTTTAATGTCTAACTGTATAAAATTATCTGTTCTATGAAGAAATATCTTTGAAGTACTTCCAGAAATGCGCCATATCTTTACAAATATCACGTTCTTTGGCACATACAATCAGCACCCAACGTAAACAAAAATGTATCCGTTAGCTTGCATTTAGTTGAGTTCACTGATCAGTATGAATTATAGAAGAGAATCAAATCTTTGTCTTACAATTTGCAAAGGAGGGCTTTTCAAGAATTAAGTACAATGTATAGAGCATATATGAGTGTAAAACTATGTAATCACAAAAACTTTGTTACATTTTAGGATGCAAATGTAAAACCTTTTGTAAACTTTGCGTCACAAAAACTTTGTTATGTTTTAGGACATAAATGTAAAACCTGCAAAGACGGCAAGTTATCATTTAAAGATAGGCTAGGGCCCGAAACTAGTAATGGTACAATGAAATCACAACAAAAACTTGTGGCTGGTTGCAGTATTTCCTATAGTATAATTTATGAAAACAATTGCGGTGTTCTCTGACCAAAATGCATAAAACAGTAGAATAAAGTGGTTTTGATACTGACGGCGGAATTTATGTACACATTTATTTGTATGACGTAACTGATTAGTCTTTGTTAGTATAACCCGACAGAATCCACAATGCAAACAGTATCCTTGTTCTTAGGACTGAACGTCTCATTGTCTGTTTAAGAAGTTGGGCATTCTGACTACCACTTCATAGTATATTTATGTCCTTAAGAAGTTATTTTATATAATCCACACCAATTGAAAAGGAACAATGATATACATCATTACAATGCTAGAAAGAAAAATGACATTTATTACTCCACATTAAGGTCGTCTTCAGCACACGAAGGCGTGCATAATGCTGCACTAAAATTTTTGATGACTTATCAAGTGGTATAAAATGTCTGATACACAGAGTAAAATTTAAAACAAACTGAAAAACTTTCTCCTTTACAACTCCTTCTATTCCGTAGAATAATTTCTATTGTTGTAATATGTAAAAGGCGGTAGGTAGGAATTATTAACTGATATCTGCATTAACAAAAGCAACAAAAAACCTTCAAGTTATAAATTTTCAGCATGTAGCCATTTTAAAAATTTTAGTTGCGATGTGAATGTAAAATGACTCGTTCCACGTCATTACGACTAATCGTGCAAATGATCTGTGGAAAACTAATCTAACTAACTAATTAAAAACCAAGCAATCGTTGAAGGAATCATCTCGGCCTGCGCGAAACAATAAGAACAGTAACACTATTCAAAATATCTGAGCATATCCTAATTTGTGAATATTTATAACGAAGTTGTGGAATTGTTCAGGAAATTCAATATTCGTGTTGCACAAGCAAGGAGGATGTTACATGGATTATAGCGATACTTCCGGTAGATAGGTTATCTAGGGAACTAACCGTTATGTCGTCTTCCGTGTTGCAAATTCATACGGACATATGATGTAGCCAAACACTAGAGTAGAATATACGGAAGACGGCGTAACTGTCGTGTGCAGGTATGTGGTGAAGCTGGCGTGACTGGGCGTCTAGAAAAAGGGACGTTCGTACGAGCTTTTTGAAATAAAAGGGAAGTGGCGCGCTGGTATAATGACATCCTGGACGAGGCGGTCGCATTTCACGCGAGCTCTGCCCATGTAACGACGAACGGGGGCCCTCAATCTATGACAAATGTCATTTGAAACGCAAATTACCAGCCGCTGAAGCACAACGCCCGTGAAAACCCGATATTCACGATGCCACTCTTTTTCCCTTCCAGAGAATTAGTAAGTTATCGTTTGCCGCGACTTTTCAGAAATGAAGAAATATTAATAACGGCTAAAGTAAAAGGATTAGATTTTGCGTACAAACTACGTAAGCGAAACATCTTGCCGACAGGCTTTATTGTCACGGCACTCGCAGCGTAGCATCTGTAGCTTTTACAGGTGCCTTCTGTTCCGGTGCCCGTCTCAGCTTCACACCACCACTTCCACATGTCATCTCACACATGACACCATACCGGTGTACTTATTGCTCTGTCCGTGGCGATAATGCTGAAAAGGCGTACCGGGATTGCTCCGGTCGGTAAACAGCACTTGCTTCCTATATTCCTAAATATGCAGGGTTTCCCAAATCATTAGGATCGAAATAAAGCACACGGTAGACCAACCTAAAGTGAGTATTTTGAGATAGAGAAACAAAGATCGGAAATGAATATTTCAGGTGATAAAGAGGTAAAGTAAAGTCGTATGGCATGATCTGCTGGGATACCCCTAGCGCACGTTCAATCGCCTGAATTGGAAAGAGGTTTGCCGGCCTGTGTGGCCGTGCGGTTCTAGGCGCTTCAGTCTGGAACCGCGTGACCGCTACGGTCGCAGGTTCGAATCCTGCCTCGGGCATGGATATGTGTGATGTCCTTAGGTTAGTTAGGTTTAAGTAGTTCTAAGTTCTAGGGGACTGATGACCACAGATGTTAAGTCCCATAGTGCTCAGAGCCATTTGAACCATTTTGAAAGAGGTTTTATATCCTTCGCATCCATAGGCATCTTTCCTACACGAAGTATGGGCGTTTTGTATTGTTTAAGTGTAACTGTTACGTGTAGGTGACTGTAATATGTTTCTGTTGTGTGATGTCATGTACAGAGCGTGAAAAAAATATAGAAATGCTGTATCAAAAATGCAACACATTAACGTGCCTAATACGGTGTAGGAAAATCGTTGGATTCAAAACTAGATTCCATTCGTCTCGAAACGGATAAATACAGGTACTTCACGGTTTCCATGGGAATCCTATGTCATTCTTCCTACAAAGTAGTGGTAGTTTCAGGCAACGATGATGACGGTGGAAAGCGATTATGTATCCTTCTCTCCAAAGCAGACCATAAAGGCTCAATGATACTGAGATCTAGTGACTTTCGTGGCCAGGCATGATGCGTCAGTTCATCCTCGTGCTCACAAAACTAGTCCTGAATAATGCGATGTATGTGAACAAAGCCCCTGTCATCTTGGGAGATAGCATCACCGCTGAGGAACAAACATTGTACCATGGGATGGACCTAATCAGCCAAAATAGTCACGTAATCGTTGGCAGTAATACCACCTGGAAGAGCAATCACGGGGCCCATGGGATACCACAACACGGCTGTACAAATCATCACCGAACCCTCATCACGTTTCACTCTTGGGACGGAAACAATGTGAAACAACACTCATCCGATCAAAGGACTTTCTTCCACTGCTCCACAGCGCAGAGTTTACGGATTCGGCAACACGCTTTCCTGTTAAGAATATTCGCACCACTGACGAATGGTCTTAGAATTCCGGCTCGCTTGCTTATGAAGCTTCCTTCGAGTTGTTTGGTGCTGACAGGATTTACGTGTGTGGTATTCAGTTCTGCAGTGACTTCGCAGCTGTCGTCTTATTTTTCGTCACAATTCTCTTCAATGACCGTCCATCGCTGTCACTCAACACAAACTATCGTCTGCGTTGTGACTTAGCGGATGTTTTTTTCCGCTTTCCCTGTACGCGGTTTAAAGTTTCCGCACAGTTCATCTCGGTTACAGAGGCACCCACCATAAGAGAGCCTACAATTTGCCCACGTTGACTTCACTCACCTCCGACATAATTCACTCACAACTACACAGAACACTGTTCTCAACACAACACTTGCAACGTGGTCAAACAGGACAGCGCAACCTACAGGCTCAGTTAGCTTCTGCATTCATGCTGAAGCATGCATTTCTCGCGGTGTTTGCATATTTTTGTCCAACTTCTGTAAGTGTAGGATGATGATGAGAGAAGGAAGAAGGTGAAAATCAGTGATGGCACACAGTCTACTCCTCTAGAATAGCACGAAGGGGATTGCCAAGCTTAACGTCCCCGTCCGACGGATGGACCACCATCAACACCACAGTGTGGCATGTCCTTACATCAAGAGACACTGCAGAGAGGTTTGCTATTTAATCTGGGATACTGGCGCAAAGACTGGTAATCAGGGATTTTACTCAACCAGCCCTCTTCTTCCCTCTGCTGAAAAGGCAAAGGGAAATTTGTCAGCAGTGCGCGTCGTACCCGATCACCCGTGCAGGTACTGGCCACGCCCGATAGTGCTTCACTTGGTTGCGTTGACAGAAACCACTGTATCCACCGCAGCACCACCGTTGAAAAAATGAGGTTTTCGGTGATCCATGCGCGTGAGCCACGTATTTATTTGTGAATGCATGTTTCATAACTTTCTGCTCTGTGCCGAATCATGTTTTTGATGTCACCTTAAAAACAACACATAGCCGTCTGTAATGTATCACAGGTGGGGTCCATCGGTGTTTACAGACCATGAGGGGTTGTCAAAGATGAAGACTTACTCATTGTAGGAAATAGTAGACGTGCATTTACTGTGTGGTGCAGTGGGATGTAGTGGTCTGAAAACTAGACGAATGTACAAAGAAAAATTCCCCGAGAGTCATCAGCCTTAATGGAAGAAATTAATCACCGTGTAAAGAAACTTAGAGAAACTGGATAGTTCAAGCCATTGAGAGTTGGTCTACGTTATCCACAAAAAAATGCACCCAAAGTAGAATTTGAAGAGATCGCGCTGATCATGTGAAAGTGTATTCATTAATAAACACTCGCCAACTTGCTCGCGAAACATTCATTTTGAAGAATACAAAGTAGAGAGCAGTGATGTGGGAGAAATTACTCCCCTATCATATAAACAACGTGAGCAAGCAGTGGAGCCAAACGGTTTTGAACTTAGTGTTCAGTTCTACAAATGAATTACTCAGCACTGTACTGCAATGCCGATCTTCCCACAGTGTGTATTGCCCACATGTGAATTACCTTTCATTCGTACTGGTGCTGACAACTGCTAGAACAGCACTAGAACAGCAATGACTGGAGTAGTGAAAATCTGTGAACGTCGCTGGCCTGTATCATGAGTAACAAATCTTCAGCAACTCCTGTGTTACAATTTTTCAAGATCAGCTAGTAGGATCTTATTTGCTGCTGCATTTTCTGAAGGGGGGAGGTCACCTGTGTTCATTAGAAATATTGTGCCACAGTTGTTTGCGACAATACCTCTTACTTCCCTTGAGAGGGTGTGGTTGCAACAGGATTGTTCACCGCGCCACATCCATATTAATGTCCACGAGCACTTGAACAACAGATCCCTTCTTCCGTCGAGTAGAAGATAGTTTCTCGTTCTATCGGCTTGCTGAAGTCGTCGGTGGATGAAATCGCAGCAAAAACTGAAGGCGAACTGTTTGTTCGATCATAGGTACCGCAACAGACAACAGTGTGTGCCGCAAAATGTCACGCACCGTTGTAATGCATGCATTGCGACCTAACAGTCATCATTCTGAACACCTGCTATGAGCTTAAGTTGTTGCTATAAGGGATAAGTTATTCATGTCAGTAAGGAACCAGATATTCATTTCTGGCCATTTCTTACTTACATCAAAGTACTCACTCTGAGATCCCTAGCATCTGTACAATTTTGACCTCAGGGACTTGTAAAAAAATGTAAATGTCGTGTGACTAGGGCCTCCCGTCGGATAGACCGTTCACCGCGTGCACAGTGTGTCGATTTGACGCCACTTCGGAGACTTGCGTGTCGATGGGGATGAAATGATGATGATTAGGACAACACAACACCCAGTCCCTGAGCGGAGAAAATCTCCGACCCAGCCAGGAATCCAATCCGGGCCCTTAGGATTGACATTCTGTCGCGCGAACCACTTTTTTAAGAAACCGCTGCAGGAGCAGGACGACCAGCTACCGGGGGCGGACAAGGGACTTTTGACATGCTGTATATATTGGTGACCCATACAACGGAATGTTTTACTGAAGCAGCGTATCACTGGCATTATTTGGTGGAACAAAGATGGTGAAATCATCGATGAAATGCTCTCGCCACTGTGTGAAACCTACTAATTACTAGAGTGTAATTTGTTGGGCAATGACCGAATGAATTTCATTTTTCACGTTACTCTCAGCTTCATTACTATGGTTAGAGACGCAATATCTACGACTATATGCAAATGAAGGCTGATGGTAAGTAGTGTCCGTTTGTACAGCATTTTTTGTTCAATCTGATCGGTAAATATTGTTTGTAAGCAAATACTGAGCAAAAAATTCCAGTTTTTTTTTTATCGACATATTGGCAAACCGTAGATCTAGTTTTTGTCTTAACATAACATGTTAAAGGAGTTGAGTAGCACCGAACATCCAACACGAACGGTCTCACCACATCACAATAGTCACTCATCTGTGTCACGATTATAAACACTAAAACATAGGGCACATACACAAACAGAGATGGGGATACAATCCGTGTGACATGCTACGAATGTGTAAAGTTACAGTATTAATCAACAGTCAGCCATTAATCCTTATAGTTTAAAGGGCATCATCTTCATCAGCAGCAGCAACATTACGGTCTTTAGCTGTGACCATTCATGGTGCTCTTGCATGTTTGCTAATTTCATTCACACACCTTCAGTTAAATAGCGGTCTCGGTCTTTCCTTATTTCTTAGAATCCGGCAGATATCTTTCTTTTTCCCTCTACTATCCATTCGCCTGGTTACATACACGACACCTAATAGCGTATGGGACGGCAATTTACGGTTTGTTGTTTCATCAGCAGAAGGAAACCTGAGACAATGACCACATGTTATTAGAGACCGTATCTTCATCTAGTTGTTAGGTTTGACATAACACAATGAGAATTTCAGACAAAACATGTTACTGTTTCAACACGGCAAATTTATACGTGTTTTTCGCACGCTGGTGCCCTTCTGCGGAACTGATTACACCTCGCTAGAAAGAAAAAAAATGCAAATACTCATTACAGCTATTCCACTTTCGTACTACATCGATAGGCCAGTGACCTGTTTTCGCAGATATAATAAGTATCTTTACTGGAAACGGAATAGCAGCTCAGACCAGTTACTGCAGATAATAGAGTGTTGGCTTTGAAAATTTATTATGTTCTATTACCTATACCTAACAATGGTTTCAGCCTTTTGTCGTTATTGCTTCCCTTTTCTTCAGTTAAATCCTTTTCCCTAAAGGACAAAGAAACTAACCCGTCT
This sequence comes from Schistocerca cancellata, assembly GCF_023864275.1. Taxonomy (NCBI): domain Eukaryota; kingdom Metazoa; phylum Arthropoda; class Insecta; order Orthoptera; family Acrididae; genus Schistocerca; species Schistocerca cancellata. The sequence goes on along the minus strand of NC_064629.1, from coordinate 751,970,425 downwards.
CGTTTTTGGTCTAGCATATGCTTCTCTTCAACTATTGAATTCATACGTCTCTGTAGATTCCCTTCGACCATAAACATCACATAGCTGCTTGATTTAAGGGTTTGGCACAACTTCATGTTCGTACTACATTTGAATCCAGAACACACTGTCTTGAATCAAAAAGCAAGTCGTACACGTAATTACAGTCTTACCGCATTGCTACCGTTAGACGTCGATTTTCTACCGAAAAAAGCACGCGAAGAAATGTTGTTGCTGACATTTTCGTTTTGCTAATATGGAAATAACCCTGCTGTGAATTAAGAGTGTGTGAATTTTCCTCTTGCCTCTACACCTCTTGGTGACAGAACCATTGTCGCTGTTTTCGTCCTCCCCTTTGCTACACCTCCTTGTATGACCCACAATGTCGTTAATCACCACCTTTTTTACTCTAGCACGTCGTCGTGGAGAGGGGAGAACTAAAAAGAAACACCAATTAAATAATTAATTAATTAAGACAAGTAAGACGTAAGTGAGCGCTAAGTGGAAGTCAGTTCGGGCAAACAGTGCAGCTGCTGGCTACACTACACAAGAACATACCAACTATTTATTTAAGCGCTAAGATATTTCTTGTCGCAGCTGCCGATCGGAAGGTGATGCAAATTCATGATTAAGATCTAAAGTGCAAAGGTACACCAATGAAATGCCGTAATGCACCTGAGGAGAAACAGAAAGGAATTTTAGGTTTATTAAAATAAAAGCTGCAACGTAACGACGCTAAGAAGACCTTAGACTATCTCTAAACGACAAATACGGAAACACTGCCATGTCACTCAGAAAAATCGATCTGATATGGGGCTACAACGCTGGGACTATAATCGTGGCATCCTCAATGTTCAGCAGTCGCTGCAGGATACGATTAGAGCAACACACATGCCAATCCACCGGACATATAACTCGTTAGCTGCCGCCTCCGTCGGTGGCCTAACCTGAAGCATTTGAATATGATATGAAATGCAAAACATGTACGTAGAAGCATGCTGGTCAATTCGTACAGGCATCAAGTGGCACTTAATTATTCACATTTTCATAATTTACTTTTTCTTGTTGTATCCGATAGGTACAAGTGAATTTCTTTTATGTCTTACGATCACATACTCAGTGAAGATGTAATTCCTTGACAGACAATTTCCTTTGTCAAACAGCAGCTATAACGCGGTTCATTCTGTATACCGCGCAATAACGAAGGAGTGTGACAAAATGAAAGTAATTACACGAAGAGCGGGAAGCGTGGGCAATGTAAAAAATACGAAAACTGCACATGTGTATTGGTATGCTGCAATGCACCAAGTTTGTGTTAGGGCAAGTTTGTTTAAAAATGTGGAAATACTAAGTGCTTCAGCATCAGATCTTGAAGTCGTACCTTCATACATTGTGCACTTTAGTGTTGTAATCACAGGAAAATCCTTGTTTACAAATTATTTCACAAGAGGCCAGTTTCCTATTTTCGGTTTATGTTTTAAATATTTTTAATACTTATCGTTTTGTTTTAAACGAATTCCTGCCCATCTTCTCAGCAGCTGTCAACGATCAGCAAGCTTTCCAGCTTCCGTCTATCATTTTACCTATTGTCGTTGTACATTATGCCTTTGATGTGAGTATTCTTTACAATGGTTGTTCGCCCATTCCGCAGTTTCGCCGATGGCCGGCTTGCTCAAGATCCTCAACCGGTATCCAATACAGATTCCAAAGAATTTATCTGGAATGTCACTCCTTAGTGACATATTCGAACGCTGGCGGGGTCGGTCGCAGTGTAAATGCACCGGATCGCAGTTTCACTAAATAAAAGTTTTGGATTTCGCATGACCTTGGATAACATATGAATTAAATTTACGTGTTGTCTAATGATTTCTTTATGGTGCTGCCATTTTCACTCTAGTGTATGTATAAACTTTAAATACGTACTTTCCCCTAGAACTGTTCCTTCATAAAACGTGTCCAAAGTCGAGATTGTTCCCTTTATTGGCAATACTTTCGATTCATTATAGGAACTCCACTCAGCCCTACGGGATTGTAGTGTATAAACAAGGCTCCCCGACCAGGAGCAGAGAATCATACGACACTGACCGGACGCCGCGCTGTCCCGTCCATGACGAGGTCATTAGGCACGGAATATAAGTTCGTGTTGGGTAGGACGATGAAGGAAATCAGCCGTGCATTCCCCTTTAGCCATTTAGGAAAACACAAAAAAACCTAACTCTAGATGGTCATGTGGGGATTTGAACCGCCGTCATCCAGATTACGAAGCCAGTGGCTTACACTTGCGTCCCAACGCTCGGTGGGTTGAGGAGCTGCTCTCTCGCCCGTTACCAGCTTTCCGAACTACATCTCGCTCAAGCAGCCCCTCATTTGGCTGTACGAGACTAAGTGCACCACTTTCCTTTCCTCTACCAAGACAAATCCATAGCTGTTCCACGAGTCGAATCCGTGACCTCCGCAAAGCATTTAGACACGCTTACCACTCGGCTATGGAGACAGCATTTCATTATGTATCTTGTAATAACCATAGCAACGACATTCTTTCGCCATAGGTTTTCAATACAAACTAGTGACAACCTGAGTTCCACCGTTACTGCAGGTTTTGTAGCTGTGCGATGACACAACGCGATCGTCACTTGCTGACATAGCAGGGTTTACAGATTTGGTCAGATAGTAATAATTCAGTGATCATTCGATATATGTCTTTTCAGTTTTCTTTATCAGCTATCGTATACGACAGTGCATATTTGGTAACATTTCACTCTATCTTCCGTGCATTTTTCTTAGGAAGAAAGTGTTTCCACTCTTCTCCCTACGAACATGGCAAGTATTGTCAGTCATTTTCTTTTACAGTTCTTCTTTCATGTTTAATCTCTACAGACTATAATTTGCCTGAGTATAGCTTCTTGTTTACCTGTAACAGTAGCTACTCCAGTTACCTGTTTTTCAAGTATGCGTTTCCGCTCCGTTCTTGTGTTCTTCTCGTTTATTATCTGTTCATCAAGAACAATGTACATCGTCTGAAAGCTCACAACTTTGTATGTTTTGTACATTTCGAACATGCTGACTTTCAATTCCTGTTATGGGTTAACATGATCAAATATCAGTTCCCACATAACGAGCAATAATAGCCTCCTCGTTCTCGGTAATCCCCCGATCACCGTATGGCCTTTATGACAAACCATCATCGTGCAAGGAATAAGCGCTTCGGTAAACTTCGAGGCTACGATAAATTGTTAGTTTAAGGGGCATCGCCTGACAACATGTGAGAAACGTGTGGTACCGAACGGGAGCGACTGTGTAGTTGATTTTACTGACATGGAATTGACCCCAGGGAAATGTAATCAGTAGAACAGATAATGACGCGCTCTTTCTGAAGCGCAAAAATGAAGGAACCTGTGACACACGAAATTTTTTAAGGAGACAAGTCACCTCGTTGAAACCTAAGTAATCTATCAAATAAGATCCATTTTGGCAAATGATACTTAAATCCAATTTTCACACGTAACCTCACGATGGACTTATCTGCGAAACCGATTAGTTTCCTAACAGAAAAGAGGCTTCTCAGTTTCCATACGAGTTGTCCACGGAACCACGCTATAAAGGGAATAACAACACAGTGGCAACCCGTGACACGATAACAACGACCAAAAGAATGCGCCTAATAGTTTTTTTAAATTTGATCATTAGAGTATTTAGCTTTGTAGTGTCACTTGACTACGAATGAGTCGTCTACGCAATGCGTGTTTAACATCACTTTATTCCCTACGAGTCGCAGTTGTAATGTAAATTGTTTCAATTTCATGGTGCAAGGAATAACCTCGACGCAACTAGAGCCGTAGCCTGACAATATGTGCAGTGTAGCGGCGGGGTGCCGCCACGCAGCCAAGTGCGCGCTAATTGAGCGGATGGAAGGCACGCATACCGGAAGGCCGCCATCCCGCCACCACCAGTTCCAGCCTCTGCTCTTTCCTTTGTGTCGCGCAGATAAACTCCGTTACTTTCCTCTTTCTCTACGCTAGTTACTCCAGAAAAGATTACAGAGGGTCATTTTAAAATGTGATTCCTTTCAGAAATCAAGGATGATTTCTTCTTGAGACCATTACATTACTATCCGATCATATCTGGATCTACAGTCAAGCCCCATGAAGTTGAATGGTTCTTCCCGATCTTCTTTGTATACCCTGAAATGGAAACCGTTCACTTGACCACCATTCAAATAATTGGTATGCACTCTGTTTTGTAGAAAACTGCAGTGTCCTATCCGTAAATGAAGCCTACCATTTCCTTCGTCTACAGGTGATTCTGAGCGATTGTTGCACTTCACATCTCGTCGCATTGCTACTCCCAAATTTCATTCATTGTATTACAAATTACATAGACTCTTGTAACTACAACAATAATCACGTACTGCCAGTTTGCAAACATATGCCGTCTCAACTTTGTGTAATGGCCACTGGGTCATATCAGAAATTCGTCAATACTGCATTAACACCAGATTGAACGTAAACTTCCTTGTTAACTCTAGAAGCGCTATTAGTTCGCAGGTTTGGCTAGAAAATCGTAACAGACGCTTTATGTGAGCTCGATGAGATTTTCCAAGTTTTGGATTCGTGAACTTTGCTGAGTGGCATAAACCTATTCACAGCAATCAGAAAACACTTTTTTGTTACATATGTACTGCAGCAACACCTAATACAAACTGTAGATTCCATAGGCTGCAACAGAGATAAGAATAACTGCTTCTTCTGCAGGTCTGGTATACCGCGTTACTTCTGCAGTCAGTTGTCGTAGTAGCCGTGTGTTATTCACTACGTCCTTCCCTAAACTTGCAATCTATGTAGTGTGCCAGTCACTCACTGCTTTGTTCCCTTTTGCCCACTGCTCAACACTTCTGAGGTGTCGTTTACCCTTCGAATGTCTTCCTCATAGTAGTGCCATATATTGTTTTCATAAGCCGACCTCCAGCATCGATCCAAGCCCTTTTTCTTCGCGGATGTGGAATAACCCCCAGTACCTGGGTCATCTTACGCCTTAATTTCCCGTACGCTCCTTGCACTCTCTCACATACCCCGGCACTTCCTTTGAGTATCCTCTGCCTTTTTTGTTCCCTAACGGAATTTGTCGAACGCTTTTTCCAATCTTCTCACTTCGTTACACATCCCCCATGCGTTGAGTACCACGTGCATCACCAAGAGATGAGTGGTGATCACTACTACTTCCTGCTTGGCGAACAGCTCTCCCCCTTCCAGGTGCTGGTTCCGTAACGCTTTCCACACCGACGAAGATCAGTAGTGCCGATATGAACCGCATCATTTCGCCTTCTCTTCACCTCACCTACGGGCAAGAATACCTATTACTTTCCTCCCCCTAAATTCATTGCTGCTCCGCAGCTGCTTAAACTAATCACCCTAAATCTATACCTAACCTAAAAAATATTAAATGACTATCTCCTAGGCCTTAATCCATACGGGTTCCTCATTACCGTTTCATTCACCTCCTCTTATTTATCTTCCGATACCTTCCTCGTCTCTCTCCCTTTCCGGTCCGCATCTCCTATCCCTGGAATAACTTCCGGAATCCTTTGAAAAGGTTTCAACCACCCTACATGCACAATTGCCATTCACGTCGGCAACTGGATGTTGCCATTTACTGGCGACGTAGTCTCTACCACGTGGCCGAGCGGTTCTAGGCGCTACAGTCTGGAACCGCGCGACCGCTACGTTCGCAGGTTCGAATCCTGCCTCGGGCATGGATGTGTGTGATGTCCTTAGGTTAGTTAGGTTTAAGTAGTTCTAAGTTCTAGGGGACTAATGACCACAGCAGTTAAGTCCCATAGTGCTCATAGCCAGCCAAATCCTCATACTTCACAAGAAACTTCTCTGTCTTTCCATTCGGCGCACACAAAGTTGATAGCATCATCCATTGACCAAGTTTATACTGGGGCATTCTTGCCATACGGTCCACTGCTTCTTCCTATTTCTCCAGTGCTCGTGTATTTACCCCCGTACTCTATTCCAAATTTACCATTCACTCTGTCAAATTCCTTTCAGCCTCAACAATCTCCCCTTTCTTCGCTTTTAATATGTCGAAGGGTTTTACGACCATATACTACTTCATACTGCAATAATCCTGTATTCGTATGCTGTTCTGAGTTGTAGAAGAAGATGACTTACTTCAAATAGACAGCCCAGTTGGCGTGAAGTGAGTCATCATAGTATCCAAGCATCTTCCCGATTGTCCTATGCACTCTTTTTCAGTTCTTCCATTAGCTTGTGGATGGAGAGGACTCGTCATTAACTTCTTCACATTCAGTAATTTACACAAGTCCTTGAGTAGATCTGATATGAAGTTCGTTCCCTGGTCTGTTACTTTTGTTTCAGTATCCAATTATTCACAAGTGCTTGTGCCACTGTTGCTGTCTGCTGGTTTGACATTGCGACCATTTCTATGTACCTCGAAAATGATCTACGATTGTGAGTACGTACTTAATCGCTACAGGTATTTTACTGAACGGATCTGAAACATCAGTACCCAGAAATTCGGATGGTGCTGATACCTCAGGTAACATGAGCGATGGTACTCTTGTTCAACACAAATCCCCGCTCTGTGCAAACTATATGCAGTTCCGCACGTATTTGTTTACGTCCGTCTGTCTGTTCCTCCACTAATACCTTTCTGCTACTCTTCTGTTGGTAGATCTGCTACCTCCATGACCTGCTAATATGTGAACATGAGCTTCCTGTAATACTCACTTCCTTACCTTCGCTGGACCACTACCCGCGGTCTCAACTTGGTTTCTCTACATAGCAACCCATCCGGCATACAAAACTGTGACTGCTTAAAATAATGCTTACATTCGTCATCCGCTCTCTGTGCAGTTTGCCATTCCTTATATTCATTACCCCCCACTGCTACTTTTCTGTTTAAGCCATCAGCATTTCCGTGCTTCTTCCCACGTTTATGCGTGACTTCGAAATCATTCACTTAGTCTCACTACCCATCGCGTCAACCTACTACAAGGATCCTTTACCCCCAACAACCATTTTAATGGCGCATGATCTGTTATTATTCTACACTTTTTACCACGTATAAAATATTTTAAATATGTGATTCCATAAATAAGGCTTAAAATCTCTTTCTCCGTTTTAGAATAATTTCTTTTTGCAGAATTTAGTTGTCAAAACGGTTCAAATGGCTCTGAGCACTATGGGACTTAACATCTGTGGTCATCAGTCCCCTAGAACTTAGAACTACTTAAACCTAACTAACCTAAGGACATCACACACATCAATGCCCAAGGCAGGATTCGAACCTGCGACCGTAGCAGTCGCGCGGTTCCGGACTGAGTGCCTAGAACCGCGAGACCACCGCGGCCGGCGTTTAGTTGTCTTGATACGTAAGCTACAGGATGTTTTACACCTTCTACCTCTTACAACACACAGCCATGGGGGTGGTTTGATGCATCACATGATAAAACAAATTCTCTGTTAAAATTCGGAAATACCAATATCGGACTTAGCACTCTTCTGGCCACACAAATTTAGTACCCTTTTTTAACAACTGTGTCGACGGTCTGTCAATATTAAAAATCCTTTTACGAACTAGCGGTAACAGTTCGTGACTCCTGAGAATGATTGCAACTCCTTTACAGATTCTGTCTTAACCCCCACTATAATTACGATATGACCTAGGTGTGCTATCTCTTCCATCATAAAATTAAACATTTCTGTTCTCAGTGTTAACTTCGCTGCTTTTTAACTTCAGGAATGCTTCTCGTTATTGCTGGATATGCTTTTCCATATCACTCCTATCGAGATACGCTAAGCATTGCCGTTGTTTTAAGTCTACGAGTACTCCGTCAAACGATCTCTAAAACGTTCGAGGTACATTTTTTAATCCGAATGGCGAGCTTGTGAGCTGGTAGTGCCCCACGGTGCCTAAAACGCTCTTCCATGTCCATCCTGCGGTGCAACATCCATCTGGTGATAACCACTCTTGAAATCCATTATTGAAAAATATTTGCGTTGCCGTAAATGATTCATGGTTTCTGTAACTTTTGGCAAACGCTACGAGTCCGTTATGGTTTTCAAATTTAGATGTCTGCAATCACAAAAAAAGCTGTATTTTCGTGCTCCATCCGTTGACTTTTGGCACGACGAATATTTTGCAATATTACTTTCTTCAATTATTTCATCTTTTAGCTGTTGATCTCTAAATTCCTCCAGAATTGTTTGCAAGTACTTCCCACACGTGAAATATTTTATACTAGCTGCAAACATTGTCCGTTACCCTGCATTCTAGTCGACAAATCGATCTCCTCACACTCTACAGCTAACCGCACTGCACTGCGCTAATCCGTCGGACCCCTGTCCGTACACAGTCTTGGCATTTTCACATGCAACCCTTCTAAAAATCATCAGGCGCCATCTGCTCAGTTTCTTGCAAAATAATTTCACTGACTGCAGAATCCTGCCCTAATTCATAGGTACAGTATTTCTCTTAGTTATTACCCCCAATTGTTCAATATAGTGTTCGTCACTATTTCGTTTCGCATATCTCTGAATTAACCCTTTCTTAAATTCTTCGAATGTTGCGGCTCCCTTAAGGGCTTCTGTATACGCTTCAGAAGTTTTAGCTTCCCCTGTTAGTCTCAGTTTTGCAGCGCTCAATAATTCCTTGTCAGACCAACCTTCCATGTCAGCCAGATTTGGACTCCCCTAAAGGCCTGCACAACCTCCGCTGCCTTACCAGAAAATGGAGAAATTAAAGTTGGGACTGACAAATCTTCACCCCACTATGACGATCGCAGTTCTACCATTTGTGTGTTATCCTCAGTAAATTGTGCTACCTTTTCTAACAACTTGCGTGCTGCTTCCATCTCTGACACATACTGCATTTCTGGATCTACCGAAGCTTTGTCCATGACGACACCCATTTTGAGAACTAACACAAGACAAGAAAATAAAATACGAGGGTTGCCTACAAAGTAATGAACTTATTTTTTTTCTCAGCCGAAAACAATGCTACGAATGCGAAACGTTACGCATGTATTATTTGAAGTCTCCTGAGTGAGCGCACCAAGTTTCCCTCACTTCCGACAGATAGCGTAGCTGTAGGACAGCTTCAAAATGGCGTCTGTAGGTGATATGCGTTACAAGCAACGTGCCTTCATTGAATTTCTCAGTGCAGAGGTGGATGCGACCAGTTGCCTCTCATGCGAAACGCTTGCGCAAAATATTTGGAGCATTTGCTGACGACAGAAGGAAATTGTCTGTCAAGGAATTACATCTTCACTGATTATGTGATCGTAAGATATAAAAGAAATTCACTTGTACCTATCGGATACAAGTCACTAGGCATGGAGGGTGAGGTCATCAACAGGCGGTTCAGCGGAGCTTCACGATTTGCAGCAGTCGGGAAGAAAATCCATGGCTGTCACACCTGACATGTTACAGCGAGCTGCTGATGTCATTCGGGAGAACAGACGCATTACAACTCGGCAGTTGGCGAGGCATCTGTCAATCAGCAAAGGAAGCTCACACAATGAAGAACTGCCTCCGCCACCAGGACAAGGACTGGTACCGACAGGGCACACATGCCCTTGTTTTGCGCTGGTTCAAATGGCTCTGAGCACTATGGGACTTAACTTCTGAGGTCATCAGTCCCCTAGAACTTAGAACTACTTAAACCTAACTAACCTAAGGACATCGCACGCATCCATGCCCGAGGCAGAATTCGAACCTGCGACCGTAGCGGTCTTTTGCGCTGGAGGGAGGCTATAGAACGGAATGGAGATTACGTGGAAAAATTGGGTGTGTGACGAAATAACATTCTTTCGTGTGTGTAAATCTCATTATGTTGAATAAAGGATTGTTGAAGAAAAACTGCGGTGCATTACTTTCTGGCCAACCCTCGTACATTTACTTAATTCTTATGTCTAATCATGAGCCATCTCGACCCCTGGCATTTCCCAGCTATATGCCCCCAATGATTACATGTATAACGTTTTACTGGAACTGATTCTGTTCATGGCGCAGAGCGGCCCTGATGACACCCATGGATGGATTGTCCTCCATGGAGAGTGAAATAAGATATCAGGATGACAGTAGGTTAGTTTTATTAACTTCTTTATTCCGGCCTTCAGCCAGAGTACATCACGAACACGTTGGTGGAGGCGTCCAGTTGCCTCTCATGCGAAACGATGGATGCCTGGCATTGCCGTCAGGCAAAGAGCGGGGCCAAGCGTGGCGCCACTCGAATGCCGCTGTCAGCAACGTCTCTGGCAGCGACCGCGGTGGCAGCGCGGCAACACGACTGACAATACCGCGGCGATGGCAGTGACCTCCCTCCAGCAAGAAGGATGCTTTCTGCTCAGGGGGCGGCTCGCTTCTAACTCAGGCAGGCTGTCCTGTCACATGGTCGAACAGCGGACCACGTACTGCATTCCAGGATGTCATTACAGGTGTCACAGGCTTCTTGTATAGGCTGTGATACTGAGACAAGTATATTTTAGTACACGAATGGCTGAGAACTTACACGCTCAAGACAGGATAGAGCTTACGGCACGTACTCTAAATACTTTCGTGGTGGCAAGTCAAGAATGGTTCCAGCCTTCCGTTAGTGTATTGCAACAACATCCGTTGCTATACCGCACCCAGATGGCTCTACTTCGCAATACCTGTCGGCCGTGTTTTGCTTAGCAATGCATAACACTCTTGCGTGTTGCAGCTAACTTCCGCTCTGGCATATTTTTTGACCAAATATGGCTGATACGCTACACAGTGTATGTGAAAGCCCAGAGCAAGGGGATAGGCAACCCACAGTTCCGGTGATCAGATAACGCTGTAACCGATAATTAGTGGGTCATCAGTGCTGATTATGGCCCAGATAATGATCTTATCTCAAGATCACTAACAAGGAATTCGTATCAGGTTCCACACTTTGGATAGTTATAAACAAGTTCACCCCCCACTCACCTCCTAACAGGGCAACCACTGATAGTTGATCAAGGTCAGCCAGGGGAACTTCTGTCCTATCCACATACCTTATGCCAGTGGACCAGATCATGCCATAACTCGATACCGTCACGTGATATAAAACTGGCGGGAAATCACTGGACACACACATACAACAGTGGAAAGCAGTTCATCCAACTAATCCACACACACACACACACACACACACACACACACACACACACACACTCACACACATCCACAATTTACAAATAAATAAATACACAGCCTAACTTTCAATCACTCAATGAATAGTTTACCCGTAGAGGTTGTTTACTTCGAAGTAAATGATTTAACTTAAATCATCTGATGGCTTGTACTTCACCTCGCTCATATGGATGTTATTTGCGTTGGCGTACCTGTGCATGCAGTGGTAATGTCCCCTACAAATCCCGTGTTCAAAGAAGAGCAGCTTGTCACCAGCGGGAAACATTTCGATGCAGACACGTGTTCTTCTTAACATTACATCCCACGAAAGCCCTGGCATGTTGTAACGGAAGCCAGGATCCAGAAAATGCGTCTAGGCTTAAACTCCGGAGTTTCTCGGAGATGTATGCGAGCAGGTGTACATCGGTGTTCATGTGTAATCAAGCATATTCCCCTAAATCAGAGATGGTCATACATCACATCCATTATGGTAGTGCCTGTTAGTTTACTGGAGAATGAGGTTACATAGGGCAACATGGTTTTGTTGAATCTCTCCACCAGATCCAGGTATTCACATGAAAAGGTCCCTTTCTTCGTCACAGACTGCAACTTTGCTTCATCGGGATATGTGGCTCTGATGATATGCATATCCACCTGAAACATTATCTCAGCAAGTTTCTGAAGAGACAAATGCATCAAGCGTCGCGAATAGAGTAAGCGAAGTGACATTTTTGGCATGATTTGCCTTAAAATGAAATACACCTTTCAGTGGTGCCAAAAATGACTGACCTTGTCATCTTGCAAGCCGAAGTCACCCAAGTGCTCAACAAGTAAGTGAACATCATACCCCCTCAACCTGTAAAAGTAGACTGGTATTTGTCTTGACAGTTGTCCTTCGTGTTGCATGCATTGTGAGCTGCACCGCTGAACTTCCCCATTAGACGACAGTGGTCTCTATGTAGAGTTTCCTCTTTTCTATCCAACAGCAGCCCACAATATGACAATCAACTGCCTCTCATACAAGGCATCATTCTCCTGCGAGTCAATCATGAGAATATTCTTGCAAGAAATCCCATTAACTTTCTAAATTTTTCGAACTTAGAGAACAGTCATCCCACAAGCCTATTTCCAAAGTGTTGTTCGAACTTGTTGCGATTGGAGTCATACCAGCATACAACTTTATAGGCTGTCACGTAGAGTACATGCCGTTCTGTGAAGGCAGTATGGGAGGCAGTGTGCCACAGGAGCTAGGAGGCACTCGAAGTCTGCATGTACGACAAAGGAAAATCGCTCCTGATTGTTGGTGTTCTTAAGCTCTAAGAACTTTTTCTCCATGGTAGGGATTCCCACGGCTATCGGTTCCTGTGATCGGGCAGTCAATGACGTGTCTTTCAAATCTATGCCAAAAGACTTTTATCACAAATTTCTGACAATTTGACGGGGCATGTTTTTGATCCATGCTTGCCCCTGGAGAACAGCAACTAATCTACGTGTTTGTGCCACTGACAAATTTTTAAATAGTAGCAAGGGCCTTCAACTTTGTGCTTTACTTTTCTCTTCTTCTTCTGGCCAGCTGTCATCAACATCCAGGCTGTATACGTGGGCAGAATAATGAGGGTTCAGCCTCTCGAATTTGATCGTGGCAGACCCGGCTGCGATAGTTTTTGTGAGCACGGCGAGTACGTCTTTGACAAACCAGACTCGAGCAACAAAAGCATCATTGTTGCGTCAGCTGGCGGAGAAGTTGCAGGTGCAAGCCCATGTCTGCATATGGCCTCCAGCTCATCTGCAAGTACAGAACTATTGTATCAACAACTCTGAAAGGAACCTGACTGGTATGCAATCTACTTCTAAGTTACTCATATTGACAGTTGTTCTTGATTCGAATTCTAGAGTATTTAATTCGTCTTCTTTTGTGAAGGAATTTCGGAAAACCGCTTTACTGGCACTTTCGTCAATAACATCACCAATGTTAGCGCGCAGTGAAAGTATTGGTTCAAATGGCTCTGAGCACTATGGGACTTAACTTCTGAGGTCATCAGTCCCCTAGAACTTAGAACTACTTAAACCTAACTAACCTAAGGACATCACACACACCCATGCCCGAGGCGGGATTCGAACCTGCGATCGTAGTCGTCGCGCGGTTCCAGACCGTAGCGCCTAGAACCGCTCGGCCACTCCGGCCGGCAATGGAAGTATTCACCGCGTCTTGCCACTAGTGTACATTACATACGATCAGAATATTTTTGGATTTTATGCTAGATTTCGAGACAGAGAAGTTGTGAAACTATTAAAAGCACACTGAAGTGCGCGCTAACTTTCGAGCCGCTGTAAAACTTCACCAATCTTCAGATTTTGTGTTCTTTTAAATTTGGCGTGTTTTTTTCGCTGCTTCTGCAACAGCTCTCTGGCCTGTTTTGTGTATCGTGGGGGATTCAATACCATCTCTTATTAATGTATTTGGTACATATATCTCTCAACTGCCGTTGATACTATTTCTTCGAATTTAAACCACATCTGGTCTAAATTTACACAGTCAGATTGGAATGAGTGAAAGCCGTCTCTTAGGAAGATGTCAAGCGAATTTTTATCTGCTTTTTCAAATAGATGTAGTTTGCTTTCATTTTAGATGGGTTTGGACGTTACAGTATTCTTTCGAGCTGCAACAACCTTGTGGTCACTAATCCCTGTATCTGCCATGATGCCCTTTATTTGGTTAGGATTATTTTTTGCTAAGATATCAAGTATATTTTCGCAACCACTTATGCTTCAAGTGGGCTTCTGAGGTATTTGTTCAAAATAATTTTCTGAGAAGACATTCAGCACGATTTCGAACGATGTTTTATGCCTACCACTGACTTTAAACACGTAACATATCGAGGGTACATTGAAGTCACCACCAACTATAATTGTATGAATGGAGTATCTGTTTGAAATGACACTAAAGTTTATATCATCTGTTCGGAGGTGGGTCGGTAAATGGAACCAATTATTAATTTATTCCGGTAGTCAAGTATAACCTCTACCCATACTAACTGACAGGAACTATCTACTTCAACTTCACTACAAGATAAACTACTTCTGACAGTAATTAACACTCCACCACCAACTGTATTCAGTCTATCCTTTCTGAACACGTTTAGGTGTGTTGCAAAAATTTCGGCTGAATTTAGTTCTGGCGTTAGCCAGCTTTTCGTACCTATAACGATTGGAAATTCAGTGCTTTCGCTTAGCGCTTAGAGCTCTGATTCTTCTCCAACACTGCTACGATAACTACAGTATGGGTTGTTCCTATGTCTACCCCCTTTCTGTGTTAGTTCTGCACTCTTTGAAACTGAAGCCCTTTCTGCACTTTCCCGAGAGAGTAAATGTATATTAAATACTTGGCATGTCACGAAAGCAGTCATACGCTATAGTCAGAATTACACGCTATGCTATATCGGAACCAACTTTTAATACGAGTAAACTTAATTTAAAAAACAAAAGAGCTTTTCATCTGAAGCAATTGATCAATTATCGATTGTGTCCTTTGCTATCGGGCAGTCTTTGAATGCAGAACTGGTGAATTCATAAGAATAATATCATGATATACGTTTATTAATGAGAAACCTTCGAGAAAATCACATAAATACAGTCTATATTAAATAAAAACTTATATATAACTTTTCAAATACTTATAAACAGCAACTTAATAACTTCAGTTGATCTACAGAAATATTTAAGAATCCTAAAGTTAGATTAAGTCATTCGGAAATTAAAGGAGAGTGCAGGATATGGGTAATAGACGAATATGTATTGAAATTTGTGGATAATTTATTACCATGTGTTGTTCTTGTCTCTGGTAGTTACTGTGTACACTATTGGTAGCCAGTCATTTATCTCTGTCGAGGAGAACAGTCACCTGTTCACGGTACCATGTTGTAAGTGCTTTTCAGTCCTTGGTTGCCTTAGTTTCTTCTGGAACTATGCGACTGAAAGTGTATTAACACTCAATATGTCGTAATATCGATAATTCATTCACAACAATTTTATAATTCGGTCAATGTCACCCTGGAGCACTCGTAGGCGAACGAATGAAGTATGACATTCTCCTCATTGCCGTTGGAGATGAGAAAGACTTTTTGCCACAAAGTCAAACAAAAATAAAGTTTCCAAATTACGAAAGACAGCAGAAGGGACAATACGGGATAAACGCTGGGGACTAGAGGAGAGATTTTCCTCGTTTCCGAAATCTCTTTTCTCATTTCGTTCTGCGTGCCCAGGTACGGATGCCGAGACAACTGGGGCAGATCACAATTAGTGTAGTGTCACCACACTACGGACCTACTTGCCCGTTTTCCACGAAACCACATTAATCGTGCGGCGATAATGATAATGACCGCGATGATTGAAGACGAGCTCCCCAGGCACTCGTTAATCATTATCGTCCTCCTCTCTTCCGATTTTCTGCCCCAAAAGTGACACGGGACAAATGTGCAGCCGCCTGCCGGCTCAGCGAAAAGTTTTTTCCTGCGGCCGGCCCCCATCCTGTCACAAGTCATTTGGACTCTCCGGCGCCATGTTAATTTCGCAGCCGAGCAGGAGGAAGGCAGGACAAGAGGGGAGACGGAAATTCGGGACGATTTGCCAAAGTCTGCCCGCGGCCGAACTCAGCTCCAGCACGCACTACTTTCTTCCGCTACCTAATGCGTAAAACATTACGCCCCTTCCCTTTCTAGCCACACAGTCCTTCTGCACTTTTCTTCTGATTGTCGCTTGTCCACACAGCTCAGTCATTGCCACAAAGAGAGTGCACAATATGTCACCGTGTGAATTAGTATCTCTCATCCGAGAGAAATCTTTCCTAAAAGATGAACAGAATCAGAGGATATCTTTACGGTGAATCAGCTTTTAAAGATATGAAATATTTCATTTTAAACTTCACTTCTCTGAAACGCTCAAATCATCGTTTTCGTCGCAGGAAGAAATTGAAAAAGGTTTGTAATTAAATTTTGGTCTTTAGTTTTTCGAGTTTTATGTGAATCCTCATTTCCTTTCCTACACTTCTGTGTTACTGCTTCTCTTCTCGTATTCCTCAGTGAAGACAGGCGCTATCATTTTGTTAGAGGACTATTGTCAAGTGAAAAAAAAATCAGTAATTGCTGTGGCTTCAACAAAAAATTTAGCGAAAGAGCACTTAACGCTAACATTACGAGCGTGGTGAGGAAATTTGTGTACCCATAATGAAAACCCGAACGCAGTTGTGGGGCGCTCAAATAAAATTCGTAGTTAATCATCATACGGCTACAATAACTATAAGAGCATTAAATTCGTGTGTACAGATAAATTTCCGCGTGCATCCAAACGAACGGAGAAAATCACCTGCATTCTCATACTTCATCGAGATTATTTTCCAACTGATTAGATTCTTGTTGGGTCCGCAGCCGGATTACACAGCATTTACCATGATATTTGTTTGCATATTTTAAACACTGACTGCTTTATTTATTGTATTTCCTCTATTGTTCCAAAGATGTGCGTTGATACTATATATTACTACTGTAGATGATGTTTCCGGCCGATAAAACCATCGCAATCAGTAAACATAAATTTAGTACACACTGACTTGGTGTCAATCATCATATTACCGTCTTCGACTAGTCATAGTAAGACTTGATGATGCAATATTAAACTAATTTATACTATGTCATTCATCCGAAACCAGTAGTACATCAACTTCTATAACAGCACTTGTATATGTTTGATTCTTTTTAAAAAATCACGATGAAAAATCAGTGAAATACTAAATAAAAATGTACGTAAATATAAATTTAATGAAGAACATTTTATAGCGCTCGAATAAGGTACATAAAAGCGCAGAATTAGCACGCCATCGAGGCATACTTACTTCCATCGTGTACTACTGAGGCAGGTATTCAACTTTCATATTGTTTTTGGTTCCTCAATCCTCGTCGCATAACCACAAAGAACTGATGTGAAACTAGCTCTTCAAGAACCATTCAATCAGACACAAATATATACTCGTACGCAAGTGTTTCCCAAGGGCGGGTGCTATAAGGGGCTATAAGAAACATGTGTCCCGAACATAAGCGGTGTATGCGCCAAATTTCTCTTGCAGTGAAGAAGATGTAAGTCGAGTCTTCTATGAGTGTCAAAAAATTGTCATAAGCAATCAGTATCTGCATAAAATGGTTTGTTGCTTGGAGTGTGAACTACAAACTTGCATGAGTACACAGCTAGTTTCCAGAGACGTGGAGGTATAGAGAACAGTATATAATAATTTAAGTGCCATTGTACTATATATAGAACAATTTATGTATAAATATATTACTAGGTAATGAAATTACGTTACATGGTTGAAACCGCAGAAAACAATGTACATTTCATCATCAACATGTGTGCTTGTGCGTGTGTGTGTGTGTGTGTGTGTGTGTGTGTGTGTGTAGCTTTTATAATTATTATTTCCAACACAGAATAAATACAAAACTAGAATATTGAAACTTACCATATTGGCTGAAATATGAACTGATATACCACGTAATGAATTTGTTGCGCAACTTTGTAAGCTATGTATTAGTGTGATGGTGACATTTGACCTCTGAAAAACGTGATACGATTGATAACTACTGAACTGTAACTAACTACTGTCTCTAAAATTGTAACAGATTATTGCTGATACTTGTGAACCCTATCAGAAGAAACTCAGATAAATACTATTTTAATGTGCATTGCTCATTATTCATCAACGTCTGCTGCACACATGCCGGGATGGTTCCTTTAAAAAGGGCACGACCAGTCTCCTTTCGGATCCTTGTAACATTCCGAGACTGTGTTCCGTCTCCAATGGCCCAGATGTCGGCGGGATGTTAAACCCAAATCTTCCTTCCTTCCTTTCGTCCGCACGTGCCTCTCGTAACAACACTGTATCTGTCTTTGTATTTGTTGTAATCTTCTATCCTGTGCAAGAAAACTGGAAGTCATGTTCACTATATAAGTTTTTTATTCTGCTTATGTTTGCCGTCACTCTTTATGCGGTAAGTCATATCCATTTACCATTAGAGCAAACTGTGCCCCAGTGCTAGCTAAAGTAACGCTCATTGTCACTACCGTCTATTTGACTTTCTATCAAATCGCCTTTTAGCAACTTTAACAGAAGCATAATACCACACAAACTTCTTTGACCGAATAAAAATATGTTTATCGTCACACTTAGCAGTTTTGCACTGTTTCGATTCCTTGACGACAACAAGAGAGGGCAGTTCAACGGAAATAAAAATGTGTGTCTCTGTTGATTGTTTTTGGAACCTTTGTTGCAAACGGACTCAAAGTGCAGAAGACTTTTTCAAGTGAAGAACATATATCTATGTTATAATAGTTGTAATGGCGATTACATACCGGGAAATAGTGCTTTACAAGTTATTGGCTGCACTTCCATAGTTTCCACGGAATGCACGCATTGATCGATTATTTCTCCAGTCATCTCATACTCTCTTCGCCCCCAGGCCTTCAGAAATCCACGGAAGGAAAACCCATCTAACTATCGATCCAGCTTCGAATTTCATAAATTCTGTACCAAGCCGTTGTAAGAGTTCAAAAAGTATAAAACAAGACAAACTACGCCGGCCGGAGTGGCCGAGCGGTTCTAGGCGCTTCTGTCTGGAACCGCGCGGCCGCTACGGTCGCAGGTTCGAATCCTGCTTTGGGCATGGATGTGTGTGACGTCCTTAGGTTAGTTAGGTTTAAGTAGTTCTAAGTTCTAGGGGACTGATGACCTCAGATGTTAAGTCCCATAGTGCTCAGAGCCATTTGAACCATTTGAACCAAGACAAACTACAACGTGACTGCGCTGTAGCCTGGTGACTATACTGAAACTCCATTCATTTCGTTACCGGGCAATAAAGACAATTTTCGTTCCAAGAACTTTTGTATGCACAAAGACATAGTATAGAATGTACTGAACACATAGTTTTTTCACAATCTGTAACAGAGCTCTGAAAGCTCAATCTTTCCGAAAGTCGCCGGCCCTTGTGGCCGTGCGGTTCTAGGCGCTTCAGTCTGGAACCGCGTGACCGGTACGGTCGCAGGTTCGAATCCTGCCTAGGGCGTGGATGTGTGTCATGTCCTTAGGTTAGTTAGGTTTAAGTAGTTCTAAGTTCTAGGGGACTGATGGCCACAGATGTTAAGTCCCATAGTGCTCAGAGCCATTTGAACCATTTGCCATTTTCCGAAAGTCGAACAGTCAAGGTCCCCTATCCTATTCTCGTGATCTTTCTAGTCAAACCGACAAATTAGGTGGGCACGAAAGATGAAATTTGTAACACACAGAATACAAAAGTGTGGTACAAGAATTACGTTTGGTATTAATTCTACAACAACATGTAGAGACCGTTCGAAATAAACTTGAAATTTCGACAACTGCTTCACAATACATAATTACATTAATTAAAGTCCTTTGACGTTACCAATATTTCTCTTTTCTCAAAAAATAGTGCAGAACGTGAATACAATGCTAGTACGAAAATCAACTTCTGGAAGTACTTGACGGGCGATTGAAGGCGGAGTTCAATTATACATTCATTTGAATCAACAGAATTACGGTCATTTCCCTCCTAATGGATGTGACCGAGCACCTAGAGAACCTAGTTAAAGTAGCCCCGTGTGAGAATACGTTTACAGAAGAAGGAGAAGGATGTTGTGTGGCAGCCGTCGAGTACGTTCCCACAGCGGCGATACACATTACGGCTTTGCTGGTCACACGTGGCACTTCCGCCGCGCCGCCGTCAGAGCAGGCTGCCAACAGTATTTGAACGCACACATGTGCTCGTCCCGCCCGCTCCACCGATGCGTGTTTTTCCACTCTGCGGAGACGCCATCAGCAGATTAAAAGTTTGTTCGCCTCCGACTTGAGCTTCCAACCCACTCGTAAGTAAAGGATGATTAGACTCTTATGTCCCGTCTACTTCGCGTTCGCAGGACACGGGTGAGGGTAGGATGGCGAAGAAAATCAGTAGTGCCCTTTCAAAGGAACCTTCTGGCATTTATCTTGATAGATTTACGGAAATTATCGGACACCTACTCAGGTAGTCTAGAGGGAATGATCCTTCCAAGTATGTGTCCAGTGTCTTAATGCTGCACCACCTATTCAGTCACTGTTGAGTAAGGGCAAGACAGTTGCTATATAAAAATATTTTGCTAACTTGTTGGAAAAAGACCCCTAGTTATAAAGACTTTTTGTAATACCTTTAGCGATGGTAAGTATCTGAACTAACTGCTCGAGTCGTCAAGGGACAGGGAGTGAGAGACTCCTTGTTCTGAGCAATAGGTATGGCCTGTACGGGGTGTAGCATAATTAATAGCGACAACTGACACAGGTAACAGGTAAAAATAATCCATAACAGAAGCGGACACTCTGCGGTAAACATGGGTCCGCAAACGAGCTGTGTGCAACGTAACTGCCAATGTGAAGTTACGAGCCGCTACTAGCTTCAGTCTAAACTTTGGCCCTCGTTAGTACAAAAGTATTTGAAATGCAAGCTTCTGTATTTACAGTAAATAAACAATATCCAGGATATTACTTACTGTAGGTTTTTTTCTCAACATATAATGTGGTTTACCGAAGCAAGCATTTTCAGGACATCATTGGAAAGCTTAAAAATTACTTGGCAAATCAAATCATCATAGAAAGTACTCTTTAAAATAATGACATTGGGTGTTCCTAATAAAATCAAAATATTATTCACGGACTTTTTTTTAGTAAGTCACTTGGCCGCCTAACGACAGTCACACGTAATGCGTATGCAAATGTTAAAAATACGGTGCAGGAATGTCAGTATTGTGATACTTTAATAAGGTGGGAATTTTAAATGGTAGTAATGCCGTTGGAACATGAAATTAGTGATCAAGAAACTAACTACGGAATCGGACGGAAGCACTACCGATATGGCACCACAATCTACTTATACAGCTGACGAAACCACAAAAACTTTACGTGGTGTCTGTTCTTTTGGATATGTCCGAAAGAACAGACACCATTATACATATTTAAGGCGAGGACAAACAGCGATCTCCTCAGTGCAGATGTAATCCTCTGTTTGGGAACTGGTGAAAATGCCGCGAGTAATAAGGGGCATTACATTAGTACTGCCTGGATAAGTTCAGAATTTGGATCTGACGGGAGGCATGCTATAGTAGTCCGTGCATTTGCGATGACCGCTTTGTCCGGATGTCGCAGTGGTCAGCACATCTGCTTAGTAAGCTGGAGACCCGGGTTCGAATCTCGGTCCGGCACAAATTTTTAACTTTCCCCACTGATTACATCAATACGCCCACTCGCAACCAATGTCTGTAACTCCTTTGTGTCTTAAAGACTTTAGTTTTACTACAGAATTTAAGACTGCACTTTGTAATCAATAAGAAACATTATTCATAACGGGTTTGTTCTGACGGGTTAAAAGCACTGGAAATGTTTGCTTTTATTTCCCCAGTGTGTCTATCCCTATCATATGTATGATTATCGAACCGGATACAGTGAACAAATCAATTTTGTACAGCCATAACAGACATGTCTCATTGGGCTCCATCATTTGAACAAAGGCCAGAGAATGCACCTGCTAGAAGAATTAGAGACGTTTTGACAAAATAAAATATCGTGAAATAACTGATGCCCTCTTCACCACAGCCACGTTTTCATCTGCAGAGAAGTATATAATCTTTGAGATATCCGTGTTCTTTTGTAAATACTTTACGTTGTGTGACCCTGATGTTCCAGATCGCGAAATACTTATTATACAGTAGCTAAATACTGCCACAGTATAGTTACATAGTTTTAAAAAGTGAACTTAGATTTTTTTCATACAGTGGTTTATATACAATGGTGGAAGGACGCCCTGTGACTGTATGAATATAAGTTAATTCTTAAAAAGAAAGAAATTTATGTTAGCACTCATATCGTGAATGTTGTTCTGATATTTTTACATGTAATCCTCTGTTTGACTGATAGTCCCGAGTGATGTGCTGCATTTTAAGTTTTGTTTCGTCTATTTTTGACTGTAAACCGATGAACAAAATTAATTCACTTTTTAAAACTACGTAACTATACTGTAGTACTATTTAGCTATTGTATAGTAGGTATTTCGCGTTTTTGCACATTCGCGTTACACAACGTGAATATCTCAAAGATTATATTCTTTTCTGCAGAGGAAAACGTGCATAAAGTGAAAGATGGGATCAGCAGCGAGACGAAGTCAAAGATCGGCCGGAGTGGCCGAGCGGTTCTAGGCGCTACAGTCTGGAACCGCGCGACCGCTACCATCGCAGGTTCGAATCCTGCCTCGGGCATGGATGTGTGTGTTGTCCTTAGGTTAGTTAGGTTTAAGTTCTAGGGGACTGATGACCTCAGCAGTTAAGTCCCATGGTGCTCGGAGCCATTTGAACCATCTGAACGAAGTCAAAGTGGCTACAGAGACTTGCCCATTGGACTAGACTACGCAAACAAACGTAAGGGCAACACAAAGGATCATGAATATGGACAAGAACAAGCAGCGAAAACCTAATGTGTTAAATAGCTGAAGTGTCCACTAAAGATAAGGAAGTGATATCCCGGTTAACAAAGGACATACACAAAAATCATCTGAAAATTTTAATATGAGTCGGCGTAAGGCAATTAAGAGACATCGCCTTTCAATATTAGCACGCTTCCCACTTATTTTTGCATAACTGTTTAATAGTAACAAGTGTTACATCACTGTATTTGTTCTTTCAAGAGCTTTAGAATACCGTTAAAAAGTATATTGTTACATTAAAAAAAAAAAAAAAAACATACTTCCTTCACCATCTCGGTCGATACAGGAGTTAAGGACATTGACCATGTAACAAAATTAAGTCCCCCTCTCATTTTCTGAAAACGTTGTTTCGATTTCTTGAACCGTTCGCGAAATGAAAGCGGTGTTACGTCTTACGCAGCTTACCCTGTATGTACAGGGAGGTTACAACGCTCCTTACGACAGGTAACCCAAATTACATCATCCGTATCCTGCAGCGGCTGATGGAAAATGGTTTGCACGAAATATTTTCAAGGTCAGTTTGAGTCTGCTCAACCTGCATGTCATCACAGAGTCGTGAAACACACGGAACGAAAAATAGGTGTTCCTAGGTGAAAAGCACAAAGTAAAAGATATAAGTAGAAAAAAAGCTCAGCAACACGGTTTCAAGAACAAAATTAGTGCTGGGAAATACATGGTTTCAGAGAGAAAATGGGAACACGGTCGTAGGTGGTCTTTTCGATAGCCGAGTAAAGTGGTGCAGTCGGCTCACATTTGAGAGGACCAAGATTCCCATCCCGAAGAAAGAGGGAAGCACGTTAGTTTTCAACGTCCCGTTGATTACGACGTTAGCAGAGCCACAGGCCATGCTGCGAGAGGAAGTCGGCTGCGACCTTTTCAAATACCCATTCCGGCATTCGCCTCAAGCATTTTAAGGAAGCTACGGGAAACGTAAATAACACTGATCGGATGGGGAATCAAACGGAGGCCACCAAAGCGAATCTAGCGTCTGAACTACTGCCCCGCGTTGTCGACGAATCCCCGAACCGCTATCATGTTTTTAACACGAATTCCGGAGTGGTTTCTTTGAAGAGAACACGATTAATTTCCTTCTTCGTCTTTTTCCAGTCTGAATTTGTGCTCCGTCTATAATTGACGTTAAACTGTAACTTTTCTTCCTTGCATCCAAAAGGACGACGAAAGTAAATAAGCGCCAGAATGAACTAAATCGGCGAAGTGTCAAAGATAATACAAAAATATTTGTGTATACCGAAGCCGTTACTTCGTAATCCGCATAAAAACATATAGGAAATGGACTGAAGAGTGGAAGACACGACTAAAAAAATTTATTTTTCATAATCATTAATAAAAAGCAGGAGAGAGTGTCAGAACATTTTCGTAAAGCAGCAAAAGGTCCGAGAATAGCGGCGCCCGAATTACGGCCGCAATGGGAGACGTGCGTTACGAAATCCCTTTGCAGCGTCCCCTGCATGCTTCTGCGTTGCTTTTACAAATTGTACGGCGTTAGCACAAACTGCTTCTTCAAGAGAATGGGTAATGTGGCTGCATCGCCACGTGGCTTTAACTGAGGAACAACCCCTTTATACGCACTAATGCCACTGTTAATATGCTCCAAACTCTTTGACCCGAAATGTAATCGTGGGGTTAAACTAAGTAAAAATAAGTTTTTATGAGAGCCAGTATATTAACTAAATAAATGATTATTGAAGCATACTTATAACCTCATCCGGCACCGCACCATTACCGACTGAAACACCGATAAAGAGACTTCGTCCTTTGAAATGTAAAAGGGGTTATTCTGAAACGATATTATTTTAAAATGGAACTACAATGCTTCACTAAAATTATTTTCATCCTAAATGTTGTAGAATAGGTGAATGTGTTCATTACTTTCCTTCAACATTTGACAACTCATCCCACACTGAATGGAAAGCGCTGATAGCAACGATGGACGACTTCTGGCAGACTCGACATTTGATTAATCTTTGGCCGTTGAAAGAACTATGTAGGCGAACACACAGCTTAGAATCATGAATAACACATTGGCCACATTGACCAATGTAGACGATTCACGTACATATTGCAATGTAAACATTTCACCTCAGGATTATCGCAAGTTTTGTACACTGTCGAAGTCGGACTATACACGGGACTCGCCAGCGATCATCGCTGCTCGACTCCAGAAAGCAGTTTGGAAGACGGTCACACGTCGTTCCACGTGGCCCCAGGACATCGCTTCATCACAACCTGCAGTCACCACTTAAACAGAATTTCTGTAATTTGTCGCACCTGACACACTCCTACACATTTTAGGCACAGCCTTCTCACCATAATATTTCAAACAACAGTCCCGATCCGTCCAATCGATACACCACTGCAACCAAATATTCCCTTCGCCCCGCAAGTACCACTGAATACATAATACATTTTTCTTTTCCTCTACCGCCCTCCAAAATATCAACCCCTTTAAAAGATCACGTATCTTTAAAGAAATTGAAATGGTTATGAGCTCCGTATCTGACTTGAACGCCATACCCACTAACTTCCAAAACCACTCCCATTTCACTCTCTCCCGCGTACATACTCCTGTTTAGCCCCTCTCTGGAATAAAGCACACGTGAGATCAATATATTGGTGAATCAACAGGCTTCCGTTAATCTTCAATGAGAAAGAACAAGAAGAATCAAAATTCTTCTAAAGGATAAATCCTTGACAATATACAGCTAATAAGAAACATGCACATTTGTAATTTCCAACTATGCGTTGCGTTGACGCAATCTATACACACACTGCCATTCGACTCAGGGTGAAGTGTGTATTTACCTAAGCACTTTCCTCATCCTTCATCCTCCATATATTATGGGGACTGCAGTTAACACTCGGCATTCTTTATACGAACCTACGTGTCGTTTATGGGGCTCAGTAGTCTTCAAACGTAGGGTACATAGAATCCTGTGCTGGCACTCTCACTGAATTTCCCTTTCCACCTTCGTTGCCGGCCCGGGTGGCCGAGCAGTTCTAGGCGCTACAGTCTGGAACCGCGCGACCGCTACGGTCGCAGGTTCGAATCCTGCCTCGGGCATGGATGTGCGTGATGTCATTAGTTCTAGGTTCTAGGGGACTGATGACCTCAGAAGTTAAGTCCCATAGTGCTCAGAGCCATTTGAACCTTCGTTTCCTCACTCTTCCCTTCGCCGTGCGAAGTGGCACGGTGATTAGCAAATGGACTCGCATTTTCGTACTAAGACCAGAGTTTCATAATTAGGTGATAGATACATTATGTGGACACAAATATTTAGTTTGTGAATTTTAATGCTTCAGAAAAGACCTTTCTTGCCGTCAACAGTACTCCTCGGTTTAACTGAATGGTCGCTGAATCCTGATCAGTGAATCAGGATTATGAATCTAATTTAATACTGCACTACTGACCAAAATGTTAAATTAAAATTTTTATCAAGGTACATATTATTATTTCTTAATCATATTATTTAATTGCCTATGACTAAACTTATGCCGCTAATTATACAAGGTGGTCAGAAACAGTCTGAAGAGCTTGTAAGGGTGTTGCAGGGGAGGTTGTGCTGAGAAGTAATTGTTAAAAACATCGGTACGTTGTGCATTTTCCGATTTAATTAGCATTGAATTTATCCAATCAGGGCGCTGCGCGCGGGAATTCAAGCGGCCCGCCAGGTACATTTAGTGATAGCGTAGATGACAGCGCATGAGACTGCTCAGCCTTTGCTTCGGGTTCGATCCTTATTACCGTCCCAGGTCCAATTTTTGTATCGCTCTTTAGTTTGGTTTTAGAAAACCAAAGGAAGAGCTAGTTTGGCACCACCGTCTCTGGTGGGCCGCTTGAATTTGCGCGCGCAGCGGCCTATTTAGCTAACTTCTGTGCTAATTAAACCTAGAACGGCGCAGCTTATCGAATTTTTTTCTTGACAATTATTTCTCAGCTCAGACTACTCTGCCACACCCTTACAGACTTTTCAGACTGTTACTGACCACACTATACAAATCTACATTGCTACGTCAAAAATTAAAGGTACAATATCAAATTAGTATTTTTGTTCTGACAAAAAGAACGTGTTCAGGCTGGCAGTGAATTGAGACGTACAGAACTAAAACACTTATCCTAGATAGTTAATTAATGGAATTATCAAGAAATATAACGAAAAATTGAATGGAATATTTTAAATGATAGGTATATTTCAGTGACAAAGCTGTAATTCATCTTTTCTTGAACTACGTGCAATGAGCACTGTGACAAGTTTACTGTACACACAACTCAGTAAAAGTGTGGCGAATCACCCTTATAAAACAACTGGTATCGTTCTGTTGCTAATTGTTTTACAGGCATTTTAAGTTGACTGTTAACAGCTTTAGAGAAGTAATTGTTAATTTTGCATAAATTCTATAGTTTGCAGCAAAAGAATTCTTAAAGCGTACACTTTGGTCCTTCTATTGCGTCGTCACAGTTTCCTGTCGACTGTATTCTGATTCAGACTTACTTATTTACGAAAAACTAAAGAAAGGTTAGGCTTTAATGTCCTGTCGTCGTGCAAGTAATTAAAGACGGAGCACAGTGTCGGATTTGGAAACTACGAGAGAGGGATATGATGAAATTGGCAATGAACTGTTCAAAGGAAAAAAATCTCCTATGTCACATATTTCAACACTCGCAACTTCATTCATCAGAATCTATAGCGCACTTCCTGTTGACTTAAACTCATGAAATTAGACAAGAAACCAGGTTTCACAGTACGAGTAGAGCAAAAATGTCAAAATTACAAATGGGAATTGTAATTATATCACATGAAAATAAATTCTTTGCCATTCCGTCAGTCCATCTGTCTGTCTGTCCGTCTGTTAACAGTCCCTTTTTCCAGGAAGTTGACATTTATGTCAAATACTAAAGTCTACGGTCCCTTAGCGGTGTAAAACATTTAAACTTCTCAGTCAATGCAATTAGAAGATACGGCCACAAACTTCACATACGTTGCCACGCGCAAACTCACTCATCAAAACCTACAGATGAGCTATCTACATACATGTTGAGGCTGGTGGCCTAGCCGTAAAGTGCTTGCCTCGAAGCCGAGAGATTGCAGCCTCGAATCTCCTTGGGACCAAGGATTTTCCAGTCTTCGTTTTAACCTAGCCTTCGCCTCTTAACGTTTTGAGGAGTCGCCACAAACTACACGTGGTTCGTATTGCTTGTTTAACTTTAGGTCTCCTTTCCCCGGTTGTATAACTGGGTTACGTTAGGATACGCGATTCACGCAAGTGGCGTCGAATGGAAAGACTTGCACCAGGCCATTGAGCCACGCGAAATAATTATTGCTATCAATATCCATATACGTTTGTACCCAACTGGCGGAGCGCCAGTCCTACTTACAGTTGTCCAGTTTTTTAAGCGAGTCGGCTTCCTCACTGCTAGGTGCAAATATCCTTAAAGCCCGTTTTGACTCTTTCCTGAGCAGTGTTATTA
This sequence comes from Schistocerca cancellata, assembly GCF_023864275.1. NCBI lineage: Eukaryota > Metazoa > Arthropoda > Insecta > Orthoptera > Acrididae > Schistocerca > Schistocerca cancellata. Next base: position 751,942,196 of record NC_064629.1, on the reverse strand, counting down.
GGGTATTTTTGCGAAAACCACTGTTAGTCATTGGTAGCTGAAGATACACACACAATAAAGCTACTGCTGACATCCACAGTACCATATTACAACATTTAGGGACTAATAGGTGAAATTTATTTTTTGTCGTTGTGTTATGGGGATCAGGTAGACCCAGCCCCAATATTTCCATTACCAAATAATTATTGATGTTTTACTTACACTAAAATGGCATGTATATCTAAACGATAAAAATAAAAACGTGTTCTGCGGGGATTTTGCGAGATGAACAACTGATCACGTCTTCACCAATTTCTCCAGTGAACAGTATCGCAACTAAGAGATAAGAGCTTAAGAGATTTTTTTGAGGACACGAAGTGAAAAGTATGAAAGTATCTCGGTTACTCGAAGAGTTGATTTGTTTATGGAAACGTTCGTAGCAAAACCAGAGGCCCGTAGTTTCCGGTGAATGCTGCCAGGCGCTGTTGAGGCTTTCTCCCAGCAGGTGAGCACATCGGCATGACACAGCGCGAAGTGTTAGCTTCTGGACTTGCATTCCACGGGCCGTTCCGGGTTTTATTAAACCCCGATATAATGGATTAGTCGCAGCAAACATCCCGGCGACGGTTCACAACACGCTGTATACTAAAGTACGAAGCGAAGTAAAAACTTGTGCAACAGCAATGAGTTTACCACGCAAGAGGAGATTTTCAGTGCGTACGGATGTTCACAGAACTCGAACATTGGGACCTATAGCGAAACCAGTTGCGACGACAGTTACGCTGTGCAATCTGAGTTTTTACGCGTTCTGGAGATTTTCAGAATCAGATTGAAGCTATGTTTCTTGACATCGAAAAATCTTCGATACTTAAAGTTGCAGGAATGCAACCGGATGGCGTCGACACCGTGCCACAATATTTCGGCTGACAACCGTACTGCCATCTTCGCGTGAGCGTTTTACACTGGAGTGCCCTGGTACACGCAGCGTGAGCCACATGCGACGAGGGAAGTCTCTCTACCGAGTTGCAGCATCTGCGCAAAACCTCCGGATACTCGGAGATACATATAACACGCCCTCTCCAGCCGAACAAGAAGAAGAAAGAAAACAATCCAGAAGAAGAAACCAAACGCTTGGCATTCCTCCACTACGCAGAGCCGCCCACAGCCAACATTGTCTGGACGGTGGAGAACCACCGGGTAAAAACTATTTTCAGCTCAACGGTTAACGTCAAGAATATGTTGGTCAGTCAGACAACTAGGGCTGCGGGCAGCTGGCGTCTACAACATCAGTTGCGAGTGTGGTATGCAGTACATCGCCCAGACGCAGAGCTGCATCTCGTAGCGCCTCTTAGAACGTGTGAGGAGCGTTCGCCTCGGACAAACCGAGAAGTCTGTAGTGGCAAAGCACGGCATCCACAGTGTTCCTGAACAAAGGTGCTGTGCCGCACCAACGGTTTCTGGGATTCGACCTTCAAAGAAGCTTTGGAAATGAGAGTACACGGCGATCTTACTGGCTTATGTTGCGCTTGCAAAAATACGCCAGGAAGGCTGTGATGCGAAAGCAGCAGAGGCAGAGGGCTGAGGACTCGACGCCAGGACCCATCCCGCCCCACCGAGGCTCCCTCGCCGCCAGCAGCAACACATCTTCTGCCATTTGGCCGTCCGTTGGGCCCTGGCCTGGTACAAGTCTTTCGAGTTGACCCCACGTCGGCGACTTGCGTGTCGATGCGTGTCCCTGAGCAGAGAAAAATCTCCGACCCAGCCGGGTATCGAACCCGGACCGTTAGGTATGACATTCCGTCGCGCTGAGCATTCAGCTACCAGGGATGGACGCAGTGAGCGATACGATCTATATAAATAACCTGGCTGATAATGTTCTGTTTCTGTTCACAGGCAACGCATTGGTGTACAGGGACGTGACACTGTTTAAAATTTGTTACGAACTGCAGAGCGACTTGCGGAAATCAGCGTCTGGAACAAACATTGGCAGCTATCGCTTGACGTAAATAAATGTAATGTAATGCGTGGAAATAGATGAAATTGTCCTACGTGGTTAGTCTCCTCGATTGGCATTCAGTCACTGCAATCAGCTGCAAATCTGCCTTGCGGAGGTAGATCTTGGACTCAGATTTATTGGAGGAATCTACGGAAGTCTAGCTCACACACGAACGCATCAATTACAAGACCGTCGTTCGATAAATTCTTGAGTACTGTGCGTCAGTCTGGAACTCTTACGAAGTTGGATTAACGGATGACGTATAAAATGCTTAAAGAAGAGCTGCACGACTCGTCACATGTTTATTAAGCCGTCTTGAGAGCATAACGAATGTACTCAACAAATTACAGTACGAGACGTTGCAAGTTTGTGATAATCATCGCAGAGCGACTTCCTCACAAAGTTCCTGGAGTCCACGATCCAAAATAAATCCAGAAACGCACTCTTTTTTAAAACATACATCTCACATAAACATCATGGTGCTAAAATTAGAGAAATTCGAGCCTCCGTGGAGTGTTACCGCCAGCCCTTCTCGTTTTAAAATTGGTGACTCTCCACGCTCAGGGAGACCTTCGAGGTTTGATGAAAATCGTTTCAACGCATTAATCCACAACGATCCACGTCAGTGTAATGGAGAACTGGCAGACGTGATGAACTGTGATCATTCCGCCGTCGTGCGACATTTTTATGCAATGCGGAAGGTTGAAAAACCGGGGGTTTGAGTACCGCATGCTCTTAGCCAAAATCACAAAAATCAGCACGTGGCCATGTGCATGGAATGGTTGAGCCCACACAAAGCAGAACTTCTCGTACAAAACCTGCGCGCATCCACAAAAGATAATGTTGTGCATCTAGCGGAAGAGCGACGGTGTGGAGTACTACGAATTGCTTCTCCAAGGTGTAACCATCACTACCGGAATTTATTGACAACAACTGAACGTCTTGCAAACGCAGTCCAAGAACAACGGCCAGGAAGACCGCGTGAAGTGATGCTACTCCACAGTAACGCCCACACGCATTCTGCTAGACTGACAAAATACACTGTACAGGAGTTGGATTGGGAAGCCATTCCGCACCCACCTTATTCACCTGATCTTGCGCCCTCAGGTTTTCATCTTTTCCGCTTTCTATCGAACAAATTTCAAGGACCCTCCTTTCCAGATGAAAATGCGCTCCGAAAATGGTTCGACGAGTTTGTCACCACAAAACCAAGTGATTTCTTTAGTGGTGGAATCGAAAAGTTACCCCAGCGTTGGTAGACAGTTGTAGACAGTGAAGGATAACATAATATTGATGACTAAGGACTCTGTTATGTGCGTCAAAATAGTTCAAATGGCTCTGAGCACTATGGGACTCAACTGTTGAAGTCATAAGTCCCCTAGAACTTAGAACTAATTAAACCTAACTAACCTAAGGACATCACACACATCCATGCCCGAGGCAGGAATCGAACCTGAGACCGTAGCGGTCGCGCGGTTCCGGACTGTAGCGCCTAGAACCGCTCGGCCACTCTGGCCGGCTTATGTGCGTCTGTTCTGTTTCTTAGATGGAAAAACTCTACGATCTTACGCACCAACCCAATACATAAGAAAAAATAGCTTTGTAAAAGAAACACCACTGTGTGTATGTCATCAGAAACAAATAGCTTTGCAAACAACAACGCAATAGGAAAAATGTTAATAAATAACAAAATTTATTGTAAAAATTGTATTGCAAAAGATATTGTTAATAATAAATCATTAGTTAATATGTTGTATCATTGTTCTTATTTCCGAACCCTTCTACTATAAAATTACTGTCAATAATAGTTTGTTTATAACATACCTGAACCTCCCCCACAATGCACAGACCTCGAATGGAGAGGCCTACACAACTGGAGTAGTTACAAAGGATGATTAGCGGGAGTGGGAGCTCGAATTTTATTGGTCCTATCACCTGACGTGCGGATTGCCTATCCCCCTTTCCCTTCGGTTCGTGTGAATCTTGGATAATTAATAACGTATACTTCGCTCAGTTTTGCAAAACTTGCGATTACACATTTCCCAGCTGTGTGATAGACCGCAGTATTAGATGCCTGATTGTTTTTTGTAGGGCATATGACACATATTCGTTGACTTTCGCATCTGAGAATGGCTACACAGTCGAAACTGGTTTAAATAAGCACGGTTCTGTGGAATTATAAAGGCTAAGGAGAAATAATGTTCTCTTTCGTGAAAGATATAATATGAAATTAAGTACAGCGTCATGTTGGATCCTATGTCCGTAGCAGATTCGTGACTGGTTGCCTAAAGCAGAAGACTGAGGCGTAAGGCTTGAGTAGTGAGCGCTCGCGATGCTGCAGCCAGGGAGCAATGCCGCGCTGCCTCGTCAGCGCTGCCCTTCTTGCGACCCTCCCAAGCAGCTTTGTTTGCTGTGTACGGGCCTTTGGTCACTTATTTAATAATAGCGCATAATGAAAGAGGAACACACACGCGTACGAAGGAGGGAGTAATTTACAATCATGCAAATTTTCGGACCATAATACCTCCGCTCCTCCCTGTTTGCTCTTACGTTTGCAGCTTAGAAACAGCCAGAATACCTGAACTGAATTTAGATGTGTCATAACGCTGCTACATTGTCCTATCGTCTGAAAACGCGCTAGCTTCTACTACATACGATCGTCCACATCAAGAATGTACATATACCACCCAACTCTCAACGGACAGATTTTCTGGCAGTGTATGATCTTTCTTTTCGTAATGAATCTGATAAACTGATAACAAACAGTGCCTGACTGAATACAAGGTGCGTCTGAAAAGTTCGATTAATAGTCCCACAGTGTAAAGGAAACAAGAGTTACAAACAAAATACCTTTACTGACCTTCAAGGATGCGCCAGCAGTTACAACACGTTTCTGACATCGGTCGTAAAGCTCTAGGAAACATCTTGTGGAATCGCTCGAAGCAACGTGCTCACTAGTTGTTGGACATCCGCAACTCCTGTGTGCTCAACTTTCTCGCTCAGTGCAAGGCGAGTGTTCTTCAACACCCTCCTTATTCTCCAGATTTGGCGCCGGCAGTTTACTTTTTGTTTCCTCGCCTTAAATTAGCGCATGACCACGGTGCTTCGAGCGATTCCACAAGAAGAGTTTGCTGACAGTCTTCAACAGCTTTACAACCGATGTCAGACGTGTGTTGTAGCTACTGGTGATTACTTTGAAGGCCATTAAAGGTATTTTGTTTGTAAATTTTGTTTCATTTATTTTCTGGGTCAATTCACTGAACTTTTCAGACTCACCTTGTAATTTTCGAAATCAGTTTCCACACATATGGACAGTACATCTATTATATTTTCATTAAAACTTCTGTATTTGAAATGGTGCACTACGTTCGGATGTATAAGAAATAACCACAAAACATTTAAAAATCTATTTTTCGTTATGAAAGACGTTCGCACAAAAACACACCACTGAAGTTTCAGGTTTCACAACGCACTCGTATTTCGCTGATTACTGAGGTCTTGGCGCGACACGTGTGTAAAGAAAAATAGTGCATTATTAGGTTCCTCAGAGAAAAATTCAGTAGCCCTTCAGAGGAGCACGGCACTTTTTTGCTAAAGCTTCCCACTGCAATTCGTTGCTTATCTCCGTAACGCACTACCCCCAATACAGAAAGCTAGAAAGCTGTAACCAACCCCGCAGATATTGTCAGAGACGTTTCAGTAGTTCCACTCGTTAAACCGGCAAGGATGACCAGCGCGAATAATACATATTCCGTTACATCTGGCCGAGGCCCTGACAATAAAGCACAGGCTACAATCACTTTCTCGTAAACATTACATCTAATACTGCATATCTTAATACGTTACACCACGATACTGGAACGACGTCAATGATTTATCGCTGAGTCTATAATCATAAAAAAGCGCATATTCGTCTCCATGTTATTTCCACGCTGAATTTACCACTGTTTAATCAGGTATCGGTCTACATCTGCATATAAAAGGTGAATGAGGTTCTCCTACCGATGTCGTCTTATGCAACCCATAATTTTATATCTGGCCTTCAAAACGATGTCATTTTATGCAGCCCACAATGTTATATCTAGCCTTCAAAAACTACGTGTCAGATTTTCAGATTCTCATATTCTCACGATCGGTACGCACCCACTATTAGTCCTTCCTACAGGAAAAATAAAGGGCATTTCTGCAGGAACTTTCAGTTCGAAAGCCCCACTAAATCCTTGTTTACATGTCGGTGCTTATATACCTACATTGGGGTAGCGCTGGCTTGCCTATAGCTGCAGCAACGCACTGAAACGGTAATTTTCTGATCGTCCCCTTACATACTCCGAAAGCCATTATACGGAGCTCCACGGAGGGCACTAGGGCCTGTATTGGTCATAAACATTCCTAACTTGTTCGCCAACGGAGTGAGGGCAAAATGACTGTCTCCTTACTCATCCTAATCTCTCAAATTTTATTCTTACCATCATTACATGAAAAATGCGATGGTGTCCTTACCGGTTGTCTAAATTTACGAACAAGGTTTTGCGAGAACTACGAAGCTATTCTTACAAAAATTCCTGTTTAAATTTCTTTTCCTATGAGTTTAGTGTTCTGTTACGGCCAAAACGTTTATTTATTTGCTTCTCTTTTCTTGTAACCTGGCTAATAAAGGTCGCATTTAACACAGTTACAACAAATATATATTATTTAACAGATGGCTGAACTTCGGTATCACTACAAAAAAAATTTAAAAAATCAAACAGCACTTCTACTCAAAAAGTAAATTATTTGTTCGGTTATAAGTTAATAATACAGAGAGAAAAGTTAAGAATGTTATCATGAATAAGACCGTAAAATTCAATAATTTCATAACTTTAATGACCTAATGCAATTGCTGCTAAAAGATGAATATGTAAAAACTTATCACTATTTCCAATCAGCGCGTATCTGTATTCCTTCGGTGACTGCTGTCAAGCTTACATCTACATATACATCTACGGAGATACTCCGCAAGTCAACGTACGGTGCGTGGCGGAGAGTACCCTGTACAAATACTAGTCATTTCCTTTCCTGTTCCACTCACAAATACGGTGAGGGAAAAACGACTCTCTATATGCCTCCAAATGAGCCCTAATTTCTCGTTTTTTAATTTTTGTGGTGCTTACGCTCAATATATGTTGGTGGCAGTAGAACCATTCGGCAGTCAGCTTCAGATGCCGCTTCTCTAAATTTTATCAATTGTGTTTCTCGAAAAGAGCGTCGCCTTCCCTCCAGGGATTTCCATTTGAGTTCCCGAAACATCTCCGTAACACTTACGTGTTGTTCGAACCTACTGATAACAAATCTAGCAGTCCGCCTCTGAATTGATTCGATGTTCCCCTTCAATCCGACCTGGTATGGCTCCCAAACACTGGAGCAGCATTCAGGAATAGGTCGCGCGAGCCTCTTATATGCGGTCTCCTTTACAGATGAACCACACTTTCCTAAAATTCTCCCAGTACACCGAAGTCGACAATTCGCCTTCCGTACCGCAGTCTTCACATGTTTGCTCCATTTCATATCGCTTTGCAACGTTGCGGTCAAATATTTAAACGACGTGAATGTGTACACAACTAATGCTGTATCCGAACAGTACTGGTTTTTTTTCCTACTCATCCGCATCAACTTACATTTCCCCACATCTGGAGATAACTGCCATTCATCATACCAACTAGACGTTTTGTCTAAGTCATCTTGCATCTTCCCACAGTCATTCAACTTCGACACCTTAGCGTACTCCTCAGCATAATCAGTAAACAACAGCAGATTGCTGCCTACCCCCTCCACCAAATCATTTACGTGCATAAAGAGCAACAGTGGTCATATCTCACTTGCCCGGGGCACTCCTGAAGGTATCCTTGTCTCATATGAACACTCGCCGTCGAGTAAAACATACTGAGTTCTTTTCATAAAGAAGTCTTCGAGCCACTCACATATCTGTGCAGTTATTCCATATGCTCGTACCTTCGTTAACTGCCTGCGATGAGCCACCATGTCAAATGCTTTCCGGAAGTCTAGAATTACGTAATCTCCCTGTTGCCCTTGATCCATAGTTCGCATTATATCATGCGAGAAAAGAGCAGCTGAGTTTCGCATGAGCGATGCTTTCTAAAACCATGCTGATTCGTGGACGTAAGCTCCTCAGTGTCAAGAAAATTTATTATATTCGAACTGAGAATATGGTCAAGGATTCTGCAGGAAACTGAAGTTAGGGATATTGGTCTCTAATTTTTCAGGTCCATTCTTTTACCTTTCTAAAATACTGGAGTCACCTGCGCTGTTCTCCAGTCGCTTGGGAATTCTTGCTAGGTGAGAGATTCGAGATGAATGCAAGCTAGGTAAGGGGCCAATGCCGTAGCGTACCCTTTGTGAAACCGAACTGGCATTCCATACGGATCTGGTGACTTATTTCCATTTGCTTTCAAATCTTTTAGTTTTTTCTCTACGCCAGGGATAGTTATTACTATGTCGTCCATACGGGAGCCTGTCCGATGGTCAAATGACGATATGTTTGTACGATTCCTCTGTGTGATCGTTTTTTTGAACGCGAAATGAAAAACTTCGGCTTTCGTTTTGCTGTCTTCAACTGCCACACAAGACTGGTCAACCAAAGACGGAATGGAAGCCTTAGACCCGCTTACCGATTTTACATAGGACCAGAATTTTCTCGTGTTCTCTGCCAGATCTTTTGCTCAGGTATGGTATGCTTCGCGCATACATCTTTTCACAGACGCACAAGTGCAACAGCCCCGCCGGCCGCGGTGGTCTAGCGGTTCTGGCGCTCAGTCCGGAACCGCGAGGCTGCTACGGTCGCAGGTTCGAATTCTGCCTCGGGCATGGATGTGTGTGATGTCCTTAGGTTAGTTAGGTTTACGTAGTTCTAAGTTCTAGGGGACTGATGACCACAGATGTTAAGTCCCATAGTGCTCAGAGCCATTTTTTTTTTGCAACAGCCCCTGCTTCCCCATCATCTTCCGAATATCCTTATAAAACCATGACGGGTCTTTCCCATCCTTTATCTAGTAACTAGGGACAGAATTCTGCAGACCACGATTTATAATCTGCTTGAACTTTGAAACTTCCTGGCACATTAAAACTGTGTGCCGGACCGAGACCACAACTCGGGACCTTTGCTTTCCGCGGTCAAATGTTCTACCAACTGAGCTACCCAAGCACAATTCACGACCCGTCCTCAATGTCCTACTTCCGCCAGTACCTCGTCTCGTATCTTCCAAACTTCACAGAAGCTCTCCTGCGAAACTTGCAGAAGTAGCACTCCTGGAAGAAAGAATATTGGGGAGACATGGCTTAGCCACTCTGGAAACATCCCCAGGCTGTGGCTAAGCCATGTCTCCCCAATATCCTTTCTTCCAGGTGTGCTAGTTGTGCAAGTTTCGCAGGAGAGCTTCTGTGAAGTTTGGAGGCAGGAGACGAGGTACTGGCGCAAGTATGGCTATGAGGACGATTCCTGAGCCGTGCTTGGGGTAGTTCAGTTGGCAGAGCACTTGCCCGCTAAAAGCGAATGTCCTGAGTTCGAGCCTCGGTCCTGCACACAGTTTTAATCTGCCAGTAAGTTTCATATCAGCGCACACTCTGCTGCAGAGTGAAACTTTCATTCTGCTTGAACTTTGCCCCTAATCCCTCTATGTCCAGTCCGCAGCTCGTGGTCGTGCGGTAGCTTTCTCGCTTCCCACGCCCGGGTTCCCGGGTTCGATTCCCGGCGGGGTCAGGGATTTTCTCTGCCTCGTGATGACTGGGTGTTGTGTGATGTCCTTAGGTTAGTTAGGTTTAAGTAGTTCTAAGTTCTAGGGGACTGATGACCATAGATGTTGAGTCCCATAGTGCTCAGAGCCATTTGAACCACTACGTCCATATTACTGGAACTAACTGACGTCAATTCACTCAATAACTGAGATGCTGACAACTGCTTATCTGCTCTATCTAGCAGAAATACGCTCCTAGCCTTCTTAACTGATTTATTAACTTTCGTAGCCAGAGTTGCTATAATGGCATCATGATCGCTAATCCCCGATTCTATACTGACATTGTCGAGAAGATCTCGCCTATTCGTAGTTACAACGTCTAAGATAGCGTGTGGTCTATCGAGCTAGCTGTTCAAGACAGTACAAAAGTATCGCGTACGACTGTCTGTCCGTTCCCCCTGCTATGAATCGATAGAAATACCAGTCTATACTCGGCAGGTTAAAGTCGCCTCCAAGTAGTATTGCATGATCTGGGTATTTGCCCGCTATTGACCGTAGATTTTCTTTGAATGATTCTAGAACTGTCACATCAGAATCGGATGACCGGTAAAAACATCCGACGGTTAACTTGGTTTCACGTAAACATATTATACTCGACCAGATGACTTCACTGTCACACTCATCTTCGACCTGGATAGAGGCAATATTTTTTTTTTGGTCAACTGCAATGAACTCTCCCCCTCCTATGGCCTCTAATCAGTCTTTTCGAAATATGTTCCATGACTCACTAAATATCTCAGAGCTTTTCACTTCGGGTTTCAGCCAGCTTTCAGTCCCAAAAATAATTTGAGCGCGAGAACGTCTCTGGATGGCAGTAAATTCGGGTCCTTTATTATGAATATTTCGACAAATTACTGATAAAATTTTGACAGTCGAAGCGTCTTTACTCTGAACGCGGTCTGACTCCCTTGATGCGTATCGACTGGCGAGTGTTCATAAGAGTGCCTCAAACTACCGCCTAGTCTAAAAAAACCCTCATGTGCACTCTACAAGTACTCTGTTACCCGAGTAGTTGCTACCTTCGTGTGGTGCACTCCTGACGTATCAAAAGGTGTCCTATAAATCCCCACCCGATAATGCAAGTTTATTAACCAATTTCTGTAAAACAATTATAATCTTCCTAGTGTTAATGACGTTAAAACATGGACCATATACACGGAAGGGCCAAAAAACCTGACACTTCTGCCTAATATCGTGCAGGGCCCCCGCGAGCACGCACAAGTGCCGCAGCACGACGTGGGATGGACTCGATTAATGTCTGAAATGGTGCTGGAGGGAACTGACACCATGAATCCTGCAGGGCTGTCCATAAATCCGTAAGAGTGCGAGTGGGTGGAAATCTCTTCTGAACAGCATATTGTAAGGCATCCCAGATATGCTCCATAATGTTCATGTCTGGGGACTCTGGCGGCCAGCGGAAGTGTTTAAACTCAGAAGAGTGTTCCTGGAGCCACCCTGTAGCAATTCTGGACGTGTGGAGTGTCGTATTGTTCTGCTGGAATTGTCCAAGTCCGTCGGAATGCACAGTGAACACGAATGGATGCAGGTGATCAGACTGGATGCTTACTTACGTGTCACCTGTCAGAGTCGTATCGAGATGTATCAGGGGTCCCATATCGCTCCAATGCACACGCCCCACACTATTACAGAGCCTCCACAAGCTTGAACAGTCCCCTGCTGACATACAGCGTCCACGGATTCATGAGGTTGTCTCCCTAAGGGTACACGTCCATCCGTTCGATACTATTGAAACCAGACTCGTCCGACCAGGCAACAAGTTTCCAGTCATCAACAGCCCAATGTCGGTGTTGAGGGGCCAAGGCGAGGCGTAAAGCTTTGTGTCGTGCAGTTATCAAGGGTACACGAGTGGGTCTTCGACTCCGAAAGCCCATATCGATGATGTTTCGTTGAATGTTTCGCGAACTGACACTTGTTCATAGCCCATTGAAATCTGCAGCAGTTTGCGGAAGGGTTGCACTTCTGTCACGTTGAATGATTCTTTTCAATCGTCATGCAGCATCTTTTTCCGGCCGCAGCGATGTCGGAGATTTGATGTTTTACTGGGTTCCTGATATTCACGGCACACTCGTGAAATGGTCTTACGGGAAAATCCCCCCTTCATCGCTACCTCAGAGATGCATCGCTCGTGCGCTGACTATAACACCACGTTCACACTCGTTTAAATCATGATAACCTGCAATTGTAGCAGCAGTAACCGATCTAACAAATGTGCCAGACACTTGTTGTCTTATATAGGCATTGCCTACCGCAGCACCGTATTCTGTCTGTTTACATATCTCTGTATTTGAATACGCGTGCATATACCAGTTTCTGTGGCGCTTCAGTGTAGTACTTTCCAAGTAAAAGTTTCTGTTTAAATGAGGAACAAGGAGAAACAGGCTTTATACCTCTTTTGAGAGACGTTACAAAGCTTAAAATAGGAGGACGAGTGTGCAATCGGAATCCCGGTTCGACGATGTTCACCTGCCGAGAGAGCAGGCGCCGGAAGCGGCGACATCTGTCTGGAGGTAGGAGCAGACAGTAAAGCAGCTTCTACCGCCTCAGTAGATTCCTATCTGCATTCCCTCTACCCCTATTCTGTCACTGCCAGATAGTGCTTCATACCAATGTTACTTCCTTTGTTATTCTATTTGCGAATGTAATGGGCGAAAAATAATTTATCTTCGCCTCTGCGGTTTATGGTTCTTAAACGAGATACAATAACAAGACTTATATTAAAAATACACGAAAGGTATCGCTTTCAAGAAAAGTTAATTTTTACCGTGTCAGTTACATGACATAAATCACTGCTGACTAGTTCCGCTGATTTCTTGTCATTATTGTACGTATATAATCGAAACTAGTCATCATTTATGCCATGCAAGTAGGACTGTAGAAATAAACTTCTTTTTAAAAATATGTATATGCATGGTAGCTCCCGCACGGAAATGACGTCCGCTCCAAAAGATATTCCCTATACATCATTCAGGTGCGTGCCCCAACGTGCTCATAACCTGAAGACCAGGTAGATGAGCTCTGTGGAGAGTGACAGCAGATTCCGCTAAAAGGTAATAATACGGAATTTTTATGCGAAAGTAGAATTCGTTATTAGGAAATTTCGAATACGACACCAGAAATGAGAGAACTCATACGTCAGTAGAATTCACCGAGAAGATCAACATGGCTGACCTCAGTACAGTCTTCCGAAAGATCAATATAATCATTGCATGGTTTGTGACGGTGCTAAACTACATTCGAATTGCAAGTAATCATAGAATAGGAAGATACACAGTGGAAATATACACACATCAAAAAAAGTATTGCATCACCGCGGTTCCGAGAGTTCCGGAACCTGTACAGAAAATTGGAATAGAGATCAACATAAACATCATTTCCGCCCTTTCTATTGCTCATGAAAACCAAACATTGCATGTCGTAACACCGCAAAGCGAGACCTTCAGAGGTGGTGGTCCAGATTGCTGTACACACCGGTACCTCTAATACCCAGCAGCACGTCCTCTTGCATTGATGCATGGTTGTATTCGTCGTGGCATACTATCCACAAGTTCATCAAGGCACTGTTGGTCCAGATTGTCCCACTCCTCAACGGCGATTCGGAGTAGATCCCTCAGAGTGGTTGGTGGATCACGTCGTCCATAAACAGCCCTTTTCAATCTATCCCAGTCATATTCGATAGGGTTCATGTCTGGTGAACATGCTGACCACTCTAGCCGAGCGATGTCGTTATCCTGAAGGAAGTCATTCACAAGATGTGCACGATGGGGGCTCGAACTGTCGTACATGAACACGAAAGCCTCGCCAATATGCTGTCGATATGGTTGCACTATTGGTCGGAGGATGGCATTCACGTATCGTAGAGCCGTTACGGCGTCTTCCATGACCACCAGCGGCGTACGTCGGCCCCACATCATACTACCCCAAAACAGCAGGGCGCCTCCACTTTGCTGCACTCGCTGGACAGTGTGTCTAAGGCGTTCAGCGTGACCGGGTTGCCCCAAACACGTCTCCGACGGTTGTCTGGTTGAAGGCATATACGACACTCATCGGTGAAGAAAACGTGATGTCAATCTTGAACGGTCCATTGGGCATGTTGTTGGGCCCATCTGTACTGCGCTGCATGGTGTCGTCGTTGGAAAGATGGACCTCGCCATTTGTGAAATTGCGCACCATGCAGCCTACTGCGCACTTTTTGAGTCGTAACACGACGTCCTGTGGCTACGCGAAAAGCATTATTCAACATGGCGGCGTTGCTGTCAGGGTTCCTCCGAGCCATAATCCATAGGTAGTTGTCAGCCACTGCAGTAGTAGCCCTTGGGCGGCCTGAGCGAGGTATCTCATCGACAGTTCCTCTCTCTGTATCTCCTCCATGACCGAATAACATCGCTTTCGTTCACTCCGAGACGCCTGGTCACTTCCCTTGTTGAGAGCTCATCCTGGCACGAAGTAACAGTGCGGACGCGATCGAACCGCGGTTTTGACCGTCTAGGCATGGTTGAACAACGGGCAACACGAGCCGTGTACCTCCTTCCTGGTGGAATGACTGGAACCGATCGTCTGTCGGACCCCTTCCGTCTAATAGGCGCTACTCACGCATGGTTGTTTACATCTTTGGGCAGGTTTAGTGACATCTCTGAAGAGTCAAAGGGACTGTGTCCGTGATACAATATCCACAGTCAACCCCTATCTTCAGAAGTTCTGGGAACCGGGATGATACAAAACTTTTTGTTTTGTTCTCCAGGCAGGAATGCAGAAATGCTGTTCATGTAAATCTATTTAAAAAGGGAAAGAACAGGATAATTAGCAAAAGTTTCCGAATATTTAAAATGAAAGCAGTAACCACAGAAGAGGAAGTAACAAAATGCGTTACAGAGCCGAAGAAAGTAGAGCAAAAGAAAATCTCAAATGAAAGGAGGTATTATGTTATCAATTTGGTTAAAGAACTGCAGCTGTTCATCTACATCTACGTGATTACTCTGCAATTCCCGATTAAGTGCGTGCCAGAGGGTTCATCCAACCACCTTCATGCTATTTCTCTACCGTTCTACTCTCGAACGGCACGCAGGAAAAGTGAGGTACCTAAATCTTTCTGTGCGAGCTCTGATTTTTCTTATTTTACCATGATGATCAATTCTTTCTATGTAGGTAGGCGACAACAGAATATTTTCGTAATCAGATGAGAAAGTTGGTAATTAAAATTTCACGAGAAGATCCTGTCGCAACGAAGAAGGCGTTTGTATTAATGACTGCACCCAAATCCACTCTTTCTTCCGTATTTCACGATAATACAAAGCGAGCTGGCCTTCTTTAAGATTTTTCGATGTCCTCCGACAATCCAATCTGAGTTTGAGCCACACGACACAGCAGTACTGCAGAAGAGGGCGGGCAGTCGTGGTGTAAGCAGTCACTTTAGTAGACCTGTTTCACTTTCTAAGTGTTCTGCCAGTAAATCGTAGTCTTTGGTTTGCTTAACCCACATTCTTCTGTACGTGATCGTTCCAGTTTAAGGTATTCTTAACTCTAATCCCTAAGTATTTATATGAATTTACAGCCTTTAGATTTGTGAGATTTATTGTGTAACTGAAATTTAGTGCACTTCTGTTAGTACTCATGTGAATGACTTCACACTTTTCATTATTTAGTGTCAAATGCCACTTTTCACCCTGTAAAGACATCTTGTCTAAATGATGTTGGAAGTGGATTTGGTCATCTGATGGCTTTACAAGACGGTAAATGACTGCATCATATGCAAGCAATCTCAGGTGGATGAACAAATTGTTCCTATGTCGTTTATGCAGATCAGGAACGGCAGAGGGCCTTTAACACTTCCTTAGGAAACACCGGACATTACGTATGCTTTACTCGACGTCTTTCCGTCAGTTACTACCAACTGAGACATATCTGACAGGAAATCACGAATCTAGTCACACAGCTGAGGCGATATTCCACAAGCCGCTGCAGATTTAATTTCAATATAAAGCTTAGAAAAATGGAGAGTCAGTGCATATTTCTAGTACGTGTGACGTAATTAGAATCGGATAGCTGTAATGGGGTATAAATGATTTTGTATACATGTGACAAAATTGATATGATTAAATCACGAAGAACTTTTACTAAGTATTTTCGCTGCCTTTGTTGACGCGAAAATGTTACGATGAGCATTTTAAAGTGTAGTGTGAGTGCCTGTTGAGCCGTCACATCGCACACACTACGAATATGTAGAAAGGCGGGATTTACCCACGCGCTACGCCACCATTTTATAGATTTTTGTAGGTGTTGTCAGTGTGTATACAAATCCAATGGTAATTTAGTCAGTCTAAGAATATGTTTGAACAGTATGCGATACTCAAAGAAAGATCAAACATGCATTACATTAAACAGGATATATTTGTGGTCCCTGCAACAAAATATCGGCATCAAGCTGCTTCTGCAGCACAATCTGTGTGAGACATATTAACGACTAGTAATAGACTGGATGTGTGAATAAAGGAAGATATGCAGCTGAAAGCGGAGATGCGTCTGTTTTCGCCATATGCCACTTCTCTCATATTTGTCCTCTTAACAAGTTTGTAACTGCGACCGTTTTTTGTAGGCTTTTTCTTTTTTTTCATTTTTTGTAACGAGATTCTGGAGAATGATGGCAGCTCACTTCGCTGAATTCTATATTTTCGCTAGTATTTTTTGAGTAACGCCTACTTCCACATCTATACTTCACCAGCCACCTTGTTGTGTATGGTGGAGGGTACTCCTGGTACCAACAACTGATTCCCCTCCCTGTTCCAATGGAGAGTATTTGCATGTAAATATCCGTATTAGCTCTAGTTTCTCGGATTTTCTCGTTGTAATTATTTGGCGAGACGTACGCAGGAGGAAGCAATATGTTGCCAGACTTTTGACCGGAATGTAATCTCTCGAAATTTCAGTAGCAGATCTCTCCGCGATGTACAACGTATCTCTTGTAATGTCTACTGTTGTAGTTTGTTGCAATGCCCATTTCTGCTGCTATAAATGAAGTTCTGTTGACGTAAGTTTAAACATTCCCATAATTTTTATTGTTATGGATAATAACGACCTCCACCAACGCGTACGTGCTTATGTGAAAATATTCGGCAATATCGTTTGGCTTTCCACAGCTCAGAACCTAGTAAAAGACGTAAGAGTTCACGGAAATTTTATTCGCGACAAATTTGAAAGACATGGTTCATCGCAGGACTAACAGAAAAGTGAGTTTCTCGTGGTTGGCTACATAACATTATTTAATGTCGTTTTATTAATTAGCCCATGATCGGTTGGAGGCAGAGCCGCGCTAACTGCGGCCGGCCTGAAGTGGCGTTGGCGAAGCTCACCCACAGCTTTCTGCTCTCATACATTCTCTCTCAGTATCCCATACTGTTAGCGAAGCACTCTGGTACACAACCCATGACTGGAGATTATGCAGAGTACCTGCAGTCTGGAGATACGTACTACTGGGCTAAGTTCGATACAATCACAACCTTCAAGTATTAAGGGCATTCGTCTGTAGGAACGACAATTAACTGAAAGAGATTTACTTCAGTTGTGCTAATTATTCATTCAAACCACGAGGAGTTTCGGGATTTTAAAATTCAATCTTCGGGTGTATAAAACTGTAACATATAAAGGAAAGGAGGGAAGAAATATAATGCAACATTCCTCTAAAAATCAGATCAAAAACAAGGCGACTCTCTTATTGTATTTCCTAATGCATTAACATGCGGTCGTACCAGTCACTGCAGTAGCTCCATATCGCTGCATCTTGGCTGAACTAGAAAAAAGAAGAGGGCCTGATAATCAGACTGACCTAAAAGTGTAACGTCCGGGCGGGTGGGACGAAGGAAACAGAAACCTAGAACGAACGCTGTGCTCACACTGTGTGCCGTCCGGCAGCCGACTGAGTAGCAGGTCAGCAACTGGAAGCAGTTAATACCATAAATTATCTGGGAGTACGCATTAGGAGTGATTTAAAATGGAATGATCATATAATGTTGATCGTCGGTAAAGCAGATGCCAGACTGAGATTCATTGGAAGAATCCTAAGGAAATGCAATCCGAAAACAAAGGAAGTAGGTTACAGTACGCTTGTTCGCCCACTGCTTGAATACTGCTCAGCAGTGTGCGATCCGTACCAGATAGGGTTGATAGAAGATATAGAGAAGATCCAACGGAGAGCAGCGCGCTTCGTTACAGGATCATTTAGTAATCGCGAAAGCGTTACGGAGATGATAGATAAACTCCAGTGGAAGACTCTGCAGGAGAGACGCTCAGTAGCTCGGTACGGGCTTTTGTTAAAGTTTCGAGAACATACCTTCACCGAAGAGTCAAGCAGTATATTGCTCCCTCCTACGTATATCTCGCGAAGAGATCATGAGGATAAAATCAGAGAGATTAGAGCCCACACAGAGGCATACCGACAATCCTTCTTTCCACGAACAATACGAGACTGGAATAGAAGGGAGAACCGATAGAGGTACTCAAGGTACCCTCCGCCACACACCGTCAGGTGGCTTGCGGAGTATGGATGTAGATGTAGATGTAGAGGGCCACGTCTGAGATCTGCAGATAACAACAGAGATAAAAATTACTGTTTTTATCTTCGCTAATAACATCAGTTTCGCCGGCCGGAGTGGCCGTGCGGTTCTAGGCGCTACAGTCCGGAACCGAGCGACCGCAACGGTCGCAGGTTTGAATCCTGCCTCGGGTATGGATGTGTGTGATGTCCTTAGGTTAGTTAGGTTTAATTAGTTCTAAGTTCTAGGCGACTGATGACCTCAGAAGTTAAGTCGCATAGTGCTCAGAGCCATTTGAACCAACATCAGTTTCCTTGTTTCTACACCATTGGCGCCTCCAGATCTTCTTTGCATGTTACTGTGTTATACGCCTGAGAATGGGATTTTTATATCCTGAAACCGGTCGTGGTTTAAACAAATTATTAGTACAATTGAAGCAGATCTCTCTAAATTAATTATCATGCTTCTTGGTTGCGGATGTCCTGCATGACAAATCTTGTGTATGTGGAGCAAGGTTATGTATGACGATTACGCGAATCTTGTAGTGGAAAAAGTAAATGAAAGACTGAGATTAATTAGAAAAACACAGATGAAGTGTAATTTAGCACGGTGGAGGTTGGAGAGCGACAAAGAAGTACTGGAAAATCTCCAGTTCTAGCCACAAAATTAAATATGTTTCACATCACATGAAAACTTGCTCTTAAAATTTTAAGAGCGTAAGTTTAAAGATGAATCACGTACTATATCTACATACATACTCCGGAAGCCACTGTTCATTCGGTGTCGGAAGGTACTCCGTGCCATTTTTGTTGTTGTGGTCTTCAGCCCAAAGACTGTTCTGATGCGACTCTTCATGTTACTCTATCCTGTGCAAACCTCTTCATCTCGGAATAACTACTACAATCTTCAGCCATTTAAACCTGTTTACTGTATTCACCTCTTCGTCTCCCTCTAGAACTGTTAACCGCCTCTGCCCCTCTTCCTCCCCCTACACACACAATTCTCTCATATACTAAACTGATTTTTCCCTGATGTCTCAGGATGTTTCCTATCAACCAATCCCTACTTTAGTCAAGTTATGCCATAAACTTGTGTTCTCCCCAGTTTGATTAAGTTCTTGTTCGTTAGTTAAGCGCTCTATCCGTCTAATCTTTAGCATTCTTCCGTAGCATCACTTTTTAAAAACTTCTATTTTCTTCTTACTTGAACTGCTTATTGTCCATGTTTCATTTCCACACAAGGCTAAATTCCAGACAAATGCCTTCGAAAAAGACTTCCCAATACTGAAAAGTGTATTCAATGTTAACAAAATTACTTTTTTTTAGAAACGCTTTTCAAGCTATTGCCTGTTTGGTAAAACCTCCTGAGCTGTTGTGTGAAGATGTCCGTAACTGCCTGCTGCACGTCCTCGTCCTGTAGGAATCGTCGACCCTTTAAGGCATTTCTGAAGGGACTGAAGGCGTGAAAATTGCATGGAGAGAGATCAGGGCTATAGGGCGGGTGCTCGAGTGTCTCCCACTTGTCCGTAATGGACGGGGCTGACCTCCGAGACCGACCACAGCCTTGTGTCGAACCGCGACTAGCACGGAACTTGTCGCACTGTTCCACAGACAGACCTGCTGCCCGCTACACAGTCTTCATTCTGCGATGGATGTATACCGGTGTTTGTCCTTCGGCAGTAAAGAAAAGAATAACAGCACGATGGCCCTGTTTGGCCGCATTTCATAATAACGTCGCCATAGTTCACGTTCCCGCATTTACCACACGCTTCTCGGAAAGAGGCAGAAGACTTACTAATCCCTTGGCTACATGTCGGTACTTATAGATCCGCATTGGAGTCGCGGTACGTTGCATACACGCCGCAGCAACACCCATAAGCGGAAACATTTTGATTGTCCCTTGTATATAACATTTTGATCCCTATTTTTTACCGTTACTATCTTCAAAATTTCAAGGAGTGTATTCCAGTCAACACTGTGAAAACCTTTCTCCAAGTCTACATATGCTATAAACGCAGGTTTGCCTTGCTTTGACCTGTCTTGCACCTTATGTCATTGGAATTATAATTATTACAGTCTTCTAGAAGTCTGAGGGTATTTCCCCAGTCTCACACATCTTGCACACCAGGTGGAGAAGTTCTGTCATGACTGCCTCTCACAAAGACATTAGTAGTTGTGAGAGATGTTGTTTCGACTTAGGCCGTTCAGTGCTCTGTCAAATTCTTCTCACAGTATCGTATTTCCCATTTCATCTTCATCTACGAGCTCTTCCCTGAACGCCTTCCACCTTTAAGCATTCCCTTCTTGGCTTAGTACTGGTTTTCCATCTGAGGTCTTCACACTCGTACAGCTGCAACTCCTTCCACCAAGATCGTCCTTAATTTTCCTATAGGTGGTAGGCTACCTTTCTTGCCACTAGTTATACGCGTTTCTATAGAATTGCATTTGTCCAGTAGCCATTCTTGCTTAGCTATTTTGCACTTTCTGTCAGTCTCATTTTTGTCGACTGTGTTACCTTCGCCTACTTCATTTGCTGCATTTCTTTATTTCCTCCTTCCATCAGTTAAGTATCTCCTGCGATATCCAAGGATTTCTACTTGGCCTTCGATTTTTACCTATTTGATCTTCTGCTTTCTTCACTATCTCATCCCTCAAAGCTACCCATTCGTGTTATATCGTTTTCCTTTCCCTAATGCTCCTTTTCAAACTCTCAAGAAACTTCGGCTCTTTCAACTTATCGAGGTCCCATATCCTTAATTCTTGCCTTTTTGCAATGTCTTCAGTTTTAATTTACAGTTCTCAACCAACAAATTATCTTTGGAGTCCATATCTGCCGCTGGAAATGTCTCACAGCTTAAAGTCTGGTTCCGAAATCACTGTCTCACCATTACATAATCAGTGTCTTCATCATCTGCTGAGCTAGTTGGCATATAAACTTGTATACTATGGTATATGGCAGTGAAACATTGACGAGAAGCAGTTTAGACAGGAAGAGAATACAAGCTTTTGAAATGTGGTGATACAAAAGAATGTTGAAAATTAGATGGGTAGGTCACGTAACTTGTGAAGAGGTGCTGAATAGAAATGGGGAGAAAAGACATATCTGGCAAAACCTGACTAGAAGAAGGGATCGGTTGATATGACACATTCTGAGATATCAAAGGATCGCCAATTTAATACTGGAGGGAAGCGCGGGGGGTAAAGATCTTAGAGGGGACCAGGAGATGAATACAGTAAGCGGATTTAGAAGGATGTAAGTTGCAGCAATTATTCGGAGATTAAGAGGCTTGTGCAGGATAAAGTAGCGTGGAGAGCTGCATCAGTCTAGTCTTCGGACTGAAAACCACAACAACAACAACAACTATGGTATGTATTGGTTTCTTGTCTATTTTATGAACCACTGTCTTCCAGTTTCTATTGTACTCCCAAATGGAGCGAGGGAAAATGATTGTTTGAATGGCTCTATATGAGCCCTAATTTTCGTTATTTTGTTCTTACCTATCTCCTGATATAAATGACGGATGGAGTAGAATCGTTCTGCAATCTGCCTGAAAAGCTGTTTCTCTGAACGTACTCAAGAGTAGTATTTGTTTTGTAAGTAAAAAACACCGTCAGTTGCTGCACTGTATTTTATTTCTCCCACTCAGATGCTTTTCGCCTTTTTTCACTTCAAGGCGTCATCAGTGGGATATTTCCTCGCGTTTTTAGGTGGCATCTGGGTTCGCTGTCTTCTTGTCACCTGCTGGGGGTCGCACTAAAATTCTATTTACGAAACATGAGCATGTTTTTATATTCCTAACTTTTTTCTTCCCATTTTCCATCTTGTTTGCCCCTATTGTTGCGACGCACTATCAGCTTTCTGTCACAAATTATAGATAATCGATTGAAAACTGTGTTTTCAAGACTACTTTGAGTGAACCCATAGTTTTCGATCAATTATCCGTAATTAGTGACAGAAAACTCATAGTGCATCGCAACAGTAAGGGCAAACAAGATGGAAAATGAGAAGAAAAAAGTTCAGTAGTTAAAAAAATGGGCATATTTCGTAAATAGAGCTTTAGTGCAGTCTCCAATATGTGACCGGATGAGGGGGAACGCAGATGCCAACTAAAAACTCCCACTGATGATGCCTTAAAGTGAAAAAAGGCGAAACGCGTCTGGGTGAGAGAAATAAAATGCAGTGCAGCAAGAGAAGGTGTTTTTTATTTACAAATCAAATATTTTTGTGCTTCGTGCAGAAGATACCCACGCAAACAAACCAGTTCCTCAACGGTTTTCCCCCGAAAGATCGTCTTCCTCAAAAAATGGTTCAAATGGCTCTGAGCACTATGGGACTTAACTTCTGAGGTCATCAGTCCCCTAGCAGGATTCGAACATGCGACCGTAGCGGTCGCGTGGTTCCAGACTGTAGCTCCTAGAATCGCTCGGCCACCTCGGCCCGCCGTCTTCTTCCTTCGGGTGATTCCCATCGAATTTTCGTATCACTCTCCTACTGATATAAACGATGGGTAATTAATTTAGCCGTTGTGGCCGAGTGGTTCTAGGCGCCTCAGTCCGGAACCGCGCTGCTGCTACGGTCGCAGGTTCGAATCCTGCCTCGGGCATGGATATGTGTGATGTCCTTAGGTTAATTAGATTTAAGTAGTTCTAAGTGTAGGGGACTGATGACCTCCGATGTTAAGTCCCATAGTACTCAGAGCCATTTGAACCAATTAATCTAGCAGCAGCACGTCTCTGAATTGCCTCGATGTGTTCCTTTAGCCGGCCTTTGTGGTTATGCCAAATAGTTGAGCAGTACTCAAGACCGGGTCGCATGAACTAAAGTACGCTGCACTTCCCCAGGATTGTCTCAGTAAACAGAAATCGCTCATTCGCTTTCCCTACAAATGCCATTACGTTTTCCTTCCATTATTTGTCGTTTAGTTTAGATATATAATCGATCTGACTGACACAGTAATGTTATTTTAAATCGTCGACGAATATGGAACGTTGTTCTCGCTCGTGCCTAATGTTGTATCAGTTACATATTAAAATGACGGACGCACGTTTCTATACGCCAACACTAGGCGACGATGTAAAATTACGACGATAGGTACAGCAGTTGAGAATTGCACAGTGGCGAAATCAGGTGATCGTGTAATGTAAATGACAGCTACGGTGCAAAACGGAATTGTCTTTTAATAAATTTATGGCTGTAGTACATGTCACGTAAAAGGAGATACCTACTGAAGTTGATTATTATGAGAATGTTTGTACTTCCCATCGGCATTAACAGCCATTTATCCACACTTACGGCAAGCTGTAATTCATCGCACCGACAGAAATTCAGTCCAAGTCATCCTGAATCCCTCTATAGTCATCCAACGACGATGCTTTCGCGTAGAGAACAACGTAAATAGAAAACTGTCTCGTATTGTTAATTGTAGTGGTCCGTTCTGTTGTAAGAATAATTACTGGTGAAGCTGGTGGTGCCGGGGAAAGTGAGCTTCTGGGAGAGTTGCCGGCTGTGGAATGATTGTAATTTAAAGCGCTGCCGACAGCGTGTCGTCCGTATTGACTTATGTTACATGTCTCCGAATCGATTTCACACAGTGTGTGTGCAGTCGCGATGAGGACATGCTTGTGGCATTATCGCTTTCCTCCGCGGATTCCAAAACTAAGTTGCATTGTGAGATTGTGGATAGTAATAGTATTTAGCGTAGGGTTGGTTCAAATGGCTCTGAGCACTATGGGACTTAACATCTGTGGACATCAGTCCCCTAGAACTTAGAACTACTTAAACCTAACTAACCTAAGGACATCACACACATCCATGCCCGACGCAGGATTCGAACCTGCGACCGTAGCAGTCGCGCGGTTCCGGACTGAGCGCCTAGAACCGCTAGACCACCGCGGCCGGCTGTTTAGCGTAGGATTTATTCGCAACGGTTCAGTAACATACACAGCACACACACACACACACACACACACACACACACACACACACCATGTGTAATGAGAAGGAGACAGTTCCAGACATCTAGATTATCGAACTAGTGTAAGCATTCCAGTGAAATGATCTAGACTGGAATATAGGTCCATAAGAAGAAAAGGGCATGCTACTCTTTGATTACGAAGAGCCAGGCAAAATATTTTATTTTCATGAAGTAATAAATATATCATCATTTGCGACAATATAATGAACATCTGATTATAGAAACGACTGCAAAAAACTAGAGTATGTAGAAGACAAAACAAAAACTTACATTGAGTAACATCAGATTTGTATGTTTTGTATAGCTGAAGAGATGAATCAGAAATAAAAATATTTCTAAATGAAAATAATGATGTTTAAGGAAACGTATAAAACCGTTCAAGATTGGAGAAAGGGAAGGCACCAGGAGATGATGATGACTCCACAGGAGTGACTGAAGCCAGAGAAAATGTAAAATGATCTTGCAAAATTATTTAGAGAATTGTAACAGTGCTGCTTCCCAACAACTGAGACTGACAAGATATAAGAGACTGTGTATCCATCTGCATCCTCGTATTCACTAAAATTACCACCAACCACCTAGAGGAAACTTTTGATACTCTTATTAATGAGTAGAAAGGATATAGCTGGCTTTAGGAGTGGATATAGTGGAATAGGTTATTTGCAAGTGGTGTACGAAATCATAGACCGAAGGGATAAGTGTGAATTACCAGTTTCTCTTGGGATTCACAGGTTTTGAAAAAGCTTTCGGCGCAGTATCAACAAAAACTACGGGAAGACCTTGAAAAAGAACTTATTGGCTCACCCTATGTTATCAAACTAAGTTGAGTTTGAAAACTAAGCTTTCGACATGTCTGAAACCTGAGGTTTACAATTAGTGTGTGCTGTTAAGTTTGTCTTGTAGCAGTGAGACACTCAGCTTTATACGAGTAAACTATTCAATAATTCAGGGATGCTCAGCAAGCAACGGATAAATGCTTGTTGGGAATTAATAGAATCGACTGGAACACACAGTTATGACTGTGACGAAAATAAAATGGTTTCGGAAGTTACATGTGGCCGGGACACTGAATGACAGGTGAACCAAGGAAATTTTTTGTTAGATTTCAAGAGATGGGGAAAAGACTGAAGCGGCTGTTGGTAGCGACGTTAGAAACAGCAACAGAGGTGTGTATGGAAGAACACGGGAGAAATGTGGAGCACGCCTGAATCCAGCAGTGGCCGTGGAGACACACAAATTTCGTTCTCATTTCTCTTTGCGCCCTTGTTATTCATTGCCTTCGTCTACTCCAGACTGTCTTCGCTCTCTGCCATTGCACACGGACGTCTCTTCTGGTATACGATGTTACCGTTCTTTGGATGAACTTAATTTTATCCCGTAAGAGAGAGAGAGAGAGAGAGAGAGAGAGAGACGAGGAGGGGGGGGGGGGCGAGGGATCAATCTTATGATGATCGTATCACAAGTTACTAACAAAACAGTATAACTGTTACTTCGTTTACGTTTCGTCATTACGTTTGACTCTTTCGCCGAGAATCAATTGATGAGGTTCCTTACAAGGGGAGTACCCCACCTGGAATGACTAAAACGGAATTAATATGATATCAGAATGTGGACATGTGTCTGTTCTTCCAGTTATTTATCTGTAAAGCTCTTTACTTATGTGTAATCGGTGTTCGAATATTAACCAATCTAAGGACTACGGAATCGAGAATCACTGAAGACGTTATACCATCTGACACACAATTATGACCAGCAGATTGACACGAGTAGTAAATGATTCATTGCTGGGCAAAATGATAAATATTTGCGTGACACATTTGTAGTAACACATTCAGTACTTACAGAGTTATATCCAGAAATAGAAGTTGCTATATTGTCCCACGTTCCTTCCTTATTCGTCATCGATTGTAAATGTGGGATATGAATGATGTGATTAAAACATAGCAGAATGAAACAGTATGTACACTTGACAACAAAAACTTGTAGACATGTTACATCATTTGTAACGAAACCGCACTGCATTACTCCCAGTATCAAAAACCACAGTGATCACATTATGTTACAATGAAACAGGAATATCAACTTCATTACGAAGCTATCTGCTACACATACATTGGCACGGCTCTAAATCTTGATACGGAAAGTTCTTTTTAGGTAACAGAATGAGAACGGATGAAGAAATATGTATCACTTAACCAGCAATTTGCCATTTTGAAGCGTAGGAAACGAATAAAACGTCTGGCTTAGAGTTTTCACAATGTTTAAGAAAAATTTAGAAAAAAACTGTCAAATGTTTCTTTAAATGAGTTGTCTAAAAGTATGACAAAAAATAGATTGCAGAAACATTTGACACGTATTTGTAGGAAGCTCGAAATCATGTATAGCAATGGAAGTGCAGACTGAGAATTTAAAAATTAATGTTTAAATTAGAATTTTAAAATCAAAATGTTCAAATGTGTGTGAAATCTTATGGGACTTAACTGCTAAGTGTCTTACACACTAAGGACAAACACACACACCCATGCCCGAGGGAGGACTCGGACCTCCGCCGGGACCAGCCGCACAGCCCATGACTGCAGCGCCTCAGACCGCTCGGCTAATAACGCGCGGCAGAATTTTAAAGATCTGGCGGATGATGTAGACCATGCAGTCTACTGATGTACTGTTGTGGGACCTTGAAGTCTTTCTGTCAGCTATGCCGAAGATGTAAAAAAGGTCCAACAGTTTTTCTGTCTTAATAATTTTAGCTGCATTAAAAAACATTCAAGAGCAACAGAGATGTGTGTGGCAAGTGCATCAGGAAAGCAGGAAAGAGAATGCGTGTGGCACAAGAAGTAATGTCTGCTGCCGAAGTCATTGTCCATGCTTACTTTTCCCGACAAAAAAATAAAAAAGTAAATTTAAGAGCAGCTTCATTGGAACTACGGATTCAACTTAATGATCTTTCTACGTAACTCAGCATCATTCAAAGGCGCGACAAATGTTTCTCTATATTGTTTTATTTCTCACTTCTAGACAAACCATTTAAAAAAAATTTACGGTATTTTCTCTAACTTTCAATTTGTTCTTAAGTACTCTCATTACTTCACTCTGGTCAATTTGACAGCCCTGTTTTCGTTCATTCAAACTTTTGCTGTTAGACGCTATTGTTTCGTCATCGAGTTCGGATTCTGCAGTCTTCAAATTCGTTAACTTTCAACCATCGAGTTTAAAAAAATGCCGAATTATAGACATACATCGTCTTGAAAGGTGAGAGAACAGACACATTTCTGTATCTTAAAGTAACTTTTTTCTTCCGATTTAGCCGCTCCAGCGGAGGTACTTGTCTTGTGAGCAGTGTAAGTATCTAATCCAGACATGGATTGACTGAAATGAAGTCCACTACCATAAACTGAACACGTTTTGTAATTACATAAATCAGCGGCTTCGGTCTCGTTTCTTTTGTGACAGACCTCGAGCACGACAGTTTCCGGCGCTGCGCGAGAACACGTTCATAGTAAACGGCAACACATTCTCAGTGAACGGCTTGTCCACTACCACTGAGCTGATCAATTTTGGTTACACTTGTCATACCACAAGGACTCAGTTGAAGCTTAAACAAAAGTCGAGCTGTAATCTGCGTCGAAAAGTAGCTCCTCAATAATGCAAGCAGTTTCAAATGGTTCAAATGGCTCTGAACATTATGCGACATAACTTCTGAGGTCATCAGTCGCCTAGAACTTAGAACTAATTAAACCTAACTAACCTAAGGACATCACACACATCCATGCCCGAGGCAGGATTCGAACCTGCGACCGTAGCGGTCGCTCGGTTCCAGACTGCAGCGCCTAGAACCGCACGGCCGCTCAGGCCGGCTGCGAGCAGTTTCGTTGGTTTCGTCGTGAGATAGTCTTTTCTAACAATTACGTTGTTCCAGTACGCGACGGGACTGTGAGAACATGACTCACTGTCGGTGCAATACTGTACCAACTCACACAGTCTCTGAAGAGCTATAGAAGACTGAAGTAACGTGCTTCAACTAGGCGTCAGTGTATGGACCTAAAGAGGGGTCTATCACATAGAGAATGTGTAATTTGATGCGTGTTACACAGCGGAACCTGAACTGATATGGAAGCCAGGCTTAACATAATAGCGCCAGATGACTTCCATGGGCTGCGCTCTTTTATTTCCCGAACATAGTATTAAGATTCGCTTATCTAGTGGATTCACGATGTGTGGTGCTGAATTATATACGATCTAGAGGGCGCTGGAGTAAATCAACTGTAATCTTACTACCAAATTTATACTCTGCACTGACTGCCGAAGAGCCCTTCACAATGTCCATCAAATAAAAGAATGGAGCAGAGTGTAAGAGATTTGTATTTCATATTTTACGGGATTGATGCTGGTAATTTATGTAACAACTTAAGATGTTCAAGTTCGTGGTGGTCGACTTCATTTGAGGCTACACAAGTCTGCATTTAGTCCTCACACTGCTCAAAGGGAAAAAGTATACAGATCATCCACGACGGCCTTTTCTATCTACTGAACCAGGGGATAGGTGCCGTCATTTCACTGGGTGCCAGAGCACGTGGGAATTCAAAGAAAGTCTACGCTCAGTAGCGTGGAAATGCCCAGTTCAGGCAGTATTAAATGGAGGTGACATTAACCTGCCGAGTGCAGAACGGGAAGTCTATAGATTCATTGCAGAGGATATGAACAGGCAGTCTTCTTAGGTACTTTTGAATATATTTTCCGAAAACCGTCTTGAACAGATAGTTACATAACCCGGACGCAATGGAAATGTTTCAGACCTTGTAGCTACTAACTGGCCCGACCTTATCGACGGAGTCTGTAGAAAGACACGGATCAGTGATCCTGATGTCATCACTGCAACGATGGTTACTAAAGTTGATAAATCAGTCAAGAAGGCTAGGAGAGTATTTTTGCTAGCAAGAGAAGATAAGCAGTTGCTATCATCCCAATTAAACAGTGAATTGATTCCATTTGGTTCCAGTATGGTGGACGTAGAGGAATTGTGGGCGAAGTTAAAACGGATTATAAATCGCGCTCTCGAGAAGTATGTGCAGATTAAGAGCATTAAGGACGCAAAAGACTCACCGTGATTTAATAACAAAATTCGAAAAATTCTGAAGAAGCAAAGGGAACTGTGATAGGACCGCTATTATTATCTACGTACATAAATTATCTGACAGACAGAATGAGAAGTGATCTGTGGCTGCTTGCTGACGATGCTGTGGTGTACGGGAAGGTGTCGTCTTTGAGTGGCTGTAGGAGGAAATAGCATGACTTAGACAGAATCTCCAGTTGGTGTAATGAATGGCAGCTCGCTCTAAATGCAGAAAAATGTACGTTAATGTAGATGAATAGGAAAAACATTCATGTAATGTCCTAATATCGTGTTAGTGGTGTACTGGTTGCACAGTCGCTTCGTATAAATGTCTAGACGTAGCGTTGCAAAGTGACACGAAATGAAACGAGCAAGTTAGGAAGGCGAATGGCCGATTTCGGTTTATTGGAGTTTTATGAAACAGAAACCCATCAAAGGAGACCGTGTATAGAGCCCTGTGGCGACCCATACTTGAGTACTGCGTGAGTGTTATGGGTCCACCAAGTCGGATTAAAGGAGAATTCAGAGGCAAGCTGCCAGAATTGTTGCCAGTATGTTCAGTCAGCACCCGACTATTACGGAGACGCTTCGTGAACTCGAATGGGAATTCCTTGAGGGAACACGTTCTTTTCGCGAAACACTACTGGGAAAATTTAGAGAATAGGCATTTGCAACTAACTGACGAACGATTCTACTGCCGCCAACATCCATTTAGCGTAACGACCGCCAAGACCACATAAGATAAACTAGGGCTCGGAGGGAGGCATATAAAAAGTCGTTTTCCTTCGCTCCATTTGCGAGTGGAATAGGAACGGAAATGACTAATAGTTGGAGATGTAGATGTGGAAAGTCTCACTTTTGTAAGTATTCTAGCTGTCACCACGCACAAAACGAAAACATTGGCAGATTCCCTCTCTGGAACAAGCTACTCTGCATTCCACATACAATTCAGTGCTTTGCTGCACTTTATAAGTGCTGAAGCACTGCCTTCTGTCAACGTAATGACCTTTACCTAACAATCAACACATCCGGCGTATTTTGCCTCTATCATAAAAGTAAAGCAAATGCCCCCACAGCCTCCCAGTTGCACTTCCGTCTGTCTTCGTTTC
The DNA here is from genome assembly GCF_023864275.1 of Schistocerca cancellata. Classification (NCBI taxonomy): domain Eukaryota; kingdom Metazoa; phylum Arthropoda; class Insecta; order Orthoptera; family Acrididae; genus Schistocerca; species Schistocerca cancellata. Next base: position 751,911,698 of record NC_064629.1, on the reverse strand, counting down.
TCAGCCAGTCATGTCATTTTCTTTCCCACTCTCTTCGGTGCTATGACTGTCCTCTCTCTCTCTCTCTCTCTCTCTCTCTCCCTCTCTCTCTCTCTCTGCCACTCCTTCCCTCAGGTCCGTCAGTGGCAGTGCCCTCAATTTAAATCTACCTGATTGCCGTCGGGACTGGGAGAGCAGCATGCTGTTTGCTGATGATGCTGTTGTGTACGAGAAGGTGTGGTCTTTGAGCGACTGTAGGAGGACACAAGATGACAAGAAGGAATTTCTAGTTGGTGTGATGAATGGCAGCTAGCTCCAAATTTAGAAAAATGTAAGTTAATGCAGATGAGTAGGAAAAAGAATCTCGTAAGGTTCGAATACAGTATTAGTAATGAGCTGCCTGACACAGTCAGGTCATTTAAACATCTAGGCGTAGCGTTACAAGACGATGTGAAATGGAACGAGCTTCCGAGGACTGTGGTGGGAAATGTGTATGGTCGACTTCGGTTTATTGGGAGAACTTTAGGAAAGTGTGGGTCATCTGTAAATAGAACGAGACCGCATACAGAACACTGGTCCGATCCTTTCTCGAGTACTGCTCGGGTGCCTGGGATCCCCACGAGATCGGATTAAAGGAAGAAATCGAAGCTATTCAGGGGCGTGCTGCTAGATTTGTTACCGGCAGGTTCGATCAACATGTAAGCATTACGGAGATGCTTTGGGAACTCAAACGGGATTGCCTGGAGGGAAGGCGATGTTCTTTTCAAGGGGCACTGTTGAGAAAATTTAGAGAGCCGGGATTTGAAGCTGACTGCAGAACAATTCTACTGCCGCCAGAGTACATTTTGCGTAAGGGCCACGAAGGTAAGGTAAGAGAATTAGGGCTCGTAAAGAGACATGTGGACAGTCGTTCTCGCTCGCTCTATTGCGAGTGGAACAGGAAAGAAAATGACTAGTAGCGGCTTGCGGACTATGTGTGTTGATTTAGATTTAGATGTTGTGGCAGCAGCTAAGTATGCCTGCGTGGAAAGTACAATGTTCCAATGTGCTGCACCCTTGTATGCAATTCTCTGTTTGTTGAGACACAAGATCTTGCATCTGTTGGAGGCGGGGTCAGGGATTTTCTCTGCCTCGTGATGACTGGGTGTTGTCTGTTGTCCTTAGGTTAGTTAGGTTTAAGTAGTTCTAAGTTCTAGGGGACTGACGACCATAGATGTTAAGTCCCATAGTGCTCAGAGCCATTTGAACCATTTTTTTTTTTTTTTTGTTGGAGGCGGAGTGATTGGGACTGAGACGTAAATAAGCTACTGTCGGCGAAATAAGTGACACGGCCGTGCCATTCCTCCTTCCGGCCGCTGAAGCAGGAGGAAGTACTTCTATCGCGCCTGTCCTTTGACCAGAGAATATGCCCGTGTGAAATGCTTGTTATCTTTACACTAAACTTGAAAAGAATGGGTTTTTTGTCAGTGTATGAGGGCTGCAACTAAATTACCAGCTGATCTGCCCTCTACTTTGGGTGACTATGAAACGAATGTGGTTTGTGTTTTAAGATTTTGTGTAATGTATGACCTTCTGAATATGTTATTAGAAAGAGGATTTTAAATGTATCTTCAGGGTTAATGATGCATCCCTTTTTCCCAGCGATCAATCAGTCACAATTCGCTGTTACATTGATTTAAATGTCATGTAATGCACAGGTATATTTTTATTCCAGTTCTATTAGTCCATCTCCTCCTCGTTCTCCCTGTCGTTATATTTCTCCCCTATATCTCTTCCACCTCTTCAACCCCCCACTCTCTTTCCATCTCCTCCTGCCCCTCTCTCTGTCCATCTGCCACACACCCTCTCTCTTTCCATCTTGTCCTCCCCCTTCCTCTGTCCATCTCCTCCCCCTCTCTCTCTGTCCATCTCCTCGTCCCCCTCTCTTAAAATTTCTCCAGTTTGTTCCTCTTTTCTTTCTCTGTCCATCTGCTCTTCCTGCCTCTCTCTGCCCATCTCCTCCTCTCCCTCCTGTGTGTCCGTTTCCCGTCGCCCTCTCTATATTCATCTCGTCATCTCTGTGCTCATCTTTACTACTTGAGAGAGGCCCCATGAAAAACTGGTGATCGTAGGGCAATGAAACTTTGTGGAAACATTTGTAAGGACATGGGAAGGATAAATAACGAATAAGTCAGTGAAAGAAATACATTTAATTTGCACACGAGTGTAATATTTGCGTACAATGTTTACGTTCTGGGTGACGACCATCTGGATCCACAACAGCCTGGATCCGCACTAAGAGATATCATTCTTTAATACTGTTCTCAGCACTTTGTGAACGGTGGACCACGGAATGTTCAGCTATCCTGACACAGCTCGTGCGCAGCTTGAAGACCGCACATTGCGTCCAGAATTCTCAGCCGTGGCAACGGTAACGTATTCAATAAACTGTCGTGCAGCTTCACCGTCGGAGGAATTCACAAATCACCAGTTAAATCGAACTTCCGAATCACGTCTTTCAACGACGGTGCGGAAAGAGGACCTCTCCGTATTCCTCTAATGAGTCGATACTCGCGAAGAGCAGCAGCACTATTGCTCTTGTTTTGATAAAACATATTTCCGAGTAAAGCCCTGCTCACCATTCCGCGTTCAAAGTCCGTTAATTCCCTTCATGCGGCCATAATCTCGTGGGAAACCTTTTCACACGAACCACCAGAGTACAAATGACAGCTCCAGTAATGCACTGCCCTTTTATATCTTGTGTAAGCGATACTATCGCTATGTGTATCTGCGCATATCGCTATCCCGTGACTTCTGTCACCTCAGTGTAATCTGGATATGTGCGCGTCCTGAGCTACGCTTCTTTCTCACCCGCCCCCCCCCCCCTCCCCCAACCCACACCCCACTCTTTTTAGGGGTAGGTGGCCTTTACCCTCACAGTGGTTCTTTCCAGATAGAAAGTGGTAGGTGTAAGAAGTTTGGTTGAAATCGATCCAGGGGTTTAGAAGGAGATGTGGAATATACATACATACATCCACTTCTATAATACGTACGGATTTTACCTTTTGAAATATACGACGGCGTGCTGAAAAGTAATGCTTCCGGACTTTTTTTCTGTTGTCAGTATAGGTAGAGGTATTACATGTCGTGCATGTTGCTCGTCGACTTGCCCGTTTCGCTGACGCAAGTTGCAAACATCTGCTACTATAAGGCTCCGAACTGTAGCCTCTAACGTGGCAGTGTGTAACGTAATTATGATGGTGCGTGAGAGACCCTCAGAAAACTGGAGGCATGAATTCGAATAGTTCATCCACACATGGAGCACCCTTACCTCCAGCATGACAATGCCCGACCACACACGAACGCTGCGCCATCTGCAACAATCCGATGCCTTTTGTTCACTGTAATCGATCATCGTCTGTACAGTCCCGTCTTGGCCTCGTCAGATTTTCATCTGTTTCCAAATCTCAAAGAAAATCTTCGACGATTTCACTTTGATAGTGATGAAGAAATACACTAAGCAAATTCAGAAGGGTGTAGGTTGCAGTCAGTACTGGGAGATGAATTAGCTTGCACAGGATAGAGTAGCATGCAGAGCTGCATCAAACCAGTCTCAGGACTGAAGACCACAACAACAACAACAACAAGTGATAGAGAGGGGCTAGCTGATGTGAGGTTGAGACTCCGTCAACAAAGTCAAACATTCTACAGTGGCGGTATCAACAAAGTGGTCTCTCGTTGTGAGAATTGTGTTCGTCGCCAGGGTGACTATCTTGAGAAATAAATATGTAGACATGAAGAATAAAGATGTACAATACTAATAAGGTTTGTTTTATCTTAAAAGCTTAAAGAGTTTTCACATAAAAAAATCGGAGGTATTACTTTTCAGCACAGCCCGTTTTAAACGTGGGTGCCATATTCATATCAAATTGGTTTAGTAAAAGCGCGGATAACCTCACTGTCGAGCGCCTTATACATGCAACCAGCCAACCAAGAAGCCGTTGAATTAATCTTCATCGTCAACAAAAAACGCGTTTTTTTCACATTGGATAATATCTCGGTGGTGAAAAGGTCATTCGAAAGGCAAGATCCAAAGATTCTTGAACGACAGTGGTAAGAAAATTTGAGAGTTATGTGCTTCCCACAGTCTCACACCCAGGAGTCCTGGTATTTCTCATTTGTCGAAATTGGATGACACCATTTCATTTTTCGGCGTTTTGTAATAATAATAATAATAATAATAATAATAATAATAATGAAACATTAAATGCTGATTTACGGACAATTTTATTTCAATCGGATATCACCGTAGCTGGCATCTGGCAGGAGTCAGTTACTTCGTCACCAGTAACACTCAGTCGTTGGTTACAGTCTAATGACGACATTAATAGAGAAATAAAGCAGCACAGATTACATACTTAGCTGGTACCATACACCAAGAAAAATCCCCTAAATAGAAATGAGACATTTGAATGTAGGGACAGTTGCTAAGCTTTATGAGAATTGAAGCAATTACCCATAATGAAAGAGAAAAAATTCTTTGCTGCAGTGTGTGAATACATAAAGTGTCCCAACCCCATAGGGTCAAAATATTATATATGGTAGGAGATCGTAAACTGAGTATTTGAAGTTAATAACTGATGGTTGGAATCAAATAATTACTTTGTTTTTCAGAAACAACTTTTAAACTGACAGCCACCAGCTTTAATGCAAGCGTTACAACATTGTCCATTGACATACCTGAACTCTGCGTTCAAAATCAGTTTGTCTCACTGTTGATAGTTCGTTACTGACGTGGAGCATTATTTGTTACAGGAACCTGCAACTCTCTATTTAATGTATGGTGCAGGAGGATGCAGTCAGTACTCAGAAAGCCGAACCAACGTAAAGAGAAACAGGAATCATCCTAACCGGAAGAAATTTATCACCACGCATACGAACTTGCGAGAAACTGGCTCACTGAAACCTCAAAGAATTGTTCGAACACAAGAATCTGAAGGGATGGCGTTGCTTCGCGAGACTGAAGAGTTATCAATGAGCACTCGTGAAGGGCAATCTTCGAAGGAATCAATGTGAATGACATTTGTGGGGTAGCAATTACATCCGAATCGTAAACATGTGCAAGCGGTGGAGTCAAATGACTTTGAATTCAGAGTTCAGTTCTAACAATTGATTATGCAGGAATTCAGGCTGGCGGTCGTAACTTTTAACAGTTGTTATCAACTTAAGTGTAAGTTTTTTACGTTAATATAGTTCGTGTTGATTTACGAACATTATTTCTTTAGCTCAAGATACTAGGTTTAGAACCTTCTGCCAACTGTACAATGGGACATTCCGTGCAAGGTGTGTAATCGATTTGTGTGTATTCAGAGGACGAACTTCGGCTGAGCATGTAACCTGGAATAGTAGACAGCAACGTCAGAATCAGCTTATGCTTGTAAGAAACGTTTACGTGATACAGATGCAAATTCAGGTACGGGAGGCTTTGCTTCATCTTTGGAAGCATGCCGCTAAACGGCAGCAATAGAACCATATCAATATGTCACAAGATATTCGCTCTTGATATGCTGTATCAGACCGCATCTCGTGGTCGTGCGGTAGCGTTCTCGCTTCCCACGCCCGGGTTCCCGGGTTCGATTCCCGGCGGGGTCAGGGATTTTCTCTGCCTCGTGATGGCTGGGTGTTGTGTGCTGTCTTTAGGTTAGTTAGGTTTAAGTAGCTTTAAGTTCTAGGGGACTTATGACCACAGCAGTTGAGTCCCATAGTGCTCAGGGCCAATATGCTGTATCTCTTGCTACGTGTTTCAGGAATAAAGTAAGAGAAAAAAGGTTATCGGCGCACGCCCATCGGTATTCCGTAGCTTTTCTCATTTCGGTTCAGGTCTTCCTATGATATGACTGCAAAGGTAATACAGTGTGACAGAAAAGCCGCTAAGGATCTGTTTGATTTTAGTACTTGTACGAATGAATAACGTTACTGTTCTTCAGTATTTGTCAGATATAGAGCGTCAGTATCTGTTGGGTCCAATTTTCTATCTATTTATGAGAACACCGAGCTTACATTCCCTGGAAAGACAGTATTTTCAGAGACTTATCATATTCCATTGCAGTTTTGGAATATAATCATTCCCGACCGCTTATAGAGGTACAGGCAGTACTAGTATAGGAGGTAATGACCGTCCAACAGTTTGTGATATAGGGGCAGCATGAAGTGGGCGCTTTAAACGATAGGCGTGGACCAGGGAGGGTTTATTTTGCAGGTTGCAATCGGCGGCCACCACCAGCTGACACATACTCTGCTGTATGTCGGCTTTGTTTAAGCAATTGGGCGGATGTGACATCATCGCGCCTGACTCACGGAACGCAGCCCCAGGCCCAAGATCACATCTCGCTTCAGCACTGCCCTGGGTCCCCACACTTCGTACAGCGAGCATCCTGCACTTGCTCTATACCGCGTAAGTCGCACTCGGCCTCGTCATAGAAAAATATCTCTGTGACTGTAGTAATGCACGTAAGGCTCCCTGTCATAGCTTGTGAGTTAGTTGAAGCCAGTTTCTCTCTAGCGAGAGGTGTGACATCTGTTTGAGACGTTTACATCATCTCAGATAGAAGAAAGGCCGAGAGAAAACGTTAAGAAAGTTACTTTAATGTGTTTTTGCTCGACTTCTTAGGGCACAGAAAAAATAGAACAGATATTGCGTACAATCTTTACCAAAAGATTAAAATATTACGTGGTTTGACTACGAACTGGGAAACGCGACGCGTGGGGTGTATGGTTAACTGATAAAGATTTCAACGAAGGAAGTTTAACTAATCCGTAATTATTTTTCCAGGCTAGAAATTTCAGTTTCATAGTCCAACCAATACCGAATGAAACAAATGAATTATGCCTGTTGGAGTTCTCATCTCAAGGTACAATCATTTCATGCATATGTATAAGAACAAAGGGATCATATGTAATCATGATTTGATTTTTTTTACGGTGCTGAATGTAAATGTTCAATAAAATTATCGTCATCTGCTGAGATAATCTATTGAACTTCAGTCTGAGAAACGAGAAAGGCAGATTTACAAACGCTGGCTTGTGTACGTCGTAACCGAAATTATAGAACGGAGCACTGGATATGAATTACCAGCTTTGATTTGACTATGTTAGAATACGTCAGTGCAACATTTTCCATTAGAATTCATCGCGATAGGGCTGAAATTCAGAATTAAAAGAGCGCCCGGCAAGGTGAGTCCTTACCACCAAAATAATTTCAGCAGCCTTAAATGAACTCTTCAGATCCCTAAACTGGGATAAAGGATGAAGAATAATGGAACATATCTGAATCACCTTCGTTTCCCAGGTGCAGGTAGACTTCAACAACGAATGGAAGGTACGCAAACTGAACTTGTAAAGAGAAGACCGTTCAATATTTTAGGTCCGCTCACTGAGCAATGAGGAGATATATGAGGGAAAATTACTGGGAGAGGTAACGAAAGCAAACGAATGAATCAAGGCACTGGACTGCAGTGAAAAATATGTTTATGACCGCAGTGAAAATGAAATTGAGGTAAGTGGCATATGAAACCAACCGAATAGCTGGTAGATGAACCACTAAAGTTTTTTTTTTACTTGATTCCAGAAAATAATAAAAGACCAAGCGATGGGCAGATGACAGTAGAAAATATATACGATAAGCATGGAGAGAAGACCGTAACGCACCTAATAGACTAGAGGGGGCATTTGGAATTTAGCGAAAAGTGAATGTCCAACGGTGGAAGATGAATATCAGCCGGCCGCGGTGGTCTAGCGGTTCTAGGCGCGCAGTCCGGAACCGCGCGGCTGCTATGGTCGCAGGTTCGAATCCTGCCTCGGGCTTGGATGTGTGTGATGTCCTTAGGTTAGTTAGGTTTAAGTAGTTCTAAGTTCTAGGGGACTGATGACCAGAGATGTTAAGTTCCATAGTGCTCAGAGCCATTTGAACCATGATGAATATCGAAATTGTGTTTCCAGCAAAATATACTACGACGCTGTACCTAACGAGTATACGAAACTGGAAAGGAAATAGTGAACAAAATCCTAAGAGTCGCACAGGAAACTTGAACTACCGCAACCGAAGTGTAATTTGAGATGTGAGTCCTTCTGCTTACAATTTCAGTGTCCATTAACTGAAGCCTTTCAATGACTGTTGTTGGGTCACCGTAGAAATATCGCAGAGTTCTAACGGCCACGCTTTTAGGCTGTTCCGGGCCTTCCAAGAAGTACAGGCAGTTCGGTCAAGCGTGAACGACAACTGTTAAGTGAGGAAGAATGGCACCGTCTGAGCTGAATCGCTCCAACAACTGACACGCGTTACTAAAGTGCCTGCGCCCAGTCACTCAGTGCACCATATTTGTAACGGCGTTTCTTTAGCTGCTCTTCTGTGCTACGTTCGACGTAATGCCCTGCTGCAGCAGACATGCGGTTTGCAATAAACTTTCTGAAATAGTGTAAAACGAGAGGAAACCGTTGTATTACTGAGCGGTTGTTATAAAACAAACATGAAATTTCGGTACACAAAGGACCACTCGATCATCATAGTTGCTTCCTCGAAACATTTTTCAATTATCGAAATATTTCGTTGATCCGGTTTATGTTTGCCACATCGAAAAATTCTTCCGAGAGAACTTTGAAACATTTAAATGATTTTATACTCGGGTAAGTGCGGAACAATAGACGTCCATTCACGCGTATTGTGGAAAGTAACTGCACAGTAAGGCTCCTCTGGAAAGTCCCTGAAGTTAATCTGACATATGAGAATTTCGCCTCGTTTATACTCCACAAGCCACCATACTGAGTGTGCTTGTCATTTTCTGGACCGGTCGCAAATGGGATGCTGGTTGGACGACAGCAGGTAAGCTTCCAGGTGAACTAGATTCTCTCTAATTTTACCTTCGTCAGCTCTTCATGAGACAGATGTAGGAGGAAAAAACATACTGTTTGACACTTCGTGCGAGCGTACGCTCTCGCAGTTTTATACACACACCAAAAAAGTTTTGCATCACCCCAGTTACCAGAACTCCTGAAGATAGACGTTGACTGTGGATATTGTATCACGGACACAGTCCCTTTGACACTTCAGAGATGTCACTAAACCCGCCCAAAGATGTAAACAACCATGCATGAGCAGCGTCTATTAGACGGAAGGAGTCCGACAGACGATCGGTTCCAGACATTCCACCAGGAATGAGGTAAACGGCTCGTGTTGCCCGTTGTCCAACCATGCCTAGACGGTCAAAACCGCGGTTCGATCGCGTCCTCACTGTTACTTCGTGCCAGGAAGAGCTCTCAACAAGGGAAATTTCCAGGCGTCTCGGAGTGAACCAAAGCGATGTTGTTCGGTCATGGAGGAGATACAGAGAGAGGAACTGTCGATGACATGCCTCCCTCAGGCCGCCCAAGAGCTACTACTGCAGTGGATGACCACTACCTATGGATTATGGCTCGGAGGAACCCTGACAGCAACGCCACCATGTTGAATAATGCTTTTCGTGTAGCCACAGGACGTCGGGTTGCGACTAAAAAAGTGCGCAGTAGGCTGCGCGGTGCGCGACTTCACTCCCGACGTCCATGGCGAGGTCCATCTTGCAACGACGACACCATGCAGCGCGGTACAGATGGGCCCAACAACATGCCCAATGGACCGTTCAGGATTCACGTTTTCTTCACCGACGAGTGTCGCATATGCCTTCAACCAGACAACCGTCGGAGACCTGTTTGGGGGCAACATGGTCTGGCTGAGCGCCTTAGACACACTGTCCAGCGAGTGCTTCAAGGTGGAGGTTCCCTGCTGTTTTGGGATGGTATGATGTGGAGCCGACGTACGCCGCTGGTGGTCATGGAAGGTGCCGTAACGGCTGTACGACACGTAAATGCCATCATCCAACCGATAGTGCAACCATATTGGCAGCATATTAGCGAGGCTTTCGTTTTTATGGACGACAATTCGTGCCCCCATCGTCCCCATCTTGTGAATGATTTCCTTCAAGATAACGACATCGCTCGATTAGAGTGGCCAGCATGTTCTCCAGACATGAACCCTATCGAATATGACTGGGATAGATTGAAAAAGGCTGTTTATGGACGACGTGATCCACCACCACTCTGAGTGATCTACTCCGAATCGCCGTTGAGGAGTGGGACAATCTGGACCAACAGTGCCTTGATGAACTTGTGGATAGTATGCCACGACGAATATAGTCATACATCAATGGAAGAGGACGTGCTGCTGGGTATTAGAGGTACCGGTGTGTACAGAAATCTGGACCACCACCTCTGAAGGTCTCTCTGTGTGGTGGTACAACATGCAATGTGTGGTTTTCATGAGCAATAAAAAGGGCGGAAATGATGTTTATGTTGATCTCTAGTCCAATTTTGTGCACAGGTTCTGGAACTCTCGGAACCGAGGTAATGCAAAACTTTTTTTGATGTGTGTAGTAAACCACTTCATGTCGGACTACACATTTCTTGCGGCGCCTGCCACTAGAGTGAGATGAGCATTACTTAACGATTTCGGGCTTACTATAGAAACCAGTAACGAATTGGTGTGGACCTCTTCTATTTCTTCTACCAGTCTTCCCTGGTAAGCGTCCCAGACTGAGGCACAATACTGAAATATTGGACGAACGAAGGTTTTATGGAAGACCTCCTCGTGGATGCACTGTACTTACTCAGGATTTTTTTTAATCACTCACAGCGTGGCATCTGCCTTTCCTACGATTTCTTCTATACAGGGTTATTACAAATGATTGAAGCGATTTCACAGCTCTACAATAACTTTATTATTTGAGATATTTTCACAATGCTTTGCACACACATACAAAAACTCAAAAAGTTTTTTTAGGCATTCACAAATGTTCGATATGTGCCCCTTTAGTGATTCGGCAGACATCAAGCCGATAATCAAGTTCCTCCCACACTCGGTGCAGCATGTCCCCATCAATGAGTTCGAAAGCATTGTTGATGCGAGCTCGCAGTTCAGGCACGTTTCTTGGTAGAGGAGGTTTAAACACTGAATCTTTCACATCACTATGCGTGAAACTTGCCCGCACGCGTTCAACCGTTTCTTCGCTCACTGCAGGCCGACCCGTTGATTTCCCCTTACAGAGGCATCCAGAAGCTTTAAACTGCGCATATCATCGCCGAATGGAGTTAGCAGTTGGTGGATCTTTGTTGAACTTCGTCCTGAAGTGTCGTTGCACTGTTATGACTGACTGATGTGAGTGCATTTCAAGCACGACATACGCTTTCTCGGCTCCTGTCGCCATTTTGTCTCACTGCGCTCTCGAGCGCTCTGGCGGCAGAAACCTGAGGTGCGGCTTCAGCCGAACAAAACTTTATGAGTTTTTCTACGTATCTGTAGTGTGTCGTGACCATATGTCAATGAATGGAGCTACTGTGAATTTATGAAATCGCTTCAATCATTTGTAATAGCCCTGTACTTTAGTTCCACTTAAAATCGCTCTGTAACACTTATCCAAAATATTTAACTGATATTTACAGTGATTTTTCGGCAGTCGTGTAATCTGACAATAACAGGTCTTTCCACCTATTTTTACGCAACACGCTACATTTGTTTATGTCGAAGGTTAACTGTCAAACCCTGCGCTAAGCGTTGCTCCTCTGCAGATCTTCTTGCATTTCAGTAGAATTTTCTCGCGTTTCGTCTTATCTGTATACAACAATAGCATCCGCGAACAGCCTCGTGGAGTTCTCGACGTTGCCTACATGCTCATTTATTTATATTGTGAACAATAATAATCCTTTAACACTAGCCTGTGGTACGTTCGAAGGTACTTTTACATCGTAAGATTTGTCTCTGCTGAGAACGACATGCTGCATTCAACTTTACAGGAAATTTGTAGTCCAGTCAGAAAACTAGTCTTATATTACGTACGCTCGTAAGTTGTTCTTGAAGCTACAGTAGGAACTCCGTCGAACATCTTCCTGAAGCATCAACCAGGGCACTGATATCTACTACCTACTTACGAGCGACGTGGTGAGCCATAACTGCTAGGGCGTAGACTAGATTGGTGGGAGAAGGCTGTTGACCTGTAGTGTAGCCGCGTTAAAATCCAGCTGCAAGTAATGTAGCAGCAGCCCAAAACCTAAGTGATGGCCGAACCGAGAATCTTAACTGGCTGCTCCGCGACGCGGCTTTCACTCGGCCTGCGGTGTGACGTCACACCTCGACTGCCCCCGGCAATAGAGCGTTGACTTGCGGCCGAGGCCACGGGCTGCTGGACCTGTCTCTACCGTTGCCGAAAGAGACTTCGAAACGTAAACAACCTGCTATCAGTGCCACCGCCCATCACTCGTGGAGTGTCGCTAGCCATCATGCATGCAGCACAGTTTACACTGTATATCACGCCGAAAAAACGACTTAGTCTCAGTTATGCCTTCCACGTCGTAAAGTGGGTCGCTTTTCACGAGGACCTTAGACCAGTCTGTTTCATCTCTTTGACGCCGATGGTTTATGAACGTTGACTGCTATCGACTGTGATGTGTTTCTGTGCAAATGTTTCCCATTAATTTTCTTTTATTAGTCTGATAGGTGAAACATATGTCTGCATGTGCAGCCTCCAATTGCGAAAATTAAAATACTGAGGAATAGTAAACATAGCAGGTTCACTGTTTTTATCATACTTGAATGATAGACAGCACAGCGTATCTGTCCCATACGATCGCTCAATACATATGCAGAATTTGAAGCGGTCAGACATGGTGTACCACAACTTTCTGTTTTGGGTCCTCTGATGAGTTGGGTAACTGGGGAACGGTTCTAATGCCGCCAACATACACTGCGCCTAAGGCCCGCGAAGATAATAAGGAATGAGAAATTGGGGCTCATATGGAAGCACATAAACAGGCGTTTTCCCTCGCTCTATTTTCTAGTGGAACAGGAAAGAAAATGACTAGTAGTGGTACAAGGTATCCTCCGCCACGCCCGTACGGTGGCTTGCGGAGCATCTATGTAGATTTAGAGGTAGATGTAGATTCTTTCAAGGGTGGGGAAGGAAATAGGCTGTGCCCTTTCAAACTAACCGTCTCTGCATTTGCAGACGTAATGGAAAACTTGAATTTGGATGGTCGGACGCGGATATGAACCGTCGTCCACCCGAATGCGAGTCCAGTGTGCTAACCACTGTGCCACCTCACTCGCTCTATACTTTAGATAAGAATTTCTGCAGCACAGGTTGTGGTTCCGGGACACAAAATGTTTTCGGTGAAATAATTTCCGTATATCAAAAGAAAACAGAAATATGGCGTTGTACTGTCAGAACAATGTCAGTCCACCATTCATTTGAGCAGCCAATTTTTCGTATCGTGTGCAAGAATGGCCGGTTGATCGGTACAGTTTCTTCAGGTTAGATCAGATTTGTTTTTTTCCGCTTCCCTGAGCATTTTAGACAAAACCAGGAAGAATTTCATTAGTGTTAGCGCTCACTGCTACCCTTAATTGCGGTTCAGGAGAGGAACGCGGCGGTGGGTTGATTGTCTCCAGCAGCGTGCTCCCGTCTCACTCTGCGTTCCTTCCTTTCGCGTTGAGGATTGTCAAACCACATTCTTTTAGATGGTTGCCGACAAATTTTCTGCAAGCTAACAGTACAAGATTTTCGTCTCGTGGGTATCATTTCCTTCTCAATATCTCTACTTCATCGAATTAACACACGCAAGAAGTTGATTTAATGTTAAATGCTATAAAGTTGGATGTAAGGTCCGCCAGTTATGCAAAACACCGTTTTTCCCACGTTTTCAAACATGTTTCAGCACCATTGTGCCTTTATCAGTGGGTTTCTGTTTTATTTCATCTGTAACATGAACCTTTTTACAAAATTATTAGAAAATTGCGGGAATATTTAGTTCAAACAACAATTCGTTTCTTTTTGTTAATACCCGTACACTCAGTTTGCATCGTTTCTCAGGACCAGTTGCGTATTATTTATTACAGGTAGCTTGTTATCTGCAACCAAATGATGTTGATGAGAAATTTTGTTTGGGATTAACCTATCATTTTATGCTCTAAACCTGATTTAGTTTGTCGCGCTATTTCCCACCTATATTCGTTTTTGTGTGGCAAGCCCTTTTTTTTCTCAGCTTCATAGTGGGGTGTTTTGAAGCACGCGTAAATATAACACATATTTTTACAAATACGGTCGTAAAAGCACTTTGCACTTCACCAAAATACACTGTAACTGTGGTTGTTGTGTGTCCCAGTCCAGTCAGTGTTCATTTGTTCACCAGTGTGTTTGGCGCCAAATTCGAATTTTGTTTACATTATATATATATGTGTGTGGTGGGGGGGTAGACTTTTTAGCTGAACTTCACAAAAAAGACAACACAAACGGCTAAAAAGTCTACACACACACACACACACACACACACACACACACACACACACACACACGATAAATGGATCCACTACACTCTGCAAAGACTCACCATTTTACACACTGAAGGAACATCACGTAAAAGACAACACAAACAGCTAAGAAGCTACAGAACACACACACACACACACACACACACACACAAGCGCGCGCGCGCACTGGTGAACATGTGAACACTGACCGGGCTGGGATACACAACAACCACAATTACAGTGTATTTTTGTGAAGTGAAAAGTGCTTTTACGAACATATTTGTGAACATATGTGTTATATTTACGTGTACTTCACAACATATCACCATGAAGCTGAGAAAAAGGGGCTTGCCACAGAAAAACGTAAGTAATAACGAATATAGGTGCGAAATATCGCGACAAACTAAACCACGTTTAGGGCATAAAATGTTAACTCCCAACATAAGTTCTCATCAACATCGTTTGGTTGCAGATGACAAGCTACATACAAATAGATTCTAGAATATAAATCACTTTCGGATGACGATTTTTCTGTGTTGTTGTTTATTATGAACTTTTTGGTGGTCAGAGGTACGTACGTATTTGCATGGAGACCAAAGACTACCGACGCATAATATTAACATAGGTTTTAAAGATTTACAAGCAGAAGGCGGCTTCTATCGTGTTCATAAACGACTTTGATCTATTTCCAATGAACTGATTTGTAATTCTGCAGACGTCTTAAAGTCCCGATGGGTTTTTATCCAAGCTCAAAACGGGAAACGTATTACAGACATCATGGTTCATTTAAGTAAAATAGTATATGAAGCAATAAAGTTTAATTTTTTGCGGTAACTTCATCTACTCTACTGCAGCCAACTTTCACCAAAACTCTTAAATTTTATATTTTAGGTTATTTCATATGAACATTAGCATTTTAAGACAATTATATTTCATAATGTAAAGTCATTTCATTGTATTGTACTTAAACGAACTGTACAGCTTTGTCTACTTTCTACATCTCAGACACATCTCTGCACGGGGTCATGGAAACGATTAACGTAATTTCTACATATCCCTGAATTATTTCTTATTGTTAATATTTGTAGCCATTCTTTCACAGCTGCTAACGGATGTACAATAAGAAACATAAAAGTAAGTTTTTTGTTGTTTAATGTGTTTTCCAGCTTTGGTATTCTAATTAAAGTATAATTTAAAGAGCCGCTAATGGTGTTATAAAGCCTCATTTCTAAAATCAAAGTAAGGTTCAGTCTGCATCTTTATAAATAACGTGGATCTTAAATTAACCTCGGACTGCTACTGACGAACACAACTATCATACAGCAAAATATTTATAGTTAAGGAAACAATTACTTGTTGTATTTCTTTCATAGACGACTATAGAAACCTAAAAATATTAGGTGAAACGTATTTGGTAAAAACAAATGAAATTTAGTGTGGAAGACAAGTAACAGTTAAACAGGAATTGTGTTAATAACTATATTATTTGCCGTGACATAAAGAAACTGAATAGAAGCCATGGTTCATAGTAACGGTGATTTCTCAGAAAACCAGGGTCATGGCAGCCATTCAGTTATTTTCTTGTTGCTCTTAAGTCCTTGCTTCATTTTCTGCTTAAGAACTGGCGCGTTGAGTTGTAGTGGAAGCTTGCTCCACTGTGTACCGTGCACAAAACACGGTTGTTAGAAACACTTGCAATTAACAGCCCTCCAGCATAATGAACGCGTGTTTAACGAAGCAAAAATTGGGAGAAAGTCAAAAATAAGTAATACAGAGGTCGAACTAAGAATCTAGTTTTGTTACATTATATGAGAAGAATTGAAGATACCACCGCTGAAAATAACCACACAACTTTTTACGATCACAACAATATTCAAGGCTTAAATCTCATATCTTGCACAAGATGATTAGCTGATTCTCACTGGGCTGCGCCATTAATTAAGGGTCTGGCCGGACCTCCCAGTCGTTAACATTGTCTTTGTATCTGACGGTTTAATGAAGCAAAAATTTGGACAATCGTCAGACTAATGAGCGACGTTTAAGAGAAGATAAAACTACAATTTATAAACATGGAACTGAACTCTGGAAGTTCTTTTTTGAAAGAATAAAATGTTCTCGGAAATTTTTTGTACTTTAGTGTCATGAGAACAACGCTTCAGTAGACCGTCCGCTGCGTAAATTATTTCGAAAGTTCAGTAGATGAAGAAATCATTGCGGAAATTTCTGATCTTAGCATAATTTGTAGTGCTAAGAGAATAGCGACTTCACCCATTTGGGTACTTACACAAAGACAATAATGGATCACGTCTTTGAAATGACGCTGTGGGTCAATTTGGTATGTAATTACAGGAAGGCCAATTATTTTCGTAAAAAGATTCTGCTAAACTCGCGAAATAGTTCCAACTTCATACACTGAATTCTACAAGTGAGAGAACAGAAATCATTCAGGAAAAAAAGAAGCAATTGACTCGAAAGCTGAATGAATCTTTAGCACTGTAGTGACCTCGAATGATTTTAAATAATTCCGAGTGCGTCATCTGTGTGTAGCAGACAATTCTGTTTCAGCACTGATGTGTTTTCTGAAGTAACACCCAGTCGACCCGCAGTATGAGCCTTTAATGTGGTTAAAGGGCCTAGGTAAATACCCTGTATAGCTGTGCGTAACAATTTTTTTTCGTAAGAGGTGTTTCCTCTTTTAATATGACAAGTTATATTTTGGAGTTCCACAAGCAAAACGTGGTACAGCATTTCCATGCACGTTAAGGCATTATGTTGTCTCTATTTTGCTCTGCCTAACATAATTTACATTGGAAAACTCTCGTCGTTCGCAAACTTCCTATCTTGTAGCTGTTTATTCACACTCTGGCCGGTGATGGTTTACATTCGTTCCTGCTGGTGCATTCAACCGTTTTGAAATGCACTCTTTACTCTTCAGATTCAGAACTAAGTTTCCTTGAGAGAAGTCGAACTTTTCGACGTTCTCTGCTACAAAATTAATTCTCAAAATCAATTCTACAACTAACCCCAGTATTACAGGAAACCTAAGTACTACGGAAACACCCTCAATAGCGAGCTGCAATCTTACCCACAACGCAACAGTGTTCGTCGTCGCTTCAGTCGCTGCAATTATTCTAATACCACTAAGAGGAAGAGAAGACACGAAGTGCTTTTACAAATGTTATCGCGCAACCCTTTTACACTACACTTTCATCAGAAACCGTATTGTATCTTGTTACAGCTGGAAACCATGGTGTAATTTCGAACGCTGATTGTTTGGCTCCCTTCATGAGCCTTAAAGCAATTCGTCTACATTAATATTCCATGAGCTACCTCTCTGAATGTGATGAAGTGGCGATGTTACTCTAACAAAACTCAAAAACTCGTTAAGACATTAACGAAAGTCCATTTTTTGTGTTCAACGTAGACCAAGTGTGTGATTGGATTGAAGAGTTCCTAGATAACGGAACGCAGCATGTCATTCTCAATGGAGAGAAGTCTTCCGAAGTAAGAGTGATTTCAGGTGTGCCGCAGGGGAGTGTCATAGGACCGTTGCTATTCACAATATACATAAATGATCTTGTGGATGACATCGGAATTCACTAAGGCTTTTTGCAGATGATGCTGTGGTGTATTGAGAGGTTGTAACAATGGAAAATTGTACTGAAATGCAGATCTGCAGCGAATTGACGCATGGTGCAGAGAATGGCAACTGAATCTCAATGTAGACAAGTGTAATGTGCTGCGAATACATAGATCCCTTATCATTTAGCTACAAAATAGCAGGTCAGCAACTGGAAGCAGTTAATTCCATAAATTATCTGGGTGTACGCATTAGGAGTGATTTAAAATGGAATGATCATATAAAGTTGATCGTCGGTAAAGCGGATGTCAGACTGAGATTCATTGGAAGAATCCTAAGGAAATGCAATCCGAAAACAAAGGAAGTAGGTTACAGTACGCTTGTTCGCCCACTGCTTGAATACTGCTCAGCAGTGTGGGATCCGTACCAGATAGGGTAGATAGAAGAGATAGAGAAGATCCAACGGAGAGCAGCGCGCTTCGTAACAGGATCATTTAGTAATCGCGAAAGCGTTATGGAGATGATAGATAAACTCCAGTGGAAGACTCTGCAGGAGAGACGCTCAGTAGCTCGGTACGGGCTTTTGTTAAAGTTTCGAGAACATTCCTTCACCCAAGAGTCAAGCAGTATATTGCTACCTCCTACGTATATTTCGCGAAGAGACGATGAGGATAAAATCAGAGAGATTAGAGCCCACACAGAAGCATACCGACAATCCTTCTTTCCACGAACAATGCGAGACTGGAATAGAAGGGAGAACCGATAGAGGTACTCAGGGTACCCTCCGCCACGCACCGTCAGGTGGCTTGCGGAGTATGGATTTAGATGTAGATGTAGAAAAAAAGAAAATACTTTTAAAATACTGTATTACGATATTCTATCGTACTGAAATTTAATTTGTATTCCATATTTGGAGTGCGTTCTGTTTTTTAAATTGTATCTTCGTTTTAATGATGTCCTGAAATGACATATGTTACTTTCTCCAATATTCTTATCAGGACACCACATATATTTTTCTGTAGGATGATCTGAATTTCCTGGATTTTAAATAACACATATGTAAATAATTTGATGGATATGAGCAAAAGTGAAAATTCGATGGAACTTTGCACAAATGTGTTGGGCAGTCTCTTTAGTGTGCCTGTTTATCGCTTCAAGTCGCTCTTTTCAGTTCAGAGCGCAAAGTGATCAGGTAGAAACGCCTAAACCAACAGTGTCTCCTGCCAAGTATGTGAATCTGGTGAAAGATTTCGCCTGAAGCTATGCAGGTCACATACCATTAATGTCATGCGTTTCTTTCTTCAAGACAATTTTCTGCAGGGGCAACGGAGAAGCTCCTGCAGCGTTTTCGATGGGAAGTGTTTCGTCGCCCACAATTCAGCCCTTAATTGCCTCCTCCCGTTGTTCATCTCTGCTCACATGAACCGCTGGCTACGAAGACAACATTTTGGCACAAACAACGAAAGGCAGACCGGCGTAGAGAATTGGCGGAAAGTACAGGCGGCTGCTTTCTGTGACGAGGTACCGGAAAGTTGATGGAAAGTTTATGCAACGCTACGACAAATGTCTAAGTCGGAGTACTGACTATTTAGAGAGGTACGTGGAAGGTGTGGCTAACTGTTGCGAATATAAAATTTTTTGATTTTCACTGTGGTTTTAACTTCGCGACCGATCGGACCTTACTTTCCGAGTAGCGCTCGTATATACAGGGTGTTTCAAAAATGACCGGTATATTTGAAACGGTAATAAAAACTAAACGAGCAGCGATAGAAATACACCGTTTGTTGCAATATGCTTGGGACAACAGTACATTTTCAGGCAGACAAACTTTCGAAATTACAGAAGTTACAATTGTCAACAACAGATGGCGCTGCGGTCTGGGAAACTCTATAGTACGATATTTTCCACATATCCACCATGCGTAGCAATAATATGGCGTAGTCTCTGAATGAAATTACCCGAAACCTTTGACAACGGGTCTGGCGGAATGGCTTCACATGCAGATGAGATGTACTGCTTCAGCTGTTCAATTGTTTCTGGATTCTGGCGGTACACCTGGTCTTTCAAGTGTCCCCACAGAAAGAAGTCACAGGGGTTCATGTCTGGCGAATAGGGAGGCCAATCCACGCCGCCTCCTGTATGTTTCGGATAGCCCAAAGCAATCACACGATCATCGAAATATTCATTCAGGAAATTAAAGACGTCGGCCGTGCGATGTGGCCGGGCACCATCTTGCATAAACCACGAGGTGTTCGCAGTGTCGTCTAAGGCAGTTTGTACCGCCACAAATTCACGAAGCATGTCCAGATAGCGTGATGCAGTAATCGTTTCGGATCTGAAAAATGGGCCAATGATTCCTTTGGAAGAAATGGCGGCCCAGACCAGTACTTTTTGAGGATGCAGGGACGATGGGACTGCAACATGGGGCTTTTCGGTTCTCCATATGCGCCAGTTCTGTATATTGACGAAGCCGTCCAGGTAAAAATAAGCTTCGTCTGTAAACCAAATGCTGCCCACATGCATATCGCCGTCATCAATCCTGTGCACTATATCGTTAGCGAATGTCTCTCGTGCAGCAATGGTAGCGGCGCTGAGGGGTTGCCGCGTTTGAATTTTGTATGGATAGAGGTGTAAACTCTGGCGCATGAGACGATACGTGGACGTTGGCGTCATTTGGACCGCAGCTGCAACACGGCGAACGGAAACGCGAGGCTGCTGTTGGATCACCTGCTGCACTAGCTGCGCGTTGCCCTCTGTGGTTGCCGTACGCGGTCGCCCTACCTTTCCAGCACGTTCATCCGTCACGTTCCCAGTCCGTTGAAATTTTTCAAACAGATCCTTTATTGTATCGCTTTTCGGTCCTTTGGTTACATTAAACCTCCGTTGAAAACTTCGTCTTGTTTCAACAACACTGTGTTCTAGGCGGTGGAATTGAAACACCATAAAAATCCTCTGTTCTAAGGAATAAACCATGTTGTCCACAGCACACTTGCACGTTGTGAACAGCACACGCTTACAGCAGAAAGACGACGTACAGAATGGCGCACCCACAGACTGCGTTGCCTTCTATATCTTTCACATCACTTGCAGCGCCATCTGTTGTTGAAAATTGTAACTACTGTAATTTCGAAAGTTTGTCCGCCTGAAAATGTACTGTTGTCCCAAGCATATTGCAACAATCGGTGTATTTCTATCGCTGCTCTTTTAGTTTTTATTGCCGTTTCAAACATACCGGTCATTTTTGAAACACCCTGTAGGTATGTAGGTATCTATGCTATAAGTCGCCAGGTGCATTCTCTCTGGTATTTCGGCAGATACTTTCAATTTCGGTTTTGCATTCTGAAGCTGGAGTCAGTCCGAACAAATAGTGCTCCTTACTTCTCACATGCGGAGCCCGTTGTCTGTGGAAAGTGTCGTTATGTTTCCTGTTACAAACAAAATGATTTTTAAAGCAGAGTTTTGCATGGCCATGCGATAGAGCAGTCCCAGATTAGTCTAGTCCGTTATCTGCTTAATCGTTAAGTATTAAGAGAGGTAAAAAAAAACTCCAAGAGTAATCAGTACTCTAGCTGCGACAGCACCGTCCTGGGCCTCGTTGACTGCTACAGTAGAGCGTGCAGCGCTACTGCGTCGCTGCTGGGCAGCTTTTAATTCTTCGTGTTTTACCGTCCCTATACATACCGATAAAACAAATATCACACTAGGCTAATCTGAGACCACTCTATCGACTGGCCTGTTAAATTCAGCTTTAAAAATAATTTTGTTTCTGACGGGAAACAAACTGACGTTTTTCGTCAACAATGGGCGTCGCTTGCAAGAAGTGATGAGCACTATTTGTAGCTACACAATTCAAAAACTAAATTGCAAATATCTGCTGAAACACCAGAGAAAATGCGCCTGACGACTCTTAGCAGAGACACCCTATATATACGGGGTGTTCAAAAAATCTCTCCGCAGTGCCGTATGATTGTTAGCCGCGAGTGCCGTAAGATTGTTCGCCTGCCAGGGTTACTTTCCTTCAAGTGGACTCTCCCAGCACTCCACTGTTTCGTTTATCTCAGCCAGCGTCAGTAGTATCGTTGGTGTGTGTCGTTACGTGTTGACGTGAACGTTTAAGTTTAGTTCTTTTGTTCGTTTGCTTCGTTTTTATCACTGTTAAAATGCTAACCATTGAAAAACGTTTGTTTTTAGTCGAACAAGTGTTCAAAGCTGGCGGTAAATACACTATTTCAGATCGTCAAACATTTAATTCAGGTTTTTCGGAGACAACACTCCCACAACGCGATACTGTGCGAGATTTGATTAACAACTTTCGAAGTACGGGTTCAGTGACAGATGCACCGAGAAGCGGTCGTCCTAGCGTTTTGTTTGAGGATACACTACTGGGTATTTCCGATAAAATGTCCATGAGTCCGAACAAGTCAGTAAGAAAATTCGTCCAGGAAATCGATGTTAGTGTCTGAACGGCCCACACAGCTGTAAGGAAAAAATTAGAACTTTTCCTACACAAAGTGACAGTCGTGCAAGAACTGAAAAATACTGATCTTGGAAAGAGACTGCATTATTGTCAATGGTTCAAAAATTTCGTTCAACAAAATGGAACGGATATTCTTAATGAAACGTTTTTCACTGATGAGGCTTGGTTTCATTTATCCAGGTACATGAACTCGCAAAATTCTCGTATGTGGAATACTGCAAATTCATTGTGTATTCATGAAGAACCACTTCATTCTATGAAAATAGGAGTTTGGATTGCAATTTCTAGACGTCGTATTGTGGGTCCCATATTTTTCAACGAAACAATAAACGCACAACGATACTGCAGTGATATTCTGTACCCATTCATAGGAGAACTTGTGTTAAGTGAAATACTAAACGGTTATTTTCAACAAGATTGTGCAACCACGCATACAGCTCGCGTTTCGATGTCACTGCTTGCTGATGTTTTTGGTGATCGCATAATTTCACAGGGACTTCGGCTTCCAGGATCGCCTGACCTAACACCACCTGACCTTTTCTTCTGGGATGCAGCGAAAGCAACTGTTTTAAAATCTTCAGTGTTTTTCGGTATACAGGGGAAAAATAAAATGCAGACGGAAACCCGTGCGAGAAACACTCATCCACCGAGGCAACAGAGCTTCACCTTCATTGGAGACAAGGCCTTTCTATGTAGCAGTTAGCGCCACTTCTCCACTGGCGATAGTGGCAGTCAGTCGCAGTCACTGAATAACAAACAACATTGCGTACAAAGCTACATTTGCTGAAGAAAGAGGGACCTAGTGGCCAGCGCCGGCGCCTCTGTAGCGTCGTTAGATGACGTCTCCGGACATGGAATCTTATCTGCAGAACACCATATACAAACCCTCAAAATTTGTTGCAATATTCCTGGGACACCGTGCATATGCAAAAAGGACGGAGAAAACAGAATCAAACTAAATGAGTAGAAAGGGTATATGATGCTATTTCAGTGAATATAATACCGAGCGAAATTTTCAAACAACTTGGCAGTATGAGCCACGACGTACCACCCCCTCTGTCACGGATGCATGCACTCATACGGTTGAGAAAGGAGCCCAAAGCTGTCATATCTCCTCCTGAGGCAAGATGACCCACAACTGCTCTGACCGATCCTTTATATTCTGGATACTGGCACTGGGAGAGAGATGAAATCCGAGCTGGTCCCAAGTATTTTCCGCCGGGGACAGATCTGGGGCACTTGCTGGCCACGGAAGTGCCTCAACATCACGCTGACAACGTAGGCACGTGTGCCACATGTGGACGAGCATGACACCACGATACTGTCGCATAAGAGGTTGTCTGTGTTGCATCTTTGTGCCGTCAGAGTTCCCTCAGCCACTACGAGCCACGGCCAAAGTCATATACGATTGGTGTACACATTATGACGCCAACAGTAATACCGCTATACCTCTCCAGAACATTGGAAGAAGGCATATGGGGTAATGCAGAACCGCTGAACACAGTGCGACACCATTCATCACCTTCCATACTTCCCAGTCACGGCACCAATCGAAACGCACATACTTTGGTGTTAACGGCAGCCTATACTGTAGACGGTAAGTCCTAGTCCTGCTGCTGTTACTCTCTGACCAAAGGGCAAGATGTCACAATGTTTCTACGAGTTCATTACTTGTTCTCGAATGGCAGACAGAGACGTGAAAGGCTTACGATGTGCCTTGTGCACAGAACAGCGATCCTCCTTTCTGCTGGTCAGACGTGACCGATTGGAAGCTTGACGACTTGTTTGCCTGCCCTCACCTACCCGTGCAGTTCAACATTGGGCCACTGTCACAACTGAATGCCCCAAAAATCTGGATATTGTGCGATTTGTCCAGCTGGCAAATGGAGATCTACAATGAGACTCCTTTCAAATTCTGTTACGTGCTGATAACGCTGTTTGACGGGATATAGATCATCCCAGTATCCTTCACACTAATCACTCGACATCTCACGCCGTTCACACTTTTTATGTATCCCACAAATCCTGGTAAGGACACTAAACACAGACTACACTAATGCACTCTGGTGTCCATTGTACCTTTGACAGACAGTTGCAACTGTAATCATTTAGATTCTCGCCGATGGTATGTGTGGATACAAAATTATTGACTTCTGATCACGTCTTATGGCTGAAATACTGTTGACTCACTAGTGAGGTAGCTTGCATAACGAGCCGACCGTGTCTCTAGTATTCTGGTCAGTCTGTGACCCTTAACAGGTGGAGTGATAGGGGGATAGACATCGTGCACAGAAGAGTAAGAAGGGTGCGGCATTTTGTTGTGGGTTCATACAGGAAACTCACTAAATTCAGCGACAGATGATATAACAGAGGCTCTGTCAACCATGGTGAGGTTTATATTAAAATTTTCGTGCTCTAGCATTCCAAATAGACACACACAACATATTAGTTCCTACCACGCAAATCTAGTGAAACCGTCCTAATGAAAAAAATTAGAGATACTGAGCCCATTTGAGGGTTTATCAACAGCAATTTTTTCTGCGTCCCATCCGCGAACAGAAAAAAAAAATGGGTGCAGTGACAGCGGCACACTTTGCTACATACCTCTACGTAGTACATTCAAGGCATTGAAGATTTTATTCTGTCAATGTGTGGAATGCATTCCGAAGCTTTCACAGTGGAAGACAGAGGCGACGGCTAGTCAAAGAAGTGGAACTGGAGCACTTTCATACCCCACGAATGAGGGTGGGTCTAAGACGGAAAGCAAGGTCATGATTAACTAAATAAGTAAAAGACGATAGAGAAAAGATGCAGTATAATTCTCACATGTTGACCTTAGAACTTACCACAAGTTCCTTCAATTAACTTTGGAAATAGTAAAAATTATCGAAGTGATGATATAGAGATAGCTTAGTGGGGAAATCAAAACTTCTGTCTGACTAGTTTGTCCTGCCTTTTTTGGGAAAAAGAGAGGAGCGGTTTGGAGCTGTACGAACTACCACTTACCGAAAGATTTGAAACAGTTTCTTAGTTGAATGCGAGTTGGAAATCCTGTTAATCAACTGCTGATACGCAAAGGAACTGCAAACCCAATAACTGCTTTACGTTTCAGAAAAATCTCAGTAAGCTGCGATTTTGTCCATACTGTAGAATGAATACGAGAATTTAGATGTATGAGAAGAAATTAGTTCCTTATTGTCTCATCTATGAGAGCATAAGCGGCGTATTAAACGCATACTATCAAGTTTTGAATTTGCAGGCATTAGATGTTGGAGCACTGCGCTCCGATATACGCTTGATAACAGAACTACTATGTTATCAAACTAGTTACGTTCTAGCTACTGAAATAGTAATGGCAACTGTTCGAAAAATACTTTTTCGCATATATCCCAGTTTACATGGCTGCCGACCCACACCACTCAGTCATCATGAATAAAAGAGTAGAGAGAATATGAGAATTCGTTGTTGGCATAAGATTTCCCATGTCTTCAAATTTTTGTATGGTTACGTAACAAGTGGACAAGTGAACCAATAGCAGATATCGTGAAAAAACTATATCAGCGTTACTTTCTCAAGTAGTATTTGATTATAATTGTTAAAATCGGATCATTTTTGTAAAGAGAGACAATAACCTTTTCCAAAAGGCGTTTGTAGCGACCAAAAGTAGCGGCTCGCAATCGAGAAATCGCCATTTGAATTCCGGTAAGATTCATCTCTTTCACATAAAAGCCATTCTTCTCAAAGTGCGCTCTTTCTTCACCCCTAACGACCACTCTGTCGATTAGATACTACGTCCCAACATAGCAAGTCAAGTGTATTAAGTAAGCAAAGAAATCCTCTTAGGTTTAACATTGATACTGCTGTGGTTACACGATTTACGAATGCAGATAAATAAAATAAATTTCATAAACATAGCGTTTCATGCAGTGCAAGGCAGCGAAGAGTGTTTATCGGGTGAGTAGATAAAACGTGACTGGGGAAAGAGCATAATACTGCCCCTACTATACGGAAAACGCCTCGGCACGTTTCTTACCGTACGACCAACATGCTGTTGCAGAGGGCGTGCTAAACAGCAAGAAGACGGGCTAATGAGGACCGGATGGCGTGTTGTCGCTTATCGTGGCGAATGTCTTTCGAAAACGAAGCGGCTTTGTTCGGAGCCGACATTTTTTGCTCATCAGTAACACCCTGCTGCAGCAACGACGACTTTTAGCGCTTGTACTAAGTAATAATAAAATTTAATTGGAGTTATATAGCCGACTGAGATCAATGATTCAAAGTGCGGTGGCCGTTTGGAAGTTCGGTGCGCATAAAATTCCAATGAAACTCGGCGCCACGCTCACCAGTGTGTGGTCCCAGTCTTATGAACTGAGACCTTGAATTCGCACATGCAACAAAATGTTTTAAATTTAGATTGTTTTTTATTCACAACATTTTTCACGCACGAAGTCAAGGAGACCGAAATAGCTCTCGTTCGCAGGACGAATAAAAAAAAGAAATAATCGAATTGCAAGCATCACGTATGGGCTCGAATAAACCTGATTTTGGCCATCATGGTCACCTCGCGAAATATTGGTGGTAGAAAGCAATATTTGATTATTCGATGGTAGGTCCACAGCTGTTCAGTACTGAGGAAATTGAATAATTGTTTTATTTCGTCCGTCTCAGTTGCATTGATACAAAATTTTATATCAATGCAACTGAGACGGTTGAAATAAACTGTTACCCAGTTTCCTCAGAGAGCAATATGTTGACTGACTCTTTATGTAACATACGCCTTTGTAATCTTAATTGTAGACCTCTACTTGCTGTACTACGACTTACTTGTAACGTCTGTTGCGCTTACTAATCGATCTCGTGACGAAGCTCTCCGTTCTTCATTGCATCTTGTTCCGTTTCCGGTCTGAATCTTGCCTGATAATGGCCTAACACTGACGTACAGTACTGTAGAATTAGTTGAACGATTTATGTTGTGGGTGAATTAAATTTCCTCAAGATTATGCCAGTGAATCTCATTCTAGAATCTGCTTTTCCTCCAACTCGTTTTATGTGATCGTTCCACTTTATAGATCGTCCCCCAAGCATGTTACTATCTATTTTACGGTTGTTATGTTTCATTGCGGTTGGTCGCCAATCGTGTAATCAGAGAATAATGGAGCTTTACGCTTATATAAGCTCAGTGCGCTGAATTTATTTACGTCCAGGGTCTTCTCTCTGTCTCTCTCTCTCTCTCTCTGTCGCATTCACACACACACACACACACACACACACACACACACAAAAGCGCAGAGAGAGCTGTTAGATAGCAGGCAATCCGAGAAAATAATTAAAATCCTAATAGCAGAAACACATGATAGACAAAATTTGCAACATCTAGTACTGAAAACTCATTGCAGAGAATATAAGTAGTGCTTTGCGAATATACACACCTTTTAATTCCAAAAGAGAAGATTTTCAGACTCCAACAGGAGCAGTCTCTCTCTCTCTCTCTCTCTCTCTCTCTCTCTCTCTCTCTCTCTCTCACACACACACACACACACACACATACACATACACACACACACACACACACACACACACACACACACACATGACTAAAGAAAGCAATGAACTTGTTAAATTGCAGGTAATCCGAGAAAATAATTAAACTCCTGGAAGCAGAAACACGTGGTAGAGAAAATTGGTGCCACGTAGTTCTGATAACTCCTTGCGAGAGTAGAAGTAATGCTTTGCGTTTCAAGTGGACACATTTCGACGCATAAGTTGACTCAAATATGCGTACAATCTTCTTCTGTAATGGTGCAAGAGAGTGGCTCCCTGCGACCTCACCCTCGGCCTCCTCGACGCTTGAGACAGCAAGGTGTCGACACGCAAAATAAGGTCACAGCTCAGTAGTTCATGAGAGCTGTCAGATAGGGTACCGCTTTCACGCTGTCACCAATTTTCACCACACTCCTGCGCGATCCCATCGTGCACATGTCACATGATGATCCTCACACCCCCTCTTACCCACATTTCACCTCTTTCTTTGTCACCCTGTGGTGGAGGTCAGAACTTCGACAACTGGTGTTGAAGTCACACGGTTTTCTTACGGGTGGTCGAAGAAACCATTTGAGATACACTGCCGTTCAGAACTGACACGAAAACGTCTCAGGAGCGTCGACATTTCGCAGTGTGATAAGCAGCACGATGACGTCCTTGACAGAGTTCTACTCTCCTGCTACCACCCGGACGTTTCAACCCGAGTCTAAGGACATCGTGGGGCTGAAATCACATTGAACGTGACCTGACCCGTTTGGAGTGTAGTGCGACTGCAATTTTTGCTCCAGTATACATGATGGAGATACTAGAGACCGTTGAAAACGATTCGACGAAATCTGAAATGTGATTCGAAGCAGAAATATCCCCCCTCCCCCCCTTCCTCCACGATGTGCTCAGAATGCGGCCGCAGCAGTGTCGGTCGTCGTGAAGAACATCGACCCGCTGCTCATCGCACTGTGAACTGCCGTTTTCAACAGCCAAATGTATGGGAACCAACGATCGCAGCCTAGTAGGTGGTTTCATTGACGCCCTTTATGCCACTCCCTGAGGCGTTTTCGTGTTGATTCTGAGCGGCGGAGTGTCTTAAATGTTTTCCTCAACCACCCGTAATAAAACCGTGTGATTTCAACACTGGTTGTCGCAGTTCTGAACTCCACTGCTGTGGCGTCAAAAGAAGGACTGAAATGTCGGTAAGTGCGGGTGTGACCGACCTTCTCATCGTCTGACACGTGTATGGTGGGGTTGAGCAGAATTGTGATCAAATTTGGTGCCCATGTGACACTATTAACCCACCTTACAGTTTACATTACGTTCCGAGCTGTGGACTTTTTACTTACATGTGTCATCAGCTTGCTTTTTGAAGCATCGCCGAGCCCGAGGGTAACCTCTCAAGCCGCCACGCTTGTGCGTCATTGTAGAGGAAGGTTGTAGGCATCTTTCATCAAATTTGAAACTTATACGTCAGAATGGGGGATAATTATGGGGTTTTTAAGAAGTGATACTTTAATTTTGTTGCGCAGTGTACTTTCAGAAAGGTGCATTATCCTTCAGCTAGTGCCGTAAGAGCGGACTAAAATGTCGGCCACATTCTTTGCTGTAAAAGTAAAATTTACTATCTGGTTTATTGTTTACGTTTGAAAACTGCGTATTTTGCCTGGTACCTAATTAAGCCATCAGGAGCAAAAGTTTGCATTTTCTGTGAATGGCGTGGGTTAGCTGCTGTTTCCGTACCAAGTCGGCAAAACAAAGGTTTTCTTGTGATATGATGCAACTAATCGGCAAGGAATGCTCTATTGCATTTGTTATGTGAAATGTGGACAAATAATCCACATTTCAGTGCAATAAATTTGGGCAATTTCTGGATCTGTGGATCTGAAGACGTCATATGGTTCAAACTTAACCTCTTGTGTAGCTTAATGAATAGTATTATCTTGCGTCTGAATCTCGTTATGAAATACCTTCTCGTATGTCAGTTGTGTGTTGATTTGTTGCGGATCTATTCTGGTTCTTTGGCGGAAAATAATCTTAAACGTAAAGGACAAAAATGGTTCAAATGGCTCTGAGCACTATGGGACTTAACAGCTGTGGTCATCAGTCCCCTAGAACTTAGAACTACTTAAACCTAACTAACCTAAGGACATCACACACTTCCATGCCCGAGGCAGGATTCGAACCTGCGACCGTAGCAGTCGCGCGGTTCCGGACTGCGCGCCTAGAACCGCGAGACCACCGCGGCCGGCCGTAAAGGACAATGCTCCAGTCCACTGTTCCCTCTATGTGCGCCTAGCCCTGGAAGAACGTGTTCCAGCTAGCCGACTGGGATGAGAGGGGCTGATAAAGCACATTGACGTCACGCTTTTTGTATAGTTTAAGAAGAGTATTTAAACACGTAGAATACGAAAAGTGCGGAAAGTGCTCATGCCGCTCAGATTTTGGTAGCTTACTTAGTAAGCGGAATGGGCGGAACTAAATTAACAATTCCATTGAATTTACTGACGTGAAATTGGTGGAGATAATGAGGATGAAATCAACGGAGATGCAATGACATGAAATGACGTCAGTGAAGTACTGAGCAGAAACGCTGAACGCCAGTGTAATGAATAGGGCTAGATTTTTATGATGGCCCGTATATTTTTCGGCAAGACTGACATCTTTCTTAAATACATATAAATGCTTGTTATGACAAAACTAAATGAATTACTGTAATTTGTTATGTCACATTTGTGAATATATGGCCATTACTCTCTAATAGAACGTATTTTAGCAAGTAAATGCCCATATTCTTTAAATTTTCTCTCTTTCAAGACGTAAAGAGCTATTCATTCACATTCAGTGTCTTTCTTGGGTGCTATATTTCTTAGAATAGCATCTAATCTTGTTTCCTGGAAAATGGCAAATATCCATCTTACTCTCGTATTTTGTTTGAATTTACTATACGGACTTCATCCTTACGCAGTAGTGAGTTTGTGTAGCCTATAGTTAGTACATGAGCAGGTAACTGCTTAGGCCACGGTGGACCCCCGATTGAAGACAAGTGTCTTCTTAAAGTCAGAAGTGTGTGCGGAATAATTCAGAAAATATGTCTAAAGGGAAGCAAATTATTCGAGTAAAATTACAATAGCTCGAGTCTCAATATGACGAGGAAGTATTTGCGACTGACGGTAAAATACCATGTTATAAACTGTACGTCGTAAGAGTAGCTGCAAAGAAGTCATTTGACAACAGTGAAACACAAACGTGGAATACAACAAATTGAAAAGGTGAAAACACTACAGCGAATTGTTCTAGGGGAGTCCCGCCAATCTTATTCATCAAACTGTCTAGAGCTGCGTACGGGTTTCCTTTGTGCTGACACTGCCGCAATTAAACTGAATCTTCAGAAAATTCGTGAATACTTTGAAAAATACACAGGAAAATCCTGTAGTGAATCTGTAATTCAGAGATCCCTTTCGTGAGAGGCTCTGTCCGGTCTCCTGACGAAAAGAGAGTCGCTAATTAAATGTAGTTTACATTTACGATCACAGATTCGGATTGCTTTTGGAACTACGGATCTAATGATATTGGTCACTAGTTGATCGAGTAAGTAATTTGAAAGTCGACAAAATTATTTGATGAGTAAACGACATTAAATCAATTTTCACCGCGAATCTGAGCCCACCGATAGCTTGCCTGAATAGAGAGCGACTTGGGAAGGCGGACAGATTTTAAGGCCCGCGGATTAATTATTGCTAATAATTTACAAAATGGTGAAGTTGTGTAGCGGTTTCGAGACATTCTTTGAACTTCAAGCCACAGTTACGTCAGCTCGCTAGTACTCGAGGCTTCCCCCTTTCCGGGTTGTCACTGCAACCGCCAGCTCTGTTAGGTTGGGTGTGGGACCTCTTTCTGCCGGGGACAACTACTGTGCTGAGGCGTCCGAATCTACAAAAGTGCTGAAAGACACTCTCAGCACCCCACTGAGTTGCAGTTCTTAGTCCGAGCCACATGGTGTTAGCAGTAGCGCAGGTGGTGTGCCGTTTTCAGCGTCTGTGCACTTGCCAGCGTTACTCAGTAGCACCAGTGGGCAGAGTAGTTCGTTTTAGTACCACGGTTTTTCAGTGGAATGCTCGCGGTAATTTCGGTTCCAACTTCTTTGCGATGCAACTGTTCACGTCGCCATCGTCGGACATGACGACTTTTACCGTGCTGGTGGGATAAGCTACTTCGGGGTGCCTCTGTCCGGGCTATCTGTCAGACAGAAAACTCATGACTATTAACTGTTTCCCTTTTGATTAAAAATTCTAAAATTTCCTTGCGATTTTCTGTGAGCACACTCTTTCAAAAGGGCTGAACGAAATGCTCGTATTTTATTTCTTATGTTCGATTCAGTTTTATTGTTTTATCTTGACCTACAGCAAGACGTTGTCGGGCTTGGTTATTTGTTGAACTGTGACTGAATCGATCTCTCATAGAATGTAACAGGCTACCTCACATTTCCTGAGTTTCATGGTGAATGAATCTGAATTATGCACCAAATCTGTCTGTTTGCTGGTCTGTAACATTCCCCTTTTGCCCTGTATCAATAAATTCCTACTTTGCAGTTGAATCACTTGGTAGGCGAGAAGTCCAGTGTCACCACGGTCGAAAGAACATAGGATTAGTAGGTGAGATTAATTTTCCAGCTAATAGCGGATCAGCGACAGACAGGTCATTAACCTCGTTTCGTATCACATTTTGTCCAGTTTCAATAAACAACACCTTCAGTTTTTCGACACTGAGAAAGGATTACATCATCAGAAACTACGAAAAAACAATGAAACAAATCAGACTACGGGTTGTGAGTAAAAAATGTGGCATTGATGAATAAACAGGCTACACATATTGCAAATGTCGCTGTAGGAATTTTGGAAGAAGATGGTTCAGGCGAAAAGTTTGTAATGAACACTGAACACTGAACAGGTAGAAAAAGTAAATTTTTCCACCATTAGTAAATTGCTCGACAGGTCTATGCGTGTCATATGGTCCAAAGCCGTTGGGCATGACAAAGTATTAATCTTCATATCGGATGCTGCACTTTATATGGTGGAAGCTGAAGATTCACTAAAAGCATTATACAGAAAAATGGTGCATGTGACATGTTTATTTCACGCCTCCCACGTAAGTACGGAAGAGATTCGTAGTAAATTCAGAGATGCTGAGAAGTTTATTGGGGGTGTCAAATTGGTGTTTTTGAAAGTACCTTCGCGTGTTGCAGCATTTAAGTTGTTTCTTACCAGCATCTCCCATTCTGACAGATGGGTTTTATGGACTGATACCTGTAACTTCAAAGTTGTGAAAAGCAATATTGATTCATTCGGTACCAGAGAAACCGCTTCAATTGGACCAGGCCAATAATTAACGTCCGATGCTTAAATTTCGGGCACACCTTCGTAAATAAAATGAAATTTTGGATTTATTCCTGCTGCAAAAACTGCTTAGTAACAATCGGAGGTGCCACTAGTAAAGCAGGTAGAATAAATAGGAAAAATATGAGTAAATTAGACGCTGTTTATGGTAAAGTAGAAAAGAAGTGTCATAGAAAATAGAAAATATAAAATATGTTGGAAAAAACTATGTTTCATTTCAATTTGTTAGGCGAAAAGATCTGTATTAATCATTTAGATTTACATTCAAATGATAGCGTCCATTTTAAATATGCTCCTCTTGGGTCAGTTGAAGCAGAATGAAATGTTTTGAAGTACAAGGCTTTTTTGGCTGACAGTAGAAAACCTTTATTATCTGAAAAGGTATTAATTGTATATTGTAACTCAAGCCTCATAAAGTGAAGTAAAAATGAGCAGATACAAACAAAAGTTTAACTGTGTTCTGATACTGTTAATAAAAATCATACCACAACATCAGATTCCATAGTTTAGCCTGTTTCTCATGTGCATTTTATTCTCAAATAAATGGTTCATTATACTAAACTGACTTATTAATTTATTTTACAACAGAAGTTTTACATCACCTTAATATCGTTCGGTCATATTTTTTATGTTATTGCGCTTATTATATGTGTTTCTGCTGATAACAGCATTTTCTTTGCATATTATGGTGATTTTTACCTCATAAAAATCCTAATGAATATGCTGTGACTACGGAAAATCTGTGGTGGACTGGGACGTGAAACCGGAATTTCTGCTCTTCGCGAGCAGTCGCTTTAACCATTTGAGCACCAATGGGTTCAGCCACACACCACCATTTTATTGATTTTGTTTCGAAGTACCACTGCCTTTCGCATGAAACCACCGATGCTGTTGCAAGACAAAGACAACTAGTGGTACACTGAGGTACTTCTATGAAGACATTGAATTGTAGCACTCACTCACAGCGTTCAAAGCATCCGTCAGCGCGAAGAATATGCTACGTGATTATAGGAAATCGTGGCATTGAGTTTTCTTATAGTGGTCATGTTGAGGGGGCCATTGACAGTAAATGTAAGTATATCTAAAGTTATTATAACAGAAATTTGAGTCTGTACTACTACTTTTATGAGTGGTTTCGAAATGAAGAACTGCGGGCAGTATGGACTTTTGATATACATTTATTATATTTTAGAAACCATTGTTGCTTGTTATTTAGGGCAATAACTTGTTTTAGGTATTATGAGTTCTTGGAAATTTCGAGACATGGGATTTTGTCTTCGAGAAATGCGAAATTCCTTTAAAATATATTACATGAAATGAAGGGTGGTTGAAAACTTGGTTCTAAAGTGAAACTACCACCTTAAGAAACTGATTGTTCACTTTTTGCCAAATTCTTGCTTTATTCGTTGTTTACTGTGATAATAATGAATAATTTTGTGAAAATTTGAAACTTTATTCGGAAGTGAAACGACCTCCAACCTTAAAACAATTGATTGTTTACTTTTTGCCAATTTCTTCTTATATTCGTTGCTTACTGTGATAATGAGGGTTAAGTTTTTGAAAAATATTAAAATTATACTTTTTTCATATTGTTATGACTTACAGGATTAACCATTAGACTATCTGAGCTCGGCTCTAGGTCTTTAATGTCACTAAGGAAAGGACTTGGTGCAAAGATCATTTTCATTTAGGCTGGAGTTGTATACAACAGCCTAGTGGTTGAAGCGACTGCTCTCGGAGAGCAGGAAATCTGGGTTTCATTAGTCAAGGCATAGGAGATAAATTACTCGTGGGACACCTCACGCATTGTCAAAGGAGCTCGGATTTATGTAATACCTTTCAATTACCTTATATTACTGACGTAATTGGTCGTGTTACTAAAGAGTCAATAAATGAACCTATACTTTTCTAGCAGTTGATTAGAAACTTACCGGTGTTGGGGTGTTTCAGTTTAGACTTTGGGTTCTAAGAAGTATCATCCTGAGAACCGTATTTTGCATGTCAGTTAAGTAGTATGGTCGGTGTCTCCGTTAGAAACAACACACAGGCCTAATCAGGAATGGCTGTTCTAAAAGTACGGATACACTGATTTCCAGGCTGATCTACAGGATTCAAAATTCAGCGGAATGCAATTTTCAATTACAGAAAAATTTCACTTTGAAAACTTATTGCACAAATGTGATCTCCATTAAACAAAAAACAACATAAATAAAAAAGGCTCCGTACAACGATTAAAAACATAAGCGCGAATGTCACCTCCATTAAACGTAAGATAACACAAATTAAACGCTGCTAAGTATCGCACTGTCGACAAGATCGAAATATCAATTAAATGAAAAAGACAACAATTTAAACATAACTGAGCGTAAAATTACAATTTATAGAGCATTAGAAAAGAAAAGGTGTTAGAAAAATGAAAAGGAACTTATAATTGATGAGAAGTTTGTTTTTAAACAAAAAAATATTGTACGAAGAAGTTTATTCTTACTAGGTTTCCCCTCGTTTCAGCACGGACATGCGGCTTGCAATATCAGTTATAGAGGGTAAGTCAGCAGAGAGGTAAATGCTTTGGGTGGGTGGGTTATAGTTTTACTGATCCTGAACAAAAAACACAAAAACGTCATATGGACATGTGCCCTATGGTTTCGGAGAGTGAACACATTTAATGAACGTTGTTATTTACTTTCTGTATCGTTCAAACATTGTCGCCGGCCGGAGTGGCCGAGAGGTTCTAGGCGCTACAGTCTGGAACCGCGCGACCGCTACGGTCGCAGGTTCGAATCCTGTCTCGGGCATGGATGTGTGTGATGTCCTTAGGTTAGTTAGGTTTAAGTAGTTCTAAGTTCTAGGGGACTGATGACCTAGGATGTTAAGTCAGTGCTCAGAGCCATTTGAACCATTTGAAAAGCTGCCTGGATGTTTCCAGATGTAGAGGTGGATGGCTGTAGCTGTGAACGTGTACATGAAGTCGCCTGCAGCGTATTCCACTTGCCCATCAACACACAATTAATAGCATGCACTGTGCCCCTTGCTCACCCCCACCCTTGTCGAGGCAAGTTTATTAAAAATAAAAATAAAAAAGAGAGTCGAAGGAAAGCAGCAACTTTGAAGCCATATTTGCAAACACTCTACAGAGACGTCAAATAGCTGTAGCGACGCCATCGCTCCAAGCGGTTACATTTCACATTGGAGTGAACAGAAGACGAACGACTTTTATGATCAAATCTACGACGAGGCCCTAGATTTGATCATATTTATTTGAGAAGAGGCGACATTGGTCAATGTTCCCTATTACACTATCAAATTTCTTTGACATAAATATTTGACATATCAACTCTGACAAAGAAATATGATAGTGTAATACCGGACACACCTAAGCTAAAGCACATACTCGTCAAGCGAGATTTTCAGTATCCTCGCGCTATCTTCGCCCAAACTATTAGTCCTACAGAAAAAATGAATGGGACCTATTTTGTACGGAATTAGTTTAATTTTGTGCTGGGATCCGTTTTCGCTGGAGGGTGCGGTTTTCGAGTTATTAAAGAAAAACGTACAAAAGTGGTATTAAATGTGTTCAACACGACCACTCACATGAATGTGACCACCTACGTTCGACGTCTTAGTGCAATAACCACACACAGACGCAAAAAGCCAGTACTAGCATTCACCGTGTCGGGGGACTAGGAAAACATTGCATTCATTGTCATAATGCGGAAACGGAGCGATTTATCTGACGCCCAAAAGGACACAGTCATTCGCTTTCGGTCCAGGTGTGAAAGCATTTGCGAAACGGTTAAGTCTGTAAACTGTTCGCGTTATTAAAGTGTTAAAATGACGCTATCGAAACAGGCGCCGACGCAACTATGGCGCAGCACGGTCATAGATGACAGGGGTGAACGATGGGTGCGGATATGCGTGCGGACGAATAGACGTGCAACTGTTTGCAGCTGACCACCCAGATAACCAGGAGCCTGCCAACAGCACTCCTTAACGATAGTTCAGCAAATGTTGCAGCGTATGAGCGTCAGCAGCAGCTACCTTGCTCATGCACACATGCTGACTGCTGTTCATCGGCAACGAATGCTGGAATTTGCAAGCCAGTACCGCAGCTGAACGTCCACTGTGTGACGAAAGTGGCTTTTTCAGATGAATCACAGCTTATACTCAATCGTACAGGAAGAAAACACTTTGTATCAGTCGTCGGAAGGGTGCGGACCGGAGGAGGGAACGTTATGGTCTGGGGAATGTTTTCGTGTCATTCCTTGGGCGATCCCATCGTTATGGAAGGTGCAATGGGTCAGCACACGTATGAATCTGTCCTTGGGGATCATGATCCCTCTTAAATGGAGTTTGTTTTTCCTCGGCACGATGGCGTCTACCAACAGGACAATGCAATGAGTCATACGTATCGAAGTGCACGTGCGTGATTCGAAGAGCATCAGGATGCGTTTACCGCACTCCCCTCGCCACAAACCTCCCCGGACTTAAATGAAATCTATAGTCTGTGTAAACATTTCGATCGGACTGTTCACGCCATGGATTCTCAGCCGAGAAAGCTAGCGTAGATGGCCACGGCAGAGGAGTCGACATGGCTCCACATCCGTGTCGGGACCTTCCAGAATCTCACTGATTCTCTTCCTTCACGTCCACGTTGCAAAAGGTCATTATTCTGCCTT
This sequence comes from Schistocerca cancellata, assembly GCF_023864275.1. Classification (NCBI taxonomy): domain Eukaryota; kingdom Metazoa; phylum Arthropoda; class Insecta; order Orthoptera; family Acrididae; genus Schistocerca; species Schistocerca cancellata. The sequence continues at coordinate 751,873,696 of NC_064629.1, read as the reverse complement.
TTGACAGGCGATCACATTAATGTGATTGAACCATGTATCTCGGAATATGCTCTATGTCCATATGAAGTGTTTGGTTCCGAATCACTATCACGCCCCAAAGCATATAGCTCTCCTTCTGACTCGCCCTGTATAAAAAGGGACTTATATAACTGTTGTTGTGAATAACAAAACAACGAAACTGATTTGTGATTGCAAAGCTTTCTTAGAAACATCAACTATTTTTTAGTGTATCAAGAATGCAGTTTTGAGACTAATGTATATCTATAAAGTGTAATGAAATGAAAAGCATCCTATTGATCATAATATGGAATCAGCTACAGGTGCCAACAAACAAGTCAATGCAGATGGCTGTGGACGGGGCATTTGAAATGTGTCTGCAATTCAAATTGAAATTCGGACTTACTTTCAATTAAACTCCGAAATACTTACCGTAAAAACTTGCTGCCACTCGGTGCTGACATGTACGGAAATGACGTGGATTCATGTGTAAAAAAAAAAAAAATAGCAATACAGGAACAACCAGTGGTATATATTGCAATCCTTGCGGACTCGCGCGTAATGTGAGACTATTTTCGAAAATAGATAAAAGCCATGAGACAGCGTATGAGATCTTCGGAAACAGTAAATTACTTTCGTTTTTGTTTTCTACACTCTCTCTATACTTCGATTATATTGAACAATTTAGATCTACTTACGTACGAAGGCGCAAGAAGAAATCGAGCGTACGTTTCGCCATTCGGTGTGACCTCTTACCTGTAAAGAAAAAGATTATTTATTAAATACCGCTCTCAGAGCCAGTTAACAAATGAAAGAAACATCGAAATCCAGTAGCGCAAAGAAAATTAATTAAACCTACTATAGTGTGTAAACGGAGCTACTCGGTTGTCTTCTAAAAAGCTGCTGCAGTGCCAGCAGTTCCTCTAAAGATTTATCCGTGCATTCTCATTTTCCAAGTATATTTAAAATAATATCTTTGTCTTAAACGAAGAAAGTACGCTAATTCTAAATCCTAAATTAATAACACATTTAGTTTGATTTCCTAATGCACAACATTTGAGGAAGGAGTGGAACATGTTTCAGAGTGTCGAAAGCGTGGGGACAATCCAGAAATCACGCGTGGTCAAAGTTAGCATCATCATCTTCAGCGCCATTATGATAATCATCATCACCATCTTCATCCACGGGAGGGTTTGTTTCAGCTGCTGCCGTCTCTCGCAACTCAGTAGCCACTCATGTCAGTCCTCCCAATTCCCCGATTGTAGACCTCGCGCTGCCGTGGCTGCTTGATCTTCCTTATTCGAATTCTGTCTAGCCGTCCTCCTTCCCTTGTCTTCATCGCGGTGTTCACAGTATTATTTCCTTGGGCTATCAGTCGAAAGACATTCTGTCAACGTGCTAAAACCACATGATCCGTTATTTTTCAGTTGTCTTTACAATATAAATTTCAGTTCGTATTCTCTTACTTATTTCGTTGCCTCCTCTTGTTTTTATTGACGCTCCTACTTATTTATATAATACACTAATTTTGATTACTTCCGGCCTATATGCAAACGACGCCCCTTGTATACAACTACAACCTATTATGTCATATTTACATTAATTATTAAATCCCAATTCTCATGCTCTTGTATTAATCTGCATAGTTTATGATGACCATTATTCTCTCTTATGGCTAGAATAACTTGATAATCGACAAACTGCGTAATATGAAGAGTACTGCCTGCAACATGTGTTCCCATGCCATGGCAGTTTCCTCTCGAGTTTGGAACGGCATGCTGTACATGAATCTTAAAAGTAGTTGTCCGTATACACTGAGGTGACAAAACTCATGGGATACCTCAGAACAACGTGTCGGACCTCCTTTTGCCCGGCTTAATGCAGCAACTCGACGTCGTTGGAAGTCCCCTGCAGAAATATTGAGCCATGCTACCTCTATAGCCGTTCATAATTGCGGAAGTGCAGGATTTTGTGTACGAACTGGCCTTTCGATTATGTCCCATAAATGTTCGATGTGATTCATGTCGAGCGATCTGGGTGGCCATAACCTTTCTCTCGAACTGTCTAAATTGTTCTTAAAATCACATCTGCCCGCATCTCGTGGTCGTGCGGTAGCGTTCTCGCTTCCCACGCCCGGGTTCCCGGGTTCGATTCCCGGCGGGGTCAGGGATTTTCTCTGCCTCGTGATGGCTGGGTGTTGTGTGCTGTCCTTAGGTTAGTTAGGTTTAAGTAGTTCTAAGTTCTAGGGGACTGACGACCATAGATGTTAAGTCCCATAGTGCTCAGAGCCATCTTAAAATCAATCGCGTGGCCGAGTGACATGGCTTATTGGCATCCGTAAAAATTCCGTCACATTTGGGAACATCAAGTCCACGAATGGCTGAAAATGTTCCCCAAGTAGCCGAACGTTACAATTTCCAGTCAATGGTCTGTTCAGCTGGGCCAAAGGATCCAGTCCATTCGATGTAAACGCAGCTCATACCATTATGAAGCACCACCAGCTTGCACAGTGCCTAGTTGATGACTTGGGTCCATGGCTTTGTGGGGTCTGTGCAACACTCGAACCCTACCATCCGCTCTTACCAGCTGAAATCGGAACTCATCTGACCAGGCCACGAAGTCGTCCAACCGATATGGTCACGAGTGCAGGAGAGGCGCTCCAGTGGATGTCGGGTTGTTAACAAAGCCACTCGCGTCGGTAGTGTGCTGCCATATCCCATTAACGCCACGTTTCGCCGCACTGTTCTAACGGCTACTTTCGTCATACGTCCCACATTGATTTCCGCGATTATTTTACGCAATGTTGCTTGTCTGTTAGCACTGACAACTCTACGCGAATGCTGCTGCTCTCGGTCGTTAAGTGATGACCGTCGGCCACTGGGTTCTCCGTGGTGAGAGGTAACGCCTGAAATTCGGTATTCTCGGCACACTCTTGACATTGTGGACCTCGGAATGTTGAATTCCCTGACCATTTCCGAATTTCAATGTCCCATGTATCTAGTTCCAACTACCATTCCGCTTTCAAAGCCTGTTAATTCCCTTCGTGCGGCCATAATCACATCGGAAATATTTTCACGTGAATCACCTGAGTACAAATGACAGCTCCACCAATGAACTGCCCTTTTATATCTTGCATACGCGATTCTACCGCCATCTTTATATGTGCAAATCGGTATCCCATAACTTTTTAACACCTCCGATAATTAACCATGCTCAGTAGTCTAGCTGTAATCGGTTGTTAGTATACTTCACGCAAGTAGCTTGCGGTGGCTACTACTGCTAATGCCTGTTAGTTTCTAATTGGACAGTCTCCGCATCCGTCAATGTTCTCCTTCATGGTGGGATTTTCGAAACGCGTGCGTGAATGAATGACTGAAAATAGTTACAACAGCAATACAGACAGTTTTTCTGCTCCATTTCTGAGATATTCACTGTGTATACTTCCTAGTCCGGACGTCCAGCTCATCTGAATTGATTGTACCGCAGTTTTGACATAATTTATTCGCACTCGTTGCGGGCGAAGAATTTTCATCAGTAACCTGGCGTGTAATATGTAACAGTATCGTGATGAGCCCCACTTACCTGCACTGCAGGGTTTACGTCAGTGAAAATGAGTGTGTTTAGCACGAGGTAATGGATGCGATTTAATCGCTGCGAACACACGAAGCACTCTAATTGAAAAGAATCAAGGCGACCCATACTCATACAGCATAGAAATTATTGTCAGCAGTGGCTTTTATCCCCAGTCCAGCACATGCAAAGAGGCAGCTGTGGAAGGGCCGTGTGTTGGTTAGCCCAGCTCAGCAGACCAGCAATAACTGCAGAGGTGGAAAAGGAAACTAACTGTTCCCACGACAAGTCGGCCTCACTACTGAGCCGCCTCAGTTGAGTACCGAGCCAGGTGTTCAATGGACGAGCTACATTTAAAATCTGCAATGAAGAGCCAAAGAAACCGGTACACCTGCCTGACATCGTATAGGGCGCCCACGAGCACGGAGAAGTGCCGCAACACGACGTGGCATGGACTCGACAAATGTCTGAAGTAGTGTTGGAGGGAACGGATACCATGAATCCTGTAGGGCTGTCTATAAATCCGTAAGAGTACAACGGGGTTGAGATCTCTTCTGAACAGAACTTTGCAAGGCATCTCAGATATGCTCAACAATGTTCATGTCTGGGGAGTCTGGTAGCCAGCGGAAGTGTTTAAACTCAAAAGAGTGTCCTGGAGCCACTCTGTAGCAATTCTGGACGTTTGGGTATCGCATTGTACTGCTGGAATTGCCATTCGCTGGATACAATTTGAAACGAGACTCGTCCGACCAGGCAACAAGTTGCCAGTCATCAACCGTCCAGTGTAGGTGTTGATGGGCCCAGGTGAGGCGTAAAGCTTTGTGTCGTGCAGTCATCAAGGGTACACGAGTGGGCCTTCGGCTCCGAAAGCCCATATCGATGATGTTTCGTTGAACGGTTTGCACGCTAACACTTGTTGATGGCCCAGCAATGAAATCTGTAGCAGTTTGCGGAAGGGTTGCATTTCTGTCACGTTAAACGATTCTCTTCAGTCCTCATTGTTCCCGTTCTTGCAGGATCTTTTTCCGGCCTCGGCGATGTCGGAGATTTGATGTTTGACCGGAATCCTGATATTCACGGTACACTCGTTAAATTGTCGTACGGGAAAATCCCCACTTCATTGCTAGCTTGGAGATGCGGTGTCCCATCGCTCGTGTACCAACTATAACACCACGTTCATACTCAGTTAAATCTAGATAACCTGCCATTGTAGAAGCAGTAACCGCTCTAACAAATGCGCCAGACACTTGTCTTACATAGGCGTTGCCGACCGCAGCATCGTATTCTGCCTGTTTACCTATCTCCGTACTTGAATACGCATGCCTATACCAGTGTCTTTGGGGCTTCAGTGAATTTTCTCCTGGCACGACTAAACAAAAACTCGCACTGTACCGTCCAGGCTTATGTGCATGTGTCACCAAATTCTGCCTCATTGAGTAGAACGTCGGGCGTAGTTGTCTAGCAGGAAAGTACTTCACTGGAAATCGAGAGGTCGCGGTATCGAATCACTGTCGGTTCCCGGATTTTTCAGCCTGCGTTTTAACCTAGCCTTCACCTCCAAACGATGTGAAGATCAACAAAAGCTACACGTGGTTTGGATTCCACGTTAAAGTAGGTCCCCTTTCGCCAGTTGGATAACTAGGGGTAGGTTAAGAATACGCAAGTGGCCGAAATGGTTTCCAATTGAAAGACTTGTATCAGATCTGTGAGCCACACGAAGTTATTGTTACTGAGTAGAATCCCATCATTGGCAACGTTTGCAATTCACTGTTCGCCAACTAATACAAACGCTGTAATATTATCTATCTTGCCGCATCCGAGTAGTCACAAACCATAGACTCGAAACTACTTTCTGACACAACGGCATATGAAACTTCACTCCTAGACACCGAAACAGTAAAATCAGAACCATCAGTCATTTGGCATCTACTGTTGAATGAGGCCTCTTCTTGACTTTTGCATACATTACGGTATTCGTGTAACACCCATGTTGTTCGTGCATGACTTCTGATCCATTGTACCTACCATTGTGAAGCCCATCGTATCACTCCCTTTTTATCACTTGGAATCCAGATAACGTTGTACCATCTTTCACCGGTTACATGTCTCAGCCTCTTCCATGTAATAATCATTACCCTTTTTATCACTTGGAATCCATATAACGTCGTACCATCTTTCACCGGTTACATGTCTCAGCCTCCTCCATGTAATAATCATTACAGTCATAATTACGTGCCGAGCGAGGTGGCGCAGTCGTTAGCACATTGGACTCGCATTTGGGAGGACGATGGTTCAGACCCGCGTCCGGCCATCCTGATTTAGGTTTTCCGTGATTTCCGTAAATCGCCTCAGGCAAATGCCTGGATGGTTCCTTTGAAAGGGCACGGCCAATTTCCTTCCTCATCCTTCCCTAATCCGATGGGACTAATGACCTCGCTGTTTGGTCCCCTCCCTCAGATCAACGAATCATAATTATGCCATTCGCTCCAGTTTGTTTCCGAATCATTTATGTGTTTTCCAGTCTCACTTGGTTATGTCCAGTTAGAATCGCTCCATTTGTCTCTGATCAACGCTGTCGCTAGTCAAAAAGTAGGTGCTCTACGCCCGGTTCTATATTGTAAACAAATGCTGCAAAATATGTGGGGTTGATAGCTGTGTTAGTATTGGAGAAACACGCCTGCGTGAACTGTACTGCTTTGGTTCGAGCTATCGGTTTGTTTGTAAAGAATCTCCATAAATATTGAAAATGCGCATTGTGCTTTGTCAATGGTTAGTAACGAAAAATTATGGTTTCAGTACTTCTTAAACCTTCTATGACTAAAACTTTTTATTCTTTTAGACGTTTTCATGCATATAATACCTTCGTTCTTATAGTTGTTCTGAATCGGTTTCACTTCGGCGGATAGTGTAAATGTGCTGTGTGGGTTTCTTTGCCAGTTCCATTTCCCTAGTCTAATTCTTATTGTCTTCTTTATCGTAACCTTTTGACTGTATCCACTCCTTCATGTATTCGAATCTGTATACCTGCTTAATTATTCCGCTTGTAATTCCCCAGACCATCACATTCATTACTTGTTTATTTTGGTAAGAAATTTTCAGGGTTGTTTTCTGGAGCTTATGAAACGTCATGTTTTCCTATTCTCCTGTTTCATTTAGGATAACTATACCATCAGCCAAAGCTAAGCAATCTATGTTCAAAGGGTTCAAATGGCTCTGAGCACTATGGGACTTAACATCTATGGTCATCAGTCCCCTAGAACTTAGAACTACTTAAACGTAACTAACCTAAGGATAGCACACAACACCCAGCCATCACGAGGCAGAGAAAATCCCTGACCCCGCCGGGAATCGAACCCGGGAACCAGGGCGTGGGAAGCGAGAACGCTACCGCACGACCACGAGATGCGGGCAACAATCTATGTTCAAGTCGTGTTTCTTGAACCCAGTATTTTGCCTGTCACGCTTTCTTTCTTACAGTCTGCTCTCCATTTCCGGATAGTTTTTTCCAAAACTACATAAAAAATGTTTGGTGAAAGTCAGTCGCCTTGTCTCACTCCTGTCTCCATGGCAATCTTCTCCCTGGAATCGTAAATCACACTTACTCATTATAAGCGTTTCCTTTATCACTGTTCCAGCCATGTGGTCTATGTCGAATGTATCTAAGATATTAAATATTGTTTGTCTGCGTACTGGGTCATGTGTCTTCATAGAATCCGCAGAAACCAACATCATCCTTTTGTTTCTTAGTTTCCAAATTTTTATGGTGGTTTTATGAAATATTATATTGTTGTTGCACTGCCTTGATACAGTTCTCAATGGTGATCTGTCTTGCGCGATTATTTTCATATCTGCATAATTACTGCGCGCGAAATCCATTTGAACGATCTTACTGTGTTCAAACCCTGGTATTCCTCTACAATTTTTACCTTCCACACTTCTCTGCAATATTAAATAACCTATACCAAACGGTTTCCCTCTGTTGTCAAATAAACTATTTCTAGATGTCTCAAGATTTATGCTATCAAAAAACTTTATTCTATAACTCTGTTCAGCGCCTCTTCATTAGTTAACCGATGTAGCCAACTTATTTTCAACATTCTTCTGCAACATCGCGTTTCAAAGGCTTCTGTTTTCTTCTTGTGTCAGTAATGTTTACCGTCCATGTCTCACTTCCATATAAGGCTACACTTCAAATAAATACTTTCAAAAAGACTTCATAACGCTTAAATTGACGTTTGATGTTAACATATGTCTCTTCTTCAGACGAAAGATTTTTGCTGTTGGGTCTACGGTGTTTATCCTCTTTATTTATTCCGTCGTCAGTTAATTTGCTAGTCAAATACAAAACTCGTATATTACTTTCAGCGTTTCATTTCCTAGTCTAATACCCTCAGCATCATCTGATTTAATTCGAGAACGCCCCTTTAGTTTTGATTATATTCATCTTATAATCTCGTTTCAAGAGACACTCCGTTCATCTGATCTTCCTAAGTCTGACGTCTCTGACAAAATTACATCTACATACCCATCTGTGCTATGCTAACCACTGTGAAGTGCATGGCAGCGGTACGTCTCACTGTACAAAGTCATTGTCAAATGTCATCTCAAAGATCTTATTTCTTCTTCTTGAACTTCAATCCACATTTCAAATATCCCCTGCACCGCTTGCCCGATATACATAATGGATACCATGGGGGGACGGGCTACAACCTTGCCTCACCCCCTTGTCTATTACTGCGTCTCTTTCGTATCCTAATCTTATAATAAATATGTCAGCGTAACACACTGAGACTGGTATAACGATGAATTGCAACATTTCGGTAGCACTGGCCAGGTTTAATTCTTCTATGTGAAGGAAAACGTTATGAATTATGGTTCTTCGTCTTCTGAGAAGTCAGACACAGGGGCACAATGGAATGAAGCGCCCTTGGCAAAGAAGAGTAGGCACCCTTTCGTCACATGTTTCGTAATTTTTGCGACTAGTCTTCCGTTAGGCACAACGAAGGACTTGGAGTGCAGAACGCTAATGGATCATTCTATCCCCGGTGTCGAAGCGTACCTAAAATGGATTTTTTTGTAGATAAAAAGCCGGCCGGGAGATGACTCACCACAAACTACCATTCTCAGACACCCAAAAAGAAACGGTACGAACGCGGAGGAAATAAAAAGAGAGTGGCGCGGAATCTGGTTCAGAAAACCAAAACCACCAAGTATCTAACCTGAATCATCATCGTGAGCCGTGAAGCGTACAGGCCGTCTAATAGGCCGTGTCCTCGGCCGCGCTACGTGCCCTGGCCAGCCTTTATCAATGGCCACCATTGTTTCGCTGGTGCATAACACAAACGAACCTCTTGGCCGCCGTATTACACGTCACGCGTTAACTGCAGCCGCCCGGCAGGTGGCGTTTTTGCATTGCGCTGCTGTTTAATGGGGATGACTGATCTGCTTGGCCTTCCCGCAGAATGGTTAGAGCAATGCGTAAATGTGGATTACTTGTAACACTGGCCGTTTTCTGGGTATGATGTTTCTACAGATAATCTCAAATAATCTACTCAACGAAGTCGAATAGCGAAGAAAATTCCTGTAGTTGCAAATTTTTGTACAGTGGTTGGAGGGAATGAATAAACAACATACTAAAAACTCCCACCGATGGGGAGTGAGCATGGTGGGGGCGTTTAAAGGTCACCAGTTACGTGTTTTTTGAATAATTCGAAACACCGCATTTTAGCGAAAATGTTTCCCGGCACAAAATTAAATTAAATAAATTCTTACAAAAAAGGACCTACTCATTTTTTCTCTAGGACTAATAGCCTACGCGTAGCAGGGGATGCAAAATCGCAGATAATTAAAAATATTGCTTTAACAGTATAAAAGTAATGTTTCTATTAAATGAAGTGAGAGTTAAGAACAAAAATTAAAAGTATGTACCACGTCTGCTTGCAGTAGAGCCGTATTAAGGGATAAATTGTATTTTGGGCATGTAACACGGTGAAGCGAGCGTGGATGGATGGTACAAGTGTGAAGGATGGTATGTCGCCGAGTCGGAGTCATGCACTTTTTTCCTTCATAGGTCACAAACTGAAGACGAGCAGGTGATTTCCCACTCTATCAATCCCATTACGTCACAAGAAACAACTGCATGGTGTATCACGAAGTTATACCGACCCTTTCTTTGTAGTGCGCCTCATGACCCATTGGCGACGCAATGCGCGGACATGCCCAAGGCGTGTTTATTTTTCACATAGTGCATTAACACTACATGGAATACACATATGAGTTACTTATAATACTGACGCAAGAAATGCATATGGACAGGATGTACATAAATGTCTACACGCTGTTCTACACTGATAGACGGGAAACTGATGATGATGATGTTTGGTTTGTGGGGCGCTCAACTGCGTGGTTGTCAGCGCCCGTACAATGTCCCAACCTTTGCTCAGTCCAATTTCGCCACTTTCCTGGATGATGATGAAATGATGAGGACAACACAAACACCCAGTCATCTCGAGGCAGGTGAAAATCCCTGACCCCGCCGGAAATCGAACCCGGGACCCCGTGCTCGGGAAGCGAGAACGCTACCGCGAGACCACGAGCGGCGGACAGAGACGGGAAACTGATTGTTAATCGTCCTTTACGGCAAGTCAAGCGTTCTTCAGGGAAAGACAGCTTCCCCAGTCACGAGTGCTGCTCTCTTTTCATTCTGCAGACAGTCTATACGTCCCCAGCATTTCCTGACCGGTTCTTAGCTTCACCGAGATCGTGTTTATATCGTGGAGCGAGTTTCAGTTTATTAAGAGAGACCTCATTTGCAATTGTGAAGTGAGCCATTTTGTAAAAATGTTCGAGGCTGTCGCAGCTGTAAAATGCTGTTAATATGTACTCGTCAACGCTGATTTTATTGTCTTCACTATCATTAGGTGGAAAACTTTTCCCAGCATGAGGGGTATCAGATGCATTACCCAACCTCAGCTCTCCCAACAGCTGAAGAAGCCCAGAGGCTTTAATTAACTCCGTCTGCAACAGAAGAAGGTCACCAAGGTGTTGCGGAACTTCAGATAATTCACCATAAGTCAAGCAATGCATAACAGTAGATTACTGTTTTAGACTTGAACTTGATCAGTTCCATTCAATCAGCCATATTCACACTCAGCTTGGAAGATACCCTGTGGCCTCACTCAGTGCTGTCAGCATTTCCTCAATGGAAGATATTTATGAAGTCTGCCAGTAACACAGTTTGATGGTGTAAAAGTGCAGTAACTTTCTGGTCATTCATTAATTCACCAACAAGTGACGACAATACAATTACACGGCTTTACAATACACTGCCAACAATAGACAGCAACAACGTGCCACATTTACCAATCCAGTCCCTTTCCCACCAACATTACAAAGGTCACTGACAACATCATACTTACAAATTACGCACTTATCAGGTGTATAAATGTTCATGTAATAACTGCAAAGCCGTGCAGGATTAGCCGAGCAGGCTAAGGCACTGCAGTCATAGGCTGTGCGGCTGGCCCCGGCAGAGGTTCGAGTCCTCCCTCGGGCATGGGTGTGTGTGTTTGTCTTTGGGATAATTTAGGTTAAGTAGTGTGTAAGCTTAGGGACTGATGACCTTAGCAGTTAAGTCCCATAAGATTTCACACACATTTGAACACAATAACTGCAAATATGTACTACTGAAATACACAGAAAATAACTCCACTATATAAACTCGAGCTCAGTGAAGTTAATTTGTCTACTCACATCAGAGAACAGGAAGGGAACCGCAGCGCTCGTGGTTCCTTTCCCAGAAGAATGTTACAACTGCTGTACAGGAAGACGAAGCTACTGTGCAGGATGACTGATCATTAATTTACCCTGCAGCAGTGTAGAACAGTGTGCAGAGATTCCGTCCGTATTCCATGTAGTGTTAACGTAATTTGTTGAAAATAGCCCCCACCCCTCGTGCTTGCCTGCACATGCATCACCAGTGTTCACAAGGCGCGCGCACTGTGCAGGGTCGGTATAACTTTGTGAAACATCCTGTACTTGCGTCTTGTAACATAGTTGCACAGATAGAGCGGGGAATTACATGCTAGCTCTTCAGACTGCAGACCTATGAAGGAGGGAATCGAATGAGCACAATCCGGCGACTTAGCTTCCCTTGCTCTTCTGTCCTCGACTAGCCAACCTCGACGCTGTTACACCCGCAGAAGACAATTTATCCCTTAACGCGGCTCTACGGCAATTAGACAGTATGTAAAGTGTAAAATATAGGCTGTGTGAGCACATAGAGGGTATTACAGTCGATAGAGCCCTTACTGTGGCACTTTTCTTGAAATCCTAGGCCACGACAACGCAGGAATAAAAAATTGTTAAAAGTGCCACACAGGTAGGAAAAGGTACATCGCTCGATGCAATCGAGGAAGTGGAAATGAATGCTCCCAAAAACCTGTGGCATTACTCAATAAACGTGTGGGAAAGAAATTAGTGATTTTTGTTCCATCGTTCATAGTGTGATGAAATAAAAACCAATACCTAGGTCTTCAGGGTCAGTACGCCAACCTGTGGCACAGAAACAGAGTCGCATAAGCAACTCGCAGTGTGGAACGCGAGGGACGCATGTTTGTAATATCTCACAACAACTGTGGACAATATATTCGATTAAAAAATATCAGCGAGTCACTTGAAAACTGGTACCACATTTCTTACATCTATGACAGTGGGCTACTGTCTGAGCGTGCCACCCATAAATCCTCGTACATCGTTACTTGCCTAATTTCAAGGTGGCTGCTACCAACTGCAAATGTGACAATATATTTCTGTCAGTAGGACCTGAGATATATAAGTTTCACGGAGATTATCTGCACTTCTCAGTACCAAACGTGGCCTATTTTGATAACATAAGTACATTTGCAAGGTGACGAACAATGGGAATAATGTAGCAGATGCTTATCAATTTCCTGCAAGGTATACTCAGTAAAGATAAAAAGCAAACAAAATATTCCTGGAGCACTAAATATTTTCTAATAATATGCGGGAATAAAATCACAAGACACATTGTAAAATTGGTACTTACGCGAAGGAAGAAATTATTTTTGTTTATGGGCCTCTTCTAACGCATAGCTCCATGCTTCAAAGACCATTACAGTAAATGACCAGAAATGTGCCGGCCGAAGTGGCCGTGCGGTTAAAGGCGCTGCAGCCTGGAACCGCAAGACCGCTACGGTCGCAGGTTCGAATCCTGCCTCGGGCATGGATGTTTGTGATTTCCTTAGGTTAATTAGGTTTAACTAGTTCTAAGTTCTATGGGACTAATGACCTCAGAAGTTGAGTCCCATAGTGCTCAGAACCTACCAGAAATGTGTAAATAGTCCCGTATTGACCGACTGAAACTTTTTGCCTAACAATAATAATACAACAGGAATCGGCAGGTATGATGACGACTACGCGGAGCTCTACATCCAGGTAGTATCGGGGTCACTCATCTGTAGAGAGAAACGGAAACTCACCGATGAAATTTACGAGGTCGTACAGGGATATTTTCTGACTATTTTGGTACAAGCAACACGTGCTCTACGGTGGCTCATTATACAATAATCGCATTTAGTTTGATTTCTTACTCCCTTTTATCTTCGTATCTGTATTGTAATGAAAATATATGCACAGCTGTGAAAATACCGACAGTATGCGCTGTTGGCCTGGTTAGGAAAGAGACTTGTTCCATTCATACACGGTACATGCTCTTGAAAACAGCTCACTTTAACATCCCGCCCCAAAACTTCCATTCAATACTGCTCGAGTCTGTTTTTGCCGAAGCGTCAGCTGTGCGTTAACAGCGAGGTTAACTGATGAAGAGTTACTGACAAGCGTCCCGAATATGAGCACTCTAAACGTTATGAAAGAGCGGCACGACGATGCTAAATTTCCGAAAATCATTTGACACGTTGTCGTACTGTAGGCTGTTAGAATGTACAAGCGCACGGAATAGGCTCCCAGACATGCGAGTTGCTCGAAGACTTCTTAAGTAATAGAACCCAGTATATTGTCCTTGACGGCGAGTGCGCATCTTCAGGAGTGTCCCATGGGAGTGTGATAGGAACGTTTTCATTCTCTGTGTACACAAATGAACTGACGGACAGGGTGAGCAGCAGTCTGCGGGCCCACATGTTGCTAAGGTTGTTTCTACTACGCTGCAGAAGTTTCGCTGGGAAGCCATTATCCATCCTCTATACAGTCGTGCTCTCTCCCCAAGCGATTTACATATTTTTCGAGTCCTGAAGAGAGACATTCGTGGCAGTCGATTTTCTTCGGACGAAGAGATGCACGCCGATATACAGTCCTGGTCCCGCAGGCAACCGCAAACCTTTTTTTGTAAAGGCACTGACCGTCGTATTTCAGAGTGAGATAGTTGTATAAACGGTTATGGCAATTACTTTTGAAATAACAAACAATTTATCTGCTTTTCTTACATGTTTCTCGTTTTCATTTGACTGCTCTTGGTAAAACGTCATGCTGATGCCTAAGTGTGACTTTATGTAGTAAACGATAAACATTTTTTCCTTTCATCATTTTGTAGGGGTGTCAGCGAGAAAAAGTTTCATTAAGATTTGAAATTATGTGTAAAGTTTGGTGGAAGTCACTAAGTGCTCTCATGCTCAAGTCCGGGTATCTGTCGCGCCGTCATTTACGCTTTCTCTAGACACACACTCACTCACACACACACACACACACACACACACACACACACACAATTTCCACCTGTAATACTTGTCTTATTGTGTCAAAGTTTTAGAATAACATTATACCTTTTAATGAGTAGAATATGACAGCATCTCATTTTTTTGATTCGGTCAGTAGTTCCGCGAAATACTGAAAATCAAAGTTTTGTTTCCCTGGAAGCCATTACATAGGCAAACTGCTGCTCGTATCGTGTTCCGGAATAATGATATACGAGCCCGTGCTCAAAAGTGATGTCTCCAAATCTTTTATGTTAAATCTTGTAAAGGTTTCTAAGTAAAACAACCGTTATTAACATTCTACATCTTTATTCTTCATCTCTACATATTTATGTCTCAATGCAGCCACCTTGTTGACGAACATATTTCTCCCAACGAGAGACCAGCTTGTTGATACCGTCACTGTAGAATGTTTGACTTCGTTGACGAAGCCGCAACCTCAACTCTGTTTACACCGCTTCATCACAATCGAAGTGAAGTGCTCGATGCTGTTCTTTAAGGTTTGGAATCGGATGGAGCCAAATTGGGACTGTATGGGTGATGATCGATGACAGGGAACCCGAGTCGTCGGATTGCTGCAGACGTCGCAGCACTTGTCTGTGGTCTGTCATTGTCATGCGTAAGGAGAGGTGCTCCACATGTGGACGTATTCTTTGAATTCGTCATTCGATTACAGCACGCTGTTTCTTGCCCACAGGCACAGTTACGTTATATACAGCCACGTTACAC
The DNA here is from genome assembly GCF_023864275.1 of Schistocerca cancellata. Taxonomy (NCBI): domain Eukaryota; kingdom Metazoa; phylum Arthropoda; class Insecta; order Orthoptera; family Acrididae; genus Schistocerca; species Schistocerca cancellata. Next base: position 751,858,673 of record NC_064629.1, on the reverse strand, counting down.
GATACAAGTCGGAGCCCTCTACCAGTAGAGGGCTAAAAAGTTGTAGATATGAATGATAAATATACAGAACATTAATAACGTTTTTTTATTTAAAAAGCTTCATTTGTTGTCACATAAAAAATTCGAAGGCATCACTTTTCAGCCTGACCTCGTAGGTACTTACTTTTCTTGTAGAGCTTGCCCATTAATGCCAGTAACCTATATGCAGGAAAGATTGCTATGGACATTTGACATCTATAACCGATGACGAATAAATTTTAATGATCACGTGCGACTTCGTACTTCATGGTGAACAAATTAGCCTTTACCTGAGACACCGTGAGGAAATACGCAGGGAGGGAGAAAGATAGTTGTCGCACAAGTCGGTAGGTGTTTGCATACCAAGCGCTCTCCGCTGCGGGGAATTGGGACAAAACAGCAAGTCGGAAGCAGTTTTCTACTAGAGTAACCACAAAGGCTAAAAGAGCGTCAGAGTGCTTTGTCTCTGTGGTGGCGCGCTCAGCTGCACTGGTGCGTGAACAGAAATCTAGGCCTCTTTGCACTGAGGTTAGCAACGTCAAAATCTGGCTGAGCTACAAGTACAGCAATAAACGGGAAATCTCATTTGTCCACTTGCTTCCTTTTGTCATCTCCTGAACATAATATTACAACAGTCACTCATTATGGTTGTCTGTAGCCGGCAAGATCCCTGTTTAGTCAGCTGACTATACTTAAAGTTACATTTAAGACTTGCTTTGCAACCTATCGGACATTTTATGGTATTGTGCAGATGGTGAAAACTTTTTGTTGCTGCATACTGAACTCCTTTTTGAGCCACTGACAGTTTTACCAATGGATAATAAAGGTCATTTTTCCTTCTAGTGTCGTAGGTTCTTGTCAAATTGTGATGGATTATTTACGACGAATTCCATTAGCTAATATATGTATCGTGGACGCCCACTTAAAGTGCCTAGCTCGTTGAAGAGGAACCCACTGCTGTCCACTAGTGAACACTACATATTATTCCTACTGTTCGCTTTTGTGCAATCAATACTTTCTCTCTAAGAGGTGAGTAACCCCAGAAACCTATTCCATGAGACATTATTAAGCCGTAATATGTGAAATACGTCAGGAGCTTGAATCTTTGTTTCCAAGACTAGCAATTATACGAAGAGCAAAGGTAGCTGTGCTTAACTGTTTGAGAAGCTCAGTAATACGCTTCTTCCAATTCAGAGTTTCATCAATATTTCCAACCAAAACTTTGGAGCATTCTACCCTATTCATTGACTACTGCTCAGATGCTACATCAATTGTTAGTATGACTCTATCTGCTTGACAGAACTGAACATAGTGTGTGTTTTTTTTTCAAAATTTAGAGATAATTCATTTTCTGAGATCCACTTTATAATTCTTTGGAAAACATCACTTAAAATCTCTTATATTTCTTTCTTTCTTTCGTTTATTCATCAGCAGAAAGAACGAATTTTGCTTGTTGAGCGTTAAGTGGAAGGTCATAAACATATATAGGGAATTAGGAGTTGATCCAAAATTGAACCCTGTTGCACTCCGTTTATGATTTTACTCCAGTCACTAAAATTTTCTACCTTTCCGACATTGTCTGTATTATCCAGGACAGCCTTTTGCATTCTGTTTGTCACTTGTGATTCAGATCAGCTGTGTGTAAAGCTATCACTCACACAAAACTTGAGTGTTCCTAAGTAAATAGCATGATCTACACCATCTAACACCTTGAAAAGGTAACAAGAAATACCAAGTGGCGAAATTTTGTTATTTAAGATTTGTAATATTTGATGAATGCATAAACAGCATTCTCAGCCGAACAATCTTTCTGGAATCCAAACTGTGATATGTTACGCAAAATGTTCCTATTTAAGTGTGAGACTACTCCGGAGTACCTTACTTTTTCCCATATTTTGGAAAGCTGTCAGTAAGGAAACTAGACGGTAATTGTTTAAGTCTGCCTTGTCACGTTTCTTATGTGCCAGTGATGCATGAAGTATGTCACTGAGGACACTACTTATAAAATAGGAACAACTTTTCATAATTCTGCTTGAAATTCCGTCAAAACTACATGAACTTTTGTTTTTTAGAATTCTATTGATTTCGCTGAAGGATGTTCATGTTACTTCTAGTTGCTTAATGTTTTATGGGGTAACATTTTTAATATTTGATATACAGTCCGAAAGTAGAAGACCTGCCCAAATATCTGTAACGCTGAGAATGTCTCGTGCCAATTTCATCTAACAGTCAGTGCTTTAATAGCTTTTTTCTCATGTCGAAAAAATTTCAAAAAATATTTTCAGGATCAAAACCGTGAGGATATGTAAGAGACTGTAACACACGATAGTATTCCAAGCGCAGTAATGATACAGTTTATTAGACGAATAGAGTATAGTTCTTATTGGGCCGTTCATAATTACACTACCTGTGGTCCAGACGAAAGGTTGTCCTAGATTCGTAAGATTCGCAGTTGTGCAGACGGTAGAGGAACATAAACTGAGCGTCGGAAGAATGGTCGGAAATCAGTATTTCAGGCAATAAACTGCTTGTTTCTGCATTGACACTGGTCGCACTGACCTGGAAAAAATACACATTGATTTCTGGCGTGTCGACGCTGGATTTTCTTCTTTGGTTTTACATGAAGGTGTTAGTGTATAAACTTCAGAAGAATTTGGAAGGGAACTGTTTCGGTAAGGTTATAATAGCAGTTTCGTTTCACATCTACGGAGGGACGTCAGAAAGTTAGTTACACCTGTCGTTCCACATTAAGACCATCGTGCAACAAGACTGACGCATTGTCAGAAGAGAGTAAATGTTCTAGGTTTCCTGCAAACACAGTTCTATTGCGGTACGGATATCACGTGACTCACACCGTGGTGAAGAAGTGGCGCGGTATTTGGAAACGTTCTCCAGAGATTAAGTATGCAGGACAGTACGATTCTGGTGGGAAATTCCGCGCTGATTCACTGTGAAATGCTGGTAGTATATGGGCCGAATGGAATGTTGCGCTCAGCCGTAGGGAAATGGTACCGACGACTTGATCGACGTGGGTGAAACCGATCAGGAAGAAAGACCATCGACATCGACAACAGACGGCAATGTACACACAATCGAGGATCTGATTGGCAGCAGACGCGGGTTTCCGGTGATGAGGGTGTTCACTCAGTCGTTGTCGAATTGTTCCGTGACCGAGGAGCGGAATTCTATCGTCGAGGAACTGAACGATTGGTAGAACGATCCAACCGTTGTTTGTAGGTACTTGTACACCTACATCTATACTCTGCAACCTAGTGGCACGTATAAAGCGCGGGAAGAATGGTTAGATGCCTTCGTGCGCTCCGTAGTCAATTTAATCTTGTTCCTCACGATCTCTGAGGGAACGGAACGTAGGAGATTGTAGTATATTCCTAGAGTTGTCATTTAAAGGCGATTCTTTAAGATTCGTAAGTAGGTTTTCTCGGGATAGTTTGCGTCTGTCTTCGAGAGTCTGACAGTTCAATTTCTTCAGCATCTCTGTGACACTCTCCCACGGGTCAAACAAACCTGTGACGACAATATTGTAGGATGGTCACACGAGTGATTTTTAAGCAATCTATTTTGTAGACTGATTGTATTTCTCTAATATTCTACCAATAATTCGAAGTCTGCCGGTTGCTTTTCCTACGATTGAGCCTATGTGATCGTTCCATTTCATATCCCAACAAATGTTATAGCTAAGTATTTATATGAATTGACTGTGCTTCATTGATACTGTTGTACTTTTTCTTCGTTTTGTAAAATGCACAATTTTACATTTTTGAACATTTAAAGCAAATAGTCCATGAGCTTTGCTATTTGGCCATTAAAATAACTGATGATGTCCAGATTGACGGACAATGGCAAGGAAAGCGTTTCTGAAGAACAGGATATTGTCAACATGGAATACAGATTTAAGCGTGAAGAAGTTTTCTCTGAAGGTGTTTATTTGGAGCGTAGCCTTGTACGGCAGTAAAATGTGGATGATAAACAGTTCAGAAAAAAAGGGAATAGAAGCTTTCGAACTGTGGTTCTACTGAAGAATGCCGAATATTAGATGGGAGCACAGAACGAAATTGCGGAGAAAAGAAATTTTTGGCATAACTTGACTGACTAAAAGAAGGTGTCGGTTGACAGGACACATTCTAACACAGCAAGTAGTCATCAGTTTAGTATTGGTGGGAAGTATGTGGGGGGGGGGAGGGGGGGGGGGGAAGGGAGTGCGGCGGGAAGAATTGTAGAGGGAGACCAAGAGACGAATACAGTAAGATGGATGTAGGTTGCAGTAGTTAGTCGAAGACGAATATAGTAGCGTAGAGAGCTGCATCAAACCAGTCTTGGGATTTACGGCCATAACAATACAGTTGCCCTATGCACTTTGGTAATCATTGTTACTACAACTATTTCGTGGTCACTGATCGCAGTTTCTATGTGGAAATCCCGAGATTGGTCAGATCTATTTGTTGCTATTAGATCCAATATATTTACATCACGAGTGGGATTCCAAACAGTTTGTTCTAGGTAGTTCTTAGAGAACGCATTTACTAATGCTTCAAAGAATATCTTGTTACGCCCAACACTTACAAAATTGTAATTTTCCCAGTTGATATTAGATGATTAAAAGTCCCCTCCAAGGATGGCAGCATGATTGGGGGATTACACGTATTAGCGAACTCAGATTTTTTGTTAAGTTTTCTGTTTCATCTGGAGGTGACCACGTTAAAAAATAGTGTCTTGTGTCTGAGTAATTGTAAAGTTTAACGCAGCATTCAATTAAAGTTACTTGGCTTGTTATAGTATAATATTACGTACTTTTTGAATGCCGTCATGTAACAAGACTATTTGAGAAAATGTTTCAAAGACTTATACGCCATTGTGGTGCATGGATCGAGATTGGCAGTTGTCACTTTTAACATGGATTCAGAAAACGTTGCTCGTGCGAAACTCAGCTTGCCGTTTTCTCGCACGACATCCTGCAGACCATGGATGAAGGACAACAGGGAGGTATCATACTTCTAGGTTTCTGTAAATATTTGACACGGTGCCGCACTGTGAACGGTTAACGAAGGTCTGCGCCCATGGAATAGGTTCTCAGATATGTGAGTAGTTCGAAGACTTTTAAGCAATAGAACCCAGTACGTTTTTCTGTGCGGTGAGTGTTCATTAGAGACAAAGGTATTGGCAGGAATCCCCTATAGAAGGGTGGCAGGTGCGTTCTGGTTGTCTACAGGGTGGTCAGAAACAGCCTGAAAATCTTGTCAGGGTGCAGCTGAGAAATGATTGTTAAGAGAAAAAAATCGGTACGTTACGCCATTTCTGAGTTAATTAGCACTGAATTTAACCAACAGGCCGTTGCGCACACAAATTCAAGCGTCCCGCCAGATACAATTAGTGTCAGTTGTTCTCATAGTGTAGATTATAGCGCTGCATACTGTTCAGCCCATGGCTCGGGTTCGATCATTAGTACCATCCCGTGTTCTTTTTTTGTATCGCTCTCTTGTTCGGTTTTAGGCAACCAAACGAAGAACACGTTTGGCGTTACTGACTTTATAACGTTGTGTTACAGTCGGCGCACGAGCGATGGGACACAACATCTCCGAGGTAACGATGAAGTGGGGATTTTCCCGTACGACCATTTCACAAGTGTATCGTGAATGCCAGGAATCCGGTAAAACATTAAATCTCCAACATTGCTGAGGCCGGAGAAAAATCCTGCAAGAATTGGACCAACAACGACTGAAGAGAATCGTTCAACGTCACAGAAGTGCAACCCTTCCGGAAATAGCAGTAGATTTCAATGCTGCGCCATCAACAACTGTCAGCGTGCGAACCAATCAACTAAACATCATCCTTAAGGGCTTCCGGAGCCGAAGGCCCACTTGTGTGCCCTTGGTGACTGCACGACAGAAAGCTTTACGCCTCGCCTGGGCCCGTCAACACCAACAATGAACTGTTGATGACTGGAAACATGTTGCCTGGTCGGACGAGTCTCGTTTCAAATTTTATGGAGTGGATGGACGTGTACTGGTATGGAGACAACCTCATTATTGCACGGACCCTGCATGTCAGCGGGGGACTGTTCAAGCTGCTGGAGGCTCTGTGATGGTGTTGGGCGTGTGCCGTTGGAGTGATATGGGACCCCTGATACGTCTAGATATGACTCTGACATGTGAAACATAAGTAAGCATCCTGCCTGATCACCTGCATCCATTCATGCCCACTGTGCATTCCGACGGATTTGGGCAATTCCAGCAAGCAATGCGACATCCCACACGTCCATATTCCTACAGAGTGGCTCCAGAAACACTCTTTTGAGTTTAAGCACTTCCGCTGGCCATCAAACTCCCCAGACATGAACATTATTGAGCATATCTGGGATGCCTTGCAAAGTGATGTTCAGAAGAGATCTCCACCCCGTTGTACTCTTACGGATTTATGGACAGACCTGCAGGATTCATGGTGTCAGTTCCCTCTAGCACTATTTCAGTCATTAGTCGAGTCGATGCCATGTTGTGCTGCTTCACTTCTGTCTGCTCGCGGGGGCTCTAGACCATATTCGGCATGTGTACCAGTTTCTCTGGCTCTTCAGTGTAGATGGTGTGTAGCAATGGGTCAAAATAGTGATTAGTAACGAAACAATGGGGAGCGTTAACATAATTTCCTTTATTTTTCATATGATATTAATTACTTGATGATGTGATTAGAAAGTTACAGAAATCTAGTATCTATGTGGAGCTATCAAACGGTATTTCAAAAGTAACAGAACAGTACATTGTTTAAACTAATGACAGTTCTAGAGTTTTGTACGGGTGTCAGTTGTGGACATTTACTAAACGACAGATCAAAAAAATGGCTCTGAGCACTATGGGACTCAACTGCTGTGGTCATCAGTCCCTTAGAACTTAGAACTACTTAAACCTAACTAACCTAAGGACATCACATACACCCATGCCCGAGGCAGGATTCGAACCTGCGACCGTAGCAACAGCGCGGCTCCGGACTGGAGCGCCTAGAACCGCACGGCCACCGCGGCCGACAAACGACAGATCAAAATAATAGGAAGTGCGGATGTGAGATTTATGACCTGTTCCTACAGCAAGGTGCCAAAAGTCGTGGGATGCCTCCTAATATCCTGTCGGACCTCCGTTTTTCCCGGCTTAGTGCAATGACTCAACTTGGCATGCACTCAACAAGTCGCTGGAAGACTCTGCAGAAATATTGAGCCATGCCGCCTCTGTAGCCATCTGTAATTGCCAAAGTGTTGCCGGCGCAGAATTCTGTGCACGAACTGACCTCTCGATTATGTCCCATAAATGTTCAGTGGAATCCATGTTGGGCAATTTGGGTGGCCAAATCATTCTCTCAGTTTGTACAGAATGTTCTTCAAACCATATTATGGAAACAACTGTACCCAGTGACATGGTGCCCTGTCGTCCATAAAAATTCCGTCGCAAATGGTTGCAAATGGTCTCCAAGTTGCCGAACATAATGATTTCCAGTCAATGATCGGTTCAATTTGACAAGAAGACCCAGTCCATTCCATGTAGACACAACACGTACCTTTATGGAGCCAGTACCATTTGCACAATACCTTATCGACAACTTGGGTTCATGGCTTAGCGGAATCTGCGTCACACTCGAATCCTAAAATCAGCTCTTACCAACTAAAATCAGGACTCATCAGGCCAGGCCATGGTGTCGTCTAGGATCCAACCGATATGATGAGGAGCCCAGGAGAGGTGCTGCAGGCGATGTCGGGCTGTTAACAAAGGCATTCGCGTCAGTTGTTTGCTGCCGTATCCAATTGACGCCACAATTCGCCGCACTGTCCTGTTCTAATTTCGCTGTACGTCCCACATTGATTCCTGCCATTATTTTTACACAGTGTTGCTTGACTGTTAGCACTGACAAGTCTATGCGGTTGCTGCTGCTGTCGATCGTTAAGTTCATGCGTTGTTCATGGTGAGAGGTAATGCCTGAAATACGGTATTCTCGGCACACTCTTGACACAGTGAATCTCAGGATATTGAATTCGCTAACTATTTCCGAAACGGAATTCCCATGCGTCTAGCTCCAACTACCCTTCCGTGTTCAAAGTCTGTTAATGTCCGTCGTACGACCATATGAATCGCCTGAGAACAAGGGACAGCTCCGCCAATGCACTGCCCTTTTACGCCTTGTATACGCTATAATACCGGCATGTGTGTATATGTGCATATCGCTGTCCCATGACGTCTATCATCTCAGTGTATAATGTAAAGCACAGCGCGCTGGCTTAGGAGACAGGGAAGTGAGCCAGATCCGTGCGGCGGATTAACGGCCGGGGGTGGGACACCGGTATGCCTGAGAGTGGTTTTAAGCGGTTTCTCATTTTCGTTTAGGCAAATGCTGCACTGGTCCCTAGCTTCCGTCTCAGAGCAGAAACGCAGTCGGTTACATACGTGAATACACAGACAGAAGGCGCTCACTATCTCCCTCTCTCAGGTTAGCTTCAGGACTGTGGCGTTAGTTAGGGCTCCCCCCAGAGAGTTTGTAACAAAATAAAATTGGACAAATCCTCGAAAAGTGTCCCCCGAAATGGATGTGATAAACGCTAGGCGAAAGTAAGCAGGTATGAGATTTCTGAGAGTAATAGCTGGCTACTGATTATTTGATAGTCAGAGAAGTGATGATACCAGAAAAATAAACATACTTAATGAAAAAATAATGAATTATCGGAAGAAATGGACAGAGCGTGTAAGAATAACAGAGTCGCTGCTGAACTATAAGCCAAAACAAAGGAGATGGTCGATCGGTCAGGCAACGGAAAGATGATCACAGCAAATGACTGGGAGAAACCGGAGATAATTTAATCTTTGATGTTAATATTGACGATGATTCATTTATTCAGCAGTAGACGTCAAGTGCGTGTAACTAAGAGTCTGTGACAGAATATAGGATGTGTACACGTCTTTAGTTTGGTGGACCTTTTCGAACTGCAAGATTGCAAACATTCGGAGATTTCAGCATTGGTTGCACATCAGCTGTGATGCATACGTTCCGCTTGCTGTGGCTCGCTATTTACGCTCCTGTGTGGGTAGTTGAGAAGACGCCGCCGAACAGCCGGGAGGCAGATTACGTTGTAAACGTCAGCCTCTCCAGACTCAAAAGTTACGTCCCTACGATGTAAGTTTCATGGCCTAACTCTTACGTGCTTCTGCAGCCTTCCGCAGCCAGAAGCCACGGCTACTGTGACGACGAGACAAGATTTCCAGCTTACTCGTAGAGCAGAGAATTTACTCTTACTTCAGAGTTATCCGTTTTCTAGTAGATATGTGATCTGCACTGTTATTAGGCACTGGGAAACATAGTTAAGTACAAGGGAATTCTGTTCAGCACTTTTTAAGCAGTAGACTAATGTTTCGCAACGAGCCACCAAAATTAAATGAACGTGTCATGAGAAATGAAAATATATACTCAGATGATCTATATTTTTATCACGACTACTTGTCATAACTAGGTGATCCGGGTTCGAATCGCTGTCTAGCGCAAATTTTTATTTTCTATGACAGGGTCGTTCACCGTTTCTTATGGGATGTCATTGTCATCATTTCATGTCATTGCACTTAATTCTCATTAGATACCTCCATTTCGTTTCAGTGAAATTAATGTGGACACTTGTCAACCTTTTGCAGCGTTGACTGCTGCGAGAGTTGTAAGATGAAAGTTAATGACGTTCTGGAAGAGACCAACAGGGATCCAGAGCCATGCCGACTCCAGTGCCTTGAATAGCTGCAGTTGGTTTTTCGGTTGAGGATCGATGGCACGAACAGCCTGATCGTAGTGGTCCCACAGATTCTCGACTGAGTTTAAAACCAGGGAGCTCGGTGGTCGAAAGAGGACAATAAACTCATGCTGGTGCTCTTCGAACCACGCACTTCCACTGCGAGCTGTGTGGCACATTGTGTTGTGCTGTTGGTAGATGCCGTCGTGTCTAGTGCATGTATGGGTGGACTTGATCTCCAAGGATAGATTCGTACGTATGCTGATCCACTGTAACTTCCAGAATGACGATATCGCCCAGGGAATGGCACGAAAACATTTCCCAGACCGTAACTTTCCCTCCCCCGGCCTGGACCCTTCCGACAATTGGTGCAGATTGTTTGCTTTCTGTCCGATGGCGTATGAACCGTGATTCATCTGAAACGGCTACCTGTCGCCACTCACAGTCAGTGGACGTCCAGTTGTGGTACCGGTGTGCAAATTCCAGCCTTCGTCGCCGATGAACTGCAGGTAGTAGCACGGGTGCGTCAATTAGGCGCCTGCTGCGGAGGCCCACACGCTGCAACGTTTGCTGAAAGCTCGTTGAGGAGATACTGTTCGTAGCCCCTTGGTTCATATGGGCGGTCATTTGGTCAACAGTTCCACGTCTAGTCGGCCGTACACATCTCCTCAGCCGTCCTTCACTCATGTCGTCTACGGCGCACGGTGCACCACAGTTGCCTTAGCGCAGGTTTTGGATAGGGCCATTTTGCCGTGCACGGGAACAATTTACAACCTTAGCCGCATCGGAAAAGCTTCCACCCTAGGCACGAATGTCAACGACCGTGCCCTTTTGGAAGTCAGATAAATTGCACCGTTTCCGCATTACCACAACGACTGCAATGTTTTGTGCATCCCTCTCCGACACGCTTTCCGTATTACCACAACGACTGCACTGTTTTGTGCATCCCTCTCCGACACGCTTTATATGCCCTCCACAGCTAGTGCTGCCACCTGCCGTTGTGAGTGGTTGCTGCACGTTGTCGTCCAACACAGGCCGTGGTCATATTAATGTGACTAGACCGTGTATATGTTTGCGTAAGGTACAGTACTTCATCAAATCTATTCCCCCAGCGACGTTATTCCCACATACCTGCGTCAGACCATATGTCTGTTGAGTTCAGAAATAATAGGAAGGAAACAGCGAAACTAAAAATTTGAATCGAGGCTGGAGACATGCTCAGATAGCGTAACTGTAATGTTAGCAGGAATGTAGTAGGAACTTGAGAAAGAAAGGAAATGGAGGGAGATTAGAGTTTAAAGTCTCGTTAGCGACAGAGATAGAGCACAAACTCGATTTTGGTGAAGGGTAGTGGAAGGAACTCGGCTATGTCCTTTCCAAAGGAACTATACTGGCACTTCCCTTAAGCGATTTAGGTAAACTAGCGGAAACCTAAATCTGGATGTGATCTCTGAAGGAAATACATTATCTGATGAAAAGTACCTGGGCAGCCCTATGTAATGCAGAAGTGACTTCTAGATATCGCGAAAGGCGGATCCGCCGGTGTAGAAGGAGACGTGAAGTACTGATTTGTCAGTAGTATCAGCAGAATGGGTCGGACAGGAGCTTACTGACGTCGGACATGGGTTAGTGACCGGATGTCACCTGCGTAACAATTCCAACCCTTCTGAAGGAGTCCAAGTCAACTGTTGGTGGTGTGACTACGAAGTAGAAACTCGAAGGAACCGCAGCTGAGGCGAAACAAGGCAGACCCCATCTACTAACGGACAGGGACCGTCGAGCGTCTAGGAGGCTGGCTGTAAAAGTCGCACGAATTCAGCGGAAAGAATTATAAGAGATCCAAAGATCTAGCGCAACGACAGAGCGCAGGGAATTAAAAAGGATGGCGTACAATGGTCGAGCTGCTCCCCGTAAGCCACAATTTTCTGCAGTAAATGCCAAGCGACGCTCGGTATGGTGTAAAGGGCAACACCACTGGACTGCGGATGGACAGAAACGAATGATTTCGAGTGATGAATTATACTGTAGCCTGTGGCAATCCGATGGAAGGGTATGGGTCTGGCGGAAGAATGGAGAACGTTACCGGACATCGCGTGCAATGCCAGCCGTGGAGAACGGAGGAAATGGTGTTACGGTATGAGGTTGTTTTTTGTAGTTAGGGTGTGCTCCACTTATTTTGCTTAAGAAAACGTAACTGCGGAAGGCTGTGAACATATTTAACATCATTTTGTACTGTGTTCAGTGAAGGAGCAGTTCGGAGACGATGATTGTATCACCATGAAAGTGCATATGTGAGGAAATGGTTTATGGACAGTGACATTGCTGAAATGCACTGGCCTGCCCAGAGTCTCGACCGGACACCACTGGAGGACCTTTGGGATGAGTCATAACGTCATTTCGCTCCAGACGCCAGCGTGAAACTTCTGGTTCCGGCTGCTGAGGAAGACCGGGCTGCTAGTCGCCCACACACATTCAGTCACATTACTGGAAGTGTCCCAGCGGAGTTCACCCGTCATAAGGTGCAGAGTGGACGCACACCATATGAATGGCCACTGACAGGTGTCCGGATACTTTTGATCAGTTAGTGTACTCATAACTACAAATGTCCACTGAGAGGCTCTTATCACGAATGGAAGTGAGCGAGCAGAAAGGAAGTCTTTTTCTTGTCTTTACATTAACTTCCAAAATGCAGCAGGGGAAATATTAGTTGTTGTAGACATCGGTCACTTTAGCTATAACATGTGAGGTACTTCAGCACCCGTCTAGCTTCCCCCAATAGAATCCCGGCTCTCCTCTTTCTCACCGAACACCTTGGGATTCCCTACACTTGCTGTGAACTTGACACCAATCATCCAATTAATTCATCCTCGAATATCATATTTCTTATTCTGCCGCACTTGCACCAGCAGATACTGACAACCAGTCATACATACTCTCAAAATCCTATCCCAACAATACTCTAAGCACGTCGCGCCTACCTGAGCGCGACGTCCGCGTAGAGATGTAAGCCGCCCAAAAGAATACGTCTTTCCTGTCCATGTCAGTGTACTTCTTCTCGCCCCTCTTCATCATCTCTGTTCGCTGTTCTCATCCCTACCTTCTTCATACTGTATCCTTTGCAAAGCAGCCTTGCACAAAAATCCTTTTGACATATAAAGGTAACTGATAAAGGTTTTGATTACGACCTCGAATAAATTGGGTTACATAATTAATTTATTATTTGTTTGCAGGTATATATGTCTAGTTATTTCTGTGCCACAGTACTAAAACACGCAGGTAGTGGGCCAAGCCAAAATGTCGCAGCCCCTCTCCACTTCGTACGGGCTGCGGCTGCGTCATTTTGGTGGAACTCCACCTCGTATTGCTCGCCTCCAAATCATAAAAAAATCGACTTTTATCTTTTAAGAGCACCTCGAGAAAGTCATAGAGTTTTAACTTATGACATCACCGTCGACAGTAAATGAAAGAAAAATGGTCCTCTGTGCGATTTCGAACACGAACGCAAAAAATAAAAGTTTACTTTTTCCGAGCTCGAGGAGACGAGCTTTCAGTAGGCATATCATGGAGTCGGTTTTTTAAAATAAAAAAAAAGGATAAGTCCGAATCCGCGAGCTAAGATATAGAAGGCTGACACGCTAACCACTTCTCCACAGATAGGGGCAATAAACAAATAAGTAAATAAAATACGGCGAAGTTAAAATTGCTAGCGGTTGCGCGATGGAACTGGTCTTCACGTACTCGCCTCTCGAGTCGGGAGCGGACGAGATGGAGTGCAGGCGTGTAATGAGCAACGACCAGTGACAGTGGAGCAGGGAGTACGGGCCGGCTCACTTTTATGAGGGGATGTGGTAAACGACAGCGCGACCGCAGCGGCGGAAACCGCAGCTAGGCCTTCGCCGGGGCAAATGACCTTGCCGCCGCCGCCGCCGCCGCCGCCGCCTCATTGGCTGCCGACACACGCGGCCCAGCGCCGCGCCGCGACAGACACTGCCGCGATCTCGTACCAGCTTTTGTTCCGAGGGCTGCACTCGTCTTAAAGTGAATACCGGGAGCAGGACACAGTTCCCTTCACACGCTTCCTCTGTCCGAGTTTGTGCTCCGTCTCTAATGACTCGGTTGTGGACAGAACTTTGCACCCTAATCTCGTTTCCTACAGGTGGTCAGAATTACAAAACTATTGCCAGATAAGGTGTATAAGTCATCCGAGGAATGAAGTAAGAAAGGAGTTGGGACATGGTAGTGTTTCGAGAAATGCGAAGTTGAAGCTTTTCTAAATTTTGGCCGTATTCTGCTCGTCACAAAATTGTGCTTTGCAGGAGGTACTCCCCACTGTAGCACTTGCGTGGGTTTCTACCCGTTGGGGAGCGCGGCAAGAATGACTGCTCGAATGGGTCTGTGCGCGTTGTAATTAGGCTAATCTTACCTTAGTGGTTCCTACGTGACCGACATGTAGAGCGGTCGTAGCGTATTCTTAGAGTTATTACTTAATACTGGTTCTTCAAACTCTGTAGGCGAGCTTTGGCGGTACAGTCGTCGTCTATCTCCAATCGCTGCCAGTTCAGGTTTCTCGGCGCCCCCCCCCCCCCCCCTCCAGATTTAATCAAACCCGTGAACACTCGTGCGTCCTTCCTCTGTATGCTTTCAAAATCCCTTCTTAGACTTACTTAGTGTGGGTCGCGCACTCTTGAGAAATATTCTAAGAAGGGTCGCACGACTTTCACGTAAGCAAACTTTTTGTAGACCGCACTTTCCCATTATGATAACAACAGAATGAAGCTTGACTCCTGCAACCCACGACCTGACACATTCTTTAACTAAAGATAGGTTTATGTAGTCATTCCATTTCATATTCTCAGAAATTGCTACACCTACCCTATATTGTATGAGTTCCATTTGTTATTCATTGATAATGCAGTCGTAGGATACTTACTTAAATGTGTTTTATGAAGCGCAGAGTTTTACATTTTTGGACATTTAAAGCACGTTGCCCATGTTTGCATCACTTTGAAACGCTATCAAGATCAGATTGTATAGTACTCATTATAGATAATTGCGTCACTTGCAAAAAAATGGTCTGAGGTGACTACTGTTTACCAACTCGTTGATGAGCAACACAGGGTCTCAATGCACTTCCGTGCTCCGCGCGTGAAATTACTTTTACGTCTGTTATGAATCGCTAAACATAAAACCATGTTATCTTCTGAATACTGAACTGATGACACAAATCAGTCATGTCATAAGAATGGTGGAGACCAACAATGCGTAAGGTATAATGTACAACGACTTTACAGGTTCAGTTGTAGCAAATGAAAATGTCAGGCTACGATTCATTGATAGAATTCAGGGTATCTGTCTACAAAAGAGATTGCATACAAAACATTTGTGCGGCTCATACGGAATACTGCTCGGGTGTATAGGACCCATATCAGGTTGAACTTATGTGGCACATAAAGTACACACAAAGAAGTGATGTGTAAGGGGTCACAGGCTTGTTTCTCGGGTGAGAGACTGTAACACAAATGGTGAAAATTTTAATTGACAGACACTACTTGAAAGACGGCCTACATTTCGCAAGAACCTTCTTACAAGCCTTCAAGGATCGTCTTTCAGAACAGAAACTACGAATAGTCCTCAGTCCTTTACGTAAACCCGTGGAGACAGCGAAAACAAATAACAGCTCGGCCAAAGGCATACAGTTGTTCTTTCCATAATCCTCCCGCGAATGGAACGTGAGCGAACCCTACTATACGGTACGACAAAAAGCACACTCTGTCTCGCGCTTCACCGTGATTTGCAGAGTATGGATGTAGGTCTAGACATAAAGTAATGATGATTCAAACTGGTGGAAAAGTTATATAAAAACAACTTGCAAATTACTTATAGAGTCTGTGGAAGAAAATTTCCCATAATTAAAAGCAAAGCCCTAAAATATTGTACTTCTGAAGAAAGGAGAAAGGCAAGACATCAATAGCTTCTTCTTAGAAATGTATAGGATATTCGCTGAAATTATCGCCAGTAACACAGGATTTTAAACAAACAAACAAACAAAAATGCTGACATTTGAAGTCACAAACCAACAAAAACGCTGACATTTGAAGTCACTGCAGAAACTAATCTCAACAGGTGTAGATAAAATTTTGAGATCGCTAAACTGGGAATTAGTAGTAGAATAGGAAGAAGAAGGCATGCGTGATAACGAAAACTGCTCAAACTAGCTTCGTCACACTGACGATACTTTACAGTTTGCCTCTAATTCGAACTAACTACAGTAACTAGCTAAATAACTTAATGTAAACAAAAGTCATCGAGGAGGTTCGAAAATAAATTTTAATAAGATTAAAATAATTTATAATGCACATATCGAAAAGAGAACAGTAGAAATTAGTAATGGAGATCCAGTGTCAGTTGACGACATTTTATATTTAGGACAATTTAAGACAACGATTGGACGTGTAGGAAAAGAAATAAATGGAACAATAAAAATGATATGGGGTAATTTTTGCAAACTAAATACAGTTTCCAAAACTAAGTTCATGATGTGTCTGAAAGTTTAACTTTACAATCAGTGTGCATTAGCAGTTTTGTTGCCGTCTGGCATTATGATAGTCAAACATGTACTTTCAATACGAAAATTATCGGAAAATATGGAATGCTCAGCATACAATGTTGACATACATGCTGGGGAAGTCTTTTTTTTAAAAAAATCGTCTCGAAAAAGTTTCACATTAGTGGCATATGTACAAAGTTTGCGGGCGCAAATTCGAGGGGAGCAGAAAACGAAAAACTGAAAAAGTAACTTCACTACGAATTAAAACAAAATACTAACAAAAATAATCGCTCTCCCTTCGAAAGTGCACATATGTGAAATCAAAATCGACTGCTGGGTAAACCGGCCGGAGTGGCCTTGCGGTTCTAGGCGCTACAGTTTGGAACCGCGTGGCCGCTACGGTCGCAGGTTCTAATCCTGCCTTGGGCATGGATGTGTGTGATGTCCTTAGGTTAGCTAGGTTTAAGTAGTTCTAAGTTCTAGGGGACTGATGGCCACAGCAGTTAAGTCCCATAGTGCTCCGAGCCATTTGAACCATTTGACTGCTGGGTAACACTCAGTACTGAGCTGGATCCTCGTCGGAATGATGTCGAGCAGGTGGTCAAATGTTGCTGCCGAATGCTGTCCATGCTCAATCGGACTCACGTCGCCAGATAACCTAGACCAGGACGCGATGTGCTAGCACCACTTTGTCTTCACAGCTGAACTAACCGCCGAAATGTTGACTGTCGGGCTCGACAGTATTTTGAAGAAAGAAATCCCGATACTGCCCAGCCATTAAATTTAACCTCGACAGCGATGATAGTCGTCTACCACGACTGATGTTCCCTCTTCTGAAATGCATGCGTGAGACATCCATTGGTACCTGCACACTGTTCTATCACTATCATCAGGGTCAGACAAATTCTGCGCTAGTTGATGAAGAGAACCAGACGCCACTGATTTAATGTGCTCTTTTGCCTACATTCTTCGCGCATCATGGTGCTACGGGCATTGACGGTTAGAGACGAAACCTGATTGTGGGGATTCGGCTGAGTATTGTCTCGGTCGACACAGCCTCCGAAAGGCAGTCCGCAGTTCTGCTGCATTCCTCTCGGAGTACCTGGGAGCCGTAATTCGTAGATTGTGGTCGTCAGTTGGTGTTATTGATCACTGGCGGCCACTAAGAGGCAGATCTTCAATGATTTTGTGTCTCACGACATCGGTTACTGAGAATATACGTTCACGTTTAATCCTATGACATAGACGACTGTGCTTAGCAATTACTAAAATAAGAAGAGTATTGACAAAGAGGTTTCGATCAAAGAATCACGAACTATATAAGTCACGAGTTCGGTACAAAATTATTTTTGAATAATTTACGAACTTTTATACCTTTTTTTGTATTTTTGGTCACATATATAAGATATTTAGTGAGTCACTATGTCATACGCTAAATAAGTAGTAAATATAACGATGTGAAAATAAAACTAGGCCGCAAAATAATTCTAACACTGTCGCGGAACTGACCCTTGTTAATGAACAGGAGAACTGCCCGTCATAGAAAATGCCGGAAATCGTTATTTCTATGCACAAATCGGTTACTCCCACATGTCTGTTCATGCGCATCTGCCACATGCTCTGTCACGAGTATTCTGATGTGTCATCACGTTTATGCGAATGAGGTGAGCAGACGCGTTTAGTGACCAGCTGAACGCAACACAAAATTATGTTTACGATAAAACAGCGCGTGTTATGGACAGCACAATTCGTGGAAAACATACGCGTCACTGTTTGCGCAAGAGTTTAAGACCGAAACTGTCCTGATAAAACCTCCAGCAAAGTTTGCAATGCAAAATGGCATGAAACAGGCTCTGTAGCAAATAAAACCGTAACTATCCGAAAGGAGTTGGAACACTAGAAAACATTGCCGAGTGAGTGGCTCGGCTGAGTTTTATTTTACCCAACAGTAGTAAGACGAGGGTTGTTTGTCTACGGTTGTGCCGTCGATTTCGAGGGCAGGCTTCCGATGTCCCGAAACAACCTTTTTTTTGGGGGGGGGGGGACCTGGAGGCCGCTTTCGATCTCTGAAAATTTTTTAAGCATTGTCGGCAGATTTAATCGCTTCAGACTTCTTACGCTCGTATCTGCAAGCCGGCGAAATTCGGATGAATTCCGAGCCGGGTCTTGTGTGCTCGATCTCTGCGGAGATAATCCAGAGTGAAGTTATTGCGGTCAAGGCTGTTTAACTTCCCCAGCTGCAGTCTTCAAGTTCGTCACTGCAGTCAATACTGCGGACCAAGAATACGCTAGCCGCCGCGACAACTCTAGCGCTTGAAATGCCGAGAGAAAAGCATACTAATCTCCAGTGTACGGTAGACTTTCCGATGCTAGTTCATCGAAGTGATATAGAAGATTATCGTGCAGCGTCACGCGTTGAGGTCATTAGAGGCGGAGCACAAACTCGGACAAAGCAAGATCTAGAAAGTAAATCGGCATTGTCTTGTTCAAAAACCCCGACCCGCCATTCGCTTTATATGTTTAGTGCCAATATTAATAAGCGGTATTAAATGGGGCAATCAATAGCAGAAAACGCGAATTGAAAACTTATATTTGTTGCAAGGATTCTGGGAAAGTGCAGAGCATCTCTAAATGAAGTCGCATACCAGAGGCCATTGCGACCAGTTCTAGAGTATTGTTCCGGATTTTCGAATGTTTATCAAGTAGGCATTACACTAGATATCGAAAGAATTGAGACGTCTACTTCTAGGTTCGTATCAGGTCCTTGTAACCTACAGGGAAGTATAACATAGACGTTCTGGGACTGTAAGTAGGAATTTTCGGAACAGGCGACGTTGTTCTCGCGTATCTCTATTGAGGTGAGACGTTTTTGTTGCCGCCATCGTATTAGATATACGATGGCGTAGGGCCCACCGCCCGGGGTGGCCGAGCGGTTCTAGGCGCTACATCTACATCTACATTTATACTCCGCAAGCCACCCAACGGTGTGTGGCGGAGGGCACTTTACGTGCCACTGTCATTACCTCCCTTTTCTGTTCCAGTCGCGTATGGTTCGCGGGAAGAACGACTGTCTGAAAGCCTCCGTGCGCGCTCGAATCTCTCTAATTTTACATTCGTGATCTCCTCGGGATGTATAAGTAGGGGGAAGCAATATATTCGATACCTCATCCAGAAACGCACCCTCTCGAAACCTGGCGAGCAAGCTACACCACGATGCAGAGCGTCTCTCTTGCAGAGTCTGCCACTTGAGTTTGCTAAACATCTCCGTAACGCTATCACGGTTGCCAAATAACCCTGTGACGAAACGCGCCGCTATTCTTTGGATCATCTCTATCTCCTCCGTCAACCCGATCTGGTACGGATCCCACACTGATGAGCAATACTCAAGCATAGGTCGAACGAGTGTTTTGTAAGCCACCTCCTTTGTTGATGGACTACATTTTCTAAGGACTCTCCCAACGAATCTCAACCTGGTACCCGCCTTACCAACAATTAATTTTATATGATCATTCCACTTCAAATAGTTCCGCACGCATACTCCCAGATATTTTACAGAAGTAACTGCTACCAGTGTTTGTTCCGCTATCATATAATCATAGAATAAAGGATCCTTCTTTCTATGTATTCGCAATACATTACATTTGTCTATGTTAAGGGTCAGTTGCCACTCCCTGCACCAAGTGCCTATCCGCTGCAGATCTTCCTGCATTTCGCTACAATTTTCTAATGGTGCAACTTCTCTGTATACTACAGCATCATCCGCGAAAAGCCGCATGGAAGTTCCGACACTATCTACTAGGTCATTTATATATATTGTGAAAAGCAAAGGTCCCATAACACTCCCCTGTGGCACGCCAGAGGTTACTTTAACGTCTGTAGACGTCTCTCCATTGATAACAACATGCTGTGTTCTGTTTGCTAAAAACTCTTCAATCCAGCCACACGGCTGGTCTGATATTCCGTAGGCTCTTACTTTGTTTATCAGGCGACAATGCGGAACTGTATCGAACGCCTTCCGGAAGTCGAGGAAAATAGCATCTACCTGGGAGCCTGTATCTAATATTTTCTGGGTCTCATTAACAAATAAAGCGAGCTGGGTCTCACACGATCGCTGTTTCCGGAATCCATATTGATTCCTACAGAGTAGATTCTGGGTTTCCAAAAACGACATGATACTCGACCAAAAAACATGTTCTAAATTTCTACAACATATCGACGTCAGAGATATAGGTCTATAGTTTTGCGCATCTGCTCGACGACCTTTCTTGAAGACTGGGACTACCTGTGCTCTTTTCCAATCATTTGGAACCTTCCGTTCCTCTAGAGACAGTCTGAAACCGCGCGACTGCTAAGGTCGCAGGTTCGAATCCTGCCTCGGGCATGGATGTGTGTGATGTTCAAATGGCTCTGAGCACTATGGGACTTCACATCTTAGGTCATCAGTCCCCTATAACTTAGAACTACTTAAACCTAACTAACCTAAGGACATCACACACATCCATGCCCGAGGCAGGATTCGAACCTGTGACCGTAGCAGTCCCGCGGTTCCGGACTGCAGCGCCTAGAACCGCAAGACCACCGCGGCCGGCTGTGTGTGATGTCCTTCGGTTAGTTAGGTAAGTAGTTCTAAGTTCTAGGGGATTGATGACCTCGGAAGTTAAGTCCCATAGTGCTCACAGTCATTTTTGCGTAGGGCCCATGAGAAGGGAAGAGATTAATTCGCATTCAAAGGCACGTAGATGTAGAATCGATTAAGGGAATCCAGCAAAATGCAGAATGAGGCTGCCCGAACAGGTATTCGAAACCAGCACATTCTGACGCGAGTGCAGTGTCTTTATCACTGCGACACGTCATTCGATAGCTGTGAAGTGACTATAAGCGTGAAATCCACAGAATTTGCAGTACATTAAGAAGTATAGGTTCCACGCTTAGTCGTGGTCAATGATTTCAATTTTATATCAGTCACATCTCTGCTGTCCTGTGTACAACGTTATTGTATGCTCTTGCTCGTGGCCTCATCTCGGACTTATGCAGCGTCAAATGTGAGATGAATTAAATGCACTGAAATGAAATGAACATATTAATGAGGACGAAATCAGTAAAGATGCAGTAACATGAAAGAATATTACTGTAAACCGTTCAGATATGCTGAACCTGGAATGTAATGAATATGTAGACGCAACTGAAAATCTGTGCCAAATTGGGACTCGTATCCGAATTTTCTGCTCGTAGAGAGTAGGCGCATTAACCGTTAGCCTATCCGAGCCTGATCGAACTAATTGTCATTGTTCTATGATTTCCGCGCACTACTAGCAGAAGTTCTTCTACGAGAATTGAGGGACAGCACCGCTGCCGTAGTGAACTCATTGGAGGACCGTGGCTTATCCTTCTACGACCGGGAGTATCTGCCGGGAGCGATTTGTTTGTGGGAAGGACACATACAGCTAACGTTGGCCAAGGATTTATTGGAAGAATCGTCAGGAAGAGTTTTTATTATATGAAACAGGACGCTTACAAAACATTTTTCAAGACCTCTGAAGTAATGTCGAAAGTGGGAAAATAGGAGCAGAGTATTGTACAAGTGGGATGATTTGAAACGAAAGAGATGTCCAGATTCCAAAAAATGAGCGGGGCCGCCGTGGAGTTACAGTTCTAGTGCCGACACTTCTTTAGATGAAACAGGAAACGTTTCAGAAAAGAAGATTGATCGGAGAACGCAACAGGGAAGATATTGCCTTGGCGATTCGAAACCTTGTCCAGCCAAACAGATTTACGTTTCCCGTGGCTTCCCGAAGCGACTCAGACAAATGCTGGGATGGACACGACCAGTGTCTCTTCACAATCCGAGCACGTTTTCTGCCTTTAATAGTGTCGTCATTGACGTGACGTTATCCCCCTCGTCTCCTCCTTTTTTCTTTACGGGAAGGGATGGAAGTACATGTGACATTGTGCTGAATAACTGTAACGAGCAGTAGAGCCAGAACTTAAAATGCTACTAAAGAATGTACCGAGTTCATTGTTACATTGTGCGAGAGTGAGGTGACTTGCTGCAGCGAGAAAGGCTAAAACCGCTTTCGGCGATATCGCTACCTGATGCCGCCTCTTTCACAGCAGTTTTTACTTCTGCTGCTCTTGATCTACAACTAAAAACGTAAGCTTTGGAGAAAGGAGCACGGGAATGCACAGCGAAACGTCGCCACGGTATAAACGCCGGTTTCTAATGTGGTTCCGTGAGATGCGCCATTTGAAAAACAGACGTCCGTATACTTTCTACAGCAATGTACAGTGATTGCTAACGATGGTTATACGAGAAAGGTTATTGACCATTATGAGCGTCAGTACTCTCGGATTCTTCTGAATAAGTTTAAAGGTTGATGATTTTAAAATTATTGAAGTGTATACGCTACTAGAAGAAACTGCAGACGATAGCAAAACGAAAAGCCGAAAATCATCTACTACTACAAACTGTATTATTTTGCACAACACGGTTGCTAATTATATGTATTCAGTTACTTATAATCATCGTGACAGTAAGACTGCATCAGTAAATAAGTAAGATTTTAATTAGTACGTATATGCTTAAAGTGACGTACAGTCTTAGACACGAAACCTAGCCACCAGCTGACCACCCCAGAGACTTAGTGCGAGTTTTTCATTTAAGGCACCAGCAAAACTGTCTGGAGGAAAAGTTGTCTGCTCAAATGGCTCTGAGCACTATGGAACTTAACTTCTGAGGTCATCAGTCAGTTGTCTGCTGCTCAAAATGTTACAGTGATATGCCTGCTCGTAGTATAATGGCAAAGTCGCGTTGTGTAGATGCGAAACAGACCGTTCGAATCCACTCATTATATTATATTTTTCCACCTCATTTCCACTGTCTGCTAAAGGTATCGCTCTGAGGAACCTCAAACATAATTCGCTCCACTTTTTAACAGACCATTAATAGAAATACCTTCGTGTTTCCCCGCTCTACAGCAGCCGCCGTCCACCCGACACTAGCCGCCTCAATCAAATGACCGCGGCGCACTTCGGCTCGTTTTTGCGCTCGCATTGTTATCAAACATAGTTTCTTATTGTTGTAGACTTTCCAAGTGAAATAAATTCGATAAACTGAATGAACACCGCATTGTTACACAGGACATGTAGGTTGCTACGGGTGTATTTATCGAGAACTATAAAATAGAGTCGATAGTGGAAAAAGTTTAACGCTTGCGACATATTGGTCGCTTTGGGTTTAATGCAGGAGTACAGGAAGCGGAAGCAGATCGGAACACTTGTACGGTGTGTGCAACGAGTGCAACCGGAGAAATCACGTAAGGAAAGGGTTTTCTTGTTTCGTGACACATCGTTCAGGCACGAATGGTTTTCCACATTCAGGAAGTCTCGATAGTTGATATATGTGGTGAACTGCGGCATTTGGATTCAGTAGGCTACGTTCAGAGGTAGGGTGTATGCTAATTCAAAGCAACAAAAATTAAAGGTGTGACTATCACTAAATACTGGTACGAACGTTATCATTTTGCTCTATGAACATTCCTATGCAATTCTGTTAGCGGTGACTAGTTGCGGTACCTTTATGTTAACTTATTAAGAAAGAATTAACGGTGAGCCGTCATAAAGACAGTCCATCGAGCAACAGGCGTTGCGATCACATAATATCTTGCATCTAGTGGCATAAAATAATGTTGCACACTACAGACACCTCCGTAGGGATGTTTCCATCGCAGCTCGCATTTTTGCCAACAACTGAGACACTTTTGGTGTTGTAACTTGCACGCTTTGTGTTTCTTTAATGGATACAGGAGCGAGGAACAGATACGGTTCGTGGACAGAGAATTCAGACATTAATTTACTCTACATCTAATATCAAATAGTAAAAGTAATACATAACTTCGTTTGCTGTAGTTGCAGCGTCAGTTGCTGACAGTAGTTTGAATGTTGGAATATATACAGTTACGAAGATTTACAATTCAGTCAGTCTTCAGTACAATGGCCATTCCGTAGATGAGGAGCCCTGACCGCTATGAAAGTCTGTAAATGTTATGAAGTGGCAAACACAGAAAATGGCGTTTGAACTTACGTAAACTCCCCGCTGGAGCTCCGGAGAGGGATGCTTGCATATCACTGGCAGCGGTGTAGGCGTCCGTGGCATCACCCTCATGCCGCAGTGGCGGCGGCGCGCGTATTTTATAGTGCGGCCGACCGGATGGCGGCCGATACCGCATTTGGTTGCAGTGTAGGAAAAACGACCAACAAAACTGCATCAAGTGTCGCTACTAAACGATAACGCATTCTGCTGATTTAACAAGCAGAACTGTTCAGGAGGTTGTTTAGGAAGTCATTTCTCAAGCACTTATTCATATGAACTTGCGCCCTCAAACCTTTCACGCCCCGTATCGAAAAAAACATATAAAAATTCTTATCCGTACGAAAACCCACCTCTAATCTAGCTTGACGCCATCTTTCCAGTAAATTTCTACAGGCGTGGAATCGGTAAACTACCTGAGCATTTTATATGTCTGAGTCGTGTTTCTTCTGCCGGACACCAGTCATGAATATACACTCCCACAACTGCCAAACATTTTTTGCGTTCTTGCCAAATTTCAATCGTACTATCAGCAGGAAGAAATCGTTTCACCAGCCGATGTTTTCCTAGAGCGGGCGCGTAACTCACTACGGCCAGCGTTTGAGACACGCGGCCACCGAAGGCCGGAATACCAAAGGTACATGCCAATGAGCATTATTCCTGTTTCTGTAACTAGGTTTAGCGAGTGGAGTGCAGCTATTAATGACATTGAGATGCACCAACTCCAAACTAAACGTCATAAATCATTATCACGAATATTTTATTCAGTCCCTTGTATACTGAAAATTGTAAAGGTAATTCTCCAGTTCAATTCGGATGCTTGGAATGCCTCCAGTGGTTGTACTGTAACATTATGAGTAGGCGATACGCTCTTTGGTCGTTATAGGCTTAGACAATGTTTTTCATAAGATGCTGTCATTGGCACTATCCCCAAAACAGAGCCGGCCGTTGTGGCCGAGCGGTTCAAGGCGCTTCAGTCTGGAGCCGCGCCACCTCTACGGTCGCAGGTTCGAATCCTGCCTCTGGCACGGATGTGTGTGATGTCCTTAGGTTAGTTAGGATTAAGTAGTTCTAAGTTCTAGGGGACTGATGACCTCAGATGTTAAATCCCATAGTGTTCAGAGCCATTTGAACCATTCGAACCCAAAACAGAGTGGCAGAAATGAAAAGACAGTAACAGAGAATTGGTTGCAAAACGGAAACAATCACGCAGAGCTACAAATGGTTCAAATGGCTCTGAGCACTATGGGACTTAACATCTATGGTCATCAGTCCCCTAGAACTTAGAACTACTTAAACCTAACTAACCTAAGGACAGCACACAACACCCAGTCATCACAAGGCAGAGACACGCAGAGACTTCATAAATTACAACTAATACAAAGTTCCAGATCAAAAATGACCGAAATAGTGCGCTTAAAAAGCTGCGGAGAATGTGATACCAGTGAATATGTGCAGTGCGAGTTCGATTCCAGAATCTGCTACACGAGAGAAGAAGCTGTTTTCATCAGAATGTTGAACAAGGAACACAAAACACAGACAGTAATGCATAACTTAAGTCATGCTTTAAAAAACTGTCTTTGAGGCTATAAATACAGAGCGAATAACAAGTATCACGTACTCATACTGATTACAGTATAACGGCTCTTGATGTTTTGTCAATAAAAGCGAAGAGCACCTATGTTGAAGTGTTTTTCAACGTACGATTCTCTTCTGACCGAAAGAACCTGAAATAACAATGGGTCCACCAAGCTGAGGTTAGTGCTCATATTCTACGCAGCGCTTCACAGTCGAAGCAGTGTGTTATTAATTGGGTCACTTATGGTTTCATACGAATGATGCCTCTAGGCTACTACAATATTCACATGAGAGTTATCGAGGTGTAATGCGATGGCAAATATGGGCAGATGGTTCTAATATGTGCGAAGACTATCCATACGCCGCTGGTTCATGACAGCAAAGACTGGTTTGATGCGGTCTGCCTCGAATTCCTCTCCTGTGACAACTTCATCATCTCAGAGTGGCACTTGCAACCGACGTCCTCAATTATTTGTTGGATGTATTCAAATATCTCTCTTCCTCTACAGTTTTTGCCCTCTACAGCTCCCTCTAGTACCATGGAAGTCATTCCCTGATGTCTTAACAGATGTCCTATCATTCTGTCCCTTCTCCTTGTCAGTGTTTTCCACATTTCCCTTCCTCGTCGATTCTGCGCAGAACGTCCTCTTTCCTTACCTTATCAGTCCACCTAATTTTCAACATTCGTCGGTAGCACCACATCTCAAATGCTTCGATTCTTTTCTGTTCCGTCTTTCCCACAGTCCATGTTTCACTACCATACAAACGTACATTTTCCGAAATTTCTTTCAAATCAAGGTCTATGTTTGATACTAGTAGACTCCTGTTGGCCAGGAATGCATTTTTTGCCATTGCTAGTTTGCTTTTATGACCTGCTTGCTCCGACCGTTATCGCTTATTTTGCTGCCTAGGTGACAGAATTCCTTAACTTCATCTACTTCGTGATCATCAGTCGTGATATTAAGTTTCTCGCTGTTATTTCTGCTACTTCTCATGACCTTCCTCTTCCTTCGATTTACTCTCAATCCATATTCTGTACTCATTAGACGGTTCATTTCATTCAGCACATCATGTAATTCTTCTTCACTTTCACTAAGGACAGCAATGTCATCATCGAATCGCATCATTGTTATCCTTTCACTTTGAATTTTGTTTGCACCCCTGAACATTTCTTTTATTTCCATAATTGCTTCTTTGATGTACAGCGTGAACAATAGGGGCGAAAGAGTACATCCCTATCTTACACCCTTTTTAATCAGAGCACTTCGTTCGTGTTCGTCCACTCCTATTATTCCCTCATGACTCTTGTATATTACGCGTCTCTCCCTACAGCTTATCGCTATTTTGCTTAGAATTTCGTACATTTTGCACCATTTTACATTAACGAACGCTTTTTCCAGGTCACAAATCCTGTGAACGTGTCTTGATTTTTCTTTAGTCTTGCTTCCCTTATCAATCGCAAAGTCAAAACTGTCTCTTGGTGACTTGGCCTTTCCTAAAGCCAAACTGATCGTCATCTGACTCATCCTCAGTTTTCTTTTCCATTTTTCTGTGTATTACACTTGTCAGCAACTTCGATGCATGAGCTGTTAAGCCGATTGTGCGCTAATTCTGGCACTTGTCACCTCTTGTGGTCTTCCGAATAGTGTGGATGAGATATTTCCGAAAGTCAGATGGTATGTCGCCAGACTCGTACATTCGACACACAAACGTGTTGTTGTCACTTTCCCCGATGATTTTAGAAATTCTGATGGAATGTTATCAATCCCCTCTGCCTCATTTGATCTTAAGTCCTCCAAAGTTCTTTTAAATTCTGTTTCTAATACTGGATTCCCTATCTCTTCTATCTCCTGTAAATCGACTCCTGTTTCTTCTCCTATCACATTAGACAAATCTTCCACCTCATAGATGCCTTCAGTGTACTCTTTCCACCTATCCGCTCTACTTTTGACAGTGGAATTCCCGTTACACTCTTCATATTACCACCATTGCTTTTAGTTTCACCGAAGATTGTCTTGCTTTTCCTATATTCTGAGTCAGTTCTTCTGACATTCATTTCTTTTTCGATTTCTTCACATTTTTCATGCAGCCATGTCATCTTAGCTTTCCTGCACTTCCTATTTATTTCATTCCTCAGTGACTCGTATTTCTGTATTCTTCAATGTACCTGCTGAAGTACTTCTTCTGTTACCCTTTATGTCGAATTATAGCCCAGACTTAATATCTGTCATGGACTGCGCGGCTGGACCCGGCGGAGGTTCGAGTTCTCCCTCGGGCTTGGTGTGTGTGCTTGTCCTTAAGATAATTTAGGTTAAGTAGTGTGTAAGCTTAGGAACTGATGACCTCAGCAGTCAAGTCCCATAAGATTTCACACACATTTGAATTTAATATCTGCCTGTGAAAGAATTTCTCAACAGTGGGCGAATAGCATCATGATCCACACATAATACGGCCTTTTGTATGCCAATTAATCACAACGAAATTCCCTATGCTTTCATCTTTCTGCCAGTGACTCAATTTCTTTCCTGCAGACTGTCACGTCACTGTGGATATGTTACTGTCTACCGCACCACCGATCAGGTCCACTTCGTCCCTCGACCAGCACACCCACTGTGAATGTATCAGAAATTATGACAATGTCTTACTGGTTTCTTGTTGTCAGCATTTCTAACTGGGTATCCTGCTGTTGCTCCGAAGATAGATACTTAAGACAGATATGAACATTTTGTGTAGCGAACATCCGGTATTTTCATTCTTTCAGCTCCACCATAAAAATGGTAAAAGTAAGCGACAGAAAAGCGCTTACAAACTAATAAAGAATAATTTAGTAATAATTAGTGATGCTTCGTAAATTCCATCAGTCATATGACGATTATGAAAATCCGCTTTTTTAATCTACACAGCACTGCAGTATGAAGTGTTTGGTTTCTTACGACTTTGTTATTCAATTTCGTTGTGGTCGTTTCAAAAACATCTAACTTCAAATATTTCTTCCTGTGAGAATCTATGATTATAGCTGCAGTAGCACACACCTATCGAAGCAGCGGTAATGTGAACATTGTCTCTTTCCTGTAATATAAGATGAGAGAAATTGTAATTTACGTGTAAAATAAACTTGTTGCAGTCGAAAAATTAAATCTTCTAACTTACTGTCTCTTACTACACGAGAATTGTTCATAATGTTTCATTAGATTTTCAAGCAAATATCTGGTGACGTTATATGACGATCTTAGAGGACTGGAACTGGACTATCCTACTAACAGTGAGTTGCCAAACATTTTCCCGTTTCACATTTTTACACTCGTAAGTCATTGTTCTGTGATGGCAACAAGCCATGTCAAACACACGTGAATCAGATGCAGCGCCTATTTATTCAAACAACTAATGGGCAGTACATTTCAGAACAATGGAAGCAGGAATGTAGCGAAGTGATTATTTATCTCTCTGTAACATACAGATGATGTGTAATGACTGTCATTTGCCTTGCATAGCAGACAGTAATATTTGTTGTACACTTATCAGCAGAATGAGTGTAATTACAATATTGAACTCTCTTTAATCATAGAATGCAGTCTTTCACAGCCGGTATTTGCGTTACTGGTGATATTTGTTTTATGAGCAGTGAAATACGCATTAGACTATACAACAAAAATCATCAGTAATGAACTCTATTGCCATTTTTGTATCATTAGTAGCTCATAAATTGAGGGCTAGGTCAGATTGTTCAAAGTGATGTAGGAAACGTTGTTTTCCACTCGATCCTGAGATGTGTTTTACAAACAGCGATGCATGATTTAACTGCGAAGCCATCAATGTTTAATGTGTAAAAATATTATTTACGAAATTAGGTGCATAAAGAAGCATTACATGTGCAAAAATGGTACTATAACAGGTGAAATGAAGTGTGAAGCAAACTGTGTTGAGTGTTACTGTTTACATTAATTAATTACTAGATGAAAGATTGCAGCTACTGTCTGTAAGCATCCTTTTGACCAAACTGCGGTATGAGTATGTATTACAGCTACAACGGACAAATTTAACTTTCTTTCTTCCAGAATGAGATTTTCACTCTGCAGCGGAGTGTGCGCTGATATGAAACTTCCTGGCAGATTAAAACTGTGTGCCCGACCGAGACTCGAACTCGGGACCTTTGCCTTTCGCGGGCAAGTGCTCTACCATCTGAGCTACCGAAGCACGACTCACGCCCTGTACTCACAGCTTTACTTCTGCCAGTATCTAGTCTCCTTTCTTTCAGGAGTGCTAGTTCTGCAAGGTTCGCAGGAGAGCTTCTGTAAAGTTTGGAAGGTAGGAGACGAGATACTGGCAGGAGTAAAGCTGTGAGGACCGGGCGTGAGTCGTGCTTCGGTAGCTCAGATGGTAGAGCACTTGCTCGCAAAAGGCAAAGGTCCCGAGTTCGAGTCTCGGTCGGGCACACAGTTTTAATCTGCTAGGAAGTTTCATATCAGCGCACACTCCGCTGCAGAGTGAAAATCTCATTCTGGAAACATCCTCCAGGCTGTGGCTAACACATGTCTCCGCTGTATCCTTTCTTTCAGGAGTGCTAGTTCTGCAAGGTTCGCAGGAGAGCTTCTGTAAAGTTAGGAAGGTAGGAAACGAGATACTGGCAGAAGTAAAGCTGTGAGTACTGGGCGTGAGTCGTGCTTCGGTAGCTCAGATGGTAGAGCACTTGCCTGCGAAAGGCAAAGGTCCCGAGTTCGAGTCTCGGTCGGGCACACAGTTTTAATTCTTTCTTCCAGTTTGCTATTGTAAAGTTGTGATGGAGCACTTATTTGCAATTTCACTGAAAGCAGCACAGAAGAGTTTGCATAGTTACAGAGATATTATATGGGTCTTTAGTTTTTCTTTTGTCAGCCTGTAGAAGCTGTAAAGTTTCTTGTTACAGTCAAAAGTATACTTCCCACGAAGCGAGATGGTAGCAGTAATAGGTTAAGTGAATTTTCCAGAACTGATAGATTGTCCAGGACTATAGCCAAAATTTATCTTTACTCCCATAGACATAAGCTTGCAGTATCAGGATCAAAATAAACATTAAATGGCAGTGAAGGAGAAACAATTAACTTTGGTGGTGCTTGTAACTGTCACTCGGCATTACATTGCACAGAGTAACTGCAAAATAAGAAAATCAACGACGTCATTAGGATTGGAATATGTCATGGCACGCACCACTACTAATTTCATTTAAAGCAGGTAGGCGATGTAATACCACCCAATTCACTGAACACCCATGCCATTCTGGCCATACAGTTGTATCAACAACTCGCAAAGATTACAATATAATTGCTGCTGAAGATTTTCCAAGAAAAGCGAAGAGCACAAAGCGCCTTATGTGTGAGATTACCTGTTTGCGGTATGCCTTAGGCAGAGAGAATCCGAAATAACAATAAGAGATTAAACATACTCAGCGAATGTAAAAATATTCATCCATTTACTCAAGTCCTTGTAGTCTGAGTTTAAATTAGTTCCTGATAGTTTCACTTTAAGGGATCTTTAGGGTATAAGATTATGGATATAGGAATTATCCAAGTGTAATAACTGTAACACTACTGCCTTAAGCAGTACTCCATTTGGCATTGAATATGATTCGGAAGGTAACGTTAATTCGACTTTCAGTCCATCTCCTCTCGACATCCTGAATTATTTCCGAACTGCTCTGACTGTTGCGCTGCCTGTTTCAGGAATTGTGTAAAGCGTTGTGGCAGTTGGCAGTCAGTGCTGAATCCAGACATACGTAAAGATCTTCGCTGTTCTAGGAGGTCACTCTCCTTTCCTGCATGTTCCCCATTACATAATTATTAAAATACCGTTAGACTCATTCGGGTGGAAAACTTAAGGTCAGGAACTTCTTAAAAAAGAATCTGCGAGCGATATGAAAGGAAACAATGGAAACAGACTGTGGGGTGGAAGCATGGAGAACTACTTCGTTCTTGCAACATTTCTGATCGCGAAACGTCGTGATATAAATTGTTGCGTCTTAGTTTCTGAGAAACTGCAAATAACCCTTCCATGACACCTTCAAAATGCATTGCTGATAGAAAATTAACTTAAATTTGCCTTGTGTAGTTGCAACACGCATCTGTATAGCAAATTAGTCAAAAGTGTACTTAGAGATGATAGCTGCGATTTTTCTCCAAATAAGCAATTACTATAAGTAATACTACTCAGCACTGCTGCATTCACACAGTATCTCGCCTGTTGCAGTACCATTTTTTCATATGTAATGCTTCTTTATGCACCCCCTTTCACAAATAACATTGTTACGTATTATGCGACAGGTTAAATAGTGCTCAGTTTGCATTCAAATCGTGCACCGCTGTTTGTAACACGCACACCAAGACCAATTTGAAAAAAGTCTCCTGTACTTGGGATCAGTTTGAAAATTTGATATAACGAATTTCTCAATTCCTGAGCTACTAATAATACAAAAATGACAACAAAGTTCACTGTTTTAATTTCATTAATTCTGCAGATATCTGCATAACATATACTACTGTCCCCTATGCAACTGAAATGACAGTCACTAAGAAGTTTTATATGTTACAGTTAGGTAAATAATCAGCTCACTGCACTCCTACTTCCACTGTTCTTAAATATACTGACCATCAGTTATTTTACAAAATAGGTGGCGCACGCTGAATCACGTGTATCTGGCATGGCTTGGTACCATCACAAAACAATGACTAATGAGAGAATGCCGTCCAAGTATTATTACACAAGACAAATATTCGTAAATCACATGTAATGCACAAAAAATAAATATATATCCTATTTGTAAAGTGACATCCAGAAAAAGTTTGGCAAATCAGTGATAGTGAGATAATCCGGCTTCAGTTCTGGAAAACCATCGAATAATTTCACTAGATATTTACTTGGACATGTGTTTTAAAGTCAGATGTTTTTCGTATACTTTACTGTAATCTAAAAGAACCACAACGAAATTAAGTAATGGAATTGTGAAGAAAACCATTGAGTTCGCACTGCAGTGCTGTGTACATAAAAATTTTTATAATCGGCAGATGACTGATGGACTTTACCAGACTTCACTAGTTATAACTAAACTATCATTTATTAGTACGTAGACAGTATTCTGTCACTTATTTTCACCGTCTTTTTAATAGTGGAACTGGATGAATGTAAACATGGGATGCTAGTTGACAGCATATTCGTTTTTACCTTAACTATTCATCTTGAGAGAAACAGCAGAATACCCAGTCTGAAAAACTTGTAACAAGAAGCTGCTAAAGTAGGTATAAATCTGTTTCCTTTTCAGTTTTCAGTATACATAAGACAGAACAAACAAAAGTAATCATGAGAGTTATTGATTTATGATTATTTTGTATTTGGTACATCTGAATATTACTCTCTGCTTTCTAAGCCTAGTTACAGAAATTGGAATAAAGCTCATTGATATGTAATTTTGGTATTCTGGACCTTGGTGGCCACATCTCTCAAACATAGGCTGTAGTGTCTTCCGCTCCCGATCATGGAATATATCAGCTGGTGAAACGATTTCTTCCTGCTGGTCGTGTAAATGAAACTTTGCAACAACGTAGAAAATGTTTGGGCAATTGTGTTACTTCTGAGGTACTTCGGAGATGGTAGAAAATCATCCTGCTAAATGCATTAGCTATTTTCTTGTCATTTTCTTCGAACAGTCTGAGGGATTTTCATTTAAGGTGTGACTTCGGGTTATCAATTTATTGTTTTGGACCTAGGGAAGTCGTGTCACGCGGAAATTACAGCTGCTATTGTCTTACACGTCGCAGTTGATCTGGAGAATCATGAAAGAGATGAATAGCGCAGCTCTTCGCTATCACTGAGGTAGTATGGTTGTGCTGTAAAGTAAATTCTGTGTTTAGTCGCCGGCCGTTGTAGCCTAGCGGTTATAGGCGCTTCAGTCCGGAACCGCGCTGCTGCTACGGTCGCAGGTTCGAATCCTGCCTCAGGCATGGATGTGTGTGATGTCCTGAGGTTAGTTAGGTTTAAGTAGTTCTAAGTCTAGGGGACTGATGACCTCAGATGTTAAGTGCCATAGTGCTCAGAGCCATTTGAACCATTTTTGTGTTTAGTCTTGGTTCCAGCCTGTATGGAGACCAGTTTTTTTATCTATTTTGTGACATACCGTCCATAAGCCAGGTCAAAAATCGATAAGAATGTTGTAAGAAAATGTCTCCATTCTAAGCCCGCTTTCTACTTCCAGTAGCCCATAGTGTAAGAGCGAAAAACGTATGTAGTGTTCAAACTTGGTAATGCTTTTTCTGCTTCTACCGACATAATTTATGGTTTTTATGGATACAAAAATTTATTTTTGAAATTGTGGCACTGAATAATTCCATACTACTTGAGTATGACACAGAACAACACATAAACAAAGACCGTTTAGAAGCCCAAAGTGCTTAGCATTTTACTAATTCATGCTGGTTTAGACACGTTCGTGTTACAGATACTTAACGTTTTATTAAAACAGACTCCCGTCGTAAGGTGGGTGCAGTAAGTTGTAATTCATTTGTGTTAGTGTAGAGGATATTTTAATAGCGTTTTTCCATTAGTTTATTGAACACAACAGTCAACATAAGAGAAAAATTAGTCTTCAACAATATATTCTCTAACACGATCTACAACAGTCTGTCAATTCTCAGGCAGTTTACCGATTACACGTTTGTAGAAAACTACTGGAAAAGTGTCATCACGCCAGGTTTGTGGTGCGCTTTCGTCCGGAGGGGAATTGTCTTGACATTTTTTCAACACAAGAGTCTGAAAGGTAAACGTTTGCTAAAATACGGTTAAAAATTAATGAACTGAGTGAATTTTAACTCGCTACTTTGCGTCTACATCTTGCGACTTTTACCAGTAGACCAGTAGACCAGGACTGTAATATCTCGAGTGGAAGACATTACCTCCTTCAGACACTTCTGCATAGTAAAATTTTTCCAGATCGTGGAGATGGTCGGATAAAGTATTCTGAGGGGTGGCCAGTTTAATTCGAGTCTTAAGTGAACGACTTGAACACTCTCTACGGTGGCCGGCTGGCGGCCAGATTTTATGCCTGAAATTGTACGCTGGCTTATTGTTACGCCAGAAAAGTAAATTGAAATATACTGTTATTATACTCAGTAAGACTGCTTGTTGCTCCTCACTAATGTCACGAATCGAATTAGTGATTGAATTACTACCTTTTTTTTTGTTTTTCATTTTTTCCTGGCTAGAGTTACGCCACCTTTTAACTGAGATGACTTTGTATTAAAACATAATACTTTTTATTGTTCTTAACTTATTATAGATGTGACGGTTCTTGTATGACGCAAGTGTTGTCTCCAACGTTGCCTGGGAAGCAGGTCCCCCTAAGCAGGCTCTGACCAACTCATGGCGCTCCAGCTCATGTTCGAATACAGTGGTAGATGGCGCTTCCGTTTTAATCGAGAATAAACTGTAAGGCTCAAGTTCGATCTTGCCAAGAAGTCTGAGAAAACCATCCGACAATAAACTGTAAGACTCAAGTGCAGCCTTACCAAGAAGTCTAAAGAAAGCACTGCGTCATTTAGCAGTTGGCGTCAGTATCATCTGCTGCCGGTGCGTCAGTATCATCTGCTGCCGGTGCTGTGCACAAATTCATACTGAAACCTTATATAGTAACAATGGTGCATCGATTGAACAACTCATATAGTGTTCCTCAGCATCATTGCTGCACCTGGCCATTGCTGTCTGTGCGTGACGGAAAGTTTGATCCTGAAACCCTTCTATTTTACTGATGAAGCTTGGCTGCATTTATTGGCACGTGCGAACTTGCGGATCACAAGTATGAAAATCCTCATCAGCTACATCAAGAGATTTTGCATAATTGAAAAGAGGAGAGTGATGTGAAATTGTGGAAACATGGATTACTGGACTGACTTCTTCCATCAAACCATAACTTCCAATAGGTATGTGAACAATATATGGAAACATTCTTTTAGTGAAATAACAACTAACGAAAAGACATGGACAATGCAAGAGAGTACTCCGCCAATATGTCTACGACAGAATTACGAGGTGTTTTTAATACGAGCGACTACCGGAGAAGGCGGTTCGTTCATTGCTGAAGTTTATCCAGGCAGTAATGCAATTACACAATTCTTCTGCTCCCAGAATATGAACCTAAAAAGTGCGTCTCATTACTCTCATGCTCTATCCCTCTCATTTCATGTTTATAAACTCTTTCCTGCGTTGTAGAGAAAATAAATAAATGTACGACTTTTGAGTTTTCAGAAGTGGGGCTATAGCTTAAAACTAGCAAAGGAGAAACGTATGTAGGTATTTGTTTAAACGTAGAATAGGCTTAACTACATAACACTGTACTGAATACACGCTGCATGACCTAAACTTTTCGGGACGCATTCTCAAATCCTCTCACGGCGATGGCAAATCGAGCCACAAAATTCATTGCGAAATCTGCATGATTATTGCAGACAAAGTCCTCCAAACACTTCAAAAAAAAAAAAAAAAAAAAAAAAAAAAAAAAAAAAAAAAAAAAAAAAAAAAAAAAAAAAAAGCTTGAAAATCACAGTTAGACACTGTAGTTCAATTTGGGACATCAGAAGAACAAGTTTTGAGTGTCAGTTGTAGAACGAAAAAGTAGCTCTGGATAAATGTCAGTAAACATTACAACAGCTAAACACTTGGAAAGATCACCACATCTTGAGAGACTGAAAATCGCGTGACGTACTAACGATCGGTTATCTTCGGAGGACCGAGAAAAGATAGCTACAAATGTTGAACTTAAGAAATGTAGAGGATTTTGGTAAATATCCTCTGTGTATACTGAGTAGGCCACAATTCATTGTAGAACACAGTTGGTAACGAAATACATTTTGAAATTACACTTACAACTGGGGCGTGCCTACTCGTTCTCATCCGTTTCTTTCAATTTATGATACATGCAGGGCTAGGCCACAAATGAAAACGACAGGCGTGGGAGCTTTTAGAAAAAAAAGCATTTTTGGCGCGTGTCGGGGAAGGCGTGAGCCATCTGTCACCGTAATTTGCAGACAAAGTCCTCCAAACACTTCCAAAAAAAAAGCTTGAAAATCACAGTTAGACACTGTAGTTCAGTTTGGGACATCAGAGAGTACATAAACGTAATCCAAAGGTCGTGGGGTCAAGTCTCTATGCATAAACAATTTATATTTTTATCTTCATGTTTTACATTATTTACGTTGAAAATGAACAAAAATAATACTTAAGATATTGGATTTATTAATAATTTCGTAAAGCCAAAGGAAAATCTAGGATTACAAATAAATTTCCTGGAAGGAATTGCAAGCATACATGAGAACTTCGTAGTCTGCATAAAATCAGATACTTTTATTATTTTCCCGTCGATGATTTACAAGTGTTGGGGGTATATTTATCGCAAAAACATGGAAAGGAGTAATATTCATGGCGTCTTGCACACTTTATAAACGCCGCGTTTTACAATTACTTGGTTGTTTTAAAGTTTCTATAGAAAAAACTTGTTTTACTTTTATAGAAGTTTCTGTTTCATCGCACAGTGTAGCAGCAAACCGAGCACAACGCATCATTTCGCCAGATACTGGCGAGTATATTTGATTATGTGCAGTGCAATGTATTTTGATGCAGTCTTCTCGGGATGAGATGTATTTTTCTCTCTCGATGAGACAGCGGAAGTTTTGAAGCTATTCTTTTCATGACTTTAATGAAAATATGAATAAATACAATATATTGAGCGTTATTTCGGTTTATTTGCAGAGTGAAAACAACTTAAACGTTTCCGCACATGGACCCGATTCTGTGCTCTTTGCCGGCCAGGGTGGCCGAACGGTTCTAGGCACTACAGTCGGAAACCGCGCGACCGCTACGGTCGCAGGTTCGAATCCTGCCTCGCGCATGGATGTGTGTGACGTCTTTAGGTTAGTTAGGTTTAAGTAGTTCTAAGTCTAGGGGACTGATGACCTCAGCAGTTAAGTCCCATAGTGCTCAGAGCCATTCTGTGCTCTTTCCGCTGCCTGGGAACTACACAAACACATGTGGCTCATGTCACACCCGACCCACACCATAAATGCTATTTTTTTTTAAACGCTTAGCGATCTGGAGCTCCCGTTCTGCCCCTTTCGTTTGTGGCCAAGCCCTGTATGTTGCATAAATCTGAACGAAACTGGTGATGACGAGAAGGTGCGGGCGGTCACCGTGTTAAACTGACTTTATACGACTTATGGAAGCCACCTTACGGTCTGTGGTAGAGCATAATTGTGGTACCACTGTCTTATACTCGCTTTCTCTGTTCCATTCACTACCACCGCTTGGGAAGAAAGACTGTCGGTAATCCTCCGTATGAGCCCTAGTTTCTCTGATTCTCTCGTGCTTATTTCACCATACATAACTAATATATTTCCCGTCACTTCTTTTAACATATGCGCTCGGAATTGTAATAATGAACTTGTCCGTGAGGCACAACATATCTCTCTCTTAATTTCTGCTAGCGAACTTTGTTGCGATCCTTCGTAACGCCATCGCACCGGCTCAGCCAAAGCGTGGCGAAACCCGCCGCTCTTAGTCGGATCTTCTCTACCTCTTTTATTAATTCAGCTTGGAACGATCCCAAACGGAGGAGCAGTAATCAAGAATCGGTGGGACAAATGTTTTGTAAGCCATTTCTTTTCTTGGACGGAGTACATTTCCTTAAGGTTCATCCAATAAATCTCAGGTTGTCAGCTGCTGTTCCTACAGGTCTCGCATACCGTCAATTTTAGATGTTTTACAGTTATTTCTGTTTACAGTGATTTACTTCTAACAGCGTGATCGAACAGTAGGCTATATTTATTTTCGTCCAGGGTTAAGTGTGAGTCCTCGCACCGATCGCCGATCCTGTGTAGCTCTTCGTGCAATCCAATGCATATTCTGGCGTCGAAACCTTCTTATAGACAATAACGTTGTCTGTGAACAGCCTCGCCGAACTTCCGTCGTCGTCAACTGGATCATTTATGTACAGTTAAACGGTAACGGCCCTATAAAACTCTCTATACGATTATTAGTTTTGTTATGTGTATTAGATACGCCTTAAGATCTTGTTTACTCGAATTCAGTACTGTAGGTTGAAATATGTCTTCTAACAGCAAGAAACGGAAAGTGCATTCGAGTCGACTCATTTTCTTTGGAAAGAATTTTCAGCTGATTTCTTTGGCACTGCTAAGAGATATCTCGCTATTGCCAAAAGAGAGCTCGTTGTTTCTGGTTATCTTTATGACATTTTAAATATCGGACTCCACGCTTCGCGCCAGCACTGTATCGGGCTGCCGCCTAAGAGCGCAGTCACCGCCAGCCTAACTGG
This sequence comes from Schistocerca cancellata, assembly GCF_023864275.1. Classification (NCBI taxonomy): domain Eukaryota; kingdom Metazoa; phylum Arthropoda; class Insecta; order Orthoptera; family Acrididae; genus Schistocerca; species Schistocerca cancellata. Next base: position 751,819,342 of record NC_064629.1, on the reverse strand, counting down.
CAATGAAAATCCTAGCGAACTTCTGCGCAAGAGTGGAAATGTCAGTCGGTGGGTGCAGATAACGGCTGGTGTCGCAAGGCACGCATAGAAGAGTGCGATAAGGCAGCATATGCGTCGGCGTCGGTGGCTGCGGCGAGTGTGAGAACGCGGCGGTCGCAAAAAGCGGCGCACATGTGCGTCGCGTCTGCAAACAAGCGGACCGCCGACCGCCGACCGTCGCAACCCGCAACCACGACCTAATTGGGACGCGCCTTCTGCTTCCTTCTTGCGAGCCCCTCTTCCTAAAATCACCGCTTTATGAAATGTTATCCAAATGTCCTGTGAAACATACAGATTTGACCTATCTGTTCGTGTTATTCCTTCGTGGACCTCAGTACGAAGACTGGTTTGATGCAACTCTCCACTCTAGTCTATCCTGTGGAAGTTTCTCCATAGCTGCTGCAACGTAAATCCGTTTGTACCTACTTACTGTCGTCAGGCTTTGCCTTACCTCTATAATTCTCCCCCCCCCCTCAACCCCTCTGCCACCCTCTCCCCACTTCCCTCCAATAACAAACTGACTAATCTTTGATGCCTCAAGAAGTATCCTGTCATTCCATCCCTTCTTCCATTCAAGGTTTTCCATAAATTTCGTTTCTCACCGATTTAATTACGTATATCTTCATAGCTTACTCCATCTACCCATCTAATTTTGAACTTCTATTCTTATCGTATCTATCCTGCTCATCGGCAGCGTTTTACTTCTGTACAAAGCTACTTTCCACACAAGTAGTTTCAGAAAAGATTTTCTAGCAATTAAATACATATTAAATGTTAAAACGTGTCTCTTTTACAGAAAAGCTTTCTTGTTCTTGCAAGTCAGCACTTTACATCCTCTCTTTTCTAGCAGCTTCAGTCATATCTTTGCTCCCCAAATAGCAAAACTCGACTATTACTTTAGTGTCTCATTTTATAATCTAACCCCTCAGAATAGTCGTTTTAATTCAAGATTCCAATACCATTTGTTTTACTTTTGATTAGGTTCACCTTGTAACCTTGTTTCAAAACACTATCCATTCCGGTCAACTGCTCTTCCAAGTCCTTTCCAATCTCTGACAGAATTACAGTGTCACTGATCTTTAATTCCCTTTCCAAATTTCTTTGGTTTCTGTACAATTCTGTCTCAGTCTCTTCCCTTTCTTGTCCTCCGACTTTTATAACCCCTGTCTGGTTTGTGTATGTTTCAGATAACCTTTCGATCAGTATATTTTACCCCTGAAAGCTTCAGAATTTCAAATAGTTTATTCTAGTCAACAATGTCAAAAGTTTCCTCTCAATCTAAAAATGCTAAAAAGTGTACATTGTAAGTAAGCCGTAGTGTCAGCATTGGCTAGTGTGTACTTATATTTCTCCCGAATCCAAACTAGCCTGCTTGAAGTGGTCTTTCCATTATTCTGTAAATAATTCGTGTTAGTATTTTACAGTAGTTATTGAACTGATTTTTCGGCACGACACAATAAATGCATCGAGTCGGAGGTCATCACTTTGAACATTTGATTTCATAAAACGGTGAGATGCAAGGGATTTACGGACAACAAGCAGGCCGAAAGTGAGAGGCGAGGGGACTCACTGGAAACTTAAAATTTACACCCTGTATATTAAAGTAATGGCAAAGCTGAGGTGTTATTGGATGTGTAATCATTAATGAGAGAAACGATATTACGAAACTGCTGCTACGAGGTGGCTGTCTATTGAGAAGGCAGTATCGAACATGCGGGCATATGGGCAGCCGCCGCTTTATGTCTGTATACACCAAAGGCCGTAAATCAAATTCGCTTACTTCTAGTTAACGGTTGTAAGTACGTTTGGTCACTATGAAGCAGAGGCGACCAGATTTGTCAATATTTATACCTATACAGCAATTGAAAAACCCGTAAGGTGGTGATTCAAATCGATGCCGCACGACGTTACGATCCTTTAGACAATTTGCATTTGCGGTTTTCCATAGTAGTGCAGTACATGAACTAACAGTCTTTTATCCTTACCTCGCTGTAAGGTAAATAGTGGCGGCATTACTTGTACGTCATTATGCATTTTCACAAGAACCTGGAATAAGATGGGTAGGTGGATTACTTATTGAAAGGATGTCTGTGCATTCTTTCGAATAGGATAGTGCCATGCGACGAAAAGTAGATGCTATACTACGAGTGTCGTCTCTACAGAGCCGTTCATCCTGGAAAGACTGTGGTAAAGCAGTGCCTGCTGTGGCGTATTTCATACGGTCGAACGGTGTTTGACAAACTGTGGCTTGCTAGCAACTTGATCATTCATACAGCAAGGTGAGAGGCCTCTCTCATGCTCATAAAAATCTCTTACGAAACGACTGCGCCACTTAAAAGTATTTGTTCTATTATCTAACAGACAAATGATTCACAACTGAAGCATTTCTCACAGAAATGCTAAAATGCTAAGGAGTTTCTCTGTCCTGCGTTACTGTAATTACGAGAAAACGATTTCGTTTAAAATAACCTGATTTAAAGTGTAGTCTATCGTCGATACGATAAAAGACTTAATTAACAATTTTGTACTTGTTCAAATTTAGTTACGAATATTGGTGTTTTATGCATTATGGAAATTTATCAAGAAGATGCTGAAAGTCAAGATTGGTTCAACTGTAAGACTAATGAAACCCTGTCTGTCAGTGAGGAACGTAGAAATTTAGAAGTTAAACTGCAAATTCAAAGTAGAGTACCACACAGCGAACGAATCATGTTTACACGTAGTTTCAATAGATACATGTCCTGGCATCTATCACCACTAGCAACCACACACGATTTGCGCATCAAGAATCTTTCAGGCGCCGTGTTTCTTAATTCTTATTATGTCCCGCAGATAGTCACTGACTGATTTAAAACTTTGAAATGCAGAAAACAATTTACCAAATACGACGTATTTTGTTAGAGTTTCTGACTCGTACTACAGTGGAAACTGTGGTATGTTAGATCGTTAGCTCAAAGAATACGAGGTTTTGCCAGACTATTACTGACATTGGTAGCGTGTCCGAGTGCCAAAAGAACAATTTGACGGTGCTCTGGGAGATTTTCGGTCGCCTGTGCTCTGTGGGATTCTCCGTCACCCTTACCAGAAAATTAGAAATTTAATTACCTCGCTTCTTCAGGTTTTCGCGGAACTTCCCTGCGCGCAGTGACGTTTAACGTTTTTGGTATTGACGGAGGTCGTAAGTGCTAATTACAGTCTGAAAAATAGTTCCGTAAATAATCTGTTTCCCATCTTACAGTGTAATCATTGGAAGCATGTCTACCAGCAAAGATATACACGGATGTGAGTGCAAGCATACGCTGCAGCAAACGAGCGGGAAGTGGAAAAACGCTCTCGCTGTCTTCCTGTTTGTTCCAGGTGATGGACTTCTGCAGCGATCTTGACTTTCGTATACAGCCGAACATAACATCACAAATACCTTCCCGCCGTAACTCATTAAAGTATAAAGTGAAATCAGCCCTTTCAAATTAAAAGTGCTAACGCGTGTACTCAAGTGATAATATGCTTCTTTAATATAAAGTATGCGAAGATTAAAATCATTATCAGATTCCGTAATATTAAACTATACTTTCAGCTTCGTGGCGACAATACGTGCTATCTACGTTACAGAATATCCATTTCTCCACTGTTTTCTTCTTTTCAGTGCTCCCTGAATAATTATATCGACTTCAGACAGCAGTAACCTACGCGACCTGCAGAAAAAGTTTGCGTTTCCGTAAGTTTCTGAGCATTTTTGCGTCGCGTCGTTTTTCTTTTACGATTGATTGTATTTATCGACGACGTAAAATCGAAGTGGGTGTGCAGTGAACCAATGAAATACATTTGAAATTAAAGTGTTAATAATTCAGTGAGTTTTTTCAGTTATCGAAAGCACATTGCTGGCTGTGAAGTGAAAAATTGTAGCAATAATGGAATTTCTGCTGTGCCATTTCATCGTTTAAGGGAATAATTGTTATTCCAGATCCTTGTGAAACTGGTTCCGTCGGTGCATTACATATGGTGTCATTTGATGAATGACCCCAAAAGCAAAGACATGCTGCTTCTTGACAGCCAAAGGGCGCAGTTAACTTCCCGTGACTTCTCAATCCAGTGAGGGGTATCCATGTTGCTCCTGCGGGTTTTCGAAAGTCGTCTGCCCACTTTCCATCACGCTCTGTTATTATCACTTGACATAGAAACTTCAACTTCTACGATCCATTTCTTGTTTATTCGTCTGACATGTCCCACACACCTCAATTTCATTTTCACTACGGTCATTATTAGCAGTCTGTTCCACAATCCATTTATTTCTATTTCTGTCTCTTCTCGTACTTCCTAACTTGCATCTCTCCATTTCTCGCTGTGAAAAACTCAGTTCATAAACGGTTTACGCGATTGAAGTCCATGACTCGCCGCCGTCAGTAAAAACTGATAATACACTGGATAGTAAACTTTTCTTTTCCAATACATCGGGCCCTGTTTAGTTTACCAGAAGAGCAGAAGAGCTCCAGGTTCACTTTACTGTTCTGTATATTTTTGTTTTCCTGCCCACTCAGTCGTGGTGTTCAGCTACCCTCCCCCTCCCCCCTACCAATGCCCCCCCCCAAATAAAATCAACTAATTACTTGACGTCATGGCTCATTCGAAGAATTTTCTTTTTGATGCATTGTCTACAAGTTAATTTGGTCTTACTGTCATAGTTTTCAGGCCTGCTTTCAAACACTCTCTGTTAAATTACTCCATTTATTGTTGAAGTTTATCAGCACTCGACGGAATCAGCAGTACCATAATGAGTATGAAGTTATTCCCCTTTGTTTATTCAGTGTTTCATCTACTTCTACAACATATTACGCCAGTGTATGAGTCTTTTCAAGCTTTTAACTTCACAGAGAAATTTTAGGACGATCCTATTATTTATTAGGTTCCGAAGTTATGGTCCCTCAGAAATAAAGGATCGTTCGCTGCCTTAGGTAGCCGATTGTATGCAAGCTAAGGAGTAAATTGGATTCTGGTGCAGTCAACAGTACGTACAGTATATGACGTCACAATGCTATTTTCGACTGTTGCACGCGCCCTGTGGGATCCCGGTTAGCACATTTTAAAACTGAGTCGTCCAGACATAAATTATCGACTGACGTTTATTCGCAGCTACTTCTGGTCTGCAGTAAACGCAAGAATGATGCAATTCCATAGAGCACTAAATGTTAATTATTTAGTTATTAATTGATGTGACAGTATTTGACATTTAACTTTAGCTAAACGGTCGCTTAATACACAACTCACAACCGCGCGCCGCGGCTACTGCCTTTCAGTTCAACGCGCCCTCGCAGATTCACTGTGGCTCCTACAACGCTGCCTAACTTTCAGCACCATTCATTTACAATTGTCCAAAACTATGTCCTCATAAAAGCGTACCATTGCAATCTGGGAATTACTGAAACCTCACAACCTTCTGCTCCGAAAACACACTGTTAACATGAGGTAACATGAAGTAAATTGTATAATAAAATTTGTTTTGCGGGTGTACAAACGAAAACTGCACGCTAACATTCACTTCCGCTTCGTGCAGCGTCAGCTTCAGTGTCCTGCTGTACATCGAGGTATAAAAAGTACACAGAACAGTGCAGTCAAGGCAGACAGGCAGGTACAACGTGGTGTAAGCATAAACACGTCAAATGTATACAACATACGCAGATGTTGTCTAGCTACAGGCGACAAACAGTTCAAAGATACACAACCTAGCAAAGTATACAGCATGCAACAATTTTAGTCTATTTGCTTTCTCCCTGGCCTCTGACACTATAAACACCACTATATAGATGACGTTGTAGGTGCGGGCAGAAGGTTGGGCAATGTGTACATAATACTGCGAAAGAAATGGTGGACATAAAATTTGATTTCTAGTTATTAATACCATTCAGCTATCTTACTTAGTGTAAATAAGTTCCGACCTCTTGAAGTAAATCTAGTTTTGTATTTCAACCCGCAATGTATATAACAGACACTTTTTTGTGGATAGGAGCATCCTGCTTGTGTATCGTCACACATTATTTATCGAAATAATTTAGACTAGTAGCACTTCCGTGTTTTCTGAAACGTTATCCGAACCTCCTCTCTGATTGTACTACGTGTAAGGCAAAGTAGTCTTTGTGCGATAACTACACATACCAGATCCCTGTATATACAGGGTGATTCAAAAAGAATACCACAACTTTAGGAATTTAAAACTCTGCAACGACAAAAGGCAGAGCTAAGCACTATCTGTCGGCGAATTAAGGGAGCTATAAAGTTTCATTTAGTTGTACATTTGTTCGCTTGAGGCGCTGTTGACTAGGCGTCAGCATCAGTTGGTGCTAAGATGGCGACCGCTCAACAGAAAGCTTTTTGTGTTATTGAGTACGGCAGAAGTGAATCGACGAGAATCCGCGGGAAACAACTCAGTATGAACGTGACTCGCCTAAGGTGAACGTTTTCTGTGCCATTTCAGCCAATAAAGTTTTTGGTCCCTTTTTCTTCGAAGGTGCTACTGTAACTGGACTACAGTATCTGGAGATGTTAGAGAATTGGCTGTTCCCTCAGCTCGAACAAGAAGCACAACAATTCATATTTCAGCAGGATGGAGCGCCACCACATTGGCACTTATCTGTCCGTAACTACCTGAACGTCAACTACCCGAGGCGATGGATCGGCCGCCAGGCAGCCCGTGACAGAGCACTTCATCACTGGCCTCCAAGAAGCCCTGATCTTACCCCCTGCGATTTTTTCTTATGGGGGTATGTTAAGGATATGGTGTTTCGGCCACCTCTCCCAGCCACCATTGATGATTTGAAACGAGAAATAACAGCAGCTATCCAAACTGTTACGCCTGATATGCTACAGAGAGTGTGGAACGAGTTGGAGTATCGGGTTGATATTGCTCGAGTGTCTGGAGGGGGCCATATTGAACATCTCTGAACTTGTTTTTGAGTGAAAAAAAAACTTTTTTAAATACTCTTTGTAATGATGTATAACGGAAGGTTATATTATGTTTCTTTCATTAAATACACATTTTTAAAGTTGTGGTATTCTTTTTGAATCACCCTGTATATTACCTTAAACTGTATGTTAATGAAAGCTGGAGACGTTTATTTAAAAGAGTACGTGCATATATATATCAGTCTCCTTAAGTAAATATTCTAGTTTTTGAGATACATCGTCGTGTGAGGAGATGCTGATATATTTCCTTGATTCAGTATCACGAGTATGTTAATTGTGTTTGTGGGTACCTGGAACAGCAACCATAACGGACCAGGCGGCCTGTTTGAGTATCCAGTTCCTGTTGGGTAAACTTCGAAGAAGACAGTGAAATCATTCTGCTGGCACCATCGTATGTCTCGCGTAGTGTAATGAGAATGAGTATGAGATGAGAGAGACTACCGCGCGTACGGAGGCATTTACACATTTTTCCCTTGTTCGGCACACGAATGAGACTGGATAAAACTGGATAATATCGGCACGAATTATCCTTCGTCATGTGCTGTGCAAGTGGCTTGCAGTGCGTAAATGTAGATGTAGAGGTAGGTTTTACCATCATCAAGACATCTCGTACATCTTAGGATGAACATCTTTGCCTTCTCCGATACCAAGCAATTTAAAGCCCATAGCACCGTATTCTTCGTGGTCGTCATACCCTTCTTCGAACCTAGCGTCCGTAGTCATAAGTTTGCCTTTGAATACCGTTTTGGCCCATGCGTAGTAGATGGCCATGCCATTTCTTTCTATACTGCGGGATCTTTTCTAGTATTCGTACAACATGAAGCTCCTCTCTTATCATACTGGTCCTCTTACGATCTTCTAATTTGTACCCTGCCAAAGGTTTTAGAAGCATCTCATGTCTGCAGATTCAAATTTCTTTAACTGTTTGGTTGTTAAATTCCATACTTCGGATCCATAGAGCAGTAAACGTAAATCATAGTATTATAGAATTTAACTACTGTCTCTTTGCAGGCTTTGTTCAGGAGCGTTCTCTTAATCGTACCTAACATTTTAATTCTTTTCAGGGTAATTTTGCCGGCCGCGGTGGTCTAGCGGTTCTGGCGCTGCAGTCCGGAACCGCGGGACTGCTACGGTCGCAGGTTCGAATCCTGCCTCGGGCATGGGTGTGTGTGATGTCCTTAGGTTAGTTAGGTTTAAGTAGTTCTAAGTTCTAGGGGACTTATGACCTAAGATGTTGAGTCCCATAGTGCTCAGAGCCATTTGAATCATTTTGAGGGTAATTTTGTTTGAAGTTATCCCTAAAAACCAGATAACAGAAAAGCACAGGGAATTTAATATCCCGACGTATATAGCTTTTGTGGATTATGAAAAGAAATGATTGGTGTTTAACGCACCGTCTACAAGATTAGCGTTTAACCTCCCGTCTACAACGAGGTTAATAGCGACTGAGCGCGGGCTCAAATTATTTTTTGAAGGATGGGGAGAAAAGTCGGCCATGCCCTTTCAAAGGTACCGTCCTGGCATTTTCCTGTAGCGATTTAGGGAAATTACAGAGGACCAAAATCAGGATGGCCGGACGCGGATTCGAATGGTCGTCCATTGTGCTAAACCACTGCGCCATCTCGCTCTGTGATTATGAAAAGGCATTCACACGTGGTGCGTTATAAGTTATTGGATATTTAAGAGAGTATGGTATTCTTCAGCATTTAATAGGATCAATTCAGTGTTTGCATGCCGATAACAACATCAAGAGAAACGTCAGTTCAACCATTAGTACAGGAATGAGAAGAATCACGCAATAAGTTAGACAAGGATGTCCTTTATCACCCACACTATTTAACATATGTGGAAATCACATTGTCGATAAATGGCAAAAAAAGAGAAACGTCAGTTCAACCATTAGTACAGGAATGAGAAGAATCACGCAATAAGTTAGACAAGGATGTCCTTTATCACCCACACTATTTAACATATGTGGAAATCACATTGTCGATAAATGGCAAAAAAAGTGTAGGATTTGTACTCAAATAAATGTGCAGCCTTTAATTCACTCCTTTTGCTTATGACCAGGCTGTATAGGCGGATACGAAAGGCAACCAACAACGAGCTGTATGGTTCTTACATATAATGGCAGAAAAATGTAATTTCACCCTAGCCACAAAGAAAATTACAGTTATGGCCTTTAGTGGAAAGAGAGCACGTTAGAACTAAAACTCATGATTGAGAATAAACATAACGGACCAAGTCCGAAAATTCAACTACCTGGATTGTGATATCTCTTATCCTTATGATAATGATTCCATTGGTTTTAACTGTATTTATTTCTGTTTGTAAACCGAAGAGATATGAAAAGAAAGAAACTGATCAGGGGACAGACAGGAGTAATAGATAATCACAGTGCGAATAAATGGAAGTGGCCAGCATATGTTGCAAACCGGAAAATCCAAACTGGACCGAGGAAAATCGTTTTTGAATTCCAAGGAGTAAGAAAGACTGAGACTACGATATAACAGAAAGTTGGTACACGACTTTCGCAAACAAGTAAGAGCAACATGTATGCGTGGCAACGAAGTCCGTAATGCATAGAATAGTTTACAGGAAGCCTTTATTCAGTTGTTCGTGTCAAATGCTTGATAATTAGTATGATAATGACACAAAGCCTTGGTAAGGGGTCTCCACAAGTAACAGAATTTTTGTTTTCCTTACTATGGTATATAATAATTAATTGAAACATTAAACTGTTTAGAACTTCCTGATAACTATTGTCTTTAATAATAAGTACTACATGCGATACTACTTAAATGGCCTTCATGACACTATTATACATCCATGCTCTTTAAACGACAATGATCACGAATTTTCTGCATGAACATCGGAACCTCGGCTTTAAGCTCTCGCTAAAGACAACGTTTTTCCATGTAATACAGCTCTAAATGTGAACTTCTTTCGTTCTTCTTTTATGGATTAGAACGTGGTGTACTTGATCTTTATTCATTATGACCTGCCTGAGGATTTTATTATTTTCCTGCTTCACGCTCTACAATAAATGTGATGGTTTTGTGTAATATGTTGAACTCAGCAAACAAATTAATGATTTATTCTTCGGTGCCATTAAATATCAATGAACTTTTTGCCGTAAGTCATGACTTGACAAAGACTACGTAACAGGAGACATGTTGATGATACTTTATTTCTATTTAACGGCACTGCTTCGTGTACTGAGCACAGAATGCCAAAGGTGATGCTGACACGGTGATGTGTGTCGAGAGTGCAAATTTAGTTTGTGCGCAGGTAGAATTAATAAGTATTTTACTATGTTAGTTATTTCATATTATCGAAAGGATAACTGTTACTGAAAATTACCTGCACTTGACTTTGGTATCATGGCACCATAAGTATCATGAGACGTAAACAATATAAGTTTTTGCAGTGAAGGTAGTTTTTATACTTACGTACTTCAATTTATCACAGTTAATGATAATTAACTTGGGATAAAACTTGAGATCAAGGGTTGGGAATAAGGTAAAATGAATGTAAGCATATGATTTTTCGTAAATGTCTCCATTATAAAATTCATCTTCATTGCCAAGGATTTCCTGATGATATTGCTATCACACAATGATAGAAACTACACAAAATAGCGGAAAAAACCGAACACCTAATATAGTAAAAGAAGACGCAGTTGCAGCAGAAACATGATCGGGATTCAACAATCAACCTTTACTAACTAGATTCGGGAAAATCTTCCAACTGGTCATTAAATATTTCCATTAGATTACTGAATCTGCAGGGATAAAAGGGAAAGCTAATAAACAAAGAACTGCAATAGTAGAAAGTACACATAACCTCATTTGGAACAAATATCATAAAAAAATCTTTTAAAAAATGGAAATTTGCGGCATTATATTACAATTATTACAAAGGAGTTCTTTGTGTGTTTGTAATTATGACAATTACAATTGGTGACTTACCTCAAAGAAAATAAAAAAAAACTCGTAAATCGCCAAATATAAATTCCAAAATGTGAAAACGTAATTTAGATGAAGAGGAAATCATATAAAACCTGACAAGTTATAGAAAAAATCACCGTCACAATCGCAAAATGTTGATTACAACGCCGTGGTCATTTTCATAGAATGGATATAAATGGCTCACAAAGAAAATACTGAAATTAACCTTGTTTTAGAATAACTGAAACAAATAGCTAACAGAAATGCGTGAAAACCTAAGGGAAACTGACATGCATGGAGAAATCTTGCAAGACAGAAAAATATTTGGAGCCATAGTTAACAATAAAAACATTTCTGAGAAGCCGCCTCTGACAAATTACGCTCAGGGTGGACGAATGAATGGTAAAAGAAACAAAGCGAACAGGTGAAGAGATACTGGGAAGACAAGACGAAATAAAGTGGAACATTAGTTTCGACGCGCTCTCTAACTGGGCACCATACATAAAAGAATCTCTTAAAATTGTCTGATGTACATATGAACTGAAAAAATTTATTGCTTGTAGCAAATCTGCGTAAAAGCTGTGTGCATTGAATGCAGTATCTTAATTTGTTGTTGTTTTAATGCAGAAACCCCGACGCAAACATTTTTGAAGCAAGTTAAGTAAATTTCTAGAGATAGTCACCCAAGTCGGAAGATCAGTAGCACGGTGAGTTTCGCTCAACGATGGCTTCTGCAGATCTCTGGCGTCAGAAATAGAATAAAATAAGAAACTACAGAAGAGTTGAGTCCATTACAGGCTCTGTCTTCCACCGCATTGGCGAGAAAGCAGGAGGAGACTGTTTTTCGCAAAGTTACAGGTCGGACTGACCGCAGCATCAAAAAAAGAAAAAGAAAAAAAGAATTCACGTCAAGAGCCGAGACAAAGAACGCACGCACAAGAATTTGCAGTAAGGGGCGTATAAGCATACAAAAAGGCAGTTTAGACTTCCAAACGTCCGCGCGGCTCGGATCAAAAGAATCCATCAATTGTCTGATAAATAATTACATAATGATGGCCCGCACGTCCGTTGCCTTTACATTATTGTGTATCCCCGAGTCAAAAAGGATGTACAAGCTAGAGGCTGCAGTGTGTGCCGAATGAACAATTAGCTGTTAGTGTCACCACTGTGGGGAGCAAGTCATGTAGCTGCGCGACAACATTTTGCATACCAGCGCCACCGGTAAGGGAAAATGCAGATGTGATACATCGTAGCAAGTCATTTGTAAAATGGCCGATATTCTCCCGTACAGAAGAGCTTAACAACTTGTCTACATCGAAACGTTACGCAGTAGTAGTAATCCATGTAACAAATCGCTGTGTGTGAATGAAAATGCTCCCTAACGCATTTACACTCTCACTTGTTAAGAATGTCAGTGTTCACCACAGCCGCAACTTCTGTGGGGGTTTAGAGGCGAGATACGTTAGCTTGGCGTGTGCTTAGTGACAGAACGTTAGAACATAAAATATCAGGCGTAAAGATTCAATAGCAATGCTTATAGAAGGAGAGAGTTTAACAACTAGTCATTATGGAATGCGAAGCTGAAACTCTGAAAGAGAAGTTAGGGGAAAAGTTGATCGGCATTCACATCAAGCCAGTTTTCAAGTGATTTAGGAATAGCCAAATCAGTGTATGGACTGGAACTGGAGTCCAGTGTCGTCAGTAACCTCGACCTCAATCGGTACTCATTTAATAGACGAATGTGATGATGAATGCGTCAGTTCTCGTAGCTTAAAGGTTTAGGGTAATGGCTAACGGAAGAGTGAACTGTACCTGACTCGTGCTACACAGCTGCGTTACATGTAGCGTTTTCTGTTGGAGGAAACCAGTTAAATTATTCATTTATCAGGTTTCGTGGGACCGTGTGAACGAAAGCTACTTGGTCATGAACCTTTCAAATCATTGTTTTCAGAATGTTGCCCAGAAAATTTATAATCTAGAGAAACTAAAAAATTAAGAAAACACAAAAATCTGTTGCAGGAGAGAATTAAAGAGGAAAGTTCTCAAGTGCTGCGAGTAATTCCTATACACAATAGAAGGTGTCTTTCACAATACTTCCAACAATTATAGAAATGTATAAGTTTGCATAAATCTGTTACATTAATGAGCAGGCTGATGAATCGAATAGAAGTTACAAGACAGAACATAGAAGATACTTAAACATTACCTAGAGGCAAACGTCATGAAGCATTACGTACTGTCCTCGAGCTCGACGAACACAAACCCACGTTGCACTTACTATGATAACAGACTAACTATAGCTAACAATAATGTAGTTTTCGACTTACAAACACGTGATTTTGTGACCACGTCAGGACAACGTTGTATTACTTAAGCAGCCTTGGAGCCAATCAGTTATCTGGGAGCGTATAACGTATGCTCGCACCTTCGTTAACAATTTGTAGTGGAGCATTGTGTCAAATGAATCTTAGCCGCGCTGTCTAGGGCGCCTTAACACGGTTGGCGCGGTGGCTCCCCCCCCCGTCGGAGGTTCGAGTCCTCCCTCGGGCATGGGTGAGTGATGGGTGTTGATGGGTGTGTGTGTTGTCCTTAGCGTAAGCTAGATTAAGTAGTTTTAAGTTACGGTAGATTAAGTAGTGTGTAAGCCAAGGGACCGATGACCTCAGCAGTTTGGTCCTGTAGGAAACTGAATCTTAACAGCGACTACATAATAGGTAGAATAAGCAGTACACCAGAAGCGACTGAGTAGTGCTGCTACAGACTGGGCCGGTTGGTATGACTGCTCACCGATTGTTGTTGGACTGGGGAGTAGCTTGCTGTGCTGTGCTCGGTTTTTAGGCGATAGTCGACGGTGACGTTAGTGGTCAACACATTATTGCTCACGGCAGTTGACTCCGTCGGGGACTATTTCCTCGAACCGAAGTACTCACGTTATGCAATTCCACTATGGCACGTAGGCAACCCATTACCTGCACCACGTCGGGAATGGACTGTCCAACAACATGGATAGCCACCAGCCAAAAGTGATCAAATGCGCTGATACCTCGTGCCTTGCCCATCCTGTCTCTCCGGTCTGCAGGCAAAATCCCCGACATTGCAGTTACGTTACAGGCCAATCTAATGTTTGCACCGCCCTACCACAACGGTTACCTGCTCAACTGCTCATGAGTGTGCATTTATTTGTCAGGTTCCCTGGGAGCATTCGGGCCAGAACTACACGGTCATCGAACGACTCAGTAAGTAGCTTATAGAATGCTGATTAGAAAATTTATAAACAAAAGAAACGAAAGAATGAATAAAACACAAAAAATTGTGAAAGACTGTACGAATTAATAACGCAATACAGGGATAAATTATCAACTATTGCGAGGACTGCCTTGCTTAGATTTGAAGACTTGGGGTGTATAACTCAATTTTTTTTCAGTTTTTTGGGAAGCCTGTTGAAAATGAAATCTGCTTAATTGTGAACACCGTTCTATACAATACAATTGTTGAGGAATTGTTGCTGTTGTGGTCTTCAGTGCGAAGGTTAGTTTGATGCAGCTCTTCCTGCTGCTCTATCCTGTGCAACCCGCTTCACCTCTGAGTTAACTACCACAGCCTGCATCCATTTGGACCTGCTTGCTGTGCTCAAACCTTGGTCTCCCTCCACGGTTTTAACCTCCATTACCAAATGGACAATTCCGTGATACCTCAGGATGCGTTCTATTTACCGATCACTTCCTTTACTCAATCTATGCCATAAATGTTCTGCCCATTTCGATTCAATACCCTCTTTAAATGATCTAGCCTTGTAATATTCAGCATTCTTCTGTAGCACCACATTTCAAAAGCTTACATTCTCTCCTTTTCTGAACTATTTACTATGGCCGTTTCACTTCTGTACAAGTCTATACTCCAGAGAAATGTCTCTCTAAAGCTACAAAGACTATAAACGTAGGTTTGCCTTTCTTTAACTTGTCTTCTAGTATAAGTCGAATTGTCAGTATTGCCTGACGCGTTCCTACATTTCTCCGGAACTCGAAGAGATCTTCTCCGAAGTCGACTTCTACCACTTTTTCCATTCTTCTCTAAATAATTCGTCTCAGTAACGTGTAACCACTTCTTGTTAAACTGATGTTTCATTAGCATATACACCTCTCAGGTCGTGCCTTCTTTAGCATTGGAATTATTACATTCTTCCTGAAGTCTGAATCTATTCCGCCTATTCCATACATCTTGCACACCAGGTGCAATAATTTTGTCAGTTGTGACAGGTGTTTCAGTGTTGTGTCACATCTCCCATTTCATCTTCACCTATTTCCTCTTCTCTTTCTATAATATTGACCTCAAGTTTGTTTCCCTTACATAAACATTCTATATATTGTTTTCGCCTCTGAGTTTTCTTTTATTTGCTTAGTATTGGCTTCGCCATCGGAACTCTTGACAATCACGTTACTGCTTCTCTTAACTGCAAAGGGCCCTTTAATTTTCCTATTCGCAGCGTCTTGCATTTGTTCTCTAGCCACTCTTCCTTAGCCGTTTTGCACTTTCTGCAATCACGCTTTTTATGCAGGGTGATTTTTTCCTTCATGTACAAACTCTAGGAATTGATCGATGAGAGGATACGGTACAAAAAATGTCTAATGAACTTATTTCCGGAAATGTGTGGTTTCCATGCTAGAGACCATTCATTCAGTCGTACCCCGTTACAGCGAGTGTGGTCTAATACACGCTGTACCATGCAGCCACAGTTACAGTACGCATGATTTGCTCCTAGAACGGGGTACTGTTCCTCATACGTCATGCCCTAGCGTATTCTCCTGCCATAGTAATTGGTAATGTTGTGTCCGATTCACT
Source organism: Schistocerca cancellata (assembly GCF_023864275.1). Classification (NCBI taxonomy): domain Eukaryota; kingdom Metazoa; phylum Arthropoda; class Insecta; order Orthoptera; family Acrididae; genus Schistocerca; species Schistocerca cancellata. Next base: position 751,803,560 of record NC_064629.1, on the reverse strand, counting down.
TCTCTTTCTGACTCACCTTGAAGTGGATGTGATACAGCGTTGTACACAATGGTTCAGTATTCGAATCGAGAGCTTGACGACATGATGTTTACTTACGGAAAGGCAAATGGGAGTGGGTGACGGGCACTAAGGTTGTATCAGGAGACCTGTCCCCGCAGACGACAACTACAGCATCCGATGTTTGCAACAGTGTTTCGCCGTTTGTCTGAGACAGGGTCGTTTCAGGAAGCAGGAAATCATGAAGGACGTACCTGAAATGTTCAGACTTCAAGGAAAATGTGATTAACACTGTGTAAGGCGACCGCCGTGTTAGTACCAGGCAGTTGGCCCTCCAGTGCAGTGTAAGCAAGACGACCGTGTGAAATTAAAAAGTTAAACTTACGAAACAGTGTTTTGGAAATCATAATATGACTCTGGAAACAGAAATGAAGGTAAGCCTAACACACGATGCTTAGAATGCCTGCACTCGAATACAGCTTTTTCACGCTTCAGAATTCATATTTGACCGAAAAACACGATTTATAATCGGTAAACGACATGCAACGTAGTCGACAAGAAGGAATTTTAGGTCTTCGCTGGCCATTGAAGAGTAATCTTCCTTTCGTCAACAATTTTCAGTCGGAGATGCATAAAGAAAGTCGGTTTGCATCGCGGAAAGAATTGGTCTCAAAACTCCGACAGTTCATCTTCCAAAACGAGTCAAGAATCACAATATTTCGTACTACATAAGAGAACGACGCCAAAATTAATCATGCAGAGGGGACCAACAGCCGGCGCGTATCGTACGCAACTCAGCTAGAAAAGGGGGAGGGAAATAATATTAGTACAGTCTGGCACACAGCTTGCCGTGGCTTCTGGAGTGAGGAACGAGTTCTAGATGAAAAAGACATTCAAAAATTCTTCACTGATCAATGTAAGGTGTTGAATAAACATACAACAAGAATCAGTTTTCACTTGATAATGTACCAGAGGAAACTACAGTATCTCACGTTGAAAGTCTCTACCAGAGGAAAAATTCTCCTATCGGAACATAGAAAAGGCGAATGTGTTCCTATTTATTAAAAGAATCTGATTGAAAATTGGGGTGCCAGGTGTCTCATTCTACGTTCCTCGGCGTCTTTAAAAATTTTCGCAAAAATATTGGCATGTGAAGATATTCACGCTGTTTTTTAACATGTAAGTCACTTCTCCCTCCCACAAGCACCCAACTCGCTCACGCTCACTAGTCCATCGTTATAAATCTCTCATACCCATCCACTTCTAACTGCCTATTCTCACTCACTCATTTGGCCCAACTCGATTTCATTATCTCTTTGTGGCTCTCCAACTGTCACTGTCTCCTGTCTCAGCACAGTCTCCATTGTTCTGTTCTCCTATTACTGTCTCTTCTCACTGTCACTGCCTCTCTTTTGCTCTCTTTTACCGCTACTATCTCATTCATTCCTTCCTACTGCTGCTGTCTCTTCTCACTGTCACTGTCTCTTCCTTCCCCGTTGTCACTGTCACAGACTCTGCTTCTCATTATCAGTGGCTCTCACCCACTTCCGTCTCTATATTCCTCTCCCACTGGCACTGTCTCCTTCATCCTTTTCCTAGCACTGTTCTCTCACTGTCTACAGTACTATGTTTCACTGCCACTTTGTCCCTCTCTTTGTCTCATGATATTATTGCCGCATTCCTCTCTCTAACCACAACCACTGTCTACTATCTTCCAATATTCATTACTCCTCCATCTCTTTCCCGCTGCCATTGTCTCCTTCTTTCTCAGCATAAAACAGCGCGAATATGTCTGCATGCCAAAAATTTTAGGAACATTATTAAAGGTGATGAGGAAGGTACACTGAAGCAGTTGGTACCTCGCTTTTCAGTCAGAATTTTTTAATAAAGAGGAGCATATTCGTCTTTTTTGTGCCCCGATAGGAACATTTTTCCGCTGGTTCCCTTGTGTTTCCGGTCACAGCAGGGCACGTCGGTCATATGAAAAGAACTCAACTGGTCAGTAAAATTTTGATAGTTTACTTATGTGCAACTGAAATAACGCAAAACTAATTTTACACCTCAGGCCGGATTTTACGTGCACAAACGTGCGTGTGTTTCAGCACTACAATGTGGGGCTTCCAAAACCGTTTTGATGATAACGGTACCACTTTACACCCCATTTCTTCGTGCTACGTCACTTCATAAATTACGTTTCCGCCTCACACCCATCTTACGTGCGTATTTTACGTGCACAGAGAGGCTAACTTTGAACCTCTGTGTCTCGGAAACGGATAAAGATATCTGGAAAATTTTCATGGTTGTTCGAAATTGAAATCTTAGGAATATATCATAAAAATTACAACCGTTTTCTGTACATAGCCGTCTTGGAATCCGCGACTGGGGTGTGGTCTGTCGTTGACGGCGAAAATATGGTGAAAAACGCTGTTTTTGGGGTTTCCTCAGGAACCACCCATGAATTTTCGCAAATGCATCATTAATTAATTCATTTCACTCATTCATCCATCCACGGGTATATCCGTCAGTGTAATTAATCACGGTTTTATCACGAGTATACCCGTCATCGATCTATCTTTTTAATTTTTATGTGCATATTTTACGTATACGAGTAGGGTAAATTTGAAGCTTTGTATCTGGAAAAGCAATAAAGATCAAGAAAATTTTGACCGTTATTGGAGACCGGGATCTTAGGTACATATTGTAAAAATTTCAATCATTCGCTGTGCATAGCCATCTTGGAATCCTCGTGGGTTTTGGTCCACTGGCAACGGCGAAAATATAGTAAGAAAACACCTTTTTTGGGGTTTTCCGAGTATCTTCCCATGAATTAACGGTGCCCACCAAGCCCCCCGTAGGCTACATCAAACGCAAAAAGAACCAACCGATTTTCTTCATTTGCCTAACACGGAATAAGTATGTAATATTCACACTTTGACCTGTACTTTATAAGAATGGCACTAAGACGATCCCCCTGTTTGGGTATTCAAATGGTCCTTAACCCAAGGACTATCCAAAACGCTTGACCCTACCTTTTTCTCACCAACAGACCGCGAGGTATGAGCATCGGAAAATCCAGGTTTTATATGCGGCGTTTTGGAACATATTTGTAAGCATGCTGTCGTCTCCAGAATACGAATTATACAGGGTGAACCAGAACCACACTGACAGTATTTCTGATGTTGTTCAGGCGTATTTCCGTAGTATTTTCGTATAAGGGACCCGTGGTCTGAGGTGGCTTGTTACAGAGTAATAATCATTTAGTTTGATTTTTGCGCTTTCTATTGGTATTGCACTGAAGATATCTGCACAACAATGCAAATGTCGACCTTATGCGCTGTGTGTCTTGTTGGGAAACAAACTTGTTCCATTCACACGCGGTACTTGCTACTGAGAACAGTAAGGCCTACTTTACTCTTGGTCCTCAAACTTGCATTGAGAAATATTCGGTCCTGTTTCGGGTTTGTTTTCCAGGTAGTTTTGTTGTACGTTAACAGTGATACATAGTAGTACGGATAGGTTTAGTGATGAAAAATCGGCCGATGTGCATATCGTTTACAGATTTACCTAAAGCAACGGAAACAGGTACACTATGTGATCAAAAGTATCCGGATACCCCCCAAAACATACGTTTTTCATATTAGGTGCATTGTGCTGCCACCTACTGCCAGGTACGCCATATCAGCGACCTCAGAAGTCATTAGATATAGTGAGATAGCACAAGGGGACGCTCCGCGGAACTCACGGACTTCGAACGTGGTCCGGCGATTGTGCGTCACTTGTGTCATACGTCTGTACGCGAGATTTCCACACTCCTAAACATCCCTAGGTGCACTGTTTCCGATGTGATAGTGAAGTGGAATCGTGGACGGACATGTACAGAAAAAAGCGTACAGGCCGACCTCGTCTGTTGACTGACAGAGACCGCCGACAGTTGAAGTGGGTCGTAGTGTGTAATAGGCAGACATCTATCTAGACCATGACACAGGAGTTCCAAACTGCATCAGGAGCCACTGCAAGTACTATGACAGTTAGGCGGGAGGTGAGAAAACTTGGATTTCATGGTCGAGCGGCTGCTCATAAACCAAACATCACACCGGGAAATGCCAAACGATGCCTCTCTGTGTGCAAGGAGCGAAAACATTGAACGATAGAACAGTGGAAAAACGATGTGTGGAGTGATGAATCACGGTACACAATGTGGCGATCCGATGGCAGGGTGTGGGTATGGCGAATGGCCGGTGAACGTCATCTGCCAGCGTGTGCAGTGCCGACAGCAAAATTCGGAGGCGGTGGTGTTATGGTGTGGTCATGTTTTTCATGGAGGGAGCTTGTACCCCTTGTTGTTTTGCATTGCACTATCACATCACAGGCCTACATTGATGTTTTAAGCACGATCGAGCAGCTGTTCATAATGCACGGCCTGTGGCGGAGTGGTTACACGACAGTAACATCCCTGTAATGGACTAGCCTGCACAGAGTCCTGATCTGAATTCTAAAGAACAGTTTTGGGATGTTTTGGAACGCCGACTTCGTGCCAGGTCTCACTGACCGACATCGATACCTCTCCTCAGTGCAGCACTCCGTGAAGATTGGGCTGTCATTCCCCTAGAAATCTACCGGCACCTGATTGAATGTATGGCTGCAAGAGTGGAAGCTATCATCAAGGCTAAGGGTGGGTCAACACCATATTGAATTCCAGCATTACCGATGGAGGGCGCCACTCACTTGTAAGTCATTTTCGGCCAGGTGTCCGGATACTTTTGAACACATAGTGTACAACGACGCCATTCTCAACTGTCCCCGCAGCGACGGCAACCACAGTACAGTAGTTTTGCTTCTGTATATAGGCGCCCACGAATAACCGTATCCTTTTGCGCTACTACGGCTTGGTGATTGCATATTACAGGCTTTTCCACTGTTTTGAAAGTAGTTCCATAGAAAAAAAAGATGATTCTCTTTACGAAGCCGAATAGATCATAATTACATAATTACTCTGTAACGAGTCTTCGGAGATCACAGGTCCAGTTTACCGTTGAGGAAACATCCCTGAACAATTTCATTAATCGTGTCGATGGAGTTGTGGTTCACCCCCCATACGGTCATCCAACGCAAACTATGCCCACAGTCCCTAGCGGTTCCGTCGGTACCGGCCGACCGGCATGTTTTACCCTGGCAACGATAAATCTCATTTTCTCAAATTGACGAGGTTCAGTCTGGGATATATTGCTATACAGTGGTTCGTATTTCGTCTCCATAGCTGAGTGGTCAGCGTGTCTGGCTGCTTCGTGAGGTACCCTGTGGTGACAGGGATTTTTCTTTATCTGGAGGACTGGTATGGGTGGCACTGAGCCTCATAATGTCAATGGGGGAACTACTCATGTGAGAAGAAGCGGCTCCGAGATCAACAAAGCAATAATTACCGAGAAAGAGTTGTGCTGACCCCATGTCTCTCCATACCGCGTCAGAATGACGTATTGGCAGAGGTTGACACGACGGTCGGCCTAGGCCTGAACGTGGAGTTTTGCTTTGCTTTTACAGTGGTGCACAGATCGACTCCTCACAAATTCCTTTCTGAAACTCGTATATACCCTGTAGTTTTGCCTGGAATTCAAGAATAACTTATACTACTGTTCTCTGAAGACATTGCAATGGCAGTTTCTTGTGCGCCTTGACAACACAGCTTCCTGAAACTACAATAGCAGTGTAAAATTAGCTACGTTAAAAAAAACAATAACTGACAGAAGTCGTGGCTGTAGTCACAATTAAAGCTATATCTCCACTCCATATGCCACCTTGCGCGTGGGAAGAATGATTGTCGACAAAGCTAAGTATGTGCTGGAATTTTCTGATTCACTTCCCAAAACGTATGTGGAAGGTGGCAATATGTTGCCCAACTGTTGATGGAACGCATGATCGAGCGAGGTGGCGCAGTGGTTAGAACACTGGACTCGCATTCGGGAGGACGGCGTTTCAAATACGCGCCCGATCTTCCCGAGTTATGGTTTCCGCGGTTTCCCTGAATCGCTCCCAACAAATGCCGGTACGAAAGAACACTCCCAATTTCCTTTCCATCCTTGAAATAAATCGAGTTTCTTCTTGGTCATTAATGACTTCGTTGTCGGCGGGGCTTCTGGAACGTATACTCTCGAAACTTCAACACTGAACGTGGCCCTCATGCACAACCCCCACCCCCTCTCGTAGCCGCTGCAGTTTGTCGAGTGTTTTGTTAACAGTCTCGGACCGAGTAACCGATACTGTGATGAAACGCGTCCCTCTGCCTCCTCTACTAACCCTATCCCGGTAAGGGTCCCAAAGTGACAAGCGATACTCAAGAGTTGGTCAAATGAGTGTTTTGTAAGCTACTTATTTTGTGGACGATCTTTATTTCCTTAAAACGCTTCCAATCAGTCTCAGCCGGGCATCTGATTTTCCTACTATTTGTTTTATGAAGTCATTTCACTTCAGGTCGCTATGGATATTTACTCGTAGTTATTTTACGGTAGTTACTGTTTGCGGTGATTTGTCACTAACTGTGTAATCGAACAGTTAGTTGGTGTCTTAGCCTGTCTGTACGTAATACGCTACATTTACCTACGTCCGGCCCTGTGCCAGTTATTGTCATTGATGGATCGTATTAAAAATATAATCGTTTAATTTTTGGTTGTGAAATTAAAGAGAAAGCAATCACCATAAAGAGATGTATCGGGAAAAAATAAAGCAGCAAATTCACTGAAATTGGAAGAGATTTCTCGATCGCGAAATGCGGATTCTCCATCCCCCAAATGCGCCAATTTTGCTTATTGACGAACCCACCCAAATGGAAGTGGGCTTCGTCGCTAAACCAAACCATACAACGCATACTAATTCCCATCAACCCCCGCGGCCAACTGTGCAGTTCTGACGTCCTAACGCAAACCGTTCAGAAGTTATGACGATTTTATTTCATGTAGTTTAGTAATTGTCACCCTGTAAAAAAAGGACCACTTTACTACACTAAGCAGGAGGAAGTGAGCAGTGAATTAGGAGCGTTGTACTGGGAGAGTGTTTCCGGAAGAAAGAATAGGTAGACATCTCAGCAGATTTCGTTTTAGTGATCGGATGTGCAGAGTACGAGGTTTGATAATCAGTGATGAAAGATATTGTAATCGGTGTCACGTTAGTGAGAAGTTTATTACATCGGTAGTTATTCAGTTTGAGAGTGGTAGGGCGGGGGGTGTGGGGTGGGGTGGGAAGAAAAAATTAATTCATGAAGGATGCGAGTGGGGAAGCAGGCGGGGCGGAGTGTATGGCTTTCGAGGATTTTGAGCTAGCGATAAGGTTGTGGTCGAGTGCAAATCCAGGCGCAACATGTTATGAATACTTGCGCTAAATATACTACTAAATATCTAATTAGTTTACGACGCGAGATTCAGCATACGATGTGAGATAAGGTATATGAATCCAAATGAATACAACGGAAGTCTCGTGCAGTGTGTGTGTTTGTATGTATGTATGATGTACGGTGGGAATGGTAGAAGGCAGAAAGGAAAGATGGAGGTGGAGAGCTGTGAGTACGCTCTTTGATGCGACGAGGTTCCCGTGGCGATAGTGGCTCCCCCGGGAACTGGCCTGTCAAGTGTTCCGCCTTCTTACATACGACAGATGGCGTGCTCTCCCTCACACGTATCAGCCAAATCGACGCTCTTCGCCCTCGTTGCTTCAGTGCGCGCGTAAACAGCCTTTCGATTATCTAGTAAGAGTGCTCTTCTGTATTACTGCGCCCAATATGTTACTTGAGGCACCCTTTATATTCCTGGAAATGAAATAAGAACCAATTATGAGAGCGTTACTGTTGAAACACGGTATAATATATGGACCCTTTCCTCTAACAATATTTGCAGGTTAGAAGTTCGTGAACAAGGCACTGTGTATTTCTAATTTTATACACAACTGTGACTATTCCTTTACGTAATACGTTATTAAACAATAATTGTAATACCATTTGTAGATTTATAAAAAGATTTCACCAATATTCATTCGTGCGCAACGAGTGAATATCTTACTTTGTTCGTGTATGTTGTTTTGCACTATTTTGTTCTTGGAAACTGCTTGTTGGTATGACTTCACCAGTTACATCTGAGGCCTGTAGATTTGCGATTCAGATTCCGTAATTTACTCTTCTCTTTGTTTGTTTTAGTTGTGTCTAGTAGTCTTTTTGAGGAATATGTAAATCTGATGAGGTCGTCTGTTTGAAACATGTTTTCCTGTGTACCCCATGAGGTGGATATTTAGTACATGCACTGTAACAATGACTTTAAGCTTTTTCCTGTCGATTTCTGTATTATGGTTTTGGTGATACAGATTTTTATCTTGCTCCAAAGATTTTCACACGATTGTACGAGTACGTTCTTGGTCTTCTAAATGGGATTTTTAAATATTTTTGTACTGCAGAATTTCGGGAAAGGCGTTCTTGTTAGATGAAATCTGTTTTATCAAGACTGTATTCTATGAACTTTTTTTCGTAACAATTTTCTGTGATGCATTCAGTTAGGTAATTAATTTCTTTGACACGGAGTACTTTGTTTTCCCAGTTTTTACCAGACTTGCTTCTGTATTGGCAACAGTCGTGAACCAGATGTTGGTAGTTCCATTTACCCTACTTGATTGTGTGACACTTCAAGTTCTGTTTGTGCGCAGCTGACGTTTTTAGCAAATGGTTCCATGTTATTTGCAGAGGCTAGGCAATCTAATTCAACATTTTTGAGTCGATGTGTAGGAACATCTATCGTCTTGAAATTTGTTCATGGGCATATCTGAATAGTAATGGGGGTAGACCATCGCCTTGCATGTCCCCGTGTTTGTTTTAAATAATTTTTTCATGTTCTTCCATAAATTTGACTTTTGACTTTGTGAGATTCTCTTTTAAAATGTCTGTGGTCTTCTGTTCTAATCCAAACGCAGATAGTAGGCCTATTACTAAATGATTCTTGGTCTGTGCTGGTTTTTTTTTTCATATCGACAAACGAGATGAAATATCATTTACCAGCTGTGTTGCGGAAATATTCAATCGAATTTCTCAGACTATGCACGATCGTGCTTTCCTATATCGACCACGGTATTCCGTTAGTAGAGCTCCTAGTTGAAGTTCTCCTCAGTTGCCATAACGAAATCTGTAATGATGTTTTGTCCATCATTGTCGGGCTTGGTAGTCTTGCCAAAAGGTGCCTGACTGGAAACCGATAGATGGCGGACTGGAATCCAGCCGGACCACGGAAGTTTTCAGTCTGCCGTTAATCTAACATTAAGCTCTGAACGATGTGAAGAGTCGCTAGAAACGACTTGTGACTCGGATACCATACTGAAGTGGAGAAACCTTTACTTCGCTCGGATAACTGGGGTGCGTTAGGTACAGGCATCACCGAAAAGACGTTCATTCGAACGGCTCCTTGGGCCACTGTGCCACATGCATTTATTTATTTTAATTTTAACAATTTATTGTCTAGGCTGAAGCCCTTGGTCGTAATTGGGCATCGAGTTCTTCCTGTAGTATCCTTCACTATCATCTTGAAAGACTGTTTTGTTCATAATTGTGATTCTCGTCTGATGTAATTGGTATTTTTATTATGTATAGAGCGAGGCAGCTCCGCGATTAGTCACTGCTTTCATGCTTGGAAAGAGTGGTGCTCAATTTCCATACGGCCTTGCTTGTCTAAGTTTTCCCAATTCACTATGCCGGTAGTTCCCATACAAAGTCACCACCAATTTCCTCCAGATGTTGTTTTCATCATCAACACTATGGTTTATACTTCCTGAAAGCGTAAAACTGTGAATAACTAGTACTCGAAGTAGGAATCCTTGCCCTTCGTGGACAAGTGCTGTACCTTCTGAGCTACCCAAGCACGACTCACAACCCGTCCCCACAGCTTCACTCTTTTCCTAAATTAAGCGAAAGGCTGCACGTCTGCGCCCCGTTCCGCGCACAGGTGTACGCTCTCAGGAAATTTTAATTCGACGCAGACGCCTTTGCACAGTGAAAATTCAGTCTGGTAACTTTTAGTTTGAGTGGTTCTACATTACTTGTCACATGCCAGTCATTCCCCTAATTTCCGCGTATGTGCTATATTGTAACATAGTAACAGTCTGCTTTATATACTCACTTCTAGACACATCCCTGCGATCTATTCCTGCCTCCTTCCTTTCGAGTAAAGATTGCAGAAATGACTCGTGTAGCGACACAGGATACAGAAAGTGATGACAGGTCAGCGCAGGATACAGAACTCCGAATAGAGCAAAATTTGATGTTTGAGCATAGGTCGGAAATGCACCATTGTGGATAACAAGGCATAAAAGGTAGACGCAAGCTAACTTTCCCAGCTAGTACCTGTTATGCCGAGGGGGACAGCTGTTGTTTAAATTGGCTCAAGATAATTGTTTTGGCCGAAGAGGCAAAGTGAGACAAACTCTAAATTCCTGTCCACGGCTGGTTTCATGAGACGCGATTTCTGTATGTGTACTGGGTAAAGCCTACGCTCAACGTTCCGTAATAAAACTAAATTGTCTAGGTATTAACCGCGTTACAAGAACAGTGCTGGAATTCATTTGTCGACATAAAATAAGAGATACAGTGTTTTTAATACTGAATTTTAAAGGTCACTTGTTTTCATATTGACTGTGGTGTAAAGAGCATGAATAAGCTTTTCTTCTAACAAGTGAGTGCACATCGGGCATAGTCTTTTCTCACATGGCTTCCTCCTCCTCCGGCGGGAGGATCCACCACTCTGTGAAGTTTGTGGCGTGCCGCTTTCAGTTCAGCATATTGTGGCTACGTGGGTACTATATACTGATATTAGGGCAGCCCTCAGTCTGAGATCTCCCCACCATCCTTGCAGGTACCGATAACAGTCTTACAAGAGTGGTGAAATTTTGTGAACTGTCAGGCCACTTCCCTAAATTGGTGGAGAAGGGCGGCAGACTTTAATACGTTATAAACTGTGGGAACAGCCTTCGTCCCCACCCAGTAAATTTGCATGCTGACTTTCCGTCGGGGCGCTGATGACCATGATGTCGAGCGCCCCCTCAACCCAAATCATAATTTTCTTCTTCTTCTTCTTCTAACAAGTAGTTAGTTAAATGTAAAGTAAGAGACTGACCTAAAAGAAAACAGCGATTAAATTTGAACATTTAATTTTTTTCAAATATGCTTACAATAAATACTCGAAGTTTCCGCCTTTACCAGTGGTACAAATGTGACACCGTCGAAGAAAGGAAGAAATTATTGATCACCTTCTCAACGTTTCCTTGCATGTTGCGAACGTTCGTTGCCGCCTCAAACGTTACTGTGATCAGTTCTTGATGGGCGTACTTTTCACAAATTGGCTGCAGTCTTGTGGCCACAACGGTGGATCTCTGTCCGATTATTATATGACAAATTTTGTTCGTTTTGACGTACACTACCTTGACCTGTCATTATCAGGTACGTTCTTCTGTGCCATGTATTTTCACAATCGTTCTGTCTCATCGAGTCATTATATTCTTTATTAGGCTATTTTTCCTCGCCGAAGGAGATCTTAATTCGTTACTCGATCAATCTCTCTGATCGTCAATGGTCTCCTTTCACCCAAAATTTCAAATCTTTCACCTACAGCATGTTAAACTCTACCCTTCCAGACTTCGGTCTGTATGAGACGCTAACTTAAAAGATGTTCATGCTTAGTAGCACTTTGCGCACCGTACGCTTCTTATTGAAGTTACACGTAAATCCGTTTTCGTTCAAGAGTGGCATGTGTAAGACCCTGGAATTCAACACACAAATCGAACAACATACTTACAGCGTGAGACACGTGAATTGTCATTATATTTTTCAATGTTTCCAGTATCTTGAGTAGGCTGTGAAAAACAGAGCAAACTCACAATAAGAAATGTCAGTCTAGAACTAATTTCTTGTTTCATCAGACACATGCTAATCTTTATTTGTAATTGTCAGTAAAAGTAGGACTTTGCTAGACATATTTCTTGATATTTTCTGTTTTAGCCTAACCTACCATTAGATTCTGTTAAACAGAACGGAAAAAGCAACTAATGAGGAAAGTATCAAGCAGTACAAAATACTGATATTTTCTGCCATTATTTTCAGTTGCTAGAAAAGATTTGCTTATTTTGTGAAAGAAAAGCTACTGCTGAATTTTGTCGTTGATTTTAATCAAACATGTAACCTAACTGTTGGTGGCATCTTCAGTGCCAAAGAAAAATAAAGACTAATACTTTTCATAGCTATAATTACTGTGCTTTGAGATATAGCGTTTCCTAGCACCACTTTTAGTTTAAGTTAATCTTAACATTATTCACAAATAAAGGATGTAGTCTGGGCAGGAAGACTCAAGTAAAGCACATAGTTATTTCTCTTATTTATTTTGTAGATTGCTGACGATGCCTATAACAATTAGGTTGAATCGGAGTGGGGAAAGAGAGATGCACATGATGGCCATAGTTACTGTTATCTAAAACACAAATAGCAATTCGTAATAAGTACACTGTGAGCTTTGGTCCGGAAGCAACGCCAAAGAAAAACATACCACACAGACGAAATTGTGACACCATCCGGAATTTGCTCTACATTGGTCAAAAACTAACTACATTTTTAGCTGAATAGTCACTGTTACATATTATTTGATCACTGTTAATAACAGCAGGCCACTGTGGCCGAGCGGTTCTGGGCGCTTCAGTCCGGAACCGCGCTGCTGCTACGGTCGCAAAATGGTTCAAATGGCTCTGAGCACTATGGGACTTAACTGCTACGGTCATCAGTCCCCTAGAACTTAGAACTACTTAAACCTAACTAACCTAAGGACAGCACACAACACCCAGCCATCACGAGGCAGAGAAAATCCTGACCCCGCCGGGAATCGAACCCGGGAACCCGGGCGTGGGAAGCGAGAACGCTACCGCACGACCACGAGATGCGGGCTACGGTCGCAGGTTCGAATCCTGCCTCGGGCACGGATGTGTGTGATGTCCTTAGGTTAATTAGGTTTAAGTAGTTCTTAAGTCTAGGGGACTGATGATCCTAGATGTTAAGTCCCATAGCACTTGGAGCCATTCGATATTAATAACATTGGGTTTTTATATCCTCTGTGGTGCCCATAAATTATTAAAAATATTTAGCATATTAAAATTAATTATATTTATTCTGTTTTTAGGTATGCATGTTACTGATATGTGTAGCGTGATACCTTATCTTCCATTAACTCCGCGGCTTCGCCGACTTGATCGCATCGCCCGATACCGGCAACGACACAGGTACACTACATATATGGAGCAAGTCATCGACTTTACTGCTTATTCTCATAAACAAGTACTCTTACACATATCCAAGGCTTTGCTGTTTCCATCTGGGATATAATTTTCCGCAAGTAAATAAAAATATTTCCCATTTCTCCGCTCTGGCCAATGTTTTCGGGAGAGTTCCGTTGGTTGTAAGGCAAAAGCCAAACCTGAAAATCCCCTTTTAAAACTGTGTGCCTCTTTGCCATCTTGCTTGCAGTTTGTCTGGAAAGATGCTCGCCCCCTCTGTCTTTAGGTGCAAAGAATGGAACGTATTTTAAAAAATAAAGAATTGTACGAGTTTGTTAGTCACACACTTGAGACCACGTTCAAACCATTTGATTATTGTCATATTAGAGTTTTTTCACTTTAAAATATTATGATGGCTTGGGCCAAATTCGGCAATATTGTGAACTACATGGCCCACGGAGCGATCTAGACCGCAAAGTACAAATAAAACGCTGATCAATAGTCATGCTGGCTGAACGGTTTTCTTTGATTGTGTTATATAGTTGCAAAGTTTGTCACTAGCATAATATCGCCGATAAACAGCTCCATTTAAGCACAACTGTTTGGCGAGAATGCACAATATTTTTTTAACCATTTCTATGTGGAGATGCATACGATATAGACCGACTGAAGATCCTGGCAACTCAACAAATTAGCGATAATCTCGTTAATAGTCGTAGTAATATGAATAATATTCACGTGATTTGTATGCCTTGATGCCTGAAGATCAGCAAGAGTGGCACGTCGCCAATAATGTAATGTTCTAAGATTAATAATCTGTAAACTTTGTGACTGGTTGCGATACATTCATGCAATCTTCACGAATGAAGAGCCGTTGAAAATGATCACGAACTTGGACTCTAACGTCATGTCCTCAACTGATAAAGGCTGCCGGCCGCGGTGGCCGTGCGGTTCTGGCGCTGCAGTCCGGAACCGCGGGACTGCTACGGTCGCAGGTTCGAATCCTGCCTCGGGCATGGGTGAGTGTGTTGTCCTTAGGTTAGTTAGGTTTAAGTAGTTCTAAGTTCTAGGGGACTTATGACCTAAGATGTTGAGTCCCATAGTGCATAGAGCTATTTGAACCATTTTTGATAAAGGCTGCAAATCGTTGCTTGTCTAGAAATCCACCGATCATACGAAAACGCTATGTTGCGTCAACCGCACCTGAGTTTTGCAGAGTTGTCGATTTCTGCTGTCTGTTTCTGTTGCCTTACTGCACAAGTTATTGGTACCGGCGCAGTTGGCAACATTCTTTGTCCAGCCGATCGCCGTCTGCCAGCCTAATTAGTAGTGAAGCGCATCGCATCGTATTCTGCAAGGAGGGATCCGCGACTGAAAATTTCGTTCTTACAAAATGCGATCGCCGCGGCTTTTGTCCGTGTAATGGGGCGCGCCGCTGCTCTGGAACCGGATCAACTGGTCAACCATATACGACTCCCTCGGAAACTTGGTTCAATTAAATTAAGCTCGCTGCAATAAGAAAAAACGCGCTATCAGGATAGCCGATGCGTTAATTTCCCGGGGCGTAGCGTTTAATTACACATTTTTAACGGCGCTCGGGTTTACGGGATCGCTCTTAACACTGCCTCACGTCGAGTCTGCTATTATATTTCGATTTAAATCTATAGAAGCGTGTCATAAAACATCGGCAATGTTACCCAACTCCGCAGCAATGGAGCTAATCGAGTATAAAAGCACGCCAGATTTCTTGCGTTTCAGGCCCAGTCGCTGATGAGCGATTGGGAACGCTTAACTGCGGAGGGTAAGCTGCAAGCTGGCACTTCCCACGGTTCAGGTGCAAAGTCGTAGCTAGCAACGCGGCCTGCGCAGTCACAAGTATCTCGCAGCGGATTCGCTACATTTTTGCGGTCACTCCCGTTCTAGAGTAGTTGTCTGTTTCCTGGCTTCTTTCTGTTCACGATCTATTAGGTGCTACGTGCCCTAAACGTGGCTGGGGAGGATTCGCGGCGGCGACCAATATTGTACACTATTTGTACGGTGTCTTGCATTGCTTTCGATGGACAGTTTTTTCCATCTTCACGAAGGGTCGTCGGGCATATACGCATAATTATAATCCTGTACCATTGACAATTTGTTGTAGAATTATGGTGCACGTTTTCTCGGAAAACGAAAACAGGAATCAACATAGGTTCAACGAGAAGAGGGTTTATGAAGTCAGCTCACTCTGTGTATCCATGGGTCCAAAGGTTGTAGATAACGAAGCCAAGGTTGCGCAGTTTTTATTGACTTCCGGATGGCATTCGATGCAGTCTCACACGTCGCTAACCAAAACATATTATTATATAGAATATTAGACTAGCTTCGTGATTGGATTCGCGACTTGCTAGCCAATAGAACTCAACAGCGCGTTCTTAACGGAGAGAAATCGGCGACGTCAAAGTAATCCAGTGGAGTGTTGGAAGGTTGTTACTTTTAACGATGTGTACGAACGACCTGGTGGACTACGTTGGAAGCTCAATGTAGATGATGCATATAAGGAAGTTGTAGTCAGAAAGCTGTGGTGAAGTCCAGGAAGACCTGCAGTGGATCGACGCTTGGTGATGGTATTGGCAACTGACCCTCTTCGCAAATAAATGTAACTGTTGCACATGAATGAGCGGAAAGACTCACGGCTTTTTTAATTTCACTATTGACGATAAATCACTGGAAATAGCAACAGCCATACGATGCCTAGGAGTTCCCATCCGGACCGACCTGAAGTTGAACGACCAGATAAAACCAGTTGTTGGAAAAGCAGAAACCAGAATTGGAAGCGTCCTAAGGAAATGTAATTCATCAATGAAAACATTTGTTTACAAAGCACTCGTTCTTTAGAGTCTTAAGTATTGCTTACCAATAAGGTTCAAATTGCACCTCATAACTAGCTTTTTTCACTACATAAATAGCTGAGGCTACTGTGTGTATTCCAAACCCTTCGACACGTATTGATATAACGGTGGATCCACTTGGTCTAAAATACTCAAAAATGGTTCAAACATCATCTGAGGTCATCAGTCCGCTAGACTTAGAACCACTTAAACCTAACTAACCTAAGGACATCATACATATCCATGCAGGATTCGAACCTGCGACCGCAGCAGCAGCGCGGTTCCGGACTGAAGCGCCTAGAACCGCTCGGACACGGCGGCCGGCACCAATTAGATTTAATAGAGAAGACAGGAGATCCAAAGGTGATCGGAGCGTTTCGTCAACGGCATCTTTAGTACGTGGGAGATCGTTAGGTTGATGTTCATCAAACACTGGCATACATTGTAAGACAAGCATTGTACATAACTGAGAGGTCGACGTTAATCGTTTAAGACTACATTATCGACACACATACATACCTATGTGCAAACCGTATAAGATAACAAATATTATGAGTAAACTTTTTTATTCATGCCCGAAGAAGTCAAATTCGAGACGCAGGCAGTAAGATACTTTCATTTCCTGTTACTGTTAACGCCAAAAAATAAATATAAAATTTGCTGTTGTTCGATACATAGACTTTTCATACGTATACGGCGTTTATAGAGTTGTCCTCAAAGTTCTTCCATTCGCTAACAAGCATTTGGTAGAGGGATTGTTATACATGGTTCCGTTGCTGGATAGATTAATGCAAATTAACAAACTGATGGCTGCTCTGAATTACTGGACCCTTGCTTGTGGTAGAACACAGAAGTTGTAAAACAGTAAACGTCAGAGGAGCGCTCCTGGGTTTGGCACCTTGAGTATCTCAAAATGGCATTAACATACTACTTATTACCCCTTCCCATCACGAGTAAATGCTTTCGTTAATGACCACATTAGCGCTAAGTGTCTGCTCTTAACGCGTTGTTTAATGCCTGTGTTAATTTATTCCTCCCTCTCATTGTTAAGTCTCAGGATTCAAACAGCAGAGCAATGGCTGTTACTGCACAAGCTACCGAAATGATAAAGAAACGTGACTAAACTGCATTCAATATGGATGCTTTGTTATTTATAAATAAGCAGCTAAAATGATTGATTTAGAGACATAGGGGTCGGTAGCCTTTTAATTTCTTAGTCTGAATCTCATCTTTTGCTGAACACCATGTTCTCGAACGTGTTCAGTAAAATTCAGCCCTGCTTCATTCGCGTCCTATTCGTTTAACAGCTCGATAATACCTTGAGGTTTCAAAGCTACAGTCACTCGGTGAAATATGAGCTCTGAGTCAGTAAGAAAAACGTAGAACTAACGTGACCAAAAAGCCCAGTAAATCTATTGTGATAAAAATGGCGCTAATACTAGATCCTCTGTTCCTGCAACAAACATGTAACTTCATTTATATCTGGGAAACGATACAACTCCATCAACAAACCTTCATAAAATGGAATCATTTATACCACATGCCGTGCCACTTTTTGCTTGAAACACATGACTCGCCAACAAGAGATGCGTACAACAATGGAGACCAAATCATGACTGCACATGACAAATCTATTTAGGTTCATTCCTGAGAAATAGATTAGGTAGCTAGATTAATGGAATACCTCTTATTCTGTGTCCTAACATTAAGTACAACCTTTGATAGGGTACGAATGATTTGTAGCAGAACAGCTGCTAATACGTTCAAAATGGTTCAAATGGCTCTGAGCACTATGCGACTTAACTTCTGAGGTCATCAGTCGCCTAGAACTTAGAACTAATTAAACCTAACCAACCTAAGGACATCACACACATCCATGCCCGAGGCAGGATTCGAACCTGCGACTGTAGCGGTCGTCCGGTTCCAGACTGTAGCGCCTAGAACAGCACGGCCACTCCGGCCGGCGCCTGCTAATACGTAGTTCAAAGTTCATGTTCTATAGGTTTCTGAGCTATTTCGCATGTTAAGATATGCCAAACCAATTTCTTTAGTGGTGTTAGACGAAACGAAATACAGTCATCTGATTGTTGCTGCGCGTATTCTGTGCGTGAGTGGTCTTAAAGAAGGTGCTTGAGGCAGTGTAATGAGAACTGTAGTTTGCTACTACATCTGTACGCAGGTGGAATATCGATTTATTTGAATCAGTATAAATTTTACTAAACTTCTTCGAGTTTACAAAAACTCGCCACATTCCCTGTAAATTATTATAAAAGTCATAATTTGTGTTATCATTTTACACTGTGTAGCTTCACATGGTTCAAAATGGTTCAAATGGCTCTGAGCACTATGGGACTCAACTGCCGTGGTCATAAGTCCCCTAGAACTTAGAACTACTTAAACCTAACTAACCTAAGGACAGCACACAACACCCAGCCATCACGAGGCAGAGAAAATCCCTGACCCCGCCGGGAATCGAACCCGGGAACCCGGGCGTGGGAAGCGAGAACGCTACCGCACGACCACGAGATGCGGGCAGCTTCACATGGAAAATGTACCAATTTTTGATATGGTAATCACGTACACTACATGGTTTCTCACATTCAAAAATACATCTTCGAATTGCAACGCACTTAGACAAAGTTAAAGACAAAGCATAGAACTCTGTTACTAAGGAACGCAGCGTTAAGTTTCATAGTGCTGAAGTATACTCACACAAGTTGTTTATAGTGAGAGATTGTTGAAACAGAGGTATGAAGGAAATCCTTCGACTGCATGCAATCGGCCATGTACGTATGTATGCCAGATGTGTTCCGCGTTTTACACATTGCACGAGAAACGGTTGCGTAAAATGAATAAATTATTAAACTCATTACTTAGGACCAGAAACGTCATAAACGTGCGAATATAGTAAAGGACACCGAATAGTTATAAACTACTAACAGCGTGTATCAAGTTTTGAGTTAAATGTTGTAGTACCAAGCAATTGCACAATTGGCAATATCAGGGAACACATAATTTGAAGATAAAATGAAAAATTCTCACCAATTGCATTTTAGGTTTCTGAGCTGTGTTATATTGTATATAACCGATTTCTAGCCCAGCAGCCCAAAAAGACTGTTCGCTCACGGCTCTGTCGTTGGGCTATGGTAAGGCAATGCAGAAAGATTTAGACAACATTTCCACTAGGTGTAAGGAACGGCAGACCTCTTTAAACGTGAGACAATGCCTATGTCAAAGAGAAAGCAGCCGATACTATCATATTGCAAGATTAGATTATATCATATCATTTTAACATTTACAGATAATAGACGCGATATGAGATTTGTCGAACACGTAGAATCATTGTCAGGGAAGGTGAACAGAAGACTTAGATATGTTGGAAACGTTCTGAGGAAGAGTAGTGCCTTCGTAAAGAATATCACATAGAAGATGCTACTGTGGTAAAATCTAGAGCATTGCTTCAAGGTCTCTAGCTAGTCTCGTCCAGCAAACAGTTTTAATCTGCCAGGAAGCTTCATTCCTCCAGACTTGAGAAAACTATCAAGTAAGTATGAGAGAAGACAATGAACGAATTCAGAGCCGCGCTACTAGGGTCGCAACGAGTCGGTATAGTCCATACTGTAATTGTAACAGAAATGTACAAGTTACTTATATGGGAATCGCTGGAAGAAAACCGATATCGTTCTCGCGAATCCCACCAGGACAAAATTTAGAAAACCGATATTTGAGGAAGACGGTGCGGCAGTTCTGCTGCCAGTATCGTATACCACTCTCAGAGGTTATGATAATAACTCAAGGGATATTGGGTCACGATGAGAGCCGTGTAGACAACAGAAAATCTCTAATATTGTTACCAAGTACCCTCTCCCACGCAGCCTATAGTGGCTTGAGCAGTAGATGTAGGCGTACTCCTTATAAGGCGGACGATCAACACTCAACCATGAGAACCAGGTTTTTACGAGGAACGCTAAGGAAATTCTACAAGTGGCCTGCACGAGATGACGCTTAAGTCAGCAGGCGAGTTGAGATAAGATGAAGGGCTCGTGGTGTAGCCTAAGAGTAATTTATGCCGCGGAAGGTAGGACACGTAAATATGCCGAAAGAGCGCGCCTGCTGCGTTGTCTGCTGATCATCCTGCTCGGGCCTCAGTGAGACGACAGCAGGCCGCGTCCGTGGCACCGATTAGCGCTCCTGGAAGGGAACTGTGCCTGCCTCACACTGGATTGTCTTCAACTCGAACATCAATGGTGTGATGCGCATCACCTTGGGACTGTCTCTCTATGCTGCGAAACTATTCAAATTCTATTCGAGAACTGCTGAGTTGAGTATAAAACAGTTCAAATCCAATCTCCAGATCGCTTTCCTTTATTTCCGTATGACCGGTTTCGGGATTGCCCATTTTAAGATCTGTTGCGAAAACCTTTAACTATAATTGGTTTGAACTACAACTGGTTTAGGATGTATGTTTACTAAGGTTCAAAAGTCTTACGAAATTAGTTGCAATAAGAGGAATATGTCTAGTTTTGATAAAGTAGTAATATTGTAGGATCTCGGCACAATCTCAACAGTTGTTTACGTCACCTGTGGAAAGAAGGAGACAGAAGGTTGCCCTCCAGTGCAAACAACTGGGGAAGAGATATGAATCTTACTGGAGTAATGTGGCGGGGGGGGGGGGGGGGGGAGGGGGGGGGGGCGTTTGCAGGTGGTTCTGTTTTCGTTCCGTTGCTTTTCTTGATATTGCTAAACATGATGAATGATTCAAAAAATTCTTCTCTTAGCGGATGACACAAGTGCTGTGAAAGACGTAGAACGTACAATAAATGATGTGGCTATTAGCGTAACATCAACAAGTAGCTTTCAGGTAACGGGTTAGCTTGTAACTGTAACAAAACACAATGCATGCAGTTTCTAACATGGAAGTGTTATAAAAGCTAAATTATATCGTCCCGACGTGGTCGGTTAGTCTGTGAAGTCTACAATTTTAAATGATTAGGATCGACGTTTTCTTGGAAGTATCGCGTTCAAGATCTTGTGCAAAAACTGAATGCCGCTGTCTTCACTGTTGGAATAATCTCCACTGCCTCTGACATTGGAACGGGAAAGCTAATTTACTTTCTCTGTTTCTCTCCTAAGGCATCATGCTTTGGGACAATTGTGTCGACTTCTCAGTATTAGTTTTACCCAGGAAAGAGAAGTCAGGCAGATTTACCTTTTGTCAGTGTAGGTCGTGGTTCAGGTGTGTTGGAATCCCACCGAGCGAGGTGGCGTAATGGTGATCACACTCAACTTGCATTCCGGAGGACGACGGCTCAGACCCGTGTCCGGCCATCCAGAGCCAGATTTAGATCTTCCGTGATTTCCCTAAATTGTTCCAGGCAAATTTCGGGATAGTCCTTCACGAGGGCACGACCGATTTCTTACCCCCAGCCTTAAATCATTCTGAGCTTGTGCTCTGTCTCAAATGCCCGTAATATTCCTTCCTTCCTTTCTTGGAATCCTAACTCCTATCCCTGTTCATGTACTCCACCGGTGGATTTGTTGTTGACAATATTGGCTCCTTCAGAATAAGCAACGACATTCATTCAGTGAACATATGACGGAAAAATAATCGTACTTGGATAACACTTTGCACAGAAATGTGTGCACTGTTCAGCAGGTTTCATATCCAGTAACATTCCGAAATAACTGGAAACATTGAGTTACAAGTCCTAAGTCTTCAAATCCAAGTTGAAAGATTTCCTTATGGCAAACTCTTATTCAGTACAGATGTTGGATGCAGTAGTTCGGACATTTTTCTTTGATGTGTTATTTATTGGCTTGGTTCAAATGGCTCTGAGCACTATGGGACTCAACTGCTGAGGTCATTAGTCCCCTAGAACTTAGAACTAGTTAAACCTAACTAACCTAAGGACATCACAAACATCCATGCCCGAGGCAGGATTCGAACCTGCGACCGTAGCGGTCTTGCGGTTCCAGACTGCAGCGCCTTTAACCGCACGGCCACTTCGGCCGGCTGTTATTTATTCATATATTCTCTCTCAACTTCTTGGGTTTCATTAATTCTTTAGTTTATTTTGTTTATAAATTTGTAATAGACATTTCGTGCACTGCCCACTGACTCGTTCCTTGGACAACTGACTTCCGCATGTATGGTCCTTCGGAACGTGTAAAAAAACCACCACTTTCATGTTTATACTCTTACAATATTTAAGTTGAATATCCATGCCTTGAGGTGGTATTGAGAACTTTAAGCAAGCGCGAGGAAAAGCGAAGCACTGCTGATGTATCGGACAACATTGAATGCGCATGACCAGGACAGCATCCAGAAAGATACACTTGGTTGTTGGACTCAGGTGGAGGAGGTAACGAGCATCCTGGTGCTCTTGCAACTAGGAAGTGTTTGCTGACGATGTTAACTTCGAGTCGTTCGTTGAATAGACAGTTTATACTGAGAATAATTACTTTCCAATGGAGTTAGTGATAATTTAAGGGAGAGTAAGCTAACGCGCTGCAAGTTAAATAACTTCAATTAGCAACAGTTAAACTGCTAACCTGACATAGATGATAGCGAAATTTCCTGAAAAGTCAAATTACATTTAGAGCAATTATTAAATTTCATCCCTCTATTGCTAAAATTCTACGTGTGATAGTTTATTTTCTCGCAGTGTCCTTACGTACGCGAAATTAAACAATGATTCACCGTTACGTGTAATTGATTTAGTAGAGGGATTATTGGCTTTGTGTGTGGTAAAGAAATAAAAAAAACCCTAATATTTAAGCCGCGCGGGATTAGCCGAAGGATCTAGGGCGCTGCAGTCATGGACTGTGTGACTGGTCCCGGCGGAGGTTCGAGTCCACCCTCGGGCATGGGTGTGTGTGTTTGTCCTTAGGATAATTTAGGTTGAGTAATGTGTAAGCTTAGGGACTGATGACCTTAGCATTTAAGTCCCATAAGATTTCACACACATTTGAACCTAATATTTAAAACAATTTCCTTATCGAATTTATTTCACTAGCTTAGTGTTGATAGCTGTATTGAAGCTAAGTAACAATATGGGTGTGAGCATTAACGTCAAGACACTTGGTATTAGTTAGTCAAAATATAGCCTGATGTGCCTTAAGCAGAAAGGCGCTTCGTAACTTACATAAACCAAACATAATAACTGTCCTTAAATGCAGTACGTAGGTTACAAATGTTTGTATGGTGCAAAAATTGGCAATTGACCCTACATAAGGAAAAGTGTGAGGCCATCCACATGACTGCTAAAAAGAAATCAGTTAAACCTCGGTTACACCATAAATCAGTCAAATATAAAGGCCGTAAATTCAACTAAATACCTAGGAGTTACAACTACGAACAACTTAAATTGGAACATATAGAAAATGTTCTGGGGAAGGTTTACCAAATACTGCGTTAATTTGGCAGGATACTTAGAACATGCAACAGATCTGCTAAAGAGACTGCCTACACTACGCTTGTCGTCCGTCCTCTTTTAGAATACCGCTGCGCGGTGTGGGATCCTTACTAGATAGGATTACATCGAAAAAGTTCAAAAAAGAGCAGCACCTTTTGTATTATCGCAAAATAGGGGAGAGGGTGTCACTGAAATGATACAGGATTTGGGGTGGACATAATTAAAACAAAGGCATTTTTCGTTACGGAGGATTCTTTACACGAAATTTCAGTCACCAAATTTTTCCTCCGAATGCGAAAATAATTTGTTGACGCGGACCTACATAAGGAAAAACGATCATAATAATAAAATAAGGGAAATCAGAGTTCATTCGGAAAGATACAGGTGTTCGTTTTGTCGCGCGCTGTACGAGATTGGAATAATAGAGAACTATTGTGAAGGTGGTTCGATGAATCCACTGCCAGGCACTTAAATGTGATTTGCAGAGTATCGATGTAGATGTAGATGTATGTGTTATAAGTTTGCTTTGAACCAGTCTGTTTCACACGGAAGAACGTAGCTAATGAGGGCGAATCTGCGTCACACCATAACCCTCGCCTCGCTATACCTTTCCTTTTTCTTTCCTCTTTTATTTATATAGTTATCTGGAAAACATCCCGAAGGATGAACGGAGGATTATGAAGAAAATGCTTAGCCTTAGATCAATTGAGATGGACCAAACTGAAATCCTGTAAAACAACAGACAAGTTGTCTAACCTAACCGAAGATACTATAAAATGCAGATCGGAATTTCTATGAATCGTTCAAAGACTACTAACGACGAAATGTACACACAACATCTAGAGAAGACCCACGCAAAATAAGTAGAAGTAATAAACAGGAACTTTTTCAGTCAGTAGGTAGACTGTTTGTTAGTACAGTCGGAGAATTAAGTTTCAAAGAGACAGGAACGAATAGAGCGAATAAAGAGAAATAGCCAGTGCAGGGAAAATGTGTCATGTTTCATGTGGAAGATCCGACAGACGACTCATAAAATTAGTGTGTGATACAATAGGAGCAAATGGCAACTACCAATGACGACAACAACAATATATACAATGAACACAGTCTAACATAAAATTTCGGACACAATGCACATACGTAGAGTTTTACGTTACGACCACACATGAAGGATGTACGATTCCAAATGGACGAAACTTACTTTCAACACATCAGATAGAAACAAGTATACCCTGGTACGTGAATGTCAAAAAAGACGCGAGTAAATGAGTATGCAGGCAATAGACACGAAATCTAAACATGTTTGCGAAAACTGGTACCAAATAGTCAGATGACCGCCGTGCTAAACACAGTGTGTTGATGAACTGCAATGGAAAAAAATATGGCCTACATCTGTTTTGAAGGCAGTACGTACCCTTGATTTGATAAGGTAAACTTTGAGCTTTGGGCGCGACTGCAGACGGCGTCAGCATCGAGCTCGTTTTCATTGGCAGATAAAACGTTGGAGTTTCAAGCTTTCTAGCCTCGTTCACCGTTTAGTGTTTCCATTCTGGCTGCGGAAAGATCAGGTGCGTACAACACATCTTCATCCTTGTAACAGTATGTGAAAGAAGACTCCAGCAGTATATTTTGCACAAAAAATCTTTTATCGAAACGAGTTGCCGATATGGCGTCAAATCGCAAGGCTTACACCGCTGTGTGACCACCACGACATTATTATTATCATCATCATCATCTAAATTTTATCAATTTAATATATTTCCGCTATGTTTTTGTTACCTGAGGCTTGTAAGATGTTGAGGAATAAGAGTACGAAACGGTAGACTTTGTCCACATCACATTTTCCGACTGCATGTAGGGCTATTCAGAATAAAGAAATAACAACGCTGAAAGCTAACAAAACGTTAGGTGTACTAAGATTAACTACTCCAGAGTTTGTACAATAAAGTAAGGAAAAAGAAAATGCAGTAACTGCAGTAAAAAGAAACAAAAGAATATTAAAAAATTGTGTTCTTGCAAGAAGACCGCCCCCTCTTTAATTGATTATTAAAAAGAAAAGACTGTTAACAAATGACATAAAATCATAATCAGAAATGAAAAAGGTTTACAGAAAACAAGTGCCGACAGTGTGTGTGGGAACAGAGCTTGCTAATTACTGAATCGGCATGCCAAATAATTTCTTCGACCTTTTCGAAATGTCACAGCAAATGACTTTCCGACTGACTATAAGGACCCGTTTCCCTTATTTGGTTTCTGAAGTAAACGACAGTGCTGACTGGAAATAGTTGGCTTTAGTTTTGAAGAAGGATCCAAATTTTTGTCAGAACTCATCAGAGCCTTTCAAGAGCTAGGGTCTAAAGGTACATTGAAGAAAACGCAAATTCACTTTCTCAGTCTCAAAAACCGATTTATAAGAAAATAAAGTACAATCAGAACAGACTGTTTACCGATTGTTTTCAACAAAACTATTAGAACAGCTGTGTGTTAATCTTCAAATCCAGTTAACGTTATATAACCTTGATTTTGTAACTTATATGTTTCTCGAACTGGCAACTTCTATAACAGATGGCGCAAATGGGATCAGTTATCTGGAAAATTCCTATCTTCAATTTTTTTAAAGTCGGTTGAATAATTTCACACAGAAAACTGAAGTAGAATAGATATTTTACCAGCCTAAAAAGTAGTTAGGATGTGCGATATTTGGGACACTCACCCGAAGTTTAACGGTGTATAGAAATAGGTTGCAGTGGCATTCATGCAGACTATTGTCGAAATAAATGAAAAGATTGTGACGAATCCAGAATAAAATTCTGAGCCGAAAGCTTCACCGCAGTCAACTTGCGAAGTGTAATATCGGGAATTTTAGGATGTAGCCTGCAACAAAAGGCGCTACAGTTACTGTTCGCGACAAATTATCGTTGCAAAGGGTATGGCGGAAAAAAAAGTGAACGCGTTCCCTCTTCAGGATGAAGTGCGTACATGACCATTTGCTGGGAAGCCTCACCTTCTTGCTCACGTAACAGGCGAGACCTGTGCGTGGACCATTAAACAGTAGCCTGAGAAGTCTCGCGTGGTTCTCTGTACTGACACGGCACACACTCTTTTGATTCTTACACACAACTTTAGTCATCTAAGTGTAGAGACAGGACCGCTCGACATGCTTCCTCATTTCACTATCCAGAAGTACAGACAAACCGATTAGAGATCAACGTTCCACAAGGAGGCGCAGTAAGCTCCTCCCACGATCAGCTTGTTTCTTATCGAACCTAGGTTGCGCAGTGGTCGAGATTCTGGAGTCAAATTCGGAAGGAAAGAGACGCCGATCCAGCCATCCAGATTTAGGTTTTCCCTAAATCGCTTAAGCTGGTGCCAGGATGATTCCTTTGCATAGGGTAAGGCTGATTTCCATCAAATTATTTTCTATTTCGATTTAGTGTTACGTCTGTAATACCCTTATCGCCGATGGGACGCTACACTTGTCTTCCCTCCCTGATTTCTGGACTGTTTTCTTAAAGATAACCTAAAACTGGAGATACCTATAGAAAACAGTCTAGCATACAGAAAAAAAAACTACGGGACAGCCTAAGATTATTGTTGGGATCGCCGATAACCTTGCAAATAAAAATCATCGGTGTAATTAACAGTAAGTTTTTCGTTATACAGGGTGGAGCAAATAAAAGTGCCCCGGACTTCGGCACGTTACATTGCCAACAGTTTGAAACCAATTGTGAAAGCATTAACTGAGGAAGAAAAGACGGACAGTTACTTCCAACAGAATGGAGCAACTGTCCATACAGCCGGCCGAACCGTGGAGCTAATTTGCATAATCTTCACGTTTGACAGAGTTGTTAGCATAGTCACCTGATCTGTCAGTGTGCGATTGCTTTCTGTGGGGAGTATCACAACCACCTTCGTAGTCTTAAATAACTACGGCAGAACGTTTCGAATGAGACTGCAGCAATTCCAGCAGTTCAGCTTCGATCCACCTTCAGCAACTTGCTGACCACGGCCCAAAAGTGCCAAGAGATTAATGGTGGTCGTTTTCAACATCTGGTATAGTCAGGTTAGTACTGTATTTCCTTTCCTCTGCCGTGTTTCCTTGTACCCTGGCACTCTATTCTCCGGGATACTTTTATTTGCCCCACCCGTACTTGCATTAAGAAATAGTATCTAGGAGAAATTCTGAAACTGGTCATGCTATATAACAGCCAACATACAAGAGCCTTCGTAATACGGCGCATAGTTTCAGTTTACAAATATTTTGGAAGAATTCTGGAAGTGTTTTATTTATCATAATTATAATATATTAATTTGTCTTTTTCCTATAGAAACTGTGTCTGCTTTTTTTCGTCAGGGAGACAACTGTAATGTGGAAAAATAAGCAGGTCCGTGGATAAAAACCCATTGGAAGCAACACCACTGAAATTTTATAAGACCATGTTCTTTTCCTACTTTATTGTATGGATGTGAGTTATAGATCACATATAAACAATAAGAGACTAGAACTGAGGCAGCAGAAATGAGGTTCTGTGAACTGTAAAAGTATGTACGAGAGAAGACAGAATTAATAATGATCACATTAGGAATGAATTGAATATGTATAAATTAGGAAATATATTCCGTGAAAACAGAATAAAATGGAATGAACGAGATGAGTAGCCAAAGACCTCATCTCCAAATTATAAAACACAAACCTAAAGGAAGAGGAAATCGAGGAGGACCGGGGGAACGATGGGTACCGCAACAGGCAATCGCCCAATACTTCAAGTGTAGGAAGAGGAGAAGACTGTGATGGC
This sequence comes from Schistocerca cancellata, assembly GCF_023864275.1. NCBI lineage: Eukaryota > Metazoa > Arthropoda > Insecta > Orthoptera > Acrididae > Schistocerca > Schistocerca cancellata. The sequence goes on along the minus strand of NC_064629.1, from coordinate 751,775,216 downwards.
TACATATACTAAAATAATTTCATTTCCTGACAGATTCACATTTATGTTTTTATATTAACAGTTTCATCCGTGTCAAACCGCCATCTTACGATCAGTGTGCATTACTGTAATTTTGTTGACGACTGGCATGCCTTAGTTGAGGACTATGCGTTGTCACAAACTGTACAATGTCTGCTTTCGCACACTGTGAAATAAAAAGAGAATACTGGAACAAATTATACATTTAGCAAAGGAGCCTCGAGCTCTTTCATTTTTCATTGAACTTTGGAACGAGACCTTAAATGGAAAACCGCACTACTATTTGTAAAAATTACATTAAGTGATGATCAAAACTCAATAATATACAGTCCAAATACTATATAGCCATACGAAAAAGAATCATAGAAGTTAGAGAGCTATAAAGCAGTGTATCGTGGCGAGAAGTGAAAACTCTATCCGCTTCACTAACACCATCTAAATTCTGAGGAATATAGTCATAATGGCTTGGAATATGTCCCTGAATATTACCTTGTCAGACAGTTTCTTTCCGAACCGCGAAAAGAAGTCTTGAACACTGCTCGCATGTGGGCAAGTAGTTCCTTGTAGAAACAGATCCTCAGAAATATACAGAATGGGGGAACATTTCTGGAGTGAACACATGTGCTAATGTAGTGATCGCTTTAAAAATTCGGCCACGCTGTGCAATGGGCTCCAGGCTGCAAGTTGGGCTCAAATCGGGATGGAATGTGTGTCTGATTCTGGTATACTCGGCTATGCTATAGCTGAAACAAGAATCTGCTGATAACGGTTTTATCGCTTTATACAGTGACGAGCATACTGTATTAGGATACGTCTTGTGTTTTGAGGAACGGGGTCCTACGTAAAATAACTGCCATACACAGTACACTGTGCTAGCTAGTGGTGGAAGCAGACAATGACTGACCTGTCGTAACGCTCCAACACATCATCTACTGTTCCAGTCTGCTGTAAGGGTATAGTGGAAAACATCCTGTTGCCCTCAGCCCATATCACTGTAGTAGCATTACACATCTTTTATGCGGTAATTACAGAAAATTACAAACCACGTTCATGGAGTTCAACCATTCACCTAAGATTTTACTCTGTAACTAAAAGGATTGCTTCTTTTCAGTTTTGAAGCAGCGTAGTAACCTGTCACGCTACGCATACGTCCGTCGGCGGCCATTTCTACATAGTAAGGGGCAGTAATCACCAGATGTCTATACTGTCGTTCTGTAATTTACCTTTATAGCTACTTTCTGTTTCTGTAAGTGCATTTCTTCGTGGTATTCCAATACTTGTGAGGTGATGACTGTATAGTCTAATTAAATGAAAGTCAGATGCTATAAGATCATTGTAGGTGCACATGAATCACTGTGTTCGTCTTGCATGGGAAATTGTGTCATTCAGAGTTTAATTGCCGACTAAAAGAGAAGGCGTTAGAAACTGGAAGTAGCTCCTTTGTTACAGGCGTGGCGGCGCCCTCTGTTCGAATGAACTGGAAGCATGAACCAAGGCGAATTCACCTGCAATTCGTGTCGTTTCCGCAAATGAGAATTTACCTGTTCCTAGTTTTATTTTTTTAATATTTTCGATGGTAGGGGGTGGCACATAATGCTTATTACATCTCTCTTGACGTATTCAGTATAGCCTGTATAGAATGTGTTCTGCCACGATACTGAAACTTCATTGTTACAATTGTCGGTCTTTGGCGTAGATGGCTTAAATAATTTACTGCTATTCTGGTGAATTATATCTTCCAGAGAAGCGGAATATTGTAATGTAGGGAGCCGTAATCAACGGTTGTTGCCAGAAAAGGTTCCAAACTATTATTTACTTTAATTATCTTAGAACGTTTCCTGATGGTATTAGGAAACGTTGTGGTAGCAAACAAACACCGTGTGTAATATCACCTCTTTATCGTTGCGATTTTAAGGACTATATCTACACTGTTTACCACATCATAAGCTGTTTGTACAATTATTTACTAGCAATGGATACAAAAGCAAAGTCGGTATTTTTATCATAGTTGTTATCCTTACATCACGAAATATATGGAATGAAATCCAAAACAGAAGTAAACGACAGAGAGAAAGGAAAAAAAGCAACAAAAGTTGCTATATTTTATGGCAATGCTTCACGTGGTTACTCAGGAATCTTTTCAATCCATAAAGCATACAACTTTGTTAGTACTGATCTGGTTTCATCCTTTTTTTACCTTTTGCTAATAAACACGGCATAAGATCCTTAACCCTTTTCTGGTGGTTATACCTCACTCAGGAATGTTATTCAGGTGCTGTATCTAGATTGTAAGTGGGCGCGCACAGTGGTCTACCGTTGAAAGAACTATTGTCCATTTAAGAAATTATTTTTAAAGATTTCTCATGTTTTACTCAACATATACATAGAAACGCTGAAAATCGAATAACACTATCCTACTTGAGGGATGCACTCCACATGTCTTCGTGAGGGCAGTCTTCGCTCGACGCGACGTGTGCTGCCACCTGGTTAGGCGGCCAGAAGCTCAAGGGGATCGAAGGCGAGGGAGCTGCCGGAAACAGCCGACCAACCCCGACGCGCCATTTTTGACATGAAATAGTCGCCGTACACACGAGCTTCGCAATACTCTTCGTTATAAAGCAGAGTTAAAACCGCTCGTCTTCTTCCGGACACCTCCGGCTTTTCGATGCTTCTTTTTGATGTTCTGCTAGCGTTTGAGTATTTTCGCACTTATCCGACTTTTTTGGTAACTAACTTGCATTATTTTCATCATCTGTAGCGTAATTGGACTGAATTATAAGGTGCACATACTTGGCGATATATTTTTTACGAGGATCGCTGCCAATGGTGTAACTGTTTGGAGAAACGTTGCATTCATAGTCGACGTATGCGCTATCTCGGTTAGACATGTAGTTGCTTGTCTAGCACTGTCTCGGTATTTTCACACTCTGAAATAACGGCTTGATTCCAAAACAAATTGTCAGGGTTTTTAAAAAATTTCGTGTCTTTTGTGAAGTACTGACCTGCTTTCGATAATTTTGAGCTGGTACACCTATATAGCCACATATCGTGAAATTTAGCAGCGATACAAAATTTCTGTATAATCCATACTCTGGCGTATGTATTTCCTATTCGCACAAACTACTGAATGTATTTTAAGTTTTATTCAGTCATCGGAAGATAAATTTATTCATACGCTTCCACAATGGTCATAAACTTCCATGAAAACTGACATTTTTCTCTTACGTGGAATAACTGTACCGTGAATCAACCTATCGTGATGTTTCCTGCAATATTTTACTAGAAAGCGCCCCACTGGGAAATAATTTTACATGTATAAATGATGACTTTTCGTTGTACTGTTTTCAGTTGCAGCAGACATTTCCAGTTTCAACGTCCATCGGAGGTTTCGTGTGTATGCGCAAAACGTAGGAGGTGGACAGTTTTGTATGTCAGTCGTATTTGCCTACCTGCCGGGTGTATAGAGCTCGTTCTATGATGGTCTGTGAATGAATTTTTCAAGTAGTGTAAATTTTTCGTTTGTACATAATTGAGACGACACTCTACAGCATTTTTAGCCCATAGTATTCACATAACGTGAAAAATACAATTTATTTATTGTAGAATACTACCAGAGCAGAGTTTTACAAATTATAGAAGAGACTGTGAGCCTGGAGTTTGCAGCAGTGAACCAGCATTTCCACTATGTGAGAGGGTATTTGTGACAGTGGAGTGCTTGTAAATCCTTCGCGATTACAAAAGTAGAACATTAGAACATCGCTGTAGTTGAATGAAAGTAAATGTGAGCATCGATAATGAAACTCAGGGCCCAGGCTTTTTAGAAGATAAAAGTCCCATGGTATAAAAAGCGCCTCAGCATTCCAGAATTGTCATGGACGCCTTGGTATGTGTAACAAACATAAAATCCACGAGCACGCTGGCGCAATGATTGAGACACTAAACTCATATTCTAGAGGACGGCGGTTCAACTCCCCGTCCGGCTATCCGAATGTAGGGTTTCCCCGATTTCTCTAATTCAGCCGGGATGGTGGCTTTGAACTGCACGCGGTCAGTTAGTTTTACCATTTTTCCCGACCAGAGCTTGTGTTCCGTGTCTAATCCTATGTTGCTTCATAACAATAAACAAATAACATGTTTTCCTGTACAACAGTAAAAAACTACGTAAACTGCGACGTGTTCCCTTCTTAAGCACTGTTATGACATACTGTCGAATAGAGAAACAGTGACAATTGAATTTCTTTCATTACAATGATGTAAGGTCAAAGCACTTTGTATAGGTATGCGGCCATTTTTTGTTCAGCATTTAATAATAAGTAGGAAAGTCTTGTTCCCATCTTTTATTTCAATTTCTTTAACCTCCAACTTCCACGCCATAGTAAAACTAACAACCGTACATCTCACACAGCTGCAACAAATCGCAGATTTTTTATTAGTTTTCTCCCTTATCTTTCCTTAACCTAGAATGTCTTGAAGCGATGCTGAATTCCAAATAAACATAATATATTGCGAGGTAATCACTTAATCGTACTGTTTATTTAAAATAACACGATGGTGCACGAAATCCATTTTCCAGCAATCAAACAAATACCAGCTATTGCAACTACAAAAAGCCGTTCGACGCATGGACAAAGGGTAGACGTCTGGAGATGACAGGCTTTCAGTATAAATGATTTAAACTGGAGGAAAAATTATACGAAAAGAACATGTGAAATTATTTGCAGCATGTCTATGGAGTTAGAAAATCCCCCAATACTTTAGCAATCCTGTACTTATCCTACTTCACAATGAAGGAGACGCGTAAGAGGTAAAAAATGTAGTTCTATTAGCTCCGTCTCTGTAGCGTATAAGATATTTATTAAACTCATCACCAAATGCAAAGAAAGGAAACATCAGACAAGGGAAAAACTTATTTAGAAGTAGATATAGCACTGTGGACCATTTGCTAGTTAAGAACAAAATCATAGATCGGGGCAATAAGTATGAATTACCAACTTGTCCAGTATTCATAGATCTTGAGAAAGATTTTGAATTAATTTCGGTTCAGTCTCTACCAATACCCCTAGCAACACGAAGCACTGATACAAGAATATACTGTAGAATGTATGTGTCAAGGTTATAGCTTCCATTAGACTCTCAGCATGGTAACAAAAATTTGAACTAAAAGATGAGCCATTGAAGAAGATATCGTATTACGAAAGGTGTTCTCAAGAGTTGTAGAGAAAGTTTCAGATCTTTAAACTTGGAATACGAAGGAGAAATACTTGTTAACACATCTCACTGGAACCGCATTCGTTTCACTGATGGCAGTATACTCTACTCCACGTAGCAAGTTTGTAAATGGACTTGGGAAGTAATGGTAATAACACAAAAACGATGTTTATGTTACATATCGAGGACTAAATAGCTGAAATTAACGATGAATTCGTAGAAAAAAACGACTAATTATTCGATTTAGAGTAGTTGATAACTGCAGGATGCAAAACAGGAGTAAAAACATCCTACAGTCCTTTTGATAAGCCGGCCGGTGTGGCCGTGCGGTTCTAGGCGCTTCAGTTTCGAACCGCGTGACCGCTACGGTCGCAGGTTCGAATCCTGCCTCGGGTATGGATGTGTGTGATGTCCTTAGGTTAGTTAGGTTTAAGTAGTTCTAAGTTCTAGGGGACTGATGACCACAGATGTTAAGTCCCATAGTGCTCAGAACCATTTGAACCTTTTGATAAACTAAATAATTTAATTTCGTAACATACAAAACAAACCGTCTTCAGTCACGAATCGTGATATTTATTTCAATAACTATGTATTTAGAGCCCTAGGGCTCATCTTCAAGAGATTGATCAGAATTCATAATTTTTCAAGTTCAGGTTACTATTGATTCTGTTAAGAGTGCGTAGGTGTATTACAAAGCGTCTCATTGTGACTAAAAATTTTACAAAAGTAAAGATTTACTTACTGTTTCCAGTAGTGGTTACAAAGTTTTTAAGTACGTTATGTATTCGGCTCATAGCACATTTGCAAACAAAATTCAAACAACTCAAAGAATATCCGAGTGTAAAGCTGTTACATTTCTGCACAGGTGTTGTCATTTCAAGATGACAGAAAGATGCAACCTTCTTATTTATACATAGATGTCATTTTTGAAACAGTTATTTGTGCAGATATCAGATATGACGTTATGTTATGAAAAGTTGCAACTATCGAATACTTGTTTCTTTAGAAAAAATAAACTTTTGAAATTACTGAAAGATAGGCTGTTAAACATTGTTTATTCATTCAGCATGCTTTCGGACTATATTTCTTTGTGTAAAAGTATTCCTAATCGTTCTACCAGATCAAGTTGTCTTCGATTATATTGTGTGTGGAGCACAGTTACACTATTGTGGATGCCACCATTGGTTTATTTGTAACGCGTATGGGAAGTTTTTCCTGTTTTGTCTACGTAGAACATAGTATAACTTTATATATTCCACTGTGTTCTGTTAATGGGGTGTTTATGTGAAGATGTGTGTTGTCAGTTGTTTTCCATGTAGTACTTCTTTTAAGTGAACTCGTTATTCTTTAAAGCCGGCCGGTGTGGCCGAGCGGTTGTAGGCTCTTCAGTCTGGAACCGCGCGACCGCTACGGTCGCACGTTCGAATCCTGCCTCGGGCATGGATTTGTGTGATGTACTTAGGTTAGTTAGGTTTAAGTAGTTCTAAGTTCTAGGGGACTGATGACCTCAGATGTTAAGTCCCATAGTGCTCAGAGCCATTTGAACAATTTTTATTCTTTAAAAAGTAATAACCATAACTGTTAATACATTTATTCCACTGTGAGACAAGACAGTCAGTGCCTTCATGGAAAAATGTTTGCGGTTTATCTGTGGAACCGTGATTGTCCCAGGCAAGTACCTCTTCGTCCTGGGACCGATGACCATGCAGTTTGGTCCCTTCCCTTTCAACCTTAAACCCCCCACCACCCCTCTTCGTCCAAAGCAAATCGACGACCACGAATGTCTTCGTTCAGGGCTCCAAAAATCTGGAAATCGCATGAGAGAGACCGGGACTGTATGGATGATGTGTAAGTGCTTCCCAGCGAAACTTCTGCAGCGTAGTCGAAACAACGGACACGCCAGCTCCGAGACAGGCATATGACCTGTTGTTTGCCTGAAAGGGCCCACTGCTCACTGAATTTCTGGAAGACGGCACCACAATTAAAGCACAATGGTACGTGGACACTTCGGAGACATTGAAGCATGCGATCAAGTCCAAACGCCCAGAAATGTTGACAGACGGCATAATTCTGTTGCAGGATAATGTCCGCCCACATTTTGCCAACATTGTTTCGACTACGCTGCAGAGCTTTTTCTCGGAACCTCTTACACATCCTTCATACAGTCTCGATCTCTTTCCATTCGATTTCCATATTTTTGGAGCCCTAAAGAATGACACGCCAGATTTGCCACAGATATCCACCCATCCTGCTTTATGCATTAGGCGAGCTTTCGAGTTCCACATTCTGCCATGAGAGGTGGACGTCCAACATCTTGTCGCCTATTCGTGGTTTCCCTTCAGCCAGTTTCCATAGATGCTCACGACATGAGAGCGATTCCTCATTCATCTTCTCTCCACGCATGTAGCGAAACACCAAGTAGTGATCACATTAATGGGACGGAACCGTGTATAGGGGCACACCACCAGTTGGACCGCACCTAATTGAGCACTGTTCTGTTCAAACCAGTCTTAGGGTTGGTAGGCAGCTCTACCTTTGCATTACTTGACGTCTGGGGTTCGAAACTTCTTAAACGTCACGGCTAATGAAATGTGGGTAGAGGACACTGACACATTGAACATTACGTAGTTTAAGATGCTTGATTCACAGACTGAGAAAAAATGTCTGTTTCTGTGTGTTCTAATCTTTCTTCACTTACACTGGACTATGTAGGGTAATGCTGAATACGATTAAAATACTTTTCCACAGTTACTCGTCAACGGTTCCTGCCTTCCTTCACACAGTCCGCACGTAAGGTCTTCAGTCATCTCCGAAACACTCCCGTGCTGACTAATCACGGAGTTTACTTGTCTACCAGCACGCCTCCAAATAACTAAGATCGCCTCTTTGAACCCTACCCGCGAGTGAGCACACGAGCGTTAGTCAAGAACAGACCGCACTCGGAATTTTGTAAGTGATCTCGTTTACAGATAACGATAGTGAAGAAGAGGAGTGGGTTGCTCGGGGGAACGAGTATATGACGGTGCGTGTGTCTGCTGTCGAGTCTGAGGCCCTGCAGACGTCCGACGAGGGGCAGAACTGGACACTTCCGTGAAGCCGGAGTCGACATCTTAGCGATCCGAAAAATAAAAGTCGACTCGCGTGTCTGGAGCCGGCGTCACGCGAGCCCCCGTGTGTATCAACTTGTGCGCAGGCTCCCCTCCCATTGTCTGTGCCATCATTTCCGTAAATGATCAGCTCGTTTTCTTCGCGGAAACCTTTTCGGATCTGCCAGTACTGTCTGAGAGACGGTCAGCTTACATGTTCACCTACTACAGCTACTATGCCTCACGCAGTGCAACTGATCACGCGCAGAAAAAGAAATTGAGCTCGAGTCCTGCTGCCACTAGGAAGTCATCCTAAAATCTTAAGTGGTTTACATAATAAGTCCTGCACTCAGCATCGTTGTGTAAGCTGTTCTTAAACTTCCTGCCAGACTAAAAATGTGTGTCAGATTAGGACTCGAGGCAGCATCTAACCTTTCGGGGGCAATTTCGTATCAGCAAAAATATCTGGGCATCATTCAGGAAATTTGGAAATTTGTGGTAAGGTCTTATGGGACCAAACTGCTGAGTTCATTGGTCCCTAAGCCAATCTAACGTACACTAAGTTACACTATGGACAACACACACACCCATGCCCGAGGGAGGCCTCGAGCCTCCGACGGGGACAGCCACGCGGACTGTGACAAGCGCCCTAGACCGCGCGGCGGCACCATTCAGGGCCTTAATTTCTGCTACCTTCAAAACTTCACAGTTATGTTGTTAAGAAGTATTTTCAACGTGGCATCTGTGTGTATACAACTTTAACGCTGCACATTTTCACGTCTCACAGTTAAAAATGGATTTACTCCGAAACATGTTCAGGTGTTGATAAATGAAGTATTGTGGCAGCTATGTGGTGTTCATGACATTTATGTAATTCGGGAAATTTTTATTAGAAGCTAGACACATTGTTCATAAAACATTAGTTCTTATCATTTCATTGCAAATAACAATTCGTCAGATGGAAATAAGACAGTAATTTCGTCACACAGTTTTTAAAAAGGGCCTTCAGGCCAAAAATAAACAGGCGCTAGACGATCCCAAAGTGAATATTTTGAGATAGAAACTAATGATCGGAAATGAATATTTCAGGCTACAATGTCTCGAATGAATAATTTGTGTGAAGCACGTGCTTGTAAACTGCTGCTTCAAGGATATTACTAGCGCTACCTTAAAAACGGTACTGTGTCGTCTGTGATATTGTCACGGTCGAGTTTACAGCTTGTTTCTTTCTTGTGTATACGGACACACAGTGCGCCACAGAAGTATGTCTTCCAATAATGACAAAAGAATTAAACCATGAAAAGCGTATTTTTCCCCCTTTTGTGATTATAGGATGTATGGCACCCATTATGTTTTTCTGCGAGTCAAAAACCCGAACACGGACAAAGACCATATTATCTCGATAAATAAGTATTCCAACAAAATTTGGAGCTGGAGGTTAGGCAGAGTTTTCATTTTGTTTATTTATTTAAACGTGTTTCATTACATTATTTGTAATACTTGTAACGACACAAGTATACGTCACACAGTGTAGGAATTGTTCCATTTCATTTTGTAGAAGTTATTTCGTTATTCTCTGTCATAACTAAAAAAATACGATCAGTAGCAGGGAAGTTGCAAAAGCCTGTATAAAGCTAGCAGTGCGCTGAGTGCGCATATGCAGTGGGATAAAAAGACAGCTCGCTGCTCTAACGTACTGCCACCAGCCTGCGAAGCACGCAACTAATAATCTGTAACTGTGTTGTAAATGTATAGCTGTCAAGAATGTTTTTTTGTATTAATATCTATATATTATTAAGTAGATCTTAGTTTTAAAAGTATTATGAACCCTTGTATTTAAAGCTGTAACGAGTCATGGCTTTAGGCTGAAGTTAAAATGTAAAGGAAGATCCCCGCGGAAGGGTAAGGCGGGAGAAACATTGCGACAGAAAGTTCCAGAACAGTTCTCTTTGTAAGTCGGAGGGTTGTGAAGAAGTGTGTGGTGCGATGCCCACGTACTGTATTGTGTGGTGGTTAAAATGAGCACAATAATTGTTAAACGGCGTCGGATGGTCGGGAAATTATTGCTACACATAATTTGACAGTATGAAGAAGCTGTTTGTCAACCAAGCAGAAGTGGCAATGTTATTACGAGGACCAATGGGAAGTAGTTTGCTGTGAAGGAGGCATACATTATGTTGCAGCATTACCCACTGCATTGGCCAAATATTACGATGGGAATTACGACTCGGAAGCCGCTGTGTACAAGTTGCTAAACCATACATCGGTAGCAAAATCGCATGAGTGGCTGCAATACGTTGCTCAACACCACAAAATTACTGAAGTGTTTATTTCTATAGTGAAGTTCAGTATATTTTGTTTTTCATAGTGACGGACATATTGTAAACGTCATGATTCGCCGTCCTTGTGCACAAGTTAAGTACTCAAAATTAAGTGTTTAAAAGCAACAAGTTTTATGGCAGTGTTGTTATTTCAGTATATGCTTAGTGTGTCCTTTTCACATACTGTGATATTTAATCAGCAACATTTTCAGGTCATAAGCTGGTTATATTTAGGCCTATATCAAGTGCTTAAAATTATTATTGCCATATTAAGCAAAGCATCAGATTGTGTACGAAGTACTATTTTATTACACTGACAAGCATAATAAAATCAGTTGCAGAAAAAGACAACAAAAGGTGTTGTGCACATTTTCATTACTACAAAAAAGATTATTACTATGGTGTTCAGAACATACGATTTAATTCATTGCACCTGACGAACTAAATTTTTGTTTCAAAAAAAGTGCAGGGAAGTGTTATTGTCACATTTAATTGAAGTACTATCAGTGCAAAAATTCTTCACGTTGAAAATTATCAGGAAACATCAGTGTAAAAACTCATTTTCAGTCAGTGGTCAATTCTGTGTAAAGATAAGGTTAGAGAAAGATGTTTATTATTATAAAAATTACAAATAACACAACCACGGTAGCAACGCAACTTCAATGTTTAGCAGGATATTTCACTCAACATTTCAGTGTTACTTTACACAAAGGTGTCTCAAGTTTAAAATAGATTTATTCTGTACTGATGAAAGTGTCATTTGCTGCGGTAGCGAAAGTAATACATGTGTAGGATCCATATTGTCCAAATGCAATGTATCTCGCTATTTCAAAGTGGTTATGACTTCTATTATGTGCTCTCCTCCCTCTTGACTGCTCGTCAAGTTACTATGTCGGTTCTTTTTATTCAGAATTAAATATTGTGGGGTAGGAGCTTAGCTTAGCTTAGAGCGATTAGTGAAATCAACACTGACGTCATACTGCACGGAAGCGTCCGCGAATTACAGTTACGAGTCCGGCCGCCAACCACGATCATTTATAGGCGAAAACTGACCCTTATAAAGATAGAACTACTACATACTACATGTGTGTGTGTGTGTGTGTGTGTGTGTGTGTGTGTGTGTGTGTGTGTTTCTGTGTGTAAAAAATGATTGTGCTGGATGATGATGATAACGACGACGATGAGAAGGGAGAGGGTGAAACTTTGTGCCGGCACATAGCCTACTCCTCGCGAATAGCACCAAGGAGGCCGCCAAGCCTAACGTTCCCACCCGACGGAGGAATCACCAACAGTGTCACATGCCCTCACTTCACGAGACATTGCGGAGAGGTTCGGCACTGTGTTTAAACCAGGACATTGGCGTGAAGTCTGGTGATCGGGAACTTTACACCATCTCTCTTGCCGGCCGCGGTGGCCGTGCGGTTCTAGGCGCTGCAGTCCGGAACCGCGGGACTGCTACGGTCGCAGGTTCGAATCGTGCCTCGGGCATGGATGTGTGTGCTGTCCTTAGGTTAGTTAGGTTTAAGTAGTTCTAAGTTCTAGGGGACTGATGACCTAAGATGTTAAGTCCCATAGTGCTCAGAGCCATTTGAACCAACCATCTCTCTTCCCCTTACCGGCTAAATACTGGTAGTGAAAATTTCTTCCACTACCAGGATTCGAACCAGCTTGCCCCCAGGTCGAACGCCACCGGACAAGTGTGCGTTATCGACCTCTACCAAACATTTAATAAACGACTAAAACATCAACACATTTATTTACAGTATGTGCATCACAGTAAAATTTAACATATCTTCATTATCACTGTTTGTCTGTTCTACAGCGTTTCAAAAATAGTTGTGTATCATTGTTGAATGTTAATAACGTCGTCCAAAGTTCGTAGTTGTATTCTCACTGCAAGTATTCCTAGATGGGGGCGGCGCGAGGCGGTCCACATAGACACCATCGATCATACACATTTCTCCTCTAGCCATTTTTTCATACCAATTTTGCGCTTTCTCTCAGTCTCATTTTTTAGATGTCTGTATTCCCTTTCCGCATGCTTCATTTGCTGCATATTTATATTTTGTCGTTACGTCAATTAAATTCAAAATTCCTGTGTTATCCAGGATTTCTACTAGGCCTTACCTTTTTACCTATGCGATCCTCTACTGCCTACTGTTTCAGATCTCAAGGCTATTCATTTGTCTTCTATCGTATTCCTCTCCCTCATTTCAGGTCGACGTTGCTTGACGCACGCTCTCAACACTCTCTAGTTTCTTCACTCTATCCTGGTCCCATCTCTGTAATTTCCAACCTTCTTGCGATTTCTTCAGTTTCAATCTGCAGTTCATAAACCATAAACTATGCTCAGAGTCCACCTCTGCCCCTTGAAATGTTTTACAGTTTAAAATCTGGTTTCGATATCTCTTTCTTACCGTTATATACCAGTCTGAAACCGTGAAGTGTATCGAGGTCTGTTACTCGTAGACAACTTCCTTTCATGTTTCTTAAACGAAGATTTAGCGATGATAAAATTATAGTCTTTCTAAAATTCTACCAGATGGCTTCATCTATCATTCCTTTACCTCAGTCCATGTTCTCCTACAATTTTTATTTGTCTTCCATTTCCTACTACCGAATTCCAGTCACTCATGACAAATTTTCGTCTTCGCCGACTATCTGAATAACTTCTTTTATCTCATTTTACATTCTTTCAATCTTGTCATCATCTATGGAGCTAGCTGGCGTATAAACTTGGACCTCTGTGATGGGTGTTGCCGTCATGTGGCTACCATAAGGCGTTCAGTATATTGTTCATTGTTGCTCACGCGCATTCTTATTTTCATATTCATTAGGAGTAAATGAATAGGAACCTGCAGCAAGAAAGCATCTAATGAAAAATATAAGTCTACGGACACCTATGATCGCTTCTGTAATCTATTGGTAGGCCTAGGTGAAATTGCTTTCTGTTCGTGGAAGGTAAGGTTAGGCGCAATTATCGTTGGGCAGCGCACGTTAGAAGTTTTCCGGGCAGTTCATTTCCTTCTGTTCGACAGTAAACACTGTTGTTCTTACCGTGAGCGCAAGTAAGCACAGAACTCCGGGCAGGTTTTTGACTTGTGAGTATGTGTCAAGACCTGAGCCAGCCGATGTGGCCTAGCGGTTCTAGGCGCTTCAGTCCGGAACCGTGCTGCTGCTATGGTCGCAGGTTCGAATCCTGCCTCGGGTATGGATGTGTGTGATGTCCTTAGGTTGGTTAGGTTTAAATAGTTCTAAGTCTATGGGACTGATGACCTCAGATGTTAAGTCCCATAGTGCTTAGAGCCATTTGAACCACTTTTCTTTTGTCAAGTCCTGAACTTCAGCGACGAGACGGCGATGTGGAATAGTGCTTTACCTCACTGCAGTTCACGCGAATGGATTGAGTGTTTAGAAAACACTTGGACAGGTATGGATGACAAAGAAATGACAAGACATCCAACTACATCCTCCGAAGAAGGAGTTAAATTGGCCGTTGTCATCAACGAACAGTACAGAATAAATAAGTGCTTATATGTCAGCTCTTTCTGGGCTCGGTTCCTGCGAAGGAAGAGTCATTATCGAGAATAACTTGAAGTATCTACGTCTAGCAGCAAATCGGTTTTCTGAAAAATAAAGGCCATAATTGTAACGGTATTCACTTAGGGAGGCGTTTTACAATGGACAGCTTCATGACGCCTGCATGAGGCACGGTAGCTGCTACAGAAAGCGGCTGTCCGCACATCTTGCATATCATGTAGCTATTCAAGTGTAAGATCTGGTGCACTCGCAAAGAAAAATATGAGAAACACCTGTGTGTGCGTGTGCGTATGTAAGCGCGCATGGAATGCTATAATATCACATTGATCATAATAAATATTGCACAGTAGCTATAATGATGTTACAAGTAATGATTTCCGAGTCGGCGAAAGGTTTGGGTGCAGATATCAGAAATAGAATTGTCTCCCTGCTATTCCCTTTTTCCTAGATAATTTTGGAGTTGCTGCTGATCTGAAAGGTAAAGTATCCTTGACCGCTGTAATTATGGACGGAAGTTAAAAAAAAAAACAATAAAAAAACATTTGCGAACGCAAAGGAAGGAAGATAGGGTTTAACGTCCCGAATATGAGACGGAGGACATGCTAGGACTGGGGCAGATTGAAGAAAGCAACTGCCCGTATTTAGTTTTTAATGGAACCATCTCGCCATTCGCCTTAAGCGATTTATGTTAACCACGAGAAACCTAGATATGGATGCCCGAAACGGGAATACGCAAGAAAAGTTCGTCGTTGCTTACTTCAGACTCGCCTTACAGTTCTGTGTGACATATATTAACTAAAGCTTTTACAGTCGGATATATCTGCATAGCTTTGACGGTTCTCTATAGCCAAATATGAGGAACAGAATGCGCATTTTTTGGTAAGCCATTATTTGTTCAATTTAGTTAAGTTTTCGGAAGGAATGTACAAAAAAATAATCCGGGTTCTAAAAACATCGTTGCAGGTTTGTTTCCCATTTGTTATTTTTAGTTTCGATGCCATTGCGACAGAATAATAACTGAACTTACGACGTCAAATAAGCGATAGTCTTAAACCTCTTGTGACCGGTCTTCGGGTAAGACTCAGCTACCTGAGTCATTGAAACTTTGGCCTGTCCTCCGGTACAAATATTTCGTGTATGTCACAATTTCATTATATGTGTACTTTTAGATAACGTGTTATTGACGAAGAATATTTTAAATTGCCAAAGTTTGGACGATTATCCGCTGCAGGGAAGCGAATAGCGGATTATGGAGCCGTGATTGTATCAAAAACTTTTCAGAAAACACGTACAGTTCGATTCACCTTTCTGGATTTAAGCTGTTTTTTTTTCTCGTTAACGGTTAGTGCATTTGGAGGTCTTCGAGAATTACTGAATAAAAAAGGGTCAGCTTCCGGTGAAAAAATCTCACATAATATTCCGTCAATGTTGCACTGTAGGAGAAGTGCTGATAAACTGATGCTGAAAGATCCTTGAGTTCTGTTAGTTAGATAATTTAATTTTATTTGCCAGCTCCCCAGATATAGTTAGTGAAGATGAGACTTTACCTTCCGAAATGTTCGACAATACTGAAAGAAAAAAAGTAAATTTCCCTGTTATCTGCGCTGTTACTGCCACTCTAAATACAGTTTTTATTTTGTGGTATTCATCCCAAATACTGGTTTGACACTAGCCTATCCTGGATACGATCTCGTCGTCTCTGCATATCTGATAACTACTCCAACCTACATCCATTCTAACGTATTTGCTGTAGTCAAGTTACCTCCATTACTACACCTTTCTCACGATTAGCTTGAGCATCTCTTCGTTAGCTATTCGATTTACTAGTCTAATCTTCAGCACTCAGTACCGTTATTCTTACGTTTAATATTATCAACAGCGTTGTTGCTAATATGTTGTTTTTCATGTCTTTGATGACTATTAAAGTACATTTGTTGTTCATCATTTCTTTCAGTATTAAAGAGACGCAATCATTTCGATTTAAATCAAAACCTGATGTTAAATATTGGGCAAAAATTATCCCCACATGGTTACCGTCCCTGTACTGTATTTGTCTACTACCCCGGTGCTATTTTCTACAGGGTGTCCCAAACCTTTAGGATCAAAATTATACAGCCGGTAGAGGGTCCTAAACGAAATACTTTCAGATAACAACCCAATAGTGAGAAATGAATATTTCAGGCAGTTCAACTTCTTGAATAAGCACACCGTGTGTGCAGCATGTTTGTAAGCTTTTATGTTTATGCGTCGATGATGGTGGCTGTACCTTGAAAGTCAATACTCCACGGTGTACGCTTTGTATGATGTTGCATGTCGTGGGCTTATGAACGCTCAGCATATAACGAATAGGAAAGTGTTCGTTGGGTCCCAGCTTTATGCCTTATTGTAAAGAAGATGGCAGGCGTATTTCAGAGAGTGTGCAAAAATATTATGCGTTGTTGTAATGTGTACATTGCGAATGGCGGTAATCGCGGTGAACAGTTGCTTGGATTCTAAATTGTTACTGTACGGTTTATGTTCTTTGTGCTGGTAACAAACAAAATACTATGTTCCTAACATTAGTTCTCGATCTCAAAGTACTCAGTTTAGGGACCTCTACTACGCGTAGAAATTTGAAGCATCCTGTATGTTCTCGCGCCCATCTATCTGTGTTCCTCTCATATGTTCCTACGCTGCATCTTTTTTTTCGGACAGAATGAGTTTTATTTGAGAGTACTGCAAAACGGGGCCTTGTCAACCCACAGTGTGTTCAGTCTTTTTTGGGACTTGAGTGTGTAATGGGTGATTACACCTATCGCATTTTCACAACCAATATTAATATCTCTGTTCTCACTGCTTCAGTCAGTTCTTTAGTAAAATTTTCCACACTGGCTTAATTCATTGTAGTTTCCATAGATGATCACTCAGTCAACCTCGGAAATGATTACACTTAGCAAGAAAGCATTCCCATAGCCTAAAGTATATTTGTGAATCACTGTGTGACCGGTATCAGAGCCTAATGATACATATTCCTCTTTGTTTTATTTCTTGTTTTGTGTTTAACTGTGTCGGAAGAAACTGTCATAGACTGTCCCTCGTTTGTAAAATTTGGAATGATCGCTTATTTGTAATCAGGTACGATAAAAAAATCACGAAAGTCAACGGGCACTGAGAGGATCAAACAGTTTTCCCTTTGCTGTAACGGGTCACGTAATAAACTATATCAACAATTCACTGGCACGGACACCAAGGCAGTAGAGGCGGCGACGGGAGGGATGTTGGTAAAGACATAGAGAGAATCCGAGCACCGCCTAGACGTTCCGGAACATTTTTCCACACAAACGAACATTTTATTTGGCACCCTTTCCGCCTTCGTACATTTGTTGCCGTTCTTTGGGCTCCTGCTAAGGCTTTTAAAAATAAATCTAAAGCAATTCATCCTAGAAATAGGTTATTTCCGTTACTAGTTACGATACTCTGTGTACAAATTTGGCACTTGGGTCGTCTCTGGCACCCCCAGGCGGCTGCTAGTATCACGTTCCACGTGCAACGAACGGGGAAGTCTATCTGCTGTATCTAGCATAATCCATTAGAAATTAATTTTTGTAATCAGGGTAGACTTTGTCCTCGTCTTGCAATGCCACGACTAAGAAACTTTGAAAAAATCATCATTTGAAAAAGATAAGCAAATTTAAAATTTAATCCCAACCAAATTATTGTAACTATAGTGTGGCATTACTGACTGCGATAGTCAATACGATATCAGCTGTCCAAACCGGAAGACGGTATTTTATTCGAACGTACTTGGGATTCCTCCATCCAGGTATGTGAATTTCGTGTGTTAAGAGTAACCGTTTCGTATGGGTAGTTGTGGTAAGTGCATGTTTGTGATATCGTTGTGTTGTTGATAATGATATGAGGTAGATACGTGGAGAGAGAGAGAGAGAGAGAGAGAGAGAGAGAGAGAGAAGGGCGTATGAGAAACAGGGGCCGCCGAACTTGGCATTCATGCAGAAGGGGTATGCCATCAGTGTTGCCGTATGCTCGTATGCCGTGGCCTGAAGTGAAACTAAAAAAAAGAAAGATAATGAGAAATTTAACTGGAAACACATTCTGAAGTGTCATTGCGACCAATTTCTATCTTTACGGGAGTGACGTGCGGCAAAAACAAACAGCATTTTACGCCAAAATTCGCCTCTGTCTGTAAAACATTGGATGTTTACTAAAACAGCAATAATACCGCAACGGAATATGGGGATGATCGGGATACTATACGACATTCTTTGTTGAGACTGACGAAAAATGAAACCAATAGCAAAAGAGCATTTTTTTCGATATGGAAATGTCTTGAAAGCTGAAACTTCGATGGCGAGTAACTCAAATAGTATAATCAACGATACGTTTCAAAGTTTGGACATCGTTATGTCGAAGATTATAAAGAGTGAGTTGCTACTTTCGGAGTTTGGCTAAAAGTTGACTCCTCTTCTGCTGATTGAACAAAAATGTTCGTTGGAAGATATGAAAGATGATGATCTTCGAGTAAAAAAAAAAAATGGCTCTGAGCACTATGGGACTTAACATCTATGGTCATCAGTCCCCTAGAACTTAGAACTACTTAAACCTAACTAACCTAAGGACAGCACACAACACCCAGCCATCACGAGGCAGAGAAAATCCCTGACCCCGCCGGGAATCGAACCCGGGAACCCGGGCGTGGGAAGCGAGAACGCTACCGCACGACCACGAGATGCGGGCGATCTTCGAGTCCAAACGTTAAATGTTGAATAGATGAATTAACTTCAGTAAATGACTTGTGAAACGTGAGAGTAACTGCGCAAAGCCCCAATTAGAGAGAAGGAAAGGCAGGCAGTGGCGAATAAGAGGTAAAGTATAGTTTTACATATTCCGTGGGTCGTAACGGTGAACATAATGTGGAATGTGTGCGGAAAATATTGAATAAACAAATCCCACACGCCTGTTTTGACCCGTGTCTTCATGAAAATGGCGGAAACAAGCAACTCGTGGACTTCGAATATGCGTGAAATGCATGCCATAACAAGAATTTTAATTATTCCCATCGCTTCACGTTGCTGGTATCGTCAACTCAGCCCAGGCTATTGAACTTGTGCTAACATAGATCTGGGCTACGTTAGATATCACTATGTCAACACAATGAAGATTCCGCATTCACATCCGTATGCTTCAGCATCTCACAATCAAACTGTGATCTTACAACCTAACCTATGCTTCAGCTTACACTACTTACACCACAAGCTACATCCCAAAAAGATAACACCGCCGCCGTTCTGGTGACGGATAGCCGATCGGGGCAACCGATCGACGTGTCGTCCAGTAGCCAATGGCGTCATGCAGATGCGATATGGAGGGTACAGAACAATCCAGACCATTGTCGGGTGAGCAGACGACACTGAGTGCACCCTGCTCCAGTCCTCCGAAAACGGAAAATCGATGGGAGTACCGGGAATCGAACTCGGGTCCTTCGCATGTCAGTCAGCCACACTGACCACTCAGCTGAACTCATAAAAAGCAAGTTAAACATTATTAATGTTCTTACCCGTCTCTTTTATCACACGTATCACGCTCCAACACATTACTTTACGGGTCCAAGCTAACGTCCGGTATTGGCAGTTCAACCGACCTGTATCAGTTAATTTACAAATGTAATAACCCTTCAATGAAAAATATAGCAATATGCTGACAATGTACATGATCTTCTTTTACATCAGTCTTAAATTAACGTTAAATCTTTCTAAGTGCTTCTAACGCTCTCTCTCTCTCTCTCTCTCTCTCTCTCTCTCTCTCTCTCTCACACACACACACACACACACACACACACACACACGAATTGTCAAGTAAATAGGTTTCGGTCATTGTTAGAAGTTAATTTCATTACCTATTAGGTTCTTCACACCACCGAGTAACTGTTGACGATACTTACGGCCTAGTGATTCAGATAAGGACTGCGTGATGGAAACAGTAAGCCACTTCTGCTACTAGTATTTTATTTATATCGAAGGAGGAGAAGCTGGCGAGGAAAACTGCAAGACGGAGTGGGACCATCCGATGCTGAGCCCGCAGGATCCCACAAACGGGAGAGCAGGCGGAAAGATCAGGAGAAGGTGCGGATGAGACGCGGCGCGTTTGTTTAGCACCTTTCGCAATTAGCTTTTATCTGCCGGCGGGGTTGTTACGTAAGGTGTGCGGGCATTAATTTTTGCCGCATGTGTGCATGTCATCAGCGCGCGATGCAACACGGAATGGAGACATTAGCGGCCGTAAGAAGGTTCGCGTGTGGCTGGGGCGGCAAAAACGGCTCCGCGGGAGAGCGCAGAGCGCGGCTGGCGCCGGGAACACATCATTAAGCGCCGCCGCAAAAACAAATAAAATATCTCCACAGGAAGGAACAGCTTAGGCCCCACTCCCAGTGAAAGAAGCCAGTTTTCTCATTATTACAGATATTCCGCAGCTGCAATTCTGGTCACTGGCTTCGATAGCGTACGGAAGTGAAGGAGGCGGCGCCTCCTGTCGCGCCGCCGTTTTTGGACGCGCTCCAGCTTTTTGCCAGGCTTTTTTTACCGCTCTTCTTTCGACGCCGATAACTTACTTCTCCTCGTTCGACGTACGTCGATGCCCTGTCCCTTTCTCTGGCAGTGCCGTCGCCCGGCCTTCCCTTCCGAGATAAATGTTTCGTGTTTCCTGTACTGGCCTTATTGAGCTGTTAACAAATCGCGAGGTCATACGTCAACTATTTGACTCTCTACATAATCTGGTCGTACTTTTTGTGATCATCCGAACTGACTCGCAGGTTCATTCCGGTTGAAAAAAAAGGCTTAAGTGGGCCACTCAGAACTCACTGATAGCCATTTCCAACGCTAGATTACCGACCACAATGATAAGTGACGTATTTACGTTACTTAATCAGAATTCTGTGCAAGCCAAATAGACGATTTAGTGAAGTATCACGTAGTTGTTATCTTTCCGTGCATAACGTCTACGTTTATTAAAAACTGACATAAAGTGAGAATAGGAGGGTGATGACTTCGTAGTCCTTAGCCCCAATGAGTAATATTTTAATTTTTGCGACGTATTATGTTACAGAATTTAATTTTTGAATTTAATGTCGATTTTTACTAATGTATGGCGGAAGCATCATAGTGTATCAATGTCCCCCCACCCCTCCACTCCTCCCTAATGTGAAGAAACACTGTCTCCTTTCTGTAGCTCTACCATAGTTGTCATCACGCAAGATTAGTACGTTTCTTGTCTGCTCCGGAACGTGAGTCTCTCCGCGCTGCATAACGTTGAGCTTGTAGCGTCTCCCACAGAATTGTTTTGAACTTACCTGTGACACTCGTACGCTAACTACTAGTAAACAAATCCACGACAATTCGTGCAAATGCTGTTTGAATCTTTCCTATCGTACCAGTTTGGTAATGTCAGCCGTTTTCATCCCCGATCATACAAATTCAGTACGGCTACTTCAGTAATTCACTGCTATATATATGGTTGCCTACAGAACATCAAAACACAATTAGAAGAAGGGCAAGTGAATAACACATCTAGCTGCTAGTGATCGAAGAAAGTGGGCATTAAGGGTGTTCTATGATAATGAAAAACGACCTTGTTCTAAAGAAAATTAATTCTGTTGCAAATCATAAGTACTATTAAAATGAAACTTGAACAGCTTATAATTTTCTCATTATTACATGACCCAACATAAGGCCGTTGAACACCTCATAGTTCAGGGTAAATACACATATGTAAAAGTGCTCTTTGTGTAAGACGATTTTTCCTAAGTGTTTATATTTTGTGACAATGGTCTTTATGGACCAAGTAATGTTACTTTGAAAGATAGAACGAACAAAGCTTTGAGACTGTGGGACAAGGGAAGAAGTTACCTCGTCATCCGTTCTCCTTGAAATTTGCTCTTAACGCTTTTGCTTCGTCGCCATTTTCGGATTGCTTTCAGCTTCTTCCTCCCTCCCGCAGTGGTCGACACGGCAGCACATTGAAGTGAGTATAAAGTGCCTCGGTTCCACTCCTATGCTTGTCTACGCATTACACTAAATTACGTTTCTACTGTTCCATGAAACGGCTCCATTACATGGATACAGAGTATTCAGTTTTACAGAAACTCTCTAAGGAATACTGCCCCAAAGACACTGTTTGCACTTTTATAACAGTGTTCGGGTTTTCCATGCAAACATTGTTCTAAAAATTCAGCCTCCTAAAGATTTTTGAACCCAGCTTGAGTTTTCCTAGTATATAAACGCTCAATACGTCTTCGATTGCAAGAGCCTCCTTTTATCTCACGCGTGTTGTTCTATTTACATGGTCTGTCTGTATCGTTTGGGCAATTGTTATATTCGGAGTTGGTGTCGGTTGAAAAACACCAACACTGACGTTCGACTTTCTACTAAACTTCACGAGTTTAGCATAATGTCAGGATCGTTAGATATTTGCAGCTTTCCTATGGCTTTCTATGATAATCTGTGCGCTCCTGCAATTGGTTTCACATAGCGTAACCGTTTATCTCAATTTAAATTTAAAATGTTTCGATTAAAATCATATTCTCCTTTTGATATAACTAGTTCGGATATATTTTTGTACTGGACCACCATATCGTTTCAATTCCTCAAAACTTTGAGTGGTCGATAACTGTCTAGCGCTTTCCAATGTCATCCGAGACACCTGTTACAACACCGTTCAGAGCTGAATGCCCTGTAATCAATAGTTACATCTCTGATTTCAGATTCTCCATTTTCATCAACAACTTCGTCCATAGAATGTTTCACGTTTTCATAGCGAATACTCTTCAGAACACAGGTTTTTATTGTGGTTCACCTTACATTCAGTGCGCATTGTTTGTGTGAATCTACAGACGTCACTTTGACACATAGTGCCCTTTTACGCGGAAGAATCCCATCTGATTTCCGATGCATTCGAGCTCCACCACCAGAAAATGTGTATCACATGTTGTGATACCATGTTCATATTTATGATTTCATTTACGCTGTTGTCACCACATTTATGTTTGAAAGCTTTATGTTATACTTCATACTATGTACTCGTGAGTTCTTGTTTAGATACGTTCAGTGGCTTGTCAGTAGTATCAAAACTGGACTGAACTTTTTTTTCTGTTCAGCAACAGTCCTGATCGGGTTCAAATTGCTCTGAGCACTATGGGACTTAACATCTGAGGTCATCAGTCCCCTAGAACCTAGAACTACTTAAACCTAGCTAACTTAAGGACATCACACACGTCCATGCCCGAAGCAGGATTCGAACCTGCGACCGTAGCGGTCGCGCGGTTCCAGACTGTGGCGCCTAGAACCGCTCGGCCATCCTGGCCGGCGGTTTAGGCTTTTTCTTGCTGTAAGACATCATCAATGAGATCTATAACGATACAGGTTTGTTATCTTTAGATTATCAAGCAGTTCACGTCGCGATTTTTTATGTAAGTAAGTAATTAGTTACGGTTTGCAGTGATCTGCGTTTCCTCTTATCTGGTCTGGAGGTCGCACTACCACTTTATTTCCGATACACAAGCACAGTTTTGAATTACGAACTTCTTCACCCTGTTCACCACGTTTCTCTTTTTTGTGGTGTACTATTGTTCTTTTTCCACTCCATATACCTATTTCCTCGGACACTATGCTTTTAACAACGTAAATATTGTAGCTTTATTACGTGTTTCGTCCTCTTTGGTTTGTTTACCTACATGTTGCCAACCTAACGAAATATATGTTCAAAATCAACTTTTACTCATGATGTTCATACAGACAATTCTGTACAAAAATACACCCCAAAACTGACAAAAAATAGACATATACCAGAAAGCAAGTATATATCAACTACAGTGTAACACTCGTGAATGTAGATACATAGAACAAACAAGTAGAACATTTGATGTGAGATACAAAGAACTCATGAGTGCCTGGAAATATGGGACAAACCACTCCACATTTGCAGAATACCAAAGAGAACATAGCCACAAACCAACCACTAGAGAAGAAGACATGAAAATAATTAGAAACAACAAGAAAAAAACACCTCCTAACCATGAAATAAAATTACCACATACAGAAACCAAAGCAAAAAGGAAAACCCTGTCGAATTATCAAGTTCACATGCCAAACAATACATTGTTTACACTAATAGATAAAATAATAGAATTACGCTTCCAAAGAGGATTAATATAACAATACCACCCAATATAACAATAATACCACCCAGCATCTTTAGACTCACTGATCCATGAACCCTGAACACTGAAACTTAAAGTCAAATCAACTGTCACCAAAGCTTTCATTACGTTCATATTCAGCACTCTACAACTCAAATCACACCAACTCCAACCCCCCCCCCCCCCCGGCCACACCCATACTCTCTCTCTCTCTCTCTCTCTCTCTCTCTCTCACACACACACACACACACACGCACACACACACACACACACACCAAAGAGGAGGTAACACGTAATGAAGTTACAATATTTACGTTGTTAAAAGCACAGTGTCTGAAGAAATAGCTATATCGAGTGTCAAAAGAATAATAGTACACTACAAAAAAGGAGAAACATGGTGAACAGAATGAAAAAGTTTGGAATACAAAATTTTGCTTATGTGTCGGAAATAAAGTGGCTCAAAATGGTTCAAATGGCTCTGAGCACTATGGGACTTAAAAATAAAGTGGTAGTGTGACCTTTGGTAGTGCGTCATCCAGACCAGATGAGAGGAAACGCAGATCACATAAAACCGTAAGTAATATCTTATTGGCATAAAAAATTGCGATGTGAACTGTTTGATAATCTAAAAATAACAAAACTGTATCGTTATAGATCCCACTTTGATGCCTTAGAGCAAGAAAAAGGTGAAACACCTCTGGAAAAAATAAATTAAGTTGCAGGAAGATAAGGCGGTTTTAGTTACGAAAAAAGTATAAATTTAAACAAATGTCACTATCATTTAGGAAAATTGGAACTAGAAACAAAGAGCTAAATGAATCCAAATTTGGAGAGAAAGTAGAACGGTGTAATGCCGGCAGGTAATAAGACTGCAGATAGAAGATTGGCGTGGATGTCGAGTAGCTTTTAACCTTCTGTAAAGAATGGTTCTATTACGCGCCACAGTCAGTCACTGAAGAGATTTTAAATGAAGCTCAGCAGTGGCAAGTGCTAGAGCAGTGGCCGCGCGGGGTAACCGCGCTATCTAGGGCGTCTTGTCACGGCCCGCGCGGCTGCCCCCTTCGGAGGTTCGAATCCTCCCTCGGGTATGGGTCTGTATGTTGTCCATAGCGTAAGTTAGTTTAAGTTAGAATAAATAGTGTGTAAGCTTAGGGACCGATGACCTAAGCAGTTTGGTCCCATAAGACCTTACCAGAAATTTACAAAAATTTTGCTACAGCAATGTGCAAGTAAAACGACAATGTCATAATGTGTTGACAGCCTGCCACACCACACGCTCCCGTTGTTGTATCCCCTGCTCCCGTGACAACAAATAACGCTGCGGTATTGGGGCTCTATTTCTCATTTTCGTTCCTTTGGAATATATATATATATATATATATATATATATATATATATATATATATATATATATATATATACAGGGTGATTCAAAAAGAATACCACAACTTTAAAAATGTGTATTTAATGAAAGAAACATAATATAACCTTCTGTTATACATCATTACAAAGAGTATTTAAAAAAGTTTTTTTCACTCAAAAACAAGTTCAGAGATGTTCAATATGGCCCCCTCCAGACACTCGAGCAATATCAACCCGATACTCCAACTCGTTCCACACTCTCTGTAGCATATCAGGCGTAACAGTTTGGATAGCTGCTGTTATTTCTCGTTTCAAATCATCATTGGTGGCTGGGAGAGGTGGCCGAAACACCACATCCTTAACATACCTCCATAAGAAAAAATCGCAGGGGGTAAGATCAGGGCTTCTTGGAGGCCAGTGATGAAGTGCTCTGTCACGGGCTGCCTGGCGGCCGATCCATCGCCTCGGGTAGTTGACGTTCAGGTAGTTACGGACAGATAAATGCCAATGTGGTGGCGCTCCATCCTGCTGAAATATGAATTGTTGTGCTTCTTGTTCAGAGGGAACAGCCAATTCTCTAACATCTCCAGATACTGTAGTCCAGTTACAGTAGCACCTTCGAAGAAAAATGGACCAAAAACTTTATTGGCTGAAATGACACAGAAAAAGTTCACCTTAGGCGAGTCACGTTCATACTGAGTTGTTTCCCGCGGATTCTCGTCGATTCACTTCTGCCGTACTCAATAACACAAAAAGCTTTCTGTTGAGCGGTCGCCATCTTAGCACCAACTGACGCTGACGCCTAGTCAACAGCGCCTCAAGCGAACAAATGTACAACTAAATGAAACTTTATAGCTCCCTTAATTCGCCGACAGATAGTGCTTAGCTCTGCCTTTTGTCGTTGCAGAGTTTTAAATTCCTAAAGTTGTGGTATTCTTTTTGAATCACCCTGTATATATATAGACCTGGAAAGTATCGCTGTGGCTTGTGAACGTTACATTTCTTGTAACAGTCATGTGCTTCTTGCAATGAGTACTAGACTGGAGAAACAGATAGATACACTATCACGAAATACCAACGCTAAGTATTCTACGCCCAACTGAATCTGATGCTAATGACGGGAGTAGCCAATGTGAATCACTCCTGCACATCGGTCCCCCGTTCGTCGTCTCATATGAGCATCACCGTAATATGCCTCGTAGCCTTCAAATGGAGCGTGTAACATAGTTTAGTTGGGGTAGAACGGTCGTCTCCGGAAAACGTGTTTGCTACACAAAGCCATTTCAGCTTGTGCAGTGCATGTTGCGAAGAAAGTGGCGCATGCGTAGAACCGGTGGACAAATATCTTGCTAGCAGAGGGGATCCCTGGACATTTAGTGTCTCTATAGCGAGAGATGGCCGCATGGCAACAACAGACCTTACGGATTCGTGTTGAGTGTTGCTCGACGCCGGAGTAATCCAACAGGCTATCTGCGTAGATTGTTGGACGGCGTCGTATGTGGGTTGGAGTTCTGCCACGTGCGCCAGTGCATCGGTTTCCATTGCACAGACCGTGTGAGGTGGCGCAGTGGTTAAAACACTGGTATCACATTCGGTAGCAACAGGAATCAAGTCTCCTTACATGCATCGTGAGATGGGTTTTCCATGTTTTCACTTAACCCATTACAGCTTATGGTGTAAAGGACGCGGCTGATTCCCTTTCCTACCCTTCTCCTGTCCGAGCCTGTAATAACTTCGTCATCGATGGGACTTCAAATCTGAATCTTCATTGTACTCCATTCTCTAGAGACCTGAAGTGCGTCAGATTACGTTGGAAGCGTGAATGTCATTTCTGGCGTGCTGAGTGGAAAGGTGTCCTACAACGATGGTTGCATACTTGTTGAATGCTACTACGTTGACAATAATCAGACATCCGGCATTGGTGACCGTCATAGCTGACAAGATACATATGTTACGGTTTGAGACACAACAGGATACAATGTGTGATACTGATTCGGTCGTATTGAGCGAAATCTGAAAAGCAATCGCCATATCGGAGCTGTTTTAAGAGTCCTCCTGTACGGCAGATTACAGTCACACCACAACCTTTTTCTAATAACAATGAGTGCTGCTGCCCTCAGGCCAATATATTCACTTGGTATCTTGTCTGTCGAAAGTGTCTGGGATGCTTCTAGTCCGTGACATGTCTGCCATGGTTTTCCAAGAACAATTGGTAAAGCAATGCGGAACAGCGCAATGAAGCTTCCCCAGAAAAGCAAATACTTCCTCTTTGATTCAACGCCACGATCGTTACAGGCTCCGTTTGGAGGACTTGTCATCTGAACTGTGGAAGCTGGAGGTCGATCGTATAATCCAAATCATCCTGTAGGATATCTGCCCAGGTTTGCGCCTGGCCACAAAATCCGCGCAGGCAGGACACAGGGATTTATCCTGGATAGAGAGTAGCTTTCAGGCACTGAAGTAATATGTGGTGCATCCCAAGGGAGTTCCGGCTCGTGTTATACATTAATGACTCTGCGGATGATAATAGCTACAATCTCAAGATTTTCTCAGTTGATGCAGCTGTCAACGAGAATATTCTATCCCGTAAAAATTGTACTAATATCCAGCTATACCTCGACAAAATATCATCCTAATCCAAATAATGAAAATTAAATATATCTTGATGTAGAAAACTGTAATATTTGCACTTCATTAAACGTAAAAATCGTGGAGAATTTTGACAATAGGATTACAGAGTCACAAATAGTCAGTGATATCGCATAGATATTAGGAAATGAAATTATGTAGTGATATACAGTGGACGACCATATGGGCTCAGTTGTAGGTAAGCAAATGACAGGTTACGCTGCGATTTCGCGGTATGACTGTGGGCAACTGCAGCTTTCCTTCAAAAGCAATTGCATACTTGAATACTGTTCAGGTGTGTGGGACACAGATCAGGTCGGATTTACATGGAACACAGACAAGAGCGGCGGAAACAGCTATAAACCTGCTAAACTAGCGAGAGGACGTAACAGATGTGTACATCTGCCGAGAACTTAATAAATTTGAAGAACGGTCTTTCAGCGCAGGAACTATAAATATTCTTCAGCTCCTATGTATGTTTCTTGCAGAATCGTGCAGATAAAATGAAGCAAACAACAAATCGAGCAGAGGTGGACAAGCACTCATTTTTGCTACACTCCGGAATGAGACGAAATGTGAAGATAGAGTAAAAGAAAAGGAACCTCTGTTACGCACTTTATAGTGAACGGCGCAGTATACACGTAAATGTAAAATTTCTTCTGTGATCGCTTTAAGTACCTTGTCTCTTTGATGGTAACCTGTGCAGTGATTGCGAAGTAAGTATCATTTCTCGTTATTGTAATAAATACTTCGATAGATGAGATCCATAAATCCATCGATATAACCACGCGAATCTGTTCAGGGCGCTGAAGACCTTGCTGTCGTGCGCCCAAAAAAAACCTCTGCTACTACTACTACTACTACTACTAATCTTTTCAGTTCATAAACAGCTTGTAATCTTACTCTAACACCAACAGGTACCCATTTCTTTAACCGTAGACTTTTATATTAAAGAGAAAAGAACGAGGTGGCTTCAATACAATAAAAGTTATTATGCATCTTAACAAGATATTAATAATTGTAGGAAAATTTAATGACCGAAAGTATGTAATTTCAGACTTAGAAGTTAATTAAGAAATAGCTGGTGAATAAACGGTGACAAACCTATCATTTCATATGATGATATGGCAACTATTTCAGAAAGATGTAGATGCAAACGTAAGTACTTACTGATGTTCAGATATCTGTATATGGTGTTTAAAAAAAGAAAGATTAGGCAAATATAAACTTTCTGAAACATTTGAGAAGGGCAGAAAATATATACATAAGTCTGCAGGCTTTAGTGGCCATTGTAACTGACGTAAAAAATTCTGGGTTGTTAGGCCGCGTCATATTCCTTCTAAACGCTCGCCGTTTAGACCCCTCTGCTGGCATCTTCTTCAGGATCTTGTGGTGTTCACTGTTGATTGAACACTGATGTATGTAACGAATGTAACTTTCACAAGATATGTTACTGCCAAGTAACATAGGTCGAAACTTTTACCACGTGCAGGAAACCTATTCGGAAATTAAGTTCGGATAGGTCGAGAGATGGAAGCGTAAGTAAAAATCCTACGAAGATTTGCACCGATATGTTCGGCAGTGTCTCTAGCATCTCCGTCGATCGCGTCACGTTGCTCTTTCCAGTTCTGAGTGCACAGTGAGCACATAAATATGCATAGAACAATAGTTTCTCCCGCCAAGTATGGTTACCGGCCGCGAAGTTTCGCCTGATTTAATGCAGCTCCACATAATATACCAGTCGTGCATTACTTTATTCATGACAATTCTCGACCACACACTGCAGAGGCAATGTGGACGCTGCTGCAGCGTTTTCGATTGGAAGTGTTTGACCACACACCCTACAGTCCGGACTTGGCTCCTTCTGATGTTTGTCTATGCTCACTTGAACCACTATGCTATGCTACGTAGACAACATTTTGGCAAAGACAGCGAACTGCAGACCAGCATAAGGAAGTGGTGGAGAGCACAGACGGCTGCCTTCTATAGTGAGGGTATTGGAAGGTTGGTACAACGCTATGACAAATGTCTACGTCGGAGCGGCGACTATAGAGATAGGTACCAGGAAGAAGTTTTAACTGTTCAAAATAAAACATTTCTGATTTTCACTGTGGTTTCCATTTCGGGATCGATCGGACATTTCTTTCTGAGAAGCCCTCGTACAAAGAACAGCTACAGTATAGTATAGAATGTAGTTGAAAAATACGCAATGAGACGAATAGAAATGACATTTTATTCAAAGACAAGACCCACAAAAGTCACCGCGATTTATGGTCCGCAACACATTACAAATGGTGGAACATTGTTCCTAATAGGACGTGTGATCACCACGGAAGGCATTACATGGTCTGCAACGTGCTCTCATGTCGGCTACAAGGTTAGTACGGAGTCCTTGTAGTAGCGCGTTCCATTCCTCCACCAGCGCGGTTGACAACTGCTGTGTGTTCGCTGGTGCGTGTGGACGTAACGGAATACGTCTCACCAACATATCCCACACCTACTCGATTAGATTAAGTAGCGGGAACGGGTAGGCCAGTCTATTCGCCGAATA
Organism: Schistocerca cancellata; assembly: GCF_023864275.1. Taxonomy (NCBI): domain Eukaryota; kingdom Metazoa; phylum Arthropoda; class Insecta; order Orthoptera; family Acrididae; genus Schistocerca; species Schistocerca cancellata. The sequence continues at coordinate 751,744,316 of NC_064629.1, read as the reverse complement.
ACGTTTCGTTCCACGAGCTCCTCTACCTGCGCTATCCGATGCGATCGCGCATTGTCATCCACAAAAATGGAGTCAGCGCCGAATGGATCCCTGGAAATACACACGTAGGGCAGGAGTACAGTGTCAGATTAGCGTCGACAAGTGAGTGTACCGTGATCAATGATTATGTGGCCAGTACGGACATGTAACGTTATGTCTTCCCACATCATAACTCCTAGACCACCAAAAGGATCATGTTCGACCATGACATTACTTGTTCCCATTTCTCGCCAATGAGAGTTCGTACAGAATCACTACTCAGACTGGATCGGCTTTCATCCGACCCCACTCCTCGTTGGTCCAGTTCCTGTTGTCTTGTCACCATCGCCGATGTGCGGGTGTCAACGGAATACAACGAACTGGTCGTTGGGCAGAGACCACCCCCATGCAGTCGCCGTGTCTCTGTGGAGCATGATATTGTGTGTCTTGCTGTCATGTTAAATGTTGTTGAAATTGCACCTGCTGTTTGACGTGGGTCCCTTTTTGCCCGTTACGGTCATCTGCTGCGATATTTGACCGTGGTCGATCACCTCCTCTGCTTCGGGCAGCAGTACCTTAGATCCAGAACGCTCGTGAAACAATGCTGTGAACAATACCAAACACCTAGACTGCAGTCGTCACATCCGCCTTCTTCCAGTTTCCCGATTATTCTTTCCAGTGCGAAATCATCCAAATGTTGTCGCCGGGCTGTGTTTTAATGAAGAACACCACCTCATTGCACCATAATCGCTCGCTGATTGACACACGCGGTCTTTTCCCGTTTCTTCAGTTGTCTCGCGTTGCGGGGTGTAAAGGGACATCCTCCTCTAGTATTACTTTTCCTCAGCAGTAGTTGTCGATATTTTGTATGTTATAATCGATAATTACTAGTTCTGAATGTACAGTTAAAGTTTTTTTTTAGAAACATTTGAAATTACAAGTTATTTGGCACACTTAAAATTTCTGTTATTAATTACGCAGTCTAGTACTGTTTACTATGTTCACTTCTTGATTCATTTATGAAATAATAATCTAAACTGATAGAAATTAATTTGTCAAGAAAAATTGTAAACCCTTTGGAATATTGTTATTTCCGCTGAGTGAGACAGTAGTAAGCATGCCTCTGATGTGATCAGACGTAGTTTTGTATTTTATGTGAACAATGTAATTTCGGCTTTGTTAATGTGAAGAATCAAAAGACTATGATATGCTAAAATGTGACAAAATATGTTAACGTAACAACAAAAATTCTGCACCAAAAGACTTCAAATTTATTTAGGACCTAAAATGTGTGAATTTCAGCTTCAAGAATCAGACCACTAGACGAGAAGAACTGAAGCCAACTCTACGTGAAAAGATAAGTAAACTAGAAAGTTTATTGTAATCTTCGCTCCTCTCAAATCTTCATAAAAGACTAATGTGGATAGTAGCTGCAAGTGGTAAGGTGGGGACAGATTACGGGGCCAGCCACATTTGGCACTATAGTCACGCTGACCGCACGCCATGTAACCCCTATCTTTCTGTGCACGACTGGAAGACCTCGGGAAAATATTCTGCGCTTTCATTAATTTTCACCGAGTTGTTAACATATTACGTTACTTTATATGCCTGCGCGGCCCATCCCGCCGGAGGTTCGAGTCCTCCCTCGGGCATGGATGTGTGCGTTGTTCTTAGCATAAGTTAGTTTAAGTAGTGTGTAGGTGTAGGGACCGAAGACTTTAGCAGTTTAGTCCATTAGGAATTCACTCACTTTGTATTTCTCGTCCTTAAGTTTTGCCGAGCCGACCACACTGATGAGCCAAAACGCTCTGCCCACTGCCCACCACGAGGTTGAAAACCTCCTGGTGGTGTTGCGGGCACGTGACGCAGTAAGGGAAGAATATAAGCGGAAGAGAGACGAATGGGCAGACATTATAGCGAAGATACGGGCCGCAGATGCGGAAATCGACTGATAGACGCGGTATTGACAAGGGGCACATTATATGTCAATTGAAGGCTGCGGGGTAGAAAGGAAAGGAAAGGGAAGGCGCTACTGATGCTAGCTGCATCGGGACTCTTCGCAGAATCAGCGAAGACGAGTGAAAATTTAATACGGACCTGGATTCGAACCCGGGATCTCTTGCTTACTAGGCAGTTGCGTTAACCACCGTACCACCCGGAGACAGCGTTTATCGTAATTGAGTCCACTATCTCGGTAGGCCTCTCGGCCGACGCACATTCCCACCTAGCGCCACTTCTCTGCAGTCCCTGTCCACGTCCCCCATGCTCGCTGCTTGAGATTCCCGCAGAACGTCAGACGTAATCGTGCATCCCTGCACTGAAGAAGACGGATTCGTTGCCCATCGCGGCGAATCAGTTATATGAATGCGTAGTGTCTGATTTTTCGGAAACGTACGAAAGAACAGACACCACGCATTTCGACAAGGGGAACATTGCTGTGGCTCTGAAACGGCCAAGCTGGTCGGCTGTTTGCGTACTACTATCGTGAACACCTGTGGAACGTGACTGAGGGATGGAGGAATAACACGTAGGCTGTTGGTACTGGACGTATACGTCACAAAACGTAGACGTCGGGGATTCCCCATTGTGTAATCCAGGCTAGGCAGCAATCTGTGGCAGATCGTACGACAGAGAACAATGCTCGTGCAGCAACAAATGATTCAGAGCACACCGTTCAAAGGTCGTTGTTGAACATGGAGCTCCACATCACACGCCCCCCACGTGTTCCAGTGTTGACCCAACAGCATCGTCTGTGATAGCAGAGAGCACAGCATCATTGAGTTTTCACCGTGGATCAATACAATCGCATTTCTTATTACACCAGGCCGGTGGTTGGATCCTTATTCGTCGTCATCCAGGCGAATGGCTGCTTGAAATGTGCACCGCGACACAGATGCAGGCTGGTGAGAGCAGATTCGTGCTATGGGGTGCATTGGGTTGGACTTGTGGAAACTATGGTAGTACTCAAAGAGACCGTGACAGCAGCGAACTAGGTTAACATTATTGCGGACCACTTGCGTCCCTTCGTGGTTGAAGTCTTCTCTGATGGCGATGGCATCTTCCAGCAGAGTACCTCTCTGCGACACGAGGCCAGAGTCGTGCTACAGTGATTCGAGGAGCACGATAGTGAACTCACATTGATGTCTTAGGGAGCAAATGCACCTCATTTGTACCCACTGGAATAGGTATCGAGCACCAGCTGCGTACCCAAAACCTACCGCCCCGTAATTTGCGGGAATTTAGTGACCTGTGAGTGGACATCGGGTGCCAAATAGTTCTGGAAAGCTATGAGCGACTTGCAGAGTCCATGCCAAGCAGCATCGCTGCTGCAGTGTGTTTGAGAAGTGGACCAACACGCTATCAAACAGGTAGCCATAATGTTTTGGCTCGTCGGTGTATATACTGTAAGCAATAACAACCATTAATAATCCACGGTGACAGATCGCAAGAAAATAATTTTATATTCTACAAGTGGGTGAAAAAGATATCATTTGTTGAAAGGATATGTCTGGAAGTCTGGAAATATAAGAAGAAACTTCTAAGGACGCTTACATTTCAACTACCGGCGTATGTGAAATGCGTAGGAGATTTTCTGCTACGTTCTTAACGGGTTTCGCAATTACGAATAGCCAGCGTCAAGTACAAGAATGGTGTCCTAACAACGTACGTAGCGTGGCGTGCAAAGACTTTCTTGGAAGGTGCTCCCTCTTTTCATTTCTCCCGAATCGAGAGTTTTTGTACCCTCGTCTTGGGCTTCTTTCCAGGAAAGCGGGATCTGTTAGGAGAGGCTCCCCGCCAGCTGCTCCGGCACTGCAAATGTCTCTAGCTTTTCACATTAGTATACAGTTAATTTTTATGTAGGGGGAGTATACCCCCAAGAGCCTTGACTCCATACGCGCGGGAAAATAACATTGCACGTTCATTCCATTCAAAATCTCTGAACACCACCAGGACTTTGCATTGTTTTTGACAATTCCTTACATATACTTCCATTAGTTACCTACCACTAATACAGTTTTAGAAACTAACGTTAAATGCTTTGCCATCATTTCCGTTCACAACGAAAACTATAATCGTAAAAATGGTTCAAATGGCACTGAGCACTATGGGACTCAACATCTTAGGTCATAAGTCCCCTAGAACTTAGAACTACTTAAACCTAACTAACCTAAGGACATCACACACACCCATGCCCGAGGCAGGATTCGAACCTGCGACCGTAACATTCGCGCGGTTCCGGACTGCAGCGCCAGAACCGCTAGACCACCGCGACCGGCACAATAATCGTAGCTGAAGTTGCTAGAGTATGCTTGTGTAGTGGTTTTCGAGTCGGAGCTAGCGCTAGATTCTTTGTGGTAAAATAAATGATCACCCTTAGTACTTCGCTGGGAGTGGAAGGTGAGACTGTGGCTTTATGTTTCATACCTCCAGGCTTGGTCCTGGATTATATTTCAAACAGCTCCGCTGTATCTCATGGAATGAAGACATGAGACACTTGTTGGTGGTCCGTCGGTCGGGTTGGGACATTGTGCTCAGTGGCACCACTGGTGCTATTACAGAAGAATAGGCTACGTGACTTCCTACTGTTAACTTCGTAAACAACGCTAAAACTCCAAGGATTCTCATCTCAGTCATCTACATTTAACAGGTACACTTAGGACAAATTGGTACATTTCGCGAAGGAAAAGGGCCAGTTTGTTCGAAGGCAGAAAAGTTTGATATTAGGCCGCCATACGTCTCGTTCTCTTTCAACGGAAACTTTAATCGCTCTGAAGGATCTATAAATTCATCTCTCGTGACTGGGAAACATTCTGTCTTCTGTATCTGATTGAGTTTCCTTTTTCTCTCTACTGCTACAGTCAGCATAAGTGATTTTCATAGCTATATTTACAAAATCTACTCAAACATTCTGTTCAAAAATGGTTCAAATGGCTCTGAGCACTATGGGACTTAACAGCTGAGGTCATCAGTCCCCTAGAACTTAGAACTACTTAAACCTAACTAACCTAAGGACATTACATACATCCATGCCCGAGGCAGGATTCGAACCTGCGACCGTAGCATTCGCGCGGTTCCGGACTGAAGCGCCTAGAACCGCACGGCCACCACGGCCGGCAAACATTCTGTCGTGGATCTGTTGGCATATTGCTAACATGTTTTCTTAGTAACCAAAATATACTCTGATCATAAAAGGTTCTTCATCTAATAGCACCTGCAACGACTTTTGCTCTCAACATCCTCAAAAACATAGAAGCTTGGATTTAATTTCAGATGGATGTCGTACGAAAGCTACTGGCAGTTCCACTGTGTCGAAAGTGAATCTTTTGAAGAAAAGTTCGGTTACGATTTTGTCCAATAAGGAAGCGTAAACAGCCGTCTGAAAATTTTGTTTTGAAAAACTTTGCAGTGCCTAAAGCACAATGTTTTTCTTCTTTTCGTTATTTATCATTACATGTTTCATCGCCTATATGTCACATTCTGTGGATATCTTTTTTATTTATGTGTATTTATATAATACACAAACTTCTGTTGATTTTCTATTTTAGGCCTAAAACTATAACATGTGCATTTATTTTATTGCGACTGCTCACTCGAAGCTGCACCAACTTGAAGTTTTGATTGTAAATGAAGGCATACTTTTATTCTTTTCATGCTTTGACAGGATTTTATCTGCTAGCCGGCCGCGGTGGCCTAGTGGTTCTAGGCGCTTCAGTCCGGAACCGCGCGACTGCTACGGTCGCAGGATCGAATCCTACCTTGGGCATGGATGTGTGTGATGTCCTTAGGTTAGTTAGGTTTAAGTAGTTCTAAGTTCTAGGGGACTGATGACCTCAGATGGTAAGTCCCATAGTGCTCAGAGCCATTTGAACCATTTTTTATCTGCTAAGGAGTCGGAAAAAAGTGTGTTGCCTTACACAGAAAGTAACTGTTTTTGTATACATCTTCCTGTGGTAACAATAGTGGATGTTAGATAGATACGTTTTTTATCATATTGTGCATCTTCGGTGCGTTTTGAAGAGTGTAACTGTAAACGCCGTTTTCCACATTTTTTTCGCTTCATTGCTACCTGGTATCGCGGAGTGTTATTCTCAAAACGAATTTAGAGTAACTTACGTCGCGACATTCATCGAGGAGTTATGTTGCTGCAGTTGGTAGCTTGTTAATGTCGTTGTTTTTGTCCAAAATGGAGAAACATGTATTCCTAAATAATAAGATAAAATAGAAACCCTTCGTTTTGCAAAAGGTGGAGTTTTTAAAACCTAATTTAATATGTAAACACGGAGAATTGGCAAAAGAGCTTTTAACATCAGTAAGCCTTGCTGAAGTGGGCACTTTGCGATAGGCATGACGGACGCCGCAGCATGTTGTACTGGTTTACAGTGTGATTGGCCATAGAGTAAACAAAGAAACCTCGCTAGAACGCCTGAGCCTGCAGCTCCGATTACAGTAAAAGCTAGCGAGATCACATATTACACCCACACACGCTGTAAACGACCCTTGCGATAAAATGCTGGTCTTTCCACTAAATAACTTTCTTCGTTCTACTACTATTGATAAAATATAGCTTTCATTATTGTGTAGCATAAACGTTTCAGACTATCATGAATCATATGCAGATCACCTTTAATAGGTTTTGCCAGTCATCTGTAACAAGAGCTCACTTCACTTATCCCACAGTTTTAAAATGCTCTGCGTGCCCGTCAGTTTGACAAATCACAGTTGCAAAATAGTGACAACAGTTATTTACAGGAGAAAGGGAAAACTAGTAGAAGCCGAGGGAGTTCTGGAAAAGTTTAGAGACACACGAGGCAGTACTAAGCCCATGACTTATCTCTGAAGATAGAATGAAGGAAGGAAAACCCATGCTGCAATACGGACCCCTCGACATATCTTTGGAGGTAGAATGAGGAAAGACAAACCTATGATTATAGCATTTGTAGATCTCGAGGAAGATTTTGAAAATATTGCCTGGAATACGTTATTTGAAATTGTGAAGATACCACAGATGAAATACAGGGAGCGAAAGATTATGAACAACTTTGCCATCGGTCCATATTTCATTCACCACACAAACTTTCGTGTTTTCTGTAATGCAGTGCTTTCCGGATGTGTGTGATTGTATCGCTGATTTAAATTTGGCTTTCACATTTCTTTGTGACAGTGCTGCTTCGTGCTGTGAGATAATTTAAGTGGAAGCTCCACTTACTGTGAGCTGATGTAAATTTGTTTCATTAAATGTAATCTGACATTCCTGTACATCTTAAACGACACCTTCTTTACCTTATGCAATACGGATATAACGCTGAAGGTCTAGAATAACGTCATTGGTTCGTTGCAGTCAGACACATTTTCTTCATAGCCTTGAGATACGTTTCTGACTCCAGTTTTCTAATGATCTTTTCAAGATCTAAATTTTAGTAGATATATTTTCGTATGTGATGACGTCTACTTCACTGGAGCAAATACCTTTATTCCTTAAGAAATGCAGGAACCAAATTAACTCACAACTCGTACACGGAACGAAAATATTTTTACTTGCAAAAAAGAAAATGTTCCTATTTTGTACAAATTAATTAATGTGGATCGGCATTTACCTTGTGCTAAATGTGTGAAACAAACTGAAAATTAGTATCAATATCTGAGAAAAGAAATCTGACAAGTACGAGTAGGAATGGTGCTCCGAGACTCCCGTACAAACTTAATTTTGTACATAGACAGCTCATTTACAGGTTTTGATGTGTGGGTTTGAGAGTATCAAAATATTAGACATAAACGGCCTTAGCTTTTGACTACATTGACTTCCTGTCTTAATTTTTTCACATCGCCAAGTTTATTTGACATAAATTTCAACTTGATACCTCCACCCTCTCCTGAGAAAAAGGAAGACAGACACACGGAGAGACCGACAGACGGACAACAAGTAAATCGCATAAGTCGACCGGCCTAAGGCCTATCACAGCTAAATGACAAAGGCATCGTTTTTACAGCGACAGGAGACTTCACTTCATTGTAGCTTTGCGAATTAGGACGAAATATTTATAAATTGTATACACAACCCCTCCTCGTGAATCGCTCTACATGTTAATGAAAACTAGATCAAAATCTCTATTGTAGTTCCTCAGATTCTTGATGGTTTACAAATGAAATGTAAGTTTGTGATGCCAAAAAAATGTTTTTTATGTGCTATAATTATAAATTAACAATTTTAGGACTTTTTACTTATCGTGTACTGTGAAACCTTCCTTCTAGACAAAGTTCAAGATTTATTTAAACAGAAAGTATCCCACGGGTTTTAATGAATGAGTAAAGCGAAGTGACGCCATAAGGGTCTCTTTTTTACCAATTGAAGTACGGGACCTTAAAAGTGTGGATTCTTTTCACAGAAATGCAGTAATAATGGCAGGCAATTTATCATTGTCATGTGAGGCATCAAATAACTTTAATAAATTGGCTACTGAATGTCTAGATCGAAACACGGGTCACAGATACTGTGCAGCCGGCGTAAGTTTTGCTCAGGGCCGTTACTACCCCTCAGCGGTTTCAGTCCTCAAAACCTAAACAGCAAATAACTTTTCGATATCACGTCAAGTCTGCAAAATCTAGTAGCATGTAAAAAGTTCCAGGGACCTAATGTTTACTATCACCTAATGACTCAATGATTTGTCGGCTTCCTGCACATAGCAGAAAAGGAATAACACTCTGAATGTCAGTTTTCTTAAGTAACTTAAAATTACCCCACGAATAAGACCGTACGGCACAATAACTGTTCTCTACAATTCTTCCAGAACGGAAACTGCATAGCAGCTATTGCTGTTGTTTGTGTTCCCAAGAAACTTTTTCTTGTAAGTGTAAATTTGACACGAGTGAGCCTCGAGCTACACTGCGGTCAAATAATTCCAAATAAATGATTTTTTGGTGGCTATCCTTTGTTCAATAAAATCACTTAACATGTGTTACACGTACTTCTATTATTATTACAGATGACAAAAATTTACGCAGCATCCTTTAATATAATTGACAAGTAAGTGACTACACGCACGTCAGCTCCCAATAAAATGTTTCCTCCGGCAGAATAACTAATTACAACAATAAAACTACGAGTACGGATAATAATTTCTCAGAACGTAATGAAAAACTAAATAATAATAAAAGTGTAGCGTTTACTTTCAGTCCTGTTTTGAGGATCGTTAGAATTTTGATTCAAACATAAACCAAGGGTGGAGTGAATAAATGTGTGCAATTATATTTGCCATTCGACTTTATACTGAATATCTTCCAGGCACAATTGTAGTTATGTTAATTATCCACGAGATGTGTGTTTCTGTTTTTTCAAAAATATTTTTTGCAATATGGAATTGGAAATTTGTGCTAAGGTCGTATGGGACCAAACTGTTGAGGTCATCGGTCCCTAAGCCTACACACTACTTAATTTAACTTAAACTAACTTTCGTTGTGGACAACACACACACCCATATCCGAGGGAGGACTTAAACCTCCGACGGGGGGAGCCACACGGACCGTGACAAGGCGCCTGAGACCGAGTGGAAACCCCGTGCGGCTGCAATATGGGAATGAAGTTCTTCATAGCTGGACAACATTACTGCCACTGCAAAACTCTCAAGCGGGTATATTCTTTCATAGTAATTCGAAATGATCTGACACATACATTTCTGTTAGTCGTTATAAACAAAGATAAATCACACAGTTTTAATACATATTCTACTTTCACAAACTTGCTTTTCCAGTCTTCTGCATTTTTTAATTTTATCTAATTACGTGTGATCAACTCGCTTGGGGTTATGAGAAACCACATAAGACGCAATGATATAAATTGGTGGTTTACTACAGCTGTGGTTTTCAGTTCTTCTACCCTCGCTTCTGAAGAGCCATTTTTGTACTCACATGGCCGCTTCTTCCCAAAATTACTATTATGATGTTTCATTCATCTTTATTCTGGTTGAGATTAGGGGTAACGTATTTATATTATTTTACGAACTATTAAACAATGTGAGCGTTAATTCTAAGTCTGGTTATTCTCATTTGGTGTTGGCTTACGATAATATCTGTATACACTACGTCACCTGCTCTCAGACGAGAAAATATGATAAGTGGTGTTCTGTCCGTACCTGTTCAGTGCAAATTGTCCTATATTACTCGATGCTTTGAGGCACTTTTACACCATCTATGATTTGCTTGAGCCTCGCTAGCGTGCTCTTAATGCCCAGCCCTTGAAAGACACGCTCAGTTGTTGCCTAAATCATGTTTAACGCATGCGCTTTGCACAAATCATGAGGCTTTGACCTCGTACCTCGTAGGAATGCGATCAGACTTTGAACAAAGTGTTTCTGTCGATTTAGCTCTGATGGCTGTCATTTGTGGCTCTTCTGTGCCGGTTAAAAGTATAACAACAAGAGCAAAATAAAAGATACCTTTACTTGTCCTCTATAATTTCAAGCTCCAGTCGTTTTAAGTAGTATAATAACGGGATAGGGATGTTTCAGCATCATTTTTGGATGTACCTCCTACTGCTAAGATGTCTTTATTTTACTGGCACGAATGTTTTGTGCTTATCACATAAGACAATTTGTCAAAGATCGTCAGACCAATTTTGAAGCATGAACAATGTATGCATAACATCGTACTATTTTCTGTTATATGGTATATGAGTCAATATACCTAACAGGCGCACTAAATTGAAGGCCATAACGAAATTGAATCAATCATTTCAGAGTAACAGTTTTTAATTGTGATTTGCGGTCTCCAGGAGTAATTAATCACACTATACTAAAGACGGCTCTTAAGGCTGCTGATTTTATAAGAGGATGACAAAATTTTTTTCATTCATTTTGGAAAGGCCCTATTCCTGTTGATGGAGCAATTTAACAGAGAACCGTCATTGTTAACATACTAAGAATAACAAATGTACGATCCGCATCGTAAATCCTGCGGCAGTTTTAGATTTTAAGGGGTGATGGTCGAACTTCTGCAAGAGAGGAAGACTTTCCATGGAATCTCGAGGAAGGAAAGTGGGACACTCTGTTTCTATTTGTTCAGAGCTGACACAGTCATAACTTTTATATTAATTGGTGGGCTTGTAAAACATACTTTAGTCTCAAGTTTGGCAATAACAAAATGTGTTATTATTCCTGGGCGGTCAATGTACGACAGAAGCGTTCGAATGAAGCGTACGAAAATTCAAGGCATCAGAAGGTTATGAAACAGATACCGTCTAAAAATGTGCCGTATTATGAAGATATATTAAGAGTACTTTTAGAAAAGGTCCAGCGTCATAGACTTATACATTTTTAATTTAATTTTTCACAAACACGAACCAGTAACATAAACAAACCAAAGAAAGAGTCCAACATGGACAAAATTAGTTTATACTTTCTTCCTTCTGAAGGCAATAAAAATGAATTTAGTTGCTTTAGAATAAACTCTTTCATGTTCACTACTGACGTGAAAACTAGTTGCTCTAGGACCAACTGCTTGATTTTAAAACACATGTTTGTGTTTTTCTAGACGCTAGCCTTTGCGGGTGACGGACCTCTTTCGAGGCTGATCCTATGACTTAAAAACTGTACTTAACAACACATATCTAGGGGACACTTTATGGTTTATTCACTCAAATTCAAATTTTCTGCTTATTCCATAGGAAACTAAAAAAAAAGACTCCATAAACGCGCTACTGAATACTGAATAAGAACAACACTTTAGTAATAGCACGTATCAGGGCACATTGTCTGTCACTGAAAATCAACGATAAACGTGCAAATAGTTGTATGGATACATACAGGTGAGTGAGAAGGCCAAACATACGCTTACTGGTGGCAGCGGGCGAAGCGGTGAGGTATGTCGCGCCAGGCGACCGGTCTGGAATTGCGATGGGAATTTCCGAACTAGCTATGTAATGCAGTTGATTGATTTCCACCAGCTTCCTGTGCAACACTTCCCGCTGCGGCCGGTAATCAATTCTGCTCTCTTACGCGTACCGCCTGTAGCTCTGTGTAATGGCTCTTTGATTTATACTCTCTGGGCAGAAAAATCTTTTGTTCTTTCTGCGTCAACCAGTAATAACGGTCTTTTGCGCACCGTGTTTGCAGACTAATGATATAACAGTGCTCCCTGCACTATTCGTCAGCATCACGATGAATATATGCCGAAGGAAACGAAACCTTCCGGCTCTGTCATTGTATCGCGTAGAATAAGCTAAACACTATCAGTTGCCGTTAATGCTGCTACCTAAGATCAGTAATAGAAGAAAATGGGAATGAAACGGTAACTGAAATTCGTATCTACTATACAAGAATACTGTCGTATTTCGTGGAAAATATAAATTTTGTTACACAGCGAGATGGCTGACAAGGAAAGACCTCAGACACGGCCAACCGATTCGGCTCATATTTGGCAGGTCGCTTGTGTAAGACATAAAATGAAAGACTCCAAGATGTTTAGGGTCATCAAACTCTCCTTTTTGAGAAAACTACACGTAAAGTTCATGACGGGCAATCGACTCATAATCGACGGGATCGATAGCTAAGTGAAACCTGAGCATTTTTCGTGACATGTATGGGATCTGCAAACTCATGTTTTCCTAGAAATCGAGGAAAGAAACTTTTTCGACTGCCACTTATGCACCCGTAAGGTACGCGCCGTTTGACGCTGGCGTAGCGACCGAGACATCGGCCTGCGGAGCGATGAACCTGTGTGCGATTCCTAGTTCCATTTTGCATTTTTTTTATTTGTACTTCTTTCCCTTTCGAAACTGGCGGCGTAGGAGTGTTAATAAGTTATGTAAAGCAGTGTGAAATAATATGAAGGTAGGCAAATAAATTTCTCAAAGGACTTGGATTAGTAAGGAATTAAAAATTTAATCGTGGTCGCTTAACAATGAGTTTTTCATTCACTCTGTGATATGGCCTTAGCTTCCTTCGAACAACTAGATGGATATAAGCATTCGAAATAAGTATACTCGCGACATGAAGAACGTCAAACGAATGCACTCTTTGTACAACTACATCGCTTCGTTGGAAGATTCGAAGGAAAACAAACTTAGTTTACTTTTAAAAATATTTCTTTTTCGGGAATTAATTTTGATGCATACTACTTACACGATAACAGTATCTGAAAAATCGGTGTTGAAAGTTGATCCTTTCAATTGTTATTGCATCCTCTAGGTTGTGCTATTCCCTCGTGGTTTCCAGATGCAGACTGTAATTTTGAAGCTTCAAAATAAAGTTTTTCGCTTGGTGGTAAAAATAAGGATCACATGGATAGCACACAGGTGTTCAATTTGGCGGTGTTACTTCTACCGTGCATATCGGTTGACCCTCGTCATTTATGAGCATGCACTCATTCGTGATGGATTAGTTTATGCACTCCAGGAATCCAATATCAGACAAAACGTGTTATCAGCAACGTATGGTTTTAAAATGTTCTAAAGATATATTTTGTGAATTGAATTGAATTGAATTGGAGCAAGTCAAGTAAAAATTTTTAACTAGTCGATTAGACGCTTGACCTCTTACGTATCCCGAGGCCCAAATTCATAATTAGTTTCTTACAACTAGGGATAAACTGTGGGAAACAATTTTCTAGGCTGTATGATGGAATACTGCGCGGTGTACGAATGCGTTATTTTATACGCACTACCAACTACGACGACGGTTAGTTTTCCTACCTTATGCCATAACGTTCGCCGGATGCTTGTCTTCGTAGCAATCTTACTCGCTATTATTTGCATACAACAGGGATTAAAATTTTAATTCATAACTAATCCAAGTCGTTTGAGAAATTGATTTACCTACTTTGTTATTGTTTCATACTGATTCACTTATCTTATTAAAGCCTCATATTCCTACAATTTTCGATGCGGAAAAATGCAAAAGAAAAATAGACTACAGAATGCAACTGGTAATTGGACACAGGTCCTCTCCACAGGTCCAGTTGCCTCGGTCGCTATGCCATCGGCGCTTTCGTTTCACAGCGCCTATCTTTTCGTTACGTAAGTGGCAGTCAAAAAAGTTTCTTTCCTCGATTTGTACGAAAATATGTGGCTGCTGACCCCTCATATTACGTTGAAACAAATAAATTCAGTTTCCAATTATCTGTCGATTCCGTGAATTAAGAGCCGATTGCGCGTCTTGAACTTTAGGGCAATTTTCTAGAAAAAGGGGGGTGGCAGGGTTGTTGGCCAAAATGTCTTAGACTCTATCATTTTAGGCTGTACAAAAGCGACTTTCCAAATACGGGACGAATCGGTTGGCCGTTTCTGAGGACTTCACTTTGTCTGTGGTGAAGACATCGAACTCGGATTCGAGAACAAAGAATTACAAATTTCCGTAAGCCATTCAGTTTCTTCATGATTTCCCTCAATCTATACACGTGAATGACGGGTTGATTTTTTCACTAAGACCACGAACGAATTCGTTCTTCATTCTTGTCGAACTGAGCTTGTGTTCCTTCCCTAATAATATCGATGTCTACGGGACATTAAATTCTAATATTTCTTTTTATATTTATTGGAAAATGGTCTAAAGAAGGAAGAAATATCAAGTTTCCATGTCTTGTCAACTACGAGGTCATCAGAGACGGAGTAAAAGCTCTCCAGTGGAACAGTGGCCTTTAGTGACCTCAGGAAAGCACGCAAAATCTAAACCTAGAATTGGACTAGCGTTCTCCCGAATGATAATCCGGTGTCTTCCACTGCACCACCTCGCCAAGGGAAATGATCTCTTTTTCAGACTGCTAGCCCGTTGACATCCAGCGTTAGAAGATAAGGATGGGCTAGTCAGGACCCAAAACATTTGTAAGACTATTGCTACAGTCGGAAGTCATTGACACACCGGTTAAAATAACTGTTATGCCTAGTATATAACGTCTTAGAGTAATAACAGACGAAAGTTTCCTTCCACTTATGTGCTAGAGAAGCACAGGTGTGCAAAGGGTGGCCCAAGACCAAAAATGTAAATAGCTCTTGCGAAACCAGCTTTCAGTACAAAAGAGGGTATACCGTCAGGTTAGAGATGCAAAGATCACACAGTATCATAAACATAATAGTACAGAGATATATTCATTTATTTAATCATCAGTGGCAATCAAAATTATTACCTATCGAGGTGGCACAGTTGTTAAGGCGCTCAATTCGCAGTGGGAGGCCTGCGGTTCAAATTCCCTTTCCATTATCACAATCTACTTCCCCTAAATCAAGAGTTAGTCCTTCGAAAAGAAGAAGTTATGCTCCTTCTGTAATGGCCTCGCTCTCGACGGGAAGTAAACAGTAATCATCCTGTATTCCTTCATAATTATTGTTACTGGTGTGTTTACCAGAAACAACGAAAAAAAACTTTCTAAAGAATGCAATTCACTACGTGGTGGTAAATGGTAAGAATGGTGGAAACTGTAATTGTCATGCTGCCAGCTGACTTGGGTAACAAATAATGGTTCTTATGGAGAGTGATAAGTAACTTGGGCTACCGTTTCACGTGCCAGATCTTTTTTTCTTTTGGTCACAGTTTGTGTGATACTAGCCGCTCTGCGCTGGATGAAGTTCATCTTCTTCTCTTTCGAAGTCGTGGTTAATTACACGAATAGGGCTGTTAAAATAAGTCTTATCAAAAGAAGATAAAGTTCCTTGAAAGTGAATCTGAGGCCACGAATCGCTATGGCTCTTAGGGGGCAACATGGTGGTCACCTTAGGACTACATAGCGTTGTGAACTGACTGGACCACGGACGGAGAACTAGAACGTGTGTGTCTTCACGATCATCGTCTTTGATACTTATTGTCATTCTTCTTCATATTTAAGTTTCTCACCGTTTCAGCGATTGCTGCTGAGGTTCGTTGTTGTTGGCCTGTTATCTCCATGTCGTCGCGTTAAACATCAAGTCGCCTCCAAGGTGAATCCTGACGTTGAATGTAGCACCGCGGACTGCTTGAAGATTACAAGATGGCGGAAATTCTGGTCTTTCATAGGCAGTGCAGTTTTGAGTAAACATGATGACATTCAACAATGTTGTTAGTTTATTTGCTGCGAGGATTGAAAAAAAAATTGTCTCGCGTAATTAGATGTGGTGTTCAAACCATAATTATTTATTAGTTTGTGAAAGGAAAGAAAGAAGGACATGGCGTTCTGAGTTAGATTTACAAGCAAATTCGTAATAACTGCGAAAGTTCGAAGATATTGTCAAAAGGAAATCATATCAGAAAATCAATCATCAGCTAACACAACAGTGTCAGGTGGCATGCTTGAGCTACTCCGCGATGTCTCTACACACCCAGTAGATACGTTGACTGCGAGATGCGAACTGTTTAACAGATGTCACTGTGTCTCAACGGCGTAGAAAACCCGCTTCTGTATCAGGGCTCACCAACGCACGCTTTTAGGGTGCCTCGAGGTGTAACAGCATGATACACTGTTGATGGTGACCTATCCGTGGGATTGGGATGTTAAGCTCGGCAGCCCCATTCTTGCTATTCGAAAACGTTAGGCTATGCCCCTGCATCAAATTACACCATTTCCTTTCTTTCTCATCGTCATCAGCAACACAAACCTGGTATTAAATTCTATTCGAACAGAAAAAGACATTGGACAGATTCACCTAAGACGTAACACTCACACTTCGGAATGGAGAGATGAAGAATGGAAAACAAGTTGGCGGCTGAGCCTGTCCCTTGGGGTTTCCAATCAACAATGCCATACGAATTTACTTTACTTTATTGGTTTAGTGTGTGCCCGAAGGAAAAACCACGCCGTGATTGCTAGTATAGACCTGTGAGCGTTGCCCAACAGCGGGAGAAGACAGTAAGATATTTCTTCCGCGTTATTGGCTGTTTTAAAGACTGCGTACAAGTGCATCTTTTAATGGGGCCCCTTTGTTTCTCGAGTATCGATATTTCTTATTACAATGAGCACATCATTGTATACAATACATTTAGTTTGAGAACTATTTTTTTCATGTTAGGCTACGTCATTTTTTTATGTTTCTGATGGGTTGGTCAACACTGTTCTTACCATCGACGCTCTCAGACGCTACAAGTAGTTAGTAAACTCGGTCACCAATCTACATCGTTCCCTCAGCTCGTTTCTGGTATTCCACTTGAACAATTGAACGCTCGATCACGTGTTGTCCCCTCTGCAGTCTCAAAGTCTTTGTAGAAGCACGAAAGATACAGCGTCTTGCCTTGCCAGACGTTTTGCTAGACGTGGATCTGAATGAGCACATGCCCTCATTTCGGGAGACACTGCGGAGGTGTTAGGAATTTAATCGAGGTCATTGGCTGAAAGACTGGTGATAGGAACTTGACGCCCCCACATCTCCTCCCCTTTCCAGCCAAATACTGACAGAATTTCAGCCACCATCAGGGTGAGAAACGGCTTACAACCGAGTCGAGCCCCAGTGCACAGGCGCGTGATGCCGACTGAGGCAACTGAACGCAAAGATGCAGTCGTCGACTGTACAAGGATTCGTGCTTATTTGCAGATTACTTTTTGGGAGACTTGTTGGAAAATAATAGCATTCGGTAATGCATAGTGTTCTGTCAATGACAAAGAGCTGTCTTGCTAATTGTTATTGATTTTATACTGTTGCCGAATTGCCCGGAAGGAAAGCATTTATTACGAGTGAAAAATATTTTTGTTTACTTCTTTAGTGCTGTGATTGCCTATCACATATATAGACAAAGCCACAGATATGATTGCAAGTTCACTCATTTTTATACTGTCTGTAAATTGTGTATGACATCCTCAGCTTGAAATACAATAATCTGTACATAATACTAAATTAAAGTCTCCCACCGTATATTCCTGTCTGTATGTCAGGAAGTACTTTAGGGATGTTGATATGGTTTCCACTTTATTCGTGAGGAAGATTTGTGTCTATAGTCTGCTGCCGTTAGGCCAGATAAGTCATCCTGCCGTAGGTACTCGGTGTCAGCCGTGCGAAGGCGAGTCGGGTCGCTAGTACACTCTAAAAACATTAAATATTGGCGCCCTAGAAAGTGTCCGCCTTCCTTCCTCCCACTTTCTTAACGTAAGATTCGTTAAAAATTAAAAACAAAAAGGCTAGATCGTCATAAAGTTTTATTTTCTAACTTGAAAATTTTTATTTGAATAAATATCGTACTGCAGTCTGAGATGAAATGCACAGTTGTTCTTATTCGTTCAATGTGGGGTCATAGAAAACATTCCCTTAGCGTTTTGTACGAATTTCTTGGTTTTGTAAAAAGTTATAGCAAATGGCATTATCAAATGCTGTAGGAAATTATTCAGTTGAGCAGATTGTAAACTTTACTAATGGAACACGTCATCGCATAGGTACGTAAGGCATAGGTGAGTTCCATTTCAACTGAACTAAATGTTTTTATGCACCATGACATAGACTTTCAACAAGTGTAACAGAGACGCCGTCGTCTCCGTTTCATGGTGTAGGCATAAATTCCTGTTCCATCTTTATGTATCTTCCGTATCTTACGATCTTTGTAAATATGATCCATTGCTTCTTCTTTCTGTCGAACCGTATGATTATAAATATTTCGCGTACCTTTGATTATCCATTCGTTGCAGATACGATTTCCATTTCCTACCTTTTTTCCGGAATTTATCATTTATGTTGAAAATATTTTTTTATCTTTCCGTACGGGATTTTTGCGCTTATTTCACACTGCAATTCAGCGGGTTCTACTCAGAAACTTCATCTCTATTTTCTGGCTCATCCTTGTATCTGTTTTGGTAAACACCGAATGTTTCCTGTCGTAAGTAAACATCGTGGAAGGCACGTTAGGTTTAACTTTGAATTTGTTTCTCATGTCACTTCTTTTCAAAATGTTCCTTCTACTGCTCCACTAATGTACTTATATGTGGACAGTTTAGTAACTCTATCTCCGTCCGGGTCAAGTGATTTCACTCCCAGGTACCAAACGTCTTACTCTAGTTCTACCCCTGAATAATCTAAACCGATATTAATCCTAAAAATTTCTGTTCTTCTGAAAGCCTTGGCCTTCATATGTGATTTGTTAAGGCGGAGAACAACGCCGTGCGGTTTTCTTAACAATTAAGTTTATTGCGGGCAAATGCGGCGTAAAATAATGCTGCGGCTACAGAGATTTCGACTTTTTCCTTATTTTGACAGGCCATGGAATGAGTCTCGGCCTAGAGTTCGTCGTAATATATTGAGCGTCACCAGCAAACTCTACAGCATAGATGTAGATGTTTTTACGAAGGCAGGCGTTCCTATAAAAAGGAACTGAGATTAGGCTTAACTTCCTTCCGACGAAGAGGACACAGTGCAGTTTGGGTCTGAGGTCAAACGGGGAAAGAAATCGGCCACTCTTTTTCCAAATAGACCATCCTGGCAGTCATCTTAAGTGATGTAGTGAAACCGTGGAAAACCTATATCTGGATTTTCACGTATAGATGTAAACCCCGTTCCTCGCCAGCAGACTTGACTGGATGAGGAGTTCTGATTGTCTGCACAACTCCGCGGATGGATTGGCACCCTCTAGGCGCTCAGTCTGGAACCGCGCGACTGCTACGGTCGCAGGTTCGAATCCTGCCTCGGGCATGGATGTATGTGATGTCCTTAGGTTAGTTAGGTTTAAGTAGTTCTAAGTTCTAGGGGACTGATGACCACTAATGTTAGGTCCCATAGTGCTCAGAGCCATTTGAGCCATTTTGATTGGCATCCAACGTTGCACCACGTGCAAACTTTGTTTACTGACGCATCTTCTCACTAATTGCACCTCATGAGTAGCTTTTTTCATTACATAAACAGTTGAGGCAACTGTGTGTATTCCAAACCCTTCGAAACGTATTGATATAATGATGGATCCCCTTGATCTAAAATACTCAAAATGGCTCAAATGGCGCTAAGCACTCTGGGACTTAACATCTGAGGTCATCAGTCCCCTAGACTCAGAACTACTTAAACCTAACTAACCTAAGGACATCACACACATCCATGCGCGAGGCAGGATTCGAACCTGCGACCGTAGCAGCCGCGAGGTTCCAGACTGAAGCGCCTAGAGCCGCTCGGCCACACGGGCGGCCTAAAATACTCGAGGCCTTTATCCTGACAATGTATTACACGGTTCTACTTTGGTTAAATTTTATTTTAAATTTTGTTGGAACTACCATATTTGTATAAAAGAAATTTGAAGTTCCATATACAGCCCCATTTTTATAATTTTATATGGGTTGACTCTTACACAGAAAATTACAGCAACCAGCCACTTTTTATAATGCTATTTATTTATTTATTTAAACAGCGTCGTTACCGGTTTCGAACCGCCAGGTTCATCATCAGACGGCTAGTTCACGTTACATTAGATTTCGCCTTTTGTTTCTCCACCTGACGTTCCTTGGGGTGGTGGTGCCGATATAGAATCCGCGCCGTTATGTTCCACTGGAGATTGCTCATCATCATGCAGCGGCGAAAACTACATAATGCACTTTTTGTGCATATGTATGCACATAATGTTGTATACAATGATTCCTCCATGTGACGAAACTTCTTAGTGTGGGAGTGGTGCCTTATATTATGTGCATATATGTACACAAAAAAGTGCATTATACAGCTTTCGCTGCTGCAAGATGATGAGCAACCTGCTGTGGAACATAATGGCGCGGATTCTTCATCGGTACCACCACCCCTAGGAAATTTCGTCACATGGGGAAGCAAAAGACGAAATCTAATGTTTAACGTGAACTAGCCGTCTGAAGATGAACCTGGCGGTTCGAAACCGGTAATGTCGCTGTTTAAATCAATAAATAACACTGTAAAAAGTGGCTGGTTGCTGTAATCTTCTGTGTAAGAGTCAAACCATATTCTATACATAGCCACGGGCGCAAAATTTCAATTTTTGACAAAATAGGGTTTATAATTTTAGTATTACTGTGTTTATGAAAAAGGCAAATCGCGGTCAAGGTGTGCTTTTGTTATTCCTAACATTCCATGTGAAATATCTGAACTCTGAAATTTTGTGATAATCGCACTTTGTTCACTGTAAATAAGAAATGTACCGATAAAACAACATGCTCGTATAAAATAACGGACAGAGCGCTAGTTGGCGAGACGAGGAGGTAGGCCAGGCTCGAATGGAGTCGTGTGCCGACTGGGTCGGTTTTAAGGCAGTTTCATACAGTTATCAGAGCAAAAGATGAACTGTCTCTCGTTCAAACAACATTAAAACATACTGAATAAGATTTTCGTTATTCCCTGACAGGTGGCATTTACGACTTACACTCCCATCTTAAGTTACAGTGAAGTCGTGATGGCATTATTAGGATGCGGTCACAAAAATATCATAATCTAAAATACAGGAGGGATGAAGCTCTACGACGCACGAACCACGAAAATGCGTATCAAAGTGAAGAGAGAGAGAGAGAGAGAGAGAGAGAGAGAGAGAGAGAGAGAGAGAGAGACGGCACGAGTTAGTTTTTTTTAGGAAGAAATCGTTTAGCGGTCATTAAATGAGTAGACACTAAATTGTTTGTCCCTCATAGTATTCGCGTTTTTATCTTTATAATTGGTAAAGTATTTTTCTGTTTGGTGTAGTTCTTCTGTTAGCAAGGGCGTTGGCTGATGAACAGGAATAAAACACCTGCTTCCTAAATTTCTTGCATATGGGCAAATGAGTTTTCTTGATAAGTCATTTCCGGACGAGCAGGATTCATTACGAATATTTCCAAAATGTATCGAACACGCCTTATGAAAGAGACATACGCTTTTAGCCTGTTTTGTATGACATTTTAATCCGTACATGTGTTCAAGTTATTGTTTCTAACACGCGTAACTTCGCATAAACCTCTTTCAAAACGAACAAAACCATAACAGAATACGTAGTCCACGCATTCCTTGGATTTCAAAAGAACATGAGCAATGTTTTGTACGTAATAAACGATCTGTGCATCAACTAAAAGTTACCTGATGTTCGATAAAATCTGGATTATAGCTGCCACACTAATAATAAAATCGGAGACTCCAAAAGAATACAGTAGTCGAAAGGAAGGCTAGTTACATTAAGAAAAGTTACATAATGACTAGTTAAATCAGAGGAAGGGAAATACTTATTTCATGATTATGCAGTATGAACAGCATCAACATCCAGAAAGCAGTTTCATTGTCTCAAACAGCTGACTTTTACTGTAAACTTTTCACTACGATTTATAATAATGTGACGTTTCCTGTTAACATCTATAGTTTAACACGAATACAGCGGACTGTTTGTTTACAATACTCAGGGAAAGCGTTGTACGTGCTCAGTACGATCCAGCACTTCTTTCATCAAACTGCAAAATTCGGTAGAGCGCGCTGTGTGAATAATGTAACGTGCGTCTAGCGCCGAGTCTCACATCCGGCGTCGAAATGTAAATTGGCGCATTTTGCGGACCAGCTGTTATCTGTTTACAAGTGCCTTCATAAACATTCCGAGCAAAATTTCTGATTGAACAACCCTCGACTGAGAAAACTGGAGCTAAAATTTTCAGCCTCGCTGGAACAGTATGCTTTCATGCAGGTGAGTAAAACGAAGGCTGTGGCGTATTCGCGAGGGAGAGACGCATTAATATTCACATTGGCCGCAGCCCTGGGAAAGCCACTTACGATTACGGCGGCGCCTCGGAGCACGCAGAAGAAGTGTATGCAAATAACGATAAGAATAATGTGAATCATCAGATGGTCAGCTGCTGGCCAAAATAACAACGGGGAAATCCGCGGCCGGTGCATCTCGTACCGTCCACGGTGTACTCCTTCTGTTAACCTAGTATTCGCATGCTTAATGTCGGGGTTTCCACTTTTTGTCCCTTCGCTGACGTAATACATAGTGCACGGAGCTGCGTAAGTTAGGAGGAAAAACTACCTGCAAACCCCCAAACACGAATGAAGAAGAAGAAGAAGAAGAAGAAGAAGAACTCGTAAAAATTGATTTGCAGTAACGGTTTCTGCGCGCTTCCTTTTTCTATCCAGTTTCTTTACCACGCAGAGCAATGGAATGCAAATCGCGAAACCTCGGAGCACCTCGACCCTTGTTCGTCTGTAAACTACTGGGAAAGAGGAAGAACTTATGTCGTTGTTGATCAAGCACGAGGCATTAGTCTTAAAAAGCTCGCGCAACAAATTATCATTACAGACGTTCATAGTTGAAGCAGGCTGCAAGGGTTACGACTAATTTCAGACGTTTGCTGACATAATTGATCTTCGTACGTATGGAGGCTTTTGTGGAACTACTCAGACTACATGAACCCTTTCAATAGTCATTTTTAACATTCCGAATCTACGATTATACTTCCCAAACCATCTTACGGTGTGTGACGGAGGGCTTCGTTTGCGTCCAACCATTTCCTCGTTTCCTTTCCATTCGTCAATGACGCAGGGAATAACAGCTGTCGGTATAATTGTCTGATTGAATTTCGCTGATTTTTCCATAAAGATCATTTCGTGAGAAGTACCAACAATGAAGCAATAAGTTACTTAACTCTTTTCGTTCAAAATCTACTGAAAAATCTTGAACATTAGGATAACAGTTCTAGCTGAGGCACCTCTTTAAGATGAAAGTTGATTTAGAAAAGTAACAGTATTGTTGCAATAAAATGACTCCTAGAAAAACAAACAGATTTTAATCTTGAAACCCATATCGCTTCTATAGATTTTGAGAAAGCTTTCGATCGAATCAATAAAAATAAATTCTCACTTTCGGTAGAGATAGAGAAAGTGTAGATGCAGTACATCGCCTTACAGCATAACGTACAGAATAAAGTCTTAAAATTTCAACACATAAGACGAAATCTACGGTAAATACACGATAGAATAGGAGATAGTAACCAACAACGAAAAATTTGAACATTTTAAATATCTCTGATGCAACAGCGATTATGAAAGTGGTAGTGATGTAGTTCAAACCCTGCACACATTTCAAGCAATATATGGAACAACAACAGAAAATTTAAGCATAAAACTCGAGAAGATAGGCAAATCTTATTTCATAGAACTCTGGCGACGCTATTATTGTGTTGTTTATGCAAGAGCTAGATAAATAAAAAAGAAAGATGAATGCAAGCAGCTGAGATGAGATTTTTCAGG
Organism: Schistocerca cancellata; assembly: GCF_023864275.1. NCBI lineage: Eukaryota > Metazoa > Arthropoda > Insecta > Orthoptera > Acrididae > Schistocerca > Schistocerca cancellata. Next base: position 751,720,222 of record NC_064629.1, on the reverse strand, counting down.
AGAGTAAAGGGAAAAGCTGTGCAAAAAGAAATCTAAATATAAACGGTAACGTTTGAAATGAGTTGAATGTACTTGTTCCTGCTGTTGATGAGGAAACCACTGAATATAGAGACAAATGGAAACATTGTGTGAATACAATGAGAGATGAAAGACTAAGCATGAAAATCCCGAAAGGAAGGAGAGGCAAAGGAAAGATGGCCGTTTCCCTGAACGTAGCTCCATGACGACGACGACTTCTCAGTAATGCACAAAGCCTCTTTCGTAGCGTCTCTCTCTGGAGATGGGTGAATATCTCCATGACGCTCTCGTAAAGTAACATGCTGCTCCTCTCCCTCTGTCATTAATGATAGTCCCATACTGACGGTCAGTACTCAAGCACCAGCGTTACGATGTTACATCCTTCGTGGTGGATAGCTTTTCGTTAGAATTCTTCTTACGAATCTCAGCCTGGTATATGCATTTACTACAAGTTTAATGCGCTTGTTCCACTTTGGATCAGTCCTGGCGAGTATGTCTTGATAATGTCGATTGTCTGTCTCTAGTAATTGTTTACCAGTAAGGCAATCCACATTCACATTTAACTTCTTTACATTGAGGATCAGCTTCAAATTCCTGCACTAAGCGTCTATTTTTAGTGTTACTGAATTTCGGTACAAATTTCTGGCGTTACGACTTCCATAAAATCAGCAGAATCTTCCACAAGTGTCCCGGCGGAGGTTCGAGTCCTCCCTCGGGCATGGTGTGTGTGTTTGTCCTTAGGATAATTTAGGTAAGTAGGGTGTACGCTTAGGGACTGATGACATTAGCAGTTAAGTCCCATAAGATTTCACACACATATGAACATTTTTTTTTCTTCCGAAAGTAACATTACAGAGTTTCAGATGTTATGTTTCACACCACTTATACACATCCTGAACAGCGTTGGACCTATGTTACTGTCTTCGGGTACGGCCCAATCCTTTTTCATCTCACGTTATGGGCGAGGAGTGTTCAGTTACATGAGATGCACATTGCTGAAGATTACAGCAACGCTATCGAAATACTGAGTAGAAGTCATCTGAAACATTGCTACCAACTGAGAAGATTGTAGGCTGTATTTGGGAACTTGTTTGATATGGTGGTCATAATCATCAACATAATGTACCGGTTAAAACGCTTCTCTGAGGCACATATACGATCGTTCAGAAAATAATATAATTCACGTTTGTATTCTGTTTATGCCGAAATAGTTACACTGAGAAAATGAATTCACAAAGAGATTTAGGGAAAAGTAGATACCGTAAAAACTTAATTTCGAGCCAATTAATTTGTTTACGTATGTTTTGGTCAGAAGCAATGGTTACTGTCGAGTTGTAAGTTAGATAGTTAGCTGTTCCATGGGCTACCTTGCACGATATAGCGTAATGACGTGCAACGATTCAGCTTTCAGATTATCATTTTAATTGCTATTTAAATATTGTTGCATGCTGACCATTTGCGGATGAGTTCACAAACAGAAAACCCATTTACTTTAATTACAGACATAAGTATGTAACACTTTTGTACTATGTGTGTGTGAGTTCTTAAAGGGACCAAACTGCAGAGGTCATCGGTCCCTAGACTTACACACTACTTAAACTAACTTAAACTAACCTATGCTACGAACAACACGCACACACCCATGCCCGAGGGAGGACTCGAACCTCCGGCGGGAGCGGCCGCCCATTCAGTGACATGGCGCCTCTAACCGCGTGGCCACTCCGCGCGGCACTTTTGTATTAAATAAGCTACAAGTTTCTAAATAAAAATTCTGTCGTCGAGTAGAGGAAGTTGCCCAGAAGGAACTTTTTCAGCAGATGGTAAAGACAACAGTGTATTGTGACCAACGATCGTTGTTTTACGCGTCTGCCCCTCTCTCTCCCTCAATCGCCATGCTAAAAAAAAAAAAAACTTAATTTTTTAAAACTTTTAGGTGTTATTCATTATTGTGAAAAAAATTTGGAATTTATGACGTTTGTTGCACATCCCTTCTATAGAATGCATGATGCAGAACCCTGCGAACGTTTACGGTGGTAGTTACAACGATTTCTCATCCCCAGCGGGTACTGTCCGATCGTATTTCAACATGCAGCTCCATCTATAGCTCTGAAACTGACGGAGAAGAGGTAGAGATTTTCCTTTGAGCCCATAAAGTAAAGAGGCACGTTAATTTGTATCAGACTGTACCGTTCCAATCCAGTGTCAGTTGATGGAAACATTATCTGCCGTTTTTGAAATAGTCCTTTGTCGATTATAACTACAGGAAAAATAACTCGCAGCCAACTTGATTCACTAATTTTCGTTGCACGGAAATATTTGAAACTTTCTTTTGTTCGTAATTTTGAGCAAATGCTCGAGTGGAGCCCTCAGGCTGTTAAGACGTCGGTATTCTTCTTTCACACCTAAATTATAACACTACTTTTAATATTCGCAGGCACCGTGAAATAAATTTCTTGCTTAGAAACCATTGGTGTCTGTTTAGAACTTCCCTCTACGACGGCATTCTGATTTTATTACTCTTCCATACCTCACGCAATAAGAAACCAGGGGAACTCGCAAAAAGTGGAATAAAAGCTTTCAAAAATGTTTTTATCTTTGAAGCACACTTAGTTACTGAAAGAGCCCATTTATACACTGCTACAAACAGTCAATGCCTATATACCATCTGATCATGAATCGCTAGGTGGTTCGAAAATGGAAATGGGATAGTAAAAATTGAAGAGCAAAATAAAAAGCGGCTGGTTGCAGTAATTTCAAGTAACCTTTATTCATCACAGTCGCAGTGATCCTCATTCATACTGGTTAAAATTTTAGATCACAATCCGATTTTCAATTGTATCAGTACGCGTTGCTTCTCTGTTTTTGCTGTGGAATATTGAAACTTATATTTCTTTCTCACGCTAGTTTTTGGACCTCGATATATGTCGTAAAACAATGAAAACTAGTTGCGTGGAATGTATAAATGGAAAGACGATATCACAACTTTGCTATATCATGCCTGTGTGTCATCAGAATATCTAAACACCCTCATTTCCACACGTAATGAGTGATTTTGGCATCTCCTTTTCTTTTTTTAATTTCAGTGCTTTGCGTGATGCAATAAGAGTCAAAATTTTATAGTCTGTAATACAGTGGCCTCGAAAGTTACGTCTTATAGAGGGAAAATATACTCTGAACAGGCATGTTCCAATAGGGGCATGCCCGATAACGTACTGTGATGTTCAAACAAAATACCGCGGTAATGTGCGCTGTACTCTTTACGTCTAGAAAAAGCTGCAACAATCTGGAAAAGCACCTCCTGGTCCTTCAAATAGCTTTCTAAATGGGGCTTGACTCTTGTGGTAAAGCAAGTTAACATAAATGAATCACGTTTACATCCTTAAGCCGCAAATCGAATTTTCTTCGGCGCCGCGTACGTTAATAAAAATGCGGTAAACACAATAAGCTGCTGAGCGACTTTTAACTTGTAATCTAATAATATAATTCCAGTGCGTAAAAATGGAGCAACAAACATTACATTTATCGATGAACGGAAAGCTTTGATAGTGTAGAAAAACTTAACTTCTGCGAAATATGGATTGTAAGGGTAGAGATATCGATCCTAAATTGGAAGGATCGAATCTACCCTTACGCGCCTTTACTACAGGGCAGCGGCATAGCTGGCAGGGATGCCCCAAAGTTTTAGATGGGAGAGATGGCTTCTGGATATCTTTGGCGCGAAGCAGTGAGTCGGTCGTGCAGGAGCATGCTTAACAGGGTATATCTCGAGTCCCTGCGCTTCTCGCTGTCGCGCAGAAAAGTGAAAGACCTTAATGATAGTCGCGCCACGGTTAAAGACGATTAGAACGCGTATGTGTGTGAACAAAGTTAGAATTTTCGAGTTCAGAAGAATATTTTGTGTCCGGGAGAATTGTTACGTAATAAAATAGCTGTCGTACGGTAATGAAGCAGCAATGGTGAACTCATACAAGCGCGTGCTAAGTGAATGACTGCAATTGTAATATGGATGAAATCTGAAACAGTAGAGACGTGTTAGTTGAATATAAAGTAGAATAAAATAACTGTATCGTACAAAAGTGTTCACGTATTAACCAGTTTTCATTATTAATAGAATGTTTTGGAAGGAACACAGTCATAGAACAATGTGGGAACAGAAAGAACATACGTCGTGGGCTAACTGTCACAACTTCAGTTTGCGGCGCAGTATGTTGGGAGGAAGTTTGTGCTCTATAACTGCTACTTATTAATGCCCGATGCCTAATTTTTCTAATCAGCTAGACTATAGCAAGTATTAATTACCTATATTCATAGAGAAAAGAAATAAAATACTAGGACGTGGAGGTGGCTTACAGGATCCAAGAATAAATATTAATATCTCTTCCTATTCTATCGTTTGTCCCATTCTGTAGTGTTCGCTGTTTTCATGATTTGTCAGACCTATAGTAACTTTGCCGCCACAGTCGAAAGCTCATATAAGGAGGCAAATGGTGGGCGCCATCTGTCTGCGAATCGCGGAAACTTTCTTCTGTGTGTGATCGTACTTCGAGTGTTAACGTACCGTGCTTTGTGAGACGGTGGTCGGGAACAGCCCGGTATTTGCAAAACGAGCGTAGAAAATCACGTGAAACCACACTCCGGCTGATCGGTCATTAATGTGCCACATGGACTAGTTACAGGTCTCGCTCACCTCTCTGACACGCAAGCGAGCGAATGCTTCTTAAACTATACAAGAAGCTCCGGCGAATAGATAGTTATCGTAAATACACAAGATTATACAATTACCCGTAGAAACGTTGCTACGTTTGTTTTGCACAGTATTTAAAAGTTTTTGAGTCTCTATTCAATAACAGCCTGGAAAACTAAAGGGGAGAGAGGGAGAGGGAGAGGGAGAGGGAGAGGGAGAGGGAGAGAGAGAGAGAGAGAGAGAGAGAGAGAATGAACCCCAAAAAATAGGCAGATTGGCGTGCCCTTATCACACGAAAAGTACGTTGTACAAAGTTTTATTTTATTTTATTTTTTTAAACTTCGGCTGATGTCACAGTCACTCTGTAATTTTGAAAGGACATTTTCACCTGGAGGCTTTCTGTGGCGTCTACAGTAACATGACAAGGGATTTAAAGATGGAGTATTAGACAGCTTTACACCAGACTAAGCTGAAGTATTTTGTGCAACACGTCCGTGTGGTGAGAAGGTTCTGCTACTATAGTTTTAATATTCTTAAGGTCTGAATCTACAAAACTAGTGATGTACATGTTAATCTTTTAGTAGAAGAATTTAGTATAATTATGCGATTCACAACAGCAGCTCATTCTGGGTAATTGTTCTACTTAAGCAAGGAAGGGAAATAAGGTCTGAGTCATTGTCTATGCGAATTGTATGGGACACCTCGTAACTTTTATAGCCATGAAGTATTCTTTAAACGGATGTACAATTATAAGTGCTACACTGCTACGTGTTACTTATAAAAAATCAATCACTTCTAAAAGAGAAACATCCGTAATAGTTTACGACTATTGTCAGAATGCAGAAATTACCAGATGAGTCTCCCCTTCCACTATCGTATTCGACGTGTTAGGTCATAATTATGCGTTCTCTTTGTTTTTAGCGTAACATAATGGCACACAGAGTGGTTTTAGTCCTACGTTTTCAGCCAGGCAGACCTGAAGAGATAAACCACAATAGGTATTACCTCGTTTTCTTATTTAGGTGCTTCTGATGTGAAACAGTGAATCTGTTTCTTTCGTTGTTATAGTTTTGACATAATTTCGAGTAAGTGTTGCAGTTATCATACAGATAATATAATTAAGTAATAAAAGATATATCTAGTTCCAGAGCGTCCTACAGACTGATTCACTTTAAGACTGTGTGGAGGACATAGTTGGAAACGGAGCCTATAATAACAGGTCACTAAAACTTTGGGACATTTCACTTACTTTTTGTACATTAATAGTACGCAATATAGAGTAAACAAGAGAGCCGCGCGGAGTGGCTGCGCGGTTTAGGGCGTCCTGTCACGGACTACGCAGCCCCTCTTGCCAGATGTTCGAGTCCTCCCTAGGGCATGGTTGTGTGTGTTGTTATTAGCATAAGTTAGTTTAATTTGTGTGTAAGACTATGGACCGATGACCTCAGCAGTTTGGTCCCATAGTACCTTACCACAAATTTTCATCAGAGCAGTCGCAATTAATTTTACTGTATTTTATAGCAAGTATGTGCAAATGGTCTCACGACTTAAAGACAGGTGTCGGAGAATATGTTACTATGTTCCATTTTACATGACTGCAATGGAAATTGCGTCTTGTCTCTCGCAAGTGGTTAGATTTAAAAGAATAGCACGTCCTTAGGATGGAGAACAAAGTAACTTACAAAGGAACTTTTACCCAAAGAGAGTGACATAAAAATCATGGTGGAAATAATCAGTTCGGACCTTTGACGCCTCTCGAGAAAATAGGAATTGTAAACTAAGCAACGGACAGTTAGTTCAAAACTGTCCGTTGCCCCATTAAATAGGCTACGATTGCGAGACAAATGTCAGTGAACAATGTAATCTATTTGAACAATGACGATAACAAAAAAGTGATCATTATGCACAGTTTTCATGGTTAAGTAAGGAAAACGAGTGATCCATTACGTTATAGCTGTTGTAATTCTTACTTTCGGGACATAATTAGTAAACGTTCATGCGCAATTGACACACCACTCTTTCGAAACATTGTTTTAAGCTGTTGATTTGCTAATGTTAGGTTGTAGGTATTTTTCCAAAGATGCGTCTGGTTAATAGATACGCTATAATGGCACAGAACGAAAGAGTATACGTAGGACATGCGGGTTTCTACAAGTTGTGGAATTGCGCCTCAGTTTGGCTGGAACTGTTGAACTGGCGCAGACCTATGCGGAGTAGCGACTTACTCAGCGACGCGGAACACTGGGAGATCTATGTGCCAGTGTGATGGGCCTTGTCTACATTATTTTTGGTGCCTTGTGAAAAGTTATGTGGATACAGCTGCGGTCTATTCTTAAGACAACATTGTTGAAACTGACGTACTGCTATGCCTTCTCGTGTCCACTTAGTCGACGGGATGAATTAAAGATAGAAACCACATGTAGCTTTTTCGCATTTAGACAAGCGGATGTTGTGTTACTTCCCGATTTACACTTCATGCAATTTTGCTCCAAATACTTACATAGTATCATTCAAAAATGTGCGAGGCTGTTATCAGACTTTTGTCTGACTATTTCACAACAGGGCGACAACAGAATTAAAAAAATGAAAAATGAATAAAGTTTTTCTGGCACAACAGTTCTCCTTTTGTGAAAACCAGCAAACAAGCTACTACTTTTATTAACGAGAACATTATGAATATTGTGGCCAAGGAAGTGCAACAGGGAGAGTACTATTCTCAATATACATTCTGGATTTATTGAATGTGATCAGCAGCAAGTAGTTCATCGGTGATGCTTTCGTCTACAGGAAACTATCGGCTTTGGGCGATCGTGAGGAAATGTAGGAAGAAGCGGCTAAAACTTACACTTGGTGCCCCATAACCTAGTTTGCATCTGTTGGAATAATAACACGGAGCAGTATGAAATGCGGTGAATCGATAGTAGTGAAGGCGATTGGAAAACTTTTATTTGCTGAAAGTGTTGTAAGAAAGCTGATTGCATAAGTAAAGGAAACCGCATACAATATGCTAGTGCGACCAGTTCTAGAAAATGAAGATGGTATCTGTTCTTTCGGACATGTCCAAGAGAACAGATACCATTGGTGATCTTGCAGCTCCCGAAAAATGAAATTACAATGAAATCCAGACCATTAGCTGCTTACAAGCGTTGATAAATAGCAACGGGGACAGTTGAAAATGCGTGCCTCGACCGGGACTCGAACCTGGAATCTCCTACCGACATGGCAGACACACTATCCGACTGAGCCTTCGAGGACACAGTCCGAAAGAACAGATACCATCTTCATATAGATAAGGCTTACCGACGAATGACCTTCTTCAGTGCAGATGCACTCACATTGCCACACACATTGTGTGGACAGTAAGTTGGAAATGAAGGCCTCACGGGGAGCGTGCCAGAGATAAGTCCCTGCAGTCGCACTATTCTCTGTGGCCTCGATGGCTCAGTCGGATACAGCGTCTGCCATGTAAGCAGGAGATTCCGGGTTCGAGTCCCGGTTGGGGCATACATTTTCAACCGCCCCCGTTGATATTTATCAACGCCTGTAAGCAGCTAATGGTCTGGATTTCATTGTAATTTAATTCTAGAAAACTACGACAGCGTTTGGAGTCCTGGCAGCAGATATCAAATGATTCAGAGAGGCGCTTCTAGGCTCGTAATAGGTGAGTTTAGCGCATACTAAACTGTAACACAGGTGCACAAAGAACCTGAATGTAACGATGATGGAGGTGGATAGCGCTAACGCGACCTTCTCTCCACAAAGGCTCAGTAATGTTGAGATCAGGTGATTGGTGCCCAGGGGACATGCGACAATTGATTTTCGTGCTAAGAAGGTGGTCCTGGACGATGCGAGGCCCTGTCGTCTTGAAACACTGCACCAACATTTGAGAACAAACCTTGTATCATGAGATGGAACTGATCAGCCAGAATTCTCACATAATCCTTGGCTTTGATGCGATTTTGCAAGGTTCTCATGGAGGCCCATGGAATATCACGATAAGGCTGCCCAAACTGTTACCCAGCCACCTCTATATTTCTTTCTTCGGAGGGAGACTCGGCCAAAAGTTGTGAAACAAGACTCTTGCGAGAAAATGACATTCTTCTATTGCTCCATAGCCCAGGTTGTACGTCTAAGCACCACGTCTTCCTATTATGGATATCTGCACTACTGATGAGTGGTTTTGGAGCTCCAGCTCCAGTTCACTCTACAAATCGTAGATTATGGAGCTCCCATCGTATTGTTTTGGTACTGACAAGGTTTGCGGGTACGACATTCAGTACTGCAGTGACTTTTGCAACTGTCGTCCTCTTATTTTTTGTCACATTCCTTTTAAACGGTCATCCGTCACGACCACTCGGCACGCACTTTCATCCGCGTTGTGACTTGGCGGATGAATTTTTTCCGCCTTCCCTGCATGCGGTATAAATCTTCGTCTACCTTGGCTACGGAAGCACCCACCATATGAGCACCATCAACTTGCCCACATTCGAATTCACTAAGCTCCGTCGTAATGCACTCACAACCACGACTGATAGTAGTAACGTAGTGAGGACATTGCCTGGTATCATTCGTGATAAAATAGAACAGTGCAACGTGCATGCTTGGCTAGCATCTGCAATTATGTTCGAGCATATATTCCTCGCAGAGTTTCCATATTTTTGTCCAACCCCTGTATGTAGATGTAGTATTGTACAACAAAGCAATACAATTGTTGGCCGTAGGTAGAATATTTTTTATACAGCAACATCGTTATTCCTTTATTCACTGCAGAAAACAGCGGTAGCTACTGTTACAAGTAGTAGATCGTTGAGAAGAATCAGTTGTTTAGAACGATCTAACTTACGAAAGGAAAGATCTCGTACCTATTACAGCTATTAGCTCCAGTCCAAGCTGTTGCAACGTGTGCCCGTTCAGGAGTCTGTTTTTATCAATTAATCAAATGGTTCAAATGGCTCTGAGCACTATGGGACTCAACATCTTAGGTCATAAGTCCCCTAGAACTTAGAACTACTTAAACCTAACTAACCTAAGGACATCACACACACCCATGCCCGAGGCAGGATTCGAACCTGCGACCGTAGCAGTCCCGCGGTTCCGGACTGCAGCGCCAGAACCGCACGGCCACCGCGGCAGGCTGTTAATCACTTAATGTAATGTAAAACATCACTAGCAATTACAATTTTCTGTTTATACTACAATAACACTGTTTGTACATACATCGCTCTGAGCAAACTAGTGAAATCCTGTCCATAACTTTCGGCAATTTGTAAACACGGCCTGACAAAAAAGGTGAAACACCAAGAAACGTTGGAGGAAACGAAATAAAGCATCACGAGTTGACAGGGTATGTGATGTTTTTTTCAGTGATCACAAAATCGAGTCGAATTTATGAAGAAAGTGGCAGTATAATGTTGCATTCCCCTCTAGCCTGGGTGCATTCACTGATTCGGTTCGGAAGGGTGTCATAAAGGCGTTGTATCCCATCCTGAGGCAAGTTGGCCCATAACTGTTATAGCTGGTCCTTTATACTCAGCGTACTGGTACTGGGACGGTCTCGTAGTACGAGATGGTCCTATACGTGTTCTGTCGGGGACACATCTGGGGGTGTTGCTGGCCGCAAGAGTACCCCACGATCACGTAGACAGTTCATAGAAACACGTCTCACGTATGGACTAGCGTTGTCCTATTGATAAATGGTCCCAAGACACTGTCGCATGAGGACACGGAATGTCCGTGATGTACCGTTGTGCTGACACAGCTCCCTCAATAACTACCAGCCGTGACCTCAGGAAATAACGAATGGTTTTCCACAAAATGCAGCCAGGAGTAACAACGCTCTGCCTCTCCAAAAGATTCGAAAAATGTGATCTATCCCCAAGTCGCTACCGTACTCGCTGACGATGATCATACACACTTGCACAGAAATACGATTCATCGCCGAAGACAATGCGACGCCATCCACGAGCAATCCGTTCAAAAAAATGGTTCAAATGGCTCTGAGCACTATAGGACTTAACATCTGAGGTCATCAGTCCCCTATAACTTAGAAATACTTAAACCTAACTAACCTAAGAACATCACACACATCCATGACCGAGGCAGGATTCGAACCTGCGACCATAGCAGTCGCGCGGTTCCGGACTGAAGCGCCTAGAACCGCTCGGCCACAAGGGCCGGCGAGCAATCAGTGCTTCTCGGTGACGGCACCATTGAAAACGCAGCCGTTTGTACTGTGATGTTGACGGCGGCCTAAGCATGTCACCCTAATTCCGTAGTGCAGCTGGTGCTAATCTGGACCAATATTGCGAGACGACGGAGAATAGTGCAGAGACTCCATTACTCGTTCTCGAAAGGCTAGCGCAAATCTGAAAGGGATGTTATGTATTTGGTGCACAACACGGCGATCCTCCCTTGTGCTGATCAGACGTGGTATGCCTGCACTCAGCTTGCCATTCAGTCCAATCCCGCTCTACTGCCACATACAAATACCCCGCGATTCGACCTGCCAGCCAAACTGAGAGCTACAATGACAGGCCTGTTTACAGCACTAAAATGGTTCAAATGGCTCTAAGGACAATGGGATTTAACATATGTGGTCATCCGTCCCCTAGAACTTCGAACTACTTAAACCTAACTAACGTAAGGACATCACAAACATCCATGCCCGAGGCAGGATTCGAACCTGCGACCGTTGCGGTCACGCGATTCCAGAATGAAGCGCCTAGAACCGCACGGCCACACCGGCCGGCTTTACAGCACTAAACACTAACAGCAGTAATGCTGTCTGCTGGCCGTACTACCTGTCGCAGAGAGATGGTGTGTGCGTGTACCACCGTCCATTGACATCCGGCCATGTCTTCTGGGTGTTTGTTTTTTCGTCAGGCAGTGTAGTTTCTCATATGTTTGGCACTGCTTTGTATATGCGAGAAATCTTATGTTGAACTATGGAACGGAATGCATGTTGAACTGTACATCTACTTATAACTGACTGCATACATCAATAGACAGGCCAGAAGAAGATGAGGACATACGATTTCCAAAAGGAACATACACAGTAAAGCACCAACCAAAGAGAGTCCTTTACCTATTAAGGAAGAATACAGAACTTTGTTGTTTCTGAGTGGATGTTGGCATGATTGTAGTTCTAGGCGTCTCCCTACACAAAAGTGTTCAGATAGTTTTTGATGAGTGAGTCAAGTATCCATTTCCATAGAAGAAAATAATAAAAAAATAAATAAAATGTTCGAATAGTTTCTGATTAGACAGTAAAGTAGTTAGTAACTTCGCACAGAGGATATAAATTTGCGGTATCATTTATTTTCATATTTGTGTACTTCTATCGATGTCTGACACTCAGTCGGACAATGGCTTCAGCTTTCCTACATAAGAGGCCTGATCACTGCTGCAGGATGTTCACTGACAAGCCGGCCGGTGTGGCCGTGCGGTTCTAGGCGCTTCAGGCTGGAACCGCGTGACCGCTACGGTCGCAGGTTCGAATCCTGCCTCGGGAATCGATGTGTGTGATGTCCTTAGGTTAGTTAGGTTTAAGTAGTTCTAAGTTATAGGGGACCGATGACCACAGATGTTAAGTCCCATAGTGTTCAGAGCCATTTGAACCATTTTGTTCACTGACACAACAAAATTCTCGAATTTTTGAAATTTAATTCTTCGTGCAGTGTATGTGTACTATTCAATGGACTGAATAATCCTGTGGCTTCCGATGTGTAGAATACGGTATGTTGTTCCAAGTTAATAGAGAGCATATGATGTGGGCAGTATCCTGTGACAGACCACCATTTCTTACTCGAACACCAGGATATGTTTCCAGTTTTTGCATTTTACAGCCAACGTAATGACCATGGCTGCAAAATTACCCTAATTCAGAGGCACTGGCATTCTTTATTGCCTCGCCAATCTGAAAAGACAATGGGAAGGAAGAAAAATGTTCTGGTATAGTGTGTACGCTTCGCAATGCACAATTCGGTTGCTTATAAAGTGTATATTTGGTATTAATTAAACGGTATGCACTTATGAATACTGATCCGTAGTTTCGGATTGTTTTTGAAAGTAAAATCTACCAGAGAAGTGAAGTTAAAGCTTATAAAATCAATTACGATTGTCCATAAACAATACTGGATGGAAAGTTTTATAAGTTTTCGAACACTACCGTTGTAGTAGTCTACCAAGTAAGATTTTTCATACCGAAGACAAGTCGGAAAAGTCTCTTCGCTCTTTTCTATTCTACAAAAGATCTGCTTTCTGATACAGAATAGGCTTAGTAGTACACGCGTCAAACCAGTTGGTTTGATTGTTCACTCGGTCACCCTCTTTGCCTTGCTTTGTCGGTCGTACGCCTGAATTTCACTCGCACATTGTACTCATAGCTGAAATACACAGTATGTACGCTCACTTGCGAGTTTCGTGGTGAATGCAGCCGTTGGCTGGTGTCAGTGTCGATGAGTCATTGGTGGCAGGCAGCCCGCCGAACAGTACGGCTCGCTTATCGCTGTGCGCCGGCCGTCGAAGCTCAGGCATTCTTACATGGCCAAAGAAATCTTCTTTGCAAAAAGATACCAATATAGCTGTTTGCAGGTAACTCAGTAAGCTTTCTAAAAGCTGTAGTATCCCGCGAACTGACAATTCTTCTGCATATAAAAAAATTAAAAGTTCGCTGGGGAGTACCTATACTTATAATAAAGAACTTTAAAAGTGCTGTAAATCTGTAAAACCAAAAATAAAAAAAATACTCGTCCGTTAACAATGTTTCAGTTTAACGGCGAGAGCAAAATTTTTTGAAACACGAAAGGGGTCTTCCGTTATGATCCGTTGCAAAGTATAGAAAGAAGACAGAGAGAATACGGCACAAACTATGGCCCTGCCCATGGCAAAATTTACCCATTATATTCTGGAATTTTTAACTTATATTTGAAATTACAAGAATGTCTATATATATATATATATATATATATATATATATATATATATATATATAATATAATCTTCGTCACAACTCAAATGGTATCATTTAGGGACTCGCCAAGTAATTTTTATCGTAATTAGAAGTCTAATTTGTTAACCATTGTACTATCTACATGGTGAGTCGTACGTAATAGCTTCTGAAAGGCGCCACTCCATCCAAAATTGTAGATCCATTACTTTGTTGCCGTTTTGTGCGTTACAAGATCGTTACACAAGATGACCACGTGTCAAGTCTCTCAAGAAACGGCAACCGCGAGAGAAAATAACTAAAGTAAGTTCAGAGTAGCACGGCTGGAAACTACTTCCATGTCCAACATACCTCATATTTACGGCGCAACGCCTCACAATAATTACCTCATCATCGCCATCCCTGATTTTGATTCAAATCTTCCGTGGTCCAGCTTCCTGTCCAGGTAAGTTTCAAAATGATTTCTAGAGCGAGGCTGCTGCTATAATTCTGCTGTGACTCTCCCTTCGATAGTATTTTCAGTTATAAAGGAAAGTTTATTTTTGTTACGCCTCCTTGAGGTGTTATACTGGCGCTCATCCCATCCATTACAGAACAGAGCAGTAGAAGTCAAAGATATAGAAAAGTGCTTTATTAACAGACATTGACACATGATCTAGCAAAATTTTATCGTAGATTTCCGAGCAACCAAACGTCTAATGCGACTTATCACATGAAACTCGGTATAGGCTCTCTTTTCAAGCATTGTCAGAAGTAAAAGAAGCGTTCGGCGTGTCACAAAGTGTTAGGATCGTTAATATTCACAATGCATTCACTATACAGGGTGCAAAAGAACTTTCTTTCTTTCTTTCTTTCGCTTACCCCATAGTCCCGCAGCGATCGCAGGGTCGGCGCGGTTAGAACGGATTTGGCAAGGTTAGTTTTAGGGGTGGCCGGATGCCCTTCCTGCCGCCACCCCGTACCCTCAGGGATGGAATCAGTGTACCCCAGCTGTCTGCATCTAGTGTAAATCGTGAAATAGTGCTAACGTGTTTCAAATGTCTGCTACGCGTGTAACTGAGGTGGAACGTGGGGACCAGCCCGGTATTCACCTAGCGGGATGTGGGAAACCGCCTAAAAACCACATCCAGGCTGGCTGGCACACCGGCCCTCATCGTTAATCCGCCTGGCGGATTCGATCCGGGGCCGGCGCGCCCATCCGAGTCCAGGAAGCAGCGCGTTAGCGCTCTAGGCTACCCTGGCGGGTACAGGGTGCAAAAGAACAACGTATGTAAAATTACAGAATTTTTAGAGGCGATGAAAAGAAACACATTTTTTGACAAAAATGCCACAGGTAAACAGTCTCACCGGTAAGGGTCCATGAAGATTGTGGAACTGGTGATGACCAGGAACGGTGTTCAACCTGCAGTGTGAAGGATATTGTTTTAGAGATGTTGCTAAAAATGTCGTCCGCTTACATTAATGCTCAACTGCCATCTGCTTGCCAATGATTGTCTAACACGCCCGAAACATCCAGTTGAATTTTTCAGCTAAAAAGGCAACCAGCTCTTCTGGAGCATCTATCGGTGTCTCGTATACCAAGCCATTCATCTTCCCATGAAAAAGTAGTCATATTTGCCCAGGAACATCTCTAAAATAAGATTCATCAGACACCAGTTTGAACACCGTCTCTTATCATTACTAGATCTTCATGGACCAACTGCGAGGAAACAGTGAACTTGAAACATTTCGTCACATTGTCACATACAAGGAGTATTTCTTTTTATCTTCTCTAAACACTCTGAGATTTTGTACGCGTAGTTTTTTTACACTCTATATATGCTTACGACAAAGTTAGATAACGCGAGAACTGATATTGGATGACAAAGTTGTACATATGGAGATCACAACTCTACACAGTTCGTGCGAAGGGCGGAAAGACCAAGAAATGATCAGATAGGCGAAAACTCCATCATTTGACTACACGATCGGTGACCAGTTACAACCGTCAAATGTCTAAGGGTATCCGTATGAAGCGACTGAGGCGAAAGCCAACATAAATCAAGTCTTGAGGAAGGCCGGTGGTAGACTGACTTTTATTGGGAGAATGTGACTGTAATGTAAATGTAATTGTCCCGCCAAAGGAGTTGCTTAAATCACAAATGGCCGATACGTTGTTCAGTATTGTTCGTAAGTTTGGGCAAAAACCGTCGGCGATAATTCCAGGGATATTTATACTTGTTTTTCAAAAAAGCAGAAAAGGTGGTACAATGAGAAGAATGAGAGCCCTTTACTTATTAAGGAAGAATACAGAACGTTCTTCTTTCTGAATATATGTTGGTATGATTGTAGTTCTATGCATCTCCCTACACAAAAAAGTGTTCAGATAGATTTTGATTAGTGAGTCAAGTATGCATCTCCATAGACAAAAAAAAAGTTCGAATAGTTTCTGATTAGACAGTAAAGTAGTCAGTAACTTCGCTCAAAGGATATAAATTTGCGATGTCATTTACTTTAATATTTGTGTACTTATCTCGATGTCTGACACTCAGGCGGACGATGGCTTCAGCTTTCCTACATAAGAGGCATGATCACTGTTGCAGGATGTTCACTGACAGAACAAAATTCTCGAATTTTTTAATTTTATTTCTTTTTTCAATTACATCTTCGTGCAGTATATGTGTACTATTCAATTGAATGAATAATCCTGTGGCTTCCGATGTGTAGAATACGGTATGTTGTTCCAAGTTAATAGAGATCACATGATGTGGGCAGTATCCTCTGACAGACCATCATATCTTATTCGAATACCAGGATATGTTTTCTACTTAATGTTATTATGACACTTCATTCCTCCACATATTGTTAATAGCAGTTGTTTATATGAGATAGCCAGTTCCGCTTCTCGAAGGATGCCATATTTTTAAGATCGCATTATTTTACTTAAATAGTTTTGTTTTAGGGATAATTTCCATTATTGGCAGAAAACTATTAGACTTGTAGGACTAAAAATTCACAGAATTCCACGTTGTTAGTGAATAAGTGAGTAACATTAGTCTCTTAGTCTATCGTACGCTAGGTGACCTCCGTATCAATTGATAACAACTTACTGCATTATGCTTCCCATGAAATCCGCGAAGTTCTCCAACTGTTACGAAATTTCGTTAGTAAAAGATAGTATGCCCCTCAGTGATATAGAGTCCGTAATTTATAGATTTTGTTAGTGGCTTAAGACAAACTGAAAGGCAGTACATCCGCGGATGTAGGGAATAATTTACCGTAGGCTCTGCTGTCTTTCTTTTGCGAATTTGTGTAACCTTAGCAGGCTTGCATTGTAGGTACAAGGTAGTAGTCCCTCCACTACCACGTTACATAGTGTCCAAATTTTTCCGTTTACGACGACGACGACGACGACGAACCGCCTTTGCTGATTGCCTCTGTGCCCCTTGTACAGCCTGAAGTAGAATTGCAAATCGTTGAAACATCACAACCGTTCCAAATCTTAGGTTTAACCCTAACCGAAAGGAATGTGGGTCAGAGCGCAAAGTCACGAAGGGATTAGGAGGTAGGAGCAGAGCTGCAGCAATTAAACAAACTTTAAATACATGTAACGCTGCTTGTAATTAACTTAAGGCGAGAAAGAAAGTAAGCACACGGTGGAGTGTGCCGTTCTCGACACAGCCGACTCGCACTTTCTGTTTACTCAGTGCTGTTTCGTCAGCTAACGTTTCACGAAACACGGAAAGAAACATTCTTGTGTTGCTTTGGCATGACCACTTTGTGCCAAACCATAAGTAACTAAGAAACTGAGAACAGGAGGGGAGTGTGGAAAGGGGTAATTAAACACATTTAGCTGTTTTGGAAGAAATAAAGTCCATCAACGTTTATACGTACATATTACTTTGTTTTGTTCACTGTTGGAGCGAGGAAATATCTCTACACGTAGTCAAGTCTTAACACCGTGAAAATAATGAACGTAAAGCGAAAAGTACACACAAAATAATGTAAGCTTTTACCTGACTGCCCCAGCTAAGCAGTGCGTTATTATGTCGAATCTAAATCCATGTCTTAAATTTATCAGCTCATAACCCATATTTATATGTAAGTATGAAACTATGAAATAGCGAAACTATGGTTTCACCCTCGGTATGACACATTTCATAACCGTCTCATCTTCGAGGTTTCATTTTTGAGACGTTGCACTGTAAAGAGCACGTTAAGAATACTAAATGTTTCCGACCAGATAAGAGAATCATTTCACATGAAACGGTTGTTTAAGCTGGAATAAGTAGTACAAGAGCTAAGGGAGCAACGTAGACATTAAAATTTAGTTGACAATGTTTGGGAAGGGCAGAAACATTTTTGTTGCAAGCTGCATATGTTAGCTTTTACTGTCAAAGGTAACTGCAGTATTGATCCTTCTGTCGGTAGAAATTCCGGACGTACCTTTCAGTGAAAATGCTACACTCTCTAGAGTTATTTCTTAACACTCTACCCGTCTTAAAATTTGACTAGAATAAGAGTCTTATGCTTGCCACTCAAGTTCACCATAAAACTGAAAAATGTTTCTAGTCGCAGATCAGTTGCTGTCGCGAATAGTGGATAGGTTTGGTTTTGTGATTTTACTCTCCGTTACAAACGAGCAACACCATTGGTAGAAACTCTATCGGCTTTAATAAGCAAAGGTCTGTCTCTGGGAACTAGCAGTTTCCTACTATGTCTATATTCTACTACCATGCAAAGCGACGATCTTACTAGCAGAATATGCTGTTGGAAAGACAAAAATGTATGATAAACTCACGGAGATATGAAAATGACACGGTATTAAAAAAGAAAAAAATTACCGAGAGAGGCACGTGAGTTTTCACCCTTCGTGTTCCTATCTCTTGCGTACGAGAAAAAAGCCCTTCCCTCGGCCCGCGACTGTGAACGCACGCTGTTCTTAAAACGACATTTCTGCAGTAGCATCATAAGGAAACGACTACTACCGAACAGACAACTACCGCTAACGTGATTTATGTGGCAACAGTGCACATACATTCAGCTGCCGCCTACGCAGCTCGCTTATGTTCAACAATGAAGTCGTAGCTGCTACTTCGCTACGGCACTGCAGCCCAAAGGTCGGCGGGAGCGTGCTGAGGCAAATATGTTGTTGGACCGAAGGCTTCTGATTCTTGCTGATTTCTACGACTGAGGTCTGGAGCAAGGCACGTCATTGGAGGAATCAATCAAAAAACGTAGAGGGGTATATAATTTATTTGCTCTTCCAGCCATCAGTTTTGCTGCTCCCATGTCTCGGTTGATACTTCCTACAGTGTCAATAAAAAAGAATTCAAGAATAAGCCTTCTGTTGAATCACCATGCAAACGAACGTAATAGCAACTTTTTCTTAATTTTCAACTAAACCTCTTTCTATGTATTTCAGATTAATAATTTAAGCAATACTAATAGTTTATAAGGTGAAAATAAAATTTGTTGTTTACTACATCTCTTGCTAAAGGAAATGAATAGTAGCTATAATAAACGATAAGACTGAGATTTTGTTTTATATTGAATTTCTTAAGTACTTTATAAAATTTATAATTTATTTACTGCAATGATATGTTCAATTTGTTATGTGCAATATCAGTGTAGTTCATTTACATAATAATTTTAGTAATGCTTCATTTTCATTAAACCCACATACAGACTTTAAAAAGGCTAAATCAGCGTAGATAAAACCGCAGAAAAGTATTGCAGTTTTAAGGGAAAGGACTCACAGGTGTATAGTTCAGGTAGGGGCGAAGGATAACCTCGATGCAAGTCTGGTTATGATATTAACTCCATCGAGAAGGGATTAGATCAGAGTCATGAAGCATCGGCCGGGTGTTTGTTGGTTTCAAGTTACTCGTCACTACCTCGCTGGGTAGCAAATGCGTATGCCAACCAACAAAGTTTACAAACAACGTTACACTGCTAATTTAACGTGTTAGGCACCAATGAACAGCAGAACTCGTTTCGAAAAATGCGATTTCTTTTACCAAAACGTTTTCAACTGAATGAATTGCTTAAATCACAGCAGATTCATAAAAATAAACTGCTGATTGTTTGCTAGTGGTTTCGACCACACAGATCATCATTAGATGTCCAGTGTAACAGTCTGCAGAGTACTCGTGTGGCATTAACATCTGTGTTCATTAAATGCATTTAGGTACATACGTACTGAATTTGAATGTTTGACGGCAAATATTAAGATAATCAGTTATATAACGTTTGTTACTTAATATGTAAATTTGCAGCGCTCTGTTTTCTTATTACGTTTCTGGTTTCATTAATGGTCCTAGTGTGTAATATCACATAATCCTTTGGGTAAGGATGCGAAATGTGTGTGCACTGTAAGTCGTAAATACCTATACCGCTTGTTGATACATACACATGGTATTACGTCGCATAATGTGTAATGGTTAAGTCTGTTATGATTCCTTTTAGTTTATTCATGAATACGGTTGAATGTCAGTGAGGAGAACAGCTCCTCCATGATATTTAAGTGTTACATTTTAACACTGTTCACTGAGTACTGTCATGCATATTTCTTAATTGACTCATCAGAGTAATTCAGCTGTTTCGGGTGATTTCAAATACCCTTGCTGCACATATAATAACAAGAGCTGTTGATAGTCAAAAGAACGTGATGTGTATGATAATTTGATTCGTGTTTATTAATGCTACATGTTTTTGATCACATAATGATGGATATCGCGAAATTTTTGTCCACATTTATTTTAGGGAGCAATATAAAAATTTCCCCGTTTTTCAACTGAGATTGTCTTCTAAAAGAACACGGAATGTTATATTTGTTAGTCGGCCATAATTTACCTATTTTAAATGTGCTGTATTTTCATTTCATGTTAGTAATTTAGTTTTATTTGTATGTTACTACAAAGCATTTCTTTTTTTTTTGATAAGGAAGTTACATGTTTTCAAGATGCTGACTATTATCTGTGTGACTGAAATTGGTAGTAAATAAAATTTACTTCAGTCAGCAGCTTATATTGATGAATACGAAGTTATGTCTACATTTACAAGTTGTTTGCACTACCTAAGTAAAAATATACTAGGTGGAATGCAGTACTGTGTGTCTTCTGTAATAGAATGTCTGATCCACATGTTTTGCAACCTTGACCTGGGTTAAATCCAAAATTTTTCTGCGTTGTGTCATGGAGTGAGGACATATGACACCGTTGGTGGCGATGAGGATGTGGAGTAGGCCTCTGGCGGCACTAGCTTTCGTCCTTTTCCTTCCCTCAGGATCAACAACACAGACTCTATAGTATGTATGCGCTTCTCAGAGTCACGTGCAGGAAGTAGTTACGGTTAAGGCACCTGACACGCAAACCACTCGAGTGGCCGCAACGAGAGTTACGTTATTGGTTCAAATGGCTCTGAGCACTATGGGACTTAACTGCTCTGGTCATCAGTCCCCTAGAGAACTACTTAAACCTAACTAAACTAAGGACATCACAAACATCCATGCCCGAGGCAGGATTCGAACCTGCGACCGTAGCAGTCGCGCGGTTCCAGACTGTAGCGCCTAGAACCGCTCGGCCACTCCGGCCGGCTTACGTTATTAATAGAGTCAATAAAGTCCTGAAAGAAGTCTGCGATGATTGCACGCCTTTGCGAATAATGCTGCTCAGATCGCGTAATGTTTTTTTTGTAATTTATTACGTTGTTCAAGAATTGCTACTTCCATCATCAAAACTTTGACGTACTGGAACAAAGTTCAGTGTCAATCCGTCGCGAAACCTATGCGAATGAGGGCGTGAAGTCTAGGAAGGATTTCAGCATTCCACGAATGAGGTGAGTCAGTCACAACACAGAATCATCACAGCTCTTCTAGGCTTCCGTGCAGAAGACAGGAGCTCTCTTGTACTTCGGTAAGTACTTCTGCCTACCCAATATATTCTAACATATTCAAAATTTAATGGTAAGATGGTATTTTCTTCATAAAATAAGACAATTCCTTTTTTCAAATCTTTGGAATTAACGTGACGTGGACAGGAGTCGAGGGGCGAAAGAAGAGGTGTAATAGTCGCCAACTGCTAACGTTGCCCGCTGTATTATAGACTGTCAGTGCTAGTGGTGAGACAATAGGCCACTTGCTGATTTCTGGAGCAGTAGCCGGTGTGCCAGACAGGTGTCTCACAAGACGTGCGCCCACGCTAGTAAAAACGAAACCCCGTATAAATAGCTGCGACTGCTGCACTATCAGGTAGCGCCTTCCTTTTTATATCTCGCAGCTATTAACGACTGCCGAGAGCATCTGCTTATGAAAGTATACCGCATAAGAAACAACAGGACGAACGTGGCAAAACACGTGGCGGGAAGCGCCAACGAAATGAACCGCAACTCTGGACGACTAACGATCAGTTTTACAGTTGTAAGTGCAGTTTTTATGACAGAATATGCTGAATAAAACAAAACTATTTGTAAGTGGTGTTGCAAGGATGTAGGAAGAGACAAAAAATTTGTTAAAGAAAATTTTTTAACAAGGAAACTATGAAGAAAACAACACAAACTTACAGGCGCAAGAAAACAGAGAACGATTTAATGACAGAATGCGGACGCCGTTACACTTCTGTTCGCCTTATAAACATCTGTCACCGTAGTTTAACAGGTAACAGTTTTACGGAAATGGCGTACACCCGTAACAAAATGCCTCAGATTACAGTTGTGCAACATTATTGCTTACATGAAACAACGAGATTCATGTACAAATTGGCCTTTAATATTTTTTGTTTGTAATACTCTATTGAACAAGAGAAAAACAGCCATTAATATCTAAGACACACACAAAGAGTTTTGGATGCTAAGCCGACCGGGGTGGCCAAGCGGTTCTAGGCGCTGCAGTCTGGAACTGCGCGACCGCTACGGTCCCAGGTTCGAATCCTGCTTCGGGCATGGATGTGTGTGGTGTCCTTAGGTTAGTTAGGTTTAAATGGTTCTAAGTTCTAGGGGACTGATGACCTCAGAAGTTAAGTCCCATAGTGCACGGAGCCATTTGAACCATGTGGATGCTAAATAATGCAATAATATCCATCGAGCTCGCGGTAATGAAATGAAGCCTGTCTGACGAGAGGATGTGGTAGGATAGAACGAAAATTTGGTATGAGATGCAACTGCAAATAATTAAACTATGAAGAAAACAAAAAATAATGTTATTGGGAAACACCACATTTCGTCAACTAAGGTGGGAAAGAGCAGAGTAACCTAAAATGGTTGTATAATTAATTATATGAGAGAGAAACGCAGACAGACCATAAGAAATGTAATGAAATTCTAAAAGTGACGCCATATGCAGTGTATAAAGCATGAAGACAGGAAATCGTGGGGTTTCAGTAGAAATGATAAGAATGATAACAGAAACTCGTAAAACTACTTACAGAATGATTACAAAAAAAGGTTCCCCAAAAGTGGAACAACGCTGCAATTATTCTCGCTCACAAGAAAGAGAACAGACAAGAGATAAAGAACTATACATCTATCATCCTTCTCTAGGTAATACAAAGAAATCCACTAATATTATGCAAAAAATGAGGTTAATTAGATAAAAGCACATGGTGGCTTAGAAGTGGATATAGGACAGTCAACGAGTTGAGAACTACATTATAGGACAGGGCGATAAGTATGAATTATCATTTTGTCTCCGATTAGTATGTTTTGAGAAGCGTTTGGCTAGATTTCGAAAAATTTTTAATAATCGCCGTTGAGAATTAAGTCAGGGATTCAATCTATGTCAGAATAATCAAGAACGTATACACCATTGCCACAGCTACCATTAGGCAGACATAATAAGACCAATGAGAAACTGAGAACATAAAGAGGAGCCATGCAGTAAGGCTGAATGTCATAAAAACTAGTCTTATCTGTCCTAGAGGAAGTCTTCAAATGCTGAAACTGGGAAAATGAAGAAGCAGTGCGTGTTAATGTAACACATCTAAAATACCTTCATCTTGCGGGCGACATGGTACTATTTGCTACAGGTGTAGACAAAATCCAGTGATGAACGGAAAAACGTAACCGGAAAAAATTTAATAATGAGCTTCGAAATTATGTTAAGACTACAGTAATATGTAAGCAACATATAGAAAAGGAAATAGCGAAAAGTAATCATTAAGTCTTAGAACGAGTGGATGATTTTTTTGTGCTGGGCAGTTGAAGACAGTGACTGGATGGACAAGGAAAGAATGAACAGAATAGTGAAAATGGCCTGCAGCACTTCTAGTAGCATAAACAGAGTTTTCTAAACAAAGCTTCTGATAAGTCTGAAAATGAAAGGTCATAATTGTTTTATTCTAGATTTTCTCGGCCAACAATGGTGAATTGCTTGCTGGGAAGTACTCTACAAAGAAAACAGCAAAAGAAGTACACAGAACAGTCTGGACTGGAGACGTAATTATGACTACAGTGAAAATGAAACCGTGGTATGCTGGACCTCTAGCCAGGCGAGTAGATGGCAGATGCACCAACAGAATTTTTTTCGCGGTTCCGTGAGACGGAAAGGCCAAGACGGCGGATGGTGGGTAGATGACATTAAAGATGCTTGTAGCTGAAAACCGTAATGCATGGAAAACTGCGTTTGATGTCAAATGGTTGGTGATGGTTGTGATGATGATGGTGGAGATGGTGGTTGTGGTTGTGGTGGTGGTGGTGGTGGTGATGATGATGACAATCAAATGTGTTTTTGTTATTCGAAACAGAGTGACATGACAGTTTTCATATGTATATTGATACTAAGAACGGAAGACGATTATGTATGTCTAGAGCTGCATGTGGCGATATACCCTGAAAACCATTGAGTACTACGTAGTATAAGGTGCTTGGTTCTGTCGTTATTGACAGAGTAAGAGGAAAATGTCACTGTCTGCGTTCTAATCTCTTTTGACTTGTTCTTATGCTCATTATTAAACGAAACACGTAACTGATGCACTAAAATCATTGTATTGTCTATGTAAAACATTGGTTTGCTACAATTACTCGTGAGCATTTTGGGAAAAAAACATTGACTTTCTTTAAATGGTTTCCATGAAGATCTCCGTATAAACACACTCATCATGAAAAAGTTGGAGGTCACAAATCTAGCAGCCCGGTTCTTAACGCTCTCCGTCTCGTCTTTTATCCTTGTCGGGAGAGGTTCCTAAACGCACGCGTATTATTAAAGAACAGGTCGCACTAATTTCTTGTAATCAATCTCCTTTGTGTCTCCTAGGTAAATGAAGTCATTCGTAGTATTTAGAACGTTACACTAGGGAATGTAATCGATGTGGCTTAGTCCTGTGGTGGACCACCAATGTTGCACGCGATCGTTAACGATTTCTACCTCCTATTCGTGCCCAATATTATATTCACATATAACCAAATCCACGCTCATCTGCAGAAAGACATGATTGTCTGAGGCTTTCTGACTTTCACTACAGTTATCAACAGTAATATATTCGTAACAACATCACCAGTAAACAGCCTGAAAGTGCTGCTCACCCGAACTAAAAGCAAAAACGCTTCTTCGGGGCGGTCCCCGTATATAGTATCGCACTAGCTTCTAATAGTTGAAAATGTTGCAGGCCACTCACGTATTTCAGAAGATAATACCATGCACTCGTACCTTTGTTTTCACTAGAAAGTATGATACGCCTTCCGAGAAACCACGAATACACTATCTGTCTCTTTGTCTGTGTCCACAGTTTGCAGACTATTGCGTTGAGAAAAGCAAGCAGTTTTGTTTCTGCAATGTAAATGTCACATGTTTATGCCCTGACATGGTTATGCGTACGTCGTCCTTCTGGTAATGCACTGATGATGAGTTTGTTATAGTCGAAATATAGTTCTGCAATAAGTTGCGGATTCGGTGGCTGACTGCTGTCCTTCTTTACATCGAATATTCAACGATCGATGTGTACAACCGGTAGCTAATGGTTTTCAATTTAGTTAACTCAAGCAGTGTTTCAGTGAAACTTGGTTGATTTTCGAAGACAACCTTTTCTTTCCCTACGAATATTCTTACACTAGAACTTGGGTCAACCATTCTTACACGTGGTAGTAACGAATGATTATTTTCTGAAAGAAAATTGTTTGAATTGTTGTCTGAGCGATAAATGTAATTTTATATTATCAACTTCGAATGGATATTGTCCATCGTCACATTAGTACTAGTAGCCGTGTGTCATAGTAAATCATCGTAGGTTAGCACAGAGAGGATGGCGTCTAGTGATGTGTACGATAAATAATTCTATAGACTGTATGTCTGAGGCAGTCATGTCAAACAGTTCCTATATAAATGTACTGCGCATACATTTCTTTTTCCCCGCAGTGGCTAATCGTATTTTAAAGATATATTTCGATTCTGTAGTTAAAAATCTTATTGCAAACGACGTACGTGTAACGGAAGAAAAACGAACAAAATATACGAGTATGATCTTATGATTGTTTAAAAAAGTCCGAAATAATGCAGTTTGCTAGGTATTGCTATAAAGCACCTGAACTGATTGTTTAAAATACGGTTCCGTCATTTATTGAAACTAATAAGTGCACACGTTTGCAAAAAGTAGTAGGAGAAGGAAAAAAATCGATGTCGCGAAGGTGTGCAGCATGCCTGCAGCTAGTTTTTTAAAAGTTTTATTAGGATCGTGTTCAGAAACTGAAATCTATGCTCAATTCACAAAAGAGTAAGTTTATTATAGATTTGCTTCTTTACCTGTTTATGCTTTAGAACTTTGTTTCGATACCGAAATACTTCAATCTGTGGGAATGTTACACTGATCATTAAAACACACCGCCATTTCCTCTCGTATGTACCGAAGCAGTACATAAAACAGAAAGTATCAGTAAAACCTCCTCTGTTTAAGACCTGCTAAATTTTGGTAAATACTTTTTCTTCATACAAGTTGTATAGGAAATATACATCTACTTTGCTAAGCAGGACAAAAAGCATTGCGTGACTTAACCCTCCCGTTTCCAAGTGTAGCGAGAGATGGCCACGTGTGTGTTGTAGAACCTTAATTCAGTTCTCTAGAAAATTGCTATTACTGTACAAATATTACATGAACACTACATCGTGTCCGACATGTCTGAAGTCTTTCTCTGTTCAAAGAAATTGCAGAAACAAGAAGGATTTAAGTAACTTCCATTGTACGAGTGTAATCTCTAAGGATGCGAAACAACAAAACAGTATAAAGGGAGAGTTTAAAGCTAGTGAAGCAACCAGAGAAAATATGTACGACAATTACACCTAGAGAGAAGTAAGACAGAGTGTAGAGACAAGAAGGAAATCCGGCAAAGTAAGTGTGAAACCGCAACTCAGTGTCAAAGGCGCATAATGCGATTCCATGGTGGAGTGTCTTAAAGTCACTGTTTGTCTTGGGAAGTAAATTAAGAGTTCTCCAGTGGTAATTGTTACTTGTTTAGAAGACACGTTCATTCCATGAAAACTGTTGTTAATAATGGAGACTATGTCTGAAGTTTGTACCAAATTTTCAATAATTTTTTTTTATTTTGTAGCGAGAAGCAAAACTTTCCACAGATAATTGCCAGATTTTTAAGAAGTCAAAAGAGTAATCCGTTGTCAGAAAACTCACTATATTATTTCAGACCAACATTATAGTGCTTTAGATTTTTAGAAAGATTCAAATGATTCAAATGGCTCTGAGCACTATGGGACTTAACAGCTGTGGTCATCAGTCCCCTAGAACTTAGAACTACTTAAACCTAACTAACCTAAGGACATCACACACATCCATGCCCGAGGCAGGATTCGAACCTGCGACCGTAGCAGTCGCACGGTTCCGGACTGCGCGCCTAGAACCGCGAGACCACCGCGACCGGCTTTTAGAAAGAGCGAGGCGGAGCTAGGTTTAGCACATTGGACCAGGTTTCGGTAGGTCGGCGACTCAATTCGCCATCGAGCAATCCATATTTAGGTTTCCTTGTTTTCTGTAAATGGCTTAAGGTAAATACCATGATGGTTCCTTTAAAAAGGACATAGCTGATGTTCTTCCCCATCTTTCTCCAATACGACCTTGTACTTCGTTTGTATTGATATTGTCGTCGACGGGACGTTAAACTGTGTCTTCATTCTCTGTCCATTTTCAGTGAATACAATTTACTAAACTATGAGAGAGACAGCTGAATTTTCGTACACAGGTAATTATTCCAATTTGACGTTTATGTGAATAATGTCGCTTACCAAGAGCTGCCGGTTTGAGAAACGGACGCACAGTGAAAGATTCTGTCTCCCGGGTTACACACAGAAACATACCTGTACAAAGAGTTACGTAGCCATATATTTTGATTATTTTAGTGTCGTGCTATATAATAGTCCATCATAGTTCAGTCCACCACAGCGATAAATTAAACAGGGTTTAAGGAAATGCTACGCACTCAGTTGCAGTTATTAAAACATCCGAGGCTAATGTTATTCGCTTGAGGTTCTTAGTGAAATTCATTTGCTATTATCTGATTGTTACAAACCAAAACTGTGCACTTCAACGAATTCATAATGGTTTCGCTTGGTACGGAGAGACAGTAGACAGATATATATTTTTCTGAATAAAAGTTGGCGAACCATCTTCATTTCGGTTTTTATTTACATTTTTGGCGTACTTGCAAGACCTGTAGTGGGAGCTTTCGCTCAGAAAGACGTTTAGGTAAATAAAAAACGGAAATACAGGAAACGTAAAACAACTATTAAAACATAGCGATATATCAATAATAACTACAAATAATCTAAAAGAAAGTTAAAAAACGTTATATGGTTTACAGGTGTGCTATGTTATTCCCCTTATACACATAAACAAATCTAAGCGATAAGCCGTAAATTCAGAACCATATCGGAGTCACCGAAGCAAGAGCATTAGTAACGCACATTTTGAATTTTAGAATTTTTTGCAAAAGTGGCACGTACACGAGGTCTTTCATTTGACCCCATAAAGTAAATCCAGGGGTGTAAGATCCCAAGCACTTCTTCACGGCCGGCCAGAGTGGCCGAGCGGTTCAAGGCGCTACAGTATGGAACCGCGTGACCGCTAGGTCGCAGGTTCTAATCCTGCCTCGGGCATGGATGTGTGTGATGTCATTAAGTTAGTTAGGTTTAAGTAGTTCTAAGTTCTAGGGAACTGATGACCACAGCAGTTAAGTCCCATAGTGCTCAGAGCCATTTGAACTTCTTCATGCCCAGCGCGACCGATCCAACGATTTGGAAGATGTTGGTTTAAAAATGTGCGAAATTCCTTACTCTAATGAGGTGGTGCTTCATTTTGCTGAGAGTTGTAATCTGTGAAATTCGGACCAAACTATGGCAATGGCCATTGTTGATGCATGTGCAAGTAAATAGTCTTAGCTCCATATACGGCGCGAAATGGGTTATCACTTCATATTATTCGTGTAACCTACGAAATGTGTAAAAAAATAACTTTATTTTGCCTTCTCTGTAATTATTATCGATGCATACTTGTAATCAAATAGTTATAGCCGTTTATAATCGCTGTATCCATTTTTAATTGCTCTGTACGAAAAGTTGACGTGCCTTAATTCGAAACATGTACCACATCGTGTAGACTCGCTATTATAGAGTAGTAACATTTTATTTTCGCTGTAGACATATGATGGAGGCTAGCATATTTCAATACTGCAAAGATATTATATTGTGCGATTCTTGTGTCAATACAAATCGTAGGATCACGCTGCAATCTATTCTTCAGGAAAAAAGAACCCAGATTTCCCCTTAGAGTTAGGGGATGTCATTCTACGCAAACTAATTTGACGAATTTGACTGTTTTTTCGAGGCTTTGTTGTTAATCTTCGCGTGAATCTGAGCAGTATGTTCATAACTCCGAGAGCACTGCATCGGTAGGAGTCTCACCTGTCATTTGATTGATATATGTTTTTTTTTTATGCGGTTTTGTCGGTTTCTTCGTCCATTGATGTTTTCATGCCTTTAAACAGTTTCGAATTTGCTGACTAGTTTATTTAATACATGTTAATATACTTCTAGAAATTACATTCAAGAGAAGTTTAGCGTGTTTGCACTTATTTCGCATACAGTACTCATTAAAATAGTAAAGAGCATATGAACTATCGGTTTATTGAGACACTGTCAGCTATCTGCAAAGAGGTTTCCAGTTAGCAACGTTTTATTTAATACTGAAATTCCGTTTTGGGCGTGCCAACTGTACATGTGTTTGAATATAACGCTTTATATATAGGGCATCCACAGTTGAAATTTTCCATGTTGAATAAAAAGAACCCCTGCGACTGTTAAAAATCTTTATTCAAAGACATGACCGGTTTTGCAAGCTATACTTCCATTATCAGGGCTTTATAACGAATCCATACAAGCGATTGGTTAAAAGCCGGAAAAAGTGAGAAATTTTAAATACCTTGATGAGAATGTTGGGGAAGGTGCTTATCCGGCTTTTAAACAAATCGCTTTTATGGACTGATTATTAACATCTGATGATGCAAATGTAGTTCCCGAAATGTATTTTAATAAAGATGTTTAATAGTCTCAGCGGTCCTTCTTATTCAGCAGTTGTACGGATGATACGAAAATATCTTCACATTTGAGACTAATCTAAGGCAAATGAAGATTTCTGAGTGCATGTGCAGCCGTCATTCGCGTTTTTGCTAATTATAGTCGCAAATTCATCGACAATGTAACAAAGAAATTTCTATCTGATTTTTATTAAACTTTGCTGGGTTGCAAGCCTTGAAGCTACTAAGTATTACTTGAACGACGTCCTTTTCACAAACCACCGTATTCTATTAGTACCAGAGTATTTCGGGATTAGCAGTAGTCAGATCTTCCATAGAATAAATGCAGTCTTATGAAAACCATTTTTAATAAATTACAGTTGGGATTAAAAACGCACAACTCAAGTGGTAATAACTCACATGAAAATGTGCAGAATTAATATCGTTTACGGTCGGTTATGACTATTTCAGACGATACTAGGTCCCGAATGAGCAACGCATATGAGGCAGGTCTTTGTCAACTGTTCACCGCATTCCATACACTGACAGACAATACACAGTGGCTTGTAATGTGTCTTTGGTGGACTCTTCTACGGTCCACGAACAGTTGCCGAAGATGGAGAATTATTCGTTACAGAAACATATTTAATGTACCCTTTGTAGTGCAGTAGGGCGTATTGTCTAGAAAGCCGAACGTTCATACATAGAACAGTTCTGCAACAAACGTCAATCTAGTGGACAATATGTATATATAGCTTCCCGCTGTCGTTGGAAACAGTGACGTATTGGGACGTTGAAGCGACGTAGAGTTGACCGCGGTTATCGATAAAGAATTTTTCCAATACTAGTAGTTGCAGTTACGAAGATCAATCGCGAAGCACTCTACCTCTTCCCGTGAAAAGCACACTTCGTAGGAAACGGCATAGCTGCAAATGCAACCCATCATGAACAAAGTGTGCAAGAATTGGGGAGAAATGGTTTAGATATCAGGCCTCATTTGTGTTGTCACTGTGTTTTAATGCGTGCATTCACACTGGCGGTAGTCACACTGAAACGTTGCTATGAGTTTACCATGTTGTTAGCAGATGACAGTTATTTATGTCAATAAAAAGCAGATATTCATTTCCCACCATTTAATGCTCATTTCATACTACTCAGTTTAGGATCCTCCACCATCTGTATCATTTTCCTCTTAAAGATTTGGAACTTTCCGTGTAACAGTTGAGGGCCTTCACTCCGTGTACGAGGCGTACGGAAGGTTGGTGATTTAAGATACTTTGACAAGAGACGATGTGAGAGCGCGAGACGAAGGGAAGTATCAGAGAAACGGAGAAGAAAGGAGGGGAAGAAAAATTAGGGTGTAATGTCCCGTCGACGATGTGGTCATTAGAGACAGAGCACAAGCTCATATCGTGGAGGTGTAACGATCTCGGTCACGTCTTTTTTAAAGGAACCATCCTGACATTTGCCTTAAGCGATTTCGGGAAACCACGAAAAGTTAAATCTGAACAGCCAGATAGCGGGATTTGAACACAGATTCCCCAGAATGATGCCGTCACCAGTATCGTAACTATATGATCAACAGTGAATAAGTAAACGACAAAGGATCTCACTCAAGAATATGTAAATCAATGGCTTGCTTCCTGTGTAGAGCAGTGCGGGCGCCAATCTGTTGTGTGCCTGCCGTTGAGTACAGTGCTGAGAAAGCATCATTTTTTCGCAGCTCACGGTTACTCGAGCATTATTGGATTGGGAATTCTCGGGGTATCTGCGATCCTGATGACAGGGCGGCGTTGTATGACGATTAGAGTTGACATGGGAATATCGTGGGAATTAAATTACCTGGCCACATGACTCGCTCTCCCTGGAACATCACACTCATGGTGTCGTCCGAGTCTGTCATATAAAAGGATCTAGAAATTTGACGATGACTGGGTCCACAGCCATCGTGAAATTTTTAAATGAAATAATTCCACTTTAGGCTGTTAAATCATTATTTACTGCAATTTCGAAACGTGGTCATTTTCAAGCATTCTGAAGGCAGTCAGTAAACACAAGTAAATATGAAACTGACAAACGTTGAAAATGAAAATTTCAAAGCTACTTACGTGAGATGTAACCCACTCAATAATATAAAGCTGTGACGTTCTGTGTAAGAGCAGTGGCTTGTGGTAGCGTGAATTTATTTACTTTTGCATATACCATACACATTAGGAAACTGGTGAAATAATGATACAAACACTTAAGTTTAAATCTCGTGTAGCAGGCGTGGTAAATGTATCACAAAAGCGACAAAGACGTAAACATACAATGAGTAGCAGCTATGGTGTGAAAAAAATGCTAATATATTGGGTCGAGAAGTGACTACGCAGAAAGGAGAAAAGAGACAGAAATATGTATTGAATGAAAACAGAATTCACAAATGATACTGAGAACGTAGATTAAAAGTAGGTGAAAGGATGAAGTGTATTTTATGGGTGTTATTTAATCGTGACCTGATAATTACACGAGAGGTGATGGCAGTATGTTGCTGCAGGTAACCTATGCTTGTTACACAAACTGCGCACGTGCATGGCTCAATAGGTTATGTAAAACTGTAAATCCGAATATATGGGTTTCAATTCTTATCTGACGCTGGAAATTCTTTGTCACGTATCCCTTCTTACGCCTGTGGCAATGATTTCTTATTGTAAAAACTATCAGTTTGCACCGTTGTTTTGAGTCCATATGAAACTGTAGGTCCTCTTATACTTAAGAGATCAAAAGTTTTTCTTAAGGGAAGGGCGTACCAGGAACATGGCCAGTATATTACTGCGGTGTTCAAACCAACCTCTGGTTTTACGATAGTTTTACCTTTACTGCATTCGTTTGTGGATGTTGTCGTCCTCAGCGCATAGGATTTCACGAGAGCAACAACTGATTATACCAACATGTTAGAATATAAGTGTGCCATACAGTTTGATCAACTCCGGTTTCTGTCCCGTACCTAAACTCAGCCGGATACTAGTTCTCCTGGACATGCCAGCTCATGGCTTACAAACCGCTTCTTCGGAATTTACAGGAAGTGCAGGTTCTGTGGATGGACATTCGCTGCCATCTTCTTCCGCGCCTGTGCCAAAGCGTCGTAAAGTCCGTAATAAGTACAAAATCTTTGAGGCGTACTACACCGACGTCTACGCTACATAACTTCAGGCGTGCAAGACCGCAAAAGAAGACAAATAAATATCTCGTTGATACATTGTGTCTTAACGAGTGAAGTTAGTACTGTGTTACTACTTTACAAACTTTAATGTATAGTACTTTAGAGCTAATGAAGTTACAATTTGTTTGAGCCTGCTCTGTTTTGATTCGTATGCGCGTTGCTCGGAGTGTTCGTTTCATAAAACTAGGACGCTAAATGTTAGCAGAGTCCACTTGTTTACTGGAAATGGTGGCAAGAGGAATTACTTCTCTCCGATGCCAGAAATATTAGTTTAAAAGCTTTAAGCCGATTGTATTTCCAAAGAGTTCCACTCCGGAGACAAATTGACAACAGTTGTGTGGTTCAGTCTTCATAGATGGTGGAGGCATTTGTTTAGCAACTGTTCTGCTTAGAAACTTTGTAGGCTATCATTTTGTTGAGACATAACAAGTAGAGAAGATACTGAGAAGTGATTCAAACAAGTAACTAAGCATAGCGAACGGCAGAACTCAGATGTTGGATGTATTTGAAAGAAAACGTCTTTTAACAGTCGACTGGAAGATCGTAAAATATGAAAGACCTGTCCTTCCAGTGCATGACTATGAATTATTTTATTAGATGTATTAACAGCAGACTGTATTACACCAAACAGCAGTAACAGGTGATACAAGAAAACAAATTATTCATCGCTTATATTTGACAGTTAGACAATGAGTAAGTTATTAACTATGATTGAGATTTTTGAGACCATATAACGATTGTACTCACCTGTAGTCCATAAAATCTCAAATTCGATGTAATTTCAATCGTCATTGTGGAAAGAAACATTATATCTGTGTTTTGGAAACATAATAACTCTGATGGCTAAGTTTCCGAAATGAAATGAAATGATGGTGGCTAATTTTACGAAATGAAATGATATGTGGTGTGGTATTATGTGCTCTCTGCGGTTATTCGGCTGCCTGGTGGACGGCTTTTTATTTGACATCACTTCGGCGATGAAGATGACATAAAATGGTTAGGACAGCACAAACACCCAGTTCCCGAGGGAAGACAATCTCAAGACCCGGCTAGGAATCGAACCCGGGATCCTGCGATCTAGAGGTTGCGACGCTAAGCACAAGAGCACGAGCTCCAGACATTTTACGAAATAGCTGAGAAACACCCCGACGTGTGCAATTGTGTTCTCACGTGGATTGTCGCATAGCTACAGCAATTATTTGTTACTCGTTCGAGATAGCTCTTGATATCCGAACACGAGATCGGTCTGTATGAAAGGTTGCTTGCATTAAGCGGAACAGAAAAGAGTGTTTCTTATTGAATATTAAAAAAAGCTTATTAGTTTGAGGACTCTATGGCACAAAGATGATTAACGGGTTTTTACTCTAAAAACTAGTGTAAATGCTGGCACATAGATTAGCACACGATATTACAAGTACTTTCGTAGCAGTTCGAGGTGCGAATGATTCAGCAGTATACAGCTAATAGGTGAAAATTATCTTAAGAATACTCTCTGCTCACCACTTACGACAGCATCCTTGTCTGTAGTGGCAATTAAAATCAACTTTAATGATCAATTAAAAATCTGAACAAAAGGAAAGGGGTACATATCCCACTTCCTTGTGCTATTTGAGAAGCGTATGAAATAAGAACTGTACGCGTATGGCTGTACAAACGCACTCCGGACACCTAAACTTTAAGAGGATAACTAACGCTAAAACAGATGCACGCTTCCCGTTGATGTTAGGTTAGTCTGCGCGGTCGCCATAGATTTAATTTACTGCAGGCCAAGTTCCCGAGTTAGGTATTGTAATGGTATGTTGCAGTAATGGAGAATTTATTTCAGAAGAAATAAAAACAGATCTGTTATTTCCAAACAAAGCGTTGTAACAAAATATCTACAAAGCATAATTCACGGTTGCTATTCATTTTCATTAGTAAATGAATATGTGATTAAAAATTTCTTTATGAATCATTGGAAAAATTCCTACATAGTAATATTACGAGTCATACCTGTTGATTTTACGTATTAAAGATACGAATTCGATGAAAAAATAATAACACTAACTTTCAAGAAGAATGGCGTCGGAATCTTTTTCTCTCCAGCTTACGCTTCATTCACTATCTATTTGTAACCGTACGAGGACTTACATGCAATAGGGATCGTCTTCGCTATAAAAAATCAGTTGCGGTATGTGTAAAATGGATATAAAGTGAGATGCCCTTCATATTAATACACCTCTCTTATTAGTTGGACTACTGCGTTAGGTATTAAAGGCATCTCTAATATGAGTGGACGCATACGCTGTTTCACTTAATATTTGTAGACATATTACGCTGGCAAGTCTGGCTGTATACAGGCAACTGTTTTTAAATGGCAGTGTAATAATGCAGAAATCAGCACACGTTTTACCCACAAAAACCATAAGCCTACTCTCTGAAGACCTTGATGTGCACGGTACGTTAGTCTAGCCTTCTTTTAATACAGAAAAAATATTTCTCCGTTATTAAGTTGAAGTATTTCGTATTAAATGTTA
The DNA here is from genome assembly GCF_023864275.1 of Schistocerca cancellata. Lineage (NCBI taxonomy): Eukaryota > Metazoa > Arthropoda > Insecta > Orthoptera > Acrididae > Schistocerca > Schistocerca cancellata. Next base: position 751,684,373 of record NC_064629.1, on the reverse strand, counting down.
CTGGATGACGTTTCAGTGACAGTTTTGTACAAATAAAACAATGTGCTGTCCTAAACGTGAATACATTACAACTATTGCTTCTTTTATAAGTGTTTCTGGAAAATGTAGCTATCATCTCCGATACCCACAGAAATAGGAATGTAATCACAGTTTTACCCCCTTGAGAGCACACTGGATCTTACGTCTTTGCCCTTGACGCTTCATTCTTACGTAAACGCCGAAATCATGTACCATGCATATGGTGATCTATTCAAACGAATAGTAATAATAATTAATAAAAATTTCTGTGCTGCTACTGATGCTGAATTCTTGGGACATGATGAAGCATATTCATCCAGTTAGCCAACACACTCAAATATTAAAAATGGTTCAAATGGCTCTGAGCACTATGGGACTTAACATCTGAGGTCATCAGTCCCCTAGAACATAGAACTACTTAAAGCTAAGGACACCACACACAGCCATGCCCGAGGCAGGATTCGAACCTGCGACCGTAGTGGTCGCGCGGTTCCAGACTGAAGCGCCTAGAACCGCTCGGCCACACTGGCCGGCCTCAAATATTAAAAGCTTTCTCTTGATGGTCTTAACAAATTCTCGCGCTTTAATAATGTACATTCAATTTAACGCTATCAAAATGCAGAAATGCATTCAAATATCGTTGTAGAATCACATATTAAGACTAACAAGACAATAATATTGATAAATCTGAAGGCGAACGACAAACATTTTATGCGTGTAAATGGTTCGTATTATTGGTTCTTGGTATTGTTATTACTTTAAGCGAATGGTACATGGCTCGTAAGGAATGTTAGAATTTTATAAGCACATGTTTTAATTAAATCGCCGACAGCAGTGTATTAACGAAACTAGCCACTGTTCTTTAAGATGGTGATAAACATAACCTTTGCTTCGCTAAATTGAATATAACGTTGAATTAAATTAATTATATTTGAGTATTTAGCAGAGATGTCGGGTAGCTTAAACACATTATTAATGCTGTTTTGTTGAAAACTGACATGATGAGACTAGAGCAGTGTAATAATATAGGTTAATTCTTACAAAAAAGAAAAGAAAAGAAAAGAAAACGGGAACCAGTAATTGTTAAAGGAAGGAAGAAGATTGGGTTTAACGGCTCGTCGACATCGACGTCATTACAGACGGAGAGCACAAGCTCGAATGGCATCGAGGATGGTGAAGGAAATCGGCCGTGCCCTTTTAAAGGAACCATCGTGGGATTTGGATGGAGCGATTTAGAGAAATCACGGGAAACCTAAATCTGGACGGCCGGACGCGGGTTTGAACATTCGCCCCCCTCCCCCCACCCCCCCACCCCGAATGCAGGTCCAGTGTGCTAATGACTGCACCAACCCGCTCGGTACCAGTCACTGTCAATAATGCTATTTATTAAGAACTAACGACGCAGTTGCCGTCACAAGTTCCTCGTCGGACGGCTGTTCCAGTTTCAAACTACATGTGGTTTATGCTGCAGATGAGGTGTAGGCTGTTTTTCCTTGTGGCGAAAGTTGTTCGTGTTGGTGGTACCTTACAGCAAAAAACGATTTAAAAAAGGGCTACGTTACTGTAACTGGATGTAACATACAACTAAAACAACACTGATAGCTTACTAAGATAAGGACTGAGTCAATTTGATTGACACTGTTGACTGTGTCATCAAATAATGCAGGATTTTCGACGTAACATCTTTTTCTTACATAGCTTTTTTTGCTGTAGCGCAGCATCATCTCGAGGAACAAGCGCCACAACGAAAAGCAGCCGACACTGCATGTGAAGCAGAATCAAAATGTCACTATAAGTGTGATGATAAACTTGTCGGTTCGAAACCGGCAACAGCACTGTTTGTTCTCGGAAAATGGCGTTATTAACACTGGCTAGTTCCTGTTTTTACTTTTTTGTAAGATCAACATAGGTACAGAAGGAAATGCATTTCCTAGAGAAATAAAGGTCTGCAACTGACTAGCGGCATAGGGTGAAGCGAGGGGACACATATCGAGCGTTGGACCACTTTCTCACGGGTCTACCTTTCCTACTTCAGATCATCAGTTATCGTCTTTATTCTGCGAGGCTTGTCAGCACAGATCATATCATTATCGAGTGTAACTACATATTCTATCTAAAATGGCGTCATTGTCAGAGGGAACAACAGTAAGGAACCTAATGTACTGAAAAGTCGGGCCGGCTGGGGTAGCCGAGCGGTTCTAGGCGCTACAGTCTGGAACTGCGCGACCGCTACGGTCGCAGGTTCGAATCCTGCCTCGGACATGGATGTGTGTGATGTCCTTAGGTTAGTTAGGCTTAAGTAGTTCTAAGTTCTAGGGGACTGATGACCTCAGAAGTTAAGTCCCATAGAGCTCAGAGCCATTTGAACCATTTGAAAAGTCGGGCTTTGTAAGCATCATAAACAGATTGCACATTACTTGCCGACAGACAGTGAGCAGAAAAATGCAGCTGCAAATACAGATAACCCAACAAAGAATTAAATCTTGCGAAACACATATACTTTCACGTTTGTTTTTCCTGAGGTTCATTTAGGCATATGAAGCAGCCCTTTGGACAGTGGTGCAGAGCGTTCCTGGAGTTTCTAGCTCACAGCATTGCTGTCCAAGTACTGGTTTACGACGTGTCGAATGTTACGTGTTTTGATCGTAAGTTATGGGTCCGCGAATATTGGCTAGTTGTCCGGTTATTGAATTACAAGGCATTATAAAAGGCACGTACTTGGTAGTAGCGCCTGCGGCCCGGCTGTTAAACGTGGCGAGCAATGTTGCGGTGAACGCGCCGTGACAGGCGCCAAGGCTATCCCATCTCTGTTGCGGAACTCGCCCCGTCATCGCAAGTCCTGCTTGCCGTTCTTTTGTCACTGCTAACATTGTCGCACTTCGTACCCTACTGCGACACATTCCTATTACAATAAACAACTCGTAAAGCAAAATATTCTGCCGAATAATTTAAACAACGCTGGAAGAGTGCGAAAAGTTTAGTGATTTGGGAGAAATTACGAAGGGGAATGCCAGAGGGTTCGATGATAGGTTCACTACTATTCCCCACGTAGGTGAATACCCCTCCTCTGAACATAACTCGAGCAGAATTTGTACTGTCCACAGACTTTATACGTGTTATAATTAATCCTGTTAAAAGGAAAACAACAGAAGAAATTTTAACAGTATTTTAAAAGAACTGTGAAGTGGTCCTTTAAATATGGCCCATTATTTGGCTAAAAAAGTGTACTCAGTTGCTTACAAGCAATAGAATAACGCCAGAAATTAATGGAGCACACGAGTTCAATTTCTACCCTTTTTGTCTGTGGTGGACACTCGAATTTCGTTTCCACTTTTGACTATCTTCCTAAGGTATTGGTGAGGCTGGTACTTCATCAAAGGAAAGCCATTTACATGGAATTCAGCGGGATTAGGAGGTCCTCGAGATTGTGGGGGATTTTTTGTTGGTCTTATTCGACGTGACGTGTTGGCATATTTTTGACGTTCTCCAGGATGTGTGGGAACTATCGAATGAGAACCCTCACCATCGTCTAGGTGCGAGGCTGAGGATGAAAGCTGTTCGCCACGGAGAAGTTCTTCAGCTTATGAACTATCATTAAGGAAGGCCTAGCTCTCGTCAGTTTCGACGTGCCGGCCGCGGTGGTCTAGCGGTTCTGGCGCTGCAGTCCGGAACCGCGGGACTGCTACGGTCGCAGGTTCGAATCCTGCCTCGGGCATGGGTGTGTGTGATGTCCTTAGGTTAGTTAGGTTTAAGTAGCTCTAAGTTCTAGAGGACTTATGACCTAAGATGTTGAGTCCCATAGTGCTCAGAGCCATTTTTGAGTTTCGACGTAGCTAATGTCTGACACGCCGTCATCAGAATACGTGGAAGAAAATTCAGATGGACGTTTTCTGGGAAGTTTTTTCTTCTTCGAATTGTCAACTTTAGCCATGTCACCTTCTTTCATAGGACTGTCTGTCAGAATTGCAGTGAATCTTCTTTTTCGCCCATGGATGTATTGTTGTTTTGGCATAGCTGTGGGGCTGCGCGATTTTCTACTGGGGTGATGTGTGTTTATGTACTTTTTACAGGAAGTGTTTATTTTATAACGAATGTTAATCGAGGGCGTTTGTTGACATACATATTGGATGAGTTGTATGCCTTCTGACCCCATGTCTAACTATGCCAACTAGTCCCACGGCGATATAAAAAAGGAAATGGATGCCACACAATCCCAAACATTGGAAAAAAAGATTATGATAGGTACATACAACAAAAATTAACCACTCTTTTGAAAACAGCTCTTAGTAGCGCCTCAATTAGATTTTCAGATTCACCAGAAAAAAGACGAAAAAATTTACTCACTAGTCATAGAAACTATAAAATAGGGGTCCTTCCTTCGTCGTGCTTCCAAGTAGACTAAAGTTGCGGTGGATCGTGCTCTTTTACATACGCTCCCCACTATCACGATGGCAGGACATACAAGCTGTGTGTCAACTAGCCCCAGTCTCCCATACATATTAACAATAAAGTCATAGAACCAGTGGATGAGTTTTTATATAGAGGGCAGTTGAAGATAATGCCTGGATAGACAGGAAAAGAAATGGATAAAAATTTAGTGGAGTTTTTTATAAATCAAACAGGATTTTCGGATGAAAGCTGCCATTCTGTCGGAAGAGGATAGTTTACAGTTAGTGCTTATTATAAAGCCTGATACTTTTAATGCGTAAAGCAATCCAAGACTGAGGACGGACCATCGATCAATGAAGAGATGCATTTTCAGAATTACTAGAAGCGACAAAAGTGGATGGCATAATTATGATCGTGAAAAAAAGAAAATGATAAATGGAGGTGGCCAGGACACATAACAAGTTGAATGGACAGCAGAACAACCGAGGAATTTCCTTGCGGGTTTCTAAGAGGTCAGAAACTAAAGAAACGACGACCTACGGAAAATTGATAGAAGACATTGCAAAATATGGAAAACCCACTTGGATGCGTACTACTGAAACAGTAATAATGGAAAATACTACAGGAGGCGTTTACTCCGTAGTGGATGTCAAGTTGCTACTTCTGATGATGTTAACATTGATTTTAGTACACGTTTCCCTATACTCGATCATTCCCTATACTCTGCCGTTTTCATAAAGAAAAGTAGCAAAACTCATGAACAGCGGTACCGAAAACAAGGAAAGCTCTTTTAAGTAACTGATTATTTGAGTTTTGTACTGATCGCTTGTTGAATAAAACTGTTGATAATTATCGTGGTGTGTAGCTTACGAGTTTAATATATACTAACAGGCAGTCAATGCATAAGAACCTCTTTGCTTGTAGATTTTACGCCCAGTGGCTTGCGTTGTAAGAAGTGTGATATCATTTTCATGAGTGCTTAGTGATTTTCCATTTATTTTCAAATTCCTAAGGGTAGGGATGTAGAAGAAGAGGCCTGTGAAAGTGCACCGATTACCACCGACTTCACGCCTAAGCTTTTTCTTCATGCAGTTACACGAAGACGTCAGCACAACGAAATACTTTCTATACATCACAGAAATGCACTTTAAGCAGTTGTATCTCATTTTTGTACGTGCGCTTGAAATTACCTAGCCACATATATGTTCATACTAACATACGTACAGTTTCTGACGACGTCAGTTTCGTTGTTTGCGTCGTCGTCCCCACCCATGGTATGTCCTTTCGTATTCCTTGGTGGAGATCGATGTAAAAGCTCTACGAAGACGTCGGTGTTATTTTATTTTCTATCTCAAACAGCAGGGATGAATGAGACGAAAAGCGGAATCGACAGTGGTTACGGTGTATGATGCGGGAGCAGCATGTCTTTTTGAACTGTTACGCCTCTAAAAGTAAACAACTGTTACTCACAGACTTGCTGCTGACGAACCTTCTGTTCATATCGTCTTTAAAACAAAAGATAAATACATAATGGCAAATGGCTAGCCATAATTGCAGGTACTTTATTAAATCTCGTGCCTGATTCAAAGTACTAAGAAATTCTTCGAGGCAGTAAACGTATTCACCGATCCTTTATCCATTACTTTCATCTATTTACTGAGTACAGTGCACGGATTATAATGTTAACTGCACCTCTAAAACTATTACTAGTTGCGAGAAATTAATCTTACAAATATTACTTTTTGGAAGGGAAAATTAAAATAGATTCCTATAGCTTTAAGGTGCCGATATAGATGTTACTAGTACGGGAAGAATAAACCGTGTCTCTTGTTTAAGAACGGCTGAGTGTAATCAGGTAAAAGCTAAACAAATGAAAGATGGTGGAGCTACGCGAGCGCCAATGTATGCGAGATCAATTATTACGTTAAACATTGCATCCAAAACAACACACTAAATGGATGGTAAACGTACAAACATACCTACACGTCATCGCAAATCTTGCCACCTTCGTGAATATTATAGCCAGTATAAAGAATTGTCCTCCCTCTTCGTAAGATATGTTATCTTACCCAAGATGTAAGAAATCAACGGCCATGCCATACGAAGCAAAAAATTACGTGGAAAGACTGTTTTAGAAGTTCCTACTAATGTCATTAAGAAATATTCCGATGCGCCGTAGCAGACGTTGCAAAACAGTGAGATTATCAAAAAATACATCTTACTGTCATAATAATTGTAAATTTTAACGAAAAAATTTCCTTTCTGTAAAATTAAAAAAATATATTTAACGCGTATAAGACCGACGCAATATCAGTTTAACGAAAAAACTTAATTTTTTACTGTTTTTCACTACATTCGAGTAATGAAAATTATGTAAGAGCTCTTGAACATTTGTGACACGTCTGTATTCTCCTATTCTTATATCTACTATGTACTTCAGAACGGCGAAAGACACAAAATACATACATAACGTTCATATGCCCACGTGATTACACCAATGTGAACATGTAGCTGCATTTGAGTTCATCTTTCTTTCAGAGCTCATTAATAAGGAATTTAGAACATAGTGCTTATCAAACATTATTTTTGCAATGGTGAAACAGGAATTAGCACTCACTGCCGAAAAAAGAATTTCCTGTAAAAACAAATTCACAACCGTCTGACCACAAAACAGAAGAATGACTCGATAAGGTCTCCTTAAATCAGACCTAAATTTGTGTGCACAACCACAACGTCAAGTCAGGTCCACAATGGAGAATTAATTTGGAGTGCAGGACTAGCATGTTTTCGCTGAAATGTATGCCTGGCCCTACGCCTAGCTGAAACAAATTCCGAAGACAGCGATCCAGAGGTTGACTGCAGAGACCTTGCAGCTTGCAAGCGTACGCGAATCTGTCCGTGGGTGATCTTTGGTTTCCCTACATGTTTGTGGTACACAATTCGCCATATATTACTCCACTTTCTAAAAATATAAATTTTATAACGAGCTATCGGCATGATTACGTACTGTAAGTTTTGCGTTTGGAATGGTGAATGCAGCTAAATAATGTAACCTGTATAACATTTAGCTGTATTGTGTGGTGTCGCAAACAGGTACGCATGTCGGTAGCTTGTGATAAGAGGAAACACCCTGCTTTTAGAGATAATTATGAAAAAATAGAAGCCCTACGAATAAGTTATTGCGTTCTTACTACTTCTTATTTGCCTTATATCTAGCACATCTTTTGAGGGCAATGTTCTCCATGAGACGGTGAAATGTAAACACTCTTAAGTATCCGGATTCAGTTAGAAGGGAGGGTGGAGGACTGACATTAAATATTACGTTACTAATGTACAACTGTCTTACCTTGAGCAAATACCAGTGGTACAATTACATTTAATTTTTTGATCACGCAAGCGGTTTAGATAACTATGGGCCTCAGGGAAGAATAAATACGTGTTTCTCCTACAAGAACTGGCGAGAATCGCAAGTTCGTAGGCATGTTTATCTTAAAAAAATAAAATAAAAAACTAGTTCACGTCGCGTAAGATACTCGCTATGTTAATACTGCAAGTTGTTTGAGAAATATTATGGGACGTAACTGCTAAGGTCATCAGCCCCTAAGGTTACACACTACATAACCAAAATTATCCTAAGGACAAACACACATACCCATGCCCGAAGGAGGACTCGTACCTCCGCCGGGACCAGCCGCACAGTCCATGACTGCAGCGCCTTAGACCGTTCGGCTAATCTTGCGCGGCATATTGCAAGTTATTCCCGTCGACTCACAAGAGTATGTACATCACGAAAGTCTGATGCTGAATGCTGCTAACGTTTAATGAAGACGAGTTCCGATGGAAGAAAGTGAAATACTTATGATTGTTCTAGGAAGTGGCGGAGAAACTATTAAGTTCTGGGTTTGATATTTTGGGAGGTAATGGTTCTTCATTTTTGTCAACTAATGGTAACGCTTTAAAAACATTAATCATTTCTGAGTGCTTCAGCGTTCATTTTGTGTTTAAGACTCAAACTGAAAGAAACTATCAATTGTGATTAAATGTGATCGGTTGAAATTCACTCACCGGTAACGTCTTGTTTATATCAAGTGGTACTTTCAAAATACAATTCTATACCGTATAATCAAAAAGCATTATACAGATTTGTTTCCTAGGTGGTAAAACTAAATACTGTTAATTTTACAATAAATTTCGATTGAGATAGACTTATAGCGTTATGCAAATAATTTAGAAATCATACAAACGTTGTAGAAGCTGAGTTGAATCATCCAAAAAAAAAGTGCGTTCTTCAAATATTTCGCATTCCACCATCGTTGTTCTTATTGTTTAATTTTCCAAAATTTATGCATCTGTTCTATATCAACGCCTGTCTTCGCATTCTGTCTGCCATTATGCAATATTTCGCGGAAATTACCAACATAAACAACCTCCGTTCTATTTGTTTGTGAATGTTGTGTGGAAAGAGCATGTTTCTGACACCTCTGTATGGGTAAAATTTCTCTAATTTTACCATCGTGACATTATGCGAAGTCTAGGTGAGGAGTTGTATTGGATCCCTCGACTCTTCTCGGTACGTAGATTCGTATGTCGATGATATTCGACTAGCTGAGGCTAGAAAACTCCGTTTCAAGCTGTAAGTAGGCTGTTTATATTTTCTTATTGGCAACGTTACGTAGCGCTCTGTATGAAAATCACTGGCTGTGCTGTGTGCAGTCTGTGGCCAGTTTGCATTGTTGTCAGCTATTGTAGTGTTGGGCAGCTGGATGTGAACAGAGCGTAGCGTTGCGCAGTTGGAGGTGAGCCGCCAACAGTGGTAGATGTTGGAGAGAGATGGCGGAGTTTTGAAATTTGTAAGACTGGATGTCATGAACTGCTATATATATTATGACTATTAAGGTAAATACATTGTTTGTTCTCTATTAAAATCTTTCATTTGCTAACTATCCCTATCAGTAGTTAGTGCATTCCGTAGTTTGAATATTTTATTTAGCTGGCAGTAGTGGCGCTCGCTGTATTGCAGTTGTTCGAGTAACGAAGATTTTTGGTGAGGTAAGTTATTTGTGAAAGGTATAGGTTAATGTTAGTCAGGGCCATTCTTTTGTAGGGATTTCTGAAAGTCAGATTGCGTTGCGCTAAAAATATTGTGTGTCAGTTTAAGCATAGTCTTGTATAATTTTTCTAAGGGGACGTTTCAAAACCGATAAGCTCTCCCTTGACACTTCCCATTTCTTTGGTTAAACGTTTTCGGTAACGATCACAGACTGAAAAGCAGGCAGTACTGACGAAGAACTTGGAAGAGAGATTAGTTAGCGGACTGGTCCGTAGATAAGTTACATTTTTATAAAAATTCTTCCATTAATTAGAAATAGAAAAAAAAGTCAATTGAATGGTTTATGACAGCAATACGACTAGGCTACTTACAAATATAAGGCGCGGTACCTATTATAAAGGTAGAGATCGACAGTTGATGTAATTTCGATCATTTTGAAGTAAAATAATGGAATGGCATGAGCTAGACGAAAGTACAGTTTTAAAAATACAGAACGTACTTTGTGTTCTAGCTAGGTAATAGCTAGTAGCAATACGGTAAACAACCGTCTGGTGTCTCCATAAGTTAGCGAAGAGAGCTACAGAATCTTCTGCATCGTGGTATAGAAACTGTAAACATACACTAATGTAGCGAAACGTAAAAAAAAGATGTAAAACAATTGTTACCCCACTCGCGCTAGCACTAAATGCGGAAATACGACGGGGCATTAGTGTATTGCAAAATATTTTTAGTGACGTGTTAAAAGAGCCTTCGATCGCAAAACACATCCTTCGGCGGGTCTGTCACCTGTCTTGAAGACGAGACCATGCGAATGCAGAAACCTTTTCTTGGTATAGATACGTTGGACACCAGGAATACAACCTGCATGAAAATGCAGCTTCAGACGATTTATTTCTTTCTTTTTAGTTTCTAAAATCATCACTTGCTTCACACCTGCAGAGGGAGGTGTGTTTCTGAGTAGTGTGTCGTCTCCCCCTGAGGCATAGCAGAGTATACCTCCACTTTTATTTTAGGTTTATGGCAATAAGTCTTGCTACTAACAGCACCCTGCTTTACGTGCTGCGTCGACACTAGAGGATGGCGGCATATTTGGGGAGGAAAAGGTAGGGCTACAGGGGAGGTAGGAGGCCCATTTTATATATTACAAAAAAAAAAAAAAAGCCATCTTCTTTATTCCTTGAAGAACAGCTTCTCCACTATGTCAATATACGAAACAACACATTTTATCGTTTTGTATATCTTCTGCAGTTTCTTTGTTGTCAGTCTGATTATTTTTATCTTTCTAGTATATAAAAGCTTGTTTTTTGAACGCACTTGTGAAAACGTGAATTGTTATCGTAAAATGTCAGTAACAAGAATAGGATATCTTGGGCGGTGGTGGATAACAGAACGCAGTTACCTAGTGGCAGAAATGTGAAGAAAGGCCACTTAAAATCTTTTCCACTTAGAATGCTTCAAAATAAAAGAAACGAAACACGTATGACAATGGAAGAAACAGACACTCAGGGACAGGCCTCACAAAATAAGGAGACAATACATTTAAGTTTTCGCCCTGTCAGCGAATGGCCTAAAGAATGCAGATGGCAGTATTGTTTTTATTCAGTATCTTGATCTCAGGAAATGACACAGTGATAACATATTATAAGACTAATAAATTCTTCTCAAACGTCAGGTTGTTCGTCGTTGTACATGTTAACGTGGAATAACTGTTTACTCAAACTTAAGAAGCGAAGATTTTCTAAAACTTCGAAACTAATATCTTGATTACGTTTAAAAGATTACGTTTAAAACGTTAAACTACTTTATATAACAATATGATGTGAAAAATGAAGATTACAGTGTTACAAAAGCATAGAGCTGGTTAACAGATCCTGGAAAACAACGATGATATTAGACTTTCTGCTGCAATGGACATGCTTCGCGTCAACATCACTGCCAAAACACAAGCAAAATTAGTATGAATTTGATATTCGATAAGAGGTTGTAACAGCAGTCCTTAGATGATGGTGTCCTCTTCGTAAATCTCTAACGACTAAATTAACAGCTCTAAAATATTCCAAACGTCCTGACTGGACGACAAGGACTAGTATAATATTGCAGTCAAATGAAAATAGTATCCAACTTCATTGATTTAGCAGTGTGGTGGTTATGAAATAATAAAATAAAGTATGCACTCCGAAAGGAATTGCATACAAAGTTTCGTCTACGTCCTGCATTGAGTCACAGCACGCAGACAGTACTTGAGCTTCCGTATACAGAACTTCAAGATCAAGGGAAACGCCTACTGTGGAACTACGCATAAGGTTAACCCGCCTTCATAAGTTTACACGCACAGAATACGCAAACTGTCTGTGGTGACTGATCTAGGCAGCTGCAAGCAAGCACGTATTGTGTGCGAGTACCTGCCTCACGTCCTCCGCCGGTACAGGTGCTGTTCTGTCAATCCTCATTTGCTGGGTGTAATTAGGTTATGTCTATGTGCAAATGAATAAATGCCTATTTGTCAGAAGCGTTTCGGCTTCATTTCCTGAGATATCATGAAATACATGTTCGTGTTTACTTAAATACAGTACTTTTAACCTACTTATTGTGCCGTTGTACTTATGTACTACAAAACGTTCTTACCCTGGCATTATAAGTAACAAAACATATGTGTACAGGAAAGTTAAAAGTGCTGCATTAAAATAAAAAAAAATGTATCTCAGGCCACCCAAGATGCTCTAATAAATTAAGAGAAATGGGTTTAGAGATATAGGACTGCGTTTATTCAATTGCCAAGAGACGTAGTATAACAATCATTAATGTATTACTACCAAAACAACTCCTTAGCAGTAGTAATTCTTGGTATAGAACATTACAAAATGCATAATTCATTTTAGACATCTACATCTTATGACATTTAACTGGTCAGCAGCTTTGCTATAGTGAATGCGACAGAAGAGTCATAGCAGGGTGCCGCACTTGGCAGCGCGGCTGCAGACACACTCAGCTCAAAGTACACCTTAGGCGAAAACTGCGTGCAATAAATGTTTTAATTTAATTATGACTTTTAACAAGATGTTTCACGTATCAAAGTCAGCTGCATCGTGTTAACTGCTTCTCAGTTTTAAGTGAACTGTATTACATCTTTTACGCAATATCTTTTCTACATTCTAATACAGCGCACTATCAGCGCTGTTCCTCTCGCAACACGGTGCAGGGGTCTGCGCGATGCAAAGTCGATTTAGTAAACTTTTAAACGCCACGGAATGTTGTCACAAGTGTACTATAGTGCTGTTCCTTTTAATTTGCAGCTCGTGACTATCATGTTAAATAAATTTGACCGCCGGAGTGAGTGTTATGATTGTCACGGTCCAAAATTCGCCTTTAATGTTATATAAGATAATTAGCGTTCTTAAGTCATGATATTGGCAGAAATCTGTGGGAATTTGTTATGAAGACTGTTGGTTGTGTATTCTAACAATGTTCTTTCTAACGAAACAGGTTGTGAGATAATAAATTTGTACCAGTATTACTAAGGTGCTTTCTTATTACTTTTAATAATGAATTGTAGCTTTTTCTATGTGTCCAGTTACTTAGAGCTAAAATGTTATAAACATTGAAACATGTGGAAAACAATTATTTTAAAACCGTAATAGTTGCACGTCGTACACTGACTATTTGCGCCAAGTACAAAGCCGAAATCAGTATCACACTGAGTCACTTTAATCCCGAGTAACGTCCTAGTGGAAGTCTTTCTCTTAGCTATAAGGTTTTTTTTTGTCTAAATGACTATGGTAAGGATGTTTTGTTGATTTTGTTATAGAATAAAAGGAAGGGCGAGAATAAAAAACTCGTATCACGCCTCATTGCACGGACGAGTCACCAATCAACAGGGTCACATCCTTCCTCTTATTAGATCTACTCTTTTTTTCTATTTTCACCCAATATTTCTTCGTTGTATTGGACTTCAGGATACAAAAATATGTTAACATCATCCAGTCGATAGTTCGAAATTCAATGCAGAAGAGGGATTTAACTAATTTGACAATACAATTATTAGAAAAGAAAGTTATGGCAGATGTAGAGAGAGTATGTGACGTGTGCTCCAAATATGTAACTACATAAAGTTTGAGTTCTGTGTTCCGAAGCCGATCGCAGCCACAGAGCTTAGACTTTCCAGAAGTTAATATCAGCCATATTGAGAAATTCTATACACGTAGTGAATGAAGAGACAGTTGCAAAACAGTTTCAACGGTTGCATAAACCATGCTGTCACGATGCATTTTTGAAACATTTGATGACAGAATACGTATAATACAGTAAAATTTACATGAACACCATGGCAGCGGTCGAGGGAATAAGAAAAACTCAGTTTTCGGTAGAAACTGCAAAAAATCGCCTTGTAGAACGATAGTACACGAGTCATGATTTAGTTTCAATTTTAAAGATCTTTAACGTTGTTGCAATAAACACGACACCTAATTGTGACTCAGAAGAAGAATCCCCTACGCCTCGAAAGTGGAAGATCGGCATAAGAAATGTAATAAACTTTTGTTTGATTTTCACCCTATATCACTTCGACATCTTTAATTTAGAGTTACAGAAATATATTAACTTAATTCAATCAAGCGGTTGAAATGCGATGAAAATTATGGAAGGAAGAGAAATCAGTACTGTATTGTGACTTGACTTAAATGATTCGACTAAAGAATTACTTCAGAAGTAATGAGTTCTGTATTCGCAAGAATATTGTAACCACAGACCTTAAGCTTTGTAGAAATTAATACGAGGCACTCTGAGGAGCTTTAGGTAGGCACAGAGTAGAAGGTACGATGCGAACAGTCCTTCCATCAATAGAAGCCATAAAAAAATTATGCATTTGTGAAATATTTCGTGGCAGAACACATCAACTGCAGCAAAGTTTAATTGATAATAATTGAAGCTCCTGAAAGATGGCGACAAACTCAGTTTTTGATATAGACAGAGAATAAATGACAGTCAGATTACAGTATGTCTCTAAGCATCGTATCGAGGAATTCCAACCCTTTAAAAGTTTTGATTAGAAGCGGATGTGACACTTTCTTGTTAAGACTCGGTATGAGATAAATATCCTAACGATAGTCTTGTTATATCCAGAAACGCTAGTAGATAGCATTTGGAAGGTATTCGTGCTATACGAAAGAACAGAAAGAACAATAAAAATTAACCTTTTGTTGTTGGCAATAGTTGCTTAAATATCTACTGACAATGATTCTTTGATTGGCCAACCACTTAAATTTTAATGATTCGGTAATACACGTGACTACTACAGAACTGTGTATCCCGGTATTCCGATATAACGACTCGCTTTTCGAAAAGAAAACTTGGGGCATTTGATGTAGTGGTGGGGTTGGAGGACAGGAGACGAACAGCCCAGCACGGCGCGTGTGTAGACATCCCGCGCGGGTCACCTGCCCAAGCAGTGGTATACGTCTCGGGCGATTTGCATAGCGGCCTTCTAGCGTCAACGCTTTAACCACGTGCGATCGTGGACTATTAATAAACCGTAGCCAATAAACAGACGCTTAACTCGAAATTTTTATGCAAATGTAATTGTAGCCGATAATAAATGTAGTTAGCTACTGTGGTAAATTCATATAGACACTCCTGTACGGCAACAATCAAAAAGAGACTTAGATATTTCTCATTACACGTGCATTCTAGTGTCCTCAGTGCCACGCGGGTAGTTCAGAAGTACAAAGCAAAATGTGTCATACACCAATACTAAATTGATGGATTCAACAATGCTGAAGTTTACTAAGATAATACTTTTAATTCCAGAACGTCAGTTCAATTCTGTCTTATTGAACGAAACTACTTGCAAAGGTAATTTTGTGTATCAACAAATACGAACTTACGTCGTATTCGCTAGAGTTGTCGTAAGTTTGTCAAATATTTTTATTATATTTTCTGGTGAATTTTGTTCTCTGTGTGTTTTGCTGACTGTGTGTCACTAGGTGTGACTACTCTTATATTTAGTATAGTGTAGGCACAGTGTTCTGCGTGCTTCCATCTCTAGCGCTGAAACTGGTAACTGTTAAGTCAAACTTTAATACTGCCAAGATACGACATGGTCAGTGATCCAGAAAAATGTAGAATAAATTTATTTCCGTCAATGATCACAAAATTATTAGGAAAAGGATCTACCAATTTTGTGATCATAGACGGAAATAAAGAACTTTATTCTTTAATATTGAGTCAAAAATGTATTTGTGTTATCGGAGAAATCAGCGAAAAATACAGCATCTGCATCTAAATCTGTGCTCTGCACGGCACCTTACGATGTATGGCGGAAGGTACTTCGCGTGCCAATATCCAAATTAGTTCGCGATTGGTGTGTAGGGAGCTCGACTCTTTGTAAACCCACCTATGAGCTCTAATTTCTCTGATTTTTCACCGTGATCGAGATTTTTGTCGATAGTGTAACTTTCTGCTATATATGCTGGGCAGATAAATCAGCCACATTCAAATTTCAAGTGTCCCTGTTTATATATACAATATACAAAGATTTCATGGTGCGTGGGGAGTATATTCCTCCAGACTGTGCTGCCTGTGCGTAAAAGTCACTGGTGAGGGGTCAGAAGTAAGTTTAGATGGAGACGTACCTTCTGCTTAGGCTTTCGACGAGACTAGTCAGGAAAAACTTTTGAAAAAATGAGTTGCAGAATGGTTTTCACTCTGTTTTAGTCTAGTGATTGGACAGCCTCATTTACCTGATGTAGTATTTTAGGTCTTTCGCATGCTTTTATCCTCGTTATAAAAAAATGTGTGTGTGTGGGTGTGTGTGTGTGTGCTTTTATGAACATTTTTTTGGATAATTATTATACTTTAGTTATTGGTAATGTTTATTTGTATTGCCATTTTAACTACGTGGGCATTTAAAGACCTAGCTTTTATGCGTCCAAACAAAGATAACATCGTAATGAAAAAATTTATGTTTTTCGGGTAACGTGTTGCTATTGGCTTTAATATTGATATTAAAACTACTTTTGTCAAGTAACTGTAACTCGCCTTTCAAGTCAAGCTACCTGACAGCTGACTCATGTATCGTATGGGTTAAAGTGTGAAATAAGTCTTTGCATTTTAATTATAATATTAACACGAGCATGCATAAAACGTGTTTCCACACAATGGCGTAAATTACAGTTACATACCCACTAGCACTCATTTGATTGGTAATGAAAAATCACTTAAAATGTGTTATTGACTATGCTAAATTTAGACTGATTGACCTTTATATGGGAGCATACGCTAATAATCGGTTAAGTTCTTCATTGCAGGTCATTGGTCACATATATTTCGTGGCACAATTTAAAAAAAGTGCCTCTGTCTGGAAACAATATAGCTGATTTGAAAGAGACAATATTTCAAAATCCGTTAATTATACGAGGTGAGCAACAGGTTTTTACATAGGTTCAGGATGCCAGAAAGGCATAAAACTGAACAAAAAAAGTTCATTACAGGATTTTGAACTATGGGCGCCGAAACACTTGGTGAATAAAGTCTATTTTTCATCAACACGAACCAAATTATTGAGAAACGCGCCATGTTCTGGCGTCTATAGTGGAAGCCACATCAAAAAATTGTTGTTCATCTCAGCGATGTTTCTCGTTGTTGACATTTCTACAAAGGATCGAATTTTGTTTGACGCTGTTGCAAAGTAATACGGTATGTGACGTCGGCCGGATGCCTCAGTTCTTAGTGTTGTCGGAGTTACCGGGTGACAGAAAAGATGTCTTCTAGCGTGTCATTACAAATGTGTACCAATCTATAATTTATTATTAAACTGTAGGAGAGCAGAAACTTATTTTTAAAAAATCCGAAACAAGTTAAGATCGACTCATGATACACAGAAATTCTTCTTGAGGATTAGTCTAAGTTGAGGCACAGAAATGTTAATAATGCATGCGGACGTGTCGTACTTCTGTATGTTTGTTTCGGGTGATAAAAAAGATTACATTCCTTAAGAGTGCTATCGCGTAACTCATTCACGCTTAGCTTTTTCTGGTTCATTGTCATTCAGTTTTATATGTCCATAAAAACTAATCTTTTATGCTCCGTCAGTTTCCAGCAGTCTCCTATTACCAGCAAAAAGCAAAGCCTGCAGCGATAACATTTAATAAAACAGCAGTCTGTTTTCGGATGACGTACGGTAGTATATAGAGATATGTGTAAAGTGAGATTTAACGGAAAAGAAAATTGAATATTAACTCTAGAAATGAAGTTTAGCTACCAAACGACGTTAAAATACCTCTAAAAATAACAGCCAGAGGATATTTCATAACTCCTAATCGTCTTTACGAAACTTGGTGATTTCTTCAATTTTTGTTTAGAGGTCTGACAGTGAAAGGATAAGTTTTGTACTTTTTACAAGTGGCCAGATCAGGCAGATTTAGCTAGAGATGAAAAGAAAACGGAACGAAATTTTGGTCTATCTTTTTCCACTGCTGTCTAACTACCCTGTTAAAGCTCCTAAAAGATTGAGGTGACAGAGTAGTAAAACAAGAACGTACGAAGCTGAAGCTCTCTCATAACGGAAGGAATACGGACGCGATGGGTTTCTGCATTAGTTTTGATAGGCTGACGTGTTAACAACAAGCCTTCAGAGTCAGAAAGAACAATACTTCTGCGTTGCAACCAATCGTATCAATACAGCTATAACCACTGCGAGGACCAACATACGGCGTTGGGAGAAGTGAACAGCGAAACTGTAAGTGATTGTACAGTGTGTGGTTCGCCAGTCATGTCAATGAACATGTCCTGTTTGCAGCAGATACGCGAATGAAGACCTGCCTATTTCGCGCATAAAATAACATAGAGCAAGAATAGCTCGAAAAAAGATATAAACATCTTTTCTTAACCAGACACACAAAAACTGTGACTGTTAGTGTCACCAAGAATATTCCATCGAAGACAGTACATACGGTTTGGGACGATATATGGCTTCATTGAAGTAAATCTCGCCGGGCTCACTTCTACAGTGTATTGTTTGGTTTGCGATTATTTAAAAAAATAAGAAAGTCTAAAGAATGATGAAGTTTTGTTTAGCGTCAGAAAGTAAATTTTGGCGCGTAATTATTTTCAGTTAACGTGATGTAAATTGAAATCATTTATTTCATACCCGCTTGGTGATGTCCTTCGGAAAGGCAAGAAGTTCGCGTGAAACAGTATTCTTTCTAGCTCTTATTGAATATTTCACAGCGGTATAGACTATTCAGCTACACATGGAATTTTAAATTGAGTCGTAGTAAGTAACGCAACGCTCCTTAAAACATTATCAATGCGGGCTCAGTAATATAACCACGGCGCTACATGACGGTTTGGACTAAGCCGCGAAATATGTTTCCCGTTTTTCTTATTAGAGATTAATTTTAACTGTTATTAAAAGGAATAATACTTAAACAATTTCTGTCATATACTGTATGGGTACGCTTGCCAGCAGGCTGGAAGTGTGTTCTGTATAATACATAGCAAGCACACAGGGCTCCACCAACATTTTGCTATTGGACATAATGGGATGAAAGTTTACTTTGATGGCAGCTTTAAGAATATTTGAAAGAGACCGTCAGTAGTGCATAGAAGCGGCACATATTATAATTTGTATGATTATTATATCATAAATGTTACAGTAAGATTGATTTAGACAACAGAAATGTAGCGATGCACAAAATATAAAATCAAATAATAAGAAATCCAACAAGGGCAACGCTGCAATCGTACGGTAACAAATACTCTGCCTTTACAACATTGAAATTATTGTTTCGCAATGGATACTGTCAGAGAAACGAAGTACACAACACTTAGTTCTAGGGATCGGTTCCTTCTCTTAACAGTTTCTCATGCTCGACAATGGCAGTTAAACATTTAACGTTGGAAACCTTTATAATATATTATCCGGAGCAGAAATGGGTAGCAAAAGCGAACGTGGTCCTTGTTTCGATATTTGGCCAGGGAGTCGCACTTAGTCCTATAGATGCTTAACTAAATGTTTAAAATTCACTGACGGTGTAATTATTGTACAAGGCTCTGAAGGCAGCTGCTACGTGTGAAAGACCACCTGTTCGGACCAGACGCAGGACGTATCGTATTTATAAAGTTTTTTTGTTTTTTGAATAAAAGTATATTTAGCTTTCAGTTAAAAGCCGGAAGCCGTGATTAAATTTCACACCGCGGAGAAGCCAAAACTGCGATATAACCAAGCTGCAGAATGAGCTTGTATTAGTATCCAGAGCAACTAGTTTCACCAGCTTTAGTCCTTGTCAGCGCAAGTATTGGAGACAAACAAATCAATATGTTTTGCCTATTTATACCGATTGTGAGTTTTAGATGAATATTCCTGGACAGATAATAGTTCAAACTGAATCTTTTAACTGCGTAGATACGTGTGGCGTACAAATAATAAATCCGACGAAAGCTTTGTGAGGCGCTAAATATTTTCCCTACCGATGCAGTACATACATTATCTAATGAAATTTGTCGCAAATAATCCATTGTGAACTAAAACAAATAGTAATGTGCATTGCTGCAATGATGTTTATTGCGAAAAAAGGAGTAAATTACGCTGTGACAAAAATTTTCGACCACTTGCCTTACATTTTAAATTAACTAGCAAGTGCAGAAATTCGATTCACAAACAAATTCGAAATATTTATTAATGGCATCGCCTTCTCTTCCGGAGCAGAATTTTAATTTATACAAGTTCATTACTATTATAAAAATAAAGTGATTCTTAGTATCGATGAAATTTATACATAAATGAGCAGTATGTTCCCGAGACCCTAAATCAGTTTTGAGTTCTGATGCGTGCTTCCGTTATTAAGATGCAGCTTGAAAATTATCAGCTGGACACGAAGTTACCATTCCGCCATAACAAGCGGCAGTTTCAGTTTTGTCTGAATATATTACGACAAACTGCAACAGAACACTATGCAAATTCATCTATAAACGGACACCTGTTTTCTTGTACAAAAGTTATTTGTGGTTCCAGATACTTGCTTCCATATAAGGCACAGAGGGCGAAACTGTCAAATGAACACGAATCTAGCAATCGTCTGTAAAGAGCAGCAATTTAAATTTGCTTTGCACGGGCTGTGATGTGGAGTAGGTTGCAGGCTACAGGTGTGGAGGCGAGGATGTTTGATTGAAAGAGGCGGTGTGAGGGCGCGTCGCTAATGCGGCCCTTCTGTCGCGCCGATTAGTCTCAGCCGGGAATATGTTAAAAAGAAGCGGACGAGCAACAAATTTTCGGCCGTTCTCGGCGAGAAGCGAGAAGAAAGGAGTTGGGCCGGCCACGGCCGCGTCACGGGCTCCTCTTCTTTCCACAAACTGTTGCGGGCCATTATTTTTTAATGCACTGCGCCGACTGAAGGGCGCCCGACCGATCCGTTCTGTGAACATTTCTTCGGCCAATCTAGCCACCAGTGCTCACTGGACTAAAACTTGCTAGCCGCATTACATTTACGTTTCATTGACGTTATTTGGTACATGCTGCTTAGATTTACCGATGTATTCTTTTATCTGTGCGTGTTACAGTACTTTTGGTTGTCTACCACACTTACGAATGTGGGCTATGTCATCTTCAGGCAAAAGTTCATAATGTTCTGTTACTTGAAACAGTAATCTCATTCTGCCCAAGACCGCACTGACTTCGCACTAATGTTTGTTAAATGATACTATTTTCCTCTACGGCTGTTTTTAGTCCACATAATTCTTTGTCATCCTGACGTATAATTTATTGTTGTCGTTTAACTCAAATCAGCCACGCAAAGAAAATGGTTTGACGTAAAAGGAAATCTTGTCGTAAGAACATCATATATATTTGAAAATTACGTTTAAGGATTGGGCCTGAACATAATTACAGCATATTTGAATGTTACTAATTTGAATTTTCTTCGAGTGAAGTTAATTTCTTTCAGACGTCTGTAAACAAAACTGTTCTCCTTTACATTAAAAATTTTTCGAGGCACTAATTTTTTGTTCCGGTGTACCCGACGCCCCATAAGGAGCATTTAGATATACTTACGATCAGCTCTTGTAATACATGTCCCGTAATAGCAAATTAATGTAGTAGCGACACAGATAAGTTAATATTATGTTTATCTACTTTCCCATTGCCATTTGCCCCAGAGTTCATACTTTATTTTTATTTTCCTTTTCACTGTGTTTGCAACCTTCACTCTTGGTTAAAATTATTACGAAATTTTTATGCCCTACTATTTGGTTAAAACCACCTTTACGATACATGAAAGAAGTAAGCACTCCTGAGAAATTTTCAAGCGCGTTTACAGGCATCTTACGTTGTTCACTGTCCACTGTACTCTGTAAAGCGGGATAAGTGGCTTGGTTGCTTTTTTCCAGTCATATCGAAGTTTTATTAGGAAACCAGAAATTCATATGGTCTGGGCATCGATATCGAGAAGAACATTTCCCAGTTTAGGTGAATTATCTGCAAAGACATAAGATGTGGACAAAGACAACTGCGTCGGGATGACGAGCTGAATACACTTGAAAACTGTTAGCTTTGTACAGTGCCCTCTGTATTTCAATGTGGAAGGAAAGCTATGTGGAAGTGGTGCACGCACACGCATCCAGTTGTCCAAACTTTAGTATCTCCTACTACCGACAGAAGAATCGACTACTTTTCATCTGTTGCTTTGCTAGTAGAATTTTCTAGAACGCACTAGTGGGCATAGTTACAGTATTACTTTCATACTTGACTGAAGAAGAAGTGCAGTAGCGAACTGTAAACTGCCTGGTATAGGCCTAACTGTGGTCTTGTCTGTAGAATATAATAACGCCGAGCCGGCGGCTGAATTGCGGGCGGTATTTTCCCGCGCAACACACTGCACATCCAGAGATTCAAATTTACCTGTTTAAAACGATGATAAGTGATGAATCTGAAGTGTTGATTCTTTCAGGAGCTAGAAGTCTGCAAACGAATTCCAGCTATTTAGAAAATCGCTCAAAGAACGGAAGTGGAGCGTGGCAGTATGTTGTAAAATCTGTGTTTAATTTTTCATTACTTTGCTTTGCAAGGAACGCTCATAAAACGAGGTTGGTGTAGTAAGTGATATTACTCATATCTGGAAAAAGTGTGGTAGACAACACGGACGAGATCATACAGCAGACAAATAATAAAAACTATTTTGCTAGATGAAAAGGATAAGTTAATATTTTATGTTGTTGAAAATAGTTTAGGTGTAGCATTGTCACTGCAGGGGTTTATTGACACTGCCCCCCCGCCACTCAAATATGTTTTTCTGTTTCATATTAAAACACAACACAAAGAAAACTCAGTTTTCACAGGAAAGGGGACTGGCGCGTTCAGCCTCTACTAAATTTCTTTTCTCTCTCTCTAATTAGTAAACATTACAGAAAAAGACTTTTAAGGTTTTCCCGCGTGGTTTTCATGATTTATGTTTCAATTAATTTGTATGTGCCTACCATTAAAGTAAAGGTGGCGTAATATGTTTGCAATATCCCCTTCTGTTATAAGATTAACTACTCTCTTGTCTAGCGAACATGAATTGTAAATATTTGCCAGATGGCGGCAAAACGAAGAACAACAAAGGAGGAAATGGGTTTCAGAAGATCCTTGTAAAAAGATACTTCGTGTCTGTTTTGTGCAGTGTATAAACAAATTAACTGTCTTAGTACCTTCTAGCGTACTGAAATGTGGGGACGAAATGAACATTTCATCGGATAGCTGTACAATAATAGATACACGATCCTACTAACGGGCCTACACGAATCACAACAGAGAACTTGCATTTTACTTATACAACGTGTGTTAACTGATATCACTTGCTGATGACATTCGTAGTGTATGTTTCCAGAGGGGGAGATATATATTTCTTAGTTGAAAATCACCACAGAAGTGTCGGCCAACACATCGCCTTCCAATATGGAACAATATTCCATGTTTCCCGCTGATGTTCCATTTGACTCGGGCGCAAAGAAATGTCAGATTACAATTCCGAATATTTATATTTTCATTTATACTCTACGCAAGACCGAAGAGTGGATATCTTTCGAATGCCTATCACGCGGACATTTTTTATAAGCTGTTCAGCTGCTTGTTGCATTTATTTAATTATAATAATTGCTAGAAGATGTAACGTCACTGTTGTAGCTGAAAAAATTAATGTTGATCTTCAACAAGTTCTTCAGCAATAATAGAAGAATAAAAAACGTTAATAGGAAAAAATGAAATTTATAACCCGTAACAATAACAACCGGAAAGTAAGCGCACAAAAAATTTAATACGAAACTAAAGACTTGTGGGAAGTGTGACTATGTTTAAAAGCGAAATTTAGGAATTGAACAACGACGCCTATCTGCGCACTTCATGTTGCAAATGTTATGGTTTTACGCAAATCAAATGCGAAATTACACAGAGGAATGCAAAAACAATACGCAGAATCGCAGACGTACGAACAAGACATTTTACAGCATATCAAAAAGAGATGGACTTTTATCCGCGCATGTTTACACGACGAGGGAATCAATCTGTCAGCTCACGTGTCTTTTTCACTGACGTTAAACGGATTCAATCTGATTCATGCCTCATGTTTTGTTAGAATTATGACAACAGAGACGTTTACCGCCAGCAGATGGACTGGATCAAAATTTTCCACTGCTGTACTCAATCCCACAGCGCATCTAAGCAGTTTATAATTCATAACATAACCCACAATTAAACAAAAGTAGAAGATGTTTCAGTAAGTACGTAACTGGGCTGCGCAACTATATCATGTCTCAATGCACCTACGTTGGCTAATAATACTCATCTCGAACATTGGTCTTCAATATTTGTGAAACTTACGAAAATTTCCAAGAAATGTGGCTAAACGTTATCAAAGTATTGTTTGCGAAAAATGCTCAGGCGGCATACCATCAGAGACGCTGCTTCTGGACAGTAATTTTAAGTTCCAGTTGGGCAGCACATTCACTGGTGGTGT
This sequence comes from Schistocerca cancellata, assembly GCF_023864275.1. Lineage (NCBI taxonomy): Eukaryota > Metazoa > Arthropoda > Insecta > Orthoptera > Acrididae > Schistocerca > Schistocerca cancellata. Next base: position 751,659,935 of record NC_064629.1, on the reverse strand, counting down.
AACATGGTCACTTCTTACCATCGAAATACTCGTACCTAATTATGATTCAATTGTATCGTCCAAGATATAAGCACAAAACGCTGCTGCTCTTATCCACAAATCACTACAACGACATGTTGTTTAAAAAATAATATATATATTAGTGCATTACAGTCTTTATGAAATTTTGTAGAAAAGTCAGCGATGCAGATAATAGAAGCAAATTCCAAACATTTTCGTGACTCGCTTCGTCTACTGTATTTATTATTCTGTATTTCACAGGCATAGATGATCAAAGACTATGTTTTGTAAACGAAATTTTTCTAGCTAATTTTTTCTCATACTAAATCCACAGGGAAAAAAACTCTGTACGTTTACACTCGTAAATTTGTTTTCAAAGAATTTCATGTGCATATCGTTTCAGCAGTTTCCATGTAGTTTTGCGTCAAATGCCAGTTATAATTTTTACGACGCCAACTACATGCAACACTCGCAGTGACTGTTACGTGCTTAACTAGTTATCTGTACTTGCATATTAGTAAATAAATAAGTTATCACTTTGTATTCATCTACTTTGATAGATTATCTTGGCCTAGCACACAGAAGACATGTATTTTTATCTTGCATACCGGTACCACGGGTTGTGTTTGACAACTACAGGTATGCACGGGAAACAGGTGCGTTTGAAAATGGCGCTATTTGTATTGTGCACTGGACTTACCTTGGTCTGTGCAGCGTAATCTAACGCCAGCATGCAGTCGTTGTAGCCGTTCTCCGTCTTGATGGTTGTGGACATGGGGTTCGCCGGCGGGCAGAATTGCCCCAGCTGGCTCACAGAATCTCGATACCACGGGTACATCTCGCTGGCGTCGATTGTTGCGGCGGCCGGCGGTGCAGTACTGGGACGATGACGTAGGTACGTAGGTGCAAAGTCTACCCCGATAATGTCGTAACGTACATGTCGGGAGAAACAGACAGATATAGTTTAACTATGCTGACAAGCTGGCAAACGCACTGGCACACGCGACGTCGGCTGCTGCAAATCTGTTTTGACACGGTGGGGTGGCGCGCCAGTTCTCCTGGCGCCAGCTCCCCAACCGCGCGCCTAATTGTTGCCGTGCTGACAGCTTCCCATCGCTATTGTTGCCATTTAGGCCCCTGCAGGAAAAGTGCTTCTGCTTCGTGCAGACGACACTGGAGTTCGCGGCAACTGTCACTCGCCGCAGACGACTGTCAACTGTCGGAAACTTCACAAAATACCCGGCCGCGCGCGCGCGCGGTTGCTTTCGGGCAATATAACACTCAAATTAACAGCGGGCGACACTGTCTGGCGGCAAGTCGCTTCGAAATGCGAGCGTCGGACGCCGGCGGCGGGTTCTTCATCGTTGCGGCGCTCGCAGCGGCTGACATGCAGAATAACGGGCGAAAATGTGACGCGGGAGCGCAGGCGGCAGCGGCCGTGAGGTGTATATCTGGCCGTTTCGTTTGGAACACCGCACGAAATACAAACAAGAAGGCGCACGCGACACCCCGATCTCCCGCTCCCGCTCGCCTGGCTGGCGGCACTTCGGCTGCTCTCGGCTGCCCCCTTCGGCTACTGTCGTGCGTGATGACGGAAAGGGTGCCTCCTCCAGCCCCGCTGCTGCCCCCACCACCGGCCGGCACATGTACGCGGCTACCACTCGCGTAGCGCCATTCATAATGCGCTGCGCTCCGATGCACGCTGCCACGCTGCTCGATATCGCAGCGCATCTACAGCCAAATTACCTTCCGAAATGCGCTCCTTGCTTTGTTTACTCGTTTCTTACACCGCCAGAACCAGAACGATTTCTCCCGAATCGCCACTTCAGGGTGCTGAACTCTTTCCGTTGCCCCTCGAGAGAAGAAATGTATGAATTAATATGCGCCACGTGTTTGTCTACGTTTAAGGGGCACTCGAACAGTAAGATAGCCATCACCAAATCGTTCTGTCATACTGATCACTGCTTGCTATAGAGCACAGTTTACGCCCACCGTACGCGAAGACAGAATTGTCTCTAGTCCGAAGCAGTGAAAGACTTAAGCCAAAATTCTGTATTATATTACTGACCAGTCAATAATACTTTACCCTACCTATTTCTATGTACCTAACGACTCGTAACGCAGTGCAGAGGTAAGTATAAATGTATTTCAACTCTAAAAAAAGTCTTAACTGTAAAACATTCTAGTTTTATCAAATGTTGGTAGATAGTTTTCGATATATCTAAATTCGTGTAAATCAGAATTAAATGACGGGACTGTTCAGCAGTCGTCAATACGTGCGTGTTACCATTCTTTTAAATTCACACTTTCCGAATTCTCTATTACCTCTTTGGTTTTTCCTTTGACATTGTCAGGGTTCTTGTTTTGCACTGTGTTAGACTGAATATAGTAACTGATATTCTCCCTTCAATCAGCGTTGCTGAATAAATGTTAACTGGACTATTGACACTGGAATAGACGATTTATCAGCAGTTACATACAACTTATAAAATGTATAGAATTGTGTTTTATTATAGCACGCACGCATAGTTCACAACAAATATTTTTAGAGTTACACAGGCTGTAGGCTCTGAGATGAAAATTACGCAGATGTTAGATGATCTTAGACTGAGTTCTCTGAGATAAGGCACCAGTGGTCGGAAATGAATATTTCTTTTTTTTTTTTTTTACAAAAGAAATTGACCCTTTATAGCAACAACTTGAGCTCATAACAAACGTTCAAACAGAAGACTCCCAGTATCAGTGCATGACCTACAACGTAATCCATTGCCGTAATTGAGCCTTTGGTTCAGAATCATGTGGGTCCATTGGCTGAACACGGTTTGTGTTATAGGAGTGTAACTTCTGGGCTACCAGCGGTCTACACCATATTTTCCGAAGCGTGTGGTTCACGGGCAATTGGACGGGTCCTTCCCGACGCAATCCAACGCACCTTCTCAATATTAGATGGCGACTCATTCTTTGTTTAGAACCTTTCCCAGGTGGCTTGAAATATCAGAATTTTTCGTACGTTAATTTTCACAGCAACAAATTTTTTCCACGTTAACTTGGCACCTGTTGCTTTATCTGAACTTCTGTTCGCCTTTTCGGGCACTGCATCCTGCTGCACCATACACTGAAATTGTGTCTGAAAATTTCCACAACGAGTAATACTCCGTCGTCGACAAAAAGTCATATACCATAAACTGATGTAAACTCCGTTGTTGGCGCGTAACAGACGGCTGTGCATTATTTTTCAATGTAGCGTCACCAACGTCTGTGGGACACTCAGTTGCTTGTTACGAAACGCAAGCAGCAGACACATGCGTGCCTTGCAGCCATTGTTCACTGAAGACTTCATACCACATGAAATAATTTGTTTTTGATCAATGATTCCCTGTCTTAGAACAGTCCTTTTTCGTCTGCATGATTTGTATGACTAAAATGTGGGATGTCTAAAATGTTTTCAGCCGTCATACCTCAACAACAGTGAAACGCTTCTTTATTGTTCAGTATTGCTTACTCATGTCGATGGTATACTAGCCCCTAGAATGCTTATGAGCGGTCTCCGAAACATATGTTCCATACTTGTTTTAATCTTCAGTCCGAAGACCCTTTTGATGTAGCCCTCCGCCCCATGCATGTCTTTTTATAATTACATAACTACCATCCTACAAACAATTGATCTGCTTACTGTATTCAAACTATCATCTCCCTCTTTAGTTAGTACCTCTTACACTCCATTAGCACATTAACTAATCTTGATGCCTTGGGAGTGTACTATCAGCTTACTTTTTCCTTTACTCGATTTGTGATTTAAAGATGGCTTTCCCAATGATTTGTTTGAGCATATATTTATTAAATATCCGATTTACTCGCCTAACCTACAAAATTCTTTGGTAGCGTTCAAATTCAAAAGCTTCTATTTCTTTCCTCCATGTGCGATTTATCACCCATATGACGCTACACTCCGAACAAATAATTTTGACAAAGACTTCTTTACAGCTAAAATTTATATTCAGTGTTAACTTATTTCCTCGTTATAGGAACGTGTTTCTTGCTGCTGCCAGTTTGTATTTTGTATTCTGTTTAGTTCTCACGTTGTCAGTTACTTGGCCGCCCGAATATCAAAACTCGTTTACACTTTCTGTGTCTCAGTTCCGTCAGCACCACCTGTCTCGATACGACGACACTCCATTACCCGTGTCATACTTTTGTTGCTGTACATCTAATGTTCTACCGAGCGAGGTGGCGCAGTGGTTAGCACACTGGACTCGCATTCGGGAGGACGACGGTTCAATCCCGTCTCCGGCCATCCTGATTTAGGTTTTCCGTGATTTCCCTAAATCGCTTCAGGCAAATGCTGGGATGGTTCCTTTGAAAGGGCACGGCCGATTTCATTCCCCATCCTTCCCTCACCCGAGCTTGCGCTCCGTCTCTAATGACCTCGTTGTCGACGGGACGTTAAACACTACTCTCCTCCTCCTCCTCCTCTAATGTTCTGTTTTGAAGCCACTGTCCATTTCGTACAACAGATCTCCAACGTCTCGTGCCGCCTCTGACAGAATTAAGATGTCATCGGCAATTTCTTGTCTCGCGTGCCGTTATCGAGTGCGAAGTGCAGGGAGCTGACAAAGGAAGCTTGTGGAGACAGGACGACGCGGCCAGCCAATATTGACTTCTAGCGGCGTGAGGCGCCCTCCTGCTAGCTGGTCTACGTACATTCTTCCTCGTTAACCGTGCAGTTCCCTGTTGTGCTTATACTCGAGTAGTATATTGTTAGTGTATTGTGAAAATGCAGTCAGTCATCAAAGGAGATTGCTTACGAATATTTCTGAAATGTGTAAAGGCTTACACAAAATAGGTCTAACACGGTATACAAAGGACGGCGAAGGGCCAAAGATTTGTTTGAGAGTGTCAGGGGAATATGAGAATGGCTCTGAGCACTATGGGACTTAACATCTATGGTCATCAGTCCCCTAGAACTTATACCTAACTAACCTAAGGACAGCACACAACACCCAGCCATCACGAGGCAGATAAAATCCCTGACCCCGCCGGGAATCGAACCCGGGATGTCAGGGGAATAATGAGAAACCTCAAGTGGTAGACGGTTCTAGAAAGACGCCTTCTGTCACGCAAAGGCTGGCATGCAAAATTCCAAGACTCTGCATTAAGGGGCGACTCTAGGAATAAACTGCAACTCCCTGCACATCGCTTCCGTAGTTACTGCGAGGCCAAAATAAGACTAAGGACGTTTCAGTATAGGATTCGCTAAGGTATTTGGTACTGAAACCAATACAATTTTTTTTTTACGATACCTCGACAACATCATAACAAAAGCATTGATACTGGAATCGTCGTTAGCTATTAATTAATATGCCTTTGCTTTTTTTAAGTTTTTCTTGAATTCAAAAGGAGTTATTTGGAATACAAGGAGAAATATGGAAATTTTTATGTTGTCATGAACCAACTTCTGTACGAAATCAGTACTCGAATCACTTTACCAAGGCAGCTTAGGAGATACTTAATATTAGTGCTACACAGTTCTGAAACCTGAGCTGTACACTGTAGAATGAATTTCTCGGTAACGCACTTGTGTTTTCTGTATACTACATAGATACTTAACATTAATGATATACCTTTCTGAAATCAAAGATAGTGATTATAGCCGGCTGCTGTGGCTGAGTGGTTCTAGGCGCTTCAGCCCGGAACCGCGCTGCTGCGAACGTCGCAAGTTCGAATCCTGCCTCGGGCATGGTTGTGTGTGACGTCCTTAAGTTAGGTTTAAGTAGTTCTAAGTCTAGGGGACAGATGACCTCAGATGTTAAGTCCCATAGTGCTAAGAGCCATGTACCATTTCATTACAGACTGCACATGGAATGCAATTCAAGTTACTACACTTGTGTTTCCAGGATGCTATAAAGATACTGCATATATTTAAATTCTTATTAACTTTGTTGCGAAAGATTCTTATTGTCCACGATACACACGCGATACTTCCGATGCTGCTACTCTGATATTTCCTAAGATAGTACAGAATTACCGATTTAATGTTAAGAAGTCTTAGTTTATTTCTGTAAATGTGCAACCAAGTAAACAGAAATTTCGTTTTGTCAGATGCGCTGCACCATTATTTACTGATGCATCTTCGGTGGCATGAAATACGTAGACATTCTCGACTTAATTCCCGTATTTTTAAGTCACTTATTGTGCCGTTGTACTTACAAGGAGTGATAATAAAGTTTTAGTTATCACCTCGAAATAAAAGTTTCGTAATAGCCTCTTTTTAAATTGGAGGTACGTGTTTGCAGTGCTGGTACAAACTGAAAGCACCCGCTGCAGTATCGTAGCACACCGGTACAGGAGCCGAAACAAAATCCCTGTATGCTTTATCGACAAACGACTTAATTATATAACTATTTTTTCGAGGTGATAATGAAAGCTGTATAACAAACTACTCTCACTCGTAAAAGTAATATCGGAACGTCGCTAATTATAGCGCGCAAAGCGCACAGATGCATTTAAGTAGTCGTTCCTTCCACACTCCATAAACGAATGGAACAGGAAGAAACCCTAAAGTATGTTACAGTGGGAAGTACCGCTCGATAGTGGTTAGCAGAGTATGGATATAGATGAAGTTTGAAATATTCGCTAGCTGAACACGAGTGTAGTTTGAGGAGCTGGGGCTAAGTGATTGCCGTACATTTCCGGATGAGCGGGAGAGCGGCGTGTTTTTTTCTTTTGGTGGGCCGGCGCGTCACTTTTTCCGCCGCGGGCAGCGCTGGCGGCGACTTCACTGCCGCTGCCGGCCACTCTGACTCCAAGGCTGCGCCACAAAACCTGCTGAGGCCGACTATCACCTTATCTGCCATCCACCCACCCCGCTCATCTTTCGCACGCTTTTGTAACAAACGCTGCTCTAGAACGATGCGCTTCTCGGCCGTTTTTGAGATATCGAGGTTCGAAATTTTACAAGGCTGTTGGTACGTACGAAAGCGCTAGTCGTCAGTAGCGGCGTTAGCGCAACAGCATTAAGGCCTATTCACGCTGGACGTCAACAGAACGGAATGTCAAATCGTGTTCAAACTAGACGGAACGTCAACACGAAGTCTCTTCACTTAGGCCTATAGCGGACGGGGAAAGTGAAGTTATGAGATAACGTCCGTTATGCAAAAGATCGGACTATATAAGAATTAAGGAAATAGCACTGATAAAATATATTAATGATCAAAGGAAATTCATAACGGATGTTCTTGACGAAATTTGTAAGGTAAGCCGCTGAGAAGTCAACCAATAGAAAAAGTGCCTTCCCGGCACCTTACTCATACATCTCGGTACCAAGTAACGTCAAAACAACTGCATTTTTCTATTTCAATACAACTGACATTATCGCTGTTAAAAAAAAGTTATTCAATGAACATTATTTCTCCAATTTATGCTCCTATGTACGCAGAGTATACGCTCTGTTAGTGTCTAGACGTTGTAAAATCTAAATATCTGTCTCTTTCAGATATCTGGCCTGTTCTTTTGCACGAACAGTCGTAGCAAATATCGAAGTCATAATGTAACCTATGCAATGTGGCAAAATAAATAAATAAATAAATAAATAAAAGTCCGATGTTGTTTACATCCCGTTCCGTTAACAGCATTTGAGAATGCCGCCATTTGAAATGTATTGTGGATTATTTTGGCATTCCATTCCTTTCCCCCAAGGCTGCAGATAACAATCCTTCCGTTCTAAGGCTGAATCTCATCTTTTTTTTCTAGTCAGCCACTTAGTATCGTATGATGACTCTTCAGCTGAAGATCCTGGTCACAGCTCCTTTCCAATTTTGCAGTGCACAGTAGCGAACTATCGCCCTGAGCGCTTGTGAACAATTGTATAACAGCTGGCTCACTTCTAGCATCGAAATGAAGCGGTTTGTAAAACAGCACTTAGAAAAACAGGCAAAGCCGGCCCCCTGCACGACTAGGGAACACAGCTGCTTTCCAGGAGCAATGGCTTCACGGGAATAAGTGCACAAATGTATCGATAAGTATTATCATTATTATGATTCATTTCCGAACAAAATGATTCGTTGTAATGGTACAGGTACTTGGTGTAAGATTTGGAAAAAAGAAAGACTTCTAGTCTGGCATGTGAACATTTTTTGATAATAATTGAAGTTTATTTAAAATAATAAAATACAAAATAAAAATGAAGTTCGTATATTACAGCATATTATCAGCGTTTTTTCCCCTCTCTAGCTGAGTGGGCAGCGCCGTAGAATGTCTTGCGAGGGTCCGGGTTCATTTCCCGGCCGCGTCGGAGATTTTCTGCACTCGGGGACTAGATGTTGTATTGTCTTCATCATCATTTCATCGTCATCGACAGGCAAGTCGCCGGAAGGGCGTCAACTAAAAAGAGGCGACTGTTCTACCCGACGGTAGGCGCTAGCCACACACACACACATTTGATTTCAGTTCACCCATAAATTAAGACTGGAGGTGCACAAAGGATATTTCTGTCTTTGTTATCTGCAGCTTTTCTCCCTTACTCTTCGACTGTGTCTCTGGAGAGGTGAGGCCTATTCTTGCCTAGCCGACACTTCACAGTAAGTGACCTCGCGTTACATCAAACTGAATAAATAAATCATAATAAAGTGATTTAAACAAATAACTGAACGACTAATTTTTTTCCTTTGTTCGCACCAGAAACCTTTCCGTTCCTTAATATATACGCATTTTTAAATTAAACTAAGCTTAATCCAGCCTATTTATACACTGCATATAGTGAAACGTCCCCTTAGAACAAATTATACATGACTGTGCTTAATCTGACACACAATATTTTTAGCGCAACGCAATCTGACTTCCAATAATCCCTACAAAAGAATGGCCCTGACTAACATTAACCTATACCTTTCACAAATCACTTACCTCACAAAAATCTTCGTTACTGGAACTACTGCAATACAGCGAGCGCCACTACTGCCAGCTAAATAAAAGATTCAAACTACGGAAGGCACTAACTACTGATAAGCATAGTAGTTTGCATTGTTGTCTGCCATTGTAGTGTTGGGCAGCGGCAGCTGGATGTGAACAGCGCGTAGCGTTGCGCAGTTGGAGGTGAGCCGCCAGCAGTGGTGGATGTGGGGAGAGAGATGGCGGAGTTTTGAAATTTCCAATACTGGATGTCATGAACTGCTATGTATATTATGACTTTTGATGATATTAAGGTAAATACATTGTTTGTTGTCTATTAAAATCTTTCATTTGCTAACTATGCTTATCAGTAGTTAGTGCCTTCCGTAGTTTGAATCTTTTATTTAGCTGGCAGTAGTGGCGCTCGCTGTATTGCAGTAGTTCCAGTAACGAAGATTTTTGTGAGGTAAGTGATTTGTGAAAGGTATAGGTTAATGTTAGTCAGGGCCATTCTTTTGTAGGGATTATTGGAAGTCAGATTGCGTTGCGCTAAAAATATTGTGTGTCAGTTTAAGCACAGTCATGTATAATTTGTTCTAAGGGGACGTTTCAATAGAGTGAGCTCTTGTGTTGTTGTTGCTGCTGTAGACTGGTTTCATGCAGCTTTCCTCGCTACTCTCTGCTATGCGAGACTCTTATTCTCTGAATAACTACTACAACATACATCTGTTTGAATCTGCTTACTGTATTTCCCTCTTCGTCTCCCTCTACAGTTTTTACGCCCACACTTCCCTCCAATACTAAACTGATTCAGAATGTACATCATCAATCGATAGCTTATTTTAGTCAATTTATGCCACAAATTTCTTTCTCTCCATTTAGTTTCAGAACTTTCTCATTATTTACACGCTCTACCCATGTAATCTTTAGGATTCTTCTGTAGTACTGCATTTCAAAAGCTTCTATTCTCTTCTCGTCTGAACGTCTTATCGCTCACGTTTCACTTCAGTACAAGGGTACACTACAAACACCTTCAGAAAATACTTCTTAGCACTTAAATTGATATTAGATGTTTTCCAGGAATTCTTCTCTCGCTATTGCTATCAGCATTTTACATCCTCTCTACTTCAGCCATCATGAGTTATTTCACTACCCAAAAGCAAAACCCATCTACTACTTTCAATGCATCATATCGCAATCTAATTTCCTCAGCGTCGCCTAATTTGACTCGACTACATCTCATTGCCTGTGTTTTGCTTTTGTTAATATTAATTTTATATCCTTCATTCAATTGCTCTTCCAAGTATTTGCTGCCTCTGACAGAACTACAAAATCGTGGGTAAACTTCTAAATTTTATTCTACTTCCTGAGCTTTCGTTTCTTCTCCAAATGTTCCTTTGGTTTCCTTTACTGCTTGTTCAGTGCATATATTGAATAACATAGGGGACAGGCACTACTGTCCCAACCATTGCTTCCTTTTCATGTCCTCCGAGTCTCACAACTGTCGTCTGGCTTCTGTAAAAGTCGAATATAACATTTCGCTCCCTGCGTTTTATCTCTGTAACATTTAAGATTGCCAAGAGTGTGTTCCATTCAACAATCTTGAAAGTTTTCTCTAAGTATACAAAAGCTATAAACGTAAGTTCATCCTTATTTAATGTATCTTCTAAGATAAATCGAAGTGTCAGTAATGACCCGCGTGCCCCTGTAAGGAGCAGTCAGATAGAAAAAAGTAAGTAAACTCTTTATTATGTTAAAAGTAATCGCCGTAACTGTTAATAAATTTATCTCACTGTGAGACAACATGGTTATGTCTTCAAGGAAAAATATTTGCGGTTGCCTACGGAACCGTGATTGCACCCAGTTTTGCAGCTCTTCGTCCATAGCAAATAGACGGCCACTAACGTCTTCCTTCAGGTCTCCAAAAATGTTGAAATAGCTTGGGGAGAGACAGAAACTGTATGGAGGATGTGTAAGGGCTTCGCTGCGGGACTTTTGCAGCGGAGTCGAAACAACCTTGGCAAATGTGGAGGGGAACACAAAGCGATCTTCCCCGTCTTCGGCTTCTACAAGTTTTTCCATATTTCTGTAAATAGTTTGTCAGTATTTTGCAACCGTGACGTATTAAACTGATTATTCGGTAATATTCGCATGTGCCAGAACTTACTTTCTTTGGAAATGACAGTCCAACATTCATCTTGAAGTCAGTAGGTATTTCCCCTGTCGCAAACATCCTGATCGCCAGGTGCAAAAGTTTTGCCATGGCTGGCTCTTTCAAGGCTATCAGTAGTTCTGAGGAAATGTCTACTCCAGTAGCCTTGTTTCGACGTAGGTCTTTCAGCGCTCAGTCAAATTCTTCTCGTAATACCATAAGTCCCATATCATCTTCAAATGGTTCAAATGGCTCTGAGCACTATGGGACTTAACATCTGTGGTCATCAGTCCCCTAGAACTTAGAACTACTTAAACCTAACTAACCTAAGGACATCACACACATCCATGCCCGAGGCAGGATTAGAACCTGCGACCGTAGCAGTCGCGCGATTCCTGACTGAGCGCCATATCATCTTAATCTACTTCCTCATCGCATAATAGTCTTGCCTTCATTTTCCTTGTGCAGCCCCTATACGTATTAGTTCTACCTTTCAGCTTTCCTATCTTTGCTTAGTTCTGGTTTTCCGTATGAGCTCTTGTTATTCATATAGCTGCTTATTTTTTTCTCCGAAGGCCACTCTAATTAAATTTTAGGCGGTATCGATCTTACTCCGAGTCATACAGGGTAGTCATAAACGGTCTGAAAAGCTTATAAGGGTGATGAAGAGTATATTGTGCTGAGCAATAATTGTTAAGAAAAAATTCGATACGTTGTGCCGTTTCCGAACCAGTTAGCTTTGAAGTTATCCAATCAAGTCGTTGCGCGCTCTAGCGGCCGCCAGTGACGGTGACGCCGAATGTGTTCTTCGTTTGGCTTCCTAAAACGCAACAGGTCAGCGATACAATGATAGAGCAAGGGACGTTAGTAAGGATCGAACCTGAGCCAAAGGCTAAGCAGTCACGTGCTCTTTCATCTACGCTATGAAAACAACTGAGACTAATTTTATCTGGTGGTCCACTTACATTTCTGCTCGCAACGGCCTGATTGACTAACTACAATGCTAACTGGCTCGAAAGCGGCGCAACATATCGAAGTTTTTCTTAACAATTATTTGTCAGCACAACCTACCCTGCAGCACCATTACAAGTTTTTCAGACTGTTTCTGACCACCCTCTACCCTATTTTGAGGACTACAAGACGCTACCGACTATAAGACTCATCTTAAGTGTTAAGCTTTCTTTTTTTAAAAAAAATTAACATTTTTACCATTTCTATTATTGCATAGCGAAGCCAAATTAAAAAATTCTTAGTTTATAAAACCGAAGTAACCTTTAAGTTCCCTGAAAATCGGCATCTGAACTTTCTTCTTCTTCTTCCTCCTCTTCGTCGTTATCGTTGTCCTTCTCATATATAAGATGGTCTTCACTGAGCGTCACTTATGCTAGACTTCTGGAAAGATTTAACAATGTCTTTTTCTCACCCTAGACCACGAGTGTTTTATCCACTGCCACACATGTTTGCTTGTAGGTCGTTTTAAAACTCCCTTCAACGTGAATTCATGTTGAGTTTCATCCATCATCCATTTGTTCCATTCCTGTCTCATATACACTTTGACTGATTTATTTATCGAGGCATCAATAGCCCGCAATTTGAAGTAAGTCGTTCCGAAATAACAGCAAGCTCTGTATTTCCCTGGCTCTCGTTCTCTTTCACAGAATTTTTCAACTGACTACCTAACTGATGTAGCACAAGAAGGGAACTCTTCTTCAACAAAGCACCTTTACTTCTCTCCCAGACTCTGTTAATCCATAATTTCATACCAGCCTCGTGCATCCAACCCTTGTCATGTACGTGAACAACACTACCTGGTGCTATTTCAGAAGGTTTCGGCATTGTCTTGCGGCTGAAAATGATCATTTGATTAAGTTTAATACCATCAGCACAACATGAAAAGACAATAATGTACTGTAATTTTTTCATGTCAACTTGTTTTTATAGTTACAGTTTTAGCACCTTTCATAGCAACAGTTCTGTTACTCGGCACATCGAATGTCAGAGGAGTTTCGTCTATATTCGCTGTTAGGCTTAGTTTCACACTGGCTTTCTTTCGATGCTGAATAATAAAGCGATGGAAAGACAATATTTTCTCCTTATCCTCTAGTGAAATTTTCTGAGATATTTTGGTTTTGTTTCGTATGCTAAGTCCATGACGCTTCATAAACCTGTAGCACCAACCAACTCCACCATTGAAGTCTGTTAACTGCCACCGTAGTGCTAGTTTACGAGTGTGTATTTGAATCATTTTTATATTAATTCCAATGCATTTTGACGGTGGTCTTGAATCCATTTCAGTACGTTATCTAGTTTTGGCCATTTTTCATTCAGTCCTCTGTTTGCACATGTAGTCTTTATTTTTTTCAGTTCTTTACTAGTCCGCCAAGCACGAATGGTTTTTTTCTGTGGTGGAAGGCCGAAATGCCGCTGAACTCATTTGTTTCCATGTTCTTCTGTATATGCTATTACTTTCAATTTGTAGCCTGCATCATACAAATGCCTTTTATTTGTTACATTACGGAATCAGATACTAAGAAAAATATTGTACTGTTACCGATAACACAAATCATTATCAGTTCAAGTTCACTGACACCGTAGACTGCAATGACGCATCATAGGCTCGACAGTGTTCAGGGTTTGTGATGGCGGAGTGGCAGGGAGACACTGTTAGCAAGCTTGTGAATGCCCACAATTCGTCGCATCGGTGCACTGCTGCTGCCAGTTGAATCCAATGTTGCCAGATAGAGATATGTTTCCCGCGACATCGAATACCTGGTCATTTTTAAGACTGGCGAGAATTTTAAATCAAGCATTGGACATTTTTATATTAATTTCGAGTCTAAGACGCACCTGAATTTTGGAGGCAATTTTTCGAAGAAAAAAGTGCGGCTTATAGTCCGTAAAATACGGTGTATGCATCTATGGACTTGCTTTAGGCCTCCAGCCATTTACGCCTAGCCATTTTGCACTTTCGACCAATTTCGCTTTTTAGACGTCTCTGATCATAGTTTGGATATTAAAGGTCTTTTCTTCAGGGATCGGCGCCTTTTATTGAGGCCACAGTCCTTCATATCATCTTACTAAGCAGTATCTGCGAAAAGTGTGTTTAATATATTCCCGTATGTGGCTGGTGAAACTTTCGTTGTTTGTGTAATTGTGACCAAAAACGTAATAAAATCATTTAGCTACTACTTTATTGACTATTTTGTAAAGATGGTTCAGAAGGCTCTGAGCACTATGGGACTTAACATCTGAGGTCATCAGTCCCCTAGAACGTAGAACTACTTAAACCTCACTAACCTAAGGACACCACACACAACCATGTCCGAGGCAGGATTCGAACCTGCGACCGCAGCTGTCGCGCAGTTCCAGGAACTATTTTGTACCACGACGGCTTAAAATAAGATGTATGAAGTCGGTTGCTTATGGTTCTTTTTAGTGTTATGGTCAGTTTTTATCAGCATACTTTTCCTCAATGTTATTTTGTCTCCCCCTGTTTCCTCTTTCATTGACTTCCTCATTTGATTCTTTGTTTTGTTTGTTTTTCTTTCCCTTCAAGGCTGCCAAGATTCTCGTATGTAGCTCGTTTCCATGAGAAATTCTTTTACAAATTTTGTCCTGAACTTTATTTTGACCCAGTTGATGGGGAATTACAAAGTTTCCGGCCTTGCCACTTCAAAAAATATAGTACGGACGATATTAGCTTTACCTAACAATATCTGAAGCGTCCGCCTAATGAACAAACCAATTTACTAAATTTATTAAACGATTTTTAGTCCGCGGCTCGTGGTCTCGCGGTAGCGTTTTCGCTTCCCGCGCACGGGGTCCTGGGTCGACTCCCGGCGGGGTCAGGGATTTTCTCTGCCTCGACATGACTGGGTGTTCTGTGTCTTTCATCATCATTTCATCCTCATTCGCTCGCAAGTCGCCGTAGTGGCGTTAAAGAACTTGTGGAGCGGCGGCCGAACCGCCTGGCGAGGGCTCTCCCGGCCACCAATGCCATACGCTCATTATTATTATTAGGATCATTTGCCATTGTTTATGTTTTAATTTCAAACAATGCATCCTTTGACTGTTCTTTAGGTCAAAAGTAATATTGGTGCTACGCTGTGTAACCAGTTGCATTAACGGCACTGCTTATGACTGGCGCCCACATACGCTATTCAACACACTAGTAGAACTTTGGACCTCGATTTCTCGAAAACACGTGAGAAGCGCATTGTTACATCTAATAAGCACTACAATAGTGTGAAAGAAGAGCAAACTGGATGACCCATTGAATGTATGCTTCCCTTGTGAGTTGACATACGTATGAACGTTCCAATATCAAAGTAATTTGTTGCCAGTTTAATTTAACTCATCCGGAACCTGTTGCAGGTGATTCGGAGACTATCCTACTGTACGTTTTCGTTGGAGATGATACTTGTTACGTTAAGAACGGACTTCATCAAGCTATAGAGTAAAAGAATTTAAGGATGGATAGGCCAGTTTTCTATTACCGCTGAAAATTAGCCAGGAATCAATTCGGAATCATGACATCATTAATTTATCTTTGAATCGTGTCGATCTTGTCGTTCTAATGTGTGGTATTTTACATGCATTTCTGACAAATATTTGTTCCACACACACTGTGGAATACTGCAGACAGAAGGGGAAAATCAATTTTCATCTCCTATTTCGCTGACCCACTGCAGCCTACTAAGACCTCGAAACTCGTGTGCTTCGGCTAAGCTTGTTCGTGGAATGTTAACGAATATTTTGTTGGTGAGGGGCAAGTGCGTTCGTAAGAATCAAGGATACAAGACAATATAAGGATATGTAAAAAACATAGTCTGTGAAAATAAAAACTAAATTTTGAAAAAAGATGGTTAAGCGTCAGACTACATGTTGAAACGTCCGGGGTTCGATTATGAGTCGGTCCTATCGCTTCTTTTCTGAAAAGCAATCGAATTACCTTAAGAATTGTCAGCATTCCTGTCGGAGACTACAGTTACAATATAGGTCGTTAAATAAGCAGAATATATTGAATTAATGAAGGCTTTAGTTATTGGTGTCTCCGAGAGAGTTCTAAAAGCTGTAACGCATCTGAACTGGAGTTGCCGTATTCATAAATAAACTGTGGAAATAATAGACGGGTTTATTTCCTAGCATTAACAACGGGAAAGGTAATTAAATTTGAATGGCTGTTACCTCTCGGTAATACACACAGTGTAAAGGCAAGTTGATTAGCAAAAGAAGCAGAACGAACTAGCGAAGCAGTAATGCTGAAAATCCCCTACACGGACTTCCGCGAGAAATTTCTGACTCGTGTAATTCGTCTCTGACAAGGGGGATGGGATACTGCGAAAACCACTAGAGGACGGGTGTACGCCTGCGTACAGCGCTTTATTCCCATAGAAGTGTAGTATTCCAATAGTGTGATGCCCAGAAATATTATAACGTCTATGATCTGCAGTGTGTCAGAGACACAGCACTCCAATGCGATGAGACATCGTAAATGCTTTAAATCGTATAAACTAGGAGTTTATAATACAATTGAGAACGTTAAATCAGCCCTATCTCTTTGCGCTACCACAGTACTCTTAGGTTTATGAATTTACGGTGTCATTACAGAATTTATAAAGGAATCATGGGGTGGCTAAAGATATGTTCACAATAGTCTTCACGGAGCCAGCATCAAAACAGCACTCACACATGCCGTCAGCGAAACGGAGCTTCACTGTCAAGGGTCCTCGGGAAGAACATTTTGAAGTTGAAGGAACGGCCTCGTGTCTAGATGCCACTAAACTTATTCTCATGTTTTAGTAGTCTACCGGAATTTTTTGCTCATGTGTCTTCTTAGTGTTTATTTTACTGCTTGATTCGTTTACGAAAGTTGCATGATGAGCCAATATCTGAAAGCGAAGAAAGGGTGATAAAGCAAAATAATAATTTGTGTACTTGCGAAAAGGCGGACCCACCTATTAAAAAGCCTATACTGTGCATAAGCAGCGTTAATAGAAAAAATATATTGTTCAGAGAAAATTTCTTCGACAGCGAATAAGTTACCTCTGTGGATAGGGAGAAATATAGTTTTTTGAAGCTAGTCAACAGTTAAAACGAATACAAGACGCTAAGGTAAAGACGAAAAGGCGCTAGATAATGCCTTCTGGATATTGTATACATATAAACCTTGTCCATTTGAAATATTTTCACTCCACTTTCCCTGCTCTCTTAATTTCGTAACAGTGTGTGAGATATACCATACATACTTCGTCAAGAGCACCTGCTACGAATTTTGCTTTGTCTTTGACCTCTCTTCTACCATCGGAAGTTAATTAATGCTAGTTCGACCTTAGGGCTCCTTGTGAGGCGAACGGTCCCTCATAACTTCACTTTCAACATTCGGTATTGAACTGAGCGTCGTGCCATTGTGCTCCATGTGAACACACCGCTCTTTGACGCAGAGTATCCGCTCCGTTCCGTCACGGTCCGTTGGCATCCAGTGCACCCGTCCTTAACTCACTTCAGACCTCGGAGGAAGATCATAGCGTACCGCCTCCAGTGGAACGCCATGATTTTCAAATCAATCCGACGTTGAGGTCAACTTCAGCCACTCGAATGCAAGCCCAGTATTTCAACAAACGGACACGGAGCTATCAAAAGCACGATATTTCTGTGCTCGAAAGAACGGGCGATAGTAATGCGATGACGCTCGTAAGTCATTCCGCAAGCAGCTGTTCCGTTTCCGCGAGAGTGTGAGAGCCGGGTCCTTCCGGAACGACGAAGTGTAAATCGCCTTCTAGCCGCAGCGCTTTCCTTACTTAATTTCGAGAGATCGCCGATATGATGAACGCCAGCTGTGAATGAATGTAAGATAGTGCCTATAATAAACACAGAAATACTGATAATCGCCGATTACAAGATTAATGGTAAACTGGTGGAGCCCATTTTACCGTTTGAGTATTTAAGGATTATACCAAAAATAGTGAAATTTGGAAAGTTGTTCAGTAGATTGATGTTAATAATACTGAAGTGATGTTCCGTGAAAACATCGAAAAGAAAACTGTAAAAATACTCTACGAAGTGCTAGAAGCACTTCATGAATTGTCATAATTAGCGCAATTGAAGACAACGGCTGTGGTGACTACAAAATAAATAAACGGAAGAGTAAAAACGAGCAATTACAATAGCTAACGTGTTCTAAACTAAACTTCTGGTGCGTCTGAACAAGAATGATTACGTCAGTGAGTGTTACGAGATTTCGTTTATTGCAGTGAGATATGGACTTTTAACGTCAAATCCATTCAAGCATTGCCGGTTACTGAGCAAGCAGTGGATACGCGGAACGGGAATGACCGGGAGGGTCAGAAAAATAAAGCAATGGACCAGGAAAGAGACTGTCGTGCAGGACGTCATTCTGACTGTAACAAAAATGAAACAGAGGTGGGCGGGTCACGAGGCAATGCAAAGAGATGGCAGATGACTCGAGGAAGTTCTTTGCCGCATTCTAAGAAGTAAGGAAAGTCCGAGACAACGACCTAATACAAAACGTGAAGGAGCAATACGGGTGCGTGTAGCTGAAGATATGTAGCTGAAGACGGCAAAGTCCAGAGGACGCCTTTTGTAGCAGCACATGTCAAGTGGCTGGTGATGTCGGCTGAGAAGTAATGTTAAATGGGGCGAAAAAAAAATAACATCACTGGTAGCGAAGGTGACTGAAAGAGTAAGAAAAATGGCTCTGAGCACTATGGGACTCAACTGCTGAGGTCATTAATCCCCTAGAACTTAGAACTAGTTAAACCTAACCAACCTAAGGACATCACAAACATCCATGCCCGAGGCAGGATTCGAACCTGCGACCGTAGCGGTCTTGCGGTTCCAGACTGCAGCGCCTTTAACCGCACGGCCACTTCGGCCGGCGAAAGAGTAAGATTTGTTAAAAGTATTCTGAAAAGTGTAGTGTACTTTTGTAAAAGAAGCTGCATAAAAGACTCTGCCACGACCCATTCTAGAGTACTGTACTAACATTTGGTGCCCTTGTTAGGTAGGCATGACGGCAGGTGTTGTGCCATCTCACAGACAAATGCCTTTAATCGCAACACGTCGCTGACGGTGATGACAATGAAACATAAATGGGAACCAAAAAAAGACGACATTGCTTTCGTAAAATCCTGTGAAATAATGTAGAAAATATATACTCCTATTATGCACTGATAAGCCACAACATTATTACAAGCTGCTTAACAGCGCGTTGATTCACCTTTGGAACACAATGAACCAGCGATTCTGCGTGGTACGGATTCAGCCAGTGATAGGCAGGTTTCCGGAGGCACGTGGCTGCGAATGTCTACGCAAAGGTCAAGCACTTCTCGTAAATTACAGGAACCGACCTGGCGCCCGAGAGCGTGTCAGATGCGCTACATCGGATTCAGACTAGGTGAATTTGGCGAATTCACTATCCTGCTCCTAAAACCGCTTCTGGCCTTGCGCCAGCTTTCCTTCTGGAAGATGTCACTATCGTCGTGGAAGGCATCAGTCGTGAAGCCATGCAGGTGGGGTACAGCCGTGACGATTGTCCCCACAGCACGGTACTGCCCCATCGGCCTGCGCCCGTGGCGCGGTGCACTTACCGAGCAGCTGGGTTCTCCTGTATGACGCAATATCCGGACACAACCATCGAAACTAGAAACGTGGTTCATCCAGTCAGACGACACGTTTCCATTGATACAAGGCCCAATCTGGATGATCCCGTGGCCATTGCAATCGTAACTGACAATACTGGGTCAACGCGGGAGACGTAGTGGCCATCTGCTGCGGAGCTCCATGTTCAATAAGTTCACTGAAGTGGGTGTTCCAAAACACTTGTGCCTGCACCAGCATTGCATCCTATCCTGCTTTACAGATCGGACTACCTTCCGACCTGCACGTTTTGTGATGGGATGTGGATATCCAGTGTCTTGTCGCCTACTCGTGGTTACACCGTTCTTCAGCCACTTTCCATAGAGGCTCGCGATAGCAGCACGCGAACATTCGACCAGATTCATCGTCTCCGAGGTGCTCGTTCCCAGGAGTCAAATCACAACAATCTTCCATTTTTCAAAGCCGTTTATATCAGTGGGTTTCGCCATTCCACTCGCTGAATATCCTCTCGTTCCGAGAGCTCCTCCACCTCCACTGTTCGATATCGTCACGCACTGTCGCCCATAAACATGAAGTCAGAGCCGAATGCACCACTGAAAAGATGTACATTGGGAAGGAGTATAGTGTCCCAACAATATCGACGGGTGAGTGCATCGTATTCCAAGATCTGTGGGTCAGTACGCCCGTGCAATATCATGCCTCCCCATACCATAACACCCTAACCACCACAAACGATCATGTTCGACAATGTCCCTGGTTGCATTACGTGTTCTCATTCTCGACATAAAAGAGTGCGTCGAGAATCGTTAGTTAGACTGAATCTGCGCTCATGTGAGAAGAGCACATGACCGTAGTTCCCTCCAGCCCAATCCCTATGCTCTTAGTACCATCGCGACCGGTATCTCGGATGTGGGTGTCAACGGAACACAGTGTACTTGTCTACAGGCAAAAAGACCACCTCGTGCAGGCGCTGTGCAACTGTGGAACGTGGAAACGCGTGCTTTGCACTATGTTGAATATGGAAGCAACTGCATTCACTGTTTGACGTGAGTCCCTTCTTGCCTGTTGTTGCATATTGTAGCGATCTTCTGCTGCTGTAGCTACCCGTGATCGACCATCTCCGATGCTTCGGGCAGCACTGCCTCTGGTTCGGAACGATCCTAATGCGTGTGAAACAGTGCTGTGAGCAGTACCAAACTACTGGGCTACATTCGTCAAACTGCGTCCTTCTTCAACTTTCTCGATGGTACTTTCCTGTGTGAAGTCATCGAAGTGTTGTCGAAGACCACCACAGTGCACCGTAACTGCTCTTTCATCGTAAAACACTGTCTTTTTCCGTTCCACAACTGCCTCATCATGCGGGGTCAGCCCTTTTGCCGTTACAGTCACGTTGATCTCGCGCCATCTTTCGTCCATCTCTCTGTTCCCGACTCGGAGACTTCTGGCAAAATGCTCCCGCACTTTTATTCATTCCCACCGAGTTACTAATATGTTATTGCTTTATCTATCTCGTCCTTAAGTTTTGCAGAACAGCATAATCTGAGTTTCATACTTGTGATGGCCTGGAGGCTCGGCATGAGCATTTCGGAAACTGCACGACTTGGGTGGTCGAGGAGCTCTGTGGTGAGTGTCTTCAACACGTGGCGAAATCAATGTGAAATCGAGTCCAGACGTCGTCGGCCACCCCTAGTTACAGATCTTGGACGTCATAGGCTGAATAAACTGGTAAAATAGGACAGGCGGTGAACTGTGGCGGAAATAATAATAGCCGTTAAAGCTGGGCAGAGTGCAACTGTGTCTGAACATACAGTGCACCGATTACTACTAACGATTGGCCTCTGCAGCCGACGATCCACTATGTGGCAATGTTAACACCACATCAGCAACTGCCACTGCAAAGGGCAAGTGACCATCGGCACTGGACGTTGGCGCAGTGGTAGATCGCTGCATGGCCTGATGAATCCCGATACCTTCTTCGTAATTCCGATGGGAGGGCGCGAATCCATCGTCTTCCAGGGAAACTGCTTCTTGACACCTGTACTGCGGGACGGAGATAAGTTGGCGGCGGCTCCATTACGCTCAGGGGAACATTCACTTGCGCATCTATGGAACCAGTGGAGCTCATGCAAGGCATCGTGACGGCCAAGGAGTATCGTACACCGGTCGTAGACCCCGTATACCCTTCATGAGGACCATGTTTCCCGGCGACAGTGGCATTTTTCACCAAGATAATGCGCTACGTTGCAAGTCCGGGAATGTGTTGGAGTTTTAGGAGGAACATAGTGGCGGGTTCCAGTTGACGTGCTTGACATCCAACTCGTCAGATCTGTACCCGATCGAAACAATCTGGGATATGATTGAACGTGGAGTCAGAGCTCATCGCACCCCTCCCCGGAATTAATGGGAATTAGGTGAATTGTGTGGGCAAATGTGGTGCCAACTCCTTCCAGCGATCTATCAGGGCCTCATTGCGTCCATCACACGTCTCGTCACCGCTGCTTTCCGTGCCAAAGGAGGACATACAGACTACTAGTTAGGCGGTCATCATGTTCTGGCTGATTAGTGTATACTCGTTTAAAGGTTGCATTTGTCAACATCACTGTGACTTGTAGAAGTACATCTGTCCATTGATATTTTCCCTGTTATAGGCATAGAAATTCTACCGAGAAAACACCATCTGTGACTTTCTAAATGCATAGATAGGAGTTATAAATTTTCTCTTACTCTCGTAAGAGGAGACATAAGAATTCATGCAACAACTGAGACCATTACGAGCTCATCTCGTACAAAATGTCAGCTCAGTCTTCAATCAAGACAGTCCGGATATTCTTACCCAACTTTTTGAGTTTGTATGGGGAACTGATCGTACTAGACGAATTAGTGTGTATGTTAGTCTAAGGTTTTAATTTCTTGTGAGCTGTCATATCGAAAAATGAAGATAGAATTACTGAATAATGTTTGTTTCTGTGTGGTTTAGCTTGTATGCGCAGTGAGGTCTGATTTCACATTTAGGTGTTAAGATATTTGCCGTGATTAGTTAGAAATGCAAGAGACACACAATGTTACTTCCACCATCCTCGTCCAAATGAGCTATAATGACTTGCAGAAATCCCTAACAATAAGAGATGTATTCCGAAATCGTTAGCGAGATACCGACGAGAGACCTGTTGGCGTAACAGAGCGTCGAGGGTGAAATGAACAGGTTGCCGTTGATGCTACTTCTCTGGTATAAGTGTCTTTGAAGAATACAGAACTGAGATATCATATTCTGCGGTGAGCCTATTTTGTAAGGAGCCGCTGGATCCTAAACAACGTCGGCTGGGTCTTCGGTACGTGGTGACGGTATTGGCGGCTTTGTCGAAGGTAAGGTTAGCTCTCGTCTTAGAAGGCTCCAGCGTGCCAGAGCCCGTTATTTTGCGCCAGTCGCAGGGAACAGGTTCTCGTGCACCCTGTCAGGCGGCAGCTGATTTTAAGTGTTGGGTGTTCGCTAGGAGGCGGCCGCTGCGCTTGCGGCTCAGTGCTCAGCACGACAACGAGGGAAACACCACTTACACACGCCGCGGATAAAAAACGCGCACTTAACTGTGTTATCACATTGTAGCCGAATATTTGCAGTACGTTTTGTAGGTTTTGCATAAACCACGAGTGCTACGTACTTCACCAAATGAGTCTTCATGTCTGATATCTTGTACCCCGCACAAGTGATGATGGAAGTGAAAGAATATTGCAGAATAAACGTGCAAGGAGTACGAAAAGCAATGCTATGTTTCAGAGGGGACGTAGAGCTTCTGGACAGATGGCACTAGGACTTTGAAAGGAATGGACATTTAACAGAGTTCGGCTTTAGGGTAAACAAAGTAAATAGGAGGAGGATGAAGAAGAGTAGTAGGAAGGAGAATAATGACTTGCTGAACATCAAATCGTGATCTACAACTGTACTGGAAGAAGTGATAGAATTTTCCTATCTAGGAAGCAAGATTACATTCGGTGGCAGAAGCAAGGGTAATATTAGGCGTAGGCTGACAAAAACGAAGAAAGCTTTGTTTAATGAAAGAGGTCCTCTGATGTCAGATATTAGTATGAAAATCAGGAGGAGGTACTTGATAGTGTACGTCTGTTGCACGGCACGATTATAAGTGATGCGTGGACTATCAGAAAACAGTAGAAGCGAGGAAGGACGTACCAAAGAGGAAAGAAGTCGGTGGCTGAACTTAACGTTAGGTTTGAGACTTGACTGTGTAACAAAGCGTATTTCTCATACTATTTTTAGTAGAGTGATCAGCCAGCCTCAATTATCTGTTGTACTACCTTAGATCTTTCCATTGTCACATTTCTAAAAAATGACTTTAAAACTGACTGTAAACATGATCTTGGTGCTTTTCTCTGTCTCTCTCTCTTTTTTGCTGAATTATTTTAATAGTTTTACCGTTTTCAACCGCACTCCACCACTTATAGTCATGCAGAATGCGTATATAGATGAACAAGACTTTATTAGTGTACTTCAGAAAGTAAGTTATACATGATAATGGCACGACAACAAACGTTTACTCAGTGCTGCAACACATTTCAAAGTGACATAGATACCTCACACTATTTTTCAACATAGTAGCCAAGTCACTTTCAACTACGATCGTAACCTTTTATCAATCGTTCAGTTCCTCAAATGGCTCTGAGCACTATGGGACTTAACTTCTGCCGGCCAGTGTGGCCACCCGGTTAAAGGCGCGACCTCCGGTCGCAGGTTCGAATCCTGCCTCGGGCATGGATGTGTGTGATGTCCTTAGGTTAGTTAGGTTTAAGTAGTTCTAAGTTCTAGGGGACTCATGACCTCAGATGTTAAGTCCCATAGAGCACAGAGCCATTTGAACCATTTTTTTTGGACTTAACTTCTAAGGTCATCAGTCTTCAGTTCTTCGTTGATTAGTTAGTTAGTTACACGTTCCATGTTTCATGGATCATCTGAACTATTCTTTCATCGGAATGATAATAAACGAGTCAGTTTACAGGATATGTGTATATACACTCCTGGAAATTGAAATAAGAACACCGTGAATTCATTGTCCCAGGAAGGGGAAACTTTATTGACACATTCCTGGGGTCAGATACATCACATGATCACACTGACAGAACCACAGGCACATAGACACAGGCAACAGAGCATGCACAATGTCGGCACTAGTACAGTGTATATCCACCTTTCGCAGCAATGCAGGCTGCTATTCTCCCATGGAGACGATCGTAGAGATGCTGGATGTAGTCCTGTGGAACGGCTTGCCATGCCATTTCCACCTGGCGCCTCAGTTGGACCAGCGTTCGTGCTGGGCGTGCAGACCGCGTGAGACGACGCTTCATCCAGTCCCAAACATGCTCAATGGGGGACAGATCCGGAGATCTTGCTGGCCAGGGTAGTTGACTTACACCTTCTAGAGCACGTTGGGTGGCACGGGATACATGCGGACGTGCATTGTCCTGTTGGAACAGCAAGTTCCCTTGCCGGTCTAGGAATGGTAGAACGATGGGTTCGATGACGGTTTGGATGTACCGTGCACTATTCAGTGTCCCCTCGACGATCACCAGTGGTGTACGGCCAGTGTAGGAGATCGCTCCCCACACCATGATGCCGGGTGTTGGCCCTGTGTGCCTCGGTCGTATGCAGTCCTGATTGTGACGCTCACCTGCACGGCGCCAAACACGCATACGACCATCATTGGCACCAAGGCAGAAGCGACTCTCATCGCTGAAGACGACACGTCTCCATTCGTCCCTCCATTCACGCCTGTCGCGACACCACTGGAGGCGGGCTGCACGATGTTGGGGCGTGAGCGGAAGACGGCCTAACGGTGTGCGGGACCGTAGCCCAGCTTCATGGAGACGGTTGCGAATGGTCCTCGCCGATACCCTAGGAGCAACAGTGTCCCTAATTTGCTGGGAAGTGGCGGTGCGGTCCCCTACGGCACTTCGTAGGATCCTACGGTCTTGGCGTGCATCCGTGCGTCGCTGCGGTCCGGTCCCAGGTCGACGGGCACGTGCACCTTCCGCCGACCACTGGCGACAACATCGATGTACTGTGGAGACCTCACGCCCCACGTGTTGAGCAATTCGGCGGTACGTCCACCCGGCCTCCCGCATGCCCACTATACGCCCTCGCTCAAAGTCCGTCAACTGCACATACGGTTCACGTCCACGCTGTCGCGGCATGCTACCAGTGTTTAAGACTGCGATGGAGCTCCGTATGCCACGGCAAACTGGCTGACACTGACGGCGGCGGTGCACAAATGCTGCGCAGCTAGCGCCATTCGACGGCCAACACCGCGGTTCCTGGTGTGTCCGCTGTGCCGTGCGTGTGATCATTGCTTGTACAGCCCTCTCGCAGTGTCCGGAGCAAGTATGCTGGGTCTGACACACCGGTGTCAATGTGTTCTTTTTTCCATTTCCAGGAGTGTATTTAGTGTTAAAATTAATGAATCATTATTTTTAGTCCTACTTATGCAGTTACGCTTAAAAACTAGTTTTTTAATTTTTTCTTACGGGCTACCAGTTTTTAAATAGAAATTCGTCGACGGAATAGAAGGACTTGTCCATAAAAACAGATTTTACCTTAGACTGAAAACATTCTTTGCACCTGTGACACATTTTATGTTTGTTAGGCAAATGATCAAAATTCCTTGTTGCTAGCACTGAACTCCTTTCTGAGCCACCGACAGCTTTAATAATGGACAATAAAGGTCATTTACCGAGCGAGGTGCCGCAGTGGTTACACACTGGACTCGCATTCGGAAGGACGACGGTTCAATCCCCCGTCCGGCCTTCCTGATTTAGGTTTTCCGTGATTTCCGTAAATCGCTCCAGGCAAATCCAGGGATGGTTCCTTTGAAAGGGCACGGCAGACATCGTTCCCCAATGCTATGAGACAGATGACCTCGCAGTTTGGTCTCTTCTCCCAAACAACCCAACCCCAACCCAATAAAGGTCATTTTCCCTGTAGTGTTGTAGGTATTACTGCTTGCTTTCGTGCAAGCAATACTTTCTTTGTAAGTCGTGAGTTACGCCAGAAAAATTTTCCTTGATATATTACTGAGTGTAAATACGTAAAATATGTCAGGAGGTTGATTCGTTTGTTTACAAGGCTAGAAATTATATGAAGACCAAAAATAGCTGAATTTAATAGTTTGAGAAGCTCAGTAATAGACTTCTTCCAGTTCAAGTTTTCATCAGTATGTACACCAATAAAATTAGAGCGTTCTACCCTATTAACTCACTCCTGTTCATGTGGTACATCAAGTTTTGTTATGACTCTGTTTGTTGTACAGAACTGAATATTCTGTAGTGTGTTTTCTCAAAAAAGGGAACGTTCGTTTTCAGAGAATCACTTAATAATTCTTTGAAAAAATCATTAAAAATCTCTTCGGTTATTTCCCTCTAGTGGGATTTAGTACCAGTTTTGCTTGTTGAATGTTAAGTAGCCGGCCGCGGTGGTCTAGCGGTTCTAGGCGCGCAGTCCGGAACCGCGCGACTGCTGCGGTCGCAAGTTCGAATCCTACCTCGGGCATGGATGTGTGTGATGTCCTTAGGTTAGTTGGGTTTGAGTAGTTCTACGTTCTAGGGGACTAATGACCACAGTAGTTAAGTCCCATAGTGCTCAGAGCCATTTTTTGAATGTTAAGTGGAACGTCATTCGTATACAGGACCGACATTGATAACACCGACAAACTCCAGGGACAGATTTTTGTCCGGAAATGGAGGGAAAACTGTCCTACGAACATGTGTCCACAAATGCATCGTTGCCACGGTAGGTAGCGCTGACGAATGAAAGTTGCCCTGGACGTTCGACAAAGTATCAGCATGACGGTTGTCCAGGGCATTACGCAACTGAAGCACGGTAGATATTAGATGTTTACACTGATCAGTGGATCGACAGAGGTGGCCCTATTAATTTGCCCGCTAGGTCGCCGGATTTGACGTCGCCCGATTTCTTTCTGTGGGGACAGCTATAAGAGAAGGTGTACCAGCAAGTGTCAACAGGCCTCGAAGATTTGGTCGACCGCATCAGAAACGCCTGTGCTGACATTCCCGCAGATATACTTCTGTCCTGTATGCGGTCATTTGAAAATCGGATCCTAAGTGTATTGAAGTTGGTGGAACTTCGTTTCAACACGTACTCTAATTGGAAAAGTAGACCATCGTTCGACTCAAGCCACAACCACAGTGGCGTGTCGAGTAGTCTCCTGTTCGGTATGTCGGAGAAATACAACGTTACGAGCGGGGTTTCCAATTAGAAGTTATGAAATAATTTCCTGCCCTACCCTGTCCGACGCATTTCAGCTTTGTAGTAAGTTTCCAGTGGCCACGTTATTTCACTCCTGCACTGTGTATGATACACCTGCTATCTCTTCTGCAGCCTAAGTATTATAATGAATTTTGGAGCTGGTGTTACTAGCCAAGCACCTAAAGCAACAACAAACGTCACGTACTAACTACAAATGAAAAAGACACTTTTGTGTTGAACGATAAACGTCATGCTGTGGCCTGTAGCTATCCGTTTCAATGAACAGTCCACTTCAGGGCTCAAAATTTCATGACGTCACGTGCAAGTACGTGTACAGTTCATGAGTGTGAATTATTGTGTCGACCTTTCAAAAGTTTAAAATTTATTCAGCGACTAAATGAAGCACTATGCAAAAAATTTAAAGTGACAGTCATTAGCGCAAACGAGTTCGAAATGAAAACACACACACACACACACACACACACACACACACACACCGACGCGCATACACACACGTGTGCACGAGCATAAATATCAAGATGTTACATAAACTTATAATTTAAAAACTATGATTTGAGTCTATCACTTATAGACACACAGTCGTTTATAGAATTATATTGTTTCACTGTCACATGAAAAAATCTTCTACCACATGTACATGGCCATCGAGATATGCTCTGCTTGATCGACTGAACTGTAGCGAAGTAAATCCTCTGATAAGTCGAGAGACATACAGTCCTCTATTTATTTGCTGAGCGGTGGACCTCACGCATCCCAGGATTATTTGGTTTATATCAGTCCCAACGTCCATATCGTATCGGCAGTGAACTTCAGTTATATACGTATGAGCTGGGTATGTTATGTGAACTTTTCTCAGCGTAATAGTACAGACCGAATGTTTTCGTAAAATATTTAAATGAATGAACAGTGCACGGGAAGAACGACAGCGCTAAGGCTGCGTATGAACTAACCACGGTCGTTTGACGAGATGTATGTGAGAGGAATTGCGTGATCAGTTTTGAACGTATTCTCTTGTTAAACATTTTCGTGACTCTCAACGTCTTTCTTGTAGTGGCTGCAGTCGAAGTTTGACGAGCTTCCTCGTGACGCTCTCGTTCTCATTAAATGAACCAGTGACGAAAGGTGCCGCTCTTCTCTGGATCACGGCTACCTCCTCTTCAAATCCTGGTGAGTCTCATTAAGTGACGAGCATTAGTCAAGGATCTCGTACCGAAATGCCATCTGCTGGCTGGACCATCTGTGCCTGATTTCTCAAGTACGCGAATCGCTGAAATTTTGTCCGTTCGACAGAATGATTCCAAATCGTTCTAGTGCGCCATTCGATTTAAAAATACGTCATGTTAACAGGGACTTTAGGACACGAAGAATACCAAGACCACGAGCAGCCACTGAGTAGGATTGCTGCATGGCTGTTACAATCAGACATCCTGGAGCCGGCTGGCACACGAAACGAGAATGGCCGATTCGGACAAGAAATACGTGCTTAACAAATGTTTACTAGTACGATAAGTACTAGAGCGCATTTCGGACTAGACTAATTTTGAATCGCTCCGTTGAATGTGCACATAAAATTCAAAATTACAGAAATGTTTGCAACAATAAACAGATGATGTTTCCGTTGACGGTGGGGGCTGCTTGGAACATGTCGTACGCCATTTTTGTTGGGGAATCTCCTGCCTACATATTGTGAAAACGAAGCTGCAGTTATGTGCCGAAACACTAGAGGAAATACTCCTATCGACTAGAGATTATAAAATGAACTTCAACAAAGGTAATGTAGTGTAAACGCTATACAGAAGGCGACTCTGAGGCAATTAGTAAATGAGACATCAAAACTAGTAGATAAATTTTTCTATTTGGGTAGAAAAAAACTAGTGATGGCCGAAGTAGAGCGGCAATAGCAAGCAAAGCATTTGTGAAAAAGAGGCGTTTTTTTAAACATCTAATAGCATTTTAGGCATTAATAAGTCCATAAGCCCATAAAAGAAGGCTGTATACATGGAAGAAGCCTGGAGATACTGACAGGTTTCAGATAGATTATGTAATGGTAAGACAGAGATTTAGGAACCAGGTTTTAAATTATAAGACATTTCCAGGGGCAGATGTGGACTCTGACCACAATCAGTTAGTTATGACCTGTAGATTAAAACTGAAGAAACTGCAAAAAGGTGGGAATTTAAGGAGATGGGACCTGGATAAACTAAAAGAACCAGAGGTTGTACAGAGTTTCAGGGAGAGCATAAGGGAACAATTGACAGGAATGGGGGAAAGAAATACAGTAGAAGAAGAATGGGTAGCTTTGAGGGATGAAGTAGTGAAGGCAGCAGAGGATTAAGTAGGTAAAAAGACGAGGGCTAGTGGAAATCCTTGGGTAACAGAAGACATATTGAATTTAATTGATGAAAGGAGAAAATATAAAAATGCAGTAAATGAAGCAGGCAAAAAGGAATACAGACGTCTCAAAAATGAGATCGACAGAAAGTGCAAAATGGCTAAGCAGGGATGGCTAGAGGACAAACGTAAGGGTGTAGAGGCTTATCTCACTAGGGGTAAGATAGATACTGCCTACAGGAAAATTAAAGAGGCCTTTGGAGATAAGAGAACCACTTGTATGATCATCAAGAGCTCAGATGGAAACCCAGTTCTAAGCAAAGAAGGGAAAGCAGAAAGGTGGAAGGAGTATATAGAGGGTCTATACAAGGGCGATGTACTTGAGGACAATATTATGGAAATGGAAGAGGATGTAGATGAAGATGAAATGGGAGATACGATACTGCGTGAAGAGTTTGACAGAGCACTGAAAGACCTGAGTCGAAACAAGGCTCCCGGAGTAGACAACATTCCATTGGAACTACTGACGGCCTTGGGAGAGCCAGCCCTGACAAAACTCTACCATCTGGTGAGCAAGATGTATGAAACAGGCGAAATACCCTCAGACTTCAAGAAGAATATAAAAATTCCAATCCCAAAGAAAGCAGGTGTTGGCAGATGTGAAAATTACCGAATTATCAGTTTAATAAGTCACAGCTGCAAAATACTAACGCGAATTCTTTACAGACGAATGGAAAAACTAGTAGAAGCTGACCTCGGGGAAGATCAGTTTCAGTTTGGATTCCGTAGAAATGTTGGAACACGTGAGGCAATACTGACCCTACGACTTATCTTAGAAGCTAGATTAAGGAAGGGCAAACCTATGTTTCTAGCATTTGTAGACTTAGAGAAAGATTTTGACAATGTTGACTGGAATACTCTCTTTCAAATTCTGAAGGTGGCAGGGGTAAAATACAGGGAGCGAAAGGCTATTTACAATTTGTACAGAAACCAGATGGCAGTTATAAGAGTCGAGGGACACGAAAGGGAAGCAGTGGTTGGGAAGGGAGTGAGACAGGGTTGTAGTCTCTCCCCGATGTTATTCAATCTGTATATTGAGCAAGCAGTGAAGGAAACAAAAGAAAAATTCGGAGTAGGTATTAAAATTCATGGAGAAGAAATAAAAACTTTGAGGTTCGCCGATGACATCGTAATTCTGTCAGAGACAGCAAAGGACTTGGAAGAGCAGTTGAACGGAATGGATAGTGTTTTTAAAGGAGGATATAAAATGAACATCAACAAAAGCAAAACGAGGATAATGGAATGTAGTCGAATTAAGTCGAGTGATGCAGAGGGAATTATATTAGGAAATGAGACACTTAAAGTAGTAAAGGAGTTTTGCTATTTGGGGAGCAAAATAACTGATGATGGTCGAAGTAGAGAGGATATTAAATGTAGACTGGCAATGGCTAGGAAATCGTTTCTGAAGAAGAGAAATTTGTTAACATCGAGTATAGATTTAAGTGTCAGGAAGTCATTTCTGAAAGTATTTGTATGGAGTGTAGCCATGTATGGAAGTGAAACATGGACGATAAGTAGTTTGGACAAGAAGAGAATAGAAGCTTTCGAAATGTGGTGCTAAAGAAGAATGCTGAAGATTAGATGGGTAGATCACATAACTAATAAGGAAGTATTGAATAGGATTGGGGAGAAGAAACGTTTGTGGCACAACTTGACCTGAAGAAGGGATCGGTTGGTAGGACATGTTCTGAGGCATAAAGGGATCACCAATTTAGCATTGGAGGGCAGCGTGGAGGGTAAAAATCGTAGAGGGAGACCAAGAGATGACTACACTAAGCAGATTCAGGATGTAGGTTGCAGTAGGTACTAGGAGATGAAGAAGCTTGCACAGGATAGAGTAGCATGGAGAGCTGCATCAAACCAGTCTCAGGACTGAAGACCACAACAACAACAAGTCCTTTATGAAGGTACTTGTCTGGTCTGTTGCCTTATACAGACGTGCAAGATAAATAGTTTCGACAAGAAGAGAATAAAAGCCTTAGAAACGGGGTGTTACGGAAGAATGCTGACGTTTAGATGGGTAAATCGTGTAAGTAATGAAGAGACATTGAATCGAAATGGGGAGACTATAAATTTATGGCACAACTACACTAAAAGGAGGGATCGGTTGATAGGACACATTCTGTGGCATCAAGGAATAGTCAGTTTCCTACTGGAGGGAAGTGCCGGAGATAAACATGGTAGAGAGGCCCAAGGCTCGAGTGCAGCAAACAGGTTCAAACGGATGCAGTTTGTAGCTATGCAGAGAGGAAGAGGCTTGCTTGCACAGAATAGAATAAAAAGGACAGCTGCATCAAACCAGTCTTCTGATTGAAGACCAGAACAACATTTTGTACTTTCACAGCTTAAATTTATACTGCGAACCAAACTGTAACTACGAGACACTTACATTAAAAATGTATCTACTTACCTCTGAGTGCTTGGAACGGAATTTATCCCATCTCGATTATGGAGGTTATCATCATCGCCTGGGAATTAAAAAAAAAGTTTATTTTGTTATTCACTTTGGCAGCTACTGACACATCAAGAACGCAAAATTTGTTCACAATTCTAAGTATTATGTCCGCAGCTCGTGGTCTCGCGGTCGCGTTGTCGCTTCCCGAGCACGGGGTCCCGCGTTCGATTACCGGCAGGGTCAGGGATTTTCACCTGCCTCGAGATGACTAGGTGTTTGTGTTGTCCTCATCATTTCATCATCATTCATGAAAGTGGCGAGATTGGGCTGAGCAAAGGTTGGAAATTTGTATGAACGCTGATAAACGCGCAGTTGAGCGCCCCATCATCATCATCATCATCATTATCATCATCATCATCATCTAAGTATTATAAGTATAAGCCTCAAAGGTTGTTATGAATCACAAAAGAACCGAACGATTTAAAGCACCAGCAAACATCTCCGCATGCCTGCACGCCAGAACCTATTCTCGTAGACCATAGGCAATTCAGACCGCACATGACGTCATTATCCTGAAACCAGAACCTCAATCAGCCATGACGGGTGGATTCCGACTGCATGTGGCTCGTGGAGGCATTATGTTTTTCTTTTTGTGGTATTTTAGGTATATTTGTTTTTAATAGTGGAGAAATCTTGTGAAGTATGAAGGCGTGCTGAAAATTAATACCTTACCATTTTTATGTGAAAGTTCTTAAAACTTTTTGAATGAACTAGCTGTTATAAATATTCTGCATCTTTAATCTTAATGGCTTCGGCGCTCTGCCACTAGGGGGCTCCGAATTGTAGCATGTGACTTGTAAAATAACTGTATCAGTGCGTGAGAAACTGCGTGCTGTAATCGAGTTTCAAATAAGAAGAATTCGACCACACGTTGAGCACTCCCCCCTTGAGCATGAAAACACCAGACCATACACGAGCGCTGCGACATCTGCAACAATCCAACGTTCATTGTCACTGGCTATCACCATACAATAATTAATTGACTACACCCAGTTTTCAACTGTTTCAAAAACTTAAAGAACATCTTGGAGGACTTCACTTTAATAGTGAAGCAGATGTGACGTGGCTCTGCCAACAAGGCCAAACTGTCTACAGTAATGTATCAACAAACTGGTCTCTTGTTGGGAGAAATGTGTTTGTCGTCCTCATGATTATGTTAACTAAATAAGTAGACGTCATGAATAAAGATTTGGATTGTTAATAATTTTTCTCATTTAAGAAGCTTCAATAGTTTTCCCACAAAAAAATTCTGAGGAATTACTTTTCAGGACGTCCTCATATATAATGCGGAAGTGATGCGTACCGTGATAGCTACCTGGCTTTGAGAGACGTCTGATGCTTTCATGTGACGTCAGTGGCTTCTGCGCTAGCAAACACCTGCAAAAGACGCGTTACTAATATATGTGTGGTATTCTTTGAACAGAATCGAAAGCGGCATCTGGCCGGGGTGGCTGAGCGGTTTTAGGCGCTACAGTCTGGAACCACGCGACCGCTACGGTCGCAGGTTCGAATCTTGCCTCGGGCATGGATGTGTGAGATGTCTTTAGGTTAGTTAAGTTTAAGTGGTTCTAAGTTCTAGGGGACTGATGACCTCAGAATTTAAGTCCCATAGTGCACAGAACAATTTGAACCATTTTTTTCTTTTTGTTAGCGGCATCTGATGCGTGGTTACTACTTTGCAGATCGGGGCGGGCAGCAAATTTCAAAGCACTGGAGAATTATTCTTCTCTTTCATCAGTGGATGTACCCTCCATATGATGGACCAGTGCGCGCACCTCCGCTGAAATATGGCCCTATATTTAAGACGATCTGTGGTAGTCGATTCCTGTTGGTTGAAATAAGCAGAGGAACGTGTTTTTCGGCTATAAATATGAGAAGTCATTCCAGCCTGGGACTTGGTAGCAGCAACATCAGAATCACTGGTAGAATCAGCAGAAATGAAACGCCATAAATGAAAGGGTTATGATGACGGTTCTGTGGGAAATAAGCGTCTCCAATTTGATTGTAGCCATTCTACAGGTATGTATTGAAGATGAATGTTTTGCACGTTTGTGAGTGTTCGTTATAGCTGTAATCTGATGTTTAATTTGTTCTTCTGCTGCTGCTTCATATGTGAGAGCTGTGTGTGGAATCGCACCTGCAATAGCTGCTCCACAACCTGGCACAATGATGATGAGTTCGTCACTCCAGCTCGGTTCTGTCGACGATGTATTCACCGAGAATGAAAACACTACCACATTCGGTCGTCATCACCACGGTATGGGCTGATGACATCAGCTCGTTTACCAATTCCAACATACTCTCCACGCCCTGGACCATCTCGCAGTCATCATGAATTTCTGTTTCTAGGCGCACTCGATGATAATGTTGATATGGATCGGCAGGATATATTATTATAGGGCATCGTGGCAAATAACAATGTTACTACAGCCTCGTGGACTTATTCGGACGCCGCTAATTTTGAACGTAAGTATAACTACTATAGATCTCTGCATATATCTTTTTTTCTAAAGCATGCTGGTTAATAATGTTTCCTTTCTTTGCAAATGAGATTGACGTCGTATGTGAAGATGGGCTTGCACCTGCAACTTCTCCGCCAGCTGACTCAATGATGATGTATTTGTCACCCCAGCCTGGTTCGCTGACGTTATATTCGCCACGTCCACAAACACCACCGCAGCCGTGTCCGTCATCATCAGTGTGGTATTAGCCGATCACAGGGGCTCATTTTCTGATGAAGCTATGTTCTCTGCGTCGTGGATTCTCTTGCAGTCGTCGTCATTGGACATCAGTCTAGCTGTAGCAGCAGCGGTAGATCTGCCCACTTTGTTATGTCACCAAGTAAATCCTGCAGACGCATTCGACTGCAAAATAGCTGCAGGTGCCTTTTGGTGGACAGGATCTCACAAGCTAGTATTAAAAACAATGTGGGCTACCGAGAACCTCCAGCTTTTCTCGATGCCTGCCAAGGCGATTTGGAAGAAGTGCGTCCCAAAATAGTCAGCGACACGCAGTATTTCGCCATTAAGTGTAACAATGCTCTGTACTGTAAGCTCATGCTACTTCCAAAGGGGGATAGTGATGCCGGTGAGGAAAAGAGCATCGTCCAAATGTGGGGGAGAAATGGCATGATATCGAGGGGCGATTCAATCACAGAGTGGTTTGGTACTTTTGTCAAGAGTGCCATACTCGGCCATTTCTACAAAATGCAGGAAAGAGGGTCGGGTAAGGCACTCACACATGGACTCCACTCTGTTATATACTCAAAAGTTTTTGATCTATTTAATGGGTGAGGGGGTCCTCTTTCATCCCTCTTCCAAAGGATATTGCCGTTCAACAGGCATGTGTTAATGTTAAGAATCTAGATGAGTGGAATGAATATTACCTTGTATGGTCACCTCTAAAAAAAAAGTTACACAAAACATTCGTAGCCTACAAGTAAATACGTTAAACCTAATGTCTGCAGGAATTGTGATTTCAAAAGCATCTTATTCGACGTAAAAGTCCAGGACCTACCAAAATTCGAGAGGCAGAACTCTGATTATTCATTTCAAGTATACAGCCTCGATGGTGATAATAGCCACTGGAAGATGATGATGATGGCCATGAGCACACTTGAGACCAAAGAGACAAGGCATAAAATAGTTGGACCCATCTACCTTTGAAAAATAGCCATTCATCACTTAAAACACGTAATTTCTTGTTGTTCTCCGAGGGTGAGAAGCAACATTACGTGTGGTTCAGAAACATTTAATGCCTACTTTACTCCTAATTGTCAAAAAACAAAGATGCAATCTATTTTTGCCATAGATTCCTCAGTCCTGTTATCAAGAGTAAGTATCTTGAATGGCACCTCACTGACTGCTTGAGCTAGGAATGGGTACATGTGGAAATGCCTATCGAAGATAAAAAGTTCGTGAAGTTTAAGAACGTCCACCAGCAGGAGTAAAGTCTTTTCATCGTATACACTGACTTCGAATGCTTCCTACCTCCCGTGGCACGTTGTGAAGGTGACTCCACTGCCTGCCATACTATCTTCACAGAATGGCACATACTGTATGTGGCATTGTGTCAAGTTGTATGAGTGTAAGACTCAAATCGCAACAAATTTGAATCATACATAGGAGATTATTATTATTATTATTATTTCTTTCTATTCTCAGACGTTATGTCTGGTCAAAAATGGACAGTGACGCGGACCTTGATCAAGCGTGACTTCCTTTTAACTGTACGGTATATGTTATATTGCATTTAGGAACTTTCGGGTCATTGAACATGTATCAATAATTACAGATTTTTGTAGTTGTATATATATGTTTGGATGTAGCTGTATTGCATTGATGTACTGGTGGATATTGTGAGGTATGACTCCTGTAGTTGATAGTATAATTGGTATAATGTCGACTTTATCCTGATGCCACATGATCTTGACTTCCTCAGCCAATTGGATGTATTTTTCAATTTTTTCTCCTGTTTTCTTCTGTATATTTGTTGTGTTGGGTATGGATATTTCAATTAGTTGTGTTAATTTCTTCTTTTTATTGGTGAGTATGATGTCAGGTTTGTTATGTGGTGTTGTTTTATCTGTTATTATTATTATTATTATCGTATGCATCAATTACAGTAATAATACATAGGAGATAATCCTGCGAGATGGCTCCTCTCTGAACTTGAAAAATTTGCGTGTGAACCCGATGGGATCTATCCCAACAATATTCCCATAACAGACTGGCAGTAGAATTGTGCATTATGCAAGCACGCAGTTGGTTGTCATATTTGAAGACTGCCATTGGACAGAAGAGCGCAAACTCCATGTAGAGACCACTGTCATGTAACAGGGAAGTCCCACGGTGCAGCTCACAATGCATGAAACTTAAAGTACCAAGTGCCATGATACATACTCTTCCGTTTTCACGGTTTGAGTCGATGTGTGACACACTTCCTCGTTGAACACTTGGGTGTTTCTGGCTTGAGTGATGACAAAGTCAGTGTTTTCCTGGCACCATTGAAAAGTAAGTTTCATTCTCCAAGAGAATCGCGCCGAAAATATCGCTCTGCTTCCTGGATTATATATGATTCATGCATGCTTCTCTTCAGAAACTTGCAGAGACGATGTTTCAGGATGCCATGCATGTCACCAGAGCAGCATATGCCAATGATAGAAACCTTCAACGTGTAACAAAGAAGTGGGTCTTTCCACATGAATACCTGGATTCGATGGAGAGATTGTGCAAAACCACACTGCCCGACGTAACCACATTCTCCAGTAAACTAACAGGCACTAGCATAACGGATGTGGAGTATGAGCATGCGATGAACGTTTGGCAGGAGCTCGGCATCTCTGATTTAGGAGGATATGCAAAGGTTATACATGAAGACTGATATACGATTACTCACAAACATCTTTGAGAAATTCTGGAATGTATGCCTGGGATCATACTCTCAGGATACTGCCTTCTACTACACTATATTAGGAATTTTGTAGGACGCAATGTTAAGAAGAACACGTATTAGCGTGTGAACCCGACGTTGACATGCTGCCCTTTTCCGAATGCGGGATTCGCGGGGGTCTGTACCAGTGTGTACACAGGTACAACATGGCAAATAACCCATGAACGAGTCAGGAGGAGTACAAGCCATGTGACGGTTTAAGGTATATCCTTTACTAGGATGTAAACTATTTCTGCAGGTACACCATGAAAAAAACTAGCGTTTGGGGTGTTCTGATGGCTGTCTGAGGAAGAAATCGACGGACTAAAGGAAAAGATCCATGATGTGGCTTCTGATGCCGGTGAGGGATAAGTTATGGAGGCAGAACTGGCTCATCCTGTCCATTTTCGTGACATGCACAGCAACTTGCTGATTTGTCCAGAAAGCCTAGTCCAGCGTAATTACTTTTCCTGAAGCTGCTACCTGCTGACAACGCTGGGGAACAAGCAGCGAGATATTCTACACTACAGGAACCTCCAGTAGCGTCTCATTTTAGGGATGGAACTTGTTAGAATCATCCAGAGTATCTCCTTCAAGCAGCATTGCTCGTTGAAGGAGTCATTTGTGTAAGCACCAAACTGAGGGCTATCACGACGTGTGACCCTGAAAAAAGGTGAAAAGTCTAGTTTTCGGAAAAACAATGCAGCAATGCAGATACTAGGGAATTCAACGAAATTCATTTAGTTTATCGGGGTAGGGAGTGGGTGGGGGGGGGGGGGTGGTTGCCATGCCGCAAGAAATTACATAGGCCAGGACTAGTCACTGTGGAGATGGCCAAGGTTTCAGTGCTGTTCAGAAAACCTTTCTGTACTGGGGTGTGTGTGTTCTGGGGCTCTTCAAACTCTGATGTGGAAAAGACAGTTGCATCTACTGGGTGAATGGCTGCGATCCATATGAAGTAATTAGATAGTATCACGAAGAATTCGACACTTCTGGATATGCTGTCGATAATCCTTATGGAATAACACCAAAAAACAAGAAGGTTGTTGGCTTGATGAAAGAAGAGGTCAGTGGTTTACAAACTACGGAGTTTGTGAAGCTCAAGTCAAATACGTATGCATACAACACAGATGCAAGTGCCATCAAAAGTGGTAGGATATGCATCGTGCAACATTACATGCTCTCACCATTGAGGATTACAAGACGTGCCTGCTCGAAGTCGTCGATGCCACACTACACATGGTATGCCAGATAGTCTTCCGATCGTGAGGCTCTGGATGAATTGCTTGTCATAGTTGTGTGTCTGAGTGCATGTGAGTAACTGCACAACTGCACACTACATGTGTGTAAGTTGCGTTCACACTATGTTGGCATGTAAATATTGCTGATATTTGTTTGGTGTACGTGTGCTATTTCTTCAGATGCTGCTGGTAGTCCTTTCATCTTATACATATATATATATATATATATATTTTTTTTTTACACAAATAATAAATTAAAACAAAAAGTAATCCAAGAGCCTCTACAGGAAATCAGGAATATACAAGCTCAAATGTGATACAAGCCCAAAATTCCACATTGGACAGACAGGCAGAAGTTTTGAAGTTAGTTACAAAGAGATGCTTTAAGGCTTGGCAACTTGAACAAATTTGCATTTGCAGCTCATATTGCTGAAGAAAACCATTCAGTGAGAAACATTGAGAACAATTTAAAAATTTTACATCTAGCAGGAAAAGGAGCCACTATGAATATATTAGAAGAAATACACACACACAAAAACAGCACCCCAGACAATGTCCTTAATTAAAAAAACTGAGTTAGCTAAAACCCCTTTCCTCAATATATATGTGTGTGTGTATTTTTATTTCTTCTGATATATTCATAGTGGCTCCTTTTTCTGCTAGATGTAAAATTTTAAAATTGTTCTCAATGTTTCTCACTGAATGGTTTTCTTCAGCAATATGGGGTGCAAATGCAGATATGTTCAAGTTGCCAAGCCTTAAAGCATCAATGTGTTCTTTGTATCTAAATTCAAAACTTCTGCCTGTCTGTTCAATGTAGAGTTTTGGGCATGTACCACATTTGAGCTTGTATATTCCTGATTTACTGTTGGGACTCTTGGAGGTATTTACATAATGGATTACTTTTTGTTTTCATTTATTATTTGTGGAAAAGCTGATTGTGATATTTTTCTTTTCAAATAGGTTTGCTATTTGGTACGATAGTGCGCCTATGTATGGGAGTGCAGCATATTTAGGTTTGGCTTCTGTGGAACATTGATTTGTTTAGGAGTGCACCACGGATCCACTTAACAGTAATCCATAGAACATGCACTCCAAAACAAATCAGTGTTACACAGAAGCCAAACCTAAATATGCTGCTCTCCCGTACATAGGCCCACTATCATACCAATTAGCAATTTTATTTAAAAAGAAAAATATCACACTCAGCTGTTACACAAATAATAAATTAAAACAAAAAGTAATCCAAGAGCCTCTACAGGAAATCAGGAATATACAAGCTCTAATGTGATACATGCCCAAAATTCCAAATTGGACAGACAGGCAGAAGTTTTGAAGTTAGATACATAGAAGACATTGATGCTTTAAGAAACACTGAGAACAGCTTAAAATTTTTACATGTAGCAGAGTAAAAGGAGCCACTTTGAATATATTAGAAGAAATAGAAATACACACACACAATAACAGCACCCCAGACTATAACCTTAATGAACAAATTGAGTTGGCTAACACCCCTTTCCTAAAAAATTTCCAAAAATTATTTTCCACCCTCCAAAGCAAATAATATTCCAACACCTATCTGCAGATCAAGTAACAAATTTGTATGTTACTACCATTTTCATGATGCTAAATGTAAATACATGATGTACTGTCTTATCCATATGTAAAAAAAAACAGTCTTTGACATGGAACTCTTTTGTAATGTAACAGTATTCGCTCTAAAATTCACAAAATCAGTGTCTCTCTATATTAGTGTAAAATGCGTTTCAGTTGCATAAGTGAATGTATTATCCATTTCCAGACATGTGACATCTTTATAATGTTACGATATATATAATAGTATCTTTGATACTCATGTACTTGTAAACACTTTGTATCTATCAAAACATGTGATACATGTTAGAAATATATTCTGTGGCAAATCTAAAGTGCTCAATGATACAAATTTTTATGTGCAACTATAAGAGTGTGGTGAAAACTACGAACATCATGTGTTGAACGAAAACTATGAAAACAAATACTCCAGACCGACATTTCACTTAAGTCACATCTCAGTGCAAATCTGTAACGCAACCATCTGTGTGGTGTTCTTATAATTACGTATTATTTATATTTTAGGACAACTAATCAATAAAAAACGCACCACGTGTTCTAATGAAAGCATAAAAGCCATATGACAATGAATTGTAATGATTCGAAACCGTTAATGCTACCTTTTGAATAAAGAAATCTAAATTAAATTTGTGGCTGGTTGCTGTGTCAACACAATCAACCACGGAACGTGTATCATAAATAAATGCGAAACGCAACTGTTGTGAAATTCTCTTTAATTAGAGTGCAGTAAGCTTAAGGCGGAAAACAGTAGTAACTGATCGTAATAGCTACTGTGGAAGACGGACATCGAAACAAACATATCACTTTAACAATCCTTGTCATACTAAAATTGTTATTTCTTAGTTAGCTATGATGTAAAAAAGGTACTGTATGTGTGAAACCCTGGTCCGGTGTAAGAGAGGGCCTTTTCATTTGAAGTACACTCAACATCAAATAGAATTGACGCATGTAATTAATGTGAAGTGACAAATGATAATGTGTACCAGTCCGGCATTCGAGCCGGGAGCTCATGCTTACCGCGGCAGTTACCTATTCAGTTGGACCATCCAACCACATCTCGAAGACGACTTAAATATTCAGTATCACTGATGCTTCCCTCCCGTAACTTTTGAAGACTGCAGCGAGAATAGAACCCTCAGACGATCTGGTATGATGGAGCAACGTGGCTGACTACTATAGAGAACTGGAGAGTGTAATAAAAAGTTGGGTCCAACCTTCACGGGACACTTTTCATCACATCCTTTCCTTCACTCGCACTTTTCTTCACAGACACTCTTTTTCACACCCTGAAGAACATGCCCAACCGTACACTGTTCGTACATAGGTGGCGATCTCGTGCACTTCTGATCCAGTTCTCATGGGCAGCCAGCTGCTGAAGGTCCTTTTGCAGTTCATCCTCCCATTATTTCCTTGGTCTTCGAAATGGACAGGCACCATGAGAGCCTCGTGTTAGCAGAGCTTTGGTCAGGCAAGTTTCTGGCCTCCTGGAAATTTGTCCTGCCAGGCTTATTCTGAAAGTTTCCATTTTCCGCACGATATTCAGTAGTTTGATCAGTCCGCGAAGAGAAAACTTGGAGACGTAGAAAGGACCAAGAACTCCTGGTCCTTTCTACGTCTCCAGGTTTTCTCTTCGCGGACAACTTGAAAGATCTTTCTTACGGTTTTCCGTTCAAATATCATCAGGCACTCTTCATCTTTTTCTGTTGTGGTTAAAGTTTCTGTTCCTTATAACAACATTGGTACTATCATAGGATTATAGGCTTTACCTTTGCTTCTGAATTTATGGATTTTTGACATCATTATCTGCATCAGCCTGAAATAAGTTTTAGGCCTATTGACAATACGTTGATTAAATTTTTGTTTTAAATTATTATGCCTGTTGAACCAGGAGCCAAGGTATTTAAAATTTTCCACTCAGGTTATACTCTGTATTTCCACCACTAATGAGGCGTTGTTAGGGGCTCCTCTGCATAATTCTGTCATTTCAGTCTTTTCCTCTTCTCCACAATAACCCTCACTCTTTTCTTATTGGCGTTTTTTGCTAAGTAGCCAACAGTTTTTGCGATACCTTCCGCTAATGCTGCAGTGTCGTCTGCATATCCTAGTAACTGTATTCTTCGATTTAGCTTCACCTCTTTACCTTCTCTTTTTCATTTCTCGAATTAGTATCTGCAGGACCAAATGAAAAAGCAATGGTGAAATGACATTACCTTGTCCCACACTTGTTCTAATGCTGAGTTCCTTGGACAACGACTGCACTGTTTTCCGCGTTCTCCGACACGCTTTATATACCGTCCACTTCTAGTACTGTCTCCTGCCGCCTGCGAGTGGTTATTGCACGTTGACATGGTGACATTAATCTGAGTGGATCGTGCATTTTTCCGGTGATCATTAAGCCTTCTTTTAACATTGTGGTTTGATTCCAAGACCTCAAATTTGTGTTGTAATCTGATATTATACTGGTGTTACAACTATGGATCCTTAAGCTTCTCAATATCAAATTGTCCGCTTACCATGTTTTCCTTCTTCCTTTTGTGCTATAACTGTAGCTGTAGTTTGGCAATTACTACGTAACAGTCTGTGTCCACATTAGCCCCTCTGTAAAATCTAATATCTGTCAGATACTTCTTGTACCTCTCAT
Source organism: Schistocerca cancellata (assembly GCF_023864275.1). NCBI lineage: Eukaryota > Metazoa > Arthropoda > Insecta > Orthoptera > Acrididae > Schistocerca > Schistocerca cancellata. Next base: position 751,616,219 of record NC_064629.1, on the reverse strand, counting down.
ATATATATGGATGCGATCAAGCTAATGATTGTACTACCACATGGAGAATGTAAACCCCTTTGTGTATCTGTTTGTGGAGGAAGGTCATCAGGTTCGCCACTAGTTTCTAGCTTAGCGCAAAACGGATTGGACAATGTCCATTGTTTTACGTTTTCGAAATGTATACTCTCTTTCCCGATTGTTAGCCTATACATGTCTTCCTGCCCCATTTTGGCGTTGAAACCCGCCGATATGATCTTAATATTTCTGGTACCAGTGAGTTCCACAGTTCTTTCTACTTTTTCATAAAATTCACCTTTCTCCTGCTCGTCGCTTACGGTTGTTACTGCATGTCCGTTAAGAAGTGCTGCATCTCCATACTTATATATTGACACATGACATCTTCTTTCTGAATGCATTGAGGCTCTTCACTTGCCTTACCAAACAGTCGCTCACCACAAATGCTGCCCCACGTTCATGCCGTCCATTGTCTTCGCAGTCTCTATAAATGATGACATTTATTCTCACGCAAAACCTCCTTCCCTACACCATCTAGTGTCTTGTAGCACTGTGACATCAAATTTATTTTGCGTCAATTGGAGCTCTACAATTTTGGCAGCTTCCGGTCTGTATAGTACTCTAACTTTCTATGTGCCGACTCGTAAACCAGTGGGTCTAGCTGTTTCGTCTTATAATGGTCCGGCCTATTCCGAGGCATACTCGTCACCTTTTGTAAGGTTGTCCTTTGGCCACGTTTCGGCTGTTGCTCAGGATAAGCCCAGTTGTGGAAAAGTCTATCTTCTGGCCCAGATCTGGCAGAATTCGTCATCACTGTTTTCTCCCACAGACGGATGGTTTTCACTACACATCAAAAACTGCCCATGTCCCTGCCCCCCCCCCCCTGCCCGAGGGGAACAAAAAAATATGGCATAGGAAATACGAGTTTCAGCGAGGCCCACTTTGTTTAGCTCCTCTGCTGAGATGTTTCCGGTTAAGTTGGACCTACCGGTAGCTACGTTAGCTCTGGTATACTTCTCAGGTTCATTGAAGCGCACGAACTCTCCCGTCCGCACGGACAGTGCTACGATAAGATGATGCCTCCTGGGAGAATAGGAAAATATCTTATGTGGACGTGAGTTCAGATACTCATTATTTCGAAGTTAGTGTTAATTTTTTTAAACTTTTCACAGCACATCAATCGTGGGAAACATACATAAGCAGAACGTAACAGTACAGTGTATGTAAGTCTTTCTTATTTGAAATGGTAAGGATGACCAGTTGATTAAGAATGGTTTCAATTTAATGACTGACGGCTTCTGTACAACAAGTTACGTTACTTACGAACAGGAGGAGATGGCCTGTTCCCTGGTCTCGACGTTCTCTGGACCTAACCTCATTAGACTTTAATACATGAGGGCATTTGATAACTTCTATGCCTCGAACCCCAGTACAAGACATACAGAATTTTTGTGCCCTTGTTGTGGAAGGCAGCGAAACAATAAGTACTCAAGGAACATATCAGCGTAACTGAGATTCAGTGCGGCGCGGGGTTGATTGATGCGTGAGTGCTGACGAAGGGTGTGTTGGAGATTTTATGTAAGAAATAGTATCATGTGCTACGTTCTCTTCCTGTGTGTTTTCCATTATTAATATTCTGTGAGAAGGCTAAGAAATTTAATTCTAATATGAAAATAAAGCGATTCCAGAAACACTCTCGTGTAACATATTTTCTTCTTTCTCTTTGTGTGGAAGGATACGAGTATGTTCTGAAAATTTTTCCCTACCTTTTTTTTATACCCTGCACATACACAGAATTAAACGCATTAAAATTGAGTGCATGAATCAGTGGGGATGAACTCAATGGAATACAATTATAAGAAATGAGATCTGAATAATCTGTTCAGAAATGCTGAACCTGCAACGTAATAAATATGTGAGGACAAATGAAGTCACTGTACCTTATAATATCCATGCCCCTGTTGATGCTATCTCCACATGTCTTGTATGGAAACGTTTGGTTAAAATTCTCGGAAGGAGAATGAAGGGAGCAGTAGTGACGTTATGTGTTTCTGTTAGGTCTGGAGATGTGTTCGGATGCCCTAATGTTGAGCGACTGCATTCTTTAAACAGGAGATCCGGGTTCGAATCCCAGTCTGATACATACTTTCATACTTTCACTACGTTTACGACACGCTGAGAAGTTCTGAACATATTTCACTGATATCATTTCACGTTACTGTATCTAATTGTATTCATTCTAAGGGATTACATTCATTCCATTTCACTGAATTTTATTCAGTTGATAATTAGCACCCAAGGAACGAACTGTATAAGAAGATCGCGGAACATTTTCTGCTGATACTTGTGACATCAAAAGCATCTCGGTAACAATTGATTTAAATGAGAATACACCATGAATAAACAAAGTTCTTGCTGATATATCTATAAAAATTTGATTAGGAAAAGCTACATTTGGTAAGTGACTCACAACTTTTTATGTACTTCTCATTTAACTGAAACACTACGTAATATTGGGTTACTGAACAAAGACTTTCGTTCTGTGCACAGACGACTGTTAAATCAGAGTGTAGATGAATTAAAAGTCGCGTAGAAACCTGCGTGTCTAGTTGCTGTCGTGGGAGATTTGTAAATAAAATCGTTTGGCACTGTTTTCTCTAATACCTCACGGGATGTGTTCAGGTGCCTAGTTTGGCTCCGCTAACAGAAATGTTGGAGCATAGCTTTTACCGTAACAATTTAGATTCAGCCTGTATTACATAGATACTGAAACTTATACATACCACTGAATATTGCTTTGAGAGGCAATAAACACAAGGGTAGTTTTCATAGATTTGTCAACAGTGTGTGATACCATCAATCAAAGACGATAATTAAAGATTACCCTGTTCAACAGGAAAAGTTATAGAAAATAAATAGGCTAAAAGTTGTTGACTGAATTCTAAACTAGCATTAAATTTCGCGTTTTAGCTCTAGTTTTTCAGTTGCAGCTGTTACCTGTAATTAAAATTTGTTCACTTAATATGTGGCCAAACATACAAGCAGTGGCAGCACTGCCTGAGGATGACCTAATTCTCACAGCATGATATCGTCATATGGTAGGGCATGTGATCTGTTCTTATATATCACGTGATTAGTAGTTTTGGGGTCAGAAATGGGTCTTGAACTTTTATGAACTGTTGCAGCATGTTTCGAAGTTTGTCGAAGTGTTGTCATGAGAGTAGTGTCGCGACATGCTTCCACTTAGTAATCTGCATTTAAAAGGCATGTACAACAGTTTCTAGTACATGTATTAATTCACACTCAAATTTTGCTGTATTTGCTGGTGATATGGCGTTTGTTTCAAGGAAGTATTCTATTACGCCTTCTATTAAAAATAAAAAAAAAAGTTAAAAAATAAAAGAAAAAGCAAGAATAAAGGTGATTTATGTACAAATGAATTAAAAAGTTCGTTGGTAGTACGGTAGCATAGGTAACTGTCGGGGCGGCGTCCATGGTCTGGGACATTGTGACGGTTGAAATTCTATTTGAAGAGGATGTGGAGGGTGTGAAGGTGCAGGATTGGTGGGATGTGTCCGCAGAGGCGCGGCAGCGTATTAGAATTGGAAATTATAGGGGAATGAATGAGGTTATCGGAGTCAAGTTTATGGATGGTGTAGGTTGTTCATAGGTGTTGAATATGAGTGAGGACAGGTGGGAGTTTGATGAGCTGATAAAGGATTCGCGTAGGGGGAGGTAAACGGGTACGAAAGCGAGTCGGAGTGTATGGCGTACAAGGATCTTAAGGGACTTCTAGAACTTGGGTGAGACAGATATACATGCAAAATTTGCAAAGGAGAGGATCGGTTGGATCAAGGTTTTGTAGGTGTGGAGGACAGTGGAGGTGTGGAACCTCCAGGTTCGGGCTCTTGGTAGTTTACCAATCACTACAGTTATTAAAACATTTAACGGTTGCTATTTTTAAAACAGTACGAGAACATCACAGTATGGGGCCCTGTCGGGGATTAGTTTGTCAAAACTGGAAAAAAGAAAAAGAATCAGTGTCGTGATTGTTTCATGTGCGATATCAGAAGAGTATGCAGACGACAAGAAACTCAAGAGGGTCGTTTTGAAGTCCAGTGGAGTTGGTGAGTACAAACCACCAGCTAACCACGTTGTGCTTCCGAACAGCTGTAGGCAGCGGGAAACCCTGCTAGCAGTCACAGTCCATCCAAACCAGGAAGTGGGAAACCCAGCGGCAGAGCAGCGCACGGCCACAAGACACCAAAAGTTGAGTACAAACGACGAAAAGAGAACTGTCTTGTGTAGCGTTGTGTTTTTCAATACGTGTTTGGCTCATAAAACGTATAAAAATGAATAATTCAGACGGTATTTATGATAAGAGTCACCAGTGGTGGCGAAACTTCAACCAATGAGAGATTAGCGTGCATTGACCTAGTAGCTGTGAAACAAAAGTGGATGCAGTAAATTTAATACTGGAAGCTACAGCTAAAGTGAATGTACAGATCGTTGAGATTAAGGAGTGTATTAAAGAACAGGTACTTGAATTTAAGAATAGCATCCAGGTAACGGAAAATGTGTGGAATAATCGGGTAACTGGTGTTGGAAATAAGCTGAAATCAGAGATAGAAAGTAAATCAAGCAAATGCGTAAGATTGAATGACGAAGTTAGGGACAAGATAAATAGAATAGATCTTAAGTTGGGAGTTGAGTGTTTCAAATTAGAATAAAAACTTGGACATAATCTCAAAAATGGTACTGATGACGTTTTAACTAATGTAAATCCGAAAACTAGAAATAGTAAAATCCACGAACCACGTGGAGATGAATTCATCAGAAGTGACCAAAGAAGTGCAGTTTTAAAACTGGTGTCCACACATTTTCGCAAACTACCAAGAAAAGCCAAAATTGGAATATCTCCGAAAGCAAGCTTCGGAAAACTTCCACTGGATCATATAGCCTTTGTAGATCTAATACCATGAAAGTTATAAATGTTACAGTAATCAGAAACGGAGAATTTGATTCAGATAATTATTCTCCCATTTAAAATAAGAGAGACAACTAAGAAAATAATCAGATACAAGTCCACCGTAGGTAATATTACAATAGAACATATAGGAAAATTTAGAGAAGAAATGGGGTCAACAGGACTGGTGATTGATATGAACTCTAGGTACAAATTACTAAATCAGCTGAGAGAACTTAAGGATAAAAAGAAGACATGGTGGAACGAAGAGTGCGAAGAAACACTTGAACAAAGAGCTCAAAAATGGAGGTAATGGAGAGGACAAAAAAAAACAACAATACCTAAAACACTTCAGAGACAAAGGAAAATCAACAATAATCCAGATAAAAGTAAACAGAAGCAAATTTTTTTGACAGAATAGTTAATTATTCAGTTCCTACAGTTAAATTGATTGGAATTTCCAGCAGTGTCGCGAAATCTGGAGGAAAATTTCCCTCCAACGTAGCGAGAAACTCCTGAAGCCATCAAGTCGGTCAACAATAACAAAGCAAGTGGTGAAGAATCCAGTACAGCAAAATTATCGAAATGATCAAAACCAAATATTTTAAATGATCTACAATTGCTTTTTGAGAACATTTGGAAAACTGAAAAGATTCCAGTAGAGTGGAAAACATGGCATTAATCCACTTGCTACATGAAAAGGAGACAAACAAAATGTCAGCAATTACAGAGGACCGTCGTTTCTGCCAGTGGCATATAAAATATTATCAAAAATTCTCTGGGACAGAGTTGCAGAAACTTTAGACATGCACCCTGCACAGGACAGATGTTTAATTTAGTATCAATAATTCATCACAGTACGTTAAACAGCAAACCTATAACAGCATCATTTATTGATTTCAAGAAAGCATTTGATTTGGTGATCAGAGAAACAATAGATAAAGTCATTAGAGAATTTGTTGTTAAAGCAAAATTAACAAATGTAAATCATAAAACTGTAACAAATACGATATCTAAAGCGAAATTTATGGGAGAAGTATCTCAGCCATTTGAAATGAAAACTGTTGTTGTACGAGGGGATACTTTATCACCTTTACTGTTTCACACTGTTAGTAAAAAATGTAAGGACATGGAATTTGGTGGTAAGAAATCATAAAATTTAACTAATAATTCTGAGAAGGAAAACAAATGGAATTTACAATTAATAAAGTTTACATTTTACAAATGGAGTTTAGGTAAAATGCTTGGCGATTGCAAACGAATTTGCAATACTTTCACAAAATCTGACAGAAGAAGTTATTCAAATAAATCTCTTGGAAAAAATATCAAATAGAACTGGTCTTAAAATTTCAGCTGAAAAAACAAAATTCATGACGAATGTAAAAATGCACTAAAATACATAGGAACACAAATAGATAAAATAGAGAATAAGTAAATTTAAATATCTTGGGGAAATTATACCTCCGCAAGGGCTAAAAAAATTTGCAGCAGATGTAGAGTTAACTAAATGGGAACAGCAACAAATCAATATTTACAACAAAAGGATAACTAGAAAAACAAAACTAAAGCAGTATACCAGAGGGATGTGACTTCAACGTTTTCATGGATGAGAATGACTAACGATAAACTATAAGTTGGATAGCATAGAGGTAATTCAAAGACGGATTATTAGGAAAATAAGGGTTGCAACACAGGCTACTGATGGTTGGAAAATGAGAAGTAATCAGAAGGTCTACAAAAATATACAAAAACATCAGAAGTAATGGGTAAGCAAAGATTAATCTTTCATGGAAACCTCAGACGAATGAATGAGAACAGGATAACGAAGCCAGTATTCCTGTGTTTCTGGAATAAGAAATCGACAATAGCATGGATTACAGAAATAAGGAAAAAACTGGAAAGAAAGAACACCGAAGAATCAGAAATGACGTAAAGAAAAGTTTTAAGAATGAAATACTAAGTTTTGAATGCTTTCGATGCAGACGTAGTAAGAAATGGGACAGAAGAAAGGAATAGACATAATGGGGAGAAAATGAGGGATTAATGGAAAATGATTCTAGGTGGTCTACATCTACATATATACTCTGCTAGTCACCAAGCGGTGTGTGGCGGAGGGCACAATTCGCGCCAAAGTCATATTTCTACCCCGCCCCCACCCCAGCTACCACCCACTCTGTTCCACTCGCGGATCGCGCGAGGGAAAAACAGCTGTCTGAACGCCTCACTACGAGCTCTAATTTCCCTTATCTTTGAATACGTAAAAAGAAGGTAGCAAGAATGGAGGTTACGTAGCGCAAAAAATAAATAGTATGGAAACGAAATTATTAAATGTGAAGCAAGGAACAGCAGTAAACTATGTTCCTATGATAATGGAATGGGGGTTATTAGCAATTCAGGAATGAGAAGTTTCAGTAGTGCTGGGAATTTGCATCTTTTAGATGTTTAAAGATGTTGTGAGGATAAAATTAAATTTGTGAAATGTTTGTTGGAAGGGAATCCTTTATTGTGAACGAATCAGAATAGAGGGTATTGTAGGAGGTATGAGGAGTTTGTAAACGGATTTATGTGCTGATATTGGGGAGAAGCAAAGGAGTATAGGATTCAAAATAAGTTTCTGAATGGTTCATCCCACAGACCAGGTAGACAACGAATGAAAGCATCCTGTGTGGAAGAATTTGAAAAGTTAATGTATTTTGAGAGGCCCTTAGGTGCAAAAACAATCATTTCTACGTAATAAGGATGCTACATCACAATTTTCAATGGGATTTGATCAATCCACCAAAAGAAGACACAGATATCTTCCTAGAATACATAGAAAGGATGGAGGGAGCTGTGTGTTTTAAGAATGGCAGGCACACCTGTCAAAGGGAAATGCATGTGGATGGAAATATAAATGTATCTGACATGAACGTTTCAGGATGAATAAAGAAAAATCTAATTGGCAGCTTAGACCAAGCCACAGGAAGGAAAGAAGAGAGACTTAACGAGAAGGAAGACAGTAACAGAGGAACCTAGATCATTCAAAGAGACTGAAGGAAAAACACTATAATGAATGAACAAAGACGGCAAAAAGGAACAAATGAGGCGGTAAATGTGTGAAGCGAGTGGGTATCTCACTAGAGGTCCACATTGGTATGAATAAGATAGGAATTGTAACATGGACTAAGCAAGGTCAGGCAGTAGATAAAAACCAGCCAAGACATGTGAAAATGTTCTTTAGGCATAGAATTTACGAAGAAGGTGATTTTTGGCAAGACTTTTGTATTAATCAAAGGAAAAAGCACAACAGGAGGCAAAACTATACATTCTCCCCATTTAAGGCAACTACTAATATCATCTGCTATGAATTTAGTGTTATGGCAGTGAATATACAGGGTGAGTCACCTAACGTTACCGCTGGGTCCGCAGCTCGTGGTCGTGCGGTAGCGTTCCCGCTTCCCACGCCCGGGTTCCCGGGGTCGATTCCCGGCGGGGTCAGGGATTTTCTCTGCCTCGTGATGACTGGGTGTTGTGTGATGTCCTTAGGTTAGTTAGGTTTAAGTAGTTCTAAGTTCAAGGGGACTGATGACCGTAGATATTAAGTTCCATAGTGCTCAGAGCCATTTGAACCATTTTTGTTACCGCTGGATATATTTCGTAAACCACATCAAATACTGACGAACCGATTCCACAGAGCGAACGTGAGGAGAGGGGCTAGTGTAATTGTTTAATACAAACCATAAAAAAATGCACAGAAGTATGTTTTTTAACACAAACCTACGTTTTTTTTTAAATGGAACCACGTTAGTTTTGTTAGCACATCTGAACATATAAACAAATACGTAATCAGTGCCGTTTGTTGCATTGTAAAATGTTAATTACATCCGGAGATATTGTAACCTAAAGTTGACGCTTGAAACCTCCGACGTTCAGTTGCGTGGTGTAACAAACACGGGCCACGGTCGGCGAGCAGCATCTGCAGGGACATGTTTACGATGACGACCGTGTTTATGAGTGTGGCTGTAGTGCACTGTTGTGGTTTGGTCTAGCTGTCGCAGTGTCCGCATGTAGCGCTTGCTGCTATTGTTATTTTGCATTCGTCTCCGCACGCAGACCAACTGTAGTACACCGTGTTACCAGACGTCTGTGATAGTGTAGTGTTGTAGGAACTGTGACCATGGTGTATTCGAACTCTGAAAAGGCGGAGATGATACTCATCTATGGCGAGTGTCGACGAAATGCAGCTGAAGCCTTCAGGGTGTATGCAGAACGGAACCCGGACAGAGAGCATCCAACGTGCCGCACATTGCAAAACATCTACCGCCAACTGTATGCAACAGGTATGGTCGTAGCACGCAAACGGGTCCGTAACAGGCCCGTCACAGGAGAAGCGGGTGCAGTTGGTGTGTTAGCTGCTGTTGCCATGAACCCACACATGAGTACACGGGACATTGCGAGAGCCGGTGGACTGAGTCAAAGTAGTGTCATGCGCATACTGCATCGTCACCGCTTTCACCCGTTTCATGTGTCGCTACATCAGCAATTACATGGTGATGACTTTAAACATCGAGTGCAATTCTGTCAATGGGCATTAACAGAGAATGCGTTGCAGTTGTACCTGTTTACCGATGAAGCGCGTTTCACAAACCACGGGGCAGTGAATCTACGGAACATGCATTACTGGTCCGTGGACAATCCTCGCTGGCTCAGACATGTAGAGCGACAGCGACCGTGGACTGTAAATGTATGGTGCGGAATCATTGGCGATCACCTCATTGGTCCTCACTTCATTGCAGGGGCCCAAACAGCTGCAACATACATCGCGTTTGTACAGAATGATCTGCCAACGTTGCTCGAAAATGTCCCACTGGAAACGCGTCGACGTATGTGGTGTCAGCATGATGGTGCACCTGCACATTCCGCAATTAACACTAGGCTGATCCTTGTCAGGATATTCGACGGGCGTTTCATAGGACGTGGAGGACGCATAAATTGGCCAGCCCGTTCTCCTGATCTTACACCTCTGGACTTCTTTCTGTAGGGTACATTAAAGGAGAATGTGGACCGTGATGTGCCTACAACCCCAGAGGATATGAAACAACGTATTGTGGCAGCCTGCGGCTACATTATACCAGATGTACTGCGGCGTCTCGCGGTTCTAGGCGCGCAGTCCGGAACCGTGCGACTGCTACGGTCGCAAGTTCGAATCCTGCCTCGGGCATGGATGTGTGTGATGTCCTTAGGTTAGTTAGGTTTAAGTAGTTCTAAGTTCTAGGGGACTGATGACCACAGCTGTTAAGTCCCATAGTGCTCAGAGCCATTTGAACCATTTTTTTTGTACTGCGGCGTGTACGACATTCATTACGCCAGAGATTGCAATTGTGTGCAGCAAATGATGGCCACCACATTGAACATCTATTGGCCTGACATGTCGGGACACACTCTATTCCACTCCGTAATTGAAAACGGAAACCACGTGTGTACGTGTACCTCACCCCTCATGGTAATGTACATGTGCGCCAGTGAAAAAGACCAATAAAAAGGGGTTAGCATGTGGACGTAATGTGCTGTTCCAGTCTCTTCTGTACCTAAGGTCCATCACCGTTCCCTTTGGATCCCTGCGTAATTCGGTGCTCTCCGATACACACGATCGAACAGCGGAGGAGTGGTACTCAAGCGTCAACTTTAGGTTACAATATCTCCGGATATAATTAACATTTCACAATGCACCAAACGGCACTGATTACGTATTTGTTTATATGTTCAGATGTGCTAACAAAACTAACGGGTTTCCATTTTAAAAAAAAGTAGGTTTGTGTTAAAAAACATACTTCCGTGCATTTTTTTATGGTTTGTATTAACCAATTACACTAGCCCCTCTCCTCATGTTCGGTCTGTGGAATCGATTCGTCAGTATTTGATGTGGTTTACGAAATATATCCAGCGGTAATGTTAGGTGACTCACCCTCTATAGCACCATTGGAAGGAAGTGATGGGAATAAATGTTTGCAGCAACGAAATAAAGTGAATGAATGTGAGAAAGTGAATAGAGAATATGCATGTTGATGTAGATCACGTTTCTGCGGTTTCAGAAGTAAGAAATACTTCTTGTGATAGTCTTGCTGATTCTTGTGTTGATAATTTTATTTGTGTTAATGATGAAGCGAATGACTCTGAAGCTGCTAATGATGTAGTTGGTAGTGATTCAGGCATTGATGTAGCTGATATTTTTGATGATAGGAAAATATTAATGAGACTGAAGTCCTTCTAGTGGTGAGGTCAGATGCGACATTTGGGGAAAATGAAGATGATATTGTGAAAGTAATGGGGTTTAGATCGAACATCTGTGCCTTAATAGAAAATTATAGAGAATATGTAGCACATAAGATTGGTAAAGCTGAAAAATTTAAAGGTATAGGAGACTTAGAATAGTAGTTAACAAATTGTAGGAAGGATATGATACTATAGAACAGAATAGCTGGTTTTATATAAATAGAAATACCTTCAGTCAGTGGGACTGGGAAGAATTTGCTTATCTGTGCCAGAAGACATGTGTGAATTATTGGGAAGCTAATAAATTCAAGTTTTCATGGGAGTTCTTTGTGAGGCACAATATTTCTTGGAAAAAGACTTATACAAAAAGATTTTGAGGGTAGAAATAGTCAGTCGCTTGAGAAGGAAAGTAATGTAGGTAGCATGCAGTCAGTTGCTTGTGAAGATAATTCTGGAAGAAATTCAGAAGAAAATTTCCTGGCAGATTAAATCTGTGTGCCGGACCGAGACTCGAACTCGGGACCTTTGCCTATCGCGGGCAAAGGTGCCGAGTTCGAGTCTCGGTCCGGTACACAGTTTTAATCTGCCAGGAAGTTTCATGTCAGCGTACACTCCGCTGTCAAAACCTCATTCTGGAAATTCAGAAGGATTTGTTAGAGGATGAGTAGCTTGACAATAGAATTAGTACCAGAATACAGCCAGTGGTAATGTAAAAATAGGCGGAAGCAGAGGCTTTACTGAATACAGGGAGTCAGGTTTGTGGTGTGTCATAAATTTTTTTAGATTACATGTGCACACACTGAGTTAGTTAAGATGTCAGTCACTGGTGCGAAGATGCAAGGAGCAACAAATGAACTGAAGCAGTTCTTCCTAACACTCAGCAAAGACGATATTGAATTTAATCGGGTTTGTTTAGTGATATCCAATCTAAATCTGAATTTTATATTAGGTATATAAAATTCAAATTTAGTGGATGACAAAAGTATGCCCCATTATCAATTGCAGTAGGCAACAGTCTGAATTTACAGTAGGAAATAACAGTTGTACAGCTCCATTTAAGAAGATTTTGTCAGGCAACGACGCTTTAGCATCCATTCATCTATACTATGAGTCTTCTGACAACTGTGGGCTGTGGGGTTATCTGGAGTTACGTGCACTTAGCGAGAGAATTGAAAGAGTTGTTTAACAAATGAAGCACAGAGGGAGAAACTCTCTTAAGTGTTAGAAAAAAGTATTGTACTAATTCTCTAAAGCTCCAGGAAGGGCCCAGGAAGTCAGAAATATACAAGAGCTGACTGTGTGATAAAGTGCCTGGGTGTGGGTAGTGTGAATGAATTAAGACTGTCGATGTTTTATTCTTTTTATGTATTTGTCTGATTTACGTTTTATCAGCTGATATTGTTTCTGTTTTTGGGACTGTTTAATATAGAATTGGGGGGGGGGGTAGGATTCATTGTATTCATAATTCTAATGGTGATGATTAATTGTATTTTCTGTAGTTATGTAAAAAGCACCTATTAATGGGAAATGACAATAAAAAATGAGGTACTATGCGATGGCAAATGAGAGACGTGGGGTACTATATGTGTGGCGTGTGTGGACATAAAACATTTGTTTGCTGCCATGTAGACTAGGATAGTTGTAGTTAATAGTTATATAGGGTGTAGTATTATATCACTTGGACAGATCTGGTATTATTAATGTCTGCAATGAGTTTCTTTGCGGGTGCTTGTGTAAATTACACTATATCCCTTTATATTCATCAGGATATAAACTAGATAAATTACATAAATCATCATTTGCATCATTCAGGAGACCAAAGCCTGAAATGAGGCATTCAGCTGAGCATTCAGTCTCATGAATTCAGTTTTTTATAATGTCTATGTAGTTGTAAATAATTTTTTTCTTGCATTAATGCAATCTAACTTGGCTGCTTGATTTTTGTCTTATGTCAGTGTGACTGAGACTGATTAATACTGTCAGTGGGTAATAGACGTGATGCTAATTTGAATCATTGGTATGTACAAACAGCTGAAGCTGTCCTGGCTCAGAGCACTGAAGATAACAGGAGAGGTTGTGTCATGATATTATATAGCAAGAAAGCAGCATGATAGTACAACCAAAAACTCAAGAATATGTTAAGTGAGCGTGGTCAAAGTGGTTCCAAATGGAGTGAAATACCCATTCCTCTTATTATTATTATGAAGGCTGAAGCGTAGAGTGCAATGGTTTAATGCTCATAAACTTAGATTCATAAATGCAAAGGTACACCGGAAATATGATTATTTAATATTCAGTAGAACTAATCTACATTTTCTGTTTAAAACTGATGTTAGATGCTATTTTCATTTACTATTATAATCAGATATTTGAGTTGCTGAACAGCCAACCCAGTGAAGGCATGCCATTGCAGTCGCACATTTCACAATTAAATTACACAATGTACACAATGAGTATTTACTGTTATATTTTAACTTTATTTTGTTTGTTTACTAGTTCCATGGCTTCAGCACATTATTATCATTACTAGTATTATTAGTGTCAATTTGTTCGCTCTAAACGCTACACAATTATTGTTCTTTCATTTCAGTGTTACATAGCTGATAAGCAGTAGCCGTTTTTTTAAAAAAAAGATGTTTTAATTTTGTTCCTATCGGAATTTGGAGGGTTATTGTGACAGTACAAGTCACAGACTCTGCTAAAATATAATAAATACTTATGTATGTGATAAAAAGTTATTTTAAGTTGCAATGATTTAGTAAACGCACCGTCTTGTAGCTTGTGGATGTGATATCAGGCAAGGGGTGCTGGACACTCTGGGAGGAAGCAGCAGACACCCTGTGTTTAATTACCGCGAAGACAACATCTCGTGAATATGTTCATAGCCTACGAGTTCAGTGTATGTGTCCAGTGCAAATGGAACTTTTATTTAAACCAGTCAAAATTACACTACTGGCCATTAAAATTGCTATACTACGAAGATGACGTGCTACAGACACGAAATTTAACCGACAGAAAGAAGATGTTGTGATATGCAAATGATTACCTTTTCAGAGCATTCACACAAGGTTGGCGCCGGTGGCGACACCCACAACGTGCTGACATGAGGAAAGTTTCCAACCGATTTCTCATACGCAAACAGCAGTTGACCGGCGTTGTCTGGTGAAACGTTGTTGTGATGCCTTGTGTAATGAGGAGAAATGCGTACCATCACGTTTCCAACTTTGATAAAGGTCGGATTGTAGCCTATCGCGATTGTGGTTTATCGTATCGCGACATTGCTGCTCGCGTTGGTCGAGATGCAATGACGGTTAGCAGAATATGGACTCGGTGGGTTCAGGAAGGTAATACGGAACGCCGTGCCGGATCCCAACGGCCGCGTATAACTAACAGTCGAGATGACATGCATCTTATCCGCATGGCTGTAACGGATAGTGCAGCCACGTCTCGATCCCTGAGTCAACAGATGGGGACATTTGCAAGACAACAACCATCTGCACGAACAGTTCGACGACGCTTGCAGCAGCTTGGACTATCAGCTCGGAGACCATGGCTGCGGTTACCCTTGACGCTGCATCACAGACAGGAGCGCCTGCGATGGTGTACTCAGCGACGAACGTGGATGCACGAATGGCAAAACGTCGTTTTTTCGGATGAATCCAGGTTCTGTTTACAGCATCATGATGGTCGTATCCGTGTTTGGCGACATCGCGGTGAACGCACATTGGAAGCGTGTTTTCGTCATCGCCTTACTGGTGTATCACCCGGCGTGATGGTATGGGTTGCCATTGGTTACACGTCTTGGTCACTTCTTGCTCGCATTGACGGCACTTTGAACAAAGGACGTTACATTTTAGATGTGTTACGACCCGTGGCTCTACCCTTCATTCGATCCCTGCGAAACCCTACATTTCTGCAGACTAATGCACGACCGCATGTTGCAGGTCCTGCACGGGCCTTTCTGGATACAGAAAGTGTTCGACTGCTGCCCTGGCCAGCACATTCTCCAGATATCTCACCAATTGAAAACATCTGGTCAATGGTGGCCGAGCAACTGGCTCGTCACAATACGCCAGTCACTACTCTTGATGAACTGTGGTATCGTGTTGAAGCTGCATGGGCAGCTGTACCTGTACACGCCATCCAAGCTCTGTTTGACTCAATGCCCAGGCGTATCAAGGCTGTTATTACGACCAGAGATGGTTCTTCTGGGTACTGATTTCTCAGGATCTATGCACCCAAATTGCGTGAAAATGTAATCACATGTCAGTTCTAGTATACTATATTTGTCCAATGAATACCTGATTATCATCTGCATTTCTTCTTTGTGTAGCAATTTTAATGGCCAGTAGTTTAGATAAGGAAGAGCAGAGGGCCTACAACATTACATTGGGGAACGCCAGAAATCACTTCTGTTTTACTCGATGGCTTTCCGTGAATTACTACGAACTGTGACCTCTCTGACAGTAAAGCACGAAACCTTTCACAAAACTGAGACGATATTCCATAAGCATGCAATTCGATTACAAGCAGCTTGTGAGGTACAGTGCCAAAAGCCTTCTGGAAATCTAGAAATATGGAATCAATTTGAAATCTCTTGTCAACAGCACTCAGCACTTCGTGTGAGTAAAATCGCCCTCCCGAATAAACAATATGTTTTGCATTTTACTGATTTAAATTAATATCGGCGTCCCCCCAAAATCCGTACCTCGCGATTCTGACTAGGTGCACTTCACCACATCAGAATTGTAAGGGCTCTGATAACCTAGCTGACGACCTCATGTAAACGCAAAATAAACACACGCTCAACACCTCAAAAAGAAAATCTATTATCATATGAAGTGTGTAGGCTGTAACTGCATATTTTATCAACAAAACATATGTTTTTTCTTTAATTCTTAGGTTGAGATTCGCATTTCCTATTAAAAACATAATGCATGTTGTGGTTGAAACAAAAAGTATGGAAATCGGCTGTATGAAAAAACACTTTCCTTCTTTCAGCTATCAAGAGATTTGGATATAAGAAGCTAAAAACTGCTCACAGACGATCTCTAAGTCTGCTGTGGAGGCCAGTCAGGGACCACTGATAACGTTTTTCTCTCTTTCCCGTAGGAACTGCAGAACGTCATTTTCTTCAGGTTTCGTGAACCTCGGAGTAAACACATCTCGTCGCGTGGTAAGTACCCATATCTATGGTAGATCGAACACTTTTGACGTTCCAAACGGGACACCTGGAACATCATTTTCTTCATTTAGTTGGAAGATCATAATTCTCTCCGATTCCATTCCTGCTTATACCGCAGCGTGGCATCACGCTGAAGGCGTTATGGTATCTCGTTAATCGCGCCATTAAACTGTAAGTTTCCTGCAGCGAGAAGACAGACACTCTTTACGATACTAAGGTTTTTCCACCTGAACAGGTTCACGCCATCATGGCGGTTGCTTCATATCACGCAAGTCTCGTTTTGCTGGTTGGCGCGTTAATGAGGTCGAGGTGGAAAGCCTAATGGTAAACTATTGCAGTGGAAAAGGATGTTAAATTGAGAGTTTCGAACGTTTTATATAAAGTACGAAATATATGATTTTTACGCTTAGAACCTCGGTTTTCTACAAGTGTTTACGAAAATACAGGCTCCATGAGATAGAATAGACAACAAACTTAAATTAAAAGGTAAAAAATCAGTATACATGCGAAGTGGTATGTACAAGATTAACTGTCACGGCCGGGCTGCAAGTTGCAGTCGCATCCTTCTACCTGTTATCAGACTCGCCTGTATTCTACTACGTACATACGTGGGAGGGCTGAAAAGTAATGTCTTGTTTTGTTATCAATATTGGTTGAGGTATTACATGTCATACATATTACACAGTCGACTTTCCCTCTTCGCTGATGCAAGTTGCAATCCTCTGCTGCTGGAGGGCTCCGGATTGTAGCGCGTATCGTGGTTATATGTAACTTGCGTGAGAAATAGCCTGCTGTAATCGAGTGTCTAACCACAGAAAACGCGCCTTCAATTGAAATCCACAGGAGAATGATGCTGCGTTTGGTGATGATTGTATCGACGTCAGTAATGGGCGACATCTGCAACAATCCGACGCCTTGAGTTCACTGTCATGGATCGGTCCCGAGTTGGCCACATCCGATTTTTATTTCTTTCCTAAACTTAAAGAATGCCTTCGAGGATTTCACCTGAATAGTGATGAAACAGTGCAAGAAGAGGTGATGTCGTGGCTCCGCCAACAAAGTCAGACATTCTACAGCGACAGTGTCGACTAACTGGTTTCTCGTTGGAGGAAATGCATTCGTCGCCAGGGTGACTATGTTGAGAAATAAATATGTAGACATGAAGACTAAGGATTCAGAATGTCTTTAAAGTTCATTTTATTTGAAACATCTTTAGGAGTTTTCGCATAAAACATTCGGAGGCATTAATTTTCAGTACGCCGTCGTATTTTCTGGGAATTGATAGTTATTCACTTGCCCTTGGGGAACACATACTTTTTTACACATCTAATTCAAATAGGTTTCCTAATCGTACAAAAATGCAGTAGTAACCACAAAAGTTATAGATGTTTCCAGGTACGAAATGACAAAGGGGAAGTTAAAAATTCATTAGAGACAGATGAAGTAAAACTTACTGTGAAACTGTTTGAAACGCTTTTTTAATTAGCTAGAGCAAATGGGTCAGAGCCATACCAGTGATAAAAGTATATTACATTTGCTGTTCAGACAATGAAAATGAAAAGAAATTGAGGCTGGAAACAGAACAGTGTATCAAAGTTTGCAGTGTAATTTAGAATCCTAGAGGTCCCTTTTGTTAGATAAGCAATGTTAGAGTCTTCTTAGGCAAAAGCGTCTATGGGTATTAATAAAAAGAATAATGCGGCTGATAAAGGCCTCTCCTAGACTTCTCCATGCATTTCCGGCTTCAGCAGCACACATCCATACTGCTCCTACGTGGTTTGTAATGTCATATACCTGCCTTCGATTAGGAAGTCTTGTTAATCTATTGTTATGCCTCGAAATCCGACAGCAGCCTCGTCGGTTCTTATAGGATCCGCTGGTCTAGCTAGGAGTCCTGCCCACCTACGTCAGTTTCATTACACTCAAAATCAACTGTTCCATCGGTGTTTATTCCTTGACCATTGTTTAATCCATGTCTCTCCAAGTAATTGGCAACATTCGTTTCCCCACTGCTAGCTCAGCGTCCCGCTTTTGAAGGGTTTCATAGCAAAAGACCACGTCTCAATGTCGTAAGTCACACCTGGCTGTAGGGACTGATCGTAGCCTTTTCACTTACGGCACAACTTCCATAAATACGTAAACTCATCACTAGTTCTTTGATTGTTTTCTTCATTTGTACTATTTTCTTTTCACTCTGTTGATTAAATATTATTTAAGTTAGATTATAATAAGGACTTGTTTGGAACTTTCTGTATTAAATTCTATCATCAGTTGCTGAAATGTACTTGCGCTCGAAGTACGTCGTAGAATGTTATCAGGAAGACTAACGTAGTTTAGATATGCTCCGGTAATACGTATTCCTTCTGCAGCTTTCTAGTTTAAGTATCAGAAACTTTTCACCTGGACTGTTGAGGATCGAATCTCCTTATCTGATTTGTCTTTCATTTCCGAATTTCCCTGAAATGGAAGTTGTAGTACTGACTTATGTAGTTTTCTTTATAATAAAGCAGACAGAATCAGTTCATTGTTTTTTTCATTGAAGTTGAGTGAAAAGATATGATTAATAGATAATTCATACTCATTACTAAATATTATAACTTTGTTTACGACTTGGAAGTGCCCAATTTCTGTTGCCAAATTTTTATTATTTATATTCATTTTTCAGCTTAGAAATTAATAACACATTTACAACAGTCCAAAAAGTTTTAAAAACGCCCACGCGCAAAATTCGATCTAAGTTAGACGTCACAGGAGAAGTAGTTGTCTTTTTTTTTGTCTTGGTGTATCTCTACGTTTCTTTACGACTGCCGTAGTGTCTACGATGTGAACTAGCTGACAGCCTTGTCCTTCCACCTTTCTAATCAAAGTTCATGCCTCTGTTCAGTACCATAACCAACGATCTAACTGTCACAGGTCTGGAAATCTTGGAGGGCAGGACCAAACACCAGGTTAGGGAAACTGGCTGAAATGTTGTCTAGTAAGAATGGTAGAACGCGGAGGCGCTCTGTCGTGCTGGAAGCTCATTGTGCGGCCAGCGGAATGTTCTTTGTTCAACTAACCTGTTTTCCAAAAAGTAAAGTTAGGAGCAAAGAGGATAGGTGGACACGCCGGAATACATTTCACGTACATTGGTATTCTCGGAGTGGTGCTTTATTTCTATTTTCAAGAACCATGCGAAATAGAGAATATGTCTAAGACAGTGTTATTGCTTGAAATGACCATTTGTAACAACGGAAATTTGTTGAGTAGGTATCCACTGTCACGCTGGTATGAAGAGACTCGCATGTTGAGATACAGCAGCACATCGTGCCACCGTGAGGAGGACATTCCGAAACAGTGAGTGCCACGTTATTTCTATTCTGCGATAGCACAGCTAGTTAGGAGTGCACGACAAGTAACAATCCTCTCGCGTGGTGGTCCAAATATGTCGAGGTAGCCGGACAATGACGAATGTCTACGCTACTTCGATATTGTAGTGTTAGCTGGTCACACGCGGTAGTTGTGCCAGATTTGTTGGGGCAGGGAGGTGGCATGCCGGGTCGGGCCTGTGTCGCGGTTCTTACTCCGCCGGGATCCGGCGCGACAAAAAGTACCTGCTCGATACGCCGGAACGCCGGAATCGATACGGCCGCCGCTGGCCCCCAACTCGTCTCCTTTTCGTCTAACGTGGCTTCAGCACACGGCTACAACACCTAGATTTGTATCCCAGCATCCACAGCCACTTTGAAAATTTTCACGGTCCATCGTCGTTAATTCTTTGAATATTGCCGTTTCTAACGACTACTGGAGAGGTACAGCTACAATCGTCAAAGAGTATCTGCTGTTATGTCTGCGAAGGAGCATTATTGGCTGGTTTGATACATGAGTACAGGCATGTTGCTAATATTACACTATTTCCAACACTTACTGGATGTCTCAGCCCTTCTGGGTCAAAATGCAAGATTGTGCAGATTGTTATTGTTCGTTAAATACTAAAGATTGGTAAATAATATTTAGTTTTATATTGACTTAATTACTCCTTATAGTAACAACTTAGTGATGATCGCCAGCACAAAGTCGTGCACTAGACATAATCTATTGACAAAGCTGAAATTTGGGTTTCAGATCATTTGGCCTCACTAGTTGCACGCGTTGTTGAGGATAGGAGTGTTCACATTGCACCAGTACTCTACCAACTGTATTCTTGGAAGCGTCCATTTCACGGTCCAGTTAGGAAGTATTTATTGACACATCTTCTTACGCACGATTCAACACCAACTCCTCAGATTCTAAGTGCGAATAATTCTTCAGCGAAAATCATGGCCAGCTTGTGGCTTGAACGGTGCAGTTTCTCGTAATATTTAATCCATGGCGAGAAATTTCTTCCAATAATGATGGTGCCTGCCGCGAAACTTTTTATTGTACATTACTCTATGCTGCACCATATAGGAAATGCGTGTCAGCAAGTTCTTGTTAAGTGTAATCCTCTGTCTCTGAATACCAGTCATGAGCTGTAAATAGTAGTAAACTCCACTGAGGCCGTATTGGAGAGGACTGTGTACTGTTTCTCAAGGTAGCTCCCCCAGCAATGAATCAGATGGCAAATGTTTGTTACCAAACACAAGCAGTTTAAAAATAAGTACATAAAACTTATTACTCACTCGAGACCCCATACCCTCTGTAATATTAATTTCTAACGTTTGGTTCCGTAGCTCAGCATACTCATGTTAGGATCCCGTACTGTGTTTATAAGTTTAATTATAAATGTTGGGACACACTGTGCACAGGGTGCTTTATTGATGGTGATACAACTTTCAGGGGTGGTAGCGAAAGGCAAATGGAATGACAGATACGGGACGCTGATGCCAAGACTACCAAGTCGAGCGCTTCGATGCCGTTGAGAATCCCAAGATATGATTATGCAGAGCCGTCGACACAAATTTGTAGATAACTTGTGTGCGTCGTCAACGGCTGATCAACAGGCCGGCATCTGCTGAACTGGACCAGAGCTCACCGTATTTCTAAGACATACTCCCACGTTGTTGCAAGATATCCTCCTTAATCTTCGTGAACTTGGGTGGTTCCAACAAGACGGAGCCCCATCTACACCTTGGTCAGATGATCCCTCAAAGGCTGGTAGGAAGAATATGAAAAGTCATGAGTACGAAAACCTCGTGGAGACTCAAGAGGATCTTCTCACTGTTGTGATATTTTCAAAATTACTCTGGAGCTATTGAAGGTTGAAACTATTTTGCTGTCTTCGCTGTTTCTTTATTTCAGTAGTTAAGACACTGAACTCGCATTCGGGACAATAGTGGTTCAAATACTCTTCCAGCCTACCAAATTTAGGTTTTAGATGGTGCCTCTAAATTACTTAAGGTAAATGCTGGGATGCCACCACGCCGATCTTGTGATCTGTCTCCAGAGACCTCGATGTCGACAAGACGTTTACTTCTAATATTTTTTCTTTTGTTTGATCAGTCACTTGTAGATTATCATCTGACGTTGGCGTGTGACCAGTACCAAGTGATTAAAAATGAAAGCTCTATCTACACTCCACAGCCATTAGCTTCACATGTTTTACCTTTCGGAAAACTTGACAATGATCACGAGCCTAAATAAGCTGATACTACACAAAGTAATGATGAAATAGGTAAACGTTCAATTTCAAACAAATGAAGCTTCATAATGTCTACTGCAAATGTGGACCTTTGTACAAGAAAATTAATGGAAGTCCAAGTTTGTTAATACGGCTATAAGAAAATTTTCTGATATGATGTTATGCTTGCGCTGAAGAGGGGGACTCATCTTCCATCAGTTGTAGAAATTGTTACAGAGAAATTAAATTACAAAGAAACTACCTCCTTCGATTTTTGTCATCACCAGGAGAACTACAGTGAAGGACGCTGATATTTTCTTTCTTTTGCTTATAAATGTCGACCCATTTGTTTTTGGACTAGCATTTCCTATCCCAAATTGTTGTACATGCTCTTCTACATTAGAAATGAGAAAAATGGTTCAAATGGCTCTGAGCACTATGGGACTCAACTGCTGAGGTCATTAGTCTCCTAGAACTTAGAACTAGTTAAACCTAACTAACCTAAGGACATCACAAACATCCATGCCCGAGGCAGGATTCGAACCTGCGACCGTAGCGGTCTCGCGGTTCCAGACTGCAGCGCCAGAACCGCGCGGCCACTTCGGCCGGCCATTAGACATGAGAGGCTGTATCAACGTAACAGGAACATCATCTGTTTACACTGCTGAGATAGAATATTATCATCACATCACTATCTTCAGATGAATGACCGAGCGAGTTAATACAGTGGCCATCATACTGGACTCGTCTTCGGGAGGGCGATGGTTCAAATCTCCGACCAGCCATTCAGAATCAAGTTTTCCGAGATCTCCCTAAATCGCCCCAGGCAGATTCCAGGAGGGTGCCTTTGAAAAGGACGTGGCCGATTTTCTTCCCCATCCTTTCGTAATCCGAGATTGTGCTCCGTTCTAATGACCGCACTCTCAGTGGCGCGTTATAAACTCTAAATTTCTTCCTCCCAGCCTTCAGAATACTGGAACAATTGGTAGTGTCAACCTGCAGGATGGTCATTTTGGGTCCTGGATAAATGAAAGTACATGCAAGGTAAATATCGACCATGCGACTTACAAACTTACAGTTATAGGATATTCAGTATGAAAAAAGCTTTTTGGCAACGTTGAAGGCTATTTACTACAGAAATTAGGAATCCCTAATGTGATTTAATCTGTACATAGAGCAAGCAATAAATAAATCCAGGGAGAAATTTCAAACATGGTTAAAGTTCAGGTAGCAGAAATAAAAATTTTGCTAGCCGATGGTATTGTAATCCTGCCAGAGACGGCAAAGGACTTGTTAGATCAGTTTGACGGAGTGGATAGTGCTTTGAAAAAAAGGTTATATGATGAACAGCACCGAAGTAGAACAGTATATTAGACTGTAGTCGAATTAATTCTTTTAATTCTCAGGAAATTATATTAGGAAATAAGGCGGTGGAAACAGAGTCTTCTCACTTAAGCAGCAAATAACTGAAATAAAGAACATCCATTTCATATCTGCAACAGCTAGGATGTCATTTTGAAAATGAACTGCATCTATTTTTTTATATAAATTTGTGTGTTAGGATATTTTTTCTGGATGTATTTGTCTTGTAGTAGAGCCTCATATGAAAGTGGAACGTGAACGGTAGCTATATGAGAATGCAGGCTTTCTCGGCGTATCTCGATGATAAAATCTTCTCGGGCTGACAGCCGAGTCAATGCGTTGTTCTCCGTTAACGTTTCAGCAAGTTCCTTACCGCTGCTGGAGAACAACGCATTGACTCGGCTGTCAGCCCGAGAAGATTTTATCATCGTGAACGATAGCATTACTAACAAAATGAGAATAACAGCGTTTGAAGTGCGATGTTAAAGAAGAACGTTGGATATTAGACTGGCAACTAATGAAGAGCTACCGTATGAAATCGGGGAGAAAAGTGCGTTGTGGAACACAGGGGCTAAACGAATGAAACTGTGTGTTCGCAGAGACCTTTTCAAGCCTCAAACATCTATGATGCATGTATGCAGACCGAAGCGACGAATGAAAATTTGTACCAAGGCCAGGGTTCGAACTCAGATCTCGTGTTCACTACAAAGATGCGCTAACCACTGCGCCATTCTGGAACATTAGCTCTGCGCAACTGGACAGACTACCCTAACACGCCTTCCTCCTGAGTCCCAATTTCCATTCACGCCTCAGCCCAACTGTTATGTCCCTAAACTCGGACAGCATTGCAGAACCTCTCTGACTGTACTGGAGTAGCACCTCAGCATCGAACGAAACGGGGATAAGATACGAAATGAAACTTCACGGGTTGAGAGTACATGTGATGTTACTTCAGTGATTGGCCCGCCCGGTTGGCCGTGCGGTTTCACGCACGGCTTTCCGGGCGGGATGGAGCGCCTGGTCCCCGGCACGAATCCGCCCGGCGGATTTGCGTCGAGGTCCGGTGAACCGACCAGTCTGTGGATGGTTTTTAGGCGGTTTTCTATCTGCCTCGGCGAATGCGGGCTGGTTCCCCTTATTCCGCCTCAGTTGCACTATGTCGGCGATTGCTGCGCAAACAAGTTCTCCACGTATGCGTACACCACCATTACTCTACCGCGCAAACATATGGGTTACACTCGTGTGGTGTGAAACGTTCCCTGGGGGAGGGGAGGGGGGGGGGGGGGCTCCACCGGGGGCCGAACCGCACGATAACCCTGGGTGCGGTGTGGGGCGGCGGAGGGGTGAAGTGGTGAAGTGGACTGCGGTAGTCGTCGTGGGGTTGTCGATCACTGCGGCTGCGGCGGGGACGGAGCCTCTCCGTCGTTTCTAGTTCCCCGGTTAACCTACGATATTTAGTAAAATTTACAAAGGCTTGGTAGTATAATCTCACTTACCAATGTGACGTTGGCCTGGATCCACGCAATGATTCTGTTTGGAACTGTATCAGTCAGGCAGTAGTAGCCGACCGAGACAGACGCAACAACAGGGAAGTGACAGCTTTTCTGACATTTACGAGTTCCTATCCAGGAGCGAATTTTATTATATCATCTGTCTGCTTTAATAGTTCAGTTTCATGAGTTTCTGCGTGTAAATTTAATATTTAATAGCCACAGTTCTCGCGTTTTCGTTTGCATCGGAAGGTAAACCGATTTTGTGACATATTACAAGTTCCTAATCAAAGGCGAATTATTTCGTTTCACCTGAGTGCTTCGGTAGTTAGGTTTTTGAATATCTGCATATTATTAGACACAGTTCCTGCATTTTCGTCATGGTCTACAGAAGAGTTGTGCAGCACGTGCCGATAGTGCGCTTATCTGCATAGTTTAGTTTTCCACGGTCTTTAGAATGGACAGGGACTGCGATTGTTGTGGGCGGATGCGACCGAGTTGGTGACACATCGCTCTCAGCTTCAGGCTGTGATGGCTTCGGTTACACAGCTTGAGGCTGCGGTGGATGGACACGACTGTTGTGCGCCGGCCATGGGGATCCAACGGACGTCCAGCACGTCCGAGTCCCTCGATCGGTCCTCACCGGTGGCCAGCCCAGTTATTGCTCGCACTGAGGTTGACCCCTCACCTGTGGTCGAGTGGGAGGTCGCCCCGGAACGTAGCAGGTGGCGAAAGACTTCCCAGACGGCCGCATGTAACGCCTAACCTGTTTCTCTGACAATCAGGTTCCAGGTGCTGTCTGTGGCTGACACTGTCGCTGAGCTAGATGCTGTCGGCTGTCCTGTTTCAGAGGAAACTTCTCAACCTGCAAGATCAGGACAATCACAGAGGGTGGGATTATTGGTAGTTGGGAGCTCCAACGTTAGACGCGTTATGGGGCCCTTTAGGGACTTGGCTGATAAGAAGGGAAAGAAAAACAGTGTGCACTCCGTGTGTATACCGGGTGGAGTCATTCCAGATGTGGAAATGGTACTCCTGGATGCCACAAAGAGCACAGGGTGCAGCCAACTGCAGGTGGTTGCTCACGTCGGTACCAATGATGTGTGTCACTTTGGATCAGAAGAGATTCTCTCTGGTTTCGAGCGGCTAACAGAAGTGGTAAAAAGGCTGCCGGTCTTTCTTGCAAGATGAAAGCAGAGCTGACCATTTGCAGCATAGTTGACAGGACCGATTGCGACCTTTCGTACAGAGCCGAGCAGAGGGTCTGAATCAGAGGCTCAGACGGTTCTGCGACCGTGTAGGCTGCAGATTCCTCGACTTGCGCCAAAGGGTAGTTGGGTTTCGGGTTCCGCTGAATAGGTCAGGTGTCCACTATACAGAGGAGGCGTCTACATGGGTAGCTGGGGCTGTGTGGCGTGGACTGGGCGGTTGTTTTAGGTTAGAGGGTCTCGGGAAAACACAAGAAGGGCTTCAGTCATAAAGAGTGCAGGCTGAACACAGGAAGAACGTAGATACAGGAACCATTGGTATAACAGTAGTAAATTGTCGTAGCTGTGTTGGGAAAGTACCAGAGCTCCAAGCGCTAACAGGAAGCACTGATGTTCAAATCTTTGTAGGCACTGAAAGCTGGCTAAAGCCGGATATAAGCTCAGCCGAAATTTTTGCGAGAAACCTAAGGGTGTTCCGAAAGGATAGGCTAAACACGGTTGGTGGTGGCGTGTCTGTTGCTGTCAGAAGTAGTTTAACTTGTCGCGAAATTGAAGTAGATACTTCCTATGAGTTAGTATGGGCAGAGGTCATTGTCAGCAACGAGAATAAAATAATAGGATTCTTTTACCGACATCCCAATTCCGATGATTCTGTTGCTGAAAGGTTCAAAGGAATCTTGAGTTTGATTTCAATCACGTACCTGACCCATACAGTAATAGTTGGTGGTGACTTTAATTTACCCTCGATATGTTAGTGAAAATACATGTTTAATTCCGGAGGTACGAATCAAATGTCATCCGAAATTGTGCTAAACGCATTCTTTGAAAATTATGTCGAGCAGTTAGTTCATGAGCCCACGCGAATAGTTATCGGTTGTGAAAACACACTTGACCTCTTAGCAGTAAATAATCCTGAGTTAATAACGAGCATCAAAACCGATTCAGGGATTAGTGAACACAGGGCTGTCGTAGCAAGATTGAATATTGTAATCCCCAAATCCTTGAAAAATAAACGAAAAATATACCTATTGAAATAGGCAGATAAAAATTCACTCGACGCCTTCTTGAGAGACAATCTCCACTCATGCCAAATTAATAATATAAGTGTAGATCAGATGTGGCTTAAATTCAAAGAAATAGTATTGGCATAATTTCAAATATTTATACCAAATAAATTAACAAACGACGCAGCTGATCCTCCTTGGTACAGAAAACGGCTTAGAACACTATTGCAGAAACAACGAAACAAAAATACCAAATTTAAACAGACGCAAAATCCCCAAGATTGGCGATCTTTTACAGATGCTCGAAATTTAGCGTGAACTTCAAAGCGAGACGCTTATAACAGTTTCCAAAACGAAACTTTGTCTCGAAACCTGGCAAAAAATCCAAAGAGATTCTGGTCGGTATGTGAAGTATGTTAGCGGCAAGAAACAATCAATGCCTTCTCTGCGCGATAGCAATGGAGATACTATCGAAGATAGTGCTGCCAAAGCAGAGTTACTAAACACAGCCTTCCGAAATGCCTTCACAAAAGAAGACGAGGTAAATATTCCATAATTGGAATCGAAACAGCTGCCAACATGAGTAACGTAGAATAAAATATCCTCGGAGTAGTGAAGCAACTTAAATCACTTAATAAAAGCGAGTCTTCTGGTCCGGATTCTATGCCAGTTAGATTCCTTTCGGAGTATGCTGATGCATTAGCTCCATACTTAACAATCATATACAACCGTCCGCTGGACGAAAGATCCGTACCCAAAGACTGGAAAGCTGCACAGGTCACACCAATAGTCAAGAAAGGTAGTAGGAGTAATCCACTAAATTACAGGCCCATATCATTAACGACGATATGTATCAGATTTTAGAACATACATTGTGTCAAACATTATGAATTACCTCGAAGAAAACTATCTATGGACACACAGTGAAAATGGGTTTAGAAACCATCGTTCCTGTGAAACACAACTAGCTCTTTATTCACATGAAGTGTTGAGTGCTATTGACAAGGGATTTAAGATCGATTCCGTATTTCTGGATTTCCGGAAGGCTTTTGACAGTGTACCACACAAGCGGCTTGTAGTGAAATTGCGTGCTTATAGAATATCGTCTCAGTTGTGTGACTGGATTTGTGATTTCTTGTCAGAGAGGTCACAGTTAGTAGTAATTGACGGAAAGTCATCTAGTAAAACAGAAGTGATTTCTGGCGTTCCCAAAGGTTGTGTTATAGGCCCTTAGCTGTTCCTTATCTATATAAACGACTTGGGAGACAATCTGAGCAGCCATCTTAGCTTGTTTGCAGATGACGCTGTCGTTTATCGACTAATAAATTCATCACAAGATCAAAATAAATTGCAAAACGATTTAGAAAAGATATCTGAATGGTGTGAAAATTGGCAGTTGATCCTAAATAACGAAAAGTGAGAGGTCATCCCCATGAGAGCTAAAAGGAATTTGTTAAACTTCGGTTGCACGATAAATCAGTGTAATCTAAAAGCCGTAAATTCAACTAAGAACTTAGTTATTACAATTACGAACAACTTAAACTGGAAGGAACACATAGAAAATGTTGTGGGGAAGGCTAACCAAAGACTGCGTTTTATGGGCAGGACACTTAGAAAATGTAACAGATCTACTAAGGAGACTACCTACATTACGCTTGTCCGTCCTCTTTTAGAACAATGGTATGCGGTGTGGGATTCTTACCAGATAGGACTGACAGAGTACATCGAAAAAGTTGAAAGAAAGGCAGCATGTTGTGTATTATCGTGAAATATGGGAGAGAGTGTCACAGAAATGATACAGGATTTGGGATGGACATCATTAAAAGAAAGGCGTTTTCCGTGCGACGGATCTTCTCACGAAATTCCAATCACCATCTTTCTCCTCTGAGTGCTAAATTATTTTGTTGACACCGTCCATCATAGGGAGAAACGTTAACCACGATAAAATAAGAGAAATCAGAGCTCGTACGGAAATATATAGGTGTTCGCACTTTCCGCGCTATTCGAGATTGGAGTTGTTACCGGTCCTCGATATGGAAACTATGTGCCGGATAGGGTCTCGAAGACTGTTCTTTGCCTTTAGCACGCAAGTGGTCTACCGTCTGAGCTGTGCGAGCACAACTCAAGACCCGCCCTCACTGCTCTGCTTCCTGCTTTAGTACTTTTCTCCTATTTTCCATACTTCACAGATGTTCTCTGGCATTCATTCTGGTACACGATATCCCGAATACTTGCACCGGCACCGAGCTGACGTCCGAGCTTGTCTCACACATTTTCGATCGGAGACAGATCTGGTGATCTTGCTCTCCTTGCGAGCACCTCAACATCACCCAGGCAGTTGACAGAGACATTTCCCGTGTGTGGATGAGTAATGTTCTGTCAAAAAATAGCACTGCGCTACTGTTACATGATAGGTAAAACATGAAGACGCAGCAAGTTCGTGAAGTATCATCGTACCGCAAGAATTCCATCAAATACCATCAGCCATGACGTGAAGTCATATCCGATCCACGTCACGTTGCTAGGAGTAACACCACTGTGCCTCTCAAAAACGTTTGAAGAGTGGGACGTTTCAGCATGTGGCCGCTGTACTCGCCGACGAGGGTCATCCGGGGAGTGCAGAACTGCGATTCGTGTTGAACAAACTTGCGACGCCATTCACCAGCAGGTGCACAATACGGCTATCCCTCTTTGTGATGATCAGAAGTGATCGACCGCAACCTTAACGACGAATATGCCTGCCCTTAATGTCCCATGTAGCCCAGCAGCGGGCCACTGTCACATATAGATGCCGTACTAATCTGGATATTGTTCGAATCGCCCTACAGTAAGGTCTGTCAAACTCTGTCACGTGCCGATAACGCTGTCTCAGACGAGTACGCGGAGTCTCTGTGTCTTGCACGGTGATCACTCAACAGCTGTAATGGTGTGTACATTTACGAACTTACATTGACATCCGACCACGTCTTCTGGGTGCTTCACTTTTTTGTCAAGACGTGTATTTCACGAGCTTTTATCTTTCCTCGATCGCAGTACTCTTCACCTTTCAATTTCAATAAACAAGATGGCGGTTTATAACGTTCAACAAGTTCGTCGGTGGTGTTCTTGGGACAAAAACCACTAAAAACTGCACTAGAAATGGGACATCGTAAACAACAGAACTCACCTTTGAAGTTATCACTGATCCGATGACGTGAAGACATAGGTCAAACTGCTAGCTCTTGACTTGAAACCTGCTTACGCGATTCTTATAGACCTGTCGGTATGGACTCCTGAACGGAGAAAAAGTGAAATTTACATTTTTCTCCGGTCGGCGATACTGTCTTGTTCTCTTCTACAGATTCCTTAGCACATACCCTGGGATTCAGGTACGTGTACAGATCCACCGTAGACGCAACAGAAGTTCTCAACTTCAGTTGTGACCCTGGCAGTGAGTGAAGAAAAAACGTTGGCCGTTGTAGGCACGCTACTCACATTGCCTGACAAAAAGTCTGAAGCACCCAGAAGGGAAGCAGCAAACGAAATGAAACTTCACGGGATGAACTTGACTAGCATGCGTTGTCGTGTGTGGAGACCTTCAGGTGAATAGTAGTGTGTGTGTGTGTGTAGGCAACTCGTCCGCTCTTTCAGATTTTCCGTCAGTTTCTTAATACGCTTAAGACAAATTCCGGAATGGTTTCTGTAAAATGAAAGGGCCGAATTTTTTCCTGTCATTCCTCAATCTAGATTGTTTACAGGCTGTAAAAACCTGGTCGTCGACGGACGTTAACGCCTAATCATTCTTTGTGGAGAGAAACATTGCAAGTAAATATGTACATGTATACATCGCAGGTAAACAGAATCGTGTTTAGGACTCTTTTCGTGGAGGTGGCGAAACCCACGTATTTATCGCTACATGAAAATGGGGGTTCAGTTAATCCAGTATATATTCGAACTCGGTGCTCTGTACTAACGAGCCGTTGCCACTTTAGTATAACTTTTGGATTTTCCTGGTTGACAATATGTTTGGGGCCGAGTGGAGAGTGGAGCCGGGAGCAGGTGCGCTGTGGAGGCCACAGAAGTGAAAGGGAGCAGCCAGCAGCGGCCAGGAGGCTGGCCTGTGTAATTTGGCGGCTGCGACACGTAGTTTGCGGTCAGGCACCAACCTTTTCTAAATGTTTATTCACGGAATTCCTGTAAAAACACTGTCACAACACCGAGCAACAAAGAGCTACGCGGAGGCTGCCTGCCGCTCATTGACGCGTCGCTCCTCATCAGGCGTCACAGAAGAAAACTCAATGGCTCCATTCAGCACATCTGTACTGCGTGTGGTGGGGGTTACTTACTCTACCTATATCATTTTCACCGCTTGTTCTATTCTGATACGCGGGAAGAAAAACTGCCAGAAAACTCTGTACAAACTCAAATTTTTCTAATGTGCCCTCGTGGTCATTACCCGAGACGTATGTTGAAGGAACTGACATGTTTCGTGAGTCAGTCCTTTCCCTTTCTGTTCAAATGTTCGGAGAACTCCTAATTAATAGGCGCATTTCGCGTACTTGTGACAACGTCCATTTAGTCTTTTGTGGATCTCTCTCGTCATAAAACATAAGTCAGTAAACACAAAGCGTAAATATTAAATTCCGCGTTTACTTGTAAAAGTACGTCTGGTTTTAGCATATGGGATGAGTGGTCTCCGATTGTTCGTTATAGTGTAATAATGTGATTACGATTTACGTTCGCGCAAGGCGCCGACTACTGGTAACAAGATTACCACCAATCGAGTGTATTACCTTCTCTTCCAGATTGGATTTCTGGTATACCCCGGACGGTTAGTATCTTCCATTCCAACGCAGAAGAATCCACTTTGATGTAGGCGTCTATGTACAGACAGATAAATACTGTTATGCGGGAACAGCTCAGCAAAGTGCCGCTCACCATTGCATTCGGGGATCCTACAGACGAACTGCACATCGGTCAGTTCTTCGCTAGTAAAGATATCCCTAATATTGCTCAAAATACAAACCCGAGACAGGATGTGGGGCGCAGTTGGCATTATAGTTGTCAACATCAAGTACTATGAGTGTATGGAAAAACCTTCTTTCCAAACAGGAGACACAGCGCATACCGTCTACGCTTGCCTTGTGCAGCTAGTTTCGGTTCAGTACAGACGCAAAAATAAAAGGCAGTAAGAAATCAGAGCAAATGTAATTACTCTGTAATGAGTCACCAGAGACTACGGAGAGCAGCCAGAAAATATCTCTGAACAACTTTCGAAATTATGTTGCTAGAGTTCAGGTTCACCCCTGAATAAGCACCGCTACTGAAACACAGAGAAGACTAGTCAATGGGAAAACGCATCAGGTCCTGACGGTATTCCAGTTACATAAAATAGATGTTAAATGAATACGCTGCGGAATAAGACTCTTTCCAAACTCGTTTTCTTTTTTATTCGTACTCTCTTCCGCACCGTACGGTCCTGCGTGGGTGCAAAAGAGCGGAAGTCTCTCCTGTTTACAAAAAGAGTACGAAACGGATATTCAGAATTAACGACCGATATTGCTGATATTCGTCTGTTACAGGAGTCTAGAGAATGCTCTAAGCTTAAACATTACAACGTTCCTGGTACAAAACGAGATTCTTGTTAAGAACCAACACATATTCATGAGAAAATATTCGTGTGAAACCCAGATTGTTTTATGCATACACCATGCGTCGTAGACAGCAGATGGAAGTAAACTGCCAAAAGCTGTCTACCTAGATTTTGAATGTACTAGATATCGGTAATGAGCTCCGTATACTCGCTTCAAACTAGACAACAGGTCCCATGACGTCTTCTCCTAACGCACCGTCTCTGTACGCTTGGAGACTGGACTCGCGAGATCCTGCTGCTGCCCATTCAACTGAAAACTCTTCTCTTGAGTCTGTTGTCGGCTACAAGTGAACCTACATGCATAGAAAGAGAGTGAAAACACCTAGCAACCGTTCGGTATGACCATTATTATACATCAGTACAATGGCTGATCGTTTAGCAGTGATTACTGATCATGTATGTGGTACTGTCCAGAGATTGCGGGGCCACACCAAAGTTGGCAATGCACGTCGATAACACACAGGTTAGACATGTTTCGCTGCAATCCGTGAAGACGAATGGCAGATGCTGAAGAAGACACGCCGTCTCCTTCAGCAAAGCAGCACCCTCGCACAGTGGTCAATATAGAGCCGTGCGTGGAAGCGCTCTGCCCAGTTTGTGAGATCAGCTGAAACAGGCAACGTCATTAAGTAGCACTAAAGTGTTATTCAAGTCTCAGATGGAAATATACTTTTGTAACTGTTGAACATTGTACTTCAGGAGCACAGTCTGTTAGTTGACACATCAGGTGATACTTAAATAGTCAATGACAGGATTATATGAAGTTAAGAAAATCTTTTAGTTTATTCGTTAAATAAAATGAAATAATATTTCATATTTCGCAGTTTCAGTGAGTCATCTCCCAGAGCAGTCTAAGAACCCACAGTTGTGGCCAGACGTTTCTAGTTTCGTCTGGTCATAATAATGCATATGTGCGAATATTTATACATTGATTAGCCAGAATATTATGGTCACCTAACTAACTGATGGTATTTCCACCTTTGACACGGATAACAGCCGCTATGTGTCGTGGTATGGAGACAATGAGGCCTTTTTAAGTCACTGGAGGGAGTTGGCACCACATCGGCACACACTAGTATACTAATTTCGGTAAATTCCGAGGAGGGGAGCGATGAACTCTGACGCCAAGTTCGATCACATTGGAGATGTGTTCCATCGGATCAGACCTG
Source organism: Schistocerca cancellata (assembly GCF_023864275.1). Taxonomy (NCBI): domain Eukaryota; kingdom Metazoa; phylum Arthropoda; class Insecta; order Orthoptera; family Acrididae; genus Schistocerca; species Schistocerca cancellata. The sequence continues at coordinate 751,582,376 of NC_064629.1, read as the reverse complement.
GCGAGCTGGGGGACCGGCAGATCAAGGAATTCGCCAAAGTGTTCCTCGAACCACTCCATCACACTCCTTGCCTTGTGACACAGGGAATTTTCTTGTTGAAAAATTCCAGTGTCGTCGGGAAACATGATCGTCATGAAGGGTGTACTTGGTCTGCGACCAGTTTACTATACCCCTTGACCGTCATGGTGCTTTGCAGTAGCTCTACTGGGCCCATGCATGCCCACGTGAATGTTGTCCAGAGCATAATGGAATCGCCTCCTGCATGTATCCGTCCCACAGTGCAGGAGCTGTTCTCCTGGAAGACGACGGATTCGCGCCCTCCCATCGGCACGATGAAGGAGGTTTCGGGATTCATCAAACCATGCAACGCCCTGCCACTGCGACAACGTCCAGTGCCGATGCTCACGTGCCTGTTTCCGTCGCAGTTGCCGATGTCGTGGTGTTAACATTGACGCATGCATGGGTCGTCGGCTGCGGTGGCCCATCGTTAGGAGTGTTCGGTGCACTGTGTGTTCAGATACACTACTGCTCTGCCCAGCATTAAAGTCTAATGTTAGTTCCGCCACAGTTTGCCACCTGTCGTGGTTAACCAGTCTGACCAGCCTACGGCGTCCGACATCTGTGATGAGGGGTGGCCGCCCAACCCGACGACGTCTGGACGTGGTTTCACCTTGGTTTCGCCACGTGTTGAATACACTCACCACAGAACTCCTCGAAGACCCGACAAGTCGTGCAGTTACCGAAATGCTCGTGGCGAGCCTCCGGGCCATCACAATCTGCCCGCTGTCAAACTGAGATAGATCGCGCTTTCCCCATTCTACACACGAACACCACACTCACTCATATTACATGCACCGTTCGTGTGTCTGACTGTTAGTCATTGCTCACCAGGTGCTATCGCATGAATGGGCTTATGACGATAGTATGTAGATGGTCATGATGTTCTGGCTGATCGGTGTGTAAGAAGTAGGGCTATGTAGCCTTTAGGTCATATCTTAGGTTTCCACCATAAGTTGACGCTGCAGTGACACGGCAAATTAAAAAAAAAATCTAAGATGGCGGATGGCTGCAAAGTTAAAAATTGGCGGTAAATTTAAAATTGGAGGTAGTGGTGGCGGGAAATTAAAAAATGCAAGATAGTGGGAGATTCAGAACAAATTTTAAAAAATTCAAGCTTGGAGTACTAGCTCAGTTGTAATTTATATGCCCTTTCGGCCCTCTTCCTCCCCACTCCCCTCCCCCTTCCCACTCTCTCCAGCCTCCTTGCAATTCACTACGGTCTTCTGATGTTGCAATCTATTTACAGACAACTTCATTGTATGCAAACAGCCTAGTAGAGCCTCTGACGTTATTCACAAGATCATTTATATACATTGTCAACAGTAACCGTCCTATCGCACTTCCTTGGGGTAAACTTGGAATAACATTTACATCTGCCTATTTTGTTCCGTTATTGATGACACCTTGAATTAAAATGAAACAACAAATCTATATTCTTAGATGGTGGAACTAGCCCAGTTGAGCTAGTGGAGCCATTTTTAAAAAAGCCGCGCCCCTTTTCCCTTCTCCTCTTCTCCAGCTGTTCACAGCGTAGTATAAAAGTGAAGCGTAAAGTGTCAGGGTCATATAAAATGGCATGCCCGTCTCTACCACATCCATTGACGTCATTGGTGGGGGATGACATGGCGGTCGGCCGGTAGCGATGGGCCTGCTAGGGCCTGTGGATAATGTTTACTTTTTTGTACGCTTTTACTGTTTCAAGTGATTTATTGCCAATAGTGTAATCGAAGAGTAGTGCATTTCTTTGCCTATTTTCTGACGTTTTGCACAAGATCATTTATACATATTGTACACAGTAACTATCCTACCTAGTTCAAATGATCTCCATGGATTTTTGAAGGGTTAAGCGAACACTTGGGCCGCGCGATCTACGGGCGCCTTGCCACGGTTTGCGCGGCTTCTCCCGTCGGAGGTTCGAGTTCTGCCTCGAGAATGTGTGTGTTGTGCTTAGCACAAGTTAGTTTAAGTTAGATTCAGTAGTGTATAAGCCTAGGGACCGATGAGCTCAGCAATTTGGTCCCATAGGATCTTACCACAAATTTCCAAATTTTTCCCGAACACGAAATGCTGGTCATCTTACTTAGGTTCTCACACTGAAAAATATAATTGTATAGTTAACTATTGCGAACTGTGTGAAAGGACATTTCATTTGATTTTTTCTGCAATAAACTCAGTTTGTGAAAAGATTAAATTGCTATGAGAAGCGAACATAATTTCATCGCAAATTCATGCCTGCATACTCTTTAAACTTGTTACTGCTGTAATTTACGCTTTTGGTTGGCCCCTGGACAGTGAGCTAGTCAATACTGTGAATTCCAATGACGCATAAGGAGACCCTATGAACAGTGCTTTTCTTATTTAAAATTTATTCATGCTGATGCGTGTGGGGGCTCATGAGTCGATATTTGGTGAAAGGAACAGTGATTACTTTCACCATTAGACCATCATTTATCTGAAAGGAATCAGCAAGAAGAGAAGAGTGAACATTCATTACCATTTTACATTCACTATATTACCCATTTAGGTCCAAACCGTCGAGAGTGGTTGTAAGAAATCGCATGTAATCAGCGGAAACAACCACTCTTGAGGTCCAAAATTGTTTCAGAAATCCAATGACTAAGTGTGGGGAGTTAAAAAGAATGGGGTACAATGGTGAAGCAGCTCCTCATAACCGACAAATTTCTTTAGTCACTGATGAGCACATTTGAGGTAGTGTTAAGAGCGACGCCGCTGGACAGTGGATGACTGGAAACGAGTGATTTGAAGTGATGAATCACGATAAACTCTGAGGGAGTCCGATCGAACGGTTTGGGTTTGGGGAATACGTGGGTAACGTTATATGCCATCATTTGTAGTGCCGACAGTGAAGTACGGAGCAATAGGTGTTACGGTATGGGGGCGTTTTTCTTGGTTTGGTTATAGTTCCTTTATTGTGCTTAAGAAAATTTTAAATGCAGGTAGATGTAAACACATTTTACGGCTGTACAATAGAGGAACAGTTTGGAGACTATGATTGTTTGCATGAGCATGGCAGTGAACCTTGTCATAAGGAAGCATCTATGAGGCATTGGTTTCTGAACAGTGATATTGCTCAAATGGACTGGCCTGCTACGAATCTAGATCTGAATCCAATAGCACACTTGTGGAATGAGTTAGAACGTCGACTTCGCTCCATACCCAGCGTCCAACATCACCCCTATCTCCTCTGGTTTCAGCTCTTGAGGAAGAAGAAGCTGACATTAATCCACAGGCATTCAGGCACCTCACTGAAAATGTCCCCCCCAGAGTTAAAGCCTCATAAAGGCGAAGGGTGGACATATCGCATATTAATATTCAAATGTGTGTGAGTTCCTAGGGGACCAACTGCCGAGGTCATCGGTCCCTACCCTTATACACTAGTTAAACTAACTTATGCCAGAAACAACACACGCACCCATCTCCTAGGAAGGATTCGAACATCCGGCGGTCGCATATTAATAACCACTGACAGGTGTCCGGATGCTTTTAATCAGTTAATGTGCACAGGACTAAAAATTTGTTACGATTTTTTTACCAGATCACTAGTGAAGATTTTTTGACTTGGCTTAAAGCTGGAATAAAGTTCTCTGCACTTTCGTTGCAACATTCTGACACGGCTATTCAAACATGGTGTATCTTTAGCCTACCCTAAGGCCTTGCTCAGTACATTTTGGTCAAGAGTATTGAACTTTGCGTTTGAATTTCATCTCTTCGTACACCACGTCTTCGTTCTCAGAGCTGTGTGTTTGATGTTGACTCACACAGGCATTCCGCTATTTTTCAAAAAATGGTTCAAATAGCTTTAAGCACTATGGGACTCAACATCTGAGGTCATCAGTCCCCTAGACTTAGAACTACATAAACCTAACTAACCTAAGGACATTACACACATCCATGCCCGAGGGAAGATTCGAACCTGCGACCGTAGCAGTCGCGCTGTTCCGGACTGATTCGCCTAGAACCACACGGCCACCGCGGCCGGCCGCTATTTTTATCCTGTCACTCTTGTTAATTAAAAAAAATTCTTAACTTTCTTAATATTATGGTCACTGATGTCCTCATCTGCGATAGATGATTCGAATATTTCGCGTCTGTTTGGTGGTAGGGGGTCTAAGAGTCGGTTCTCTGACACTATGCTGGAAGTAATGTTGGGAAAAAAAATTTAGAACTTTCTCACACGAATCTGTAGCAGCGGTTTCGATCGCATTTCTCACTCTGATGATAACTGAAAAATATTGAAGTCTTCCATTATTACACAGCATGGTTAGGAAACTTACTCGCAATATTCCGCAAGCTTTCTCTGAAGCGCTGTGCCCCTACAGCTTCTGTCGCAGGTAGCCTATAAGGCATCTTGATTACCACGGCTGATCCTCCTTTGGCTTTCACATTCAGAATCCATAGAAACATAATTCGATATTATCAAATTCTCTATGTCTACGGCAATAAATACGCCGCCACTATTGGGCATTGTTACCTTTAATAAGCGACACTAACTCTGGGAGCATACCATGTATGCTCCTACAGTTTACTAATATCTCATTCATATTTTTTCTCTTCGATCTGTGAGGACGAGCATTCTCGGAGAGTAATTTGGCTGATCTATCTGCGACTTCGTCTGGCAAATCATCACTTATCATAACTAAGAATGTGTCTCCTCCGCATGTTGGATAATCTTGTATACCTGGGTATTGTTGTAGAGTTCTTTTCGAAGTTACTGTATTTCAGATTTGTACCATTGCCTGAGAGTGAGACATTACGCATAGCATTTTTTTTGTGTAGATCAAACCGCTGTTAATTCTGTTGTCACGGTCGAAGTGTCGTGGTGCAATCAATATCATCTTTCGACTCGCAAGGCGGAGTTTAAGTCTGCATAGACAGTACCCGTAGTTATTTTTGATCTGTCTCTAAATGAAGTGTAAAAAATTACCTATACAAAATTTTAGAAAGGAGATAAAAAGAAATACGTTTTGTGTGATGAAAATGTTACCGGTGCGCCGTTTCCCCGTTAGGGGTCGATGAAGGTTTTCACCATATCGATGTTCAGAAACTGTATTGAAACTGTTGTGTGGTGAATATTGTTTGAGAGATGTTGCTAAAAATGTCGTCCTGTTTACATTAATGCACACTATCAACTGTGTACTGATTACTGTCTAACACGCTCGAGAGAACCAGGGTTTCATGAATAATGGCTGCATCTCGGCCAAAGGGCCAACCATGTGTACTGGAGTACCTTTCAGTTTCTCGTACACCAAAACCCAGACAACATCCATGTAGAAACATTACAACAGGCAGCACCACATTATAGCACCTTACCTAACAGACCTATTAAATGACTCTCCACCTCTGAGTAGGGTGCCTGAATCATGGAAAGCCAACAATCCTGTTATCATCAAAAAACTTGCAGACAAAAACCCATCAGAACCTAACTCCTGCGGACCTATATGGCTCATCAACTCCCTAGTTAAGGTGCAGGAATGGTTCCCGTGTAACTGGCTACAGGATCAGAGACAACACTACGGTCTTAGCCCCCCATCAATATGGGTTCAGAATAGGAAGATCAGTAGACGCTGCAGTATATATAGTCTTTAACATCATAGGTCATACTCACCTTAAGTGCACTATCACTATCTTAACCGATACTGCAGGCGTCTTCGATAATCTTTGGTGGTCTGCATTGTTGGCTCGATTCCGTGAGCTTCTGGTATCTGCATGCCTCTACAATAATTTCCTTGATTATTGCGTAAACAGAGTCGTTGAGTGCCTGGCGGGAAACCATACTGTAGTCAAAAATAGGGATGCCTCCAAGGTTTGATTTGCGGACCCATATTTTGGGGCAGCGCATTCAAGCCCCTTTTGCATCTCATAGACGAGGCTTTCGATGACACACATCAGAGCATACCACTGTTGTCTCTATGAACCGGTATCGAGCTTCGCAGAAAGTGTATAGGCATATAGGCTTGCTCTATTGAGCAACAGGACAGCAGTGAGGCGTGGAGAAAGGAATGTTCTCTTGAGACTGTCAGGGGAATTCCGCACTACCTCAAAAAAGGTGCTACAGGTGGTGTTGGATGTATTCCTTATCGACGTAACGATCAGATATCGGGCCACACGTTACTGGCTGAAGAGGTGAAGACATGATAACATCAGGAAAACAGCAGGGAAAGACGTCGAACGAAAACATCAACTGAACATAAAACGGTTGGATGTCTGGCGACGGGAGAGGGAGCAAAATGACAAAGGCCGTAGGGTGTACAACTTTTTCTCGAACATCAGGGAACGGTTAGGGGTGAATCATGTTAATACCAGCTGTGGCATGGTTTATTTCCCGACTAGAGATGGGCCATATCCAGCGCACCTATGGCCCTTGTCACTTTGGTTAGATGGGAACCGCCAATGCAGTGAACACGAATTCCCTGTTCTGTGAGCGATACTGTGAGAGTACTGCAAAACGTAACTGGTGTCACAGATGAAAGACTACAACATGCACTCATTGACTCACACAAATGGGGACAACTAAATAAAGTAACAGACCACATCTCGGAGACAAAATAATAAACAAATGAGGCTTTGCAGACATCGTAGCAAACTCCAAAGAGAGACTGGGTTAGTTCAGATGAGGATTCCAGTACTACAGAATCCTCCAGCACCGACACAGAGGACATAGCTCACGAAGAAGAACATGTAGACACCGAAATATACGAACATTCAACATAAATCAAACCAGGGAGATATGTTATCATGTAATAGTAGCGGCCGGTCGGAGTGGCCGTGCGGTTCTAGGCGCTACAGTCTGGAGCCGAGCGACCGCTACGGTCGCAGGTTCGAATCCTGCCTCGGGCATGGATGTGTGTGATGTCCTTAGGTTAGTTAGGTTTAAGTAGTTCTAAGTCCTAGGGGACTGATGACCTCAGAAATTAAGTCCCGTAGTGCTCAGAGCCATTTGAACCATTTTTTTGTAATCGTGGCCGGTTATTGAACCAGGCACCACGCTAAAACTGTAAAGCATTAACTCAGCATCAAGTAGACTAGCGTATCAACATACCTTAGTAAGTGAGCTTGGGAGGCACTGAACAGGGATAGCGGGCGCGAGGTCACATTCCCGGACATCCTCCCTGGGCAGAGCAGGTGAAGGATCTCTACTATTCTCTCTACTCTATCGTCTTTTATCGCTCTTCCTCAATAAACAAATATTTCTTTTATAATTTCCTATTTCCAGTATGATATGTAATAGTTAAGTGTAATACAGCTGCCATGTACAGAAAGAAAGGGACAAAAGATCTCCACGTGGTGTTGCATGTGCAACGGAGCCCGCGGCCTCAGTTACGTAACTGCGCGATTGGGGCAGTTGGTCCCTCGTAAGTGGACTGTGTGTAGCACTACGGTGCGCACAGAACTTAGTAGTTCACATGCAGTATGAAAAAAATAGTAATAATCTAATCTCCAAAACGTGTTTATCACACGGCAGTTTGAACACCGTCTCTGAACATGACTAGCGTCGGAACCTTAGGGTGACTTTTGTCGTAGAAAATAAAAATTCTTCTCTCTTCATTTCCTCTAAAAACTCTAAATTTTTTTATATGTCGTTTTTTTTCACCCTATCTATTAATCGAGGGCCTTGCCAGGAACTGTAACGCTGCACTTACATTGTCTCTTACGTTGTTTTATTGTCGGGTAAGGTGCACCGCTTTGAGTGCTGTCAATGATACGACAAGTTGTACTCATAGCGCTATATCACTGTTCAGGTTATCATATTATTTTGAACAATGTTCCAACAAGACCTTCGCAGTTATGAACCATCGACGTAGATGCAGTGGAGGTTCCAGAGTCTCAGATAATAATGCATTAGTTGGTGTATAGCTCATAGCACATAGATACAACCGCGACACTTTATAGACTTAAGCGCCAAAGAAAATGGTACAGGCATGCGTATTCAAATACAGAGACATGTAAACAGGCAGAATACGGCACTGTGGTCGGCAACGCCTATATAAGACAACAACTTGTTAGATCGGTTACTGCTGCTACAGTGGCAGGTTATCAAGATTTAACTGAGTTTGAAAGTGGTGTTATAGTCGGCCTAGGACCCATGGGACACAGCATCTCCGAAGTAGCGATAAAGTGAGGTGAAACACCCAGTTTAACCCGCAGGAGAGGACAGATAGAATAAATTGTGGAAAGGGGTCAAAATAAGGGGCTGTCAGTTACACTCGAACATACAACTTCATTATTTGATCAAATGTTACGAGAGCCCAAAAAAGTTTTTTAAACACACAGCTTTAATCTTTGGGACTTAATTACCGGCTTTAATTTAAACTTTAATTTTAAAACAGCTGAAGGCCAATAACTTAAAAAGCAAGCATAATCAGAAATTTAAAAGGCAAGCATTATCTTAAACAGTTCTTTAGTTAGGTTGAAGTAAACAAGTTAAATTCAAATCGGCTGAAGGCCGAAGACTTAAAAATTAAAAAAAAATTTTTAAATGCCAAAGGGCTTACGTGAAATAGTACTTTAAACTAGGCTGAAGGCCTTGAGAGTAAAACAACTCTAATTTAAAACACAACCGGCTAGAAGCCACACAAGTACCAACAACAAGGACAAATTAAAAAAAAAAAGGCATTCCACATAAGGGCGCCCAGATGTTCGAGGGTCGACCTGTAATTCAAACACTAACGCTCGCTTAGGTATCACAGACAGTCGGGCCAACCATTCATGATCCGATGACAACACAACCGACCGACCGTTAGCGGACCCACCGAAAACATAACTTCCACTTCACCCGACCAGGGCACAACAGGAAGTTCAACGGAACAACGTACAGGAAGTTCAACGGAACAACGTAGAAGATATTGGTGCCCACAACCAATCATACACGGAGCTGTCGAACTACACACCGTGCTGGACAGCAACAACACGATGAAGGAACTACACTGCCTGAAATTTACGTCAACGCCCAGGGCAGGTAACTGGAACGTTAACGGCCACAAGACAGAAGATTCCGCTGGTACACTTCAGTTCAAATCACCAAATACAGTGAAACTCCACCGGAGGGTGGCTAGAATTTTCCAACTTGAAAACCACGTTGTTGCTCGCGGGAATATCCCAGCAGCCGACAACGAACTCCAAATGACGCCATGTGTACAGTGTTGACTTGTTGGTAGGTTAAATCAAAACTCAATCTTCGTGTCCCGCCGGCCGGAGTGGCCGAGCGGTACTAGGCGCTTCAGTCTGGAACCGCGTGACCACTTCGGTCGCAGGTTCGAATCCTGCCTCGGGCATCGATGTGTGTGATGTCCTTAGGTTAGTGAGGTTTAAGTAGTTCTAAGTTCTAGGGGAATGGTGACCTCAGAAGTTAAGTCCCATAGTGCTCAGAGCCATTTGAACTTTCGTGTCCGGGGTCGGTGAGCAACGGACCTCGTAGCAGTGGGAACAGCGCCACACTCTCCGACACAGTGTAGAGACCGCCAGCGGGCCTCGGCCTAACTACGCCCCGCCGAGAATTCCTCACTGATCCACGCCAACCAACCGACTCCTCAGAGCCAGTACGCCGACAACATTTAAAATAACTTGTCAGTCAAAATCACACAAACTACAGTTTCACGAAGAACTAGACAATGCTAACGGCAGTGCCTGTACCATAACAGGGACGAATCACGATTCGGCACACACAGCCAACCCATAAGCGATCGCCGGCCAGATACACATCGTCCGGCAAGACGACCGACCGACGACCATCCAAAGTCGTCCCCACTCATGTGTGTCGGCAACCGTCGGGCGAGTCATGGCGGTCCGGACCTTACTACTGCCGCGCCCCGACTGAGCTTGTGCCGCGTGTCAAACACTGCCAGGTCCGAACTAACTGCTGGCACGTTCCAACTGACTGGTCGACTCACGACGACCGGGAAGTAATAGCAGTCCAGCAAAGATAATACGGCAGGGCTTATATCGATAAGCGCTGCTGCTGCCGCTCACGGGCAAGCAAAGCAGCAACTCAGTGACACAAGTATTTGAAACTAACATAGTGAGGTGGCAGTATGGCAAAAACAGGATGTTAAATAAGAGATGGCAGTAACACGAGCCACGCACGGCTCTCGGGGATTTTCCCGTATGACCATTTCACGAGTGTATCGTGAATATCAGGAGTCCGGCAGAACATCAAAGCTCCGACATCGCTGTGGTCGGAAAAAGATCCTGCAAGAACGGAACCAACGACGACTGAAGAGAATCGTTCAACGTGACAGAAGTGCAACCTGTCAGCGTGCGAACCATTCAACGAAACATAATCGATACGGGCTTTCGGAGCCGAAGACCCACTCGTGTAACCTTGATGACTGCACGACACAAAGATTTACGCCTCAACTGAGCCCGTCAACACCGACATCGGACTGTTGATGGCTGGAAACATGTTGCCTGGTCGGACGAGTCTCGTTTCAAATTGTATCGAAAGGATGGACGTGTACGGGTATGAAGACAACCGCATGAAGCCACGGACCCTGCATGTCAGCAGGGGACTGTTCAAGCTGGTGGAAGCTCTGTAATAGTGTGGGGCGTGTGCAGTTACAGTGATATGAGACCCCTGATACGTCTAGATAGGACTCTGACAGGTGACACGTGCGTAACCTTCCTGTCTGATTACTTCCATCCACCTACGTTCATCGTGCATTCCGACGGACTTGGGCAGTTCCTGCAGGGTAGTGCGACACTCAGGTGTATAGAATTACTACAGAGTGGCTCCAGGGACAATCTTCTGAGTTTAAACATTTCCGCTGGTTACGAAACTCCCCAGGCATGAAATTATTGAGCATATATGGGATGCTTTGCAACGTGCTGTTCAGATGAGATCTCCACCTCGTCGTACTCTTACGGATTTATGGACAGCCCTGCAGGATCATGGTTTCAGTTCCATCTAGCGCTACTTCAGACATTAGTCGAGTCCATGTCGCGAAGCTTTGCGGAACTTCTGTGTGCTGTCGAGGGTCCTAACGATATTAGGCAGGTGTACCAGTCTCTTTGGTTCAAATGGCTCTGAGCACTATGGGACTTAACAGCTGTGATCATCAGTACCCTAGAACTTAGAACTACTTAAACCTAACTAACCTAAGGACATCACACACATCCACGCCCGAGGTAGGATTCGAACCTGCGACCGTAGCAGTCGCGCGGTTCCGGACTGAGGGCCTAGAACCGCTTGGCCACCACGGCCGGCCAGTCTCTTTGGCTCTACAGTGTATAATACAGGTGTATCAGAAGTGATGGTCAGTAATTAGCACGTGGAAAATACAGGCCAAAAGTAGCTAAAAAGCTCCAATAAACATGGGTCAACAAATCAACCGTTGTCGAGATACAACACATTCACTGTTGCGGTTCATCAGTGTCTAGGAGCACATGGTATCTTTAAACGTTAAAGTAGGCGCTACAAATGTCCAGGCGTCTGAATGCAACACTGAACTCGTCTCTGAAATGAGTTGCGAATCCTCTGAGGCAGACGCGGGGAATTCTGTAAATGCTGGAAGGCTGCATCAGTCCGCATCGTAATTACTGAAGAGAGTTTACCTCGGTACCGTAGACCAAGTTTCCGACATGTTAAATCCGGAGACCTTGGAGGCCATGGCACAGGCCCTCCTTTACGTATCCAGTGCTGACCATACGTGCGAGTTAGAAGCCAGCGCACTCGTAAATGAAAATGTGCTGGAGCACCGTCGTACATGAACTACATGTTTAGGCGTTGGTTCAGTGGGAAATCATCATGTACATCTCGAAGTACAGTCCGCAGAAACCGCACGTCCTTCTGTCCGGTTAGTCTCTGTGGTAGGAAGTGTGGCCCAATTATGCGGTCTCCGTGCAGTCCTTCCAGACGTTCGACGTATAACGGTTCTGATGTCGCAGTCCAAAGTTACGTACGTCAAGAATCACATCAAAACACTGAGGTTTCCATCAGGTGACTATGTCAAACAGTGACAACTACTAGACGAAAAAGTCAGGTATAGTAATACAGTTCCAAGATATAACCTCTGTTGTTACATAAACTGCAGCAACTTTAAAAACAAATGCAGTGTACTCACTTTATTTCTTCTGTTAACAACTCTTCCAGCTATTTTATAGCTCCCCATTATAATAAAACGTCTCCTCCGATCGAAAACGAGTGCATGCAATAAGTCGCAACATCCGCTGTAACGGGAACGCACAGAGCAGACTTGTAAGCTGTATGTACTCTTACACTCAAGAGGGCTAGCCAACTGGTGAGCTTCCAGTAACTCCCAAAATTATTTCGTCGTTGAGGCTGCCAGCCGAATAGGGTTGAAGTACAGGACAACTGGCATTTAACTCAAACATTGGCATCCACACTGGTCATCAACTTCTCCTTCTAATGAAACTCGTGTTCTGAATGCTGCCCCCTGGTACGACTTCACACACCATTGATGTTTATAATGTCTGTGTTTATGCAGTCTGTATCTTCATATTACGATGTCCTTCAGACATGGGTACATGTCTGAAAGAATAGACACTGTTCTGATAAATACAGTTGTGTTAAATATTACAAAATTGACACGCATTTTGCGAATCTCGATTGTCGTCAGCTGTTTATGACAGATGAAAATTTGTAACGGATCAGGACTCGAAATCGGTTTCCGGCCGGTTTCATCTATCGCAAACGTTTGAGATCAATTGGAATTCGAAAAATGTGAATCAATTTCGCAATACTTGGTGCACTATTTTCTGTTTCAATGGGAGTCTGGGCACGCGGCTTTCGAGGCGTGCGAAAGAATCATATGTAGGGTCCAAGAACGTCGGCACAACTGCAGGCGTTTCTCACCATATGTTTGTTCACCGAATACGTTAAGCTGATTAACATCGGCAATAGTTACAGCTTCGTGAGGCGTAGTTTCCATGTAGATGCTGTAAAGAGGAACTGTAAATGTAGAAGTCTATGACTGTTTATTTAATTTATTATACACTCCTGGAAATTGAAATAAGAACACCGTGAATTCATTGTCCCAGGAAGGGGAAACTTTATTGACACATTCCTGGGGTCAGATACATCACATGATCACACTGACAGAACCACAGGCACATAGACACAGGCAACAGAGCATGCACAATGTCGGCACTAGTACAGTGTATATCCACCTTTCGCAGCAATGCAGGCTGCTATTCTCCCATGGAGACGATCGTAGAGATGCTGGATGTAGTCCTGTGGAACGGCTTGCCATGCCATTTCCACCTGGCGCCTCAGTTGGACCAGCGTTCGTGCTGGACGTGCAGACCGCGTGAGACGACGCTTCATCCAGTCCCAAACATGCTCAATGGGGGACAGATCCGGAGATATTGCTGGCCAGGGTAGTTGACTTACACCTTCTAGAGCACGTTGGGTGGCACGGGATACATGCGGACGTGCATTGTCCTGTTGGAACAGCAAGTTCCCTTGCCGGTCTAGGAATGGTAGAAAGATGGGTTCGATGACGGTTTGGATGTACCGTGCACTATTTAGTGTCCCCTCGACGATCACCAGTGGTGTACGGCCAGTGTAGGAGATCACTCCCCACACCATGATGCCGGGTGTTGGCCCTGTGTGCCTCGGTCGTATGCAGTCCTGATTGTGGCGCTCACCTGCACGGCGCCAAACACGCATACGACCATCATTGGCACCAAGGCAGAAGCGACTCTCATCGCTGAAGACGACACGTCTCCATTCGTCCCTCCATTCACGCCTGTCGCGACACCACTGGAGGCGGGCTGCACTATGTTGGGGCGTGAGCGGAAGACGGCCTAACGGTGTGCGGGACCGTAGCCCAGCTTCATGGAGACGGTTGCGAATGGTCCTCGCCGATACCCCAGGAGCAACAGTGTCCCTAATTTTCTGGGAAGTGGCGGTGCGGTCCCCTACGGCACTGCGTAGGATCCTACGGTCTTGGCGTGCATCCGTGCGTCGCTGCGGTCCGGTCCCAGGTCGACGGGCACGTGCACCTTCCGCCGACCACTGGCGACAACATCGATGTACTGTGGAGACCTCACGCCCCACGTGTTGAGCAATTCGGCCTCCCGAATGCCCACTATACGCCCTCGCTCAAAGTCCGTCAACTGCACATACGGTTCACGTCCACGCTGTCGCGGCATGCTACCAGTGTTAAAGACTGCGATGGAGCTCCGTATGCCACGGCAAACTGGCTGACACTGACGGCGGCGGTGCACAAATGCTGCGCAGCTAGCGCCATTCGACGGCCAACACCGCGGTTCCTGGTGTGTCCGCTGTGCCGTGCGTGTGATCATTGCTTGTACAGCCCTCTCGCAGTGTCCGGAGCAAGTATGGTGGGTCTGACACACCGGTGTCAATGTGTTCTTTTTTCCATTTCCAGGAGTGTATTATGTATTTAGCCACTTTTCTGTGTGATCGGCATTAAGTTAGTGATAAGCGGGTGCTATAGTCGGTAAGTAGAGAGAGGAAATCCTGAATGATGAGCTAGTTCTTGGCCCCATTGGCTTAGGAATGTCGTCATTGCAGACGTTTCTTCAGTTCGTTGCACTAATAATTGTATGACAACAAGAATCAACGGATTCTCGAACGTCGTCTTTATGATAAATGGAGTAAAAAAAAAAAAACTTGCAGTCTGTGTATGGCGTGGAAAGCTACACTATTTTACCCACGTCTATGATACGTTCCTTGAGTTTTATCTGTTACACAGTATCTAAATGTCATAAAAACGGATCCGACAGCATATAATGAGCACGTTATGGATGTACGATTTTCACCTTAAGCAATTACATAATGACTGTGGGCTTTGTTGCGCACGAAATTTTCTTCCTGGTAGACCTAATGACTGTATTGAAACTAAATCTTTAATTATATTTATCATTTAAACATTTACCTACAGAATTTTCCCTGACAAGGACAACTCAGTCTGAACCTATTCATTTATTACCCACAATATACAAGCCCAACGCAATCTGACTGCTATACAGTGACAACATGGCTTCCAATAATTAATACAAAAGAATGGCCCTGAACTGCAAGAAATACTCGCAATAATAAAAATCCAGAAAATATGAAATCAAAGAAATATGAAACTACCTCCAGTTCTGTTAATTTGCCTAAACGCATTCCAATCACAAGTCCCGATAGTGGAAACCCCATATTTTTTTTATAAGTCATTTACATCACAGAAAATCTTCTTAACACGAACTATAGCAATTACAGGAAGCAGCAGTTACAGCCAGCTACGTAAAAACATTCTAACTACTATAGACTCAAACTACTAGGAGGCATGTGGTTTGAAAAAGAAAGATTTTGTTGGCGAGCCGACAATGCATTTAGAAAATTTTACCTTATTCATGTGAAATCCACTTCCAAAAGTTATATAGTTGTCAATAATTCCACTGCCCAAACAGTACCAATCAAACATACGTCATTATACATCTCCTTGTTTCTCACTTTACAGTGCATATCCTACCAACACAGAGACTCCACTAAGAAAGGAAGGAAAAAAAAAAGCATGTCCATACACTTCTCTATCCACTCGCTAACAGCTAGTCCGTCCAACCAGAGGGTCTCTTGCCGAGGACGTAGAGCGCTGTCAGCGATATTAACACAGTCTGTAGCGCTGCCAACATACAAACAGGCTACTTACAATATTAAGCTAATGACACAGCGCAGTGGTGGAACACACAACTTAATTCAATAAATAAACTGTCGATTGTAGGATAAAGCGTTACTTGTTCTACATCTCGATGAAATGTACCTGGAAACAAAAACGTGCAACGCTACGACAAGTTTTCGATTTAAATATTTAAACGTACTTTTGCAAATAAACCTAGCGTGCAAAACGAGTACCATTTTACAGAAACGTTACGTTCATGGTCTCTTACCCACGGCTCTTCCGCACGCTTCGAAAGCCGAATTTCTGGTTCGCGACTCCTCGTGTTAGTATTACTTGCGGTGTACCGAACATTATCGGAAAGGGTCTAAAACTTCTACAAGTCTGCCACGCTCGAAACAACATTCAGAATGACATGTTAATCCGTATTTTAGCCCACCTTATGCTGGAAAAGGAAAACATCAGCTGTCAGCTACAGACAAAAACTAACATCCGTCTCGTGAAACTGCTCGTGCCTTGCTTAGTGGTATCATCTCCTCGTAAAGCGCACTTACCTATCGAGCCAGGCTCAAATGACGTTAAATGCCGAATACAGGTCAGATTATAAGTCGTCAAAACACTTTTCCCTACTGGCTCGGAAACGGTTTGCCATAGTGATAAACCTGGCACTGCCTTAATTTTTCTGGAAACCAGAGATAACGAAAATAAAGAAGGAACCTTACGATTTAACGACTCTTCGACGATGAGGTCAATTGAGAAGGAGACAAGCTCGGATGGTGAAGCATGGGGAATGAAATCGGCCGTGTCCTTTTCAATGGAACCATTCCGGCGTCTGCCATAAGGAATTCAGGGAAAGGACGGAGAACCTCAAGCTGGATGGCCGGGCGAATCTTGGAACCACCGTCATCGCAGTATTACTAGTGTCTCACTTATCCACATAGATATATCGAGGTAATGAGAGCAATTTCAGACGAGAAAATTTGCATCGTAAATAGGAGATTACGAAATTGAAAACAGCTTTTCCTGTCTGCAAAGTTTATGGTATCTTCGGACTAATCGATCCTGAAACAAAATATTATTGGGGGCACAACAAACAGGGCTAGCACGAATGTTGAACATCTACAAAAAAAGGGCAGTAATAATAGTCACAGGGTTCTCTTACTCATGGTTGAGCATTACGGAAGCACTGTCAAATCTAATCTTTCAGGTAGGCGTTAACTATCCCGCACAAGCTAACTTACAAAGGTTCAAGAACAAGAATTAAGTAAGTAATCTAGGACATACTACAGCCGTCTATATATCGCTTCCGTAGGCATTTTGTGAACAAAAGATTAGAACAATTTCAGCGCGCACAGAGCAGTTACTCTTCCCACGGTTCGCACGCGAATGGAACAGGAAAAACTCCAATATCCGGTGCGGAGAGCGCCGTTTCCAGGTACGGACGTAAGAAAATACGACTGGGAAACCGTGAGATATCAGGAGAAATCCGTTATGACTGCCAGAATGAAGAATGTGACATCAATCCGATTACTGGCGCGCCAGTGATAAGCGTGAGTCAGTTTTGACAGACGATCTGTGTGGAGCAGAGCGATTGCGGGGAACCTGTTGCTCCATTCATAAAAAATGCGGCACGTAGCTGCTGGCTGCTGGCTAGGGAGTCGTTGACACGGCGAAGCAGCAGGCCAGCGCCCCCTGCAGCTACTCGCCTAGCTGCCTTCCCTTGCGGCCACTGTCTCACTCAGTTTTCTAGCTGTTAGCAGTCTTATGCAAGAACTAACGCGAATGCAATGCAGTCAGCTTCTGTCTGCAGAAAATACGCGTGGAAACGTGTTACAGGTGCGAACGTACTCTTGCGACGTTAGAGATTCGTTGGTATTGCACATAGGTTTAACGGCAGTTTGACTTGTGTTAGTACTAAATGGTTTAACAATGACGTTGTAAACAGGATTGAGCAAGTCAGTGGTCAATAACGCATGACGAATTATGTGATGCCGTAATGCAACACGTTCGGCGTATCTCAAGGACGTGTGACAGCGCCGCTGCTGTTGATGATGTTTATAAATGACGTAGGGGGTAATGACTATAGCTGTACGAGGCTGTCTGTAGACGACGTAGTTTTTTTCCGTTGGGAACTTATTATAAAACGCGGGCTGACGTGCAGATACCATTTGACTATGAGATCGGCGACCAGTCATTGCAATCAGTCACAGCTTTCAAATATCTAGAAATATTTATCTGGCGTGATTTAAGGTAGAACGACCACATAAATCTAGCAGTAGGGCATGCCCATACCACACTCCAGAATCCGAACAAAGTCTAATTGACGCGTGAGAGAAATTGCTTACAAACAGTTGTACAAATTCCTGAAATTGTTCGTCGCTCTGGGATCATTACCAAATTGTATTCACTGGATTGATAGAAAACATTCAAAGAAGAGCTACACGATCTGTCATGGATTAATTAAGCGTTTGTGTGTCACAGTAATTCTCGATATAGCTGGTGGTGGGAAGGGGCGGGAAAGGGAGAGGAAGAACGGAGGGGAAAGGGTGACAATGGATGTTAGTTTCATCGCGAATGACGAAATAGCTCTGAGGTTTAACGACAAATGGTTCTAAGTACACTTACTATTCGTCAGTATCAATTAGATATTCCACAATAGGACTTCTTTCCGTTCCATTCACTTACGGAGCACGGGAAGAATGATTCTTTAAATGCTTCTGTGCGTACCGTAATTAATCTAATCTTGTCCTCACAATCCCTATAGGAGCGATATGTAGGGGGTTGTAGTATATACGTAGAGTCATCATTTAAGATCGGTTCTTGAACTTTCAAAAGTAGACTTTATTAGGATAGTTCACGCCTATCCTCGTGTCTGCCAGTTCAGTCTCTTCAGCATCTCTATGAAACTTTCTCATGTATCAAACAGAACTGTGACCATTCGTGCTGCCCTTCTCTGTATACGTTACATATTCCCTGCTAGTCCTATTTGGAGAGGGTCCCACACACTTGAACAATATTCTAGAACCGGTCGCACTAGTGATTTGTAAGCAATCTCCTTTGTAGACTGACAGCATTTCCACAGTGTCCTACAAATAAACCGAAGTCTGCTACCTGCTTCACCCACGACTGAACCTATGTGATCGTTCTCTTTCATGTTCCTACTAAGCGTTACACCTACATCTACGTGATTACTCTGCTATTCACAATAAAGTGCCTTGCAGAGGGTTCAATGAATCACCTTCAAGCTGTCTCTCCGCTCTCGAACGGCACGCGGGAAAAACGAGCACTTAAATTTTTCTGTGCGAGCCCTGATTTCTCTTATTTTATCGTGATAATCGTTTTTCCCCATGTAGGTGCCAACAGAATGTTTTCGCAATCGGAGTAGAAAACTGGTGATTGAAATTTCATGAGAAGATCCCGTCACAACGAAAAGCGCCCTTGTTTTACTGATTGCCACTCCAATTCACGTATCATGTCTGTCACACTATCTCCTCTATTTCGCGATAATACAAAACGAGCTTCCATTCTTTCTACTTTTTCGATGTCATCCGTCAGTCCCAACTGATGCGGATCCCACACCGCACAGAAATACTCCAGAATAGAGCGGACAAGCGTAATGTAAGCAGTCTCTTTGGTAGACCTGTTGCACCTTCTAAGTGTTCTGCCAATGAATCACAGTCTTGGTTTGTTCTACCAACAATATTATCTATATGATCGTTCCAATTTAGGTTATTTGTAATTGTAATCCCTAAGTATTTAGTTGAATTTACAGCGCTCAGATTTGAGTGACTTGTCGCGTAACTAAATTTAGCCGATTTCTTTTAGTACTCGTGTGAATAACTTCAAACTGCTCGTTATTCAGGGTCAATTGCCACTTTTCGAACGGTACAGATATCTTATCTAAATCGTTTTGCAAGTCGTTTTGATCATCTGATGACTTTACAAGACGGTAAATGACAGCATCATCTGCAAACGATCTAAGACGGCTGCTCAGATTGTCTTCTATATCGTTGATATAGATCAGGAACAATAGAGGACCTGTAACACTTGCTTGGGGAACGCCGGATATTACTTCTGTTTTACTCGATGACTTTCGTCTATTACTACGAACTGTGACCTTTTTGACAGGAAATCACGAATCCAGTTGCACAACTGAGGCGATACTCCGTAGGCACAAAGTTTCGTTAGAAGACGCTTGTGAGGAACAGTGTCGAAAGCCTTCTGGAAATCTAAAAATATGGAATCAATTTGGCATCCCCTGTCGATAGCACTTATTACTTCATGAGTATAAAGAGCTAGTTGTGTTTCAAAAGAACTATATTTTCCGAATCCGTGGTGACTATATGTCAATAAATCGTTTTCTTCGCGGTACTTCATAATGTTCGAGTACAATATATGTTCTAAAACTCTACTGCAAATCAACGTTAGTGATATAGGCCTGTAATTCAGCGGATTACTCCTACTTCCCTTTTTGAGTATTGGTGTGACTTGAGCAATTTTCCAGTCTTTAGGTACGGATATTTCTGTGAGCGAGTGGTTGTATATAATTGCTAAATATGGAGCTATTTTATCAGCATACTGTTAGAGGAACCTGACTGGTATACAATCTGGACCGGAGGCTTTGCCTTTATTAAGTGATTTAAGCTGCTTTGTTACACCGAGGATATCTACTTCTATGTTTCTCATCTCGGCAGTTGTTCTTGATTGGAATTCAGGAATATTTACTTCGTCTTCTTTGGTGAAGGAGTTTCGGAAAACCGTGTTTAATAACCCTGCTTTAGTGGCACTGTCATCAGTGACTTCACCGTTGTTATCGCGCAGTGACGGTATTGATTGAGTCTTGCGACTGGTGTGCTTTATGTATGACCAGAATCTCTTTGGGTTTTATGCCACATTTCGAGACAAAATTTCGTTGTGGAAGTTATTAAAAGCATCTCGCATGTAAGTACGCGCTATATTTCGAACTTCTGTAAACCTTTGCCAAACTTGGGGACTTTGCGTTCTTTTAAATTTGGCATGCTTTTTTCGTTGCTTCTGCAACAACGATCTGACCCGTTTTGTGTACCATGGGGGATCAGTACCATCACTTATTAATTTATGAGGTGTATATCTCTCAATTGCTGTTGATACTATCTCTTTGAAAACATTCCACAACTTTTCTACACCTACATGATCAGATCGGAATGAGTGAAGATCGCCTCTTAAAAAGGCGGTGAGAGCATTTTATCAGCTTTTTTAAATAGATATACTTCACGTTTCTTTTTTATGGTTGTAGGTGTTACGGTATTCAGCCTAGCAGCAACTGTCTTGTGGTCGCTAATCCCTGTATTCGTCACAACACTCACTATTTGTCCAGGATTATTTGTTACTAAAAGGTCAAGTATGCTTTCGCAACCATTTACGCTTCGAGTGGGCTCATGAATTAATTGTTCAAAATAATTTTCTGAGAAAGCATTCAGTACAATTTCGGATGATGTTTTATGCCTGCCGCCGGCTATAGACGTATAATTTTACCATCATATCGAGGGTAGATTGAAATCACCACCGACTATAGTTGTATGAGAAGGGTACTTATCTGAAATGAGACTCAAGTATTCTTTGAACTGTTCAGCAACTATGTCTTCTGAGTCGGGGAGTCGATAAAACGATCCAATTAATAGTTTAGTACGATTGTCATGTATAAACTCTATCCATACTATTTCACAGGAACTATCTACTTCAATTTCGCTACAAGGCAAACTACCTCTGACAGCAATAAATACTCCACCACCAACTGTATTTAATCTATCCTTTCTGAACACTGTTAGATCGTTTGAAAAAATTTCGGCTGAACTTATTTCGGGCTTTAGCCAGCTCTCTGTACCTACAACTATTTCAGCTTCAGTGGTTTCTATTAGGGCTTGGAGCTCTGGTTCTTTCCCAACACAACTACGACAATTTGCAACTACAATACCAATTGTTTCTACAACTACCTTACTGTGTTTTA
Organism: Schistocerca cancellata; assembly: GCF_023864275.1. Taxonomy (NCBI): domain Eukaryota; kingdom Metazoa; phylum Arthropoda; class Insecta; order Orthoptera; family Acrididae; genus Schistocerca; species Schistocerca cancellata. The sequence continues at coordinate 751,560,725 of NC_064629.1, read as the reverse complement.
CCTGCCCACTTTTAGACGGACGCCCCTTCTGTGGTTTCCTGAGACCATCTAACCTAAAAAACAGCCCAGTCCCTTCCACATAGCACCCGCTACACGTGTAGCTGCCTCCTGTGTGTAGTGGACTCCTGACCTATTAAGCGGAACCCGGAAACCCGCCACCCGATAACGCAAGTCAAGGAATCTGCAGCCTACACGGTCACAGAACCGCCTGAGCCTCTGATCCAGACCCTGCACTCGTCGCTGCACCAAAGGACAACAGTCGGTTATATCGACGATGCTGCAGATGGTGAGCTCAGCCTTAATCTTGGAAGCAAGACGGGCAGTCTTTACCATTTCCGTAGCCGCCCGAAACCAGACTGAATGTACTCCGATCCAAAGCGACACACGTCATTGGTACCGACATGAGACACCACTGAATGTACTCCGATCCAAAGCGACACACGTCATTGGTACCGACATGAGACACCACCTGCAGTTGGCTGCATCCTTTACTCTTCATGGCATCCGGAAGCACCCTTTCCACATCCCGAATGACTGCCGCCGGAATGCACAAGGAATGCACACCGAGGTATTTGTATGAGTTTACCGCTCCAGCTGTGACTCGGTGATATTATATTCATAAGATACTGTGTTTGAAGTGCACAGTTCTACATTTCTGAACATTTAAAGCCAGTTGGCAATATTTGCACCACTTTGAAATCTTATCAATGTCTGACTGGTTATTTGTGCAGCTTTGTTCAGGCTGTAATTCATTGTAGATAACTACATTATCTGCGAAATGTCTGAGGTTACTATTAATATGGTTCGCTTGTCATTAATATACAAAATGAGCAACAAGGGACCCAACACTCTTCCCTGGGCTACACCCGAAGTTACATCTACATCTGTCGATGACTCTCCATCCAAGATCGCATGCTGCGACCTCCCTATTACGAAATCTTCAGTCCAGTAACAAATTTCGCCTGATGCCCCATACGGTCGTACTTTTGATAAGCGTATGTGTGTTACGAGTAAAATGATTTTCGGAAATCGAGAAATACTCCATGTGCCTAATTGCCTCGATCAATGACTTCGAGGATATCATGTGGCAGAAGTATGAGGTGAGTTTCACGTAATCTGTGTTTTCGAAATCTACGTTAGTTGGCACGGAGGAGATCGTTCTATTCGAGACACCTCGTAATATTTGAGCGCAGAATATGTTCTAAGATTCTCTAACAAATGGATATCAAGGATATTGGAGTGTATTTTTGTGGAAGACTTCTGCTAGCCCTCTTGTAGACAGGTGCGACCTGTGCTACCTCCAGCTATTGTTTTTTATTCGAGGTATCTACGATAGAGTAGGTTAACATAGGTACAAATAGGGATTCCACCGGGGCTTGACTATTTTTCAACGCCACTGTCACTAATATTTATTACCTTCATCTTTTCAGTAGTACGAGAATTATAGTGGAGCAACACTCATAGGTTTTCCTTTGTAAAGGAACATTTGACAACAGAGTTAAGCGTTTCTGGTTTTGGTTGTCTACTTTCAGTTTCAGTTCTTGCCTTGTGTATGAGTGACTAAATGCCACATTTGGTGCCTCTAACAGGGTTTACATACGACCAGAATTTCTTTGGGTTTTGTGCAAGATGTTTCGACAATATTCTGCTACGGTAGTGACAGCAAGATTCACGCATTGCTCACTTGACGGCCAGACGCGATTCATTCAGCATCTCTCTATCTATAGCCCTGTGGTCTGTTTTATACCTATTATGAAATAGCCTCTGTTTCTTTAGAAGTTTCTTTACCGTGATTTTATGGCATGGAGGATCTCTCCGATCATGAACTGTTAACTATTCTCTTAAACTAGAGCAATAGTTTCTCTCCATGCTTCTGTCTTCAGCTAGAAGTTTCGAGTTCCTCACAGAGATAGGACACTACTGCTTCTTTTTCTAGTTTGCTGAACATATACGTCTTGCGGCTTGTTTTAGTTTCCCTTCGTTCTTAGGTATTCACTTTTGCTATAACTGCCTAATGGTCCGTGGTACCTGTTTCGACGTGGACTTCCTCAAATAGGTCAGGTCTGTTTGTTGGCGTTAGATCTTATATATTTCCGTCATGAGTGGGGTTCCGAGCTATTTGTTCTAGGTAGTTTTCAGAGAAGGCAGTTATTAATGTTTCGCAGGATGTCTTGTCGCTCTCAACGCTAGCAAAATTGTAATTATCTCTATTGATTTTTGGATAATTAAAGTCTCCTCCATGATTACAATACAGTGATTAGAGAACTTATGTACAAGCGAACAGAGGTTTTCTCTAAAGTTTTCGGTTAGTGTGGAGGTCGGTAGAAGCACCCTGGTATAATTTTATGCTCATACCTGGTGCTGAACCTTGCACAAAAAATCGCCCACGCAATTTCAGTTTCTGTCGCTATGGATTTGAGTTTCTTGTCTACTGCGAAAAATACAGCACTTCCGTTTTCCATTCCCTATCCCCTCGGGATACGCTTAAATTTTTCCCAAAATCTCTCTACTGTCAACTTCAGGTTTTAACCTGCTTTCTGTGCCTAGTACTATGCGAGCTTCAGTGATATTTAGGAGGACTTCAAACTATGGCACTTTGTGTGATTGCTTCGGCAGTTAACTACTAGTATTTTAACACTCTCAGCTGCTGGCTGCGGCAGCCCTTTCTTTGGATCTTACACTAATACACGCTGATACTTCTGGGTTTTCTACAGCTACTGTTATTTTGACTGGACTCCCATGCTCCTCGCTGGGTAAAGTCTTGGGAGATGTTACAAGGCCTCACGTAGAACCTTATTCACCATCAGAAGCGTGTCGTGAAACATAACGCTTCCTGCAACATAGTCTCATGTTATGGCAATGAAGATAAACTCAGAGAAATTTGAGATAAGAAAGGGTTACCGGCAATCCTTCTGCTGGCGTATCGCCCGAAAATTGTAATAGGATAAGGGGAAGTACAGTGTTACGGCAACACACCGTACGGAGCTGAGGTGTACAGATGTAGGTGAAGAAATATACAAGACAAGGGACTGTTAGACTGAACGATGCGAAAAGAAATTAAAAAGCGAACGAGATAGAGCAGTGATTACAGGCTTCGTGGATAGGCCCTATTTCTCGATCTACCGTAAATTACGTCAGACGAATCCTAGAACGATTCATTGAGTAAATTCGCAGCCGACTTACTACCCTATTGCAGTCCTAATCAGATAGTGCTCTGTCACCAAGGACCTCGACATCCATGGAACGTGAAACTGTAAACTTACTTCCCATTTTCTGAACACAAGAATGAAAAGAGCTCCACGGTATTCCCATTAACGTATCACTGAAGAAGCTTTGCCTCTTAAAAATATGTCTTACTCGGAGAGGAAATTGGAGATCACGACCACATCTCTTTGCTAATTCTGTAAGTGTTATAATAGTGGATCTTCAACACTAGAAAATGTTAATAAAATTTTCTTGAAAGTTACCTACTGGTTATCTGCAAGTGGACGGTCACTGAATTTAGACCGAACGCAAAGCGTGCAACGCTGTACTGCCCAAGGCCTGACCGCACTGCTAGAAATAATGCATAAAGCAAAATCAACGAATGAAACTATATATGCACTAGAAGGCATTCTATAGATCTCCTGAAAATCTACGTCCTGCAAAGTTTGCAAAAAAGGCTTTAGAGATTAGAGAAAAGTTGGGTCACTTTTCCTAATTTCACTCACCGGTTTCCTATAACCTAACAGTCTATGAAATTTTTCTTTAAGTAAGAAATTGTTGGTTGCACGGAAGCATGTAGTGAGGATAATATGTGATGTCCACTCCAGAACCTCATTTCCTGCCTTATAGAATTTGCTGTCAACAATCAATGACATTTCGAAAATAATAATAATAATAATATTTATAAATAGAAAGGACAGGGATTCTACTATCCATAACGTAGCCTTAGTGTTCCACAGAAAGGGGTGAGGTACTGAGCCCTAAAATTATAACCACTTAACCACTGACGTGAAAAATCTAATAAACAATAAAATTTACCTCAAACTCGAACTGAAATCATTTCTGCTTAGCATCTCCCTGTGCTCCATGGAAGAATTTCTGTGTATGTAGCGATATGATGTGAGTGAGAAAGAGAGAGAGAGAGAGAGAGAGAGAGGGGGGGGGGGAGATTAGCGATTGAGTTAAATGTAAATCACAGTATAGGAAATACTAAAGAAAAAACAATACATGGTCAGCATGTTTTCATATTTTTCAGTGAGAGAGCACAATACATTTGGAAACTAAGTGACAAAGTGCACGTCATAGCGAGAGATCACAGATCCGTGGAACATGCCGATCCATTCAGGCAACAACTTTGAAGTGGAACACGTCCGATGTCTATGCAAATGAACTGTCGGTGCTGTCTTGGTGTGAGTTCATTCCTTTCTCAGGCAGTGCGGAGTATTTAAGGAGCAACGACGTTGTGCTGTCGAACTGTAACAATGGTGCCTTTCTTCTCTATACTTTCACATGGTGGCAACACCGTTCAGTGTTACTTACTTTTATGTGTCGGTGACCCTGTGCTCATTCGATGCTTCTGTGCTGCAGTATCACCTACGTACGGCGTATCACATATATGCATATATTTTTTTTTTACTAATGAAATGGTTTTCAATTTTTGATGGTCTAGGTGCGAATACTTGGATTGGAGGACAATTTCTGTGTTAAAATGAAGTTATAGCTTGAATGTTTATGTAGCATTTTGCTGGTTTGTATTTCATAGAATATTTGAGGATTACACTTGCGGAACATTACTCTCGTGGTCATCGTACGTCCATACGTATCAACAGCTAGAAATCTCAGAAGGTAAAAATTCTTACTATACCGGTAGCTGAAAGACAAACATTTTGTACAACTTCCGAAATTTCATGTAGTAAATGAAGTTTGTATACAGATGGCATAAATATAATTGATCAGAAGATAAAAATGCACAGACATCGTCAAATACCTGTGACGAAATTCTAGATGCCAAAAATTGGGATAACATTCAATTAAATGTCGACAAAATATGTCCCTGTTGCAAAGACTGGCAACTAGTTCTTGATGTAGAGAAATGCAAAAGTTGTGCACTTCCCGTGGTATCTTTTCACTGAACGATAAACGTGCCACAGTTAGAGTTGGGAGTAAAAGTGTGTAGCGGTGTGAAGTGGAACTACCATACAGGCTAAGCAAATGTAGCGAAAGAGAATGGCAAGAAACGATTCGTTGGTTGGATGTTGGGAAAATAAAATGTTTCGGCATAGAAAGGCTACACACAAACTACATTTATGATCCACAGTTGAATACTACTGAAGTGTATGGGATCCATATCAGGTCGGGCTAACAATGAAAACCGCGAATACTCGTTGATCCCTTAGAGACTGTACAGCTAAACTTTTGAAATAGCACAGATACGTACAAGCACTCACTTTTCTCACGTTCCATCGGCTAATAGAACGGGAAAAGACCTTAATATGTGGCTGAATGGAACGCTGTCTGTGCCACGCACTTTACAGAGATTCGCAGAATATGGATATAGAACCATTTCAAGCAGTCTGATTTGAATCATAATTAATTTCTGTTTGTTAAGTCACTTAATGAGGATATGGCCAATTACGTCTTTGCAGCAGCTGATAAAAAAAATCAGTATCTACCGAGAACGAATTCATGATCTGTAAGTGCTTCCAACTTACGCGACCTAAGATTTTCGTTAAAAAAATCCGAACTGAACCTTTGGTTAGGATAATCTAATGAGAGTCGTAGAGTGGAAGTCACAGATTTTAAGTAAATTATCGTCGCATATAATAATGAAGGATAACTGTGTTTCTAGGATGGTCTAATTTATCAAAATATTACATTAGACACAATAGTGTGAAGATAAGTACTCGTGTGTAACTGGTTGGTTACAGATCTGCAAGTTGCACAGACGTTACGTATTTATAAGTGGCAGTCACATGAAAACGAGACACATGGAAAAAAGTAAATAAACTGTTTAGTATGTCAAAAGAAATCGCCATTACTGTTAAATACATTTATCACACTGTGAGACAAGACGGACTGTGACGTCACTGAAAAATGTTTTCGATTGCCTAGGAACCATGACCATAGGGAAGATGTGTGAAGGCTTCTAAGCGGAACTTCTGCAGCGTAGTAGAAACAAGCCAACAAAATGCCCGCCCACATTTTGCCAAGGCTGTTTCCACTATGCTGCAGCAGTTTCGATTTGAACCCCTTCCACATCTTTCATACAGTCCCGATCAGTCCTCTCTTCTTATGCGAGTTTCATATTTTTGGAGCCCTGAAGAAAGACATTGATGGCCGTCAATTTGCCTCGGCCGAAGCTGTGCTCGCCTAGGTACTATCATGGTTCCGTTCGCAACCGTACACATTCTTCCACATAAGCAGTGACCGTCTAGTCTCACAGTGGGATAAATGTATTAACAGTTACTGCGATGCTTTTGAAATAATAAACAATTTATTGGCTTTCTCCATCCGTCTCGTTTCCATTTGACGGCCTCTTATACATACATACTATAAAAAAAATCTATATAGCACGATGCACCACGAAGGGATTATCCGAATGGAACGGAAATCGGCAGAGGCGGTGTACATGCACAGACAAACAAATAATTACAATTTCAGAAACATTGGATGATTTATTCAGGAGAAAGAGCTTCAAAAACTGTGCAGGTCAGTAACGCGTTGGTCCAAAAAAATGGTTCAAATGGCTCTAAGCACTATGGGACTTAACAACATCTGAGGTCATCAGTCCCCTAGACTTAGGTTAGTTAGGTTTAAGTAGTTCTGAGGACATCACACACATCCATGCCCGAGGCAGGATTCGAACCTACGACCTAGAATCGTTCGGCCACAGCGGCTGGCTGCGTTGGTCCATATTTGCCCCTTACACAATCAGTTATTCGGCTCGCATTGACTAAAGGAGTTGTTCGATCTCTTCCTGAGGGATATCGTGCCAAATTCTGTCCAATCGGCACGTTCGAACGTCAAAATTCCAGTATAGTTGGAGGGACCGGTCCACAATGAACCAGACGTTCTCAATTGGGGAGGAATCCGACGACCTTGCTGGCCAAGGTAGGATTTGGAATGCACAAAGACAAGCAGTAGAAACTCTCGCCGTGTGCGCGGGTCATAATCTTGCTGAAATGTTAGCCGAGGATGGCTTGCCATAAAGGGCAACAAAGCGGGGAGTAGAATGTAGCGGTGTAAGTGTGCCGCGGGTTGTAACCGAAGGGGTCCTAATATGAAAAGAAGTGGCACCCCAGACCTTCACTTCTGGAAGTAGGGTCGTATGGTGGACACCATTCACGTTGGTATCTCACCACTTTCCAGGGCGTCTGTAGACACGTTTTCGCTGGTGATCGGTACTCGTCACTAAACACAATTCTACTCCAGTCAATGTGATTCCAGACCGAAGAAGTGTCTGCAGACGTCCCTGAGAGCGGTCGTATACCAGCATGACTGTCGTCCACCAAACGGCTGACAGCCAGGAGTGATGGTCTGCGGTCCCACTTCTTTTCATAGCAGGATCACATCTGCAGCACCCTTACTGGACAGCGGTACGTCGACGATATTCTACGCCCCGTTTCGTTACCTCTCATGGAAGCCGTCCAGGGCTTACATTTCAGCAAGATAATTATAAAGGGAACTAGTGAAGTTCGGTGACAGCAGGAACAAGATCTCTGGTCAGGTGAATATAGGGTTATAAATACAAAATCAAATAGGGCTAATGCAGGAGTAGGTTTAATAATGAATTAAAAAATAGGAATGCGGATAAGCTACTATGAACAGCATAGTGAACGCATTATTGTAGCCAAGACATACACGAAGTCATGCCTACCACAGTTTTTATGACAACTAGCTCCGCAGATGATGAAGAGATTGAAGAAATGTATGATGAAATAAAAGAAATTTTTCAGATAGTGAAGGGAGATGAAAATTTAATAGTCATGGGGGACTGGAATTCGATAATAGGAAAAGGAATAAAAGAGGAAGCCGCCCGGTAGAATTTTGCACAAAGCATAATTTATTCATAGCTAACAGTTTAAGAATCATGAAAGAGGGCTGTATACGTGGAAGAGACCTGGAGATACCGGAAGGTTGAAGATTGATTATATAATGGTAAGACAGAGATTTCGAAACCAGGTTTTAAACTATAAGACATCGGTCGGTAGGACACATTTTGAGACGTCAAGAGATCACGAATTTAGTATTGGAGGGAAGCGTGGGGAGTAAAAATCGTAAAGGGAGACCAAGAGATGAATACAGTAAGCAGATTCAGAAGGATGTAGGTTGCGGTAGTTACTAGGAGGTAAAGAGGCTTGCACAGAATAGAGTAGCGTGGAGAGCTGCACCCAATCAGTCTGACTGAAGACTACAGCAACAACAACAGGGCGCCTTGTCACGGTCCGTGCGGCTCCCCTGTCGGAGGTTCGAGTCCTTCCTCGGGCATGGGTGTGTGTGTTGTCCATAGCGTAAGTTAGTTTAAGTTAGGTTCAGTAGTGTGTAGGCTTAGGGATCGATGACCTACGTACTTTGGTCCCATAAGACATTACCACAAATTTCAAAAAGAATTAGCTCTTTCTCTTGAATAAATCATCCATTTGTTCTGAAATTGTAATCATTTGTTTGGCTGTGCATGTACATCACATTAACCGATTTCCGTTCCATTTGGATAATTTCTTCGTGGAGCGTCGTTTTTCTTGTCTTAGGATGCATATATCATCATCATCAGCATCATCATCATCACCACCACTATCAGTAGCAATCTGAGCTGGACTGCTCGCTGAAGACTTCCACTGGTTCATTGCCTGCATTATTTTCTTCACCTATACGGACTCGTGTTTTTCTTGCGTATTTTCAAATGGCTCTAGTGGCTCTGAGCACTATGGTACTTAACTGCTATGGTCATCAGTCCCCTAGAACTTAGAACTACTTAAACCTAACTAACCGACGGACATCACACACATCCATGCCCGAGGCAGGATTCGAACCTGCGACCGTTGCAGTCGCGCGGTTCCAGACTGTAGCGCCTAGAACCGCTTGGCCACCCCGGCCGGCTTTGCGTATTTTCTAATGTATTCTATCCACCATCCCTTTTATCGTTGCTTCAGTCTTTTCCTATTCCTAAAAGGCAGAAAAAAAATTGTGACCATCCATCCGGTTGGCTACACGATATTCCCATCCCCATTTCTGTTTAGTACTCTCTTTGTTGCGTCATCCACTTCAGTCGTTTCCTAATCGAGTTGTTTGTTTTCCTGCATCTCCTATTAATTCTCAGATGAATCTCCTTATTTCTCGCTGAGAAGTCATCAATGTTTGGTTGGTTTTCATATGTCTCACTGCCACAAGTCAGGACCGTTAATCGTGCCAATTGTGGATTCTCCTCGTCAGATACACCGAAAACTTAGTTTTGATAATTCTATTTAATTCACCAGACCGTTTTTACTGTTCTGCTTTCTTCTTCCTCGGGTCAGCAGGTCATTTTCCTTAACTGACGTAAAAAGTTTTATCTGCTGGTGTTAATTTGTACCATTTTTCGATATGCTGGTTATACATTATATTAGACTTATAATTAAATTGTGCGATCTGGTTTCAAAATGTCTCCATTAATGTTTTACATCCGTTGTGAATTTATGCATCTGGTAGAATTTACTTAGGCAGAGGTAGTTAAATCAGTTGTTATATAGTTAGCATACCAGACATTAAAACGATTGTAAATACAATAAAACAATACTAAACCGCCACAGAGATTCACCTTCTCATTATCTGGCTGTGCGCGTAAAAATCCAGAAGATTCCAAGATCAGTATCAGTTACCTGATTGCTATTCGACTGATTGCTTCTGACTTACAGCCCTTTGTGTCTTGGAACTGAATTTTCACAGTGATTTAATTCTCCATTGGCGTTTGAAGTTTTGCAGTAATATAGGCAAGCAGTATGATGTCATCAGCAAAAGGAAGAAATCTTCCATCAGCTGCTTCTACTACTACTATTTTACAGTATAAAGGTCTGAACACTTTTTGCATCGGCGCTCTGAAGAGTTTTGGTGATATCGATTCTGCCTGCTTGACTGCTATTTCAATTCTGAATTTCGCACTGGTGTGACAAAACCTAACATATGTTGTAGTATTCTTCAATCCGAACACCGATTTAATGCAACTTCACACGTCGGTCTGTCTTCCGCAAGTTTCTTCATCTCTGCGTAGCTATTGCAGACGATAAGAAAACTGACTGAGAAGCCAGACTAGGCGAAGAAATTACGATGTACTTTTGAAATTAAAATCAGCTTTCTGTGAAGTGCTTTAATCTCTAAACGCTTGTCGAGCATTACGTCAGATCACCTTTTTGTGCTTCATCCGTGAACAGTGTTTTGACTTGGCATGGAGCTATCAGTAAACGTTTCTCTTCATCATCACGAACGCCCGATGACTCGGCCAGTGTGTGTAACAGGTAGCTCTAGGGACGGAAAGGCAGCGCGCGTGTGGAGTATTTGTGGCCGCAACCGCTGGAAGCGAGGATCGGAGCTTGGCCGCGGGCATTGCCTCTGCGTCAGGCAGGAACAAGTTTCTCTTTTTGCTGCGACCTTCGCTGGCCTTCACTTCAGCTAAGGGAGGCCCACGTGCCACTGCCAGGAGCTAGCTATTGACGTGGCCTCCGGTGCAATTGGCCCATATGTTGGAACGCCAGGGAAGACGACCCGGAGCAATAAACGGCTGGGGATCGCTGGCGGTGCGCAATCTTCGTTACCAGGAACCAATGTTCCTTGTCTTTTATACGCGAATGAACTAGTCGTTGACGCAGATACTACTCCTATTTTGCGTGCACGTTCTGACATGTTGTTGCTTTGTCAATGTTAACAAAATTCACCAACAGCAGTGTAGCTGAAGATACTATTTTATTTTTTTGTGAAGGCTACCAGTTTCAATATTTCATTATGCCATCTTCAGGCCTCATACTCATCTATCCAAATAACGAATATATCGTATAAAGCGATAAACCTTTGGGTATCGAGAATTCGATCGTTACACTATTGCTTCATTGGAAGACATGATAGCAACTGAGCACACCTGCAGTCCATGAACGTGGTCAGATCTTTGAATTCACGATATCCAGAGGTTTATGGCAGTATACAACATGTTCGTTTGTTTGGATAGATGTGTATGGGGCATGAAGATGGCATAATGAAAAGCTGAAACTGGTAGCCTTCACAAAAAAAAGAAAAAAAAACGTTACAGGATTGTTTTTCCTACTAATGTGCATTAACTTACAACTTACTTCATTTAGGGCAAGCTGTCATTCATCACACCAAATAGAAAATCTGTCTAAATCATCTTTATCATCCTACAGTCAGTCAACAACGACACCTTTACGTGCACCACAGCATCATCATCAAGCAGCCGTAAATTGCTGCTAACACTGTCAGTCAGATCATTTATGTTTATAGAAAATGACAGTGGTCCTATCACAATTCCCTGGGGCACTCCTGACGATACCCTTTCTCACCGCAGATGACAACGTATTGGATTCTATTACTTAAAAAGTCTTCGAGCCACTCACATATCTGGGAACCTGACCCGCATGCTGGGACCTTCAACAGTCTAGAATGGGGCATCGTTCAAACGCATTCGGGAGATCTAGGAGTATGGAATCTTCCTGTTGCCCTTCATCCAAGATTTGCAGGGTATCGTGTGAGACAAGGGAAAGCTGAGTTTCACACGAGCAATGCTTTCTAAATTCGTGCTGATTTGTGGATAGGAGCTTTTCTAACTCAAGGAAATTTATTATATTCGAACTTACAATATTTTCAAGAATTCTTTAGTAACCTGGTGTTAAGTATCTTTCTCCGTAATTATGCGAGCCCGTTGTTTTAACTTTTTTATATAAGGGAATCACGAGCGCTTTTTTCCAGTTGCTTGGGAGTTTTCGCTGGGCGAGATATTCACTATAAATGCAAGCTAAGTAAGGACCAATGACGCAGAGTACTCTCTGTAAAACCTAATTGCGATGGACCGCTCTATGGCTATTTTTATGTCCTCCATGCGGGAGTCTCTGCGACAGTCAAAATGACGGAATGTATGTACGATCCTCCGCCGTGAATGCATTCTTAAACGTGAAATTTAAAACTTCAACATTCCTTTTTCCGTCTTTTATTGCTACCCCAGACTGGCCGACAAATGACTGGACAGAAGCCTTCGACCTCCTTACGACCCGAATTTTGTCGGGTTGTCAGGAAGATCTTTCGCTAAGGTATGACGGTGGGAGTTGTGGTAGCTTCTCGCACTGATCTTCGTCTGGACGTAGAATTTCTTCTTACTTTTGCCTATCGACGTTTGGATGTCCTTTTTTTGAATCGAGAGTGCAACAATCTCTGTCTCCTCAGCATTTTCCAAATTTCTTTTTTAAACCAGCGTGAGCGTTTTCCTTCCATAATCCACTTACTCGATACGTACTTTTCCACAAAACAATTTACTGTCAGTTTAAACTTTGTCCATTATTCCTTTATATGCGTCACATTGGACCTAAATGATGTCCATTCATTGGCAGAGTGGGATGCTAACAACTGCTCATCTGCTTTTTTTAGCATAAATACTCTCCTAGCCTTCTTGACGGATTTATTCAAAATGGTTCAAATGGCTCTAGCACTATGGGACTTAACTTCTAAGGTCATCAGTCCCCTAGAACTTAGAACTACTTAAACCTAACTAACCTAAGGACATCACACACGTCCATGCCCGAGGCAAGATTGGAACCTGAGACAGGTAGCGGTCGCGCTGTTCCAGACTGCAGCACCTAGAACCGCTCGGCCACTCCTGGCGGCACGTATTTATTTACTCTAATAAGTATTGTCGCTATGATGACAGCTTCATCAATAATTCCTCCTTCTATATCGACCGCGTCGGTAAGGTCAGGTCTGTTTGCAGCTACAAGGTCTGAAATACGTCCATTGCGTGTGGGTTGTTAACTAGTTATTCAAGGTGATTTTCGAAAAACGTATTCAAAAGTGGCCCACAGGATTGTTTGTATCGCCTGCAGTGAATCCATAGTCGTCCCCGACTGTACTCAGAATATTAAAGTCGTCTCTAACTAATACTGCATAATCTGGGTGGATTTTAGAACAGTTACGGCCGAACCAGGTGGCCGGTAAAAACATCCGACAATAAAGGTAAGTTTACCTAGGCCTTGTACTCGTGTCCAGATAACTTCATAGTCAGACTCAATTTCGACTTCGATAGACGCAATATTTTTGTCAACATCAATGACACTCCCCCTCCTATGGTGTCTAATCTGTCTTCTCGATATACATTCCATGCCTCGCTAAATTTTTCAGTGGCTTCTACTTCAGGTTTCAGCCATATATCTTCTCCCCCGCCCCTCTTTCTGCATCCGTGGTAACACTGCTGCCCTTTCCTCAACAGGCAGAACGATGGACCGGAGGATATGTTACAGTTTAACATATCATCGACATCTTTGTCAACAGAGACGATGACATGCTTGCAAGTGATAAGTATTTGAAAGAAAGCTATCATACAGGAATATCCCTAACGTGGTGTTGTAAAACAACGGGAAACCTGTATTAGGATGGCTGAACGGAGAGTTGAACTCAGTTCCTCAGGGGCAATGTGTGTGCCATTATGCCACCTCGCACGATGTCCTGCACCAGTAACTTCTGGGAAACCAGTAATGGTTACAGCTACGAACATGGGGCAAAAAGGCTTTTGGTTATATAGCCATTCAAAATATTTGTCATACTACAGCTACGTTGCAGTATATTAAGCAATTTTTGAACGATGAAACGGAGCCGGTTCCCAGGCAAATAGTGCGAATCAGTCAATTCATATTCCAAAAGATTTTAGCTGACTGAAATTAATGCTCAGCTAGTAACAGCATTTGTATGTGCACCGTTCGGATTTTACGTGAGAAAGTCATCCTTGTTCCGAGTTTAGGTGCAGAAGCAATCGCTTTAAATATCTCCGGACTGGGGGCAAACTTATGATTCAAGTTTCGTCCGTCGGCCTATCGGATCTTGGCCTAAGGAAAGTTTTACCCTTTTGAAAAAATTTTACATCGTTAGGATTTTACATGCAAAAAAATGCCTTTCTGGGAGGTTTTTGAAGCGCTCCACTTCTGTAATTTAAACTTATATGAATCGGTTCAAACTTTGAACGATGTTAGATAAATGTATAAAGTCCGAACGAAATTTTTTTAATCCAATAACCTTTATCTGTCGTCGAGATACGATGGTTTAAATTAGAGTTAAGTATGACAAGTAAAATTATTTCTTACGTGAACTGAAAGCGCGGAAACGGTTTAAAGCGATTCAAATACTTGTTGTAACTGTGGTCTTCTTACCGAAGACTAGTTTGGTGCAGCTCTTCATGCAACTCCATCCTTTGCAAGCCTCATCAGCTCCGTGAAACTACTGCAACCTACATCCTTCTGAATCTTTTTATTGTATTCATTTTTTGGTCTTCCTCTACGATTCTTACCCCTCACGCTTCCCTCCAATACTAAATTGGTGATCCCTTGTTGTCTCAGAATCTGTCCTACAAACCGATCCCTTCTTCTAGTCACGGTGTGCCACAAATTCCTTTTCTCCCTAATACTGTGCGGTACCTCCACGTTAGTTATGTGATCTACCCATATAAACTTCAGCATTCTTCTGCAGCACCACATTTCAAGAACTTCTATTATCTTCTTGTCTAAACTGTTTATCATCCATGTTACACATCCATGCATGGCTACACTCCATACAAATACATTCAGAAAAGACTCCTGAGACTTAAATCTATACTCGACGTTAACAAATGTCTCTTCTTCAAAAACGCTTTTCTGTCCATCGCCAGTCTACATTTTATATTCCCTCTACTTCGACATTCCTTAGTTATCTTGCTGCCCAAATAGCAATACTCAGCTACTGCTTTAAGTGTCTCATTTCCTAATCTAATTCCCTCAGCGTTGCCTCATGTAATTCGACTACATTCCATTATCGGCGTTTTGTTTTTGTTGATGTTCATCTTACATCCTCCTTTCAAGACATTGTCCATTCCGTTCAGCTGCTTTTCCAGGTCCTTTGCTGTCTCTGACAGAATTACTGTTAGAGCGGCAAACCTCAAAGTTTTTATTTCTTATCCCTGAACTTTAATTCCTACTCCAAATTTTTCTTTTGTTTCCTTTACTGCTTGCTCAATATACAGATTGAATAATACAGGGGATAGGCTAAAACACTGTCTCACACCCTTCTAAACCACTGCTTCCCTTTCGTGCCCCTCGACTCATATAAGTAACATCAGTTTTCTGTACAAATTGTAAATAGCCTTTCTCTCCCTGTATCTTACCCATGCCATCTTTAGAATTTGAAAGAGAGTATTCCAGTCAACATTGTCAAAAGCTTTCTCTAACTTTACAAATTTTATAAACGTATCTTTACCTTTCCTTAACCTTAACTGATGATGGTCGAAGTAGAGAGGATATAAAAGTAGACTGTCAATGGCAAGGAAAGCGTTTCTGAAGAAGAGAAATTTGTTAACATCGAGTATAGATTTAAGTGTCAGGAAGTCGTTTCTGAAAGTATTTGTATGGAGTGTAGCCATGTATGGAAGTGAAACATGGACGATAAATAGTTTACACAAGAAGAGAATAGAAGCTTTCGAAATGTGGTGCTACAGAAGAATGCTGAAGATTAGATGGGTAGGTCACATAAATAATGAGGAGGTATTGAATAGAATTGGAGAGAAGAGAAATTTGTAGCACAACTTGACTACAAGAAGAGATCGGTTGGTAGGGCATATTCTGAGGCATCAAGGGATCGCCAATTTAGTATTGGAGGACATCGTGGAGGGTAAAAATCGTAGAGGGAGACCAAGAGATGAATACACTAAACAGATTCAGAAGGATGTAGGTTGCAGTAGGTACTGGGAGACGAAGAAGCTTGCACAGAATAGAGTAGCATGGAGAGCTGCATCAAACCAGTCTCTGGACTGATGACAACAACAACAACAACAACAACAACCCATCTTCTGTGAGATGTCGTAGAGTCAGTATTGCCTCGCGTGTTCCTACATTTCTCCGGAATGCAAACTGATCTTCCTTGAGGTCGGCTTCTGCCACTTTTTCCATTCCTCTGTAAAGATTCGTGTTAGTATTCTGCAACCGTGATTTATTAAATTGATAGTTCGGTAATTTTCACACCTGTCAGCGCCTGCTATCTTTGGAGCTGGATTTACTATATTCTTCTCGAAGTATTCGGGAATTTCACCTTTCTCATACATCTTGTTCAGCA
Organism: Schistocerca cancellata; assembly: GCF_023864275.1. Lineage (NCBI taxonomy): Eukaryota > Metazoa > Arthropoda > Insecta > Orthoptera > Acrididae > Schistocerca > Schistocerca cancellata. The sequence continues at coordinate 751,544,423 of NC_064629.1, read as the reverse complement.
GGTGGAAGAGCGTTGTCATGGTTGGCTCTCCCAAGGCTATGAGTATCTCTAACGGAATGTAGTCTGCTTCCGGGCCCTTGTTTCGACTTGGGTCTTTCATTGATTTGTCAATTTCCTCACGTAGTATCAATCTCCCTTCTCATCTTCATCTACGTTCTTTCAATTTCTATAATACTGCCCTCACGTACATCGCCCTTGTATAGACCCTCTATATACTTCTTCCACTTTTCTGCTTTCCCTTCTTTACTTAGGACTGGTTTTCCATCTGAGCTCTTGATATTCATACAGATGGTTGTCTTTTCACCAAAGGTCTCTTTAACTTTCCTGTAGGCGTTAACTATCTGTCCCCTAGTGACATACGCTTCTATATCCTTAGATTTGTCCTCTAGCGATTCCTTTTTAGCAATTTAGCACTTCCTGTCAATCTCAATTAAATGTGTTACCTTTCGGCTGCTTCATTTAATGCATTTTCTAATATTTTCTCCTTTCATCAATTGAATTCAGTATCTCTTGTGTTACTCAAGGATTTCCACTAGCCTTCGTCTATTTACCTACTTGATTCTCTGCTGCCTTCACTGTTTCATCTCTCAATGCTACCCATTCTTTTTCTTCTGTATTCTTTCCTCCGTTCTTGTAAGTCGTTCCCTAACGCTCCTTCTGGAGCTCTGTACCATCTCTGGTTCTTCCAGTTTATCCAGGACCCATCTCCTTAAATTTCTAGTCAAATACTTAAAAATGCCTTCTTACAACAAAACTGAAAACTTGCTTTCAGAAATCTAGCTACATTCGGATTTTACGTGCAAAAAATATTATTTTTTTGAGGGTTTCTTACGCGCGCGACTTCTATGTTTGAAATTTGTACGAATGGGTTCAAATTTTGTTAGAATGTAGACAAATACCGTTGTCTCGATATAAGCAACCTCTTTCGAAAGACCATAAAAAAACCTGTACCGTATCACTCGTTACCCGAGTAAATAAGGATCTACATCGGTTACAAAACTATGGCGGTCTAGTATCAAAACTAGTGTAGAGTAAAAGTTAGGAACCAGACTGAAAAATGCGTCCATTGTAGCACAAAGAAGTGAATATGTACTGGGCAGGGTTAGAGATGTAAAAGAAGCTTTTCGACTTATCTGTCAGCTTCAAACACATTTAAATCGAAACATCTTGATATATTCGCGTTTTTTTACGAGTTTATCCTACGTCTCCAGCGCAGTGAGCTCTCTTAGACCCAACCCCCGTTACATGTGTGGTGAGGAATGTAAGAACAAATAGACAGACATTTATGAGCTTGTAGAGAGTGGGATGGATCTACAATAGACAGTATCCGAGAGTGAGGGTGTTTTATAGTAGGGAGTATCCTAAATTTTAATGAGACCCTGTGTCATACTGCACGACATGAGAAATGCCATATTCGATAACATGATGGCATGTGCAATGTTATGCGGCGTGACATTATGTATCACGTTAATTTACTCGACACAGTGCATTATGGGTACTAACACTAAGAAGTAAAACAGCGCGAATATGTCAAAATATTTTGATTTAAATGTCCTTGTAGCTACCAGATAAGTCGAAAAGCTGGTTCCCTTCTTTTGCATCTCTAACTTTGCGTAGGACACTCCGCAGCTTTTTGTGCTACGATAGGAGCGTTTTTCATTCTGGTGTGAATATAATAATATGTATACTGCACCTGTTGAGGACATTAAGGTGGCTTGATTGATCTTTAATATAACATAATTATAACAAATATATGTGGATAGCTGGCCGGCCGCCGTGGCCGAGCGGTTCTAGGCGCCTCAGTCCGGAACCGTGCTGCTGCTACGGTCGCAGGTTCAAATACTACCTTGGGCATGGATATGTGTGATGTCCTTAGGTTAGTTAGGTTTAAGTGGTTCTAAGTCTAGAGGACTGATGACCTCAGATGTTAAGTCCATAGTGCTTAGAGCCATTTGAACCGTTTGTGGACAGCTGCATCGTAAAGTAACGAACAAACAAGAATTAAAAGTTTCACATACGATTTAAAGTACATTGTGAACATTTTTACCGTCACAAAAACAAGTGCTGTGAACCGATCATGGACCTCGGGTACAACACTGTGATGGAATGATCGTTTGCGACTGGAATTCCACCATTTTGATGCTGTTCATTGATAATTCTACAGTTATGGGCCACACTGCACACTGTCGGCCGAGCGAGATGGCACATTCCTTAAGGCTCACATTCCCATTAGAGAGCAGCGGAGAGTAAATTCACATCTGGCCTCATAGGCGTGTCCGCCTCCGTAGCTGAGTGCTTTGCGGGGGTCCCGGCTTCAATTCCCGCTGCGGCCAGGGACAAGTCGAGGTCCCCCCCTCCCCCCCAACATGAAAATACAAATATTTGACGGTAGCATTCGTAAGAAAACACAGTCCGCCTGCGCACGCATGACCTCGCATTCCTACTTGCGTTACATATAAACAAAGCCCTCGCTACGTGGACTACTGGACTGCTCTGCCGTAGCTTCTTGCAAAGTACAGTGTTTCAAAGCGTCATCATAGCAGTTCGATATGTAATTATATTAACTCACTGAAACTAATAACTACACTCACTAACGTAAGTTCAGAATAGCCACTGACTATTGTCTGTTTATTCGTATCCTCCACATAAGGTGGCACATTCGCTAAAGGAAATGGTTCAAATGGCTCTGAGCACTATGGGACTTAAGATATGAGCTCATCAGTCCCCTAGTACTTAGAACTACTTAAACCTAACTAACCTAAGGACATCACACACATCCATGCCCGAAGAAAGATTCGAATCTGCGACTGTGGCGGCCGCGCGGTTCCAGACTGAAGCGCCTAGAACCGCTCGGCCAAACCGGCCGGCGCTAGAGGAAAACTGTTTACTTACTCATACGCTCTTGCTATATTTCTTGATGAGATTACAGTTTTATGTTTTCAACATGCTGAAGACATTGATATTTTCTAGCTCTCACTGCTTCCACTTCAACATAATTGGGGTGAACGGCGTTCCCAATTGTAAATAACTTAGGTAAATTACGGAAAGTTCCACTTTCTTTCCTCATGGACGAACCAATAGGGCCGGACCGACCGCGGGGTCATCATCTGAAAATGGCGCCGTTGAATGCGGTAAGAGGGGAGTGTGGTCAGCTCACCACCCTCATGGTCGTTGTCGAGGTTCTTGGCCTTGGAACCGCTACTCATCGGGCGAGAAGCTCCTCAGTTGGCCTCGCGAAGCTACGTGCACCCCGTACGAGTCCTCCCACCAAGGAAAAACTCTATCTTTACCGGGAATCCAACCAGAGTCCGCCACATGCCAGTCAACAATGCTAGTCATACAGCTATAGACGCGAAAACTAATTTTAAATGGTCTATCACAATAATCATTGATAGTAGATGATTTAGTATGCCTCTGAATTAATATCAGGTAACCTGCGTTTTACGTAACAGTTTTCACTATTCTGTCATGTGCACGTTTGCTTTCCTCTTCCGTCTTTGCCACGCTACTTTAGTCGTTCTTCTTCCGCCTTCTGAAGAAAATTGATGTATTCATCGAAAATATTGCATGTTTCTTTACCCAAAAGAACAGTGGATGGCTGTAATCCAGTGGTGTTATGACACAAACTATAACTGTTTCCAAATAGCGCAACCTTTCCATCCCCTTCTCGTGGTTTTTCCCACAGTGTACGTGGAACAGGTGTCCCAATTCAAATATTATTCGTTCTGATGGTGCGGTGCTGGCCTATAAGAATATAGCAATATGTGGCGAGTTCTCCAGTCTGTATGAAACCTTTCCACAGAGCTGAATAGAATTGAGGACCATTGTTTCATAAAATTCACTTTAATCTTTTAATTACGGCCGGCCGGTGTGGCCGTGCGGTTCTAGGCGCTTCAGTTTGGAAACGCGAGACCGCTACGGTCGCAGGTTCGAATCCTGCCTCGGGCATGGATGTGTGTGATGTCCTCAGGTTAGTTAGGTTTAAGTAGTTCTAAGTTCTAAGGGACTGATGACCTCAGATGTTAAGTCCCATAGTGCTCGGAGCCATATGATTTAATTACGATTTTGTTATTGGCTTTTCTTACCGGACAGAGCCGTACAAATTCCGAAAAGGCGTCCGTAACAATCGGAATTTGTGTAAAGTTTCCCTTAGGTCTAAGCAACGAGCCATACGAGGACCGAGATTTCTTCAGGTTTCTGTGGTATAATACTGTTCATAAAATCTTTTTATTGAACGGTAGATACATTAGTTTTCTGAGCTAGATCGCAGTACTTCATGTTCGATCTGACTTTCTGGGTCATATTGTCGAAAATTACTCTATCTTTCCACTTCAGCCTGCACTTGCTTGATCCGAAGTGCGCATCATAGTAGAACAGAGTGGCCCGCGGCTTGTCCGGCCCGCTAGCGATAGGAACACCCGAATCAAAACATTCGATTAAGTTAGTTGTATCTTTATGTATCGGCTGGGTTATAATTCATTCATTTTGTTCGGGCCAAACCAGTCTGTGGGAGTAGCCTAACGAAAACAGTCAACCCAGTCCGTTGTAGGTTTGCATATTTACCGAACTATCCTTTTTTTCTTTTCAGGTGAAACCAGTCTGTAGTTTCTCTGTCTATTGAACCACATATTCTCGTTCGTTCAGACTGAGTTATCTATTCACTCTTCTGAGTGAAACCAGTATGTTGTACTTTCATTAGTTGAATTAAAGCAGTGGTATACAACCGGCATACACATATCTCGGGGGTTGCCCTAACGTCCGTGGGTACGAGAAGAGGAGACACGCCAAAGTTAAAATAAACAATATTGTGCTTGCTGTGGTCAGTCTGAAGACTGATTTGATGCTGCTCTGTCCTCTGCAAGCTTCATCACCTGCTGCAACCAAATTATACATATTCATTCAATTGTTTACTGAAGAGACAGATTCTTCTTTTCGTCTTTTTAAAATCGATTAATGTATTGCTATGGATTAAGTGGTTCCAGATGCAGGTAACTTAAGGGTATCTGAAAAGGAAAGGAACACTGCCAAATTTTTGCGACTCTTTGCGTTTCGCGTCTCTGAAAAGTTGTAATTATATCTATTAATTAAAAACCGTTTCACTCTAGACCTTTAACACTTATTCAGCCTTATATTTGTGTGGAAGATAAAAAATATACATATATTATGCAGAAAATTACGTTACCGGCTATGCACGTACAAATCATACACATGCACAGAAACGTGTGTACAGTTTATAGCGTTTGAAATGTAGCAAGTGTAGTATTTCACGCTTATGAATAGTATATTCTCTTTCACATCTCCATTAAGCCTATCTCTGTAGCCACAATCCACGTTCTCACCGCAACTGAGCGTTAAGAGTGACGTGCGAGCAGTGGCAGCGGAGAGGTGGCGAGTATCGGCCGCTGGCTGCAGCCGTGTCACAACAGGCGCCGCTCCTTACCTCTAGCACTCGCCACCTCCTGCGTTCGGCAGCCCACCTGAGCGACCAGGAGGCTGTCTGCGCAGCCACTTCAGCAGGCACGGAAGGAAATTGCCGGAGGGCGTGGGGAAGGAGTGGCGGGAGGAAGACGGTGTACAAACCCGTACCAGGTTTAAGTTAGTGGCTAAACATATTTCCATCACTCATCACCATCCCAACCAATGCCAGCGAAAATAATCGCAACAGATCGGCCTTGTAAACACGCAAATACACTTACATCCATTAATCATTAGAATTAAGGATCCTAGTTTTAGTAATGCCAGTAGTAGACTTAAGCCAGGTAATGCGATCCTACCATCATTCACCAATATAAGCGAGCATGATCGCATCAGTCCAACTAGTACGTTCAAATAAGGACTCTGATCCCCACAAACAAAGGTATAAATTATCTAGTCAGTGCCCACTGCATAGCTAAAGCTGGAAAAAATACAAAAGTACTAAAAACGAAACAAAAATCTCAAAAGCCCAAACACAAATAAAAATTACAGAACACAAAAATGGCAAAAATATTCATTTGCACATCGTATTAACTTTATTTTCTTTTTCTTTGTATTTTAGTCAGTCCAAAAAGTCGAGTTATTGACAAAAATGCAGAAGCCGACAATACAGTCACATAGGTCATAGTTATTTATATAATTAATGTGCCACCAGTGTTGAAGGTGTAGCCGCAAATTCTGTACTCTTCTATCAGATCTGACAATCAAGTTGCCCAAACAACTTCTCCGTCAGTACTCGTAGGCGAGTTGGTTGATTTGGGGGGAGGGGACCAAACAGAGAGGTTATCGGTCCCATCGGATTAAGGAAGGATGGGGAAGGAAGTCGACCGTACTCTTTCGGAGGAACCATCCCGCCATTCGCCTGAAGCGATTTAGGGAAATCACGGAAAACCTTAATCAGGATGGCCGGACGCGGGTTTGAACCGTCCTCCTGCCGAATACGAGTCCAGTGTGCAAACCACTGTGCCACCTCGCTCTGTGGCGCCCGTGGAAAGCAGCTCTCGCAGTACACTGTTCGCGTTCGCAGTTCGTACAGTATCCAGTAATGGTCCGCTGTGAGTTCCTTAACGTAAAACCCTCAAAAGACGATTTCCCCATCGAAGTAATATTTTCAGAAATGCTGTTTTTATTCGGCTCTCCCTTACATTGTTTGTCTCTAAAAATGTTGGCAACCTTAGTCGCAGTTCACGTATAACACTCGCAAAGGCTAAAAAAGTATGTAAGAGACTGAATGAAAATAATCATAGAACAGACGCAACTTTCAGAGGCTTGTGCCTGTCGGTTGTCTCACCGAGCGAGGTAGCGCGGTAGTTTGCACACTGGACTCGCATTCGGGAGGACGACGGTTCAAACCCGCGTCCGGCCAACCTGATATAGGCTTTCCGTGATTTCCCTAAAACGCTTACGGCAAAAGCCTGGATGGTTTCTTTGAAAGGGCACGGTCGATTTCCTTTTCTATCCTTCCCTAATCCGAGCTTGTGCTCCGTTTCTAATGACCTCGTTGTGGACGGGACGTTGAACACTAATCTCCTTTTCGTCTTCCTCTGTTGTTCCACATTAAGTAATAAAACACTCAAACCCGAGAGTGAGTCAAAAACACTGATATAGCTGACGTGGCCACAGGGACTAGTTTCATTCGATTCTTTAATTATACAGAAAAAAAAACGACTGAACGAAATAAGAATCGACTAGCGAGTCTCCTGCCAGCCTGTGGCTCTGTGCTAGCTGGACATCCGCACTGCGCGACCCGCGACACGCCTAGCGGTGCTATGCGCCAGGCGCTTCCCACGGCACCGTTTCCTCACTCAAAGATTTTTTTATTTAGAGATGTCTTGCTCGCATTTGTTAGATGTAATTTAAACGATTACAATCGGTGGTTTTTTTGATGACGACTTTATGTGTTTCTCTCGTAACAAGGTAACTAGTATTTAGTCGGTTGGTTGGTTGGTTGTAGATTAACGGGACTAAACTGTGTGGTTATCAGTCGGATATTTTGTCCTGATGAGGACTTATTACAGTCGAAACCGGCAAACAGCAACATATAACAAATGCGATCAAGAGAGTTGTGAATGAAGTGATATAGTTTTCTAAATACTAAATTTAAAACATGATAAGTTAAGGCTGAAATAAAGCTGCCAATATTTGCCTGCTACTTAATAATTATTTGGAAATAAGCTGAGTTTTACTTCATTTTAAAAATTCGAAACTTATTTTAACAACAGTGTACTTTAATCAAATATACGCAACTAAATGCGCAATAAATGAAAACTTTTCCACGACTGCAAACAACGGAAAACCAAACAAATGTTCGAAAATAGTTGTCTAGAATAGAGTTACTATCAATCAAAAGAAGAGCATCGACATCGTCCGAATGTAAAATGGTTCAAATGGTTCTGAGCACTATGCGACTTAACTTCTGAGGTCATCAGTCGCCTAGAACTTAGAACTAATTAAACCTAACTAACCTAAGGACATCACACAAGTCCATGCCCGAGGCAGGATTCGAACCTGCGACTGTAGCGGTCGCTCGGCTCCAGACTGTAGCGTCTAGAACTGCACGGCCACTCCGGCCGGCTCTGAATGTAAATGTGACCATCTTGTACTGAGAATAAAATCAGCAGAACTGAAATTTCTTTCTGAAACACAGCTAGATGCTTGTATACACAATCTTTTTCTGACAAACTTCTGAAGAGCTGAAAAATTTTGACCTGTAGTTGTCAAGTAAGAAACCACATTTTCTTCATTTTGTAGTTTTAATTTAAATATCTCTGCAGCTCATCTACTGGAGTAATACTAAAATCGCCATCTCTCCACAAAGCAAACTTCTTTACTTCATCTGGTAATGGAGTTTTTGTGGAATTTGATGAAAGAAATGCCTCTTCAGGGTTTGTACGTTCCTCTTTCACCATAATCTTTTTACCTAGCTGAAAAAATTCAAAATCTCTTTAATAAATCGTTTTGCAAATCCGCGCCAATGTGAATCCTACACTCAATATGAAGGTTTATTGAAAATAAAACCAAATACTCTGTTGTATGTATTTTCCTTCAATATCAGGCCTCCGCCTAGATCGTCCACAAATTCGATCGGGTCTTCTGATAAAGGAGACACATATATTCGGCTATTCTTTAGGCGAGGGTACATCGACTCTCAACCTGTGAGGCCTATATTCGATTCTGTGACCAACCTTGGTTTCGACTGAGAGCCGTCAGTTCTCTTCGGAACTGAGGTCTAGGGTGCTACTAACTTAGCAATAAATGGAATGTGCGTCTTACCTCTACCACGAATTCGCGCCTCTTATCTTCAGATATCACTTTTAAATTACGAAAACGTGGACAGAGAAAAGTTGCTAACTCATGGCACCTCTGGACAGTTAACATTTCCTATAAGTATAACATGAGACGTATACGAAAAAGTCCTATTTCAGAGGCTTCTCTGTCCTTGGGTGCTGACTCAAATGTTGTAGTAGTGTCATTTTCCATGGCAACAGAAGGTGCAGTGCAGATGATTTCTCCAGTCCTAATTCGTGGGAAGCCTCCTTGAAAGGCTGAGAAAACGCTAATGTTTTAAAAGCTATAAAATAAGTGATAACGTTTAAGAATTACAGTAACGACTTTTCATAGAAGATAGGATAAAGAAATGCAAACCAACGTTAATAGCATTTGTAGTTTTATAAAAAAAAATTTTACAATGTTGACTGCTGTACTCTCTTTCAAGTTCTAAAGATGGAAAGGGTAAGATACAGGGAGGGAAAGGCTATTTACGATTTGTACAGAAAAGAGATAACAGATGGCAGCTATAAGAGAGGCGTGGGTCACGAAAGGGAAGCAGTGGTTGAGAAAGGAGTGAGACAGGATTGTAGCTCATCCCCAGTGACATTCAATCTGTATATTTTGCAAGCAGTAAAGGAAAAAAAAAAGAAAAATTTGAAGTAGGAATTAAAGTCCAGGGAGACGAAATTAAAAACTTCGAGGTTTGCCGCTGAAACAGTATTTGTGCAAGAGAGAGCAAAGAAGTTCGAAGAGCAGTGGAAAGGAATGGACAACGTCTTGAAAGGAGAATATAAGATGGACATCAACAATAGCAAAACGAGGATAATGGAATGTTGTCGAATTATATCAGGTGATGCTGAGGGAATCAGTTTAGAAAATGAGGCAATTAAAGCAGTAGATGAGTTTTGCTATTTGGGCACCAAAATAGCTGATGATGGTCGAGGTAGAGAGGATATGAAATATAGACTGGCAATGGCAAGGAAAGCGTTTCTGAAGAAGAGAAATTTGTTAACATCGAGTATAGATTTAAGTGTCAGGACGTCGTTTCTGAAAGTGTTTGTGTGGAGTGTAGCCATGTATGGAAGTGAAACATGGACGATAAATAGTTTGGACAAGAAGAGAATAGAAGCTTTCGAAATGTGGTGCTACAGAAGAATGCTGAAGTTTATATGGGTAGATCACGTACTGAAAAGAATTGGGGAGGAGAGAATGCTGTGGAACAACGTGACAGAAGAAGGGATCGGGTGGTAGGACACCTTCTGAGGCATCAAGGAATCGCCAATTTAGTACTGGAGGGAAGTGGAGGGGGGGGGGGGCGGTAAAAATCGTAGATGGAGACCAAGATATGAATACATTAAGCAGATTCAGAAGAATGTATGTTGCAGTAATTATTCGGAGATGAAGAGGCTGGCACAGGATAGAGTAGCATGAAGAGCTGCATCAAACCACAACAACAACAAGAGCCTTTGCCTGCAGTGTCGACTAACGTCTGAACAGTATCCAAAAAACCTCCCTATAATTCCGTACGGCCAACGGCCTTGCCGCAGTGGTAACACCGGTTCCCGTCAGATCACAGAAGTTAAGCGCTGTCGGGTCTGCTGAGCTCTGTTGGCAAGCGGGGTGAAGTCAGTCCTTGTGAGGCAAACAGAGGAGTTACTTGATTGAGAAGTAGCGGCTCCAGCCTGGTAGACTGACATACGGCCGGGAGGGCGGTGTACTGACCACATGCCTCTCCATATCCACATCCAGTGATGCCTGTGGGCTGAGGATGACACGGCGGACAAGTTCATGAATCCATGGGCCATGAATGTCAGCAGGGTACTATTCAAGCTGGTGGAGGCTCGGTATTCATGTGGGGCGTGTGGAGTTGGAGTGATATGGGATCCCTAATACGTCTAGATACGACTCTGATAGGTGACACGTACGTAAGCATACTGTCTGATCACCTGCATCCAATCATGTCCATTGTGCATTGTGCATTCCGATGGACTTTGGCAATTCAGGCAGGACAATGCGACACCCCGTACGTGAATAACTGCTACAAAGAGGCTCCAGGAGCACTCTTCGGAGTTTAAACACTTCCGCTGGCCACCAAACTCCTGAGACACGAACGTTATTGAGCATATCTGGGATGCCTTGCAACGTGCTCTTCAGAAGAAATCTCCACCCCCTCGTACTCTTACGGATTTATGGACAGGTCTGCAGGCTTCATGGTGTCAGTTCAATCCAGCACTATTTCAGACATTAGTCGAGTCAATGCGAGATAGTGTTGCGGCGCTTCTGCGTGCTCACTGGAGCCCTACACGATGTTACGTAGGTGTACTAATTTCTTTGGCTCTTCGGTGTATCTTATAAGGTGACTGTCTGACTGGCCTGTTAACCATCCCCTCCTCCAAGAATAGGAACGCTGTTGTGTACAAACCAATCACGTGTCGTCGCAGGCGTATGTGTACAATTGTGTAAATACAGATTCCTGTTCGAGCCGAGGGGCGTGTCCTGACAGTGCGGAGCAGGTGGTCGCTGCCCCCCAGCTGTCTCTCTATGCCCGAATCAGGTGCGCATATCTAACATTATTTATGAGTTCATCTATGTGTCTGGGTACATATAGACTCTGTCTATCTGAATTTACATTAGTTTTCCTATACAACTCGTCTTAACGTTTTAAATAATATTGACGTTTGTCGTCGCCACCATCTGTGTCATGATCTTCACATTTTTCCTTGATCATCTTAAGAATTTCATTCATTGTCCTTCTTCCTGCGGTGCACAACATTAATCGATTCCCGGCAAGTAAAAACGAAACATTTCAAAACACCTTACAATGACAATTGCTTATCTTCCCATAACTGTGTACTTCCTCTTGCACTTAGTGATTATACGACAAGTGAATGAGACGGTACGATGTTCAATGAATCCATTAACTTCAATCAGCTGATAAAATTCTGCACCAAGAGAGTAACTACTAGAATTAGCGCCAAGATAGAAATTTTAGCTCAAATCAGGATGATGAGGTATCAGTGCCTCAAACAGCTGTTTTAAACTAATTCAAACGCGTCTTGATATTCTTTATTCCACTTCCATACGGTATTCTTCTTCAAAATCTCCATAAGTGTAGTTGGAGACAAAAACAACATTTAGGAAGAAAACGATGACAGAAATTGCAGAACCGGCGAAGAGACTTTAGATGTTTACGGCACTTTGGCGCTGGAAAATTTCTGACTGCTTTCATTTTCGTTGGGTCCACGCGAAGAAACTGTACGTCTAAGGAATTTAATTTGTAACTTGGTGAATTCTGATTTATCCAAATTGTCATTTACGCCGCTCTTATAAAATTACTCCACATAGAATTTGTCAGTGCTCTTCCCATGAACCTCTACTACTTAGAATATTGTCTACATAAAGTTTTACATGTCTCAATAATTCTTCTCCCAGAATTTCATCTAACGTTCTCTCTCATAAGGGCCGCTGATGATCCTGAGAAATCGAAAGACATTCTTTTAACTGGTAACATCTTCTGGTATGTAAAAAGGCAGTGTACTTCCTGATATCTTCATCTAACAGTAGGTGCCCGTTAGATCAACGCTACTTAAGTATTTTACTGTTTTAAACTTCTGTATAGAACATTCCATATTTACTGGTCGCTCATGTTGTGTCAAAATGCGACTCATTGATCAAGCATTGATAACTATACGCAAAGTGCCGTCCTTTGCTGCAATGCGTGCATTGGTTTAGAATGTTCGCTATCTGAGTGTTGAATTATCTTATTGCCCAACACAATCTTAATTTCTTTACTAACTGTTTCTCTTTTGGCCTTAGGCATTGTTTAATGTGACATGGCTAATTATTCTTGACATGAATTTTACAACTGCATCGTTTGATCAAAGCAGTTGTTTTTGAATAATACTTCTATCAATTCTTCCCGTTTAGCTTCAGGCAGGTCCACTAACGTATGAATCTTGTTTTTAAAACTAATGAGAGTACATTCCCAATCATTATTACTACCAGTATCTTCCTCAGAATCATTTAAAGTTGCAGTTGCCTCTTCTTCTCGAAAATACAACAACCTTATACTGACGCACACAGCACCCTTACTATCTTCATGCACTTGTGCCTTAAATTTGATTTTTTTCTCCTACAGTATTCAACTTTGTACACAGACAGACCTCTTCAAAATCAATCTTATACCTCATTTCCGGCAACCAATCAATTCCAAGGATTAAACACACTCGTACTCATCTTCCTGAATTATGAATTTTGATAGTACCTGACCTTTAATGGGTTTGCTTTGAGAACTCACAGCAATGACTATACGTACGCTTTTAATAAGAAATGTTAAAATGCAACCAAATTTTTCAGTTGTGAAATTTTTTGAAATAGCAGTCGTTTTGCTCGCTAAATCCACTAAGGCGTCCGTAATTAATCCACGTGTTTCTACATCTAGATAAGGATTTACAACTTCTTCATCTTTCTCTTTTTCCTCTCAGCGTAGGTCTTCCTCATGTCTGTGACACGTTCGCATTTAATAGCTTTTGTTGTCACTTCTGACCCATTTCTCACGACTTGGTTTCGGAGCGGGCTGTTTCCGAAACTTCATTTAGTTTACCGTTTCACGATCTCACCTATTACGATTGCAGTTTCTGGTACTTTCCGGCCCATGGGATGGTCGATTTCTTTCGTGATGTGAATTAAACCTATTGTGTGGAACGTATTCATTCTTTCTTTGCATGCTACTGCCTCACCGATCGAACCTGCTTTGTCCATAGCATCGCGGTAGGACAGCACTGAGATTTTAACGATCGTCGTCATTTCTTTCCCGTTACTCTCGTTTTACTTTGAGAACTTCAGTTTGCTCAATAATTGAAGATACTTGCTCCATAGTCCATAATAGGGGGTGAGCACCTACTTTTCACGTACAGCGAGTGCTAACTTTTGTATTAGAATCTTTCTGTTTCACAGGATGATCGAGACAGGCATTGTCATTCCAGTATTTCTGCATATATTCTCATATAGTACCATGATGTCTTGCGTAGTTTAGCGACCTAAGGATTTTTGATTTTACATCATAGTTGTTTTCTCGAGACCAAAATTTGTTTAAAAGTGCGGTTTCAAATCCTTTACACGTGGAATAATTTTAGGATTCACTCATACCCTAAATATGTGCTACTCCTTTCATCGGATGATGCACATGTCTATTTTAGCCGATTCGATGTAATGTTTCGGAAGTGTATGTTTGAACTGTTTGATGACAGCCACATCATGGATTCCTTGTTTGAGTTCATAATTTAGAAAATTTCGTACGCTCATTCCATTGTCTACAGTTACATGAGACATGTTAACAATGTTACTATCTATTTCGCGTAATGCTGAATTAATATCTTCCCGTCCGAGTTCATTATTCACTCCATTCCACTCTTCGCCTCATTCTATGACTTTCTGGTCGGATTTCGTCTACTTCAGTGCTCAACTCATTGCACTGCCTCTGAACGCCGCAAATTAATACAATGAGCGCCTTTCTTTTTTTTTTTTACTGTAGCAGGTACTCTTGATTTTCACAACTGAGCCTTGCTGACTAACATTTTCGTTCGTTTGCATTGCTCAAGTGTCTTAAACTCTCGAAATACAGTTCCGATTTCATGTGCGACCTGACATTATTCTATGAGTTCATCATGCTTTTGATTAAATATACTAGTAAGCTCTGTTCTCACACTAACTTACTGTAATCGTCCTTCATTTAATTTCGAAAATTTTCTATTTTTTTACTCATTTTTTGATTAGAAATTTCGATTATTGGATCAGGCTTTTGCAGTATCTGTGACATTAGATCATTACTAACAGTACTCTGTCTCGCTTTCTGACTGACTGGCAGTGTTCAGCTTTGCATTGCCAAATCTAAATCACCAATGCCACTGTCTTCTCTTATACTAATTGTTTTATTTTTATTTTATACGTCTAGTTCTGTAGGACCAAATTGGAGAACAAATCTCCAAGGTCATGGAACGCGTCAGTACATGAAATTACAACATAAATGTAATGGCAGATAAAATAAAATATTTATGAACCGAAAAACAGATAAGCCATAAGTTTATGTAAACGCAGTCACAGGAATCAGCTTAATTTTTCAAAGAACTCCTCGACAGAATAGAAAGAGTGACCCATGACGAAACTCTTTAGTTTCGATTTGAAACCGCGTGCATTACTATTAAGATTTTTGAGTTCTTATGAGAGCGTATTGAAAATTGATGCGACAGTTTACTGCACGCCTTTCTGCACGAGTGCGATCTACATGCAGATTGGATTTCTGCCTTGTATTAACTGAGTGAAAGCTGCTAATTCTTGGAAATAAGCTGATATTGTTAACAAGAAACGAAAGTGAAGAATATATGTATTGAGAGGCCAATGTCAGAATACCCAGACTAATGAACAGGAGTCGACAAGAGGTTCGCGAACTTACACAGCACTTATTGCCCGAATCGCCAGTTTCTGAGCCAAAAATATCCTTTGAGAATGGGAAGACCTGCCCCAAAGTATAATACCACACGTCATAAAAAATGAAAATAAGCAAAGTAGACTACTTCTCTTGTCGAACTGTCACTTACTTCGGATACCGTTCGAATAGTAAAAATGGCAGCATTAAGTCTTTGAACATAATCCTGAACGTTTGCTTTCCACGACAGTTTACTATCTATCTGAACACCTAGAAATTTGAACTGTCGGGTTTTGTTGAATTGTGTGTCACAAACTGTAAAACTGAGTGTTACTATTATTTAGCGTTAGTTCATTTTCTACAAGCCATAAACTTATGTCATGAACTGCACTATTTGAAACAGCGCCAGTGTTGCACCTAAGATCATTTACTTCAAAGCTGGTGCCATCAGCAAACAGAAATAATTTAGAATCACCTGTATTACTAGAGGGCATAACATTTATATAAATAAGGAATAGAAGTAGCCTCAGCACTTATCCCTGGGGCACCCCACATTTGACCGTGGCCCACTCAGATCCCTCATCATAGCCATTCACATTGTGGTTCTCGTAAGTTCACAATTCTGTTAAACATTAACCGAGTCGACAAAATGACATCCTACATTAATAGTATCACCACCGTTTGGCTCTGTGTTGCCCATTGCAATAATGTTAACAATAATCACTGTTCGTTATAACTAAAGTGTATACGTAATTTAAAAATTCCTTCGCGAAATTAAAGTTATTAAGAAGTCCACTATTTCTTTCCTATCCACTCTTAACAATGTTGCTTCCAGGTCTGTACGACGCGCCACTATTGCAAATAGCTGATGCACTCCCGTGTTATTATGTTATATTCCCGGATGCATCCAAAGATTGCCTTTGTTTCAGGGTCCTGTAGCCGCTCGTCACCAGATGCAACGAAAAAATGTCTTTTGGTACCGTTAAACCTTTTACGTACAATAAGACCTTTGCTGTATTTATGGTGATGTGATATTATTCCTGCCGGTTATAATGCTGTCCTTTGTTGACTGATAAGCTTTAACTAAGTTTGACCATTTAATTATTTTGATAAGTAAATTCTCGAACACTAGTTATTAATATTAAATCACTTTTCGAGATATACACATTTCACATTACACGTTATTTAACAATACTGTGTACCGTTAGCTTAAACGCGAGAACCGTTTTTCTGTATGACCGCTCTTGGCTCACCACAGTGAAACACCAACTAACTCTTCGTTCGCTGTGCTCGCTACTGGACATTGTTGGCGCCAGCGATACTGTCTTCAAACGTGGAAGGGTACAATCCTGTCACTAAGGATATTTTTACAAGCAGTTTTCTTATGCTGTGTTACATCGTTGCGAGTGCCACATCACTATTTGTAGACTCGCTGGACAGTCCGATGCCGCGCAGGATTAGCCGAGCGGTCTAGGGCGCTGTAGTCATGGACTGTGCGGCTGGTCCCGGCGGAGGTTAGAGTCCTCCCTCCTTAGGATAACTTAGGTTAAGTAGTGTGTAAGCTTAGGGACTGATGACCTTAGCAGTTAAGTCCCAAAAGATTTCACACACATTTAAACATTTGTTTTGACAGTACGAGTTGATAAACAACAACAAATCAGGCAGCATCGTTTACAGTGTGGTCGCGGGCACGCCCAAACATGGTAGTTCCTTTCCGTCATTCTGTCACATCTTCAGACCTATCCATCCTACTGCGCTTATTCCATACATACGTATGACACATACACTTTACTGATTTGATGTAGGACAGCATTCTACGGTCACGTGACTTGTACAAGTTCAGGGCACCCCAAATCGACTAATATTATCTTTTAACGGGGTGATTAAATTTAGGCCTGTGAGCTTTCTCAATGCCTGGAGACCAGAAGTTTCGACATCTCTTTCTCTCAGCACGATGAAGGAAAAAAGTACATGAAAATTTTCAGATGTGGCATGAAACATCTTATATTCAGATATATTTGTAGGTTAACACAAGCAGAAATTATATTAGGCCCAGTACACGGTGATGAAGATTGATTATTTCTCTCTCTTACTCAATGAACCAAATAGTTACCACGTTTGCCGGCATAGAATTGCTGTCCGTTTGATAGAATCAATTTTGGGAAACGTCAGAAGTCATCTGATACAATTAATGGGCCATATTATAATGGACCCTGAATTTAAAGGCAGTCTATCAGTTGAAACGAAGTTAAGATAAATTAACATAATGGTTTAACGTACCGCTGAAGACAGTGTCCCTCCGCCACACTTCGTTGGGTGGCTTGCGGAGTATAAATGTAAATGTAGATGTCGTTGGAGGCAGAATATTAGCTCGTATAGGGAAGGAAATCGGCCATGAAGTCTTCAAAGGAACGATTGAAGCATTTAAAGAAACCAAGGGAAACCAGATGGCCGGATTTTATAGGCGCTGCTCTATAATGTGAGTCCACCACAGTCCCATCACCACAGCCACCATTCTGATGAGGCAGTTTGTTTTAAGACTGTTGCTTGGGAAGCCATAGCTGCATCGTTATGCGAACTATGCATCAAAATAACGAAATGGCTTGTAGTGCAATCTGTATTTCATACAGTTTTCAATTAAGGTTCAAATGGCTCTGAGCACTATGGGACTTAACATCTGTGGTCATCAGTCCCCTAGAACTTAGAACTACTTAAACCTAACTAACCTAAGGACATCACACACATCCATGCCCACGGCAGGATTCGAACCTGCGACCGTAGCGTTTCAATTAAGCTGAAGTTTAATTTTCTACGTTTACCGCACTTAAGTAGAAATGGAAGTCCCTCACGGAATGCTGGTTCTGTTTGTAGGCAAATAATATGTTGTTTCAACCAGATTGACACGAGAATAGAGGTGTTGAACCACACGACAAAAAAAAGTTGTTATAAATGTGGAAGAATAAAAACTGAACAGAATGTTATTGTTTTATACACAAGCGATATAACTAGACTTGGGGGGTATCATTCTCGAATCAGATTTTGCTCGGCAATATATTTTGAAAGTTATTTATGTATTCTTATTGATATTTTAATTTACTAGTACTGATAAAAACACCCTTTTCGTACGTGAAAATAGTTTACTGAATACGTCTATTTCGATCTATAGCTTTGATATAGATGCTCATTCCTCTCAACTAATAGTTTTTTAAAACCGTCGAAAAAAGTGGTGCAGTGTTCTCATGTCAGGCTTAGGGGAAACCAGAATCGAAAACTTGGATTACACACTGATAGCTGATATGATAAATGTAAGTAAAATTATTAGTTTGAAAAAAGACCGAAAGTATGGCGCAATTTTTTGTTGCAGCCAAAGGCATCCTTTATGTCGCTTAAGAACTAAATTTCAATACTTCAGCATATAGCTTGAAAGGAAACAAAGGGATTTCAGTTTGAAGCAGTCGATTAGATGTCCGTCGAGGGTTTCCAGTCGACCTGTGGCTGACAGAAAGAGTGGTGAATTCAACAGGTTTAAGTCACAAAGGGTTCCAAGTCCATTCGTCGAATTGTGAGACCAGCGGTTTAACCACTGCAGCTATCCGTACAGAAAAACAATTTGGCTCTCGCAGTTACTTCAATGATCGGAAAGGAAATCTGTGTTTCGGTATAGCGAGTGAAATAGGTGCAACGTTCTCGAAACATGGGGTCAAACGCATAGAGAAAGAGTAGCTGCCTGCCCAGTGAAACGGAGTTACGGTGCTGAAGAAACCACGGACAATACTCTACAGTTTGTCACGCCACTCACACACTCAGCATTTCCTTCGCTGTTCGGCGTTATTGTGTAGGTCTGTGAATGGTAGTCTCAGGACAGATGGGCGAGAATCGAAACGAGATGCAGAAAACAGCCTAACAATTGGCATGCGCTATGGCCATTGGCCCGACGCGTCACTACCACCGAGATCCCACGGGAGGCCACGAGCCAATAGTTCTGTGCGACGCGCATATATTCGACCATCTCGCAAATACAAAGACAGCTGCTTCCCCGCCTGCTGAAACACTGACCGACAAACAAAGCACAATACTCTGCACTAAACTGATTCTGAACGGCGGATAAATTATTTGGTTTTCCAAATAATATGTTTAACAATATGATAAAAGGCCTGTTCAAAAATCAAGGCCGTTTAAATATATCTGGAAGTTGTCTCAGGATGAAACGGCACGACTGTAAAAGTAATGGGGCTGAGTAGGTACTAGGCCACTCTGCACTGTTGCCAGATTTCCAGTTATGTCATCGATAACATCACTGTGCAGCATTGCCAGATGTCCCCTGCCCTCACCCTTCTGATGTCACAGCAGATATAGGCCTATTGCCCTGTGTATGAAAAACTGCGAAAAATCCCCAAGCATAATTGTGATAAGTGTAAAGTTTCGGTAAATGAAAAAAATCTGAGATAGTAGACGTAGTTCAGTTATCCAATGGGTAAAATCGAAAGTGGCGGACCTGAGGACAGTCTGTATATCGTCAGAATCCAAGATGATAAACCAGGATGACAGACCTGGTCAGACCTGCCAACATAGTTGCCAGGTCACTTGTATAGAATACCAGATGGCAGACCTGGCGATATAGGATCAGCCTGTATTGTTACCATGTGACTTGTCATAAGTGCATAATCCAAGATGCTCAGTTTTAAAAATCGAAGATGGCTACTGGGTATTCCATTGAGATCACAGTGGAACTAGGCCACTTGTCATATGTATAAAATCCAAGAGTTCAGTTTAAAATTGTGGAATTTAAACAGCAAACTTGTCCTAAGTTTAAAATGACATCGAAAATATTTCGTCCACCCTTTGACATCACAATTCACAGACACAGTTTGCCTGTGTAAACAATTTGACCCCACACCACATGCCAACTGCAAGAGTCCAGTTGTCCTAAACTTAAAATGGCATCTGTCTTAACATTTATATATATATATATATATATATATATATATATATATATATATATATATATATATATATATATAGACACTGGGCTGCTCGTCAAGTGCGCTTAACTGTCTGATGTAAAGTGTGGACAGTGCTTGGCGATCTCCCAGATCACAGCAGGATCATAATATAACAGTAGTGACATTCCATGGCTGACACAGCCTGCATGCTTATCATGAGATCATGTAATGAAACGGTTGTCAGATTTAGGTCACTTGGCACATTGCCAAAGGTCACTTGTATAAGTACTAAAATGACATATTTCAACCCAAAAACACTGTTAATGAAACATAATACATCCCTTCTCGTAGAAAAGACGTGCAATCCACATGTAACTGTGCATTGCGTGATCTCGCAATCTCTTTTCAAGTGCGTAAACAGTTACTTGGAAAATATGACACGTTCTGTGTAGAAAGAATTACAAGTGACTATAGTTTAACAAAGTAGATTGATTTGTTCAGAACTGTAATACACCTTTTTTTAAAAATATATTTTATCCTTTACAAACCAACTGAATATGTTTTTCAAAATATATTTTCCACAAGTTGGAAAAGTTCATACAATTCTCTTTATGCTACACTCCAGATAACATGTTTCTACAGAAAACAAAGTACAAATCTGCGTACAATATTTACAAAATAATTTATGGAATTTACAAAACATTTTGACGATATACAAAATTTGTACATAATGGGCGACAGTTAGAAATACTTTAACACTCTGAGGACTGGACAGTTATGGTGTCGTTCAACTGGCTGATATAGCACATTTTGAAAGTTTCTTTGAATTTTGTGTTACTGGTTCTATTTTATATGAAAGACAGATATATTTTTCTGAAATGCTGCAAAGAAACATAAACTTAAATTTATGACAATTTTTTGTATTGAAATGAAAATGTTATTTTCACAATGACAAATTTTTTTCACCTTTAATTTCCTAAATGGAGATAAGATTAGAATTTGTTTGGACTAAAAATAAAATTGTTGGAAGACGTGGTTTCCATTATTTACAATTATTTAGTTACATTTAGTTTAGTGCTAAAAATTTTGAAGCATTCTGGAAAACAAAGTCTCTCATCACAGTCTTCACAACAGTACTTGGCATCTTTCCTTGCCACTTTGCCAGATTTTGCCTTTTTTCTTTCTGCACAAATCTTACATCTCCTCTGACGCCATTTTAAATTTTCTGAACCTGGAGTCAATTTAGGAAAATGTCTTTCACTGAGTTCATTTGCAGGTGAACTGTTTTGGCTGAAGGTTGATTCAGCCAGGCCACCTTTGTTCACCATTGCCGCTGCCAATTAGGTAATGAACTAAGCACTATTTTTATTAGTAGCCATCAACTTTTTATGTAGTACATACGAACTTACGACCATCATCACGAAAAGTAGAAAAAAACTTCCTTCCATTACTTAATTTGTTTCCTCTCAAAAGGCTAGCAGCTCATTAGCTTCTCGCTGTGGTCCACACCAGCCTTGATTTATTTCAATCCATAAATGATCGTGTGGATCAGGGATAATGTAGAAACGATCCGTGTGTGGAATATGGACTTCACCATAGAAACTTTCACACAATATGTTCACAACTTGAAAAATTCTGTTATTAGTATTTGCCTGACTATCAGAATATATTTCATATTTCAAAATGTTAGATCTTGAAACTAAAGCTGCGAAAAGTCAAAATTCTCTCATCTATAGTGAGATTTTTTTCCTGCTTTGAACTCCCTTTCACATTGTCACGAATATCAAAGATGGCTCTCACTTCTTGAAGAGGAACGTGCCCTTCTTGATTTTTGTGATAAAAATCGCGTATCCAAAAATTTAACATTCGCATAATTGACATATAACGTAACTTACTTGCTGTAGGGCATCCAGCATAATATATGTCACAGTATGTAATTTTGTATAAAAAACAATTATCTACTGAAAGGTTTATTAATTCAATACTATAGGTCTCCCCCCCCCCCCCCCGGACATTGCCGTTGGTGGGGAGGCTTGTGTGCCTCAGCGATACAGATAGCCGTACCGTAGGTGCAAGTACAATGGAGGTGCATCTGTTAAGAGGCCAGACAGACATGTGGTCTCTGCAGAGGGGCAGCAGCCTTTTCAGTAGTTTCAGGAACAACAGTCTGGAAGTCTGGATGATTGACTGGTCTGGCCTTGTAACATTAACCAAAACGGCCTTGCTGTGCTGGTATTGCGAACGGCTGAAAGCAAAGGGAAACTACAACCGTAATTTTTCCCGAGGGCATGCAGCTTTACTGTATGGTTAAATGATGATGGCGTCTTTTTGGGTAAAATGTTTCGACGGTAAAATAGTTCCCCATTCGGATCTCCGGGCGGGGACTACTCAGGAGGACGTCGTTATAAGGAGAAAGAAAACTGGTGTCCTAGGGATCGGAGAGTGGAATGTCAGATCCCTTAATCGGCCAGGTAGGTTAGAAAATTTAAAAAGGGAAATGGATAAGTTAAAGTTAGATATAGTCGTAATTTGGGAAGTTCGGTGGCAGGAGGAACAAGACTTCTGGTCAGGTGACTACAGGGTTACAAATACAAAATCAAATAGGGGTAATGCAAGAGTAGGTTTAATAATGAATAAAAAAAAAAAGGAAAGCGGGTAAGCTACTACGAACAACATAGTGAACACATTATTGTAGTCACGATAGACACGAAGCCCACGCCTACCACAGTAGTATAAGTTTATACGTCAACTAGCTCTGCAGATGACGAAGAGATTCAAGAAATGTATGATGAGATAAAAGAAATAATTCAGACAGTGAGGGGAAACGAAAATTTCGTCGTAATGGGGGACTCGAATTTGGTAGTAGGAAAAAGGAAGAGAAGGAAAAATAGTAGGTGAATATGGAATGGGGGTAAGGAATGAAAGTGGAAGCCGCTTGGTAGAATTTTGCACAAAGTGTAACTTAATCATAGCTAACACTTGGTTTAAGAATCACGAAAGAAGGTTATATACAGGGTGTTTCAAAAATGACCGGTATATTTGAAACGGCAATAAAAACCAAACGAGCAGCGATAGAAATACACCGTTTGTTGCAATATGCTTGGGACAACAGTACATTTTCAGGCAGACAAACTTTCGAAATTACAGTAGTTACAATTTTCAACAACAGATGGCGCTGCGGTCTGGGAAACTCTATAGTACGATATTTTCCACATATCCACCATGCGTAGCAATAATATGGCGTAGTCTCTGAATGAAATTACCCGAAACCTTTGACAACGTGTCTGGCGGAATGGCCTCACATGCAGATGAGATGTACTGCTTCAGCTGTTCAATTGTTTCTGGATTCTGGCGGTACACCTGGTCTTTCAAGTGTCCCCACAGAAAGAAGTCACAGGGGTTCATGTCTGGCGAATAGGGAGGCCAATCCACGCCGCCTCCTGTATGTTTCGGATAGCCCAAAGCAATCACACGATCATCGAAATATTCATTCAGGAAATTAAAGACGTCGGCCGTGCGATGTGGCCGGGCACCATCTTGCATAAACCACGAGGTGTTCGCAGTGTCGTCTAAGGCAGTTTGTACCGCCACAAATTCACGAAGAATGTCCAGATAGCGTGATGCAGTAATCGTTTCGGATCTGAAAAATGGGCCAATGATTCCTTTGGAAGAAATGGCGGCCCAGACCAGTACTTTCTGAGGATGCAGGGACGATGGGACTGCAACATGGGGCTTTTCGGTTCCCCATATGCGCCAGTTCTGTTTATTGACGAAGCCGTCCAGGTAAAAATAAGCTTCGTCAGTAAACCAAATGCTGCCCACATGCATATCGCCGTCATCAATCCTGTGCACTATATCGTTAGCGAATGTCTCTCGTGCAGCAATGGTAGCGGCGCTGAGGGGTTGCCGCGTTTGAATTTTGTATGGATAGAGGTGTAAACTCTGGCGCATGAGACGATACGTGGACGTTGGCGTAATTTGGACCGCAGCTGCAACACGGCGAACGGAAACCCGAGGCCGCTGTTGGATCACCTGCTGCACTAGCTGCGCATTGCCCTCTGTGGTTGCTGTACGCAGTCGCTCTACCTTTCTAGCACGTTCATCCATCACGTTCCCAGCCCGTTGAAATTTTTCAAACAAATCCTTTATTGTATCGCTTTTCGGTCCTTTGGTTACATTAAACCTCCGATGAAAACTTCGTCTTGTTGCAACAACACTGTGTTCTAGGCAGTGGAATTGCAACACCAGAAAAATCCTCTGTTCTAAGGAATAAACCATGTTGTCTACAGCACACTTGCACGTTGTGAACAGCACACGCTTACAGCAGAAAGACGACGTACAGAATGGCGCACCCACAGACTGCGTTGTCTTCTATACCTTTCACATCACTTGCAGCGCCATCTGTTGTTGAAAATTGTAACTACTGTAATTTCGAAAGTTTGTCCGCCTGAAAATGTACTGTTGTCCCAAGCATATTGCAACAAACGGTGTATTTCTATCGCTGCTCGTTTAGTTTTTATTGCCGTTTCAAATATACCGGTCATTTTTGAAACACCCTGTATATGGAAGAGGACTGGAGACACTGGAAGGTTTCAGATAGATTACATAATGGTAAGATAGAGATTTAGGAACCAGGTTTTAAATTGTAAGACATTTCCAGGGGCAGCTGTGGACTCTGACCACAATTTATTGGTTATTAACTGTAGACTAAAACTGAAGAAACTGCAAAAAGGTGGGAATTTAAAGGGATGGGACATGGATAAACTGAAAGAACTGGAGGTTGTAGAGAGTGTCAGAGAGAGCATTAGGGAACGATTGAGAAATATGGGGGAAAGAAACACAGTAGAAGAAGAATGTATAGATCTGAGAGTTGAAATAGTGAAGGCAGCAGAGGATCAAGTAGGTAAAAAGACGAGGGCTAGTAGAAATCCTTGAGTAACAGAAGAGATATTGAATTTAATTGATGAAAGGAGAAAATATAAAAATGTAGTAAATGAAACAGGCAAAAAGGTGAACAAGCGTCTCAAAAATGAGATCTACAGGAAGTGCAATCTGGCTATGCGGGGATGGCTAGAAAACAAATTAAAGGAAGTAGACGCATATATCACTAGGGGTAAGATACATACTGCCTACAGGAAAATTAAAGAGACCTTTGGAGAAAAGAAAACCACTTGCAAGAATATCAAGGGCTGATACGGAAACCCACTTCTAAGCAAACAAGGGAAAGCAAAAAGGTGGAAGGAGTATAGAGAGGGTTTATACAAGGGCGATATACTTGAGGACAATATTATGGAAATGGAGGAGGACATAGATAAAGATGAAATGGGGGAGATGTAATATCGCGTAAACAGTTTGCCAGAGCATTGAAAGATCTAAGTCGAAACAAGGCCCCGGGAGTAGACAAGATTGTATTAGAACTACTGTTTGCCTTTGGAGAGCAAGCCCTGACAAAACTCTACCACCTGGTGAGCAAGATGTATGAGACAAGCAAAATACCCATAGACTTAAAGAAGAATATAATTATTCCAATCCCAAAGAAAGTAGGTGCTGACAGGTGTGAACATTTCCGAACTATCAGTTTAATAAGTCACAACTGCAAAATATTAACACGAATTCTTTATAGACGAATGGAAAAACTGGTAGAAGCCGACCTCGGGGAGGATCAGATTGGATTCCGTAGAAACGCTGGAACACGTGAGGCAACACTGATCCTACGACTTACCTTAGATGATAGATTAAGGAAAGACAAACCTACGTTTCTAGCATTTGTAGACGTAGAGAAAGCTTTTGACAATGTTGACTCGAATACTCTCTTTCAAATTCTGAAGGCGGCAGGGGTGAAATACAGGGAGCGAAAGGCTATTTACATTTTTTACGGAAACCAGATGGCAGTTGCAAGAGTCGAGGGGCACGAACGGGAAGGAGTGGCTGGGAAGGGAATGATACAAGGTTGTAGCCAATCCCCGATATTATTCAATCTGTATATTGAGCAAGCTGTAAAGTAAACAAACGAAAAATTTGGGGTAGGAATTAAAATCCACGGAGAAGAAATGAAATCTTTGAGGTTTGCCGATGACACTGTAATTCTGTCAGAGACAACAAAGGAATTGGAAGAGCAATTGAAAGGGCTGGACAGTATCTTGAAAGGAGGATATAAGATGAACATCAACAAAAGCAAAACAAGGATAATGGAATGTAGTCGAATTAAATTAGGCAATACTGAGGCTATGAGAATTTGAGTAGGAAATGAGACACTTAAAGTAGGAGATGAGTTCTGCTATTTTGGGAGCATAATAACTGATGACGGGCGAAGCAGAGAGGAAAGCGTTTCTGAAGAAGAGAAATTTGTTAACATCGAGGTAGATTTATGTGTTTGGGAGTCCTTTCTGAAAGTATTTGTATGGAGTGTAGCCACGCATGGATGTGAAATATGGACGATAAACAGTTTAGACAAGAAGAAAGTAGAAGCTCTTGAAATGTAATGCTACAGAGGAATGCTGAAGGTTATATGGGTAGATCACGTAACTAATGAGGTGGTACTGAATACAACAGGGGAGAAGAAGAATTTGTGGCACAACTTGAATACAAGGAGGGATCGGTTGGTAGGGCATGTTCTGAGGCATCAAGGGATCACCAATTTAGTATTGGAGGGCAGCGTGGAGGGTAAAAGTCATAGGGGGAAACCAAGAGATGAATACAGTAAGCAGATCCAGACGGATGTAGGTTGCAGTAGGTACTTGGAAACGAAAAAGCTTGCACAGAATGGAATAGCATGAAGAGCTGCATCAAACCAGTCTCTGGACTGAAGACCACAAGCAGAAGAGCTATATGTCTATTCTGGCATTAGTGCCATTTTGTCTTACAGCGTGCAACTAATAGGAACGGTATAGATACCGTCTATTTGGTGTTGGTTTAAGTAAAAGATGTTTGACAATTTTACTTAGGTCTATGTTTGCTTGACGTATGCACGTTTTGCATTGTCTTGTGGTCATTGTTTTCTCTCTTTATCTATTGTGAAATTTATTTATTTAGCGTAATTTTGACAACTAGTTTGAAGTTTGGCAGGTATTGGACGTACTGGTGGATGTTTACATTTATTTATATTTGTCGTAGATGATGTTTAGATTGTCGTCTATAGTCATTATGTGTGTAATATTTGGATTCTGGTTCAAATGGTTCAAATGGTTCTGAGCACTATGCGACTTAACTACTGAGGTCATCAGTCGCCTAGAACTTAGAACTACTTAAACCTAACTAACCTAAGGACATCACACACATCCATGCCCGAGGCAGGATTCGAACCTGCGACTGTAGCGGTCGCTCAGTTCCAGACTGTAGCGCCCAGAACCGCACGGCCACTCCGGCCGGCTGGATTCTGGTACTGGATGGTTTATTGTGTAGAGTTTCAATAAAATTTAACAAGTAGTTTTATGTTTTAGGTCTGATTCTTCGTTGAAAATAGTTTACAGTGGATTTTCTATATGTATGTAAATTTCTGTTTCTTCTAAAATATTCATGATGATCTCTTCAGGAATTTTGTGTTACAGTTGCAGTGCAGCGTCTATGTTTTCTGCTATATGATTTTTCGTTTGTATATTTAGGAAGAAATGAGACTGATTGCCATCCGAATCTCTTCTGTATTTCATTTATCAGCTGGTGAAAAAAAATGGTTCAAATAGCTCTGAGCACTATGGGACTTAACTGCTGAGGTCATCAGTCCCCTAGAACATAGAACTACTTAAACCTAACTAAACTAAGGACATCACACACATCCATGCCCGAGGCAGGATTTGAACCTGCGACCATAGCGATCCCGCGGTTCCAGACTGTAGCGCCTAGAACCGCTCTGCCACTCCGGCCGGCTCAGCTGGTGAAATTTCTGCTTGTTGTCCTATGTAGAATTTGTCACAGTTATCACATTTAATTTTATATACTACTGGATATGGATGATTTCGTATGACGGCTTTTCCTGAATGGATTTGTGTGTTCAAATTATTTTAATCGTCGAATTTTTCAACGTGGTATTAATTTTATTCCAATATTAGCCACGTGGACGGCAGTTATGTATCTGGTTGTCGTTTTTGTTGGATTTTTTCGTTTGAGTGTTATATTCTTGTTTATTGAATGTTGCTTGGGCTTTGTTTTTTCGTAATGAAATTGTTGTACTACCTTTGGGTTGAAATTATTTTTATACCATTTTGATGATAAGAACACTTCAGCTGTAAGTACTTTAATTATAAGGTGATGATACAGCTAAAGTGCTGCAAACTAGTTGTGCTTACAACGACATATACTTTGATTACCACGTCAGAAAGTTTACAACCTTTGCAGCATAAAGATTAATTTATTATTTGGTGAACTGTATAGTGTCGCATATGCCTTCAACCAGACAATCGTCGGAGTCGTGTTTGGAGCAACCCGGTCAGGCTGAACGCCTTAGACACTCTGTACAGCGAGTGCAGCAAAGTGGAGGTTCCCTGCTGTTTTGGGGTGGCATTATGCGGGTCGACGTACGCCGCTGGTGGTCATGGAAGGCGCCGTAACAGCTGTACGATATGTGAATGCCATCCTCCGACCGATAGTGCAACTATATCGGCAGCATATTGGCGAGACATTCGTCTTCGAGGACAATCCGCGCCCCCATCGTGCACATCTTGTGAA
The DNA here is from genome assembly GCF_023864275.1 of Schistocerca cancellata. NCBI lineage: Eukaryota > Metazoa > Arthropoda > Insecta > Orthoptera > Acrididae > Schistocerca > Schistocerca cancellata. The sequence goes on along the minus strand of NC_064629.1, from coordinate 751,515,650 downwards.
TGACTTCCTTCAGGATAACGACATCGTTCGACTAGAGCGGCCATCATGTGGTCCAGACCTGAACCCTATCGAACATGGCTCGGATAGATTGAAAAGGGCTCTTTATGGACGACGTGACGGACTAGCCACTCTGTAGGATCTATGCTGAATCGCCGTTGAGGAGTGGGACATTCTGGACCAACAGTAGCTTGATGAACTTGTGGATAGTAGGCCACGACGAATACATGCATGCATCAATCCAAGACGACGTGCTACTGGGTATTAGAGTTCTCAGTGTGTACAGCAGTCTGGACCACCACCTCTGAAGGTCTCGCTGTATGATGGTACAACATGCAATGTGTGATTTTCATGAGCATTAAAAAGGGCGGAAATGATGTATATGTTGAAGTCTATTCCAATTTTCTGTACAGGTACCGGAACTCTAGGAACCGAAGTGATGCAAAACTTTGTTTGATGTGTGTATATGTAAAGTGACGATTTTAACTGAAGGCATTGAAATATCTCGAAATCTACACATCGGATAAAAAAATGTTATAATTCATATTTATTTGTCTCGGAGAGGGACATCCAACGATACCACACTTGACACACCACCGCACCCAATGCGTGGCAGGCGGGAGGAGGGGGGGGGGGGGCAAATTTGAAATCTTCATATATATTTATATGGGAAAACCTTAAAACTTTTCTGCTGAAAGGTAGACCTTCACATTTATGATGTCTAACCTTTTGTGGGAGAGCAACAGCATATTTGTGCATTCCTGAGTGGAATTCTATGTTATCTAGAAATAGCATTGGAGAAAGTAGGTCAGGGAGTGCAGTGTTAATAGCATGGTGAAAGAGATGCACTATGTGATCAAAAGTATCTGGACACCTGACTGAAAATGTCTTACAAGTTCTTGGCACGCTCCATCGGTGATGCTGAAATTCAATATGGTGTTGGCCCACCTTTAGCCTTGATGCCATCTCCCACTCTCGCAGGCATACGTTCACTGAGGTGCTGGAATGTTTCTTGGGGATTGGCAGCCCAGTCGTCACGGAGTGCTGCACTGAGGAGAGGTATCGATGTCGGTCGGTCAAGCCTGGCACGGAGTCGACGTTCCAAAACATTCCAAAGGTGTTGTATAGGATTCAGGTCAGGATGAGCGGTTCTAGGCCCTTCCGTCTGGAACTGCGCGACCGCTACGGTCGATGGTTCGAATCCTGCCTCGGGAACGGATGTGTATGATGTCCTTAGGTTAGTTAGGTTTAAGTAGGGGGACTGATGACTTCAGATGTTAAGTCCCATAGTGCTCAGAGCCATTTGAACCATTTTTAGGTCAGGATTCTGTTCCGGACAGTCCATTAGAGGGATGTTATTGTCGTGTAACCACTCCGCCACAGGCTGTGCCGTATGAACATGTGCACGATAGTGTTGAAAAATGCAATCACCATTCCCGAACTGCTCTTCAACAGTGGGAAGGAAGAAGGTAAACATCATTTTAGGTCTGTGCTGTGAAAGGGTCACGCAAAACAAAAAGGATGCAAGACCTCTCAATGAAAAACACGACCACACCATAACACCACCGCCTCTGAATTTTACTGTTGGCACTACGCACGCTGCCAGATGACTTTCACCGGGCATTTGCCATACCCACACACTGCCATCGTTCAAATGGTTCAAATGGCTCTGAGCACTATGGGACTCAACATCTTAGGTCATAAGTCCCCTAGAACTTAGAAATACTTAAACCTAACTAACCTAAGGACATCACACACACCCATGCCCGAGGCAGGATACGAACCTGCGACCGTAGCAGTCCCGCGGTTCCGGACTGCAGCGCCAGAACCGCTAGACCACCGCGGCCGGCCACTGCCATCGTATCGCTACATTGTGTACCGTGGTTCGTCACTCCACACAACGTTTTTCCACTGGTCAATCGTCCAATGTTTACGCTCTTTACACCAACCGAGGCGTCGTTTGGCATTTACCAGCGTGATGTGTGGCTTATGAGCAGTCGCTCGACCATGAATCCAAGTTTTCGCACCTCCCGCCTAACTGTCATAGTACTTGCAGTGGATCCTGAGCGCAGTTTGGAATTCCTGTGTGATGGTCTAGATAGATGTCTGCCTATTACACATTACGACCCTCTTCAACTGTCGGCGGCCTCGGTCAGTCAATAGACGAGGTCGGCCTGTACGCTTTTATGCTGTACGTGTCCCTTCACGTTTTCACTTCACTATCACTTCGGAAACAGTGGACCTAGGGATGTTTAGGAGTATGGAAATCTCTCGTACAGACGTATGACACAAGTAACACGAAATCACATGACCACGTTCGAAGTCGGTGAGTTCCGTGGAGCGCCCCATTCTGCTCTTTCACGATGTCTAATGACTACTGAGGTCGCTGATATGGAGTACCTGGCAGTAGGTGGCAGCACCATGCACCTAATATGAGAAACGTATGTTTTTGTCGTGTCTGGGTACTTTTGATCACATAGTGTATGTTGATGCACACTTAAGTGCGTTTTCATATTGTGGAATATAGGTCAGGTATAAATAATCACCTTACTAAGTTTGGTTTAGAGACTTCCTCACAGATGTCAACATTCGTTTGTATTCCTGTGTTAGCTATAAATAGAACAGTGACACAAATGTGCTGCAGCTTAGGATGCACCAGAGACTGCAATCGTACTGTTTCTGGAACGCTGGCTGACTCACGTGTCGGTCGAAACGATGCAACGCCGCTAAGCAGTGGCAGTCGTCATGGTAGGGGAGTCTGGATAGCCATCGCCGTAATGTACGTATGTGGGGTGGGGTGGGGGGGGGAGGCAGGCAGTACGAGGAATGCGTCTGGGTAGTGCTCAGTAGTGCTGTGGCCGCTGTAGTGTGCAGACAGCGGCCAGAGTTCGGTGGTTGGTGGACGTGGCACGGAGCACAGCGTAAAGGCTTAGCAGCTGGAAGCACAGGTGAGGTGCCCAGAGACCTTCTTAGCACACTGCAGTAGGAGCCTCCCCAGTACATCCTGCATTTGATTAAAGAAAGACACACAGACACGCACACACACACACACAACATCAAGCTGTAAAAATATAACATGACACCATTACAAACTTAGGGCACTAGGTCTCTCTTGGCATGTGGGGCAGGGGAAAATTGTTTAAACGTGGAAGCTGTGTCAAGAAATTGTGACATCGGAGGGGTGGGGAAAAAGTTTAAATATCAAATTAAACTTATAAGAACTAGAAAATTTGAATTTCCTACTATTTTAAACTGAGGCCTTGAAATTTATATTATGAGAAGTAGCTTGGTTTCACTGTGATGTCAGTGGAAAACTCAGTGGCTCTCTTGGATTTATACGATTGACCATCTTGGATTCTATACTTAGAACAAGAGACCTGGCAACCGTGTAGGATTTTCCTGTATGCCCAGATTCACCATCTTGGATTCTGACGTCATGAAGGATGCCCTGAGGTCAGTCATGTTGGATTTTATACACTGGACCGTTGGGCTAGGACTTCCATTATGGAGTTTTGAATTTACCACCATTTTATACGTAGGCCAGTTGTCTGCGACCTCAGAGGGTTGGGGGAAGGGAAATCTGGCAACATTCTATGGTGACATATCATCGATGACGTAATCGGAAGTCTGGCTACAATGTAGTTTTTTTACTCATACCCACTCATTCCCGCCATTTGTAGTGCTATGTAATGACTGTATACCAATCCACGGAAATATTTTTTATTCAGTAGTCGTTTTAAAGAGGGTGAATTAGATATGCCACTATCTACAAGGTTAACGTCTGAATGGCTGTAACGGCGTGCAAGGTGAGTACCGAAAATGCTTACCGACCAACACAAAGCGCAAAGAATATCGAACTGAGAAGCGTTTTTGGCACGGTATCGACAAAATGAAATGATTTCTTTTCACACGTTCTTAAGGGCTATGAAACATGGATATCCTGCACCGATATAGTATCAAATCTATAGCGCCATTCAACTTTGCCAAAACTGAAAATATTCCACCTATCTCCTTATTCGAGTCAAAAATAATGGTTACCGATTCCTGGAACGATATCGAGTTTATAACATAGCAGACCTAATTTTAAATAGTGTGAAAGACTGTGTAATCTCGTTACGTTATATCGAATGAGCTTAAGTGTGTCAGCCAGGAGCGATTACTTCCACGTGTGGAATTCTGAGCTGAAAAGAATGAAATTGAATTTGTTGTTCAATTTAAAAGCAATAAAAAGTACTCATATACTCGTTCTACAAAGGGAAACAAAAAGTAAGATCAAAAAAATTGCATAAACTTCATACTCTGACATAAAATGTAGTTTACACACGTACATAGTACCGTACCACTATTGTTGAATAATAACTATGCGCGGACCTAGAAATAAATTCCGTTGCTAGAAATAAAACCCATGTAACTAGCATAATAAAATGCAGGGAGAAAAACAGTGCACCTGGATGGACGATGTCGATTTTGATCCAGTGACAGCTTATGCCACATGGGGGATATCAGATGTACAGATAACGGTTACAACATCACCCGCCAAAAAAGAGAGTAATGACACAGTGGGACTACGGCCACGCACACCTTAGCCCGTCATCCACTGACGACGCAGCATCGATGTACACGGTTGGCAGAGGATCATTTGGAAGATGGAATGGCATGCCACGGTCTTCAGCGATAAAAGCAGATTCTGCCTGCATACAAGTGATGGCCGTCTGCACATGCGGCGTAGACCTTGTGAGCGCTGTCTCGTAGAGTGCGTTCGTCGATGACACACTGGTCCTGGTCTGGAGTACGATAAGCTACAACCGCGGTCACCTCTGGTGTTTCTGGAGGGGAGGCTAACCAGCGCCCGCTACGGACAGAATGTGCCGTTCTAGCAAAATGAATGTGATGCCTCTTTCCGTATTGATAAGACTCGCCCAAACAATGCCCGCGAAACTCGACGTGCTCTGCAAGAGTGCAGCAAATTCCTTGGCCACTGCGGTCTCCGGACTTGTCTCTAATCGAGCACGTGTGGGATGTGATGGGACGAGAAGTGACTCGTAGGACTCGCCAACCAATATCTCTTACAGTTCGATCAGACAGGACAGTATTCGTCATCTGTACGATCGACTGGATGCGAGAGCGAGCGCCTGCATTGCTGTCCGCGGAGATTACACTACATACAGATATGTTCACCGTTGCAACAAAAAACTTGAGTAAATTGGAAGCCTCTAACAGAGTGTGCTAATTTTTTTCTGGTAGTGAACTGCCAACAAACCAGTCCCAAACATGTGGACATCAGTTGTCAATTTCAAATGACGAGGGGACGGGGTACTGTTGACTCTGCAGTTTTTATACTTTCACCCTTGTTAAGTAAAAATATTTTGCTACATTTTTTAACGTTCCTTGTAACACTCGCAGTTATAGACGCTACCACAGACTTACAATCAGCGATGGCCGCCTCAATGTGACGTGATTCGGAAATACAGGTCCATTTGTGAAAAGGAGGTCCAAGATGTTATCCTCATGAGTTGATTCTCTACATGCTCGAAATAATTTTCGAATAGGACATTCAGTATAATGTCACAGGAATCCTTGTCTCTGGCACTAGATTTGATTTCAAGATTCTCCTTTGCCATAGTTGACAAATTGAAGTCTCTCCCTAATACAGTAGCGTGATCAGGAACTTGTTCATGACATTCTGCAAGTTCTCTCTCAACCGCTCTGCCACTATAGTTCCTAAAACTGCGCTCCATAAAAACATGCTGATGTTGACTCTTAAGAACTGAATATTTGCTGTTCACTTTGCAATTTTTATCCTTTCACGCACGTTAAGTAAAAATATTTTGCCACATTTTTAACGTCCCTTCTACCTAGATCGACCCTCCTCTGATGCTTAAATTCACCCAGATTATTTCACTTTCGGAATACGCTATAACCGCACTAGGTATTATCGAATTCTTGACTGCAATGAATATGCCACCACCTATGACATCTAACCTATTCTTATGATATTTATTCAAATCTGTATTTAGGATTTCTTTACTATTCACTTCAGGTTTCAGCCAACTTTCTGTTACAAATACTATCTAGGTTACCTTTAATAGAAGATATTAATTCCGGGACCTTACCATAGATAATCCTTCAATTTACAAATATCATATTAACCTTTTCTATTGCCGACCTACAAGGACGAATGTTCTCTGCGAATAATGTGGCTGATGAATCTTCGACTGCTCTCAGTAATTGACGGATTCTTGACTGAGATCTGAAGATCGATTTGATTTTGTCTCCTAAACAGGTGGCTTATCTCACCGGACACAGAGCCACAGAACGGCAAAAATGCAAACTTGTTTTCCTGCTCTCTATCGGTGGTCTTATCGCGATTCTTACTTTAGATCACGTCATTTACTTCGTAATCCTTGCAGCCCTTTTTATTGCAAACAACGCCTTAAGCGGCACACAAACTTTTTATATTGCAAACATTGAGACACTGTGCAAGAACGATGTGAGACACCGATAATGAACCCCATGAGATGAGTCACCTACCAAGGCTTTCGGGAACAGTGGGTGCAACTGTATAACGTTTCCTCAAGTAAGAATCGCTGTAATACCACTGATGAAGAGCGGGAAAAGAAGTTTGTTTATTTGCCGTTCTTTGGCTCTGTGTCTGGTGAGATAATCCGTCAGCTTGAGAGACGTAATGTCAAATCCATCTTCACTCCTCTGTCACAAATCCGGCAGTTACTGAGATCAGTTGCGGCAGACCTCAGAACACTTGGGATCTACAAACTCTTAATCCAGTCTTACGTCGGTCAATGTGTACTGCAGAACAACGCAAGAAGGAGCATGAAAGATCAACGTTACCCCGAAAAATCCTCTTTCTCTGAACATATTCTAGAAAACGTCCACAGGATCAAATCTCACGAAACCTCAGTCGTGCTTCCCACTAACGGCTTCTGAGAGAGTGTAATTAAAGAAACCAGTGCAATAAAAATGACTGACAATAATATTTCAGCCTGGCGTGAGATCCGGTGATCGCGAGATTAAAGTAGAGGAGCCAACGTATGTTCATATATGGCAATACCACGGGTACCAGTGACGTCTCATCCGGCTGCGAGAGTACAGGGTGATGGAAACATTAGTACGGAGGTGTGTAAAAGGAAATACGAATAAACCATTGAAAGAAACACACATAAATTTCGGCAGTAGAGGGCAAAATGTGTCAACTGTGCACCAATTTTACGTTCAAGGTTACAAACGCTGCTCAATGAGACGACCATCTGCATCTACGACACCCTGGAAGAGCATTAGAGATACCATTTCTCAGTTTTTCGTAGCATTTTTCGAACGGTGGACCATGGAATGTTGTTTGTTGATCGCACACTGAGTCCAGCATTCTCAGCCATGTCAAAAGTAGCTTCATTAACAATTTGCGGGGGAACTGGTCGTTGACCTCTCCCAGGAGCAATTACCAAATCGCCAGTTAATTCGAATTCCCCAGTGTGGAAAGAGGAGCTCTCCGTATTCCTTTAATGCTTCGGTACTCGCGAAAAGCAGTAGCACTCTTACTGTTGTTTAGATAAAACAGCTTTACAATCAAAGCTTTGCTCACCTTGTGCAGACCCATGTTGACTATCAGAGGATGTAATGCACACTGACGCTTGTGTTTCAACTACTGGCGCTTAACGGCAAGTTCTGACAGTAACAGTACTACCACCGAAAATCTTGCAGCGTACAGTCTCAACATCATTCCTATAAATTTGGGTACATTTACGGCAGATAGGTTTCTGCCTACATTGGCTCAAGCAGCTCAAGTTAAATTATTACCACCATGTATACGGGGTAAACCACGTAAAATTTGCACCGCAGATATTGCGAAGATGGAAAGTGCTATTGATCTGCGGTTTTCACAAAATGTGCTCATAGTCAGGGGTTCGTATTTTTAGCCAACAAACAGATTGTAATAATATTTATAACGTGTATTTTCTTGTGCAAACATACACAGTCCGAGCAGTAGGTCGTGAGTGGACAATGGGATTCACAAATGAAGGAAAAGCCGACATGCTCATGGCGTATCGAAAGTGTAGGAAGAATGCAGTTCGTTCTTGTACGGTGTATGCGACAAAATTTCCTATTAGACGTCAACTATCTCAGCATTTATTTACCAACCTCTTCACCTATTTACATGGAAGTGGTAGTGTAACACCTAAACAACGTAACAGAAGATGAGGAAATTGATGTTCTTCCTGCTGTTGCAGTTGATCGGCACGTTAGCTCCAGCGCAGTCTCACGAGGAAGTTTAGTGAGTCAGGCAAGTGTACTACACATTCTCTATCGAAAAAGCTTCTATCCCTGTCACAGCTCTTTTCTTCAAGAGTTGCATGGAAACGGTTATGAGAAACGTGTCAGTTACGTACATGGGCATTAAGACAGGATACTCCAGATGTATCACGTATTTTGTTTAGTGATGAAGCCACATTTAGAAATCATGGCTAGGTAAACCACCGAAACATGCACTATTGGTCTGTCGACAATCCCCGTTGGCTTCGTCAGGTGGAACGTCAGCGTCCAGGGAGCGTCAACGTTTGGTGTGGGATAGTGAAGCATCAGCTCATAGTTCCGTGTTTCATAGACAGAACAGTGAATGAGCACAAGTATCGCAGACTGCTGACATACCATATTCCACGGATGCTATAAGACAGACCTCTACTGACGAGGAGGAACCTGTGGTACCAACGTGATGGTTGCCAAGCTCATAGTGCACGAAGTATTACAGCATGTCTTTACGAATTGTTTCCAAATCTTTAGAATGAACGCATAGAACCCGTAATTTGGCCGGCCCATTCCACGGATTGGACGCTTGTAGCCTTTTTTTCTGTGGGGAAATCAGAAAGAGGCTATCTCCAATGACATACGAACTACATCCGATGATACGCAACGACGTATTACTGCAGCGTGCTCGGACACTTCTGCTGAAACGTTAGCACGTGTGCAGCAGTAGTTCCATACCATAATCGAAGCATGTATTACCGCTCTCGGTGATCATTTTGAACACAATCTGTAACAGTCAGTTGTCTCGTTTTAGGTGATTCACTCTTTATACGGACATACTAGCAGTTCATTAGCAATAATGTCATTCGACAAAGGCCGAGGATTACTTGGGCGAGAGCTAGAAGCATTTTAACCACTTGACGCTGCTGGTGTTCAAGGCACAGGAAAAATAAAGACTAAATAAAAAGAAAGTGTCGTTTTTAGTACGGTTTGTTAGGGTAAAATTTTGGTAAATCGTACGTCGGTGGTTAAAAGTGTCACTATTTCCCTAAGTGGAAAAAGTATAGGACGAAAATACAGTCATCTCCAGAACTTGTACTTAACCAGTGCCTGTGTGCATCTCCACTCATCACGCTGAGACGGTAACTTCGTCTGAGATTGGTAGTATTTAACTCATGTGTAAAAATGGTGTCAAATTACGTTATTTCCTATATGCATTTCCCTATCTCCAACTAGAGTGTCGTGTTAAAAATAGCACCAAAGACGTAAGAAAAAATTACGTAACCCTCGAATTCAAAAGTTTTCAATATTTACATACACATATATACCTACGGTGTGATATTAAAATGAATACAAGAAAACACATATATACCTACGGTGTGATATTAAAATGAATACAAGATCAAACTGATTGCATAGTGATCCAACTCTCTCTCACGTCCTCCAATCTGAGCCTAGTATTAAAAACACAAGAGCCAGCTACAATTTATTTATTTATTTACGTCAAGTTCCGTAGGACCAACTTGAGGAACAAATCTAAAAGGTCATGGAACGTGTCAGTACATGAAATTACAACATAAAAGTAATAACAGATAAAAATAAATGTTCATGAACCTGAAAAAAGTCAGTCCATAAGTTAATGTAAACGCTATCAGCAATACAATAAGAATCAGCTTAATTTTTCAAGGAACTACTCGACAGAATAGAAGGAGTGACCCATGAGGAAACTCTTCAGTTCCAACTTGAAAGCACGTGGATTACTGCTAAGAGTTTTGAATTCGAGTGGCAGCTTATTGAAAATGGATGCAGCAGTATACTGCACACCTTTTTGCACTAGAGTTAAGGAAGTCCGATCCAAATGCAGGTTTGATTTCTGCCGAGTATTAACCGAGTGAAAGCTGTTTATTCTTGGGAATAAACTAATATTGGTAACAAGAAACGACAATAAGGTATATACATATTGAGACACCAATGTCAAAATACCCAGACTCGAGAACAGAGGTCGACAAGAGGTTCGTAAACTCACACCACGTATTGCCCGAACCGCCCGTTTCTGAGCCAAAAATATCCTTGTAGAATGGGAACGGTTACCCCAAAATATAATACCATAAGACATAAGCGAATGACAATAAGCAAAGTAGACTAATTTTCGTGTCGGAGTATCACTCACTTCTGACACCATTCGAATACTAAAAATGGCAGTATTAAGTCTTTGAACGAGATCCTGAACGTGGGCTTTCCACGACAGCTTACTATCTATCTGAACACCTAGAAATTTGAACTGTTCAGTTTCACTAATCATATGCCCGTTCTGTGAAATTAAAACTTCAGTTTTTGTCGAATTGTGTGTTACAAACTGTAAAAACTTGTCTTACTGTGATTTAACGATAGTTTATTTTCTACAAGCCATGAACTGAGGTCATGTCCTGCACTATTTGAAACCGAGCCAGTGTTGCACACAACATCCTTAACTACCAAGCTAGTGTCATCAGCAAACAGAAATATTTTAGAGTTACCCGTAATACTAGAGGGCATATCATTTATATAAATAAGGAACAGTAGTGGTCCCAACACTGATCCCTGGAGCACCCCACACTTGACAGTACCCCACATAGATCCCACATCACAGCCGCTATCAACATTGTGAATAATGACCTATTTCTGCCTGTTGCTAAAGTAAGAGGTGAACCAATTGTGAACTACTACCCTTATTCCGTAATGATCCAACTTCTGGAGCAATATTGTGAGATCAACACAGTCAAATGCCTTAGTTAAATCAAAAATACGCCAAGCGTTCGAAACTTTTTGTTTAGCCCAATCAGCACCTCACCGAGAAAAGGGAATATAGCATTTTCAGTTGTTAAATGACTTCTAAAGCAAAACTGAACACTGATAGCAGATCGTGTGATATAAAATGATCAATTAACCTCATACACAAAGCCTTTTCAATAACTTTTTCAAATACTGATGGCATAGAAACAGGTCTAAAATTATCTACATTATCCCTTTCTCCATTTTTATAAACCGGCTTTACTACTGAGTACTTTAAGCGCTCAGGAAACTTACCATTGCTAAAGGGAAAATTACAAATATGGCTAAATACAGGGCTAACATGTGCAGCACAGTACTTTAATATTTTGCTAGACACTCCAGCATAACCATGAGAGTCCTTAGTCTTCAGTGATTTAATTATTGACTCAATCTCCCTCTTGTCTGTATCACAGGGGTATTTTAGACATCAATCTCAGAAAGGAATTTGCCAAGACAGTTGTATGATTTCCTGTAGACACTAAATTTTTATTTAATTCACCAGCAATGTTCAGAAAATCATTGTTAAATACTGTACATATATCTGATTTACCAGTAAAAGAAATATTTTTACTGCGAACTGACATTATATAGTCGACCTTGTGCTGCTGACCTGACACTTCCTTCACAACTGACCATATGGTTTTAATTTTATCCTGTGAATTAGCTATTCTATTTGCATACCACATACTCTTTGCCTTCCTAATAACATTTTAAGCACCTTACAATACTGTTTGTAATGGGCTACTGTGACTACTACTAACATTTTGATATAATTCCCACTTTGTTCTACATGATATCCTTATCCCACTAGTCAGCCACCCGGACTGTCCATTACTGCTAGTACCCCGTTTAGAATATTCTAATGGAAAGTAACTCTCAAAGAGCATGAGAAATGTGTTAAGGAAAGCATTGTATTTATCATCTATGTTATCGGCACTATAAATATCTTGCCACTCTTGTTGCCTGACATGTTTTAAAAAACTCTCTATTGCTTTTGGATTAACTTTCCTACATAGTCTGTAATTAAATATGACATTGGTTTGACTACAAACGACTTTTAGAGTTAAAATTGGTGCATCATGGTCTGAAAGGCCATTCACGCTTTTACTAACAAAATTCCCCTCTAGTAATGAAGAATGAATAAAAATATTGTCAATGGGATGTGCTACTGTTCCCGTGCACCCTAGTTGGAAAAAACACAGTTTGCATCAGATCATATGAATTTAGGAGATCTACGAACATCCTTTTTCTTGGACAATCATGTACAAAATTAATATTGATGTCACCACATATAACTAGTTTCTGGTACTTCCTGCAAAGTGAACAAGAACCCTCTCTAGCTTCAGCAGAAATGCTCTGAAGTCGGAGTTAGGAGACCTATAAACAATAACAATTAGAAGTTTAGTTTCACTAAATTCAACTAACGTTGCTCAATATCCAAGTATCTGTTCAGTGCAGTGTCGTGATACATCTATGAACTCAAATGGAATACCGTTTTTTACATACAGAGCCACTCCCCCAACGCCGGCCGGTGTGGCCGTGCGGTTCTAAGCGCTTCAGTTTGGAACCGCGTGACCGCTACGGTCACAGGTTCGAATCCTGTCTCGGGCATGGATGTGTGTGATGTCCTTAGGTTAGTTAGGTTTAAGTAGTTCTAAGTTCTAGGGGACTGATGACCTCAGTAGTTAAGTCCCATAGTGCTCAGAGCCATTTGAACCATTTTTTGAACCACTCCCCCACCCCACAAGGAACTCCTTGAGAAACAGCCAGCTAATCTGTAACCTGTTAAGGAAGCCTCTGAATTGTCAAATTATTTAAGTGGTGCTCTGATATACCAATAATTTCAGAGTCGACATTTATAAGCAGTTCACTAACTTTATCTCTAATACCTCTTATATTTTGATGAAATATGCTAAATCTTTCTCTCCTTGGAAACATTACCTCCTCTGAAGGTGAGCCCTCAGTTAGAGGGACTTCCTTTAAGCAGGTATACCTATCAGCTGACTTCAATCTAAAACAGGTCTAGCTCTAACACCAACTACTACAGGAATTTTTTCATGAGTGACACCACCAACATCACCACCACCCACTACACTGTCACCTATAAGCTTAGCCAGCCTCCCCTTCCCATACCTACTGAAGTGGAGGCCATGCCTAGTGAAACCCGATCTACTGGTAGACTCAACTGGCACCACTGAGATGTCACCCATGCCCTCTGCCATCAGTGCCCTCATCAGCCCCACGTTAACGAGCCTAACAGCCGCTTTAAGGTGAGGCCGATCATGATGCTGAAACAGTTGCACGAAATGCACATTAGTGGCACCACTTTGAGTAGCTATCTTAACCAGGTCACCACCTACATCATACTCCCCGTCCTATCGAGTCTGTTCCCTGCTCCACCCACTATCACTACCTGATCCTCCTTCGTACAATTCTTACATAACTCCCCTATGCTTTCAGTCACCTGAGCCAACCCTGCACTAGGCTTCACAATGCTGGTGACCTGGTACTCACTCCCCAACACTTCCTGCAACTGCTGGCCCACTCCTCTGGAACTGCCTGACAGCAGAACCTTCTTTCTGCTAGACTTTGCAACTAACCTAGGCCTCCTAATTGGTGAGGACTGCTGCAAGTTCCCTACATCTACAGCTACACGAGGCTCCTCTCCACTGAACACTAACAGTTGGTCATATCTCTGACAGTTGGTCGTATCTATTGCATGTATGCAAAGTAAAACTGTCTGATCACCTCCTCTACCTAGCTGCCTTCTTGCCAACTGCCAGTTCCCATTCCCCACCAGCCTTCACCCTCCTCAACCTATCTAGTTCCTCCTTTGTGCATTGTAACTGCACATGAAGGGCACAGATCTTACGCTCCTGCTCTTCTATCAACTTATTTGTACTACAGATTCTGCATTCCCAGGAGAGGATCTCACTAATATCACCACTGGCTTCCCCAATGCATTCCCCCAATGAAAATACTTTGAACAAATCCCACACCGTAACTCACTACTCACAAACCTACGACAGAGCCCACACTTCTCACTCATGGTAAAATTTTACAGTTACTGAAAAAAAAAGAACTATACGTCTACGTTACCAAAGTTCAGTTACACCAGTAGAACTATTTAAGAACTAACAATAATGGTCTCAAAATTCTCTGCCTACTAAGAAAGCAACTACTTGTATAGATACTACTACACTACAGCTAAGACCAATACCAACAAAACATCACAAAATTATTAGCTAAAACCGAAAAATTTACGGGCACTGTAACACTGATGTATGTATATAATATACTCCCTATAAATAATTAAAAACCAACATTTGTTTATAAAATACAAATAACGAATCAGGAGTGTGTTGTTGTCAAACATGAGTTTTGCCTTAAATACTATCCTGTAAACTCTGAAAACGTGAAAAAAATCTGTTGAATCCTGCCTAGTCGTCGAATATGGGGTGTCTATGAAACCTGCTTCATCGGATCGCTAGACAACAATTCAAGAAAATCGTATTAATGAATTTTATTACGAAATGAAGAATGACATTACTTAACTTTGACAATAAGTCAGAAGTGTCGCAAGCAGAGGGCGAGTTGCAAATAAGAAATCTCTTCAGTATATACAATTTCTAAAAAAAAATGGTTCAAATGGCTCTGAGCACTATGGGACTCAACTGCTGTGGTCATAAGTCCCCTAGAACTTAGAACAACTTAAACCTAACTAACCTAAGGACATCACACACATCCATGCCCGAGCCAGGATTCGAACCTGCGACCGTAGCGGTCGTGCGGTTCCAGACTGTAGCGCCTTTAACCGCTCGGCCACTCCGGCCGGCTACAATTTCTAAGTCGCTGGTCTTGGAAGTGCCTAATCTTGATGCTCCTGTGGAAGTGGGCCGTGACCAGTCGGGAGTAGCGCTTATGTTCTCTTCGCATAGAGGCCGCTGCTGTCGCGTTGTCGTCCTAGAGAGGGTCGGTCAGCGTGTAATTGGCTGACGTCTTCTTCACAGCCCTCTCTGCTCTCTCCTTTCCGACTGGCGTTCCGGCGCTTGACTTTACGCCGCAACAAAATGAACTGCGATTTTACGTCTGTGGTGTCGTACGATGAACGAGCTCCAATCTCAGAGCTGGTACCTCGTGACAGAACTACAATTACTGACAATCGCTGCCCGACGCAACAACGAACGGGAGACCTTATCGTTGACATGCCATCTACAGGTTCCGCATGGCGCCCCTGCTCAGTGCTTGCTTACGTCAGAGCGCAGCACCACTCTCCCCACTCGTTAATCATTGCTTACCACGACAGCACCGTATTGTTTCAGATCGAGCACAGCGTGTTGTAGTAGAAGCCAGACGATCAAAGTCTATAGTGAATAAAACATTCAGATATGACAATCATTCAGTATCGACCCAAGTGTTTTACTGTTCAGCGACAGTAACGTATACTTGGTGTCCATAGTTAAAGTTCCAGTTTCAAAACGCTGCAGAAAGAGAAATACTCAGAATGCTGTCAAATTTGAGCAGCATATTATTGACGCAGAGGGAAACGCCAGGCAGAAATAAATAAATAAATAAAAATAATAAAAATGCAAACAGAGGGCGCTGTTAGTGTTAGCATATGCACACGAACAGACTGGCTGTCCCTCAGTTTGCGTCCGAGACGCCCAACATGACAACCTGAAGGATCGCTCACTGCTAATAAAGCTCTTTTACGAGAACGGTGACTGTGCGCCAGTAGCCCTGCAGAAGTTCTTGACTCTCAAGGGTACGAAAATCGTCATTTTTCCGATGTCTGAAGAAGACATTACAAAATTCGAAAACACACGTTATTTTGAAGTGCAGTGCGGCAGAAGAAGGTAAGCAGTGGTTCCGGCGTCTGTCAACGATGTGGTGGCCACGACATTTCAGGTAGGTCGAGCGGTGGTGTGCAAATATGGTGCACGAGGGACTGCCCGAACGTTGGACATGCCTACGAGCACGGCGCAAGCCTACGAAACATGGCCAGGAGTTTCCTCCTCCTGCCTGCTATCAAGACAAATCAAATGTTCGTTCTGGAACTTCTTGCTTGCCTCGAAGTGGGCAGTGAATGGCCATGGAGCATTTTGTTAACAGACGAATCCCATTTCAATCTACAAGGAGATGACGGTATGCAGAAATCCAGAATATGAGTAACGGAAAATCTTCACGAATATCAACGGCTACCATTTCACTCTGCAAAGGTAACTGTGTGATACGGGTTGACGGCATCGTTTATCGTATGGCTGTATTCTTTCGAGGAGATGAATCCTGTGGATCCTGTTACCTGTACCGTCACAGATAAACGTCATGAGAGTCTTTCGCGCACCAACGTCATTCCAACCCTTCATCAGCATGGATGTGTGGGTAGTATCATTTTTATGCAAGATGGCGCTCCTCCGTATATTGCACAGTCGGTGAAGCAGCTGCTGCAGAGGCATTTCGAAAATGCTAGAATTACCAGCCGTCATTTCCCAACAGCCTGGCCATCCACGTCACCTGATCTTAATGTTGGTCGCTTCTGACTGTGGGGTTATACGAAAAATGTTGTACTCTGTGTTCCAATTACGAGCGTAGCTGAATTAAAGCCACGCATTGCGCAACGATTTCTGAACGTGACCCCTGAAACACTCCGCTCTGTTGTGGAACACTCTGTTTCTCGATTTCATTTGAGGAAATATCGTGTAAAAAGAAAATTACAACACTCTTACAAACCCAAAAGTTGAAAACAATCCAACTTCAGTTCGCAGAATTTTTCGAGTCCCGTGTTAGTATGGGTTGAGTGTCAGCCGGTCCAGTTCCCAGCAATATCGTGGAAAGAGAACAGTTTGATAATGGTAGTGTGGCCGTAACGTGAGGAGTCATCATGGTAAACAGGCATACAAAATTCATATCGTCGTTGATCACGTGAGAAATAATGCACGCGCTCTCAGTGATACCGCTTTCTTTGACTTCTGGAAGGCATTCGATAGAGATCCACACTATCGTGTTGTGAAAAAGGAAAGAAAAAAGCCAGATTGCTGATTATCAGACCAGATTTACAACTGGATTCAAGACTTCATAGCAGATGTTTCGTTTTCAGAGAAAAGACGTAACATGCAAGGCAAAACTGTCCTTACGCTGGTCCGCAGCTCGTGGTCGTGCGGTAGCGTTCTCGCTTCCCGCGCCCGGGTTCCCGGGTTCGATTCCCGGCTGGGTCAGGGATTTTCTCTGCCTCGTGATGACTGGGTGTTGTGTGATGTCGTTAGGTTTAAGTAGTTCTAAGTTCTAGGGGACTGCTGACCATAGATGTTAAGTCCCATAGCGCTCAGAGCCATTTGAACCATTTTGTCCTTACGGTGTAACTTAAAAGACAGACTGAAGAAAGGCAAACATACTTTTTTTTTGCTAGCAGCAATGCACGTCGCTGTTGTGGTGTCACAGCCAGACACCACACTTGCTAGGTGGTAGCTTTAAATCGGCCGCGGTCCATTAGTACATGTCGGACCCGCGTGTCGCCACTGTCAGTAATTGCAGACCGAGCGCCACCACACGGCAGGTCTAGAGAGACGTACTAGCACTCGCCCCAGTTGTACGACGACTTTGCTAGCGACTACACTGACGAAGCCTTTCTCTCAATTGCCGAGAGACAGTTAGAATAGCCTTCAGCTAAGTCCATGGCTACGACCTAGCAAGGCGCCATTAACCATATCTGAGAGTCTCATTTGTATCATCAAGAATGCTGTATACAAATGATGGATTAAAGTTAAGTATAACCGCATGAAGATTCAAGACCTGTTGTGTTTGTTTCGTGAAGCACAACAAATAAAAAACTCGTACTCATTGCTTCAAATATAACAAAATCAGTAACAATAGCCTAGTCATGATCTACAAAAGGCATTGGGTAGCTACAGAGAAAATTTGCAGAGAGATGGTTTAGGGTTGACCCACTTTTGAGAACAAATAATTAGGCTTGCAGGAATTATTGAAAATGTCAGAGTCTCTGTTCTCTGTACGCTAGTTCGTCTTTCCCGGTAGTACATTCTGCTGCATTACATTTAAAATTTACGTTTCTAAATTCTTGCAACTAGTAATGATCTGTGTTAGATAACCTCTCATGAACAGTAATCAGCGCAAAACACCACCTTAGACATAGCACAGACGAATGTGTATTGTTTTTTAAGGAATCTCCGCCAACATCGATATACTAAAAATAAGCAGCTTACAAAGACGTTCCTCACACGCATTGTTCTTTCACGAGTTCATATTGCCTGAAACATTTCTTTCCGACCATTGTTTCCTTATCTCAAAATACTCAGTTTATGACGCTCTACAGTCTTTTTAAATTTGACCGTAATGTTTTGGGAGACCCTGCATAGTTTTAGTGTGCTAATATGTTTTATTTATCAGAATAGGACTATCATTTAAAACGCTCTTCTATTTAATCAAGTAAAGATGTATGGTTCCAGAGACGTTTCCCAGTCTCAAACATCTGTGATGTATATACGCATACTGAAGTGGCGAATGGGAATTTGCACCGAGACCAGGATTCGAACGTGGGTCGCCTGCTGACTAGGTAGACGCGCTAACCACTACGCCACCCTGGCACAGTGGCTCTGCGCGGCTGCACGCACTACCTAGTACGCCTCTCTCCTCTGTTTTATTTGACCTCCCGTGTGTCTTGTTTTTCTACATTTCGGAGCAAATAAAAGAAGCAGTATCTCTGAAACGTCAAAGCTGTGTACTTGATAGTAAAATGAATTATCCTCTAATAAACGTGATAGTCTAAAGCTGTGACTACTTTTAACACTGGCTATGAGTGGGTGGTTATTAGGGTTAGTGCCCTTCCACAACGAGAAGGGGCGTGAACTGACGTTTCCCAGAGGAGTTTTGTAACATGCCACTCTGTCTAAAGCCACTGAGCGTGGACTCAATGTTACTACCCTTCACGCTGCTTTAGCCAACTGCTGTCTGTAGGAGTCTCTTCAAGAAGTCCCCTGCGCACCATTATTCATTACATCAGTTGTCGATCAGGGTGAATCAGTCTCAACATTTAGCCTTCGTTTAGCTAGGTTCACAACTTTTGTACTAATTCGCCGGGCGTGACTTCGTGACTGTTTACGAAGAGAGCATTACTACGATACACTTGACTGAAAACGGATGAACAAGAAGAACGAAATAAAGATTAACATTGCTAAAGACAAATACAACTATTTTCTACACGGCTGTTTTAGGATAAGGTAAAAGCAAAACCACTATACAGAATGAATCTACCACTTTCCACGCTGTTTTAAAACCTCCCGACAGAAAACTTTGTGCCGTCTGGCAGCTCGAACCTGGAACCTTATACTCTTCTTGACTAAGCGATCCAGGCGTGACTTGTAACTGACCCTCATAGCTCCACTTCTAACATTATCTCTCTCCTACTTTTCAAACTAGTACAGTTTGGGTAGGATACAGACAGTGCATCATTAAGATGTACATTGCGTTTCTGAACAGTGTGAACCTGCTTGAGTACAACTATTTAGGCGTGCCCACATACCTCGACTTTTTGTGCCAGTACCATCAGAAATACGGCAGCAGATATTAGGACCGCTATGATCTGGAAACTGTGTGCCATATATTATTATGACGCTGCACGCCATCAGGCCTGGATGCATGAACTGACTGCTGAGAAAGGTGCCTTAAAGCCGTTGTTTCCTCTCCTGAGACAAGAGGGCCCATAACTGCTGTAACTGGCCTTGACATTCTGGATACCGGCACTGGGACGGAGTCGACATCCGATCTGGTGTCTCCCGTGTTCTATCGGGGACTGATGTGGTCATCTTTCTGGCCACGAGAGTGTCTCAGCATCGCGCAGACAGTTCATATAGATACTTGCCACGAATGGGCGAATATTTTCCTGCTGAAAGATGGTACCATGATTCTGTCGCATAAGAGGTAACACGCGAGGACGCAGGATGTCCGTGAAGTACCGTACGAGTTTCCTCAGTCACTACCAGCCGTCACCTGAAGTCATACATGATGACTCCCCACACAATGACACTCTGAGTAGCACCGTTGTGAATCTCCAAAACATTCGAAGAATGTGATCTCTTGTTAGGTCGCATCCATACTCGCCGACGATGGTCAACCAGGTTGGTTCAGAACCTCGATTCATCGCTGAACGCAATGCGGCACCATCCGTCAGCAGTCCGTGCTTGCCGGCCGTGGCACCATTTCGAACGCCACAGCCGTTTGCGTTGTGTTGTTAACAGCAGTCTACACTTGGGACTGTCATTTCCATGTCCGGCTGTTGCCAGTCTCCGAGCAATGACGCGGGTTGACACACAGTGTTGCAGGAAATACATAATTTATTTTAGGACAGCAGGCGCAGAGTTAAAGAGGACACGATGTGCTCGGTAGAATAGACGGTTTTCTCTGTCGTGACCAGACATGGTGGATAGGAACCTCGACGACGAGTGTGCCTGCTCTCACGTCCCCATGCAGTCCGACATTTGGCCACTGTCCTGTCGAATCCGAATGCTCCACACATCTGGATACTGCATGATTCGCACAGCCAGCCAGATGGAGAACTACTCTTGTCAGATGTTGATAATCTTGTCTCACACGAGTACACGGCATTTCCGTTTCCTTCTCAGTGTATACTCAACATATGACTCCGTTAATCCTCCCCTTATCCACTGTAGAGCCAAAGAAACTGGCAGGTCTGCCTAATATCGTGTAGGGAGCCCGCGAGCACGCAGAAGTGTCACAACACGACGTGGCATGGACTCAACTAATGTCTGAAGCAGTGCTGGAAGGAACTGACACCATGAATCCTGCTGCAGGGCTGTCCACAAATCAATAAGAGTACGAGATGGTGGACATCTCTTCTGAACAGCACGTTGCAAGACATCCCAGATATGCTCAATAATGTTCATGTCTGGCGAGATTGGTAACCAGCGGAAGTGTTTAAACTCAGAAGAGTGTTCCTGGAGCCACTCTGTAGGAGTTCTGGATGTGTGAGGTGTCGCATTGTCCTGCTGGAATTGCCCAAGTTCGTCGGAATGCGCAATGGACTCGAATGGATGCAGTTGATCAGACGCGATACTTACGGACGTGTCACCTGTCAGAGTCGTATCTAGACGTATCAGGAGTCCAATATCACTCCAACTGCACACGCCCCACACCATAACAGAGCCTCCACCAGTTTGAATAGTCCCTTGCAGACATGCAGGGTCCGCGGATTCATGAGGTTGTCTCCAGACCCGTACATCTACATCTACATTTATACTCCGCAAGCCACCCAATGGTGTGTGGCGGAGGGCACTTTACGTGCCACTGTCGTTACCTCCCTTTCCTGTTCCAGTCGCGTATGGTTCGCGGGAAGAACGACTGCCGGAAAGCCTCTGTGCGCGCTCGAATCCCTCTAATTTTACATTCGTGATCTCCTCAGGAGGTATAAGTAGGGGGAAGCAATATATTCGATACCTCATCGAGAAACGCACCCTCTCGAAACCTGGACAGCAAACTACACCACGATGCAGAGCGCCTCTCTTGCAGAGTCTGCCACTTGCTAAACATCTCCGTAACGCCATCACGCTTACCAAATAACCCTGTGACGAAACGCACCGCTCTTCTTTGGATCTTCTCTATCTCCTCTGTCAACCCGACCAGGTACGGATCCCACACTGATGAGCACTATTCAAGTATAGGTCGAACGAGTGTTTTGTAAGCCACCTCCTTTGTTGATGGACTACATTTTCTAAGGACTCTCCCAATGAATCTCAACCTGGTACACGCATTACCAACAATTAATTTTATATGATCATTCCACTTCAAATCGTTCCGCACGCATACTCCCAGATATTTTACAGAAGTAACTGCTATCCGTGTTTGTTCCGCTATCATATAATCATACAATAAAGGACCCTTCTTTCTATGTATTCGCAATACAATACATTTATCTATGTTAAGGGTCAGTTGCCACTCCCTGCACCAAGTGCCTATCCGCTGCAGATCTTCCTGCATTTCGCTGTAATTTTCTAACGCTGCAACTTCTCTGCATACTACAGCATCATCCGCGAAAAGCCGCACGGAACTTCCGCCACTATCTACTAGGTCATTTATATATATTGTGAAAAGCAATGGTCCCATAACACTCCCCTGTGGCACGCCAGAGGTTACTTTAACGTCTGTAGACGTCTCTCCATTGAGAACAACATGCTGTGTTCTGTTTGCTAAAAACTCTTCAATCCAGCCACACAGCTGGTCTGATATTCCGTAGGCTCTTACTTTGTTTATCAGGCGACAGTGCGTAACTGTATCGAACGCCTTCCGGAAGTCAAGGAAAATGGCATCTACCTGGGAGCCTGTATCTAATATTTTCTGGGTCTCATTAACAAATAAAGCGAGTTGGGTCTGACATGATCGCTGTTTCCGGAATCCATGTTGATTCTTACAGAGTAGATTCTGGGTTTACAGAAATGACATGATACGCGAGCAAAGAACATGTTCTAAAATTCTACAACAGATTGATGTCAGAGATATAGGCCTATAGTTTTGCGCATATGCACGACGACCCTTCTTGAAGACTGGGACTACCTGTGCTCTTTTTCCAATCATTTGGAACCTTCCGTTCCTCTAGAGACTTGCGGTACTCGGATGTTAGAAGGGGGGCAAGTTCTTTCGCGTACTCTGTGTAGAATCGAATTGGTATCCCGTCAGGTCCAGTGGACTTTCCTGTGTTGAGTGATTTCAGCTGCTTTTCTATTCCTTGGACACTAATTTCGACGTCAGCCATTTTCTCGTTTGTGCGAGGATTTAGAGTGCGGTCATCCTCTGTGAAACAGCTTTGGAAAAAGGTGTTCAGTATTTCAGCTTTACGCGTGTCGTCCTCTGTTTCAATGCCATCATCATCCCAGATTGTCTGGATATGCTATTTCGATCCACTTACTGAGTTAACGTAAGACCAGAACTTCCTAGGATTTTCTGTCAAGTCAGTATATAGAATTTTACTTTCGAATTCACTGAACGTATCACGCATAGCCCTCCTTACGCTAACTTTGACATCGTTTAGCTTCTGTTTGTCTGAGAGGTTTTGGCTGCGTTTAAACTTGCAGTGAAGCTCTCTTTGCTTCCGCAGTAGTTTCCTAACTTTGTTGTTGAACCACGGTGGGTTTTTCCCGTCCTCACAGTTTTACTCGGTACGTGCCTGTCTAAAACGCATTTTGCGATTGCCTTGAACTTTTTCCATAAACACTCAACATTGTCAGTGTCGGAACAGAAATTTTCGTTTTGATCTGTTAGGTAGTCTGAAATCTGCCTTCTATTACTCTTGCTAAACAGGTAAACCTTCCTCCCTTTTTTATATTTCTATTTACTTCCATATTCAGGGTTGCTGCAACGCCCTTATGATCACTGATTTCCTGTTCTGAACTTAAAGAGTCGAAAAGGTCGGGTCTGTTTGTTATCAGTAGGTCCTAGATGTTATCTCCACAAGTCGGTTCTCTGTTTAATTGCTCGAGGTAATTTTCGGATAGTGCACTCGGTGTAATGTCACTGCCCGCATCTCGTGGTCGTTCGGTAGCGTTCTGTCTTCCCACGCCCGGGTTCCCGGGTTCGATTCCCGGTGGGGTCAGGGAGTTTCTCTGTCTCGTGATGGCTGGGTGTTGTGTGCTCCTTAGGTTAGTTAGTTTTAAGTAGTTCTAAGTTCTAGGGGACTTATGACCACAGCAGTTGAGTCCCATAGTGCTCAGAGCCATTTGAACCATTTTTGTAATGTCACTCGATGCTCTGTCCGTACCACCCGTCCTAAACATCTGAGTGTCCCAGTCTATATCTGGTAAATTGAAATCTCCAGCTAAGACTATAAGATGCTGAGAAAATTTATGTGAAATGTATTCCAGATTTTCTCTTAGTTGTTCTGCCACTAATGCTGCTGAGTCGGGTGGTCGGTAAAAGGAGCCAATTATTGACCTAGCTCGGTTGTTTAGTGTAACCTCCACCCATAATAATTCACAGGAACTATCCACTTCTACTTCACTACAGGATAAACTACTACTAACAGCGACAAACACGCCACCACCGGTTGCATGCAATCTATCCTTTCTAAACACCGTCTGTGCCTTTGTAAAAATTTCGGTAGAATTTATCTCTAGCTTTAGCCAGCTTTCCGTACCTATAAAGATTTCAGCTTCGGTGCTTTCTATCAGCGCTTGAAGTTCCGGCACTTTACCAATTCAGCTTCGACAGTTTACAGTTACAATACCGATTGCTGCTTGGTCCCCGCAAGTCCTGACTTTGCCCCGCACCCTTTGAGGCTGTTGCCCTTTCCGTACTTGCCTGAGGCCATCTAACGTAAAAAACCGCGCAGTCCACGCCACACAGCCCCTGCTACCCGTGTAGCCGCCTGCTGTGTGTAGTGGACTCCTGACCTATCCAGCGGAACACGAAACCCCACCACCCTATGGCGCAAGCCGAGGAATCTGTAGCCCACACGGTCGCAAAACCGTCTCAGCCTCTGATTCAGACCCTCCACTCGACTCTGCACCAAAGGTCCGCAGTAAGTCCTGTCGACGATGCTGCAGATGGTGAGCTCAGCTTTCATCCCGCTATCGAGACTGGCAGTCTTCACCAAATCAGATAGCCGCCGGAAGCCAGAGAGGATTTCCTCCGATCCATATCGACACACGTCATTGGTGCCGACATGAGCGACTACCTGCAGATGGGTGCACCCTGTACCCTTGATGGCATCCGGAAGGACCCTTTCCACTTCTGGAATGACTCCCCCTGGTATGCACACGGAGTGCACATTGGTTTTCTTCCCCTCTCTTGGTGACATATCCCTAAGGGGCCCCATTACGCGCCTGACGTTGGAGCTCCCTACTACCAGTAAGCCCACCCTCTGCGACCGCTCGGATCTTGCAGACTGAGGGGCAACCTCTGGAACAGGACAAGCAGCCATGTCCGGCCGAAGATCAGTATCAGCCGGAGACAGAGCCTGAAACCGTTTCGTTAGACAAACTGGAGAGGCCTTCCGTTCAGCCCTCCGGAATGTCTTTCGCCCCCTGCCACACCTCGAGACGACCTCCCACTCTACAACGAGTGAGGAGGGAGGAGGGAGGAGGAGATTAGTGTTTAACGTCCCGTCGACAACGAGGTCATTAGAGACGGAGCGCAAGCTCGGGTGAGGAAAGGATGGGGAAGGAAATCGGCCGTGCCCTTTCAAAGGAACCATCCCGGCATTTGCCTGAAGCGATTTAGGGAAATCACGGAAAACCTAAATCAGGATGGCCGGAGACGGGATTGAACCGTCGTCCTCCCGAATGCGAGTCCAGTGTGCTAACCACTGCGCCACCTCGCTCGGTACGAGTGAGGCGTCAGCCTCAATGTGGGCAGTATCCCGGGCAGCCACAGCCTTAGTCCGATCGGGGGATGCGTGGGACGAGCTGGCCGTCCTCGACCAACCCCCATCCAGTCCCCTACAGTGATGCCCATTGGCAACAGCCTCAAGCTGTGTGACCGAAGCCAACACTGCCTGAAGCTGGGAGCGAAGGGATGCCAACTCAGCCCACATCCGAACACAGCAGTCGCAGTCCCTATTCATGCTAAATACTGTTGTGCAAAGAACGTCTGAACTAATCTACAGAGAGCACAGACAATTCGAAACAAAATTTAAACGGTTATCAAAATACAACACTGCCTAGTAAATGAAATAATCCTGCTACTTGCGCACTGCTGACACACTCCTCGGCGGCAGAAGGAGACTACGCGATTTTACACTATTCAGGTACTAAAACGCGATGCTACAACTCCCAAATACTATAATACGCCCGAAATTTATGAATTAAACAATGGAAGTACTCAAAAACACGCAAAGATATTAATAATTGAGCT
Organism: Schistocerca cancellata; assembly: GCF_023864275.1. NCBI lineage: Eukaryota > Metazoa > Arthropoda > Insecta > Orthoptera > Acrididae > Schistocerca > Schistocerca cancellata. The sequence continues at coordinate 751,489,712 of NC_064629.1, read as the reverse complement.
ATGTAACAAATAAGTGAGCTAAGAGTATACGACTTGCTGCTGGCAGCTGCTTATCCAACGGCGGCAGGGAGCACACTGGCTGTGGCCAACCGACACGTCCATCCGGTCGATACAATTTGAAACGAGACTTGTCCGACCACGCAACAAGTTTCCAGTTGTCAACAGTCGATTTCGGTGTTGACGGGTTCCGGCGAGGCGCAAAGCTTTGTGTCGTGCAGTCATCAACGGTACACGAGTGGGCCTTCGGCTCCGAAAATCTATATAGATGATATTTTGTTGAGTGCTTCGCACGCTGATACTTGTTGATGGCCCAGCATTGAAACCTGCAGCAATTTTGGGAAGGGTTGCTCTTCAGTCGTCGTTGGTCCAGTTCTTGCAGGATCTTTTTCCTGCCACAGCGATGGCGGAGATTTGGTGCCTTGCCGGATTCTTGATATTCACAGTACACTCTTCAAGTGGTCGTACAGGAAAATCCCCGCTCCATCGCTATCTCGGAGATGCTGTGTCCCATAGCTCGTGCGCAGACTCCAACAGCACGTTTAAACTCATTTAAATCTTGATAACCTGCCATTGTAGCAGCAATAACCGATCAAACACCTGCGAAAGACACTTGTCTTATATAAGCGTTGCCTATCACAGCGCCGAATTCTGCCCTTACATGTTTCTGTATTTGATCACGCATGCCGATACCAGTTTTTTCTGCGCTTTAGTGTATATCCTACAAGGCCTGGTAGTAACAGTAACGCACTCGGATGGCTGTTGGAGTTGTCTCAGAGAACTGGAACTCTAATGATTAACATACCCTCTGATGGTGTGTACGTGTACGAAGTTCCAACGACCATGTCTTCTGCGTGCTTCACTATATTTGTCAGATAGTGTACATACGAGATGGTGGGAAGAAACTTTGTGTTCAGCGGTTATTCTCCATTTTCGCTTAGAGGGTTTGCTCTCCTAGCATAGTATAATTATTATAGTAACAATTTCGGAACTAAATCCACGTGCAATTGAATAAATGGATTTTACAGAACGAATTTTCACACTGCAACAGAAGCACAATTACATATTGGTAAGATCAAGTATAACTCTCTCTGTAGGCATCACAAATATTTTTAAGGGCTGACTGAACTACAGAAAACAAACCATAATAAAATGCTCGAAAAATCTGTAAACATTTCTAGCGCTTTATAATAAATGTTGATAGTCATGGGAGTAGAAAAACAGCTTCACCTGCAGAAAAGTAACGTACATGTAGTGAAACATCAGCGCACGCGGCAAGAAACGACACACGTATCAGGTGTTTAAAGCCATTCGTCGTATGGAGAAAGGAAATTCGCCTGAGAATGATGTAGTTTTGACAAAAATGATTGAACCTGGAGAGAATGTAATACAAAAGAAATTTGCAGTTTTATCTAGTTAATGTGTCCTGCCGAGGAAAATTCTCCAGAACTAGAACAATACCGTATTTAGCGTACTTCATCAGAAGGAAGACAAATAAAACATTGGAAACTAGGGGCCTCTTTGTAATTTACGGAATAATTACAAAAATTGTAACTGAATGCATAGAGGAAAAAAATTACATATTGATCAAGGAGAGGAACAAGTTGGTCTTAGAACTGCATAGAGCCCAATGCACCATTTCCACGTTGAGAGTGAAATTATAAAACGGAGCAGTGGGTGAAAATTACAGCTTGGTTTGCGATTCATAGCTTTTGGGAGATCTTTTGACTTAGTTCTAACCAAATCTAGACTAATAGCTTTTCATAAATAAGGCGTCAATTCAAACTATATATATATATATATATATATTAAAATAAATTAAATTCGTCGTATATGATCCATCACAATTTGAGGTAAATATCAACTTTGATACCTTCAACACTAGAAGGTTTCAGTGGTTCAGAAACGAATTCAGTATACGTCGACAAAACGTGTTAATCATATTCCCAAAAACATGAAATATCTGATCGGTAGTAAAGCAGGTTTTAAATTTAACTTAAAATCATTTCAACTGAACAAGACCATCTATTCCATAGATAAATCTTGAATTAAAAAACTGCTAGGCTGAAAAAAAACACATAGTTTTAAGTGTAGCTGCGTAGGTAGAACTGAAAAATCTTCATTGATTTAATTTAGGCCAGTGCGCCGTTTAGTAAACTGACTCGTTCCACATCATTTCGATAGAAAAATTATTCAAATTCTCCATGGAATATTCTACCTCTTTCTCTTGCGCCTTTATCCCGCGTTTTCTCAGGGTCGGCATGGTTAGATACGGATTTGGCAATGTTAACATTAAGGGGTGTTCAGAAGCCCTTCCTGCCACCACCCATAACCCCCCCCCCCCCCCGGGACGGAATTAGTGTACCCCAGCTGTCTGCGTCTAGCGTAATCCGTGGAATAGTGTGAACATGTTCAGAAACATGTTCAGATGTCTGCGAGTCGTGTAACTTAGGCAGGAGGTGGGGACCAGCCCGGTATTCACCTTGCGGGATCTGGAAAACCGCCTAAAAACCACATCCAGGCTGAACGGCACACCGGCCCGCGTAGTTAATCCGCCCGGGAGATTCGATTCTGGGCCGGCGCGGCTATCCGAGTCCAGGAAGCAGCGCATCTGCGCTCTCGGCTAACCTGGCGAGTTGCTGCATGGAATATGCAACTAATTAAATAGCTGGCGCAGCAGGTTGATAGTACCGTGTCGTATGTCCTTGTTGAAGCCATAGTCACGCCGGTTGTCGAATACGGCTGTAACCTCACTTTTCTTGGATTTGGACTTTGATCTGGATATCTGTTGGAGTGTTTGCTATAGTGTAAGACGATACTGGCTTCCGTTCATCGGTACGGATTCGAGCTTAAGCTACTTTCTAATGGTGATGGTCACTGTCGTTCCTGTTTGCTAGATTTTAAAAGATAAGAAAACTCTACGACAAAGAAATTATTTGGAGATGGGTAATCGTCATAAGGAAACACACAGGAGCAATATGAATGCATATTGCTGACTGCTGTAATACATGGAAAAGTTCGGAGGGGTCCCTTATCTAGCTGTAGATTTCAAATGACTGATGATGATGACTAAAACGGAACTTTTTATAACCCACAAATACAACGTCAAAATAAGTAAATGACAAGTCCTGTATGTACGTGTGATTGCGTATATGTTTCAGGCTGCTAAAGTTGTTTTTAATAAATTGAGGCAAACGTGAACTGCAAACTGTAAATTGCATTTACTCAGCTAGACACAGTCGTAAATTCAAAACCGTTACTCTATTATCACAAGTAACTCAGAATTAGCAAGTCACCAAGATTAAAGAGCCGAGCCTAAGCTTCACGAGCTGTGGACGCAGAATCACCTACACAAGGGATTTCATCATTAGTCACCTCAGCCGTTACTTCAAGTTTGGCTCATAGAATTAACGTTAGTGAAAGGTGGGCGAGAGCGCAATTGTCGTTTTAAACTGATAAGGGAACGTCGCGAACTGCTCTCCCATTTTTCATTTTATAAATACTTTAAAAAAATCGTTGGTAACTGAACGAATGATGTGTAACTTTGGTTATAAAGTATCAGTACTCCTGAGCTAGGCGAGAAAAAATGGCAGGTCTACAAGAAGCCAGACAAAGGCACTGTGTTTACCGTCAGAGAAAAATTTTCAATATGAACGCAAAACTTGGGCTACGTTTATCATATTTATGGCAGTTCTCGTGGTGGCAAGAGTTTTCTTCTCACCCATTCCAAATAATAATCGATTTTTTCATAGATATATGTATGGCATGTTCACTTCAACACTGCACGCGGAGATAAAGGTGTGAGTTTGATATTTTTGTTTATTAGCTAGAGTTGGGTAGGTTCCAATGATCACATCTAGTCACATAGCTCTAGTTTTTCTGGGTAAAACGTTTGTCTGGTCATTTCTATAAACTTGTGACCAAATTTTGTGAAGATACTTGATTTCAATAGGATGCTTAGAAGCGCATTGGGTTTGCTGTTGATAGATTCTTCCTAATGATTGCTTCGATGTAGGTTATTTCTGTATAATATACGATATGTACCTGTAAATATTCCATTCTGGGTCGAAATAAATCTGCTTTCTTAAATATTAGGGTCGAAACATTCGCAAGATCTTTTCTTTGATGCGAATAATAAACGACGAATGTTCTAAACACAACAGTGTTCGGAAATCTTACAATCTTTAAAGAAAATTTGTTCGTGTATTTTTTTTTTTTTGGGGGGGGGGGGGAGATTTGCATAGTACTTGACGTTCTGGCAGTGACCTCTAAATTCTGTAAGTATAAACAAAATGGAAGACGGCCATCAGTCCGGAACCGCGCTGCTGCTGCGCTCGCAGGTTCAAATCCTGCCTCTGGCATGGATGTGTGTAATGTCCTTAGGTTCGTTAGGTTTAAGTAGTTCTAAGTCTACGGGTCTGATGACTTCAGATGTTAAGTCCCATAGAGCTCAGAGCCATTTGAACCATTTTTTTAAAGATGGCTACGCGTGGGTGTGGCCAATATTCACAACAGTGTGTGTCCCATATGACGACCGGCCATACACGACGCACAGTAGGCCAGAATCCTGAAAACTTGGTCAGAATTGAAAAATATGTTCCAATATGCCCAAAAATTGGTATAATGGAATTTCTGACCCATCTTATAATGATTTTTGTATCAAAATTGATAAATAGAATTATGGAACCAATATGGCGAAAAGAATTTGGAAAAGCTGACGAAGTGAACAAAAAGTGATTTCGATGAAAATTTCTAATTATAAAGGTAAGTTTTATTTCAAAATAACTTCTATTAACGTCATCATTACAGAAAATATAAATTAGTAAAAAAATTGGCAGTTTTATAAGTCTTCTTAATCTTCCCCCTATTCTGCTTTTCGTTCCTCATTTCCTTCATCTTCTTCCTCACCAACATTTGTATCCTCTTATTCATCCTCAGAATCGGATTCCTCATAATCCTCTCCAGCACGTACGAAGACGGCAACAGCTTCCGACGACAAAGTTTTCACTTTCTTCTGAGATGGTTTCTTCAAAGAACTATGTAACAGCAAAATATAATTCAACAAAATTAAAGATATGGAGGAAACTCTTCTTGATATGAAATACTGTAATTATTTTGTAAAGAGTATTTTGTATATTTTTAATACGTTTAAAATATATCTTTATATTACTAATTATATTTTTATTTTGTAATCGCTTATCAGCAGTGTTATAGAAATAAAAATTGTATTATTATGTGCACATGTGTGTTTTATTCGTATATTAGTAACATTTTTAATTCTATTTTGTCAGTGTAAGCAACAGCATTTTGCGACTGCAGCTTGAAAAGTGGCTCAAACCAGGAGTTGCGGCTAGCAGCTGGATTTTAAGAATGCTTCGCGAAGCTAGTAGTACATACCTACTGAACAAGACTTCTCACAGGGTGACAATTATTGAATTATATGAAATAAAATCGTCGTAACTTCTGAATGGTTTATGTTAAGACGTGCAAACTGCACCGTTGGCCGCGGGGATGATGGGAATTAGTATGCCTATGGATCGATGACCTCAGCAGTTGGTCCCATAGAACTTACCACAAATTTCAAATTTTACTTCCTTCAGGATAACGACATCGCTCGATTATAGTGGCCAGCATGTTCTCCAAACATGAACCCTATCGACTCATGCCTCTGATAAATTGAAAATGGCTGTTTATGGACGACGTGACCCACTAACCACTCTGAGGGATCTACGCCGAATCGCCGTTGAGGAGTGGGACAGTCTGGAGCAACAGTGCCTTGCTGAACTTGTGGATATTGCGCTGAACCGCCGATCCTGTCGCAGCGACTCAGCAACGATGTCTGCAGTAGGGGAAAGAAAGACAATCTGCAAACCAACAGACTTCAAAACAGCCTAACCTTGTACCCAATATCGACGGTCAGCCGCAGATCATATTATAAGTTCTTTTCCCAATTACTCGAAAAATCCATAAAGAAAAACATTAAGCTGTAGCAGATTCAACCTAGAAGATAAGGATAGACGCAGCAAAATTCACCAGTCCCTGCTGTAGAAAAGATTTATCGTAAAAAAAATTTTTTTTGACAGTTCAATAAAGTCACAAGAGTTTTTATATGTTCGTTGTGCGGTCTGACACTTCTTGATATCTTTGCCAGGATGAATTGAAAGTCTCCTAATTTTTCCTTAAATAATTAATTAATGTCACTAAAGAATCAATCTTGTTCTCATTTAACGAAATATTCCACTTTAAAACCGATCTTCTTGATCACAATCGCCGATAAAGCTTTAAAACAGAATGTAGCGATTATTTTCAAAATGTCAATACGTGTCGACTTCTCATTAATAAAACTTTAAACCATTTAATTATTGAAGATCGCCCGCACTCCTGATAAAATTCTGCCAGAATCTCTTCAAGGAGTCTGAATGTTAATAAAATTGCAAGTTTCACACATAAGTAATATTTACGATGTATGTCGTAACAATAGAGTCAACTGACTGTTTTAACTTCCAACTCGAAGTTTATTTAACAGTTGATAACCAATTGACCTCCAATTACAAACTTTATCATTCCACATTCAACATTGAACTCCTTTTCCTTTTATATAGAAAAACATAAAACATTTTTTAATAATAGTCAGCATGTTTCAACGGTTCTTCCAGCCACCGGCTGTCGACCACGATGCAATAGTGGTTAGCTCTCGACGTCCGCCGCGCCTGGAATCCCCACTGGATCATCTTGCTGCCACGCTCGACATGAAAGAAAAGAAACAAAATCTTTTTAAATAACAAGTCTCCACTTAACATACTACAAATAAATAAATATACACATTAACATTTCTTAACTGGCGTCGCTTAAGCGATAAAGAAACGCGATGTTTCCTGATTAGACTTTTGAAACACCACAATAGTATGCCCGACGAATACAGGCATGCTTCAATGCAAGAGGACGTGCTACTGGGCATTAGAGGTACCCGTGTGTACAGCAATCTGGACCTCCATCTCTGAAGGTCTCGCTGTATGGTGGTACAAAACGCAATGTGCGAGTTTCATGAGCAATAAAAAAGGACGGAAATGATGTTTATGCTGTTCTATATTCCAATTTTCTGTACAGGTTCTGGAACTCTCGGAGCCGAGCTGATGCAGAACTTTTTTTTGATGTGTGTAGTTGAATTTAAATGAAATGAGCGTATGGCATCGTTGGTCGAGAGGCCCCATCCGGGGAAGTTCAGCCGCCAAGTGCAAGTCTTATTCCAGTCGACGCCACATTGGGCGACTTGCGGGCCAGTGATGAGGATGAAATGATGATGAGGACGACACAACACCCAGTCCCCGAGCGGAGAAAATCTCCAACCCGACAGGGAATCGAACCCGGGCCCACTCGCATGGGATTCGAACACGTTACCATCCAGCTAAGCAGGCGGACATATAGTTCAATAATTGTCACCTTGTATCTGCGAACTTTTTTTCTTATTTAGAGCACTTTTTCAGGATTCTGAGCCAATGTGCGACGCCAGAGCGTTGTGGCTAGAGGTAGTGTATCGCACGACTGTAGGCACGATATCAGAGCAGACGTTCAGCGAACATGGAAGCTCGTCGCGACGTAACCGGCTTTGAACATGGGATAAAAACAGACCCAACGCACGTGTTGTGTAACATAAGGGAGATTACACAAGTATTCGAGTTTCCGGGGTCACCAGTGGGGATGATTGTTGATATTTTGATGATTGTTCAATACCGCAGAGAGAGTGTTCCCACAGGCATAAACCGCCGTAAACGGCGACCGCAAGTGTTTGATGAATGGGTGCCACATCGCTTCGGCAGAGCCGTGATCTACTGTGAGTCAGGTTGTTGCAGACTGGAATGTGGCGCGTCAGGAAGCACGGCTGCACGGAGACAAGTGCACCGCGCTTCCGCTGCCGGCCACCGACTTGTGTCTCGTGTCCCTTTGCCTTCCTATCACTTTCGGTCACTCAGTGTACGTAACTCACATTTTCTGACAGAGCCAGAACTCAGTCTAGCGAAGTTTAGGCGGATTTGCTAAGCGGCGACACGGAGGTAGGCGGGAGCGGCCGCCGATCTGATGGGAGGTCGAGATGAACCTGTTGGCGTTAGATGCAGCTGCGGCTGCGGCTACGTATGATAAACAAGTAATCCGGTCCGGCGCGCAGCAGAGCGTGAAACCCGCTTTTGCGTACTTGTGGGGCCGCTGGGGCTGATGAACCCACGGCTCGCATCTTCTACAAATTACCGAGCCTCTTCCCTCCTGTCGATCTTTCCTTGACACAGAATAGTCTCCGACTGAGAGCAATTATAGGCCCTCGTCGGTAATAATGGTAAGTTACCTGGAGATCGTCCACGGGATCGTCACATCGAGAGGTGTGCGCAGAGGTTGAGGGCGTAGAGCGAGAAAGAAAAATTATTTTACCTTAATTTTTTTTATGGCTGAAAATGTTTCTTGAGAGAATGTTTTTAAGATTTCGTCATTTGAAGTGTGCCATAAATGATGATAAAGGTTAAAACCGCGATTTACTGCGTGATTATGTGGCCCTTCCGAGCGCTCCAGCCGGTTGTTGTGGCTAGGCGGTTCTAGGCGCTTCAGTCTGGAACCGCGTGACCGCTACGGTCGCAGATTCTAATCCTGCCTCGGGCATGGATGTGTATGATGTCCTTAGGTTTCAACAGCGCCACCTACCGCTGTTGAAAGATGTGGGAAGTTTGCTGTCGTGGATAAGTGTCAGGTGGTTTGACTCGGCCCACGCCAGAACGGCTTCACTGTTTTTGTCTTCTTGTGCATATCCCATATGTGACTATGGCTGTTGAAATCGCCGATGATGAAACCCGTTTTCTGTTTACCGATTTTTACTGGTGGTCCAAAGTGGAAGTCTACGTTTGGGGGCTTATACAGTGAGGCCACCGTGTATTCGCCAAATTCCACCGTGATAATCTCGATATCTCTCTCCTCAGTGTGATCCGCCATCCTCACTTGGAGGTCCGGTTTGGTGAACATGGCACTCCCGTATTGCGCGTGCGGTCTTTCTGCTACTAGTTTCATCCCTGGAACCTTGGGGCGTCGGTGTTGGATGTCCCTATGCGTTTCTTGCACGCAGAGTACGTCACATTTGGTTTTTTGACAAAGCTCTCTCAGCAATTGCTCTTTGCAAGACGAAAGACCTATGTTCACAGAGATGATCGTCAAAGCCGGTTCTGATAAGAACCTATCCGGTTTTTCTCGAGACATTATGTCGCTCTACTGTGATGCTTCTGGTGTGAGAGAATCTGCCGACTTAGAGCCGTTGCCCAGGGGACGCCCGAATGTGTTATTAATGACACATCCTTCGCGGAGGCTTCTCTCGTATCTCCCGTTATAGATTGTGAATCTGCATAATAGTGCAACGGCACAATTTGCTGCTGATGTATCACATCTAATGCGTCACTGTGGTCGAGCAGCGCCTTCATCTCGGCCACCGAGATCATCTCATCTCAATTCTCTGGATTTTTCTGTCAGGCGGCATTTCAGAAGCGAAGTGTACAACACTCCACTTGAAACGGCTGAATAAATGGAGCAGCGAAATGTGATCTTGTCAAGATTTACAAGGTGATCTGTTATGTGTGAAAGAATTAGTAATTCACTGCAGAGGAGGGTGGAGTATTGTATCCAAAAGCGAGGACTGCACGTGGAAAAGCTTCTTTAAGAGGTGCGAGCTGTAACGTGCCTAAGCAGTACTGTAGTTCTCATTAAAATATTCCCTGGCTGAAATTTAATCCCAATGAGATGAGAACTTAATCGGAAAGTTTACATTTCAAAGAAATTTGTACTAAATAGGACAATATTTCATATTGAGGTCAGGCCCCGTTCATTACCGCACATTCATCGTTATATCTCAAGAGGATGATACGCGGGCCGTGTTTACTGGGACGTTTTGGCCTCTGTTAACACATAAAGAAATCGCACCAAAAATAATTAATGTAGAGCAATGACATTTCGGGAATACATTTGTCGCCGGCCGCGGTGGTCTAGCGGTTCTGGCGCTGCAGTCCGGAACCGCGGGACTGCTACGGTCGCAGGTTCGAATCCTGTCTCGGGCATGGGTGTGTGTGATGTCCTTAGGTTAGTTAGGTTTAAGTAGTTCTAAGTTGTAGGGGACTTATGACCTAAGATGTTGAGTCCCATAGTGCTCAGAGCCATTTGAACCAATACATTTGTCTAGGTAACATTTAATTGAGTAACGTTGGAAAATTACAGGTTAATGTAAGAGCGAGATAAGTCATTGCAAATGTGAGGTACTGGTATATTAATAACCGGTGTAACCGCCAGAATGTTGAATAAAAGCATGCAAATGAGCATGCATTGTGTTATAAAGGTGCCGGATGTCGGTTTGTGGGATGCAGTTCCATGCCTGTTGCACTTGTTCGATCAATATAGGGACGGTTAATGCTGTTTGTTGATGGCACTCGAGTTATTATCCGATCATGTCCCATATGGACTCGATTGGAGAAAAATCTAGTGATCGAGCAGACCAAGACAACATGTCGACACTCCGTATAGTACACTCCTGGAAATGGAAAAAAGAACACATTGACACCGGTGTGTCAGACCCACCATACTTGCTCCGGACACTGCGAGAGGGCTGTACAAGCAATGATCACACGCACGGCACAGCGGACACACCAGGAACCGCGGTGTTGGCCGTCGAATGGCGCTAGCTGCGCAGCATTTGTGCACCGCCGCCGTCAGTGTCAGCCAGTCTGCCGTGGCATACGGAGCTCCATCGCAGTCTTTAACACTGGTAGCATGCCGCGACAGCGTGGACGTGAACCGTATGTGCAGTTGACGGACTTTGAGCGAGGGCGTATAGTGGGCATGCGGGAGGCCGGGTGGACGTACCGCCGAATTGCTCAACACGTGGGGCGTGAGGTCTCCACAGTACATCGATGTTGTCGCCAGTGGTCGGCGGAAGGTGCACGTGCCCGTCGACCTGGGACCGGACCGCAGCGACGCACGGATGCACGCCAAGACCGTAGGATCCTACGCAGTGCCGTAGGGGACCGCACCGCCACTTCCCAGCAAATTAGGGACACTGTTGCTCCTGGGGTATCGGCGAGGACCATTCGCAACCGTCTCCATGAAGCTGGGCTACGGTCCCGCACACCGTTAGGCCGTCTTCCGCTCACGCCCCAACATCGTGCAGCCCGCCTCCAGTGGTGTCGCGACAGGCGTGAATGGAAGGACGAATGGAGACGTGTCGTCTTCAGCGATGAGAGTCGCTTCTGCCTTGGTGCCAATGATGGTCGTATGCGTGTTTGGCGCCGTGCAGGTGAGCGCCACAATCAGGACTGCATACGACCGAGGCACACAGGGCCAACACCCGGCATCATGGTGTGGGGAGCGATCTCCTACACTGGCCGTACACCACTGGTGATCGTCGAGGGGACACTGAATAGTGCACGGTACATCCAAACCGTCATCGAACCCATCGTTCTACCATTCCTAGACCGGCAAGGGAAGTTGCTGTTCCAACAGGACAATGCACGTCCGCATGTATCCCGTGCCACCCAACGTGCTCTAGAAGGTGTAAGTCAACTACTCTGGCCAGCAAGATCTCCGGATCTGTCCCCCATTGAGCATGTTTGGGACTGGATGAAGCGTCGTCTCACGCGGTCTGCACGTCCAGCACGAACGCTGGTCCAACTGAGGCGCCAGGTGGAAATGGCATGGCAAGCCGTTCCACAGGACTACATCCAGCATCTCTACGATCGTCTCCATGGGAGAATAGCAGCCTGCATTGCTGCGAAAGGTGGATATACACTGTACTAGTGCCGACATTGTGCATGCTCTGTTGCCTGTGTCTATGTGCCTGTGGTTCTGTCAGTGTGATCATGTGATGTATCTGACCCCAGGAATGTGTCAATAAAGTTTCCCCTTCCTGGGACAATGAATTCACGGTGTTCTTATTTCAATTTCCAGGAGTGTATGTTGGGTTACAATAGCGGTATGTGCACGAGCCTTATCCTGTTGGGAAACATCCCCTGGAATGCTGTTCATGAATGGCAGCACGATAGGCCGAGTCACCAGACTGACGTACAATTTTTCAGTCAGGTTTGGTGGGAAAACCAAGGGAGTGCTCCTGCTGTCACACGAAATGCCACCCCAGACCATAACTCCAGGCGTAGATACAGTGTGTCTAGCATGCAGACAGATTGGTTGCAGACCCTCAGCCGGCCTGCTTCTAACCAACACACGGCAATATATGGCACCGAGGCAGAACCATTTTTCAACAGAAAACACAACAGACCTCCACCCTGCTCTCCAAGGAGCTCTCTCTTGACACCACTGAAGTCGCAAATGGCGGTGGTTTGGGGCCAGTGGAATACATGCTACAGGGCGTCTGGCTCGGAGCTGTCCTTGAAGTAACCGATTTGTAACAGTTTGTTGTGCTAATGTGGTGCCAACGGCTGCTCAAATTGTTGCTGCAGATGCAGTACAATGCGCCAGCACCATACGCCGAAGATGATGGTGTTCCCTTTGGGTTGTGCCACGTGGCCGTCCGACCAGGTCTTCCTGCGACCGTACTTTATCGTGACCGCCGCTGCTAGCTATATTGTACAGTGGCTACATTGCTGCCAAGTCTTTCTGCAGTATCGCAGAAGGAACATCCAGCTTCTTGTAGCCCTATTACACGACCTCTTTCTGACGGTCACCACGTCCAATCCCAAAGGCAACTAACGCTTACGTTACAGCGTGTATTTAAGAGAAACCTGATTTGAAATCTCATAGTGGCGTTACTAGCGCCACTCTAATGCGATTGGCGCGCCTGAGTAGACATCTTCTAGATGTGTAAATACGCTTACCTATTTTCGTATATGTCGCACAACTCCTCCTTGGTGCTACGATTTTTTTCCGTCAGTGCATTTTCAACCGTGTTAGTCTTCCTGTTAAATTATGATACGCGCTGTATATTCTCAGTGATCGACAGTTCTAGACGATACCAAAAGTCATGCCCCTGCAAGAACATTAGAGATAATTCAAAAACACTGCAGACCATTCGGAAACATTATACATCTCGTACCAGAACATTTCAGAACATTCGAGATCATCTCTCACGTTTACAGAAGAGTTCCCATCAGTATAAAATTATTTCTACATGAAGCGTATTCGAAGATGCGAATGCGAACAACCATCAGCTGTATAAGGGAATGGCGATACTGAAATTTTGTGGCGGAGCAGGAATCGAACCCGAATTTCCCGCTTTACACGAGCGATCGTATTAACCGCTTTAGCTATCCGTGCGCGACTCACGGCAAGACCCAAACTTCCGTATTTCGTCGTTCCTGAATTACAACCTGTGCGCGTACACACTTTATGTAATTCTCGTACAGGGGAGGCAGGAAGACTGCATCTTTCTTCTTAACAACATAGGCACTGCAATATAGTAAAGATCATTTCTGCCAGTTGTGTTCGGAAAACACGACCCCGTCATTTAAATACTTTCGAACTAAAAGAAATAGCTGTGATTTCACCCATTTCTCACCCCCTGAATTTCCACAACATCAGAACCGAAAAAAAACCAAACACCTATACGAATAGGTGTAGGTGCAAGGCATCACACCCGTCCATTGCGGCATAAACCTCTGCCACGGAGTAAAAAAAAATTATAAAACTTTCTGAATAATAAATCACTACCTACATAAAATATTTCCTCGACATTTAATTTAATTTAAACAAAATAAGTAGCTGTCTGAAGGTATTTGTCTGAATTATAGTCTTGTACGGCAATTAAATTTGGACAATAAAGAGTTCATTAAAGAAAGGAATGAATTTTGTTGGAGTATGGTATTACAGAAGAGTAATTAAGGTTACATGGGTAAATCTGGCAGTTAATGAGAAATTACTGACTCGAATTGGGAAAAATAGAAATTTATGGCACGACCTAATTAAAAGAATGAATCTGTTGGTAAGACACATCCTGAACCATGAAAGAATCGTAAATTTTGTAATGATGAATGTGTAGGGTGAGGGGGGGGGGGGGAGGAGGAGGAGGAGGGGTAAAAGTGTAGACGGAAACCAACACTTGATTACAGCACGCAGACACAAATGGTACTAGGCTGCAGAAGTTATGCACAGATTAAGGGGTTTGCACAGACTAGATTAGCGTTGAAATCTGCATCAAATCAGTCTTCGTGCTTACGAACACAGCGACAACAACTAGCTGCCTCGATTTTGAAGTTGAGTGGATAACAATAAAATAATGTACTGTCGTAAGGACAAAAACTATGGGATAAAAAATATCCGGACACCAGCACGTAATGCGTAACTGAATACTGCATGTCACATAGAAAGAGGCGGTGAGTGTAGTATTGCCAGTAGAGAAGCAGTAACACAGAACAGGTCAGTAGGGCTCTGCGAATTCGACCATGGGTTAGTTCTTGTACAACAAAACTCATCTACTACTTTAGTGTCTCGTTTCTACATCTACATCTACTTGATTACTCTGGAATTCGCAATTAAATGTCTGGAAAAGGGGTTATAGAACCCACATTTAACCTGTTTCTCTACCGTTCCATCGTACAACGGCACGCGGGAAAAACCGAGCGCTTAAATCTTTGTGTGCGAGCTCTGATTTCTCTTATTTTATCATGATGATATTTCTCCCTATGTAGGTTGGGTGCCAACGGAATGTTTTCGAAATCCGAGGAGGAAGTTGGTGATTCAAATTCCACAAGAAAATCCTGCCGCAATGGATATCACCTTTGTTTTAATGATTGTGACCCTAATTCACGTATCATATCCGTGAAACACTCTCCCTTTCTCGCGTTAATCCAAAACGAACTACCTACTTCGAAATTTGTTGATTTCCTCCATCAGTACAATGTGGCAAGGATGTCATAATTCACTGCAGTATTCCAGCAGACGACGGGCAAGCGTAGTTTAAACAATCCTTTTGTAGACCTGTTGCATTTTCTGAATGTTCTGGCACTATATCGCAGTGTTTGTTTTGCTTTTCCCACATTATCTATGTTATCGTTCCAATTTAAACTGTTTCTAATTGTAATCCTTAACTATTTAATTCTGTTTACAGTCTTAAGATTTGTGTGATCGTGTAACCGAAATTTAGCGAATTTTTTGTAGTAATCACGTGAACGACTTCACACTTCCAACTGTTTAGAGCCAATTCCCACTCTGCGTTCGATACAGATACCTTGTCTAAATCATTTTGCTGTTGGTTTAGATCAACTGATGTCTTTAGACGATAAATCATACCATCACCTCATCACCGGCTAACAATCTAAGAGGGCTGCTCATTTTGTCTCCTATGTCGTTTATGTAGACCAGGAATAGCAAAGAGCCTATTAAACTTTCTTGGGGAATGCCAGATATTACTCCTGTTTTACTCATTGATGTTCCGTGAGTTACTAAGAACTGTGACCTTTCTGACAGGAATTCACGAATCCAGTCGCACAACTGATGCGATACTTCATAGACATGCAATTTGATTAGAAGTCGACCGTGAGGAACGGTATCAAAAGCCTTGTGGAAACATAAAATTATGTAGTCAGTTTGACATACCCCGTCAACAGCACTCATTACTCCGTGAGAATAAACAGCTAGTTGTGTCTCACAAGAACAATATTTTATGAATCCGTGTTGACTATTTGTCAATAAATCGTTTTTCTCGAGGTAATTCATAATGTTCGAAAATTGTACTGCATTTCGATGTTAGTGATATGGATCTGTAATTCAGTGCATCGCTCCTATTTCCCTTCTTGGGTATTTGTGTTACTTGTGCAACTTTCAAGTCTTTAGGTACTGATGTTTTGACGAGCTAGCAGTTGTATATGAACTATTGCATTAGCATACTCTGACAGGAACCTGACTGATATACAATATGGACTGGAGGCCTTGCCTTCAATGATCTAAGTCGCTTCGCTAACCCGAGGAATGCTACAGGGTTGGACAAATAAAAGTGGCCCTTAGAACAGAGTTCCAGCGTACAAAGAAACACAGCAGAAGAACGGAAGTACAGTACTAGCCTCCCTATAGCAGATGTGACCACCATTCATCTCTTGGCACTTCTGGGCCCTGATTAGTAATTTGCTGAAGGCGGGTCAAAGCATGCTGCTGGAACTGCTGCAATCTAATCTGACATGTTCCGCTGCAGTTCTTGAAAAACTATGAGGGTTGTTGCGATACACTTTAGGCTTGAGGACTCCCCACTCAGTGCAATAGCAAAATGACAGATCAGGTGACCTTGGTGGCCAGCTACGACAGCTACCAGACTGACCTCTGATAGGTGTGAAGATTTTGTAAGGCTTGTAAATTGTGTAAACCGGTGTGGATCACGTGGAGTGCGTATATGTCGTGTGTGTGTGCGTCGCGAGCGTGGTTATGTGCATACACCGACGTCCAATCGTATCCACTCGTCCAGATCACTTATTTTCCCCACCATGTACCTCGACACTACTGGCCATTAAAATTGCTACACCAAGAAGAAATGCAGATGATAAACGGGTATTCATTGGACAAATATACAGGGTTATTACAAATGATTGAAGCGATTTCACAGCTCTACAATAACTTTATTATTTGAGATATTTTCACAATGCTTTGCACACACATACAAAAACTCAAAAAGTTTTACCGAGCGAGGTGGCGCAGTGGTTAGCACACTGGACTCGCATTCGGGAGGACGACGGTTCAATCCCGTCTCCGGCCATCCTGATTTAGGTTTTCCGTGATTTCCCTAAATCGTTTCAGGCAAATGCCGGGATGGATCCTTTGAAAGGGCACGGCCGATTTCCTTCCCAATCCTTCCCTAAACCGAGCTTGCGCTCCGTCTCTAATGACCTCGTTGTCGACGGGACGTTAAACACTAACC
Organism: Schistocerca cancellata; assembly: GCF_023864275.1. Lineage (NCBI taxonomy): Eukaryota > Metazoa > Arthropoda > Insecta > Orthoptera > Acrididae > Schistocerca > Schistocerca cancellata. The sequence continues at coordinate 751,472,845 of NC_064629.1, read as the reverse complement.
ACCACCACCACCAAAAAGTTTTTTTAGGCATTCACAAATGTTCGATATGAGCCCCTTTAGTGATTCGGCAGACATCAAGCCGATAATCAAGTTCCTCCCACACTCGGCGCAGCATGTCCCCATCAATGAGTTCGAAAGCATCGTTGATGCGAGCTCGCAGTTCTGGCACGTTTCTTGGTAGAGGAGGTTTAAACACTGAATCTTTCACATAACCCCACAGAAAGAAATTGCATGGGTTTAAGTCGGGAGAGCGTGGAGGCCATGACATGAATTGCTGATCGTGATCTCCACCACGACCGATCCATCGGTTTTCCAATCTCCTGTTTAAGAAATGCCGAACATCATGATGGAAGTGCGGTGGAGCACCATCCTGTTGAAAGATGAAGTCGGCGCTGTCGGTCTCCAGTTGTGGCATGAGCCAATTTTCCAGCATGTCCAGATACACGTGTCCTGTACCGTTTTTGTCGCAGAAGAAAAAGGGACCGTAAACTTTAAACCGTGAGATTGCACAAAACACGTTAACTTTTGGTAAATTGCAAATTTGCTGCACGAATGCGTGAGGATTCTCTACCGCCCAGATTCGCACATTGTGTCTGTTCACTTCACCATTAAGAAAAAATGTTGCTTCATCACTGAAAACAACTTTCGCACTGAACGCATCCTCTTCCATGAGCTGTTGCAACCGCGCCGAAAATTCAAAGCGTTTGACTTTGTCGTTGGGTGTCAGGGCTTGTAGCAATTGTAAACGGTAAGGCTTCTGCTTTAGCCTTTTCCGTAAGATTTTCCAAACTGTCGGCTGTGGTACGTTTAGCTCCCTGCTTGCTTTATTCGTCGACTTCGGCGGGCTACGCGTGAAACTTGCCCGCACGCGTTCAACCGTTTCTTCGCTCACTGCAGGCCGACCCGTTGATTTCCCCTTACAGAGGCATCCAGAAGCTTTAAACTGCGCATACCACCGCCGAATGGAGTTAGCAGTTGGTGGATCTTTGTTGAACTTCGTTCTGAAGTGTCGTTGCACTGTTATGACTGACTGATGTGAGTGCATTTCAAGCACGACATACGCTTTCTCGGCTCCTGTCGCCATTTTGTCTCACTGAGCTCTCGAGCGCTCTGGCGGCAGAAACCTGAAGTGCGGCTTCAGCCGAACAAAACTTTATGAGTTTTTCTACGTATCTGTAGTGTGTCGTGACCATATGTCAATGACTGGAGCTACAGTGAATTTATGAAATCGCTTCAATCATTTGTAATAGCCCTGTATTATACTAGAACTCACATGTGATTACATTTTTACGCAATTTGGGTGCATAGATCCTGAGAAATCAGTACCCAGATAAACCACCTCTGGCCGTAATAACGGCCTTGATAAGCCTAGGCATTGATTCAAACAGAGCTTGGATGGCGTGTACAGGTACAGCTGCCCATGCAGCTTCAACACGATACCACAGTTCATGAAGAGTAATGACTGGCGTATGGTGACGAGCCAGATGCTCGGCCACCATTGACCAGACGTTTTCAATTGGTGAGAGATCTGGACAATGTGCTGGCCAGGGCAGCAGTCGAACATTTTCTGTATCTAGAAAGGCCCGCACAGGACCTGCAACATGCGGTCGTGCATTATCCTGCTGAAATGTAGGGTTTCGTAGCGATCGAATGGAGGGTAGAGCCACGGGTCGTAACACATCTGAAATGTAAGGTCCACTGTTCAAAGTGCCATCAATGCGAACAAGAGGTGACCGAGATCTGTAACCAATGGCACCCCATACCATCACGCCAGGTGATACGCCAGAATGGCGATGACGAGTACACGCTTCTAATGTGCGTTCACTGCGATATCGCCAAACACGGATGAGACCATCATGATGCTATAAACAGAACCTGGATTCATCCGCAAAAATGACGTTTTGCCATTCGTGTACCCAGGTTCGTCGTTGAGTACACCATCGCAGGCGCTTATGTCTGTGATGCAGCGTCAATGGTAACCGCAGCCATGGTCTCCGAGCTGATAGTCCATGCTGCTGCAAACGTCGTCGAACTGTTCGTGCAGATGGTTGTTGTCTTGCAAACGTCCCCATCTGTTGGCTCAGGGATCGAGACGTGGCTGCACGATCTGTTACAGCCATGCGGATAAGATGCCTGTCATCTCGACTGATAGTGATACGAGGCCGTTGGGATCCAGCACGGCGTCCCGTATTACCCTCCTGAACCCACCGATTCCATATTCTGCTAACAGTCATTGGATCTCGACCAATGCGAGCAGCAATGTCCCGATACGATAAACCGCAATTGGATCTACAATCCGACCTTCATCAAAATCGGAAACGTGATAGTACGCATTTCTCCTCCTTACAGAGGCATCACAACAACGTTTCACCAGGCAACGCCTGTCAACTGCTGTTTTTGTATGAGAAATCGGTTGGAAACTTTCCTCATGTCAGCACGTTGTAGGTGTGGCCACCGGCGCCAACCTTGTGTGAATGCTCTGAAAAGTTAATCATTTGTATATCAAAGTATCTTCTTCCTGTCGGTTAAATTTCGCGTCTGTAGCACGTCGTTTTCGTGGTGTAGCAATTTTAATGGCCAGTAGTGTAAGTTACTCATGTTGCCAGTCGTTCTAGATTCGAATTCTGGAATATTTACATCGTCTTCTTTGGTGAATCAGTTTCGAAAAGCCGCGTTTAGTAAATCAGCTTTTGTGGCACTGTCATCAGTGACATCACCATTGTATAGCGCAGTGAAGGTACTGACTGCGTCTTGTCTCCGGTGTGTTTAACACATAACTAGAATCTCTTTGGGTTTCCTGCCAGATTTCTAGAGAGTTTCGTTCTGAAAACTATTGAGAGCATCTCGCACTGATGTTCGCGCTACATTTCGAGCTTCTGTAAAACTTCACCGATCTTGGAGATTTTGAGTTTCTTTAAATTTGACATACTTTTTTCGATACTTCTGCAACAGTGATCTGACCCACTTTGTGTACCAGAGTCGATCAGTTCGATTTGTTATCAATTTATTTGGTATATGTCTCTTAATTACCTTCGATATTATTTCCGTGAATTCAAACGACAGCTGATCTACGCTTACATAGGCAAACAGAAAGGAGTGGAGACTGTTTCTTAGGAAGGCGTCAACTGAATTTTTATCTGCTTTTTAAAGTGGATGTATTTTGCATTTATTTTTGTGGGTTTGGATGTTACGGTTTTCAGTCTGGTTTCAACAACCTTGTGGTCACTAATCCATGCGTACTCCCTGATGCTCCCTATTTGATCAGGATTATTTGTTGCTAAGAGATTAAATATGTTTCCCCAATCTTTTACATTTCGAGTGTGTTCCTGAACTAATTGTTCAAAATAAGTTTTTGATAACGCATTCAGTACGATTTCGAACAGTGTTTTATGGGGCTACCACTGTGTTTAAACATGTATTTTCACCGACATATCAGGAGTAGATTGAAGTCGCCACCCCCTATAATTGTAAGAGAGACTCATGTTTTCTTTGAACTGTTTAGCAACTGTACCATCTGATCAGGGGTTGGTAAGAGGTACCAATTATTAATATTCCGATTGTCAAGTATAGCCTCTATCCACGGGAACTATCTACTACAGTTCACTACAAGGTAACAATATTAGGAAAAGGATATACTGCTACTCACCATGCTTGAAGAGGTTCTAATGAATGTGGCGAATATCTTAACCTTTTCCCGTGTCTAGGTAACGACAAAAACATATTTCCTAAATGCTTGCATCTATGCCAACTAACCCCATGTGTGGGGTTTTTGAATAGGGATGAGTTGGCACAAGCTGATATGCATAGGGATACTTAGACAGAACACAGCAGTTTTCTAGGAAAAACATGTATTTTATCAAAACTTTGGTAAGTTCCTTTACAAAGAATAAATTATTAAAAAATGAATCCCTTGTGGAAAAATAACCTTTCATCATGAATTAATTCTACTTGCATGTATAAATACCAGTATAAACTTTAAAGTGCGAACAAACAATGAATTCCTCAAGTAATGCAAATTCTGCTTATCATTATGGCTACCTGCAATTATTCAAATAGAATTAGCTCAATATTTCAAATCAACTACAAATGTAGAAGTTGGGTGCTCGGTGATTTAAGTAGGTGAGTCCAGTTTCCGCACAATTTTACTTTGAACCTATGGAACTAGATTATCCTCATCTGGCCATCTACAGTTCTACCATTTCACCACGGTGGACACGCAGATCTCATTGCCATCTCTTTCGACGAATTCCCATGCTACTGGCGGCGATGTTACTTCACCAAAACAAGGTCATTTACATGGCGTTCAGGGTCATCAGGCGGCCCTTGAGATTGTGGGGGATTCGTTGCTGGTCTTTTTCAATGTCATCTGTTAGGTCACATAGAACAATACGAGAATTAGTGGGAACTGTCGAATGAGAACTCTAACAATCATTTAGGCAGGAGGATGAGGATGGAAGCACCTCGCCATGGAGAGGTTCTGCAGCCTCTGAACTCTGGGTCAACCTGTCGTCATTTTTGGGACAGCTAATATCTGACACGCCACGGTCAGAATTCGTAGGACAAAACACAAATCGAAGTTTTATCGAAAGCTTTGTTTTCTTCGACTTGTGAACCTTAACTATGGCACTCTTTCTGACTGTAGATGGATTTTTCTTCTTATTAGCCTTTCCAGCCACGATTCTATCTTAGATAGGACTGTCTGTTAAAATAGCAGGAAAGCTTCTTTTTCGGCCATGGTTGGATTGCCCTCGTGGCCCAGCTGTGGAGAAAGGACGGATTTCTCCTGAGGTTATGAGTATTTATTTTTTTCTACATAAATTGTTTCTTTTTTAATTAATAGTAGTGGAGGCTTCAATTGACATAGGTGTGAGGCGACTTGTCATAGGCATGCCAACTGACCCCATAAGTAACTATGCCATCTAGTCCCACAGTAACCTTAAAAATGAAAGGGATACCACACAATCCCAAACATCAGAAACAAAAGACAGCGACAGCGACAGGTAACCACTGTTTTGAAAACCGCCAGTAGTTGCTCTTCAGTTCGGTCTACAGGTTAACCAGAACAAAAAATTTTGAACGAATAAATTTTCTCGCCAGTCATAAAAATGCTGAGACAGGAGTCCTTCCCTCATGCCACTTCCAAGCACATTGAAGTTACGGTGGATGGTGCACCTTTACAAACTCCCCACTAGCACGATTATAGCGCTGTAATTCCACGGTGGCAGGAAATACCAGGTGTGTGTCAACTAGCCCCTTATACCAACCAGCCCCCACCTCCTCTATTTGTTCTGTGTAAAGTAGGGTTTGTTATTTGTTCATTTACTTTGTAGAATGGAGATCACTGCTTTCTGAATTTTTTTTAAGTATTTCTCATTTTTTGTGTCACATCGTAGACATAGTACACTAAAATCACTTTAATAGAACTGAAACCGCAAGTGACGCATCAAAAGCACGTGTTTCCGTGAAATGTTGGAAATTCATTGGGTTATTTATCACACTCCATCTGTGCACTGTCGTCATATTCCATTACAATTGTATATATGAATTCATAACCTTCAGTAAGGATGCACATTTACGTTCGATCTCCTGCGGGAATCTAAAATTGGCAAGATTGGAGAACATGGACAGGGACTGTGGATAGGCGGCGTTAGGTGGGAGTGTGGATCGGCCGGGGAACTCACCGAGATAGCCCGCGCAATCACGATAAACATTCTGTCGGGGTGGCACAGTGGTTAACGCAACTCCTAGTAAGCAGGAGGTCCCGGGTTTAAGCCTCGGTCCTACATGCGTTTTTACTCGTCGCCACTGATCCCGCACAAATTCCCAATGCAGCTGACATCATTAGTTCCTTGCCTTTCCTTTCTCCCACTTCAATTTACATAGCTGCGTTTTCGTGCATTGTCACCGCTTTGCTTTATAATAACAACCAAGTTTTCATTTCTTGAAGCTGCTCCATGCATTGTCGTCGAAAAAGGGCGTTCACTACACTTTAACAAAGCAGACTCGAAAAATTATAAATTGCTTGGACAATGTTGTTTTATGCAACTTACCCCAGACAGCTAGGACATTTTTGTTAATTGCCTTGAAATCACATTACTGCCTATCCAAAGTGAACAATGTTGTTAATGACCAGTCTCGAACGACATTTCCCATAGTTACACCATTGTCCATCAAATATACACTAAAGCTCACGGATTGTGGCGGAGGTTGAGTGTACTACAGTGTTAGTGATCATATAGTAGGTGTGTTGGCTTTAGCTGTCTTAAATATAGCTTTATGTTTACTCATCATTACAAAATCTTACTCCGTACCCATCTAACAAAGGTGATATCCATTTTTACTTTCTCATATGTTATGTGTATTTTATTTCATGTGCTTGTAAGCTCAAAGTAGTTTTCCAGTATTTGCCTTGTGACGTGTCTTAAAGAGCTTTTGACTGCCTCTCTGTGACTTTGAAATAGGTCGAGCGGCGACGACCCGTATAAGGTCTTGTTTCAGCACTACTTGGGGGTTGAGGTCGTTGTCGCTATCTGGAAGACACGCTGGCTGATCTACGATCTTGATGGGAACGGGTGTCTCGATGGCTGTGGCCTCCTTCGCTCAGTGTCACCTAACGTGTTACTGAGGGGGAAGAAAGCAAAACTGTCGCAAGTCGTGTACACCAGAGTCGTACGACAGATCTCTTCTCTCTCCTCCAGCAGTAAGGAAATTTCCGTGCCATGGCAGGCGTCATTGCTCCGATATCCGCGCACGTGTATAACCGGGCTAGGACCAAGTGGAGACCCACAGGCCGAGGCTATTCCCGACCCGAGGTGCCAGCCAAGCGTGTGTCCAACGCCACATGTGCGACCACACATACACCGTGAGCAACGCCAGGGACAGAGGCTTCCCACTATCTCTGAGCTACGCCACTCACACGAGGGACAGTCCACCTGCCAGCCCCTAACTCCCAGCATGCGGAAGTAGATCCACAAGTGCGTTCTCCCAAGACGTGCAAAAATATGGCCTACGACATACGAGTTGAAAAGTCTGCCACAGGTTACCATCCACCCCAAGTTAGCTGGGGACCTGAAAAAGTTCCTCGCCAGTGAAATCTTAGCAAGCATAAAAAACAAAGTCGAACTTAGGAGAACAACGGCGTACGCCAAAAACGAAATCAGAGTGGCGGAAAGAGAAATCATGAGAACGCTCAGGAAATATGGCTACACAGAGGCAGTAGTAAGTACCAAACCAACGAGAGAACCGAGGGGGCCGTTAAGTTTACGCTTTAATAAACCCTTAACGAGCGTTATATTTAAAGATATATTCCACGGCATATCGAACGACTCATTACTCAAACAGTTGCTTGAACTGGGCGTAGATGTAAGCTATTGGGGGAGGGGGAGGGCGGGCGCTCTATCGGTCATCCGCGCCCATCCAGGAAGCTCAAGACAGGAGAAAATATTTAGGGACCCCCTTGATAGACGTTTCTCGAGCATTCGGCTCCGTCTGGCACGAGGGACTTCTGCATAAACTGAACACACTGGGAATATCCGCATCACATCACCGGCTGTTACCCAAATATCTACAAAGCGATACATGCCATGTTCGGACTGATGATGGCACCTCGAGAAGACGTCACATCCGGACTGTTGTGCCACAGGGCTCAGTGCTTGGCCCTATATTGTACATCTTGTACACTTAGGACGTACCGCGGACCGCTCCAGTGAACATGGCGCTATACGCTGATGACACAGCGTTATTTGCAAAGAATACAGCTGTAAAGCTGATGTGGTACAGCTTCAACCGGCAACGGACACCTTGCCTGAATGGGCAACGAAATGGCGTTTCAAAAAATGGCTCTGAGCAATATGGGACTCAACTGCTGTGGTCATAAGTCCCCTAGAACTTAGAACTACTTAAACCTAACTAACCTAAGGACATCACACACATCCATGCCCGAGGCAGGATTCGAACCTGCAACAGTAGCGGTCGCGCGGTTGAGGACTGCAGCGCCTAGAACCGCTCGGCCACCACGGCCGGCCAGAGGAAGTAGTGTGCGACTTGCTGCCATTATGTGCTGAGTGACCTGAATTCAACTATTCGGGCCATAATCAGTTGCATTGGGTAAGCTTTATGATCCGAACTGTCTACATCTACATACGTAGTCCACAAGCCACTGTATGGCGCATTGCAGAAGGTATCTTGTACCACTACTGGTCATTTCCTTTCCTGTTCCACTCACAAACAGAGTAAGGGAATGCCTATGTGCAAACCATAATTTCTCTGATCTTTGTGGTCCTCACATAAAATGTACATTGGTGGCACAAGAATTGTTCGGAATCAGCTTCAAAACCTGATTTTCTGTACTCTCTCAACAGCATTCCTCGAGAAGAATGTCACCTACCCTTCAGGGATTCCTACTTGGGTTTCAAAAGCATCTCTGTAATAACTGTGTGTGCTGATCCAGCGTAACGGTAACAAATCTAGCAGCCCGCCTCTGAATTGCCTCGATGTCTTCTCTTAATTTGACCTCGTTGGATCCTAAATACTTGAGCAATACTCAAGACTTGGTCACACTACTGTTCTATAATGACCCACACTTGATACCTTTGTCCCTTGACGAATACTCACTGTCGAGGACAGTGTATAGGATTCTATTACTCACACATCCAGGACTCTATTCCATATGCTTGCACGTTTGTCAGCAGTGGGGCACTGCTTTTTGGAAATCTAGGAGTGTGGAATCTGCGTGTTGGAATTCATCCACAGTTCATAGGATACTGTGTAAGAGAAGGGCAAGCTGAGTTTCGCACAAGTAATGACTTCTAGAATCTGTGGACAAAAGCTTATATTATAATTGAACTGAGAATGTTTGAAGAATTCTGCAGCAAACCGATGTTAAGGATGTTGGGCTGAGTCTTTCTGGTCCATTCTTGTATCCTCCTCATAGACAGGAGTCCCCTGCACTTTTTTCCACTTGCTTAGGACTTCATGCTGGGTGAGAGACCTGCAATAAATGCAAGGTGAGGGGCCAGTGCCGTAGAGTGCTGGCTGGTGGTTATGAAAATTTCAAAGAAGGCCTACTGATTGTATTATCACTACACGGGAGAGAGAGTATTGTGAATATGCTACGCGAATTGTGGCGACAGTGATTGAAAAATGGGTTTATCTTTGCAGTGAGATCTTTCCACAAAATTTAACTAGACAACTTTTTCCTGGATTCTATTACATCTTCAGGAATCTATTCCATATCCTTGTACGTTTGTCAGCAGTGGGGCACTGCTTTTAGGAAATGTAGGAGTGTGATACCTGCGTGTTGGAATTCATCCACAGTTCGTAGGATATTGTGTAAGAGAAGGGCAAGCTATTGACAAGAGATTTCAGACTGATTCCATATTTCTGGATTTCCGGAGGGCTTTTTACGCTGGACCACGCAAGCGGTTTGTAGTGAAATTGCGTGCTTACGGAATATCGTCTCAGTTATGTGACTGGATTTGTGATTTCCTGTCAGAGAGGTCACAGTGCGTAGTAATTTGATGGAAAGTCATTGAGTAAAACAGAAGTGATTTCTGGCATTCCCCAAGGTAGTGTTACAGGCCCTTTGCTGTCGATAACCAACAAGTATTTAAGAAGAAATTAAAAGAATTTCTGAATGACAACTCCTTCTACTCCATAGAGGAATTTTTAGATGTAAATAAAAACAAAAAAAATATTTAAAAAAATAAAAAATAAAAAAATAAAAATAAAAACACCAAAAAATGAAAAAGTTGTTATATTAACTTAAGTATGTTGTTAAATTAACTTAATTATGTCATGTACTGGAAAATTTGACTCGTTCCACATCATTACGAAATATCGTATTCATGATCCATGGAACTAGTATTAATCTAATCTAATCTAATCATTATCTATACGAACAATTTGGGAGACAATCTGAGCAGCCGTCTTAGGTTGTTTGCAGATGCCGCTGTCCTTTATTGACTAATAAAGTCATCAGAAGATAAAAAAAATTTGCAAAACAATTTACAAAAGATATTGGAATGGTGCAAAAATTGGCAGTTGACCCTAAATAACGAAAAGTGTGCGGTCATTCACATGAGTGCTAAAAGGAATCTCTTAAATTTCAGTTACACGCTAAATCAGTCAAATGTAAAGGCCGTAAATTCAACTAAATACCTAGGAATTACAATAACGAACGACTTAAATTGGAAGGAACACACAGAGGGGAAGGCTAACCAACGTCTGCGTTTTATTGGCAAGACACTTAGGAGATGTAACAGACCTGCTAAGGAGACTGCCTACACTACGCTTGTCCGTCCTCTTTTAGAATACTGCTGCGCGGTGTGGGATCCTTACCAAGTAGGACTGAAGGAGTACATCGAAAAAGTTCAAAGAAGGGCAGCACGTTTTGTATCATCGCGAAATACGGGGTAGAGTGTCACTGAAATAATACCGGATTTGGAATGGACATCATGAAAAGAAAGGCGTTTTCGTTGCGTAGGAATCTTTCCTCCGAATGCGAAAATATTTTGTTGACGCCGACCTACATAGGGAGAAATAACTACCACGATAAAATAAGAGAAATCAGATCTCGTACGGAAACACATAAATGTTCGTTCTTTGCGCGCGCTATACGAGATTGGAAGAGAAGTGAATTGTGAAGGTGGTTCGATGAACCCTCTGCCAGTCACATCAATGTGATTTGCAGAGTATCCATGTAGAGGTAGAACCCAAGCTCGTCACTACCTTGCCATCTGGGCATCCTCATCTATAAATGCCTCGTTCGACCACTACTTGAGTTTGCAGCGGTAGTCTGGTGTAATGTTGCCAACACCAGCATAAATACACTACATTGCCTACCGAACAGGGCCCTTCGGGCAGCCCTACACCTTCAAATTTTATTTTATTTTATTTACACGTCAAGTTCCGTAGGACCAAATTGAGGAGCAAATCTCCAAGGTCATGGGACGTGTCAGTACATGAACTTGCAACATAAAAGTAATTGTTGTTGTTGTTGTCTTCAGTCCTGAGACTGGTTTGATACTACTCTCCATGCTAATCTATCCTGTGCAAGCTCCATCTCCCAGTACCTACTGCAACCTACATCCTTCTGAATCTGCTTAGTGTATTAATCTCTTGGTCTCCCTCTACGATTTTTACCCTCCACGCTGCCCTCCAATGCTAAATTTGTGATTCCTTGATGCCTCAGAACATGTCCTACCAACCGATCCCTTCTTCTAGTCAAGTGGTGCCACAAATTTCTCTTCTCCCCAATCCTATTCAATACCTCCTCATTTGTTACGTGATCTACCCATCTAATCTTCAGCATTCTTCTGTAGCACCACATTTCGAAAGCTTCTATTCTCTTCTTGTCCAAACTATTTATTGTCAATGTTTCACTTCCATACATGGCTACACTCCATACAAATACTTTCAGAAACGACTTCCTGACAGTTAAATCTATACTCGATGTTAACAAATTTCTCTTCTTCAGAAACGCTTTCCTTGCCATTGCCAGTCTACATTTTATATCCTCTCTACTTCGACCATCATCAGTTATTTTGCTCCCCAAATAGCAAAACTCCTTTACTAACTTAAGTGTCTCATTTCCTGATCTAATTCCCTCCGCATCACCCGACTTAATTCGACTACATTCAATTATCCTCGTTTTGCTTTTGTTGATGTTCATCTTTTATCCTCCTTTCAAGACACTGTCCATTCCGTTCAACTGCTCTTCCATGTCCTTTGCTGTCTCTGACAGAGTTACAATGTCATCGGCGAACCTCAAAGTTTTTATTTCTTCTCCCTGGATTTTAATACCTACTCCAAATTTTTCTTTTGTTCCCTTTACTGCTTGCTCAATATACAGATTGAATAACATCGGGGAGAGGCTACAGCCCTGTCTCACTCCCTTCCCAACCACTGCTTCGCTTTCATGCCCTCTACTCTTGTAACTGCCATCTGGTTTGTGCACAATTTGTAAATAGCCTTTCCCTCCCTGTATTTTACCCCTGCCACCTTTAGAATTTGAAAGAGAGGTTTCCAGTCAACATTGTCAAAAGCTTTCTCTAAGCCTACAAATGCTAGAAACGTAGGTTTGCCTTTCCTTAATCTTTCTTCTAAGATAAGTCGTAAGGTCAGTATTGCCTCACGTGTTCCAACATTTCTACGGAATCCAAACTGGTCTTCCCCGAGGGCGGCTTCTACCAGTTTTTCCATTCGTCTGTAAATAATTCGCGTTAGTATGTTGCAGCTGTGACTTATTAAACTGATAGTTCGGTAATTTTCACATCTGTCAACACCTGCTTTCTTTGGGATTGGAATTATTATATTCTTCTTGAAGTCTGAAGTATTTCGCCTCTCTCGTACATCTTGCTCACCAGATGGTAGAGTTTTGTCAGGACTGGCTCTCCCAAGGCCGTCAGTAGTTCTAATGGAATGTTGTCTACTCCCGGGGCCTTGTTTCGACTCAGGTCTTTCAGTGCTCTGTCAAACTCTTCACGCAGTATCGTATCTCCCATTTCATCTTCATCTACATCCTCTTCCATTTCCATAATATTGTCCTCAAGTACATCGCCCTTGTATAGACCCTCTATATACTCCTTCCACCTTTCTGCTTTCCCCTCTTTGCTTAGAACTGGGTTTCCATCTGAGCTCTTGATGTTCATACAAGTGGTTCTCTTACCTCCAAAACTCTCTTTAATTTTCCTGTAGGCAGTATCTATCTTACCCCTAGTGAGATAAGCCTCTACATCCTTACATTTGTCCTCTAGCCATGCCTGCGTAGTCATTTTGCACTTCCTGTCAGTCTCATTTTTGAGACGTTTGTATTCCTTTTTGCCTGCTTCATTTACTGCATTTTTATGTTTTCTCCTTTGATCAATTAAATTCAATATTTCTTCTGCTACCCAAGGATTTATACTAGCCCTCGTCTTTTTACCTACATTATCCTCTGCTGCCTTCACTACTTCATCCCTCAGAGCTACCCATTCGTCTTCTACTGTATTTCGTTTCCCCATTCCTGTCAATTGTTCCCTTATGCTGTCCCTGAAACTCTGTACAACCTCTGGTTTAGTCAGTTTATCCAGGTCCCATCTCCTTAAATTCCCACCTTTTTGCAACTTCTTCTGTTTTAATCTACAGTTCATAACCAATAGATTGTGGTCAGAGTCCACATCTGCCCCTAGAAATGTCCTACAGTTTAAAACCTGGTTCCTAAATCTGTCCCACCATTATATAATCTATCTGATACCTTTTAGTATCTCCAGGATTCTTCCATGTATACAACCTTATTTTATGATTCTTGAACCAAGTGTTAGCTATGATTAAGTTATGCTCTGTGCAAAATTCTAGCAGATGGCTTCCTCTTTCATTTCTTAGCCCCAATCCATATTCACCCACTATGTTTCCTTCCCTCCCTTTTCCTACTGTCTAATTCCAGTCACCGATGACTATTAAATTTTCGTCTATCATCACTACCTGAATAATTTCCTTTATCTCATCATACATTTCTTCAATTTCTTCGTCGTCTGCAGAGCTAGTTGGCATATAAACTTGTACTACTGTAGTAGACATGGGCTTCGTGTCTATCTTGGCCACTATAATACGTTCACTATGCTGTTTGTAGTAGCTTACCCGAACTCCTATTTTTTTATTCATTATTAAACCTACTCCTACATTACCCCTATTTGATTTTGTATTTATAAGCCTGTACTCACCTGACCAGAAGTCTTGTTCCTCCTGCCACCGAACTTCACTAATTCCCACTATATCTAACTTTAACCTATCCATTTCCCTTTTTAAATTTTCTAACCTACCTGCCCGATTAAGGGATCTGACATTCCACGCTCCGATAAGTAGAAGCCAGTTTTCTTTCTCCTGATAACGACGGTAATAACACATAAAAATAAATGTTCATGAACCTGAAAAATAGCTGTCCATAAGTTTAAGTAAACGCTATTAGCATTACAAAAGAATCAGCTTAATTTTCCACGGAACTCCTTGACAGAATGGAAGGAGTGACCCATGAGGAAACTCTTCAGTTTCAATTTGAAAGCGAGTGGATTACTGCTAAGGTTTTTGAATTCGAGTGGCAGCTTATTGAAAATGGATGCAGCATTATACTGCACACCTTTTTGCACTAGAGTTAAGGAAGTCCGATCCTAATGGAGGTTTGACTTCTGCCGAGTATTAATCGAGTGAAAGCTGCTTATTCTTGGGAATAAACTAATATTGGTAACAAGAAACGACAATAAGGAATATACACATTGAGAGGCCAATGTCAAAATACCGAGAACAGAGGTCGACAAGAGATTCGTGAACTCACACCACGTATTGCCCGAACCGCCCGTTTCTGAGCCAAAAATATCCTTGTATAATGGGAAGAGTTATCCCAAAATTAATACCATACGACATAACACAATGAAAATAAGCAAAGTAGACTAATTTTCGTGTCGGAGTATTACTCACTTCTGATACAGTTAGAATAGTAAAAATGGCAGTATTAAGTCTTTGAACAAGATCCTGAACGTGGGCTTTCCACGACAGCTTACTATCTATCTGAACACCTAGAAATTTGAACTGTTCAGTTTCAATAATCATATGCCCGTTTTGTGAAATTATAACATCAGGTTTTGTCAAATTGTGTGTTATAAACTGTAAAAATTGAGTCTTACTGTGATTTAACGTTAGTTTATTTTCTACAAGCCATGAACTGAGGTCATATACTGCACTATTTGAAACCGAGTCAATGTTGCACACAACATCCTTTACTACCAAGCTAGTGTCATCAGCAAACATAAACATTTTAGAGTTACCCATAATGCTAGAGGGCATATCATTCATACAAATAAGGAACAGTAGTGGCCCCAACACTGATCCCTGGAGCGCGCACCCCCCCCCCCCCCCCACTTGACAGTACCCCACTCAGATCCCACATCACAGACGTTATCAACATTGTGAATAATGACCTTTTGCTGCCTGTTGCTAAAGTAAGAGCTGAACCAATTGTGAGCTACTCCCCTCTCCACTTATTCCATAATGGTCCAACTTCTGGAGCAATATTTTGTGGTCGACACAATCAAATGCCTTAGTTAAATCAAAAAATACGCCAAGCGTTCGAAACTTTTTGTTTAGCCCAATCAGCACCTCACCGAGAAAAGAGAATATAGCATTTTCAGTTGTTAAATGACTTCTAAAGCCGAACTGAACACTGATAGCAGATCGTGTGATATAAAATAATCAATTAACCTTACATACAAAGCCTTTTCAATAACTTTTGCAAACACTGATGGCATAGAAATAGGTCTAAAATTATCTACATTATCCCTTTCTCCCTTTTTATAAAGCGGCTTTACTACTGAGTACTTTAAGCGCTCAGGAAACTGACCATTCCTAAAGGAAAAATTACAAATATGGCTAAATACAGGGCTAACATGTGCAGCAAAGTACTTTAATATGCTGATAGACACTCCATAATAACCATGAGGGTCCTTAGTCTTCAGTGATTTAGTTATTGACTCAATCTCCCTCTTGTCTGTATCACAGAGGAGTATTTCCAGACATCAATCTCAGAAAGGCATTTGCCAAGACAGTTGTATAATTTCCTGTAGACACTAAATTTTTATTTAATTCACCAGCAATGTTCAGAAAATCATTGTTAAATACTGTACATATATCTGATTTATCAGTAACAGAAATATTATTACTGCGAAGTGACTTTATATCATCGACCTTGTGCTGCTGACCAGACACTTCCTTCACAACTGACTATATGCATTTAATTTTATCCTGTGAATTAGCTATTCTATTTGCATACCACATACTCTTTGCCTTCGTAATAACATTTTTAAGCACCTTACAATACTGTTGGTAATGGGCTACTGTAGCTTGGTTGTGACTAGTTCTAACATTTTGATATAATTCCCGCTTTGTTCGACAAGATATCCTTATCCCACTACTCAGTCAACCGAGCTGTCCATTACAGCGAATACCCCATTTAGAATGTTGTAATGGAAAGCAACTCTCAAAGAGCATGAGAAATGTGTTACGGAAAGCATTGTATTTATCATCTATATTATCAGCACTATAAACATCTCGCCACTATTGTTCCTTGACAAGTTTTAAAAACTCTGTTGCTGTTGGATTAACTTTCCTACATAGTTTGTAATTAAATATGACATTGGTTAGAGTACAAAAGCCTTTTGGTGTTAAAATTTGTGCATCATGGTCTGAAAGGACATTCATCCTTTTACTAACAGAATGCCCATCTAGTAATGAAGAATGAATAAAAGTATTGTCTATGACTGTGCTACTGTTCCCCTGCACCCTAGTTGGAAAATACACAGTTTGCATCAGATCATATGAATTTAGGAGATCTACCAACATCCTTTTTTTTGCACAATCATATACAAAATTAATATAGAAGTCACCACATATAATTAGTGTCTGGTACTTCCTACAAAGTGAATCAAGAACCCTCTCTAGCTTAAGCAGAAATGCTCTGAAGTCGGAGTTAGGGGACTTACAGACAACAACAATTAGAAGTTTAGTTTCACTAAATTCAACTAATACTGCACAACTATCAGATATCTGTTCAGTGCAGTGACGTGATACGTCTATGGACTCAAATGAAATACTGTTTTTTACGTACAGAGCCACTCCCCCAGCCCGCAAGGAATTCCTTGAGAAACAGCCAGTTAATCTGTAGCCTGGTAAAGGAAGCCTCTGAATTATGAAATTAGTGGTGCTCTGATATACCAATAATTTCAGAGTTAACATCTATTAGCAGTTCATTAACTTTATCTCTAATACCTCATATTGTGATGAAATATACTAATTCTTTCTCTACTTGGAAACATTACATCCTCTGAAGGTGAGCCCTTAGAGGGACTTCCTTTAAGCAGGTATATCTATCAGCTGACTTCAGTCTAAGAAAGGTGCAGCTCTAACACCAACTACTACAGGAATTTTTCCTTGAGTGACCACCACAACCACCACCCTGTCACCTATAAGCTTAGCCAGCCTCCCCTTCCCATACCTATTGAGGTGCAGGACATGCCTAGTGCCTAGACCCAACTGGCACCACTGAGATAATCCATGGCCTCCGCCATCGGTGCCCTCCCCAGCCCCACATTTACGCGCCTAAACAGCCGCATTAACTTGAGGCCGATCACGGCGCTGAAACAGTTGCACGAAATGCACATTAGTGCCACCAGTTTGAGTAGCTATCTTAACCAAGCCACCACTGACATCATATTCCCCGTCCCTATCGAGACTGTTCCCTGCTCCACCCACTATCACTACCTGATCCTCCTCCGTAAAATTCTTACATAACTCCCCTATGCTTTCAGTCACCTGAGCCAACCCTGCACTAGGCTTCACAATGCTGGTGACCTGGTACTCACTCACCAACACTTCCTGCAACTGCTGGCCCACACCTCTACCGTGGGAACTACCTAGCAGCAGAACTTTCTTTCTTCTAGACTTTGCAACTAACCTATGCCTCCTAATTGCTGAGGACTGCTGCAAGTTCCCTGCAGCTACAGCTACACGAGGCTCCTCTCCACTCAACTCTGACAGTTGGTCGTATCTATGCAAAGTATCTATGCAAAGTATCTATGCAAAGTATCTATGCAAAGTAAAACTGTCTGAATACCTCCTCTTCCTAGCTACCTTCTTGCTAACTGCCAGTTCCCATTCCCCACCACCCTTCATTCTCCTCAACCTATCTAGTTCCTCCTTTGCGCATTGTAACTGCACCTGAAGGGCACAGATCTTACGTTTCTGACCCTCTATTACCATGTTTCTACTACAGATTCTACATTCCCAGGAGAGGATCTCCCTAAAATGACCACTGGCTTCCCCAATGCATTCCCCTAATGAAAATACTTTGAACAAATCGCACTCCGTAATCCACTACTCACAAACCTACGACAGAGCCCACGCTTTTCACTCATGGTAAAATTTTACAGTTACTGAAAAAAAAACTATACGTCTACGTTACCAAAGTTCAGTTACACCAGTAGAACTATTTAAAAACTAACAGTAATGGTATCGAAATTCTCTGCCTACTAAGAAAGCAGCTACTTGTATTAATACTACTACAACACAGCCAATACCAATACCAGGAAAACTTCACAAAATTATTAGCTAAAACCAAAAAATTAAAACGACCACTGTAACACTAAGCGAAGTTAAAACACTGAATGAAAATTTTACTGAAATATTTCACTAGAAAGAATAATAAACGTCAGTTGAAAACTGAAGAACGAAATTTACCAAACGACTTCAACACACTGAAAACTCTAAAAAACACAGCGAGCGAACGATTAAAAAAGTTTATGGAGTCGTTATTTCACCACAAACGGCACGCAACACCACCGAAATCTATTAAATTTAATAACTGTACTACAGAGCACAAGTAAGTTTGTCAGTACTTAGCTTATAACCGCTACAGCTGCAGTGCACGCCACAAAATGTAAACACACTACTGAGAAGCGAGGCTTAGACGAACGACGAAAGCACACTCACAAATAATAGACCACTCGAGCCAATAACACAGGAAGAAAGACTGAGCTTAATGAAAATCCACTAATAAGTTACTTTTACGGCAAATATTAGCACAAATACACTTTAAAATAAGTAAATGAAGTCTAAAATTAATAAAATATTAGCGAGCTATTTCAACAGTAGTGCAGCACACGTGACATCACACCAAAGGACAATCCTATCCTGGAGCTCCTTGACTTAGCCACCGTACTACATCTACAGGAATGCATCTGTGTTACAGCAAGAGAATTTTATGAGAAATGTGCGTGGTCCCAAAATGAAATCATTTGCTCCCCCGGACAAAGACTACACTGGGTACAATGAGTAAGGTGGCCAGACAATAATAAATACAACTGTGATCTGAAGGCGCACAGTAACGCTATTATAAATAGCAGTCTATGGTGAACTCTGTTGAAAAAGGAGACCAAAATCCCTAAACAGAAATGACAGCCAGAACAAGTCGGGTAGAAACGCACAGCACCGTCGATCGAGAAGGAAGAGCGCCAAGCGTTGATACTTCGGAAACAGGAACACAGAAGTTCTTTTGGAAAAGGGGAGCAATGGTGTTCCGTCCTGCGTTCGCGCCCAGGAGCGCGTGCTGACGGCACCTCTGCTGTTTATCCACCTGTCAACGAAGTAAGTTCGATGTCTGCTATCTTTTTCTTCTGTCACTTCATCAGCGCTCCTGATGATTGCAACGTGGTCGTTTGCCGAAATACTGTGTCCGTTGAACAATGACATCCGGCAGTTCACCCATGAACTATTTCGACATTCTACATATTTATTCTTCATGTCAACATATTTTCAGCCCTCTGTCGCTAGAGGGCTCCAAACTGTCATCTGTACCACGTCGGTGCTTAAAGTAACCACGTCGGTGATTGAAAAATAGCGTTCTGTAACCCCTCAGAATAGTTAAAGCACGAATTATGAGAGTCATCCACGCACGGATCACACTCCCCTTTAGCATAACAATGCCAGACAACGCACTAGCGCTGCAGCATCTGCAACAATCCAAAGCCTTGGGTTTAGTGTCATCGATATCGTCCGTACAGTCACGACTTGGCTCTATCAGTTGTTAAACTGCTTCCAAAATTTAAAGAACATCTTCGAAGGCTCCACTTTGAAAGTGATGAAGAGGTGGAAGCAAAGGTGAGACTGGGGCTCGGCCAACAAAGTCAAACATTCTACAGCGATGTTATCAACAGACTTCTTTCGTTGGGAGGAATGTGTTCGTCGCCAGGGTCACTCTGCTGGGAAATAAATACGTAAACATAAAGAATAAATATGTAGAATGTTAATAACGTTTGTTTTATTAAAAAACCTTTAAGAGTTTTAATATAAAAACAGGGAGGCATTGTATTTCAACACGCACTCGTATACGCTGCGACAAACTTGTAGGGGAGGTGGGTCACATCGTAAGGATTAATGATTGTGTAGCAACTCGTGGCAAACGTCACGGGTAAATGGTAGCCGATGTCGAAGATCAGAAGTGGAACAAGAGAGTGACTCATTTGAAACATATGTTGTACATATTGAGTACACATGGTGTACGATATGGATACGTCTCTAATGTTACGACAAATGCTCCAAGTTTGCACCATCGGAAGCCATGTATGCCTGACAACGATAGAGCGCTGACTGCCTGACACGTTTCAACACACGGGGCGTTTCTTGGATAGTACCAGCAGCGCAGACGATTCTTGCGACGACATCCATTTAAGACTCCACAGGATCGCGATTCAGGAGAGATTTTATGGATACCCATAGAAAAAAATCAAGGCTCAATAAATCCGGTGAGCGAGGTGTCCAGGGAATCTGTCCATCACGCTGAATCCATCGATACAGCATTGAGCTGTGCCTGCTAACAGCCAGTCCAAAATGAGTTGGCGCTCCGTAATGTTGGAACCACAGGCTGGGCCTCACATTTGCTGGAATGTCTTCAAGCAAGCCGGGAAGAACCTGCTCCACAAACGTCTGATAATTCGCAGCTGTCAAGCAGTATGGTAAAAGGTACGGCCCAACTAAGCAGTCGGGCAGTCGCCGACTAAACCCGTCCACACACTAACTGTGAAGCGATGTTGTGCCGCGTGGTGCCGCACATCGTGGGGGTTTCTTGGTGCCCATAAATGCTCACTGTGCTGACTGAAATGCCGTACGTAGTGAATGTGGTCTCTTCAGTGAACAGTTACAATACTGCACAGTTACGAATTTCAGAAACTACAGCTTATAAACTTTCCCGTGCACTGGTTGTTTATCCTTGGCTCCACCCAGCTGCAGCCGCCTAATGCCAGAGCTTGAAGTAATGTTCAGTGAAGTGACAACCAGCGCCCTCCTATTCGCGGGATGTTGAAGGTGAAGGAAGAGGAGGGGACAGGTGAATACATCTGCCCAATGTGTTTTGAAATCTTGTGTCGGGAACACATGCTATCCTACGTGAAAAATAGTAAAAAAGTATGTGTACGTAATATGTCAACTTTACATGCGTTCAATATTACTTTAACGATATTCTCGTACTGATGTTCTACAGCTATATATACCCCTCAAAATCAGAATGAATAAACTTAAGCAACTGAAGAATTATTATGAAATGAAGTTAACGATTATCGATTTACAACTTAATCGTACCAATCACACTGAATAATAGCCCATCTCCAGCAAAATACTTAACGTCAACAGTGCCAGCTTTAAAATCGAAGGGAAATAGCGCACAACAGTTACGTCAATATTTAAATAGGGCTACGCTTCTTCTTCAATGACACACACTTTCGTTTAATTCATTTGCATTCCATTTATGAATCGCAACATGAAAATGTTCACATCAAAGGGATTTCTGGCACCAGCTAAGGTTAGAAACTGCATACTTTGACACAATGAACAAAGCACGCCACCAATGACAAAACGGTATTTCACAAACTTTGTACTCCCTCCACTATGTCGTACTTAGCGCTCGGGCATTAAGAAGCACCAGTTAATAATGGTTCAAATTTTCGGTCTGGATCGAGTGGTACGGCTACTGTCTTGCAAGTTTGCTTTTTGTCTGTAAAATATGATGTCAAGTTGGTGACCGAAACACCCTCGCTTTCTTAGAAAACTGAGAGACGTCTCGATGTCTTTACATGCAGATTCAAGGAATTTCCGTGCGTGTCATAATTCAACTAGCCTCCTGAAACGCATTGGCGAGGATCATTTGCCTCATCACATGTGAAATGCATAACAAACACATTTAAACGAAATGCAGATTAAGTAAAACTATAGGCTTTCGTGACCATTGTGACTGAAAAAATGTCGTCTAGAATATTAGGTAGCATATTCCTCTTCAAATTCTGCTATTCAATCGACGTTTAGACCCCTCTGCTTGGATCTTCCTCTGTATTTTACGGTGTTCACGGTTCAGTTTCGTACGTTGCGACTACTGTGTCTGGCGTTGTTGACATCTAGATAGATGCATATCAGGGCACCTTCTATAATCGATGATTATCTTTATTCACACCTGGAAATGTACTTTTTCATATAAATCTTCACTTAACAGTTGGAATTCATTCATGTTAAAGAGTTGATTTTGGTAAGTAATACAGACATTAATGTGTAAATTACACCACTGTTCAATACATTTATGTATTTTTCGCAGACATTTAATTTCGGTAGGCAAAATATCGCTTCAGGTACAAATAATGTATAAATGTGTTTTGTTTTGGACTGAGAAGTATAAGTATATGATGTGTGTATGTGTGAGTGTGTACACGTTTAATATCAGTTTCTACTTAAGCAGTTAGTTTGCAATTTTTAACATCAGTAGTGAAATGCGGGAGGGAATCAAGACTCACTTAAAGCCTCGATGAGTATAGTATCTTATTTATCGCTCTAACCTTTATATTGTGGTACTGAAAGAAATGTAAGATTGAAGCATAAAAGACAATGAAGCAAAAATATAAGGGACGATCAAAAAGTTTTCGTTTGAGAGCCTTGCTGCAGCGTATATGCAACGTAGAGCAAGCTCCGATTTGTGTACATAAGCACCAACATATGGGCAAGGCATCAGTGTTGCAGTTGTGTCTTTCTGCGAGCGGTCTCATCACGCCTCCGTATCGCTAACTTCGTAACACAGAAGCTACGCCAACTCTAGTGCCAGACGCTCGAGTACTGCCCTACAGTCCCGATCTCTCCCCATGCGATTATCACGCCTTTGCTCGGTTAACATAGGTGTCAAAGGGTCTACAATCCCTGTCGGACGAGGATGTGCAGCATGCAGCTACGGCCTTCTTCACGCAGCAGGACACGGTGTTGTATTAAATCGATGTCTTCAATCTGGTGCGACGTTGGATGATTGCCTTAATTCTCACGGCTATTTTGCCTGATTGGCGTTCCGATTCTGGACTGTACGATCTTAGAAAGGAAACTTTTTGATAGCCCCTAATAATTTTCTGATCAGCCAGTCAATGTCTCTATCTCATACATGGAACTGTAAGTGTGTATTTAATTTTGTAACTTAGGTAACCATTGCTATTTTCCTGTGTGTTGTGTGTGTGTGTGTGTGTGTGTGTGTGTGTGTGTGTGTGTGAGTGTTGTGCTCGTGTACTCGCGGAACGTTTAACTCTCGTGTTTGCATCAATAACTGCTGGTGGCAACTGTAATGACATTGAAATTATTTGGGATGCTGCTATTATGGCTTAATGTAAAAATGAACTTTACGTGCCACAATAGACATGTGTGCTCTATAAATGTTGCAATATTGCAATAAATGTCTTTTTTATTCCATTAAACCACTTTCTGACATGCTGTGTGCACACACTTGCATGATGTTGCTTATGAAGTTTATGATTATAAATAACAGAGATATTGTAAATGTGGAAATACAGTAATTTACACCAATATTGTCAGTATGTTTACGTATTTTTGATGATATGTGTGTGTGTGTTTGTTTGTATGTCTGTGTGTGTGTGTGTGTGTGTGTGTGTGTGTGTGTGTGTGTGAGAGAGAGAGAGAGAGAGAGAGAGAGAGAGATTGCATGCATGTGTGTATGTGTGAGGGAGTTGAGTACCAACAAGGAAGAATTTTACGTGCAGTATTTGACATAAACGATAAACTTTTTTTTAGTGATTATGTCTAATTACGTCGTTCTCGACGAGACGTTGAGACTCTGCTCTACAACTGTATATATTATGCGAAAGTCACTTCACAGAGTCTGCTCGTGGCTTCCAGGAACATCGTGACATATTCCATTACTGTGTACTTTGCTACGCTTTCTAATCTATCGCGATCCCTACGTGAGGTACGCAATGGAGGCTGCAGAATGGTTTTACAAACTACCTCGAGTGCCAGTTCTCTAAATTTACGGAAAAAATTTCGTAGTGATGTCATCTTTCTGTCAGAGATTCCATTTTCCTGAGAATCATCGTCATATTTTAGCATTAGATATACCGAAAGTCTTTCATTAACCGTACCTAGGTCTCTAGTCGACAATATGGTTCATTTAATAACACGTACACCTTCGTTTATTACGTGGGAGATATGGTGTATGATGTTACACATGGGCGATTTTTCCTAAACCCGTTCTCACTCTTAGACAGAAGTTTTTATTTTTCACGAGAAGCGTGATAATATTGTAGATTAAAATAGGCCGCATCATATGGACGTTAGCGATGTGCCTGAGATATTTCTGGGATAGAAACGTAACGTATTTGAAGATATCTAAAGTGATACACTTTAAGAAAGACAGTTATAATTAGCTTGTGAGACGATTTAAGGAATTACTGTTGCAGTCTGAGACGTAAGGTATGCTTTGAAAATGTAATTTGGTCGTCTTAGTTGAATACGACGGTGGAAAAGTCTAAGAACAGGCGTCAACTACACGAATGCCCGCCTAGCACCTGTTATAAATACTTTCTTATTCTCGTTTGATTGCCTCTTCAAATACTTATATTTTCGTTTGTCATCGTGACTAAGATAAGCAAGTATATTGCATTAAGAAGTAAAAAGATGAAGGGGAAAGTAATTACACCTGAGAAGAAAATGAAAGTCATTCTAAGACGTGAAAGTGCGGAATCTAGGGCGGAGACCAGGAGGGAGCGAAAACTTGAACAAGCTGGACTACAACGTTTCTTTTTGGCACAATGCACAGTGATGCAAGTGAGAAGCAGAACAACATTCTAACAACATCTATAAGTATGAGGGTAACATGCCAAAGACACAACTCATAAGTTAATTACGAGTTTATCTGGCTTGAAATGTGAAATATTAAGAGTAAAAAGGTTGACAGTTTGCAGCCTTGACACCACAATTACAATGCTGAAGCAAGGAGAAGTGTTATTTGCGTAAACAACTAACTGTCTACAGCAACAATTTAACTCACAGTGACTACTCAGACAACTCCCAATGCGTTTCAGATCCATATAAAGGATTGCAGTATTCTTTAAAATATTGCTGTTGACTAGCACACCTGGAAGAAATGGTTTATCCAGAAATGGCTTAGCCAGAGCCTAGGAGATTGTTTTCTGAATGAACTTTACTCTCTGTAGCGGAATGTGCGCTTTTTTGAAAACTGTTGGCAGACTGAATAACTGAGTCAGTGAGAGCATTTCGCGCTAAAGGCAAGTTAAACTTCCTCGCCGGCACGCAGTTGTGATCAGCTAGGAAGACCCAAGTAACTGTCACTGCAATGCAGGGTGAAATATAAATTCTGTGTTGCTGTTTTCTGTGTCTAAGAGGAAGTGGGTAGTTTCCTGGACTACGATCATTAAAATGTCGGGGCTGTTACGTCGAGAACGAGTAGTATGATAAGCCCGACGTGTCGTAGTCGTTTCGCTGAAGGCACATTGCCAGTTTCTGTGTGAGGGGAAGGGGAGGGGGGAGGAAGAGAGCCGTGGTATCAGTTCATTGTACGTATTACGTCGCTAATGACAGATAAAACGTCGTAGCGAAGTAAATTAGGACCAGAGCGTGATGTCACAGCTTTTGGAATTAGAGCGCAGTTGTCCGTTATCTGGCGTACACTAGCACTACCGCCCCATGAAGAAAGACTGGTACACTTCCTCTCTAGTGCCGAAAGCCAGATATTGGATTTAGCGCATTCCTCTTCCCGACTGAAACTATTGTCGTATTTGGTAATCACATTCTCTTTTCTGTACAGGTTTACAGAGTACGTGCGCGTGGCTGCCACGTACAGAGTCTCATCAAATTGAATACTGGTGTTTCCTGAATGGAAATCGTGTTCCGCTACAGTTGAACTATCATTTCTCTCCACTTCTACAATTTTCTTTATGCTGCTCTATTCGTTTTTCAAAGTTCTCTTCACTGTACGTACGAACGCTTGCCCACAACTACATGGAATTCTTTACAATAATGCTTTTTCTATCAGATGGCAGGCATTCCTGACTGATTTTAAACATTATTGTGCCTTGCACGTCGTTTTATACGCTGTAATGATATACAGTTTTTCTAAATATTTACTACTCAGTGTCTTTTATAAAGGTGTGCAAAACAATCATTTCTTCCACTGACAGCTGGTATCAACCATGTTTGAAAGGATGTCATGGGGTTTCTGGTTAAACATCAGTTCACAAGGGCAAATCCTATTGCATCATATTTAAGGTTGTTGATGATTTCTTCAAGGTTTTTGATATGATCCGCCCAAGTTGAACGCTTCCTGGCACAATGAGTTCTACACAACCTGTTTAAATCGCGCATAACCCTCTCGCTCATATTTCCCTGTGGAAAATACGCCTAGATCCTTATAGGGCGAATTCCGGCCTTTTATAGACATAATTTAAATTTTTCAGGTAGAAATAGCGCACCTTTATCCGACAACAGACTCTTAAACTTGCCAATCTTTACCAAATAATCCTTTTCCAGCTTGTCTACCAGTGTTCTGGCATTACCATTCTTTATTGGACATAGTCTGAACACTTTCTATAACCGTCAGTCACCACAAAACATTGGTACATCATCATTCACACGTTGGGAGCAGGCCAAACAGATCGGTTGCATGTAATTACAGGCGATTAGCTGGATCTACATTGTGCATACCTCTCTGCACTTTACTAATTACTGCACGTACCTTCTGACACAACACAGAATGCTAGCGTCCTTGTTACTCTATGATGCATGTTACCGAAAATCACCTTCTCACTTAATTTAACAATGCATTTATTGGCTCCATAATGGCCATATCGTAGATGCCCTAATCTATAAGCAGATCCATGTGTTGGGATTCTGCAGAATCTAATTTTCTTCTTCGGAATAAAATTCTTTTATGGAGGCAATAGTATCGAGCTACTTTAGGATAATTAAGGACCGCTAAATGGCTTTTGACTAAGTTCCTTGAGATCACTTTATATTATCACCTTTACGACCTAAGAAATAATGCTCAGACTTTTGCATACCAAACACGGTAGCCAATCCCTCTAAATTCGAAATCCCATAACTTCGCTCAGCAGGTTGCAAAAAATGGTTCAAATGGCTCTAAGCACTATGGGACTTAAAATCTTAGGTCATCTGTCCCCTAGACTTAGAACTAATTAAACCTAACTAACTTAAGGACATCACACACATCCATGCCCGAGGCAGGATTCGAACCTGCGACCGTAGCAGCAGCATGGTTCCGGTCTGAAGCGCCTAGAACCGCTCGGCCACATCAGCCGGCAAGCATGTTGCAGTGAACGACTCGCAAACGCGATTGTTTTATGAGCTTGTTGATCGCCTTCCATCTGAAACATCTCTACTGTAATCACATAGCCATTTGCGTCAACTGACATACAAAAGAGTTCTGAAAAATCTGGATAGCGTAATAGTGGACTACTGGTCAAACAGTTTTATAATTCTTCAAAAGCGGACTGGCGTTCTTCAATCAAAACCCACGGGTTATTTTACACCAAGGTGCATTAAACAAATTATCTTTTACAAAACGGTGGTAGAATGCGAATAAACTGAACATTGACCTGAGCTGCTTTTTATTTCTGGGCGCTTCAAACTTTTCAAAAAAATGGTTCAAATAGCTCTGAGCACTATGGGACTTAACTTCTGAGGTCATCAGTCCCCTAGAACTGAGAACTGCTTAAACCTAACTAACCTAAGGACATCACACACATCCATGCCCGAGGCAGGATTCGAACCTGCGACCGTAGTGGTCGCGCGGTTCCAGACTGTAGCGCCTAGAACCGCTCGCCACCCCGGCCGGTTCAAACTTTTCAATGACAAATAATTTGGAAGGATCAGGTAATATTCTTGCCGATCTAATTTCGTAGCCCAGGAGTTTTGTTTTATCTCTAACACACTCAGCATTCTCTAACATTAATTTCATACCTCCTTTTTCTATAGCTTCTAACACCTTGTCTAGTAGATCGATATGTTCTTCCGATGTGGGAGTTGCCAACAGAACATCATCTACATAAATAGTCACCTGATCTAACAATTCCTGCCCCAGTACATGAGCCATTACTCTTACACAGGCACACACAGAAATATTTAATGGTAGAAGGACTATTTTATATTAGTAAGACACTCATTCGTACAAAAAGGCTGTGTATTTACGTGATACTTTTGCGAGGGGCAAATTCCAGTACCCACATGTTATGTCCATTGATGTAAGATACATAACTCCTCGGAACTTTTGTATCAATTCGTCCATGTTTTGAAGACGGTCACTCTCTCTCTTATTACAGTTTCATTTAGCCAGCGAGCGTCCAGTACTAATCTGGCGCTTTTGTCACAAGGCACAACAACAAGAGGATTATTATATTCACTGATTCCTTGCTTAATGACATCCCATGCCAATATACATTGAATTTCTTTCTGAACAATTTGCTTTCTCGCTACATGTATGTAATATGGTTTCTTGAAAAATACCTTCCTAGGCTTTACATTCAAACGGCACTCATACCCTTTAGCAACTTCAGGCGGATTTGAAGTACATTGTGATGAGTGGTTAATATTTCTCTTATTCTGCCCTCTGTTTATCAGAAAATTGATTTGTTGACTATTCATTAGACTATTTCTCCCAGAATATACTTTTCTATCGAATTGGAATCTTGCACATTATTTCCGTATTCAGTACCTTCCTACAAGTATCCCTTATTCCTCATTACTCTAATAGGCAGTTCCCATGCTTTATTATTACTGCCAACATTTCCAATGAAACGCTCCGTAATCACTCGAGAATCCGATAAAGTTAACACTAAGTGGCTCTGATCAAAGTCAATCTTTCCTTGATATTTAGCTAAAAGGTCTGTACAAATCAACATTTCGACACTTAACCCGTATACGATTAAACAAAGATGATATATTATTATGTTATCTATACGAGTTGGTATTAAAGCTTCGTGCTGTACTGGGCTAGAAATTTTTTCCAGATGTGCCTATTATTCTTAAACTACTTACGCTCAAGGCAGTTAACTCATTCTTATTAGGAATGGAATCAAAGATTGCGTGGGACATAGCACTTGTTTCGCTGCCTCAATCAAGAAGACAACGCACTGTTATTATTGAGATGTTAGTTTTTATAATAGGATGAGTTATTTCAGTTTGAACAGGTTCCTTACGAAAGTCTTCTAAAAATCCTTTTCAATCTGTGTCCAGCTAAAGCAATTTTGTTCAATTGCAAGTACATTTATGCTTAGATTCACGGGGTCATCAACCTCTACATTTGCCGCTGCCTTTTCCAACCTGTCCACCAGTTCTAAACCAAAGCACTTGACGACTTCCTCTACTTTCGTTTGGTGCTCATCAGCTAAACTACTCTCTGCCTCTGAGCAACTCCAACATTGCTGTCTATAATACTGTCGCCTGCTTTTATAGTTTGTTGCAAGTCAGTTAAGCTAATAGGTTCTCTGACCTCATTATTGTTGTTACCCCTCTCATCTAACAACTACTCCTCCTCAAAACCTTGCAAAATTGACTCTACTTCCTCTACCGAAACTCTAACCTTCAGATTGCTACTATTGTCGAAGATGTAAGCCTTTACTTAATTTTCGTTCCCAACTGGTTTAAACCAGTTAATTTGTTCTTCCCTATTATTTGTATCGTTTTCTTTCTCCCTCTTGTCCCATTTTTGTGATGTATCCAAAATGCTGTCAACTAGATAATGAGAGTGGCTTAGCACATTATTGAAACTGTCTGTTTCTATTTCATCATCCCTGTTATCGGTTTGCGTGTACTGACTGACGGTGGTCTCAGTTTTTGTTACTATCTGTGTTACTGTTTCCGTCTTGTGAGTGCTAGTTTCCTCATAGGTGGGACTTAGCTTCCCACACTTGGCATTTATTCGATTCAGAATCAAATCGCGTAGCAGTTCCGCTTTCCATCTTGTCTCAACGGTACATTATTTATATTTCTGCCTCAGTCATAATAATTATTGTGAAAGTGGCTGTCTACCTCCTCTTCATCTATCACGGCCTTGACCACGATAATTAGATCGTGTACACCCAACTTCCGTACTTCTGACACTAACGTACCCACTGTCTTTATTTCGGTTGTTTATATGACAGGTAGAGGACCTATTATAATTCTGCACCTGCTCCTCAACAGAAACTACACTGTTCACTCGCTTCAGATACTCAGTGAACCTATCCACATTATCTCCAGGTGCGGAAATGATTCTTTTCCGCCAATATCAAGGCAACTTACCTTCTAGTCCCATGATCATCATTTCCGTTTTCATCTTTTATGTCAGATGCGACACCCGTGGAACCCACTTTCTACGAAACTGTAACTGATTCAGGACCTCCAGTAAACTTTTTATCACTCCAGAATTCCCTCAAAACATCGTTTTGTTTGTTGTGTGACTAGTATTCATTAAGGAACGCAGTTTTAAATTCAGAAAGAGTCAGCTGACACCACAAAGCATCTCCTGACATCATCTTTATCATTAGATTCAATTTTTAATAGCCTGTTAGTCGCAATTAACAAATACTTTAAATACTCTTGACTTGTTATGAAAGAAATTTTCTCACGTTCTGACCATGCACTGGGTAAAACATCCTCAAAATCATTCTAGAACTTCAACGGGTGAATTGGTTTGTCTGGATCAAAACGTTAAAATTTGACGACATCCAATAAAAGTAGCGTCAACTGATTCAACACGCTGTACAGTAGTATTACAAGAGATACTGGAAGTTACTCTATTTCCTACGTTAGTAATAATAGTATTTAGTTTTTCTACTTGTAGTTTTAGTGCTTCCACCCTGACAGAAATTTTTTTATCATCATCCTCAATCAGATTTTACTTTCATAATATCTTTTTGAGAAGCATTTACTTTAGTAATTACTTCGTCAAATCGATTAGAGCAATGTTTGAGTTCATTGCTTATTCTTTCTGGGAACCTCCCTTCCATAAGACCATCTGCTTCTTTAAAATATTTCCGAACTTCACCAATTTCGGTTTTGAAAATACAATGCAATTTAGTTAGCTGTTGCCCTAGTTTGACTTCCAGACGATGGTGGTTAGAATCAAGTTTATAGTTTAAGCTATTCGGTTGTGAGTTCATTTCATCCGTTAGTCCTTTATTACTAGAATCAATCTTACAACTTAACTCTTTACTATTGGACTTCATCTTATTGTGCTGCAGCAGCTCCAGGGAGGCTGGGCAGCGGTGAGCACGCGTAGTACCTTGCAGCTAACTTGCAGGTCCACGCAGCTCCGTGATGATGCTCCGTCTTCTTCTAACCTAAGCGCCGGTGTTAGTCACGATGTGGTGTCATCTTCTTACCTCCTTCTGTCACGTTCAGGGTTACTCTGACTAACATTCACTACTTAATTGCCACATTCGCAAGCCGATCTTGACGCTGTTCTCGCACTGGTTTCGGCATATTTCACTTCGGTATGTTGTTAGTGCCTACCGAGTTCGCTGCTTTGTACCGCCGGCCGGAGTGGCCGAGCGGTTCTAGGCGCTTCAGTCTGGAACCACGCGACCGCTACGGTCGCAGGTTCGAATCCTGCCTTGGGCATGGATGTGTGTCATGTCCTTAGGTTAGTTAGGTTTAAGTAGTTCTAAGTTCTAGGGGAGTTATGACTTCAGCTGTTAAGTCCCATGGTGCTCAGAGCCATTTGAACAATTTTTTGCTTTGTACCGATCACTTTCACAGTTCCGTTTTCCGCGATTCACCATATGCGGAGCGGTGGGTAATAATCCAGATTATCGTTACTTCTTTACGTTGCTATGAAAAGACACTTAAATTATCTGTGCGTGCTTTACACCTACCTTCGCCTTTTGCAAGAGCCTGAAAACTATTCTTCCAGTCAGCCAGAAAGCGACGGAGAAGATACTGCCCGTAATTTAAAGTCTGCAAGTCCGCATTACTCCTTGTGTTCACTGAAATAAAATGTTCCTACTTGTTTTTTACTCAGTGGGATTAGAAACTATGACTATACATAAAAGCTTTGACTTTTAACTGATTGATATACTCTGTAACAGTTCACACACAAAAAATAGAAGTCTTAGTATTTTATCTAATATACCTACCTGAAACAGCACTATTAACAGTTCAGAGTGACCACTACGGGCAGCTCCAAATAAAATGGCCTATCGCCCTGACTTCTCATTACTACCAATTAATTGTTCGCCTTAAAAGCGGAAAATAATCTCGCCCCTTGCCACGCGGTTTTGTCAACGTTACCGGCGGCACACGAACAGCTACTTCCGTGAAATCTAAGCGATCCAGGACGGTGTACAGTCCTCGCGCGTTCACTTACTACTTTTACCGAAAACGCCTTCAAGTCTGCCTAGCTCTGACGTCATCTGAGGCACCACGCGCACAAGCGTTTGACTGACGCGAACCGATTGATATCTTGGTGCGAAACGTCTCCTCTGGCTGTATTTATATACGGGCGCAGGGGACCGCGAAACGAAACATCTACTATGAGCCGCATGCAAATGGCAGCTTTCTCGGACATGTATTGGTTAACAGTTCTGTCGTTTAACAGTTTCCAATCTTCTTAATATTTATACAAATAAAGATAAGTTTGCTTTAGCTACTGAAAAAGTTTTAGTTTGACGGCATTTAAGCCTCGCCGACTAGAATTTTTAAAACGGAAACGGTAGTAGAACATGACGTCTGAATTTCCTCTATAAGATTTTTTGTAGCCGCAGTTATTTAAAATACGACCTTGAAACTTGGTACAGCTGTATTATTGCATGATTGTAATCGAGTGCTGGAAGTAGAACTTTCTATTACGAATACAAAGTATACTTAATCTATCATGAATGGCTCAAATGGCTCTGAGCACTATGGGACTTAACTTCTAAGGTCATCAGTCCCCTAGAACTTAGAACTACTTAAACCTAACTAACCTAAGGACATCACACACATCCATTCCCGAGGCAGGATTCGAACCTGCGACCGTAGCGGTCGCACGGTTCCAGACTGTAGCGCCTAGAACCGCTCGGCCACCCCGGCCGGCAATCTATCATGAAGAAGGACGTTTTCTTCCAAATTTAATTTTTAGTAAATAATTTGAAAACTAATAGAGGTAGCTTACTTCTGTCACATAGTTAATGCTTTATATGAAACTGAGGCTACAAACGAATTTTCATCATTCTGAGTCTAATATTTGGCGCCTTCAATTTTTTTGTGAAAACGTCGATTTTGACCAAAATATTGCTCTGATCAAATTGAAACTTGTAACTTTTAATTGTGACATACCTTTGCATATTCTGAACTGTTTTTAGCTTTTTACTCTCATTGTTCAGGGCCTTTTTTTTTCTTAAGATCGTATATTCTGCCTAGCAAATTCATTTGATCATTCTGGGACCTTACAATACTAACATTAATATACTGTAGCATACACTGACTTAGTTTGGAAAAGTTATTTAGGCCTTACTTCGTCGGCTTACTTTGAGACGGAAGGATGTACTTTACCACGGAAGGTGTGCTATTTGCCAGTGAACTGAGTTTGTTTAATGTCCTAACAATTTTCCCTCACTGGACTCGTATTCGGGAGGACGACGATTAAAACCAGAGTCCGGCCGTCTTGATTTAAGTTTTCCGTGATTTCCCTAAATCGTTTCAGGTTGGTTGCTTGAAAGGGAACGGCCGATTTCCTTCCCCAACCTTCCCTAAACCGATAACCTCGCTGTTTGATCTCCTCCCACGAATCAACCAATCAACCAATTTTCCCTGTCTTTAAAATAGAATTTTGTGTTAGTTGCCCATAGATACTGTTTCAAACTTGTATAATTTGTAAGTGATTTCTGATAATAATCTTCGTATTTTAATTTCGCTTACTGATTACTGGAATGTACTAGTGCAACAATGTAAGACATAGAATATTAATTACAGTAATGAAATGATTTTCTTGACTGCATTACATTTAAATTTGAATAGAGTATTTGTTCCAAGGCACGTGACCAAGTTGTATCTCGGAACAGTTTTTCACGTTTGGGAAAAAGTAATTTTTGTAATTTCAGAAAAAGAGTGCAGCACACAAAATGTGAATGCAATAATTAAACGTTGTGAGTACACGAATACGGGTAAAGTGACGGGGGAAGAATGGCGTGAGTACATGAATACGGCTGATGTTACTGGGGAAGAATGGTGTGAGTACATGACTACGCCTAACGTTACTGGGATCGCAACACATTGGAAGCATCATGCAGGTAAACAGATCGCAGAGACGGCTGAACAAATGGTAACGAGATGGAGTTGGGACAACACTGTGGCAAAAACAGAAGGCACATGTACACTACTGGCCATTAAAACTGCTACACCACGAAGACCACGTGCTACAGACGCGAAATTTAAACGACAGGAAGAAGATGCTGTGATATGCAAATGATTAGCTTTTCAGAGCATTCACACAAGGTTGGCGCCGGTGGCGACACCTACAGCGTGCTGACATGAGGAAAGCTTCCAACCGATTTCTCATACACAAACAGCAGTTGACCGGCCTTGCCTGGTGACATGTTGTTGTGATGCCTCGTGTAAGGAGGAGAAATTCGTACCGTCACGTTCCCAACTTTGATAAAGGTCGGATTGTAGCCTATCGCGATTGCGGTTTTTTCGTATCGCGACATTGCTGCTCGCGTTAGTCGAGATCCAATGACTGTTAGCAGAATATGGAATCGGTGGGTTCAGGAGGGTAATACGGAACGCCGTGCTGGATCCCAACGGCCTCGTATCACTAGCAGTCGAGATGACAGGAATCTTATCAGCATGGCTGTAACGGATCGAGCACCCACGTCTCGATCCCTGAGTCAACAGATGGTGACGTTTGCAAGACAACAACCATCTGCACGAATAGTTCGACGACGTATGCAGCAGCATGGACTATCAGCTCGGAGACCATGGACCATGGCTGAGGTTACCCTTGACGCTGCACCACAGACAGGAGCGCCTGCGATGGTGTACTCAACGACGAACTTGGGTGCACGAATGGCAAAACGTCGTTTTTTCGGACGAGTCCAGGTTCTGTTTACAGCATTATGATGGTCGCATCCGTGTTTGGCGACATCACGGTGAACGCACATTAGAAGCGTGTATTCATCATCGCCATACTGGAGTATCACCTGGCGTGATGGTATAGGGTGCCATTGGTTACACGCCTCGGTCACCTCTTGTTAGCATTGACGGCACTTTGAACAGTGGACGTTACATTTCAGATGTGTTACGACCCGTGGCTCTACCCTTCATTCGATCCCTGCGAAACCCTACATTTCAGCAGGATAATGCACGACCGCATGTTGCAGGTCTTGTACGGGCCTCTATGGACACAGAAACTGTTCAACTGCTGGCCTGGCCAGCACATTCTCCAGATCTCTCACCAATTGAAACCGTCTGGTCAATGGTGGCCGAGCAACTGACTCGTCACAATACGCCAGTCACTACTCTTGATGAACTGTGGTATCGTGTTGAAGCTGCATGGGCAGCTGTACCTGTACACGCCGTCCAAGCTGTTTGAATCAATGCCCAGGGGTATGAAGGCCGTTATTACGGCCATGAGGTGGTTGTTCTGGGCACTGATTTCTCAGAATTTATGCACCCAAATTGCGTGAAAATGTAATCACATGGCCGGCCGGGGTGGCCGAGTGGTTCTAGGCGCTACAGTCTGCAACCGCGCGACCGCTACGGTCGCAGGTTCGAATCCTGCGTCAGGCATGGATGAGTGTGATGTTATTAGGTTAGTTAGGTTTAAGTAGTCTTAAGTTCTAGGCGACTGATGACCTCAGAACCTAAGTCCCATAGTGCTCAGAGCTTTTTGAACCATTTTTTTTATCACATGTCAGATATAGTATAATATATTTGTCCAATGAATACCCGTTTATCATCTGTATTTCTTCTTGGTGTAGCAATTTTAATGGCCGGCAGTGTACTTCCAGAAGGACTACACAACGGAAAGATCGTTTGATAGTTCGAGTGGCTCTGATGAACAGATTAATGAAAAAACTTTAAATTCGAGTAAAGGATTTAGAGTGTCACCACGAATCATCGATAACAAATTACTGCAGATCGCGCCACAAACGCTATGAGAAATGTATCGGTCTTATGGTGAGCTGTCGCGTCCCCTGGTTTGTCACCCATAATACATGTCAAGGATGCGATGGGATGGTATGCACTTTCATACCAGCCTCCGGCCAATAATCTTCAAGAACATAAACAGCATGTGTTGCAGGCATGACATGAAATTCCTCAAGATGACATTTAAACGCTGCTTACTTCCATGCCACAACCAATACGAGAATGTGGAGGCGGGTCAGGAAAACCGTTGTCATTCAAAACAGCTTCCACTCTTCTCGAAATGATTAAATACATGTCCTATATCGTTTTCATAGGAATGTTATGCCATTCTTCCTGCAAAACAATTGCGTATTCAGCTAACAACGATGGAGGTAGATAGCTATCACGCACCTTTCACTCAAAAGTAGACCACCTACGCTCCGTTATATTGAGATCTGGTGGCCGTGATGGCCAGGGAAGGTGTGACAATTGATCCTCGTGCTCACAGAACCGGTCGTGGACGATGCGAGGTGTGTGAACAGTTGTCCTGTCGTCTTGGACCGCACCATGACCATTGGGAACAAACATTGTACCATGGGATGGACCTGGAACACCGCGATATGGCATCCCACGTCATCACCAAACTTCCTCCATCTTTCACTCTTCGAAAATAAACTGGCCAGAAGTTGGAAACAGTATGCAACAAGACTCATCCGGCAAATGGCATCCTTGCACTGCTGCATACTCCAGGTTTTATAGCATTGACACCACGTATTCCTTTCAGGGGCATTTGCATCACAGATGACTGGTTTTTGAATTTCAACTCACTCTGCAGTTCCCCACTCATGAAGCTCCTATCATGTTGTTTTATTACTGACAGGGTCCGCGAGTGCGAGATTCAGTTCTGCAACGACTTTTCCAGCTGTGTCCTGTTACTTTTCGCCACAATCGTCCTCATTGATCGTCTGTCACGATCACTCAACACATCCCTTTGTCCGCGTTGTGACTTAGCGAATGAGGTTTCTCAACTTTCCCTGTATGCCGTACAAATCTTCGATACGGTGCCTCTTCAAACACCAAGCACCTCGGCCACAGAAGCACCCACCATACGATCACCAACAATTCTAACACATTCGAATGCACTGAGTTCGGACATAATGCACTCACAAGTACACAGAACACTATTCTGACCACGAGCGACACTTTCAGGATAGTGAGAATATTGCACAGGTGCCGTTCGTGGTCTAAAAGTGGGTGGTTATGATTAAAGTGCAACTACTCACGGAGGTCCAGTGTGGGCTGTAATTAGCGCGTGGCAGCGGAGCTCGGTAGATATGCTGATGCGTTAATGCGGAGCCGATTTACGCGGGGAAAAAAATTAGTTCCAATTTTGGCCACTACGTGCAAATCTGGCGCTGTACAACATCTCGACGACGTCTCCTATGCTAGTATTGAACAAAGTGTGTAAGCAGTAGTCAATAATAAAAATGGTTCAAATGGCTCTGAGCACTATGGGACTCAACTGCTGCGGTCGTAAGTCCCCTAGAACTCAGAACTACTTAAACCTAACTAACTTAAGGACATCACACACATCCATGCCCGAGGCAGGATTCGAACCTGCGACCGTAGCGGTCGTGCGGTTCCAGACTGTAGCGCCTTTAACCGCTCGGCCACTCCGGCCGGCTTGTCAATAATAAAATGAGCATTTCACACTTGTTTGACCTTTTCTGCCCACGTCCCGCCCAGCGTAAATCGGTTCCGTATTAACGCATTAAAATATCTATCAAGTTTCGCTGCCATACGACAAATACAGCCCACGTTGTACCTCTATGAGTAGCTGCCCTTCAATTATAACCATCCAGTACAATAGTGCAAATTGCGAACTTGGCCAGCATCTGCATTTTTGTTGAGGCACGCGTTTCTCGCCTTGTTTCAGTATTTTTGTTTACTCCTGTATATACAGCAATCACGTTACCAACTTTTATGGACGATGGGGAAGCGTAAATATACCAACTGAGGTAAGGAGCCGTTGTATGGAAACGATCGAGTCGAAAGTTATAAACGAAAATTTTTCTGTTACATCTGACAGTGGATCTCTTCTATTGCAAGCTCTTTGTTTTACATTATTTTAGAGGTGGTAGTATGGACCAAAATAAGAAAGAAAACATTTGAACACTTGTTCACCTTCGCTTCTGTGAAATATCTCTTCTACTGAACACGTGCACATAGCTCTTATGCATTTTAGAGCCCATGTTCAGTATAGAGTTTTTCTTGTTTTGCTCCATACTATCTCCTCCCAAAACACTGAAGCAAAGATCTTGCAGTAGCAGAAAAACGTTTCATTGCACCGAAGATGAAGAAGTGCTTGTATCTCTTCAGGTATCCATTATAGAGCCCATGGTTAGTAGACTTTTTGCTTCGTATGACTGTTTTTGTCACATCTTTGAATTTTAATAATTCCCTCTAGTACACCGCATTAAAAGTTTAAGTGGGTTTAAGTAATTTCTTTCTCTTTAATGTGGCATTTATTTTACGCTCAGA
Organism: Schistocerca cancellata; assembly: GCF_023864275.1. Taxonomy (NCBI): domain Eukaryota; kingdom Metazoa; phylum Arthropoda; class Insecta; order Orthoptera; family Acrididae; genus Schistocerca; species Schistocerca cancellata. The sequence continues at coordinate 751,434,352 of NC_064629.1, read as the reverse complement.
CAGCCATTTCGTATGGAAGGCCATTAATTATATTTTCTGTGGCGTACATTTGCAGTATACCTCATCTCCCTAAGTTAAGACTTCTTAGAGACCAATCAAAATTGTTCACGGAGATACAGCATCGACTTAACTGTGTTGGGACAGAATGGAAACATGTGACATACAACACACGCTTGTACCAGACCACCAAGTGTGCCTTCAACAATCCGTGTGGGCAAAAGTCCACATCTCTATCCCGCAAGTCACTTAACGGTGTACCTTTGTCACTTCATCCCTTTATTGCTCCAGTCGCGAATCGAGAGGCCGAACAACGACTCTGGCTCTGTGTAATGCAGTCTTTCGCACTTCTTAAACGAACCCCTGGCAAAACGCGATGCTCTTCTTTGAATCTTCTCTTCAGCCTGTATAAATGCTATCGTGCAAGGTTCCAAGCCCGAGGAGCAATACCGAAGTTTCAGCATAGCGACTGATTTGGAGGCTTCCTTCCCTGGTGAGGATTCTTCCATCGAATCCTAGTGTGGCATCTGCCTTTCCTAGAATACGATTTATGTGGTTGCTCCAGTAGCAAATATTTTGAATGTGACTGTTTCCCGTGACCGTATGGCAGTTGTAAAATCAAGCGGTAGTAATTCTCGGCGCCTATTTATGCAGATTACGTTACCTTTGTTTCTGATGAGAATTCTTTCAGTTTTTGCCCCAAGCGTCGACAATCTTTACATATTTCTGTATTTTGTTTCAGTACTCTACCGTTAGTGAGTATCTGTATAGACAGCATAATCGTCGAAAATCCTAAGTGAACCGTGAACGTTGTACTAAAGGTCGTTTGTAGTGGGTGGAGAATAACAGGATACGGGACGTCAAGCAAAGCTGAATTTTTCGAATAACCAAAGGGCGGAAACGAAGCGTTGTAGAGCTACGAGCGTGAAACAGAAGCCAATCAGGTTGGTTTACTCCACCTTGTACATACATTAAACAGTAGTGGTCTCGTAACATTCTGAATGTGCAGGCACGAAGACACGTCTGCGTATGTCTAAGGATTGATCTTCGTTAAGAATAACGTGCGAAGTTCGACTGCAGGTAACACATCAATCCATTCACAAAGATGGTCTCATATTCCATTTGCTCGTATTTTGTTCATCAAACAACAGTATCGAATGTCTCCTGAAGTATAGAAACACAACAGATATGTAGGCACCAGAATCTATTAACTTCTGAGTTTTGTGGACAAACAGAATGAGCTAGGTTTCACATGGTAGTTGTTTGCTCAATCAATATTAATTTTTATGGTGGAGATTTTAGCCCAAGCTCATACTGTCATCGTTTAGTGTGAGTGGGATCCTTTTTTATTCTCTTATGGTGACGATCGTGGGGTCGAAGTTTAGGGACGTGATTATTCGGGGGTACCTTTGTACAAGTGGAGAAACGAGTGGATTTGTCGCAGTTAAAGGGTAATTATAGAGATCAGTGGTTGGTGCCTGTACGTTGTACACAGCGTAGTGTGCTTGGAAATTCCGCTCCTTGTGACGAATCTCTAGCAGTGATTGGATTTTCATGTAAACGTTTTGGGCACATAGCTAGACCATTTGGAGAGTGCAGGTGGCTCACGATTAGCTTCACAGTGAGTGAAGTTAGCTAGTGACTGTGGACTAAAGGAAAGGTTCAACAGTTCATATTAATAAGTAAAATGCCTTAAAACTCGCGCTCAGAAGTAGCAATAAGGATGCAAGGTTTAAACCACTAGTTAAAGAGCAGGTATAGTGAGGAGGAACTTCGGGCTTGCGGAACGCGCTTGAAACCTCATGAGCTTACTGAATTCAGCGAGTAGGATAGCCCACTGGTTCCCGATTAATCGGCAACACTCCGCTGTGGCACACATCAAACCATCAACATCACATCATTTGAGCCACCACGACGCAGCTGGTGGAGGCACCAGACAGCCGGCCAACCCAGATGTGCGAAGACGGAAGTGCCACCTCAGCAGAAAGCAAACACGTCTCTGCTCTGGACCCAGAGAACAGGAACACGTTGTCCGCTGTCAAAGCTTCCCTGCCAACACACATCAGAAGGGAACACTGCCTAAGATGTAAGAAATCTCAGCTTCTCGAGCAAACGACTACACATACAAGTTACAAGCTGAACACCCCTTTAAATTACTTGTAAATTAGAAGCCGAAATATCAGCGCCTGCTGATGCAATGGTTAGGGAATATTCATCTACAAACGGTACTTTGACTCCCACACACATCATATTACAAATTTAATTTAGTCGATTCAATTTATAAAAGAGAATACTCGTACACTTGCACTGAATATGGCATGGAACAAATAATTGCGATCAGTTACACTGACCGATGATCGTACACACAATCACTCGGAGGCACGTTAATATAACAGGTCTAATTCCACATTAACACAGGCGTGGCGTTGCAATATCAAGTTCCCAAAAAAAATAAGAAAACAACGCCTAACTTCACTCAAATGTGAAGAAGAGTGGCTTCCGGGATTCCAGGCCGGGTTGTTATTGCCTCCAATCCGTACAGACGATCTTCGAGGAGCCGTAAAATTTCAGCTCGCAGAGTAGGCCGGGAACTTGCCGACCAGGTTGCACGCGACGTCCGCTGCTCTTCCCGCAACTCGCCGCTACCAATAGCTTGGCATGGCTTGCCTCCGACCGATATAACCACGCGCTGCTTCTCCAGGCCCGTACAGGGCAGCCGGAGTCTCCCAAAAGCAACAACTGGCCAGCCACGTGCTCTTCAGCCAACTCACTGTAGCAGGGCCCTCCAAACCAACAACATATGCGTCGATCATAGACCCTAGGTCGCGACATAAGATTGATATCAGAAACACAAGTAGTTAGTGGCGTCTGCGGAGAGGCATGCTGCCAAAATTGAAGCCGCCACGGTTTCAGTAGGTAGGTAATACAAGTAGCAGCGGAGTCTTCTGTCTGTGATAGTGTTGGATTATTGTTTTATATTATTTTTGGTTTTTTATTTCTGAGTGAGGCAACGGCAAAGTCGGAGAAACAAGGTGACACCAGAGATGAGACTATAGAGTCATTAAGGACAGATAGAGTGATTGTGGATAATAAACTGGCAGCGAAAGATGAGGAGATATAATTGTTGAAGTCACAGACTCTAGGAGTGGACCTGGCTGTTGCTAACCGTGTCCCACCTTTTCCTGTCAGGTCGTCGATGTGTTAGCCTTTGTAGAAGATCTCAACTCATCGGCTGACTTAAGGGGTTGATCACGTAAACATTTATTGAAGATTGCAAGGTTGCGTTTAAAAGGAGAGGTGAAGTTGTTCCTATGGTGCACAGAAGTGTTACGCAATGTTCAGTTGAGACAGGGGTTGGATCAGAGATATAGGAAACAAAAGAGGGCAAGATATAGGAAACAAAACAGGGCAAGATTTTTCGTGAGCAATTGAATATGGTGTTTATAAGGCATACGGAAGCAGTAGAGGACTTCACGGATAGAATTAGTAAGTTTAATGTTCTCACTTATGAATTGTTACAGGGGAAGGAGGGGAGTGGTAAGAGGTGATCTGGGAGTGGTAAATGTCCGTTAAATTTAAGAGGGAACTCCAGACCCACCGACAGGAGTTGCTAGTGAAAATAAATTCAGTAAACGCGACTGCAGAGGTGGAATGTGTCACAATAGGTATAATAAATGGTAAAGAATATAAAGTTTTGTTGGATACCGTCATGCATGGTTTAGAGGCCATAAGAGAGTTAATACGTAGTAGGCGTTATAATCCAAAACGTTACTAGTTGCATGGAGTAGCAGATAAAGAGATATGACCGTCAGAGTCACTAATGATGATTTTTTTGCTTGAGACAACCGAGTTTAGACAATGGGTGTAACTGTTGTCACATGTAAGCTAGAGCATGATATTAGGGTTAGACTTTTTGCGTCAGTATCATGCCATTATTGCCTTCTATGAAGTATAGTGGAGCATAGTGGGAGGACATTCCAGCTAGAGGAAGCTGTTGTCAATGTTGATCTGTCGTGAGGAGCATCTCATATACACTGATGAGCCAAAATATTTTGACCACCTGCTTAATAATGGCGCCCGATAGCGACCCAGATAGGTTCCATAGGACCTACATCAGGCGTATTTTGCCGTGGAGACATCAACTTGAAATCACTATAATGCTCCTAAAACAGCTGTAGCTCGGTTCTGGCCCGAGACACGGACAATTATGCTGATGAAAGATGACATCGCCGTCGGGGAAGACATCGAGCATGAAGGGGATACAGATGGTTCGCAACTGTCAGCGTGTCTTCGATTATTACCACAGGTCCCATGCAAGCGCAGGAGAATGTCTCTCGAAGCATAATACAGCTCCCCCCAGACTGCGTCCTAGGCGCGCTGCACGTTTCGAGCTGCTGTTCACCTTGATGACGGCGTTTGTGGAGCAAAAATGTGATTCATCCGTAGAGCCAACACGTTTCCATTGATCGACGGTCGAATCCTTATGGTCCCATGCCCACTGATATCGTAAATGACGATGTCGTTGGGTCAACATGTGAGCACGTAGGTGTGTGGTCTGCTGCAGAGCTGCATGTTCAACAATGTACGATGAACGGTGTGCTCCGAAACACTTGTGCTTTTTCGGCAGAGATCCCATATATCCACATATCACCATCTACCCCACTTTACAGAGTAGACAAGCCTCCTAATCCCACGTTCTGTGAAGAGTTGTGGACATCCAACCATTTAGCGCCTAATGATAGTTTCACTGTCCTAATTTTTTCTGTAGATGCTCACAACAGTAATACGTAAACATTTGACCTGCTTCACCGTTTTCGAGATACTCGTCCACAAGCTCTGCGTAATGATAATCTGCCCTTTATTAAAGGCGCTTATTCAATGGATTTCCTTATTTGCAACCCGTATTTTCGCTAGGGTGAACCCCCGTCCGTCTTTGCTCCACCTACATACTTTTGTTAGCTCGTAGGGTGCCCTCTACGCCATCAGGCGGCATCCAACGTCGCGATTGGCAGTGGTTACAATATTTTCGCTGATCGGTGTACGAAAGAATCCAGTTAAGATACAAGCAATGACATTAAGGCTTGATTCACATGACTGTGTGTCAAATGGCACCAGATGGTGGCCTTCAGACGTTTTACTCTCTCCTCCGTCCTAACAGACATCGGAATTCCCAACGGTACCGACCGATCGTCGTGTTATCCTCACCCGACAGGAGTCACTGGATGCAGATAGGGAGGGCCACGTGATCAGCACAGCGCTCTCGCTGCCGTTGTCAGTTTTCGTGACCAGAGCCGCTACTTGTCAGTCAGGTAGCTCCTTAGTTTGCCTCACAAGCGCTGAGTCCACCCCGCTCGGCAACAGCGCTCGGCAGACCCAGACTGTCACCCATCCGAGTGCTTAGCCGAGCCACACAATGCTTCACTTCGGTGATCTGACGGGAACCAGTGTTACCACAGCGGCAAGGCCGTTGGCGACCATATTTATCACGTATTGTAAAACTTGTATATGTAAAGTTTACGTGCAGCTTTCTCGAATGGTGTTCACGTTGTAAGAGAATGTGTTGAATAACGTGGTAGTCACGTGACTGAGGCTTGAAAACAAGCATCCAGAGCAGAGGTACGTGACTTTGTCGAGATGCCTTAGTATGGTAAGGTCTTGTGGTTGTGTTGTTTTCCAGACTGAGATAGTGGGGCCTAGAAATTTCGTTATCGCGAGTTGAACTCTCAGAAATATTCTGGGGCTCTGAATTTGGGTGGGACTTAGAAACCTTAAAACGATTTTCAGTGACTGATTCTTTGCTTTCAAGCAAAATATATTGATATGTAACTATTTGTAGGTAGCTGTGAACTTTGGTGACTATGCTGAAATATAATAGTTTGACTGAATTGTGTGACCAGAATTTAAGTCTGTGCTGCTGATTCTTCGTGACTTAACTCGCCACTTTATGCACTTATTCTGCACTACGTAACTAGAGTTTGCTTTGCTACATTGAACTATTATTCAGTTAATTTACCAAATCGATATGAGACCACCATTCAGTTATATCTGTGTGCTTATTATGAACTTACGGTCAAAAGCTTAAACAGCATGTTGTTGACAATATCATTAGCTAACAGGCTTGTTCTCATATACAGGGTGACAATTATTGAAGTGTATGAAATAACATCATCATAACTTGTGAACTGTTTGCGTTAGGGCTTTCAAACTGCACGGTTGGACGCGGGGCATGATGGAAATTAGTATGCGCTCGCGCACGCGGTTTAGCGACTGAATTCGTCAACAGGCAAAATTTGTGCATTTGGTTGACTGTGAATCAGCATTTCGCGATCTAGAAGTCTCTTCACCATCAACGGGTGCCAGTGTGGTGTACAGTTTCCAGTCACGGAATAATCGGTGTGATATTCCTCGATGGCACGGTGACTACCGAATGGTACGTGAAGGTTTTGGAAGATGATTTCATCCCCATTATCCAAAGTGGCCCTGATTTCGAAAGGATGCGGTTCATGCAGGAAGGAGCTCGATCCCGACGAAGCAAGAGGAGCACTTTGGGGACAGCATTCTGGCATTGGGGTACCCAGAGGCCACTGGCATAGGCATCGATTGGCCGCCATATTCTCCGGATCTCAGCACATGCGACTCCTTTTTGTGGGGCTATATTAAAGAAAAGGTGTACGGCAATAACCCCAAAATCATTGCAGAGCTGAAAACAGCGATTGACGAGATCATCGATAGCATCGATGTTCCGAAATTTCAGCGAGTCATGAAGAATTTCGTTATTCGTCTGCGCCACATCATCGCCAATGATGGCAGGCATATCGAACATGTCTTAATCTAAATCCGAATATCCGTAGTGACGTTTACAAGTTGAATAAAGTGTATGCACGCCGTAGTTTGTAACTGATTTGCGTTTTTTTTTCATACAGTTCAGTAATTGTTGCCCTGTATGTACCCTTCATTTTATTTACTTATTTATTTATTGGTTCATTCTTGTTTTGTATCGCTATTGTCGGCACTAGCAAAATAGCTTCAGTTGTTTATCTAGTCGCTATTGAGTTGAGGCTAATAGTGCCAAATAGGCATTCAAGTTGTAATTAGCTTGGTTCTTTCAGGAGTGGGCTACATTAGCTATTCTGTGATTTATTTCTGGGATGTATGTCCCAGTAAATTCTTTTCCAGGCCTTAGTACAGACAATTAGGGCAGGGGCTCTGAGCTTTCAAGTAGTGCAGTACCGGGGCATGCAGTGCTGTCGCTGTGTTTAATAGCACGTATCAGTGGCAGAGGCAGTCCACGAAGGGAACAGAGGCGGCATCAGCGCAGCAGTCCACGAGGCAGCGGGAGGTGGGCAGACTCGCGATGCAGGCAACAGCGTGCATGAGTGCGTGCAGCGTCTAAACGCAGCAGTGCTAGAGAGCCTGCATAGGGAGAGAGTGGCCAACCGGACGATACGGCGACCATTTTTCTGCCAAACTGCGGGCGGGACTTTTGAATGGTCAGAAGTGGAGTAGTGGAGTACACACTCACCGAATCAAAAGCACAAGACAATATGGCGAAATCATTCGTTAAATGCCTTTCTTTACAGCTTTAATATACTCATCGTAGCCTACTACGTACAGCACAGGAAAATTTGATACAGTGGCTGTAAAAATTATTCGTTACTTGGATTTATCTCCTTTAAAGTTCGTTTACTAGACATATTGCAATGGAAGTAACGTAAATAAAAAATATAGTGTATAGAATTTGTTTTGTATCGGAAGTGCATAACGCTATAGATTTAACTTACCTGTACTACGACAGATGAATGAAAGTCGTAAGCAGTTGTTTACAACCAAATGCAGCACAACCTGGTATCGTTTACGAACGACTGCAGAATAATTACAGATGTCAAAAACAATACTGTACAATTACTAAAGTACGAGGGCTGTTCAGAAAGTAAGCTCCGATTGATCGCGAAATGGGAACCACAGTGAAAATTAGAAATGTTTTATTTTTACCAGTTAGCTACACCATCCAGCTACTTCTCTACGTAGTTGCCGTTCTGACTAAGACATTTGTCGTAGCGTTGTACCAACTTTCCAATACCCTCATCATAAAAGACAGCCGCCAGTGCTTTCCGCCAATTCTCTACGCTGGCCTACAGCTCGTTTTCTGTGCCAAAATGTTGTCTTCATAGCCAGCGGTTCATGTGAGCAGAAATGAAACGCAGGGGGAGTCAATTACGGGCTGTATTGTGGGTAGTCAAACATTTCCAATTGAAAACGATGCAGGAGCATCTTCATTGCCCCTTCAGAATGCGGCTGAGAATATTGCCTTGTAGAAGAAACTGCACGACAGTTATGTAATGTTGGCTGTATAGCTTCAGGCGAAATTTCTCACCAGGTCCTCGTACTTGGCGGGAGACACTATTCTCTAGACAACTTTACGCGATCACTGTGAGCTCAGAAATGAGAGGAGTGACGTGATGCTATCTAGGGTCATACTAGAGACACTGCCCAACACATCTGTGCAAAGCTTTATCGGATTATCATAGTCGTTTCCATTTCGCGATCAATCGGAGCTTACTTTCTGAACAGCCCTCGTATTTACTTCAAACATGTAGGCCTACCGACTTCATCACAAAACGCTTCATTATTTCAACTCGTATTTAAGAGCCGGCCGGTGTGGCCGTGCGGGTCTAGGCGCTTCAGTCTATAACCGTGTGACCGCTACGGTCGCAGGTTCGAATCCTGCCTCGGGCATGGATGTGTGTGATGTCCTTAGGTTAGTTCGGTTTAATTAATTCTAAGTTCTAGGCGACTGATGACCTCAGAAGTTAAGTCGCATAGTGCTCAGAGCCATTCGTATTTAAGATCGCAAACGCTAATTACGTACTAAAAACGATACACAGCTAAATCGAACATGCATGCACAAGGCATAACAAGTCTCTCAATAATTCAAATACCTTTTAATCGTTTCCAAAAGTCCTCTGAACTTCAATTCAACTCAGAAGCACGGCGAGCATAGGAAGCGCGAGAGACGTTTGGCAGAAAAATGGCGCCAAAGCTAATCAACCGCTCACGGGCAACTTCACGTATGGCCACTCTCTCTGTATACAGGCTCTCTAAGCAGTGCCTACACGCAGCGCCATACTATGGCAAAAGCGACTTCACGCAGCGGCGCCTTCTCGAAATAGCCGCGAGCAACCACAGTCCACGTTGTTTGTGCATGAATTACACTCCAAGACAAAAAAAATGCACCATAGAGGAACTACACAAATTGAAATTGGTCACAAAGTGGTACTCATACTTGTATCGACAGAAAATGCGAAATTGTGAACTGTGGCAGCACAATTTCACCGCGCAGCTGGCAAGGATAGTAAACAGGGTACATGTCGCTACCGAGGCATGTCATTGCGTCTTTTATTCATTGTACTCAGCTAGACAGTGCCTATGTTTCGCATACAAGCGCGTGAGCAATGTAAGCAGATGTCACCGTTTAAGAGAGGACGCATAACTGAGCTCAAAGAAGCCAGTTGTAGTAATCGGTGAAACCGCTGACATTTGAGTAGTAGCGATGCCACTATTCGACGATGTGGGTAGGAACGGGTAAACCGTGGCCGAACACAGCGTCAAGAAGGAAGCGGTCAGCATAGAGAGACGACGGAACGTGAGCACCGAGTAGCTGTCAGCGAGGCACTCGTAGCCCGGATTCGTCTTCATCATCGATCCGACGAGCAACTGGTGCATCAGTGACCACAGGAAACATTAATAGGCGGCTCATGGGAAGTGGGCTTCACTCACGGCACGCATTGCCCCGACTACCATTGACCTCTATACACCAACAAGCCCGTCTGCAATGGTGTCGGGCACATTCGCGCCGAAGGCTCACTGACTGGAGTAGAATTGTCTTCAGTGATGAGTCCCGCTTGGAACTGAGTCCCGATGACCAGCGAAGACATTTCTGAATGCGCCCCGAAGAGCGGTGGGATAAAGACTGACTGTCGCCTACCATACGGCCTGGAAAATAGGAGTGATGGTCTGTGGAACGATTTCATTTCATGGCAGCACCCATTTGGTTATCATTCGCGGCATCTTTACATCACAGTATTACGTCGACGATATTCTACGCCCCGTTTTGTTGCCCTTCATGGCATGTCATCTCGGGTTAATATTTCAACAAGACAATGCCCACCTGCACATGGCGAGAGTTTCTGTTGCATGTCTTCGTGCTCGTCAAACTCTATCTTGGCCAGCAAGGTCAGTGGATCTCTCTCCAATTGCGAACGTTTGGAGGGCCCTACAACCAGTTCAGGATTCTGACGATATAACGCACCAGTTGGACATAATTTGGCGCTGTATTCCTCAGAACGACATCCAACAACTCGATCACTCATGCCCAACCGTGTAACTGATTGCATAACGGCCAGAGGTGCACCAACGTGTTATTGACTTGCTCAGCTGTGTGAAGCTCTTTCTCTTGAATAAGTCATCCAATTTTGCTGAAATTGTAGTAATTTGTTTGTTTGTGCATGTACATCACATTTAGTGATTTCCGTTCCATTCGGATAATTGCTTCGTGGTGCGTTGCTTTTTTTCTTAGAGTGTGTAATACATATCTAATTTTTATGGTTCCATACTCAATCAGTAAAAATGCTTTTATGTTCACCTTGTTGTCCGTCTGTCTCTCTGACCGAGTGTTAAGACCCCTTTTTCTCAGGAACGGTAGAGGCCTCAAGATGAAATTTATGTCAAATACTAAGGTCAACCGTCGCTTGGTGTAAAACTCGTAGCCTCCGTAACTACAATACCATACATAGTGGAAAACTTTTAAGAGCAAATGACTGGATTTAAGAAGACACATCAACGACGGACAAAATTTTCGTTGCCAGACAACTAAGTGAAATGCTTTGGGAATTTGATAAGAAGTGCTGTTGCCTGGTTATAGATGTAAAGTGAGTCTATCATCGTATCCAGCGGGAAGCATATAGAGGACAATGGATGAATCAGGAATATCTTTGAAACTGACCAGGCTGAGCAAAATGTGCACTGAGAAATGTAAATACACTGAGAAATCTAGATACAAAGAGTGTTTTGAAGATAGGAACTCTGAATGTTTTACAGTGGAGACAGGCGTCAAAAAGCGAGACTGCACCTTCCTCAACCTATCTAACGTGGTATCGGAGAAGGCCGTAAAAAGTGTTTCATCGATTGGAAGGGGTATAAATGCCGGTGTTCGTGTGAAACTGTTATGATGTTGTCGTTACAGTGGAGGAAGAATATGAACTAATAAGAACAACATAAGTGCTAATAAAGGATATACAAAAAGTCGATCTGAGGATCAGTCAAAATAAATTCAAGTGTGTGATTTATAAGAAGAAACAGTGAAGAGGAAATGGAGATTCACTGCCAATAGAATATATAGAATTTAGAAGACTAGGTACTTGAAATATCTATGAAGTGCCGTCAATGCGAACAACTGCACGGATGTTGAGATAACGACATAAAATTGGAGAGTGATATCTGTTCTCAATGAGCCAACTATACAGGAGCAAACAACGCATGTGCAAGACGATTGAGGGACCTGTATCAATGTATGGAGCTGAAACATGGACGCTGTGCAAGAAGATGCAGAGAAAAATTATTACATTTGAAAACAAGAACAATCTTTGGAGCCGTGTCAGAAAACAAAATTTTTAGAAGAGGAAAAAACACAGAAATTTCGTATAATCAACCGGATGTGACAGCTGTAATAAAAAGCAGAATAATTATATGGCTGGGAAATTTACTGAGAAGAGGAGAAAGGATGATGAAGCTAGTACTAGAATGGAAGTCTTAAGATATGAGACCACTTCGTCTCTGAGGTGGATGAATGGAGTAGAGAAAGATCTAGAGACTCTAGGACCCACGAGAACGTGACCAGCGATAGAATCTAATGACAAAATTTAAGAGGTAGGGCGATGAACTGAATTTCAGTTCATGTTAGTTAGAAACACGAAAAAAAGAGATAAAATACGATAAAAGAGCATTTAATCTGGAAATGTTACTATAAAAAAGAGATAGTGATGGTGTTTCTGGTGCTATGATGTGCATGAAGATGCTGCGACAGGCAAGTCTATGGAAGTCAACTCCTAATGCGTGTAATAAGAGAAAGGAAGGACGAAGGAGGATAAACAGACAGTATGGACAGATGGATCGCTGTATCTGTCAGTAGCGGGAGAGGGTATGTGAGAGGAGGGATTCATTTTCTTGGCCGGCCGTTGCTACTCCTACTGAGTCTGTCCTTGAATGTGTTAATTTCAACTTGCTTAGTACGCAAGGTTCTAGTGAGAGCTGTATGTGATGTGATGATTAACATTTACTAGGGCCTGGAGTGCTGATACATTCTGTCTGTAGATTGCTACTATCAGTGTTAACCGCCAATGAAAACAGTTTGGCTGGTCCTTGTCTAAGTGCCGCCTGGTTATTGTATTTATATCTCACGATGGAGTTAAGCTAGCCAATTGCTATAGATATACAGGGATAAAATTTTCCCTGGATATATTTTGCTGCAGATTACAACAACATTACTGTTACGTTTCTATCTGAAGTGATAGTGTGTCTGAGAGACACGTGTCTAATTCTAAATGAGTATTTTCATAAAATCTTACAAGTTACTGAGAGGCCAGTTGTTATTATGTGTTTGAATAGTTTGAAACTGATTCTATTAATGAATGTTGTTGCTTGTACTCTGAATTACTTTGGTTATACCAATCACTGCAGTAACTAAAGACTACATTACCTCGTTAAATCTTAGTAAATTGTTCTTCATTTTAATAATAGTTTTTGAGTAAATAATTTTTAATCACCTAAATGGTAATTTTAAAAATGTTTTGATGGTTTTATTTGTTATTTGCCTTGTTTAAATATGCCAAATAAATGTTCAGTACAACTGTCGATGGTGATTGCCTTGCTGTGTCACTTGGCCCAGTCCTCCCACACCACAGCCTATTGCCGGCTGCTGTGGCCGAGCGGTTCTAGGCGCTTCAGTCCGGAACCGCGCTGCTGCTACGGTCGCAAGTTCGAATCCTACCTCGGGCATGGATGTGTATGATGTCCTTAGGTTAGTTAGGTTTAAGCAGTTCTAAGTGTAGGGTACTGAAGACCTCAGATGTTAAGTCCCATAGTGCTTAGAACCATTTGAACCACTGCCTATTGTGCTGAGCTTGTGACGTTGTGTAAAAGTTGAATTCCATGCTGTGCTGACACGTCAGTAGCGAAATCCTGGGAGTGCTGAGATCCAAGCGACGTAGGTTAATGAAGGTGATGGTGATTCGAGAAACTCTCCTACTAAATTGGTACTATATAGATTATTCAGTACAGTTCTGTTATGGTAGTTGTTACTGTTGTGCCTGATGTGAGACGTTTGGAATTCTTCCGGAATGTCTTTCGAGACTTTGATCATGAGCTGACACGATGAGAGTCATACAGAGTGGTTGCCGTTAAACGCTGGTCACACGCCGATGCTGCCTGCTGTCGGACACTGCCAACACACCGATCGCAGGACTGAAGTACACCGACTAAATGTTGAATGTAGACTAAATATGTTGTTGTTTTAAAATCTAATTTTTTGATGAAAGATGTTAATTGCTTTGAGTTTAGAACTTCAGAGTAAAGTGTTAATTAATTTTGTACAGGGTGACTACCATACACCTCAGTCATGACCCAAATTGCATATTTATTGCACGTATTTGAAATCAAAATCTGCTGCTACTATGCTGCTCTGTCTGCAAGGTGGGACAGTAGCTGCTGCTGACGCCTTCGCACTCTGCGACGGCTGCTCTTCTGATTACTGACAGGTTCACTCCTGCGAACAGCTTCCAGAGAAAGAGTTTGCTGTCATTTTACTCGTTAACTAGGTATCTGTATATCTGTATTTGCAGCGTTAATCTCCTTTTTGTATTGGCCACATATCTCAGAAAAATCCTAGAAGGCGCGGATCAAAGAAATCAGGTAGTTTCAGTACTTTTTTGACTTAATAAAAACATTGAATAGATGCAGCACCACCGTTTAATAACATAAATACTAATATATGGGATAGCAAACCAAGATTGTGACTGAGATGATGATTTCTTGGTAGCCGAAACGCAGCGCTTTATCTTATGTGGATTGTCACCAACGGAAGTAGAAGTAACTCCACGTGTACACAGTGAAGTGTGTTGGGATCGTTATCGTTGTATATTAACGGGCTGGCATACAATATTAATAACAACTGTTCGCAGATGATGCAGTTCATTTTGCATTCCGACGGGCTTGGGCAATTCCAGCAGGACAATGCGACACCCCATACGTCCAGAATTGCTACAGAGTGGCTCCAGGAACATTCTTCTGAGTTTAAACACTTCCGGTGGCCACAAGACTCCCCAAACATGAACATTATTGACAATATCGGGGACGCCTTGCAAAGTGCTGTTCAGAAGAGCTCTCCACCCGCTCCTACTCTTACGGATTTATGAACTGTCCTGCAGGATTCATGGTGTCGGTTCCCTCCAGCACTACTTCAGACATTAGTCGAGACCATGCCACGTCGTGTTGGGACACTTCTGCGTACTCGCGGGGGACCTACACGATATTAGGCAGGTGTACCAGTTTTTTTGGTTCTTCAGTGTATGTTCGCTCCCTACATCATCACACCAAGAGTTACACTCTTGCGCCTCTCCAAAACATTACAGGTACGAACCTATACGCACGTCGCCGTCAGACTCTGTAACGATGGTCATCCGGGGTAGCGTAGAAAGGGTTTATTCATCGAACATAATGGGAAGCCATTCATCTGCAGCCCATGCTTCCCTTTCAATGTTCCATTCCAAAAACTTACGCTTGTGTTATGGTGTTAACGGTAGCCTACACATGGGATGGTAATAATTCCCTAGTCTGGCTGCTTCTAGTCTCCAACCAATGGTGCGGGATGAGATGGAATGTCCCACTATTCCATTATGTATTCTGGAATGATAAGCGGAGATGTGAAGGAGTTGCAATGTGCTTGGTGCACAGTACTGCGATCCTCCATTGCCGTTGCCAGACGTGGTGGATTGGGATCTTAAGGACAAGTATGCATTCCCACATGCAGTCCAGCGTCGCGCCACTGTCACATCCCAAACTCCCACAAATCTGGATACAGCACGATTCGAACAGCCGACCAGATGGGGATCCACAATGAGGCCCCATTAAAACTCTGTCAGGTGCTGATAACGCTGTTTCACACGAGTACGCGGCGTCGCAATGCCCTTCACAGTGATCACTCACAATCTGACACTCATAACTGACATCTGATCATGTTTTCTGGTACTTATAAATAAATGATGGAAGCTGAAGAAATGTATTAAAATTTGTGACAAGGCTGGGACTCGAACCAGAGTCTCCTTGCTTGCTAGGTAGGAATGCTGAAGATATGAATTGGTGTTTGGGAGGGCAGTGGACCTGTGTATTCCATTTAGAAATGCTGAGAAAAGTGCTGTGATGGTGTAATTGTCAGCATTCCTACCTAGTAAGCAAGGAAACATGGGTTCGAGTCCTACCCCTGCTACAAAATTTAGTTCATTTCCTCAGCTTCTATCATTAGTGTATGTTTGGTGGGTGCTTCACTTCTATTTTAGGCAGTGTAGAGAACTTACCAATACGACTAACTGTTATCAATTATGACACATTCTCAGAACAAGACACTTTGAGGGGAAGAAAGCGATTTTCCAAGCTCTATGCAACTGCAAGCGAACCAGTACTACACAGTCACAAGCCTTCAGAAATGTTATATGAGAACACATAAATTTTTTATCATGGTGGAAACTAGCATAAGTATAATAAATAGCTACGTTCAGAAATCTTTGTTTATTGGTTTGTACATAATTATCAATTTTTAGATATTTTTAAGAGATTGTAGACAATGATCCCAGTGTCGGAACGTTGTTATTGGGTTAAATAAAATTAATAAAAATGTCTCTGGCTGTTATCTTTAAATATTCTCATCATTTTCAGTTTCTTATGTTAGTGTTTTCTCTCTTTCTATCTAAACCTTACTTCATTGAGTACTAGCGATATTGAAGACATTAACTACATTCCTTAATACTTTATATAGTTCACTTCATTTAATGACATTGTGTAACATTAGAGACTTATAAAGTGAAAATCTCTGGTCACAGTGGTGATTTTTAATGATTTTCTCATGACATTCGCACGTGGCTCATGTGCGCTTTTTAAAAGTAATTCGTGTTTTCCAGTAAACTGAGGAAGATGAACTTTTTCCAGCTTCGCTGGAGAAAGACATCTTATATAAGAAAAATTATCTAACCAAGATTATTATGAATAAAACAAATATAATTTAGGGGATACGTAGACGTGTTTTACTCACTGTTCCAGTGACAAAGTAACGCCACATAAACAAAAAGGAGTTTGATTCGCAGCTAGAATTCCAAGCGAAATTACTTAAGTGCTGCAGCACGTGACTCTACGAATTAGTAGTTCGACGTAAAGTGGGGCGGGACCCATGTTTCACGTAAGGGTGCTACAGATGAAACGTGCAGGCACCGTTAGCGGAAACGATGTGTCCGCTCTTTTTCGGGTAAAATACATTTCAGGTGCACCGATAAGGGCGAATTGGCGAATAGTATGATGAAATTTATATTCCTTGGAAGCTGGTGGAAAATGGACACATCGGAAAAAAATTAGGTCGATTGAAAAGATCTGTCAAAACTGAACGTTTTTTGTCTAAAAGCCTTGATGGATTTTGTGCAGTTCTGATGACACATTCGAAAAACCTTTTTAGATATTCTTATTAGAACAACACTGAAGGACAGAAAAAGAACTTTTGTTGGATAATGGATGCGCTTTTTAATGTTCCAGTGAGGGAGAGAGGGGATGTTTTCTTAGATTTTTAACTTCTGAATAACTTATATTAGCAATTTTAAGACTTAAAACAAATTCTTGGAAGATATCGCATTTTTATTGTTCGGTTTATGATCAAAGGTGTTCACAGTCGTGCCCGTTTTTGTGCACTTTGAGTACGCCGACACATATGTGCATCTCGAAGCGATCAGCAGGCTTCGCGAATATTGTATTGCGTTGTACGACTCTGTTGATATATTGTGTCTATTGATGCATTTCAAAAAGAAAAAAAAGTAAGTGAAGAGTAAGTGAAGCAAAATCTGACTACCGTCACGATCAATCCATAGGCCACAAAAATTTTAATGTAATGTTCGCCAGCCCACCAACGGAAAAAGGTGCTGGACACCAATCATACAGTAATCACATTAACAACCGTGTTGCTAATGGGATGTTTCTAGCAACCCCGTTAATGCATTTTTAAGGCAATCAGGCCATGATCGCCATTTCTTTGTTCATTTAAAAAATCCCGGTAACTTTATCATTGCTGAGTCCACTAGATATTTACGCTTCTGACCAGCCGGTTGTCTCACTGACGTAGGCAGTGAACATTTTCTTCTGACCAACAGTAAAGCCGTCGGCACACGGACCGTGCATCCGAACGTTGAGCGTTGAGCGTGCCGAGTTTCTGACGTCACAGCATGGAATAGCACGCTCGGGGTCTTTCCGCACGTGCAGAGCAATATCCGGCATGTCAGATATTCTGAGCGTGCGTCTGAGCGTTGACCAATGACGTGGCACAACGCCACCTACGTCACAAGCAGGCTGTCTCCATTCAGTACAGAGTTGTTAGGCGCCATATTGGCATTCAAAAAAATGGCTCTGAGCACTATGGGACTCAACATCTTAGGCCTAGAACTTAGAACTACTTAAACCTAACTAACCTAAGGACATCACACACACCCATGCCCGAGGCAGGATTCGAACCTGCGACCGTAGCAGTCCCGCGGTTCCGGACTGCAGCGCCAGGACCGCTAGACCACCGCGGCCGGCTATTGGCATTCATTTCAAGCCTATATGTATATATGCCGTTCCGAGCACCATCAAATTGAGAATCACTGCAAAACCCGTTGTTAACTGTGTGATTCGTTCCAATAAAATAATGAGAACCATCACATTCGTGGCAAAAGAATTATTGTAACTTGCGTATAATGAGAGTAAGCTATTTGCAGGCAGCGACACACTGAAGATCCACCCAAAACGCATTGTTCTTGGTACAATGTGCTATAATTAAATTTCAGTCAGTAAAATATCTACGATTAATGTTTTCAGCGAGAGGTAAGATACTATAATTAGATAAGAAAAGTCAGTTGTTGGTTTAGCGTTGCCGGCACGGTAGCTCAGCAAGTTCGGTCAGAGGGTTAGCTCCCTCTGTAATAAAAAAAAACTGAGTTAATCGATCAACAACGAACTTGCACGGATGTCTTACGACGTCCGTCCCGAGCAGATGCAACGAACAAAATGAGATTAAAAAAATGCGGAATGAATAGCGTCACTGTCTAACAATGAGTTTTGTTGGGTCCGTGGTTCACGTCCTGACACAATCAATTTTTTTTTCGTAACATTCGCGTTTTTATTAGGTTCTGATACTTTATTATTAGTTTAATATAAGTATAGACTATAATATTTGATGTTATGTAAATACAAGTTCACCTTTTTTTGAGGGGTGACTTTGTTCGATTGACTTAATCTAAAGGACAGTTTACGCTACTTGTATAAAGATATTTTGCTCCTTCTTCTTTTACGCTCCGTAATTCACATGTCGCAAAGATTCTGCTACTGGATAGGAACAGTGATCAAGTAAGACTGACATTGGGTTTTACTAAAATGTGGGAATGATGAAATAATGTTTATCTTAGGCGGAGAAGTATTCCAAATTTGTACCGCACTGTTTGTAATGGAACTCTTATAAACCAGTGTCCTTATTGATTGGTCATGGTACTTTCCTTTTCGTGGACGATGGAATAAATGTGCATTTTAATAGAGCTAACGTGGGAATTTGACGCGCGCCCGTTGAGTAAACTGTGTGATTTAATGACTAGAAATATCCCTCAACTGCCGCTGGAGTGCGTTGCGATCGCGTATACCACGTCGGGGCGCACGTACCGTATGCACAAGTCGCATCGTTCCTGAGCGTTCTGCAGCACGTTGAACTTGGCGCGCTCAAGGTTAACGTTCGGCAGCACGGTCCGTGTGCCGACGGCTTAAGCATAGTAGATACGTGGGCGTGCTGAAAATAAGCCTCCTAATTTTTAAGTGATAACTAAAAGGTTTTTAAATAAAACTTACTTTAACAACATTCTACATCTCTATTCTTCATGACCACTGATTTGCAACCATCTACCGCTAGAGAGCACCGAGTTGTAGCGTGAAACACGGAGGTGTGTAGCGTAACTGTCGATGCGTGAGAAGCAGCGTGCTGGGATCGAGTTTGGAATTCTAAAAGTTCGTCCACACATGGAGCACCCTCTCCTTCAGTATTATAATGCCTGTGCACAAGCGAGCGCTGCGACATCTGCAGCAATCCGTTCACTGTCATCGACCATCCTCCATACAGTCCCGACTTGGACCCATCGAGTTTTCATCTGTTCCCATACTTATAGAACATCTTCGAGGACTTCAGTTTGACAGTGATGAAGGGGTGCAAGCGGAGGTGAAATTGTGGCTCCGTCAACAAAGTCAAACATTCTACAGTGACGGTACCAACAAACTTGTCTCTCGTTGGGTGAAATGTGTTTGTTCCCAAGGTGAGCACGTTGAGAATTAAATATGTGGACATGAAGAATAAAGATGTACGATGTTAATAACGTCGGTTTAGTTAAAAATCTTTGAGAGTTTTAATATAAAAATTCGGAAGCATTACTTTTGGGCGCGTTCTCATTTTTACCTTGGCATTAAATTTGAATGTGGCTTCATAATCCCACGCTGTAGTCTACCAGCCATAATGTCCTAATTTTGAATCGTAAACCAGGTGCAGGAGACATTTCTTTTCCAGAAATCTTCTTCGCTGAAAGCATGATGGACCTGGACATGATACACAACTGTCATGTAGAATTCTTCAAACGATACCTCTTATCACCCCATGATCGTGTGCTGTTCTACGTGTAGAAAGATGCGGCTCGAGGTTTATTGCAGTAAGTGTATCAGCACTTATTTTGTCTCTGTTACGTCTTCCGACTTATATGTTACCACTGTGGGTCTATTGCACCTAACCACTATCGCAAATCTGTTGTTCCAAACAGTGAAAAATATATCAAGACCAACGCTGGCGATCTTCACACCTCACAGCATAAACCCGGTATCTTGTAGGTAATTAAAGGGACTGTTTCCGAGTACCATAAGCGTATCTGGCAAGTAGGGCTATAGGTGACTGTTTTATAGCCGGCCGCGGTGGTCTAGCGGTTCAGGCGCTCAGTCCGGAACCGCGCGACTGCTGCGGTCGCAGTTTCGAATCCTGCCTCGGGCATGGATGTCCTTAGGTTAGTTAGGTTTAAGTAGTTCTAAGTTCTAGGGGACTGATGACCACAGATGTTAAGTCAAATAGTGCTCAGAACCATTTGAACCATTTTTTTGACTGTTTTATAGTGAGCGTCAAGTCGGAAGGCGGCCTCGTTGTGAACCGTTATGCACATCGACTTCTACTAACTGTCGGCACGTAACGAGGTATCCTGCGGTGAGTAGCGACGTATGGTGATAACCGCTGGCGTCTACACCTCATTGGTGGTACAATTTTATTCATTTCGTGTACAATCTTTTAATGTTTGTTGGTTAGAGGCCTTACTCAGACAAATTGCGTAAACGGGTCTGTATATGAAAATCTTTTCGTCGCAGTTCCACATACATGTGACCAAATTTCTACGACACCGGTGAACATTACCGTGATCTAAAGGTCGATATTCCTTTAAGATAGATCATTATATTAAGCTTCGTGACACGTTCACGCCAACTAAGAACTAAGTGTGAAAAGCTTGTTTTCTGTGATATTTCAAAGTAAAATATAAAACTAATTTTCTTTTAGGTTACTGTCTTCCTTTACGTAGTTATAACCACCAGAAACATTTTAAAAGTCTTTTCCAGGTGGCAGTGCCATGCGGAGAGGCCGCGCGGTTTGAGGCGTCCTGTCACGGATTCCGCGGTCCCTCCCAGAAGTTCGAGTCCTCCCTCGGGCGTGGGTGTGTGTGTAGTTCTTAGCATACGTTAGTTTAAGTAGTGTGTAAGTCTAGGGACCGATGACCTCAGCAATTTGGTCCCTTAGGAAAACACACACACACACACACACACACACACACACACTCACACACAACACAGACACACAGTTGACAGTTTGCGAATGTCTTCTGCATATTTACCCGAGTTGTCCGTGAATAAAGAGAAAGGAAAAGAAATCATATTTTGTAGCTATTTTCAAGTTATCATTGTCAGTCCGTAATCTGTTTTCATTGAGAGTGTTGCACTAAATACACAATTTATTGAAAAAAATTAAAAAAAATGGATCGCAGGAAATTAATTTCACTTGTTGAAGACATAATTAATTGATTTCTAGAATTGCGTACTTCAGAAAGACAATATGTAATTAATAACACTGAGAACGATGTATCCTGTGCACAGATTAGTAATTGTGTAATTTGTAAATTCAACAAATAATTATGTAGTTGATTAGATAGTAGTCATGTAAGGGCGAATGAATTTGTGCCCGTGCTGCTTCACGTTTTGGTCCGTTTGTAAGCCCAAAAAAAAATTGGGTGCAGTGACGATTATATTCGATCATTAGGTTCAGTATTGTGTGGAAGCTCAACGTCGATAGCCTCTTTTACTATGACACCGTAAAATGGAATAGTTAGTGAGCTGTTTGTTTGCGTACGCTGTTTTCCCCATGCTCATATGCAGCGGCCGTACGCACGTAATGATACTTCAGTTTTTGTAAGCTCCACATGTTAATATCGGCAGTATCTGGGTATGTTGACCAGTGGTATAAATGGAAAACGATCTGCGAACACCGAATGTGACAGCGGCGGGACTTTTTCTAGAGAAGTGGGCCCACTTGCTTAGTTTCAGCAACGTTCCCACGGAAGCGCGTTTAGCAAGCTGCGTTATGTAAATGTTATTATGACATGTGTAAATCTCGCCCACAACAACACTTGTTCGTGGCTTTTACGAGCAGACTGCATTTTGATGGTGAGAACGCCACAAGTGACGCTGCGGGCCAGGCGCTGCTCCCACCCCCGCTTTCCGCCCTATTCACATTCGTTTTCGCTTCAGTGCCAATACTCCACGAAACCTCTCATCACCTCTGAGACTCGAAATGGTGGTGAATGAAGTACGAATTTCACTATCTTTTATTTTAATAATGAACGATTTAGACTATAGTAGAAAATTTTTCCGACTGTAGTGTCACCCGGTGTATTGAATTTCTGCGTACAGGCACATCTCCACAAGCAGAATAGTCGACTTTAAAAACGAAATGTTTATTCTTATGCTAGAAGGGATTTTAGAGGATTTTTAACTTGCATGATATACTGTTCTACTGATTTCATTTGTTGGTTGGGCAAGTATTCTGGAACACATTCTGCTTTAATAAGGACTCTGGGCATCGTGCATTCCCCTAAGCATCAACATGGGAAACTGCGTTCCAGTGTACTCTACTAATTAACTCCTAATGAGAAAGTTAAAGTTGTTCGGATCGTCTTGTTAGACATGCACAGGACGATCCGGTAGTCCACCGGAAATTTTTGCTTCGTAGTACACAGCGTATCATTCGTTAACTGAGAAAACTGGTCGTAGGTTGTGTTCCGAAAATGAACAGCATAGAGACAGAAGTGATTGCACTTTCTGCAGGACTTGACCACCATTTTCCAGGACAATGGTTCAAATGGCTCTGAGCACTATGGGACTTAACATCTTTGGTCATCAGTCCCCTAGAACTTAGAACTACTTAAACCCAACTAACCTAAGGACATCACACGCATCCATGCCCGAGGCAGGATTCGAACCTGCGACCGTAACAGTCGCGTGGTTCCGGACTGAGCGCCTTAGAACCGCTAGACCACTTCCAGGACAATACTCAAGCACGTACAGTGCAAGCTGTTACTGATTTGTTTGACTAATGGAGCTGCTAAGTGCTATACGACCTACTGCCCTCGTAAGTTCAACTCTATTTCTAAACTGAAGGAAACACTTCACGGCATTCGCTTCAGAAGTGCTAAAATTGGTCGGGCAATAGACAGCGCTGCTCGAACTGTCAACACAACTGGCACTGCTAAGAATATCCTACGACTTCCACATCGCTGGCAACGGGTTATACACAATGTTGGTGACTACTTTGAAGGTCAGTAAAACTTCGAAACACGTATCTATTTTGTACGAGCTGTAAATAAATAGTTGCCACTATTAATGTTCCATGCCTCGTACTCTGCCCAGTCACACTACTGTGACCACTTGTCTAAAGCCTGAATAACTCCCTTTTGCATCACAGATCGCTGAGAGATGTACAGGAAGAGAGTACTGAGGGTCTGGGAGGTACAGACAGGGATGTGGAGCCGTGGCCAGCTATCAGTGACGCGAACAACCCTAACGAGGTGGTCCCACAAATTCTAGATTGGTTTTAAATCCGAGGAGTTTAGTGGCCAGGGAAGTACGGTAAACTCATCCTGGTGCTCTTCGATCCGCTCACGAACACTGTGAGCTGTGTGAGGTTTTGCATTGTCCTGCTAGTAGATGCGATCGTGCTGAGGAGAAAAACACTGCATATACGGGTGGACATGGTCCCCAAATATATATGCATACATCTGTGCATACACTGTGCTTCCAGAATGCTGAGATCACCCAGGGAATGCCACAAAAAAATTCCCCAGACCATACCGGTACCTATTCCGGCCTGGAACCTCTCGACGAGTGTTACAGGATGTTCGTCACCTTCTCAGTGGGGCACAAAACGTGATTAATCCAAAAAGGTCACCTGTGGCCACTCAGTGGACGTCCATTTGCGGTACTGACATGCAAATTCCAGCCTTCGTCGCCGCTGAGCAGCAGTCAGCACGGGTGCACGAACCAGCCGCCTCTTGCGGAGACCGATGCGCAGCAACGCTCATTGAACGATCCTCGAGGAGACACTGTTGGTAGTCCTTTGGTTGATCTGGACGGTCAGTTGCCCGACAGTCGCCTGCACACATCTTCCCAGCCCGTGGTGCACCACAGTTGCCGCGACGTCGGTTTTGGATAGCGCTATTTTGCCATGCAGGGTATGCTTTAATCACGGTGGCACGCGAACAGTTTACAAACTTAGTCGTTTCGGAAATGCTTGAACACTTGACCAGTAAACCAATGATCCTGCCCTTTCTGACGTCAGACAAATCGTATTAGGCCAACGATTGCACTGTTTTCCGCGTCCCTCCGACACGCTTTGTATACCCTCGACGCCCAAAGTTGCTTGCTGCTGTCTGTGAATGATTACTGCACATTAGCATCTAACATAGGCGGTGGTCATATTAATGTGAATGGACCGTGTATCGGCGAATACCTAGGAGCCGTCATGAATTACAAAATGGTTAAAATGGCTCTGAGCACTATGGGACTTAACGTCTGAGGTCATCAGTCCCCTAGACTTAGAACTACTTAAACCTAACTAACCTAAGGACGTCACACACATCCATGCCCGAGGCAGGATTCGAACCTGCGACCGTAACAGCAGTGCGGTTCCGGACTAAAGCGCCTAGAACCGCTCGGCCACAGCGGCCGGCGCCACTAATTACAGTATGAAATACTGTCCTAGCTAGTGCAAATGTTTCGTGAAGTTTTCCAATGTTTTAAAGGGGTAATTTTATTTGTGCATCAGCAACTAATGAAATATTTTTCTGAAAAATTACAAATCTATTTCAAACATAAATATTCTTGTAAGTTCCGCTCTAATTATGCTCGAATTTAACCCACGGCCTTCCTCGAAAACTGCAACACTACCTCAACACATTAAATAAGAGATCTTTACATGTCGTCTTCGCATTTGGATGCGATACTGCACTTGTCTGTGTAGTGAGTTATGGATTGTTTCTAACACAGGCTAATCATTTCGTAAATCTTGACTAGATTGCAGAATTCAACCATATCAGCAGTAGTTGTGTATACTTCACTTTTGAGATGACACCAGACAGAAAAACCGAAAATATTGTGGTGAGATGGTAATAGAGGGCGAGGTACGAGCGTGCTCCACACATCCGTGTCGGCCCGTGTTGGCACGTTACATGACGTCTTATCTCAGCAATAAATGTGCCGGTGCGCCATCATGCATGTACCGCATTCCTCAACCATGGGTCTTGCGTGAAATTTGATTTCAGTTGGATAGGCAATTAATCGAAAAATGTACATTGCAAATACATTTGTACTAGCTAGGGCAGTATCTGATACTGAAGTCAGTAACCATGCATTCGCAGTTACCTCGCAAACGGCTCGTTGCCGACGCACGTTTACTGCAACGCTTTTGCTTCTAGCATTCATATATTTTCGCAGCTGCCATGTTTCGCTAATAATTATGATACACCGAGTGTGCATTGGAAAAAACGGAAGAATGCTACTTTAAATGTCTTTAGAACACTAATTTCTTATGGTGTTTAATATCCTGCAAGGAAATAAAATGTTTTCCACCATGAGAGAGTGTAGCATCAGTTACAAGCATAGACGCATGATACACTCTCTTATGTATACTGAAGAGGCAATGCAGGAAGTAAAAGACTATATCGATATGGGAATTGTTCGTCATGGGCAGAATATGAGTACAGTATAGTTCAGCAGCAGTCACGGAAAGTGAGCAAGAACTGAGTCGAGTGACTGACGAAATCGACGTGTGCTAGCTAATAGCTACAGTATGCAGATAAGCGAAAAGAAAACGAATGAAATGGTGCACATACTGGAGTGCTAAATGTTATACTCGCAGAAGAGAGTGTGGGAGACGTGGTAAATTTTACTAATTTAGAAGTAGAATATACTGCCTGGAAAAAAAAATCTAGCAAACAGAAGACACGAGCGGATGCCAGTGTAACTTCGAACACTACACACCATCGGTTGGTATGTAGATTATTAGTGTTGAAATTCTCTGTCACAGGTTCAAAGACCACCAGAGTGCATTAGTGTTTTCGTGTAGGGGCATTTTGATGCAACCATGGCCACCATCGGAGTGTATGGTAATGCAATGGCAGGCGTACTCGTGGTCAAGGTTTTGGTCGATCACATCCCATCAGCACAATGGAGGATCGCCTTATTGTGCACCGAGCACGTGCACGTGCGCCTGCCACCCGAGAACAAGCGAATCGCCTCCCTGCAACATTCTGTGCCATCCCACACGATTGATCTGAGACTAGGAGCAGCCGGACAAGGGAACTACAGTGTCAGTAAGGACGGCTACGTATGGAGTGGTGCCGTTACCAGGAACCGTGGACGGCTAATGAATGGCGGCGCATTGTTTTCGGCGATGAATCACGGTTCTGAACTACCCCGGATGGTACCCCAGAGGGCTAACGCCGACGAGAATGGCGGTCACCTGCGGAAACGTCCCATTCTTCTAGTGTCTGGGAGGCACAGTGGGGTTACTCACGGCGTCTCGTTGTGGGCAGCCGTAGAGTGTGACTTCAGGTCAGGGCCGGTAGTCCTTGTGGGAACTCTGCAGTCGCAACGGTACGTTACGGACATCTTGGTCCTCAAGTGTTCCTCTCGAGCGACAGTATCGTGATGCCATTTATCAGAAGCATCGTGCTCTTCCACACGTGGTATGTGTCTCTAAGAAGTGACTGCGTAATGTTGAGATACCCCCGTGGCCAGCAAGATCTCCAGATATGTCACCAATAGAATATATGTGGGGTCAAATCGAACGTCGACCCCGCCCTGGTGTCAGTATCCAGGATATCGACAATTACGTGCCAGCTGGCCTCGGGAGGCGGTACAGTGGCTGTATGACAGCCAGTATCCGTATCCAACTAGAGGGGGTGCATAGTCATACTGATAAGTGGGCTCATACCGCCAAGCTCTTTGTCAATCTACCTCGATTTTGTAATCAGTGAAATAACATGAGATATCCTCCCAACTCGTGAAATTTCATTTCGTTTATTACTCCCCATCTTGATACTTCACTTTCACTGTTAGTCAGTGTAGACAAAGAACGAAGATGCAAGAAAGACGTAGTAGGTGGACGGCTCAAGGAAAAATGGCTTTTTATAAAAGTAAACAGTCACAATCATAGAAAATATAGACTTTGAGACGATAATGGGATAAAGGGGAAACTAAGTGTTGCGCACAGGTCTGTACGACTGCGAAATATGGGCAGTGGGTCTAAGGCGTGAAGAAATCCTGTAAAGAACGAAACAAAGTAGTGTAATAAAGACCATAACTAAACGAAGGGAGAGAATGATTGTGTCGATATTACGAGATGACTAAAAACTCAAAACAATAGTTCAAGTGAGGGTAGAAGGAAAGAATCGTCTAGATATGAGTACATTATGCAAACTGTCGACGGTCCGGGACGCAGCAGTTAGGCTTAACTGTAAAGATAAGCAAGCGATAGGAATGGAGACCTGCTACGAACAATCTTCAGGTTAATAATATAATCGACAACAACGCATAATGAGCGAATACCGATGATTTTGGTGTTGGTGTTGTTTGCTGTTTGTGTCTCACCGTTGGGCAAAGGTCTGTCTCAAACCCTTACTTACGCTTTCTCTCACTATTATGACGGTCCCGTATAAGTTTTCAACTCGTATACATTTACATCTACATGAATACTCTGCAAATCACATTTAAGTGTCTGGAAGAGGGTACATCGAACCACCTTCACAATAATTCTCTATTATTCCAATTTCGAACAGCTCGCGGAAAAAACGAACACCCATATCATTCCGTGCGAGCTCTGATTTCCATTATTCTATTACGATGATCGTTTCTCCCTATATAGGTCTACGTCAACAAAATATTTTCGCATTTTGAGGAGAAAGTTAGTGATTGAAATTTCGTGAGAAGATTCCGCCGCAATGGAAAACGCCTTTGTGCTAATGGTGTCTTCCTCAAGTCCTGTATCATTTCAGTGACACTCTCATCCCTATTTCGCGATAACGCAAAACGTGCTGCCCTTCCTTGATCTTTCTCGATGTACTCCGTCAATCCTACCTGCTAAGGATCCCACAACGCACAGCAGTACTTCAAAAGAAGACGGACAAGCGCAGTGTAGGCAGTCTCTTAGTAGATCTGTTTCTACGTGTCCTGCCAATGAAACGCAGTCTTTGGTTAGCCTTCCTAACAATGTTTTCTATGTGTTCTTTCCAATTTAAGTTGTTCGTAATTGTAATTTCTAGGAATTTAATTGAATTTACGGCATTTAGATCTGGCTGATTTATCGAGTACCCGAAGTTCAACGGATACCATTTAGCACTCATGTCGATGACTTCACACTTTTCGTTATTTAGGGTCACTTGCAAATTTTTGCACCATTCGTATATCTTTTCAAAATCGTTTTGTTGTTTATTTTGATCTTCTGATGACTTTACTAGTCGATAAACGACACCATCATCTGTAAACAACCTAAGGCCGCTGCTCAGATTGTCTCCTAAATCATTTCTATAGCTAAGGAACAGTAAAGGGCCTATAAAACTAACTTGGGGAACGCCAGAAATCACTTCTGTTTTACTCGATGACTTTCCGTTAATTACTACGAACTGTGAGCTCTGGCAGGAAATCACGAATCCAGTCACACAACTGAGACGATATTCCATAAACACGCAATTACACTACAATCCACCCACTTGTGTGCCACAACGTCGAAAGCCTTCTGCAAATCTAGGAATACAGAATCAATTTGAAATCCCTTTCCGTAGCACTCAACGCTTCGTGTGTGTAGAGAGCCAGCTGTGTTTCACAAGAACGATGTATTCTAAATCCGCGTTGACTTTATATCAATTGACCGTTTCTTCGAGGTAATTCATGATGTTCGAATACAATATATGTTCCAAAATACTGCTGCATACCGACTTTAATGATATGGGCATGTAATTTAGTGGATTACTCGTACTACCTTCCTTGAATATTGGTGTTACCTGTGCAACTTTCCAGTCTTTCGGTACGGATCTTTCGTCGTGCGAACGGCGGAATGTGATTGTTAAGTATGGAGCTATTGTATCAGCATACTGGTATACAATCTGGACCGGAAGACCTACTTTTGTTAAGTGATTTAAACTGCTTCACTACTTCGAGCCTATCTACTTCTGCATTACTCTTGTCAATAGCTATTCTTGATTCGAATTCTGTAATATATACTTCGGCTTCTTTGGTGAAGGAATTTCGGAAGGCCGTGCTTAGTAACTCTGTTTTGGCAGCACTGTCGTCGATTGTATTCCATCGGTATCGATCAGAGAAGGCATTGATTGTTTCTTGCCTCTAACATACTTCACATACGACCACAATCTCTTAGGATTTTCTGCGAGATTTAGAGACAAAGTTTCGTTGTGGAAAGTATTATAAGCATCTCGCATTGAAGTCCGAGCTAAATTTCAAACTTCTGTAAAAGATCTCCCATCATTGAGATTATGCGTCCTTTTAAATTTGGCATTCTGATTTCATTGTTTTTGCAACAGTGTTCTGACCGGTTTTGTGGACCAAGGAGGGTCACCTCCGTCGTTTGTTAATTTATTTGGTATAAATATCTCAATTGCTGTCGACGATATTTCCCTGATTTCAAGCCACATCTGGTCTACACTTGCATTGTTAATTTGGAAGGGGTGGAGTTTGTCGCTCAGGAAGGCATCAAGTGTATTCTTATTGGAAATTTGTCGTAAGGTCTTATGGGACAAAACTGCTGAGGTCATCGGTCCCTAAGCTTACACACCACTTAATCCAACTTAAACTAACTTACGCTAAGGACGACACACACACCCATGCCCGAGGGAGGATTCGAACCTCCGACGGGGTAAGCCGCACGCACCGTTACAAGACGCCCAAGACCGCTCGGCTATCACACGTGGCATGAATATTTATCTGCTTTTTTGAATAGGTGTAATTTTCGTTTATTTTTGGAAGATTTGGAGGCTACAGTATTGAATCTCGCTACGACTTCCCTGTGTTCACTAATCCCTGTACCCGTTTTTATGCTCCTTACTAGCTAAGCATTATTTGTTGCTAAGAGGTCAAGTGTGTTTTCACAACCGTTTACTATTCACGTGGCCTCATGTACTAAGTGCTCGAAATAATTTTCAGCGAAAGCGTTCAGCACAATTTCGGATAATGTTTTATGCATACCACCGGATTTAAACATGTACTTTTGCCAACAAATCGAGGGTAAATTAAACGCACCACCAACTATAATGGTATGAGTCGGGTACATGTTTGAAATTAGACTCAAGTTTTCTTTGAACTTTTCAGCAATTATATCATCTGAGTTGGATTGTTGGTAATAGGATCCAATTATGATTTTATTCCCGTTGCCATGACTGACCTCTGCCCATACTAACTGACAGGAACCATCTATTTAAATTTCGCGATAAGATCAAGTACTTCTAATAGCAACAAACACGCCACCACCAATCGTGTGTGGCCTACCTTCTCGGAACACCGTTAGATTGTTCGCAAAAATTTCGGCCGAACTTACTTCCGGCTGTAGCCAGCTTTTAGTAGCCTACCTACACGATTTGAGCATCAGTGCGTTCTATTGTTGTTGTGGTCTTCAGTCCTGAGACTGGTTTGATGCAGCTCTCCATGCTACCATATCCTGTGCAAGCTTGTTCATCTCCCCGTACTTACTGCTTAGTGTATTCATCTCTTGGTCTCCCTCTACGATTTTTACCCTCCACGCTGCCCTCCAATGCTAAATTTGTGATCCCTTGATGCCTCAGAACATGTCCTACTAAAGGGTCCCTTCTTTTTGTCCAATTGTGCCACA
Organism: Schistocerca cancellata; assembly: GCF_023864275.1. Taxonomy (NCBI): domain Eukaryota; kingdom Metazoa; phylum Arthropoda; class Insecta; order Orthoptera; family Acrididae; genus Schistocerca; species Schistocerca cancellata. The sequence continues at coordinate 751,403,565 of NC_064629.1, read as the reverse complement.
TACTCCTCCTCTCCCCAATTCTATTCAATACTTCATCATTAGTTATGTGATCTACCCATCTAATCTTCAGCATTCTTCCGTAGCACCACATTTCGAAAGCTTCTATTCTCTTCTTGTCCAAACTATTTATCGTCCATGTTTCACTTCCATACTTGGCTACACTCCATACAAATACTTTCAGAAACGACTTCCTGACACTTAAATCTATACTCGATGTTAACAAATTTCTCTTGTTCAGAAACGCTTTCCTTGCCATTGCCAGTCTACATTTTATATCCTCTCTACTTCGACCATCATCAGTTACTTTGCTCCCCAAATAGCAAAACTCATTTACTACTTTAAGTGTCTCATTTCCTAATCTAATTCCCTCAGCATCACACGACTTAATTCGACTACATTCCATTATCCTCGTTTTGCTTTTGTTTATGTTCTTCTTATATCCTCCTATCAAGACACTGTCCATTCCGTTCAACTGCTCTTCCAAGTCCTTTGCTGTCTCTGACAGAATTACAATGTCATCGGCGAACCTCAAAGTTTTTATTTCTTCTCCTTGGATTTTAATACCTAATCCGAATTTTTCTTTTGTTTCCTTTACTGCTTGCTCAATATACAGATTGAATAACATCGTGGAGAGGCTACAACCCTGTCTCACTCCCTTCCCAACCACTGCTTCCCTTTCATGCCTGTCGACTCTTATAACTGCCATCTGGTTTCTGTACAAATTGTAAATATCCTTTCGCTCCCTGTATTTTACCCCTGTCACCTTTAGAATTTGAAAGAGAGTATTCCAGTCAACATTGTCAAAAGCTTTCTCTAAGTCTACAAATGCTAGAAACGTAAGTTTGCCTTTCCTTAATCTTTCTTCTAAGATAAGTCGTAAGGTCAATATTGCCTCACGTGTTCCAATATTTCTACGGAATCCAAACTGATCTTCCCCGAGGTCGGCTTCTATTAGTGCTTGGAGCTCTGGTACTTTCCCAGCACAGCTACCACAATTTACGACTGTTCTACCGATGGTTCCTGTATCTACGTTCCTCCTGTGTTCGCCGGCGTCATTTGAGACTGATGCGCTTTTTGTGTTTTTCCGAAACTCTCTAAACTAAAAAATCGCCCAGTCCAAGCCACACAGCCCCTGTTACCCGTATAGCCGTATCCTGCGTGTAGTGGACTCCTGATCTATTCAGCAGACTCCGATATTCAACCGCCCTATGGCGCAAGTCGAGGAATTTGCAGTCTGCGGCTACACGGTCGCAGAACCGTCTGAGAGTCTGATTCAGACACTCCACTTGGCTCTGTATCAGAGGTCCGCAATCGGTCCTGTCGACTATGCTGGAAATGGTGAGCTCTGCTTTCATCTTGCAAACAAGACTGGTAGCCTTTACCACTTCGGTTAACCACTCGAAACCAGAGAGAATCTCTTCCGATCCAAAGCGACACACACCATTGGTACCGATGTGAGCCACCACCTGTAGTTGGGTGCATCCTGTGATCTTCATGGCATCCGTAAGGACCCGTTCCACGTATGGAATGACTCCATCGAGTATGCACACGGAGTGCACATTGGCTTTTTGCCCCTTCTTGGCAGCCATTTCCCTAAGGGGCCCCATAACACGCCTAACATCGGAACTCCCAACTGCCAATAATCTCACCCTCTGTGACTGCAGGTTGAGAGATCTCCTCTGAATCAAGACAGGCGACTGCATCTGGCTGAGCGACAGTGTCATCCACAGACAACACCTGGAACCTGTTTGTCAGGCTAACGGGGGGTGGGGCCTTACGTTCCGCCCCCTGGGAAGTCTTTTGCCGCCGGCACGCCTAGAGTTTACCTCCCATTCGACTACGGGTTAGGTGTCAACTTCAGTGCGAGCAGTAGCACCCGTTGAGGACCGATCATGTCACGCCCTGAAGCGACCTCCCACTTGATCACGGGTGAAGGGTCTACTTCATTGCGAGCAGTAACTCGGTTGGCCACTGGTGAAGACCGATCAGAGGACGTGTTGGACGTCCATTGGATCCTCACGGCCGGCCCACAACAGTGATGCCCATCCACTGCAGCTTCAAGCTGTGTGACTGAAGCCATCACAGCCTGAAGCTGAGAGCAAAGTGTCACCAATTCGGTTCGAAACTACACGCAAGAATTACAGTCCCTATCAAAACTAAAGACCATGGTAAACTACACTACTCAGACAAATGGACTATCGTCAAGCGCTGCATAGCTCAGTTGCAGCCCCTGAAGAAAACGCAATAACTGTGTTTAATAAAAATTAAATTAATACACAGAAGCTCAAGAAACTAAACTATCAAAGCACGCAGATGAAATTATACAATTCGCTCCTGGTCACGAACTCGTAAAAGTCACAAAATCAGTTACTTCCCTGGTATTGCTTGTGTCTCGGCCGGTTGCTGCTGCCAGACTGGCATCTATATCTCAGTCTTCTCCATCCGTGTGGTTCTTCTACAGACGTCCCCTGTGTCATTAGTTAGCTCTATGTTGCTATGTTACCACTTTTCTCCTCGCGAAGTAGCCTGCCCACTACCAGTTTAGTGTTTTGGCGTCGCTCTAAGAGTCCATTGCGCCCTTTTAATTTCGTATGGCTGTATTTTTAACTATGTCTCTTAGTTTTATATTCATCATATTTTAGTTTCCCTCCGTCTATTTCTGATTTTACACCAGCCTCCAAAACTTCGAAGACAGTACACTCACTGGTCAACGTTTTGTGACATTGTACTCCTCCGCCATGTGCGTCTTTTCAGGGATAATTCGGTGCTGACTTCATTTTTTTCTGATAACAGCGGATGTGAATGAGCTCTTGGAACCAGAGGATATCCGACGAACGAACTGGAATGTCCGATCCCGCGTCTTAAATCCCATGGAGCACGTGTGGGGTGTTTGAGGACACGTCCACATGTACCAACGACCATCTGCCACTTGTCAATGGCAGTGGTGGACAAATTGTACGCCCTACTACAAGGACTCCTTACCAGCCTTGTGGTCAGAATGGGAGCACGTTGTAGAGCATGCATTGCCATCTGCAGTGGACGGACACACACTCTTTTAAGAATCATGTCCAACCTTCGTAATTTTCAAGGGAGGATCACAAATCGCGGTGACCTCAGAGTAATTATTAGCTTCGAGTGAAAGTGACATTTCTGTTTGTCTGATTGTGTACTTCTTTCAGTTAGCTTCTGTACCATACTGTAGAAGTTCTTTCTATGTATGGTCAAAGTGGCTTCGAGATATATTACTCGGCAGTGACAGATCATACGAAAGTTTCTTTCCTCTTAAGTTTTGTGTGCTCAGGAATGTGATCTGTGTAGAAGGGCACAAACGCTACAGGAATTTAAGAGTTTTTTCTACAAACAGAGATACAGATCGTCCTTCATATAAAACATAAGCTGCAAAACTTCTATCGGTACTTTATGATCGAGAACTGATTTACAGTCACCACAAGTTATTGACTTACAAGAGCTGTCCAGTGTACATACCTATACACTGATCACCAAAAACACTACGCCCGTTGCCCACCGCGAGACATAATGCCACTTGCTGTCGTTGAGGGCACCTTACGCTGTAAGGGAAGCGTGGAAGTGGAGCAGAGAAGTATGGGCAATCATTCTAGCCATAATGCCGGTCAAAAATAGAGAATTCCACTGACATGAGCGACCTCGACAAAGGGCAGGTAATTACGGCCCCTCGCCTGGGAACGAATGTCCCGCAAACGGGAAAGCTGTTCAGCTGTTCGCGTACTACTGTCGATAGCGTGTATGGGAAGTGGCTGGAACCTCGAGGAGGCGACAACGTATTGGACGTCCAGGCTGCAGTACAGAAGGTGCAGTTAGGAGGTTTTCCCGGCTGTGATCTGTGGCAGAGCTGAGAACAGAGTACAACTATTGTGCAGGCACAAATTCTTCGAAGCACAAAGATGATCTCTCGTGCTTACATGTTGCCAGAACGACCCCGTCAAGACTGAAACACGCTGATAAATAGATACTGCATCTGGGTCACATAGCGCCTTAATGCATTTGTATTACATCGATTCCTTTACTTTTTGCATGACGATCGTCAAGACTGAAATACGCTGATAAATAGATACTGCATCTGGGTCATATAGCACCTTAATGAATTTGTATTACATCGATTACTTCACTTTTTGCGTGACGATGAAGCTATGTGCCTTTGAAACAGATTGAATATAGTAAAAAGCAATAAATACAGTTATCTGGGCAAAAAATAATAAAAATGGCTATAACCGTACTTATTCCGTGATTAAAACTTTGTCAGCTGACGTCCCCATCTCTTACATCTGTAAGGAAGTTGCAACATTGTCATGTGGCGAGTACAAATTTTTATTCAATAACAGACAGCCTTGCAAAGAAAATGATTTTATTTTACAAACTTGTGATGACTTTGGAACCAGACAGAATGATGAAATATTTCTGGATAACGTAACTAGCATGTATACTTCGTTGTTGTAAGGCTTCAAATACCTTTTCACGGACCAGACAATCGAATGTCATTCCATTAGCACTAGAAGCTAAGTACATGGTCAGACTGTACGCTTGATATTTGTCTGTTATTCCAATCAGTTATCGGAAAGTGCTTCGTTAAAACGGCTCGTTTCATCGATTCATTTTCATTTAGAAGTTTTGAAATTCTTTTCCGAGCTATTTTAATAGTTTAAAATTTTTCTAGATCAAGCTAGTAGGACAGTAGTTAATAATATCAATCATGCTTCCGACGTGTAGAAGCATTATTTTAGTTTTAACCTTAGTACGTAGTACTCTGAGCTACTTGTTAATTGTGGTATGTCAATTGTTATTTTTGATGTCGTTCCAGCTGGAGAGAGAATTTTATTGCTTCTTAGATTCTTAATTGCACACTGAAAATTGTTATGGATGGAATTTAACATACAGATTCTTCTTCACCGTGCATATCTGCTACATATCTTCACTAACTGTGAATATGACAGAATGTTGTGACTACATATAATGTTTTTTCCTTTCTGTTAGAGGAATGCTATCACATCACTCCGTGATCACATTCATTTCCATCCTGACGCTTTTATTTTATTTATTTATTTACTTATCGTGGCAAGATTACGACCATCGGGACGTCTCCTAAACCTACCCAGGTATTCTACTTTTTTTACATTATATTCAGATAGCGTCACAAATGTCATAAAAACAATTGCATTTAATAGGTTATACAACGCTTTCAAGTTACTACAACACAAGTAGCGGATATCAGTAATTCTAGATTAGGAAAACGCATAGTTTATATTAGTTCATGAAAAATAGAACAACAAAGGCATATAATTATCAGGCAGATTTAAACTGAGGGCAGCACAAGCAATGAGCGGGAGTGGAGGGAGTGGGAGGGGGAGAAAAACCAATGAACAGAGAGATGATAAAAAAGCACAAAGAAGCGTAACTGGGAGAAGATGGAGGCACTCGGGTGGCCGAATGTGTCCTTAATTTAATGAAACGTTTACTGTATTGCATACGGAGCGTTTTATGTAGCTAATTCGTTCTGGTGCTGTTTTCAATGAAATGTAGACAATGAATTACATTAGAGGACACACACAGGGCTAGGTTTCAAACGGCGAGTTCATCTATAATCTATACAGAGACCACTGAGGTAGACTGCAGTTAAAGCGCTCAGCTTTGCAGACAAAGACCCGCCAAGCATACAGCGTGGTCAATAAATCAGTAAAAAACCGTCACTTTTTGCAGAAATCCGACCTAGATAAGGCGGGCAACTACTAAAACGGTGATGGTTGTAGAACAGCATTGAACACTAATTAATGGCATACAATCAGAAAATAAACATCTGACAGGAAGCTGATACCAGTGTATTGCATGCTAGTGCAGCCTGTGTTTACAGTGATGCGTGCTCTCATATTTCATTGTGCTGCACGAAGAATAGGCAGGAAGTCTAGCCCTACGTTTACTATTGCGATAAGCAAATAAAGGCCAAAATACTTGTACAGTAATTAACAGACATTAGCGTTAATATTTGTGATCCATGAAATACGTAGGAAAATATTTAATAACAATTGTGTCAAGCACATTTTGCAGGTGTTCTAAGCCAGTTCTACATCTACATCGATACTCTACAAATCACATGTAAGTGCATGACAGAGGGTTCATCGAACCACTTTCACGATTCTTTATTGTTCCAATCTCGTATAGCGCGCGGAAAGAACGAACATTTATATCTTTTCGTCCGAGCTCTGATTTCCCTTATTTTATCACGGTGATCGTTTCTCCCTATGTAGGTCGGCGTTAACAAAATATTTTCGCATTCGGAGAAGAAATCTGGTGATTGGAATTTCGTGAGAAGATTTCTCTGCAATGAAAAACGCCTTTATTTTAATTATGTCCATCCCAAATCCGGCATCATTTCAATGAGACTCTCTCCCCTATTTTGCGATAATACAAAACGCGCTGCCCTTCTTTGAACTTTCTCGATGTACTCCGTCAGTCCTATCTGGTAAGGATCCCACACCGCGCAGCAGTATTCTCAAAGAGGTCGGACAAGCGTAGTGTAGGCAGTCTCTTTAGTAGATCTGTTACATTTTCTAAGTGTCCTCCCAATAAAACGCAGTCTTTGGTTAGCCTTCACCACAACATTTTTTATGTGTTCCTTCCAATTTAAGTTGTTCGTAATTGTAATTCCCAGGTATTTAGTTGTATTTACGGCCTTTAAATTTGACTGATTTATTGTGTAACCGAAGTTTAACGGATTCCTTTTAGCACTCATGTGGATGACCTCACACTTTTCGTTATTTAGGGTCAACTTCCAATTTTTGCACCATTCCGATATCTTTTATAAATTGTTTTGCAATTTGTTTTGATCTTCTGATGACTTTACTAGTCGATAAACGATGCATGAGGGTGCAGAACACCAGCAAGATGACTAACTGATTTAGTCAACTGTTAAAGAGTAAGATTCAGTTGGGTACGAAGAAATATGAAGTATAGTAGGCTTATTAAGATCGATGCACAACACATTAGTGATGTTGTACGTCGACTGTATAATTTGTCTTTCAAATAACCTTAACTTTCGCTTAGTTGAATATATTAGATAGTAATATTAGAGGGACAAATAGCCATTTTAGAGAACTACAGGTGAGTGAAATTAGTATTAATGGTTTATAAAACTTTAAAAATGCTTTATATGACAGTGAGGAAACACAAAATTTATTATAATTTTCAAAATCTCTCTGCAGAAAAGTATCGTCAATAAAAATTTCTATTGGTTTGTGTGTAACATACTTTCAGGAGCAAATTTGAAGATGATCAGAAGTATATTACTCCATTTAACAAAACAATTTAACAATATGAGCCACGCTGTATTCTTGTAGAAGTTGAGGAAAACGCTTCTTAATGGATCCTTTTGTTTCGAGAAAACAATATCGAGATCTTCTTACAAACGAAACAAATGGGTTGATACTGACGTTCACTGGACAGAAATTATTATGGAAATTAATTATTAACTGTTAGGTGTGAAAAGGCAGTAACCTCAGAAACGGGCAAACTGTCGCCAACAATCCTGCAAGCCGTCTAGATTTGTACCCTCTTCTCTATGACTTTTAGTGCTGCCGTAGTCACTTATTAAGTGAAATACTAAACTTGCTGTCTGAGGAGTCACTATGCACATGCTAACTTCCTATCACTTCCATTTTTTTCTTCTCGGTTAGAATGCGAAAAATGCATAAAAGTAAATTGGCTGAAATAAAACGTAATTATTACACATTCATTATAACACCCTACTTCCTCTACAACAACCAACAGTAGGTACCGAACAAATTCGGCGTATAAAGCCCCCGAGGAACATTTGCCTGCAATAAAAATGAATTTTGTGAGAATGTACTAGAACAGTCAGCTATCATGAAATTTGTGTGCAGGGAACAGATATATCTCTTAGTATCAAAACCAGTTTATCATGCTCACTATACGTTTTTAAGACATCGCGTCCTGGAACTAATCAAAATTCATAAACGTAACGTATTAGCGTAGTGGGAAAAATAAGCACGAAGAAGGCTCATTCTAAATCTACTAAACCATTGTATGGATGTGAATCTTTCGGTTTTCGCGGCGCAAAGACTGCTCCATTAAGTTTCGGGAATGCAGCCGCATGAATTCTGCTTCTTCTTCTAATATTTCGGCTGTATACCTTTCAGCCATCTTCAGAGAGAGCCGTACGACTGACGCTCCAGCGCTCGCTCCATCCTTTTAAACTCGCGGACCGCGCCACTGCGCATGCGGCCACAGATAAACAAGGCGCCAGTGATGTTGATCGGCGGCAAAGACGTACAATATGCATGAGTTACGTCTGTGGCTGCGCAATCGATCCATGCTGGGAGGTCGATGTATTACTGGGAGCTGAACTGTAGCGACGTCTTTGTAAGTTCAATATTGAAAGTGCCGGATTCCATGATTTATCTAATGTGAAACCGCTGTCTCTATTAATTAAATTCTTCGTTAAGCGGATTTCAATGGCCTCTTTTACTACGGAGTCCCAGAAAGATGAAACAGAAGTCAGAATTTCGACATTTTCATATACCATAGAGTGACCAGAATCAATACAATGCTCTGCCACAGCTGATTTACTGGGTTGTAAGAGCCGAGTGTACCTGCGATGTTCCGTACACCTCTCTTGGACTGTACGATTCGTTTGGCCGATATATGAAAGGCCACATTCACATGGTATCTTATAAACTCCAGGCTTGCGGAGTAGTAAGTCATCTTTAACGGAACCCAGGAGAGCAGCCGTCTTCGCCGGTGGACGAAAAATCACTTTTACTTTATGTTTAGTGAGGATCCGTCCTATTTTGGATGAAAGGCTTCCCACGTACGGCAGGAAAGCCATGGATTTAAATGTTTTCTCGTCATCTTCTGCATTCCTTACGGACACCTTAGGTTTTATTTGTAGTGCCTTACGTATCTGTTGTGGAGAATACCCGTTGTCCTCAAAAACTCTCTTCAGATGTAAAAGTTCGTCTTTTAAACTACTTTCATCAGATATGACGTGTGCTCGGTGTACCAAAGTTCTTAGAACACTACTCGTCTGCGAAGGATGGTGACAGCTATTTCCATGTAAATATAAGTCCGTATGGGTCGGTTTCCGATATACTGCATGACCCAAAGTGCCATCTTCTTTGCGCCGGACCAAGACATCCAAAAATGGAAGACATCCCTCCTTTTCCACTTCCATTGTAAACTGAATTTGTCCATGGATGGAATTCAGATGGTTTAAGAAGTCCTGCAATTTGTCCTCGCCATGGGGCCACACTACGAAGGTGTCATCAACGTACCTCCAAAAAACTGTAGGCTTCAAACTAGCAGACTCCAGGGCCTTCTCCTCGAAGTCCTCCATAAATAAATTGGCCACCAAGGGTGACAAAGGACTACCCATGGAAACACCGTCAGTCTGTTCAAAAAAGTCGTTATTAAATAAAAAGTATGTGGAGGTCATCACATGGTGAAACAAAGCTAAAATCTCCTTATCAAAACTTTTTCCAATAAGATCTAAAGATTCAGAGAGAGGTACCTTAGTAAATAGCGACACTACATCAAAGCTGACTAATAGATCGGAGGTGTTCAGTTTCAAAGATTTTAATTTGCCAATGAAATCTGCAGAGTTCCTTATATGATGATCACATTTTCCCACAAGCGGCCTCAATAGTGACGCCAGGTGCTTGGCACAATCATAGTTGGGAGAACCAATACTGCTCACGATAGGACGTAGAGGAACGTCTTTCTTATGGATCTTTGGGAGTCCATAAAGCCTTGGAGGCACTGCACCACTTGGTTTCAGTCTTCGTATGACTTCCGGTGGAAATGGGGAGGCATTCAAAAGCGACGCCGTCTTCCTTACCACCTTGTTGGTGGGGTCCTTACTGATCTTCCGGTACATACTATCATTCAGTAAGCTGTATATCTTATCATGATAGTCGTCACGTGACATTAAAACAGTGGCATTACCTTTATCGGCAGGGAGAACCACCGTTTCGGTATCTTGGCGGAGCATACGTAGTGCAGTCCTCTCTGCCACAGATATATTGCTTCTTTGTGGGCGAGCCTTCATAACAGCTCAACAAGTTTCGCGTCTTATTTCATCTGCAGAATCCGTAGAGAGTGGTCGAACGGCTTCTTCAACGGCACTGATGAATGCAGGTATAGGCAAAACCTTTGGCGTGGGTGCAAAATTCAGTCCTTTGCTTAAGACCATCATCGTAGCATCGTCCAAATCTCTACCAGTCATATTAATGACGGAGCGCCGAATGATACTTTCTTGCTGTGGAGATGGCTCAAGTCGGCTGAACTTTGCAGTCTGTCTTGATGTCGCTACCTCACGAACCCAGTCTGATTTGGCCCATGTTGTACCCTCTATCCAGTTCCAAGAGTTGCTGGGTAACTCCACAGACATCTTCAGGCGCAGACGATAAAGTTCTTGAGAAACAAGATCCAGCTTCCTTCGTATAAATCGGATCCTCTCCTTAACGATAGCAGAACCAGCTTAGAAGAAGAAGCAGAATTCATGCGGCTGCATTCCCGAAACTTAATGGAGCATTGTATGGATGCTCTACATAACTTACTCAGGGCTAAAGACTGCACTGCAGGATTCAGAAAGATTCACGAAGTCCATAAATAGCGAAGTGATGCAATGGTTAAAACTGAATTCGTATTCAGACGGAGGGCGTGTCAAAATAAGACTTCTCCTCATACTGTTTTGCACAAGCAACCATAGGTAATGCCTATGTATATTGCTACACATTCTGCAGTTTGTTATTTGTATATCTCATCTACTGCATATTCCTGTGTCCTTTGGGATAGAAAGTGTCACTTTACACTAGCACTGTAAAGGAAGGAAGATTAGATTTCAACGTCCAGTAGACAACAAACTCATGAAAGATGAGCACACAGGCTCGGATTGCGGAAAGATGGGGAAGGAAAGAAGCCGTGCCCTTTTCAAAGGAACCATGGCGGCATTCACCTGGAGCGATTTAGGAAAATCACGGAAAACCTAAATGTGCATGGCCTGCCGGGATTTGAAGACAAAACTGCAGAGCTTGTTCTTCTTACCTTACTGAAAAGTTTAGCAATGAAGCAAGTCTGTAAGGCTGTGCATACCGCGGACTGTAACTGATTCGTTTGGAGACGAATTTCCCAGTCTGCCGGGAAGACCGCAAACGTCAGTTGCACACGTCGCGCGGGAAGTACGGCACGATTCCCACTTGACTCACAGTGAGCTTCATGTCCTACGCGTCTGTTACGGTCATTATGCCGCTTATACTGGAAAATCTGCCCGTCTGCCGTGAGCTAATACTGGAAGCAGAGGTCCAAAGGCTATTGGGAGAGAGTCCTGCTCTATTCTGCCACTGGTGGTTGCGTTTCATGTGGCCATTTCAACACTAGAGTAAGGATTGCGCGATCCTTGTCGTTCCACAGCACTTCTGAATCTTCCGCGACAGAGTATCTGATCGGGAACTACGTGAAACTTAAAGCAATCTAGAAGACTTGCACAGGCGAAAGCTATAATGTAGTCCGTTTTTGCAATCGTGTAGGTCATCTTAGGTTACAAATAAAAAGAAGTAACTTAAAATTGGATAGGTATTGACGACAAATAAAGTGGAAGTTTCTAGAGAAAAACTGTATCTAATGCTCTGTGAAGCAGGACGTCAAATATGTACATCTTGCACATCGATGTAAATCTATTAAGCGAGGCCAAATAATCCTGTTCATTTGTGTAAAAGCACGGTGTGGCCTCCAAGGGATTGAACGAGCTGATGAACTAGCTGTGGAAGCTACTCGAAAATGATTATTGTTGAATACTGTTTCTGAATAGCAAGACTAACGGAAGTTTACATATTGCTCGAAGGGAAACCATTACGCAGATACCAACACAAGCATAGGCCGCCTCCTCTACTTGCCGTAGAAAGGAAATATCCACTGTAGTAGTTTCTCTGCCTATCTGCACATAATTCTTGTGTTAATTTGCCCCAATTACGGCTGCGACTGCAACAGTAATTCTCCGGGAGATGTTAACCGTACTATTTTCGCTTGTGGGAAGTACAACGCAAACAGAGAAACGTTTCTACGCATACTGATTGAAATTGTCGTCCATTAAGCGATTTTCGTTATTTCTCATCTTTTTAATACCAACCCAAAAATGTACGCTGTACTTTTGGGATATATACTTACTGCGAACATTAAATTGTGGCATTGTTTATAATTGGGTTATTTCAGTGCCTAAGTTATATTGTAGCTCATCTTTATACTACTTGTAAAGGTTTAATTCTGTTGTATTGCTGGAAACGCTTTGTGTACGAGACTTATGGCTTAATGGCCGGTTGTATAAGGGCAAAAAAGAAAAAAAAGTAATGATAAGTTGCTTACATCGACTTGCGTCTTACGGAAGGAAGATCTTCCTGTACCTGATGTGAGGATTATTGAATATAACTGAAGAAACTGCCAAATATTTGACTAACTGACGTTGAGCAGGGGGATTTGCTTCGCTATTGTTTTCTATGACGCCAGTGTCACTACAGTGAATGAATTATTCTGCGTTATTCTTGTATCCACGTCTGGGTTTTTTCATCTATCTGTTCGAGAAAATATGTGACCACAAACCATAACTTCGCCGCAGATTCTTCTTTTGTATCACCGAGAAACAAAACCTATTTTGTGACATATTACAAGTTCCTAATCAGGGGCGAATTATCTAGTTTCACCTGAGTGCTTCGGTAGTTAGTTTTTTGAATCTCTGCGTATTAATCTAATTTATTAGACACAATTCCGGCGTTTTCGTCAGGGTCTACAGTAGAGTTACGAAACACGTGCCGATAGTCTGCTTATCTGCATAGTTTAGTTTTCCACCGTCTTTAGTATGGACAGGGACTGCGATTGTTGTGTGCGGATGCGAGCCGAGTTGGTGACACTTCGCTCTCGACTTCAGGCTGTGATGACTTCGGCTACACAGCTTGAGGCTGCAGTGGATGGGCGCCACTGTTGTGGGCCGGCCATGGGGCTCCAACAGACGTCCAGCGCGTCCATATGAGTCTTCCGATCGGTCCTCACCGGTGGTCAGCCCAGTTATTGCTCGCACTAAAGTTGACCCCTCACCTGTGGTCGAATGGGAGGTCGCCCCGGAACGTAGCAGGTAGCGGAAGACTTCGCAGGCGGCCGCATGTAAGGCCTCCCCGGTTTGTCTGACAAAAAGGTTCCAGGTGCTGTCTGTGGCTAACACTGTCGCTGAGCCAGATGCTGTCGCCTGTCCTGTTTTAGAGGAAACCTCTCAACCTGCAAGATCCGGACAATCACAGAGGGTGGGATTATTGGTAGTTGGCAGCTTCAACGTTAGTTGCGTTATGGGGCCCCTTAGGGACATGGGTGACAAGAACGGAAAGAAAACCAATGTGCACTCCGTGTGCGTACCGGGTGGAGTCATTCTGGGTGTGTAATGGGTCTTCCCGGATGCCATGAAGAGTACAGGATGCAGCCAACTGCAGGTGGTTGCTCACGTCGGTATCAGTGATGTGTATCACTTTGGATCAGAATAGATTCTCTCTGGGCCGGCCAGTGTGGCCGTGCGGTTCTAAGCGCGTCAGTTTGGAACCGTGTAACCGCTACGGTCGCAGGTTCGAATCCTGCCTCGGGCATGGAGGTGTGTGATGTCCTTAGGTTAGTTAGGTTTAAGTAGTTCTAAGTTCTAGGGGACTGATGACCTCAGTAGTTAAGTCCCATAGTGCTCAGAGCCATTTGAACCATTCTCTCTGGTTTCGAGCGGCTAACAGAAGTGGAAAGGATGCCAGTCTTTCCTGCAAGATGAAAGCAGAGCTGACCATTTGCAGCATAGTCGACAGGACCGATTGTGGACCTCTGGTACAGAGTCGAGAGGATCGTCTGAACCAGAGGCTCAGACGGTTCTGGAACTGTATAGGTTGCAGATTCCTCCACTTGCGCCAAATGGTGATTGGGTTTCGGGTTCCGCTGGATATGTCAAGTGTCCACTATACGCCGGAGGTGGTTACACGGGTAGCAGGGGATGTGTGGCGTGGACTGGGCGGGTTTTAGGTTAGAGGGTCTCGGAAAAAAGACAGGAAGGGCCTCAGTCACATAGGGTGCAGGCCGAACACAGGACTAATGTAGATACAGGAACCGTCGATATAACAGTTGTAAATTGTCATAGCTATGCTAGGAAAGCACCAGAGCTCCAAGCACTAATAGAAAACACTGATGCTCAAATAATTATAGGCACTGAAAGCAAGCTAAAGCTGGATATAAGCCCAGCCGAAATTTCTGCCAAGAACCTAAGAGTGTTCCGAAAGGATAGGCTAAACACCGTTGGCGGTGGCGTGTTTGTTGCTGTTAGAAGTAATTCAACTTGTCGCGAAATTGAAGTAGATACTTCCTGTGAGTTAGTATGGGCAGAGGTCATTGTTGGCAACCAGAATAAAATAATAATTGGATTCTTTTACCGACCTCCCAATTCAGATGATATAATTTCTGAAAGATTAAAAGAAAATTTGAGTCTAATTTCAAACACGTACCAGAAAATACATGTTTAATTCCGGAGGTACACATAAAATATCACCCGAAATTGCGCGAAACGCATGCTCTGAAAATTATTTCGAGCAGTTAGTTCACGAGCCCACATGAATAGTGAACGGTTGTGAAAACACACTTGACCTCTTAGCAACAAATAATCCTGAGTTAATAACGAACGTCAAAACCGATACAGGGATTAGCGCACAGGGTTGTCGTACCGAGATTGAATATTGTAACCCGCAAATCCTCCGAAAATAAACGAAAAACATACCTATTGAAAAAAAGCAGATTAAAAATCACTTGATTGCTTTCTGAGAAACAATCTCCAATCCTTCCAAATTAGTTATTCAAGTGTAGACCAGATGTGGCTTGAATTCAAGGAAACAGTATCGGCAGTAATTGAGAGATTTATATCAAATAAATTAACAAACAACGGAGCTGATCCTGCTTGGTACAGAAAACGGCTCAGAACACTGTTGCAGAAACAACGAAACAAACATGCCAAATTTAAACAGACGCAAAATCCCCAAAATTGGCCATCTTTTACAGAAGCTCGAAATTTAGTTCCGACTTCAATGCGAGATGCTTATAACAGTTTTCACAACTAAACTTTGTCTCGAAACCTGGCAGAAAATCCAAAGAGATTCTGGCCGTATCGGCAGTATGTTAGGGGCATGAAACAATCAATGCCTTCTCTGCTGCCGGCCGGGGTGGCCGAGCGGTTCTAGGCGCTACAGTCTGGAACCGCGCGACCGCTACGGTCGCAGGTTCGAATCCTGCCTCGGGCATGGATGTGTATGATGTCCTTAGGTTAGTTAGGTTTAAGTAGTTCTAAGTTCTAGGGGACTGATGACCTCAGAATTTAAGTCCCATAGTGCTCAGAGCCATTTGAACCATTTTGAACCTTCTCTGCGCGATAGCAATGGAGATACTATAGAAGACAGTGCTGCCAAAGCAGAGTTACCAAACACAGGCTTCCGAAATGCCTTCACAAAAGAAGACGGAGTAAATATTCCATAATTAGAACCAAGAACAGGTGCCAACATGAGTAAGAAGAAAATGTGCTCGGAGTAGTGAAATAACTTAAATCAGTTAATAAAAGCAAGTCTTCTGGTCCAGACTGTATTCCAATGCAATAGCTTCATACTTAACAATCATAAACAACCGTTTGAACTACGAAAGGTCCAATATTCCAGAAAGGTCGTACGAGTAATCCACTTAATTACAGGCCCATATCGTTAACGTCGATATGCAGCAGGTTTTGGAACATATATTGTGTTAGAACATTATGAATCACCTCTAAAATAACGGTCTGTTGACACACAGTCAACACGGATTTAGAAAACACCATTCTTGCGAAACACAACTAGCTATTTATTCGCATGAAGTGTTGAGTGTTATTGACAAAGGTTTTCAGATCTATTCCGTATTTCTGGACTTCCAGAGGGCTTTTGGCACTGTACCACACAAACGGATTGTAGTGAAATTGCGTGCTTATGGAATATCATCTCAGTTCTGTGACTGGATTTGTGATTTCCTGTCAGAGAGGTCGCAGTTCGTAGTAATTGACCGAAAGTCATCGAGTAAAACAGAAGTGATTTCTGGCGTTCCCCAAGGTAGTGTTATAGGCCCTTTACTGTTCCTTCTCTACGAGGATCAGAATTTTAATAGTGGCAACTATTTATTTACAGCTAGTAAAATATAGATACCTGTTTCAAAGTTTTACTGACCTTCAAAGTAGTCATCAGCATTGTGTATAACCCATTGCCAGCGATGCGGAAGTCGTAGGATACTCTTAGAAGTGCCAGTTGTGTTGACAGTTCGAGCGGCGCTGTCTATTACCCGACGAATTTGTAGCAGTTCTGAAGCGAATGCCGTCAAGTATTTCCTTCAGTTTAGAAATCGAGTTGAACTCATGAGGGCTTAAGTAAGGAGAGTACAGTAGGTGGTATAGCACTTAGCAGCCCAATCAGTCAAACAAATCAGTAATAGCTTTCACTGTACGTGCTTGAGCATTGTCCTGCAAAATGATGGTCAGGTTCTGCAGAAACTATCATCATTTCTGTCTCTAATCTGGTCGTAGGTTGTGTTCCAAAAATGAACAGCATAGAGACAGAAGTGATTCCACTTTCTGCAGGAGCTGACAGTCATTTTTCAGGAAAAATCTCGAGCATACACGACTACATTCTATAGAAATACTTTCAGAAAAGACTTCCTGACACTTAAATCTATACTCGATGTTAACAAATTTCTCTTCTTCAGAAACGCTTTCCTTGCCATTGCCAGTATACATTTTATATCCTCTCTGTTTCGTCCATCATCAGTTATTTTGCTTACAAAACAGCAAAACTCATCTACTACTTTAAGTGCCTCATTTCTAATCTAATTACCTCAGGATTATCAAATTTAATTCGAATACATTCCATTATCCTCGTTTTGCTTTTGTTGATGTTCATCTTATATCTTCCTGTTAAGACACTGTCCGTTCGTTCAACTGCTGTTCCAGGTCCTTTGTGGTCTCTGACAGAATTACAATGTCATCGGCAAACCTCAAAGGTTTTATTTCTTCTCCATGGATTTTAATTCCTACTCCGAATTTTCCTTTTGTTTCCTTTACTGCTTGCTCAATGTACAGATTGAATAACATTGGGGATAGGCTACACCCCTGTCTCGCTCCCTCCCCGTCCACTGCTTCCCTTTCATGTCCCTCGACTCTTACAACTGGCATCTGGTTTCTGCACAAATAGAGTTCTCTGTAAATAGCCTTTCGCTCCCTGAATTTTACCCCTGCCACCTTCAGAATTTGAAAGAGAGTATTCCCGTCAACATTGTCAAAAGCGCCCTCTAAGTAAACGTAGGTTTGCCATTCATTAATCTATCTTATAAGTCACAGGGTCAGTACTTCCTCACGTGTTCCAACATTTCTATAGAATCCACACTGATCTTCCCCGATGTCGGCTTCTACGAGTTTTTCCACTCGTTTTTAAGGAATTCGTGTTAGTATTGTGCATCCATGACTTATTAAACTTATAGTTCGGTAAATTTCACACCTGTCACCACCTGTTTTCTTTGGGATTGGAATTATTATATTCTTCTTGAAGTCTGATATTATTTCGCATGTCTGATACATCTTGCTCACACAGATGGTAGAGTTTCGTCAGGACTGGCTCTGCCAAAGCCATCAGTAGTTCTAATGGAATGTTGTCTACTCCCGGGGCCTTGATTCGACTTACGTCTTTCAGAGCTCTGTCAAATTCTTCACGCAGTATCATAGCTCCCATTTCACCTTCATCTACGTCCTCTTCCATTTCCATAATATTGCCCTTAAGTACATCGCCATTGTACACACCGTCTATATCCCTTGTTTGCTTAGAACTGGTTTTCCAGCTGAGCTCTTGATATTCATACAAGTAGCTTTCTTTCCTCCAAAGGACTTTTCAGTTTTCCTGTAGTCAGTATCTATCTTACCCCTAGTAATATACAGGGTGGTCGGAGAATTCCTGTTACAAACTTCTAGAACTTGTAGAGGGGAGTGAGTACATCGTATTTTGAATATGAACCCGTGTCCGGAAACGTCATCCAACGAGACTACATAGCGTCAAAGTTATAGGTGCGGGCGTCTGTAAATGTACATATATACGGGGTGATTCCGTGATGATGTTACAGACTTTCTAGGAGGATGGAGAACTTCAAATGTATTAATATGAAGTAAGGATCCCTGTACTGGAAACGAGCGAGTCGAAATTTATAAGCGAAAACCGTTCTGATACCTGTGACAGTTGAATACATGTACCGGTTCTTGTGTTGCGAAGAGTGTAGGGCTGGTAACTTTCAGTGGTGGTAGTGTGGACAAAAACGAGAAAAAATGTCCAATAAACGTGGGCTCTTAATTGCGTATTTGAGGAGCTATGACCATTCGTTCATCTTCACTAATGTGAAACACATCTCCTCTACAGAGCAAGTGTTCATAGCTGTTAAGGTACGCACTTTAGTATGCCTCACGGTACCGCCTACAATTGATTTTTTCTTTAAGTACAATTTGAGACGTTTACATAAAATTCTTTGATAGCACATTAGGAAGAGCGGAGACCTGTATCTTATGTTAATGAAAATCAGTTACGGTCGCAAATGATGTTTTATTTCGTTACTGGCGACCGGTTTCCGTCTTTGTAGACCAAGGACTGCCAAGAACTGAGGACACGAGCGCTGCTGTCGCCCACGTGCCGTTGTAACTCTCGACAGGCTGCACTCTTCTCCACCGTCATGTGGGGGGAGAGGAGGGGGAACTGCGAAAGCGCCGCATTTAAGTGGCAATGCAGTCGCACTTCATACGACTTGATTTATGTTTCAACGGCACAGGTCACAAACAAAACAAATTTTCAGTACTATTAAATTATTTTTGGCACGCTGGAGACATACTATACATTTTATCTGGTACAAACTTCCAGCATACAGACAAACGCAGACAATTTCACAGATTTCACCATTCGTGTTGCCACGTAATCGTGAATTATTTAGTTTCGTAATCGAAAGTTTTAAGGTAAAAGAATTTTTCTTTTAAACGGAAATTACAATAGAGACTAATCACTTCCATGTACAGAGGCACTTCCGAATGAAATGGCAGACGGTCTCTAAAACTGCTCGAAAAAAGATTTAAAATTTGCAGTGTCCTCAAAAAGTTTAGAAAGCTCTCCTTGTAATTCTTTCAAGGCCACAACGAATTATCGCTCAAATCTTTTATTTAACGCTATTGATCTTAGGTAAATGAACGACGATTTTAGTCCAAATGTGTCCCTTCCACAATACGGCTTTCTTCTTAAGAGCATCCCCATCGGTTCAGAAATAAGATGTTTCTCATTTTGGACTGTGTTGCTGTAGGCAGTGTGCGATCAAGTCCACTTAAAATGCTAACTCTGCAGTCCAATCCCGATGTTCCGATTTTCGTTCCTGCTCTCCTTTTTCCTCCAGAAATCCGACAATAGCAGATTTCAAATCTAAAAACTGTTCTACGTATGCCCATTAACTTAACCAGCGTATTATGCAGTGATATATAGTTTCCATTCTATTCGTTCAGTTCCACCGAAAACTGTTGCAACTGAAAGTGTAATTCAGAAAATTTACTACTCGTACCATCAAGTAGTTCTTGACATACAGAGCGATGAACACCGTTTGTTGAGCGTTGTAATTTTTTTGGTCTTTCATCGTCAACTAAATTTTTAAAATATGCAAATGATATATTGTAATGTCGTTCCACAGAAAATTTGCGATACCCGTAGAATATGCAACTGTATTTTGCGTAACAGATGCTGAGAATTGTTGTCCTTCTCTTCTGTCGTTCCTACTCATTTTTAAAGGCTTGTGGCGGTAGATCGCTAGACCGCCTCTTTTTGTGCAAAGAGCCGTGCGCCTGTGAACGTCTTTTATACCACGAATAAACAGCGAAAGGTAAACAACACTGACACCACGATGCCGCGGAACTGAAGGAAGTCGTGCCGACCTAAACAAGCTGCACCACAATTGTAACTGAAATGTCGTGCTGTACCGACTACCTCCGAGAAGTAACGAACAAAGCCGAAGCAGACCGAGTCTCGGCCCGCACGCGACCCACGTCTACAGTTCGGCACTCAGTGGCCGACCCTGTAGAAGACCATCTTCAGATCGGAGGATGACACCATTGCTGACCGACGTAGAAGATGAGCAGAGCTGTGGTACGTGCCAGTAATGAAATGCGAACGAGCCTCGTTATGTTAATTAAAATAGGTACACACGAAAGTCCTACTTCAGAGGCTTCTCTATCTCACATTATGTAATAGTGTCACGTACCACGGCAACAGAAGGTACAGTGTAGGTGATTTTCCCAATCCTAACTCCTTTGATGCCTCCTCGAATGGCTACAAAAACTCTCATTTTTTAAAAGGCTTGCCATAAATTAAATGCCAACGTATAAGAATTATAGTTATAGAATAGCATACTACCGTGAGAAGCGAAACTTCCTTCATCAACGTATTCCAGCGAGTATCGTTGAACTGTTCCAGTGATGTCTCAAGAGCACTGAGAAGGCCACTTCTCTTTGGGTAAGTGACAAGTTCTTTCACCGCAGTCAGAAGAGCATAGAATTGTGAGAAATTGACGCATATATCAGGTGGCGCTGCTAACAAGGGAACCTCACCACCGCACCCCTCTCAGATTTAGTTATAAGTTGGCACAGTGGATAGGCCTTGAAAAACTGAACACAGATCAATCGAGAAAACAGGAAGAAGTTGTGTGGAACTATGAAAAAATAAGCAAAATATACAAACTGAGTAGTTCATGTGCAAGATAGGCAACATCAAGGAGAGGGCGAGCTCAGGAGCGCCGTGGTCCCGTGGTTAGCGTGAGCGGCTGAGGAACGAGAGGTCCTTGGTTCAAGTCTTCCCTCAAGTAAAATGTTTATGTTCTTTATTTTCGCAAAGTTATGATCTGTCCGTTCATTCATTGACGTCTCTGTTCACTATAATAAGTTTAGTGACTGTGTTTTGGGACCGCACCGCAAAACCGTGCGATTAGTAGACGAAAGGACGTGCCTCTCCAATGGGAACAGAAAATTTTTGATCCCTAGGTTATAGGTCAACCGATTCTTCCACAGGAAAACACGTCTGATATATTCTATACGACACTGGCGACGGCATGTGCGTCACAAGACAGGAATATGTTGTCGACCCACCTAACTTGTACGTTTGGCGAATGGGTAAAAAGATTCTTCTACCTTGCCCGATTTAGGTTTTCTTGTGGCTGTGATAATCACTCCCAAAAAGTGATGAAACATAAGAGTTTGTCACATAAACTGAAAATAAAAATTTAAACTTTTCACTCGAGGGAAGACTTGAACCAAGAACCTCTCGTTCCGCACCTGCTCACGCTAACCACGAGACCATGGCAATCATGAGCTTACCCTTTCCTTGATGTTACCTATCTTTCGCATGGACTACTATATTTTGCTTATTTTTTCATAGTTCCACACAACTTCTTCCTGTTTTCTCGATTGATCTGTGCTCAGTTTTTCAAGGCCTATCCACTGTGTCAACTTGTAACTAAATCTGAGAGGGGTGCGATGGGGAAGTTCCCTTGTAAGAGTAATGAGGCGTATTTTGTCTGCGGTTTCGGCAGATACTTGCAATTTAGTTTTTGGTTTGTGTACCTGGAGTCAGCCAAAATAATTACAGCTGGTGATGTCTTTCATCTGACGCCCATTGCAACAGAAAGCGTCGGTTTGTTCTCCATTACAAACAAAATTATTTTCAATTCGGAATTTTACGCACCCATCCGGTAGAGGGCTCCCAATTTAGTCCAGTCCGATTTTCGTTTTATCAGCATGTATTAACAGAGACAGTAAGACACGAACCAAGTGCAGCAATCCTACAGTGACTCAGGAGCGCTTCATGTTTGGCGATAGTAACCAGCGCTAATCTGGGGCACGTCTGACGAATGGGCACGTAAAATTCCGCCTCAGAAACCACTTTCTTTGTAAGGTGAAACAAACCGACACTTTCCTTGACACTGGTCTTTCTCACACATAGCACACACTTATCGACAATCATCTCCTGAGCAGGTTTAGGAAGGTGTTTCTCCTCTATCAAGACCCCTGTTTATTAGACATGCTTGGACGGCGAGAGGTGTGTGAAGTGCCACTCGACCCTTTGACGTGGGCATCAATTTCGCTGCACAGCGAACAAAATAAACATTTTTCCCATCGCATCACTATCCAGTATAGGCTTAAATACCATCCAAACGGAATTTTTAAGATTCGTTTCAGGTTGTTTTATTCTATATTAACCACTGATTAATTTTTCTTTTACTTCCCCTTTTCTTTATAAGCTCACCCACTAAATTTGCAGCAACATGAATGTGGCATGACACAAACGTCGAATTGTCGTAAAGCATACTTGATACTTGAATATGAAATTCATTAGTATTTCAATACGGCCGCACGTGGTAGGTATCAGTAATATGTAAGGAACGATTAAGCAAGGGATTTCTTATCCAGAAATCGCATTTGGTTTTTAGTTGTTGGTGAGAATAACTAAAAAGTAGATAGGCGATGCTGATTCGTGCATGCTTTGCTTTGTTCCCGGTTTCGGCTCCCCCATATGATGTCATGCACTGTTGCCAAATTTCCCACTCCACCGTATATCGGATGTAGGCAAATTGCCCTACATATCAATCACTGGAAAATTCAAAATTTGGTGGGTAATTCAAAACTGGTTTTCCCCTACTGCTATGATGTCTTTTTCCCCTACTGCTATGATGTCACTGTGGAAGTAGGGCTTTTGTCCAAAGTATGACAGGAAATTAAAAAATACAAGACTGTGCATTGGCCTGCTACAGTTCGAGATGATTGACTTGGAATGTGAGCTCAGCTTGCGTTGTTACCAAATTACCTGGGTTTTTTCCTACTGTCACTCAGCCAAAATAAAGGGTGCTTTTCCGGTATGCAGGTATAAGCCTGTCTGCTGTTCACAGCCTGAAGATTTTTTCACACTACAGGTAGTAACCCTTTCAGTGACCGACTTGACAAGTTTCTCGCAAGCAGGGTGGTTACGATTAAACTTTCGCTACTTGAGCCAATGTAGACAGAAAATTATGTAACTTTAGGTACCCAACATTACAGAACTGATGTTCAGACAGTGTGCTGCAGGACGTGTCACGACTTGCCGTTAGGCGGCGGTACTAGTTTGGCGACGTCGGGTTGAAACACATGCATCACACTTGTAGACAGTCTACACGGGTCTGGACGAGATGAGCAGGGCCTTACTCGTAAGTCTGTGTTATCAAAACAATAGCAGTAGTGCTGCTGCTCTTTGCGAGTACTGGCGCGTTAAATAAAAACGAATTAGTCCTCTTTCCACACCAGGGTTGAAGAACTCGATTCGAAAGTTCGAATTAACTGGTGATTTGGGAATTACTCCTGAGAGAGGCCGACAGCCAACTGTGCCACAAATTGTAGAAGAATTTACTGTTTCCACTGCGGAGAATGCTGGATGCAATGTGAAATCTTCAATCAGTGCTCCAGCTGCCACAGCCGGCCGTGGTGGCCAAGCGGTTAAAGGCGCTACAGTCTGGAACCGCGCGGCCGCTACGGTCGCAGGTTCGAATCCTGCCTCGGGCATGGATGTGTGTGATGTCCTTAGGTTAGTTAGGTTTAAGTAGTTTAAAGTTCTAGGGGACTTATGACCTTAGAAGGTAAGTCCCATAGTGTTCAGAGCCATTTGAACCAGCTGCCACAACACCTGAACAGTCTGTGGCCAACTGTTCGAAATGTACTGCGATCAATTGTGAAATGTAATCTCTAGTACAGTTCCAGGCTATGGTGAATGCAGTTGGTCATCACATTGAGCAACATTTATGAACTGGAACTGAAATTCGCAGTTAACGAATGTTACCCTCCCATGTGGAAATTAAAATGTGTTTCTCTTCTGCATGTCGTTACAAATATTTCCACAAAGTTTCATTGTCATACGATCAATCTTTTTTTATGAGAGCCCTCTCAAGTATCAAACGTTTAACCACAACCACGCTGCAGAATTCGAGATGGTCCCCGCGATGTCCTCCTGACGTTACACATCATCTGCCTCGTGTTAAATTCCAGCTGTCCACAGTTTAAACATTTCCGTTCTGATGTCACCTTAAGTTGTGGATCTTTCCGCTTGGGTTATGTTTATGTTTCTAAGATCGCCGGTCTAGTGAAGAAGTCCGCCACTGCCTCCGCCTCCGCGGTAGCATGGTAAGAGCCGAGTCTCCACTCACAGCTTCCGCCGGCAGAGGGTTGGGCAGCGCCAGGCCGTCAGCCGCAGCGTGGGGCGACTGAGAGAGCCACAGCACAAGGCAGGGAGCCGGTCTAACACGAAGTTTACAATAGTAGTTCTAATAGCTGTTTGTGCTAGTGGAGCAGCCACAGCACGTTTGACGTGAGTTAAAATGGTGGGGACACACAGGAAGTGCACTTGTACTTCAGCCCATATAAGACCGTGTCAGGGATTCAAAATTCACTTTAGCTGAAATTAACCTACATTCACACATACGATCTACAGGAAAATAGAAAGTCAAGAGATGTACATTCATACTCCTGAGGTGGAAGAAGGAGAAGAAGAAGCTATGTCAATAACCAACCGCACAAATGCATACTTTCCTTTCTTTGTTGTTATTTGCGGAGGGGGTGGGGAGTCTGTCAGCAATGCAGTCGTCCTGGTCTTCAGCCATTTGACAACAAAAACTAAATGAGGAAAAAAACAATAAAGAGAAAGAGATCTACTATAAATTCGAAACTTTTTAATGGTTAAAATCAAATGGAAGTTTTTACGTACGCAGGAGATATGACCTCTTGCACTTTCATTTAGAAACAGTAATAGTAAGAGGTAAAACGAACCGCAATAAGAACACATTTAAAAACAATTAAAACAAGCGCGCGCTCGCTCATATACTTGATAGTTTGCGTCCAATCGTAAGACGCCAAGATATACTGTACCTATTTATAGTTACCTGAGAGTGTGTACTATCTAGGACGATAATAAAATAAAAACATGTGTGCACTAGAGGTTTATAAGTACTGTAGTATGATAACTAAATTTATAAGGAATAATGTTTTGTTACATTTTAATGTTAATTGAGTTTCCATGCTGAATGTGTATAGTACTGTAAGGCATCTGGCATGTCGAACGCAAAATAAATAAATAAATAAAATTTCAATGATGTGCAATGATATAACAGCTTGTTAATATTTATTGCAACGAAAGTCCTCGGAAAATGACAAAAAATGTGATGATCCAGTAAACAGTTCCTCCAGCTGCTGCAATGTAGTACTTTCCAATCCCACAGTCGGATGAACGGAAGGTACAGGGTGTCCAGAAAAGGGCTCCCTGATTTAAAAATTAAATATCTCGAAAACAAAGATCGATAGAGGAATGCAGTAAACGGTATGTTTATTGTGAAAGCTGTAAGAAGTTTATACAGCAGTTTGAAATAATAGTTACAAAAGCTGCTAACAGATGGCGCTGTACGCTGTACAGCTCATATCAGCATACATAAGTGAAATAATCGTATGAAAACAATCTTTGCGAACAATCACATCACAATGTTTTCAAAATGTTCACCATTGGCACTACAGAGGTGGCCCAAAGGAAGAATGAAATTTGCCATCACATTTCGTAGTGTCTCAACCGAAATGAATTCACATGCCACAGAGATCGCCTATTCAAGCTCGTCCAGCGTGGCTGGATGCTTCGGGTGGACCATGTCTTTCACTGTGCCCCACAAAAAAAAGTCACAGCGAGTCAAATCCGGCGAATATGGAGGCCAATCCATGCCTGCACCAGAAAATTTGGGATATTCCAAAGGAATGACTCGATTCCCGAAGTATTCCTCAAGAAAGCGAAACACTTGTTCGGTCCGATGTGGTCGGGCTCCATCTTGCATAAACCATTCAGTACCTGGTCGATCCTCTAACGCTTGCTGTGTGGCGACAAATTGTTCCAAAATTGCAACGTAACGTGCAACAGTGACCGTTTCTCGAATGAAAAAAGGGCTAATAATGCTTCTGCTGCATACTGCAGCCTACACTGTAACTTTAGGAGAATACAGGGGTTTCGCTTCACACCAATATGACTTTTCGGAACCCCAAAATCGCCAGTTCTGCTTATTCACGTATCCATTCAGGTGGAAGTGTACTTCATCTCTAAACCTGATGCAGCCAACATCAAATCCTTCACTATCAATCATTGTGAGCATCTGGTTAGCAAAGGCAACCCTTTGTTGCACAGCTCGTACGGGTATGGCCTGGTGCGTTTGAATTTTGAATGGAAACATGTGTAGGCTCTTTCTCTGTATTTTCTGCGTGCTGGAACGCTTCAAACCAGTCTCAGATGCAATTCTACGGACGGATGACATTGGATTTCGCTGAATAATTCCGGAAACTGTGGCGATATTTTCAGGCGTAACTGCGGTTTGCTTGCGGCCA
This sequence comes from Schistocerca cancellata, assembly GCF_023864275.1. NCBI lineage: Eukaryota > Metazoa > Arthropoda > Insecta > Orthoptera > Acrididae > Schistocerca > Schistocerca cancellata. Next base: position 751,377,020 of record NC_064629.1, on the reverse strand, counting down.
ACATGCCCCACTAGATCATCAGTTACGCTGCCTGTTCGTTGAAATTTTGCGAAGAGCGTAGGAATGGTTTTCGCATCGGCTCCTTTTGGAATATTAAATCGTGCTTGGAAACTTCACCTTGTTGCCGTAGGACTCTCTTCTAACCTGTGGTACTCTAGCACCAGAAAAACGCGTTGTTCAATGGAGTACATGGTTTTAATCTCTTCCTTCGGTACGCTAACCTCCTTTCACGTTTCAATAGTGGAACTGATCGCGCTGGGCTTCGGATCACCATTTATACTAGGCATTACGTATGGCGATTACAGCGCCATCTGTTAGCAGCTTTTGTAACTATTATTTCAAACTGCTGTATAAACTTCTTATAGCTTTCACAATAAACATACCGTTTACTGCATTCCTCTATCGATCTTTGTTTTCGAGATATTTAATTTTGAAATCAGGGAGTCCTTTTCTGGACACTCTGTATCAGAGCAATTCAGAGGCATGTAGACATTTATTTCACAAAACATTAATGGTAAACGTCATAAAATCTTTACTTGCGGAAAGCGCCAGAACGATTGACGTCTCACTTAATGACCTCACTGAAGTATCCTTACTCGATGATTTGAAATGTTTTACCCAAAGTATAATGCCATCAGGTGTTTCCACTGGATTTCTAAGTCGTATGTCGAAATATCGTTGGTAAAGCGGTATAGTTTTTTCTGAAGGCAGAAATTATATGAGATTTACTACCAGTTCTTGAAAAATGAGAATGGCTGTTGAATACCATATCTCTATACATTACAGCGTCGATTCTGTTTCACACAATACGAGAATCTTGCTGATGCCAGTGCTATATTCGAATTTGTCACCCAAACGTGGAATCCATCCTTTAATGGGTTTCATTTTCCAGTAAGAGGTGTACTTTATGAATTCAAAGAACGATTCCTCTGTAATTGGGAAACGTTTCAATGACCATAATCGTTTGCTGGATGTGGTACTTCTATTTGATGGCAGGGTATGATTTTGACGAGTTTACATGGCAGACACATACGTAAAATTTTCAGGACTCTTAGAAAAGCAGAGAAGATCCTAATTTCATATCTCTGTGTGGACATCACTATGCGATAATGTAGCACTTATATTCCGGTGATGATGACTAGAAAAATCGTACGCATAGTGCTAACAGAATTTCATCATTTCCTGTCTCTGATTCAGAATCGCTACAGCTATGTTATAAACAGTTCGGATTCAGCCATGCATTCCCTGTAATTCACAGAACCCAGTTCGTTGTACAGGACTGCCGTTGTCGCACATCTCATTATGCATAAACGACAGACATAACATGAAACATTACCGAGAGATTTCTAAATCAGTTCTGATGAACACCGTCTAAGATCGCAGTTTGGTAGCTGTTTTGTAACTAAGAATCGTGGAAGTCTTGTACACACAAGCACCTAAAGTAGTAATAGTGATATGTCCCCCAACAGCTGCACAAAAAGTATCCAGGTATCAAAGACTGAACAAGTTTATTTATCAAAGATTCATAGCGCATCTACATTGATTTCCAAAATTAAAGCAACAAAACTGCTATTTGCCCGTCCTGTGTCTAATTCACGATGTAATCATACTAGTCAGATGTCGTTACGGTCGTATTCTGCACGGAAGATGACATTCCGATCAACAGACGTCACAGCACCTCTCAAGCGGGGTAGTGTTTTCAGGGTAGTTCCGCATCCACAATCACTGCGTACAGTCACAGATGGTGCAGTATGACACAGAGAAGGCGCCTACAGACTCTCTGCTGTGGAGGGCCATAGGAAGAATGGAAGAAGGAGAGTCGCAAACTGATCTTGCCCGATGGCGAGAATTTATATAGACTGAAACTGTATCCCGGAGACAAGGACAGGGCCGATCACGTGTGACATCAGAGAGAGTGGAACCGTCAACATGCCACCTGGACGGTCCAACGGTGGGCCAATTTTCTTTTCACTGATGAGTCTCGATTTGGTCTGGAGAGTAATTCTCAAAGTATTCGCGTCTGGAGGGAACGTGGAACATGATTTCGAGACCCAAACATTGTGGAAAGAGACCGATATCGAGGAGGTCCCTAATGGTGTGGGCAGAGATTATGTTGACTACTCGAACACCTCTTTATGAAATTATACGGGTAAATCAGCAAGACTTAACTGCTGTCAGGTACCGTGACGAGATCTTGGGATCTCATGTGCTATTGTTGCGAGGTGCTGTGGGCCCAGACTTCGTATTGATGGACGATAACGCTCGACTTCATAGAGCACGGGTGGTTGATGTTTCTTTTGGAAACGGAAGATATTGTACGCATGGCGTGGCCTGCTTGCTCTTCCGATATGAATCCCCCAGAGCATATCTGGGACGCACTAGGGAGACAGGAGACAGGTTGCATCACGCCACAGCCACCCAACCACTCTCCAGGACGTGTGACCAGCTCTGCAGGTAGAAATGGCGTTATTTCCTTAACATGAAATTGATGACTTCATTCATAGCATGTCCCGTCGTTGTCAGGCCTGTATTGGTGCCAGATGTGGTCACACCCCATGCTGAGCACATTAACCAGTTGTCAGCATGTGTGTACAAAACTATTAAGTTGAAAAAAAAAAAAAGAAAAAAAGAAGAACATTTTTGTCTACCGTTATGCATGTTGCAGCTGATTACGTTTTGTATTCTTTACATTGTCTCTACTTTACTATCCCCTGTTTATAAAGCTTTTTGTGGCAAAATAACAGCAACCTTGCGAAATTTACGTTTGTTGCTTTGATTTTTGACACCAGTGTTCTTCAACATCTATTGAAAGAAAAATTTAAGCCACTACTTCAAATAAAACAGTAATATTTCTGGCTTCTGAAAGCCCGCTAGAATATCACTGAATCTAAGTTAATTTAACATAAACTTTATGGAAGTCAAAGTCCCACGGGATGCTTACTGTTAAAGTATAAACTGAATTAACATAATTTAAATCCCGTCTGGAGCAAAGTTGCCTAATTCCAGCTTGTAGCCATTTGACAGTTAACCAGGAATAAATTTAAAAGTTCATAATTCTGCCGCAGTGACAGAGTCCCCGTCTTCTTTGACGAGGAGGCCAAGTCTGCAATCGGCAGCTCCCAACATTGTGAAGTCAGATGTGAATGACAGTGACGTCGCAGAGACGGCTCTCGATTGAGAATCCTGATGTAATCCTTGCGGAATCGGCTCCTCACCTAGGAAGACTCACTCGGAGGGAACTGGTCTGGTTTGAACTGAGCGACACCCGAAATACGAGTCAGTGCTAGGATACAGCCTGGCCTGTTTTCGACTACGTGCCATGCGGAAGAAAATAGGTACGTGCTGCACTTGGCCTTTGGCGGACCTTATGTCGCCTCCTGGTGAACGGTCGGAGCATGGTCATCTGTCCTCAGGAAATCTATCACCTGTTTGTTAGTCATGCTGGTTACTGACACTGTAGGCTTTAAGCCCTGGTACAGCAGCTAGATTTACTGACGATGTATCTTTCAAGTCTCTCCAAGTCTCTAGAATCTCAATTACATAGGTTGTTCAAACATGCTTTAGGTTTTGATCTTTGCCTGCAGTAAACTATCAGCTGTTTACAGTTCGTTACCAATTCTACTTACAAAAAACTGACTTTCAGCAATACGCATCTCACTAGCCAACACAATGGAAGTGACCTCCTTGGCGAAAATAGACAAATGAAAGACATCAGCGTTCGATGTGCGGACCTCGACAATGTGCTTTACTAACGTCATGAACAAGAACAGAACAAAAGATCACCACAATCTCTCTCTCTCTCTCTCTCTCTCTCTCTCTCTCTCTCTCTCTCTCTCTCTCTCAGTGAGAATCTGACCATTTCCTGTCACAGAGTTACATCGTTACAGTTGCAATGCCGCGACCCAGCCTTTGCCCGTAAATTATTACTCTTTCACATGAGTCGACATGTGGGTAGCAGTATAAAACACATCAGTAGACTGCACGGCGAGGATAGCCGAGCTGAGGAGTAAATGGGCCTGCTGAGCCGTAACGCTGGAGCAACTGGGGCGGTGTCACCACACCAGAGCAAGTCTGCTTGTTTGGCAACGTGACTAAACGCCGACTCAAATGGCTCTGAGTACTATTGGACTCAACTGCTGTGGTCATAAGTCCCAAGTCCCCTAGAACTTAGAACTACTTAAACCTAACTAACCTAAGGACATCACACACATCCATGCCCGTGACAGGATTCGAACCTGCGACCGTAGCGGTCGTGCGGTTCCAGACTGTAGCGCCTTTAACCGCTCGGCCACTCCGGCCGGCCTAAACGCCGGGTTTTAGTGAAACAAATGGGCACTTGAGGCATCTAAATAAGTCTGAATTATAAGATGGGGATCACTTGTCAGCGTCGGAAGCCATTAATACCTCGACGACGCCAGAACGACACAGGACCGAGAGACAGCTGGGCTTTGCCAGCCGCAGGCGTGGGGTCGAGACTGGCTGCGCCTATCGTTGGACTTGGTGCCCGAGCCCAGGCAATCTTCCATCCGTGCCTATCGACTCTGACGATGAATTCCTAGTGGGACTTGGCACCAAAGCGCCAGCCACCAAGTCACTACTTCCCGAGGGCAGCGAGTCGCATCATGGCACATAACCTTCTGGAAGAACTATTTTGGAGTGACAACAATTCAGGCTACACCCATATCCCGAGGTCCACCATCTCGGATTTGCAACGTCATTAATTATGCCACAAATTGCAATCTTGGATTCTGAACTTAAGAGTTATGCAGACTGCGCCAGTTGCCTCAGGATCGCTATCTTGAATTTATGGCAATGCAGACCGCATGAAAAGCGACAATGTGGACTGCAGTTGCCTTAAATTAGATATAAAACACTGGAAAACCTATTTAGAAGTAAATTCCTTTGTTTCGGATGGAAAACTGAAAGAACAAATTGCATCCAGTCCATTGAACGACGATGTTTATGGGATAATGTGAAGTACACTATTTTCTTGTCAAATCTCGGATAAACCAAGTCGTTTAATTTCATAGATATAGCGATTTTGCGCCAGTAACAGGATATCATGATGTCCGGTCAGCTGTATGCGTACATTTCTGTAGCCATTTGCTTGACAAGTATTGTGCGTGAGAGACAGAGAGATTTTGGTGATCCAGTGTTCCGTTCTGTTTTTGTAAATGAAATTAATGCAGTATCCTGTTTATCTTCTGACGTCAAATGGTGGTGCCTTGCACCTGCCTACTTCTACCAAGGAGCTAACTTACATCGTGTTGCCTAGTGAGATGAGTGTTGATAAATATCAGAGTTTTGCAAGTCTGGTTGGTAACTGGTAACAAACTGGTAGTTTACCACAGCCAAAGGTTAAAGCCCAAAGCTTCTTTGAAAAACCTGTGTAGTTGAGATGACATTGCATTCTTGAGCCTTACATAGATTTTGAAGTTACATCATCAAATAATCTAGTGCTGTTTCCAGCGCTTGTGTGTGTACAACACTTTCATGATTCTAGTGTGAAGCTATTAAACTGTGATCTTAGACGATGTTCATCTGAAATTATTTTGAACTCTCACCTAAATCTTTGATGTCTATGTCTGTCGTTTGTGTACGAGGGCTATTCATTTATTAAGATCTGATCGGTCGTGAAATGGAAACAGTCAGAATCAGAAATATTTATTTGCAGCAATTAGTTAGCTCTTCTAGGTACTTGTCCACAAAGTCGCCGATCCGACTTTGACGTTTGCCATAGCGCTGTGCCAACTTTCCAATACCCTTGCCATAGAAGATAGACACCTGCTTTCCATCGATTCACTACTCTGGTCTGTAGCTCGTTGTCTGCTCCAAAATGTTGTCTCAATATCCAGTAATTCATGGAGCACAGATGAAACTCAGACGGAGCTAAGTGTGGGCTGTATGGTGGGTCATCAAACACTTCACATCGAATATGCTGCAGGAGTGTCTTCAGTGCTACTGCAGTGTGCGGCCGAAAATTTTAATGAAGAAGGAAATTTATGACAATTACGTCATGCGAGCTGCATGGAATTGGGTGAAATCTCTCGAAGGCACTCACACTTGGCGGGACACGTTATTTGCTAGGCACCTTTGCGTGCTCAGAACTGAAAAAAGCAACGCGATGCAATCGACGTGCATACTAGAGACAGTGCCCAACACAAAAATGCAAAGCTTTGTCGCATTTTCACTTTGGTTTCCATTGCACGACCTATCCGACTTTAATAAACGAACAGACCTCGTATATTGAGATGCAGATCATTTGCAGTCCTGTATAAGAAAGTGGGTTCTGTTAATTGCAGGGAATGCTCTATTGTGGATCGCTGTATTGAACTCCTTAAAGAATCTTCTCCATCACATCTGTTCTTGTTGGCAGTCTGAAATAAACTGAATTGTTCGTTTTCTAGCTGTAGCGATTATGAGGCAGAGACAGGAAGCGGCGAGATCCGATTAGCACTATACGTACGTTTCTCTAGTTATCATCGGTGGAATCGAAGTTCTGCATTCTCCCATAGTGATGTTCAAACGAAATGAAATTAGGATGTGTCTGCTCGTCAAACGGTTCTGAAAATTTTACGTATGTGTCTGCCATTTAAGCTCGTCAAAATCATACCCTGTTATCTGATAGAAGCACCACAGATTAAGCTTATCCATTACGGATATTTTAGAATCTGTGACTGTCAACTGAATGTATATACATAAAACTGCCACCAGTCATTTTTTTGGACAGTTATTTATTGTTCCATGAACCTGTTTTCGAAAGTTTTCATGTTCATCTTCAGATGGTTTTCTGGAAGTTACATAACTATTTCTAGCATAACGCTGGATGCTGGCTCTGTGACAAGAAGATGGACTTTGGTACCCAATGCACGACCTGTCCGACCTTAATACACGAACCGAGTTCGTATATTGAGATGCAGATCATTTGCCGTCCTGTGTAAGAAAGTGGATTCTTTGAACTGCACCGAGCGAGGTGGCGCAGTGGTTAGCACACTGGACTCGCATTCGGGAGGAGGACGGTTCAATCACTCGTCCGGCCATCCTCATTTAGGTTTTCCTTGATTTCCCTAAATCGCTCCAGGCAAATACCGGGATGGTTCCTTTGAAAGGGCAAGGCCGACTTCCTTCCCCGTCCTTCCCTCATCTGATGAGACCGATGACCTCGCTGTCTTGTCTCCTCCCCCACAATGACCCAACAATTTGAACTGCAGGAGATGATGATGATGATGATGATGTTTGGTTTTTGGGGCGCTCAACTGCGCAGTTATCAGCGCCCGTACAATTTCCCAACATTTGCCCAGTCCAATCTCGCCACTTTGATGAGTGATGATGAAATGATGAGGACAACACAACCACCCAGTCATCTCGAGGCAGGTGAAAATCCCTCACCACGCCGGGAATCGAACCCGGGACCCCCGTGCTCGGGAAGCGAGAACACGACATCAACCGATTTAATTCGACTACATTCCATTATCCTCGTTTTGCTTTTGTTGATGTTCATCTTATATCCTCCTTTCAAGACACTGTCCATTCCGTTAAGCTGCTCTTCCACGTGCTTTGCTGTCTCTGACAGAATAACAATGTCATCGGCGAATCTCAAAGGTTTTATTTCTTCTCCATGGATTTTAATTCCTACTCCGAATTTTCGTTTTGTTTCCTTTACTGCTTGCTCAATATACAGATTGAATAACATCGGGGATAGGCTACAACCCTGTCTCACTCCCTTCCCAACCACTGTTTCCCTTTCATGCCCCTCGACTCTTATAACTGCCATCTTGTTTCTGTATAAATTGTGAATAGCCATTCGCTCCCCCTATTTTACCCCTGCCACCTTCAGAATTTCAGAGAGAGTATTCCAGTCAACATTTTCAAAAGCTTTATCTAAGTCTACAAATGCTAGAAACGTAGGTTTGCCTTTCCTTAATCTAGCTTCTAAGATAAGTCGTAGGGTCAGTATTGCCTCGCGTGGTCCAACATTTCTACGGAATCCAAACTGATCTTCCCCGAGGTTGCCTTCTACCAGTTTTTCCATTCGTCTGTAATGAATTTGTGTTAGTATTTTGCAGCCGTGAATTATTCAACTGATAGTTCGGTAATTTTCACATCTGTCAACACCTGCTTTCTTTGGGATTGGAATTATTATATTCTTCTTCAAGTCTGACGGTATTTCGCCTGTCTCATGCATATTGCTCACTAGATGGTAGAGTTTTATTAAGCCTGGCTCTCCCAAGGCTGTCCGTAGTACTAATGGAATGTTGTCTACTCCCGGGGCCTTGTTTCGAATTAGGTCTTTCAGTGCTCTGTCAAACTCTTCACACAGTATCATATCTACTATTTCATCTTCATCTACATTCTCTTCCATTTCTAGAATATTGTCCTCAAGAACATCGCCATTGTATAGACTATCTATATACTCCTTCCACCTTTCTGCTTTCCCTTCTTTGCTTAGAACTGGGTTTCCATCTGAGCTCTTGATATTCATGCAAGTGGTTCTCTTTTCTCCAAAGGTCTCTTTAATTTTCCTGTAGGCAGTATCTACCTTACCCGTAGTGAGATAAGCCTCTACATCCTCACATTTGTCCTCTAGCCATGCCTGCTTAACCATTTTGCACTTCCTGTCGATCTCATTTTTGAGACGTTTTTATTCCTTTTTGCCTGCTTTATTTACTGCATTTTTAGATTTTCTCCTTTCATCAATTGAATTCAATATTTCTTTTGTTACCCAAGGATTTCTACTAGCCCTCGTCTTTTTACCTACTTGATCCTCTGCTACCTTCACTATTTCGTCTCTCAAAGCTACCCATTCTTCTTCTACTGTATTTCTTTCCCCCATTCTTGTCAATCGTTCCTTAATGCTCTCCCTGAAGCTCTCTACAACCTCTAGTTCTTTTAGTTTATCCAGGTCCCATCTTCTCAAATTCCCACCTTTTTGCAGTTTCTTCAGTTTTAATCTACAGTTCATAACCATCAGATTGTGGTCAGAGTCCACATCTGCCCCTGGAAATGTCTTACAATTTAAAACCTGGTTCCTTAATCTCTGTCTTACCATTATATAATATCTGATACCTTTTAGTATCTCCAGGATTCTTCCATGTATACAGCCTTCTTTTATGACTCTTGAACCAAGTGTTAGCTATGATTAAGTTATGCTCTGTGCAAAATTCTACCAGGCGGCGTCTTCTTTCATTCCGTACTTCTATTCCATATTCACTTACTACATTTCCTTCTCTTCGTTTTCTTACTATCGAGTTCCAGTCACCCATGACTGTTAAATTTTCGTCTCCCTTCACTACCTGCATAATTTCTTTTGTCTCATCATACATTTCATCAACTTCTTCGTCATCTGCGGAGCTAGTTGGCATATAAACTTGTGCTACTGTGGTAGGCGTGGGCTTCGTATCTATCTTAGCTACAATAATGCGTTCACTATGCTGTTTGTAGTAGTTTACCCGCATTCCTATTTTCCTATTCATTATTAAACCTACTCCTGCATTACCCCTATTTGATTTTGTATATGTAGGCCTGTAGTCACCTGACCAGAATTATTGTTCCTCCTGCCACCGAACTTCACTAATTCCCACTATATCTAACTTTAACCTATCCATTTCCCTTTTTAAATTTTCTAACCTACCTGCCCAATTAAGGGATATGACATTCCACGCTCCGATCTGTAGAACGCCAGCTTTCTTCTGATAACAACATCCTCCTGAGTAGTCCCACCCGGAAATCCGAATAGGGGACTATTTTACCTCCGGAATATTTTACCCAAGAGGACGCCATCATCATCTAACCATACAGTAAAGCTGAACGTCCCCGGAAAAAATTACGGCTGTAGTTTCCTATTGCTTTCAGCCGTTCGCAGTACCAGCACTGAAAGGCCGTTTTGGTTAATGTTACAAGGCCAGATCAGTCAATCATCCAGACTGCTGCCCCTGCAACTACTGAAAAGGCTGCTGCCCCTCTTCAGGAACCACACGTTAGTCAGGCCTTTCAACAGATACCCCTCCGTTGTGGTTGCACCTACGGTACTGCTGTCTGTATCGCTGAGGCACGCAAGCCTCCCCACCAACGGCGAGGTCCACGGTTCATGGTGGTGGTGGTGGTGGGGGGGGGGGGGGTAGCACACAGCCATATGCTTGAATATTTCTGGTATCTCAACTGCAGATTTTTCTGCGCTCATTGAACTTTAGGACTCTGTATCTCAATATGAACAAAAGTGGACTTGTACCACTATTGGAATAAGCCCTTCATATAAGCTTCACATATTTGGATGCATCTGCGGGGTTCGTTATTGACATAGCTGCTGTCTATACCATACACACAACCTTTTTGTGATGAACGTTCTAAGCATAGTATGTGAACCAAATTTATTTATTTTGCTTTGGAGCCACCGCACATTTCTCCACTTGAGGAGGACGTCTGTACATCTGTTGTTATTCAGTTCCCCTGCGGAACGTACGTGTGGTCGTAGGTTATTTTCAGCTTATGAAAATTTTGAATCCCTGTCATTTTTCAATACGAGTTAAAGTACAAGTTTGTTTCCGGCAAGTTTCACGCCGTTTTAATCCGCATTGTGTGAGCTGTGGCTGCAGCGCTATCGCAAACAGTATAGTACTGGCAGAGACCAGAACTAGTGTTCTGCGTTAGGTAGTTGAATCGACAGCATGTTTGTGGCTTCTCTGTTACTGGCAGATGGGGGGCTAACTTGTGACTTCTGGATACCTGACTCTTGTTTTTACCAGAGTCGTATGTCTTGTGTGGCATGGCGACCCTAGCACCTGGCATCTCGGCCCTGCCCGAACCTATGAATGTGTGGTGACTTGGGTCTCAGCATGTTACGACGCCGGCTACAGATTGGATGGACATTTCGACCGGTCCAGCGGTCATGAACGTTCGCATTGTGGAAAGGAAGCCACAACACGAGTGGAAAGACCCAAAACTTAGGGTGACGCCTGACACGGATTGTTTACACTTTGGACAGCTGGACTTTTCTTGGGGTAGGTGATACGTGACGTCAGGGGAGACCCCAGTGGTTATGTTTTAAATTCTATACCTCCAACAAGTGATCAGACAGCCATGCCTACAGGTCCCTACATATCCGAGTGTTTAATAGCTTGGGAAAAACATGTTAAGTGATTTTTTATGTCACTGAAAGGGCTACTACATGTAGGCTGAAAAACGTCTTCATGTTCAAGCTGGTTGGTTGGTTGTTTTCGGGGAAGGAGACCAGACAGCGAGGTCATCGGTCTCATCGGATTAGGGAAGGACGGGGAAGGAAGTCGGCCGTGCCCTTTGAAAGGAACCATCCCGGCATTTGCCTGGAGCGATTTAGGGAAATCACGGAAAACCTAAATCAGGATGGCCGGACGCGGGATTGAACCGTCCTCCTCCCGAATGCGAGTCCAGTGTCTAACCACTGCGCCACCCCGCTCGGTTTCAAGCTGGCATCTTTGGTCTCATAGACAGGTTTGGACCCTCAGGGGAAACAAGCACCTTACGTGGCGTGTCGCAAAAGCCGTCAAGCACCGATGCCACACGTCAACACACCGCTGTCGGGTTGGCTGCCAGCTCAGCTCAGCCCCTGCGGCTACACGGCGTGCCGACTCCTTTATTTGCAGCGCGACCTGCACAGCGCCTTCGCATACACCAGACCACAGTACAGAGGGAATGTATACCAGCAAGAGATGTCGCTCACACCACGAACCTTTTGCTGCATCCGCCAATGTCATGGGCAGCCAATCCGGTAGAAGTGTACCTCCACCGTGCGGATATTTAGGACCGCGGTCTCTTTCGTACAGTCCATTATTACACCTTCCAAGAAGCGGATGTCTATTTCTATCTTCATTTACCAAGTACTGGTGGCCCTGCCGATCGATACCGGTTCCACCATTACACTTATCGACTGACCTACGTATCAGAAGCTGGGTGCAATCTCCCTTGCAAAGTTTTGACAACCGTCTCCATAGTTTCAGTAACGACCTCCTCTTTTCATGGGAGCGTTTTCTGCGCAGATTCGGTATGCATCGAAGACACTCATGGCTCGCGTGTTGGTAGTAGCCCACTCTGACACTTGGAACCTCTTGGGGGCTTACAGTTCTGCAACCCTGACCACACCGTTAATGTTGTGGATGGTGGCCGTTATGCAGACGGTTTTTTTGACAAATAACCATCTGTTTCCTCAGGACGTTCCTGTGTGGTAAACAGTTTTGAAGCACATCACCCTTTTGCCCTCAGAAGTTCCAAAGTTCTGCAAGGCCCATTCCATACCATTTGCTCTATGAGACAGGCTCTGCCAGGAATTGCAACGCCTTCAAGATGAGGGAATTCTAACGCCGGTTTCCAACAGCAGATGGGCTACTCCCATAGTGATTGAGGAAAAGTCTAACGGTTCTCTGTGGGTCTGTGGTGATTTTAGTGCTACAGTTAATTCCCAAGCAATGGTAAACTCATACTTTATCCCCGAATTAGATCATATCCACACTAAACTTGGTGGTAGTAAGGTGTTTGCCAAGGTTGATCGATGGGTGGCCTATCTACAGCTGCCACTGGATGCAGCTTCTCGAATTGCTTGTAATAAACGCGCCTTTCAGATTGTTTCAATACAATCGGCTGCCATTTGGCATCACGAGTGCACCATCCATTTTTCAAAGGTATCTTGAACTGTTAATCCATGATGTCCCTGGTACAGCTAATTACCTAGATGACATCTTGGTTTCCGACGCATCTCTTGAGGACCTGGCATGCAACTTGCATGCTCTTTTTTTCCATTCTTTATAAAGTTCGATTGTGGTGTAACAAGGACCCTCCTCGTTCGACAAGTGGAATACTTGGGACATCTGCTTAGTGCTTCTGAATTTCGCCCTTCCCCTCAGTAAGTAGGGGCATCTCAAAGATTAAAGATGCCCCAGATAAATGGTTCAAATGGCTCTGAGCACTATGGGACTCAACTGCTGTGGTCATAAGTCCCCTAGAACTTAGAACTAGTTAAACCTAACTAACCTAAGGACAGCACACAACACCCAGCCATCACGAGGCAGAGAAAATCCCTGACCCCGCCGGGAATCGAACCCGGGAACCCGGGCGTGGGAAGCGAGAACGCTACCGCACGACCACGAGATGCGGGCTTGCCCCAGATAAATATCGATTGAAGTCAGTGCTGGGACAAACGAATAATTAATGGCTGTTTATTCCACATGCTGCAGCACTCGCCGACCCTTTACACCAGTTGTTCCGCAAAAGCGTTCCCCCCTAGCAAGGTGGAGCAGTGGTTAGGACACTGGACTCGCTTTTGGGAGTACGATGGTTCAAACCCACGTCTGGCCATCCTGATTTAGATTTTCCATGATTTTCCTAAGTAGCTTTAAGTGAATTCCAGTATGGTTCCTTTGAAAGGGTATGGCTGACTTCCTTTCCCATCTCCTTCCCTAATCCACTGGGGCCGATGACTTTGCTGTTGGGTCCCTTCCCCCAAATCAACCAACCAACCAACCAAAAATGATCCATGAAACTGGTAGCTAAAATGTGACAGCGCATTTCCTGCCCTACCGTGCGCACTCCTGCAGCCCACCTGCCTGATCCCTTACGACCCAGCTAAGTCTCTCATCTGGCGACTGATGCATCTGATTGCAGTGTATGGGCAACCTTCAAACACATGGTGGATGGCAAGGAATGACCCATTTATTTGGTTTCTATGAGCTTGAATGCTGTGCAGCGCAAATACAGTTAGATCGAGAAGGAGGTTGTAGTGATTATATTCGGAATAAAGAAGTTTCACGACTACATCTATGGTCGACAATTCACCTTTCTCACTGACTTTAAGCGACTGCACCTACTGCTCTGGTCCACCAACCCAGTCTCCACCAACACTGCACGACCCTTACAATGTTGGGCCCTCTTTCTATCAAGCTGCACAGGAGATCGAGTTCCGCTCCATGGCCCACACACTAATGCAGACTTCCTTTCCAGGGTGCCCATTGGACAAGGCCTGAACTTCGAACTGGAACCTCAGGTATGTTTCCACATGGATGCAATGGTAGAGGAGGCAGTCGTCCAGCTTCCACTGGATGTAGGGCTTGTCAGAAAACACACAGCCAGCGATCCCATCTTCTGGGAAGGTCTCCACTACATCCATCAGGCCAGACCTTTCAGCTGTAAGGTACTGCCACATCCTAACCTCCAGGCATTCAGGGGGTGCCGACAGGAACTGTCTAAGCTGCAGGGCACCATTCTCATCCAGGGCAACAATGGTTGGATGTGCATGCTTGTTCTATGTGCCCTCGACATGTGCATCCTCTTCTCTCTGAGGGGCACTGGGGATGGTCCTCACCAAGAGGCTGGCACAGCAACTTGTCTACTGGAGGGACATAGGCACTGCAATAACCAACATGGTCGCTGCCTGCTCCATATTCTAGAGCAAGCAAGCTGCCCAGGCTTGACAATACTTCCCCTGGCCCACTACAACCACACCCTGGTCCCCATCCATCTCTATTTTTTGGGTCCCTTCCTTTGTGCATCCTGGCTCATTATCACTAATACCGGCACGGGGTTTCCCTTTGTAATTGAGATAAGCTCTACTTCTGCCACCCAGACAATCCTCCAGACAGTCCTCGCACACATTTTTGTCTTGGAAGGTCTCCCTGAAACCATTGTCACAACAGACAACAGAGCTCAGTTCCTTTCCTTTTGTACCATGAATGGCATTTCTCTCATTCATATGGCTCCATTCCATCCAGCATCCAAGTGGAGCACTGAATGGTTTGTCTGCACATTTAAGACCCAACTGGCAAAACTTTGTCATCAGTACTTGGATGATGCACTTATTCGTTTTTTGGGACCTACCCGTCGGTATGCTTACATGGTCGACTACATCGCTACCTTCTTTCCATCCTTCACCCCAAGAACAGCAGGTTAAAAAAAATGGCTCTGAGCACTATGGGACTCAACGTCTGAGGTCATCAGTCACCTATACTTAGAACTACTTAAACCTAACTAACCTAAGGACAGCACACACATCCATGCCCAAGGCAGGATTCGAACCTGCGACTGTAGCAGCAGAGCGGTTCCGTACTGAAGCCCCTAGAACCGCTCGGCCACAGCGGCCGGCAGAACAGCAGGGCACCCATCCCACTCCAGATTGCACCACTTCTCCATGCAACCAATTCTGGGCCATGCACTTCACCCACAGTCAACCCTGCTGGCTCCCTACTACAGTATCCCTCATCCTTGGCCGTAAAATTTTGGAAGCTATATTCCAAGATGGTTCCCATGGTTGCAAACACATCAGTTAGGTCTGACTGCGGCGTAGTTCTCTTCCACCACCTGAAAACTCATCTCCGTGTTCTGTTCCTGATACCCAGCATGATGTCAGATTCCATGGACATGCCGACCTCGGCGCTTCTCTTCAGTGGGACGGGAGGCGTCCAATGTCACAGTCTGACACCCCAGTGGAAGTCGGTTCTACTCCGCATTCACTTCCCCAAACAAGCCAGGGGAACGGAAGTGACCTCTTCGAGGACTCTGACACCTGGCTTCGCCTCGCCTCTGCCACTCTGGGAGGGGGACGAGGAATAGCTTGTGGATAAAGCCGTCAAGCACCGACACCACACGCCAATACATCACTATTGGGTTGGTTGCCAGCTCAGCCCCTGAGACTGCACGACGTTCCGATTCTGTCATTTGCAGCACGACCTGAAGGACCTTCGCATACACCAAACCACAGTACAGAGGACGCGTAAATCAGCAAGAGAGGTACCTCCTACCACGAAACTTCTGCTGCATCAGCTAGTGTCACAGGCACCAATCAGGTAGAAAGTGTACTTCCACCATACAGGTATTTAGGAACGCGTCCGCGACAATCGCGGCAGTTACGACGCAGCCAGCCAAGAGAGGAAATCTGCTCTGGATCTAACACTGCTGACCGCACGGCGCCGTTCCCGCCAAGGGACCTCGGGACCTCGGGAACTTAAACTTTTGATTATCATCTAGTAGAGAGCGAAGCCTGACTGTGAAAGCCTTCCTTTTGTTGTTCCAAGTACTTGCGTGCAATTGAACTTACTTCCCTATTAGGAAAGAGACTCAAAAGACAATTTGCGTTGAATTCATTATGTTATTAACTATAGAGGATAAACTACATGCTCGTGTGCTTCTTGCAGAAGTGTTCAAAGTTCAGGATACTTCATTTTGTCCTGGCTGTGATTAGCACACAGGTTTGGATCTTATTGGGGATAACATCCATTTTCTCAGGTAAGTGATTCCAGAGGAAAATCCAGAAACTTCGGAAAGAATGTTGGGTGTGCTCGTATTCCACGTCGGTCATCTTGAATTCGAACAGGAGAATTTGGTATCTTGGATGTTTGATTTTCCCACTAATTTGTACTTAGGAAAACAACCCTGCTTCTACAGTCATGTCATAGGAGTGGAGGAAAAATATGAATTTCCCACCAGACTTTGAATTTCGTGCCATTTTATGGATAGGATTATTGACCTGTCTGCGAGGGAGTAGGGGAGGGTAGAAATCTGACACAGTGCATAACATCATAGCAGGGAAGGGGAACTCTGGCAACAGTGCAAAGCGTGCCCAAAGTGACACTGCCTGCATACTTGCATACGTCTCATGTAAGAAGGAAAACTGTCGAGAGGTACGATGCTGAATTCAACAGCAGTAGGATCATTTCCTATTTATAATGCAGTTTATCGTTGCGCGATATTGCTGCTCATGATATCATAAGATTGTTCACGATATCACAAGATTGTCGTCCGAATATCGCATGATGGGTTCATGAGGGCCATACCCAACTCCATGCGGGATCGCAGCTGCCCCACCCGACTAGCGACCGAAAGGACAAAACATATTGTTCGATTATCATAAAACTCTGTCATATACCTTCAGTCACGATACTGGTTTGTTTACAGCAAGACAAGTACCCACGCAAACATCGCGATCACTTCAGGTTTACTTAGTCGGTAATTTGGACAGCAGCCACTGCATTTTTGACTTGTTAAAGTCGTTAGCTCTGCTCTGTCTTAGAGGTCTACGTGGCGTTATTTTTGAAGACCACATGCTACACGTGTTGGCCTAATCTACCTCGATGAAGAGGGTGTTCGACTGTTTCCCTGACCAGCACATTCTCCAGATCTCTCATCCACTGGGTTGCCGAGAGTCTGGCAGGTCATCACTCGCCAGGCAATACGACTGAGGAACCCTGGCGTAGAGCTGAAGCAACTTACAATGACATACCGTCGTCTGCCGTCCAAGCTCCGTTCGACTCGATGCACAGCCGGTGAGTCCCATTGTTGGTAGCAGAGCTGACACAATTCGCGCTCTCTATACCACACATCACCTACAAATTCGATCCTGTATTCTTGCTACTATTCTATAGACGTACATTAAGTAAGTGCTATTCTTCCTGGCGTAGAAATTTTGAGTGTACATTGCAGCTGCTTTCACCATAGCCTAAGAAAACTTGTGAGTAAGTTCCAATGCTGCAACTATGATATAAACCTACGCAGAAAGACCGTTACTTTTGTCCTTAAACTAATATCAAAAATTCATCTTAGTCGTTGCGATCTTCTAAAGCAGATGTTTGTAACGAGAATGGACCGCCCTATTCTTCAGTGCGGATAAACCGATACAACAATAGTGCGGAAAATTATAGTAATTTTTCAGATCAGCTTATCCAATAGAAAATTGTCCGTCTTGCGCGAATAATTTCAGCTTCAGTACTGTAGTGTTGTAGGACAGTGCTGTTTAACGGTGTTCGCATGTTGCTACTGTGACCTACTTGTGAAATAAACTTGCATAATTGGGAGTTACGAGCGTAGTAGTTGGCCGCACCGGGTTGGATAGTTATTGTTGTCTTTCCCAGAGAAGGCTCATTAGCGTTAAGACCTTGTGATGTTAGCGATTGCCACATTAAGGAAGGGGGGAGGGGGTCCGTACGTCTGGTGTGAGGGCCGCCGCCCGCCACAAAAAGACACTTTGGACGAGAGGTGTGGCGCGTTTTTTGTGCCGCACTCAACATCTGGGTGCGCAGCCAGCAGTATTCACATTACGACCCGCTGATGATGCCAACTCGTTCCTGTTTCTTTCCACTGTTTGTGTTTCTTTGTCCTCGTTCCGTGTTTGGTCCCGTCCCATCACGCAAGTTCATGTACAGCGATTTTTGTAACTACTTCACTTAGACAGCATTTAAGACTAGAATTCCTCCATTTGTAGTGGACACAGATGAGAATACCTTCATTAACCTTGTTGAATATATTGAGAAGTCCTTAGGTGTAGAGGTAACTTCCAGAGTACTAGACGGAAGTGTTATAGGGCCAATACTGTTCAAATTACGTATAGCAACTGAACTTGATGGGATATCTGAACAATTCTCTGTAGACAACACGAAACAGCACCAGTTCATTGTAGATCAGTGGAGCAGCAACACGTCCCAAGAAACTGGAAGAAAGCGCGCGGATCATTACCGTTTCGAGAAGGATCGTTGGACAGTGCAGATAATGATATGCCTTTATCACCACGGCAGTGCAGTCTGCGTTCTATGCTCGCGTATTAAGATCTTTGTGGAGAACGAAAGGTCCCTTATAGGAATCGACATGAATTTCACAAACAGACTTTACATAGAAATCGAAATCTATACTAAGACACATTACGGTGCGTAGCGATGGGTACTTTTCGTACCACCATAATTTCTCCCTTTCCCTGTTATAATCGAGAATGGTGCAAGGAAGAACAACTGTCCGTAAGGTGACATGTGAAGTGTTGCTTTACATTACCTGTGTAACAAGACAGAAACTGTATCCATAAATGGTGCATACAACTTGCTTTCCCATACAATAAGAACCATGATCAGCATTGCTGGAGGGCTAACTGGTAACGTTGTACTATTTTCCGTTTACGACGTGTTGTGCAAGAGAGTAAGCAGGAATGATGTTTTCACAGATGTAAACTATCATTGTGTTGTGGCTTGCGGATTTCATGTCTGTAACGCGAATGCAGTAAAAGCTATGGATCTTGTGTAACTGATAATCTCCAACATCAAGACGCATTTTTCGGTCGATGGCGAGGTTCAAGGAAGTAGGAAGTAAGCACACTGGAAAAAAGTGGTCAACTCTGGGGCTTCACTCTAACACCGCGTAACACTGCGTCTGGCTTTGGTAACGGCCTCAGTTCGTTGATGAACCGAGTACCCAATATTTTCCAGATGTGCCATATCCAGTTGAAGCAAATCATTGCCGATTACGTGCCTTAGAGCTGTTCCACATGCTCTCTGATCTTTTTTATGATAGTAAAATCAGCTGATGTAGCGAACCAATCGAGTTGCGGTAGGCTGCTTGGGTGTTCGTCAAATCAGGGACATATGCGCGGAGCCTTGTGAACACGACTGATATATTGTTGGAAGACGTATCCACAGTGTAATCATCATGCAGATACGGAATAAATGGTGTCCACCAAGAATGCTGAAATGAACATCCTGCTTCATCTTCACGGTAATCTCAATGAATGTGGCTAAGTTTTCGTACTTAAAGCACCCCCAGTACGTCACAGAACCACCTCTGGCCTGAACTACACCCTCAGCCTACTCAGGGCTAAATGCATCACTGGACCGAAGGTGAACTTGCGCCATGTGTCATTTGAAAAGAGGAGAAATTGGGACTATCTTCACACACTACGCGACTCCCGTCAATTACTATCCTGACATTGCCGTGAGCAATGGACATTTGCGACGTACCCGACTCCAACGTCGCGTCCATATTAATCCCCGTCGATACCCATACAATTCAACAAAATTTCTTCACGGAATGGTCATTGGCACGTAAAGATACAGTAGCTCATTTGAGTCATTCTGTTACATCTCCGTGTCGACCTATTGTACTGCGCAGATTTCATACACCGACAGGCATATACACACTCCTTGACTACCACGTCTTATGTCCATCGTTTAGGACAACGCTTCAAAGCGATCAGTGTGCTCTTTTGAGTAGATGAGCTATATTTTGCTGGTAAGGTTATTTGCAATGACACGAGCAGCTCCAGACCGTCCATATCAACTCAACTCGTGGAAAAGTTGTGTGATATCCCTTGCGACGCATTTCCAAAGCTCAGGTAATAGTGATCCCATACGCTCGTGACAGTGATGATCCCTCGAACTGTCTTGTGTAATACAATATCGTCAGTTTTGAATCGCTAGTAATACGAAACTAATACGCATAACAGCCCACAACGGGTAAATCATATTTGTACATGATGATTGCGCAGTATTTGTTTTGTCTGTGACTTCATCGTTCCAGTGTAGGCACATGCACGTGATACACTGAAGAGCCAAAGAAACTGGTACACCTACCTAATATTGGGTAGGCCCCCAGAGAGCATGCAGGAGTGCCGCGACACGATGTGGTATGGACTCGACTAATGTCTGAAGTAGTTCTGGAGGGAACTGACAGCATGAATCCTGCAGGGCTGTCCATAAATCCGTAAGAGTACGAGAGGGTAGAGATCTCTTCTGAACAGCACATATCAAGGCATCCCTCATATGTTCAATAATGTTCATGTCTGGGGAGTTTGCTGGCCAGAGGAAGTTTTTAAACTCAGAGGAGTGTTCCATGGAGTCACTCTGTAGCAATTCTGAACACGTGTGGTGTCACATTGTACTGCTGGAGTTGCCAAGTCCATCGGAATTCTCAAGGGACATGAATGGATAAAGGTGATCAGACAGGATGCTTACGTACGTGTCACCTGGTAGAGTCGTATCTAGACGTATCGCGGGTCCCATATCACTCAGCTACACACGCCCCACACATTTACAGAGCCTCCAGCAAGTTTAACAGTCCCCTTCTGACATGCAGGGCCCATGGATTCATGAGGTTGTCTCTATATCCTTACTTGTCCATCCGTTCGATAAAATTTGAAACTATACTCGTCCGACCAGGCAACATGTTACCAGTCATCAACAGTCCAATGTCGGTGTAGACGGGCCCAGGCGAGGCGTAAAGCTTTGTTACAATGAAATGAATACCCCTAGCTGTATACAGGCGTTGATATAAGTCAACGGGGACAGTTGAAAATGGGTGCCCCGAACGGGACTCGAACCCGGGATCTCCTGCTTACATGGCAGACGCTCTATCCATCTGAGCCACAGAGGAGACAGGGGATAGTGCGACTGCAAGGACTTATCTCTGGCACGCCTCCCGCGAGACCCACATTCGCAACTTATTGTCTCGCACTATATTCATAGGGCCCCTGACCATCATACTCATTACTCGCGGCTTTACTGCCGATTTCCGTAAGAGTTCGGGCACTGTTTGTGCATCCGCACAGAAGATGGTCAAACGGCCGGTGAGCCTTAACTATATATATATATATATATATATATATATATATATATATATATATATATATATATATATATATACACTCCTGGAAATGGAAAAAAGAACACATTGACACCGGTGTGTCAGACCCACCATACTTGCTCCGGACACTGCGAGAGGGCTGTACAAGCAATGATCACACGCACGGCACAGCGGACACACCAGGAACCGCGGTGTTGGCCGTCGAATGGCGCTAGCTGCGCAGCATTTGTGCACCGCCGCCGTCAGTGTCAGCCAGTTTGCCGTGGCATACGGAGCTCCATCGCAGTCTTTAACACTGGTAGCATGCCGCGACAGCGTGGACGTGAACCGTATGTGCAGTTGACGGACTTTGAGCGAGGGCGTATAGTGGGCATGCGGGCGGCCGGGTGGACGTACCGCCGAATTGCTCAACACGTGGGGCGTGAGGTCTCCACAGTACATCGATGTTGTCGCCAGTGGTCGGCGGAAGGTGCACGTGCCCGTCGACCTGGGACCGGACCGCAGCGACGCACGGATGCACGCCAAGACCGTAGGATCCTACGCAGTGCCGTAGGGGACCGCACCGCCACTTCCCAGCAAATTAGGGACACTGTTGCTCCTGGGGTATCGGCGAGGACCATTCGCAACCGTCTCCATGAAGCTGGGCTACGGTCCCGCACACCGTTAGGCCGTCTTCCGCTCACGCCCCAACAATCGTGCAGCCCGCCTCCAGTGGTGTCGCGACAGGCGTGAATGGAGGGACGAATGGAGACGTCTCCTCTTCAGCGATGAGAGTCGCTTCTGCCTTGGTGCCAATGATGGTCGTATGCGTGTTTGGCGCCGTGCAGGTGAGCGCCACAATCAGGACTGCATACGACCGAAGCACACAGGGCCAACACCCGGCATCATGGTGTGGGGAGCGATCTCCTACACTGGCCGTACACCACTGGTGATCGTCGAGGGGACACTGAATAGTGCACAGTACATCCAAACCGTCATCGAACCCATCGTTCTACCATTCCTAGACCGGCAAGGGAACTTGCTGTTCCAACAGGACAATGCACGTCCGCATGTATCCCGTGCCACCCAACGTGCTCTAGAAGGTGTAAGTCAACTACCCTGGCCAGCAAGATCTCCGGATCTGTCCCCCATTGAGCATGTTTGGGACTGAATGAAGCGTCGTCTCACGCGGTCTGCACGTCCAGCACGAACGCTGGTCCAACTGAGGCGCCAGGTGCAAATGGCATGGCAAGCCGTTCCACAGGACTACATCCAGCATCTCTACGATCGTCTCCATGGGAGAATAGCAGCCTGCATTGCTGCGAAAGGTGGATATACACTGTACTAGTGCCGACATAGTGCATGCTCTGTTGCCTGTGTCTATGTGCCTATGGTTCTGTCAGTGTGATCATGTGATGTATCTGACCCCAGGAATGTGTCAATAAAGTTTCCCCTTCCTGGGACAATGAATTCACGGTGTTCTTATTTCAATTTCCAGGAGTATATATATATATATATATATATATATATATATATATATATATATGAAGATGGTATCTGTTCTTTCGGACATGTCCGAAATGAGTATGATGGGCAGGGGCACTATGAATATCGTGCGGGGCAATAAGTTGCGAATGTGGGTCTCACGGGAGGCGTGCCAGAGACAAGTCCTTGCAGTCACACTATCCTCTGTGTCCTCGGTGGCTCAGATGGATAGAGCGTCTGCCAAATAAGCAGGAGATCCCGGGTTCGAGTCCCGTTCGGGGCACACATTTTCAACTGTCCCCGTTGACTTACATCAACGCATGTATGCAGCTAGAGGTATTCATTTCATTGTAATTTTCTTCTAACGAGCTGCATGGTCACCGATGGTATCTGTTCTTTCGGTCGTGTCCGAAAGAAGAGATACTATCTTCATATATAGGTAAAGCTTTGAGTCGTGCAGTCAGAAAGTGTACACGAGTTGGTCTTCGGATCCGAAAGCCCATATCGATGATGTTTCGCTGAATGGCTCGCACGCTGACACTTGTTGATGGCCTAGCATTTAAATCTTCTGCAATTTGCAATTCAAATGTGTGTGAAATCTTGTGGGACTGAACTGCTAAGGTCTTCAGTCCCTAAGCTTACACACTATTTAACCTAAATTATCCTAATGACAAACACACACACACCCATGCCCGAGGGAGGATTCGAACCTCCGCCGGGACCAGCCGCTCAGTCCATGGCTGCAGTGCCCTAGACCGCTCGGCTAATCCCGCACGGCTTCTGCAATTTGCGGAAGGGTTGCACTTCTGTCACGTTGAACAATTGTCTTCAGTCGTCGTTGGTCCAGTTCTTGCAGGATCTTTTTCCGCCGCAGCGATATCCGAGATTTGATGTTTTACCAGATTCCTGTTATTCACGATACACTAGTGAAATGGTTGTATGGGCAAATCCCCAATTCATCGCTACCTCGGAGACTATGCGCCGACTATAATACCATGTTCAAATTCACTTAAATCTTGATAACATTCCATTGTAGCAGCAGTAACCGTTCTAACAATTGCGCCAGACACTTGTTGTCTTATATAGGCGTTGCCGACCGCAGGGCTGTTTTCTGCATGTTTACATATGTCTGTGTTTGAATATGCATGCCTATACCAGTTTCTTTGGCGCTTCAGTGTAGATGACAATGTAACAGCGCCAGATGAGTATTTATCACGATCAACAAATAACTCGAAATGAACCTGTGATTTATCCATTCTATAATCATTAGGCTACTCTGGGTAACAGTTATATGACGATACTGATAGTTAAATTACAGTTTAATACGAAACACTTGTTATGATTTTATCCTGAAGTTTTCAGGAGCAATGCCCAGCACGGACGCGAACTGCAGACACACAAATTTTATCCTCCCACCTCTAGTACCTCGACGTCGGAATAAATGTCCCAGTAACCAGACCGTTTAATTTTTTGTGCTCATTTGCATTTTCCACTACACTGCCACTATTGCACTCAACTTGCGTCTCTTGTTGAATTGTTGGTTTTAGGTGAAGAGTTGAGATGGATGCGGGAGCGAGGTGTGTGTGGGAAGGGGGGGGGGGGGGATGCCGAAGGTGATTGATGTGATCGAAGGCGACGAAGCTTTCTCACCACAATGAGTGTATTTATCCGCTGCAGTCTCAAAGACGTGATCCAAACCTGTATTTATGACTTCTTTGTCTCCATATTTTCCAGTTCATATCAAACGGAGTTTTCACTTCTACATGTCCTGTGGAGATCTCCACGTACGTTGACTGAATATAACCGTGTACTCGCGGTTGCTGATACCACTTGTAATCACGTACCGTTTTCCGTTATTTTGGTATGACAAATCATACAAAAATCGACGTGTTTGAAGATTATTAATAAGTTGCTGGTGCTTTTAAACATCATTTTAATAGCACATAAGTCATAATACAAACACAATCAAATAAGACTATTTGCCCTCATAAATGGGTTTTTCAGTATTGTGTCTCTTCGCTTCAGCTCCTGACACTGAAGGCGACGTTGTATCCGACTGTTTCATGATTCGCAATACCTGTAGAAAAACCGACGTTTTTCCCACTCAGAAATGCTTCGAGACGTCAAATTCCACATATGCGATTGGCAATATGAATTTTCGCAAGTCTTAATCGCTGGTATTCTCCATTTATACTGAAGGAGCTCAATGCGTAGTGGCAAGAATCGTATGTGAACCCTCCGTGCAGCGGTACTACGGACGTGTCCTGTCTGGTACAGCTGTGAAAAACGTAGTAGGAAATGATCGACAGACGAAAACTGCTGTTTCTGTAGAAATAAAAGAAAGCTTTAAGAGGCATCACATAAAACTGGAATGACAAATATGTGAAAAATGTTACAATCGATGGTCTGAAACTATTCCTGAATATCAATCTGCCTCATTCTACTCTTCACCGGTAATGTATGCTAGTATGTTGTGCTTGACAGCTAGTGTTCATCATAGACAAGGGTATCTTCAAGAGTGCCCCAGGGAAGTGTGGTAGGACCACTGCTATTTTCTATGCATATAAAGCATATGGCGGACAGCATGAGCTGCAATCTGCGGCTGATGGCTGAAGACGATGTTGACTGGGGAGGTGTCGTCATTGAGTGGCTGTAGGATGATACGGAATGACTTAGACAAAATTTCTAGTTGGAGTGATGAATGGCAGCTAGATCTAAATGCAGAATGATGACGAGAAAAAAACAAACCTATAATATTCGAATACAGCATTAGTAGTGTTCTGCTTGAGACAGTCACGTTGGCTAAATATCTAGACGTAACGTTGGAATCCAGTATGAAATGGAATGAACGTGTAAAGACTGAAGTAGGGAAGGCAAATGGCCGACTTCGGTTTATTGGGAGACTTTTAGGAAAATGTGGTTCATCTGTAAAGGAGATCGCATATAGGACACTAGTACGACCCTTTGTTCAGTACTTTTAGAATTCTTGGGATCCACACTAGGATTGATTAAGGGAAGACACCAAAGTAATTCTGAGGCGGGCTGCTAGATTTGTTACCTATAGCCGGCCGCGGTGGTCTAGCGGTTCTGGCGCTGCAGTCCGGAACTGCGTGACTGCTACGGTCGCAGGTTCGAATCCTGCCTCGGGCATGGGTGTGTGTGATGTCCTTAGGTTAGTTAGGTTTAAGTAGTTCTAAGTTGTAGGGGACTTATGACCTAAGATGTTGAGTCCCATAGTGCTCAGAGCCATTTGAACCATTTTTTTGTTACCTATAGGTTCGAAGAACATCCAAGTATTACGGAATGATTCGGGCACTCAAAGAGGAATCACTAGGCGGAAGGCGACAGTCTTTTCTAGGGACACTATTCAGAAAATGTAAGTAACCGACATTGGGGCATTTACCGCTGACTGCAGAACCATTATACTGCCGCCAGCATACATTTCGCGTAAGGACCATGAAGATGAGATTGGAGTGATCAGAGTTCGCCTGAGGCATATGGACAGTCGTTTTCCCCTCCCTCTATTTGCGAGAGGAACAGAAAAGGAAATAACTAGTAGTGGCACTAGGTTCCCTCTGCCACGCACCTTACGGTAGCTTGCGGAGAATGTCTGTAGATGTAAATTTAGAATACAAACGACGGTTTTTTCTAGATCAGCTATTCCTGATTATATTGTTTTTGTCGTTATTATTTCCGGATGTTAGATTTCATACTGACAAACTGCCTATTGGCTTCTGTCTCGGGTTCTTCGGCCGACGTTCATCTAATGATTTTTCTGACGTTTCGCCAGCACGAGTGGCTGGCATTGTCAAAGCTTCACCCTCCATTGCCGGTGGTGAACTGGAGGCGAGCTCGCGGCCGCAGACTATATGTACCTGGCGCGCCAACGTCCGAGGGCTTCTCCACGGCGCGCCAGGTACATATAGTCTGCGGCCGCGAGCTCGCCTCCAGTTCACCACCGGCAATGGAGGGTGAAGCTTTGACAATGCCAGCCACTCGTGCTGGCGAAACGTCAGAAAAATCATTAGATGAACGTCGGCCGAAGAACCCGAGACAGAAGCCAATAGGCAGTTTGTCAACAAGTGGCCACGAAAGCCTCAACAATTTTGTAGATTTCATACTGTATAGAAATTTATACATATTATACATTTATACATATTAAACAATATAAATCTCATACAGTATACAAACGAACGTTTTTCAAGTATTGCAGAGACGTTACAGCAAAAATTCTCCAAAACAAATGTAGCACCAGTAAATAATGTTGCACTAAATACAATGATGTTACTTCCAACCACAGAGAATGAAGCCAATAAAACTATTCAAAAACTAAAAAATAAAAAGTCACTAGGCTTAGATGAAGTACCAATGTGTGTATGAAACAATGCATAGGGATTATACAAGGCCCCATAACAAATATAATAAATGAATGCTTCACATCAGGGACATTTCCAGAGCAGTTAAAACAGACAAGAAACCTTTGTTTAAGAAAGGTAATGCAGAAGACATAGAAAATTACCAGCCCATTTCCCTGCTGTCAGCATTCTCAAAAATAATAGAAGCAATTACGAAAGACAGATTAATGAATTACGTGAATAAACACGTAGCTAATCACAGTTTGGTTTCCGAAGTGACAAAAATTTAGAGCCAGCCATAGTAGAATTCAAAAAAGTTGTACTTGGTGTTCTTGATAAAGATGAATGTGTCACAGGCATATTTTTGGATCTTTCTAAGGCATTTGATACAGTCGACCACAAGGTTATATTAAATAAATTAGAAACATTAGGAATAAGAGGGGTAGCTAATGACTGGTTTCGATCATACCTAGCAGACAGGGTAGAAAGAGCAGAGATAGCACATACTTCAAATAGATCTAAACATTTAACATTTAGTAAAACACTTATCAGAGCCAAAATACATTAATATAGGGGTTCCGCAAGGTAGCATATTAGGACCAATACTATTCCTGATATACATCAATGACTTTCCCAGTAGTGTTACTCAAGGTGAAAAAATTCTCTTCGCTGATGACAGCAATATTATAGTCAGTGAGAAAACAAGAGAACTCCTTGCAGAGAAAGGAAATGAAACTCTCAAGGAAATTTATGATTGGTCAGTAAGCAATAAAGTGACATTGAACATAAAGAAATGTCATGAATTTCAGTTTGAGGATGTAAAATGACAATATTAAATTAAATGTAGATTTCACCTTTATAGACCTTGCAACAAATGCAAAGTTTCTAGGAATGAATATTGATTCTCAGTTGAAGTGGTGTGCACACACAAAGGTACTTGCAAACAGAAAGTCATCAGCTTGTTGTGCCCTTAGAATCCTATCATCACTGTGTAACATACAGTATCTTTTAGTTACATACTATTCATATGTACACTCAATTCTTAGCTGTGGCATTCTTTTTCGGGGAACAAACGCACCAAATATGAACACAATTTTCAAACCCCAGAAAAGAGCCATAAGAATAATAACCAAAAATACTAGTCAATCTCATTGTAGACATCTGTTCAAAACACTGGAGATTTTAACTGCTCCATGTGAATATATTTACCAGTCAGTTGTACACATCAAAAATAACATTGGTAATTACTGCACAAACAGCTCTGTCCACGACCATGCAACAAGAGCTAGACTCAACATATATTTACCAAGAAAAATAAACATAAAACTCAAAACAGCATTTTTTTACCAATGAATAAAACTATACAATAAATTACCAAAAGAGATTAAAGAAATTGCAAAAATACATTTTTTTAAAAAGGCAGCTAAAAGGTACCTTTTATGCAATGCGTTTTGTACATTGAAGGATTACTTAGATAAAACAGAGTACAGGTTTGATAAACAAATGTTATACAAATAAATAATAATACTGATTTTAAAACATCCAACATTCCACATAACACCTTCACATTATGTTTTATACGTTCTTTTTTTCTTTCTAGAAATACTTACCTCCAAGCTATGCATAGCACAATACTGACACCTCTTACACCTCTTTCTCTTTCTGAGCTCAACATCTCACTCATTATAGAGGCATGCTGATTCAGTTTTTCAGGATAGCAAATGGGAAGTTGTGGTACAGAAAATGGGCCCAGAGATAACCAGTGTGTGTGTGTGTGTGTGTGTGTGTGTGTGTGTGTGTGTGTGTAGTGAGTGAGTGATGGGTTATGAAACAATGTGTGTATAGTGTGTGCAGTGAGTGATAGTGAGCTATGAGGGAACAGTGTGGCTTTACATTGTTTAATAAGTTATTTGTAAAAAGAAGCATTGTGTACCAGGAGTAAATCTAATGATTGTCTCTAACTAGAGGTCTGTAAATGTATGTGTATACGAATTAGCTTACTATAAATTGGTTTAAACTTGTAAATAATTTGACATGTCCCATATCCTTGTAAAAAGAGATCAACGGGTGAATAAAACTGTTATTACTACTACTACTACGAAATCTAAAATGAGATTTTCACTCTGCAGCGGAGTGTGCGCTGATATGAAACTTCCTGGCAGATTAAAACTGTGTGCCGGACCGAGATTCGAACTCGGGGCCTTTGCTTTTCACGGGAAAGTGCTCTATCATCTGAGATACTCAAGCACGACTCACGACACGTCCTAACAACTTTACTTCTGCAAGTACCTCCTCATCTACCTTCCAAACTTCACAGAAGTTCTCTTGCGAGCCTTGCAGAACTAGCACTCCTAGAAGGAAGGATATTGCGGAGACATGGCTTAGCCACGGTCTGGGAGATGTTTGCAGAATGAGATTTTCACTCTGCAGCGGA